>NC_059428.1:112013942-117013942 GCF_021028975.2 Sphaerodactylus townsendi
TGAATACTCAGCTAGATGGCTAGACCTAAACTAAGGCCCCTTCCGCACACACAAAATAATGTGTTTTCAAACCACTTTCACAACTGTTTGCAAGTGGATTTTGCCATTCCGCACAGCTTCAAAGAGCACTGAAAGCAGTTTGAAAGTGCATTATTCTGCATGTGCGGAATGAGCCCAAGTATCTTCTGATCTGACATTAGGCTTCTCTCCAAGTTGAAGTCTTTCCAAGCTTCACAGCACAATATTGGTGGTGGCAGAGAAAAGGGTTGTCAAGCCACAGATGACTTATGATAACCCCATAGGGTTTTCAAGGCAAGGGACAATCAGAGGTGGTTTGCCATTGGCTGCCTCTGCCTGGACTTCCTTGGTGTCTCCCGTCCAAATACCAACCAGGGCCAACTCTGTTTTGAATCTGAGATCTGAAAAGATTACATCTTTGATAAACCAGGAAATTTAGTTTAAGCAGGCTTGTCTCCTGCAGATTGGTAACTATGGTAGTCTGCATTAAAAAAAATTAAACAGGACTCTATGGGCACCATAAAGACTAACAAAATTTGTTCCAGCATAAGCCTGCGGAGTTATACTTTGCTTCAAAAGATGCACTGGAAACTATATCCATTAGGATTATGTTTTTATATCTCTGACTTAAAGAAAGGGAGGAAAGATGTAACAAAGGGAGGCCAGTTTAAACCAGTGTCTATTTTTTAAAGTAACCAGTAGAGTTGTGAAGCATTTTTTCCAGTATTTTTTGGATTCGGGTTTAAAAGACCGAGACTTTTTTTTAAGTGAAAAAACAGAACACCTTTACTCATATGGGGGTTTGGCAACTTTTCCAGATTTTTCAATTAAACCTGGTCCCCCAAAGTTCCAAGCCTCCAAAGTCCATGTGGGTTTTGATGGTGGCAGGCAGTACAGAGCATAATGCTGGCCTCAAGCCCCACATAGACTTTGGAAGCAAGGTAGGCTTTACTTCAGAGGCAAGCTAGGCAGCTTGGCCCAGCATTCAGCTCTGCACTACCTCCTAAATCTATGTGGGTCAGAGCTGAACACTGGGCTCAGCTTGACCAAGCCCAGTGTCTGACCCTGTGCCACCACCTGTGCTCTCTGAACCAGGTATGTTTGATGTCCATGTGTATTGAGGCAGTGGCCAGCAGGTAAGTCAGGAGGAGAGCAAAGAGGGAGAGGGATTATCCCACCAAGACAGTTTCAACAAAAAGGAACAGAATCTGAAAATGAACAAAACCTGGGCACCGTTACTAAAAAAACATTAAAATAAAAAACCCAGATAACTTTCCAAATACCATTCAACAATCCACCAGATGTCACAAACTCCCCCCTACCCGCCATCTCACCTTACTCCGTTTTCTGAGATGAGTCACACTCACTCAAACTACCAGGACACACACATGCAAATTTTTCAAATGCAACTGCAAATGAATCCCACTAGGACACATGCAAATGTAAGTCATCCCTCCCCCTCCTCGGAGGTGGATAAAACACTCAATTACACAAAACACTCCTCACTGTGCCATGAAGAGAAATGCATCTCATCGTGGCATGCCTCTGAAGATGCCAGCCATAGATGTAGGCAAAATGTTCAGGGCTAAATCTACCAGACACAGGCACACAGTCTGGAAAACCCACAACAACCTAGTGCTTTCCTTCCTGTATCTTATAGTGCTGAGGAATTGCTTGCACAATCACTTGCACAAATACAAAACATGGTTCAACTGTGTTTAACTTAGAACAAAAGGGTTAGATTGAGGGGGGTTTCACATCTGTTTGTGCAAAAACCCTAGTGCATGAGAGAATCTTCTGATGGATCCAGGTCTATGTGTTACAGGTGTGTATGAGGAAGAAATGGTTTATCACAGACCCCAGGAAGTTGACAGTCTTGAATACAGTGGAAATGCAAGTAAGTTCCATGTGGTAAAGTTTAATCAGATATACAAATCCTCACCTTCAACAGAACATCTACAACTGCTACAGGGTCTCAGATCTATCTGAGGCTAGCAAACCTATTCTGAATTCGTTGCTTTGCCCTTATGAGTATTGATATTGGATCTTATGCATTCAGACCTCTAGCGTACAAGTCCAATTTGCCAGAGGGGGAAATCATTTACATAAAAGACCAAATTTGCATAAGCATTGGATACAAATGGGATTAGCATATCGTCTACAAGAAAAGCATTCAAAAACATTCAACTGTATTGTTGTGATTTTAAGCTGTCAGCAAATGAGCAACTAATTTTCAGATGAGGCTTCATTGGGATCATTTCTCAAATGTCTTTGTGCTGGAGGGGAAACTGGCTCCTCTGATTATTTTGCATTCAATTGGCCTTTGTAGTTTGGAAAAAGGAATGAATAGCAAAGTAGTTCCCTCACTCCCCATGCTCAATTTTGGGCACAAAAAAGAGGGTTTTTTTAAAAAAAGGTCACCAGACTCATGTTTCCATTAACTGCCCCCCCCCCCAAAAGTCATCTTATTGTTCTTGGTGGAAGACAGCAGCATTATAAAAAAAAAATTATGATGGGGTGGGCATGTTAGGGAGGGCTTATCTACTGCCAAAACCCCTGCAGTCCAATCTGTATTGAAAACACAGACACCCTGTCACTCTGTCTCCATGGAATCCATTGATGGTAGGAGAATTGTGCCGCCACTACAGTAAATTGGTCTGTAATTTTTACTGAAGTCATGTAAAAAGGAGGGAGCTTAGGTGGCAGTGTTACCCGGAGTGCTGGGAGTCTGTCCCTTTTAGAGTTGTGGAATTAGCAAGAGCAACTTTTTGGCTTAGCAAGTGGTCGGGCAAGCTTGAAATCCTGGTTGCCTGTGTATGGTTGCCTGTGTACGCAGAAAGTTGCTTTCATAAGAAATCCACAGGTGAGTGACATAAAGTCTAACAGTTTTATTAAGGGGAAAATAACAAATGTACAAGCACACAATGTTCACAGCAGAACATGCAAAACATCCCAGGATACAAGTAGTGTCAAGGGGATAGGTTTGGAGATAGATGGGAGGCATTAGGGGGATGTGGGAGGTATTACTGAACCAGACTGTCATGCAATGACTTTAGGTCCAATGAACAGAGCTGAGCAATCTGTGCTAGCTCTGGTAGAAGCAGTAGCAATGCATTGGGGACAATATCAGCAGACAGTGAGGTGTCCAGAGATATTGAACACTTGCTACTGGGAGAGGGCACTACTTATAAAGAAGAAAGGACCCCCAGGGTTATGCAGAGCAACTCTTAATCTTCTGAGACAAAGGGGAGCCTTGCTTTTCCAGGAAGGGGGGGGGGAGAAAAGAGAAAAACGATCAACTTGAGCGGCGATGCTCAAGTTGATGTGTGCAGTACTTTAAATTAATGTTTGGGCACTTGGGTCCAATAGGCTAAGCTAGGGAGTGCCTGAGCTGACTCAAATACAGCTGAAAAACAATGAGAATGTAAATAATGTCTTTAGAGAGAAATTAGGCAGAGGAAGAAGTCAAGATTAGTGCTATACTGGCAGGGACACTAGAAGCAAACACATTAGCAAGTTTTTTTTGTCTTTAGTGAAGCTAATAGTTCAGGGATAGAGGTGGGAAAGTGTTCCCAAGACAGAGGTATTGTCTTTGCTTTAATCCCTTTAGGAAAGGAGCAGCAAGCTATTTTACAAGGCAGATATTGGGTGAGGGCAAGACCAGACAAGACTTCTGTCCTTGTGGGTACACTAGCCAATGCAGAGAATGAACTTCTCATCTTGGCACTGCACTGCTAGACACCCACCTGGAAAACAGGCCTCCCCCCAACCCACCATGACCCAGCCTGGTAACAGCAGAGGGGGCTAAACTTGCTTTCTCTATCATCTTGGCCCGTGTCAGATTTAGATGAAGAGAAGGCCTAGGGCTAGGCTATTCCACTTGTGAACCCCCTCCCAGTGCCCCACCTTCATGACTAGAAAATGGGGTCCACTTCAGTGAAGTCCTGAAAAAGACAAAATCAATAGAAATCAATGCTAGTGTCAAGTAATCAGCCTAACACAGTATTCTTCTGAAATAGAGCGCAAGGAAAATTACTGAAGGGTTGTTTATAGACTACAGTGCATTAGAGCGCCTGTGTAAGAAAGTCCTATGACCATGACAAAAATACCAAACACCTTGGCCGGAGATCCCTTAGATTTTGGGGCCCTAGGCTTCAGTCTGCCAAGCCTGTAGGTAAATCCGACACTGAATTTGGCACATTTGTTCTGTCCTCATTTGTCTCCCAAATTGCCACCTATTTGTTTGTTTCTCAGAACTCAGTGAAAATCTGACCAGCTGCTCATGTTGGACTTTATTGCCTGGCTATACCATCTATACATCATTCTATAGTAGTTTTCTTTCAGATTATAATAAGATGTAAATTTCAGATACAGCTTGTTAGATGATGTATAGATGGCACTGAAAAAAATGTCTAAAACGTACATAGGGTTATCAAACAAATGCTGAAGATGTCAAAACAGAATGGTCCTTTTTCATATGGAGTGGACATGTAAAGAAGCAAAACTGTTTAAGGATATAATCTTAAAAGAAATGCAAAAGATTATTAAAATGATAGTTGAGAACAACCTGAGACATTCTTGTTGGGGCTGATGGGGGAGGATATCCCAGATCAATACAGAACAATTTTTATGTACATGGCAACTACAGCAAGGATTTTATATGCATACAAATGTAGGGGCAATAAAATTTCAACAAAACAAGACTGGATTTTAAAAGCAACGGAATATGAAGAGATGGCCTGGCTGACAGGGTTTATACGAGACAAGAACACGGACAAGATTGCAAACTGTTCTCTGACTGTTCTCAGCCTACTGGAGTTGCAGTTTAGCAGGGCAGAAATAACAGAGTAAATCCACCACTGTTAGAACACCTCTGTATCCTGAAAACAGGCTTTTCAAAAAGCATCATCTCTTTATCCATCACTGGGTTTGTTGAGAGGACGGAAGTGGAGTGATACTCTCTTTCTCCCTTCTGATGGAATGTGATGGCAGGCTATCTCCTGTCAATGTCTTCTTGAGGGAGAAGGTTTATGGTAGAAGATTAGTGCAGCTGTCCAAACCCTGCCAGCGACTACTGATAATGTTAGTGATGAGGCTGTTGTTGCTGACACTTCAAGTGACATACCTTGTGCATTCACAAAGCCATGACAGAGATGGAGGAGGAAGGGAACACCTTCAGTCAGCTGACCCCAAAAGAGGAAACACAGTGCTTCCCTTCCACAAGTTATGAAAAGGTCTGAAGAGAGCTCTTTTACATGACATTTGAAAGAGGCTGGAAAAGAATATCAACCATTTAGTGAGCAGAGTGAACCAATGAAGGGTATTTCTACTTGACATGGTTGCTGGAACATTTAAAAACTGTAATTTGTTGATCTCCAAAACTGGCACCAAGGATGTGCCAAACCAAAAAAGTGGCAATGCAAATGGAGCCGGAGGGGGGGGGGGTTCTTGGCTTTCCCATGACATAAGGGGGAATTTAATTTTTTTTTTACATTAAAGTTTGTGAGGATGTCAATTGGGCTTTAAATTTAACTTTGAAATAAATTTAACTAGTTTGAAATAATGGATTTTTTTAATAATTGGGGGAATTTGGGGGAAGTGAGCCTGTTGCACATTTTTTCTTTGGACTTTTGATGGATTGGAGGGGGCCTTGTGAAGTCTAAAGGACCTTCAATAGCCTTGAGTTTGGTTTGGTTTCCTTGTTAAAAAGTTGTTTAAGGATTATTATTTTTTTGCCTTTTAGGGTCTTGGTTGTGTGGGTGACTCCGCTGGGTTTTGTTCTGAGCTTTTCTTGGTGTTTCTAATTTTGTGGGGGGAGCTTCCTTCACCCCTTTTATTTTTTGCTTGGAGACCCTTGTCTTTGGCATGGGTTGCAGGCCCTGGTGGTCTGGTTGTCTTCTGTTTGGTTGTGTGGTTCTTGGTTTGGTGGTGGTGGGGACGGGATTGGCAGGGTTTTTGCCCCCTTGTGTGGGAGAGTCTGTTGGGTTTTTTTTTACAGGTTTTTCATTGGGTTTGTGTATGTGTGTGTGTGTGTGTTTTCTCACCCCATTCCATGGTTTCTTCTTAATCTCAGATGACAGAGAGAAGGATTACTTGTTTCACTGATGAGATAATCACTACTGATGGACAGCCCTTCAGAGTGGTACAAGACATCAGCTTCTGCAGATTGCTCCAAGATACCTATTGCTGGTACACATACCGTTTTTGCACCACAAGGAGCAGAAGTATGATGCCCTTGTTGTAGAGGGCTGCCAAGGGCCACATGAAGGAACATTTGTTCTGCACCCACAGAGAATTGTGCACTTGATGACCAACATCTGGACCTTCCCTCAGGTGCACCATTACTCCCCACTCACTGCACCACGGTGGCAATCTGACAATTTTCTGGATGAGGATGAGGATACCAGCTCTAGGAAGGGTGAGGGCCTATGGGACTTTTCACCACACCAAGACTCTTAAAAAGGTGCACGTTTCAGAGAACATCTCTGTTGTCATTGACAGATAGACATGTAGCTTCTCCTTCAGCATCCTTCAGACAGATAGCTCCTCCTTCAGCATCATCTTTGGAGCGAGGGGGAACTGCACCTGTTGTGGCGGCTCCCACCACGCCCTGCCACGCTCTGGCCACACCTCTGCTGTGGCACCTCCTGAGGCACCACCGCCACGCCCCACCACACCTCACCAACCCCCATTGGCGCTACGCCACTGCAGATAGCTGGCAGGCTGGTAGGCGAGGATATCACCATGGTGACCAATGGCAGCACAAACATCAGGGCAATGGCACTAGGTCTGAAGAACATTTACTGTGTGGCCCACCTTCTCCACCTTGTGGTTAAGGATGCCTTGGGTCTGGGTTCTGTAGAGAATCCCAGGCTGAATGCTACAATTCATGCCTTTCAGCACTTCTTCCAAAAACACTGACATCTCACAGGTCACTTCTCATGCAATGTGAAGGACATCCATTTGCTGATAAGCAGGCCAGAGTGCTGCCTATTTGGCAATGTCAACACTCGCAGGAACTCCACCTATGCTACACTTGAGAGTTTGGTGGACCATCCTGTTCCATGAGACCAAGCTGGTGCAGAAAAACAGCCAGCCTAACCATCCTGAGTGACTGACTATTTTTCAGACTGTGGAGGTCCTTAAGCCCTTAAAGAACTATACACAATTGCCCACATCTGACACAGCATCATGACTCTGGTCCATTCCCATGATCCAAATGGCTCATGAGAACTTGGCTTCATTTGTGGAGCCAGCTGAAGGACATGCAGACTAGCTTCCAGGAGTGCACATGCTGGTGTGGAGGCTGCAAGACTGTTTGACATCCTGCCTTCAGGCTCTCAGCTCCAATGCTGTTGTCCCTCACCTTCCCTGTTAGGTGGTGGCCCACTTAGGGAAACTGCTGAGGTGACCTTAGAGATGGAGTTAATAAGAAGGGAACTTGGGGAGACAAGGAACATGATAAAGGATACGGCAGCTGCAATGGTGGAGCCCCATGAATTGCAGTTCACAAATTCACTGAACTACTGCCATGAAGGAGTCAGTCTGGTCAGACCTATCTATTGTGGCCCTAAGGCTTCTCTCTTGCCCTCTGACAACTGTACAGAGTGAACATGTTTTTTCCCACCTGAGTGACACTGTTAGCCCACATCGCTCATGTCTGCAGCCCTGGAATGCTGAACAGTTGATCTTCCTCGAGATCAAAATGGCTTTATTCAACTACCCAGTTCTAGACTTTGGGGATGATTAAGTGATGTGCTTGTGCCTGCAACTTCTCAGAGTCTTTCTAGGGCTGTTGGGGCGAAGCACTATTTCCAAAATAAACCAGTCAGAAGAAAGAAGGCACAGGGCAGTTTCCCTATGTGATTGGCTGACCTCTCTCCAATCCCTGATGCCATTCTGCATTAACCTTCACCCAAAAACCTTCACTGAACCCTAGTAGCTGTGTGGCACAGGGAAATGCTGGAGGTGATGCTCTGCTTACTGAGTCCTTGGCTAGTCATCCAAAACCAAAACTGCATGCTGAAAATAATGTAGCTGCATCAAAACTGTTATTCGTCTTGTCAGAGATGAAAAGGACGCAGTACAATAGGGACCTGTGTATCAAACAGAAACCAGCAGAACCCACAGGAGTGTCATAAATAAGGAAGCTAATCAAGATGTGTTTCTGTCTAGCATCCTTCTTTTCAGGGGTGAGAGGCAGAAAAAAGGGGAGCCAATGATGAAAGGCAGTCGTAGCACCAAAGGTTCAACCTCTGAGGCTGTGATGGTATGTGAGAGAGAGGACACAAGAAACCCTGCCCACTCACTTTCTGAGGTTTTCCTCGGGAAAATAGAGGTGTCTTTATTGGCAGGGTGCTTGGGTTTTGCTTGTGACTTTGCCTGGGCTGGCAAAAATGCTCCCACACCTTCAGCTATCTGGAATTGTGTCGTTGGGTATAGGTTCTGTCAGGCATGTGCTGCCAAAATGTGCCAGGGTTTTGCTGGTGGTTTCTTCTGGGCTGACAAAGTGCCCCAAGTTTTGATTTTGTTGCATTGTATTTGTGTGTTTTTGCCATTGGATCTGTTAGGCTTTGTGATCCATCAATTTGTGGTTCTACTGAATTGATTTCTAGTTTGGTTCTGTTTGGTTTGTGGTGGTTCTTGGGGTAGGAGATGTTGACCCATGGTGGTTGCTCATAGGCATTCTTCTTTTCTTTTCCTCTGGAGGAAAAAAGGTGAGGTTTTCCTCCACTGGAAACAATGAGGGCCTGGGGAAATGTATTGGTGCAATTGCATTTAATGGAAAATCTTTGAAGGGCTCTGCAGGGAGGTTGTTTTTCAAGATAAAGGCACAACATTTGTCACACAGATGCTGATGAAGAAGTCCTAAGTTTGGTGAAGTTTGAGTCAGGCACAACATTTGTCACACAGATGCTGATGAAGAAGTCCTAAGTTTGGTGAAGTTTGAGTCAGGGGGACCAAACCTATGGGAACCAGTTTTCCTTCATTTGGATGTCTATAGAATTGGGCTCCCTGACCCAAGCTTCACCAATCTTAGGACTTCTTCTAAGAAGAGACACCAGCAGCTGTGCTGCAGATTTGGTTCTTCTACCTTTAAAAACAGCTCCCCAGTACCACTGGAGCAAAAAAAATCCTATTCTCTCCACTGAAGTGAATGATGGGAACTTTTTCCCATGGATGCTTTAGTGGACATTGACCCACTAATGTATAAGGGGAATTTTGTGGGGCTCAGGAGGTGCTATTTTTCAAGGCAGATGCACCAAGTTTGCAGGTGACTCTCCCTAGAAGAACCTCCAAGTTTGATGAAGTTCAGATCGGGGTGGGGGGGTGTGTCTAATTTTCTAGGTCCCCAAATGAGATGCCTTGTCTTCCATTGGAAACAACTGAAAACACCACTGGATTTGAATGACGATCACAAGTATTCAATATGCAAATTCCATTTAGCCTTTTATCAGTTAAATTAGTTTCAGCTCTAGGAAAGATGCACAGTCTTCCACTGATCCTGCACAAAGTCCCCCAAGCCCAAAGGCAATTCCTGTCTTCAGCGGATTGTAGCCCTTAGCAGAATGGTGCTCTTTCCTGCTTAATGCACCCATATACTTGAAACAGATTCATGCCAGTATTTCAGGGGCTGGGAAATGTAATATTTTCCCGTCTCTTCTCAATACTTGTGTCCCACAAGACATTTTAAACCCTTTCCCAGCGCAAACAACCCAGCATTAAATATTAAGATAGTATACTTCTAAAATATACATTACAATACTTGCGTGTGTATAGTGAGATCTGCTATAAATACTGCAACTAAAAAGCTGAACCTGGTTAATCTCTGTGTGTTCACTCTGTATCACTCAAGAGACAACCAATCTATTTCCATATGTTCTAATGCTCTTCCCATTCCTCCTTCCCATTGTCTCCTCTGGATGGAGTTGTTCTGAAGAATCTGCACCATATGTGATTGGCTCATGGAATCCAATTAGATGCAGAGACTTCACAGAATTACAACCTTCACAAAAGGAAACAGATTGCACCTCTATACGAGTCATTGCAGTCTATTTTCCTCATTCCAGTCAATCCATACTGGGTCCAATATTCCCGGCATGTTTCTTCATATGGTTGTTCAATATATTTGATTCAACCAAATCCCAGCTCTCAAGTGAGGTTTACCATTTTATCTATGCATGAGTAACTGATCTGGATGTGCTTTCTTCTAATCAAACACTCAAAAATAGTATTTGTGCAACTATAAAGAGACTAGGCTCTTAATCAACCTTTTCTGTGATCTAAACATAAATACTTTTTGGTATATGAGTGACATACACTGCTTGCAGTTTTCATTCAACGAAGCAAGACTCAGTTATCATATGTATGGAGAATCCTGTTCTGCAACTCAGCCTGAACACAAATGCAAAAGATGACATCTTCTTTTGTACCACAGAGTTTCTGCCTGTCTCTACAGCCTATATCTGAAATCGCTTTTGTTGTCTAACTCTCACAAATGGCACCATGCCTCTTCACAAAGTGCTAATGCCAATTTTCCAGGGCCACAGCTGCCAGTCAAAACAGCTCTTAGGTGAGGAGACGTTGCCAGTACTATATCTTCTGCAGGGAGGTTGCTGTTTACATGCATGGTGTCACCACAGTGCCAAGGCCCTGATGTGCCAACCTGTAATAAGTGAACAATGGGAAGGGGGGAAGGGTTGGCATGGTACCTTCAAGCACTTCATGCCAAAAGCAAGTAGAACTGCCCCAGGTACCCTAGAAACCTATTAAGAGCACAGGTGCCCAAGTGCACCAAACCAAGGTGCAACTCCCGAGGCTTCTCTGAAAGGAGTGCAAATTGGAAACAGTCCATTCTATTTTTAAAAACCCAGAATGAAACAATAAAACTCCAAATGCCAAAGCCCCAGCAATTGCCATTTAGTGGAAGGCAGACATCAAGCACCTTTCTCACTGGCAGAAGCTGTTTCCCCACAGTGAACAAAAAATGGTGAAAAGCAGGCCTTGAGTTGCCAGGCCCCCCTTGGTCACTGTCCTGGGATGAGAGGTAGGGTTTCAGACCCCAGTCAGGAAACTGCTGAAGATTTGGGGGTGGAGCCTGGGGAGGGCAGAGACCTCAGTGGGCTACAATGTCTCAGAGTCCACCCTCCAAACATTGGTGGGATTCAGCAGGTTAGCACCACCTCGGCAGAACCGGTTGTTAAAATGGTGCTTGTAAACAACCAGTTGTTAAATTATTTGAATCCCACCACTGCCTCCAAACCATCCATTTTCTTCAGGGGAACTAATCTCTGTAGTCTGGAGATGAGCTTTTTTTTAAAAAAAATACAATCTGAAGAGAAACCAGGGTGATTCCAGAAAATCCCCAAGCCCTTCCAGGAGGCTGGCATCCCTGCTTGAGATCCATGATATTATGTTTTCATTCGAAAGTGTCCTGTTGAGTTTTAACACTATGACCAAGCCTAGCAAGGGCTGGGAGATTCTATATGACCCATGTGATCTGTTTATAGAGCCTTTTCCAAAGAGGTGCTGGACATGTGCAAACTTCAATAGTGAGTACAAGGTATGAATGCAGAGGGCAATAAGAACACACTGTGCCCCCACATGTTCATATGTTTGCTGTACATCTGCAGAGAGCCAGAAAGTGATACTGCTGTTACCAGCTCAACGGTGTTGAAATGATACAAGGAGCCAAGAGCCCCTATACGCACAACTCCTCCATGGGTTGAATGAATGCACGGAGTGGGAGAGCAGGCAGGAATGTGCTGTCCCTGCCTCTCCCCCACTGGCGTAATGCCCATTGGGCAAGGTGGGCAGCTGCCCAGGGCATCACCTTGTGGGGGGCATCAAAATGCTGGGTTCGTTTTTGGGTATTTTAGTGCTTTTCCATTTTTGGCCTGCAGGGGGCGCAGTTTCTAGGCTAGCGGCACCACAATTGCAGCGTATCATCAGGAGACTGTCCTTATGCTACCCCCCCAAGTTTGGTGAGGTTTGGTTCAGGGAGTCCAAAGTTATGGACTCCCAAAGGGGGTGCCCCTATCCCCCATTGTTTCCAATGGGAGCTAATAGGAGATGGGGGCTACATCTTTTTTTTTGAGGGTCCATAACTTTGGTCCCCCTGAACCAACCTGCACCAAACTTGGGGGGGTATCATTAGGGCAGTCTCCTGATGAGACCCTGAAAGTTTTGAGACTGTGCCTTCAGAAATGTGCCCCCCCCCAGCCTGCATCCCCCATGGACAGCAATACAGAAAAGTCAATGCAGAACAAAGATTCTTGGGCAAATTTCGGGTGTTCTTGCAGGGAGGGCATTCTTGGACATATCATCACCAAAATTTAGTGTATCATCTGGAGACTGTCATGATGGGACCCCCAAGGTTTGGTGCAGTTTGGTTCAGGGGGTCCAAAGTTATGGACCCTCAAAAGGGTAGCCCCCATCTCCTTAGCAAAGAATGTGGGATGGGGTACCCCCTTTGAGGGTCCATAACTTTGAACCTCCTAAACCAAACTGCACCAAAATTGGGAGGGTCCCATCAGGACAGTTTCCAGATGATACCCTGAAATTTTGGTGCCAATACATCCAAAAATGCGCCCCCTGCAGGAACATCCCGAAATTTGGGGGCACCCCCTTTGGGAGTCCATAACTTTGGACTCCTTGAACCAAACTTTGCCAAACTTGGGAAGTAGCATACAGACAGTCTCTTGATGATATGCTGAAATTTTGGTGCTGATATGTCTAAAAATGCACCCCCTTCAGGCACCAATGTCCTGGTGCAAAAGAAATTTGGTCGTGGTGGAGTGGCCACCCATGGGGGGGGGGCATCCAACTCAGGTTTTGCCCAGGGCTACAGTTTGCCCAGGGCTGCCTCGTTACACCCCTGCTCTCCCCCACCTCCAAATGACTGCCAGCTCATGGGCAGGCGGGGCTTACTGGCAACAGGGGAGGACTAGATTGGCATTGCAGCGACACAGTGCTGTCACATCCGGGATGCACCGGAAGTGCCATCATTGTGTCACCAGCAATCTGGAATACTCCAGCATCTGGGCAAAACCAGTTTTTGAGTAAAGAGCCAGAGCTGCTGTGCATAGCAATATGCGAACCTATAGGAGTGTATTTAGTTGGTAATTTGAAGAAATCTTTTAAAAGAAATTCGAAGAAAAAATATCTTCATTTTTTCTAGGTTTGCATATTGCTATGCACAGCAACCCTGGCTTTTTAACTCAGTACATATTTCTTATACCTTGGTTGTGTTTCATTGTGGCATATTGTTTATATTTGATCACTACCGAAGAAGACTTGATCGAAAAGCATTTGGTGATGCTTTTCTGATTCGTTTTGATATTTTTTGTATGTTTACTGAGAGATTTTGTTGGCCATGTATGATGTATCCTTGATCTGTATTGGTATTTTATATTGACAGAAATATTTTGTATTTACTTTTGATAATATATATTTTACATATATTGTTTCCTTGCGATTTCTTATCCTGTGGTTTTGATTTTTGCTGCAGTTGTTCCTTTGCTGTTCGATTCAACGTTGGTTTCAATTGTAGAGTAGAACTGCAATGACATTACTTCTGGTCCATGCTCCCTTCCCATGACTGAGATTGCTAGTTCCCCATTGTTGCAAAGGGCAAGGAGACAATGCCTCTGTGCATAGATATTGTTATCATAAACTGGAGATCACCCTGGGGTACAGGGCCAGCATGCCCATAGCTGCACTCAGTAAACACATGAAGAGGGTTAGGTGTACCAGGCTCTGAGGGTCTACCTATCAAGCATCTACCTCAACTCCTAAGCAATTGATCATGCTGGAATAGTCATAGTGATTCTTGGACATACCCTTGCTTGTATGTCTCAAACCACCTGCCTTGACAGACTCCAACCAAGCCCCGACTTGAACTTGCCATATTGAAAGACTCCTGTAAAAAAATACATTTAAAAATCATGCCTGCTCTTATATCCTTTAGAACTTAAGAGCTGCCCCATTCTTTAGTATTCATGCATTACTTACCAGAGGTTAGTTAGCATAGGAGCACACTTCCTTTTTGCACAGCAGTGAATGTCAGTAATGTGTGAGAAACTCAATAGTATTAATTACATCAGCATTATATTTTAATTTGAGAGGAGAAAAGTACAAAGGAATGCTTTGAATTTAACATTAGGAACAAAATGGAGAGTCAGCCTTAGCAAATTAGAAGAGTGAATCACAGAAGTCACTAGGAATGGGTATCTCCCTGTAATTCTGACTCAAGCACTCTTTTAGGTAAATGGCTTCAAAGGTCACCCTTGCTGTGAAATGTTCCACTTTTTGTTTAGGGGTGTGTGGTTATTGTTCCCTGGTGAGAAATATGAACTCAAATTCCTGTGACAGATGCAGAGGAGGAAGAAGGAATGGCCCTTTCCTTCCTTTTGTAGAAACAGAGGGGAAATAAATCTTCCCACTTGCTAATACATCTCTACCTCTAAAGATATATTCTGACACCAAATTACATTGCACTGAGATCTATTAGACTGTGGAATGGTCTCTCAAGGAATGAATGCAAGCCCAATAGATTGAGACATTTAAAAATAGACAAAGGACGAGAATACGCATCGTGTGTAACATTTCTCCATTGGTCGTGCATGTCAGACTGACAGTTGAATCCTAAGCAAAGATACATTGCTTCTCAGCCCATTGAGTTTAAGGGACTTAGAACAGCATAACTTTGTCCAGGACTGCAGTGTTGTACACAGAATTGAAACTTACATATCTGAGAATAAGACCCACTGAGTAAAGTGGGATTTACTTCTGAGTAAGCATGCATAGGATTATACTGTACATGTTCTACTATGGTCCAACAGTACCAGTGTGCAAAAAGGTATACGTCCAGGAAGGAGGCTGTCCCCTGAAAACCAGTTTGGGGTCTGGTGCCGAAGCTGCATGTTGACGCCTACCTATTCAGGATGGTGATATTCCTGGTCAATTGTGAAGAGCTCCAAAACGGATCCTGCCATATCGGGTAGATGAGCAAGAAAATGGCAAATGATCTGTAATGGACCAGCCCCCTATCCTGAAGTTCATAAATATGGATGGAATCTAAATCAGTTGCAGCTGCCCAAGAAATAGATATTGGGGTCACAGTGAACATGCACTGAAAAAATATCAGCAGTGGCCTATTCGTATGTGCTATTGTATCCTGTCAAGCGGCACTAAGTTTGGTAATAACAGATTCTGATATACGGTAACTGAAAACAGAGATGAGCTGAAAGTATATTTTTAAAGCAATTTCTAACACTGCCTGAAAACAGTCCTCCTCCTTTTGATCATCTTCAGGACTCCTAGTGAAAAAGCTTTATCAATTTGCACTCTTCTGCTTACCCTTGATCAATTGCTGTTGCTTGCATTCCCAATAGAAGAGGAAGAGGAAGAGGAAGAGGAAGAGGAAGAGGAAGAGGAAGAGGAAGAGGAAGAGGAGTAGTTTGGATTTATACCCCACTCACCTTTTGTTGCGCGTTACTCGCTCCAAGTAACGCGGGTTCCAGCGGCACTCCCCACTACTGGAGCAGCGACAACGAAGCCGCACCAATTCTGCCGCCCTCACAACCCCTCAGCGCATGTCATTTCTGTTCCTGTTCGGAACAGCACCTTTTGGGAAACCCTGCGCGACTACCTGCAGTGGGGAGTGTGACTGCACGCTCAAAAACACACGAAGCTTACAAAACCGTTTTGCCTCTGCTTTTTTTTAAAGTGAGGAAACGGCCAACATGCTTTACAAGTTCCTTTTCCTTCCTCTCCCCCAGTCACGTAACTACCAGAGGCCGGGGCACCGTGCCCCAGGAGCCCGCCGTTGGACTCACGTGGGAGGCAGAATATTGATCCACACCCTCCCCTTTCCCCCTGCCCTGCCTTGCCCAGCAGTAGCCACTGCCAGTCTGGCCTTGCCGGGCCAGGCCTGGTGGATGCGGGGACCGGGTGGTGGTTGGGGCCTGGGTGCCATTTTGCCCCAGACACCATTTCCTCCTCCCCATGTCACTGCTCTCCCCACAACACTTTGTGAGGTAGGTTGGGCTGAGAGAGTTCCAAAGAACTGTGAAACCAGATAAGCCTCTGCCACTCAGATGGAGGAGTGGGGAATCAAACCCGGTTCTTCAGAGTAGAATCCACCTGCTCTTAACCACTCTACCACGCTGGACTACGCCATCCTGTGATGTCACCCCATTCACTGATTACATAAGATTCTTTCACTCATACTTCCTTTTGATGGCCCACACTTGTCATCGGTGACACTATCATGCAAACCAATCTGATTGGGTATAAGTGGTGCTGTCTTTTCCCCATAGAAATAGATAAGGTCAACCTGGTTGGGAAACATAAAGGTGATGGACAAAGCGGGAGATTGAGAAAGGACAAGTGAAAGCAATGCTGGGGGCCAGACAAGAGATTTCAACAGTGCAATCCTAAACAGAGTTACAACCTTCTAAATTTATTGAAATCAATGCTCATCTTTGCTTAGGATGTGATATAAGAGAGCTGAAAATTGTTTGTGTATGACTGTGTGTGATAGAGTCAGTATTACTTATCATATGTAAATTCATTTTCTTTGGCTGAGGGCACCTTATTCAGGGCCCATAGAGCTGGATCTCTTGATCCAATTCACTTGAAACTTGGAGATTATTAGTGGATAGGAATCAGCAGCTTCACAGCAATCTTGGCGCCATTAGCTTAAAAAACAACCTCTCCAGCCCCCTGGAAATATTCCCCATAGAAAATAATGGAAACTAATAATATTTGAATCCCTCTCAAAACCCAGGATCTGAATACTAAATTTGGAATCCAGATAGCCAAGAAGATGTACATTTTGCAACTCCCTGATATCTGCATCTGAAAAATATGTTTCCCTCCCGAGATGCACAACCTGAGCTGCTGCTGGTAAAACATACTTTGCAGGTTTCAAGAAGTATGTAATATTTCTTAGTTTCGTTTTCAGGTAGAAACTAGCATATTTGCAGAACAGATCCCCCACCACCCACAAGTTGATTTTACCAAAATTCCTATCTGAAAATTGCACTGGAAAATATTCGGCAGACCTCCAAGTTAAATTGTATGATACAGTGATACTTTCCAATGGTAGGCAAGGTAGATTATTTTACCTTGCTGTCATATCTGGTGAAACAAGTGCTGCAGGTTTTTGAAGTGTTACAAAAAACCACAACACCTGTTTTACCGGAAGCATTAGTGCAGCAGGACGTGGGAATGAAAACGCATACACTACAAGCTCACTGCATTGTTTCATAATTTCTGTACTCCAGTTTTTGTATTTCTTATACGTCATGCCATATAACTGTCTGGTGGCATTGTTTTAAATGTTATAATCTGTCCTGAGCCTCAGTGAGAAAGGAGGGTTATCAATAAAGGAAATAAAAAAGAGATTAGCTCTCATACCACTTCCAGTTCTCTTTAAAAGTATCGCCTGCTGCTAGCATATGTCTTTGCCCGGGGGCGGGGGGGGGCGGGGGGAGAAAGAACTAAATAATGAAACAGTACTTCTATCCATTATAAGGTTAAAAGAAGCTTGTGCCTAAAACTTTACAGCTGCAGCTTCCTGAGATGGAAAAGATTTGTGTTTACATGTGTATAAAAAGTGGGAATGTAGGAGAAGGGGGAGAAACAGAGAAGAAATCATATTTCTGATGAGACCACAATATAATTTATGAAAGAGCCCCAAAGTCAGTTCTCTCATTAAGTAAACCGCAGGCTTGGAGACGAGACTCATTAGAATGCCGGAGCACATCCTGAGAGCGGCTGGTGCTATTTACTGAGGCAGTAACTCCTTTGCCACTTTCATTCTGGGTGCTATTTCAAAGAAGGAAATCCAGCAATCCATCATGCGTTTGGGAGGGGAAAAAAAAAAAGAAAAGTTCCATGCAGGCTTATGGGCCTAAAAAGAGGAGGGGGGTATTAATAGGAATGATTAGCAAATCAAAAGTCAATTTATTGTTCTAAGAAAAAAAAAGAACCTTTAAACATGCTGGGAATGAAAAAGACCCCGTGAGCCACACCGTAGCGACAATAATTCTCAAGCAGCCATGCTTGAATCCATGTTGGGGTCTCTCTTCTCCGTTAAAACAAAAAAGAGAAGGACCTTTAAATCATGTGTTATTAGACAGGAAGCTTCCAACACATAAAACTTGACTCCAGTTGTTTGTGAAATACTGCTTTGTTTTTTGCCCCCACCCCACCCCCGATCCTGTAGCCGCAACCCCTGATGGATGAATATTGATGGGAACGGCTTTTTGGCTACCCTCTGGCTTATACCTGCCAATGCTCGTTTCTGATCCACTAAACACACAGTAAAGAGATGGGAGAACTGAGGGTTGCTGATTTATTTCTGTCCCAGAGTGTTCTGACTTGCCAGTTGCAGGTCCTGGTGCCAAATCGGCATGCCTCCTCTGTGCCAGAAGCCTTTCCGAATGTCACTATACTTTTGACAGCAATCATAAAGCCAGTGGTTGTGTTGCGGTTGCAAACTCTAAGCTTGGGAAATCCCATAAGTTGGTCATATTAAATGCTGGCAAAATTTTATGTACTGTCATCAGGTACTTCATTCCTGCATGACAGTCACCAGAGGCAAAATGCACTTCCGCTTAAGCAGAATTAAACACTAAGATTTACAACCTTTTAACAAAACAGTGGGTTTTCTCCTCCTGACAAGAATCCTGTAGCTACCAAAGATTACCTATATGGGCATTTACCTATTTATGTTCCCCTTTGAATTTAGGCATAGTTCTTCAGATTGCAAATGAGGGTTTCTAGGGTCAAATTATATTCCATATAAATAACAACAATCCATCTTTGAAGTAGTGTTGCAAGCTCCTTGTTGGGAAATTCCTGGATATTTGGGTGGTGATGTTTGGGGAGCGTAGTGTTTGGGGAGGGGAGGGACATCACTGGGGCATAACATGAGCCTGCACTAAAAAAGCATTTTTCTTGTGTATTTCCTTTGTAAGGGGGTTGGCCTAATACACATTTTTCTTGTACATATTTAATTATTGTGAAGGCATCTGTGTATGTCTGAGTGGGAAATGATATAATTATATCAGCTATATATTTTGTACTGTACACTGATGAGTAAAAAGAAGAAATGTTTACATTTATTTTTGAAACCTGCAGGGTGTTTTCATCCTTTAACTTTCAGGTGCAGAGTGATGTGATTATTACCTAATGATGCATGGATTCCCATAACTAGGATGGTTGAACCATCTGGAGGCTGGTTAATCACAGGGATCTAAACTGAAGGAGGGTGGTTTCTAGTTTAACCTTCTTACCAACATTTATTTTTCTATGTGCAAATAATATTTTGTATGATTAAATGTTCAGCCATGGGAGCCTCAACTGCAGTTTTTTTATTTATTTAAAAAAGTTAATGCCAGAAATCAGGAAGTAAGACTAGTAACTATTATTAGGGGTAGGCCAATCAAAACAAAACAAAATATGGAAGACAACAATAGAGGGAGACAGACCAATCTCCCTGGGAAGGAAGTTCCAAAGTTCTGGTGTCCCAACCAAGACGGCCCTTTCTTGGGTACCCAACCTGCCAGCCTCAGATGGTGGAAGCAACTGAAGCAGGGCTGGAACGTACAGGCTTGTTCACATGGCAGAACCTTCCATTGGTACAAGAAACCTTCTCCCGACCCAAGAGGCTTGCCTCTTACATCAGGGGGAGGCACCCTGGGGCCAATATTTGATACAGCCTGTGGCCAATATTTGAGTTCTTCATCACTACCCAATTATCCACAGTGCACTAAAATGACTGGAGGGTAAGAAGCAGCGTACTTGCTGGATTGCACTCTAAAAATGCATCCACTACTCTCTGAACAGAAAAAAAAAAAGATCTGAGCCACTCTGTTTTCTTAGCTCCTCAATTCCCCATCCTTGCCTTTTACTGACTCCTTTGTGGATGTTCCCCTTGACACTCATATTTTACATATTATAGTTATACTTGACTGGTTATGGATTAGTCGGTAAGTATTTTATACTTCTTTTATAGGTTCCAATGACATGTGCAGCTAATATTCCACTTTAATGGCTTTCTATTATATTGTAAGGTTTAAAACGAATGATCACATGAAATGGTTCCATTTGGAAATATTTCTTAATAATACCCTAAGATTGCAGCCTATTGCTATTTTTTATTATTTATTTCTGTTAGCTCTTGGTATTTATGGCAAAGGAATCAGGCTCAGCGTCCACAAGAGGAAAGCAAAAGTGGTGCCAATGTGCCCTTAGCAAGAGCAAAGCCTCATAAGGCTGGAAGAAAGATTTTTTGCCCAAGTTCTAGAAGAAAAGGAGGAGGCTACAATCATCTCTGTCTTCAGCAAGCTCTGCTGTCGGTTGTTATGAATGTGGCTCATCATAAACTCATCTAAATCATGGAGGCATGCAAAAAGGTCAGGACATCGGGCTACTATGACATCAAGGGAGGGACTATTGCTCAGCAGAAGAGCTTTTGCTTGGCCTGCTGGAAGTCCCAGGTGCAATCCCCAGTTAAAAGGGGCAGATAATGCTGGCAGAGTGATTAACACAGCAAAGGCGCACAACCTGAATAAAGTACACATAAAAGTTTAATCAAGAACTAACGTACTTGATAGAGAAGAGAGGAGACAGAGGTGAGGTCTTCATTATATCACTAGTCGACAGAAAGAGAGAGAGAGACTGTGTGGAACTTCCTAGAAGAAGCAGGATATTTTCCTAAGAGTCAGAATCTGGAGACAGACACGGAATAACATCTAACAGGAGAGAAGGTGTTGACCTCCCTGCCCTATCTAATTTTCTTCTTCTAACCCCCTCCGGGGTTTTCTTCTCGTCTTCTTTGTACATCAGACATTGACTATTTCAACAGATACAAAGGGATGTGAAAACCCACAGTCTGGGACTGCTGCCAGTCTGAGTAGATAATACTGATCTTGGTGGACCGATGATCAGATTCAGTTTAAGGCAGCTCTAGGTGTGACCTTCATGAGTGTAGATGGAGGCACCATTCCTCTGAATATCAGTTACTGAAGGACAACAGACAGGGAGGGTTTAACCTATTTGTGGGTTTCTCAAAAAAATCCTACTGCCCACCAGCGGAAAGAGGACCACACAGTCCTCTGATCTCATCCAGCAGGGCTCTTTTTATCAACTTTGTATGGAGCTATGCATGAATCTGAACCATTTCTATCACAGCCAAAAGGTTCATCTACATCCCAGTGTTATTTTCCATGCCTTAAAATACACTCAGAGCACTCAGAATAAAATTATTAGTAGCTCATTTTTAATTGACTGGGGTTGGGTGGGCAGAGTACTGTAGGGATATGTTAAACATAGAGTAGGACCACGTAAGGGTGTAGTATAAAACACCCTAACTTTCCCAAATATGGAAAGTACTAAACTGGCTAAAGGTAAAGTTTCGGGACTTCAACTTCAAAGAGAACCCTTCAATTTCCTTATTTCTTTGGACGGGGGGGGGGGGGCACCACCCAATAAAGGAATTTTTAAATAATAAACTGCTTTCTCCACTACCACCACTAAAAGGAGACAGGAGACAGAGAATTGCAGTTTCATTTTTCTAGAAGCTAAACATTAGGACATTTTGATCAGATACTTTCTTCAGCCGTTTCTGCACAGCACAGTTATACCAGGTTACAATCGGTATCTTACAACCTGGATCTCCCTTCGCATGGCTGCTCATTTCTGTAAAGGAATCGAGTGAAGACTGGGAGGAAATACTCCAGTTTGTTTCACACAAGCCTGAGTCTTTTGTGTTTATACCGCAAGATAATCCACACATGTGCAAACATCCCCGGTGTCCCGTGTTCTGATTGGCTGTTGTTTTTGGACAGCAGCAGGGGGAAACAAAGCCCCCACCTTTTCCCAGTTCTGGATAGGGCCTGGTGCAGGCCTCAACATGGCAAGCAGCAGCAAAAAACAATGGGGCACAGCATCACATCACATTCCCACTTTCATATTTTTGTGGAAAATGAGAGACTCCCCCCCTGTGATATGCCCACTAACATTCGGCCCAAAGTGCACTTCTCCCTAGCTATGTGTCCACACAACCAGTACATGTACAAAAAAGAAAACGGGGACATTTTGGGACTCCACTCCTGATTAACCCAGGCAAAATGGCACCCAGTCGATACCATGAGCAGAAAACGTGTTTGGGGGAACATTTTGGGAAGGGTGGGCTGTAATGGTTGGCAGTGCAGCAGAATTGAAAAGTGAAATGACGTCAAGTGGGGTCATCAAGGGGGCGAGCGGTAGGGCAGGGAGATCAGGCGGCTGGGCAGGAAAAATAAACTGGTTCTGCTCCTGTGGTGTTTGCATGGTAGTTCACCGTGGGATTTTTGAAAAGAATCGCCAAATTGGTGATCTTTGAAAATCCCGGGATGAGGGAAATATTGTGGGACAAACCCGCTTTAGGACCGGGAACAATGCAAACTTCTTGGCCAAACCAGGATATTTCCCTTGCGCAACCTGGGATATTTGGACCATGCAGAAATAATCTTTGACTCTTTTCTGTGTGTGAGGTAAAAATGTCTTAAATAAAAATAAATAAAATAAATAACAGAATGCCCTCAGATTTTTTAAAAATATGATAACGATGACCACTTTTGCAAGGCAATGTACACAAAATGAGAAAAGATCTCAGATCCCACCAAGCTCTACTCCTGGAAGGAAGTTGGCAAAGGCAACCTTTCCTTGAATGCAAATATTCTCAGGTTCAGTGAAGCAACCGTGAGTTTAATTCTGCTTGGAAGAGAGCAGGGCTGTAAGTTTACAAGACTAATTTTACTGGAGGCTTTGCATCTTGGCTGACAAAGTAAACCTCATTGTGGTGAAGAAGGGATTTGGCAGCAGAGAATTCCCAACATTTCTGCCATTAACACTTTTGTGTGACTGTTGAAAAGGGAATGAAGAAAAATTCTGCTCCTCCAGCCTCTATAACAAACTTTATGAACAAGCCAATGAAAGATCCTCTGAAGATGCCAGCCATAGATGCAGATGAAACGTCAGGAGATAATGCTGCTAGAACACAGCCATACAGCCTGGAAACCACACAGCACCCCAGTGATTCCGGCCGTGAAAGCCTTTGACAAGCCAATGAAAGTTTTCCAACAGTGGATGTAACAGTTAATATGACAGACCTGGAAAAGTTAGGTTCAAGTCTCAGTGAAGCTCACTGGAGAAAATTGGGCCAATCACTTGCAAGGTTTATGTGAGGATAAAGGTGTGTGTGTGTGGGGGGGGGGGGATCAGAAGATGAAGAAAAACATGTCATCAAGTTGTAACCAACACACAGTCACCCCATCCACAGGGGGTTCCAGATAAGAGAGGAGCGGAAGTGATTCACCTCCTCTTAGCAATCCCAGACTTCCTTGGTGGCTAACCTTGCTTAGCTCCCAAGCTCCAATGAGCTAAGCCGGGCTGTTTGGGCTGCTGAAGGGGTAGGGGTAATGATGCAATGCAATAACAATGGTCTCATCTTCCTAATTTAGCTGCTAAGTAGAGTCCATATGTCACATCTTCAAAGGCGGGTGTGGTGGGGGGAGACCCATGCATCCCTGAAGGATTCTCAGGCCAGAAACAGATGTTACAATACTAACACGTCTGCTACAAAAACTGTGGTCTGTATGCAGACACCTTTCCCGCTCCATGCACACACATATATTCTGTCAGACTCTTCATCATTCTTCGGTTCTGGCAGGAATATATATTGAAACTCAGAAGAGGAAATTATTCTGGGAGGGGACTAGATATCCAGCAGCTGTACACATATTTTAGGATCTAGTTCGAAACACAAACTGATCACGACGACAAACAAGGTGAAATCTGCGATGGATTTTCCCCTCTCCTCTGACAATATCGACTCTATAAATGAAAGCTCTTTCCCTGCCACATCTACACATGCACCTGACTGTGCAGGGCCTGCTTTCCTAACATCAGCACTATTAACACAATAAATCTGTCAAGCTTTATTAAAATTCTTTGTGATGTGCATCTTCCCTCGTAACCCTCACTCCTCTATTGATACTGCCTCAGGGAACATCCTTGTACTAGTGAATCTCTGCAGATGGGATGACAGAAGAGCAGCATTCAAAACACTCTTCTGAGATCAGCTTCTGGTCCCAAGCTCTGCCTCTTCCAACATCTCTTTTTAATACAGCTTTGCCTTGTCACAATAGTATTATTGTTCATAGGCTGACTGATAGCACACACCAGCAGGCACAAAGGAATAAACAGTTTAGCAGATAAATAACGCCTTTTAAAATAAAGGTGAATACAACATGTCAATATAATTTCACATATTTCTTTTCTCTATCTTTCTCCAAACAGATCACAATGCATAATGTGGATTTAAACAGGCTGGAACTGTTGAGTGGCATGCAACAGACTGCCCCTCACATCAACATTTTTCGGAACCACTTGACAAGAGGTCTTGCAAGAGGTCTTGCTAGAGGTCTTGCTGTGGCTGTTGGTCAACACCACTTCCCCACATGGTCACCATGTAAAATGCAAAGGGCAGACGCATGCCTCTGAACCCACAGGGAACAGGCTCAGGCAACTGTGGCCCACCAAGAATGATTGAGAATACACATCTGCAGAAAACACTGATACAGTGGAAGAAAACATAACTGTACAGAAAGTATAAAGCAGCTTTGAGACACAGCAAGAATTTCTCAAGCTAGGTACAATATCTTATACGTTGGACTTCTTTCATTTTCGGATATAAAATTATCCTTAAAAAGCTAACACACAACCTCTGGTTGGCTCACAGGGAGTCAAAAATACTTAGGACCTAATCCAGATGTAGGGAGGAAACAGCCTGTGGGAGGAGCAGAGGGCCATGCCAGTGCATTTACTCACCCCTCCAGCATCAGGGGTACCTATGCCAATGGGAGAGCAACGATGCTGTGCTACACAGCAACATGGTGGCCACACCTGGAAGCAGCCACGGCCTGGAAGCTATGTTGATGTCCCAGTGCACACAGGCCCAGCAAGGGATGGGCCGGGTATGTTCCTAGGGGTGGAGCTGATTTAAGTCAGCCTCTACTGGCCTTCTAGTCTGGAAATGCCCCCCCTCCACAGCCGCAATTTGTGGAAAGTATGGCGTAAGCCTCTGTAGCCTGTGGAGCTATTTGTGTGGCAGGAGGGTTTTTCACTTTCTCTCCTTTCTGTGCTGCTCAAAGCCCCTTTGGAGATGCTGCAGCCTCAACTTCACCTCACCTTTCCCAGCCACTGTGCCCCCCCCACCTGGATTGGGCTGCCCATCAGGATTTAGTCCTCTGACCCAGATGTTACCTAATCAGGTACAAAGTCCAGATAGTACTCCAAAGTCCCAAAACTCTCAAAGCAGAAGTTTCAGCCTTATAAATCCCAATCTACAGTCAAAAGGGAGGTTTGAAGAATGAATCAAACTAGAGTGGGCTTGCTTTATACCAGACTGCTAAGAGCTGAACTGATCCTGTTTGGCCAATCAGGCGGATTACAAGACACCTAACTCTGTACTTCTGCAGCAAGCACATCTCCACAGTCAAGCAGCCTGCCCATGCCTTTGTGTTAATGAGATAAAATTGAATGTGAAAATTCCTCTTGAAGCTCTCAGGCCCATGATCTCACAGTTACCTGTGCCTGACTTAGGGGTGCCGACCCACAGATTTCCTGGGATTACAATTTATCTCCAGGCAACAGAGATCAGTTCACCTGGGAAAAATGGCTTTTTTGGAAGGTGGACTCTATGTCATTACACCCAATTGAAATTCCTCCCCTCCCCAAATCCCACCATCCTCAGGCTCCACCCTCTACCCGCCAAGTATTTCCTACCTTGATGCTGGGAAAGGAGATTGTAAACCCCACTGAGTTTCCTTACAGGAGAGAAAGGTGGGGATATAAATCCAAACTCCTCCTCCTCCTCATCCCAATCTGACTCCATCCCATTCCTTATCTCTCTGGAAACTGCCCACTAATGTGACATAAATTTCCTAGAGAGAAGAATCTTCAATATCTTCACTAGACCAAAAAGCCTAAACCAATTTTTCAAAGGCGAGGAATGACTAGACACGGCTAGTTTCTTTACAACATCTAGTGTGGTATAAAGGTAGTATTGTCATCTTGCAACAGTTTCCTGTACTTGAACTGTTTCATTGACTGCTCATTGTGGGGTGACAGTGGTTAAACCTGAACATGTTTTCAACTTCCAGATGTTAAACCAAGGGTGCAGCAGCCAGACCCCCTGCCCTCAGTTTCTTACGCACTACTGGAAGTCCTTCTCTAACTTCTTGTATGTGCATCTGAGGAACACCATCACAATTCACCAAGCTAGCCAGTAAATAAAATATTTATTTGGCCTCTTTCATAGAAATGATCAGTGCTACAGTGGGGGAATGGGATGTGGTGCTGTGGGTAGTAGTTCTCATTTAATATCAGTGGACTAAATGAACGGGGGGGGGGGCGTTAACTGCCAAAACGTATTTTAGAGGCCACTCCTGTCATTATAACTCACCACAGGTCAAACAGTGAACTTCATGGCAAAGAGAGCCAGTGTTGTAAAGTGTTTAAGAGTATTGGACTAGTACTTGAGACACCTGGATTTGAGTACCCACTCTGCCATAGATGCTCAATGAGTGACCTTGGGCCAGTCACACTTCCTCAGCCTAACCCACCTCACAGGTTTGTTGTGAGGATAAAACGGAGGAGAGGAGAATGATATAAGCTGCTTTTGGTCCCAACTAGGGAGAAAGGAAGGGCATAAACAAACAAATAAACAAAGTGGGGATTTCAAATCCAAATTAATCAGGTCCTACTTCAACACTGTAACCGTTATACCACACTTGTTCTCAGTAAAAAATCTCTGTGGATAGTAATCTCAAGACTAAGGGCCAAAAACAGCGGTGTGAAAATGATGTAAACCCTTTTACACTGTTTTAAACCATTTCACACCATTTTCACACCTGTTTTGGGCCCATGTGGAATCCACCTAAGAGTTATTCAGCTCTAAGACAGGATGAAAAACAGCTGATGTGTCATGAGAAACCACTAAAACCATTTTAGAAAAAAATCACAGCCATTATGAACTCCACATATCCCTCCCCTGCAAAAAAAAGGTGCCCACTCTGCCTCTGCATGAGTTTCTGCTCTGGCCCTGCTTTTGGACAAACAGCTACCACTGGGGAGAAATTATTCCATAGCATCAGATCAACAAGATCACTTAATCACTCCTCCTGATGGAGAGCTGCACCCAGGACCAGAACAACGAATGATAAAAGCTTGGAGCAGCCAATTTATACTGCCCAATTGTAATAGAAATCTTTTCCAGTTGTAAAGAGCAAAATACAATTTCAATTCAGAAAGAAAAAGTGCTTTAAGCAATCAGATCTTTGGGAGGAATCAAATCATTGCCCCCCAAACCAGAATAAATGGGAAACTGTGGGGGATTTTTTAGGGAGGGGATCATCTTTTTGTACTTGAAATATCAATGATGTTATTGTGTCAGGCACAGTAGATTTTCCTCAGAGAGTTCTCTCTCTTTTGATTTTTAAAGCCACAAATATAAAAGAGGGGAAGGGAATTCCAGCAACCAGTAAACTTAGCACTAGCACCAATAGAGACTGTGACAAGCTATGATACATCCAGGCACAGCCTCCACCATTAGTTGAAAAGAGACCTAAAAGGGGAGGGTTGGGGGGTTCGGGCTGCTCCTTTGAGCGCACCAAACTAAAACAAAAGAGTGGAATGAGCAGCTTCCAGCCAGTGTCTCCCTTTCACATTAAAGGTCGAAAGCGTAGATGGACTGGATTGTACCACAGTAATAATGCATTCAATCTGGGAGTTCAGAGGCTTTTTTTGAAGTTTATTACACTGAGCAAGGAAATAGCCTGAGGACTCCCCAAAGAGCTTCAGGCAGGAAGGTTTTCTTGGAGGTTTTTGACAGCAGCAAACCCTGTGGTCTGGCTTCTCTGTCTTGTATGCCAACGAAGAAAAAAAATTAGAAGCACAAGAGAAAAGTGGGGAGGGGGCGATGGAAGGAGAGATGATGAAAGACCTTAAGTGCTTATCTCTTCTAGCAAAGTACATGTCACCCATGACAGATGGGATAGGGAGAGCTTTCCAAGCACATCCTTAAAGCTTCCATTCCTTGCATTCAGTGCTAAGGGAAGGCTGCTTCGCTGAAGGTTATTTTAAGAACTCGAGAAGGTATGCCCAGGTGTCAGCGTCCCTTGATTTTAATTTCCCAAACATTTGAACTAGCCCATCATCATACTGTTAAAGACTAGGGCTGTGCATTCAGATGAGGTGAACCAGTGATGGTGGGAGGGAGGCTATACAGATGAAGCCAAAAAGTGGAAATAAAATCAGCCGGGGGGGGGGGGTGTCCCATTGCCCATGCAAGGATGCTGGGAATTTTTAAAAACAATACAACAATTGAAGTCCATTCGAGAGACTGGCAATTTTAACTCCCCCTCAAAAACATACCTAGGCTGGTGGTCTAGTGAGTTTCCAGGTGAGTTCTGCTGAGCTGACAAAGCCCCCCCCTTTACTGCATTGATCTGGAAGAGCAATCCCTAATTGCTCTTTCCCTGTCCTGTGGCTGGTTTCTAGAGGAGGAGGAGGAGGAGGAGGAGGAAGAGGAGAAGAAGAAGAGGAGGAGGAGGAGGAGTTTGGATTTATATCCCCCCTTTCTCTCCTGTAGGAGACTCAAAGGGGCTTACAATCTCCTTGCCCTTCCCCTGCAGCTTGAACAAACTTACACCTGTGAGGTGGAGGTGGGAGCCTGAGAGAGGCTCAAGAAGCTGTGACTAATAGGAGTCACCCAGCTGGCATGTGTGGGAGTGTACAGTCTAATCTGAATTCCCCAGATAAGCCTCCACAGCTCAAGCGGCAGAGCGGGGAATCAAACCCAGTTCCTCCAGATTAGATACACAAGCTCGTAACCTCCTACGCCACTGCAAGCTATTGGTTGCAATAGATTTTGCACGATCTGTTTGGACTGCAACAACCTCTAGAGAGGGAAGGGTGGCAGTGGAGGCAGAAAGTTAGAGTGACCAATAGGATTTCAGGTTAGGGGCAACACTGCTCTTTGGGCAACCACAAAAGGTGTATTTTGCCTTGATTTCTTTCAATTTTTTCTGTGCAAGCCCGAAGAGAATAAATTGGAGGCCTGATTATATTCATGATAGATGGTTGAGAGAGTTCAGTGCAAAGCTTGGCTTTGGCTGCTGCTCTTCCCTCTGAGTTTCTGGTGCAATCCCTTTGGAGCAAACAATCATATGATAATTCAGATCCTTTGAAGATGCCAGCCACAGATGCAGGCGAAACGTCAGTAGAGAATGCTGCTAGAACACGGCCATACAGTCCGGAAACCACACAGCACCCCAATCATATGATAGGAAAGACAACCACTAACCTCACATTAGAAAATAAGCAGAGCCTGCTGGGTCAGATTAATAGCCAATCTAAGCCTGAATCCTGTATCACACAGCTGCCAACCAATCGTTCTGGAGGACCAAGCAACTGGGGCACATCAAAGCCTTCTCCTGATGCAGCCTTCAAGCACTGTCCTGCTGCCTCTGTACATGGAGATTCCTTTTACCCACCACTGTGGACCTGTTCTCCATCAATCTGTCTAATGTCACATTAAAACCATCTATGCTCAGGGACATCACAATGTCCACACATAGAAGCAGCATCAGGCAGCTCACAGCAAGTCTTGCAGTGTCTGCGGAAATTCATACCACAACATTTTGCGTTATTTCTGCCTGTACCTAGATGGGTGGGGGTTTTTTTTGAGAAGGCTAAAGTAATCTAGGGAGCATGGTATAGCCTGTTCTTGTCAGATGACAGAATCTACTTGCAAGGTCGGTATACTTGGAAGGAAGACCTCCAAAGAAGATTCTGCAAACCACCTCAGCCTTTCACTTGCCTTGAAAGTCCTCTGCTGGCGTTGCCAAAAGCAATAAGTCAGTTGCCACTTGACAGTACTTCACATATACCAAGTTTAAACAAAATTAGAGTGGCCTTTTCATGCCTTTTCCAGCTCAGAAGTTGCAGTCTTTCTTAAAGTTGCAGTCTTTCTTAAATTCAGCCATACCAATTGAGCAGATTCATAATATTATCATCTCCAGGCTAGATTGTTGCAACACAGTCTATGTAGGGCTGCTGTTATGTACCCCTTCCACCCCACATTTTAAATCATGCATCCAAGCCGGGATATTTAAAAATACAAAGTATATGTGAGATATATATTGCTGAGTGATATTAAGGCTAACAAATATATATGGTGTGGCGCAGGATAAAATAGGCTAACAGCAAGCCCAAAGAATAGCAAACAGTCAGTAGGAAATAAAACTACTCATTTGCTCCTTGATATTCACACCCAAGCCAGAGCTACAATCATTAGAGTTGCAAATGTGAAATATCCCTTGAATTGAGATGCTGCAACCTTCCTTCCCTTCAGCTGTTCCTAGAAGCTCCTAAGTGCTCCTATCCCTGATTTAATCTTGCTGCCTCAGCTAAATTACAATAGCCAGAGACTAGCTCTTCCAACCACCTATTCAGGGTGTTGCTAATATAATCAATTGGCTACCAACCCCTGGATTTAAGACAATAGATAGAGCTATTGATTAGCTCAGCCCCTGCAAGAGCCAGCACAGAAGCTGGCAGGGAAAGCAGAAAACCCCTAATGCAAAGGGTCTGTCCTTTCCAGCCAAAGCTAAGCTGATCCACCCTATAAAGAGCCCTGCTCACCTTAAGCCAAAAAAAAATTGCATTTGCTCATTTCTAGCAGACACCTCCCTTGGGTCAGAGTTGGTGTGAGGGTATCTGATAATAGATCCTTCTACTGGATCTCTGTGCTGGCATAGAGTCCCTGTCTTCTACTTCGTCTGCTGCATTGGAACCATTAGGTAACGTATCACCCTGCTGCTTCCCAATTCCCTCTCTATCATCCAAACCTATTTTTCTCACATTTTTATATCTCTAGGAACTTGTGTGTATGTGCCTCCATATCTTCCTGTATGTGTGTTTGAAACCAAATTTATATAAACATTTTAAACTCAATTTGGACTCCTTGTGTTACTCTGCGGAACGCTCCATGCTATATATTCCATATACATAGTCTAAAAGATCCCCTCCCAGTCTGCCTCTGGCATTGCTAAGTGAGCCATTTTCCCAAAGAATTGCCAAGCCAAGTTATTTTCCCCATCGCCATTTTAAAGACATTTGTGTGCTGTTACACTCTTAGCAGCTGGTGGAGATTCTCTTAAAATACGTTCTTCTACTGTTAAACTGGGTAACACTGTCCTTGAAGATTACTTGGAAACATTATTTAGTGCAACATGTACTGGCCTGGTTGTTGACTGGAATCAGTATGAACAGTTGTATTACACAAATGTTAGAACACCTACATCAGCTATCAGTTCAATTCAAGATATTAGTTTTAACCCCTGTACCCCTACATGGAAGAACCCAATAAACCTATTTTCTGTGTTGGCTATAACAATATAGAATGGGCTGCCCCTGGGAACTGAGAGCTGGGATATCAGTCTCATTCTTCAGGGGGGATAAAAGACAACACTTTCAAGAGAACTTTTGGTTGAATTGGTGTGTTACTTCGTACACTTATTTGTGCTGGGGGTTTTTCCCCTCTCTAAGTGGGTTATAATTGTATCCATTGTTTCAAGTGGAAGCCCCTTTGAGCTACATGGAAAAGTAGACTATAAATACCTCTGATAAATAAATAGCCAAGCTCAATGACACTAGCCTTCAATGACATCATCATAATCACAATCCAATTCCTATCTGGCATCATTCCAGGATGGACATGGGGGAACGATGACTTTGAGACCTGAGCAAGGAAACACTAGCCACTGCAGACATATTAAAAGCAAACTGTTCACTGGAGAACAGATCTGATCTTCATAGGTGAAGCAATTATTCTGCCTGTAGCAACTGGCTCAACAAGAGTACAAGTATCATTAATATTCCAAGGAAGTGCTGCTTTACACAAATCAGATATCCTTTTGAATCACATGCTTCATACTGACATGATCGGAGGAAGATGCTGCTTCTTTGACTTCAGATCCACATAAGAAATGAAATAAGTAGGGCTCATCAAAAGCATGGCTAGAAAACACTACTTCTGTCGACAGTCTGTTCAAACATCTCAAAGATAATCAGTAACTATCCCAGTTCTAAGAACTCAGCATGTCATAGGATGATTTACACCTCAGAGTGCTGTTTAACCTTCCAGCTTTTTTAATCTCCTTTTCCATTCTCCACTTGATTCTTCTGCATTTCCCCTCCTCACCGTGTCCCCCCCCCTGCATATGCTAAAACAGCAAAAAAATCCAAAGCTGCCGTAAGATTAATCACAGAAGAACGATACTCTGTTCGAATCTGGCAGTGTCAGCAGGAGAGTCAATGGTGAGGATCAGATGAGCTCCAGCTCATTGGCGATACGTTTATCAAATTTCCTCACCAGAGAATTCCTTGAGGGAAAAAAAACCCTTTTCTCTTAATTGCAACTTTTTTTCCGCTATTTTCTGGGATCCTTCCTAGCAACACAAATTTCAAAGAGTCTCCTGAAATCCTAGTTTTTGATGTGTACTTCTCACCAATGTGGTATATTGAGCTGTTTTACAGCAATAAGCTGACTGGAACTGCTCATGACTAGGGCTGCTGACTACTCATGACTGGGGCTTTAAAGGAATATTTCTCATGCAATATGCTAAAAGCTATCCTGAAATAGTTGAGGAACACCAAGGCATGCCCGTTGTGTAGATACTTCTTCTCAGGATCTTTAGAAATGCAGGGTGTGTTGTGTACAATACTGAAGTGTCCAGCAGTAACTGAACTAGGTCGCAGTTCTTCTGCATCATGAAGTATGTCCACATAGTCTGAACTTTCTTCAGTGTAAACAGTTTTTTCAAAGTACTGAAGTCTGACAAGCCATTTTCCAGATGTTATATCTGGGAGTATCCAACCAAATCTACTGGAAGCACAGGCTACAATCCACACAATTTACACTGTCCCAATATACATGGAAATCACACGTATTGGGAGAATCGTAGGTTCAGGATGCTCCTGGTAAAGGCAGTGGGAGTCCCTGCAAAAGCTACTGAAAAAAAGCTATGCGAACCAACCATACAAATGTGTGCAAGAGAAGTATGGGACCCAACCAAAGGTAGGACCCAACCAAATGCCTTCTTTCAACAGGATTTCAGAAATACTTTCAAGCTTCTGATAACTGCTATAGCTGAATCAATGAAAGTTCACTGCAGTCATTGAGATGTTCTCTTGAGTTTCAGAAGAGCTAGCAAAGTTCCTCCTATGGTCTGAGGAGTTACTGGAGGCCCAATCAAGGTGCTTAGCATGGGAATGTCTAGGAATGCAATGCTACTTTTATAAATTTGCTTAGAAGAAACATAGAATGGGTTTACAAGGGTGTCACCCTGCATAGGACTGTACTACATTTGTGCAGTCCCATGCAAAGTTTATCTGGATTAAGCCCATTGAATTCCTCAGTATAGTGTATCTGAATCCTTCTTCAGGCAGTCTGCAATAACCTCCAGACCAAAACTTTTACTTCAATGCCTTTTCATTTAACTCTTTTGGGAATCGTTTGTTTTTCACTGGGTTCAAAGACAGACACATTTTCAGATGAAATGTCTTTGATGTCCATCTGACTGGATGACATTTTTAGAAACTATTCTGATTATGGGATCTTCCTGGGCACATTTCAAAGAAATGAAAAAAAGAACACCAGTTTACCACCCAACTGGGATTAAACTCCTAGGGACTGTACTGCTCATCAAAGAGATCTTTACCAAATTTTAGCCAGAAAGAAGAAAGGATCTCTCACTCTCTGTTTCATTTATATCCTGCCTTTCCCCCCCAGTGGAGACCCAAAGCAGCTTATATTGTTCTTTTCACCTTCATTTTTTCTTCATCACAATCATATGAGGTAGGCTAGGCTGAACGTACATGACTGGTCCAAGGTAAACCAGAAATTCTACAACAGAGCAGGGATTTGAACCTGAGTGTCCCAGATCCTAGTATGACACTGTAACTATTACATATACCATGTTTCCCTGAAAATAAGACGGGGTCTTATATTAATTTTTGCACCAAAAGATGCATTAGGGCTTATTTTCAGGGTAGGGCTTATTTTAGGTGAAATACGGTACCTTCACAATTCATTAAGGCGGGCTCTCAGCAGCCCCTTTGCTTCCCCATCAGGTGTGATGCAAGCTGCATCCTCATTGGCAGGGAGCACTCTGCTGGATCCCACCATCCTGATCTGTAATTACCGGAAGGGCTTATTTTTGAGCTTATATTTTAAGCCTCCTCCAAAAATCCTGAAAAATCATGATAGGGATTATTTTCGGGGTAGGGATTATTTTCGGGGAAACACGGCATACTGCTTTTCAGTTGCAGAACTACAGGGCCCCCTTATTTGGCACCTGGAGATGGCAGAAAGTACTACAGAATGAATGCAGGTAAACACCTGGCATCCCAAGGAAGACAAACTTATTTATCCAGTGGGGATAAAGGCTCGTATCAGGCATCCCATGGAAGCAGGCAGAATTACAGAAGGTCTTCATACAATGAAGCTGAAATCTTCCATCTTTCAACATAAAGTTTTTCTTACATCTGTTCTCATTATTCCTCTAAAGAAGATTTTTAAACATATTGGGCAATATATCCATTTTTAAAAATTAAATATTTTCCGTTGCATCATTTGGCTTGGCCAGGATTTCCCCTACTGCCACTCCCTGCTGGCCTTCATATGCCTGGCCTAACAAGAGGCAGTGTTTACCTCCACACTAATAACAAAGTCCCTTTCCATCCCATGCACAGAACCCAGAGCACTTTATCACTGCCCTGAAATTGTGTTTTCCAGCATTAATATACTATTTGTTTTGGCTCTTAATTACCTGCTTTATCAGCATGTCATATTTGTTCCCCCCACTCTGGTAATTATGGCCTGAATTAGTGTGACACCTGATATTGACCTTTATTTTTAGCCCACGCTCTGCATCTCTCTCTGAAATGAGGGTGAATGCTTATTTATAAACCATGAAAAACTGAGTTTGTGAGAATATTGATTTGGTGTCTTTAAAAAGCAGCCGGCTGGCAGGCAACCTGAAGTGATCACTGACAATTAGTAGGGCACATTTTTCACAGCTAAACCTTGCCTTGCCTCTCTAATTCTATTACTGCATTGGTTTTGCTCTGCCTATAAGGTCCTGCTGTTGTGGCAAGAAAAAGAGCTGTCGGTATAATCTGATGAAGTCTAGGGGTAAAAAATGGATTTAATCAATTTTTATAACAAGGCAGTAGTCTAATTGGCACCAGGTGTTCAGAAAAGTTTTCACACAGTCAATTAGAAATTAAAATTTAGGTGCCTGTTTAATTTTTAAATGCTTTTATGGCAATCATGAGATGTTAGCTACAGCCAAAATCATGGTTGCTTGCATGGTGATAATTTGTTTTTATGGGAGCATGTGAAGGGCCCCCAAACCGGTAGGACTTTGAGCCAATTCACAAGAATTTTTTCCCCAAAAATAGAAATTAATTTCCTTATCAGGAAAGTGTGCACAACTTGAAGCACTGGAATGGCATTGTATATTATTCCTTGGAACTTCCCAGTCTATATACAAGGAGTTGAAAAGCTATTGGTTTGCATGATAGGACATCATTGTACAGCAAGATTCCTTGTGAACACACAGTGTGGTTAGCTTCAAGGGAAGCAAGCAGATCCCTCATACATTTTATCTACTTTATCTCTGTCCCACTTTTCTTCCTAATGGAGGCCCAACATTCTCCCTTGTCCATTTGGTCCTTACAACAGCCTGGTGAGGTAGTTTAGGTTGAAAGTATATGAGTGGCAGAGTGGAGAAGAGGCCCCAACTTCTGCTGGATCTTAAATTTGAAGAGAACTGAGAAGGAGAGGGCAACTCCAGGGATTTCATGCGTGTTTGCTTATGGGTGCATACTAGCTCACCCACTGTTATCTGAAGTAAAATTGCTCTGGCAAGAACAGACATTGCTCCTTTGGACCGTTATGAAAGGAGCAGAATTGAAAGTGCAGCTTCACACCTCGAAACTCTATATGACCAGGGACAAGAGGACATTAAGAGACATAGCTTCCCCTATAGGTATCGATAGATTACACAGTCCTTGTGTTTGTTGGGAAGCAACAGAACAACTTTAGATCATAGGCATTACACTCCCTTGTTAAAATGAACGGAGCCAACAGTGGATCTACCATGAGGGTGACCCATGGGAAAAACAGCTGCTTTTGTCTACCTGTTTTAGTTGTGTGGGAAGAAGAAAATTCCCTCAGCATGTCTCCTTTAAAGTGCACATGTTGTTCCCTAAGCATTAAAATGAAAACAGCAATAGCTAAAATCCAGTAAAAGCAAAAATGTCCTCCCAACTCTTGCTGTTTTCTTTTTAAGGGTTGGTATTATAGCCAAAGTGGATGTAGGAGTTAGAACATCAGATTAGGATTTGAGAGATCTGTGTACAAATCATCTGCCATGGACATTCACTGAGTGACCTTAGTTCCATTACTCTCTCTGAGACTAAACTATCCCACAGGATAAAATGAAGGAGACAACTTTAGGTCCATATTGGAGAGAAAATAGTTGTTGAAATAGCTCCATAAAGTAATCTTCTTTTTAAATTGCACCTATTACAATTATATAATTTTACTTCTAATAGTTATAACTATTGGAAGTTTTATCATTGCTCTTATTTTGTTTTAGTGATTTTTATTATGTTTCCATCCTAAAAAATTGCAGATATGAGATGATGCTAAATGATGGCGATGGGAGCACAGATATAATGAAGATGCAATCTTCAACTGGATGAAGTTCACTCGTCTAATTAGAGGGCTGGTGGCACTTTAGAGACTGGCAACATTTATTGCAGCAAGAGTTGTCATGCGTCAGAGCTCATTTTGTTACATGAATATGGGAAGGAAATCATTTTGTAGATTTTTATAGGGAAAGTTATACAAGGGAGGAAACGGAAAGGTTTGGTGGGAATTCTGCTGTACGTCTTTCAGGAGTGATTCTGTGGGTAACAGTCTGGTTGTTTACACATAAAGAAGATAATCTAAGCTTTACAAAACAATGAGAAATTATAAAGAGGCCCATTATACACAGCCCTAATATTTCAATGCCACTTCACACTTAATAATAACAGAGTAATATGAATTTCTTTTCTTAAGAAACACTCGCTGTATCATTTTGTGTTTCCGAACCAGAACTGTGTGTTACACCAGCAAGCTTTATCTGAAAGTCACATTTAAGAGACATCACTGACTAAAGGAAGCATAAGTCTTTAAAAAAACACCATTATTAGTTCATTGTCTTTGCATTTCACCTTTGATCTAAGCAGTTCAAGGCAACATACATCTCATTTTATCTGCAGAGGGACCCTGTGAAGTAGGTTATGGTGAGTAATCTGCCTAAGGTTAAATCTAGGTCCTCCAGTTCCAAAGCTATTAAATTAGCTGCCATGCCACACTAACCAAACAATTTGTGACACAGGCGTAAAAACTGTGGCTTGGTAAAAAACATCATTTTTGTTTTCTTATTTCAGCTAGGCAAAAACCTTCTCTCTCTTGAAGTTACAGTGCAATAAAAATGTGATTAATCACTACTAGTACATTGTGTTTCCCCAAACAACTGCAAACACTCTGTGATCTGTACTGAACATAATTCCAGATGGGTGGTCGAGATAGTTTATAGCAGCAAATTAAAACCAGAGTCCAGTGGCATCTAGGAGGCTAACAGAATTTATCCAGCATAAGTTTTCATGAGACAAAGGTGGCTTCCAGTCAGAACAGACTGGTTACTCTTTTGATTGCATCTTTTTTTTTTTGGTGGTAAAATGTCTCTCCCTCTCTTCCCCACACCTTTCTTTGAAATAAATGTACCTGCTATCATGGATATACACTCCATGTACCTGGTGAAGCGATAGGGATACCAGCCTCTAGGTGTTAACTTAAGTAGGCAGTCCCTGCTTTTTAGACGGGGAAATTAGCCGGAGACCAGGATGATCCTGATAAAAACTCTCCAATAAAAAGATAGTAATAATAATAGTTTTTAATTAATAAAATAAAAGCTAAATTGTGTATGTTTGATTACATGCACCTACATACAACAGACTCAATAGTTAAGTAGAAGAAAACAGTGCAGATAGCATTAAAAGGTTCAGAGATGGGTGATATTTACCACTCTAGGAGGGCAGAGATTCAAGGCAGCACTGTATTATTATTATTATTATTATTATTATTATTATTATTATCATCATCATCATCATCATCATCATCATCATCATCATCATCATCATCATCATCATCATCATCATCATTATCATCTAAACTTATATACCGGCTCAGGGCAGTGCACAACACAAATACAAATACAATTAATTGTATTTATTGCTCACTGTAGTGAGCAATAAATGGCTAGGAGAGACAAAAAAAAAGAAAAGGTCCACATGAAAGTGGGGGTGCATGCTTGAATACAAACACACTCACACAAGAATGGCCAATTATTTATACCCCAAAAGGAGTCCTGAGGCAGCATGGTAGGAAAGTCAGAGACAAACAACTGGTTGCTTATCTGGGGACCAAACAAAAAAGGAGGGGAAATGATATGGCCCATTGGGGTGTCCAAGACTGTTTTGAACTGCTTTCTGGAGTACCGATTAACATTTGTAATGGTTGCATATGCTTTGAACAATTTCGTATCACTATCTGTTAATGGTTTGATACATGCAGATGCTTTGAACTCCCTGATTTGTTTTTCCAGAGTATCAAGGGATCACATTGGTAGATACATATGAGTGCTGAAATGGCCCTAAATTAAAATAAGCAACGGTTGACTCAGAGCACTGATTTTCTCACCTTAGGGTAAAAAAAAATGAAGATCTGTGACTTCTTTGTTCAACCAAGTATATCTCTAAGTCGTTGGAAAAAGTACAGCCTGCCAACCTCTCTCCCCATTCCTCCTTGACACACAAAATGGATGCCATCTCCTCTAAGAGACACTCATGTCCTGTGGAGCTATGCCTTGCTTCCTTGTCCGTCTTTGTTCCTTGTGCCAGTTATGGCATCCTCTGCTGGGGATGTGGTCCAACAACCTACACAGATGCAACCAGCAGATCCCCCAGAATTACCACTTATCTCCAGACTACAGAGATCAGTTTCCCTGGAGAAAATGGATGCTTTGGAGGGTGGACTCTGTGGCACTGCACCATCCTGAGGTCCCTGTCCTCCCTAGCTTTCCACCCCAAATCTTCAAGAGTTTCCCAGCCTGGATCTGGAAACTCTATCTCTCCTATCCCCCACCAGGGATGGTGGTGATGGGGATTCCTGGTAAATCCTATGAAGGAAGCTCTGGTTCACAAAAAAATCTCCTTAGTCTCCAAGGTGCTAGTGCACAGGTGTCAAACCTGGTCCTCCAGATGTTTTATAGAACTACACCAGAAGTTCCCATGTTTGCTTTGAAAGCAGGGGGATGAGTGGGAATTGTGAGTCCATAACATCCCTCTGGAGGAGCCATAGTTAAACCTATGCACTAAGATGGACCCTCAGCTATGCGCTAGTTGCTGCACATTCTCAAAGGGCAAGGAGAGAGAAACTGACACACACACACACACAAAGGCAGCACATCGCTTGCAGAATTTTTCTTTAATCATGAAGCCGCCAAATCATCCACACTACTCCTTTTGCATCTGAACACAGCCCTGCAGATTACAAAAATGGGCAAGTCGGAATAGGTAGGGGAACATGACACAGTTGATTTATTTTAACTTCTGTATTTTATCCATCGGCGCTTTGCCTATTTAACTATACACTGTGATATGATGTTTTTTAATCAGCTTGTCAAAGTTTGATTTTAGAGTAGAATGGTAAAAAGAAGAAAAGGAAAACCTTGGAGATGAAAGACACAGAGCACTGTGTGCAATGCAGATATAGATTACCCCGCAGTGTGAATGACGCAAAGGCCCATTTGGTTTTCCTGATCTCTGAATGAGAGCCATGGCCACTGAAAATAGCTTTTACCACAGCCGTGATGAGGATATTTGAATATATGCATTTGATTTTGTGCACATCTTTTTATGAGCCTTCATAACTATGGGTATTATAAGAAGGTGAAGGTCTGAAAAAATGTTTGGAAAGCCAACGATGTATGGTTTAAAATTTTAAGGGGGAAAAAAAGAAGCCTGAAATAAGAAAGGGTCAGCAAAAAGGCATTACTCTTTCAAACTTCTGCTCATTTGCTCCCTAGCTCAATTATATAGGGAGGTCAGAACAAACAAGAAATGGAAAGTCACATTTTGGCAGCCTTGAGAAATGTTGCCGGTTCAGTTCACATCCCACTCCCTAGTCCTAAACAGGAAGCCAATCATCTAGCAAACTGTTTGGCTGGGTCTAAACAATTGCAGGTGTATCTAATTTGCATGATTAAAATGCTTTTTACTCCTGCGACCACTAATCAGTTCTTGAGATCTCTTCTTGAACACCAAATTGTCCCTGTAGGGTGTTCCTAGATATGAGTGTCCAGCCGCTCATTGCTAACAGAGGGGCAAAACAGTCACTGGTGACTAGTAATAGAGGTGATCGATCGACAGAAACAGTTAATCTACGCCGAGGCAATGAGACCTTGTTCCCCATTGGTATTCGACCTCTTTTCAGAACAAGGACGCCTTCCAGCATATTTTTCAAACCTTACCTCTCCACCTACCCGGCGAGTTTTTATGCAAGCCAGCTTTAATATTCTTCCATTGGCCACCTACAAGGGAAGACTTGCAAATATTCCGTACAGCGAGCGGCTTTGTTCATGTTTGAAGGGGGCACATAGAGACCATTGAGCATGTCAGGCTACAATGTAGCTTTTATACGTTCCGAAGAGACAAGTTCATAAAACCTCATCTGAATGAAGCCCTACAGACTTCTGACAAAGGGAAAGTTAAATACTTACTCTGTGATAAGAATGTCCAGATCACTACAGACGTTGCTGCATTTCTAGTAAAGGCGTTGAAGATCTGAAACGTTACAGTCACTCCTGATTCGTTTTGCCGCTTGAGGGAAGTAGCTAAAACCCTCCTAGATTTACCAAATAAATTGAGTACAACATACTTTCTTGTGTGGAAAAAGTTGGCCATAGCCATTTTATTTTACAAAAATTGGTTCAAGAAACACAAAGCGTATGGCGCAGCATGGGGGTCTGATCTGTGTGCTGGGCAGCCCAAGTGCTGTCCCCCAGACACCGAAATTTTCTACAGCAAGCCTGTTAGATGCTTGGCACAAATGTCATGCTGGCTAGCTTTGCAACTGCTTTTATGGAAGTAATACTGGTCTGCAGGTACCCTTCCGCAGTTTTATCTGTCAGTTTTAGCTGATCATTCCTCCACCTGGGACAGCAAGGTGGGATGGGTACCCTAGAGATCTTAACACTTAGCCGGTGGCAAGAGCCTGAAATCCCTCAGTCCAGAGATATTAAATGAATCTTCTCTGATCTGACTCCTTTCTGATCTTGCTCTGCATCACAGTCTACAAGCTTTGAACACAGCCCAGTGAGCATCACTAGTTCATATCCCAGACTTGTCTTATTGGGAATTTTCATTAAGGAACCATCCCAGAGTCAGAAAAACATATGGAATGGGGGAGAACCTTCTGTCAAGGTTCACCCTGAAGTCCATTCTTCAGCAGAAAGCTGCCAGAACCTGAGTGTACAGATGGATTGCCGTCTCCATTTATTCTGTTCATGGAACAATGGTCCATGCCAGCTCATAACTTGGTCACTATTGTACCATGTATCTGCAACTGGAATGATAGTGTATTAAATCAGCTACAGGGCTGGATTTCGTTGAGGTGACCCACGAGCAATTTCAGCTTTGCAGAAATACCATAGATGATTCAAGATCATCAAAGTCGAGCACCTAAGAAACAAATGTCTGGCTGATTCTGAAACCCAGCTGCTTCACCCACATGGGAACCAAGCTGTATTTTGGAATTTCATTCATACTATATGATCAGAGAATTTTAATTTGAGATGCATCGTTTGTCTCTTGGAAATGTGACCATGCTAGATTTTGGAGACTAAAGATAACACAAAAAACACAGTCAAAGTACTGTATGAAGAGCCACACAACACATTCAATGGTTTTCCTTAAATTAAAACTGCAATCTGGTCCAATTTATGTAAGAGTTTGGAAATGGAGCCATTATAAACCTTTCAAGGAAGGCTGTTAGTGTAACTAAAACCCCCAAGTACACTTGTCAGAAATTCTATATTACGAAGCTGAAAGAAATAATTTCCTTCTGCCATCATTGCAATTGTTTCCTGAGCTTTGTAAAAAGATTATACAGGATCTTCTCCTCCTCCCTGCCCCCGACAGCATAAAATGATGTAATTGGGACCAAAACCGAGAAACAAACAAGGGATCAAAATGAATAATCCTTCTCTGAATAATTTAGCCTTTGAGTATCTGGTAAAAATGCACAGTGAAAGGCTGAAGATGCTGTTGGGCCCTGGGCAATTGGAAAGCCAACAGCAAATGATCCCTCCCACCCCGCACACACTCATACACAGCAAAACACCAGCTAGGGAAGATCAGGCAAAAGTTGCAAACACCTGCTAACAATAACGCACCATTTCGTCAAATGGAACTCCCACAGCTACTTACGTTCTCCTTGCATGGGGTTCTCTAGCCTTTCAGAAAGGAATGTGTCTTATTTAGAATGCATCTGATTTTGATTTAGGTACAACATTTAATAATCATTCTAGAAGAAAGGTGCCAATGAAGCTACAGTCCTCTGAAAGCCACCACTGAGGACTGAGGGAACATCCTGAGCAATATGCCAGGCATGCTTTGGAGAGGCTGCACTGAGGAGCGGATAGCAGGCAATCTTTTCCCCTTGATCTTGCCCCATTCATGCCACTTAAATGTTGAGGGAGGAAATTTTGTCAGATTTCCCACCCTTACTGCAGCCCCTTTGTGCCACATTACTTAGAACAGGTGTGTCCAATTTGATGCCGATGGCCGCAACAGCACCTGCTGTCAAGTTTCCTGATGCCTGCCAGGTGTTTTTAGAAAGTAGGCAGGGCCATGTGGGGTATTTGCTTAGCAGGATTCTGGTTGGCCGCTGCATATTTGACTGGCAGAGTAGATTTTTTAAACTCTTGCATTGGAAGGAGCTACCTCCTTATATTACAAATATCTTCGCCATGTGACTGAAGGTAAGCTGATGCAGCAATTTTGTGACTCACTCCATATCCTACAGCAGCCATTTTATGGCAGCCATTTTGTGGAGGTTATTACCATGCTGGGCCAGAATTCCAAATGTGCTTACAGGCTCAAAAAAGTTGGGGACCCCTAATTTAGGAAGATCCCTGATCCTTTGCAGAGGCTTTTTGGGGTGGCGATGGCACAGGAAGGTCATGTAGAAAAGGAAAGGATGGTGATCATGAGGACTTTTAACCCACAATATTTACTATCTTCATCAACTCAACCAATCTGATGCATTTTTGGTCTACTGAATGCTTTGGGCTTTTGGCATGGATGGATAACTCGCTTAACCCAAATAGAGCATCCCTCTCTAACATTTCTTAAACTGTACCACTATCGGTAGGGAGAATCCCATGTTTGAATGTTGACCATGTCACACAGAAGATTTTTAGACCACCCTCTAGTTTCTCACTTGTGGGCTCAAACATACATTTCTTGAATTGTAATTAGAAGCGGTACAGTTGAGGAAGGGCTAAACCATGCTTGTTTTTCTGATTTCTACTCATTTTTGAGAGAATGTGAGAGGGATCATGGGAGAAAGGCTGGGATGACACAAAGAAACACTTTTCTGTTCTTAATGGAAACCTTGGCAGTGCTATCATTCTCACAACATCCATGGGAGCAAACAAGGCACAGTTAACTCATACACTAACCTCATTTTTAGCTATAATCAGGACACAGATGAAAAGTTGCACACAATGGTAGAGAGGAACTCAAGTCTCCGGTGAAGTAATTTAAAAGAAAGAGCCAGGAACTAAAAGAAATTGTTTTGATTACCTTGGATACCCTGTTAGCCACTTCTCTGCCCACGGTCAGTCCCTGAACAAAGGTTCTTGCAGCGATGAAAGCTCTCGTCACCTGAACTTTCAGTTTCCTGGGTACATCTCCAAAAGGCTTGAGCTGGTCTGTATATTTGCTTACACACTCAAGATAGTCCTCAGAGAAATGATACTGGGGGTTTATGAGCTGGAACATTCGCTCTAATAGTCGAGCCCAGAAATCATTCAACATTTCCTCCAAGTTCACATTGCCTCCTGTGTAGTATCTTTTCAGTTCTATAAAGAGTTCTTGGAATACTTCTGAATTCTGCATGTATAGCATCCCGTATGTCCGTACAAACATATCATTTAAGGATCTTTCTGCATTCTCCAGGAGTTCTCGGAAAAATTCTAGACAAAAAGAAGGACATTTGTAAAGATTAAAATAATAATTTTGAATAATAATCAATAATCAGAACAAAAGAAGCAATATTGAGTTGAATTCTAAGGATTTATTCCTCTAAGAAAAGCTTTTTGAGTGAGGGTAAGGGCCCAGATAATAGAGGAGGCTGATCCCGTTAGCAGAACAAATCCACAGGATTCAAACCCATAACAACAATCACAAACATAGCATCATGTTTATTGCAACATTTAATGTACAGCTTCGAGTATGACATTTGCTCAAATTGTTGCATTGCCTTAGTAATTTTTTTTTAAACTATGGATGTCACTCCAATAAATATTTGCCAGGAAGCAAGGCCCCACTGTGTTCAATGGGTCTTACCCCCAAGTAAGTGCATTGGACTGCTTATTTTTGAGTTAAAATATTTTTTAAAATCACATTAAAATTAGAGAATACTGGATTTCTCATGAGGATTCAGAATAAAAAAATCTATAGCTCTAAATGTTAAATATGCTTTTAAGGAAACTGCTCTGAAAGCTATTCCATTTATTCTTCAAAGATTGCTTAAATACTGAAACTCCTACCACTTTGTACCTGCAGATATCAAATTGCAAGTGTTGCAGTTTTTAAGTGCTAAGTATGAGAGAATGAAACATTTAGGGAGCGGTGTGCCTAAATCAATCAGCTAAAACTAAGGGACAAATAAAATTAACCAGTATAGCAGGCTGGAACAGACCAGCATTCCTTATAGTACAGCAAGCTGTTTCACACAGTGGCTGACCATTGGCCTTGTAAGGTTGTCAACTCTAGGTTAAGAAAACTGGATATTTTGAGGGTAGAGTCTGGGGTGGACGGGGTTTGCCACAGAGTCCACCCTCCAAAGCAGCCAGTTTCTCTAGGGGTTCTTGCCTTGGTTGTCCAGTGATCAACTGTAATAGTGGGATCCTCCAGTCATTACCTAGTAGCTGGCAACCTTACCCCACTCCTACATCCTGTTTCTAGAGCAATCTGACATCCACGACACAAGCAAGGGGAGATCCCAGAATCCAAGGTAATGAAGAGTCCAGTGTTATCAGCTCCCATGTCTGTTTGAGGCCCCTTCTGCCCATGCAGAGCAATGCATTTTCAATCCACTTTCACAATTGTTTGAAAGTGGATTTTGCTATTTTGCACAGTAAAATCCAGCTGCAAAGTGCATTGAAAGTGGATTGAAAGTGCACTATTCTGCATGTGTGGAAGGGGCCTAAGATATGGCAACTCAGGATCTCAGGAGCCTGGACTGTGTAATGGCTAAGAGCAGTGGACTCCAATCGGGAGTATCAGCTTTGATTCCCCACTCCTTAGCACGAGCAGCAGACACTTATCTGGTTAATTGGATTTATTTCCCTGCTTTTGCACATGAAGCCTGCTGGGTGACCTTGGGCTAGTCACAGTTCTTTGAAACACTCTCAGCCTCACTTACTTCACAAGGTGTCTGCTGTAAGAGGAAGGAAATAAGTTTGTAAGCTGCCTTGACAGGACAAAAAGGTGGGGTATAAATCCAAACTCTTCTAATTTTATCCATCAGACAAGTGCTGTGGGCATAGTAGGACCAACTTCCCTGTTTAAATTATATACTATACAGTAGTGGAGAAGGAGTTTAAAATCCCCCCCATCAATAATCAGGAATAGACCTCAATACCAAATATGAAATGGCAAAGACTTTTCATCCAGCCAGCCCAAATGTAATGTAGAATCAAATCATCTCAGCAAAATATTGGGAAGTCTATTCTGGGCTGCTTTCTCTCTGCTGTTCTTGCTTTATCTGAATAAATACTGTTGTCTGAATCATATGTAAACCCACAAGGTCTTAGTCCAAATTCCTGTCCCACCCACACAGCTGTGGTTTTGCTTCAATGGGTTCTCTGAGATCCACAACTCCCAGTCATCTCATTTGTACCACATGAAAAAGAAGTGGTTTTGTCATAAACATCACATCCTGTCCTTGAGGCTAGGCTTGGAGATTCGAGTGCAACAAATACTGGATTAGGCCCGAATTGGCCAAATGTGTCCTGCCTGAATATGAATGAATCCAAATGCAAGGTATTCGGGCTTTTTTTGGTATTTTGTGGTGTTTTTTCACATTTTGGCCTGCAGGGGGTGCATTATTAAAGCGAGTGGCACTGTAATTTCAGAGACTGTCCTGATGATACCACCCAAGTTTGGTGAAGTTTGGTTCATTAGGGCCAAAGTTATGAACCCTCAAATGGGTAGCCCCCATCTTCTGTTATCTCCCATTGGAAACAATGGGGGATGGGGCACCCCCTTTGCAGGTCCATAACCTTGGCCCCCCTTAACCTAACTTCACTAAACTTGGGTGGTAACATCAGGACAGTCTCCGAATGATACCATGAAATTTTGGTGCCGCTAGCTTTAAAAATGCACCCTGAAGGATGAAACGCAAAAAACCCCCATGAAAAATACAAAAAAAATCGGACAGACCCGAATTTTTCAGGTTTACCCAAATATTCGGGTGTATCCGAATATGTTATTTGTCTTATTTGGGCATACAGATCACTTAACACAGTACAGATTAAGTGATACACAGATAATCCATTGTTATTCTACATCCAAATGATTCCTGTGTCCAAAGAAAAGGAATTATGGTGACCAATATTTTTAAAGGGTAGGGCTAGATGTTCAATCAATATGGAAACTTTATCGGCATAGAAATTTAAACAAGGTTATTCTTGAAAACTTTGGCACAGCAGATATATGCTAGATATTATAAGGTAAATGTTTAACACTTATGTGATGCCAAAAAAGATTATGGAATGGAATGTAAATATGGGGGACTGGAATGGATGGCTTTTGTGGCCTCTTCCAGCATGGTGTAGTGATTAAGAGCAGGTGCACTCTAATCTGGAGAACCAGGTTTGATTTCCCACTCTGTCTCTTGAGCTGTGAAAACAAGATTAGCCTGTGCACTCCAATTCATGCCAGCTGGGTGACCTTGGGCTAGTCACAGTTCTTCAGAGCGTTCTCAGCCCCACATACCTCACAGCATGTTTGTTGTGGGGGGGGGGGAGGAAGAGATTGTAAACCTTTACAGGAGAGAAAGGGGGATATAAATCCAAAACTCTTATTCTCTTCTTCTTCACTATGATTCTATGATGCAACCCAATATTTTCCTTATACCGCTAATGTGAGGCAGGAGGCACTTGCAAGTGAGCAGAAAAGAGTATTCTCTCTACTGATTCTCTCATGAGCTGCCATTTTAAAACGGTTTCCCCAGCTGAGCTTTGAAACCAGAATAAACTAATACACAGAGGCGGAGCAAGGGGAAACTGTGCCCGGGGTGCACACATGCCCTGCGCCCCTGCCAAGGCACCGCCCACCCCTGCCCCAGAATGCCCCCGGAATGCCCTGGAATGCCCTCTCCATGGCCTGGCCACATCTCCACCACAGCTCCGCCCAGGGCATCATGCCCCCCTCGCCCTATGGGTGCGATGCCACTGCCAGTACATCCAGGAAAAGGAAGATAATGTTAAGATCATTTGTACAAAAAGAACTAGCAATTGTGAGAGGGGCTGAATATTCTTCTATCCCACCTGCCAAATCTCCCCACTGTATGAGATCAGAAGTTTAAGAGCAGGTGGTTGCTGAAGGAAAATCTAGTTCTTCCTAAATGCATTCAAATGGCTATTTAACTCTGGGATTCCTCACCAGCTTTGACAGTACCTTTGTCTTCTTGCATTCTTTATTTCTGTAATTACCAATTTTACTGCTCCTGCTTTGGAACCAACCAAAGGAAACAGTTGTCAAAAAGGTACTTGCCATGTCACTAAGCAATCATATCTTTTTAGATGTCAGTTGCCAGTGGGATATATAATAATGCCTGTTGAATGGAAACAGAGTGGAATTAAGAGATGTTCAACAAATCAGATTCTTGCTTTTTTGGTCAAATAACTTTTTTAACTGATTAAAGAAAAAAAATGTCTTATAATGCCGATGATTATAATCTTAACAAAAGTAAAGATTATAATATTCATTATAAAGGGTTGCTCATTTAACAACATTTTAATTGTCTGTTTTTGGCCTTATAAAACTGCTTTATGAGACTTATTTTAGACTGCTCAGTGTTTTAGGTTGCTTGTATGCTCCGGCTAGGGGTTCCATCCCCCCTCTCCCCAGCAGCAGTTGAAGAGAAAATTAAAATCTTGCAGTGTGCTGCATGGCACTATATAACTTTTGATTTAAATTCAAAAAGGAAGTGATATAGGGTAGCTCTAGGAATTGTCAGAAGCGCCATTTTTTTTAAACCAAAGAGCTTCTGGTGATTCCTACAGTTTACTTATGTCAGCTTTGTTTTCTTACCAGAAGTAATGTCACACCACAGCTGACGCTATGGCCCTCCCATATCCCTGCCCCCAATGTGTTCTCTAGCTTTGGATGAGTTTTTAATGCTGGTTTTTTAACTGTTATTGTGTTGTGTTTTGGTTATGTTTTATTTTGTAAGCCTTCTTTAGCAAGTTCTCTGAAAATGTGGCATAGAATTTTCTCAAACTGGTAATAAGTAAGACCTCTTATCCTGCTGCAACAGATATTCAGATGGTAAGGTTCCTCACATAGCATGTTAAGTCCAATCCTAAAATGGGAGGCATGATTATATATATTACTAATATACATATTGGTGTTAATCAAATGGATGGATTTTGTAGGGTTTTCTTAACTTGTAGATAGATGCATTAGTTCCCAGGTTGTATATGACTGCATGTTAGACAGTGAAACTTATGAAAGATATTATTGAGGGATTTTTTTAAACTTGTCTGCCAGCTGGTATTTTATTGATTCTTAGTTTTTATTTGCCTTAACTAATCATCCTTTTAGTTGTTTATTTGCCACCTAGAAGCCGCTGGCAGAGAGGCAGTGTACAGATCTTTTAAATAAATAATAAACATAATATTAAATATGTAATCATACTTAACAGAATAAGCCACAAGGAGCTAGCAGATGAAAAATGGGAACCAACAGAAAGAAAACAGCACAACACTTTAAAATATTGGAAGAAAAATACCAAGTTATCAAGTGGAGGTGATAGAAAACATCCATCTTATTGTCTTAGAGATAATTTTGCAAAACAAAACAAAAATCCAGAAACAAATGAACAAACCCCACAAAGCTCTAGCCAAAGCTCTTCCAATAACATATTCTAGTATATTAACTACTGATCAGATTTTTATATAGAACAAAGGGGTTTTACAAGGAGAAATCCAGTGGCTCATCAGGGTCCAGTCTTTCACATCCTTTTAACTGGAGGTGCCAGGGATCTAGAACCTTCTGCAGGCACAGCTGATGCTCTGCTATGAGCATCATAACCCTTCATTGGACCCTTTTGGTAAAAGTCCAACTTGGTATGGAATGCATGCCTTTTAAAATCCTTGTTTCATAATTCAGACCAAGCAAACGAGTCTTCTAATGAAGGACACCTCAAAAATAGATTTGCCCAGAGCTTTCAGATGGCTCGGTGCTGACAAGACAGATTTTGCATATAACTTGTAGTGACCACATTTCTTTCCCTAGTATTTTTCAGTCATTTGATAAAAAATCTCCCTGTTATGGCTCTATCCTGAACAAACACTACTGCTTCCTCAAAACAAGGTCCACGCATACAATAAATCGAATGCCTACATCTACAACATATATTGCATACCTCCTAAATTACATAGAGTTGCTACCTTCCAGGTGGGTCCCAGAAATCTCCCACCATTGCAACTGATCTCTATACCAGAGACGTAACAGGAGGGGTGAACAGCGCCTGGGTGCAACACCTGCTCAGATGTTGTCCTTGTCAGCAGGGAGGCCGGGGAATGCAGGAGCTGGCCAGCAGCCGTGGTGTTCATCTGAGCAGCCCAGAAGGAGCTGCCGGGCAAGGAAAGTATTCCATGAGTAATTGGTCAGTAAATACTTAGTAGATAACAATGATTGTATCTTGCCCTGTTCTCCTATTTTACATGTTTCCAAAATTCTGACATGATACGCATAAATTTTGTCTTTTATTGTCTTGTTCATAGTTAGTGTTTTTCAACAGAGCTCAGACAGTGTTTTGGAATTATAGCTAAGCCAACTCATTTGGGACTAGAGAAATTCACCTTCCTGTTTCCCATCAGTATGTTGCTCCATTTTCTTGCAGGAATTACTTTGCACAATTGCCTCACCCTGGTTTTATCTTACAGTTGTTTTTCTCAAACATCCGTCAGTGTGTCTACAACCCACATCAGATCTGCAGTATTCCTCGAGGGTTGTAACAATTTGCTGTCTTTTCCCTTTTCAGGCGCTTGTACAAAACCAAAACAAAAGGATAGGAAAATAATTATTTGGTCAAACATGTAACTGTTTTTGTTACCACAAAGTAACAGCTTCAAAGGCAGAAAAAGGAGCAAGCTGAGATCGTATTTCCTTGATGTAAAGAAAATGCATTTCAGAAAGACAAATCAATAAAGATTTCATCAAAAAGAGAGTAAAGTTACCAAATGATCTTGCATCATTCTCTGCAATAGCAAACTTCACGGTCCAAACCCTCGCACAAAAGCAGAGAAATAGGCCCCTCTGCAGACTTAGAGAATCCACAGATACATTGAGAAACATCTAAATGTAAATATTAAAAAAGACAAAGAAAAATCCAGCCATTTGTCCCAAACAGCCCGATGTGAACTGAACATGCTCACTGCCCTAAAAATGTTGAGAACGCTTGAGAATTTGTTGAAGGACCAGAGACACAAAGACTTGGGCTGTTGAAGTCCCTAAACCAGGGGTAGGGAACCTGCGGCTCTCCAGATGTTCAGGAACTACAATTCCCATCAGCCCCTTTCAGCATGGCCAATTGGCCATGCTGAGACTGAATGGGAATGAATGGCTGAACATCTGAAAGCCGAGGTTCTCACCCCTGCCCTAAACCAACTTAAGCCGACTGGTACAGCACAAGGAGAGGAGTGTTGTAATGTGGCCAGTTTCCAGATGGGGCCTGGAGATTTCCTGGAATCACAACTAATCTCCACAGAGATGAATTCCTGGAGAAAATGATGGCACTGAAGAGTGGATTCTATGGCACTGTACCAACAGAGCTGAGGGGTAGCTGGATGCTGGAATCCTTGCCCTCTCCCCTCGTGGGGGTGGCCCTTACACTGGTGGAGGGGGCACGAGGCTGCACTGCATCCGAGTGGTGATTCAGCTCCCTGTTTGGGCATTTCAAAGTAATGCAAGAGGGGGAGTTTCAAGTAAAGAATTAAGAAACACGGCAATGTTTGGACAAGGAGGCGGATGTACCATGAAAAATACCTATTTGTAGTCTCTATATATGTGAACAGAAGGGCTAAAGTAAGAAAGATGCCTGGGCAAAAATGAGTGGAAAAGATGGCCAGGTCCAACCAATAGAGGCAAGTGTTTGACAGGGCTAGTAGGAAAAGCCACATAAGTTCTTTATTCAATGGATACAGATCTTTTGCAAGGAGCTTCAGAAAACTTCCTTGTGAATAGCATCCAATATAAAGAAAGGATACAAAATAAAATACAACTGAAATAAAATAACCTTATCATATAAACTTTTTGCCTGCCTTGACCAGCCCACAAGAACTTTTGTAGAGAGCTTCTCTTGGCCCAGGAGACTTTGGATCTATTTCACCATAAATGAAATAGACCAAAGATCAGGATGTGACCAGATTACAAGACGATCAATGCAACACGAAAGCTTTTACAAAGATCATTTAAAGCAGCTTAGCAAAGTGCACCTCCTTATTAAACTCATTAGGTGGATCTCCAGAGACGACTTAGCAGAGCTGTAGTAGGGAAATAAACATTTAGAGCAAGAAAGGAAGAGAGCCTGATCAGAGGTTAAGAACTCCATAAAAAATGTAATAATCAACCATCTATAAATATTTTAAATGCCTCTGATAATGATGGATTAAGAAAAATGGCCTAGACTGTAGAATAATGGATCAGTCAGAATTTTGGAGTGCATTTACACCCACAAGCAGTTCTGAAACGCACACATTTGGAAATGTTTTAATGCATTTTTGTAATGTAACAGCATTTGATCACTTACAGCAAATGCTATCACACCAAATGTGAGCCACTCAGGCAAGGAAAATCCCATACCTGATATATAAATTGAACAATAATGAATCAGGTATCCCAGTTCCGGTCTGCCCAATAAACTTAATAAAGTATCAAGACTGGAGATTCCATGGATTCCATTTATATCTTGGATGAACTCCACACCTTCAGGATACTGAAGCAAAGAATACTGGTCATCGAAAAACAAACCCTGCACTCTTGTATGCATGGGTTTTTTTTTCACTACTCAGTTTTGGAATAATACCATCTTATGGATCGCTTCCTTCTTATTTTACTAGTCTTACCTCTCCCAAACTTTGCTGAACCTTTAGATCGGCCTGCCTAAATGTTCTTCCCACAGCCACCCTGTGTGGTAGTTCCTACACATTCCTCACAGTGAAAGACTGCCTTTGTTCATCAAGACAACCTGAAGCTACAGAACACAGGTTGCTGCCCTATGAGATTTATGCAGCCTTGCATGAAACACTTGTAAGGCCATTACTTAAGGAAGACACTCTTTCTACTGATAGACTGGTTTTATTAATATCATGTTCTATTAAGAATAACACAGCCCCACTTGAACAGTTATTTTTGTGGGTTAAGCGCTTTTGAACACTTGTATCAGATCTACCTAACTAAAAACAGTACATATTTCTGGTATGTGGAATTCAACCTTTAAACTTTGGCTATTAGGACTCAATGAAACACTCTAATAGGAAACTTGTATTCTGTAGTTTTTTTTAAAAAAAAAAGTTAAATAGAACTTTTCCAAAGGTTTGCCCAGTCGCCCTGAGCCAAACATAAATGAATGTCAAAATATTCTACTAACACAAAGCAGTACCAAATGATAAAATATTAATTCTGTTACTCTGTATGCAGAGAGGAGTGAAGCAGAAGCAATTACCTCCGTTTTAATTGCTTCATAGATGAATACAATTATGATGTTACTTATTCTGTCAGTCGGCTACATATAAACCAAAATCCACAAACGGCAATCCTGGATTTCATTTAAAAGTAAACCTTAGCAATGTGAGATATATTAAAGCAATAAACGGATAAGAGATTAAACTTTCATAAACAGAAAGAGTTCATTGTTTTGTAAATGAGTCTATAATAAACATCTTCGTATCGCACAAAATAAAACTATTAAAATGACTGGTAGCCTCATGCTTTTGGGAAACTTTTGATTTATCCTTTTAATCACTTGTTAGTGCATCGTATAGCGATTAAAGAATGGAAATGGGTTTCAGTGGAACTGTCAACATTTTGTGTGGGGAGGGGAGAATGAAAAATGTAAAAATGCCTAAATTAAAGTATCAGTGGAATCTCCTATTGAGTGGTACTTTAATTGCAAAAGGATTAGCTCAAAATAGTAGTGACTACTATTTCCTTACTACAAATAAATGCAGTTGGAGACTTTATTCAACTCATCATGGTTTAATTTAATTCAGAGGACTGTTGTCTCAAGTATTGTTATCATGCTAATGAACCAGTACAAGAAGCAGTGATGAGAACAGATTTTATATGTTTTGAAGAACAGCTGGTGTGGTGCAGCGGTTGGAGTGCCAGACTAGGATTTGGGAGAGCCAGGTTTGAACCCCCACTCAACCACTGAAGCTTGCTGGGTGATCTGGGGCCAGAGGCATAGCTAGGGAAAATGGAGCCAAAATGAGGAACAAAAAATGCAACAAAACCCCACCACCACCACTGGAAAGCCCTCCATTGGGCTTACAGGTCTTATGTCACCCTTTGAGGGCCAGGGCACTGTCCTACCCACCCTAAACCCTCCCAGTCCTAAACCCCAAGAACATGCCAGACCACCCCATCCCACCCCAACTGGGATGCCAACACAGTCCTACAACAGGCCAGACTTTCAGGTCTTGCAGCGGCAGAGCTGAGAGTTGGATGGTCACGAGTGCACCTGCCTTCTCCATGGTAAGTGCCCCAGGAAGAGAAAACATGCCAATGCAAAGCCACGTCACTCCCCCAAGCTTTTTTGCCCCCTGGGATGGGGCTGTTTATGTTGTTAGTCTTTAAGGTGCCACTGGACTTCTCTATTATTAGAAAGAGGTGACCAGCAGAATCCATGGTTGGTTGCAGATGTGAAGCTTTACTCGCCCTTGGATCTTTTTCACATGATAATAGAATTTGTCATGTATGTTAGTAATATTCATCATCCATTTAAGTACAAAGGGAAATCAATTTTTTTCTTTATTGTCTAAAGTGTGTTGGAAGGGTAGAAGGGTAAGGGTTTAGATAACGCAGGTGCCAAGAAGGGAATTCGGGGCAGAGATCTACAAGTTGCCACAGAGAAAAAGATTTAATAATTCAGTGGTGAATCAGATGGCTCCGAAAATGTACACTGTTTTCTTAGCTATTATGATTTTCAAATGCACCAATAATTTGCTTCTATCATGGTAAATCAACACCCAATTTTCTAACATTCCACACTCCAGCCAAGGACATATGTTAGCCACTGAAGCAGATGTTTACCCCTCAGCTATATATTCTTTCCAGCTGAAGAATTTCCAATAAAAATTCTCTTAAACCCTTATTAGTAATATGGCATTCTTTCCCTGGGAGGTGGGATGTATGGATGGATAGACAGAAAGACTACTAATAAAATTATACATACATATTATGTGTGTGTGTGTTTGTGTATTCGCTATTAGCAGTGCAAAGAACCAAGTATGCTTCCATGCAGCCATTTCCATACAAATGAAAAAAGCATATAAATATACTGCCATTGTGTGACAGTAATAATGATTTCATATTTGAGGTTTTCACACAATGCTTGGAAGACTGCACTGTGGAAAAGATGGCTATGCCATCTGAATTTGCTGATATTCAGATGTTGTGCAAATACTTGCAGCTTGTGTCCGGGAGAGAGAAGTCTGTTTCCAGCATCTTGCCAAAATAACATGAGAACACAATATGGAGAAATGTGCACACTTTTCAGATTCATAGAACGTTATGCTACATAAATCATTTAGTCCACAAGACTGGGAAGGAAGGCACTCAAATATCTGTGTTCTTCTATACATCCTCCAGAAGCAGAAAAGAAGCAGAAAACAGCCAGGAGAAGCAGAAGTCACCGTTAACAGACCAATTGTCAGCTCTCTTATAAGGCAAATTAATGTGTTTGCATATATGTTGTGGGGAGAAAAATATTTGTATAAGTCTCAAAATGAGTAATGCAGAATTAACAAAGGGCTACTGTTCTCAGGCTTAAACCAATAAAGCTTGTCTTGTATTTTGATCCAAGTTCAAAAACTGGCTTGAATCTGGGGGCTAGTTCTAGCAACAATTTCCGTACTGAAGATTGCCAGCTCTGAGTTGGAAAATACCTGGAGATTTTGGCATTGGACCTGACGAGGATGGGGTATGGGGAATTCAATAAGGTCTAATGCCATGGAGTCCACCTTCCAAAGTGGCCATTTTCTCCAAGTGTCTCCAGGAGATCAGTTGTAATAGTGGGAGATTCTCCAGCGACCACCTAGAATTCTAGCAACACTAACTCAGTAGCATTGTCAGCTATAACAGGGACCCTGATGGGATAATTCAAAGGGTGAGGACAAGAAATTCAGCCAGCACAGGACATCACATTTGGAAGGATATCAGAAGTGTTGTCACGGCAGCTGGCTTGTCACAGTTCTTCGGAACTCTCTCAGCTTTACCTCCCTCACAAGAAATCTGTTGTGGGGAGAGGAAGGGAAAGGAGTTTGTAAGCCACCTTGAGTCTCCTTACAGGACAGAAAGGTGGGGTATAAATCTAAACTAATCCTCCTCTTCTTTTTCTAGCAGTCAGTCCAAACTCTATGGTGAAGCCTATATCAAAGCAACATCATGCTGCTGCTTCTGATTTCCTGTCCAGAAGTGATGTCATTATTGGCTCCATGCTGACTCCCCCTCCACTCCGCCCCCCGCCACTGCTAGTTCAGAAAGACCAGCCCTGAGTAGTGACTTGCTTGAGGAGCAATTTTGAATTGTGCCTCCTGAGGAACTATTTCCTTCCTCGTTAAGGTCCAGTATTCTGCAGCAGAAGGCTGGGCAGCAGTTGCTGTCCTACTGTTTCAGAATGAGATTTGAAGACAAAAATCTGGTCAGTGGATGGGGCCAGTGGAAGAACTTAGGGAGGCTGGATAATGGGGTAATATCTAATGACAGTGGGTGATGCTTTGCCTGGTCAGGGGATGGAGCGTGATGGAGGATTTGTGATATGATGGGCATCATTTTCAAACTGAATGATGGCAGAAATTGGTGAATCACGCTGTGGATCAACAGAAGAATGCAACCTGCCCCCCTCATAGTCTATTTATCAGCCAAATGCCTGATATAGAACTCAAGGCAAAACTATCAACCAGACAACTGAAATACCTGTCACTTCGCAACCATTCATGAGTCACTTGCAGGCTGCCCAAGACCATGGCAACATCACCCACAAGTACTATGGGGGAAAAGCTTTTTTTAAGGAAAAAATCAAATTCAGCAGCTCACGGCTGAGCATGACTTTTTCATCATGCTGAAATGCACACTAACATCCTTCAGAGCATCTCAGGTCTTTTAAAATGTGAAGTACTTGCAGTACAGCTCAGGAGCCGCATGCGTACACACAAAACGCACAAACACACGCAAACAAACCTCCAACGCTGGCAAAATGATCTGTCAAGTGACCCATGAACAAAATCAAGATTGAGTTGCCCTTTGAAATAAACCTATTTGAATTTTATTATCTCCAGAGCACCTTGTGTCTCTAATCTTGTGAGAGGTTAGTATTCCATCCGTCAGAGCAAGATTAGAGCTCTCGCTGATGGCTGGGCTTGATGATAACTGAATGGAACAGTCGGGGCCGGAGGAAGGAGATTCATTACCATCAGCAATTCAGAGGAAGATTGGGTAAACAGACGCTTGGGGAAAAGCTGGTTTGCCAGACGGGCCACCTACATCCTGGGGTCAGGATGGCAAAAATCTGAGGAGCAATGTGGCACCGAAGATTTCAAACCTTTTAACAGCAGTCCAACTATGACACAGACATCTTATTCTCATCTGGACTCCCCCATCCCCCCCACCACCTCCCAAGACTGCTGATTACTAGTCTGAAAGTACCACAGCCTCTCAGTTTGAAATATTAATGATGTTCAGGACCATTTATAAGGCAGCAGGTGAAGAGAATAAAACAATCTTAAAAAGGGGAAAAGGGGGGGGAGCTTGAAAGAAATTCAGTACAGCAGATGCAACGATTAAGACAGTTACCAAAAAAAAAAAAAAACAGCTCAAGCCAGCCAAGGGCAAACTGCCTTACTTTGATACAAATGAAGACAAAAATCAAATATTATATTTGAATTTACAACTCCCTTTCCTTTTATCTTGGGAAATAATGACTTTTCATGGTAGCATCACACCGGAAGCCCAGCTGGTATTTGGGAGTTAACTGTGAACCCTGGAGGCATTATTTTTTTACACTATGGTCTTGGTCTGAAATTACTATGTTTTAATTTATTTCCAAGCAGACACATTTCAGCAGTTCAAGAAGTGTCCTGTCATCTAACTTGCAAAGGCGTATGCAATTCTGTTGTCCAGGAGATGTTGAAATTAATAACAACATCCCTGCAGGACACCAGGGCAAAGCAGAGGATAATCCAAAGCATTAAAATGCCTGCTGCTGGGTCCATTTGTTCTAGTAAAGGCGCTTGGAATTTATACTTAATTCCTGATTTTCTGTTATTTCCCCATGCTTCTTTGCGGGGTTGTAAAATGTACACAACTTTGAAAGAAGAATCAACAGCCTCTTGAAGTCAGTGCCAATAAATGAGAGAGGTCCTCTAACAGCTAAAAATGACCAAGTAGGTTTTTTTAAATCCAGTATTCATCTCTTTGCATCCCCTTTCCATGTTACGCTGCAGTGAAGATGGAAAGCTGCTATACAGTGACCACTCCTTGGATCAAATCATAAAAACATTTTGAGTTGCAAGACATATTGTGTTTGATCCAGACTGCTAAATTTGACCTTAAATACTTTACACACATTTTGATAATACATACTTTGAGCACACACATCACACTGTCACATGCAAACTGCAATTGATGCACAGGGGAGGGCAACAGTCCAGAACAACTATTCAGAATGACGTTTCCTCTAACTTCCGGATTCAAACTGTTTAGGTCAGACCTGGCCATTTTTCCGGCAGTGGAATAATGTCAGTGGCTGCCCCTGCTTTCTGCTCTCTCAGCTGGCTTTAAGTTTGCATCTTCTGGGAAGTGTGGGTGCTATGAAAAGCACAACAAGGCTTAAGAGATGTCTGCTGAAAGATATGCCATCAAACCAAGACAGGTAGCCAGTGTTCGCCCAGTACAGTATTATCACTGATTTGCAGCACTTCTTCTCATCATTATGCAGACTAACTGACATTGGGGAGAACTCTTATCCTGTACAAGCAGTGGGCTTTCCCTTGCTTGAGCTATTCGCAGTGGTTCTCAACCTGGGGGTCGGGACCCCTTTGGGGGTCGAACGACCCTTTCACAGGGGTCGCCTAAGACTCTCTGCATCAGTGTTCTCCATCTGTAAAATGAATAAATGTTAGGGTTGGGGGTCACCACAACATGAGCCGCAGAAGGCCATTGCGTTCACATCCTACATGTGAGCTCCCAAAGACACCTGGTGGGCCACTGCGAGTAGCAGAGAGCTGGACTAGATGGACTTTGGTCTGATCCAGCTGGCTTGTTCTTATGTTCTTATGTTCTTATGAGGAACTGTATTAAAGGGTCATGCATTAGGAAGGTTGAGAACCACTCAGCTATTGGGTGGTAGCCCGATTGCACTATCACACAATGCAAACAACATGGCTCAAGAGGCCATGACATTTTGCCCACAATAACTAGTGGCTAGCTTCTGTATTTTTCCTAATTAGATTTGAATTTTACATCCTGTATTTCTTACATTTCATGCCTTGTAATCATATTTGTTTAACACTTCCTATACAACCCGACAGCATGCTGAGGATTCCTTCATTGCTTCTGAAGAAGTGAGGATTAAGTTCCTTAAATCTGATGCTTTGTTTGATTTTTTGGGTTGATCTTTCAAGAGCTTCAAGACTCCTGCACATTTCAACTTGATTAAGTCATCTAAACACGTGTCACTGGGATATTAAAGGGTCCAAACAAACCAACCGAAACATAAAGCAGACTAAAATTTCTGCTTACTTCCTAATTAATAACATACAAGGAAGTCCTAGTATCTTTAAGCAAGATAATCCATTGGTGGTATAGTATGAACTAGAAGTCTTCAGACTTGTAACTGGGGATGCAATTTTTTAACGCTTCCTGGTGAAAATTATTATGTGTGTGTCTACATATCAATAGTTTCAGAGGGTAGCCATGTTGCTCTGCAGTAAAATAATTAGATTTGAGTCCAGCAGCACTTCAGAGGCCAACAAGAGCTTATACTCTGAGACTCTTGTAGCTCTCTAAAGTTCTACTGGACTCAAACCTAACTATACACACAGCAGAGGCGTTCCTCCCATTGGGCAAAGTGGGCAGCTGCCCAGGGCGCCACCTTGTGGTGGGCGACAAAATTGCAGGTTCGTTTGTGGGGGATTTTGTATTTTCAGTGTTCTTTTCTGTTTTTGGCCTGCAAGGGGCGCCGATTTTAGGCTAGCAGCACCAAAATTTCAAGGATTTTTTAGGAGACTCTCCTCATGATATGATCCAGGTTTGGTGAGGTTTGGTTTAGGGAGTCCAAAGTTATGGACTCCCAAACGAAGTGCCCCATCCGCCACTGTTTCCAATGGGAGCTAATAGGAGATGGGGGCTACACCTTTGAGGGTCCATAACTTTGGACCCCCTGAACCAAACTTCACCAAACCTGGGTGCTACCATCAGTAGGGTCTCATGAAGACACTCAGAAATTTTGGTGCTGCTATCTTAATAATTGCACCCCTGACAACAGGCACCCTCTAAATTTCCCCAGATTCTCTTTTTAAATCCACTCCCTTCCAGCCAATGCTTCTTTTCTTTCTTTCTTTTATTCTCTCAATGCCTAATAAAGGTTGTTTATTACTATTATTACTATTATTACTATTATTACTATTACTACTACTACTACTATTATTATTATTATTATTATTATTATTATTATTATTATTATTATTAAATTCACCCCCTTCAGCATGGATTTAAAGGGAGAATCTGAGGTCCCCAGTTTTAACATTGAAAGGGATGCTGTTTCAGGGTGGGGGAGAATCCACCCCAAAACAGCATCACTTTCAATGTTGTTTAAACTGGGGACCCCAGATTCTCCCTTTAAGGTGGATTTAAAAGGAGAATCTGGGCTCCCTAGTTTAAACACCATTGAAAATGATGCTGTTTGGGGGTGGATTCCAGCATCACTTGTTTAAACTAGGGAGCCCAGATTCTTCTTTTAAATCCACCTTAAAGGGAGAATCTAGGGTCCCCAGTTTAAATAACATTGGAAGTGATGCTGTTTCCCCCAATTGGGGGGACTGGATACAACACGATAAAATGTTTTCATAGCAGTAACAAATCATTTTGAAAGCATTCTGAAACTGTTTTCCAAAAATTGTTTCTGCTGTGTGGCATGGCCCATTGCTGTGTTCAGATTTGTGAGTTGGGGGATGTTCTATAATGTGATGGTGACTCGAATTTAACCAACTTTCACTACGCAATTTTCCTTTTTTTTCTTGCAGGGGAATAAGACAACATACGATTTTTCTCTGACCGTCTGAAGTGGTACAGTCTGTTCTGCCACCTCACAATTCTACCACTTCATTCTTTTCCTATTACAGAAAAGATCCTTTCAGACAATCAGCATCACCATGGTTAACTTTGGGCCTCACTCCCAGTAAATTAAAACACTGACTAATATAGAAGTTTAATGGGAAGCATGAATAAAGTACTGCTTAGCTGTCATGAGGGTAACATGTGCCTAATGAAATTATGCCTATGCCAATGGAAGTGACAACTAGATTTTAGATGTTAGGTTGACTGAACAGTATAATTTCACAATGAACCCTAATATTATAGTGCTTAATGGGAACACACTGTTAATTACATGCTTGGTAAATACAGCAGCACTTAACATCTAGGGCCATGTAGGGGACAATAAAATTATAACTTATTGATTTTTTTTAACTAGTAGGGAAAAAAAGGTATAATTAGTAGCACCTAGTAATTTATAGGCTTTTGGGGATAGTAGTGTGGAATGTATTAGAAGTTTCCATTTGCTCTAATGAAAACTTTTCACAATCCCTTTCGCTTTCATTTGATAGCACACATTAACTCAGTTAGCACTTTGTATGGTATTTTAATGTGCAATGGGTAGAAGAGTGTGAGTCTGCACCACAGCAATTCCAGCCATACTTTCCAGAACATCAATTTTCTCTATGGCAGCAACCAAGAGCAGTTGGCATCTGCCCCTCCTATTGTGAGCTGTATTATGCCTCAAGTTAGTTGGGGTAATCAACTGATTTTCAATTTTGTACTCTTCATAATGCGGGACAAACCAGCCATGGTGGTGTGCTTGCCTTCATTTAATGGAAGCGAGTTTGCTGGGGAAGGCAAGGAATAAAGTTTGTTTTGCCTGAGAATCCCATGCGTGTGTCCTTTTTGCTTTTTATTTTTGTTTTGAGGGCCATGTATGCAAAGCTATGACAATTCAAATATGCGCATATTACTCTCAAAACAAGGGGAAAAAGGAAAAACAACACGTGCATGGAATCGCCAAGCAAAACAAACTTTATTCATATACTTTTAAACAGTGAAATCCCACACAGATGAGCTGGAAGCAGAGGAAACCTTCAGAGTTAGAAGGCACCTGAACAGGACAGGACCGAAAATGACTGGCACAACAGCCGCAAAAATGAAAGTATCGTAAGAGCTGGGAGGCAGGAGAAATAAAGCATTTCCTCGTTGCTTTTGTTCGCACAGGCAAGCAGGAAATGTCTTCAAATGTCCTGAAGACATTTTTGAAGAGGAAGTGTGTGAACTTCTTCCTCAAAACACTTGTTATAATGTCCTCAAGACATTTAATTTCTGCTGTGCACAAAAGGCCTCTGTGTGCCTCTCCTTCAGTTTTTGTGACAGATTGCACTGCACAAGAGTTAAGATATGACTGAAACTGTATCACTAGGGGTGACTGAAACTGCATCCACGCCCTCCTGGGGTGTTCTCCAAACAAAACATTTGCCTCTTTCTACGCCAGCAGCAGTGCTACCCATCTTTAAGGAAAAGTAACTGTGTTATTGGCTGCATTCTCCTTCTCACTCTGCAACACTGTCTGCCTCATGCTCTGTAAATAAAACATTTGTATTTTTGTTAGAAGTCCCCATGCCCAAAGCAAAGAGAATAATAGCAAAAAGAAACACTGCTTATATAAAATTAAACACTCTCCCTCACCCCAAAAAGAGTGACTGAAATGTTGATGCTAAAGATGGTGGCTCCATGGCAGAGCATCTTCTTGGCATGCAGAAGGTCTCAACAGCATCTCCACTTAAAAATGACCAAGCAGTAGGTGACCTAAAAGAACCTGAGACCCTGGAGAGCTGCTGCCATTCTGAGTAGAGAATACTACTTGATAAAGCAAGGGCGTGACTAAGTATATGTCAGTTTCATGTATTCATAGTACCCAGCAAATTAATGTAATATAAATTATACTTTAAGAAGGTAAACCTATCAGTGACATCTTATTTAGTGTGTATATCTACTGATTGGAAAGTTCCCCTGTCAGTAACATATTTGTTGCGTCACTATTTCTTCCCTCTCATATGTTCTTCTGACTATTCTTAATTAGGATGAGTTAATAATAACAGTGCTAACAAAATCTGATTTTGATTATTTGATATGGAAATCCATACCTTTACTGTCCATCTTTGTCCGAAAGAAGAGAAAAATCTTTCATGAACTTTTTTCAATGAAATCCCACACAGATGAACTGCAAGCAGAGGTAACCTCTGTGGGAAACCTTCACCAAATGGTGGGCGGGATGGAAAATCTCAAGCAGGAGAAAATAGCAGGCGCAACTATGAAACTGACAAGAGCTCCGACAGATGGCAGGCAGGAAAAAAGAACCAATTTGGCTGGCAACACTTTATTTGTCTGCGCAGAGCAAAGTAAAAAAGCTAAAACAGATCTTTTTGAAATTTCAGCAAGACATTATATTTCCATTGCGCGGAAAAGGTCAGAGATTCAAGGGGAAAAGACCTGGAGTTGGAGATCAGTGATATGAAGATCAGCCGGCTTCTTTAAGTTTCCTCTGAAATAGCTCAAGGGGGGGGGGGGCACAACTGGATGGGGTTAATCCATGTTCTTTCTATATGAGCAGTTTCATCAATGGAACATACACAGCGTTGTTGTTCAGTAGCTCAAAAATCTTTGCAGTTAATTAAACTAAGGGCCAAACTGGATATGATAAGGATCCTCATGTCTAATCATGGGTCTACTGGCTGACAAGAGAATGACAAAATGACGGTTGGCCTGTTTTTCAACAAAACTTGAGTGTACAGATGAGGGAACCTAAACCTTGCTCTATTCCATGCCCTGCACTTCTGTGAACTGGTATGTAAAGTACTGTCCTGTCAGGCAATCTCACTTCTGATACTGAAGCAGTGGAATGCAAAAGCATAATTCTTGGGAGGGAAAGGGGTTAATCCCTCTTCTCCCATGTGCCTCTTTTTGTTTCAAAAATAGATACTAACTTTATGTCACCTTTGATACAATCAGGTAGAATGCAGTAGAAAAACATGAGCCCCCTAGCGTTACATAATTTTGCCCCGCCTGCTTTCTTTGGTTGCCAAACATCTCCTTGTACATATTTTTCCTGTACTGTGTCTCCAAACTACCTGAAATGTCGAGGATCCCTTAAGCAAGAGAAGAGAATTTCATCCCAATGGGATAAAATTAACAGTAAGTCAGAAAACATTACTCTTATTGAAAAGCCTGGAAATGAACACTTTTTTGTTCACTTTTGTAAGAGAGGAAATTTATTTCAGTTGCCGTCTAATGATCACAGTGCACAAATCAAACATAATGGATCTTAGACCTTTACCAAAACATTTTCTTATAAACACTTAACCCCTTTTAATCACACTTTAATTGCAACCGATAGGAATCTGGCCACACATAATATATTTTCCTTTGTAAGAAGCCACACATTCTGACAGGAAGTACAGAAATCCAAGGGGATGGCAAATTAGATCGAGGTCCAGAAGAAAGACCACAAGAGAACCAAACATGTGGAACAAACTCTACAACATTATTCCCAGAAAGAAATATCTTTTTTAGATCGTGGGATTTGCTTAAATCCGCCCTCCAACCAAGCTGATGGGAGGGCATTACAAATTTTACAAATAGATGTTATTAAAAACAGTACACTGCTGAGGCTATACTTTGTTCAGAAGAGTAGCACAAAGAGGGTGCCAGTACTCAGAGAAGACTGGTATTTAGTGAGATAGAGAATAGCAAGAGGACTTGCCAGCATGTCTTTCACCAACATACGCATAAATAAATGCACAATTTCTGTGACAGTCATGGTTCTAACCACCTTTTGGGAAGAAGAAAGGGAGCTGGTACCAGGTATACTCTCACCCCAAGCAAGATACGATTCTCTCCTCCAATTAATTCTTGAACAGCATAATATGAATTCATTTTCCAGAGAGATAATTTTCTTTTTAATATCTTTTAACATTAAATACATAATACCTGCTAATTTGTTTCAACGGATCATAGCTCTGAGGGGGAGTTTATTTGAATGGCTATTAAAGTAGTTCTCCCTTATAAACAAGCAGCCAATTTGTGGTATCTTAATATAATTATTGAGATATAAATACTTAGGGAATAAATGGATAAATGCTAATTCATTGATAGATTCAGTACTATTACCTAGAGCTTAAACAGAGATGACATACTTCTCACCCAACCACAGGGACTAAGCTAATTTAAAATGACTAGGGAGGAACGGGGAAAGAAAAATAGTCACATTGGAGAACAGAGAAACTATATTAAGTGGGAAACAATGAGAGGAAGATGCACACAAACATCTCTTGGCATTTGCTAGGGCTGTCATGAGTGGCAATATTTGCCTGGGTCTGGTAAGAAGATTGACGGATTGCCTCTGCTTCATAACTCTGTCAGCTAGCATTGCGAGGCATCTCTTGGCAACTCCAGGAAAGTGTGGCAAGAGGGAAAGCCAAGCAACAAATTGATATTAGTTCGGGGTCTTTCTAGTAAAAACTATTCAAACTGGGGAAATTCCTAGAGCATCAAGCAATGCAGCAACTGGAAATGATGATGTCGCACCTGTGATGTCATCCTCTCCTCTGTTTTCTTTCACTGCAAAGTGCTGAGAGCTACTAAATAGGACCAGTATGGTGTAGGGGTTAAGAGCAGGTGGACTGCCTCCCTTTCACCAGCTGGGAAGGGCTAGGGGGGGAATCTCTGCCACCTCAGTGGGGCTACAGATAGAACCTGGCAGCCTGAGTCCCCAAGACAACAGGTGGACAACAGTAATCCGCCCTGAATCTTTGCCTTTATTTCGGGTCAGGAGGGAGGAGTTTAAGAGGAAAGGAAGCTCAGATTGCTTTGCTTTGGATACCCCCAACAGTCATTTGCACTGCAGTAGAACCAGAGCATGGGCCCAGGAGGTGGCAGCCACCCCCTGCCCTCCCATGTCCAGGAACAGTAGCCACAGCTATGGGGAAGAAGTCATGTGTGCGCAAGACAGAAACTGAGCAACCACCGCTTTCCTTTTGCTTCTCCACACCACTGTTTTGCTTGTGTTGGTCTTTCGTCTTCTGTTTAAGCCCCACCCAAGGTTTCTCTGCATTGCAATTGGCCAAGCCTTCTCTGTGTTGCAACTGGCTGGAACTGAAACATCACCAATATGGCTAGGGTTTTATATATATATATAGACTAGTAGTAAAAGTCCTGTTTAAGAGGCAATAAAATGGGTTCTGGCAAGGGGGGAGGAAAAGTAGTCAAGTACCCCACTTGCCTCCTCTGCACCCCCCCTTCTGCAACCCCCAATTCACTGTTCACTGCCTCAGATGGGCATGTTTGTGCTTGGGTCAGGTGTTTGGGAGAGGGAGGGTGTGGGGGGAATGCTTCTGGAGGGCCATGGGAGGGCGGCTGGGCATGCACTTCTCCACTGAGCCCAGGCTGGATTTTGGGGTGGGGATAGAGTGGCTGCAGGAATGGGGAGGCGAGTGGGAGGCCTGGCAGGAGGGTGGCTTAGCACCACTTCACCCGGTGTAGGTTGGTTTTTTAAGTGGGGGGAGGGTGGCTGTGGGAATGGGAAGGCAGGTGGTAGGTCTGGCAGGGTCAGGTTGGTTTGGAGAGTGGCTGAAGGAACTGAGAGGTGGGTGAGAGGCCTGGAAGGATAGTGTTTTGGTGCTGCTTCGCCTCCAGACTCTTTTGAGAATCTCCGAACCCTCAACCAATGGGCATGAAGGACTTTCTCCTGCACGGTAATTGGTTGAGGTTTCGCCATCATTAGTGAATTAGCGAATGATATAGGTAAAGATAACCTAGGATTGTTTTTGTAACAGGCCTTTCCTACATTTTTTTTTCTGTTTACACAGTTGCGATGTCACATTAACCTTTATAAAAATAAAACTATTGTGAAGTGCTGTAAGCCTAAAGGATAGAGTGTGAAATAGATTCAAATAACTAAAATTAACTTTAAAACAATGATTTGATCCACAGCTGTTGTTTTCTTGTAAGCTAATGCTATAATTTTGCATGTCTTCTGGAGTATGTTTATTTCTGATTATCTTCACAGTTCACGGATAGTTTTTAAAAAACAGATTTTTTTAAAAAAAGACATTGCCTGAGATAGAAAAGAAATATGGGATTTGATGGAGTCCAATTTTCCAGCTCGATGTTCACACTGATATAAGATATTTCTATATGCTCTGTGAACTCTTCTTCCTTTATTTTTACAAACCATGTTTCGCACACTTTTGTTTACAGATAAAATAATTCAGAAAATGTAATCTCTTTCTTAGGTCACAGGACATAAGCGATTTCAGTGAACCAAAAAATGTAGTTTAGAAAACCTCATATTTCACTAAGTGTTCTCTTCAGATTTATTCTGCAGAGGATTTCTAATAGTTGTGCATCACTGTCTTATTTGTTCTTTTTTTTTTACCAGAGAGTTTCCTTCTCCTCTCTATTTCTTAATCTCTTTGGCTCCATACTAACCATGTGAACTGCTTTATTAAGAGTCCCTGATACACCACTCAGCACATTTGCAATGCACTCAAGTGGACCATTACATGCACTGTGATCAATTTATGCTTACAGGCAGGTTTCCCTTGGTCGTCCCATACAGCAGTGATTGTAAAACATCACAATTAGCGAAATAATTACAGCCATAGCTTGCAACAAAGAAGAAACCCTCTGCAGATAGAATACAAATAAAGCCTACCAAAACACAATAAAAATATAGACTGCTCATCTGAACCAGACACAACAGAATCAAATGTAACATGTATCCACCTGCTTCAAATCACAACACAACAGAAATTAACGTGGTTATATGCATTAGCTCGGGTTGCCAACTCTGTGTTGGGAAATGTCTGGAGATTTGGAGGGGTGGAGCCTGGGAAGTGCGGAATTCAACAGGATAGAAAGTCATACAGTTCATCCTCCAAAGCAGTCATTTTGTCCAGGGAAAATTATCTCTATTCTCTGGTGATCAGTTGTAATAGACTGGAGGAGTGAGGGAACCTAACACCATATGAATGGTGTTGTATGAGTCAACTAATTACTCACATCAATGTACATGTGATTTGCCCTATACCTTCTATCCCTCCCGCAAAGGGTGGAAAGGTCAGCCATATTTACTCAATTGGGTGTTGCCCTTCCTGAAGTCTACTTCACACCAAGTGAAGGCAGTTTCTGCTGAGATCAATGCCTGAACCACATCGGCGTTTAATACGCTGACATTCAAGTATAGGAAGACCAAATAAAAATGTGGACCAAACTCCAGTCATTTGGTGATCCAGAGCTAAGTGCAAAAACTGCCACCAGTAGAAAGTCTTTTTTTTCTCGGGCAAAGCAGGGGGATAAGAACGCATTGTGATATCTGTTTCATATCTGGAAGATGCCATTTCTTTTTAAACCCATCAAGTGATGAGTGCAATTTTACCGGTCAAGGCCAACCATTAAGTGCCCATAATTAATAAAATAAAATAAAGCCTGGGGTCCAAACATATCCAGGCATCTTACATTTCTATACTGTGGTGTAGTGGTTAAGAGTAGTGGACTCTAAACTGTAGAACCAGGTTTGTTTCCCTGCTCCTACTCATGGAGCCTGCTGGGTGACCTGGGCTAGTCACAGTTCTCAGAACTCTTACAGCCTCATCTACCTCACAAAATGTCTGTTCTGGGGAGAGGAAGGGAATGAGCTTGTAAGCTTCTTTAAGACTCCCCAAAGCAGTGGTTCTCAACCTGTGGGTCGGGACCCCTTTGGGGGGTCGAACAACCCTTTCACAGGGGTTGCCTAAGACTCTCTGCATCAGTGTTCTCCATCTGTAAAGTGGATAAATGTAAGGGTTGGGGGTCCCGGCAACATTAAGAACTGTATTAAAGGGTTGTGCATTAGGAAGGTTGAGAACCACTGCCCTAAAGGTAGAGAAAAACAGGGTATAAATCCAAACTCTCCTTCTTCTCTCATTGTATTCTTCAGCCTCATGGAATAGACGGATGATAGAGTCACCTTTCCAAGTCCACTGAAGTTAATGGTCGATTCAGCACGGTCCAAAACCCAGGCTGAGCAAGGGAAATATCCCAGTTTGGCCAAGAAATTCATATTTCTTAGTGAATCCTTGCCAGTCCTAAAGTGGGTTTGTCATGCAATATTTCCCTCATCCCTGGTTTTTCAAAAATTGCTAAAATCACAATCTTTTCCCAAAATCCCATGTTGAATCTGCTTCCGTGGGAACACAATGGGAGCAAAACCAATTTATTTATCCCACCCCACCACCCAGTCTCCCTGCTTTACATCATATCAGTTCCATTTCTGCTGAGTTGCAGCCCGCCCTTTCCAAAATGTTCCCCAAGCAAGTTTTTTGCCCTTTGACAGCTCTTCCATGAGCCAGGCAAGTGAGTTCATGCAGGAAAGCTAGAGCGCTCGCCCCATTCCCGCTTGCCCCCACCAAGTACCACTCGCTAGCCGAGCTGCAGCCCAGCCAGCCCAGTCCTGCAGCTCCATGCTCACATTTCCAATAGGGTCCTGGGGGGAAGGGGCAGGGAAGCACCTGCCTGGCAGGATGCTCTCACCCCGTGACAGCCCCAAAGACCAGTCAAATGTTATTGATATATTGGGGAGGGGGGAGTGAGTGTCTCGTGCTGTGGTTTCTTGCACACCTTTAAATGTGGATGGGACATAGTGTTCTGCCCAGTATTGGTCAAAAATATTTACTTTGTATAGCACAACGTGCTTGCCGTATTGCTCACTGCCCCGGCTCCTTTCCAAAGCTAGATAAAAGGTGTGTGTGTGTCCTCCTTGGTTTTCCAGCAGTTGCTGTAGATCTGCCAATCAGAAGTGTTGCCTTTGGTGGGGGGGGAGCCAATCAGAATGCAGCACACCAGGAATGTTCGAGCATGCATGCTGCATCTGAATTGGAAAAAAAAAGCCGGGTTCATGCAACAGAAATCAGAGTATTTCCTCCCAGTCTTAACTCAATTCCTTCAAGGAAAAGGGCACTCATGCAAAGGGAGAAACCAGGATAAAATAGACCTGGATTTTTAAATACCAAATGTAACACAGTATTATTATGTTGTGTAGAATCAACCCATGTAACTCTGCTTAGAACTACACTGTTAGTTAGCATGGGCACTTGGAGTCAGCTATTTCCCAGGCTAAAGTAACTGAAACCTACCCATGGAACATCATCACTGTGAAAGTAGACAGAAATCTCCATCTTTTTGATAACAAAAATTCTTACACATAGTATACTATGCATGGTCTGCTGCTATATCTGAGAAGTCTTGCGCTGGGTCTGGTGTGAATTACTCCCTGTTTGTATGTTTTTTTTCTCTTCCAGAGCAGCAAACAAGGGGACCTGGATGCTGCATTGGAAAAGGATGCTTTTTTCTGTCAGCTATTTCAGTCTCAAAGGATAGATGTTGCTACCTTGAATCTCAGAGGTGCCTGCAATTTCCCTTTGGTGCTTATTTCCCTGGGTTGCTGGGATTTCCTGCTGGGATTGTCAAGAAGTTGCTCATTTGTGTTCAGCAGTGAACCATAGTTGGAGAAATATAAACCCACCTGCTGTACTTCAGCTGCAAAAATTTCTACCGCTTATGCATTCTGAAACTGTCGAGGAACGTGAACAACAGGCAGCAAAACTTGTGATCCAGGTACAACACAGAGCACTAGAAATACATTGTGTCCTACCAGGAGTTCAGCAATGGTCCTTCTAATGAAGTCTCACACACAAAGCAAAACCGGGTTGTTGAGATCCTAGCAGGCTACATCTGTGGGCAGCATTTGGATCTTGCATTAGGGATGTCAGCCTTCAGGTTGGACCTGAGGGTCCCCTTGAATTACAGCTCGTGCCCAGACTACAGAGAACAGTTTCCCTTGAGAAAATGGATGCTTTGGAAGGTGGGTTCTATGGCTTTGACCCCACTAAGGACCACTTCCCAGGCTCCATCCCCAGATCTTCAGGAGTTTCCCAACATGGATCTAGCAACTGTATCCCCCTTTCAGTGTGGTGTAGTGGTTAAGAGCAGGTGGATTCTAATCTGAAGAACCAGGTTTGATTCCCTACTCCCCCACCTGAGTGGTAGAGGCTTATCTGGTGAACCAGATGTGTTTCCACACTCCTACATTCCTGCTGGGTGACACTGGGCTACTCAGAACTCTCTCATCCCACCTACCCCACAAGGTGTCTGTTGTGGCGAGAGGAAGGTAAAGGAGTTTGTAAGCCATTTTGAGTCTCCTTACAAGAGAGAAAGGTGGGGTATAAATCCAAACTCTTCTTCATAATCCCCTGCTGGTGGCCCTGGGGGGACCTGGCAGCCCTATCTTGGATTCATAATTTCCCATTAAACCTCTACTAAAGGGACAGGGCATTATTTTCTCCCTAAGGAGTTGCCAACACATGGATGACAAAAACCAGTCGCAGAAGAGAGAAAATCTAGCTATGAAAGCAAAAAGTGTCCAGTTGGCCACCTTATAAATATTTATCTGGACTATAGCTTCTGATGGCAAGCCATTACTCATTCAGACAGTATATGATTAGTGCCCAGATTTGTTAATGCAACAAGTCATCATCAACATGAACTCAACAAAGGCAAGATATGCAAAGTCCAATCTGCTTTTGCGGAGCTCTTTAGTGGTAAAGAGTTTGTTGGCATTCAGCACCTCAAGTGAAAGGACAGCTCTTAAATGGAATGGCACTGTCTTCTGACTGCTTTGCAACTTGCAAAAGTGGTCAGATAAGGGGACTGAAGGTCAGTTGCACAAAATGGCACACTTCACAGAACAACTGTGCAAATAATAATAATAATAATAATGATAAGCCCCAGGGTCTGGCTTGTAAGTTTCATAGCCTCACCTCCCAGAATCATGCAGGGCTGCAGACAGGTTTGTGGACTTATGATAATCTCTCCAGGTAATGATTGTACAGATTGTTGCAAGCTACAGTTCTGGCTTCTGCTTCTGGCCCTTCATTTTCAAGTAGTTGTTGCTGTATAGAATAGAAGGCAAGCTTGCAGTCTGTACACTTTTACTTGGCTGCACAGGATCTGTGCTGGGCTGCAAGCCAGCTGGTGGCCTTGCCCAATCCCAAAGTTGATTGCATGTGGGCTGACTGATGTATGCATTCAGCCACAATGACAGGCCCAGGGTCACCCAATGAGCTTCAAGGCTCATGAGCTATCCCTATGAGAGGCTGCTTGTTAAACCGAACTGGTTATTTCTCTGAGCACGATCAATGTGCATGGGAGTTAGAAAAGGAGAACTCTTGCCGGTAGCTTCTGCTTTATGACCCTTCAGAATTTTGAGCCATTGATGAATGAGATTTACTTTTGAATACATATTTGCTACGATTGCCACATGCCTTGCTGGCTTTTGATGAAGAACATGATGCTATTCTATATTCAGGGGCAGTAAAAGGTCTGCAACTCAGTGCTAGGATGCAATGTCAGTGTCGTGCTTGCTGGCCATGCAGGGCAACTAATTGGCTGCTGTGTGAAATGGGAGACTACACTAGAGGGACTATTGATCTGATCCAGATGGGCACTGCCTATGTTCTTATGCTACACTTAATGTCCAGTGGAGTTCATGTTGATGTTGCATTTTTTAAATTGCATTTTCAGCTTTCAGGGGAAATAAAGGAGAACTCCTGTTTCCTTCTGCAGTTGTCCCTTTAGTGAGTAGCTTTTGCAGCTTCCTCTCAAAAGTAACTTCTGTTATATCCTGTCCCACCAAAAGATCTCAGGAGATTTTTGAATTCATTAACTTCCTGGACCTCCTTGTAGAATGTTCCTTTTGAGTCCCAATGTCTAGTGCCCCCCAGCCCAAACGCTGGAATAACTGCATAGGATTGAATATCTTTGGTCCCACTTTCTCTTAGCCTACCTTACATGGGTGTTGTGAGGACAACATAGAGGAACATATCAAATACAGTTTTCTGCAAATGCAACCTGGGCATTATTTCTAAGCATCAGAATAGAACAAGAGATGCTCAGCTGACACAAAAGTCATGCCTATGTAAAATGCTATTTGCCTGGGCTATGATGCATGACATAGTTTGAAAAGCAAACACTTTGCAGAGAAAATGGCACCAAACATATTTAATAAGGGGTTTAATATCACTGGTCTCAGATTTTACAAGTCAGGAAGGCTTCTGGACTCACACAATGGCTGATTACGCACAATGTGCTTTCTGCGTGATAAGGGTGAAAGTCTATTGCAACAACATTTCTTGTACAGACCTGTTTCCTCAATCCCTGCTTTCACTTTCCATTCTCTCTATGGCAAGCAAGACCACCTTTAGCCTAACTTTTAATCTGCTTCGCTGCCAGAGAGGGAAGATTTGCCAGTGGGCACAGCTTTACCCTGGAGATCTTCCTTCCACTCACGGCCAGTCATCCCTCTCCCTTGTGTTGCTTTGCATGCCTTTCCTCTTGCACCCACCCTTTCATATTGTCACTTGCTTCAAGTAACAGAAAAAAAAGCATACCCACACAACATTGACCTCTAATTCTTGTGATATTTCAAGACATTGATATAAAGAGAGCTTGGAAATGACACACGTGGCAGCACCACTACCAGCAAGAAGTGTTGTGTGGAGGGGAGGGGAAAGTGAAAAAGGGAAGGGGGGAGAATATCAGCTCTAGGACGGTCTGCTTCTTTAGGAGCCTTTGGTCCAAGGAACTGTTTTGCCTATTTCATTTGGGGATAGGAGAAGGATTACTTTCGAAACAGTAATATGAACATAAATGCTGCTTAAAGAATTAAGCCAGCATTCTTGACTCTGTGCCTTTAAGAATCACTTGATGGCAGAGTTAAGAGAACCAGGCCTGGAGAGCTCTCTGCAGAAGAACTCCAGGGAAAGGAGGGAGTGCTTCCTTGTGTGTAAACAGAGAAATGCAAGGAGAGCTCTCTGTAAGCCCACTGCTCAGAGAAGTGTCCCGAGGTAAGCGTTCCATGCATAATGGGCCAATGTGTTAAATTACAAACAAGAGGTCCAATAATAATGAGAACAACATTTTCTCAGGGTTTCTATTTCCCCCCTGCTCACAAAAAAGCTTTTTTGAATGGAAAGGGAACATAATTTAGAATCATTAAGTTAGAAGAGACCACAAGGGCTGTCAAGTCTAACCCCCTGCCATGCAGGAACACACAATCAAAGCCTCCTGACATATGATCACCCAGCCTCTGTTTAAATATCAAAAGAAGGTGACTCCAACATTCTCCAAGGCAGTGAATTCCATAGTCAAACAGTCCTGACTGTCAGAAAGTTCTTCCTAATGTTTAGGTGGAATCTCTTTTCCTGCACCTTGAATCCATTACTCTGTGTCAAAGACTTTGAGGCAGCAGAAAACAAGCTTGTTCCCTCTTCGACATGACATCCCTTCAAATATTTAAACATAGTTAGCATGTCCCCCCTTAACCTTCACTTCTCCAGACTACACATCCCCAGCTCCATAAGTCTCTCTTCATAGGGCATGGATTTCAGATCTTTTACCATTTTGGTTGCCTTCCTCTGGATACGTTCCAGCTTGTCAGTATCCTTCATAAATTGCAGTGCCCAGAACTGAACACAGTACTCTAGATGAGGTCTGGCCAATGCAGAGTGATGCAATTATTTCCCTCAATCTAGACACTATACTCTTATTGATGCATCCCAGAATTGCATTGGCTTTCTTGGCTACCATATCACACTGCTGACTCATGTTCAGTCTGTGGTCTACTAAGACTCCTAGATCCCTTTCATTTGTACTGTTATCAAGCCAGGTGTCACCCATCCTATATCTGTGCATTTCATTTTTTCTGCCTAAGTGTACAATCTTACATTTATCTCTGTTGAAATTCATTATGTTAGTTTTGAATCCTGCCCTTGTCCCCCAGGGTATGTACATAAAGGTAGAGATTAACATGACCGATTCTGCATGTTTATTTAAAAACAATTTGCAAGTTTGGGATTAAATTAATCAAGCTTTTACTTTGGGTGAGTCAAAGTTTACCAAAGGGGTGGGGGAATATTCACACAACTGTATTCTTCTTTCACTTCAAATCCATTGTATTCTTATCTATATCACAAAGACTATGTTTCACTGCAAGTAGGACTGGAGAGGTCTGCCACAGTCCCACCCCGGAACACCCCGGTGTGCCCGGTGCATCGTGCCCCCTGCCCCGCCCCCTTGGAGCTATGCCTCTGGGTTTAATGTATGGAAACGGGAAACTTTTTGTGGCATGGAGGCAATCCCCTTTAAGCCTCTGTTAAGGGGGCAGTATATGTTTGTTCCCTGTTTCATGCAGTTGGCAACTCTAATTGCAAAACTCATGGTGTATAAATCCATTGCTTCCGAATGCTTAAGTACTACAAATCTCATATTGCCATGGAACCCTGACATGAGAAATACACACATAAAACAAATCCAGCAAATCTCAGTGCATATCTGACCATGCCTAATTTGGGTGAGTTTGAAGTAATGATACCTTACAGCAATATCTCCTTCCAAACAAAATTAAGGACTTTTCCGCATGAGTCTTTTTTGTCAGTTCTGGCCCCATACTGCTTCAGTTTATACTGATTTCTGCATGCATTTTTGTGCATTTAGTTTTCACTTGATTTTCCCCCCTCCTCCTTCTCTTCCTTACGGGTCTTTCTTCTGGCTCTTTTGAGACCACTTTTGATTTGATTTATTGGATTTAATGTCGCTCTCCACTTCTGCGCTCAATGTTTTTTTCTGGAAGTCAATTTGGAGTCAGCTTTCATCTGTAGTGCATAATTTTTCAGTTTGTTTTCTTTGGCCCACCCACCTCCAGCTGACTTTTCAGTGACTGAACTGTTACCACCATTAAATCACCCCCCCCCAAAGATGAGTATTTGAGTATTTTAAAGGCCCTAAAATATCAATACAAAACTGTAATGTTGGACTGATAATTTAAGTAGGATCTCTAAATCACCACCTTTCATTTAAGAAAAAAAAAACTGTCTCTATCCCCTTTCCTTAAAGAGATTTAGGGGGAAAGGCAGCAATGTGCACAGAAAAATGCTAGACACTTATTTAAAACTAAAACCAAAACCCAGAAATTCAGAACCTGCTACACCTATTGTTACATCACTGTAGCAATATATCAATATTTTAGTACCATTTTAAAGGGGGTGTGATATTTGATCTAATGACACCATCAATGACAGCATCCTCCCTTGAAAATCCCCAATTTTGAAGGTATGTGCAGAAGACAATAAACAGTCTCCGTGACTGAAAAAATGCACAGGGACAGCAGAGGTGCAGAAAAACGCTGCCCAAATCTACTCCAGTGCCTGTGGATCAACTTCCAAGAAAATTATTATGCCCAACATGACCTAATTATTGTTGGGATACAGAATCAGGAATGTCTCCAGTTGAGAAGAGAAACCAGAAGAATCTAGCACTGGATTCCCACCTTAGGAGGAGAGACATAGCAGCTCTTAACTCAGTGCTACAAACACAGCTCAGGACCCCAAAATCATCTTGCCCCCTTAACAGTGGCTTAATGTTTGTGAATGAGGCCATGGAAGGTTTTTACAGCACAGAAGTAAATGAAATCCCATGAAGGCACTGTTAAAGGGGCAGGACCTTTTCCCTCCTGATTGTTGGCAACACTCTAAAAAGAAAAGGAGACAATGACAACCACAGAGCACAATTTTTCTCTCAAGATCACAGCAACAGAGCTACAGAAGGATTGGTCCTTCCATACCTTGAAGGTCAGGGTTGACAGTTAAGGCAGGGTTTGAGGAGGGGAGGGATTTCAATGGAAGTCAGAATGCTAATGAGTTCCTCTTTCAAAACAACCATTTTCTTCAGGGGATGTATCTCTGTCACCTAGAGATTGTTTGCAATCCCAGGAGATCTCCAGCCACCATCTGAATATTGGCAAGCCAACTTGAAGGCAACACACCCACCTGTTCTCTCTCAAGCCAGAATTACCTAATTTTTGGAGGAGGTAAAATCTAAAACATTGGGGAGCCTCAGCAGGCCTCTACTGTTTTCCAGGCCAGTGCATTCTAATGCAAAGCACTTCAACATTACATAACACCATTGATAGAAAAAGCGGCACCCTTCTGTCATTATCACTCCAGAGACAGGTGAAATAACACCCATCTCAGTTCTAAATGGACTAGGGTTTTTTTCTGAGCCTTTTTGGAGAATTTTTTGGGGTGGGGGGAGTGGAGAGTTGAAAATATTCATTCTTTTTGTGAGAATATTCTACAGCTTGAAAAAAACCCTGAGCCCTGGGGGAACTGCTCTGTATTCCCCAACCCGCTCTTATGGGTGATCATTTTCCTTCCTTCACCCCCTACAGAAATGTAATCAATTTCACAATGGGGAAAAGGAGTGAAAGCAACCCAAAAAACTGGAGTAAAGATTCTCCCCCCTCCATCACAAATTCCCAGTCCCCTGCAATCAAGTTATGTCCAAAACCCCTCCTTTATTATTATTATTCCTCTTGGTATACTAGTCAGGAAGAATACATTCCCCAGAGAAATCAAAGCAGGCGCCAAGCGTGATCTGATTCAGAAGTCCTTTTTCAGAAAGAGGAATAGATTAACCCGACCCTCATCTTATCTCACGGAACTCACGGAACTGGGGTTTTTAATTCCTCCTGGTCAATGTCAGGAGACATTTACAAAAAAAGAAAAAAGGGACTTTTCTTGCAAAAGCAGCTCAAGAGAGGCCTGCCGCTGTCACTTCAGCTGACCTTGCACTTCTTAAAACTTTGAAAGAATCTGGGAAGGGGAGATAGAAGGCAAGTGAATAGGTAAGAGGATTGGTGCCTAGATATCCCACCAGTTTGGGGGTGAGGCTTAGTTCATAAGGGACCAGAGGCTGGAGGAGTTTTTTCTTCCCTCCCCCCATGACTTTGGCTTGATTGCTTTAAGTGCCTTCACCCACTATCATTACAGCTAGCTATAGACTCCTCTCTGCCTCCTGCAACTGGATTCCTTTGCTCTGTAATAAGAGTTCCTGGACTGGCTTTTAACACTGGATGTGCTGATAAATAAGGTGGACAACCCTGGATTTGGAAATACCTGGAGGTTTGAGCCTGGGAGAGTGGGGTTTTAGGGAGGGCAGGTACCTCAGTAGGGAATGCCATCCAGCCCACCTTCCAAAGCAGCCATTTTCTTCAGAAAAAAATGGAATAAGTGTTTTACTTAAATATATAAATGAATGGATGAATGAATAAGTGAATTATGTATTCTAGAGATCAGTTTTAATTGCAGAGATATCCAGCTCCTACCTGGAAGTTGTGAACCCTAATATGTACCCATGCTAATTCTTTGGGAGGACAGCATGGTTGCCAGAAAGTATGAACGTAAGTACTAATAACAAAATGGATGATCTAATAAATACTGTGAGTTTACTTGCATTGCTAATACATTGTCTTTTTACATAAGAGCTAATGCACCTCTGAAAATTAGTTCAACATATCTATTAGCAGCCACCTCTTACTCTCAAGTTCAAAGTGCGACCACAGCAATATGGCCTTTTCGGTGGTTGCCCCCTCCTTGTGCAGTCAGCTCCCCTCAGAAATAATTCACTTTGTAGTTTAATTTTTTGCAAAGGTTGCACTTAATCTGTGAAGGGAGAGACAATATTTTTGGCAGGTATTGATGGGCTGTTGTTTTTGTAAATACTGATGTAGAATTCCTAGCTGTTTCTCCACAAGGTTTTTTCAACAACCCAACTTCTTAATGGCATCAGGCTTTTCCCCCAATTCATTTACACAGAATAATTTGCTCTCCTGGGTTTTTTTTTCAAGTTTTTCCCATATTTTTTCATACACCTGTGGGTAGGGGAAACCAGGAAAAACTTGAAAGAAAATAAAGGGAGCAAATTATTCTATATCTAAGGGAGAAGGAAAACTGATCCAGTTAAGAAAAAATGGGTGCAAAAGTCCAGCCTGTAGGTATTCAGTACTGTTATTGGGATGTGTCTTTCATAATTGAAAGTGAGGGAAGGCAGGAACCAAATGCTGAAAATCAGTTAAAAAAAAGTCCATATGATAAAAGCCATCCTATGATATTGCCATCTGCTGGTGAAACATAAAGATCTGACAACTGAAAGGACCTTTGAGAAAGGATCACAATCTATTCAGTCCACTGAAAAGCTGGTTTCTTTCACACAGAGGGATTCTCTGCTTTGCTTTTGTTATTGATACCATTGTGGAGACATATGTGCTGAAGCCAGAGCTTTCACAGTCTACATGAGGAGCTTACTGCATGCTTTCCTTATTGTCCCTTCCCGCCAAATCTGTCCTGCAGCAACTCCTCATTGACTCTTGGGGGTGTGGATTGTCATGGCCACTGTGGCCACTTTCTTTCTATAGCAAAATATCAGCATACATTCACAGACACACACACACACACCCCCTTGCCTGATATACTGTCCTGCACCCTTTGTTTCCTTTACTTGGAACATGGAGAAATCAGTGTTTGGTGCAGTTTGACACCATTGGAGACCACTGCATTCCTGTCTTGCTGCAAATGTCTTGCAGCTTCCCCTCCCAACATATTTTCATGTAATCAGGACACAATCTGCCAGTACCTTTCTTCTTTTCTCTATGCAACAAAACAGGCTAGAGACTTCATCTGTGTACTTTAAAAAATACTGGAGAAATCATAATTAGGAATGGAAATAGATAAGTGGTAATAGATTGTTGTAACAGTATTCTAACAACACAACCATACAATGATGATTACTTTTTTAACCCACAAAAATCCATATGGGGGAGCAACGGGGGGGCGGTTGGGAAAATGGCATCTGCAAGGTGCTGATGGTAGGAAAAATGTCACTGATGCAAGTGGAAGATTATTCTCAGGGTAGGCAAATGTATCCCATTACTTCTAGAATGCACAATATCATGATTGGACAGCATTCTTTCCAAAAAGACTGGAGCAAAGCAGAAACAGCATAGTGAGAATGAGAAAAACCTGCCAAGAGATAACTATGGTTCTATGTCTTGTGGAACCAACCACAATGGGAGGAAGGGATTGTACATATGTTTGTGGGCAACAGTTTTGGTCCCTGTGATCAGTTTTGCAGGGCTCTCACTGTCATTCTTCTCATGTATGATGGGATTATCAAGACCAGACCTTGGGAGGAGGAGAAGGTTGCTGTTAACAGTCCTGTTTTTTGTTCCTGTAGGAGGGCCCTTGTAAGTAAGGAAGAAAGTGTCAAGTATATTAAGTGGAGCGAAGCACTACTGCTGAACTTTGAGAAGTGAACTAAAACCTTGATACTGCCTTGAGCTTGTACAGGAAGGATTTATAATGCAGACTTCAAAAATGGCAGAGCTTTTGTCCTCTGAAGGACCTTTCCCTTAGATTGCAAAGTGGGACCAGCTTCTTTCGAGAAGGCAAGCTCCATCTTCCTAAATCGACAGGAGTGTGGGAATTAATATTTATTAGGACTGGATGCATGGTTCTGAACAGTCTTTCATCTTCCAGAGACATACAGAAGAAGAGAAGCAGGCTCGGGTAGCAGGAGAAGGACATGCAGGGGATTTGAGAATACAAATGTGAAAGACAGAGAAATCAAGCTGCAGAATAACAATGCTGCGAAGTACCCGTTCTCTCAATCCTTTCTTGCGCAGAACTGCTAAAGAAAAGAAAACCATCAAACTTTCATTTTTGTAAATTAAGCTGAATTCTCAAAGCTTGTAAAGGAGAGAAGTACTATAAAGGAACTTTACAGTGCAGAGTTACTCAAGTCTAAACTTGACACAGTCGTATATTATTATTATTATTATTAGTAGTAGTAGTAGTAGTATTAGAAATAGTACTATGGCACTATAACATATAGTTAGCAATTATGGCTCTCTCTCTACAGTCTAGGACCAGTTCCTAGGAAAGGATGGAGAAACACACAAATCAGGTGGAACCAGACATGAATTGTCACTTAGACATGGAGGAAGAAGCTCCTATCACTAACTCAGTGAGACCTTAGGAACTGGTAGTATTGCCATTATGGTATGCCTTCACAGATGGCATTATTACTGCATCCTGGTGACCCTGCTTTAGGGAAAGAAGTAGTGTGGTCTCTATTTTATCTTTAGATGGGGATATGGGGGAATGCTACCAAGGACCCCCCGTTCCTACCTAGGTGTGTGCTGTCTGCCCTGATTCCATCCTGCTAAACTCACTTTGGCAGCTGTGTTAAGAGCTGCTAATGTCTTCCTTTAAAGAAGGTGAAGTCATGCCTCTCCTTAGACTGGGCTAATGAGCGGCCAAAACCTTGGGCGGGAGACTGATTAACTGATGGGACATCTATCTGCATGCCTAACTATTGCCACATTCATCAGGAAACGTTAAGAATTTCATCAGGAAATTTCATCAAGCAGCCAGGTCAGCTGATCACGGCCCTTTCCACACAAATCTCCTAAAATCTATGCAAAACATTTGTAAAATGTTTTCAATCCCTCTCCCTTTTGTTTGTACTTTGCCTCTTGAAATGATTCCTGGTAGCCATTTTTCATTTTCCCCTGTTTTTTCTCCAGTGTGTGGACAAATCAGTGCTTCATGCTTCACAGCCTCATGCTGCAGTTCCCTGAGTCTTCTGTAGTGAATGCTGTAAAGATTAAGCCCACTAAAATCTCAAAAATACTCTGAACCGCTCCAAAAATAGAGCAAGGGACTTCTGCAGGCAAGGAGTGAGCTCACAAAATGGCATCTTAAAGGGACAGCACACAAGTGGACAGACAGAAGCTGCTGATTCTGAGCAAGTTGAAGAGCAAGTGGTAGCAAGTGGCAGTTGATTCAAATTGGCTGGGTAATTAAACAGAATCCCCACCCCTCAACAGTCTGAGGCAAACTCACCTCCCACACAGACAAAAGCTACCCCAAGCCCTCAAAAAACAAACACCCAAGCCCTCAAAACACACTCACTCACTCACCCCAGATAATGATTGAGTTTTAAGGATAACCTCCGCAAAAAACCCAGAGCTCACTCTTTTCTTACAGTCTTTTTTCCTGGTCTCAGTCTTTGCTGCTGCTGCTTCTGAGCAAGTCAAAGAATGAATGAATACGTGTGTGTGTGTAAAACCATATGATTAACTGTTGATGGCATACAGGTTTTGGAACAATATAGATTATTAAGAATGGGTCTAGACCAGATTCAGTCCCATGTCTTCCTTCTCCCAAGAAACTGATAAGTCTACAATTCTGCTCTGAAACCCTGGTCAATTCCCCACTGAGGATTAGATGCGTGCTTGTCACACAAAATATTTAGGCTTCCAGCAGAACTCCCCACTGCACCAGCGTCGAACACATTTTCAGCCAGTTTCTGGGGCTCCCCCCCAGCTTGTGTATTTTAGAACCTGGAAGAAAGTAGACCTTTTCAAAAAATGCGTGGGCAATCTGGAGTGGTGGGGAAGTTGTGGGGGTGAATCTGGATTTGTTTTTCCTGCCACTGGTAGTGACGTGGAGCTTCCCATCCAATAAAAACACAGTGGGCTGTGCGTGATGTGCACACAGCCTTTTTTTTAATTTTGCAGACTAGAGATCCACGTGGATACAAAGCAACATGGGGCCGGTTTTGACTGATTGACTGAGTAGAAGGCAATACAAAGCAGTGCTACACATCGTATCCACGAGGATTCGACTACATGGAGGTGCACGGAAACAGGGCTTTGCTTTAATCGCCTGTTTCTTCATCTCCACATAGAGTCGTTCTGCAGATGCTCATGCAGACATGGATCTGCAAGGTTAAAAATTCCCGCCCCAAGACAACACAGCAGCCAATCAGGGTAGCCCCTGAGCAGATCATGTGTTCAATCTGCCTCAGTGGGGAATCCTTTGTTGCTGCTGCATTCCTGGGAACAAGGATCGTTTGTGGGGCAGAAGCTGCAGTGGGGATGCTGAGACCATGCTCAAAAGGTCCCGGTTTTCCCCAAACCAGTTAGTATCTACATTCATTTTTCCGGTGGGGAATCGACCCCTGTTCACTATTTACTGGAACACAATACAAACACAGCAAGTACTGATTTTGTTTTATAGGTCTGTTGAATAATTCTCAAGTTATATTTAATGCCTATTTGCATGACTATGCAATTTAAATCATGTATTTTTCCCAGTCTGCCGTTTCATTTGAAAAGTAAACATGTATTGGGGCTTCTATGCAAACAAATGTATGAACATACATGGAATAAGTATGTGCATTTACTGAAATATGAACGGAGATACAGAAGAGAAAGATGTGCACTTATTCTGGGGTTTGCATTCATTAATTCTACAGCAATTCCCTTCTTGAAGATAATACTCTAAAAAGCAAATGGTCATATAATTTCCTGGGTAAAAGTTAAAAAATTATTTATTATTTAAAAATTATAAAGATTAATATATACATAATAGATTAATTATATTATATTAATTATATTAAAATATTTATATATATATATATATAATCTTTATATATATATATTAATCTAACTATCTTTATATATATCTTTATATATATCTATAATCTATAATCTATATTTATATATAATCTATAATATATAACTATCTTTATATATATCTATAATCTTTATATATATATTAATCTAACTATCCCCCTCCAAAAGACACCTTGAATAATTATATATATTAATCTAACTATCCCCCTCCAAAAGACACCTTGAATAATTATATATATATATTAATCTAACTATCCCCCTCCAAAAGACACCTTGAATAATTATATATATATTAATCTAACTATCCCGCTCCAAAAGACACCTTGAATAATTATTACAATGAACAAAGAAAAAAGTCAAAGAAAGGTTTAATTTAAAATTCAATGATTCAGAAGAACTGAAGTTATTAACATTCAGTTATTTATTTTTATCATAAGACATGAAAGAAAAAAATGGCAGTATCAAACACTCAGCATAGTTTCTTTATGACAGAGCTTTCAGGCCACAAAATAGTGACTGACGAAGGCTCCCCGAAATTGTATCTATATGTAAAATAGAGGAGAGACAAGTAAGTTAACTGAGATGGGGAAAAATAATCTTAGAACCAAAGGCATGAGATATACCTGAAAAGTTTTTTTTTAACAGAAGATTTGCCTTCTGTGGACTTTATTTCTCTCACCATTGTCAGGATACAAAGAAGTTTTCAGCTCTGAAAGCCAGTTTGATCTACATCTAAAAGTAATATCACAAAAAGGCATGACAGAAATTGTGGGTAATCATGTTGAGGTTTAGAGTTAACTAAGATGTTCATACCTTGCTTTCAAAAGAAAGATGGGAAAAGTACCATTTAATAATATGTTTCCATCTATTGCTAGATGTTGTAATGCCAAATGCCAACATATGTGGCCTGTGTGATATTGTGCAGCACTTTTAAAAAAGGTATTTTATTAAAAATAAGAAATTACTGAGCTCTATCATAGCAAAGCACCCCTTTGTTGCAAGCAATCAACTGTATTGCAATTGCTCTTCACCTGAAAGAGGATGACACCCATTTGGCTTCAAATGGTGTCTTGTATTTTGTTACTTGGTTCAAGTGGAATCAGCCATTCCAGCTCTGAACAAGCATGTCAAAGACTTCTAAGTGTTTTTTCCTCCTTCAACACAAGAGTTCTTGGTCCTTCAGCATATTATTTAAAAAGTTTCAAAAGAACAGATGTTTTAAAAATTCAGATTTTTCCACACATACACACTCACTCACACACAAACATGTACTTCAGCTTTATCTCAGGGTAGAAGGAAAGATCTGTGAATATGTGACTTCAAATCTGCACCCAGTGAGGAAAAGGGGACGGTTTTTGTGAGAAGGATTGATGCTGTATGGGATTTTTAACCATTCATGTGTGACCAACTCTTCTTTCTTAATTTTACCTAATTTCCCCCATTTGAATTATTGCCTATCTAAGAGCCTGCCTGGGGAAAAATGGATTAAAAATAAAGAGATTTGCAGGGAAGAATAGGTGAGTAAGGGACACATTACTCCTGAATTAGTAAGGACTTTTTACTCATAAACCAGTTTCAGCTGAACTTCATTTTATATCTAGGATTATCAAGCCTATCATGTTCATTACTTTTATTGTATTTCATTTATACCTCACTCTTCTACCAAGTAGCTCAGGGTGGCTACTCTCTGGTTATTCCTCTTGCAGAAAGCTAGACTGAGGCTCAACAGCTTTCCCAGGACAACTAGTATATTTTGTGGCTGAACAGTAATTTGAATTTAAGTTTCTCCAAGGCCAACACTTTATCTATCCTGACACAGTGGGTAAATAGAAGGGGCTGCTTTAACTACAACTTGGAGATATAGCTCTCATAGATTTGCCACAAATTTATTTATCCCACCCTTTCACCTAAAGATCTGACAGTGGTGTACATAGGGTTATTCCATGTTATCCTCAAAACACTAAGGAATTATCTCAAGAGAATTTGATGAGAGTGCTGCTAAAAAACACTGAAACAAACAGTAACAATACTGAAATATGTCAGAAACAGAAAACTGAAAAAGAAGGTGATGTGGCCTTTGGGTGACAATGGAGGGTTAGAAGGATTGCTAAAGGAAAATGGGGAGACTGCAGAGACACTGAGTGAATTCTTTGTAACATTTTTTCCCTGTGAAACATGTGGGATAGCTTCCAGTGCCAAAGCTGCTGTTTTGAGGAAGGACACTGGAACAACTGAGTAAATGGGAACATCCAAGATCAATGTATACATTAAAAACTAGCAAGACACAAAGTCCACAGCGCATACACTCATGGCATTCTTAAGGAACTCAAATACAAGTCCATTTTTGACCTATTTATAGTCTCCACGTTGATATGTGTATGCATATTGCATTATTGCTACCTGATCATAGCACGCTCCACTTTAAAAAAAAACTAAAATATTGGTATATCACTAGGGTATTGCAACAATAGGCTTAGGGAGTTCTCTAAATTTTTAGCTTTTATTTTTTTAAAAAGCAAGTCTTCATTCCCTTTCTTCTTGGAGGTATTCCTTTCCCCTTATATCTCTGCAAGAGAAGGGACTGGAGCCTTACTCCCTCCCCCTTTTTAAATTAATACTGGGAATTCAAAGAACCTCCTAAGCCTATTGCTACATGTTTTAGCAATCAATTGATATTTTAGTGACTCCCATAAACAACAGACATTTGGGGCTGGGACTGTGAAAAGGGTGGGAATTGGGGGAGATTCAGCAAAAAAGATGGTCAGAACCAACCCATTGGATGGATGAGAAACTTGTATTTTCATCTAGGAATACTGTGGCTCAAGAGAGATCCATGCTATGACTGCTGATGGGAAGGGTTACCTTGGGACCACCATCCAGATTCTGTAGGCAACATAGATAAACCTGAGTATAGCCCATGAAACATATGAGGTAGATGAAGTAGTTCTCTATGTTTTTCGTGTAAATTGTGCTGTCACCCTGAACGTCTAATGGCTGCACTGAAATGGGAAGAGGGAAAAATGAATGCAGGACATCCACAAAGAACAACAGCTGGAAAAATGTCCTCCCTGCCGTCTCCAGTTAAGACTGTTTGTCTTAACATACACTCTCACACACAAAGAATATAGAGTCATTACTTTTACCATGTCAATGACAAATGGACTACACAAGCACATTATGTTAGAGGGACACTGGAAGCTCCTGTGCTTTGTGTAGCAGAGGAGATAGCAATTTTTAAATTGCTGCAGTCAGCAACACTGAAATTGAACAACAGGATATAACACTGAACACAGTGTATGAGCAACACAGAAGAACACAGAGACGCACACAAAGCAAGGACTTTTTTTTTTAAAAAAATCAACATTAAAATGCCATCAATAAAATGCCATCACACTGCATGTGTGAGTGTAGCCACGTTTGTTCTGTTGCTTTGTTAAGCCATAAAAAAAAAAAAAAAAAAAAAACAAAAAAGAAAAAAAAAAAAAAAAAAAAAAAAAAAAAAAAAAAAAAAATGTCTTTTCTTTCTTTTTTTTTTTTCTTTCTTTTCTTTCTTTCTTTCTTTTTTTTTTTTTTGTCCTTAGCTAAACTAAGATGGGCCCGATTCTAGAAGTACTTGTGTAGTTTCGCCTAGAGGTGGTTTTGATCGTGTTTTGTAAACCACAGAGGGGGTTTAGCAGAGAGGTCTTAGCAGAGGGGTCTTAGCAGAGACCCAGGAGGAGGCCTTGAAAGCCTCCATTTTATTATTTCAAATCTGCTGTTGAATTGTCCTTTTTATGAGATAGGTAGGAAGAAGCACATAATCCCCTTCCTGCATGGAAGTGAAGGCATTACAGATAAACAGAAGGTTATATATCTTTTAAACAGCCACAACTACGAGCTGTTGGAAGCGGTGGCTAAATTTTTAAATGGTGTTATTTTAACTCGTCAGAAATTGTAAAGTTGTAAAGGCTGTTATTATCTTGCTAAGTTAATCTTGAACAATTTATATGCCATTAAAGGTATTCGAAATCGATTCTGATTTATTATTTCAAATGGAAATCCATAGGAAAAGAAAAGCTATAGCACTGCAGGTATTCACCCACAGGAATGCATTCCAACAGGACGTGCCCCCTCCCCCAATTTTTCTTCAATGGAAACACACATGTAGAACATCATTTCTTGATGAAGCATTCCTTCCACCACCATTTCCAGTGATGAAAAAGAACATATTCCCCGTAAGAGAACTGTGTATTCACCAAGACCTTGGTTATTTGCAGCCTAGGCAAACTGTGGCTTTGGTGCTCCTGCCCCTTCAACAGACAGAAGAGTGAGCAATGTAGAATGAACATTTTACTTACTGGGCATTCAAAAGGAACAATGGCAAAATAAAATACATAAGCTGTTGAAAAACCCACCATGGAAGCAATAAAAGACCAGATATGGGGAAGTCAGTTAATGCCAACCCCTCTCTTTAAGCCACCAGTCCAGTAGGGCTGCCTGGAATCAAAAAGGTCAACTTGTCTTTGAGGATGATGGGACTTTTACTCCCCCTTATGGATCACCAGTGCATGTGCCAGCAACAGTACTGGTGATGAATCTGGAACAGCTCTGAGAGGGGGGTTTGGGATTCATGCCTACTGGATTGCAGAATTTCTTCCACTGTAGCATTCCAGACAGCATATAGTCTCCTAAGGAAACATGTGTCCTCCCTGATCCCCGTTAGCAGTCCCAGGAAGTGGTGGGAAATGGTGGAATGTGCAAGGACCCTATACTGCAGTCATGCTACCATGGTGAATAGCTGGGGGCTGAGCTTTCTCAACCTGAGCCCCCACTGCAAGCCATGTGTGGTGAGAGCACAATGAGTAAGTCTAGGTAAGTCAGCTGAAACCAGCAGTGCCTACTCTCACAACTATTGCCTACCTAGGGAGGGCAGGCCTATAAGGATGATTGCAGCTGTGCAGTGAATTTTCCATCTGCTAGAAGATCTACCCTCAGCCACTCAATGTGTGAATTCAGAATTTTCCTCCTGGGTGAGGTGAACTGAGGTAATGACCAGTTCACATTAACAGGAGGTGTCTCCTCCTCTGAGCCAACTTAACTTGCTTCAAGGGTTGCTGATCTTATCCCTTGTTGCCTTAAGTACCTTCTGCTGCCACCAGCAGGCCCTTGTCTAAGTGGAAAGGATCCTGCAAACTATTGGGTGTTATTTCCTTGTGTTCTCTGATGTTTGGAACACCAGGCCTGTAAGTAAACAAAACTGATTCTGGTTTCATGCAAACATAGCCAAGACTGGGATGGTGACAGAAGTCAAAATACCTGCACTCATCAAACCAAACTGTTAGGTCTTGAACCTTAAGCCAATAAATAGACTCTGTAGTATTGAGCAGTAGCATTTATTGATGAGGTATCGAAGCACCAAAGCTTGGCAAAGCCAGTTTTGACAAAACCTGGCTTTTGCCATTCCCTTTATCCTATTGCAACTCCCCCCTCCCACTTTCCCAAGAAATTGTAAAAAACTGTCCCTGGAGCTGAGGTGCCCCAAGGTTGGCAACAGATAGTAAAAGAAAGCCACCTGGCTTCCTGGCCCATGAGATAAAGGATGCAACTCTGTTTCCCATGGGATCAAGGTGTCAGAGGAAGCCCAGTCATCTACAAAGCATGTGAAGCCATAAAGTAAAGATCAAGGAAAGAATGCTCCAGATGGCAGTGGTAATATATAGCAGGCTGATTACATATATATTTTAGCAGCATTGGTTTGTAGCTTTAAGCTGTTACATTGAGTTAGGAAGGCATCTCAATCACATAGATACAATTCCCCTGACACAAACTCAGATTAACAAGCAAAAATAACAGAAACTTTAAATTATTTAATAACATATACCAACAATGGGATACTATGCAACTTATTAAAAACTCTAGTCAGACTAAGCTGAATTGTATCAAACTCAACAGGGACAAAATAACCTTGACTTTTCTGATCCTTGCTAAAACCACCCTCCAACCGAAACCCCTACCAGCCAGGGTCTCACCAACAAAAACCAACTGCTTCTTCTTGTCAGCCAGTAAAATGGAAGTCCAATCACCCCTCATTCTGATTGGTGGAGAGCTGTCAGTGGAAGGATTCCAAGGAATACCCTTTGCTATCATCATACGGGATGGTGCTAATATTAATTGATACAAATAGCAAGCTCTTATAGGTCAGTAGAGGGGAGGGATTTTGCTTTGAAAACCCATCACACTGAGAAAGCCAGTTTCTCCAATGGGAAGGAGGTCCACATGTCAGGGGAGCTTCCTCAGTTGATACCTCCTGAGAAGATAGCAAGGTGTTGTTGCTTGAAACGGGCACCTCTAGCCCTGTTCCCCAATTGTCTCACAGTGGGGCTATTGGGTTGGTGGCAGTGGAGCAGCAACAGTTGGTACTTGGGCAGGGCCAGGAGAAGGATTGAAAAGAAGGGTGGCATGCAGGTGGTGGCTGCCCTTTGGCCTCAAGGAGAAAGGCACAAGGGAAGGAAAAGGCCCCTCAAAATCTGGTGCCCTAATGCTTGGGCCATCCGCATTCACTCCACAGAAGAACAGAACCCACATCTCCTTTAGCAAGCTTCTTTCTGAGCCTTCTTACTTAGCAATTTGAAAAAAAACCCAAGATTTGTACAGGCAACACAGAAACACTGAAAACTCTCATTTCTCAAGGTTTTATTTCACTCCAAAATGAACTGCTGTGAATCTCCATTACACTGCCTCCAAGCATCTTCTTCCCATTGTCAATCCCCTCATAGCCCCAGCAAGAGCCTCTGTCTCCAATTATAATGTTTCCATTCTGCAAAGCATACAGTAAAAAAAACCCCTTTCTTCCTCCAGTAATGGTCTTTTGCCACACCTCAGTTCCACTTCTCACTCAGGGTCCCTGAATCTGACTCGAAGCCACAGAATCTGACAGCGGTAGGGCTGGAAACCAAACAACGGTTCCTTCCTCAAGGTCATACCAAATAAAGACATTCCTTTGAAAACAAAATGGGCCCAAGTAAAGAGACCTCCTGCGAAACCCAGCAGTTTGTTGAAAGCCCAAGCAGCTTTATCGCCAGTATTTCCAGGATGAAAAAAGATCTGTAGATCCTTCTCACTGAGCACCCTGGTTGTTATATAACAACTGACTCTTATTTTCTCAGCCGGACATATTTTTTCTGCTAACCGCACTCTTGTACTATGGACTTTGATCAGCAAATCTGCCAGCCGAGCTCTTTCCCCCCAACCAAGCAACGTATCCCAATAACCTTTCAGTATTTATTAAATAAAGTATATCACTGGAAGAACGTAGACCAATAATTTTCCTGTGCAGAGTACAATTACACTTCTGGAAAATACTCAACTGCAAAAAAGAAAAGAAAAGAATGGATCTAGCTTCTTTCTATTTGTTAGCTTCTGTCTACATTATTGAACAAACAGCAACCCAAAACCCTGAAGTTCAATCATTCCTAACTTTTTTTTTACACTCACCCTATACAGAGATCAGGGATGGATGGAGATGTAACTATAGTTTTGGCCTGCTGGTTTTCATTGCTATGATAGATGAGTCCTTTTCTCTTACTTTTCACTTATATGGACGTGACATTTATACCAAATTTATGCATACAAAGCATCCCACTGATGTACAAATAACAACGAGAAAGAAATATCTTTTAAAGGAACCATTTGGATTGCTGGCAAAGCATAGATAATTCCTGCAGGAAGGTCCTTTTCTACATGGGAAGTATTTTGGTCTTGGGCTATTTATGCTGGGTTGGCCAGGAAGTGGGTCTTTTCTAGTCTCTCACACATCATACTGCATTTGTACATCTCCCAGTTTTCCCCTGGTTCTTCTCCCATCTTTCCCAAATCTGCCTTGCTGTGAAGTTTTGGGAAAGATCACAGCAAAGATCACCAGGTAGGCAATAAAGTTTCTCCTTTCTCAGCCCTTACCACATGGCAGCTATTTTCTCTTCTGTCCTCATGGTGGTCATCCCATGCCCAATGATTTTTTTTAAATTGGCAACTGAATATTGTCATAGCAGTATAATAATCTGCAGATAAGCTTTTATTAATGAAAGTTGGGGATTCAGAGAACCTAAGTCTCTAGTGTTTTCCATTGCAGTGATAAGTATTTCACCTTATATAGCCACAACAAAAGGGGCTAGAGACTTTCCTTTAAAAAAGATGTGTGTTTGGGGGGGGAGGTTCAAAAAGCCCTACTGCAAAGTCTCCAAGGCTCTGACATGCAAAGGAAATGAATAAGACTTGTGGCATGTATCAGCTCTAAAGTAAGTGTGTTAAAAGTATTATACTAGGCCAGGGGTAGGGAACTCTGGTGGTCGGAGAGTCTGCATGCTGCTCTTCTGCCCTTGCACTTGTGGCTTCCACGAAATGTGAGCCACCGTCTTCTTATCCCTTTTGCCTCCCACCCTGTATATAGCAGGGTGGGCGCATCCATGCGCTTCTCAGAATGAGCGGAGTAAAAGGTAAAAAAACCCCTATATATACATAGTGTTATCTATTTCAAATGTCAAAAATTATTTGCGGTTCCAAGTGTTTTCTTTTCCTGTGGAAAACGGGTCCAAATGGCTCTTTGAGTGTTAAAGGTTCCCTACCCCTGTACTAGGCCAAGGAATCTGCACATGCTGCCTCTGTCTTGTAAGCACTAGCCACTAGCATCTTTACTGGTCTTCTATTTCAATTCCCCATCATATGAGAACTGGATGCCAACTGAAATGAGTCAAACACACACGTAACTTTCTCTCTACCTAGAGTTTTGGTTTATTTTCAGTCTGACAAAGAGTGTGTCCACTTCTGTATGAGTTAAAGCTGCTGACAGCAAGTGTGACAAGCATCTAACAGTGCCAACAGAATTATATCCTTCTAAGTCTACTGAAGTCAATGGGCTTAGAATGGGACCAACTATGTATGTGGTACACTTTGAACACTGAAAAAGCACTGTGCAATCCAAAAAAGGAGTTACTTCTATCTAAGTCCATTCATTACTTCACTCTGTGTGAATTAACACACACACACACACACACACACACAGAGAAAGATTCACTCACTTTCAGATGACCACTCTTAATTGGCTTGCAATGCAATACAAGATTCAACACACATGAAAAATGCACTGCTAGTTTGACTTATGCCACAGGCATAAGTTGCACCTCTGACAGAGCTGAGCAAATACAACCACCCCTCCCCCCAATGATTTTTTTAAGACTCCAAAAAGTTTAGAGTTGGGGAATGTTCTGCAACTCCCAAGAGCTATATGTCCCTATGCGCCCAGCTTCGCAGTCACTGTGGCAGCCATCTGTTATTATCCCAGGGCAGCCTCATGTGGCCTGTCTGGCATTGACCAAAGCCCAGGCCTTTTCCATTCTGGCTCCAGCTCTGTGGAATCTTGAGGAGGCATTGCCTGATCATTAGCCAAGGTTTTTGAAGGGGCAGACATCTTTTAAAGGGGCACTGAAGGAGAGATTTGGAGGTTGCTATTTTATTTTTGGTTTGAAACTGAAAACGCTCTTAACTATTATTGCAAACCACCTGTAACCACAAGAAAGGGTAAGCTATTATGAGGCAGGCAGGCAGGCAGGCAGGCAGGCAGGCAGGCAGGCAGGCAAATAGATATGCAAGTGCTCCAAGCTAGGCCGACTTGTACTATCAGCTAAGTCATTAGAAAGTCCATCAGGACCCCAACTGGCAGCTATGGCAGGAAAGACATACTCATACCACCAGAATGGTGAAAGAAATAAGTACAGATAGTCAGCCTGTGGTTCTTGGGCATTTTTATTTGGCTTGTTTTATTTACTTCTCAGGGCAGGCCATCAGTTTGATTAATGGCAGCCCATTAGGAAGGACTCAAGGACAGTCATCTTTCATGGCAAAGCAAATGGACCAAATTAACCATTCTGTGTTCGGCAATTCCAGGTGGCAAAGGGCCAAGGAAGAGCGAGACATGGTTCGATACCTTTAAAGAGCACTGGCTATTATATAATGCTGGCCTCCATCTATTGATTGATTAAACTGCTGCTGATAAGAGGATCCATCTCACAAAATAAAAAAAAGTATTGGGATGGGGAGAAGGCTGAATGTGACTATCAAGCTTCTGAGGCTTCTATTAATGCAGCCTAAAAACACTCAATATGGGCAAGAATCTGAAAGGAGGGGCAGAGGTGAGCCTTTTTTTCAATACTGATAATTAATTCCCACTTTGCATAGGCTAATTGAGGGCAGTCAGAATACCCTGTGTCATTTCATTACCCAGCTGTCAAATGGACTCCAACCTTCATTCCTTGCTCACACTCTTAACCTATATCTTCCTTTGCCAGTAGAGACAAGAGGCCCACCCCCACATTTCACTTGTAAGTGTTGACACTTGTCTATTCTCTGCAGCAATTAGTTCCTGTGCTCTTAATGTCCTCATGTGGAAAACGTCTGTTCCGGCGCAATTAGATGTTCCACCGCCAGGGTTATAGGAGTCCGCCGCAGAAATGCCAGGCCAAGAGAGGCTGCTGTTTGAAGTTCAACAAGGAAGAAAACAAGAGAAGGACAATGTGGGAGGAGGTGGGAGCACCGCTGGTACCATGGTGTACCAGGGATTTCAAAAGGTCCACTTCAGCGTTGCCACTGAATAGATTCTGGCTAGGAAACAGGTACGGATTGGTAGGCTAACAGCCCAAGCTAACCTTACATGAAGTCTGATCAATCTGAACTGTTACTTGATAGATAGGAAAAAGATCACAGATAACAAACACATTGATAACTACAGAACCATTTCCTTCTTCACCCTGATCCATGCATATGTGTCTTCAATGAACTACTGTTGCCAACCTCCAGGTGGTGGCTGGAGGTCACCTTGGATTAAATTGGAAGGTGGACTCTGTGGAATTATATGCCACTGAAGTCCCTCCCCAAATGCTGCCCTCCTCAGGGTCCTCCCCCCAAATCTTCTAGATAAGTGTTCATTTATCAGTCTGCAGTGCTGTTCAAACGATGTAGGGGTTTTTTCTCCCCACACCAGTACACTGGAGAAGTCCTCTGGCATGGCAAGGGTAAGACAAAAGTGACACAGGTTTCTTCCCAGAAAGCTTGGCTCTTCAATACATATTATGCTGAATCCCCTTCTCCTCCTAAAAACACAAAGTGATCACTTTAAGTTACAAACAGCTCTTGGCTAAATATCAGCTCTGCTCATAACACTTCTCAGGATAATGAGTGGGCAGGAACTAGCTTCTGAGCTACCGAGGAGTAACGTTCAGTGTCATCAGTAAAGGAGACTACTGGCCTAGGTATATCTTTACCATTGCTTCTAGTGCTGGAATTCACGCCAACCAGCCCTGTATTAAAGCCTACCTATCCGTCCAAAACCGGATATGCCACGTAGCATCCATACCATTGTGAATTCCCTAGAACCCTTGCAGGCACAAAGTCAGGTGCTGTGTGACAATAAAACTGTTCCTTTATGACATATCAAAGCAAAACAAATGTGCTTTCAGGGTTGTGGGAGAAACATTTTAAGATTAATATTGCTACTGGAAAGGCGTGTTATGAGCTCACCTCCATGCTGTGAGCCAGTTGAATATCTTGCTCAAAATGAAATGAAGCCATTTCCTTCTGTCAATGGGAGCGTGTGCTCTAAGACACCACATGGTGCCAAGCTGCAGGTACACCTCCGGTCAAGCGAAAATCTCTCCCAAGTTAATTCACAGCCAAGCAGCGGGCCACGCTGGACGACAGAGACATGTGTCTCTTCTTCCGCAGTCGCGCCGTGGGAGCTTTTCTTCAATTTCGTACCGCCAACCATAAGCAACCAACACTGTTAACGCCATGCAAAGAAATCTGCATCTGTGTCCTTGTTAAAGCAGAAAAAAACCAGCACCGCAAACCGAATCTTTCACAAGCAGGGGATCTGAGATGTAAATATCAGGCATGTCTTATTTTATTAATGAAAGGGACAGGGCGCTATTATTTGCCAAGAATTTGTGTTTATATTGCTGTCAAACAATGCAGCCAGGTTTAACATGCCAGCTTGTGCAATTTTAATTTGTAATGGTCCTGATAATGTAATTTAAGCAGCAGGGTGCAGTGTTAGCTGAAAACTTAGCAACCATGGGTACTGTGTCTCTATATACTGACCATCAGCTAGCCCCCAAAACATCAGGAACATTGGTTCTGGTGGGTTTTCCAGGCTGTGTGGCCGTGGTCTGGCGAATCCGGCCGTGAAAGCCTTCGACAATACATCAGGAACATTCTTCAAATTAATCCCACATCCCTGACATGGATGGCCCAGCCTAGCCCAGTCTCACTGGATCTCAGAAGCTAAGCAAGGTTGGTCCTGGTCAGTAGCTGGATGGGAGACTACAGAAGAAGTCCTGTCTTGAAAACTCTACTGTAACTCAGCTGTGACTTGATGGCACTTTCCACCACTCCCAATCTCACAGTAAACTTGACTACAAACTTTGCCTATTTGACCTCACCCACAACTACTTGGAATTTGGTCATGGATTATATCTTCATATTAACAGCACAGCACAACTATGGATACTTGCTCGGCACCACATTATGGAAACATTTTCATGGCTGACTTACCGCGGTGCTTCCTTAGCTCCAGTCCATTAACTCCTGTCCTGTACCTAAGATTTACAGATGATATTTTCACCACCTGTTCACATGGAACAGAAGCTCTCAAGAAATTCCATTCAGACTTCAATAAGTTTCACCTGAACATCAATCCTACCCTGAACTAATCCACACAAGGACATTTTCTGGACATCATTGTGAACCTGCACAATGGATGCATCAGAAAACCACTAACTGTCAAATGTAACTGCATGCTTCCACCTGCCATTTAAAGTATATAAAATAACCCATAGTCAACAGTCAAGCAACATGTTACAATCATATCAATTCTGATTCTTTAGATATGGATTCTCACCTGGAAGATTTGCAAGCACTTTTTGTATTACAATACCCACCCAGTAAAGGAGCAGATCACCAAAGACAGATTAACGCCAGCCTGTTGTTGCCTATAGCTCAAAGCACTGAGTATGCGTCATCAAAGACCTACAGCCACTTCTGGAGAAAATTTCTCTTTCATAGGTTTTTCTTTGCTTACCCCCTGGCTCAGAACAACTTCTTTCCAGCAACCATGGATCACCCAACAGACACACAAAACTAGGAACAAAACCCTGCCGCAAACCCAGATGTCTACTGGGTCCTGGTATGCTTTCAGATTATACTGTTATGGAACATAATACTTTCATTTACCCCATCCTGGTCTCATCAAAGCTTTTAACAGATGCTATCATGTGCCAAGGAATTCCAGAGTCACTATGCAGGAAAAGGCACCTCTGTCAGTCTCTTGCCTTGAAAATTCAACAGAGTTGCCATGTTGACTGTGACCTGACAGCACTTACTACACACAAACACACATCATGTGCCAACAATGCCCTACTAAAATCTACATTGAACAAACATGTCAATCTCTGCATGAGGGAATCAATGAACATAAATTCGACATAAGAAATCACAACAACCAGAAAATTGTGGGGGATCATTTTGGTCGCCCTGGAATACTACCAAAAAAGAAGGGAAAAAATCAGCAGGAATATACAATGTGAAAGTGTGAATTAGAACTCATCCAGAAATTAACACTTCCATGTTGGTCAAACACAAACTAAAGAGTTCCTCGCTCACTCATTACATCCTCTAATGGCTCTATGAAACCCCCCTTTAGATATTTCAGTTGATTGTTCTTAACACATTTTGTCAGACTATACCTTTTATACCGATATTGTTAATTTTCACTTAATTAAAAATTAATTAATTAAACTATTCCAGGAGGAGTTATTTACTCTATTTATCCTACTTTATTGCTTTGCTTACCTGTTTGAACATTTGACCTCTCTCAACATCCATGATGTTTAGCTGCTAATTCTGTTAATTTATGGTAGGATACACACCTAATTTTTCTACCTTAGCTTTTCCTTTTTTGCTTTACACAAATAATTTACACCTGAAAGATTCATGATGGAGAATTTTTTAAACGGTGCCTCTCCTTTCGCAGACACAGCGAGAATGAGGAAGTTTTACTTCAGAAAGTATGTCAGAAGAAGCTGAGGTCAATCTGAAGAAAAAAATTAGGCAGGCTTTCTAGTGCTTTCCGCAGCAGCGGTAGAAGACCTGAGGGCAGTGCTCCTCCTCCCTTCCAGTCAGGTGACCATTTAGGTGGGGAAAGCTGCCTGGAGGTTCGGGTTGGAAGGGGGAGGAGTGCTCTGGAGAATCTTCACTAAGTCTTGCTGTTCATCTTCGTGGCTGGCCTACACCAGCGCAGTCCCCAATGTGGGACTGCACAGAAAGGCACAGAGATGGGAAAAGGCATTTTTACCTTCCCCTCCCTGTGCTGTCTAGGAGTGGCTGGGGAAGCAGGGACTGGATCATAAGTGCTACATGTGTTGATGAACTAAGAAAGAAAAACCTATTTTGTCTGCCTATTTGCACACATATTGCCACACTGCAAGGTCTCAGCACATAGGAATTGATACTTGCTTGAGCGTCCTGTGTTGGAAGAAAATCTGAAATCATTTATGATCCTCTGCAGTAATTGCTATTTCTTTGCTGGTGCAGAATTCTAACACATTAGTTAAAGATATTTTGGAAAATGCTTCAGAGTGAACAATGAGACAGTTTTCAAGTTACCACAAGATTGCTTTTCCATCTCATTAGTGAGAAGAAAAGCCTCACGGGACTTGCTCTGCAAGGACACAAAAATTCAAGCTGCTTATTGCTGTTATTAAAGTGGCAGGGTTGTTGCTTTCAGGACTCATATCTTAACGGTGGCTTTATTGATATGCTGCTTGTAAATCACCTCTAGTGGAAAGAAAGATGGTCATATCAATAAACAAGTAACTAAATCAACAAGTCACTGAATTTATTTCTAGGACCTCTTATCTGCTTCAAAATGAAGAATTCAAGAAATGCAGAAAGACTCACAAGGAATATTTTCCCCTCAAATGCATAATTTAGTACTATTAAGACCATAAAATGGGCAAGCCCATGTTGCTTTAATTGCTTCCAAGGCATCATTCACAGAGAGCCAATGCACACACACACACCCATTCATGAAGTATAATGCCACTAGCACTGGCTTTACAGTCTTTGATCCACCTGCATTATCTCAGTCCTATATTCCTTAGCTATTCTGCTTTTATCTCCTCTAGTCTAGAGCACATCATCATAATTTGTTAAGACCAAGTGGCAGACAAAGGAATAGGCCCCATGGCCCCTGAGTCCAGCAGTGGTCAGCAGGAGAGCAATGGGCTCACACATACAAGGCAGAAATGGTGCTCGTAGTTCCAGATTGGCATAAACCAGTATCATATCTGTGTAGGCACAGAACTGTCCGTAGGAACATGATCCTCCCTATCTCTTGCACTGCTATTTAGTGGAGGCAGCTACTGAAGAGGAAATCTCTCTAGCTTCCCTTGAAATTGTGCTTAGCCAATTTAGAAACTGTTTGAGTTATCTGCAGCTCAATTTCAGTCATTCAAGACTGTTTGAAACCCCACAAATTGCCAATTAGTCATGGGGCTCCATGTTTCTCACCCCCATTATCTACTGCTGTTGTGGATGCATATGGTAGCAGCGGGTCTATCAAGTGTCTTGGAACTACATATCCCAAATGCACTCAGTGCCATGAACAATCCATACACAATATACCCAAGAGGTCAAAAAGAGGAATGAAAATCATTCAGTTGTCCTCAATTGTTTTCTGTTTTGAATTTATTGATCAAGCAGTTATGAAGAGGCAGTATATAAATACTCAATAATAAATTTAGATAATCCAGCTAGCATATTGGCTTGTTTGGAAAACAATAAGCTTAAGAGTTCATCAGCATCATCTGCATATTTTAATATGCTACTATCAACAGTATACTTTGAGTTGGTTTGAACATTGTTCCATGAGATAATGAACTACTTTAAGGGGTGAGAACGATTTGAAAAATAGTAACAGTTCAAACTAATCACCAACTAGACATCTTTAGACAATTTCCATGGAAGAGTTGCTTCTTCACAATACTTAACATACTGGATATTTTGACAATTTAATTTTGATACCTTTCTGGGGCAGTGTTAAATTAACGAACTTGATAATAATTTTTCATAAAAGTCTACTATCTGCTCAGATACCAGCACTTTTTTTTGTATTTAAAAAAGCTAAATAAAACATTTTTTTCTGTCACATTAACAGCCCCATCCAAAGTGGCACAGCTGCATGGACAGATTTGCCCTCCCCAGAGCCCTTGCCCCAGCGAAGGGGAGATTCTGCTGGTGTGCAGTTGCCATGGCCCACCTTGGAGCTGGGACATGGCACCAAATACAGCACCAGCATCCTAGTGCCCCTGCCATGGCCACCGGCATGACCGGGGAAGGAGCTGAACGTTAGATGACTTCTTCCCGGACATTCACCACCTTACGCCGGTGGCCAGGGCATAAGTCTGTTGAAGGTGGCATAAGTCTGTTGAAGCAAATGAGGGCTTCTGGGTGGCAGGGAGGCTTTTTTTGCTTTGCAAGCCTACCTGCACCATTGGAAAGCCTCTAGGGGGCAGTAGCACAGCCTCAGCATGACAGGCCACCACCTGGCCTCTTGGATGGGGCTTTAAATAGTTCAGAAACTCAACTAGGGGAACTGCAGCATCTTGCATGAGTGGACATCTAAAAGGAGAGCAGCCTTCCTGAGTTGGAAGCTCCAATTGTGCAGAATTCTGGGCAAAAATCTTCCCACTGCAGGAGCATATGTGACACAGGGAAGGGCTAGCAGGAGCATTCATGTATGTTCCTAGAGTACCCCATCTATGGGAGGAGAGGCTGCCATGCACACAACAGATGACCTTTTTGGAAAAGGCCACTTACCTCCACTTATAAAGTCAAGTGTGTCTTCCTTCAATATCAGGCCTATTTATTCTATATGTTGCTGCCTTCATTATTTGATTGTGAGTTTATCAAAAGTATCTGGCAGACCATGGTGGAAAAACAGAATGCTGAATGAGATGGGTCTTTGGTGTGATCCAGCAACACAATTCTGACGTGAACCTTTAAGAGTGTGCAAACTTTCCTTCATCAAAGCTTTACGTTTCTGATGACTTGGGTCTGAAGACTAACTCATTCCTCGTTTTCCACTGTGACTTCCAGTCTAGATATTAGAATTGCCTTAGCATATGCATACTTGTCTCCATTTCTGTTGATTTTTGTAAAATCTAGTAACTGGTAAAAGTTCTCTAGATGAGTGAATCCATGGAGTTGATCCCTACATTTTTGGGTCAGTCCAGTGACAGAGAACAGAACAAAACCTGATCATTTACCAAAGTTCAGTTTCTCCTCTAATCAAAAGAACAACACTGTGTGCTGCAGGCAGGCAGAAGCTAGGGTGTGACCAAACAAGCCAGAAGCAAGATGAGCAGCACATGAGGCATAGTCAATTAGTCTGGAGTCAGGACAGGCAGCAGGCAAAGGTCTAATTGAAACCAGTCCAGAGTCAGAGCAGGCAGCAAGCAAAGGTGTAGTCAAGGTAGTCCAGAGTCAGGGCAGGCGGCAGGCAAAAGCATGGTCAAGGTAGTCCAAGGTCAAAGCACAGGCAGAAGATCAGGTAGGTAGGCAGGGAGCCGGAGGAAGACCAGGCACGTGAAGCTTACCAGGAAGTACACTCATTGCACCCAGGCAGAGCTAAGCCCAAGGCAAGGTTTATATGGTTACTGAGGCTGAGATCCTGCAAGAGCTCAGTCCTCCTCAGATGCCTCCATCTCGCAGAGCCTTCTGCCATACCTAGCAGCAACACGAGAGCTTATTTGACTCTGCAGCTGTAGCCTCTGTTTTTGCCTCCTTTGAGCAGCGGGCTGGTTACTTGGCTCTTCTGAGGTTCTTAATGGGTCTCCCAGCTGCATGACATCAGGCTCTGCCTTAGCTTGCAAAGAAGGGCTTGGAGCAGGCTCTGCTGTCTGCATTTCCTCAGGAGGATCCACCTCTGAATGCATAGTGTCTTCAGGCTCTACATCCGAGTCCTCCATGCCGAGGTCAGTGCCCAGAGACTGGCTCATGACATAATATGAAGAACTGTAACTTGCCAAAATCTATACTAAGTTCCTCAGATTCCATGACGAGCTGGGAAAGGCAGAGGCAGGAATTAGATACTGCAGCTGAAAAGACAGATCACTTCTGTACTGCTCAATAGCCAAAAAACTTGGGTGTTTTCTTCCAAAGTCACTAACGCTAACAATATATCATTATATTTCCCCAATGGAACATCTGACTTGCAATAATTTCGACCATCAGCAAAACAATAATAATAAAATCATTAAGCTATCAGGTGTTTTCTGAACAGGCAGCCTGAATTTTATACTTCCACCTCTCAAATGCCACTCAGCAGCAGAATTATTGAATTTTCATCCTTTGCTCGGCTTTGATTTTGTTTCTGAATATGACACATAGTAACACTCTACATCTGTAGTTACCTTTCATCTAGGAATTGCCAACCACTTTGCAAACATTAAGCTGTAACAACCCTCTGAGGCAGCTGAGATAATTTACTGTCTTTTATCAAATAGCGGCAAGATATTGCACAGTCATTCTTTACTTTAAATGTCTCTGTGATTCAGTGAGATCAGGCAGAATTAGAAGAGCAACAACCAATCTAGCAGATTCCATAACAAAGTAGTGCAACCCCCGCCCCACCCTGAAACAACAGACATTTTTGACAAGAGGCGAGATATTCACAAGGAAGAACCATCCAAGAGCAAACACCTTGTAACCTGCTCCCAAGGACAAGCCAAACCATTTCATTCTGAAATGATACAGGTCACACTGATGTCATTTTTATTAGCTGAAATATGTGCCTGCTAAATTACATGAGTCATCTAACAAGTAGCAGAAGAAAGAGATAGTGAGCCAGGCTGTGTAGATGAGAGGGAAACATGAAGGCACATGAAATGGAGTTTTCATACCAAGAGGAACAGAGACCTTCAAGTAATTGTAACACAGGAGGGAAATCTTTTACTCTTGGCTGGCTGACAGCTGCCATGCCAACAGCTCCACCTCTGATACTTCCCTACAGAAAAAAATTATGAAGTGATTGCCCTATTCAGGCAAGAGTTCCCTTTCTACAGGTTGGCTGCCTGTAAAATGGATCTGCTTCTCCTTACGGAAGCAGGAAAAAGACTGAAGCATGGGGTGTTCCCATGCCCCTGGGAAGAGGAAGTCAGTGTCATTTCCTGCCTCTCTGAGCACAGTGTGGGAAACACCCACAAGATGTCCTCCAGCTCAGTAATTAATTCACAGTTTATTGTGAGGTGCAGGGTGAGGGGGAACTCAAGTTAAAAAAAATTCCATACTGCCTTATGGGTCTTTTTGCACACACATGTTCAAGGTAATGGGCAAAAAACTGTGTAGGGCAAAAAATTGAAAAAGTATTATTTCACCTCATACACAACATGTTTTCTTGAAGTGAACCAATTGAACATTTAGGATGAATTTTGACAAAATTATGCTACACAATTTCCAACTATCATACTGCTTCATATTTTGGAAGAGGGCAGGTAGGTAAAACAAACTCCCCTTATGGGAGCAGTCAAGTCTGTTAGGAAAATATCCAAAATTATTTTCCACTTATATGCCCCCTTTTGGCAAGCAAGGAATTATTCAGTCCTCAATCTGGTACTTACCCTATGAAGTGGTACAGACCTAGCAATTTTATCTTTTCCCCAAAAAACTTGTTCACCAAATGATGAGAAGTTAAGTCATATACATGTACATGTGATCTGGTCTTAAAATAGAAGGGATGATAATGGAATTAAAATTGTTCATCTGGTGAAGTGCTGTGAGATCTCCTGTAATTACAATTGATTTCCAGACCACAAAGCTCAGTTTCCCCGGAGAAAGTGGCTGCTTTGGAAGCTGGACTCTATGACATCACATCCCTGCTGAGTCTCTCCCTACTCTAAGCCCCATCCTTCACAGGCTTCACCCCAGGGGTGTAGGTATAGGTTTTTTATGGGGGGGGCTCGGGGGGCACATTAGGGGGTTACTAATTGGTGATTTTGCCACATGATTTTTGCCTTAGTTGCGCCCCTCCTCTCGGCAGTAGCGCGCAGAACTTGAAACAGTCTAGCAGGAGGTGCACCGGTGTGCGTGGCAACCTGCGCCTGCGTGCATTCATTTCCCACCCAAGGACCAGCGCAGCGGCTGTGTCCTTGCCACAGCCCTGCCCAGGAATGCCCTGCCCCCAGAATGCCCGGCCACGCCCCCATCATGCCCCACTCAGCCCCATTGGCGCTACGGAACTGTTTGAATCCCACCACCATGGGAACCTGTTACTAAATTTTTTGGATCCCACCACTGATTGGGGGTGGGGGAAAGGTTGATGGGGGTTTGGGAAAGGAGATGAGTATTACAAGCATTTTTCCCCATTTTTGTTATAGCACAGTTAGAGGTTATCTGTTATTTGATTACTTTTAAGTGGTTTGAATCCACAGTAGCTTTTCCATAGGGGCAACTTTTATTCCCTCCCCCCCCCCAGCAGCCTGCCCCCCAAAACAATTTTTGGAGCCCAAAGAAACACTAATGTGGATCCAAACGAGTGGGTCTAACATAGAATCTAAAGCCTCTAAACACTAATGTTAAAGACCATGATCAGTGAAATTATTTAATGCGATAGTGTTACAGCCCTAAGAATGAATGACAAAATCAGGCTTAGCGAGGAACGCAGAACAAAACACTCTGCCTCCTGTTAGTACCTGTCCCAGATATTGGGGGAGAGGGAAGCAGCTCTGAATCTGGAATGTTTCAGCCTGGTTATGAAATATAGCTTTTGAAAGCTAAAAGAATAAACAGGACCTATGGTGTCTACCAGGAGATTTCAGCCAATTTGTCTCTGGATATTTTCCAAAGATTAAATTTGAAGCCACTGTTGTAGAGTTTTTTCCAGGAAAAAAAAGTCAAAGGAAGCCAACCAAAGTTAGATAATTTTGGCAAACTTTCTCCATTGCTTTTTGCATATCTTTAGATCTCCCCTCTCAAAGCGAATGACCCTATAAACCTGCCCTGAAGCTTCCCATCACCAGGGAAATGACGAGAAGAATGGAATATATATTCAAAGAATATATGATGAGAGCTATATAGACAAATATTTGGCAGAAGTCAGCTTTCATTTAGACATTGTGAGTGAGTTGCTTATAGCACAAAACAGTAGCCAGAAGTGTCTGAAAAGGAGTTATACGAAGGGATCTAGTAATCCATATACAATCTTCAGAGAGCAATTCATTCTCATGACAAAAAAAAAATTTCCATACACCCTCAGAGAAAGACAGTGAATGATCATGCTGGTTTTCTCAATACTGTTATTACTACCTTTCTCTAAAGCACAGGAAATTTCTTGTCATGCAGGGAAAGAATGGGTGGCTGTAATGTCTGATGGACTAACACAGGAAAAACCCAGGTTCAAATCTCCCCTCAATCATGAAACTCCTGAACAAATAACGTTTCTTTAAAAATCACACTATTAGGCAATTACAAATGGGGGGATGCAAAACTCATTGGGGAAGTCCCCTTCCCCCAACCTTAGAGCCAGGAACGGCTCTAGCTATTCACCTCTTTGAGCCAGCAGAACCTGGAAGCTGCTCCTGGTGTCTGACACCAGGACATCCAGACCTACCTTGGCTTCTGATGTCTGCTTCTATCTCAGCTTGGCTTGCCCAGCAGCTAACACAGCTGTGATCACTATTGGGAAGAAGGCCTTGCTTGCCCATCTGGAGTAGCTTTGGGAGAACCAACAAAAGTGAGGTAGTGTGCTTGTTTGTGGTGGGGAAGTCTCACCTGTCCCAAAGTCAAGCCTAGCATGAATCCCTGCAGCAGTAGCTGCCACTTCAGCAAGCACATTTTCAGATTTGAAGAAATATGTTTGGGGTGAATGTGAATGTGCTGCCTATCGGCAGATTTAAACATCCACAGGCAAGGGGCACGGGTGGGAATTTATATATCAAACATTCACAGAACAAGAAAGCTCCCCCCCCCCCACAGTATTCTGCAAAAAGAAGAATATTTAGCATCCTTCATATAGATCATACATTGTTGGGAAGGTCAACATTAAGATTCTAACAAAAGCAGACAAATCAATAGGCTTTGAAACATATGACTCTGTCTGGAACCATCCTGTAATATATTTGGTTGTGTGGGTTTCTGAAAGCAATGAAAAATCTAGACATAGTGGTCATATACAGTCATACAGCCTAAAAATTAGAAATTTGAAGAGATAATTTCTCAAACTACAGTAGAAACCACTGAGCATCAATCAGTATGTTTCCAATTTCATTAATAATGTCAAGATTTAATATGAGAAAAAAAGATGCAAAAGGACTCAGATTTAATGATTACGTATAGATCTAACCAACCCCCTGCACCAAAAACAAACAAACAAAACAGTGTGGGAGTTCTCCCAGGCAGATATTTATCTTTGCAAAAAGATCAATCAATCAATGAGCAATGGCACTGAATCATGGATTAGCCACATGTTGGTTGTGGGGCCAGGGCCGCTCTCTGGTCCTACACAGCTGAGTTAGTTTTAAGAAAAACTAAGTTAGAAATAAAAGCAAAAGACATTAGAAAACAAACAGACAGTTTTACTTAGCAGAATATAGATCAGTTTACAGAATGTGAACTCTCCCCAGTGCCCTCGAGTGATAGACACGGAATTTAGAATGTTACAGGAGGTGACCTCTCCCAAGGGAGAGGCACACCCCAATACAATGTTTAGAATGTTACAGGAGATTGCCCTCTCCTGGGTGGCTCTCGACGGAGGCACACCCAGTATAGGAAAACCTGAGTTTTTGTAGATGCAAAGACGTCACACAGTCCTCCCCTTTTGTTCTACATATGATGATTCATATGTGTTCAAACTCTATTGGTCAGATCTGTCTTTGGTCACAATAAGACAACCTATATTCTACGTCATACGCTGCATGCTGTTAGTGCGTGCTTTCTCTCTGTGCATATACAGAGGGCAGCAATAAAAACTAGCTTGTTGTCTTCAAGAATAACCTGTTATTCTTGGTTGGCTCTCAGAGAGAGAGAGCTATGCCTCCAGGCAATGCAGCATTCTGACTCTACATAGTTGTAGATCATAAAACTTCCCTTCTCTCCCAACATGAAATGTTTCTAACAATTCCCCAGTTTGAAATGTTAAAACATGGTTCTAAGACTTATACAATGATTCTAACACAATAGAATTATAGTGAAATACAAATACATGTGAATCACTTATCATTTATGTGTTCATTTAGCTATATAGAAAAACACTTTGTAATTTAACTAATCACATTCATTTCTAACCCAAAAACAAGGTAATAAAATTCATCTGTCTTCTGTCACGTAGCAGCCTGGAGTTACAAGATGTCAAAAGATGTTATCTGTACCTGCCTGCATCTCACTGAGAAGCTTGCAACATGCAGGCTTCAGCTGGTCACTATACAGAAGCTCCCATTTTGATTCACTGCAAATCTTTGGTTCTATGACTTCCCATAATTCTTGATTAAATACAAATTTATACACATTCTGATCTGTCTCCACATGGTGAATGACAGAAACCACATAATATTTCATGAGTTCTAAACTTTGGAAATCTCTTGGTTGGCTAGAAGGTTGTGACTTCAACTGCTTAGCAGTACAAACATTAGTTAATGAACTTCCTTATCTATTCACCTTTGAAAAAGTTATAATTTACTCCATTTTTGATAAACCCCCTTTTCCTGGATTTGTGTGAGTCTTATTGAAGGAACTGAGTATCTGGATGGAAATTCAGCCACACTCCTGATTCCAGACCCTTATTTTGCTTGCCAAAAAAAAGGTCATACATACTAGAGTCAACGACTTGGGGCCTATGAACAAGTTTTGTGCAGGCTAGATAATCTCTGTCAATGAGCAGACTACCTCTTGTAGTAGCACTTGTGTTTGTTCAGGGGCTCATTGAAAACTATTGATCTTGTGCAAACAGAAGTGCCAGCACAGGAGAAAGCATGCTCCATCAAGAAGGCTATGTAGAACTCATTCACAGAGTCCAAGTCTTCTCTTTTTTAACAGACTGTATCCAGGATCAGGGAAGTTTCCCAACATTATTCTATCTGTAACTTTCCCCCTTCCAGTATAAGCTAAGGGCCTAAGGGCCTAATTAACAGTTTCAAGAGACCTGGATCAGCCACTGCTCTGCCTTAGATAATCCTTTCTTCTATGTAAATGCAACACACTGCTGTGTGGAGGAGCTGGGCTCAGCAGCAGAGTCTTTGTTTGACACACACAGAGTTCCCAGATTCAATCCTTGGCATTGCCAGCTAAAAAAGGATCAGATGGTAGGAAATGCTAAAGATCTCTTGTCTGAGACCCTACTGAGCTGATGCCAGTCTGTGTGGCCCATACTGACCTTGATGCATTCAGTATAAGGCAGCTTTATATGTGTGTTCAGTGCTCCATGCCTGATGCCACCAGCCAATGACAGTAGCAATATAATTCATAGACAAAGTTTTTTATGTTCTGGATTATTTTTAGTCATCTTTCAGTAACAGGAGGAAAGAGACACTGAAAAGTGACAGCTCATAGTTTCTTATAACATCTTTAGCTCTGGTCAGGCTCTTGGCACAGCCAATAAAATATAAAGATCAGCGCATTTTCATTTTTTAAAAAGAGGTTATTTCATGCATCATGTTTTAAATCTGCCTCTGCATTCACCATGGCCCTGTCCTGGATAGTCCACACTAGCTTGATCTCACCAGAAGCCAAGCAATGTATTTACCTGAATTAGTAGAGTCTGTTCCCTTTTGGTAAGGGAATTAGCAGGAACAGACCCAGCAATGTGAGGGACTGAACTACAGGATCTCCACCAGTTTATACAGGGGTTTGTCCTTTCAGAAATCCACAGGAAACCAGAATTCAAGTGAAGTTTGACAATTTTATTAAAGAACAAAAATAATAAAAGGTACATGAAGTTTGGCAACACACACACACACACGCACACGCACGCACACACACACACACACAGAGAGAGAGAGAGAGAGAGAGAGAGAGAGAGAGATTCAAGGAGCCTAGGATTGGGACAGAGGTTAAATAATAAGTTTGGAATAGTAATGGTTGTTGTGGGAATTTACCAGTTCTAGGAGAAGATCTGAGGAAGCAGAGTCCCATGCTGGATACTGAGAGGAGGACGATGTTGGACACAGTGAAATGAACCAAAGGCAGTTCAAGGTCCAAAGGCTGAGGGGCCCTTGTTTGAAAGGGCTAGATATATGAACATCTGGCAATACTAAGAGAGACAATCCTCCTGGACAAACCAAGGCTCCGTTCTCAGAAGAGAACAATACTCGGGAAAATGGTTCAAATAAATCAGAACCAGGGGAAGTCTAGTTCTTGATTAAGTTTTAGGCAGAGTTGGTGAATTTACAGCTCAGAGCATTCCAATTCAAAGTAAGGTTTGATGGTTTTCTGGGAAAAGTTATGATTAGATCGGCTAGGGAATAAAAAAATAAGGAAAGCTATGTTGAGGCTGAGTGCCATTTGCATATCCTTTCATCAGCTGGCGGATAGGTATGGCTTTTCTAAGACTGTGGCACTCCCTCATCAGTGTCAAAGTCCAGAATTAAGATTTAGCATCCATCTTAGTCTGAACTGTCTATGACATTGATAGAGAAATGACTGGTAGGGCACATCTCAGACCCCACCCCCCCTTGCCATGAGCCTGCATACTAACAGAGTCAGCCCTGGTTGGCACTTGGATGGGAGACCACCAAGGAATACCAGGATTGTGATGCAGAGAAAGGCAATTACAAACTACCTGTGTTATAGTATCTTGCCTTGAAAATCCTGGTTGCCATAAATTGGCTGCAACTTGATGGCATTTACACGCACATTGACCATGAGATCTCTGGTGTGTGTGAAGAAGTAGTCTTTTGATCACATATCTCCTCCTAAATAAAGAACTATGCATTTAAGAAGAGTACTCCATATGATGTTCCCCCGGATACATGCATCTTTCCCACTAGTGTTGAGTACTATTCACACGTGTGCAGATTCAGATGAAACCCACTGTGAGGCAGAAACAACGGTAGAAAACTGGACTTAAATCCCGACTGAATTCCAATGACCACTAAGTGACCTTAGATACTCTGATAGGGTCCGTATGCCCTAAGATATTGAACATGTATAACGATTTCCCTTCTGGACTTCCTTATCTAGACAGGAAAATCCAGATGAACAGTTGCAATAACAGAACACACAATGATGTAGCATATTTCATTGTCAAACTATGGTCAGATCCACGCATGTACTAAATGTCCATATAGGGAAATCCAATTATGAATTTGGTTGATAGTGCAGTGATGTACAGATACAGCCAGTGTGTAGACCTAGACAGAAATGCTGCCAATCTCTCAATGATAACTAATCAACTGGGACTGGGCCAGGCACAACCATAACACGCCCCCCTTATTAGTGTTAACCATGGTGTAATGTTGCAGCTGCTCCAGTGACAGCCAAGGTTATCTTTTACCCTGAACTGAAAGCAGAGCTTAAAAATCTAACACTGGTTTCCATGAGTACTTAGATAATATCACATTGTGTTTAACATCAACAAAAGAAAGATGGGGAAATCCATGCAGGAGGAGGAAGGAGACGAAGTAAAGATTATTCTGCTTTATGGAGTTTTCAATTAAGTTCAAAAGCTGCTTTTTAGCTTCTTGAAGGAGTGGTGGGATACACAATGGGGAAAATAAATATGCAGAACAGCTTCATGACTAATCTTAAAAATCAGATGCAAATTCACAAACACCCAGAGGTAATTTATTTTCCTACGATCTCAATGTTGTTGTTCTAACAAGATCTGAAACATTATTTTGTTCCGAACCATGGCTAAGGTATTGAGAGTGACTCACAGGCGGGCAAACCACTGTTGCAGGGACAACTGGGTAAAGGGTAAATGGCCAGTTGCATGGAGCTCAGAGACATATGCACCCAAAAGCACACTTCCTACTGAAAATCATGCTGTGTGGATGGCAAATGGCAACATCTGAATTCATGGATGCCATCCACAGTCAAATCTGCAATAGCATGTACATTCTAATGTCATTCCAAATGTGCAGCCCTGCCAACATGTCATCATGGCTAGTCAGTGATCATAGACAAACCTAAAGTTTGTTGGGATGCACAAGTGTTCTCATGGAGCCCCAGGGGACTGCAAATGTCAGGGATCACTCCAAGATGGGAAGTGCTGGCCTTGTTGCCTTGTCAGATAGATTCCCTTTTCCCACTCTACCCAGAGAAGGAAATATTTCTGGTTCACATCATGACGCTGCTATGTGATCTCTTATTGGCTGCAATTCCTACAAAAGTCATTAGAGCAGCAGGGTTATCAAGGATGGAGACTGGAGGCGTAACTAGGCAAACTGGAGCCCGGGAACAAAGCCTGAGTTTGCCCCCCTCATGGGCCAAACACACAAACCCTCCCCCACCACAACCAAACAATGATTTTTTGAACCAGCTCACAAAACACCTCCCACCCCCAGAAAAACATACATGGCTCTCTCCCCACCAACTCTCTTTCCTAATTTTGTCCTCACACCAACCCTATGAGGTAGGTTGCTAGCCTGAGAAACAGCTCCAAGCTAGTGAAGTGGGTATTAAGCATGTAAATCTTCCACAAATCACTCCCAGCAAAACATTTACCAAACAAATGTCAGCATCATCTCTCCAGTGGAATCCACCCCCAAACAGCATCACTTTCAATGGTGTTTAAACTAGGGAGCCTATTAAATCCCCTTAAAGGGGGGATTGGAATCTATTTTTAATCCCCTTTTTAAATCCCCTAAAAGGGAGAATCTGGGGTCCCCAGTTAAAACAACATTGAAAGTGATGCTGTTTTGGAGTGGATTCTCCCCCACCCTGAATCAGCATCACTTTCAATGTTTAAACTGGGGACCTCACATTCCCCCTTTAAGTCCATGCCAAAGGGGGTGGATTTAAAAGGAGAATCTGGGGAAATTTGGAGGGTGCCTGCTGTCAGGGGTGCCATTGTTAAGCTAGAATACCAAAAGTTCATGATATCTTTAGGAGACTCTCTTGATAATACCACCCGATTTGGTGAAGTTTGGTTCAGGGGGCCCACAGTTATGGACCCTCAAAGTTATGGACTCTCCCATCTCCTATTAGCTCCCATTGGAAACAATGTGGGATGGGCACTCCTTTTGGGAGTCCATAACTTTGGACCCCCTAAACTAAACCTCACCTAACTTGGGTGGTAGCATCAGGAGAGTCTCCTGAAAGATCCCTGAAATTTTGGTGCTGCTAGCCTAAAAACTGTGCCTCCTGCAGGCCAAAAACTGAAAAACACTAAAAATACAAAAAACACAGAATTTTTGCACCCTCCACTAGGAGGCGCCTGGGAACATAGGGTACCCCATGTCCCCAAGGCAAATATGCCACTGGTGGAGACAGATACTTTCCCTCCCCCCAAAAGACCACAAACATAAATAGACTGGAAAGGCTTTTTAAAACATCTTGAAAGTCCCTTTCGTAATCCCTTGAGTGTGAAAATCTGCTAAAGCTCCAGCAATAACCTAATGATTTTCAACATTTTTAATGGCATGCTATAATTAATTCCAAACTCTCCTAGGAGCAAAAGGTTGGCTTTTTACCTATAATGAATACCTTTCTTTTAAGGTCCACCTGGCTCAGTCTCTTCAGTGTTCATCTCTTCAGTGTTCGGAGAACCTCTGTTTGTTTTCCTGATTCACCATATTAATCATTTAACAGCCTTGTTTGGTTTCATTCCCAAAGCTTCCTCTGATTGAGGAAATAAAAAAAAACAATCCTGCTTCCTCTCTCCTTCTACTTGACATCCAGAAAGCCAATCAGACAACTATTATCTCTGGAAAGGATCTGTGTGCTCTTCAATCTTTAATGCAACATCCCAGTACTGATATCTCAGTGTCAGGAGAGGAACCGCACATCAATGGGCACTGGATACAAAGGAGAATCCAGAAGGTACATGATTATGTTGAAAAATGAGAACAGCACACTAATCCAAGGCTGCATGGATTTGGCTCTGTGACTGATGCATTTGATGCCAGTATGACTTTATACCAGCTGTCTGCTCTTCTTCTCTGACCCCCCATTCTGTGCAGTGGTATCTAAGTGTTTGGGATGGTTCCTGCTTAAGATGCCACTCTGAAATGACTGACTTTGCCTCAGCCTCTCTTAATAAGGTATGCCACTCTTTTCAGATGAGTGAGACCACCAGTGTACATAAGCTATTACAAAGCCACATTTTCCCCAAAAACATAATTGAAAATCTGTCACAAAGGTCACCTTGGGCTTTCCAGCAATCTGTAACGTGAATGATATGGCTAATGCGTTATAGCTATTTTGACACAGGGGAATTCACTCTCAGCCAGGGAGTGTTTGATTAAACGACCTTCGGACAACTTGAAATCCTGTAATTATATGGCAACACTGAAGAAGAAAGTGGGGATTGAAACATTAAATTTAGTGTTAATTTGGTTTAAACTGGCCGGGATCATTACAGAATAAGGACTATTTGCACAGATTTTCTATTTTAATCCTTCTGTTAGAAATGAAATTTTGAAGATTTTGGTGTGAATCTTCTCAAGATCACCTCATATTTAAATTCTGCCGTTGGCAACCAAGCTTTGAACCTCTGGTAACTTTTAATATCCAAGATAGTGGATGTATATTAAAAAAACCTCTTCTGGTCAAGGAATACAGCTGACTAATGAATAAATATCATAAGTGAAGCACAAAAATCCAAACTATGCATAAAAAAAATCCAAGCTATAACTAGGGATAACTGTGAAGTCTGGCTAGAACAGACAGAAAAATCAAGTCTTGTTTTGAAAAAAAGAAAGAACATATGAGAAATGACTGAGTAAAAAAAACAGAAACAAGGAAAAAAAGACATAAAAATAATATCAGCAACTCCTTGTGGCCCCGTCGAGCGCCAGAATACTCCACAGAGCTGTACGCATCTCCCACCTGTATTAAGAAGCTTTAGAATCAATTTGTTAAATAATATTTATTCTAAATGTCAGACGCGATTCTAATTATTCCCACTTGTAAACCTGTTCTTTTAAACTCCTTCTGTTTTGCTTTATATACCTTTCCCTTTGCTGAATGCTCTGAAGATTAATAAAAGGGACTGTGCGCAGTCTCTGGTTTTTATTAAAGACCCTCCATAATAAAGGGGGAGGGGGAATAGGGCAAAGTATTTCCCATTACTGTTGACTCAAGATCAAATACGAGCAACATATTAGGAGCTACACGAGTCATGCAGTATATCACCCAGTGTTGGTTATTGCTTTGGGCAACTGGGTTAGAGTATTATTCATATTCACAGGAAGTGGAAGCTGAGGAGTCTGAGATACAGCCCTTTGAGGGTTAACAAGAGTAATAGAAGGTTGGCCTTTAGGGAGAAAGGTTATGCACAGTGGTAATGCTGCTTCCACCACTGGTGATAGACGAGGAAAACTGCAGTGAAGGAAAACAGTTGAAACATCACATTCACACTGTTGCAATCATATTTAGACACAAAAGCAGTGGTGAGAAAGGCTCATCCAGAATGGAAAAAGTATCCACCAGAGAAAGATTCAAGCACTTTGCTTCTCCACTACTCCCTTCAGCCTCTTCCCCAAGATGCCTTCGTTTGCCAAGGAACTGTTGTGACAACAGGAGATGGATCCTACTGACTGTTTCTAGTTAAAGGAATTGTGTCAATCCCCCAAAATGTTAAACTGTGTGATCTGTGCAAACAAGTGCCATGGTTGGATTGTCAGCTTTCTGATGGGGAGAAGGATCTACCACCACCACCCCAATTGCTTGCCACTGCTCAGTTGGGTGGTGGAAGGAAATTTCCAGGCAAAATGGGGCAGGGGGAGGAGAGGACTGGCACCAGTGACATCAGTTCCAGTGCAGCCAATGTGGAAATTTAGAGTATAGAGAAACAGACAGCACTCAGTTTAGACAAACAGACAGGACTCAGTTTAGAGAAACAGACAAGACTTTGCCTCTTCTCCTTCCTAGTTCCTGGGAGAGAATTTCACCCAAGAAACCCACGGTACCCAGCCAGACTGTGAATCCACCCTCCCTCAAGTTTTCTAATTCACACAGTGGTTTGCATTGATGTGGCTGAAGCAGCATCTTACATTAGACAAATGATGCGAGCCCATCCTGTTATTCTGCCTGCCACTGCAATCCCATATCAAGTGCACATAATATATGATGTGTCCAGGGATGCATTTGCATAGATGATTCAGTGACGGCTGAAAATGGCCTATAATAGTTAAATATTAAATATTAATATGCAGCTCTCCTCTACTGACTTCATCATGTTCCTCTAGATGCATTTGTACAGTGCATATTTATGTGCATTGATAGTGAGACAACTGTACTGATACATCCTGTTGCACAAAGGTAAACTCTCCTTATATTTACCACCCAATACAAGCACAAACAAAAGAGAATTCTTCCATAATGCAGCGATCACATGGTTAGAATTGATCTCTGATCAGGATATTTGAGTTTAAAAATTACTTTTGTCTGTGTGATCTATATGCAAGGCACATGTTTAAAATGTCAAAATATATTTTGTGGTTGTAGGAAGAGGAGGTAGTGGGAAACTACAACTCCCATGGGGCTGATCAGATCCTGTTACAGATCCTAACCAATCAGCAACCATTAACACTGATTCGACAGACACAGATGAACACCAAATAGTAAGATTTTAAAAGAAAATACACTAGGACTGGCAGATGTTTCATTATGGCTGGAGGTCTCTGTGACACATTTCTGGGAGTAATGGTCTTAGCACACAGTTTCTAGAGATTCCTACAGCTACCCTATATCACTTTCAGGTTTTCACAGAAGTCATGTCACAGTGTGCACCCAGTTAATTAATTAAAACAGCTATTAGCCACCTTTCTTTCTTGCACAACTCAAGGCGGCTTACAACAGAAATCAAACATTATAAAAACACAATAAAAGCAACAAGTTCAATCAATCAAATGCAGTCTTTAATAAAACTGTTTTCAACTGGCTCCAGAAGATTGACAATGAAGGGACCAGGAGCTCCCATGTCCTTGCCTTCCAAACTCCAGTGTGGTTTGGCAACCTTACAATATACAGTGTTTACTTCTATATCACTGACTGTTTTTCCCCAGTTTAATTTAAGCAATTGATAGTGGATTGCAGTGACATGATTTTGGGGGGTAGGGATTTATGTGGCCAATGTGGTGTAGTGGTTAAGAGCAGGTGCACTCTTATCTGGAGAACCGGGTTTGATTACCTGCTCTGCCACTTGAGCTGTGGAGGCTTATCTGGTGAACCAGATTAGCTTGTGCACTCCAACACATGCCAGCTGGGTGACCTTGGGCTAATCACAGTTCTTTGGAGCTCTCTCAGCCCCACCCACCTCACAGGGTGTTTGTTGTGGGGGGAGAATGGAAAGGAGATTGTAGGCCCCTCTGAGTCTCCTCCAGAAGAGAAAGGGGGGATGTAATATAAATCTAAATTATTTCTCCTCCTCCTCCTCCTCCTCTGTGTTTGTATGTCTGAAAAATCACCAGGTTAAAACCTGTAAACAGCTTGTGAATAACCTGAGCTGTCCACTGAACAAAAGGCTCTTCACCCCTGACCAGTGAGCCCTTGAGCACCTCTAACAAGAGCACACCTTCCCCTCATGCCTAATTTAAATTAATCTATGAAGCATTCTTTTAATCCTGGGTCTTTGAGATATATTTGGCAAGGCAGCAAAAACAATTCATTCCGTGAATGGTCTTAAAAGAAAAAGGAGAAAGGAGAAACAAAAGGTGGTTGGGGGCGGGGAAGCAGGGTAACACGACATCTCAGCAGGACCCATAAATCAAATTAAGGTCTCTCACATGGAAGAAGAAAATTCCCATCAACTTGTGAACTATGCTATTACGTACCCAGAAAGAAAAGGTTCCTGCTGTTTACCTGGATATTGCTCACCCTGAGAAGTGATGGCTCTTTAAATCTTAAATACTGGAAGTTTCTTTTTTTTTTCTTCCCTTGGGCTGTTCTCTTCAAAGGGAAACCAGGCTAAAGTAGGTGTACTGCAAAAAAGGGAAACCTGCAATGAACCTCACTGAAGATGAAAGCCAAAGGAGGTTGAAGATCTCCGTGGCACATCTGCAATCTCTGCTGATGTCTTTCTCTGGCACCCGCCCCCTCTATATCCTGTACTTGTTTTCTCCCTGCATACCGTAGACTTAAGCTCAACAGATCTGTTGTGTATACATGTTAACAAAACCAATTAAATCCTGATGATCCCCAGTTAATCTTTCTGATTAATTCCTTATTTATTCATCTATCATAGTCACAGCTTGCCCTTCTTCTGAGGAGCTCAAGTTAGAGCACATAAGGTTTAACCCTTGAATTCTTATACCAACTCCAGTCAAGTAGCTTAAGTTGAGAGATGGGAGCACAGGAAACCAGAAATATGGAGAGTGGAAATTTTCTCTCCTGCTTTATATTTCCCCCTCTTTTTTTGACGTGCTTGTGCGAGTTTAACACACACATATTCAGGAACTTTTTGCGAGAAGCCGGCATTACTTACCAAGCAATGGCCTGGCATCAAGCTGGAGCTCTATTTGGTATGTTAAATAAGGCTGCAACATGGCTCTCCCTTTCCCTTCTAGTTTGTGATGCGTTTGCCATATGGTGTGCAAACACGATTAGGCAGGTTGGGGAAAGGAGAAATCACCTTGCCATTCTGATGTTGTGATTAATGCTATGGGGCCCATAGGGAAAAACATTTACCCAATTTGAAGAAGGGAAAAAAAAGGAGGAATACTGGTATTTAATTAACCATCAAGACAAATGGGGACAGAGAGAGGATGGAGTCATTTCGCTGCAAAATAATAATAAATGTACACCATCTTCCAACTTTGGTTGTTGTTAGCAAAACAAACAGGTGTGTTTTCTTGTCACAGAACTGTCTTAGCAAACACATGGGCTGGCTTCCATCTTACTACTTCCCAGCAACACACCGGCCATCTGTTCAGCCTTTTAACTGCAATTAGTGCTATTGACTGATTTATTTTGTTATCTTCAACAAGTCGTTTCTTCTCCATTTAGACAGCATGAGCTGTGTGTGTGTGTTTTTAAATCAAGCAACTAGACTGTCACAGAAGGCAGTACTGTATGGTGAAAGTGAACTAAGGAACACCCGAATCCACATGAAGATGCCTTATACTGAGTCAGGCCATTGGCTTATCAATGTCTACTCAGATGAATGGTAGCTCTCCAGGATCTCAGGCAGAGGTCTTTCATTTCACTGTCAAGCCCCGGATCTGTGACTCAAATCAGAATCTGCAACTTGAAGGTTTATTGGCAGACAACAGGGACTGGAGGGAAAAAGCTAGTTCTGCTGGAACATTCAAACAACCCCAATATATCAACCCCCTGCTCACCTCCCCTTCCCTTTTCCTTAGTTCTGTCCCACACTACAGAAGGCGTGAGAGACAGGAATGCAGGATGGACTCAAGGTCAGAAGACTGAGATAAAGCCGCCTGCCCCTGGGTGCCGCTACTTCATCTTCAAGGGAAAACGAAAGTGTTTTGTTATCAGCTTGTTCATCCCGCATCCCCCCTGGTGCCTCTCTGCCAAGCGCCTCTCTGACATTCACTTACTACTTGATCCTGGAGATGCTGGGGTGTTCACCTCGGATCTCCTGCATGCCATGCAGATGTTCCACTACAGAAGCATGGCCATTTCCCCTTATTGAAAAAAGTTGAAGAATAATGTAGTACTTGGGAATGGGGGGTAGGTAAGGCTTAAAAGGAACCTTGAGATAATATCTGCTACCTTGCTTTCTTGAGAAACCTTTTTACTATTATATGGCTTGGCACCATTCTCAGACAAATGTATCCAGTTGTTAAGATCATGAAAACATGCACTTTTCTAAGTATACCCATCTCCAGATAATAGAAAAGTTGCTGACCGGAGAGCCTTGTTAGGGGCCTTAGTTATGACATCTTCATTACTGAGAGACCAGGAGTTTGATTCTGTGGTTTTGGTCTGACAAAGGTAGCACCTTCAGGACAAGGTGATTTTCCTGAATGAAAGAGACTCTTGTATCAGAAGATAATGGTTAGTGGAAAAAAATCCATGGGATCCAACCCCAGGTCCAAATGCTTTTATCAGCCTGAGCTTTTCATTGAAAACTCTTCTCCTGTCCCAATGTCTCCACTTTTTAAAAAATCATCTGCTGTGTTATCTGTTGCTTATTAGCAGTTGATTCTTTATTGTTTTTCTTTTATTGTAATTTTACTGCATCTTAAAGTTTAATGAAACGGCCTTGAAATGCTTTTTTAAAGCAAGATATAAATGATTTAAACAAATATAATTGTTGCTATAACAGAACACTCTGGGTGAAATAACCCTCTTAGATTAAGCTATTAAGGATCACAAAAGAAGGTTTAAAATCAGAACTCTCAGGATTTTTATTTCAATCTTACACATTCCCTCACCTTACTACAAGGCCTCTGGGGCAATATATCAAATCATGCATAACAGACTGAAAAAATCTTCAATATTCAATCCTGAATAACGTATAAATCCTTCCCACATCTTAAATAATGCAGCACAAATTAATTCCCCACCACTGCCAAATAAAATGACAAATTTTATTGACTGCTCAGTAAAGATACATGGCTGGATCTATCTTGCCAAGTTTACCTCCTTCCTAGACATCCCTTGCCACCTGAATGTCATCCATGGAGATCCCCTGATCCCCAGCACAGCCTTTATGGATCCCTCATCCATTTTCCTCCAGAAGAAAAGTATGTCAGATTGAAACTAATATTTGTAGGGCCATTAGCCCTTGGAAGAATTTACCTTTATAGTCCTTTACACTTCATCTACATACATGAATTAATGCATGTAAAAGTGCGCGGGCCTAATTGGTTTGCCCCCTCCCCCGTACACACGACCACTGACTCATGTGCATAGTGTCTATGCATGGAAGGAGTGAATGTGCATACGCTCATTCTCTGTGGTCTCAAAAGGATGAAAAAGCAGAATCCCCAGTCGTGGGGAAGGAGTCTAATCAAGCACTTCTGCTCCACTGTGGACAGCATGTTCACAAGCTGGTAATCATATAAAGGCAGTGTGGGGGGCCAGAATTCAACCCTCTACTCCCTCTTTATGTCCACCGATTCAACACACATGCAGCTCATGTGTAGACAGCTCCCATTTGAGAGGAGTGAATCTCCCCAAAAGAATCTCCCCTACATATTAGTGTGGCCTGGGCAAAAATGTCTTGGTCAACTGCCTTTTCCAGGCTGTAATATTTTAAACTTGTCTTGAATGCTCTCATCTTTTTTTCTGAAAAGAAACAGCAGCCCTGCATCTCCACTTTTCAATTACAGCAGTGGTGTCAAGTCACGACCAACTTATGGTGACCCCAGCAAGGGGTTTTCAAGGCAAACGATTAAGAAGAGATGATTTGCCATTGTCTTCCTCTGCAGAGTCTTCCTTGGTGGTCTCCCTTCCAGGTACTGACCCTGCTTAGCTTCCAAGATCTGGCTACATGATGTCACCGTCCCTCAGTGATGTTTAGGAAACCTCTATCATGTGAAGCTTTTCTGAGGGTCTGAGGGTTGGTCAGTTCATACAGCAAAACGATATGACCGAGAGATGCCAAGTTCTGAGATGGTAGAACGGGTGGTACCATTTCAAACTGCAGGTAAGAACTGTTATCTGTGAATGTCTCTGTTCAGAGAAAGAAATCCCCCCCAGCTTTAAAGTTTCCAGAAATGTTACATCTTTTACCACCTCTACTGCATGTGTTAATCAGAACCCAAAAGCCAATGAAAGGGTAACAGTGGTAGGCAAGAAGAACTTTCCCTTGGGGAGTTTTGCCACCCAGTGACTCAGTTACATCGAGTTCAAGCCCATGCTGGTTTAACATGCCGACTCAACATCTTCCCAAGCTGCAAAGCTTTGGTGTGCATCACTGGTTTTGAAGGACTGAAAGTGCAGTTTAGCAGACAGGCTGTATAGACACAAGGTCCTCGGGGGAAATGCCCTTTCCACGCCAGCATCACTGAAAAAACAGCCAGTGCAGAGGAACAGCCACAGGGAAATTCACAAGATGACATTCCAATGCTTTGTATCACTATCATACAGCAGAAGGAGGAAATTCATATTTGTGGGGGTGTCAAATTCCAGAGAGTCCCCACGATCCACATCAATGTTCATGCAACCACTCAGTTCCTATTCTATTACAAAAATAAAAGAACTTGCTCTCTTTTCTGGATCTGCTTGGTGTCTGGTTGCAGGGAGCATTCCAAAACTGGGATCCTTTCCAACCCTCCACATGTTGCCTGAAGCAGCATAGTCCATTCTACTGGTTCAGGTCTCTATTACCAAATTTGCCTGGACATGTGAAGTGAGCCTTATTGCAAGACACTGGACTGGAGCTTGCAGAGAAACCCTTTGCAAAATACTTCTGCTCCAGCAAACTGAGGCAAAATGGCTGGGCCACGGGTGATTGGAGAAGGACAGCTAATACCCAGTCCATTCAGCACAAGAGTCCACTAACATTTTATGCTTCCCTTTCGCTCTGTCTTGTTTGCTATATTTAAACAATAGCATAATGAAGACAGACTTAGTGTACCCAGCAGAACTGGGACTCCAATACCCACTTCATGGGAAATGGAAAGAAATTACCTTGAAGAGTTTATGAGGTATATAAACTTCTGTTTAGCTTCAGCTCCGCTAAAAAGGAAATGTTGGTTTGTCTCTGTTCACTCTGTCTCTTTTTTATTATGTGTCATTTATAGAGGCATACTTCAATGAAACTGAATGTTTGCATAAATACACACAGAAAACTGCTGTAGCACAACTGAAATGGACCCCTCTGTCTTGTAAATATGGCATTTGTCGACCCCCTGAGCCCCAGCACTGCCTGGGGTGCCCCTCTCAAGGTCTGAGGAGCTCTTCCTCTGGCCTCAAACAGGGTATTGGATGCAGCTGCACTTCAGCAGCCCTTTCCCAAGGTAACAGCTCCTGAGTCAGGCCAGCTACATGGGAGCATCCTCCTTGGTTGTTAAGGCCCTCACCTTTCTATTCCCTCCCCCAATCTGGGTTCCGCCCCTGGTCCTTTCCCCTGACTTTTCCCTCAGAGCCTTTAAGGATCCTCATCCAGCCCACTTGCTCTCCTGCTTCCTTCCTGGCCAGGCTGGGTCCTACCTCTTCCTACAGCTCCAAGAGGGAAGAGGCCTCAGGGGGGCTTCTAGGCCTGCTTCACATGCTTTTCTGAGGGTCTGGGCTTCTGGTGTGGTGTTGGCCATGCCTGGGCATGGCGCTGCCTGGCTTCTAGGCCTCTTCTGCCACTGTGTGGTCCTTGGAACCCAGGCAGCCACTGGCCCAGGGTACCACTTCCCTGGGGCTTGGGAAAGTCTTTCTCCTGGGACTTCTGGGCCCACTCCCAGTCAGGGCGGTAGCCCAGAGGTGCAGTCCCCTCACACTATTAAGATAATTCTTTGGATGGAAGAACTTTTTGTCAACCTCAACAGCTTTGCCTTTTCCCAGTATTTTTTTAAAGCGTTCAGTGCTATGTTAAACATAAACACAATGTTCTAGGATACAAGTGTTTGTGAGTTACAGCTCCCTTCATCAGATGCAAATAGAATAAATAACGCTTATATCCAGGTCAAAGGTGTGTGTGTGTGTGGGGGGGGGGGTTTACAAAAAAAGACCAGCTGGACTCAGGACATAGAGCTATAGCACAAAATGTAAACTGCTCGATTAGAACTATGTGAAATGTATAGAGGAGGCAGGTACAGAAAAATTAGCACCTGTAACATTCTGTATGGCATCTCTAAGTCTCTCTTTTTAACATACACCTTTTTTTAGCCTCCATGCTACAGTGCTCACATCACTTCCAGAAAATATGTTACTGGCACAACCCCCAGTTTCAATTTCGACTCAGGAAGAAAAAAATAAGCCATTGAGCAGCTTGGCAGTTTCCCCAACTTTGGTAAGAGGAAATTAGGCTGTAAGCAAACTCTAGTTTAAAATGGGCTGCAGCCAAGCCAAATCAAATTCAAGCCAATTTAATTTCAGGCTTCTCAGGATCTTCCATCAGGCATACATACTGGAAGGACAAAGAGGAGAACCCCAGTTTTATGTTCATTAGATTGAAATGAAACTTCAGACAGGAACAACGCAGCATGGAATTGCTCTGTTTGCATTCCATGGAAGACAAAACCTGGATTAAACAGTTAAGGAGCAAAGGAGCAAGAGCCCCCTGACCCTAAATCACAATCAATTCCCCACAAACAAGGGCATACCTTTATTTATTCTACTACATCTTCAGAATCCTACACCATGTTTCTTCGACTGCAAAACCTCAATCTTCCATCCTTACACTTAAGATAGGACAAATTCCAGAGCCTCAGAATAGCCACTGGTGTCAAAGGCAATTAAATTAAAACTCCACTGTGTACCAGGAAGTGTCAGTTGTGAAGAGACTTGGAGGTAGACACTTTCATTGGGAACAGCATTTGACAGCAAAAATATTGTTACCTTTTCTTTTAAAGCAAATCCTATTTCCAGTAACCCCGCACAGTGCCTTACAATATGATCAAACTTAAAATCACAGCATTCAATAAAACACCAAAAACAGCCCATCAAAACAACCAACATACAAAATCAAAATAATAAAGCAGGAGAGGCAACAGCGAATTTCCACTGCTAGCTGAAACTCGGATTAAGCATCAACTGAGTTATCTCCATCACCATCACTACTAGCTCAAACAAATGTCTATCATGAAAGGATATTTTAGCCTGCCTTCTGAAATTTAAAAGATATGGAAACAAATGCACTTTCAGATGGAGGGATTTCCAAAGTCTTGGTCCCACAAGTTGTCACATGTGACCACCTGTCAAGCTTCTACTTGTAGGAAAATACAGAGTAGCTTCTCTCTAGCTAACTTAATAATAAAAGCAGGACTACTGGTATGTTAGAGAAGGTACATCATAACATGACATACATTGGTCCCAAGCCATTTAGGATTTTAAAGATAACTGTCAACATTTTGAATTGGACATGGACAACCAGTTATCCCAGAAGCCAATCAAGATTTTTTTTATTGTGGAAAGGCTAAGGGAAAAGCAGCAGTACCTTAATACTATTTTCTAGATCCTCTAGGAATTACACGAATAATTGTGACATATGTCATAATGAAACTTGCTTAGATACAACAGAAGAACACTGTGGGTAAAAGCCTCTGAGAGATCTGAAAGAAGTCACTACAGAGCAGAGTTATTATAGGGCAGGGGTGGCCAACCTATGGCACTCCAGATGTTCATGGACTATATTCCCATCAGCCCCTGCCAGCATGGCCAATTGCAGTCCATGAACATCTGGAGTGCAATAGGTTGGCCACCTATGCTATAGGGTAAATGGAGATCTATCAGCAGTGAACCAGGCCTCACTGAATGAGAACTACAGGACCTTGGATAGCTCCTTAGCTGAACTTGTTCCAAAGGCTGTTCCAGTGTGTTAACATCTGAGCTGTGCTGAACTTTTATGGTCTACAGCAGGTTCAGAAAGAGCCATCAAAGGTCTCATTCTTCCAGGACAAGGAATTACTCTTAAAAGGCTCACATCTGAAATCTCGAAATCTTAACATTTGTGTCATGTCTCCTAGTCAATCCTCTGTTATCCCTAACCCATGGTAAAGTAATTGGAGACAGGTTATATACCTGCGAGGTGCTGGTGGTGGTGGTGAAGGGGTACTGGGTCAGGGGTTCAAATCTAGAGGGTCTACTCTCCCCTTCCATACTAATTTCTTCCTCAGAAGTTATCACTGGATCATCTATACTACAGGCTGTCCACAACTGTCTCCTCCCAAATATTAGGTCCAACATCAAACACAGAACTAGGATACTGTTTATCTAAGCCCATCAGGCTAGTTGGATGGGGACATGATGCTTAGGATGCATTAAGCAGCTTTTAAAAAAGGAAGGAAAATCCATAATGGCACCTATTTCTGCACTCAAAAGTCTTTACTCCTTGGGAAGCCTGCACAGGACTGTGGCCAAATTTTTTTAATACTCTCTAGTCTCTTTTCTCCCTTCTTTCCCTTTTCTGCTGTCTTCCTGCAAGCAAAACTCATAAAGATCAGCTGCTTGAAGCAGGGTTCTATCTTCTTCTTCCATGGTGCACTAATGGTGCTGTAGCTATCTATCTTGAAGCTCATTCCAAACAATTCACTGCACTCTAATATCATCAGGAAACAGAATCCTGGCTGGGCTATGCAGATAGGAACAGGCATAATTCTTAATAATTGGAGTCATTGGGGGCAGGAAACAGATTTCAGTTTCTCCTTAAAGAGTCCATAGAGCTTGGATTTAATTTCTGCCCCCTCCATACACACTGGAATGAATGGATTGTATTTACTTCTATGGGAAAACGAAAATGTACTCCATTTGGAGCCAATGGTTTGGATCCACCAGAAATACCAACAGATAGAGAGGACTCTCCCATCATGTTCCTGGAGTGTTCCCTATCCCCTGGCAAGGAAAAGTTGGCAAAAATCAGTCCATAGAGGGGGGAAAAGAGCTCACTCTAATACTACCTCATATACTAATGAGATGAGTGTTGTTAGTAATGATTCCTATTCAGTAGAAAACAACACAATGCAAAATAAAATCTAGGAAAGAATTCACTAGTCACACACCACTGGTATTAAGGGGAAAGAAAGCAATTTTTCTGCATTATCTCTCAACTTTCTGAACCATTAATGGAATCCTAGGAGACATTCCAATCTATACTCATTGGAACCAATGAGCTTCGAATGGAGTAACTCTATCCATGCTTGTGCTGTCAAAGGCTTTGTCTCCAGGAAGGATCCGTGCTGTCAGTCGCCCTTGCGGAGAGGGCCGCCGTCTCTGTTATTGCAATCATTCCAAAAGTGTTTTATCATCGACACACACCAAAGATACTTAAAGCAAAAGATTTACTTCGCCAAGAAGCACTCTTGGGATAGTGATACACCATTGCTCAGATTTCCACAGTGAGTAATATTGTAACATTATTTAGAAGTGATTTTAAATACAGTTTTGCCATCCGCCACTGAAGAGGCCCTGCAGAGTACACACTGCAAAAACAGAAGCCGTGGAAACTTGTTTAGATGGGTTTAAAAAAACAAACAAACCTGCGCTGTCATTATTTAAATCTTTTTAAAAGCAGGCATTCAAATAGGTGCATTATTTAAACTCCTTTAGCTGCTAATTTAATTCATCTCTTGAACTCACACAAAGGTTGAACAGCATAATGTTTTCTGTTCTGGAGTGTGGGCCACAAGAAGAGCTTTTGTTGAACAGGAAATGACTCAGTACTCAGCATCTCACCAAGCAAAGAAACATATTTCAACAATAACAATTGTACATGAAAGGAAGAACTCGATGAACGGAAGGCTTGAGTGGCTACTGTTGAATCACAGCTATTTGTGTTGCCATTCAAATGCTTCATAAAGGTGTCGTAACAGCTCTGGGTTTTAGTATTAACTGGTAAAAACACTGGCGCTTTCTAGGGAAGCGCCGAGTCTGTTCTCAGAATAATTGAGACAAATGAAAATTCACTCTCAAAAGCAAAAAATGGTTTTGTAACAACAGCACATTTTTATCTCTGGGCTAGTGCATAATTTTTTTTTACAATCCATTGTATGTGGATCTGCTTAGATACGATGCCGCACAACCCCACTCAATGTGGGCATCCATTTAAAAAAAACGAACTGGGACCATATCTCAGCCTAGGTGCGAGGTTGTGCAGCTGTTGCCAGCAGGAGTGTGGAATTGGCAAAGCCAAACTGAAAAACACCCCTTACCAGCATATTCCACCCCCCCTCCCCCCTGAAATGGAGGAGATTTAAGGGAGCCGGAAAGCAGATCCCAAATAATGCTGTTTTTTTTAAAGCATTATTTGTGCTGCTTCAGCCCTAAAAAAAATGGAGGGGAATGCCCTCTCCTTCTCTCTCTCCCTCTTTCTCCTTCTCATATACCCAATATCATGAATGATAGCACAACATCAAACAAGTATGGATGCAACCCAGGATTGCTTCCCCCACCGGGTGCAGAGTGCTAAGCTGCAGTTCTGCAGTCAAAGCTCTGCTGTGCTCGATTTTGACAGAAGTCGGTTTCAGGCAGCTGGTTCATGGTTGACTCAGCCTTTTACCCTTCCGAGGTCAGTAAAATGAGTATCTAGCTTGATGAGAGTAAAGTGCAGATGACTGGGCTAGGCAATGGCAAACCACCTTTTAAACATAGTCCGCCTACTAAATGTGATGTCACCCCAAGGATAAGTAATGACCTGGTGCTTGCATAAGCATCTGCCTTTACTTTTTAAATGGTTCTTTAAACCAGCCTCTCTTTGTAACAGCCCCACTTTCTGTTATGAATATAAAAATACTGACCTAATGGATATATAGCTTAACACATCTGATGAAATAAGTTCTGACTCTTGTTTGTCTTTAAGATGCCATTAGAGTCCTGTTTTACTTTGCTGCTGAACATGAAGACAGCTGTGAAAATCTTGCCATTAAGAACACAATGAATATATTGATAAGGGAACTTTGTGGGAAGAAACAATTGCAACTCTTCTGATTCACCACCTTCCAAAGCAGAAATGGAATACACAAGGTCATGGTGGTCTCTGTCTAATGTCGAAGGGTTCATTTTGCACACTATACCTTTTTTGTGGTATTAACATGTTTTTCACATCTAAGGAATGAAGAGAGAATTGTTCTGCATGAGCTTTTTTTGCTTTAATATTCTCTTTCAATTTACAGTAGTTTTTTATTTACAGTAGTTTTTTATTTACTTCAGTTATATTTTATATTTTATTTATATCAGTTATATTATTTACTTCAGTTATATTTTTTATTTACTTCAGTTATATCCCGTCTTTCTCTCCAATGATTCTCTTCTCCTCGATGTCATCTGAACAACAACTCTGTGAGGAAGGTTAAGCTGAGAGTGTGTGACCAGCCCCAAGTGACTCAGTTTTGGAAAGACAATCAAAAGGGCTGTGCAAGTCACCAGGAAAAGAAAGTAGCCAAAAAGTTGATGGTGCAATTAAACATGGAGGAACATGGAGCAATTATGGAGGAATAAACAGATGTTTATAAAATTAATAATCCCTACCCGTCTCATGTCAGCCTCACCAAGGGATAAATCATCTCCTTATGAAGCTAATGTGATATGTGCAGGGATTATTAATTTTATTGGTAGCTGTTCCCTTTTACTGCAACATAGGCTTTTTGCCTTCCCCCCCCCCCCCCCCCATCACGAAGCAAGTGTGAATGGCAGAGCAGGGATTCAAACTTGGATCTCCCTGGTCTTGATACTCTAACCCATACAACACAATGGCAGACAGCCCCATCCGCTGTGGTACCACCCCGCTGTTACCAAAGCAGCTTCTCAGCGGTGTGGTGAGGCTCGCAAAGTGCAACAGCCTCACTGCCACTGAGAAGCCTCAATGGGCTGTGATGGACTTATGCCAACCAAAAAGCCGGCTTAAGTCTGGATTGCTGTCTGCTGGCACAATGCCGTCAAAGGCTGGGAGGGAGCCAACAGTGTTTTTGTCCCTCTGCCGGGGTAAGCAGCAGCAGTCATGCATTTTTTCCTCTGTAAATACTCAACATGCTGCAGGAATGGATTGGTTTCCTTTATGGAGGAAAAAAATGAATGGCTGCTGCTGTGCATTTAGCCTTACTATAAATTCCTGCTCTTTTCCATATCATGGCAGTAGTGATTCAGTGTGAGACGTAGAGCCCCATCCAAAGGGGGTGGCGGAGTGGCTGCACCAGTGGATTCACTGTCTCCTTAGCACTCATCCCAGCAGAAGGGTGAAACAGCTGACATGTGGTCTCTGCTGCCCTTCCTCCAGCATCCCTGAACCACCAGCATAGTGAGGGCAAGCGTCAGCTCCCTCTTGGTTTTTGTTGGCACTTTGGCAGTGGTCTGGGTGCAGATATATCACAGAGACCTAGAACAAGTGAAAGTCGCTTTTCAAGAATTATCAGGGGTGTTTCCAAATGTGCCACTATATGGCCCTTTGTGCAGAATCCGGGCAACAATTATTTGAAACAAAAGGGTGGATCATAACAATCAGATAGTAGTTCAAAATGCACTATGTAGGTCCACTGGAGACAAGCTTATCATATATATGTTAGAAGACCCAAAATTCGCCAGATGGACTGAAATAACCCACAATAAAACAGACAGAATAATCTACAATACAACCTTGGACAATCTGGCAACCAGTGGCAAGTCGAACATTTTCCAAGCAAACACAAACTTCTTGACTATAAAAGACAGGAGATTCTGCCATACATCCCAAGGATTTGTCACTGGGCACCCTAGGCATATCAATAGAGCATGGAATAAGAGCAAAATACCTGACTGCATTAATCACTCCGCTTCAACCAAGAGTTTTCTCTTTAGTGAGGCTGTATTTAAGTTATTACCACATGCCTCCAAATGAAACTCTATTTTCCCTAAGCTTATTTAAGATCCTGCTGAAATGACTGTAAGGAAAAGAAATAAAATAATTCTTGAATACTCTGCAAATCATTTCCTTGGTTATCCCCCTAAATTAAACTTTCGACCTTTCCTTTAAAAAACTTGCTCTCTTCACAACATGGCACAGAATAACTGATAACCTCTCTAAACGGAAGTGTTACCCTTTCTGAAGTAACAGATGACTTTCTTCTTACTTTATTATATATTCTATTAATCCTGATTCCTCACGTTATTGTCCTGACTTTACAGGAGGGAACATTTGTGTCACTAGAAGTAATTATTTTTGTCTTTTTGAAGTGTACTCATCACATCCAGGTATTTGGGAGAAAGCCCTGGTTTATGAAAGAAATGTTTTCTTGGATTATATTCTCATTATAAAATGATTAGAAACTGTTTTACTGTAAGCCCAACATTACATAGCTTCATGCTTCTGAATACATTTTATCACACCGAAATATCTCATTAGTTGTACCGACTGCGCTAGTTCAACCGGACGACCTGTGGCTTTCACGAGCCACTGCTTTCTCTTTTTATTCAAATTCAATACCAAACAAAACCTTTTCTCATGAAATCATGAGAGAAGAAAAGAGTTCCGAACTAATAGGCCACATTTGAGCTATATTTCTCCCAGTGGTACTTCTCAAGCTACCTCTCTGTAACAGTTCTTGTCAATAAGCAGAATGGTAGCTTGAGAATTATCACTGGGAGAAGTATCACTAGATAGTTGCTCCTGAGCAAGGATGCATGGGAATGGACTCTTTTCTGTGCACATTTACTCAAAAGTAAGCCAGATGGAACTTATTCACAAGAAAGGATTTTGCCTGATCAGGAAACAAGAGAGACAAAGCACCACTGCAAATTCAGTTTGCAAATGTGGTGTTTGCATCACATGTTCAGCTGAACTGAATACCCTTAAAACCTTCTAAGTTATAATGGGCTAATACTGAACTAATGAACTACACTGTAAAGGGAAAACTCCTCAGCTGCAAAACCAAAACAGAAACCAACACACCATTTTGGTTTCAGATGTTTAGCTTTTAGGGAGGCCAGCCTTCGTGTAGGATTTGGGGATCCCCGAAATTGCAGCTCATCTCCAGACTACAGTGATCAGTTCCCCTGGAGAAAATGGATGCTCTGGAGGGTGAAATCTATGGCACTGTACCCAGTGGTGGAATTCAAAAAATTTAACGACCAGTTCCGGTGGTGGGATTCAAATAATTTAACAGCTGGTTTACAAATGCTGCTTTAACAACCGGTTCTGCCAAAGTGGTGTGAACCTGCTGAATCCCACCACTGCCTCTACCCCACTGAGGTTCCTGTACTCCCTACACAGTTGTGTGCAGCACCACATAACCCAGTTTTTAATAAAAAATAAGTGATATAGGGTAAAAACAGTGTTGCATACTGAAACTGCTTTTTCATTTTGTGGCTCTCTGTGCAGGCACATGGGACTGCCACACCAGTGAAAAAAAGCGTTGTTTACCGTAATTGTTTGTTAGAAGTGATATGACATTCCTTCAACCTAAGGATATAAGGTAACTCTAGGAATCACTGGAAACTCCAATGTTATATCATAAAGTTTTGGTGATTTTTAGATTACTCTATGTCACTTCTGTTTATTTACTAGAAGTGACATGGCATCTAAGCCCACCCCATAGATTTGCTCTATGTCACTTCTATTTATTTACTAGAAGTGACATGGCATTGAAGTCCACCTCATATCCCCACTCACAACCGTTCTGTTATTTGCCAGGCACATTCTAGAAACTCTAAGCGTCATTCACAACAAAATATGTCAAATAAGTAATAGAAATATTGTATTTATGTGGAAAAAGCAGCATAACCAGAAACACACACACACGAACACACACTATAGTCATGCGACTGTAAATATCACTATTGTACAAACTGAAAACAGAACATAAAATTTCTATTATTCCACAGATTTAAACCCAAGACAATCTTTATAATCCATGCTAAGACATTCATGAATGAGCCCAATACAAATGCTAAGAAGTAATGGAAACAGAGAGGGGTGCATTTGAAAAGCCCCCCAATCCCTCCAAGTTGATCTACTTCCTGAAAGATAACTGAGTTTTATAAATTAAAAAATTCTAAGAGGCGAGGCTTTAGAATGGATTAATGCAAACCCCCTTTCCTAGTTTTTATATATGTTTATAATAATCTCCAACAGACTTCTTAATAAGCTTTTCTTAAATGGGATTATAATTTTCACAGACAGGAAACCTGGCATACCATTGGCCTATATCCTATCACTCCCCGAAGCAAGGTTTGGAGATTTCCCTTTAAGTGACTCTTTCTTCAGTGCAGGAATAAGAGGAAGTCAGAAGAAGGTTCCAACTCTGGGAGAGGCCTGGAGCTCTCCAGGAATTAAAAGTGACCTCCAGACAACAGGGATTCGTTCCCCTGGAGAAAATGGCTGCTTCAGAGGGTAGGCTTTAGGGCACCACATCCCTTCAGAAACCCCTCCACCTTTTCCAGGCTCTACTTCCAATCAGCTCCAAAGGAAGACTTTTTTAAGTTGCAAGAAAGCTCCGTAGGTTGGAGGATGTCTTTCCACCTAAGGTACAATACTGTCTGCTATCTGGTGGTTTCCTCCTCAAAGGCGTCTTACAGTCTACTCCTTAACCTCCACCTTGTTTAAGAGGTACGTGTCTCAAATGCTCTCCATGTGGTAAAACAAACTGTGAGGGAAAATGACTGACTGCTCAACCAACACACTGTCATAAAAACATAATTGAAAACCAGGAATATACTGTGTGTGACTAGAATCCTGCTAATTTTCCACTAGCATTGTAAAAAGAACAGATGCACAACTGACAGCCAGTACGTGGTAGAACGGTTCATGCAATTATTACTATCATACAATTATTTCTCCCTCCTTCCTGTTCATTCAACACCTGCTGCACCCACAGATTACAGAAAATAAAAGGGCTTTCCCCCTGCCAGGGTACTATTAAAAGTATACTGCCCCATCAAGGAGGAAAAATCTGGCATGCTGAATTAAAAAGATGGTGAGAACATTTAATTAAAAGGACCTGAGGCCTGAGATGCTTGCTGCCTTTTCTTAATAGAAATGTGTAAAAAACAAACATTGTTTGCTGCTACAATAACTGCATACTTTATGGGGGTGATCAAAATTACTTGACCCTGGTGGTGAGGTCAGATCCCATTCTCAGTGTTTATTTCTTTTTTGGGTCCTAATTTTGGTTTCTTCATCTTGTATAGAAGAAGCAGATTTCTATTGAAGAGGGAAGATAGATTTATTTATTTCACATTACTTTTCTCTGTACTGGGCCCATATGTGGCTTACTGCTTAAACTCCCAATAACCCTGTCAAAGTAGGTTAGCATGACAATCTGTACTAGGCTCAAGGTCACTGAGCAAGCTACAATGGTCAAGTAGAGATTTGAACCTGGGACTCATATCCTTGAAAACCTCTTGCTGGGATCACCATAAATTAGTTGTGACTTGACTGCACTTTACACACACACACAAAGCTCCTGTCCAACTGTCTAACCACACCTATTTAAACACAGAATCTCCCAGTGGTGTTTGTCACCTTCTGCCCATGGCAAAAAAACACAAAACCCCAACAAGAACCTGGCAGGTCAGAGTTCAAATCGGCCATGATGCTCAATATGTGACCTTGGCTTATCTTCACGTGTGTGTGTGAGACCATAAAATTGGTGTCAGGTAGAGAAGACACATGAGCAATGCCCCGGGACTTATGGAAAGACAGGCAGGCCAAAAATGAGTACGCTGGTAAATAAATGAATTGTTTTGGCACCAATTAGTGAGAGGACTATCCTGTCCAATCAGCTTTCCCTATTTCTAAATGCTAACACATATAATTACTTTGCCCTGACATGGATGAGTCCAGGATAGCTTGATCTCATCAGATCTTGGCAGCTAAACAATGTTGACCCTGGTTCGTACTTGGACAGGAGACCACCACAGAAGTCCAGGGCTGCTCTGCAGAGGCAGGCAATGGCAAACCACCTCTAAACATCTCTTGCCTTGAAAACCCTGAGGGGTCACCATAAGTCAGCTGTGCCTTGACAGCACTTTTCACTACCACAGTCATTATATGTTTACATTATTTATATCCTGCTTTATCCCTGGGCTTTCTAAACAATGCACAAGTAAAACCTATACAAGCAGGCTTGAGTAACCATTTGTTAAAGTTAAGTCTGGAAATGTCTGCTACACCATTAGTTGAGCCAGGCAAGTCACATTTACTTCCCAGCAACAGCACAAGTCTATCAAGCCACTAGTAGTTAACCAATCATAGGTTAGCCCACCAAAAGTAAATGTGGAATTTACTAACAAAGTGTGTGTGTACCCCCCCCCCCCCCGTAGTGGTAGAAATGCAATCTGTAAATGCCAGCAGGAGTCCTTGTACCTTCTGTTCATGGAGCCATGCATATTTTTTAAAAAAAAATGTTTTCTATTTAAGGAGTCTTCGGTTTTGGTATGATTGTTTACAGATTCTACCTTTAGAGTGACCCGGAATGCCTAAAAGAAATTCCAGGACACATTTCTATACAATCTGACTGTAAACAAAAGTCCAGGGCTTGGAAACTGAAAATAAGGGAGAAATAAAGATGCAGGGATGAGATGCACCCAAGGGGGTGGAAACAAAATAGGGATTCAGAATCATTCCAGCTCAGGAAGGAGATGTGTACAATGAAGGGTAGAAGTCCAAAGAGCTACAATCAAATCTCATCAAGGCTGAAAGCAGACTGGAATCTGAGGGTCTCTCATGCTAGTACTGATAAAATGCGTGGGCTGACCATGGAAAGGAAGAGGTGCTTAAAGGGAAATTGCCTCAAATAAGGAACCTGCTTATGAGGGTGAAAAATACACTGTTTGAATGGATGCTTATAGGATTTGGTTGAAAGCATTCTTGGGAGGAGGCAGCCCCTTGCTGTTATAATTTTCCTCACCTTCAAGTACTTTCATCTGAAGAACATGTTATTTGCAACTATAACCCTCTCTCCTTTATTACCCCCAGTGAAGGCAATGAAGACAACGGTAGATGTGAGTGAAACGACTCTGAGATTCTACAGCCTGTTCAGCATTGTGCATGTTTTTTCTCTGACTACATTAATACATCTTACTAGAATGTCTTTTGCCATTCATCTTAATGGCCTCAGACAGCAGAGCTTAATACCTCGTTCCCCCCACCCACTAAAGCTTATTATTAACTTTTCTGCCATCTTCATATGGCTTCAAAGTAAACAGGCCTGTCCTGCTTTCAGAGGAAGAAAGTGATTATTTTACCAGCTTGAATTCATTTTCCGGTGTGCGTTAAGCATTTAAAACAAAAGTCTAAAAAGGAATTAACGGTTTAACTGCCCCATCCAGCTTGTTACAAATAAGTTATCTCTTCATGTTGCTACTGTTCATATTAGATACTGGCAATTATTAAACAGCATTCCTTTCAGCTCTGGAAAACATACGATACAATGAGGTTCATTCATGTGAAGAACCACTCTTAGGATTGCAGTACCCAACTAATATAGAAACAGCTTGACAAAGCTAGACAGGTACCCTGAAACAGCCTACTACAAGACAAGAAGAGAACCACCGTGGTACAGTGATTAGAGTGGTAGACCCATGTTTGAATTCCCCTAAGGAAGCTGGCTGGGTGATCTTGAGCCAGTCACACACTCTCAATCTCACCTACCTCATGGGATTGTTTTGAGGATGAAATGGAAGAGAGGTGAGTGACATTTGTTGCTTTGGGATCCCATTGGGGAGAAACGTGTGGTAAAATGGAGCAAATAAGTAAATAAAATCCCCATCAAGGAAGTGGTGTGGCCTTGTGCCAGCGTGTTTGCCCTCCCTTGGGCACTTACCCCAGTAAAGGGGGCAGACACACCAGCAGCCCTCTACCCCTATACCCCGCCACTGCAAAACTCAGAAGTCTGGGCTGCAGCTGGTGTTCCATTCGAATGCCAGCAGGGGGGGTAGCCCTTCCCTGCCCAGGGCTTAAGGCTAGGAGTGCAGTGCCTCAGCCAAAAGAATTGTATAGAATCCCTATAACAAAGCCCTATATAGAGGCTTTCTGGCACTTTAGTGGCCAGTTATTATTATTTAGGATTTTACTCTTAAGTATCTCTGGAAAGCCCTCTTGAAGGAAGTGGGGCAATGTCCCAGCAGTGCCAAATCCCGCCACCAAAGGCTTTGTATGGAGCTGTACGTAAAATAGCTACAGGACCGTTCTCCTTCACTAGTCTTGTGCGGTGGACTTTTCTTGCTTACAGACAACAACATGACTCTATTTTGAGTTGAAGGAATGGACCCAGGCAGGAAAGAAGAATAGTGGAGGCTTCACAGGTGGTGCTGCCAGGAATGTTTTGGCTTCTTGGACCGTCTGCGGTTTCATGAGGAGGGACTACTGGCAAGGGATGGGTTACAGTTCATGGTTGTAGGGAAGAGCATTTTTGCTAGAAGATTGACAAACCTTATCAGGAGGGCTTTAAACTGAGTGAAGTGGGGGAGGCAGACAATATTCAAGTGGGAAGGAGTTCACCTAGTACTAGAGAGAAGAGGCTAAAGGTTAGAGAACTGAGCAAATAATTCAAAAACCCAGCAGTGAGTGGGATAAAACCTTAAATAAGCACCCATGGGGGCGGTAGGCCAAATAAGTTTGGGAACCACTGATATAGCACAATGAGTGACATACGTTATTTTATGTGTTTCAAGAATATTGTAGCAATCTAACCTAGGTGTTATTTAAGTCTGCATCACAGTGGCAAAATCTTTTCTCTCCAGAAAGGCCCAACTGCTGGCTCACCAACCAAAGTTTGATCAAGGCACCCATAAGTCACTGCAGCCAACTGTTTATCCAAAAGGAGGCAAGGATCAAGAAATACCCTCAAGCTGCAAACCTGCTCCTTTAAGGGAACTGCAACCCCATCCAGAACAGTGGTTAACGCTTTTCCTGGGTCAGTCCCTCTACCCACTGTTAGGACCACCATTTTGTCAGGATTAAGTTTTGATTTGCTAGTCATCATCCATGAAACTTTTCTTACTCAAAATGGGGGGGGGGATATCCCCTGGGGTCAGAATAATTACACAAAGAGAGGTTGAAGCCCTCCCGTGATACCCAACCCAAACTGGGCACCAGTGTGCCTGTGAACTCAGGTTCCTGCAGGTCACATTTTGACCATGAGAGAATTACGGGTCAGGTCAGGGGGAACCCAGCCTGGACTCATGCTAAAACCTCACTTAGTTTGACCTTTAGGAACAGCACAACAGAACTAGAGAATGGGCTGCGTGTAAATGATGGGCTATGGTTCTTTCTGTACAGCACAAATAAAATGTCTTGCAAACCTGTTAAGAAGAACCGTTTTGGCTTTTTTTTTTTTGGCAGGGAAAGCAGTCTTTTCCCCACCTTCCCCCATCCCCCACCACAGCTCTCATTGCTGTTTCATCGCAGTTCATGCCTGCCATTTTTCCCCCACTTGTGATTCATGCTGCCTGACATTTGATGAAGGTTTCCCACAGAGTTTTCCTCGGCTTACAGCACAGCCGCTCACCATCTCTGTATAAAAAGTTTATGAATAAAGTTAGTTTTGACTGCTAATTTGGCACATGTGTTGTTTTCCCTTTTTTCTTTTAAGGATGTGTCTTTGAACCTACAACAACACTATACGAGAATCTGCAATATGCGCATATTTCAAGTTGCTGCAGCTTCGAAGACACCTCCCTCAAAACAAGAAAACAAAAAAGGAAAAATAACAAGGATTGCCAGTGCACGGGATTGCCAGTCCAAATGAACTTTATTCATGTATTTTACACAGTAAAATTGTGGGCACATGAGCTGCAAGTAGAGGAAACCTCTAAGGAAAACCTTCACCAAGTGGCGGGTGATAGGGAGAATCACAAACAGGGAACAATGGTGGGTGCAAACTACAGCAAAAATGGAAATAAGAGCTGTTAGAAGTCAGGCCGAAAAAATAAGATGTTTCCTGCTTTCCACACAGCAAGCAGGAAAGGTCTTAACACAGCAAGCAGGAAAGGTATTTGATAGAGTGACAAGCTTGGTAGATGAAGGGAATGCTGTGGACGATTTTAGTAAAGCTTATGACAAGGTGCCCCATAATATTCTTGCAAGTAAGCTAGTGAAATGTGGAATAGACAATGCTGCTATTAGATAGATGGCTAATTGGTTGACTGACTGAACTCAAAGGGTGCTCATCAATGGCTCATTTTCATCCTGGATTGTATTGGGGTGCCACAGGGTTCTGTCCTGGGTCCACTGCTATTCAATATTTTTATCAATGACGTGGATAATGTAATAGAAGGCATGCTAATAAAATTTGCAGATGACACCAAAATAGGAAGGGTAGCTAATACCCCAGAGGACAGAGTCAGAATTCAAAATGACCTGGACAGATTAGAGAGCTGGGCCAAAACTTGCAAAATGAATTTCAACAGAGATAAATGTAAGATTCTGCACTTAGGCAGAAAAAATGAAATGCACAGATATAGGATGGATGACCCCTGGCTTGACAACACTACATGTAAAAGGGATTTGGGAGTCTTGGTAGACCACAAACTGAACATCAGCAGTGTGATATAGCATTCAAGAAAGCCAAGGCAATTCTGGGATGCATCAATAAGAGTATAGTGTCTAGAAGGGAAGTAATTGTACCACTCTACTCTGAATTGGTCAGACCTCACCTAGAGTACTGTATTCAGTTCTGGGCACTGCAAATTAAGAAGGATATTGACAAGTTAGAATGTGTCCAGAGCAGGGCAACCAAAATGGTAAAATCCTTGCCTTACAAGGAGAGACTTAGGGAGATGGGTATGCTTCGTTTGGTGAGAAAAAGGTTAAGAGGTTACGTGATAGCCATGTTTAGATATTTGAAGGGATGTCATGTAGGTGAGGGAGCAGGCTTGTTTTCTGTGGCTCCAGAGACTAGGACAAAGAGTAATGGGTTCAAGATGAAGGAAAAGAGATTCCACCTAAACATCAGGAAAAACTTCCTGACAGTAAGGGCTGTTCGACAGTGGAATGCACTACCTTGGAGTGTGGTGGAGTCTCCTTCTTTGGAGGTTTTTAAACAGAGGCTGGATGGTCATCTGCTAGGAGTGTTTTGATTATGTGTTCCTGCATTGCAGGGGGTTGGACTTGATGGCCCTTGTGGTCTCTTCTAACTCTATGGCTGATTCCGCATGTGCCAAAAACAGCAGTGTGAAAACAGTGTGAAAACAGTATAAACCTTTTTACACCATTTTAAACCCTTTTACACCATTTTCACACCATTTTCACACTGCTGTTTTTGGCCCATGCGGAAGCAGCCTATGATTCTATGACCCCATCTTGGGGAAAAAAAGATTACTCGTTTAGTGTTGAGCATAAATAGTTGAGCATAAATAAAACATCCTGCAGATGCCATGGGGAAAAAAGCTGTGTGGAGTTCTTTCCCAAAACACTTATTTTAACATCCTCAAGACGCTTTATTTGTGCTGTGCAGAACTTATGTCTACTTCTGTAAAAATATTACATTCTCGTTTTGCAAAATAAAAATAATAATGGGCAATAGCTGTAGAGATGAAGATGGTCAGATTGAAACCCTTTCCCTTTTTAAAATAACACTTTTTAAGTCATAGCTTATGATTCAGAAAGCCGAACTCTGTTTCTGTCCCCAAGCAGGCAGTGAAAATGGGATATTTTCAGTGTCTCGACTGGGCTACCACTCATTGCTGATGGGCTCATATTTGACATGGTAACCTGAGACAATTAATAATAATTAGCCCAGTTACGGGGAGAAATCCCCCTCATAATATGGAACATGAACTATTCCTTCTCTTGATCTTTTTTTAAAATTTTCTTTCGCCAGTCAAGACCAAAGCTACCTTACTTTCCTTTTCTACTTACATCTTTTTCATGTTTGGAATGAAGGCAGGGCCCCTGCATAAAAGCCCATTTGGACCTATTCAGAGTCTCGTCTGACAAGAGGCAGTCAAAAGTCATTTAGTGCCTGACATTGATGTAACTTTGCCACCGGCAACTCAAGCAATTACAGGCCCTGGTTTGGGCACAGCTGAACCACTTTGATAAGGAGGCAGTGAAAAATGACACAGCACAGCGGCTGAATGGTTTCATCGGCACATCGGTAAATCAGAATGCACGTCTCCCGCACTCCTCATCTCTGATGAGAATAGAATAATCTAACAAGAGAGGAGGCCTGTTATATTCCCTAACCCACCCTGCACGTAGACTTTTGCACTGATGGGCAAAGGGAAGAAAACACGCCTGTAAATTGTCATTTAATGAACTGGAGATGTCACTGTAATTGGTGGTCTTACAGGGTGGTAATGCTGTTGCTAGATAATATCATTTTAAAGGTTAGTTGTGCATTCATGCCAGTAGGTTCCTCCCAGGAAATGACATTTCTAACCATAGAAAACAAGCCTCAAACAAGATTTGCACGGTTTACATTTTGGTTTTGTATATGGAGGAGCAGTTAGTCACACAAGGCCCAGATAATATCTTCTAGATGCAAGTCTGATACTCCATCGACACTCACTTCAATTGCTCATCTGCACATTCACAGAAGTGAAAGGAACAAGATCATACCCACTGCCCTTGCCGGGCACCTGTGCATTCATCCTAATGTCTGCACTAGGGAGAAAAGGGACGTGGAAGACTTTCTGCCCTCTACCTGCCTCTGCTCAGCTGAGGGATAGGAGAAAATTCCTGGGCAGCTGGGGTAGGGTTAGGGTTAGGGTTAGCGGGACTCCATCACCATGTCATCGATGTCAGTGCAACCTGGAAGTGATGTCATTGTGACAAGCAGTGCTCCTGCATTCACCCTAAACCGTATGGCTAAACAAAAGAGATTTGGGAGAATGCTAGAGTGACACCCCAAGTGATGGTATCATCTCCAAGTTATGCAGGAAGTGACATTGCGGCATCAGTGCTACATGGAAAAGTTAAGTTCCTACCCTTCACAATCTCCTGCCAGTTGCCACCAAGGCCTTACTCACCTACAAGTGTATTCACATAAAGAGCAGTCCTATGCAGGGCTACTCAAAATTCTTCTAAGTGTATACAGACACTTAGGCCTAGGCAAGTGTATACAGGTATATACAGGCACTTAGGCCTAGGGAAGTGTTTTTAGGATTGCACTTAACGGCTCTTCTGCAAGTCTGGGAACACTGTGGTGAACTGTTCAGGGACAAGAGCCAGAAGTGTCCATACAAATGAATGACTGAAGAAAGTATCTATTGAGGGTCAAAACTAATGGGACAGACAAGATCCACCATCAAAGTCTGCAAAGAGTCCAGATCTGAAACAAATTGCCAAGCAGAGGGAGAGGTTCATGCTTTCCTTGGCACCATTTTTCCATGTGAAACACCTCTACCCTAAATTGCTGTTTGCCCATTGAAGGACATATATCAGTGTTGTACATGGTTAATGTATCGATCTAAGATCTGGAAGTCCCAGATTCAAATCCCCAATTTGCCATGGAATTTTGCTGGGTTGCAGTGGGCCAGTCATACACACTCCAAATGTAACCAACTTCACAGACTCAAATTATTCAGGATATCCAAGTATATTCGGGTATACTGAATATGGCATTCAGCTTATTCGGGTATACAGACAATTTTATACCTGAATAAAGCCAAATCTGAATTTTACCAAATATTTTTGATATTGTTCAACCCTAGAATCCACCATAATGGTGGAGGGAAGGAGGGGTGGGGATTGAATGCTCCTGCTTGCTGTAATTCACACAGGCAAGCAGGAAGCATTTGCACCCTAGGTTTAATTTAAAAACTCACAGTATTAGCGAGTAATGGAACTGGATTCTGGCCATTAAAACAGGTTAGCAGCATTTGGGGGGCAGGTTCTGTGTGAACCCCCCCCCCAAAGTATTTAAAAAGGGGTCCAACACATTTTAATTGACCCATGCAGTGAGCCAGAAAGAGGGAGATTTCCAAATGCTAACACAGGAAACATTAAGAGAGAAGATACAAAACGGAAGGAAGTGAACAGAGGCGGATGCTACCAGAGCCATTTAACATTATCTTTTGCATAACTGTATTGCACACAGGCATGGAAATTGTACTGAGGGGGAAATCTATCACTTTCATGAGAGTTTTGATAAAGATAACAAAAGGTGAGAGTATCCCTCCAGAGCGAGTTGTCATTTTCTTTCAATAGTAAAACTCTCGCTCTTCTTTATCAAGGTATTTCCAGAGCCACTCAGTCATTTCTGGGATCAGATAAGAAGGAGTGCTGGCTAGCCACTTAAACACAACAAAGTTAAATACAATTCCAGAGCATCAGATAAAGCAGTTAAAATATTTAGAGGCCTTTTTCCCACTTGTAGTGGGAGCAAAGTGCATCTGGTTAGTTAAAAAAGAAATGGCTTTCTACAGCCTATTTGACATTCTCTTACAACATGATCTATACGCACATAATCACTGACAGGTGTTTTGAAGTACAGGCTCATTCCAAATTTTGAAGATCAAGGAGCGGGGGTCGGTACTTTGATATTCAGGTTTGTTAAATTAAATCCTGGACAGGAGGTCTTTAGCTTTGATTTTTCCCCTTGCTACTGAGAAGCGTCACTGAGACTTCCTTCAAACCTAAGAAAAAACAGGCTTTCTGTCCACACATCCATCTGTTCTAGAAATGCAAAGACCTTTTTCATTAATACTTCAAGGCACTGTCAACTGAGATGGTGTAAACAATTGAATGTGACCTGATTCCAAGTTGTCTGGTCAAGTTATACTGCTGTTGGCATCTTGCTGCTGTGCTTGCGTCACTTCTGGTAAAAAAATGGAAGTCACATGATGGACATTCTAGCATTTTGTAAAAGCTCTATGGTTCACAGAGCTTTCTCAAAATGCTGGAGCATCCGCCATGCCGCTTCTGTTTTTTACTCAAAGTGACCTAGCCGCACCAGAGTGCCAGGTCTGGTCCTGCATTTTGTGCTGGGGGTTGCTGGCTACTCTACCAACATTAGCTAATCCACTGGATTTAACATCAGAGCTGAAAGAAGAATTCAGAGATGAAGTCAAATACTGGAAAATAAGAATGTGTAATAAGAGGAGAGAAGAGCAAAACTATCAACAGAATGAAAGGAAACAGCTTGGGGACGGGGGGAGCTTGAAGAACAGAAAAAAACTGGCAAGAGCAGATAAGCAGAGATACACACTGCAAAGTTATGGTTACCAAGTGACTGCCTTCAGAAGGCAACCTATGCCACCCTACCTTCATTAAAGAAGAAATATTTAAGATTAAACTCTTGGGGCCGTTTTAAAAAAATCATTCTGCTTTTGTAGTTGGACCTCTTTTATCACTTCTTGCCAAATTAATTCCTACAAGGATCATCATATAGTATACATACAAATCATTGAAGCAAGCCCCAGGAATGTCAGCTTCAAAAAAGTATTCCTGTTGGTATTTTATATTGGACCAAACCAACCCCATTTCGATTTTATAAGAATATATATATTGAATATATTTAAATATATATTTAAGGAGTCAAGGGAAAGCCAGGGAAATCCCACTCTCTGGTTCTATAGTTTATCATTTTTCTGGACAGAAATAATAATGTGTCCAAGATGTTTGGTTGTTCCATAATATTACATACATAAATTACATACTGTTTTAACACACATCTTTGTATTTTTCCTGTCTAAATGTTCTTTGGCAATCCCTCACAGATAAGATGGCACACAAAAATTATTTAGCTTTACCCTTTACTGGCAACTTTTAAAAAACCAAACTTCTGTTATTTTCTACTGTATATTGTGTAGCAGGTTCTTTCTGATGCCTGGGGACAAAAGGCCATTACATCAGTTATGAAGGGCACACATCTAGCTATTATCTGCCACTTTCCCCCTTGATCGTATTCACACAAGCCACAATCTCCAAAGATTGGAGTTCTTTTTGAATGAATAAAACAAGTATAGACCCATCATAACAGACATGGTATGAATTTTTCAGAGCCTTAATACAAAATGTTCCCAAAAGAAGTGGCCTTGATGGGAATAAATTTTAAAGATGACAAAACAAAAATACACAGAGTTATATTTAAACTAAAGTTTAGTAAAAGAGAATAATAAGGATGTTTCCTTCAGTAAGATATTTGGGTAGGGTTGCCAACCTCCACAAGATCTCCCGGGATTACAGCTGATCTCCAGGCGGCAGAGATCAGTTCACCTGGATAAAATGGCCACTGGAAGGTGGACTCTATGGCATTATACCCCACTGAAGTTCCTCATCTCCCCAAATCCCATGCTCCCAAAATCTCCAGGTATTTCCCTGGAGAGATATTGACCGGCTGGAGCGGGTCCAGAGGAGGGCAACCAAAATGGTAAAGGGTCTGGAGTCCATGCCCTACAAAGAGAGGCTTAGGGAGCTGGGGATGTTTAGTCTGGAGAAGCATAGGTTAAGGGGTGACATGATAACCATGTTAAAATATTTGAAGAATGTCATGTCGAAGAGGGAGCAAGCTTGTTTTCTGCTGCCTCAGAGACTAGGACATGGAGTAATGGATTCAAGGTGAAGGAAAAGAGGTTCCATCTAAACATTAGGAAGAACTTCCTGACCATCAGGGCTGTTTGACAGTGGGATTCACTGCTTTGGAGAGTGGTGGAGTCTCCTTCTTTGGAGGTTTTTAAACAAAGGCTGGATCAGCATATGTCAGGAGTGCTTTGATTGTGTGTTCCTGCATTGCAGGGGGTTGGACTTGATGGTGGTCTCTTCCAACTCTATGATTCTATGATTCCCAACCAGAACTGGAAATTCTAGATTTTAGGCAAGGGTCAAAATAAGCAAAGAGCAAGCCTGGAATCAGAAGTGGCAGCTGAAATAAAGACCCAACTGCTATGCCAGCTCTGCTCCAGAAATACCTTTTAAGCACCCCACCTAAGGCTGCCAAGAGCAGCTTGGGAAATTCCTGACAAATGGAGGCAGTGCCTGCAGAGGGCTGAGTTGGGGAGGAGAGGAGAGGCAGCTCAACAAGGATATGATGCCCTAACAATCCATCCACTGAAGGTGTCATTTCCTTAGGGGTGGGGGGTGGGGGTGGATCTCTAGAGATCAAATGCAATTCCAGAAGATCTGTAGGCCCCACCTGTAGGTTGGTAGCCTTAACTCTAACTTTTGGCATACCCCAGTGCAGAGTTCCTCCCAAGTCTAAAAACTGTTATTTGTTTAGGCAAGATGCCCTAAATTAGAAATTGCTGGATATTAGTAGAAATCTGTAGTGAAAACTTCAGAGAGCTTTTGGTTTTTTCCCCCACAAACAGCAGCATAATTAGACTAAGCAAAGGTCAAATCTGTAGCCATTCCTGTCCTTAATGGGAAAGATGCAGTAACTGCGAGAGTTCATCAGCCTAAATGCCCATGACATTTGCATTTGAGTGCCAGCAATTGGAAGGCAACAGTTGATTAAATTAAAGGCTTGCTATTATTTAAACCAAATGCATTTAATCTGAAGAAAAGGATGATTTAAGGCTGACCTAAACTCAGCTTAGAGATGCATTAATCAGACGAACATTATAATCATTTCTTTGTTTTAATAAACATCTGCTTTGTGCATCCCCGTTTAAGTAAAAGAAATGAAACAGTGAAAGGCAGTCATTATTGGAAATTGAAACAATGCATACACACACAAACACTCATCATTTCAAAGAGACAAGAACACACAAAGGATTATTTTTTAGTAGCTTTCAATGAAATCAAATCCTACCATGAGTTATATATAGTTACATGCCTTTGATGCAAAAACACAGATTACTGAAAGATTCCTAGGAAATAAAACTTGACAGTGATATATGTATAGAGAAAACGCTAACATATCTGGGGGGAGCAAGGGAAGTCCCAGGAGCAACTTCTTGGGGGAGGGCACATTTAAGCCCCCACTTGTATCTACACTCCAGTTAGGAACTCCCATGGAGTTCAGGACCAGGATGCAGTTGAAGTCTGGTGAGCCGGCTTGCCCCACCTGCAATCTTCACCTGGAGACTGTGAATGAAACCATCTGGGTGTGTCCCACTCTCACCTCCACCTGAAGGTCAGGTGTAGAGATGGCCCTACATCTGACACATGGAGATAGGAGCAGCAAGGGTCCCATTTGAGCCCATCTAGGGCCACGCTTGAATCAAACTCTGAACTGCGCCTGCAGCTTAGAGCTAGATCCAAGCCTGGCTCCAACCAGTCTCAGATTGAAACTGGCTGCCCTCATCTCTCAAGCTTTTACACTGTTGGCTCCGCCTGCCCCTCCAATCTCCACCTCCAACAGAATATGGAGTTTGTGGGTGGAGCCAACAATATAAAGCTAGAGGAATGAGAACAGCCAGCTTCAGTTTGAGACCGGCTGGAGCTAAGTTTGGATCTAACTCTAATCTGCACACTGCCGCTTAGAGTTGGAGCCAAGTTGGGCTCATAACGGCCCATCTCCAGGTAGAGCTTGGGATGGGGCAAGCTTGGGTAATGTCATTTGCAGTCTCCACGTGGAAATTGCAAGCAGGGTGAGCAGGGCTTGCTGGCCTTCAATTGCGCCCTGTTCCCAGAGGGGCAGGGGGCAGCTGTGGGTGGGGGAGAAACACCTGGGCTAGCCCTCGGCACCATTTTAAGTAGATACGCCCCTGAGAGAAACACTCATTTGGCAACTTCCACACCTCTTATCTGAGGGTCCCACATTATCTCTCTGCTTAAATTACTGGGCGTGCAGGCTGAACCTTTGTAAACCATGAAATATTGTTGTAGGCAGCAGATTTTACATAATTTGTGAAGATACAAAAATCATATGACCTCCCTGATATCATCCTGGGTTGCCATGTCTCTGCTGGCAACCAGCGGGGGTTGAGAGACTTACCAGGAGCAGAAGGGAGATGTCGGCCATGTTGCTGACTTTCTGGCAATGTAACTTCTGGGGAGCACTCTACTGCTGAGGCGTAGCAAGGGGGGAAAGTGCCCAATGCTCTGGTGTGCCCTTCACCCCATACTGCCCTGGAACTCAGCAGGATATAATGTCATAGAGTCCACCCTCCAAAGCAGCCATTTTCTCCAGGGGAACTGACTTTGATTGTCCGGAGGGCAATTGTTATAGTGGGAGCAGGTGACACATTGAGGTTGGCAGCCTTAGTGGGAACACTGAGATCATGTGGATATGGCTGTCATGCTATGTCAGAATGCCTCGTGTAGAACACATTCTAATTAGAACAAGTAATTTGGGTAAAGAATACTGTCTATGCTTTTAAAAGAAAAGAAAATTCATGAGTGGAATAATTACTGTGAGTGTGTAAAATGACATCAAATCGCAGCCAATTTTTTTAAAATTAGTTTACTATACTGCTCTTCCCCATTTCAGTGGTTCTAAAATAATAAATTACAATTTCTATATTTAAAACCAGTTCTAAAATCTTGATAGCATAATATACCGCAAAATTACTCAAACAGAAGGAAGGAAGGAAGGAAGGAAGGAAGGAAGGAAGGAAGGAAGGAAGGAAGGAAGGAAGGAAGGAAGGAAGGAAGGAAGGAAGGAAGGAAGGAAGGAAGGAAGGAAGGAAGGAAGGAAGGAAGGAAGGAAGGAAGGAAGGAAGGAAAAAGAAGGGAAGGGGGAGGCCAGACTGATGGAAAACAGAAGGTGCCTCAACTATATGCCTGGTGGAACAGCTTCATCTTGCAGGTGCTATGGAACTGCATCAAACCTGCAGGGCCCAGGTCTCATTAGACAAGTTGGAGTTAGGGCCAAAAAAGCCCTGGCCCAGTGTAGTCGTGACCGCGAGGTCAGCGCAAGAACGAGACGAGACGCGGTGATAACATCTGGTGGAGAGTGCCAGCAGCGGGAGCGCGGGTGTCCGTGTTCCTAGCGACTCTGCCGCGTGCTGGTTCCTGGCACCTTTTATTATAATTCTAACGGGGGCGTGTAGAAGGGCGGAACGGGAGGAATTCCGGGAGAGCGGGAGAGCGGGAGACTGAGAGACCATCATGTGATGCATGATCTCATCTGGCTGCTACGTGCGGAGAGGAGCATCAGCGTCTGGGCCTAATCCTCACCCGGGGGCAAGACCATTGTCCCTTTGTCCGGGACACCCGGTGGTTGTGAGCCAGGTAGTTCATGACCTGTGACTCATCGGGGGATGAGGGGTGGGGGCGTGGTGCGACCAGAAGGCCGTAGGAGCGCCGGTGTGCCAGCGCTCTACTTACGGTGCTGCTGGGTCAGCAGTGCATCCCTACAGCCCAGTTAGAGGCTAATCAGAAATTTTTCAGGTCAGGGATCACTAGTAGATTTTCACTCACTGACTGCAGCAATCTTTGGGATATGTACCGGGGGAAGTGATCCCACAGGTATGCTTATAGCAACGCAGTACAGTTTTCAAAGCAAGAGGCTAACAGAGGTGGTTTGCCATTTCCTGCCTCTGTGAAGTGACCCTGAAGTGACCCTGAAGTGGCCCCCCATCCAAGGACTAAACCAGTAGTGATCCTGCTTAGCTTCTGAGATCTGATGAGATCAGGCCAGCCTGAGCCATTCGGGTCAGAGCTGAATAATTACTAGAGTTCAATATTCAATGATTTTTGGTTCACCTCAGAATTCCTGCACATGTCAGTGCGGGAGAATAAACTCTGTATCCTTCAGAGGCCCTTCCAATATAGTATTAGCTTGTTCATTTAAATATTTATTTCTTGCCTTTCCTCATGGCTGAAGGCAGCTAACAAATTATAGCTTAAAGTATCACAATTTAAAAGCCTCAGAAAACCACAAATGACCCCTTTTCCCCTAAAGAGACTGACTATTAATAGCACCGGGAAAATAAAATGGTCTTCCAGTCCCTCCTACAAATTTCTAGTGAGGTTTCCCACCTCACCTACATCGCAATGACGGGCATTTTATTGCTTGTGGAAATAAAGCCACCAAACTGGGACAAGTACAATAGTGCAATATCCAACAACATGCAAAATCCCTGCAAATGAGCCAGTCAGGGAGATATTCAATTATATTCTACCAGCAGTCAACATTTTAAAAATGATTCAACTGAACAGCCAAATTTTCTGACTAACTAAAAGACTGAATCTAAAAGTATAATCCTAAATAGAGTTGTAACCTTCTAAGGCTGTTGACTTCAACACTGATTTAGGATTGCAGTGTGAATGTGTCATTCTGATAGGAAAACATTACTTAAAAAAATCTGTAGTCTGATCTGCTTTGAAGTTTTGGTTATTTCCTCATTTCCTGTGTTGACTGAAGGCCAAAGGGAGATAAATATTTCAAGACTAATCACTCAAACTGCCAATTAGTGTATTAATGCAATGGTCTTTTGGTCTTTTGCAAGCAGCAAAATATAAATGGCTACATCAAAAATCTTTATGACATACATATGTTGAGATCAGTGTTGCCTACAGAAAAGAGAAGGGATGAGACTTAATACACTTGCAAATAAAGAATGTTTTAATAGACTTTCCCTTTCCACTTCAAAACCTGGAACTCGAGCCAAACAATGGTCATGCTCGATATAGTAATCATATTTCAGTCATGTCTTACATTCTCCAAGTGATCTGTATTGATTTCTAAGTAAATTTATAATTAACTCTGCTTAAGATGCATTAAACTTGGCTCATGAACTGTGCAATACTGGCCCCCTCCCATAATTAGTTAATACAGTACAGAAAATGTCTTCCTGTATGGTGGTTTCAGACAGATAAAATATAACTATATGTTTCTAAGAGAGCATCATCACGTAGAACCATTTTGTACAGAACAAATGTGTGACATATATTTGGCACAAAGGTTACCCATAATTACAAGCAAGCATAATTTACAGGTCTGGGCTATTTTGATCTAAATTCCAACTTGTCCGTATGGTGGATAAATATGTTGCACACAAAAAATGGCTCCTTTCAAACATCATGTGAAATCATGGCTAAACTAAATTACTATTCGTGTGACCCTCTAGGTTTTCAAGGTAAGAAACAAACAGAGGTAGTTTGCCACTGTCTTTTACCTTGTAGCAACCCTAGGCTTCCTTGGTGATCTCCCATCCAAGTACTAACCAGGCGTGACCCTGCTTCACTTCTAAGATCTCATGAGACTGGGCTAGCCTGAACCATCCAATTCAGGGCATAAAGTTTATCAAACCAGGGTCTGAATCCAGGATTTGAAGTTGGTTTATTAACCCCAGTGAGTCTTTATTAGGATTTCACATAATGTCTGAAACCTTGGTTTTGTGTGATGTAAAAACTAAACAGTGATGAAGATTAATTAAGGAGTCTCAACCACTCAAAACCCAATCCAAAGTTATAAGTTCTGGTTTAAAGGAATGCCTGGTTATCCTTGACCACTAGCTGTAGTCATGCTGATATTTTCCTTAACATTGGAAAAGGACAGTTGGGAGGAAGCATGAATTCCTAAATCTGGTTTTTGATTTGAGCCCTTACAGATGTTATAATCACAGGAAATGGGAGCCTGAAAACTATGCATATCAAGAGCATGGAAAATCCACACATTAGCTAATTCAAACGAGATGGCAACTGAGCAGGTAGGATGCACTGAGGTCTGATATGTGTGACTGGCAACTTTCCAGTTTGCATGAATGGAATGCAACATCTACACCACTCTCATATATTTTGGAATCATGTTTGAGCACCACCTTAATTTGCAACAATGCACTGCAACAATATGTTTGTACAGGCACGTTTCCTGAGTTCTTATCAGGTGAACAGAAATCATTTCCTTGATTTATCATTTGAATAGTGTCAAGTGTAAAAAATTCCCCCAGTAAACATCCAGCATTTCAAAGTGTAACATAAATGTGCCTCACCCCATCGCTTGTGTTCCATTACGAGATTGTATTTAAGCTTTTACAGTGTCATTCCTTAGTATGAAAGCAGTTTGGCTTTTGGTGTTCAAAGACAGCTATAACACCAAACCATCTGTACCACTCTGTTTCAAGAGGAACATTAATTTTTATTCTCCTTGGATCCTGGTGGAATAGATTTGCTAAGACACAGCAGGCATGCTAGTCAGATATAATTCCGCCAGCCAACTGTGGCCAAAAATGTGTGTCATCTAGAAGCTTTCTGCATTAACAAGTATTTTTTGTGTGCGCTTTCCCCAAGACCTCAGATGGAACAGAAGTGTACTCAAGCAGGATAATTCTAAGTAACACTAGCTGTGATGGATCTTGACAACATACACTGACCTAAAACATCAATATACTAGAAAAAGGAGTCACGGGACTGGGTGGGGGAGGGAGAACAGGCAGAGATGAGAAAGGAGAGAGAGAAAAGCTTTCACCTGCCTGACATTATAGTTAACTTGCCTTGTGCACATTTAGAGCTTCTAAATCAAGCTTGCAATCAGGTTTTGACCTTGCCCTCTAAAGGACACTCTGGTCTCACTGAAGTGGGCTTCTGTATGTGCTTGTGCCTCTTCAGATAGCAGCTGAGAGCTCAAGTAATTGAATGGTCCTCTGTGCAAAAGTGCTTCCCGCACAGAGAGCCAGGGAAATAGTTCAAGCCAAGCCTGACATCTGGAGTTCTCTGAGCAGGGATTTTTTTTGGGGGGTGGGGTGCAGGTATGGCATGGCAGCCAGCTGCTGATGTGACAGCATCTTCTAATAAGAGTGTGCTGAACCAGAACCTTTGTCAATGCATCTACTGGTCACGCTCAAACCCAAATCCTGTCACATCCTGATGACCCAGCCTTGTAAATCCTTGGAGGCCAATCAATGACTCCAGAAACTTAAAAGTATAAAAATGAATTTTAAGAAGGAAAATAGATTTTTTAAAAAATCAGATTTCAATATCACAATCTTCTTAGAGAAAGCCAATAAAATAAAATCATTGTCTAACAAATAAAAGTTTTTTCCCAGACATCACCCAAGGAACTTACTTTCTTGCTAAAAAAGTGAGAAGGCACAAGTACAGCTAATTGGCTATTTGTCCCAGCAAGAATCCAATAGATTTCTTGCCAGGCAAAGACCAATTTACAGTGCAAAAGCCCAAGTGCTCTAAATTATAAGTGCCCTGAGGCATCTCACCATCTGGCCAGAGGGCCAGGCGGGCAGAGCATAGGGTCAGCTCACAACTCCTGCTTTTATACAGTTTTATGCATTATCTCATCACAATGAAAACATCTTAAACCAGCCCTCTGTCTAGACAGTCTTCCTACCATGCTGCCTTTTGCTAACAGACGTAAGCCACAGGAACTACCATCTCAGGAACCCGTATAAGCTTGCTATAGCTTTGAAGAACATGATGTCATTTTTGTAGAACAATCTCTAGATGAAAGCAAAAGGGGAGGGAACAATGTCTCATTTGCAGGTCACATGAGTGACTATGCAGCGAACACCTAGCAAGACTTTGGCAGGCTGACAAGCCATCCCTCCCGAGAGCTTCAGAGACACTCAAGATCATGTGATTTTTACACTGAAGGAAAAGGTTACAAAAGTTCCAGACAGACTTTCCTATACAGAAAAGCCTTCCTATGAATAACTTTTCAATCCATACAGCGGAATTTAAAACTTTCATGTATTCTTAAACATTTACATTAAAACATTTCTACCTTTTACTTATAAAACTACACTTATACAAAACATAAAGCCAGAGGCATAGCTCCAAGGGGGCAGGTGTGTGCGTGCGATGCACTGAGCATGCACCCCTGTGGGGATGTGGCAAGGGCGTTCCGGGGGCGTGGTGAAGCATTCCGGGGCAGGACGGGGGCAGAGGATGCACCAGTGCACTGGGCACTTTTCCTCCTTGATACGCCTCTGCATAAAGCACTTAATGTATTTTCTTAAAATGCTGCCTTTGCTACATCATCCTTAGGTTCATCTCCATCAGTGTTGCTCTCAACAAATAAAGACCAATGCTACATAAGTTCCAGCTTGGGAGTGACAGCTGATTGGTTAATGGGTGTCTAGAGAGCCTTCCATTTCTGCCTTCCAAATATTTCTTTCACATATGATCTATAATTGTGAAACATGGTAGCATAGGCAAATATAGTTAAATCGTGCCACAGCATAACTCCAAAAGAATAACATTTGGGTTTGCTGAATGGATGAGGGCATCAAAATAATAGTTTTCTTGGTGGCGGTGGAAAGTGCCGTCAAGTTGCAGCCAACTTATGGCGACCCCAGAGGGTTTCAAGGCAAGATATAGACAAGTGCTGTGGTATTGCCTGCCTCTGGCACCTTCCGCACACCAAAATAATGCATTTTCAAACCACTTTCACAACTGTTTGCAAGTGGATTTTGCTATTCCGCACAGCTTCAAAGAGCACCGAAAACAGTTTGAAAGTGCATTATTCTGCATGTGCGGAATGAGCCTATGTGTAGGAACCCTGGACTTCTTTGGTGGTTTTCCATCCAAGTGCTAACCAAGGCCAACCCAGTTTAGTTTATGAGATTCGGCTAGGCTGGTCTATCCAATGAATCCAAAATCCTCAGGCTAAACCTCAGCGAGTATAATTAAGCATGTTGCTTTTTTGAATCCTGATGCTGGTATTTCAGAAAACTATTCTTCTGCATTCTATCATGTGGCACTTGGTAATAGCATGTGGTTTCAAAATATCTACCCTCAGGGATATTCTACATCAGTGGTTCTACTGAGGAGCTTCTTTATGGGAATCACTAAATCCTTTGATGTTTCCAAAAAACAAAGGCAGGGTAGCAACCAAGCATGCTAGCTCTTCCTATTGCTACACATCAGAAAATACTTCTGTCCCAAACTAAGACTGCACATTGCAATGAAAGACCATATGTTGCCAACAGCTTTGGGCTGGTTGTTAGACAGTGAAGGTTAAAAGCAAATTTTCTCCCCATGGTTGTTTTGCAGTCTAGGTGAATGGACGGTTGTTGAATTATATTCCATACCCAGCCCATCTCAAACCCCTGACTCTTTTGGAGGGATATGGTACGCAGGTACCAAAATTTTTAACTTCAAAAAAAGGAAGATCAGTAAGAGCTGCAAGCTCTTTTTTCAGCTAATTGCTCACCATTACAGCTGTTGACACGCAGGAACCACTACTGACTGACAAGCTTCTGAGAAAGGTTAGCCTCATCAGGGAACGTTTTTAAAACTACTGGTTGAATTAAAGTGAAGGTATTGCAGTAAAATAGCAAGTAATGCTTGCTGATGTTTTTTGTTCAAAATCCCAGCGGTCAGTTCTGTCATATACTTTAGGGTTATGTGCCCCACAGTAAGTACCATAGGCTGTGGAATCCTTTCTGACTGGCTGATACCATTTCAAAAACAGAAGTAAAATCTACGACTGTACAGACAACCCATAGAAATAACACACCTTCTTGGACATGTTAAACAGATGCTTTCAGGGAAGCAATGGCGCCCAGGGGATGAACATTGAGGTTACAAACCACGAACCTCATTCATCACCTTTTGACAACCGCTCAGATAAAGTTTGTAGTACCTTCGGTAAATGCTGCTCTATGAAGTGTAAATATAGCTGTGGCAGTACAACATTTGGGAGAGAACTATGTCCTTTTGAATCATGGTTTAAGTATATGGAGCTGTCAAATAACCTTTTCCCTAAGCTGATCCTTAGCCAGATTTGTTCTTTGACAAATGCATATACCTACCTATCAATGCATGCCTTCCAGACATGGATGATAACAATGTGCACAGTGATCTGAATGCAACATGTACCCACCTAACACCATTCCACCAAAAATGAAAGGATTACTTAATTTCAGTCTGCATGAGAAACAATCACCTAATTCACTGCAGCTACCACATGGGAGATAAATGCTTTTAAACCTAAAAAGGAGAGAAAGAAACGTGCACAAGATACATGTCTCAATATAGGTTTTTGTATTCGGTTTGATTAACCTGGACATCCGTCATCCCCAACCTATTTCATCTTGTGGGCATGTTTGAAATTCTTACACCGGCTGGAGGGCACAATCATAAAATGGCTGTCAAGGATGGCAGAGTCAACCACAAAATGTTAGGAACAAACTGTTTAAAAATAAAAGAAGGTTTGGATCTATACCCCAACTTTCTCTCCTGTGAAGAGACTCAAGGTGGCTTACAAACTCCTTTCCCTTCCTCTCCCCATAACAGACACCTTATGAGGTGGGTGGGGCTGAGACATTTCCAAAGAACTGTGACTAGCCCAAGGTCACTGAGCAGGAATGTAGAAGTGGGAAAACACATCTGGTTCACCAGATAAGCCTCTGCCACTCACGTGAAGGAATGGAGAATCAAACCCGATGTTCCAGATTAGAATCTACCTGCTCTTAACCACTACACTACACTGGCTCTTCCCTGCATGCACACAAAAGAAATATGCTTTTAACTAACTAAGAAACCCGCTCTGGTTGTATCTATCTTCATTTTGCAGATATCTAAGCCCTTTATGCAAAAGGGGAAAAAACTCCTGCTTCTTTACGTAATTACACTATCTGTGTATGCTATAAACATCAAAGACTCAACAAACACCTTTTTGTCCACTTTCTCCCACAGTTGGTGGATGCCACAGGCAGAAAGTTGGGGAAACTGGCCATGCAATTTTTGTTCTTTAGGGGTTCTTTAATGTCTGAGGAGTTCTGCTTCACTTCTGCCTGACTCTCCCCCCACTACCCCCCCCCCCAAATCCTGATTTTGGATCATTCTTTTCACTAGTATGATATTTGTATTATGACTTTTAAAACTTTTTTTAGCCATCTAGTTTAAGACATGTGGTTTGATACAGATTAAATTTTTGGTTGACAGGAAGGGGGTGTTTTCCATTAATTCCAGTCTTTTACAGCATACCAACAAATTGCTGTGTCTTGCTGCTTCTGAGGGAGCCCAGTGCCCCCAGAGCACCCTTTTAGGAAGATCAGTGGATTTTGGGATAGAGGGGTGATGGGAAAGTTCTGTGCTCTTGAAGGAAGTGTTGTTTGTTAGCGGAAACTGAACTCTGAATCTAAGCCATGTTTTAAAATCAATTTAAAAAGAGCTCCTTTGTGTATGAGTGTGTGTACGTTTAAATCCTTCCAACTTCTTAGAAATGTGAATAGCCTTTCATTAGTCTCCATTGCTTTCAATTTTCTCTCCCATCACTACAAACTGGGAGCAGGACTCTTAATTTCTCCTTTGAAAATACAAGGGGCTTAAAAGGGTCCTGTGCCTCTGGATATTATTGCAATCGGTGTCTACCCTCCCTTCCCACAACAATTATCTGCCTTGTATTTTTAAATGTTTTATGAAATCAATAAATATCCTTTTAGAAATCATTAACACCATTCTATTCAGATTGCTTTTGCTACCATCAGATGACTTCTGTCTCTACACAGACGTTAAAGGTTTTTAATATGACCTTTAAACATCATCTTTGTTTTCAAAAGCAGTTACAACCTAAAAGAGATTGATCGGCAGGCTGAGCATTTTTCTTCAAAATTACCTGGTAGAACTCCAATTAAAAAGAAAGCAGGCCCTTCAAAAGAGACTGCAATGTTGACACAATGGTCCATTCTGCCCAGCACAAATGAGACATCTGGGGGGCGAGTTCTTTTTTCTTTGGTCCAGACAGCATAAATAAGACGTCCTGGAGACGTCTTAGAAAAAGCCACCTCTCATTTTTTATCCAGACAGTACAGGCGTCAGAGGAGAAAAGAGATTTTTCCCACCTGACTGTTTAACCTCTGGTCAGTTTCCTCTTCAGCTTGCACCTGACATTTTGTGTGCTCCTTAAGGGATTCTCCCTGCCTCCATTTGCTGAAGGTTGCCAATTTCAGGTGCCTTTTCCGCCCACACATAGTTGTACTCAGCTTGTCTTGTTGATTCCGGCAACATATAGTTTTCCTTAAAAAAAAATCAGTGAGGTGTCTGCAAAGAAATGCAGACATGCTATGAGAATCTTAGCCACTTGGAGGACTGGTCTATCTTCCACTGAAATACACTGAAGGACTGATCTACCCAATGCTTCTCAATGGGCAGTAGATCTGTCCCCTGCAGTTCTAATGCTTTACAATGGGTGGTAGACCAGTCATCCAACCTGCTAAGTTTTCATAGCATGTCTGTGTTTCCTTGAAAACACCTCATCGACTTTTTTTAAAAGGAAAACTACGTATTGCTGGAATAGGCAGCATGAGCTGAGTACAGCTATATACTTTGGGGGCTGAAAAGGCACCCAGGATCGGAGCCTGCAGAGCAAACATCTTGGGGCAACCTTCAGCAAATGGAGGCAGTGAGAATCCCCTCAGCAGCTGAAAGGGAAACTAACCAGAGAGCTTAACAGTTGGGCAGGAAAAATAAGATGCCTCCAGAGCTCCACATAGGCAGGCAGGAGATGTCTTGCAGCCAACTTGAGGGGAAGAGGTCACCTTTTACTGTCTTCAGAATAGAACTTGGGTTGAAATAAGATACCCTGAGGATATCTTGGGGCAAAAGCTGAGGAGAGTTCCTCCCAAATATGTCTTTTTTTTGCACTCTCAGGACGTCTTATTTGTGCTGTGAGGAATGGGTCCATGTAAGTAATTTAATTCCACTGGCCATTGCCACTAAAAGAGCATGTGGAAGTGCTATGCAATAATCTCATTTCTAAAATTATGTACTTTTTCACTCCCTTCATCTTCTTGATGAAGTAGTGTGGGGCAACCGGATCAGAAATTTAGGGATGTAATAGTTTAATGTACTGCCAGAGATCACAAGGGGGAGATTTCCCCTAACTGAAGGCAAACAAAATTAGCTATTACTACCAAAAAAAAAAAAAAAAACCCAACACACACACAGGAAGAGGACTACCATCCAGATTGTGAATGAAAGCAAGTCAAGGAAGGAGCCTAAAATCAACCGATGGTAGATTAAGTAAACATACATACATATTTATTTGACAAAAAGATGCCTTTTTTCACTTGACCTACATTTTGGAAGGTGACCATTTTTGATGATCAAGGATTTCAATCCCTTCTTCTATGTACATTATTTTAAAAGTCCTGCATTTGAGATTTGAACACTACACTAAATAAGAAACAATGCAAATCTTAAACTGGCTACAATGTGAGAGTAGACAAAATACTGAGTTCGTATTCACATGCACCATTAAGTCCAGAGCCTGGAGAGTTTACCCGGTGTTAAATCTACTGTTATTTGTCTTTTGATTGCTTCCTGGCATAAATCCCAAATGTATATGAGAACGCAGCATATAAAGTATTGTTAAATAAAAGTTATCATAATTTTTCTAGTTAAGCATTATAGTATTGCTCTAAAATGTGGAAGTGTACTTGAAAGGGTTTATCTCCCTGATGTATAGTAATAGGGGGTTTATTATTTATTTATTTGCATTATATTGAAACATCATCTCTGGTTGGATAGTAAGACATAGAAAGAGATTGGAACAGTAATTTTCTATAATAAGAGCCAATGGAATAAACAGATTTGTGTACATGTGCATGAGTATTTTGCGGTTGATGTGATTTACAGTGGGTGTCAGAAACGGTGTGACTGTTATCAGTCACAAGGAAATGCTGACAGTCCTAGGCACATCTCAACAATGCCCCAAAAGAGATACATAATTCCACATTTGTGAATTACACCTGGGAGTACCAGCACTGGCATTCAGGTGATTATCACAATTCACCAGGGTATCTTTGAATATTTGGACATTCCCAAAAAGCGCCTTCAGATTGTCAGCATGTCAGCAGAACTGTTGACAATCAGAATAGATTCATATGCTGTAGCACACCCCCACACTCCACTGCTATTTTTCCCCATGTCAAAATTATACAGACAGAAATAGATATGTAAATAAATAAAGCCTGATCCACCGCACGAGTGAAGTGGTGGCAGATAGCAGAATCAGGCACAGTTGTATGAATGCTGGCCTATGGGAGAACCCTCAAGGATATGTAAGCAAAATATTTGTTTCTCTCAGGATGGATGTTGACGATAAGTGAAACACAGGGCTGTCACTCAAAATGGTAGCCCTATTTCTCTCCCTCCTGTGTCCCACAACACATATTATAACAAACCACATCACTCTCCCTTTTACTTTAATGGTTGCTGCCTTGTGGGGGCAACACTGTCAGCAGGGTGAAGAAAAGTAACTTTTTATACCCCCAAAATCTCAAAGGGGCTTACATTTGCCTCCATGCCCCCAATAGACATCTTGTGCAGTAGATGGGGCTGAGAGAGTTGTGATAGAACTGTGACTGGTCCATGGTCAGCCAGCAGGCTTACAGTGGAGGAGTGGGAAATTAAACCTGGTTCTCCAGTGGTTAGAGTCTGATCTGAACCACTATAGCATACCGGCCATCAGGATTTATAGGGCAAGGGAAAATGCCACTTAGCTTCTGGATATCCTAAGGCAAAAAAGAGATGGAAGAATTCACTGTAGGATCCAGACAAACTGCTGAAGCATCTTGAGTCAAATTATTTTCTTGAATCTGAGCTTTCACAGGCAAAAGACTCCATCATGCATAAGGAGGACCAAGAGGGCCAAAGAGTGATTCTTCCACCAGGTTGAAGGTAAACCAAATGATAAATCCAAGTGAGAACATAGCATAATGCTTCAACTCCTTCCAGTAGTCCATTGCTCTAAACCACTACACCATGCTAGTAATATTACCCCATGCATTTTGAACTACTAGATCTTACTAGTTCAGACCTGGATGGCCCATGTTAGCCTTATCTTGTCAGATCTCAGAAGCTAAACAGGGTCAGCCCTGGTGAGTACTTGGATGGAAGTTCACAAAGGAAGTTCACGGTTGCTGTACAGAGGGCAGGCAATGGCAAACCTCCTATGTTCATCTCTTGCCTTGAAAGCCCTACAGGGTCACCATAGGTCAGCAGCAATTTCACAGCACTTTCCACCACTACCAGATCTTCCCAAGAAGTAGCCACACATGATCCCCTGTAAAGTTGTTGTTGTTCTTCCAGTAGAACTTCTCATGTTTGTGAAAGGAACATTCCACAGGATCACACAGAAACAAGATAGTTGACTCCCTTCCTCATATACATTCCTCACATTGGTTTTAATGGCTTTTCAGATGTTTTTATTATGTATGCTTTCAAATCTGGCAGCTGCCTTGGTGGGCCCTGATTAAGGTTGAGGATACATTTTACAAACAAACAAACAAATAAGGACTTTGAGAAATTTGTTGCATCCCATTTCAGTCTCAACGCATGAAGACGAAAGAAGATTCTTTGAATGAGTCACTTACAGGAGGTGGGCAAATGGGTCTATGGAGCTGGTGCAAGCTTGTGCTGGCATGTTTGCCCACTTAACTGGCACATTTGGCAAATGCACTGGAGGGGTGGGCAAACTTGGAGGCAGGCAGGTGCCATGGAACTCAGTGGTGCCTATCCAGAAGAAAGGCTGGCTGTCAGAGCTCTGTTCTTGTGGGTGGAGTCAAAGTTTGTTGGTTTCCAGATGGGCTTTGCTGCCAGGAAGTTACACCATCTGAAAGGGTGGCATAACTCCATTTTAGGCAATGGAGGGCTTTCAGGCAATCAGGATTTTCTTTTTCCCTGCCTCCCTGCGCACCTGAAAATCCTCTGGCAGCACGACAATAGCACCACCTGTGGCCAATTCAGGTTTTGGATTAAGCTGCCCATGTACTTATTACTAGTCAGTTCATGCCTTATTGCATTTTATTGACTGAATAATTGCAACAAAAAAAGCTATCCTGGGTTGTACCCTGGCACAAAAGTTGCAGTTCATAAATATCTTGTTGCAGCAGTGGAAAACAGGAAGTATCCTGCTGTGAGGTTCTGCATATAGACCATAATGACTCTGTACCATGGACAGAAAGTAATGGGTTAGATCTAACCAGTTTTTTTAATTCAATCTCAATCTCATTTAATATTCCTCCTTACTACAGCCCACCATGCCACCTGGCTTTTGTCCATGCAGGTTACATGATCCCCACCTAGCCTTGTAGGTCCTCAAAAAGACCCTTCCACTTATGTCCCCCAGTGAAAAATCTTGTTCCGTCCAATCTTATTTTCTGAAACCTAGAAGGTAACCTGACAAACATAATGGCATTGACATCAACAGTAATACTGTCAGTACAAGAATAATAATTTCACCTTGAAGTCCTCAATTCATCAAGAAAGACATGGCACAGCTGCTGTATCCAGCACAGGAACTGGCATCCCAGTGGCCTCTCTTCCAACCACCTGGTTGAATCCAACCAGCAGGAAGAGGTCCAGCCAAAAGGGCCATGTTTCGGATCATGGGAGTAGGATGGACAAAAGCCAGATGGGATGCAAGCTGTAGTAAGCAGAAGAATTTGTCATATTGAGCAAAAAAGCTGGCTGGATTCAATCTAGTAGTCTCAACACGAGTCTTCGTAAAACTTACTTGGTTAACGCCAGGCATTAAACCCAGCAACAGTATCACAATATGATGAGCAGGGAATTCTACCAGAGAATACCACTGGATGGTGGATCGCTTGACCTGAGAATGTCAATCCCTGTGGTGAGTTTAACAATGTAGGCAACTTCAGGTTTAGAGAAAGGCAGAGCAATAATGCCACCGCAACTGCAGACACAAAGAGTGGGGCTCTGACTCAGTGATATAGAGCACTCATTTTGCATGCAAAAGGTGACAGTCTCAATGCCTGGCATCTCCATTAAAAAGGCTGACCTTGATAAGCCTATGGCGTCATGTGTGTTCAAGCAGAACTAATCCTGAGATATCTTACAATGGTTATTATCTCAGCATCTTTTTTAACACAGTTCAGCAGAGAGCTTTCGCTGATGCTTCCCATTTTTGTTCCTAAAATACAAAGCATTCTTTTGGAAACATAACATTATTTTGATTATGATAGCAATTTCTATTCTTGCTAGTTACACTATAATTTTAGAAACAGCATTAACAAATACTTATAAACATTAGGCATCCAAGCTGAAAGAGGTGTTCTTTTTAGAGGCTAGATAAACATTTATAGTATGATGGAAAATCTTAGAGGGAAAATTCCAAAGTATTTTTCTTTCTTTCAGTCTCAAGCTCCTTTGATCTATAAATCTTGACCAGTAGATAGCTTTTATTTCCTTAAAGGAAAATATGGGAGAGAGAGATTTAGCCACTGCCTTGGATCCACTGGGGAAGACAAAATTTGGCGCTCTGGTCGCCAGCTCAGCATTTCACCTCCGGCCAGAGGCAAGAAGTAGAGCCAGCCCCTGGGGCTGCAGGGGTGCCCACCCAGTCCTTCCCTCTCCAGCTGGGGAAGGGAGGACTGGGTGCTCTGGTGGCCAGCTCGGCTTTTCACTTCCGGCCAGAGGTGAGAAGCTAAGCCAGCTGACTGGGCTCCAGGGAGTCCAAGTCTTTCCCACCAAAGCTGGGGAAGGCAGGACTGGGAGCTCTGGTGGCCAGCTGAGCTTTGTGCCTCTGGCCGCCGCGGTCTGCAGCTAGGTCCTAGGGACTGGGAGCCAGCTGCAGACTGCGCACCTGGCTCAGCTCCTCACCTCTGGCCAAAGATGCAAACCATTTGGTGATGTGGGGGAGTATTCGTTGCCCCAACGTGACCAAAAGGTGTGCGCCCAGGGATGTGGGGTACCTCATGTCCCTAGGGCTAAATGCCTCTGACTACAACTGCAACCAATCTCTGCTGAACAAAGTTTTCAAACCAATATGCACCATGCATACATTATTCAACCTATGCAACTTTAGGAGCAGCAGTGGCATAGTGGCTAAGAGCAGGTGCACTCTGATCTGGAGGAACCGGGTTTGATTCCCAGCTCTGCCACTTGAGTTGTGGAGGCTTATCTGGGGAATTCAGATTAGCCTGTACACTCCCACACATAACAGCTGGGTGACCTTGGGCTAGTCACAGCTTCTGGGAGTTATCTCAGCCCTACCCACCTCACAGGGTGTTTGTTGTGAGGGGGGAAGGGCAAGGAGATTGTAAGCCCCTTTGAGTCTCCTGCAGGAGAGAAAGGGGGGATATAAATCCAAACTACTCCTCCTCCTCTTCTTCTTATAAATGCAAACCAAAATATTTTTCCCAATCAAATTTTTATCAGGAACAAGAAAAACATTTTATGTCAGAAAAGGATGTAATTATAGGTGTTTTAGAAAGAAACAAACCCTACATTTGAGGAGGAGGAGGAGGAGGAGAGTTGGATTTATATCCCCCCTTTCTCTCCTGTAAGGAGACTCAAAGGGGCTTACAAACTCCTTTCCCTTCCCCCCCCCCCAACAAACATCCTGTGAGGTAGATGGGGCTGAGAGAGTTCAGAAGAACTGTCACTAGCCCAAGGTCACCCAGCTGGCATGTGTGGGAGTGTACAGGCTAATCTGAATTTCCCAGATAAGCCTCCAGTCCAAGTGGCAGAACGGGGAATCAAACCCAGTTCCTCCAGATTAGAGTACACATGCTTTTAACCACTAGCCACTGCATAGCATCCACGGATAAAATCTATAACTTTACAAGGTCTATTTGTTTTGTGGATCTGTTCATTTGCACACCGTAACCCTAACTGTATACATGTTCCCAAACGTGAATTTTGTAACCCTGACTGAAGTCTACAAATCCCAATAAGACAAGGTATGTAAAAAAATCAATATTGTGATAAACCATTCTTATTTTTATTTGTTCTTCATTTATTGTGGCTTGTGTCGGAGTGTGTATTTTTTAAAGGGTAGATTAGCATGCTAACGTTGCCCTCCATTGCTTGATTGCAATATTTTTATTGTCTCCCCTTTTTCTTATCCACTTCCCAAGGCATTTGAAAAAATAAGCTCATGAGACTCAAATGAGGAAAAGAAAAAAGATAAATTGTTCCTTACAACTTTACCTTTTCTGACAAAGTAGTGATGGCAGAAACCTTAGCTGAAAAGGAAGTGGTTTGTCTGTGAAATTGCTGGTCTTTGACACTCTTCCACTGGCAAAGCCTCAGCAGGAACTTATACAAACAAAGAGTCTCAAGGGACCTTGGGATATCTGACCAAAGGGGAAGTGGAGAAAGACCACAACTAATGATGACTGACAGGGGAAGAACAAAGTCATTCATTCTATTTGGACAGAAAATCGGAGCAGAGTCTTAGAAGTGTACATTGTCAGGATCCACGGAAAACTCATAAATGGGATTGACTAATCACCATGAAAGTGATTACGTATTGTGGTTGAATGTGGTACTGACCAAGGTGAAATTCATATGGATATACATGAACACTGGCACGTAATTCATAAATATGATTCCAAAAATGTCTTACTTCTGTACTGTTTGCTCAAGTTATATGTACATTTCAAATTTTCCTTCAGGAATGGCTAAGCCACATTTTGATATCTTCACCTAAGATTGTCAACTCAATTGAGAGATTCCTGGAGATTTGGCGCAGAGCTTGGGGTGGCCGAATTTGGAGAGTGGAAGGAACTCAGCAGGGATGTGATGCTGTAAGAGCCCATGTGTCATGATCAGCCCATTTGATCCTGCCATGTCTCCTGCCCGGGATGTGGAACTTTTCCTCTTCACATTCCCCCTCCCTCCTGTACTTATGTTTTCCCACTTTGCTTCTCAGGCAATGCTATCAGCTCATTAAACACCTGAGGTTGTAACTCTGTCAACAGTGTGGAATGTAGGTTATTGATGGGGGAGGTTTCTTCTTTTCTGGACTGTGGGACTGAAGAAGAAGAAGAAAAAGAGTAGTAGTAGTAGTAGTAGTAGTAGTAGTAGTAGTAGTAGTTCGGATTTATATCCCCCCTTTCTCTCCTGTAGGAGACTCAAAGGGGCTTACAATCTCCTTGCCCTTCCCCCCTCACAACAAACACCCTGTGAGGTTGGTGGGGCTGAGAGAGCTCCATAGATCTGTGACTAGCCCAAGGTCACCCAGCTGGCATGTGTTTGAGTGCACAGGCTAATCTGAATTCCCCAGATAAGCCTCCACAACTCAAGTGCAGAACGGGGAATCAAACCTGGTTCCTCCAGATTAGACTGCACCTGCTCTTAACCACTACGCCACTGCTGAGGGATGCCATCCGTCATTGGGAACTGGTAGTTAGGTGACATGCCATGGGGGATGACATGGGTTATAATGGTGGCTGCAATGCTGCTTATGCTAAGTTCTGGCAATACCAGTCTTAAATGCTTATTCCCGATGCTGTTTCATAATAAGAAATCAACAGAATACAAAGTCTTGTTATTGAACAGTCCAGGGGCATGACACCATAATTTAACGCTGCCATTTTCTTCAGGGGAACTGATGTCTGTAGTCTGGAGAATGGCTGTAATTCTGGGAGAACACATGTGTTATTCTGAATCAGACCACTGTGACATCAAGGTCAGTGCAGCCTATGAAGACTGGCAACAGCTTTCCACGGTCTCAGGCAGCAGTCTGACACATCATCTTTAACTTGATCTTTCCAACTGGAGATGGAGGGGATGGAACCTTGGACCTTCACCATACAGAGCACATGCTCTAGCACTGAGCTAGTCCCTCACCTGGAGTCCGGAAACTCTATGTTCACCTTCTCTTTACATATTAGTGGAAAATATAAGTCTGGGAATTCCATGTCTGCCACTGAGCATCTGGTTCTACCTCAGAGTAAACTGGAATAATTAGTTCATAAAGCAAAATAAACTGTTTTTGCCCTCAAGTTACAGCTGATTTATGGTGAACCCATAAGATTATAAAGGCGAGAGATGTTTGGAAGTGGTTTGGCTTTTCCTGCCTCCATGTCACAACCCTGGTATTCTTTGGAGGTATCCCATTCAAATACTAGCAAAGGTCAGGGTGGAAAGTGTGTGACTGGTCCAAGGTCACCCAGAAAGTTTCCATGGCATGGGGAGGGGGTGGATTTGAACCTGGGTTTCCCAGGTCTTTGTGTGACACCTTAACCATTACACCATGCTGGCTCTTTTAAAAATAAACCTAACTTAAATAAAATTATTCTAAATTCAGTAAAGTAAACATTTTCAGCATTTCAACAAATGAGCATTCATTTTTGCAAAGAAAGAGAATGGCATTATGTTGTGCATCTGTTACAAAACACTGGTTCAGAAAAAAAACAGTTCAGCTTGCCTGCTTATGTCACATATTTTAATTATATCATTAAATAAAGAGAGGAGCTACTTAAAAATAAAAATAAGGCAACTTGTATTTTGTAAAACAGTCCCTAGAGGGAAAAAAGCCATTCTTTCTTTCAAATGCCAAGAATACTCACCAGGCACTTTTTAAACCAGTGGTTCTCAACCTTCCTAATGCCCTTTAATACAGTTCCTCATGTTGTGGTGACCCCCAACCCTAACTTTTATCCATTTTACAGATGAAGCCCCCTTCATATCCAGATGCTATCTGCATGTCCGGACGGCTCCTCTACATGTCCGGACGCTCCCTTGCCTGACCAGACACCATCCTGCGTGTCCAGACGGCCGCCCTGCATGTCCGGAAGCCCCCCTGCATATTCAGATGCCCCCCTGCATGTCCAGACGGCTCCTCGGTGTGTAATTATTATCAATTACTGGAACGGATTATTACCGATTACTGAAACTGATTACTACATGCCCCCATGCGTGTCAGGACACCCTCCTGCGTGTCCGGACGCCCCCCTGCATGTCCTGAAGCCCCAATGCATATTCAGATGCCCCCTGCATGTCCGGTCGGCTCCTCGGTGTGTCAGGACAGCCCCCTGCGTGTCTGAACGCACCCTGCGTGTCCGGATTTCCCCCTGCGTGTCCGGACGCCCCCTGCATGTCACATGGTCCCTTTGCCTGTCCGGAAACCCTCCTGCATGTCCGGATGGCCCCCCTGCATGTCCGAACTGCCCCCTGCATGTCCAGACACCCCCCTGCATGTCTGGACAGCCCCCTTGCCTGTCCGGATACCCTCCTGCGTGTCCGGACGACCCCCTGCGTGTACGGATGGCCCCCTGCGTGTACGGACGCCCTCTATGCATGCCCAGACGCCCCCTGCATGGACGGACGGCCCCCTTGCCTGTACAGACACCCTCCTGCATATCTGGACGGCCCCCTGCCTGTCTGGAAAGCCCCCCTCCGTGTCCGGAAGGCACTCTTGCCTGTCCGGATACCATCCTGCGTGTCCGGACGTCCCCCCTGCGTGTCCGTACAGCCCCTCTGTGTGTCCGGAAGCCCCCCTGTGTCTCCGGACAGCCCCCCTGTGTGTCCGGAAGCCCCCCTGCGTCTCCGGACACCCCCCTGCCTGTCCGGACACCCTCCTGTGTGTCCGGATGGCCCCCTGCGTGTACGGACGCCCTCCTTGTGTGCCCAGATGCCCCCTACATGTACGGATGGCCCCCTTGCCTGTATGGACACCCTCCTGCATATCTGGAAGGCCCCCTGAATGTCCGGAAACCCCCCTGCGTGTCCGGAGGCCCCTCGTGTGTGTACGGACGCCACCCTGCATGTCCGGACGGCACTCTTGCCTGTCCGGACACCCTCCTGCGTGTCCGGATGGCCCCCTGCGTGTACGGACACCCTCCATGCGTGCCCAGACGCCCCCTGCATGCACGGACGGCCCCCTTGCCTGTACGGACACCCTCCTGCATATTGGGACGTCCCCCATGTGTGTCCACCGGAAGGGCCCCCTGTACGTCTGGATAGCTCCTCATGGTCGGGTCCGGGAAGGCACTCTTGCCTGTCCGGATGACCTCCTGCGTGTACGGACACCCTCATGCATATCTGGACGGCCCCCTGCATGCACGGAAAACCCCCCTGCATGTCTGGACGCCCCTCATGTGTGCCCATGCGTGTCTGGATGCCCCCCTGCATGTCAGATGACCCCTTTGCCTGTCCGGACACCCTCCTGGTGTCCGGACGGCCCTCCTGCATGTCTGGACAGCCCCCTTGCTTGTCTGGACACCCTCCTGCGGGTCCGGACGACCCCCTGCATGTACAGACGCCCTCCATGCGTGTCCAGATGACCCCTGCATGTCCCGACGGCACTCTTGCCTTTCCGGATACCGTCCTGGGTGTCCGGACATCCCCCCTGCGTGTCCGGATGGCCCCCCTGCATGTCCAAACTGCCCCCTGCATGTCCGGACACCCCCCTGCATGTCTGGACAGCCCCCTTGCCTGTCTGGACACCCTCCTGCGTGTCCGGATGGCCCCCTGCGTGTACGGATGCCCTCCATGCGTGCCCAGACGCCCCCTGCATGTACGGATGGCCCCTTGCCTGTACGGACACTCTCCTGCATATTAGGACGGCCCCCTGCATGTCCGGAAAGCCCCCCTGCGTGTCCGGACACCCCTCATGCGTGTCCGGACGCTCCCCTGCACATCCGGAAGGCACTCTTGCCTGTCCAGATACCGTCCTGCATGTTCAGACGTCCCCCCTGCGTTTCTGGATGGCCCCTCTGTGTGTCCGGAACCCCCTGCGTCTCCGGACAGCCCCCGTGTGTTCGGACGCCCCCATGTGTGTCCGGAAGGGCCCCCTGCATGTCTGGACAGCCCCCTTGCCTGTCCGGACACCCTCCTGCGGGTCCGGATGACCTCCTGCGTGTACGGACACCCTCATGCATATCTGGACGGCCCCCTGCATGTACGGAAAACCCCCCTGCATGTCTGGACGCCCCTCATGTGTGCCCAGACGCCCCCTGCATGGACGGACGGCCCCCTTGCCTGTACGGACACCCCCCTGCGTGTCCGAACTGCCCCCAGGCTTGTCCGAACACCCCCTGCATGTCTGGACAGCCCCCTTGCCTGTCCGGACACCCTCCAGCATGTCCGGACGACCCGCAGCGTGTCTGGATGCCCCCCTGCATGTTCGGATGGCCCCCTGCGTGTACGGATGCCCTCCATGCATGCCCAGACGCCCCTCATGCGTGTCCGGACGCCCCCTGCATGTCCGGATGGCACTCTTGCCTGTCTGGATACCGTCCTGCGTGTCTGGACGTCCCCCCTGCGTGTCTGGAGGGCTCCCCTGCATGTCCAAACTGCTGCCTGCATGTCCGGACACCCCCCTGCATGTCTGGACAGCCCCCTTGCCTGTACGGACACCTCCTGCATGTCCGGACGGCCCCCCTGCGTGTCCGGACGGCCCCCTGCGTGTCCGGACACCCTCCATGCGTGTCCGGATGGCCCCCCTGCATGTCCGAACTGCCCCCCTGCATGTCCGGACACCCCCCTGCATGTCTGGACAGCCCCCTTTCCTGTCCGGACACCCTCTTTTTTGTCCGGACGGCCCCCCTGCGTGTCCGGACGGCCTCCTGCATGTTTGGACGCCCTTCATGTGTGCCCAGACGCCCCCTGCATGTACAGACGGCCCCCTTGCCTGTGCAGACACCCTCATGCAGCCTGTGCGGACAGCCCCCTGCATGTCCGGAAAGCCTCCCTGCATGTCCGGACGCCCCTCATGCGTGTACAGATGCCCCCCCTGCATGATCGGAAGACACTCTTGCCTGTCCGGATACCGTCCTGCATGTCCGGATGTCCACCCTGCGTGTCCGGACAGCCCCTCTGTGTGTCCGGATGCCCCCCTGCGTGTCCAGATGGCCCCCTGCGTGTCCAGACGGTCCCTTTGTTTGTCTGGACACCCTCCTGCATGTCTGGACAGCCCCCTGGTTTTCCGGATGACCCCCATGTTTGTCCGGATGCCCCCTGCATGTCCGGATGGCCCCTTTGCCTGTCCGGACACCCTCCTGTGTGTCCGGACGGCCCCCTCGCATGCCCCGAGCCAGTTCTATCATGGCCTGATGCTCTCATGTCCGGGATGCCCTCTACATGTGGGCACCTCCCCTTGTTTGTGTGGACACCCTCCTGTGTCTCTGGAATACCCCCCTGCATTTCCGGATGCCCCCATGCATTTCTGGATGGCCCCTCTGTGTGTCCGGAACCCCCTGCGTCTCCGGACAGCCCCCATGTGTTCGGACGCCCCCATGCGTGTCCGGATGGCCCTCCTGCATGTCTGGACAGTCCCCTTGCTTGTCCGGACACCCTCCTGCGGGTCCGGGACGCACTCCTCTGCGTACGGGACGTGTGTCCAGACGACTCTCTAAGGTCCGGATTTGCACTTCTGTTCTTTCCGGGATACCCCTGTGTCCGGGATGGTCTCCTGCGTGTCCTGGGATGGGCTCTATGCCCAAACCCGCTCTTGCATGTCCTCACTGACCCCCCTGCATGTCTGGACAGCCCCCTTGCCTGTCTGGACACCCTCCTGCGTGTCCGGATGGCCCCCTGCGTGTACGGACGGCCCCCTTGCCTGTACGGACACCCTCCTGCATATTTGGACGGCCCCCTGCATGTCCGGAAAGCCCCCCTGCGTGTCCAGACACCCCTCATGTGTGTCCGGACGCCCCCCTGCACATCCGGAAGGCACTCTTGCCTGTTCGGATACCGTCCTGCATGTTTGGACGTCCCCCCTGCGTTTCTGGATGGCCCCTCTGTGTGTCCGGAACCCCCTGCGTCTCCGGACAGCCCCCGTGTGTTCGGACGCCCCCATGCATGTCCGGACGCCCCCCTGCATGTCAGATGGCCCCTTTGCCTGTCCGGACCCCCCCATGCGTGTCCGGACGCCCTCCTGCATGTCTGGACAGCTCCCTTGCCTGTCCGGACACCCTCCTGCGTGTACAGATGCCCCCCCTGCATGTCCGGAAGGCACTCTTGCCTGTCCGGATACCGTCCTGCATGTCCGGACAGCCCCTCTGTGTGTCCGGATGCCCCCCTGCGTGTCCAGATGGCCCCCCTGGGTGTCCAGACGGTCCCTTTGTTTGTCCAGACACCCTCCTGCGTGTCTGGACAGCCCCCTGGTTTTCCAGATGACCCCCATGTTTGTCCGGACGCCCCCTGCATGTCCGGATGGCCCCTTTGCCTGTCCGGACACCCTCCTGCGTGTCCGGACGCCCCCCTCGCATGCCCCGATTGCCCCATCATGTCTGGATGCGCCCCTGCGTGTCCGGATGCCCCCATACATGTACGGACGGCCCCCTTGTTTGTGTGGACACCCTCCTGCGTCTCTGGAATGCCCCCCTGCATTTCCGGACGCCCCCATGTGTGTCCGGACGCCCCCCTCCATGTCTGGACAGCCCCCTTTCCTGTCTGGACACCCTCCTGCATGTCCAGATGCAGCCAGAGTGTCCGGGCTGCCACCCTGCATGACCAGATGCTCCCTGCGTATGATAGGATTATTACCGATTACGGAAACCGATTATTATTACAGATTATTACCGATTACTGAAACCGTCTATACCGATTACTGAATCTGATTATTACCGATTATTACCGATTACTGAAACCAATTATAACCGGTTAATGAAACCGATTATTATACGCCCCCTTGTATGTCCGGACACCCTCTGCGTGTTCGGACTGTCCCTCTGTGTGTCCGGAAGCCCCCCGGACACCCTCGGACACCCATGTCCAGACGGCCCCCCTGCGTGTCCAGACGCCCCCTGCATGTCTGGACGGCCCTTTTGCCTGTCCGGACATCCTCCTGCATGTCCGGACGGCCCCCTTGCCTGTCCGGACACCCTCCTGCGTGTCCAGACGGCCCCCCTGCGTGTCCGGACATTCCCCCATCATGTCTGGATGCACCCCTGCATGTCCGAACTGCCCCCCGCATGTCCGGACACCCTCCTGCATGTCCGGATTTCCCCCCTGCATGTCCGGATGCAAGCCAGAGTATCCAGGCTTCCACCCTGCATGACCAGATGCCCCCTGCGTGTGATAGGATTATTACCGATTACAGAAACCGATTATAATTACAGATTATTACTGATTACTGAATCTGATTATTACCGATTATTACCGATTACTGAAACCAATTATGACTGGTTAATGAAACCGATTATTATACACCCCCTTGCATGTCCGGACACCGTCCTGCATGTCTGGACGGACCCCCTGCGTGTCTGGATTGCCCCTCTGCGTGTCCGGAAAGCCCCCCTGCGTGTCTGGATGCCCCCTGCATGTCCAGATGGCCCCCTGTCCCGACCCACAGGTTGAGAACCACTGTTTTAAATGGAGGTTTAACTATAAACCACATTTCTCCTACACAAGAGTCTGTCTGACTGTCTGTCTGTCTGTCTCCCTCCCTCCCTGATAAGCATTAAGCTGTACATAAACTTTGAATGCCAGTTCCCTCATCTCATCACTCTCATGAGCAAAAATCATTTTGAATTATGAAGTACATTTGGATAAATGCCTTTTGACAAATTTTGCTCAACTTCTCCTGACTAAGCTCAATAGCAATTTCTCACAAGCAGAATGGGTTATACAGAATGGGTTATGTCCTTGCTATTGCTTCAGTTTAGACTGGATATTTCTAGTGGTGGGATTCAAATAATTTAACAACTGGTTGTTTACAAGCACCATTTTAACAACCGGTTCTGCCGAAGTGGTGCAAATCTGTTGAATCCCACCACTGGATGTTTCCATTGGTACAAGGATTTCCACCCATGGACTACAATTTTGATGCTTTCTTCCCTTCTCTCCACAGCAACATGCAGTGCCCTCTGAAATTCTGTTCCTGAGGAAAGGGCCTGTCAAACACAGGGTTTCACAGAGTATTTAGTGCTGCCATGGGAGATGCAAGGCAGGAAATTGGCACTCTGGGGGTAGATATCTTTGAACACAAAGAAATGTTAATCTAGATCCAAGTCCTTGACTTTATATACTGCTTTAGAGAATATATCCAATCTCATAAGCATAACCTCAATAATCCTTGCACATAAGCTGTTGGTTGAACTTGTGCCGGTATCTTGCCTCCATCTTGCCGTTACTCTAAGAGAACAATAGCTTACCCAAGGGCAGCTAACAAACATGCATCAAAAGAAGGAATTTCCCAGGCCATCTTCTTAGTTATTACTTTGTGGTCTCAAAAGCCCAAAGTGTGTTGTCACATATTACCAAATATTTTTGAAGTGCACCTCTGAAATGGAAAGCAGTTGCTTCAATACTTGTTTAAAGTACAGGTACATTTCCCAAGAACTAGGACTGACTACAGCTCCTGTGAGGTGGATATTCAATGGCAAGTCTTGCTTTTTCACTGTATAATACATGAAACAGCCTTTATTCTTTGCACAGTTGTAAGGTTGCTCGCAAGAGAGTGCTATAGAGGGCATTGCATTTCAAGACAGGGCTCTCTTATAGCTTGTGTAGGAATCTGGGGATATAAGGACATAGGAGCTGCCATACAAGATAATATCAAATGTCCATCAGTCCACAGCAGAGACCCAGCAGAGACCCTGGGGAAACTCAGATCTTTGTTGACAGAAAAACATTGCCTCTGTACATGATGCTAGCACTTTTAGCTGTCGTAGCATTTTTAGTCACTCATGACTACTGATAGGTTTGTCCTCCATAAATTACTTAATCTTTTCTGAAAACCATCTAACCCTAGGCCCCACACCACAGTTTAGGGAGAGAATGGCAGACTTAACTGTTGATGAAGTAGTTCTCTTTTTTTGTCCATCATCGATCAGTGGGATCATTTTGAATGATAACATTTTGGAGATGCGGGGGGGGGGGATGCATGTATGTTCTGGATCTTTCAGTGAAAATTGCAGGAGTATCTGATGTTACCAGGTATATTTTATATGTCACAAACATGGCTGGCAATTCATCCATATCAGCATCCAGTCCTGAAGGGCAAAATCTCTAGCCCAAAGCCAAAAAGCAGATGGAGCTAGGGTAAAACTAGCAAGTCCATGAATGCAGGAACACGGTGTTCCTGTCCTTCGTTTGGTGTTGATGGAATGTATGGGAGATAGTAAACTTGTAGGGTTTCCAATCCTCAAGAGACCCTCTGACACAGCATCTCACAATGTCATCCTGTCATTTCCACCCACTCAACCACAAGTGGCATGATCATGTCATGAGATACTCCAGGATTCACTCAAAATTTCATGGTAAAATTATAAAAGTTTGGCTGAATCTTAGGGCAGCCTGCAGTATGGTGACATCACCTGCAGTTACATGGCCAGAAATGACAATATAACATTGCAAGGCACTGTTCCAGTAGTTTAAACAATTTAACCTGCACCAGAAGGGTAGGAAGTCTAACTGATTCCCCAATTCCATCCCCATCAAGGGAAAAGTGCAGACCGCATGACTATATGGTGGCATTTTCTTTGACAGGCTCTGCTGGTTGATGTTCAGTTGGGAAGCAGTCAATTAAAACTCCTGAGTCCTTTAAATGATAAATGTTGCTGTTTAGAGTTTGTTTCATTCCCTAGCTACACACTATCAGAATTTTCTTCTATTAGACCAGGGGTAGAAAACCTGCGGCTCTCCAGGTGTTCAGGAACTACAATTCCCATCAGCCCCTACCAGCATGGCCAATTGGCCATGCTGACAGAGGCTGATGGGAATTGTAGTTCCTGAACATCTGGAGAGCCGCAGGTTCCCTACCCCTGTATTAGACGATCACCATTGCTGTCACAGGAGGTCCAATCCCTGTTGGAAAAGGAGGCAATCAGAGAGAGGTTCAGGATGAGCAAAGCCACACTGAGGTGCCAACCAGCATTGGGAGGGCAGAAGGGAACAATTTGTCAGTTCCCTGCAGTGGACAAAGAGCCCTCTCATACAGAGCTGCTTTCAGGTAGCAGGCACTACCTTGTCTAGCCCTTGGAGTGAGGAACAGGCAGTCCTTACAAGAGGACAGGATATGGGTCTCATCCAAGATCAGGGGACATTCCCTGTGAAATTCTGTCTTCATCATCTTCATGACAGACTTTTGGAGGAGTGTGATGTCCTTCTTCAGTTCAGTCACTTGTAGAAGGCCTAGAACCTGATAATGACAGAGCTATAATTAAGCGATCTAAACTCTGTAGTGGTGAAAGAAGAATTGAAGGATGTACTCTGCCTCTTCCCCCCCTTTTAACATGCTACATTTAGGTGGGAAACATCCCACCTGAATGAAGGGAGTGAATGCTCTTAAAGTTACAGAGCAGAAATAAGCTTTCTATTCTCTGAAGACAGGCTTGGGTTTGCGCAGTTCCAATTTGGGACTTCGCAGAAGCTCCACTCCATAAACAGGTCAGCTACCTACTTTTCATCGTGAGCTACAACAATTAACCATAAACATGTCTCATTATCAGAATGTTCTAGTCATCAAGGTTTTTAGTGCTCTGTGTGAACCATATTTCAGCTATTTCTTCCATCTGTTGAGGAAGGGAAGGGAGTACCAAAAAATGCTGTGATCCCACAAGTGAGACATATGCATCTTTTAATTAACTAATATGGCTGACACTGTACAAGGATAGACACATAAAATTCTTGGCAGGGAATGAACATTCTTATGCCTGATCCACAGATTGTCCTCTATTTCCTTTAGAGTTAGGAAAAAGGCAAATAATGTATACTATTGCTGACTTTCTGTTCAGATCCCAGGGTGATAGACAGGATTATACATCTCCATTTTGGGTTAATCACATAAAGCATTTTCTCATTTAGATGAAATCATGCATGGTTTATCTAGGACTGCGCAGAAAACACAACCAAAAACAACATTCCTCTCTCCACCTCCCCCAAGTTTAAGCCTGGAAAAACAGATTAAGTAAATCAACTGCTGATAATGTCTATATGAACATAGGCTTCCCTTGCCTAGCAAGTTTCTAAGGGCTGCCAAAACACCTATAGCAACATGCAATGAATTAGAGTCCTCTAATACTAAACTCAGAAAGGGGCCAAGGCACATTGGCACCAATTTGATCAAAATCCAGATGGTAGCACAGTTAAAGAGGTTAGGAACGCCGTCCAAAATTTGCCAGTTCTGGGAATCCAAACCTGGATGCATTTACTTGGAGGCAAGAAAGGAAGACAAAAAGCTTTTATTTAAATCAAATTATTTCTATTGAAATGCTGTCTGAACCTATTCCTGCAAATCAAGATCCCTTCTGGCCACTACGAACAGACATTAATATGGTATTAAAATGGAGAATCAAGGTTGGAGTAAATAATAAAATGCTGAGGAACAAATCACGCTGATTCCAGAAACACATGTTATCCAAGAAAAACAACCGCCTTTAAACACACAAAATGTATTGTTGAAGGCTTTCACAGACTTCCCTCTGTGATACACCTCTGAAGGTGCCAGCCACAGATGCAGGTGAAACATTAGTAACAAGATCCACCAGACCACGGCCACACAGCCCGGAAAACCCACCAGAACCAGATACACAAAATGTCCTTAAGTAATAAAGCATTAAAAGGTTAAATATGCCCCCCCTCCCTGCTGCCCCAAGAGAGCCAACGCTTGATTCCCCATGCTACCCCATGAAGTCTGCTGGGTGACCTTGGGCTCTCAGAATTCTCTTTGCCCACCCAGTGGCAGGCAGTGGCAAGCCACCCCGGAAAGTCTGTTGCCTTGAAAACCCTACAGCGTCACCGTGAGTCAGCTGTGATTTGACAACCCCCCCCACATGCCCCTCCCCACTGCCAGCCTCTCCACAAATTTCCTTCTCTTAGAGCTGCTTTTCTAAATTAAAAAAAGTTAGAGATCTAATTATGTACATTTGCATGTAATTAGTCCTTAATAGTCTGGCTTCTAAAACAACAATTGTAAATAAAGGCTGATAAATACAGGTGTGTATTAGAGTAAGCTGCTATCAAATGCTACCAGTGAATTGGCTGAAACTTATTCGGAAGGTTTCCAACTGTTATCTTGCCATCCTTCCCAAGCCATTATCTTCCACCAAAAAGTGTGCAATTTGAAATTAAAACTTGTAGCAGATAGTGTACCTAAGGCCTGATGATGAATACCAGGAAAGCATCTGAAGATCACAGCTCATTCTATCAGGCCTGGCAGCCCTGCATTTCAAACCTGTTCTCAGCCAAAGTGTAATTAGAGACATTTTGACTTGCTAATGCTACTTGGACATCTGTTTGGTTAAGCTTACACTTTAAAACCCTGATCCTTGTCTCCCTAATTACGCATTATATCAGGTCACTGTTGCTCCTGTTTTCTAGACCCCTGAACAATGTGCATTTTATTTGACATCCTGTCTCTTTGGTGCCATCCAACTATTCTGGGCAGGTTTCCTCGCTTTGTTCTGCAACATTAACCCAACAAAAGAGTACAGAGAAGTACAGCTAGAATTACCATGCTCTGAAAGGGAGAGATGGGAAATGCTCTCTGATGGTGATTGGGGGCAGGGGTGCAGAAAAAGGATCACTTACAAAGGATTCGTGTCATCCCCCGCCCCACGTCCTCATAGATAGATTCATTGCTTTAAATGGGTGACATTCAGGGACTAGCAACTTTAATTAAAGAGCCAGACTATGTTCAAATACAGAGCAAGAGCTCAACAAAGAGGCAGCATTAAAACAAGCCTGAAGATGTACAGATGTACAGATGTACAGAAAAAGGATCACTTACAAAGGATTCGTGTCATCCCCCGCCCCACGTCCTCATAGATAGATTCATTGCTTTAAATGGGTGACATTCAGGGACTAGCAACTTTAATTAAAGAGCCAGACTATGTTCAAATACAGAGCAAGAGCTCAACAAAGAGGCAGCATTAAAACAAGCCTGAAGATGTACAGTTCGGCAGCACTGATAACTGACACTTGAATTTGTAAGTCGCAGTTTCTGCAGTGCAGACACTGGAACTGGCAAGTGTTAAAATTGGCACATGTGAGGTCTCATAGGAAATCATAAAAATGCACAGAAATACCCTTGTGTGATGGTTTCACTGAACTGGCATAAATCCATGTATGTGGATGACTGTCAAGTCATGTGGATGACTGTGAAGTCTTCTCCATCAGATCCCTTTTGATAAAATATTTTAAAGAAGTTCTTTGTGTGTTTTTTTCTGCTACTGGCTACAGGACCTGCCCCCTCCAACTGCAATCTGTCTTTTACTTTAGTACACAGGTTCCCTATGTGGTGCCTATCAGTGCCACGGTGTCCACTGTCACTTTACCTGGTGCCCACCAAGTGGGCACCAGACAGGGCCAGTTGGGGCTTTTGCCCAGCAAAGCTTATGATTGGCCACTGTAGGTTTGATAATCTATGTAGATTCCCAAAGGGCGTGCCCCCATCCTCCATTGTTTCCAATGGGTGCTAATAGAAGATGGGGGCTACACTTTGAGGGTCCATAACTTTGGACACCCTGAACCAAACTTCACCAAACATGGGAATTATCATCATGAGAGTCTCTTACTGATACCACCCAGGTTTTGTGAAGTTTGTTCCAGGTGGAACAAAGCTATGGACTCCCAAAGGGGGAGCCCCAACCTCCATTGTTTCCAATGGGAGCTAATAGAAGATGGGGCCTACACTTTGAGGGTCCATAACTTTGGACCCCTTGAGCCAAACTTCACCAAACGTGGGAGGTATCATCATGAGACTCTCTTACTGATACCAACCAGGTTTTGTGAAGTTTGGTCCAGGGGGTCCAAAGCTATGGACTTCCAAAGGGGGTGCACCATCACTCATTGTTTCCAATGGGAGCTAATAGGAGATGGAGGCTACCCTTTCGAGGGTCCATAATTTTGGACCCCCTGAACCAAACTTCACCAAACCTGGGTGGTATCATTAGGAGAATCTTCTGAAGATACCCTGAAAGTTTGGTGCCAATACGTCAAAAAAAATGCACCCTCTGCTGGAGCATCCCAGAGCCCTTCGGGGATGGGGCGGTATAAAAGCCTAATTAATAATTAATAAATAATAAATAAATAAAATAAATTTGCCCAAAAATCGTTGTGAGTTTTCTGCATTTCTGTCAATGGGGGATGCAAGCTGGGGGAGCACATTTCTGAAGGTACAGTCTCAAAACTTTCAGGGTCTCATCAGAAGACTGGCCTGATGATACCCCCCAGGTTTGGTGCAGTTTCGTTCAGGGGGGGTCAAAGTTATGGATCCCCAAAGGGGGTGCCCCCATCCCCCATTCTTTCCAATGGGATATAAGGAGATGGGGGCTAGCCTTTTGAGGGCCCATAACTTTGCCCCCCTGAACCAAACTGCACCAAACTTGGTCAGTACCATCAGGACAGTCTCCAGATAATACCCTGAAAGCTTGGTGCCAATACATCAAAAAATGCGCCCCCTGCAGGAACATCCCAGAAATTTTCCCAAGAATCTTTGTTCTGGAGTGAGTTTTCCACATTGCTGTCAATGGGGGATGCAGGATGGGGTGGGGGGGAATTTCTGAAGGCACAGTCTCAAAACTTTCAGGATCTCATCAGGAGACTGCCCTGATGATACCCCCCCCAGGTTTGGTGCAGTTTGGGTTAGGGAGGGTCAAAGTTATGGACACTCAAAGGGGGTGCCCCATCCCCCATTCTTTCCAATGGGAGATAAGGAGATGGGGGCTACCCTTTTGAGGGCCCATAACTTTGGCCCCCCTGAACCAAACTGCACCAAACTTGGGGGGGGTAGCATCAGGACAATCTCATGATGATATGCTGAAATTCTGGTGCCGATATGTTTAAAAATGCATCCCCTGCAGGCACCAATGACCTGGTGGGGTGGCTGCCCATGGGGGGGGGCAAAACTCAGATTTTGCACTGGGCTCCATTTTCCCTCTATGCCTCTGCCCAGAGGGGAGGGCAGAAGGAACTGCTGGCTGCCTGCTGGGAGCCCAGCTAGTGGGGGGCAGTGGGGGGCAGGGCAGGGGAGTCTGCCATCCCCAGCCTTAGAGAGCTGCTTATAAAGCACTAGGCTGGGGGCGGGGCTTGGGGAGGCATGGCCATGCCCTAGGGGCGGGTGGGGGTGTGGCCCCACCCCCAACCCCCCATAAAAAAATCTATACCTACGTCCCTGACTTGGGTTCTTTCTGCATATCAGCACAAAAAAAAAGTGCATATCACAAAAGGGAACTCTCCTCCCAAGGGAATCAACCAAGTTAAAACTGATAACAGATAACCTTTAATGACATACTACAAAAACCCAAACAAGATACAAAAAATTATAAGACAACATACAAAGCAAAATTAAGATCATTTGTTTATGGCCATGCATAAAATCCTGGATGTTTGCTCTAGCATAGATGTCAAACTCGTGGCCCTCCAGACGTTATTGAATACAGTTCCCATCATTCCCTGCCAGCATAATATTGGCAGGGGATGATGGAAACTGTAGTCCATAACATCTGGAGGGCCGTGAGTTTGACACCTGTGCTCTAGAGCATAGCTGAATTCACTGTTTAATAGATAAACTGTCTTCTGCTGGTCTGCCCATCAATAAGGTTGAGAATGCCCATTCCCTGAGAAATGGGAAGTGCTGGAGTGCTTGCATCCCATATGGCCACGTAGGTGTGGCCAGATATTTGTTTGCTCTTTCTGAACCGGAGCTCCGACATGCCATCACTTTGGCCAGATGCAATGTGCTTCCTTACGCTTTGAGGGATAGAAGAGGCTCCAAAACACCCCATAGCGAGCATTTTTGAATCTGCATGCTGAAAACTGCAGAAACTGTACACCATGTTATGTATTATTGCCCTCTTCGTAACCAGACCAGAACAAAGTTCTTCTTGTAACAAGACCACCTCTCCATTTCGGAGGCTTTGATGCAGGGGGAAAAATAGCAATAACTCCAAAGAAACAGCGGCCATCTATGCTTGCATTACTTACTCCACAGCTGTTTGCTCTGCAGTGGGTTTTTCCCCATTTTTTTTTGTTTACACAGGGATTCTCTTCCTGGCGAGTATTTCTAGCCAAGATGAGTCATTTTTTTTTGCCTGCAGCATCCTTGTTCTTTCTGTACAACCTCCACTTGGGGAGGTTGCCTGCCATCTTTTTTTTTGGGGGGGGGAGGGTTCTGTCTTTGGCCTGGCATTACCTTGCTACACCTGGTCTGTTTCATGTCACTTTGATTGGATTTATCACTGCAGCAATATACTTTCACCATTTTTTTAAAAAAAGCTTCTGATTGTTCTGAAATGGTGACCCAAAGAGTTGGAGGAACGAATGCAAAGGAAGGCAGGGAGGAGCAAGTAAACCTGAAGAAAGCCTAACACATATGGAGCTCCTTTGCTTTTCCTGCAAAGTGAGAGAAAAATTCACACATTGAGAGCTTTTGGAAACAAGAATCCAACATGAAGTACTCTCAACGCAAAGGAAACCACAAATGTGGAAATGGCCAGAATGAAATTTCCTCAATTAAACTGGAGTCTGGAAGGCCAGCAGAAATGGGTCAGCCCAATTACGGTGTCCAAAAATGTTGCAACATGAATTTCAGGGAACCTGCTGTCATCAAGAGACTTCATGTGGAAAAACAGGAAGTATTTTCTAGGGTATAAAATGCTGAGGGTTTTAGAGGACAATCTGAAATTGTCACCTCAACTCAGCCACATTGCCATCCTTGAAAAATGCAATACTGCCGCAATTAAACACTTCTTTTTCACCAAAGGAGGTCAATACATACCTTCTGCAGTTAAAACCTTCAAATCCAAATTAATTCCAAAAATGCTATATGGAGCCCCAATATCAGGTGGCCTGATTAAAGACCTAGAAAGAATTCAGTCCAAGTATTTTGCAACCTTTTCAGACTACCCAACTGTGTTGCAAATGTCAGCCTATGCCTAGAAATGGATTTAAATCTTATGACTACGACAGTCTGGATATCAGCCTTGAAATTTTGGGTGCACCTCCATCACAATGCAAGGCCAGGCAAATTAACATGTCACATGCTCGCAGATTCAATGCGCTCCAAATGGAACCCAAAAATTGCAAATTATATCACAACCTTAGGTTTCTCTGTGGAATTTTTTTTCCAACTCAGATGAGATCAATACCTTTTGCACCTTAAAACAAAGAATACTTGATCTGGAAAGACAAAAACTGCTAGCTGAAACTAACATGCCTTGCTCATCGTTGAGCTATGGACTTCTTCCACTTGATGAATCCCTTCTAGCCTACTTCAAAAATCTCTCATCCCCATCACTGAGACGCTTCTTTATGCAAGCTCGTCTAAATGTCCTCCCCTCTGCTGTTCTCTGTGGCAGATTCCTGCAGGTCCGGTTACTAGCAAGAACTTGTCCATGTTCGGCCAACCAAGTAGAAACAACTGCTCATATACTCCTGTATTGTTTTCGCCACACAGAACTAAGGAGTCTCTACATTGAACCTCATATTAATTCGTGTCTTGCCACTTCTGACCAAGACAAGCTACGTCTGCTTTTGAATGACTGCTGCACTAAAAGAACTGCAGACGTAGCAAAGTTTTTGGCAACAGCTTTATCAACAACTGCACACTCCTGTTGATCACCTAATAACCTTTTATTGTTGTTATTGTTAGTCTGATTGTTGTTTTATCCTATGCCTAATAAAGGTAATGAATGAATGATAGTCCTAAGATAAAGAAATGCTGCAAACTTAAATAAGATGTCATGTTGATAAGTTGAAAAATAAATGTCAAGGGATTTGTTCCAATGCTGTGTACCACTCAAAGGTCTCAAATCTTACTTGGCCATGGTATTTCAGCAGTACCAGATCTGAATATAGAGCAAGAAAAGGCTGGCTGACATTTCATCCCTGGCTTTAAGGGTTTGTTTGAAGTATAGTATGCTAACATGGAGTTATATGTACATGTCCCCATAAACACAAAGATGCCCAGTTACACTGGGAATGGCCCTAATACAAAGAGATAATACTTAGATAAAAAATGTGACTGGCCTCTCAATACATCTCTGTCTCTGCCAATCATTCATTTTCTTTTTAATTAGCAGGCCCAAGAGAACAGCTTGTTTTCCTCACACACGCTGGCAAAAATGTCAAGAGGAAAATTTGATGGATCCTTCTTGATTAAGTGTTTGAATACCAATTTTTGGGAAAGGATATCCTTCCCTAATTTTGAGACAATTTTTTTGGTCAACAAAATTTTCTAGAATTCTTCTTTCATTTAACAATTACCCTGCAATTTAGTTTGGGAAGAAGACTTATCCAGCTCTTACTTGATGGGTAATTTGAACCTAGGCATGGCATGAGTCTAACGATGGGAAGTGGAAGAACAAGTTCTGTAAAGAATGCCACCCACTGTTAAATGTACCAGCTTTTATTGATAGTCTGTATGGGAGGGTGGGGTACAGTTGGCACCTCCAAAGCATTCACATCACCATGCTTCCACCTTGAGCAAGCCCCTTCCCCTTTCTGTCCACCTACTTGCCCCCAAAGTCAGATATGCTTGAGATAGCAATACAGGTGGCACAAACATCCTTCAACCAAATAAGCAAATGTACGGCTGTGGCAGCATTCATCTCTTAAAGTGGCAGTCCCTCTTTATAGCTCCCATGGACCACAACTCTGGCACTATTTTAGTTTCATTCGCCATCAGCACCCAATCCAATCTCCTTGGCGACATAAATTATCTCAAGAGTCTCTAGGAAAAGGAGGTGGACTAGACAAAAAAAGAAAAGAAAATGGCACCAATGACTGTGGCTGTGGATACTGATGAATCAACACGAAGCAAATAGAAAGTTCAAGAGAATTTCAGCACCCATGAGAAGCCCTCTTTCTCACTGCCAATGCCTGCTCTTGAACATTCTTATCAGTCCTACTTGAAATTGATCATACAACTAAATCTCATACCCTGTTCCACATGGTACACTACCCTCATTTTGGTATATCTACTCTAAAACTTCCAGTCATTTTTATATCAGTTTAACTTTCATCACTTTCTGTATAGACTACTAGGAATTCTGTTAAAGGTCCCTACTCCTCAGTGAGGAATGAGGATGAACCCAATATCCATAGCTTCTAAACAGCTATTTTATGCCTGCTCATTAATAAATTTTATGCCCACTCCTTTTATGATGACCCCTTAATAAATTTGCTCCCCAGTTCTATCTCATGACCATTAGACAAAAGCCATAAGCAGCATTCAACCATTTCCCTTCCAAATTCCTGAGACAAGAATTCTCCCTTTCAGTTAATTAACTGACACACTTATTTATATTTATTTATTTATATATTAAATTATATATTAAACACATCCCATGAGTGTCCTGATCATTATTAGTGGCAAGGTAGAGATCAATTCCTACTCGGCAAATATCTTTATTATCCAGCTGCCATGAGAAATCTGTTAACCCAATACAATGGCAAGCAATGTGACATTCACAGAAACACCTGCCAGTCAATGGCTCCCATCACAACTCTTCCACCTCCCTGACCATGTGTGACCATCAGACTGAATAGCCCAGGATTGAAATGCATGAATCAAGGCAGTAAATCAGCACTGGAATGTGGATAGATGCTAAAAAAGGAGGTGGTTCCCTTTGCAAATGTCTCCTATGTGAATTTGGAAATATACCCATAAAGTTACATCTGCAGCCTTTGCTTTGGCAGAGCATTGCCCACTAATGCAAATCCACCTCCAAGCATGCTTGCTCACTGCCATGTATCCACTGGGCTTTCATCCAGCAGTGGGATGCATACTGCTGCTACTGGCAGTTGCTTAGTATATTTCCTTTTTTTTTTTGCCAGAATACAGTATACAGGCTACCCCAGGAATCCAAGACAAGTTTCACTTTGGGCCTGGATAAACAGAGGTCAGACTTGAAAAAAGAACTCTAGCGATGTTAATCTTTTGTTGGTGAACAACAATTGTTTCTTAGTTGTATACAGCAAACATGAACATGCAAAACACTGTATGCTTATAAAGACCTGCTTCCTAGGAAAGTGCGGTTTTGGAGAGCTGTCTGAGATGTGGTCAGAGACACAACAAACACTGTGGCAGCACCAATGGCCTCTCTCCACACCCACCACCAAAGCAGGGCTGCCAAAAGGCATTATGGGGCTGCAGAAAAAGATTCACTCCGTGCTCCGCCCTTGACAACCTCATTCTGTCTCCTGCACATGCAGAAGAATAAACAAAAGATGTCCAATCAGAACAGATATTCTGCTGCAGCCTCCCAACCACAACTGGTCCCCCTCCCAAGGTGACCCTGGCCTCTAGAATTTTGTACCCAAGGTCCCTCTCCCTATGTGAAATGGAATGGCATAGATCAGTTTCACTAGATCACAGAAGCTAAGCAGGATAGGTAATTGAAAGGGCGGTCACCAAGAAAGGCTTTACTGATGAAGGGAATGGCAAACAACATTTGCCTTGAAAGCCCCTTGCTTGGGTCACCCAGGAACCAGGAAGTACCTCCTCATGTGGTATAAATGCAGGTCAAATGAGTGTAACAGTAAAGTAGCCTGTGAAGATGACACACTTCGACTGACCTGCAAACAAAGCATGGTGATAGTTATTTACTCTGACATCTTTGGAAGAAACCACAGAAGAAACCTGGAATGTCCCTACCACAATCTAGGAATCCCTGCAACAGAATGCCACTCTGACAGTGCCCTTCAGCTCATGACAAGGTGCTGCCATGGCAAGCGGACCTGTAGTGTGTGTGCCAGCACTTACGAATTTGGAGACCCATGTTACCCAGGCATCCCCAAGCACCTCAATGTTATCTACACATTGGGTGAAACTGAGACTGATGATCAGTCAGCTTTGGTGAACATCTTCTCCCAAATTCAGAATACCGACTTGAGCAGCTTTTAATGTGTGCCTCTGATGTGAGACCAGCTTTATAATTGAGGCTGATTTTCTCATCAAGGATCTTTAATGTTTCAGCCACCTGACTTGTGGTTTTCCCCCCTGCTTCCAAATGACATTGCCCTATTAGGGCATATATCATGAATAACTCATTGTTTCCACAGCCATCTACTTCAAACCTGTGGAAAAAATGGTGTTTCCCAAGTAGGTTGCCAGGACATGATTGGCATGAGCCGTTTCTTGTGTTTGAAAAGGAAACCGTGCAGTTCCTAGTCAATTGTTATTGAATTATTATTAATGCACTGGTTTATTGATGTATTATTATAGGATGTATTGCTTTAGGATGAATTTCATATTAATATGTATTAAGATGTTGTTATAGCGCTGCTATTGTGGTTATCTTCGATCTGTTAGATTTGATATGTCTAAGTCGCCATCTGTAATTTTGATCCTTATTTTTAGTTTAATGTATCTCATTGTTTCATTACTGTTTATTCTATTGTAGCTGTATACAGTTTTACCATGTTGTTAGTCACCCTGAACTCTTTGGGGATAGGGCGGGGTATAAATTAAAACTGAAATGAAAATGAAATATCACTTGTGGCTTGAGAGTATATATGTACATAGTTTCTCCACTTGGCAGTCCTCTCTAGAAGTATGTTTCATTTCCAATCCTGATGTACAGGTCCTTCCACCTTTCACTTTATTGCTCAGAACAATCAGCTTCAATAATCCCCTGAAGACTTTTTTTATTACCAATGTAGCTTTTTTGTTTTGCTATGCTGCTGATATTTTGCACGAACTATTCTGATGAAATCCCAACATTCATTAGGTGTGCCAAGTCTCCCATGATGACTCAGAGCTCCACCTGCTGGTTGGTGGAGAAGTGAGAACAAAATGCATGGGAGTAAGTGGCATTGTGGAACACTGAAATATCACTTCTGGGTATGTAACTGGACATGGTGTCCCAATGTCATGTGTCAAGATGTCATGCAGAACTCTCCTTGTGCAAATGCAAAATGAGGGTGGTTGTCTAATACATGGTATGTCTTAATGCAGGATGGTGGGTTACCCTCAGCTTTATGGGTTACAAGCTGACCGAGCTTGAGGTTGCGGCCTAACAACTTTGGAAAACTTTGCATAACAGTTGAATTTGAGTCTGACTTATTTCCATTGTCAGATAAAGCAGGTGCCTCCGAGAGAGAGAGAGAAGAAAAGAAAGTCTAATCCCAGGATGTGAGTAATTTATCTGTTTCGTTTTCTCTAAAATATATTAGAAGGTACAATGAATGCAAACATCTGACAGGCAATTTTGTATGATGATGATAATTTTTATTATTTCAAGCAACCTTCCTCTCTCCCCTAGTTTATCTCACAGACCAGATGCAGCTGCCATTGTTTCAAACCATGGCTACAGATTTTAAGAAAGAAAAGAATATTTCAGAATTGGCCTCTTGTCATTTCTCAGGTTGAAGGATAGAGATGCATTGTGCAGTGATAAGGATTACTTCATAAATTAAACCAAAGCTTTTTGAGGGGGAGGGGGGAATGGGAAGGCATAATATTATCACTGATTTTACATTTAAGGAAATTGGATTAAAACCTGCAGAACTCTCTTCTTCAATATACAAGAGTTAAAAGTCGGGTCCTACCAAAATCCGGATCCCACAACCGTATTGGTTTGAGTGGGAGAACAGGTTCAAAATATTTCGCATTGACATTAATGGGACCGACTATGGGTTAGATTTGAACTACTGTTGGAGGTGTGGGCCTTCCCCATTCTGGAGGTGTCGGCCATCCCCATTCTCCACTCCTATTATATCCCCAAACTGGAGGTGTGGGCCTTCCCCATTCTCCACTCCTATTATATCCCACTGATCTGTGCCCTCTCTCCTACTCAGGTGAGAGTCAAATAATCTCAGGAACAGCAGAGGAGCAAAGCGATAGGAGACAATAACAACAACAGCCAAGCCCACTCCAACTACAACAATGTTTTTCCACCAGGGTACCCAGAACCTCCTGGCTGGGCAGGTTTAATATTAATTAAAAACATCACTCACTCATACACATACACACAAACACACCAGCTTGATTAACAGCATTGCTCAAATCTTGCAAACTGAGGGCCATGGCTTATTTGCTTGGGTTAATCCATCTCAGGTTAGGTCTTCCTCTTTTGCTGCTGCCTTCAGCTTTTTATAGTCCTACATGCTGGTGCCATATTCCTCGCTGTATCTAGGGCCTAACAGTGATCCTGCTATGGTGTCTGCAGCATACTGCTGCATCAAAGCCAAATTAGGCATAGAAACAGGGAATGATATGAAAATGTCATCATTATGAAAATATGGATTACAGCATGTGTTCAACACTTACAAAGCACTTTAAAATATGCATTTCCATGTGTGCTCTGTGTGTATTCATAAAAATGAAGAACACAAAAATTCATTGTGGTTTACTGGAACAGAGCACTTGATGCAACAAAGAGCCAAAGTTGACATGACAGCATTCCTGAATCTACCTCAGGAATGCCACTACTATTTCAGGGGTGAAATTCCCTCTGTTTACAAATGTTGTGGGGCCTGATCCTTATTTGGATCTTGTTTTTTAAATATTTCACCATTTTAAAAAACCTAAACTCTTGGGGGTTGGGCTCTTGGAAATGGTGTGCCAGTGTGGGGAATAAGTGCACTTCCTTCGTACGCAGTCATGATCAGGACTGGGCCTTCACGGTGTTTGTGAACAAGAGGGAATTTCATCCCTAAAATGGAAGTGGCATACCCATGGTGGACTCTATCACATCTAGTTTGACTCTATGAAACACATGCAGAATAGGATGAGTGACATCTGTCTGACAGAGAGGCTATAGAGACAGCATGCCCGGGGCAAGGAAAGGAGCCATGGCAGGTTGTCCCAGTCCAGATCCATTCCAAACAAAACCAGATGAGTGAATCCATGCAAGCCAATGGAAAAATCCGCTATTTCTGAGCCCTGTCTTATCAGTAATCAGAAGGCGGTTCTCTGCAGGAAACAGAAGAAGATGCTGGAACTTCTACTGCTACAGTCACCTGGGGGCTTCTCACCATGTGGCACCTCACAATGCACTCCTAAGCTTCAATGGCTTCGATGGAATTATTGTACACTTAAATTGATTTCAACAGAATTAGAAGAGCATAACTGTATTTAAGGCTGCACTGTTAGTCATACGCTTCTGTGAGGACCATGGAAAAACTCACATTCAGAAATGTAAACTATTTCCAGGCAAAACAACACACTGCCCTTAACTTCTTGCTTCAAACCTTTTTGCCACAACCTTTTTGCTATTGTTTGTTGCTTTTTGTTAGGTTGTCTTTAAAAAGGCTCACAATAAAAAATTATCAAAAAGAAAAAACCACCATTTTGCATCAAACCGGTTGTAATTTCAGCAAAACAAAGCAAAGGTGAAATATGTCCCCCTCGTTTGCTATAATATGACTCCCTTCAGCATTTCTGTAATTGTTATAAAACAGAACAAACATGAAAATAATTACAGCAGAGATGCATAATTTTGACATTTCAGCAGCAAGAGGTTTCTAACCAATGTCTTATTGTTGTCTGTTTGAGTCCTTTGTCAAAGTCTAACTTGCAAAGTCAAGGCCATGAGCTAACATCTATGCTGACACTGATGAAATTACCTAGTGGATGACGAGTCTCTGGAGGCGCATGTTGTCATGGATAATAAAAGAAGAGGAGAGAAGAAAAGATTTCTGGTTTGATGCAATTGAAAATTCAATGAAGGAAGTTATGTATTTGAAACAAATATATATGCATATATCATACTTCCCCAGAATACAGTCAACAAACTTTGGCTTCAAAAGATATGCTAGAGAGACCTCTCAAAATATAATATTAGCACAATTGGAGGCAGGGGAGGGGACAATTTTACATAGGGTTCAGCCAGTTTATAACAATGATATTGAATGAATTGAATTTTAATGGGGCAATATCAATAGTAATTTATAAGGTTTGATTATTAAAAAGGCAGAATGGGAACAAAAAAGATTCTGAAAGCTATGTAGAAATTATTTAAAGGTGCTCAACATTTGTTTTTCATGAAGCATTAACAAAGGAATTCTCAATATGGTGCCATGGGACCCACCAACACCTTGCTTGGTATCTGCCAAGTCTTTTTAGAAAGTGAGTGGGGTCTGATGGGCTAGGCAATGTGGGGTCACTTTCCTTCCTTATAGTATTCTACTGGGCCTCACTGAGTAACATAGCAATTTCCTTGTCTTTTAGTGATATGGTGCAGCATCCCTTAATAAGTAAACATTAACAAGTTGGGTGCTGTGTGGTTTCCGGGCTGTATGGCCGTGTTCTAGCAGCATTCTCTCCTGACGTTTCGCCTGCATCTGTGGCTGGCATCTTCGACAATACGTTAACAAGTTAGTAACAAGCTATTGACCTAAGTTTGCAAGACCTGAGCTAGTGTGGGGTAGTGGTTAAGGGCAGCAGACTCTAATCTGGAGAACTGGGTTTGATTCCCTGTTCCTCCACATGAGCAGCTGATTGTAATCAGGAGAACAAGGTTTGATTCCCCTGCTTCTCCACATGGACAGTGAGCTCTAATATGGAAAAACAATGTTGCACTTACCTGTAATTGTTGTTCATCGAGAGGATATACAAGGTTGGATCCAGTCAGCTTTTTTGCTCAACCTTGCCGATCACCCCACCCACAACCCTTATCCCACATGGCTTCACAACCCTTCACCTATTTTCATCAATAGAAAAGCTGCTTAGATCTCCCATCAATGAAACCAGAGCACTTCTGGTTCTTTGAACTGCTGCTTGTGTGAATGTAGAACAAGGTAGAATACAATCTTACATACCATACTATTTCTCTTCTTTTTGCTAGGAAAAAAAACTTGTCATTAAACTACTCAGAATCTGAAAGTATAGGACAAAATGAGTAGCATCCGCAAAGACTAATGGAAGAGATTTCTAGTCCCCTGAATCTCCCATTTCACAAGAGCTCTTAGGTACAGTTCTATCTGAAAACACTTATGTGAAGAGGGAATGTGAGACTTCAGAGTAGTCTGAAATTCATTTCAGTTAAATAATACAAAATGATGGTTCACATTTGAATGGTTATTATGCAACTGGGGGGCATTAACACACAGTCCAGAAATGAATAAGTTCTAGCTATCTAATAAATACAACGATTGGACTGAAATTAACAGTTTGGAGTTTTTGCTAAACAGCAACATAATTAAAAAAAATAGGTCAGAAAACAGGACTCAATGAAATGACTTTCCTTCATAAGCATATCTTAAGTAATCATTATCTTGATAAAACCTGGGGGATAATTACTACCACCACTGCTCTGCATTCTCACAACTATCTGGTTCCCCTGCCTTTGTGCTGAACTATCAATTCACACAAATGCTGTGGGATGCATACCTCTCGGGACTTCTATAATTCTACATTGCAGGCAGGAAATTCATAGGACCAAATGTTCTTCCACATTAAAACTCAAATTCCAACCAGAAGGCGATTCCATGAAAGTGGAAAGACCAGTGGTATGTGACAAAACCTGACATGGGCCTGCTAAGCACATCAGGTTTAGCAGGTTTCGAAGCTAGATTGTCCTTTTATCACTAATGTGTGGAAGTCACTAAGGAGAGTCCAGTTCCCTGGATTCTACCATATTCTGGAGATCCCTTTTCCATCTGAGAAGGTTTGGGCCAGCTCAGGGAATGGGCCGGTTCTGACAGTTGGCAGGAGAGTGGAGAAGAAAGGATCGCAGAATAAGTACCCAATATATTGACTGATGCAATGGTAAAGCACAGCCTTTGTTTACAGCACAAACATTATTAAACATATCTAAATCACTTCAATTAGACTCAGTGCAATTCAATTGTTGGAATCAAATTCTCCAGCTTTTCTTATATTTGTTTCAATCTCTGTTATGAGGAGTCAAAACCACATAAAGATGCTTCCGTAGCACACCTGCAACCAGTTCATTGTTTATGGCTGATTCTGCTTGAAGATAAGGATCTTGGAATAAAACCAACAAGCACTTCCATGCTCCCATTGTTATAAATATATTAAAATGCACCCCCCCCCAAAAAAAAACCCCTGAAAGAAAAATATGTAAGATCAGCTGTCTCTGGACAAAGCCAGACACAAAATAATAACTTCTTTCTGATAGCACCTGGGTTTACTTTCCAATGACACCTGCCATTACCTTTAACAACATCTAACAAGATCACATCCTAGCCATCTGTGTCTCAAGGGCATTTGGGAGTTGTAGCAATTTTGATCCCTTTCTTCCCAGATTTAAAACTCTGAAATGAAAAGAACTCCAGAGCAAGAAAAATATTTTGCTGGTCATACTGCAGTAAAGTAGCCCAGTGAATGATAGGACCATGAATTATGCATTAGAAGTGAGAAGTGAGCAAACTTGACTTTGAACAAATCACAATGGACTACATCCCACATCTCTATCAAGGGCAGATTTTAGGGTCGTGTTGTCAAACCTGTGGGAGAAAAAGCGAATGTTTAGCAAAATCCTTTAACTCAGTGGTCTACTTCTATTTGCTCCCTTCGATAGAGTCCTGTATAGTAACAGATTGAAAAGGCAGCAGGAAAGAACTTGGCAGAATCCCAAAATCTGTCAACATCTGGGTGATCTAAAAGAAAGAAAATTGTTAAAACATATATTCTGGGGTTTATCCTGTAAATGGCCTTAATTCAAAACCTAAACTGTGGAATAATTAGGGGTCTGTCTGATGCTTCTCTCTCTCTTTTCCCCCCAGGGATGTAGGGCAATAACTGAAAATTGGGCACAAACTATGATCACTGGGGTGGTGTATAAAATCTCACATTAAAATTCCGGAACCAACACTAGCAACTGATGTCCATTTTCTACAGGATGGGGTATTGAATGTGACTCTCAAATCCACTGCTGTACCACTACCCTGGGATCCTTTGCAGGAAGCCTGGACAGCTTATGATTCCTCAAGCTGAACACAACAAACCAATTGGGGGTTGGATCCAAGCAGCTTTTCTGCTGTCAGAAAAGGAAGGAAGGGTCCTATCCAATCATCCAAAAAGGTTGTGCTGGAGACACTGGGACCCGCATGTATAATACCCTTGTGAGATGAGGACTATAGTAAAAAGGGTAATTATGCACAGTAGAGTGAAAAATTTGGCTGGATCTAACTCCATGTGTTTCAAATGCTTGATCCCCCTCCCTCCAGTTTCTGCAATCTCAGGCAGATACTCAAGAACGAGTTTTATTAAGCCCTTGCTAAGATGCCATTATTTGCATCTTGGTGGAACAGAAGGCTTGTACGGCTAGTCTACAAACTGTGGTTGTACCAGCATGAACAGAGCTAGTGTGGAGCAGGGGCTAGAATGTGGGGCATGGGTCAGGAGGATACCGCTTTAGACACTGCTTGAAGAAAATGGTCTTGATGATGCTACACTGGTGATAGTTTGGAAAAAGCTCCACAAAACTGAGATCATGCCATAAATGGAAAATTAGCATTTGACGAAAATGGTAGAAAATAAAGTCTCAGAAGCAATGGTTGGTTGCAACTCTGGGAAGTCAATCTATACATGGTTATATATATATATATTTCACTGCTTTGTTTAGTACTTTGCTGCATGTATAAACTGAGCCCTCACATCAAAAATCGCAAACAGAACTTTGTTTTCACTCAATATCATTTCAAATTTCAATGGAGTTGGTTCACACATTCAGCAGTCAACAGAATGACTAGGTAACTAACTAGTCAAATCACATGGACATGACTAATCAAATCATATTACCCAGAGTTGCAAGCACAGAGGATGTGCCAACCATGGTCCTGTAAGTCACATCTTAACTTGCTCTCATTTCCAGTAAATTAGCTGTGACTGGAACTGTTCTAGGAATACCTCTCTGATGTGTTTGAGAGCATGCTTACATGAAACGACAGAGAAAGCATGGCTAAAAAAAATCCTGGTCAAGCAACTGGCTTTTTATCTTTTTAGGAACTGCCACAAACTGGAGAAGATTTTGTGTGCAATGTCTTTGTTGTGAGAAAGTATTTTATCCCTAAAACATTTTCTTGGCTACCATCAATAAAATGTGCTAAGAACTTGAAAAGACTGCATGTGGGGCATTATTTGATTTGCTGTTTTATCCCATCCCATTTTAAAGTCAAATCACTAGAGCAAGAGCATCAAATGTAGCAGAAGTGTAAATGCCCTCCATTCCCAGAGGCCTTCAGAGTTCTCTCCATTTCATGCATCCCTGAACTACATATTTACCCTAAAACTGTTTTTACTATGCACTCCACAACAAACACTTGGACTTGATCTTCTGGCAAATCTCAGCTGCATCCCCCCTCCTCCCCACATTTAACAAAGCCCCTGCCGAAGACTCCTGGTTGACGTCTCAGGTGAGATACAAGTGAACTGTCTAATGGAAGTTAATGTCCCATCAAAACAAGGTCAACGAAGCATCCATCCTTTTGGATCAAGCACTTAAATCTGCAGCAAAAACTGCACAAAAGCATGGTGTATGATTACAGTGTACAGCAAAAATAAGCAGGAGTCTCAGATTATTAAGATTTTATTGCAGACTGCAGGCCACTTCATCAGAGGTATGCCATTCATTTGATTGCTAACTTTTCTCAAATGATTTCATCATACTGGCCGAATTATACTCATAGTCGTTCCTACTGATCTTCAGTGGTTCTTCTTTTAAGCAAACACATCATGATATTCCCCAAAGGCTAAAATAATATATCAAGGTGTAATATGGAATTGTCATGTGGGCAGCTGTGTATAGCTGTTCGTAGCTTCAGGTAGGTAACTGTGTTAGTCTGTAGCCGCAGAACAAAGTTCAAGTCCAGTAGCACCTTAGAGACCAACAAAATTTTCCAGAGTGCAAGCTTCCATAAATCTAGTGCTGCCAGATGCCCCCTGGGATGGAAGTATAGAGTTGCCAGCTCAAGGTTGGGAAAACCCTGGAGATGTGGAGGTGGAGCCTAAGGAAGACAAGTACCTCAAAGGGGTACACTGCCACAGAGTCCAATCTCCAAAGCAGCCATTTCCCCAGGTATCCCTACGTGATACTTTCTTCAGATACCAATATGATGAAATGAGCTGTGATTCACATGCATTTTCACCATGGAAAATGTTGTTGGTCTCCAAGATGCTTCTAGACATGATACATGGAATTAGAGAAGATGATCAGACCCTGACAGATGACACATCTAGTTTTACACAACTGTAGTGAACTGGACCATTTCACAGCAAGAGCAGGCAATTCCTTGTCCAACCCAATTTACTTTTCAAGCATTGTTGAACTTCATCTGTCCAACCCTTGGCACCTTAACTACCCTTGCTGCCACCATTAGGTCCCTCTTTTTAACTGGAAGGGGCCCTGCAAGCTCTCAGATAACCTAATGGGAGGGAGCTTTTCAAATATTAGGCTAACCCCCCCTTTTGTATCAGTATCAGTACTATAGTATCAGTATCAACCAAGACCGAAGAACAAGCTGATCTTTTCTATCCTTCCAAAGCCTTCCTCTAATCTCATCATTTATCAGCCAGAGTCCCATCAGCAAAAACAACAACAAATGCCACTCACTATCAACCATTAAAAACTGAAGTCCAGCCATTCTTCACTCTGATTGGTGGAGAGTCATCACTGGAAGGATTCTGCGGGACACCCTTCACTGTCACCAGACTGGTTGGTGACAATACATCAGTATAATCAGTAGGCTTGCAGAGGTCAGTAGAGGGGAGGGATTTTGCTTTGAAAATCTATCACAACAACCAAGAGGGCTTGGAGCTTGAATTCTTTAGCCCTGTTAGTCCATGTTACATAGGTGCTCAATCCATTATACTATGTGTGGTAGTCCCTTCAGAAGCCAGTGCTGCACAGCAGTTAGACAGCTGGAGTCAGACCATGGAGCTCACCCAGTGACTTTGGGTCAATCATTCTCTTGCAGCTTACCTTAAATCACAGGGATGCTGTGAGAATGAAATAGAAGGACAATCCATGTACTTCAATATCTTTAATATGAGCTCCAGAAAGGGTAGGATAAAAGCTAGCTAGAGATGCATTGGCCGTTTCCGCATGGCCATGCTGGGGGTCGGGTTGGCGTACATGATGCTGACCCAACCCCCCGGAAACTACCAGGAAGACGGCGCTGTGCTGTGCCGTGGCCCGATAAACTTACCTTCCCTGCGACTGTCTGGCACGTCACCGAGGCCGGGGACACGCCCCCTGCCCTGCGCAACTGCTCCGGAGTTGCAGGGCGGGGGGGGCGGGTCCCCAGGCCTCAGCGATGCGTCGGACAGTCGCAGGGAAGGTAGGTCGATTAGGAAAGGGGGGAGGGATGGTGCCTTCCAGCCGCTGCTGTTCTCACGGCAGCGTTTGGAAGCTGCTGTTTCCCAAAAACCTCACTCAGGGAGCGAGGTTGGGAAACAGTGGCTTCACGCCGCTGGGGAAGAGCAGCTGCGCGCCCCTTGTGAACAGTTCCCTGGGGACAGCGTTTTTGCCATCTCCAGGGTGCTGTATTTGGCCTGTGCGGAAAGGGCCTTTGTTTCACTCCTTGTAGACAACAGGCTGCATACAAAGGTTTTTAAAAAACCATAGCACCAAGATTTGAGCTTCAGACACTAGCTGAGCAGATCTATCTATATTTCTATCAATTTTACCCCATCCTTCTTCCAGGACATGTCACACCTTTTTAATGGTCAGAACCAGACAGAATGACTGGCGCCGGGTCTCCTCAGCGAGCTTCTTGGCAGAGTGACAACTTGAAGCTACATCTGCCAGGTCCTAATTCAATCCACTACACTAGTTCTTGCAAATCATTAAGGTCCCAACCATGGTGAGATTTTTTTTAACATGATTTGATTAGATTCTTTTTTTTCAAAAGCACTCACACACCAGACTTTACCCTATGATAGTGTTTCCTAATGGAAAGGACAGCTAGATTTGAGTCCAGTAGCCACTCAGAGACCAACAAGATTTTTGGGGTACAGCTTCCGAAAATCAACACCCTTAGTCAAATACCGGACGAAGGGATATCTAACAAAGGGAGCTCTGACTTTTGAATGCTCATGTCCCAAAAATCTTGTTGGTCTCTAAAGAGCTACTGCAGACCAACACAGACCAACTATCTCCAATGAAAAGAATCTCCAAATGGTGGAAAGAAATCGTGCGACTGGCTACCTCAATGCTTAATTTGACAATCAAATCACACCCAGCTTAAGTTCCCTGCCCAGACAAGAGGAATGAGAATACTGAATTACCTCACAAGATTGTGCACAGATACATTTAAAAACATCCGCTGTTGAATCTGGTTTGTTTTAAATGTTATATAGAAATGTAAATGGACAGCTGTGTCCATTTCATGCTAATGTTTGCTTTTATGTTGTCTGATTACTTTTCTATCATTCTTTCAGTGAGTTAATCTCCCCGCCCCTTCTCTTCTATAAGGATCATCAAAACATACTACTTCAGCAGCAACTCCCACCAGAGGGAACGGTGTTTGACTAAAGAAGTGATTTTAGGATCGGGAACTAAATCTTACTAACAAGCAAAAAAAACAAACAAAAAACCAGACTTCCTCTTAAAAACAATTATAATCATTCTAGACGTTTTAAAAAAGAATGGAAAACTATCAGCAAACACAGCTGAATGGCTATCTTCCTTGCAATGAGCTTGAATTACATTAAAAAATGCAATAAGCATAAAGATTTCCATTGGAACTCTGAGTCAGTAAATGTCAGCTATTTAGGCTTTTCGTTTTTGTTTTCCAAATGCAAATTGATATGTTTGGAAAAAGAAACCCTGAAAAGTTATTTTACAACAGATGCACAAATGTCCTTTCAAAGATAAATACTTCCCCAAGTTAATTATGTTCGCATTCTGAATGCAGAAAATCCAGTAAATCAAGAAGCGCTATTGGGCATTTCTGACCTACTGGCAAAATCAGAAGGAGGGCAGTAATCTTTCATAGCAGTATTGTAAAGGATGTTATTTTGAACCAGTGGCTTCCATATAGTGTGACAACCACTGTGTAAAAGAAAATCTGTAAAACATTGCCCTGACTTGGATGGCCCAACCTGGTCTGATCTCTTCAAATCTTGAAAGGTAAGTAATGTTGGCTGGAGTTACTTGGATGGCAGACCATCAAGAAATATCAGGGTTGCGACAGAGAAAGGCAATGGCAAACCACCTTTGAAGGACTCTTGCTTTGAAAATCCTACCCAGTCGCAATAAGTTGACTGTGACTTGATGGCACTTTCCACCACCAAAATAAGAGTCCGCTACTCAGGCAGAGGAGTGGGGAATCAAACCTGGTACTCCATATTAGAGACTACCTACCCTTAACCATTACACCATACTGGCTCTCAAACATTACACCATGCTGTCTCTTAAATCATTGTCAGGAAGGAGGAAATGCCAAATGAAAAAGGAGTCTTCACCAACTGGCACCCTTTCTTCACCAACAGAAAGGGACAGGCAAGTCTTAGTGGGGAAAAAGTTTCAAAGTTTTGGCACCCCAACCAAGAGGGTCCTCTACCAGGCTGCCACCTGCCTAATCTCTGAAGGCAGAAGCACCTAAAGCGAGGCTTTGAAAGATGACTGCAGGTATCAGATAAATTTAAAGAATTCACTCTTCCATTTTCTCTGATCACTGCCAGAATTGACACTCTCCACGCTTCCATAAACAGCCCATTCAAAGAACTGGGGCTTCCAATTAAACAGCACAAAGAATGAGCTGGAATTACCTTACTTCCCTCAACATGGAACTGTGGGCAATCCAATTAGCTTTTCCACTAGTGAAAAAAGGAGGAGGGTTCCCCCTCTGACCACCCCAAAAGGCTATGCTGCAAATCATGGACAAAGATGGCTCAGGGGATTTGGTAAGGAGGGGAATTGCGTGAGACTGAGCAAATAAAGCTGGTGGGATTCGACCCATCACCTCATTGTACTCTTAGGGTTCTCACATTCATACTTTTGAAACCTTGAGGGGAAGAACCACTGAGTGGAGGTGATTTACAATCCTGTGCAGAGTTACTCCAGTGTAAGATCCCTGGGGAACAGGTTCAGTGCACCATTCTCCCCTTCCAGTTCTTTGATTTAAACTCCTGTCTCCTGAAGCTGCTTTTCTTTTTCTTGTTTTTTAAATAAACGAGTGTTTACATACATTAGCATGTTGCTCAGTCCCTTCAAAATCTTTCATACACCCTTCTACAAACCTCCTCAAAAAAGCAGATAGTTCTCATTCAAATGGCATTACAGACTGCTTTGGTAGCACCAGACAGCAGATTTCCCCATAGGTTTATTACTCTATTAGAAGAGAAATTACTCATTTTATTTATTTTAAATGATTTATACAAGATTTTCCCCTGCAGTGTCACAACCTATTTTAGGCAGTCTCTCATGCATGCTAACATTTTTATTTTCCTATGCATACTGTGGCACATTGTTTTAGAATGCAGATTATATTTCCCCAGGTCGTTCCAATTATTCCTTTTTATGTATGTATATAAAAAAAAGTTTGGCAGAAGTATTATGGTCTTCTGTGAAAGAAGGTAGCAAAACTGTAGTTCACAGCTTCATCAGAATGCATGGCATTTTGAGGCGTTTCAGAAGCAACAAAGGCAGGTCCATGACCCCAAGGAGGTTAGAATCTAACTGTATAATCCTGAAGGGGGTAACTCTGCTTAGGACTGCACTATGATGCTGTGAAAGATATATTTTATTTACTTCATTTCTACTCAGCCTCTCTCAGCAGTGGCGTGGAAGGTTAAGAGCTCGTGTATCTAATCTGGAGGAACCGGGTTTGATTCCAAGCTCTGCCGCCTGAGCTGTGGAGGCTTATCTGGGGAATTCAGATTAGCCTGTACACTCCCACACACACCAGCTGGGTGACCTTGGGCTAGTCACAGCTTCTTGGAGCTCTCTCAGCCCTACCTACCTCACAGGGTGTTTGTTGTGAGGGGGAAAGGGCAAGGAGATTGTAAGCCCCTTTGAGTCTCCTGCAGGAGAGAAAGGGGGGATATAAATCCAAACTCTCCTCCTCCTCCTCCTCCTCCTCCTCCATTGGAACCCAAAGTGGCTTACATCATTCCTCTCTGCTGTTTTATCCTCTTAGTGTCTTGGAAGGTAGGTCAGGCTGAGAGTAGGAGACTGGTTCAAAGTCACCAGCAAGCTTCCCGGCAGAGCAAGTATTTGAACATGGGTCTTCTAGTTCCTAGTGCCACTCTAACCACTATACCACACTCAGCAAAAGGCAGAAACAGAGACAAGGGTTTGAATTCCCATGCTCCCATGGAAGCCTGCAGGGTGACTGTAGGCCAGTCACTCTTCCTCAGCCTAACCTACTTTACAGTTTTTGCTGACCTGAGATAAAATGGAGGATGTGAGAACAATACTGTAAGACAGGTTGAGTAATTTAACTGTGGAACCTAATGGAGGCAGTGATGATGAAAAACAAGAGTTTGTATTCATAACCCACCTTTCTTTCCTGTAAGGAGTCTCAAGGGGGCTTACAAACTCTTTTTCCCTTCCTCTCCCCAGAACAGACACATTGTGAGGTAGGTGGGGCTGAAAGAATTCTGAAGAACTGTGACTAGCCCAAGGTCACCCCACAGGCTTCATATGTAGGTCTGGGGAAGCAAATCCAGCTCAATCAAACCTAGTTCTCCAAATTAGTGTCCACCTGTTCTTAACCACTACACCATGCTGACTTGTTATTTATTGATGCCCACAATAAATCATTTTAAAAGGGGGTTAGACAGCTTCAGGAAGGTGTGGTACATCAATGGTTACTGGTCACTGTGACTGAAGGCAGTCTCCATCTACAGAGGCAGTGAACCTACAAATACTACTACTGTGAGGTTCCAGTGGGGGAGGGCATCGGCCTCTATTCCCTGTATGTTTGGCCTTTCAGGGCAAATGAATGGCTGATGTGTGTAATGATATGTTGGACTAGATGGACTACTGAACTGATGTAGCAGGCTCCTATGAGTCCTTGCTGAGGAGAAAAATGGGTACACATTGTTTCAACATTCTCAAGGATAAAGGTCCATATTGATGTCACTCCCGGCTCATAAATAAACCACAATTCACTAGTTCTTCTTGCTAATTTTTCTATTTGCAGGGAGTTTTATCATAAAGCAGCATTACACATGTGACTCTCCGCTCCACTTGACTGAAATGGTTCAGCCAACTATCCCTATGTTATGGTTTCCAATCATTTCCTGGAATTACCGGTACAACTGATTTCCAGGCAACAGAGATCAGTTCCCCTGGAGAAAATGAATGCTTTGGCTGCTGCACACTATGGCTTTATACCCTGCTAAGGTCCCTCCCACTATTCTGCCCAGTCTCCACCCCCCGAATCTCCAGGGATTTATCAATCCAGAACTGACAACCCTACCCCATATCCTGGTACATGTCTACACCAGGCTTGTGTCTTCTGATGGAAACCCACCAAGTCAAATCACACACATGCACACCTTATCCTAAACAATCATGACATAGCTTTAACAGTCCCTGATTTTTCATAGTTGCTGTGACCAAATGCTGCTCCTGCCTTAATAAAGTTTCACGCCACTCTTCCTCTAAAATATGTTACTGTTCCTAAACTGGCAAGGCAGCAAGAACAAACGGAAATCATCCAGCAGTCAAAGCAATTCATCTTTTGCCACTTTACAGGAAAAGGTGCTTCACTTTAATTATATTTATAATTAGAGGTTTCTCCTAGCAGAATTTCCATAAGACACATTTATATGACAATTAACTTCTTTACAATGTCTTTGCAAAGTGGAAGCTTTCACTCTTTGTTATATTTGACATCATCATTTTTACTTTCTAAATTCTAATTTGCTTCTTTGCCACGCTTTGTATTCTTGCTGGTATTCAATTCTTTTATTCAGAACCTCAAGGGTAAAAATTAAGAATATGGGTGGGAGTGGGGGCGGATGGGCTGGTATAATTTCCCTAGTAGAGTTCTGAATTTTTTAGGATAAACCTATTTGCACCTTTTTGACTTTTTTTTGGCTGGAATGTTTGAACTCATAAGGCCATATTAAGAAAATTGGTTCATCGAGGTCAGCTTTGGCCCTTTCTGCACAAATTTTTAAAAAAACATTTTGAGACAGGAAAGAAAATGTTTCCTCCACAGAGTACCACATTGTTTTTACTCCCAAACCTTTTTTTTTTGGAAGCCTCAAAACATTTTAAATGAATCCCCTTTTAAAACAATTCTCTGGCTGAAACATTTTGAAAATGTCTTCAGCTACTGTGTGATCTATTTACTACATTTCCCATGCTTCTCTGCTTTCCCTGACCTTCCTTGTCAGAGCCATTTTTCTAGCTCACTTTCTGTTTCCCCTCACCTGTTTATTTAATCATTTTTATTTGTTTGTTTCAATTTGGAGGGGTGTGTGTAATCTTCAATACACTGATTGAAAGAGGACTAGAGAATCGCAGCAAGGAGCTTTGATGCACTGAAGCATCGATTCAACACAGAACTCAAAACAAAAGGGGAAAATCACGTAATGGCTGCTAGGAATGGTTTCAAGAGGGTGAGTACAGACATACAGGAAATGGTTGGCAACCATAAGTGGTAAAGGGGCGATTGAAAATGTTTTCAAAGCATTCACAGGGATTTGCATGGAAAGGGCCACTGTCTATTAAGACTGGAAGCGGCTCTCCATGGACTCAGGTCTTTAACTTTTAAACTGGCAATGCCAAGGATTGGCTCTGCCACTGAGCCACAACCCCTCCCCAAGTGTTTCATCACTCAAAATAACAGCACAATCTATAATCCACATAAACCAACTTGCTGGGGTGGAGTCAGCAGTTGTGGTCCACATTGGTACCAATGACATTGGGAAATGTAGCCGGGAGGTTCTGGAAGCTAAATTTAGGCTGCTAGGAAAAAGGTTAAAATCCAGGACCCCCAAGGTGGCATTCTCCAAAATGCTACCTGTTCCACGCGCAGGGCAAGCTAGGCAAGCGGAGATACAGGGTCTCAATGCGTGGATGAGAAGGTGGTGTAAGGCAGAGGGTTTCAGCTTTGTCAGGAACTGGGGAACCTTTTGGGATAAGGCAGGCCTGTACAAAAGGGACGGGCTTCATCTTAACCAAAGAGGAACCAGGCTGCTGGCGCTCAACATTAAAAAAGGTGGCAGAACAGCTTTTAAACTGATCCTTGGGGGAAAGCCGACAGGAGCTGAGGTGACTTCGGTTCGGAATACAGAGTCCATGGGGATGCAGACAGAGAGGGAGGTTTTTCTAAATCAACCACATACAAGCGAGGAGCATAGCAATGTGATAAGTGATAGTGTCTACAAAAGGCTAGAGGGCAAAACACATAAATCCCAGGTGAGGGACAGAGACAGAGTATACAAGTGTCTCTATGCCAATAGTAGAAGCATTCGACCTAAAATGGGGGAGATGGAGTACAGAGTTTTGAAGGAGGACATTGATATAGTGGGCATCACAGAGACATGGTGGAATGAGGAGAACCAGTGGGATGCTGTTATCCCAGGTTACAGGCTCTACAGGAAGGATAGGACAGGGCGTATTGGGGGGGGGCGGTGGCCCTCTATATCAAAGAGAGCATAGTGTCACATAAATTAGACAATGCAGGGGGAGCTGATTCCTCTACAGAAGCACTGTGGATATCAATACCAGGGGTGAAGCATAGTTTAACAGTAGGAATATATTATTGTCCCCCTGACCAAAGTGCACAAGAGGATTCTGAGATGGAAAAAGAAATTAGAGAGGCCAACAAAAGCAAAAATGTCATGGTAATGGGCGATTTTAACTATCCCCACATAAACTGGAAAAATGCATGTTCAGGTCATAGTAAGGAGAGAACATTCCTGGGTATGCTAAATGACTGTGGCTTAGAGCAGATGGTTGTAGAACCAACCAGGGGAGATGTGATCCTAGATCTAATTCTATGTGGGACCCAGGACCTGGTGCGGGAAGTCAGTGTTGTTGAGCCGATAGGGAACAGTGACCACAATGCTGTCAGATTCAGTATCTCTGCATGCGAACAAGTGACAACTACTAATGTAGTTACATTCGCCTTCAGAAAGGGAAATTTCTCAAATATGAGGGGGATAGTGCGCAGGAAGCTGAAAGGGAAAATCAAGAGAGTCAAAAATGTCCAAGGTGCTTGGAAGTTATTTAAAAACACAGTCTTAAAAGCTCAGCTGGAATGTGTTCCGCAGGTTAGGAAAGGCAGCATCCAGTCCAAAAGAAAGCCACCATGGTTAACAAGAGAGGTTGAGGAAATTATTAGGAAAAAAAGATGTCTTTTAGAAAATGGAAGTCCAACTTAACTGATGAAGAATACCAGAGAGAACACAAATGGTGGCAAAAGAGAAGCAAGTTAGCTGTAAGGGAGGCAAAAAAGGATTATGAGGAACGCATGGCTGCGAACATCAAGACTAGCAACAAACAGTTCTTCAAGTACATCAAAAGCAGGAAGCCAGCTAGGGAAGCGGTAGGCCCGTTAGATGATGAAGGAACAAAAGGTGTGCTAAAAGATGACAGGGAGATTGCAGAGAAGCTGAATGAATTCTTTGCATCTGTCTTCACCCAAGAGGAGGTGAGGAAAATTCCTGCACCTGAACCAAGCTTCTTAGGAGGTGAATCTGAGGAACTAGAGAAGTTAGTGGTAGACAAGGAAGAAGTTCTGGCAGCCATTGATAAACTAAATGCTACCAAATCCCCTGGCCCAGATTGCATTCACCCAAGAGTTCTTAAAGAGCTCAAGCATGAAATTGCTGATGTTCTCACATTAATATGCAACTTATCCCTGAAATCAGGCTCCATCCCTGAAGACTGGAAGATGGCCAATGTCACCCCAATCTTTAAGAAAGGGTCTAGGGGGGACCTGGGAAATTACAGGCCAGTCAGTTTGACATCTGTTCCTGGTAAATTAGTAGAATCTATCATTAAAGATAAAATTATAAAACATGTAGAAAAGCAAGACCTGCTGAGGAAGAGTCAGCATGGCTTTTGTAGAGGCAAGTCCTGTCTTACAAACTTACTAGAGTTCTTTGAGGGTGTAAACAGACATGTGGATAAGGGGGAACCAGTGGATATTGTCTACTTGGATTTCCAAAAGGCTTTTGACAAAGTTCCTCACCAGAGACTGTTGAGAAAACTCAGCAATGAAGGAATAAGAGGGGAAGTCCTCCTATGGATTAAAAACTGGTTGAGGAACAGGAAACAAAGGGTGGGTATAAATGGGAAGTTCTCACAATGGAGAGATGTGGGGAGTGGTGTCCCCCAAGGATCCGTTTTGGGACCAGTGCTCTTTAACTTATTCATAAATGACCTGGAAGTAGGGGTGGGTAGTGTGGTGGCCAAGTTTGCAGATGATACCAAATTATGTAGGGTGGTAAGAACCACAAAGGATTGCAAAGAGCTCCAAGCAGACCTTGATAAATTAGGTGAGTGGGCCAAGAAATGGCAAATGCAGTTCAATGTAGCTAAATGTAAAGTGATGCACATAGGGGCAAAAAATCCAAACTTCACATACACGCTACAGGGGTCAGTGCTATCAGTCACAGACCAGGAAAGGGATTTGGGCATCTTAGTTGATAGTTCCATGGGAATGTCAACTCAATGCATGGCAGCTGTGAAAAAGGCAAACTCTATGCTGGGGATAATTAGGAAAGGAGTTGATAATAAAACTGCAAGGATTGTCATGCCCTTATATAAAGCAGTGGTGCGACCGCACTTGGAGTACTGTGTTCAGTTCTGGTCGCCACATCTCAAAAAGGATGTCAAAGAGATAGAAAAAGTGCAAAGAAGGGCAACGAGGATGATTGAAGGATTGGAGCACCTTCCTTATGAGGAGAGGCTGCAGCGTTTGGGACTCTTTAGTTTGGAGAGGAGACGTCTGAGGGGGGATATGATTGAAGTCTATAAAATTATGCATGGGGTAGAAAATGTTGACAGAGAGAAATTTTTCTCTCTTTCTCACAATACTAGAACCAGGGGGCATTCATTGAAAATGCTGGGGGGAAGAATTAGGACTAATAAAAGGAAACACTTCTTCACGCAACATGTGATTGGTGTTTGGAATATGCTGCCACAGCAGGTGGTGATGGCCACTAACCTGGATAGCTTTAAAAAGGGCTTGGACAGATTTATGGAGGAGAAGTCAATCTATGGCTACCAATCTTGATCCTCCTTGATCTCAGATTGCAAATGCCTTAGCAGACCAGGTGCTCAGGAGCAGCAGCAGCAGAAGGCCATTGCTTTCACATCGTGCATGTGAGCTCCCAAAGGCACCTGGTGGGCCACTGTGAGTAGCAGAATGCTGGACTAGATGGATTCTGGTCTGATCCAGCAGGCTAGTTCTTATGTTCTTATGTTCTTCTACCAAAAATGACTTACTCTCTTGTCAAGCAGTTTAAGATTTGAACCAGTAGCCCTGTCGATTACAGTTCACTGTAAAATTGGGACATTCACAGAACGTTCTACTGCAAAGAAGGCCCAGGAAATGGTGGATTAATGTACAAATTTACTATTATTGTTCCATGAGACAGAGTACAGCATTCAACATGTGAAACTTTGCAAGGGGGAAAGTGGGTTCACAAGAGGCTCAGCTCCTAACACTGGCACATTTTCCATTTTTTTCCTTCTGACATGTTCATACATTGTTTTGCTACCATTTCATAGACAGGACTACCTTCTCCGCCACACCACACTGCTTCCTTGTGTCAACTTCCCAACAACCAATAATGCTCCAGATCACTTGGATCACTTTTGCAAAACCTCATGGGACATTTAAACCCCAAAATCATATACCTGGGATAGAAACTCACCCCAAGGGCAAAACAATCCATAGTATCTGGGGTTGTCAAGGAGACTTTGCCTTAATGTAAAGAGTGACCAAAGGGAGGAGAAAGCATTGGGAGGAATTGGGGAGGGGTGGGAGCGGGGTAGTCAAAGGAGAGCAAAGGAGGAAAGTGAAAAGTTACCAGAGGGGGGAAGGAGAGAAGGGAAATGAGGTAGTGAAGATGGGAGAGTGGAAGGAAAACAGGAAAAAAAGGAAATTGGGGCAAAGAGGATGTAGTGGAGGGGGACAGACATAGCCCATTGGCTGCTAACTATCCTGTGTTGAGGCCTTGAGACTTCCTTCTGTTTTTCATTTGGCTCCTCACAAAGAATCTTTGAGAAGCTAGTAGAATGAGCTAAAAGGATTCTTTGATTACTCACAGACTAGCTTTAGCACAATATTGGATGTGTGTGTGTTGTATCTTTTTTAGGAGAGGCAGTGGGCACCAGCTGGGAATGGTGCCCATCCCCATGCTTCATGAACTCACTGTTCTTTGCTCACTAATGTGTAGGTGTCAATGTCCTAAAAGGGTATAGGAGCTGAACCACTGACCAGGTAGCAGATGATGGGAAAGACATCTACCTAACACCCTGAAGAGCCACTGTCAATCTGTGTAGACAGTACTGAATCCAATGGACCAATGGTCTGGTTCTCTATGAAGCACTTTCATGTGTTCACTTTTCTATTCATTCTGTTCCCAAAAGTGCAACCAGTGAAAAAAAATGTGGAACCCCCCCCCCCTCCCACACATGCACCTTGTAGCTAAAGATTGCTATGGTCCATATTGCCCCTTTATCTTGTGCCCTGCATCTAATGCTAGTGGCATCTCAAAATGCCACATAAGTCTGTACCATTAGTGCCATACTTCACTGAATTAACACTGGCATTCTGGGGCCATGTTCCATTTTCTCCACTTCAGTCCTTGCCTTCTTAGAACCCAGTGTTCAAGAAAGCTTATTGGCTTGCATGGCATTACCTGCCTATTGATGTCATGAACCTTGAGCATCCTCTTGACTTTCTCTCAGATAATCCATCCACTGTCTGAGGGATCTATGAAGCTGGCTTCTTAGCTTCTCCTTTATAAAACAAACTCTACTGCTGGTCTGGCTTTCATTTTGTATCATACACAGGATCCCTTCTAAAAAAGAATACACATTTTCCAAAACTTCATATTCTTGTAAGTCCTTCTGTTGATGGGATCTCTATCCTGTAAGAGGATTGCAAACCATAACAACTAAGCTAGATTTGTTCTGTTTACTTCCATCGAGCTTAGCCAATTCCAGCATAAAGTACCAGCTTAAGTGATTTGTGGATTGCTGCTTCTGAAATATAAATATGTAAGAGAGAGCTTCTGATTCCAAAATATGCATACATCAAAGTTTTGACAGGCTGTACTTAGCTTTGTTCATCCTTTCTATTTACTTTGCATAATCTATACCATCTGTCTTTTTATTAGAATTTCATTTCCAGAAAGGATTTTACAAGCACAGCTTCCATAGCTCATCCCTAGGATACCACATGTGAATGCAGAATACCTGAAGGAGAGTGACAGAGCAGAATGCACAATTAAAATTTGTTTCCTTTCCATTATGAGCTCATAAAAAGGCATCCATCTTCAAGGACTCATATCAAAGCATTGGGTATTCAAATATTGAATCAAATGTAGTGATAATAGAAAGGCCCAAAGTCTATTATGGAGCCATGATACTATCTTTCCACTGACATTCCCAAGCCCCCTTTCCTTTTTCTCTCTGTTCAAAGTTATACAGAGATTCTTACACAATCTTCTGTTAACATGCATGACATTCACAATTCTGGTTGATAATTTGATAACGCAGTATATCAAGATGATGCCTTTTAATGGGAATGTGCCCTTTGTTTTACGTAGTGGAACAGCTTGTAAGGAAAATGAAATTAAATGGAATCCCTCACTTTGTGCTAGATATACAGAACAGTGTTCATCAATTACTAGAAAACGAGACGTGAAGGAAGGTTAAAACTGTTGAACGTCGGATGATGCTTTCTTTCTTCAAATACCAAAAGGGACATTATATTTTACAATAATATCACCTAGCATTTGCCCACTCTTTTACAAGCTTTAACATACTTTATGTTCTGTACGGCTTCGATCTCAATAAAGCTGATCGTGACTGTGATCGATTGATTCTACTGGCTGTGATTAATTCAGGGCCCTGTGGGACCTCAATGAGTTCCGCAGGGCCTGTAAGACGGAGCTGTTCCGCAGGGCCTTTGGAGGGACCAGCCGCTGAATGGCGCCCCCTGCCCCAGTTGGTCCTTTACATCTGGGCCTGTCATCTTGGGACTTGTCCTCCTCCTCCAGGGAGAATTTTTAAAAATGGGGTTAGTCGGACGCCTCTATTATTGTTCTTACCGTTGCTATTGCTGTTTTAATGGTTTTAGTTATTTACCTATATTAATATTGTATTCATACTGTACACCGCCCAGAGCCCTTCGGGGATGGGGCGGTATAAAAGTCCAAACAATAAATAAAAATAAATAAATAAAAATAATTCCACTGGGTCCAATATGATGTCACCTAATTCATAACCTTAAAGTTTATTTCTTGTGCTCTAAGGTGGACTCTGCACAGTATAAATATGACATATTTAGAATGTTATAAAAATGTTTTGGGGAAGAACTTTGTACAGCTTTCTTCCCCAAAACAACTTCAGCCCATTTTATTCCTCTCAACCTGGGTTTTTCAAAAATCACTAAACTAGCAATCTTTCCCCCCTAACCTGAGTTGAAAATTATTCTTGCCTGCTGAGTGAACACAACACCTCCTAGGGATCTCAGGAGCATGTGTTGCTTACAGGATGCTGAATCAACAACAATATGGTGTCCCTCCATTTTATGAGGCATTTGGAAATCTACCACTACCAGGTAGGTCTTGGGGAATGGATGGAGTATGGGTTCTCAACACTGCCTTAGCGAATGCTAGGAGATTTAGGGAGCAATGCCTGGAGAGAGCAGAGTTTGGGCACAATGTGATGTCACTTCTTGGTGAGGATTAGGGCTGCTTTTCCCAGTTTCACTGGTCTTTTCCGTAAAGGCAAGAATAAATCCTAAAGTGTCAGTATGTGGAGGCCATTTTTTCCCAACTCTTCAATTCCTTGGAGGCAGCAAATTGGGGTTGGGGACTGATAATTCCCAACCCTGGGCAGGTAAATGGAAAGCTTAGATGGTGGAGAAGCAGGCCTCCAAACCCCACTGGCTTACTGAAAACATAACTTGGCCTAACTCTGCAACTCTCCCCCACATCCTGGAAAGTTAGTAATCATAAGCTCTTTTCAGAAGATACACCCACATGTTATCGGGAGCCCAGTGATGGAAATCTGTGCTACCCATGATGCTCAATCGATATGCAGTCACTGTTTTGTATGAAGAGGGCAACATGTGAATATTTTATGCACATACAACATCAAATGGTGACCACAAATATTAGGGCTATCACAGGTAGTACAGGTTTTCGTTTGTGGGCTACCAGCATGTCTTGTTGTATTGTCTGTAAATGTCTATAGTGCTGAGTATGTGTGGGTTGTCCTTTACTCGCTTAGGAGAAATATCAGTTTAAATTAACAAAAAGATAATATGTAGGCTGTGACTAGTCACAGGATACTCCTGGCTTCCTTGCAACTTAATCCTCCTGCCTCTCAGGTTCTTTGTGAGACGCTGAATAATGCTTTTGAAAAACAGAAAGAATCCACAAGGCAGAACGTATCACAAATATAACATGGATAGCAGACAATGGGCTATGTTTTCTGGCCCACATTTTAGAAGACTGGTTAGGCTTTGAAAAAAATCCACACCAATTAAACATCTGCTGGCAGTTATTGTTTATAGTAGATAATGTTGTCTCAGTAGCAAAGGGGAGGGGAGGGGAAGACGTCTACAAAATCTGATTCCTTGAAAATGCAAAATGGCTAAAATGAACAGCATCTACATCCATTGGTTTCTTTATTTCTTTAAGCAGCCTTTCAAGGAGATTACACTTCCTATCAAAGCTGTCTCACAATCCAATCAAAACTGTCTCCCTCCTTGGTGTTTTGCAGCGACCCTCTCATGGTCCACTTGCTTTATCTGCTCATCTGTCTGAACTAGCAGATTCTGTCACAGGCTGAAACTCACCAGAGCAAATCTTTTTTTATTGCCAAACTATAATGCCATGTGTCATTCACTGTTCCTGCAAATGCTTGCCTTTGAGTTTCTGGCGACCATTTTGAAAGCTTTTGAATGGATGTTACTTCAAAGTTCCTGGCAAGCCAAAAGGAGATCTTACACTTGTCACAGATCCAGAAAAGGCAATTTGTCCTGGTTTTGGATAGCTACAGCAGGAGTCCAATAACCAGTTTCGGGGGTAAAAGGAGGGAGACTTATTCCCTTCATAAAGGTAATCAACGAATAATAGGAGGCACGCAGATATGTTATTCTATTACCCTTGTTATTTGAAACTTCAGCATGGTCATGAAGCCTGTGAACTAAGCAGCTGATCAGAAGAAAATGAAGAAGTCACCTCTCATTTGCAGACAAATCTTAGACTGATCCCCTCTAAAACTGCTGTTTATGGAAGTTATGGATGTCTACCAGTTTGTGAGAGGTAGCCTAGCCCTCCATTTCTAAAGCAGGAATGATTTGGGGCGGGGGGGGGGGGGGGGGGGGGCCAAGCATTCTTAAACACATATGGAACATTGATCCATCTGGCTAAGTACTGTATTCTGTGACTGGTGGTGTCTCTGTGATTAGAGCTACCAGCCTCCCCCCACCACTTCACACTGCCAAACAGATGGCCAATGAGGCGGGGTGGGCAAAAAATAGGGGACACCAGCAGCCAAACAGATGGCCAATGGGGCAAGGTGGGGGAGAGGCACAAAAATTGGGGGACACCAGCAGGATTCCAACATGCTGATATCACTTCCCGGGTGCCTGTAAATAATGTTACATTACTTTGCCAGCAACTCTGAGGATGCTTTGGTTTTTCAGCAAAACATTACAGTAAATCCAGAGACTTTTCTGAACACCAAAGTGTCCCTAGCATTGTGCTGATGTCACTTCTGGTGCATGATGGGAGTGACATCCCCATGTTGCTGGCCTGGGTCTTTCCCACCTCTGTTAAGGCCCCCTGGTTGCGAGGAGAGACCTGGAAGCCCTATCTGCAATAGAGAAGATCTTCCTGCACACTCACTATCAGAGAACCTTTAAATGAAAAAGGCAGGGACTGAACTCGGGACCCTGTGAACATGAAAGCAAATATTCTACCACAAGGTCACCACCCTTCAACCTCTTAACCCAGTTTTCTCCAATGACCATTTTGCTGGTTAAAAAAAAAAGATGTGCTTTGGAGACCAAAAAAGGTCTGCAAAGGATGGGAGAATTGTTCCTGTTTGTCCCATATTTAATGCAAGAATTAATGCATGATGTACGAATAGCCTCTTAATGCAATGGGCTTCATTTAAAATGTACATTCTTTAGCAAGCTATACTGCAGGGAATGAACAGCAGCACAAGAACTATTTAATCTTTCAAGGGAGGCAGCTGCTGGAAGTTCAGGAGCTCACTCTGGCCCTCATTTTCTGACCATCATGGTCACATAAAGCCTTATACTGAATCTGACTAGCAGTCCCTCAGGAACTGTCTAATCAGACTGGCAGTGGCTCCTCCAGAGTCTCAGGCAGAGGTCTTTTACATCACTCGTTGCTTGGTCCACATAACTCAGGATGCCAAGGATTGAACTTGAGATCTTCTGCCTGAAAACCAAAGGCTTTGTTGCTGAACCTACCTCCCTGGTAGGTCCCACCCCCATATAGGATGGGTGGCAGGGAATTACCAGATTCCAGTCCCTGTTGCCTGTTCAAACTTGGTGGAATAAATTTATTTAAAAAAACCTGCCGAGTTGTATTCTTGCCAGAAGTGACAAAGGGCAGCTCTAGAAAGCATCATAAACTCTGTGGTTTTAACCATGCAGTTCAAAGTGATTGCTACAGCTACCTTCTGTCACCCCTAGTGTTTTTTTAAAACCAGGAATGACAGAGTGCAGCACACAACATTGTCCCTCATGCTGCACCCATAACCTTCCCACTGACTCCCAGGCACTGTCTGGCAACCTTAAGTCCTATGGATATATCTTCTAGGGTTCTCAGCTGCCTTCTCCCATATAAGCCAAAAAAGGTTCTTTAGTCCATGGTATGAACTGCAACATCAGGCATGTCAAAATTCACCTCTGACCCACCACAGATAATGTAAGAGCAAAGAGGCAATGGCACAATTTGCTGAAGGATACAAACAGGCTGCTCAAGCCTTCTGTGCAGGTTGGAAGAAGCCCCTTGTCTGTCTTACAGAATGGAGAAGGAAGGGAGTCAACCAGTGTTGCTGGTACCTTGGTTGTTGGAGTGTTCAAGAGGCAGGTCCTGGTTAGAACTGGCAGCCAGTTAAGGTATCTACGGTATAGAAGGCAGCATGCTAGGACTGTATCATGCTGTAGATACTTTAACTAACTAACAAGATAGTCAGATCTCACAAGCTAAGCTGGATAGGTTCTTGGAAGGAAGGTCCTCAAAGAAGACAGAAGAAGGCACTTCTCTTGAAAGCCCCTTGATGGGGTCGTCTTGAGCCACACATACAAGGTCTCAGGTCTGAATTTGTTCTGATGGTCAGGTATTTCTTCTCAATATTACTGGAGATACAAACCATTTTCTGGCCTTGTCAGAAAAATGAATGAAGCATAAAATGCATCATTAATGGTTCCAGTTGACCTGATTGTGAAAGCTCCATCCAGGGAAGTGTCTTGGTCTCTGCCATTCCATCTCACAATGTCAGCAGGGATTTTAGTTTTTTTTTTGGGGGGGGGAGGGGGTGTTCCAAGAGTGAATAGCAATACTGCGAATGCCGTGTTGAGATAGAAGTCTAGGGTTTGCTTACATTTATTGACAATCATTTGTTAGCTATAAACAGCTTATATGCACATGCACACACGCAAAATCCTTTTCCACGCCTATTAATGGAAAAATTTCTGTTTTCCCATCATGATTCCATTTCTTCACTATAAATAACCATGACCAGCTTAATTGCAAATCAAAGCAAGTTTACTGGCATCTACAAATTACAGCCACAAATCCAAAAGGGAAACCATTGCTTTCTTTCCCTCTAGAAATTAATGATTTCAATTTTTGGCAACTCAGTAGCAAGGATTCAGCTACCAACCAGCTAATATACACAGTATAAGCATTTAGCAGCAGGCTTTTACATTAGTAACAGCAAGAATCTGTTCCACAGAAGATGACTGAGAATAAATTATTCTCATTTTAACAAGTCCCTAAGGCCAAAAGTGCTTTATCCTCTTTGCAATGTTGCTCCACATGATGTCATCAAGATTAATGCTAATGAACACTTATTTTAGTAGTCTCCAAACAATACAAAACAGTCACTGAAACTATATAGAAAAGTCAAGAGGGAACTAGAGAAAGGAGCCACAAAGTGATACACAGTCCATGTGGAACTGTTGTAAGTGGGTGTCATCTTCTGGACTAAACTTGGACCAGTGGACATGGTCTACATGTCTGATGGCAGAAGAAAATGAAATTCTTGGAATCACCAGAACAACAGCTAACACCATGACCTATCATGCTACTGTTGTAGAAGTGGTAGAGTTATTGAAAAGATGACATCTCGAGCAAGACTCCTGAAATTTCCTATGGTCATTTTCTCCCTAATGAGCAGCTTATTAGCAAGTCTCTGACAAAAAAATCATGAACAGAAAATGAAAGTAAACAACAGAGTAGTTCCTACTGGGAACCCTCAGAATAACAAGGTGATGAACATTGCCATGCAACTGCATTCTTTCACACTGATAAAGACAAAGCAAAAAGAGAAAAGGGTCAGATTTTGGGTTTTGGGGAAGAACTTCTTTCCCCCAAATGACTTCAGCCTGTTATATTCCTCTCAGGTTTTTCAAACATCACTAAGCTAGCAATCTTTCCCCCCCAACCCCGGTTGAAGATGATTCCTGCCTGCTGAGCAAATGCAATCAAGCAGGGAATGTTTTATTTCTTCAGCCCAAACTTCTAATGATTGTTTCCACCGTTCATGTCTGCCATTTTGTGTGCTGCAACAGATTCTTCGTGAAGATTCCCCATGGAGGCTTCCTCTGCTTGCAGCTCATCTGCTAGCAGCTCATTGGTGTAAAAAGTAGATGAATAAAGTTCGGTTTTGCCTTGTGATCTTGTGCATGTGTTGTTTTTTCTACTGCAAAGATACAGCGACACAAATATGCACAGATTGCAACTTCTTTAACCATATCGTATCTCAAAGACGTCCCCCTCACAAAAAAGAAAAAGAATTTGCTGCCATTGTGAAACTGACAAGAGCTCCATGCAGCAGGTGGGAAAAAAGACCTCCCATGCTGTGGGAACACAAAATGCCGAAATGGATCTTGTTATAACATCCTAAAGACATTATATTTGCACTGTGCAGAATCCATCTATGTCATATGAAGTCCAAATGTCATTTTTAAAAAAAATCTAAAGTTCAATAGAAAACTTTCTTTTTTTGTACTTTATCAGGCAGAAATTTGCAGAACTGCTTTATCCTTCCCAATTGAAACCACATTTTCCAGTGGTGATATACAACGCATTCCATATAAATGTAGATTTTGACTTTTAACTTACTAAATTGCCTCTCCTTTGAAATAAGAATGGCAGTGTAAACAATCATGTCCAAAAATATCTCATGAAAGACAATGTCCATTATAATCACAGCTGAACTAGCTTCCCAATTAGAAACCATGCTCACTAAACAGAACACTGTTTTCATAATCTTTACTTAAAACATTCAACAGTATTTGCTTTCTGGTTTTAAAATATACATGTTAAAGTATATACATATATCACAGCGATTCTGTCACAGAGAGGACCATGGAGTTAGAGCAGAATTATCAAAAGAATTACTTAACATAATTGGCCAACTTGGCAACATAGGTTTTTTTTTAAAAATTGCTGCTTTACCTTAAGAAATCAAAGCCAAAGATTCTGATTGCATTTATGTTTTCTTGAAAGCAGGTGCCCATGATGTCAGCTGAATTTACTTTCAAAGAAAAGTGATTAGGACTGTGGGATAAATCTGCCCAGAGTCACTTGTGTGGACAGCAGCGATTGGTGATTTGTACATCAACCTTTTGTTTACAAAAACACCCTTCCACACATGCTAATATGACTAAGGTTCAAGCAAAGGACCAAGTGTGCCTACAGATCCAGATCCAAGAAGAGAATCTGGCAATAGAGTCCAGGCCGCTTATTCCCTCCATTATCATGGTGATTTTCAAACAAAGGAACACACCACTTTGAGCTCTATGACACCCCAGCACCACCATGGCAGCTGGCCTGATGGGGGACTGCACTTTCTAGCCAAGGTGATTTTGACTGCATTTTTAATCTTAAGTAACTGCGGTATCTGAATCTGTAGTATGCCACTGGCTGGCTTGCCTCCAGGCTTTGCTATTTCTTACAAAAAATGTAATGAAAACATTCAGCTTTTGGGTTACTTTGTTTTGCTTCTTGCTGCATAATTGAACAGTGCTTAAAGAACCACTGATTAACTATGAATGAATGAAATCTAGATTCTCTGCTCAAAATAGGAGCCCAAACTCAAACCACAAGTGAAGATTATGGGGGCAACCGGTCTTCATGGAGAGATACAGCTAGCTGATTGGGAATTCCATCACAACTCCACATTAAATCTTCGAAATTGCTCAATTAATAGATAATTGAACTAGACAGTTAATTTACAATTTATGAGAAAAAATGAATTAATCATATGAGAGCCATGCCTAGCAGCACGAGAATATCTCATTCTCTTTCTCTCAAATAATACCAATAATTTATAATATTCCACAGCTAAGTGACATTTACCTTCAGTCTGTAACTATCATTTGGGTTACAGTTTCTATGTGGACATAATACTCCCAAGCTCCAAATGTTGGTCCAACTCTATCAGCATAAGAGACAAACAGCTATGGACAAAGATTGTGAAGACCCTCTTGCAGCATTGTTTATATACTTGAAAATAAATACCACAAATGTATACATAAATACCCATACAAACATCTTGAAGTAATTTGCCAGGCTCATTCCATTCAAAATGACCAGGTCTGCATTTCAAGATATTCATATCCATACATTCAACATCCATTAACATTTTATGCTCTGAAAATGTGCACTTTCCATTCTAACATTATTTATAAATCTTTCTGTGTCCCCCACAGTGAAGTTGTTTAATGGTGTTTTATGCAGAAAGGCACATGGTGTTAATTGCAAGCCAGGAAGATCTAAGTAGGTCTCATTATTGGAATGTTTAAGGCATGTTGTTTCAACAGCTAGGAAGGGGACACTGCTACCATTCTGAGATAAACAGCACCATGTTCCAGAGGCATAAAACAAACACATTACCACTGAACGGAAAAGGGCAAAGTATAAATCAATCATTACAAGTAATAAGCTATCCACTAGCAATAGCTTTGTAAAGGACATGGGACTATTTATTTGGTATTCTATTCACAAATATTTCATAAAGAAAATGTTAACCAGTACGACATATAGATAGCCCTTCTGAGAAGGGGCAGTTTGCTGGATGAAAGAGCTGTATGCAAAAGAATTCAAATCATCTTGACTGTACCTGCTCTGATCTCAGAAGTAGAAGGACAATGTTTTGGATGCTTGTTCTGACATTTAAACACTTGGTTCTAAGGCAGGAATGTTTAAATTATTAGTTTACAAAAATATGAGCACATATGACAAGCTTATTGACCATTAATCTCTTTTTCTGCCTCTCATTTTAAATCCATCATTTCTTTCTGTTCATCTCAATCTTTCACATCTAGTATTCACCCAGGAAGCATATCTCTCATTTCTACAATGAAAAAGAAGAAAGGAGTCCATGAATATATGGGATGTTCCCCAAAACCCAATCATAGCGAAGAGATGAGAAACACTGTCTTCTGTCCAATCAGAGCCTCTTCCATTGGACCAGAGGGCAAAGGAAGGTTTCAAACCTAGTTCAGCCAAATAGCAGGGTACAAGCCAGTAAATCTGCACCAGACTTTTAGCTAACAAACTTTGTTGACAACAAATCACCAAGGGAGAAAAAAGCCACACATTCTATTATCCAGCAGGTCTGACATGTTTAACGCCATGAATGGGAGAATGGGAGAGCCTGCTTGCATTGTATAATCAAAGGTATAAACAGCAACACACAGTTAATTTAACAATCCCAACAAAAAATTATAGTAGATCTTTATGGCGATTTGAAAGGCCCTTGCAAATTGAAATACTGATAAGTGATAATAGTGCTAGCTCTTCCTAACAACATGTCTACATTAATTGGTGATAAACTTGAAGTTCAGTAATCTATGGCAGCTTGCTGCAAAAGTTTGGTGAAATAGGAGGCTATAACAGCCGATCAGCACTTTCAGTCTGCATGTGAAAATCATACCCAACTTGTGCCTGTTGAATGACAGAAACTCTATATTAAAGGAACTATTTATTATTAAGCCATGCAAAGAACCAAAAAAGGACATTATTTAAATTTGGGGGACTGAAAAAATAGGAAGTGAGGGTGATCTCCAACAGGGGATTAGTAGGGGTTAGAAAAGCAAGTTGTTGTCTATAAGTACAAAATAAATAAAACTTTCTTAAAAAGAAAAGCAAGAGAAAATGGGGGTTAAAGATTGAAGGGGGGGCATCAAGAATGCACTTCTGACCCAAGAAAAGACAAGCGAAGGTGAAAAATACAGAAGTCATCAATATTCCACAGTAGAATATATGGCCCCAATACAATTCAACTTCAGGAGAGTCTTAAACAATGTGCTTTTGGAAATGTGTGGTTTGACACCAGTGCTCTCTTGAAACACATCTGTATGAATATGGCCCATTGGGCTTTTGTGCTCTCACTGTGCTCTCACTGCCATGTGGCTGTTTGCTTTGCAATGGAGTTTTCCCAAGGTTTTCTGTATACACTGTTTACCCTCCTGTGAAGTGTCCATATCTGAGCCCTTTTGCCTGTGGAAGCAAGAGACTGAGCTTATAGAAGTTCATAGTGACAACGGAGAAGGGAGAGTACAGGCAGCTGATAAGCAACTGAAGGTGACAGGGAGAGGTGCAATAGGAGGGCTGAGCTTGGCAACCACTTTGCAAGTGCAACTGGATATCAATTAAGGGAGATCATAAGGGGATAACTTGCCTGGCAATACCTGCTGTTAACAAGTGGAGGAGAAGAAGTGCCAGGGGCACAGAGTTTGGAAAGGAGTGGGAGATTTGATTGCTCTGATTTGCACTGGTGCTGCTGGGTGGCTCGAATGACCAGCTATTCTCCACACCAAGTCAGTCCGCCATTTTGTTCATCTGTCCCTTCCTGTTTTTTTTCTGTGCAAAGGAGCTGTTGTATAGGTGGGGAAGAGCAAAGTTTATATTATTTTGGATAAAAGTAAAATCATTTGGTCCAATGATTTTGTTTGGTATTGTGATTTTATCTGGTTTTGCTGTGGTGAATTGAGAATGAATTCCATTTGGTTAAACATAAAAGCATAGCATTTTGTAGATTTATTTAAAGGTTGGAAGATATTTTTCAGAAAAGAAAAGCAGAGGCGTATCAGGGGGAAATGGTGCCCAGGGACAACACCTGCTCAGGGCACCCCTCGCCCCCCACGCTCAGTGTGGGGGTGACTCAGATGGGCACCATAGTGGCAGCAGGCCAGCAGCGCCCCTGAGCTCCGCCTCCGAGGGCCTGGGAAGGGAAGGAAGTGGCTCGGACGGGCACCGTGGCAGCAGGCTGGCTCTGTCTTTAGGCGCCTCCCCACCTCTTCTGAGCTGGGTTGGCGCAGGGGAGGCACCCACATCCAGAGCTGGGTTGGCGTGGGGGGGTCTTCTGAGCTGGGTCGTGTGAGGGAGGAGGGGTGGGGGTGATTTTGTGCCCCCCACCATTGCATTTGTTGGTTATGGAAAACTGTGGAAAACTGCAGTACAGCCCTGAGGGCACACTTCCTGCTTCTGATGCAGTAGGCTGTAGTCCACATAATTCTATGCACCAAGAAAATAATTTGACATTAATAGCACATGACGCCATGCGCTGCAAGATCATCAGATAATATACAGAAAAAGCATGAAGGAAAAGAATATTTTCCCTAGTTTCAGATAATTCATGCACATGTTTCAGCAGTCACCACATTTGAATAGGTTTTCTCATCAGGATGATGGGAAAAAGGGAGCTACCTATTCTAAGATAGTGCCTGCCATTCATAATGTTTTAAATTCTGGTGGTAAAGCATAATTAACTTTAAAAAAATCTTCCCAATCAGAAACCTTCTTAGACAATCAAAACGTTTTTAATAGATTCATCTAACCATCTCAATGCCTAAACACTGCAATCCTTTCTTCTTGTTGCTATTATCCATTAATCAATTCCAGTCCCACACTTGGATTCACTCACGAATAGAGCTGGCAGATCTGAGTTCTGAAATACTTGAAGGTTTTTTATGTGCGGAGAATGGAGCTTGGAGACAGTGGAGTTTGAGCAGTGTTGGGATTCAAATAATTTAACAACCGGCTCCAATGGTGGGATTCAAATAATTTAACAACTGGTTGTTTACAAGCACCATTTTAACAGCTGGTTCTGATGAAGTGGTGCCAACCTGCTGAGTCCCACCGCTGAGTTTGAGGGAGGGGAGTGAGCTCAACAAGGTATAATGCCATAGATTTCACCCTCTGAAGCAGCCATTTTCTCCAGGGGAACTGATCTCTGTATTCTGGAGATCATTTGTAATAGTGGGAGATGTCCAGGTTCCCCCTGGAGCTAGGTAATGCTATTAGTAATAGATCAGACCAAGTATGATGAGGTAGTCTAATTATACCCTTCCCCCCTAAAAAGATTTCTTCCTATCTTCTATGAGCAAAATGGGGCTAATAGTATTTATAGTATTTATTTAATGTCGGGGCACTGGCCTGAATTCTGGCAGGTTGCCATTTCTCCTCCTACAAAAGGACAAAACTGAAAATAGATCTAGCTATCAAGAAGCCATGGCTACACATCTAAAACTGGCTAACCTATCTAATGGGACTGAAGTGTTTTGTTCAATGGGACAGCACGGGAAGATGACTACTGTGCTCTCTTGGTAGCCTCATCATCAGGTCTGTTCCAGCATTTTTTTCCTAATTGGAGAGGATGGCAGTCCCCCTCAATTAAAGTCTCCATTAGTGTCCAGCTGGCAAATTTACAGTCACCCATCCTAATGGGGCAGAAAGGTCACAGTCTTCAACTTGTGACTGGCTGGCTGGGAATGACCTCTTTCTGCATCTGCTGGGAATAAAATAGCAGACTGTTAAATGACAGAATTTCAGAAATGACAATCCATTTATTGTTGTAGCAATCAGGTAGCTTGCAGGTGTTTGGTCTAGTGTATTTAAATCCTTACATTTTGGGTGCCGGACTAGTGATGAGAAGCACAGCAGAAGAACTTCGTCGGTGTAAGTATGATTTCTAATTATTTAAACTATTTCCTTGGGGTTTCTTTGATCCAAATAAAATATGTACTTGGAGTCTCAGGACTGTAAATCTGATGTAACTGGGGAAAGTCTTTTCTGAATATATTCTGAGATCACAGAATATTTCTGGGTACATGACCTTGGCATGGCTTACGACAAGCAGCCTATGATTGACATAAACACCTAATTTCTTTAAGTGAAACAAAGTCCACAGGGACAGATGAATTACATCCAAGGGTATTATAAGAACTCACAGGTAGATTCCACACTGCATCAATGTAACGTGCTGAGGATATTAGAAAAAGCATTTTGGGGAAGGAGTTCACATGGCTCTCTTCCCCAAATGACTTCAGCCCATGTTATTACTCTCAACACGGGTTTTTCAAAAATTGCTAAACTAGTGATCTCCCCCCTCAACCTAGGTTCAAGACATTTCCTGCGTGCTGAGTGAACAAAAGCAGTCAGGAAACAATTTATTTCTTCCACCTAAACATCTTACTTTCATTTCCACTGCTCAGGTCCACCATTTTAAACTGATAAGAACAGATACTACACTTGATCTTAGCCAAAAGGCCGAGAAGTGATGGGTCCACCATTTTGTGTGTAGCAAAGGTTTTCCAAGAAGGTTTCCTCTGCTTGAAGCACATCTGCAAGCGTTTCCTCTGTAAAAAGTTGAAGAATAAAGTTTGTTTTGCCTAGCAATCCCGTGCATGTGTGTTTTTTCTTTTTTGTTTTGAGTGGGATGTCTGCAAAGCTACGATGACATGTTTAGAGAAGCTGCAATATAGGCATATTTGTGTTGCCACAGCTTCACAGACATCCCCCTCAAAACCACAAAAAAGGAAAAACAAAACGTGCACGGGATCGCTAGGCAAAACAAACTTTATTCATCTACTTTTTACAGCAAAAGCATATGCAGATGAGTAGCAAGCAGAGGAAACCTCCATGGAAAACCTTCACCAAATGGCGGAGGCATAGAGAATCTCTACAGCAGCATACAAAATAGTGGGCTCAACTGTGAAACTGACAAGAGCTCCATGCAGCAGGCAGGAAAAAAGATCCATTTTGCTTGTGTGCTCCCATGCTGTGGAAACAAAAAAAAATGCTGAACAGATCTTTTTAATCCATCAGTTATATTTCTGTTGTGTGGAATCCACAACAGATAATGATTTCCAAACATCTGTCCATTACTTTTGAGAATTCTTGAAGAACAGGTGAGGTGCTAGAAGATTGAAGGCTAGCAAATGTCCCTATGTTCAAAAAGGGAGAAAAGGAGGACCTAGCTAACAACTGCCCCATTATCTTGACATTTTTATACCTTAAAAAGTTTTAGAACAAATCGTTAATCAGTCTATCCATGAGCATTTAGAAAGGATGACTGATTACTAAGCACCAGCATGGATTTCTCAAGAACTGGTCATGTCAGACTAATCTCTCTCTCTCTCTCTCTCTCTCTCTCTCTCTCTCTCTCTCTCTCTCTTTGATACAGTTACTTCCTTGGTGGATCAGGAAAATGCTGTAGACATAGTTCATCTTGATCTCAATGGTGCATTATGAATGGAATATGTATCTTGGGACTCTTCTCTGTGCAGTGGGCTTGCAGTGGACTCTCCTCGCAGTTTTCTGTTTACACGTGTGGAGGCACTCCCTACTGGGCACACAGTTTTTCTGCAGAGAACTTTCTGGTCCTGGTTCTTTTAACTTTGCCCATAAAAAAATTCTTAACTAAACGTCTAATTTCTGATTTCAGCTATCTAGGGAGAAACCTCCAAAGAACAATTTTTGGGTCAGATTATAATTTTTCCTTTACAATATCCTCTAATATTTTGTATACATTCTGCCACTATTATTTTGCTACCGAACCCTGCTACCCTATATAGAAAAAGAAGCCAATTTTACTATTACGTATCTAGCACCCTTTAGAGGTACACTCCAAATTTTGCAATTCTATCAGGTATTACATTATTGCTACTGTACTTTCTCTTATATTTATGTTGAAGGAACATCTCATAGTGTCCTTATGCAAGGGATATCCCTCCTCCCTTGAAATATGAACATATCTTTTTCCTCTGATAGGGCCTTAGAGACCAGGGAATTTATATCTGTTTTTATTAATAGCCTAAATATAGCAAATAGTATCAACTGTAGCATTTTGGGAGGGGGGGTTAAAGAGTAATTTCAAAGACTTTTTAAGAACAAAATAAGTCTATTTGCGACTTTCATATTTATGAAGTTTCTAATCTGAAATATAAGTGACAGGAATGGGGAAGCACTTTTGAATATGAACATCTTCCCCCAGTTCCGTTTTTGGCCACTGCCACAGAACCTGCCTTGAAGCCACAAATACTTCAGCTGTGAGGGCCCTGTAAAGATTCATCTTGTCTCCCATGCTATGAATGAAAGAATATTTATTGACAGTCATTGAGTAGATGCTAATAATTGCCTCCATTAAATTATCTGTGGTGGTTATCTGCAGATTTGAAGAAAACTGTCACCAATATGCAGATGACACTCATCTCTCCTCCTTTTCCTATGATTCAGGAGTTGCAGTGGATATTCTGAGCAGATTTAACAAGTAGCATTGAGCAGGATGAGGGCCAAATAAACTGACACCCCTCCAGATAAGAATGGACTACGTATCTTCCATAATGTAGATAATAAAGGTCTGAAGAGTCAGCCTGTCCTAATAAAGGCTACATGTAACCCCTTGTGAATGAGCTGTTAGGCTCAATGGTAAGCACCTACTATGTATGCAGCATGTCCCAGGTCTAACCCCTGGCATCTCCACTTTGGAACAAAGAGACGGTATTCAATGGGAAAAACATTCTGAGATCCTGAAAAGCTGCTGCCAGTAAGAGCAGACAGTAAGGCAGTTCCATGTGTTCACATGCAAGCAAATTCCCCATTTGATTAATTGAAGATGGAGGCTCAGATCTCCTCTATGGCATGTCACACCATCAGCTTGGGTTGCTTCATCATCTGCACCCCTTCCTGGAAAGGCAAGATGTGGCCATGATTACCTATCCCCTCTGATCTCACCCAGAGTAAACTACTGCAGTGCACTTTTTATGGGGCTACCGTTGAAGATTGTTCAGAAATTGATCCTGCCATCAGCAACAAAGCTTCTGTCTGAAAATAGTTTGCTGAGGACAAATCCTGACCATTCCGACAGAATTCCACTAGCTTCAAATTTGCTTCTGGCACAATTAAAACACTAGTCCTAATATTCAAAGCCCGTATTGAGGGACTAGGATATCTTGAGGACCTCCTGCTATGTCTTCTTACCATCTTCAATGGAGGCCTGGTTCTCTGATTCCACACTTGCATGCATGCAAAGCCTTTTGTTGGCATATAAAAATTACAAAACCACAGCCTAAAGATACCACACTTCTGAAGTGAGGTGTGGGGGCACCAGAGAGGATATTTCTAGTTGCAGTACCCTTATCTGCTGAACCTGCATTCCTGCATCACTTTCCCCATTTCCCCATTCAGCATATTTTATTTTCCCTGGCATCAATAGCTTTATCTATGTTTTCCCTTGCTTTGCCCTTCTGAATGCTTTATGGCAATGATCTGCTATTGTTTTAAATGCTTCAGATTGCTGTTTTTAGAAATTTTATAGCACTGCTTTCATTGTTTGTATTACACCTGCACTTTTTCAAAACTGTATTTTGTCACAGAATTTTCTGCAGTGCAGGAATCCCTTCAACAAATAAATGACCAGGTGCATAGAGGCAAAATGGGATTGACAGTCTATGATGCATCAAAATATGTTCATCGTGAAAAGGATCACAAATTCCATTTACTTTTTGCTGTATGAAGTTTAATATGCTTATGGTAACAGCTATGGGCCCAAATTACAGTTGAGGAGCAGCAGAGTGAGAATATTTCTTATAATATAATGAATAAACAGAGGTAGAAATGAACCTGAGTTCAAGCCAGTGCTGTTTCATGACCATAGTGCCATAGTTTTTGCTTGCTGCACAGCAGTCTTTGGCTGTTTTTGCACGGCCAAAAAACAGTGCCCTAGGGACGGTAGAAACACCATCCCTGGGGAACTGTTTGTACAGCTGGAGCTGTTGCATCACAGCAGCGCCATGCTCACCCCCCCCCCCACAAGCGCAAAAATGTCACTTTTGAAACTAGCTCCCTGTGTGAGTTTTTTCCAAAAGCGGCATCTTCCTGCTGGCTCAATGTGCTGTTTTTGGCCCCTCCGGTGTTCCCGTTTACCTACCTCTCCTCCTTGCGTAGCTCTGGACGGCATGCGGAGCACACTCTGCGGGTTGCAGCAGCCTCGGCACTGCCCGCATGAGACCGTGCGAACAGTCTCGTGCATCCAATGGCAGTAATTATGCCAGTGGACAGCCGTTTCTGCCACTGCAGAAACAGCCATTACAATCCTGTCCTGGGTCCATTTTCCCCTCTTCTTTCTGATTACCTCTTTATCTGTTTTTAACATCATTTCCTCCTGAAGCTCATGGTTCAGCTTCTCAACTTTTCTTACTTTTTTTGTTCCAACATTCTATGACTGTTCTGTTACTTAAATAACATTCTACGAGCACCAAGGAATAGATAATACTTTGAGATAATGAATAAGCCACTTTTCATTGGAAACTCTGCTTCAGAGAAGAGAAACTTCTGCCTGAAGTGTTTGATCTGTGATGACTCCTTCAGAGCTTCAAATTATCCTTTGCAGGGTAGTCGTCAAAGTAGTAGGCATGCATTTATGACCAGAGTCATAGCGATAAACTAATTTTGCAAGAACGTTTCTCACAGAGAGATTTACTGTCTACCTTTGATGAAAAAGGCATTCTGAAGAGAGGCAACAGGATCCTGTTCTGGAAGACAGTAACTAATAATGGCAATTCTTATATCATTTGTGTATATCTGTGTTTCTGTGACTCAACAAGCCTGAGGTTTTTACTAGTCATGGACTGGGTTGTAACACATCAGAGGCTGAAGAGGCGACCTGTTCTAGTTGCCTACCTGGGATTTAAAATTTAAATACGCTGCCTCTTCAGAGACTTGATCAAGGTGGCTCATCGTTTTTCTTTTTTAAAAATGACAAAAGCATTGCCCCTAGCCTGTTCTTTCCTAAACTAGATCTCAGACTCTGTCCCTGGCCCTTCTGTACTTGGGCACTGATTCCCTCCTGAGATTCTACTTGGCTTGGCCCTTAGACCTTTTATCCAATCCCCCTTCAATCCACACTTAATCAGCAGTGCCTTCTAGCTGAATGCTGCTTCCTAGTCCCAACCTTGCTAGGCTGATGGTTTGGCCACTGATTGACCACCACCTTGGGCCCAGGATCCCTTCTCCCTCCTGGGGTTTGCCAAGTTTTTGAGTTCTGGTCTCTCGGTTGCATCCCCAGGGGAATTACCATCTAGTCTGGTTTCCACACCCAACCAGGCTGCTTCCACCTGCTGAGGTCCCTCCTCTCCCGAAACCCAGACCTCCCCAGGTTCCACCCCCAGAATCTCCAAGTATTTCCCAACCTAGAGCTGGCAACCCTACTCCATAATAGTACTCAGGCTAAAAACAGATCACAAAAACAATTTAAAAGCTCACATTCTTTCTTAAAAATCAGGGTAAACAAGAAAATGTTTGGCCTGTCACTAAAAAGAGTGTAGGATAGGTATCAGATAAGCGTCAAGGGGAAGGACATTGAACAAGTGACATACCACTACTGAAAAAGTCCAGTCTCCTGTTGTCAACTACCCCACCTTCAGGTAGAGAACAAAGACCTGAGGAGTAGCCAGGTGAATTTCAAACATGCACTGGTCTGCTTTACTGCAAAGGGCTTGTTCTCTGCTATTTCTTTCTAAAGGTAACCTATTTCCACAGATACCAGAATGAATGGGAGGTGTTACTTTATTGTGCCTTCTCTGAGAGATTTTGTTTTTTTGTCTTTTGGTTATTTCTATGAGAAATGATCAAAGATCTGTAAATCAAACAAGTTTTATGGGGCTTTTACGGCCTTTACCTCTAAATAATGTGACATTGTCTATACTTTTGAGACCAGAGCCTGTGTAAAATTTGGGCAGTGAATTTCTATATATCTTTGTTTTAAATGAAGTTTGATCTAACTGACTTTGATGGACTGACTATTATGATACCATTAGAAGCATTCAGACAGCAGGTGGGCTATAATAAAAAGTCTTTTAAACCCTTAATCTAACAATAAACCTATCCACATTCACTCTTCTGCAAGTTTTCTCTATTTATATTCATTTTTCTTTCTTACAGGTCTACACCTATAGACAACAAAATGAAAACAGATAAAAGAGTACTCCTGATGCAATATTAATGTTAAACACAACCACCCACAGTACTGAAGGAAGTAAGCACAATTTTAAATGGAAACAGGCAGTGCTTATTGTAAGGGGCTTAGGATGGCCAGGGGTCTCAAGCATAACCGTCTATGTGTCAGGGTTCAGTGTTAGTCCCCATGCTCTTGCACTGACAGGTAAATCTGAGCCTGAACAGAGAGCAAAAGGTGAGCTCTGTTGTGGGGCAGTTAGCCTTAAATCCATATCTTTAACTAGGTATGTATTGAGGGACTGTGTATTGGTTTTTTGAGGGCCTGGGAGCGCTTTTGTTTGTGCATGGGGAGTTCATTGTTGTTTGGGCATGTGCTTGCCTCAAGTTTCTGAGAGGTGGGGGTTCTGGTGAGTAGCCCATTTTATTTAACTGCCAGCCAGCTCTTCTGAGCACTCTCTGAGAGGCAACAGCACCCACTGTAAGAGGCAGCAGAAAGCAGCTGAACAGAGATCAGAAGGTGAGCTCTGTTTTTTTTTGGGGGGGGGGGTTAGTCTTAAAACCATATCTTTATGTGTTTTGAGGGCCAATGTGTTTGTTTTTTGGAGGCCTGGGAGTGCTTTTGTTTGTATGAGGAAGGTTCTTTGTATTTTGGGTATGTACTTACCTCAGGCTTCTGAGAGGAGGGGCTTCTGGTGAGTCACCAGCTCTAGTTAACTGCCAGGCAGCTCTTTTGAACACTCTCTGAAAGGGAATGGCACATGCCTAACATTGCACACATTTTGTATTGATAAGAACCAATCTTTTGGGAGAGCATAGAAGGTGAGTTAGAGACTAAACTGTGAGCAGAGGCTTCAGCCACCAGATCCTAGTTCCTGGAGCTCCTTGAACAGGTACTTAGCTAAACAGGCAAGGCTAACACACTTTTTTGTGTGTGTGGAGGAGTTTAGTAGGAAACTTTTTGAAAGGGAGGCTCATAGATCTATTTCTGGACTACTTCAGACTATTAATTATGGATGGTCAGGGAGTTGCTTCTGTCACCTACAATAGCTGTAGTATGTTTGGGGGGTTTTTTTTGCCAGAGGATATGGGTGGCTATAACAGGAGCAAGTTAAAGTTGGTTGTTCTGTTGGAAGAGAAGGTCTAGCAGCTTGAGGTGCAAGTATTTACTCATCCATCTGTTAAGCAGATTGATGATTTCCTGGATGGAATGGAGCAGACGATATTGGCTGGGGAACACTCTGGAGATTTCTCTAAGGAGGACAGAAGCTTTCAAACACAGGAGATGGGCAACTGGAAGACATATAGAAGCAGAGGGACCAGGGAGCATTCTGTAAGTTTGAAGCTACAGAATAGATCTGAAATTCTATCCCTTGTCACTGATGACAAGGAACAGGCTCAGGAGTAACAGAGTGAGCCCTCAGAGAATGTTCAAGTGACAGAAGGTTCAGCCCATGGAATAGCCCCTGCAAACCCCCAGATAACATCTGGTGGTGGTAGTAGGGGATTCTGTCTGGTGGTGGTAGGGGATTCTCTGTTCAAGGGAACAGAAGCAGTGATTTGCAGGCCTGACAAGATGTCTTGAGAGGTGTGCTGTCTCCCTGAGGCAAAAATCCATGATGTCACAGAGACGTTGACAAGACATCTAGCCCATTGATGGCTATCCCTTTCTTTTGATCCATGTGGGAACAAATAACACTGCAAGTCATAGTTTTTGGGACATCACAAGGGATTTTGAGGCTCAGGGAAGGGATGAATCTGGATGCACAGGTCATCATTTCATCTCTACTCTCAGTTGAAGGACATGGCCCAGGGAAAGAAAGACTAGTGGAGTTGAACAACTGGCTTCGCAGATGGCACTGCCAGGAACATTTCGGTTTCTTGGGCCGTGGTCTGCAGTTTCATGAAGATGGACTACTGGCAAGGGATGGTTTGCACCTCACAGCTATAGGTAGGAACATACTAGTAGGCTCACTTATCTAATCAGAAGGATTTTAAACTGAGTTACATGGGGGAGGAAGACAATATTCAAGAGAACAGGAGCTCATCAAGTGCTAGAGGTAAAAGTCCGAAGGTTATAAAGAAAACAGAACAAATGATTCAAGAACTCAACAGGCTAATTTACTAGTGGTCCCTGGCCCCTCAATGATGCAGCTGGCCTCCACGCGGGCCAGGGCCTTTACGGCTCTGGCCCCGGCCTGGTGGAACACCCTTCCTCCGGCTGTCTGGGCCCTGCAGGACCTTAACGAGTTCCGCAGGGCCTGTAAAACGGAGTTGTTCCACCGGGCCTTTGGAGAGACCAGCCGCTGAAATGGTGCCCCCCAATTGGCCTTTTCATCTTGGCCATCATCCAATGTGACTCGCCGCCCTCCCCCCCTCTCTTTTGGGGAGAATTTTTTAAATGGGGTTGGTTGGACGCCTCCATTATTATTATCATTGTTATTGTCATCGCTGTTTTAAAGATTTTATAACTTATTTTATCTATATTTCATGTTGTACACCGCCCAGAGCCCCTTGGGGATGGGGCGGTATAAAAGTTTAAACAATAAACAAACAAACAAACAAACAAACAGTTGGAGAGAAAAAGTCATAAATAAGCCAGGGTCTTAGATATCTGTACAGTGATGCACAGAGACTGATATGCCTATGATATAATAGGCATCACTGAAATGTGGTAATAATTGAGGGTATAACCCATTTCAGAGAAATAGACCAACTTGGAAAGGAGGGGGAGGAGCAGTAGATATCAGGGATGATTACACCTGTAAGCACATCCACGACTTAAATCCTGGAAGCCAGGTTGAGAGCATCTACGTAAAAATTAAGGGGCAGAGAAACAACAGCAATTTCATTGTGGGTGTCTGTTACAGATTCCCAAACCAGACTCAATAATTGGATGATACTTTCCTGGAACAGATTATCAAACTTTCAGACAGGAGAGAAATGGTAGTAATGGGAAATTTCAGTTATCCTGATATTTGTTGGGAGTCAAACATGCCAAGACTATGAGGTCCAACAAATTTCTCACTTGCTTTGCAAACAATTTCATGGTCCGTAAGGTAGAAGAGGCCACAAGGAGATTGACTATTTTAGATATGATCTTAACCAACAATAATGACCTGGTTAATGGGATGGAAGTGCTAGAATCCTTAGGAGGGAGTGGCCATGTTCTCCTCGAGTTTGTTATACAGTAATAAAGGGATGCCAAGCAAAGTCGGATACATATTCTACACTTTAAGAAAGCTGATTTCAGCAAACCTAGTGTCAGGCCCTGCCATTCTGGGCCTGCCAAAACGCACAAGACATGCCCAGGCATGTCTGGCTGCAGCTGGACTCGTATTAGCATTGCCCAAGGCCAGAGGCCCTGCCTTTTGTTACTGCAGTAATTTAGTGAATGGAGTCCACCGACTCTCCCTAAGAAGCCAAGCCATTCCCAAAACAATGTATCTACAGCAACTGTCTTCAATTGTCCTTTCTCATGCTGATATGGGGGGAATGCAAAGGTGGAGGATAACTGACTGTAACTGTAAGGTTTATACTGGGGCCAGGGAGCTGGGGCTTCAGTCTCAGCTACCTGGCCATAGGGGTCAGACACAGTTCTAATAAAGCTCCTGAAGCCATTCTCGAGTCTTGTTATTGACTGGGGTACCAAACCCTTACACTTAGGAAACTACTAGCTGTGATCCCATGGTTAAGAATACTAAAAGAGAAGGGAATGCATGATAAATGGGAGTCTCTTAAAAGTGAAACCTTGAAGACACAATTTTAAACAGTTCCAATGAGGGGGGGAAATTGCAAATGTTTAAGACCAGGATAGATGTCTAAAGAACTTTCAACTGAGATGATATTTAAAAGGGACATGTACAAGAAATGGAAAAAGGGGGAAATCACCAAAGAGGAATTCAAACAAATAGCCAAGGTGTGCAGGGAGAAAGTTAAAGAAGCTAAAGTGCTGAACAAGCTGAGGCTTGTCAGAGGGATTAAAAACAATAAAAAAGGTGGTGGTGGTTATGTCCATAGCAAAAAAGAAGAAAAAGGATATGATAGAGTCATTGCATGGAGAAGATGGCAAAATGCTAACAGGGGTTGGAAAAAAGGCAGAACAACTCAACACTTTCTTTGCCTCAGTCTTCTCCCAAAAGGAAATCAGTGCTCAACCAGGGGGAAATGGAACAGAAGATTCAGTAGAGAAAATTCAGCACAGAATAAATAAAGAGCTAGTACAGCAATACCTGGCTACTCCAAATGAATTCAGATCTCTAGAAACTGATGAACTACATCCCAAGATATTAAAAGGACTGGCAGAAGTAATCTCAGAGACACTTGCTATAATCTTGCTATAATCCAGAATTCCTTGAGAAGTCTCAGCAGACCGGAGGACAACTGTTGTCCCCACCTTCAAAATGGGGAAAAAGAGGACCCAAACAATTACCACCCAGTCAGTCTGACATCAATACCAGGAAAGATTCTACAACGTATCATTAAACAGACAATCTGCAAGCACTTAGAAGGGAATACTATGATCTAAAAGTCAACATGGCTTTCTCAAAAATAAGTCATGCCAGACTAATCATATCTCTTTTTTGTAATAGAATGGCAGGCTTGGTAGATGAATGGAATGCTGTGTACGTAGCATACCTTGATTTTAGTAAGGCAAGACAAGGTGCCCCATTATATTCTTGCAAGCAAACTAGTAAAATGTGGGCTAGACAATGATACTGTCAGTTGGATTTGTAATTGGATTTTGGAACAGTGTTGCCAGCTCCAAGTTGGGAAATACCTGGGGATGTTGAGGGTGGAGCCTGAGAAGAGAAGGAATTGGGGAGGGGGGAGGGACTTATTTATTTATTTATTTTATTAATTAGGCTTTTATACCGCCCCATCCCCGAAGGGCTCTGGGCGGTGTACAGAATATAAAATGACAGTATAAAAACAGTTAAACATTTAAAAGCAGTGATAAAACTAGAAATTTGGTTTACACAGTCTCAATGATATGTGGTTGGCGCCTGATATTCCAGATTTAAAATTCCCTCTCCCCTGGGAAGGGAGGAATGGCGAGTCTCATTAGATGGTATGTGGCCTAGATGTCAGGGCCACAGAAAGGAGGGGGGGGGCACTATTAGCGGCTGGTTTCTCCAAGGGCCTGGCTGAAAAGCTCCGTCTTACAGGCCCTGCGGAACTCCCCAAGGTCCCACAGGGCCCGGACAGCTGGAGGAAGAGCGTTCCACCAGGCCAGGGCCAGGGCTGTAAAGGCCCTGGCCCGTGTGGAGGCCAGCCACACCGCTGAAGGGCCAGGGACCACCAGTAAATTGGCCTCCCCCGACCAGAGAGGCTGTGCAGGTACATATGGGGTGATGCGGTCTCAAAGATACTCTAACGGGTCCCAGGTCGCTGCCAAGGCCTTAAAGGTCCAACACCAGCACACCTTGAAGGTGATCCGGAACTCCCACTAAGGAAGCCGGAGTGCAGCTGATGGCAGCATAGCCACAAGGTTGGATATGATATGTTCCCAGGTAACGCTGCCCTGTCTATTAACAAGCTGCGCCGCCACGATGCTGGACCAATTTTAATCTCTCGGTTCGAAGACGCATAGGGAAGGCCCGCACTTAGAAGGCGAGTTACAACAGTCTAGCCTGGGAGATGACCGTTGCATGGATCACGCAGTGGCTGTGGGTCCGATTCGGAGAAGGAAGAGGAGCCAGCCCGCCGGAGACTACATAGCGGAGATGGAAAAAAAGCAGCCCGGGTTGTATGGGCCCACATGGGTCTCCATTGACAGAGACAAATCCAGGTGGACCCCCAGGCTGCGGACGGAAGGGGTCAGCGCCAATATGACCCCCTCCCACACCGGCGGCTGAAAAGTCCCACCCACCCCCTTGCAGCCGAGCCAAAGGATCTTCATCTTTGATGGATTCAGTTTAAGCCTGCTCTGTCGCAACCAACCAGCGACCGCCTCCAAACAGTGCTGTAGAGAGCTGCAGAGGCGCCGGTTTGCTCCCCTCCATCAACAGAATGAGCTGTGTTGTCATCAAGCGTACTGATGGCAGGCCAGCCCAAAACTCTGTACCAGCTGAGCAAGAGAATTGCATGCTTAGATGTTAAAACTAACAGGCCCCCGGGGATAATAACGCCCCCTGGGGTACACTGAATTGAAGCGGGCACTTCCGGGAAGCCTGATCCCCGCACCTCACATGCTGATTCCGGCCCCGGAGAAACAAGCCTATCCATTGAAGGACAATGCCCCGCACTCTGGAGGCGGCCAGGCAGTGGAGTCAAAAGGTCATGAGTCGACCCGCGTCAAAATGCTGCGGTGAGGGTCTAACAACACCAGCAGCGCCCGATCACGCCTCAGTCCAAGCTGAATCACGGAGTGTATCTGTGGCGGCGGCGAGAACAGTCTCTGTCCCATGCCCAGCACGGAAGCCGGACTGGAAGGGGTCCAAAAGCCAATGCGTCATCAGAAAGCCTTGAAGCTGCTCCAACACCCGCTCTCTCTCAATTACCTTCCCCAAAAAAGCGAAAGATTTGAGGCGGGCGCGGTGGTTGGCCAGATCCGGATCTAATGAGTGGTCTTTACAGAGTGGGTGGACCACTGCCTCCCTTCATCCCATCCGGGAAGACTCCTTGCTCCAAAGGGAACCATTGATTATACTCAACAGATGGGGTGAAGTAGCTCCGCCTGGCAGGTTTTCACAAGCCAGGGCGGGCCGCCCGGATCAGAAGAGGACAGGTAGTAGGAGTCTAACAGCAGCTAGCTAAGGTTCTGTCAACAAGCCCGACTTCAGAAACGCAGGGAAAACTGGGCCAGACAAGGGGCTGAAAGGCGGCAAGGGAGTCTCCAGTTCACTAATTGTAGCCAACGTGGATGGAAGGTCATGGCGGGGCGGCCAGCGATCTTATCCCTTGAAAAAAAAGCTCATAAAGCCTCACAACTGATGCTCAATTGGGGATTTGAAGATCTCTCTCCGATAAGGAGGTCAATGACCGAATTATCTGAAATAATTGTTGCTGGGGCGAGAGCTAAGCGGACCTTGAAGAGAGGAGGAGGAGAAGACCTTCTTCGCCTCGCTTCGTCGCTTCATCTCATAGAGCTTTCATAAAGCGTCCTATAAGTTGTTCGTACGCAGCTTCGTCCGCGAGATTTCCTCCATACTTTCGCTCCTAGGCGTCCCTAAGCCTCCGTTTCATAAGGCAGGCTGTTCTCTACGGTATACCAAGGGGCACGTCGGGAACGGGGGCGTAGAGGACGCCGGGGAGCAACAACTTCAATGGCATCGGAGAGACGGGAGTTCCAATCCTCCACCTGCTCATCGAGTGTGCCGGCAGGTTCAGGGTCCCGAAGAGCATTCAGGAAACCAAGTGGATCCATGAGTCTCCGCGGGCGGGCGTAAATAAGCCCGTCGCCTAGACAAGGGTGGTGTGGCAGGTCCACCCGGACCTTCAGGGCACTCTATCCGTAGAGGATACGACCAGGTGTATCCCCGACCCGAAGACCAAATCCAGCATGTGCCCGGCCTCATGAGTGGGGCCAGAATTTATTAAGGTGAGGCCTAGCGTCGCCATGGATGACACTAGGTCCGCGGCCGCCGTGCATGAGGCGACGTCGGCATGGACGTTGAAGTCACCCAAGACAATAAGTCTGGGAAACCGCAACCCCCAGTCCGACACCACCTCCAGCAGCCGTGCGCTAGGCGACCGGTACACCAGGAGGACAGCCAACCTCTCCGGGGCTTCAATGTTATTTAATGCCATAGAGTCCATCTTTCAAAGCAGTCATTTTTTTCCAGTGAACTGATCTCTGTCACCTGGAGAGCAGTTATAATCCTAGGAGGTCTCCAGCCAACTCTTTATTAATCTGTTTATTAATTTATCTCTATGTACTCTGATATAATTAATGTTAACAGAGGATTTATTATTATTCCTACAAAGAAATTATATTCAGAATAAAAGCATCTTTTGCTTTGTTGAAACCAATTGGTAGGTAATTTAAGACCTTGAAAAATTGTATTATTTCAGTGGTACTTGAATAGTGTTACTAATGTAAATTGTAATTGCTGTTCCCAGATAAAGTTTAAACATCTTGAATACAAGATACTGAGGTAGAATATTAAGCATATCATTAGGTAACATACATTAAGTATAAACTGCAGTATTTTAATGTAAATTTTGGTAAGCTTTTTATACAAATTTTTATACAATAAATGAACACATTTATTTAAGGTGGTCCCTTGAATAAGTCGTCAGGGGAAATGCTAAAGTAATCGTGTTGGGACCCAGAAGCACTGAACCAAGACAATTCAAGAAGATTGCAAGCAAACCTTATTTTAAGATATATCTGTATGCCTGTAGAATATTGATTAGAGATTATGCATATATACTAGGATTTAGTTACATGAAAATTATAAAGAAACAAAAAACACATACATAAAGGTGATTCATAAGACAATTCTATTCAGGTGCCTTTTTTGCACAACTTCATTATAATTACCAGCTAGAAGGTTGTGTTACTCCAATTTTTTAGAGTTTGTCTTTCCATCTGGAGATTGGAAACCCTAATTTTGGAATAAAAAACAGAGTCCACAATCCAGTCTAGCCTCCAGGTATGCATAAAAAGTCCTAGCAAAATCTAGGATGTCTCCAGATTTCATTAAATCTCATACTGTAACTTTTGAAAAGAATAGAGCTTCTTTAGTTTAGTTGTCTCACGTGAAAAAATACTTCTGCACAGATGTACAGAAATTCACATTTCACTAATAAACATCAGCATGATGGAACTTTTCTGCACCACCAGTGAATGTCCAAGAAGGTTGATGGTGCTGGTAGATACATGTTCCCTATGACTGACCCTCCACAAGAGTCAGGCCAATACAAAAGTAACACGCCATTATGAAAAGTGCTGGCATGTGGAAACATGCTATTTCTTCCTTCGGGTATGTAGAAGTGCTTATTCTCACAGGGGAGAGCTCTCTGTTAGACCTCTAAGTAATCTGATATGCCTCAAGATTGCACGGCTTTTTGCAAGTGGCCAAATCAGTGTAGAGTAATGGTTAGGAAACATCTGGAAGAACCAGGTTCAAATTTCCACTCTGCCATGTAAGCTCACTGAGGCCAATCACTTTCTCAGCCTAACCTACTTTACAGTGTTTCATTGCAAGATTGAAGTGGAGGAAGTGGCGTAGCACCAACGGGACGTGGGGGGCGCGATGCACCCAGCACGCCCCACAGCGGGGCATTCCGAGGGCATTCCGGGGCGGGGGCGGGCAGCACCGCGGCAGGGGCGCAGGGCGCATACGTGCCCCGGGTGCAGTTCTCCCTTGCTCTGCCCCTGAGTGGAAGCAAGGAGTATGACATTGTAAGCCCCTTTGGTCTCAGTTGTTAACAAGTAGGCCATAAATCCAAAATAACAAAGGAAATTCTAGATACTCTGCCAAGAGAAGGTGCTGCTTTCTTCTCATTCTTTAAGTAAATAGCTGAGAAAGGAGAAGGAAACTTACCTCCCTACAACACTATTAGAATTCTCCGGGGAAGTGCCTGGGAAGACTTGCTTAAGAGTTGATTAACAATGGTTTGTAGTATTCAGTGGGCTAGTCCATCTTGTTTCCCAAATGCAGGTTGGCAACATTTCTAAAGTACTCCATGCAACAAATATCATTAGGGCAATACCACTAGGGCAGAAGTCATGGGTGTGCCCTCGCTGCAATGAGCTCCTGGCACTCTCTTGAAGCCAAGGTGGCAGACCTGGCGAAGCTGAGAGAGGCAGAGAGGGCAACAAACGAGGCTTTCAGGGACCTAGCAGCCGGGTCCCACTCCCAAGGTGACATCCCTTCAGATGTCATGGAGAATGAGAGTCTGGGTGACGGAGGGTGCCAGTCTGAGGTGGTGGAAGATGCTCCCTTAGATGGGACCCCTTCCTTAGCTGGTGGTCAGATATCCTCTCGCTTACTGAGGATACACGCTTCGGGGAAGTGGGGGGCTCCTTGTAGTGGAGTGATTCGATCATTGAATATAGAGAGTTGGAGTTTGTGAGAGTTGTGATGACCGCATGGTGACTTGCCTGCCTGGTGCGAAGGTTGCGGATGTCACGCTTCGTCTAGATAGGCTGTTAGACAGTGCTGGGGTGGAGTCAGCAGTTGTGGTCCACATTGGTACCAATGACATTGGGACATGTAGCCGGGAGGTTCTGGAAGCTAAATTTAGGTTGCTAGGAAAAAGGTTAAAATCCAGGACCCCCAAGGTGGCATTCTCCGAAATGCTACCTGTTCCACGCGCAGGGCGAGCTAGGCAAGTGGAGATACAGGGACTCAATGCGTGGATGAGAAGGTGGTGTAAGGCAGAGGGTTTCAGCTTTGTCAGGAACTGGGGAACTTTTTGGGACAAGGCAGGCCTGTACAAAAGGGACGAGCTTCATCTTATTTATTTATTTATTTATTTATTTATTGTATTTGTATACCGCCCTCCCCGAAGGCTCAGGGCGGTTTCCAACAAAATAAAAAGTTAAAACATCATATATATAAATTAATTAAAATACATAAAATATTAAACTAAAGATGGCTTCAGCTATTCTATTCCCCCTTTTATGAACCCACGGGAGGCCAGATGTTTGCTTTTTGTTGCAGTTGATATCATCCAGGCTGGCCAAATGCCTGGCGGAACAGGTCCGTTTTACAGGCCCCGCGGAAACTTTGTAAATCTTAACCAAAGAGTAACCAGGCTGCTGGCTCTCAACGTTAAAAAGGTGGCAGAACAGCTTTTAAACTGATCCTTGGGAGAAAGCCGACAGGAGCTGAGGTGACTTCGGTTCGGAATACAGAGTCCATGGGGATGCAGACAGAGAGGGAGGTTTTTCTAAATCAACCACATACAAGCGAGGAACATAGCAATGTGCATGTGACAAGGGATAGTGTCTACAAAAGGCTAGAGGGCAAATCACATAAATCCCAGGTTAGGGACAGAGACAGAGTATACAAGTGTCTCTATGCTAATAGTAGAACCATTCGACCTAAAATGGGGGAGATGGAGTACAGAGTTTTGAAGGAGGACATTGATATAGTGGGCATCACAGAGACATGGTGGAATGAGGAGAACCAGTGGGATGCTGTTATCCCAGGTTACAGGCTCTACAGGAAGGATAGGACAGGGCGTGTTGGGGGTGGGGTGGCCCTCTACATCAAAGAGAGCATAGTGTCACATAAAATAGACAATGCAGGGGGGAGCTGAGTTCCTCTACAGAAGCACTGTGGATATCAATACACCAGGGGTGAAGCATAGTTTAACAGTAGGAATATATTATCGTCCCCTGTCCAAAGTGCATTATAAGAGAGGATTCTGAGATGGAAAAAGAAATTAGAGGAGGCCAACAAAGAAGCAAAAATAATGTCACGGTGGTAATGGGCGATTTTAACTATCCCCACATAAACTGGAAAAAATGCATGTTCAGGTCATGAAGTAAGGAGAGAACATTCCCTGGATATGCTTACAAATGACTGTGAAAAAAACTTAGAGCAGATGGTTTGTAGAACTAACCGAGGGAAGAGGTGATCCTAGATCTAATTCTATGTGGGACCCAGGACCTGAGTGCGGAAGGGAAGTCAGTGTTGTTGAGCCGATAGGGAACAGCGACCACAATGCTGTCAGATTCAATATCTCTGCATCTGCGAACAAGTGACAACTACTAATGTAGTTTACATTACGCCTTCAGAAAGGGAAATTTCTCAAAGATGAGGGGGATAGTGCGCATGGGAAGCAGAAAGGGAAAATCAAAGAGAGTCAAAAAATGTCCAAAAGGTGCTTGGAAGTTATTTAAAAACACAGTCTTAAAAGCTCAGCTGGGAGAATGTGTTCATGGAGGTTAGGAAAGGCAACTGGCGCCCAGTCCAAAAAAAGAAAGCCACCATGGTTAACAAAGGGAGGTTGAGGAAATTATTAGGAAAAAAAAAAAGATGTCTTTTTTAGAAAATGGAAGTCAACAACTTAACTGATGAAAGAATACCAGAGAGAACACAAATGGTGGCAAGAAAAGAGAAGAGAAGCAAGAAGTTAACACTTGTAGCTGTAAGGGGAGGCAAAAGGATTATGAGGAACGCATGGCTCGCGAACATCAAGACTAGCAACAAACAGTTCTTCAAGTTACATCAAAAGCAGGAAGCCAGCTAGGGAGGCGGTAAGGCCCGTTAGATGATAAGAAGGAACAAAGGGTGTGCTAAAGATGACAGGAAGAGTGCAAGAGAAGCTGAATGAATTCTTTGCATCTGTCTTCACCCAAGAAGGAGGTGAGGAAAAATTCCTGCACCTGAACCAAGCTTCTTAGGAGGAATTGAATCCGAGGAACTAAGCGAAGATAGTGGTAGACAAGAGGAAAGAGAGTTCATGGCAGCCATTGATATAAACTAAATGCTACCAAATCCCTGGCCCAGATTGCATTCATCCAAGAGTTCTTAAAGAGCTCAAGCATGAAATTGCTGATGTTCTCACATTAATATACAACTTATCCCTGAAATCAGAAGCTCCATCCCTGAAGACTGGAAGATGGCCAATGTCACCTAATCTTTAAGAAAGGGTCTAGGGGGGACCCGGGATAGTACAGGCCAGTCAGTTTGACATCTGTTCCTGGTAAATTAGTAAGAATCCTATCATTAAAGATAAAGAACTATAAAGACATGTAGAAAAGCAAGACATGCTGAGGAAGAGTCAGCATGGCTTTTTTGTAGAAACAAGTCTGTCTTACAAACTTACTAGAGTTCTTTGAGGGTGTAAACAGACATGTGGATAATAGGGGAACCAGTGGACATTGTCTACTTGGGTTTCAAAAGGCTTTTGACAAAAGAGTTCCTCACCAGAGACTGTTGAGAAAACTCAGCAATGAGAAGGAATAAGAGGGGAAGTCCTCCTATGGATTAAAAACTGGTTGAGGAACAGGAAACAAAGAGTGGGTATAAAATGGGAAGTTCTCACAATGGAGAGGCCATGTAAGAGGTGAGTGTCCCCCAAGGATCCGTTTTGGGACCAGTGCTCTTTAACTTATTCATAAATGACCTGGAAGTAGGGGTGGGTAGTGTGGTGGCTAAGTTTGCAGATGATACCAAATTATGCAGGGTGGTAGTAGAACCACAAAGGATTGCTTGAAGAGCTCCAAGTGGACCTTGATAAATTAGGTGAGTGGGCTCCAGGAAAATGGCAAATGCAGTTCAATGTAGCAGCTAAATGTAAAGAGTGATGCACATAGGGGCAAAAAAATCCAAACTTCACATACACGCTACCTTGGGGTCAGTGCTATCAGTCCTGAACCAGAAGAGAAGGGATTTGGGCGTATTAGTTGATAGTTCCATGGGAATGTCAACTCAATGCATGGCAGCTGCGAAAAAAGGCAAACTCTATGCTGGGGATAATTAGGAAAGGAATTGATAATAAAACTGCAAAGATTGTCATGCCCTTATATAAAGCAGTGGAGTACGACCGCACTTGCCCAGGAGTACTGTGTTCAGTTCTGGTCGCCACATCTCAAAAAAGGATATCGAAGAGATAGAAAAAGAGGTGCAGAGAGAGGAGCAGCGAGGATGATTGAGAAGGATTGGAGCACCTTCCTTATGAGGAAGAGGACTGCAGCGTTTGGGACTCTTTAGTTTGGAGAGGAGGCGTCTGAGGGGGGGATATGATTGTGAGTCTATAAAATTATGCATGGGGTAGAAAATGTTGACAGAGAGAAATTTTTCTCTCTTTCTCACAATACTAGAACCAGGGGCATTCATTGCCAGAAATGCTGGGGAAGAATTAGGACTAATAAAAGGAAACACTTGCCTTCGCGCAGCGTGTGATTGGTGTTTGGAATATGCTGCCACAGGAGGTGGTGATGGCCACTAACCTAGATAGCTTTAAAAAGGGCTTGGACAGATTTATGGAAGAGAAGTCAATCTATGGCTACCAATCTTGATCCTCCTTGATCTCAGATTGCAAATGCCTTAGCAGACCAGGTGCTCAGGAGCAGCAGCAGCAGCAGAAGGCCATTGCTTTCACATCCTGCATGTGAGCTCCCAAAGGCACCTGGTGGGCCACTGCGAGTAGCAGAATGCTGGACTAGATGGACTCTGGTCTGATCCAGCAGGCTAGTTCTTATGTTCTTATGTTCTTATGTGTGGTCCATGTGAAGAATACATCACTTCACCACAGAACCAGAGAATTTCTTACAGTCGTGAAAAAGGACTGTTAGCAGCTTGCCTTAATTGTCGTTTTCCCTTTAAAAATCAAAATCTCATTGCCATTTCCCTATAGTATTTTTTTCCAGAGGATTAGTTACAAAATGTCACAGAAGACATGCTGCCTGCTCATTAACATTCAGGGCAAAAAGCCTTCAGGAGGGCTTGGTTTCAGCTGCTGATGGAGCAATACTTTAAAAAGAAATTGGCTTGGCTGCAAAACAGCTGCTCAGCAAAGCCAACATTCAGAGGAATTGGTGATAATAAGATGACAGTATTACGACAACTGTGGGGAAACAACATATTTTAAGCTGCTCCCAGATGTACCTCTTGGGCTCTAGGCTTTAAAAACAAGATTGTCTGTCCATTCCTTCTTCAACCTGCCAGCTCACTTGCCCTGTCCAGAAACGGCATGAAATGTGAAGCGAATATGCTGCAAGGGTAACGGTAATGTGTTTTCTCTCCTGCAAATGTTTCCAGGGAGGGAAGGGGAAAAATCCATTTGTGTGCTTCTTACTAGAAACATTGATGGGATTTGCACTGGGAAAGCACTTGATATGATTCGCAAGCTAAACGGGTCTCCAGTCATGAGTCACTGTACAAGAAGCATTGCTAGCTGTCAGCCCAGAGTTCATCCCTCTCCCTCTAAAAGCTCCTAAGCAAAGAGTGCATGCAGTAAGCTGGTGCATTTTGTAACCCTTGTTCCTCTAGCCTTCTACCCGCTTTCCTGCCATGAATTATGTGGCAGAGAAAGAACAGTTTGTTCAAGGGACAGTGGAGGAAAACAAGTGAAAGACCAGAAAATCAAAGAAAATGAGAATGCAAGGGGGGCAATTGCTCTTGCTGCTTTGAAACTTCTGATGGGAATTAACCCTTTCTATGTCCATGTGAGGAACATGAATGCATCAGTAGGGAAAGGAGGGAAAACAGTTGAATTCTCAGCCCTTGAGGATTCCATTGTGGGACTGGGCCAAATGCCTAAAAATTGTATTTGATATCAAGGAATATTGAGTTTGTAAGAACTAAAGAAATGAACGTATAAAATCAAAGATTTGCTCTGAACCTCTGTATAGAGGCCTGCATATGGTCAAACTGCACGTAGTAGTAATGCAGGCTGGCAAAGATAAATATCTTTAAATTCTTGTCAATAAGAGCCAACATGAAAGGATACATACACTTTATAACTTTGTTTTCAGCACTAACTATATGGGATGCCTAAGAGTAATAAAAGAGATCAGAAGTTAAAATAGGAAGGACTTTAATTAGTTAAGTGGAAAAAGTGTTTATATATATAATGCCTTATATATGAATATATAAATAATATATATAATAAAATATATATATATAATATATATAATATATATATGAATATATAAATAAATATGAATTTTATCATTTATCATTTTATCATTTATATATATATATATATATATATATACACACACACACACACACACACACACACACACACACACACACACACATATATACATATATATACATATATATACATATATATATATATTTCAATGAACATAGAAATGATAATATTCATATTTACTGGTATTCCACTATAATTGTAATGTACATGTATTAGAATCAAATGGTATATTTGTTAAAATATTCTTAACATGGAAAAAGGTAGAATCTAGTTTTATTGCAGCCATTTGCATATGGGCAGAGAAGGACACGAGCTAAGAGCATGCTGCATTTGTGACAATGTTTTAGTCAGAGAAGCAATTTACTTTAGAGGCTGTCTTAATGTAACTCGTAAGAAATAGGGGCAGATAAGCCAATGGGATTTTAAGGTTCATGTTCATAGCACGTGAAAGGGGTATGGATTATGTGAGATATGTATACAGGTATGATTAATGACGTATGTATTCTTTCTATCTATAAAGACTAAGGTCCTTCGTATGGTGGGTGTGTCTCTCTTTCGAGCACCCGGAGTGTGCCTCTCCCTTGGGAGGGATCACCTTCTGTCAGAGATCTATATTCTGTTCAGTAAAACCATCTGTTTGTTTCTGATGTCTGATGCTTTTTGGGGGGTTGTTTCCTAACCTATCTTTTCTCAAGACAGCTGCGCAGGCCAGACACAGGTTCTGGCCTTACACCATCCAGCTTTCCATCCAGGGAAGATACATCAGTGGTCCTTTCCCCACAGCAGAAATAAAACTTTTTGTGTTCCCACAGCACAGAGAACACAAGCGTTGCCAGCCAAAATGTTTCTTTTTCCCACCTGCTGGTTGATGGAGCTCTGGTCAATTTCAGAGTTGTGCCTGCCATTTTGGGTGCTGCTGCAGAGATTCTCCTGCCTCCAACATTTAGTGAAGGTTTTCCACAGAGGTTTTTTCTGCTTGCAGCTCATCCACACGCAATTTCCATGTTAAAAAGTAGATGTTTTGCCTAGCAATCCCATGCACGTGTCATTTTCCTTTTTTTTCCAGGGGGATGTCTGCAAAGCTACAACAACACAAATATGTGCTTATTGCAGCTACTCTAATTGTGACCTCATAGCTTCACAGACATCTTCCTGGGGGGAAAAAAAGGAAAAATGACACATGACTGGAATTGCTAGGCAAAACAAACTTTATTCATCTACTTTTTGCAGTGAATTAGCAAACAAATGACCTGTGGAGAACCTCAGATAATCTCTGCTGCAGCACACAAATTGGCAAGCACACAGTGAAAATTAAGAAGTTTGGGTGAGAGAAATAAAGCATTTCCTGTCTGCTTTTGGTCACAAAGAAGAGGAAATGTCTTCGACCTGGGTTTGGGGAAAAGATTGCAAGTTTAGCAATTTTTGAAAAAAACAGGTTGAGAGAAATAAAATGTTTTGAAGACATTTTCAGGGGGAGATAGTTGAACAAGCGTCTCCCCCAAAATGCTTATTAAAATGCCCTCAAGAAGTTTTATTTCTGCTGTCCGGAAATCACCACTGTTTTGGAATGATAGAATAGAAACTGGTTATTTTGTTCGGCAGCCAAAGAGGTAACTTAACATACTTTTGGCCTATCGGTTACTGTTGAAAAAATAGGGTGTTGGATCCAGCCAGCTTTTTCACCCAGTTTCAGACAACAACCACCATCCCACCTGGCTATGGCCAACCTTTTTTTTCAATCAAAATGCTGTTGTTGTGGTATTAATTTAAGGTAAAACATTTTGGAGGGTTATTAGTTACTTCCCTCAAACAGCAAAAGCTGACTGTATCCACCCTATGGATTTATTTATTTATTTATTTATTGCTTAAACTTTTATACCGCCCCATCCCCGAAGGGCTCTGGGCGGTGTACAACACAAAATATAAATAAATTATTAAAACCATTAAAACAGCGATAACAATAAAAAAGGCGTCCGCCAACCCCACTTTTAAAATTCTCCCAGGGAAAGGGATGTGGAGGGCGGCGAGTCACAATAGATGATAGGCCCAGGTGTAAGAGCCGACTAGAGGGGGGCACCGTTTGTTTAACATGTTACAACTCATTGACCAAGGGAGACGCTTGAAAACCATTTGCCTTCTTCAGTCTCTAAGGCAGTGATGGCGAACCTTTTAGAGACCGCGTGCCAGGGGCGGAGCAAGGGGAAGCTGCACCCAGCGCACACATGCATCTACGCCCCTACCACCACCCTGTCCACCCCCGCCCTGCCCTGGAATGCTCCCGGAACTCCCTGAAACACCCCCGCCACGCTCCTGGAATGCCCTCGCCATGTCCCCCAGGGGTGCATGCCCAGTGCATCACGCACCTCTCTCCCCCTTGACGCTATGCCACTGCCAAGTGCCCAAACTGGGGCAACGGCATGCGTGCCCACAAAGAGGCCTCTGAGTGACACCTCGGGCACGCGTGCCATAGGTTTGCCACCATTGCTCTAAGGGAAGGACCACTATACACATAAGTAGACCAGAGAAAGACACAGGTAATAATGGCATGGAGGATAAACCAGAGGAAACAGAACAGCAAGTCAAGCTTTTCAGGCACTTAACTCATGAGTAGATCTTCACACCAACTGCAAACTTGGCCAGCAAGCTTCTCTTCCACAGAGGACACACCCACTGAATATTTTTTCTACCTGCAGGCCTTCAGTTTAAAGAACAGCAGTGATAGGTATTGCTGCGGGGCTCCCAGTCTTGCACTGCCTGTATCTTTTCCCATTGAAGGCAACTGGGTTCCATGGATTCATCTGGGGAAGACTGATCTCTGGATAGCCCTGCCCTGTGTGGAAGGATTGGTCGTTTGATGGCTTCCTCCGCCAGTGTTCAACATTCCAGTCATGGGAGTGACTGCAGGAAGACCTCCCCTACCTTGTAATGTTGAGAAGACTAGCTGCTCTGAGAGAGTACCTCCCAAATAAAAAAACCTGTTGCTCTATCCAGAGTTCTGTACCACTGAAATATGTTATCACAATGGTAGCAAAGAAGAATTGTGTCTAGGCAGATGTAACCCCTTTAGCTACACAGCTTCCCTTGCCCATCTCTCCTACTGCTTCCCCCTTTCTTCATATACCTACTAAGCCTGCCATGAAGTCCAACAGGAAGGAACAGAGGGGTATCTAGGCAAACTGGAGCCCAAGGACAAAACCTGAGTTTGGACCCCCCATGGGTGGCCACCCTCCCCCACCACAACCAAACAATGATTTTTTTGCACCAGGTCATTTCTAAATCATCGTCACATTATAGAAAATGCCCCAACTCACAAATCGGAACACAGCAATAGTCCATGCCACTCAGCAGAAATCAAAAATTTTGACAACATTCTCAAAATGCTTTTAAAATGTTTTATTATTGCTGTGAAAACTTTTATGGTGTTATATCCAGCACCCCAAATTGCCCTCAAGCATTGGAAATACAGCACAGTGCCAGGTGGGAGGGAGGGTGGAAGGGAAAGGACAGGGACAAATTTCAAGTCATGTTTTTCCACAGTAGTTGCACACATTGAATTTTAATACTGATAGCATAAGGCACTTACTAACAAACTCACAGTCTTTAGAAAATAACTTAATACCTTAGAAAACTTAGTCTTACAATAACTTTGAATAACTTAGTCTTTAGAAATAACTTAACTTAGAAAACTTAGTCTTAGAACAACTTAGAATAATTTAGTATTTAGAAAATAACTTAACTTGCAATACTCAGAATAAAACACAAATATTTTTGGAAGATAAGTTTGAGGTAGTCTTCCATGGTATGGATCTGTTAAGGTACAAACCTGTATTATCTTTATATTGCGCAAACTTTTCTTGAATTAATAAACATTTCAATGAAAACACCAAGAGTGCAGATCTTAAGGATTCTTTCACAACATTTCTGTATTTACTACACAATACAGATATGACACTGTAAAATCCATCTTTCAAGGTCCTCTCTCCACACTCAGCTAATTGTTTTATCTGTGAGATTTCCTGTTTTACCTCTATAAAATTACACTGCATTTCTAACTGCAGGGAGGAGATATTTTGTTGCATTGATGAAATAATTTCCATTAAAAGTTCCATTTTCGGGGCCAATTCTGAACCCCTTCTGCCTGAATTGATGTCTTCACTTGCCGCTCCTTTCATTTGGGTCTTATCTCTACCTTTGTATTTGCCATTTTATTTCCTTAATTAATGACAAGTTTTAATGCAACTGTCTTCAACTTTCCAGTACTGTGTTTAGGCCAACATTATTTCATTAAGCAAACTTAATAAATGTTTCAATTCACTTCAGGAGTTATTACATTATTATATTTTAATTGCCAGATCTTCCTCTACATGCCAGAGCAGCTGTTTCCGTCTCTATGCTCTTACTTCCTTATTTTTCCCCTGGGTTAACACTGCTCCTTCTCTTGTGCCTTTCCGTCCCACTCTATAGACCTTTATGGTCTTATTTTAAAGTGACAGTGCTCCCAGAAAGGCAGTAGTTTAAATCCAGATAAGTTTTAAGTTTTGTAAAAAAGAAACTCAATCTCAGCACCCCACAACAATCAACTCTATATTTTGCATTCGTTGAACTAGTATGTTTGTTGGGGGCTTAAAGTCCATTCCACATCACCTCAGCGACCACGTCCTTCAAACAAATACCTATGGGTCACGCTGTGGTGAGTTCAATTAGAGGAATTCAGCCTCTTGTTAATTTTTCAAATTTCATCTACTCAATGTCTAGTTATACTACAATTGATATTACAAAAATCTCTAAGGTTTGGTTAGGCTGCGAGAGAAAAAAAAGGGAGGGGAGGATGCTTCCCCCATCCACTCACTCTTCCCCGTTCGTTTCTGCATGCCTCTTCTCCCGTTTGTTCTCCAGCCTTGGGATTAGGGCATTCAGCTCCCTTACAGGGTTTGCCATGGGTGGAGTGCCCTTCCAGCTCCCTGAAGTTACCCACCACTCTCAATTTTCCTTGAGCCGCCACAGCTAAAGTGAGGGATTTGTGCACCTCCGCAAAGGTGCTACTGCAGATCACTACCAAACCGGAAGCTTTCCTGAGGGAGAGAGTCCCAAGGGGCCCATCGGTCAACATCGGGAATGGGGAAACCCAGGCCACCCGGCCAGGAGAAAATGCCCTCCCGAGCACCCCCCACCCCGCATTGCCAGGCAGGCGTGGCTGGCCTTCTTCACTTACCTTGGTCTGCAGCCAAGTGCACGGGCTGGCCTCCAAACGCACTGAGGAGCGGCACAGGGAGAAAGCGGGCGGGCGAGGAAGGAGGGGCAAGGCTGCTACTGCTTCAAGGTGGGGACTGGGGAGGGAGATGGGCTTAAGTAGGGAGGCAAAAGCCACTTCTTCCAACGTGCCTGTGCCTGTGCTGCTGATGCTGCTGCTTCCTCCAGGCTCCAGTGGGTTCAGCTCGACTTCCCTTCCCTTCTGTGCTGCTGGCCAGTCAGCCCGGGAGAAGGCTGGTGAGCACATGCAGGGAGAAAGCAAGGCATGCTGGGTTGGAGGGAGGTGGAGCTCCCCTGTCCTCCTGCTCTGGTGGTTTGCCAGGACTGGGAGGTGGAACCAGTGGGCCACCGTCCAGAGTGGCTGGGGCTGAGACATTTTGGCACCCCCCACGTGACTGAAATTGTTGCGCCTGTGGGCAAGGGCCCTCCCTTGTCCATAGGCAGATACGCCTCTGTGAAGGAACATATGGAATATATGGAAGACTACATCAGTATGCCCAATCATTGGCCAACTAAATGAAATTGGCAACATTTCAAGCACGATAGGCACCACCCCTGGGAGCAAGGGACTAGTGCCATCTCTGAACCAAAAACCACAACACAATCATGTTTCCTCTTTGGGACTGGCTCAGGTATGGACAGCTCCCTTGGCCTAGGCAGCTAGCTCCCAGTTTTGGGGTGCAGATTAGGTTGCAGAGCTCAGTTTCGCCTCCCATCCATTCATTCCCTAGTCTTGTCACTAGAGATGAACCTTTAGAGCTGTGACAATAGGGATTGAAAGAAGTCAATCATGTGACAATTCCTCATGCCCTCTTCCCAGATCTCAAGGCAGAGAGGAGATTATGCAGCAGTTCCCTTGACGGTGAGGTTGTTCCAATACAGTGAATAAGCATTTCATTTTCTTGCACACGAACAATAGTAAATTTTTGCCTTTAGGCTTTGAAAAGAAGAAAAACACTGCTCCAGGGACTTTTATATGACAAAATTTACTTTGAGAAAAGGTGGCAACATTGCCGTAATATTCACTGTAACACCAATGTTTACTAGGAAAACATAAAAGAGATGTCCGTAAATCAAATATGAAACCTCTCAGCAGACAACCTCAGTGATTGGGTTCTCTTCCAACAACAGAAGAGTTCTTTCAAGAAGAGCTAACAATACATCGATAGCTCTTTCAGACCTTTGGCTCCTTTGTCCCAGTTTGTTGCTGTTCTCCAGAAAAGCCATCTCCAAGACTGCTTACCAATTCTTAACACCCTTTAACACTAAGAGATCACCATTCAAAAAAGTTTCAATACTGATTTGGACAGCACAGTCAGTCCTTCCATGAATTAACAGAATGTAGACCTCCTACATGATTTCAACATATGTTCTGAAGGAAAGCATGAAAATACCCACGATGAGCTCATTCCCTTTGATGGAAGGAGGGGGAAACACACTGCAGCCCCTCCCTGAGATGTCACATAATCTTTTCCATAGTCTCCAAAAAGGCATGGAACATCAGCATATGGTGAGTCTCACAGTGAATATTTATGAATGCCATAGACCAAGGAGACACATTTGCAATGGGGAGGCCATTGCTGGTAGCACCCCTGCGGTGATAATGCATGTTCTGCCTTAAATGTCAAGCTCCACTCATTAAATGAGGGTCTGTTCTCAATACCACCTTGTTATGGATTGTAGCCATCTGGGCTGTCTAAGGCGTAAAGGAACATTTCATTTCATATATCAGTAGATGGAAAAAGGTTTTAACTGCTAGTTGTGTTATGCATTACACTTTATGCAAACTTTTTAACATGTATATTATCTCTGTTCTCATTGGGACTCTCTGGTCAATGAACATATTGATACATTGATGGACTGACTGACTGTCTTATTGATCAATATTATTTAGTGTGAAGAGCAGGCTAAGTTTTGAGTTGAGCTCCAGCCAAGCTTCAGGGGAGGTCCACGATTTATTTTGCCAAAGTAAACTTAACCATGCAATGAAAACATTTATTTTAAATTAGGGGAAAGAGACATGAGACATCAAGTGAAGGAGATCTAATCTCTCTTCCTTTTGCTCTTTTAAAGAGCAGACCAGTCTTCAGACTTTCCAACGTCTAGTTTTTCAGAGCAGTGTAATTAAAAAGCAATAATCGCAGATCAGAGATGCCAGCTTTAAAGAAAGTTCTTGTCTTATCCGGGCAACAAGCAAATGAGATAGTTCAATGGATTCTGGCCAAGGCCTTGCTAGTAATTGCCTTGAAAATGCAATTAACATTTCTTCTGAATAAGTGGTCTCTTATGATGAACCATTGAATGCCAAGTAAAGGATACGACAGCATATATAAGAGATTCATTGCCTGAACCTCCAAAAAAGGCACATGAAAAGCAATCTCACTTGGTGCACTTCTTGCAAAGCATCAGCAGTCTCATTTGCACAGCATAAACTTGGTGCACCTGTTGCATATGAGTAATCTTACTGCATGCATTTCTTGCACCTGACAAACATTGGTGGACTTATAGCACACAATAACCCATTTCACTATGTGCATCTACTAAACTTGACCAGGAATCACACTTGATATATCGGGTACTCAACTGCACCAGTTCAAGCTGCAGGTGTGAGACCTGATTTTCAGCCTCAGTGCAAACACAAAACCTCAGTCAGGGAACAGGGCTGGAGCCTAGCCTTTTCTCCAAAATGCCAGCTTTGTATGTTTAGCGGAGTTTTTGTGTGTGTTTATTTTAAAACAGGAAGAAGAACTTATATTTTTAATCCCTCAACTACAATCTGAAGCAAAACTACATAACAACATGATAAGAGGCTGAAGGCTAACAATTTTGACTGTGAAAGTGAAACAGTGTGCTACTCACCATCAAATTTCTTGTGCCTAGACACAAAGGTAGTGCGCACAAAATGACTTGTCTCATCCACAAAGTTCTCAAATTCCAATTTGCTTTGCTGGCTCAGCTTATCTTCCATTTCTGATGTGCAGCACGTATATTCCTGAGGGCAAATTCTCAAATGTTCCCCTGCAAAAATAAGTGAATGCAAAATATGAATGCATGCATGCAAAATACACAAAGCCCTCCAAGAGACACACACAGAAGTGGAGGATACTTTAGGACTTATGGGAGTATCTGACCTTCCCCTCCCTTACTATTTTCTGTCTTCCCTGAAAGCCCCCATAACCTGCTTCCTTCTCTTTTTCCCTTCTACAAGCCAACTTGTGTTTTTTCTCAGGTTTGTAGAAAGATACATGTATTTCTGTAAAAGTTCTATTATCTAGATTTAAGTATCCACAGAGGGAGTCATGTTGAAAATTAGATATATTGACTCTCAAGTCAATACTAGTTGGAAGTAAATTTTCCCACCCACGTTTATGATTTGAAAGGCTATATCTACTGCTATATAGACCATTTCTCCAAGTCAACAGATTAGACAACATGAATAATCTGGGAGCACTTTAGGTTATCATCCACAAATGCTTCTACGGTACAGTCAAGTATTTTAATCTTTTTAAAAAATATATACAAAAAAGTAATAGAAATATAACACCATGTTTCCTGTACATCCTTTGCATTTACAGATTTGCTAAACTGCAACATACAAGAGACATTTGGAAAAGGGTGAAAGATCACAGCAGCGAGAGCAGAGGGACTTTATCAATAATATCAAATTGAAGAATTTGCAATTATATAGACATAGAAAAGTAATTTATGAAACAGAATGCACATGACTGTTTCTACAGTTAACACCACTGGAATATATTTGCATGAACTCTATGTCTGAAACACACCAAAATCTGATTCATATGTTAGTTCAGTAATGTTATTACTACCAGAAGTTCACCTCCTATTAACACTGTGACATGAAGACTCTCCCAGGTATAGCCCACATCACATAAGTTCTTGCATTACCCCTCGGTAATAATGCCTGATGCTACCAGGGGAAGAATTGCATGATAAAGTTTTCATTTATAGTTTCAGGTCTGATCTGGATAGCCCACACTAGCCTCATCTCATCAAATCTCGGAAGCTACACAAGTTCAGCCCTGGTTACTACTTGGATAGGAGACCACCAATAAAGTTGCTATGCAGAGGCGGGCAATAGTAAACCACCTCTGTCTCTTGCCTTGAAAATCACACATGGTCACCATATGGCACTTCCCAACACCATTTTACTTCATTTGTACCCACTTTTTTTCCTCGATGGGAACCTAAAGAGGCTTACGTTGTTCTCCTGTCCTCTAATTTATCATTACAGCAATCCTGTGAAGTAATATGTCACCCACTGAACTTCCATGACAGAGCTGGGATTCAAGCAATGTACATGGAGCAAAGGCATAGAATTCTATCCAATGCCTAGATGGACAAAGCTTTCAAAACCCCTTCTCTGCTAAACACAAATATGAGAAACGGTAATTCCACCATACTTTGCAAAGGAATACATGGGGCATGAAGGAGGAAAAAAAACTCCCAATACTCAGGGTGTCTAATAGCCTAAACCTCATTCCCACCTCACAAAGTGCATTTTAATCGAAGCATATGGTTGTCTCACAGTCCCACAGACAATATCTTGTCAGACACATCACTGTAAGGAAGAATGCAACGATGGGTTTAATTAAGGCTTTTGCTATATAAAAATATTAGGAGGAAAATAATGAAATATTTGCATTTAGTTCCTCAGATTTATTTTTCAATGCATCTTGCCAGTGGTTTTGACATCTCATGCCCTTCAGTATAATCTGCAAGCAGAAGCCAATTCTGTAGCTCATGAAATTGAAACACCCTGTTATTTTGTGAACTGTAAATTTCCTATTGGAGGTACACCCCAGGTGCCAGAAATGTTGAGCATGGTTTTACAAAAGAGGAGAAAAATCCCGCTGTCCCTGTTGAGACAAACTTCTTACCCTTGGAATGAAGAGTTACAAGCCAAGACCGCTGTCTCAATTTTCAGTACACTGCTCTTTTATGAGGCAAGCAAAGCACCACTGCTAAGCCAAGGGCTTACAGATTATTGCATGGCTAAACTATCGCAGGCAGAAGATATATGCAGATCTTTACAATCTCATTAACAATTTAATAAGAAGAATTACACACACTGCAAACACTCAAGCATCAATTACCTTTTCTTCTTTTGAGCAAAGGGATGCTGCCAATGTCTGCCCAAGCAGGGTTCTGGGGCTAAAAAGCCAGGTACTGGCTGGAGTGGAATCATTTCTAAAACTGAGCAGGATCCACAACATCACTTTTTTCACCTCTCTTTCTTTGGGACAAAAAAGGAGCATTTTTCAGGGACAGTTCTAGATCCACACCTGACTGGCTGATGATCCTCCAGTAAAACCAGAGAGGTTAATGCTGAAACAACCCCTTGCTTCAACTTATATATGCTGTGTTATACTAGGTATTTTTGTGCATGCCTAGAATGAACTGCAGGTGCCATCCTGTAGCTTGTGAGTTCTGAAAGACCTAGAGTGACTGCCATTGTTACAAACTGACTCTTTGGAGTCAGCTATAGCTCTAGGCTGATCTTCCCCATGGCTTCCCTCTCTGCTGTCTAACTCCTTCACAGTCAGCTTTCAACTGCTGTTTTCCAATTGTCTCTCCCTAACATTCCGTCCACTCTCATTGGTCACTCTTTGGAAACGGCAGAACCTAACCTGTCCATCACAGGAGGCTGTGAAAGTGAGGTCTATGGAATTATATCACATTGACACCCCTCTCCTCCTCAAACCCCAACTACCCAGGTTACATATCTCCAGGAATTTCCCACTTCCAAGCTGGCAATCGAGTTGCAGACTCCAGGTGGGACCTGGGGATCCCCCTAAAATAAAGCTGATCTCTAGACTCATCTCTACAGACATCAGTTCCCTGGAGAAAGCAGATGGTTGGGAGGGTAAACACTGTGCCATTGTACCCTTCTGAAATTCCAGTCCTTACCAATCTTCACCCCTATTTCTCCACAGATTTCCTAACCTGAAGCTGGCAACACTATCCCCTACCTTGCACAGATGGCCAGGAGAAAGCTGGCAACCCTGGGCAAGTCCTTTCCTTGATGGTGCCTCCCAGGCCTGGTATTTGGAGAAGAGGAGGAGTTTGGATTTATATCCCACCTTTCTCTCCTATAAGGAGTCTCAAAGCAGCTTACAAACTCCTTTCCCTTCCTCTCCCCCCTCCAACACAACCTTGTGAGGTAGGCAATGCTGAGAGAGTTCTGAGAGAACTGTGACTAACCCAAGGTCATTCAATAGGCTTCATGTGGAGGAGCAGGGAAACAAATCTAATTCACCAGATAAGAGTCCACCGATCATCTGGAGGAGTGGTAATCAAACCCGGTTCTCCAGATTTGAGTCTACTGCTTTTAACCACTATACCGTGCTGGCTTGCTACCTGTGAATGGGCAATTCAGTGATGCAGAATCAGGGGCAAGACCTACCCCTGATCCCTCTGAAATGCAGGCCCAGTGGAATAATACCTCTAAAGTGCCAGCAGAGTTATACATTTCTGATCACATTCAGATATGGTTTACCTGAAGTCCTGTAAAGCATTCCTAATAAGGTACTATTAACATGTTGATGGGGGAAATCAGGATCATAGCCAGTCTCTATACCTAAAATATCCTTTGTTCGTGGACACAGACACACATACCGCTTGCTCGCACATTAGGTGTTCACACAAAGAATGAGGAAAGTGTGGAGGTTGAAACCAAGTCAGTAAGCATAATTCCCTGTCTCCTCCAATCATTTAAGCGTATGTACAAAGTGTAAACCATCTTAGCCCCCAATCACCACCACTTCCCAAAGCTGCTTGTAACCCCAATCAAGAAAATGTACTAACCCATATGCTTTTCCAAGGGACCTAAGAACCACTTTGGAGTAGTAGATTTAGGTAGGGAAATGAGGCACTAAAGAAAAGTTAAATCTTCTTATCTTCCCTCGCATTGTAATTCTTCTTGAAGTTATTGTTTTTGCACTTCTAACCTCCCTATGAATGGCCATTGCAACTGATTTATGACAGCCCCAGCAAGGGGCTTTCAAAGCAAGGGAGAAGCAGAGACAGTTTGCCATTGACTTCTTCTGCTAGGTGGTCTCCCATCTAAGTATCAATCCCTAGTTTCCAAGATCTGATGCGAGTGGGCTATATCATGCCATCCTCCTTCGCTTGCAAGTCTTTGGGTGGGAAAAGCCTTCAGAAAAGGGTTGCAGAAAGACTGCACCCTTTGCCCCCCAAAACAGCCAATAATGCTATGACTATTGTTTTAACATGGTCAATGTTTATATAAGTGGGGCCAAAGCTCTTGTTGATCCTGCCATCCACAGAATAAATTCAGAACCTCTGAAGTCATAATACAGCAGTATCCAAATGTCAGAGACAGAATCCTATTAGAAATTATTCTAGGATTGGCTTCTACTTTCCTCCATCTGTTGTATCTAGCAGTAAACCACATCTGCCTGCTAATCCTAAACAAGTTTTTTTTTACAAAACAAAAATGAACAGTGTTATCCCTAATCTAGGCAAGAATGTAATCCTGTGGGCCCCCACTGAATTCAGAGGAATTTTCTTCCAAATTCAGATGCACCAGATTAGTCCATAAATGCATCTTGGTCCCCACATTACTCCAAAGGACTGCACTTCCTCTTCCAAGCTTTGTAGTGCATCATTCTAAAATCACGTCTAATTCTAGATCTGGGTAGTCCAAAGGCACAATTGTTTTAGAGACTATATCTGTGCTGGCAACGAGTGCACTGCCTTTTCATCCTGGGAAGCTCCATATGCTTGATATTCTTGTGGTATTTACAGCAAAGATTATATGGCATAAGAGGCATCGGCTCCAGCTGACTGGTTTTTCCCTTGCCCCAAAGGGTATATCCACAGAGAGGCTCGCCTGCATTAAGCTGTGCTGCACCAGTATGATGCCAGATGCAAGCAAGAATTAATTCAGCAGTTTGCAGTGACCTACTGCAATTCACTCAACCGCAAGCACTTCAGAGTAAAGATGCTGACTTACGAATCTCTCTCCTTTTTGTGGCCCACATTGTATAAATCAAGCCAATCGCCTGCTACAAATTCAACAATGAGTGCTCAGTTCCAGGTTTTATTGCAGCCGTAATCTCACATCTGTCTGTTTCCGTTCCATATTGGCAAGCTTTACTGCAGGAATTCGGTACAAGCCCGCATACTTGAAACTGCGTGACAAGGGAAAACTGCTTACGATGCACATTTCTGTGTGTTTTACTCAAATGCAGATTAATTGTGACAACTCAACAATGGCTAAAAAGTCCTAGCACTCTAGAGGTTAAAATAAATGAAACCAGCTGAAAAGATAAATGCTAGACACCTGTCCAATTTAGCTCCTATTTCAATATGGGTGTTTCAGGGCAAGGGCAGAAAGCCCGTATGAATACATTGCCTAGTTTCTCCAGGAGGAATCCTGATCCAGAAGCTCTTAAGGGGAAAGGGGCTTATTACCTAACCTACTTTGGAGGTACAAGGAGCTTTCCTTGCTGGGTACCCTACTAGGGTTAGCAACCTCCAGGTGATGAAAGACCTCTGTTTACCTGGAGAAAATGGCCTCTTGGAAAGTGGACTGTATGGCATTAAACCTCATTGACACCCCACCCATCCCCAACCCCCATTCTCCTCAGGCTCCACCCCCAAATCCTCCAGCATTCCCAAACTGGATCTGCAACCCTAACCCTTACTGTTCTGCTTTTTATAGACAGATTCACAGAGGATGCGTCTGTTACATCATGGAGAGCTGTGAATTTGTAGATTTCCTTTAGTGTGGTATATAGTTATTTTAACATGATCCCTTGAGGAAAAAGCCTTTTCTTTAGTTTCACTTTTCCCTTGCTATGTTGGTTGCCGATTGTGGATGCTTATAGCCTAACAGGGCCAAAATCAGGCCTTGCCTATGTTCTAATAAAGTTCTGTCCCATTTTGGTACCTGGTTCTGTGGAGTGATTACAGGGTCCATCAATGGGTACTGGCTATGATGACTAGAGGGAACCTCCATATTCAGAGGAGGTAAAGATCTAAATACCAGTCCCAGGACACATCAAGTGAAACCTGTTTGTTGGCCCTCCAGAGTTCTGGACTAGATGGGCTATTAGTCAGATCCAGCAGGGCACCTCTTCTGTTCTTACAGGCAGAGATATCTGACAGCATATGGGATGACTCCCTGCCTAATTTCCCCCAATTAATCAGTTCAAGGCCCTTTCAAGTCCTGGCACCCCTTAACGAAGGAACGAAATGCTGGGCCTTGAATAATGGATGGTGTACAAAACGGACACACAAAAAAGCATGTCACTTGCTAGAGGAATAGTCAAAATATATAATTGCTTAGCCTTTTATTTCCCCCACAGCTGATCTTGCTAAAGCTCTGACCAGAGTCATTAACGATAATGGCACCCTTGTTAAAGTAGAGCTTAATCACATAAACTTATCTGAGTTTCTTATGATCTCTGTCATAAATTTTACAGTCACAGAAATAATATCTCTTTATGATGTATTCATTTTTTGATAGCTTCTGCCCTAACCCCAACTAAAAGCCAATCATAAACTCCATAATTTATATCGTTCCACCTGAGGATATTAAACCAGTGTAAAATCTATTAAAAGAATGACATAGCCATTTTTGATCTTCTTTGTAAAATGCAAGAGCGGGCAAATGCTAAAATGCACATATTGAGTGATGCAATGGCTTTCCAGAAGATGCCTCAGACACAAGAATTGATATCAAAGAACAAATTTGGCTTGAGCGTGTTAGGTGAGATAAGGCATGCAGCACAAAGGAATAGTTTGCATATGCGAGCAAAACCCCACGAACACTACAGACAAAATGCGTATATTGTATCATTTGAAAAATAGTATTTTTCTATAGTCACTTCACACATTCGGCTGGAAGTCATCAGTGGATGATTAACATTTGCATGATCTCATTTATCCAACTTTTCAGCCTGGATCCACTTTACACATCCACTTTCCTGTTTTCCAATGTACATTGGAATGTAGGCCATTGTACTGTTGACTATTGTTTTATTTTTAATTTATTTTATTAAATTTGGACCTCACCCTCAGGGTGGCTTCCAGTCAAAGGTGAAGAGCCCAAAGACAAAATACATCCAATTAAAACATTTCAATATAAATACATTCTAAAAACCGTTCTATATAAATTCCGTTCTATAACCGTTCTATATAAATTCTTTAAAATTCACACTGATGACTACCAATTAGTAAAACCAAGTCTTAGGCCCCTTCCGCATATGCAGAATAGTGCACTTTCAATCCATTTTGCAGCTGGATTTTACTGTGTGGAATAGCAAAATTCACTTGCAAACCATTGTGAAAGTGGATTGAAAGTGCATTATTCTGCATGTGCAGAAGGGGTCTAAATATCAATCTCCCACCACTCTCTGTCCTTATTTATTACATGCGGAGAGAAAAGAAGGTGGGAGGGCAGACACACCAGATGGAAAGTGCCAATGCTACTGAAGATGCTGTTATAAATAAACATGAATAGGGGTATGGGAGGCAGCATTTTAGATGGAAAGTGCAGATCACGGAATGGCTTCAACCAAAGGCCAGTGGAACATCTCTGTTTTGCAGGCCCTGTAGAACCAATTAAGGTCCCACAGGGTCCTGGTGTCAGCTGACAGAGAGTTCCACCAGGCTAGAGTCAAGGCCTAAAAAGCCCTGCCTCTGGTTGAGACCAACTGGATAGCCTAAGGGCCTGGGACCACCAGCAAGATGCTATCAAAAAATTGAAGTGTCCTCCATTGACAATATGGGGAGATGTGGTTTTGAAGATAAGAGGTCCCAGATCACTCAAGGCCTTAAAGGTTAGAACCAATATTTTGAACATGATCTGGAATTTGACTGGTAGCCAGTGCAGTTGGAACAATGCAGATGTGATCTGTTCCCTCACCAGTGTCCTGATGAGGAGCCTCGCTGCAGGATTCTGAACCAGTCTTAATTTCCAGATCAGTCTCAAAGGCAGGTCAGTGTACAGCAAGTTACAGTAATTCAGCCTGGAGATGACTGTCACTTGGATCACTGTGGCCAGGTCCACTTGGAACAAGTAGGGGTCCAATTGCCTGGCCTGCCTAAGATGGAATAAAGTGATTGCCATACGTACGACCTGGGCCTCCATAGACAGGGAGAACACCAAGGTCACAACCGGGCCCTTGACAGACATGGCAGGTGTTAGGGCCACTTCGTGTAAACATGGCAGTTGGAAACACTTCACCAGTTCTTCCCAGCTCAGCCACAGGGCTTCTGTCATCAACAGATTAAGTTTCAGTCTGCTCATACTCATCCATCAAGCCATGGCTTTAAGACACTGTGAAAGAGCAATTGGGGCAGTGGCCAGCCAGCCTTAAGTCAGCAGACAAGGCTGGGAGTCATCTGCATATTGATGGCAACCCAGTCCAAAGCACTGTGCCAGGGTATGCAAATAGATGTTAAATAACACTGTCGAAAGGATAGCCCCCTACGGCACTCCAAAAACTAGTAGCTGTCACTGGAAAATCACCCCCCACCCGATTGTCACCTGCTGTCCCCAATTCTGGGGAAACGAGGTCAGCCATTTCAAGACTGTCCATCAAATCCCAACATCAGTGAGGCAGTGAGTCAAAAGACTGGGGTCAACCATGTCAAAAGTTGCAGTGAGGTCTAATAACACTAGCAGTGCTGATCCACCTCGGCCCAGCTGGAGATGGAGCTCAGCTGTGATAGCAACCTGCATGATCTCTGTTCCATTGACCAGGATGGAAGCTGAATTGGAAAGAATCCAAAGGATCCATTATTGAGAACAGGATGTGAGAACCTACTGACTGGAAAGTGTTAACCAAAAATAAAAGCAATGTAATATATTTCAACAAGGACAACTAAAATGACACAAATCGCTGTGAACACTTCCAAGTTCTCCAGACCTCTTAAGTCTGGCTGTTATAAAAATGTTAAAAGGGGAGTAGGGCAGCTGTCTCAAGATTCTAAGACCCTGGCTTGCCAGCATCCTCTGTAAAATGCTGAGAGGGTATGCAGATTTAAAAGAGCACTGATGTCAGTCTGCATCCCTGGCATTCTGGGAAAAAGAAGGGTGGGGGAATAAAAGTGATAACAGAAAAAGCAACACTAGTTCAAATGTCTCTCTAACACCTTCCTAATGCCACGACCCTTTAATACAGTTCCTCATGTTGTGGTGACCCCCAATCCTAACATTTATCAATTTTACAGATGCAGAACACTGATGCAGAGTCTTAGGCGACCCCTGTGAAAGGGTCGTTCGACCCTCAAAGGGGTCGTGACCCACAGGTTGAGAATCGCTGCTCTAACACAATGTTTAAGATCACTTAAAAGGCTCAGAGTAGAAGGACTTTTAATTAATTAATTAATTAATCAATCAATCAATCAATCAATCAATCAATCAATTAATTAATTATTGGGTCTTGTATACTGCCCTACCCTCGAAGGGCTCAGGGCGGTGAACAACATAAACACGTATATACAATAACCCTTAAATACATTAAAACAATTTAAAAGCAGCGATCAATAACAAACGAACAATAACAAAGCAGCGATCAATAACAAACAATGTCCGCATTAACACTCATTAAAACCATCCCCAGAGGGGGGGAGAGCAGGTCTCATAAATGACAAGAGACCCAAAGGTGGAGAAGAGAATGTCCTTTCATTAGCAATAACAATTAAGGTAAGATGCCACTCAAAAGCATTAGGTTTGAAATTATATGTGGCTGGCATTTTCATCGGTATGTCACAGCGAGATGCCAGTCATAGATGTGGGCAAAATATTAAGAGCAAAAACTGCCACACCACAGCCACACAACTAAGAAAACCCACAACAGCCAGTAAATTCTGTCTGTGAAAGCCTTCGACAATACGTGTCAAGACAGTTGTTTGAACAACAAAGGCAAACAAGGTGAGATGATCTCATAAGGAGGAGGTATATAAGCCCCTCCAACTGGTCACAGTATATAAGCCCCTCCAACTGGGGCCAAGGAGGATTCCTTAGCAGTCTCAAATGCCACACAAACAGATGTCTGTAGCAATGAGGAAGGGAGAGGAAATCAGGGTGAATTCCTGGAAAATGTCACCCATTCCAAGATGGAGGATTGGGAGAGCACTTAGAAGGAAGGAACAAGATGTAACTTCATCACACTTTGATCACAGAAATTTTACCCCAATCACTACACGGTATTTGCTCCACTAATAAACTCCTGCAGTAATACTTGGGCATGTCAGCAGTTCAGATCATTTTTCACACTAATAACTCTTGAAGTGATACATGGTCATGTCAACAGTATAGATAGTTTTTCACACAGACCACTAATACTGTGTTATGGCTATATCTAAGAGAGAGTGTTTCTCAACAGTCCCAATCCATCTTGAGGCATCTGTAGACATCTTTCTTGTACTGGTGTTTATTAAAAAAAAAGTTGGGAAACAACTCAGTTTGTACCTTTTGCTTTACACTCTATTGATTTAATGGTGGGTTCTATTTTTTTTTGCAAACAGCTTAGAAGCGGGTGGGAGGAATATAAATACAATCAATCAATCTTGGAGCAGTAGCTGTTTCTGATGTGAAGTTGCCTTCTCAGGTAGATCACTGGTCTTTCGAACACTGTGTTATCTAACTTAGCAGCTCAGATCTGAAGGGTCAGAGAGAGAGCCTTTTTTGAGCCCTGCTACCAAAGCACCTTTAACCAGACTAACAAGAATTTAAACCAGGAATCCCCTCCATGTTAAGCAAATATTATACCACTGAAGTCTGCTATACCAGTGCCTTAGGCCCAGACATTGCTGTTCCTGACAGCACAATTCACTGACCTGAATACCACTGACACCAATGGCATAGGACTGCTTGCTTATGTTTTGTTTGCAGGAAAAAAAACTGCTTCTGGATTTGTCCACAGAAGATGATGCTTTATTTGTGTGTGTTAAAGTTTGCATTTCTTTTGAAAATTATTCAGTGGAAAGGTCAACACTGATGCTTTGCTTGTTACATTCATTTTGGAGCTATAGGAGCCATTTCATGTTATAAATTGATGGTATAAATTTCTTATCATAAATACCAGCCCAAAGTCTAAAATGCCAGATGTTTCCACTGCTTGCCAGAGCTTCCTCTCTCATTCATGTCAAATCTCCTAAGTCACATTTACAACGATCCTTGTATAAGAATTGTGGGTGGCTTATGCATCTCTTAGTAATTGGTTATCTCACTATAAAATATGCATATGTTCAAGCTTGCATGACTATCTCTGTATGAGAATCAGAATGCATGTTAGGTTGGCGTGGGAGACCTTGGTGACTGGTGGCCACACCTAAATCTAGATGAAGAGATTGTGTCCTCCAAAGAAGGGTTCCTCAGTTCCTGAAGTATGAGTCAAGCCAGATGTTTGGCTCTGCTGCGGCAAGGGCAACAGTATACTTCCTAGTATTGATTTCTCTCATTTATAACCTCCTTCCCCCGCCTGCAGTAGGAACTAGAAGTGGCCTATAATATTCTCCTTTTCTCCATTTTATTATCTAAACAACCCTGTGAGCTAGGCTAGGCCAGGGGTAGGGAACCTGCGGCTCTCCAGATGTTCAGGAACTACAATTCCCATCAGCCTCTGTCAGCATGGCCAATTGGCCATGCTGGTAGGGGCTGATGGGAATTGTAGTTCCTGAACATCTGGAGAGCCACAGGTTTTCTACCCCTGGGCTAGGCTAAGAGATGGGTGACTGGTCCAATGTCAACCTGCAAGCAAAGTGCTGATTCCAACTTGGGTACGCCAGATTCTAGTCTGACTCTGGTCCTTTCTGCACAAGTCACTGAAAATGTCTGCAAAATGTTTTCTATGTCCCCACCCCTCCCAATTGTCCACACTCACCCCCACAAAACGCTTCCTGGCTGCCATTTTGTGATTTTTCCTTTTTTATTTTTGATTCTTCATGGATTTGATGATTCAGTGATTTGTGCTGCAATTCACCATAGCAATGCTTTGCAGATTTTACCCCAGCCCCCACTTAAAACCCCCAAGAACTGATGAAAATAAACAGGTGAGACAGAACTGAGTGGGCTCAGAAAATGGCACCAAGGGGGAAGTCTGGGGACTGCGAGAGGCGAGGGAAACATTTTAAGGAGATGACACAAGTCAAAACGTTATGAAATTGCTATTCTTGAGGATGCATTTAAAACTTTGTCAGGCTGGAAATAAAATATTTTGGAGTAAAAGCTATGCAGAACTCCTGAGAGGAAATGTTTTATTTTTTGCCTCAAAGCAATTTAAAGTGTGTAGGGAGGAACACTCTAAGCACTATAGAATCAGCAGCTCTTTCCGATCCAAAGGCTGCTAAACTTTTCTTCAATGGGAGCCACTTCTAGGTAATGAAAAAAAGGGAGTTTCTAAAATATACACCCATGCACAGAGAGTAAAATTCTCTGTTAATATATGAAATTTGCCACAACTGGTAGAGCTCCTTCCTCGCACCTACTTGAAGTAATGCTCCTCCTTCCAATTCTCTTTTATTTTTACCTCACCCATTTGCTATATGGAAAATGGAACAAGCTAATGGCTTTGCTTACAGAACAATGTTAGGTCTCTAAATTCAGCCTTTGGCCATTTCCACACGAAGGCAGAAACGGCCGGGTCGGTGTTTCCGACGCCGACCCGACGACGCTGGGACCGTCCGCACTGACGGTCCTGGGAACAGCCGGGCAGCCGGCACCACGGAGCGCCGGCGCCCGGCTGACCCGGCATGTCCCAGGGCCCCCGGCACGTTGCCGAGGCCTGGGGACAAGGTAAGTGCCGGGTGGGAGAGGCGTCGTGAAGCAGCTGCCGTTCGCTTGGCAGCAGCTTCACGGCGGCGTTTCCCCAAAAAGAGCGCTTCCCAGCGCTCTGGGGAAACGCTGGCTTTAGGCCGGCCGGGCGGCACGAGGGCGGCGCGGCTGCGTTGCAGCTGCACCCCCTGTGCGAATGGCGGCCTGGAGACGGCGTTTTTGCTGTCTCCAGGTCGCCATTTAATGCCCGTGCGGAAACGGCCTTTGTGAGTCTTTGAGTCTCATGAAAGAGAACGGTCTCTTTTCCTGGATCTTTGGAGGGCAGCATGAGTTACTCTCCAGCAGTTATCAAGCTACTGGTAGCTTATGATCAACCCTATTGTAATCCAAAATCTCCATATTGTATTCCAGTCTTGAAAAGGATGCTACTGCACACCCTTGATCCATCCCAGGCCTAAAGAGGGCACTGAGGTCTAGAAAAGCATGGCCTATGAGACTATATCAAAGTTGTCTCTGGACGTTCTAGTTTCATGCCACAGAGTCCTTGACAGAAGGGTACCTGTACAGATAACTGAAGGATTGAAGGAAACCGGCAAGTGACAGGGGCCCAAGCAGCCTATAAAAGGCTGCATCGGCAGGGACCGGGCTCTTTCGAGGCTGGCTGCTTTCAAAGGCAGACCGTCATTACGGTGCCCCCTCATTGGCCTTGAGGAGCGGGTCTTCGGCTTTGCCGGGACCCTTTGGTCTGGTTGGAGCGTCGGTGCCGCGTTATATCGCGGAGCCGCGTTCGTGCCAGTCGGGCTCCTAGGAGGGCCCAGCTTCAAGGTTTTGTTATATGTTAAAATAAATTGGGCTGCGGCCGATTTCTTTTCCAATAAGTACGTGTTAGTGTCTTTGATGGACTGAGTCTCCACACATCCCCATGCAATAGTATTTTTAAAATTTATCTATAACATTATATGCATAATTCAGTTTCCTCTCTAATAATAACTGAAGCTATTATTTGATTCTGGTTTGGGTTCCCCCCTGCCCTTTCTGTAGTGTTAATTTCTATCTGTTAAAAAAAGTCCTTCCTAAGGGCAGGAGAGAGAAAGTTTTAGTGAGCTCAGGAAAAAAACTAGTAGAATGGCTTATATTGATGTCTGAATTTCTCTTATCGCTAATGATGTGGGAGATCACATCCATTTATATTGCCCTTCTGACCAGAAAACAAGAATGGCTGATGTGTGCTCTCAACATAAGGACAATAATAACATATATTAATATGACAAGAATACTCATGAACACTAGAAATGTTATATAGGCTTTGGGGTCAGTAACATACTCATAAAAATTGAGACAATGACAACAGTATCTCAGATGGCCACTTCTCTACTATTGAACAGTCTATTGGAGCCATTGCTATTATCCACTATGATTTTCTAAACTTGTTCACGTTAGATGAAGATCACAAATTTTCATGTGAACCAACCGAATGAATACCATTAAAATGAGAAGGCAATGATTTCTCTGAGGTAACTTCTTATGAAAGAATAAAATTATCATACTTAATATTCCTAGACCACCATGGTGTTGCTTGAGGAACATGAATATCCAAGAACATCTTTACCTGCAAACACAAAACTAGCAATTCCCAATAAAGATGTTCCTAAAGGGCAAACACTCTCACAAAGTTTATTGCAAACTCCAGGTACTGGAATCAACTACATTTTCTATTTCATGGGGGCATGGATGGTCAAGAGTGCAGAGTGCAAAAGCCAGGGTCTCAGTGGAACAGGGCAGAACCTTTGGTTGTGGCAGATCTTCTAGCAATCTGAGGCAGAACTTTGAGGATGTACAGGCAAACAAGTAAGAACAGAGAAGTACATGAGGAGAATACATCATATTTATATCTTTTACAGGTGAATGGGACCACCTCCCCCTGGTCTGGAAGTGGAGTGCCTAGTCTATACTGGAATGGAGGAAAATAATACAACTCTTCCAGGTTTCAGTCCACTATCTGCAACCTCAAGTCACTGGAAAGGGTCCCAGAGTGCAATAAGAGACCTACGGATCTGACCTACTTGCTCCTAACAATTTCCCACTTACCTGCTGCCAAAGTGAAGACCTTCCAAAGAGCACTAACATTACTGACAACTAAAACGAACAAAGCACCTGAAATGGCTATCATATGACCTCTCTCCTCAGCACTAGAGGGAAAGCAATTTTGAGGAGACTCCATCAATCTGCTGATAGGGTGTCTCTGGAGTCACAAGCCATAACATAAAGAGATTTAAGAACAACATCTCATATACTAGGGGTTTCCAGCACAATTTCCTTTTAAATGTTGAATGCTAACAAACGAGAAATGTCTGATTTAGCATTCCAGACAATATTGAAAAAAACTGAAATATCGTTTCACCGGACCAAAGATTGTTCCCAATGAACAGCCGTCTTGAGTTGCCTTCTGGCTTTGTAATAATCTTCTCTGTAGGGCATCGCCATGCAATGCATTGCCTCAGAGAAATTGCACCTGGCATTTAAATTGCCCAGTTCAACTTTTTTTTTTACTTAAAACACAACTCAGACATGTGGTGATTTAAATTCGTTTTACAGCAGTATTTCCAGACAAGACACAATTGAGACACTATTTCTTCAAAATGCGGTTTCTGAGTGAGGAGATGAACATCAATACACTGTGTATGAGATGCCCCACCACCACTCTCTAGGCCTCTAACAGGGAAATAAGAAAATGCACCCTGTGAGACCAACCAGCCCCAAGAAACCAAATGTGTTCTTTCCTAATGCTGTATGAAGGAAAAAGGTTCATCTGTCTGCCTTCGACAGAACAAAAATCATCTTTCTTCAGACACCTTTTGTTCCCTCAGAGCTCTGAGGTCAATTAAAAATGAATTCCTTCCAAAACAGACTGATAATTAGTTAACAGTCTCTTCATTATGAGTCCCACTGGGAACATTAATTTACAACAAGTCCTGACCCAGTTGTCCTTGGGAAACTATCAAAGAGAACTCACAGAAACTGAGGGCATAGCAAAGCTGTTCATTCTGAGCTCTGCATGGGCACTGTAAAATTGTGTTCAAAATGGTACTTGCTAGCCTACTAGGGGATCACTTTTTCCCCCTCTCCCCAGTTCATTACATTCTTTGAGACAGATAGGTAGGCAATTGTTTTTCAGGTAGCATTCAGCAAGCGTATCAGTGCATATGTTATTGACTGTGTATCCTCTGTATTTAATAGCCCCAACTAGTCCAATCTTTTCAGAGTCTGCAAGCGAAGTAGAATCTGTAGGTGGATGAAAAACCACCATGGAAGGCAGGGATTACTATGAAGAGAAAGGCAATGACAAACCACTTTGCTCATCTTTTGCCTTGAAAACCCCATAAAGGGTCTCAAGTCAGTTGCAACTTGACAGCATATAATTATTAATCTTTCATAGTGCATTGTGGGAGGCAAGGAATAAGAGAATCTTGCTGGATAAGATTGAAATCAAATCCACACAACCGATTTGTTTCTAACAGCCAAATGCTTCCAGAGAGCCCTACAAGCCAGGCATGAAGGTGGCAGCCCTCCTCCATTTTCTCCCCTGCAACAGGCATTCAGAGATCAGCTGAGCACAGCAATTCCATTTAGTCATTTTAATAGCTATTGATAAGCTTATCCTCCATGAATTTGTCTTTAGTTCCTTTAAATTCATCAAAGTAAGTGGGCATCACACACAGGATGTGAATTCTATCAATTTAATGCAATTAAAATTTTGTTTTCTTTCTCTGTCTGGAAATGATCATGGGTCAGTGTCACCAGGAGACCCAGAGGCCAGCATCACCAGACAACACAAAAACATTCATCTACTTCACACAACCTAAGACTGTGATGTATTTATTTGTTTATTTATTTGTTGCACATACCTCCCACCCCTGATTCAAACAAGGCCTGAACTGAACATGTGGTACAAATTTATTTCTAGCCCCGCATATTTAACTTCCAAGGACTGGAACATTGAGGCCCAGTATGTAGACATACATTTTTTGTAATTTCTTCTGAAAACACCCATGTGATTCAGAGGCACTTGCTGACAATTAGAGGGTTTCTCATTTTTTTTCAACTGTGTACCAATCATAATCCGACTTTTCCATTAGATTATTTGATACTGCAACAGATGAAAGTTGTGTTACAGAGAGATCAAATAGCCACTGGTGCTCATGTTAAAGAGATAAATTCTAAAGATATGAGCATCATTTTACTGCATACTCTTTCAGCTAACTGCAAGGTTTCCTACAGATATGCCTCCTAGGTGGATATTAATGATACCAAAAAAATGAAGAGAAAATACATTAAATGGGGAGCAGAGTTTCAAGGCTTGCTTACACTGGAGCACACTTCAGTATAGAGCTGATTTAAAAAGTTGTCAGGTCTCTTCATTATTATCTATGGACTTATGTTCTTGGCAACCTCTGGTGCTTGGCAAGGTTCAGAGCCTTCAGGATCAATAATCAAATGTAATAGAGATTCTTGCCCTTCAACTGGTTTAATGGCAAAGGTTTGACCTTTACAGTTAAAGATCAACTTGAAAGGAAATCCGCATCTGAATTTCATGCCTTCTCTCTAGTTATCACTTTGAATATTATTTCCATGCACACTCCTGTGCAGGGTGAGACAGCTTATCTCCTCAATATCAGTGGCCAATTTTTAGACTAGCTCCTCCAGTTTTCCCTTTAATATCAGTTTGATCCAAAAGCAATTATTAAGGAATGGTATTGAACTTTATGCCATGAAAAGCTTCAAGTGTCTATTTCCACTCATTAAAACTTGTCCCTCTCTCCCTTCCCCGCTGGCCAGTTGACAACTTTACTCAGAATCCTAATCAGGTCTATTCAGTGAGGTTTACTCTCAGGAAAGTGTTCAGAGGAGGAGGCCACCAACAGTGGAATAATTCTGATAATGGCCATCAACTTTTGCCCTTGGGACTAAAAGTTCACATTCTACCTCTTTTATATTTGAGGGACGAGACAGCAGACCAAGAGTCTGGATTGGTTCAGACATCACACAAAAAAACTATGGTTTTGCTCAAGAGACAATGTGGTTTTCTGAATGCAGACTACTCTATTAACTGTGGTGGTAAATCAGGTCCATCAAGCAGGCATCTGTTTTATTAATGATAGTTCTGACTATGGTTTCACGCAGTGAAATCCTGGAGTAATTCTGGCATGCTCTTTGGCAAGCTGCCTCAGAGGTCCAGAGAGGCCCAAACCACTTCCAACTTTTAAAACTCCTACCTATAATAAAAATCTAAAAGCAATGCAAATAAACGAAATAAGGCATGCTCCTCCCCCCAAAAAAAGAATGACACTTCTTGTGAAACTTATCAAATGTCAGAAAATCAACAAGTGCCTAAATTAGAGGACCAGGCCAAATGTATTTATTTATTAACAACATTATTAATCACCTTTCTCATTTGCAGAACTTAAGGGGGCTTACCATATTAATAACACATTACAAAAACACGATAAAAGTAACAATTATAAAACAATAAAACCCATAAAACAGCTATTATAAAACCCATTAAAAGTCACAATTTAAAGAACTCACTTGCCCCTCACCTCTGATTGGCCCAGCAGTTTGGCGACAGCCTCCCAAACTATAGTGCAAAGGAAACAAAACATGTATTCGCAGACACAAATCAGGATGTGACTGACTTTCCTCCTACTGAATCCTTACAAAAGTTCAAATAAATCACAGTTTGGCATTACTTTTGAACTTCTATGCCTCTGACTCGGACGTGAGATTGCAATGCTTTCGTTTTATGGTGGGCCAGAACCCTACCATTCTTTTTTCATTATTTTGTTCAACAAATTCTATCCATACATGCTGGAATGTCCTCTGAATCCCTCTCTTCCATCTTTTTATTGCTCCTTTTGCTGCTTTCTTCCCCTCTTGCCAAGACTATAGCACAAATAGTCAAGTACTTTTCTGCCACAGCTAAACAGGGCTTTAAAAAATCCAGTGGTGATGGTAACTAGGAGCTTCAGGCAAGAGGAAGTTAGAGCATTCCCTCCTAACCCTAACCCTAACCCTTCTCCCTTCCCTCACACATTTCACTTTAATTGGGACTGTCTATTTATGTGATATAATGTAATGCCATCTCTGTCATGAGCCTTTCCCCGCCATACAAATCACATTTTTCTGTGTTGTCGTGGGTGTAATAGGCATTGAATAATTATTGAAAAGCATTATGGTAGGGAAGAATATAGTTCACTTGTCCGGACTTTTGGGGATCAGTAAGGAAAGCAGGTATAACACAATTTATTACAGTATGTTTATGATGCAGAAAGAAGATATCCATAATGTCTAGGAGAGTCTCTTTGAAAACAAGGTCAAAATAGCTTTACACACACACACACACACACAAATGTAGAAGCATACACCTGTCCTCTGAATAATATGAACTCCTGGATTTTTAAAAAAATAAATTATAATTAGTAATTCATCAGGCTGATTATATGCATTTATGATCAGCAAATGATTCCCATAGTGCTTTGTGTTTACAGAACATAGATTTATTGATTCATAATGAGGACTATCAAAGTACAAGCAATATTAACCATGTGTATAATTATGTCTAAATCTAATGAGAAGTGCGCATCTATTGTTGGAAAGGGCATTTGAAGTGGAAACTTCCTGATGGCATCCTCTTTCCAGAAAACCTCCATTCTACACGTTTTAAGTGACTTAGTGGAAATATTATAAGCCCAATTTACCCTTACAAAACATCTGCAGAGAACATCTGGATTTTCTGTTCATTTTCAAGAACAGTTCGATACTATGTATGTTTACTTAGAATGGGATCCAACTAAATTTAGTGGAACAGAAGTTGGAACTCCACACAGGCAGAGCACTTCTCCCCAGGAAAGGGGAGATGCTCAACTATTTTCCTCCTTTCCATTTTCTTCCCTTTTGTATGGTTCCCAGATGTGACACCAGTTTGCAGCAGAGAGAGAGAGAGGAAAACCAGGGGTTTCCAGACCTGAATTTGCCAACACCTGTTTCCATTTGAAGCTGACTTATGTTAGTTGTCAATCCTTCTAACGAAGTATTTTATACTTTGAATGGCAGTGGTTTTCCAGGTTCTCAAGCAGGAAATGCCCTTCTCAGCCCTACTATCCCAGATCATTTTTACAGGAGATGCCAGGGATTAAATCCAGGGCTGTCAGACCCTCAAGGAGCAAAGGATCTCCAGTACTCCACCACCAATCAGCTGGTTGGTGGGAGGGACTTATCAGCAGTGGGGGAGAACCATAGTCAGAAAGGCAGTGGCATCACCAGTAATCTCCCAGGCCATCTGCCATGTCCACATTTATTTATTCACAAATTAATATAATAGGTTCAAAATAATGTTTATTTATTCCTTTCTTTCTCTATATTGATTTTGCTGCCACCAGGAATTAATTCCATACCCCCTTTATACTTTCCCCGAAAAAGTGTGTCCAAGCTTTAAAGCAGATTTGAAGGGCTATGTGGTCCTAAGGAAATTTCTAGTGTGGGATTCCAGGTTATAGTTAACAAAATAAAATTTTATTCATAGATGTTCTTTAGCTTAAACGTTTCAAGAAATGATTTATAATAAACAAAATAAACTGAGGCAACAGCTTCTGCTTGAAATGACTTCCACTTTACAGTAATTCCTTCTCTCCTTTACATCTCTGACATCATAACAGGATTCACATCTCTGACATCATATCAGTTTAGCTCAGACTGACTCCCTGTCAATCTCCAATACAGACTGCTGTCTCTCTCCCCAGTTATACACATACACTCTAAACTCCCTCCCAGTTCAGCACACTCTCCATTGTCACTCTCTAGTGTTAACCAATCACCTTGCTGTCTCATCCCCCTTTCACCCCACCTTCCTTCTGCAACTCACCTCAAAATTTAAAGAAACACACAGAGAACATTTTAAAATGTTGCACCATCCACTTCCAGATGCCAGAAGGGAATTATGCATTGTCTCACCAAAAGATCTAAGGAGATTTTTTAATTCATCCACCACCACATCCTGGGCCTCCTTCCTTGTAGAATTCTCCCTTTGGGCCCTAATGCCTAGTGTCCTCCAGCCCAAACACCAAGCTGCACCAGCTGGATGGCAGTGGCCACCTGCCACTCTCCCTCTGGACCTGGCAACTGCCTCTCATTCCCCACCCACTTTTCCCCCTGGTCCAAACATTAAGCCAGGCCTGTCCACCCCCACCCCCCACCCCAACTCACCACTCGCTTGCTTGCCCTCCTGCTCAGGGTCCTTTGGGACTATTTTTTACTGTGGAAGCATGCACTTCTGCCACATCACTAACGACCAAACTTTTATCTTTCTGTGAGACAGAGTATAGCAAACCTAACTGCATCTGTCCTTCTATATGGAAAGAATGTATTCCATCTAAAATCCACAGATCTTGTAATTCTGCTCTTACTCTCATATTAAGTGTTCACGGGATCAAAATCCTATACTTCTGTTTTCTGTTTGCTAAAAGTCCAATACACACCCAATTTAAACATGTGGTTGAAATATCGGTTGGTAAGATTTGCATTCAGAGGTGGACACTGTATTCCACCAGTTTTTCTCTGATGCAGAAGGAAGGAGTGATTCTTTCAATACCCTCAGAGCTGTGGTGGAGATCATGGACACGAATGGATAAATGAATAAATGCTGTGGGGCCATAGCAAGAAAGGGAACCAGGTGAAATCATCTTTCTTGGGTCCTTTTTTCAGCTCTTTTAGCTAAACTGTAGAAGTTCTCAGTTAGATAATGCTAATGACCCAGATATGGAGGATTTTTCTCCTTACTGCTGGGTACCATCAGCCCATTATCTGGGAAATTAAAAGTTCAGAGAGTTCCAGGCAACCCAGATAAGAAATGAAACTGTGAACTTATTCTAAAATGGCTAAGGAGAATAAGGCAGCATTAGCATTGCCTTGCTTCAGTCAACTTTATACGAAGTGAGAAATGTTCTACTTTGCATCAACACCTGAAGAACGCCAAAGCTGCAGGCAATGGCACATTTTATCAATCACTGTACCTCACAGTTATAATTAATGGCATCTGACATTTCAGTTGGTACATAACCCCACCAATTGTGAATACACCCCATCAAGTAGGTAAACGTTTTTGTCTCCCTATAAAATGAAAATAGTTCTGTTTCTTAGGTCAAAATTTACAGCATCGCTCTCACCTGGCTAATGTATATGTGGAAGCTTCAGTTGATTGGCTGTTGTGGGTGTTCTGGGTTGTGTGGCTGTGATATGGTAGTTTTTTGTTGGAGCAAAAACCCATAACAGCCAGTTAATTGCGACCATGCAAGCCTTTGACAATACTTCAGCTGTTCTTTTGGAGCTTAAAAGTTCTGCTCAACCACAAACCTCCTTGCTTTCCCATACACAGTGCAGAGTATGAGCAGAAGTCTCTCCCTCTCTACCAGGCTATCTTAAGATGGTATGCTGCAATATGCTAGGACAACTAAGATAGTTTAAAAGGACTGAAACACTTTTCTTAAGAGGAAAGGCTGTGGAGTCTGGGCCTTTCAGGTTTGAAAATAAAAAAAATCACCAAGGCAAGAGATGGTAGAGGTTTATAAAAGTATATATGAATGAAAAAAAGTAGAATAAAGTGGCAGAGATAACTACCACAGTTCTGGCTATGGGAGAAAACAATAGGAGAATTCCCAAGGAATCCACAATACTAACAGGTCAGGCTGATGGAACTTCCATGATACCAAGGGGTTGTTTGTTCACCGTTCTGAGACAGGACAGTGGAGAAAAAGAGATTCAACTACCATTTACACCCTTCACATAGTGCAAATGTGAATTTTCATTTAAACATGATAGAGAAAACTAGTATAGAACAGGAGAATGAGTCAGACAATAAGTATGGGGTGGAGATGTCAATGAAATGGAAAAGTATGTGGGACAAGGATATATTGGAAGGTTAAGGTAATGACAATGGATGTGTCGAAACTTTGTTCCACCCACCCACATATACAAAAACTGGTTTGAAGGGGCTGTCAGATCTTGGGAACATATTATCATATGTGGTAGTTCTGTAATTATGTATGGCTTTCTTGGATTCAGATCTATGAGGAAGAAGCTGGGCAGAGTATCAGTCTGTATCCCTGCATATCATTTGGGATTTTTCAAGTTGCACATAAAACTTTTAGAGTGCAGTCATATACAGAGTTACTCCAGACTAAGTTCATTGATTTCAGTGGATTTAGACTAAAATAACCATGTAAGTCTGCACAATTCCTCTCCCTTATTTCTATTTTTTAAAAACCTAGAAATCGCTAGGAAATGAAAAGCACCTGAGTTTTTGAATTGAATCCTGGTAAAAGACAGTGTGGGATAAGGCACAGATGGAGAATTTTTCTCTAACAATGCATGAAACTTTATTTACAGTCTAATAACATTCACGGAAAAATGGTCAACATTCTTGTTCCATGGTAATGGAAGACCTGATATTATTTGAACTACTTCGAAGGTCCTTCTGAGCAGACACTGTCACCAGTTGAAAAGGTTAATGGTTTATTTTTGCCCCTTCTATTAAATTTAGATTATGGCAATATTTTTGTGTGGTATTTTTATAGTTTATTTAGCAATGTACTTGTTCATTGGTTTATATTAGTAACTTTTTAATTAGTATTTTATAACACATTTTATTTTAGTATTTTATAATATCTTGGATTCAAAGTGGTTGATCTAACTGCATTTTACAATAGACTTCTCAAATAATTCAGCCTCTCAATGGCAGCAGGAAAGTGGGCTCCCCCACAGCCTCAAGAAGACCGTTCCACAATACCAGGTCCAAACTTGCCTACATGTCTGAACCAACAGTAGATCTTCATTGATAGAGCTGGTACGGAGTATAGAAGGCGAGGTTGTAGATAGGATCCCAGGCTATGATGAGCTTTGAAGGAAAAACCAATAATTCAATATATGCTCAGAAACAGGTAGGTAGCTGAAATACATGTAAAACACACACTGAAAATAGGTGTAATATGCACACAGTTTCTGGCTCCCAGCAGCAGTCATGCTGTGTTTTTCAGATCAGCCGAAGTCTTTAAATAGTTGTCCAGGGTAGCCCCATGTTGAGTGCATTACAGTAGTCTAGCCACAAGATTACTGTGGCACAAATCCATGTGGCCAGGTCATCTGAATCCAAGTTATGTCTTAACTTAGGAGCCAAATACAAATGGAAAGGATGCATTTTTAGCAACTTGCTTTATGTCTGAAGAGAAGAGACATGGGAACGACATACAAGACCATTCACTGTCACATTCTGCTTTCGACCCTGTTCCCTGTAATGGCACAAACAAAAATATGATGCCTTGGTCTTTCACAAACCCAACCATTAATTGGGCCACCCAGTATACAGAAAACCTACACACAGAGACCGGTATCTACATAAAAACTCCAACCACTACCCACAACAACAAAAAATAAAAACTTTGACAGATCACGCAAAATGAATTTGTGAACTTCACTTCCTCCCTGATGAAATCAATAATCTAGACTGGGCTCTGCAGGCTAATGGCTACTCCAGAAAAGAAATCAGAATAGCCTTAAGACCAAGAGAAACCCAGAGGACTGAGGAGAAACAGCCCCCCACAGGAAAAAATATTTCTACTATACTTCAAGGGAATCACAGATCAAATAAGGAAACCGATGAAAAAACACAACCTACAAACAATCTTCAAACCTACCAGAAAAATACAGCAGATGCTGCGCTCAGCAAAGGACAAGAGAGACCCCCTCACTTCTTCAGGAGTCTATCACATACCCTACAACTGTAGAAAAGTCTATATTGGAACTACAAAACACAGCATTCAGACTCATATTAAGGAGCACAAAAGACACTGTCGGCTTAACCATCCTGAAAAATCTGCAGTAGCAGAACATATTCTAAACAAAACTGGACATACCATTCTATTTGAAAACACTGAAATTCTGGACAACTCAGAAGGTTACTATGTCAGACTACACAGGGAGGCCATTGAAATCCATAAACACCAAGAAAATTTCAACAAGAAGGAAAAGACTCTGAGAATTAACAAAACTTGGCTACCAGTAATTAAAAACACCAGAATCAAAAGCCAAGGGCATGCTAAGTTCATGGACAATGAACTCCACCCAGACACAGGGTTTGCATTCACTAAAACTATTGCTGCTGCAGGGAATGCAAATGTGAATCACTCCCTGGACTGAAAAACCCCACCCACAATACAATACTATCAACCACACCTTTGCATAGTAAGTTCCACCCAAACACTTATTGATTGGTTCTGCACCCTGAGACATGGACAATATATACCCCACTAAAAACATTCCCTTCTCACTGGACACAGTGTGTAACAGACTTTCTTCTGTGATTCACCTCTGAAGATGCCATCCACAGATGCAGGCGAAACATTAGGAACAAGATCTACCAGACCATGGCAACACAGCCCGGAAAACCCACAACAACCAAAGATATGAGGCATTAAAGGTCTGGTGATAATGGCTGAAGAACCATGGAAACCCCCCCCCCCCTCCAATATTTTATGCAATTATGAAGTGGTGATACTGAGAAAATAAATTATTGGGAGAAAATTGGTCATCCAGAGCATGAACTCTGTTGCAGGAACATTCAGGCGCTCTGTGTCCTGTCATGTCATGCCCTGTGCTTATTTAAGTGAGATCTTTTGCATCAAACTGCAGCTCTGCAAGGGGTGGAAAAAGATTTGAAGGCGAGACGCGGCAAGCGGCGATTTCATGCTAATTCGATGCAGAATTTAGAGTCAAGATGATATCAAAGTCTTGTTTGACAAGGTACATTCAAAAATATGGAACAATCATGAAGCCTTACTACCTGTTTCACCAGTGAATGGAGTTTCAGGAGGGAAAAAAGGCCGCGTTCCTGAATTTCCATTACAAGAGGCGGTAACATTGGCAGAAACATTTTTAGATGGAACTGACAGATAATATAGTGAGCAAAGTCCATAAAGGTGAAAGTGTGATCCATCAGTGCCACAGCCTCATGATTAAACATGCTGCTATCACGCTGGCAGTGAATGAGGACGATGGAGATTATTACATGATTCCACAGAGCTATATTATCATTTTTTACACTGTGTTGAATCTAGGGCAACTTAAATAATGATTTAAAGCATGGAGCAGAAAGCCTTAATTCAAATCTGTGACTTTAATCAGCTTTTCCCATTTGCACGCCAGTTACTTTCTAGAGGGGGAGAAAAAGGTTATTCTCGTTTAGCTGACAGAACCATTAAGATGTGTTAATTTGTAACTAAATAATAAGACGCCCATAGTAAATTTTCCAGATTTGTTTTTATGCTATATGTTATGGCCATATGCATTTATCTGAGTAATTATATAGATTTATTTCTGCAATGAAAATGTATTTCGAAGTATCTCCATACAAGCCTACTTTGAGATAATTAATTTTCTTGGACAAGCTGACAAAAAGTGGCTTGACCCAAGCGATGGCATGCAGGTATAGCCATAATAAGAACATAAGAACAAGCCAGCTGGATCAGACCAGAGTCCATCTAGTCCAGCTCTCTGCTACTTGCAGTGGCCCACCAGGTGCCTTTGGGAGCTCACATGCAGGAGGTGAAAGCAATGGTCTTCTGCTGCTGCTGCTCCTGAGCACCTGGTCTGCTAAGGCATTTGCAATCTCAGATCAAGATTGGTAACCATAGATCGACTTCTCCTCCATAAGTCTGTCCAAGCCCCCTTTAAAGCTATCCAGGTTAGGGGCCATCACCACCTCCTGTGGCAGCATATTCCAAACACCAATCACACGTTGCGTGAAGAAGTGTTCCCTTTTATTAGTCCTAATTCTTCCCCCAGCATTTTCAATGTATGCCCCCTGGTTCTAGTATTGTGAGAAAGAGAGAAAAAATTCTCTCTGTCAACACTTTCTATCCCATGCATAATGTTATAGACTTCAATCATATCCCCCCTCAGACGTCTCCTCTCCAAACTAAAAAGTCCCAGCAAGGACAGTAACTTCCCGTTTTCTTGCAGGAAAAGTAATCTTTCATAATAAGGATGCTTTTTATTATGCACCCATGTGCAGATTACTTCCTGGACTCTGGAAGTTGCTGCATGTCTGGGACTTGGTGCAGTCACAAAATTATCTATCCATTTCTACCCTACCTGCCTCCCAAGGAGCTCAGAAGAGTATACATAATTCTGTCTTTCATTGTACCTTCATAACAACCCTATGAGGCTGGTTAGGGAGAGAGAGAATGTATGTATCCATGTGACTGGCCCACAGTCTGTTATCTCAGTCTGATGCTCTACTTATTGATTATAATACTCATAAACCATCTTTCGCCACACCCAAAAAAGGTTCTCCCCACCCCCAGTGCAGATTAAAGCTATGGGCTTAGATCCTATATCTTTTACCACTTGTGCTCCTCTATGGCAATTGTGGAAGTGGAGGTACTTTTTGGTGTTCTGGCTGTAGCATTCTGTAACAACAGTGGCTTCCAGACAGTCTTCTAGGGCAACCCCACATACCACACATTGAAGTAATCTAATCTAGATGTGATCAGTTTATGCACCATGGTGGCAAGACCTTTCCTGTCGAGGAAGGGCTGCAGTTGATTCACCTGCTGAATCTGGGGAAAAGTGTCCCTGATTACCACTGCCTTCTGTTAGCCCACGGGAGGCTAACAAACAAAACTATGAATGTACTCCTTTGGGAGATGTGTAACCCCATCCAGAGCAGCAGACATCCAAATTCCTGAGACAAACATTTCTAGGGCTGCCAATCTCCAAGTGGCACCTGGAGATATGCTGCTACCCTGTTTCCCTGAATATAAGACATCCCCTAAAAATAAGACATAGCAGAGAATTTGCTGAAGTGCGAAATATAAGGCATCCCCCGAAAGTAAGACATACCAAAGTTTTTGTTTGGAAGCATGCCCGACGAACAGAACACAGAAAAATAAGACATCCCCTGAAAATAAGACATAGCGCATCTTTGGGAGCAAAAATTAATATAAGACACTGTCTTATATTCGGGGAAACACAGTATTAGGACTGATGTCCAAATTACCAAGATCAGTTGCCCTAGGAGAAAAGGATGGTTTGGAGAATAGACTGTATGTCACTATACTTTACTAAGGTCCCTCCTCTCCCCAAACTCCACACTCTTCAATCTGTACTCCCAAAATCTCTATTTCCCAACTCAGAACTGGAAACCCTAGACCTTCCCTTGCACCAGTATACCTCAGTCAATAACTGAGTTTCAGTTTGTTAGCCCTGTTCCATCCCAAAACTGCCTGCAGGCATCTGTTAATAGTTCTAGAGCCTCTCTGGGATCTGCTAGAAGCATGAAATAAAGCTGAGCATCATCTGCATATGGGTGGCAACTCAATCCAAACAGAGAGAGCCAGCATGGTATAGTGATTAGAGCAGATAGTCTCTAATGTGGAGAACCAGGTTTGATTCCCGATTCCTCCACATGAACGGTGGACTCTTATCTGGTGAGCAGGATTTGTTTCTCAGCTCAAACACACGAAGCCTTCTGGGTGACTTTGGGCTAGTCACAGTTCTCTCTGAACTCTCTTAGCCCCACCTAACTCACAAGATGTCTGCTGTGAGAAGGGGAAGGGAGAGGAGTTTGTAAGATGCCTTGAGTCTCCTTACAGGAGAGAAAGATGGGGTATAAATCTAAGCTTTTCTTCTACTCTTCTGAATAACCTCTCTCAGTGGCTTCACAGAGATGTTAAGAAGTACCAGGGAGGAGGGAGATGAAACTTTGTGGGATTCCAGAGACTATGGTGCTGAGCAGCAGTCCCTCAGCATCACAAGCTGAAACCTACATTTGAGGTTGGACTGAAACCACCACAAAACAGTGCCTTCTAATTAAAAATATCAAAATACGTTGAGAGTCTTACCTGTTGTTATTGGAGTAATTATTTCCAAATAATATACTTTATTCTGTTTACTAAAGAATTTGTGTTCTACCTTCAACTTTTTTCCCTCTGCCCTTCAAATGGCAAAAATGAAAGATGCACCTGCTATGGTAGCATAGGATGCAGCAGTCTGCAACTGTTTTCTCAAGTCCTGAATATACTTGAGTTGTTTTTCTCCAAAAAAATTAAAATATTTATAAATCCCATGAATATGACATTAGTACATTTTTTGTTAACCTAGTTATAAAAAGATTCATTTTATGTTGTTAAATCAGTAGTTCGGGTTTGATAGAAAAGTAAGCATTGCATACATTTCAAATGTCACCAAAATGTCTATTTTACCCAAAGGGGGGAAAGGGCAGAATAAATTTTACATTTTTACGCAGGAGGTATTTGAGCTCTGGATGTAAAGCAGTTAAAAAATTAATCTGGGCTTTATATAGTTCTGAGACCCTTTGTGTTTTATTCACTGCTCATCATTTTTTAATGTCTTTTAATGTCTTTTAATGTCTACAAACATTAAACAACCTACAGCTGTAGATGAGAAAGGGAAAACTGGAATGACGTTAAGATTTGTGATGTACTTTGAGCCTTCTTTGTGTCAGTCACACTGTGGTGATGGTTTTAAAAAGGGATGAGGCAGATCCATGGCCACCACCATGATGACTAAAGAGAATTGCTGTATCCAGTTGATTTCTGAATGCCAGTGCTAGGAGGCAACATCAGCAGAGAGACTCGGCTCTACACCCTATTTGTTTGCCCTCTAGGACAACTGGCTGGTAACTGTGAAACAGAAAGCTGGATTAGATATGCCCTGGTCTGATTCAGCAGGGAAGCTCTTACTTTCTTCTTACCTTTCTTCCTAGAAAGACTCTTATAACACTGCATCCAGAAATATTTTGGATAATAATGACTTTTAGACAGCACAATCAGGCTGATCGGACACACACCAAGAGGAGGAAAATGGGATTTCAGCAAGCTCTGTCCCTATCTCAGTGAACAGACATACCATGGAAACCCAGCAGGTTCCCACAAACCATTCCTCACCCCCAGAATCCTCTGCAACATTCAGGGATCTTCAGCAGATACATTTTTTTTAAAAAAAGGAAATAAGTTTCCTAAAGTCAGAAAGCTTGAAAATCAGACACTGCCAAACATCACATAACCTTGATCACTGTTGTTCTCATTCTACATACATTTTGAAGTGGTACATCCACTTTCAGATACGATGATCAGAAATGCACAAGATATTCATGGTGGGGATAAAGCAGAGATTGCCTACGGCATTATCCTTCCTCTCCCTTTGCTAATAACTGCCAACAATAAGTTTCCTTGTCTATAGCATATTGATCTGACCTTTGCAGAGAGCTGCTCTCAGCAACTCCAAGGTGTGTTTCCTCAGTAATAATAGCTAATGCGGTACACGGAGTTTTGCAACTAATAATTACAGCCGTCTCAGTGTGCATCATTTTTCATTTACAAATACGGAAGCAGACATCACTGCAGGTTCACAATATACCACACCCTTATAAAAAACCCCAAAGAACTCATTTTATCTCGTTTCATTTGTAAGCGACTGAGCTCACTCCCCCCCCCCCCGCACAATTCTTTTTCTACCCTCCAACATTTCTATGGTAACTAGAATTAACTTCAATCGCTAACTTTGGTCTCTGATTCCTTCACTCCTGAGAGAATCCATCAAGCTGCCCAGGTTTGTTTTCTGTCATTGCTTTTATCCTAGTTTTCAAAAAAGCGCCTGTGAATCTGCTAGCAGGGCCACAGAGAAGCCAGAGGAAGAGAAACATTTGCTGTACACAGAGAGTCTTCCTGCTGTGATCCTCTACTTTCTAATACGACTGGAGCACATTCGCCATATTGCTATGTCTAACTCAGAGCTTCGGAAAACTTCTGAGAACTGTGGCACACTGTTTTCCTTGAATTACAAACTGGAGGCAAACTTCAATCTTCTGTCCAGAGCAATACAAGGCAAACACACCGCAGGAGATCCTAACTGAGTTCTAGCACCTGTCCACTTGGAGTACAATTGTCACTCTTCAGCCGGTAGATTTACCTGTTCTCATATGGTAAGGCCCTGACCTGAATGGCCCAGGCAAGCCCAATCTCATCAAATCTTGGAAGTCGAGGGGGTTGGCCCTGGTTTAGTATTTGGATGGGAGACCACCAAGGAAGTTCAGAATCATTATGCAGAAGCAGGCAAAGTCTATCCACCTCTGAAAGTCTCTTGCCCTGAAAGCCCCATGGGGTCGCGATAAATCAACTGTACAGAGGGCACTTTCCACAACTACCATACTGTAAGAATACCCTGAGCGTCCAACTATTTAAATGACTTATTATTTGCTAGTAGTTCTTTCACAGTGGACACTTGAAAACTGACCAAACCCCAAAGAGTGATATAAGAAATGCCTTTAACAACAAAAGTAATGGAAACACAACTACCTCACTGAACTTCTCTGGTAGGAGCAGAACCTGACAATCACACCGTGACCAGAGGCAGACTGAATCTCACCCAGATTCAAATGGATAGAAACAGAGAGGGGGGAGAGGGAAGAAAGATAAGGCGGGTAAATGTCCCTTCCCTGAATGTTTCTTGCTGGTCCCCTCTTGCACATTCTGCTCCCCAACACAGAACATCCATTCTCCATTTTCCCTGTTCATTTCAGCAACATCTCACAAAAACGTATCCTTTATTTTCTCCACAGATAACCAGCTTCTCCTTGTCTATTCTCCCCAGACTTAATTTGTGGCAAGACAGATGGCCCATCGTCCCTTCAGAGTCCTGAGAGGTTGGTTTCTTGTACATCAGAAATGGATCGAACACCATTTACTAGCACTTCAGAGAATTACTGATTAATCAGTTGGGTTTGGGTTTTCTTTAAAAACCAGCTAGATCCATGCACAGTAGCTCCTTAGAGACTAACAAGATTTTCAGGATATAAGCTTTCAAGAGTCAAAACTCTCTTGGTCAGATATATATAGATAGATATACTATAAAGACAAACAATCACTTTAATTGATGTTGACAAATACAGATTTTCATTTATTTTGTACATCCATCAATTTTCTCCGAAACGTTTATTGTAAGATCGATCACCTCTGAGGGGGAAAAATAATATACACTGAAATTAAAATAATTTTGAAATTAATGTAACAGACCAGATCATCAGGGCAAGGCAGCCTTTGAAACATTTAATTTCTTTTTTTTTCTAAAATACAAAGACATTCAAAGTGTTTCATCAACCCTGTGGGATCCGAGAAACAAAATGTACAAACATAATTAAATAGAACACGTTTGTCTTAAAAGACTCCAATTAACAAAGATATTAATCAGTACACCCTAAAGGAACATGGAAGCATTATTATTTTACCCAAAGTCTTCGATGTGAACTCTAAATTATTTCTGCACTTTATTATTTCTGCACATTTATCAGATTCTGTCCTCTGTGGGCTATGTGTAGCTTTGTACGTATTGCAAGTCTCAGCAAGAGGCTTCCATTAGTGAAATTGGTTCAAACGCATAAGTGGAAACCACCAGCCTAAAAGTGATCCTATAAAATTTCAAATATAGTCAGCTAAACTTCAAGTGAATATTGGCTTGTGCACAAGTATATGTTTCCAAGAACAGAAGGACAAATATTTCCACCAACACCCCCTCTTTCTGCGGACTCCCAATTCACCTTCATGTTGTTCATGAGGGCCTGTGAACCCCCAAGAACAAAATGTGGGAAGATTCAATGAGATGCACTGAGGTGATGAGGATGTCCTTTGCCACAAGCTCTGCTTCAATAGCAAATCTTGTATGGATACAGGTGGAGTGCATGGATCTACAACATGCAAATAAGGCAGGCAGGTGTGTGTGTGGGGGGGGTGGGTAGCATGAGCTATATGCAAATAGGCTGAGAGCAGAGTGCCTCAGGGGATCAGCCAAGCTTGTCTTCCTTTAGTGTGAATACTTCCAAGTTGGTGCGGGGCCTCGGAGAGGGCTGGAGGTGGCCTGGCTCAGCAGCCTGGTGTCTCTGAGTGCAGAAGTTGGAAAGGCAGGCTCCTCGCTGCTGGAGCTGTTGCACTGGGTGCTGCTGGAGCTGTTGGGTGCTGCTGGAGCTGTTGCACTGCCAGGGGTGCTCCTGAGCAAGAAGCCCCCCACTTCCCATGCTTGACCTCAGAGGAGGAGAGGGTTTTCTTCTGGTTGCCCTTTCTTCCTTTGTCGCCATCCCATTAACTTCCAACTGGCTACAGCCTTTGAAGTGTTCTGACAGAATGGAGTGGAGAGTTCTGAAGAACTGTGTCTAGCCCAAGGTCACCCAGGAGGAGTGGGGAAACACATCTGGTTCACCAGATAAGAGTCCGCCAATCATGTGGACAAGTGGGGCGTTAAACCCAGTTCTCCAGATTAGACTCCACTTTGTTCTACCAGATTAAAGTTCACCTGCTCTTAACTACTATACCACGCTGGCTCTCAACAGGTCAACATAGGCCCCTTCCGCACACGCAAATTAATGCATTTTCAAACCACTTTCACAACTGTTTGCAAGTGGATTTTGCCATTCCGCAGAGCTTCAAAGAGCATTGAAAGCAGTTTGAAAGTGCATTATTCTGCATGTGCGGAATGAGCCATACTCAAAGAGTCTCTGCTGCTTTGCCTCAAGGCAGAAGCATAGCTAGGGAAAATGGAGCCCTGGGTAAAATCAGAGTTTTCTGCCCCCCCCCCACCTGTATGGGCGACTGCCCCCCTCCCACAACTAAAGAATGATTTTTTTTGCACCAGGTCATCTCAAAGTCACCATCACATTATAGAGCATGCCCCAGCTCACAAATCTGAACATATCTAGGGGTCCCTAGTTTAAACAACATTGAAAGTGATACTGTTTAAGGGTGGGGGGAATCCATCCAAAAACAGCATCACTTTCAATGCTGCTTAAACGAGGGAGTCCACATTCTCCTTTTAAATCCACCCTAAAGGGAGAATCTCAGCTCCCTAGGTTTAACAATATTGAAAGTGATGCTGTTTTGAGGTGGGGTAATCTCCCCCTGAAACAGAATCACTTTCAATGTTGTTTAGAGAGCCCAGATTCTCCTTTTAAATCCACCTTAAAGGGAGAATCTGGGCTCCCTAGTTTAAACAGCATTGAAAATGATGCTGTTTCGGGGAGGATTTCCCTACCCCACCCCACCCCCACCCCAATAACATCACTTTCAATTTTGTTTAAACTAGGGAACCCATATTCTCCTTTTAACTAGGGAGAATCTGGGCTCCCTAATTAAACAACATTGAAAATGATACTGTTTTAGGGTGGATTTCCCCCCCTACACCCCAAACAACATCACTTTTAATGTTGTTTAAACTAGGGAGCCCTGGGTGTGTTCAGATTTGTGAGCTGGGGCATGTTCTATAATGTGATGCTGACTTTGAGATGACCTGGTGCAAAAAATCATTCCTTAGTTGTGTGAGGGGGGCAGTTGCCCATACGAGTGGGTGGGGGCAGAAAACTCAGATTTGGGCTCCATATTCTGGGGAAAATGTGGGGGTGCCTGTCAAGGGAGCAAAGTTAAAGCTAGCAGTACCAAAATTTCAGGCTATCATTAGGAGACTCTCCTGAGGATACCACCCAGGTTTGGTGAAGTGTGGTTCAGGGGGTCCAAAATTATGGATCCTCAAAAGGGTAGTCCGATCTACTATTAGCTCCCATTGGAAACAATGGGAGATGGGGCACCCCTTTTGGAGGTCCCTAAATTTGGACTCCCTGAAATAAACTTCACGCAAACTAGGTGGTAACATCAAGAGTGTCTCCTGGGGATTTCCTGAATTTTTTGTGCCGCTAGCCTAAGAATTGCACTCCCTGCTGGCCAAAAACTTAAAATACACTAAAATACAAAAAATTACAAACAAACCCAAATTTTTCCGCCCCCCCCCCTCGTGATCAAATGGTGGGCACCCAGGACATTTGTTCCCACATGTCTCCGTGGCAGCTACGCCCATGCCTCAAGGGCCTCAAATGGAGAAACTCAAGAGTGTAATGAAGTTGTACCACATATTAGGAAGAACTTCCTGATGATAAGAGCTGTTTGACAGTGGAACATGGTGCCTCAGAGGGTGATGGAGTTTCCTTCTCTGAAGGTTTTTAAACAGAGGCTGGATAGCCATCTATCAATAGTGCTTTTGTTGTGTGCTCCTGCATGGCAGTGGGTTGAATTGGATGGCCCTTGAGGTCTTTTCCAACTCTATGATTCTGTGATTTTGGGTTAGCCAACATTTCTTGGGTATAGGGTTGACACCATCCCTACCCAATTTGTGGCCCCTCCCCCAGCACCATTTCGCCAGCTGGCAGGGAGACTTAGCAGCAGCAAACTAAAGTATAGGTTTCTGTTGCCAGTGACACAACAACATCACTTCCTGAGATCACCAGAAGTGAAGTCATCACATCACAAGGACACTCTGGCATTTGAACAAAAATTCTATGGTAAAAATAGCTTCTACCATGGAGTTTTCGCTCAAATATCAGAGCATCCTCATGTCAGTGACGTGATGATTTACATGTTGGAAATGAAATTGATGTGTCACCTGTGATAGTGGTCTAGGTTTTAGTTGCCAGTATGTTGTCTCCCTTCCCTACTTGGGAAGGAGAAGAAAGAGAAGTAGGGCTACAGTCATCAACAGAGCAAACTCATATGGCATAATGTCTAGCTCCACCTTGAATTACCATTCTTCCTGAGAAGAATGGTAATTTAATATTAAAGTTCTGGTTAACAGCAAAAACAGAACAGAAACAAAAATATCAGCAAGAAAAGAAGTTTGATGAGAGCACGTCACGGGATTAATTAATTTATTTATATTTATACCCCACCCTTTCCCAGGTGGGCTCAGGGCAGAGAAAATCAAATAAATACAGTTTAAAACAGCCATAAACAGCAATCATAATTAAAATATTCAGTATTAAAAGTACTAAAACAATCAAGAGATGGAACTAAAAAAAACCCGGAACTACACCCATGGGAGGCCAGTGACAGCAATGGCAAGATGGAAAAGCTCCGTCTTACAGGCCCTGCGGAACTCATTCAGGTCCTGCATGGCCCGCATCTCCTTGGGGAACTTATTCCACCAGGTAGGGGCCAGGGCTGAAAAAGCCCTGGCCCTTGTGGAAGCCAGCCAGACCTCCTTTGGGTCAAGGATCTCCAGCAGATTCCTCTCTAACGAGAGGAGGGGCCTAGTGGGGCAATGTGGGGAGATTTGTGTACAGATAAATTTTCCTAGTAGTAGAAAATAATTTTGTCTTTAATAATGCTGGTTATGTTGAAGATAATTGTGTTGGGATTTCCCAGCATTCTCCAGTTGCATGGCACACTGTCCGAATCTCCTTGTGATGACTGCCACCTCTCTATTTCACGTCTGTGCTCTGTATATCTTTTTGGTGAATGCTAGCCATGCTACTAGAGTTTAGTCATCATTTACATAAACCCCATTGTCTTCCAAGGGGCTTAAGGCATTTGCGAACTTTAATTAAAAACTATGAATTATAAATTGAAAAGCAACAACCGTTGTTAGAACACAGAGAAGAACTGCCATCTGGAAAGGCCCTAATTTTAAATATATAATAGATCTGTTACAGTATTCCATCATAAACAGCTTTGGGTATATGAATTATTGACAATTAGGGGGAAAAACATCATGGAGCTGTGAAGCATACTACAGTCTTATTATTTTAGGCCATAGATACATTCCATCACATTGCAGCTGACCCCAGCAAGGGGTTTCAAGGCAAGTGAGAAGCTGAGGTGGTTTGCCATTGCCTGTCTCCTGAAAGTGTTCCTTGGTGGTTTCCCATCCAAGTACCAACCCTGATTAGTTTCTGAGATCTCGTGAAATGGGGTAATACCACACTTTCTTCCCTCCCAATATGTTAGTAAGGCAACAAATATTAGAAGGCTAATCCTGGAATTGTATTTGTGAAATGCATAAGAGCTGGGCTAAGCTTTTTCTCTTATCTTCAAGCTTGAGTGTGACCTGAGGCAGAAGGTGAAGGGCAATTTCCCCAGGGCTCTTCCCCCAGTTCTTATCCCATGGCATACAGCTTTTGCTATACAGCTTTCTATACAATGGACTGGTCCACTGCACCAAGTTAGCAGCTTAACCTGCACGGTGTACTTTTTGTTGTTGGTTCGTCTACATAATATTTGTGTTTGTCTGCAAGCCGCTTTGAGCCCCCGGGGAACAGAAACGCAGGCTAGAAAGAAATGAGATAAAATGTTCGCTTCGGTTAGCTTAATCCATCCATACTGTTGTTTATGCTATGTGTTAATATACACTCAATTTCTAATCTTTCCCAAGAGTTTTTTTCCTTGGTATTTCCAGAGACTGAAGCCCTGATCTACACCTTGTGCATAAAGAGGATGTAGAATGGGCTGTCCCCATCATATTTGACTGCTCACTCATGTTAAAGAAAAATCCCTCTCTACAAATCAAAAATAGAACAGTGGGGTGAACGGTCTTAGCCCTGACTTTTGCTTGATGAGCTAATGTTCTATTATCTAGAGCAGGGGTAGGGAACCTGCGGCTCTCCAGATGTTCAGGAACTACAATTCCCATCAGCCCCTACCAGCATGGCCAATTGGCCATGCTGACAGAGGCTGATGGGAATTGTAGTTCCTGAACATCTGGAGAGCCGCAGGTTCCCTACCCCTGATCTAGAGAATTAGGAGCATTCAAAAATGTGATCACCCACCCACAATTTGAACAGGTCAGTATACTGTACTGTCCTAGCACCCTACCAGTGAGACCAACAGACTCAGGTCCTGGTCTCCTATGCAGGAAAAATACATTTTTGTATATTTCAATTGGATCATGCCTTTATTACAAAACCAACCCTTTAACCCAGCAGTAACAATTGCATTTTCTTAACTGTATGCAGCAAAGATTTTGGGTGGGGTGGTGGTGGAGGGCAATGTGACTCTGAAAAGAATTGGATGTTAGAATGAATACCCACGGAAACCATGGAATACACCATAATATTGGATTCTACATTCCTGTCACTTTTTAGCAGTGCGATAGAGGTGGCCATGTGTATGTTTTCAGCTCTGGAATAAACAGAAAGAGAAGAAAAGAAGCACACCGTTCCATAGAGACACAAAGGCTACATGTTGGACAGCTGCTGAAACACATTAGCCAGAATGGCTGCCTGGAACGAGAATGTCTCTCTGAAGTATCAGAGTGCTATTGGGTGCGTGCTCTGTCAGAGATGTTGCAAAAGAATAATTTCTTGTTTGTCAACACTGTCATAATCCAAAAAAGGAATATTTGGTTGAATGTCCTTCTAGTTTAGTATTTTTTTTTAAGTCTGTAGGTATGGAATGTGTATATCTCATCTTGGGCCCCTTCCGCACATGCAGAATAATGCACTGTCAATCCACTTTCAATGTGCACTGGAGATGGATTTTACTATGCGGAATAGCAAAATCCACTTGCAAACAATTGTGAAAGTGGATTGAAAGTGCATTTATTCTGCATGTGCGGAAGGGGCCTTGGAGTCAAGTGATACAATGAGCAGAATCACAGCTCTTGCCAGACCATGCTACTGGAGTGTACTTGGGAAGAAATCAAAATAACTTAATGCAGAGAAAAAAATTAATGCGGTAATGAGAAACATTCTGGTTTAATCTTTTCTGGGGCAGGCTAATATTTTGCATGCGATGACCTTTTTTCTGTTTATGTTAGAGGATTCAGACATGAGAGGTTCCACCTGCAAACTGAAGAGGGATTGTTCATCAAGGACTATATCTCATTGCTGCACTAATTATGGTGCTCAGCCCTACAACACAGGACTGATCATCATTCTCTCTGCCAAATGCTGACTCGCTGGCATGCCTATTCCAAGCACATCTGACCCTTCTAATCATCATCACTGTGTATATCTGATCATCACAGTAATCTCCAGAAAGCTAGAAAACAAAGGGCACATTGCAATATTTCTGAATCCACAAAGAGTACTAGAAAGAGGAATGGCTGAAAAAAAAACACAAAGCTTTAAAATATGTGCATCATTTGCTGCCTTGGCTTGGATGGCCAGGCTAGCCAGATCTCATCGTATCCCAGAAGCTAAGCAGAGTCTGTCCTGGTTAGTATTTGGATGGCAGACCACCAAGGAAGTTCATCAAGGGTTGCTATGCCGGGGCATGCAACAGCAAACCACCTCTCTTGCCTTGAAAACCTAAGGAATTGCCATAGGTCAGCTACAACTTGACCACACTTTTCAACACACAGCATTTGCTATACCTTGTGCCATATATTTTTGCATGGAAAGAAGACAGTGTGATCCTGCGTTCTTCAACAGAAGTCACAGCAGCGTGTTTCCACCTTTTTTTTAAAAAAAAAATCCAGATTCTCTAGAAGTGTTAGAGAGTCGTATTTAAGCATCCCCTTCATCAAAATCTTTATTCTCTGTCCTGTTAAACATAGATCTTTGATAAAGGTGCATTTTCAATGCTCCGGATGGCTATTAACAACACTTTTTGTAAAGTTTACAAATACGTTTTTGTAAAGCTGCACTCACCATTTCCTTCCCTGCAGCATGAATGGGAAAGAAAATGATGCACACAGCTTTACAACTTTGCTGATAGCTGTCCAGAGCACCATAAATGAATTTTTATCAACATTCTATGTTTAACAGCACAGAGAATAAAGGTTTTGACGAAGGTGGCACTTAAATACGACTCTCTAATGCCTCTAGAGAATTGAAAGGGGGAGGAGGGCAGGCACTAGGACCCTGGTGGACTATTCATCCACAGAAAGGGTTCCAGGAAGATGTGGCAGATTAATTCTCCTGTCATCTTTCCATGGAAAAAAAAGTATAAAAGAAACTAACATTATGTAATTTTAGATGAAAGACCACAAATTACCAATTCCTTAACACTGTAAAACACAAGTGAGTGTCTCTAAATTGAACATCCCATCACTACAATATGTGCTGTGTTAACACCTTTCACAGCTTTGCTGTTTCATTTAAGAGCCTGGTGGTGAATCACACCAGACAGATGTGTCCAGTGTAGAATGATGAATCACAGATTTCATGCTGCAAGTACCTTCTTTTTTGTAAATGTGGACTGATGTGTCCTTCTAATATCCCCTAATTTTGTGATAGTGCAACAGCCAGTATTGCTAAGATTCAATATACAGTGTCTTAATGCAGTGCTTCTCAACGACATCTCAAATGGAGTAATTCCTTCCAAATGCTTGTGTGTGTGGACACACATGCACCCCATTTCACTGTAACTGCCCTATGTTTATGTGTCACTTCCCTCCTGTCTCTGAGGGAGCGTATGCCATCATCTGTTCCGCCATATGTGAAGGATATCAAAGTTATGCTAAGAAGAGAAATGGTCTTTGAAAAGCTACTTGGGCACCTAACTTTATTATTGTTCGCTACTCTTGTTATGCTGCCGCATCACTAACCTACTAGATTTGAGATTCTATGATACTATACTCAGAAGTGTAAATGCTTTGTTCACTTCTAGTTCCAGAGACAAATTTATTCCTCCTTTTCAGGGGAAATCCCTGCCTTGGCACTCTAAGTTCTTGTCACCTTTCAATTGGATTGTATTTCACTATATCTAGGAACAAAAGGTGAAAATAATACAGAGATTATTCACAGAACACAAGGCAGTGACTATCGCTTCTACTGTTTGAGCTGCTAAATTCTCATGAAAACCAATGTTCTGGTTTATCCAATGGTTTCCATTCACAGACAGTAACAATATCTCTTCTTCCAGTGTGAAACTGAGATACTTTCTCTCCGTTATGAATATATGCAAGCACACACACCTTCTTTATGTACAGTGGCAAGTGGTAATGTGCTAAGAAGTAGAGAGGGAAACCCAAACCTTTAATGTACTAGATTCCACATAATCACCTGACTGCACAATCTCATCAACATGCTGATGACACTGAACTCTATTTCTTCTTTTCACACAGCAAGAGCTTAAAATGTGGAATTCACTGTGAGAGAATGTAGTGATGGCCACAGGTATAGACAGCTTTAAAAGGGGATTAGACAGTTTCATGGATCAATCAGTGGTTACTAACCAGGATGACTAAAGGGAACTCCCATGTTCAGAAGCAGTAAACCTCTGAATCGCAGAGCCAGGAGGCAACAGGGGAAGCTTCTGTTCCCTGTTGTTGGAACTCTGGAGGAAATGGCTGGCCACTATGTTCCCTTCCGCACATGCAGAATAATGCACTCTCAATCCACTGTCACAATGGTTTGCAAGTGGATTTTGCTATTCCGCACAGTAAAATCCAGCTGCAAGGTGCATTGAAAGTGGATTGAAAGTGCATTATTCTGCATGTGCAGAAGGGGCCTATGGTAAGGGTTGTCAGTTCCAGGTTGGGAAATATCTAGAGATTTTGGGGGTGGGGCCTGTGGAGGGTGGGGTTAAGGAAGAGGAGGGATTTCAGTGGTGTCCACCTTCCAGAAGTGACCATTTTCTCCAGGTGAACCAATCTTCGTTGTTTGGAGATCAGTCGTCATCCCAGGAGATCACCAGTCACCACCTGGAGGTTGGCAACCCTAACTATGTGAGACAGGTTTCTGAACCGGATGGACCACTGACCTGAACCAGCAGGACTCTTCTTGTGTTCTTAAGACATCCACGCTTATTGCAGAGATTATATTTTATTTATTTATTTATTTGCTACACTTATACCCAGCCCACTCTCCCAAAGGACTCAGGGCAGTCAGTGTTAAAAGAACTTTACTGGCTATTTGCTTCCAGGCCAGTCTAAAGCTGTGGTGAGATCCCTTCAAATCCCTCGTGCTTCTGCTCAGCAGTTGAGATTGTTAGAAAAATCCCTACTGCATGTGGCCAAACTGTCTGATGAAAGGTAGAAAATTATAGAGGCAAATGATGATGTCCCATTTAGGACTCTTGTCCTATTTGTCTGCCTCATAATCCGTCTAGCTTTAGGTATTAGACAAATATTTTTTAATTATTTGTCCAGCTAGTTTTTATACCATTTTTCTGTTCCACAGAGATAGTTGCCATCTAAGCTGTAATTGGTCAAGGAGGCTAGAAACCACTCTGCTTATTCTGGAAAATCTCCCTGCATCAGTATTTCATCTTTGTGTAAGCTGCACAAGCCAAATAGAACACTTACTCTTAGCAAACAAAATGGCCGACCTCTTGAAAGAGGAATAAATCTTAAGACAGCTTAGGAAGTCCTATTGCTACTGGGCAACTTGCAGCAGTGTCTTTATACAGGACTGGAGATAGTGAGAACTAGAAGGTACAGAGGGATGTGCTTGGATGGTTTGAGGTGAAATTGGAAGGTGCAAATTGGACTTGACTTGATAGGCTGGTGGCAAACTGCTTCACTATATGGTTGGTTGACAGCAGGCTTTTATCTGATAACTATTTTGTCATTTATTATCAACTGCTCAGTCAGAAAACTGCTCATCTATATAGATAGTGTCTAATTACAGCAAGACTTGAAGTATTATGAGATTTTTTTTGCCAGTGAGCAAAATCTCATTACTTTCCTGATCAAATACTGAAGAAAAGAAAATATTCCTTCAAAACCCAGTAGAAGTAGAAGCTTAATAATGTCTGTTCCTTTTTCATTTCCCACTGGTTTAGAGAAAGAACTCTTTGTTTTCCATCCATTCATGATGAAATTTTCGGGATCATACGCTTCACTCAAGAGGTTGCTCCTTCCAAATTTCAGCAAAATGTGAGGAAAGTACTCAGCTTCTTTCTTTTGGTTAGGAAGGCAAACAGGCAAGTGATAATTGCTATAGCTAGAATGAAGTTTTGATTATTTGCTTAATTTATTTAACTTACTATCCTACCCTTTCCTGACCTAGGCCAGGCTCAGGGCAGCTAACAACATATTCAAAACATCTAATAAAATTATCAGTAAGAAAACAATTTAAATACTTAAAAATAAAATCAATAACACCCATCTACAAACATAAATTTCTGTGGTGCCAGCACATGCCCAATTTAACTTTCATTGCCAATTAAAATCATCAATAATTTTAAACTATCTAAAAAAAATCTGTCCATCTGTTCCCCAAGTCACATTAAAATATATCAAAAAAGGGTGGGAAGGAGACAGGTGAATAGGGTGTAAAAAAACCATTGTTGCCTCAAACATAGGCCTAGTGGAACATCTCTGTCATACTGGCCTTGCGAAACTGAACTGGGTTCCAGAAGGCCTGGGTCTCAGTTGAAAAAGCGTTTCTCTAGGTCAGGGCCAGAGCAGAAAATGCCTGCTCTTGGTTGAGGCTAGATGGATGTTTCTGGGCCTTGGGACCACAAGAAGGTCACTAGTGGACCTTATGAAAAACTGGCACATTTTGCCTATCTGTCTGAATCATGACAAGCCTGGTCACATTGGCCAGCCATAAGGCAGGAACATCCTAGTGATTTGAGGGCAGAGTCTGGAGAGGGCAGAGTTTGGGGTGGGGAGGAGCCTCATTAGGCCCCACCCGGAGGTTGTCAACTAGAAAGTTAGTCCAAAAAACTCACAAAAATTACTGTGCTTTTCATTAAAATCCAAGGAGACTAAACTGAACAGGATTCTTTCATTCATTCTTTTTGATATCCTTCAGCAAAAATAAAATACGCTGTAAAAGCTGCTTTTGGTTTTGTTTGTCTTGAAATGAAAAGTGGCTTTTTCCAATTACTCTGTAAACTCTGTTTTTAAATCAGTGCACAATCTGCAGATTATGTTTAAGGCAGACTCAAACCTTTAGAGAGACTGCACATTAGAATAATTGTGCGGTGTAAGGAAATGGTGTTAATGAGTTATCTGAAAGGTAAGTCCCTCATTCTTTGATATTTCAAAGCAGTAACACACTTTTGTAGCTCTCTTTCCTCCCTTCATAGGATTTGTGTGACATTTGGATAATGATAATGTCTTGATACAACATCAACTTCATTTTTAACTTCCTACTCAAATTGCTCAATTTACAGTATTCATGTACTTGCGAGGGGTGGGGGGACCCCTCAAAGCTAAGAGTAATAATTTAGTCTGAAATTTTGTATTTGAATATTCAGATGGCTGGAAGATCTAAAGCCTAACAAAACTCTCTAAGAAATCTGGCATATTAGTAAAAATGTTCTAGTAACACAGTGTAAATTACTTTTTTTAATGAAAGGAATTCAATTTATGATCCAACACAAAAATCAGTGTCCCTGTGTCATCTGCAAATCCTCCTTAGAAACAGAAACCAATCTGAGCTAGAGTAACCACTATGCAAACCAAAAATGAATAACAAAGTAGGCAATTTTCTAAAGCAAATTAAAATGCAATAGGAGGAATTTCATGAATATTTGAAGGGATGCTTGCCTTTCAGAGACAAACATCTGCATGTCTTTTGCGGGCCGTATTTTTTTTCAGAACCAGGGAGGAAAAATCTGCTTGAAAGCTTAACTCCAAAATGCCAAGAAACAATTATATTAAAAAGCAACTAATGTTCACAAAACATATTTTACAGGGTTATTTTAGCACCATCGATACTGATATATCTACATGAAAGGAACTGACATGCTTACAGACAATAGCTTTTTCAAGCTACCGTATATATTTGTGTATAAGTCGAGTTTTTCAGCACATTTTTTGTGCTGAAAAAGCACCCCCCCATTCACAAGTCAGCTGTATTTTAAAAAATATTTTAGGGTTTTTATTTTGTCGGCTGCCAGGGGGCACAGTTTTTAGGCTAGCAGCACCAAAATGTCAGGATATCATCAGGGAACACTCCTAATGATACCACCCAAGTTTGGTAAAGTTTGGTTCAAGGGGTCCAAAATTATGGACCCCCAAAGAGGGTACCCCCATCCACCATAGTTTCCAATGGGAGCTAATAGTAGATGGGGCTACATTTTGAGGGTCCATAACTTTAGACCCCTTGAACCAAACTTCACCAAACCTGGGTGGTATCATCAGGATAATCTCTTGCTGATACCAGCCAGGTTTGGTGATATTTTGTTTAGGGGGTCCAAAGTTATGGATCCCCAAAGTGGGTGCCCCATCCCCCATTGTTTCCAATGAGAGCTAATAGTAGATGGGGCTACATTTTGAGGGTCCATAACTTTGGACCCCCAGAACCAAACTTCACCAAACCTGGGTGGTATCATCAGGAGGGTCTCCTAAAGATACTCTGAAATGTTGGTATTGCTAACATAAACATTCCTCCACTGACTAAAAAAATCCAGTTTTTTAAGGATTTTTTAACTCTTGTGTTTTAGCTTGGTTTGCTGGTTGAGCTAAGGTTTTGTACTTTTTTAAAGTTATTGTTGTTGAGACCATATTGTTTTCTGTTGACTCCTTTTTTCCACTTACAGAACTACCCTTAGTTTACTGTTTTTCTTTGAAATAAATATTCAAAAACATTTAACCTACTGATCCCTCAATTAATGTAATTTTATTGGTATCTATTTTTATTTTTGAAATTTACCAGTAGCTGCTGCATTTCCCACCCCCGACTTATACGCGAGTCAAAAAGTTTTCCCAGTTTTTTGTGGTAAAATTAGGTGCCTCGACTTATACGCAGGTTGACTTATTCACAAGTATATCCGGTAATACTACCAGTGATGTGGCAGGAATACTGAAAAGGACTTATTAATAAGCTCCTGCTTATTAGCAGCTATATCCAGTTCTAAGCAGCAATTGATGGACAATGTGAACTATCATCGTGCTACTGTCCCTTGTATCCATTAAAAACACTTTATGTCACCGCTAAGCAGGATCCTAATACTGCTGTGACAAACTTTTCATCTTTGGTTGCCTGTAAAGAAGAAATGATAATGAGAAAACACAGGAAAAGAAAATTTTGTCTTCCAAAGTTAGGTTATGAATTTTAATCATTGTACTATATTACTTTTACATTTGAATGTAAACTGGGCAATTACATTGTTGTTGGCTGATCTTTATTTTCTTTATTCTCCCATAGCCTTGGGTTCAGATTAGCAGTTCTGTGGGCACAACAGCATCCACAAACAGACTATAACTTTCTCACATCCATCCTTCTGTGTGTACGTAAAGTGTCATCAAGTCACAGCCAACTTATGGTGACTCCAGCAAGGGCTTTTGAGGCAAGCAAGAAGCAAGGTGGTTTGCCATTGCCTCCCTCTGCAGAATCTTCCTTGGTTGTCTCCCTTCCAAGCAGTAACTCTGCTGAACTTCCAAAATTGGAAAAGATCAGGTTATACCATTTCGCCTTCCCTCCATTGTCTTTCTGTGGCAGTCCAAAATGGGTTGGACACCCCCATGAAAAGAAGTGGGGTCTTTTTCTAATGGACAGATACTCCTGTCTTGCAGCAAAACTGCACCCCCTCTCTCAAAGTTCTGGTTGCCATAGGAGAACAAAGGTTGCCATAGGAGAACAAAGAAAGAAGAACAGTGTGATTGCAAATCCTTTTGCCTGCGGAAAAGCTCTGATGGATCCAAAGTCTTTCCAACTATTGTACAAGGAGCAGACTCCTCCTGTTGGATTTGGGGTGAGACAATTGCCAGCCACATCACATGTTAAAATTCAAAGCATAGCTTGTGTATCCTCTACACTGACTGTTTTACTACTAAGGTCTCTAACTCAAAATTCCTGAAATTTTTGTATTGAACCTGGGGAGGGGAAGGTTTGGGGAGGGGAGGGACCTCAGAGGGGCACAATTCTATAGAGTCTGTGCTTCAAAGCAGCAGCTTGCTCCAGGGAAACTGATCTCTGTCATCTGGAAATCACTTGTAATTCTGGGAGAGCTCAAGGCCCCACCTGGTGGTTGGCAACTCGAGTGGTCGACTTTTATCTGGTGGACTGGATTTGTTTCCTCACTCTAACACATGATGCCTGCTGGGTGACCTTAGGCCAGTCACAGTTCCCTCGGAACTCTTTCAGCCCCACTAATCCTCACAAAGTGTCTGTTATGGGGAGAGGAAGAGAAGGAGTTTAAAATGTTTGTAAGCTGATTTGAGACTCCTTAAAGGGATAGAAAAGTGGGATATAAAAACCAACTCTTCTTTACTGCACAGCCCCCAAAGATCAAGCAACAAAAATGGCACGTGATCCCTTTATTCAATAAATTGCGAGGAATTTCACAGACTGAGCTCTTCCACTGACGCATTCGGCACAATGGCACAGACAAAAACTTCATTTCCTCCCAATTTATCTGTTTAGTGCAAATAACATCCAGAGAGCAACACTGACATAAATTACCTTCCAATCCCACTGAACGACAGACACGGACTGCCGGCAGCTTAAGCCCCCTAATTAATGTGTGTGTACTCACTGCATGCACGCAGGCAGTAATGCTCTAAAGAGCCTGGGCAACGCAATTAATTTCCGACCCGGGTCTTTGCTCCTGTCTCCTTCCCTTTCAGTGTGTCGGCTCAGTCACTGTTTCCCAAAACATTCAGGAACAGTTAATGGCTGCAAAAATAGAAATTTTAAAATACTCAACCATGGGTTAATATGATCCTGTATGCTGTCAAAACTTTTTAGCCTGAACTTCTACAGCTGGAGGCTTAGAGTTCCTAGTATCCAGAAATTAGATTTGTCTCATTCCTATTTAAGTATGGTGGTAAAGGGGTTAATAAAGAATATGGAGGCAGGTCTACACAACCCAGACAACTAAGTGTATGTATGCCCCACAGTTTCTTTGGGTAGGACACACAAGTTGTGCAGAGCTGTTCCATCCTCTTCTGTATACTAGGGACCTACACCTTTTTGAGCCAGTATAATGGAGCCATTAGTGTGTCATGGGATCCAGGAGACCCAGGTCTGAATGCCCAGTCTGCCCTGGAAGCTCACTAGGTGGCCCTAAGGTAGTCACAATGCTCTCAGACTAAACTAGTGATGGAAAATGCCATCAAGTTGCTGCCAACTTATGGGGACCATGTAGGGACCATCAAGGCAAGAAACAAACAGGGGTGGTTTGCCATTTTCTACCTCTGTGTAGCAATGCTGGACTTCTTTATTGGTGTCCCATCCAAGTACTAACCAGGGCCAACCTTCCATAGCTTCTGTAGCTGGTCAGGGCCAGCCTAGACTACCAGGGTACGAATAACTAAAATGCTTTATTTTCTTTATGTTTTATATCTATATGCTTTATTTTCTCTGGTTGCATTCACAGAGTCAGATGCAAACATAAGAACCAATCAGGTGAGAAACCATCAAGTCCTGCATTCAGTTTTCAGCATCTCAGAGCCCTGATAACAGAGGCATGCAGTCAATGGCAACTTCCTGTATTTTATTATGATGACTTAGCAACTGCTGGTTTTGCTCACAATCTGCTCACCAGCCTTTGCCCCCTTCCATGGGACAGCCCTTCAGATATTTGAGGCTCACAATCTTGTCTGCCTTTTGGATAGAGAGAAACATTATACAGAAAAAACACTGTTATCGTGACTAACATCAGCACACCCTGATGCTGGCAATTGCCATGGCCCAGGTCTTTTAGTGGGGCTCACTGCTGCTCTCTTCTCACCTGCTCTCTCCTCAACTGCTTTTTGCGAGCCCTCCCTTGTTTCCATCTGCACATACCGTCCAGTCCAGTAAGGAAAGACAGATGATCCCTGGGACAACTGGAAAATGAGCTTGTGACAGACTGCAGAGAAAAGTGTGTTTTAATCAGTACAGGTCTGTCAGGAGCCATTACTGTTTACACTCAGAGTGAGGCATAGAGGCCTAAAAACAGGGAAGCCATCTGACTAGCTGTGGCATCCTGCAATCTGACTGGACTCCTGGCTAGGTGATGCAGAGGGAGGAGGAGATTAACTCCCTGATAGAACTTTTCAAGAGACATTTGGAGTTTTGACATTCCTGAAGTGAGCACCTATTTGCCTTTGATGTGGAAAAAAAAAACCTCTGAGGAAAGTACCAAGCCGATAGAACCAAGGGTGTTTAATCCTTAAGCCAGAACATCTTAAATAAGAGAACTATCTAAGTGACTGTATTATCTGAGGACCATCTAAGCTTATTGAAACTGACTAAACATTTAAATCTGTGCTTGAAACAAATACTGCTTCTCTGCCAAAGATCTCTCTTGTAAATATATATTTCTGCTGCCTTATCTACTCTTTTCTCCAAATTATTCATCTCCCATTCTCATCGCCCCTCTTGTTAAATAAATATTTTATTCTGTATAAGTTATCTGTGCCTCAGTATTATTATTTTGGCGTGCCTCATAAAAGGGGTTTGCCAAGGAAGTTCTACAATAACAGGTTTCCTTCCCCCTTCTGGGCTGAGGAAAAGTGCTTTTTGTCACCAAACACTACCATTCTTGAAGCACCTAAGTCCCTGACAGGAAATAGGCAGAAAAAATCTGACAAGCCTTTTCAGTGAGAGGCTTCCCTGCCTAAGTAATAGCAGAAAATGTAGGGGGGTCTGTCTCAAAGCTCATGGCTGGGGGGAAAATAAATGGTTAAGAAACGGGGGAGCAGAATGAAAATAGGGTCACAGGGTGGTATGAGCAGGGAAGACAAAGTGACAAGCAGAGAGAAGGAGCCCCCCCCCAAACTCCCTGCCGAGGGCCCACTGAAACCTGAAACAGACCCTGTCTGTCACGTTTATAGGTGTTTAACCTGGGGAAAATACACAGTCATTTGGAAAACAATTAGAAAGACTACCTGAGACAAGAAAGGCTACAAAACACCAATTAAAGTTCTGTTTTCAATTAATGTATTTAACATTGATCAATTTACTCATTTATCAGTTTCTACCATTGATTAATATTGTCCCTGTGCCTAGCTACTAAATAGAACACTTCAAGAATTCATAGAGCTGCCCATAGATTACCTCAGTAATTTGTACAACCACCCTGTAATATAAATCCACATTATCTCTTTAGCATACCTGCCATGCATGGGGAACAATCCTGAACAGGTCAACTCAGAGGTAATGCTTATTTCAGTCCATGAAGTTTACTCTTAGAAAAGGGGTTTAGGATTGAAGCCATTACATTATACCATCCCTTTAAGTTATAAAATATGCAACAATGATTAAACACCATTAAAATAATAATGTAAATAGCTATATATACTGTCTTCTCCTAAGCACAACACCAAACCTTAATAAGAAGCTAGCAGTACAATCCTAAACAGAGGTATACCCTTCAAAGTGCAATAACTTCCATGGACTCTATAAAAGTGTCGCTCCGTTTAGGTGTTAGGCACTGTACTCTCTGGAATTTTTTTAGGGTCTCTTTAGAAACACTTTTTCTTGCTACATGGTATCAGCATTTAATATTGCCTCTCTTTTTTATTAGTACAGTCATTTTGCATATTGACAAATGGTGGTGGGGGGAAAGAAAATTATGAAGTGAAATTGCGAGTTCTGGAAAGCATTAGATTCAGTTCTATTGCAGTACTTTTCTTTTCATTACCAAGGCAATCTCCTAAAAAGTACGATCTTTGTTCCAAAGAATTAATCTGTTTCCACCGTTTGTTCTCCAGCTGAACTCTTAATCTTGGTTTGATGACATAAAAAATCTGTTTCTGAAGAAATAATTACAATATCACAAACAGTGTATTTTGAGTTACGTTTGGAAAGAAGAGGAAGATACATTCTTCAGAATATAGTTTTCAGTGCAAATATCACTCGGTGGGAAGGTCATGGGAGGAAAGTTTGAAGAAAATATATAGCGCTGGAAAGATTTTGTTTGCAACTTGTAAAGGATTCAATGGTGTTGATGAGCGGGACAGCCGCCTGGCCTTGACTGCATTCCATAACCCGGGCGATGGGCCAGCATCTGCGGCGGAGACTTCGTGGAGACCATATCTCTCACGAGATAAGAACTCCGTTCCCATGGGAATCGGGGAGGGATGGGATGGACAGAGTTATAACCTGTGCTTCTGGCGGAGACTTTATTCCTGCCATTATTAATGCAGTGAAGCTTTCTAGGATGTCTGAATAAGCGGTCTTTACACCCAAAAAAGCCTTTTATTTCTGCTTCTATGGAATTCCTTACATTGTGGCAGGAATCTAGTTCATCTATCTTCAGTGCAGTGGACCTCTGGTGTCTCGGCATGGAGAGGTTGAATATTCCAGAATCTGTGGAAGGTCGCGGTAGCCCCAAAGAGGAGCTCGGGCTTTCCCTTATGGACTGGAGGAACCCGGCGGAGAAGCGGGTCACCGTGGTAACTCTTTCCGTCCTTGTATCAACCTGAGTCTTCCGCCGCCCGTTGGGGCCGAGGGGCCGAAGCGATCATGTGGATTTGCATGAGTCGTTTGGGAAACTGTCTATGGATCGGCCTGTGGATTCGGATATCTGCCCGTTCCGTGTGGATTACAAACCTCAGATGCAACCTGTCACGGAAGAAGCGGGGTCTGAACACCTTTCATGCGGCAACACAGAGTCCATTGAGCGATTCCCTGGACTTCGTATTTTTGGTGATGCTCCCAAGAATCCACCATGGCATAGCACTGGGGCCGATCCGAAGACCACCGTTGAAACCCGGGGCTATGTCGGGGGGGATTGGGAGGGGTATCATTATTCAGCTTCGATCCAGACCCTGATCCCGGATCAGCAGCGCTGCACCTATAGAGGTGCCGATGGAACCACCGGTGGAGCCACGAGGTCCACCATTCTGATGAAGAGGAATCCGAAGAAAGCCTGCCTTCCCATCCGGATCTTTCCTCCCATCAAAGAGAGCTGGGATGAGGAAGTGGGCCGACTGCGAGATCTGCCCAAGAAGCATGGGCCCGATGAGCCAGCTATGGGAAGAAGGCGAGAGCAGCTGCAGCAGGAAGCGTGGCTCTGCAAAGAGAGCCGGGAACAGCCGGCAAAGAAATCCAACTTCGAATTGGACCGTGCCAAGAGCCAGCTGCAAGCGGCAACTATGTTAGAACCTATCAGTCCATGATAAAGTCCTGGAACCTCCAAACTGGACTTACAGCGATCAGCAGCCTTGGCGTTCAGGCCTTATTAATGCGCAAAGTGAACTAACTGCAGCTGTTCAGCGAGCGAACTGGCCAAACTGGGCGAGCAAGCAGCTTTGCATGCGCACCAAGGATGCCTTATGACTGGGAGAGGATTTAGCAGCGGAGGGAACTGAAGAAGCAGCAGGACAAGATGCCCCCCAGAGTTGGAGTCACGGCTGTCACTGGTACAATAGCGTAAAGCGGCAGCTGCTGGGTCCTGCCTTTACTTTCGGCGCATCTGCCACCTTCCAAGGACCGGCTCCCACCCAGAACACCAGCGGCGCAGTTGGGTACCCCACCTCCGATTCCGGCCCTCCCTGCGCCCGCTGCCTCAGCCACCTCTTGCCAACGCCGCCCCAGCGAAACGCCAAGGGCGATGGAGAGAGGGGATATTACAGACCTCCAATACCTGCCCGTTTCCAATGGAACCGGCTTCCAAACTTCCCTACTTCATCCTACAACCCGATGCCCACATGGATGACTACGCAGCGATTTGTACGGTCTGAGCGAAAAAATGCACGGGACATCGGTTCCGTCTTAGATGGAAGCTGACAGCCCGACTGGTTTTGTGACTCTTTTGAATCTGCAAGATGAGGATACTGCCGCAGTGCAGCGTTCCTCCAAGCAGCAAGGGCACCGCTTCCAAGATCCGGGTGCTGAAAATGAAGCCATCCAGCACCCATCAAATCTATTCAGCAAGGCAACGCTTCGTTTGCAGAAATTTACCCGTGAGCCCCCGTCTCGCGGCGGCTGCACCGACTCCCCTCCCTGAAGTGGCCTGGCGCGCCAGAAATGAATTAACTACCGGATGCTCGTGTAAAACTCGCATTGAAAGCGGTGTTTCTAATTGAGGATCCCCAGCACTATTGCTGATTGGATCAGCAGGATCCCAAGTGGCGTCTCGTTTGGATTACGCTTGCGGGGGGCATGCGCCCAAAACCAGCGCTTCTGACCGCTCGACTCAAGCCAAACCCAGCAGCCTCTACGAAGACCACCTCCGGCGCCCGTCGCCATCTGGGAGTTGTGTCTTTTCGCGGAGGACCGGGTCATCTAGCCGCCAACTGCCGAAAAACAGAAGCCAACGCTCGGCGGCACCCCATGCCAAGCCACCCGCGCCAAATCCGGGCCGCTAGCGGTCATCACAAGGCAGTTACCGAAGGCGACCAGAGGGAGAGCAGCTGTTTGCCTCTCTTCCAGCCCCATGGATGTGGGTTTACGACTCCAGATCGCGGTGAGGTGAAGGCAGAAGCTCCCATTACGATTCAAAGCGTTTCTGGCCAACCCAGCTAAGCATACTTTCATTATTATAGCTATAGCCCTTGTAGATTCTGGGTGCTCCATTTGTTTTATCTCTCGCAGGTGGCGGAGGAACTTATGGACGAACCGAGTCCCCTGGCTAAGCCCGCCGTTCACCCAAATGGGCTGCAGTCCTCTCGGGGTCAAGGACCGGCCGGATTCAAAACACAACCGGTCCTCCTCGCTCGCTAGCCATTGGGAGAGAAATTAGTTTTATTCTGGCGCCCGGTATTCAAACACTCCATAGTTCTGGGCATGCAATGGTTGTTGTTGCATGAACCAAAATTCATTTGGAAAGAAAGGATCTTAGAATTCCACTGACCCTCCCTGCGGAGAACACATGAATTGGGGAAAACTCACCTTCTCTGACATACCCCTGGCTTCGTAGCGATGCAGCTCCTAATTGCTCCCGATTCTACCGGCATTCCACCCGGCTTACCAAGATTTAGCCAAGAGTATTTCAGGAGCAGAATGCGATCAATTGCCATAGAGACACTGACTGCAAAATCGTGTTAACCAGAGCAACTGCTAAGGTAGAATCTACATGAGTCCCAATGAGGAGAAGGAACCGTTACCTTCTTAGACAGAACCGGCGGAGTTCATACGGCGAACTACCAAACACGCACATGCTGCTCCTGTATTGTTTGTTAAAAAAAGGATGGGTCTTTAAAGGCTCTACGCGGATTACCGAGGACTCAATCACGGTTTCCCTGTCCAATAAATACCCTTTGCCCATTAATCAAAGGACCTTTTAGATGCATTGGGCAAGGGGCGGCATTTTACCTAAGTTGGACTTAAGAGAAGCTTACTACAGGGTCAGGGATTGGGAAGGCTATGAACATTTGACTGCATTTAACGAGAAATTTGGACAGTATAGATGATACTTAATAATGCCATTCGGGTTAAAGTGGGGCCCCGAACTTTTATGGCCCTTATCAGCGAAGTTCTCCATGATTTATTATACAAGGTAGTGGTGTACTTAGATGGCGTTTTAATTTATTCACAAACCATGGAAGAGCATGAAGCATTGTGGTTCGGAGTATTGAAAGCGGCTTGCTCAACAACTCCCTCTTTGCCAAACTTTCTAAATGTTGTTTCCGCAAACCTCTACTCGACTATTTGGGTTACCGGATCTCTTCGAGGGGCTAAAAAATGGATCCTGCTAAAATTGGCCTTAGTCCTCAATGGCTGCCTACCAATCGAAAAGGAACTCCAATCTTTCCTAGAGGTTTGCTAATTTCTATCGTGACTTTATACCCCAATTGGCTGAACTGACTCTCCACTCACAGACCTCTTACGCACTAGGGTAAAGATCCACAGGCTGCCAAGCCAGGGCCCCTTCCTGGTCTAAAGGATGTCAGACAACCTTTCAGCTTTTAAAATCAGCTTTACTAGAACCTATCACAAACACTATTGAATCTTCCGTTTGTGGTTCCGTGGATGCCCACCGGACAAAGCGCTTGGAGCAGCCCTGTTGCAGAGAAATAAAGATGATAGGCTGGTTCGATGTGCTTATTTATCAAAGAAGAAATTACTCGATTGCTGAGCTCAACTGGACTGTAGGGGATAAAGAGACTGCGACCATCAAAGTAGCACTTTCCACTTGGCCACTGGCTGGAGGGCTAAACACCCCTTTCAAGATTTGGTGGGATCACAAGAACTTGGCGCCCTCTCCACCCCTCAAGATGTCATAAAACCAACTCCGTTGGGCGATTTCTTTTCGTTTCTCTTTCACTGTCCATTTTTCCCAGGAAAACCAATAGAAACGCTGGCTGATGCGCTCAGCCTGCCGAGGGTGGAGCTGCCTTACTACGGATATTCAGCGCACTGTTCTCTCCCCTCCCAATTGGGGCTGGCTGTCCACTTTCGATCTCAGGCGTCCACTCCTCCTTCTCTACCCATTCCCAGCCTGGTCTCTCCTTTCCTCGAGGAACTTCGAGGGAGGCCCGGGGCTACTTGTGAGCCACCAGCGGAGGAAGGTGACTCCCAATTTAGCCTGGAGAATGGTGTTTGGCCCGGCGAAGTTGTTGATGCGATGCCTCCCCTCCGTAAGCAAGGTTCGAGGCCTGTCATGATGCCCTTCGGCTGGACATTTTGGCTTCTAAAACTCACATTTGGCCCACCGTCAATTTTGGTGGCCTTGATGCTGGGACGATGAGACATATATTAAAGGTTGCTTTCTGTTTGTGCGGAAGCCAAAACCGTTCGGGGAAAACCCATGGTCTGTTGGAAGCCTCTCGGTGGCCTCCGCCCTGGGAAGTCATCTCCATGGATTTTATTCACGGATTTGCCAGAAAGTCAAAGGCAACCGCGGTCTTGTGGGTGGTGGTGGACTTATTTCTAAACAAAGCCCATTTCATCCCATGTGCTTCCATCCCCTCGCTCCTGAAGTTAAGCGTCTGTTCATTCAGCATATTGCTCGTCCCACACTCCGCCCCGTTCTAGGTGAGGGTCTCCGACCCTTGGGCCCCAATTCATTTCAAAGTTCTAGAGAAAGCTTTCTGGGTTTGTTGGGGGCGCCCGACAATGCACTACCACGTTCAAAGTAGCGGTGAGTCAGAAGAGCGAACAGAACCCTGGAGCCATTGCGTTGTTACATCCAACTACCACCAAGACAATTGGTGCGAGTTAATTCCGTTTGCAGAATACGCCTATAATAATGGGAGTTCATAGCAGTACAAAAAAACCCTTCGAAATTGTGTCTGGTCGATCCTTCCTCCGTTGCCGCAACTACCTGCTGAGCGTTGAATCCCCTCGAGGAGTTTCAACAGTGGATTTCATCTCTGGCCGAGGGTGGAAAATGGTCCGAACCACGCCTAACGAGCTAAAGACTCCCAAAAACTTCCAAGCGGATAAGCACGCTTCCAGTTTCCCTTTTACGTGTGAAGCCTGGGTGTATTGTCTACCAAAATCTCAGAGGCGTGCATAAATTTTTCAAAACTGGGCAAGCGATTACATTGGGACCTTTTTCAGATTACTAAAGTGATTAATGATGTCACTGCCGATTGGACTTACCTAATTCTCTAAGTAATATCCATCACAATGCTTCCACCAGTTTGCTCAAGGCTCCCGTTTCCGATGCCTGGCGACCAGCGGAAAAGACCCCACCGACTATAATTGATGGCCACAAGCATTATGAAATTGGCGCTTCATCCTGGACTCGTTTTAATGCATAAGCGCTTGCAATATTTAGTCTCTTAGATTGCAGGATATTCCTCTGGGTATAATCAATGGGTTTATTCGAAAGAAATATTGGCGCCCTACCCTCATTTCTGCTTTCCATACGCACCTTTCCGCGCTGGAAACCTTCGCAGAGGTTAACTTTAAGGGAGGCAGAGTGTAAAAGGATTCAATGGTGTTGATGAGCGGGACAGCCGCCTGGCCTTGACTGCATTCCATAACCCAGGCGATGGGCCAGCATCTGCGGCGGAGACTCTGGCGGAGACCTTATCTCTGCGAGAGAGATGAGAACTCCGTTCCCATGGGAATCCGGGAGGGGGGATGGGATGGACAGAGTTATAACCTGTGCTTCTGGCGGGAGACTTTATTCCTGCCACGTCGTGTACGTGAGCTTTCTAGGATGTCTGAATAAACGGTCTTTTACACCCAAAAAGCCTTTTATTTCTGCTTCTATGGAATTCCTTACACAACTCGTGCTGATGTCTGCAGTGTTTCTCTGTCAAGTTCTAGTTTTGTCTCTTCTCAAAGATGGTAAGGCATTGGATTAGGTCCTTTATATTGTATATAGCTCTTTAGCTGGTTGGGTAGTAGTGTGGGGCAGATTGTGAGGGGGTGCATTACCACACAATAGCCAATGTGATGTAGTGGTTAAGATTGGCAGACTCTAATCTGGAGTACCAAGCTTGATCCCCCACTCCTCCACATGAAGCCTGCTGGGCAACCTTGGGCCAGTCCCAGTTCTCTCAGAACTCGCTTAGCCCATATGGAGGCAGGCAATGGTAAACCACCTCTGAAACCTCTTGCCTTGAAACTGCTACAGTATCACCATCAGTCAGCGCAACTTGATGACATTTTCCACCACCGCTACCCCAGAAATGAGGTTCTTTTATAGCAGTTTGAACATCCCTGAGAAATTTAACTTTTCTGTTATACCTCAATGTTCCTCCTATATTTCAGAGTAGAGAAAACTCAAGGGCACTTTATGGCTGATATGTACATCAGGGCTGGCCCATCAACAGTCAAATGCAACTCACCAGGCATGTCTGAGGTGTGGGACAGGAGAATAGCCCTGAAATTATATTTGATATTCAAGAATAAAGGAGGTTGCAAAACCAAAGAGATTTGAGAGGGGTTTTCTGTCTAGAGCTAACTGGTCATGCAAGGCAAGTAAAGATCATATCACTAAGAAAGATCATGTTGCTCCTAAGGGCTAAAGATGTGACAGAAGGCATATCTTATAAACCTGTTATAAAGACTAACTATGTGAGATAATAAACCCAGAATGAAGAGATAAAAGGTTAAAGAAGAGATGAATCTGAGGATTAAGATAGTTGAAAATGTGTTTTCCTATATTTTTTAATGAACATTGAAATGATAATGAAATATATAAGAAAGAGTATGTGTATGTGTGTATAATATGCATTATGTGCGATGCGATTGATATTGATAATGTGTATTAGTAGTATAAAACATGTATTCTACTAGAGAATCCACATATTGTAGTTGTCATAATCACTTTTAACCTTTTAAAAGTGTGGGCGCTGGAGATGTGTGTGGAAACTTTTAACCCTGAAAGGGATATTTCTGATCATACCCCACCCTTAGGAATGTGTTGGGGAACTGGTTATCTTGAATGAAACCAGAAAAATGGGAACTCAGTTAGTTGCTCTGCCTATGGGAGGGACAAAGAGGCCATGAAACAACAGAGGGAAAATTCCAACATTGTGTGTAAGGAATGGTGGAGACAAGCTAATTTGGTTTTAAGGAAGAAAGCATATGTAGGAGAAATATGATTATCACACGGAGGTATGTATACTACAGGTTATGAGTATGAATTATGACCATTATGTGTTCTTTGTATCTATAAAAGATGAAGGTCTTTGTCTGGTGGGTGTGTGTCTCTTAGAGACCACCCTGTGAAAGAATTTAATTCAGCATAGTAAGAGAAATTATTCTTCTGTCCTAAGAGAAGCCTGATTCTTTGGTATTTTTTTACTTACCCAGTCTTTCTAAATGTAATTGAAGGCAGGTTCTGGTCAGTTCTGGTCCAATAGATGGCTCACAAGCAGATTTTCCTGGGAACTCATAAACAGGAGAGTTTCAGAAGCACCTGATAAGCTTCAATGGATGACTAGAGTGGATTTGTGTTTGTTTTTTGCAGTCACAAAATGGGGTTAGCATTTTTTAGAAGCCCGGGGAAGGCTGATTACCAGTGTTCTTATTACACCACCCATAGGTATAGTCACTTCAAAAGAGCCTGTCCCAACCTCAAATCAAGCCCATCCCCTATATTTGTGAAATGAGTGGGTACAGTCTACAAAGGAGACCATACCACCCAAAGGCATATGCATAGCAGCAATGAATTCTAAAGGGGAAAATTGCCCTCGTGGAAATATATACATAGGAAGAGTTTTCTTTCTGTTTACTGTACACATTTACAAATGCCATGCCATTAAGTCCTAATATCCATCATTCCCATTTCTAAACAATTTAAATTGACTGCTTTTCAATGTCTCTTAAGAAATGGAACAATTCTCTCAGTATTTATTTGTTTTCTGTTGTTCAGCTTCAGTGTTTCTTTCCATGGTACAATTTCTACTGATCCCAATTACACCACTTTTTATGGGTTTAAATTATTCTTTCCCCCTTGTCTGGAATTTTATACTCCTTCAGCATCCATAGATTAATGTTCCCATTGGTTACTGCTCAGCAGAATGATAAATGTTGCTCTTTTCATCTTCCCCATAAGTCCGCTTTCTCTGACTCCACCTGCCCTGCTAATTTCTGAATCCTCTACATTTGATTGCTTAACCCAAATGTAATCCCAAATAAACAAGCATTTGGGAGGCATAGAGGCAGAGCCTAAAATCCTCACTTTAACATAAGGTTGCCAACTCGAGGGTTGGAAAATTCCTAAAGATTTTTAGGGAGGAGCTTGGGAAGACAGGACTTGAAGGGGGGGGAGATCCAAAGTAGGAAGCATATAATAACATAAAGTCCACCCACTCCAGAACAGTCCTCACTTTTCCCAGGCAAAATGGAACTCTGTCCTCTGAAGATGGGTTTGAAATTCTGGGAGCTCTCTCAGGTCCCACACCTGGAGGTTAACAACCCAGTGCTGGAGATATCACCTATTTAATCCTTCCTTATACTGAAAAGAACTTGTGAAGAGGAAAAATAGCACATCATGGAGTGAGAACCTTTCCCCTTGTGTACTACTATGTCCACTTGCAAGGTTTTACAAAATAGCATACAAGTTATACCTTGTGGAATTTTTATATGTAAATATTGTTATTATTGTTTTCTTTCTGTGCCATATTGCAAGGGTTTATAAATACATGTTGCAGTGGTTTTAAAAGGAAGGTCCTCTAGATTACAAAGGAGGGTTGGGTGGAGTGATTGGGAAATGACTTCGATGGTAGATGTTGACTTCAGTTGTTCAGAGAAGCTTTCTATTTGCACTTGAGAGTTAGTGGACTGCGTGTGAGAAAGGGAAAGAAGAGAGGTGAGAGGCTTGAATGAGAAGAGGGTGGACTGTAGAGAAACCTGGGTTCTGTGTAGAAGGTACTAGCCTGTGTAGAAGGTACTAGCCTTTGCTTCCAGGGGGGGCAGTGGGAGATGGGCCATACTCTTTTGGGGGCCCATGGCATTTCAACCCCAAGCAAGAAAGTTCCCTATAAGCTTATGGTTGGTGTCATCAAGAGACTCTCCTGAAGATACCCGAAGTTTTGTGGTTTACCTTAAAACTTAGCCCATATGGAGGCAGGCAATGGTAAACCACCTCTGAAACCTCTTGCCTTGAAACTGCTACAGTATCACCATCAGTCAGCGCAACTTGATGACATTTTCCACCACCGCTACCCCAGAAATGAGGTTCTTTTATAGCAGTTTGAACATCCCTGAGAAATTTAACTTTTCTGTTATACCTCAATGTTCCTCCTATATTTCAGAGTAGAGAAAACTCAAGGGCACTTTATGGCTGATATGTACATCAGGGCTGGCCCATCAACAGTCAAATGCAACTCACCAGGCATGTCTGAGGTGTGGGACAGGAGAATAGCCCTGAAAATTATATTTGATATTCAAGAATAAGGGATTTATAAAACCAGAGATTTGAGAGGGTTTTCTGTCTAGGCCAACTGGTCATGCAGGCAAGTAAAGATCATATCACTAAGAAAGATCATGTTGCTCTAAGGGCTAAAGATGTGACAGAAGGCATATCTTATAAACCTGTTATAAGATAACTATGTGAATATTAAACCCAGAATGAAGAGATAAAAGGTTAAGAAGAGAGATGAATCTGATTAGATAATTGAAAATGTGTTTTTCTATATTTTAATGAACATTGAAATGATAATGAAATATATGAAAAGTATGTGTATGTGTGTATATGTACGTATGTACGTACGTGTGTGTGTGTGTGTGTGTATAAAACATGTATTCTACTAGAATCACATATTGTAATTGTCATAATCACTTTTAACCTTTTAAAATGAACCCTGGAATGTATGTGAAAACTTTTAACCCTGAAAAGGGATATTTCTGATCATACCCCACCCTTAGGAATGTTGGGAACTGGTTATCTTGAATAAAACCAGAAAAATGGGAACTCAGTTAATTGCTCTGCCTATGGGAGGGACAAAGAAGGCAAACAGCAGAGGAAAATTCCAGCTTTGTGTAAGGAATGGTCAGACAAGCTAATTTGGTTTTAAGGAAGAAAGCATATGTAGGAGAAATATGATTATACGGGGTATGTATGCAGGTTATATGAATTATGACGTATGTGTTCTTTGTATCTATAAAAGATGAAGGTCTTTGTCTGGTTGGGTGTGTCTCTCTTAGAGAGACCACCCTGTGAGAGATTTAATTCAACGCAGTAAAAATTATTCTTCTGTCTAAAGCCTGATTCTTTGGTATTTTTCTATACCAGTCTTTCTAAATGTAATTGAGCAGGTTCTGGTCAGTTCTGGTCCAATAGATGGCTCACAAGCAGATTTTCCTGGGAACTCATAAACAGGAGGATTTCAAGCACCTGATAAGCTTCAATGGATGACTAGTGGATTGTGTTTGTTTTTGCAGTCACAAAATGGGGTTAGCATTTTGGAAGCGGGAAAGGCTGATACCAGTGTTCTTGACCACCCATAGAACACCAGTCACTTCAAAAACCTGTCCCAACCTCAAATCAGCCCATCTATATTTGTGAAATGAGTGGTACAGTCCTCACAAAGGAGACCATACCACCCAAGGCACATGCATAGCAGCAATGAATTCTAAAGGGGAAAATTGCCCTCGTGAAATATATACATAGGAAGATTTTCTTTCTGTTTACTGTACATTTACAAATGTGCCATTAAGTCCTAATATCCATCATTCCATTTCTAAACAATTTAAATTGACTGCTTTTCAATGTCTCTTAAGAAATGGAACAATTCTCTCCAATTTATTTGTTTTTCTGTTGTTCAGCTTCAGTGTTTCTTTCCATAATTTCATTCTACTGATCCCAATTACACCACTTTTTATGGGTTTAAATTATTCTTTCCCCCCTTGTCTGGAATTTATACCCTTCAACATCCATAGATTAATGTTCCCATTAGTTACTGCTCAGCAGAATGATAAATATTTAGCTCTTTTCATCTTCCCCACAAGTCACTTTCTCTGACTCCACCTGTCCTGCTAATTTCTGAATCCTCTGCAATTTGAAAACCCCAAAAATGTAATCCAAATAAACAAGCATTTGGGGAGGGGGGGCATAGAGGCAGAGCCTAAAATCCTCACTTTAACATAAGGTTGCCAACTCCGGGTTGGAAAATTCCTAAAGATTTTGGGGAAGGAGCTTGGGGAAGACAGGATTTGAAGGGGGGGAGATCAAAGTAGAGCATAATAACATAAAGCCCACCCTCCAGAACAGTCACTTTTTCCAGGCAAATGGAACTCTGTCCTCTGAAGATGAGTTGAAATTCTGGGAGCTCTCCAGGTCCCACCTGGAGGTTGGCAACCCAGTGCTGGAGATATCACCTATTTAATCCTTCCTTATACTGAAAAGAACTTGTGAAGAGGAAAAATAGCACATCATGGAGTGAGAACCTTTCCCCTTGTGTACTACCTGTCCACTTGCAAGGTTTTTACAAAATAGCACAAAATTATATCTTGTGGAATTTTTATATGTAAATATTGTGTGTGTTTTCTTTCTGTGCCTTATTGCAAGGGTTTATATGCATGTTGCAGTGGTTTAAAAAGGAAGGTCTCTAGATTACAAGGAGGGTTGGGTGGGTGATTGAAATGACTCGATGGTAGATGTTGACTAGTTGTTCAGAGAAGCTTTCTATTTGCATGAGAGTTAGTGGACTGTGTGTGAGAAAGGGAAGAAGAGAATTGAGCGAATGAAGAGGGTGGACTGTGAGAGAAACCTGGGTTCTGTGTAGAAGGTACTAGCCTGTGTAGAAGGTACTAGCCTTTGCTTCAGGGGGCAGTGGGAGATGGGCCATACTCTTTTGGGGGCCCATAACATTCAACCCCCAGAAGCAAAGTTTACCAAACATGGTTGGTGTCATCAAGAGACTCTCCTGAAGATACCCCGAAAGTTTTGTGGTTTTACCTTAAGAAATGTGCACCCCACAGCCCTCCCACAGAAATTTCCCATTGGCTTCAATGGAGCCATTTCAGAGCACAGAATCTCCCAGCTCTCTAGTCTTCCCACCATAGAACTTGAAGAGGCTTACTGTGGTTCACTACCACTCCTACACATAAAGCCTGCTCAGTCACTGGACACTGTGTAATAGAATTCTCTCTGTGATATACCTCTGAAGATGCCAGCGACAGATGCAGGCAACTTGTTAAGAACAACATCTACCAGACCACGGCCACACAACCAGGAAAACCCTACAGAACCTCCACCTCTTAAAATGAAGCCATTCTGCGACACGCTTCAAGCAAGGGGCACACTTGGGGCAGAGGGAGGGAAGGTTTTTGTTGGGGACTCGGGAGGGAAGGTTTTTTTTCGTCAGAGGAGTATTAGCAAATGAGTTGGACCGTCCAAGGTCTGATTTGGTAATGGTGCCGATTCAGATTCCATTGATTCGGATAGCTCCGATTTGGACTATTCAGACCTGGCTCGGTCCAAATGTACCCGAATCGGAGGCAATTCAGACCGAATTGTTGATTTGCCTGATCCGAATCACCAACCCTATTCCTAAGCAGGGATTGTCTGGAGTCCTATTGAAGAACTTTACCAATCTGATTCTGGTACCCTTCCACCAAAATGTTCTGATGTCTCAAGAATCTTCATATCCATGAGGAAAGTTTGCTTTCAGATATATACAGTCTGAAATGCGGACCACAGCAGAAGAAAAAAAACATTTGGTGAGTTGACAAGGAAGCTCTAGTGTTTTATCTGCTAATGACTTCAGATGAGCCACTCACTATTTGACTGTCATCAAGTGAAAAAAATGTGCATCTGAATCAGCCCTATGCCTTTGGCATTCGTACTAACATCTATGGACATTTCAGAGATGAAACGTGGATGATACCAAGCAAGCCTTACGTTAAATATCTTTCTGATATGCAGAAACATGAAAGGTAAAACCCTTAAAACAAAGCTTGGGTAGAACTGCAAATCCACAGCTCTGATTTCCTTCCTAATGAATACTAATGAAAAGTCTGTTGGTGCTGAATTTGAAGTCCTGGTGTGGCTGTTTGATATGAGCTACACATTCCACATTGGCTCGCTGGGATTATTCATCCTATGGAATATTAGGTCTTCCTTTCCCCTTTGAAACACAATTTTCTTTTGGCTCCTTGCCGAAAGACCATGATGAAATGTTTGGTCCCTGGACAGCCTTTGTTCTCGGAGTTAAATAAGAAATGCTGAGACTACTAGTGTGCTAATACCCCAACTGCATAATTCCTGATTCTGTGGTCTGACTTGGTTGATCCTGATTTAAGAACTGTTCATTAAAGTGGGAAGGGGAGTTTTATAGCAAAAGGACGTTGCTTCAGGAAATTGATGTGAACCTAACTGTAGAGTTAACTTTTCTGATCAATATCTATGATAATGGCTCAAAGCAAACATTAAGGGGGGAAAACAGATACGCGGTTTAGGCAAAAGAAGGGAGTTGTTAAAGTGCAGCAGCTAGAGTAAATCACTATAGAGATCTGTGTCCAGATTCACTTTCTGCCATGAAGGTGTCTCCCAACTAAACCTGCCCCACAGGGTGGCTGTGAAAATAAAATGGAGAAGTATATATACTGCTCTTAGCTTCTTCGATGAAGGGTGGGATGCATTTAAAGATAGGTTTAAAATGTCATAAAATCCCTTCTTAAAAATGAATAGATATAGTGAAAGCGGGTGAGGGGATGGCAGCATTAGCCTCCACCTTAGGTCTCTGCACAATCAGTCCTCTCCGCAGACCTTTGACTGCCTTGGTCAGGAGTAAGACCTGGTGTCATGACCTACCTACAATTCCATACAACATGTACACCCTATCAGAGAACAAGCAAGGACCAACCCTGGCAAGTACTTGGATGGGAGTCTTCCATGGAATAACAGAGGCCTGACAAAAGATTTTGAAAGTCACAGAATACTCAGAAGTGGCAAAACTGACATCTCCATTAAGGGACAATAACGTGGAAAACGTTTTAGAAACTGGAAACCTTTTACAGAATACTTTTTGAAAACCTATTCAAACAGAGAAACAATATAAAAGTAAACAACAGAATGTATTAGAATATTAGTAAAACAAAAAACCCTAATTTGTAAAAATTAAATGCATGAACCTAGAGCTAACTTTCAATCAAAGATGAGATAGCTGAAAGTCACTGCAAGGTATGTAATGACTTGTATTTTGTTGTGTTTTAACTTTGTTGTTGTTGCTGGTTGTGGCGTCTATGTATGTGTTTGTTTTTTTATGAGAGAAAAATAATATTTATTATTAAAAAAAAGAAAAGAAAATCCCATTAGGAGTCACCACAAGTCAAATGTGACCTGATGACAAAAAAACAAAAACAAAACAAAAACCTTAACTCATGGTGAGCAATATAAAACAACTCTATTGGGTGTGAAAAGCAATTGCAAGTGTGGCAAAATGGCAGGCTAAAAATCCCTAAAACAGAACTACCCCAAGATTGTTAGCCATATCTCCCAGTTTAGCATCATTAGACTAGGACACCTTCTACTTACTACCCAATGATCGTCTTGATCCTCTGCACAGTGAACCACATATGGAAAGAGTGAAGATGGTGGCTGAACACAAGTTAACTTACACAAATTGGCTAGTACTAATTACTAGGTAAAAAATGACTTGCTATCCATGTTAAATTGTTTGTTAAATTAGATGGTACTGAAATCCCAGAGGGTTCTACATTATTATTGCCTTTCCTGTCAGAAACAGAGAGAGGTACACATATTTTATTATGCAATGAAAAGATCCCATTTTCATTTAAAGCCTGCCTTTTCGCCAATTCATAGGGCTTCAACCTGTTCTCAGTCAGGTTAATGGCACAACTTCCATATATTCCAAAGAAAACAAGAACAAGTCTACAGAGTGAAAAGGTCAAGGGAATGCAATTACTTTGGCGTTTGGAGGAGCAAAATGTAAAAAAAAGAGAAAAGAACAAAACCTCAAAACAAAGTCAGAGGAAGTCAGGGTCACAAATAACGGGATCGCTAGAAGTTTGAGCTCCAATTGCCCTAATTAATGCAGACTCTTCTAAGGCTATTTCCGATGAATTGGACTAGCCAGGGTCTTTCCTCCACAAATATCTAGAGGTCAGCATTTATCAGGTCAAGAATGTTTTCCCCAACCAAATCCTGGATTTGCTGCTAGGCTGCTACCGATCCTGATCACAACAAAGTGCTTTTACTGTCATGTCAGGGCCGGGGGCGCCATGTCTCCTAGAGGCACTTTTACAACTGTGAACAAATACAATGCACTAATACCTACAGTGTTTTTTTAATACAAAATTACTAAATACCATAACATATTGATCATAAAGTAGCCAAAAACCCATTAACAATCTCAGATTTGACCATCTCACAAAATGAATATATCATGTAATTCTTAATATAAAATAGAGCTGGAACCTAATCTCTATCAAATCCCCCCTCCCACCCCAAATACTAAGTTCAATGCAAAACAAGAGTAATTTATCTAGGACAGTTTTCCTACTTAAATCTTTCTGCTTGGATGTCAACTACATTAACTGGAGAGATTACATTGTGCAGAACAGCTTAGTAGTCCTTTTAACCTGGCCAGATCTCCAAGGGCAGAGGCAGAGAAACTGCTCTTGCATAACGAGATATATGGACGTGCTACCAATTTAGGGTGTACATATCAGAAGGAACAAAGTATGTCACATACCTACACAACACAAAGTAATGGTATTATCAGAGTTTACTGGGGATCTCTAATAAATGGTGTTGCAATATTTTATAGCTTGCTGAAAGGATACTATGATCCCAAATACATTTGCATGAAATGTAACTCCATTTCCAAGGAAATATTAGCAAAGGTCTACATAACTTGCTATCACTGAGCAGAAAGCCACCCAATCTCCTTAAGGGCTCAATAGGCCTCCAGTTTTGGTTGCAAAACTCCATATGGGAGTGGTTGAGTTAGGACTTTACGAGGTAGTCGAGCAGGAAGGGTAAATTTAATGCACAAGTTCAATTTTGAGTTCTGTCCAAAGCTAAGCATAACAGGATTTGATTGTTAGATGGGACAGTGTTATATTTTTGACCAGATGCTAACTTCTGGAGCAGCCTTCATACTATGAAACTAGAATTTGAAAAAAAATTGCCGGTATTTTATGGCTGGTCTTATTTTTGTGACTGGTTAGTGCAACAAGCTTCTGACAGCCTGTATCTCCAATCTCCAAATAAGCCAAGTTTCATAAAAGTTTTATAAAACATTAACGAAGGGGAGGGAGAGGGAGACAGAGACAGTATGTATGTATGCATATATCTTCCAACATATATAATTTTCTAGGCCAAATATGTGAATGCTTAAGTCCAGAAACTGGATAAACTGACAAGACAAATCCTTTTGGAAAATTGAGAAAAGTTCCAGGTTTGCAGAAAAGTCTAAAATTTAAAAAGAAGCAAAAAATAACAGAAGTAGCACCATGGATTTATGAAAGAATGACCTCAGTGCCTGTTGCTAGCAAAGGTGTTGCTAGCAAAGGTGTTGCCAGCTGAAGCCCTGGTTTTTGTCAGTAAAAGATGAGAGGGTGTGGTCTTTCCTGGCTGATTTGGCATTTAAGGCAGGGCTCAGCAGGGCCAAGGCCATCAGCAAGTACTATTGACTGGCTACCACACAAGTTCCATCATTCGTCCAGGCCCAGCTCCTTGTACTGTTCAACGTCTGTAGAGCATTATAAAAATATCTGTTTGGGAATTTTGTGTTCTTACACCACAGGAGAACACAAGTGTTGTGAGCCAAAACAGATCTTTTTTTCACCTGCTGCACAGAGTTCCTGTCAATTTCACAGTGGCACCCATCAGTTTGTGTGCTGCAGGAGGGTGTCCGTGGGACTCTCCACGAAGCTATGGCAACACAAATATGCACATATTGCAGCTTCTCTAGTCCACAGACAGACCCCTCAAAGCAAAACAAAAAGGATAAACAACATGGATATGGTCGCTAGACAAAACAAACTTTATTCACTACTTTTGATGGCGAAATAGAAAACAGATTAGCTGCAAGCAGAAGAATCCTCTATAGGGATTCTCCATGGGGACTCTCCTGCAGCACACAAACTGGTGGGTACAAGTGGCAGAAACAAAAGTGAGAGGTTTGGGCAAGAATCATCTTCAACCCAGGTTGTGGGGAAAAGATTTTTGAAAAACTCAGGTTGAGAGAAATATAACAGTTTTATATAAAAACTCAGGTTGAGAGAAATATAACAGCTATATGAAATTCTTCTCGCAAATGCTTCTTATAACATCTTAAAGATGTTATATTTATGCTGTGAGGAATCCATGTATTTATCATCTAGTTATCTAGTTTTCAACATGCTAGCTTAAGTGTTATGGTTCCCATATAAAAGCCACAAAAACACATTTACCTCTGTTGGTGCTCCATGTGATGGTATCAAGTTTAAAGTCATCTGAGGTATGAACTTTTCAATCATGACATCCATTGCATGGAGTGCTGAAATGAGTAAGTGCATTGATGGCCTCCAGGCCGGACCTCTAGATCAGTTTTCCTCTTATTATCCGACCTACATGATGACACCATCTTTGAGCTCCCTGTTTCACATCTCATCAATATGAAGCCATTTGCAGCAAGAAGTGAGGCCTTCTTAGTCATGGTCTTGGGACTGTGCTGCACTGCCCTCTTGGTCTTTACACATCTAAGTAAGGTCATTTGTTTCGGAAGACATTCAAACAACATGGCATTCTTCCTAGACCACAATGATCAGAAATGCATATATCACAGCTTGGATGCCAACTGGATATTGTTTTATTATGGCTTTAATGACATAGCCTCCCTTGAGCTTATGGGGGCAGGAAATAATATAAATGTTGCATAGCAATAATGTAAACCTGTTGTAACCCTGTAACAACCCTACAAAAATGTATTTTGTAAATCAGCATTAGTAAACGCTACAGCATTCGCTTGAACCATTGTTAATCTCAGCAGGCATTTCATCTCTGAATATATATGACAGAGTTTCCTAAATTTACCAACCTATATTCTTTCTGCACACAAATCTCTTTTGCACTGCAAACTACATTCACAAGAAAGCACTAACAATGAACAGCCTTCCAAAGATCTTCTTTTGTGCCACACAACTCCCTGAGCCTTAGAAACGCATCACTTTCTTCCAGAAATTTCCATTTCCCTTTAAATGCGGGCCACACTAATCACCACCATCTGGTCACAATGCTGCCTGATTGCATGATTGTTTTCAGCTGCCATTAGCTACCTTAATAAGATGCTCCAGCAAAATGAATCCTCAGTCTTGCTGGGTGGTAACCCTCATTTTTGTCTCTCCAGCAAACAATGCCAACAATAAATTTCCCATCTGAATTCTCTCCTTTAACAAGTGAAATAATTTATGATGAAGCAACTGGAGACAAGTCCCCTCACATGGGTTCTTTCATTTAAAAAATAAAATAAAATAAAAATCTAAGTTAGCTTTCATATTCTGTATAAAAATACTAAGTATCTCAAGGTGACCTACTGAGCTATCCTAATGAAGACCCCCATCTCAGATTATAGTTTCCATCTGAAAGGTCTACATGCAATGCCCGTTCACAATGGAAACCTAGCTGGGCTAATAGATCTGTTTCTGTAACATCATGAGGAAGTAATTTATATTCTCTAACCCGTATTACAGCTCAGGCACAGCAAGACGCAATTAATCCAAGATCAGTCACTCTGCAACATGGCACTGAATTATTAAGCAGAAACAACAGGTAATAATAAAGTATTTCAGAGTATATGCAGAGTGCTTTTTTTCTGACCACTGAATAACTGTGACTTCTTTTACATAGAAAATTAAGATATAGAGTGGAGGCATACTGCCTACACTAATTAAAACCCAGCATCTTTGTATTTAAAAATTAAGCACAGACTCCACCATCTAACTTCTTTTTCTACCAACTTGACAGAAAAGGAAGGACAGGGAGTTTTCCACAACTCGTCCTTCATTCTCTCGCTAGTTGCAAGAGATGGGGAAGCATGGAGGAGCTGCAAGTGGTGCAATTGTTATGTCACATCTGGGAATACCTGGAAATGATGTCAGATCTCCAGGAATTGCTGAAAACCCTCTAGTAAAACCATTGACTTTCCAGAAGTTCCTAGAGATGTCAGGCTGTTGGGGTGATGGCAATTCTTTTTCTCCAACTGATGTTCAGAGCGACAGGAGCTGCGCTGGAGATGGGGAATCCACTGCTTGCAGTCCTATTCCCACCTTGCCACAACCTATAAGTAAATTTTCACTGTATGTACTCTCCCTCTTTAGTTTGTGCCAAGATTTCGGCAGGCCTGTTTTCAGTACCATGCCACAGTCCCCATTTACTGACCCTCCCCAGTGGGCATTTCCACAAATGGTCAGGTGGTGGCAGCGGTTTATTCAGAGAGAAAGCAAGCCCTCCCCAGGAAAAGTTGGCAACCCCCGGGGAGAGGCTTGGGAGTGGAATAAGGCCTGCCAGGCAAAGCAAGCCCATTCCGCCACAAACTCCATGATGAGCTCAACCACAGCAACTAATCTTCCTCCAGCCTTTGCGCATGCAGTCGGTTGTTTTCCTAAGCCGTACAGGAATTTGCTTCTCTTCGCATATTTACAGCAATATCCAAGCTAGCTTCACTCATCCTCCCATCTATTCTGGCCTTTTTTTTGGCAAGAGTAGGATGAAGGTGTTTTGCTCTCAGCAGGAGCCCCTTGTATATCAACAATTAATATGGAAATCAGTCTCGACTAATTAATAGCCCACAGGAGATGGTGTCCTCGTTCTATTTTTCACTCAAACAAAAGGGTCATGGAATGTAACATCTCTCCTCACCACCTTCAAGCTGCATCTTCCTTGCCTTTGGGGAACATTCAGGCGTTCGGTTTTCAACCTTGGCAAAGTATACATTATTATCAGAATTTTTTATCAACCCCCTCTCCCTCATGAGAGCAGAAAGAATGATTTCATGGTGAGTGTTTTTAAAGCAGATTGTGTGTATTTTTAAGACAGACCGAGCAATAACTGAAGCTTGTTTCTAACTTTTTTCTGCAGACTGGATGTGCACCACAAGCCATTTTGTCAGTCTCCTAAAGCGTGAGACGTCTTGAAAGGACCTCCACTCAGTTATGTCAAAGGTGGTCCACTTGCACCTGTCAAGACTTGATGAGGTCTCGCAAGAAAAGCTCTGAGAAGGCAGGCCTCAAAGGTCGAAATGTGACCTTCAATGGCATAAGGAACTACACCATGACATGAAGGATGGGCCAGATGGACCCGCAGGTTACAGAACTTGAGCATGTGCACCAAACACTGGTTTTGCACAAGGATCACATCCATTAACCTGTTTGAAAAGTACAGAATAAAATATCATTGCCTATTGGAACAATGAATGAAAGCATTCCTCCCAAGATCATCTAAAAGATCTACTCCCCCCCCCCCACTTTTTTAGGGCTGCAAGATTTTACAGGTGTCGACATAGATTAACCCACTACAGCATGGATTCTAAGCAGTGCAAATCACAGTACAGAAAGGCAATTTCTCCACATCTGCTTTCTCATAGCAACCTTTTTTGCCCCTTCTCCTTTGTGGGGTTGATGGACAGTGTCAGCAGTAAACTGAGAGTCTGCCGCAAGAACTGGGGAACTGGCAAAAGACACCCTCCTCTTCTGGGCAACCAAAAAAGTAATTCATCAGAGGAGTTGGCTTCAATGAACTTCAAAGGATGCAATTCTGTTGAGGACTGCATTACCCATCTAGTATGGTTAATCAAGCAAAAGTTTCTTACTCAGTCCCTAGCAGTACTGTTTCTATTTCCTTCCTAGACATGTAAACGCTTCTCTGCTAAGATCATAATTTGAATTCAGTCAAAAACCGGGCACTGTGGGCAGGGAACGTCCATTTTTGGACCATGTTATTTGGGAGGGTTGCGCCACCATCATTTTAGAGGGGCTCACTTGAAACATTAAAGCACAAGCTGAACAAAGCACAAGTAATGAAGCATGTATCTCTGCTGGGGGGAGGGCTACATCAACCAGGAAGGTTTAGGCCACACCCCAATCAAACAGGCAGGGTATATGCAAATAACTTTTCCAGTTCGGTAGCACTGCCGAAGTAGACAGGAACTTTCACAGGCTTAACTAAAAAGAAGGTGGAAGCTAGAGTGTTTCTCAGAATGGGGAGGGTTTTTTTTAAGGGACAGAGCAGCACAGTGAAGAGGCTGCTGAGTGTCTCTCATCTTTGCCATGATGGAGGGAAAGAAGGAAGTCCCTGGGGCTTCCAAAAGGAAGATAGTTGGGACAAGACAAGTTTGAATGGTATAGTTAATTATTTTACATTAGATATCAAGCTTTGCCCATCAAAGTCTCTGTTAGATATTAATCATAGTCTTTTCTTAGCACTATTAGAAGGATTAGATAACCATTGATCAGAGACCGCTAATAAAATTTTTGCCACTTCTAAAGTAACAGTTGGATGTCGGTCTATTAATAAGAAACTCATGTTTGTTCAGTCTCTGGTAAAAGGGTGCACAGTTCTAAATAATTTCTCTTTTAAGTCTCTATGCAGTTGACATGAGGCAGGGAATCAGGGGTCCCATATCTGCCAATGCAGAGTATCTCTGATTATGGAATTCACTGGTTTGTACCAACTAAGACTGCTGAGGGTAGGGTGTTGCATGAAAGCACTTCTGAGTCTATGATTGTCTACTGTTGTTAGATAGTTTGGGCAGAAGTTGTGGGTTGATGTTATTCCAAAATTGTAAGGAGAACAGATTTTTGAGTCTGCAGGGAATTTCTTCTGGATTTCATGGTCATACAATCTACTTTTAATTATCCTCAAGATGGAACTTCCATGTAGGTGGAGTAAAGAGTCCAGATCGATTCCAATATGAGCGATTTTTTCCTAGATTTTTGTGGACCACAGATTTTTGGGATATAAGACTTTAAGAGTCAAAGAGTCCTTCATCATATCTGACAAAGAGAACTTTGACCCTCAAAAGCTCATACTTAGAACATCTTGGCAGCCTCTAAGGAGCTAGCGGATTTGAATTTAGTTCATCCCCCAAAGAACATTCCTGTCATGTTTCAAAAGGCAACATCAAATAAGAAGCAAGTCTTAGACTGGAGAGAGAAACTAGGTATTCATCATCTAACAGATTCTCTTAGGAAAGTGCAGATGGTTTCTTCTAAACTTATTTTGATTGACTTACCACCTGCCTTATTACAATTTCTGCTGTTTTCCATGGAAGAGCAATTTGACAGTCTGTGTGATGCACACGCCCCACAGCACAAAAGTAGAGGTAAGCCAAATCAATAAACCTAAGGCAATGTGCACATAAGCTGCTTTGCTCTTCTCCTGTTCCTTTTCATCTTGAAGGCCTCCACCTGTGTTTGCTACTATCAGTGCAAGATAAAAGTAATCCATGGCACTCAACATAGAAGAGCTTACTGCCTGTCAAACAGTCTGACCGTTCCCACTGAGGAGGTGAACCTTTGTGTTCCTGAAGTGTGGTGCCGTTAACCAAACCCCATGCTTGCATGTGCCCGAAGCTCTCATTTATTTTGCAGATGGCTCCCTTTTTTGAGTTAACAGCATCTCATTTTACTCTTGATGGCCACACTATCTCTTCTTGATTCCAGAAAAGCTTCCAGCAGCCTAGCCACATGACAGAAGACTATCCAAATAGATGTTTTCTAAGCAAATGCAACTGTTGCCGATCGTTCCTCAGGTTACCCAATATTGTGCTGATCCTGAATTTCCAGTTAAACTCTTCCTGTTACAAGGTAACAATATTATCTATTATGTGACATTTTGACACAGATGCACTTTGTCTACATTTTGATTGTAGACATTAAGAGACTTCAAACTAACATTCAAAAGTATTAGTGACAGCAATGCCAGCTTTAGATGAAGAGAGGCTATTCCATTTGTGAGGCCCCTCCCGATCCCCCACCCTCATGACTAGAGGAAGAAGGAAGAGTGTTTTAAATAAAACTGAATAAAGCCGAGGATGATGATGGGTATTTAAAATTCCACAATTCACAATTATTTCTCTAAGGACATAGGATGTTATCATTAAATTCCACAGTGTCTGGGAAAAAAAGCATAAATGTTAAAATTAGCATTGTGAAAAACTTTTGCCACGGCTGAAGAGTTATTTAGAGACTACGGTGCATTAAGACAGCATGTGTAAGAAAGGCCAATGATAGTGTCAAAAATATTACATATTTTGGCCAGAGGCCTCTTAGATTTTGAGACCCTAGGCTTCAGCCTGCCAAGCCTATAGTGAAATCCAGCACCAAATGAGAGCATAAATCCACTTGACTTGATGTAAATGCAAATGTTCTTTGGTTGAATTATATATATATAAAAAGATTGGGTATTGTATGCAGAAGAAATGGATTATTAGTTTTGTATGAGGTAGAAAATTAACTTATTAATTATTAGAACATTTCTCATGTATCAGGTTGGAAAGATTATCTTTTTGTATGATTTCACTGGAAAAATTAATTGCAGGATTTAACACCATCAAATCTCTGAGACAACTGAAGAAATCAAAGTTTTGTTTTGTTTTTTTAAGAGGCAATGATGAAATGGACAAGGAAGTCCAATCTGTAGTGACTTGCACTTAAACAGCATCACATCTTGTAATGAACAAAAAAATGATTGTGGAAATAGATACTCCATCAAGAACTCTCAAAGCTAATGATTAATATTTTTTGTATATACTTACATGAGTATAAAACCAGCCTTAAGGGGCTGTTTCAAATATCTCTTTGCCACATTGGGTGAAGTGAACAAATTGACACTTGGAGCCCTTGAGTGAATTAAATGGGTCACCAGACTGCAGGCGTGAAGAATGATCTGTCATCCTTGCAGAGTTCAGCAGGTAATTGTTAAACTTCTGGAATAGCTGAACCAAGTTTTTGATGACTGAGAAAGAACTGACTGATAAGTCTGTGCAAATAATTTCTTCTTACCTTTCCAAAATATATAAATAAAAAACGTGGAGCGTGAACTGATGTTGTGGATTCTTATTTATCTTACCTGGGCTGTATGAAACAACCAAGCCAGCATCCAGACCTGCAACCACAGGTGGTTTGCCATCTACTTAACCTATCTACTACCTCTTTGCAGTTATAGCCCTAGACAAGGAGCAAATGATGGCCTCCACACGGGCCAGGGCCTTTACAGCCCTGGCCCCGGCCTGGTGGAACGCTCTCCCACCAGCTGTTCGGGCCCTGCGGGACCTTGGTGAGTTCCGCAGGGCCTGCAAGACGGAGCTGTTCCGCCGGGCCTTTGGAGAGTCCAGCCGCTGATGGTGCCCCCTTCCGCTGGCCCCCTTCCGCTGGCCCCTTCCTGGCTGGCCTCCTCTACCTCGGGGCCTATAACATCTATCTAGACCTACCGTGCTCCCTGGGGGGTGGAAGAATTTAATATTAGGCACCGGGCGCCACCTACACCTATGCCTATATTTATTTTACATTTAAAATGCTAATGTTTAGCTAGTTTTCGCTGCTTTTATAAGTTTTAGCCTATTTATGATGTTTTAAAATTGTATTTATTATCTGCTGTACACCGCCCAGAGCCCCTCGGGGATGGGGCGGTCTAGAAGCCCAAAGTATAAATAAATAAATAAATAAATAAATAATAAGATTTATTCAGTCCCTAGCAGGCTGCACTCAGCAAGTACAGATGGTGGGCTGCATTCAAGCTTTCCAGGCCCATTTAAAATGCTTCATTTGTTGCCTTGAAGTTTGGGTCATAACTTGTGTAGCGATAAAAGGGTTTTTGATGCCCTCTCAAAATCCTTTGCAATCACAGCAGCTGGCTCCAACCTTCAATTTAACCAACAGGAGATGGATTGCCTTCAGGAATAAGTCCAAGAGGTTGCCCAGAATGACCTGCCATACCTTCTTGAGGAAATATACAAAAGAATAACGAAAAGTGTTTGCTATGGAGGTACCAGGGCAAAGGGAAAACTCAAAAGCCCCACTTGGGAATGTAGGACAGGGATACCAACCTCCAGGCATAGCCAGACTTCTCCCAGATTTACAGATGATCTGTCCCAAAACTGGGTACATCCCATGTATCAATTCTGCTCTATGCAGATGACGCTGTCCTTCTCTCTCGATCCAGAGTTGGCCTCAGATGCTTAATGAAGCGCTGTGTGGATTACTGTGAATCCAACAGACTGACAATTAATTATGAAAAAACCAAGGTATTGGTCTTCTCTAGGTGCTTTAAGAAGCTCACATGGGCAATGAAAAGCACCCAAATTGAACAGGTTAAGTGCTATAAATACCTTGGCCTCTCATTCCCCTTTAACCTTTCATGGGCAACCCAGAGGAAGGCCGCTCTCCTAGCTATATCTAATAGTATGTCAGGACTACTACGTTTCTTTTACAGCAGTGGCAACTCCTTTATCCCTCCTGCCCTCAAATTTTTCAATGCCAAAGTCTCCTCGAGATTGCTTTACGGAGTCCCAATTTGGATTCAAGCTATTAACCACTCCTTGAATTCTCTTCAATCCAAATTTTTTCACAAGATAACTCCCAAATTGCGTGCCCTATGCAGCCCTTTGTCTGGAGTTAGGTCAAAACTCCTTGGAATCAGCCGCTTGGCTGAGGACTTTTAGATTCTGGCTGCTCTGACACCCATTCCAACCCCTGGTTTTCCATAATTGAAGAAAAAATTGCCTCTATCAGACTGCCAGTGGATTCACTTTGCCCTTTGTCCTATTCAGAAGCTTATAGGAAATTAAAAGGTCAACTATTGGATAGAGAGTTCTCTACCCTAATCACCGCAGCCAAAAAAACGTGCTCCCCCCTGTATTTTTCTCTCCCATTTGAACGGGGCCACTTGGCACACTACCTGTATTGCTTAATAAACCCTGTTCAAAGGAGAGCCATAATGCTCGCCAGGTTTAATGTTATGCCTTCTGCCTTGTTACATGGCAGATTTGATAAGCAAGAAAAGGCTAAAAGATTGTGCCCATGTAACGATGGCTCAGTTGAATCTCTGGCTCACCAATTACTTTACTGTCTCAGATTCAAGGAAATCAGATCCAAGTATGTGAATCTCACTCCTTTACATTTACCCGATCTCCCCGATTTATTTAGATTACACTACTTGTTGGACAACCCTGATCCTTCTCTCTGTATGATAGTGGCAGACTTTCTCCTGGAAATTACTAAATGCCAGTAGATTTCCTTTGTCCTAACATGTATATCCTGTATTGCATATGCTTTTTAATCTGTTATTGTTATTGTTGTACTGCTGTCTATGCCAATAAAGGCTTGCTTCTGAAAAAAAAAGATGATCTTCAGACTACAGAGATCAATTCCTCTGAAGAAAATGTCAGGTCTGGAGGATAAACTCCATGATATGCCAGAGTCTAGGACAAACGGAATTCCATTCCCAGGCACTGCCCCCAAATCTCCAGACATTTTACAAGTCAGAATTGGCAACCATAATACTAGGTCACTCCTAAAATGTGTAAAAGGAAAAAAATATATCCTGAGAATTTTACAGGAAGAAGTTGCCACTGGGACAAAATACTAGGTTAGAATTTTTTGCAATATCCTACGATGGTAGCATTTGTTAGGAATTTTAACGTGGAAGAGAATGCACATATTTGGCTCTTCAGTGGTTGTCATATGGTGTTTCTGCTTGTCTACAACAGGTATAATCAATGTTTATTCATGCAGCAGAATGACATGAAGAGATCATGAAATGGTACAGTGCCTTGTACCATTTCAATCTTCAAATAGGGTGTGGTGCCATTTTGAGAATGTTAAGATAGTTAATGCTTTTTTTGGCAGATGTGATTCCTGCCTCCAATGAGGCAGTAATTCTGCCATTAAAAAAACACTTTTACATAATTAGAACCCTGCCAGCTTTAGACCCATGAAGAGCCAGCTTGGTGTAGGAATTATGGGTATATGCAATTCTTTCTTTTTAACTCCCCAGGTTAATACAATGTACTCTCAATAGGGCTGCCCTTGAAGATACCTCATAAAAATTATTTTATTAAATCCAAACAAACAAACAAACAAACAAATAATGGTTAGTGTTCTGGACTAGAAGACTACAGAGGTAAGATCTCCACTTAGCCATAAAGCAAACTGGGTGGCCGTTCATCAGTCTCTCCAATGTAACTTATTTATCTCTTTAGATGTGATTGAAAAAATGTATACGCCCCCCTTTTCCAGAATCCCACTCATTCTCATAGTATAGATGTAACAATAAAATGGAAAGAGACTCGTGTTCACCTCTGAGATCCTTGGAGCAAGATAGGAGAGGACAACATTGGAATCAAAGTGTTCAGCCTTCCTTTAGGGAAAGTTTTTGGAATATACAGCAGTGAAACATCTTCAGGTATTCTGGATAAACGTCTGCCCTCAACATTTTTCCACTTCACCTCTGAAATGGTTTGGGAGCTCCGAGAGCCCTGGTGCAGTAGATGACTTGATGGTTTTGTTAAATCTTTCAGTGGCTGTTTATGGTTCATATGAGTTTCTTGGTCATCTGACAATGGGGCTGGCTTTCCTGTGCGACCATCCTTTTCTGTCAGTTTGCAGGAAAAACAGAAATAATTGTGAAACTGTTGTTAATTCAGTTCCTTGGGACTTAATGTGTAGATTGTGATGGGTTTGATAAGAATCAATGCTGAAATATGCTATTTCACAAAACCTCTGATAATATCCAGATGGTTGGGATGGAATGTCATTAAACTACCAACACTGACCACTATATTTTATTAACACAGTACTCTGTACATGAGTTTTCTGTCCCGAATCAATAGACCGATACAGCCAGATTTTTCATTCGATTACATGTGGGTTTTGTTCACACAGATTCTACAGTTCTCAGAGTAGCCTTTTTGCATGGTCAAAAGAGTCTCCTCTGCTTATTTTAACTAGCAGAATATATGATGGGATCCAATCCAGTATCTGGGAACTCAGATCCCAGTGGTTAACAGTGAACAAACGAAGGCTGAAAAAGAAAACAGAGGTGATGCTATACCAGGGGTAGGGAACCTTTAACACTCAAAGAGCCATTTGGACCCGTTTTCCACGGGAAAAGAAAACACTTGGAGCCGCAAATAATTTTTGACATTTAAAATAAAGATAACACTGTATAAATTGGGTTTTTTTACCTTTTACTCCACTCATTCTGAGAAGCGCATGGATGTACCCGCCCTGCTGGCAAGGATGGGGCCAGTGGCTCGGCCTTGCCGGCCGCCAGGAAAGCACCCGCCCCGCTCAAACAAGGTAGGCGAGAGGGGAAACCCGCGGCGCTGCCCAGCTGGCCGCAGGCAATTGGTGCACCCGCCCTGCTGCCTGCAGGGCCGGCAAGGATGAAGCTGGCGGCTCAGCTCGTGGAGCCGCAGTGCAAGGGCAGAAGAGCCACATGCGGCTCTCGAGCCGCAGGTTCCCTACCCCTGTGCTATACTCTGTTTCATTGAAAGATTAACGTGTGGTCAGTTGTGGTGCAGCAGGAGAGGAAATAGTGTGCTTCCACATTAGAAAATAGTCCCAAATGAATATGAGAATTATCATGCTTTTTAAGCGCTGTCTTAATTTTAAAATCATAAATCAATTTCAAGGAACTGCCTCCCTTATATTAACAATTGTGATTGCTGAAATTACCACATGAAGCCCTAATCAAATGTTCGTTCTACAAAAGGTCAGGACATCCACAGTGAGGAGCAATACCTTTTCAACCGTAACCCCAACTTTTGGAAAAAAATAATTTGATAAGATGTATGGCATCTGCTTCTCATGCAGAAGGTCTCTCATTCAATCTTGGGAGTCTCAGTTAAAACAATCACATTAAGTGATATGGAAGCACACTTGAGACCCTGGTCAATACTGGCAGACAGTCCTGATCCTGGCAGACCAATGCTCTGACTCAATACAAGCCAGCTTCATGTATTTGCAAGCAGTCAGTTCTTCATTGCCTATTTTTCCATAAGATTTGCGAACTCCCCCATCCCCTTTTTTGGATCACTCCTGTCTGATTTTGCACTCCGAGCTGTGATTGTGTTTTGCTACTGCTGGTATCTAAGTATGCAAGTGTTAATTTGGTATTTCTCTGATCTTATAAGACAAGACGATTATTTCATTGTGTTTTGCACTGGGCAGCTTTCAGCACATGAAAAGTGGCTCAGAAGATGTTTTAAGTAAATTATATGTCTGTGACCAAATAATTCCTTCCGCAAGGCAAGAAAAAGCTGGCAAAAACTAACATCCTAGCACATTGGTGGGAGTTTCTATATCTACAAACTGTTATGCTAGTTTTCTGTCAACAGAAATTGATTTGCACAGGGGGGATTTTTTAAAAAAAGGTGATCCTTCACCTAGAGTCTTAAGTAGTACAGTGTCTTCTACTATTTCTTTCCACTGCACCATGAGCTGATAGTGTCAAAACAAGAGCTGAAGATGCAGGTTCATATCCCCGCACTACCATGAAGTTTACTGGATGACCTTGGACCACTCAATCTCTCTCAACATTAGCTGCCTCAAAGATTGTTTTGAGGATACAAAGGCAGGGAGATCCATGGACAGCACCTGTACCACGTAAATCATCCTCTATTCTTTAGAGGAGTGGCAAATCAAAAATGCAGATGGGTAACAAATGTTGAACAGAATGTGGGCAGGTTGGTGAGGGCCTTCATTTTCATTCTGTGGAAGTTAAAGTTAAAATTGGAAAACTCAGTTTATTACAAATGAATCCTGCTGCACCAATCACCAAACCTTTACATAAACACCTTACTTAAAAAAAAAAATTAAAGCTACGCATGATATAATATTTTTCTTTGGTATGATTGTATAGTAGTACAAAAGAGATTGATTTGCAACCCCTTACAAGATGAAGACTTATTTGCCCTGCGAGAGCATGACATCATTATGAAATCACACTGCAAGCTGCATGTGTAACTCAGGGCAGAGCATGTCAGCACCACTGAATTATGCGCCAATGAGCTAACTAGCCCTATGATCTAGCATGATCAATCTGGGAATATAAAGAGCAAAGATCATTGGCTTGATTTCTTCCAGACCTCATGAACAAAAATTTCTAATCTCAGATAACACTTATGGTTTGATTTTCTTTTGTATTCCTTTGAATCACCAAATACGTTTGCAAAACCCGATCCCCGAGAAGTACGACAAACAAGCTCTCACTAAGGATGGCTCAAATATAGCACGTTTCCTTCAAGAAAAAAAAGTCCAAAAAACACATCAGGGTGCAAAACACAGTCACATTCTGTAAAAAGAACTTTGTGAGGAAGAACAGGAAGTAATTCTCTTTCCTACACTGCTAAAATCTGTGTGGGTTTCTGATATTATAATTTTTCATAGATATTTTTCTAAAGAAGAAAAATCATTATGCATAGGCCTTAAGTTATGCTTTAATCTTCTTCAGTATTCATATAGTTGCAATCTTGCATGCAGCTGGACTCCTTAAATCCCTTTCATTTTAATGGAAAAAATGGAATTATGCAGGGTTACCAAGGAATGCACATACAGAAACATATTCCTATTAAGATGGTAAGAAATATATTTCTTCACATGAAGGCATTCAGTATTGTACTAGGGTAGTCAGGCATGGCCCACCACTCAATGGAAGATGAGAGGAGGCCATGGGGGTGAGTCTGTTGGTCCAATGACCATTTTTAAAAAAAGTCTTGCCCTGGGAAATGTGAGTTAGTTTAGGGGAAATCCTGCAATGTACAAAGTTCAGTTTATATTATGGCAGTGGCTTTTTTCTGGCATAAGGGTTATCTGGTGACAACTGTTACCAATTATTCATGGTGAGGTCAGTGGTGTGGCACCCACGGGATGAGGGGGTGCGAAGCCCTGGGCAGAGTAGCGGCGCAGGCATAACTGGGCTGTCGAGGGGGCATGGCGGGGGCGTGGCATTCCAGGATGTTCCGGGGTGAGTCTGAAAGTCTGGAAATCCTTTGCGGACTACTTATTGAAAACAAACAAAGAAACAACAGCAGATTCGAAGACTTAAATGAAAACAGCATGTTGTATTAAGACAACTTTATAAGAAGGACTAAAAGTGAAAAAATGTAGATATTAATAATAAGCACAGAGTTAGAATTATACTTGGATCCTTAATGAGGTAGCTGGAAATCACCATATATATGTGTATGTGTTTGTGGAGGTGTGTTTTTTCTTTTCTTTCCACTTAGTATTATTATTATAGGGGGGAGGAGGGACTAGATCAGGATAGTTTTTTTAATCTTTCTATGTATGTGCTATTTAGATGTATAAAATAAATAAAAATTCTCATAATTAACTAAGCTGTCCCACTCTGGCAGAGAAGCAAGATTAAATCATGCTATAAGTAGATTTGTGTGACGCGGAGAGAGTGGAAAGTGAAATCAAGGATAGAGGAAATATGTCTGTACAAGAAATCTTGCCACAGAAGCACCATGCAGAAAATACCATGTGCGTAACTGATCTATGGGTGGCTTTCTGCTCTTGAAACAAAAGTCTTAAATCACTACAACTATTATAGTACTTAGTTTGCAAATATTATTGTTAGAATTATTAAAATAGTGGGAGCGCAACTGCATAATCTGTGGCAGAACTAAGTCAATCGTGCATTAGATGTGGAACAATGATTCAGAGCTCCATTAATTTATACAGAGATTATTCCCTGTGCTGCTATATGTCCTTTAAAATATGGATTATGATGCAAAACTAAGCCAAGTGCATACATACAGCATGACAATTATTCATATCTGTCCTACTGCCTGTCCGTTAAAACCAGAAACATGACAGCTATGAATAACACACATTTGGAAAACAACTTTGTGGGGGGGGGGGGGGAAGGTCAGTGGTAGAGCTTCAAGGTTTAATCCCTTGTATAAGGTTTAATCCCTGGCATCTCCAGTTAAAAGGATGAAGTAATAGATAATGCTAAAGATCAGTTACTACCAGAGCAGGCAATACAGACTTTGATATACCAATGTCCAGTGTAAAGCAGTTTCATGTGCTCATGTGTATCCATGCACAATTTATTTTGGAAAAATCCTGTGGGTGTTAAAACTGTGAAGGCAGAAAAAAATTAAGGGAAGGAAAACATCTGCATTGTGATATGACTTTTGTCCCATCTTAAAACAGGATATGGTGAATTTAGAGAGCCACAGAAGAGATGGGAAAAATACCCACAACCATAGCATCCAATAAGCATCTCCCCCCACACTTTCCTTTCTATATAAAATGTTTCTTTCACTTGAAAACGTTGCTGGGATAAGGGTGAGTGAAAATATTAAGTAACTTTAGGGTAGCCCGACAGTGCCTGGGGACTTGCAGGAGGGTTGTGGGTGGTAGCATCCCAGGAGAAAAAATAAAAATAAAACATTGGCTGCTGAACAAATAGCTCCTGGTGATGGCAAGATTACCACAAACTTTCTGGCATTTGTTAGAGCTAGCCTTGACAAGTCCAAGTAGCTCTAGAAATTGCCAGGAACTCTATGGCCAGACCTTCCTGGAAGTAAACAAGACCTTATTTTTCTCCATCAGTTTTTCCTCCATGATGATCACCCCCCCCCAATAACCCTCGTTTCTGCCCACTGATCAGCTAAACATTGGCAAACAAGGGCTGCTATTGGCTTGAGGTCTCCCACCAGACAAATGGGAACCCTAAGTGACCTCCTCCTTTCTTCCTGTGATTAAGCAGGCAAAGTGACCGACACAAACAGATTTTAGGGTATTGGTCAGCAGACAGTCAATTCTTTCATTATTTTTCATTTATTAAAATACTCATATTCTACTTTTCCTTGTGGCTCAAGGAATTAGAAACAAACAGGAAAAAAAAACCCAATTACCCCCTTCCCTCAGTGGTAGGATTCAAATAATTTAACAACTGGTTGTTTAAAAGCACCATTTTAACAACTGGTTCTGCTGAAGTGGTACGAACCTGCTGAATCCCACCACTGCCCCCCCCCCCCCCCCATACACACACTGTATATTTGTACACCTGCAGATTATACCCCAGTGAAACTCCAGGCAAACAGAACAACTTTGCAGTGCCTCCTAAAAGTTTCCAGAGACAATGTCCCCCTCGGTTCCTTAGGGAGCCCACTTCACATAGTGGGAGCTACAACAGCAAAGCTACAGATTCTAGTTGATGTAAGGCAAGTCACATTAAGGAGGAGACATCCAGCAAATGACAACCTGAGGAAAACAACTAGAATATGGGAATATTATTGCTATTTATTTTTTACCACATGGCATATGGAGCTTGGGAAATTAGCTGGATTTTCTGTAAAACATCTTGGGTCATCTTTCATCACACACAGCCACACGAAGCCTGATGCTGCCATTCATATGCAGAAACTCCCAGGGAATGTGCCAAATTTATTAAGCCACTTCTATCCATCCTATGAAATCTCAAACCACATTTTTTTTCTTCCCAGGAAATCTCTCTATAAACTACCGGGAAGAAAAATCCTGTCACAGAATGTTTTGACTCTTGTGCCTTAAAACTGTGGAGCACTGGCATGAGCCTCATGATCAATATTCACCTGCAGCAAAAGTCCAAGGCTTTGGTATGGGCTATGCTGCCATCTTTTGCTGAAAAGTTCACTGAGATCACAGCAGGATAATGAATAGGCTGTACCAGTGCACTGGTCTAGCTGATAATACTTTTCTCACAGAATGCGGGGACACTGTGACAATTGCAGGTTTTCCAGAAAGGCAGAAAATATTAATCTTGGCTGCTAAATAGAAGCTGTTTAAACAAAACAACACAGCAGCAACCCCTGCTTTTGAAGGATCTGACAGACCTGTGGCAGAAAGGTTGCATCCAACCTGCCCAAGCCACATGGTATGGAGAAGGTGGTACCCAAACCCTGCCTGAGGTGAGGCACTCAGCCCAACCAACCCTTTCCCAAGGCAAAGGAGACATCAAACTTTTGGGAGGATGGAGTAAGGTCAAGCAGGCTGCCTCTTTCTCTCTCCCTTCCTTCTTTGGAGATCACAGGACATGCATGGACAAAAACCACATGGGGCCAGTTGAGAACAGCCAGGATTGAGTGAAAATGCTGGCTGGATCCATCCTATCAATTGCACTGAAAAGAGGCAGCAACCAGCAAGATTCCTTCTCTTTCTTTGATAAATAAGAGAAGCATCATCATGATAAGTAACAAACCCTTTCAGCAAGTAAGAAACAACAATATTATGCAGGAACAACGATGTTTTGACTTACATCTTTACTTTTTTATTTTAAAAAATGGCTAACTAGAGGTGCAATTTGTGCTGTCAAAATGTTAAAGTACATGACATCTGTTTGGAAATGAACATTCATAAGGCAAATGTTTCCAACAATGATCAGTCAGCAGAGGCATGCCAGCAATAAATGGTGTCTGGGGCAATCCCCCACAGCATGCTCTTCAAACCCCCTGCCCCCTACCTCCATTGGAGGCCACGCCTGCCTCGCTCAAGGGGCTTGCCATGACCTGGTGCCAGCTACTGCCAGCAGGGCATCCGTACCTGCCAGAGGGATATGCAGGCTCCTGGCCTTGACCATGGCTTGATCACATGGAGGCACGATTTTGCGCCCCTCACGTGATCAAATAGGTGGTGTCTGGGGACATGTGACCCCACATGTCCCTCTGGCAGTTATGCCACTGTCAACCAGAGTCCTAGATGTGTCCCAGAGGTTCCCAAGGAGACACCTAACTGTTGCTTTCCATTAGCAGCTATAAAGTATAATGCCTCTCAACATTTAAATGTTATGACTAACAATAAACTATCCCCCATTAAATTTGATACAAGAATGCTATGGTTATGTACACATACCAGTGCTAGAATGTGGATTTTCCATCCTTTACATGTATGAATGAAATCTAGAAAGCCTATGATGAGGACAATGTCCTGGCATACTGAGCTGCAAAGAATGTTAATAACTGCCTACAGCTCCATTCCAACAAAATAAATGAGTAGGTTTCAATCAAAACAAATTATGATTAGGAAACACTACTACAAAGCCACAGCTATCAAAGGGAAAAAAAGACTTGAGTAACACAGCTCTGGATTTCAAAAAATTGACAGAAACATAAGATCTGACCCAGGGTGGCCCTGGTCAACCAATCAGCCAACTAAGGCAGTGACTGGAGGAAGGAGTGAACACCTTTTTTCCCCTACATACCACTCAGCTAGCCCACCTGGCCTACTCTGCCCTGTGCCACTGATTGGGAGCCACAGAAGCTAATCAGATGTTTCCTGGGTTGAAAATAAGGTGATGTGAAGACAGTGAGGTTAAAAAAAGAAGACATACTGAACAGTTTGGAAATGCTTGGAGTAAAAGAAAGCCCTATGCAAACACCTCAGGATTTATTAACATCTAACTAAACTGATCTTGTCTGCAATATAACTTACACATAATCAGTTGGAAAAATGTTGCATGCTTGAAATGACAAGCATAGAAGGGGTGTATTTGAGTCAACTAAAACTGTGCAAAACAGCTGAACAGAAATGTCTTCATTTTAAAAAAAGTAAAAACCGAGGAAAGAGGAATTTGGATGGAGAAACAAGCCTAAAGAGTACCGAAAATGTACACATTTGTGCCTCCCTGCACGGGAGCTTTACAAACCCTTCTGTTTTCTCAGTGCCAAACAGGCAGCAAACTGAGGAGATTTATTAAGCCCCTGGTGAGCTGAGGTACGTGTGCGACCCGTTAGGAAGTACTCATTAAACACACATTCCAAATCAATATGGCATAACTGTGCTCATGCTTCTGCTTTCCGTAGGGACCAAGATCCAAACAAGTTGTTTCCAACCTGGCCCTAAGTCTCTCTTGTTCTATTTACTTAGCCAGAGGAGAAAACAGAGAGACATAGACAAGAGAGCACTCAAATATTTCAGCTGGGAACTGCAAACACATGCTGACAACTGGATTAAGTTGTACACCCAAGCTCTATATCTTTTTCATATTTTATGCAAGGCTTTACAGCAAAATTATATAAATGAAAGATGAGAAGTCGTTTCAGCCCCAAACACTCATCACAGGCCGCCTAGGTCCAAGAAACAGTTCAATGGTAAATTGGAATCCATTAGGCAATCAATCATCTAGAAACAAACAGTATGATTCGAGCTGAGTTTTACAGTATCTAAAAAACACTCCTTTTTCCCCTGTGAGAAAAAGCTTCAGGTCAACATTTAAAAAGGGAGGGGAAGGGCCACTGGAAGTAAAAGTTGAAACGAACTCTGTAAATACACCTAATGATGTAACAAAGTCTTTACTCCATTTTCTTTATTTGTATTTGATGTGGCTCGACAGCAAATGGAAGACATAAATATTTAAAGGGGAAAATGCAGCCCTGGAGAATCAGAGCACACTTAATAGTTCCAAGAGACTTGGATGTCTGATGTCAGACTATATGTTTGGAAAGATGTCTAACTTCTCTTTAGTCACCTTTTAAAATGGTGGCTCTCATGCTCCAGCAGGGCTGCTGAGATATACCATCAGGCCCCCAAAACAAACATTCTCTTGGGGTTGACCCCTCACACCAACAGTACCACATTTTGAAAAAGGCATGGCTTTCCAGGCTTCATTGGCCCCCAGAACTGTGTCCCATTAGCTCCACCTACCTTGGTGGCCACAGAGCTCAGATGTTCCTCAAAAACTCAGGTGTTAGTTTTAGAAGCATGACACCAGCAAACTGCCCCCAAAAGCAGTAAAAGAACATTTCCCTCAAATCTTCCCAGAACTTCTATAACTGCCAAAGAGCTCAATGAAAGTGTGAAGAGATATCTGAGAGATAATTTATGGCAGAGGCTAGTCACTATTGTTCATATTTCTTCTGTGTGGCGTAGTAGTTGATGGTGTCAGGCCTGCGAGACTGAGGTTCGAATCCCCAATTGTGCCATAGAAGCTCACTGAGTGACCTTGGGCCAAGTTTCAACCTAACTTACCTCACAGGGTTGCTGTAATGATAAAATGGAAGATGAAGTAAGCCACTTTGGTCCCCACTGGGACAAAGATGGAGTACAAATCAATTAAACACATTAATCCATGAAACAGAGATGGTACAATCTCTTTATCTTCCTCACATATGCTCAACGTTTGATTCACTTGTTATTTTTGATATAGTGAAGTCATCATGAGAGGATTTGTTTCAGTCCATTTGACAGTCTGTTGTCCATTATAGGGGAATTGTAATAAGTAAACTGTACACCTCCTTTTATATTGGCTCCAATCAACTGAATTTTTGGACTGGAACAGGCTGGATTTCAAAAAGATTCATCAGCTATTGATCACTATTTAACTCTTCACTTTCTTATTGACAAATATGTCTTGGTAAACAGAGTTCTGTCTGGAAATTTTATTGACTTCAAATAGGCATTTGATTCTATTCCAAGGGAAAGACTATGGATTAAGCTAGAAACTCTTCAACTGATAAACGCCTGTTACAGCTCATTAAGCAACAATATTCCAAATCTTCTGCCCAGATACATGCTGTTATGGGAGGATAATTAATTGATGAAATCTCCTTACATGAGGGGATGAGACAGAGTTGACTGGCTCCACTCTTATTTAACATCTACCTAAATTATGTGGTCCCTCATCTGTCCAGTTACATAATCCACATGCCAGAACTGACAGGACAGAAATTCCCACTTCTGTGTGCAGATGATACACTTCATCTGGTTTACGTAAACAATTAAAAGCATTTGCAGAATACTGTGTAAAAGAAGGACTAGTCATAAATGCACATAAAATAAAAATGGATTCTAAATCCTATACCACTCCCTAGTCCTAGTATATAAGTGGTTCCTAAACAGACAATCAGTTAAATAGGTAAAGCAATTTAGGTATCTGGGGGTCATCTTTTAATCAAATTTAAAATGGGAGGCCCATATTACTAGTGCTATGGAAAAACCTAGATTCACCAGTAATGCAATTACTTGATTCGTTTTCATCCAAGTTGCCAATTGCATATCAGGTGCTATTCAGATCTTCAGAGCTAAGGTTTAATACTTGATGCCAATTATTGTATGGAATTGGGGTCTTGATAGAGGCGGTGGATGAATAGCTCAATAAACCTCCATTCCAGTTTATTTGCTGTGTACCAAGCTGTTGTTCAGGGATTGCTCTTAGAGCTGAACTGTCCCAGAATTCACTGGAAGCTCGTGAGTGGATCTTTGCATTTAAATTATAGCAAAAAAAGAAAAGAAAACAAATCTCCAGTGCAAGGAAAAGAATTTTGAATCTTATTGAGAAATATCCTTATATGGGACCATGGAAGGTCATAATTAAGAATAGACTCCAATGATTAAAATTCCATGACAAAGATATGGTCATCATAAAACAAAGCCCTCAGTACTAAATCTAAATAGAACAAGTATTCCAGTGAGAACTTGGCAAATTTGCTCACCAACATCCTTGGGAGTTCCCTTTTCTTATGCTATTCGGAGCTACTTAAAAGACCTAACCATGTCTCATTGTAGAAGAACATTTATGATCGGTCAGTGAAATTCTTTTCCTTTGGCCATTCTGGAAAGCCAATTTGAATGCATAGAATATCTGAACAGAATATGTAAAGGTGTAGATTTCACACTCTAGAACATACTTTACGGCAGGGGTAGGGAACCTGCGGCTCTCCAGATGTTCAGGAACTACAATTCCCATCAGCCTCTGTCAGCATGGCCAATTGGCCATGCTGGTAGAAACTGATGGGAGTAGTTCAGAACATCTGAAAGCTTGAGGTTCCCCTGCTACAGAGGTGAAATCTGGTCTGATTTGAAGGGAAGGTCTTTTCCTCCCTCTAAAAAAGTGATGTTGATTTATCAAAAAAGATCCAGTTTTCCCTAATAGATTCGTTTATTTACCTTACCAATTGCTAAATATTTATCTGCAGTGATTATATCTGACTGAGATCTGAATAACCTTCTCTTTTTCTTGCGGGGGGCCTTCATCTTATATTCAGGGTCATTTTCCTTTGGAGGAAATCCAATGCTCAACCACAATATGCAATTATTTCTAAAGGCCATTAGCATGTCGGACAACAAATAGTTTGCAATTTCGTTTCATTTGGTTTTGCAAGTGCAAGAGGAGAATTTTTTCGTGCTGTGTCTTGCCCACCTGGAAAAGATAGTTGGGGCATAATCACTTGCACTTAGTGCAAGTAGACAGCAAGGACTAATTTTAGTCCTCTTGCATGTGCAAGGGCTGTTTGCATCCAAAAATCTTCCATGAAATCCAATTCCTTATTTATCAACCAACTATAGTCATGTACATTGTTATGACTGCCCATCAGGTTGAAAAGATAAAGGAAGTTCCCTGTGCAATGTTGATGAGGCAGACTACATTTATGGAGTGGTTTGCCATTGCCTTTCTGAGTCATCTGCACTTTACCCCCAGCAAGCTGGGTACTCATTTTACCAACCAAGAAGGATGAAAGGTCACCTTGAGCCGTCTACCTGAAACTGACTTCTGTTGGCATACAGCTCAGGTTGTGAGCACTGCTTTGACTGCAGTACTGTAACTTACCACTGTGCACCACACGGCTCCTAGTTTGCACACCAGCATGGAAGAAAACCAAGTGTATGAGGAAGTACTCCTAGTAAGTACTTACTAGCAGAGCTGTAGTGAGGGGGAACTGTGCCTGGGGCACATGTGTGCCCTGCACCCCTGCCATACCCCCGCCCCAGAATGCCCCACCCTGGAATGCCCCAGCAAGACACCCCCCCTTCACCCTGGGTGCTACATCACTGCTTACTAGTACTTTAACCTTTGATTTCACCACACCATTTTTGTCTTCTCAGAGCTGGTTTATGGCCATCATTTTCAAGTCTCTTTTAACTAGTGCTGCTGCCATACTCCACTTTCCCACTGCCAGTTGATGCAGCAGCAGGAACAAAAATAGGGGTCCACATCATGCAATGTCATGACATCACTTCCAGCTGCATACTTGGAAGCACTGCACTGTTGGTATTTCTCTAATTTTCTTGCAAAATTCCTTGAGTATTATGTGCTGCTGGGATGTTATTTCCAGATACAAAATCAGACACTGTGACATTATGCAATGCCTGTCCCCACAAATCCCCCCCCCAATGCTATTTTTAATTGCTTCACATGCTGGCCACAGGCAAACGATTGTTCAGAAAGGCTAAATCCTTGGGCATTTTGAAATCTAGGCCCAGTTCCGATATTTGGCAGTTCCCTATACATACTTGCTGGGATATGCAAATCTGCTCAGCTAATGATCTGGTGGGAACCATGTAGCTGTGCCAGTTATATGCCATAAGATATGAGGTAGCACCTGCAAACAATGCCTGAACTCAACAGAGCAACAACAATTTGCATCAATAAACCAAGAGAGAGAGGCTAGAAACCTAACAGCATTCACTGGTCATAAGCCAGTAGGCGTAACTACAAGTGGAGGCAGATATGAATCCATCTCATGACTGCCAACATTTTAAGAGCATCTAAATTTCTTTCAAAAATTGCTGAGAGTCCCTCAATCTGGATCAGGCATGTGGCCCCAGGAGCTCTTGTCTCCCCTCCCCGCAAGTCTTTTCAAGTGTAGAAACAGCCACCGGGACAATTTTCAGAGACTACAGATGCTTCTAAAACTTGTAATTTGGCAAAAGGATATTACCTAGGTCATACTGCATCATTAATACTTAATTAAAACCAAAACTGCAGTGGATGCTCTCTATTTTAGATGCCCAATAGGTAGCTTTCTGTCTCCATATATACCCAATGTAGACTGAGGTCTGCCTCAGTCCTGTGAATTCAAGCTATTTCACATTACATAAAACCTGGTAACAGAGTTAGTCTAAAGTAAATGCATTCCTCCTGGTGATGAGATGGCTGGAATGATCTCACAAGCTTTGGCCACTCTTTATACATATATTTGTTAGGGAATTCCAAATCAAAGGAAGCCTGTCTGTTGTTAAAAAAAGCGAGTTATTTTATTCTTCCAGACTCTCTCATTAACAGCATCTTACTTTTTTTTCAGCAACACTGCTTGCAGAAACTATTTTTCTGATCAGAAAAACTGCATTTTAAGGAAGCAACCTCGACTTTAAATATTTAATACTTCAGCATCTCCAGATCTCCAAAAGTAACAAGCTGTTTTGGCAGAGGAATGCACTTTGTGTAAGGTTAAAAGCATTTCTGGCATTTTGTGTGAGCTACTTTTTAATGACTATATTTTCCTAACATTAAAAATGAATTAATATCTGCCTGTCTGAGTAGTCTGCTGCACAGTGACAGAGAAAATCCTATTGGGTATTCTCATACCTTGCAGATGCCAGACAGATCAGTGGATTTACTTTGTGTTTCAAGATTTCAAGAAAAAAATGAAATTACTTCAAAATGCAATATAGTCCAAGCCTGTCACACTGCTATCTAGACTCAGAGAACATATTTGCTGGCTCCTTTTAACTTTTATCAAAACATATTTGTAATTTACGTCGAACACCACAAATCAAATTTTAGGAAAGAGAAAAAGGTGAGATAGCTGGTAGTCATTCTACTATTAGTATTAGTGGGCGGGATAGGAACTTGAATGAATGAATGAATGAATGAATGAATGAATGAATGAATGAATGAATGAATGAAGTATTATGTAGGGATAGTAATTAGGATATATGTATGAAAACTTCAGGAAGTTTTCTTGGGCTATACTAACGCACATAATAAAATATTCAAATTAAAACATTTTTAAAGAACATTTGCTGTTCTATGAAATTCAATCTGTTCTCTCCCTCAAATATATGTTTGCATGGCAAAAAAATAATTAAACAGGCCAACTATAAAATATCTCATATAATTTGGAGCATGAGTAACCACATGTAGAAACGAGGATGTGCAAACAGGGAAAATTTGGCCAGAATTATCAGAAAATAAAGAGTATTATTCTTAAATTTTTAAAACTGCACACATTTTTGATTGGGGTCCCTGACATTTTTGAGGTGGCAGATGCCTTTGGGATTTAGAGAAGTGAGTACCACACCAAAATGGCCTCTATAAAACATGGGGCCAAACCTCAAATGGTTGCCACAGGAAACTGAGCAAAACAGCTCCTTTCTCCTCATAACTTCTGCAAACAATGAAATCCTGAATGGGGAATGGTAGCACACTGAATAAGGAAAGCCCAGATGGTTACCAGTTTTCCTGATTTTCCAGTGGCTTCCTGTTATTGCAGCCTTTCATTTGAATGAATGTGACTAATAACAAGCCCTGCTTTACAATGGCCCCACCCACTTTATGAAAAGTTTGGTGGTTGCCAGGGAAGTACTGGTGGGTCCACTGAGAAACCCTGCCTTAGGTGAATAATCAGTGTTACAAAATGGAGGGGTTTACTCCTCCATTTAGTGAATTTTGAAAACATCCTTCAATCTAAGGATATTTCTTCCATCTCAAAGGACTTCCTCTAATGTAAGAGCCCCTTGAGTTGGTGTAAGGCTTCTCAGGCTGGAGGGATTTTCTCCAATCTAAGGTAGAAAAATGCCTGAAAGGTTCTATCTCTACTTTTTCTCCACGGCCTCCTCTGAGCTCCATCCTGTAAGCCAGAAGTCTCCACTACTAGATGCTACCCTAGAACCAGATGCTTTAATTTCAAGAGTTGATAATGCTAGGACATTTCCTGTTTTGTGGCCCTGGCATACAAATATATAGAGAGCAACAGTCATACTTCAAAAAGTGTGTCCTTTTTAACTGTCTCTCTGATAGACTCCATCATCAACAAGAGATGAATTACAATAGGCTTGGAAGCATTTTAACATTTATAGACTTGGCCAATTCCTAGCTTATTGTATCAACATTAGCATCTGGTGGTCATCACAGCTGCAAATTGGAGGAAAGTTGCTTAGACTAAGGATTGTTTGGTTTACAGAGATGGCTTGTAAACCACAAGAAAGAGAGACCACTACTCAATGGTAGGGCACATGCTTTACAAACAGGAAAATGCAGGTATCTCCTAAGAGAAGACCTGGGAAACAGATCATGGACAACAGCTGTCAGACAAAGTGGACCCTGCTCAACTAGCTGAACCAATGGTTGGACATGCTATATATTATCACTGCATAGGAAAACTCTGATACACCCTAGCTTTCTTTCATGCAGTAACTTCATAGAGGACTTTGACACTGTCAGAGTTGACAATAGCCTGGATGGACCACCTTTTTAACAGAACTTTTCATCCTACTCATGTGCTCTGTGCAATATGAAAACGTTTCATTAACGCAAATGAAGGCTTCTAGAAAATGCCCCTCCCACAGTGTTTAAATAGATGCCAAATCCCACCTGGGACTACAGATACATATATATTAGCTATTTTGCTGATGTGTAACAGTAAATGTAATAAATTATATGCTTGGTGACAGGAAACCACAGACAGGTAATTTTTATAACCAGAGGTTGGAAACATTACCTCAGGTAAGGCACTTTATCACACTGAGCTGTAGGCAGAGTTTGCCAATTCCCAAGAAACAACCCTGACACTAAAGCAGTTAGGGAAGATGGAGAAGAATATATGAGCACACCATACCCAAGTGAAGGAGATACCACCCAAGTAAATATGTCCTACAATAGTTGTTAATATGATGTATATGCAATTCTCTGGTTATATTTGGACACAAGCCACTGCACAGCAATAGCATCAGAATGACCTTGACCCAGGTCTGCATTGGGTCAGAACTACCTACTGAGCTGAAATAAAGTGATCTTGTAGATAGAAATACATCATTCCAAGCACTGTATCAAGTTAGAAGAGCCAAGTGGTTGTCACAGAAACTGGAATTGCCGGAGGATGGCTTTTCTCCCGTCATCCAGCATTTAGGTTCTGAATCAGAGCTATCATACAGCCAGGTCCCCCAGCTTCGATTACAGGAAAGGGAATACAATTGTATTAATGTGGCAGTCCCATTGAGAAAATGTTACAATTGGAGACAAAAAACTTGGGGGGGTGGGGAGAGACATCAACACCACTAATTATGTAATCTAGAAAATTCCCAACACATTTTAAACAACTTTTTTTTCGTGTGGAAGCAACTGCTCCACCAATAGGTCAGGTGACTGCATGAAGCGAGTATTATTTGAGATGTAGATCTCTATGGAAGCCACAGGATGCATACAGCCAAGCTTCAAGTTGAGATATGTTCAGAGACAAAATAAAAATGGCACCATTTCATGAATTTTCAAGTGTTAATTGAATATTTACCCATCCAGATAAGGGGAATTCTGAGGATAGGTTGTTGTTGTTTTTGGCACAGCTGATTGGTTTCAGTTCTAGTTGTGCTAATGGCAGAAGGTATAAAAGTACCTAAATAGTTGGACCAGAATATGTACCTGAAATCAAGAAGCAGCCAGCATTGCACTAGTGAACTGCAAATATACAAACTGTATCAAATCTCAACTACATCTACAAATGCCAACTACATTGCAGATGGGGGCCCCGGTATTGTTCCGCAAGAAGAAGGACAGGTCCCTGCGGCTCTGCACAGATTACCGAGGCCTAAATGAAGTCTCTCGGACTAATAATTACCCCCTTCCATTGATAAAGGATCTGCTGGGTCACCTATTGAAGGGGCGGGTGTTTACCAAACTAGACTTGAGAGAGGCGGACTTCCAGGTACGCATCGTGGAAGAACACGAACATCTCACCACCTTCAACACCCCCCTAGGTCAGTTTGAGTATCTCGTGATGACATTCGGGTTGAGCAGGGCCTCCAGGGTGTTCATGAATGTCATTAACGAGGCCCTTCACGACCTACTATTCAAGGGAGTCGTGGTGTACTTGGACGATGTCCTGATCTACTCGGACGACGTGCCTTTGGACATCACTTTGGTGCGCGAGGTACTCCGTCGCCTCATCAACAGTGAACTTTACGCCAAACTCTCCAAATGCGACTTCCATAAGGAATGGTTGGACTTCCTGGGGTATCGGATCTCAGGGCGGGGGGTGGAGATGGACCCTGCCAAAGTCTAAGCAGTGGTCGACTGGCCAATCCCCTGCACCCGCAGACACCTACAAGACTTCCTCGGCTTTGCTAATTTCTGCAGGGATTTCATACCCGGCTTTGCATCCATCACGCTCCCCCTCACCAACCTTCTCTGTACGAAAGGGACGGGTCCGGGTGGAGGGAGGCCGGGGGCTCCCATTGTCTGGTCCCCAAATTGCCAAGCCGTGTTCCAAACCCTTAAAACTGCTTTTACCTCCAAGCCGATCCTGGCCCACGCCAACCCCAATAAACAGTTCATAGTGCACGTAGACGCATTGGACGTGGCCTTAGGGGGCTGCCCTACTCCAACGGGGAGAGGATAGGAAACTCCATGCCTGCGCATTCCGCAAATTTACGGGGGCAGAACTGAATTGGATGGGGGGTGATAAGAAGATGAGCGCAATTCGCCGCACTCTGTCTGCCTGGCGCCACTGGTTTCAGGGGGCCCTCATACCGTTCGAGGTGTAGACTGATCACAAGAACCTAGCTTTCCTTAAATCTCCCAGCAGGCTCTCTGCCAAGCAACTGCGGTGGGCTGACTTTTTCGCCCAGTTTAACTTCACCCTGAATTTCTTCCTGGGGAAGAGCAACCCACTTGCTGATGCACTCTCCCGCCATTCAGACTCCTCCCTGGCTGAGGAGCGGCCCATGGGTACAGTGTTCTCCCATTCCCAACTTGGTCTACAAGCAGTCACCAGGTCTCATTCACACCAGCAGGAGACTGTTGGTGCCACCTCCCACACCCTTCCTCTGGGCCTCGAAACGGACCTCCGCACCCACTCTGGCTCCATCCCTGATGATGACCGGGCGACTGGTGCCCTCACCAAGCGAGGGGGCCTTTGGTGGAGGGAAGGCAAGGTCTATGTCCCGGCGGGGCTCCGTGGCCAGGTTCTAGCGGGCTGCCAAGATGTCAAATCAGCGGGACACGGGGGGGTTGTGAAGATGCTCCACCTGGCCAGGAGGCAGTTCTGGTGGCCGTCCCTCCGCAAAGACATGGCTGACTACGAGGCGGGTTGCCCTATCTGTGCTGCAGCCAAAAATGTGACGGGGAAGCAACCTGGCTTGTTGCAATCGCTCCCCAGCCCTGATGCTCCGTGGCATCATATCTCCATGGATTTTATTATGGACCTCCCGGTCAGTGGCAGGAAATCAGTCATTTGGGGGGGGGGTGGACCTCTTCTCGAAACAGGCCCATTTCGTCCCCTGTTGGGGGCCCCATCAGCCCGCCTATTCCTAACTGGCCCGCCTATTCCTAACCCACATCTACCGCCTCCACGGGGCCCCCCGCAAAATCATCTCCAACCGGGGTCCACAGTTCATCTCCTGGTTCTGGCAGGCATTCATGAAACTTCTGGGGGTGGAATTGGGGCTTTCATCGGCGTACCACGCAGCAACAGATGGTCAGACCCAACGGGTTAATGACATTTTAGAGCAGTACCTCCGCTGCTACATTAACCAACACTACGATGATTGGGTGCCCTACTCCTGTTCGCAGAATATGGACACAATAACACCGTTCACTCCAGCACAAGCCAAAGCCCTTTCAAAGTGATCTAGGCCATGACAATTCACCTTTTCCCCTGGAGGGGGAGCCCCCCGACGGCCTGCCAGACCTACAGGAATGGATCACTTCCCTATGCGATACTTGGGGCACTGCACTGGACTCTCTCACTAAGGCTAAGGCAGATTACAAATGTTTTGCAAACCGCAAGCGTCGTCCAGTGGATTACAAAGTGGGGGACCACGCGTACCAGTCTACGAGGAACCTATGAGGACTGCCAGGGACCCGCAAGCTTAGGGTTCGTTTTGTCGGACCTTTCCGCATCTCCCGGGATACTAACCCAGTCGCGGTGGAACTCAAGCTCCCAAAAACACTCACCAGCATCCACCCGGTATTGCACATTAGCTTCTTGGAAAAGGCCGCACCCTGCAATGCCTGGCACCCGGACGCCCCGCCACCAGAAGTGCTCATGGTGAATGGGGAGCTTCACCAGGAGGTAAAGGCCATTATAGACTCGTGAATGCATAGAGGGACTTTACAGTACTTGGTCGAATGGAAGAACCTCCCCCCGGTTACAACGTGTGGGTGGCCGTCCACCACATTGCTGCCCCATGCCTCCTCCGGGCTTTCCACTGGGCATACCCCGACAAACCGGGGGGAGGGGGGATAAAGGGGACTGGGATGTCAGGACCAGGCTACATTTCTTGTAACTCGCAGTAAGTTTCAGTTTTGTTTTCCCCAACAACCCTCATTTCCCGCCACCCTTCCCACTGCACAACCTACATATACTGGAACTGAGGGCAAGAACCCTCAGTTCCAGCACCCTGTAGCTAGGGCTATACAATTCAATAAAGTTCGTTCCTTCTCACAAATTGACTTTGTTTGAGTGTGTTCAGCCTTACACTGGCAATCTTTATGTCCAGTACAATACCACAAAGTTTCTAGGGTAGACCTCTGCAGCTTTACAACATTTTGTGAGGAAAGATGGCATTGAAATACTTCTCGACAAAAGCTTTGTGATTAAGTTAAACAAAAGCCGATAAATCTAGTAAAAAATAATTTGGATCCTGTGCAAAATTTCCACTAACAGAAGGAATATCCATCCACAGAGTAGCACCCCACTCTGAGGGGAAAGCATGAGGAGAAAGTCAGAGGTCTGTCCAGAAGTGTATCAAGGAAAAATGGTGCCCAGGGACAACACCACCTCTGAAGGCCCCCTGCTTGAGGGAGGGGCTCAAGTGGGGCTCGGACTGAGTCCCACCCCTGCCTCTCTGCAGGCCAGCTCCTGACATCCCTAGGGCCGGGGAGGGCAAAAGCCAGCCTGCACGGAGGCCAGGGGCATGGCTCAGCAGCCCAGGAGGGTGCCATGGCCACCCACCGCTGAGCCCTGCCCTTGCCTCCCTGCAAGGAATGGGGCTCAGTAGGGTGTGGCTGGGGCACATGCTGTTTTGTCATGTGGGGGTGCCTAGTGCCCTCTCATGTGGCCAGAAGGCATTCACCCGGGGACAGTGGGTGACCATATGTCCCTATAGGCTGTATGCCTCTGGGTCTGTCACAGGAGAGAAGTAGGTGAAAATCAGCAGAAATTTCCCCTGGACCCAAGCTTACATTGTTGTCAAAAGATTAAATTTCCCTGGCTACTTGTTTTGAAGAGAATTTAACATGTTTTAGAAAAGTTGTTTTCTTACAGATTTTTGAGGGGTTGGGGAAGGGGAGGACCAATTACAACTAGCTATAGCGGCTTGATCACCTCCTACCAAACATTGATGCTTTCGCAAGATTATGGCTTCAGATTCCTACACAGGTCTGCCTCATTACCTTCATAAGAATCACTCCTCCAGCAACAAAGTTAATAAATGGTAGGCATGCGACAAATTCCTCCTATCCAAAAGACAGTCAAGGACACTTCATTATAAAGCAGCTACAGCTCTATCTTGCAAGCTGTATGATTTATAACTCAAAGCTGCCTTTGAACATATGATTGAGGATTAGGTGTGGCCATTATTTCCTTATACCGAAAGAGAGCACATCTTAACCAAGCCTGATAAAAACTAGAGCATTTTGTTCCTCCCGAGCCAAAAATCGGCCTGACTTATGCAAAATTTAGAAAGGGATTTTTAAAAAGATTCTTTACCATGTCTCCCTGATAACTTTCACACTTGGAGATCAATGTGCCTCTCCATATTCATAGAGATGGATTTTATGTTTAATTCCCACAGGCAAAGCTGCTGCAGTCTGTGAAAGAGAGAACCAGCAAAGTATTGTTCTAACCTTTCCAGAAACAGAAATAGCAAGTGAAGAAACTCAGGTTTTTATGAAGCCTTTCTCTTTGCCTGATGTTCAGTGACTGAGATTTTTGCTAGTCCCACATCAGTATCCTGTGTTCCCATGTCTTTAAACCCTAATCCTTCATTCCATTTGACAACTTTGTCTGTAAGGGCTGGTATCAGAAGTACCCTGAAGTGGGGTGGCTGCCAGGGCCCAGAACTTTTAGGAGGGTCTACTGCCATCTCTCTCTCTCTCTCTCTCTCTCTCTCTCTCTCTCTCTCTCTCTCTCACACACACACACACACACACACACACACACACACACACACACACACACACACACACACGAGCTCTACCCCCAGTGCTAGAGTTGCTAGGTTTGAGTTGGAAAATACCTGGAGATTTTGGAAGGTGGAGCCTCGGGATGACGTGGTGGAGCCTGAGAGGGGAGGAAACTTCAATGAGGTATATTGCCATGGATTCAACCTTCCAAAGTGGCCATTTTCTCCAGGTGAGCTGTTTGGCTTAAGGATGTTCTTTTATTGATAGGCTTTCTTTGACAGCCACCGTTAAGGTGTCTATTTTAATGTTTCAGTAACTATTTTATAGAGGATTTGTTCTCAGATTAATTATACAAATTTAATTGGATGAATGGATTTTAGGGCTGTATAATCAATTTGGTATAATTATAACTGTAACAAATTTATGGTTTTAGGATGTGTCTCTTTTTTTCTGAAATTGTGATGGTCAATGGCCAGCAATAAATTATTATTAGTACTACTCAGTGGTGGGATTCAGCAGGTTCACACCACTTCGGCTGAACCGGTTGTTAAAATGATGCTTGTAAACAACCAGTTGTTAAATTATTTGAATCCCAATACTGCTCCTCCTCCTCTTGGAGATTGGTTGTAATTCTGGGAGATTGGTAGGCCCTACCTGGAGGATGGCAGCCCTACCCAATGCTACCTAGCCCCACCATTGAAATGGATGGATTTAGACTGCAGTAATTCTCCTTGGGACTGCATTTCAAGTATGCTATAAATGAAAACCTGGAGTGATGCAGATTTAATAAAGAATTCCTTCTCTTCGGACAGTTACAAAAACTTTCTAAAGAAGAAGAAGAAGAAGAAGAAGAAGGGGGGAGGAGGAGGAGGAGGAGGAGGAGTTTGGATTTATATCCTGCCTTTCTCTCCTATAGGAGACTCAAAGGGGCTTATAAACTCCTTTCCCTTCCCCCCTCACAACAAACACCCTATGAGGTAGGTGGGGTTGAGAGAGCTCAGAAGAACTGTGACTAGCCCAAGAAGGTCACCCAGCTGGCGTTTGTTGGAATGCACAGGCTAATCTGAATTCCCCAGATAAGCCTCCACAGCTCAGGCAGCAGAGTGTGGAATCACACCCAGTTCCTCCAGATCAGAGTACACCTGCTCTTAACCACTACACCACTTCTGCTCCCCAGTTAAGTTGCTGGAACTTTGTCCTTTCAGTCCACTGTAGATTCTGGAGTAGACAAGCCTAAAATACTGATTGTTACAAGGAGCTGATACAAGCATCATATTTATTTAAGGATAGGAACGTTTCTCAGGTGGTTCTATCATTTCTTGGATTTCAAGAAAGTGAACCTTAGTTTAGTATACAGCTATGATTTGCGGGGGTGGGGATATCAATTAGATGAACCCTACCTTGTTCATCATATATTATATAAGATGGGAAAAGCACTGTGTGAATTTATTGGGCTCCATTTTGTAGATATTAATGATGGAGTGTTTTCAGGAAGGAAGGGGGGGGGGACTTGGCCTATCTCTAATTTCTTTAATCAAACATGTTTGACTCATTTGGGTAGGCAATTCTGCTTGAAGTCTATTTGAAAACCATCTGAATCTCATTACTTTCTGTCTATTACTCAACGCGCCACAGTTTCTGAAGAGTTCTGCCAAGGGTAAGGGACACGAATCTTGTTAGGGAATGTTTTGAAAACCATCCAGCAGGGAAGACGATAAATCTTCAAACCATTTCTGACCATATGTCACTCCTGAAGGCAAATGAAGTCTCTGACATCTTTTAAATGATATTTAGTAACGATGGCTGGTAAGAGATGCTCAACCGCCTTCTTTCACAATGCAGGAGGAAAGCCATTCTGCCTGCCCCTAGCATAAGTAGATCAAAGCCCCACTAACCAGATTTAAAAAATAAAACTAGCACAAGAGTTATCGACAGAAGACGGTATGGCATCAGCACTTTTATTTCTGCCACTCATAAATTTTCCAGATTAAGCGACTCTCAGAGGTAGTGCTATCTATATTGCCCAGATTTTTTATTCCTTTCTGAGCAGCTAACAAATAGAGTGAGTGGGAACAAATCATATTTACTTGAGGGCCTCACCTAGTTACCTGCAGATTTAATTAAATATTTTAAAATTTACGGCACAGGGGCACTTTTTGGAACAATGTTAAATACTCACAGATTATTTTCTCTTTCTATTCTCATGACACTTGACATTCAGTTACCTTTCTCAGTGTGATTTATTAGCACGGAGAGACCTAGAGTAGCACACAAGGAAAACGAAAACTCATTACCGACAACATGTACTTGCTGAATGGTAAAAAGCCCCCTGCTCACCACCACCGGCATTGTCGCGTGGCAGGCTATTGAGTGATTCACCAGCCCCCAAACCAACATTCTGAAATTAGATGCCCCTAGTGCTTTTGGTTATTTTATGTGATCTGAGACCAAACATGATTGGGACAGCTGTTTTTCCCCAAAGTTATAGCCACTACATCATCCAGTGTTCAATCCTCCTTGGTAAGGATTGCAAAATGCTTAGAGAGGTAACAAAAATGCCTAATGGGGGCCATTTTGTGCTTAAGGCTGTTTCCCCAATTCCTGTTGTTTCCAATTTTTCCACAACACATTTTCACACCATGCTGTGTAGATTTCAAATATTTTAAAAATAAGGCTAGAGGAAGAGCCAGTTGTGTGGGGGAAGAAACCTTGCGCTGAAGGAAGGTGTTAACAATTAAGAGATCCAATCCATAGGATTTAAATGTAGATCTTTTCTAAAAGTGGGAAGGGAGAGACAAAGTCTCCAATTCTTCCAAAATCAAACCATTTATGGAAAAGTTAAAGCTAAATATAAATTTCAAACACTTCATTTCTTTAAATATGAAAACTTTGGACAAAGTCGTACAAACTGGGAGTTTGGGTAAAGTCCGAAAGAAAATAAATTTGATTCTCTTTCATTTTCCTTTACTATCTTGCCACATACAAAAACATTTCTCTGCCTCTGGTCTCCTTGTTGAATGCTCATTTTATCCACGTGCACATCAAGCAGGATCCATGTATCCAAAACTGTTGTTCTGTGTTTGTGCACATGCATGCTTTAACCCTTGGTTAGCAAGGTTTTACAAAAAGAAAGCTGAATCCATGCTGTCTGGACTTGATGTGAAACTGAGAGCACATCTGCAGATGTCCAGTTTTGTGCTAATCACAATTAGCCACTGCCAACATATTCATCACAGTATAAACAAGTCACAAGTGTAGTGTTACAATATCTTGCTTCCGACGTTATATTACTTTAGGGTCATCATGAGTCGAAAGCGACTTGATGGCACTTAACACACTCCCATAGGTTAAATATTATTGTACTATGTCAGCGGTTCTCAACCTGTGGGTCGCGACCCCTTCGGGGGTTGAACGACCCTTTCACAGTGGTCGCCTAAGACCACCAGAAAACACATATTTCTGATGGAGTTAGGAAGTGAGACACAAATAATTTTATGGTTGGGGGTCACCACAACATGAGGAACTGTATTAAAGGGTCACGGTATTAGGAAGGTTGAGAACCATTGTACTATGTGATCACACGGGAACACTTATTTTAAAGAGAAAACAATAGTTTCTAGTAATCAGCTGTCAATAATAAACTTGTTCATAATCACAGGATGATTTTTTTCCTGTCCTGTCTATACCCAAGAATCTTGCAAGTGATTAAAAAAAAAACTCCAGCATACTTTAATTCAAAAGCAATCCATCTATTATCTTGAGGGAAATTACACAAGGTATTGTACTTGCTTCATCCAAGAGGAAGCATTCATTCCTCAGAATCCTTAGGGGCATATTCTCCAACTGATGCAAATGGAATTAGGCTGAACTGTACTAGCTGTCAATAGAGCACAATTTACCCACCAATCATTTTGTTTACCTCTCCTCCGCCGCATTAGAGAACAGAACCCTCCACCCCATTCGACTAATTCCAGAGTATCATGTTGTTTCGATGAACTCTGATTTGGTAATGACAGGAAAAAATACAGATGGCGGCAATTTTATTTCATTAGTTTGTACAGAAACTATTTTAATTGACTACAAATGTAGCTTACAGTGAGCAGTTTCAAAATGTTGTATTTGTGGCAACCAGGAGAAATTGAGCTCATTAATGCCGTCATCTTCTTTTTAATCAGTGGGAGCCTTTTAAAAGGTAAACAGCAATTTGGAATAAACACTTACAGAAGATGTGGGTGCACTTACAGAAGATGTGGGAGAGGCACCCACATCTGAATGACAGCATTAAGGGAATGCATCTGCAAAAATATGGGTGTAAACAATGCTGTTCAGAAAGGAATTATCTGCACGCACAGCCCAGGAAAGAATAGTTGCATCTACAAAGACTTCCCAAGGCAGGTAACCGCTCAGGAGCAGCAGCAGCAGAAGGCCATTGCTTTCACATCCTGCATGTGAGCTCCCAAAGGCACCTGGTAGGCCACTGTGAGTAGCAGAGTGCTGGACTAGTTGGACTTTGGTCTGATCCAGCAGGCTAGTTCTTATGTTCTTAACAATCATACATGCAGCTAAATTCCTATTAGCATTGTTAAGGGAAATTCTCTTAATTCCTTTTTATCCAGTTTCTCCCAAACTTCTCCTATTCTGTGGTGTGCAACATATAAGAACTGCAAGGACTGAAGGGTGCATTCTTTGAAGAGAAATGAAAGTGAAACCCCACTTTTGAAAGAGAAAAAAACAGAATAAGAAAAAAAACAGAATAAGAGGAATCAATGGCTATATCTTTTTAAAAAGTGAATTTCAGAAACAGTGGCTGCTATTGTGATTTTAAGTGATTTTATGTCTAATGTTTATAACTTGTGTTTTATTGTGCACTGTTTATTATTGTACTCCGCCCAGAGCCCTTCGGGGGTTGGGCAATCTATAAAAAGATGATAGATAGATAGATAGATAGATAGATAGATAGATAGATAGATAGATAGATAGATAGATAGATAGATAGATAGATAGATAGATAGATAGATAGATAGATAGATAGATAGATAGATAGATAGATAGATATGCAACTGCAAATAAATCAAGTAACTCAGAATGCACACAGGTAAGTAGCAGCCCCTTGGCAATTCTTTTGGCAGCACTAATGAGGTCATCTGCCCCCCCCCCCCCCCCCCCCGGTATTTGAGTCACCCATCCATCTTTTAACAAAACATTTCATGAAAGCAAGCCATCCATAATTTGATGCTGCACCAATAAAGAGTTAATTCAGTGCTGTGTAGAGGAGAAATAATTGTATTTCAGACCTGTAAACATTCTCCAATGCAATAGGATGATGCAATAAATTGGCACTCTGAACAACCAACTTTGGATATGAACAAACAGAATAGTTTTTTCCCCTCCTGACCTTGGCCCTGCAGGGATTTAGTCTAAATATATCATGCCTTTTTTTGCCATCAAGTCACAGCTGACTTACGGCAACCCTATAGAGTTTTCGTAATGCATATCCAGTGCATCAAGTAAGAAGATGCTGTACATGTGTGCTTTTAATTGATACAACTAGCTTCTTTACCTGACCTCTGCAAAGTACCATTGCACCAATATTAAAAAGAAAAAGCTTCCAGGGGGGAATCCAGGAATTACAAACCTGTCAGCCTCACTTTAAACTTAGAAAATGTTATTATTCAGAATGTAATAGGGTGCTGTGTAGTTTCCGGGCTGTATGGCCGTGTTTTAGCAGCATTCTCTCCTGACGTTTAGCCTGCATCTGTGGCTGGCATCTTCAGAGGATCTGAAGATGTCAGCCACAGATCCGCTGAAGATCCTTGGAAGATGCCAGCCACAGGTGCAGGCGAAACGTCAGGAGAGAATGCTGCTAGAACACGGCCTTACAGCCTGGAAACCACACAGCACCCCAGTGATTCTGGCCGTGAAAGCCTTCGACAATACACAGAATGTAATATTCAAGCTACAGCTGTTAAATATATAAAACAAGGTGCCTTTAGTTAACAAGGTGACCACCAAAATGGGTCCCCTGGTGCCCACTTCTTTCTTCCCCAAAGTCAAGCCATGAAAATCAATATTCTGAACAATCCTCCATTTCACTAGAGCAGCAGTTGCTTCAAAAGAGGCTAGGAAAATTGTCAGGGGAAACAAGGGAATGGATATGGCCACGTTGTCAGCTAAAATTTATCAGATTCTGATTGAACCGAAAATTCTATAAAAACAATGTAAAACTGCTGCTTACTGCCTAACAAGTTGGCAACCAGATATCCAGAGTCTACTAGTGCTTGCTGGAGATGTTCCTCCAGGAGTGCAGAATCCATATGCATATTGTTGACCTGTCCTGTTTCCCAAACATACTGCCAAAAAATTGTGCTCATTCATGCCACAAGAACCCATAGTTACATTGTTCTGTTATCTAAAATAATACGTCTTCGAAACAGACAGAAAAGCAATGGTGCATTTACTATGATTATGCATTGTTTTCCAATGGAAATCAGAGGTACCATCTTCTCAACTGCAGCTTGAGAAACTGGAAAATAACACGGGTGTCTAAATACGGTACCAACATGTAAAATCAGATACATTCGTCAAGAATGTTGACAGCTGGCATGCTGTAGTGGTTAAAGTGTTGGACAATGATCTGGGAGACCTAGAATCAAATCTGTATTCGGCCATGAAAGCTTTCTGAGTGACCTTGGGATAGTCACACACTTTTAGCCTAACCTACATCACACAGTTGTTAGAAGGATAAAATGGAGGAGAGGAGAACAATATGAGCCATTTTGGGTCTCTCACTGGGAGAAAGGCAGGATATAAATAAAGTAATTAAAATAAACAAATGAATTATGAACTGCGAAAATTGATATTTTGACACAGGCAGGAATATTGACCACATCAACAGTGATAAGTGTGAATGGAACCACAGCAAAACTTTATTTTTCCTTTGGCATTCTGAATTTAAGGACATTCAAATAAATGTGTTTATTATAAACCTCACATTACTTGATGGGACCATACCAACAATGTCCATATGAATGTTTTTTATTGCTAACAGGTGCTTACATTTCCCTTCTCTCCTTTGCCAGGTTTAATTACATCATGTTTTTATTTTTTAACAGAAGAGGCTTTTGTGTCCCTATCCATCACACATATAATTCAAAACTTTAATTTGGCTGCATTTATGGCAAGGAGAAACTGCAAATTTTATTTTCCAGCGGGAAGTATTTCACCCTACTCATACCTTCCACACTTCAATAAGAAAATGCAGACTTAAAAATTCATTAAAGCTTTTGCATCGGCTTTTTCAGACTTCGCTAGTGCCATTCTGCTATCACTTAATTATGGATGCTGAAGCTTTTAGCTGCAGAGAATCAGATATGTTTGGTTATGAATGATTAAGTGCACATAAGGGTTTCTGTTGGCACATTAATTGCTGAAGATGAAAAATAAACATGGTACTAAGAAAGCAGCTTCTTGCCCATGTAAATCTCTAGCAAGCTCTTCTCAAGGTGTGCATGACTTCAGGTGGAAATCTTGAGCGTCCACCATGTCACTCAAGTGTCCACCACTTCACTTACCCTTTCATGAAATGGTCTGGACCCGATATGAAAGTTTATATAGAAGAAGGATAGATGGCCCTGGACCCACAGAACTGGAGCCCCTGGATGGTAAAGGTACGTATGAAGACAAATCCTCCGAGATCAATAATATAAAAACCTTGTTAGGAAACAATGTTTGGTGTTTCTCACATTACTTGACCAACTTGCCAACAGTGCATGGCAGATGTCCTTCACAGGTATGTCTATCTACAAAAAAATGGTGCCTAGGGCAAATTCTCAAACTGCAGCCCCCCTCCCCACAAACTGTTGCAATCTGGATGTTATCTCCCTACTGATACACCCCAAGATCACACTAACCTGTTTTGTCACTGCATCATATTGACTTCTCAAATTTAACTTACTGTCCACCCATAACCCAAGATCTTGTTCTCCCAGACTATTACTCAGTAGTGTATCTTCCATCCAGGGAGAAAGAGGGGAGGAGAGAAAGTGGGGGTTGGAGAAATGTCACCTATGTTTCTGACCAGTGGCATATCTGCCTGGGGACAAGGGGTAACCTCTGTCCTCAGGCGCAATTAATATGGTCCTGTGAGGGGTGCAAAATGAGCCCCACATGTGACCAGAAGACTTTGGGAAGGTGAAAAGGCAACAGAAAGTCCAAGGGGCTGGGGAAACCCGAAGACAATGAGCCAGCTTCTGCCCCTCCCAGGCCCTGGAGAGAGCAGCAGCTGACCTCCAGGGATCTGCAGGGGGCAGGGCACTGCACCTTTCACCCCCTCTCCCTCCAGGCCCCCAGCAGCCCTGCATCTGCCCTCTCCAGAGCCTGGGGAGAGAAGAAGCCACTGCCAGCCTCCAGAGACATACTTTTAAAAAACATGGAGGCTGGGGGCAAGGCTCAGGGGTGTGACCCACCATCAATCTCTGCCCCCAGCCTCTGTGTTTTTAAAAAGAAGAAGAAGAAGAAGAAGAAGAAGAAGAAGAAGAAGAAGAAGAAGAAGAAGAAGAAGAAGAAGAAGAAGAAGAAGAAGAAGAAGAAGAGTTTGGATTTATATCCCCCCTTTCTCTCCTGCAGGAGACTCAAAGGGGCTTACAATCTCCTTGCCCTTCCCCCCTCACAACAAACACCCTGTGAGGTAGGTGGGGCTGAGAGAGCTCTGAGAAGCTGTGACTAGCCCAAGGTCACCCAGCTGGCGTGTGTGGGAGTGTACAGACTAATCTGAATTCCCCAGATAAGCCTCCACAGCTCAGGCGGCAGAGCTGGAAATCAAACCCAGTTCCTCCAGATTAGATACATGAGCTCTTAGCCTCCTATGCCACTGCTGCTCTACACCACTGCATGTCTCCGGAGGCTGGCAGTGGCTTCTGCTCTTCCCAGCCCCTTGGGAAAGCAGGAACCAGCCTCCAGGGATCCGTGGGGGGGGGTAGGACACCACCCCTCTCACCGCCCTTCCCCCTCCTCCCCCCCCCCGTAGCGCATCCTCTGCCTTCCCCAGAGCCTGGAGAGAGCAGAAGCCACTGCCAACTTCTGGAGACATGCTTTTAAAAGCATGGTGGCTTGGAGTGGGGCTTGGGTCCCACCCAAGCACCACTACCAGAAGGAAGAGGATCCAACCTTCCATACCATGGACAGCATGTTGCCCAAGACATCGCATGATTTCCTACACTTCCCCTCCCCACTTTCACCCCCCCTCAGCCAGGCTGCTTTTTTCAGCTGGCAAAGCAGCCAGTTGAAACAACTTTTTTTCAGCCAGCTGTTTTGCCAACAGAAAAAGGTAAGGGACAGGGGGTAGGGTCACGGGGGTGGGGGCAGGGCTGCAGGGGGCTCCCTGGTGCCATTTTGCTCTGGGCACCATTGTCTCACCCTACGCCTCTGATTCAATGTTCTCCTAACATCCATGTTGTGCCACTCTCTAGGGTTTTGTGACAGGGCGGGGCAAAACCTAGGCAAATAAAATTTCCTGTTGCAGGTGAAACCTGAAGCTGACTTTTGGTCAAAACAGAGGAACTGTCTCGATGGTACGCACACAGTTTGGGGTCCATTGACAGGGAGCTCCGTTCGGATATTCTCCTAGCCAAGGTCACTGTGATTAGGAAAATAATTTTAATTCTCAGGAAATGAACTTCACAGCTTCAAATGGTGGCTTGGTAAACACATTTAAAAAGGAAGGGGAATCATAGAGTTGGAGCTTAGGCAATGATAAACTGCTCTCTACAAAGGCAGGAAAAAGACCGAAGCTGACTGGATAACTCCCACAGGAAACAGGAAACAGAAAGTTTGGTTCCTGCCTCCCAGGTCAATAATGGGAATTATCCGGAAAGATGTCCTCCAATCTCAGAGGGAGAACATTTCTGGTGTGTGTGTGGGGGGTAATCTTAAAAATTTCAGTAACAGCCAAATAAAGCTAGTGGGTATTGGCTTTATCAAAAATTTCTTAGTTTAAAAAATTCAAACTCAAAATTTACCAAGTCAAGATATTGTGCTCGCCCCTAATTCAAACTACAGTCTCATTGTCACTTACCCAGTTGGAACTAAGGGAAGAAAAAGAACAGCCAGTGGGGCAGGGAAACTCCAACAGAGAACCTTATAACACTTTCTCAGTTATGAAAGAAAAGAGTAAAGATAGCTTTTCATACCACTGGGGTAAATTGTTACCAAAATCTACATCAAAAAAGGAACCTACTGCCCTCTTTACTTCCACTATCCTGTGTAACTACAGGGGACGAAATCCTCCTTTCCTTTAAATGATACAGATATCATTTTTTCCTACAAGAGAATAGGCCGAAGCATGACAGCTAAGCAATCTGAGCATAAAAGCTTCTTCACGCCATACCCATTCATCACTTCACTGCAAAATACATTGTAATAAAGTTGACAACAGCAACATAAAATAACCATGGCCTCCTCTCCGCCGAGGCTGATTTTCAAAGCTGCCCAAAAGAGAAACCATTTATTTAAAACTTGAAACCTAGTTACGGCTCCTCCAGCTGCAGATTTCGCCTGTCCTCTCAAAAGTAAAGTTTCAGGACGATGAAGCAGTGGCATCATGAATATTGGAAAAGGTCAGTCCTAATTAACTGGGTAGTGCTAATATGTTTTACAGAGAAACAGCTGGCAGACGACACACTGATTTCTTTCTAAACAACGTCATGGAAGATGATCCAGCTAAGATTCACAGAAAACCCATTTCAACCAAGATAAACAAAATTTGCCATGGCCAGCCTCACACATACACCCCTCCAACAGCATCACAGATTGCAAACATCTTGTAGGATAAAAACCAGACTACCTCTAATAAATCAGTTTAAGGATTCCTTTTCAGAGAAAGATAGCCTTACTAAAACTTAAACATTGCAGGTAGTAAAATTAAGTAGATTTTTGCCACCAGTGTTTTACAAGGGTAACTTCTTTTGACCCACCTATATTCCTTTTATGACAGAACTTTTAGGCTACAATCCAATATCGCATGGCCCATTGGTTCCAACAGGATTTACAAACACATAACAGGGTGCTAACAGGATGCCTTCAGCATGAAGAGATTTACAACCCCTTCCTCTCCTTCAAGATTAGCCATGTGAAGTGGACTATTATGACACTAGTTTTAGAGATAGAAGAAGGCTAGAAGCTCAGAGAAAGTGAATTGCTAAAGTCACCCACAATGTATCTGAAATCAGAATCCAGGAACATGGATCCCATAGCTAGGGATTTATTATTCAGTGATCAGCAACCACAGAAAAGGGAGTGAAATGCAGTCCAGATGTAGTCTAGTTCAAATCTGCCTCAACTGTCTCTGGCCAGTAACAGAATGGATCCCATCAATGGCAGTTCTACTTATTTATAAAAGGGATCATGCTTTAGCTTTTTAGCAACCAATTTCCTCGCACATGGCCAAAGGTACAATGCAATCTGTGAAGTTACAATTAAAATACATGGAATACAAGAGTTAACAGATGGACAACAATAAAACATATTGGAGTAAAACCAGTGGTGGTGGAAAGTGCCATCAATTTGCAACTGACTTATGTTAGCCCCTTGGGGTTTTCAAGGCAAGAGACACTTGGAAGTGACTTGCTATTGCCTGCCTCTTGAATCACAACCCTGGACTTTCTTGGTTTCCCATCCAAATACGAACCAGGGCAGCTTCTGCTTAGCTTCTAAGATCTAACAAGATTGGGCCATACAGGTCACGGAGATTAAAACCAGTTAAGAGCACAAAGAAACATCAATCAGGCTGCAACAAGTTAGGTCCCAAATGGAATTTTAGTTCATATTTTCACATCAGTCAGTACACACAACAAAACCCTGAGAATAACAAGTGGGTCTACATTGGCTAGAATAATTTTCGTCACTGCCAGTCCTGGAAGAAGGCTGTCTAAGACAGTTTTATCTCTAAAGTTGTGCAATCCCCCAGAATCAAGTGGAAAGGTAGGGTATAAACATTTAAACAAACAAATAAATATTTTCTTCTTTTTCCTTGTTGTTCCATGTATTTTAAAAAAACCCCTCTCTCACATACCTTTTTTGCCACATCTATCAGATGGGAAATCCTACCAGCAGCAGGGCTCTTTAGACACTCAGAAGACCTCATCCTGTGTACTTTGATGCAATCATATATGAATTGCACATTCTCTTCAGTCATGCATACAGGCCCTGATTCATATTGGGTCCATGGAGCACATAGAGAAGGGGCTTTAGGAACCCCCCCCCCCCCCCCGCCCCAACCCATGCAATTAACCTGACTTGACACAGGAGTATTATTGAAGAAACTGAATTATACTCTTGTGGATATTCACAAAGTCCATATAGCACCATCAGGTCCATATCTGGTTATGAAAATGACATAGGGCTGGGACAGTCCTAAGATTTGTTCCCCACGTACATCATCGCTGCACTCTGAATCAGACCCTGTGTGTGAGAACTGATGAGAAGTTGAAACTCTCATCTGATTGTTATAGGACACAGGGTGAGGATTGCAAACCCAGGCAATGGACTTCATAATGTGTAATGAGAGTTGTCTGTTTTGATTTACCATGCACACTTACAGCAATGTTCAAGTGCCTAAATAATAAAATAATAATGATGATTCTGGCTGTGAAAGCTTTCAGCAATACAATAAAATAATAATTTGGGTCATACAGAAAATATGCAGTAGATCTATTTTTATTTCTCTCATCCATTTCTTTTTAATTCCTTCATTCATGGAACTTAAGATAGCACACATGGTCTTCTATTTTATTTTCACAATGACCTTTATTCGATAAAAAAGAGGGACTGATCCAAGGACACCCAGTGAATTCATGCAAAGTGGGATTTTGAATCCAGGTCTCCTAAGTCCAGCATTCTAATAACTACACGAAACTGTCTACTTCATCACAGCATACTGCTTATGCAGAATGGAACATCAATCCAACAGATTTTCTTTTCACTGCCCCCCTCCTTTCCAGCACTAAGTTTTATTTTAGAAGATGAACCAAGAATTAGAAAATGCTGTAACACAGATTTTGCTAATGAAGATTGGATTATCTATGCATATTGAAGGTACAGGACCCATTTCAGAATTGTAGCAAAAAGAAAAGAAAAATACCTCTATATATTTATATATCAGTTATTTGACAAAAGAACTCCAAGCAATACCCCAGATCTATGATACAAGTTCTGTCTAAAATACCATTCAACCTTCAAGCCACGTTCCATACGAAGGTAGGTTGCCCCCAAAATGCAGGTTCTAGGAATTGCTGGGAACTCTATCTTATCTTATTTTATTTCATTTTATTAATTTATAGGCCGCCCTCCCCCAAAGGGCTCAGGGTGGCGAACAACAGAATAAAATAAAATAACATAATAATTTAACAATTTAAAATCCGCAACATTTCTGATAAAATTAGTGTTAGCTGTTTAAAATATACACAGATGGCGATAAAAATCAAATCCCTCCCCCAAACTGAGCCCATCAGAGGCCAGATGTGGTCGGAGTCAGCCTGGCTGGCCAAAAGCCTGGTGGAACAGGTCCATTTTACAGGCCCTGCAGAAACTCTGTAAGTTTACTATAGTGTTGGTAATGATTCCTATAGCTACCCTTTGTCATTTTCTTTTTTAAAAAATGAGAAGTGACATAGTGCCACACATGATACTGCCCCCCCCCCCCGCTGCCAGCTGCCAAGTACTTCCTGGCAACGGTACCAACTGATCATGCAGAGGAGTCAACCAATGAATTAGCTTCCAGTACAACAGAGAAAACTTGTTGGTTGCTTGAACACATGTGATTCCTACACTATTCTTAAAGCTTTCAATTAAAAAGTCAATGTTTAGTTTGTCAAAGGCTTCCACAGCTAGAATCAACTGTTGTGCATTTTCTGGGCTGTGTAGATGTGGTCTGGTAGTTTTTGCTCCTAAGGTTGTACCCACATGTACTTCACAATATATGTGAGATGCTACTGAAGTCTACTAGGTCAGTTCACTCTGCAAAACAGTAGTTTTCAGCTCCTGGGTCATAATCCTCAAGTAAATTATGGGACCCACACCTACTAAGTCATGAGCCCCAGAGGACAGACTTTTTCAACTCCCTGTGCTCATGGTGATGGCCACTAACCTGGATAGCTTTAAAAAGGGCTTGGACAGATTTATGGAGGAGAAGTCGATTTATGGCTACCAATCTTGATCCTCCTTGATCTGAGATTGCAAATGCCTTAACAGACCAGCTGATCGGGAGCAACAGCCACAGAAGGCCATTGCGTTCACATCCTACATGTGAGCTCCCAAAGGCACCTGGTGGGCCACTGCGAGTAGCAGAGAGCTGGACTAGATGGACTTTGGTCTGATCCAGCTGGCTTGTTCTTATGTTCTTATGTTCTTATGGTGACAATGAGGCAAGATCACTCAGAAGGAAAGTGGATTCCTCCAAAGCTTCCACCTTTTTCTTCTTTCTCAATGTAGTAATCTAGTGCTTGACTTGTGCTTCCTGTCCTGGATTCCCTTGATCACCCACCATCTTGGTCTGCCACTAATGGGAGCTTATCTCTGGCTGCCCCTCTTCCTCGCAGGTGACTGTGATGTCATGTGCTTGCAGCTCAGAGGGTCCCTTGCTGCAATCTCAAGTTAAACAGCACTGCCCTTGAATACATCCCAGCATCCTCTGCAACACATTGTGATTCTGCAGCAGATGAACAGGGGATTCTCAGAGGTCAAATCTTTGTGGAAAGGTAGAATTTGAAAACTGCTTCACCATTAACGGAAGGAGGACAGCATTCCAAGAATAACAGCTGTGACTCACTGTGCAGGTCACTTGTAAATGCACACTGCGGCTGTGCTCTCTTTCTCAGCAGTTTATAGTAATAGAATCCCTAAGCAAAGAGAATGGCCTTTCTACTATCTAAGAGCTGCTGAGCAATTCTGACTGCGGAGTGAATCAGAGGAAACTTTTTAATCTAGCAGCTTGGTTGGTTTAATGGGAGTACACGGGCAGTTAGATTGCTGTATGAATAACATGCCATTCATTTTCATCACCCACCTCTTACTTCCAGTTTGGGATTGCTTTTCCACAGTCATGTATCTCTGGCAAGGGCAGCAATCACTTTTAAAGAAAAAGGACAAAGGGAGAATTGACTTTATATAAATGTTTGGTTGGCGGTTACAAAATGCTTTGGGCGGCTCATCCTTTTCTTGTTATGGAAACTATTATGTTCTCACAATGGGTTGTGACTCAGTGTATTATGGAATTCCTAAAGCACAAATTCACAAAAAAATGTCATCCATATGTTAAACATTTGTTCTAGAAAAACAGGAACCTAGGTTGTTACTTGTTTCCCACTAGTGAACTGTTAGTATGTTCCAAATTCTGAGATCTTGGATGTCACAACAATCTGCATCACGTGGAGCACAATAGAAATAGCTTAACATATCAAGGTACTATTATTTCTACTGCTATCCCACACTTCTTCAAGAAGCTCAGGGTAGTGTACATGCTCTCCCTTTGCCCGTTCGTGATCCCTATAACCTTGTGAGGTAGGCTACATTGAGAGGGAGCAACTGGCTCAAGAAATTCAACAGGACGGAGCACAGTACAATGGGATTTCAACCCAGGACTTTCAAATCCTAAACTGAGGTTCTAACCACTGGCTCTCAAAATATTTTGTGTTCTACTAATATTTACATAGGATTTTACTTGGATGGTTGGATATGTATAGAAGCAACTGAACCAACAATGGGTTCACACAAATGCATGAATCATTTTGATTAATCTTCATTTATTGATTCACAGTTGGAGCACATTGGATAGATGCCTTGGTGGTCCTTATGAGAACAGAAAGGCAGGCTATTTTTTTTGTAAAATAAATAAGTAAACTGACACTACTGAAGCATATAAAGTGAGAGGTCATTCACACGATGAACTTAATACCAGGAATCACCAAGTGATAAGCCTGCATGACTGAGCTACAAACAAAGGCCCTTTCCGTGACGTGGGTTAAACGATGGCTCATGTAAAAACGCTGCTCTAGGCCGTCATTCGCTTCATTACAGGCGTGCACTGCTGTGCAGCAACACAGCAGCTACCACCTGACTGCGATCATGCTTCTAGGGCGGCGTCAGGCCGCCCTTTAAAACAAACCCTTTAAAGGGTTGAGCCAGCAATAGCGTGGTTCCCGGGCGGCACTGCGTGAGAATAGGCACCGCTGGGAACATCGCTGGTTTCCCCTTCATCTTCCACTCATTGTCCCCGTCGTCGGCCTGAGCTGTCGAATTAGCCATCGCCATCGCTGTCCTCCCACCCCCGGAGGTCGGAGGGCAGCATGGGTGGGGCTTCGACGGCCAGCAGGTCAATGAATGGGACACGCAGTGGGACGGGGAGGGTGGAAGAGGCCGCTCCACGCGGAGGCCGCTTCGTCAGCTTCTGCCACCTCTCTGGAGTCCGCCCAGACAAGCCTACATGCAAACGGGGCTCCGGGCTTCCACGGGCCGTATACATGGAAACAGCCAAAGCTTCCCACCACATGATATTCTCACAACCAATGGCTTTCTCAAACCGTCGGTAGACCTGGCAGATCCTCCTGAGCGGCAAACATGCATGATATCGTGGTCACAAGACAGGAAGAGAAGGGAACCTGAATTATGACTTCACTGGTCTCCAAGCCAGGTTCATGGGCAGCAATCCAGGAGGGTCAGAGACAGGAGACAAAAACCTAAAACCAAGAAGGTAATCCTAGCGAAGAGCAAGATAAGGGGAATCCTCCCCACCACTGACTGAGTTATTTCTCCCGCTGCTCTTCTCAGCACATGCACAAAAGGAAGTTGGAGCCCTTGTACCCTGGCTCCCTGCTTGTGGGCAGCAGTCCCTACCACAAGGTTGTAAAACAATGGTGGCTTTAGGAGGGCTTGCAACCCAACTGGTGGGGTCCAATGACCTCATTTAGGGTCCCATTCCCTTGGCTGAAGATTACTGCAACAGCTTCAAGGTCAACTGAAACCATGTTCCAACATGCCTCTTTTTCTGTTACACCAAAATGGACCATATCTTTTTCCCAGGTTGTGAGTTACTGGAGGAGTAATTGAGGAGTCAGGAGCAAAATCACTGTACCAAGACTGTTGACTGAAAAGCCATACTTAAAATTGAGAGTAGAACTACATGTTTAATGTTCTGCAGGTCCTCTCTTGTACTATCTCCAAAGACACACACACACACCTTTTCCCCAGTCCACCAGCCATATGATACAGTATCTTTTTGTTCACCCATGAAAGCAAGTGGTATGGCTCTTTTAAAAAATTGTGGGTATGCTATAGCAGACTCCCTTTTCAGAAATACAAGGCAATTTGTTGGAGACATTTCCCTGAAGCTTTCACTATCTTCCTCAACTATCCTGGGGATATCTCTAAAAGCTCCCTTGTCTCTTCAAAGTCTTCTGCACAGACAACCATAACAGCTTTGAAAGCACGCTGAAAAACCACTCACAGTCCCAAGAGAAAGTCATGTAATTCAGTCTGAATTTTGACTAGATCTAAAAGTATGGTCTGAATATTCAAACACACATTTAGGTATTTTGTATAAAATAATTTCCTTATGCTTGTGACGTTGTGTATGTGTAGGTGTGCATGTGTGAATTCTTATTCCAACTGTTCCTCTTTGAACCATTAATGATCCTCAGAAAATTCAAAATTCTCTTGCATTCATTCAGCTGTTTCCTTCTCATATGAGAAGAAAATTGGAGTCTGCATGAATCATCAAAGATATTCTACAAATGTCAGAAAAGCAGCCTTGTTATAGAGTTTCACTAAAGGTGGTTAAAGTTGTGATGGCCCATATATTCCAATCTCAGGCTGATTCACATCACAATTGCTAGCACAAAGTCAACCTCACAGTGAGTGTATGCATGACTAGTTGAATAAGTCTTCAGGCTACAGCTGTTGCTGAACACCAGAAATATTCAGAATCCACCGAAAATTGTGGCATCCACCTTCGCAAATGCAGAAACACCTCTGAAATTCATTAAAAGACCAGACAGAACATGATTATGCATATTGTGCGCAGATAACATGCTGGTTGTAATGAAGCTTAAATTGAGCCCTGGCATGCTGATGCAGATTGATGACATCATCAACCTAGCCTACCCATCATCCCTGTGGAGGAAATCACTGATTCCTATCTATGTAGCACATTTGAGCACTAGGCAGAGTGTGAAAGGGCGGGGCATCCTCAGTACAGATTCCATGTAGATTCCAAAAAGAAAAAAATTATCTCAAAAATCCAATCTGGATTTAACCAGAACAGAATTTACCCTTTTATTTCAAATGTAAACTCACCATATCTCCACTGCATTAGCATCTGGAACTTTAGTGGCCCTGATTAATGTAATCTGGTTCAAAGGCTTGCAAAGATAGACTGACTATGGAGTTAACATGAGAAAATGGTCCTTCAACTGCTATTTTCCATGATCAACTGAGGATAAACTAGCCCTGGCAAATAGGACATTGTCTATAATTATCTCCTGGTCAGTGATGTACAACTAAGGATTAGTTTTCCATTTAAGGTTCTTCTGATGACAAGAATACTGGTCAACAGTGATGGGTCAGAAAAAGATGGGAACAAAAGGCTCATACATGGAATGTGGCAAGAATGATCTAAAACAGTGGTACTCACACCATATCTCATGGAGACCCAGAGGCGTAGCAAGGAGGGAAGCGCCTGGTGCACTGGTATGTCCTCTGCCCCTGCCCTGGAACACCCCTGCCCTGCCCCCGGAACGCCCTCACCACACCCCCACAGTGGCGCGCGCCCGGTGCATTGCGCACACCCCTGCCCCCGCCCTCTTGGAGCTACACTTCTGTGGAGACTGATGTTCACAAGTACCCTCATCTCTGTTAAAAGGCTTGCACCTCATGTAGGATAATGGTCCCCTGGCAATGGCTATTTCAAAGTGTGAACTACTTACCAATGACAAGCTCCATCAGGCAAGAACATTGCTCGGTTTCCTGAAATGTGGGACAAGCCACATGTGGTATCCAAGCCACTGAGTATCACTGTTCTCAGGTGCTGAGCACACAGAAGGAACCAAATAATGAAGATTCATTCACGAGTGAGGGGTAATAGAGACAAACAGAAGCCACTGAAACAAATCCATTGCTGAAGGTACAAATTCAAACGTTTAAATGCTTCCTCACATGAAATGCTCTCTGAATGCATAAACTTGTAATTAGAAAGTTCAAGATTGACATTTTCCCTGACACGCCACTGTCAGATGTGGATGAACATGGGATGTACAAATGTCTAAACTCTGTCTTGGAAACTGAATATCCCAGCAACAGACACATCATGTAGTGCTTGAACTCATGCAATTGAGTTATTCTGTCATGAAAAATGGAGTCAGAATGCCAATGTATACATCGTAATAGGTAGATCCAGCAAGTTTATTGGATGCCCCATCCTGTAGATTGTATTTGACTTATACAGTGTAATCCACCTTGAGTCTCAGTACAAAAGACAGACTATAAATAATGTAAACAAATATAAGTAAGTATAACAGACTGAGAATTTTCCGAGGTTGGGGAACAAGGAACAGAACTGAAACATGGTATTACTCCAGTGGAAGCCATTTCCAGACCTCTTATGTGGATGGAAAGAAGATGGCATAGAAGGATTATAGAGGCAAGCTCTGCTCTAGACCTGTGTGTGTTCAGTAAAATGTATTATAAAGTATATCTGTATAAGGCTCTGAGCAGTGAATGGCTTATTACATCACTTCTGCAGAAAACCCAGAAGTGATATAGGTTTGCTCTAGAAACTGACAGAAAGTCTGTTGTATTACAGTACCTATAGAGTTTACAGTGATTCTTAGAACTATCCTATGTCACTTCCAGGTTTCACCCACGAGTGATGTAGTGACACGGCCTTCATTGAGTCCCCCCTCCATGCCCCCAATCCTCTTGCCAGTTGCCAGGCTCAGAGCCCCATCCAAAGGGGGGAGTGAATCCACTTCTGGGAGTGGTGTGCCAGCCGCACCGGCAGATTTGCCTTCCGTGGGGCACCTGCCCCAGCAGAGAGGTGATTCCACCTGTGTGCAGTTGCTGCGGCCACCCCCCAGCACAGGAACGTACTGCCAGCATCCCAGTGCCCCTGCCATCAGCATAGCAAGGATGGGCTGGGGCACCTGGCCATGGGAAGAGCCAATCAGCCATTCAGCATTATTCCCATGGGTTGGAATGGAAGCACAATGGGGGCTTCTCACCAGCAGGGAGGCTTTCAGTTGTGAAGCTTCCCCACACAGCCAAGAAGCCCCTTTGGGAGCAGTGGGGCAGTGCAGTTAAAGCACTGTGGCTGGCTGCTTGAACTTGTGGATGGAGCTGCCTGCCTGCAACCCTGACTCCATGTGATCAGGAAACATCAGGATAGTGTATAGGGAACCAATTATGGATTAACTGCTGTTGACATGCATAGGTCAGAGGGAAGCTTCCCACTGGTATTCCACTCCCTCCTACCTCTTGTGCATTTATTCCACCCACAAAAAAGTTCTGAAAAGAGTTTTAATAATGTGAAGAGACAATTTCCTATCTTCTGTTTTGAAAAGTTTGTTAGCATGAAGTATTTCTCCTTAAAAGGTTATTTTATGACAGCGATACTCACTGGCTCCAGAGCGACATATGGCTGTTTTGACACGTCACCAGTGGCTCTATGAGCACAGCTTCCCAATGCAGTATCCACCCTCATGTTCCAGGAAAATGAACAAGGCCATTGCCTTGTGAGCCTGTGACAATAAGCGCTTTCCATTTTGAAAGGGCTGCCACCACAGGGATTGGAGGAAGGGCAAGTTGCAAACACCCCATGGGCTAAGGGTCCTTTACTATGGACCAATGTGGCTATCTACATCTTTTGATACTATGATTTTCCTCTTTTTTCTTCCATGCATACTGCCGATTCCATTGCTGATTTAAGAAGAGACAATTAAAGATGAATTACTTGCACATGCATTAAGTGGTATTTATGGTGAAGGTAGAAAGTGCTGTCAAGCTGACTCATGGTGACCTTGTTGAGTTCCCAAGGCTATAGACATTCAGGGGTGGCCTGCCATTCCCTACCTTTGTGTTGCAACCCTGGACTTCCTTGGTGATTTTCCATCCCAGGGCCAAACTTGCTTAGCTTCCCAGATGGAGCTAGTCTGGGCTATTCAGGTCAGGGCCTCTGATATTTACAGTGTAGAACAACATTCAACTTCTGATATTCTATGAAATTGTTAAAGTCTCAAAAGAGTTTATTTAATTACCTGCTCACAACAAAAAGGAAGGTGCTGTTTTCAACTGATACATAACTGCCCAAGACAATAAGATTAAATGTTATGTTTCATGGCCTAAGTATGTCTTAATGTGGGATTGTCAGAATTATGTTTGTACTACTTGATTATGTTTGTTCTATTTTGTAAGACAAATTAGTATGTGTTTGATTTAACTTGTAAAAGCTAGGTAATATAATAGTCTGTGTTAAAAGCCAAAGCCATTTGTTGTGAGCCAGAGAGGCAAAGTTAATAGGTCGGGGTTACAGAAGAGTTACTACAAGCATATGGGGGGGTGGGGAGGCAAGAGCGAAGCAAGACTGCTGGCCAAAACAGGTTCTGTTAAGTTCTTTGTGTTAAGACAGTCCAATCAAATGTCTGCCTAAATTATAATCTGCCAATCAAAATCCTACCATTGTTATAATGCAGAGGGAGGGGCAGTATGAGGTATTGTAAAGTAACTTTCTCTGTTTTACTCTGGGGTCATATGTACATAAATGTTCAATGTGTACATACTTCCCCAAAATTTCTGTTTGCAAATATAAAAGTTTGACTTCATCGCACCAATTATTTGTCTGGAGATTTTTATTTTCAACATTAATACGTATTCCCTCTGTGCTCTCCAATTTGCTTCAAGACTCGGAGGGCTGGAGACCAACTTAAAAAGTTTTGCTTCCCCCACTTAAATCATTCATGAGCGTTTCATGAGCAAAACAGTTCCTTTCAGCCAATATGCATCGAATAGCAAACAGAAGAGGAACAGTTCAGAAGAACCCCATACTCCAAGATATCAGCAGATATTTCATCCCATTTGCTCTTCAAAGCAATCCAAACAATACATCAAAAAAGAAAGCATTTTGGCTTTTAAAACACAATCATTTTTAATGGCACAGAATTGCTCCCTTTACCAAGATGCTTCCGTTATAATAGATCTCAATCTCACAAGCCTTAAATGATAACCTTGGATTTAAGTCAGAGTGGTTTCTTATTGCTTTGAGTATCAAACGTTACTTTTTCATATAGGGGTTTAGAAATCAACTCTCAATAGACCATAAAAGTTATGTTAGAGATGAAGGCATGGGGGGAGGGGAGAAAGAAAATATCCTGTTTCCATCCAGATTGTTCTTTGGTGTCCATGTCAACAATGGCAATATTGGGGGCAGATGCTGGGGCTCAAGCTCAGAATCCCCAACTGAGCCCGGGCCTCTTTCTTATTTTTGGTAGGCCCCAGAAATCTGGCCTCAAAATGCCATTCCTGACATAGTGGGCAAGGATATATAACATCACCGCTTGTAGTCTGGATGGAGAGAAGGGGGAGAAGCCAAAAGGGCCCGATTTCTTTTTTGAACAAGGCTAGGCCAGCCACCTGAGCTGCAGGGATGTGAGAAAAGCCACACAATACACCCACCCCACAATACACCTCAAATATACACTTAGTAAGTGTCATCTCCTGTCATTTTAATTACGTGGTTTTAATATGGCAGCATGATACTAAGGCACAGGATGACCTTTAGAAATAAAATAAATAAAATAAAATATTTGGAGCCTTACTGCCATATCTCCTGCCTGGGATGTGGAAACCTTTCTCTTTTCATTCCCCCTCCCTGCTGTGCGGATGGTTTCCTGCTTTGCTTCTCAGGCATTATCAGCTCATTAGAGACCTGCTGTGTAGCTCTGTCAGTAGTGTGGAAAGTAGGTGGTTTTGAATCTGCGCGGGATGGGAGGCTTCTTCTTCTCTGGACTGTGGGATTGGAGGGGTGCCATCCCCCCTTGGGAACTGGCAGTCAGAGGTGGGGATGACATGATGAGGGGGATGACGTGGGGTATAATGGTGGCTGCAATGCTGGCTATGCTTAGTTCTGGCAAGAAAAGTCTAAATGCTTATTGCTGTTGTTGTTTCATAATAAAGAAATCAACTGATTACAGAGTCTTGTTATTGAACAGTCCTGGGGCAGGACACCTGCGACTTAACACATTACTTTGCCATTTTCAGAATTCAAACAGAGAAAATGACTCCCTCCAAATTAGACACCGCTTCTTCCAAATCTTAAATGTTTGCAAAACGGTAATTACTAATGTTTGCTAAAATCATTACAAAGTGTGAAGGCTTTACTCATTAGGTAAGCAGGGAGCATTCAAAAGGTATTAGGGCAACACTGAGAAGTGTGAGAAAACTAATCAAGTCCTAGACACTATATCTTCAAGGAAAACACACAATATACAAGCATATGAATACATGCAGAGATTTGAAAAGCCTTTTGTTTATGCAAATTCTTTAGAACTTCTTCCTCTGCCACATACTTCTTTAGTTCAAAAGTTCAACTCATACACCAAACTTTACTAATACCGTGTTTCCCCGCATATAAGACAGTGTCTTATATTATATTATATTAATTTTTGCTCCCAAAGATGTGCTATGTCTTATTTTCAGGAGATGTCTTATTTTTCTGTGTTCTGTTCATCGGGCATGCTTCCAAACAAAAACTTTGCTATGTCTTACTTTCGGGGGATGCCCCGCACTTCAGCAAAACCTCTACTATGTCTTATTTTTGGGGGATGTCTTATATTAGGGGAAACAGGGTACATAGGGTTGCCAAGCCCTGTGGCAGAAAATGCTGGAACACCTGCGAGTTGGGAAGGGGGTGCATTCAGGAGAATATATTGTCAGTACTGGTAAAGACCACAGAGACTAGGGAAAATTTCTAGAATATCTCCATAGATTTCACCACCCATTCTTTTCCCCTTTCCCCAAGTATCAGTGGTTGGGGACTGACAGAAGAAGAAGAGTTGGATTTATATTCCCCCTTTCTCTCCCGTAAGGAGACTCAAAGGGGCTGACAATCTCCTTTCCCTCCCCCGCCCTCCACACCAAACACCCTGTGAGGTAGGTGGGGCTGAGAGAGAAGAACTGTGACTAGCCCAAGGTCACCCAGCTGGCATGTGTTGGAGTGCACAAACTAATCTAGTTCACCAGATAAGCTTCCACAGCTCAAGTGGCAGAGCAGGGAATCAAACCCAGTTCCTCCAGATTAGAGTACACCTGCTCTTAACCACTACGCCACTGCTGCTCCCTGACAGGAGAATTGCCTACCTTCAGACAAAAGGCAAGTGTACTAATACCTGATTTTATGATATGATTAAGTCATAAGGACAGGCATGGAAGAACTGCTTGAAAATTATAGCCCTCCCAAGGAAGGAACTAATTTTTCTGAAATGTGCAGCCTGTAACTTTGTTTCTCTCCGTCTCCAGATCACATTCTTATTTTCAGATGGTATGGATGACAAAAGCAAAATATTACACTGAAAACATTGAAGTAGACAAGCAATATCCTGGAGCAGCTGAAAAAGATGGACACACATGAATCAAGCTATTTTTCTCCTCTTTACTGCTCCTGGAACCTAAACAATAAATTTATCATTTCCTTTGTATTTCAAGACTGATTAATAACAATTTTAAAAGGCGAATAAGGGAGACAAATATCTTTAATTTTCTTCTTCATTTTGTCTCAGCACAATGCAAACAAGCTCTGCTTTTCTTCTGTTTACCGCCAGCTCTTGCCAGGTGGTCAATTCATTAAAAAGTGTTTTAAAAGTAAAATAAAACAAGAAAAGAATAGCATGCATGGAGCTTTGCAGAGGAAAAAAAGTCCTGATGCAACAGGAGATAAACACTCTGAAGGCCACATGATTTCACTGTCCCCTTGAAAGCAACTGGCCTTTCAAGAGCTCCAATTTCTTAAACTACTTTGTGAAATTTGTGGGGGGGAAAAGGATATGACATTTTCTCTTTTACAGAACTTTAAATTCAGAACACTCACATTATGTGATTTGGTGAAATGCCTTGATACCCCAGGATTACCACCAAAGTTTATAACTCAAAGGGTAATTGAGTTGGCAATCTGTACAATCTAAGTTTACAACATATGTTTCACTGGCTGGCTTGCTGGGGAGGTGGGGGTGGGGACTAGACAGGAAGAGAAGGAGGAACGGTTGGGGACCAGAGCAGAAATAAAAACCCCTCAGGAAGCTCCCTTAGTTTTATCCACCTCTTGGGTCATTTTAATTCACCAAGGAGGAAGACTTCATCTTAACCTCAAGAACATGGTACTGAATTCACCAGGGGATGGCTTCTAGATACTGAACCCAAGGTAATGAATGTTTGTTTTTAAATGCTAGCAATGCCAAGAATTACATTGTCTCGCTCTAGTTACTATCTGTACGGGTAAGTACAGAGTTAAGGCTAGAGGATTTTGATTTATTCACATTTCTTTTTGTCCTTGCTCAGCTTATTGTACTTGCATATGCTGTGTGAATTTTTAGTTTTTTTCTCATTAAACTTCTTTCTTTGCATTTTCAACGTGACTAGTCCCATCCCTATGACCCATGTTAAACTCACTATTCAGTCCACACAAACTAAGAACAGAAGGGGATGGAGCGGCAGTGAACCTTATTCCCCTAAAGTACACAACTAAGAATGCAAATCCTGTCAGTAGTAAGGATAAAAGGAGGGAGAGGAAGAGAGAGAGATCAAAAACACAGAGCAGAGAATTAGGTACTAGAGAAGAAGGCAAGAGGATGGCTGCATAACTTTCTCTCTCCCATGGGTAGAATGAATATTTGTGAGCCCCATTTCCCCAAATACAGCAGGAGAACCACGGTATTTTGTCTGCTATTACAAGCTATCCCAAGGAAGGTACAGCTTTGTCCCCATCCTGTTAAAAAGAACCTATTGATTCACAGGAGGTGGAGAAAATCATTATCCTCTGTATATTGCAGATGTCAGTTTGAGAGTGAGAGGCTTGCCCAAGACCTTCTAGTGTGTTCATAGAGGATGTAACATTTGAATCAGGGTCTCTGTAAATCACATACACTTGCTACAGTCAATCAGCTTTCTCAATAACCAGGGTCCTACAATTTTAGTCATCTGCTAAGTGTGTGCTCCAAAGCACAAAATTCAATTCAAATTGATTTTGAACCGAGTCCAACCAGCAAGCTAGGAAACACTAGAAGTCTTGCAAGATCATTTCCCCACAATTAACAACTTCTGGTTTGCTTACCCACTCAAGAAATACACCTTGAAGAGTTGAAAGTCAATGACTTTGACTCACTCTCCATTCCATCCCAGGATAAAATAGGTTTGGTATGGCAGATAGGAAGGCATCACAATTCCACAGGGAAACACTGAATCTTGTAATTGTGGTGAATACTCGAACACCCTTTAACATAGAAATAGGGATTGCCTGTAAAGCTGGAGAAGTGGTCTTATGCAAGAATAATTTCTCATACTCGGCATTCTCCTGAGAATAGGAACCAACCTTACAAGCCTGTTGTAAGGATTGAGCTAATTAACATGAAGAGCTTTGGAAACTCCAAGGATGTAACTACATCATAAATTGATATTAGAAACTGTTAGAATTAAGATGGGTTTACATATTGATGGTATAATCCTATACCTAATAAGATCCCAGTCCTGTTCTTTTTAGAAATTAAACACCATCCCATTTCAGCAAACTAAAATCAGCAAACACCTATATGTTGTTCCTTTCTGATGTAGTGCTACCAACCCTGGGTTGGTAACCAACAGGAACTTTTTATGGGTGGGGTCATGCACACTGGCATTGCTCTGATGCCAAAACCTCACTTTCTGGTGAGAACCTGATAGTGATGTCATCAAGTTGGATGACACTTTAGGATTCCCTCAAACTATGGTTTCAGTAGAATCCTAGAACATTGCCCCAATGCACTGATGTCATGAACCCAGAAGTGATATTGTAGCACTAGAGCAACACTGCTTTTCCATCTTGCCATTTTTCCCCTGCCGCACTACCAAGTGATGGCAGGAATGGAGACTCCTGGGTAGAATGACTCCCAGAGCGGGAGAGGGGTTTGCCTACTCTGATATCTGTTTTTAATTTTCCCTATACTGATCAGGAAACCTAGTTTATTTTTTACTATTTTTCTATTATGTCTGTTCCCCTCACCCACGTGGTTACAGACAAGCTGTCTGCCTATTTTTCTCTTTTCTAACTTATTTTGTACTAAGACCCTACTACAGTTTAAGCAAGGATTACCTTTTGAATAGCAAGATGTAAAAAAGAAATAAGAAGAAAAGTACCTTGCAATCTGAAAAGGTGCAGAATGTTTTGCCTTATCACTAAATAACTGCAGCCTCTTGTCTCCCCACAGTATTTAAGATGTAGGAGCAAACAGCCTCCAATACAGGATTAAGCAGGCCTTTCAGGCATAAGAACTGAGCCTCCAACTTACACACTCTCCAAATACTGTAGTTTCTTTGCTCCCCCTCCCATCATCCCCCTTCCAGAACTCGAGATGTATTTTAAAACAGTTGAGAAAACATCTGAAGAAAACACATTTGATGCTTTTTATGTTCATTCTGTATCTCATCAATAAACTGAAACGGATGAGGCTTTTTAAAATAGACCTTTCCACCAACTCAGTACAATCATGGCTGTATTAATCAGTAATTTACTTTTAACACTAAGGCACTGGGAAGCAAGTTCAGTTTGGAAAAACCAGCAAATACACTAAAACATTGTTTATTTTACTTTATTATTCATTTTATTAGAATATTTACACCCCACCTCTCCTTCTCAGCTCAAGGTGGTACTTTTCATCTCTCAGCCAGAATTTTATCATATTTTTAAACCTTTCTCAAAGGAGCTCAAGGAGTAAAACTGGCTCTTCTTGCCTCTACCATACCTTCTCTCACCTGAGGGGAGGTAGGATAGGCTGAGAGGGACCAGCCCAAGGTCACTCAGAGGCCCACTCCGCACAGGCCATTAAACACAGGTGTAGGATGGTAAAAAAAATAGTTGGGGGGGGGGAGGAACTTTGCACAGATCCTGCTCCTAAAGCGAATCTGCTCCATGTTATTTCCCCAAATTGGGTCTTTTGAGAATTGGCGCTATTTGCAAGTCTTTTGAAAAATCCCGGTTGCAGCCGGTTGTGAGCAAACAGCTGGGTAGGAGGCACTTTATTTGGCTGCACTTTCCTTTTTTTAATTTCGCGGCTTACATCTGTGTAACCACGCAGGTGCAGATGGTTGTATCATGGTATCGTGAGACGTCAGCATGGCTGTGGGGTTCATTTGTGCATGCCTGCATAGCTACGCACTGGTGGGAGAGGTAAATAAAAAAATATATGTGCCTCCCTGTGAGGGTGCAACAGCAACCTGCATTGTTTCTGTGAACTCCAGTCACTGCCTACACAGATGCATTTGATTACTTTATCCCGACTGCAACCCTCCATACATTTGATTTGCGAGTGGGCCAGAGAGTTTCATTAGCTGAGTGAGGATTTGAACTTATGTCTCCCCCGTCCTAGTCCAGCATTCTACCCACTACAGTGTGCTGGCTGTAGTTATGAGCTTGCATTATGGTAATATCCCCTTTAAACCATTCTTCTCAAAGCACATGGTTGGGTGCAGAAATAACCTGGTTCCCCCCTGTAGTGTAGGTGTAACCCCTATGTTCAGAATGGGTTGACCCAGAAAGGGGTGGAGACTCTAACCAGCAGGAGGCTGCAAAAACTGGTGAAGTTGGAGGAAGCAAGGCTACCAGGCTGGGACCTTGATTTATTTCTTTATAAGCTCTTAACACCTTGTTTAAGGTAACTGCAAAGTTGTTGGGAACTAGCGGGAAGGGAGTTGTTTATTTTTGCTGTATTGTAAATCTTAGAATTTATTGTTTCAGGGCTTTCTGTGTATGTAGTTGATGGGAGTTCTTTTGGGGATCTTCATCATCTTGAATCCAGTTCACCAAGCCTCTGAAGACTTCATAAGCCAACCACCAGCAGGAAGAATTGGACTTGGCATTATCAATAGACTGCAAATATAAGGACTTGGAATTGAAACTTGAACAGGACCTTGAAGTGTTATATTAACTGTTAATGTTTAATAAGTGTCACATGTTAAGAAAAGTAAACCATTTTGTTTTGAAATTAGTTGTTGCAAATTCCTTCCAAGTTCTGCCCCACAGACCCCACAAGCAGAGGTTACATAGGCACTAAGCAGCTGTCCCTTTTCCCAATGAACAAAACCACCCTAGCTACAATGCAACAATAACAAAGTCAAAGCTATGGAAAAAGACTTTAAGTTAGCTAAGATGCTTCACTGGGAGGTGCGCTTTTCCCCCATTTGAGTAGCAAACAGTAGTGGACACCCATGAACATACAACGCTGCCTGATGCTGAGACAGATTACTGTCTGCACTGGCTGGCAGCAGACATCTCCACATCACTTTCTACCAGATGCTTCTCAGCGACAATTCTGGGGACTGAACATGGAGCTTTCTGCATACAGATCTCATGCTCTACTACTTAGCCACAACCCCTCATCCTAACAGTGGACATGTGTAAGTTATTTTATATTTTGTCTATGAGCTGCCAAACTCATCTCAATAGCACACAAAAATGGATTTTGGAGATGGTTGGCAGGAGCTGTTCACAACATGGTTGGTCATCAAGTGATATTTAGGGGTGGGAGTAGTTGGGAAATATTTCTGTACTCCTTGGAAGTTTTAATGAGAATGAAAAAACACGGCTTCTCTGAGAAGCATATTGTATTACGCAGGGTCACAATGTATGTCCTTTGCATTATTATAAGAATCCATTGCTGCCTCTCAGGCCCTACTTTCTAAGACAGACCATTTTCTATTGAGTAATCAAGCCACACCAGAGTCTTTTCTTCCAATATCACTTCTTGCTTTTGCAGAGACAATCAATGTAGCCATTAACACCAGAGCATTACCAAGACTTTTTTCCCCTGATAACATGAACAACCAGTAGAATTTTATAAAGGAAGTATATTAATGTTGCCTTCATAGTCATTATCAGTTAATTCCTCACAGAGTTCATATTGTAGACGTTTCACAAGCTTTGAACAGTCTGTTCTTTATGTGGTGTATAAGCTCTAGAGACTCCTGGGCTGCCTCTATTTTATAGCCCCCTCATTTTGATACTAATGATATCTATCCATCTTGTCTTCCTTTTCCCTACTCTCCACTCACCTCCTGGTTCCTAGAGAAACAGCCTCAGTAGCAATTTCCTGACATTCCCCTTTTGAAACACTTTTGTCCTCAGAGAAAGGATTTCAGCTGGAAGTTGCACTGAAAAACACTAGAGTTCCCATCAGGCAGTGTTTGTAGATTAGACTTCTTGTCAGTAAAATATTATCCAGCACAACTCCCCAGTTCTATTCACTCCCGATTTGATGTTCTGCCATTCTTTCTAAAACATTTTCATTCCTTGTTACCTCGAGGTCATGAATAGACATATTTATGTATAAATGAAATATTTAGTGTTCTTCCAGTCTTTCTTCACATCAGACCTGATCAAATGCAGTTAACTATCCAGATATGCAAACCACCACAATCTCAGACAAGCAGTGAGACCAGCAATCTTACTTCATTCTTTTGGGCTGCCATAAAAAGTTGGCATTTAGGTCGCAGGGACAGATATGAATTTATCTGGGTAGGCCAACATTGGGTTGGATTCAGCAGAAACCTCAACAGATAAAAAGGTCTCCCATCAATTGAGAAAGACTCCAGTTTTCCACTCCAGCCTGTTACCTAGCTTAACAGTTAGAATATTTTTAAAGTAGTGAACCGAGAGGTAGGCTAGGTGGGATCTTTTAAATCTGCCATGAAATGCTGCTCCTGGGGGACAGCCCATATGAAAAGTTTGAAACAAGATCATCTGAAGATCATCTCCTTTTGTTAGTGAAAAGTTGCTGGTAGATAAAATGGTCATCTAGGCAGTAATACAATAGCTATTCCTTGGAAGTTACAGAAATAGCCTGCCTACTAGGCAGACCTAGGCAATAACCTAGAACAGAATGAGGCTTACCAGTAACAGCAGCTCCCTTCTCCAGCACCACTACTCATATGATTAGCAGTTGTGTGCATGGCCCATTTTACCTCCACCCAGGAGGATAGGGATATCTGTTAACTCCACCACAGCTGGATTCTGCACCCTCACATTGTCGGAGAGTTGTGTTATCTCCATGTGCACATGGGGTGCTGCACCCAAGTCATAGGTGGTCTAGGGCACAAAAAACCTGGGCCAGCCCAACATAAAAATGGCGAGCTTTTGTACATGGAAAGATCGTACAGAAGACAGATATTAGCATTTGATTAATACGAGCATATAAATATATGTTCAACTATGTTCACCATGAAGTATATAATGGGGAAGTAATCACTAATTATGGCATACTAGCAGGGCCTAGGCACGCGTTGCTGTGGCAATTGTCCTTCAAATCACAGTCTGCAACCCACACAGATGTCCATGTAGGTCCAATGATCCGCAGCATAGCCTTTTGGAGTGGTCAAATGGAATCCCTCTTTCCCTTTTCAATTCACATTGTTACATGGTGGTGTCTTTTTTTTTAGTATAAGGTAAGCCTTTCCATTCCACAATGGAGCTGTCCAGAGTGCAAATCCCGCTGTCCATGAGGCTGGTTGACACGCACAGTAAGGCAGAACTGGGGCAAGGAGGCTATCCCAGTCAGGCAGCAGAGGCAGGGTGGTGAGGCGCTCAGATCGAGGCCAGCTCCCTGGGTTCTTAAAGGGCCATGAGCAAAAGAAGTGGAGCCAGTAGTGTTGGTTTGCCCCCACCCCGTGGATTTTCTTAGAAGAAAAAGGCAAACTCCAGCTTGCTTTTAGTAAAAGAGAACTGTGGCAAATATGGGTGAGGAAGTGAGAAAGTGATGGTTGGATGTGAGGGAGGGCAGAGTGAGGTGTGTGAGGATGAGCTGGATGTGTATTGTGTGGTAGCAGTGGGTGAGGCACAGAAAGTGAAAGTTACCTGCATGTGTGTGTGGGGGGGAACCCCACATGACGTCTCACATGGCAAAGTGTGTATGTGTTTCACTTCCACTCGTATTACCTAACAGTATTACCTATTTACTGTTTTCACTGCTCATCTCTGTCCATCTGCGCAAACATTCTAAGCCCTCATACCAAGCCCTCAGGCCACAGACATGATGCACGAACATTCTAAGGGTGACAGTTAAACACAGTCAGCTTCATGGCCTGGTGCACCAGGAAAAAGACGTTTTACCTGGCTCAGGTATGGACTTTTGGTGATTTGAAGGTCCGATTACCTGCCCGCAACAGGGAGGGATGTCATGTAAAAATTTGGGGGCGATCCGTCCAGCTGTTTCGGCGTTAGGGCGTGACTAACAAAGTCACTGTTAGCTTTTTATATATACAGATGATGAATATCACAGTAGAAGACACTGGGCAGGTAAGTTTATCTTAGTGTGTCTTGGGAGCATTTTATTATCTGTGCATCTTTTTTTTTTAAAAAAAAATCCCACTATTCCTGTAAGGAGCTCAGAGCAGCATATAAACTTTCCCCAAACTCCCTTTCATCCTCGTACAACTTTATGAGATAGCTGGTCCAAAGTTATCCAGTAAATTTCACAGTTGCATAGGGATTTTCATCTGCATCTCCCCAGCCCTAGCTGGGCAATCTAATCATTATGCACCACTGCCTCCAGTTACCTGATCAACCGAGCAACTCTAAGCACAGCTACCTCATTCTAAATTCATTTAAGTCCGCGGGCTTTGAAAGATTATACCTCTACTGCAAATTTATCAACAAGGCTAATAGTGTGACTTTACGGAGCTACATTACACATGCCTAGGGCCAGAGGAAATGCCACAAGATATTTTCCCCTGGTTTTTAAATGGCTACCCATCTCTGCCCTGACGTATCCGAAACAGCTTTTGAAAAAAGCCCTCACCTGCAAAAGAAATTTCTAAGGGGTCATGGCTTGAGAAAAATAAGGCCAGAATTTCTTGGGCCATGCAGAACTAGTTCTGTGGAAGGGTTTTTGGAACAAGTCAATCATGTGTGATTTATGGTTCCACCTGAATCCCAGCATTCCTCACTCCCGAAATGTGAATACACTAGGGCAAGTCATTATATAACTATATAAAGCAAGAAAGTGTTTGATCGACTGAGAAACCATCTGTTTGCTGTATTGCACCGTTATGACTCTTATGCAGCTCTGTGCATGCAAGTGAAGCTCCCACAATGACAACAAGAAAACTAGCTCTTCTCAAATGTTATCCATACATAGTGGGAAACCATAAACTGTGCATGTAAGTGAAACTGGCCCTTCTCAAATGTTACAACTGTGCATAATGAGAGCCCACCAACTGTGAACATTGGGAGTGCATGCTATTCATGACGCTCCTGACCCAGGCAGCCACCATGTCATCTAACAGGGGCAACATGCCTAATTTGTATATGCATACCACTTTGGCAGACTTGTAAACTAAAACCTTGAAAAATCCATACTGAAGCTGCATGTGCATGCAAAATATGTTCAGAAATATAGCAACCGTGCATATTGGGAGAATCAACACATGGTTGGGAGGCTCTCCATGCAGATGTATGTAATATGCAAAAAGGTCTTACATCATGGACTGATCCACCATACCTGGCCACAGAAACCGTGTATGCCATGGCTGGATAGCACCTTCACCCAACTCTATTCTGTTTGTGAGCGGCATCAACTGCTTCACTCAGTTGTGTTTACTTGTTTCCTTCCTTCTGTCTCCTCCCAACGCATAATACACAAAGATTTAATATAGTAGTCTGCAGCTGAATTACATATGATGGCTAACTGAGGTTTGCTTTCATCTCAGTAACTGCGGCTCTTAACTACAGTTTAATCTAACAATCTGGAATAAGAATCTAGGATAATCTTCAATAAGCGTCCACTTGCAAATGATTGCTAAAGTGCACTGAAAATGGATTGGAAATGCATTATTCAGCATATGTGGAAGTCCCCTTTGAGAAGCACCTGCTTTCTGACATCACAACTAATTGGTGCTAAACAGAAGCCTTCCATCTTCAGGCTCCAAGAACTGCACAACAAGAGGGAGTGGGGTTTATCGTGGCAAATAAACCAAGCTTTCTTCAATAAGACCATAGTGTTCTTGTAGTACCAAGCAAAATGTCTCACGAGGCCTGTAAATCCATAGCAAGAAATGAAATCCTTTGCTGTATTTCTAAAAAGAGGCATGTCAAATGAACAGATTTACAATGCAATCCTAAGCAAAGTTACACCCTTCAATGGTCTTAGACGGGTGTTAACTCTATTTAAGATTACACTGTTAGAAACATAACTTTACCACAGACTCAAGGCTTAACAGTCATTCCCTCTCCTCAGGGAACCTCGAAAACTGCTGTTCAATTAATGGGGCTCAGAAACCTTAACAGAATTTTTAGCTCTCTTGCCAAGTTACAATTCCCAGGATTTTGGCAGTAAAACTGGTATAAAATCAATATACGTTTGTGGTGCAGAGACGGTGAGAAAAATCCACTGGTCAATAATGAATTGATGCTTTTTCACAGCTGGTCAGCCCACTCCTATGAAAGAAACGAGGCCAAAATAATTACCCTGGAAATTTGTCATTTCATCTTTCCTGCTTAAAATAATAGCGATAATAAGATAAAATGAAACATCTGATTCAAGGGATTTACTAGTCACTGTTTGTGAAATATAAATCCTGGGACAGTTAACTCAGGTTTTGTTTTACCTGGTGTGAGCACAGAATCCCTGGTGTGCCTCCGTGCTCCTTCCCTGGAAGGAATCAGGTTTTTGCACAGCAGCATTCCTCACTATTAATCAGAAATGCGGCTTCTCTCACCACTCTCTTGCAGCTGGGCACAGTGGGAGTCAAAGTGACATCAGTTCTCATTAAAATAAAACCCTAAGAAATGGTGTCAAATCTGGAGAGAGAGAGAGAGAGAGAGAGAGAGAGAGAGAGAACTCTGAAGAAAGAGAGCTGGGAAATCTCCTAAATCTCAGAGACTAAGAAAATTATTTCCAATGTTTACATTAGAGCATTCTTCTGGATAGCTGCAGTCCTTCAAAAACCAACAAACATTTTGATGGACGTGGGCTTCTATGGCTTGCGCCCCTGGCAGCAAAGAATATTCAGGAAGTGGCAATCGCCCATCTGGAATCTCATAGCTGCTCCAGTGTGTGATAATTTTTCATCAGCAGGTGTGCTATAGAAACATTTAGGTGTCTGGGGGACAGCACTCAGGCTGCCCAGTACACAGATCAGACCCCCATGCTGCGCCATACACTTTTTTTTACCTTGAACCAATTTTTGTTAATAAAATGACTGTGGCCAACTTTTTACCACACAAAAAGCATGTTGTGCTCAATTTTATTCATGGTATGGCCAGGTGGGCTTTAGTTACTTCCCTCAAACAGCAAAATTATTTCCAATGTTTACATTAGAGCATTCTTCTGGATAGCTGCAGTCCTTCAAAAATCAACAAACATTTTGATGGAGGTGACCTGATGCTCATTCACACTGAAACATTCCTAACCTATAAGTGTCTATCATTCAGAATAATTCTTTGAGATAACACTGAAGGAACTCACTATAGCTTTGGTTTATTGGAGGGATGGGGGACAATACCGTGTTTCCCCGAAAATAAGACAGGGTCTTATATTAATTTTTGCTCCAAAAGATGCATTAGGGCTTATTTTCAGCGGATGTCTTATTTTTTCCCATGATTTTGTGCCGCCCATGTGACCAGATCAACTGCGCCGGGGAATCTATAACTAGGGCTTATTTTTGGAGTAGGGCTTATATTTCAAGCATCCTCCAAAAATCCCGCAAAATTATGCTAGGGCTTATTTTCAGGGTAGGTCTTATTTTGGGGGAAACAGGGTAGTTATCTTGTGTGAACATTAGAATGAGCAGTCTTGGAATCCTTGGCCACCAATATGCTTCAGCAGGGTGGGATATAATTCACTGTTTACCGTACGCACACACTAACACCCCAGTTTGTGAGAAACAGTGCATGGTTAAATGCTCTGAAAACAGTATCATTACTATTATTATTTTAAAAACTCAACAAAACACCTGAGATGAAATTATTGCTATGCTAGCAGAAGGGAATAGATTATAATTTGGCCTAATGATCGTATGATTTGTTGGCTGACTGAAAAAAAATCACCTTTATTCATGTTCTTCATTGCCAAACTGAGTCCATGTTTGGTGTCAGTGGAAGGTGATATAAAAAGGAAAAACCTTTACAAGCAAATCTTTCACACACTACATTCCTCAAGAAGCTGCTGTGAAGTCTACATTTGTATAATCAAAAACCTTTCAGAGGGTGTTTCCGCACTACAAAAGGGAGTGAAGGTCGACTCGGTTCCCTTCAATGGGGGGCGATTCCTGGCTGTCCGCACAGCAACTTCCTTGGCCCCCTGGAACCGAGCTAAGTGGGCGGGTACCTGTTTCGCTCCTCGATCGTGATTGGCGCTTGTGTTACGGCGGGAAACGGGAACGTTCTTTGTTTTTTTTTACAGTTTCTGTACGTCGCAGCTACGTAGCATTGACACGCTGAACTACTTCTGGCGCAGTCGGAGCTACGAAGCTTTGGCGCCAAAATTTTTCCAGTCAGTAATAACTCCTTGTCACTTTGAAACAATCTCGATATCGTAGCTTCAAAACGTGAGAGAAACTGTATTAAAAAAGCCGCGCTCTCTGCCCGTCACGACTCTCCCATTCTGCGCATGCGAACGAAGCGGCTCCTGATTGGTTGAATGGATGCGGTGTCGTTTCAATGCGTCCGCTTCGAAGCGATATCGACCTTGTTCCACCAGCGAGTCGCAGTTCATAACTGCGACAGGGATGTCGCGGTTCCGAGCGGGGGGAACAGAGACAAGACAACGTCGAGCTCGGTTGTAGTGCGGATACACTGAGTTGAACCTGAGTAGAAACCGGTACAACACAGTAAGTGCGGAAGCACCCAGAGTACCTTTAACCATGTCTTAATCACATGCAAAATCCAGTCACCACCAGAAAGCAGAGAAAGAAAGGGAAGTAATGGTAAAGATTTATTTCTCTGTCAGATATGTGGGTTTAAAAAAATGCTATAGTGTGTTAAACAAGATCTGGTCCCAAAATATAAGATTTTTGTAAAGCTGTAACACCTAGTTTTATTGTTAGTGGCGGAGGGATTAGAGAGACATTTTAAAAATTCCGCCACAGTATTTGACTTAATGAACTCCTGTGGCCACGGACTGCTAAGGTTCAATACGTACATTTACACTTGAAGTAGTAGATCCATTTACACAGTCTCAAATTAACGGCTATTAAAGCTGAAGCTAGTTGAATGGCTTGTTCGTGCACTTGAGGTTAGACATGTTTTTTAAGTGCCCTGGTAGATAATGAACTAGACTAACCAGCACTTTGGTGTTTGGGGATCTTATAAAGGAAAGACATTGCCAACAGACCTTATCACCTCATCACACTCAGAGCACGGCATATACTTGCTTATCAACTCAGCAAAATATCCCACAGAAGGAAAAGGAAGCAATAAATCCAGATTGTCTGAACCCATGGCACAACATCCCTCATGAAAGACCTTTGTATCAGATGACAGCTCCAAGGAGAACCACAAAGCCAAGTCAGAATGGTCCATCATGGTAGCTTTCTCAATTCAGTATCTTTAAACCTTTGGCTGCTTGTTTTATGGGGAAGAAAAAACAAAGATCATGAAACAAAATAACATTTTTAAATTTCTTTCAAGAATTCCCCTTTACAAAAAAGATGGGCTCATGGGAACCTGAAAGTTACATCCATGGATCATGTGCTTTCAAAAGGTATGTCATATTAAAACTAATGGAATGGATATTCATTTGAATATTCATATTGCTATGTCCTTTCTTCCAAGAGAAGCTTAACTGGATTCACCCATTTTAATTATTTTTTTAGACAGATGACCTTTTTTTGTAATTGAAAATATCTTCACAGTATAATGTCTAAATATATACACGTCCAGCCTTCTGACCTTTGTAACTAGGTACATGTCCAATTTTACTAACAAAAATGATTAAGTGTCTGATCAAATGAACAAAGGAAGGGTCATAAGTAGCGAAGAATTAAACTTATACATGTGTTAAGTATCCCACTTTACCCTCCCTGCCTGCCTGCCCGCCCGCTCGCCCATCAAGTCACATCTAACTTATGGTGACCCTGTAGGGTTTTCAAGGCAAGAGTCATTCAGAGGTGATGTTCTGCCCCCCAAGTGAATCTGTTTTTGATGCCCTGTACTTGGCTAGGACAGAGTGTGGGAGACCCAAGCCAGGTTCAACAGTTCAACAATAGGTTTATTACTGGACAGAATCAAGACCCTAACTCTTCCCTTGGGTCTATCTAAATCAGAGTACTTGCTTGCCTTGAGCAGGTTTGAAGCTGTAGACTGTGTCTTTGAAGCTGTAGACTGTGGCTGCTTTCAAGAAAGTCCACTGTGTCTTGCTTCCTTTTAGTTCTTTCAGTCTTTGTCTAGTTCTAACTGCTGCTAAACTTAACTTGTGCTCTATGGACCACCATATACTAATATGTACGCCACGAATATTCCAGTCTCCAACTACCTTTAGCACCTCACTCTGACTGACGAGCCAGAACTAAAACAGGGGATTGCTGGGTAAAGAAAGGAAACTGCCTATTGGGAAATGTCTTAAAGGGACAGGGGCTAACTTAAATACCCTCCCTTAGAAGACTTAACAATGAACTAAAACCATGTTAACTATGGGAAAACTAAAGCTTAATGGGGAAATAACAAAACCATCTGTGGGGGCATGACAGGTGGTTTGCCATTGCCTGCCTCCATGTCATGGCACTGGTACTCCTGTGAGATCTTGCATCCAACCATTTTTGAATATGACAAAACAATGAGAAAAGGAGGACCCACAAGGGGGAATTTATAAAAATCAAAGGGGGAACCTACAAAAGCCAAAGAACCCTGTGGGGCATTCTGGATTAGAGCATATTGTCTTCATTTCTTTGGTCCCTGGTTGATACATGCATTTTAAAATCAAGGCAAGAAAGTTGTTTTAAGGGTAAAAGATCTCATTAAGATGAGTAGCTGAACTTTTTTGGTTAGTGTCATAGACTCTCTTTTAAAATAAATGCAGAAATAACATAACTTGTAAAATGCCTTCTGTGAAGATCAATCATTAAGCATCATCGTACATATTATTTGACTTGTACTTTATTTCACTTATTGTGTTGGGAATAGTCACAGAAGAGCTTAATTTAGCAGTACTTCAAGATGTGAGTTTGCATCTCATATAATATCCCCTATAATCCAATCATAGGCCCCTTTCGCACATGCAGAATAAGGCACTTTCAATCCACTTTCAATCCGCTTTGCAGCTGGATTTTACTGTGCGATATAGCAAAATCCACTTGCAAACAATTGTGAAAGTGGATTGAAAGCACATTGTTCTGCATGTGTGGAAGTGCCCATAGGTTTGCTGACCCTGGGAAATATTTGGAGATCTGGGGGTGGAGCCTGGGGAGGGGAGGAACCACAACAGGGTAAAATGCCATAGAGTCCATCATTTACACACACGTGGTCTCCTTTGCTTTGAACATACATTCCCTTCAGGTTTGATTCCTGGTTATGCACACTTTCCTCCCTCTTTGGCAGTCATCCCACCCTCAGGTCAGAGAATCCCCATGGTTTCCAAAAGCTTTTAAAGTTTGCAACCTTAAACATTAGCAGGAAAGACAAAAAAACTTTTTTTTTCTTTCAGTAATGTATTTTCAGCTAAGAACTAGGTGACTAAGGTTAAACCTGACACTTGCAAATACCTGCTTTGTGTATAAGAGGCCGGCAAGGGAAAGAAGGGAGAAAGGAGAAGGGAGAGCGACTTGCAACTGAAAAACAAAAAGGTGAACTTTCCAGCTTTGAGATTTTCAGATCCAATTAAATCAGGCCTTATCGGCAGCAAGGAGCCTCAAAGATTCTATTAAAACATAATACCAGAGAAAATTGAAGAGATCATAATAGTAATGTAATTGCACCAAAGTCTTGAAAAACGTTCTGTTAGCGAGATTGTGAAAATCAATCACTGGGTTGTGCAGATGAGCTAATCTCAATGAACCTCATTTAGCATTCACTTTAATGACAGCACTGCAGCCAGGTCTTCAGACTGCTGAACTCAGTAATGTATAACCATCTCCTCTGCCAATAATATTCAATTTATGAACTGCACAATAGGCACTTTCCACAATCACAAAGAACCAGCCACCTTTCTCACTGAACTCCTGTAGGCAGTTTTCACAATCAAAGAACCAGTCATCTTTCTTACTGCACTCCTGTTCGCCTTCGGCACTCGCAGAAAACGGAAGATATCACAGTCATGCCCAGTACATTTGTTGAGTTTTTAGCTTTTCCTTTTTCATCTGACTTTGTTGACTGAATAGAAGGAAATTTCTCCTGTGCAAATGCCTATGTACACCTCTGTTCTCCCTGGCTGTTAGATCAAATTAAATCATTGGAATGAGGATTATATTTCAATTGCTTGCACTAAGAGTCTACCAACGATCTCCAGCAGCTTGGTAGCTGAAGGCATTGAAACACCTATGCATTTAACTCTAAACATGGCCCCAGAGCAACAAAACAAAGGTCAGCATGGTGGGGACCAAGTACAGAAGGGGCAGATGTTTCTATAGATCTGAAGAATCCCAAGTTTGCAAAAAATCTTACATTGTAAAAAGATAAAGGGATAAAAGAAAATTACCTGCTGCAAGTATATCTCATGAGGTCTCGGCAGCCATTTTGGATGGGCTAGGCAATGGCAGACGAGAGCCTGCAGTAGCCCAGGTAATCCAAACTGCAGAGGTGAACTGGGCAAGGAAAGGGAATTAGTAAGCAGGAAAGACATGGAAAAAGATGAAACACTGTTGAAATAAATCCAAAGCTTCAGGATCTGGGGCTGTCACATTCTCAAGAGCAAAGTTTCGGTGCTTCAGCAGTCACAAGAAAAAGTGGGTTGCTTTCTGCTTTCCAAAAGTGACAATGTCCAGAGAAGGGTATGCCTAGGTTCAACGAATTGCTGAGCAAAATCCTCATTGCCCCACTGTAGGTATGTCTGTGTGGAAGGAAGGGAAATGAGAGCTAGCATCAAATGACACCCAGCAAAGCATAACTAGCCCTGCATTTTGCTAAATGGAGAGAGGATGTTGAAGAAGTAAATTATTTGTTTAGGCTTACACAACTGAAGTAAATAAGCTGCAGTAGACCTTTTCCACACAAGCAATTCGCAATGTTTTTTTCAGAAGAACAAAACATGTCCTCAGACTTCTGCACTTCAATTTTCCCCAATGGTGCTGGAAATATTTCTGTAGTTTCTGAAACACTTTTTACAATGATATTTTTCCCTCGAACATTTCTGAGTCAGCTCTCCTTGCAGTGCAGTTAAACCTGGGACATTTTAAATTTCCAGCCAGAAAGCTGGGCCATTTTCCATGTGCCTGTGCTACCGCTCAACTTTCTCCACAGAACCTCGTCCACCATTTTTTTTGCATCTCTTGCCCTGCACATATCCCCTTTGCCCCTTCATTTCCTTATCTGCTTTAAAAAAAATTGGCATAGCAAAGAAGCAGTGCTTCAGTGGATTAACAGAGCATTGCTTCAACAAATGGCAAAAAAAATCTAATGATTTTGCCTTTAAAAGATCCTTCTCCTCCTGCAATGTGCGCTCATACATAGAGGAATTTTCAACTAAAAATATTTTCCCCTTCGAACTCACCCGGGAGCCATGCATTCCTATTAATCATGCCACAAAGTCACTTTGCTTGTGAGTTTGCCACAATGCATTACAAGCTATACAACAGCAAGCAGGGGGCCTGTAAGAGTCAGGGCACGCTTGAGTGATAGTTACACTTAAAAGCAGAATAGGTAAACAAGGCAGCATCTCTAGCAGAAGGGGGGAAATGGAGAGAGAAATCATATATTCTATACCATAAGAAGGCTTACATTTTTCTTTTTTTTCTTTCTTTCTTTCTTTTGCTATTAAGTTACAGCCAACCTATGGTGACCCCGTAGAGTTTTCAAGGCAAGAGATATTCAGAGATGGTTCGCTATAGGCTGACTGTGGAGAGATTCTGGAATTCCTTGGTAGTCTCCCATTGAAATACTGACCAGGGGCAACCCTGCTTACTTTCCTGTATCTGACAAGATTGGACTAGCTTGGGTAGGGTTGCCAACTCTTGGGACTACAACGGATCTTCAGGAAACAAGATCCGTTGTAGTCCCAAGAGTTGGCAACCCTACCCAGGCTAGTCCAATCTTGTCAGATACAGGAAAGTAAGCAGGGTTGCCCCTGGTCAGTATTTGTATTGTAAAAGGTTTTCACGGCCGGAATCACTGGGGTGTTGTGTGGTTTCTGGGCTGTGTGGCCGTGTTCTAGTAGCATTTTCTCCTGATGTTTCACCTGCATCTGTGGCTGGCATCTTCAGAAGATCCTATGAAGATGCCAGCCACAACAGATGCAGGCAAAACATCAGGAGAAAATGCTACTAGAATATGGTCATACAGCCTGGAAACCACACAACACCCCACCAAACTGATCTTCAGGAAACATTGAAAACCTTTTACAATACAAAGATCAGTTCACTTGGGAAAAAAAGGTCACTTTGAAAGGTGGACTCCATGGAATTATTCCACATTGAAGCCCCTCCCCTCCACAAACCTCACTATCCCCAGACTCCGCCCCCCAAATTTCCTGGTATTTCCTAACCCAGGACGGATGAACTGCCAGGTCTGCTGGGAAAGGGGGGGGGGGAAGTAACTCACAAAGAGGAAGAAGGACAGGACACCTTTGCAAAGTGTGAGCCACCCTGAAACTGGCCTTTGGCTAGGGTGGGGAGGGATATAAATCTAGTTATAATAGTAATAAAAATAACTTCAAGCAGATCAGGGCAAGGAGCCTTGCTAGTCAACTTGATACTGGGTAGCTTTGTGTCAATGCGTTGAAGACTAAACAGATAGCCACTGACCTGCCGTGAGAACTTCCTCCTTTGCAGATAAAGAGTACAACATTTTATCCTTAAAGATGCCGAGATAAAATGAAAATTCCATAGCCTTGAACCACCAACCCCCCCCCCCCAAAAAACCCTGCTTGTCAATTAGTATTCAACTGATTTCCTGTTCTAGAACTCCCATTCAACTGCTTAGCAACAGAAGTATGAAAGTGGGAGGGGGAGTAATTATGGGACAGTTGAGCATTTGAGTCAATCCAGATCTGTTGGATGGCTTGTTTCTTTACAAAAAATGTTTTTTTAAATGATTAGCGTATAAGGCTTCTGTCCAAATATTGTACTCCATTTGACAATACCTTTGGCCTACTTTCAGTTTCATTTAAGCAAACTAGTCCAGGACACAACAGACATTCCTAGGCCAGATGACTGGAATTCTGCAACCTAAGTTAGGAAACTCTAAACTGTATCTGGCACATCTTTGGGAAAACTCCAATCTAAATTAAGAAAACCTAAACCATTTCTGGCACATCCTGTCCAAACACTTCTGGATTTTTTTTCCAGTGCTGAATCTATAAGCCGAATTTCCACTGAAAATTTAATCTAGATACAGCCAAGTTTCAAAAAAATCAGCACCTTTTCATCCAGGTTCCAACATCCTCACCGCAGCATGTTTCTAGTGAAGACGTCTAGGCCTGCCCCTTGCAGGGGTGCCTGCTGTCAGGGGTGAAGTTATTAAGCTAGCAGCACCAAAATTTCAGAGTATCTTTAGGAGACCCTCTTAATGATACTACCCAGGTTTGGTGAAGTTTGGTTCATGAGGGCCAAAGTTATGGACCCTCAAATGATGTGACTGGCCTCCACTCGGTCCAGGGCCTTTACGGCTCTGGCCCTGGCCTGGTGGAACACTCTCCCTCCAGCTGTCCGGGCCCTGTGGGATCTCAGCAATTTCCGCAGGGCCTGTAAGACTGAGTTGTTCCACCAGGCCTTTGGAGAGACCAGTCCCTGAATTGTGCCCCCTCTGTTTTCCTGTGAGGGCCCCTTTACATCTTTGGGACCCACCGTGCCCCCCTCTTCCCTCAATAGGAGGATTTTTAAAGTAAGGGTTATTTTAGAGTTTATGGGGCTGAGTTTTTCATGTTAGGTATTAATTATTGGTTGTTATTTATTCACCCCTCTTGTTATTGTATTTTATGTTGATGTTGTACACCGCCCAGAGCCCTCTGGGGATGGGGTGGTATACCAAATCGAATTAATAATAATAATAATAATAATAATAATAATAATAATAATAATAATAATAATAATAATAATAATAATAATAATAATAATAATAATAATAATAATAATAAAACGGCGGGAATACGATCAAGGCTATCAACACCTGGGCCATACCAGTCATCAGATACACTGCTGGAATTGTGAACTGGACACAAGCAGAGCTGGATGATCTGGACAGAAAAACAAGAAAACTGATGACAATCCACTACTCATTACACCCGCGTAGTGATGTTGACAGACTTTACCCACCCAGAAAATCAGGAGGTAGAGGGCTTCTGCAAGTGAAACAAACAGTGGAAGAAGAGAAACATGCACTGGCAGATTATGTGAAAAACAGTGAAGAACCAACATTGATGGAAGTCAACAGCAGAAAACTGCTCAAAGTGCAAAAGACAAAGAGTGAATACTGTAAAATTACAGAGCAAAGCAGAAGATAAAACTGGCAAAAGAAGGCTCTCCATGGACAGTTCCTGGAAAAAAAATGAGGACAAAATTGACAAGGAAAAACCTGGTTGTGGCTCACAAATGGAACTTTGAAAAAGGAGACTGAGAGCTTGATTCCTGCAGCCCAAGAACAAGCAATTCGGACAAATGTCATCAAAGCCAGAATTGAAAAGTCGACTACAGATCTCAAGTGCAGTCGCTGCAAGGAAGCAGATGAAACAATAGATCACATACTTAGCTGCTGCAAGAAGATCGCGCAGACGGACTACTACCCATCTCCTATTAGCTCCCATTGGAAACAATAGGGGATGGGAGCACCCCTTTTGGGAGTCCATAGCTTTGGACCCCTAGACCAAACTTCCCAAAACCTGGGTGGTATCAGTAGGAGACTCCTCTGATGATACCGCCCAGGTTTGGTGAAGTCTGGTTCGGGGGGGGGGGGGCAAAGTTATGGCCCCTCAAATGTGTAGCTCCCATCTTCTATTAGCTCCCATTGAAAACAATGGGGGATGGGGGACACCCCATTTGGGAGTCCATAGCTTTGGACTCCCTGGACCAAACTTCACAAAACCTGGGTGGTATCAATAAGAGTATCTCCTGATAGTACATCCCAAGTTTGGTGAAGTTTGGTTCAGGATGTCCAAAGTTATGGACCCTCAAATATGTAGCCTTCATCTTCTATTAGCTCCCATTGGAGTGTCCCCCCCCCCCCCAAAGGTGCATATATAAGCAGATCCAGGAAAATCCCATGATAAGGGATGGGGGGAGTGCCAGAAACAGGACTGATCTTGTTCTGCAGTTCGGCAGTGGGGAGATCATGAGGAAACCTGGATATTTCAGGTGACTATCCCAGGATTAATTGCCAGGGAGGAAATCACCTATAATCTACTAAAGTGCTTTTTACCTCCAGTAGCACAAGCAGAGGACTGATAGGACATAGTCAATTCTCCATCCAAGCTGCCTATTTAACAAGGCAAGAAGAAGAAGAGGAAGAGGAAGAGGAGGATCATCTTGCCTCCATAAAATCATCCAGCCCTTTGTAGAGTTCAACTGCATAGAAGAAGTGGTTGAGTACATGCCCAGTCCCCATGATCAGTGACCCTATTTTCCAAACATCAGTGATCACAAGGAGAGAGGAAGCCCTGCAGATGATCAGGCAGCCACACAGAGGAAGGTGTCAGGGCCAGCCAGATTGTGTCTGTCCCCCCCGCCCCCGCCATTCACCTACAGCGAAGATATGGGTCTGTCATTTCTACAGGGGTGGTCAAAGGCAGCTTCACCCATCCATGTCTTGGTGCCTCAAACAGCTTATATTTATATACTCTGCTGATGAAGAAAGTGGATCATAATTTAGAAACGGTATTCAGTTTGTTAAATTCTACTAAGATGCAGATTTGATATTTCTGGGAAAAGAAAAACTATCCTGCTTTGCTCAACTAGTATCACTGAGGAACTTCATTAAGTGTTTCTCTATTTCTCTCTCACTCTTCTTTTGTTTGGTAATATAAGGAACATATACCGGAGGGAACCACAGAGTCTGGGATGTTGCTGATAAGTCCAAACTAATTTAATTCAGCTAAAGAAGAAGAATGGTGAGAGAATGTTGATACATTGCATCCTTTGCACACTGAATTAAACATTCAATGATGAATGTGAGTTCATATTGTCTTGCTTGTGGTAATAGTTTGCTAAAATTAAAATAATCTTGAAATGCATAGAAATTTGATTGGATTCTATACAGCGTGAGAAGATCTGCATGCTGTAATGCTACTTTCATGCCTTCTCCCCTGCCCTTCTGCAGTCTTCTCCCCCCCACACACACACACACTCTTGGGTCAGTGGGTCCCCCTGAAACAGTCTATCTCCTCCCACTGCAGTCTTCTTCTGCCCCCTGCATTCTGCACTTTTGGTCAGTGGATTCATCACAGGGACCAAAGTGAAAGTCTATAGGGCAGGCCAAACTATACATTAAAATACATATGAGTCTGCCATAGGGACTCAAAAGCACCATATTGGAAAGATTCAGATGAGGACTGTGATGCAGAGGGAGCATAGACTATTGCCCCCCCCCCCCCATGTCATTGTCCTGAAAAATAATAATGGCCCCCTGCACTGTTTCAACTCATACAAGAAGGCAGGAGCCCTTCCTCTCCCTACAGCAGGGTGGGAAACTATGGCCCTCCAGATGTTCGTGGACTACAATTCCCATCAGCCCCTGCCAGCATGGCCAATTGGCTATTCTGGCAGGGGCTGATGGGAATTGTAGTCCACGAACATCTGGAGGGCCATAGTTGCCCACCCCTGCCCTACAGTGTACTCCGGATCCAAACTGGACCTCTGAGATGCTTTTAAACAGAGTTCCTACTAAGTATTGTGACCATCATGTGTGCTCCATGGTATTCTTCTCACAAGAGTGTTCCCCTTCAAGTGCTTTATGGAGTCACACTTTGCATTCATAAAGTGTACCTATGAACCTGAAGACACATGTGTTTTAGTCATCTCAGATGCAGCAAAGGAAAATATTAGACACATAATTAAATAATAATTCTGGAGTCACTCCTCAGACTAATAATCTTGAAAAATACAGTTCAGGCATTTCAAGTACTAGTGAACACTACTTCTGTTCCACAGGATGAAATGCAAGATCCTGATCCAAATATCCCAAATGGGATTACATTTGCTAGGATACACATACATATTTCTCCTTAGTAAGAATGGGACTGATCTGGTATTAGAAACTAGGATAGGAAAGAGAATATGAGCAACTCTGAATCCTGACATAACATGAAAAAAATAGGTCTCCCCTTTTCCATGGTCTCTTGATCATGCTGGAAGACTTGGGGGAAGGACAAGGTCAGTGATGACTATAATACAGTGGAACCTTGGTTTTCGTTGATAATCCATCCAGAAAACCTCAGCAAAATCTGAAACTGACGAAAACCAAGGCAAACACTGGAAAACAATGGAGTTGCATGGGTCGCCATTTGTTGTCACAGAATTAGGGAAAACCGACGAAAACTGAAGCAAACGACAAAAACCAATGACAATGAAAATTGAAGTTCCACTGTAGCTGGTTATTATGGCCAACCAAAACTTCTGAACTTGCACACACATGCACACACATGGTATAGGGTATAGCCATGTCCTGGTTTATGTGTGCTTTATGTGTGGAAATGGGCAGCTGAAACTTTGCATGACACAGAGGTATATAACATCAGCTCATAACTCAAATCCCATTTCACCTTTATTGACGGGACAAGGTGTTTTTCTCCAAGGTAATCTTAGCACATTGTAAACCTCAATTTCAATTGCAACTCAACAACCAGCTGACTTACAAAACTGTGTGCCTGAGCCCAATTTCAACACATGATCTAAGTGAACACACCAGCTGTACAACTTAATTCTGTTTGCCAACATGAATACTTTGGTATACAGTGATGGAATACAATTCAAGGGCTCAAACTATGGGAAAAGTGTGTGTTACTGTGTGTGTATGTGTGAGGTGGCCAAGGGAAGGGGGGGGGGTAACAGTGTATAGTATCTATCTATCTATCTATCTATCTATCTATCTATCTATCTATCTATCTATCTATCTATCTATCTATCTATCTATCTATCTATCTATCTATCTATCTATCTATCTATCTATCTATCTATCTATCTATCTATCTTCAAGACTTATATACTGCCCTTCCCAGTTGGCTCAGGGCAGTTCCCAACTTCTGATAAAATGATACAATACAATATAAATAGATTAAAACCCACTAGCTAGATGAACACTTTCCAGGCCCCACTTTAATACCTGCATAATATTCAGAAATCTTAGAATCTAAATTTGGAAGGAGACATAATTGGCTGCCTAGTCCAACCCCCTGCTCAATGCAAGATCAACCTAAAGAATCCCTGATAAGTGTTTCTCCAGCTGCTGCTTGAAGGCTGCCAGTGAGGAGGAACTCAACACCTCCCTAGACAGCTGATTCTACAGATAAACTACTCTTACTGTAAAAAAAATTCTCCTAATATCTCGCCAGATACTTTTCCACCTGTAATTTAAACCTATTATTGTGAGTCCTATTCTCTGCTGCTGACAGGAAGAGCTCCCTGCCCTACTCTTAGTAATAACTTTTCAAATACTTGAAGAGAGTAATCAAGTCCCCCCTCAACCGCCTCTTTTCCAGACTGAAATGTTCCCAAGTCCATCAGCTTTTCTACATAGGTGTTGTTTTCCAGGTCCCTGAAATCACAAAGCAGAGTTTTCAGCATCTCTGCATCACCCATTCCAGAAAGATCTCCACCTGTTGATTCCATCCTATTATAAAGCTGCTAAAAGAACACAGGGTTTATAAAAAGGGAGCAATCATCCGCAAGTGAAGCATTAAAAATCACAAGACCAACTTCATAAATTTATTCGATACCTCCTTGAAAGCTGGGAAGATGCTTTGCTGCCATGGCTGTTCTAAGGAGACTCTTCCAGAATGGCATCTACTACTTTAAAATGGAATTTGATAATTTGGATAATTAAGTGTGTTTCCCTAGGCTATTAAGGCAGAGCAAGTTTTCTAATACTAGCTCCTAATTTCCTCAAAAATTGTGAAGACGGGTTCTCTTTAACAAGCTGAAAAATCTATCAAATAAATGAGGAAATCAATGATTAAACCAAATCTTTAGTAACACTTATTTGCTTAACAAGGGAGTAAGCCAGTACTCTGAGAAATAATGTTCTAGCAAGTGTCTTTTCACTGTTTCTAATAAACACAACTGAAGAATCTCTAATATATGCTTTTTCGAAAAAAACAAAAAACAACTGATTAGATGCAACTGAGCCAATTAATGGCTCACTTTCTGCTGTAATCCTTCGACAGTAAGTGTTGCCACTAATAGTACTAGGTTAGGATGCTTCAGTTGACTATTTCCAGTGTAGTGCCATTTTTTAAAAAATCCATGAACACTTATTTGAGAGATAGTATGCAAAACATGTGAAGAGTTAAGATATTGTCTCCTAGGTGAATCAATTTAGTGATCTTCAATATGGTCCCTGTTGAAGCCATGGTACCCCAACTGATGTGTTTCCTGGTACCCACATGATTCTTCCCAAAAGTGAAGAGCTTTCTGGTACTTCACTCAAAAAGGAAGTTTTTCAGAAGACCCCAGAGGCATCCCTTTTGGGCCCACAAGAGCATCACATTCAAAAACAGCTGTTCCCATCATGGGAGGTTCCAAATCAGGCATCCTCAGCATTCTGTAATTGCCCCCCCCCACCCCATGGTGGTCATTTTTGGGAGTGGTCCCATCTTCCATGGCAGTCATTTTATTTTGGGATATCATTATTGGGATCTACCCTGATATGCACAAACTTCCATTATTCCCTTCTGAAATACCTTTCATAACTACTCCATCTCCTCAGGGACCCATGAATGAATGAATGAATGAATGAATGAATGAATGAATGAATGAATGAATGAATGAATGAATGAATGAATGAATGAATGAATGAATGAATGAATGAATGAGTGTGTGTGTGTGTGTTTTATTTATTACGTGGTTCTCAAACTGTGGGATGGGTCGAGATGGCCCTAAAGCAGGCCATGAAGATCAAATTCCTAAGCAGAAAAGGAGTCTCCAGTCTTTTGAGTGCTGCATCCGTCCCCTCGTTCACCCACACTTCACTCTGAGGGATTCTACTTATCCCTAGTCACCAGCAGTGAAAGAGGCAAACGTATATAGCCTGTGCCTACTGATTTCCAAGCCATCACTGCTGGTGACTTACAGCACTGGGTCAGTAAGTCTCAAGGCATCAAGCAAGTTTAGAACTGGCTCCCATATAAAAATGCCACTGCATTTTGTAACAGTAAGGAATGAAAATAGTGAAAAACAAGGAAGAGAAAAAAGAAATAGGAAGTCTGAAGAGGGTGAGTTTTTTCACTTGCATTTCATGTAGTATTTAACCACATTTTCCATGGTTTACATTTGTTTTATTTCCACTGGTTTGAAGATGAAATACGTTTCCAGGTGTAATTTTCTGGCAATGTTTTCTAAAACATCACCAGACTATAGGCAATTAAAATTTTGACTCTCTGAGCAAGCACTGGCAATGTCTGTGTCTGCATTTTTCCTCAGATCCTCAAGTGTGGTTGGCCTGGGGCTATCCGTTTTAAAAAATGGTGGGAGGTGAGGCATAGGCAAGGGAACTTAATCCTAGCCCTTCATACCTTGCTGTGCTCGATTAAGTTCAACAAAGTAAAATACATCACCTGAATGCAAGAAGCAGAAGAGATTTCCTTTCATGCCCACGCAGGAAGCGGAAATGGTCTACATGGAAATACCTATCAAGAGAATCATCTTTATCCACTAACTTCTATGCTCAAGGGCATCTCGATAGCCTGGGCCGTTTCCGCACGGGCAAAATATGACGTCGTCGCAACGGAAAAAGAAGCGTCAGAGCGAGAGCGTTCGCACGCGCAGCGGCGGAGGTGCGCAGTCGCGCCGTCGCGAAAACGCTAAACCGGCGCGAAGACGGTGTATTCAGAAAACGCTTAAAACCACTCTTTTCCCCATGTGACGCATCGACGCCGCACTCGTGCGAACAGCCGCCACGGAGCTGTCGTCACAAATGGCGTCGGGCCTGCACGGCTTCGCAAGTGCGCAGGCGCAACGTCGCGAGACGCCGCTTCCGCAGCGCTTCCGTGCGAACCGTCACATTTCTGCGGGGCTGCGGACGCCCGCAGCTCCGCCTGTCTGTGTGAACGCTTTTTTTGGGATGCGTCGCAATTTGCGACGTCATCGCGTCGCTGCTTTTGGCCGTGCGGAAACGGCCCTGGATTATTTGCCAAGTTACTGTCTTCCCTTGCTCCCTCTCCCATTGTCTGCTTGAATAACTGTGAAATGCACCAGCCGGGTGCCAAAAAGAATAGCCAAAAAGAACAGTAAGACATTTCTTAAAATTTCCAGAGACAACTTGAGATTACTGCTGGATGCAATTGTCAGCAACTAGGTGTCTCTGTGTGTGCAAAGTGAAAAATTGTCAAGTCACAGCTGACTTATGGTAAACTAACAACGTTTTCAAGGCAAGAGACTTACTGAGATGGTTTGCTATTGCCTTCTCTGGATAGTGACTTGGTGGTCTTACATCCAAGTACTAGCCAGGAAAGAACCCACTTTGCTTCTGAGATCTGATGAGATCAGACTAGCCCGGGACATCCAGGTCAAAGGAGCAACCAAATAGGGTACAATATAGTAAAGGAAAAAGTGGATTCAGCTTTGCTTTTCATTAGCGAATATCTGAGTGCATGTACCTAGAGAAGCAGAGAGAAAAGAAGAACTAGCAAATATGGATGAAAAGCAAAATATCCATCTTAACCCATCCACACAAGCTTGGGGAAGGGTACCCTATGCAATCCTATTAAGAGCCCTGGTTCTCCTTATTCATAACACCCTGAAGCAAACTGAAATCCAAGAGCACTCAACACTGAGAGATGCTTCCTTACTATTAAAGGCAGACACTTTCTTTGGTTACTATTAATGGTTCTCTGTATGTTGTAAAGCCTGGGTGTTTGCTTGCATAACAGATGCTGGATTCCTCTATCACTGAACCCTATTTATTGGGTGCAAGAGAGTAGGTTATGGTGAAATCTCCCATGGGGAATAGCTGGTTTTATTAAACGCTGCTTTGAACTCAATGGAGGAATGGCAGGATGCATTCATAAGCATCCTGTTTGCCTTTCTAGACTTTTAAACCCTTTCCGAGGGCACTGCTGATGATCATGGGTGTAAACACACACACACTCATATATACATGCACACACGCATACACACACGGAGAGAGAGAGAGAGAGAGAGAGAGAGAGAGAGAGAGAGAGAGAGAGATTGGTAGCTAAGAAACAAGTTTAAATCAATGACCCCCATACCATTTTGGACGTGTCATAGCACCAGTAAGTTGAGCACAAAACTACCCTGTATTAACAACAGTTTAACACAAAGTTAATTTCTCTCCTTCCAGGGACAAAGAAAAATACCTCTGGAAGCTCACAGTCCCTACAGGCCTGTGTGGATTTTACCATGTTTTCTGCAAGTTTCCCTTGACCCTAACTTTGAGCTATTAGTGTAGCCACTAGCTTTAGACAGAACTTGCTCTCCTGGGCCATGGCTCTTCCATACATTTTATTCCTGACAACAGCAGCTAAGGCAGTATCCTCACCAGTATAAGAACAGCCTATGGAGAGATTGTATGAAACAATAAAGGTAGTCTTTTAAAAGCACACAGGGAAAAAAAGAGCAGCTAAATTATCCCCATGGAAGCCACCCTGTTCCTGCTTCCACCTCCCATTTAAAAGAAAATAAATTCTCCATGACAGCCCTTAATGGCCTCCACAGTTATTCAACTGAACATGCCCTCAAATTACAGGGAAATAAAATGATGATAATAATGCTTGGCTAAAAAATGAGGAGGTGGGACGGCACAGGAAAGCAGATAGGGTTTGCTTCTTGTGCTTCTATTTGTTCAGCAAAGCAGAGCAACAAAGAATCACTACCAATTAGTTCGCCAATACATTGATAGAGCACTTAAATCACCCCATGGGGCACACGTCATGGAAACTACATTGTCATTGCACTTTAGAAAAAAAATTAATTCACTCTTCTTCACCTAACACGTTCACCTACCTACTTAAGCATGACTAATACATCTTTCTTCATTATGTAGCATCAGGATCCCTACCTTCAAATAATTAAAAAAAACCTGCATTCTTGTACAACACTTCCTTTTAAGAACTCCATTGAACAAAAAATAGTAAGGGCCACTGGGCAAATCCATTACCCTTTTGCCAATTACAGGCACCCAATGCATCCCCTAAAATACATATGAAGCAGAATAAGATGGAAATGAAGCAACAGTCTTGTGAGCCAGTAGAAAGGACTGAACTATTTTGAACTGCAGGCGAGGAACCCTATGTGTTCACTGCATTCACTGTTGAACTTATAGGGCTGTATAAGCCATAGAGTTTGGGGCGAACACAGTGACGTTGCTATGGAAAATGGAGCCCTGGGCAGATTCTGAATGTTTAGCCCTCTATGGACCCCGGTGACCTCCTTCCCTCCTGTCCGAAATCTGCCCTCTCCCCTCGCAGGCACTGCCACCAAATTTCCAGTAAATTCCAAATCACCACATGTAGCATCCGTTTGGGCAACACCTCTTTAGTCATGCTATTATATACCGATGATACAGTTCTACTCTCTCAAACCAAGATAGGGATGAAACGCCTCCTTTATGCCTTTGCCGCATATTGTGATCATAACCAACTCACAAATAATTACGAGAAAGCCAAAATTATGGTTTTCTCTAAATCATGGAAGCCAACATCATGGTCCATTAAAGGGATCCAAATTGAACAAGTCAAAAATTTCAACTACCTGGGCATTCACTTCCAGTTTAACCTGAAATGGACCGTCCACTATAATCACATCATTTCTTCTGCCAACCAGAGCGATGCAGCAATAAGATGTTTTTTTCTACACCTAGGGCGGCCAATGTGTTCCAGCAGTGGTGAGAACCTTCTGAGGTAGATTGATATCTCAGGTCTTATATGGTGCTCCTATCTGGCAAAAACGCCGTCCTGAGGGAGCTGTTCGCAAGGGGGGCGAAGCTGCTTCGCAGCCACGCCGCCCTCGCTCCTCCCCAGTGGTGCGAAGCCACCATTTTCCCACCTTGCTCTTCGAGAAAAGTTTTTGGAAAACTGTTCGCTGTGCGGACAGCAGCGGCTGGAAGGCACCATCCCTCCCTCCTTGCCCAATCGACTTACCGTCCCTGCGACCATCTGGTGCGTCGTCGAGGTCTGGGGACACGCCCCCCTGCCCTGCGACTCCAGAGTGGTCGTGCAGGGCAGGGGGCGTGTCCCCTGGCCTCGGCGACACGCCGGACGGTTGCAGGGACGATAAGTCGATCGGGCGACGGCGCAGCGCGGCTCCATCTTCCCGGGGGTGTGTGGTCGTTACCGGGACCGGGGGGTTGGGTCGGCATCATGTACGTCGACCCGACCCCCAGCGTGGCCATGCGGAAGTGGCCTTTGTGTGCCAAAACAGGCTCAAATCTACTCGAGACACAAATTTGGCTACATTCATTAAGATATTGGGCACACTTGCATTTTCGCTCTAAACCGGACAGTTTAACCAAACGTATGATTCATTTCTCTCTTCCTGGAGCTCTCAGATCACATCCAAAATAAATTAACTGGGCTTCGGACTGGATATTTTAACAGCATGGATGAAACACAAACTGTTAGCCTTTTGACACAAAGGCTAATTGATACTGAAACACAGATACTATCTCCCCACCATATGAAAGACATTCTACCTGAGGGTTCCCCACCTCCACGTCATAGGGGTCTACCAGCGTATCTTATCAATGTTTCTTCGCCTTATCTGAGACATATTTTAATGTTGGCTTGGTAAGCACATCCATGGACTTATACAATCACTTTACAGCATAAGCAGATCTATCTATTTTAGATGTGTACACCTGTACTGATTTGAACAATGCAAGGTCATCACATTGGTGACGATTTTAAAAAGTGATGCATTTATTGGTTCTACGCAGAGCTATCTGAGAAATATAGTGATTTCCTCTAACTGCCAGTCCTTCTCTGCCTTGAAATTAAGTATGCAGTTGCTTCCAAAAACCAGTAGAAAGCTATTTCTTTTGCCCTTCGAAGATCCAAAGTGACTCATATTGTGCAGTCGTTCTCACTTTGCCATTAAGGGTCTCCATGAATAAAAGAATCCCAAACTTACAAGCATCATTGCCATCAAGAGATGGAATTATCATCAGGCAAACAAGAGTTTGTGAATAATTAATCTGACCATGAAGCACATTAGCATTGTTCTATTTTTAGTTTATGGGCCCAAAGATGACATCACAGGCAATTTGAGAAAGGGACAAGAAGCAATTAGTGTGTCTGAGTGAATGACAAAATGATATGTGAGTAATTTCCATAGAGTAGACAAAATGAGCACTTAAATTTAAAACAAACAAACAAACAAAAACCTGGTTCCATGACACAAAAACACAAATATATAGAAGATGCATAAGAAAAGTTACAGTCACAGAATAACAAAAATAACAGGCAAAAAAACATTTTTGAAACATATTTATTGAAACATATTTTTTGAAACATATTTTGAAACATGCTTTGGTACATCCCGATATTTTAATATAGATGGATTTTATAGCTGCCAATTATATTGAACATTACCTATGTTGTCATTGTAAAGACAATCCATATGGTAGAGTCATACAATCTACTCTGTTTAGCACATTGAGGCCATGGATTCTGTTGTCTCTACCAAACAAACGGTCTTTACAAAGGTTACATAGGTAGCGTTCAAACAAAATATGTACTGTTAATTTCATATATATGTATTTTAAAGTTCATTTTGATGTTTTAAATGCTTGCTGATTTGGGGACTCTAACCAGGGTGTAAAGGCATAAATGTTTTAAACAAATAAATATACATAATTATTCTTAAGAAACAGATTTAACTACCTTGTTACTGATGTTACTAGCACAACATGAGATCTAGCCAAAAAAAATCAACTGCTGTGTTCCTCCAACAACCTCTAGTCACACTAACACATGCATGTACACTGCTTAATCTCTGATTCTTTTCTGACTCCAACAAATTGTATCATCTGCCAAGTCCAACAATGTTGCTCATGCCACTGCTGGGGGGGCGGGGGGGCACCAGACAAGTGGGTGGCCAGGAAAGTGATGGGAGACAGAGTGTGTGCAAGAGAGTTCTATGTTCACTTAATTATGTGTATATTGAAATTTTATCCATCAACATAATATACCAACACTTCCTAAGCAAAGTTTCTCTCCAAGGTACTATGTTTAACATCTAGTACTTAGGTAGAAATATTCGTGTTGCCACAACTAAATTTCTCAACTAGCAGCCATGTTTTTATTTTCCAGGTTACTATCAATCTGCAAAAACAAAATCAACTTTGCATTGCACCCACCTCACAGGGTGTTTGTTGTGAGGGAGAAGGGAAAAGAGACTGTAAGCCCCCCCCCCCCTTAGTCTCCTTACAGGAGAGAAAGGGGGGGGGAGTATAAATCCAAAACTCTTCTTCTCAATTCTTCTTCTTCAAACTACTTTACTATTAGTTAGGGTAGGGCAAAAAAAATCTACTGGTATTTTCCAGGTTCAGATTTAATAAAACTGGAAATTTTTGAAAAACTAAAAAGACTTGACATTTCCTATACTTTTTTTGGGGGGGGGGGGGGGGGGTTTCAAAAAAATTTAAGGTTATTAAACCAAAATCTGAAAAAACCTCCGGACTCCAGATTCCACATGGGCCTGAGAGGCAGCAAGAGGCACAGAGTTGAACCGGCACCACCTGCTGCCTCCTAGTTTGGAGGCTGTGGCGCAGAGATGAACCGAGCCCAGCGTTCAACCGCAGGCACCACCTCTGGACTCCATGTGGAGATTGGAGGAGGCGCCTGCAGTTGAACACTGGACCTGGCTAGGCTGAGTTCAGCCTTGAAGTGTGAATGCTGCCTCCAAAGTCCATGTGGAGATTGGAGGCGGCACGTGTAGTTCAACACTGGGCCCGATAATTGAGTGAGGGAGTCAGTCAAAGTGGACCAAAAACACTGGCAAAATGCAGCATTTTTCAAGATGTGCTTTTTTGGCTCCACTTTATTGCCACCTTTGTTTGGAAAAAATACCAACCAAGTATTTGGGGGGTAGATTTTTGTTCAGCTTTAGCCAAATGCCCATCCCAACTAACAGTGTCACAAATCTCACACCAATATTTTTATTACAACAAAGAACTTCCACCAAATATGCATGAACATTCCTTTTTCCTATTTACAATGCCAACTTAGGTCAGAGCCAGTTTTTATTATTTGAAAGCTCTTATCTGGCATATGAAATGTCCATGGATTGATACCTGACCTAAATTGGCACTCCATATATGGGTAAGCCTTAACCCACTCTCTCTTATCCAAACATTGGAAGACATCATCAATATATTTGTGATGGAATAGTACTGTAAAACTAGCAGAATCACACCTACATGTTAAAATCAGCCTTTGATCTCAAGACCTCCGGATGGAGAAAACCAAGCCTGGGAGAGACAAGCTTGTTTCAGTAAAAATCTGGGTCCTTTCTCCAATAACTCCAACCAGCTGAATTCTCAAAGATTTATTGGAAAACAGAAATCAAAGAAATAAAATAAAATGCAGTTACAGAGATTTGCTCAGCTGAATACATTCTTATGGATCTTTTGGGACATCCAGCCCAGAGGTGCTCCTCTTAGCTTAGCCCATGGTAGAGTCACCTTGGTCTTTGTTCTTAGTCTCCAAGAAAACTTTCCCCCTTGCCATGTGGTCCGCAAAGCTTTTTGAAGTGCCTTATTTGGGCATCTTCCTGTCCTGAGTAAATTTCCATGGCCTTTTGGTTTCTCCATCCGGAGGTCTTGAGATCAAAGGCCGATTTTAACATGTAGGTGTGATTCTGCTAGTTTTACAGTGCTATTCCATCACAGTATTATTATAGATTTTTATCAAGGCTCCATTTGGAATTTTAAATCTATCAGTGTGGCATATAATCTTCTACACATTCTTTTAAAAAGTTTTTTAAATTGAATGGTTAAACATTGTGTATGGATAGAAATTCACTAGAGAACAAAAGGTTGAAATAGTCTTTATTTATTGATTGATGTTGCTGTTGCAAATATTACTTTGGTTAGTTAGGTCTGACTCAAGATGTACGTATGTACTCAAGAGACCCTAGGCCACAGGTTTCAAACTCGCGGCCCTCCAGATGTTATGGACTACATTTCCCATCATCCCCTGCCAGCACGATGCTGGCAGGGGATGATGGGAACTGAAGTCCATAACATCTGGAGGGCTGCAATTTGACACCTATGCCCTAGGCATCTAGTGAGCCTTTCTATAGCAGATCATTCAATTCCTGGCAGAAGACACACACCACAATAAGGTTCATTATGGGTACCGTACACAAGTCATACCATTAATCTCTGCCTCCATGTTAATCTTTAATTAAAACATAACTATTGCATTCTTAACACTGATTAAATCCACTGTAATTACACTATCCATTATTGTTGCACAGATAAAGAGCATTTACATGAGTGCCGAAATGTATTGTGCCCAACGATAAGCAGGTCACAAGCAAGGAGATCAACCTGAGAAGAAGTTTTCAATCTATTCAACTCCCCATATTTATAGGTCTTTTTAAAATAGTCTCTTAACATTAACTAACTGCCCCACTTTTAATAAGAGAGCTGCCTGCTCCCTCCCAAATTCACATGGAGTCTGGTGGGTGGAGGATTTTTCGGGTTTGGGTTTAATAACCTGAACATTTTGAAAAGAAAAAACCCCAAAAGCCAATAGGGAACATTAGCTGGGGGGGGGGGGGATTGGATAGTTTCTGGATCCATTAAACCTAAACCCAAAAATACCAATAGATTTTTTTGGGTCCAACCCTAACTAATAAGAAGATTCTTTTTTTTAAGTAGCTTGCAACACAATGTTGATTTTGTTTTAGTAGACTGAGAGTAACCCAGAAAATAAAACCATGGCTACTAGTTGAGAAATTTAGTCATGGCAGACTGTCACAAACAGTGAGCATTGTCTGAGAAGCAGCTGTCAATCTATTCAACTACCCATATTTATAGGTTTTAAAAATAGTCACTTAGCATTAGCTAACTGCCCCTCTTAATAAGAGCTAACTCATTCTCTTGTTGGCTAACTCATTCTCTTACTTCAAATACCATGCACAGTAATCTACACTTGAAACGCCTTCTTAAAATATGTAAAAAACTACTAAGTTCATTCTTGCTACAGGCTACAATGTTTTTTTTTAAAAAACCTGATTACAGTTTTCTCATATTTGTGTATAACTTTGGCCCTTAACCAGGACACCCCATATTTGAACTATATCACTTCTGTGGAGCTGGACATTCTTACACACTTGAATCTCATCATACACAATCTGGTGCTATCAGATGGGTTATAATCTTGTGCGTGTGTGTGTGTGTTGACTTATGGTGACTCCATAGGGTTTTTAAGGCAAGAGACATCTAGAAGGGGCCTGCCTACACTTCAGAATGTTGGTATTCCTTGGAGGATGCCCATCTTAATATGGACCAGGGCTGACCCTGCTTAGCTTCTTTCCTTTCCTTCCCCTCCCACTTCTGTTATACTTTCAGGCATCCCACTGCCCAAGATGTCCTGGGATGCTAGAATGACTATAGCCATATAAATATGCATAGTTGAATAGTGTGCGACAATCAGCAAAGTTAAGGCACGATGTGCCTGCCAATACAAAGAGTAATGATTCATAGAAGAAGCAAGATAAATAAATGATTCCTCTTCTCCACCAGCTTCTCTTTGGATGGCTGGGTGAAGAACGCAGAATTTAACCAGCTGAATTCTTATGTTCCCTTCCTTCAACAGCATCAGCTCAAACAGGGGGCAGAGGATAGACAGGAGGCAATGCCTTTGCAATGTCTTTTAGACATTTGCTTCAGGCCCCTGACACAAGCAGGCCTTTGATTGCTCTGGAGCCATGCTGATGTCTTGTCTGCCCACTTTCCCAGAGCAATATGTAAGGCTGCCTGGCAACACTACCAGGAAAGTATTTTGTAAAGTGAAAAGGGCTATAGTATAATGAAATGGTTAAGGAGGTCACTTGTATAAAGGGAATAGGATTGCAGTCTATGCATTATCTTGCCTTTACTGCACTGTCTTCTACTTTTGTAACTCCATTTGCAGCACGTGTCTCATACATTCTCCACTGTTGTCTAATTTTTTAAATCCTAGTCTTAGTGATCATTTACTGGATGTCTTATGCTATCTTATTGCATTGTTTTATGTTACACAGTCCATCTTGAGTCTCAGTGAGACAGCTACTCTATAAATAAACAGATATGTTCAGTAGGGTGAACAAAAACCTTTGATGGTTCAAACTGCAAGGATCCTCTTGGAAAATACCAACTTCTCTCAGTATCTTCAAGCCAGGTGAATGGAAAGCTTCGGCCTGGCTTGTTGCCCCATCAGTTTGCATGGGAGTGAAGTTAGATAAGCTAGTTCAAAGGGAGAAACATTCTCAGGTCGCTTCCTGTTTTCCTGTTTGTTCGTTACTATGCAGTCAAGATCAAATGAAAATATCATCTTATACCATCAGAAAAAAACTGAGCAACACGTAACTGAGTGACCCATATCATGATTACTTTGGCTTACAGATAAGGCAAAGTTGCCAAGACAAGATTTGAAAGAATCCAATATACATATCGCCGAAGGCTTTCACAGCCGGATTCAACTGGTTGTTGTGGGTTTTCTAGGCTGTGTGGCGGTGGTCTGGTAGATCTTGTTCCTAACATTTCACCTGCATCTGCAGCTGGCATCTTCAGAGGTGTATCACAAAGAGAAGTCTGTTATGCACTGTGTCCAGCCACAGATGCAGGCGAAACGTTGGTAACAAGATCAACCAGACCATGGCCACACAGCCCGGAAAACCCATAACAACCAAATATACATATCGATTAGTAGATTTCTGTATCTATTCCTTTATCACTCCAAACTCTTGTTTGCTTTGCATTCACTCTTACTTCATTCCATTTCAATAAGGAGAACTTCCCCTACAGACATATCAGTTAGAAATGGGACTGAATGACCACGCACTGATTTTAGCTGTGACAGATTTAGGTTGTGACAAAGAATGATGACGATGAATATGGGAAAGGGGTAACTTAAGCAAGTAATCATATATGATACATAGGATGAAATGCCTACCAGCCAGTGTCAGATCTCTGCCCTCAAGAAGTGTGCAACCTACTTTGCAGGGTAATTTTACATAACACAGCAGTTTGTGCCTGAAACCGCAGGCTGGAGAGAAGGTGTCATACAAAAGGGCCTTAGAGATTTTGAGAGCATTTCTTTTTTCTTGCAAAACCAACTGCCAAGTGACACGGTGAGAGAACTAACACTTGACAAAAAGTGATAAGTATTCAACTGCAAGGCTAATACATCTTGTGATGATTTTCAACAGGGACAGAGAAGAAAGAATAGGTCGTGGCGGATTATGATGCTGTACAATGGGACTGCAGCACTACAGTTTCCCTGATTAACTTTGGCTCATCTGATCCAGCACAACAACATCTATATATCTAATTCTCACATGTGCCCCTTGCCTGAGGATACTTAAACCACCCAAGTCTGCAGAAAAATAAAAAAACCCAAACCAAAATAAACAAACAAATAAATGGGGGTTTAAATCTCCCACCCCTCAAAAAAAGTTAAAGAAACTATCGTCTGCACATGAACAACCAACATGCTTACCTCTTAGAGGCAGGCAGCATTTCTGGTGGCAGGGGAGCCTGTGCTTAAAACATGGCAGCCAACAGGGGGCCGCCAGTGGGCCTGCTCCCCCCACCATTATTGTAAGGTAAGTGACAGTAGGGGGAGGGAGATGAGATTTCCGCCTCTCCCACTATGGTGGATGCCAGAAACCACTTTGGACTCAAGATGACAAACAAGTGGGGATTGGTGGGGGGGGGGGGGCTTCACCGTGCCTGCACATAGTGGCTCCAGGAGGTTGACAAGAAAATGGGGAAAGGAGACCCAGAGCCATAATGGCAGGAATGGGATCCCTCTCTTCCCCCACATGAGTTTCATGGCCCCCCTCTTATAACTGATTCTGAACAGAGCCATAGCTTGATGATCAAAGAATGCTGAGGCTGGGGAGAAACAAGGGGGATTTTTCTACAAGTCTGGGAAAAGTGAATATGAAAAGTGAAAAAGGGAGTGGGATAGAAAACCCTAACATCATAGAAACAATGTTTGCTTATCTAAAGAAAGTGTGCCAATAAGATTTCATGAGACTACACTGTGATATCTCAGTGGTTGCTAGGCCTCATGCAAACAATATGGCTGAGGATTCCAAACCTCAGTGTCAGTGCAGAGGAGGGGGAGACAGACCAAAAAGGTGCCAGACAGGGAGAGGGAAAGTGAAGCTGGAGAGGGGGGCAGAGAAAAGATAAAAAGGACAAACTGAAAATAGGGAAATCTGAGAAAAGAAGGAAGAGAAAAGACAGGGGCTGTCAAGGGGAAGGAACAGAAAAAAGTAGGTAGGTGAGTAGATAGGAGAGATGGTAACAGAAGTAGCTGTTGGCACTGCTAGGGGAATGAAAGAAGGGAAAGCAAAAGAGAGAGGGTGAAGGAGATCTGAGTCCTTATGAGTACCCTACTTGTTCAAATATAAGCTAGGAAAGGGACTTGTGCAACCTGCATATTATGGTGACAACTGTTGTTGTTAAAATATATTAACTACTTCTTCATTAGGAAGTTTTACTCAAGAAAACTTGCAACAACAAAAAACACATAAAAACTAACAATCAAAAATATTAAACCATACAAGAAAGCAAATCAGAACCAAACTGAAAGGATGAGTACAAATTAAATCATACAGAATTTGGGAAAGCCAATAAAGGCAGGTCTCTGTGGATCACATTATCACAAGCTCCTGCTGATCTGATCTCTTGGTCTCTGGTACTGCCCGAGGATGGTTTCCATGTTGTCCCTATTTTGCAGGACCACTGGTTGATTGACAGAACACCGGCCCCCAATGTCCTGCTCTGCATACTATCCCATAAGTCATTACATATATTTTCTGTTTGATTTGTGAAATAGTATGGAAACAACATCTTGGCCTGGCCTTTCTAAAACCCTCCTGAAACCTATTTTCCCCTACAGTCACTGGGTTTTGTCCATCAGGAAATTCTCCTTCACAGCTTTCACTGAAATGGACAAGCTCTACTATGACTGAAATGAAATGTCACTGAATCATGCAGACAGGTTTATGGGGGCTTGCCCTCCATCGTACACATTTTTCCACTTCAAACCCCTTTGCCCTAACGGGCACTCAAACTGATTCACTTGAAGTGGTTTCTCAATGTTCCTGCCTAGACCTATGCCCACTTATTTGCTTCACCTCTCACAAAAAAAAAAAAAATCCACCGAAAATAACTCTGAAAGCCAGGTAGATTATGTTGTGGCCTCAGTACCTTGGAATTGTCACTAGATTTCTATCACTGCTCTCTCTATTTGATAGAAATTTTTTGACTTGCATCCAGCAGGGCAACTAATATTCTGTAGCTAATTGTGCGCACAGCCATGACAGAACATTGCAGGAAGGACACCGTTTCATATGTCTCCGGGGAAATAGCAGGATACTTCATTTACTGCCACCCATCTGTCTGGTCACGGCACAATTGCATTGCATTCCATGCCAAAGTCACGGTGTGATATGCCCTTCATGAGTGTTTTAGCCAGCTGAAAGCCACCTTTTTTTACACCCTCTCCTCCATTAGATGTCACTTGAGTGACACAATATGATTGGTTTTGTTGAATGGTCCAGAAGCTTAAATCAGAGAACCATAACTGGGAGCATAAGGTTTTGATGTTATCTGGAGGACAGAAAACAGTTTCAGCTAATTTGTACTGATTTGGGGCTATATGAGGAGGAAAGAAATCCACCTACAGTTTACTAGATGTATTTTGCCAAAAAAAAAAACAACCGCCACTGCTCCATAAAAAAGTTCCTTTTAAAACAAAATGAGTCACATTCAGTGAAAGCTCAACAGAATACTACTGTTGAAACTACACCTCACTGCGGTGCCGATATTTGACAACGTGAGTACTGTCAACCAAGTCAGCTGGAAACATTCACTTCAATTTTAAAAGAAAATTTGAAATCAGAAGTTACAATACTGTGTAGCTAAATAAATCTGAAGTAAGGGAAGCCCTTCTGGCACTGGAAGACATTCTGTAAGCTGAAAAGTGTTTGCAGTCTTCAGAGATGCCAACACAAAGTCATCCCTGTTTTCAGGTTAGTGCATTTTCATTGTAGAAGGCTGCTCATTAGCAGTGCCTCTATTCATGGGCCTCAGATAACCGCTGTCTAAACAATTACCACCTTCGCATCCTGAACTTTTATGACTATTAAAACCTTTTCCCTTATGATACCACAGCAATAATTTTCCAGATAAGATATGGACAAAGAGGGCCAAAGCATACTTTTCAGGGGAAAGGAAAAATGTCTTAAAAAATAACAAACCCACTTTGAGCTACACTTTCATAATAACAGAGAAAATCTACAGCACAGATGAAGATAAGAAAGATAAACGATAATAAGATGGAGAATGGCTTATCAGTCCCTGCTTTTCGGCCTCTGTACCACTGCCAGAGGTTGCATGCTTGGCTACTATTGATGTGGAATAAATCTCACTCTAATCACCAACAAGAATGGCTTTTCGAGTTATTACATGCACACCCTGTCAAGTTCCTACTTGGTAAATCTGAATGTCCCGATCATCTGTCTTAACAAAGTAAATGACTGTCTTGACATAAGCAAAGGAAAAACAGTAACCCAATCTGATTATTTTCACTCACACACAGTAACCAATACGAGAACATATTTTAAAGAATACCTGTAGGCTTCATGTTCTTACCAGCCAGATAAGCTTGGTTATATGGTGGTGTGGGAATGCATTCCTACCCTCCACCATACACATAATAGCACACAAAGAAGACAGACAACACAGAAAACGTAGGTATGCACCCTTCTCCCCTGATATTATTCCCTCTGACACAGAGAATTGCATGAATCAGACTGCCATTGGCTCCAGGAGGAGTACCGGATCAAGTTCAAGGTCCTGGCTCTTACCCTATAAGACCCTAAATGATTTGGGGCCAGCATACCTATGGGACTGTCTCTCCAGCTACATCCCTTGAAGAGTGCTCTGTTCAGCTAGTGAAAACCTTCTGGTGGTCCCTGGCTCAAAAGTTATATGGCTTGCCTCAACCAGGGCTAAGGCGTTCTCTGCCCTGGCCTCACCCTGGTGGAACACTCTAACTAGTGAGATCCAGGCCCTGAGGAACCTAACACAGTTCCGCAGAGTCGGTGAGAGGGAGCTTTCCACCAGGCTGACACACCTATCATTTTCCATCTTGGCTTCCCCTTCACCATTCTATGACATTTTCCATCATTTACCAGATATCAGCCCATTTTCTTCCCCTTGGTGGTTTGTAGTAGTTGACACTGTAGTTTTTAGTAAATTATGGGTTGGTTTTATTGATTTTAAATTGATTCTATAGTTTAAATATTGTTAGCCACTCTGAGCCCATGAGGGGAAGGGCAGGGTATAAAACCAATAATAAACAAATAAGAGATCTCTTCATACATTACATGGTTTGTGTGTTGATGGGGAGGGACACTTCTCCCCCATGCAAAAGAGGAGCACTGCCTGAGATAGGTCTGTGCTTTTGCCATAAGGCAATATCACAAATGGGTTTTCTAGCTTGTTTTAACACTTGTGATAATAAACATGAATCCTGGCTCTCTATTTTCACATTACCCTTGTGATATCTAACATTCCTCAGGCTTGCTGTCACCAGCTGATCAGCAGTATAAATAACTGCCATGTTAATGGCATTCCTAGAAGATTCTGGCGTTTTAATAAAAATTCAAAGGAAATATATTCTCATTTCATTATGGCAACAAGTGTCAGAAACAATCGATGTTAGACACATAACACCTTCTCAGCAACTGGCAGGAATGTAGATACTGAAAATATCATGTGACTTTTGGATGCAACTATTTTAATGAGGCTAGAAATCTTTTAATTTTTTTCCTTTGCTTCTTTTTTATTAGAAGATAATAGCAGACCTCTCACTCTTTCAGTTGTGAAAGTTTGTACCCTTGTGATTGATTTTCACAACCGTTTAGATGAGGTCTAGTTTGTTTTTTTAAAAAAAAATACGTCGTAATCTGCTTGAAACTAATAAATTAAGAAGCACTATAAGGGAGGGAGGGAGAGAGAGAGAGAGAGAGAGAGAGAGAGAGAGAGAGAGAGAGAGAGAGAGAGAGAGAGAGAGAGAGAGAGAACTGTCAGGAAGACTGGATTGACTTCAACAAATGAAGGATCACTCGGATGGGATGAGACTGATGTGGATCTTTTTGAGAAACTATTGAAAACCCCAGGGGTTTGTCTGGGAGGGGAAGATTGAACCATCGAGTTTCTGAAAATGAACAGAAGTAACTGTAAGTTACACTAAAGAAACTTTTTTTAAAAAAGTCTTCCAGTTCTTAGTATTTTGATATCTATTTTAATATTTTGATATCTTCCCTGTTAATATTTAGCACGCAGTAATATGGAGACTGAGTTGATAGGCTGGATTCTGCAGTCACTCAGCAGACAGCACCGAAGGCTGCAAGTCTTCCTGATTCTCCCCTCCTCCTGCCACCCATGTATGACCCAGGATTCTCTGGGACTGCAGAATCTACATGGATGAATAGCCCCACACATCAGGAGACTGCAGTGTGGAGGGAGGCAAAATAACTCCCTCTTACCTCTTGCGCTAGCAGAGCTCCACCCACGTAAACAACAGAAACAGTGATTTCACTCCCTTCCCACTGCAGCCCGTGAACTGCAGGACTATTATTCTGTGCAGGTCTGCAAGTTCAAAAAAATTTTTCCCTAGGGATGGAAATGAGTGCTGGATGGATGAAAGAGCAGAAAATTGAGATGTCTTGTGCTTGACTCAACTGACCATTTCTGTGAAAGGAACGATTAATGATTCCCCTTGTGTAGCCTAGGGATGCCAACCTCCAGGTAGGACCTGGGGATCCCCTGGAATTACAGCTCATCCTCAAGACTACAGAGAGCAGTTCCCCTGGAAAAAATGGATGCTTTGGAGCATGGCCTCTAATAGTGTTGTACCCCACTGAGGTCCCTGTCCTTCTCGGGCTCCACCCCCAAATCTCCAGGAGTTTCCCAACCTGGATCTGGCCACCTTACCTCCCCACATTCCCTGCCAGATTCAGGAAGCATGAGGTTCTCACCTCCCCCTTATCAGTTCAGCTGAAAATATTCTCCCACCCCCCCTCCCCCACATACAAATGCTGCTCCCAACAGCATTTTGGGGCAGCAGAATCAGAAGGGAGATAAGAAAGTAGAGTTTTGTGGCAGAAATATTTCCTCCTGAAGACACTCTGTTGGATCCATACCATTATTTACTGCGAGAGTTATGTGTCAAGCAGCATGGTCTAAGTCACAATTAACTTCTTCTCTTAGGCTGCTGGCAGGATTTCCTTTGCAAAATTTCATAAATCATGTGACATCACACTATGCTTTCTATACCAGTTCTGATAAGGGATGATTATTATAGTCAAGATATGTCCTGGAATGAGTTGAGATTCTCTTTTAAAAATCAATCATGTGGAAATTCCAGTCCCTGGTGTTTTCTTCATTTCTGCCTCTGAGCATCCCGTGTGTGTGTGTGTGTGTGTGTGTGTGAGTGTGAGTGAGTGAGTGAGTGTAGACACACTGCTTAGCTGGTCCAGGTTTCAATTCTTGACCCTCTCTTGATCTTTAGTCAGAGTAGTTCACTTTCTGAGAATCCCAGTAGAAACCAGTGGAAAGAAATGTTATTGCTTTTAATCATGGACCTAGAAATAGAATCTCAGGGAATTCAAGTAGCCTTCTTGTTAAGTTCTGGGCTACCCACTGACCTCTGTCACTTCCAGTGTTTTGAAATATAATTAATACACAAGAGAAAGTCTCTGCCAGCCCTTCTAGAATGAACTTTCAGAATGTTGATTTTTGAATTATAGGAAGAGTGAAAGGCTGCACGGCACATTGGGGTTATTACATGGAAGACATTCTTTTAAATGTTTTTGTAGGTTATGCGGAAAGTCTGGCTATACAAACCTTACAGCAGAGAGTTCAGTGTTGCCTCCACTGGGTTCGTTCATTAAAATCACACATGAAAAAGCTTGATTCATGAACAGAAACAAGATGCTTAACAATGAGTAAAAAAGTGCCCATTAGCTAGCAATTTTAATATGACAGAATATCTTCACAAAGGGCCACAGCAAATCCATAGACGTATATAAACTGATTTTTCCCTCCCTCCCGCTCTTAAAACAAAACTCTTAAAACAAAACTGTACAGCGGGAAATATATTCTGACAACTGCTTGATTATCCAGAGAATCTGAGAAAAGATAAGATGCAATAGCAATAACACATATGGTTTTATTCTGAGATTTGTCCATTTGTGTGTTAAGCTATCGGTTAATGAGAAAAGCAGAGAAAACTGTCCTCCCTCAGGGCTGCAAGCCACACACAATTATTGTTTACCTGTGATTATAGTCTAGTTATTACAAAAGAACAAACACAGCAAACTCTCAACACCTTTTTTTTTGCATTATGCTAAGTCAAATAGGTCCAAAATCAAAACACTTACTTTGCCTTTAATTTCTGAAACATTTAAATGGAGACATTTATAATAATTCAAGCCTGAACTCTCCCTAGAAGCTAAAATGACTCAACTGAAGCTATTGTACTGTGGTCACATTATGAGAAGATGAAAGGCGCGGCCTCTGGGGAGTCAACAGCTCTAATTAATTGCCATCCAGCTCTTATGAGCAGTCTTTGAGAGGCAGCAGAAGGGAGCAGGAAACAGACTAAAAGGTGAGCTCTGTTTTGGGGGGGGGGTGTCATTAAATCTTTAACTACAAGTGTTTAACTTTGCATATTTTTGACGGGTTGTGTGTATGTTTCTGAATGGCGTGTGTGTGTGTTTAAGGCATGGAAGGGGGCGTGTGTGTGTGTGTGTGTGTGTGTGTCCGTCCGTCCGTCCGTCCGTCCGTCCGTCCGTCCGTCCGTCCGTCCGTCCGTCCTTTGTTTTTGGCCATGTGCTTGCCTCCGGCTTCTGAGAAGCAGGGCTCCTAGTGAATCAACAGCTACATACACTTTTCCATCAAGAGATCTAAGTAGAATTGTAAATTCATCCACTACTTTTTCCTGGATCTTACTTGTAGCAGAACACTCCACAGGGATCCTAGTGCCTTCCTTGTTATGTCCCCCCACCTTCCACTTCAACAAAAAATTTTTAAAAAATTAAAAATCACCATTACCACTTTGCAGGAGATTGAGGATTAGGCCAGGGAAAGGCACACAAAGTGACTCAATCTGAAATAACAGCAAGGAGAGTCCTCTGCAGAGTTTGAAAACTGCGCTCCTGCTCTGTCAGCCATTTTTTTCAATGGAAAGAAATGTCTCCTTTTGAAAAGGGAAAGTATTGCCAATAGTCGTTTAAGGCAATATAAATGCGCTTTATCAAACTACCATGTTTAATAGAGCACAGAATGATGTCCTTGATAAAGGATGCACTTAAAAATGATTATTTACTGTTCAAACATTCAGGACTACTTTCACCTGTGGAAGCACACTGCTTTTACTGCCACTGTACCACTACTGACCACACTTAGATCTTTTGGTGCAAACAGTATAGTTAACTGCCATCCAGCTCTTTTGAGCAGTCTTTGAGAGTAAATTTTATCAGTAATAACCAATCTTTCAGGAGAGAGTAGAAAGTGAAATGAGACCCAATTGGGGGCAGAGGCTTCAGCCACTAGGTCTCAGTCCCTAGAGCTCAACAGGCAAGGTTAACACTCTTTTTGTGGGGCAGTTTAGGAACCTTTTGAAAGGGAGACCTATTTAAGACTACTAAATAGGGACGGTCAGGGAGTTACAGCTGTCACCTGTGTGTTTGCTTTTTTGTCAGAGGATGTGAGTAGTTACACCTGCAGCAAATGCAATTTGGTAGCTCTCTTGGAAAGAAAGGTCCAGCAGCTTTAGGTGCAAGTATCTACTCTTCAGCACATTAAGAAAAATAAGGATTTCCTGGACAGAGTGGAGCAGATGGTACTGATTGGGGAACACACCAGAGATTTCTCTGAGGAGGACGGCAGTTCTCAAACACAGGAGCTGGGCATTTAGAGGAATGTTACACAGAAAGCGAGAGACCAGGGAGCATTCTGGAAGTTTGAGTAGTAGTAGTAGTAGTAGTAGTAGTAGTAGTAGTAGTAGTAATGAGAGATTTCAATTATCCTGATATTTGTTGGAAGTCAAACTCTGCCAAGACTATGCCAAGACTCTGCCAAATTCATCACTGGCCTTGCAGACAATTTCACGGTCAAGAAGGTTTGACAGTGGAATGTGCTATCTCAGAGGGTAGTGGAGCCTTCTTCTTTTGGAGGTTTCTTTGGAGGCTGGATGGCCATCTGTCAGGAATGATTTGATTGTCCTTGGTTTCCAAAATCTGAGCAAGGCTGTTAACTATAGGATGTTTGGGAGGTTGTTAATTCATAGAGTTGTCAGAAGCAACTTGAAGGCACTTAACACACATAACACAATACACTTATATAATTATCACTAGACCTCTTCTTACATACCTGATTCATTTCCAAATATTTCTAGCAATCTGATGAACCAAGGTAATCACCTCTAGCACCTTGGGTGTGCTGGAAACCATTCCATTAACTAAGTCTGGAGAAGGTAACAGTGATGATCCCTTTATAGCAAAGAATACAGCGTTGACCTCATATAGATGGACAGCCTCCATCCTCGTTGCACCATCTTATCTTAACCATGGTCTGACCAACAAAAAGCCACTGTGCCTCCTAATCCATTAAGAGAGATAATTGGCCATGATGGCTACATTCAAATTTGTCAACAAAGGAATAGTATTGGGGACATTTCAGAATGGGGAAAGGGCATTGGGGGAGGGTTGAAGACCCCTCTCTGTGTATGTCATGATCCCAATTAGAATTCAGCCCCTTCACACTTAAGAAGCTTAGAACACCTATCAGGTGTGTGATCTGAAGTCCTCACAGCAGCCATTGAACTTCACATTGTGTGAATTGTCTGTATGGGGACATCTATAAACCAAAAAGATGCAACAAACTATTTTCTTAGGACAAAATCTTTAGAAGATGGAGTTCCATTCTTTGATCATTGTGATGGCACTTTTCTGCCCCTTCCAAGTGCTTTCTCCTCTTCTGCCAGCCAGTCAATTTCTGGAGATCCCATATGGGTTTCAAGGCAAGAGATGGTTAGAGATGGTTTGCCACTGCCTGCCACTGTGCAGCAACCCTGAAATTTCTTGGTGGTCTCCCATCCAAATACTGACCAGGGCTGACCTTGTTTAGCTTCTGGGCTTTCTAGTGCTATTACATCTTTTTTGAGATCACAGTGACCAATGCTGAAATGGAGCTGCCATGAATGTACATACAGGCTTTATGAAACTGGCGGCTTGATTGTCAAATAATCACCAGATACTACAGGCTTCCAATGATGTATGTGAATGTGCAAATCCACCTTTACAAATCACAGCCTGTACCCTTTACATAGGACAGATTTACAGTGCAATCCAATGTAGAGTTAGTCTAAGAGTTAGTCTAAGCCCCTTCATTTCGGTGGATTTAGACTGCAGTAATTCCATGGCTGTCAGTCTCCAACATACCCTAGCACAAATTCTTGAATCCTCTCATGCAAAACAAACCAATGAATAAATATTTCTCAGGAAAGGGGCAGATAGTGAAATCAAGGCAAGAATCTAATACATGCAGCTCAATACATGCAGATTGGTGGAATACAATAGCACATCAGATTAAGAACGCTGGATTGCTGGAATCCAGTTAGGGCCAGGATCCAAACTTCTTTGGAATATGGGTCCAAGCTTTAAAATTTAACAGTACAGCTCCATGCAAAAATGCCCCATTATGAACTAGGGTTGTCAACCTTCATATGGTGGCTGCAATTTTCCAAGAATTACAACTGATCACTAGAGTACAAAGATCAGCTCCCCTGAAGAAATGGCAGCTTTATAGTGTAGACTTTGCATCCCTGCTGAGCCATTCCTTCCCCCAAACTCTGTCCTCACCAGTCACTGGCCCTAAACCTCCAGGAATTTCCCAACCTAGAGCTGGCAGCCTTAAATCCACTGAAATCTATGGACTTATTAGACTGAAGTAACTCTGCATAGAACACACTGCAAATCCCCCAAAGTATTTCTGGTACAAACTGTACATGGTATGGCACATGTACATGTGAAAATTTATATACAATTCCCTTATGCCTCTTTTCTGCTTCTTTTGGCCTGATTTATTTTTTTATTTACACACATACACACACACACACACAAAATGCTTCGGAACCATTTTCCATATGGCCATACATGTTGTTCTTACTTGTTATTAAAAACAAACAGTTCAGCCAGATATGTCTTTAGCTCTGACATTTCGGTAATGGTGTCGTGTTTGGCATTATAGCAATTTGATTCCAAAAATATTGAAAAAATAATTGAATATTTAAAAAGCCGTCATCCCAAATGCAAGACAGAATCCACAATGGGATAAGCAAAGAGCCTCTAATAACAGTGTTTTTTTAAGGGGGGGGGGGTACAAACAATCCTTGTATAGCAAGTAGATTAAAAAAACTCAGTGCAGTACAGATGATAATCACTTAAAATGTGGGGTATTTATTTTTCATATTCATAGAAATAATGTGGACAGGGAGAAGGGACCTGCAGAGAGGGGCATTAAACACTGTAAACTGGCAAAAACTCAGATAAAGAGCAGGGGGAAGAATTAGCATTTTATGCATTTATCCACAATTGTACAATAATGAGAAGTGCTTTCATAGAAGTGCTTTCATATTCATCAGTGGGCTTTCAGAAGGAAGAACTCCAAAGTCTTGTACCAGCAATCTCTAGATAGGTCTTGATCTGCACTGCGGTGAAACTAGATGCAAAGTGACGGCTGATTCTCCACTGAAATTTGTGAAGGGAAGAGAATAGGCCGGGGAGTAATGCTTATGCTTCTTTCCTTGGTTCCCTGAAAAAGTGGGCATAGAAGGGGGAAAGCGGCAGGCAGGGAAAGGTTTAAGTATCCTCCTGCCCCTCTTCTATTTTCTCTCTGGCAAAGAGCAGCCTATCACTGCCACCTTGCAGAAGAGGACCGCGGGCCTCTGATCTATGGTTGTACCAGCACACATCTCAATCCCCAAAGCAAATGGTGAAAGTTCTATGAATTTGAAAGTTGGGCTTTGAGTGGAATTCAGAGTCACAGTTCTCAAAAGTACGAAATGACTCCCCAAAGATGGGTGGCTAACTCCTAGAAAACCCTAGATCCAACATAACCATACACACACAAATCCACCAAGGTGCTCAAGGCTAGTTCTGCCCCACAAACTGGCCTGAATCCAACCATTTTCTTCATCCAGGAATTCTTAGCATTGTCCAACTACCAGTGGTTCAATCACTTTGCTCAAGAATTAGACAATTGAGACTGGACAACATTCAGATCTTCTATTTCTAGAATAGTTTTCTTTAGGAGGAGTTGCATTTACTGTACTCCATACTCAGCCAACCCTCCCCTCCAACAAGTAAGCAACCACTTAATCCCACTTTGAAGAAAGTATCTTTTTTCCTATTTGTCCCCCTTCCAGTGGGCTCAGGGCACCATACATGGTCCTTTCTTCCCCATTTCATTCTCATAATAACCCCAGGGGGTGAACTGGCCTTGTCACTGACCCAGAGTCTTGCTGAATTTCATAAATATGGAAGGATTTCAACTCTCAGACCCCTCCTTTTAGGACCTACTCCAACATATTCAACAGTACACCACAATAGCCTCTCAACGCTAGGACGTAGGTAAGGGGGGTTCTCGGGTTCAACCCTTATTACATGTCCAAAGCTCCACCCACCCGTTAGTGGTTTTTTGTATTTTTAATTGTTTTTTGGCCTGCAGGGGGCACAGTTTTTAGGCTAGCAGCACCTAAATTTCAGGAATTTGTTGGGAGACTCTCTTGATGATACCACCCATGTTTGGTGAGGTTTGGTTCAGGGGGTCCAAAATTATGGGCTCCCAAAGGGGGTGCCCCCATCTACATTGTTTCCAATAGGAGCTAATAGTAGATGGGGCTATCCTTTTGAGGGTCCATAACTTTGGACCCCTTGAAACAAACTTCACCAAACCTGGGTGGTATCATCAGGAGGGTTTCCTGAAGATACCCTGAAAGTTTGGTACTGCTAGCTTAACAATTGCACCCTTGACAGCAGACACCCTGCCAAATTTCCACAAATTCTCTTTTTAAATCCACCCTCTTCAGCATAGAACCCCAGATTTTCCCTTGAAGGTGGATTTAAAAGGAGAATCTGGGCTCCCTAGTTTAAACACCATTGAAAGTGATGCTGTTTGGGGGTGGATTCCAGCATCACAGCGGCTGCCCATTGTGTGTGTGTGTGTGTGTGTGCACGCGCCCGCAAAACTCAGATTTTGCACCAAGCTCCATTTTCCCTAGCTACGCCTCTGTTAGAGGGGAGGGCAGAAGGGATTGCCGGCTGCCAGCTGGGAGCCCAACCGGTGGGGGGGGGGCAGGCAGGGCAGGGGAGTCTGCCATCACTGGCCTCAGAGAGCTGCTTTTATCAGCACTGAGGCCGGGGGCATGGCTTGGGGAAGTGTGGCCACACCCCAGGGGTGGGTGGGGGCATAGCCCCACCCCCTGAACCCCTCCATAAAAAATCTATACCTACGTCACTATCTCAATGTATTATGATTGAATTGGTCCCACCTTTGAGGGTACACCTCATATCTAACAAGAGTTCAATCTGATTAGTCAATGGTTGCTTTAGAGTACAATCCTAACCATAGTTACACACTTTCTAAATCCAATGAAGTCAATGAACACATTAAACATATGAAAGTGCCTTATGCTGAATCAGACCATTAGCCCATCAAAGTTAGTACTGTGTATTTAGATGGGAAGTGGCTCTCGAGGTGAAGATTTTTCACATTACCCATGAGCCAGCATGGTGTGGTTAAGAGCAGGTGGACTCTAATCTGGTAAACTAGATTTGTTTCCCCACTCCTACATTCCTGCTGGGTGACCTTGGGCCAGTCACAGTTCCTTCAGAACTCTCTTAGTCCCACCTTCCTCACAAGGTGTCTATTGTGGGGAGAGGAAGGGAAAGGAGTTTGTATGCAGCCTTGAGTCTTCTTACAGGGAGAAAGGCAGGGTATAGCTCCAAACTCTTCTTCTATCACTTGATGCATTTAACTAGAGATCCCAAGGATTGAATCCAGAACCTTCTCTATACTAAGCAGCTTCTGTACCATTTATAAGGTTGCAATTCTACTGAGGACTGCACTGTTAGCTTCCCAAGGTGGAAGTAGGTAGTGTTGGAAACCATGAGGAAAACATTGCAAGTCAAATGTTGAGAAGATTCTGAAATTTGGAAGTCTTTCTGTGAATTCAGCATTATGTTAAGAAAAAATAAGAAAATAATAAAGAGCCTGCTCGATCAGAGCAGAGTCCATCTAGTCCAGCACTCTGCTACTCACTGTGGCCCACCAGATGCCTTTGGGAGCTCACATGCAGGATGTGAAAGCAATGGCCTTCTGCTGCTGCTGCTGCTGCTGTTCCTGAGCACCTGGTCTGCTAAGGCATTTGCAATCTCAGATCAAGGAGGATCAAGATTGGTAGCCATAGATTGACTTCTCCTCCATAAATCTGTCCAATCCCCTTTTAAAGCTATCCAGGTTAGTGGCCATCACCACCTCCTGTGGCAGCATATTCCAAACACCAATCATACGTTGCGTGAAGAAGTGTTTCCTTTTATTGGTCCGAATTCTTCCCCCCAGCATTTTCAATGGTTCCAGTATTGTGAGAGAGAAAAATGTCTCTCTGTCTAATTTTGTAGACTTCAATCATATCCCCCCTCAGACGTCTCCTCTCAAAACTAAAGAGCCCCAAACGCTACAGCCTCTCCTCATAAGGGTGCTCCAGTCCCTCAATCATCCACGGTGCCCTTATCTGCACTTTTTCTATCTCTTCAATATCCTTTTTGAGATGTGGCGACCAGAACTGAACACAGTACTCCAAGTGTAGTCGCACCACTGCTTTATATAAGGGCATGACAATCTTTGCAGTTTTATTATCAATTCCTTTCCTAATTATCCCCAGCACAGAGTTTGCCTTTTTCACAGCTTCCATGCATTGAGTTGACATTCCCATGGAACTATCAACTAAGACGCCCAAATCCCTTTCCTGGTCTGTGACTGATAGCACTGACCCCTCTGCATGTATGTGAAGTTTGGATTTTTTGCCCCTATCTGCATCACTTTACATTAGAAAAATAATGTTGATTATTTTTTTACATACCTTCCTAATCTCCTGGTTATAATCCCTACTCTATAAACTCACTTATTTGTAACTGTCAGATACAGATTTCATCCCTGCCTATCTAGCCAACCTACTCCCAACAAGTCAATTCCATGTACTGGGCTCAACACAATTACATTATTGATATTTCTCAGCTGAAAGGCTCTTTCTAATACCATCCAATTTTCGAGCTCTTTCTGAAAAGTTCAAAAGACGTACCTTGCATAGGAGATACAAATTTACACTGATGGGTACCTATCATCTTGAATACAAATGCTACTCCGAATGTTGGCTAGAAGCTAAAGGGGTGCATCTCTATAATAGCTAAGTGCAATTTCAACAACCAAAGCATACTTGCACTTGAGATAAAATATGTTTGTGCTAGCCAGCACTTTTTATGCTTGAACAACCTCAAGGCTAAAATCTCCAAGCCCTCTTAATTAAGAAGGTTGGCATTGAACTTCAGACTTGCCACTCTTAATAAAATATGTGTCAATAGCTGAGAAGAAAACATCATTTTCACTCAAAGGAAAAACAATAGATAATAACTACTTTGCATTATTACTGCAAGTACATAAGTTACAGACTGGGGTATTTCATGTTATTGCAGATAGTTCCCAGAAGCAACACCAGAGCTGAAATTTTCCGTGTGCCGAGGTAAAGAAAGCAGTGTGCCAGATTCGACAGTCACTAAGGTTTTTGTCAGATTGCTTGCTCTATTAACAATTTAGTTCAGCTTTTGTCATGTTGCCGAATTACTTTGCTGGGCTCTGGCCTCTCGTTAACTCCCTTTAAAATCCCAATCTGACTACAAATTTTAGCCAGAAAAAAAAGTATGCTGGCATGCTGGTTGTGAGGACATTAATTATTGTATAGTTCATATATACTTGTTCAGCAACTGATGATTCATATGAGTGAATGAGTCAGCATAGACCAAGCACGACAGATAGAACCCACCTATCAACTCAAACACAATGGACTATACCCTACCATTCCATTAAGCAATGCTTTAAGTTTTTCCTCCAGCCTAAGGATCCTTCCTTCAACAGATAAATAATAAAATTAAAGTGTCATCAAGTTGCAATGGACTTATGGCCACCTTTTACGGGGCTGCCAAGGCAAGATTTGAACACATCAGGTGGATCACCTAAATAAGTTCAAGGTTCTTGTACTAACATACAAAGCCCTAAACAGTCTAGGACCAGTGTATCTGAGGGACCATCCCTTCTGGTATGTCTTCCAAAGATCACTTATAACACAAGGCACTATATAGGAAGAATCCCTGGTAGTTGTTTCAAGGATCCCTTCCTATTATTTAAGTTGTTTTTCTGCTTTGCTGCCACCAAAATATATATTTTTCAATATAGCCCACTCAAACTGATTTTCAACGGACACCACCTTTTTGTTTGGGGAACACAGACTGAAAAATAAAAGACTGGAATGGGTTTTAAAATGATCAAAAATCAAAACGTTTATTGCTGGCTTGAAAAAGGCTTCTCAGGTAAACTGGAGAGGATATAAGCGTATTGGTTTCAGAGAAAGTTTGCTTAAGCTTAACGGTTTCAGAGACAGATTGTTTCTTAAAGCTTAACGGTTGCAGGCACTTCACTTAAGATTTTACAATGAACACTCGCAGGTGTCACTTTACTTGAGATATTACTTCAGGAAAAGATGTTTCTTTAAAGATGTTACTGTGGAGGTTTCACACTCCCTCATAAAATAAAAACTTCAGTCCGCTGCACCTCACCACAAAAATAACACACCCAGTCTACGCCCTGTGGGATTCAGGCATACAGCCTCCCTCTCCCACACTCCCAAAATCTGGCTTCTCTGCCACAGGAACTGGGCCTCCCAAGACTGGTGTTCACTGTATTGGAGGACAGACCTACAGACTTTTAAGAGGTTTCCCTCACAAACAAAACACCTGAGGGGGGACACTCTCCTCCAAACTCAGGGTTTTAGGTGACTGAATAGCTTCCTCAGCTATTCCTAAACCACAGCAGCGAGAGATCTGGCGGATTCTCCTCACGCTGCTACAAAAAGTACCCGAGGGCACAAAAGCTCATACAGAGCCAAAAAGTCAAAAGACTCAAAAGCAAGAACCAAGATTCAAGAAGACTTCAGCACTCTCGCTAACAGTATTTATAGTATCTGCGTTTTTTCTCTGGCCAATCAGGGCTGGCCAGGGCTTAACTCTTTCAGGGGCGGCTCCACCCTTTAACCTGAATGCAGGATAAATGCATTCGTCACATCACTCCATTCTGCAAAGGCAAATCTACTGGTCCCCAGCCCCAAGGAAGTCTGGCTGGCCTCAACCAGGACCAGGGCTTTTTCAGGTCCTGACCCCAGCCTGGTGGAATGTTCTGTCTGAGGAGAACAGGGCCCTGTGGGACTTTATGTAGTGCTGGGGGGGCTGCAAGATGGAGCTGTTACATCAGGCATATGGTTGATGCAGCTATGGTGAACATCTGGGCCTCCCCTGTCTATCAACTCTTGGTTTTAAATCTGTTTTTGTGATTGTACTATTTGGTGCCCCTTGTACATAGGTTAACCTCGGAATGACTGAATAATGCCACCTCGATTTAACGCATTAATTGTTGAAAATGTAATGTTTTAAACATTTTAATTGTTTTAATGGTTGTACGCCACCCCAAGCCTGAACGGGAGAAGCAGGATAGCAAAATTAATAAATTAAAATAAATTAAAAAATAAATTATCACTCCTTGCCTCTGCGTAGCAACCATGGACTAACCCGGTTTAGATTTAAGGCTCTGGTGAGCTTCAATAGAACTGCACATTCCTTCAATGGAACAGTCATTTAAATTGGAGCACGGTTCCTTACGCTAGAAAAGCTTTCCCCAGCATAGTAGTAGTAGTAGTAGGAGGAGGAGGAGGAGGAGGACGAGGAGGAGGAGGACAAGGACGAGGAGGACAAGGAGGACGAGGACGAAGACGAGGACGAGGACGAGGACAAGGACGAGGAGGAGTTTGGATTTATATTCCCCCCCCTTTCTCTCCTGCAGGAGACTCAAAGGGGCTTACAATCTCCTTGCCCTTCCCCCTTCACAACAAACACCCTGTGAGGTAGGTGGGGCTGAGAGAGCTCCGAGAAGCTGTGACTAGCCCAAGGTCACCCAGCTGGCGTGTGTGGGAGTGCACAGGCTAATCTGAATTCCCCAGATAAGCCTCCACGGCTCAGGCGGCAGAGCGGGGAATCAAACCCGGTTCCTCCAGATTAGATACACAAGCTCTTAACCTCCTACGCCACTGCTGCTCCTGTTAATAGACATCACCAACATCAGCTGAGAGTCAACAAGCATTTCATATGTTATTTAAGATGGGAGACGGAGTAGTAATTTACATGCAAGTAGAAATGCTCCTGGGAGAAATCTGTTTAAAATATTGACAAACCTGTTCCATCTCCCACACAATTAGAACCTCAGTTGGGTAGCATAGAATTAAATAAAAATAATGAATACTATGAACAATACAGACAGAATATAAAACAAAAATTCCCTTTCATGGCACAGGGATGGGAACTGTACCATTTCCATGCCACAAAGAGAACATGTATAGTCTCCTCTGGCTATGTGACAGAAGCCAACACTGCAGCAGCACCATCTCCCCAAATGCACACACAAGCGATTCCCCAGTTGTCAAAAGAGCAACACAATGAACCAAGAAGCCAAGGTAAGGGCTTCTCCAAAGTGGCCAAGAGTTTCTAACATTTCCTTTGAAGGAAAGAAAGAGAAGAGTTTGGATTTACACCCCACTTTTGTCAACCATAGGGAGTGTCAAAGTGGCTTACAAATTCCTTTCCTTCCCCACCCCACAACAAACACCTTGAGACGTAGGTGGGGCTGAGTGAGTTCAGAGAGAACTGTGGCTGGCCTAAGATGACCCAGCAGCTTTCAAGTGTAGGAAACCAATCTGGTTCACCAGATTAAAGTCCACAGCTCTTAACCCCTATGGCGCCATGTAGGAATGGACGGAGGTGTGAGACAGATGCTTCCATATTGAAAGGATAATGGCTGCAGGCACCATCGGCTGGTATGTACATATTTCTCAACAGTTCAGAATTCTGGTGTACGAGACAAATTTATATCACATCACAATGGCTTTAAAAATGAACAACTTTAAATCTCATCTTTACTAGGAATAATCTTGATTTAAAAGAAGCATCGACATTTATTTCAGCTTGGGTTGCTTCAGCAGTTTTGCTGTTAGCAGGAGCAAGCAAAGTGCTTTCATTCTGAAATGCAAAGTGTCTATTAACTGGGATACAGACTGAAAGGAGCAGCTCTCTTTATATTGCTTTTCTGTCACGTCTGGCAAGGAGAAAAGGAAGACAATTTGTCTGTGTGGTCTCCTGTAACACTTTATCCTTAAATCTCTGCCCCTTCAATTAGTTTTGGGGCAACTTTAGTTTGTGATTAAGACTGCTGTTGATTAATCAATCTCTTAAATTGCTTGGAGTTTGTAAAAGTGCTTTTCCTTCTGCTGTAGGGGGATTCCAGCAAGCTTGGATATGCATCAATCCTGGAAACTAAGGATGTGCTATGCAGTGGTTACAGTGTCAAGCCAAGATCTGGGAGACTGATTGAAATCCACTGTCTGTCATTAAGCTGGCTGGATGACCACAACCAGTCACACACCCTCAGCCTAATCTAACTCAAAGGATTGTTGTGAGCATGAAGAGAACACACACTGGGCACTAACTTCAATCCAGGATAATTTAGGGGCCTGTAGAAACCATTCAGAAGAAAAGATAGCTTTTTGACATTTACAATATTTAATTACATCTTTCTTGGGAGCCATTATTTATTACAGGTGCTTATATAAAAATGTCCTGGCCTGAGTAACAAATTTTAGTTTAAAAATTCATGTAAAAAAAGCTTGTTTGTGTGTATATTATACTGACCCCTGAAGAAGACACTGTTTGGTTCAAAACACATCAGGTTCTTTCTGGTATTTGATATGTGTAACCATTTCTGACTATTCAAGTGGAAGAGCTTAATTTGGGGTTTACACTTAATTTGAGTTTTAATGTGACCTTGTCACAAGACCAGGGATGTGGGGATCCATGCCTGTCTAATAATTCCTGGGCTCTTTTTTCCAGATACTCAAAAACCGCTGAGTTTTCCAAAGATTTTATTGAAAAACAGAAAATAAGAAATGTTATAATACATAGATTTTCAAGCAGGTTCCAAGCAGGTTTGGTTTCAGACCAGGGATCAGGAGTTGTTTTCTCCTGCCTGGCCTAAATCAGAATTCTCTTTGTTCTCTCCCCTTGGTATTCAGGTAAACTCTCCCCCCCTTCTGTAAATCAACTTCTGATCTACAACCAATTTGGCCACTAGCATCCCTTGTGTAATTTATTCAAAGGCTTTTGGCTTCCTATCCGGAGATCAAAGGTCCTTGTCAGGCTAGTGTGAATCTGCCTGATACTATAACTGGAACAACCTCTTCATAGATCTGTTTTCATGTTTAGTTACCTGGTACAGTCCAATAAAACATGACAGGGAGAAGTTACACCCGTATTAGTGTCAGGGATGCGCCTCGGTGATTGGGGCATTCCTAGCAATGCAACATGTTGGGGATGATTGTATCTAGTTGATTGAGATGCATTCCTAAATTCAATGTAACTGCTGAAAGACATATGTACCTGGCCTGCTTTCTGTTGCTATTAGTTGACGGCACATTCTTTCCTTGATCTTTTACTTTTATGGCTTCACATGTGTAGTAGATAACCAGGCTATCCCTGAGACCTTCGACTCCCATGGGAAACAGGATGTTTCCATTGCTCTCTTGGAGGAGACAGCCAGGTGGCTTTATCACTTTCTGTCACTGACCTTGGGGTGCCTCGGCTCCACAATAACTCTTTCTCATGTTTCTTGGGAAAATGGGAGGGGGGACTGTTTCTGAATAAAGGGGGTAGCAAAAGCCAGATTCACCAGAACTGGCTTTTCCAAGCTAGCTGCCTTACAATAAAGACTACTGATCATCAATCCAGAGTCCGTTTATTGATTCAAGGTTTGGAACCTAACAATTAGTCACCCACATTTTCCACTTCTGAAAACTTTTGTCTAAAACGAGACATGCCGTTGGGTGCTTTTCTTTGTATGTTTTTGCTGAGATTTTGTTTTTAAGTATGCTTTGAACACTGCCTTGTACACTACCTTGGCTATTTTTAAGCTATTTACTGCACTGTTCTCCTACCCTATATACAGGGAGTTTAGGACACCATATATGGCTTTCCCCTCATAATCCTTCAAATGATCAAAAGATACTCTGGCATTATCCCTCATTTACAAAGATTAGATTTCTATTAGCTTCAAGAAACCCCGAGAATCTGTAATTTCAGCAGTTTGAGATACAGTAGCAATCATATGCTAAGTCTCTTAGCCACTAATCAGAAAATTCCTAGTGTAAACCTGATCTCTATCACAAGCTCCACAGGTGCTTTTAATCAAGAGCTTACTTTTCAGTATCAGCCTCCAACTGTAATACTGGGATAGTACAACTGACGTACCTTACAAGACTGTTGTTAAGATGACTGAGATAATGTACATGCAACTCACAATCAAGTGCAAGGACTGTGAGAGGACCACTCAACGCTTGTGACTCCTTGCTTTCCGCTCCCCCTTCTGGCCCAAGGAAAGTTTATTCCTGGGGTTGTGGGACCCACACTGAAACATAACCCTATGGGACTGGAGACTGTAGTGGAGAAGAGGAAGGGGGTAAGATCTCTTCCTTCTCCCTTTTTTGCACATGGAAGAGGTAGGAGAGGCGATGTTATCCTCCTCTTCCTCTTCACAATCCATATGGGTCTTGCAGCCCTGAAAATAAGGATTCTCCAGGTCAAAAAATACCCTGGAGAAAGGCTGGGGAAATTAGCACCTTGTTCTGTCAGACTGTGGAATCTAATACTTTAGCCACTAACACACTGTGTAAGTGTTAAACGCTGCCATTATAAAACAAAAAAAGTCACAGTACTTCAGAGAAAACAGACTTGTAAAGACATTTCCATACGTATTTGTCCTTTCTCTGTCGCTCTGTTCATTTCTATCACAGCCCCAAAACAGATTCTCTCTTATTTTGTTTCTCCTGTTTTCTGGAGCTCTTTTAGTAACAATGGTCTACAATCTAGTGGATATAAGCAAGCATGCACACACACACACACAGAGAGAGAAGATTAATTTTATCCCTTTGGATGCTTGTATCCAGAACAAAGAGGAGAAATGATTTGAACAGGAACTGACTGGAAAGTAAGAGACTTAATTCTTTCAAGTGCCGAAGCACAACAAATCCTGCGTGAATAACTTATTGGAAACACCATCTGCCTCGCTAGCATAAAACACACAGTGGCATAAAACACGCTATAACTGTACACACATCCTTCCACTGTTTTCATATTGCTGCACTTGTCAGATCAAGATTCAGCATTAATAAAGACAAACCAGAAGCACATGTTTAACAATGTCCCTAAAGAAATTTCAATAAACCTGTTAAGGAGAAAGACAAGACAGCAGATGCTGCAAAATCCTAAAGACATAGGCCAGGATTCAAACACTGTCACAATGTTTGCTCCTAAGTAGTTCTGTGCACACCCAAATTTCTGTGAATGTCTGGTTCTTACTCTATCTCCCTGTGCTAAGTCTCTAGTATCTCCCAACTTAGGGTAAGAACACTGTCAGGAAGCATGGGGGAGGAGAGCAGAAAACCTGCAGCGTGGTAAAGAGAGTGAAAGGTTTACAAGAAGCCACACACTGTCAGAAAACCAATGAATAAGTAGCAGAGATGCTGAGAAGGCTGGAATGAGGCTCAATATGGGTGCCTGCAGAAGCTGTCAGAACCAATAGCTGATACAAGCATCTAGAGTCTTCAGAATAAAAGAAGCTCCTTCACAGACTGCTGTGTGAACATGTCTTAGATACTAAAATACTACCAATTTTAGTAGGCTGAGACATATTTTCCTCTGGCTTAAATTTCATACTACGCAGCACCATTTAGGGAGTACAGTTTTCTCTGAAAAGCATCGTTCCATGTAGGGAGACCATCTTGCATAAATAAACATGGAGTTCTTTTTGACCACGCCAAGAGAAAGGAAGAGACGTTGCTGGGTTCCACATACGATAATAGTTGGTCTTGGTTAAATTAGCTACTGTGTTTAAAAATGCAGTACGGGATGATGTGATCTACCCCATCTTTAGGGAAGAGAGGGAACATATTGCATTCCACACATCACTGTCTTGAAAAGAGTTGCAGCCAGATGCAGCTGGTACTCAGCATTGGATGAAGACAGGGTGGCCACCAGCAGGCAGAGCCAAAATCAACAGCAGGTGGAACCAACTAATTCTGATTGTGTCTCTGTTTTCTTCCTTGCAACACTAAAGAAGGCAACTGGAGGCAGAAAACATTCTAGAAATACTTTTGCAAAGCGGGGAATGCTGATCTCTATTCAGGTGTTAAATGAAGACAACCTCTCCTTATCCAAGTATGTGAGAACATCCAATGCAACAGAGAAATCCTGTCATGTGCCTTCTTCCCCAAAACCCCCCTACCCAACACAGTAGTTAGCAGAGAAAGTTTTTTGAAACCAAACTTGCAGGTCTCCATTTCAATTCTATTCCACTGCTCAAAAACTCATTTTTGAATCTCATAAAGTTACACACACAAAAAAGAACTTTCATACAAAACAGGATTCACTCCCAAGTGTGCATAAGAGGCTTGGTTTCCTGTGGGTAGAGTATAAGGGGAGGGACTTTTTCCTCAAGTACATATTATGCTCAACAGATGAGTTACTGAACAACTTACTGTCTATTCTCTCAGTTTCTCAGCCAAGAGAATGGCTGAAATGCAGTAAACGCAACAAAAAAAATAATTAAAAGGAACATAACGTTAACTATTCTTCTCCAGAGGTATCAGACAAAGGGGATTTTGACACTCAGCAGCTCACACCCTGAAATTCTTGTTGGTTTCTAAGGCGCTAACAGGACTCAATTCTTGCTGTTCATTGCTGACCTATTGTCAGGTCCCTGCGCACCATGGCAGAAGCCTCAGATAGTGAGTGTGCAGAAGAAGAAACTGTAGCTGGGCCATCAGGAACCCACAGCATGGCAGAGGCCTCAGATATGAAGTTTGAAGTAGAGGAGGCTGTAGCTGGGCCATCAGAGATCCATCTAACTCAGGCAGACATAGAGCCTGAGCTTTCAGTAGTGGGCACAGGATCAGGGCCAGGGGCTCAGACAACTCTTGAGGAAGCAACCCCTAGGATAGAAACTGCTATCCCAAAGTGACTGCCAGATCCTAGCTTTGTCCTTCCCCAGTACCTGGTTGTTAGGTCAGGGGACAATCCGTCAACTCCTACACCCCCAGGGTCACCTGAACCCCAGGAACAATGACGAAGGCAGCTGTGGAGCCACCTGCAGGAGTGGAGGAGCAGCAGCAGGTTGGCAGCTTTAGAGCAAGCAAGGAGAAACAAGGAGTCCTTGCAGGAGCCAGGCTAAGGGAGTGCAGCTGGGGGAGGTTGGTAATTAGTAGGAAGGCCATTCTGTATGTGAGGCTGTAAGAATAAGGCTGCAGTGTGGCAGCAATGTTGTTTTGTGATGAGTGAACCTTTGCTTGTGTTGATCCTTGCCTTGGACTAAATAAACAGCAAAGTACTGGAATGCTGTCTTGACTCCTGCTTGGTTGGGATCTGGCCCACAACACTGATGGAGCTGCCCTTTAAAACTGCTCTGCACACTTCCTCTTTTTACTAAAAGAAATTGGCTTTCTCCTGAGTCTGAAGGGAAGGGGTGAAATGTCCTGAATTAAATGTGAATGTGTAAAAAACAACAACCCCACCCTGCACTCATTGTGTTGTATAGGCCTGATTCTGAAGTGGGCCTTTAAAGGGCATGACATTTGTTCAGAGGGTCAGACACAAAAATTACCCTCCATCTGAAAAGGTCTTTTTGGTCAGTCTTTCCTTCTGTTCCCTCCTGTCTGGAAAAGAAGAAAGATTAACAGGTCTGGTCAGTGGAGTCTTCTGGATACATTATCCAGTTAGGGACTCTGAGGGAACCATAAAGACAGCCTCCTGGCCAATTTCATGCATTGGGTTTAAACTGAAAGGGAAAAAAATAACATCCACATGCTGTGCCATAATACTGGAAAGCTTTCTCTCCTCCTGGCATACATGCCCAATTACAGAGAGACCCGCGTAAGTACTGACAAGGTCTAAACTTATCACCTATGAAAATGGCTTAAAAATTAGAATGTGTATGGAATTCCTCAGGCCACACCCTCTCCCCTCCCTTTTTCTTCTTTGCTTACTCAACTCAATTCTTCTTCATCAAATGGCTATAGGAAGGGAAAGCCAATGACACCAGAATCCTACACCAGCCAGAATATCCATAATGGCATCACCCGATGGAAAATTCCCTGTCCCAGCTAGGATGCTGTGAGCACATTAGAGATGTCAAAAGATTTCCAAGACTTAAAAAGACCAGTTCCTATGGAGGAAATTACAGATTGAGTAGACTCTATGCAATAACATTCCTTCTGATCTCTCTGCACACCAAACCACATTCCTCAGGCCAGTGGTGGCGAACCTTGGCACGGGTGCCAGAGGTGGCACGCAGAGTCCTCTCTGTGGGCATGCACAAACAGAATCCCCCCACCCTATATCTAGGCTGGCCTGGGCTGCTGGGCTCAATTATTAGCATTAAACCTAAGACCTAGTTTTGGGGAAGCAGTGTAGGTAACCCTGTTAAGCACTGTTAAACCCCACTGATTTTCATGCGAAGAATTAAAGTGCGATCCTTTACCTGGGAGTAAGCTTGGTTGCTGGCAGCGGGGCTTGCTCCTGAGTAAACCCTCCTAGCCACCAACTACCACCACTCTTACTCCCAAGTAATGCACGTCTCAGAGCCAACTGTTTTTTCTAAACTAAAACCTCAGTATTCAGGATAAATTGACGTGTTGGCACTTTGCGATAAATAAGTGGGTTTGGGGTTGCAATTTGGGCACTCGGTCTCGAAAAGGTTCACCATCACTGCCTCAGGCATTGTGAACAAATCTCCTAGAATTCACCAAGATACAGGCCTTTTATGCACGTAGTCTGCCTCGTATTTGGTTGGATTCTCTTTGGGTTGGATTATACACTCATTTTTGGCCTTTTCAGAAGTCACCGTGCTCTCAGATCAGAGAAACTCTGTGATTTCTGAAACTGTGCAAAGGGCGGATTTTCTTCCTTTCGCAGGGAAGACATAGGGAATTAGCACACGTTTCACTTCCTTTGGGTTTTCCCGCTCCTCTCCTCCTTCCCCCACCCACACAACAATTCTTGTGGCCAGGATAAAAGGGCTGGGTTTTTAAATTTTAATTTAATTTTCATGCGGTGGGTCTATTGGTGGAGCAATAGACCTGTGAAACTGATGCAGTCTACTACATTCTTGATAGGCCCAAGCCAGAGCCACAATAACAAAGGCAGCAAGCAACCTCCTGAGAGGGAGGCTGCATGAAACAAAAAGGAGGCGGGGGAGTGGGCAAAATGGCGGATCAGATAGGTGCAGCTGGGGATGCTTTGCAGCAGGAGACTTCTACAAATGCAGTCCCTTTGTGAACTGAATGGGTTTAGGCAGGGAAAAGCAAACAGATCAGAGCCTGATCCTCAAACAATTTGCATAAGAAAGTCCTAGAGTACACTGGGAACAGTTAGAGATCTCACAAATGTACTCAACGTTGCTGAGAAATAAATGGAGGATATATGGAAATACGCAGCCATGATCCCCCTTTTGCTTGCGAACACAGCCATTTGCAAGAGGGTACTTCAAATCACTCATACTGGAATCGGTGCTTTTCTTTGCCTTGTGACAGCTCCGTAAAGTGTTTTGCGCTGTCTGCCGCATTAGGCAGTTACATTTACTTTTGCTTCTGTTATTGGAAAGCAAAACAAGCTGTTAGCTTAGGCAATTCCTAATGTGATTTGAGGCAGATACACCTAATAACGAAAAAAAATTCAATGATGCTCCGCATCGCTTAGGGGGAACTGGTACCTCGGTAACATGATCCATATCTGAAATAAACACAGTTTAGATGACAGTATGTATGGATGAGAGTGGTGTAATGGAAGAACACAACCTCCTCCTCCTCCTCCCCCCCGCCCCCCTTCAAGTCACAGCTGTCTGATGGCAAGCTCTCCTGGGGTTTTCAGTGCAAGAGACATTCAGAGGTGCCATTGCCTGCCTTTGCGTAGCAACTCTGGACTTCTCTGATGTTCTCCCATCATTGTCCTGGTCTGAGGTGACTCTGATTAGCGTCCAAGAACTGATGACACCAGGATGGCCCAGGCTATTCATGTCAGGGCAACACATCCTCGATGTGTATGTAAAGTGCTGCCAAATAGCAGCTGAATTGTGGTAAACCTGTAGGGTTTCAAGAGACAAACAGAGATGGTTTGCCATCCCTATCTGGGTAGCGACCCTGGTGGTCTCCCATCCAAGCACCATCTAGTTCATTTGTGTTTATTTACAGTTATTGGACCAGCAGATAAAAACCTGAGAGGACAGTCCATACCCAAACAGCTAGGTTACTATTGTGTTACACCGAGAGATCTCCACACTTTTCTATCTATATAACAAAACTTCACCACTGCATAAGAAATAGTAATATCCTTATCCCCAAGTAGAAAGTTAACAATAAATCATCCAAATGACTAAAAATTCTGGTTCACATGGGGGGAAATCAACCAATTTCTAACATCCTGATGAAATTCACAATACAATAAAATGTATTAACAAGTACAAGTACTAACTAGAGCTGACCCTGCTTAGTTTCTGAGATCTGACAAGATCAGGCTAGCCTGGGGTATCCAGTTTGGGGCAACCCAACAGTTACCCAGAATTAAAGCTGGGAAGGAGACAAGGAAGGGAATGGTGGTCTGTTCCACAGGGCTGGCAAGCACCACAGTGGGCCCCTCCCTCACAACAACCAAAAGGTATCATATGACTTACCTAGATCCACAGACACACACACACACACACACACACACACACACACACCACCGGGTGAGTAGGCCCCAAAGAATATTGTCCCTGTTCTCGATGGGCCTACTGACCTCAGATCCACAGGTATTAACATCATGACAAACCACAGTACTCAAATGTATTTTGGAAAAAAAATATTTTGATTTAAACCTATTTTGAATTAGCTGGGGGGAGTCTGCCTGTCATGAACAGTAAGCACACTGAATTCAAACAGCGGTTTGCTGCATGAGTAAGCATCCTATGAAGCACAACAAAAGCAACCTTCTCTACCATGTACGATTTGCATACAATCTGTTTATGTGACTATGCGGCTTGAACTTGGTACCAGGCTGAAGGAAGATAGAATAGAAAGCTGAGAAGGTTAAAAAGAACTCCAGTGTTTGAGTCATTAAAACTTTATGCTTCAGGAAAGACAAGTCTGGAGACTAAAAGATCACGTATGCTCTTTTAACTAGTTGTCTCTCGGCACCAGTTGCTCAAAAGTCAGATACATTTTCTCCTTGTAAAAGATGCACGTTGGCTGACAAAACGTCAGAACTGGGCAAAATGGGGGTGATAGGCAGCAAAGGACTACAATGGGGAGATTGGAACACCGATCCACTCACAATCCAGTTTGCAATGGAGAAAGTCTGGACCAATCTAAAACAGCACCCTTAGAAATCTTCCCTGCCACTCTTTGCACTTTACAATATGTACCATGACATTGTCCTAGTGGAGGTGGGGTCCATTGAGCCTAGACACAGCTGTGGACATGCACAGCAACATCCAAGGATGTCAAAGAACGTTGGGGCCAGACTGCAAATGCATTCTCCATTATTTCTGGCAGCTCCTTCTTTTACTGTCCACACTCCCAAGGAATCCAGGTACATTTGGGAAAGTGAATATATGTAGAGTCATCTATTTGAATTCCAGTTGGACTTGATCATCTCTACTAAACCCAATTTAAGTCCACTGACTTCAAGGGAGGGTATAACTCAGTTTAGAACTGCCCTGTAAATTCTTGGGGAAAAACAGAGGGCATTCAAGTATATGTGGACTCCCTTGAACAATTCTCATGGTGGGGCGTCAGGACATCATTTGAACAGAATGCTCAGGAAATCATGTTATCATCAAAGAAATCAAGAAAGGAACAGAAAAGAGACTTTTCCCCTTGAATAAAAAATATGCACTGGATTTTTTTTCTATATCTATCTATGCTGCTACAGGCAAGCAGAATATTTCAGCTGTTCCTATATGCACACTTCCATCTACTATTTAGTTCACAGGGGTGAAAACTACAAATCATAGCCATTTTAGACTGGGGTTGACCGGGCACTGAAAATTGGAAGCTGTATCTCAGTGTCTTTATATAGTTCCAGGCAACCCATTTTTCCCAAAAAGATAGAAAATTTGAGGGACAGCCTTTGATAGGGTCAGCTTTGATGTGAAGAGACAGCCTCAAAGCATTTGTAATATTTTTCACAAATATACAGGTTGAGCAGAAGAGAGACGAGGCTGTCCTGGAGAACGGCTTCTGATAGCCCAAACCCTTCGCTCCAAGGGTGAATCTTGGAAGAGAGCTCAGTTTTTTCTCTCCTCTGATTTGTAGCATTTCGGGTCCCATGGTCACCCAGCAAGTCTCTGGAGTCAAACCTGGGTTTCCCAGATCCTAGTCCAACATTTCAACCATTATACCATGCTGACTCTGAAGTGAACAAGAGGCAAAGGCTGGCACAGGCTCTCCTTCTGCACCTACTGTGGCTCAGAACTCCACCCCCTGCCACCACCACCGCCGCCGCCGCCGCCGCCGCCGCCGCCGCCGCCGCCGCCACCACCACCACCACAAGAAGAAGAAGAAGAAGAAGAAGAAGAAGAAGAAGAATTGGATTTATATCCCCCCTTTCCCTCCTATAGGAGACTCAAAGGGGCTGATAAACTCCTTTCCCTTCCCCCATCACAACAAACACCCTGTGAGGTAGGTGGGGCTGAGAGAGCTCAGAAGAACTGTGACTAGCCCAAGGTCACCCAGCTGGCGTGTGTGGGAGTGTACAGGCTAATCTGAATTCCCCAGATAAGTCACCACAGCTCATGCGGCAGAGCGTGGAATCAAACCCGGTTCTTCCAGATTAGATACACGAGCTCTTAACCTCCTACGCCACTGCTGCTCAAGTGAATAGCTTGAACCTGATCCAAAGTTTTAACACCAAACTGAAATGACAGAGAATCCTATAAGATTGGTTAAAGCTCTAATTTCAAAGCATGACATCCTGTTATTTGCCATCCCAGACTCAAGACTACTGCCGCTTTGCAGAAAAGGTGGGGGCTGGTGCAAGAAGTTTCCAATGATATCAAGCATGCTGCACTTACTCACTCTTACCATGTACAAAAGCCAGATTTTTAAGTCACTCAGTAGTGCCTTGTGTCTTGTCCATATGTTGAGACCATCAGCTGAGGTTCTGGACTAGCTCCGCCCTTTTTCAGATGAGCAGTGAGTGATAGAGAACATGGCCTTGCCAGCCGTGGCACCCCAGCTTTCAAATGCCTCCTTCCCAGGGCTTTTATCATTATCAGGTTAAAACTGATCTATTTTCCTAGATAGATAGATAGATATATTTACCTCTCCTAGCTTTTGTGCTTAGGTTTGAATTTTAAGTCCATTGCTTTTCTCACCATTGCAGAATTCCTGGCTTTTTGGTTTGTTGCTGTGTCTACTTTTATTTCCTGTAGGATTTATGTCTTTGTGACTGACATTTTGTTACTGTGATTTTAATTGCTTTCAGCATGCTGTTAGTCACCCTGGTGAGCAGTTTTCTGGTTGAGGGCTGGGATACCAGTACTTAAATACATGAATAAACAGCTACAGAAATTCATTTTCTCAGCACAGTCAAATGAAGCACACACACCCCCATCCTCCAAAAAAATCTTCTTTGCAATTTAATTCTGTGCTGTGATTTGGATAGTCCCTTCCCAAATACTGCTCCCAAGAATTTCTCAAGCCGGAACTGGCAATTTTACTTAAGTATAAATTTCTGAGAAAGAACAATTTTGGGGAAAGCACAGTTCTGCTTATCTGAATGTTTTTTTCCTGCCTGATTTACTTCCAAGTATTTGTGTGTGTGTGTGTGTGTGTGTGTGTGTGTGTGTGTGTGTGTGTGTGTGTGTTTAAAAAAAGTAAAAATCTTGTATTGCTCACAACTATGGGTCATCATATATTCTAAACAGTCAACTGTATGTACTTTGAGATTGTGGCATAACCAGGCCAACCCCAGCAAAAGGGCCAGCAGTCTAATCAGCACCAATGCCAAAAGTTTGCTGTAAGGAACACTGGGACAAGTTATGGTAATCTCTGGGTTTTCTCTAGCCATTCTTGTACCAATCATGGAAATAACCTCTGCCATGCTGCCATTACCCTATTTCTCCCCAGCACCGAACCCATTAAAATGTATTAGGTGTCAAGTGAGGTGAAGCACTTTCAAACTCTGTCTGGGGCTTGCTGTTGCTGCAAAAGCATCAGTCCCCAATCTGCACAGGACACTCCAGGTGTGGGTTGGGCTCATGATATTTAGAAACTGCAATCTGGTAGACTTCACAGCCAGATGAGAGCCTGGAGGCTCAGTGGGCTGGGTGGGGATGGGGAACGTGGTATGCATCATCTTCAGGTAATTGGCATCCTCCCTCCTGGCAGCTGGGAAACCACACATGATAAACCTCGGTTTAGGAACACAACAGTTGAGGTAACTCATACGCAGTGGCATAGCACCAACGGGATGGGAGGGCGCAACGCCCCAAATGCGCACTGGTGTGGAGGTGTGGCCAAGGTGTGGAGGGGGCATTCCGGGGAAGTGGGGCGCATGTGTGCCCCGGGGCTCAGTTCCCCCTCGCTCCACACTGGCTCATATGAATTATTCAAAATCCATCAATGAGGAAGAAGAAAACAGGATGTTGAAAAATTAAGATACAAGGGCTTGTGACAAGATGATACTTCTGCGTAAAAAGGAGGAAAGGTGTGTTTTTTGCTGATTCGTGCCTCCTGCTGCAGACTCTCACTTTGTCCCCCCACCACGCCCCTCCCCCAGCCCAATTTCAGAGCGCACAGAAGTCTGCAGTAGGAAGTAAGGAAGTTGCTTTCCTCAAACATCACTGTGTTCACATGGCTTAGGAATATATATTATAATTTAACTCTTCAATACAACTATTTCTCAACACATTTTTTTAATTTGCCACCAAATGTTTCACTTACTTGGGAAGATTTTGCAACAACATGGTTCACTCTCTCTCGCTCTCAAAATTAATTTCATTTATTTTTACCCCACATACCAATTCAGCAACTGGAGCAGGGAGATTATGCATTTTGTTGTTTCTAACTAACTGCTCATAACCCATAAATGTGTGCTCATTCATTCCTCTTTAACCTACCTGCCATGCTTAAAGATTAATGCAAAACAAAACAAATAAGCCACAAAGTGACCACAAAGCAGTTAAAACTGTAGTGATTTACTTTAAAACAAACGTGGCTTCATCTGGATGATACTTAAAGCAAATACACAGTGATTTTTAATCTAGTACAAACCTAAGTCTTTCAGTCTACGTCTCTGTGCTCCAATTACAGAGATCTTGCTGCCACTTTTTGGCCATTTCGTTTCCTAATGTCTCCCGCTTGATACGTAAGAGGCCTTTCTTTACCATACCATGCTCCAGTTTATAAAATGGGGTACTAAACTAAGGCCCTTTCCATGCAACAAATGTTGCAGTCGGGATAAAGTAACCTGCTTTCCTATTTTTGCGTTTGCATGGATTCTTGCAGTTAGCAATTGGAGCCCACAGAAACAATGTGGGTTGCTGTCGTGCCTTCGCATGGAGGCACATCTTTTTTTTTAATTTACCTCCCACTGATATGTAACTACGCAGGCACGCACAAATGAACCCCCACAGCCATGCTGACATCTCACAATCACAAGATACGACCATCTGCACCTGCATAGCTACGCAAATATAAGCCGGGAAAGCGCAGTCGAATAAAGCGCCCCCTGCCTGGTTGTTTGCTTGCAAGCGGCTGCAACTCAGGATTTTTAAAAAGACTTGAAGATAGTGCGATTAAAAAAAACGGTTTGGGGAACATAACACAGGGCAGACTCACTTTAGGGGTGGGATCTGTGCTAAGTTCTCCCCCCGAAATGGTTTTTTGAACCATCCTTAACCTGTGTTTATTGGCCCGTGCAGAACGGGCCTAAGAGAAGGAGGTACCACGCGAGGAAGCATTGGCACAGTGTTAGAAGGTTCCTTTATTTGCAAATGCAGTTGAGAATTCAACCGTAAGCATTTTGAAATTGTCTTTATGGATCTGCTCAATTTTAATTAGTGAACTGTAAGACTCTTTAACTCATCAGAAAAGACATGTTTAAAAATGTTTAAAATACATGTTTAAAAATAACTGAAAATTGCAGAAACTGGCACACACAAACCACTCTAACCAAATTCAGAAAAACCAAACCAAACATGAGTTTTGTTTTCGTTCCACTTTGAACCAAGACCACGAAATTCAGAACACCATATGCTGTGGAGAAATGCAAATAAGGAGAATTTCAAAATTATCCTTAATTGTTATTATGTTCCCAAACTCTGGCTGGTTCCCTTCTGTCAAAAAGAATATATATGCTGGAACGATTGCAGCAAAGCAATTCTAATGCTCTTAATATGTTAATTTGACCAGGGAGTCATAGGTCTAAAATGAAATTGAAGATTTAGCCCAACCCCTTGGCCTGAAGCAATTACTTCTACAGGGTTTCTTTCAACCCTATCAGATATTAAATCCTCTACAGATTAATTTGTATCATCCAGTCTAAAATGAGCCTCAAACAAGAGTCAACAGCGTATCTATGTTGGAGATCCCTGCACGATGACCCAAGATAAAGCACATTTGTGAAAACAGCAGTATTTAAATACCTTTCTAATGGAGATACAAGAAAATTTCAGAGAACCAAAGGTAGCAGATCCTCTATAGAGAGTCTTGTAACACATTCCCAGGACTAAAGTTTATTCACAAGCAGGGATGTAGGTGTAGATTTTTAATGGGGTGGGTTTGGGGGGAGGAGCCATGCCCCCACTCGCCCCTGGGGGCTTGGCCATGCCTCCCAAGCCCCACCCCCGCCCTCAGTGCTTATAAAAGCAGCTCTCTGAGGTAAGGGACAGCAGACTCCCCTGCCCCTCATCCCCACCCCCACCGGCTGGGCTCCCTCCCCTCCAGACAGAGGTGTAGCTAAGGAAAATGGAGCCTGGTGCATGGGCGGCTGCTGTGATGCTGGAATCCAACCCCAAACAGCATCATTTTCAACTAGGGAGCCCAGATTCTCCTTTTAAATCTACCCAGTTAAAACAACATTGAAAGTGATGCTGTTTTGGGGGTGGATTCTCCCCCACCCTGAAGCAGCATTACTTCCAATGTTTAAACTGGGGATTTAAAAGGAGAATCTGGGGAAATGTGGAGGGTGCCTGCTGTCAGGGGTGCAATTGTTAAGCTAGCAGCACCAAAATTTCAGGGTATCTTTAGGAGATTCTCCTGATGATACCACCCAGGTTTGGTGCAGTTTGGTTTAGGGGGTCCAAAGTTATGGCCCCTCAAAAGTATAGCCCCCATCTCCTATTAGCTCCCATTGGAAACAATGGGGGATGGGGCACCCCCTTTGGGAGTCCATAACTTTGGACCCTCTGAACCAAACCTCACCAAACTTGGGTGGTATCATCAGGAGTAACCCAACAAATCCCTGAACCAAACCTCACCAAACTTGGGTGGTATCATCAGGAGTAACCCAACAAATCCCTTTTGGTGCTGCCAGCCTAAAAACTGCACCCCCTACAGGCCAAAAACAGAAAAGACACTTAAAAATACAAAAAAAAACAGAAACGGTGGGCAGAGTTTCGGGCATGTAATTGGGGGTTTAAAACCTGGGGAACCCCCCCCCCCCTTACCTACGTCCTTGTTCACAAGCATAAATAAATCTACATTCTTTTATGACATGACAACTTTTCAGCCGATTATGTATATTCATAAATAAGATCCAGGACAAGTACCATTAAGGTACCCTCCAGCATCAAAGGACCATGCCTATTATTTTAGGTTCTATAAAACTCTGGTAGGATGCTATTGCTGCTGCAGTCATCTTGTTTGTGGGTTTCCAGACTACTGGAGTTGATAGGCCTTTGGTTTAATCCAGCATGGCTTCTCATATGCTCTTACATTCTGTGGACCAAAACCTTTTCAGCCCTGGCACCAGCCTGGTGGAACTCTCTGTCTGACACCAGGGCCTGTGGAACCTTAACCAGTTCTGCAGGTTTTTGGGTGAGGCCACCTGATTGTCCAATTCCATCTGGCTGGCCTCCCAGTTATCAGCATGCATATTTGAATGTTCACCTCCAACTTTTTTTCTTTCCCCCATGCTTTGACAACTTTTTGGCAAAGGACCATGCCAAAATGGGGAGGTTATATCGTAGGCTTGGGGTGTTTGCCATCTATGGGTTCTACGTTTGGATCTTAGTGTTAATTTTATGGAACATTGATTGTATCATTCAGTGTTTTTAACTTGCATGTGCATGACTTTGGTTGTGAAGGATGGGACATAAATTTAATAAATAAATAAATAAAACCTTAAAATGAGCATGATTTTGGATACAGCTATCAACTCTTCTTCTGATATCACTACAGCTCAGTCACTATCTAGCATGGGATTTTCAGTCCAGCAAAAGACTATCAGCTAGCCCAGGGGTCGGGAACCTTTTAGACTCAAAGAGCCATTTGGGCCCATTTTCCCCGGAAAAGAAAATTCATGGAGCCGGTCGCACTCCTTGGGATCTCCGCCCCCCCCCAACGGACGGAGGACGGGCTTAGCGTGACACTAACTTCTCTGGAAGCGAAAGGACGCTTTCTTCTATCCCCCCGCCTCTGCAGGGGGGGCAGACGGCGGCCTGGCGGTGGCCAACGCTGTTTTCTTCTCTCCCCAACCGCCTCTGTGGGGCGGTGTCGTGACCACTCTGCTTCTGTCCCCTAGAAGGGATGGAGGTCTTGTGACGCTTACTTCTGTCCCTCGGGAGGGGAGGGGTGGCGGGCGTTCTTCCCAGGAGAGGTGGGCTGGCCTTGAGGCCGCTTTCTTCTCTCTCCCGAGGAGAACAGCGGAGGCGCTTTCTTCTCTCGGTGCGGAGGCCGCTTTTTCTCTCGGGGGGCGCGGGGGCGGCCAACGCGCGCTGAGGCCGCTTTCTTCTCTCCAGGCGGAGACGCTTTCTTCTCTCAGCGGGGAAGGCAGTCGCGAGGCAGCTTTTCTCGGGGGGGGGGGGCGGCCGGAGGCCTTTCTTCTCTCCGGGAGGCGGCGCGAGGCAGCTCTCCCGGAGAGCTGGCGGCTGCAGGCGCTTTCTTCTCCCGGGGAGGGGTGGCGGCGGAGGCACTTTCTTCTGGGGGGGATGGCGGCGCTGGAGGCCTTTCTTCTTCCAGGCGGCGGCGCTTGAGGCTGCTTTCTCTCCCCCGGGGAGGTTGGGCAGCGCCGAGGCCGCTTTCTTCGAGGTGGCGGCGGGAGGCGAGGCTTTCTTCTTTTTTTCGAAGCCTTGGCCCGCGCAGAGGCCTTTCTTCTCTCCGGGGAGGCAGCGCCGAGGCAACTCTTCTCTCGGGGACGGGGCGGGGCAGCGGTAGCTTTCTTCTCTCCCGCCCAGGAGAATGGTGGCTGGAGGCGCTGCTACTCTCCTGGGGAGAATTGGCCCGGCGGAGGCCGCATTTCTTATCTCGAGGGCAGTGACACGGAGGCCTTTCTTCTTCAGAAGCGCGCGCAGAGCCCTTTCTTCTCGAAGTGCACCGGCACGGCGGCAGTCTCTGCGCGGGGAAAGGGGCGGATTCCCACGCTGCCCAGGAAGGGGCGTGGAGCCGCACGACAGGCTCTAAAAGCCGTTTGCGGCTCGCGAGCCGCAGGTTCCCAACCCCTGAGCTAGCCTGTATGCAGTGGTTTAAATTGAAAGTAAAAGTGTACATTGACAGAAAAGAAACAAACCAAACTGAGGAGTGTAGATTTTTTTTCAGATTCTGATATAGGAATTAGAACTCCACCCAAAGGGGAGGGGAAGGACTTGTGGGAATGGCATGCTCTCCCCAGGGCACTCACCCTGATGAAGAGGCGAAACCAACAGCATGTGGCCGTGACCTCCTCCTGTGCTGGGACGTGGCACAAGATCCTGTACCAGCATTCCAATGCCCCAGCATTCCAATGGTGCAGTGGGGGCTTGCCAGGGAAGGAGCCAACATTCCTCCTAGCCATTCGCCAGGTTATGCCAGCAGAGGGGAATTTGGATTTACACAACCTTTTGGGGTTATATAAGTCTATTGAGCCCTATAGAGGCTTCGCACTGGGAGACTGTTTTGTTTTGCAAGCCTCTCTGGGAATGGCAGGTGGTGTGGTTGCAGCACTGCAGCTGCCCACCTCACCACTTGGATGGGGCTGCCCATCTTCCAAGGTGGTCACTAAAATAATTTACTGGCAGTATCCTTGCCTCAATATCTTCATTCATATGGTTTAGATACATGTGAACATTCTCTTTTTAAAACAGAAAACTGCTACAGCAACGCATAACAAATAAAATATCTTTCTTTTCAGAATCTATGCTTGTCTCAAGGTCTTATTTGAATGTGTTGATGGCTCTTCTCTTTAGGGATCTTCTCTTGGTGGTACTGCCTTCAAACACAATACCATTTAGGATTCACTCTGAGCTAAAATGAACAGTCTAAACACATGGTGCTATTGTCAAAACAGTTTAAGCTAACAATTGTCTGTCCATGCATCTCTTATGAAAAGAACTTTTGGTATACCCCTATTTGGGATGCAAATAATAGTTTTAATGGCAGCAATTCATACTCTCTATTCAAACACTGATCTGTTGGTTTGCATAACAAAAGGAAAACAGCTCTTCACTGAAACAGCAAGAGCAGCTCCATCTGAACCAGGGCAAAACTGAACATAAACAGCAAAGAAGTTATTTTCTCATGAACTATGACAGCCTTTTCCGGCTAGATATTATCAACATCTGTAATGTAAATCATCATTTATCAGACTACAAAATGCTTTACAATTCCTCTCTCATTCAAACAATGAAATGGAAGTTGCATTGTTATATTTTGGTTGGTCTTAATTCAAGATATTACATGGACACAGAAATTCTTTACCCATGGCAAAGTCCATTGCCAGAATGGTTGGCATTTGTGGCATCAATGCAAAGTAGAAGAAACTGAAATACAAGTAGGCCATTACGTGTAAAGCTACATCATATATTGTGCCATCTCAAGTAGAGTTACAACCTTCTCAGGCCATTCATTTCAAGGGACTTTGAAAAGTGTAGTTCTGCTTGGATAGTTTCAGAAGACAGCTGTGTTGGTCTTCAATATAAGAGCTAGAAGGAAGTCCTTCGAGATTAACAAGATTTTCAGGTGTAAGCTTTGGAGATTCAAAGCTCCCTTTTCAGATATGCTTGCTTGCTTGATATGGTACTGCAAACTACTAAAATTAAAGTGGAATACAATGAACTATCAGTACTGTATCCTTAAGTGCCTGATCGTCTTTGTACTCATTGATCAGAACAGTGGAAGATGGGAGCAGGTTTATTTCTTCCTAAGACGTTGAGTGAACTATTCTCTGTCCATTGTGGTTTTGGTCCTTTGACTTCACTTCCCCTGTGCTTCAATTCAACCACTGTAGAGATCACTCCCTACCAAAGAGCTCACTTCCTCAGGTGGTAATACTTCGGTTTGTGATAAACCAGTGTTTTTCAAGGAGCCCATGCACAGGCAGAAGTGCAAATGGCAGAGAAAGTGAGCATTGAAGTGGTGGCTATCCTCCACAGTTGACAGAGAGAAGTTCAAAGGGAGTGGTGTCATAGGATCCAAGGCATTATTTACATATGATAAAGAATTATACAATTGTTTTCTTTCTTTATAAAACCTGTGTATTATAGGGAATATCTGGAATATCCCTGATGGGCCTAGGTTCTTGAATTTTTCCCACCATAGAGATGGATTCAGCCCCTAAGAATACATATGGAAGATGTTGGGGGGCGGGGGGTTCCTCCGCATGTGCTGTCAGAAAACAAGAGGAAGTCATCTTAAACTCACATACAGTTCACAGTTTTAAATATAGTAAATGAAGACACAAGGATTTTACAATCATGGGTAATGAATGAGGAGCAGCAACTGTGAGGAAAGAGAATAGTTTCCATCATAAAAAAATTATCTTCTTACACATCATGTTAAAATGGTTGTCATCAATTTCTGGCAGAGACTTCACAGGATCGATTTAGCAAACAGAAACCTAAAGAATCTGTTGAGGGTCTGAGAAGTAAAATTCAAAAAGATATTTTTTTGAGAAGTGATATCTTCGGGCAGACCTCACTGATTGGTCAAGATCTTAGAGGGTGTACCGGATCTAAGCAGCATAAGCCAGAAGAACCAGTGACCGAACAGTGTGGAGAAAGATGAAACAAGAACATGTCAGAGTATCAAAAGAGAAAGCTTTGCTAAAGAACTTGACTGCTTCAGGAAGGGCAAGGAATTGACCTGAGAAAGAAACTTGGTTGAACTAAAAGAAATTGCTTTGTTTTAGAATCTCTGTCAGGATAGGAAACAGTCTGGTTAAGTATAGGTGGATGGATTTTTCCTTCTAATTTTCTCACCTCAAATGCTCATGACTTTTGTGAATGCTGCTTAAAAACCATTGTTTAGCATATGTTATTGGCACTTCTACAGTTCTTTTAGTAACGACTTGACTTGGCTGTATAAGCACTTTGGTCTCCAAAGCTTTGTTCTCCACACCATGTCTATGTAACAATCACCCAGATGGCTACATCAGCCGGCAGCAATAAAGCTGGTTATCGCACACTGTGGGGAAACATACAAAACTGACACAAGAGATGGCCACATGAAGTAAAAACACAGGAAAAAAAGTCAATAGTGATTTATCCATCAGTGATTATCAATGTGCCATCTGAACCACAGACGCTGTTGATAATTTAGCAGAAAATCACACGCCACTTCCTCACTGAATGGGTAAATGTTTCGCTGTCCAAGTGCTGAAAATCATTGTGAGGTGATGGGGAATACGGACAGCAAAATTAGCCTCATGCCAACACTGCGATGTCACTTCCAGGAAGCTCAATCATTTTTCCCCTCTTTTGTTTCTTTCCTTATCTCCTTCAGTGTCTTTCACCTTTTTCTCGGGACAAAATAAACAGCCTGGAATATGGGGCCCAGTTGAGTGGCAGCAGCCTTTTATCATGCCTACTGGATCATGAGGAGGCTGGGTTCATTCTGATGGTTTCTCCCACGGAACACTTTTATCTTGCCCCATGTAAGTGAACAGCTGCTGTTTGGACTTGCAAAGAGAAAGAATACATACTGCAGCAGGGGCCAAAGACAACTCCCACCCATGGCAATAAATAGCTTCATCTCTAGTGCCTGGAATCCTTTTCAGGAGCATCTGGAACATACATACTCCTCTCTATGTATACCCTTTCATGATTTATTCCACAAGTAGAGTATTTTTCAAGTCTCTGCCAGCTGAAGTAAGCCTCATTTGTAAACGTGAACAGGGTTGTTTTTACTGTTCCAAAAGAAATGAATGACTTAACTTCAGCGTACCTAGGTAAGTTGCATGGTTCCGAGTATGGCTTCTGAGTGGGAAGCCATTAAGCAGTCACAAAGATGAATGCAGAGAAGCTACAGGCAGTCTCCACTGGGAGCCAGTAAATCTGTTGTAACATTCACTGGAAATGATTTCAACTAATCCCAACTGATCTGAGAGACAAGAAGTCAGGTCAGAGCAGTAACTCTTGTAAAGATTCCAGGGTTGACAGAACCAAACTGGTACTGAGGGATTCACCCCCTTTGGCACCCCACCCCTCAGAACTATTCAGCCAGCCTGCGGGGGAACTGACCAAAAGTAAGCACAGGTCGAGGCCTCTGGTGTCCATAGCATGGAGGTGTCATTTCCAGACACTCTAGTATTTGTGCTACTACCATAGAGGTTGAGTCAAATACCAGAGTATCCCCACAGTTGCCAGCAACGTGATGATGTCACTTTTGGAGCATGATGGAAATCACATCACCATATTGCAGTCACCAGAGGCCTTGGCCTACATTTATTGCTGATAAATTCCCCACCACTGCTGGCCAGATAATGCCTGGCAACCCTGAAGAGATACAGAGACAGTGTTCTCTAAGGTGGGTGTGCTGGGCTTCTATAAGTCTTTATTGTTACATTTGGGAATTAGAAGATAAGAAGTGGGAATTGTGGGGGTCACTTCATTTTCTCCAATATACATTCCTCATACTTATCCTCCTTCTCTCCTCCTGGAAGCCATAATGTCCTGTTCCCTTTTCCTGTTTCCTTCTCTCCTTCCCACCCAGCAACCAAGTCCTCATTTATCTGCCTTCTACTCACTTGTTCAATTTATTATGTATTTATTTCATTTATACTCCGCTTTTCTCCCTAATGGGGATCTAAAGCAGCTCACATCATTCTCCTTTGCATTTTATCTTTACAACAACCCTGCATAGCAGATTAGACTGAGAGAGAATGACTGGCCCAAGATCACTAAGCAAGTTTCCATGGCAGAATGGGCAGTTGAACTTGATTCTCCCAACCCCTATTTTGACACTTCAACTACATCACATTGGCTCTCAGATCCTTCTTTCTGGCCAAGTTGCAAAAGATATGCAGTAGCAAGTCACTGAGGCAAGTTGTGTTGTAGCCAATACCAGGCCTGACCAAGTGGTGCAAGTTGTGTGCCTCCAAGTAATAGCCACCACCACATCTGGTTTACTTGTACAAATTGCATGGAGACACATTGCTTAAGGGTCACTGCTGGTTCTGGCCCCTACCAGTCTTCCCTACAGGATAAGAGGGAGGGGAGAAGGGGTGGGCTGGAAAACCAAAATAGCTCTGGCAAGTGCCCCCTGCGTTTTACTGGCAGGAACCACGGTTTGAAAACTGGCAATATTGTTGTAGTCACCTAGCAACCCCACACAATGGCCACTTGAGACTTCAGAGGGTGTCAACTTGTTAAAGGTACCGTGTCCCAAGGTACCCCATCCCTATCCTACCAAAGTCTGAGGTCTTCATCCAAACTAAGGCACCTTCCTCCAAATTAACTGGGTTTCCCATTTAACACAAGCCATTTCAAGCTGGAAGAAGGCTCCTTAGAGGATGATTGGCTTCACCTCAATGTATTTGGGGGGGGGGGGGAAAGCATAAAGCTGGAGGGACAAATAAAAGTGATGTGCTACTCCTCTCCTCCTCCTCCTCCTCCTCCTCTCTTTTTAACTGGCTAACATGGACGAATGCCACAGTTCACTTCAGTACCAGAGAGAATCTGCCCTGTTCTCTCAGCACACAAACCCGTACATCATTGTCAAGGAAACCTTTTGTTGCTCGATCTGTCAAAGAGACTCTGTTTTTTCCCTTTTTAATTTGGAAAATGTCAGCCCTGTCTTTGATTTCTTTCCTCACCTTCATGGTCTCTGTTCAAGGGACAAAATCCTGCCTCTGCTGATGTCCCTGGCAAAATTGAAATTGATGGCAACCAAGTCAGAATTTCACCCAAAGCAGAAACCATCGCTGTGATACCAAATGCAGAACAGGAAAGTCGGAAGCCTCTTCTCAAGGTTAGCCACATCTATTTCTACTACCTAATCAGAGCTACTCAATTTTTTCTCCCCAGGACACTAACTCTAAAAACTCTGATTTTCAGCCCCGCTGCTTTTTACTCAGAAGGAAGTTTTTTTAAAAAAGGAACCGTTAAAAAAAGAACAAAGAACCAAACTCTTCACAGTCAGTCTAAAAATGGAACCAGAGTATCATATTTTCTAGCAGAAATTTATGAAAACTGATGGTGTTTGTAGTAAAAGATGTTGTACATTGTACCTCAATTTGAAGCAGCACTGTTTAGCAATACACAGAGTTAATATAAAACATAATGCAATTTACCGCTCCATTTGTTTGTGAAGTCTAACTGGCAGTGCTATCTCGGGGTGGTAGAAGCATTTTGAAGAGCAGCAAATAGCCAGGGAGGGCAGGGGGCTTAATAAGCACATGCTTCTGATTTTGAAAATCTGCTCGGCACACAGGTAAATTTAGTGCTCACTCACTGTAGCTTCAAGTAATGGATTTTTTTACGGACTTGTCTGAGCAGTTGCCAGAAAACTTTAATATCGCCTAATATCAATAATGTCCTGACCTGCATGGGCCAGAGTAGCCAGATCTTGGAAGCTAAGCAGGGTCAGGCCTGGTTTGTCCTTGGATGGGACACCACCAAGGAATAGCCGGGTTATTGTGCAGACCACCTCTGATTTGTAGATCTGAGGACAAGAATAAGAAATTCAACATTATAAAGAAAACTATGAATCCTATTTAATTGATAATACTAACAAAGAATTAATTCAATTATATTTGTAGCTAGAGAACAGGTGGTAGAGAACAGGAAGTAAACTTTTAATTGTGTTTATATTTAACACAATAGTACCCTTATAGTACCGAGGAGTGTGTGTGTGTGTGTGTGTGTGTGTGTGTGTCTGTATACTTTTAGTTGGTGTTTGCTTGCTTCCAAAAAATCTTAATCAAAACTATTTTTTAAAAAAATAGAGACACTGAGATTAATGTATTGTTGAAGGCTTTCACAGCTGGAATCTGCTGGCTGTTGTGGGTTTTCCAGGCTGTGTGGCCATGGTTAGAGTTGGTTGATACCAGCCAAATTCGTTCCAATTTGGATTTGGACCAGATTCGGATCAATGGGCTCGGATTGGCCGAATTCCGAACCTTGCAGATTCGGACTGCCCTAAATCTGTAGGAACGTTCGAGAATTTCGGATGTGCTTTTATTTTTTTGTTTTTGTTAGACATATTGGCACCAAAAATTTCAGGGTATCATCAGAAGACTATCCTGATGATACCCACCAAGTTTGGTGCAGTTTGGTTAAGGTGGGGCAAAGTTATGGACCCACAAAGGGGGTGCCCCCATTCCGCATTGTTTCCAATGGGAGCTAATAGGAGATGGGGCACCCCTGTTGAGGGTCCATAACTTTGGCCCCCTTGAACCAAACTGCATCAAACTTGGGGGGGTATCATCAGGACAGTCTCCTGATAATACCCTGAAATTTTGGTGCTGATACATCTGCAGGCCAAAACATGAAAAAAAAAACACCAAAAAATTAAAAATCGGTTTGGCTGCTGATCCGGATCGGATCGGATGGGATTCGGATAGCTCAGATTTGAACTCATCCAAATCTGTCCGAATCAGTGCAGATTCGGTCCAAACCCAGAGTCTGACAGTCCGAATCTCCAACCCTAGCCATGGTCTGCTCCACTGTACCCGCCATTTTGTGAAGACCTCCTAGGACGTTTGCTCTGCAGGCATCACAGCTTTTGCTCCTGATGTTTCACCCGCATCTATAACTGGCATCTTAAGAGGCATATCACAGTAAGATGTGTTTCTCTCCATGACATGCCTTGAAGATAGATGCGCGTGAAACGTTAGGAGCAAAAACTACCAAACCATGGCCACATAGCCCAGAAAACCCACAACAGCCACACTAAGATTACTTCCACACTGTGACCATTCCCCATTGGGCATTCACCAATATTGCAACTGCAGAGGCACTCATTGCAGAAATAGTGCATCCACAGGACAGGATTCTGAATATTTTCCACTGTCACCACCTTGCAGCCATATACCCTGCAACATGTGCCACCAGATAGCTTAGGGGAAAAAAGAGTAGTTCACTGGTCTCTTTTCCTTTTGTGTAACTGCATTAGATCCTTGCAAAATGAAAACACAGTGACAAATAAGAGTATCTTAGGTCTTTTCTGCACAGCACAAATATAATGTCTTGAGTACATTATACATTATAAAAAGTGTTTTGAGGAAGAATTCCATACTGTTTTCTTCTCCAAGACATCTTCAGGCTGGGTTTTTTTTCCAACTCAGGGTTTTCAAAAATCGCTAAACTAGCTGTCTTTTTCCCCCAGGACGGGTTGAAGATGCTTTCCCCAATGCTGTACAGACAGCAGACAGGGTTATTTTTTCCACCCAACTTAAATCTGGTTACTTTCATCTTTCATCTTACAGCGATTTACCACTTGCCTGCTCCATTGTGCCTGCCATTTTGTGAAGACCTCCTAGGACGTTTGCTCTGCAGGCATCACAGTCACCTGCCTTTTTGCTGAACAAAGCACTACTGAACTCTGCTCTTCTTGCCAATATTGGCAAGATATAGTTTTGCGTTAAAAAAATTCGATGACATGTCTTTGAAGCTTCACAGACTCAGTCTTCACAGAAGGTTCACAGCATATAAACCCACTCAGATTACAGTCTTTTAGAAGAGATCATTTGGAAAAGGACAAATCAAACACAGCAAAAGGTCATGGAAAGCAGATAAATGGAGGGTGATGTCATGTGGAAGCTTTAAGAAAAAAAAATCTACCACCAATTCCATCTGAGAGTCAAAAGACAGCAAGACCCCTGTGTCGGAACAACCTGATTTGTAGTCAAAAATCTTTTCAGTCCACAGCCATTGGTGTTCCCCAGAAGTATCGCTCATGGGTCAAGGACACTTGGAAGCAGTTTGAGGTATGACATAGCACTTTAAGTGGATAATGTAGTGGTGTTGGACTATGAAAGGAGGGGTGGGAACAAGGTACACTGCCTTGAATCCCTCAGAAGAAGGAGAAAATTAAAATGTACTAAGGAAAGGGGGAATCCATAAAAATCACCCATCCTTGTCATGTGGAAGTCCCTTTCTGCTTGTAGAAAAAGGGAATTTGGATCCCACCTAATCAAAGTGTTCACCCATTAGTTGAGTGTCAGCAATGGCTGGTTCACATGTTCAAAAACAGATTGCTTGGACCACAAAGAATCAACTTGCACGTTTGAATGAGCCTACCCACAGTACAGAGAGCATTTCCATTCCACCTCACACATCTTGATTGATTCCCCAACAAATTCAACCTTTCCATTCAGTTAGGAGGCAGGGAATATTGCGTATCAAAGCAAATGATGTAGGATCTGGCCTTCAGTCTTTCCAATTCTGATGTCGAAACTTTCAGTTTCAGTAAATCCAACCGCTGAACCGCATTGCTGTTGTGACACTCCTAGGATTTCTTCAGGCAAATTGCCGGTACACGCTAGAGGCTAATATGATAAAAGATTCATGGCTGACATGTTCCTATTACTGAAAAAATAAAGTCACCCCCTCAACTTTAATCTAAGGCTGAAAGTCAAAAAAAGAAAAAGCACACAATAGAACCATCTTTGTTAAAAAACACTCTGCGGGGCATATTCTTAAAAGGATGCAACCAAGTTGAGTTTAGTGCACAATTACAATTCTGGCACACCGACATTGTAATTTTACTTCTGAAGCTAAATTCCCACACGGTTACAGATGCAGAATAAAAGAGCTGTAAGGCGAAGATATAGATTTTTTTTAAAGCAATGGATAGGCTCAAACACGCTTTTATTCCCTCTCTCTTCCTCTCTTTCTCTTTAAATCCATACAAAGATGTAGAGAATTTGCTCAGGATTTTGTCATTGCAATGATGAAAGGACAGACGGAAGGCAAGAAAAAGCCAGCTGGGGAGGAAACGAGAAACGAAAATTCAAGGCAGCCCGTCAGGCAGCTTATGTTGCTATCAGAACAAGAGATACCCTTAAAGCTGCTCAAACAGTTACTTATGGATCTCTCACACAACAGATATACTGGAGGACTTACTGGTGCTTGAATGAGATTAGTGATTTATCTCGACAAGTGTTGGAACACACAGCCGGGAGACGGGAGAAATCTGCCGCAAGTATGCCGACTTGCAAGCAGAAAAAGGAAAGGGGAGGAAACCTATAGGTTGATTTAGGCTGCTGACTTCGTGGAAAAAAGGTGCAAACAGAAATAGCCAGAGGACTTCTCTCTAACATCCTTACAGCTCTACCCTGGCATTTATTGAAGGCAAATACACCATGTTCCCAATCGAAGATCGGACCTGTATCTGACAAGATGGGAGAATAGAAACAGCAGAACACATTTTATTTGACTGCAAGATTTACAGTCCTGTACGGAAGGGTCCATTGTCACCAGTTCTCATGGACTGCCCTCTCAATCAGAGGAAACAGACTGAAAACATTACTATCAGATACGAACCAGAAGTTAACTTATAATGTTGCCAAGTACGCTTGGCTAGCAATTAAGATTAGAAATAATTGGAACATCCTTACAGCTGAAAGGAAACATTTATTTCATCTTGGGGCTTTCTGTACAGTAGAGAGGACAAGCATCTTCTTTTTAAAAACAAAAATCACCACTTGTGCAATTTTTGAAAAGAGTTATTTGGAGCAATGTTCAAAAACAGGATCTCTGGTACCCACCAAGTGTGTTTAGAAAGTGGGTGAGGCCAGGTGGAACTTTTGCCCAGAAAGGTTTCTGCCTGGCCATTGGATAGTCGATTAGCTGTGCAGATTTTTCAAAATGTTGCTTTGGCAGCAGCTGCCACTACAGTCATTATGTGACTGAAGATAAGCTGCAGCAGCCATTTTGGGTGAGGATTTTGAAAGTGCCCACAAGTTCAAAAAAAAGTTAGGGACAGTACAGCACAGTAAACCTTTATTAGGCATAAATAATTCTGCATACAGTATGTTTGTATGATAAACAGCAATACAACGAGGAATCCAGTTCACCAAGTTAGGACAAATCATACACAAACTCTCCGGAGACACACCGCGACATCCATGTGTTAATCAAAACTGATTTGAATGACTTCCCATGTTCACCACAATGACCTGAGCCTCAGACATCAAATCAATGTAATTTAGATGATTTGATACATTGAGGGACACATTTTAGTACCGTCTTTGGGATATTACTTCCGCTAGATATGTAGCGACCCTAAAGGTTATCTCAGAAGATGCATCACTAAGTAAATACTTCACTACATAAGCCGAAGGCAGGTTTGTTTTAGCTTTAATAATCGGGATTATATAGTGACTACGTAATGCAGAGTGTAGCTGACATTCTAGGAGGATATGCTGTATTGTATCCATGGCATTAACAGAGCATGGGCATAGTCTGTCAGCGAATAAAACACCTTGAAATCTCCCGATTGTAACTTTAGAAGGAAAGGCGTTTACTCTGGCAAGCATAAATGCTCTGCGACGAGATGGACTGTTGAGACTATAGAAGTATTTTGCTATCTTCCCATGCAGGATGGGTAGGTTTAGAAAGTCTGGGGAACATACTGCAGGTTGTACTGGGTTTAAAGTTAGGGACCCTGCCCTCATCCAGCAAGAAAGATTTGCATACGGAAGCAAAAGAGTCTATAACGAAAACACCTATTCTGAGCGATGGGGGGATGTTGTATTAATGAAAGATTGTCTTTTAACGTATATACCTCAATGTTAAATCTTGTTTGTTCTCTCTGTTCTTTCTTGGTGTTTTACATTGTGAGGGCCTTTAACCAACTACAATTAAAATTTTACTACTACTGCATATGGAAGCAGACTTAAATTGGCCACTTGTGGAATAGATTCTCATCTCCATTTGCACAGCAAACACAAACCCAACAAAAGTAGACATACTTTTGTGTCAAGTAACATCAAGTCACAAATGACTTACGGCAACCCTGTAGAGTTTTCAAGGTAAGAGGCCAACAGAGGTGGTTTGCTATTGTGTTCCTCTGCATAATGTCCCAGACATTTTTGGCCATCTCCCACCACGGAAATGCACCTTTAGATATCAACACAGGTTTTTTTTCACATTTTGATCCCATCCTTATACCAATGAGCTCAGGGTGACAGATATGGGCTTCTCAATGCATTTCCATCAGCCCTATTAATAGGGAGGTTTCAAAAGTGGCCCATGGAAACATGCTTATGTCCATGTACTAGTAACAAGCTAGAGACAATCACTCAGATATTATTGCACTGCCTATTTTATGTAGATTTTAGAAAAAGCCTAATACTACCCTTGTTTTGATGCTTTGACCAGTCCTCTTAACTGCCGAAATGATTATTCTCCAACAAGTTAATTTCTCATTGGAGAATAAAGTGCCCAATTTTACATATCAAGTGGCAAAATTTATTTATTTCTATTGCCACAAGATTATGTTAACCTACAGGTTCTTGTGCTTAGATCTTTTAATTGTTGCTGCTTGTTGTTTCACTCTGTATAATTAAAGTTAGCATGTCTCCTCAAGAGGGAATGAGTGACATTCTGGATATTTAAATATTTATTTATCATTTCCTTTTTTATACTGGTCACAGACAGAATAAAGATACTTTTCAACTTTGAGCTCACAAAGACCTTTTGAGATAGGTCAGGCTGAGAAGTCCTGACTCCATTTCCTGTCATAAGAGAGATTAGGACCTAGACCTCCTTAGGAAAAGAGGATTATTGGGCAGCTTGGAGTTTCAGTTTATCTGTATGAAAAGACAGAGTGATGCTACAAACCCTCCTCTCTTGAGAAACCGCTGAAACACAGATTCCAGTCTGGTAGCACCTTTGAGAAAAACAAGACCTTTCCAAGGTCCGACTGGACCCAAATCTAACCGTTCTGATGCAAACTAACATGACTATTCCCTGAAACCAGGCATGTAGCTGCAATGGGGACATCCGGGCCGGCTTGTCCCGGGCGCCACCATTGCAGTCATGTGGGGAGGCAGAGCTGGGGGGCGTTTCAGAGGCAGGGCAAGGTGGAGGCAGGGAGGGAGGGCATGCACAGGCAGTTCATGCCCCAGGCGCAGTTCCCCCTCCCTTCATCACTGCCTGAAACAATCTCCTCTGAAATTTAGAATACAATTGAATTTGAAACTAATTTGGGAGATTCTTATCTGTTGAACTTACTTGTCATAAAAATGGTTGGATAGAGGGTTAAACTAAATATTTTGGCCAGAATATCTGAGTTAACAAACTAGCCTATTATCTAAGGGGATAATACTACTGTCCTACTATATCAGGCAGTTGCAAAGTTTACAAAAATAACGTAAAAATAAGAAATTCCATCAATAAATGAAATGTGCCAGAGCAGCAATAGCCCACTGGCAGTCTGTGGATCAGGTGTAACCACCACCATCCCATACTACTTCATCTGATCCCCTCCCATCATTCTATCAATATTTTAAATCAAGGTGTGGCAAAGTCCCCTTCCTTTATACAGAAAATGAAGCTACTGTATTGCCATCTCATGCAAATTTTGGAATGGTCAACATAATGCACACCATTGAGTAACAACCAACACATAACTACCGCACCCATTAAGTTCCACCTAATTTTCAAGGCAAGAGCCAAGCAAAGGTGGGTTGCCATTGCCCTCAGCTGTGTATCAACCCCAGACTTCCTTGGAAGTCTCTCATCTAAGTATTGACCCTGCTTAGCCTCTGAGCTCTGATAAGATTAGGCTAGCCCGACCTGTTAGAAATGCTATGGAATGATCAAGAACCCTTGCTAATGTACTCCTTGACAGAACCACACTAATTCCTGGCTATCATGAATTATAATCCTTTTCTGAAAGCACTCAAAGGACCTACTCCATCCTATGAAGCCAGCACTGCCAGGTGAGGGCTATTTGTAAGAGAGTTGGTCCCTAGATGAGTATTTGCAAAATACACTGGTTCCCAAGAATACAGAATTTGTTTATCCTTGCACTAGATAAATACCAAATCTCAGCATCTGCCGCCTTACATGGTGACCCAATTCTTCTACTTTGTCTAAAAAATAAAGATTATTAAATAAATGTTCCATCTACTTTTTTTCAGAAGGAACTTTGGAAAAAATCTTGCTTTCAGAAGAAAAAATTCACTGAGGTTGATTTTGAAAGCAATAAATCAGCAGCAGCATGAGGCATGGGTACAATTATTTCTAAATAAGATTTAGATGTTATGAGCTGCTTAGAAATTATAAACGGTCAATGGGATTGGTCCTAAAATATCACCTTAATTGAAGCTCTGCTCTCTGAAAGGTTTTGTCACTATTCTGAAAACTATAATAAGAAAGTGTTTGATTTTTACAAAAACATTATTACTACTCGCCAGCATGTTGGCAAGAAAGATAATAAAATGGAAGACAGGGAATGGTGTATTTTTTGTAGGGATGTGCAGCCACAAATTTATCTAGCTAGAACCATGTCCATTTGTAAATACATAAAATGTTTTGAATCCGAACAGAATTATTTCTAACATTTTGGAGTATTTTGGAGTTCATGAAAGTCTCCCAGTCTCACAGTTCTTCTGGCGCTGGCTCTGAATTAGTTTTTCCAGGCATTGGAAGAGGCAGCGAAAAGAGAAAATAATTCCACCTATACTTGTTTGACAGGGATGTCACTCAATCAGAAGATGTAGCTGATCTTCACACCAATCAATATTATCCCAGTTGATGTTTCTACACACAATGAGTTGGATCCTATGAAAAAGTTCTGTGTCTGAGCTAAGCATGCTTCCTCTGTCACCGACCTATCTGTTTGTACAAGATTAATGGTTTTCAATGTGTCCTTGTGCAAACAAAGTTTTAGCAGAAGGAGGAATGACACAGCAGAAACTATCTAGCACACACAGAACTCATTCACAAGGTCTAAGCCATTTCCATTTTCTTCCAGTTATTACGGTATAATATCTCACTGGCTTTGGCAAGGTCTCAGTTCTGTAGAGTCAACGTTTCAGTGTGTCACTCTGTATTTTTGGTGCTACACATGCTAGACAAAGTCAAAGTTTTGCTTGCACATGCTGACTGTCAAGCAGAGCTGCTCCGTAAGGCAGTTTTATCCTATTGGCTTCTGGATTGCATAGTTTCCACCCCCTATCCTGTGATTGTCCCTTAGCTCAACTACCATTCCTTTGCATGCTTTAAAAATATCACTTCAGGTACATTTACACATTACTGTCAGAACTGCAAACAACTAGTGGCCAAAATACACTATGACCAAAAATACTTACACTAATGTTACATTTTGTGCTTATCCAGAATCCCATTTTAAGTTCTGAGCTAATTTAAAACAAGGTTTCTTGCCAGAATTTGACAATGGGAGCTTGTATTTAGCTGATCAATTGAGATGGGAGAGTTGGTCCATTACTAGGCTAAAAGCTGGAATCTTGTACATGTTTTCATAGGATCAAAACTCAGTGAGACTTGTTGCTGGATATTCATGCAAAAGATCCATTTTATATGGCTTGTGCTTCCACCTTTTGCGTTGACTTGTCTGTTTGTGACCAAAAAGGATGGACTCACTTTGTTTTGCTCTAACCAGTTCAGAAAAGGTGGGAACAACTTTTTCACCTCATGATTTACCAAGGTTGACAAGGACAATGTTTGACAACAACTGCATGAGATTTACCCGGAGAAAAACAATGCCATAAAAAGTTCGTAAGTGGCACCTGTAGCTGTTGGAAGCAAATCATGTTCTTCTACACTCTAGTCCACTAGAAATGTCCAGTGTTTAAAAACTAATTTAGCACACCAAGGTCTTCTAGATAGTTTCCTGAGCCCATATTTTTTGTTGTTATGTATGATATAGCATATCTTAACATCAGACTAGGGAAAGATGAACAGTGAAGTCATGAAATAATCATACCACAGCAATATAAATCCTCTTCTGCTGGTTCAGTTGTGATTTTTATGGGACCATGCCAGCCGCAAAATAGTGTCCAGGCAAAAAGCAAGGAAGAGATTCCACTTTTAATACAGTGCCCCACCAAGGCCTTCCCAAACTCATAGACTCAGTCTAAAGGAAAATCCCACATTCCTAGTTGTAAGGTGACGTCTATAATGACAACTTGCCATGATGGTAGTAACTGTTAAGTTCATTTAGAAGAAGAAGAAGAGTTTGGATTTATATCACCCCCTTTCTCTCCTGTAGGAGACTCAAAGGGGCTTACAATCTCCTTTCCCTTCCCCCCTCACAACAAACACCCTGTGAGGTGGGTGGGACTAAGAGAGCTCCAAAAAGCTGTTACTAGCCCAGATCACCCAGCTGGTGTGTGCTGAAGTGCACAGGCTAATCCAAATTCCCCAGATAAGCCTCCACAGCTCAAGCAGCAGAGCAGAGAATCAAACCCGGTTCCTCCAGATCAGAATGCACCTGCTCTTAACCACTACAGCTCTGCTGCTCCCATTAGCTCTTTAAGCTTTTTCTATCCAAAAGGAGGTCAGTATGGACCTGCAGCTACTGAGGCTTTTAATGCCAAAATAATCCCTCAGATCTTGTTTGGAGCAGACGTTTGAATAAAGGGAATCTCTGCGTCCCTGGACCATACACTTCTTTAGCTCCTGCACAGGATGGTAGGAGCGCCTATCTGTGTAGCACAAGCTGACCTTAGAGAAGAGTTTGCTCAGTGCTCACTGGAGTCTAGGGCTTGGATTGCTGCCTTTAACCTGAGACTGAAGATTCTTTTTTCAATGCCTATTCTCTGTCTCAGATAAAGATGTTAGTATGGTCAGTTGAGGTGCAGCAGTTGAGAAAATTGTATGCTTCTGCATTAGAACAGAGTCCTGAATATGAAAATCATCATTCATTTTTACATGCTGCCTTTGTCAAAATCATTTCTCTGTTATTGTACATGGTACTTTGTATTATTGTACATGGTACTTTGATACAAGAGCACTTATTGTTCATTGTATTTTTTACTTTCAAACGGATGGGGGGAGCAGGGATATGACCCAGGCAGAGCATTCTACAACAAAGAAGGTCCAGCATGTTGAGTTCAGTGGTGGAGGGATATATCATTTAACATCTTTTTGTGAGACAGAGTATAATACCCAGGCAGGGCTTTTGTATCTTGTGAAGGAAGACAACTTGGGATGTTCTTGGGAGAGGCGCAATGGGGTCCAACCTATGGCCCTCCAAACGTTCATGGACTATAGTATCATAAACTCTGCCAACTGGCCATGCTGGCAGGGGCTGATAGGAATTATAGTCCATGAACATCTTTTTATTTTTACAAATTTGTGATCTGGGTTGCCTGCACCAAAGTCTAAAAGTCTTCACGCTTTTTTTTTTGAGGTGCAACTCTTAAGTATAAATCTAAGAACAGAATACAATGACGTGTGTATAACTGATACATCCCAGCCCCAGGGATCAGAAGGCTCCCTGAAGAACAAGTTTTCATAGCGATGCCAGGTTCAAGGGGGGACCTCGGGATCCCCTGAAATTACGGCCTACCTCCAGACTACAGAGATCAGTTCCCCTGGAGAAAATGCATATTTTGGAGGGTGGACTTTACAGAACTGTAACCTCTGGGGTATTGTTGGAATTTTACAAGTGTCTGTTACAACTCAGTTATAAAAGGGTTAACTCGTATGTAAACAAGTTGAGGAAGTCACTGTTTATGACCTAATCTATTGATTAGCTATTGGTCAGTCAGAAGCCATTGCTTACATGTGAGCACATGTATCAGAAGTTATAACGTTTACTCTGTAATTATCACGACCACGAGTATGATACAGGTACCAAGATATAACCAAACATACAGTAATGTAGATGTGTAACAGGAAAGAAAGGTTTTTTAAATGTTATTTCCATAGAACCCTCCCTTTATAGTTAGTAAACTCATACACACACACACACACACACACACCCCCAACAGGTATTTGTCCTTCCCAGGCTCCACCCCAAGTCTCCAGAATTTTCCCAACCTGGATCTGGCAGACCTACCACTCATCCCCCATCGGTGGCCAGGAGAACCGGATAACCCCAAGTTCTCAAGAGCGAGAAGGTTTTTCAGAGCTGTTAACTATGGTTACCCTGCTCAGCATAAGCGCTGAGGTCCTGTTTTCTAAAGAATGCATAAAGCCACTAATTAGATGCCGGTACAATGATGTATGAGATGATCTCTGTTAACCCAAAGAGAAAAAAACAAATCAACTCATTAAGGGGAGAAAAGTGGTGGGCGTAATGGCAGGTTGGAGCTAATCTATGTTCTCTCCTGTTCCTTAAATATTCCAGTAATTGGAAGGACTATACATCAAGAAATAAACATTAGTGCTAGGGTAATCACTAAAGGAAGCAGCATAATATATGTTTTACATCAGATTGCTATGCGCATTTTGACCTGAAAGCACCCCGTCACCTTAATAGACAGCCAATCCTGAATCTTCCTTGAACATTTCTTGAAAAGTCAATCATCTTCGTTTCCCTATTTGTCCAATGTGTACAATATTTTGAACATAATTCTGAAATGTTGATAACAAATGTTTTAGAAAGATATTCTGCCAGCAATATATGCATGTCTAATTTTCTGCCTAAAACATCTGTCTTTCTCTGCTTTCCCATCCAGTCAGATTTGCTCCAATTGGGCTGTTTGCTAATGATAAAACACAACTTCCTTCCCAAAGTTTTCCCTGTGCCTGTCTGTCTTCCAGAAGCGTAGCTGGGCCAAACTGCACCCAGTGTGCGGTGTGTTTTTTCCGCTCCCGTGCCCCCCCCCACGGCGCCCCCCTCCCCCTTCTCACACTTACCTACATTCCTTTTCTATTTCTAGTACTTTTTGAGGCTGAAAAAAAGGGCCTCTTCACAGTTCAGGGAAAAAACTGCCTGACGAACTATACTTCCCAGGAGACTTTGTGAGCCCCAAGGTCTCCTGGGAACTGTAGTTCCGCAGGCAGTTTTTAGCCTGAACTGTAAATAGGCCGCTTTTTTCAGCCTCAAAAAGTACTTTAAAAAGAAAAGGAACGTAGGTAAGTGTGGAAAGGGGACGATGTGTGTGCCGTGGGGGGCACCGTGGGGGGCTGCAGGGGTGCAGGGAAAAGGGGAGGGGCTGGGGGCGATTTTCCGCTCCCAGGTATGCACCTGGTGCACGACGCCCCCCTGTCCCCTTGGCACTCCGCCACTGCTGTCTCCTGATTGAGATTGGCCTAAACTGCAAATAACTGGAACTAAACTGCAAATAAGAATTATCTCTAACCTCACAGGTAAGTGCTAGAATTATATATCCGTTTTTCTGAAAAAAGGAACTCCTTTCTATTTCTCATAATGCATTGCCCCCACTGGAACAATGAATGAATTTTTTAAAAGGAAAATCTCAAACTGTATAGTGGAATGCAACTGTAATGCTCATATGTATCATGTGCTATTACAACATAACCGTACATGTGCCTTATGTATGCACAAATTCGTTATTACCTCTAGTGAGGTTCTGAAATTTTATATTCCCATTTTGATTGAAAATTCTTCACAGACCCCCCCGCCAGTCCTCCCCTCCTCATTTGCTGACACCTGCCACATGTACACCGCCTTTTAATCTGTATAGCAAGCCATACAGGTGTGCCCCATAGATGCCTCTGCTCTCTAACGTCTTTGGAACAACAAAGTGAGAAACAGATCAACTATACTTTAAAAGGAAATTTAAATAAAGTGTTTCACTTGTCTGTACAAGGTCTACAAGCTCCAGACTCAAAAAGTAACTGATTCTACAGAGCTGCAGTTCAAAAGACCCTGACTCAAGTTTGAAAAACCATTCACCTTGATTGGAAGGTGTTTCAGACAACAATAAGCCCATCTAGGTTAACAATTTTGGGACAGCAGTTGGCTGAAGAGGGCTTGGAAGGGGCCTATTCTTAGAAATAGAAGACGATTAGAGGTTACACAACACCTGATCTTTTGGTACTCTGTTGAAAACTGTTACTGGCGCCTATTGTCTACAAACTTTCAGGGCTGTGTCTCCATAGATAGAGTGAAATTCTTTTCACTGGAAAACAAGAATTGAAGCCAGTTTAGTTTAACACATGAAGCAGCTATGATTACTATATCACATTTGGATCTCTTTAGTGCCAACAAACTAGAGTTCCTCAGAATGAGTTATTGTATTGTGGATTCTAGGTAGTGTGTTTTATGACAAATGCTCTGAAGTGGAGCTAGATGATTATGGAAGGTGGAAATTCTCTGTGCTCATGCCCGTCAGAAGTCGAGGAAGTCAGTTCCATCTTCTTCCTGAGGAGGGGAATCCCTGGCCCCATAGATGATCTGGATGGGAGCAAGAGGGGTTCACCCTCTACTCTTACCAAGGACTTCCAGAGTACCCCAGTAGACCCCAGTTTGAGAAATGCTGTCTTAGAGTCATAGTCCAGGAAAGACAGCAGCCTGTACAATGGGAGAGACTCCTCAGAATGGAGAGTATGGCAGCCACAATGTGAACGGGAGTTAGAGTTCCATTTCACAGAAGAGGTCCCATGAACTCGAACAAAACTCTATTTATGTGTGGAATACATATTATTCAAAAACTAACAAGAGGCAAAATACCACAGGTGCATATTAGGGCTGCCAATTCTTTGTTGGGTAATAACTGGAGATTTGGGGATGGAGCTTAGTTAAGGCAGGACTTAAGGAGGAAAGGGACCACAGCAGTGCCATAAATTCCACTCTCCATAGCAGCCATTTTCTTCTGGGAAACTGATCCCTAAGATCAATTGTAATTCTGGGAGAGGCCCCATCTGGAGGCTGGCCACCCTGGTTCATGCATACAGTACCGCAAGCCTGCAGGCTACAATGCCATCTTGGCCATATCAGATCTTTCTAGACACCCTCCCCCCCAAAAGTTTTAAAAGAAACAGTAACCCTTTTATCAAATATTCCACACACCTGGACAAAGATAAAAAAGGAACTACTACTTTAAGTTATATAATAAACCTTTGCATGATTTACACTGCACAAATTTACACATGTTACTTTGGAATGGCACTTTTTGTTCTTGATGAACTGCATATCTTGTTCCATTCTTCCTCAAATCTACTGCAAGATCCATTCTGATACAGGGAGTGAAAGGAGTTAACTCTGACTTTCAGTCGGCAGTCATGGAAGTTGGTTCAGTGACTTATGCAAGCAGCCACCCACCAGAAATAGTTCCTTTCACTGTGATGAATATTGATGACAGCTACAGGGAACGCAGAAAGGCATAAGATCTAATTAGATCTTTCCCATCGTACAAAATCTGAAGTATATTTTTGAAGGGTCCAGATCAAGCAAAGCACTTATAAATGCAATTTCTGAAGAACATAAGAAAACCTATACTGGATAAGAGTAAAGGTCCTTCTCTAGTCAAACATCACATCTCCCAAAGTGGCCAACCAGACGCTCTGACAAAGTCTACAAAAATACCAAGGAGGGTAAAGATTACCATTGTCTTGCCCATTCAGCTGCTGGCACTGAAGTGCAGTGCTGCTTAACATGGAGGTTCCATTTAACCATCAAGACAACTAATTGAAATTCCTCCACGAATTTCTCTAATGAAGCCATCTAAGATCTAAATCTTAAAGGGAGAAAAAGTTCTTTCATCGTGTGAAATATTTTCAAGAACTATTAACAGGCTATCAGAAAGGTTAGAAAGCTGTGTCACAGGGGTCCATCCCTTCACCCTTTTTGGAGCAAAAAATTCTTTTTTTCTTAGTCTTGTTCTAGATTTAAGAACAGCCTGAAAGCTTGTGGTGGGTCATCCATGTCATCTGTTTCAAGGAGCAGACATTCTAATTGAACAACAGAAACAACAGAACAACATGTGACTTGAGGCCCACAAACACTTTCTTTTTAGCTTTCTCTTGCTTAAGTCACATTTTACTGAGTCAGCTCCACAAGACAGTCTCCTAAGGCAGATATCTCTCTCAAAAATGCCATGCCAGAAAGTTTGCTGAGAGCCAAACTACACATTACTCGAGGCAGCCAATGGCCAACTGCGCTGAAATGGCACTGGAGCATTGTAACAATAGGTTCAGCAAGTTCTCTGAATTCCCCCCATTCTTCTTCCTCCTCCTGAAAATAGTATATTGTTCTTTCCCTTGTGGAAATATAAGAAAAAAGGCATATCTTCATGAGGGAAGGCGCTAGAGACTTCCTTGTATTAAAATGAAAGCCAGAAATTCAGAGAATCTGCCAAGCCTACTGTTATAATGCTCTAGCAACATTTTGACATTTAATGCCATTTAAAAAAATACAACCACTCACAGTCGCATTGCTATAATGGGGACATCTGGGGACAAATGCCCCAGGTGCCCCCCTGTTGTGTCACATGGGGGGCAGAAAATCGCCACCACGTGATTCAAGGTGTCACACACACCCCCGGCAGGCCTTGGCTGTCGGGCTGAGCAAGAGAGGGCGGGACAGGTGATCAGGCGACCCAAAGGATGAAGGCTGGGCTGTATAGTACAGCCAGCCAGGCCCTCCCCCAGGCAGCCCCCCCCCCAGGCAGGCCTTGGCCTGGGCTGGCCAAGCCATGCGCACTCACAGCGGCCCAGGCAGGTTTCTCTTTCAGCCGGCAGAGCTGCCGGACCGCCCCACCTCACCTCCATCGGAGCACTCCGAAGGAGGTGAGGTGGAGCAGTCCGGCAGCCCTGCCAGCTGAAGGAGCAGCAGCACTCTGGCCAAGCTGCACATGCTCAGCAGCAGCCCAAGCAGATTGCTCTTTCAGCTGGTGGAGCCGCCTAACAGCACGAAAAATGTGCGTGGAAATCAGGGGAATAACTGAAGCCATATGGGGCCACAATTGACGAGAAAACCATGCATAAAAGATCACTGTTCAGCCACAAGGAAAGACAAGGCGCTGGATCCAGTGGAAATTTATAGTGGTTGATTTGTGATTTCCCCTTTCTAAGTGCAGACCTTTAATTGAGGAGGCCAGGAGTAGTATTTGGGGGCTGCAGTGCAGGGGGTGAGAAAATCCTACTCTACTTATGAAAACCTCTTATTTCAATGGAGATTCTTCATGTGAACCAACCCAACAGATTATGAAAAGGAAGTCTGCATTTATGATAGTGGAGTTTTTACAATTAAATGAATACAAAAGTCATCAGTGGTTATAATTTGCTTTGCTCCAGTGGCTTTTTCACTTGTCATGGATGAGTACAGCAATAGGATTTGTCTGGATCATTGCTTGAATAAGTACATCACACACACTCCAGTTCTCAAATACAGATTCAAATTGTTATTCTCAGCTGCATCTAGTTTTGAACACTGTATTCCACTTTCTTACAATAGGGCTGAACTTCCCCTGTATTTTTAATATAATTTTTATTAAGGTTTTTTATATCTACAGTTACAAAACTAATATAAAAGAGACATGAGAGGTAATCACCCTAATCTACATCAGAATAAAAGAAACAAAGATAATGCAAAAGGCATAAAAACCTATACCTAGATACGACTGTGCGACTTCCCACCCAAACAATGATGTCAAAATTATCTACCCTCTTTTTACTTTGTTTACAAAAATGAAAACCTAATTTACAAAATGAAAACATCAATTCTTCATTTTACCTAATCCTTTCTTGATTGAACTGAAAGCTAACAGTTTTAAACAGTATTAGAACAAAAAACCAACTGTATCTTCATAGCTTAATATTCCAGCATCTGAAGGTACAGCTACAAATCATTATTCATTGTCTCTCATTATTTCTCTTCTCATATTCTGCATATCACATATCACTATTCCACTTTTACTTATCTTTTTAAGAAGTCTATTTAACTAGGCTGTCTGCCCATTTTTAAGTAGCTTATTAGCTCTTTCTTCATCTTCTTGTAGATCTCTTTGGCACTTGCTACTGAGATAATTCTCTGCTGCTGTCCCTTATAGGTAAAGAACAAGTCTTTCCATCAGAGCCAAAAAATCTCATCTGGTTTTTCTTTAAAGTGTCCACCAAAAAAAGGATATTCTTTTCTGTAGGACTCTATCTTGACTTCAGATTACTTGTGAATTTCCAAGATTTGATGTCACTTCCTTGGAGGAAAAATAGATGACAATATCTCTACACTGTGCTATTGTCTTTGAATTTTTTAAATTAGACATTATATATTTTTTCAATCCTTGATGCCAATTCTTCTTCTACTGTCTTTAGATAGTCAGCTAAAGCTGAGGGATCTTCTTTATCAATTCTTTTAATGGGTCTTCTTCCTCTGGAACCGTCCTCAGTCTTAAAGCCTTCTCTCTGATGAAATATTCTAAATGAAGAATGGCTTGATCCTTCAATTTAGCTTTCGATTTTACAGTGTCCACCGTTTTTAACACTTAGTGTTCTGTATATTTTCCTGCAGTTGTACAATCTTTTGAAAACTATCCTTTATCTCTTTGATCTCTTTCATAACATTTGACATCATTGTGGGCATATTCTTATTTACAATATATTTTATTGAGTCCATTTCTGCCTTAAGATTCTGTAAATTGGAGGTTATCATTTTCCGTTCGCCATTTCAGTAATTTCAACCGTTGAACTTTTACATGTAGTTGCCATTTTGCCCACTAGATGTCACTGCTTTTACTTAAGTCCTCCAAGACTGCTTTTACTTAAGTCCTCCAAGCCTTTGCACAAAAGTCAATCACTTCCCTTTTCTCCTCTCTCTGGCCCTTTCTGCACATGCTTGGAAACAGACCTCCACTGGCAGAGGCTCGGGAGCTGTTTGCACCATAGTGTGCGAGCAGCTCCAATTTCCTCCCCAGCAGGAGAGGCGGCTCCGCACAGAGCCATCACTCCTTCAGTCCCCGCCACTCAACTCTTCTGGCAGCGTTGCTCTGGAGGGCTGAAGGGACACGCCCAAACTACCCTCTGACCTCCAGGAGTCGGAGGGCAGCGTCATGTCCCTCCAACACTCCAGAGTGATGCTGCCACAAGAGGTGAGTGGAGGGGACAGGAAAAACAGTGTCTTCCCTCCATGCCAGCGGGAAGACACTGCTTTGCAAAAAACTCGCTCCCTGAGTGGGGTTTGACAGCAGCACCTTTGCGCTGCTTGGGGGGTGCGAGGACAGCACTGCTGCAATGGAGCCGCACCGGCCGTGCGAACTCCTTCCCAGGGACACAGTTTTTAATGTCCCTGGGGCACTGTTGCGGAAACAGCCTCTGATTATTATCGTATTGCTTCTTTTCTGGTCTTCATCTCTGCAGCCCCCCAGCTGGGAGAGGGATAAGGTCAAGAGTCTTTTTAGTGTTAAAGACATGCCAGCATCTTTTTCACTAGGAGTCCTTTATATTCAGACTTCACATCAGCATATCTGTATCATTTTATTTTTATCCCCGTTTTATTTTTACCCCCTTTTGGAAATATATTGTGCTTTCCATCAGGCTATTGGTAGCAGCGCTTGAATTTCTCTTTACAGTTTTGTTCAATCTTCCTTTCTTCAGAGGTACACAGCTTGGATGTTTTCTCCCATAGACTGGCAGCTCAAACCAGACAAGATGGTGTTGTGCTGCTCTGCTCCAGCTTCTCAACTCCAGAGGATCACTATGGTGAGTGTCCTCTGTGTGATCATACCAGGAGATCACTTCAGACGTTCCTGAAGCATTCTCCCACACTCTCCTTGAATCAGAAAGGTTTGGGCAGCCCCCAGGATTGCACATTTGAACCATGGAACAGATCCAGCCAAGGCCATTCATACCAGAAGTCTGAACTTTTCCTGGGTTTCAGGCTGCTTTTAAAGGAACTCTACATTACATGCGTAAAAGGATTCCTTCTTATGTTTCTAAACAAACTAATGAGCGGCCGTATTAGCAGAAATATAGGCAATAACAGTGGGGGCAGGGTGGAAAAGGTTTATCATGAAGAGACTATTCCAATGAAAGAGAGACCATTTGGCAGGATGATTGGACACACAGACAAAAATTCATTTCCACAAACTAAACAGAGTTTCTGCATGGCTTGTCTTGTACTTCCCTTTATTCCAGAAAGTCAATTGAGCAGAAATGTTCAAAGGCTTTGCTCTGTTTTGATTAAAAAGAAAAAGAAAAACAAGGAAAACATTCTGGTTTCAACTTTGTTTTCACAATTCAAAGGGAGTTATCCCACCTTTGCCACCACCCCCAAATGTACCATATTTACTTGAAAGAAAGATGACCCTGAATTTAAAATAACCTCTCCTAAAAAGGCAGCATTATAAACAAAGGGGTTTTTTATTACATAGTAATCAATACACAATAAATAATATATACTACACAAAAAAAATTTCAATTTCTGTACTGTAGCTGTCCACAAGTACTACTGGCTTGTACTGTTTCAAATTTTAAAAAGCAAGAGACTGGCTTTGTTGACCCCCTTCCCTAAGAGTTGAACTACTAAGCAAATGCTAGATAAATTGACCACCCTTGAGTTTAGAAGGGTGTAACTCTCCTTTGGAATGCACTGTTCACACCCCTTTCCTTCACAATGCTTTCTGAAAGTCATACTTTTCCAACAGAAAGTATTATATCTCAAATCCAGCAGGAAGTTTGAAATGAACTGCTTGCCCTATCCTTCCCCTCCTAAAATGCCCACAAATAACAGCATTAGTTACTGTTGTGCTAAAACCTACTGGCTTTTTGGTTTCCCCATGCAGGGAGTTCTGCTTGATTCTAACTGTTTTCCAAAATAAAGATCAGTCCCCTTGAAGGAAATGCCAGTTTCCAAGGGTAGATTCAATAGCATAACATGCCTGCTGAGCTCTGTCCCCTCCCTAGACACTGCCCTCCTATGCAGCATCACCAAATTTCTAGGAATTATCCAAGCCAGGGACAAGGGACCCCTTCGGGAACAGCATGAAAGTGGAATTGGAGATTTTGCTACAGCAGAGAAAAACAGTGAAAAATCGTCCTCTTTCTGTTTGAAAAAATCCTCTGTGGGATCCAACCCAGAACAAGGTCAGTCAATTCAAGACAGAGTCATGCACTTGGAACTTATATTGAGATGTGGGGGTGGGGGAGAGAACAGTTCTTCACCTTGAGACCCAGGTTGCTGGATGTAGCCTAGGAATTCTTGATAACCTTCTGGCTGGCTGTGGGGCTGCCAAGTCAGAGAGGTTATCAGGCACCCAGCAGGCATGCAAGCCAATCTGAAAAACAAAGAACTTCATTTGCCAATTATTATGAGGGGTATGGTCGAAGTTCTGTTTTTGCTATGTCCTAGAACACATCAAAATCAAAATTTAAACTTCAGAGCTACACAGGCAAGTCTGAATACATGCTGACAACACTACAACAGTGCCTGGAGGAAAGCTATTTTAACAAGGACAAAACTCATTTTTATTTTTCAACTTCAAGGGCCAAAATATCAATTATCGGGCAAGTTTTGAATATTTCACAATTGGCACATGTATAAAATACTCGGAACGTGTCCCTCCATCAGCAGTGACTCTCTCATGCATGATGCAGGCCATCACTGGGTGACAAACAGGCTGGTCACCCCGATTAACACCAGGGTCAAACAGGTGAATAACATACATTTTGCAGGTAGTATTTTAAACAATCTATTACTTTCCTGTGTCAATTTTGATCTCAGAAAATTTAATTATCTCCCAAGTCACTCTTGCCAATTCACAGCAAAAAAAAAGTCCTTTCTATTTTAATACTGATGAGGAAAACTTAAATGACTTCATATTTCATCTGCTCAAGTAACCCCTTCGTTTGCATGTTAAACAGCCCAAAACATTTTAATGGATGCATTTTATTAAGAGAATTCTCTCTGTCTGGGTACCCTAAAGGTAATTTCATGAGCACAAGAGATATGAGTGAGTGTCCAGAGCAGAGGGAATTATAAACAGCAGTGATAGATGATCATGGTTGCTCACAAGACATTAAATATATTTGTATTAATTAATATTTGGAAAAACAAAATTGCTGGGTCCCAGTTGAGAGAGCTGTGCTGTAAGGCAGTTTGGAAAGTGGTGGTTACCAACCCCAAGCACTGCATAATGGACCAGTTGTGGGCTGGAATATAAACAATATGGAACTCACAGGGGACATATATAGAACACACTGGCTTTTTCTTTGCTGCCACATTCACTCCAGAAAAAGAGGAGGAGGAGGAGGAGGAGGAGGAGGAGGAGGAGGAATTTGGATTTATATCCTTCTTTTTTCTCCTGCAAGGAGATTTGAGGCGGCTTACAAACTCCTTTTTCTTCCTTTCCCCACAACAGACACCTTATGAGGTAGGTGGGGCTAAGATAGTTCCAAAGGGGAGGGTGCCTTCTCCCCCATCCTGAATTTAAATGTATGCTGTGCAGAAATGGCCCAGCCCAAGGTCACACATCAGACTTCATGTATCGGAGCAGGGAAACAAATCCAGTTCATCAGATAAGAGTTGGCTCACGTGGAAGAATGGGGAATAAAACCGGGTCTCCAGATTAGAGTCCACCACTCTTAGCCACTACACTGCACTATAGTGGTGTGGTAGTTAAGAGAGGCAGACTCTAAACTGAAGACCTAAGTTTGATTCCTCACTCCTCCACATAAAGCCTGATGACCGTGGGCTAGTCACAGTTCTCTCTCAGAACTCTCTCAACCCCAGCTTCCTCCCAAGGTGTCGGTTGAGGGAAAGAAAGGGACTGTGATGGTAAGCTGCTTTGAGGCTCCTTAAAAGTGGGGGTATAAAAACCAGCTCTTCTTCTTCTTAGACGCCAACAAAAGCTTGCAATAGTCAAAGCTCCCACTGTCAGATCTGACAAAGGGAGCTTAAACTCTTGAAACCTTATGCTCCAAAAATCTTGTTGGTATCTAAGGTGCTCCTGAATGAAAATCTACCTCTTCTGCTGCACATCAACACAGCTACTCTCGGAAACTACCTTTGCTGCCACAGTTTCCTATGCTGAAGAGATAAGCTTCTTCTTTTTTAATTGTCTCTTCAGCAGAATAACCAAAGCTGCATTAGAACCAAAACCCTGGACCAGTTCATGCCAGCACCTAGCCAGCATGGTTTAGTGACAAACAAGGATCCAGAAGACCCGGGCTCAGAGCTACACCCTGCCATGGAAACTCGCTGGGTGATCTTGGGCTCATTCTCTTTGCCTAATTTACTTCACAGGGCTGTTTTAATGGAAAAGTGCTTTGGGTCCCCACGGGGGTAAAAGCAAGGGATGAGCACATAGGGAGGGAAGGCAGTATAGTATAGCCCAATCTCATCAGATCTCACAGCTAAGCAGGGTCAGTTCTTGGAGGGGAGACCACCAAGGAAGACTCTCCAGAGCAAGGCAGTGACAAACCACCAGGGCTTCTCGTTTGCCTTGAAAGCCCCTTGCTGGGTTTGCCGTTAGTCCACTGTGATTTGACAGCACTAAACACACAAATACACCCATGAGTACATAACTAATAAACACATACACAAATCATATCTGCGCATATATTTTTCCTATTTTGTTTTATGTGTGCCTTGAGGTATAACTTGCCTTGTCCTCTAACAGCAAGTTGAGAAAAAATTATTTTTAATCTGCAGGACATATGAAATTGATTTTATCTGCAAAAAATAATTGTGGGTCCTAGGCTATGCAGCTTATAACTTGTTGTTTACAGAGAGAATCCAAATGAAAAATCTTCATTGATTTGAAACTGACCATGTGCTTCCCTTTCATATATGTCATGTGCACACAGATTGAGCGCATGCAATGTGTAGCCTCACATGAGACAACTTTATCCATTACTACTAATAACTGTTGAATGTTTGTGGCAGGATAAGACCATTGCTTTTTTATTTGTTTCCCCGGTACAATTTCATGACGGAATGGATGAGTGTAATAGATAATACAAAGAGGCTTTTAAAAAGCAATAAACTTCATTAGTAAAGAATGAAAATCTTATCAGTGTTGGTACAGCATACCAAATAGGAGATGATAATAATAATCCCCGTGGAAGTAATTGTAAAAATAAAATGCTTTGGCAACATAAAACTAATGAAGCTACTCACTGCTAAATAAATCTCCTAAGATTTGAGAATGATTATTTATCAAAACTAATAATTTCATACAAAGTTTCACAACAACTATTATGTGGAGATGTAAAGCTTCTCAGAATACCAAGAGGGATGCTCTGGCCACCAGGAGTGTAGAGAATTTCAAACATCCCAGTTCATCAAAAAGCACTCCTTGAAATAGTTGTTGCTTCATCGTGCTTTTGTGGTGGTACTGGTGTGTGTGTGGTGGGGGTGGGGGGTCAACAACAGGCTGGCTGATAGACATTGGCTATGATTGTGTAAAATTTGTAAGTCACTGAAAACGTCTCTACTATTATTTCCACTGTTATGTCTCTGACTGGAACAGATGGTTCTATAGACAATTTTAGCATCTCATTTACAGTCCTTTAAGGTTGAACACAAGCAATTTAACTGCAGTTGTAATTTCACCAAATTAAATAACATAAATAGGGATGGATCCCACAGAACCCTTCTGCTGATGGAAGATGAGACAATAGTTAACAATTCCCTCCTCCTGCTGCAGACCTCAAACTTTCCCTCAAGCTCTATCTGGGGTGGGGGACATCACTTGAGTGAAGGATTTCATGAGGTCCTCTGTGATTCAGCAGGAGGGGAGAGAGGAGACAGTTGTGATCTGAAAAAAGGGCTGTCAGTTTTGAGTTTGGAAATTCCTGGAGATTTGGGAATGGAGTGTGAAGACGGAGGTACAATGCCACAGAGTCCACAATCAAAAACAGTCATATTTCCCAGGTGGACTGATCTCTGTCATTTGGAGATCAACCCATAATTTTGGAGGACCTCCTGGTTCCAATTGGAGGTTGGCAACATTATACTGTGCTGATGGAAATCATTCTATCAATGGTCATTTTCAGTGTGAGCCAAGTCATAAACGTTTAACACAATAAAAGGTATCCAATGTCTACATACCTACAAACAAAAATAGAACTAAACATCTGTTAGATGGATTTCTAATTGGTTGACTGACCAAATCCAGAGGCTTAGGAAGCTGGGTACGTTTAATCTGGAGAAAAGAAGGCTAATAGGTGACATGATAGCCATGTTTAAATATTTGAAGGGATGTTATGCTGAGGATGGAACAAGCTTGTTTTCTGCTGCTGCAGAGACTAGGACAAGGAGTAATGGATTAAAAGTACAGGAAAACAGATTCCATCTAAACATTAGGAAGCACTTCCTGATGTAAGGGCTGCTCAACAATGGAATATACTGCCTCAGAGTGTGGTGGAATCTCCTTCTTTGGAGGTTTTTAAACAGAGGCTGGAAGGGGATCTGTCAAAAGTGCTTTAATTGTGTATTCCTGCATGGAGGGGGTTGGACTTGATGGCCCTTGTGGTCTCTTTCAACTCTATGATTCTATGACCCAAGTTCTCCATCTTACATGTTACTCAGTTCTGCAGGATCTGCAAAAAAGAGATGTTCCACAGGGCCTTTGGTTGAGGCCTCCCTTGAGCCCTTTTGTCCCATCTATAATCTGGCCTCCCTTAGCTGGCGCATCACCAACATGTACATTCCCTGTCTTTCCCCCTCCTAATAAATAGGAATTTCATTGTGTGTTCCTGCATAGCAGAGGATTGGACTTGATGGCCCTTGGGGTCTCTTCCAACTTTATGATTCTGTGATCCCAGGATGGCGGTGGTGGTGGTGGAATGATTTCCTAGGCTGGGATTTACTATACAATGTGCCATCATGAATGTTAGATTTTAAAATGCTAAATTTGTTTTATATTATATGTTACTGACATGGTTTTAATCTCATTGTAAGCCACCCTGAGTCTGGTCTCAGCCAAGAATGGGCAGGGTATAAATAAAAAATAAAATGTTAGTTATGCCAAGAAAATACCACAACAGAGTATAGTACAAAAGAGTGCTAATTTTTTGACCAGAACAACTTTTTTCCCTTTTCTTTTACAGACCACATATTTAGTAGATCGAGTCATTTATTTAAAGTTTTATAAAGTGGACATTCCCACACATGAGCAAAATACAACTAAAGTTTATCTGCTTAGAATTGGCTGGATCATTCCCATAATGAACTAGAAGGTGATCCAATTCACAACTGTATTTCCTGTACTGAAATTTTGTTTCACCTTTCCACAATTACAGTTCTTATTGACTTAAATGTGCATAATTATTTCCCTTAATTAGAAATGTAGAACAATGCGATATCCAAACAGTCACAGGGGAAAAAAATAAGGAGGTTATATTTACAGAGTTATATGTAGAGGTTACTTTCTAATTTCCAGTCGAATGCACAAAACTCAACTTTGCATAACAGGAGAAAAATAGATATAACATTGTGGGAAAACCTGTTTTAGTTTTTCATTGCTTTGCCTAGGAAAAAACACACAAATGATTTCTGATTAGCCACCACCACATATAAATGCTATAGATGTTAATGTTCACCACTCAGACTTTCATTTCAGCAAACTATGTAGGCTGAAGTGGAACCAGATACAAGGTCTGGAGATACACTGCCATTTCCAAGGCACAAGGTCTTCTGCCTAAGCTATGTGATTTTCCTAACCTGCCATCACAGCAGCCGGAAATGTCTCCTGAACTCCTGTACTTGGGGAGCTCCCAAGAAAGAGGATTTGGAAGGCATTAAAGGAGCGCGGAAGCAGGAAAGTCATGCTCTGCAGGTAGAAGTCTTTGCACCTGCCGAAACATTAGTCTGGATCCAAGCCTCTGCCCCAAATCTAGTTATAGATATTCATCAAAAAGATGTGAACATGCAAGTGATTAAGTATGTAAGAATGCAAATAGGGAGATACATTTGAACACACATCACAATGTGACATCCTAACTTCCTATAACATGCATTTGGAATGTGCAGTTGGTTTATGTCAGTTGTTCCTCATCCAGGTACTAATACTTATGTGTACTTGACTTGAGAAAACAAATACCCATTAACAGATGATTCAGCATCACAGAACAGTAGCAACAGGAGCAATATGAGATTCAAGACCAGAGCGGGAATTATAAAATTATAAAACTGACAAGCATGCACGCAGGAAGAAAAGTATGCAAATAGTATACGGCATCTCACAGGGGCTCAGAAGAAATTATAACAATCCGCAGACACAGGAAAATCATGTGTCTACATTTTAATATGGTGTAAATCCTTGAAACATGAAGCAATGCCAATATACATCAGCAAAGGAGACAGAAGACAGTCAAACCAAACAGGTTGAGCTTAAATACAAATTTGAATGGTTTGGCCTAATTTCCATAAGCAAACACTGTTTATTGTTCTCAACGGTTACTAGAGTTCTTGTTTGCACTGTTCAGAAGGTAACATCATTCCCCTTACCAAAAGCAGGGCTAAAATGTGCTGCTCCTTGCCCAGCAGCCTCCCCTTACTGAACTGAGCCTCAAATAAAGAAGAGGGGAAACATACAAAGAGAAGACAGGATAACCTCAGCAGACACCACAGGACACACATGGTGACTACAGTTGAGGCCAGGGCATGGAGCAAAGTGGTGTGGCCACATGTGAAAAGCTAAGTGAATAAGCGAGTGGTGTCTACCACTGCTCCTTCAATAAGCATCTCTTCTTGAAAGCAAAGGGCAGATCTTATTTTTTCTCTACCTCACTAGAGAAAGGAGATGCTTCAGAGGAACCCAGGAAGCCTTCATGTCTATAGGAATGACATGTTCAGAAGTAACTGCCTCCATCATTGGATGACAGTTGGTTTGAAATCTCTAACATTTTGTGTTTGGCTCCAACATATCATGGCAGCCATTTTGTGATGGTAGCCACTCCGCCTTCTCAAAAGTTCAAAAATGCCCACAGGCTCAACAAGAGTGGACAACCCAACACTATCTGAAAAAGATGAGGTCCCACTGGGGCATGTATTTTGAGAAGCTGTCTATAGATCATTCAAGAAGGAATAACATCAAGAGGCTAGGGATTTCTACTCAGTTTTCCGGATTTTGCACATTGAAAATAACCACCTGAAACTAATCTCCCCTACCTATATCCAAGCATTAGTCAGAGAATATATTGATTAAATGGTGAATAACAAACTGTTGTGAAAAACACAGTAGACACCTGGCACACAGTTCACTCACACAGAGAGGAACAATTTGTTGAATAAATTATTGACTGTGAATTATTAACACAGTTCTCCTTGTAAAGGAAACACTGAAAGCAACCCGTACTATGGCAACAGAAAGAAGAATAGAAACAAGAACAGACCAAAAAGAAAGAGGAAAAATGAGAGGAATATGGTTTTCTCTGGCATTCCCTTTCTCACTGATGTGAATCATATTGATTAAGTACAGTTGGTAACCTTGATATATATTTGAAGAGATAATCTCCCTGCTTTATAAGCCTGTTGCTTTTCTCAGGCACCAATGCACAGCATTTCACTGTGAATGTTGGTTTTAATTAATTTATGGAAATCAGTGTGATGTAATCCCCAATGAATATCTTCTTTACTTTATTAACTTTGAGTGTATTTGGAGAACGACCGACAGACAATATCTACCTTGAACAGAATCAAATGTGAGTCCAAATTTTGCAATTATTTATCTACAGGACAACTGAACCTATTCACACACACAGACACAAACCTCCTCCCCCAAAACCACCACCACCAAATATAACAAATCATATGTTCATTTTACCTGTGCACTGCCAAGAATCATTCTGGGGTAGCCATCTTGCAATCTGGACAAAACCGGTATACCCTTAAATCTTGCAAAATAAGGAAGCTTCTCTTCCCATTTCCTTTCCATGTACTGATGTCCAGTCTTTTGTCCATTCCTTTGAGCAGGAACTAAAATGTGTCAGGAAAGCAAGGGGGTAGCCCACATGACCAGAAAGATGATGGGGTAGTAGAAGTCACAGCTGCCTTGTCACCAACAGCATCAAGGGATTTAAAGGCATGTAGTTCCTAGGTTAAATGATGGGAACCCTACATATCTCCTATAGGGTCATCCACACTGTGATTGAATCCTCTGAATATGCAGGAAATTACATGTTTCTACAGCACCTGAATGATGGATAACCAATCAACAACTCAACTCATCACCATTCAAGAAGCCTAGTGGGTGTGTATTTAGAAAATATATCTACCCCTTTACCAGAGACCTGCTCAGGATAGCTCACAAAAGTAATATCGATATATATACTAAAATCACATAAACAATCATACAATTTTCAGTATTGAAACATTAAGCAGGCTAAAATGATAGAACATCTAAATAACCTCCATGGGGAAAAATGATTTGGAGTATCCATAAGTCACTGCATTTTAAAGACATTCTAAACCCACCTGGCCTTCATAGAAACATATAGGTACAAACGAATGCACATATACCAGAAGCTGCCTTATTTTATTTGTTTTATTTTAACAAACTTTATATCCCATGTTCCTGCCCACACAACAGCCACCAAAGTGGCTAATAAACTAAAATATACATAATAAAAAATATATTATAAAATCACATTTTAAAACCAGCCCTCCCAAACAATCAAAAACTGAACTAAGAACATACAAAGACATAAGAACAACAGTCTACCTGACTTAGCTAACCATGTCTCACATCAGCGATGCATGAACATGCACATTTTTGGTTTTTCGATGGTCATCCACACACTGATTTGATGCTCTGAATATACTCACATTACATGTATCTAGAGCACCTGGACGATGGATAACCAATCAACAACTCAACCCATCACCGCTTCATTTCACACTATGATCTTTTTCCAAATATCCAAATTATGATGATGCTTTTATGCTAACAATGTTTGCTGTATGCTTGTTTTTGAGCATCCACAGTTTAGGCATCTGCTTTAAGATGCATTTTTAATTGATGAAAACACATTCTGTTATGCAAAGGATTTTTTCAAAAATCCATCCTACTTAATGGGTGTTAGTCTGTATTGCATTGTTTTAGGTTCCATATGGCAAACTAAAAAAGGAATGTCTCTGTGAATCTGTGGACTTTAATAGGAAACTTCCTTTCCTTTTTACCCCAAATGCTAGTGGCTGTTATTCTGAACAGTTCCCTTCCTTACTGAGTATTAATATTTTTATTCAACTCTTCTCTCTTTCTCTCTCTCTCTCTCTCTCAAAAAAAAAGACAGATTCAACACGTTTCTTTTTGGGCACTAAAGTTTTTAAATCAGTTATTGTAACCTGATAATATTGATCAACATGCCTTCACTTGATTTTAATGAACAGTTACAACAGGTGCGCTTTCTTTCTTTAACTGGATGAGGAAAGATATGCATCTCAAACAAAAGCACAGAGTTCCTCCCTTCCTTCAGTTGGGGGCTACTGAAGTCCTATTCAAGTCAGTGGGAATCAGAGTCAAGGCTGCCCAAGTTCTTTCTTCTACTCCAGGGGTAGGGAACCTTTAACACTCAAAGAGCCATTTGGACCCTTTTTCCACGGGAAAAGAAAACACTTGGAGCCGCAAATAATTTTTGACATTTAAAATAAAGATAACACTATATATATAGGGGTTTTTTACCTTTTACTCCGCTCATTCTGAGAAGCGCATGGATGCCCCCGCCCTGCTGCCTGCAGGGCGGGCAAGGATGAAGCCGGCGGCTCGGCCTCGCCGGCCGCTGGGAAAGCACCCGCCCCGCTCCAACGGGGCGGGTGAGAGGGGAAGCCCGCTGCGCAGCCCAGCCGACTGTGGGCAGTTGGTGCGCCCGCCCTGCTGCCTGCAGGGCGGGCAAGGATGGGGCCGGTGGCTCAGCTCGTGGAGCCACAGTGCAAGGGCAGAAGAGCCGCATGCGGCTCTCGAGCCACAGGTTCCCTACCCCTGTTCTACTCTCAGTTTTAATGACATAGAATTAATATGTAGCAACCAGAAAAATACCTGCCTGTACATTGGCTATTGTGTACAATGCAAGCCGAACCTGTTGAATGAATTACATTAAATAAACACGCTTTTCTGTATAAATTGTCACACAACCATACAAATAAGAAATAAGAAAAGCACAAAAGAATATATATTCCAGCTTCCAGCTTCCAGCGACACTTAGTTTATTTCGAGTCCATTCTGTGACAGGGTAAGGTTTCATGCATCCCTCTACACTTCATCAGAACCACTAGAACATGTGATTTTTTTCATAAAATCCTTTCACTTTGCTCCTTACATAACTATATAGATGACTGACTCTGCTGTCTAGAAACCTTTTGAGGAATAGATGGATTCTACATTGACAGCTGCTGGCTACAGAACATAACAACCACTTATCAGATACTTTGATCTGGTCACTATGGAATGGACTGGAATGCCATGAAATGTTTATAACTATCCCAGTCCCATGAACTACATGCCGCTGAAACTTGGGATATATTCTTTTGTGCTTTTCTGTATCACTTCTTTTTTATTATATGTATGCTTGTCATCACCGACCTCCCCACAACAACTATAACAATTACCGTATATACTTGTGTATAAGTCGACCCGCATGTAAGTCAAGGCACCTAATTTTACCTTAAAAAACTAGAAAAACTTATTGACTCGCATATAAGTCGAGGGTGGGAAATGCAGCAGCTACACTGTCATCATTACTGAGTTTGCAGTCATCACCATCACTGCTGTCGTTCTCATAATTTCTAATGGGAGCTGTTTACCATGTCCTCACCCATAACAGGGTCATCCTACCAAAATCTCTTTCAATATGATGTACACAACAGCATATATGAACAAACTACCATGTGGAGTACCAAGATAAGAGCTAGCTACAGCGTTCCATTATAAGACTGCTCACACAAAAAAGCATCAAAACAGAATTGATACACACAGTGAAGGGCCTTCTTCTGAACTATAAGTCTCAATAGGCACTCAACCACACTGATTCCCAGACACAGAACACAAGCTTTCCAGAAAACGGTGACAGCAAACTGAGAAATGAAGCAGGATAGCCTATCCTATCAGTGCTGCAACATGCCACCACCACATGGCTAGGTAGCGAAGTCCTCCTTGGTCACACCTGCAGAGTGAGTGGATCAAAGGACAAGTCTTATTAGACCTCCCCTGTAAATCTGTCATTTGCCTAAAATAAGAAGGAAACAAAAGCCAGGAGAGCTCAGAGCATCTGTTCACACTAGCTGGCAAATCTTGTTAGTGAGCCAGCATGGGGTAGTGGTTAAAAGCAGGGTCACTCTAATCTGGAAAACTGGGTTTGATTCTCCGCTCTGCCACTTGAGCCATGGAGGCTTATCCGGTGAACTAGATTAGCTTATGCACTCCAATACATGCCAGCTGGGTGACCTTGGGCTAGTCACAGTTTTTCAGAGCTCTCTCAGCCCCATCTACCTCACAGGGTGTTTGTTATGAGAGGGAAAGGGAAAGGAGTTTGTAAGCCCCTTTGAGTCTCCTTACAGGAGAGAAAGGGGGATATAAATCCAACTCTTCTTCTTCTGAGTTGTGGGTTGGAAAGAGGGAGCCCCTCCTCTTTGGAAAGAATGAAAAACAGAAAGCTCTTTGGAGAAAATGAAAGTCAGAAAGACAGGTTGGAAAGAGGGAGCCTCTCCTCTTTGGCTGGGTCCTGCGCAAACTTTCTTCCTCCCCCCACCCACCCCTTTCCAATCTGCTGCAACTTTAACATCTCTCCACTTAGGATGGGGTGCAAGGAGGTTTCCTGAACATGAATCAAAGCAGATCTCCCTTTCTTTTTTTGCAAAAGAAAAGTAAATTAAAAGAACAATGCTCATTTCAACCCATCTGCTAACCCTCCACCCTGGACTGTCCTCTTGCTGCAACCAAGGAAGCACTTTTGTCTTTTGCAATGCTTACATTTTCTGGAGGAAAAGCCCAACTGCTTTACTAATCCGTGCACGGATGCCTTTTCTTTCTCTTAGGCTCTCTCACCAACCCCCTCCATAGCCTTGTATGGGAGAAGTTGGGAGAGAGAGCATGTTGTGCCCCCCCCCAAAAAAGATCCCAAAAAGTAGAAAAAACCCTCAATCCTTCCTAGCGAAGTGACAATCTCAAGAGGTAGGGGGGGTTCCTTACTAGAGGGAAGGACTTTGCCTAACTGCCTGATCTAGCAACAGATGGGGAACAACAGAGCTACTAGGATGATTTGGGGGGGGTTCCCCCCCAGGAATTGTAGCTTTCTCTGGCTTTGAGGCTTGGAGAAAGGTTGCAGGGCCACTCAGGAGGTTTAAGGATGTGCAGGATGTGCGACCGATCCAGCCCCTACTCGGGGCTTACTCCCTAGTAAGTGATTGCAATGATCTGCGTGCGCCCATCCCTCTTTCCCCCACCCCACCCTCTCTTCCACTTTCTCTTTTCAGCAAAATCAAGGCAAACTTTTGGGCAGACAAGAATCCAGTCAAGTGCCCCCCTAAAGGATCTGTGCGAGGGAAAGTCCTGCCTTGGCTCGGACTGTGGGCCTTTCCCCACTCACTTCCATCCCCCCTATGCCGCGCGCTGCTCTCAGCGCGCGGCATCCCAGGCGCGTGCCCAGGCGTCCCCACAACCCCGCGCTCTGTGCGGGGTCGTCAAAAGGCGCCATTCAGAAGAGCGTCTGGGATGTCGCGAGCTGAGGGGCGCGACAGCAGCAGCTTCGGAGCGGCTGCGCTGTCGCCGCCCCTCTCAGTGGGGAGTGCCGAGGGACCCCGCGCTACTCTCCTCGAGTAGCGCGGGGCTTAAGGTGAGTGGGGAAAGGGCCTGTGTGTGACGGGAGGACGGCAGACCCGAGATGGCGGAGTGGAGCGCTTTGGCCTGAGGCGGGCCAGGCGTTTCCAGAGGCGCTACTGGAATACAAGCCTTTGCCAGGTCAGGGAGGCTTCAGCTGGGGAGGCGGCTTCCAGGCCCATGAACTGTTGCCCGGATGGGCGAGAACGACGGGAGGAGGGTGGGGCAGAGCCAGAAGGCAACATAGCGGCGGCATCGTTACCAGCAAGTGAGCTTTCTCCTTGACACCTTCTCCCTCAGGGCCTGCACGCCTATCTTCTCAGAGGCACAACTCAGCCACCTCTGCTGGTGCTCAACCTGGTGCGGGGCGGAGCAGCTGGGAGCCTTTTGGGTGGGCCCCCTAAGCAGCCGCCACCGCCTCAGCCAGAGGAGAAGAGCGTGCCACTACTGCGGCAGGAGGGGGTTCCCCCTTCACCCTCCCGAGAAGTCCGGGGACGGGGTTGCCCCCCCACAAGTGGCTTTTGCAGCCACGTGGGCGATTGTCCTGGGGCCTGGCCTTAGCTGAGGCCTTGAGATCCAACCGGCTGCAGGGGTTTCCCCTTCGCCCTCCAGGGAAGTCCAGGGAGGGGGTTGCCCTGGCACCTGGACAAGCAGCAACAAGCAGCTTGTGCATGCGGCAGCTCCGGTCGCCATCTGGGAATTGCTGGTAAGTGGGGACTCGCGTATAAGTCGAGGGGGACATTTTTCAGCAAAAAAAGGGCTGAAAAACTCGACTTGTATGTGAGTATATATGGTACAATAGCAACTAAAATGATTAATACATTATCATCCAGCATTATTCCCCTCCAACTATGTCCATGCTCAAACAGTTCAAATGAAGGTTCTAGTTCGAGCTGGGCAGGGCTGGTTTAATAGATCTAATTTGCTTGCCATCTTGTGTTTTTAAAATGGTTGTTTTAATTGATATATTATTTACTAGTAGAATTTTTTTTTTAAAAAAAAATGTTTGTATGCTGCCCTGAGCTTGACTTTGGTCGGGGATGGAAGGATATCAATTTAATAAAATCAATAAATGAATAAATTATGTGACAATTTATTCAGTAAAGCATGTTTATTTAATAGGTAATCATTCAACAGGTATGGCTTGTTGTATATAACAGCCCTCTTACTGTCAAGTGTTTTTGTGGGTGTTATTTGTTTTTGGACTGTACACCCATTTTGTATTACGATGAGTTTAATATGTGACATGACTGTGCAGGGATTTCATTGTTAAATGTACCACACTGGCCAATTGGTAGTATTAACTATAGTTGGAAGAGTTTTATGGGATATGGGCAGCAAGACAGTTGTTAAACATTCTATAAAAATGGGGAACATGGGAATCTGGGAATAATAGTGTGCACTGTTGTTAACAGAATGTCAGAAACATGAGGAGAGGATGGGACTATTGATCGGCCATTGGTAGTTTAAAAAATATTTCAACAATTAATAAGACTTAGAACACTCAGGAATTGGAAAGATTAAAACAGTGAATTATCTACAATTGACAACAAAGTTAACTTACAATTTTAGAATCCTATTAGTAATACTAATATAAACATTTGATTCATTAATACAACACTCCAAGACGATAAAACATTTAATTTAAAACAAAAGGCAGCAGAGGGTTTTTTAAAATATCTCATTAAATGTTTAAAATAGATACAGAAATTTGGAAAACATCATCAAGGGACATAATTAGTTCATTATCTGACAAAAAAATGATTTAATGGGAACACTGGGTTATACTGAAAAACCACAAACCCATTCATTTTATGGCAAAGGAGTTCAAACAATAGCTGAGAAACTAGATGTACAATCTTAAAGTGAGCCCCTGAACAGCTGACTATAAAAACTAAGCCCCCGCTCCGTTGGTTTATATTGGAGATACATATATATCATCACCAAATGTCCACACAGTGCTCCCTTGCATTTTCCTGTAGTCTTTCCCTTCTAATCATCTCCCCATTTAGAAGAAGGAGGCAAAATAAAATCTGCCTAAAAGGAATGGAAATTTAGCAAGTATTTTTTGTCTGTGAATGCAGAATAAGGTAACCAACTTTGTGGAGAACGGGGAGTTCAGCAGGGATGTGATGCCAGAGTCCCGTTCCACACGGACCAATAAACACAGGTTAAGGATGGTAAAAAAAAGTTCAGGGGGGACTTCACACGGATCCCATCCCTAAAGCGAGTCTGCCCCATGTTATTTTCCCCATTCCGGGTTTTTTGATAATCACACTATTCGTGAGTCTTTGGAAAAATCCCGGATTGCAGCTGCTTGCAAGCAAACGGCCGGACAGGAGGCGCTTTATTTGGCTGTGCTTTCCTCTTTTTTTATTTCCCGACTTACATCTTACTTACACGCAGGTGCTAATGGTCATATTGTGAGGAATCAGCATGGCTGTGGGGGGGGGGGGTTCATTTGTGCATGCCTATGTAGCTACGCATCGGTGAAGGGTAAATTTTAAAAAAATAGACTCGCCTCTGTGCGAAAGCGCGATAGCCATCTGCATTGTTTCCGTGGCCTCCAGTCGCTGCCTGCACGGATGCATGCGAATGCAAAAACAGGAAAGTGGGTTACTTTATCCCAACTGCAATCCGCTATTCATTTGCTGAGCGGAAAGGGCCAGATTCAACCTGCAAAGCTGCCCTTTCCTCAAGAAGAACTGGTCTCAGTTGTGATTCTGTAGGTTTCACCTGGAGGACAGCAATCCTAATACATATGGTAAAAAATGGGTAGTATGTCAAAAAAGGATTTTTAACGTTTTTGCCCTCAGTTGTCGAATCCCTTCCCTCTGAAAACCTGTCTTGTTGCCTTGCTCCTTTTCTAGTGCTTGGGGAAAAGGTTTTCTTCACTTCAGGAGGCCATGGAAAGGTTGTTTTAAAAAACCCAACCCTCCTGCTGCTTCAGCACATTTTTGGGGGCTTGCTTTTGGTTTCTGTTGTGATTGATTTCTTCTCTGGAATGGCCAACCTCCAGGAGTGGACTGCAGATCTCCCAGAATGACAACTCCAGGCAACATACATGAATTTTCCGAGAGAAAATGGCTGCTTGGGAGGGTAGTCTCAAAGCCATTATCCCACCCTGAGGTCCTATCCCTCCCCAAACCCTTCCCGCCACCCCCCAAATTTCCAGGAATTTCCCAACAGACTTGGCACCCCTATATCATGCCAGATATTACTCTGCCATCTTATTGACCTGAAATTATGTTAGCCACCTGGAGTGCTGCACAGAAGACAGGCTGACTGCCAATATTCTATTTAACAAAAGCAACAAGAGAACCCTAAGAAAGTTGTTCTTCAGTTCCTTTGAATTCAATTAAGAATCCCACTGTACTCCTCTCCGGGGAAGTTTAAGAGGGTTTCTTGGATTTTCTAAGTCTCCGTTGTCTCCTTAAAATTCCAAATGTACTACTTGCTTCAAAATGTTAGGTCCATAATGCCTTAAAATAAGAAAGAGCTACTCTCATTTACCAGGCCTGGAATTCTTTTATTTCATCTCTTTTCACGGAAGAATTATATGCCTGATAAATAGGAGAAGATCTTTTCTGTTTTAAGGACTTAGCTGTTTGTACAAGGTTTGCCAACTCTGGTTTAGGAATCTTCTGGAGACTTAGAGGTGGAGCCTGGGGGACAGGAGAGCTAGGGAAGCAAGGGGCCTCAGTGGGGTATAAATAATGTCCTAGGATTTGCCCTCCAAAGCAGTTATTTTCTCCCAGTGAACTGTTCTTTGTTATCTGGACACCAGTTAGAATTCTGGGAGATCTCCAGGCTACTTGTGGAGATTGGCAACCCTATTGTGTGCGTGTAAAGAATTGTCAAGTCGCAAACAGCTTATGGCAACCCCAAAGAGTTTTCAGGGAAGAGACTAACAGTGCAAACCAGGTTGGGAGGAGGGAGCACTCAGGCGGCCAGAGACAGTGTGGCAAAAATCGTACCATGCTGCCTCCAAAGGGGCTTTGCACAGCATGGAATGGAGGGTAAGTTGAAAACCCTCCTGCCACCCAAATTGCCCCATAGCCCAAACCAGTCAAGTCAATGGGCTCTGAGGGTGACGTTCGTGGGCTGGAAAGCTAAGGGAAGCCAACTCAGTTAGCTCCACCCCTGGTAATCCCCTAGCTCACTGCCGCTGCACCAGTGTCTGCTTGGATGCCAGCATAGCTCCACAGCAGTGCCCACTTCTGGGTATTCCTGCCACAAAACCAACATGTTTGTTCTCTCCACCGGTGTGGGTGCTCCTTACACCAGTGGAGGGGCAAATGCATCTGCACAGCATTCCACTGCTCCCAAGGGCTATTTGGCTCCTATCTGGATTGGGCAGTAACAGAGATTGTTTGACACTGAATTCCTCTGTGTAGCAATCTTGGAATTCCCTGGCAGTCTCCCATCCAAACACAACATTGGAAAACATTCCAGTGCATTTGTTCAGATTTACCTGTGCAAAAAATGTATCTATGTTATCAGGGATGTACCACCCATGTGAACATGTGGTACTACATGTCCTCAGGCACACACTATCTGGTCATGTGGGGGGGGGAGGCACTGAGCGCCGACTGGTAAGGTAAATACCCTAAAAATTCGTTAAAATTCAGATTCAGATTTTTGGGGGCATGAAATTATCTGTATGCTCGAATTAGAAACATAACATTTTCGGATGTGTCCAAATTTTCAGGTAAATCCAAAAATTCCGGGTCTGTTTGAATTTTTTGTGGTTTTGGGGTGTTTTTATGTTTTGGACTGCAGGGGGCCCACTTTTAAAGCTAGCAGCACCAAAATCTCAGGGTATCATTCAGGAACTGTCCTGATGATGCCCTCCAAGTTTGATGAAGTTTTGTTCAGGGGGAGCTATGTTATAGACCCACAAAGGGGGTGCCCCATCCTCCATTGTTTCCAATGGGAGCTAACAAAAGATGAGGGCTACCCATTTGAGAGTCCATAACTTTGGCCCCCCTGAACCTAACTTCACCAAACTCAAGTGGTACCATCAGAACAGTCTCCAGGTGATACCCTGAAATGGTGGTGTCACTAGCTTTACAAATGCAGGCAAGGCGCTCAGTGCAGTCCCTGGCCCCGCTCCATGTGCCCGGCCATGAAGCTTTGTGGGAGGGGGGTGCCCCTGAGCTTGCCACTAAGTCTGACAGCCAAACATCCCCACCAGCCAGGTACTCAGCCACCCGGTCAGCCAAGCTCACAGCCCTCCTGACGCCAAGTTGGACAGGCTGGGTGGCTGGTGGGTGAGTGGCAGAGAAGTAGCAGGACTGGCTTGGTGTGCTCGGGGGGGCTCCCCGCTGGGTTTGGGCTTTGGCAGTGGCAGGAGAGGTGGCTCAGACAGGGGCAGGGGTGGCCCTGGTGCTTGGTGGGGGGAGGCACACATGGGGTGAACCAGCCTGGAGGAGCGGCCTCATGTGGCCTGCCTGCCCATGGTTCCTGACTTGCAAGGAGCCCTGGAGCTTGGGCACTGCTGTGCCCGAAGCCTCAGGGCTTGGCTGCCTCAGAAAGGTCCCAGAACACCCTCCCTCGACCTGCAGGCCTCAAGGCCAGGCCAAAATGCTAGGGCTGCCTGAGAGGTACAGGCAGTGGCACTGCCTTTGGGGAGCCCTCTTGCCTCCCCTCCTCTTCTGGCCGGAGAATCTGCCCCCCCCCGGTCTGGTGCCCAGCAGAGCTCCAGGGAAGGGGAGTCTAGCCAGGGAGTTGCCCAGCCCCTTTCTGAAGTCGCCACTTGACTGGGGGTGGGGGAGGCAGCTGGACAGAGAAAGGGATTCAGGGCAAGAAGCCTGGACCCCTCACCCACCCACCAAAAAGGTGGCTGGGGGATGCTGCCAGCCACCCCTGTTCACATGGCTAACAGCGGAAAGGGAGGGGGGCAGTGCTTTCAACACGATTTTGCACCAAGGACTCGGGGTGTGGGGAGTCGGGTGTGGAGAGCTGGTCATGCTCCGGACGCCATTTAGGCCCAGTATGCCTCTGATGTTAATTCATGTATTTAAAGAAACTAATACAGAAAGAGATTACTGTTCAACATGATTATAAATTTCTGTGCATATTATGTGTGAAGATTAAATATATTTTCTTCACACTGTTAATTTTAAAAGGTTCTTCCTTTTAAAAATAAAAAGACATTTTACGGGGAAAAGCTTTAACACAAATTAATTCCTATCACCACAGGTTCTACAGTACAATAAAAAAGTCAAACATCATTTGATGCAAATTAACAAAGTTTTTAAACATTCCTAAGCTACAGAAACAGTCATGGTCACCATGTTCTACTAATGAAAATACATTTTAAATCATCACAACTTCACTTGCAAATTGCACATTTTTATCACTATGTAGTTAGTTAAATGTATTATATTTGTTTATTTATTTTCCACTTTCATATCATTTATTTATATCCCAGCCAATTTGGGTCAGCAAGGCAAATAACACAAAATGTTATACAAAGATGTATCATAAAACCAGTTAAAACCAATGTTACAAAGCATCTGTAAAAACTAAGCTCAGTACAAGGCAGTCAAGAGAGATAACTGTGAGACCACCAGACAAAATAAAAGAAAAATCTTCACCCACTGAAGGAACACATTGAAAGAAGCTGACACATGAATATTCCTGGGAAAGCAACTCCATAATTTTGGGTCCACAACTAAGGGCCCCTTCTCAGGTTTCGACTTAAGCAAGAGATTAGTAATAACTTGCTAATGAACATTAGCGGCAGGCTCTAATTTGGAGAACCAGGTTTGATTCCCCGCTCCTCCACATGAAACTTGCTGGGTGACCATGGGCCATTCCCAGTTCTCTCTGTCCACATGGAGGCAGGCAATGGCAAACTACCTCTGAACATCACTTGCCATGAAAACCCTATGGGGTCGTCATGAATCAGCTGTGACTTGACAGCAGTTTCCACCACCAAACCTTAATGGATGTCATTCCTTAAAACTATGGCAACAGGTTCCTATGGGAGAAGGTAGTCTCTTCAAGTCAACTGATCCCAGTCCAATCAGGATTTTCGACATTAGCATCAGCACTTTGAACTGGGCTTGGAAACAAACTGGCAGCCCTTGAAGCTCTTCCAATAGTGTTATGAAGCTTCTGCCCACTTCTCTCCCACATTGACAACAAGCATCGGGGAAAAAGCAGAATGATTGTGTCTGCCTTTCAACAATCCGTGAGAGCACCTCTCTTATCTATTTATTGTCTCTGAAGTACCATTGAGTTGAAAGAGATTTGAGGGCTTTTTAAGGCAGCATACTGCCCTTTATCTACCTTTTATGGTAAGCCACTGCTCGAAAGCTTCTGCATAAATACTAGTTTCACCAGAGTTCATGGGACTGGATTTTGCACTGCACTTTTTTGAAAGTAAATAATAAGAGATGCATTAATTTTAACTAAAACAGATAATGGCATCTGTTTAGATAGCAGTTTGTAAAATATGGCTGGTTTCCATCAATTGAAGTGTCCTCCTGGTTGAATTTTTACCAGTTACCCCCCTTCTACAGTAGGTCCCCTCACCTGATCCTGAAGGGTCCCTGATTCCCAAAAGCCGAAATAGGGGTGGGGGGGGTCACAGTGGGTGGCATCAGAAAAGAGAAAGAGGTCTTGTTTGCAAGCAGAACACCACTCAAGCTTTGTTGGATGCAAGCCATTATTTATTTAGAGAGCAAATCAGATGGATTGTGTATGAATGTTTAATAAGTTAAAATGAGTATTCACACAGGAACATGATAATGGATAGGTTACAATGGGGTATCAGCATCTCTGCAAGGCTACATTATAATACAAGTACTTCCAGCTGACAGGCTAAAATGAAAGTTCAGACAGTTTGCGAAGTTCCTTCTTGGGCAAAAATTAAAAGGCAGGGCTAAAATGAGTTACGGTAAACAGCTGTAATTATGTGCCATTGCATTTAGTTCACAGCGGTGTGTTTCAATCACTTTAGGCAGTCAGTGTCTAAAAATGCAGACTGTGTAAAATAGCACATCTTCCTTGATGAAAAATAAAACAGCTTAAAATGAGTGGCAAACTGTTTCCCCTGGTGGGGGAAAAAGGTATTGCAACAGTGATTCAATCATTGGTTCCTTCTAGACTGTGGTCCCCAGCGTAGTGGGGTTGCTCACCAACAGATTAGCTGGTGCCTGCCAAGTGTTCTGAAAGTGGGTGGGGCCAGATAGGGCTTTTGCCCACCGAGGTTTCTGAGATTTGATTGGCTGTGCAGATTTTCAAAAATGCTCACAAGGATTTCCCTGCATGATTGAAGGTAAGCTTCAACAGCCATTGTATAGCTGGCTCCATTTCCTGTGGCAGCAGCTGTGTGGGTGCTCCCAGAATGCTCTGTCAGAATTCCAAAGAAGCCTGTAGGTTCAAAAAATTGTGGACCCCACTTCTAGACTGCTCTAATATGGTCCCACTCTTCCTTGGCATCAGAAGGTGGTGCTGGCAGCCCTGTGGCATTTATGTTACGGGGTCAGAAAGGAATCTCCCTTGTTCCTCATGACATTTAACTGCTCCTTGAAACTGTTGAGAGAGACCATACTGGTGACACCCAGATGCTGGTAACCAACATGCTGGCAAAACCCAGATTTCTTTCCCCTTAACAGCTGAGATAGATTGATCTGTGGAAGTCCCAGAGAAAACAACAGGATGGATGAGCACCAATAAAACTGATGTTCAGTCCAGACAAGACTGATGTACTGCTGGTCAATGACAGAGCCATTCACAACCTGAAGAGTCAACTTGATCTGGACAGGTTTGGGCTCTACCTTGAAAGCACAGTTTCATAGTTTGCAATTAGATGCCTAGGTCTCCTACATGTGTAATGCTACTACAACATTGTGTAGTAGTTAAGAGTGTCAGACTCTAATCAGGAAAACTGGATTCAATTCCCCACTCCTCCACATGAACCTTGCTAGATGACCTTGGGGTAGTCACAGTTCTCTCAGAATTCCCTCAGTCTCACCCACCTCACAAGGTGTCTGTTGTGGGGAGAGGAAGGGAAAGAGTTTAAGAAAAGCTTTTCTCACTTTGAGAAAAGCAGAGTATAAATCCAAACTCCTCCTCCTCCTCCTCCTCCTCCTCCTCCTCCTCCTCCTCTTCTTCTTCTTCTTCTTCTTCTTCTTCTTCTTCTTGCAGAGGCAAGGTGGGTGGCAACCAAAGACAGGGCTTTTTCAGTAGTGGAACCTCACCTTTGGAATGTTCTCCTCTTTTAGGCTCGCCCCTTTGAAGTTTGCCTATTCTGCACTCCTTTAGGTACCAAGCTAACACATTACTCTTTACCCAGGCTTCTTGCTCAGTGGGTTTTTATGCCTATTAAAGGTTAATAAAGATAAAGATAAAGCTAAGTGGGTTCTTTTTTTGGATGCATTATGGTCTTCTCCTAGACTGAAGACCATTTTATCAGTATCACTTTAGACTGCTCCTTTCGATATGCTGTTATGCCAGATGCTTTTATTGACTGTATTGGCATAGCTTTTACTAATGGTTGTCCTATTTATACTTTATAGGAATTACTTGTTTTATTGTTTTTACTGTTTGCGGTGGGTTTTCCGGGCTTTGTGACCATGGTCTGGTGGATCTTGTTCCTAATGTTTTGCCTGCATCTGTGGCTGGCATCTTCAGAGGTGTATCACAGAGGGAAGGCTGGTATACACTGTGTCCAGTGAGAAGGGAATGTTTAGTGGGGTATATTTACTGTGTTTTTACTGTTTTTACTATGTTTGTACTGTGTTTGGTCTTGTTCTATTGCTGTGAGACTCCTTGAGCGTGTCTGAGAGCACCATACAAAAATTTCTAAATAAATACATTTGTTCTATCTGCCCTGGAAGGTGGCTCAACAACTTCAGAATTCAGCTACACTTTTATTAACTAAAAGATTTTGATCATATTACACTTGTTTTTAAAAAGCAATCTTGATAGCCAGTTTGTTTCCATTCCTAATTCAAGATGCTTTATTGTTTAACATTTAAGCCTCTGTATGGTTAGTATCCTCTGTACTTTTAGAAGTATCCTCTTCCAAAAGAGACTTCTTTCATACAAATAACCCCTGATATTAAAATCTGTTCCACTAATTAAAAGCTTTAGGCAGTCAATTACTCAAGCAGGTCCTTTCCTAGGATGGCCCCTAAATCATATAGGAACCTTTCATCCTTTCAGAGAAAATAAAGTCCTGTTTATTTCATTGTTTTACCTTACGCTATAATTTTGCAGCTCTGATGTTGCATAATTGTTTTATATCTGCTGCTTGTCATTCTCTGTTCTTCAGCGTAAATGTAAAAAGTTTTAAATTAATTGCTGATTTCTTCTTGTAATTCACTTTTTAGGAACCTGATTGAAAAGCGGTATATTGAATCCAGCCAGCTTTTTCACTCAAGCTTATTGATTTCTCCTTTCGGCATCACCCATATCATATGGATTTTGTCCATGCAAGACCTGTGATACCAACCATAGCCTTTTGGGGTGGCCAAAGGTGGCCATTTTCCACCAATGGAAATGCTCCAACACAAGAAGGATGTTTGTTCAAACCAATTTCTGATGTTCATGGTATTGTTGCTGCTCAAGGGAGGCTGCTGACCAGAATGCGTATCTTAGAGTCAAGAATAATGCCCCTGTTATATCTTCATGCCAATAGTATAGGGTGGTCAGGTCTCCTGCTATAGCAGGAATACATATGAGGCCCATATTGCTGTTCAATGAAACTGCAGGAGCAAAAATGAAGAGACAAGTGGCACACAGTCACTTTTGGGTATGTACCATAGAGGTTTGAAAAATTCCTAGAACGTGCTATGACACCATAATGTCACTTTTGGATACATAACCAAAACTGGTGTCACAGAGCCATGCACCATGATGTTGCCCCACCCCAAAAAGTTCTCAAGGGCACCAGCCCACAACAGTTAAGTGAAAGTTCAAAAGGAAGAGACAGATGCATGCAGCCTCTTGATCGCACTTAGCTTCTTTACAGCTGCACGGCGCTGTACAGCTGCACGGCACAAGATATAAGAGATTGCAGGTTTGGATTCTTCAACACTGTCACACATGTATAAACAGAATATCAAATTTCCACAGCAGACATATAAAAGAAGAACATTCAGTGAGTCCTTTCCCCTCCCTTGTTAATCCAAATGAAAAGTTATTAAATATTCACAGAGACAGACGGCAACTACACTCCCGTACTAATCTTTGTGTAGTTCATGAAAAATTCTGAAGTGATAATTGCCTGATTTTATAATATATACATTTTCAAGTTTTCTTTGCTTTTAACTGTTCAAATTATTAAATCACCCAAAAAGGTTTTAATTGTTGCCCAGGATGTGATAAGAAAATACCTTTCTACATTTACAAGTGTGTGGGCGAACTGGGAATTACAAAAATGTCTCTCATCGAATTAACGTTATGTGTCAGGATGAAAGGCAGCTTAGTTAAATTGGCCTGATGAAATATTAACTAAAAAATGTGGATTTTCCCAATGGGTAGCTTCATATCTGCCGTGAGGACATCAGGAAATAATTACATGGCTTGCAAGGTTGTCAAGAGGCGAGTTCACAGCAGGCCCTGAATGCGGAGAAGTCTCTTGGAACTGCAATATATCAAAGCAGGTCATGTGGTAAGGTCTGACCTCTATAAAAAGCTTCCAGGTCAGACTTCTTCTTTGTTACAAACAACAAGAGCAGGTCTCCTAATCCTGCTCCATGTCACTGGCCTCCTTAGCTTTTGTCTCACCTTTATGTACCTGCCACGTACATGTCTGCCTCAATCTTCAGACCCTGCTAACTTGATTTGACAGGAGCTGGATCACACAGACTTCAATTATCAAAAGGCATTTTTGCTATTTTTTTAAGGGAAGAAGCTCGGTGATCCAGTAACCCAACCTTTTCGAGTCTGTGGATACCTTTGGAATTCTGACACAGGGGAAGGAGAACAACTATGAAGTGGCTGCCATGAGACGTGGAGCTATACACACAGAGAAAGCACAAGCAGAGAGGATAAGAGAGGTAATTTAAAAAAAATACACTGGGGAAGAGAAGTGAAGGAAAATAAAACCAGCAGTATGGGAGGCAGATGCTGTTGAAATAACGTTATATTAATGTGCACAGCCCTCCGGTGACCAGTGCCCCACATGGCAACACCGTGGAGGTCACCAGGAAACATGTTGTTGGGCACCATGGATCACAAGCACCATGTTGGGGATTCCAGAAACATGAACTTTAACAAGTTCGGTCACAAGTGTGGCCACAACACGTTGGAATCAATACTAGCCACTTTTGGAGAACATCACATTTTCAATTTATGGAGGGGTGGGGTCAAAGAGTGGGGAGAAGAGTCACAGTAATATTCAGTCACCTAGTTCAGCTAAGAACAAAGGACAAGAGCAGGATCTTTTAGCAATGTTTATTGTGGTTGCTTACTTATGGGTTGCATATAGCAGTAGATTTTCATTAGTGAAACCAGGGGCAATTGTCTCCAGTTCTCCCATTCTACTGCAGGCCCCCGACTCACCCCTCATGCGGTTTCCATGGAGGTCCTATGCCCCCCCACCAGCAACAGCACTTTGGGAAGCATTTCAGGCTGCAGCAGGACAAGGCAGGAATTCCTTCTGTTAGGAGAAATTACTGATGGAACCAACCCTATATCTCACCACCAGAAGAGAAACAGGTACTTCTAAGGAACAGTCACATATTGTCTGAACTAGGCTAGAGGACAATGGCTAACCTGCCCTCCCTCAATAACCCCTCTGAAAACTCTGCACACGAGCATGGAAACAAAGAAGTCACAAAAAGAAAGTATTGTGGTCCCACATCCATAGAAGCATGGAGAAAAAGCTAGTTAATGATGATGGGATGACCTCTGTCCTTATCCCACCACACTACTGAGCAAAGATTGAAGCTTTCCTCCAACCTCAGCACAATTCCTCTTAAGAGCCAATTCATTTGGAGGAAACCCATGGGTGGCCAGTTGGATCTACTCCACTAAGTGTCCCTGCCAAAATAAAGATGCTCAAACTGGTTCTTACAGACCTTTGATGACTTCCACCAGGACATTTCTCCATTTTTAGTTTTTGTTAGTTTACTCAGATGGGCTTAAGAAAATCCATCTTTTCTGTGGTATTTATTTTTGTAAAAGTTTAAAAGGTTGGGGGAAAATGCATCCTGCTCAAAAACATTCTGCTCAGAATTCAAATGTTTGTCTATAGAAATCCTTGAATGCATTTTATTTGGCCAGACTTTTAGGTCACCCCAGTATCTTACATATTCATGAAACGTAATTGTTAATGAAAATGACTTGAACTGTAATTACTAGAAGTGATGCTTGCAACTAAATGGTCTGTCTGCACAAGAGCATCTTCTCCTGCAACTCTGGCCTTGCAGAATTAAGCTTGAAGTCACGGGAAAGTTCACTGGAAGAGATATGGGGTCCGTTACCAAAGAATCATACAGTTAGTTCTTGAATAGCATATATTTCAGAAAAGTGGTTTGATTTACAGCACATGCAGTTTAGATAGAGGAAATGTACAGATAATCCAACTGAGCATGTCCTAAACCAGCCTTATGCACTATCCAGGCTATGCACTAGATTCAAGATCACAATCTGTAGATCAGAGAATAGGTCTAAACACACATCTGTGAGCAGAACCAATACACATCGATGAGAGACAGGAATGAGCACGCTGCCTTTCTATCCTCCTCTTAGATTGTTCTAACAAAACCTCCTTTAAAGAGGCCAAATTTTACACCTTGGAATGCTCAACAAGGAAGCAGCTGGCTAAACCATTTTTAAAAAATATATATGTCAGCATTACTGAAATCGACCTATTATATGGCTCTGAAATTTTATTCTATGTAGCTATCTGTGTCTGAATCTTGGCTGATCTAAGATCATAAGAAATAAGGACTGAATAATTTCTGTCCGTGAAGATTGATTTCTGTCCATGGTCCCTTGTCCCCCTAAAGCAGGATTGGGGGGGGGGGGCATTTTGGCCTGCAGCAGGAGCCAAGGAAGCAGAGCTCCACAGAGGAGAATCCTTCCATTGGAAAAAACACTCCGGTGGATCCAAGCGCATAACTTAATGTGCACATCAAACCTCAACAGAAAGTGATTGTAAAACACAAATTTGGACCTCTGGAAGGGAGAATTGGTAACAAGTGACCAATTTGGGACAAAAAAAATGGTTTGCATAGAAAAAGTTAAGAACTTTCTCCTCTTTAGTGCCCAATCACTGTTCTGTTCCCAAGGTTCATGAAACTGCCAGCTGAAGAGGAACTGTGCTGTTCAGCACACACAGACCTCATATTTAGGATCTAAGCTTTTCTTTTCTTTTTTGCCGTCAAGTCACGGTTGACTTCTGGCGACCCCTAGTGTTTTCAAGGCACAAGACATTTAGAGGTGGTTTGTCATTGCCTGCCTCCACATCAGGACTCTGGTATTCCTTGGAAGTCTCTCATCCAAATACTTACCAGGGTGAAGACTGAGAGTGTGTGACTGGCACAAGGTCACCCAGCAAGCTTCCATGGCATGAGTAGGGATTTGACCCTGAATTTCCCAGATCCTAGTGTGGCATCTTAACCACTATGCCATGCTGGCTTTCTATTCAAGCCTGTACCTCTTATAATCGTAAGGACTTTCTGGAGTCCTTTTACTCCTTTAAAAAAAAACAAAGCTGATTTAATTTTAATGAATTAATTTCATAAATGATACCAAATGCAAAATAATATGCTATTTACTTCAAAACAGACCAATACACAATACTTTTTTACTTGCAAAGAGTTCTTTTGATGTAACATAATAGTAGAATCCAATATGCTTCCTAATCTTTTATTTCTTTCTTGTTAACACAACCAGAAAGCCTAACTAATTATATTATCTCCCAAATTTTCCTTAACTAGTCTAATTTATTTGGAAGACACTTTGTGTCCCCAATACCAGCCTTACAGCTATTAATAAGTATTGAACGACTTCTTATAATGACAAATCTAGCATCTCAACTCAATTCAATTAACACATTTTTTTTTAAACTCCATGCTATGCACCAATACAAAACACATATGCAACAACTTCATCCACAATCCCCTCTGGAAGCTGAGAATCTACCAGTATCAGTTGGATGTGTATGCATATGTATGTGTTAAATACCATCAAGTTGCTTCTGATGGCAACCCATGAATTAATGTCCTCCAGAACATCCTATTCCTAATAGCCTTGCATTGGTCTTGCAAGCAGAGGGCTGTGGCTTCTTTGATGGAATGGATTTATCTCATGTTGGGTCTTTCTCTTTTCCTGCTGCCTTCAACTTTTCCTAACATTGTTGCCTTTTCCAGCGAGTCTTGTCGTCTCATAATGTCATCAAAGTACAATAGCCTCAGTTTAGTCATTTTGGCTTCTAGGGAGAGTTCAACCTTGATTTGATCTAGAACTCACTAATTTGTCTTTTTTGGTGGCCCATAGAATCTGTAAAACTCTCATACAACACCACATTTAAAATGGATCAACTTTCTTCATGTTGGCTAGTTTCAGATGTTTTATTTTAATCTCAGAAATTGTTTGCATTGAAATATGACAAAAATAATAGCTGAATTAACCCCATCTATTCCACCAGAAGACTGTAATCAGAGTTTATTCTTCAAAGCTGCTACAGACCCTTCCAATATTGTTTCGCTGAAACTAGTTAAGTACTAATAAAAGCAAAAGCAGCTGGTAGGATTGAATAAGCTATGCAGGATGCCTGGGCAGGTGACCTTTAGATGGAATGCTCCTCCTGACTCTCCTCAGGTCTCCTTCTGCCTTGGCATACCATTTACATCTGCGTCCAAGTGTTGGTCTTAAGATGACGTAGGGTCACATTATGCAAATGTTACAAAAAGGATTATTTGGGCATTTACATGTGTCCTAAATGACTCTTTGTATCATGTATTTGTGAGATTGATTATTAAGAGTTTCAAAAAATACCTGACCTGGATGGCCAAGGCTAGCCTGATCTTGTCTAAACATGGAGCAAAGCAGGGTTGGTTCTGGTTAGAACTTGGATGTGAAACCATCAAGGAAGTCCAGGGTTGCTATGTGTAGAAGCATGCAATGACAAAAATCACCTCTGTACATCACGTGCCTTGAAAATCTGACAGGTTCAGGTGTCACTTGACAGACACAAAAAAACCCTATTTTTTTTTAAAAAAAAACTCTTCACCCAACATCTTTTACCAGAGAGGCACCATAAATTAAATGTATTGTTCTACATATTCTGTTGGATTACCATTTCTTATGTCTCAACATCCACCACCACCAGCAGCAGCCATCTTACAGACACACACATTTTATTCTCACAACAATTCATTAAAACTGCCTACTAAACAATGGTAGTTTCATTTCTATACTTAGCAAATAGTCATTCTGATCTAAGGCCCCTTCCACACATGCAGAATAATGCACTTTCAATCCATTTTCAATGCGCTTTGCAGCTGGATTTTACTGTGTGGAATAGTAAAATCCACTTGCAAACAATTGTGGAAGTGGATTGAAAGTGCATTATTCTGCATGTGCAGAAGGGGCCTCAGATGATAACACTCGAAGGAACAAAAAATAAAGCTAGATGTATAGAGCTAGTATTATGTCCCATGCAGCCATTGGAAGATAAAGAAGCTTTAGGTTTTGTAGCTGACTCAGTAAAGTGGCACTTTTCTCTCCTCACAGCCCTGACACTGGCTATGAAGAGAAGACTGACAGGTAAGTTTCAGTTTAATACAAGTACCCGCCCTCCCCTGTCCCCATTTCCTACTTTATACTGACAGTGCTCTGTTTCAAAAGAACCCAGTTATGGATGGAAGCATTTAAAAGCCTCTGTTCTGTTAAAGCCTCTATTCAATCTATTAAATTATCCAGACCTATTACAGTTTTTCAGGAACTCAAACATGAAGCTTCTACCTAGCAGTCAAAAAACAAAGAAGCAATCATTTAAATACCTTTGCAACAACATTGAAGGTTGGTGCCTGAGTAATTTATGAAAAACAAAGCTGACTGTTACTCTAAAGAGATCTCCATTGTTTTTTTTAAAAACCACAAAAGCAAATAACCCCAGCAGCACAATAATTTCTTCAGTGCCACTTAATGGAAAGCACAGTATCACAGTAAGTTTGAGGTGGAATGCAGAATGAAAATTTTTCATCAAGACAATCCTGACAAAAATGGGACTTATCAACTAAAGGAACTTCAGCACTTGACTTGAAGGCTCGTGCAGTGACAGTAGACTGATTTCCCAAGATAATGATTGATTTTAATTACTCTGATGTGGCTAAATGGTTTCAGAGGATAGCCATATTGGTCTGCAATATAAGAGCTGGGTTTGGGTCCAACAGCACTTTACAGACCAACAAGAGCTTTCAAGTGTCAAAGCTCCTTTCATCAGACACTTGATGAGGTATCTGACAGAGGGAGATCTGGCTCTTAGAAGGATATATTCGAAAAATCTTGTTAATCTCTAAGATGCTACAGGACTCAAATCTAACCCTTCTACTACACACCAACACGGTTACCCTCCGTAACTATCTTCATGGAAGGAATCACATTCAGCCACATGGATAGCTAAATTGTTGCAGTTGCGGAGAAGATGATGCTATCTAGACCCAGGTAGCCTGGAACTGCATATCTGTCCAGTGCTCTGACAATAACCAAACCATGAATTAGTGTACATCTTCAAACTGTCTTATCCTTTGACCAGTGGGCTTGATGGCCAATAGGCACAGTATGGATTAAAAACAACACTTCTTCACTCAATGAGTGATTAGATTGTGGGGATTCACCAAGAGTGGACATAATCATGGCCACAGTCATAGGAGGGTTTAAAAGGGGTTTAGAAAGATTTATGGAGGAAAGATCCAACAATGGCTACTAGCAATATCAAATAAAGGACACCTCCATACACAGAGAAAACAAACCTCTGAATACCCAACAGCATCAGGGGAAGGACTTGGCCTCTATATCCTGTTTGTTGATGCTCCAAAGCAAATCATTGGTATAAAACAGTATTCTGGAATAGACAGACCACTAGTCTGATCCAGGAAGGGCTCTTCTTATGTCAACTAAAAGTTCGATACAAACCAATCATCTTGATTTTTTTAAAAAAACAGCATGGATCTGATGGACAACCAGAGTGCCTGATGGATAATCTAAAAAGCCTGGAAAGCTCCTACACATCCAATCATTGAAGACTCTTTTTGAGTTAGCATCTAAAGAATAAGTAACATACATATCCAGAATATTTTAGGGACACTTACAGGACCATCCTAAGTAAATTTTTGCCATCAAGTCACAGCTGATTTATTGTGACCCCTTCAGATTTTCAAAGCAAGATTCTAAAAGAGTTGGTTTGCCATTACCTACCTCTGCACTGCAACCCTGGACTTCACTGGTGGTCTCTCATCCAAATACTAACCAGGGCTGACTCTACTTGGTTTCCAAAATCTGATAAGATTGGGCTAGTGAAAGCCACCCCGATCAGGGCAAGCAGAGATGAATCCTTTTAATTCCAACAACAGTAGAACTCTGCTTAGGGATTATAATGTTAATGAGGAATGTGAGGTTTTTAAAATAATGTTTTGATGGTTGTTACAGCAGAACATAATGCCAAAAAATTCAGTAACAACAGTGTTTAATTCATCTAATCATCTGCATTATCTGCAGGTGCCGTGTCGTCAAGAGTATCTAGCATCCATTAAACTTGTTCATAGGTTCTATGCTTATATATTTTGTTTTAAAAACCAACTGTCAATAAAAGTATCATCTGAGATACATTACCCTGCAAGAAAGCAGCTGTTCCAAAATTACTCAGTGAACTTCATGGAGGAGTGAGGATTTGAGTCTGGATCTTCCCTATTGTCCCACACCTTACAAGAATACTACAGGAAATACCAATAATTGGGGGAAACTTAGCAGGATGTATGGTTTCAATGAACATACCACAGAAAATTCTCAGTACTGAAACTTGGAAGTGCAATGCATACTCGGAAGTGCAACAGCCCCGCCTAGGAACGCCCCTACCCCAGAATGCCCCCGTCGTGCCCCAGCCAGCCCCATTGGCGCTATGCCACAGTTTGAATCCCACCACCATGGGAACCTGTTACTAAAATGTTTGGATCAGTGGATCCAGCAGTGGAGCATAGGGGGCTTCAGTGTGAGAGGGTCAGGCATCTAGGAAACGTGGCTTTAGCAGAGCCAAAGAACTGTCAGCTCTGCGGACTCCATGCCACTAATCTCTGCTGGCCAATTTGATTCCTAGTGCAAAAGGGGAGGGGGGGGAAGCAGGCAAGAGAAGAGTTTTATTCAGGTAAACCTCCATTCCGCCTTCCTTCCCAGCCAGACTTCACCTCAAGCATTCCCCACAAATGGCCTTCAAAACGCTCATGTCAAATGAAAGATAACCTCATTGCTAGCACACTGAGGGAGAAGGTCCCTTTGGCTTCTGTTTCCTAGATCACCCCATCCCTTCCCTTTTGCTCCTTCCTACCTCAGAGGGGCAGAATCAGCTGTGCGGTGCTTGTTAACAAACGCCCTCGAGGAATGGCTGGTGTCCAATTAAAGCACCAGCAAAGCTGGCAAGGGCACCTTGCCGTACAGAGCAGGGTATACTTTAAGCATTTGCACAATCCATTCCTAACCGTCACAAGCAGGGCCAGGACTGTGCATCCATTATTCATGGGACCTCTTTAGTTGCTTTTCCATCTCTGACACCTGTTGAAGCAGGCTCATGCAAGAGCAGCATTCTTCATGCAGGAAGACAAGCTGCAGAAACCACCCCAGTGACAGCACAAAGGAAACCAATCGCATCTAGCAAGCTTCCAAAGCTGATTAGCAAGACACACAAAAAAATTATTTTAGTAAATGCATTTGCACCAATTATTGCAAAAGGAATCCCAGCATCTCAAGGAACAAGTTAACTGTAAGGGACGTGTTTCACTCAGTCATCAGTCAGTTGCATGACTGCATAAAATATGCCTGCATAAAATAAGCCATGGGGGAGTGACAGATGGACAGCAGCCAGCTTGGGAAGGCTCACTTGAATTAACTGTGCTTCTTTTACACTGAATGGACAGAGAGTGATGGTCTGGTTTCCTGGTGAAAGCAGCAATATTAACATTCAGATCTTGACGGCTGAATATCACACACCTTCCAACTGGAGTAACTGCCCCCCCCCCTTAATTTTTAAACAGAGCATGTGACATTGGCAACAAGATCTGATTTAGGCTTGGAACAAACTTGCTCTCCTCTATACATCTGGAAGCTGAAAGTCTCTCTCTCTCTCTCTCTCTCTCTCTCTCTCTCTGTATTCTGCGAGTGCTCAAGTATCAGCCAAATATTAATCTGAGCATTTGATATCTGCAGTTGCCATCCTATGATGTTTCATGCATGGATGAAAAGAACAACCATGCATCTAGCCTGGGGGGAGGGGGAGGGAGTGGACACTTCATTTCTTCCACAGTTAGTTGAAATTCTGGAAGAACCCCTGGCCATACCTGGAGACTGACAACCCTAATCCTCCCTCACATTGGGTAGGCTTTGCTAAAGATAAGTGTTTTACTCCATTGCTACACTAGGTGTAACTGAATGATCCGCAACCCCTCATGCAGAGATGCAGTAGAATTACCCCAACAGAGACTGACAGGAAACAGACACAACTACCAGCCTCACAGATGTGTGCCTTGGCCTCAAAGGAGCATTTAACTCTTTATTTCTCAAGACATATTTCTCAAGAATTCAAGAATGACATGTCTAAATACTGCTGTTATTTTCATTCATAGGTTTTTGACTGAAATTCAATTAAGGCATGACTTTTGATCTATTAAAGCCCTTTTTGAAAAACCACAGCAACACAAGTACAAAAACATGTATAAACAGCTGTTGCCCTGCCCTTCATACCCCACTTTATTGAAATATGGATTTCATATTATTCCTGCAATATGTACTGGCAAATGCCAATTCTCATATTTGTGTGTGTGAGTAGAAGTGTGTCCAAAACTAAAAGCAGGCTAAGGCAAAAGGTCTGTTTGCAGGATTAAATCAGTGAATGAGTTACTCCAGTCAATAGAAGCTGGAAGCCTCATGAACCATGGACATGCATCTTGATCATCACACCCTGCCAAAGCTGCTGTAACACAATGGATCCTGGAGAACTCCCTGATACCAGACTTTACATTTCCTTTGCCTTTTAGAAACCATTTCCTCAACAATTGCATTTTCTCTACCTTTAGATATCATCTCCCTAACAAATGATCCCTTCCTGATTCACTCAAAGCCTCAGCCAAATTTGAATACCTTGGCAGAGTCTTTCAAGATATTCTGCATAAAGCCATTCAGAGCTTCCTTGATATAATCAAGAAACAATTGACTCTATTATCTCAACACTTAGAAACAATAGATGAAGCAACTAATTAGCTCAAGCCAGCAATCCCAGCATGGGAAATCCCAACAGATTCAGGAAAATGAAAATGAAACTTACTTGTTCCCGCCCTTACCTGTGCAAACGGGTATAAAAAGTACTGTGCACCCTAGCCTCAGTGCTCTTTACTGGCTAAACCTCTCTTGGTCTAGTTTGTTTGAGACACAATATAGCATCCTTCGCTTGGGTTCCCATGCTGGCATAGGAATCCTTGCCTTCTTCCAGAACGTCTTTAGTTGAATTTAGGTAACGTATAAATCCCCTGCTCCCCCCTCCTACTCTATCATCCAAACCTATCTTTTCCTCCCTGCTTATATCATGTAGGAACTGTGTGTTTGCTTCTTAACATCTCACTGTATGATTGTTTTGCAACCAAAAATTTATATAAAAACACTTAAACTACAATTTGGTCTCTTTTGCATTCTCTGTGGAACGTTTCAAAAGCCAATTCTGGTATAGCTGTCTAAAAGATCTCACCTAGCCTGCCTCTTGCACTGCCAAGCTGAGTTATTTTCCCCATTGCTATTTGAAAAAGATTCTCATACTGTTAAGCTAGGTAACACAGCCTTTTAAATCTCCTTAAATTCCCCACTTCAACAGGGACCTTCCTATTCAGAGGGAGACTAACTCCTGTATAGTGTTCCCATTTTTTCATTAATGGCGAGAGATCTCCAGGTAATTGGGATGCTTGCCTATCTATGCTTACCCGATATGAGAGCAGAAACTACGGCCAAATTGGGAGGGGGGGGGACAATCATTCTGCAGAGAAAAATTAAAAGGAAAAATTAAACCTCGTCTATTTATAGCATGTTCTGATCATAGAGTTCCTTGTGATTCCTAGAGTTACCCTTGTTACTTCCAGATGGTTCTAGGAATTTTCCAAAAACAACATGGTCAGAACTCCCTGCAAATAGACAAGTCCTTATTTTTATTTTTATTTTCTTCAGGGACCCAGCAATGAAACTCACTGAAAGACTGGGACACTCGCTTCAGCCCAATCTACCTCTTAAAATGTACGGAAATAAATAAATAACCTGTCCATAGGCAAGGATCATTTCTTTCACTCAGTGATACCTCATATATTGAAAAGCAAGGTGAATTCATTCCCCACTCCAGAAAGTATACACACATTTTTAAACAAAAAGCAAAAACATAAAACAGCTACTAAGGAAACAAGCAAATAAATCAAAGCTTTAGGTTAAGGTGGAAAGTCACTGCAAAGAGAAAGATTATGTACATTGTGAAGATTACAGTCATTTCAACCATGAGTTTTAACCTTGGGAATGTGGAAAACAGGATATCTGAAAATAAGAAGGAACGAGAGACGCAATGTTCCTGTTTCAAACACGCTGATGTCCTTCACCCTCAGCACTAACTCTGCCCCTTCCTGCATTTTCTTGTTAAAGAATTTGATTAAATGAAATGGAATGAATCTCACTTGCTGTCACCCCGCTCTATGAACACAGCATGGTTGGAGATGGTGATGTAGGAAAGAAACAGAATATTTGGTTGTTCTTGCTTCCCCTAGAAACATGGTCTATGGTATGGAAACGGGATGGGAAAAACTGCTTTACAGCCAAACTGGACCAAATACCCAGTGAAGAAGCAACTATAGTTAAATCTACCCATCTATCTTAGGCTGATTCCGCATGGGCCAAAAACAGCAGTGTGAAAATGGTGTGAAAACAGTATAAACCCTTTTACACTGTTTTAAACCCTTTTACACCATTTTCACACCGTTTTCACACTGCTGTTTTTGACCCATGTGGAATCAGCTTTAATGAGAAAAAATATGGTAGTATGACTGTCCACTTCAATCAAATCTTGCACATCAGGAAACAGTGAGCGATTCCCTCTATCCTTATAATAGAACCTCAGGATGAAACTATGTGCAACTTGATGCCAAAAAGCACATCCCTTTGCAGAATTGTTCTCTTATCTGCCATGACAGATTAAATGGCTGATATGTTGTTTTGATATGTTGCAGTGTTATATTTGAGCTGTACCACACCACAAGCTACCACTGGATAGGAAACATGACATACACATGATGAGGTGAGCTATCCATCTTTACAGTATAAAATTTAACACAAAGATAGAGTTTTCAGCGGCAGTCCTGTGTCAGGTAACCTATAGTTCTCTAGGGTTGCCAGCTCTGGTTGGGAAGTACTGAATGCTTAATTGCATTAAGATTAAGAGCAATTATGAATTAAGAGTGATTATGACAATAGCTGTGGGGTTGGGGGAGCCAAGATTCATTTGCTCCCACAAAATGGGCATGGTTCCCTAAACATTTTAGGAAAACAGTCACATTTGAAAAGTCTCTCTGTTAAAAGCTATTCCCACACAGGAGGTCTATGTCTCTATCCCACACATCTCCTTGACTACTCTGCTCACAGCCCCCCCCCCCCCTCGGTCCTGGACAGATTGATTTAGAAGAACTCACTGTCACAGTCCTGCCAATGTTGGCTCTGTGAGGAAGGCTTGGTTTTTGGTCAGTTTGTTTGTACTTAAGGCATGCTTCTGTAACACATTAAACAGATCTTTTATACACTTTGGTGAGCCACCTAATTAATCACTCCAGTCAAGTTCTCTTCAAGCAAGCCAACGCTGACAAATGGAAATTGTTCACAGGCTCAGAACAGGAGAGCGAACGAGGACCGATTTTTAACTGTCTCAGCAAGCTTGGTGTAGCATTTTGCTATGTAAGAGACATATTAATTACCTGAAGAAAAGATAAGGAGTCTTGGTGGATAGAAAGGTGATCTTTCAGCAAAGGACAATGTAGGGCGTGCTTCTGAATTGCTCCTTCAAAAAAATATGTAAGAGGACTTGGAGCACCATTAAACGTTTCTTGCAAGAGCTTCCAAGATTCCACTGAAACTGGAAGCCTTGAGTCTTCCTTTGCTTCTCCTATAAATGTCTAGCAAGTAAAATTATACGGTAACATCATCACACTTCATATTTCCTCACGCTGTTCCACTTCATTGGCTGCAAGTTGAAGGGGGAGGATGCCCAAATCATGCCATGCCTTTTTAAGTACAACCCAGTACAGAGACACAAGGAGAACAAGACATAGGGTTGAAATGACTGAGAGTGGGTTTTAGCATACAATAAAAATGTTTTTAATTTGTAAGATAGGAGAAGCAATTCAAACACACAGCCATGCATAAAACATTTCCATGAGCAATACCGAAGAAAGGCTCTTTAATTATTAGAGCCAAAAAAAGAAAAAAAAGACTTTGACAACAGTTTAAACAAGACATCCTCGAGCTTTAAATATTTCAGCAATACTTAAACACTTAAATGTATGTAAATGTAGCGATAAAACAACAATAGAATTTGATAAGGGGATAGTTAGCAGGGTCCCTGAACTTGATTGCTTGATCTTAAAAGGAAGGAGGGAATTTTCAGTGTGATATCCATCACTCCCAACTATTGACTTGTAGTACAATTTCAGCACACGGATCACTCAACACATGGAATCGTTTTTTGATTTGTTAGACTAGAATTGGCAATAATTCCTTCATAGGGCACTGCTAATGACAAAGGAACTACTCCTGCATTTTCACAGAAGGTAGAAAAGTCAGAGGCCTGCCGAGGTGACATAGGCCCTTTCTGCACAGCATAACTAAAACGTCTTGAGGACATTGAAAGAAGTGTTTTGGGGAGGAACTCTGCACAGGTTTTTGTCCAAAACATCCTTAGGACGTTTTATTTAAGCTCAACCTGGTTTTTTTGCTAAATTATGAATCTTTTTTCCCCAAGACAGGATCAAGGTGAGTTCTTCTGAGCCCATATTATTTTCCCCACCTAAGTGTAAACCTACCCCTGCAGCTCGCGCCCACCATTTTCTGCAGCCAGATGTTTCCCAAGGGAACTTCAATAAAATGGCAGGTGGCACAGAGGAGTCTGGCTGCAGAAAATGGTGGGTGGGAGAAAAAAAAACACGCAGTTGCCTCCATTACTTTTTTGGTGCGTTCTGTCCGGACAACAAAAAAGGAGGCGCTTTTTTAAAAGATGTCCCCATGACATCTTATTACGGTTGTGCAGAATGGACCAATATGTGTTAGAAAGGATTTAACAGAGTGGGGAGGGGAAGAAAACCCAGGCACAGGCTGCTCAGAAATACCCAAGAGCATGCTGAAATGGAGAGTGTGGGCTGGGTGTGGCACATGGGCACAGGTTCATTCAGGTTGGAGGAAAAATATGAGAAGAGAACTGTACGAAGATATTGTGCAAAGCAGATAGATGCTAGCCTTGCTTACTAACCCAGAAGTGCCACATTTCTGGTGGGGTTGTTGGAAATCAGTGGAAAGTCAGCAGATGTCCATAGCCAAGGTGCTTATCTGGTACCAAGATCGATTCTCTGTGTTGCTTATTTATTTATTTCAGGTGTATTTAGCCCCCTTTTCTCCATTCAGAGTGGCTACCGTGTTTCCCCGAAAATAAGACAGGGTCTTATATTAATTTTTGCTCCAAAAGATGTGTTAGGGCTGATTTTCAGGGGATGTCTTATTTTTTGCCATGATTTTGCGCCCCCCACATAACCAGATCAGCTGCACCGGGGAATCTCTAACTAGGGCTTATTTTTGGAGTAGGGCTTATATTTCAAGCATCCTCCAAAAATCCCCAAAAAATCGTGCTAGGGCTTATTTTTGGGGTAGGTCTTAATTTGGGGAAACAGGGTAATGAGTAACCATAACAAAACACGATATGTTCTGCTATAAGCTGATACATATGTTCTGACAAATAACAGAAAGATTTCCAGTCAAGATAAACACCTGAACCTGACCATAGCTTCATGGGTGTGTGTGGGGGGGTGATTTTGTGTGAGATTACACTGGGGATGCAACAAAATCCAGCCAGTGCAGAAGCCAAGAATTCTGTAAAAGGCACTAAGTGCCAGAGCCGTCCCTGCCTCCCTTGTGGCTTCTTCAGCAAGCTTCTGAATTTCGATATCAAGGATGTCCTGTAGCATTTTGCTAAGCAAGTTCATGAAAATGCTCAAACAGCAGCCCAATTAAAAAATAATGAACCTATTTCCTCTGAAACAGAATCATTAACTTGATAGCTTCCAATGGCAGCTTAAGGCTCGCCGTCTCATCAAACTGCCTTTGTGGTTGTTGGCCATCAGGACCTCTGAAAGCCCCAGGAATCCTTCAAACACGGAGGCTAATCAGATTGCACTAGGAAAGCTTTGATGCACCCACTCTACCCTGCTTCCCTGACTCCTTCATCACTGTTAAGGAGGCATCCCATAATCCTCCACATACAGAGGCAGAATACTTGAAAGGAAGTATAACAGAGATGGCCATGATCTTACAGAGCTTTTTGTCCCCATCCAAACTGATATTGCGTTATTGTTGCTATAGTCTGTTTTCTCAACATCATTTAAGACTGATTTTTAAAGAGAATTTGGTATTCTTGCTTCCTTTTATTGGCTGCTTTTGTTGGCACTGTTTCATTAACTTGTCTTTAATTGTTCTTACAGATATCTTTTTTGTTGTTTTTATTGTTTTATCCATGAGCCGCCTCAAGTTTATAAATATGCTTTAGCTTCCCTAACCTTCCCCCCTTGTGGTTTAGCAGTCATATTGATTCATCCCCATTTTCAAGTTCTCTTGAATGGCTATACTACCTTTCTCAATAAATTCAGTAATGGCTGAGCAGACAAACTAAAAAGATAAAAGCAAATGTTGGGACTCTTCAGATTTTCTTTTTTAACAAGAAGACTACTTACTGGATTCAGAACAAATGTTTGCAACATTTTCTTCCTCTCTCCTCTGGACAGATCCAGACTCAACTTAAGCTGACCCCAAATTTCTATCCTATTTGAATATACCAGAATACTCCACTTTCAAAGGCAGTCTGTGTTCAGAGAACTACAAGATACATCCCACGGATTCCATTTTTTGTTGTTATCAAAGTTTAGTTGCCAACAGAAAATGCGTTTGGTTCTCACAATGGATTGGTAACATGAATCTTCTACAGCATAAGTATTTCCTCCCAACATGTGCCACTCTTGTGGCAAGTAACCAGATAATATACAGTATCCCTATAATACAAATATCTATATATTACAAATGTTACCACATAAACAGAAAACATGGATGGAAACCTGAGGTGATAACCACACTGTATAAAAATGGAAAATATTAGTTGTTGTCATTTGGACTCCGCCACTCATCTTCTCTTACAGTCAGCTTCTGAGAAATGCTATTTTAGAGACAGGAATTCTAGCTTTCCACAAGGCTTGATCATGTCTTTGTTGGTATTTGATTATATAAAGATGAGTGATATTTCCTACTAAATCTAAAGCTGTTGGTTGGCTCCCATTTTTACTCAATTCAAGGTGATCGCCTCAGTCAATACTGGTGAATCGTTCATCGAGTTCAGCATCCTGATTGGAACAGTGACTAACCAAAAATTCCAGAAAGCCTACAAGCTGGGACAGAAAAACCAAATCCTGCCCCATCCAATGAACAGTATACAGAGGTACTTCATACACTTGATCTTTAGCCAAAAAGCTGAGAAGCAATAATATACAAAGGTACTTATCTGAACATGGACTCTTCTAAGTTGACTGAAGTTAATAGGCTTGCAAGGGTGTAACTCTCCTTGGGTCTTTAAGTCATTATAGCTGATAACCATAAATGGATCCACACTTCATGTTAACACCCTACCCTACTCAAGCAGTCATCGTTATACCATGTGGCAGAGAATTTCACGGTAAATTATGCACCAGAAAAAGCACTTTACTTGTGCTGAATTTACCACCAAATTTCTTTGGAACGCACCATCGACCACCGGTGCCTTGTTTTGCTCCACTAGACTTAGTTCAATCCAAGTTTCTCAGAGTGGTCCTACAGATCCCAAGGTGCATTTCAAATGCAATGCTATGCCTTGACACTGGAATGCTGAAAATGGAAGCTAAGATTTGTCTTCTATCTCTTTTTATATGGCTAGGGATCAATTTTAATCCCCGTCGTTTGTTACCTCTTATCCTATCCGACAGCTTCCAGTCAAAATGACTAAAGGCCATCAGAGGGAAAATAGAGAATCTTGGTTTTTCCTCACAAATGTTGCTTGAGTTAGAGAGAGAGAAAGCCAAGCAAATCCTAAGGCAAAGGGTAAAAGACACAGAGCACCAAATGGATCTTCACTGTTCCCCTGCCTTCATCATTGCTTACCCTGTTTCCCCGAAAATAAGACATCCCCTGAAAATAAGATGTAGTAGAGGTTTTGCTGAAGTGCTAACTATAAAGCATCCCCTGAAAGTAAGACATAGCAAAGTTTTTGTTTGGAAGCATGCCCATGAAACAGAACACCAGAGCCTGCAGTTGTAGCGCGGAAAAATAAGACATCCCCTGAAAATAAGACATAGCGCATCTTTGGGAGCAAAAATTAATATAAGACACTGTCTTATTTCCGGGGAAACATGGTAGCAGTAGGTTCAGTCCTACTCTGGCCTCTTATCTGTTTGCCCTGGAAGTAAACAACCACAGGAGAGCTTACAAACTAGCAGGTGCTATGTCCTGCCCTCTGCAATATTGGAAGAGGAATTCAAATAGATCACTTGGGTGAACAAGGTATATCCTTGCAGGTCTGGAGAGATGAAAAGCCAGAACATGCATTTTTCAGATGCTCTGTGAATATTAGGCTCAATCCAAGTTTATGGGGCCACTGCTAGACCAAACTTCAGAATTCGCCCCCCCCCCCCCCAAAAAAAAAATAGTGTGGAAAAATTCCTGTCTGATAAAGACCCCTCAGCATCTAGACAGGTAGCAAAGTTCTGTGCCCTGGTATACCAAGTCCATCAGAAACTAGGCAGTCAAGGAATATTTTGAACATTAATCTAATTTATGCCAAATGTATGGTTTGTATTCTTTCATACGTTTTATAAGGTATATTTTAAGGAATGTTTTTTGGCTAAGCAACACAGAACATAGTTTTACATAAGCAGAACACAGTGGAGTGAGAACAGGATTATTTATTTATTTATTTATTTATTTATTTATTTATTTATTTATTTATTTATTTATTTATTTATTTATTCGATTTGACAAACCGCCCTACCCCTGAAGGGCTCATAATACCTATGGCTGACAGGTAAGGTACAGTTCACAGTCCTGTTCACTTTATAAAAATAGTTTCTTGAAAAATCCCATTATATTTTAGCGTTATCACCTTTACAGAAATGCCCTCCCGAACCCTGCTATTTTGCAGTGACAAAACACGGGACCCTTCCTCACCTCCTGAGGCAAGCCATTTTACAAGAGAGAGGGCGCAACAGAGAAAGCACACAGAAGCTTTTGTTGAATTTACTCATTTTCAGGTGGCACTCCCCAAAAGCCCTGCTCAGATGAGAAAAGCCATTGTGTTAGAGCATACAGGGAGAGGTACCCCTGCAGATAGCAAGGTCCAAGGCTTTGTATGTGATAGCCCATACCTTGAACTGAAGCCAGTAGCTGATAAGCAACCAATGGAGTGACTGAAGAATGGGTGTAACACATGAAAAAACAAATCTTGATCCTAATGCAGAACCCTTGGGCTGGAGTTTACATACCTCCAGCATGATAATGGAGAAAGGAAAGGCCAAACTAAGACAGCCAATAGACACTGGGCTAATTAATATACAGTCATTCTATTAGAATGGTGAGCACATGGGTCACAAATGAATAGGGAATCAATATCGTTACTGGCTTGACTTCTGTTTCATTTACTCAGTCCTGGATTGCTTAACCTCTTTCAGCTACTTTCTGTTGCATCTATTTGTGATGTGTTGCTGGACATGGAAGAAAACGCAAATGGCAAAATTTGTGCACAAATCAGCAGAGACCAAAACAATCCAATGCCACCCGCAGGGAAAGAAAAGCTCCAATTGATCAGTGGACAGCATCCCTTCTGTAAGAGATCCCTCCAATACCAGATTTCAGCTCACACAGTATTAAGAATTTGAGACTTAGCTGGAGCTCTGGGACGGTTTCTTTGACCTGCAAGGACTGTGTTTTTAAGACGATGATTTACAACAGCCAGCTGCAGTCGATGTAAAAAAGCTAACTCAAAGTCTACATAGCTAATTAACTGGTTACCGAGATGCTTCCAGGAAAGATCCATCAATTAAGGGAGGAATTTCAGTGGGACACCAAGCAGATACCCTTTTTTAAAACATAGTATTTTAAAAAAAGATGATTCTAGAGATGCATGAGATATCTACTCTAGTAAAATGCATGTAAACTATCTGTACAATTTCAACACAGAAAGGATCTCTTCGTTATCCAACACAAACAACAAGACATACTGCCAAGAACAGCTTCCAGCCTCAAAGAAAAACATTCTGCAAAGAATACAGCATGGTAAGGACTTACACAGAAAGCTCAGGCCCAATAATTACATAATGTACAGCCACCTGAGTTTTTTAGTCAAAACTCTGGCAGATTATTCAGAGTCAGGGTGTGAATCAAATTTATCTCACTCTTTGCTTCCACACAGTTTTTCCTGTGCTCCACCTGACCAGAGCTGGCTCATTCACTAAGCATACCAAGGCAACTGCTTTGGGTAACCTGCCTTTCTGAGAGCAGGAGGAGAACCAAGCCAGCCTTCCACAGCATTGCGAGATTGTCTCAGGCACCACTAGAGCTGCTAAGCTTCAACTAGGGACAGGGAAGCCCCATCTCTGGCTCCCATTTGCCAGTGCTGCTGCTGCAGTTAGCAGGAGAAACATGATCTTTAAAAATCTGCACTGGACAAGGGCATGACATTACTTCTGGGAAAAACTGTGATGACAGTTCTGTCTAGGAAATCACCCAAAACTCTATGGTAAAACCAATGATTCTTAGGCCCCTTCCGCACATGCAAAATAATGCATTTTCAAACTACTTTCACAACTGTTTGCAAGTGGATTTTGCCATTCTGCACAGCTTCAAAGAGCACTGAAAGCAGTTTGAAAGTGCATTATTCTGCATGTGCAGAATGAGCCTTAGAGATGTAGGACGTCATTTCTGGGTTCCCCTCTGAAGTGATGTCACACATTCACTGACACCCTGCCGCAATATCCCATTTTCTCTTCACTTCCAACACTTTTCCAAATTCCTCTTGAACAGAATGTTTTTTTCCCAGAATACGCCAAGCTGATCAGAACTAATAATCAGATGAAGTCTTGCCTCCATGAGCAGCACAGAACAAACATTTTCCCCCTTCTGACAGCTCAACAAGCTGTTGAATGGCACACAAAAACCCCCCCAGATTACCTTAGAATAATTTTGGAATTACTTAACAAGACTGGCATAACATTAAAAAAGCCTTTGGTTTAACCTAATTCTGATCCATTGTGCTTAACAGCTTTCAAAAAGGGATGTTTTATTGTTATAAACTGCTTCAGGAGTTATTTATTGATAGGTAATGAAATCGTAACAGCAACAATTCACAACCCTTTAGGGCCAAATTATTCGAAACGAGTAGTTTGGCTTTTATTAGAAATGGTATTTCAGATATCAGTTGTGTGCAGCGGATCAGCAAGCCTCAAAGGGCCATGTTAGAGCTGAATCCACACTTTGCTGGACACAGTGCTATTATTAGACCATTCCAAACATCACAGTTGGGGGTATTCAACTATGTATACCTGGGGAACAAGCTACCAAAAATCCTCCCAATACAAGCAGTTACAATGCTGAAACAGAGCAACATGCTATGACCATTTCAGACGAAGCAGTGGTCACATGTGCCAGAAGCATGGTAGGAAGCACTTTCCTGGTATGTGCACTTGAATACCCCCATGTCTGAAAAGATCTAGCACACAACAGTAACCATTTGCAACGATCTTTTTGTGCAGAGAAGCACTCTAACACAACAGCACACTGTCCAATGATGTGGTGTTGCAGCTGAAACTGAAAGTTAAATGTATACTTCCAGAAAACGTATAATGATGACACTGTGCTCTTATTTGTTTGTTTGTTTGTTTTTGCCATCTAGTCACAGCTGACTTATGATGACCAAATAGGGTTTTCAAGGCAAGAAATGTTCAGAGGTGGTTTGCCATTGCCTGCCTCTGCATCATGATGTATTCCTTGGAGATCTCCCATCCAACTATTAGCCAGGGTCAGGGCTGAGAGTGTGTGACCAATCCAAGGTCACCCAGAAACCGTCTATGGCACAAGTGGGGATTGGAACCTGGGTTTCTCAGGCCCTAGTCTGACACCTTAACAACTACACCACACAGGCGCTTAAACCTCAGAAGAATTAAGTCACATCATCAATGCAGAACATTTTTAAAAATCCGCTGGGATTTACATTTGTGGTTACTTAGAAATACGATCCATTAATGGTTGCAACACTAACCTTCCAGCCTGCCCCACCTTGTAAATGGGGCGGGGGGGGGGGAGATAAGAGGTACTCCTAAGGAATAATCACTTGTATTCTGCAATTCAGAACACTTCCCTTTTCTCTAAAGGGCAGGCTTGTCTCTTATCACTGTAATCATAAGGAACTCATCCTACGAAATGCAAGTAATGAAATTCATGCATTAAACACACACACACAATTCAGATGACAAGATTAAAGAAGGTATGACTCCCATTCCATTTCGAAAAGGATTTCTGTAATCCTCAGCATTAGGCTGTAGTGTACTTTTTTCCCCCTGCAAGATTCTCATCTCTGAAGCAGATTTATTTCCTCGCTTAAATATTTCATGCCATTTTTATCATGAGCTTTTTTTAAAAAAAAATGTATAGCAACAGTTTGCTTATATGTCAGCAAAAAACGGGAAAGGTGTTTTACAATCTAGCTTATCTATTTCCAGGTAAAATATATTGTTAAAAACAACATCAAGAGAATTGAATTATTCTCTACTGTTCAATTCAGCAGCTGGTCTATCAGTTTAATCCTAAACTGAGCTATTTCTTCTAAGTCCATTATCTTCAACTCTGAGCAGGACTGCATTGTATATTATTTAATGGACTCAAAGGACTTGAACTGGAAATTCAGCTGGGTAGACTTCACTGGTCCTCTGACTGAAGTACACCAATATGGGCTCATGGGGGATGGGAGAAAATTCCCATAACTTGGGGTGACTAAATCAATGCATAACTGCACACGCATGTAATAAGATTTCCATATTGCTTCAGTGTTAATGGAATGTTGTACTAGAATCATAGGTAGGGTTGGCATCTAACCTTAAATGGACATTGTTTTTTAACTGGCAAAGATTGGTATGATATTACCAACAGTTAGACAGTGAATATCTTGAATAGGATAAAAATGAACTATTAAAAAACCTGTACTTGAAAAGACTCCACAGTTTAGTCCCCCAGAAGCTTTTCATATGGAAACCTCCTTCTCTCTATAGATGGCAGGTCATTTTATTTGGCTTTACCCTATCACTCTGGGGTCCCCAACATGGTCCCCCACGGGTGCTGAGGTGCCTGCTGAAACCTTTTCTGGCAACCACCAAGTGTTTTGGGAAGTGGGTGGGGCCACTTGGAACTCTTGCCCAGCAAGGCTTCGGACTGGCTGTGCAGATTAAAATAATGTTGTTTCAGTGACAGCTGCCACCATTGTTCGTTTTATTCTCTCTCACTCCCTCTTTCTGAGTGAATGGTTTAAAATTATGCCTCTTCTCCTCTGTGGGCTTCCTCTGTGCATGTGATTCAGCCTGCTGCCACAGTCATTGTGTGGTTGTGCCAACCACCTTCGGTCAGAATCTGAAAGGTGCCAAAATCTTGGAGACCCCTACTGTGGCTATTAGTTCTTGTTCAACTACATATTTTCTCTTTCTATAATCAAGAACCGTAATTCACATTTTCATTTTTTAAAACAATTCCCCTCCCTCCCGGTATTATGGTGACTCATTCGCACTCATATAAAATTCCATTTGCCATGCATACCAAGAAACAATAGTAGAAGAACTGCTATGATCAGTGAAATTCCCAAGGCTTTCCGTATATCTATGGTAATTATCCATTATTGACCCAGAGAAACCGAAACTTCTCAATCTGAAGAAGAAATGTTACACAGATAAGAAACAATTCCAGACAGACAAACCACGAGTATTTGATGGTGGCCTTCTACCTGTCTGTGGAAGAAGGAAGGGAAAATCTGGAGAGCTCTCAAGATGGTGCCATGATGAGATCTGGGCCAGCTCATAAAGTCATCTGTCATAGCAGAAAGGAGGGTCCTGTGCAGGCTGTTTTGCTTCAGGTAGTGACTGCTCCCAAATGAAGGGTGTGTGGGTGTGTGAAAGCAAGAGGCTCTCACTCCTGCCAGTCATATGAGGTAACATTATGGGACTTGCTCCTACTCCCATGGCAGCCATTTTGTAACCTTCCTCCCCTGGCAACCATTTTGACGTGATTCTCACTCCCCATTCCAAAAGCGTCCATAGGCACAGCAAGGTCAAGGACTCCTGCCAATGCAAATAATTATGTTTGAAAGTACTGGATCAACAAAGCCATCTAACTGCCAATTCAACTATTCTGCTCACACTCCGAAATGATGACATATTTCCTCATCCAAATGTGACATCTGCTCTTTTGGGAATGGCTAGTCATTGACTCTATCTGACTGCTTGGCTGCTCACATTCTGATGGTTTTTATCGAATTGTGTTTCTTAAACTGAATTCTGGTGGCTGTGGAGTCTTTGGGAGTACTTCAGGGTGTTCAAGACTGTTATACAGGCAGAAATTAGGACTTCCTGCGTCTACCTGGCTACCATGAAAATAGAACCCCCTCAGTACTCTTGGAATGGAGGTAGTTGCCCCACCTCAGGGGAATAGAGTCGAGTTCCCCCTTTCTCCAAGGGTGGGAGATCAGTGCTTTTGCATCCCCCAGTTACTTAGCTTCTATGCAGCCTCAGAACACTAGCCAAAAATGTGCTCATATAAAACCAAACTAATTTTCACGCTATTTTCAAGTCCAAAGAATTTCACCACAGAAATCAAGAGCATTCTGGGCCCATACACAGTAATACCTACAGATGATTTTAATTGAATACTAGAAGTTCAGGCATAGCAAGGTGTTGGTCTTGTATGAGCTCTGAAATTCTTCCTGGCCCCCTCCCACCCTTGTTTAGTCAGTTACTAGTTAGAAACGATTAACCAATAAGAAAAGTTTTTTGTTTCTCTGGTACAAAAACCCCTTTAAATCACAGAGTGCGATTAACATGAGAGTCAGGGCCTTTTGAGAGGTGGCCTTCCAGAGTCAGATATACTCTGACTTTACAAACCATACACATACAACATGAACATTTGTCCAAACTTTTTTAAAAAAACCCATAGTGTACCACACAATGTAAAAGGGGCTGTCTGTTTCATGGTGAAGGAGGAAAGGGAGGCATGAAAATGTTTAGATCAGACTGGGGGCTTCTCAGGTTGCTGAAGACTGATTTGATGTAGGTGACCATGTGACTGATTGCACCCATTTTCTTTTTTACATGGTGTTTTACTAAAAGTGCAGATTCACATGTGTGCACTGGCAAGGCACAGTAATCACATATGTCACCACATCAAGACTGCTCTTTCGATGCTCTTTTATATTAGATCACATGAGGGGCAGACAAAAATGAGATCAAGGAACCCAACCAGAGTGTTGAAAACTAAAAGGACACAGAATTAACAATAGAAACACTTCAAGGTAAACTGGGATTCAACCTAAATAATCATAATGATAGTAATAATAGTAAAAATAATAATAATAGAAGATAAAAACGAGCAACAAAAGGAGAATCCTGTTATTAATGTTTGTATATGTAAAGTGCCATCGAGTCACAGCCAATTAATAGCAACCCAAGCAAGGGGCTTTCAAGACATGCGAGAAGCAAAGGTGGCTTGCCGTAGCCCTCCCCTGCAGAGTTTTCCTTGGTGGTCTCTCCTCCAAGTACTGACCCAGCTTAACTTCTGAGATCAGGCTGTACCGTGCCGCCTTCCCTCCAAACCCTATTATCAATACCACAGAATAATCTCCGAAAGAACCAGCTACATTATAAACTGTGTGAAAGAATCAACATGCTGGACCAACTCACTGAACAAACTATAAACTTTGATGCCATCCCCTCTTATTACAGTGGAAGGCTATAAGAGGGAGGGAGGGGGAGGGAGAGGGAGGGAGGGAGAGGGAGAGGGAGAGGGAGGGAGGGAGAGAGAGAGAGAGAGAGAGAGAGAGAGAGAGAGAGAGAGAGAGAGAGCGGGCGAGTGGTGAGCTGGAGCAGGAAGGTGGCTGGGGCTGGCGGGCATGGCGGCGGCCAGCGGTGGTTGCGGGCGGGGGAGAGAGGGTTAGAATAACACCATTAAAAGTCATAAACACTGAAAAAATTATGGTACCCCCATAAACTGTATATGCGATTCAAAATAAAAATGATAGACCATAACATATACATATATACCCTAAAGAATCAATATAATTATTTGTATGAAACAAAACCTATTGTATTGTCGAAGGCTTTCACAGCTGGATTCAATTGGTTCTGGTGGGTTTTCCAGGCTTTGTGGCCATGGTCCAGTGTATCACAGAGACTTCCCTCTGTGATACAACTCTGAAGATGCCAGCCACAGGCAAAACGTTAGGAACAAGATCCACCAGACCACGGCTACACAGCCTGGAAAACCCACCAGAACCAGCAAAACACCTATTATTCCATGGCTTCCTTGCCTTGAAGATGCATAGCATTTTAACTCACACAAATCAAAGATGCAAAACAATGTTAACCATTGCTTACTTATAACTTTATTTCCACTGCAAAAAGTTTTCTCCTGCAATTTTTAATTGCAAAGTCTTTAATCATAACCATAAAATCAATCTGACATAACAAATCTACTTCACTGTTTAGCAGAGATAAATCTACTTCACTGTTTAGCAGGGAAAAATTACATGGGGGCCCTCCTTACTTGAGGCCCTAAGCACATGCTTATTTGGCTGAATGGTTAAAGGAGGATGGAGGAGTGGGAGTGATGTCAGATTCTTTAGTCTTAAATCCCAACTTGCTCCAGGCTGCTTTAAGCCCAGCAGGTTCCAGAAAAAGATCCAACTGCTGCAACAGCTCTCTCCTTCAGGAAACAAGCCGCCACCAGCTCATACTGGAACGGGATCCCTGCTAAACCTCTCTCAGAGGAGCAGATCTCGTCGCTGCACTCGCGCTCCATCGTCCGGACTGCAAACAGCTGAAGGCGCGGAGCGTGCAAATCAATTCCCCAGCGAAGAAGGTAAAAGCAGCGCCGGGCTGTCCGGGCCCAGCTACGCGCCAGAGCCCCCTACTGGCCGCTCGGGGTACCTGCAAGCGGTCCGACAAGGAAGCTTCCCCAAAGGGCTGCGGGAAACAAATAACAGTTCAGGTGCTATTAATAACTTTCTAACGGAGCCTCGCAGGAGACGAGAAGGCTGAATTGCAACCGTGCGCGGCGTGAGCAGCAAGCAGAAACGCCAAGCTAAATGCTTGGGTTTATTGGCCTCGCTCTGACGCTCAGGATTACAGTAATTGCCAAGAAGGCCCTTTTTTTTTCTTCCCAAGAACAGCATTCGAGCATCCTTCAAGGCGATGAAACATGGTTGGACGTCGCCTGGAGGAAAGGGTCACGTTAGCCGGAGTAAATTGGGCATTACTGGGTTGGTGATCGCAGCAGCCACCGGTTTCTCTGCTTCCCCTACAAGGAAAATGCTGTTTTTATTTTGTTGCAAGGATTATTCCCCCACCCCACGCACGCATGCACAAAGATGAGCATAGATGATCACAGTTGAAGGTGAATTGCCACATAGGGGGATGTTATTCCTAAGCTTGTTTATGTGCTGATAGATACATATCCCTTTCACAGTCACGTTAGCCAGGCCAACCCAGAAAGGTTTCTTGTTACTTATAGCTTTTGAAATTAAAGCTCCGGTTAAAAATGGCATGGTCATGTTAAGTGCCATGAAGTTGATGCAGACTTTGGAGATCCATGAATTAAATTTCCAACACTATTGTTAACAGCCTTGCTTAGGTCTTGCAGACTGAGGGCTGAGGCTTCCTTCATAGAGTCAATCTATATCATGTTGGGTCTTCTGCTTTTCCTGGCATTATTGTCTTTTCCAGTGACTTTTGTAGTCTCCTAAAGTGGCCAAAGTAAGAGAGCCTCAATTGTGCCATTTCAGCTTCTAGGGACTGTTTCAGGCTTGATTTGAGCCAGCAAAGTAAAGCAGTTAAGAGTGTCAAACTCGTATCTGGAAGGTTCGAATTCATATCCCCACTTGTGCCAAGGAAGCTCACTGGGTGAGCTTGGGTCAATCACACTCAGCCTAGCCTACCTCACAGGGTTGTTGTGATAAAATGTAAGAAGGAACAATGTAAGCTACTTTGGGTTCCCACGTAGTTTGCTACCATCTACCCTGCCTGTCAGGAACTCACCACGGCTTCCTTAACAGTTTTAAGGGATGTCACTTTCAGAGGCAGCTCAACCGGGTTTTGTGGGTGTTACTTTTGAATCTACACAGTAGAATCAGGCCTCCATTACCTCCAGAGCCAAGACTTTCTCCTTTCATTATTTGTGGGTTTTTATTCCCTGAAGGTGGGTGTATCTTACCTCTGTGAATCTGGCCCACTTTCCAGCAGAAGCTCAAATCCATGTTAAAATTGCCTGGCCATAGAAGAGGAGTTTGGATTTAAACCTCACCTTTCTCTCCTGTAAGGAGTCTCAAGGCATCTTACAAGCTCCTTTCCCTTCCTCTCCCCACAATAGACACCTTGTGAGGGAGGTGGAGCTGAGAGTGTTCTGAGAGAACTGTGACTAGTCCCAGGTCACTCAACAGAAATGGAGGTGTGGGGAAACACATCTGGTTCACTAGATAAGAGTCCGTCACTCATATGGAGAGGTAGGGAACCTGCGGCTCTCCAGATGTTCAGGAACTACAATTCCCATCAGCCCCTACCAGCATGGCCAATTGGCCATGCTGACAGAGGTTGATGGGAATTGTAGTTCCTGAACATCTGGAGAGCCGCAGGTTCCCTACCCCTGCACCATGCTGGCTCTCTCATAAAGGTGGGTGGGGGGGAGGTTCTTCTATCCTTGTTACTTCCATACGAAAGGAGCATCTGAATTAAAGAACCAGTGTGTTATAGTGGATAGAGTGTCAGAACCAGAGACCCAGGTTCAAATCTCCACACTGCCAGTCACAAACTCTCAGTCTAACCAACCTCACAGGGCTGTTGTGAGGGCAAATTTGAGGAGAGGGGGGAATGTAAGGAGAGAGGCAGGGTTTAAATGAAGTCAATAAAAATAAGGTTTTATTTCTTAAATAGCATCTCCATATGACAAAAGGGTTACTGTCTGGCTCTGAACATCCTAGAACGTGGCCTTTATTACAAATGAGTTTTGTCTTGCCAATAGCTGGAACACTGCTGAAATCATGAGGAAGCTGGATAACATCTGGATAAAAACGGTAATTTCCTGCAGCTTAAGAGAAGTGGCAAAGACTGAGTTCTTCAAGGTGTTTTCTGAGTGACGAACCACGGCCTGGTTTCTGTCAACAGGGCACACGAAAACTGAAATGTACCACACCAACCTCCACCCCTTAACTCTGTATTACATGGAAATTTCCTCTACATTGCTTGAGGAAAAGAAATACACAAGTACAAAAAAAAAGACGACTTTGAAGTGGTGTATTGTGGGGTGAATTTTCCAGAAATTGTAACATCCTACAAACAAATCCAGAAAGTTTTAAGAATGGGAGAATCTTAAGAAATCACTTTATTGGACACAGCCCTTCCTCATACAAATTTCTTGACTCCAGAACAAGCACCAATTTGAGCACTGACCAAAAACTCTGAGGGCTTGGGTTCAAATTCCAACTCTGTCATGAAGCTTACTGGGGGACTTGGGACCAGCCACACAAACACACGCACAGAAATGAACCTACCTTACAAGGTTGGATAAAACAAGAAAGACATGATGTAGGCCCCACTAAGATTCCTATACCAGACCAACACTCGTCTTTTGCGGAAAATCTGCTACTATTTATGGCAGGGGTGTACAACTCTGGCCCTCCAGATGTTCATGGACTACAATTCCCATCATTCCGGTGGGTTGATGGGAATTGTAGTCCATGAACATCTGGAGGGTCAGAGTTGGATGCCCTTGATTTATGGGACTGGAAAAAAAAAGAAATCCAGTTGGGTTTTTTAAAACTTCTACTATCAAACTTATATTGTGAATCTGTTCTTCTGTGTAACTTGTGCTACAAGGAATTCACTGCCTTATTATTTTTCTAAAAGAAGTTGTTGAGGGCTAACCCCCCTCCTCCCACAATCCATTAGCACCAGAGGCTTCTGGCAATCTAGAGTGCCCTCACTTAGCAGTACACAATGCTGAAAAGCCTCAAGACAACAAAAAAAGAGCACAATATACACAATAGTAACACACACTAAATAGTTCGGTAGTTGCTGCTGGCAAAAAGCAGATTAGTCAATGTACGTACCACCTCTTAACCAGTTCTGGAGCCTAAACAGTTATTAGGCATTTACTGAACAAAAACGGAAGCATTTTAGAAGTGTGTCTGTTTGTGTGTGCATGTGCAATGTGCTGATCCCAGAAGGCACAGACCAGGTAGAAAGCTTGAAATGGCAGTTGTATTACTGTTTCCCTGTGAAGTTCTACACAGCTGAGTCTTTTTGAAGAGAACATTCATAGAGCAACAATTTCCCACAAAGAACAGCTATGCACACAAATAGTTCTCTATGGATTCTCTCTGTTCCATTCCTTAAGATGCTTTGGCATTTTATGTCTTATTGGTCCTTCATTTGGATAACATCCAAAATGACTGACAAGACATCCACACTAGCCATAAAATTTGGCCACTGAGGGAGTTCAGATTTCACTTCAAGGTTTCCTAGATTCTGAAGTACAGAAATCTAGAAAGGGAAAAAAAGGAGCCATCCTTGAATGGTGCATATTGATAATTATTGCTGCATTACATTAAACAGATCGAAAGAGTTGATTGATTAAGTTGAAGTTATGCATCCTAGAACTGAGCAGAAAGGAGATATACACATATACAAAACATTTTGTAATACTGAAAGCACTCGCTCTTTCACTGATATTTGGCAATTGCTGCTAAAGGAGCAGAAAGTTTTCACACAGGGCAGGAAGAATGGGTCTCAAGTGGATTTTGCTTCATGGATCATTATGGAGTCAGCACATCACCAGATGTGATTGGCTGCACTCTGACATGATGTCATCGAAATCCATTCTTGCCAAACAGCAAATCATTATAAAAACAATTGCCAAAATATTGTCAAGGGCAGATTTCTGATGTTACTGAAGAATGTTTTTGAAGACCCAGTGAGAACATTTATATCAGCTCTAGTTTTTAGGCCAGCAACCTCAACTCATCATCTTCCAGAGTTTTTATAGCTCCGCTAGGTTCCAAAACCATAGGGTTGAATCCAAGCAGTTTTTCTGCTGGCAGAAAGAAGAGGGCAGGCCCATTCAAATAACCCCAAGGTCTGTGCTGGAATATATGGACATGTAAGGACAAAAATCATATGGGACAATAAGGGGGAGAATTTGGCAAGATTGAGTGAGAAAGTTGGTTGGATCCAACCCAAAAAGTAATGATTTCCTTTGATGCTATAAAAGAAGTTGTTATGGTTGGATCCAACTTCTTCCCTGCTGTACCTCACAACTCTCCTCCTTGTTGCAATACCATCCCATTTGACTTTGTCCAAGTAGGTTCTATAGCTCTTGTCATAGCCTTTTCAGTGGTCTAGGTTCTCACCTTCTTTCACCAGCAAAAAAGTTAGCAGAATCCAACCTTACAGAACTCTTTCTCCAACAAGAAAAAGTCTGGCGTCTTCTATACATTATGTGAATAAGTTGTCAAATTCGACGAAGTAGCCAAGGAATTTCTAGCGAAAATATTACTAAGGTTGGTACAAAATCCCATAACACAAATAGAGAGGCTTTATATAAGGAAGATATGCAGACTTATGTCTTGGAGCCTTTAACTTTCTTTGTACTTCTGGCATGCTGTCTCCTTTGTGGAGGCAGTACTTCGGGGAGGACCATGTTCCTGCAGTGCTCCATGCCAGAAGAACGACGAATTCTGCAATGGGGCATTGTCTCCACAAAGAAAGAAAGCACTGCACAGGTTCAAAGCTGGCACAAGTTCAAAGTGCAAGCTTCCACACCAGCACCAGAGAACAACCTTTATCAAAACTAAGCAGCCATCTGCAGATTTCCAGAACTTCAAAACATCTCAATACATATATCCAGACTGGGTGCCTGATGTGCCCTAGCAATGATCAAGACATCATTAGACTAGGGTTTGCTGGATGCAAAAAACTGAGCGAACAGGATGGATGAATAGCCTAGAGGAAGCCTAACTGCTGTGTAACAAACAATGAGGAAGTAAATCCTGAGCCTCATCCGCCAAGAATAAGAAGGTCTTAGCACAAACGTTAGAGAAGAAGGTAGCCTGAATCTGGAATGACATAAAAGGACAAAACTCTAACATGGGATCATTGTAGATGAAGCACGTCACATCACAAAGAACTACTGATCGCCCCACCCTTGGCTGACAAACCTTGGCGAAGACACAAACCAAGCTGTGGGAACGCAGAGATGGAGCCTACTCGGCTATTTTGCTAGATCTACTGAGAAACACTTGGCCCAACCCTACTTCCTGCAGCTGTTGTAGCGTAACTGGTGCTCTTCATTGTACCATTCCAGAGGAATTTACGATCATCACTGGACTCAAGTTCACAAGAACAGAAGTCCACTTATTTCAGACACCTTAAAGTGACTACTACATGGGTACAAGTTCTCACAATCCGAAAACAAATTTTGGAAATGGGGTAAAAGAGGAACTGTGGACAGCAGAGAATGTCTTGAAAGAGGATTGCTTGCTATTGAGCTAACACTGCCCCTCAAAAAACCTACAGCCAGCAAGGCTTAATCCAATGCTTAATATGAGGGTCAAACTAGCCATTACATTTGACATGAGTCAGGAAATGGGTGCCTGACCTGAGTATTTGTCACCCACACAAACTGGGGGAATTACTTTGCTGTTGCTTTGTTCAGCTCCAGAGCACTGTGAGGGAGAAAAGAGTCTTCCAGCTTCCCCCCCCCCCCCAATGCCATTTTCACCGATGGTAATGGTCAGGGAAGCCTGTTCATCCCTTTCTCCGGCTCCACATGTGTCCCAACTTGTGCTGCATGCAACATATAGTTTGATCCTGAATTTGAAATGCTTCAAAAAAGCATTCTGAATCCCTCCCTCCTCTCGTCTCCATGATGGCATCTGTTGCTAATCACAGAAAACATTTAAGGATCACAGAAAACAGGCAGATGATACTATACCATGCACACCTTGCTGCTTTCCCCCAGTGCCTCACACACTATTTCGGCAGTCTGCGGGAAAAATAAGAGAAAGATTTTCTACTAATCAGCTGACCCATCTGCTGGCAACTATATAAGATGCCATGTTGGCAAGGGAGATAGGGGAGAGAAGAGAAGCTGTTCTCTGCCTTAGTTGTACAGTGCAGAGAAAAAATATGATCCAAAATCCATCCTCATATTGAGGGTGAACCTCATAAGCTTTTCAAGCTTGGAATTTTGAGAAATGGAAGTTAAGAGCTTGTGTAACCCCCATGCCCAGAATGGGTTGGCCCAGAATGGGTTGACCCAGTAAGAGGGTGGAGACTCGAAGCAGCAGAGAGGCTGAAAGAGCTCCTTTGCAGAAGAACAAGGCTACCAGACTCGGACCTTGATTTCTATAAGCCCTTAACACCTTGTTAAGGTAATTGCAATATTGTTGGAAACTACTGGGAAGGTAGTTGTTGTTTTTGCTATGTTGTAAATGTTGGAGTTTATTGTTTCAGGGTTTCTTTTGTGGTTGTAATGGGTGAGAGTTCTCCTGGAGACCTTCATCATGTTGCAACCTGTTCATCAAGCCCTTGGAGTCTTCAGGAGCCAGCCAACTTGCAAAGAAGATTTGGACTTGGCAATATCAGTAGACTGTAAATAGAAGGACTTGAAATGCAACCTGAACAGGACCTTGAATTGTAACGTTAAATGTTGATGTTTTAAAAGTGTTGATTGTAAAGAAAAGTAAACCATTTTGTTGTTTAAAAATTGTTGTTGCAACTCATTCCAAGTACTGCCCCACAGAACCCACAAGCTGAGGTTACAAATGGCGCCCAACCAGCGTGGGGCTTGGAAGTGAGATTGCAAATATAAATTGTTTGCAATGAAAGTGTGCAGCAAGTTGGGGTTTGATCCCCATAAAACTGTTTTGTTATGTGATGTAAGTTCAAGAGATGTTGCTGTGTTAATTTGAAACACTGTTTGGAAGTTGCATGAAGGAAGGGATTCCAGTTGCAATCCCCCATCCCTTCTGCAAACTGCTTGGCTGAATTGCAACAATTGCTGTAAAGAGTTTTGCAAACGGCCAGTGCAGCTAAGCTTAAGGGAAAGACAATGTTCTGCATTCAGATGCACCACATGTGGTTCCTCCAAGTACAGGAATCTCTGGAAATCATTGTTTAATGATTTCCAAAGTTGCATTGCAATTACTGTCGGGACGACAGAATTTGAGTGGGGGAGAATGTAACTCCCATGCCCAGAATGGGGTTGGCCCAGAATGGGTTGACCAGTAAGAGGGTGGAGACTTCAGCGAAGCAGCAGAGAGGCTGAAGGAGCTCCTTTGCAGAAGAACAAGGCTACCAGACTCGGACCTTGATTTCTATAAGCCCTTAACACCTTGTTAAGGTAATTGCAATATTGTTGGAAACTACTGGGAAGGTAGTTGTTGTTTTTGCTATGTTGTAAATGTTGGAGTTTATTGTTTCAGGGTTTCTTTTGTGGTTGTAATGGGTGAGAGTTCTCCTGGAGACCTTCATCATGTTGCAACCTGTTCATCAAGCCCTTGGAGTCTTCAGGAGCCAGCCAACTTGCAAAGAAGATTTGGACTTGGCAATATCAGTAGACTGTAAATAGAAGGACTTGAAATGCAACCTGAACAGGACCTTGAATTGTAACGTTAAATGTTGATGTTTTAAAAGTGTTAATTGTAAAGAAAAGTAAACCATTTTGTTGTTTAAAAATTGTTGTTGCAACTCATTCCAAGTACTGCCCCACAGAACCCACAAGCTGAGGTTACACTTGGCTGGCACAACTAGTTTGCATGGTGTTTTTATTTCTCCAAAAGTGTGTGTATGGGCGGTGTTTTAAAAACAATGTCTAGGATGTAAGCCTTGGGTCTGTCATGGGCATTGTTCTGGAGACAAGCAGAAGTTTACTCAGGGAAGAGCTGGGCAGTAAGAACAGTTTCAGTTAAGCTCAGTGATGAATAAGAAGAGGTGGGACCCTCCTAGACCACTTGACTTTCATTAAGTTTGTGACTGCACTACCACCTCCTGGCCATCTGTAGTGCTGCAGTGCAGTGAAAAGCCATCCAGATATTCCTTCCACTGAGAAGCTGCTATGATAGCACAGAGTGCAAGGATCTTGGGAACAGCCATATTCCAACTCAAGACCACTGGTACTTCAAAGTATCGTCCCCAACACATTAAAAACAAGGAAACTGCTGGAGTAGAGAGAATTGAAAGCCCTGTCTCCGTGAAAATGTAATTTCACTATACCAGAAAATATGAGCACTGATCATTTAGCACAATAATGGAGTTTTAAGCACACAGCTTGTTATTTCAATGGAAAACTTTAATGTAATTACATGAATCCCTACTTTACTAAGCAGAAATTCAAGATTAGTGCATGTAGCTTTTTAAACTACACATTTCAAACAAGCAAACCATGAGCTGGGCGATACAGCTGAGTTCACAGAGCCATTTGAGGGAATGGCAGGTGGTAATGTTTTTTTAAAAAAAATTCCCCAGGAAAAAAAAAGCTTTTATTGTTGATCACTTGTTATAAGACTTGCCATTTGCAAGTAATTGTACATTCAACCAAAACTGACCTTTTATGAGAGCCAAGTGGTAATATAAATGAAATTAATACTCTCTTTATTGCAGATGTATAAAAAGAATGACCTAAGCTTTTAACACAGCACTTGACCTCTGAGGCGTGTGAACGGCACCATGGCTCCGGAAAAGCACAAGATATCCTAGGATGAAATGGGGAGCAAAGGAGATGTAAAATGTGTCTTCAACACATAAGCACTTAATGATGTACAAAAATATACTGTCTGCTTTAACAATCCTTTTCCCCGTATTAAAAAAATATAATTCCTGCAGTATAAATTGGGTTGGATCCTTCTAATTCCACATTACCCCATTTTCTTCCTTGCTACAGTCATTGCCTCCCCCATGGCTTTCTTTCATGTAGGTCTCATGACCCCCACCACAGGCTTTTTTGGGTGGTCAAAGAGGATCCACCTCTCCCCTTTTCTCATCAGGAGAAAGCATGGTTGGATTCAACCTGATTCTCTGAACAAAGCAACACTGGGTGCAAACCTCACTGCTATCAGGATGCCTACCTGATTTGTCTCTTTGCTTCCCACTTGCAACACCTCACCTCTTGTACAAGTTTCCATTTCAGACTGAACAAACATAACTGCTCTTTCATCAGAGTCAGGTTTGTAGCCCTCCCTAAAGGGAACAAACTGGGGAAACATTATCATTTTGATTGGCGCAGTGATGTCAGAAGAACAGGGCACTGTTTTCCTTTAGGGAGTGGGTCCCTTCTTACAACACAAATCCCTTTCATGACTTATTGGGACTGTGCGTTTGTTTCAGCTGAAGATGCAAAGTTTATTTTTCTTGTATTGTCAAAGGCTTTCACGGCCGGACTCAACTGGTTGTTGTGGGCTTTCCATGCTGTGTGGCCATGGTCTTGTAGATCTTGTTCCTAACGTTTCGCCTGCATTAGTGGCTGGCATACACCTCTGAAAATGCCAGCCAAAGATGCAAGCAAAACGTTAGGAACAAGATCTACCAGACCATGGCCAAGCAGCCCAGAAAGCCCACAACAACCAGTTTATTTTTCTTGCTTATTTAGATATTTAGACTCTGTTTGTCTCCCAATGGTGATCCAAAGCAGCTCACAACATCATTCTCCTGGTGTCCATTTTACAGCAACAACCATGTGAAGCAAGAGAGACAGTTCACCCAAAGAGATCACTCAAACCTGGGTCTACCAGATCCTAGTCCAACACTAGTCTCCCTTGATTCATGCTACGGCTTTACACTTTCTACAGCCAAGTCTGGAGAATGGTGTTCAGCAGTCCTTTCTTTACATTCAACATTGGAGACTCCTTCACTTGTAACCCCCACCCCCACCCCACCCAAGTCACTAGTCCTGTTTACAAGTTGCAAAGATCACACAGACAATTTTTATACAAGCACTGCATAATTCTCATATTACAATCAGTGCATATAGAGCGGATTGTACAGTTTAACCCCCATATTTAAGCAAGTACTGGTTCCCCATTTCATCAGTAAAGTGAACATGTATTGGCATTTTCTTACAAACAGGTGAAGGCACATACATGGAGGTGGTATGTGAGTTTACTATAACAAGGGAACATAGCTAATGTGTAGAGTGCATAATATTCCCTGCTTCAGGGAAGTCTACTACCTGCATTCCTGCACCATTAACACTCCCCCCCCCATTACAAGCTGTGACTGAAAAGATGCAAGCTCAGCGTAGTGAATCATTCAGAGACACAACAGACAGACTCTTTGGCAGCAAGACTGGTAGTTGTGCTGCATCCTCTGTATCGCAAGTAATGGAATAAACCAATCATGCCCAATGCAAAGATGTTGTGAATTTCCTGCTCCCAGTTCAAGATTATTTGAAGATAACTGTCAGTTATTTTGGGGCCATGACCTGGGAAGTACTCAGTTAAATCTTGCCTCAAGACTGGGCAGTTGCTCTCCTCGAAACAGTGTGAAGAATGTCAATTGCTTCTGCACAGATAGCCTACCACCTCATTCTCTCCCAAATGGGCAGTGCTGACATGAAAATTGAAACAGACAAATAATCACCTCAGCTCTCATTACAAGCTATGAAATAGTAACTATTATTTGAAGACCTGCCAAGAAGAAAAGTATCTTTTTTCTTATTATTATTTGGATCCTGGCTCTCGAGCACAAACAGAAAGCTTTCAAATCTTATCTCATTTGGTCAAATCTTATCTCATCTCAGATTTAGGTGGCCCTGATTGCCACTTAAGCCAGAATTAGTTGCGAGCAAAAGAACTTGCCACTTTCAGTTCACTCTACGCAGCACCCACAATGTCATAATTACTAAAAGTATGCACATCTATTTTAAAACATGGTTCAAAATCAGCTTTCCCAGTCACCTTAATCAGTTGAAATTCCAATCAAGGCTAATTCATTCAAGAAGACTGAAATCAGCTCTGTATTAATTTCTTGACCTATCTGGTTTAGTAAGAATGCTATGTAATAATGGCATGTTGTCAAGTTGTAGCTGAGTTATGACGACTCCAGCTCACGGGGGTTTCAAGGCAAGAGATGAGAAGAAGTGGTTTGCCACTGTCTTCCTCTGCATAGCATCTCCAGTCTTCCTTGGTGGTCTCTCATCCAAATACTAATTGTGGCTAGCCTTGCCTACACTGGGGAGATCAGGTTAGTCAAGGTTGCACAGCAGCCCAGTATATAAAAAAAGAATTTGCATAGAAGGTATGCAAATTATGGGAGTCTCCCTTCTATACCACTCCCTCTCCAGATATTAGAGCAGAGGTAACATAAGAGGCTGTGGGCGTCTGCTCACTACAGTGTCTTGCTGTAAGTTCTGACGCTGCTCAATCAGCAAACCTGGCAATGGAAGGTTCTCAGTGCTCCTCTGTAAACATTGCTGAATTGCCTGCAGGGCTGGGTCTCTGGCCAAGCCACCTAAATGACTGCTTGGGGCAATAGACATTAAAAAGGTCTGAAACTGTGGCAAGCATGAGGATAGGAGAAAACACATGGGGTTTTTTTGCTTTTTTCAGGAAAAGACAGACATTTGGGGAACACTTAAAAAAAGATGAGGCTGAATCCAGTCACCGTTCCCCCTCAGTCTCACCCAGTTCTCCTTCCTACAGTCCCACCCATCATGGAGTTGTCCAAGCAGGCCCCATGATGCCCCATGGCCTTTCTGGGTGGCCAGCATGATGCCCCATGATGCCCCATGGCCTTTCTGGATGGTCAAAAGAGACCTCTCTACTTACTGACAATAGTAGAAAAAAGGGTTATAACACAACTCAGGTTAAAACCGATTTCATAAAACATGCTGAAAAATCCTGTCAAGTTGAAGGCAACTAATGGAGACTCCATAGGGTCTCCAAGATAAGAGACAAAAAGAGGTAGTTTCAAGTAGCTGCCTCTGTGTAGAAACCCTAGACTTCCCTGGCAGTCTCTCATCTAAGTACTGGCCAGGACTGATTCTGCTTAACTTCTGAGAGCAGGTTAACCTGGGCCATCCAACTCATTCATCATTCATAATTTACTTAGCATATAAAATTGTTTTATTTGACATATTTATGGAATTTTAAATCATAAATGCCTTCGCTTTCTGCAAGCAAAATTGCCAATATATCCAGTACTTGAAAGAGAGCTGCAAACCGATACATTCTGTTCTAACATAAATCTTAGAGGTTTGCTTTGTTTTTCACCACCTGAAAGGTAGGAGGGATTCAAAACTGAAAATAAGAGATTAATGTATCTTTCTAAACAAAATAAAGTATTATTCAGGACATTATGAGTCTCCTAATGTCACAACAGAGCTAAGCAGCATGTTTGGAAACTTAGTTAAACTTTGTAGAACCAAACTCTCCAAAAGTGTTTAATAATAATACACTTCACGGCATATTAACCATGGACATAATTAGTTACTGGAATATATAGTTGGAAATATGCTGTATATGTTTATCATACACACAGGAATCATCATTGTATAATGTCGTAGAGATTGCTACACATTAAAAAAATCAAACTGCATATCTGGAATGCATAAAGTCTATCATTACAAGAGCATTTGGCTCATTGAAAGAGAAAACAGTTCTTTGGAGCTTTCTTCACTGCTTCCCAGAATTTTCAACTTTTTCCCCAGTGGAAAATTGGGGATTCCTCAGGAACCTTTAACTCAAATTGTCCCTCTTTCCCTACTGCCCTTAGTCAGAGGAATTAGCTGGAGACAGAGAGTGAGGGGAGTAACCAGCATCCATAGCCTATGTATACCAGGATAGTCCTGGGTGGAAACTCTCAAATGAGCAGGCAGCTGTTTAATGAAAATTGGTTTTATTAAGGAGTAAAAATTAGTAAAACAACATATATTTTAAGCAACAAACATATGTACACAAAGCATACAACAAATAACCTAGGGAAATGGGAGGAATTTGGAAAGGGTTGCAGGGATGGGTGATAGCCGTGAAGGGATGTCCAGGGAAAGCAGTGCTGAAGAGGGGAACAGCCAGCATTTCCAGGAGCAAAAGAAAGTGTCCACAAACAAATGGAAGTGCCTGCATGGATCCAAGACACACACATCAAAGGAGCAATGGATCTGCCTCTTTCCCCCTTCTATTACTCAATCAATTTGTTTGGGATTGGTGGAAGAAGGAACATTCTGACTCTAACTGGGACCTGGAAATAGGGCTTGAGTGATTTGCTGTCGCCATATTTACGACATTTCATTTTGATACTGCAGTTCTAATGTTTTATCTACACTTGCTATATTTTATGGAAACTCGTATTGTATTATACACGTGTGAGCCGCCCTGAGCCCAGCCTTGGCTGGGAAAGGGCAAGATAGCAAGGCATCATATAAAAAATAAATGGCCAAAGGTCCAATATTTATATTCCAAAAGAGGTCCTGAAAGGATGTGAAGTAAACTAGAAGGCAAACCAGAGACAAGAATTGATTGCTTTTCCAGGGTTCCAGCAATAAGATGAGAGAGGCTTGATGAGTCGTCAGGGCCAAAGAGAACGCCTGAGTTATTCTCTTGAATACTGATTGATTGCTGAGATGAGTGCAGGCAGGGTAAGTAACGTATAATTCGGAGCACTGATTAAATCATCTTATGGTGACACAGTGGTGATTAGCTAGCCCCACTGTCCAGTCAGACATACCTTAAGGCCAGGGGAAAAGTTCAGTGGCCAACAGCCTTCCTGCCCAGGCTTAACACACAGGATGGATCCCAGAACTCTGAGAGGCATCCATTTTGTGGGGAACAGTATCTTGCTGTTATGTCAGTCTTTTGGCCCCATGCCTTTGTGGCACCCCATAACGGGGGAGGGGTCTGGGTGCTTACACCAACCCTTCCAGTCCTTTACACTGCTAGGCAGCACAAAGCACTGCAGGGATCCGACTCTCGTCTAGTGATTTGTAAGATAGGAGGTAAATGGCAAAATTCCTTGCCTACACCAAGTCCAGGAAAGGAGGGTGGGGGGTTACATTCACAATAGAGAGGGGCTGTGGGTCAGTGGAAAGAGCACCAGTTTGGCATGCAGAAGGTCGCAAGTCCAATCTCAGTCAACTCCAGTTTAGAAAAAAACAGACCAGAAAGTAGATAATATAAAGTGCCTCTGACCAAGACCATGGAGAGCGCATGCCAGTTGACAATACTGATCTTGGCGGGTTCTGATTCAGTAGAAGAAAACTTCATGTGTACCTTGAACCAGCCCTGCTCTTCCTAAAAGAAGAGGAAGAATTCAAGGCTTCAAATAGAACCTTTGATTTTTCATTAATAAATGCTTCCTGTTCAAACACAGTGATTTCTAATGATGTATGTCTGAACTTACAATTTTGGCCCACCTTCCATTTTCTTTAATAAATCATCTTTAAAAACTCATCACTTTTTACTCAGACAAAAGATCGCAAGTAGAACTGGGTTTCCAACTGCTCAACAGTTCTGATTCAGCACCTGCATTTCGACAGTGGTCTCCCCCCCCCACACACACACATTTTTCTTCTACAGAACTCCAGCAGTTTCGTAACTCTGATCGATTGATTCCTGTTAACTCAAACAACAATTTTATAGATATCATCTGATTTCATTTCAAAGCTAATTATCTGTGTACCAATGATGCAAATACAGATTTGTTTGGAAATATGGGATCCTACATAGCTTGGATATGACAGTCTTCTTTAAACCATTTTCTGGACTATGCCACATTCACCCTCCCTGACTAAAAAGCCCCCCACCCCAGCTTGCACAAAACAGCTTATGCCTCCTATAACATGAATATGCCTGTATATCCAGTAAGCTGAAGGAATTCGCAACACTGCACATTCTGTGTACAGTGGTACCTCGGATATAGTTGACTTCGGTTTTCATCGGTTTCGGTTTTCGTTGACTTTTTCTAGGCAAAATTTGTCTCAGTTTTTATCGATTGCCTCGTTTTTCATCACTCCCTCCCTCCCGTCTTCAGGGGAAGTCACCCAAGCGAAAGGAAGTTTCCCCCCTCCTTCCTTTCGCTTCCTCTGCCTTCCAGCTGGGGTTTGAGGAAGCCCAGCCAGAGAGGCAGAGGGCGCTCCTTATTTGGGCAGTGACATCAGGGGGAGTCACTGCCCAAATAAGGAGCTCCCTCTGCCTCCCGGCTGGGGTTTGAGGAAGCCAATTAATCCATTCGAGGAACTTTTTGGAGTGCCTCAAATGGATTAACTGGATTTACATTGATTCCTATGGGAAATGGTGCCTCGGTTTTTGTCGATTTTGGTTTTCGGCGATTCCTTTCGAACGAATTATTGACGAAAACCGAGGTACCACTGTATATGAAAATCCCTGAACAGAGTTAGATGTATGTGTTCCACTTCAAATTTTGGAGGCTGGAGCATCAAAACTTACACTTCGCAATTTAACACCAGTATAATAGAACTACAAAGTAGTATACTTGTAGTTGCATGACTGTTGCAGCTTCTAAACAATATTCTGAAGGCAACAAAGTGTTACAAAAAGCAAATATATATATAAATAATGACACTATAAATGCTAGGCTGCATTACAATCACAAATTGGAGGAGGGAGTGGAATGGATTGCATCCAGCTAGGTTTTCTCCTGGTGAAAACAGGAAGAGAGGGTCTCACCGCAGCATCAAAAAAGGCTATGCTGGGGATCATGTAACTTTCATAGACAGAAGCCAGGTGAGGTGGAGGTTGTAGTAAAAAAGAGATCTGTGCGAGATTGAGAGACAAACTGGCTACATCCAACCCAGCATCCAGACATAAGGAAAAAAAAACCCTCATTTAAATCCATAGCCAAGTTCAAAGCCAAACATGTCCCTTAATTACAATGGATTTATAAGCAATTTGGTTCGAAGGTTTTGCTGCTTGAACAGCAACTGACATGGTCCTTACATTTTATAGTTCGACTCTCATTCATCCACATCATCAGCAGAAGAACACCCAATATTTTTCAGATCTGGACCCAGCAATATTAAGAGCATGACCCGTTCCTTTTCATTATCAAGGATAAAAATCGCCGGCTTAGAACTAATAGCCATTTCTGTGAAGCATGACTGCCCCATGTGGCAACAAATGCTGTTCCTGGGGGACAGGGAACAGCATGGGAAGGGGGCTGGGGTTTGTGCCGGGACAGGGAACTGGTCAAAATTGTACTCCCTCCATCTGCACGAGTGGGATCCAGAGCCAACTCCTGGAAAAGTTGCTTTCTTAGATTTAAGGAAAGAAGGAAGGTTTAACTGTTTTAAATCATATGAGAATGGACAAATTTGATGTAAAGCAGAACAGAATGCTCTCTGGCAGAAAAATTTTGTCTGAATCAAGGTTCTGTAAAATTTGGCGCACCATTATTCAAGCACAGAAAAGGGATGGAATCAACCACAAGAGGTGCAATACCATCTTCACAGACTCCTCGGATCTGCTTTAACAGTTCACAGTATGAAATTGACATGACTGACAAAAAGCGATCTCAGTGTTTATTGCTGCCTGGTCCTCTCCAAGCGATTCAAAATCAAATACAGCACTTGGCATTATGCACAAAGAACACGCTGGCATGGACATCTCCTTAAAACAACACAAGCCACTCAAACAAAAAGTACCTGCCCCCCACGCAGATTTACAATCAAACTGAAATGCTCCCATTAACTCACACCGACTCAAGCTAAAAACAGCAGCATTAAAGAGCCAGAGATGTTTAATATTTTTTTTAAAAACTACCTACGTCGATTACAATTTCATATTCTACCCACATCAAAGGGGAGGAGATGATTCTGAAGTCTTATGACAAAGCTTGAAGAGTAATATTGGATTGAACAGTGATTGATGCAATTATTTAAACCGCAGGCTGATTATTAAGTTCCCCACCACTTACTTCCACCACTTTGCAAGTATCTGATTGATAATTAATGCAGATCGCACCAGCTTTTCACATGGAGGGTTTCACATGGTGGGTTTCAAAACAGAAGCAAAGGTGTAACAATCAGGTGTCTCGGAGAGCAGATGACAAGAGACATCAACTCAAAGCCACCCCAACTGACATGCTTAGACCTTTTTTAAAGAAAAGCCAGAGAAGGGCAGACACTGGCTGTCACTCAAATGAAGGGAGCGAACATGCAGCGGAGGGAAAAGTGGTACAAAGAACTCAGAGGTCTCAGACAAGAAAGCTCTTGTGGAATTGATAAATAACTGAAAGGAACATGGGGGCGAGAGGCACAGTAGAGCCTTTACAATGGCGATAAACTCAAGTTTGTTTGCCTCATTACAGTTTGGCCTCCAGAGTCTCAAGCTGGCTAATGATAGGCAAAGACCTTTCTCCTTTGTTCTCTTGATTTTAACATTTGGGCTTCAAACAACTGCTCTCTGCATTTTGACAGTCTCTGTGTTCCGCTGATAAAAGTCAGCCTAGTTTAAAAGTGTCCTTCTGTTCTACGCCAGCACCCAGAAAGTCAGTCAGAAAAATCAGCAGCTTCTTTCAAGCAGTTTTCCAGCATTTTAGCTAGTATTTTATCAGTATTTTGGCCATTTTTCTGCCGAATACACCTTGCTAGTTTTCTCAGCCTCACCCAGGAGGTTGTCAGGTTGCGACCAGTGTGCCATTAGTGAGAGGTACACATGAGGCACCAGAGGGCAGGTCCAGATGTCAGACGTGAAGCACACACTTCTCCCACAAGAGCAGGACAACTATGCCTTCACAGAGTCCCACAGAGTCTGGCAGTCCTATAAAACTGGGGAAACAAGTTCCTGCTCAGCATGGCATGGGCAGGAACAAGTACCAGGTATAGTCATGCTGGAGCAGCCTGTGAAAGTGGATGTCTACGACTACAGAAACACAGTGCCTTTCTAGAACCATCATCTTGCTCTGCCTGCTGTTCCTCACCTGTAAGCACCCTAGTGCCAACCTCATCAAACCTCTCCATCAGAGACGTTTGGTGTATCTTCCTTACAGGAGACCATTTGGGCAGTGTACTAGAGATGGATGCAGAATGTCTCACCTCTAGGCTGGCTGACAGCTGCACAGCCACCACAACAGCCTCTCTCTCCCACTACCTGGCTGCTGATGCCTCTTCTGGTAGTCAAGATATGAAGTAGGTCATTTCCTTGACTGATTTGAGTCCTAACCAGTTGGCACATGCAAACCAGGGATCCTCTATCTGCTGGAAGTGCTTCCAGACTACTGAGGTGTAGGGGCAGCACTGCTGACTAGCAGCTGCAGGGACCCCTGAAGCTGCCTCCTGTGACAGACAGCTGTGTCAAAGGGCTCAGGAAGTGATGGCTGAAGGGGAAGGGATTGAGAGAGCAGCACCTTGGGTTGCACCTCTATCTCTTCCTCCTGCACCGCCTCCCTCCCCCCCCAGTCTCTCATCAGAAGGCCTGCTGGACTCTGGAAGATGTGGAGAAGAGGCACCCAGTCTCTCTTCTAGCTCTTCCAGTAGTCCCTGGGATGAGCTCCAGAGACAGAACACTCCAGTCCCCAAAGCTAATCTCAAAAGACAACTCAGGTTGCTGCTGCTGACTCCCCCGCCCCCCACTCCCAACAAACCCTGCTGGGATTCTCTGGGTTGGCAGTGGTTTGCACTGCCACACTGGCTCTGGGTCCTGCTGGGCTTCTCTATTACTCACTGGTCCTGTTGGCCTTTCAAAAGTGCCCCCACTAGATTTTTGCCAGTAGTTAATGCAGACATGCCTCTTCACTGTTGCTGGGGAGGAAAAAAGATCATATCCTTCCCATTGGAAACAATGGATGGTTGGGGGCACCTTCTTTGGGAGTCCATAAAATTAGACCTCCTGACCCGGTCTTCTTGAACCTTTGGCGTTCTATGAATAGGAACCAGCAGCCCTTCTGCAAAGTTGGTGCCTCTAGCTTAAAAACAGTTATCCAGACCAATGGAGAACTTCCCCCTAGGTTATAACAGGGTCAAATAAATTCAGATTCCTGAATAAATCAGGAATCTGAAAGCCATAATAGTACTGGAATTCAAAGATACTTGGAATACTGACATTTTTCAGTTCTAATATACTCAAATCTGAAAAATAACTTCTTTTTATGTACACCTTGCTGCATTTCACTTCCCATTGCCTCCAGTTTCGCCAGCACTGCGTACATTAAAGGCTGTTAAGGTGGACTGCTCAATTATGTACCATGCAAGTATTGTGTGCCCTATTAGAAGGTTGAGTGAGAAATAGAAGTCAATTAGATTTGACTCCAATAGTACTTTAGTAATTGACAAGATTTTTGGGGTCTAAAAAGACAAAACTCAGAATGCTATGAGAACTTCATGAGTCACCCAGAATATGTGGATGGCCACCATAGGTCTGCCCTGGGCCACAAAATCATGACAACTACACATGACTTTTTTCCATCTTAAAGCTCTGCGAGTACAATACTGATCAAGGTGGCTAATTTTGCCCTTCCCAACCACCTGTATGCAAGAAATGGGCCAGTGTCTAAAAGAGCACACATATGACTCTTTCAAAGCACAGCAAACCTTGTTGACAAAACCAGCATCCAACACAGGGCAGCGGTCCATTGCAACGGCTCTCAAAGTGACAGTCTGGCTGGTGCCCCAAAACATCAGCTCTTGCTCAACCAACTCAGCCTAAGTTTCAGAGAGGGAACCAGCTGCGTGAATCCACCCAAATCCACAGATTGCCAAGATGCAGACTTGGACGCAAAGCACAAGGTTACAACTTCCTCAGGAGCCACTGGGAAGAAGCTGTACTTCACTTGGCAGCTCCTACAGACATGTGAAAGATTTGTTCCCAAAGACTGCCCAGCTTTGAAAAGCAGCAAAACAAAACACACGGATTGCTAACCAGGAAACCAAACCGCCCATTTGCAGGCGTATTTTGGGGAGGGGGGGGGACACTAAAATCAAAGCAGCTGAAAACGGAGGAACTCCCAATGGAGGCCTCAGATGCACTTTTTAACTCCAGAAGCTTCTTTCCATTTTCACCCCAGACAGTGTGGGCACGGCAGGGACTCTGAACCTGCTGCTCAGCAAGAGGCAGAAAGCTTAACAGGTAGGCAGCTCTATAAGAGGTTGCAAGAGAAGGACTGGACTGCCACGGGACCTGGCATGAGGACTAATGAGACTGGACTAAAGAGACCTTCCTGCAGGAGGCTTCCTCCGGGGCTGAAAACCGCTGGAAGTTTCAAGCAGCCAGGCGGGAAAGACCTCTCTTCTCCTGTCCGTTGCCTCCCCTCCACCGCCCGCCCGCATGAGCGGCATTTCCCAGGCACACATGTGCACACTGAGCCCTCTGCGATAAGACCACAGAAAAGAGACTCTAAATAGGAATGTGTCCTATTACTGCCCTAAAGACCCCACGGATAGCTGCACAGACAGATGTTCTCCATTCCACGTTGTGCCAACAGGCAGGTTTGCAAAGGCCACTACCCCCTGTTATCCACCCCCTTTTTGTCGGGGGTGGGGGTGGGGGTGGGGGTGGGGAGTTCCACCCCCTTTTCTCAGGTGAGCCATCCCTCGCATCTTTCCGAGGCGCTCCACCACACAGAATCCCGGACCGAGGCAGAGCACACTCTGCTGGCAACGGCCAACCCGGAGCAGCCGTTCCCTTTAAACGAGTACGGGAAGGCAGAGACCACTCTCGAGCTGCGCCGCCGGGTCATCGGAACCGCTGAGCGCCACATGGGCACGGTCTGCTCGCCCGCACCGAGAGCCCATCTGCTGCTCCGCTGGGAAACATCCTCTCCGGCACTCCAAAACGAGAGGGACTAGAAACTTGCCGGCCTTCCCAGTCAGGCCTATTAAGCCAATGGCAAACTTCAGGGGAAAGTCTTTCCTCTCCACGGTATTCTCCTCCACACCCGACCAAGAAAAAACCTCCTGCCAACTCCCCCCCCCCCCCAATTTGTTCTTTTTCCATCCTTTAGAAATTGGGGGGGGGGGGGTCCTTCGCCGCACAATGAAGCGATTCTCCAAGGCAAGTTCTCCAAAACGGCGCAGAGCGGGGGAAGCCACCGCGCTCCCTTTCCCCGGGGGGCGGGCGAGCGGCGCGATCCCAGAGGGTGGCTCCCCGGACCCCGGGCTCCCTCCCTGCCTCCCCGCCGGCGCCCCGGCTTACCTGCGATCTCCTGGTAGGGGCTGTTGGCCAGGCTGAAGCCCTTGGCGCCGTACGCCTGCCTCACCTCGCCGCAGCCCCGCGCTTTCCCGTCAGCCGCTCCGGCGCCCAGCGGCGGCACCAGCTCCAGCAGCGCCCACAGCAGCGCCCCGATCCGCGGCAGCATCGTGCGGGGAGCAGGAGAGCCCGCGCCCGAGAACCCCCCGCCCGCCCCGCGAGGACCGAGCCGTGCCGATCCCGGGCAGGCGCGCCGCGTCCTCCTCTCGCAAACTGCGCCGAGCGGCGAGCGAGCGCCGAGCCGGAGACCCCACCCCCGGGGGGAAGGCGCCCGCGGCACGGAGAGCCCCCCGCCGGCGGCCGGGCAAAGTTGGAGAAGCCGGCCGGGGAAGGGCGCAGAGCGGGCGGCGGCGGCGGCGGGGCTCCGGGGGCGACCTCTGGCTGCTCCGCGCCGCCCGGCCGCAGCCCCCTGCCGACCCGGGGACCAGGCAGCGATCCCGGGGACGCGCGCACGGGGCGAGCCAGAAACGTGCTCCTCCACATTGCACGGCCCAGCGCCGGGAGAGGAGCGGCAGCGAAAACCCGGCCTGGAGTCGCCGCTTAGTTATTTATTTCGCCTCCCCTTTTCCGGGGGTGGGGGTGGGGGGTTCGTGATGAGGGAGAGGGAGGGCGCCTCCGCCCTGTTTCGATGGCAAAGGGGGGATCCTGGCACGGGGGGATGCTTCATTTGTGGTCCTCCTGGACCAAAGGTCCTCTAACGCCACCCCTACCCCTATGCTTTTACAGCACCGCCGCCGCCACCCCCTTCAAAAATCACTTTATGTCAGGGGGAAAAAAAGCTCTCCTTGCTACTTTGGTTGTGCCCGACCTGCTGATCGAAGCAGGGGAGCCGAGCCAGAGGAGAGCGGCAAAGGAGGGTTTTCCGCCACGTCTCGCTCCGCTGCTTTTCAGCTGCCTGGGTCTAACCTGCGGGCTCCTGCACCTGCTGATGCTCAGCCAGGTTCCCAAGCTTCATGTGGTGCTAAAAGCCCGGGAGCAAGACTGCCCCTGGCCCTTCTCCAGCTAACCAATTGGCAGGAGTGCAGGAAAGACTTCTAAAAAAGGTTCACGGCTGGCTGATTGTTGGATAGTGTGATTGCACAATCTGTGTGTTGTGTAAAGTGCTGTCAAGTCACAACCCACTCGTGACGGGAAGAGACTAACTGAGATGGTTTGCCATTTGCCTAACCAGGGCTGAACTTGCTTAGCTTCAGAGACCTGACAAGATTAGGCTGGCCTTGGCATAACCTGGGGATTGCTTGAATCAACTGGTGCTGCCCAGTGAATGGCACTGCTGGGTGGTGTGCAGCGCTTCGCCTATCAGATTTCTAGGAATTTATCTCTAGAAACTCTATGGCCATGTAAACACTTGAGCCTCCAAATGCATCACACACAGCCTCACAGACCTCAGTAATCCTGTAAGAGCCCACGTGGTATAGTGGTTAGTGTTGGACCTGCACCTGAAGACCAAGGTTCGAATTCCATTCTGCAATGGAAGCTTGCTGGGGGACTTTGGGCCAATCACTTTCTCTCTCTCAGCCCAACCTGACAAGGTTGTTATGAAAATAAATAGAGGGGAGGAGACCACTGTGAGCCATTTTGCGTCCCTATTGGGAGAAAGGCAGGGCATCAATGAAGTAAATAAATAAAACCCTGTAAGAAGATCAGGATGGTGGAGTGATATTTGGAGAGTGTGTCGTGTATAAGACTGCTGAGAATTCCTAGCTAACACGGGATTTGAAATAGGGATTTTTCAGCTCGTGCTGCGACTGCAGTAGGACCAGCGCCGGATAAACTTGTCTCGGTGTAAGACAGTAGAATTTGATGGTTTTCTCCAGTTCGAAATGTTTGATAGTGCACAGCTGTAAACTACAGGCACACAATTTTGATAGGAAGACGGGTTGCAAGTAGCTATTTTTCATCAGCAAAATATCCCCAAGAAAATATGGCAGCAAGTGAAGGAAGAAATATTTCCTTTTCCTAGCAGAGGGACAAATATGACCAACCTAGAAGTTGGATGGGTTCAGGTTTTGGGTGTTGTTGGGTTTTTTTTTTGTAATTACACGACCAATTCTATTTGGAAGAGAATATCCTGTGCTGCCTCCAAGTGTGATGTAGTGTTGATAGCAGGCAATTTGTTTGGGCCAAGTGCTGAGAATACAGCATCTACCTGTGAAGATGGTGGTGTGCCAGTAAGCAAATTGACAAAGGTCTTCTTTGGTCAAACATGCATGAAGCAAGTCAAGCCTCTGGCAGCTGCAAGTCTGGGAGATGATGGCAAGCATAAGCTGTGCCTTCTCCCTTTTCCCGCATCGCTGGTCCCACCAGTTCTGCCAGTGCCTTGGTCGTTTGGGTGAAGGTCTGGCCCTGGATGCCAAGCAAAACAGGGTGCTGACAAATGTGCCAGGGGTTGCCTATTGCTAGGTGGAAATACTGGATTAGAAGTTGGGAGATCCAGGCAGGGTACATATGGGGGTAAATGTCCCTGAGCAGCACCCATTTAATTACGTGGGGGCAGAAAACTCAGTCCTTGCCCCAGCAGGGCGAAGCGAGGGGGAACTGTGCCCATGCATGCTTTCGCCCTATGCCCTGCCATTCCCCCTTCTGCCCCATCTGGCCACACCCTTGCCACACCCCCACACAAACGCACCCCCGGTGAATCAGGCACCCCCTGCCCTCTTGGCGCTACACCACTGTGCTCCAGGCTCCATTTTCTGTTGATACGCCACTGGATCCAGCTTCGAACCCCCTGCTTGCCACAAAGCTTGCTGAGTGATCTTGGGTCTCTCAGCCTAACATACCCTACAGGGAGGTTGTGAGTATAAAAGGAGGGAGAACCATGTAAACCACCATGAGCTTCTCAGGGAAAAAAATGGGATAAAAATATAGCAGATCAACAGTCAAACATTTCATTTGTCCTGTGGGGAAACAAATACATCCCCACTTCTGGTGTCTTCTTACACCCATGGCCTCTTCTGCGCTGGTCTTCATTTTCTCTCCTGATCCACCACATGATCCTGATCAATCCAGGAGCTCAGATTAAAAAACCTGCCACAACTCAGTATGTGGGAACCATACAACATCATTGCAAAAAAAGGCAAAACAATACTGTCTGATCATGGGCTACTTCTCCCCTTTGCCCAAATAGCCCAGTGGCTGTCCCTGTCTTTCTAAGCCTTACCCCTGAGACCAGAAGGGATTCATTTCCCCCACATGATGTATGAACTTAGTATCCCTGTTCATTAGGGATGTGCATGTGACATTAATAATGAACCAATAATGTCTATTCTTTAATGAGGCTATTATAATTAATCTGACATTACAAAAATAACTCCCTGCCCAAGTAATAGAGAAATGTCACTGATCTTTGGTATTCTGACACCAGACTGTTTCCATTTGATGAAAATGACCAGATAATATAAATGACACAGGTAATAGAGTTATACTACAACAGAATGGTTTGGAGAGATGTTTTTAAAAGAACTATAACACTGTAGTATGTCCTATCTGTTGCCTATGTCCTATGTATAATTCCACAGTTTCTGCAGCATTTGACATGTCATGTTAATGCTTATGCTTATGCTTTGTTTCCGGTTTTTCTCATATTTCTGCTTGGTTTCAAATTTCCACAATCCTAATCCCATTACATTGCTAATTAGACCTCCCATCCTGTTGATTGCCTTGATTTACATAGTGTAATCTGCCTTCAGTCTGAGTGAGAAAGGTGGACTTTAAATAATGCAAAGGTGAGCGGGGGGAAACAGAAAGTCAGAAATGCATTCCCCATGAAAAATCCAAAAAAATGACTAACAAAATTGTAATGCTATTGCTAAAACAAATCAAACATTTTTAAGTGATGTTAAATCCCAAGGAATAATATTAACAACTATTGTTAACAGGCACATTCAGTGGTGTTTAAGGAGGGCTACTATCTCCCTGTGAAGGGACAACTGGGGTCTGTGTACTGTGTGCATATACAGGTGCAGCATGCCCAGGGCAAGGTGCACTGACCCCCAGGCAGTACCTGGCAACTGGTGAGAGGGTTGTGGGGAGCAGCATCCAGGAGAAAAATTAAAAAGAAAAACAAGGCCTTGTCTGCTTACAGGAATTTCTGACCATAGAGTTCCTAATGATTCCTAGAGCTACCTGAAAGTGACAAAGGCAGCTCTAGAAAGGCTATGAACTTTTCACAAGTAGATAAGGTCTTATTTTTTTTCAATTTTTGTTCCCAGGATGATCATGCACATGCATACACACACACACACATTTGGCCCCACATTACATTCAAAGATCAGGTGAGAATCGCTGGGCAAGAGGAAAAATTACCTGTAGGTCTCCCATCATAAGAGGGTAAATGGGGACCCTACAATCCACCCTCACTCAACTATATATTATCAGGTGTGGAAGGCATATTTGGTCTTCACCACAACTATATCACCACATGGAACACATCATTTTGCCTCATGGGAAACCATAGGTATGCCTTTGGACACTCTTGTTGAGCCAGTGGGTGCTTTTGGAACTGCGAGAACAGGGAGTAGACGTCACCAGAAAATGGTGGCCACAAGGGTCAAGGTCAATCACAAAATCACTGTCACAATCAGTTGGGAGATTGGAAGCGAAACATCCTTCAGTAATGTAGGCTGCTGTTTTCAAATGTGTGCTCCCTTCAGACACAACAGTGATGCCTCCTGTATTTTTCTGAAGCAGCTCCTGCTCCAATGAAGTGGAAGAAAGACAAAACAGATTGTTTACTTTAGGGGAGACGCAAATGGGTGCTAGGAAACGCATTGATAGGAACTATAGCACCCATGGGCACCATGCTCGAAATCACTGGCTTATGGAATCACCGCTAGGCAGTGTCTAAACCAACAGGCCTTGGTATCTCCAGAAACAGAAAATCAGCCAATCTGTATAGGGAAGTTCATTCTAGGTGCCTATTAAAAACAAGGTGAACGTATCAAAACTAGAAACTAAAGACAAATGCTGCAAATGTTTGCACTGAGAACCTCAGAGTGGCGATACGTACAATAGTAATCCAGCCAGCTGGATCATCTGGAAGTGCTCAGTCTCTCATCCTAGAAGCAACAGATTGGAAAATGCAGGGTCTGTGTGATTGACTCTCCCAGGGAGCAAGAGGGCTGCCAGCACTGACAATCCAGACATGGGCTTGGGCAGAGAGCCACGTGCCTTGCAGGAAGAGAGGAAGGCTGGCGCTTTGCCTGCTGGCCCAAGCCAAACGTGGTCTGGAAGGGAAGAACAGTCAGTGAGGTGCTCAGCACCTGTGCTGGAAGCTCTCCCTTGTGCTTACAAAGGCTTGCTTCACACCTTGAAACCAGAAGAGGCAGAAAGTATGACGTTTTGGAGACACTGTCTGCATTGCTTTGCTCTCTAAAATGCAACCCGGATGAAATGTTGGCATTCAAAAATATATGATTTGCGATCATCACCCGAAGTTGTATGCTGCAAACTGCCAGACGGGTTTCTAACAAGTTTCTTTCCTTGTCCGTTTTAAGAGCTCCTGTCAGCAGATCGAGCAGCACAGCAAACTGTTTATTTAGAATGTTTATGTGCCTCTCTCCACAGGCTGACTTCAGGCATCCCACAAATTAAAAACATTACCCCAAAAATGTTTAAGAAAAAACAGCACTGTAAGAATCATTAACATTAAAAAAAGAACTTGAGCTATAGAGGAGGGAGAAGCAGGAAATTCCCATGCTGCGAAGGCTGCAGATGGATACATGTTACAGAATCCACATCCAAAATCCACACAATCACACGTGAGGTTTGGGTTCTCCTCAGTTTCTGTTTGGGGTTAGGGTTCCCCAAGAGACCCAGTACTGCCTCCTCCCCACCCCCAGAACTCTTTCAGGTTGGAAAAATGATGGGGTGGGGGGCACAGCTGAGTCTAGAATTTTTAAGAGGAATGTACCCAGTTTCTCCCTGAAATCCAGCAATCTGTCTGTCTGTCTGTCTGTCTGTCTGTCTGTTCTGATATCCCACTACTCTCCTGAGCTTGGTGTGGCATTCAACAATATTAAAACAATTTAAAAACATTTAAAACATTAAACATATCAATAGATACATCATATCAAGAGGCAACACTTCTAGATCATCCTAATTTAAAACTTATGCAACAAGGGGCACTAAGTAATATAGCCACACTGACAAATTAATAATCAAGAGTTGGTAGACAGGGAGGCCTCCAGATGATACCCGTAGCTGCTGCAACCATTTGCCTGGTAGAACAGCTCCATCTTATAGGCCCTGCAGAACAGGGCCCTGGTTTCCTCAGGCAGAGTGTTCCACCAAGCTGGGGTCAGGGCCGAAAATGCCCTGGCTTTGGTTGAGGTCAGCTGGACTGTTTCATTTCCTCTGTTTAGGAATTTGGAATCCCTTGTGAAATAACTGCATTTTGAGCAAAGAGAAATCTGAAGAGAGGAGGGGACAGAAGAAGAGTTATAATATTTCATTCTCCAGATGTCCAGAGGTAGGCAATATCTTCCCTAACCTTCTTACCCTCCTGCTTGAGTACCTTATGGTGTGTATACCATACACACACATACACACACACACACACACAAATCCCTGCAAGGCTTGAAATCACAAAAGGGTACATAGGAATAACAGAAAACACCAAAGAGAAATAAAAGAAAATTTTCAAGAAGAATCAATGACTTCACTTTAAAAAAGGAATTTCAGGGGGAGGGGAATCCAATCCCCTTAACAATGCTGGCTGAGCCCCTTCTCTATATATTCTGTAGTACCAGTGGCGAAGCTACAATGGGGACATCTGGGAACAATTGACCCAAGCACCTCCCCAGTTAAGTTATGTCGGGGGGCGGGGGGAATCAAAATCTGAGGCTCTCAGACCTCGCATAATGTAATGAACTAGCAAAGTCCAGGCCAAAGTAACCTTTCTCAGCTCTTTATTGTGCTGGCAGCCATAGTCAGATACAGCCAATACGAGGTCTGAGAGCCTCAGACCTCTGATAGTAGATTTTACACAGTGGCATTTCACGTTCCTGCCAATACAGAATAAACAAAGCATAGTTTCACACAGGCAAGTAGAGATAACCTACAAGCAAAAATCCCCATCCCAGGCAGAAAGCTAGAAGCAGCCGGCAACCACCTCCTAAGGACAGAACACACATCAACCACATCCTGACATCCCTCTTCCCCCCTCGGCCTGGCCCCACCCCAACAGACTGCTCCCAGCAGAGCTGACAGAAAGCGCAGTCTGTTGGGGAGGGGCCAGGCCAAGAAGGGAAGGAGGTCTGACCCTATTAGGTTGCCCGGGACTGAGGCACTCAAGGTACGTGGGGCGCAGGGGAGGGAGGATGGCCTGGGTCGAGCAGAAGCCTCCTCCCCCCTGCCACCCCAAAAGTCCAGCCGGGCCTGCAGGGGGGCAGAACCCCCCCTCCCGCAGCAGACACCTACAGAACTCCAGCCTCTGTGGTTTTTTCCCAGCCAAGAAGACAAACACTGAGGTTGGAGCTCCCCTCTCTCTGAGAGGCTCCCTCTCAGAGAGAGAGGGGGGTGCTCCAGCCTGCTCTGCCCATGGATCACAGGAGTTCTGCCAGCCCCTGCAGTGCCAGCTCTCCAGCCCCCCCTCCCCCCCGCCAGCCTCCTCTGCTCATGGATCATAGGATCCATGGACAGAGCCAGCTCTCCTAGCACCCCCCGAATCCCCTTTGAAATGAACCGATGCAAAAAATCATTGTTTTGTCATGGTGGGGGAGAGTGGTCGCCTGGGGGAAGGGTTGCAGAAAGATGTTGTCCCGGGCTCCATTTTTCCTAGTTACGCCTCTGTGCAGTCCTGATCCTAATTGGACACTACGTGTGCAGGAATGGATGGAAACCCACAACACACATGTGATTCATGCAAGGTAAGAATTCCCCATCTGACCTGTGTGTACTCCAAGAGCATATAAAGTCAAAATTTTGAGTCAGATGACAAGTCTTCAGAGTAGTTATAACGATGTAAGAAGGTAAGGAATTTTCTCTATGTCCTTTAATCCATTCATTTTGAACTCTGGCTTTCCCACAAAATTTTACTGGTTTCTATCCATTCCATTATCACAGTCTGCTTCCTCTGGCAGAAGGAGCCTTCCTCTGATGTGATACACTTGGAAGAGCATCTTGTATCAGAAGAGAGCTACTTCTGCCAGATGAAAGTGCCTTTGCTAGCTGAATGGATCTGTGAAATCCAGCCCTTCCTACAAGATAAGGGAAGGGGGAGACAATTGACACAGGGCTCAATAAGTAATTTACCTGCATTTCTTGGAAATCCTTTGCACACAATGTACAGAAAGGTTGGTTAATAAACACCCATTTATTCCAGGAAAACTTTTTGAATGAAACTTGTTCACTTATAAATGACCCTAAGACAAGAAGAAGCTGGATCCAAAACCAAAGCTCTACATGATCCAACACATTGATGTGGCATTTCACTGCAAAGGTCATGGATCTCAGGGTGCAGCCTCCTGGTCATTCTATGGCAAGCCAGGGCTTACAGGCCAGCTGCTAGACAACGCATTTCCTCTTTACATTATTTGTTCATGGACGTGGAGAGTTTTGTTTGTCTGAGAAGACAAGGCTCCCGTGGTGCCTTCTGATGTAACAGGAACATTCCTCTAAACAAAGTGCTTCAGACCAACAAAAGTGGAAGTCCAAATGTCTTAAAACAATATCATGTGGTTTACTTTCAAATAATGCCGGGAGGAAACAATTGGAACTTAGACAACTGGAGAGAGTTTGGCTGTGTACGTGTAACAAAACTACAAGAACATTTTATAGGATGCCTATGATATCCTCCAAGAGGGCTGTAAAGGCTGCTAAAAGAGAATATTATGCAGGCTCCAATGCATCTACTAGCTCTCTCCCACTGCAATTGTTTGGGATAATTCCGTCTTTAATTTCCCTGTTGAGGGATTTTAAAGTAAGAGCAATTCGACAATCAGCTGTGAGGGTTCTGCAAGCTTTTCTGTGGATAAAGTTTTGTGCTCCACCATGGCCTTCCTGCCAATGTTGATACAGTGAATGAACTGGAGGCCCCTTGGCCATCTTCAGGCCCCATGTTGGACCAATTCAGGCAACTCTCCTGGGGTTGACAGGATCTCAGTGGCTGTGTAGCCTTCCACTTGCCCCTTTGGCTGGTGAAAGACAGTGGTGATGGGGCACAGGGTTCACTGCTGAACATTATTAATCTGTTGTCTTTCCAAGGGATTGAAAAAGGCTGTGGTGAGGCTGATCTTAAAGAAGCCATCCTTGGTTCCTACTGATTCTTCCAACTAACTCCCAGTGTAAAATCTTCTGTTCCTGGGTGAGGTAGCTGACAGATGGTGGCAGAGCAGTTTTCCTGCAGGATATGTCAGTTCTGGACCCATTTCAGTCCAGCTTCCAACCTGGCCATGGGACAGAAACAGCACTGCTCACTTTTACAGATGATCTTCAAAGGATTAAGGTAGGTCAGTGCTGCTGTTATTACACAGTTTGATGGCAGCATTTGATAAGGTTGATGACAAACTATTGACCCACTGCCTTGCCAATATTGGTATATGTGGGACAGCTTTGCAGTGGCTACTCTCATTTCTCCAAGGTCAAAGACAGAGGGTAGTACAAGGGGACATGATGTAATCATGGCATCCTTTGTTCCTCATGTGCCAGTCCTCTCCCCAATATGGCTTAACATCTACATGCAGCCCTCACTCAGCTAGTCTAGAGTTTTAGGCTGCATTGTCATCAGCTTGCAGATAACACACAGCTATATCTGTTGATAAGCAGCTGGCTGGATGCCACACTGCCAGATGATTGGAGGCTGTGGTGAAATGGTTCAGACAGTCAACTGAAATTGAATCCATTGAAAATTGATGTTCTGTAGCTTGGGATTGGAGTGCCAGCTCCTCACTCTTGATGGTATGCAACTGACATCAGCAGCATTTGTCAAGAGTTTGGGAGTGACTCTGGATGCCTCCTCATCAATGGAAGCACACGTCATGAACATAGCCAGAGTGACATTTTTCCATCTTCACCAGATCTGGCAGCTGGTCACCTACCTATCTCATCGAGACATAGCCCCAGTGTTCCATGCACTGTAACTTGCCGAAGTGATCTGAACCTGCTGCATCCCACCACTGCTTATGGGGATCTCACGGAGAGAACATATTCAACCAGTGCTCTGGCTTCAGATAGAGTACCAAATCAGGTTCAAGGTTTGGGTATTGACATTCAAAGCCCTCAATGGTCTGGGACCTTCATATTTACAGCGCTGCCTTTCCTGATATACCCTCCAAAGAGTATTTCATTCAGCAGGGAACAACTTATTGGTGGTCTCTGGCTTAAAAGCTATCCAGCTGTCCCCAACCACAGCCTTTTTGGCTAGGGATACTGAGCAGGAACAGAATCTTTTGTGTAAACGAAAAACCATCGGAAAACCCCACTGTAAAGCAAACAGCCACAGGGTAAGTAGTGCATGCATAAGTGGCTTTTGATAGCTAACCATGCTTCACGTTACAGGATCATGGACTTTCACCCATTAAGAGATCCCCCAGTGCAATGCCAGTGGATACCACAGTGCCCAGCCAAACCTTTCTTTCTCAAACCATCTCCCTCCCCCAGAGGCGTATCTAGGGAAAATGTAGCCCGCTGCAAAATTTGAGTTTCCCGTCCCCCTGCCCCCCGCCTGGGCAACTGCCCTCCCGCACCATGACCAAACAACGTTTTTTCACACCAGGTCTTGAAGTCATTGTATGGACCCAGAGGGAAGGAGGAGGGGTGTGTGGGGCAATTCTCCTCCTCCCACATGACAAAATGGCCACAACCCATTTGACCCGATATGTCCCCCTGGGTGGCACCACCCTGCCCTCCCCTTCCCCCCAAAAAAGAACCAATAGTGACTTTTCTCCACCTCTCTGATATAGGATGTGCTTAATAAGAGCCCAGCAAGTAACCTACACGTCTTCTGGGAAAACTTATTTGGAAATAGCTGCCTTCATCATAGGAAGCCTTCATCATATGTGACCTTTTCTAATAGTTTGAAGAACTTCCCAATATTTTGTAATTGGATACACCCCCCATGGCAGGTATCTTGTTGTTGAGGTCCCCTGCTGTAATAGTCCTTATCTTGCGTGGAGTTTTCAGTGGTGGTCTGATTCTATCCGCCTATCTGGGACAGTTAGGGAGCCCTCCTATGCAAAGCTGTGTGAGGACATACAAAAAGCTGGGAAGAAGAAGAGTTTGTATTTATATCTTGCTTTTCTCAACTGTAAAATGAGTCTCAAAGTGGCTTACAATCATCTTCCTCTCCGTTCCGCTCCACAGAATGGACATCTTGTCAGGTAGGTGGGGCTGGGAGAGTTCTAAGAGAACTCCAAGTCCAAGGTAACCCCAGAAGGCTTCATGTAGATGAATGGGGAAACAAATCTGGTTTACCAGATTAGAGTCTGCCACTCATGTGGAGGAGTGGGGAATCAGTCCCAGTTCTCCAGATTAAAATCCACTGCTCTTAGTCATTACACCATGTTGGGTCTCACTACACTGTTCTGATTTTATCTTAGCAGCTTCCTCTGACTTACCTCCTGCTTAAAAGACTACAAATCACAGCTGCAATTCAGAATACCGTCAAAAGTTTTTAAACATGTTGAAAATCATCCTTAGAATGGTAACGATCCCTGAATAGAGGCTCTTCCTAGTCAATGTTAGTAATTCAAGTATGTATATAGCCTTTAAAAAATCAAGAAAAGAGATAGCAGCATTACCCACCAGAACATTTCAATATTCCAGACACCCGTGATGGACAACCTGATTTGCATTGCTTTAGAGAGAACAAAGCAAAACTGAAAACTGAATCAATCTAAGGCAATTACGCCTTGTTCTTACATTCCATTAAAGCTTTAATCTTTCTGACAGTTACCTAGAGAAGTCCAATGTATACAGTTCTCTAAATATGTACACAGCAATACTTACCAGGAAGAAGTAAAAAAACAGAAAAGTTAATGCAAGTCTTAGCGTTTTGAAATTCTATTTGCTTGGAAAAGTATTTAAAAGTATACGGGGTTTCTTTTTCATTGGAAAAAGATAATCAAAGGCCTTAATATATTTTGTAAATGACTGCTGTAATGATTCCATTTACAAAGGATATAATTTGCTATCCTGTTTTCATAATGAATGGGTGTCTAATGCATCATGCAGACTTCACCATTCAGTAGAAATATGGGGCATCTTCTGGGATCATTAATTCTGTCAGTCCATTTGGATGTTAAGAAGTAAATCCTCCACCCTTTTATTTTCTTGTTGGGTTTGCCTCTTCTATCAATCATGCCTGTTTTCTGTAAAGCTAACATTTAAAGAAACTGCAAGCTCACATTTCTCAGACCTTGTAATTTGCCAACCACTACAGTGTTACATTTGGATTTTGCTTTGCTTAGCCTTCTGTAGTTTGGTGGTGGAAAGTGCCGTCAAGTTGCAGCCAACTTATGGCGACCCTGAAGGGTTTTGAAGGTAAGAGATGTTCAGAGGTGATTTGCCATTACCTGCCTCTGGGCAGCTACCCTGGACTTCCTCAGTGGTCTACCTGATCCAAATACTAACCAGGGCCAACCCTGCTTAGCTTCTGAGATCTGACAAGATCGGGCCTACCTGGGCCATACAAGTCAGGGCTGTAAATTGTGAGGGCCCAATTATATTAATATCATAATATTTTACAAGGTGACTTTTCTTCATTAAAGCTTCCTGAGAAATCCTATTGGTAATTGGTAAGGTGAGCTTTGCAAAAGAAGAGATGTTAGATCAGAGCAGGGAAGCTTTGCAAAATCTCCTTCCAGTCAGAGTTATGAAATCTCACTCATTACATCCATTGATATACCAGGGTGTACAAGTCAAACACTTACATGGTCCAGAATTGACCTTCTTTGGAACTGAGTGGACTACACTGTGAAGATATGACATCATCAGTTTCCACCCATGTCATCTCCAAGTCTTGGTTCAGGAGTTTCAAGGTTCAGGAGGGAAGGAACCTGCAGAGCAAAAGAAACCATGAGTTCAGTAAAAGCTGTATTTTTCTTTGTTTCTCCCTGCATAGGACTGTTGAAGTATAAGCAATATATGATGCTGGAAATAAATTCACCCAGCGTGTGATGAATGGGAGCTCTTTCTGAAGAAAACCTGTTTGGTGGTGGGGTGGGGGGTGGGGTGGGGGGGCAGGAGAGACAGAAGGCAGCAGACAAAACATCATAGGACGGGGCTCAAATCAAAGTACTGCTCACATCTTGCTCGAGCTGCCCTGAAATGGAGGGAAAAATTCTCACATTTCCTAGAGTCCATTGAGTCGCCCTACCATTCCACACAGTGTTGCAGCTTCCTTCTTGCTAAGTTGCAAACCTCCAGGTGGGGGCTGGAGGTCTCTGGCTATTACAACCAACCTCCAGGTGACACAGATCCAATCATTTGGAGAAAATGGCTGCTTTGGAATTCCATGTCATTACACCCCTTTGAAATCCCTCCCCTCCCCAAACCCTGCTGTCCTCATGCTCCACCCCCAAAATGTCCAGGTATTTCCAACTCGAAGCTGGCAACCCTAATTTCCACTGTGCTTAACAATGTATGACAGTGATGGCGAACCTTTTCAAGACTGAGTGCCCAAACTGCAAATCCAAACTCACTTATTTATCACAAGTGCCAACATGGCAATTTAACCTGAATACTGAAGTTTTAGTTTAGAAAAAATGGTTAGCTCAGTGGTGCATGCTACTTAGGAGTAAGCTTGGTGGTAGTCGGTGGCTTTGCTTTGAAGCAACCGTGCAACTCTTCCAACGGGTGAATCACGGCCGTAGGAGGGTTAACTCAGAAGCAAGCCCCATTGCCAGCAACTAAGCTTACTCCCAGGTAAAGGATCACGCTTTAGTTCTTCTCATGAAAATCAGTGGGTTTTAACAGTGCTTAACAGGGTTATCTACACTGCTTCCCCAAAACTTAGTCTTAGGTTTAATGCTAATAATCTCCCTGAAATAATTACACTATTATAACACTGGGGGCCTGGCGGGGGAAGGGGGAGGGGCCCTTCACATGTCATCACAGCACTTGACTTCCCACAAAAATGCAACAGGATCAGAAAAATAAAAGCAGGTCTAGCAAAGACCTTGATGTGCTTTAAAAAAAATCCTAAATACATCTCGGTTCCTCCTCCCTAGGCTTGATCTGCCCCGGCGATCTGCAAAAAACTTGGGTCTGAGCGTTTCCCCAATGTTTGGAAAGGCACATGTTTTGTTTGTTCAACCCCTCAAGCAGCAGCCGCCAGCCTGTTCCAGCCCCCCTGCATGTCCGGATGCCTACTTCAGTGTCTGGACTTCCCCCTGGGTATCCAGACCCCTCCCTCTGTATCTGGACACCCCCCTTGCATTTCCAGATGCCTCCCTGCCTGTCCCGACAGCCCCCCTATGTTTCTGGACACCCTCTACGTGTCCAGACTCCCCCCTGCATGTCTGGATGCTTTCCTGCATGTCCGGATGGCCCCTGGGCGTGTTCGGACAGTGCCTGAATGTCTGGACTCCCCCTTGGGTGTCTGGACACCTCCCTGAGTGTCCGGACACCCTCCTTGCATGTCCAGACGCCCCCCTGCGGGTCCGGATGGCCCCCCTGCATGTGCAGCACCCCAATGCGTGTCCAGATGTCCCTCCGTGTCCGGACCCCCACATGTGTGTCCGGACGCCCCCCCTTTCGTGTTCGGTGGCTTCCCTGCCTGTCCGGATGGCCCCTGTGTGTATTAGGATGGCCCCTGTGTGTCTGGACACCTCCCTCAGCGTCTGCACTCCCCCCCTGGGGACATGCAGAGGGGTCATCCAGACACACAGGGAAGCGACTGGACACGCAGGGGGGCGTCCGGACACGCAGGGGGCTGTCCGGTCACGCAGGGGGGCATCCGGACAGGCAAGGGGGTTGTCCGGACACTCAGGGAGGCATCTGGACACTCAGGGGGAAAGTCTGGATGCTGAGGGAGGCATCCGGACACGCAGAGGGGCCATCCAAACACTCAGGGGGAAAGTCTGGATGCTGAGGGAGGCGTCTGGACACGCAGAGGGGCCATCCGAACATGTACAGGGGCTGTCTGGACATGCAGGGGGCATCCGGATACGCAAGTGGGTGTCCGGACATGCAGGGGGCGTCCGGACACGCATGGGGATCATCTGGACATGCAGGGAGCCCATCTGGAAATGCAGGAGTGACATCCGGACACTCAGGGAGGCGTCTGGTCATGCAGGGGGGTGTCCGAACACACAAGGGGGTGTCCAGAAATTCAGGGGGGTGTCCGGACATTCAGGCAGGCGTCCAGAAATGCAGGGGGGGCATCCGGACACACAAGGGGGGTGTCGGACACTCAGGGAAGTGTCCGGACACTCAACGGGGACATCCGGACATGCAGGGGGATGTCCGGACAGGCAGGGGGCTGTCCGGACATGCAGGGAGGCCGTCCGGACACGCAGGGGTTCCTGGGCCATCTGGACATGCAGGGGGGTATCCGGACAGGCAAGGGGGGTGTCCGGACACTCAGGGAGTCATCTGGACACTCAGGGGGAAAGTCTGGATGCTGAGGGAGGCGTCCGGACACGCAGAGGTGCCATCCAAACATGTACAGGGGTGTCCGGACATGCAGGCAGGCGTCCGGACATGCAGGGGGGGCCGTCCGGACATGCAGGGGGGCATCCGGAAACACAATGGGGGTGTCCGGATACTGATGTAGGCGTCCAGACACCCAGGGGAGGAGTCCAAACACACACAGGGGCCATCCGGACATGCAGGGAAGAATCCGGTCACGCAGGGGGGCATCTGGAAATATCAGGGGGCTGTCCAGACACGCAGGGGGGTGGAGACACAGGAGGGCCGTCCGGACACGCAGGTGGGTGTTCGGACACGCAGGGGGTGTCCAGACATGCAGGGGAACCGTCCGGACATGCAGGGAGGCCATCTGGAAATGCAGTGTGGCGTCCGGACATGCATGGGGGCGTCCGGACATGCAGGGGGTGTCCGAACACTTAGGGAGGCATCTGGCCATGCAGGAGGGACATCCAGATACGCAGCAAGGCTGTCTGGACACGCAGATGGGTGTCCGGACACTCAAGGAGGCGTCTGGACACCCAGGGGGGAGTCCGGACATGCAGGGGGTCATCCGAACATGCACAGGTGCCGTCCGAATACGCAGGGGGGGCCTCTGGACACGCAGGGGATTGTCTGGACACCTTCTGCATGTTCGGATGCCCCCCTGCATGTCCAGATGGCCCAGGAACCCCTGCGTGTCCGGACGGCCTCCTTGTGTATCTAGATGGCCCACCTCTGTGTCTGTACACACCTTGCATGTCCAGACACCCCCCTGCATGTCTGAACTCCCCCTGCAGCTCTGCCCTGAGCTGCTCCAGCGCCTCCACCCCACCCCCTCGAGCAGGGGCCAGCCTGCTCTAGCCTCCAGACACTCTGCACTTCTCTAGCATATCTGCCTCCTCTGCCTCTGACCCCCCCCCCCCACCCAGGCAGCAGCCACCCAGAACACAGGCACTGTGCCCACCAACAAAGTCCTCCCTGCTCACTGCGGTGCACGCACGGCGTGCCCAGTGGCCCAGGCCAGTGTAGATGTGTGTGTGTGTGTGTGTGTGTGTGTGTGGAGGGGGGGATTTTCTGCCCCCCCCCACGATGAACTCTGTGCGTATGTGCCCACAGAGAGGGCTCTGAGTGCCACCTCTGGCACCCGTGCCATAGGTTCGCCATCAGTGATGTATGAGTCCCACCAGAAAGGAAATGAATATTTGGGGACACTTTTCATCTCACTTTTAGATCTACTTCAAGGGTGAATTCTTTTTGTTGTTTTTTCTTTTTCCAGACACTATCACTAGTCAGTTGGGAACACCAAGTGCTTGGAATTGCTCCCCTGCCTCCTGTGTTTCAAATTTAAATTATGGCTATGTGCTTAGTGTTGTATTTTCTATTGTTAACTTAGCAATGCTCTTGTTTATTGGTTTATAAGCATGCTTTTCTTTGTGAGAAACTCTGTCCCAGTTATTCGATATTCGTCAAGTTTTGTCTCTGTCTTTTCTGGAAGACTCACATGTATGCGTGTGCATTTAAAAGTCTCCCCACTTTGCCTTGAAGTATTATTTCACAGTACATCTCAGCACTCCTTTTGCATAAAAATCTCTGGTCAGTTCTCTCAAAAGTTGACTATGTTATTTATCCCTCCCACATAATCTCAGATCCACATTGGCAAAATGGGCACAAGGAAGAATTCCGGACAAAGCCTTCACAAGCAAAATCAACGCAGGCACTCTCCCTCCCTCTGTTGATTCCTTTCCGTAACGGTAGCCAAGATTGGCGCATGCAATTACCCCCCTCCCTTCCCAATTTGTATGGAAAAGGCATAAGTGTTCCAGAGGGAATCCAAATTAATTATGCTTCCATTTTAGCTGTCTGCCAACTCTGCACAAACTCAATAGCTGGGATTGATTCACAAGTGAAAACTGAATAGGTTCCACACAGACTCTTCGGAACAACTTTTTATTGCTGGCTGCTGCAGGCAGGAAAGCACATAGTCGTCCCTGGACCAGTGGAATTTACAGATAAAACCAGTGCTGTAATCTGCCAGATGCTATAAATTTGTGTTAAGAACATGCGTACCTATATGCCTCATTTATTATTAGACTGACTATTTTGGAATATTATGGTTTTTGGATTTTAAAAAAGTCAATACAAACAACATGGATTTCTCATTCAAGATTCTTCCAGAATTCCCCTACCTTTGAAATGTGTTAAGATGTTTGCCTGCTCTTGAGTAATGGACTTCCTGGGTAGTACTTCAAGTTCTAACCAAATTCTCTTCCATTCTGTCTAGAAAGATTCCTTCTTGAATGGCCATTTTCCCTTCACTCTATGGGGAGTCATTTTCCTTTTACATTTTCTTTGGGGCCCTAGGTAAAACTATAATCTATACAGAAAATGTGAAATGTTTGAAATAAGCTTCTGTTATTCTAGGCTATGGAGTGGTGTAATGGTTAAGAGTAAGTGGACTCTAATCTGAAGAAACAGGTTTGAATCTCCACACCTCCACATGAGCAGCAGACTATTATCTGATGAGGTGGATTTGTTTCCCTGCTCCTACACATGAAGCCTGCTGAGTGACCCTGGGCTAGTCACAGTTCTCTCAGAATTCTCTCAGCCCCACCTTCCTCACAAAGTGTCTATTGTGGGGAGAAGAAGGAGAAAAATTTGTATGCCCCTTTGAGACTCTTTAGAGGAGAGAAAGATGAGGTAATAAATCCAAACTACTACTCCTCCTTCAAATATGCTGAAGAAAGGAAGACAAAATTCAGAAGAACACTGGAATGCTATTTAGAAAGCTGAGTACCTCTTTTCTCATATATTTAAATTTATATTCAGTCAGATGTGTTTGCTAGCTTAGCTTTTACACATGGTGAGGAAGAAACTGAAAACTGACTTCTTATAATGATTTTATATATCATCACCATAATGCATAGTACTTGCCATCATGTGATTCCTCCATATCCAGTGAGCAATGCTCAGCACATGCTAGTGTCAGCCTAACATTAGGACATGAGCAAATAACAATATATAATGACTAGCAGGTATAGTGGTTAGAGTACCCAAGTTCCCAGGGGACCTTAGTTCAAATCCCCATATTGCCATGAAGCTGACGGGCCAACCTTAGATTACTCATTCTCTCTCAGCCCAGCCTACTTCACAGCTGCTATTGTGAGGATAACATGGAGGACAAATCACAATATAAGTCAATGTGGCTCGTCACTGGGGAGAAAAGTGGGGTATGCATTCCTAATAAATATTAATAATTATATATTACTGTACATGCAGCTACTTTCCAATTAGTAATTTCATTAACTTTGGAAAGAAGTTTGCTTTTTTAAGAGCAAAAATGCTCTGTGTAGCAAAGAAGATTCAAGCAATGGCCATGACTAAATGGAAGTACAATAATTGATTTTATTTGGGCTTTGTACAGATTGGTAGTATATTCTCCTACAAAGAACCTTTTGTCTGTAAAGAAGGATGATTCAATTGGCGAGAATGAAAGGCTTTCTAGAAAGAAGAAATCTCTATCAAATAATACCACCTCGAGAGCAGTTTCTGATGGAAAGGACAACCATTTACAGATTGGCATTTAATATATTACGATTATTTGATGTTCCTTTTATAATGTAATTGGCTTATTTATCCTGCACAGTCTTGGGCCCTTTTTAAAAAATGTGGGCTGTACGTATTGTAAATAAGTAAATGTTACAGTGGAACAGGAGAAAAAACCCAGACTTCCCATTGAAAAATGGAGACCCTCTTAAGGTTTTTGTGTCTGACAAAGGGAATCTATGGCCTATTTCACACAATGTGTGTGATGGGGGTGAACATCCATTGCAGCAAGATTTCTTGTATGGGCCTGTTTCCTTAGGCCCCACTTTCACTTTTCATTCTCTCTGCAACAAGCGAGACCACTTTTAGCATTACTTTCAATTTGTTTCGTCACCAGAGCGGAACTGATTTGCCAGTGAGCACAGCTTTGTCGCAGAAATCTTCCCTCCGCCCATAGCCAGCCTTCCCTCTCCCTTGTGCCACTTTGCACACTTTCCCCCTCGCCCCACTTCCATGTTAGCGGTTGCTTCAAGTAACAGAAAAGAAGCTCACTCACACAACATTGACCTCTCATTCTCTTGATATTTTGAAATATCAGTATAAAGAGAGTTTGGAAATAACAAGCCTCTATCTTCCAGTGGCAGCAGCACCACCAACAGGAAGTTTTGTGTGCAGGGGGGCAGGGAGAAGGGAAGGAAGGGGAAGGGAAGGGGAGACAATATCTGCTCTAGAATGGTCCCCTTCTTTAGCAGCCTTTGGTCCAGGAAATTGCTTTGGCTCTTTCATTTAGTGAGAGGCAGGGAGAATTACTTTTGGAACAGTAATATCAATATAAGTGCAGCTTAAAGAGCTAAATCAGCAGTCTTGACTACCAGGTGTAATGAGATTTGTGCCTTTAAGAATCACTTGATGGGTGTAGTCAAGAGAACCAGGCCTGGAAAGCTTTCTGCAGAAAAACTACAGGGAAAGGAGGGAGTGCCTCCTTACATGTAAACAGAGAAACACGAGAGGAGCCCTCTGCAAACCCATTGTGCAGAGAAGAGTCTCAAGGTAAGTGTTCCATGGGTAATGGTAACAAATTATTTATGCTGATCTGAATTGTGAAAACATGTGTATGCTATATTCCTATTGCCAAACAAGATTCTCTTAAACTTTACATTAATTTCAATCACAAAGCATTTTTATATTAGGAATCAGTATGCCAATAAAGGTTTCTGACTGTCTGTCATGTTAGGGATCCTTCCCAAATTGGCCTTCAATCCACTTTTTAGAATTAGTGGTTCTACTCCACAACCCTCCCGTTGGTTGCCAGGCACTGCCTGGCACCCCTTACTTTACCAAACACACAAAAAAATATTGATGCCTTCAAACATGGAATCACATCAAGCATTTTGTTTTATTTTTTGCAGTGTTTCTTAATGCAACTACAAAGTAGAGGTGAAAGAGGTTTTGCCATTTAGACAAAAGGAAGAACTGTGGAAAAAGGTGCCTTCTAGAGTACCACAATTCATTTTCAAAAGTCTTCTTGTTCAATGGGAATTATAGGGCAACATTCCAGAACAACTAAAAAACAGAATGTAGGAAATCCACTAATTCTATTTGATATTAAACAATCAACTTAGATTTATTTGGATGCAAAATCTACAGTTGCCTATTAAAAATCCATTTTGGGGTTTTGCCATTAAAAAAATAGATGTTACCACTCTATAAATGAAATCTCTTGCTTCAATGAATTTAATGGAGTAAAGATATCCGATTTGCCCTTATGAAAACAGTGTTCATTTGTTCCTATTAAATTACACTAATGAACTAATTACTTTAGTGCTGATGATTTCATTAGCTTTAGTCTCCATAGCTGAGCTATGAGGCAGCTGTCCTGAGTTCTTACCAAACCCCCATGGATCGCTCTGTAGCTGTGTATCAGCATCAAGTCTGCCACCCAAACATCAAGTAGCATAACTGTTTTTCTAACGATGTTCCATATTTGATAGAACTTCAGCATCCTTATTTTGTATTTCCAGGCTGAAAGTGTTTGACGTGTACTGTGCAATTATATCAAGAGTTATTTCAATGGGCTTAGCCTGGAGGAACTCTGCACAAGGCTGTGCTAGCCCCCTACAAATGACATCACACATATTAAAACCAAGACTTGCAGAAGGGAAGCTGGCATGAGATGCAGACATTACACACACACACGCCCACCCCATGAATGATTGCTGACTTGTGAACATGGAATCTACATGCATACAAAATGTGTGGGTTCCACTCTTGTCTCTAATGGAATTTTTAAAGCTGTTTTTTGGTAACATACAGCGATTCGGTGCCAGTGAACCAGTGTAGGAACAGGGCTACTATACCTATACCCAATCCCCCAATACACATAGATTTCAATGCCCTTAAAGGATTCCTGTTAATAGACTGCCATAAATTGCTACTGTTGAGATATATCCTTTGCCTTCCATAGGCAATTTCTTTATTACGGTTAGGGACTTAAAGGGGGAATGGTCTAACAAACATTGGGCAGGATTCAGTCATCATTTTTGCTCAGCCTCACCTATTTCCCCTCTCCTAGTTCCTGACCATGACTTTTGTCCATGCAGGTTTCCAAAATAACCTTGATGGCTGTCAAATGGAATCCATCCTCTGTTTTTAGCAGTGGTAAAACTGGCTGGATCCAGCCCATTGTTTTATTTTTCCATTGAGCTTCACTCTACAAAATGGTTTGAAAACAACAACAAAGGATCATATCCCACACTCTTCTTCAAGCCTAAGCAGCTGTCTTGTGTTGGAAGTGGCTTTTCTTTGGACTTACGTACCTGCAGAACTACCTCTCCCACTATGCCCCATTAGGACAGCTTTGCTCATATGAGCGAAGCCTTCTAATGAAGCCACCCTGCAAATGGGTAGAATTGGAAACTGTTCATTCATGCCTATTCACTGTGGGGGCTACTACCACCTGGAATTTTCCACCTGAGGTGATCAGGAACATCTTCACACCTATCATTTACATCTATCATTTTGCTGAATATGCAAGCAGAAATTTTCAGGAGTGTATTTTTACAAAGATATTACAACAGTAATATAATGGAACCACACAGAAAATTGCTACTATGTGAGAGCAATGTAGTTTATTGCACCGTTTATTGTATATATCACCTCCCATTTTAATCAATGTCTTCTACTTCTTCAACCCTCTTTCTACATTGTGCTATATCATGCCTTACACTGGCTTTCATTTGCATTTTTCCCCGAGTTCTCCTTCATTGTTTATTGGAGCTCCTTAGTATCTGATTGAATTGCTTTCTGCTTTGGAATCTGCTTTGAGCCTTAGTGAAAAAAACACACACTATAAATATTATTTTATTATTATTATTAACAACAACAATTCTTTCAGCAGAAGAACTGCATCCATGGACTGGAGGAAGGCTTCAAACAAATCTGAGTGAAGTGGGAGGATACAAGGCAAAATTACTTTGGGAATTTGAGGGGCAGGACGGGATGTGTATGTTTGGCTGTTTCCAAACAGGCCAAAAAAGCCGGTAAAATGATGGTAAAAACAGTGTTATGGGCAGGGAGTTTGCATGGTTGCCACTGCAGAAATGATGCTGCAGAGATGCAGCAATGCTCCAGTGGCCCCACAACAGTGTATTTGAAAATTGATTAACAAGCGAGTCATTTCAACAACAGTGCTCCACAGCTGGCATCGTGTGAAGCGCCCGCCAGGAATCGGTGCCATAGAGCCCGCCCCCCACAGTGGCAGCCCACAATCCTGGCGCCGAACACCCCTGATGTCTACCCTGGGAAAAAAAGAACACCGTTTACAAAGTGCAGCCATGCAAAGCACTGCAGTTCAGCCGATGTGCTACCTGTCCACAGAGCGCCCACCCATGCAAACGCTCCATTGCTGCAGCATTGCCAATAACGCTGATGGCACAACACTGTAATTGGCTGTGCAGAAATGACCTTTGACTATTGTTCTTGATATTGTGTGGACAGCACTGGTGGAAGGAACATTAACAATATGAGATATGCAGATGGCACTACAGTACTGGCAGAAAATAGTGCAAACTTGAAAGACTACCAAAGAAGGTTGAAGCAGAAAGTGCCAAAGCAGGATTACAGGTGAACGTTTAGAAGACAAGCGTAATGACTACTGAGGAATCACACAACTTAAAGGTTGACAGTAAAGAAATTGAAATTGTGCATAATTTTCTGTTCCATGGCTCAATCGTCAACGTAAAGGGAGACTTAAGCCAAGACATCAGACGGAGATTGAGACTGGGAAGGGCAGTTGTGAAGGAGCTAGAAAAGATCCTTAAGCTTAAGGATGTGTTGCTACTGACCAAGATTATATCATGGTGTTCCCCATTACTATGCATGAGTGTGAAAGTTAGACAGTGAAGAAAGCTACCAGAGAAGTTGATTCATTCAAAATGTGGTGTTGGAGGACATTTTGACAGATGCCGTGGACCATCAAAAAGCCAATAAGTAGTTTCTAGTTCAAATAAAGCCTGAACTCTATCTAGAAACGAAAATAACAAAGATGAGGCTATCATACTTCAGTCTCATTCAGTCTCACCTGGAAAAGAGAACAGTGCTAGGAGCAGTTGAAGGCAGCAGGAAAAGAGAAAGATGCAAGATGAAACTGATTGACGTAGTCAAGCCCTCAGTTTGCAAGACCTGAGCAAGACTGTTAATGATAGGATATTTTGGAGGTTATTAATTTAGCGAGTTGTTGTAAGTTGAAGAAGTTTGACAATACTCAGCACATACTTACAGTTGTATATTTCTTTATCTAAGCTATCAGAAGCATCTGTTGTTTTGGGTTAATGTCTATTGGCCATAGCCAAGCAGCTAACAGGGAAAGAAGCTGAAGCTGTATTAAGAAAAATACAGCTGAACCTGTATTAAGATGATTCTGGTCAACTAGCATGAAGCTTCTTGCTCCTTCTTCCAAGCATGTGAAGACTTCTTTAAGAAGAAGAAGAGCTGGATTTATAGCCCCCCTTTCTCTCCTGTAAGGAGACTCAAAGGGGCTTACAATCTCCTTTCCCTTCCCTTCTCACAACAAACACCTTGTGAGGTGGGTGGGGCTGAGAGAGCTCCGAAAAGCTGTGACTAGCCCAAGGTCACCCAGCTGGCATGTGCTGGAGTACACAAGCTAATCTAGTTCATCAGATAAGCCTCCACAGCTCAAGTGGCAAAGCAGGGAATCAAACCTGATTCTCCAGATTAGAGTGCACCTCCTCTTAACTACACCATACTGGCTCCCTAGCTATTGCTTTCTGACTGGTAGCTCCAACATGGTGAAATGCTCTCCAATGGTAAGCTAAAAATATTCCCATTGGTTCAGTCTGCAAAACATTGTAATGCAGAATAGTTTCTTGGAACTTTCCAGCCAAAAACCAAACTGATTGATGAGGCTTAGCGACTGGATTATTAATGAAGATGATGTGGTGTTCAGCATGGAGCATTATTCTTCATTGACTATGAGGCAATTTTAGTTGCATCACTGGAGCCTTAAGTCCATTGCAGGACAAAGGCATGTAGAAAAGGTCATCAATGAAGAGAAGAAGAGTTTGGATTTATACCTCACCTTTCTTTCCTGAAAGGAGCCTCAAAGTGGCTTAAAAACTTTTTTTCCCTTCCTCTCCCCACAAGAGACACCTTGTAAGGTAAGTGTGGATGAGAGAATTCTGAGAGAACTGTGACTAGGCCAAAGTCACCCTGCTGGCTTCATGTGTAGGAACAGGGAAACACATCCAGTTCACCAGATCAGAGTCCACCGCTCAAGGAGAGTGTGAATTCAAACCCGGTTCTCCAGATTGGAGTCCACCACTCTTAGCCATTATACCACACTGGCTCTCCCTTGTACACAGGTGCAAGCCAGCTGCTATTCTAAATGTGCTACTTTTCCTTAGTTAAAATGATTCTGATAGAGCTCATGTGGGACGGAAAAAGGTACTGTGGGAACGGGCCAGAATGTGTATAAATTTGTTTAATCAAGAAATATGGAAAATCCAAATGAACCAAGGATTTGCAAAGAATCAAAATGGCTCTGTGTATAGTGACCAGAGGCCTGCATGTTACCAGCTTGCTAGCAGAGATGCAGGCAACTACAGATAACATCTTTTGAGGTCTTGTAACTACAGGTTACTATATGACAGAAGCCATATAAATTTATTACCTTGTTTTTGTGGGTAAGGACCCACAATACGGGAGAGTTAGAAATGAATGTGATTAGTTAAATTACAAAGTGTTTTTCTATATAGTTAAATGAACACAGAGAAATGATAATGAGTGATTCATATTTACTTGTATTTGATCATAATTCTATTGTCTTAGAATCGAAAGTATAATTGTTGTCAGAATCAAGTTAAATCATTTCTAAATGGTAAAGAAAGGTTTATGATCTAAAAGTATGTTAAGCCAGATGCCCTAGAGCCATAGCTCTCTCTGGGAGCCAACCAAGAATAACAAGTTATTCTTGAAGACAACAAGCTATTTTTATTGCTGCCCTTTGTATATGCACAGAGAGACAGCACGCACTAACAGCATGTAGCATTCGACGTAGAATAAGGGGATGTCTTACTGTGACCAAAGACAGATCTGACCAATGGGGTTTGAACATGCTTGTATCACGTGAAAGAGGTATGAACTATGATGATTGTGTGACGTTTGTATTTTTTGTGTCTATAAAACTTGGTCCCTTTGTATCAAAGGGTGTGCCTCTTGACCTTAAGAGGACACCCTGGCCAGATTCTTATGCTGTCCAGTAAACTTATCTTCTGTTTCAAAACTGTTTCTTGGGTGTTTGCTAATTCTAAGTTTTTCTTAAAACTAACTCAGCTGTGTAGGACCAGAGACGCGGATCTGGCCCCACAATACATTGGTTCTGAATTTGATGAGGATATTGTCAAACTGCCCCTACTCTAAAAATATTATGGCTGCCTGGTTGTCCGTGAACTTTTTCCCACCGGAAGAGGAATCTCTAACCTTCTTCTTGCTTTTCAATTACTTCATGTCTGGAGTTATTCATTGCCATGTTCATAAGGTGGATTCCCATGTTTGTAAAATGAATACATTAAAAAAAACCAATTTGTTCTCAGCAGCACTCTTATTCTCTTTTCTGTTTTTGGTAATAGAATATATTTGTATGTTTCTTCCACAGTAATTATTTAGCAGCCTGATTGGTGGGGGTGGGGGTGGGGGGTGGGGGTGGCGGCAAATAAACTAGACAGTAAGTGTGTTCCAGCAGGTCATATGCAACTGATTGGGTTTAGGGCAAGTGCTTCTGCAAAATGTCTCTTTCAATTTTTTGGCAAATTGGCTTTCCAAAATGCCAGAGAGTTTGAAGATACAAATTTGAACAATCTTGCAAACCTTCTGAGCATGGACTGAATGATCAGGGATAAACTACAAGTTCTCCTGTGGCAAAAAGTCAGATGACCTATTTACTATGAGCAGGGAGTTTTCCCATGCTGAACAGTGCTCTGCTCATGCTCATCCTTAGCCTCTGACTAGGAAGAAAAGTAAGTAGCTGCTCCAGAGCGACAGCTAAGCTCTTGCTTGTTTTTCTCCACCCATTCTCATAAGAAAATGGGAAATAATTGAATGATTGTTGAATGAAATGATCTGGGAGTCAAGTTGAAAGGAGGGTCTGAATAGAATTCCTCTCAGTTTCATGTTTGTCATATCCATGTCCTAGCTTCTCTTAGAAGTTAGAGTAGCATCCAGGGCCTGTTTATTTCAGTGTGAAGCATTGCTACCATACTTTTCATCCTCATTGCAGCACACCAGGAACTCAGTGTGGTCCCATTAACAGTCTTTTCCAACAGAGAGGAAGGGGCTTGTCCAGCGATGGGAGGTCGTTGTTTGATGTCCCCGCATGGGGTGTGACAAGGGCTACATCATTCTCTTTCCCAGGTATGGAAAGTCAACTCTGCCTTTTCCATGAGCCGAGCTTCTTGAGAGACATGCAAAGGCTCATGACCTGAAATGAAGAAGAGTCCCCACCCACCCCATGGAATTGCTAGCAAAAGCCTTTGTCCTCCTCTTCATCACCTGCTAACCACAGCAGCCACTCAACCTGTTTCCAGAGTGGGGGGATGGATGGCGGGAGACCTCAGACCCTCTTCAGTCACAGCAGGCTGGAAAGGAGATTGTGTGCTGACATCTATCTGAAGAGAAATTGCTATCACTGCATTCACTGGGAGTTAATTAAGCAATCACACACAGGATCAATTAACCAAAGAGGAAGACATTGCAGAGAGGAGACGCCTTGTGGCTGTGGCCAGGCCAAGTGAGTCCTCCATTGGGGTGCATGAGGGAGGGTTGTGGCAGAAGACGGGGAGGACCATCTTCATGGCTGATTCGATGAGCATATTTTTTTAAAAAACAAAAAAATGCAGTATCAATTCAGGGCCATGTGTAAGGGAAGCAGAACAGAAACAGCAGGCCCCAAGGCTCTATGTAAATCCCCTGTTGTCACAGCACATTTAAGCATTTATATGCAGTTGTATCAAGATTCTTTTGCACACAATTATAAAATTATATATTATAAAATTTATATGGTAAATTATATTATAGATTATAAAATGTATATCATAAATTATATTACAAAATCATAAAACTACACATTTTTTTAAAAAATCATTTTAGTGTGATGTTTTTTATCAATGTACAGGTGCACATATGTGAATTAGTAAAAACATTGAATTAAGATTTGGGAAACCACATATACAAATGCATGAAAATTGTATTTGTGGTGTTTTATAAATGCAAGTGTGAATCCGAATAATACAGAAAAATGCAGTTCACTGAAGCCACAGAAAGCTGCTTGTGAATGGTAAGATTGACATGAGTTGAACCGGGCTATCAGGTTATTGAGCATGGCTGGCTAGAATCTTTTGGAAGATGCTACCTCTTTGCCCTGAAACTCCATCTGCCCTGCAACCATTAGAACTAAAAGTCTGCTTCTTCTTCAAAGCGAGATTTTCAGCAATTTAGCACACATATACTTTTTTGTTGGACAATGGCGGTAGCTGACAAGAAGGAAGCTGATGGATTTAAAATGTGGGGGGAAAGAGTTTTACGGATACTGTAGACTGCCAAAAAGACAAATCAGTGGGTTCTCGTTCAAATTAATCCTGAACTCTCCCTTGAAGCTAAAAATACTAAACTGAAGCTACTGTACTTTGGTCCCATCATGAGAAGACCAAACTCATAAGAAAAGACAGTAATGCTAGGAAAAATGGATGGCAACAGGAAAAGAGCAAGACCCAGGATGTGATGGACTGACTCAATTGAGAATGCCAAGGCCCTCAGTTTAAAAGACCTCTGCAAGGCTGTTAACAATAGGACATTTAGGAGGTCATTAATTCATAGGACTGCCGAAAGTAGGAAGCAACTTGATGGCACTTAACACCTCTCTCTCTCTCTCTCTCTCTCTCTCTCTGGTTGTTGGGAGACAAAACCCACTTTGTCATCTGTATGCTCAGTGCACAGACATTTTATTTATTTTTTTATCTTATTCTCTGCCTTCCTCACTGGTTAAGGTTAAAAAAATACAAATAAGGAAAAAAACCCCCACAATTGCTGGATTATAAAAATTCGAAAAAAATCCAGAGCAGTACATGCAATACAATGCATACATAATAACACATAGGAGTTTGGGCTGGTATAAATGCTATTAAACTTTAAGGTGTCACTGGATTTCTGCTTCGTTTTAGTATATACAATAAATAGTTGATAAACTACAACCTTATTCCCTCTTGAGAAAGAGCTATTCTGAACCATTTCATTTCTTACAGCTCTTTTAAAAATGTCCTCCTGAACAATTCAGGATTCTGTGTTCATTGAACAATTCCATAAAAGGTAGAATTTAACACTAGCTGATAAATCCCCCCCCGTATTTTTTAAGAAAGCAGATCACTGATGCATGTAAATAGGCTTGGTAATTGTAATGGTCTAGGCCAGTGGTGTCAAACTCGCACCCCTCCAGATGTTATGGACTACAGTTCCCATCACCCCTTGCCAGCATCACGCTGGCAGGGGATGATGAGAACTGTAGTCCATAGCATCTGGAGGGGCACGAGTTTGACACCCATGGTCTAGGCTAACCTGACCTTATCAAATCTTGGAAGCTAAGCAGAGTTGGCCTTAGTTGGTGTTTGGACAGGAGATTACTGGCAAACCACTTCCAAATGCCTCTTGCCTTGAAAACCCTTCAGAATCATTATGAGTCCTCTGTGATTTGACAGCACTTCAAACACAGAGACATTTGTGTAGGAAATGCTTTTTAAAAATTCTCAGAAACCCAAATGGGCTAGATTTCCAGTGTTCATGGGATTAAAAGACTTCTTTCTGTACCTTCTTGGTTGTCCTGCGGACTAACATAAGCTGAACAAATTGCCCAAAAGAAGCAGGTACTGGGAAATGCACTTAGTTTGCCTCATTTATTCCATACAGATTCCACTTTTCTTAGTGAGAAAACATACAAGAGTTTTGTTTTCTGTTTCCATGTAAGTGTGTTTAATATTGCAAGGAAACTGTTGTTTACTCATGAGGAACACTCGAGGCATTCTTGTCATGCAATTTAAAGAATCTCTTCGGAAAACATTTGGACACAGTTCTACTCTTTGTTTGCGGAACGTAATTTGAATATCAAATCCATCATCTGCTCACTAAAGTGTATGGATTAGGGCTGGCTGATCTAAGCATCAGAGGATCAATTATTCAGTGTTTAATTGCAAAGGACAGGAAAGCCCCATACAAATAGCATGCCTAATTAAACACTCAGCCAGGCCAGGCCCATACGCAGCCCTCCCTTTGAAGCATTAGCACATGATTGCTGTTTAATTGCTGCTTCGTCCAAAAAACGATCACTTTCAAAAGGTGTCAGCAAGGCTAGTGATGCTCTTACAAAAGGTCACATTTTCTTTGGGCCATCTGTGAAAGAGGCAGCGAAGGCTTGAAAGCCACCTCTTTTGGCTGACAGTTCACCCATGACCATTCCCCCCCCCCCCAAGATGATTCCTTAACAGAGGAGCAGGGGTGGTCTTAGTGATGTTGGGGTACTGAGCAAAAGTCCAAAATATGACCCCAGATTCATGAACACAACCAGCTGTCTGCTCCCCAGCCACTCCAGGCCCAAGAAAATGACAGTCCTCAACCCATTCAATTGTTGAGAGGAGACTAACAGAATCAATCTTGAAAATTATGTTTGATTTCACAGCTGCCAGTACTTTAGCTGGTTGTTGGCCCTTCATTACAGTTTGAGTCTCACCCAGAGGCCTAGGACATTGTAATGTATCGGTGTAAGATTTATGCAGATCCCAGTGGGGCTGCCTTCTGAATCTGACAGATGTTGATTTTGTCAACTTGAAGATGTTTCAAGTGCTGCCCCAGTGTTTTTGCAATGGAGGCCAAGGGTGCCGATTATTACTGGGATGATCTCAGCCATTTTGTGCCATAGTTGCTGAAGCTCGATTTTCAAATCGTAGCATTTAGTAACCTTCTCATGTTGTTTCAACAACCCTACTGTCACCAGGCATTGCAATGCCAATGATGGTCATTTTCTTGTCCTCGATCACTGTGATGTTTGGTGCATTATGTGCCAACACTTGGTCTGTTGGGATTTTAAACTCCCACAAGATCTTGACCTTCTCATTTTTTTTCTTTCTATGGACACCAGTTTTTAGCTGTCCTAATGTTGTAATTCTTGCATAAATTTCAGTGGATCATTTTGGCCACTGAGTTGTGCCTCTGTTTGTACTCAGTCTGGGTGATCTTACTGCAGCAGTTGAGTACATGATCTACAGTCCCGTCGGCTTTCTTGCACAGTCTGCATCTGAGGATTTTTCCGTTCTGGCTTTGATTGTATTTGTCCTAATGGCCTGCTCTTGAGCAGCTAAAATCAGTGATTCAGTTTCCTTTTTCAGAGTTCCAGTGGTTAACCACAGCCAGGTCTTTTCATTGTCCACCTTGTCCTTGATCTTCTCCAGAAATTGGCTGTGCAATGTTTTGTTGTGCCGGCTTTCAGTCCTCGTTTAAATCACATTTTTAATGTACTCCTATTTGGTTTTCAGGGCTTTCAGTAAATACCTGTTCTTGACTTTCATTCACATAATCAGCCAGCACATCTTCATCATCCTCATCATTTAGATTTAATAGGCCACTCCTCTCCTTTTGGGCTTAGGGCGGCGTACAATAACATACATACAATATAATAACAACAGTAATATAAAACTCAGAAAATACAAACAATACAAAACAAGCTAAAGGGAAAAAAACAAAGCAAAAGGGGGAAAGGAAGCTTTGCCGATCATGTTTGGTATGTGTGTGTAAAGTGCCACCAAGTGGCAGCCAACTTATAGCAACCCCTAGAGGAGTTTTCAGGGCAAGTGAATAAGTAGAGGTGGTTTGCCATTGCCTTCCTCTGCAGCATCTTCCTTGGAAGTCTCCCTTCTAAGTACCAACCCAGCTTAGCTTCTGAGATACGACGAGATTGGACTGAACTAAGCCATTCCACGTCTCATGATGCTTATAACAGAATGTAAACATTAAATAACCACACAGGGAAGCAACAAGGCCCTTCTCTTAGTCTGTTCATTATGTAGAACTCCTGCATGTTGGTTTTGGCATCTAATGGTCAATTTATACAGCACACTCTTAAAGCAATGCACCTAATATTTTTTACAAAGCAACAGCAAACAACCATGAAGCTATTAAAATGCAGGTAGAAACATTCTCAGCACCACAGATTCAGAACTAACAGTGCCATCCCAAGCAGAGTTATATTGTTCTAAGTCCAGTGAAGTCAATGGGGTTAGAAGGGTGTAACTCTGTTAGTGAAGTTCATGTCTCTTCCACTATGGAATTAGGAGTTACACTTCAGGGTTTGTCTGTGAGTGTATACGAATGTGAGGGACTCAGTTAAATAGACGAGAAGAACTGAAAAAAAACTTGAGCATTGAACAGCAATCTAGTTTCTCTGCTAATCCTTCTAAGCTAATTTTAATAAAAGGGATATAGAATAGTAATATTTTTGCGGCGCTGTTTGGTTAAGTGACTTTGGTGAAAACAAGCAGGTGAATTTAGAAATTAGTTTAATTAGAGAAAATTTTAATATCAGCTAACTCATTCAAACCATTTACTACGCTGACCATTTAAGTCAATTTCACTAATGGATAGGGAGATGAAAAGGGTACATAGAACAAACACCGTACGGCAGCCTAATTTCCCTTCAAGCCCCTTCAGCAAATTGCATATCTTAAAATGGAATTCCATTTGGCATTCGCACAACAGCATAAAAAGTTTTGAGGTTATCACTGACCTACTTACATAGTGAAAAGCTCCTAAGAACTATGTAACAATTGTGATTTAATGGCTTGGTTTATAAGAGCTCTGGGTTGGGAAATACCTGGAGATTTTAAAGGTGAAACTTGGGAGGGTTGAAAAGTAGAAGAGTTTGGATTGATATCCTGCTTTTCTCAATCTTAGGCGGTTTCCGCATGGGCTGAAAGCAACGGCTTCAGCCCGGTAAAACACCGTTTTGGCAGGAACCCTTCACACAGGCGCCGCTGCCAAATTGATGCAGCAGCGCTCTGTGCCCGCCAAAACAGTGTTTTCAAAACTAGCTCGGGGAGCGAGTTTTCCTGCAAACGTCGGCTACCATCTGCTGCCATGCGAACAGCAGCAGGTGGAAGCCGGCGTATTCCCCTCCCTGGCCCCAAACGCCTCCTGACCTCCTGCTGGCAGGCATTGCTCTGCTGTCACCAGGAGACACACACCCTGGTCTCTGTAGCTGCAGCCATCGCTCTGGCCATGGGGGCTTATCCCCTGGCCTCCTCGGAGCGACAGCAGAGCGATGCCTACCAGCAGGAGTTCAGGAGGCGTTTGAGGCCGGGGAGGGGAATACGAAGCTGTGCTGATCCTGCTCTAACAGCTGCGCATCCCATGGGGCCGTTTGTGCAAATGGCCCCAGAGCCTGCATCGGCATGATTAATGCCGATGCAGGCTCTCTGCCTTTGCTGTGCGGAAACAGCCTTAAGGAGTCTCAAAGTGGCTTACAAACTCCTTCCCTTCTTCTCCCCATGAAAGACAACTTGTGAGGTAAGTGGGGCTGGGAGAGTTCTATGAGAACTGTGCCTGGCCCAAGGCCACTCAGCAGGTTTCACGTGTAGAAGTGGGGAAACAAATCCAGTCCACCAGATGAGTCCACCACTCATGTGGAGGAGTGGGAAATCAAATTTGGTTTACCAGATTAAAGTCTGCCACTCTTAACCGCTATACCACATTAGGTGGGTTAGAGGAGGGAAGGAAAGAAACCTCAACAGGGTGCAATTGCCATAGAATCCATCCTCCAAAACAACCATTTTCTCCAGGTGAACTGATCTCTATTGCCTGGAGATCAGTTGTCATTCTGGGAGACTTCTAGGCCCCATCTGGAGGTTGGCTCCTTTACTTTAAAACAGGTTAAACCTCCATGAAGATGTGGAAATATATGCACAATAGAAAACAAAAACAATGGTGTTCAACAGGGTGCTGTGTGGTTTCCGGGCTCAACATTTTTATTGAAGGGGACCAATGCTGTTCTCCAGGGTAGCCATCCAAATAAAGAAGCCGCCATAACTGATCTTTCTGTTCTCCAAAGGGTGATCATGGATTGGAAATCTATTTTTTGACATGGTTGTTGCATGTCAAGGTGTTTCTCTACTCTGGCTTCCAAACCTGATTACTCTTTCTGGAACACTCACATGATGTCATGTTCTAACCATCTAGCTGCTAGGGTTTCCCTATTTTCAATATGCTATTTCCCAAACCTGCTTATTATTGGCAGAGCCAATAATATTATTATAATAAATCCCATGAAAGGCAATTGGCTGGATCATGACATACTTAGAAGGCCTTTCTTCATTTGGTACAAGCACTAGCAGTAGTGGAGTTCTGTCCCTTGGCTGTTCAGTCCAGCTCTGCTCCTGTGTGTGCCAAGGCAAATAGTCAGGTCAAGGGTTCCACGCAAAGACCACCCTGGATTTCATCAATTAGAAGTGTTCATTGAACTGGACACCTGAAGCCTGGCTTTGCAATCCCCAATTTCCCCCCAATATAATTCCACTGACACCTCCCCCCCCGCCCCCGCAACCTGTCCCATTCCCACGTATGCAGAAAGCGGGAAAAGTGTGTGAAAGCTGATGTCTATCTCCCAAGGTCAGGAGGGAGATAGGGAGCCATCTAACTAGAAAAAGGGGGCCAGAGTTGCTACTATTATCTATGACACAAGCAAGGAAAGAGGAACAGCAGGAGCAAACAGCAAACAGCGGAAAGGCCCCAGTTCAGGATGACTGTTAGCTTTCGAAGGCACTCTAACACTGAGAAGTCTAACATATCTGCAGGAAATACAGATAGCCATTTTGTTAGTGTTTCCAGGAAGCAATCAACTGCAGAGTGGGAAGGGTAATAGAGGCTAGCTAAAGCTCCCTCAACAAACAGCTTGCTGAGAAGGGAAGAATTGTATTGCTTGTAACCGCAGGAAGGCTGGCAGGCAGGTTGCTATGGAGCAGATATAGATAGGAATACAATCAAGTGCTTCTTCTCTGTAATGAAGATGCATGAGATGTGTCATAAAGAATGGGCACTCTGTGAACAGCATCAGTGAAAAACAAACTGTTGAAAGGCTTATCTGGAGGCCAATGAAAGTCAGAATGTACTCATGGTACTTAACAATGTTTGCCATCCGAGAATGGGACTGTCCTTGCTCCATGATTCCTTCACCTTTTCCCTGGAATAAAACTGTTCAACACACGTAGCTGTGGGGTAAAAATTTGGCCATAGCCAACTGTTTATTAGCACATATGCAATTATGAAGTGTAAGGTGCAGAATGGGATCTGATCTGTACTCTGGGTAGCCTGATTGCTGCCCCCATTGAGTTCTCTCCTCCACCCTGCCTGTTGGAGGAAGATGTCACCTTTTAACTCAGCAGGGTGGAACGACCATTTGGTGGATCTTCTGCTGGACTCAGCTGGGCAGAGGGCCACATACTGAACATCCTTGGTGGTGCAAATGACCTTTTAACATCCTTTTGCTGCCAAGGGGCGCAAGCCTCGGATGCCCTCCCTAGGGGCTTGCTCCACCCCATTATCTCTTACAGAGGATCCCCAAAGAGAGGTAGCTTTCTGGCTCCCCTCCCGACAGATCAGTTCCCATGCGCAACCCGCCTGTCTGGCTATGCAACGTCACTGTCCAAGTATCCTGAGGGAGAGGTGGGTGGGAAACTTGCCTGCTGGAGGAAGAGGGGGTGAGGGGTGAGGGGTTTGTCCTCACCTTTTAAGGCATCCCCTCACCCCTTCTGATGATGTTGTCCTCTTTCACCATCCCCTTCCCAGCCAGCAATGGCAGCCTTGCCGATCCGTAGCTGCTCTTTGTATTATGAACACTGTCAGCATTCCTCTGGCCTTCACCCCTAACTTTTTTCTTTTCCAGTTATGATGCCTGCAGCTTTGCACAGAGAAGGCTTTGATGTGAATCCCATGTTTCATGAAGCTGATCCAGAATTTTGCAGAGCAATTGACTAAGGGTGGTTCCCACAAACAAAAGTGTGGTGGTGGTGGGGAGGTACAAAGGAATAGCCTAAATTCTAAATTTTAATAAGCACTGTTGTTGTAAAAGCGATATTATTTATTTATTTATTTATTTATTTATTTATTTATTTATTTATTTATTTATTTATTTATTTATTTATTTATTGGGTTTATATTATTATGCACTGTTTTCTAAAAGGCTCTTCAGTCAGGCAGGGACAAGTTCTAATTTCTGACATGGTTGATGCTCAGGGTTTCAAAGGAGTCCTGATACCTACTTTGGGAAGAATCCCTGCTCCCTCATTCTAAACGGGTGAAGAAAGGCTGAGGTTGCATTTTGAGGATACATTTTCAGATGCACTTTATTACACTATTTTGTGTTGCTTTCTTTGCAAATGATATGGCCGCAGAGGAGGGGGTGCTAAATTAGTATAGGTAGCAAGACCAAGGATAGTATTTTTTAAATCGACACTGTTGTCTTATGCAGCTGAAAAACAAGACTGGTGTGGTGTGAGGGTTACAGCAAGGGTCTTGAACTAGTAGATCATGAGCTATTGGTAACTCACCAGATGCTGCAAAATAGCCTTGAATTCCAGAAGACCCCAAGAAAAAATGGAGAAAAGATCTGTTCTAGGCTTTTTAAAATGCTTATATGTTGTAAGATTTTTCTCTGTTGCTGCTTAGCAGATAGCTTCATTTTTGGTGCTCTTCCCAGGAGACAGCTAAACTTGCTTGGGGGAGGAGAAGTAATTGCTCAAATCTAGCTCTTCAGTTAATGTATTTGCACCCCGCCTTTCTTTCCAGCGGTGCCCAAAAATAGTTTACATCATTCTCCTCTTCTCCATTTTATCCTCACAACAATGCTGTGAGGTAGGTTAGGGCCGATAGTATGTTACTGGCCCAAGGTTACCCCACAAACTTCCATGGCAGAGTAGCAATTTGAACCTAGGTCTCCCAAATCCTAGTTCAACACTCTAAACATTTTATTGCAGTGGCTGTTGGAAAAAAATGGCTGATGTTCCCTGAGTTCGGTGCAAAGAGAGTGATACCCCCCCCCCGCCCCATGGTCACCCACTAACCTTTCAGTTAAAACAGTGATTTGGACCTGGGTCACCCAACTGCTAGCCCAAAATTTTAGATCCTCACTGGTGTGACTTTTGGGGTTCTATTAAGAGACACCAGAGTTGAAAAACCAGACAGAATGTATCAGCCTTAAGACAAATAAAGACACTTACAAAGGAACTTTTGCTCAAAATACTTTGTGTGCCAAACAAAGGATTACAAAACATTATATTGCCCACAAAGGCAGCTGCCATCCTTCATCCACTCACACCAGGACAGTTTCTCAGGTGATTTTAAGTTCGCCCCCCAAATCCTCCTGGCCCAACCTCCACATCTCCTGGCTGGAGTCTGGCTGCTGACCCTGGAGTTGACAAAAAGCAATAAAACCTTATCTTCAGAGAAAACACATGGTATTGAAAACACTTAGTGTGCGGACATTTTTAAAAGGTCTTGTCTATTGAACTGGTTCTTTTTGGGGAGGAACACAAAGAATCGTAAACGTTCCTTACTGAAAGGATCTGTGTTTGATACTTGCATTACAAAATACCTTTATTAAGTTTAAAAAATATCCAGGGGGTCTGTGCCTCACAACCACCACAACACATTGAGAGGGAACCCAGGGCCTTTCCCCACTTACCTTAAGCCCCACTCTACTCCAGGAGAATAGCGCGGGGTCCCTCAGCTCTCCCCACTGAGAGGGGCGGCGACAGCGCAGCCGCCCCGAAGCTGCTGCTGTCACGCCCCTCAGCGCGCGGCATTCCAGGCGCTCTTCTTAACGGTGCCTTTTGATGGCCCCGCGCAGAGCGCGGGGTCGTGGGGAGGGCCGAGCGCGCGCCTGGGATGCTGCGGGCTGAGAGCAGCGCGTGGCATAGAGGGGAACGACGGGAGTGGGGAAAGGCCCCAGTCCTTCCTCACCACTCATCTCTCAAGTCTCACCTGTGTCCCTTTCACTAAGAAGTGGTTTGTGTGAAGCCATAGTCTTATCTTCGATCTTCCTCTAACTACTTCCTCTAGGAGCATGTATGGAATATGCATGTGTGTAAAGTGCCATCAAGTCACCACTGAATGAATGGAACATTGTACATTTGAAGGACTGCACATTGAAAATATGTGCCCTGCGCTTATGAAACTATAGTGGGTGGCTATAACAAGAAAAGTGGTGTCTGTTGGGTTAGAATTCCTTTCTGTCACGCTGTTGTTAAAGGCACAAATTCCTCTGTCAGGAAAAAAGGTTGCACACCTAATAACCCACCAAGTGAATGAAATCATATGCTGCGGGTGGGAATATAAGAGCAGATGCCCTTGAAGCTGGATGTGGATAATTTTCACCCCGGTTGCTGCTTGAAAAGAAGAAACAGGGTGTACTTTGCATTCTAAGGAACAAAAGCAGCCCATGTTTGTAAATGTCGACAGAAAAAAAGGAGCTGACGATACAAGTAAGTAAGAAACTGCAAGGGAGGGGGGAGTTCATGTAGATTGAAAAAAGGGTTGAAAAAGGGAGCTAATGAAGTGCTATCACCTTGAGCAATTTCAGATCCATAACATTCAAACTGGTGTTTAAAAAAGAAGGATGGTGAAAATGTTATTCTTCTGTTGTTCAACTGAGAAGGGGGAGAAAAATGACAAAGTGGTTGCCAAGTGTCGCATGCAGCAGTGATTGAAAAGGGCTAAAAGCTGGGATTCCACATCTGTGCTGTGAGATGGACTTGTTCAAATGTAAGCCCAGTCATTACACTGTTGGGTTTCCTTAGGCAAGGTGGTAGCTTTCTCCTTCAGTTCTCCATTGGTAATATTGGGTGGGTTGGGGGGATGACATGTACGTAAAAAGGTATTTGTGGTTTCCACCAGGGTGAAGCTAAGCTGGAGCAGAGAGCAGGAAGAAAGCAGCTCCACTCATTTTCTCCTTCAAATCCCAAAAGAGATCGAGTTGGTAGGGAACTTCATGCACTGCTTCCAATGACCTTCAGCAAATCCTTACAGTGCAATCTGTGTGTGTGTGTGTCTGTTTCACAGCAGCCAAGGATGGTACTGTCACACAATGGTATAGCACCAAGGGGGTGGAGAGTGCACAAGGCACCAGGCGCATGTCCCTGCGGGGGTGTGGTGAGGGTGTGGAGGGGTCGTGGAGGGGGCATGGAGGGGAAGATGGGGGTGTGGCAAGGGTGCAGAGCGCACCCTGGGTGCAGTTTCCCCTCACTCCGCCCATGCTGTCACAGCATAGCCCCCCTGCCTCCAAAGTGGCTTCAGCCAGCAAAGGAAGCATGAAAAACAGCAGAAATCCCTGGCTGCCATGAAACCCTCTATGCAGACAAATGGGCAGGGGCGAAACAAGGGGGAACTGAGCCTGGGGCACGCGTGTGCCCTGCACTCCTGCCACGCCCCTTTCATGCACTGGCCACACCCCCACTCTGGTGCACGCCAGGGCCTTGCGCCCCCTGCCGCATTGGCACTACGCCACTGCTAATGGGCTGTGTCACAATTTTACCTGTTATAAGTCTGTGCCAGCCAAAGGTGTTCCCAGGCCAAAAGGCCACAGAAAGCCAACTAAAGTCAGCTCCACCCCAGATAATGCCCCTGGAATGGCACCACCATCACTGGTGCAGAAACACCTTCTGTATTTGGGTGCCACAGCACTCTACCGCCAGCATCAGTGCCCCTCCTGCCAATATGCTTCCCCTTTGCACTGGCACATGGGGCACTCATGTTGGCATGCCCTTGTACACTTTTACAACTCTTCCCTCCCCCCCCCCAAAGGATTGCACTGTTAGTGTCTCATTAGTTGAGGAGTTCACAGTTCCTGAGCAAGTTACAAAGGATTTGGGGCATGTTCCGGAGAGCTTGTCAGCCCTTTTTGAGTGCCTCTTTTATTTTGTGTAAATGGGGAAAGTGATTTAAGCCACATTGACACCCTTGTTCTTCTCCCTTTTGGACTGGCTTGTAATATCAACCCATCACCATACATTGTGATGTTACACCAGAGCTGTAATCTTGATGCTTCACCTAGCCCCACTTTTATGCTTATAGAATTGAGCTGTAAGAGCATAAAGCAACTGTGAACATGAAAGAGAAACTCTGGTTTATGGAAAAGCTACACAAATTAATGCCTACGCTGATAACTCCTTATGGTTAAGTGTGTTGTCATTTTCCTTTGTATTGCGTGGTACGCTCCCACGAGAGCTCTCTGTTCCAGTTTTGCATTAAAGTAGTAAATTTGTGTAGTCTCTCTCTCTTTTCTGTGTACTCTTCCTACTTGTGTCACTTAAGAGCCAAATGCTTGCTACTGTTATCGCCAGCGCTAGGAGGGGAAATCCTTCGGGTGCAATTCACATGTCTCGTTTTCACATTTGGTGGAGCCCATCAGCTTGCAGTCTACAGTGGTTCCGAATGCTGATCTATGGCATAATCCACAAGTTTCACAATTGCTTTTTGAACCCAATGGGACGTGAGAATATTCCACTGCTTTCAAGACTAGAGTCCCAGAGGTCTGAGTCTACTGAGCCCCAAAAGGCTGCCTAAATTAAACATATTACATTTGTCAGGGTCAAGGCTGAGAGTATGTGACTGGCCCAAGGACACCCAGCAAGAGTGGCAGAGTGAGGATTGAACCTGGGTTTCCCATATCCTAATCCTATACTTTAACCACACTGATTCTGATGTGATGGATGTGTGTTGCAGGGGTGGTAAAAAGAAAAAAAGACGACAGATTTGGAATGCTGTCTGATATTTTAAAAACTGAAGTTGGATTCTTCAATCTTGGAACTCAAATTAGTTATGTTAGGAAATGAATTAGATTGTTGTGGGAACCTCCAGATTTGCAGAATGTTTCAAAGCACTAATTTGGGGATATCCCCTCCCCAAAACAATAGTGACATCTGCACAGCAGGCACCAGAAAGGTGGAAGTTTCACCTGAGCATGGAAGCTGGTGGAAGCTGAACCAGAGTAAGCAGCCAGGAAGGGGGAAGCCAGAATTGTGGGGTGGGGAATGGGGGGGAGCGAGCCGGCAGCAAAGAGTAGGGAAGTCTGAACCAGTTAGAAGGGACAGGACAGCTGGAGCTGGAGCGTGTGTGGGGCAGGGAAATGGGATTTCTCTCCTCCCACGAGTTACTGTAGCTCCCTGTCTTGTACTCGTGTGCATGTAGTTCAGCTTTTCTTGTGAAGGGTTGTGTGTGTCTATGTATGTGTGTGTGACTGTGCACACATGCATACACACATTAGTTTGTTAAGGAAGGCCCAAATGAAAACTGGTGATATGGCTGCCTCTGGTTTCCCCAAGTGTTGGGAAATTCATATAGTGTGCTGAAATAAGAATTGCATATTAACAATATAGCATTAGTATGCCTGGGTAATTAACCTTATCCTTATGTAAATAAGATTAATTAGTAATTTCCCCTGCTAATCTGGTGGGAAACAAGGATAATTATAGTTGTATTGTTTATGTAAATTTTGCCCAAATATGCAGAAAGACACCCCAAATTGCAAAGGAAAGTTCACCTCAGTGACTTCTTCTGAATTTTCCTCAATAAGAAAGATAAACTAATTAGGATATTTTTTTTAAATGGACACTTGTTCTGCAGCTATCCTTGCCCTCTTTGTCTTAGACTGTCTGGCAAAGTGTCCTACCATGTCATGGTCTAGTAATTAAAATTAATTTGTAGACAGTCATGAAGATATGACGGTTCATAAGACATGAACTGGACAACCTCCCCAAGAGAAAAAAGTGGGTGATGTAGACCAATGGGTTTCAGGCCAGTCATACCAATGAAACAGCAACCATTCTCGATCAGATCAAGAGCCCATCCACGACGATATTTGATTCCAGTGGTGACCACCTGATGACTCTGCCACATCCACAAATATAGCTAATAACACGTCACTTCTATCACCCTTCCTTAGCCTGTACTCAAAGGTCTCTGGAGATGGAGGCATCATTTAACAATTACCATCTGACTAGGATGATTCTGGCCACTTCACACATTACAAGGCAGCCAACCAAGATCTATCGCCAAGAATAAATCAAAAGGAGGGTGTGGCCAATGTGGGTTTTCCAAAGACCGTACTTGTAGGATATGATGAGTGGCATCCTACCTTAGGCTGCAAGAAGAGCCACTTAAATTGGAGGGAGTCTCCTTAGGCCGGCTTTCAGTTAGGCTTTGTGGAAGGGTAAGATACAGGCTACTGTCTTGACCGAGAGATCATGATCTGGGGATGCTGAGGAATGAATGTGATTCTTGAAAGATCCCATCTAACTTAGGCTTTAGCAAAATAAAAAAAATGGCAAAATTCAGGTTTGGGTATAGCAGGCTTCAAAATTATTGGAAAACCTAAATATTTGATTCAAAACTTGAAAAAATGTGGGTTTCTTAAAAAAACCCCTGAAAAAATTGGCTTCATTTGAGCCTATGGGGATTTTTGTTTGTTTGGGGGGCGGGGTTGCAGTTTTTAAAATAGAGATGCCCAACCTGCAGAGTGGGTTCAGGACACTCTCTTAATAAGAGCATCCAGGTTTGGTGAAGTTTGGTTCATGGGGTACAGTGCTATGGGTTCCCAAAGGGGTAGCCCCCATCTTCCATAGTTTCCAGTGATTTCTAACCGATGTAGAATCTTAAATACTAGCCCATGTATTGTGACACAGGGTTTCATGGTCTAGATTTGACTTTGTCACAGGGATGATGAGAAAAGAGGTAAGCAAAAGGTAATTGAAACATGTAAAGGTGGAAGGCAAGAAGGGAATGTGCGACAAGACGAAGAATAGATTAGAATCCGGAGAAAAAGGATGGTGTAGCAGCTCCGTATGCTTAATTCTGATGCCCACAGAAAAGAAACTTATTGCTGAACATGTCTTGAGAATCTGTTACAGGAGCGCTTTCCACCCACAACCTTTAACAGTGTCAGACTTGCTACTTTTGTTCAAACAACTGACTTGTAAAGGTTCACCTCCACCATCACTCTCTTAGCAACCATTAAGTCTTTGCTGAGTCAAGGTCTTTCCGGGTAATTTAGAGTTCATTTTGTTTCCATCTGACTGTGAAAACTGATGACTGCAGTAAGAGCTCAACTGAGAACTCTTATGGTCCAGATCAACCAAAAGAAAGGGATAAAATCCTAGGCAAAAAAACACTGAAAAAAACACTAAAGCGACATCATAGGTTCCCCTCATATGAGCTTCTCCCCAGATTTTGGAGTTCAAAATTATTTGTCCTTGATTGTGAAAGTAGGGTTGCCAATCTCTAGGTGGAAGAAGAAAAAGAAGAAGAGTTTGGATTGATATCCCACCTTTCTCTCCTGTAAGGAGACTTACAAGTTCCTTTCCCTTCCTCCCCCCACAACAGACACCTTGTGTGGTAGGTGGGGCTGATAAAGTTACCAGAGAACTGTGACTAGCCCAAGGTCACCCAGCAGGAATGTAAGAGTGCGGAAACACATCTGGTTCACCAGATAAACCTCAGCCACTCAGGTGGAGGAGTGGGGAATCAAACCCAGTTCTCCAGATTAGAATCCACCTGCTCTTAACCACTACACTATGCTGGCTCTCAGGTGCGGCCTGGATATCTCCCAGAATTAGAACCGACTCCCAGATGAGATAAATTCCTCCAAAGAAAATGGCTGTTTCAGAGGGTGGTTGTGAAAGAAAGGTGCTTATATGTTCTGCTTTTCGCTGCCACCAAAATATAAAGTTTTTCTCTATAGCCCACTCAAACTGATTTTTCACGGTCACCACCCTTTGCTGGGGAACACACACAGACACAGACAGAAAATAAAAATAACTGGAACGCGTTTAAAGTTGAACAAAACTCAAAACTTTTATTTGCTGGCTTTAACAGAGGCTTCTCAGATAAACTGGAGAGGTTTTACGCTTGGTTTCAGAGAAAGTTTGCTTAAGCTTAACGGTTTCAGAATACGTTTGTTTAAGCTTAACAGTTGCAGGCACTTTACTTCAGTTACACAATGAACACTCGCAGGTGTCCCTTCACTCCAGATTTTACTTCAGAAAAAAAAGATGTTTCTTTAAAGATGTTGCTTTGGAGCTTTTACACTCCCTCTTAAAAATGAAGTTTTCAGGCCACTGTTCCTCGCCACAAAATAAAACACCCAGTCTACGCCCAGTGGGATTCAGGCATAACAGCCTCCCTCTCCCACACTCCCCAAAATTTGGCCACTCTGCCACAGGGACTGGGCCTCCCAAGACTGATGTTCACTGTGGGACAGACTTTTAGACTGTTAGAGGTTTCCCTCAAAAACAAAACAAAACACCTGAGGGCGGACACTCTCCTCCAAACTCAGGGTTTTAGTTGACCTAATAGCTTCTTCAGCTAATGCTACCACAGCAGTGAGAGATCTGGTCGGATTCTCCTCACTCTGTCACCAAAAAGTACCAGAGGGCACACAAGCTCACACAGAGCCAAAAAGTCCAAAGACTCCAAAAAGAAGCACACCTCAGCACTCTCGCTGACAGTATATATAGTCTCTGGCTATTTTTCTCTGGCCAATCAGGGCTGGCCAGGGCTTAACTCTTTCAGGGGCGGTTCCACTCTGTAACCTGAATGCAGGATAAGTGCATTTGTCACAGTGGTCTCTGCAACATTATACCTCACTGAGCCCCCTCCTCTCCCAAGGATCCACTTCCAATCTCCAGGAATTTCTCTGCCCAAAGGTGGCAATTCTAAATACTCCTTTTGAACATTTTGAATTTCCTGTGGAACATTCAGTATGTACAGTACAGACTAAAAGCCCAAACGAGAGCATGTGCAACCAGGGTCAGCGCTGCGGCTGTGTCACCACGCTTAGTTGACCCAAAGGGCTTTCAAGCAGTGCGGGAGGGAGAAAAAACAAGAAGACTCTGGGCTGCCTTAAAACCACCTCTTTTTAAAAAGGACTTATACCATACTTTTACCCACACAATGGGGTTTTCTGTGTCTCCTTCTGCGCCTTTGAACCGCTTCCCCCCCTCCTCGGGCGGCAAATGCAGGGAAAAGTTCAATTTGCAATGGTGCAAATAACCAGAAGGAACTGAAACCTGTATCCAACTACATGCTTCTCTTCTAAAACTAATTTTAGAAAATCTCATCATTAAATGAAAGAGAAATGCAGGGCAGAGCAAAATTCTCTAAAAGTAAAATGAAGAAGAAAATCTGTTCATTTCTATCCCAAGCATGATTCTCAACTACATTTGAGCAATTTTAAGTTCCATTGATTTCAATTGGAGAGTTAAGCAAATGATTAACTCTCTCTTGATTGAAATCACTGTGACTTAAAAGTGATTAACTTTTGCTGGATTATAACCTACTTGCTCTGTTAATTCTGGAACCTTTTAAAACAGACTCACAAAAACCATAGGGGGGAAAAGTTACTTCCACCTGACCCCTGAGATAATTTCTTGTTTGAGAGTCAAAGGTACTGCAGCACTTTAGATCATTATATTCACAAGCACCATCAAATAAATTTATTTACATGTCGAGTTTATAGTGTTAAAGATGCAAAGGCTATCCATGCTTTTAAAGGGTGTAGCATCAGGGCCTATGGTCAGGGGGGGGGAAAGCTAGTGTATCTGCAAATATGTTCTTAATAAGCACTAATTGTTAGGAGAAAGTCTAAAAAGTTCAGTTCTTAAATGGCTTATTAGAGGTGATCATTCACAGTTAAGGGCAAAAAAGCAGTGGTGGGATTCATCAGGTTCTCACCACTTCAGCAGAGCCGGTTGTTTAACTGCTAGTTATTAAAGTATTTGAATTCCACCACCAGAACTGGTTGTTAAATTATTTGAATCCCACCACTGCAGAAAAGTATATGTGTGTGTATAGGTTTGTGTATGCAAGAGTAGCAATTTGAGCACAGAACAGACGCACAACATGAAACAGAAAAAGTTAAAGCTGTGAGCTGGCTAAAAGTGAAAAGCCATGGAGTGGATGTCTCTCCACCTCAGTATTTGATCTGCTGTCTTGCAGGAGTGCCTGATTGCCTCCACCTGTGCCTTTTTATTTGTAAAATAAAACACATATTACAAACAACAATCTATATATATTTTGTGTACTGTCACATCCAAAGGAAAGGTGAGAATCCATTGTTCCTGAATCTTCTTATCATTGAGTGAAATGTCCCTATATTGTACTCTCTTTGAGCAAATTAACCAAGCAACAACAGCCCTTCCAAAATGTTGTCCAATTCTTTGAACTGCAAGAGATGCTACAATTTATAGAGTTTACTGGAAGGAATGGCTCGGTCCCTCTCCAGGTTGCAAGTGAATTGTGACCAAAGGAAGTTGGAGATGAATAGGAAGGTTCGTTGCTGGGCAAATGATCAGAGGAAGCAAAAAACAAAAAAGTCTACAAACATGTCTTAAAGGAGTTAGAGTGCCCCCTTGTTTTCTTCATGTTTCTCTTTGGCAGGTTGAGATGATGACAATATGACTCATAAAATGTAGGGTTTTTTAAAAAAAAGAAGAAGAGAGAATGGTACAGAGGTGGAAGTGAAGTAATCCACTATAAATACACCCTCTAAGGTATGAGGAATTTCTTCAGGAGAGGGGAAGCAGAAAACAGCAAGTTCCCTATTAGTGGGAGTCTGTGATAAGAGCCCTTGGGGAAATGAAATGATCTCTCGTATTGAGTTTTTAAATTGATGGATACATTAGGAAAAGAAGTCCAGTTCACTGATAGACAGCCCACGTTCCTCAAACCAGTTCAAACAGTGTGCTTAGGCTAGCTGTATTCAACTCAATTAACACATGATTCTGCGACACACTAAATTCAAGGCTTGCCTGGTACTGAATCAATTGATTTTTTTTTTAAGGAGCCGTCTTCTCTCACATGTAAACAGAAGGCTGCATCTTACTGAGCTATTGTATCTGAAGCTCGGCCCAGGAGACATCTGAGTTGAAATGAAGGATGATTTTGCATTTCTTGTCCCTGCTGATCTGATCTCCAGATCCCCATTCTGATTCCACATCTCTGTTGTGCAAATGAAACCTGCAGTTCTGTATACTTTTACCATTGGAGATTGGATGGCAAATCAGTAGAGCAGGTCAAAGTTCAAACATCTAGGTGTCGCTTTCGCCCACAAAGCTTTCCGAGTTAAACATAAAGAGCTTGCAGCAAAGAGTGCCAAGGCAACGTCAGCTGCCAATTTAAATTTCTTTGCTTCTAAAGGGGGCAAATTTATCCCAGTGACATTAAAGTTATTTGCGGCCAGATGTGCAGAGGCTACTGAAATAAGAACAGACACGGTTTGGATTGAAATAGGGCCGCAGCCCTTTTTATTAAAACAATGCTTAAATGAAGCTGGGCGAGCAAGAGGAACACATCTTCCTGCTGATCAGCCATCCTGGCTGATCGAGACTTCCCCCCATTCAATTGAGGAGGACAGAGGTTTTGGGCCACGGGGCATCCACCCCATTCCCTGTGGCCCTACCAGCTGGGACATCAGGCTCGCCTGCAGAGGCCCTTAGAGACATGCTCCCCGAGCTCTTCCCCACTTCCATCCTCTTATGGAGGCCTCCATAGGCGGGTAGGTCCGGCCTGCAAGCTCAGTCCTCCCTCAAAATGATGAGCTCCTCTGCCCAAACCGCCCCCAAAGGACTGTGATGAATAAACTAAAAAATCCCATCCCTTCCAGGAGGGCAGGTCGGTCAGTTTGCCTCGAGGCATCAAAAAAGAGGCCGAGGCCACCGTGTGCTGCCTTATATATAGGCAGCTTGCTCCACCCAAATGCCCGTGAGCATCAGTGCGCAATTGCCGGGTGGTGAGGCTGGCCATTCGGCTGCCCAGGGACGCGCATGCTCCCTTTCTGGAGCGCTTACCATGTGCCCTGCCCCCTGTCGCAATTACGGGTCTAGCTGATTCTAGTGCCGTTTTTTAGTGTGAAAATAATACAGCAACTGCTATACGGGATCCCTCTGTGGATCAGTGACTGAGCTCCTTCTCTAGAAATAATCAAATCAAGCTTTCTTTATCAAATGTTTGGAGTCCCACGTTGTGTAACATACACAATTTTATGCCTAGAAGCTGGCCAGTTACAAGAGCCTGGCTCCTCACTTTCAAATTCCTGACCAGACTCTGCTTTTCCACTGATGCAAATAGTTATCTTTGTTTGGTCTTCCCGAGATTCAACGCTCCAATTGGTGGATCCACACTGAAAACAAACTCATCACCCTAGGCCTTTCCTGGGATATTTTGCTCCAAACAATTAAATCCCGTCTCTTTAGTCAAGAACTTCAACTCTTGGCTCAAAGAGCTGTGGTCTCATGCTCACCTATATACTTTGGTATTATCCCTACTAAAGTGCAAATTGCCTGCTATTTAAAGATTCTATTCAATCTCAAACAAAGGTGGGCCCTTACTAGAGCTGGGTGCAACTCTTTCCCCTCAGCCTTTCTCCAAGGGCATTTTTCAAGGACCCCTAAACAAGACCAGCTTTACTCCCCATTGCACTAATACTCCTGAGACGATGCTGCACATTTTATTTGATTGCCCTAAATTGACGGATTTTAGAAGTGATTTTCATTGCATTACCCCTCTCTGTTGAGGCATTCTACTCTTAATCTTAGGGCTTGTTTTTTGTTAAATAATAGCTCATCCATGATATTGGAGACGGTTGCAGATTTATTGGGAAAGGTTCTGGTATGCTGATCCTCTCCTGTATTTCAGATTTTTGCACTGTTTGTTTTCAATTCTATATTTTTAATGCCGATTAAAGGTTTATTATTATTATTATTATTATTATTATTATACACATAACAACACAGCACAAGTGTCTGGAATTCATCTCTGAATATCGAGTCCTTCCCAAGGACCTAGGATATTAGAGGTATTTGCGTAGAATGTGTGCAGTTCCTAGAAGTGCTGCTTTCTGCAGCATGTGGACTGATGTTCTGTCCAAGTTTAGGCTTTCCAGATGTTTTTCAAGATTTCTTGGGATTCCTCCTAGAGCACCGACTACTAGTGGGATTACTGTTGTTCTTTTCTGCCACAATCGTTCAACTTCAATTTGTAGGTCCTTGTATATTGTGATCTTTTCCAGCTCTTTGTCCTCTACCCTGCTGTCAACTGGCACAGCAACATCTATGATCCAAACATGTTTTTTCTCTATCACTGTTATGTCTGGGGTGTTGTGTGCCAGGTGTCTGTCTGTTTGTATTCTAAAGTCCCAGAGTATTTTTGCTTCTTCATTTTCTGTGGTCTTCTCTGGCTTGTGCTCGTACCTTATTATTATAATAATAATAATAATAATAATAATAATAATAATAATAATAATAATAATAATAATAATAATAATTATACTATTTTGTTTCCTCATACTGAATTATCTCCATAAAACGTACACTTAAAAACACCCATTGTGTATCATATCAGCATTATACATTATATTGATCCAACTACTTTTCATTCAATTTTGCCAAATTCTCCTCTGCACTACAGTTGCTATCCCACCTGCCTTTTTTTCCATGCAGGCATCAAAATCCTTAGCCCAGCTTTTTAAGGGAAATTAAAAGGCGGCACTCCTCCCTTTCTCCCCACAGGAAAAGCTAGTTGGGTTGGCTCCAACCCTGAGTATGTGGAAATACAATATAAATAAATGAAAAAGTAATAAAATGGGTAACATTCACCCAATCCTAGTTCAACTCTCTACCCAACTATTAGCAATTTAGCAAAGATAATGCCATCTCAACCTTATCTCCCCATCTGAAAAAGATATCTGGGAGCCACTATGGTACAGTGGTTTATGGTGACTGACTAGAAACCCTCCCCTCCATAACACTGAGTGTTCATTTTGTACAAAACTAATATGGCTGCAGAAAAAAGGAGTATTTTGACTTGAAGACACTATTCCACTCACTGTAGGAGAAAAATGATCCATTTTATTTCAGGATTCAAAGAGAATTCCAAAGAGGCTGCCAGCTTCCAGGTAAATGGAGATCAGATCTCCCTCTATTACAACCGAGATCAGCACACCTGGAGAAAATGGCTGCTTTGGAAGGTGGACTCCATGGCATTATACTCCACTGAAGCCCCTCCTCCCACCAAACCCCACCCTCCTCAGGCTTCATTCCAAAAATCTCCAGGTATTTCCCAATATGGGAACTAGCAACTATATGACAAAACTCCAATAGAAATCCAAACCATATTTTGGATCCTACTAACATGTTATGTGTGCACTATATAATCGCCATTATGGAGTGAACTTCCTCTTACACATTTTCTGAAGGGCTCATTGAAAGTCATCAATCTTGCTCAAACACAAGTGCCAACACAAGAGGAAGTGAATTTCTTGGCAGACTATCCAGAACACTTGGAGTTTGTTCTTAAGATCCAAGCTTGAAAGAGGAAGGGGGGGGGCATATCCAGTTTTATTTTGCAACACAACCACATAAAACAATACATACATGATTGTGTTCTGGCATAAAAATATCAAACACAGGGTGCTCTCAGTCAGTGGTCAGGCTGCTTAGACACACTACAACAGGGTTTTCCAACTTTTTTGAGCCTGGAGGCACATTTGGAATTCTGACACAGCATAGTGGGTACAGAAATAAAATGGCCACCACAAAATGGCTGCCATGGATTGTAGAGCCAGCCACAAAACGATGATCACAGTTTAACTTCAGTAAGATAGTGTAGCTATTTGTATTGTGATAGCAGCTGCTGCCAAAGCAATTTTTTTAAAAATTGCACAATCAATCAAATCTCCAATAGTCAATCAGAAGGCTTGCTGTACAAAAATCCTGCCTTGCCACACCCACTTCCTAAAAAGATTTAGGCACCTGAAAAAGTGTCACTGGGTGCCATGGTTCCCACAGGCACCCCACTGTGGTCCCCTGCTCTACAAAGTATAGATGGATAGCCCTTTGTTATTTAGATAGAAACATGGCCTTCTTCAGTATGTATATTATCTCTTTCAACAATTGTTATTCTCTAGCTGATTCTCTTTTTAATTTTCAATAGACTATCTTCCCTTCACTCTCCTCCATGAGCTCTTTCTATAATGTTCCCCACATCATATACAAGGTAAAAGTAGTTCCCTGTGCAAACACCAAGTCATTAATGATCCATGGGGTTAGCAGGCAGACTGTTTAAAGGGTGGTTTGCCATTGGCTTCCCCAGTCACTTTAACCCCAGAAAGCTGGGTACTCATTTTACCAAGTTTGGAAGGATGGAATGTTGAGTCAATCTTGAGCCAGCTACCTGAAACTGACTTCTGTTGGGATTGAACTCAGGTCGTGAGCAGAACTTTGACTCAGTACTGCTGCTTATCACTGTGCACCACAGGGCTCTTCATATCTGGAGGGGCTCATAATTTAGAAATCCCAGGAGTCAAGGTTATGTTTCATACATAAAACTTTTCCTGAAATATCTGGCAAATGAAACATGAGGCATATATCAGCCATAATTCCCACACAGAAAGCCAGATTAGAAATGATGAAAAATAGAAATAAATCAAAATATTCACCAATTTGGAAAAATATGATAAAAAAGGAACTCTCTTCAGAATTTTCACTACCCATTAAATATAACCCATCAACTAATTTTTGCTTTTCACTGCACAATATACCATCGCTTAGCAAAATACATCTTTTAAATTCTGCTTTCAGCTACGTTCCTAAACAAATCAGCTGTTGAAAGACAGATACTCTACATACTCTCTCAGTGACCCCAAAGTTTCCAGGCTCCAAGGTGCCCAGCTCCCAGAGATCACCATTTTCGCCCATCTGTAACTATAATACATATAGCTTCAAAGGCCATCCATGAAACAGTGCTAATAAATCTGTTTTACTGACATTGCTGAAATTGACTTTTAAGGAAATAGTGTAGGAGTAGGGTTAGTCCATACATTTCCCAGGTAGTTCAGTACAATATGGCTGTCAGAGAGATACACAGAAGACACTCGTGATTTAATGTGTGGGAATATGCTCCATTTATAACATTACGACAGCATTCAGTCATAACGAGAACATTCATTTCTGCTGAAGTCAAGTAACAAAGGATTGAAAGGAAAGTGCAGTAATCTACCCCTGCACATAAGCTTAGATAAAACTGGTCGCTGGATTCCATTAAAGTTGTATTTTTGAAATAAAATTTAATAATTGTATTTCACAGGACTGATGGATAATATAAGGTAAGAGTACCAGGACAGTCAGAGGTGATTTTTTTCAAACATTATGCCAGGTAAGTTGTATAAACTCAAAATATAACAACTACTGCATTGTATAAAAAACACCTGTGGGACACTTAAGCTTGGTTTGGTTTTAAAGATCACACTAATTGTGAGCAGATTTATTTTGAATCAGTGATTGAAATCCAAGATTGGCCTTTGTTAAAAGTTAACGGTGGCTGTCCCAGAATTCTGGACTTCTCTTAAGCAATTATCTTGGCTCTATCACTGATGACTTGCGAAAGACAGATTAAAAATCCATTATTTCCCGACGGCATTTGAAAGTGAGATTGTAATCTACATTGATTCGGTTTACTGAATCTTTGCCATTTTATCTCTCTCCTCCCCGCCCTGTTTCCTGCCTTTATACTTTGCACATTTTAACATTTTGGATAATGAATCATTAAATGTTTCTGTTTGCCACTTGGAATTGTTTATGAAAACAAATTGTACAAAAATGTGGCAAATAAATATAAACATCTGTCCTGGGCCACTGCTTTTGGTTCTTTAATCTCTCCTAAAGGTCACATGATAACTCCTAATTCTGGTAAGATCACTTGCAGTAGGATTGCCAGGTCCCTCCTGCTCACTGGTGGGAGTTGGGGGCGTAGGGTGGTTGATGGGAAACTCCTGGAGATTTGGGTATAGAGCCTGGGGAAGGCAAAGACTTCAGTGGGATAAATTCCATACAGTCTACCCTCCAAAGCATCACTTTTCTCCAGGAAAACTGATTTATGTAATCTAAATATGAGCTGTAATTCCAAATCCCCCCCAGAGATCCCTAGTACACAGTACAGGTCTGGACCTTTTCATGTTCACACTGGACTTTTCATGTGCAGTAATTTACCCTGTCTGTGATTGTGGGGAGAACTTTTTCCAGTCAGTTTGCTCTAGGCCCTTTCAGAAGTATCATTTCGTTACTGGAGATTCTGTGGGGTAGGGCAAATGGAACAGTAAACTATTGGGTTATTTGTTTTCCCTAGTTCAGGAACTGAAATTGTTTTCTGAGCATTTCCCCTGCAGAGCTTAGTCTTGTTGCTCTTTGGGGATTGTAGGATGTTATACCATTTAAGTTAACAGGTATTAACCCCCACCCACCCACAATTCCAGCTCCAGGGTAATTTCTCAGACACTCAGGGGAAATTTTCAGCAGAAACTGTCTTCTGTCCCATGGCAGCAAGCCATGAAGTAGTAAGAAGGGAGGAAACACAAATTGGATAATTGGAAGGAGTGGGAATTTGAGTCAATAGGGGAACAAGTGGTTGAAGTTGGGAAGATATATGTGACATGAAATCTTACATTATGCAAACAGAGCACGTGATGGATTGAGAACAAGAATGCAGCCCTCATAACGGACAGATATTTGTATCAAGAATATCAGATGGAATTGGAAGGAATAGATAAATGCATTACCATCAGAGGTGTACACAACAGGTATTTCAGCAATCAAAACTTCTTCGCCTTCCACTGAAATTCCAATGGATGCTTCAGCTGATGGCAGAACATTCTCTTTCATAGGGTGGTGGTGAGTGGGAAGTCATACAGCAAAGACATTTTTGTGTGTGAAAAAAACATTTAACCCTTCACTGATTAACTGCTTTTCTTTTCCAACTATGGTACATAGCAGGGCTTCAAGACCCATGTTTATCTCATGAACATGGGTCTGGAAGTTGGGTTGGGAGTAAAGCAGCCATAAAGAGAAGAATTAAGTGCCTTTCTCCCATTTGTTGTTCTCCATTGGAAATTATACATATCTAACTAAAATATGCAATGCAAAGGAGATATGGCAGGCAGGCAGGCTTTGAAGAATGCAATGAAATGTATTCATTTATCTTATTTATAAAGATGTATAGAGACATGTTCTTGGTATGTACAGTTCCACCTTGAGAAGAAGACTAATGTGAAATTTCCCTCAGATCTCAGTCTGACAAATTTTGTTGGCAACTCTGGTCTATAATGCAAACTGGAATAACTAACAAACATAAAATCATAAACAACATTATTTTATGGGCTGGTTCTTACACTGGAGTTGAAGCATATATTCCTCAATATTTGAAATAGAGCTGATTTTCATTTCAGTTTACTGAACAAAAAACTCAACAGCAAAACCTTTATATACATTTTGAATAATGGTTTTAAAAGGAAAATTTAAGTATTTTACACTTGGCATCTTTTGAATATTTTGACTTGACAGGCTTCAAAAATGAAAACTCAAAAGTTGTCAAATGCTAATTACAACTATGTTATTTATAATATGCTGTCAGATACTAAATACTGTCCTTTAAGTGCTATAAAATTAATAACAACACATTTCATTTTCCTTACCACATGCTGTCAAACATAAAACAGCAGCAGCTTTCAAAATGTTTTCTGAGGAACTTGTTGGGAGGCCTTTCAAGAGATCCTCAAATGAGAAGAACAGCTGAAATATAGGCTGATTATATACTGGTGGTCTGCCCCACAGTGAGGGTAATTTTCCTTTGGGGTAGAGTTTTCATTACAGATGTGCACACACTTATGAAGCTGCAGATCCTGGAAGCTCCACGGTTTCTAAGAGCAGGCAAACCCTGATGTTTTCCATTGCTTTAGGGTGACCACTCTGTCTAATCTCCCCACCCCCAGCACTCCTTGCTCCCTGCTCTGTGTGGGAGGGTCAGAGAGATAATTGTCAGAGGGAGAGAGAGAGAAAGGCCAATTCCACCTAGCAAACAAACAGTGGGTTGCCATCATTATAAAGGAACCCTTTTTCCTTTTTCCCATTCCTATGTGTGCCATGCAGGCAGAGGTGTAGCTACAAGGGGATGGGGGGGTGCTTAATGCACAGGGCGTGCACCCCTGTGGGGGTGTGGTGAGGGCATTCTGGGGGCATTCCGGGGCAGGGCGGGGGCATTCCAGGGCGGGATGGGGTAGAGGACACACCCCTTGCTACGCCTCTGAATGCAGGCAGCAATTGGAGCCCATGGAAACAATCTGGGTTGCATCCAAACCTTCGTACCGAGACAGTTTTCTTTTTATTTTCGGCAACACATAGGGTTGGCGGTTCGGCCCCTCCCGAACGGCAAATCAGGCCGAGATCAGTCAGTTCGGAGGGGGTCGGAGGGCCGAGAACCCGAGCCTGCCCCCTCCTCACTAAACGCAATCCGAAGTTGGCCCTTCCCCCGAGCCAGCGGCTTCTCCGAGCCAGCCTGGGGAAAATAAAATTTAACTCCTTCTGGCCCAGCTCCGCCTCCTGGCAAGCTTGGGACGAGCGGAGCTTCCAAGTAAGCTTTGGGACGAAAGCAGCTTCCAAGTAAAAAACAAAACAACTCCTACTCACGCAGTTACCGCCCCACCCCACTCCCCGCAAGTCCTACAAGCACCCACCCCCACCCAGCCTCATTTCCCACCCCACCCGCTAAAACCCCAAGACCCTCGAACTCCCATGCCGCCTCCTGGCAAGTGGCGGTGGGACGCAGTGGGGCTTCAAACTACAAAAATAAAACTCCACAGAATGGTCCCCTACAAAGTTTTCCCACCCAAAGAGACCCCACTTACCCACAGTGTCACTGGGCCTTTCCCCACCTTACCGCAGAAGCCCCGCTACTTTGAGGAGAGTAGCGCGGGGTTCCTTCTCCCTCCCGACGGGGGCGGCCACAGCAGCCTACCCGCCGCTGCCGCTGGGCCTTTCCCCACTTACCGTAAAGCCCCGCCTGCATTACTTGAGGAGAGTAGCTGGGTTCCTCCTCCTCACGCAGGGCGCCACAGCGCAGCCGCGCTGCCGCTGGGCTCTTTCCCCACTTGTCAGAAGCCCCGCCTGAGGAGAGTAGGCCAGTTCCTCCTCCTCCCACGCAGGCAGCCACAATGCAGTTAGCCCTCGCCGCTGCCGTCAGCTGGGCCTTTCCCCACTTTACCGTAAGCCCGGCGGCTGCACTTTGAGGAGAGTAGCTGGGTTCCTCCTCCCTCACGGCAGGGGCTGCCACAGCGCAGCCTGCCCGCTGCCGCTGGGCCTTTCCCCACTTACCGTAAGCTCCCGCGGCTACTTCTGAGGAGAGTAGCGGGGTTCTCCTCCTCCCGGCAAGGCGCCACAGCGCAGCCGCCTACCGCTGCGTCAGCTGGCCTTTCCCCACTTACCGTGAAGCCCCGCTACTTGAGGAGAGTAGCTGGGTTCCTCCTCCCTCATCGCAGGGCGGCTACAAAGCGCCTACCGCTGCCGCTGGGCCTTTCCCCACTTAATCGTGAAGCCCCCTGCGGTTACTTGAGGAGAGTAGCGGGGGTTCCTCCCTCCTCCCCACGGCAGGGCGGCTACAGCGCAGTCAGTTCCACCACTGCCGCTGGGCCTTCTCATCTTTACTGCGAACCCGCATACTTTGAGGAGAGTAGCGGGGTTCCTCCTCTCCCCATCGGTAGGCGGCCACAGCCGCCGCCCGCGCCACTGCCGCTGGGCCTTTCCCCACTTTTGGTGAAGCTCCGCCGCTACTTGAGGAGAGTAGCTGGGTTCCTCCTCCATCCCCACGCAGGGCGGCCACAGCACAGCCGCCTCTGCCGCTGCCGCTGGGCCTTTCCCCACTTACCGCGTGAAGCCCCGCTGCCACTTGAGGAGAGTAGCGGGTTCTCCTCCTCCTCACGGCAGGGCGCCACAGCTAGGTCGCCTTCTTACCGCTGCCGCTGTCGTTCCCCTCAGCTGCATCCCAGGCTTCTTCTGAACGGCGCTTTGACGACCTCTCACAGAGCTGGGTCGGACGCTTTGGACGCTGAAAGATGCTACGCTGAGAGCAGCGCCACGCATAGGGATGGAAGGGAGTGGGGAAAGCCCACTGTCCACAGGCTTCTCCACTCCAGTGGAAGGCAGGACAGCACAGTAAGGCTGGAAGAAAAAAAGTACTGGGGAAAAAGAAACAAAGCAGAGAATCCACATCCCCAATGTTAGAAATGTGGCAAAACAACACTTTAACTGAAAAATCAACTACTTTAACTGAACAACTAACTAAAAACTTTAATAAATTTATGTGTGAATTCCACCTGCCTGGGAGTTTCTTACCACAGTGCCAAAAAAACATGGTTAAAAGCATGGATCCTCAAGGATCTGCATGGTTTTTTTCAATTTGGTCACCCAAAAATCACCACCACAACATGGCACAAGTCCTTAGACACATGTCTGAACAAAGCAGTCACACATCCCATGCTTCATGGCCCAACAGTGCCCCAAAAAACATGGTTAAAAGCATGGATCCCTCAAGGATCTGCATGGTTTTTTCACTCTGGTCACCCAAAATCACCACCACATCATGGCACAAGTCCTTAGACACATGTCTGCACAAAGCAGTCACACACATCCCACGCTTCATGGCCCAACAGTGCCCCAAAAAACATGATCAAAAAAGAATGGATCCTCACCGATCCTAATGATTTTTTCTCTTGGTCACCCCAAAATCACACAAACATCACACAGTAGCACAAAAATCTGTTTAAAAAGCAAGGTTCCTCAAGCGATCCTTTGGCCCCTCAACTCAAACTGCACTAAAACCTAGGGGTATGATCATGAAAGTCTCCCAGATGATACCCTGAAATTTTAGTGTCTCTAGTTTTAAAAAAATGTATTGTCAAGGCTTTAAAAAATGGTTTATGCGTTTTTTCATCCCTCCTCGACATTGGGTGATAATGGACCAATTCGTTTGTGGGTCCATAACTTGGGCCCCTGAACCAAACTGCACCAAACATGGGGTGTATGATCAGAATAGCGTCTGGGAGACACCCTGAAAGTTTGGTGATGATACCTTTAAAATGCGCCCTCTGCAGGCACCCAGGAATTCCCCATTGAAAGCAATTGAAAAATTCAATGCAAACCACAGAATCTTTAGGCAAAATTCTGGTGTTTAGGGGCGCATTTTTTAGATCAGCATATTAGGGTATCTTCAGAATACTGTTCTTGATCATGCACTGTGCTTGGTACAGTTTAGTCTAGGGGCCCATATGGATCCTCAAAGATAGCCCCTATATTCCATTGGCTTCCATTGACAACAATGGAATATGTGGGCTATCTTTGAGGGTCCATAACTTGGGCCCCCCTGACCCAAACTGCACCAAACTTGGGGTGCATAATCAGAACAGTATTCTGAAGATACCCTGAAATTTTCATGCCAATATCTTCAAAAATGCGCCCCTGCAGGCCAAAACAGGGAAAAACAGCAAAAAAATAAAAACGAACCCGAGAATCTCGGAAATTCGGGTGTATCCGAGCCTGGCAGGCTCAGATATGGGGGGATCCGACCCCATACATCCGAACTGGACCCGAATCCGAACCGGGGCCGAATTTTTTTCCCATTTACCAACCCTAGCAACACATGCATAACTTCGCAGGCATGCAGAAATGATCTCGTCCCACGATACGACCAGCTGCACCTTCATAGCTATGTGGATGCAACCCACAAAATAAAGCAAATGGGGCCTCCCTGCAGTGGCAGGGCAATGGCAGGTGGATTCTCCCTGACCATGTATGGTGCAGTACAAGAGAGGGAAATAAAGAGCCTCCACCCTGGCTGTTTGCAAAGGAGAAGCTGCAAGCTGGGATTTTTCAAACGGATTGCTGGTTTAGCAATTTTCAACAATCTTGGACTGCGGGAAATAAAACAGGATAGGCTCATTTGGGGGGACCTGTGTGAAGGCACCCCCTGCCAAAAATGGGTTGCACAGCATCCTACACCCATGACTTTTGGCCTGTGCAGAATCAACCAAAGAGAGGCGGGGGAGGTGTCAGCAGCAGTGAGGGAAGAGCTGGTCAGAACCAAACAGAATCGCTGTACTCCAGCACCAGCAGAGCACTCCTGGCAGTCAACTTCTTCATTGGAGAGAGCAAAAAGGGCCCCATTGGGGCATGCATGCAGTCTCCCAGCACTAGTCTACCTCCTCCCTCAGACGACAGCTGGATCTGCTTCTTTTGTTCATGGCGCCTTTCAAAGCAGCTCAAAATAGTTAAAAAAAACCCTTTCCTTAAACACCAAAGGAGAACAGGCACATGTTTCCTCCCCTCAACTCAGTGCCTTTCTATCAGCTTTTGTGAAAAACACAATATTGCTATAACACAGAAATATCAACAGCCCACAGAAATAACAATATAAATGTTTAAATGGCTTTAAAAACAAAGCCGCCAATCTTGCAAAGACTGGGAGTGAGCCAGAAGTGGGAGCAGGCAAGCCACACAGCAGGCAGTGGGGCACCTCCTCATGCATAAACACAGAAACATGAGGAGACCCCCATTCCAACCACATTGCAGAGTGAAGTGCCCCAAGGAAAGTGCTCTATGCATAATGGGACATAGTTTCCCCTACTGTACAAATCTCCCCCCGCAATCAAGTGCTTAGGCTTCAACACTGGCACTTTTAGTCAGATGCGGAGGGCCCACTGTTCCTAGGAGTTGAGCTCCATTCTGTCCTAGGTAGGTGTTGCTAACCTCTCCTGCTTCCCCCCTCAGTCACATTGCCCACCCCTTGCCATTCAACATCCTGAGCAGTTAGTAAGGTCTCGGGAGGTAACTTATCAGTGGTGAAGATGAGAGGACCAACTCACTTGGCAACACCTGGATACAGTAGAATTTGGCCCCAGCCCTACATGTTGATGCAGCAGAGCAGGCTGTTCTCCAGATGGTAGATCTGTTGAAGCTGGGCCTTAATATGCTGGCATCAGCTAGAAGGGAGTAAGCAGGGCAACTATTTAAAAAAGATTGAGGGTGAGGCTGGATGCCAGTCTAGCTTAGTCATACCCAAGTGGCAAAAGCTCTTGCCAAGCAATCCAGGAGGGTAGGGTAACCCTCAGGGAAGCAGGAAGAGGAAGGGGTGGGCAACACAGGGAGTCTCTCCCAAAAAGGTCAGGGACTCAGGTCTGGGAGCATATTCTAGTGTTCCTGTGATCTAATTGGCTACAGGGGAGGAAAGGAGAAAGAGAGAAGGAAAACCTGTGTTAACCCCTTCCCTTCTATAGTCTGAGGCCCCCATAGTGAGATTCGGGGGGGGGGGGATGTTGGCCTTGCCCATGAAGGCATTTGGTGGTGGCCCCGAAACTGTGGAACAATCTCCCCCCTGAGGTCCTTCAAGCATCTTATTTATATGCATTTAAAAAACTAGTAAAGACCAGCAATTTCCTCAGGCCTTTGGCTGAAGAGATGGCTTCACCCTTCTGGTAATATGAATTTTTACATAGGTTTTATGAATTTGTAAATTGTTTTTATTCATTTTAATTGTGAATTTTCATAGGCTTTCATAGGTTTTATGGATTTTAAATAAGTTTATTGTTATGGTGTGATATATTGTAATTGTTTTTACGTGTATCAATATTTTATTATTTTTATCTTGTGTTGCAATCTGCCCTGATATCTTCAGGTGTAGGGTGAGCTAAAAATACATACAAATCAGTCAGTGATGTTGAGGACTCCCACCACCTGTCAGTGGCCCCATAAGCAACTCATAGCCACAGGGTGATGCTGACTGTTTTCTGGGACACACTTTCAACTCTCAAGAGGTGCCACAGGTGCCCCAGCACATCCTCTCATAAACGGAGTGCACTCCCTTGAACACACCCCAAATTAGTAAACATGCATGGATTCTGTAGATGTGCAGAAATGTCCTGACAAATGTCAATGTAAAAAAGGGTCCTATGAGATAAAAAGATTGAAAACTGCTTATCTTCCAGCATGGATTAATCATTAATGTTGCAAAATACTAAATATCATTGCATGTCAGTTTACAGAAGTGGCTAAATCCTGACATTCAAATGTCAAATATTGAAATCCAATACAGTAATCTAGTTGTCATAGGAGATCAGCCTGATGATATTTGGAGATTAGTAAATACAAACAGTTCCAAAAGAGAAATAAAAAAGTCCATCTCTAATATGGATCACATGGATTATCAGCACCTGTGTGGCAGAGCGAAGTTTCTGAAGTGCCTCTGCTGAGGTACCCGTGCATCTGGAATGAAAGGAAACCTCTGCTTGATTTGTGGTGATGATTCTTTCACACGTGCAAATGTGTGAACACAATCAAGGAACCCTGGCACCATTTATACGCATCCATTTGTTACAGGGCCTTCAAAAAGGTTGCTAGCAGAGGTGGGAAAACAAAAACCATTCCAGTGTTTGTTAAAATGAGCTGAAAGCATTTCTAAAATACAATAGGTAACGTGAGGAGGATGAATAATCACCATGTATGAAGGATGCCAGACTTTGCCATGAATAGGTTGGTAAGTAAACGTATCAAGTTCAAGAGCCATTGTACCCTGTAAGCAGAACCTTGGATCTGTTTGATTCACTTTCATCTGACTCAAACAGCTATTGAAGAGATTTGTGACTGCACCGTAGATATGACAGTCGAGTTCTGTTTCCTTATGGCAGTGGAATTTCATTTCCTTCCTTTGCAGGCATTTTTGCATTTGCACAACATATGAAAAAAATTCTTTCCCAGGATTATGGATGGTTGGGTCAGGTAATTAGATGACACAGGAGACTAAATAAATTGCATGTCAGTTTACAAAAGTGGCTAAATCCTGACATTCAAATGTCAAATATTGAAATCCAATACAGTTATCTAGTCATCATAGAAGATCAGCCAGATGATATTTGGGGACTATTAAATACAAACAATTCCAAAAGAGAAAAAAAAAACCCATCTCTAATATGGACCATGTGGATTATCATAGAAAGAGAACTACTCCACTCACAAGGCTGTACACATGGGCAAAATAGCCTCAATGATACAAGATTTTTAAAAGAGTGTATATTTGTAATGGCTGGTTGGCTGACTGATTTGCTCACCATGTTTTTGTGCAATTGGCTGCCAAGCGGTGTTCAGTGAGACAAGTCTGTAGGGGAGGTGGAAACTAGAAACCTCCTTGGGTGGTGTGAATGCAACTTGTGTGAAATACTGCTGAATGCACTGCACTGTACTCTTTGAATGTTTGATGAACAAGGTTGAACAGCTCATGGAAAGCCAAATAGCCACAATTAATAGTCAGCTCCCTGTTTGTGACCAGTGAACAGAGCATGGGCTGAACCAATGGGTGTCTGAGCACCATTGCTCTGCACATAATGTAAATAATATTTTAAGGGTAGCTGGGATGGCTTTAAAAAAAAGAAGAATTGGCTTTTATACCCCGCTTTTCTCTACATTTAAGGAGTCTCAAAGTGGCTTACAATCACTTTCCCTTCCTTTCTACTGCATTATTTTATCAGTGCTTGCATTCCAACTTCCATACATCAATCAGCCGACTGACATTCAGTCTAGCTAAAACTTCTGCTTCTTTTCTTTATCCTGCTCTCAGTTGGCTCAGTCCTAGAGGGATGTTTATTCCTTCTCTTCTCTGCATTTCCTTCCCTCAAGGAGGCAACGGACCATCTTGTTTTCCATTCATCAGACAGTTCTAAAGCTCTGCTAAAAAATTTAAAAGACTAGCAAGCAGGCATCCACAAACAGTTCTCAGGGAAATTATATATAAATTAATAAAAGAGGCAGAACTGCATACATAATACATCAAAAAACACTGTGCATTGTCACATGCAGCAAAAGGAAACTCTCTCCCATGAATGCTTGCTAGATGATTCTGAAGAGAAAGAATTTCAATTTTCCAATGGTGAAAAATCCATTTGCTGTCCGAGGGTGGATCTCTTTGAACGAGGCCCTTTCCCAATAACACACACTACTCAATTGCTGGGGTAATAAATTGGCCATAGCCATTTTATTGAGCAGAAGTGTGAGGCTAAACATGGGTCTGGGTCTGGTCATACAGATGACGTGCTACAGCTCAGCAGGGCGGGTGCCCCGTCCGAGCTTCGTTCTATTGCGGGGCTCTGCCGGGCGGACGCTCCTGTCCAGAGATGTTCTTCTTCGGCCCGGTTCGGCGGGGGCGGTCGCCTCTTGCTGCTGTTGCCATTCCCAAGGGGAAGGCGTAGCTCCCTAGCTCCCTTCTCCTTGCCCTTCCAGAGCCATACCCATGCGCCAAACCGCCAAATATCTGGGCTATGACAAAATAGCATGCATTAACATAGCAAAGTAGGGAGAGGTGGGTGGGCAAATCGCTAGCTGGCGAACACATGGCCCGGTACAAAGGAGGGCGAGCCACTTTAAAGTCTCGGTTCGCCCCTCCTTTCTTCTGGTGGTGTTCACCCTTTACTAGCATGGCTCCTTCTCCCCTTCTGCCCCCCCCCTTTCAATGGAGTGGCATCAACTGGTCTCGCTCCTCCCCACCCCGAGCAGCAACCTCTCCTCGTGGTAATTCACCAGCGTCTTTGGTTTGAAATGGAAACTATAAGGAATGCTATAACTGTTTAATAATCCATTGGGCAAAAGTGTCTTCAGGGCCTTCTAGATAAAAGTGTCTTCAGGGCCTTCAAAAGTGTCTTCAGGGCCTTCTAGGTGAGTAAGATATAGAGATCATATAAAGGTGGATAACGAATAGACAGGGAGGGGACAAGTATCTGCTTGGGGGAAGTGGTCAGGTTAGAGTCTTGTCTGGGATTGGAAAGAACAAGCACTCAGTTTAGATGGATTCCACACAGCAGATTTTTGAGTTGCACTCATTATAAATGAATTCGTTTTCCATTTATAAAAATGGAAAACCAGTTCCTTTATCACGATTGCAACTCATTGTAAATAAGCTGTGCAGAATGAACCTTAGACTCTCTCGAGACCTCTTTAATGAGACAAATTTTAGCACTTTCTAAAGGATCTCCTGCAGCCCTACCGAGAACCGAGCTTGATCTCCCTTCATTTAGAGCAGGTGCACATCTAGCACTAGCAGGTGCACATCTAGCAATATTACAATTTTGGAAGAAAAATAACGCTAGCATTATTTCTTTTCCAATGGCTGTTGTCTTCTTGTAACATGACCAAAGTATGATAGTCTCAGTTTAGTATTTTTTTAGTATCTAAGGAGAATTCAGGCCTGATTTTATCTAGAACCATCGTATTTTTTCTTTTTGGTAGTCTATGGTATCTCTAAAACTCTTCCTGAATGTCACATTTAAAACAATAATAATTACGGTATATACTCGCGTATAAGCCAACTCGCATATAAGCCGAGGCACCCAATTCTACCTCAAAAAACTGGGAAATTTTATTGACTCGTGTATAAGCCGAGGGTGGGAAAGATCCATCAGGAGGCAGGTTGCTGAGCCGGCAAAGGAGCCACAGCTGGAGGAAAGGAGTGCCCCAGAAGCCTTTGGGAGGCTTTTTAAGGAGAGGCAAGGTGGTGCGCACAGGTCTGGGGAGAGGGAAAGTGGCTGAAAGCAGGAGAAAGGGAAGCCGAGAATGCCTCCTCCCCCTCACTAACTCTGAGTTAGTAACTCATGCTTTCTTTCTTGCAGGCTCTAAGTTTAAGGCGTTGTTTCAGGGAAGCTGCCGGCTTTCTAAGCTCTAAGTCTGCGGGGAAGCTGCCTCTCCAGGCAGCCTGTCTATCGTTTTCTTTAAAGGGCCCTTTTATTATTTTGTGCATTACTGAACATGGTACTTTGATTCTCAAGCATATATTTTACTTTCAAACAGATGGGGGGAGCAGGGCAAGGTAGGCACTAGGACCCAGGTGAAGCATTCTACAACAAAGAAGGTCTGTGTCCGACCTGTTCAGTTCTGTGGTGGAGGAGTATATAACCCTGTTAACATCTTTTTCTGAGACAGACTACATCCATTTGAATGTTGAAACTTGTTATGTTGTGAGTGTTCACTTCCTTGGGGACTCTAAGTTGGTGGAAAGGCAGCATACAAATGATCTAAACTTTAAATAAAATAAAATTTTAAAAATAAACAAAAAGCAACTGTCAGGTCTTTGCAGTTTTATTAATTTGTCCATTCTGGATTTTTTTTTTTAAAAAAAGTAGGCTGCTATACCAAGGACATTTGTATTTGTGGATCACCACTCTAAAAATGTTGGGAATCTGGCTCCGCCATTCACTTTTGCAGGACCCCTGTTTATCCCCATAAAAACTGATGCTCTATCATTAGTTCCAGACATGGAAATACAGTGATGGGAAATTCTTGAACTTCTGCCTGGTACACGTTCGAAGTAGATCTGCTTAAGATTACTGTCTAAAATTCCCAGTGATTTTAATGGAGATGGACTGATGGCACCCCCAAAATAATGTTGGTTCCATACAAGTTATATGCATATTTCAGTTTGCTCCATGCAACATAAACGCTCCCTTCTTTAGCAATATACTCCACCTGGCTTCATATTTTATGATTTGCATAGGTCAAAAAATTGAATGCTCTTCTGTGTAAATTGTCTAGTCCTTCAAAGAGAAGGCTATATTAAAACTATTGTTCCTATTGTAAGAGGCAAGAGCCTAAAACTGTGCCTTCTTATAGGGCATGGTAATAAGGGTGTGGAGGAATGGCTCCCCCCCTTTTCCTCCACTTCTCCAATCAGGTATCATAGATTTTGAGGACTTGAAAATGCCAGTGCCAGAGCGACATCAGGAAGAGCTACCTGAACGAGGAGGGAAAAATATCTTAACCCAGATGGCCCTGAAAGATGGATGGGGTGTGGGAATGGATAAAACTGCTGGGAACAGAGGGCAAGCTCTCTTTCTGCTGGGTCACTGAAGGGAGCAGACCTCTCGTCTGGGCTCTGGAGAGAGCAGTCATTTTTGGACCATGTGCTCACCCAGGAAGCTCACCCAGCCTTCCAGGTAATGGAAACTCTGTGAGAATTGTAACCTTCTAAGCTTTAAGCACCTACCATCATGCAACAACTGCTAGGGTATGTTTAGATTAAGGGATAGAGGCTTTGTGTTTATATCTCATTTGTTCTGGAAACCCTTGCTCGATCTGGTGCAGTGCTATAACCATTTTATTTCTAATAAATACTTTTTGAACCTTAGATGTGGGGAACAGTCCTCAGTATCACCTAGGTCCCTGCCGTTGTGGATGAGCTATCAGAATAGGAGGGCACCAGGAGGAAGGCTGGCAGTGCAAGCAGTTACTCCTGTGGATTCCTCCAATCTGCCCTGTTGAACCCAGGAGAGGGGAACCAGGGGAAACCAAGGCTAGGCCTCAGAGCTGCAAAGGAAGCTGGGGAGCCCTGACCCTCCCCAGTGGGCAGTTCCTCAAACGATTAGATGGTGGCAGCAGTTTACCCAGAGGGAGTGAGAGAAAGCAAGCCCTCTCCAGGAAAATGTGGCAACCCCGGTAGAGGCTTGGGGTGGAATAGGGCCTGCCAGGGAAAGCAAGCCCGTTCTGCCACAACTGGTATTCTATGATTAGCCATTATGTAGACTGTCTCTAAGAGAGTGAGGAGAGAGCTGTTCTTAAAAGCCAATGACAATGTATAGAAAGGCCTAGAAACTACTATATGGCCAAACAACTTTATATTTGCAGTACTTTTTAGACAGCCCTTCATATCTATTATGGGAACAGGAAAATAGGCTTGAATATTATATTTGATATAAAAGAATAAGGGATCTATATAAACTGATAATCAAGGAGTCTCTCTCTCTCAGTAGTAAAAAGTAACTAAGTCAGCAAAGTTACAAAGCAGGGAAGATCTTATATCACAAAGGAATTTATAACATCCCTAGGACTAAGAAGACATGAGATTGAGCATGTCTTATAGACCTAAAGACATCCTCAGCTAGATAAGAGGGACTAAGTTAATAAACACAGAAAGGAAGATGTCAAAGGTTAGAGAAGAGATAAATCTAATGAGATAATTAAAATGCGTTTTTCTATATTTTAATGAACTCTGAAATAGCAAATATGAAAGGTAGGCATAGGATGTATTTTAGGGAAACCAAATCTCATAAATAATTGTTACACCCATTTTCACCTTTTTAGTAAATAAGATGTTCGTGAAATCATGCTATCCTGAAGAAGTTCCTCTTTGGACATAGTCCCTTCAGGAATGTTGGAAACTGGTTATCTGGATTGAAACCAGGAAGGCTGGAATTAGTTTTATTGCCTTATTTATGGAAGAGACAACAAGCCAAAGAGCAGAGGAAAATTCCAGCTTTGTGTCAAACTAGCAAATATGATTTTAAGGTGATGGGTATGTATGTAAGGAAATCATGACGTGTGCATTTTTGAAGGTATAAGAAGAGAGGTCTTTTGTCTGGCTGGGTGTGACTTTCAGAGAGAGAGAGAGAGAGAGAGAGATCACCCTGTGTTAGATGTTGGATCTACACAGTAAAAATATTTTTTTTTCTTAAAACCTGAGTCTTAGGTATTCTTTTCTTCACCCATCTTTTAAACAGTAATTGAGCTGGGCTAGATAGAATTCTCACCCCATAGTACACCACCAGATACTCATTATTGATAACAAAAAATATATAATTATAAGAGCTTAAAATATTGCTAAGTTCCTGCAAGCCCTCTCTTCAGCATGTTGGTTACTAGCCCTTTCTCTACTTGAGGTTTCCAAAGGAAGCTCCAAAAAAATTAAAAAGCTGAATGTTAAGCCCACAGTCTGCAATTCTAGTATTTTTGGATCAGGAGGAAGAAATAATGAAGTGCCAGACCCTGTATGGATATCCTGTAGACCCCAATCTTGGCTTTCAACTACAAATATAGTTGTAGGTACCCTGGACGAGGTCCACAGTAAGCCATTCGCAAAGAACTAGACTCAGAAATTCACTTCATTTTTAATGCCTGCATTTCATTACTTCCTGACCTTCACAAGGTAGCCTCTGTCAAAAATGCAGTTAAGGGAGTACTGTCGAAGGTTTTCACGATTGAACTCTACTGGTTATTATAGGCTTTCTGGGCTGGTGTGATCTACCAGACAATGGCCACACAGCCCTGAAAGCCCACAACAGCCAGCAGTTAAGGAGAATCAGGAGGTGCTGACTGTGTCCACTGGAACTTATGGGATATTTAGCCATCAGGCTGCCTCTGTATGCGTCTTCCTAGAGGACTGTCTGTGGTTCTCTCTGCAAGTCATTCTTCGCACAGCTGAGGAATTCACCCCTGGAATGCTCTTAGGTGCTTCCCTGTTGCCCTCCTGCAGTTCAGCTGGTCCTGAATGCACAAAGTTCCTCTTTTTTCAATCCCTTAGAACCACTGCAGACTATGGCAGATTTGTTCAGACATCACCTATCATCATTTCAGCATTGTCTGTGAAGTGGCCCTTATTATTTGCAAGCATTTAAATTATCCAAGGCAAATTCTTCCTCTTTCTATAGCTTGTGAGTGGTCCACTCCATTCGATATCAAGGCAGACACAGATATTGAAAGGAGTGGGGAGGGGAGACTGTGCAAAAAAGGGTAGGCTAAGAAGACAAATCAGTTTTTTTTAAATAATGATATTGCTCTGCGGGTGTCCCAATCCCTGCTCTGCCAAACCACCACACTCTGCCTTGCACTCTTTTTGTCTCCTGGGGCTGGCAAGGCTTCATAACTGGAGAGGGGAGGTAGATTCCTGCACCTTGTTCTTCTTTCTTCTTGAATGGAGTTTGTAAAGGATGTGACCAATTTTGGGTGGCACTGTCGGAATTTCCCTTCATTTTTATAGTAAAGACTACAGAGACATGAGGAAATTCTTACAGCATTACTATGGTTGCCAGTTTTTCTCCTACTCAGTTTCTTGAAGGCAGGAGATTGGAGCCAAAGCCAATTTCTTGAGGGCAGGGGATTGGAGATGAGGGCAGGAGGAAGGTAGATGGCAATCCCAGAAAGTGCCTAGGCTGCTGATACAGCCTTTCTCTGAACCCACCCTCCCAACATCAAGCTGGAATCTGTCTTTTGTTCTGAAAGCAAGGGTAGGCATCATGGTACGGCCTTGAATTGCCTTAACTGTGGGAGATGGCTTATCTAGGGCCAAATAAACTGGACTTCTAAAGGACAGGTCGTCTGGGCTGTGTGGCCCTCTTCTCCCCAGTAGGCTGGATTCACAAGGACATTCCAACTCCAGGGACAGTTCTCAATCTCAAACAAGCTCTTGGTTATGATGTATTTAGTTTCATACAAGATACATGGAACAGATAGTAAGGCTATACTGGCCAGGAACTCAGAGAGTCAGTCTTACAAATCTTTGGTCATACTAGACGGGATTTGTTTCTGTCCTGCAAAGGAACAATCTCCCTGATGTTTGGAAGAGTTCTTTTTGAAACCAAGGGGTTTTTCAAAAGCAACTTATGATGGGAACTTGCTGTTCAAGAGGAAAAAGGCACACATTTCCACTGGTCATGTTCAAATAGCTCCTCAGATTTCCATTACAAATTCAGAAGAGTTTTCTCATGGATTCATGTCTCTCTGGCTCATTCCGCACATGCAGAATAATGCATTTTCAAACTGCTTTCAGTGCTCTTTGAAGCTGTGCGGAATGGCAAAATCCACTTGCAAACAGTTGTGAAAGTGGTTTGAAAACGCATTATTTTGCGTGTGCGGAAGGGGTCTCTGACCAGTTTTTAAAAGGGCAACATTTGGATTACTAGTTGTGAGGAAACTCTGCTATAGCATTTTTGGCCTATGAAGTGGATTGAGTGAAGGCCCCAGGCTGCACCCCACCTTTCTGCCTAACTATACTTCCTTTTCCACGGCCACCAGTCAGAGGCTTTTTAAAGAAGAAATATGCAAATATCTAATCAAATGGCAGGGAGCATATATTTTGGACAAACCCAACACTCCTCTACATATGCATACTTCAGGAGGAGATCAATAACAGTAGGCAAAATATTTTCCCACCAAGGATCATTTTCCAAGAACGTCTAAATTTTTTAAAAGACCTTTCCCCCACCCAGCTCTCTGAAATTCTATATTCTTAAGACAAAGAATGTGTTGGCAAAGTAAAGACTGTTTTCATTTCCAGCTGTATGAAAGCAACAAATTAAAAACAGCAAGGTTGGGTGGACTTCCCATATTGGCAAGGACCATTGGGGATGGAATGTGTACACATGTTCTGACCACCCAGGTACAGCTGACTTACAAATAAAAACCAGACACTTTGGCAAAGTCTAAATACCAATGAGCAATGTACCCGTAGATGGTATTGGTTATATCCAAGATGTAATGAACTTCTCTCGAAGAAAGATAATGATATGCTGGATGTCTCTTGAGGCTGATGGAACACTCTGATCAAAATAAATGAAAAGGAAGTGTTATAAAAAGTATTTATGACTGCAAGTGTGAGCAATTGCTACCCATCCATTTATTTAACAAGATTAATCAGACATTGTATGACTGCAGTGATGGCTTTAACCATAAATAGGTTCCAGTGTCTGCATACTGTGGCATATAGAGACAAAATCTACAACAAGCAGGACTGAAGACCATGGTCTGAAACATCTCTCACCTGCCTTTAACATCAAGTCTAATGAAGAGTTATGGAGGGCTTAAAAGCTTGCTCATTATGTTGGGTTACGTTGGCTGATATCAATGCTATTGGTTTATGGTATACTTTGTGTCACTGTAATGGTTTACAGGTTTCCTTAGTATTTATGTCATAACAGTAGATAAAATATTATTCTTCTATTTTATTAGAGAAATGAAACAAAACAACAAAACATAAATATGGTACCCTTCAGGCAGATCTAGTTGAGCTTTGCTAGGGTGACCATAAAAAAAGGCTACCAGAAAAAAGTCCACAGGAAAAATGCCCACAGAAAAGTTAAACCCCATGTCTGTTCCAGACATTTTTTGTTTTGAAAGCTCTCCTTCAGATGTAAGAACTTTGATTAGTTAATTGAGAATCACTGATGGGAAATAATTAAGGGGCAGGTTTTTGTGGGCCTTAGAAGAATTCTTTCTTCAAACTTTTAGAAAACTTACTGCATGATTCTAACACAAAAATGTACCCAGATCTTCATTATCTAAGATCCATTTCTCGTAACAAATATTGCTTCAGCAAGTGTGCTGTGTGTTTGAAAGGAGATGCACCTTTGTAAACAAATTCACAGAAATATATTTTTTAAAGGATGAAACACAGGTAGATTATCAACTGCAGTAATTGCTGGCTGAATTTTTAAATTTGTAAATGCCACTTGCGCTACCATAAGGGGCATTTATGCCAGTGCAGAGGCACTTATGCTGGTGTTGGGGAGTTGCGCAGCAACGCAACACTTGGGCACCAGCACCCAGGCAGTGGCAATACTCCTGCAGTGCAAAAGCTCACACTAGCACCTAAGGGGGCATTCCAGGCAGTGGGGTCAGCTTAGCTTCCTAAGCCTTTCAGTCCAGGAATGCCCCCATTTGCCAGCATGGACTTACACCAGCAAAAATGTAGGCGCAGTCCAAGGAGCTGTATAGAGCAGTTCCATGGGGGTTTGGGGATTTAGCTATTTGGAGGTGACGTGGCTGTGGCATGGTTGCGCCATCCCTGACTGCAGTGCAACTATGCCCGTACTTGGGATTAAACTGCCCATCATCTGACTTCCCCAGTTCCATTTTGTTTACAGGTTCACCCACACCTATCAGAAACCTATTTATGGGCATGTAAACTTGCAATTTTATTTGTGTCTGGCAACTAGTAGATTGGTGTAATGTTTATTGTTTGTTTGAATGTTGTGCTAAAATACCGTGGGAGAACTTTCTTCCATCTGGGAAAATTACTGCACAGAATGGGAGATCTAACTCTTGGTCACCATTTCCCAGGGGCTTGATTTAAAGTTACCTTGCAAGGAAACAGGTGGCGATACAATGTTTGCAAACTTCCATATTATTGACTGTTGGCCAGACCTGTATTCTTTCTCTTACTGACTACAGGTCCCATAGTACAGGACTTCCTAACCAATCCTAATTTGTGTTTTCAGTTCCTGAGAAAGGATGCAATTAGTTTTGGATAGTTTATGAACCCTTAAATCATGTTCCAAGGATTTTTTTTCTTCCTATGCTTATTGCTGTTGTGTTTTTGAAGGAATATATAAACTGACTCCATCCTGCTGTGCTTTGAACAAAGAGACTGTAACCCAAAGTATATTTTTTCTGCTGCATCTGGCTTTTCTGTTTGGAACAGGCAGTATTGTGGGGATTGTAATTTTGAAGTTTCTTTTTAAAATAATATTTTATCAATTTCTGAGGTATATCACTTATAACCTTTTAAATACCATGTAAATTCTGCTTTCCTCTTTTAAAATAAATCATTTAAAACATTTTTATTGTAATACTGTACTTGAAAGAACTTTTCATATTCACTGTTCACCCTAAATACTCCAATAACGCTAGAATTAAGCATAGAATTAAGAAGAGCCCTTAGGGGGTGGGCGGGTTATTAAATTGAAACAACAACAACAACAACAACAACAACAACAACAACAACAACAACAACAACAACAACAACAACAACAACAACAACAACAACAACAACAACAATAATAATAATAATAATAATAATAATAATAATAATAATAATAATAATAATGGCACAAACCAGCTGAGGTCGTCCCAGTGGTAATCGGCACGCTGGGCGCCATCCCAAAAACACTAGGGCAGCACTTAAAACAGCTTCGAATTGACAAAATTAACATCTGTCAAATTCAGAAGGCAGCCCTGCTGGGATCTGCACAAATACTACACTGATACATTACAACTTCCTAGGCCTCTGGGTGAGGCTTGAATTGTAATGAAGGCCAACAACCAGCTAAAGATCTGGCAGCTGTGAAATCTACAATAATAATCACCATCACCATCACCATCACCATCACCATCACCATCACCATCACCATCACCATCACCATCATCATCATCATCATCATCATCATCATCATCATCATCATCATCATCATCATCATCATCATCATCATCATCATCATCATCATCATCATCGTTAGAATTTAGGGTTGCCTTGGTGGCCCTGTTTGGGCCAAAAAGCAAGATGTACGGTTTGCAAACAACAAACAAACAAATGTAAGAGTTTCACAATGGTGGCCTGATAAGCAGCAAAACTGGGATTGCAGGGCAGATGTTCAGGCAAAATTGGAATTCTGTGCTTGTTCAAGTACCCATTCTTTACATTGCTGTATAGAGTTAAAATTAACAACTGTAGCAAAATGTAAAGTGATGCACATAGGGGCAAAAAATCCAAACTTCACATACACGCTACAGGGGTCAGTGCTATCAGTCACAGACCAGGAAAGGGATTTGGGTGTCTAAGTTGATAGTTCCATGGGAATGTCAACTCAATGCATGGCAGCTGTGAAAAAGGCAAACTCTATGCTGGGGATAATTAGGAAAGGAGTTGATAATAAAACTGCAAGGATTGTCATGCCCTTATATAAAGCAGTGGTGCGACCGCACTTGGAGTACTGTGTTCAGTTCTGGTCGCCACATCTCAAAAAGGATATCGAAGAGATAGAAAAAAGTGCAGAGAAGGGCAACGAGGATGATTGAGGGATTGGAGCACCTTCCTTATGAGGAGAGGTTGCAGCATTTGTGACTCTTTAGTTTGGAGAGGAGACGTCTGAGGGGGGATATGATTGAAGTCTATAAAATTATGCATGGGGTAGAAAATGTTGACAGAGAGAAATTTTTCTCTCTTTCTCACAATACTAGAACCAGGGGGCATTCATTGAAAATGCTGGGGGGACGAATTAGGACTAATAAAAGGAAACACTTCTTCACGCAACATGTGATTGGTGTTTGGAATATGCTGCCACAGCAGGTGGTGATGGCCACTAACCTGGATAGCTTTAAAAAGGGCTTGGACAGATTTATGGAGGAGAAGTCAATCTATTGCTACCAATCTTGATCCTCCTTGATCTGAGATTGCAAATGTATTAGCAGACCAGGTGCTCAGGAGCAGCAGCAGCAGCAGAAGGCCATTGCTTTCACATCCTGCATGTGAGCTCCCAAAGGCACCTGGTGGGCCATTGCGAGTAGCAGAATGCTGGACTAGATGGACTCCAGTCTGATCCAGCAGGCTATTTCTTATGTTCTTATGTACATGCTTATAATATCTCTCACCTGTATTGCAGAAGGGTAGGGGATCTGGCACAGCATGAATTCCAAGAAAACTATCTTTGGTCAGAACCTATAGGACAAAATAAAATAATATGTTTGAAGTGTCCAATGCTTGAAGAGAATGGGAAACAGTGTGGTCAGTCTACTTTTCATCTCTATATAGGGCTGTCTTTTAAAGTACTATCTACTACACATGCTTGTTGCAGACAGACAGTTGTATAAAACCAAATACCAATGATGGTAGGGTTGCTAGATCCAAGTTGGGAAACTCCTGGAGCTTTGGGAGGACAGGTCCCTCAGTGGAGTAGAATGCCACAGAATGTACCCACAAAGCATCAGTTTTTTCCCAGAGGAACTGATCTCTGTAGTCTGGAGATAAACTGTAATTCCAAGGGATTTCCAGGCCCCACGTAGAGGCTGACATACCTAAATGATGGTCTCTCATATCAGTAAAAAAGGATAAGTAATTAACACAGTTAAAGGATCTCTTCAAAGAAACAAGTGTGACTGCTTATGTGGAAAGAGGCAGCACTCTTCAGAGAGGTAAAGTGATCTACCACAGTCTGTCTACATGATATTCCTACCTCCTCAAAGGGGTTTTTCAAAGAGATAGTAAAATAGTGTGTGTGTGTATGGTGTTTCCCTACATTGTCAGCCAGTGGCATAGTGCCAATGGGATGGGGTGGGCGCACAATGCCCCAGGCAGTGCTGCAGTGGGGGCATGACTAGGCTGTGGAGGGGCATGGTAGGGGTGTTCCAGGGTGTGGCATGGTGGGGGCGGGCAACACTGTGGCAGGGGGGCAGGGTGTGTGCATGCCCCAGGCGCAGTACCCCTCGCTCCACCCCTGCTGTGAATTTTTATTTTATCAAGTGCTTTCACTTTGATCTCATAATGATCCTTTTAGCCACATAGTTTTAATATTGCGGCAAGCAGAATCATATTCCAGACCCACAGGCTGAATTTTTCAAGACATTTCAAGCATTAAATTGTCATCAAATGCTTTCCAGTCTGTATTACCTACAGTCATGCCATACAGCTAATGCCAACAACTGCTTGTGTAATGAAAAACCTCTTGGATGCTTTTTGATCTCCACAGTACACTTGAGAAATTGCAGACAAATTATTTCAATAAAGAAGACAGCAGTACTCAGCCAATTGCTTTGCCTCAGGACACACAATGGGAATCTTAGAATGAGGTGCTTGGTCATGAAAAATACTGGCTGTTTTCACACACAAAACATCTTGAAACAAAAAATAAAACGTTTCAACCATGGAATTCCACGTGCTTTTTAGCCTGAAACATTTTATTTCCAGCCTGATAACATTTTATTTGAATGTTGTTCCCAAGTGATTCTTTTGTGAAAATGTTTTCACTTGCTGTGCAGAGCTCTTTAAAACATTTCCCACGACACTGCAGTTCCTGGACTTCCGCATCAGTACCATTTTCTAAGCTCACACTGCCCATCTTGCGATTTTAAAAAATTGTTGGGGGGAAGGGTCGTATCTACATAGCTACAGATTGCAGCATCAGAACTACAGAGTTTTTAAAAAGAAACAGAATGACCACAAAATGGTAGCCAGGAAGTGGTTCAAGGAAGTTAATGTGGACAAATGGGGTTTTTTTGAAAACATTAGCAAAATATTTTCTGGGGGTTGTGCGGAAATTGCCACTGTCTAGATCAAAACTATCAGACCGAGTCCCTTATGTTTTAATTCTTTCTCTGATCCCTTCCCAACACAGATTGTATGTACAGTTCAAATTACTTAAAAACAAAATGCCTTTAACTTTCTTCAGTTTTGTTAATGATGCTATGATGCATGCAAAGAATGAACTAAAACCCCCAAATCTTTCTGTTTGTTTTATTCAAATTGACAACCCAGAGGCTTAGTTCAGAGATCACATGAAACTGAAAGTAACCATTTGTTAGTGTGATTGTCTGAATGCACATTACTCCACTAACTATGGAGAGCTAGGGTCTGTCAAACCAGATAAGGACTGTGGCTTATTAACCACAATTAGAATTGGTTTAGATATAATGAGAAGCTAATGGTTTATTTTATGGCCAATTTGTGAAAACAGGATTAAGCATACAGACAAGCAATCAAATTGAGAGAACAAGCTAAGATTAATATTATTTGTTTACTTCATTTATACACCAGTTTTCTCATGGAAACCTAAAGTGGCTTACCATATTCTCCCTTCTATTTTATTGCACAAAAAACCTTTGATGTAGGTTAGGGTGAATGTGTGTAAATGATCCATGGTAATCAAACTCTGTATAGGAAGAGGCAGTGTACAGACCTAATAAAATAAAACCTAATATGCTTCCTTGGCAGAGTGAGGGTCTGAACCCAAGCCTCCCTGATCCTGGCAGAACAGTACAAATCCTATCATGGCTGCTCTTCTGCCAACTGCCCTTTTCACTAGTCTGCAGACTGTCTTCTCTGGATCTTCTTCCTTCGAAAAATCTCCATCCCCTCATGAAAATACCTCAGTTTTTCCTTCTCTCTCCTGGACTTCATCTCTCTTTTCCTATCCTGCTGCCAGGCTACACCTTGGCTTCCCTGTGCAGAAATCACCTCAGTCTGCAGGGCAGTGATTCCAGGCCATGGTTCTAGCATGCACAGAAAAACAGGGTACAACCATTCTAATAATAAATACAATATTTCCAAAGGCTCATATAAGTTTCATAAGAACATCTGTGATACCCATTTGCCTAGTCTGCAGCTACCAGAAGCTTCTAAAGTCATGGCAGAGCAAGGCTATGGGTATAAGTGCCCTGTGGCTGCCAAAACTCTGCATCTTTCCTCTTCCAGTAAGAAGAGCTTCCATCGTAATTGCCAGAGTTTTGTGGCTGGTGGAAGGAAGGAGACTCGCCTGCTTAGTAGAGTTTCAAAACTCTGCAGACTGTTTTTGCCATCCTCCTTAGCCAGCCCTGCTCGAATTTCACAGTCAGGGCTGCCTGTGGGAGGCACTCAAAACAGGAGCAAATTAAACTGGCATCAGAATTGCTGGCAGAATCAATGCACCGAACACCGGGACTTGACTATGAAGAGCGTTCACTCACAATACAGGCATTTAATGTCATTATTTGCATTCAAGTACACACTTTAGTGAAAGGCTTTGAGAGTCATTGAGTAAAGCTGGTAAAACTGTTCTAAAGAACAAATATGGATGTGGCATGGGGTTTGATTGTGAAGAAGTAAAGGTTTCGCTGTATAGATAATAGAGGAGTTGTTCCCTAGGCCAGGAATCTCCAGTCCAGCATGACAGCCATGGGTGTCATGGTGCTAACTGAGAGGTTTTCTGGTGCTCTTCTGAGTCTATCTAGTCCTGGCTTTACTCCATCTCATTGTCTCAGAAGCCAGGGGGCACCAATACATTAATAACTGCCTAGGCCCCCATGACAGCCATTTTGAAAACAACGCTCTGGTTTTCAAAATCGCAAAAGCGCCTACAGGCTTATCATACCTCTCCACTCCTCCAAATGGGAGGTCTCCTTACAGTCTAAGGAAGGTTCCTTTAGCTTCAGTGGCTCTTCTACTGGTAGGAAAAACACTTAAGTTTTAGAAAGGCTCTTCAGCTGGAGGAACACTTCAAACTTGGTTGCCTAGGGTGGCTGGCTATAGGCCACTGGTTGTTGTGTAGCTTGTATTATTTGAAGAACATTTCTTTAAAAAGGAAGATTTTTTTCACACAATGTGGTATTAATTTATGAAATTTATTGGTATAAGAGTTGGGGATGGCTACTGAGATAGCTTAATTCATGGAGAATTGGTCTAGCCACGGCTATTTGTACAACTAAATAGAGCCTCCCCATTAAAAACCAGCATACTTCAGAATTCTGGCAAACAGAATCGCAGGCTTTCCTGCCCTGCTTGAAGGTTTCCTGGAAACACCAGACTGGCTACTAATTACAGTTGCCAACTCTGGGTGGGGTAATTCCTGGAGATCTGGGGATAGATCCTGCCAAGGGCAGAGTTTCAGGAGGGAGGGAACTCAGCAGGCATGTGATGTCACTATGTCATATAGTCCTCCTTCCAAAGGTTCCATTTCCTATGGAAGAACAGCTCTGCATATTCTGGGGGTCAACAGAAATTCCATGAGAACACCTGTGGACTGCCAATCCCACTACTAACGATACAGGACGCTAATGTAAATGGACCCTTGGTCTGTTCCTGCAGAAGGTTCTTAAGCTGTTAACAATGTCATGTTCTATTGATGGATGATTGTGCTATGCATCCATTTTCTAGACATTGTGGCTGATTCCGCATGGGCCAAAAACAGCGGTGTGAAAACGGTGTGAAAACAGTATAAATCCTTCTACACCATTTTAAACCTCTTTACACCATTTTCATACCATTTTCACACTGCTGTTTTTGGCCCATGTGGAATCAGCCTGTGTTTCTCTCCTGAGTTCTCATTCTTCGTTGATGGAAACAGAACACGAAAAAAAGTTCCTTAATTTCTTACACATTTTGCTGAACGGCCATTCTTGATGAACTGTATATTGCAATTCACTGTTAGGTCACTCGGTGTCATGTGACCATGAGGCAGAAGGATATGAATTTCCATAATTTGCTAGCAAGTGTAACCAGCACTGGCTGTGCAGCAACGAGGACATGCTGGTGTTGATCTACTGCCATCTGCCTTCAATTTGTTAACTGGCTGGATGTCGCCATCCAACCAGTGAACCAACACTGTTGTTTAAACTCATGCCTTATTTGGAAATATGTTCTAGCTAGATGCTCAGTGTAAGCAGCTGTGGCCTAGCATCATTTCCTTCACCATGGAATATAGTGCTGCTTTACCTTCAGGAAGCAAGAGATGAAAGTTTTCTCCTGGGGTTATCAATATATGTTTGATGCAAATTTCACACTGGGGTAACTCAGACTATACTGTAACGCAATAACATATATATATTATATAATGGTTGTGATGGAGTCTGAGCCAATGAGCTGCCTGGAAATCAGAGGGAGATGAAGAGAGAAGAAGGGTCTTTCACGGCATTTGGCTTAGCCATTTGAGATTCCAGATAAAAGCACAGAGGAAGGCAAGCTGGGACTACAGAAAGGATGGAACAGACAAGAATCTGGGAAAAGAAGCAGCAGAGCCTTGGAAACGTTGCAGAAGAGCTGGTCTATAAGGCTGGAGATTCGGACAGTCCGAATCTGGATTTTGACCGAATCTGCACTGATTCGGACAGATTCGGATGAGCAGGGGCTGAATCTGAGCTGTCAAAATCCCATCAGATCCGAATCCATGAGATTCGGATCACCAGCCGAATTGCGATTTTATTTTTTTGGGGTTTTTTGCATTTTGGCCTGCAGGGAGCGCATTTTTAAACATACCGGCACCAAAATTTCAGGGTATCATCAGGGGACTTTTCTTTGCTTCAGGGGGCAGTGGGAAATGAGCCCTACCCTTTTTGGGTCCCGTAGAATTGGACCCCTTGAAGCAAAGTTCCCCAAACCTAGATGGTGTCATCCAGAGACTCTCCTGAAGATACCCTGAAAGTTTTGTGACCATACCTTCAGAAATGTGCACCTCACAGCCCTCTACCAGAAATTCCCTATTGACAGCAATACAGCTAAGTCACTGCAGTACAAAGAATCTTGGACAAATTTCTGGGGGTGCCTGCATGGGACGCATTTTTTAGATGTATAGGCACCAAATTATCAGGGTATCATCAGGTGACTGTCCTGATGATACCCACCAAGCTTTGTGCAGTTTGGTTCAGGTATGGACCCTCAAAAGGGGTGCCCCATCCCCCATTGTTTCCAATGGGAGCTGATAGGGGATGGGGGCTACACCTTTGAGAGTCCATAACTTTGGCTCCCCTGAACCAAACTGCACCAAACTTTGGGGGGTATCATCAGGACAGTCTCCTGATGATACCCTGAAATTGTGGTGCCAATATGTCAAAAATGTGCCCCCTGCAGGCACCCCCAGAAATTTGTCCAAGATTCTTTGTTCTACATCTACACAATCCATTGCTGTCAATGGGAAATTTCTGGGGGTGCCTGCAGGGGGCACATTCTTAAGGCTAGCAGCACCAAACCTTCAGGGTATCATCTGGAGACTGTCCTGATGATGCCCCCACGTTTGGTGAAGTTTGGATAATGGGGGCCAAAGTTATGGACTCCCAAAGGGGGTGACACTATCCCCCATTGTTTCCAATGGGAGCTAACAGAAAATAGTGGCTACCACTTTGGGAGTCCATAACTTTGGCCCCCATGATCCAAACTTCATCAAACTTGGGGGGCATCATCAGGACAGTCTCCAAATGATACCCTGAAAGTTTGGTGCTGCTAGCTTTAAAAATTCTGGTTTGTGTTTTTCACCCCTCCTCCACATGAAGCCTGCTGGAGTGAGTGAGCGGTGAAAAACACAAACCAGAATTTTTAAAGCTACCAGCACCAAACTTTCAGGGTATCATCTGGAGACTCTCCTGATGATACTACCCAGGTTTGGTGAAGTTTGGATCAGGGGGGCCAAAGTTATGGACCCTCAAAAGTGTAGCCACATTTCCTATTAGCTCCCATTGGAAACACCCTTTGAGGGTCCATAACTTTGGTCCCCCTGACCCAAACCTAACCAAACTTGGCAGGTAGCATAAGGACAGTCTCCTGATGATACCCTGAAATTTTGGTGCCACTAAGTCAAAAATGCGCCCTCTGCAGGCCGAAACGTGGAAAAACACCCAAAAAATAAAAAAACCACCCAAAAGTCCCGGATTTTCCCACAGATTCAGCCCAGTCCGAATCTGCAAGGTTCGGAATTCGGCCAATCCGAACCCATTGATCCGAATCTGGGCCGAATCCGAATTGGAACGAATCTGGCTGGTATTGACCAACCCTACGTGGTCTACTCATCTGACAGAAAATTAGGGGAGAGAATCCTAAGGTAATGACACAGATTCTACAGTTTCAAATTGCAGGTGCGGTGTTGCATTCAGATGATCTTCCATATAAAAACTCCCTGTAAACAAAAATTAACATATCACATTTTAGCTTACCTCGTCATATATTCCACTAATTAATGTGAACTGGCTTTTGAAAAAGAAAGTAATTGTTAGGCTACAGGCTATGGTAGCAAAGTCACACCTGGCCGCGGGGGGGGGATGCGGGGGGGTAGAGCTGCCAGATCTAGGTTGGAAAACTCCTGGAGATTTGGTGATAGAGCCAGTCTGGTCAGTCTGGAAAAGAAGAGGAATGGCACTGGGTCCAAGACAGAAAAATGACTCCCAACCCGCAAACAAAAATGTACTATTTAGTATGTTCTGGTCTCTGACAGTCCCATTCAAAGGGTGTGGGGGGGAATCTGCTCTTGGGAACAGAGGGGTAACCACACCACTGGATTCACCTTCCCTGGGACACTTACACCGGTAGAGGCGTGATCCCGATGGTATTTGGCTGCCACAACTGCCCCCAAGTGCAGGAATGTGGTGCAGGACACTGCGACACTGACTCTGCACCACCTCTGGTGCAGCAGGGGTGTGGCTGGGGGAGGGTCTGACTATAGTCAGCTCCCTCCTGGCCATTTGCCATGGCATGCCAGCAGTGAGCATCTCAGACTTCAGCCACCAAAAACAGTGGCTTAAGTCTGAAAAGCTCCATAGGGGCTGCTGAGTAGTGGAGAAGCCTGTTCTCTTTCCAGGCTTCCCCATGCACCAGGAAGCTTCCCTGGGAGTGGCTGCCAGGCATGGACTCAGTGCCACAGCCGGACGCCTGGCCTGTGGATGGGCTGCCCTTCTTCACATTCTGACTGTACCACTCCCCACTAGACTGTGGCCGCACTTTGAAGAAAAGCATCCCACTGTTTTGCAACTACAAAGTATTCTAAAATCCCTTGATCTTGGCCCTCAAGTGTAACAGCTGAGGACAATCTGTTTTACTTTGAAGTCTGTCTCTAAAAACTGGAAAAGCTGAACTTTCCTTTCACCTAGTTGAATCCACTAGCTCAGTTCAGACATCATGTAAACCCATGGTTTAATTAAACTAACAGGGGCCATCTCCCCACTCCCCGTTTGATGCGGGCTACTCACAGCAAGTAACCCACAGTCCAGCAGCACTCCCCATGGCGGTGGCGGCGGCGGCAACAGCAGCGACAGCGCAGCCACCCCAATTCTGGAGCTCTTCAACCCTGTTAGCGTGCATCATTCCCACTCCTGTTTGCAAGAGCGTCTTTAGAAAAAACCCTCGTAGAGCGTGGGCTGCTGCTCCTAGTGACATGGACGCTACTGTCCAATCAGGCCATGGCGGGGCTCCAGCCAATCAGAAAAGAGACTCGCATTTCTGACGCCGCAGAAGACAGCGAAGCTTTCGGAAGGCACAAGCTGCAGTGGGGTGCACGAACTTGCGCTGAAAAGCAGCGGTTCAAGCGAGACTGGTTTGCCTTAGCTTTTTTTTTTTTAAGTGGGGAAACGGCCAGGGTTAATCTATTGGTTTGTGAGAGTGAAGAGCTGGCATCTGAAGCCAGGATCTGAGGCAGAGTTATTTATCACAATGAGTAACGTATAAACACAGAGATATCCAGCTATGTTGTCTATCCCAAGGCTGGGCCCACAGATCTCCCCCACAACAGTTAGATGAAAACCAAATTGCAATGACATGTAACTTTTGTTTATTGAGTGCTTTCTGTGTGGGCATCTAGTCCTCCCCCCTTTCTCCACTGTGGGTTGCACTTTGCTTGACTGGTACTCTTCCACAGCAGCAAAGGGAGAAAGGAGACTTGAGCACTCTCTCACACACCACACCACACCACACAACACACACACACACCACCCCTCAAGTGGCTGTTAAGGTGGAAAAACAGCACACTTTCTTCTCCAAAGAGGAGGGGGGAAAGTGCTCTAAAGCTTCTCAAAGCCTCCTTGGCAGTTCTCTGCATCGGGTCTCCATCTGCACAGTCCCGACGCATGCCTGCACAGAGGACACTCAATGAACAATAGTTACAGGTAAATGGAACTCCGTGGGACTGCAGTGAAGGCACAATGATGAATTATCATTATCTAATGTTGCATATGGCCATATATATATATATTGTATATTGCATACGGTTTTGAGTAAAACTGTCTGATTTTAGTCATTCCTAAAAGGAAAAAAAATCACAGGAATGTTTTTATTTCAGAGGAATGGGGAAAGTTCTCAACCATTTTCATGCTGTACATTTTGATAGGGGGGAAAAAAACCCTTTGCCTGGAGTTCTAAAAGAAAAAAAATCCACTGGTCAGAAGGAAAAAAGTTCTCAGGAAAATTGAAAAATTAACAAAAATGTTTTTTCCTAGATCTTCACATTTCTGCCCAAAAGTGATATGGTTCATTCTTCAACCTAAGGATTCCAACTGACTTAATGTCTGCTCAGGGATAGAGCTGTTTTAACTACTTCCTTACTACAACTTGGGAGAACTATTCAGAGTACCCATCTGTTGGCAGGCAGGCAGACCCATAGCAAGATGGGCAGCCCCATCCAAGAGCAGGGCACACGGCTGCTCCTGGCTGCCCCCCCCACCCCCTGAAAGAGGCTTCCTGGCAGTGCCGAGATGCCTCTATGGGGCTCTAAATAGACTCATGCCACCCAAAAAGGTGACTTAAATCTCAGTTCTCAGCTGCCAAGAATTCTTTCTGTATGTTTGCAGCTTGTGTGTGTAATTTTATTATTTTTAATCCTTAAATTTTAAACCTTAATTCTGTTTTTTTCCCTGTAGATTTCTAAGGAAAACCTACTCTGTATGCACTGGTGTAGACCGCCAATCTTTTGCATTGCAAAGTCTGTTCCTTGCTAATTCCTCAAACTAAAAAGGAACAGATGAGACCAATTTGGGTAACACAGCTACATGACCAAAGAACCCTCATATGAGATCTCTGTGTCCTGAGGTAGTCTATATGATCCTTACCAAGTGGTAATGAGGATTTTACCACACATCAGGTGAGATGTAGAGTATGATGTATAATAAATGGTCGATGAGTTCACATCAATGGCTTACATGCACTCTATTTTAAGTTACCAGTGGACACATGGTTATTTGTGTTGCTTATTTAGATGTATGTAAGTACTCCAGAAGCAGCTCCCAGCTCTTCAGGCCAGTTCACAATGAAGTCACTACTCAATAGAAACATATCACTTTCCTCCATATTTGTTCAAGATGGTCTAATCTACCATCGAAAAATGTGATAAACCTCTCTTTTGATAAAAAGGTCCAACCAGCTTTTCCACCAGTAAAAGGGAAGAGGGATCCCCTTTGACCAGCCAAAAAGTCTATGTTGGCGATCACAGGACCTGCATGGACAAAAAGCCGTTTAGGCTGGAGGCTATATTAAGGTGGAGAACTAGGTAGAGTTGTAAGCCAAATGCTGGCAACTAGCAGGAGGTGGGTGGGGTTAGGGGCATATAATTATGTGGTATCCTGATGACACAATGTAACTTCTGGCAAAACCCCAGAAGTGAAATTATCATTCTGGCATAACTCCATTGGATTTCCTCTTTTTTCTAGAACTAGAGAACTATAATGTTTCACTGATGTGATATCATTACTTCCAGGGTCATGCCAGAAATGATGTCATGGTTTTGAAATGGTGCATATTCCACTCCATTTTGCTCATGACACTCTATCAAGGTGGCAGTGATCAACCTGGACTGCCAGAAGGAAGTCTCCCACCATAGTGGGAGACCGGGAGCTTTTGTACACTTACTGTTTGTCTGGTGGCTGTTTGCCTCATAATGGGGTTTCCCCACAGTTTTCTGTTTACACAAGAGATTGGGCTAGAGTAGTCTGTTCTCAGGTCCATTCAGCAGAGACCAGCTGGTCCAAAATAATATTTATTTGAAAGGTACGCTGTTATATCCATTAGAATTAACCACAAGAATTAGAAATTGAAACCAAGAGCTCCACCCAGTAGGACCAAACTAAAGAGGAGAAGCACAGTCTTCTATTCTATATATACTCAAGAAATGTACCACCCTAGCAGAGCACCTTTTGCCTATGATTTCTAAAGTGGTTCTTTTTTATAAACTAAAGTACTCCTGCCAGTCCAATAGGCGTAAAAGTTTATATCCTGCATACCTTGTTGTTTTCCTCCAAACTCGCCCTCCACACCATCCCTTGGTCCAGCATTAGACCAGCAGCAATTAGAAACACCCACACCCACACGCACACACACCCACACATACACATACACATACACATCCTTGTGATCCTTCTGAAATGGTGGCCAGACAACTGGGAAAAAAGTACTTTTGGGTGAGTTGGCAAAGTCTGGAAGGAGCTAAAAAACCTGGATAAAAATTACATTTCCTGTTTGGCTGTTTGTTTCAGGGGGAAAGCAAAGCAACAGGAAAGGTTGCATTTTGCCACATTTGGAAACTGCACAACTTCTCTGCTCTGCCCTGGATGGCTTTAAAAGGGAAAAAAATGCATAAAGGATAGACTATGTTGGAGGAAAGGTAAGCTGCCTATGAGGCAAAACACAAATGCATAAATAGTCTGGTGAGGTTGAGGGAAAAAGCCGGTTAGAGCCAACCTATTTGTGCCACTTCATGAAGCAGGGCAAATTTCAAGTAAAGATTAGCCGTACAGTGTTGGACAAGAAAAGTTGCTAAGTCCATACTATAGGTATTTTTCTTGGTATTGTGTAAACTTCGAGGACTTTTGCTTGTCCTGCAGTGTATACATGAGGCATCTGAAATGAATTATTTGGTATGAGTATAAAAAATAACAAGATTAAGGCCAACCTTTCTCTTAATCTTGACAGTAGTTTTGCATTTTTCTGCTAACACCTTGGACTGAATGCAGCTACTTGGTACGATGGTAGTACATTGATTTCTGAGCAGGGGAAAAACCCTTTTGCAAATTTAATTCTGCAAAAACTGAGTAAATTGATCTCCATTAATCGGTAAACGTCAACATTTTCTCATTAGAGGAAGAGTTCCTCTCCAGCCTACCAGCTTCCTCACCTTCTACCACTCTGATCAATTGATCAGCTCCTGTCAAAATAAGACATCACTGATGAAACTAGCTTGCAAAACAATACCCAAAAGGGAAATAATATTCTTTTGATTGCTAATGAAGCTGTAGTGTTCCTTTGGGTTTCTTTACTGGAATAATTTTGCTGCAGGAGTGATTAAAGAGACATCAATCTGAAAGAGACATTTCAAAGCACAGCTATTTTTTTCCATTTATGTTTTATGTTTGTTCTGCAATTTTATGACAATGACAATGGCCATGGCCCAATGCACAGCTGTGTATCCAGAAGGGCTGCTGAGTTCTTTAAAAACTGTGTGTGTGTGCAGGCATGCCACCAAGTCACAGCTGACTTATGGCAACCCTGTAGGGGTTTTCAAGGCAAGAGGTATTTAAAGGTGGTTTGCCATTGCCTGCTTTTGCACAGCAGCCTCTATCTTCTTTGGTAATCTCCCAACCAAGTTTGTTGCACCATGTCTAATCACTTCCATTGCCTGCCTTCTCAAGTGCCAGCATGGTGTAGTGGTTAAGAGCAGGTGCACTCTAATCTGGAGAATTGGGTTTGATTCCCCGCTCTGCCACTTGAGCTGTGGAGGCTTATCTGGGGAACTAGATTAGTGTGTGCCCTCTAACACACACCAGCTGGGTGACCTTGGGCTAGTCACAGTTCTTTGAAACTCTCCCAGCCCCACCCACCTCACAGGGTGTTTGTTATGGGGGGTTGGGGAAGGGAAAGGAGATTGTCAGCCCCTTTGAGTTTCCTGCAGGAAAACAAGGGGGAGGATATAAATCGAAACCCTCCAGATTAGAGTGCACCTGCTCTTAACCACTACACCACTGCTGCCATTTCAAGACAAATATATATTCTTCGATTACATTGTGTTGCTATCCACTGTGAATACTTTTTAATCCAGTGAAAAACAGATATTAAAAAAGACTCATGAAGCCAATGATAAATGTCAAAAAGCGAACTTATTGTAAATAATAATAATAATAGTAATAATAATAATGATTATGATTATGATGATGATGATGAAGAGTGTTGTGAGGTGGATGTGCAGGGTGCTCTGAAGCAGATTGGGGAGTCCCTGAGATCCTAACAGGTTTGTTTCCCCAGTGAAAACAGCTATAAAATACACAAAGAGGTCAGAGAGAAGGGGATGTATTCCTGCCCAGAGTGAACCATTTGCCTACTTGTCAGTGGGGCAAGATGGATACCTGTTGCACGACATGATCTGGGTATGGAGACGTGCAAAACATGTGAGTCAATTTGACTAAGAGAGATTGGGGTACACCCTCCCATGTGGGCAAGTCCCCTCAATTTGGATTGGCAAAGGCTTCCTGGCAACTAAAGGTGGGAAGAATTAAACACTGAAACATCCATTAGTCTTTGTTCAAATGCTTTGTCTAAACCCTGAAAACCAAACTCCTTTGTGGGGAACAGGAGGGGTTCTGCAGGACGCACATTTGTTCCACAGACATCTGATGTCAGAGGTAACTGTTCTGCATTGTTAAGATTAGATTAGTGTTATGTTTTATGCTCTTTTCATTAGATCTGCAATCAGTAGGTGGGCCAGTTATTTTCTCTGTCTGTGCTTAGCTCAGGGGTCCCCAAACTTTTTAAACAGGGGGCCAGTTCACTGTCCCTCAGACTGTTGGAGGGCCGGACTAAAAAAAACTATGAACAAATTCCTATGCACAAATGATTGTAAAATGTTTGATTTCACCTTTCAGCCTTTCTGTCATGGTCTATTTTTAGAACAGTGACCAAAGTATGTCAAGTACAGGGTGGGCTCCAAATATTGTTGGGGAGGCTGTGGAATACCTTCCCCTGTAAAAAAAAAAAAAAGCAGAACTTTCCCAATGAAGCATTCCATCTAACCCAGGATCAGGTATCTTCCTGGGTTCTTTCCTCCCTAGCAGCCAGCGAGCGATTCGCCAGCCTGGCTGATGCCAATGGGAGTGAGGCAGAACAGAAAGCCTGAGAGCAACACATGGAGTAGCTGAGAGGGAAGGGCGGAGCAGGCGTTGCCACATGTAAGGTTTCCAACTCTGGGTCAGAAAATTCATGGAGATTTGGGGGTGTCATCATGTAACTGCAATCAACAGCCGCTGGGGCCGGTTCCTCCTCTCCCTCGAGCCCCCACTGCACATGAATGGAGCCATCGCCGCCATACCTGGCGGGCCGGATAAATGCCTTCAGGGGGCCACATTCGGCCCCCGGGCCGTAGTTTGGGGACCCCTGGCTTAGCTTAATCTGTAGCAAGACAGTCTTTTGCTGTTTAAGAAAGCAGGCTGTGATTCAAACTCCTCCTCTTGTGACCTTAGATCACTTGCTCCTGCTGGAACATCCCCACATGCTTGCATTGCACATGGGATAGGGTGAAGTGATTGGATGGCCCTGCCCTTTGTACTTGCTCAGAGATCTCCTTTACCAGGGTTCCCCAAATCACTGGAAATATGTGCATGTGGAGTGTGTGTGTGTGTGTGTGTGGATTTTAACTTGAGGAGGAAACACAACAAAGACGGACATGATATATATATATGCACACAAGTAGCAACGTGCATGTAAGAACACACAGAACCAGAGCAGGTTTTTGACAGAGTATTTGGGGACTTGGAAGAAAGACAGTGACTTGAAGACTCTAAGAATAGAACAGAAAGAAGAAAGTAAATGGGAATGCCTGGCGATCCCTAATGCCAGTACCACTGAAACAGTAAAGTTAAAATGAGAAGCTGTTGATGTATGCTGATGTCATGAAACAGCATGAATAAGAGAACTCAATCCCTGTGCATGTGGGCACTGTGTTTCCTTCACTCTCGTTGAATTAAAGTTTTGTCTTTTCCTGGGTAGTTTGGTTTTTACCAGGGAAGATCAGCACAGTATGTGCCTGGGTACTTTGCAGGTCTCAAATGTTCCAAATCTGCACTACAAAGCCTATGAGAACCAACCTTTCCACTTACTGCTTTTCAACCAGATGCCACTTACAAGTGTCTAGAATCCAGTCTAGGGTGTAGAATCACATTTTTTAATGCTACTGAGGAGCCCTGTGTCACTTGTTTATCAAAACTACCAGAAAGCTGTATTTCACGTTTAGGACAGTTTCCTAGGAAAAAAAATTAAAAGAACCCAACGAACAACTAGTGCAAAAGGACAGGCTTATATTTTATGCTTGTTTGGAGATAACTCAAGGTCATCTACTTCAAGTGTTGGGGCCATGTAAAAGATTTAGCTCTGGTGAAGTTGGGAAAAGGCCAGCAGCCTTTTTTTCTATCCCTGTTTCTGATGCTCAGTAAAGAACAGAAGAAAGGAAGCCATCTTTTAATTGAACAGCTTTTATAATGCAAAGAACGCTACTGGGCAGGTACATAAAACACTCCCACAGTGTTCAACGCTTGCTTACATGTGCATTCACAATTGCAGCAGCCTTTCTGCAGGATGTCAGGAGTGAGCAAATCTCAGAAGTCGTATGCACAGCTCCATGGTGTGGAGCCACACTAGCATTTCTGCCAGGATTTCCATCTGTAGGATGTGAGTTTCTACTTCTCCCCTCCTGCAACAGCCTGAAATACCCCCTAACCCATTTCCCAATCATTGAGAGAGGGAAAGTAAGAATATCATGTGCTGTGGGTGGAAGTTATTGCATCCGGGGAACCTAAGTTGCCAGCATCCAGGTGGGGACTGGAAATCTCCTGGAATCACAAGTTAGATCCTGGCTACAAAGATCTGTTTCCCTGGAGCAAAGGAAGTTTTAGAGTGTTGACAATGAAATAACATCCCTGTTAAGCTATCTCCCTTCCTAAAACTTCACTCTTCCCAGACTCCACCCCAAAGCTCCAGGAGTTTCCCATATTAGAGCTGACAACCCTAAACCCTAATGTAGATGCAAGTCATGAGTAATGCTTAGGATGACAGAGCATCAGCTACCTCATCATTCTTCCATTTAGCTAGCCCGAGGCCAAAAAGTGAAAGAAATGACATATCACACATGTTAAATAGGTGGTTTTTACCCAAGCTAAATTTCATCATTGTATAACAAGCATTTGTCTTTCCTCCAAGGTGATCGCAGTACATTTATTAGTTTTAATTGTAATAAAGCGCTAAGAAGATGAGCTATAAAATTAGGCAGGGAGGGGGAATGAAAAACAGCTTTTAAGTAAGAGATGCCCCTACCATCTCCACCACTAATGCCACCTTAATATCAAAAGAACAATGAATCACATTCAAGCATCGCATGAAACTGGGGGTTATTAGACCTCTGGGATTATTTTAATGGAAGTCATAAGTATCTGAAGTTAAGTGTTTAAAATGTGAAAGACCAATGCAAATGGAACCGAGATGTTATGCTGTAATTACACAATGGATCAAAAAGCCAAGAACGATTAGATGGTTAACGAATGATTCATACTAGGTAGAATTCTAAGAAGAAAACTGGAGTGAAATCAGATGTCCCTCACCATGAAAGAAGTGATGAATTGAATGACCAAAGTGGGTGGTTCATGCCAACTCCCTGATAACTTTTGGCCTGTGAATTATCAGGACCTGCTGCACTGGAGTTCAGTCATCGTATCAGATATGACATGGAAAAAAATTGAATGAAGAATGTAGGAGCACCTCAGTTCCCTGTATAGCAATGCTATGGCCTGGTTAGGAGTTGGGTAACAGGAGCTGCTGCCAACCTAGTACCCAAGGGCACTGTTTTAGTTTTCAGTGGAAGGTATATAAACTGTGGTTTGAGTTACGTGATATTCAAGAAGGCACAAAGGCCTAATTTGGGATACACTGACATGAAAAGTGTTTTTGCTTTCATTATTTTCATTTTTGAATACCTCACCAGAAAAACAGTTATAAATGTATACCTTTTTTAAAAAGCCAAAGCCTATGGCAGTGGTGGCGAACCTTTGGCACTCCAGATGTTATGGACTACAATTCCCATCAGCCCCTGCCAGCATGGCCAATTGGCCACGCTGCCAATTGGCCACACTGGCAGGGGCTGATGGGAATTGTAGTCCATAACATCTGGAGTGCCAAAGGTTTGCCACCACGGGCCTATGGCATGCTGGCAGACTACTGGATCCATTTCACTGTTGGCAATATATAAAACCAGGTGATCTCCAGATATCAGTTTCCCTAAAATCCACCCCCCCCCCAAACCCAGAGAGGGCAGCCTAAGCACCTCTCCACACAACCCCCCCCCCATCACATTTTTAAAATTCCTGCCCTTCCTTTAAAGATATCAGGAGTTCATATTTGGTTTTACTGATTTTTTAAGCTTTAGAAAAACCCTGTGAGTTTAGTCAGGCTGAAAGACAGTGACCAGCCTCACTGAGCTAGCTTCATGTCCAAATGGGGATTTGAACCCAAATCTCCAAATACGGAAAACTTTAAGTGAAAATCTATAAATATGGATTTTGTGATAAGCTATGCAAAACCGCAATGACTTGTCCAAGATCACCATACCAGAGTCTCTCCGTGTATAATCCATTTGGCATCACCACATGCTAAAAAACTCGTAGTCTTGTGGTCAGCCATTTGATACATAGCTGGGATTTCTATGCAGAGAATATTTGCTTTGAATCAGAGTAGCATTAGTTTGGATATACTTCAGTACATCATTTTTCTGTCAAATGTAGTGAAGTGAATCAGCTGTTTCTCATTTTGCTAAAGAGAACTCAATACAAGATGTTTCAATATCCGAACCTAATTCTCTTAACAGGTTCAGACTTCACTGGCTTATATAATTATTTCACTCCCAAATCCTGCCCATGTTTTATACAGATCAGAGATATTTGGGAAAAACTTTCATCTTCTGACTTAGAAAGCCTTTTTAGAAATTCTGGCATTAGCTATTTGGATATGAAAGAAAAGATTAGGTTATCTCAAAAATGCATTTCTTATACAGAAAAGTAGATAAAAAGAAGAGACTCCGGGAACACAATAAAACAATTGTTCAGCTTGCTTCCTTGAATTAGTCCATGAATGATGTGATCCCAAACCAAAGAGAAAGTTCCGCACCTCCCTTGCCCCACCCCGGAATGCAAAATTGCAAGATAAATATTTAGGATTCCGTTTGATACTCCATCTTCATAATCTGATCAGCGTTGGCCCAAATCAGAACAAATATGGTCCCTGTAGTGTCAGTATGAGCCATTTCACCAGTTGAATAATGCTGTTTGCATTTGGCAAGCATGGAATATAAATTCCTTGCTTCTACTTGTAATTCCCACCTGGCTGATCTGATTCTGTGAAAAGGTAACAGGACTCAAGTGGCCCAACATTCTGCCTGCCGGTGGTTTGGTTGACTCTGTAGGAATCCTGTCTTTTATTACTTACCAGCAGTAAAGTCTGCTGTGTGATGAAATACGATGGGCTCTAGCAAGTGGGGACCCTTAAGAAAATTGCAGTGAGAGGACATTAGCCCCATTTTTTTTCTTCTTTTCTCCCTCTTATTCTTTGCCTCTCACTCTCCATCATGCCACCCCGTCTTAATCTTTTCATTCCACCTTGCTACCCAGCTCTCTCTCTCACCCCCTACTTCAGCTGTCTTTCTGGCCCCAGCTCTCTCTTTCTGTCCGCTTATTCTAGCTCTCTATTTCTGGCCCTCTCCAGCACTCATTCTCTCTCTGCCCCTACCCTGACTTTCTTTTTTCCCCTTCCCACCCCCACCCCCACCCCCCGGCACAATTTTTGAGGGTCCTCACAGTGACAGAGAATCTGTTTGGCCCTTTCTTCATACCCCAGTTCCTGTGACATTGAGGCTGTGCTGTGGAAATCCTCTCCCCTGCCTAGCATTAAACACTTTCTATGCCTCCTCTCCCCCCTCCAGTGACGGCTGGAATTCAGGTGGCCTTAAATGACTGTCAGTACATGCTGCGTGATGCATGTCAGCAGGAGAAAAGAGTACATACCGAATCACTGCTGTCATTCTTGTCTTCTCTACCCGCTGCCTCTGCCGACCGCTTGGCTGCCTCATCTGGCTTCCAGCCCTCAGGCTAGGCCAGCTCCTGCCTGCACTGACTCCTGCCAGCTGCCTCTGCCCAAACCGGGATATTTCCCTTCATCAACCTGGTATATTTTTACCATGCAGAATCGACCTTAGATAACTTATTAGGGACTGTGGTCTGTATTACGGTGGTTAGCTTATTGGAACAAGGATGCAGCAAAAGGAAGCCTAGGCCAGCATAGTGATGGCATCACTTCCATCACACACCAGAAGTGATGTCATCATGTCAACAGCAATGTGAGGATGTTCTGGTATTTGAGCAAAAAGTCTGTGGTACAAGTCACTGTTGCCATACACTTTTTGCTCAAATACCAAAGTGTCCTTGTGTCACCATTGACATGATGACATCACCTGTGGTCTATGCTGGGGTGATGCCCCAGCATCACTGGGAACACTGACCCAGGCCTCTCTTTTCTCCTGGTAAGTCCCCACCCCACCCCATGCTGGTTACTAGGGGTACCTGGCAACCATAATTTCCAGAAATAAACAAAATATCTGGTAAGTGTATGCTGGGGTTCTAGGATCCTCACTAAGATCCTTGCAGCTGTATGACCTAATTAAGGGTTTTCCTGATGTCGAGGGCCAGGTGTAAGCATAGCCAAGCCTCAGCAACTTTGCCAGCACCTCAGAGCCCACTTGGCTACCACTATTGGTGACTGTAATTGGTGTCAGCTCACCCATTGTCTGCTGCCATTTTAAAGGAGGAAGCAAGGGAACAGATAATGCCCATTGTTGGTGCTGTTGAACTGAGTGGTCCCTGCAGCACAAGCATGTAGTTGCCAACCAGGGCTGCCAACATTGACTGGTTGTAAGGCCATTTCTTTGGCCAGTGTGTTCCTGCTCGTTTCTGTTTGTGACCACAGCACCCAGAAAGAAGTGACTTTAGCCTCTCCCACAGTGCTGCTTCCACATCCTCATATGCCCCACAGATTTGCTATTGGCTCTATTGTAAAAAATCATGCTTTATGTGATTACACTTCAGTTTCACAACAAAGCCAAGACAGGTTCCATGAGGCAGCGAAGGTTAAAGCAGCTTTGCCCTGCCCTGGATGGCCCAGGCTAGTCTGCTGTGGTCAGATCTCAAAAGCTGAGTCAGCCCTGGTTAGTATTTGAAACCCATTGGAAGCCCATTGTCACTATGCAGGGGCAAGCAATGGCAGATCACCTCTGAACATCTCTTGCCTCAAAAACCCTGCTGGGTTGCCATGCGTTGGTAGTGACTTGTTGGCACTTTACACACATGCATACCAGCTTCTCCTTGTGTGCTCTGGTTACAAACAGCAAAGAAGTGATGTGCATCTGTAGGAAGCACAAAACTCCCATTGCACACATGTTGCAAAGTCCTTGTGTTGCTCTGCAGCAAGCACAAGAACTTTGTAATGTCTGAGTCACAGAATGAGCCAATTCTTGAAAGAATTTCAGGAAACCTGGACATCTGCTACCAGGAGAAGTGGGTGTACTGTTTTAGTTCATTGGGTGAATACACCACAACTGCCTTGGCCCCTAATTATACAGTATTGCCATCTCAACCTTTTGCATCTTCCAGATCTTAAACAGCTGCTACTGTTTACTGATCTTTTTAACATGAACTCATTAACTTGCAATTGTTTTCATGTGTTCATTTTACCATTAGTTAATAACCGCCTTCCCTAAACTGCAGTGTTAAGTGTTCTGCGGAACCTTTGCTTAAGGCATCTGCTGCAGATCATTGAATGGTTTAATTAAGACACTCTGTTGGATGAGGTGTGAACTCTGTTACAGTGCTAAAGTGGGAAGCGACTCCTCATTGGGATGCAGCGCAGAGTTCCTACCACTGGATAAGAACCCACGGACTCCAAAGAGGTTGGCTTGCAGGAGTTAAGATGTTACAACTGTTTTGTCAGCATGAGAGGCAAAAGCAATTGAATTCATTCCGGAGGCATGAATTAATTAAATTATAATTTCTAAATGCATGGAGAATTACAGTGCCCCACTCAGATATACTCAATGGTTTCCTCAGACAAATGCACTCCAAAACATCAGCTGTATCAAGAATATCCCTTCTGTAACCCAGATTCTTCTAAGGTGATTCCAACATGCATGCTGTCAACACATTCAGTAGAGTGAAATGGATCCACTGCTGTGGTGAGGCCCTCTTTTCACTTCCAAGTGCCACAAGACAACAGCCAATAGAAGAAGCCTCAAGTTAACTGGAATAGGTCAGTTCTGTTGCTCTACCCTGAGAACATAAATCCAGTTACAAATGTGATGCCAGTTTCAGGAGGAACTACCAAGTATTGATGTGTTTTATGCATTTACAGAATTTGTCTTCCGAATTTCTGCCCAATCTGATGCACCAAGCAGGCTGAATCTTCCCGCTGTATTGTGAGTACTGAACATGAGTATCACCTCTGCTTGTAGGTTCTGTGGGCAGAACCTGGAGTGAATCTTGCAAAACAATGTAAAACGAATGGTCTTTTTTACTCTTCACGACATGACATGCATTAACATAAAACTTAGGAATCCAACGAGGCCATGATCTCATTCAAGTTTAACAATTAACTGCTCCTTTTTTCACAGCTGGCCAACCCCAAGTCTATTTCTTTCCTCTTGAAAGTGACCGAGGAAGTCTCCAGGTGGACTCCTGGTGCAGTGGCTTTGAAGGACGAAGGTCTCAAGAGAACACCCACCAATTAAACACAGCCTTGAAACAATAAATTCGAAGAGTCCTTCCCTTACTAGTTTCCGTGCAATCATCACAGTTACTTTAAAACAAAGCATCAAGAGCCTGTAATTAAATTTCAAGCTCCCAACCAGGCAGCGTTGCTTCCTTCATCTGCTTTCCATACATTCAGCACCCTTCTGCCTCTAGAGGCCTCACCCCTTCCTTATTCCATTCCTATGTTGGGGTTTCATGAGCACACCCCACGGACAGGATGGCTCAATGGTTAGGCAGCACAGGGAAAAGATGAAGAATAAAATGTATGGAATCTGAATTACAATGAAGGCAAAATCCTAACAGGAGAAACCCAGCAATAATATGACTTTAAAAATCCTAATTATAAAAGAGACTAGCAACAAGGCCGGGGAGATGCAATGGGTTCTAGGAAAGGGTGGAAGAGGAGGCATCTTCTCCTGGAAAGGCTTTGCTGGGGCTTTAGCGTCCCCGCTTGCTCCCAGCAACACACTCAGCACTTACCTGGTTGTGGGTCTGTGGCTTGGAGGGGGGAGAGATTGGAGACATGTGGCTTGGGGTAGGAGGGAAGGTGAGGATAGGGGAGAGTGGAGAGGAGTGGCTGGGGTGGCGGGAGGGAAGCACAGTGAGGCTTGGGGTGGCAGAAGGATGGAAGGTGACCATTGCGGTGTGGGAAGGATGGGAATGAGAGGGTTGGGGTGGGGAAAGGTTGGAAGGTGTGGCTTGGAAGGCAAAAGGTGAGGCTTGGAGTGGGGGGTGAAATGGCAAGGTGGTGCGTGGGGTGGGAATGTTTGTCAGACCTTCGAACCCATAGCCAATTATGTATTGTAAGATAGGTAAGACCTTACAGGTCAGTTCAAACACATTCTGGTTTATGTATTTCTAGTACCTATTTTATGAACCAATCAGGGTAGGGGGACAAAGTGATGTCTGGAGGGGCAAATCTGCTGCCAACCAGTGATTCCAGCCCTCCACAATGCCTGATCAGTGTTTCTGCATTCCTTGCTGGTGTAGCAGGTGCATTGTGGAGGTGTGACTGGGGGTGAAGCCCCTTCTGGGTCTGGCTTGGTGTTTGGGGTGGGGTATGGAAATGGAGAGGCTGGTGCCAGATCCAGCAGGTGCCTTTGCTCTGCTGCCCTGCAGGGCCTGGCTTGGTGTTTGGGGCAAGGGAATGAAACACGTAGTGATCAGAGGCATAGCTAGGGAAAATGGAGCCCGGTGCAAAATCTGAGTTTTGTGGGGGGGGGGGCACATTGGTGGCTGCTGTGATGCTGAAATCCACCCCCAAACATCATCACTTTCAATGGTGTTTAAACTAGGGATCCCTGATTCTCCTTTTAAATCCACCTTAAAGGGAGAATCTGGGGTCCCCAGTTTAAACAACATTGAAAGTGATGCTGTTTTGGGGTGGATTGTTCCCCACCCTGAAGCAGCATCACTTTCAATGTTTAAACTGGGGACCTCAGATTCTCCCTTTAAATCCATGCCGAAGGGGGTGGGTTTAAAAGGAGAATCTGGGGAAATTTGGGGGGGACTGCTGTCAGGGGTGCAATTGTTAAGGTAGCATCACCAAACTTTCAGTGTATCTTTAGGAGACTCTCCTGATGATGCCACCCAGGTTTGGTGAAGTTTGGTTCAGGGGGTCCAAAGTTATGGACCCTCAAAGGTGTAGCCCCCATTTCCTATTAGTTCCCATTGGAAACAATGGGGGATGGGTCACCCCCCTTTGGGAGTCCGTAACTTTGGACCCACTGAACCAAACCTCACCTAACTTGGGTGGTATCATCAAGAGAGTCTCCCCCAAAATACCTGAAAATGTGGTGCTGCTAGCCTTAAAATGCGCCCCTTCAGGCCAAAAACTTTAAAAACACTAAAAAATACAAAAAACCCACAAACCTGAATTTTTTGCACCCGCCCCCCTTCGGCACTCCCCCGGTGCTACATGCACCCGCTGGCCCCCTGGTAGCTATGCCTCTGGTAGTGATTGATTAGAAGTGAGTCATCACCACACGCCACACAATTTTATATACATGATGATTTCTGTATATGCTGTTTTAACATATTGTTTTCTTGTCACCCATTCTGGATTCTGACTGTGACAGGAGAAAGGAAACGTTTGTAAGTATGTAAGTCAGTAAATCTCCCCTTCCCTGCCTCCTTCCCCTGAGCATTGTGGGAGAAGTCTGGCTCATCAGCCCTTCCTGGACCAGCCTGATAAAGGATTGTCTGAGGGATGGACTGACCCTGATTATAATTATGGATTGGTTTGTTCATTCTTCATTAAAATGATTGGCTGCTGAGAAGTTTGCTACCACTTCAGGTGGATGAACTGGGACGCCCATTGTGCTGGCCAAAAACATGCATGGATGAAATGCTGCTGATTTGCACTGTGCTGTACTGTCTGAATATAAGGGAAGTAATTTGCAAGGCACCCTTGAAGTGCTCGTGAATAGCCAAGCTTCTTCTCCTTCTCTTTAAATCGATAAACAAAAAAGCTACACGTAATAAAGAGAATATATATAATAGTTACAAAATGAGCATGTTTACTCAAACCCTGTGAAATTAAGAACTCTTTCTCACACATTTTGCTGCAATTTGTGTTCGTTGCACAACCTTTGAGAATAATGAGACCTAATCTGGAAGAATCTCTGTTGTGTTGATAGGCTGTTAGTTTCACTGGTGTGATGGTCTGCATTGCTTTCATTTGCCAATGATTTATTTTGGTCTTTTTGTAAATTATTCCAGTTCCTTAGAAAGAGCAATCTAGCTGTGGTAAGCTACTGCTTGAAGATTTCTATGCATGTCAACTATGCAATTTAACAGTGAGATGATAAGATCTCTGGTCTGCAGGGAATCTGTGTCTCCAGTCCAAATGATATAATTTCCACCACTTGTTTCCTGTAATCTGTTGCCTGTTCTATTTCTATCATATGGGAAAATTCTGCCTTCTCTTCTTCCCTAAACCAGCACTTAGATCTGTGCTAACCTCAAAGGAATTAGGTGCCATTTACCTCAAATTTTCTCTACAAGAGAGGCAAATATAAAGGTGGTTTCATATGTAAACACATATCTCCACTTTTTAACATCTTAATAACTACTAATATTTTATAAGAAGACTATAATCAGATTTAAATAATACATCCCATAAAATGGTGTACAGGTTCAAAAAAAGAATTCTACCACCCTTCCCCTTGAAAATAAGAAGTCTTCTGCAGCTGTCAAACCTAGTGTTGCCTACTTCCGGGTGATGGCTGGAGATCTCCTGGGATTACAGCTGATCTGCAGGCAACAGAGATCAGTTCACCTGGAGAAAATGGCTACTCTGGAATGTGGACTCTGTGGCACTTTACTCCATTGAAGACCTCCCCTCACCAAACCCTGCCTTCCTCAGGCCCCACTCCCTCAAATCACTGAGTATTTCCCAAACTGGAGCTGATAAACTTACTCAAACCCCATAGCTAGATTATGTACAGTGCAATCCTCAACAAAGTTACACCCTGGGGTGGATTGGCCATTTAACTTATAGGAAAATTTCCTGGTGGGCCATTGTTCTAGAAGACCACTGGTGGGGCAGAAGCCAGCAGAGTCAAGCCCTAGCAAATCTACAACTTGGCCAAGACCTCGCATCAACCATGACACTCCTGCACTGCTTCCAATTGTGGGGACAACACAGTGAGGGATTTAATGCTCCTCTAAGATGACTAGGCCTGCAGTGCTGGCTTTTAGCATAGTAGACACTGGTCAGCTTGATTTGCTCCAGCATAGGATTGGGCATAGCCCCTTTTCTTGCTCCGTTTCCCTCAACTCTTCTCTTTACAGCAGCCCACATCTCATATTGCCTTTGTCGCAATGTTCACAGTGGCAAGAGTGTTACAAGATACCCAGCCTCCTGAACAGCTCTGATGTGCTCTTTTGTGAGACTGTTGCAAATTTTATACTGGAAATCAGTAATTTTAACTGTGTTTTTTAATCTTGTTTTACTCTGAAATTTTGTCCTGTTTTGTATGCCAATAAAGGCTTGTTGTTGTTGTATTGCCTTTGTCCATACAGGTCCGCTGATCTCCAGTATAGTCTTTTTGGGTGCTCAAAGGAGACCCCTGTTTTCTTCTTCACCAATAGAAAACTTGTTGGATCCAAACCACTCTTTGAGTCGGAGAAGGTTCTGCCACATCATGGAGAGTTGGAGACAAAGTGAACTTGTAAAAGAATCTAATGAGACAGAAAATTGAGGTCTCATAAAGACAGGGAAAAGAGGTACAAAACAATAAAGAAATGAGAATTAAGGCACATGGAAGAAGCTTCAGAAGTTCTTTGAGAAACTGTAAGTTGCCCTTTCTTTGTAATTGAAATTATATATTTGGATGCATGAGAGAAGGCATGGAATTACAGCTATCTATGTACTGAAAATCACGGGCCCAGGTTAGTTTATTTTTACCATTTGTTAATATTCAAATGATTAGTATTGCTACGTGCTCATCTGCCTCCCTTTGTGGAACCATCTTTCCTCCCTTGCCATCTTCCATTTTGCTATTTACCTCTCAATCAGCCTCCCATCTTTCCCTCCATCCTTTGACCTTATTGGCTCAAAGACATTTGAGTCCACTTATTGTTTGTCTTCTCAGAAAGTTGCTTGTGCCTTCAGAAAGATGGTGACTTAGGAAAGGGAAAGGCTGGAGAATCCACATAATGTTACCCTACCATCAGCTACTGTCCAGGTTTTCCTCTGTTTTGCTCCGGCATTTCCAAATTCGGTTTGATACAATCTTTTGCGAAAGATCATAGTCAAAGCAAGTTTACATATCATGTAGATAGGGAGGTTCTTGCAAGTCCCACCCAATCAGTCCCATTTTCTTTGCTTCAGCCTCTCCATGGCCACCATTTTTATCCATATTTAGAAGGCTTTTTGTTGTACTGCTATAGCATTATAATAAGCAAACCAATTTTTAAAAGCCTGAAAAAATGAAAAAAGCCTGAAAACTATATAGTTATGAGAAAAAATAGTGCTTCTGAAGGTGTAGAAGGACATCAAACTGTAAAATGTTTTGAGAGCTCCACCAAAAATCTCAAATACACAAAGCTGCCTTATAATGAATCTGACCATTGGTCCATTAGGGTCAGCACTGTCTACTCTGATTGGCTTCCACAGGTCGAAGTCTTTCTCATCACCTACTAAGAGATCCTTTCACCTAGAGCAGGGGTAGGGAACCTGCGGCTCTCCAGATGTTCAGGAACTACAATTCCCATCAGCCCCTACCAGCATGGCCAATTGGCCATGTTGACAGAGGCTGATGGGAATTGTAGTTCCTGAACATCTAGAGAGCCGCAGGTTCCCTACCCCTGACCTAGAGAAACTGAGGCTGAATCTAGAATCTTCTGCCTGCCAAGAAAATGCTCTGCCACGTAACCATGACCCAAATCATCACTCTGTGGAAACAACTCCAGAAAGAAAGCAAAAATCCTTGTTTTACTGCATTCGTGGTTGGTGGGGCACAATGTGCATCTTGGTGGGCCTAGAAGAGCAAGGGTTATTTACAGTATTAAAATGAGAGCCTGGGTAGATTATTATAATTTAATCCTAAGCATGTTTCTCCTTACATAGTTCCCAGTAAGACCTGTTACAAGTGTGTGTAGGATTGCAGTCAAACTAGCACACCAAAATAAATATGTAATACTTGACTGAACAAGTTAATCCTCTGAGAGAGTAGAAAGTTCGTTTTTAAATAGAATTTGCACCAATTAGAATTTCATTAGAATAATTATGCATTAACAATTAATGCTGCATTAGCCAAAGTGCCAGACTAATGAAAACTGATATAAAAGTCTGAATGGAATTAATCAAAATCATTATACATCACTGATAGCCCGAGACACGTGAAGGAACAAAAAAGGGGGTCAAGCTTTTCACAGTTGGAAGAATGGCTAAGAAAATGTAAATTAAAATTGTACCCAGAGATTCGGCATTTCTACATTTCATCAGTCCGCTTTTTCATTAAAAAGTAACAATGCCCTGGAACTGATGTTACAATTTCCTTGAATTACTAATGCTACATTAAGATTCATGTGGCAAAAAGTCACAGTCAATAAATAACCATTTTGTATGTCAATGGGACTTGTCTGCCTTAAACGGTTAATAGGAAAGCATTATCCATGGGCACTCACTAGCAAGCAGTTTCCTATAAGTATCACCACATCCAGTTGCCAGTCTGCCATCCAGCAATCCCCCCTTTTATGGTTCAATGGCCAGTGTCCCACCTTAGGAGGGAGGAAGTACTACAAACGTATTAAAGAAGTTCTAATGAGAGATGCTATTAAGAGAAGTTCTGACCTGGATGGCCCAGGCCAGCCTAATCTCACCAGATCTGGGAAGTTAAACAGGGATTGGTCCTGGTTAGCACTTAGATGGGAGACCACCAAGGAAAACCAGGTCTGTTATGCGGAGGCTGGAAATGAGAAATCATCTCTGAGGCCCCTTTCGCAATTGTTTGCAAGTGGATCTTGCTACTCTGCACAGCAAGGACATAGGTAAAGGTGGGGGGGTTTCCCGGGTTCAACCCCCCGCCAGTACATGTCCGAAGCTCCGCCCCCGGTTTGTGGGTTTTTTGTATTTTTAAGTGTTTTTTTTCAGTTTTTGGCCTGCATGAGATGCAGTTTTTAGGCTAGCAGCACCAAAATTTCAGGGATTTGTTGGGAGATGCTCCTGATGACACCGCCCAGGTTTAGTAAGGTTTGGTTGAGGGGATCCAAAGTTATAGACTCTCAAAGGGGGTGCCCCATCCCTCATTGTTTCCAATGGGAGCTAATAGAAGATGGGGGCTACAACTTTGAGGGTACATAACTTTGGACCCCATGAACCAAACTTCACGAAATTTGGGTGGTATCATCAGGAGGGTCTCCTAAAGATACCCTGAAATTTTGATAGTGCTAGCTTAACAATTGCACCCCTGACAGCAGGTACCCTCAAAATTTCTCAGATTCTCCTTTAAATCCACCCCCTTTGGCAAGGGAGAATCTGAGGTCCCCAGTTTAAACATTGAAAGTGATGCTGTTTCAGGGTGGGGGATAATCCACCCCAAAACAGCATCACTTTCGATGTTATTTAAACTGGGGACCCCAGATTCTCCCTTTAAGGTGGATTTAAAAGGAGAATCTGAGCTCCCTACTTTAAACACCATTGAAAGTGATGCTGTTTAGGGGTGGATTCCTAACTACCTGGGGATTGTGGTTCAGTCCACAGGCTTGAATGTGGAGCATATAAAAATGGTCATGGGAAACGCAGAGCGAACAACAGGGGCAGTCTTAAGGTTTTTTCGTACTAAGGGAGGGCACTATGTACCAGCTGCCATTAAACTATACCAAGCAAAGATTCTGACACAACTTACGTACGGTGTACATTACAACAAAAAACAGTGGCAAACAACATCATTAGAGAGAACCCAAAGTAAATACTTGAGAGCCATTCTACAGGTTCCGCCTGGTGTACCGAATACCTTTGTAAGGTTAGAGACGGGCCAAATGAAAGTTGCTGACAGAATTTTCTTACTATCAGTTTATCAATGGCTTAATGTTTATACAAACCCTAAAGGACTATGGGTCCTCTAATAGCCCAAGACTCTTTCTAACCCTAGATGGATGCGTGTGAAGTTAGGGAAGGCTCCTTGCACAAGAGAGGCATATCACCCAGTGCTCTCTTGACACAAGACTTGTCCCTCAGCTAAGACTACAGTCAAGCTGAGAGTTCAAAGATATAGCTTCGTCCACAACAAGTATATAAATTAGCATTCCCCCTGTAAATTTAATCTCGTGAAACCATCCATTAAATCACATTCTTTGGGCCCTTCCCCTATCTATATAACTTGGACAGTCAGTCACTTAGGAGGGCTTTCACACTCACCAGATGTGATGCTTCCTTCCCTCAGCAATGCTTGAGGTTGGCAGATATAAAAAATCCCATACATCGCATTACGAGGCTTTGTCCATGTGGATATGGGGAAATAGAGACCTTAGTAGCTATTACTTTTTTTTACTACTATGCCCCACTCACAAAAGAAAATGAGGGCAAAACTGTTTGACTCTCTTCCAACATCAATTTTCTTGGCCCTGAGGATTGTGCCATGGGAAAGATCTTCATTAGGAAGATGCCAATCCGTAATATAAATGCAAGAGAGGTAGGCAAGTAGCGCTTATGTGGTTATAAAGGCGTGAACCAAGTGAGGGCAATTACCAAATAGGAGCGATTCAGCGGGATTAATGATTTTATCTTTTATTCAAATTTTATTCCAGTTCTTTTAACTTGGAACTTATTTTATGGCGTAGTTGGACAAACAGTCTTTGGGAAACTGGTTACCCCAATTTTATCTTCTATCTGGTCTGGACCCGCTCAACTTTTAGATGACATGGCTGGAAGTCCAGCCTTTTAGTCAGTCCTTATAGGCGTCCTTTTTAGTAATATTGTATGAGCCTTTTATATTTAATTTTTTTATCTCTGCTCCAATCATTATATTTTTACTTACTGTATCGCAATTTAGGTGTAACGGGACTCCAAACATAAGTCACTGAAATTTTTTAATATATATATATTACTTAATTCCCGCGAACATCCTCTCTGTCAGCAATACCATGGCTTATCTCTGACTCCAAATTTTATTGTTTCTGAATGCAGTACTTTTATTTTGCTGTTCTAATCGCCGAACTCGAATAAATGGGATTTAATTTTAAGTGGGATTCCAGCATGACGCAGGCTGGTTCCATGTGCCCCCCCCCAAACCCTCAGATTTTGCACTGGGCTCCATTTTCCCTAGCTATGCCTCTGCCCAGAGTGTGGGGGCAGAAGGGACTGCTGGCTGGGAGCCCAGCCGGTGGGGGGAGGGAGGATGGATGGGGCAGGGGAGTCTGCTGTCCCTGGCCTTGGAGAGCTGCTTTTATAAGCACTGAGGCCAGGGGCGGGCCATAAAGTGGTATGTCCGACACCCCTTAGGGAGTTTCAGGTGAGGGGTGGGCTTCCCACCCCTAGGGAACCTTCCAATTCCATATAAAATCTATATAATTCCGACATTATCACCGCACAGTAAAACCCAGCTGCAAAGCTGGTGTCGGACGGCGAGCATGGCTCTTCATGTGCAGAAGGGGCCTCAATGCCTCTTGCCTTGACAACCCAACAGGGTCTCCATAAGTCAGCAGTGACGTGACTTCCATCACCATTAAGAGAAAACTGTCTAAATTGGTTGCTAAATAGATTTTATTATGAATTTCCCATGAAGCATTAGAATCTACTCTCTCAAACTTTATCAGAAGGGAGAGAGAGGTGCTAATTTTTTCCCACATACTGCTTAGAGTATTGAATTAATCATAATCTGAGTGTGAGAAAGCCCAGCACAGGCAGTTGGAATGTAAAGATGATGGAGGGAGATCAGCGCGAATGACTTTTCAGATCATACAAACAAGATTCCAAGCGAGTGAGGAAAAAAGTGGGGGAAAAGGCTGAAATGAGCACTGTTTATGACTGTTCTCATCCCTAGCTGTCAGAGCACGAAGGGCAAGACAAATTAAGCCTTCCCAACTGGCCAGTAGTTCAAAGAGCTGCAAAACAGAGAATACTTGGACGATCAGAATGCCATGCACAGATTTGCGAAGCATGTCTTAATGCGTTTCTGAAAGATGGCAGTCAAAAATCACTCACTAATGATAGCCATCTGCTACACAGCAGCTGGTGGTACTTGCTGGACTTCCTAGTGGTACAATTAAACTTCCATGGCATTGAGGACTTTGTCCTGTGAATTTCTCCGCTACAAATTTGCTTTCGTATAAAACAGTGTCACATCTTTGATAGCAACAACGTGAGTTTAGGTTCACAGGGAGCAGATGACCAAAAAAAGGATAGCTGTCAAATGGAACTATTTAGTCCCAGGGCTGTATTATCCATAATGATGACTAGGCTGAAGTTTACGGGCCCATCAATTTTTTGGGGTGAGGCATTGTTACCAGGGCCCTAGGGCTTCAGCCTTTCTGACAGGTGTTGACTGAGTGAGTGTTAGAGACAGTTGGGGGCAAGTTGCAAGGAACACTCATAGTCAGCTGAGGTTTGTTTCCAGTCAATGGTGAGCAGAGTGAGAGGGAAATAGTGGGCCAATAGCGCGCTTGTCTCAGGGTTGTGACATCATGCCACATCTCCATGAGCAATACAGTCTAGTCATAACTTTGATTGCGTGTGAATTAAAATTTTCAGGAGACTCTGAATGTATATGTATATAGGGCTATGTACTGCAGTCTAGTGCCTACTGTGCCAGAGTCAGGTTGTCAGCTGTAATGGGGTGAAAGATTGAAGTGCCAGAGAGGTCAGCATAGGGGCCTGCCCATGGATTAACACAGCCCTGTTTACTCCCACAATAGTGTAAGAGAATCCTGCTTAAGAAACGAGAGTATAAGAAATCAATGGATGACGAAATAGCAACCTAATTCACAATATTCTATATCTAGTAACCATTAAAAAATGTTGGTGTACTCCCTTGTGGTGGGGGAGAGAGATGTCTCAGGTGCAGAAAACTTGCACACAAAGGTGGCAGGTTCTGGCTCACCCCTTGTAGAATGAAATGTTATGATGCCAGAAGAATTGTTACGATATGACTTTGGTGAATGAGGAGCTCAGTCCTCAGATCCTCTAATCCTATAATAAAGCAGGAAAATTAGCCCGGGTAAAAACACATCCAAGTATTGCCACCCTACTCATGTATGCATTATAGCTTCCCCTTTCCTCTGTAAGTATATCATATCCTTTAGGGCCATCCCACACACCACCTTTGTATGCATGGTCTACATGCTGTGAGACATGGATGCACCTCAGGGTTATCACCACCCTGCCCCTAAAGATAGACTGCAATGTATGACATATAATGTTTGAAGGCCTTTTCCGGAAGCACCTGGGGGTGGTGGTGGTGGTGGTGGCTTGCAGAGGCAGCGCCTACACATGCATAATTCTCAATTCATGTGCAAAAGCAAGCAAATTGATAAGTTTGGGTGTATTAACTATTTTAAGTAGAAAAAAATGCTGCTGACTCCTTTGCAGATCTTATGTTTAGTGTTGCAAATTTATCGGAAACTTGTGGGCATGGGTTGTGCAGGGAGGATGCAGGATGTGTGTCCTTGAGAATAGCTTGGTTCCTTCCAAGCCTTTTCAAGATAAGGTTTAAGATACTCTGCTTTTAGAATAAGGTAGACCCGGAGTGTCTGAATGGACACCTGCTTTGGAGGAGGGCAGTTAACAGATTGGGGCCCCCATTAATCCAAATATTGCCACAGTGGCTCTGTCAAAAATAGAAAATAAAAAATGAACATTGCCAAGATTAACAAACCTTTATTCAGAGCTGCAGTTTATTTGCCCTTAGAAATAATAACTGGGGCTGCCAAGGATGGAAAACAGCCCTTTCCACTCAAGTATTATGAATGGGTTAGAGACACCATCAGTAGAGTGGATCCTCTTTCCCTCTCCTACCACTTAAAATGTCATGTATTAATTAAAATAGTTATATCTCCCTTTCCTTTTGGTTCAAGTTTGAAGATTTCTTCAATCTAAGAAGCCTACTTCTCACTTGAGTGGCAGGAAGTGCCACTTAAGAGAGAAGAAGGCTACTTAGATGGTTGAATCCATCTGAATTGTTTGGAGCTGGGCAGAAGAAGGGGTTGAATACAGATGCAAAACTGCCTTATACTGAGCTGGATTATTGTTCTATCAAGGCCCACATTGTCTATAATCTGGAAAAGGCTCTTCGGGGTTTCAGGGGACAGGTCTTTTACACCACAAACTACCAGATCCTTTTGAGTTAGAGAAGTGGGGGTTGAACCTGGGACCTCCTGCATGCAATCTATCACTGAACCACAGCTCTCGCCTTTGCTCTTAATCTTCCAATGGTCACTGCTGGCCTCATACCTAATTTCTTAACTGTTTGTGCTTCATAATTTCATGGGTATGAAACTAGCCTAATCTACCTGGATGACCATATGCTGCAAATGGTGAGTAAGAGTGACAAAAGTAATGGGACTGGCTATTTTGGATTTTTTGGCCTGTGTGGCCGTGGTCTGGTAGTTTCAGCTCCTAATGTTTTGCTCACATCTAGGGCTGACATCTTCAGAGGTATGCCATGGTAAAATATGTTTCTCTCCACAGAGAAACACAGAAAAACCCACAACATGGGCATGAAAACCTGGCCATGAAAACCTTCGACATTACAGAGTAGTGGGAACTTGAAATGGTGGGAAGACAAACTCACAGGAGTCTTCTTTTTTCCCTTTTGTATGAAAAGCTTTGACTCTTGAAAGCTTGTTTCCTGGAAATTTTGTTGGTCTTTAAGGTGCTACTAGACTTGAATCATGCTCTTCCTTTTCCAAATATTTTATACTTTCTGAGTATGGACTGCACTACATGGACAACTGAAGATTTTCCATGTAAGCCCATAAAGAAATTGGTCTGAAGCAAAGTTCTAGACAGTCAGACAGTTTGTTTCAACTGGCAGCTAGCCAAAAGCTTCTGGGGAGTTTACAAACAAAGAATGAAGACCATTACTTATGCATTGGGGGTTGTGGTCCTCAGATGCTATTCAAGGACCCTAATGTAAGATGCTTCCAGGGAGCACATTTCTTCCCCTCCCCATTCACAGGATTTTGATAAAAAGACTCTGTAGTCTCCTTGGGAAGCCAAATGACACAGTGACATAAACAATGCTAGAATGGGGAAGTCACAAGAAAACCCAGTACCATTTCTGTCTGAATTCAGCAGCTGCTGTACATTTTGTAGAAACCGTGGTGTTGGAACCAATTTCTCTTTTAATGAGAAACCTCCCATTTGCTTCTGCAGCAAAGTTGCTAAACTACTTGCGCTGTTTAGTTCTGCTCTCATGAATGAATGCACTGGGGAACAGAGGATATTTGGCAGTTGTCTTTTTTAAAATTATTTTTTTCTACAAAACTACAAGAATGGTAGACGTGCCACTCTACTGAGAACCAGAAAACAAAGAAGATACAACTGTCAACCTCTGTTCCCCGAAATAATAACCAAAAACCCTTATAGTGACAGTAAATGAGTAAAGAAAGCAAACAATAAGAAATACAAAGAAAAACCTACACAACTCCCATCTTGCCATCACTCTATCCATAACTGTTCTAACCAAATTATCCCATTTTATATCAGCTTTTCTATCTTATTATCGTCTCTCGTTTAGCTTTACCACATTTATATTTATTGTGTGCATTTAAACTATAACTAGCATAAGAACATAAGAACATAAGAACATAAGAACAAGCCAGCTGGATCAGACCAAAGTCCATCTAGTCCAGCTCTCACTACTCGCAGTGGCCCACCAGGTGCCTTACGGAGCTCACATGTAGGATGTGAACGCAATGGCCTTCTGCGGCTGTTGCTCCCGATCACCTGGTCTGTTAAGGCATTTGCAATCTCAGATCAAAGAGGATCAAGATTGGTAGCCATAAATCAACTTCTCCTCCATAAATCTGTCCAAGCCCCTTTTAAAGCTATCCAGGTTAGTGGCCATCACCACCTCCTGTGGCAGCATATTCCAAACACCAATCACACGTTGCGTGAAGAAGTGTTTCCTTTTATTAGTCTTAATTCTTCCCCCCAGCATTTTCAATGTATGCCCCCTGGTTCTAGTATTGTGAGAAAGAGAGAAAAATTTCTCTCTGTCAGCATTTTCTACCCCATGCATAATTTTGCTTGAACTTCAATCCCTTGTATCCCCCCTCAGCCGCCTCCTCTCCAAACTAAAGGAGTCCCAAGCGCTGCAGCCCCTCTCCTCATAGGGAAGGTGCTCCAGTCCCTCAATCATCCTTGTTGCCCTTCTCTGCACTTTTTCTATCTCCTCAATATCCTTTTTTTGAGATGCGTGACCAGAGACTGGACCTGGTGCTCCAAGTGCGGTCGCTTCCGCACTTTATATAAGGGCATGACAATCTTTGCAGTTTTATTATACAGTTCCTTTTCTAATGATCCCCACCTTAGAGTTTGCCTTTTTCACAGCTGCCATTGCATTGAGTTGACATTCCCATGGAACTATCTTAAGGCAGCTGAAATCCCTTTCCTGGTCTGGGACTGATAGCACTGACCCCTGTGGCGTGTATGTGAAGTTTTGGATTTTTTTTGCCCCTATGTGCATCACTTTACATTTTGCTACATTGAACTGCATTTGCCATTTCTGAGGCCAGTCACCTGAATTTATCAAAGGTCCGCTTGGAGCTCTTCGCAATCCCGCTGGTTCTCACCACCCTACATAATTTGGTATCATCTGCAAACTTGGCCACCACACTACCCACCCCTAACTTCCAGGTCGTTTTATGAATAGGTTAAAGAGCACTGGAACCAGCGGATCGCCAGGGGACACCACTCCCTACATCTCCTCCATTGTGAGAACTTCCCATTTACACCCACTCTTTATTTCCTGTTTCTCAACCAGTTTTTTAATCCATGGGAGGACTTCCCCTCTTATTCCTTCATTGCTGAGTTTTTTTCTCCAACAGTCTCTGGTGAGGAACTTTTATAAAAGCCTTTTGGAAATCCAAGTAGACAATGTCCACCCGGTTCACCCCTGTCCACATGCCTGTTTTACACCCTCAAAGAACTCCTGAAGTAAGTTTGTAAGACAGGATTTGCCTCTGCAAAAGCCATGCTGACTCTTTCTCAGCAGGTCTTGCTTTTCTACATGTTTTATAATTTTATCTTTACTGCTAGATACTACGAATTTCCCCCGAACAGTTGTCAAACTGACTGGCCTGTAATTTCCCGGGTCCCCCCTAGATCCTTTCTTAAAAGATTGGTGTGACATTGGCCATCTTCCAGTCTTCAGGGATGGAGCCTGATTTCAGGGATAAGTTGCATATTAAAGAGTGAGAAGATCAGCAATTTCATGCTTGAAATGCTTTAAGAACTCTTGGGTGAATGCAATCTGGGCCAGGGGATTTGGTAACATTTAGTTTATCAATGGCTGCCAGAACTTCTTCCTTGTCTACCACTATCTTAGCTAGTTCCTCGGATTCGCCTCCTAAGAAGCTTGGTTCAGGTGCAGGAATGTTCCTCACCTCCTCTTGGGTGAAGACAGATGCAAAGAATTCATTCAGCTTCTCTGCAATCTCCCTGCCATCTTTTAGCACACCCTTTGTTCCTTTGTCATCTAACGGGCCTACCGCTTCCCTTGCTGGCTTCCTGCTTTTGATGTACTTGAAGAACTGTTTGTTGCTGGTCTTGATGTTCATAGCCATGCGTTCCTCATAATCCTTTTTTGCCTCCCTTACAGCTAACTTGCTTCTCTTTTGCCACCATTTGTGTTCCCTCTCATATTCTTCAACAGCCAAACTGGACTTCCATTTTCTAAAAGACATTTTCTTTTTTCTGATAATTTCCTCAACCTCTCTTGTTAACCATGGTGGCTTTCTTTTGGACTGGGTGCTGCCTTTTCTAACCTGTGGAACATATTCCAGCTGAGCTTTTATTACTGTGTTTTTAAATAACCTCCAAGCATCCTGGACAGTTTTGACTCTCTTGATTTTCCCTTTCAGCTTCCTGCGCACTATCCCCCTCATCTTTGAGAAATTTCCCTTTCTGAAGGCGAATGTAACTACATTAGTAGTTGCCACTTGTTCGCATGCTGAGATACTGAATCTGACAGCATTGTGGTCGCTGTTCCCTATCGGCTCAACAACACTGACTTCCTGCACCAGGTCCTGGGTCCCACATAGAATTAGATCTAGGATCACCTCTCCCCTGGTTGGTTCCACAACCATCTGCTCTAAGCCACAGTCATTTAGCATATCCAGGAATGCTCTCTCCTTACTATGACCTGAACATGCATTTTTCCAGTTTATATGGGGATAGTTAAAATCACCCATTACCACTACATTTTTGTTTTTGTTGGCCTCTCTAATTTCTTTTTCCATCTCAGAATCCTCTTGTGCACTTTGGTCAGGGGGACGATAATATATTCCTAATATTAAACTGTCCTTCACACCTGGTATTGATATCCACAGTGATTCTGTAGGGGAACCAGCTCCCCTTGCATTGTCTATTTTATGTGATACTATGCTCTCTTTGATGTAAAGGGCAACTCCTGTTTTTTCTCTTGTATACCCTATAGCCTTTCCAGCCATTTTCCTTCTATCTACCCTTTCATTACTTTAATTTCTATATCTATTTTATCCCCCTGCTTAACTCCTTAGTATTTCATGTCTCACACTCTATTATCCCTCCATCCCATATCTCTTGGTGTTTCTTTCCTGTTTCTAAGATAGTGAAACATGAAAAGAAAGAAGGTAGCACTTCCAAGTTGTCTAGTGTTCTTTTTTGTTCTCATTGACTAATTTTCTTGCTTCTTGGACATCTTCTTATAGATTCCATTAAAGGTGAAACCTAGTCCCTTTGTCATAAGCCATCTTATGAAGAAAATGTGGTGTTCAGGCCAATTTCTCCATTAATGAGAAACCTCCCATTTCCTTCTGCAGCAAAGTTGCTAAACTACATGCACTGTTTCTTTCCGCTCTCATGAATGATTGCACTGGGGAAGAGAGGATATTTGGCAGTTGTCTTTAAGGGTTTGCAGTGGGACTACATATTCAAGCAGTTAGAGCACCACCACTATCTGTTAAAGGCAAGACAAACTGGCTTGCATTAGGTTGCGTTTGCCTTTATCAGTGCTTGAAGGCAAATGTTAATTGCAGCTAAGTGCCACTGAAAGCAATGGAGTGGGACATTCCCAACTTAATCACATTGATTTCAATGGAAGTTAGACACAACCAGCTCCAGAGCCTAAAATCGTTAATGAACACGAAGCTGCCCTGGTATGCCTGACATTCAATAGAATGATGCAACAAAATACACTCTGTAAATCTTATCAATCTGCACAAATTCTGTAGCTTCAAAGATGACTTTGGTTATCTACTGTTTTTGTCCTGTATATTCACTAGTTAGATGGAATCCCTGCCTTCAGACATCTCACAGGCTCTTTCCGCACAGCAAATGTAAAGCAGGTTGCAGGCGGGATAAATAAACCCATCATAGCACCACGCCGTTCACATGGCTGGGCATCCCGTGGTCAGCGAGTGCATTGGCCAGGGTGCGTGCCTTCTCACAGAGAAACTTCCCCACCACCACTGACCTCTTTCTGCTGTATAGCTAGGAAACCTGGCAGGTATGGATCTCCACAGCCAGGCTGCCATCCCTGTGCCCCTCCATAGCTACCCAGAGAGTCAGGGACTGGAAAAAAAGGAAGCGCAGACAAGTACTGCGATTCCTGGAGCAGCCAGATGCTCAGTTGCGGCTGCAAACCACGTTAAAACAAAAGAATTGCAGATAGTGCGATTCTTGATAACCTTTTGGGGGGGAATACAGAGCAGAGTTGCATTAGGAGCAGGATCCGTGCAAGGGCCCCCCCAACATGGGTTTTATACTATGGTTAGTCCGCGTTTATTGGTCCGTGCGGAAGGGCCCACAGTCTATTCGTTTAATTGCAAAGGTGCAGAACTGCTGACAAAAATATCAGTCAAACTCTGTGAAATCAAATTGCTGTAAGCAACTTGCATAGAATAGTTTCATAAGTACAGTGATGTCTGATCTTCCTTCTTTTAGAGGCAGTTGAAACATCCTCCCCATGGCTGCCCTGCATGCTGGGAGTTCCACGGTTCCCAGCTGCATAGAGACCTGAATCTGTTTGGGACTGTAACATGTATGAAGAAGGTGCTTCAGTCTGTTCTCTTGATGAATTCTCCCAATCCAAAATGACTCTGCATGGGCCTGTGAAGCGGTGGTACACCAGTATACATGATGCCGGTGGAGCTCCGGGACCGTTTGCATGCTCCCGTGTGGGTGGCCCTGGAGCTGCTGCAGCCCACAGAGGCACCTTCACATGGAGGCATCTCCATTTTGTTTGCAAACCTACCCTCTCTTCCCTGCACAGCACTGCAGGGATGAGGGGACACGCCCCCGTGGCCATGGCACCGTCTGGGGGGGTCGGAGGGCAGGAGGCATGTCCCTTCGTCCCTGCAGAACTGCACAGGGAAGAGAAGTTAGGTTTGCAAACAAAACAGAGGTCCCTAAAAGCGGCACCTCTGGACAGGTGCCGTTCGCTTGGCACTGGGTGAAAAATGCTGTTTTTGAAAATACTTGCTCATTGAGTGAGTTTCAAGAACAGCATTTCCCCGCCAGTTGTGGGGAGGGAGCACAGTGCTGCCTCGTTGCAGAGGCAGCAGCTGTGTGAAGCGCTCCCCTGGAACAGTGTTTTTACCACTCCAGGGTGCTGTTTTTGGCACATGCAGAGTGGGCCCTACTTATGATGGCTATGCATGTGCTTCCCAGAGGACCAAACAGAGGCTCCCCAGGACCTCTTCAGGTAAAGGAAATGGCATGAAGTCTCTGAAGTCTCATCTCTACAAGTGCTCCTTGGCTCTACAATCAGAATCTAGCCCTGTGTTCCCAAGAGGCATGAAGCTCAGAGTGCAGATGCGATCTAGAGATGACAGCCAAAAGGACTTTGAATCGTGTGAATCAACCCTAAGTTACAAAAGGGTTGCAGGAGAGCCAAATAAGTGCTGAAGGAAATTTACCTTTTCACAGTCACTCTTTGGCAAACATTAAGAATCCCAAAGCCCTGAGAATGATGGGGAGGAGTTTGGCTCAGGCTGTGGAACACAGGAAGCATCCTTAAAAAAATGGAATTATAGCTCAACAACCAGCCATTTGCGCTTAAAAAGCTGTGACTATTCTATATTATCCCAAACAATTGGTGGTGACTTGTTCATGAAGTTCATGTTTTGCAAACCAGTTCTTGGGCATCTTTTCAATAAAGCGAATTTGGATGCCTGGCTTGTTTCTGTGTTTTTCAAGGCTCCCCAAAGAAGCCGGAGCTCTCCCAGCAGTACTGAGCCAGAGCAGAGATGTGGAAGCCTCCACCTGGTGTTCTTCTTGCCCTCTAAATTAATATCTTTACTGATACCCTCCTGTGTACTTGTCCACACATAGTCAACAGTGAAGATAAAATAGCCAGTTCATAATAAAATGTGACAACACTATAGGCTGCCTAGAGCTTGCTGTATGAACTGACTCACCAGGAATCTTTGCTAGAAGATTGCATGCCACATTCACAACAAATCAAAGAGCCACTCTACTGAAAAAGAATGTCGTGGAGCCTACTCCGAGAATGAGAGATCTATATGAAGTGAACAAGTCACCGTCAGGACAACCCTTTCCAGTCAGATATTAGCTTATTCCCAAATTAACCTTTCAACTTTTCAGCATCATTAACCCTTGTCGTTTACTACTACGGATGTGCCTTCAGATATGCCAAATCAAAAAAGTACAAACTGAAAAGCACCAAAAATTTGAACTGACTTAACAAGGAAAGAAGGTTTCAGACTGATACAAATCTATGGAATCAGATGAATACCTTTCAGATATATTTGCACGTGGCAAAAGATAATGCAGGAAGTGACTGTAAACACACTTTCCTACGTGTCCGCCATTTGATGTAACAAATTAACAATGATGTAACAATTCATTTCTAGTTTGCATCACTACATCTGTGAAAGGCTACAAAAATGGGTTTTAAAATGGTACATATGAAATTATGCCTATATAATGTAGGAAAACCCTTAAATTTTGATGCAGAATGAGCCTCCCGGAAAGTTTGACTGTATTTGCTCCATTATGAGAGACACAGAAAAAGGCAGAAATCTCATTTATAACTTTTTTTTAAAAAGTTCAGGTGGTAGTACAATATTCCAGAAAGCTATCCCATAATCTGCTACATGGCTTGTTCAGTCATGATGCCGTTTCAGAGGAACTCTTCAACCATGTTCTGAATGCACCCTTTCCCCATTCAAACCAGCCTGCTAGCAGAGCGTCAACTGCTTCTTCAAAAATGCCACTGGGCATTTGCAGCTGGTGGCAACAAAATAGCATAGCCTGTTGGATTGCTGCTATCAGTGATGGGGCTAATGGTGATAGGGGTGTGGATAAAGTTGCCAATTCCAGGTTGGGAAATTCTTGGGGAATTTGGGGTATAATCTGAGAAGGGCAGGATTTGGCAACGGACTCCAGCAGGGTATAATGCCCCTCTCCAAAGAAGCCATTTTCTCCAGGAGGAAATGATTTCTGTAGTTTGGAGACCGGTTATAATTCAAGGAGATTTCCACACCTCACCTGGAGAATGGCAACCCTAATTGGGGGCCTAGAGCAGCAGTTCTCAAACTGGCTGCTGTAGTGCCTCACGCTGCCAGCTGTATGGATCCAAGAGGTAAAGGGCATAGGCCATGCCTATTGCCTCCTGCATTCCTGTTGACTGAGAGAATTAAATCTCAGCCTAAGAATTAATTGGAGTGCACAATCAAGGGGGTGGGTGGGTAAATGTGGCAGATCCACACATTCTTCTCCTTTTCTCATGACCAGAGAGTGGTAGCAAATTCTCCTCTCCCAGCTTAAGAATTTAAGCCTTGCAACCCACCTTCCAGAGAATCCTGGCCTCCAAGAACCAGTGGCCTAGGAAGTGATCAGAAAGTTCATGATGCTGCGGCATCAATTCAACTAAATGGGTGTGCAGCTGACTGGTTTCTAACTGGGAATCCCCTGGGTCTCCCATGAAAACCCCTGTTAGCTTTCCATGGAAGTATGCTATTTATACTACAGCTTTTCCCCCACTGGGGACTCAGAACAGCTTACAACATCAATCTTCCCTCCTCCATTTTATCCTTGCAAAAACTCTGTGAGATCCGTGAAATTGAATCAGAGTGATTGTCCAAAGAGCACCTAGCAAAGATCACCTAGCAAAGATCACCTAGCAAGGTGGGGTTGCCAAGTCTCCCTGGTCACCAGGAAGGGATTAGGGGTAAGGTTGCTGGAAAACTTCTCAAGATCTGGGGGTGGAGCCTGGGGAGGATCAATGAGATATGGAACCATACAGTGACAAAAAGAGGGGAAACTTCACCCAGGGCATGTGCTGCCTGCACGCCCCCTCCAGCCCCTGCCCCGACAGCTCCTCTTTCCTTCTATTCATCATGTTAACAAACATTGATAAGTGGTTCAAGAGTGGACCTTTCTCTACTTAGGGCCTATACCTAATATACAATGGTAATGGTCTCCCTATTTTCATCTGCATTGCTGAAACAGACTCTTTAAAAAAAGAACACCTCTTACAGGCTCCTCACTCTTCAACTATGCATTTGCTATCAAGTAAAAAATTCTGGCAGGAACAGTGCTTGGCGTAATTTCATATACATTGCACAATATGCTTTCAATTATTTGAATTATTTAATGCGGCATCGAGTGAGAAACGTTTTCTTTAAAAAGTACTGTAGGCATTTCTCTTCTGAGACAGATGTGTTGCTGTCTCTGGTTTCAAGCTGTTTGCCTGTCACTAATATCAGCTGAAAATACAACCGGAATGCCACTTTGCAAGGCAATTTACTGTATTTGTTGTTTGCTAGTCTCTAACAGGTTGTTTGATCTTCGTGGCTGAAAATCATTCTTTCAGTTAGAGGGAGAGAGAGAGAGAGAAAGGAAGAGAACTTATTTAAATAAATTTAAAGTCTATATACTGACAGTGTATCATTGCTATTACCAGCAGGCCTTTGAAATATGGCTTCTCAAAGCCTGTGGTTTTAAAACAGTTTGTCAGGCTTACAAGCTGTTTCTCCTTTACAGACAAACAAACAAACAAACAAACCAAAAAGCTGGCAGGTGTGACATCATAAAAGGGAAATGAAGGATGTACTTGTGGGCTGACTGCCAGCAGAATCGTGTACTCATTCATGTTAAATAGTAGACCCAAAATTTAGACATCTCATAGCGCAATCCTAAGCAGAGTTACACCTACTAAAATCAATGGACTTAAGGAGATAACTGCACCTTTATTCCCCGTCAAAATTGCTGGCATCAGCCATTCATGCTAGGTTTGCCACTTGGAGAAAAGATGTGTCCTGGCTCTTTAATAGAGGCTTAGTGCAATGCTATTACCCATGATGTTATTTACCTATTATTTACTTCCATGCCAGGTAAAGGTTCAGTTGCCCATTTCCACACATTAAGTCTCTATTAAAAGGACAAAATATTGTTTCTCAAGGGCTGCTGGACCAGGAACCTCGGAAAAAGCTTAGGGGACAAGGTGGGAATCTGCAGTGGAAGCGGGGGGAATCACCACATGTCTTTTGCAGGTGGAAGTTCCATTGGAAGAACAACTTGACTGGATCCTTTGATAATAACATCATGAATACTAAATGAATATGTGACAGCAATACACACTTCTCCATCAAATCCTTCAAAGAACTCTCCATGGGAACATCTCCATTAAAGACCTTCCTGTATGAGAGAACATGGCATCATTTGCTCCCAAATCTTGTGAGTCATGGCTTGTTCAGTGGCCTACACTGCACATACACGGTAACTGAGCCGGCTGGACTAAGGGCTGATTCACATATAGTCCAGCTCTTCCTCTTATGTGCTTAGAATTCTAAGCAAAGGCTCACAAGCAGTCTCTCTTCCAGGCAGCTTAATAGGGCACATCCACTTGGGTTCAACAGGACTGTATCCTATGCTTATAGTCTCCCAAGTCCCCCTTCCCCTGACATTTGTCAAGTGGCTCACTGACTCGAGCCCTCTGGATTGTTTGATCAGCTGGGTGTCTGTGCTAACGAGCTTTTGTTTTGTCCTGGCTCCAGAACCTTTGCCGTGACCTGGGTGGCCCAGGCAAGATTGATCTCACCAGACTGCAGAAACTAAGCAGGATTAGCCCTGGTTAGTATTTGGATGGGGGACCACTAAGAAAGTCCAGGGCTGGGTTGGTATGCAAAGGTAGGCAATAGCAAACCACTTATGTATGTATTTTGCCTTGAAAACCCTACGAGGTAACTGACTTGACAACACTTTGCACCCACATAAAAGGGACAGGTCATTTTTCTCCTGCCCAGCTGGTAACCATACTGGTGGGGGAAGAGAAGACTGGGAAGGGAAAAATCTACTTCCATGAGTGCTTCACACTGATCCATTCGGCACAGCACAAAGACTTGCCTTCCGTGGTCCCAATGCTTTTCATTGGGAGTCCTCTGAGCAGCTAAGATTCTCATCCATGTGTTTGCATATCTTCAAATACAGCTTTTCCAGAAAAAAGAAAGAAATAGAAAAGGAAAATTTCTTGCCAGAACCAGCAGGAAGAGCTGAATACAACTATGTACTTTTTGGGCTGAAAAGGCATCCAGGATCTGAGTCTGCAAATTGTCTTGGGGCAACCTTCAGCAAATGGAGACAGGGGAAATCCCTTCAGTAGCACACAAAATGTGCAGAGGGTGAAACTGACTACAGACCTTACTGGTCCGGGGGCGGATGGGTAGGGGTGGGAATGGGGGAGAATAAGATGCCTCCTGAGCTTCCACACAGCCAGGCAGGGGACGTCATGCAGGTGGCTTATGGAGAAAAGGTGAACTCTCAAAACAGGATGGCTTGAGCAGAAATAAGGCATTCTGAGGGCAACTTGGGAGGAAAGCTGTGTGGAGTTCCTCCTCAAGGTACCTTTTTTTGTGTCCTCAGGATGTTTGATTTGTGCTGTGCAGAACAGACCACCGATGGTTGATAGGATCCTGCTCAATTTAACTAGTTTTAGGATTTCAGCATTACAAAATTAAGATCCAAATCAAGGCCACTTGGGATTTCAACATTTTAAAATTAAGATTCAGTTAATGTTTGCTGACATCTACAGGTACAACAAAAGACTTTTTCCACAAATGCAATACTGGGAAGCCCTTTTAACTGATCTTGTGCCGGCTTGATTTGAAGAAGTGCAAACCAAATTCAGCAGGAGAAACTTCTCCCAGCATGGGTGACAGAATACTGGCCCTCCTGAATGTTTGCCTGTTATGCAGCAGTGAGATAGTCAGGTGATGGAAAATGCCATCAACTCACAACTGATTTATGGTGGTCTAATCTGGGTCAGGGCCATGTCACTTTTATAACAGCTCAATGTGTAGAAATTGTTAGTTAAAGCATTTTGTGGTAGGGAAGCATTCACTAGGTAAACAACACTCCATTAAACTTCTGTTAAAGGTACAGGAGCCCTAACCTGGATGGCCAAGGCTAGCCTGATCTTGTCAAATCTCAAAACCTAAGCAGGTCCTGGTTAGTACTTGAATGGGAGACCACTAAGGAATACCAGTGTCCTAATGTGAAGGCAGGCAATGGCAAACCACCTCTGTTCATATTTTGCTCAAAAACCTTACTGGGTTGCCCTAAAGCAGTTGAGACTTGATGACACTTTACACAGCAAAGTACAGGACATTTTTTCTAGTTGCCGACCACACCCAACAGCCTCAACAATTCTAGAAAAGCCAATGACCTTAAATGGCATGCAGGGGGGGGGGGAACTGCAGTAAAGTAGAAGAACTGGGCAAAGTTGTCCCCATTTCCTGTCTGCTGATGGCCAAAAAAGTAAACTTGTTCCAAGAAGGAAGAGTAATTTCTTTCTGTTTGCTACAGCCCACCGAACAAGAGAACAGAGGAATGTGTGTGTGTGTGTGGGGGGGTCTCTTTATATGGATCAAAAAATTAGTCCGAGGGTGGAGCTATCACTGAGGTCTGGTAACCTAGACCAGCTGAGTAAATGCCTTCCTCGGTTTTATTGTACTGGCAACATAAATGCATCCCCAGGAGAAGATGAGTGGATAGTGTATTAATACATGCTTTATTAATTGAAGGCAATTACTTATGGTTGCTCTTGCTCTTGGTAAAGTTAACGCTGTGTGCATGACCTTTCTGAGTTTGCTAATAAGTGGCTCCTTCATAAGGTCAGGGCACCCTGATCAATACCAACAGTCAATCTCCGTTCGAAAGCCCATCCAGCCACACAGAAATGACCTCTCTGGCTTCTCAATCAGAAATAAAGTCTACAAATCAAATCCCTTTTTACCCTTCAGCAGAGCTGCAGATGTAGAGCCTACTGAGTGGGATTGCTAACTGTTTGACTAGCCCTACTCATCCCCAGCTCCACATGGACACCTGCCATTGCAAAACTTTGCTAAGTGGAACTTTCTCCTACAAGTCAGGCAGCTATTAAAAGCACAGGAGCTCTGTTGGACTGGCATTTCTAGCGAGTAAAAGGGCCAAGTATATTCAAAAGCAGTAGTGGGTTTGGAAAGATGAGGATTTACTTTCTTGGCAAGAACCTGCGAAACCAGGTTTTTATGGCAAGTACCCAAGAAGCCAGATTTTTAACTCCAGAACACCATTCTAGGTGACATTCTAATAAACATACTTGAATTATCCTTTTATGGGGTTTCTGTTCAGCTGCTACCATCATGCCACGCACTCCAGAAAACAGCTATATTGCGGAATAGGAAATAGAACTGTATGGACCAGCAGGGCTTTCCTTGTGTTCTACCATGGCTTTGCCATGTCTTGTGTCTTCACATACTCTGAATACATCTGTAGAGAGTGAAATATGCTTCGTATTTCCAATTTTCCAAACTACAGAGTTTATGTTTTGTTTTTGTCATCTCATACATTTGCATTCTATAACCAATACAAGTTTTTTAATAGTATGTTTTTCTGCTCTATTTCTGCTGAATTCAGTGGTGGAGCTACAATGGGACAGGGGAGACAAATGCCCTGGGCGCAGGCATGGGGTGGTGGTGGAGAATCGTTCCCCCACCCCTCCCCACAGGCCGCCTCAGGCTGCCTCAGGCCGCCTCCACAGCCCGCAACAGCCCCCACGGACATCAGCAGGCTGCTTTTTTCGCTTTAAAGAGATAGGTGAGGGGTGTTTTGAGGGGGCGGGGGTATGGGGGTGGCCGCCATTTCGCTGTGGTGCCATTTTCCCTTCCTACGGCACTGGCTGAATCCCAGCAGTTCTGCGAAGCAGCATAAAGTATGGAAGGAAGTAGAGGAGAAAAAGGAACTTTGAGGACTCTGCTATTCTCTCTATGTGTAGAATATAGAGCTCGTGCATGTATTGAAATGTTTCAGACTTGAGCCTTCAGTTGTCATAGAAGGAACTGGGATTTTTTTTTTGAAGCATCACTTTTGAAGCTGAATAAAGACTTTATGATGAAACTTAAAAGCTGCTGTTAAAGAGCGGATTGGTTACCTCAAATCAACTGAGTCCATTAAAATACATTTAAAATATGCATTAAACATCTACGTACAGACCCTGTATACGGACCACAAAGAGAACTAAATTTACCATTACTATTTTATGGAGAACAATTACGTTTAGCCAGGTAATGCTTTCGGAATACCACAGAAGTGCTAGAGAAGCACACTCTGGGGCAGGGACAATCTAGCACTTATTTCCAAGTAGGTATATGAAAGACAGACAGGACCCTTCCCTTCTCTGGGAATGGCTTGCTCTACTGATACCTCTTTGATGCTCTCACTTTTGGCTTGAGACTGCCAACCAATAGCAATAATCCCTGTCCAGCACCAGAGATTTTCTTATCTGTTACTTGCTGGCTAACTGGTGGAGGGGATGATAAAATAGGAACAGCTTCACTCACTTCATATGCTTTCAGTTTCATAGGGTATCCATGTTGGTCTGCAGTAGAACAGTTAGATTTGAATCTAGTAGCACCTTAGAGACCAAGAAGATATTGCAAGTCAAAGCGCCTTTCATCAGATACAAGTTGCAATGGAAATGTCTGAGTTCCTGTATCCCTGTCAGAAGGTGGAAGGGGTGTTGAAAAGAAGGAACTCGGGATTCAAAGGTATGATGCATATCGTAATTAGTTTGTTTAGAGCAGGGGAGAAGTGCTTGGGGCCGAAAACTAACATCTGTAGCGAGATCAGAATCCTACATGCTCTGTCAGGCCTCCCTGCTTCCTGTGTCCAGTGATTGGACACAGCTCCCCAAACTTCAATCCACTTTCTTAAAAAAGAACCCTCCCCCCAAAAATGATGACTGGCTGAGTTTAGACATTAGTCAAAACTGGGGCTTACTTGAACTATGAAATAGTCTGAAGGCAGGACATCTTGCTAACTATGGTTAGTATTTTCAAGCTAGTAAGAACATAAGAAAAGCCATGATTGATCAGACCAAGGCCATCAAGTCCAACAGTCTGTTCATACATTGGGCAACCAGGTGCCCCTAAGAAGCCCACAAACAAGATGACTCCAGTAGCATTATCCTGCCCGTGTTTCACAGCACCTAATAGGCATGCTCCTCTGATATTGGAGAGAATAGGTATACATTGTGGCTAGTATCTATTTTGACTAGTAGCCAAGGATAGCCCTATCCTTCTTGAATGTGTCCACTCCCTTCTTAAAGCCTTTCCAGCTGGCAGACATCACCACATCCTGGAGGAGGGAGTCCCACAATTTAACAAGGGCCTATTGTGGACAAGGTATCTGCTGTGCGATGGTGGCAAATATGCACCACCACAAGATTATGCAGGGCATAAGGAAAGCAGGGCATAAGGAACTCGGGCCTGGGGGAATGGTGTCACTGGGAGTAGCAATGGTGCTGCCCAGTGACTGGATCTGTACCCTATGCTGCATCTCTGCTTCCTCAGCCAGCAAAGCAATAAACAAGCAGTGGCCAGTTTTATGCCACAGAACAGTTACCTTGTGTATGAATAGCGTGCCCTTGACCTCTCTCTCCCCCTGTCAGGCTGCAAGACAATCTTGTTACATTTATATGGGTTGCACCCCACCGCAACACCTTAGTTCAGTCATGCATACAGTCTCAGGCATGCATCCTAGAACTCTAGATAAACTTTGTAAAACAAAATGGTGAATTTCTATTGCACAGACTCCACTTGGGAAAAAAGGAAAGGAAATTTAGAATAATGTTTCAACCCCTGCCCAAATTTACGGGTGTCTTTTAACTTCTCAGTTTGAATTTCTCCTTGGGTTTTGGAGTTCTAAGTTACTTGATCGTGTAGTTTCTCACTGCCCTGACCTGGATAGCCAGCTATCTCAGTCATGTCTGATCTTGGAAGCTAAGCAGGGTCAATCCTGGTTAGTACTTGGGATGAGAGACCACCAAAGAAGGCCACAGTTGCTACACAGAGGTAGCAAACCAGCTCTGAACATCTTACTTCAGAAGCTCTATGGGGTCAGCAGCAACTTGACAGCAAAAAAAAAGTCACTCCAAAGCCTAAAACAATAAAGGATTTTTCCACCACATCCCAAGAGCAAGTCTCTTTGATGAAAACATTCTGCAGGATTTACTATATGGTAGATTGATATAATGGCTCTTGTAAGAAAAGCAGCACCGGAGCTCGTTCCCTTTTTGCATCTGGCCAGTCTAAACGGAAAATATTTACTATTTCAGTTGCACTCAAAAAGTATTCAGGATTGGTCTAATTTTAACCAAATGCTTTTCAAAAGCCATTTTAAAAATAAAATGTTAATTTCTTTCTCTGTGTGTTTTTAATTCACTGGAACAAGAACAAACTAAAGAGGGAAAAAAACCCTTGAAGTGTTTTTAAAATCTTCAGAGGAGCAAAATTTGATTGGACATCATAAAGATGTTTTATGTACAAAGGCGACCACAGAAGTGGCCTAATTGACACAGGAATTTGCTGCCTGGCTGTATTTCTTTTTTAATCAGTACTCGAACACAAAAGACAACTGCCGCACTGTGCTTAAACTAGTAATCACTCCAGACAATTTAATAGTTACTGCTCTCAAACTTATCAGCATCGATGTCAAAGCTGAACATTATAAAAAACACATTCAGGCCACCTTGGGGGTATTTAGACAACTTCTAGACGTCAAATTTACCTCATAACAAAGCAGTTGCACATTGTCAAGAGGGCTTCTAGACACTGCTCATTTATTTATGCTAGCAATACAAACAGTTGTAATACGTTGATTCCCCACCACAGAGCATTTCAGGTTTAACACCAGAATTACATATCTACTGTAATTTCTCTCTTGTTTTGCTTTTCAGAGGCATACAGATTCTCATTAAGTAGGAAGAGAGAAACAGGCTGCCGGTGGTGTGTGAAAGTCCTCTGGGAAACTTCACCCTTTTAGTCTTCTCTTAATGGTTTCAGTTACACTTTTATCATCATTTGAAATTAACGATACAGGAAAACTTTGGTCTTCTCTTCAAAATGCCTGGCAAGCAGCTTAATCTATAATTATCAAGTGCTTTCTTTGTATCAGAAAGAACACATAAGCGACAAAACTGAAGACTGGTTTAGGAGATGGATTCAGAAACAGACTGAGACACCCATTGTGAATGGCACCAGATTCGGGCATACACTTTTTCAGGGATGTTCTCAGTGTGTCCCCTTTATATGTATGTTGTTCATTTTTTTAATACACAGTTTACATAGTATTTGTATTTCCATGCCATGTGTGCATATACTTATACTTATGCATAATACTTCTATGGACTATATATAACATGGATTTGTTGATGCATCATAACAGGAAAAATGTAGGTGGGGAAATTAATGATAGGGTGAAAATCAAGAATTCATGTTCAGTTGGTTCAGGGGAGAAGCAAAATTGAATAAGGGATTTGGGGGATAAACAGCAGGGGCGAGGTATTCAGAATAATTCTTGTGCCTGTCAAGGGCTATCTGCTCAATTGTGCACTCAGCAGCTAAAACAAATAGTACATATGATTCATGTTCGCTTGTCAAGCTTGTATAGTCAGTACAGAATTAAATCCCCCCTCCCGTCTAATTCACAGGAAAACATAGCAAATTCCATATGCTATGGCTGAAATCCAGTGAACACTTTGCTGGCAGTAAGTACCATTGAATAAAGTGGCAGTTACTTCTGAGTAGACCTGATTCCATCCTCTGTGATAGTAATTGGGTGGTCAGGAGAAAATAAAAGTGCTGCAGCCGTCACTGAAGAGATTAAAAATAAGGCCAAGTCCAACGGTGCCAATAAAGGGGGAAATATTTTATTATTCACCTACAGTGTATTATTCAGCTACTGATCTTGTGCTCTTCTTGAAGGAATATTGAAAAAGTAACAGAAAAAGAAGAAACTTGTTCACAAAACACATAGGGTATTTGAACTGAATAATAAAATACATTTCCCCTTTTTTTGCACCATTTGCCTGATTTTTATCTCAGTGATGGCATAGCACCATCAGTCCCATAAAACAATGGATTATTATTGGATTATTCAGTATCAAACCCACATTAAGGCACTGAATTAGCAACAAAAGGCAAATTAAAATGATCAGCCCTCAAACTCTGAAGTAAAGTCTTTTGTGTATTCTGTATGCAGATTCACGATTCACTACAATGTTTCAGATCTTTACTAAGACTTCCAGGCATTAAGAACTACACACTCAGCTCATGAAAGATTAGAACTGTGAGTATGAAAGCTTGCAGAATGTTTTACATACATTTGGTTGCTCCTCATAAAAGGTATTATTTATTCATTTATTATTGCTTACTTCATTTATACCCTGACTTGCTTCCCATTGGGAATGCAAAGCCACTAACATCAATCTCCTTCATTTTATCCTCACAAAAGCCCTGTGAAAATATGTCAGGCCAAAAGAGAGAGAGACAGAGAGAGAGAGAGAGAGAGACTAGACCAAGATCATCCAGAAATGTTCCATGGCATAGTAGGAATTTAAACCTGGATCTCCCTATCTGATACACTAACCACTCTAATACTGCCTTGCATGGATTTTGTTCTTTTTTAAGGACTACCGTATGTAGATAAGGGTGATAGCTTCTCCCGAGAGCTCCTACTAATGTCCATGAGACAAACAATGCAATTCCAAGGAGATTAATTATAGTTAGTGAGATAGTCAGAAGATATGCTATGTAATTTATTAGGGTCAGTTGGGGATCCATCAAGGCGGAACCAGAAGCTGGTTTATTTATCCTGCTAGCCTTGACTGTGGCTTCAGACATGTATAAAAGCATGATCTGGGACTCAAAATATTTCATACCAGTGATACCCTATCCTTTGGTCAACCAACCCACAAAACAACTTAAAATTAAAAAGAAAAAAAACACAGAGCAGTCACTACTAAGCACAGCTATTCCCCCGATTTTTCCACTGATGAAAACAGAGGGAGAGACCTCCTTTGATCACTCAAAAAGGCTCTGCTGGGCATCATGCAGCCTACATGCACAAAAAGTCTTGTGTGACAGGAGCATTTTTGCTCAAGGAAGAAAACTAACCCCTTGGATCAATTCCTTAAAGAACTCAAAACTTAATCATAAAAGTATATTCCAAAGCTAGTATCTGAACCAGTTCAGTTCCATTAAAATGACCAGATCAAAAGCCTGGTTTAGTATCTCCTGCCCAGTTTGATTCCGAGAGTCCAACCACATCCTAAGGGGTGGTGGTGGTGGGTTGACTGTTCAGGAGGCAGTGTGACTCTGACTCTGGTGTAAATGTCACTTGAAGTGGAGTGATGGGCATTTACACTGGTGCAGAGGCACTTATGCTGGTTTTCAGCAGCTATGCAGTAGCATAATGCCTGAGTTCCAGCACAGCCGCAGCCGTCCTCTAGTATAGAAGCTCACACCAGCACCAAAGGCGATGTTCCCAGGGTCGTGGCTAGCTTTAGTCGGCTTCCTGAGCACTTCTGTTTGGGGAACTACTCCCCTGCTCCCAGGATTGGACTGCCAGTGTACAACAGGCTAGGCCCTGCTCTGAATTGTTACCAGTGTGATATCTGTCAAAGGTTTTTCTGAATCTAATCTCCTCTTCTCTATGACAGAAGGCATGAATGAGAGTACCAGGCCCAAGGCTGTTATACCCCAAATTATGAAGGGGTTATAGTGTTCAGACTGATATTCCAGATGTGGCACTCCATTGGTATAGAAACACTGGAAGGCCAAAGAATGCAACAGTCAGTAAAGAAGCCTTCATTTCAACTAATTATCATTTATCATTCAAATGCCTTTTCTCAAAAAAGGATAAAAAGCAGCTCCCTTCACCCATAATGAAAACTTTTTCTCCTTTGACTTTGGGTTCAGAACAAGTATAGGAATATGTTAGGACAGGTCCCATTCAGTGTTTCCAACTATCTGCTGAAAGCCTCTTTGTAATTAATATTGACTGTAATGAGTTTTGAGGGAAAGAGTTCATGTGCACCTCTGACTTTGTACACCAATGTGCACAAATGAGGTCACACGTCTGGTAATATTTGCTCACACAGCAATATTCTTTGTTCTCACAGCTGGCATTTTCTTATTGACGACTTCAAATCAGTGAGTTACACTCTGATCTTTAGAGGCCATGTGTCTAAGAAAACCCTGAGTGATCATTGATTAGATGGCAATGCTGAACCAGGCAAGAGGGGGTGAACATGAGGATGAGGGAAAGGGAACAGAGAATTCCTGACTGTGCTAAACCTTTCAGATCAGTGAGCCAACTTTTTTTACTCAGCCTTGTCTGATTCTCATCCTAACTATCGCCTGGCTCTAAATGGCTTTTGTTCCTTCAGGTTTCAGGACCCCCAGTTTAGCCTTTGAAGGAGGCTTTTCAGCAGTGGAGAGGCTGGTTGATCCTGTCTGGAAACAGACATGCTTTAGAACCTTGGTGGACAATTAATTTTCTATGTTGGGGTCATTGTTTGAACTGAGCAAAAGCTGGATGGCTACAAGCATTGGCCCACGGACTCACTTTTAGGCTTGGAGCACTTCAACCTTGTCTCTCCCAATGAAAAAATGCAACACAGACTTTGGCTCAGCCTTTCCTTTTAGGCACCTCATGGATACAAGAGGCAGCCGTTGAGATCTGTAAGTGGAAAATATGTACATAGCCTCCCTGTCTATTCCCACCAGCAGAAAATGGTGGCATTGTTTTTTTTTTTAAAAAACCCTTTCCTTCTATCTCCATTTGGGAGAAATGGTATACAATCATAAATGTGAGTAGGTGGGTTGAAGGGGCTGTATATTAGTATATATTTGTATATATCAAATCAGGAACTACAATTGGGGCCAAATAGGAAGTCTTTCAGAGCTATATTTGACCCTCTGGCCTCTCCACAGTAGAGTTAGCTTAGCTGAGATCTTAAAGTCAATAGGCCTGTAAAGATGGTAACATAAGTCCCATGGATATGTGAGTGGTACAGATAGCGCCCACTGACCCCACCTCAGGTCATGTGTACAACTAAGACTGTGTACAGTCTCTAAGCATTCAAAGCATATGCATGAGGGCTCTGTATTCATGCTCTGGACTCTGCATCTTTGCAGGATTCAAATCACATAGAGAGGGTCTTGTGCACAGATTGAGATGAATGCACAGCAGTGAAAGCAAGGTCAGCAGGCATGATTGCAACATACCCTTCCCAAGGCAGACAAATTTATATTAAATTTGCTAAGTGATGGACCTAAAAGCATCCTGATAATTGGCTTTCAGCATCCAACTCCTCCCCTACTACCTTTCTAGCCTTGGTCTATTCCATGGATCCGCCAGGATAAAAGTATCTATGCTGTATTGTTTAAAATTTACAGTGTAAAGCTGAACAGAATTATGCCTAAGTCCACCAAAATCAATGGGCTTAGAAGGATGTAACTCTGCTTAAGATAAACTGCAAATGCTCTTTTTCTTTTCTTCTCTCCTTTTTTGATCAGTCTGTGTTATGATTTCTGAAGATTTCTTTGTCTCATAGATTTGGATTTCTCTATAGTTTGAGTGCATATCCATGGACAATAAAAATCAAGGTGCTCACAGTATTTAAGATTCTCCTTTTGTAAAAAAAATTATCAGGATTTCCATTTGACAAAGACACAAATTGCACAGGAATGTTTTTTTTTAAAAAAAACACACAACTCCTTGGAATTTATAACTCAGGCTATTCTAATCAATTCATATTACAAATCAGACTGAATTTCTCAGGCTTGCTGGTTCCATTTGAACGTCTCCTTTTTGATTACTTTTCCCCATTAAGAGAAAGAATCTCATGGATCTTTATTTTTGCATCATTTGCCATTTTACAAAAGTATGAATCATTCAACATCATATGTGCATCAACAACACACAAGGGGGTGTTATAGAAACTAAAGCATCATCAATGTGTAATGTGAAAGTGAGGCGAACCAAAACTGATTACAATGAACAAAATTTAAAAGAAACCAAACATCCCTGATTGTTTTGTTCCTAATTGCAAATTGATAATGTCACCTTGAGATAAAGGACTTGTTAATTAACAATTAAATTAAATTAAAGAAACAGCAATATGTCTAAAGAGCTTTTTTCTTAGAAATATGCTACAGAATGGTGATGGTGATGACCAACATCTGTATTCTCAAGAACTAATCTATACTCAATGTAATTCTTAAGAGATGGGAAGCAGAGACCAGTTCCTTTATGGGCGATCAAGTTTTGTAATAAAGCTGGCACTTCTACTAAGGGTGGGGAGGAAAGGTGGCATGGTAGAATCAGATTTTGTCAGATCTCAGCAGCTAAGCAGGGTCAGTAGATGGAAGGGAGACCTCTAAGGAAGACTCTGCAGAGGAAGGCAATGGCAAACCACCTCTGCTTAATCATTTGCCTTGAAACCCCCTTGTTGGGGTTGCCTTGAGTCAACTGTGACTTGAAGGCACTTTACACAAACACACACACACACACACAAACACACACACACAAACAAACCAGTAAGGATGGGTGTGGGCTGACATGAAATGGTGGGTTGGGGCATTTATCTTGCACAGCCCCTCCTACCTTTTTAGTAGTTTATCCTAGAGCAGCTGCTTCCAACTTTCCCCAAATTTAAACTCAGTGGCCTCCAGAGTGTGCACATATAGCAGGATGCCACAGGTGATCAAGGAGCATGTGACAGGAAAGAGAAGGAGCCAAAATCTTGGAAGGTGCAAAAAAGAATGCCACAAGAAGAGACAGTAGGCACTTGATTTCTACATCTGTTTTGGTGACAGCAACTTCCAAAGAACAGCAAAATAAATAAATACAATTTCAAAAATGTCTTCTATCCTATCAACTGAAGGTCACTATCTTATCTTGAGTAAGACTCTTGGTGTATTAAGGTTTGTATTACTAAAGAGACCACCCCACCCTACCCCACCCTACCCCACCCCACCCCTGCCAGCTCTGCTCATTGCTGCTCAGTTGGGTGACAAAAAGGAAATGGAAAGGAAATGGGAGGGGGATTAGTGTTGTATCCACACTATGATGTCACTTCCATCACAACTGGGAAGTGACATAGTTGTGTTGGGTAATGCTTTAAGTTTCACCAAAATGTTGGAGTTTCACCTGGTGCAATTATATCACTTCCAGATCACACTGGAAGTGATATTAAAGTGTTAATGGTATGACAAAAGAGAAGGCTGGCTGTCAGTTTCAGAGCATGTGCCTGCATATTTGGGTGGAGGCAATCTATAAAGTACCCTGCCCCCAGGCCATTTAGTTATCATGAGCACTTCATTGGACCCAGAACCACACTGAAAGCCAGATTAATGCTAAAATGAACACGTAAGCCATCTAGGCTACAGTGGTATGACAGATTCCACAGTTGCTTCATTGGTCTTTGACATTTAGTTTTTCTTTCAAATTGAACTAACTACCTCAAACCATTTAACTGAAATCAAGGGGACCCTTAAAGAATCAGGCAGGGTTCACATCAACATTTCCAAGAAAAGTCACTGGAACTGAAGACCCCTTATTAGATGGATAAAGCAAATGGGTCAGATTAAGTACTAGTTACTTGTCAGCCGGATCGCTGGATGATCCCTTCCAATTATTTCATGTAGCTTTAAATAGCATGGCAGACAAGGTGGAACCCTGTGGAACCTCATGGACCAACAATTAAGGGATGAAGTAAGGCTCCAAACAATACCTTTTGAAACCTATCCTCTAGAAATAACTGAAACCAAACACACCATCAGCCTGGATCATCTTTTCCACACTGTTCATAAAAATACAATGGTTAATCATACTCAAAATCACTGAGAAGTCCAGGAGAACCAGCAGAGAGGCTCGCTGGTGGAGTGGCACCTCATGTTGACAAATGTTTTTTCTCTAGTTAAGTGAAAGTCAGACAGAAAGGGATCAAGACAATCACTTCTACATAGAAATACCTGGAGTCACATGGCCACCATGTTTTGCAAACCTTATGGAAATATGACATGCATGATAATGGCTTGTAGTATTTGCTACACAAAGGAGAAACATGCATGTTCTTAAAATTTCCCTTTCCCCTTTCAGGAGGAATAATCATGTAAACAAGATCCTCATTTATATAGGCTTATGATGATTGCTTATATCACATTATTTGAGATGGATGGTGAAGACAGAGCATACGTTTGGTTAATGTCTGATCCACTTTATAAAGAGGTATCATGAATGTACATATGGTAGCACATATGTAGATCTCACAACACATTACCTTACAGTAATAGCTTAGGGCAGTGGTTCTCAACCTTCTTAATGCCTCGACCCTTTAATACAGTTCCTCATGTTGTGGTGACCCCCAACCCTAACATGTATCCATTTTACAGACGGAGAACACTGATGCAGAGAGTTTTAGGTGACCCTTGTGAAAGGGTCGTTCAACTCCCAAAGGGGTCCCGACCTCCAGGTTGAGAACCACTGGCATAGGGGTACAGAATTCTGGCAACACCTTCTTATAGAGTACTGAAATTTTTTTGGATATGGTGGACTAGTTCAGGATTTCACTGAAGTGGAAGAAGTCTCAGATAAGCTACTAAGACAAATTAATGAGAAAATGCTGGAAATGTACATGTAAATTGTGGAATAGAGAGTTGGCAACTACTAATTTGCAGATTCAAATGTTAGGTAATAAAGTTCAGGGAGTAACATTTTCCAAAATTCCATAGTTTAGAAGAGTGCACTCTAAACAGCTAGAAACATTAATTGCATAGTAATTGCAGTTCATAACATGAATATGTGAATATCTGTGCATCACGCATCCCAAAGCCTTGTCTATTACCACTAACAACTCAGAAATTGGAACTAAGCTGAAAGAGAATGAGAGACAATGATCTTTGGTGACTCACCAATTGGTGATTGACACTAGCAGAATGAATTGCTTTCACCCTCCCATATTCATCATTATAATTTTAAATCTCAATGTTTGCCTCACTGTTTGCCAGTGTTGTGCAGTAGTTAAGAGCAAGTGGACTCTAACCAGGTTTGATTCCTCATTTCTCAACCTGAGCAACAGACACTTATCTGGTTAACTGAATTTGTTTCCCTACTCCTCTACATGAATGCTGCTGGGTGATCTTGGGCTAGTCACAGTTCTCTCAGAACTCTCTCATCCCCACTTACCTCGCAGGCAGGGACGTAGGTATAGATTTTTTATGGGGGGGTTTGGGGGTGGGGCCACACCCCCATCCGCCCCTACGGCATGGCCACGCCTCCCCAAGCCCCGCCCCTGGCCTAGCGCTTATAAAAGCAGCTCTCCAAGGTCGGGGATGGCAGACTCCCCTGCCCTGCCCTCCCCTGCCCCTCCCGTCTGGGCAGAGACATAGAGGGAAAATGGAGCCTGGTGCAAAATCTGAGTTTTGCGCCCCCTCCCCCCCGGACAGCCGCTGTGATGCTGGAATCCACCCCCAAACAGCATCACTTTCAATGTTGTTTAAACTAGAGAGCCCAAATTCTCCTTTTAAATCTACCTTAAAGGGAGAATCTGGGGTCCCTAGTTAAACAACATTGAAAGTGATGCTGTTTTGGGGTGGATTATCCCCCACCCTGAAACAGCATCACTTTCAATGTGGCGTAGTGGTTAAGAGCAGGTGCATTCTAATCTGGAGGAACCGGGTTTGATTCCCTACTCTGCCACTTGAGCTGTGGAGGCTTATCTGGGGAATTCAGATAAGCCTGTGCACTCCCACACACACCAGCTGGGTGACCTTGGGCTAGTCACAGCTTTTTGGAGCTCTCTCAGCCCCACCCACCTCACAGGGTTTTTGTTGTGAGGGAGCAAGGGCAAGGAGATTGTAAGCCCCTTTGAGTCTCCTACAGGAGAGAAAGGGAGGATATAAATCCAAACTCTTCTTCTTCTTCTAAACTGAGGACCTCAGATTCTCCCTTTAAATCCATGCCAAAGGGGGTGGATTTAAAAGGAGAATCTGGGGAAATTTGGAAGGTGCCTGCTATCAGGGATGCAATTGTTAAGCTAGCAGCACCAAACTTTCAGGCTATCTTTAGGAGTCTCTCCTAATGATACTACCCAGGTTTTGTGAAGTTTGGTTCAGGGGGTCCAAAGTTATGGACCCTCAAAGGTGTAGCCCCCATCTCCTATTAGCTCCCATTGGAAACAATGGGGGATGGGGGCACCCCTTTTGGGAGTCCATAGCTTTGGACTTCCTGGACCAAACTTCACAAAACCTGGGTGGTATCAATAAGAGACTCTCCTAATAGTACATCCCAGGTTTGGTGAAGTTTGGTTCAGGATGTCCAAAGTTATGGACCCTCAAAGATGTAGCCTTCATCTTCTATTAGCTCCCATTGAAAACAATGGAGGATGGGGCACTCCCTTTGGGAGTCCATAGCTTTGGACCCCCTGGACCAAACTTCACAAAACCTGGGTGGTATCAATAAGAGACTCTCCTGATAATACATCCCCAGTTTGGTGAAGTTTGGTTCAGGGGGTCCAAAGTTATGGACCCTCAAATGTGTAGCCCCCATCTTCTATTAGCTCCGATTGGAAACAATGGAGCATTGGGGCACCCCCTTTGGGAGTCCATAACTTTGGACCCCTAGAACCAAACCTCACCAAACCCGGGTAGTATCATCAGGAACGTCCCCCAAACAATCCCTGAAAGTTTGGTGCTGCTAGCCCAAACAATGCGCCCCCTGCATGCCAAAAACCAAAAAAGCACTAAAATGTTTTAAAAACCCACAAACGGGTGGGCGGAGCTTTGGACATGAATGGGGGGGTTCAAACCCGAGAACCCCCCCTTACCTACATCCATGCTCGCAGGTGTCTGTTGCAGGGAAAGGAAGGGAAGGGAGTTTGTAAGCTCCTTTGAATCTCCTTACAGGAGGGAAAGGAGGTATAAATCCAAACTCCTCTTCTACTCTGAAACAATTGCAGAGTAACACTGACATTTCTAATACAGCTTCCCTAATTTTCTGCATTAGGACTGTAGATTAACAAGCCACACGTATGGTACATCAGTCAAAACACTTCTCTTAACTTTAAACACGTACATACAATCATAGTAACAAGACACACAGTTCTAAATTACTCTCTTGGGCTTTCAAAAATGCCTACCTTTTTGTTCACTTGCAGCAATTTACAATTTCTAAATAATCAGGCTTCACTGACTGAAATTAAACATCCCAATTTTAAGAAGAAGGGAAATGCTTTGAGGGCCACAGACAACCAAAATATCTTATAAATCTGGGAGGGTTGTTCTCTAAGATTCTTTGAAACATCCTTTGTTGCTATATTATGTGATTTGTTCTTATAAATGCCTCCCTCTTCCACTGTAGAATTTGAGAATGCCGAACAATAAAGAACCTTTCAGATGTAATGCACAGAGGCTGACAAGGAGTAATGTCTGTGATGAGGAAGTCAAAGAACAATTGCATTTAGAGTAAAGTCCTGCAATACTGATTTCTCAATCACTATTTGTACAAATTACTTTTAAAACACATATTGGCGCACAATGTAGTTTTTCCTTGCAAAGCATTTGGATCTGATCTAAGATGCCTCTTATTTTGGAGATGAAATATATTTGCACTTGTGCTAACTCAGTTCATACTAGGAGACCTTTTTGTTGGAACTTTCTTGGTCTTTAGGCTTGTGCTGTTTCCCAAGATGCACATATCCTGTGGTGCAATTACCATCTCATTAATGTGAATGAGTTGGCCAAAGGGAACTGAAGTCAGGCCCTAGGACAAATGAATGTTAATGTCTCTTAATGACTGTGGATGTTGCCCTAATAAGGGATCATCATTATGAGATGGCTCCATTTGAACACCTGGAGAAGGTGGCCTCAACTACCTAAAGGGAAGGAGCAGATGTGTGTATCTCCTTGTTGAAGAAAAGAAAGATTGCAGTTTTAAGTTGAGAAGAGATGGAGAGAAGAGAGGCCCCTACTATGAGTTGGTCAAAACAACTTGGGGGTCTGGTAACAATGAGTAAATCTGCTGTTTGGAAGGAGAGCCACTTTGCTTCCCCGTGTTTATGTGTATAAATAAAGCACATGCTATAAAATGCCCTTTCAATCCTGGCCAAAAGAGCTGCTGGGCAGGGGAAGGCGTGGCAAGCTGGAAAACCCAAAGGAAGTATAATTCATCTTAATTGCCTTCACAGGGAAGGAAAAGTCCCACTTTGCTTGGTTTTGGAAACGGCGGAGTTTTTCTGATTCGAAAGTATGAACACTTCTGAAATGGCCAAAATGAGTGCATATTCAAGAATCCAACAGGAAGGGACTATGCATTCAATGAGAGACATGCCACAAGTACATAGAAGACCCAAAAATTGGTAAAAGGAAGGGAGGATAAACTCCTAGAAATTCTAAGTAAACAAAGAATAACTCCCACCAGCATGCTGAAGGAACCAGGTGAACTAAGAATCTTTAACTTACAGATTTTTGATTTTTAAATACACGTTAGAGAGCTGCCTGGTATCCCCAGAAGCTTTATGGGTGGGGCAAGAAGCAGATATGGTATCATTTCTTCCTCCACCCCCAGTTCTACTGCTAGCCTACAGCCAAGGCAGGTGGGAGGGTCTAACTGGTAGGGGAATGCCTTCCAGAAACGAGGACAGGAAGGGTTGCCAAGTACCCCAGATTTCCCCACATTTTTGCTCAAATACCAAAGCATTTTCATGTTGTCAGCAACATGATGATATCACTTCCAGTGAGTGCCAGAAGTGACATCGATGCGTCACCAGTGACAGAGGTATAAGCCTCAATTTGATGCTGATATGTCCCCCACTGGCCAGCTGAATGGCACCGGGGAGAGGCCCGAAAGTGGAGGATCTCCCACCCCTAGGCAAATGGCATGCCTGATATACATAGATAAGATTACCTGAATATGTAACCTCACATGCAATTTAAAGATGAAGCAGAAGGATACAGATGCATCTTCTGATTCCTTAAAAACATTCTGGTGTAGGAATGGAAGGAAAGATTCTGGAAATAGTCCTAACGTTATTTCCCTTTCTGTAAGGATTTTACATAACCTCTGAATTCACTCTGACTTTGACCCACAGTGTTAAGTAGATTCAAAGTCAATTAACATTGGTGAAATGATACTATAATGGCACCATATGGACAGCAGAAAGCCACCTTCTAAATAAATATACAAAAAACATCCACATAAAGCCAAGAACTTAAAATAAATATTCTTAATTTAAAATACAAATCCAATTACTACTTTGCCCAGTGGCAGCATGAGATTAAACTCTTTTCACCATGTTGCAGGAAATCATATTTTTGGCTTTGTTTTAGATGCTCACATTATTCTATATTCACGGACCAGTGAAAACATCACAGGTATTACCATGTTAGATCCTTTGGGAAACAATCAGTTCTAAAGTGTTGGCTTCAGGGAAGATTTTTTTTTTTGGGGGGGGGGGTAAATGCTTATTCACAGGTATCAACTCATTTATTCACTGTAGGTAGGCAACATCTTTAAAGTACCAAGAGAAAACAAGTTATTGGCTTGCCTTCAGAACCACTAGGTTCATCCTTAAGGCAGAAGCTGTTTGTTATGTACCCTTCATAATTTCATTACTTCCTAATAATTAAAATATCACTGGAGTATGACAATCATACTAGTGGGGATCTGGAAGTATCTGTCTCCATTCTGTGATGTATTCTTGAGTGAGTCTTCTATTTCTTCTAGCTACAATTCACCAACAGATGGCTGCTAGTATGATAATTCTTTTAGAGAAGAAAATAAATGAATGTCCAAGGTGTCAAGTCATTATGTTGAGGTGTTTAAAGAGCTGCTTTGCTGGATCAGATCAGAGGTTCACTTAATCCATTACACTGATCCCTGCAATCTATTGGGAACCCACAGACAGTGCAGGATAATCGTTCCTTATTTATCCTGGCACTTTCATTTAGGTGCTTACTGCTATTGAGGATAGAGCTCTGTTTCCAACTCTTACACAGTTCATTAGCCAGTGGGTTTGCACCCAACCAGCTTTCCTCCTTGTGAAAAGGGAAGAAGGGGTACTTTATGGTCACCAAAAAAGTTCATGCTGGCTACTATGAGGTTCCTGTGGACACAACCCATGCAGGATGGGATCTGTAGCAAGCAGGAGAATTGGACAAGATTGAAACACAACCTACTTAAATCAAACCCAATAACTGTCCTTGGGTTTCATTAAGACATTTTCAACACATTTGTGATCATGACATTTTGCACTGGAGATTATGGTACTGGGTAACAATCTCTGCCTTGATTCTGGATCTGCAGCAAGACTCACTGCTCAGGTGTTCATCAAGCTGCCATCAACAAGGATACAGAAATGCCTTGTGATACATCCACCATATACAGAAGTTAATGTATAACTCGAGGTTATTTAACAGGCAAGACTAAAAAGCCTTTTTATATTTTCTACCTGTGGTCATTTACACACTTATGGTCTCCTTTGCATGGAGCATACATTCCTTTGGGTGTGATTCTCAGTTGCATATGTGTTTTCAAAAACAGGCAGCAAACAACCTCCTGACTCAAAAGCAGGAGGCAGGCAAAATGGTGACTAGGCTCAGGGGAAGCTGCGGGACACCTCCTCATGTGTAAATGAGGAAATGTGGGGAGACCCCACTGTGAAGCACACAATCATGCTGCAAACTGTGAGTGTCCAAAGGGCCTATTTTTTTAAAGTAACCTAATTGCTTGCAGAATGTAATGCAAAGAACAACCATGTTAATGTGAAATGTGCACCATTATAGAGCAATCCTAAAAACAGCGACATTCTTCTAAGGCCACTGAAGTCAATGGGCTAAGAAGAGTGTAAAGCTGTTTAGGACTGCATTGTTAGATCAATGATCTTATGGATATACATCATTCCTTGCCTTTGAACATCTCAAAGATGCTGGTTATCATCTTTACAGTAGAGAAACATGTCACGGTTATAGAAATATTTTCGTAGCTGAATATAGTTAAGCTAGTCTGCACCTAAGTCAATGCCTCCTAATCTAAAGAGAAATGCAGTGTGTGTATACTTATAAAGGGCATGGGCTACCACAAGACCAGAGTTTCCCTGGCCTATAGCCCAAATTGAGGAGCCCTACCTAAAGTAGGCAATGTCTTTCTATCAGCTCCCTAGTAAAACCTATTATGAATGTATAGCCAAGTATGGAAGCTATGTTGTCACACTGGGGCATCTCCCGCCACCCTTATACCCATAAGCAGGAATGTTCCATAATTCTTCTGTAATTCACTTCTTCTGACCATCTTTCTGGTCAGCCTTACTATATATAACCTTCTGAGGGGTTTTAGTCAATTGTCCCATCCTGTACCTTACTAAAAAAATCTATAACTGAACCGGCATGAGAAACTGAGGTGATTTCCTCTTTTTCTCTCCTGTGTTTATCTCAGAGATTATCATGAGGCTTGTCAACGTTAAACCACAAAACATAAGAATTTTATTAAACTCCTCAGGGGAATAGGATAAGAGCGGGGAGAGATTTGGTGAGAGAAAAAGAAAGAAATAGTCAAGATGTTCTTATTAGTACTGTTCAGACAGCATTTGGCTGTTTGATAAAATTTCAGTTTATGATAGATTTCAAACATTTGAGGAATAAGACAGACTTTCTTGTTGTTATACAGTTTTGACTTAGATTTGTACTGAGAGGTTCATGCATAAACTCTGGTGCCCAAAATCTAGAAGGAAAGATTCTGGATCAGTTGCTTAGTTTTGATCTCTCTCTCTGCTTTTTCTTCAACACTGTCTCTTTTGCTGTAGATCAGCGGTTCTCAACTTATGGGTTGCGACCCCTTTGGGGATCAAATGACCCTTTCACAGGGGTCGCCTAAGACTCTCTGCATCAGTGTTCTCCATATGTAAAATGGACAAATGTTAAGGTTGGGGGTCACCACAACATGAGGAACATTATTAAAAGGTCATGGCATTAGGAAGGTTGAGAATCACTGCTCTAGATAGTGGTATGATTTGAGTGCTTCTTTCTATTTCTGGGAGAACAGTCCCAAGTTGTGTATACAAGAGCATACACTTAAGTTTCAAGTGGGAACAAGAAGGTTGTACTCATTTGTGAAACTGTTTGCCACAGTCTTTCAAGGGTCCATCCATCCCTTCCTTTTGAAGTATGAATATGCTCAAAGTGTATATTATGAAAACTAAGATGGTTTAATGCCTGTATTTTTCCCTCATGAGATGGGGTATGCCAATTATGTCTCATTCTGATTGAAGTCATCGAAGTGATCAGAGATATTACCTCATGTGAGCTACTTTTAAGCCTCTTATTATGTTCTTAAAGGCCACCCTTAAAAATAAGCCCCAAGAACTGATAGCAAATCTTATCATTACTGTTGGACTAGAACTAGCATATAAACAGAAAGGGAATTCAAGGGAGGGAGGGAGAAAGAGTCAATACACTAAAATCCTTTTTATTAGACTGGAATTTATACCATATTGAAATATAAATGTCAACATATGCCTATTGAAATGTTGGCATTCTGAACTTTTGCTACAAGGCTGATTGTAAGGGTCAATATTGCCTTGTAATCATTAATTCTTTTGTGTAATAGATTAAATTAATTATTTTATATAATAGCTTGATTCAAGTCCGGTAGAACTCCGAGACCAACGAAAATTTGAGGATCAAAGTTTCCTTTGTCAGACACATTCCATCACGGACCACCATCGCAACCCTCCAAAGCGACCTTCTTTTATATAATTATTTTATTAAATTAACTGCTGCTTGCAAAAAAGCTATATTTGCCAAAAAACAAAACTCAAAGTATTTTTTCCTAATACTCTATAGTTTATCTTTGTCTTGGAAACCAACAGATAGTTCATCTTTAAATAAGACAGTTCTCAGACATTTGAAGCCTCTTGCTGTATTCTATCATTCTTTGCTTACGAAATAAATTCTCACCCTGACCCATTGTACTGCTTATGCATGAGGAATCACCCAAGGGATCCGCTTTCAATTCTGCCTTTCTTAGTATAGTATAACATGTAGCAAGGGCAAAGTATGGTTCTTTATGTGCAGTTTAGGCAGCGAAGTGATCCTCCACGGCCAGAATTTAAATAAAAAATGGCTGCTTCTAACGTTATTTCCCCCACTTGTACCCAAAGCAGCTTTCAGATACAATCTTTTTAGATCTATGCCTATATTCGACATCTATTTCACACGGCTCCCTTATCTTTTTAGTAGCTTATTCTAGAGAAGTTGTTTTCAACCTTTCCCAGGTTTAAACTCAGTGATCTCCGGAGCGCAAACATATGACAGGAAGCCACATACCATCACGAAGCATGTGACAGGAAAGAGGAGGAGTCAAAATCTTGGAAGGTTTCTGCAGAAAAGGAAACCGCAAGAAGAAACAATAGGCACTCACTCTCTAATGTATGCGCTTTGGAAACAGCATCTTCGAAGAAATAAAAAAAGGAAATAAAAAAAGAAATAAAAAATAGAAATAAAAAAGGAAAAAAAATGACATGTTTGCAGAATCACTAGGCAAAACTTAATCTATTCATGTACTTTAAATGCTGAAACGGTGGGCAGTTGTAATGCAAGCAAAGGAAACGTCCATAGGCAACCATCAGCAAATGGCAGGTGGCACGGAGGATCAGTGCTGCCACAGAAAATGGCAGCTGTGAGCGGCAGAGAAAATGAAAGTGCAAGCTTTGAAACTGGGTGGGAGAAATTAAGACATTTCCTGAGCTCCGCACAGCAATCAGGAAATGTCTTGAAGCTGTCTTGGGGGGAAAAGTTCACTAGTTTTGTGTTTTCAAAATACAATGGGTTGAACTGAAATAAAATATCTTGAAGACTTCATGAGGACCAAGCTGTGCAGAGTTTCTCTCCAAAAGGTTCTTTTTACATCCTAAAGATGTTTTATTTGTGTTGTGCAGAAAAAGCCCTTTTGTCGATTGGTGCAATTGGTGGTTGAAGAGTGGCTGAGGCCTTGATTAATCAGTGGTATGCTTCTTATTATTATAATTACTTTCTGTATCTTACTTCCTAGAAGCAAGAATTCATCAGCATTCTATGGAAGGTAATGTGCATTTAAAGGCTTATCAGCATGGCATCAGGTGCTGAGATTTGGGTAGGATACATTAAATCAACCATTTGCAGTTCATAAGCTACCCACTGCGAAGCTTTTGTGTGGTGATCCCCTGTCGTGCATAAAGGCAGATGGTGTTGCTAAGGGTGGCATCATATAAGTACATGAACTTGATCATGCAACTTGATAACTTCTTTGTTTTTTCAGGTACTCACTCTTGAACTCACAATTTAGTTGTAATGCACTGAATGAGCAGCATAGGTTAAGCTGAACTCTGTGCTATGAAGCTGAAATCTGTGGGTAAATATTAGTCAGCATTGATTCAGCCATGGTTTATTTCTGCAAAAATTGTTACAATTTTGTAAACAAACAACCCCTGCCAAGCAGCTAATTAACAAACTTTTCTGAAGCAGTCCCATAGGCTTCAACGGGATGGCTCTGGAGCAAGAGGATTCTTTTGGAAAACATCTTCTTAATTTGATGTTATTTCTCTTTCCAATATTCTTGTAACATCTTTCTACAAAGCAGCTTTTTGTGAATCTTGTTTGCAGTGGGCAGAATTCAGAGGAAGTCATGCACACAACAAAATCATTGCATTTGAGGAGGGTAAATTATATCAAGCTAGATCACTGATCAGCTGAGTCCAGTATTATCTACTATGGCACAGTCGTTCTTAAGGTCTCAGGCAGAGCTCTTTTCTAGCTGGGATTGCCAGGTTCAGATTGGAGATTTTAGGAGTGGAGCCTGAGGAAGATGGAATTTGAGGAAGGGGGGGAGGACTTCAATGGATTATAATGCTATAGAATCAACCTTCCAAAGTGGGTGTTTTCTCCAGGTTAACTGATCTCCATGACTTGGAGATCAGCCATAATAGCAAAGATCTCCAACCACCACCTAGATACAGTCCCTGTTTACAAACCCTTTTGATGGAGAGGATTAGAGGAGGGGAGACCTTCAGCTCGTCCTCAGCAACTGAACTGCTGTGCCCCCTGAATGAGTTTCTTGGAGTGTTGGGAATGCATGAGAAGAGGGTGAGCAAGTGAGCAGTTTCCACACACCATCCTGTTTAGTTTCTGAGATCTGACAATATCAGGCTACACCATGGGTTGGCAACCCATGGCTTGCGAGCCGCAAATGGCTCTTTTGTACTTGTGGTGTGGCTCCCGGCATGGCTGCCCATTCCTGGGGAGCATGTGGAGAGGGGAGAAAAAAAGGGGCCCCCGCTCAGGCCACCAACTGTATGCTCTCCGCTGCAGCGGAGAGCGTGAAAAAAACCCTCTCCTGCAAAGGGGGGGAGAAGGAAGCGGCGCCCGGCTCAGGTTAGGGCCACTAAACCCCCTCCCCTTCAAAGGGGGGAGGAGAAGAAAGCGGCGTCTGGTTCAGGCCGGGGCTGCCAACTGCATGCCCCCTCCCCTGCTTAAAAGTAAAAAACCAAAATATGCAGTGTTACCTTCATTTTAAATGTCAAAAAGTATTTGCTGGTCTATGTGTTTTCTTTTCCATGGAAAATGGGTCCAGATGGCTCTTTGAGTGTAAAAGGTTGCTGACCTCTGGGCTACACCATACCATACCAAACGCCTAGTTTAGCTACAGGCCTCTGCGATGGACTCCCTCACCTCCTTAACTAACTGAGGCAGGCAAAGCACTTTATGACCAGGCTTGTCAGATTTCCCACCTTTTTCAGGGACTGAGCTGCTTAAGATGGTAGCATGAGGTGATTTAACAGCACTAGAGATCAGCCCCTACCACTCACCCAGCAGGTAAAAGGAGCCCATTATTTTACCCTTTCTTAAGGTACACAAAATAATATTGAGGCAGGTTCAAACAAACAGAATTAAAGTTTGTAAATAGGTGAGATGGGAATAGGAGATAACTTGGATGGAAGGAAAAGTAGGCAGGATATATCTATATCTTATTTTTCCCACTCAGCTGCCTGATCTCCCCACCTTCTGCCCGCCCCGCTGATCTCCCTGCCTGATTTTCATTCAAGCTGCCACTCAAAAATAACAGCCAATCTGAAAACGGGACACTAGACATGTTCAGATATGCTTGCAGTATAAATGCAGAAGTCCTGGGCGCGTGCAAAAGAAATTGGAATATTTCCTCCCAGTCATCACTGGATTCCTTCAAAAAACAGGCAGCCATGTGAAGGAGAAACCAGGATAAAACAGACTCGGACTGTGAGAAACCGGTTGTAACCAGGTATGACTGTGCCATGCAAAAACAGCCTTAGAAACCCCAAAACTTAAACATAAAATCACTCTTTTGAGGAAAACAAAAGCAAAAATCCCATATACCAGACTAGCTTCTCCCCGGAATGCTTCTTCTCTCTCAAGAAGATCTATTTTCTTTCTGGTTTATTTACATATGCCCCCCCCCTGTGAAAAGGTTCAAGTCCCCCACCTCAGCTCTGGCCCGCCAATAAACCAACACCAGTTCTCGTGTCTGGGTACCATTTTGCTCTTTCACACAGTGCAGGCTGTTACAAGTATAAAAAGTCATATCCCTCCCTGACTGAAATACTCTCTCTCAGATAAGATATGTTTAACTCAGTTGAAGGCAGTTAGATATTCACTCCTAGGAATCCAGATCCAAAAGCCCCTCAAACTTTTCTGTTCAGAGAGATATCCTCCTCCTCTGTGTCATTAAGGTTCTACACCAATCAGAGTGCAGGATACAACACCCAGTCAGGTTGCTTCCCCTGTTCTTAGTGCATTTATTACCCATTCTGAATTGTAAACAACACTGGCTACAGACAGACCTGCACCTTTTTAGACTCACTTACCCTGTGCAGTCTGTCACAGCCTTTCTTTTAAAGAAGCAGATCCCCCACTGACTTAGATGTGCAGAATAAACTAGAAAAGCAAATCCAGAAATACCTTGCTCTTCTGATTTTTCTCTGTAGCTTAAGCGGAAGACTAGGGGTGTCACATATTTTTGTAGTTCCTTTAAGCTGACATTTAGAGAATTAGGGAGTGCAGCTTTTTCTAGTGGAAAGGTCATTGGATGACCTGCTTAATTTGAGCACGTCAGGCTGCTATCAAAGGTAATGAAGCAGAACCAGAGACCAATCTGGCTGTACTTAGTAGAGACTCATTCCTCTTACCCCAAGTGAGATCTATGAACCCTGCTTCGATATCTCGACAGAAAGGAGGAAGCATATGCACATGCTGCTAAAAATCTGCTTTATTTGCCTTTTAGGCATGCTCAAGGGGCCTTCCAAGAAACCAATGACACTACAGTCCAAAAGGGGATTTATTCATGACAAATTATATGCAGCTTAAATAACAATGAATTATGAAAGATTGATGTAAAACTAGAAGGCCATCCAACAACCCCCTAAGCAACTTTGTCCAGAGCCAACCCATATTTTAAACCTGGTATTGCTCACAGATAAATTTTATTGATATTTTCTGCTTTTCAGACCACAACAACCAATTATCAGAAAATGAGACAGTGAATAATATAGAACAAAATCCACAATTGCCACCCTCAATAACCATAACTGTTAACATAACTGTTGACATAACATGTGCTCATATAATATGCCTGAAGTTCTACAACATGAGCTGGATCAGAAGGACACATTCTGGGGACAACTCCTAATTAGGGGTGATGATTTGCAAATGGTCCAGCCTCATTAGCTGTTTGTAGATGCCCTGCCCCCATCGTCGGTGCCCACCTCAAGACCAGGGGTCACACATTAGGCATTCCACCTCCTGGATTGTTCTCTGTACTGGTTTGCCTCTAGGAGTCATTCTCTCAAGAATCCTTTTAGCCATGTCATCTCAACCCATGCCCTCAAGCGCTGGACCCCTGGGCCCCCTTTCTACAGCCACTTCTCCTGTGGTGTACCTTCCTCACCCTCACCCTTTCCCTGCTGATGGGTTATATCCAGTAGTGGGATTCAAATAATTTTACAACTAACAACTAGTTCTGCCAAAGTGGGGCCAACCTGCTGAATCTCACCACTGGTTGTATCAGGGAATGTCTCAGATGCAAGTGCATCAAGGAATGCCAGGGATGGGCCCATATCACCTAAGGACGCCAGAGGCAGGCGGTTAGCCACTACTCCACCCACCTCCACCTATGCCCCCTTCTGGTTTACCCCCTGTGGGCATGGTGTTCCAGGGCCCTTACATTAGATCTCCAAGGGGTAATCCTGGGCCCATGCCTCCTCATGGGATGTTAAGATCACCTCCCGTGATGCCTTCCCATGGGTGCAATGGATCCCCTCACCCTTCTCCATATACCTTGCCCAAAGTTCCCTGGTGCCGGGGCCTATGTGGAGGCCGCTGGCTCCATAAACAAAAGGACAGCACGAGCTTGCTTCAATAAGTGTCTAGTGATGACTGATTCCTCTCGTTGCTGGGTTTTTTTTAACTTCTCTTGAGATCAACATTCCTGCAAACTGAACGGTTGCTTCTTGTCCCACAGTCTCACATCTGAACTATCTTTTATCTGCTTTCCCAGCGTATTAAGGTTTCTCTCATCCTGTTTGTTTTTCTTTTAGCTCCCTTGTCATTGAGAAGATTAACAGGTTTTTAATTATTTTATTCCTTATTTTATTTTTATGGTTGGTACCAGAGGTGGGATCCAACCAGTTCTCACACTTTTCTAGAAGTGGTTACTAATTTTTTCTGAGTGCCAAGAAGGGGTTACTAAAGCAACCAATAGGGACTGGAGGTGCGTCTGTTCGGCGACACCACTGTTTGAATCCCACCACCATCGGAACCTGTTATTAAATTTTTTGGATCCCACCACTGGTTGGTACTCTTTGTGAAATCCAGTGTAGACTCTTGTAGTCTGTAGGTGGAGTTGAGAGCATTTTTGCTTATTGCCATTTTAAAGTCTGTTTCCCTATTATTCCAGAGATTACTATTTTCTTAATTTTCTGGCAGGTGATGACAGAAAAACCACCATGACAGTTGCCAAATACACATTTTAGTCCTAAGCCTTCGAAATACTTATTTAAACCCAGACTGATTTTACCTCTGAAACCCTAGCCTTAAGAAAGGTTTATGAATTTCACCTCTGGTGTTATTCTAATAGTTTGTGTAATTTTGGAGATTACAGGGGTGGTCAGACAGGGGTTTGGATTTATATTTTGTCTTAAACTCTGTATTCTACATAATTTAGAATTTTGTATAATTTTGTGTTGCCTGAAAGCCTGTGAACTGTGTGTCACTGCTACTAAATGGAAATATTTTTTTTAAAAAAAAGCTGAATAAAGTCATGAGCATTGGCTTTATTTGGCTTTACCAAAAAATTCAGGGTTTTTAAAATCTGAACCCAAAATTCACCAAGTAAAAAAATTGTGTTCACCCCTACCCCTATTGGGAGGGAATACATATGTATCTGTAAAATAATAGTAATAGCAAAAACTAAAACATAGATGTTTTTGCAATAGCAATGTTACCCATTAAATTAGGGATTCTGACAGGGCAGAGTGGGGACAGCATCAAAATGGCTGCCACAGTTGGTGAAGCCAGCCACAAAATTATTGCCACAGTTTAACTTCAGTAACGCAATGTAGATCCTTGAGCTGTGGTAGCAGCTATTGCCATAGCAAAATTTTAAAAAGCAGCCAATCAAATAATAATAAGCCTTACTGGGCAATAATAAGCCTTGTTGGGCAAAAGCTAAATCTGGCCCCACTCACTTCCTAAAAACACTCTGTGGGCACCATAAAAGGTCAGTGGGTACGGAGACATCCATGGGCACTTCATTGGGGATCCCTGCATTAAATGTTTGGAAAAATTAAGTTGTTTCAAAAGTGCATAAGCTTCACTTGGGCTGATGTAAAGCATCTCAACATCAGACTTTTGAAGAACCACCAGAAAAAAGGTTCTATCTCTTATCACTATGTGCCTCAACTCCGTGAAACCCAGGGAAGGACCTCTGAAGGCAATCTCAGAGAATGAGGCTCATATTGCAGCAGATTCCCAAGATTCATTTTAAAGAAAACACCCATCTGTCTTTCTAATACACTTGATTGTATTGTTAGGTCAGGTAAATTCAGGAAAGGGAAAGGATCATGGTTGACCTACCCCTCACGTGGGTTTTGCTGGAAGTAATTTAATTCATCAGCTCCTTCTCTCCTGCTGGTGACTTTGTATGCATGTTGAACATGTGTTCCAAATTCCTCCCCTTCCAGCCATGATCTGCAGGGGCATACTGGCAGGGCAAGGCCAGGCAAGATGGAAAGAGGAGAGATGATCTTTAGCCCGTGGGAACAGTAAGCTTTCCAAGTCTAACATTCGTTGCACCAGACTGGGTGCCATCCCCTTCTTAAAAGTTTATAAAAATTAGGGTTATCAACTCCAGGGCAGGGCCTGAAGTTCTCTCAGAAGTTCAACTGATCTCCAGACTATAGAAATCCGTTCTCCTGGAGGCAATAGGAACTTCAGAAGGCAGATTTGTTAGAAATGTGGGTTCAAGACTCCCCAAAATTTCATGAGCACAACCTTTGGTGAAAGCAGCATTTATTTATTCATACTTGCAAGTAAGGGCATCCACCTTCAAGCAGGTAGCCGCCCTGAATAAACTATGCAGCAACTTCTTGTTTCCCTTTTCCCCACCCACATCTTCTCTCCTTCCTCCATCTCTGATTGGGTTATAGGAGAGTTAGGGTTGCAACTTTCTTGAATCACCTACTTCATATAACACATGCTACCCCACTCTTCACATGTTTTTGAGACCCTTACCACTCCACAAAGCACTCCACAGTTGCTTCATCGGTCTTTGACATTTACTTATTTAACCATCACACTTTATGCAAAAGCTCCGACTTATAATAAGCCAGAAATCTCCAGTATTACCAGAGAACAAATATCTGACTGGGATAGTCATCTCAGGGGTCAACTGTTAATTTTATTTTAAAAGGAAAAGATTTTTGAATAGGAAACTGGAAAGTTATATGGCATTTACAAGACAGAAAGCAGAAAATTTATACAAAAGTATTTAAACACTAACCAGATTATAAAACCCAATGAAGTTTCAAAGTTCACCTTTGCTCAGTCTTTGTTCTTAAAAGATTTCCAAGATAGTTTTAGGCCAGGCAACCTTTTCCAATTTTTTTTTCTTTGAAGCAAGCTTTTATTGGCATAGACAGCAGTACAACAATAATAAAAACAGATTTAAAAGCATATAGAATACAGGATATACATGTTAGGACGAAGGAAATCTACTGGCATTTAGTAATTTCCAGGAGAAAGTCTGCCACTATCATACAGAGAGAAGGATCAGGGTTGTCCAACAAGTAGTGTAATCTAAATACATCGGGGAGATCGGGTAAATGTAAAGGAGTGAGATTTACATACTTGGATCTGATTTCCTTGAATCTGAGACAGTGAAGTAACTGGTGGGCCAGAGATTCAACTGAGCCATCGTTACATGGGCACAATCTTTTAGCCTTTTCTTGCTTATTAAATCTGCCATGTAACAAGGCAGAAGGCATAACATTAAACCTGGCGAGCATTATGGCTCTCCTTTGAACAGGGTTTATTAAGCAATACAGGTAGTGTGCCAAGTGGCCCCGTTCAAATGGGAGAGAAAAATACAGGGGGGGGGCACGTTTTTTTGGCTGCGGTGATTAGGGTAGAGAGCTCTCTATCCAATAGTTGACCTTTTAATTTCCTATAAGCTTCTGAATAGGACAAAGGGCAAAGTGAATCCACTGGCAGTCCAATAGAGGCAATTTTTTCTTCAATTATGGACCTTTTCCAAATGAAGAAAAGCAAGAAAGCACAGCTATGCAGGACACATACCCCAGCTCCTTCAACCTCCTGCCATGATACCTCTCTAAGTAAAAAGAAAATGCTTCGGCTTCGGGTGAATTACAATTTACATTTTCAGTTGGCTGGACTATTAATTTAAACCAATAACTGAAAGAGCACCAACAGCCAATCACAACATATAATGCAAAGAAAGGCAATTCAAGCATCTCCACAAATATGATGAGCCACTCTGGAGAATCCTTTCAGCAGCTCTAATATTTAACCAGGAAAAGCTGTTAGGAATGTCGGCAACAGAACATTCAACATACGCAAATCATCCTGGGAAAGGTAGGCTTTGAGCTAAAACACCACAGAGTCCACCCTCCAAAGTAGCAATTTTTGAAGAGGTGAACTGATCTCTATACCCTGGAGATCAGTTGGAATTCTCCTGGTCCTGGTCTCTGGAGCAGCAGAAAACAAGCTTGCTCCCTCACCAACATGACATCCATTGAAATATCTAAACATGGCTATCATGTCACCTCTTAACCTTCTCTTCACCAAACTAAACTTACCCAGCTCCCTCTCTCCTTGTGGGGCATGGATTCCAGACCTTTTACCATTTTGGTTGCCCTCCTCTGGACCTATTCCAGCTTGCCAATATCCTTCTTGAACTGCAGTGCCCAGAACTGTACACAACATTCCAGGTGAGGTCTAACCAATGCAGAATAGAGAGATACAATTACATCTCTTGACCTAGACACTCTACTGCTATTGATACAGCCCAGAATTGCATTGGCTTTCTTAGCCACCATAACACACTGAGGACTGATGTCATAATTCCTAGAGATGACTGATATCACTACCATTACTGACAGAGACCTACCCCTTCCCCTGCAACATGATCTCCTGCTGGTTGCCAAGCTGGTTGCTCCAGACAGTGCAGTACTTGGGTACCCATGAAATAGCAGAATGGACAAAGCCTAAGGATTTTCAAAAAGAACATATTGCATGCAGTTATTCCCTGAGATGAAGTGTGAGGCCATATATTTTCAGTCATCTCTAATAGCAACATTCCGGACAATCTCAGTCCTCTGGTAGTCATTTTCTTTCTGAGAACTCTACTAATGGAATTACATCTTGAAAGAACAAGTAAGCATTTTCTCCTATCTGATTCAAACTGAGCGGTAATCTTGAAATAGCCCTCTTTGCCAAAAAGAAAAAAAGCAGAAAGGTTAAATGAAAGCTTTAGAGAGTCAGTTTTATGAAACTTATTGATGTAGGTCAACATGCATTCAGCTTTACAAAAGGTGTATTATTTAACAAAATTAAATGGGGTTGGGGTAAGGAAATTCTCCACCTGGGCTTGCAGCACAAGCTTCTAATCTTGCCATCGAATTCCTAATTGTTAGGGTTGACTTGATAGGTTAACAGCACAGATTTTCAAAATCATTTGGAAGGCCCTTTTTGAGAAGTCTGCAGATGGTAACATCGCCAATGAGATAGACACTGAAGTTGCGAGCTTTCTGTTTTAGAGATGGCATTTTTGGATGAGAGTGTTTTATTGAATGAGGGCAGTATTCTTATGGGAAGACATGCTTTTCTATATATGCAGGGCTACACTGCAAAAGATGTGTATTTGTTTACAGGGCATTTTTTTTACAGTAACTTTGCATATTCCAAAATAATGGGCCATACTGTTCTCACAGGTTATCGGTTATCTCTTATAGGCTTGTGGTTGCAAGAATGAGCTATGTACCAGCAAGTCCTTGGTTCAAGTTTTACCTCCACCAGTCAAGGCAACCTCTTATTATGATATGATAATAATACTGACCTGAAGCACAAGGGCTAGCTGTCATAACTTTGGACATTCAAAATGCACTGTAAAACTGCTAAGTACGGTTATAGACCTTTCCCCCACAAATCTCCTAAAATGTTTATAAAACATTTGTAAAATGGTTTTAACTTCCCCCCTCCCCAAGCTTTTGTTCACACTCACCCCTTTGAAATGATTTCTGGCCTCCATTTTGTGATTTGTCCCTTGTTTCTTTTTTGTTCTGAGTTGAATCGATGCTTCAATGTTTCACAGCCTCGTGCTGCATTCTCTACTCCTTGTATACTTGATGCTTCAAAGATTGCCCTCCCCAAATAAAAGAACAAAAGGCTAAATGTTGCAAATAAACAGACGAACTAAGTGAGCTCAGAAGATGGCGCTGAGGAGGAACTTCAGGGAAGAAGCAGCGTGGGAAACATAGTCAGTAAATCACACATCAACTGAAGATGTTTTCAGAACGTTTCAGCCAGAGAGTCACTTTAAAGGGGGATTCATTTAAAATGTTTTGAGGCTGGAAATAAAACCTTGTGGAAGTCCATGGAAGAAACATTTAGGTGTTTTCCCCACAGACAAAATATCCTGGGATTGACCAGGGATAATATATCCCAGGGTGTTTTTACCCCGGTTTATCCCTTCGCACAGCTGCCCGTCAGCACGTTCAGGCCGGGAGAAAGAACTCCAGTGAATTATGCACAAGCCCCTGGTTTATTTTCATTTTCCACATGAACGTTTACGTCATTTACAAAGTTTGTGTATGTTTACATCGATTCTGTTTTTCCGACGTTATGATTGGCTGCAGTTAAGGGGCGGGGAGAGCAGGCGGTGAAGCTGGAAAAATAAACCGGCTTGTCTCTTGCAGTATTTGCATGGGAGTGGATCTGAGCAGGTTTTTTCAAAAGAACCGCCAATTTTATTGGGTTTTGAAAGCTGCGGGACAAGGCAAATCTCACAGGGCTGGTCTGAGTGATACCCAGAAACCATGCAGAAGTCATGGCCAAACTGGGATGGTTCACTTCCTTATCCCAGGATATATTGGCAATGGGGAAAATGCCTTAGTTAGTGCATTGGGTTGGGACTAGGGAGTTCCATTGTTTTGAGGATGGAATAGGGCTGGATCCAATGGAAAATTTCTGCTGATGGAAGGAGGACACTGCTGTTTCCCTCCTTCCAATTTCCATCATCAGATTTTTCTGAGTCCCCTGACCCCCAGAAGCAGTATCGGAGAAAATGTTGGGGCTATGGTGGAAAGAAGCAAACAAGTCACATTCCTCTGACAGAATTCCCTTCTGGCAGTAGGGATTCTCCACATGATCCAAACCAATGGATGCTGCCTTAAACTCCTTGGAGGAAGGATTAAAATTGGACAAAAAATGAAGCAAAAAAGGATGAATCCCTTCTCCATAAGACACTCCAATCAGATATTACTGCGCGATTGCTACCGTGCATCTATTTTTCTTCCCACCCATATTCTAACCCATGTTACAATTCCTTTAAGATCTTTTTTATTTTTTGAAGTTTTGCAGTTGGAGAAATGCCTCTGATACATTCAGAGGACCATAAGCAGTCAATATATTGGCTTCTGGGCATGGGCATTTAAATAATCCAAAATGAAAAAAACCCTGCCATTTCTTGATTTCAACTGCCCCTAATTCTTTCCTTTGAAGATTATAGGTGAGGGATTTATAGAGACTGGGTTATGCTGGTTCAGGGGTCTGCAACCTGCGGCTCTCCAGCTGTTCATGGACTACAAATCCCATCAGCCCCTGCCAACATGGCCAAGGCCATGGCCATGCTGGCAGGAGCTGATGGGATTTGTAGTACATGAGCACCTGGAGAGCCACAGGTTGCAGACCCCTGTGCTGGCTTATGCTATGACACTGAGTAAGATGCATTAGGTACGATTACTATGCTGCAACTTCCTCATCTTTGCTGGATTTCATGGGCTACTGTTTACAGCATTATGATGTCACACGTTTATGACACATAATACTTCAGCATCAGCCATCCCTCTACTGTGACTTCTTGTTCCATCTCTCTCAAGTGTGGCCTCTTCCGCACATGCAGAATAATGCACCTTCAATCCATTTTCAATGCACTTTGCAGCATTGTGTAAAATAGCAAAATCCACTCGCAAACAATTGTGAAAGTGCATGGAAAGTGCATTATTCCGCATGTGTGGAAGAGGCCTGTGTTTGTATATGTGTGTGTAAAATACCATCAAGCCACAACTGAATGATGGCGACCCTGTAGGATTTTCAGGGCAAGAGATGTTCAGAGGTGGTTTGCCATTGTCTGCCACTGCAAGGGCTGAAAGACTTCTCAGAGAACTGTGACTGGCCGAAGGTCATCTAGCAGGCTTCATGTAGAGTGGGGAATCAAGCCCAGTTTCTCCAGATTACAGCTCTCTGTGCTTAACCACAGCACACAGGATCTTCCCTAGAAGATCTTCCCTAGCTAGTACTTTCACTGGAGACAGAGATTCTCCTGAGGAATCATTTGTTGTCTGAAAAACAAAAAAGAACAACCCACCTCCTCATGTATACATAGTCAGCTGCGCTCCTGTTAAATAATTGCCTCATGTTTAACATCTTGGCATCATCCACACGGGTTATAAATCTCACAATCTGATCCTGTGGGCCGACTTGGTACAGGGATATGCTTACCAGCTGTTTGCACTATCAGTTCATCACTGCCTCTTGAAGCTGTTGTGTTTATTAGCCGACACTCATCATCCCACCTTGTCTGTTTCTGTAATGACAGGAACATAAACAGCCCCAGAAAGTGAATTTGTAACATTATTTTTTTATAACAAACCCTGTTTATATTCAGCAGACTTCCTTCTTTCGGAACTCTTTTGCAATCCATTCCTCCTGTGAAGAAAAAATGGTCTGACTGCTTCTTTTCAAACACTCTTCAGATTTCCTAGCAAGAAAACCAATTAATCTAGAAAAGCTTTAAAAATTATGATTGTTTACAGGTTAGTAATATGATTCTGTAAAATTAGATAGTCCCCTGTGCAGGCACTGAGTTATTATGGACCAATGGAGTGACGTCACATCACAATGTTCGCTCAGCAGACTGTGTTTACAGGGCCGTTTGCCATTGCCTTCCCCAGTTATCTACACTTTATGCCAGCAATCTGGGTACTAATTTTACCAACCTCAGAAGGCTGGAAGGGTGAGTCAACCTTGAGCCGGCTGCCTGAAACCAACTTCTGTTGGGATCGAACTAAAGTCATGACCAGAACTTTTGACTGCAGTACTTCAGTTTACCACGCTGCACCATGAAGCATTTCTGTAAAATTGCTACCACTTAAACACACATACACAACAAGCAATACTAGTATTAACTGTAACTTTGTGAACTTTCAGTTGCAGATGTCAGCTGAAATATTAAGGCACCAAAGCCTATCTAAACTCCATTGCCTGTTGTGAAAAACAATTGTGAAGAACAACTGAAGCCTAAAGCAGGCAGGTTTTACAGAGAGAATGATCTGTGTTTCTTTTTCCTCAGGGTTCAGGCTCTTTTGGTACCATTTCCCCCCCAAGTAGTCAAAAGCCTAAAGAAAAGCAGCTTTGTGTGTCTTTTTCCTTGAAAATCTGACCTGTGTTATCTATCCAGTTTTGAAGTGCTGATCATAAAAGACTGCTCACAAATTTGGATGCTTTCCCAGCACTGCATTACACAGTAAACAGCAAAGCTCAGCTTTCATATTCTTTCATGGGACCAGCATTGAAAGGCAGCTTGAGATGAGTGGGTGGGTGAGAGAAGCTTGATGTAATGTATTATGGAGTGAGTGTATTTAACCGACACTCAGAGGGGAAACAGCAGCCTCATCGCTGAACTGCTGAGGGGCTGAGACTGAATACTTTTATGTTAATGAAGTCAGAAAATGTCAGACTTTTAGATCCTGAAACAGATCAAAAGACATTGTAATAGAGACTATTTGCCTCCATGGACAGGCTCACAAGTATAATGAAACTCATTGGCTTTTTATGTCACTTTTTGGCACCAAAGGAACCCTCAAGATGGTTTACAAGTTGTGAAACCAGCATTAAAATCAGCAGAAACCTGTATCAGTAATGAAAACAGATGATATAATTTCAGTAGCCATGCTAAAAAGTCACAGTGGGATTAAGACGGCATAGCTAAAACCTTTAAAAATGGTTTCATAAGACCTGAAAAGAACATTTTTTTTGGCAGGCCTCTTTGCCCAGGAAATTCCATAATGAGTATGCGGCCATACCAAAAGCTATGTCACTAGGCCACAGAGCCTGAAGCAGAACAAGAACTGAAGGAGGGAAAAAACATATGCAGGAAAAATATATCGTTTTAAATAACCTTGACTCAGAACAAGCAGGTCTTGGACAAGATGGGTTAGATCCATCCAGTTTTTATGTTAGTGAAAAAGGAAGTATTCCCATTGACCTTCAAAATATTTTATGCTGGGGGAGCATATACAAAACCCTGCATATACAAAACCCATGTGAGATGTGGGCTTTAGTAGGTAGAGGAATTGGACAAGATTCAATGAAAAAACTGGCTGGATCCAACCCACCAAAATCATAAGAAGCACAGGCTTTCTGACTAATCCTAAAACTTGGAAGTGGATTCTGAAAAAGCTGAGGTATTTGCTGAGATTTTGGCAAAATAGCTCAGTGTACCAAGTCCAGTTTCAAGTCAGACATGGTGAGGAGAAGGATTTGGCCGTCTCTTAAGCAGATTACATGGAAGAGTGAGAAAAGTTACAGCCATTTAGCCTGTATTCTATCACACCAAAGTGGAATGGTTCCTCCAGGCTAAGGAGCTTTTGTCCAATTTACATGGCTCTTCTTCCATCTGAAGAGCCACTAAAGAGCCACAACCTGGAGGAGCTTCCTATGCCTAAAGTGAGACATGATCTGCTAAAATTTCTTGTTCCACACAACTAACCACTGTATATTGAAACACTGTTTTTTAATGGGTTTTAGCACTTTAAGGTCAATAGAGCCATTATATATATTTACATTTTGTAATTTGTTTATGTGTTCTCTTTGCTGTATTGTTGTATTCATGTTGTACACCGCCAAACAAACTTTCATATCTGGTCATCCCAATCTGTGATTCCATTTAGAAGCAATACATTTTTCTATGGCCTCTATTGCTGTGCTATTTTACTGCCAACAGCATTCTAACAACCTCTGCTAATTTCTTCTCCATCAGACAGGCTTCCCTATCCAGAATGGCTAGCCTATAATCCTCCTGCTTCATTCAGCTGTGGTTCAATGGAATAATCTATAGAAGGTACCAGGTTCAATCCCTAGCATCTCAAAAGTAGCGGGCAACAGGTGATGTGAAAGGTAAACTATCTGACACCCTGGAGAATTGCTGCCAGCCAACAGACAATACTGACCTTGACAGACCAATGGTCTTACTCAGTATAAGGCAACTTTCTGCATTCATGTGATGCCATTTTCTCTCCCAGGGTTCCTTTGGTCACATTCTATAGGTGGGGAAAAGTATGGAGGATAGCAAATCTTCTTGCTTGCATTATGTACACATCAAATCCTTCTGCCTTTCATTCTTGTGTTGAACTACCATCTTAAGTAGCACTTGAGTGTTTTGGGAGCTATGTATGGCTCGCCAAACAACTCTAAAAGGATTATTAATTTGATAAAACTATCAAATGCATGTTTGCTGACACTGTATTCTTTTCTGCTTCCAGAACCCTAAGTGTTAGGTTTAATTTCACCTACTTCTGTCTTTTCATCTGCCTAGAGAATCTTTCTTGGTCAAAGGCAAAACTTTTTTTTAAACACTCCATCCAAATAATCCTTTTAAAAATTGTTCATTGTCAAGATGTACAATTCTGGAGCTGTCTTTGATTCTTCCTTGTCTTCCAGTCAAGCAATCAAAAGGCCTCCGGTTTCCTGCCTTTCAGCATCTCTAAAAATTGTCCTTTCATCCTCTAAATGCTCTAGCCACCTTTTAACAGAACTACCATCACCACTTTTTGCTCAGTTTTTCTTCCATTTTTTTCATTTTCCCATGAATTCAGGACACTCAGCATTAGTGGCAAGTGAATGTTCCCTGTTTTCTTTGCATGTCCATCTGTATTGGACATAGACAGTCCAACATTCTGGCTGTCTGATTTTTGTTGCTGATTTTTGCAGATTTGTTTATATGGTCATACACTGTATAGGTTTTATACCCAATCTATAGAGCATTTTAATGTGTAGCGTTCGTAACCAACAGTCTTAAGCACTGTTCCTCCACTTTAATCCCATTGAAATCAGTGGTCTTATACTATAGGAACTATGCATTTTTCTCCATAGAGTTGCAGCTGATTTGTAGCAACCCTGTAGGGTTTTCAAGACAACAGACATTCAGAAGCCATATGTCATTGCCTGCCTCTGCATTGAGATCCCGGACTTCCCTGGTGGTTACTTATCTAAACACTGATTAGGGGAAACCCTGCTGACCTTCTGAGATTTATTTATTTATTTATTTATTTGTTTGTTTATTTGTTTATTTATTTCTCACCCTTTACCATGGTCTCAGGGTGGGTTACGATAAAAATCGTACAACAGTAAAAATCTAATAACTGTAAAATCACATTTAAAAAAACCCATCCTAAAAACCCAAACACAATCTGAAATCTCTTGCACCTATCCCATCTACCCACAAAAAGGAGAGGTGTACAGACAGCTTGGTGGGGAGAAGTCAGCCAAACATCCTGGTGAAGAGGATGATCTTTGCTAGGCACTAAAACTCCAAGGGAGTAAGTGCCTGGCAAACTTCTGGAGGGAAGCCATTCCCCAGTGTAGGGGCCACTGCAGAGAAGGCCCTCCAGGTTGTTCCCATCCTTTACCTCCGAAGGGGGCATGATAGCCAGGTAAGCCTCCCCCTCCAGCCGCAACACCTGGGCTGAGATCCAGCTGTCCTAGGCCATACAGGATGGTATAATATACATGCAATGTGCAGGGCTGAGCTGTTTATGAAGAGGTAATGTTGAAAAAAATGCATTCAGGAAAAAAATGGCATAAGGAAACAGAAAAATTTATAAAAATATTCACAGGTTCAATCTGCACAAACAAAATACTAAGAGCAGGAATTCCCTGTGATGACAGGGAAAGGAAATCAAAAGCTATCCTTAGCATATGTTTCTCTTTTCTACTACTGTTTACATTCCTAGAGTGGCTCTTGCCATTTTCCTGCTTTTACTCTGAAAGTTGAATACGATCTGCTTTTTTTTTTTGCTCAGTCTTATTGAACTATCCTTTTTACTATAGCTTCTGTTCCACATGACTTTTGCCCATGCAGGTGCTATGATCCCCAGCATAGTATTTTGGGGGGCGACGAAAATAAAGCCCTGCACTTCATTCCATCAGCAGAATCAACATTCCATAAGCTATTTGGATCCACATTCAATGTTTTAAATCTCTCTGAATCCAGAGTTGCCAAATTGTTATTGGCCATGCTATCGCAGTGTTTTCCCCTACACGAATCCAGGAAATTAAAAGCTTAACTTCCCAGAATTCTGTTTGTCAGATAGCTGTTAAAGGTTATAGGAGCTGGAAGGGGCCACCTTCCATACAGAACTTGACCAGTCTCACTTGTTCAGACTGCATAACGTCTGAAGAGTAAAGGAGAGCCCAACCAAAGGATTTCCCTCACAATTAAGCTTTCAGTGTGAGTGAACTCTTCCACTGGTAGCATGCTGGGAACTCTACATATCCAAGGGACAGATGACTAAACTTCTCTTGCCATTGGCTTCACTGATCAATTATCAGTCTCCTCTTTTAGCGAACCAGAATACAGGGGTATGTTTGCATCCTCCCGTGTCATGCAAAGGCGCCTGCTGAGTCCAATATTAGAACTGTGGACCCCACTGGAGTGGAAATATTTGATTAGCAACTTCTGATCTTCACATACTTTCTTCAAAACCAGTGGGACTGTTGGTTGGCATTGCAGAGAACAGATGGATATTTTTTTAATAATCCAGCTTTAAGAAAACTTCTGCAAGAAATGTTTAAAACAGCCTGCCATTGTTATTGCTTCATTAAATATCTGTCTCTTCATTCTGTGAACGTGTCATGACACTACTTCTAAATTCCTCTCTCTCTCTCCTCATGCTATAATTGCCCCAAACTGTGCTTTAAGCGCCTACATGGTTTCCCTGCTTGCTCCAGTTCAACCTTGACTGTTTCAAGAATTGGCAAGACTTACTCTGAAAGGGATCCTTCATTTGTAAAAGTTGTACAGTCTATTATATGTGTGCATGCATGTAAACTGCCATCAAATCATAGCTACTCTGCAGGGCTTTCAGGACAAGAGACAAACAGGGGGTTTGCCATCGCTTCCTTCTGCTTAGTGACCCTGGACTTCCTTGGTGGTCTTCCATCCAAGGACCAACCAGGGCTGACCTTGCTTAGCTTCTGAGATCTGAGGAGATCAGGCTTGTCTGGGCCATCTGGATTGGGAATGCAGTCCATTTTTCATTACAGTTGTGTTTGTAGTGAAGTCAAGTTGATGGCTAGTGGTTTTCGAAGTTAAGGACTGTCAAAATGGAATCCAATAGACAATTCATGGGCAATTGGAAATTCTTGATAGAATAACTACACAAAGCAGAAAAAAAAGAATTGATTGCTAGTGATTTTGAAGGTTAAGAACTGTTAAGTCTTTATGAAATAAGTACTTTATAACTTGGTCAATTTTGGTTTTTAAGGTATGTTTTAGATTTTTACTTGAAACTACAAATAAAAAACTGTTACGACAGTTTAAAAATCTGGAAGAAGCCAGATCTCGGGAAACTTTTCTTTTCAAGGTAAGCATTAATAGATGAGTCACACCCTTATCAGTGACAGTGTAGGAACTCATCCCCCATAGTGTAATCACATGTTACTGGAGGAATATGCATATTAAAGAATGAGGTGGGTGAAGCCAATTAATATGTTTCCTTCCCACGTGAACATCATCATGGAACAACCCACAGAATTGAATCTATGGTGTCAATCAAATCTCGCTCTAGGTGTGCCATCAACATAAGATCTGAGGGAGGGGAAAATATGTAGGGGGAAAAGTGTTTGAAAAAAATCCTTCACGGAAACAAAATATCATGCTGAAAAGTCATGCAAAAAAGCAGTCTTTAACGTGCTTGTATACATAATTGCGTCAAGATGTTGTGGTGATGGGTTTTAACAACGTGGATATGTATTTGAGTGTATTGATACAAGCTCAGCAGAAGCAATCTTGATATGATTGTTCATACATGCAGCTGAATTGAGATTGGGTTTTGTGCGATGTTTTTGCAGTGTATGGAAATGCTTGTATGCATTAGTAAAACATGGCACAAAAGAATCGTCATGCATCTGGTGTGCTTTTCTACAGTGTTTTATCAATGCACGCTTATGCCTTGTTACTATAGGAAGGGTGATGCAAATGAACTGAAAGCTGAGGCAGACTGCTCATGCTCCAATTCTAGAATTAATTTTAAAAATATTCCTAGTTAACTTGGAATTCAAGAGAAGTGGGGCACAGAACATGGAACATACAATGACGGCAGAAATTTGGGTTTGGAAACTCTCACTGTCTTCTGGATCGCTTTCCTCATTCACCATATCTGTATCTTGTATATATTGTTTTCCCACACTGTAGTTAATTAAGACTAATGTTCAACAAAGCTGGGTAGCTCAGACTCCTTCTCAGTCTTGCGCTCAAGATCAAGGATTCAGTTGAATGAAGAGAATGAGAAAGCAGTTTCTTGATTACCCTTGTTTAAAGTCATTGGATTCAACATTAAAATGTTAGTTCTGTAATATAAACAAGAGAGAGTCCCATGCAAACTACCCGCTGTATAGTGCTCTGCACCTTATGCAGAATGGAAGAATTCAGTACTGCGCATCTGCAGATGTGAATGCTCTCCGTAGTAAAACTCCCCACTTTTGAGGAATTTCAAGCAAAGAAAAAGGTCTGAAAAATTTAGAAATGTTTAGAAGCGGTCAAATATAGTCTTATTTAAGGAACCCCGTGATGCAGAGTGACTCTGCTCACAACCTGAATTTGATCCCAACAGAAATCAACTTCAGGTAACTGGCTCAAGGTTCACTCAGTCTTCCATCATTCCACAGTTGGTAAAACGAGTACCCAGCTTGCTGCGGGTAAAGTGTAGATGACTGGGGAAGGGAATGGAAAACCATTCTGTAAAACATGGTCTGCCTAGTTAGAGTTATGATGTAACATCACCTCATGGGTCAGTAATGACCTGGTGCTTGCCTTTACCTTTAAGGAGTGTATAGTTATGTGTGTTTCCCTATTCATTAGGGGAGATGAAATGTGATCCTTCCCAGTTCCTTGACTCATTAGGAATTGGGAGTACATTATTGGGTGTTAAACTATCTTAAAACCGGAGGGTCTTCACAGGTCACTTAATTGTCCTCCACTTTCATTGGCCCACAATCATTTTAATAAGTGGTTTAATTTTACAGTTATAAATGCAAACCCAGGGGTAACACATTTAATTACATTACCTGCTTATAGCTGGCTTTTAATTAATTCCTCATCTCATCATTATGAAATGTACTTTTAAAAAAGGACGTTTGCAGTGCTATAGATTAAAATTAAAAAGTTAGATGCTTTTTTCTGTTTACGTAATGGTTATTGTTTAAAGAATTATGTTTAGATTTCTGTCATCATTGTGTTTTGTGCAACATCATTTATTTATTTATTTATTTATTTATCTATCTCTCACTGCCTCTGTAAATGCTGTGGACAAGTCAGCTAATGCAAACAGGGTTGCTAGCTCTGGGTTGGCAATTTCCTGGAGATTCGGGGGCGGAGCCTGGGAAGAGGAGAGTTTGGGGAAGTCGCTCAGCAAGGATGAAACGCTATAGAGTCCATCATCCAAAGCTGCCATTTTCTTAATGGGAACTGATTTCTGGAGATCATTTATAATTCCAGGGGAACTCCAGGCTCTATTTGAAGGTTGTCAGCCCTAAATGTAGAGGGTTTGTCATGAGGTGCCTTAAACCACCATTTTGTTGACCTGAAACTCTACCTGTCAGGCCCAAGGCCAGCCACTCTTTCCAAACTCAGTAGTCTTGCAAGCTGCATCTCAGGCTGTTTGCAGAATAATAGGAGGACAGTTGGCCAAAGAATGGGCAGGAGTGAGACACACTTTTTAATTGAATTATAGCCAGAACATCACAATCTACAATGGCTGATACCTTTGGCACAATAGAAGTTTGAAGAGATTTGATTAATGGAGCCGTTCTAATCACAGCTATACTCTTCTCTGCCCACTGAAATCTCTGATGGGCTTAGAAAGGGTATAACGGTGTTCAGGTTTGCTGTGTCAGTCAGATACTGCCAGTTCATAGACTATTATTCTAGGCATTTTGATTTGTGCATAGTATTTTTGTGTCCTGCAATATTCATTTCTAACAACAGGGACCCAGTGACAAAAGCCTTTGATTCTTTTACATTTAATTCTCTTAAATTTAATTCTGTTCGTTTCCACTTTCCTCCTGCAATTCAAAATACAGTACTAAACAGAGCCACCCTGTTTCCCCGAAAATAAGACCTACCCAGAAAATAAGCCCTAGCATGATTTTTCGGGATTTTTGGAGGATGCTTGAAATATAAGCCCTACTCCAAAAATAAGCCCTAGTTACAGATTCCCTGGCGCAGCTGATCTGGTCATGTGGGGGGCACAAAATTGTGGAAAAAAGTAAGACATCCCCTGAAAATAATCCCTAATGCATCTTTTGGAGCAAAAATTAATATAAGACCCTGTCTTGTTTTCGGGGAAACACGGTACAACCTTTTGTGCCTATTGACTTTAGTGCATGTTGAAGGATGTAACTCTGCTTAGGATGGCATTGTAAGACTATTCCCTTATACACTTCCTTCTTATAAACTGTTTCCCTTCCCCCCCCCCCCCCCCCCCCAATGGACACCTTGTGAGCTAGATAGGGCTGAGAGAGCTTGAAAGCAAATTTTAGTACATCTCTTGCTTGGTCTCCACTTGACCCTTGTCAGCTCACATCAGGAAACTCCAAACCTCTCAATTTATACAGATTCTTGGTATTCTTCTTTAGATGAACCTCCCCAGCAAGAGCTGTACTAAAATCCAATGGGAACAGATCTGGCAGGAGTCCAGGGAGAAGCTCTTGAAAGGGACTAAGATGCAGCAGGAAAACTTCAGGCTCAAAACATAACAGGAGCACATCAAGAACCAATTATGGAGCATGTGTTGTGGGACCCATTGCAACTCTGATGTCAGAGTGAAGAGATAAAAAGCCCTGGAGCTTGGAAACTAATCAAAATTCAGGGTGCTCAGGGGACAGCTTCCTGATTGTTTGGAGCCAGCATGGTGTAATGGTTAAGAGTGGTGGACTGCAATGTGGAGAAATGGGCTTCATTCCCCACTCCTCCACATGAGCACCAGACTCTTATCTAGTGAACTGAATTTGTTTTCCCACTCCTGCACATGAAGCCTGCTGGAATAATCACAATTCTGTCAGAATTCTTTCAGCCCCACCTACCTCAGAAGAAGTCTGTTGGAGGGACAGGAAGGGAAAAGGAGTTTTTAAACCACTTTGAGATTCCTTACAGGAAAGTAAGGTAGGTTATAAATGCAAACTCCTCTTCTTCTTCTGGGACATCCGGGATCAGGCAAAGAATGTCATCCTTTTTTCCTGTATCTTCCCTGTCCTTTCTTAATACAAGTGCTCCCACATTTAATCCACCACCCCTGAGATGCTATGGGTACAGCTCTTTTTCCTCACTGTTTCCTCTAAGGTCAGATCTCTCTTCCTCAGGGGCACTATCTATACCAGGGGTAGGGAACCTGCGGCTCTCCAGATGTTCAGGAACTACAATTCCCATCAGCCTCTGTCAGCATGGCCAATTGGCCATGCTGGTAGGGGCTGATGGGAATTGTAGTTCCTGAACATCTGGAGAGCCACAGGTTCCCTACCCCTGATCTATACCTACACAGTATGTGTGCATGAGATGGGTCCATGGGTGGTTGGGGGGGGTTATTAAAACCAGTTGGAGGTGACTAAAATACACTTAGGACTTAAGATCTGCTTATTGTTAGATATCATATATTACATGGCACCTTGGACATAAATATTGCTTTTGAAGAACTGTTTTTAGGAAATAATTGCTGTTAAGTAAGATAAGGTTTTTTGTTTCTTTTCTCCCTTTGCCATCTTCTTTTTGGGAGTTTAATACAAAATCTGCTTTATTACTTAAATGGTCTCTCTGTTATCTCATGTGAACAGTGCACCAAAGATGCATTTGTGTATTCACAGATTAAAACATTTCTCAACCAGGGTGGTTTAGGTTCTGGAATCTATCCTCCCTAAGTCCCCCATAGCAATGCTAGGCAAACATGTACAGATGGGATAGAGACGGTGTGCATGGAAAGGCAGGCGAACATGCTTGCTTGACTGTCCCTCCTATGTGTATTAATTCATTCTTGTAGTCTTAGCAGTTTTCAGCTGGATCTGAATATAAAAGCCATCTTTCTTCTGTAATGTAATAACACACAGAAGTATTGAGTTATCGTTGGAAATTGGTACTGTTACCGAAATGTATGAAAACATGTGCCACAGCCTCCAAGGTGTTACATTACTATTACCCTTTCACTGCTATACATACTGCCAATCTTCTACAGTTCATCCTATAATAGTATATTTGAGAGCTACTTTACACCCACAAAAATAGTGGCTATTATCTTCACGTGATTATATACTGTGCATAGGGGAACAATCATGGGAGTGCACCATTTATATGGAGGTAACCATAGCTTTTGCTGGGTTTCCAGAAGCTAGCAAAAAGTGTAGCCATGATCATGGAAATACCTGTAGTCTACCTAAGGAATTCAGGCCACCAGTGGAGGTCTAGGCAAGCCAAGAATTAAATTTTTGAAAAATGTCCAGTCCCAAACATGTCACATTAGAAGAAATACTTGATAATCTAAACCCAGCATTAAAAAAATATCTTGGATCATGCAAACTAAAAGCAGAAAGTACTGGTGGGTCTGGTATCTCTTCACCTTCCCTTCCCTCCTGGAGCCTATTTTGATCCTGGAAAAGTTTATTCCCAGGATTAAGTGACTTGCATGTACTAATAGCCACATGGATAAGATCGAAGAAGTGAAGGAGAGTTGGTTTTCATACCCCGCTTTTCTCTCCTGTAAGGAGTCTTAAAGCAGCTTACAACTGCCTTCCTTTCCCCTCTGCACAACAGGCATCTTTTGAGGAACCGTATATACTTATGTATGTTGTAACAAACTTTCCCCACCCTGAAGGGCTGGCATACAACAGGCCTAATGAAGAAGGCCTTAGCAACAGCCAGAGTAAAGAAAAAGGCTCCACAAGCAAAGAACCCACCTGATTGGTTGGAAAAGGTCCAATAACATTTGGCCAAAGCTAGGGGGAGCTAAGGTGCTTACAGCACTTAAAGGGAGTTCTGAACAGAGTCGGTCAGAGAGCAGTCGAGACTGAAGATCAGTCAGAACAGAGCAGAGTCTGGCAGAGAGGAGTCTGTCAGTTCTGGAAGAAAAGGATTCTGTCTCAGCAGAGTTGGCTGACAGAAGTCCAGGCCCTGTCTAAGCGGTGTATGCTTGACAGAGAGAGGAGGCCCTGACTGGGTGCAGATTGAAGTGCCCTTCAGGAGCTTGACGGTTTTGAAACTGTCCAGACCTATCGAGTCTGCCTTGCCCCTGTGTGTATCACCAGAATCACCAGTCTGGGAGAAGCCGGTCCAGAGGCAGTGAAGCCATATTAGGATTAGTGGGAGAGAGGGAGGCCAAGTGTGCCAGAATTTCCTGGGCTTAGACTGTGTGTTTAAGTGTGATCAGTGGGTATTAGTGCAGTACAGACTAGTGTCTGTCTGTGTAAGGAAATTTATTAGTTCAAAGCTAAATCTTTCCTTAAGAGACACCTGAGTGTGTCTGTATGTGTATGAAACTGAAGTAGCATCTTAAGCTCTGAAACCATTAAGCGTAGTACCTCTTTGAGTCAGTATTTTTTTAAGAAACCTTTCTTTAGTTCTCAAAATAAATTCTATTTTCTATGTTTAAGTTACCCCTGTGCCAGCCTGCATTTATGTGTGAGAGGATTGTGTGTGCCTGTCTGCGTAACTAGAATCCCAGCCAGTTTTTGAGTTCCCTCCATTTTTGTTAAAGGGACTCTGAAGGACATTCCCCTCAGACCAAGTGTGTGTATGTGAGGTGGGATCCTTAATGTTTTGGCAAACCAGCAGCAGTTTGGGGGATTTCTAGTTTTCTTTCATTTTTATGGTGGCAGCGAAGTAAATAAGAAGATCCCTTTACCCTAGCTTAAAGGATAGTGTGGGGATCCTTTAAATCTACATCTTTCTCTCTCGCCCTCCTTCTCCCAACGGGGTCTCGAAGTTTGAAAGGGCTTCTCTCTTTCCCCGCATATCCTTTACATATGTCAACCTGCATATAAGTCGAGGCACCTAATTTTACCACAAAAAACTGGGAAAACTTATTGACTCATGTATAAGTCTAGGGTGGGAAATGCAGCAGCTTCTAGTAAATTTCAAAAATAAAAATAGATACCAATAAAATTACATTAATTCAGGCATCAGTAGGTTAAATGTTGTTGAATATTTATTTCAAAGAAAAAGTAAACTAGCTCTGTAAGTGGAAAAAAGGGTCAACGAGAACAATACGGTCTCAACAATAACTTTAAAAGTACAAAAACCTTAGCTCAATCAGCAACCAAGCTAAAACACAAGAGTTAAAATCCTTCAAAACTGGATTCCTCATCATCATCTGTATGTCCAAATGTAACCCAACTCAGATTTTAAGAGGGATATTATCAGAAATGGAAAAGGAGTTCAAGTCTTTCCAGTGTGCTCCCACCTTGTGACCCTTAACATTCACCAGACTTGCAACAAAAGAAACTTTAAATCTGTTTTCTGTTTCATAAACAATAGTGTGCAGTATAACAATTGTAGTAATGCACTGCTGACCCAGCAGCACCGTAAGTAGAACGCTGGCACACCGGCGCTCCTACGGCCTTCTGGTCGCACCGCACCCCCACTCCTCATCTCCCAATGAGTCACGGGTCATGAACTATCTGGCTCACAGTCACCGGGTGTCCCGGACAAAGGGACAATGGTCTTGCCCCCAGGTGAGGATTAGGCCCAGACGCTTACGCTCCTCTCCGCACGTAGCAGCCAGGTGAGATCATGCATCACATGATGATCTCCCGGTCTCCCGCTCTCCCGGACTCCCCCCGTTCCGCCCTTCTACACGCCCCCATTAGAATCATAATAAAAGGTGGCAGAGACCAGCACACGGCAGAGTTGTCAGGATCACGAAATCCCGCGCTTCCTGTTGCTGACGCTCTCCACCAGATGAAACCTCCTCCGCGTCTCGCCTATTCCTTAGCGACGACCCTGCGGGGATGACTACAAGCTGGTGCCGAAACCCGGGAATCCTCGAACCTCCACCCTGCTCACCGTCGCCTGGGAAAGGGCCGCGGTACCGAAGTCCGCTGGATCGGCGCATCCAGGGACCACCATTTCGGTATCGCCCGTCCGCTGGATCAGCGCATCCAGGGACTCGAGTCCTAGGACACTCTCTCGTCCGACGGAACACCGGTGAGTATGGGAGCTTGCAAAAGCAGGGCTTATGACAAGCACGTTAACGAACTAAAAGCGTTAGCGAAATGCGGCAGGGTCTCCATAAAGAGAGGGGAGCTGCGCAAATTGGTTGAGGAGATTGAAGCTCAGTGTCCATGGTACCCCGAGGGGGGGACATTGAATCTTAAGGACTGGGAAAACATCGGGCACACTCTTCGCACAGAGCCTCGCGCGCCGGTGTCACTGCTACTGACGTGGTGACAATTTTATGTCGCCATCAGCCTGCAGGTCTATGGCTCCCTTGCTGTAGATCGCCCTCCTTTCGATCTTTCAACTTCAATTTCATCCCCGGAATTTTCTCTATCCACTAAATTGGACGCCTGTCCTCCTTCTGCCTCACTTGCTTCCTCGCCTCCTCCAAACTCTCCCGCTCGCACTCTCGCGGCCCGGCCGCCTCCTCCTCTCGCTCCGCCTTCCGCCCCGCTTCCCCCCTCATTTTCTGGAGCCACCGCACCCCCGTCAGCGCCACGTAATGGCGCGGGTTTCAAAACTCTGGCAGAGCGCATTAACCACAATCTGCGGAGGAAGGAAACCCTGACGGAAGATGATGCCTACCTCCTCGCGGTGTCCAATGCCTGCCTTTCCTCTGATCCTCCTGCCTCTATGCCTTCACTTGAATCTGATCTAAGTTCAGCTGATCTAAATCTCGTTGCCTGCTCCTCCCCTGCGTTTCCATTCCCAGCTCTGCTCGTTCCTCCTATTTCTGAAGTCACCATGCCTCCATCAGTGCCACAGAATGGCGCGCATTTCAAAATCCCTGCAAAAACCACTGATTTGCAGCCGGGAGAAATGCTGATGGGAGAAAACACCAACATTTTGGCACCATGCCCAGTCCGTCTCACTAACCAAGAGGACTGCCGTTTTGAACCCTCCTCAGAATGTCACATACAGGACAATGAGGCATGGAGAGGGGAAGACGCTCGCACGATGGCCTTAAGCCTAGAGTCCTTCATAAAGAGGAAGCCCCCTTGGCCCCCTCCAGCTGTAAGGTTCAAGCCAGATTTCATAGCCTCTGAGCACGTGCAGGGCCCTAAGCTCAAAGCACCCAGTAACAGCAAAATCGTCAGTACCTCAGAAGGAGCAGGATCCCAGCCTGCAAAAGAACCGCCCGGCGAGACCCAGATGATAAGCTTCTCAAGTTTAGGTGCAGCCATTCTCAAAGGAATTCAACACGTGCCTGCCTCTAGGACCCTGTTTGAGCCAGTTTGGAACCACGCCATAGAGGACAAAGGCTTGCGCAATTCCCCCATCGACCCCCACCTAATCTTTTCTTCCACAGCAACACGAGGAACTGCCGACCCCTCCCCCCTACGGGGGGTCTGGATGCTTAAACTCATGTTATTTCCTCTTAGGTTTGTCTTCAATTGTCTGTTCAATAAAAATGATCCAGTTTGGAAACACTTCCTATGGAATTAAGACAAGGACTAACCCCACTTCCTTTTCACCCCCGCTTATATTGTTTAAAATGCTCTCACAAGAAAACCATCTTCAGCAAGAGAGGGAGAGCAAGATCTTGAGTCAAAGTTGCAATCCTCCTCATTACATTATATATGCTCATGTATGCTCATGTATGTTCTGTGTGTCTTGCCCTTTTAAAAGGGACCCCTAAGGTTCTTCCCTCATGAGAGGAATTTTCCCCATTGCCTCCAAGCTATGCTCTTATGCTTCAATTTAAAGTTTCTCTTCTTTTGATTATATGTGCCAATGCCTTGAAAGGTGTCACCCATTCTGCCTCAAGCCACCTCCATTTTAGTTTTAACCCTCAAAATTCTTCTTCAAGCCTTTTCTTGAGAACCTTTTCCTTTGTCTACCTGAGCCTACACTGCCACATTGGCGTAGCACAGGTTTGTATGTGGAGCCAGAATTATTTCCGTGCTCCCACATTTTCTGCTGAGTGTCCTCCCTGGCTAGTCACAGTGCCTGGGGGCTCTCTCAGCCACACCTACCTTACACAGCCTCCGCTGTGAAGGTAGGAAGCAAGTTCAAACCGGCCAGAGTCTCCTTACAGGAGGGGAAGGTAGAGTTAACTTCCAAACCCCCCCCTCCTTTTCTTCTACGTACCCCTTGCATTCTCTCAAATGGGCTGACTCACCACCTCAACACCTAGGATTTGAAAAGGGTTTCAAGTTGCTCGTGTGATCAAAACTCAAGCCCAGGAACTGTTTTCTTTGCATCTTTCTCTAAATCTTTCCTATGGATTGCTATATTACGATATGACTATAATTGTGAATTGTTTAAGTTGCTTTGCAAAAAACCCACACCTTAGACGGTGAATGGGATTGTTTTACAAACAAACACCCGACCTGCGTGTGACCTCTCCCTTCTCCTAAGCCTTCGGGCAATTCTCTGCCTTGTGTCTCCTAACGCCTTGAATGTTGCAGGTGATCGTTGTCGGAATGGGCCAACTGCACCTAAGGAAAGCTTGGCCAAAACAAACGAAAGAAAGGGGAGTAGTTCCCCCCCCCAATCGACCCAATCAAGGTCTCATCCAGCAGACCATATCCAAAGTACTCTTCTCTATTCTCTATCTATCAAAAAATTGCCCGCCCCCCCCCCCCACTCAGGGCTCGGGCTTTCCATCGTCATCTATAAGGACTAACTCAGCCAGCACGCAAAACCCCTGGGGGAAAAGCGTTGCTTGTCTTTTCTCTTCCATACAGGAGTCCAGCTCGCCATGCCAGGCCAGCCCCATCCCGGAGATGGAGCGGGGCCTCCCTGGAGGATCCGACCCCGCCACCCTGTTGAGAGAGCCCGATCACCCCCCAGCCTGGGTCAAGATGGGAGGGACCTCTCTGGAACCAGTACACCCATTCTTCCACGGAGATCGCAACCCTCGCTGCCCCCCCCCCGGGGGAATGGCAGCCTGGGCCAGCTATGGCTCAAAGGTTGACGCTGTGTGTCGCTGCTCCTCATCTACAGCCGCCATTCTCTCTCCCTCTCTGCCGCCCCCTGGCTGGAGTTTGAAGTTGCAGCCAGGAACATTCCTGATAGGTCAACCTTTGGAACTCTCCGCTGTTTCCAACCACCTGATTGTTATCGGAACATGCCTTCTCTCGCAGCCTTGCTCGTGAGAGTCACTGAACTTGCAATGCTAAAGACTATCAGTAGCTCTCTCTACATTCTTGGGAAATCCATGGACTCTACCACCACCGCTCTAAAGGTTTTGGTGGCCAAACAGCAAGAGCCGTGCACTGGACAAATTACGCAGCCATGGGCTGCCCCCCCTCTTTCCTTCATCACCTAGCCTTTGTATCGTTTAGCTATGTTTATTGTTTCCATTTACATGATGCCCTTTGGAGCCGATCTCCAAGGGAATTATTGAGTACTGTAACCCAGCTGATCGTGGAAGTTATTGCATGCTTTAATTTAGAAGTTATGTTATTTGTTGCTGTTGCATCTGTCTGCCGGAACTCTCTGCTGCCGCCTCACCATCGTCCTGCCTCAGGCTCCACCCCGGAAGCCCACGCGCCGCCGCCGCTCCCCCCTTTCCCTTCGGCCCCCCCTTTTGCCGGAGCGACGCGGCGGCTCTAGCCAAGGCGGAGCATGTTTTCCTCGCGACTTCCCTTGTGGGAGTCCCCGGACTTATTTCCTGTAGCAACAGCCGTCCTGGCCTGTGCCCTTGCGAAGTCTATCAATTCCACCTCCACCGCTCTGGATGCCCTGGCCTCCGAACAGCAGGAACTTCGTCAAGCGACTCTAGATAATCGTGCCGCTATTGATTACTTGTTGTTATTGCATCACCAAGGTTGTGAGAATGTACATAATATGTGTTGTTTTAATCTCTCTGATAATTCCCAGTTGATTCATATGAAAGTGCGTGAGTTGCAAGAAGTTGTATCCAATCTGAAATATGACGTATTGCCCCATTGGTGGTCAGCCCTCTGGAGCTGGCTACCGGGGGGATGGTTAAGTGCTATTGTACAGCTCTGCATTGGTTTAATTGTATGCCTCGTCGTCGGATCTTGTTTTATTCAATGTGTATCTAATATTGCCTGTAACGTGTGTAAGAAGCCCCTCGAATTTCCCTTACCTCGCAACCAAGTTCTAATGTTGCGCAAGCAGCTCGGTCAGCTCGACCAAACGGCGGAGGGGACAAGCGTCCCTTTAAATCGCCCCCTAGCATTTCGGCCTTCCTTCTAAAATATAAAAAAGGAGGAGATGTAGTAATGCACTGCTGACCCAGCAGCACCGTAAGTAGAACGCTGGCACACCGGCGCTCCTACGGCCTTCTGGTTGCACCGCACCCCCACTCCTCATCTCCCAATGAGTCACGGGTCATGAACTATCTGGCTCACAGTCACCGGGAGTCCCGGACAAAGGGACAATGGTCTTGCCCCCAGGTGAGGATTAGGCCCAGACGCTTACGCTCCTCTCCGCACGTAGCAGCCAGGTGAGATCATGCATCACATGATGATCTCCCGGTCTCCTGCTCTCCCGGGCTCCCCCCGTTCCGCCCTTCTACACGCCCCCATGAGAATCATAATAAAAGGTGCCAGAGACCAGCAAACGAGAGAGTTGTCAGGATCACGAAATCCCGCGCTTCCTGTTGCTGACGCTCTCCACCAGATGAAACCTCCTCCGCGTCTCGCCTATTCCTTAGCGACGACCCTGCAAGGATGACTACAACAATGAAATATGGCAAACCAATACAGAAACAATAATCAACATATAATAGTTCTGGCCTCCTATGCAAAACAGACTAGCAGGGTCTCAGTCCTTTACAGTTCTCTCTAGCTGTATACAGACTCCAGGCCTCTTAACTCTGTGAAGTTGACTGGCTCCAGCTACAGGCAACACCCATTATAACATTTTATAACAGGAAACCAAAATACAAACTAATAGTCAATCAATATAAACACAATATCCCCATGTCAACAATTAATACAAACATTCTCAGACCTGAAATAGTTCTTAACAGTTCTGAGAAAATGGAGCCTTTTCTTCCTTATGTGGAAAATCTGAGCTGTTCAGCTCCCCCCAGTGGCACATACAGCAAATACCCTATGTGCTTGAGTATAAGTCGATTCGTATATAAGTCGAGGGAGGCTTTTTCAGCATAAAAATGTGCTGAAAAAGTCAACTTGTGCACGAGTATATATGGTAGATGGAATTGAGAGAATTCTGAGAGAACTGTGACTAGCCCAAGACCACCCAGAAGGCTTCTTGTGATGGAATGGGAAAACAAAATCAGTTAACTAGATAAGAGTCTGCCACTCATGTGGAGGAGCAAGGAATCAAACCTAGTTCTCCAGATTAGAGCATCACTCTTAACTATTATACCATGCTGGCTAGCTGGCATTAGGTACGGGGAGATAATTAGACTGTCCTTTTCATCTCTTGAGCAAAGCTCCACATGCAGAAGAGAAAGGAAGGAGAGATTTTTGTTCCCTTCCCCCATAACTATTAGTTCATGGACGTTCTTCAACCCTGGGAAGATCCCGTGATCCTTGTATCCACAGATCCTGGAATCTATCCCAAGAAATCAGAACTCAGACACAGCAATCCAAGCTTAATAGAAAAAGAAATTGAGGAACAAGGATGAAAAAAACTGAGACAACTGTTCACTGGCATGGCAGGAGGTTCTTCAACTACTTGAAGGCTGCTGGAAGATAGAACTGAAGCAAGATGAGAAAAAGAGAGCTAATTGCTGTGACAGCCCTCCCAGCATGAATGAAACTGAGCAAGGGTAGCAGGGTAAGGCCTGACAATTTACCTCACTCATTATGCGGGGCCATTTTTTAAATCTTGCATTTCAGAGCAGCAGTGAACAGTCAAACGAAGCACTCCATCTTATCACAAATTCTCTTCTAATTTAGCTTTGAACCACTTAGGTACACAAGGAGGAGAAGCGATTTCCTGGGGGGTGATGAAGGACCTGTTGGCAGCAGTTATTCATTTCAATAGTACCTGAAGCAAGAGGGATAAGAGTATTAATAAGAACCACTATACACAATTCTTAATCCAGGGATCTGAAGGAGCTTTTCAAACAGCTGGAGGGATGCCCTCTGGTACCAAAAGAGTGAAGCAAGGGGACAAACAATTATTAATAATGAATAATAGCTGGGTCATGAGGCAGAAAAGCAGTTGTTAAAAGGTACTGACTTGTACATTTGATCTTAAAGAAATTCACAGGACTTTGGTTATTAACTTTTGCTGGACCAACTGACAATAAATGGTAGTTCCAAACATACAAGTCTTGCACTATATTTGGAGAACTTCTGCCTTTGGGGAAGCAGTGGGAGAAATTGGGCCCAAAAAGTGATGTTACAGCAATGCTGCAACATTATTTCTGGTTGCATAACCAGAAGTGAAATCATACATCATTTCACTTCTCTTTACATGGGCAGATGTGTTGACATAGCTTCAGATGGTGTCACACGACACCTAGCCCCACCTCCATAAGTTCCCAGGGGTTGCCATGTACCAGTTAGATGTGAATATGCCCACACTTCAACATGGGCTGCAAGTTATCTAACTAGGAAAAAAAAGGGCTGTAAGCTTTATGGGTCTGTACCATGACCCTTTCCACACAAATCTCCTAAAATGTTTGGAAAACATTTTCAATCCCCCTTTTAGCTTGGTGTATGCCTACACTCACCCCCTTGAAACAATTTATAGCCGCCATTATGCTTCTATGCTTCACAGCTTCGTGCTGCAATTCTCCATATTTCATATAATATGAAATATTACCCAGCTCGGTTGTAGCTTAGGTTTAGCTTAGGCTAGTAATAGTCAATAGCAGAGCTGAGCCCACTTTCAGTGGGGAGTTTAGTTTTAGCCAGGCCCTGGGTGGAGGGAAGTTGATAGAGTTATGGGGGCACCAACTTTGGGGCTAGGGATCCCAGTGCTTATGGGACGGGGAAGATATTGCGGTAGGCGGTGGCCATATGATAGAAGGCGCACGAGATATGGTTATGCTCGCTCACCTTCTGACCTCCGACCTATCCCGAAGAACGATGGTGGCTGGGATCAGGGACACCCTGCTTCGTCTCTGGTGTTGATCAACGCCAGGTCCATTAATAATAAGACCAAGGTGCTCCAGGATTTTCTTGAAGCCCAGCAGGTGGACCTGGCGTGTGTCACCGAAACCTGGGTGCGCGAAGGTGAGACCGTCGCCTTGTGCGAGGTCGCGCCACCAGGTTTCGTGTGTCTCCACCAATCGCGAACACAGGGCCGGGGGGGTGGGGTGGCTTTGTTCACCCGTGAATCTATCCCCTTCAGGGCAGTCCCCGTCCCGGAGATCGCCGGCATGGAATGCGTTGGCCTCGAGTGGTTAGCCGTGGAGAGGCTGGCCGTCCTCCTGGTGTACCGGTCGCCTAGCGCACTGGGAGACGGCCTGCCGCGGCTGCTGGAGGTAGTGTCAGACTGGGTGTTGCGGTTCCCCAGGCTTATAGTCTTGGGGGACTTCAACGTCCATGTCGACACCGCCTCATGCACGGCGGCTGCGGAGCTAGTATCATCCATGGCGACACTAGGCCTCTCCTTAATAAACTCTGGCCCCACTCATGAGGCTGGGCATACGCTGGATTTGGTCTTCGGGTCGGGAGTAAGCTTGGTCGTATCCTCTGTTCACAGAGTGCCATGGTCCGACCATTATGCCCTGAAGGTTCGGGTGGACGCGCCGCAACACCCCTGTCTAGGCGACGGGCCAATTTATGCCCGCCCGCGGAGACTCATGGATCCACTTGGTTTCCTGAATGCTCTGCGGGACCCTGAACCCGCCGGCACACTCGATGAGCAGGTGGAGGACTGGAATTCCCGGCTCTCCGATGCCATCGAGGTCGTTGCCCCCCGGCGTCCTCTACGCCCCCGTTCTCGGCGTGCTCCCTGGTATACTGGGGAGTTGCGCAATATGAAACGGGTGCTTAGACGTCTAGAGCGAGTGTGGAGGAAATCTCGTGACGAGGCTGCGCGAACATCTTATAGGACGTTTATGAAAGCCTATGAGGTGGCGACGAAGGAGGCGAAGAGGGCTTTCTTCTCCTCCTCTCTCCCGCCCAGCACAATTATTTCGTATAATTCGGTCTTTAACCTCCCTATCGGAGAGGTCCTCAAATTCACAATTGAGCATTAGCTGTGAGGCTTTTATGAGATTTTTTGCGGATAAGGTCGCGTCCCGCCCGCCTTGGTGATCTTCCCCACGTTGGCTACAATTAGTGAACTGGAGGCTCCCTTGCTGTCTTCAGGCCCTTGTTTGGCCCAGTTTTCCTTGCTCTCTGAAGCCGCTGTTGACAGGACCTTAGCTGCTGTTAGACCAACTACCTGTCCTCTGGATCCGTGCCCATCCTGGCTTGTAAAAACTTGCAGGGTGGAGCTATGACCCCATCTGTTGAGTATCATCAATGGCTCCCTCGAGCAAGGAGTCTTCCCAGATGGGTTGAAGGAGGCAGTGGTCCGCCCACTCTTAAAAAGACCACCGTTAGATCCGAGAGATCTGGCCAATTACCGCCCCGTTTCGAATCTTTCGTTCCTGGGGAAGGTAATTGAGAGAGTGGTGTTGGAGCAGCTTCAAGGTTTCCTGGATGACGCATCGGCCTTCGACCCCTTCCAGTCCGGCTTCCGTGCTGGGCATGGGACGGAGACTGTTCTCGTCGCCATCACAGATACACTCCGTATTCAGCTCGACCGAGGCGGATCGGCGCTGCTGGTATTGTTAGATCTTACCGCAGCGTTTGATGTGGTCGACCACGACCTTTTGACACACCGCCTGGCCGCCTCCGGGGTGCGGGGCACTGTCCTTCAGTGGATTGCCTTGTTCCTCCGGGGTCGAAGTCAGCAAGTGAGGTGCGGGGACCAGGCCTCCCGGAAGTGCCCGCTTGATTGCGGTGTACCCCAGGGGGCTCTACTGTCCCCGCTGCTATTTAATATCTACATGCTGTCAGGAGCTGAAAGTATAACAGCTGCATGGCAAAACCCTTGATTGCCTTAATTGCCTGCTGAAGGACTAACTACAGTAACCTGTTGGCAGTCAGCCAAAGGGAATGACTAAGCATGATTGCATCAGCTATATATATGAGTCATGTGACCTTTGACTGTACTAGCCATAGGCTAATTAATGTATTATAGTGTATATAAGTAAGCTAACTCAGTTAAGCATGTTCCTTGCTGGGGACAGGACCTAAGCCGAAGGCTCTGTCCGTTTAAACTGTATATATTGTATCAATGCCAATACATTCTTTCTTTGCGTGAACTCCCTGGCTCCAGTGGTTATTGCCGCACTCTGTATATGCTCAGTTGCGCCTACGCTGTCAACTCGTGTCAGGTTATGGGCCCAGTTGCCGCTACATGCTAAAATAACCCACTGGTGAGTAACATTGCCTAGTGGGTGGAGCTGGCTATGTGGTGTAGTCATGACGTCCTACACATGGGCTGCTGTTGTTTGAAAGGCTCCAATGAGTCCAATTAATGCCTCATGGGCAGAGAAATGAAATGCTTCCTCATCCGAAGGACTCTGGACAGCTGCACAGAAAGCTCCAGATATGGACGACGATGAGGTGGAGGCTGATGAGAAAGCCCGAGCAGCCATTGTTCTAGCAGTGGAAAACAGCCAATTGGTGTTCCTGGGCGATAAAACAACAGCTTTGGGGTGTTGGATCGTCTCCTGAAAGAGTTGTACCAGAGGACAACAGCGGCTCCAAGCTGATTCTCCCAGCGTAGACTCTTTAATCTCAAGTTGCATGAAGGCAATGTGATTTCCCATCTGCAACAAAATGAGAGCACCTCTTTGCTGATTTGTCCGATAGAGGTTTGGCTTTGATAATAATCTGCAAGCTTTGATTTTGTTTCCTTCTTGGCAATAACAATGGGACCCATTAGTGGATGGTGGCTTACACAGTGTGCCAGAGGATGATTTTAACATTGGACTACGTGTCTGGGAGGCTTTTGGAATGGAAGGGCAAAGGATTTACGTGCCTACCCTCAGCCTCCAGTGAACAACAGCATCAGTAAGGACCGAGGTGACAAGTCGGCAGAGGCTTAATGCTGTTCGCAGAGATGTTACACCTGTGGAGCAACCAACCACCTAGCGAGGAATTGCCAGCTTGTGGCTTACAGCCACTTCCAGACGCCAGCAACAGGCTGTGCAGAGTGACCGAAAGGAAGCGCCTTTCTGGTGCAACGCACTCCAAGCACCAAAATCTACTGTGGCTTTTGGGACACTGGGTCTACAGGAACATATAGTAGCAAGTGGGCAAGTTCCTCGCTGCAGAAGAAGAGGACAATCGGATATTGGAGAAGTGACTCTTGCTGAACAGCTCTGCAGCTGTTGTACAGTCCCAAGGAGAAGTAGTTTTACAAGCTATGGGGATTACCCCTGCAGAACGCGTGTTACACATACCAAGTATGGCGCATAATCTATTAAGCGTGGGTCCAGGTTGGCACCGGATGGGTATGTATGTACTTTCTACTGGGGACAGGGTGCTCCATAGCCAGGGATAGGGGACATTGTGGCACAGGGTGTATTAAGTAACAGACTTCATAAATTGACTGTGGACAGTAACACCCCAGACATGTGTGATGTTCCAACTACTGTGTGTGGGGTAAATGATCCACTGCACCCAGCTAATTGTGTACACAACTTCCACAGGAAATGTGGGCATGTGAGCTTCAAAGTACTCAAACAAACAGCACAAATGTGTAGGGTGTACAATTTTGCCAAATGTGATTGTTTTCTAGGAGGTGCAAAGTGTGTTTGAGTGGGGAAAGTGGAAAACGCGATCCAGTGGCAAAGACAAAGCCCAAGGAGTAACTAAGGACCCTTTCGCTTTGGTGCACTCGCGCATATAGCACAATCGCATGGTGTTTCCATCGGGGTGCCAAATATGTGTTTGTAATTGTGGGCGATGCCACACGCTTCACTTTCTCCTATTTCTTAAAAAAGAAGAGCAGTTCTTCATGTATTTAAATTATGGCATACAAGGATCTGTAAACAATTTGGATGTGATGTGAAAACAATCCAGATTGATGGTGCCGAGAATTCCTAAGCAACCAATTTACTGAGTGGCTAAACAAACGAGGAATAGATAGACGAAAGTGTCTAATGCCCATGTGCATTCTGAAAATGGTTTAGCAGAGAGAAAAGATTGGTGTACTGAAACAAATGGTGCTGTGCTATGCTAGACGAAATGCAGCGATAGTCTCTGGCCGGAGGCATGGGCTTTGTACGCATGTCATGAACAGATTATTCAGCGAAGCACTCAGTGACATTCCCGCATAGGAAGCCGGTATGGTAAGGCACCTAAGTTAGACCACCTTCATACTTTTGGTTCATATGCCAATGTTCTGGTGCCTCCACAGAAAAGAAGAAAACGAAAGGTGCACTCACAAAGGCTTCAGTTTGTGGGTGTCCAAGTGGGTATGAAGGCTTTCAGGTGGTTCCTATTACCAAATGGTCAGGGTACTATTTTCCAGAAGTGCTGAGTTTGAGAAGCATTCTGGTTGGTCCCGACTTGCATAGCAATTTAGACTCCCCTGCTTTCTAAGCAAGAAAAGTCCATCTGTCATTCTGCCATATGCTGATAAACATATTGAGAGAATGAGACAAAGAGCTGAAAGTGAAAGTTCTTCTGAGGTAGAGAGTGAAAGACACAAGTCTAGTGTTCCTGTTAAAGCTGAATCAGACTCCAGAAAGTGATAAGGAGAAAGAACCAATTCTAAAGGTCTGCACGCAGACAAAAAAGGGAAACCACCCCAGAGGTTTGGGTATGACACACAACACAAAATGAAAATGAGAATGGAAGCGGTGAATGTTTTACATAAACAAATACTGATGAATGGTCTGAACCAAACAATTATCAAGAGGTTTTGCACAGGGATGAAGTTGAGCAAAGCCGATGGTTTGAGGCTAGTGAACTCAGAGTTCAAATCTCTTTAATCGACCTAGATGTTTTCACTGAGGTTGATATGCCAAAAGGAAGAACTCTGTTGGACTCCAGATGGGTCTATAAAAGAAAAGCTTTTAGTTTAATGGTGAAACGCTTTTAAAAGCCAGATTAGTAGCTAGAGGTTTCAAACAAAAATTTTCCTGAGGACTTTACTGGAAACCTATGCTGCTACAGCTAGGTATGAATCCATCAGGTTGTGTTTGGCTATTGCTGAACAAAGGGGTATGTCTCCAAGCAACTAGATGTGTGTACCACTCTACCTGAATGCAAAGGTGGATGAGGAGATATATATGAGACCTCACCACCTGGTTACAGGTGTAAAACAAATAAGGTTTGGTTACTGAAACGCGGTTTTATGGTTTAAAACAATCAGCACATATGTGGAGAAACCATTTAGATGACCTGTTGGTGAAAGAGGGTTTTCAAAGTTGTGCCACTGATCCCTGTGTCTATAAAACAGGAAACCAGGTGCTGAAACGTTCCTAGTAGTGGGTCGATGACATCATAGTACTAACAGAAACCTAAAAGGAACTGAACAAAGTGTTTCAGACTTTAAGCAAACACATTAAAGCGCGGATCTAGGTGAAATAAAAATCCTACCTAAGCATGGAATTTGTACAAACTGCTGAGGGTTTATTACTGCACCAAGAGGGTAAAATAAAAGGAGCTCTTGGAGAGAACACAAATGGTTAACTCACTCAGCAAGCAAACACCATGGTAGTAGGTTTCCAAGAACTAGACAGGACACAAGAATGTGATGACCGGCCCTCACAGAAGTGTAATCGGTCTTTGCAGTATATTGCTTCCATTAGCAGACCAGATATTTCACATGCTGTCAACTTACTCTGTAGACGATGCCAACAACCAACTGAAACAGACTGGACTGGGGTAAAAAGGGTACTGAAATACCTTAAGGCAACCATGTCTAAAGGTTTACTGCTGTGTCCAGACCAAACTACCAACATTGCTGGATATGCAGATAGCAGTTTTGCTTTAATGAAGAGAACAATATGTCTTGTACCGGTATGTGATAACTCACGCAGGTGTACCCATTTTATGGGCATCATTTAAGCACAACTAGTAGCACAAAGCAGCTGTGAGGCTGAATACAGCTGCCAGAATAGTTGTGCTTTAGACATGCAATGGGTGTCTGAATTAGCTAAAGACTTAGGGTCTCAAGGTACCAAAACCAAGCATATTATTCAATGACTCTCTCAAAGTTGTATACAGTCTCTTAAAGGCGAATCTGTTAAGACCAGAACAAAGTATATAGGAGTACGCTATCAAAACATCAGACAGATGATTCAAACAGGACTCATAGAGGCAAGCTTCCTACCTTCACAGGACAATAAGGCAGACATCCTGACCAAGCCATTAACCTCTATAAAACATGAAAGAGGGCGAGAGTTGTTGGGTATAACTGATGCATCTCTGAAGTAAGTCAACCATGTCATGGAATGTAAGGCATACACTGAATTGATATATGTGTAAATGTAACTGTTAATGTGATAAACAAAAATGTGATGTAGGTTTGCCAAGCATCGGGGAAGGGGTGTCAGGAGCTGAAAGTATAACAGCTGCATGGCAAAACCCTTGATTGCCTTAATTGCCTGCTGAAGGACTAACTACAGTAACCTGTTGGCAGTCAGCCAAAGGGAATGACTAAGCATGATTGCATCAGCTATATATATGAGTCATGTGACCTTTGACTGTACTAGCCATAGGCTAATTAATGTATTATAGTGTATATAAGTAAGCTAACTCAGTTAAGCATGTTCCTTGCTGGGGACAGGACCTAAGCCGAAGGCTCTGTCCGTTTAAACTGTATATATTGTATCAATGCCAATACATTCTTTCTTTGCGTGAACTCCCTGGCTCCAGTGGTTATTGCCGCACTCTGTATATGCTCAGTTGCGCCTACGCTGTCAACTCGTGTCACATGCGACCCCTTGCTCGACTGGTACGGAGTTTTGGGCTGACCTGCCATCAGTACGCTGATGACACTCAGCTCATTCTGTTGATGGAGGGGGGAGCGGTTGCCGCCCCTGCGGCTCTCCAGCACTGTTTGGAGGCGGTTGCTGGTTGGTTGCAACAGAGCAGGTTAAAACTGAATCCATCGAAGACGGAGATCCTCTGGCTTGGCCGCGGGGGAGGGGACAGGATTTTCCAGCCGCCGGTGTGGGAGGGGGCCACATTGGCGCCGACCCCCTCCGTGCGCAGCCTGGGGGTCCACCTGGATTTGTCTCTTTCAATGGAGACCCAGGTGGCCCATACAACCCGGGCTGCCTTTTTTCACCTTCGCCAGGCCCGGCGGCTGGCTCCTTTCCTCTCCCGGGCGGACCTGGCCACGGTGATCCACGCAACGGTCACCTCCAGATTAGACTATTGTAACTCGCTCTACGCGGGTCTTCCCTTGCGTCTGCTCCGGAGACTAAAACTGGTCCAGCATGCAGCGGCGCGCCTACTTACAGGCTGCGCCATCTATGATCATATTCAGCCTGTATTGCGCCAGCTGCACTGGCTCCCAGTAGAGTTCCAGATCATTTTCAAGGTGCTGGTGCTGACCTTTAAGGCCTTACGCGGCCTGGGACCCTCGTATCTTCAAGACCGCATCACCCCATATGTCCCTGCACGGCCTCTCCGCTCGGTGGAGGCTAATCTATTAGTGGTCCCTGGCCCCTCTATGATGCGGCTGGCCTCCACGCGGGCCAGGGCCTTTACGGCTCTGGCCCCGGCCTGGTGGAACACTCTTCCTCCGGCTGTTCGGGCCCTGCGGGACCTTAATGAGTTCCGCAGGGCCTGTAAAACGGAGTTGTTCCGCCGGGCCTTTGGAGAGACCAGCCGCTGAAATGGTGCCCCCAACTGGCCTTTCATCTTGGCCATCATCAAATGTGACTCGCCGCCCTCCTCCCCCTTTCTTTTGGGGAGAATTTTAAAAATGGGGTTGGTCGGACGCCTCCATTATTACTACCATTGTTATTGACATCGCTGTTTTAATGATTTTATAATTTGTTTATTTATATGTTATGTTGTACTCCGCCCAGAGCCCTTCGGGGATGGGGCGGAATAGAAGCCCAAATAATAAATAAATAAATAAAATAAAAAATAATTGATGTCTTGAAAATTATCCCCACAGAGTAACAAAACTCAAAGAAATTGTGTAATTCACAGGTGAGGGGAAATGGAAAACGGTTCTGAGAAGGAAGTCCAGGGACAGCAGAGTGGCTTGGAAAATGTTTTGAAGAGACTACACAGCAATGAAGCTGTCTTGAAAACATGTCAGTCTGAAGAATCATTTTTAAAAGGCATTCACTGAAAACATTTTGAGGCTGTAAATAAGATGTTTTCAAGACAAAAGGGGATTAAAAATGTGGAACTCCATGGTGGAAATATCTTATTTCCAGCATCAAAATGTTTTAAAAGGTTTGTGCAGAAAGGGCTAATGTCTTGCATCCTCAGTAAACAATAGATATACTAATGTTAAATAAATATTAGAGGAGCTATGTGTAAACAATATCCAACCTCCTGAGCCATCCATGTACTTCCAGAGCACACCTAGATGAAAATGTAAGCAGAAAAGGGGGTACATTTTTTTGTTCAATGTTTGCTTAAACACATCAGTAGCCACCAAGGACAGAACCGAACCAAGAAGTCCGAGGCCCATTCTGCCATCAAATTTGTTCAGTGACTTGGGCTAGTTATTCTCAGCCTAACCTATCTACCAGGCATTATAGTGAACAAAGTCTCCACCCCACTTCTTCATTTTCCTTTCCTTTTATTTTGTTACTTAATTGGTAGTCTGCTGTTCTCTCTGAGACTCCTCACTACAGGTTAGGCTGACAAAGGGAGAAACAGAGAAATGGAGAGACCAAGATTGATGCAAAGTCAGCCTGAGAATTTCATGGCAGGGTGGGGAGGTGAACCAGAGGCTGTTTCAACATTGGGGTGGGGAAAACATGGTGCAAGCAGCAGTAAACAGGGGTGGATATGTGGGGAGATGGCATCCACATGCCCTATCCTTCCTCTGCTCTCCACATTCCAATCAGGACCATAGCACATGGGGAGAAGGGACCCTTCCTCCATTCTGTTTCCCAGGCTGAGATGGCCTTTGAGATGGCATTTTTGCTTCGTTTATCGCTCCAGATGTAATGTTGGAGTATACCTTGGTTTCCCAAATGGAGTCCCAGGGAGACCTTCTGGAATTACAGCTGAGCTCTCTTCCTTCTTGGAACTCCACCCTCCTCAGATACTCCCAAATCTCCTGGAATTACCCTAAGTGGAGTTGGCACTCACAGAAAACTGCACTAGTGGGGCACATGCTGAAGCCCCTCTTTTCACACATTTTGGTCACAATCAGAACCTGGGAACTGAGTTCCCTAAGCATGTAAGCTCAGGTACAGCATGGGGAAAATGTAACATGTAGTTAGACTCTGAAATGAACCTTCAAACTATGTCCCGTCACCCAGTCTGCTTTGTTATATTTGCCTTAAATGCATCCTGAGAGTTTATTCTTTTGATATTCTGCATCCAGTGAATAGGGTGAGGAAAAAGGAATTATTTACAGAGACATAATCCCAGTGTAATTTCTTCCCTGCTGGTTGTGGACATACTTCTGTAGGAAGCAGACACATAATGGTTGGTTCCCAGATAATTCAATGTAACTCCATATGTGGAAATGATGTAAATTGTTCTGCCTAAATTGCTTGCTGCCGTAATTTGCTTTGTAAAACAAAAGCAAAACTTTAATTTTGCCTCTTGTTTTTGACTCACTTTTACAATCAAAAACATTCCCCACACTGCACTGCTGAAGAGAAAAAGCAATCTTCCTGAAACTTCAGACTTTGTCAATGCTTACATTCCATTCACCATTTTATTTCTCCAATGTCTCATAAAGATAGCTATGAGGTGCTAGCAAAATATCACTTCATACGCTCAAAGTCAGTGATGCAGAAAATGGAGGATGAGAATATCTTTGCTGGACAAAGTCTATCCTCCTGGTTAGACCCAGATGTTTGAAACAACTAGGAGACTGTATTTTAAAAAGTAATGCTTAAAGAGAAGATCTGCTGCTTTGTTAGATTTATTAGGCAAGATCACCAATATTCTGTGGTAGCTGGGCTTTTCCAAGCCATTCAGTTCTGTGAATGAATGGAATTGTGTGAGTTGACTGACCTGACAGATAAATTGATGCTACTCAGGAGAGAGAATCTCTCTCTCTCTCTCTCTCTCTCTCTCTCTCTCTCATTTCTTTGGCTGCATATTACTCATGAGTCATTTGTGATATATTTTCAAACAATCCATTATGTCCCAATATGTTTTCAATCAAGCCGGTGATCTCCATCTAGCCTTCTGTTTATGGCGATCTCTAGACTAGAAAAAAAAAATTGAGACTGTATGTAAGATTTGTCATGTTGTTTAATACGCCTCTCCTTTAAGAAAATATTTCATGCAGCGAGCCCAAACAACAGGATTTAGTAAGGTTTTAAAGGCCATTACTCAAGTCAATGGGGGAAAGAAAGAGAAACTGTATACATAGTTCAAGGGACTGAATACTGGGCAAAGGTATTTTGCCTCCCCTCTCTCAAGTTAAGTAACTCCATTATTAAAGCATTATGTCAACTAAAAGCAAAATGGTTCTACTGCAGTGATTTGAATCAGCTTTTGTGCTTCTTTTTCATTAACCCAATGTGGCATTTTATATGAAATACAGCCTCAGCAGCATACAATATGTTCGTTGTTGAAAATAGAACCAAATACAGTCATATTCCTTGTACAAATCTGCTAACTTATTTTATTACTTAAATAGATACTTGGTTATTCTTGAAATGCTGTATTGCTTGAAAGGCTGAATAGCGGAGAACTAGCAAAACATAGAAGCAGTGGCGTATCTATGGAAAATGAAGCCTGGGGCAAGAATAGATTTAGTGCCCCTCCTGCAAGCATCCAGCTGGTGAGGGGTCTCTGTGGCTCCCTGGTTCTTCAAAAAATATATATATACAGTGAGCCAGAGACAGTATCTCGTTTAATGAAAGGAAAGAACCTGTCTGGCTCTAATGCGAACTATACAAATCTATTTTAATGAAAATAATTTAAACATTTATATACCGGAACCACAACTCTTAATCAACAACATATTATAAACAACAACAACAACAATAAAACAATGAACAATACATACACAGAGGATCCCAAATAAAATAGTATCAAGTCTCTGTAATGAAGTAAGAGATCCACTAATGGTGTAGAAGGATACCAATGTCTGATGCTTTTAAAAAACTCAACTTCTGTTGATAGGTTTCATGTATATAACAGGATGTTGAACAGGATGTTGACAAAATCCTTGGCTGATGGTCAATGGAAAGTGGGAGTATTGACCCGGGGAAAGTTAATACTTTTGACAAATATGTCCTCTTCAGCCACTTTAGGCACAATCGTTCTATCATAATAACAATGGTAGAAAATATGAACAAAGAAATAATCCCACAACACAGACACAATAATTATAATAAGCTGAGAGAGAGAGAGAGAGAGAGAGAGAGAGAGTATACTTACAAATGTAAAATATACAAATATATTTATATATTTAGGAACCAGAATAATCTGGCTCACACGTACAAAAAATTACCTAGCTCCAAGGCTAGATCACCTAGTAACTGACTTTCTGATATGCTTGTATGCACTAGGTGATCTAGCCTTGGAGCTAGGTAATTTTTTGTACGTGTGAGCTGGATCCAAATGCCAACGTTGTGTGGGTGGCAGGCAGGGTGCATTTGGAGGATAACTGAATTTGAATGCTGAAAGGTGTTTCCCCGAGAGAGAGTGATTTAGGTAACACACATTTTAAAAAATGCTCTCACCTCCAGTAGATCTGGCAATCCACTTGACACCCTGTTTAAATCTGCTGACTGTAGAAACCCGGGCTTGGAAAAAGTGGAGAGGGGGTTTATTAATACAGGATGTGCAAAGTGGAGGGGGCTCAGACTTTGGTGGTGGTGGGGAGAGAACTGGTCTTGTGTTGGGTGAGGTTATGCAGAGCAGAATTGACTGACAGTTGGAAACCGACTCCAAACATCAAATTCCATTGCAAAAAAGAGCTAGACGAGATATTTGTTCTTAAAAAGAAGGGGTAAAAAGGAAAGGAAGATAAGAGGAACCGGACCAAAAAATATGGAATGGTAGTGGTGGACTAATGATGGAATGTGAAAAGAGGTTTCCTGGGAGTAAGGCAGATTGAGTAGACCCAAGTAAGAGATTCTGCTGAGTTAGGATTCCTCTGGAAAGAGTGCAAAATGAAGACAGAAAGGAAAGAAGGAAGAAGTCAAAAGATGAAAGGAGAAAAGCTGAGAGGGAATGCATTTTTTTAAAAAAAATAAAGGCGCAAAAACAGATATTTGAGAAAGAGAAGGAGGGGTGAAAGGGAATCACAAGCGGGAAGGGAAATGTTGGCAAAACACAAGAAGGCTGGTGGGGGAGTACAGAATTAGGTGAAAGAGGAAGAGAGGAGGGTTCTAAAAGGTCAGCAATTTTTTTAAAAAGGAAGTGAAGAGGCTGCAGGGGGAGCATTTAGAGCAAGTTGGGGCAGAGTGTGGCCAACCCTTCATAGCCTTCCCTCCTCAAAGAGAGGAAGGAAACCCCACACAGTGCAGCAAGGCAACGGTGCCAGAGAGAAGTTCACCTGCTGGTTGGTGCTTGCCTTAAGAGGTTGCTTGGCCTATTGTAAGAGGAGCCGGAGGCAGAGTGCTCAGCAAGTGAAGCACCTCGCTAACCTGCACTCAAAGGCAGAACTGTCCTGTGCCTCGCAAGTGCCGGCTGGTGGCGCCACCTCCTTTTGTGGGAGGGCAGGACAGAAGAGGTGCTGCCAGCTAAAGGAAGGTGGGCCCAGAGAAAAAGTGGGCCTTGTTTCCAAGTAATGCCACCATCACAATGTGCTGCTCATCTCAGAAAGAGAAAAAGGCAGGCAAGTGCAGGGGAAACACTTGGGCAAAACAGCGGAGGACGGAGGGGCAGTCAAATGCACCCCCCACCTGATTCCTGTAAGTGGCTCCTGGGGCATTGGTCCCCCCTGTTCCCTCCCACAGTACACCAATGCATGGAAGATAACTATTAGAAAACAGGAATCTATTGAAATGGTTTGGCCTTAATTAGATGGAAGTATGAAATTCTGCCCAAGTGTTCATTTGGAGATGTGTATGTAACCCTGACTAGGGGAGCTAAAGTGTTGGTATATTCCATATAAGGTAGAAAAGATGCAATCTTCCTGGATTGACTGGAGCGCCTGAAGCTGCAGGTAGTTCACCTCAGAAGGACTCCAACTTTGTTATAAACTAAATATTAATATTTTAGGTATGAGAATTTCCTATATTGATTGCTGGAAGGGGGGATTGTGTTTATATTAATTTATTAGCCTGTGTTTTGATTTTTTTCTGTTGTGAAATTAAAGGAAGTGAAACTATCCTCCAGTCAATCTGGGAATATTCATATAACATCCACATTTTAGCTCCTGAAGAGAAAAAAAAGGATGACTCAGCAAGGCACAGCAGAACTGCAAATCTATTCATCTCTAAGGGATGTGGCTAGAAGGAAGCCAGAGAGGCTGAGATCCTGCTGGTCTGCTTGAGCATAACAGGTCTGAACTGTCACAGGTTATGATTGTTTTACAAATTTGATCGTTCTTCCCTCAATTCTCCAAATATTTCCCAACCTGGAGCAGGCAATAATGCCTAGTTTTGTGTGTTTTCAGGCCTCAAAGTCCTCTTCAGGCTTTGAACATGGACCTGTGTGACTGGCAGAAATAAGAACTTTTGGTTTCGCCAGCCTTCATGCCTTTCTTTAGCGTCAGGACATTTTGATGTTCAGGTACTGATAGACCTTTTGGGAAAATTCTAGGCATGGCTTTTAAAAATTATGCCAGCCTTAATAGCCCAGTCTGCCATGGATAATACTTAGATGGGCAATCAGAAGGAAGACTAACCTTGCTATCAAGGCAAGGGCAAACCACTTCTGCTCATCTTTTGCCATGAAAACCCCATAAGGAGTTGCCATAAGTTGGTTACGATGATGGCACTTAATTATGTGCTTATGTTTTGAATGTATTTTAACTAGGGTGGCCAACATCCAGATCTAGCTGGAAATCTCCCCCTACTACAACTGAGCTCCATTTAACTGATATCAGTTTATCTGGAGAAAATGGCTGCTTTAGAATGTAGACTTTGGAAGGGCATTCTACTCCACTTAAGTTCCTCCTCGCCACCCCCCCCCCTGCAAAGCCCACCCTTCTAAGGCTGTACCCCTCCAAATCTCCAAGTATTTCTCAACCAGGAGTGGGCAACCCTAATTGTAAGATTTTTAAAAAATGTTTTTGTTTTTGGTGGGTTGATTTTAATGGTTTTAAAATATTATTTTATCATGAATGTTTTAAATTGTTAGTCACCTTGGTAGTCCTTGCAAGGGCTGAAAGGTGAGATACAATCTTTGTAAATAAAATAAATAAAATTATATTACTATTTAAATATTATATTGGAATGGCAGAAAATATGCACACATATGTAGAAATACATACTGTCATTCCTCAAAATCCTCCCACCACTCCAAATTCTTCAAAAGCTAGATCTTTCAGTTGAGCAGGGGGTGCAGTTTGCATTTTATAGATGGAGAGATATATGTTTTCTTTGGCCTTTTCTGCATGAGTTGTTTACACTGTATCTTGTTACCAAATGCTACAGGTGTACTGCAACAGTCCCCTGTCAGTTTCCTCCACCAAATGCAACTTTCCCTGTCAATTTCACTTGCTCCTAAGTGCAAAAACATTGTATTTTTGCCTTATGCTGACATAGCCCATGCCGGATGAAATTGACAAGGCTGATACGCTCAACCTGGCTTGTGTCTGTGTCCTTATGTTATTGCTAATGTGATAGGGGAAAAAATCCTTCTGAAAACAAAGGATGAGGGGGAGGAGAAAATGGCTGAAGGAGAGCATTGTTCGTCTGCATCACAGATGACATCCTGCCACCATTAGGAATAATATTTTCAGTAGTAGCATGTGGAATAAATGCATCTGGGGAAATTGAGATACGTGGAATGATTTCACAGAAAGTGTTTCCAAGACAAAAGGTTCGACCCCTGGGAAAATCTGTGGTAAACTGTCCATGTGGAAAAGACCCTTGTCATATCTGCTAGAGACCCAAGCCTCCCCTATAGATTATTGCTAGAAACATCAGAGGTAATTTACCCCCAAACCCCAACATTCACATAGATTTTCCTACAGTTGGAAGTGTATAGAACTTTGAAATAGATCTTGAAAGTTCTGCTTGAAGTTCTCCTTTTTCAGTTTTTATGGCAAGTATTTTAAGGGTACTTTCTAGATGTGTGAATATTTGAGGAACATTTGATACTCATCAGCATGTAGCATCCAATGATTATGCATTGCTGGTCTATATTTGGTAGTATCTGATAGCAAGTGTGCAGTCACATTCAGTATTTAACTGTGTCTGACATACAAATCACAATTTTTTGCAGAATTTAATTTTCACATTACTGCCTTCACATTCATAAGGCATCTGCTTCCAAACACTTGCAGTTACAGGAGAATAAATCCTTGAGATATATTAAAGCATGGCAATGTTAATTTTCCCGATACACTGAAATATAGGCCAAGCTGAATGTTTAGGAGTGAACATTTTTTGTTTTTAAATGGCAGTGTGGGGGAGGGCCCAAATATTTCTTGAACGACCTTCCAAAGCTTACCATTTCTTGCAAGTTCATACCTATAATCAGGTGCAACAATGGTTGAGTTTTTCAATCAAATCCAAACTAGAGGCAGAGGGCTACGACGCCAACGTGGTGCTGCCCCATCACTCCCATTGTGGCATTGGGAGACTTTCAAAGTGCAAACATCTTTCCAAGCTGAGAGGCCTCTATGGGCCACAGTGGATCTGCGCCATCCAAAAGAGTGGTTAACGTTTGCACTGTGACATGCTGGTGTAATGCCAGCAAAGGCCAAGAGGGAGCTGACTAAGTTGGCTCCTCCCCTGGCCTGTCCTCCACCATGCTAGCAGTGGCAGGGGGCCTGGGACGTTGGTATGGCATCCAGCACTGCATCCCATAATTGGGAGGGGGAGGCAGTGGCCACCTGCAGGATCACCCCTCCATCGGGGTAGGTCCCCCAGGGAGAGCAGATCTGCCAGCTTGGTGGCATGCCACTCCCAAGAGCAGATTCATCCCCATCCATTTGATGGGGCTTTTAGTTTGGCTACATTAATTCTACATAATTAACCAGATTTGGTGATATGACTACAAAGTCGAAGAAGCTGCTTTGTAGTGAATCAAATTTTTAATCCATCAAAGGCAGTATTGTCTAGCCAGACTGGCAGCAGCTGTCAAGGGTCTCAGACAGGGGTCTCTCACATCACCTAGTACCTTGTCCCTTTAAATGTAGATGCTAGACTCAGGACCTTCTGCTGTCAAAGTAGATGCTCTTTCACTGAGCCTCAACAAATGAATTTGAGCTATTCATTTTTTTTACCACGTAAAGATAGCATCAAAGCGACTGTCAACATTTGCAAAGTGTACACTTGTTGAAATAGCACTTGTTGAATACACACCAGTTCTAGGGATATCATGAACATATCAGAATGTGTGTCTGTAGAATAATCCTGCTACAGGTACACTTTCACTGAATTTGCATCCCCTTGAAAAATAATTGAAAAGGAGGGAGCATTTCACTGGAAGTATATGTGTGTGTGAACAATGGGTTGGATCCACCCAGCTTTTTCAGTGACTCTCACCTAATTCTTCTCCTTAATACAACCCCAATCCCATATGGTATTTGTCCAAACAAATCCAAAAATCCCCAACACAACATTTTTGGTGGACAAAGTGGTCCCCTTCCTTACCATTCCAACAGCATATAAGCAGGTTGTTTCCAGCTCAATATCCTTGAAATACCTCTCTTCCGCCTTCTCCCAAATATTGGCTTTGCTCTCTTGAAAATTTCCTCATGTAGAAAAAGTGATGTGCAGGCTGTTCCTGGTAGATCAGCTCTTTTCTCTCAGAAAATGTGAACTTGATTTTACTAATCAACAGTAACAGAGATTGCTAGCTTCTTGTGAGAATGTCAGCATTTCCTGAAGGAACTGACCATTCTCACTTCCACATGTGAGAGAGGAAGTCCCTTTCCTACGAAATCACTGTTTGGTTTTACCGAGGAAATTAGTGTGTACCAATTTAAGGAAGCGCTTCAGGCAAATTTTGGTCCCTAGAGATGCAGAAGACAATGTTTCTCACTGTCTGTTCATCATGTTAAGTTTACTGTGTAATTTCAGTGCTGTTTTAATAAGCTCTGCCTGCAGAAGAAGAGTAGAATTGCCTCGCATTATACTTGGGAATATTCCCTGAAGATTTTGCTTGGAGAATGTTTCCTCTTCCTTCAGAGCTTCCTGTTTATTGATCTCTTTTTATTATAACCTTTTACAGAGAGACAGATATACAAAGGTCTCTTGTCTCTACAGCAAATGTTATATTTAATCACTCAGCTCATTTCAAATAAAATGTTGGTTGTCCTAACAAAATATAGTCAGTCAAAGTGATAATGATCCAAAACAAATGCAAGATATTGATTGGTTAAGTGCGACCACAGCTGTGGTTTAAGGGAATTTTTGTTGTTGCTCCCCCCCTCCCCCAGCAGTTAACTGGTGTTAGTTGGACCAGCAGCTACATAGCAGAGATAAGACTTAATTGAAAGCTTTATTGCTACTCTGAAATCGTTGGTAAAATAAGTTGGATGGATCAGTTTTTACTCAAATGAAAATGGGAAGAAGTTTTCTTTTGTCTACTCAAAAAGACTGTGCTGACAACCACGGGACCTGCAAGGCAACAGCCGTATGGGACATAGACTGTACTAATGAGGGGAACTCAGTGAGATTGAGCCCCAAATCCTGGCTGGATCTAACCCAAGATAATATAGGAAAACAACTTGGTTCAAGTCCAGGAGCACTTTAGAAACCAACAAGATTTCCAGACTATGAGTTTTAAAAAGTAAAAGCACCCTTGACTCTCAAAAGCTCTTACACCCCAAATCTTGTTTGGTCTCTAAGGTGCTACTGACTTGAACCTAGCTGCTCTCCTGCAGACCAACATAGCTTCCCTCTGAAACTGGCAGAAGAAAAATCTCAAAAGACCTGGCCATCCTATTAAAATTCTTCCAATTGGTTTTGTACATGGGACATGAGTTCATACCTGAATGAAGACTTCATCCCATGTCTACCTTCTTACATTGTGGTTAGTTAGTGAGACCCAGTACGCCCATTATCTGGAAATAGAATAGGAAGCATCAAAATAAAAGCGATAAAAAAATAGGTCTTATTGCAACTGAGTGGATTGTTTACTGCTAAGTCAAGCATCCTCCTAATTCACTGTCACTCATTCAATTGCTATTGAATCCAGTGCCATTTCCAACAGCTTTGTGTTTGTGCACTTGGCAGCATTTAGCACAATGGTTATTTGGACAGCTGCTTGTAGTGGCTAGCTCCAAAGTCATGGGCATGTTACATTTCAGCTAAATCACTATGTTTTAACTTCAGTGTTGTGTTTGTGCGCCCATGCAGTTGGCGGAACTACTTTCTGGCTCTCTAGTGAAGGTGTGGTATTCTCCAGGGTCATGGTTCAGTCCTTAAAATGGCCCATATTTTCAGAGGGAATTGGCAATTTTCTACTATTTGCATCTGCAAAGACTGTCTTTTAGTATATGTGGAGCATTAACCATGGTTCTATGCACAGAGATGATTGCTTTCTAATTGACCAATATGTCCAGCATCATGGGCAGGCCATGCACATTTCTTTCAAGAGATTCCCTGAGCAGCCTTCAACAAGAACGACTCACAAGGTCTTACCATATGAACAAACTATAGTATCCAAGAGACAGTGTACGAACACTCAATTGCATAGTATTCCAGATCTGGACAATTTACCTGCCTTTTTCATTAATAAACATTGGGACGGACAGGCCATAAGTGGCCTTAGAAAGGAAATATAAGAGAAGCCACATGGGAATGTTGTGTAAAAACCCATAAGTGTAAAAACCCATAAGTGTAAAAAACCATGTTGTGTAAAAACCCATAAGTGGCCTTAGAAAGGAAATATAAGAGAAGCCACATGGGAATGTTGTGTAAAAACCCATGTGAACAAATATATTTTTGCAATTTAGAGCAACTGCTAATGTCTGGCTAAAAATTATCAGAGTTTTGGTGTGTGTTTTTTAAATATTCGAGGTTGGTGTTTGTGATTAAATTGTGATCCAGGCTGAGGGGCGATAAAGCATATTGAAACTAAATGGATGATTAAAAAATAGTCTTCTTCTATAAGAACAACCTGCCTATGGGATTTTCTACCAAGCCTGTTAAGTCAGTTCTTAGGTAACCTAGGAAACACATGATACTGCCTTATATTGAATAAGATATATCAAAATTAGTATTGACTCTGATTGACAGCTGCTTTCCAGGGTCTCAGCTGAGGTCTTTTGTACCCTTTACTACTTGATCTTCTTTTGGTGGAGATGCCTTGATGCTGTGACCTTTTGCATGCCAAGCGGATGCTGCTCCACTCAGCTGTGGCTCCCATCTCAACTGGAAAACAGTCTTTTATGAGGGACTTTACTGCACATGCCATTTCGAAGACTTTTTCCATCCCAACATTTACGACAAAGTTTGTCCACCCTCCTATTCTTAAAACATGGCTTCCTGGCTGCCAGGTCTCCCCCCCCCACACACACACATGAATATGCTAAAGCAAGGCATCATAGCATTACTGGCTTGATGATACCAAAAACTTGTGTGTGTGTGTGTGGGGGGGGAGATTAATGCCAGAAATAATAAATTTTAAGAGGAGAGGGGTGGAGCTATGAGGTGAAGGACAAAAGAAATGTCAAAGCGAACACTGAAACTGAAGTTTGGTGACTGCACGGGGGGCACGAAAATGGCCCATAGTTTGGTGGGGAAAATAAAACACTTCAGTATGATCGCATTGTGAAAGAAGCTGGCTCGGAAACATTTCAGCAAAAAGAAACACTGTAAACATGTTTTTGGGTATAACAGAGAAAAAGTATTCTGGAAACATTTCCAAAATCAAAGGTTGGAAAAGCAATGTGGAACTCCATGGAGGAAATGTTTTATTTGCAGCCTGAAAATGTTGTAAACGGCATATGCAGAAAAAGCCACAAATGGACTTGCCATTAATTTTTTTCTCTATATTGGGTAGAGTGCATAACTATTTTGGTTGGTGGATCCACTAAGCGAGTCTGTCCAGTTTCTTTTTGGCTCTGCTCAACCTAAGAACCGCAGTCTGATCAACCCATGATGGATAGAACTGTTGTGGTGTGAGTCTCGAGCCTTTGCTGACTATCCCTTTCTCTTGCCTTCGCCTGCTGCAACCAGCTATTAATGTGTGGTCTAATCTGTCACAACCTATTTGCTTCTATTATGCATTCAGCTTACTCATATGCACATGATCTTTCATCACAAAATGCCGAGTCACTGAAATCTCTGACAGATGCTTTGAAACAGAACAATTCAGCAAAAGCTAAGTGTACCTTAGACCTAGAAATTAAAGGCACTAAATTGCACCCTTAAAAGACTTAAATCTCATTCATTTCAGTGAGACAGAAATATGTCTAACATTTTGCAGTACCGAATCCCTGGCTGTCCATCATTGTGGATGGAGTACAGAATGTGACCGTGCATCATGAATTAATGCATCTTGAAAAATGATTGTTATAACATGACCTCATTCAGGAAGGGAACATGGCTAAATATGACTAGCAAATAAGAATTCAGTTTAAAGAGGGCCACAAGGTCAAACTGGTAGGTTGGTCGACGAAAGCCTTTTGTTCAGAAATGTAAACTGCACAAACACAACATAAAAGGTTACATACACCCACTAAAGAAAAATAATACGTTATTGACCAGCAGGGATACAAGCTTTAGAGAGTCAAAGCTCCCTTCATCACGTACTTATTGAGAGGTTTGACTTTGAAAGCTCATGATCAATCTTGTTCGAGTGTCGCTGGACTTGAATCTAGTTGTTCTACTGCAGACCAACATGGCTACCCTCTGAAACTCAAGAAAAACATAATTTGTTATAGGGGAGTATTTTGGAAGGTTGACATGGACCCTTCTGCACAAGGTCCTGAAAACATCCTCCGTTTGTTTGCACTCACCTCCTCAAAGTGATTCCTTGCAGGCATTTTGTGGTCATTCCATTTCTTTTCTTTTTAAAACTCTGGTGCTACAAGGCTTCAAAGCCTCATGCTGTGATTCTCCAGGCATTATGTCTATGTAGCTATGTAGACACAACCTCCTGAAATTAAAAATATATATGAAAGATTTATATATATATATAAATGGAAACAAAATGGCACCAATGAGATAGTCCAGGGACTGCAGAGAGGTGTGGAAAAGTAACTGCATAGCAAGTGAAAAATTTTTTTTTTTAAAAAAAGAATCACTAGGGAACAGCATGCAAATGAAAGCTTTTCAGGCAGGAAATTAAACATTTTGGATTAAAAACCATGCAGAACTCCATGGAATAAATGTTTTATTTCTTGGTTGTTGTGGGCTTTCCGGGCTGTGCGGCCATGGTTTGGTAGATCTTGTTCCTAATGTTTCACCTGCATCTGTGGCTGGCATCTTCAGAGGTGTATCACACACTGTCTAGTTTTATTTCTTGTCTGAAAATATTTTATTTGTATTGGGTAGAAAGGACCATTGTCAGAAGGGAAAGAGTTAATAAGCACACTTTCCTCACTGGTCCATCCCCCAGTTCTGATTGCAGCCTTTGGTGACTGCTTTTCATTTAAAATGGTGTTGTTACATGGAACATCTGATGAAGGAAACTTTGACTCTTGCAAGCTTATTCCTTGAAAATTTTGTTGGATTTTAAAGTGCTACTGCACTTGATTCTAGCTCTTCAACTGCAAAGACAGCTATCCTTCTGAAACTATGGAACATAATATAATACATTGTTTGGTCTTTAGCCAGTAACTTGTCAATGTATGGTTCCTCAGTTTTCTGAAAGAGACACTACTAGTCTATTCTTGAACTTGGTTTGCTTCACAGACATACTAAACATGCAAGTATGACAATTTTTAGATGCGCCTCAAGATTTTGTGTGTTTGTGCATATGCATTAAAATCTGAATGAAATGTGTTTTCCAATGTGTCGAGTAAATTCCCCAGGGCTAGGATTAGCTGCACTGTACACTTGGTGTAAACCATTCTAATGTGTAGCATATCCCGTTGCAGCCGTAGACCTCCCAAACAGCCTGACATTCATTCAGGACTAATCTGTCCTGGGGTTGTTCAAGCAGCTTAAAGGTCTAACCCTCTCTCATCCTGTTTCAAGATTACCCGGAGAGCAATCTGCTGCCCCCAGAGATCATTAGGCCTAATGTATCTGCCATGTGGCACAAACATGCGCTGAAATAATCACAAATAGTCTTAGGAAGGTTAATGATTCTGCCTGTTGTATTTGTGGAATCAATAGAGATATATGTTCAAAAGAGGGAAGAGGAGACATGGAAAAATGTGTGTGTGTGTGGGGGGGGGTAAATCTGCTTCTTCAACATCATTATTTAGACAGGTGGATACAACAGCTCTTAAACAGATTACATTCCTGAGCCTCTTTAAAATAATATTAGTTAGAAAGCAGGTGTTAGTGTCCTGTTCAAGAATTCTGTTCAATGGCACGCTCCTATGGTCTGGCATTCAACTGTCCAAATACATAGTAGTATAAGAAGCCTGATTGTATTTGCAAAAGAAAAGTAACATCTTTAACTTGGGACTATGACCTGCTTATGGCATCAATATGGCAGCAATGATTTGAGCTCCTTGCTCTGCTGGAGCTTTTTTCTGGAAAAATGGCACAAGAGGAGAGGAATTCTGATGGAAAGAACCCCAGCATCTGTTTGGCTCCATGTGGACCTTCCATTTGCTTCTGGCCCTCTGGTCTGGTGCCTCTTGCTATGCCTGTAGAATGGACAGGGATTAGTCAAAATAGAAAGAAGCAACTGTGCTTTCCCTGTATTGTAAGTATTTGGCCTTGTGTTCCTGGTATTAGTTTTGAGTTGGGATGGAATTCTGCACAAGGTGGCAGGACATCTTTTTAAAAAGAAACAGTAATTTCCAAGCTGTAATTTTGCCCCTTTCACCTGGTATATATAGCTGTGAGTTTGGGAAATACAAGAAATAAACACTTCAGGGCACAACCCAAAAATATTCTAATGAACTGTACAAGCTTGTCAGGTTTACTGCAGAAATGAACAAAGACATAGACAACCAGACATTGTGGAGAGATTTTGTCCACATGAAATACTGGTGCTTTATAAGAACCAAAATAATTTATTTGTGTGATTTAATTAAAATTTCATAATTCAATTGTTCAAGTCGGCACTCATTTCCAACTGAAATTTAAATGTTTTTGGCTCATTGCTTTAATGTTGTGTGTCCAGCTTGAGTCTGACACCTAGATTGGACATCCGTTTGGACTCACATCCATCACATCCCTTTGTGTGTGTCTGTGTGAGAGGGAAAGATTACAATGAAAAGAGCAGAGGAGAGTCATTCCAGGAAAGCTAAACTCTACTGTCTCGGCTGTTGGAGTCTAAATTCAAGGCTTTCAAGCTGCCTTTGGTCCCCTGAGTTTGTTCTCTCAGTCCCTCTCTCGCAGTGAACCTGCCAATGGGGCCAGGGTCCCCAAACAGGTGACCAGTTCATCTTACACAAACACATGCACCCATGTACACACAAATATTTAAATGGGGCCTGGGGGCCTGTACTTCAGAAATACGAAAATAAATATTCAAAGCATACTCAGTGTAGCTGCGTTTTGTTTTATACTTCCTCCATACAGACACTGATGCTACCCAAGTTCCAAGGACAGAGAATGTTTCACAAACATGCCAAAGACTGGACCTGGCGCAATTTGCTCATCTCAGCATCAATGTCTGTGGACGCATTTGTATTTATTTACTTATATTCTACTTTTCTCCCCCTTTGAGAGTCAATGTAGCTTAGAATTCTGTTCTCCTCTCCTCCATTTTCTCACAACAACAACTCTGTGACAGGCCTGGGATCACCCATTGAGTTTCCATGGAAGACATGGGGTTCGAATCTAGGTTGCCCATGACCTAGTCCACAACTCTGTCCACTACAGCACACTGGCTCATACTGGATGGCACAGTTTCCTTATATATATAATAAAATCACAGATGCACACACCTTGTTTGTCTGGAAGGCAGATTAGAATGAATAAAACTTTTCTGTACCACTTCAGAGAGAGGGTAGAATAATGTCCTGCCCTTTGAGCTTCCCTGGAATCCACATAATTATACAAGAGACAATTACTGTCAAGGTTGGGCTTCAAAACTATCTTCCAAGTTCATAACCACTGGACAGAAATGGCTGTGTGGAGGAATCAGGAGGGATGAGCATGCATTTAAAGATTAGTGTTGCCTGTAAACATAACTAAGTTGGATCTGTTTGTGTGCCTTTTAAGTTAAGAAAAATCAATATGTTTCCAGAGTTCCTGAATTGCTTTAAGGCACTTTGTACCTTCTGAACATAGGAAAGATGTATTAAGAGCAGAATTTATTTTGCTTCATTTCAGCAAAGCCGTGCACAACAATGTGTTGAAGTATTAGCCTCTACACAGTTAAAAAAAGGCATTAATATATTACGTACAGAGCCTGGATGTATCATTATCGCAGTGAATACACTTAAAGGAGAGGATTAAAGGGAACATGCATGATAGGTGACCAGGAGTTTGGTTTTTTTGCCTAAGCTAATTCATAAATTCAGAGGCAGGCTTAGAAAAAGAAATCAATTAATATGCCCTGTGACAGGGAAAAATCAGTAAGTGGGAATGGCCAGTTCTTCATTTATGAGAGGAAAAATAGGGAGCCTTTAATAAAACCAACAAGCTCCACACATTCATGATCCCCATACAAGAGCCTCCTGAACACAGCACAGTTGATAAGTATTGATTATGTGAACTTGAACCCATTTGGGATGTCTACATCTAAATGGATCTGAATTATGAATCTTGTAGTCCCTTGCTGAGTCTTCCGGCTCTTATCTGCACATTCTGCTATATATAAAAAGTCCTTTCCCACTCCTTGCTCCCCAGATTGGTAGAGGCTACAAGGTACATTAGTTTACAACTTACAGGTGCTTGGCCGTTTTGGATATATACATGAAAAAAAGTTATGGTAAGGCACCATGCTAAATCCAAGAAACATATTTTGAACTCAGTTTTGAATGCCCAAATCAAGGAAGTAGCCTCCACTAGAAATTTAATCAGGGCTGTTGTGGTATAGTGGTTAGAATGTTGGATTGGGACCTCTCCTTTAACCATGGAAGCAAGCTAACTGTCCTTGGACCCATCACAATAACTCAGCCTAACCTTCACCCATAAGGTTGTTGATGAGAGGATTAAATCGTGAAGGGGGAAATAATGTGAAAAGCAGCTTTGAGTCCAATCAAGGGCGATTTCTCACTGGTGACTAATCCTGGGAAAGTCACCCGAAATATCCAGGTTTCCTCACAAACTCCCCACTGCCAAACCACAGAACACAGATAATTCCCATTTCTGGCACTCCTCCTCCTCCACCACCACCCCCGCCCCCATCATGTGATTTTCCTGGACCTGCTTGTATATGCACCTTTTTGAAAAAAAAAACACTAATAGGAGATGGGGGCTACACATTTGAGGGTCCATAATTTTGGCCCCCATGATTCAAACTTCACCAAACCTGGGTTGTATCATCAGGAGGAGATTCTACTGATACCACCCAGGTTTTGTGAAGTTTGGTCTAGGGGGTCCAAAGCTATGGACTCCCAAAGGGGGTGCCCCATCCCAGCTATGTTTTGAACACCTCCTTGGTGCCATTTGGACTAGATAGACTCAATGGGACCCCAAAAAGAAGGCAGTAGCTTTGCATCTTAAGTTTAAATTGCTAAACAGAGGGTATCTTTCAATAAGGCCATTATTTCTAGATTCTAAAGTTACCTATTGGCCTACAGTGACTCAAATCCAAAGCTTTCTGTCCTAAGGAAAAAAAGAGACCCCACATATCTCAATTCCCCTCACAACTCTGTATACATCTCTTCTGTTCATGCTTGAGGCACCTGTTACACTAATCTGCCTGTGTGTTCTGTTATCTCTGAAAGTGAGAAACTGATGCAGGGCAGATCTGATTTGATAGCATATTGCCTTAACCTCTGTAAAGTCAGAAGAGATAACAATTTATGACCAACTAGCAGAATTAATGAGAATTTTTTAGGAGCCATCAGATGTGAAGCCCATCAATTAAAGGGAAGTTAGAAACCTTCAGAAGAAGTTTAGAGTCTGTTTGGAGAGTCTTTTAGACCAATTCTCCTTTTTGGGTGTGTGTGTGGGGGGAGATATTGGCCACTTAATATAAGCAATGATATAGGCTAAAAGGATAAATATAAAAGGTATAGGGCAAGTAGTAGTTCAGGAATTTCTGTATTATACAGTATTTGATAGGTAGAATGCATGCACAAGCAGGCTTATGGCAAAGACCCTTAGGACAGATGCAGTGTACATCCCCCACAAAAGCTCCTGTGGGATCCATGAGGCTGAGAAGGAGTCCATTAACATCACATTATGTTTTGTTCAAGTGACCCCACGTGAAATGCTTTATTTTTCTCTGTAACTCTGAATACCAACTACTTCCATATACAGAAGAAATTAAAGAGGTTTACTCATAGAGCATATTATAATGGGAACTTCTTGCACCTGTTGGTTCCAGGCACTGAGAATTAGATTTCCTCCTCTTTTTCATGGTTATATGTAGATGGGAAAAATATTGGTGGGCACCATCTCAAAATGGCTGCCACGGGAGCAGGGCTAATATTAAGCTATCGGGTGGTTCTAAACCAAGTACTTTCTATGACTCCGGGCCTTTCCCCACTTTCGTCCTTCCCCTCTATGCCACGTGCTGCTCTCAGCCCGCAGCATCCCAGGCGCGCGCCCGGCTGTCCCCACAACCCCGTGCTCTGCGCGGGGCCATCAAAAGGAGCCACTGAGAAGAGCGCCTGGGATGCTGCGCACTGAGGGGCGCGACAGCAGCAGCTTCGAGGCGGCTGCGCTGTCGCCGCCCCTCTCAGTGGGGAGTGCTGAGGGACCCTGCGCTACTCTCCTCCAGTAGCGCGGGGCTTAAGGGAAGTGGGGAAAGGCCCTAAGGAAACTGCTTTCAAATGGATGATACTTGTTTCTTCTTAAGCACTTACTGATTCTTGCAAGTACAGAAAAGACAGCATAGATTACTTACTTTGGGAAAGAGATGCTTCTTGGCTTTAGTTTCCATAAGAAGGGGAGAGTTTGTTCCCTACTCAGTTGCAGGGAGGGTTTCCATGCCCAGAGATAAAAGGAAATCTGTATCTATGACCATGCCAAGGACTCCTAGCCAGAGGCGAACCGAGGGTAAATGGCACCCCCCACCCAGGGGCAGGGCTCCACCTCCTTGCTGCTGCCCCGCCCCCACACCTGGGGTGAGGTTCCACCCCCATGCTCTGCTCCCCCACCCCTTGCCAGCTGGGTTCCCAGCCAGCAGCCGGCAGTCCCTTCTGCTCTGGCTCTGGCTCTGTCCACCCTGCCCTACATCAATATATATAGCTCTGTCCTCTAAATCAATATATGCAGTACAGACACGTCCTTCATTGACCTCATATCAAATCAGCTGTTACTCATCCACTCATTGTTTTCAAATTATTGTCCCTAGGCAAATATACCACTGTTTCTAGCTGTGATGCTCCTGCCTGGGATTAGTTAAATTGGCTGTTGTGAGTTCTGTAGGTTGTGTGGCTGTTGTGTGGTAGTTTTAGTTCCTAACATTTCACTTGCATCTGTGGCTGGCATCTTCAGAAGCATGGAGAGAAACACATCTTACCGTGACACGCCTCTGAAGATGTCAACCATAGGTGGAGGTGAAATGTGAGGGGCTAAAACTACCAAACCACGGCAACACAGCCTAGAAAACCAACAACAGTCAGTTGATTCTGGCCATGAAAGCCTTCAAAAATGCTGCTCTGGGTTTCATGATGGAGGGAAGGAAGGGCGACCTCTCATCATCTTAGTCTTGATCTTGGTCTAGTCACAGTTCTCTCATAACTCTCAGCCCCACCTAACTCATGAGGTGTTTGTTTGGGGGAAAGGAAGAGAAAGGAATTTGTAACCTCCTTTGAGGCTCCTTACAGGAGAGAAAACAGTGGGGTATAAATCCAAACTCTTCTTTAGGTCTGGAATTTATAATTGTTCAGCAAATGTCAGTGATTTGACTGCATTGCTTCATTTTAGAGTTCTCCTTCAAAAGTTCAAAAATCCATTTCAACCTGATTACAATGTATCCAGAATAGAGAACTAAAATTTGGGTGCATTAGATAGAGTGTTACAGGACTCTTGTACCTGTGGGTTTGGAATTATTTTTTTAAAAAAAACACCTTTTTCATACTCAACACAAACGGATTGTTAAGCAGATGAGGACCAGTTTATCTGCTGATTACCATTATCCTTAGATTTATGGCTCCATCCCACAGATTGTAGTATAAAGAGGAGCTTTCTATAGAAAAGGTGAGTGGGAGAATGCTGAATATTGATGACACCAGGCCTTTGGCAGATAAGTCAGATGTGCTGAATAATTTGAAAACAGTGAGTGGATGGGTGACAGCTGATTTGATATGAGGTCAATGAAGGAAGTGTCTGTTCTGCATATATTGATATAGGGCAGGGTGGACAGAGCCAGATCCCCCCCCCCCCAAGCTATCTATGTAAGTGAGCTACCCTTCACTATCCATGCTGCTGTCAGAAGACTTTTTTCAAGCAGCAGAAATGGCATGGCAAACATACTGTTGTGTGAAGTCAGCATTCACACTACTGCCCCAGTACATGGCATAATGTACTAGCTGAAAACTGCACTAACTGAAAACTGCATCTCCCAGATATAACAGAAGTCTGAAGGATCAACTCTTCTTTGCACAAATAACTCTGGTGTACCCGCTCACCAAAATCTTCATGGTTTGTGAGTACTCTCTGTCCATACTGTTTTGCTCATGCAAATAAACTCACAATGCCACCCTTCTAAGCCCCTTACCTTCATTGGCTTGAGAGTTGTACTTAGGCTAGGACTTACAAATTGGGTGCAAATATATCTTGCTTTTCTTCCAAGGGAGCATTGTTTTAGGGAGCATTTGCACAACATCATCCTCTAACTATCTACATTCCAAGTTTTCACCAAACCTACTTTAGTGCAATCTTTCCTTGAAAAAAATGCAGTCCAAGCAAGTTAGCATGCCATCTGGATGGAAACATTTCGATTTTCAAAGGTCTTGCTCACTTGGACCCAATTTGTCTTGATCTTTCCCTTGTGGCCACCATTTTCCTCACTGGAGGGCTTTTTTTTTTAAAAAAAGTAGTAATTACTATAGCAGTATAATGTATAGCAATTACTGATTCTTTTTTTTTAAAGGTGAAGAGTTGGTTTTGATACCCCACTTTACTGTAAGTAGTCTCAGAGCAGCTTACAATCACAATTCCTTTTTCTCTCCACACAGGCAACTTGTGAAGCAGGTAGGGTTGAGAGACCCTTTAGGGTTTCCAAGGCAGGAGCTGTTCAGAGGTGGTTTGCCATCATCCACTTCTGCAATGGTTGAAAGAGTTCTGAGATAACTGTGACTGACTCAGCTTTTCCCAGCAGGCTTCACGTGAAGGAATGGGAAAACAAACCCAGTTCACCAAATAAGAGAGGGGAATCAAACCGAGTTCTCTAGATTAGAATCTGCCTCTTTCATGCTAGCTTTCAAGAAAGTGATCTGGTAGCATAGCAGAAAGTACTTGAAAAACTCCCTTGTGGATGTTCTCCTGCAACAAAAATGACATTTGGGATTTTTCAGGATAACAGGAAATGGGCTCCAGAAATCTCAGAAATGGTTGGGAATAACCAGAAATTTCTGGAGTCAGAGTTTTAAGACTCCCAGGACTGGTTTTTTTCCTTTATTTTTCCATGGTGATGGGTCTTCCTGTGATTTGGTTTTGGCTTGCCTTGTTAGTTTGGCTCGGATTCTCAGGTTCAACATTGTCCTTGATTCTTAGGTTGTACATTGATTTAGATTTTCTGATTTTAAGGCACTTGCAACCGGAGGTCTTGCTCTGTATGAATTGGGTGCTTCCCTGGTTTTATTTTGGGCTGCATTCTCAGGTTGTACATTAGTTTTGTGTTACGCTTGCTATGTCGTTCTGCAGTTTGGTTAGAATGCCCTCATTCTGCATTGCTTCTTTGGATTTGCTGGTTCTGTCTGCTTTGAAAGGTTTTTGGCCAGGGGTTAGTTTGATTGCTGTTGTGGCTTTGGTAATTCTTTGTCTTGGAAAAAAAACATGGATTCCCCCCCCCCCCCCCCCCCCCGCTTCAAGAAAACAAGAGCGGGAAGGGAAGGTCAACAGCAGCTTGATGCCCAACTGAAATTTGGGAGCAGACAGGGGTTTCACTACTCAGTTTCAACCCGTGCTTAGTAGTCTCTGGTTTTCCCCTAGTCTTTCAGCAGGAGGAGCTGTGGCTCAGAGGTAGAGCCTCGGCTTGGCATACAGAAGGTCGCAGGTTCAGTCCCCAACATCTCCAGTTTAAAGCACCAGGTACCAGGTGATGTGAAAGACCTCCACTTAAGACTGGAAGCTGCTGCCAGTCAGAGTAGTAGACAATACCAATCTTCATAGACCAATGATTCAGTGTAAAGCAGCTTTGTGCACTCTCAGGTATTCTCATGTACTTGCTGGTATCCCACAACCCTGTGCGTTTTTTTACTTTATTTCAACTGAAAGAGAAATGAAGTCCACAGCTGGAATACTATACATTCTGAAAGGGAGCTATATCATTGGCAGATAGCCTGAAAACATTAACTGACGAAAAACCAAGGCAGATGTTGTCAAAATTTGAATAAACAACCACAAACTAAAAACTGAGACAAAACAGCTTAGCTCATGAGCCTCTATTTAGCAGCGCAAGGAGGGGGCAATATCTAACCACCGTAACACAAGAGACATTCTGGTTCGCCTTTCATTTTTGAAAACCAAAAGTCAGACCAAAAGCTGCTTGAACAATTGGATCGAGAGCTGAAACAACAATGAGCAATTGACTGGGAATTAGCAGTAAATTGGATTGCTACAGTTTCATGCACAGAATATGTAAAGTACTTTATACTAGTGGAATAGCAGGGTTGCAGGCAGAGATTAGTCTATCAGTGCTACAACGAACAAAGGCAGTGTGATGCTGGATAGAGACGTGCATCAAAAGCAGCTGTTGAGGAGAAGAGATGGACAATATGCTTCTCGAACAGTTTTACGGTGCATTCATTTTCTCTTTCGAAGTGGTCTGCATACAATGTCGGCCATTGCTGCTTAAGTTAAGTTCCTCTAAGATTGTGACGTGGTACCAGTTTCACAGAGAAGTAAGCTAGCATCTTATCAGATCTCAGAAGCTAAGCAAGGTCAGTACTTGGAAGGGAGACCTCCAAGGAAGAATCTGCTAAGGAAGGCAATGGCAAGTCACCTCTGCTTCTCACTTGCCTTGAAAGCCCCTTGCTGGGGTCACCACAAGTCAGCTGTGACTTGACAGTTCTTTACACGCACCAGTAAAGTGACTTTTTAGTGCTCTTTGCAGGGTCACATCTAATTATTTCAAAGTGTAGACTAGCATAATTATGAGCATAGATATACCCAGTTTTTACCTTAAAAAAACTTTTCAAAATATACCCTGTGTGTCCTTTCATTCCTTTGCTGTGGTGGAAAAGTGGAATTCCTACTGGGATCATAAGAGAACTTTGTGCTATGGGAGGAAGTTTTCTCACAGCTACAGAAGCTGCGCAACCCCCCACTGAAGCTTTAGGTTAATCTAGAGTATTCAATCACGAAGCACTTACCCATGGCACTTGGAGTTCCCTCTTGACACCAGAGGGGTATGTGTGTGAATTGCGTAGGAGTAGCCTAATTCTCCCTTTTGTTTGTTGTGAACAAACAAGAATCTTTTCTTTGGGTTTTTGTTTTTGTTCTTGTTTTGAAAGGTATACAAACTCAGGAGGGATGGGTTAAAAATGACCATTTGGATGAAGAGGACAACTCCCTGTGTGCTCCAGACATTTTCTTGCATCCATGTTCATGAACTTGGATGGAAGACCTTCATACTGAATCCCCAGAAGGGGAGAGAAATGGAGCCCTAAATGGGATGGTGTTGCAAGAATTCACTCATCTTGTTGCAAACCTGTCTTGTTATATTCCCTAAAAATTCTATACCCTTGATCTTTTCTATGTAGCCTTCATAAGAGTCACAATGCAATGTTTGGGAGGAGGGGCATGAACCCTTTCAAGAGGCAGCATGACCCCATCACCAGTGTGAATCCAACCTTTGCTGGCATAAAGGGCATTTAAGCCAGGGCGGAGGCACTTAAGCTGGCACTGAGGAGCTGTGTGAACACGATGCCTGGGCTCCGGTGCTGACATGATGCCAACATCCTCTGGTGTAGGGGCCCAGGCTGGTGCTGAAAGAGGTGTTCCTGAGGTGGGGCCATATTTAGTCGACTTCCTGAGACCAGTCATACCCCCATCGGTCGGTGCAGGGGTTGGAGGAGCATCCCTGTCGGCTTGCTGTCCGCAATGCAATGAGCCTTTTATTTATTTATTCATTCATTCATTCATTCATTCATTCATTCATTCATTCATTCATTCATTCATTCATTCATTCATTCATTCATTCATTCATTCATTCATTCATACATACATACATACATACATACATACATACATACATACTTTGGGCTTCTATACCGCCCCGTCCCCGAAGGGCTCTGGAGGTGGTGTTGCTGTGCCATCCCTGAACATGGTTCAACTCCGACTCTGCCCCCCAATATTGTCCTGAGAGTTGTTCTTAAGCACTATTAATTTAGTTAGGATCTGTAACTTCAAAGGACTGAGTTATAATTTAAGGGAAAATTGTTAAAAGCCTAATAAGGAGCTTGTAGGAGAGCAGAGTCCTTCCAAAGTGACTATAAAATTATGAATACTATAGAAGGTTAATGACAAACTGAATTCTCTGATCCTAAACCTGCTTCCTTGGAAGGAAATCTCACTGAGATCAATCAGGATTAGTTCCAGATGTAGTAAAAGAAGCCACCTGTTATTGTAATAAATGCTTAATAAAATAAGAGGAATTTTATGCTGAATTCGGCATACAGATAGGAGTGATCTTGAAACTGGATATTATCAAACTTGACCATCAAACTGAAATTCCCCCCCTTTCCAATGGTTCATTTGATTGACTTTTGTAGTTCAACAAACATGATGTTTTCCCAACTGTTCTTCAAGAACTGCAGAACAAAGTTAGCCTAGATATTGGCTCTAGGGGCTTTCCCCACTCACCTTCTGCTGCGCGCTGCTCTCGCGCCCCCTCAGCGCGCATCATTCCTGGCGCGCTCTCTGGGTTCCCCACGCCCCCGTGCTCTGCGCGGGGTCATCAAAAGGTGCCGTTTCTTCAGTGCCAGGAATGACGCGTGCTGAGGTGGTTGCCGCCCTTGCAAGTGGGGAGCGCCGCTGGACCCCGCGCTACTTTCCCGGAGTAGCGCGCAGCAGAAGGTAAGTGGGGAAAGCCCCCTAGATATTGGATATTACTAGTGGGTTTTACTTGCATATATTTTATTATTATTAACCCCTTTAACAAAGGGAGGAATTTGATGTGGTATGCCAGACCCTGAGTAGAAACATTACTGACACCATATTCTGTCATGCGGGCTTACTTGCAAAAAGCATAATTGTTTTAATTTTTAATACATTTTATTTTATCAAAAAAGGAGAAATTATTTACACATATGTACTTACATGTACAAATACAAGATTCCCTATTCTGTTAAATCACTGGGATTAAAGATGTAAGTCTTCTTAACAAAGTGTTCCATTCTCTTAAACATCAAGTTCCTAATTTTTCCCCACATTTCCTTAACAATATGTGGGTTTGCTTTGACCTAACATACCGATCATGTTTCTGCAGTTGCAGTGCAGATTTCCAAGCTTTGGCAAGTACAAAACAAGCTGTCATCAATAGATAAAGAGCTAAACACTGATGTACTCATGGTACTGGAATTACAGAATTAAAACAAGTTCAGTCGATCCTTTTAGCTCAGTAGTGAAACTCACAGATGACACATTTACAATCATTTTCCCCAAAACATTAGGCTCTTGTACAGTGCTAACACCTGGTGCATTTAGACCTTTGGGCATGCAACAATCTTCTTAAGCAAATTTGCTTTTAAATTTATAGTCCTTAGTGGTAATGTGCTGTCATGCAAATGATTACAGGGATACAAGGTTACAGGGATAATGTCACCCCTACTCTAAAAGAACTGCATTGATTACCCATCTGTCTCAAGGCACAATGTAAAATGCTTACCCTTAAGGTCTCAAATGGCTTGGGGCCAGGACACCTTCCAGGCTGCCTTTTCCCATAATATCCAACCTGCCAGGTGAGGCAGGGGGCCACTAGAGACAGGGCATTTGCTGTGGTGGCACCTCACCCTGGAACTGCCCTCTCTCAAGGGTCACCTGGCACCTACTTTTACTTCCTTCTAGGTGTCAGGCTAAAACACATATTTTACCCAACCTTTTAACTAGGGTTTTTCTATCACCAAATTTTTAATGGTCTGCTTTTGTTTCTAAGTGCAATGGCTTGTGTTTTAATGGCTTTTGCATTTCTGTTGTGATGTTGTTTAAAGCATAGGCAGCCCGAGCAGGACTCTGAGGAGATGGCATGGAAGTATTCTACATAAATAAACAAATTATTTTAATAATACCACCTTAAGGAAAATTCCACCCTTCTAAAGCCAAGGAGGTCAATAAACTTCAAGGATGGAACTCTACTTGGAATGGCACTGTAAGATTTCAACAATGAAATTGATCCAAGAACTTGAACAGCCAGGCATTTTTTGTCAATTTCATTTTTACTACACAGACTGAACAGTGTGAGTTTATGATTTTGTGTGGGTGCCCAGGTCTGATGCTGGGACCTGGAATACAAGAATATTCCCAATGGTGGGGAGCAAAAGGGCTGATGAGATCACACCAAAGTAATCGGAAATATCCAATTTCTATCTAAATGTTCTGCTTCTGTGTCCTACAGTGATGTTTGTATTGGATACATTTTGGTTAATATTGCAGAGTTTGCCCAGTCATTGGAAGCATGACACTGAGTGCAGTAAATCAATCCTTCCAAGAAATAAATTGCAGAAGTAAAACTTACATTTATTAGTGTAGATTTTGTTCACATTCTTGTTGAAGTAGATAGGATAGAAATTCAATCTAAGGAGTACATTTCCCTTACACAAACAGACAGCTGTTTCAGTAGCACATGTGTGCATGTACGCAATATTTGTTTCTACTGGAAAGAACTGAAAAAAATGGCTGTGTCCATTGCAGTCCATGTGGAATGGCTACTGAGAGAGAAGGTGCAGGGGTCAGAAGGCAACTCCTTGGTTCAGACAAAGAGGGATCATCCCATTCAACAAACAAAGAAAAAAATAGGATGTGTAGTTCCTTAGGAAGAGATGCCAGTGCTCCATGCCTGCTGACTTTGTTACCTCCATTGAGAAACTGGTTTGAGATCTAGAACACCATTTGTCTGCATAGTGCAGCTATGGGAATAGTGGTAGAAAGTGTAACATGAGCCTTTTGGTTTCCAGCTTGATTTGGGAAATCAATCTGCTCTAAGCAAAAACAGGAAAGGTATGGTGGGTGGTATCAATTAGCAGGAGAGTAGGGTAAGCATGGATCTTTGCACAAGAAAGTAGGGCATCGCCAGCCACAGATGCAGGCGAAACGTCAGGAGAGAATGCTGCTAGAACATGGCCATACAGCCCGGAAACCACACAGTACCCCAGTGATTCCAGCCGTGAAAGCCTTCGACAATACATTAAAATGAGTATCTGTTTGTAAAGATACCTTTTCTTTATGGTGCCTTCTATTGTTTTATTGATGTTCTTTTTTATTGTAAGCATCTCTTCGATATTTTTTTATGCAGAGAGGTGGGCTGCAAAGATTTTCAAATAAAATACCGAACATGGAAAATTACCTGCAATAACTGATAATTAACCAATTCCTTTCCATCCAATCTCCTTCCCTCTCCACTGCTGTGTCTTGAAAATTCTTGTACCGATTAACAATGAAAAAATGCAACTCAGCTTTTCATTTTCTCATGCTCAAATCCCCCCCAGTCTAAAGCAGCAGGACTGAAGTATGGTTAATTTGGGAAGTGACAATCCTGTCAAAGTTATGCACTTTTGAGATGCATGGATAGGTGGCAGAGAGCTTTTCTTCTTTAATTTCATTATACCCCCTTAAGGAATGCATGCTTATCTAGTATTATTTAAGTCTTTATAATAACCATTCTATTTGTAAACCAAGGGTCACTGCCCTTTTTTTAAAAAAAGAACTGCTTCTGAGTAATGAAAACTGTCCCAAGAGACCCCACTTTCCCATCATATTATCTAGTTTTGTTCTCTCCTAGAAACTAGAAATAGAACATGGGCTAGGAAGACCACTAGAAATGAAGCTAAGCAGCACAGAGAAATATCCTATGAATTAAGACAGCACATATTTTATGGTATGTTTCTGGGTTTTCAAGGGAATGTACCAATTACTCTGCAGCAGCCACCAAGCTATCTGTTGGAGGCCCTTGGTATGGGCTAGCATGAGTGAGCTTGCAGGAACACAAATGCTTCTGAGAAATACTTTTGTACATTTGCAATGCTGAGCTCATTTTTGTGATAGTCCCCTGTCACGCTTCCCAAGTGATGCCCTGAAATCATCTTATCTGCCATTGTCTTTATTTGGTGCTTTCAGCTGGCCAACACAAGACCTCACACCATGGCTTCTTGAGTTATTTTCCTCAAAGCCACTTCCCCCTTGTATGAGGTTTATCCTAAGGTAACCTCAATCTGAGAAGTACTGTCTGAAGGCTATAGAAGATATTCAAGTATGGAAGTCACAGCTTAGGTGTTCATTACCTTGCTGTTACGTTGTTTACTCTGTCAGGCTACAGTGCTCATAAACAGGAAAGGCCAAAAGCTCCTTGCAAATCAATTGCGACATTACTGACAAACAGAATGTTCTGTAAAAAAGAGCGACTTAATAGGTGTAATAATAACTTGAGGGGGAAAAAACCATAACAAAAAAAAAAATCTAAAAACCACCTACAAGTCATACGTACCTGCAACAGTTTAAGTCTTGAGCGTTAGAATAGGGGAACTGTAAGGATCCTCATCTCACCAGATGAGACTGTGCCATTACCAATGACAGGGCAGTGGTGTTGTCATGCTAATCAGAATAAATATCATGTAAGCAGCTGTTCTTGAACACCACACTCCAGTTGTGTCTGAAGTGCCACTACAGTCAGCTTGATTAATTTCCTTCATGTCAATGAGGTTTGTCATGTCTGGCATCCCTGCTGAGCCAAGTATAAAAGATGCCACAAGCTATTCTCTACAGCTGGCAACATAAGGTGAAGCGTAAGAACCAGCATAAACATATTGGGCTTCTCATTTCCCGCCTTACCGCTGAGGTTGAAACTGTGCATCATCTTTTAAGGCACATTCAGGGTGGTGTAATAGGTAGAGGGCCTTTTCACAGAAACTTTTTAAATCATAGTATAGATATTTTAGTATAGTATAGATATTTAAGCTTAATAAAGCTAAAGAATAAATTACCAAAGAAAAGTGAAGTAACTGATTTGATTTAGATGTATTGAATTATGTGTTTAAGTTATGGGTCGTTGGGGTAGGATAGATTATGTTTGGGTAATTGTAAATGTGGGTCATTTGTTACTTGTTACATGTTAATATTTGTTGATGTCTTATGTGTTTCAATGGTTTCATGTATGTTTTATGTTCAGTTTTTTTAAAAGAAGGAAATTAATAAAAAGTATTATGTAAAAAAAAGAAACTTAAAAATCATTTTGAGGCAGGAAATAAATTGAATTCTGCATTGTTTTCCCCCCTTACATTTCACAAACAATTTTTTCCAGCCTCAAAACATTTTAAATTAATCCCTCGTTTTAAATGGTTCTTTAGCCTGAAACATTTTCAAAACATTTTTGCTTGCTGTGCAATCTATTTACTATGCTTTCCATGCCTCTCTGAACTTGCCAAACGTCCTCCTTGGTGCCATTTTATTATGCCACTGAGCTCACTCAGTTCCCCCTCACCTTTTTATTTTCATCATTTCTGTGTTTTTTTTTTTTAATTGGTAGGGTAAAATGTTGTAAGCATCCATTGTATGAGCTGTACGGAATTGCAGTAAGAAGCATTGAAGTACTGATTCAGCAAATAACTCTAAAAAGGGGGGAATATCCCCTCACAGTAGCCATGAATCGTTATGAGAGGGTGAGTACAGACAAACACTGGGGCAAGGGGGGGGGATTGAAAACATTTTACAAACATTTTAGGTGATTTGTGCAGAAAGGCCCAGTGTTTGGACTTGGACTGAGAGAACCTGGATTCGGACCCCCCAATTAGGCCAAACATTCACTTTGGTAAATTACTGTGTATGTGTAAAGTGCTGTCAAGCCACAGACAACTTATGATGACCCCAGCAAGGCAACTGAGAAGGAGAGGTGGATTGGCATTGCTTTCCTCTGCAGAATCTTCCTTGGTGGTTTCCCTTCCAATTAGTGACCCTGCTCAGCTTCTGAGATCTGATGAAATTGGGCTATACTATGCCACTTTCACTCCTTCTAAGTACATTACCACCTCTGCCTAATTTACTCTACAACAGGGACATAGGTATAGATTTTTTATGGGAGGATCACATTGGCATGGCCACACCTCCCCAAGCCCCGCCCCAGCCTCAGTGCTTAGAAAAGCAGCTCTCCGAGGCCAGGTATGGCAGACTTTCCTGCCCCCCCCACCCTGGCCCCCTGCCCTGGAGCCGGCAGCCCCTTATGCCCTGCCCTCCCCTCCAGACAGAGGTGTAACTAGGAAAAATGGAGCCCGGTGCAAAATCTGAATTTTGCATCCGTCCCCCCCCCCATGGGTGGCCGCTGTGATGCTGGAATCCACCCCCAAACAGCATCATTTTCAATGGTGTTCAAACTAGAGAGCCCAAATTCTCCTTTTAAATCTACCTTAAAAGGAGAATCTGGCGTCCCCAGTTAAAACAACATTGAAATTGATGCTGTTTTGGGGTGAATTATCCCCCACCCTGAAACAGCATCACTTGCAATGTTTCAACTGGGGACCACAGGGGGTGGATTTAAAAGGGGGTGGATTTAAAAGGAGAATCTGGGGAAATTTTGGGGTGCCTGCTGTCAGGGGTGCAATTGTTAAGCTAGCAGCACCAAACTTTCAGGGTATCTTTAGGAGACTCTCCTGATGATACCACTCGGGTTTGGAAGAAGAGGATACACATGATTCTCACATAATAAACCACACTTATTGTGAGAATCCATCAATGACATTTCACATTGGTTTGGTGTATAGCTTTGTAGACTTTGCCATGGGCAAACCCTCACAATGCCCTGTTTTCAAATTAAAGAGAATGCACATATAATCTGTGTACACCATGTGCTTGATTTTTTGCACATGCATTGAGTAATTAGCTTGTTACATTCAATGCATGCAAACACCAAAAAGGGGGAAAGAAAGAACTCAATCAAAACAATACAGAAAACTACAAAGGTGGAATTGAAAACTATAAAATCTATATCAAACTTAATGTATTTGTTATATAGTGTATGCAATAAACTTAGTTAAAAACAGAAGGCATGAATTTCAGGCTATACCTTTAAAATCCATGGAAATTATTGCACATATCCCAAACAAGGCTGATGATACAATTATGTCAGTGACCAACAAAGGACTATATATGTTTTGGTTTCTCAAGTCTTCCTTAGTGGTCATACATAGAAACATTATTATGAAAATAACACATTCAGAAATGCACCTTATAGATATTATTGTATGTAAATGAAAAACCTTCCAACTTCTGTGGCCTGATTTTTTTTGTAACAAAAATCATGGATTTTGCACCATTAAGATTAACTCACAATCTGGTATATAATTACCTGTGTTTCAGGATGCATGACATCCACAAGTGGTAAAATGTAATGTAACATTCAATGAATGTACAGCTGAATGTGTGATTTAAAAGAATAAAAGACCACTTCTATTCAGGTACTAGTCACCTATTTCCTTGTAAAGAGAATGCAAGTTGGGTCTCTTCTACAACAGATATGCAGCATGCACATGCATTCACTATCAGTCATAAACAGGGGCAACATTTTTGCAGGTATGGTTTGGATCCTGCATTCTCCCTCATGTGAATTGGAATCCTATTTTACTTTGTTTCACCACCGAGTTTTGAGGGAGAAATTTAGCATTCCGAAAGGATAAGGGAGAACCACTGAAGCTGCCCAGAGCAACTTTGAGGAAGGGCAGGATAAAATTGTGATAGATACACAGATTTATCTGAACTGTCAGGAAAAGACTTCAGGGAACACCGAGCCTGCCATCCTGTCCCCTGTGTTTGTGTATCCTCTCCTGCCCTGCCTAAAGCTTGAAGTGGGGTGAATAAAATTCTTCCCAGTCATCCCTATATCTAATAGTAAAGTGTGTGGCTGAAATAATCTCAAAGGCAGCAGAATAGACATGTCTACATACTCGGGGGCCTCTTGAGTTAAAAAGGAAACATGACTGTAAATTAACCCATATATACCTCAGAAACACAGACTAGTGTGGTCTAAGCTTGCTCTGGAAGGATAGTATTGTTGAGATCAGTTCAGTATGTGATTAAATGTGAGAGAAAACTGTAATAGAGATGAGGGAATTGGTTTTAGGGGTACCAGGCCTTTGTCTGGAACCCCCAGAAACATCCAGGGGTGAGGCACAGGGAAAACAACATCATACGATGTGTTGACATCACTTCCAGTTGAAAACCTGGAAGTGATGTAACATGTCTAAAATTCCCCCAATCTGTAGCATAGATTCACTTAATGCAATGATATGAATTCCAGATTTTCACCCAGAAGTGACATCAATGCATTACACAATTTTGTTTTTTCCCCTTGATCCCCCCCCCCCACACCACTTCACTAATCAAGGGCAGGGGAAAAGGAGTGTCAGTGGGAAGTTACTACTTCTACTGGGCAAGCAGAAACCTCCAGGGTTGCCAACCTCTAGGTGGGACCTGGAGACCTCCTGCTTGTACAACTAATCTCCTGACTACAGAGATCAGTATCCCTGAGGAAAATGGCTGCTTTGGATGGTGGAATCTATGGAACTGTGCCATGCTGAGGTCCATCCCCAAATCCCATCCTCTCTAGCCTTCAGCTCCAAAATCTCCAGTATTTCTCAACCCATAGCTGGCAACTCTGTCTACTTCCTAAGCCCATTAAAACTTCTATAGTCCTGGAAGGGGAGGAATTTTCAAATAATTTTTCCTCTATCCACAGTTGTTCAGAGACTTGGAGCTGCCCATCTGAATCTGACAGAATAAACTCTAGCAGTTTTGGATATAGTATAACCTGTACCTGACTTTTAATATTATGTTTTATTAACTTGTATAATTTTAACTAAATAACTATGTTTATAAACTGTCAGGTAATTATTTATTGTATAATAGATTCCCCTGAAAAACCTCTTCAGCCACACACATAGGGAATTTTAACTGAGTGATAAAATGTATTTTACCGTATTTTGCACCATTGTTCTTGTCCTTATTTTTCATCTCATAAGAATTTGAAACAAGCACAGAAGGATTCCTGCAAATTTGAAAGAGCAGTCATTGCTTCAAAAGAAATAATATGTTGCCCTCACAACGTTCAATAAGTCAGCATCTCATTCAAGCTACTTGAATGCTTCTCGCTTCTCTCCCTTCCAGATATTAAGTGGATCCCTTATAAAAAACTGTGCCAAAAATAATGGATGATACCAACAATCCATGATATATCTGAATACCTCATTCAGCAATCCTAATTACAAGGAGAGACAGATACACAGCAGGATTGTCATTTGAGTTCTCATCCAATACAATAAATGTATAGATTAGCCCCATCAGTCAAAATTAACTAGTCAAAGTTCATTGTTTCTGCATGCCACCACTATTGACATTGTGGTTACAGTGAGACAGTAAAGGGCTTCAAATGAAAATGAGTCAATATTTATGTAATTAAGTCAATACATATGTGATTCAGAAGGGAAGCTTTACTGCACAGGAATAGACACTTCATATGCCAGTTCAACTCTGCTTGTCCTACTAATTGATTTTAGAGCCTGAGTTTTTGTACTGTTATTTTTCTTTGCCCTATTACGCATGGAACACTTACCTCATGACTCTTCTCTGCACAGTGGGTGTGCAGAGGACTTTCCTAGCATTTCTCTGTTTACACCCGAGGAGGCACCTCCTCAGAGAGCTCTCCAGGCCTTGTTCTTTTAACCCTGCCCATCAAATGATTCTTAAAGGCACAGATCTCATTACACCTTGTAATCAAGACTGCAGGCTTAGCCCTTAAAATTGCATTTACATTGATATTACTGTTCCAAAAATAATCCTCCCCCTGCCAATGAAAGAGGCAAATCAATTTCCTGGCTCACAGCCTGCTAAAGAAGGGGATCATCCTAGAACAGATATTCTCTCTCCCTCCCCTCCCCTCTCTTTCTCTCTCCACAAAATGCTCCCTCCTCCTGCTGCTTCTGCTGCTGCTGCTTCTGCTGCTGCTGCTGCTGCTGCTGCTGCTGCCGGAAGACAGAAGCTTGTTATTTCCAAGGTCTCTTTATATTGATATCTCAAAATATCAAGAGAACAAGAAGTCAGTGTTATGCGCACGAGCTTCTTTTCTGTTATTCAAAGCAGCTGGAAACATGGAAGAGAGGGGCAAGGGCGGAGGCATGCAAAGAGGCATGAGAGAGAGGGAAGTCTGGCTGTGGGCAGAGAGAAGAACTCTGGGGCAAAGTTATGCTCGCTGGCAAATCTGTCCCTGGTGGTGAAGCCAATTAAAAGTAATGCTAAAAGTGGTCTCACTTGCTGGGGAGAGAATGGAAAGTGAAAGCAGAGTTTGAGGAAATAGGTCCATACAAAAAATCTTGCTGCAATGGACATATGCCTACATCACGCAGCAAACACATTGTGCATAATCGGCCTTTTTTGATGTTTCATTTCCAAGATGAATAAATTTTGTATAGTACAGATATATTTGGAAAAGGGCTCTTAGAAACTGAGAATATTGAACTTGCTTTATGTTAAGCACATTGAGTTTCATCGTTATTTTTCCTGACTGCTTTTCAGCTTAGAAGCTCAAAGATTTCAGTTGTCATATAGTTCCCAGTTGTCTGTTGGCAATTATTTGTTCAAACTATTTGTATCCTTTCTTATCTCCTTAAGGAAGCTCACAGAACAATAACAGTTTGCAAAAAGCATTACAATGTTGTCCTTTCCCCACGATGCTTTCTCTGTTGAGAGAAGAGATGAGACGGAGGTGGGGAAGCAGGTGAGGGTGGGGGTGTGCCTGCTACAGTGGGTAACCTGGTATTGCTTGCTCTGAGTTGAAAAATACCTGTAGATTTTGGGGATGAAGACTGAGGAGGCTGGGGTTTGGAAAGGGGAGGGACGTCATTGGGGCACAGTGCCATAAAGTCCATCTTCCAAAGCAGCCATTTTCTCCAGGTGAACTGATCTCTGTCATCTTGAGATCAGTTGTAATCACAGGAGACTGTCATTCACCATTAGGAGATTGACAACCCCACTGGTGTATCTACCCAATTTGGTGGATAGTAAAGCATATACAAATAATGACACAAGCCAGTTACATGCCTGTGGAATTGAGCATAAAATCCCTTTGGGTTTGATTCCCATTTATGCACACGTTTTCCCTTTTTTGAAACTCACTGCACTTTCAGATGAGAGAATCCCTGCAGTTTCCAAAACCTGTTAAAGTGTGATTTGTCTCTCCCTTTGCAGGGAAAGCAAAGGAGATCACTGTGTATTAAGGTTTCTTTGGGTTTCCCCCTCTTTCCCACCTTCCTCCACTCACACAACAGTACCTTCTCCCCCTCTTCAGGCCACCATTTCAAAATGATTAGAAGGGCTTTCTTTTTAATTTTAACCCTTAAAAGTGACATGAAATTTACATGGTCTATCCACTGGCGTAATGCCCATTGGGCAAGGTGGGCAGCTGCCCAGGGCATCACCTTGTGGGGGGCATCAAAATGCTGGGTTCGTTTTTGGGTATTTTAGTGGTTTTCCATTTTTGGCCTGCAGGGGGCGCAGTTTTTAGGCTAGCAGCACCAAAATTTCAGCGTATCATCAGGAGACTGTCCTTATGCTACCCCCCACGTTTGGTGAGGTTTGGTTCAGGGAGTCCAAAGTTATGGACTCCCAAAGGGGGTGCCCCATCCCCCATTGTTTCCAATGGGAGCTAATAGGAGATGGGGGCTACAGTTTTGAGGGTCCATAACTTTGGCCCCCCTGAATTAAACTGCACCAAATTTGGGGGGTATCATTAGGGAAGTCTCCTGATGAGACCCTGAAAGCTTTGAGACTGTGCCTTCAGAAATGTGCCCCCCACAGCCTGCAACCCCCATGGGCAGCAATGCAGAAAACTCAATGCAGAACAAAGATTCTTGGGCAAATTTCTAGGATGTTCCTGCAGGGGGTGCATTTTTGGATGTATCGGCACCAAAATTTCAGGGTATCATCTGGAGATGATGGCACACCCCAAGCTTGGTGCAGTTTGGTTCAGGGGGGCCAAAGTTATGGACCCTCAAAACTGTAGCCCCCATCTCCTATTAGCTCCCATTGGAAACAATGGGGGATGGTGCACCCCCTTTGGGAGTCCATAACTTTGGACTCCTTGAACCAAACCTCACCAAACCTGGGGAGTAGCATAAGGACAGTCTCCTGATGATATGCTGAAATGTTGGTGCTGATATGTTTAAAAATGCACCCCCTGCAGGCACCAATGTCCTGGTGCAAAAACAATTTTGGTCATGGTGGAGTGGCCGCCCGGGGGCGGGGGGCAGGCATCCAACTCAGGTTTTGCCCAGGGCTACAGTTTGCCCAGGGCTGCCTCATTATGCCCCTGGGTCTATCAAAGTAACACTAGACCAAAGAACAGACACACACACAAAGCAGCAGGCAACCTCCCCAAGTGCAGTTTGCACAGAAAGAACAAGGAAGCAGTGGGTGGGCAAAATGGCAGCTGGGCTCAGCTAGGGATACTTTGCAGGGGAAGACTCACTGGGTAAACAAAACAGTGGGGAAAATCCACTACAAAGCAAACAGTTGTGGGGTAAGTAAGGCATGCTTAATTAGTCACAGTCAATAAAGAGTTACTGTCTGGTGGAGAGGATGTCAGCTTCCTGATGATACCTGGGAAAACATTATCAATAAAATGGCTGCTAGAGTTGCTTCAGTTAGGGCCTCTAGTCCAAGTTTGCATAAAATGTAAATTAATCCTTTGAGTTCCTTCAGAAATGGCTGGGATTGGTTCTCTTGGACCCGCTCTGAACGGGCCAATAAATATGGGTGTATGAATATTAAAAACCCATTTTGGGGTGAACTTCACACAGACCCCCCCCCCCAAAATGAGTCTGCCCTAAGTTATTTCCCCCAAACTGTTTTTTTTAATTGCTAAACTAGTGAGTGTTTTCAAAAATCCCAGGTTGCAGTCATTAGCAAGCGAACGGCTAGGCAGGAGGCATTTTTTTTCATCCCTTTCCATTTTTAAAGTGTTTGAGGCTTACATCTTCATAGCTATGCATGTGCAGATGGTTGTTATTGTGAAACATTAGCATGGCTTTGGGGGTTCATTTGTGCATGACTGCGTAGTTAAATGTTAGTCCCCCACTCAGACAATAAAATGCTGGTAGGTTTTCAAGGATTTTATTGAAGACATATGAGAGACAGAAAAAAACAGTTCTGGTAAAAAGGCACTAAGCAGCTGATAATATGGACATCATAATCCCCACCCCCACATGGGAACAGAGAGATTTGAGAAGTGTCCAGCCTGGAGGCCCTTCCCAGTTGCGGAACTCCAAGTCAGCACTGTTGACAGTAAGGCACTTGCAAAAGCAAAAGCACTCCCAGACTTCCCCCCTCCCAACAAGAGCATCCTGACATTACGCATGGGTGGGAAGTAATTTTTTAAAAAATAGATGTGTCTCTGTGTGAAAGCGTAACAGCAATTGTTTCAGTGGGCTCCAATCGCTGCCTGCATAGATGCATGTGAATGTGAAAACAGGAAAACTGGTTCCTTTATCGTGACTGCTACCTGTCATACATTTTCTGTGTGGAAGGGGCATTGGGGATCCTGGAGGATCTTCCAGTTATAGAGAAACAAGTTGTAGAATCCCATTCACAGTCTCCAAATCATGTTGGAGAATGTGAATTCATATACACAATTTTGTACATTCCTCTGTCTTGACTGAGCAGTATACAAAGATATCTTATTTATACACAATCCACCATATCGATGGGCAGCATATGCACCCCTTACTTACTTTGCTAGTGTGTCAACATTTTTCATATGCTGTTATAAATGCACAACGGTTTTGATGCATATTGCCCCATCAACTTACATTCCCTTTAATGTATCTTTCATGAAAGTTTCATGGTGCGCAAATAGTACAAAGAAGAAGCTTTGTGTGAAGAACAATATTGGAAATGACAGGGGAAGAAAAAAATCTCAAACAATTATCACACATCAGCGCCTATGGAGGAGTGGGGAGTCCATACATTGTGATTTCAACATGGCTGCTTCTTCATGACAAGGTGTCTCAGCATTTCAGTAAAAGCATGATCTTCACTGATTGGCTTCGTGTTTCTACCTCGCTTTCAAGGTCATTGCTACCATAATTAGCAAGCACAGCAGACATTCTCAGGCATGCATTAGGAAGCTGAAAACAAAGTCACTTAGCTTGTAACAATGGTCTAAAATGTCATCGCAATGACAACTGGTATGAACTGTGCCCATATATGGAGGGAACAATGAAGTATGTATTAGATTTCCATATATAGATTGCTTTTGCTGGCTAACAGTGGTTGACTGCACCAAATGTTTGATTAGAATGAAATTAGAATATTTCTTCTGGTTGTGAATTCAGTATTCTTATGGGCAGAAGAACTGAGAAAGGATATTGGAGGAAGGTCTGTTGGGCAAGGTGTGAATACTGTTGCAAAGATAGAGCCTGTGAGGTATAGAGGTTAACAGCTCCGATTAGATCTGGGGGATCCAGTGTTGTGATACAGTTCAGTTGCCCAGCGACATGCCTACTGAGCCTGAAAGAAAGGGGCAAGCAAAAGCCTTCCTGGGCAGAGGTCCAGGGTTTTTAAGAAATCAGATGTCCAATTGATCATCTTTTGTAACTTTTGAAATCAGTCTCCTCACAAGAAGGCAGTCACTGAAGCATTATTTTTTACAACAGGATCTTGTATGGATTCAGGAAATCTATCAGATCAGTCAATCGATTTTATTATTACAGCCCTTGGCCAAATTTCATCAGATACACTCACCGAAAACTTTAAAAATTCCAGCAAATGAAAACAGCAGATTAGATTGGGAAAAAAAAGTATTTTAAAAAACTGTTTGACTGTTAAATATTCCCTATTTGGATAAAAGAAATCTATCACCTCTATCAGCATGGGCTGTGGAGAAGAAACCCCTCCCTCATAGCTTTTTCAGTGGCATTAACACATATGCAGGTGTCCTGGCTGCTGTGGCATCTTAGTTTGAAATGGTAGGAAGTAGAACATTCCCTGTACCCAACCTTTTCACATGATGAGCTACTTGAGGGCTAAATTACATGTTACACTTGTTTGATCCATGGCTGCTGACACCATTTTACACAAGAATTTGACACCATTTTAAAAAAATGTCTGAAAGGCTCTATCTTGATTGGGCCTGCAGTGTGGGAGGACTGGATGATCTTGTCCTTCCCTCACCTTTCAAATGCCAAGACTCTTTCAGTACTTGAAAAGGTGGTGGGGGAGAAAAAGACACACACACACACACACACACACACACACACACACACACACACACACACACACACACACACACACACACACACACACACACTGTATGTTTGACCCTGGGTGATGGGGGCAAAAGTGAAGGGGATGAAAATGATGGAGGCCATTTTGTTAATTGTTCACTGTGGATCTGGCACCCTGGCTAATTTGCAATGCAATGCTAATGTCACTTCCTTTGAGTAAGCTCCATTGGGTAAATGAACAGGATTCTGAGTAGACCACCTTCGGATTGTTCCCCTAGTTGCCAACTGCGGCTAATTGTAAAAAAAATCTTATGAAAAGCAGTCGTGTTCCTAGCCCTAAACCCAATGCCATGGCTTGCCCTTCCCACTGGTGTCCACTGGGAAGCTTTATCTTCCCTCATGTCAATGAATGGCTGCTGTTGACTTATATGGGAGAGAGTAAACATGGGACCTATAGTATGGCATCTGATGCTACTTCCTAACCCCTTTGGTCCCAATGCCTAGGGTGAAGGGCATGATTTGACCCCTCTCAAATGTGACCAGGCCTAATTGACATGTTAATTGAATTCAATGGAGGGTATGGAGAAATCAGCTATCCACTCTCACAACAATCCCCCCCTCCAAGGTCCTAGTATCTTGCAGCAATCATGTGGTGTTCAAGGGTAATGAGACTCCAGGAATCTGTGGCCCTTTCCACATGGGCCAAAGGGCGCTTCCCCACCGGCAGGAATTCTGCCGGTGGAGGGGTGGGGGCCATTCGCACGAGAGCGTGCGAGCGGCCCCCGCAGAGGCCGGCGCAGGAGAGGCGGCTCCGCACGGAGCCACTTCTTCCCCGTCCCTCTCCCACTCACCTCGTTGCCCTGCTGGCCTCCTAAGACCCGCCCACGCTGCCCTCCGACCTCCAGGGGTCGGAGGACAGCGAGGGAGGGTCTTAGGAGGCCAGCAGGGTTATGACGGTGACGAGGTGAGTGGGAGAGGGACGGGGGAAACAGCGTGTTCCCGGCGGTGCCGTTCGCACCGCGCCGCCCGGAATGCGCGGTTTTCCAAAAAACCTCCCTCCTGGAGGGAGGTTTTTGGAGGTGGCCTGACGCCGCCCTGGGGGAGGGGGAGGGGAGCCATGTCAGCGCTGCTGCATTTTCGCAGCGCCGCCTGTGCGAACGGCTCCCTGGGGACGGCGTTTTTGCCGTCCCCAGGGCGCCGTTTATGGCCCGTGCAGAAAGGGCCTGTGTTTTATAAATGCAAATTGACTGTTGCAAACTCTTCATTTCCGCTGAAAAGCCTTAGCAGCACAAACCTCTAAAAAAACACACAGCAATCCAAGACTCCTGTGCAAATTTTAAAAGAAAGATTCAGCAAGAATGAAACTGAGAAACTGAAGTATTGCAAAATGTAACTGGGACTTTGTTTAGCAACCAGTTGATGAAGAACAATTTAAGTGGCTAATCCCCAGAGTCCAAAGAATTATTGAAAATTGAAAATTCTAATCCAGAGCAGCTTTGAAATTTGAAAGAAGGGACTCCTTAATATTAACAAAAAAAAGCAATTACTTTGCAATGGGCACAGAGTTTATCACCGAAATGAAAGACAACTCTGTTTTCTAATGTTATTATTTGTTTTTTACTTGCTGGAGCTGCATACAGTACAGTGTTGCAAGATGAGATAAGTAGGTGGAAAATTAAGCATGGAAATAGAAACAGCTGTAATTTTTTTAGAGCATATGGTCTCAATCTTTCCTTACATAATTAACTTAGTATGGAACATAAATACTTTCTACTTTTACCTGTAATTCTTGTCAGTTACAACAATGGGGGTCATTTCAGCACGTTTTAGACCTTTTCACTGAAAACTGTACAATTTAAAGCAGCTTTAGTTTGGCCAGTTTGTGTCCCGGATTACCAGGTTTCCAGGTATAATAGACAGTTAGTTGTTGTGATATATTACCTCTCACTTTCCCTATTTTCTTATACACACACCCCACCTGCACTTTTTCAAGTGCCAAAAAACCATAGGGCCCAGTTCTACTCCTGAAAAGGCAAGCAGGGAAACAAGGGCTCCTGGGGCCATGTGCCCTACCATGTGCCATGTGCCCTACCCAGATTGGGACTACATGGCAAATTTGAAAGAGCTACACCTGCTTCTAAAATGGCATCGTGGCCATAGGATGTTCATGTCACATTTAGTTGGGCTCATAACCTTTTGCTTTGTGGGAAAATTGGTTATCGACCAGTTCCATGCAAAGCAGAGTTATACCATCAGTGGACTCAGAAGGATATAACTTTGCTTAGGATCATACTTTGTCTTCATTCTTTGCTGTTGACTGGAGTACAACCCCCCCCCCCCCCCAATTGTGTCCAGCTAGGGAGATTATGAATTTGAGATCAGGCTTTGAAGGAGAGGTGTAAAGGGAGAATTGAAACCTAAGAGTGTCATGGACTAATATGGGAGAGGAGTTTTGAAAATCTTGTAAATAAATAATTTAAACATGCCTGTCCAAACTGTTGGGGTAAGGAAGGCAGCATGATAGCTAAACAGGGTTGATACTTGGATGGAGGGCCACCAAATAAGGCTCTGCAGAAGAAGGCAATGGCAACCATCTTGCTTCTCACTTGCCTTGAAAGCTCTCTGCTGGGATTGTCATATGTCAATAGCAACTTGATGGCATATATGTACATATTCAAAGTGGTAATGTCAGAGCATGTTTTATGATGGTTCACCTTCTGCCTGTGAGATTTAGTACATCAGCCAACATAGCTGGGCTATTTTTTAAGATGGCTGTGTGAAACACATGGTGGTACCTGCTGATGCCCTAGGTTGCACAGTTCTTGAACATGCAATGTTGTTCTTAGAGTCATAGAAGGCCAGGCAGCTGCATCCTGGTTCTGGTGATCTTGGAAATGGGTCAGGGATCTTTCCCATACTCAGTAAGTAGATTTGGCCATTTATGCACTTGTGATCTGCTTTGAATTGAGTGGACATTTCCTTCGGGTTGGATTCTCTGTAATGCACACATCCCCTTCCCCGCCCCCTGCAAACTCACCATACCTCAGATCACCTCAGATTCTGGCCTCCTTGCCTTCCCACACTCACTTATAAGCAATTCCTCCCACTCTTCAAGGCAGCAATTCAAATGAATAAGAAAAAGCTTCTTTTTTAAAAATTAACATTGCTGATCTATCACTGGAACAATAGACCAGTGCAATCTACATGTAATTTACATGGTCTAGCAAAATAATGCTAGACCCAAGATAGTTCGTGAGCAGGCACACTGGAGGTTGCGCGGAGAGAAAGGGTGGGTAAAATGGTGACTCGACTTGGCTGGGTACACTTTGTACCAGGAGAATCCATTTTTAAAAAGGCACGAAAAACCCACTATGAAGCTGACGGCTGTGGGGTAAGCACTGCATGCATAAAGAGCCTATGTTTATGCTTAATGACATCACCAAATAACCAATTCTGATTGACTTTGTGACTCAGTCATTTTGGCTTTGTGATCTTAAGCTGTTTCACAATAATCCCTTTTTGTTGTGTTTTAAATACTGCAGACGCAGCTGGAAAGGTAGCAAGATCACTTGGGAAAGATTGGCATTTTGAGGGCTTTGTGGGGGAGATTTGGGTTTCCCTAAAAGCTTTTCTCTTCCTGATCCACTCTGAACTGCTGGAGCATTCAGTACAATCCTTATATCAGAATCCACAGTATTAAATGACAAAGAGATGCGGCAAAGAAATTCTCAACAAGTCCCCTCAACATATTTCAAGCTGTACGAACCCAGCAAAATAGCATTACTGTTAATCTGAGAATCTAATTAAACACTTCTAAAAAATAGTTAAGAGAGAAGCTAAGAGGATTCTCCCTTGGCAGATCTTTGAGCAAAGAATTAATCATATGTGATCTGTTTACTTGCACCTCTTTTTTTAATAAACAGCAGAAGTGAGAAAAACACAATTGACAGCCTTAAGAAAATGCATGACCTGTTTTTGAAAAAAAAAGTTGCAACAGTTACCACACAGACTGCTGCATCAGAAGGAAGAGGATTTTGTACCCTCCAAAGTTTAGACTGGTATTTCTTTCTGATTATAGATTCGCCTCAATAGGAAGTATGATAGCATGAAGTGACACCAGTAAAGAAAACTTAGAATTCATCCTTGCCCGCTTTTGTTTGTTTAAACTGTCTCAGGCATGAACTTGATGTTATGATAATGTCTGCCACTGAAAATGGCAGGCCTGTGTCTCCTCCTGCCCTTTCCCCAATGGCATACTTTTCCACACCATTTCTCTTGCTCTCTTTTTGCTGCAGCTCAGCTTCTGAAGTGCATCAGTTTTGTCTCTACCTTACACATGGTATAGTTTTCTGGTTGTTGTTCTCATGTCCGCCCCCTCTCCCCCCGCAATTTTTCCTGCCTGACCGGTCTAAAAAAGTATGAGAAAATTTTGGGGGGGAAGGACAAAAGATTAATGACTGGCTGACAATACTGTGTGTAATGGTCAGGAAAGAACAATGCTGTTAAGAAGATGAGCTGCAGCAAAAAAAAAAAACAGTACAGAAAGGCCGTGCATCTAATGAAAACAAAACATGACCTTTCCATTCCTGCTCCCCTTGCCTCTAGATCCCCAGAATGTCAAAATGGTACCCTTGATTCGGATTTAAACTCAGCCACAACTTTATTAATATGGTTGTCAACCTCCAGGCAGTCCAAGCAATCACCTGTCTGGCTAATGGCACTGTCGTACCCGTATCTAATATTCAATAAACACTTAAACAATTAGAAATAAGCTTTTATATTATGTTAAACTTAACAACATAAACAACATGTACACTGGCTTACTATTGTGTGATAATTTACACAAAGATTTCTAAACCAAATAGTTCCTATACAAAAGGCTCAGAGCAACAAATTAATATAAACAATATGCATATAGACTGTCATTCCCCAGGTGTTGAAGGACTTCATGAAACCTTAACAGTAGCCTGTTATCTTGTATTTTTTTTTAAAAAAAATCCTTTTCCAAAAAGGCTACCAAAAAATCCTTAAGGTTCTTTTATGCACTACTGTATTAGAACTGGCTCCCCAGGATAGACACTCTGGCCTGATGCTCAGCAATCAGCTGTGACTTGCGGAAAATTCAACTGCATAATCTGTGGTAGTGACATGTGTGTGTTCGATACATCTGCCCTGATGCTCAGCAATCAGCTGTGACTTGCGGGAAATTCGACTGCACAATCTGTGGTAGTGACGTCCAATCTTTGCATGTACCAAAGCTGAAATACAAGTACCTTCTCTCAGATTTTCCCACCAATTCTGTGTCCACCATATTTACACAAACATTAACCATGACAGAATTTTAGATTTTCTGTAATGTGTATTGTTTTATGTGTGCCTTTTCTTCTGGACATCAAATATAAGACATGATAATTAAATATAAGACATGATAATAAGACATGATAATTAAAAAAAGTACCAGAATATAGAATCCCCATTCAGGAGAAAAGCAAGGCATAAATAAAACAATAAATATATAAGCACCCTGACCAGTTATAATCTTTAGCTAAGTTTGGCAAATGCCTGCAAGAACCACCAGAACAAACTCCACTTTCGTGGGCAGTGGAAATCATCAAGAGAAAATAGATTCCTTCATGGGGAATCTAAAAAAAGGAGGAACCACAACTGAGAAAGCCCTGCTGTCATCCACCCTTCCTCAATTTCATGGAATGATATTACAGAAATCCCATTAAAAATGTTGTCTTCAAGATTCAGATCACATATTCTTAAATCCCATAAGGTTGCAGCCTTGTGCAATATGAAAGTAACCCCATTTAAATTGTCTACTGCGTGGCGTCAATCAGTGGGATTTAAGCAACTGAATTGGAGTCAGGATTGCTGCAACAGAGAACCAATATTTCTATTATGATGCCTCCCAGTCCAATGAGAAATATACTACACAAATTCATTTGTCCCTTATTAGGTCTGCACCTTGGTGAAACATGTATTATTTCCATTTGTTACAGGAAAGTAATGAATGAGTCTCTTGCTTTCGGTCTTTTTCGTAGAAGAAAATCAGATTAAAATCCCCCACGAGAGCTGGAGACATTCCGAGCTGCCCCTAAAACATACGCGCAAGCACAGTATTACATATTTTACTACTCATTAAACCAGAAGGAGCCCTTTCTAAACCGAGGCATCAAAAGATCCAGAGAATTCTCTAAAACCCTAATTGCCATAACATCAGGATTGCCATGTTAAAACAATCATTGTTCATAATTAGAAATGTTTAAACTACATTAAAGTAAAAATTATTTCCCCTCCCCCCAATTTCTACTACAAGAATATCAACATCTCAGCAATTGTTCTATGAAGAACCTGCCAGAAAACTCATTTTCAGTTACTGTACTTAAATTCTATTAAAATCACTTGGAGTTTGGCAAGCTGAACTCCATGCTGAGTTATTTATGCCCTTCACTTACACCCCATCTTTCTCCTCAGTGGGAACTCAAAATGGGGCACAGCATTTTCCTCTCCTCCATTTTATCCTCACAACAACCCCGTGAGGTAGGCTGAGAATGTGTTCTTGTGGTGTTCTATATTATCAACACCCCAGTGATTCTGGCCATGAAGCCCTTTGACAATACATTGTTCTCCTTGTGTTGAAAATTCAGTTAAAAGGGCTGGTCCAGATATGTACACAGGCAACTCAATGTCTCATCAGACAGTTAACGACATTTGAAAAATGGTAGACGAATTTGTGAACAGCTTCTATTATAAAATAGGTATTTGTGATGTCTGAAAAGGAGCATCCAGGGTCACTAAGAAGAGATTAGATTAAATGTTCAGGGTCACCAACTTCCAAGTGGTGGCTGGAAATTTTTTGGGATTTCACCTGATCACCAGGTGGCACAGCTCAGTGCACCTGGAGAAAATGGCAGCTTTGGAAAGTGGACTCTTTGGGATTATACCACACTGAAGTCCCTCCTCTCTCTAAATCTCATCCTTCTCAGGCTCCACCCTCAATATCCCCAGGTATTTCCCAACCTAAAAATTATTCAGGTCGGGGGATTGAGCAGAGATGTTGTCATGATTCATAAAAATAGTAGAAAAATGGATGGCTATGCTTTTCTCCTACCTAGAATTTATCTATTGCAAGACTTGTCTACAGATACATACACAGTGGCTTAACTGGTTATCATTACAGCAAGAATAGTTAATAGCTCAGGCTTGGAAACAACTAGCAATCCAGAACTTATACTACAATAAATGTTGTTGGTCTTGAAGGTACCACTGGACTTCTGTTTAACTTACCACTTATATGTGAAAAAGAAAGAATTGAATACAGGCAGAATTTGGAAATAGCTGGTCTCCCTTTATCATTGTTCCACATCTATCTGTAACTGTTGGGCTGGTATATGGTTATTGCTCAGTTGCAACTGTATTAACAAAGGGGGTTTAAGACAATATAGTGCGATACAATTTGGGGTCTAGTTTAGACTCTGGTTTTTACATGTGTGCATTAATGTGGTTTTATAAGTTGGCATATCTATAAAATAAGTTTTAAAAAGAATTTTCCACACATAGCCATTTTAAAGATGTTGCAGGTGAGGAACCAGGACTCCCAACAGGGTGTCAGAGGCACCTTACTCGGTGCTAGTTTGCTGCCTTGCTATCTGCCTTACTATCTGTTTTCTGTACTGCAGATGACTGAACACTGTGATTGCTACTGCTAAGCCAGTAAGGATCAGGTGACCCAAAGAGTTCTACCTGGTTCTATAAAGCTGTTGGCTTGGGTCTGATTGATTCTCAGTCTGAGCAATTTCACAGCCAAGGATGGACTAATCTCCTTCTGGGTCACCATTTTCATGTGCTTCTTTGCCTGCTCCCAGTTAATACTGTTGACAACATTCTTTCCACATTAGCCCATAGCTTCAAAATTAGAGATCCAGAATGGCAAAACTATGCTTAGCGAGATCCACCAATCTAGTTAAAGCTCTTTTGAAGAGGCGAAGGTGAAGTAGTTGAAAATGCCCAGTAACTATAGCATGGGCAATGCTTCCCTTCCCAGCCCTTAATATGGCAAGCAAGATGTCTCTGTTGAGATCTAAGCAACTTCTTTAAATTGCCTCTGCTGCTCTCCTCTTGTCATTTAACACCATCTGGGACAAGCAGTAACAATACAGCTGCTTTTCAAGGACAAAAAGGGTGTCACATTTATAATGCTTGAAAGCAATGAGTGATGTATAGGTAATGAAGCAGAGAGAGATTCTCTCCCCCACTCTCTAGATGTTTGGTAAAGGAGAAGGAGTTCTCACCATGTAATCCTTTTATTGTCAAAAGGATTCCACCCTCCAGGTGTAAACTATTTTGAAGCCCATTTTCCAAATTAGATTTCCAGACTGTAAATAAACGTGATGAATTTCAGACAAGTCAATTGTGTTTTCTGTACCCAGGTATCTGTTTTACAAGAATATGTCATATGACCAGTATATTTCATCCCAACCTGTCTACTCAAGTTAATGAGAAAGAAAGAATGTATGTTTGGGAAGGAATACAAAATGTAGATCTTTCCACAGCCCTCCGTGAAAATGACCGAACTTCGCGCCACTGACCTCAGGCAGCCTTGAGTTAGTATGGTTAACACTGCTTTGCATTCATGACATTTGAAGTGGTTATGAAGGTGAACTTTTCCCAGCAACAGAAGAAATTAAAATATGTACATGTCGTGTTTAGGTGGAGAATTAGGAGACTCACAAAGTCATATGAAGCAGAGTTATATTCTTCGAAGACCATTCAAGCTTAGGATGGTAGTGCTGGGTTTTTTTGGGGGGGGGGGGGCGCGGGGAAGGCTGCTCAGTAACCATGTGGAAAAACCCACACGGATTGTCACAGAATCCTGGAAAAAACTGAAAAGGAGATTTGAGATCCAGTGTGGTGTAGTGGATAAGAGCTGTGGAGTCTAATCTGGAGATTCCCCATTTCTCCACATGAACAACAAATTCTAATCTGGTGAATTGTGTTTGTCTCCCTACACTTACTCATGAAGCCTGCTGGGTGACCTTGGGCTAGTCACAGTTCTCTCAGAACTCTCTCAACTTCACCTACCTCACAAGGTGTCCGTTGTGGGGAGGGGAAGGGAAAGGAGCTTGTAAGCCACCTTGAGTGTCCTTAAAAGATAGAGAAAAGTGGGATATAAATAAAACCCTCTTCTTATTTTGGTCATTCTGTGGCCTGGTCACTTGCACTTTGCTGAAGGCCTATTCTTTTTATCTTGTGGGTATTTTATCCTGACCTGAATGGCCCAGGTTAGCCTAATCTCATCAGATTTAGGAAACACAGCAGGGTTGATCCTGGTTACTACTTGGATGGGAGACTGCCAAGGAACCCCAAGGTTTCTACATAGAGGCAGGCAACAGAACATGACCTCTGGATGTCTCTTCCCTTGAAATTCCTAAGGGGCCACTGTTTGTCTGCTGTGACGACAGCACTCTGTACCACCTTTTTACCATACCTCTCAGGACACACTCTTTTGAGTTTTGTTGGCTGGACTTGGATTAAGGTGCAAAGTGCCTACCTGGTGAGAGAGAAAGTGAGAAATAGAAGTGTAAAAATATTTGTGTTTTCAAAGCTTTTGCTTTTCAAAAATATACTGCCCATTTACTGTGCACTTCTAGCTTCTGCAGGCCCATCGTTTCTGCAAATGTAAGTCTGCAAAGTTCTGCGTGCCTGGATCATTCTGTATAAATAATAAATAGAACTGAATACGACCTTGGCTGGTCCGAAAGGAGTCGGTGATTAAGAACCACCAGAGGATCCACAGGAAGAGGACTAAAAAGCAATGAAAACTCAACCACTTTTGGAGTAAGTGTTTACAGTGGAACAAATGATTTCCATGCTGCAGCCGAAGTCTAAATGTAGGCCTTTTGTCTTTTATATCTCAATCTCTTTCTATCGCTTTGTATTCAGGTGACATTTTTCAAAGCATTTCACTCTCCACACCAGTACGAGCCTGTGAAAGAGATTGCTCTTCTGGGAGCAAAGATGATTTTTCGATGGGCTTTTTATTAGTGTCAGGGGGTCTAAAAGATTGTGGAGTAACTGAGCTGCTTGCTTCTTTATTGGCACCCTAAGTGTTCTGTTTATTTGCCTTATTAAAAATTCCTTTTTCCTGATTCCAGTCCACTGATTCTGGAGGAGTTCCATAGGCATCACCAGTGGCACCTGAGTCAGCCAACTTGAGAAGATAGATCACAGGCTGGGGCAATTTAAATTTTCCACTCACAATGCAACATACTGCATCTGTTTGCAATCTGCGCTGCGGTCTCCAAATGGGTGACATTGCAAAATGTCAGGGCCAAAGGGCTTGCAAGTTTCTCAGTTTCATGTTTCCACCTCCAAAAAAATTTGGGGAGAGGGAAGTAGCAGAATGACAAGTGCAAATTTAAGACAGTGATTCCTTGTGCCTCTTAACATGGATCTAATTTTGAAATGAAGGAAATGAAAGCTAGTGTGGTGTGTCATAAACCCACCCGAGGTCTATGTGTACTTACATGCATGTTGTATGCTTGGGCGTGTTCCTTTTCATTGTGCCAATATCCTAAATTAAAATCCAGCCTCCCACAATACTAGTGAATTGGGAATCCCTAGTAAAGTCTGCCTCTGAGGATATACAAAGGGCTGAGCTTTCCAATTACTTCAGCCTATCTTGTGTGCAAACATGTGAGTGTGTCTAAGCATGAGCAAGGGATCTAAGGTGACATGAGGAAAAACTGAATCACATTCTGCTTTCTTAAACAGGAAAAGACTTCATTGCCATAGGCCGTTTCCGCACAGCAGCGGAAACGGCTGGGTCGGCCCTTCTCGCGCCGACCCGAAGACGCTGGGACCGTCCGCACGGAGGGTCCCGGGAAGAGGCGGGCAGCCGGCGCCGCGGAGTGCCGGTGCTCGCACGACCCGGCTTGTCCCTGGGCCTCCGGCGCGTTGCCGAGGCCTGGGGACACGCCCCCCTGGCCCTGTGTGCCTGCTCGAGCGGCGTGTCCCCAGGCCTCGGCGACGCCCCGGAGGCCCAGGGACAAGGTGAGTGCCAGGTGGGGGAGGCGCCGTGAAGCCGCTGCCGTTCACTCGGCAGCGGCTTCACGCCGGCGTATTCCCGAAAAGAACGCTTCCTAGCGTTCTGGGAATACGCCGGCTGCGGGCCAGCCGGGCGGCGCGAGGGCGGTGCGGCTGCGCTGCAGCTGCGCCCCCCGTGCGAATGGCGGTCTGGAGACGGTGTTTTTACCGTCTCCAGGCCGTCATTTTCTGCCCGTGCGGAAACGGCCATAGATTTAAGTATAGCACACAGAGGGGAAAAAGGCTATCAATGCCTTCAGTTTACAGATCTGATGCAAAGAACATAAAACCTAAGACTGAGCTAATATAAAAATGCAAAAAAAAATATTTCTGACAACCCCACCTGGCTGTCTGTGGAACAAATGCACTTCCAGAAACCCTCCAGCTCCCTTTTAAGGAGCCTGGCTCCCAGCATTTGAACAAAGCATTTGAATAAAGCCCAATATATATTATCAACCTTTCAAATCCTTCCTGGCCCTGTGTTTGCAGGAAACCTCTCCCAATCCAGATTTAGAGTGCATGTCTCACTCATCTCCATACATTATTTTTTAAACAGTTATCCGTTCTGCCTCCCTAGCAGATGGACAAATGGTTATCTCTCTGCGGAAGTGCATCTTCTGGTTCCTTTGGCCTCTTTGTGCATTTTATGGCTGACTTCCCTGGGAAAATAAGCAACTATCAGGATTCCAGGAACTCTCTGATGTGCTTTCAAGCACTCTGCATTTCCAAATCACGACACACTGACAGTGTGGTGGTCAGAGTGTCAGACTAGGATATGGAGGACTCAGGTTCAAACACCCACTTTGTGACAGACTCTTGTGGGGTGATCTTGGGCTAGTCACACACTCTCAGTCTAACCTATCTCAGAGTTGTGAAGAAAAAAATGAAGACGAAGGGAAGGATGTTAGCTGTTTTAGGACCCTGCTGGGGAGAGAAAAAGAAGGGCATAAATGAAGCAAGTAAATAAATAAATATTTGATTTTTGGCAGACAAGCGCACGCTGAGGTCACTCCAACAAAAACAATGGGACTTCAATATTCTTCAGGTTATTACAAATTGTTTTGCAATTGTTATGACTTGCATAGTGTCATTTATTATGTTTTATTTTGTAAGTCACCTTGATCAAGCCCTAGGGTGACCCAGTGTGGAAACCATCCAAACAAACAAACAAATAAACAAGCAGTATCTATTGTTCAGTTTCCCTGAACCCAATATCTCTCATCTATTTTCTTTTAAAGAATAAGATTTAAATCCAAGGAAACGCTACACCTGGGATTATTTTTTTTTTGGCTTTTGACATTTTAATGCAATTGTCAATGGCCATGTCATAAGAGTAAAATATACTGTAACTTAAAGCAATCCACCCCCATATTTATGTTATAAAACTTCAGTGGGATTCATTTACAGAATTGATAATGTGTAAGAGTTTATTTAGCTTAGAATCATGAAGAGCTAAATGAATGCCCTTACACAATGAAGTGAAAAGACAACCTAACAATTTCTCTCTATATATACCAGCAGACATTGTTTTGAAATTATGTTTTATTAATACCTGTAACGTGTAGGGAACAGAAGTTTGCACTGTGAGGAAATCTACTGCAGCATGCAAAAATGGATCTGTCTAGATAGATTTACTTTGAATGTCTGTGATGTTAAATATAGAACTGATTGACTAAGAGTGGTACCATATTGTTTCCTATCTCAACTATGTGGCCTGATCTTCTGAAAGGCAAGTGAGACGCAGAGTGATAATGGGAATCTATATTAAGATGAAACATTCAAATAGGGGGGATATCGCTGGGAATAGGGAGTCGTTGTGATGTTATCAGCTCCCCAGCAATAACATCTGCCTCTAAATGCTACTTGTTATGTATACCGTTAATGACAACTCAACCACAGAACTATCCCAAAGGGAGAAGGATTGAAGGCCATCATGAAACAGTGGCTGTCAGGCAAGCCTCTTCATCCTCATTGCTTCTGCAAATCTATTTCAGTTTGTTTCAGGCACACAGCAAAATGAGATCAGAGCTTCACACTGGGAGAGAAACAGAACAATATTAAATCATTTTGGAGCATAAAAATAAAAGACTCATTTAGCCAGTGGCATTTCTAAGGGCACCTTTCCCAGAGTACTCATTTTTCACAAAAGTGAATGGCAGGTGTTGTTTTAAGGGGCGGGGGGAGGAACAGTCTTGATATCGAATAGTGAAAACAACAGAATCCAAACTCTTCCAAAAGTGTGGAAAATTACACCCTGATATTACCTAAACTTTAAATGTATTGGCAGGGTTGAGACAGCTCCCACAGTCTTGCCTTTCATTCATTTAGAACCTTTTATCCCAGTATCCCACAAAGCCAAAATAACCACTAATTACACTTAGACCTTCCAGTTACCTGCTAGTGGTGGGATGGGGTTGCCAACCTCCAGATGATCACTGGAGATCTCCCACTGTTACAACTGATCTCCAAGGCCGTTTCCGCATGGCCCCCGAGGTGCCCCCACGCCAGCAAGAATTCTGCCCATTAGGGGTGCGGAGGGTCGTTCGCATACGCAAGCGTGATAAGTGCTTGTCTCGCGGCCTCAGGGGAGAGCCAGTGAGGAGGACAGAAGCATGGCTCCGCGATGGAGCCCTCCTCTGCCCCCTTCCCTGTCCCACTCACCTTGTCCCCGTCGTCGGCCTGCTGGCCTCTGAAGCCCCACCCACGATCTCCAGGGAGTTTGGAGGGACAGTGAGGGGAGGGGGGCCTTTCAGAGTGCCAGTGGCAGGCCGCACTTTAACTGGGACAAGGTGAGTGGGACGGGGACGGGAAAACAGCTGGCATGTTCCCGGCGATTGCAGTTAAGCACCGCCGCCGGAAACGCAGCTGTTGCCACAGTGGCATTTAAAAACAACCCTTTAAAGGGTTGTTTTAGAGGCTGACCTGACTAGCCCGGCCCTGGGAGAGGGCGCAGTCGAAGTTGGCAGAATGGCTCCTAGGGGACGGGCGTTTTTCCCGTCCCCTCAGAGTATACCAAAAAGGCCGTGCGGAAACGGCCCAAGTGACAGAGATCAGTTCAGTTGGAGCAAATAACTGCTTTGGAAGGTGGACTCTGTGGCATTATACCCATTTGAAGTCCCCCCCTCACAAATTTGACTATTCTCAGGCTCCACTCTCCAAATCTCCAGGTATTTTCCGACATGGAATTGGCAACCCTAGGTAGGGCATTACCTGCCTCCAGCTTCCATAACCTGCCCCCATCTTCCTTCCTTCCTTGCTAGCATCTCTGGCATCCCTGTGGGACTCAGTCTGCCCACTGCTACTGGGCCCCACATGGGGCTAAGAGGCAGCTCTGCACCCAGAGATTGCAGACAAAGCAAGTGGGGGAGATCGAAAGGGGGAAATAAGTGGTAAAATTTGAATTTGGGTCTAATAGACCTGAAATTTTGGGGGAATTTAGATATTCCGAGTACAAAGATTTTAAAATATCTGGGTTTACAAAAAAATTCTGGTCAACTAGACCCAAATCCAAATTTTACTGATTTTTTCATACCCCTATTTAAAGCCCTAAAGTATCCCCAAAACCTCTCTTAAATAGATCTGCCTTGCAGAACTTTTTTTTAAAAAAGCCACAATGATGGGGAGGCTACTGAAAAAGTCCATGATCAGGCAGTACCAGGCTGACAGTGCCATTCTATGTAATGTCACTCCATTCTAAAACCACTGAGATCAATGGTGCAACACTGCATAAGATTGGTCTATGAACCACCCAGAGGGAAGGGGCACCCAGAAGAGCATCCTGCGTTGAACAAAGGGTCTGCATAGGCACATAAGGGGATAAATTGGCTGGAGAGGGCAGGATATCAAATCCAGTAAAATAAAATAAAATAAATTGATCACATATGGGTCTTTTGGTTGCCCATGCCTCTCCTGATCTGGATGGAGTCTCCTCTAGGAAACATAAAATCAGTGGGATATATGATGGGAGGGTCCTGTCTAGGCTAGGAAGGATAAAGGTTGCAGAGAGACTTTTAGGCAAAATAGTCACAGCCTTGCCTTAAAATCAATAGTTCTTTTTTGTGTCCTTAAATTATCTTCCTTGAGGGTCTAAGCTCTGAAAAGGAGTGCATGATAAAAAATAATCAATAAAAATGAGGACTGCAAACTTCAAAATAATATCAGTTCTAAAACTGTATCCAATCTCTCTAAAAAGAAAAATAGCAAATCCATTATAAAAACCTTTGAAGAAAAAACAAGTCACGTAGAAACATTCCTATTATCTCATCTCAGATTTAATAGACTTCTGGGTGCCAAAGAGATGGTCAGAAAAGAGACACATCAAACAAAAGAGGGTAGGCTAGTACACAGCACATATATTTATGCTGGGGAATGAAGCCAGATATTCGATTTATATAAGCAGAAAACCATGGTGAGAGCCTCCCCCATGCCAAGATTCCTGGCTTTCTCCCATTCTGCTACCCAAAAAGGTGTTTTGCCCACCAGTGTCATGATTGGGTTGGAGGTTCCAGTTCCCTCTTTTCCTGGACTGGTTCTCTCTACTGTCCCAGAGAACAGTCTGCTGCCTCCCCTGTAGTCACGTAAAGAAGACAACTTTATATAGGATTTCTGGTTCCCTTCTTCACTGCATCCAGCCCCAGTTCCAGCTTTCCCGGCTCCCCCACAGTAGTCATAAGAGGTTAGGGGTCCCAACCCCTGCTCTTGCCCTAGAGCTTGCCTGGGAAACCCCAGAGCACCTCCAAAGAAAGAGACTCCTCCACATTCCGAGGCAGTGTATTCTACTGTTGAAAAAGCCCGTATTGTCAGGAAGTTCTTAATGTTTAGGGGGAATCTCTTTTCCTATACCTTGAATCCATTACTCTTTGTCCTAGTCTCTGGGGCAGCAGAAAACAAGCTGATTCCCTCTTTAACATGACATCCCTTCTAATATCTAAAAATGACTATCATGTCACCCTTTAACCTCCTTTTCTCCAGACTAAATTTACCCAGCTCCCTCAGTCTCTCCTCATAGGGCATAGATTCCAGATCTTTTACCATTCTGGCTGCCCTCCTCTGGACCATTCCAGCTTGTCAATATGCTTCTTGAATTGTGGTGCCCTGAACTGGACATAATATTCCAGATGAAGTCTGATCAATGCAGAATAGAGAAGTACTATTTTGTCCCTCAATCTAGACACTACACTTCTATTGATGCAGCCCAAAATTGCATTGGCTTTCTTGGCTGACGCATAACACTGCTGACTCATGTTCAGACTTTGGTCTACAAAGACTCCCAGAAACCTTTCAAATGTACTGTTGTCAAGCCAGATGTCCCCCATCCTATATCTGCACATTTCATTTTTTCTGCCTAAGCATAGTATCTTACATTTATCTCTGTTGAAGTTCATTTTGTTAGTTTTGGCCAGCTTTTTAATGTGTTCAGGTCATTTTGAACTCTGGGGTATTAGCTACCCCTTCTAATTTGATATCATCTGCAAATTTGATTAGCATGCCCTCAATTCCATCATCCAAGTCATTGATAAAAATATTGACTAGCACTGGGCCCAGGACAGAACTCTTGGCCCCCCACAAATCACTTCTCTCCTGGATGAAGATAAGCCATTGGTGAGCACCTTTTGAGTTTGGTCAAAATGATTTATTCTATCACTTTAAAAAGTTGCTGATTATATAATTGATTGTATACATATATATGAAAAATATGTACCTTTTCCAGTCTTCATTTTGCCCGTTTCCTAGTCTTCTAAAATGTAGATCAGTTCCTATGGTTGGCCACCTCAAAACCTCATTCTGGTCTTCAAGGCTCTGTGTAGCTTGTTGCCAGATGGTGACATCATCAGTCCATACCACTGCAACATTTGGGCTTGTGAGGATTTGCTTGCCTCTTTGCCTCTGTTTGTGTTGGCAGGAGCAGAGAATTCGCTGTTGAAGGCATGACTGTTACCCCAGCCGAGCTCAGCTCTCCAGGACAGGATGCAGTGTGTGATTCAACTGGTTCTGGTTGGGATGAGTTGTGGGGGGGGGGGGGGTCTTGGTTACAAAGCTGCATACAACTGATACTTAGAATCTGCACTATAGTGGGATTATGCTGGAAACAGGGTTGTCAGTTTTTAAACTGATCCCTCTAACTGTCTCTTTGGTAGTTTGATCTACAAGAACTTATCAAGAGATGTTATGGAGGTTTAGGTAATCAGAAATTTCAATTGCCCTTTGCAACTCATTTACTTAAGGGACAGAATATTTCCTCCCATGTCTAGTTGGGAACCTTACTAGGAAATCAAGAAAGAAAGTCAGTCATATTACCAAAATATTACCATATTTTTTTTGTTAGGACTAAGATAAAATTAAAGGCAATGTTATGGTTAAACTTTCTTTCCCAGCCATGAAAACTCCAAACCACATGGAGGCAGGAAGTAGTTTCTTGGGAGCACAAGAATTTAAGACTCAAAGAAACTCACAATGGCTGTTTCCGCACGGCTAAAAAACAGCACCCTAGGGATGGAAAAAACACAGTCCCTGTCCTTGCCCCCCCCCCCAAGCAGCGCAAAGACGCCACTTTTAAACCTCGCTTGGGGAGCAAGGTTTTTGGAATACGCTGGATTCCACCTGTCGCTGAGCGAATGGCAGCAGATGGAAGCTGGCATATTCCCTGTGCCACTCCCAAATGGCTTCTTACCTTCTCCTGACTTCCATCGCTCGGAGGATGCCGGGGGACATGCCTCCTGGCCTCTGTCACTGCAGCCCTCGCTCTAGCCATGGGGGTGTGTCCCCTGGCCTCCTCAGAGCGATGGAAGCCAGGAGAAGGTAAGAAGCCATTTGGGGGGCTGCGCAGCTGTGCGAAGCCTGCTCCACCATATGAACGCCCCCAGGGCTTGCATCAGTATAAATCATGTTGATGCAGCCCCGCAAATCTGGCTGTGCGGAAACAGCCAAGGTAACTATAAATGCAGCTCCAAATTTATTGAAATCAAATGACTTAGAAAGATATTAGTCTGCTTCACAGGGATGCTAAGTTTATTTTATTTACTTATTCATTTATTTAAAACATTTTATGCTGCCTTTCCAGGGCCCTCAAGGTAGCATACATAAAAACATTTAAACAATGAAAAACAACATTTTAAAAGATCAATAAAGCACATAACAAACAAAAATAATCATTCCTGCCCTGCATCCAGGCTCCTGTTTCCCACTAGCAGTCAGACAGCTGGAGACAAAATTGTTTTTTAAAAATAACTGAAGTTGGGTAATGATATGATGTTGCCTCTATGGAAAACCTGGAAGAGGAGTCATACCACTCTAGGTATCATGAGAAACTTCATGGTTTTCCATGGAAGTGACATCACACTGTTCCATGCTGGTACTTTTTTCCCCTCACCACCATTTCCTGCTAGTTCCAATCCTACTACTAAGGAAGGGGCCGTTCAATGTTTTATGCGCTTCAACTATTGTGGCAAACAAAATGGAGGTGCTTCAGAATGTGTTCCTACCACTTAGAGCCAATTCTTGTTGCAATTTCTTTGAACAGCACCAACATATGTTGAAATGTCAGGACTGTGCTGATTAATCTAACCTTCATTATGTATTCTTTGATAGCTGCACAAGAATTGTGTTTTGTAGCTCTGTAAGAAACAGCTGTTTCTTTTTTTTCCTCTACAGGCAAAATGTGAGACATATTACAATAACTGATTTATTGCTTTCATTCTCTCCTCTTTGTTAGCACACAGAAAGCACTCCACACATCAGACCAGCCTGGTTCTAGTGTTCTAACAAGTGAAGCAAACTTAAGGGTCACATTTCATTTCTGCTCCAATTGTTTCCGCATACAGGTCAAACCTGTGTTTAAAATCTCTCTGGGGTTCATCAATGTTTCCTGTAAATTTGAGCTCTGCAGGGTGCCCAGGTTATTCTATTTTCTACCTTGTTGAATTTACTGTACATTTCCTAGGACATCAAGTTGATAGTAAATGTGCAAGATCCCTGAAGCTTAAATTCAACATCTCTGCGATATTCACTATTATCTGGGTGCTTGTCTTCCTATCTTGACAGTCCATCTTCCTAATTCTTTACAGGTTCAAAAGAGTCAGAGTTCTTGAAGTTTATAGCACAAGGGATTTGTGAGAAGAGAGGATTTACCACTGGGACGACCTCAGCTGGTTTGTGCTATAGTCGCTGAAGCTCAATTTTCAAATCGTGGTATTTAGTGACTTTCTCATGTTCTTTTTCAATGACCCTGCTGTCACCAGGTACCGTGACATTTGCTTCAACTAACCCCTTTTTTCTGGCTCTGAGTTGTAGTAACAGGCCATGATGGCACAATTTTCTTGCGCACTATACTTCTTTCTTTTTGATGGTTGGTTCACTTGTAGCCTACTTGTCGACACGGCCCTTGTTAACCAATGTGATGACCGAATTATTTTCCATTTGTTCCACCACAGTATATGGGTTGGTGGACACTCTTAGTCTGGTTTCTCGGTTGAGACCTGTCTGGTTTGGGAGACCCTTCTCATAGTATACCTCCAGCATAGCTGTCAATGTCATCAAAACATACAAGCTCCTCCTCCACAACAAGGGGGTGTCCATGAGGGGATAGGATTATTATTTTGGTTGATTTCACATCTGCCAGTTCTTTAGTTGATTGTTGGCCTTTCATTACAATTTGAGCTTCACCCAGAGGCCTAGGAAGTTGTAATGTATCGGTGTAGTATTCATGCAGATCTTAGTGAGACTGCCTTCTGAATCTGACAGATCTTGATTTTGTCGATTGGAAGATGTTTCAAGTACTGTCCTAGTGTTTTTGGAATAGCGCCTAGGGTGCATATTACCACTGGGACAACCTCAGCTGGTTCATGATGAAATCGCTATATCTCAATTTTCAAATCATGGTATTTAGTGACCTTCTCATGTTCTTTTTCAACAACCCTCCTGTCACCAGGTATTGCTATATTGATGATGGTCTTTTTCTTGTTCTTGATCACTGTATTGTCTGCTGTATTATGCATCAACACTTTGTCTGTTTGCATTCAAAAGTCCCACAAGATCTTGATTTTCTCATTTTCTGTGACTATTACTATGATTACTACCACTACTTCTATGATTACCACGACCACGACCACGACCACCACTACTACCACTACCACTACCACTACCACTACTACTACTACTACTACTACTACTACTACTACTACTACTACCCTGCTTGTTCACCACCTAATTTCACCACTCCTACACCAGCTGGGAGACCTTGGGCTAGTCATAATTCTTCTGAGCTCTCTCAGCCCCACCTACCTCACAGGATGTTTGTTGTGAGGGGGGAGGGGAAAGGAGTATGTAAGCCCCTTTGAGTCTCCTTACAGGAGAGAAAGGGGGAATATAAATCCAACTCTTGTTGTTGTTGTTGTTGTTGTTGTTGTTGTTGTTGTTGTTGTTGTTGTTGTTGTTGTTGTTGTTGTTGTTGTTGTTGTTGTTGTTGTTGTTGTTGTTGTTGTTGTTGTTGTTGTTGTTGTTCTTCTTCTTCTTCTTCTTCTTCTTCTTCTTCTTCTTCTTCTTCTTCTTCTTCTTCTTCTTCTTCTTCTTCTTCTTCTTCTTCTTCTTCTTCTTCTTCTTCTTCTTCTTCTTCTTCTTCAGAACATAAGAACATAAGAACTGGCCTGCTGGATCAGACCGGCAGGGGTGTACCTAGGCAGGCTGGCGCCCGGGGACAAAACCTGAGTTTGGCGCCCCCCTGCCCGGCGTATGGGTGGCCACCCTCCCCCACTATGACCAAACAATGATTTTTTTGTACCAGCTCACAAAACACCTCCCACTCCCATCAAAACATACATGGCTCTCTCCCCACCAACTCTTTTCCTAATCACAACAACCCTATGAGGTAGGTTGTTAGCCAGAGAAACAACTCCAAGCCAGTGCAAAGTGGGTATTAAGCATGTAAATCTCCCCAGAAATCACCACCCCCCCAGCAAAAAACATTTACCAAACAAATGTCAGCATCATCTCCTCATAAAAAACACCTCCAGTGGAGATCCACCCCCCAACAGCATCACTTTCAATGGTGTTTTAAACTAGGGAGCTCAGTATTGCTTCTTTTTTAAAATCTGCAATACGCTTAAAGGGAGAATCTGGGGTACCCCGGTTAAAACAAAATTTAAAGTAGATGCTGTTTGGGGTGGATTCTCCCCCACCCTGAAAACAGCATCACTTTTTGAGGGTTGGAGATTCAGATGAAACAAATAAAGCAGATTAGGCTGGAATCTGGAGCAGAATTTTGGGCACATTCCAGGGGACAAAAATTATCCTATTATGTCCTGCCCAAATATGAACAAATGAGAATGCAAAGGTATTTGGTGTTTTGGGGGTCATATTTTTGGTGTTATTTTCGGCCTGCAGGGAGTGTATTTTTTAAAGCTAGCAGCACCATGATTTCAGGGCATCATCCAGCGACAGCCCTGATGATACCACCCGAGTTTCCAGTGATCTTTTGGTTCAGGGGCCAGCAAAGTTATGGATGCCCAAAATGGAATGCCCCCATCCCCATTGTTTTCAATGGGAGCTGCTAACCTGGAGATGGGGGGCTACCCATTTCGAGGGACCATAACTTTCGGTCCCCTGAACATAACTTCACTGCAAACTTGGGTGGCATCATATGTATGAATGAAGTTAACAGAATGATACCCTGAAATTTTGTGTCAAGTCACTAGCTTTAAAAATACACCCCTTCAAGCACCCAAGAGAAATTTGCCTGCAAGATTCTGGTTCTCGTTTCTGCAGTGACTTTGCTCCATTGTAGCTAATGAGGGAATTTCACTGAGGCAGGCTGTACATTTTTTTTTTTTTTGAAGATAGAGGCGCCAGACTTTCAAGGTGGCTCCAAAAGAGCCTTGAGTAATACAGTGCATCCAAGCTTGGTGAAGAGCTTTGCTTCTGTGAGTGGCGGGGGGGGGAGTTGAGAGGAGAGTTCTTGAGAGTAACCTCAGCCCACAGGCTTTCATGTGTGCAGGAGGCTTGGAAAACAAAATAAAGCCTTTTAAGGGGGCCCATAAAACTGAACCCCCAGGAAGCAAAAGGTCTCCAAAACCTGGATGCTATTACCAGGAGGCCCTCCTGGAGCCACCCTGAAAGTCTGGTGTGTCTCTATCTTCAAAAATGCTGCAGCCTGCCTACACTCAAGAAATTCCCCCCATTGGCTACAATGGAGCAAAGTCACTGCAAAACAAAGAATCTTGGGCCAAAATTCCTTGGGGTGCCTGGAAGGGGGGTGTATTTTTTAAAGCTAGTGACACCAAATTTTTCAGAGGTATTTCATCTGTTAACTATTCTTATGATGCCACCCAAGTTTCAGGTGAAGTTATGTTCAGGGGACCAAAGTTATGGTCCACTCAAAATGGAGCAACAACCCATCTCCTGTTAGCTCCCATTGAAAACAATGGGGATGGGGGCACCCCCTTTGGGGGTCCATAACTTTGCTCCCCCTGAACCAAACATCACCAAATTTGGGTGGTATCATAAGGACAGTCTCTGGATGGTACCCTGAAATTTTGGGCCGCTAGCCTTAAAAATGCGCCCCCTGCAGGCCGGAGTGTGAAAAACACTTTAAAAATTAAAAAACACACAAACGACCATGAAATGTTGGTGCCCCCCCACGTGACCAAATGGGGGGCGCCCGGGGACATAGGGTACCCCCTGTCCCTAGGCAGGAACACCACTGCAGACCGGAGTTCATCTAGTCCAGCACTCTGCTACTCGCAGTGGCCCACCAGGTGCCTTTGGGAGCTCACATGCAGGAGGTGAAAGCAATGGCCTTCTGCTGCTGCTGCTCTTGAGCACCTGGTCTGCTAAGGCATTTGCAATCTGAGATCAAGGCAGATCAAGACTGGTAGCCATAGATCAACTTCTCCTCCATAAATCTATCCAAGCCCTTTTTTAAAGCCATCCAGGTTAGTGGCCATCACCACCTCCTGTGGCAGCATATTCCAAACACCAATCACACGTTGTGTGAAGAAGTGTTTCCTTTTATTAGTCCTAATTCTTCCCCCCAGCATTTTCAATGTATGACCCATGGTTCTAGTATTGTGAGAAAGAGAGAAAAAATTTCTCTCTGTCAACATTTTCTACCCCATGCATAATTTTATAGACTTCAATCATATCCAACTGACACTCAACTGACTGCAACGTTTAACAACTACTGACAGGCAAAGAACATGCTCAGTCCTCATCTGCCTGCTTGGGGAAACAAGGTTTTTGTGCATGTGTGTAGTTATGATTTGTGTTCATTGACAAACCACCATTTTTCTGCAATCTTGGCGAATCACCTGAGTGTGCAAAAAAAAATCCTTTTTGTTTGTTTGTGGATGGCCCCATTTCACTGCCCTACTAATATCATGTTAATAGAACAAATGAGGGAATTGAACTAATTTTTTTTCTTTTATGGCAGTGATGTCATTAAGAAAGTTCTTTCTGGCAAAGTCAGACTATGGAGAAATGTCACCTTTCCTGTTAGCAAAAATAGCAGACTCATTTGCTTAAAGCATCAGTCAAGCTTTGTTACACTGAACCTTCTGCCTGTTTTTGCACCTCTGAAATGGCATGCCTATGTGACTTCTGCTGTGGAACATATCGTGTTCAACATGAGATTGTGCAATCTATTAAGACTATTGCAAAATGTAGCAACCCAATAGCCCAGACTACCTTGATTTCATCGCAGCATGGAAGCTGAGCAAGGTTCACAATAGTCAGCACTTGAATGGGAGATCACCAAGGAAGATTGGAGCTGCTATGCAGAGGAAGGGAACACCAAACTGCATTGCTCTTATCTTGAAAACTTCAACGGTTCATATGAGGTTGCCATAAGTTGGCTGTGATTTGATAGCACACTTTACCTTTAATAAAAACTGTAAAACTATAAAAGGGGATAAACATAATCTTTATATATAAAAATCTAAACGTGTGTTTGTCCCTGATGGTCTCCCTCAGAAGCTGCTGGACGGATTGCCCCCAAATTTTCACAGGATGTTCCTCCCTGTTGCAGGCAGGTAATCAAACCTTCAAATCCCCGAAAGTCCATGCCTGAGCCAGGTAAAACGTCTTTTTCCTGGCACACCAGGCCATGAAGCTGGCTGTGTTTAACTGTCACCCTTAGAATGTTCGTGCAGCATGTCTGTGGCCTGAGGGGTTGGTATGCCCTTAGAATGTTCACACAGATGGCCAGAGATGAGCAGTGAAAACAGTAAATAGGTAATACTGGTAGGTAATACGAGTGGAAGTGAAACACATACATACTTTGCCGTGTGAGACATCAGGTGGGGTTCCCCCTCCCACATGCAGGTAACTTTCACTCTCTGTGCCTCACCCACTGCTACCACACAACGCACATACTCTCATACACATCCAGCTCATCCTCACACACCTCACTCTGCCCTCCCTCACATCCAACCACCACTTACCCACTTCCTCATCCATATTTGCCACAGCTCTCTTTTATTAAAAGTGAGCTGGAGTTTGCCTTTTTCTTCTAAGAAAATCCGCGGGGGGTGGGTGGGTGGGTGGGTCAGAGTGAAAGAGATGGGCTTGCAATCCAACTTTACTACTGGCTCCGCCTTCTTTTTTTTGCATGTGGCTCCTTTACAAACCCAGGAGCTGGCCTTGATCTGAGCGCCTCACCACCCTGCCTCTGCTGCCTGACTGGGATAGCCTGCCTGCCCCAGTTCTGCCTTACCCAAGCCAGGACTGTGCGTGTCAACCAGCCTCATGGACAGCGGGATTTACACTCTGGACAGTTCTGTTGTGGAATGGGAAGGGTTACCTTATACTAAAAAAAACAAGACAGCAACATATAATGATGTGCATTGAAAAGGGAAAGAGGGATTCCATTTGACCACCCCAAAAGGCTATGCTGGGGATCATTGGATCTGCATGGACATCTGTGTGGGTTGCGAACTGTGATGAGAAGCACAATTGCCACAACAACGCGTGGCCGGGCTCGCTAGTAAGCAATAAAATTGGTAGTTAGAAGGCTTTACCTATCAAATCACTGAGCTAACTTTATTGCACAGGTTATGCTATGGTGTACTTCAAGTGCTGCTACACAGAACTTGGGCACATAGTACATTATGTCAGGATTGATAACTGTGAACAGTATGAAATATAACATTGTTCAGTGTAGCCTGGGAATTTATACAGCTGAGAAGAAATAAAATGACCACGCATATTCTAAAAACAGTGATAGTGGAGAAACACATGTTTCTATTGTTTCTATGTGCTCAGATCCACAGAGACATTTTCTCTCCTGATAAGCAGTCTTCCAGTATTGACCTTCCAGTACAGCCAACATGAGGGCCTGGCATTGAGCTAAAGTAAAAGCTAGCTACTGTTTAGGTACTTCAAGATTAGTTAGGTATGCCATAGGAGAGATGCAGTTCCTATTAATTGCACTGGCAATAAAGGATGAAGACCTGGCCAAGTCCAGTTGATGCTCTATATCTGTCACACTCTACTCAACTGCCTCTTTGGCCTGTTCATAGTCCATGCTGAATAGGGATTGTGGAGAAAGTCCCAAAGATAGGAATTTGGTTACCACTGCTTGCTTCCACATAAAGTCATCAATCAAAGTCAAAGGGGTAAGGCCAAGTGGGAGAAAAGACAACCTGAGCCAATGATTAAGTATAGCCACCCATACTCTAGCCTCCAGTCTCATGAGACCTGTTTCTAGAGACACATTTTGGAACCTGGATGATCTTAAGAGTTTAGATTGTACTAGTTCTAGTGGCACAAAATTGGTCAAGGGGCCTACCTGGGCATACAAAAGTTGTGTAATTGACTTGGCTTCAAGCAATTTAAGGGCTGCAGAAATATGTTGGCCACCTTTGGTCTTAAGGAATTTGAGGATGGCAGTTAAACTCCTCTGTGCATTCCCAGCACTGTAGTTCCCGTGAGCCTTCCTGGTACCAGTGCAGAACAATCCCCTAATATTTAAAACAAAGGACCTGCTCAATCTTATTCCCATCAATGCTCCATGAGTGATATTTGAGCCTTTTGGCAAATGCCATGATTTTGGTTTTCTGGTAATTAAGTTCTAATTTGCTCTCTCTGCAGTACAATGTTATTGCTTTCAGTGCTCTTTTATGACCAATAGGCATTGTAGAGAGGATTACTGCATCATCAGCATACACCAGGACTGAAATATGTCTTCCAGCAAGCTTCTTTTTTTTGGGGGGGGGGGGGTGAAAGCTCATGTTATAAAGATGCTCCACAATATCATTAATATAAAAGTTAAATAAAAGTGTGGCCAATATACAACCATGCTTAAGGCCTTTCTTAGTTTCAATAGCACTGGAAAGATAACCATGTGGATTGTCGAAGGCTTTCAATTATACTATACTATCAAATCCTCTGAAGATGCCAGCCACAGATGCAGGCAAAACGTCAGGAGAGAATGCTGCTAGAACTTGGCCATACAGCCCGGAAACCACACAGTACCTCGATAACCATGTGAGGTCCATGTGAGGTCCTTTGAGTGAGGTCCACAGTACCTCGATAACCATGTGAGGTCCATGTGAGGTCCTTTGAGTGAGGTCCATTCACACAACATACATATTAGGTTAAGCAAGCGCCAGTCAAGTAAGAAGCCTCCAGTTTTTCCTATAATTAACCAGATAGAATTGAAAGCTGCTGTAAAATCAACAAAGGCAACATAGAGGGAGCTTGTACCTGGCCAACTCCTCCTGTCTTACCCAAGCTGGTCACTCATGCCTTGTAGAAGCAAGATGATTATCACAATAATGCAGACAATGCATTGGGTTTGACAAGCTTTTCTCATAGTGAAAAAGGAAAGAGGAATCTCCTTTGAACACCTGAAAAGGTTATCCCATCAGTCATGGAACCTACATAGACTGGTTGGACCGGGACTGTAGTAAAGAGGAGCATAAAGCAAGACTGATTGAAAAAAAATTGCTTGATCTGCCCCTATGACTATGGGAGGTTTCACCACCATCAGCATCCCTTGTTCAGAGAGTCAGTGTGACATAGTGGTTAAGAGAGGTGGACTTTAATCTGGTGCACCAGGTTTGTTTTCCCACTTCTCCACATGAAGCCTGCTGGATGACCTTGGGTTACTCTCAGTTCTCTCGGAACTCTCTCAGAAAATTAAAGCTGTAAAGCATGAATTTGTCTCATTTATCTCACAATGTTCCTGTTGTGAAGAAGGAAGGGAAGGTGATTGTAAGCTGCTTTGAGACTCCTTATGATAGAGAAAAGCAGGGTATAAAAACAAACTCTTTTTTCTTAATTTCAATGCAGGACCAATTAACGCTTTATATCCACGTGCATGTCCTTATATTCAGTCAACCATGTAGACAACTGTGTGTATTTCCTTCACTCCCTTTTCTCTCTAATGCTCATTCTTCCTTTAAATTGTTCCATGTTCTTAGAAGGACAAAAACAATTTGTGCAATATTGTTAGAGGAACAGTACCTTTGGGGTCATATTCAATGACCTTTGTGTGTGAGACAACAAATACTTATTTGTTTGTCTGTAACATCTTAATTTCCTTAAGTTTCTTTTAATGCTAATCATATTATACTGGGGAAAAATAACATTATCTATAGAAAAGACATTCCACAGCAGTTGATACAATTAACACATGGGTAATGAACGATATCACTATAATGTGGGAAGGGCACATTCAAATACCCAGGTAGCCACAAGGGGCTGCAGATGCCCCCACCAAGGCAAAAATACAGTTTAAACACTGTGTCTTCCATTCCCACTTTATGCATTCTGTGCAGAGAGCCCCAGTGTAAAAACAATAATTGTGAAGCTGTAAAGCATGAATTTGCCCCCCGTCAAGGGACTGAACAAAAACCATCCTTGAATACAGTAAATTGCCCAGCATTGTCCTGAAATATTCTGTTAATATTTACTACCTGTATGCAAACAGGCACATTGCACCTATGTGGTACTAAATCTATGTTTTGTAGTACTACTAAAGGGACTGGAATCAGAATTATGGTGTCATATAGAAAGGGTTTTAAAGAAGAGTTGTAACAGAAACTGTTTAGAAAGCAGTAACATAGAACATCTCTTCCTCATAGCTGAGCAAAGGAGACCACAGCTATAGACCTCAGATTTCCACATCTTGTCAGGTACTTGAGCTTTGACTGAGGAATGTAGAAATAAATTGCTAAATACCACCATAGTCACTGACCAGAGGAGAGAGCTGCTGACCCTAGGGTAACACTTCAGTTACTAATTCAACAAAAAATCATGCAATATCAGAAGCTGGCTGGATCCTACCCAATCAAAGCTGCTGATTCTGATCTGCCTCTACAACAGTGCTATATTTGGGGATTGCATGTGACAGAATTTCTCCCCCCCCCACACACTTTAGTGTTATCAAAACAATGTGACCCAGATTCTATGTGCATGTACATTGTTGTGAAAAGTGAAGAATTATAACTGAGGCAACAAAGGGCCTTTCCCCACTTACCGTAAGCCCCGCGCTACTTGAGGAGAGTAGCGCGGGGTTCCTCCTCCCTCCCCACGGCAGGGGTGGCCACAGCGCAGCCACCCCGACGCTGCCGCTGTCGCGTCCCCTTAGCGCACGGCATCCCAGGCACTCTTCCGAACGGCGCCTTTTGACGACCCCGCACAGAGCGCAGGGTCGTGGGGACGCCTGGGCGCGCGCCTGGGATGCCGTGCGCTGAGAGCAGCGCATGGCATAGGGGGGATGGAAGGGAGTGGGGAAAGGCCCAAAGGCAGGAATACAAAAGAAGTGGATTTACTATTATTAATGTATTTATTATTTCCTTGGTAGCTCTGAACTCTCCTGTGCCAAACAGTGGGTGGTAGAATGATACTGTAACAATGTAGCAATCTGCTGAGGTAAATGTTTTCTTTCTTAGAGAAATACTATTACAGAAGGTCTTGTATACAGTTTAACCAAAATTATTCAGAGCTTAGAGTCACGTCCAACCTTGACTGACAAATATTTTAATTAAGCCCCATAAGCCAGAACCACCTTTAAGAGAGGAGCAAATCAGTCCAGTCACAGCAATACCAGGGTAAGTGGTCTACTAATCCTTGAAGAGAAACTTCCTCTCAATTATGACCATTTTCCTTTAGAAATTTTAAACAATTAGCCAGTCTCCTCTTCCTGAGCCAGATCCCCAGGCGCCTTCTCTCCCTGAAGGGCAACTGTTGGAGTTGTCAGTCAGTGCTTGATTTCACCACCAATACCCTACTCAGAATTTTAACATTTGCTCCCTCCTGATTGTTGCAGAAGTCTAACATTCTCTTCCTCCTGATTGGTTGCAAGAAAGGCTCTGCCCATTAAAAGCTTGGTGAGGATTGGTACATCACTGAATGAAAGGCAGAATGACAATCTGTCTATCCCAGGCTATTCTTGGTCTACTCATGGTTGTTGGACATCCAGTTATCAGCCATGACAGGAGCCCTGTTCACAAGTTTCAGAGAATGCATGTACAACCTGTGCATGCTTGATTTCCCTTTTTTACATGTATTGAGTAATTCTTGTGTTATATGCAACATATGTACAGTTAAACCATATATTTATCCAGATACCAACCCTCAGTTTCATTTGTACAGTGAGTGTGCATTGGTTCGTTCTTACAAACAAGAGTGTGTGCATACACACAGTAGGCACATGTGTTCATAGTAACATGTAAACAGGGCTGTAATTGTTGAGGCAACTGGTTGGCCTCTGTATGAAACAGAATGCTAGGGCTAGATGGACCATTGGTCTGATCTTCTTATGTTCTACTGAAACAAAGTGGAAACAATGTGCCATTTTCATCTAAAAGCCTAGAGTCACAGAGTGGCCCCGTTTCCTTGGCTGAGAATGGGGTAGCTGACATCTCAGTTGAGAAAGTCCAGTTTTAAAGCGTCAGTATTTGAAATGTTCTGGTTCTACTGGAACCTAAACTGCATCCCCTGCTCACCACCATCAGAATCAATCTCTTATCTGCCATGTTTCCATTCTGCCCATGTCATACACTTGATCAGTAGAGCTTTCTATTATTATTCATCAAATTCTTCGAACAGTTGTGAAGTATCACCACTCATTTCCTCCAGGTACTGTTCAGCAATTTGGCCATAAGGAATCTTTGTCATATCGCAGCAAATATGAATAATGAACATTGCAAGTAGGCATTTTACTCCATGGAAGATAACTTAGTTCTTCCTTTGTTCTTCGTAGCACTATTACTCAGCATTGACACATATGATTTAGTGGTAAGGTAAAGGGTTGGGTTTTATTTAATATGTTAGTTATTCTGGAAAGAATATTTTGTGTACTGTCCAGAATTTAATTAACCAACCTTGGAAAAAAAATGCTAGCTGGATTGTGAATATTCAATTAGAGACAAATTCTTCTAATGTTATTATGAGTTTTGGGTTGGATCCTATACACCGTGAACTGAGTTCATGAAACTGAATTTTCTTGCCCCCCCCCATCCCTCTACAGCTTGCAGCACTCTCAAAATGCAGTTCCTGTCAGATCAGCAGATCATGGGATAGTGAAAAATGAAATTCTGCTAAGGAAGGGGGAGAATAAGCAGAAACGTCATACCAGTGGAGACAACATCTGTGGCTGATTTTTCATGGTCAAAATGTCCTGTCATAGATCTGAGAGTGTATCTACTGTGGTGCTGTTTGCCCTGCTTTTGACTTTTCACTGCTCCCTGGTTCTTCCGGGGATTCAAGGCTGGGCGTTATGCCCCAACTGCTTCTTCACGAGCCTGGTGCTCCTCCATTTGCACCAGGAGCTCTTCCACAATGTCTTCCACACATGCATGGACAACCTCCATTTCCTGCATTCTGATTGGCTGATTCTCCCCCCATTCTCCCCAACTCACTTTCACTATTTTAGTTTTAAATGACTCTAAACACAAATAAGTAGCTGAAAATTGGTGCCCTCCCCCCCGTCTAAACCCCTTGCATGTGCAAGAGAATTGCCACCCTCCCATTTGTGGCACCCGCACATGCCACTTTTCTGTCTAAAAGCCAAGGGGTTTTTTTCTACTGCAAGGGGGGAAGGCGCCGATTCTCAGCACCTGCTAATTGGTGGGGCAGGCTGGAGTGGCAAAGTGGAAAAAAAGGATCAGTTCTGCTGCCGATAATTTTTTCATGGCAGTGGAAGCCACTGGAGCAACAAAGGGGCATTTTAAAAGAACTTCAACTTTGGCAGTTTTTTAAATTTGTAGAGCTAAGCCAATGTTGCGGGGCGGAGCTGGAGCAACAACGTGGCAGACACGCTGCAGCACTGGGAGCCATGGAGAACTCCCTGCTGCACCGGACTATTCTCTGTGCTAACAACGGGGCATTTTTACTGTGAAAAATCAGCCTATGTGAACTAAAGAAAGCTTAGTACATCCCACTTTTGTAAAGGTGATTTGCTCCAAATAACTAGTAAATCGATCAAATATTTCATTAACAGCAATAAAAATACCCTTTAACAAATCATCAGGTGATAAACTATTTCTCATGGAACATCATACTCAACTGCTCTCCAAGCATGACCTAAAATAGAAACACAACTGTAAACTTATTGGTTGTGGAAACTGCCATCACCTGACTTCTGGTGACCCCGTAGGGTTTTCAAGGCATGAGAGAAGCAGAGATGGTTTGTCATTGCCTTCTTCTGCTTAGTGACCCTGGCGTTCCTTGGTGGTCTCCCATCCAAGCACTAACGAGGGCTGCTCCTGTTTAGCTTCCATAAGCTGACAACAGTAGGTTTGCCTGAGCCATCCAGGTCTATTTGCTCAGCCTGGGCTGTTCAGGTCAAGGCAGAAACTGATGAGCCTATAGCAAAAGTAACAAGACCTTGAAAGCAGATGCACATTCCACTTGATTACTCTACATGAAATAACTGAAAGGGTGAACTGTATAGCTTTGTGCATATGGCATGCAGAGGGGGACCAGGAGCACTAGCCACAACCTTGCTGGCAACTGACCCACTCCTCATGAGCATTCATCACAAATGGACAAAACACACCTGGGTAAAGCTTGCTCAACAGCAAGTGGAGCCAGCATTCCTGATTACCCTCCATGTATACAGAGTATGTCAACAGGTTGTGCCTGCAGGTCTTGTTCATAAGAGGATACAAAAGTTCTGTCTGTGGCATATTGGTGTCAGATAAGTTGTGCATTATTGTTATAACCATTAGGTAAATATATGTATCTGTGAAGAACTTTAATTCCTTCTGTTTTTGAAATATGCAAAGAATTGGAAGCTAAAATGCTGATTTGTGATTTTTTTATGTAAAAGGATGCATTTACAAAAGAAGAAAAAATAATGGATTTGTTTTCAACACATAAGGGTCTAGGCATATGTTACTGCAGTGGATAGGAAATGATTCTCAGTGGCTTCTTCTTATAATCCTCCAGAAATATATGGCAGAACCAATAAGATGGTAAATATGAATTAGCCCAGTGTATTTTATTTGGTGATTCTATTTCAATACTTTATTCAGCAATCGTTATTAGACAGAGAGAGATTTTAAATTATATATGAATTGCTGTTCAAATATTTTAATAAAGGCTTACTGTGTTGGGTCCATCAAAAGCTTTCGGTTAATAGAATGTGGGGATTTTCACTGAATCCCTCTCCCACTTCAAACTCCCAGTTTACTCTTCATGCTGTTGCTTACAGTCTACTGATACCGAACAGCAGCACTTTATGGACTGTTTCAGGCTGTGATAGGAGAGGGATATAATTGCCATCCAAGGAACTTTGGCCTATGGAGACACTGGAAACTGTTATTGTGATAACTGCAGTATCACTTTTGGTCCCTTACATGGAAGTGACATCACAGGATGGGGCAGTTCTCTAAGAATTTACCAAATGTCTATGGTTTTTACCATAGAGATTTAGTAAATCCATAGAGCACTGCATAGTTGTTCTACTGCTGCATCACCAAGCAGATGGGGGAGTCTAGAGACTGAAGTTGCCTGCTATACAGGGCAACACACATTCCCTAGAGGAAAGGTGGCCTTTCATTGGCAGAAATTACCACTGGATGCAATCAACTGGGCATGTCTTATTTATTCTGGAGTTTCCACTTCATAGAATACTGTCACTTATATGTGAAGTGAACTGGAGTTTAATTTTATTGGTCACTACAGTTCTGGATGTATGTAGGGATCCACCATGGGCCAGAAAATCAGTGGAGACAAACCAACACCCAAAGCTGTTTTCTTGGATAAATCAAGATGTCCTCTCACAAAAATTGGCTCTGTGCTTCTGAGTATAGCCAAAAGAAGTGAAGTCAGTGCATTGCTGACAACATAAGGGTTAGGCATTAGTTCACCACTGGTAAGTCACCCCCCCCCCCATTTGCCAGGTGTATTTGGCAACCCTAACATGGAGCCTGGTGAAGGTCGACCAAAATCTGGCTTCACCATCCCAGCAACAACTTTAGAAAGACCTGCTGTCTGTTAGGTTTTATTCCTCTCTTCCCTCATGAGAAATGTACATGCTTCTCACCACCTTGTTTTTTTCCTCCAAGGTTGGTTACACCGAGACAGAGAGTATGTGTGACTGATTCAAAATTATTGAGAGAACTTCATGGGTAAGTGGCAATTTGAACTCAGGTTGTTCAAAGTCCTAGTCTGACATATTATCTATAGTTATGTTGATGTGGGGTGGGATTGAAAGGTTGTCCAAGGCCATGTACATTCATGGATACGCTATACGTTCTGTTATTTTCCTTAGCTTTGTACAGCTCAGCGTTACCTCTGACTATCTGAAGATGCCCCAGGGGAACAATATAACAGTATGAAGCTGTAGAAGATGCACTGAATTTTGGTTGAGGAGGTTTTGCTCTCCCCCTTTAGATTTCAATTTACTTCCTTAACATGTTATGGTATGCTGATTTATCTGTTAGGAAAAGAATATTCCCTTCACTGCTGTCAGTGTGCCAAATCTTCTACAGCTTTCTTACACATTATCAATAAACAGTTAAACTCATAATGTCACTTGGCACTGAAAGAACCAACTGAGCAAAACAAATAAACAGGGCCTCAAGGGAAAAATATCCCCAAGACAACAGACTTGGAAGGAAAAATGCCAGATGTGTTTCCTTGATGTGCATGTATAGATAGCCTAAAAAGTGCTGTTGATTAGTGGCTGTATTCAAGTCTACTGCCTCAGATATTGGCTGGGTGCTGTTAAAGGCATGACACATTCAAAAATACTGGGTAAGCTGTGAGAAAATCAGCAGTCTCCAAAATGGCCGCTGCACATGTCATGGCACCCACCAGTTTACATCCTGGTGCCCATTTGTTTCTTGTTTCTTGGTAATAAAACCTTAGATCCAACAACAGCCATTTTGAGGTAGTACGACTTTTACCCTTTCTTGGTGACCAGATATATAAGTATAGAACTGGAGAAAGAAGCAGGTATTGTGAACAGAGAACTGAGGAGAAGAAATTAAAAAAATACAGTAGAAAGAAAGGGGAGCCGATATAAGAGTAACTTTGGAGGAATCCCTCATAAAACTTATAGAAACAGAACAGATTATGGTGTTTGCTGGTCAGAAGGGACAGTAACAGAAGCAAAAAGACTATAGGCATAAAAGCAAAGAATGAAGAAAAACGTTCGTAGGTTGATTTAAAATTACCCAGTCCATTTTTAGCTTCAAACTTGTCAGTTAAAAAAAGAAGAAATTGCTCAGAGGGAAACATCTTTTCTTACAGACTGTATGGCATTCTTTGCTTTTTTGCCTTTGGCAATGGAGAAATTCACAATTAAATTGGAAATAGCTATCTACCCACATTCACAATCCAGCATATTTTACAAGATATTTAAATAACACTATTCATAAATGGCTTTATAGTAATATGAGGAACCATATTAACCAGCATGATCCTCAAGGTGGGCCTTATTCACTTCTGCAGGGTTTGTCTGGGAGCGTTGCTCTGTGGATTTAGTATTTGCATTATACATGTATGAGTTATTCATTGGAAATTGGTCATGGGGGAAAAGAGGCAATTTATTGCAAACTTGTTTATCTAGAGCATTAACCTGTCTAATATAAGTAGGTACAGACTGTGATTCAGAGATCCTGCCATTGCAGCAACCAACTGATTTGTTTGGACACAGTGGGATTGTAAACTGCTTTTTTATTTTAAATGTGTCTGGGCTGGATCCAACCAGTATTTACTCTAGTAAAAATACTCAACAAGTGTCTGGGGGTGTGCATAACAAAATATCTGAGCTGAAAACATACACAGATATGGCTACCAATCTTGATCCTCTTTGATCTGGAATTGCAAATGCCTTAGCAGACCAGGTGCTCGAGAGCAGCTGCAGCAGCAAAAGGCCATTGCTTTCACATGCTGCACATGAGCTCCCAAAGGCACCTGGTGGGCCACTGTAAGTAGCAGAGTGATGGACTAGATCAGGGGTAGGGAACCTGGGGCTCTCCAGATGTTCAGGAACTACAATTCCCATCAGCCTCTGTCAGCATGGCCAATTGGCCATACTGGTAGGGGCTGATGGGAATTGTAGTTCCTGAACATCTGGAGAGCCCCAGGTTCCCTACCCCTGGACTAGATGGACTCTGGTCTGATCCATCAGGCTAGTTCTTATGTTCTTATATTGCTGTTTTGGGACATAACTGTGATTTTCCAGAATGCTATTAAGAACCTGAGATTCTTAATGAAACAGAACTACCCTCCCCCCAAATGAGTTGGGTTGCTGCTAGGCATTTACATGTCATCCTATTCTTCATTCTATTGATTTCTCGAGAAATGGTGTTTCTCCCTTTCAATCAGATCCTTGCAATGGAGGAGCACAGAGAACTTCCAGCTAATCATCTCTGGAGACAACCTGTGGAGACCTGCAGTTCTCTTTCCCTTTCCCCATTGTGGGAGGGTGGAGCCCTTTGGTTCTTCTATGGGTGGGTAAACAGAGAGCTGATGCAGGTTGTCCAGGGGGTCATGGAATTTGTCCCCTTGGTCCAATATGCTTGAAACATGGTTCTTCTAGGTAACACTCACTCTGCTGCAGTTTTGATGTCATTTGCTTGGAAAACAGCCACTTCAGCCCCCTGAAGAATCCGCTATGGGGAATAATGGCAGGATGTACCACTGGCAACAAAGGGAGATATCTGAAGGCCCTTTGAGTATAATGGGAACCAAGAATGCCAACTGACTTGCATTGAAACATATTACAGCACACCAAAGTTGCAATGAAAATGTGGATTGAATTATAAGAAACCAGTCATAGGCCGGGAATGACAGCCTCCAGAGGGATGGTTCCTAGGCTCAGAAAACATGGTCTGGGACTGGAATGATGGCCCCTAGAGTGGAATGATGGCCCTTGGGAGTGAAATCAGTGCTCTGTGACTGAAATGACAATCTTCAGAATGGAATTATTTTTAATTCACTCCCCTAAGGTGGAGGTCTTTATTTTCTGTGGTTTTTCACCCTTGGGACTATTTGTAAAAAGACCAAAATTTTGCTGACAGAAATTAAACAGTTAATTGGAAGGTGTTACTGCACAATATGCTCACTACAAAAGCAGTTGCAAACTGCATCAAACACATGATACAGGAATGCACATGAAAAAGCAGGGATAAACAACCACTCATCATAAAAAGACTTGAAACAAGAAGTTGCAAACCTGACAGTAAGATCAATGCATATTCGTCAATCTAAATCTAAATGTTAAACTGTTAATTTCCATCCTAACACCTTTCTGTCCTTCTAGCTGTAACTCAGTTTCCTAGCTAGCAAGCTCACTGCCCAAGGATCCAGGAACATGAAGAGGCAGGACTCAATCCACCCATTCCTGGAAAGGAGGAAGAGGGGAAGGCAGAATGAGGATAGGCCTTTGGAGGCCTCAAAACATCTTCAAAGCATGAGAAACTGAAACAGAAAAGGCTGCTTCCAGCCTGAAAAGAAAAGCCACTTAATAAGTAAAGCTGTTACCAAACCTTCCTTCTTCTGGACTTTCTTACATTTCTCTTGGACAGGTTCGCACCATGATGGCATGTTGCTCCTAAAAGGTAGACTTTCCCCTTGTTCATTGTTTCCTTTGACACCCAGGGAACTGAAAACCTCTATACCTTAACCTCTTCCCAGTATCACAAAATGACATGTTGGTCTGAGCCATTCTTATCAATCACAAGACTGGTCTTCTTGCTCATGAGAGTTGCAGGTATTTGCTCAGTGTGTTTGTCAGTCTTCATGCTTGGCCAGCAATCAGCAGGACATTCTAGGACTTTCCTATGATGAGTCATCAGGCTTGGGTTCAAGGAAAAGAACTCTTGAATAACATGATTGTGTTTGCTAAAAGTCAGAGGGGGTCTTTCCCCCCTTATGTATGAAACCCAGCCCTGTGCAATCTGTTTCTCATGGTATCTCATCAGCTTTTATCTTAGCTTAGTTGACAAAGTTAATATCCAATGGACACATCAGTTTCTGGGCTCCTTGAGCTGAATGCATAACTTTTCCCAAACACATTGAAGCAATCCCTCAAAATGGAATAAAAATAGTCTTGTAATCTAGACTTCACTCCATACTATCATGTAGGGTCAAACACAGTTGAGGTCCTCTGATTGGAGGGGTCTTCTGTTGCAAAAGTCTGGTTAGTCAAGTTGCTTCAGACAAGTGGTCCCCACTAAGTGAACATTTTCAATATGAGGAGGTGCTTTCCCAGTATTTACAGCTACTTGTGGTTAGATGTTCCTCATAGAATGCACAACAATCAGTTAGTGATGTATCGTTGTAGTCTCAGCTAAATTTACAATTAGTAATGGCCATCTATACCCAGTGAGGGTCTGAAATCCATTTGTTCAAAGTTGGAGGTTGTAACTAGGACTATCTTGGGCCAGAAAGGTACTGGATTAACAATAACGGTTCTTGTGACCTCTCTATCCTCATCCCTGTCTATTATGGGACATCTGACACCTCTTCCTTCAATGCTTGAGGAGTTGTATAGTTGGCATGGTAGGTGTTGGTGTCATTTTATTGTCTTGCTTTATGGATTTTAACTGTTATTTATTTTAAATAATGTTAGTTGTCCTGAGCCTGAGAGGGGAAGGGTGGGGTACAAAACTAATAACTAAATATACTGTTATGAGACAGTTCTGGTTTTACTGTAGAGTGCCTGGTGGTTCCTGGAGCTACTGCCATAATTTTTGGGTTTTCCCTGGAAGTGATGTCACCAGATTTGCAGTACTGGCCCCTAACATGCCTTTGTTCCAAACTGGTAACTCAACAGGAAGTCCTGTACAGTCAGCCAGAGTTGACACAGAAACAATACCTGTGACATTAGTGAAAGCTATCTGCCTGTAATGAGAGCTCAAGGAGGATAACTTATGACACATTGCATTATCCAGCTACATCAGATAGTTTACTCTGCTAGAGATTAATAAAGTTAGGTAGGATGAGGTCTGTTATTTGTGTAACAGTGAGCGCTTGAGGCTCAGGAGGGAGAAGGAAGGACCCATGTTAGGCAATTAAGGAAAATGGCTGACAATAATTAGCCAGCTGGGAAAAGCACTACATTGCTTATTTAAATTAGTTCACCAGCAAATCTCCAGTGTGAAAAGAGCTGGAAGGCTGAAATTCTGATGGCAGAAATAGAGTCAAGATTTTCAGGTGAAAGGAGAAACAATGGAGCATACCAAGCCGAGGGAGAATTCAGTGTGGAGAGCTATTAAATGAAGACAAAGTTTTCAGAGTGAGCGGATGAACAAGGCAGGATGGGATCCCCCCCCCCAAAAAAAACCCCCTGAAGCAGCAGATTGCAGTCTATCCATGCACTGAACATGGGATATAAAGGGGAGAGGCTTATGGGAATCCAGAAAAACTTCTCAAAATATACCCATCTACCCATAGGTATATTATGTGCAACCTGTACTTTGGACAAGAGGCTACTGTTAGGAAAGAATATGGAAAAAAAGAATGGTTTCCAGTTGACATTTGACTGTATTTTATCTCCTTATCTATTTAATATGTATGCAGAAAATGTCACAAGGAAAGCTGGATTACATTTAGATTAAGGTGATATGAAAATTGGGGAGCGGGACGTTAACAATTTGAAATACACAGATGATACCACATTACTGGCAGAAAATAGTAAGACTTGAAATGGCTACTGGTGAAAGTTGAAGGAGAAAGTGCCAATGCAGGACTACAACTGAATATCAAGAAGACAAAAGTAATGACTACTGGGGAATTAGTCAACTTTAAGGTGGACAATGAGGAAATTTAAATTGTTCAAGATTTGCTATTCTTTGGATCCATCATCAACTAAAAGTGAAACTGCAACCAAGAAATCAGAAGGAGATTGAGACTGGGAAGGGTAGCTATGCAGGAGCTAGGAAAGATTTTGGCCCCTTCTGCACATGCAAAATAATGCGTTTTCAAACCACTTTCACAACTGTTTGCAAGTGGATTTTGTTATTCCGCACAGCTTCAAAGAACACTGAAAGTAGTTTGAAAGTGCATTATTCTGCATGTGTGGAATGAGCCTCTGAAATGTAATGATGTGTCACTAGCAACCAAGATCAAGTTAATCACCATAGTATTTCCATAGTAATACCATAATATTTCCAATTACCATGTATAGGTGTGAAGGGAAGGTTGGACAATGAAGAAAGCTAACAAAAAAAAAAGTTGATTCCTTTGAAATGTGGTGTTGGATAAGTGTGCTGCAGATACTTCTGATTACCAAAAAGACAAATAAGTGGAGTCTAGATGAAATCAATCCCAAATTCCCCCTGGAAGCTAAAATGACTAAACTAAGATTATCGTACTTTGATCACATTATGAAAAGACAAGACTCACCGGAAAAAACAACAAATGCTAGGAAAATTTGAAGGCAGAAGGATAAGAGGAAGAATTAAGTAACTAAAAGTTAAGAGGGAATTCATTAAATTAAAAATTGCTATATAGAAAAAATATAAATGCATTTATTCAAATTAAAATCATGACTTCATAGTAGAATGCCCATAACAGCCTGTCTATATATAAAATCACAATAAATTAACACACAAAGTCCCACGTTACACTTTTAGGTACATAATTCTTTGTTTGGGAAAAAGAGGAAGACACAATATAAGATTAAGTGACTTAATCAAGGAAGTCACAGTCCTCAGCTGGTTGTGGTGGTTTTTCCGAGCTGTGTGGCCATGGTCTGGTGGATTTTGTTCCTAACGTTTCACCTGCATCTGTGGCTGGCATCTTCAGAGGTGTATCACAGAGGGAAGTCTGTTACACACTGTGTCGAGACTTCTCTCTGTGATACACCTCTGAAGATGCCAGCTGCAGATGCAGGTGAAACGTTAGGAACAAAATCCACCAGACCACGGCCACACAGCTCAGAAAACCCACCACAACCAGTTGAATCCAGTTGTGAAAGCCTTCGACAATACATCACAGTCCTCAATTTGAAAGACCTAAGCAAGGCTGTTGATCGGGTGTTTTGGAGGGAAAAGATTAATAGGGTCACCATGAGTCAGAAGTGACTTGATGGCACTTAACACACATAAAGAATGAAGAGAAGTTGAACACATGAATGGAAAAAGACTTTTCTATACAGTCATGTAGAATCAGAATGAAGATGACGAGTCTGCTAGTGCATGAAGGAAAGGAGTTTGCACTTCTCTTTTTACCTTTTTGTTTCATGACTGCATCAAGGCCTTCTATTATTATTAGCAGTAGAACTGCACCAGAAGGGCACCTTTCCAATCTGCAGAGTAATATGAGGGACTAACTACGTGTTACACATTCCTCAAGTGACGTCTGGGTTTACCATGGCTTTGTAGAGATGAAAATGAGCAGGAGTGTGCTGACCCTGCCTATGCCAGCAGACACAGGATAAGTCCCCAAGTTGTGACAGCTGGCCAAAAAGATAACAGGTGATTGGAAGCCAAGCACTTACCCAAAATGCATCACTTTGCAATTACTGAGCATGCTCTCAACCACTCTGTTCGGAGAAATTGTTCTGCAGCTCTTCATTCTGTCTGCCCAGAATATTCTTTTCCCATAGCAGTGAGCAGCAAAGCCCTTTCGTACATGGAGCCATTGGATAATGGCTATGATGAGAGGAATGGTATATCTGGACATGCCTCAAAGGATCTCTCTCTCATAGCAGTATGAGGGTGCAACATCAATTTATTGTCCATCATATGTTGTGTAAAAACTCCTTGCAACCTAAAGGTTTTGTGCCAGAAAACCACATGGAAGACCAAGTTGGAAAAACACACTCTTACGATCTGCTAAGTGTCTTAGGCTCAAACTAGACATTGCATCTTAAACAGATTAGGATATGCCCCACCCCCCACTGTCACATATAAAAACAGTGTGACTTACCATGGTGGTGTCCATTCGGCTCTAGACAACAGTGAGAGGGACAGAGAAGTTTCCAGCTTTACACGCATACTGTTTTTGCAAGTGAAAATAGCCACAAGGAAAAAAAAATGGGCAGAAGCCCCTTTGCAGGGATTGTAGCCACACCAAGTGGAGCAGTTTGATCCTAATGTGACTGCAGGTTGGGTTGGGCTTGCATCTCATCTAGCATATAGCTAGGCTGTTTGTCTAATTGTTGGTTTCCTCTTCATCTCTTTGGCATATTCTCAGACCCAAACCAGTAAGTTTGTCATCTTCCCAGGGGTGGCAGGCAAACAGTTTTCGCTGAGTTCCAGGATCCACAGCGGAAACAGGATTGGAAGGAAGTTGGAAGCCCCTTTTCTATTTCATAGTGCTCTAGACACAAATGAAGCAATGGATTGCTGTTAAGGTAAGATACTAAGGTCAGGTCAGGTCCTACTGCTGGATAGGCAGGTGGCAGCAAAGGCAAAGAGTGCCGTTTACCAGCTTCAACTGGTTAGCCAATTGCAGCCTTTCCTAGACAGAAAAGATCATTTTCCAGCAACATCGAAATTAGATTGCTGCACTGTGTTCTACATGGGACTGCCCTTGAAAAGTGTTCAGAAACATCAGTGGGTACAGAATACTACAGCCATGATGTTGAGTAGAGCAGGTTACAGCAACTATATCAGTTCAGTCTTGGCCCATCTACACTAGCTCCCAATTTGCTTCTGAGCACAATTCTAGTTTCTGTTATTGACCTTCAAAATCCAACATAGTTTGGGACCAACATATCTATAGGATTGTCTACTGCCTTGTGAACCTGCCCAACCATCTTTGGAGGCCCTGCTTCAGGTGCCCTTTCTTCTGAGATTAGGCTGGGGGAGGCTCCTTAGTTGTGGCACCAACATTCTGGAACTCTCTCCCCAGGGGATTCATCTGTCCCTTCTGTTGCCATCTTTCACCTGGGTAAAGCCTTTCTAAACTGTATAAACATTTGAGCTTTTTATAAATTGTTTTGATGATGTGGGTGTTTTTTAGGGAAGGTTAAAATGTGATTTTATTACATATGCTTTAACTTGTTACATGCTTTGGTGGCCCCTGTAAGGGTAGAAAGGTGGGATATGAATCTTATAAATAAATAAAATAAATATCCCATTTGTCTTTGTGATAGCAAGTTGAAAAAGGTATCTGTGTTCCAAGTCATGTAAGTTGTAACGTCTAATTTGAGCCTTTTGCAATGCTAGTTAACATGTCTTCTACAATGCATTGTAGGAATCTCTTGGACATAAATACTGTTTGGATAAAAGCAGCACTCAGACGTTTCCCACAGCAAGCTGCATTTATTAATAGATTTTTCAAAAAGATTTTGAAAGGGAATGGTACCAGATAAAATGGCTCATTTGTTTTCACCTCACTAATCTGGTTCCACTTCAGGCAGACTTGCCAGGTTTATTTTGTATACCACCAAATAAACCAGTAGAGGTTTTCACTTTTGTCCTAAGTGAAAATGATTTTACAAAAAGCAGTGTGTGTTTGTGAGTGGGAGATAATCATCTTATTTCATTTGAAATGTAAGTTGTGCTTTTGCTTTCCTTAAAAGAAGCCAGTAACAACCCTTGAGAGACCTGCCTTCACAGGATGAGAAACTCATGCCTAAAAGAGATGTGTAACAAGGGCACGAGAAGCTTTTTTGATCCCCTGGAGACACCTTTGGCAGCTCAGCAAACACCTATACCATAAGGAGGCCACAGGTACTTGTAAAGATCTATGTTAATGGCTGGTGTTCTCCTAACCTTTGCACCAGAAGCAGCAATGATAGGAAGGAATGCATTGCTGGAGACAACAAGTTAAATAAAAAAAGAAACTGTATACACTTACAGCCCCCCCTTACAGCCCCCCCCCCCACTTACAGATCTGAATTCAACTGCATCACTATGGAGAAGAGAATCTATCCTTTTCAAGGACGTTCAGTTCGCGGGGAAGGTGTTAACACAGTTATGTGCCCTTTGGAAATAATCATAAAGTCCAAGTTACACTTTCTCTATGTTGAAGCCAGATGGCAGGACAAGGACATCAAAGACAGTTTGAGTGTCTAGTTCAGTGATAGCAAACCTTTTTGAGACCGAGTGCCCAAATTGCAACCCAAAACCCACTTATTTATCGAAAAGTGCCAACATGGCAATTTAACCTGAATACTGAGGTTTTAGTTTAGAAAAAACCGGTTGGCTCCAAGGCATGCGTTACTCAGGAGTAAGTTGGTGGAAGAAGGTGGCTTTGCTTTGAAGCAACTGTGCAACTCTTCCAACAGGTGACTCACGACCCCAGGAGGGTTTACTCAGAAGCAAACCCCATTGCCAGCAACCGAGCTTACTCCCAGGTAAAGGATTGCTCTTTAGTTCTTTGCATAAAAATCAGTGGGGTTTAGCAGCGCTTAACAGGGTTACCTACACGGCTTCCCCAAAACTAGGTCTTAGGTTTAATGCGAATAATCGAGCCCAGCGGCCCCGGCCAGTCTAGATGTGTGGTGGGGAGAACTCTGCGGGTGCTCTCAGAGAGGGCTCTGAGTGCCACCTCTGGCACCCGTGCCATAGGTTCGCCGCCACTGGTCTAGTTTATATATATGAGAGCCAGTGAGGTAGAGTGGTTAGCTGTACTAGGTTCAAATCTCCACTCTGCTAGGGAAGCTTGCTGAGAGATCTTGGGCCTGTCAGACACTATGAGCCTAATTACCTCTCAGGGCTGTTGTGAGGATAAAATGGAGATGAGAAGGATGCTGTAAGCCAGTTTGGGCCCCCCCGGGGGCAAAGTGGGGTATAAACAAACAAACAAACAAACAAACAAACAAACAAACAAACAAACAAACAAACAAACAAACAAACAAACAAACAAACAAACAAACAAACTGTGCATTACATTACATAGGAGAAATGTGGTTTTGGTATCCTGAGCTTGCGTTTGTTTGTACTGCCTGCAACTTGTATTAACAATGGTTAGATTCACACAGTAAATTTAATCAATAAAGTATAAGTTTTTATATATGATGCAAATAAATATTTTTTAAAAAATGGTTAAGATCTAGAGAACTGTCAAAACTAGTTCTATACGTCCAAAGGAGGACTGTCGACTTATATTTTTGAACAGCAGTGCCCTTTGCCTCATCTCACGAACAATAGTAGTCCCTGAAGACAGGAAGTTTCAAAACACCGAGAGTTTGTGATTAGTACCATCAAATACTATATCCCTTTGTATGTCATCTTATCAAATAACGCAAAATATTACTGATCAATCATAAAATATCCCTACTAGGCAAGTATGAAAACTCACACAACAGTGCTTAATAGCAACAATAGAGAATTAATTTTGCACTCTTTCAGAAATCTACACGCAGCAAAATCCAAAGCTGTTCTGTATCTCTGGAACAAATGCTCATTTCAATGTGTCATCTTTGGAAGATATATTTGGAATATTTCTTGTACCATGTTGCCACACTGGGAATTTGTGCTACAACTGCATGACTCATCATAATAACCTCCATCTGAGACTCTCCCCACCCACTTACTGGCACAACATGATGGTTGCCTAATAAGAGTATCCACTCTAATGGCAGCCACCTGGGGAATCCACCAAAATGGTGGACGGAAGGGGGTGGGAATGCGATCTTGCTGCTTTTGCTATAATTCTGTAGCACAGACCAATTGGTGAAGTGATATGAAAACCTCAGCTTGATTCCGATCAACTATTTAACTGTATCACTCTGGTCAACCCTCTGGCCGCAACACAAAGGTGAAAGAATAACAGACTGCAGCAACTTGAATGCAATGATTATGGAACAACTACTAAAAAAAAGCACATATAACTCAAGTAGAAGCCTCCTGAGGCAACGTACAGTAAACATTGATGGGAGTTCACAGAAATGAGAACCAAAGTAGATGTTATGCTCTAAACATGGCTTCCACTGAAAACGGCAGCTTCAGGTTTCACTTTCCAATTCCGTCTAGTAGAAATTACACAGATCCCGAGGTAATATGTTGCTCCACATTATTTGCTATTGTTGAGGTTGGCAAGGAAAGGCATAATAGACAAATTAACATGGAAAAGTTCTAATAAATGTTAGAGAGGAAGAAGGAGGAACCAGCCTTGCTGGCAGTGGGCAAACATTTAGTGAAAGATGACATCTAGTTTGGGGTATCTGGGGTATCTTGTATATCTGACAAAGGAAACTTTGAAAGCTCATAAATCCAAACATACCCCATATATTGACATACCACGGACGAACCTCCAAAGATGCTAACTTTCTGCATATATAGAAAAATGACACAGAATACCATTCCTGTTTCATAAAGAAATGCAAAAGATGGATTTATTTGCCAAGCCTTCAATTAAAAAAAAGAGGCCAAGGTAATTTTTTTTTAAAAAAATTAGGACTTAAAAGTTAGACAGAATATCGTTTCAAAAAAAATTCTAAAAAGGAATCTCCTTGAAATTCAAAGGCAAAAACATTAATGTGAGTTTGTAAAATGACTTTTATGATAAAAATATGCTTAAAGTGGAAATTGCTTTGGGAACCTGGGAAATGAACACAAAACTCAGGACTGTTTGCAAAACTAGTAGTCACGAATTTTTTTTAAAAGGCCCAGCAGGAGAAGAACACAGTGAATGTGAACTCTAGACTGTACAATTAAGAAAAAAAGAAAGAAATAACTTAATAACTAGGGATACAGTCTATGATAACTCAGGTTCCCATGAAAATCCTTCTGGAAGGAAGTGGAGTTTTTTAGGTTCAATATATCCAGTGAATCACACCAGGTTTTTAATATAGTTGTTTCACCTTTTTAAACATAAAGTATTGGCTTAAAGGTTGGCTTAAAGGGTTCTTATTTATGATTGAATTATTTTTATTGTCAGGTAGTTTATTATCAGGGTAGCTGTGTTGTTCTGCACTAACATGGCTAGATTTATGTCCAGTAGCACCTTAGAGACCAACAGGGGTTTTTTTGTGGTGGGGTATGAGCTTTCGAGAGTCAAAATTGCCTGGGAGCTTTGACCCTCGAAACCTTATACTCCCAAAATCTTCTTGGTCTCTAAGGTGCTACTGGACTTGAATCTAACTGTTCTCTTGTCAGGGTTACCAAAGATCTCTCTCCCTCTCTCTTTGATTACTCATTACTTTCATGGGAGAGGGAAGTTTTAAGCTCTGGTAAAAATGTGATTGAGGAGTCAGCAAGTGTAGTGGTTAAGAACAGTAGACTGTAATTTGGAGAACAGAGTTCGATTTCCCCGTTCCTCCACATGAAACCTTGGGCCAGACAAAATTCTCTCAGGGCTCTCTCAATTCACTCAGAAGGAGGAATGGAAAACCACCTCTACACATCTCTTGCCTTTAAAAACCATTAGGGTCACTGTAGTTCAGTTGTGACTTGAGGGCACACACACACAAACATGTGGTTTGAGTGTTTATGATATTCAAATACTGATATTCTTTAGTGCAATTCCTGATCAGTAGATTTCTGACTATACATTGCTACTGATCTTTTACCTTGTATAAAGTTAATAGGGCTACATTATAATACAGTGGTTCCAGAAGGTGCTTTACTAAAAAGTTTGGTTCAGGGGGTCCAAAGTTATGGACCCTCAAAAGGGTAGCCCCATCTCCTTAGCAAAGAATGGGGGATGGGGCATCCCCTTTGAGGGTCCATAACTTTGGACCCCCTAAACCAAACTGCACCAAAATTAGGGGGTCCCATCAGGACAGTTTTCACATGACACCCTGAAATTTTGGTGCCGATACATCCAAAAATGCACCCCATGCAGGAACATCCCAGAAATTTGCCCAAGAATCTTTGTTCTGCATTGAGTTTTCTGTATTGCTGTCAATGGGGGTTGCAGGCTGGGGGGGCACATTTCTGAAGTCACAGTCTCAAAACTTTCAGGGTATCATCAGGAGACTGCCCTGATGATACCCCCCATGTTTGGTGCAGTTTGGTTCAGGGGGGGCAAAGTTATGGACCCTCAAAACTGTAGTCCCCATCTCCTATTAGCTCCCATTGGAAACAATGGGGGATGGGGCACCCCCTTTGGGAGTCCATAACTTTGGACTCCTTGAACCAAACCTCACCAAAGTTGGGCAGTACCATAAGGACAGTCTCCTGATGATACGCTGAAATTTAAAATGCATCCCCTGCATGTACCAATGTCCTGGTGCAAAAAAAAAAATTGTCGTGGTGGAGTGGCTGCCGGGGGGGGGGGGGGTGGCATCCAACTCAGGTTTTGCCCAGGGCTACAGTTTGCCTCTTTACGCCCCTGGTTTTATGAATTTATAGAATCTCTTGTGCCAAGGAAGGTACTACCTTAAACAAATCTATCGGATCCTACACACACTTTGAATTCAGTGAGAGAGATGGAAACCAGTGCTGAATGTTTTCACTTGAAATCTTAACTTCAGCTGAATTGTGAACTACATTTCTATGCACATTTCATCAAGGAGAATGTTAGAGCCAACTGGGCTTGAGGGAATTGTTTCAGATGATCTTTGAAAAAAGACACCTTAGAAATTGACAAGATTCTGAATGGGCCAGAATGAGAGAAAAATACACAGAAATAACAGTTATCATAGTGACAAAAAAAAATCAGACAGTCCAAATCAGCCACTTCATTGGTCATGCACAGGACAGCCTGCACTCTTGGCATTTACAGTGGAAATATCTTTGAAAATAGCTACACTATGCCACCTGGAGTTAAAATAAACCAAAACAGCAAAACAGTTGTCCTGTTCATATAGCCTAGGATTTATGTCGGAAGTAGTGAAAGGCATTCAGCCTGTGCCAGGAAATTCCTTATTTATATATTTGCAGAATTTTTATCTTGCTATGCTTCAGAGTCCTTCAAAGCATCACACGAAACACAGACAACTTGATAAATATTCAAACATTTCAAAAATGTAAGAATCACAATAAGCAAGCAATAGTAAGGAACTCACACACAAAACCAAAGGAAGCTAGATTCAAGCTCAGCAGCACTCCAGAGAGTAGCAGGATTTTCGGGGTATGAGTTTTCAAAGCTTTCTTTGTCTGATGCCCAAGATACCCTTTGTTAGAGACAAAAGAATAGGTGAATAGAGTTAGTTGATCACAATATATATTTCCAAAGGCCATCTAGGATTGTTACATTTTTCAATCTATGGGAAACCAATGGAGATGGGGCAAGCAAAATTTCTCAAGGGAATATGAGATCAACTTCTGGAAGAAAAATCTTCTTCTGGTAGAAGCCAAACTTTTCTCTAAATAAGCTGGCAGGCACTTGGGACAAAGACTCCTTGCTGATCTCAAACATTTGAGGAGGTTCAAGTAACAGTAGATTGGGATGATTTGGCATAGGAGTGTATTTGGGGGGTTTAATAACCTGCAAATATTTTGGGGAAACCAAAATATGTAATGTTGGCTTTTTTTTGTATTTCTTGAAAAATTCTGTTTTTAATAAACCCCAACCTGAAAAATACCATTAATTTTTTTTTTTTGCTCACCCCTACTTGGATGGGAGACCTCTAAGGAAGACTTCAGAGGAAGACAGTGGTCAAATCCCCACTTGAAATTTGCATGCAGATCCAAACCTGTTTGTTGTGAAACCGTGTCCTCTTCATCTGAATTTCTCCCTCCCCACCGCAGCGAGCACACAGCAGACACACCTGGTTGCAGAACTCTTAGCAATCCCCACTACCAGGCGAGCTTTCTTTGCCAGTCTCTCCTGATTGGCTGGCGTGCCTTAATGGGGCAGGACATTTTCCCACTGCGGAAACTTACATTGTAAGGGTGTGATTAAAAAAAACAGCGTGTAAAAGTTTAATGTTTAACTGTTTAACTGTGCAAACAGTTAATCGTTAGCTGTGTAAACCATTAACAATTCAAAGTTACACGTTTGACTGTTTAACATTTGCGTCCCCTTCTGCTGGCTGATCGCAAAAGCGGAAACGAAACCAAGGAAAGGCTGTGTGCGCATCGCAGTGCTGATTGGTTGCCTGAATTCTGCATCACACTCCAGGGTGGGAAACGAGTCAGGGTTTCAACCCTTATCCCTCCCCTCGGATCAGCTCTGAACTGTGTTAATGGGGTCTATGCCACTTGCAACCAGGTCCTGCCGGAACGCGGATTAACGGGGAGAACGAGCGCCAGAAACGGAATCTGCCACGCAAGCAATGGGAAGGTCATTCCTCAAACCTGGTTAGTTTGTATTCTGAAACCTGTCTAAGACAGTAGTGGGGATTCGACCAATGGCAAACAACTTCTGCTTAATCACTTGCTTTGAAATCCCCTTGCTGGGATCACCATGAGTCAACCGTGACATGATACCTTACACCCACCCACCCACCCATTCAGCTTAGGGAGCATGAATGTTTTCTCAAAGTAATAACACTGGCTGATTCCGCATGGGCCAAAAATAGCGGTGTGAAAACAGTATATACCCTTTTACACCATTTTCACATTGTTTTCACACTGCTGTTTTGGCCCATGCGGAATCAGCCAATTAGTCCAGACAACACAATCCAAGGCTATTTTAGTAGATTTTGAAGACTTTTCAAAGTAATTGTTTATCTGGGCCAAGATTCTGGCTAGGAGACCAACAGGTAAGACTACTTCTCCAGGACATTATTAAGTCCACAGTGTGTGAGTGCATTGAAAAGTGTACAAGAAAAGTAGCAAAGGCCATTTAGTGAGTGGACAGGATTCAAAGAACCATGAAGTAACTTTTGGAAACACAAAACAGTATCTAGATTTTCTTCCCTTCAACACACGGCATGCTTCTTTTTAAACTGAGGAGAGTGAAAAAGTGATTCTGATAAATCATTACAGGGTGATTGCAGAAGGGTTGGTTAATGAGTCAAAAATCACACCCTTCACATTAGCCCAAGTAAATCTTTTTTTCCTACCCCATGATTTGATCTCAACTTATAGTGACTTAACCACATGAAAACAAGATGCCACAAACATCAAAAGTGGTAAGCTTGGATCTTATGAACCAATTCCATGATTGACAACCTGTGCTTCAAAGCATGCTTCCCCTTGCTATAAAAGTTCTATTTATGCAAGATCCATAGTTTGTGTCAATGGAAGTTTTAGCAGACGAGGAAGAATGCAGAGTCTGGCATGCCCAGAACTTGTCCATAGGATCCAAACCAATATGTTCCATAGTCAATCACGCATGAGCCTCAGATCTTCTTCCCTCACCTTGAACAACTTCCACTTTCAGAAACTGACAGATTCCTTTGCAGTTGCCCAGTAGATGACATTGATTCTCTCTAGCATTGGTTGATTGAAAGGCAATTGAATTGTACTGGGGAGGGCAATTATGATCCCCATAAGACTGTGCAAAATTGTGCACACATGAAATAGCTTTGATAACAGGACCTAAATCAAACCCGATAGGAAAATTGTATAGTTACAACCACTGGCTGACTGCCTGGTTCAGTCTTTATTTAAGCAACTGGCTTCTGAGTGTTATGTAGTGGCAGTAGGTTGGAGAACTAGGACTTTTGTTGGTAGGGCTGCCAACATTTCCACTAGGGTAGGCAAGTTCCTGCCACCACCTCCTGCTTGAATGAGTGATGTGGGGGGGGGGGAGTGTGTGTGGGAATAGATGTCATTGATGGGTCAACCTCACTTCCTTGTAAAACCTGGAAGTGACATCACCAAGCATCAGTGATGTTACTTCTGGGCTTTAGTGGCAAATGACATTAATGTATCAGTGATATCTCCCCACCCCCCGCCCAATGCCTTCTCAAAATTTCTGGGGATTCCAGCCATGCACTTGGCAACTCTACCTATCAGACTGAGTGAGAATGTACACATGTAAAACACTGCTAATTACATGGTAATATACTTTTGAATATACTGAAAGTAATTCCTCTAAACAGGACTGAGCTGCTCGCAAACAGAGGTGCTGCTCAACAAAAACATTGGCTCCCATCCTGCAAGCTGAATGTGAGCTGAATAAGTGACTGTTCAAGCATCCTAAATGATAACTAGAAATTAAAGGAGGCTGAACTAAAAATTGCTTCACTCAATCGCTTCAATCTTGCCTGTGCAATGAGATGGATTGTACAGCCTCTGAAATGCCTCAATGCTGAGATTTTGCAGCACTGCTTCCCATAAATTAAAACAAAAATAAAACCGAACAATGGGAGACATGCTGATAATGAATACTTTCAGTGCACCGTCTTGCTGTATCATGGTTCTATTGATTTCTAGACCTCTGATTGGCTACAGAGAATTGAAGTAGGAAGAGCTAAAGCTTTTGTTTCTTAGTTCAATAATTCATCTACAGTGAGCGATTAATCTTGTTCACTATCTCTTTTTAGAGTAGAAAAGGCTCTGTCCACCTAACATCCTTCCCTGAGGTGAAAATGTGGAGATGGATTTTCACGAGGCATCTAGCTGAAACTTGCTTTCCACTCAAAATGGCAGCTGATTAACAAACATTAATATTTGGCAAGAAAGAGACAAGTGAATAGAAACATTTTGTGGTGACTTCGTGCTGATTTAAACACAGCTTAATTTTCTGAACTTGTAACTGGGTTTCATTTTGATAATGCATTTTAGTGGAGGGCCCATTCTGACCTTACACGGGTGGTGTATGAATTGCTGCAGCATGGTTTCTTCCCATTCCCCTGAGGTAATAATAGAAGTCCTGGGTCATGTTGGGAAAGTTCACCACATGACTCCTTTCTAAACCAACACTGTTGAGTCAGAAACTGAGGCAAGGCTTCTTATTTATTTCAAATATTTATTGGTAGACTCTTCATTAAAAAATACCTGTGGAGGTTAACAATATTAAAACAATCTCAAAACTAAAACATAAACTAGAACAGTGTTAAGATGCATGGCCACACAACAGTAAACATTCCAAAAAGCTATGAGGGCATAAGGCCATGGTGGCGAACCTATGGCACTCCAGATGCTCATGAACTACAATTCCCATCAGCCCCTGCCAGCATGGCCAATTGGCCATGATGGCAGGGGCTGATGGGAATTGTAGTTCATGAACATCTGGAGTGCCATAGGTTCACCACCACTGGTGTAAGGGCTGGTTACCCACTGGCTCATAGGTGTGCAGTGGGACAGGAAGCGAATTGGGGCAAGAAATCTTATCCCGACGTGGTTCCTGTTTGCAGCACACCGAGATAGGAGGCGTGTTGGGGCAAGATTTCTTACCACACTCCCACAAACATGTGAACATAATTCAGATTAATACAAAGAATTAGTCTACATGTTTGTGCAGAGTGCAGAAAACCAGGATCTTCTACCAAAAGAGACGGCTGTGAGTAGCAAGTTTTCAGTAAGAAAAGGATGACAGACACCTGATTTAAAATGAATACAGAGTTTATTGAGGGATTTAATACAATGCCGGGGGTTGGTTGGGCTTGGCCTAAGCAAATTCTACTGGAATTGAATCAAAGCATGGATACATTCCTTATCCTAATTAATAGAACAACAACAGCTAAACATACAACAGAGCTCCTTCAATTTGGTGCAGGAATTACTCTCTGAGCTGAAGGTGTTCACGTGGGGACAATGGAGAATAGGTGAGAGGGAAAGTAAAAACAGTTGAAACAGAGGAATCCATGAGAGAAAAGTGTGGTGCAAGTGTGGTGTGGCTGCCATCAAATCACAGCTGACTTAGGGCAACCTTGTAGGGCTTTCAGATCAAGAGACCTTGTGAGGGTTTTGCCAATGATTTCTATCATGCCCCTGGTGTTCCAGGGAGGTCTCCCATCCAATACATGTCAGAGTCAAGGCTGAAAGTTTATGACTGGCCCAAGGTCACCTGGCAAGTTTCCATGGCAGAGTGGTGATTTGAACCTGGGTTTCCCAGATTTTAGTCTGACACCTTAACCACTACACCACACTGGTTTCCTTGGAGGAAACTATAGAACTGATTAAATGGCACTGGGGAAGGGCAAGAGAAAGGGAAGTTTTTGATTGAAACGTAATCCAGGATTACAAAACTGGAGACATGAAGATGAATCATATATTCAGCAGGAACTTTGTGGACAATGGGAAGATTTGTATTGGAGGTTCTAGACTGTCACAAGGCTCTTAACGTCTGAATTGTGCTAAAGTTCAGTGATCACATATCATCCTTGTCTTCTGTCCTGGTGTGGCTTAATGGCTGTTGTCTTGTTGGCACTCCCTGATTTCTCCCCAAAAGGCTTTCTTGGAGGCAGTTGCTGTGGTGGCTACTCTCAGCTTCTCTGCTCCTCCTCAGCCTCCCTGGACACCAAAGACCAAGGCGGGAAGAACCGGGTCCTCTCCCATACTCTGCAGCCACCACATGTCGAGGCCAGTGAATGTGCCTGGAAGCTTCCTCCTTCTGAGCCCTGTGCTGTTCTGGTGCCAGCCTTGGGCAATGGCAACTATGGCAAACCACCTTGGGGAGACACATGGAGGGACCCACTCCCACAAATTTTGCTTACCCATTTCCAGGGGACTCAGAGGAGGGTGAATGTCTGCCTCTTTTATCATCGTGAAGAGCTCCTCTGATTTTTTTTGGGGGGGAGCTAGTGGCGATAGCTGCTCATCCATTCCAAACTGTGTGGCTCTCATGATTGGGGGCGGGGCTGATGTTCCTGTCTTCCCTGACAATCCTTTCGAGCTCCTCATAGAAAGGCTCTTGTATTCTCGCAGCAGTGTCTTGGTGTTGATGCGGCATTTGATGGCAGTCCTACTGTTACCCCAGCTCCTCATCTCCACAGCCACCTTCTCAAAAATATCAGTGTTCCTATGGCTCTTGTTAAGGACCCGCTGGATCCCCTGCTCACCCCAGATTCTGAGCAGGTCCCTGGTTTCCACCTTCTTCCAGGCAACACCTCTCCCTGGTCCAGTGGCAGAGCTCCTGTTGTAGACCCCAACAACAGCATGGCATTTGTGCCAGTCATCGTCATCCAAGCATGCCAATCGCTCAAAACCACACCATCAGTTACTGCCGATCTCTCCTTAACACTGAACTCAAACTGGCCATTTCCCACCCAAGGTCTGTTTTGGGCCATTGCCACCCGCAATTGGTGAGCTGTGGGGAACCAACCCCCCCTTTTCCAGTTCTGGATAGGGCCTGGTGCAGACCTCAACATGGCAAGCAGCACAAAAAAAAAAACAATGGGGCACAGCATCACATCACATTCCCACTCATGTTCTCATATTTTTGTGGAAAATGAGAGACTCCTCCCCCCACGTGATATGCCCACATTTAGTCCAAAGTGCACATCTCCTTAGCTGTGCGCTCTGAGCAACCAGTACATGTAGAGAAAAAACACAGGGACATTTTGGGACTACATTCCTGATTAACCCAGGTGAAATGGTACCTGGTCGATACCATGAACAGAAAACCAGCTTGGGAGAATGTTTTGAAAAAAGTGGGCTGCAACCATCAGCTCAGCAGAGTTGAAAACTGACATGACATCAGGTGTGGACATCATAAGATCAGGGGCCAGGCAGTGGGGTGGGAAGATCAGGTGGCTGAGTGGGAAAAATAAACTGTGGAGAAAATGGCTGCTTTGGGAGTTGGTCTCTGTCGCATTATAGCCTGCTGAGGCCAGAGGTGGAGCTGAAATGGGGACATCTGGGCGGCTTGCTCTGGGCACCACCATTGCAGGCACGTGTCGGGGTGAGGGCGTGTCGGGTGTGGGACATGTCAAGGGTGGGAGGGGGCATGCAGGTTGTTCATGTCCCAGGCGCTGTTTCTTCGTCACTGCCTGAGGCCCCTTCACTTCCCAAACCCCAACCTCACCATGCTTCTCTATCCAAATATCTAGGAATTTCCCAACTCTGGATTAGCAACTCTAGGGGGCATAGTAGAGGCTATAGAAAGAATTAGCAGGAATTGCTTGGAACCACTTGATTGGCTGAAAAGGGGGAATTCAGTATGGTGACACTAACAGTTTCCAAGCATCACCATTGTCATACTCTCAAGCTGCATTCTTGGCAGTGTACTACATTCAGCTCACTTTCCCCTGGGCAATTTCTACAGGATTATGGTGTATGATTTCCAAGGGGAATCTTCTTAGTGGGTGTTGGGAACCATCATGTGACCTATTTTTATCATTAAAATGGTCTGGTAAGATTCTACCCCCTTGTCACCTTGGAACTCTCCACAAAAAGAATTGTCTCAGCTAGACATATGTAAATGTACATTCTCATTTGAAGTCACAGCAAAAATTAATTATTGGCTGATTAAAAAAATTTACCAAAAGGTATAAAATCCTAGTCTTGAAATCCATTTTAACCGTTAATTCTCAAATGAAATTAAATGTCATTATTATCTCTGTAAAATTCAGGTTTAGAAATTTGGGGGCATAGAAGGTTCAAGGAAGTTGTCTTTGTTGTAAGAACCTGTTTCTACCATTAACTATCTAATTACACCAGTTTAGGAAATGATTATGGGGAACCCTATTTTCTCCAAGCCTGCTGTTCATCATTTGCACTGTATTGTTTTGCAAAAGACAAAAGTCAAAATCTGCATCATTAGGGGGGAAAAAATCAGACAAGAGTGAGCATTTGAATGGATTGAAAATAAACAAGGACATGAAATTTAGATTCAACCCATTCATTTTGTGAGAAATAATGAATGCTAATATGCTTTAGTCAGAGACACGCTACTGTGTGCAAATGTTTAAATTCCATTACTTACAGCAAAATGAAACAGCTATTTTAAGCTAAGAGAAAAAAATAATGGGATGCAGAAAAATCAGATGCAGCTCCCTGGGATGTTCATTGACCTATACCTTTCTCCTGTCTTAAATAAGATTGAGTGCTAGTTATGGATTGCATTGATTGAACTTTGAAAATGACAGATGACCTCAACATTTAACTTGCAGATGATGGCCATAGCAACACACACTGTTACATGTCAATGACAGCCAAAGAACTGGAGATATTGATTGACAAGACCTTTAATTTATAATTGGGATAAAAAATGTAGCTTCTCTTGATTAAGTAGCTTTTTTGTGTGGAATGGGCTCAGTTTGATCAGATGTTTCTTTTTACAAGAAATAATACATATTTCAATTCCAAAATACATACACTATGAGCCTCACTGAATGGACCTGAGTAGGTTTCTGAGTAGACCTGTTTAAGGCAGGGTAATTTTTTTAAAAAAAGAATGCTTAGTTATAGGACTGAAGTTTCTAATCTCCTTGTACTGCTAAAATGTAGTGGGATATCAAACAAAACGTAGGAAGATAATGTTATCTATTTCTTACATTTAATAGTAGAACACAAACATAATTGTAAGTTTTATGGGCATAGTTCTGTATTTCCCAGACATATTTTCAGTCTTTTGGATACAACCCCTTCATTTCTCCACAGTTGTGTTACTATTGGTGCTTGAAAAGGACCTTAAAATGCAGAAGCACTATGCTTAAATTGCAAAATGGAAACCACTAATGCACTGTGTTTTTACAAATAACACTGTCAGATACTGAATACATAGTGATCATTGTCTCTTGAGTGAAGCACTCTATATGTTTGCGTAAATCATTTTGTCACAATTTGAAAGTGAACTGCATTTCAAGAGCTTTTGGACCTGCACAGTTGGTGCCATTCATCATGGCAGAAGGTGGCAGTTGGTGCATGCTCCCTATTTATTGGATTGCTTGGATTGTTTAGGTTCATCATGGGGTTTAACTAAAGTCAGTTACACGCATACTAGAGCGTATGGGCTGATCTTTCAACCTGCACAGTTGGTAGCACTTGTCAGTAAGCTCCATCCATCCTCGTTCATTCCCAGAACTTAATAGCTCAAATGGTGGAGGTCTTATGATTGCATTCCTGCATACATACAAAGCTGGCAATTCCCTGCCACAAGTCCCAAAACCTGGCAACCATTCAGCTGCTGTCACTGTGGCATGTGATCACACAGTATGGTTGGCAATAGCACCCGAACATAAAAAAAGAAATGAAACAATGATTTTTCAGGGGGACAGATTCATGGCAGCTAAGATTCCTGGAGTTCTATTATTATTCTGGAAAATCACAGCAATTTTGGAATGCACATCCCTGGTCACAGTACACACTGAAACACTGGCTGCTCATATACTCACATTAATTTGTGCAGTTTAGATTTAGATAAAGTTTTATTGATAACATGCTTTAGGGATTCTGTATTAAGTTCTTCCTAGAAATCCAACTGATAGATAGATATAGATGTATAATTTTTATCAACTATGTAGTGACCTTATAAGTGGCATCATCACACTAGATTAGGAAAAGATGCAATCAGACCAAGCTTTCCACCCTGCTGGAGTTTTTTTTTTTTTTTTATCATCACTAGTATGAACTGGGATTGATACATAGGAGGATGAAGCCACATGAGCAGAATCCTAATTGGACTTAGCACTGTTCTGCTTGTGCAAGTACTTGTGCAATTCCTAGCACTTTCCTCTTATATTATAGTGCCCATAAATTAGTCATTAGAGATCTTGCACAAGTGGACATGCACATGGAGATATGATAGGTTTGCAAGCAGTTACCACAGTCTTTTTCTTGCATGTCTGCCAATGCAAGAACTCTAGCACAAATGTAAATTTTAGACAGGATCCAACCCAGGGAGTTTTCTCTCTCCCACTGGAGACTGCTGTGAGGGGGCACACTCAGCATAAGACAGCATCTACTCATGCAATGAGTTGAACCAAGTATGAGAATGGCATGGTGGCAAAGTCACTGCAGGTATGCCTAACCGTATGATAAATGCAGCCTATAGATTCTATTGGGAAATGTATCTGCTAAATTCTCCAAACTGGGCAGATATATTTAAGATGTTCACAGTCCATAATGACATGAAAACCGAGGAAGGCACTTTTACTGGGGTGAGTCTGTTGCTCATGCTGAACAAGTTGGTCTTTGATGTCGTAAGGCTCTGCTTGGCCATTCTTCAGTAAATCAATAAGCTTTCTACAGAGTATTTTATTAGAAAATACTGATGTGGCAGAATAATCTATTAAATAATTATCTTCTCTGAAAAGAGTGCGCTGCTCTAATTCCCATGCTTCTCTGCTTTGTTTTTGAAGTGCCTCGTCTTTGTTAGGTTTTCCTGTCACAGTATAAATGTGTTTTCTTCCAGAAAACTAGTTTCTAATTTGGTTTTTGCTTAAGCTTACTTTATTTCCCCCCTTTCAAAAACATGGAAGTATGCAGAGTTAAAAAAAAATCAGCCAAGATCTACGTTTCCACATGATGGCACAATTATGTTTCATTCTTAAATTAATTCATCAAGATATTGAACAGTATTGGACACAGAAATGACCCTGGTAGGCCACTGTCAACCTTTACTGAGCCCCATGTTCCAATTTGCTCATGGATTGTTTGTAATTACACTGATCAATTTAGTTGTAAGAAAATGGTTTCCTCAATATGATTTTTCTGCCAGGTTGAAAAATATCGAATTAATGTACATTAGGTTCCCAAGTTCCTTTGTTGACTTTTTCTATCAGGAGACACCTAACTCTGTATGAGGCACAATGTCATTTGTCTTCATTTTGTTAAAAAAATGGGGGTATAAATCATCCTGGGATGTATTAATTTGTGTAGGAAAGACCAAAGCCTCTGCTTCATCTTCTAAAGGTAACTCCCATCCACAGAGACTTAAGTTGTTTAGCTGTTCTAAAATATGATCCTCACTTATTGATATTTTCAGTTTATGAAATCCAAATGACCTTTCTTCAAATCGAGGCTGCTTGCTTTCTCTTTGAAGTCTTTTGATTTAAGATACCTTGTGCACAAATTAGGCAGCAGAGAATATAAAGCAAACCAAATCTCTGGGTACTTGTCTATTCCTTTATCTATAGATGAATCTGTTATTGAAAACACCTCTGTTTTCAAGCTTTTCTAGTCCCAGTGGTATATTTGCAGATCTGTGTCTCACATGAGAGTCAGTGGACCTGAAATGAAAGGACCAGGCTCTGATGCCCAGCTAAGCTCTGAAGCTCACTAAGTGACCTTGGAAATGTTGACTGGCCCAATCTCAGGGGATTGTTGTGAGGGTTAAATAAGTAATTGTACATATACTTCCTCAACAGTGCAATGTTACGAAGAGTTACTCCAACCTGTTCATTGAAAGCAATGGCCTCACACTTGAATAAAGCGACCCAGGATTGTTCTGTAAATTCTTAGAGAAATGAATCCACCGAGGCAACTTTCTAACCTTAGGCAAATGTGCTATTAGAAATGTAGACAATGGCAACTATACCGACCAATGACTAATTTATAGGTCAGCTCATTAGAATATGGCACCAGCATTGTGTTCACACATACAAGCAGATGGTTAATACTTTCATGACTGCTTGTCAACACTTTCATGACTTGTAATTCCCTATGTTTCCTCCAACATGAAAAGGTTTACTTCAATAAGATTTTCTTCATCAGTGAAAAACAATGTTTTCCATTAGAGGAAAGCCTTGGCAGAGGAGTACCAGAGATTCCAACTTAGTGGCAGGGAGTCATAGAATAGAAGTTTTTTTTAGAGTCAAGAAGTACATGCATATATGTTAGCTCCTGTAGCAGTTGAGGTAGCCCAGTCTCGTCTGATCTCACCAGAGCTTAGGGGCTAATCAGGCATGGCATGGTCAGAACTTGGATGGGAGACCACCAAGGAACACTAGGTTTGCTATGCAGAGGGTGGTAGTAGTAAGCCATTTCTTTTCATATCTTGTATTGGAAACCCCATGAGGTAAAACTTTATGGGCTGGCGTAAGTGGGTTGTGACTTGATGGAACTTAGTTATAAATTATTATGTCAAGTCAAGTACTTTTATTACATGGACAAAGTCATGGCAAACAATAGACACAGAATCATAAAATCACAACACAAACAGCTACATTACAGGATACAGTATAAAATTCACAACTGTAATAATAAAGATTAACTTAATAACATTTTCCATATTAATAAACCACATCATGACAAAAATGGCTTATCGTAATAACACTATTCATCAATAGGACTTATATCAAGAGGTCTTAAACTTATCTTCGTCATAACAACCATGGCAATAAACTTTGCCATTTGCAATGCGATCCATTTATTTCTGTCTGCAAGTTGCATCACAAGGTTATTCAAATTTTATCTCCCTGACTGTAGTAATAAGATATTTCCATGTTATCTGTCCATGTTATCTGTAGTAAACCTTGGGCTCTGGAAGATCAGTGCAAGTCTGCAGGCTCGCAGGGCATAATTCCTGGGCTGGAACATTGGTAGAAGTTGACTAACATTGGCTCCACCCTTGGATTCCCCCCCCCCATATCAGCATCTGCTCAAGATTCCAGCGCAGTTGTGCCCCGGACCTCTGGGTTTCAGCACCATGGAACAGAGGGGCAACTAGCTGCTGGCGTGTTTGCTTCCTGTGCTGGCTGGGCTGCCCCTTGCGCAGCCGAAGGGGGCAAACACATTGGCATGGCCCTCTGCCATTCCCTTTGTGGATTCAGCTCCCCCATCTGGATTGGGCTGAAAAGACAATGTCTGGGAGGGTCATGACTTGCCATATTATCATTTTAGACACGGCTGTTTTTTTCACTCAGTCTTGCTCATTTCTCTTCACTGCAGTCCTTGTATCACATGGCTTTTCTCCCCAAGCAGGTTCCATGATCTCTAACATAGTCTTTTTGAATGGTTAGAGACCTCTTCACCTGTTTTCGCCAGTGAACAAGCTGTTTTGATTCAGGCCTTCCCCCCTCTGCATAATACACAAATTGATGCCCTTTCACAAACTGAAAAGATAAGCTGGCACCAGAATGAACAACTATCTTTGCCAATGATTCTAGAAAAGATACCATGCTTAATAAGTCAGCTGAACAAAATCAAAGTGATATCCTTTGAGGAGCATTTTATTTGAAATGTTGCTTTTCAAAGGGAGGAAATCATTTTTGACACTTATGTAGCACTTGACATATTGGGAAACATTGAACGAAATTACCACATTAGCAAGCTTCTTGCCATAATACCTGTCATCTAATTATATTTTTTAAATTTTATTTTTAATCATATTTTTATAAGCATACCAGTACATATTTAACATTAAAAAACCAGCCATGTCTTATGTTCAGTACACTGGAATAACTATGAAATGACTGAGGGTTTTCCAGAATTTCTATATATGGAGATCAATAAGAAGAAAAATCCTCTGTTCATTAAAAAAAGTCAAGATAGTCCCAAAATTAGAGTTGTCAGAATCTCTGACTTTAAAATAGATGTGTCTGACTTAAAAGGGATTGTTCTTACTCTAGAATGATCATAGTTCTTTCCCAAGATAATGTCTGTTCCTAGTTTAAGAAGTCTGCAATTCTATCAAATTCCATACAAATGATACTAGAAAAAATGAATATTAAAATATCCTAAAAACCTGTCTGCAAGAGTATCCTCTAGGGTTACCAGCCTCCAGGGGGTGGCTGGAGGTCTCCTGGGATTACAACAGATCTCCAGGCAACAGAAATTCAATTTACCTGGGGAAAATTGCCATTTTGGAAGATAGATTCTGTGGCATTATGCTCCACTGAAATCCATCCCCGCCCCAAACCCTGCCCTCTTCAGACTCCACCCCCAGAAATCACCAGGTAGTTCCTAACTTGGATCTGGCTACCATAGCTCTTTGCCTGATGTGGTATAAGTCCAGTATAACCCACAATGAGTAAAAACAAAGCTTTGTAGCTTGTTCCTCATGGAATATTGTGGATTATTGAAAGAGTATCTCATTGAAAGAGTCTATGGTAAAAAGGAGGACCTTTGCTTTATGATTAAGGATATAAAATTTATTAAATTTACCAAATTTATTGACCCACTGAGGAAGAGTTCATCTCTTCAACCTTGTTCCATTCCCCCACTCACACAAGAAAAGGAAGACCATTTTGAGTGTGCCACCACCAGAGACTTGCAGAGATATGCTAGATTAGCTCCTCTGAAAACTAGACCATCTCTTCTTTTTTGTTGTAAAAGACCCTTCTCCTAACTGAGACCCCCTGGCCTCCTGGGTAAGCATAGACAAAATTTAGGCTTCTGACATGGATGCAGACTGACAACTATCACACCATATTCATAAAAAGAACACAAGTGACTTATAAATTGGGTTTAAAAAGTGAAAGTGTATTGTTGAGCAAAAGAGTCCAACTATGAAGAAAAAGAAATGAGCAATAAATGCAGTTGTCTTTTTATAGATCTAAATCTTGTGCTAAGATGTTAATTGTACGTGTAAAGTGCCATCAGGTCGCAGCCAACTTATGGCAACCTGGTGGGGTTTTCAAGGCAAGGGTCTTCAAGGCAGAAGCGGTTTGCCATTTCCTTTTTCTGCATAGCAACCCTGGTATTCCTTGGGGGCTTCCCACTGAAGTATCAACCAGAGCCAATCCTGCTGATGGGTGGCAATTTGATAAAAAGTGAATCATCCAAAAACCTGAAAAAAAAACCTTATCGAGACTTTGGAACCTGCGGTGGGATTGAGAGAGCTTCAACTGAATGCTGGACTCCAATGTTAGCCACCAACTTGCCATTAGCTAATAAGCCTTTAGCTCCCACCGTCCCCCCTGCTGGATTCCAAGTTTGTGCACTGAAAAGGCCGTGGCCCTCGTTGAGAACAACCGGATAGTTCTGGAATCAGGGACTACTAGCACATTGTTTCCTGAGAAGTGTAGTGCCATTGGGAGAGGCTTTAGGGCTTTGAAGGTAAGTACCAAAATCTGATCCAATATTCAATCTGGAGCCACTGCAGCTGGCAGAGTACAGGTTGAATTTACGTTCTCCATGGGTCACCATCAGGATCCACTCTGCGATGTTCTCAACCAGTTGGACTTTCCAAGCAACCTCAAGGGAAATCCTGCATAGAGCAAGTTACAGTAGTCCTGCCTAGAGGTTACTGTCACATGGATCACTGTGGCCAGGTCAGTGCAAGACAGATATTGGGCCAGCTACTAAGTTTGGCAGAGGTGGGAAAACGATGTCCCAGACACATCCAAATTCTTGGTGGTAGAAGCCGTTATCAGATGTGCCCTGTCTAGAGTAGGAAGCTGGGTGCTCTGATCTTAACCTCACCCCAAGTCCAGCCACAAGACCTCCATCTTTGACGGGTTCAATTTCAGGTGGTTCTGCTTCAGTCATCCCACTACAGCTTCCAGATACCTGGCCAGGTCTCCTGGGACAGTATCTGGTCAGCTGTCCATAAACAGACACAGCACCTTTGCACACCTGAGGAATAAATATCAAGGATAGAACTCCCAGAAAGATTTGCCAATTCAGAGGTTGAAGATCAGTTCCTTTGGAAAAGATGGCTGCTTTGTAAGGTGACTTGTCAGCATTACATCCAGGTGAGGTCCTCTCCCTTGCCAAACTCTGCCTTCCTAGGGCTCCAACCCCCAAATCTACAGGAATTTTCCAACTCAGAGTAAACAACCCTAATACCAGAATTTATCTATCAATAGGCCATGTAGGGGATGAAAGAATGTTGCAATATGTAGGTCCTCAGCTGTCTGTCCTGTGATTCTTTCCACACCAAATCAAATCTCATTCCAAACTAAAGGAATCCTTCCTTCTTTAAGCACCATCAGGCGCCACCCCCACACAATGAGCATGCCACTGAGCGCTGCCACGGCCTCCCTACAGGCCAGCTCCTACCTTCCCCAGGTGCTGTGAAGCATGCTAATGAGGTGACAGTGAAGAAAATTAGAGTGGTGACAGGTGAAGAAAATGAACATTGTGGTGGCAGCTGCCACTGATAAAATGTAACTTTAATCTGCATAGCTAACCAAATCTCCAGCGGCTAAGCAGGTGCCCTGTTTGCCAACAGCTGTACCCACTGTCTAGAACACTTGGTGGGCACTAAGAAAGGTGTTAGAGGGCACTAGCTGGGGCATAGTGGGCAATATGCTGGGGACTAATCGTTTTGCTCAGTTAAAAGCAATCTGAGATAGCAATCACTGCCATCAACCCAGAACATGGGTTTGAGTATATATATAAAAAAAACTCAAATTGATTTATAATCTCAGAGGGAGCTAACCCTTAACCTCTTAATAACTACTAACAGAATGGGAAAATAAATTCCACCACCGAATACTGGAGACCAAATGTTTGCATACGTTGCAAATCTAAACTGAATCCAGACAAAGTATTTTGTAGTACTATTTATTTCAATTAGAGAATTAGGCCTGGGTTTAACCTTCTGCCATAGAAATCAATGGGATTTAAAATGACTTAATATGGCTTGGATTGTGCCATGGAGTTACAGAAGAAAGTCTGCATTTGTTCATCTTTTGGAAGGAATTATTGCTTATTGGACGTTACTAAGAAAAAAATATTATAAGAGCATTATAGAGCTAGATTAATGCATTTGTGACAACCTGAATTAGAACATATAATTATTTATGGGCACCATCTGTACAAAGTTAAGCATTAGAAAAAAACACTGTTTTAGATTTGTCTGCTGTTAGAATGGCAATAATGAGCATTAGAGAAGACAAAGGAAACTGTCCACCATAATGATTAATTTTTTCATGGGTATATCCTTAGGTAAGCTCAATAGATGGAGTCTGGGAGTTCTGTGCTTTCCAGAAACATGTAGGTCTGACTGAGACCATGATGAGTGAGAGAAGAGGCTTCAGCTTATTTCCTAACCTGAAATGGCCCCTATGATTTGCTGTTTGCATTGCTGAGGTAAGTTAACATGTAGCGATGGACTAATTCATATTTTTTCCTCAGGAGGCAAACCACAATTCCTCTGGGCTCTTTCAAGTTGGAAAAAAAAAGAGTACAGATGGATGCTTTAAGCCCTCTCTCCCTACATATCATGACTGGGCCCATGCTGTGCATCTGGGACGCGGGAGAGAGGGTGTTATAGACCGAACTTGTCACATCTTGGAAACTAAGCAGGGTCAGTGCTTTGATGGAAGCCCATAAAGGAAGGCTCTGTAGAGGAAGGCACTGACATGCATAATATATGCACAATGCATTAAAAAACACCAAAACCAAAAAAACCACAACCTAACACCAAAGACACTCAAATTCAACTGTAAATGAACTCTACCTGTACACATGCTAATGCAGTTGCAGTTACAAATACGATTGCAAATGAACTCCACCCAGACATATGCAAATGTGTCTCACCCCACTGTGAGGTGAACAATATATATATATATATATCCCTCACCACATAATCACTCCACACTGTGGCATGGAGACAATCACATCTTACTATGATGTGCCTCTGAAGCTGTTAGTCATATGTGTGGGCAAAATGGTAGGACCCAAAACTACCACATAGCCTGAAAAACCCAAACAGCTAGTTGATTCTGGCCAGGAAAACCTTTGAGAATACAACAGCAAACCATTTCTGCTTCTTGCTTGCCATGAAATACCTTTGCTGACGTTGCCATTAATCAATTGTGACTTGACAGCACTCACATACGTATCTGAGAAGCATCTCTTGACCTGAATAGGCTCAGGCAAAATCTATCACCTGGTGGTGCTATCCTAAGTATAATAACTTCGCAGGGTCTCAGTGATACCAGTGAGAGACTGTGAATCATATGCTTAATTCTTCCGTTGAAATTCATGAAGCTTGAAAATACTTAATTTGGCTGGATCAGTTTTTAAATACTTTAAGGTCTGTGGGCGAATTAACACAAACATACCGTATCATGATTAATACATCAAGTAGTAACTTGCACACGTGAATGAGATACCTCAGGTCAAACCCCACTGAAAATTTTTTCCTACTGTCTCAGGTACAACAACAGACTCAATCCACTGTTCAGCTGTGAGTGGCAAACTATCACCTGATATACCGTACATACATGGGTAAACTTGTCCTAAGTCTGCCAGAAAAACTTTCTGTTAAAATTGATTATGAAGAAAATTAAAAGAAACAGACACATACGAGGTATTAAGTGGAGGGAAAAATCACAGAAAAGAATACACGTTCTGAAATTCTATAGCATAGTAAGCTTTTTCTGTAGATCAATAGAGATCTTAAAGAAGGGCATCTGGAGTCCCTCTTAAATACATATTTCAGCTCTTTCTTGTGGCTAAAATGAATAACAGCATGATACCAAAAAAAATTTTTTCCAAAAAGAGAGAAAGAATGATAGGTATAGCTCAGTTAGCGGGATCAAAGCACAGTCACAATAGTATTAGAAGGCTGAGAAACTGAATACAATAGCACTGATGGTGTTATGTAAAAGTGTGTCAGAAATAGATACTGGCTTGGTAAGAGAGGGCACAACCCTGCCAACTTTATGTGCTAGAAGGCCTGTTGTTTGCAGTGTCCTATTGCTATCAAGCGAGTCTCAAAAACATTAAAGGAGCTTTGCTGGATGAGACCAAAAGACTATCTAATCCAGCAGCACCTGTTTCCCACTGTGGCCAGTCTAACACTTCTGGGAAGGTGGCAGCAGAAGCAACGGCTTTCTCAGTTTTCATTTCCCCCAGATTCTAACCTTCTTCTAGCCATGCTCTGCTATGAAGCATATATACCAAGATTACACCCATATTACATTAGGTTTCTTGTTAAGGTATTTTCAGCATGATTGGGTCTTCAAGCTTTTCAAATCTGGGACCAAACTGGATGTCTATTAGCAGTGTGGGACTTGCAAAGCTGCAAACATGTGTCAGGAAGTCACGTGCCATTAGTCATGTAACATCACAGTGACTTGTTAAGTAGAGGAGAAACCAGAGTTATGACTTTATTGGTGGGCAGAGGGCTCCTAACATATCGGAGGGCGATGGGGGCACCAGAGCTATGCTTGGAGGAAGTGAGAGAGAAGTCAAGGTGGGGATGTCTTTCCTGGGGAGGGGCCTCTACAAACCTCTCTGGTCTAAAAAAAATTCTCTCCACCACTGAGTGTGGTGTCAATTCTGGGTATTTGTTGGAAGTCTAGATGTACCACCAGCGCAGCTCCATTTTTTAAACCTTTTCCTTCCCACCACCTTTCAGTGGGACAGTGGGCAATGGAGATGGAGACCAGAAATTTCCCTAGAAGAAAAGATTGTTTCATTTCTTCAGATTATATTTTTCATTTCAAGCCATGTTTTCTTTTTTACAAATTTGACAGCAATGTAGTTATTCTTCAGCCATATCCAAAGCCTTACTTTGCTCACTCATGAAGAACAAGGGAACGGGGTCCATGTAGCAGGTTTACACACAGAAGACATTTATACGGAGCGGAGATAGCAACTCTTTACTTTTTGCCCTCTTTTGACTCTATCCCAGGCATCAGGCCTGGCCTGCCAATTCGCAGCCAATTAGCCCTTGCTTTAGCAGTGAATATTTGGAGATAGCACTGAAGGCAGTAACTAGTCTGCTTGAGGAAAACCATCCCATGGACAGATGCTTGGATTTGCTGACAACCAGGCCACAGTGATATTTAAAAAGCTAAGGCAAACCTCAAGACCTCTGGATCTTGCTGAATGATGGAAAACCACACAAACCAGCAGTTACCTCCACTGATGGACATCGCAAGAGTCCAGGGGCGTACCTAGGCAAACTGTAGCCCGGGGACAAAACTTGAGTTTGGCGCCTCCCCCCGCCCCCCATGGGCGGCCACCCTCCCCCATCACGACCAAACAATTATTCTTTTGCACCAGGTCATTTCTAATCACAATCACATTATAGAACATGCCTCAACGCAGTAATAGTCCATACCACTCAGCAGAAATCAAACATTTAGCCATTTTTTTCAAAATGCTTTCAAAATGTTTTATCACTGCTGTGAAAACATTTACGGTGTTATATCCAGCACCCCCAATTGACCCCAGCATTGGAAACACAGCACAGTGCTGGGAGGGGGAGAGAGAGGGAGAGGACAGGGACAAATTTCAAGTCATGTTTTCCATAGTAGTTGCACACATTGAATTTTAATACTGACAAAGGCACTTACTGACATGGACTCACGATCTTCTGAAAATAACTTAACTTAGAAAACATAGTCTTGGAATAACCTTGAATAATTGCTTTTTCATCTGAAATATGTTTAAAGCCTAGAAGGTAAGAAATTCATCTACGAAACTAAGAAGGCACCCCAGATTATCTAAGAAGCTCAGTTCAGAACTATTCCATTGTAGAGACAGAACCAGCCAGCTTTGCTGAAGTTTGGATGTCTGGGCACTCATTCTGTGGGCATCAGCTTCACCTTCAACTGGGTGCCCCCATAGCATTTGCCCCTCCAAAGAAAACATCAGCAAAGTTGACTGGTTCCTTTCAGGACACTCAGCAGCAGCCCTGAGGTAAATTTGGTGCCTCTACGCAGAGCAAGACCCCCAGCAGAGCACCACCATTGAAATCTCTACCACAGAGACAGCTTGGTATAACAGCAAGCCTCACCCAATCCCACACTGCTCACTGCTTCAAATAGAGGAGAAATAGGAGCATTTTCCCCTCCAGAAGAACAGAGGCACACACCCCCTTCCCTACTGCCTTCCACACACCTCTCTTTTAAAATGAAGCCACTCTACAACAACACCTAATGAACTATACCCATCAAGGGGGGCACATTTGCAAGCCCTGAATCTCCTACCAAATCCACACAGCACTTCACCACAGCTGCAGAAACACAACTTCCGCCCTCCCCCCCCCAAAAAAACCCCTGAAGTAGAGAGACCCACAGATCTGCCCAGGGCACAGCAAGAACTACAGGAAAACAAACCACTTCTAAAGAAAAGGTTGTTTTCTTTTTTTAAAAGCTAAGACAACAAACTTAAAATTAGAACCAAAGCAAGCTAGCAAGTAACAGCCTAGCCACAAAGCAGGGGTGGGGGGACAAACTGGGAGACACCTATAAGCAGTTTGTTAAGTAGTTTGGAATGCCTCCCCCTCCCCCTCCTTTCTCTCCTGTAAGGAGGATCTAGGTGCAGGAAAATCAAGGTGGGTGAAAGGTCCTTTTCCTTTACTCCCACACATCTTTCCTGCTTCCCCCATCACAACAGAGCCCCCCTCAACAGAGACAGAAATGCAAGGGAGGGAGGCAACCCCAGGGGGTAAGGGAAGAGAATCCCAGTGGTGGGTTTTTTTTCTATTTTCCTTTGGTTGGGGGTGTTTGGGAATTGGGATCTCATTTTGTTCCTCCTTTTAAAAAACTTTTCAAGCTGCTCTGCATCCGGCCGAAGGCGGAGATCTTGGGTTTCCCCCTTCCTTTTTTTTTTTTTTTAAAAAAAACCCTTTTCAAGCCGCATGCTGCAGCAGAGAGAGAGTATCCTGACATTTCCAGTTTGGGGGTTTTTTTTACACTTTTTCAAGCCACTGAGCAGCGGTGGCTCTTGGGAACAGGAGGGAAGGGGGGAGCGATGGGCAGGGCCGGTGAAAACGAACCTCTCTCTCTCCTCCTGGCCAATGGCTGCTGTGAGGGACATGGGCTGCTAGCGAAAAGCAGGACTTGGAGGCAAAAGCCAGAGTCCGCTTCTCGCCGCACGTGCCTGTGCGGCCTGCGTGCTGCAGCTTCCTCACAGGCCTGCTGTTTCCTTACCATCTGTGCTACTGTCTGGGCAGTCAGCAGGAGAGGGGGCAAGCACGCTGCAGCGAAGGGAGGCGGAGCTCCCCGTCCTGCTCTGGTGGCTTGCTTGCTTCGGCTGAGAGGTGGAACTGGCCCAGTGGGCCACCGTCCAAAGTAGGTGGGGCTAAGGCAGGAAACAGGAAAACAATCTGGTCCAGGAAAACAATCTGCTTTATCTTCAAAGGTCCATTGCTTTCTCTGCAAATGTTTGCTGGCGCCCCCACGTGACCAAACACGTGACAAAAATTGGTGCGCCTGGGGACAAAGGGTACCCTTTGTCCCTAGGCAGGTACGCCAGTGCAAGAGTCCTGCCAGAAATCACCAGCCATCAGAAGGGGATGTTGTAAGCCTGCGTATGTAACCACCACCCTGCCAAGCACGTTGTAAACCTTATTAAACACAATTTTTTTTAAATCACAGGCAATTTTTTCTTCCTTTTAAATTTCCTACAAATCTAAAAGCAGAATAAAGTCAGACCTGACTCTCAAGTAAGACAATCTAGGAAAAGCCTAGAGTGCTTAATCTGAGGGTCTTTTAAAGGGGCAAAAATGAGGCAGTTAAGTTTTCAGAATGATTAGATTGGAATATTTCAAGATCAGGAGGGGCCACAGCAACAGTGGCCAACCACCATGAGCAGATCTCTTGAGATTACAACTGATCAGGCAACAGAGATCAATTCATCTGGAGAAAATGGCTGCTTTGGAAGGTAGGAACTGAAGTCCTTCCTCTTCCCAAACCTCAACCTCCTCAAGCTCCATCCCCCAAGTTTCCCAGTATTTCCCAACCTAGAGCTGGCAACTCTAGTCCTGGCTCAGTGGCAGAGTACCTGCTTGACCCACAGAAAGTCCCAGGTTCAATCCCCAGCATCTCCAGTTAACAGGAACAAGTAAAAGTTAATGAGAAAGTTCTCTGCCTAAAACTTTGCAGAGCTACTACCAGTCTGAGCTAACAGTATTGGATGTGTTGGACCAATGGTTTGATTCAGTATAAAGCAATTTCATGTGTGTTCAGGGTTGTGGTGGTAGATGTGAAAAGTTTCTGGAGAGGTAAACTCTTCATTGAGGTCTACTGACAAAACCTGAGCTAGATGACAACATTTCATGTCACCCAAGGCAGAATGGATGGCTCTGTGGAATCAGCTTTGCCATACAAATAGTGCAGTTCTACATGGAGCTACACCTTTCTATGCCCACTGTAATCAGTAGGCTTCAAAGGGTATAACTCTGCTTAGGATTGCATGGATACTATGCACACATGCTGAAGCCAAATGCTTCATGCATCTGACACATTGCACACAAAAGTTTATCCCAGAACAACATCATTAGTCTTTGAATTACCACTGGACTCTTTGACTTGTCTGAGTCCTACACTGCTCCAATAGCAAGTTAGGAAAGAATTTCTTCTCAAGCTTTTGCAGCAGCTGTGATATCACTCCTTGCAAGCTGAGTGAGAGTTTGTGCACTTCTAAACAGTAGTGGTAAAGAGCATTATACTCTAATCTGGAGAACCAAGTTTGTTTCCTCACTCCTATGCATAAAACCTGCTGGGTGACCTTGGGTCAATCACAGTTCTCTCAGAACGCTCTCAGCCCCACCTACCTCAGAAGGAGTCTGTTGTGGGGAGAGGAAGGGAAGGTGATTATAAACCACTCTGAGACTCCTTAAAGGTTGAGAAAAGCAGGGTATAAAAAAACCAGTTCTTCATCTTACCAGAGTTAAAGGTCATAAATTTCCTTTAATAAGATAAATCCTGGTGAACTTTGCTGCTATGTTTTGTACAGGCAAAGCCTTGAAAATTATTTAATACAGATCCTCTCATAGGATCCAGAAGACGATCTCTTGTTACAATGCCAGTGTTTTGTTTTCCCTTGTCACCTTGCGGCCCTGATGATCGGGAATCATTTGTCATGATAACATCTGATTCAACCCAGCAGAAAGTTAAACACACACACACAAATGACAGGAAAGCTGATTAGAATGACACTTTTTTGTGTCCCAGCAGTGATTCAACCCTTCTTTCAGGGTCCTCAACATGTGGGCTGTGTGGTGAACACAGATGGAATAAGAACTGCATTTGTCATGAGTACGGATGAACCCTCTAGGGAAGCTGCTAAAAGACGAGCCATCAGTCACTTCCATTTCACCTTCTCCTGTTAGTAAACGGCCTCATTTTCTTTGCAGTTTGGAACATTATTAATTGAAGGATCTGAGACTCTGAAGTTGCTTTTAACAATACCAGCCCTTTATCCCACTTTGAAGGGCACAGAGGTTGCAATCCAATAAATGATGTTGTTCCATCCCCTGCAATTAGTAGCATTCAGCATTTCCCTTAGATCTGGGAAATTGTGCAGTGAGCTTTAAAATGATCCAGATAATTGAGTGATTCATAAGGAAATAAAATAACAAAGAAGGGAAATAAAAGAGCCCTTATCTCCCACCGCACCGCTAATTTGTTCCTAGATCAACAGCTAATGTATAGCTTTCTGTTTTAATCAGCTGCTTGGACGATAAATACAGAAGCTATGAAAGTTTGCAAGGACTGCGTTATTGTTGTGCTGTGGCAGATGCTGAAACTTGCACAGAATTCTTGAGTTGTGAGATCCAGCAGTTTCGCTTAACTCTTGCGTACTGAAATCAGGTGGTTGACCCTGCAGCATCCATGATGCATCTGTGATGGGGCAGCAGGAAAAGAAACTGTAGGAAAATGGCTGCCTGTTTGCAAGATCCAGGCAGTTTGTTTCTCTCAAGTTGCAGGTATTTAAGCCTGGGGGTGAGTGGGGATAACATTCTTAACCTTTGGCTCTTAGCCTGAGGATCTTAGTCAAGAGCCTACAGGAACATTTCCTGGTAGAGGGGTACAGAGAGAAACATCTACTTTCCATTTAGAAGCTGTCCCCCTTCCCATCTCCTAAGACTACTTTCTCTGTTGGGAGACTTCCCATCAGACAGGATACAATGGGGATGGTGGAAGGAATCAGCATCACACTGATGCTGGAACATCATTTTCAGTTAGAAATGCCAGCTCAAGGTGGGACCTGGGGATCCCCTGGAATTATAGTTCATCTCCAGACTACAAAGGTCAGTTTCTCTGAAAAAAATGGGTGCTTTGAGGGGTTGACTCTCCACTCCTCCACCTGAGTGGCAGAAACTTATCTGGTGAACCAGATGTGGTTCCACACTCCTATTCCTGCTGGGTGACCTTGGGCTAGTCACAGTTCTTCAGAACTCTCTCAGCCCCACCTACCTCATAAAGTGTCTGCTGTGGGGAGAGGAAAGGAAAGGAGCTTGTAAGCATGGTGTAGTGGTTTAGAGCAGGTGGATTCTAATCTGGAGAACTGGGTTTTATTCCCCACTTCTCCACCTGTGGCAGGGGCTTATCTGGTGAACCCAGGGGTGGAGTGAGGGGGAAACTGTGCCTGGGGCATGTGTGCACCCTGTGCTCCCGTCTGCCCCCACCCCCAGAACACCCCAGAATGCCCCCACCATGTCTTTGCCATGCCCCCATAGGGGCACATGCCCAGTGCATCGCGTACCTCCTCCCCCCGACCTCTTGGTGCTATGCCATTGGGTGAACCAGATATGTTTCTGCACTCCTACATTCCTGCTGGGTGACCTTGGGCTAGTCACAGTTCTTCAGAACTCTCTCCCCCCCCCACCTACCTCACAAAGTGTCTGTTGTGAGGAGAGGATGGGAAAGGAGCTTATAAGCCACCTTGAGTCTCCTTACAGGAGAGAAAGGTGGGATATAAATCCAAACTCTTCTTCTTAAAATTGAAAAACAGGAAAAGAAAGAATGGTGGTGGGGAGAGAGAGCCAGATAGATGGAATCTGTTGTTGTCCTCAACCATAAGCCTGATGGAATAACACAGTTAGTGACCCTGTGGAATTGAAGCAAATCTCATCCCTGGCCTCGCAGATAGAGTGTTTCATGAGGTCTGGGGCCAGAGTAAAAAAAGCTCTGGTTGAGGGCAGCTGGATGAAGGGGAATGAGGTGGGACACTGTAGTATAGTGGGCTGGGGCACAGTATGTTGTAGGGAAGGGAAACTACTTTTTTCCAGATTACCCTAGATTAATCATTCCCTGCAAACAGAAGAATTGGAGAGGTCTAGGCTTCTCCTTGATGTGCTTTGATAAAAAACAAACACTGCAAGGAGGGCTTCTTTTAAAAAAAATGGAGAAGCCTTTAGAATGTGACTCTCTTTATTTTTACTGTCCAGCGGGTTCCGCTTATTCTTCCAGCTCTGGATTCTACTACCTCATTCTCATGTCTGCATAGATCAGGCCCATTTGCAACAGGGGTGGGATCCAAGCCAAGCACTCCTGGATCGAAGCATAGTCAGGATGCTCAAACAGCTGCCAGTTTGGCTCACATTCAACTTGGCAATTGTGAGCAGGGAGCTGATTTTTTTTAATGGTCTCTAGCTCTTCACGAGCAGCTTGAGCCTGTCTGTCAGGTAGTTTTCACATAGTCAAACAGAACAATACGTGCAATCTGCAGTTTATCAGGCATACTTCTTTTCATGCAGCTCAGTGGTAGTCCTAGTCTCCCCCCATCCCAGACATATCACTGCTTAGCAGTCAATCCTATAAGTAAACAGTGAACTACCGGTAATTAATCAGTCAACCAATGGACTCTGTCCCACACAATGATGGTAAATCTATGTTTTCCTCCCCTACCCCCAGCAGCCTTTCTGACACTAAGAAAGCTTATTCCTGGATTATGGAACTCACACAAAGTAAAAGCAGTGCAGGTCAAGAGAAGAGGGAAGAATGCTCGAGGAATGCTACTGTAATTTTCGTTGTGCATGCACAATGACAATAAATGCTTATGCTTATGCTTAAGAAGAAAGGAAGGGAGCAATGAGGAGAGAAAAGCAGAGGTCCACTCATGGAAGACATAGGAAAGAGACATCGAGATGTTTAAGTTTGGCCATTTCCCCACTGAGAAATTAAACCTAGATACAACCAGGTTTCAAAAGAATCGGCACTTTTTCATCAAGGTTTCACCCTCCCCACTGCAGAGTGTGTGTGATGTGGACATCCATGTCTATCACGCTGTCAAACAGTGCAGCGATCCCCATGATCGCGCGATTGAACGCGCAGTCTGCTCAGCAGCTCTTTCTTCCTCATCCTGATCGGCTGTTGCACTGTGTTGGGGCGGGAATTTTTTAAAACTTTTTTTGCACAGCTACGTCGCCATGCGCATGCGTAGATAGGATGGTAACTGTTTTTCACGCTAAGCTACATTTATGCGCGGCTTCGGTACTCTTTACCCACGCTTCTGCGCTGGCACAAAAGTGTAATTTTAGTTAACAGTTGGCACAGAAATCACGTTCCACAGAAATCACGTTCCACACGTTTCCACGTAGCCTCCGCTGGTGCAAAAAAAGGGCTGCATGCAAATCACGCACAGCCCACTGTGCTCTGATTGGCTGGAAGGCTCCATGTCACTTCCAACGGTGGGAAATTAAATCTAGATTAAAACCCTCCCCACTGATCTGGATTCAGCGCGTGTTTTTTTTTTAAAGGTGCACTTTCAGGCAGGTTCTGAAAAAACATGCGATCGGGGGAGAGGGAGCACCAGAACCGGGATGAATCTGAGTTCGATGATCAGGCAGTGGGAAGTTCTTGCTGAAAGCTAGTTATTTTGCATGAGTATCACATGATTAATTGACCGTGGGGAATCAACCTTTGATAGCTATGAGGCAATGACATGTGAGGCTGTTTGTAAGTGATCATAGCTGCCAAGCATGGTATGATCAAAGAGGTTACTACAAAAAAAATCATGGCATTCCCTGAAGCCCTGTTTTGTCGGCATTCCTGTACCATAGTTTTATTGGTGGACATCAGTAATATGATTTATCCAATAGAAACAAATTGTTTCACCATGTGGATCAAAAAATCCTCACGCTGGATCCACTTGGGTAAAGAAGAAATATGTTTCTGCTAGTCTGGAGGAATCACCGTTAGGAAAAAAAGGTTTTTTTTTACAAAAAAGGAACTCAAAAAACCAAACACCCAAATAGTAAATGGCATTGTAAGCATGTCCACACTGAAAAAAATGAGAACACCTTCAAGTGGCATTTGGGGTTGCCAGAACCTGCTTTTCTAGACTGAAGCTAGACTTTACCCAGCCTTGTCCTTTCCTTTGTTATTCCCTTCACTTTGTTCCATCTAGTAATAAAGCTCTCAGCTTGTTTCATTTTTAATAAAGTGTGCACTGCTGATTGCTTCTTGAATTATAGTGGGGCTAAGTGAATTTTAGGAGACTACATTTTGAAATCTCTTTTCTGGATGGGCAACATGGTTGCCCTGGATATTTAGATAGGCAATAGAAGAGGAATTCACTCACTGCAAAGGCTGAATGAAAACACAGATTTTGTTCTGTTTCAGATGAGCATGTCCCTCTGATTAGTTGACATTAGATTTTAGAGACCTTTCCATGCCCCTTATAAATAGATTGCACCATAATCAATGAATCAATCTGTATCTATATTGACGCCTATCTCTCTCTTTTTTTTCTTTTGAAGGATCTTATTAACTGTAGTTTGAAGGATTTTCTTTTCTTTGCTTAGCCTTGTTCAGCTAAATGCAAGTGGAAGAGAGATAAAAGGTAACATTCTAGTGGCATCTCAAAGCAGATTGTAAAGGAACTTGTTTTCTTTACCCTTGGCTTATGTTAAGTATTCATCTCAGGTGAGGGAAGATGGTTGTCTGATTGCCTGTCCTATTTTTCTTTGCCTCAACAGATAGAGTATGCTTATCTATTAAAAGCACTACAGAGTAACATTAAGCCCAGACACCTGTAGCGCTTGACAGCAAAGGCTCTCGAACGGCACCCATGATGAGTGGCTTCAGCAGGAGAATATGGGGGAGAAAAGCACTTTTGTTTACCAAATAGGACCTTGTGTGTCTTTTTTGCCAGTACTGTATAAATGATTATCACTTTCATCAACAAAATGCAATTAAGGATTATGGTCAATTTCTGTCTGGAGACAGACAAGCAATTCCCCTCCTCCAAAAATAACGAGTTCCTCACATTAAACTAATCCATGTTTGTTTTTTTGAGCACACTGCTAGTTACCATGCCCCCACTGAAGAGCTGCATGTTTAAATTCCATCAAAGGGACATTTATTGCATTGTGCATATCAGAAACAAAATTACAGCAGCACTATGAAAAATTGTGGTTCTTAGAGGCTATATCCACATGGGGGCATGAAAATGTGCTCATACGTTAGCAACAGCAACAAGTAAATGTTCCGTGGATGGGAACAGCATACATACTGACCCAGTGGTGGGATTCAAATAATTTAACAACCGGTTCCGGTGGTGGGATTCAAATAATTTAACAACTGGTTCTTTACACTCACCCTTTTAACAACCGGTTCTGCTGAAGTGGTGCGAACTTGCTGAATCCCACCACTGTACTGACCCCTCTGGCCTTGAGGGGCCAACTCCCACCATTCATCCCCCCAGTCATTCTTGTAGAGATGTGTAAATATGATAAATATGTCTCCATTTTGCATGCTAAAAGTGCTCCATTGTTGGCACAGAGACTGCCCCGGTGTAATGGGGAGTTCCCCACAGCACCCAATGCTGCAGAGTGTCTGGCATGCTGTTACCCTGGCGGCGCCTCGCAGCAGTGGCTTTGCTATGGGACTTTCCAGAACCACAAAGGTTGAGGACCTTTTGGAATGCCCCTCTGTTGCTCCGATGGCTTCCGCTGCTGAGAAACTTCCTCGACAGCAGAAGGAGGCAATTTTTCCTTCCTCACCGCTCTGGTCCGCCCCTCCAATGAACGGGCGCCTCCCCCCCTTGCAGTGGAATTGAAAGCATGGAGGGAGAAACCTTGCAGAGAAGCAGCGTGTGAAGGCGCTGCAAACGGGAGGGCAACAATTCCCTTGCACACACAAGGGAGGGCAACAATTCCCTTGCACACACAAGGAGTTTATTGGGGGCAGTGAGGGGGGGGGGCAAGGGCACTGATTCCCAGCACCTATTTTGTGCAGAGTCAACTACATTGGTGAAAGTGAGTGCAGAGTGGAGGGGGGAGAGATTCATAGAAATTGCCGAAGACCTCATGGTGCAAGTGGAGGAGAGCCGGGGAGCAGTGCGAAGTCAACAGCAGGGTAAAGAGCGCTGTGGCAGCTGTACTCCTGGATATAGCATGGGACATTTTTACTGTGAAAAATCAGCCCTGCAGGATCCCCCATGATTTGGAAACACCCCCTTTCTCTTCCTTTTGATGCTACATTTCAACTAGGTTGAGGGAAGGAGGGAAATGCCCTTTAAAGGGCTCAAGGGGCTTGTAGAACAAGCTGCTCCACAACATCTTGAAAGCAATTCTAAGCTCTACTCCCCCCCATTTATTATTCATTTTAAAAGTGTTTATGTTGCACCTCCTGAGACACACTTGATGTGGCATGGTGTAATAGTTGGTGCATCAGACTAGGATCTGGGAGTCCCAGGTTTGAATCCCCACTTTGCCATGGAAGTGTCTTGGGCCAGTCACACACTCTTGGCATAACCTTCTCCACAGGGTTGTTATGAGGATAGAATATAGAAGGAAGAGTGTTCTAAGCCACTCTGGGGCCCTATCTGGGACATAAAGAGGGGTATAAATGAAGTAAATAAATATGACCACACAGATACTTTTCTACAGCCAGTCCACAGATTCCATTTTGACCTGGATCAAAATAGATTTATTTGTAACTGGTTTGAAAGGGAAATATCCGGGAACATGATGAATTCTACTTAGTATAAGGACAATGTCATTTTCCCATTTAATGGGGAACTTCCTGATTTTACCTGGTGAAATTTACCTGGTGTCTTTTCCTCTAGGAGCTGCGACTAAGGGGCATACCTGTTGAATGTGTGCCTGTCATGCAGATGTTCAAGCAGAGGATCTCTGCCTGAAGACAGGCTGCCATTATAAAATGTTTGTTATAGACACAGAATTAATTTGCAAATGTTTCTCTCATTCATTCTTATTCTCTTAGTCTCTTCCCTACAGCCCTGTCACTGAATGGGTGCCCTAAAACAACATTCAAAAGCCACGTCTTTACAAAACTCTAATTGCGACCCCCTTCTAAATGCCCACCAAAAAAAAAAAAAATTGGACGGCATGAATTATTCATTGAATCCAATTTAATAAGAACACTCCTCCGTTTGATTATTAGGCACCTTTGAACGGGATCACAGGAGGGGGCTCTTTTTCCTGACAACAGAACAGAAGAAATTATGACCTGACATTTGCTAAATTGAGATCCTAAAGAATCCAAAGGACATTATTTCGAGAAGTAAAAAGAGTACAAGAGAAAATACATTCTGTTAATAAGGTCATGCAAACAATAGCAGAATGTTCGGCAGCTCATACCCTCTCATTAGGTTTTAAGGCAATTGGGAATATAGTTGTAGGATATAATGAATTTACTACCCCTGCCGATTGTGAGCTTTGTAATAAAACTTTCCAAATTATTGCTTCTACACCTCCTTTGTCTTACTTTCTTGAGGAGGCCATGTTGACAAAGGCAAAGAAATTCTGTTCCCTCTACAGTTTTTTTACTGAGTTCTCGCCAGTAACTAAGACTATTAGCTTTTTAACAACTTTCTCTCAGAGAACTCTTTCTATGTTGAGATGATTGCTGATGAGTTTGTGAATCCAACATTGCACTCCTGTACATTGCAGAAGATTTTGGGTGAATTCTAGGACATTCTAGTGTGGGTCTCCCCAGCCATGGCCATATGGCCACCTTTGAAATTTTTGAGAATAAGGGAGTCACAACAAAATAGTTGCTGTGTGAGCTGGCACAATTATAAAATTTGCAGAAAATCTATAAAATCTTGGGAGGTTCAGAGCCAAGCATCCTCCCAGGATGGAGGCAGATGTATGATCCCTGCATGCCTAAAGGAGATACCACCTAGATGCTTCTGATCATTTCCTACTCAAAAGAGTTGCACTGACTGAATCTTTGCTTTGGGGATAGAGATGCTTTGGGGGAGAAGTGAGGGTGACCCAGCAAACATCTCAGCAAGCATGGTGGTGCCTACAGGGTCACCACTGAGGAACATCGTTCCAGTGGAGTCAGGTCTTCTGAATCTTATATATACTGAAAGAACACTCTAGAGTGGTCCCACGTATTGTGATCATGCATTGCAGATATAACAGCATACACATTATCCTTCTGGAAAGTGCATCTGTCATTACTCACTTTCTCACTGAAGAACTTCATAGATCCTAGCTGTTTTCTCAGTAGCAACTATGGCTTTTGTGGCTTCTAATATTTCATGACTTCCTTGTGTATCCATAGTTTTTTTCTCATCTTGTACTCATCACAGCAGCAAAATTTTGGGTTCCTTTAAGCTCATGAGAAGAAGGGTCAGTTACAAAACTAACCTTCCTCTGTATTAGAAACTGTGGACAGAGCCTTTCAGCTGTCCCGGAAGAAGTCAGGTTCACTTATGAAAAGGATCAGTGGGATAAAAGTACCAATTGGTTCTGCTCAAACTTTGCTCACTGGTTGTAAGCAGTGAGCTGGTTTTTCATTGAGATGGTTGGCTCTCACAGGCAGTTCAAACCTGTCTGCTGGTTACTTTCAGGGAGCAGCATACAGTACAATTAGCAGCACTTCATATGTGTGCAGTGGTGGGATCCAAAATTTTTAGTAACAGGTTCCCATGGTGGTGGGATTCAAACTGTGGCGTAGCGCCAATGGGGCTGGGCGGGGCATGACAGGGGTGTGGCCGGGCATTCCGGGGGCGGGGCATTCCTGGGTGGGGCTGTGGCAAGGACACAGCTGCTGCACTGGTCCTTGGGCGGGAAATGAACGCATGCAGGCGCAGGCTGCCACGCATGGCGGTGCACCTCCTGCTAGATTGCTTCAAGTTCTGCGTGCTACTGCTGACAGGAGGGGCATAACTAAGGCAAAAATCCCATGGCAAAATCACCAATTAGTAACCCCCTCTCGGCACACACAAATAATTAGTAACCTACTCTCGGGAACCTGTGAGAACCTGCTGGATCCCACCTCTGTATGTGTGCATTCTCACTAGAGTTGCCAAGTCCCTCTGACCCCTGGTGGGGAATGGGGATGGGGTTGGGTTACCAGATCCAGGTTGAGAAATTCCTGGAGATTTGGCAGTGGGGCTTGAGGAGGACAGGGACTTCAGTTGGGCGCAATGCCATAGAGTCCACCATCCAAAGCTTCCATTTCTCTCCAGGGGGACTGATCTCTGTAGTATGGAGATGAGCTGTAATTCTAAAGGATCTCCAGATCCCACCTGAAGGCTGGCATACCTAATTCTCAGACTGTGCAGTGTATAAACTAGAGATAACTACACTGAAAATGGCTAGTGGTGTGAAAGCTGTATAACTCAAAACACAAAGACAATATTTAGACATAGACTCTCTGGCCTAACAATATTTTCAGATGGTTTGAAAACCATACAATATTATGAAAGTATATATTAGTGCAATGTAAGTGCATCAATCAAATCCTTCATGTATAGTCATAGAGCCTAATGGGATTCTCAAACAAGAGTGAGCTTGACAGCCAATGATTTTTCAATAAACACTGTTTTTTTTCAGTATGAGTTTCATGTGTGTTATTTGCAGTACTTCACATGTGTGTTTTAGCACAACCTTATGGGTACTGTATCACTTAACTGAGTCACCTGACCCTTGATTAAACTCTCTGCACAGATGTCCACACAGAAACTCCACCAACACAGCTACTGTGCAGCCGCCAAGCTGTTTAACAGCTGCACAAAATGCTGCTGGTGAGGCAAAGATATCTAAGGAAGCTTGTAAGTGATGGTGGCAGTCAAACATGGTATACTCACCTGCCAAACAGGTTGACTGTGAAGTTTGTCGCCTCTAGGCTAGTTGCAAGGAGATTTTGATGTCCTTGCAGGGTGCCATTATTTTTGTCTGTATAGGGAGGGAGTCTCTAGAAGATCTCTGTGCCAATCTTTAAAGGGGATTAGAGTTCCATGCCATTATTTAATTGGTTGTTGCAAGCCCCCCCCCTTTCAGACACTCATATCCATCTATATTTGAGACAAGAGTCCATTCCCCCATCAGGGAAGTGTTTAAATCATGGAAGAGAGGCCTGGGAAGAAAAGGTTAAGCACCCAACTCTCCCCCTCTCACACAACTATTTGCTGATCTTCAAAGCAGCTGCCTCGAGCCACAAATCAGCATATAAAAACCACAGAGGCCCTAATGCAGGAGTCTTTCCAGTCAAGTCTGATTTAGCCCTGAGTTGCTGCGTCAGCTGTTGGGTGCATCACTGCCCATTTATTCTTTGCAAGTGAAGTATAGCTCTTTAAGTCATGGTTGTTTTTTAGGAGGGGGATGTCTCTTGAGATAATCATGAGGGTTAATGAACTGGAGCCAGGGTGATGCCTAGATCTCTTGGATAAGGTGAAGTACAAGAGAAGTGGCAGTGAAGAGACTGATCTGAGGAAAGGAAGACCATGATGTAGGAAGTGCAAGATTAATAAAAGGGGGAAAGAGAGATAAGGAGTGGCTCTTCTGGTGCCAGGTATTTGGCTTCTATGCAGAACTAAGGGAATAGCTGCAGAATGTGGAAAGGAAGTAGGGCTGCCAACTCTGAGTTGGGAACTACCTGGAGAATTTGGGGGTGGAGCCTGGGGAAGGTGGAGTTTTGGCAGGGGAGGGACTTTGATAGGGTATAATGCCATATAGAGTTCACCAACCAAAACAGCTATTTTCTCCAGAGGAATAGATCTTGGTAGCCTGGAGATCAGCTGTAATAGCAGAATATCTCCAGGTGCCTCCTGGTGATTGGCAGCTCTAGATTAATGGGGCATTATTAGTGCAAGGCAGTGGGTTACCTTTAACCAGGCACTGGATTGTGTGGGGGTTCTGGTGGGTTGCCGGCATGCCTGTTTCTGAGTCTTAGGGTACACTTATTTCAGTGGAGCAGCCCCTACAGATGAAATGGAAGATAAGATAGTTGCAAATCTGCCTTATAGGCCAGAAAGTATATAAGGTGATATACTTCATTAGAAGTGTATCAAGCCCAAGAATGCTGGTGAAGGTAGTAAAGCGGTGTCACTGGACTGGGCAGTGTAAGCAGCTCTGTGGTCAGTTCAGAAACTTGAAACAAAGGGCCACAATCTTCATCAAGTAACTAATGAGAGGAGCTTTGACTCTCTAAAGCTTTTGCCCCTCGAATCTTGTTGGTTTCTGCACTGCTACTGGACTTGATTCTAGCTGTTCTTCTGCAAATTAACACAACTACCCTTTGAAGCTCTGACCTTGCATGAACGTGTAGCTCCTGCTGCTCATATAAAGGGACTCCTCATGAAGCAGTATTCTTTGGGACCCTGGGACAAAGCTCAGTATGGAGCCCCAGAATCATGGCCATTCCTGCCCCCTCACCAAAGTCAAGCAAGGAGTGACCCTTGCCCTGTGGGAAGTGGGTGGGAAACATGTGGCCACCACTGGAAGCCAGCTGCCCAAGCCTTAGAGAGGGCAGTTGCTAGCTGTGGCAGCCCTCTGCAGTTCTTCTTTCCCCCTTCCTATTTTGAGGAGGTAGGGCTGTGGTCAGTCAGTGCTACCCAAGCATGGGATCCAGGGCAATTATCCATGCTGCCATAGGGCATAAAGCCCCCCCCCTTCATGTGGTGAAAACCAGTCACAGGGTATTGTCAGAATTGACTGACATTTAACACATTCCAAGAACTGACCGAACTGCACCTAGGGCCTTTCCGCACGGGCGATATACAGCGGCCCAGGGATGGCAAAAACGCTGTCCCTGGGCAGCTGTTCGCACAGGAGGCAGAAGTGCTGTCCTGGCTGCCCGAAAGCGGTGTGAAGCCACCGCTTTTAACCTCGCAAAACAAGTGATGTTTTTGCAAAGGAGAGTCTTCCCAGCGGCGCGGTGCGAACTGCACCGCTGGGAAGACGCTGCTTCCCCCATTGCCTCCACTCACCGTCATGTCCAGTGTCGCCCTGGAGGGCTGCAGGGACCCGCCCACGCTGCCCTCCAACTCCTGGAGGTCGGAGGGCAGCATGGGCAGGTCCCTGCAGCCCTCCAGGCTGATGTTGGACATAATGGTGAGTGGAGGGGGCTGACAGAGAGGCGGCTCCGTGCGGAGCTGCCTCTCCAGCTAAGTGGGGAGTGGGGCCGCTCGCACGGTAGCGTGCAAATGATCCCAGAGCCTCTATCGGCATAAATTATTCTGGTGGAGGCTCGTTTCCACCCGTGTGCAGAAAGGGCCCTAGTCTCTCTAATATACTGATCCAGAATAAAAGTGATCAGCTGTGCAGTCTTAAATAGAGATATACCCTTGTAAATCCATTGAAGTTCATGGACCTAGAAAGGTGTAACTTTACTTAGGACTGCTCTGTAATTTAGCAATCCTATGAAAGTCTACTTGAATATGAATTCCATTATATTTAACTGGGTCTATTCCCATGAATATTCTTAGTTCTTGTCTAAATCCTTGGTAAAAGGTTTATCTTCTTCTTGTAACTTGAACTGCCTGTTATTACAGGTGTCTGGATGACACAAACACAATTCAAATATACAACTTTGCAAAAAGTGATCAGAGCTCTACCCACTAGACTTCAGTGCTTTAGCTGATATGCCTGTTTTATAATAAACTGTAATTTATTTTCATGGGTAATTATGTTAGCAGGACAAATAACTTGTTGGGGAATGAGATTTCAACTAAGAAAGCATTTCATATTCGCAGGACTATTTTTCATGGTATCACAGACTGTTTAAGATGATCTCATGTCTCCTCTGCACTAAATTACTCTGTTTGCCTCATTGAGTATTGCACCTTATTCCATTCAGGTGACTGAAGGTCACAGACGTGCTGCTTCTTCTTTCTTTCTTTTTTGTGTGCAAAGAATTCACACTGTTTCTCTTTGCAGGGTGATTCACAATAATTCATGGCTAGGTGGCCTTGAAATCCATTAATTAAATTAATGAAATTTCATTGTATTCACTCATGCAGTTTGGTTTTAAAAAAGTAGGAACCCACAAAGCATATGATTTACCCAGAATCATTCCCCAGAGTACCATTTAATAGCTGCTCAATCAGACTCAGAAGTAATAACAAATGGAATCACACCCCTTCATCTACCAACTTGCAAAGGTCGCATTCTAGGGGAAAAAATGCCACTTATTTCCTGATGAGAGGTAACAGTGGAACTACATCAGTTTGAGAACCCAGGTCTCCAAATAACTGAAAAGGCCATTGAAAGGGCATGATTTAGAATGAAGAGGGGAGATGTCTTTTGAACTCCACTTACAACTTCCTCCATAGAATTCAAAATGAATGTGGAGATTCCCACATGTTTTGAAGGAAATGTTGTTATAAAATTAAGAACATCTAGAAGAACCTCTGATTCAAATCACATTCTAATTGCATGCTTTGAAAACTGAACCGATTTTTCACTGACCATTTGGTTGTTTGCCAGAAGTTCAGTACTGTTTGTCAGTTTGCTTTTCATGTTTTGAAACAGTCCGGCCCAGTGAAATTGGGAACATTTCACATATGTTTATTCTCACACGGTTTGATGGGAATCCTAGTTCCCCCCTCATCTGTTGTCTCTGTGTGCCGTTCAACAGATAGTTGTTTAAATTCAGAATGAGCTACTCAGTCAGACAATGGTTTCAAGTAAAATCTTTATTTTATTTTTAAATCTTACTATCTTGTATTTGTGAGCCAGTGTGGCGTAGTGGTTAAGGTGTCGACTAGGATCTGCGAAACCCAGGTTTGAATCTCCACTCTGCCAAGGAGACTTCTAGGTCACTTTGGCTAGTCACACACTATCAGACTTGACCTTGGAGAGTATTTCAATGGGAGACCTCTGAGGAATACCAAAGTATAACGAAGATGAAGGCAGTGGCAAACTGCTTCTGGACCTCTCTTGCCTTGAAACTACATGGGTTATAAAACTTCTGCTGTGGCTTGACAGAAAAAAAACCCTTTTATTTATATAGATATGCATTATTAGCCTTAATTCATGCATGTGCAATTTTGAACAGATTTATGAGTCTGGCAGCCCAATCCAGAGCCCTGGGGCAGCCAGGGAGGGCAGTGCTTCCCCACTGTTTGCAAAGGGCTTTTTGGTGGCATGGGGAGGCAAAGCACCAAAAATTCTTCCCCGCCATCAAAAAGCCTTCCACTGGGCTTAATGGGCTTATGCCACCCAAAAAGGTAATGTAAGTCCATGCCCCTGGGTGCTGATATCCAAGGAGGCAAAGCTGGGGGGGAAGCCGACTAAGGTCGACTTCACCCCTGCCATGCCTCCAGAATGCTCCCATGCCAGCACAGCATCCTGCACTAATGGGGCTGGGAAATGCTGGCTGTTTCTGGGGTCAGACACCATAAAGCCACATCGCTACCAGGCTCCTGCCTATCTGGCCTCTCTGCCACCATATTTGCCCCTTGCACCGGCTCAAGAAGTGATTCCTCTCCTCATCTGGTCTGGGTTAATAATCTCTTCCATATTATTTAACAACCTCCAACCTCACATGACCATCCATGATCCCTGGGGGAGAGTAACTGCACAGATACAGAAGTGCCCACAATGCAAGGTAATGGAACTTCACCACAACAAGGAACTGAACTTCCTCCATCAGCTGCTACACAAATGCAAGCTGCTTGGTGGCTGTTCAGTTCCGATGACCGTGAGCCAAACAGATCTGAGGTTTGGGTCATGATTTGATCAATCAATTTGTTTTATTGTGTTAGCTCAAGACCATAGCAGAACAACAGCAAAAACAAACAAAATAAGGCAATCACAAGAAAAATCAATAAAATATCCATTAAATGATTAAATTATGTAATAAGCATTTAAAACATGAACCTTGGTTGGATCGTGAATGATCATGGCTGTTGAATGCAGCATGTTTGCTGACAAACCTGTTTGTCATAGTTCATGGTATCCCTAATGACATTTCTTAGGGGGACACATACCTTGTATGCGTGGGTATATTTAAAAGAATGCATGAAGTACAATTTTATCTTGCTAGAAATTTTAAAAAGCAGCTCTGTTAAAAACAGAAGTTGACCCATGGTTCACAGTGGGCTGACGTTAGCATCCTTTATATTGTTAAAACAACCCTTTAGTTATTTATAGCATATTGAAGGAGATGCATTTTGATTAGGAAGCATATGTTTTCAGAACTATGTTGAGTGTAAAGTGCTGCCAAGTCACCACTGACTTATGGTGACCCCCAGCAAGGCAAGTGAGAAGTAGAAGTTGTATGCCATTGCCTTCCTCTGTATCTTTCCTTGGTGGCCTCCCTTATACAAACTGACTTTAGTAACTTCCAAGAGCCGATGAGATCAGGCTATGCCATGCCACCTTCCCTCCCTTCAGCAATACTTGCTATTTCATGCAAAAAAGAACTTTTGGTTACTGTCCAAGAAGACAGATCTTTAACTGAAATGGCACCATCTGCTTTGGAGACCTGGAGGAAGAACAGAAGAACTCCTGCCATACTGCGAATGCCCCATTCCATCCTTTGAGCATGTACATAAAGCAAATGTTCTCACCATATCAGCAATATACGTATGGGGACAGCTGCAATTTCTAGTGAATGCTATGACTAGATCAATTGGACAAATGCCTCCTGTTCTATCATGGCGGTAGGCCAGAATTCTGGCCTTTTGCAAACTCAGTTTTCTTCCCTATAAAACATATATTACACACATTCACACACAGCAATTTCCTGTCTTGGGAAATATATTACCACATCACTGGGATGATCCTGTTGAAGTTCTAGTTTTTGGATGGCATCTTGTATCTATTTAGACAGAAAAAGTAGTTTCTTCTTTGGTGCTCATGCTGTTAAAAAAAGTAGGAGGTTATGCAGGACTTCCCATGTGGCCAGACATTAAATATATGTCAGAATTTCCATTTTATGACCAATTTAATAAAAGTTCTAATTAGATACTTACATCTAGCCCTGATCCAATAACCTATTGTTCTAAAAGTGTCTAGAGCAAAAACAAAACTAAGAACTACATGGGTTCATGATCCAAAGGGTTGTCTACATATCAGGAGACAGCTGTTGTGGACAGGATCAATATGCAAACATAAAACAGAAACCCAAAGAACCATGGATGAGATGAAATTCTGACTCATGTCCCAAGAAGAATCATGTCAGCATGTTAACTGCAAAGGGTAGAAATCTGTAGTGCACACGCTAAAGCAGAGATTGCAGCACCGAACCTGCCTTGGACCTCCAAACACCTGTAATCCTACCTGTAATCCCAAGCATCTGTAAACTACAGTGGCTGACCAAATTTCACACCACCTACAAGCTAACAGCAAAGATATAAGGGTCTGATCCACAGGAAGCAAAATGGGATAATTGGAACCTATGCATTAAATGTAAATATAATCTATGACTTAACCTTAAGTAACTGAACGGTTTTTTAATATAATTTTTCTTTGCTAATTTAATTAATTGTATCAATATTATCTACATGATGAGAGTCCATATCAATCTATTTGTCATTATATTAGACTAGATTTTGGAAATGTATTAGTCAGTTGGGGAGGAGTCACCAAATAACTGTATATTCACAGCTTCTTTGTGTCATATATGATTCTCTTACATAGCAACTTTTTGTTGTTTTCTTTCTTGTTTTCTTTTTCTTTCTCTTCCTTTTTTACTTTCTACTGAATACAATATATTTTGTATATTGTATGCAAATCTAAATTTCTGTAACAATAATTGCATAACTGAATAAATAAACTAATAAAAAATAAACTACAGTGGCAAGGCACTTAGCAACACTAAGAATGAAAAGAACTCAGCAAAGAGGGGGATGACCATGTCTCAAAGCATGGTTCCTGCATATTATTTATACCTGCTCCAATTTTCCCTAGAGATGGGTATGCAGAGCTTTCAAACAGGCTTGGGGATGCCTTACACTATGAACTGGGATTCTTCCTGACATTACATGTTGAAGCAGAATCCCTTACACCCGGGCATCAGTAATGAAAGGCCCTATGCAAATACTCTTGCCACATACCACTGAAAGTGATGGTGAGTACAGCCACATGCACCTTTCTCAGTTGTAGAATCCTTCGAGGACCAAAAACTTTGGTTGCCCCAATGTTCAGTGTTGCTGTCAGAACTTACTGTAGCACTTCAGTAAATGCCATGGATGTTTCAACAATGTCTCTTTTCTAATGAGATACCTTTCCTCAGTCTCTTTGTTTATCCCTTCAAGTGGCTTCATGATGGATCATGAAGTGGGAGTTGAGAAGATCAGTTTTTCTTTACCACTTCATTGCCTGGTACTCATCGTCGACAAATCTTCCACGTTGGGTTGCCACCCCTTGGGCAGCCATTTCTGAGACTTTGGGAGGCGGAAACTCACCTGAACCTTTTCCTATGAATTGTCAAACGCTTTCAGAGCCAGATTCAACCGCTGCAGGGAATGCAAATGTGAATCACTCCCTGGACTGAAAAACCCCACCCGCAATACAATACTATCAACCACATCTTTGCATAGCAAGTTCCACCCAAACACTTACTGATTGGTTCCCCACCCTGTGACATGGACAATATATATCCCACAAAATTCCCTTCTCACTGGACACAGACTTCCCTCTGTGATACACCTCTGAAGATGCCAGCCACAGATGCAGGCGAAACATTAGGAACAAGATTCACCAGACCACGTCCACAAGCCCGGAAAACCCAGCACAACCACTTTCTCTATGTCCTAGTGACCTAATTTCTGGCCATTTAACTAGGGCTAACATCACCATGTTGGAGGATGCTCTGTGATACTAGAGCATCAGGCAACAGAGTGATGCCACTTCTGATTATGCTGCTGAAAATAATGTCATAGCATTGCCAGATACTGTTCCTTCCTCCATTTTCTCCTGCCAATCTGTTGAGTGCTAGTGGGGAATGGAGGTCTTTTGGTGGTGGTTAGTTTGCCTCAACTGGCCCCAGAGGGAAGCCCTCCTTCTGAATCCCATTCAACAACAGAGGGTTACAGTATAAAATACCTACAGAACAGCTTGACACAGTAACACTAGGCTAAAGTGATTGTTGATATTATATCTAATGGTGAAGAATATAATAAACACAAACATTTCAATCCTGTGTATATTAATCACAATTTATACAATAATATCAGTGTCAAGACCTCCCTCCCCTCGGTCTTGCCATGTGTGCTCAGGGGTGTCCATGAGTCTGTGGCACTTAGCAATCCCTTGCATTTGCTCGAACATCCTTTATTTACTGATTAGTAGTAATGGTTCCTCTTCCAAACCAGAAAGCACCTGGGCCCTTATCAGAGTCCTGACCTTCAGGAAACTGCATGGTCTGAGAACACTTCTGTTTTTAGGAAAACCGTTCGAGGGAAGGAGTGCATAGTGGGGGATGTGGCTGCTGCTTAGTGGGAAATTGTTAGATCCAGCAAAGAAACTCTGGAGTGTACCTGTTAGTTACTCTGATGCTATAAATCTATTTCAGTGAACCTGAGTCTGATTATTGAGAGAAAGTCGATGGGCATGACAATCAACGAATGAACAAGAATGTATCCCTTTGAAAATTAATGCATGGATTGCAGCACAGCAACACAGCCACGGTAGTTATACAAAACTATGTGGTTATACAGCCACAGTTAAATAGTCAACTCCAATAAACATCAGTGTATATTGACAATACTATTTCGACAATTACTAATGAACTTCAGGTACAAGTACCCTTTATGAGCTCCTGGTGCAAACTGCTCGTTTTGTGCTTAACGCCTCATCAGAAGATGATAATGTGGATCTCTGACTTTGTCCTGATTGTTGCTTCCAGCTACTTCTGGTGTGGTTGACCATGCAGTGGGCTGTAGGAAGGACAGGAGCAAAAATAACCAGGTGGGAAATAACTAGTAGGTATAATCAACCAAGTGAATATGGGGAGACACAGCTATTTGAAATGTGGATGTCTGAATGAAGTGAAGCCATTGTGAGACACAGCTGAGTCACACAATGATCTGAACAAAACCATTGGTTTATTTAGCACTGGCTCTAGCTGGCTGAAGCAGTACAGTGTCTCAGATGAGTGCATGTGTCACTTTATCTTGGGAGTCTGTGACCAGGAACTGAACCTAAAGGATTTGCTCTTCCACTGAGCAACAGCTCCATAAAGAATAAAAAAAGGATCTTCACAGGATTGAGGTCTCTGGGTTGGATCATGTGGATTTGTTCTGCTTACTATAACACCTGATTGTAGCACAAGGTTCAAGGTCCCTCTGGCACAAGAGGCCAGAGCATATTGTATCATGTGAAGGCACCTTGTGCCAGGGAAAAGGTGATGCTATTTCCAGAATGAATTCACAGCCACCAACCTCATGTAAGCTTCGTCACAAGCTTGTCTTAGCTTCCATGCCTGTGAGGGCAAAGTAATGATCTACGGAGGAAGATGGAATGAGTTCAATGTTAATTTCCATCAAAATTCATTGTGGCTAGCCAGATTCTCAAAAAGTAGTTGTTGCATTTCCAGTATCCCAGAGTGGGAATCTAACTCCCCCTTTTCTCATTTCCCAAGCTGGTATCATCTTTCTGAGCTATTAGGCAACTCACTGACCAGCCTCTTGTGAAAGGGCTGTTGTTGCAATCTCCATTCTTCCTGGTCAAGCAGCTCCTTTCCCAGTCCTGCTTGCTGCCAACATGGATGCCAACAATAGGAAACTTTTCAAGCAAAGGATATGAACTTGCGACACAAAAAATGTTTTTCCACTGAAAATATAGTTTTGCTTGGAGCCTGCTTGACTATGCTCTAATCAGGGTCTGCAACCTCTTTAATGGAGTCAAGCAATGGCAAAATTCAGAGCACAAGATCAACAAACTATACAGCTTAACTTTATGGATAAGTGAAGTGTTGATTTACGATCTATTAAGTTTTTGCAGCACAAGCACTGTTTGTTACAAGCCCTTTATTAGGAAATGGCACACAAGGTCTCAATATAAGCAAGAAATATTATCAGGAGCACTGCACACCGTGTTTAGTGCACTGACATAACCTGTGCATAGTTTGCACTTGGATAACAGGCAATTGTTTATACCTCTATCATTTCCCTTTCTGCAAAGCTACTCTAAGTAGCCTTTTAGTCTCATTGAAGTATTTGCCTATCATTCTCTTGATATAGTGGTTATTCAAGCATCCCACCTACTCCTCCAAGATTTCATTTCCATTCTTAAAGAGCCAGATTTGATGCTTGGGCCATAGCTAGAAGAATCCTGCAGTAGTCCTTATCAAGCTCTGACTCAGACATGTATCTACTCCTGCTTTCAGAGAAAGGATCCCCTCAGGGTATAGCTATATGATAGATTTGATAGTGGATGGGTTGAGGGTACCCAGGCCCAATCCAGAGCCACACATACCATTGGGGTACTCAGCTTACAAACTGCTCTGTTGTAGCTCTGAGCTCTGTGAAGGAAGAAGAGGGTCTTCTGCCTTCCGTCCAATTCTGTTTTCCCTAGTAGAGAACATGTAGAGTATGAGAAGGGGGCTAACAGAGCTATTTCTGCTATGGAAAGCAGCATGGGAGGGAAGGCAGAAGCCCCTCCCCTTTATGCAATGGAGAAGTTTCTAAGATGAGTCCTCAAATAGTATGTTTTACTGCATGTTGGGTTAAGGCTCACCTATTATATAGCTAGGTCCTTGGTCTAACTACTGGTTTCATCTGTTTGAATACCCAATTCAGTAAATCTTCCCAGAGGTGATGGGGAAGCTAGTGTACCCAGCTCCATGCCATGCTGGGCCCCTTCACTTCAGAGTGAGCAAAGTATGGTGGTGAGGAGCAATGTTGCACGATGATGTGAAATGTCATGGCACTTCTGGTTTGTACAGAAATGACATCATGATACTCTGGAAATTGCTACCTACATGGTAAAAAAACCCATAGAGATGAGTGAATTCCTACAGCATCATGATGTCACTTCTGGGTAAAAAATGGAAGGGACTTCATGACATCATACATCATTACACAACATTATCTGCAAAAAGGGAAGAGCTGGTGTGGTGTAGTGGTTAAGAACAATGGACTCTAATCTGAAGAACTGGATTTGATTCCCCTGCTCCTACACATGAGCGATGGGCTCTGATCTGGTGAACTGGATTTGTTTCCCCTGCTCGTCCACATGAAGCTGGCTAGTGACCTTGGACTAGTCACATTTCGCCCAGAACTCTCTCAGCCCCACCTGCCTCACAAGGTATCTATTGTGGGGAAGGGAAAAGAAGTTGTAAACCACTTTGAGACTCCTTGCAGTAGAGAAAAGTGGGGTTTAAATCTAGTCACAGACCAGGAAAGGGATTGAGGCGTCTTAGTTGATAGTTCCATGGGAATGTCAACTCAATGCATGGCAGCTGTGAAAAAGGCAAACTCTATGCTGGGGATCATTAGAAAAGGAATTGATAATAAAACTGCAAAGATTGTCATGCCCTTATATAAAGCAGTGGTGCGACCGCACTTGGAGTACTGTGTCCAGTTCTGGTCGCCACATCTCAAAAAAAGGATATTGAGGGAGATAGAAAAAGTGCAGAGAAGAGGGCAACAAGGATGATTGAGGGACTGGAGCACCTTCCTATGAGGGAGAGGCTGCACCGCGTTTGGGAGACTCTTTAGGGTTTGGAGAGGAGGCGGACTGAGGGGGGGGATATGGATTGAAGTCTACAAAAGAATTATGCATGGGAGAGGTCAGAAAATGTTGACAGAGAGGAAATTTTTCTCTCTTTCTCACAATACTAGAAAACCAGGGGGGCATTCATTTGAAAATGCTGGGGGGGAAGAATTACAGGACTAATAAAAGGAAAAACACTTCTTCACTTCCAACGTGTGATTGGTGTTTGGAATATGCTGCCACAGGAGGTGGTGATGGCCACTAACCTGGATAGCTTTAAAAGGGGCTTGGACAGATTTATGGAGGAGAAGTCGATTTATGGCTACCAATCTTGATCCTCTTTGATCTGAGATTGCAAATGCCTTAACAGTCCAGGTGCTCGGGAGCAACAGCCGCAGAAGGCCATTGCGTTCACATCCTACATGTGAGCTCCCCAAGGCACCTGGTGGGCCACTGCGAGTAGCAGAGAGCTGGACTAGATGGACTTTGGTCTGATCCAGCTGGCTTGTTCTTATGTTTTTAGTATTTTTGGACTGCTGTGTTGGTTTCACATCATTTACTATAGTAGTAATGGCACAGCATTGTATTATTGTTTTTTGATTGCTGGCATTATAGTTTTGTGTGTGAAGTGGAATTTGTATTGTTTGTATTATTGCAACATATTTTATCTTTATAAATTGCATCACTTTTGTTTGACTGGGTTATAGCCTGACCCCCTGCTTTTTAATATAATCCTGCCTCTTCTTTTTCTGTTTCTGGCTATGATCCAGGCATGGGAATCTGGGCAATCAATTCAGAACCATCGTGTACAGATGATTTGAAACTAAACAGGAAGTTGAGTGGCACTTTTGAAGAAAGACTTACCATTTATTTCAGCAGTAGCTTAAGAGATTTTGAGCTCCCGTCATCATATGCATACCACATCTGTCCAAAGCAACTAAATGTATCTTTTGAAAAATCTTCAAAAACCTTTTTTCTACCTCAGTGATTGACAGAAAACTGCAACTTTTTTAAAACTAAGAGCTATGAAAAAACAATCAAAAAAGTATTTAGACTCTGCCCTGCCCGCTCAGAGGATGTGCATAGCTTTTGGGGTTTCCCACTTTCCAAATTAGTTAATATTCTTCATGGTAAGTTCCAGTGAGCTGATTACTTTTTTCCTACATTCTATAACGCCTTAAGGAAGTGATGACTTGGGACTGCTTTTAACTCCCATAGCTGATTACTCCTTTTGCAACCTGAAAAGAAATCAATCACATTGTATTGCAAAGAACTCCTTAGTAACATCCTCCTGAGTGCTCCAAACCTCAGCATCTTGTATGCAAGATACCAAAAAAAGAGGAATATCAAAGAAAATCCCATTTAAAATCAAAACTAGATACATGCAATGCTAACTGCGTTGCCTTCAATTTGAAGCGTTTGATAAACCTTTCAGATCCATATATTAAGTCTCAACTACAAATCTGTGATTCAGAGGTAGAGGCCAAGATTGCTGCCGTGTGATTACTTTTTTTGATGCCACATAGAGTGGAACTGCCATCTTTTTTTTAATGGCTCTACTTCTGTGCTTTATACCATGAACTATAGGAGCTGATGCTTTATCCTGGCATCTGGGTGTAGGGAGTACATTAAAAGGGTGTGTGTGTGAGAGAGGTTTTAATCTAATGGTTTTAAATTGTAACGTTTTAGTGATAATGTGTGGACCACTTTGAGCCCAAGGAAGGTGGAATAGTAATATTTCAATCCATCTATCAGCTTCCATAGAACAGCAGGAGTGTAACATTCACATGCCTAACAGGCGTAACAGTGTTTTCTTAAATTTGAAGAGGGAGATGTGTATCAAACAAATAGTGGGATTTTTTAAAATTAACATTCTCCCCTCATAAAGTATGACAGAAAAGGCTCATAGCCTCCCTGCCCACTCACGGAAATAAACATTGTTACCTATACTTGAAGTCAAATCAAAACATATGTTGAAGGCTTTCACGGCCGGATTCAACTGGTTGTGGTGGGTTTTCCGGGCTGTGTGGCTGTGGTCTGGTGGATCTTGTTCCTAACGTTTCACCTGCATCTGTGGCTGGCATCTTCAGAGGTGTATCACAGATGGAAGTCTGTTACACACTGTGCAGAGGGAAGTCTGTTACACACTTATTGTTACACAATAAGCAGGCTGTCCCATTCTGGACCATTTGTAGTTCCTGGGCTGTCTTCTTCCCCATGTAAAACATGTTGCAGTAATCTAACTGTGAGATTACATGGATCAGTGTGGCCAGCTCAGCTGAGTCTAGGTAAGGAAAAGAGTTGGTAAATCAGATGCAGCTGACAGAAAGTGCTCCTGGCCACCATATCAACCTGCTTTTCAAAAAAACAAGCCATGTCCAAGCTCTTAACTTGTTCTGAAACAGCCACTATGACTTCATCTAAGAGAAGTGGATTCAGTCCATCTAGATTAGAATATTAGCCTTCCCAATCAGCATTACTATTATATTTTCAAGATTCAGCTTCAACTTGTTCTGCTTCAGTCACTGGACCACGGCTTTAAAGTTCAGAACCAAGGCAGATGCATCTGGAGGCTTGGATAATGAAATACAGAACTGAGTGTCATTAGCACTTGCCATTTATGTAGCTCAGGTCTGCTTGCGCTACGCCTGATTCAAGCCAATGTATTTTCAGTCTAAAAGCACAGATATTAAGGGACCAGTGTGATGTAATGATAGAGATGTAGGAGATGCAGGCTGAGATCCTACTCAGCCATGAAGATTTCTGGGTGATCTTAGGGCAGCCAAAAACTCTCAAACTAATCCCGCCCACCAACATTTCCTAGGGTCTCCTGGGAAATGTAGTTCCCATCAGAACAGGCAGGCCTGTTCTCCAGCCTGCTCAGTTTGCTAAAGTAAATGTGGGGGGGCTGTGGGGGCGGGTGGGCATGATCTCCCCCCACCCCCCACAGTGCCCGCCCCACTTACTTTAGCAAACCGAGCAGGCTGGAGAACAGGCCTGCCTGTCATTTTCCAGACTACAAAGGACCTGGTGGGAACTACATTTCCCAGGAGACCCTGAAAGGACCAAAGAGGGAAGGGAGAACCATTTATTTATTAAAATATGTACACTTTTCCACAGCTTCAAATGGTTTCTCAATTCAGATTCAAAACATGCAAAATACAATAAATCGCACATGACTATCTCCACCCGTAAAATTAGCCTGCAGACTTCACCTAGGATTGTTGGCTCCAACTTTGGAGGTTCCTGGAGATCTGAAAATACATGGAAGGAGGGAAGGGTGGGGGGAAGGAGCTCAGCAGGGGTGTGGCACCATTGAATCCATCTTCTGAAGTGACCACTTCATCCATGGGAACTTATCTCTGTAGTCTGGAGATCAGTTGTAATCAGTCGTGGAGCTACTGAGGGTGGGGGGGGGATCACACACCGGGCGCACGGCTTTGGGTCACATGGGGGGCAGAAAATTCCCCCAGACCCCTTCCCCCTCCCCCTGCGGCACTGCCCCCCACACTTACTTTAGCAACCGGAGCAGGCTGCAGAACAGGCCTGCCTGTTCTGGTGGGAACTACATTTCCCAGGGTCTCCTGGGAAATGTAGTTCCCACACAGGCAGGCCTGTTTTCCAGCCTGCTCAGGTTGCTAAAGTAAGTGTGTGTGGGGGGGGTCACGGGGCGGGTGTGATCTCCCCCACGCGGCGCCCCCCATCACTTACTTTAGCAAACCAAGCAGGCTGGAGAACAGGCCTGCCTGTTCTGGTGAGAACTACATTTCCCAGGGTCTCCTGTGAAATGTAGTTCCCACCAGGTCCTTTGCAGTCTGGAAGGCAACAGGCAGGCCTGTTCTCCAGCCTGCTCGGTTTGCTAAAGTCAGTGTGGGGGGGCACTGTGGGGGGGGCACTGTGGGGGGCGGGGGGAGATCCAGGAAAATTCCCCCGACCCCTTCCCCTTCGCCCCCGCGGTGCTCCCCCCACACTTACTTTAGCAAACCGATCTCCTCCCACCCCCCACAGTGCCCCCCACACTTACTTTAGCAAACCGAGCGGACTGGAGAACAGGCCTGCCTGTCGCCTTCCAGACTGCAAAGGACCTGGTGGGAACTACATTTCCCAGGAGACCCTGGGAAATGTAGTTCCCACCAAAACAGGCAGGACTGTTCTCCAGTCTGCTCGGTTTGCTAAAGTAAGGGGGGGGCAAAAAAGCCAGAGAGTGCACGGGACGCATTCTGGCGCAGCTACATCTCTGGTTGTAATCCCAGGAAAACTCCATGTTTCACTTTGTGGTTGATCACCTTATCTGTACTCAGTAAAAATCTCAAGCAAATAGAAAAACCTTGCAGTGTCTCCCAAGCAACTCTATAGATGGTACTCCTCCGTTCCCACACAGGCAGGCCTCACTCTGTTGGGGCCCCTGCTCCATAAGGTGAAAGCAATGATGGAAATAGCATGGTCTCCAGCATTAAAATTACTAGCACTTGTTCACTTGAGAACTGCAACTTGTGCACAGTAGCAAATGGGAACAGATGATCTTCTAGATCCATGCATGATTTCAGCATATCTCAAAAGCTAAGCATGATCAGCCTTGGTTAGAATTTGGATGGGAGACCTCCAAGGACGATCAGGGGCGTGACATGGAGATGGGCAATGGCAAACCACTTCCAAAGGTTTCTTACCTTGAAAATCCAACAGGGTCACCATAAGTCAGGATCCCTGGTTTAATGGCTGAGTAAAGATGTAGCCTAATTAATGCCTAGCTCAGGGGTCTGAAACCTTTACCACCCAAAGAGCCATTTGGACTCATTTTCCACAGCCTCGAAGAACTACCGAGCCGGCGAGGCGGCTCCACATGGAGCTGCCTCCGGTTCAGCCCCTCCACTCACCTTTCCTTCTATTGCTAGGAGTCGGTGCTGGGCAGGGAAACCCTCTCTGCCCAACGGAGCAAGCGGTTGCTCTGTTGGGGCAGAGGGGGAATGGCGGCTGTGGCCTGCCTGGTGCTGCCACCCCTTGCGCTGCGGGAGACGGCGGCGCCAGGCAGGTAAAAACCCCTCTGCCCTACAGAGCAGGCAGCCTGCTCTGTGGGGCAGAGGGGGGATGGCAGCTGAGGGGATGGCAGAGGGTGGGATGGCAGCTGCTCTGGAGGGACATGCCCACGGTACCCTCTGACCTCCAGGCCACACAAAGCTGCAGTATAAGGCTGAAAGAGCCACATGCGGCTCCAGAGGTGCAGGTTGCAGACCCCTGGCCTAGCTGAAACAACACATTTCATGAACATTTTGTTCTCTTCAAAACAACCTCGTGGGTGGGTGGGTGTTTGGGTACATTTTAGCTCATCAAGAAAGGGCATGAAAATATTTACAAGAGGGAGGGGGTCGAAGGGGACGACAAGGTATAAAGGTTAAAATCCACATTAAACATGTGGGAGCATTTTTCACACACATTTCTGCCCTCCCCAGCCAAAATGACTTTTTAATCTAATATAATCCCTTACAAAAATGTGTTATATATCTAATGTGTGTGTGTGTGTGTGCGCGCGTGTGTGTGTAAATTGGAGTTAATTGTGGCAATGTTGCCAGACAATGTCTAGTTTTTTGCCATAGATAGACAGACAGAAACACATTATGCATGGAACACTTACCTTGGGGCTCTTAGCCAGTGGTGGGATCCAAAAATTTTAGTAACAGGTTCCCATGGTGGTGGGATTCAAACAGTGGCGTAGCGCCAATGGGGCTGGGTGGGGCACAACGGGGGCGTGGCTGGGCATTCCGGGGGCAGGGCATTGCTGGGCAGGGCTGTGGCAAGGATGCAGCCACTGCGCCGGTCCTTGGGCAGGAAACGAATGCACGCAGGTGCAGGCTGCCACGCACACCAGTGCACCTCCTGCTATACTGCTTCAAGTTTTGCGCGCTACTGCTGAGGAGCGGACGAGGGGCGTAACTAAGGCAAAAATCATGTGGCAAAATCACCAATTAGTAACCCCCTCTCGGCACACACAAATAATTAGTAACCTACTCTCGGGAACCTGTGAGAACCTGCTGGATCCCACCTCTGCTCTTAGCTGTACGGAGGGGCTGTTGGATGGTCTCCTCATGTTTCTCTGTTTACATGTGAGGAACCATTCACTGCCTGTCCCATAGCTGCTTGCTGAAGACTCAGTGGGCCTCTGCTTTTCCTGGCTCTCTTAATTCTACCCATCAACTCCCTCTTAAAGACACAAATCTCATCACACCCAGTAGTTGCAAGATAAAGGGCTTTGTTGAAACCCTTTATATTGGCAGTTATATTGATATATCTCTCATTGCAGTTGTATTGATATTGTAGCCCCTTTTCAAAAATACCCCTCCCCCCAAAAAAATGAAAGAAGCAAAATAATTCGCTGGACCACACTCTGCTGAGGAAATGGACAATGTCTTAGAACTGATCTCTCTCTCTCTCTCTCTCTCTCACACACACACACACACACACGCACGCACGCACGCACGCACGCACGCACGCACAAACACACATACAGACTTTTATTCCTTCCTTCCTTCCTGGTTTTCAAATGCAGTAAAAGACAGCAATTTTGCAGTGATTCTCAGTTTATATTGATATATCAATATAACAAAAATAAAAACAATAATAAATCTGAAAAGGGGGCAGGCGAGAGGTGTGCATAGGAGTGCGAGGAAGTGGAAGGGTGGAGGGAAGATGTCCGGGGCAAAGCTGTGCTCACTGGCAAATCTCCCCCACTCTGGCAGCAAAGAAAATTAAAGTCATGCATAAAATGGTATTACTTGGCACAGGGAGAAGGGAAATTGAAAGTGGGTTATGAAGAAAATACTTCTGTAGAATAAATGTTGCTATGGCAGACATTCACCCCTACCATGCAACAGACACCTGGTGCATAATGGGCCAGACAGACAGTTTCCCCAGAGAAAATGGCTGCTTTGGACGGTGGGCTGTATATCATTATACCCTGCATCCTAGTATCTACCTGGTTAAGGAGCCACTCATGCCCAAGAGCCATATCAGATGTAGAATTTTGAATAATATCAATTTAGGTGGCTTTAACCATCCTTGATAACAGTCTTGGTTCAAAATTACGGACAGACAGTTTAATTGAACAGATTCCAAAATTTAGTTAATTCTTTTAAATCACTTGAGGCATTTTTCCCTTTCTTGCACACATTCATTATAGTTTGATGTTAATTGCTTTTGACAAGGAATATATGAAAAGAGCAGTAGCCAGTGAATTACTAACAGAAATGCTTCCAACAGAATCTTATTGTGCATGTTTAATCAACTTATCTTTGGTGTTTACTCCTACGGAGAAAGAAGATATAAACATGTTATCTAAGACAATAACTGTGTCTTGCAGTGTTAAAAATAAACATTTGAAAGCACGATATTAAGTTATTGAAAGAGCGGGAAATGTATGCATCATAAGTGGAGGGGGGAATGGAAAATGGGCTCCTATCTTGTGTAGTTGAGCTTCTTAAATCCCCGCAGATCCCCACAGAATTTAAGCAGCTCAACTGTGTATGGAATATCAACTTTTAAGAAAAAGGTAATAGTTGCCTTTCTACAGATGTTCTTCATATTTTCAGCAAGTGGCAAAGGAGATTTTATCAAAACAATTTATGCATAGCAGAGCTAATTTTTTTTAACAGGAAATAGATGGATTGATAAATCCCCATACCCAAAGCCTACCTTGTTGAAGATTTCTTTTGAATTATGTGCAAATAATCCAAACCCTCATTGTGAAATATTCTGTGTGCTGAAACAAATTCAAGGAATGCACCTAGGAATGGGCTGTCTCACATCAAATTTCAATCATATGCAGCATTACTGAGAAGTAAATCCCATTAATTTCTGTAGCTTTTCTATATCATTGATTGATTTTATTCCTTGACTTTCCCTTGAGTCTAAAGGCAGTTTGTGATTCTCAATAGTTTAAAAAATTCAAAATTGGTAAAATTCCATTTACCCTACTCCCCACCCTTCAAATGCCTGTAGCTTAAACACCACTGAAAATACACACAAGTAAAATAGCCTTACAGGGCTTAAAAAATTCTAAAAGCCACCTATCACTCACCCAGGGACCCATTTCACCAGATCAGAACCACTATAGGAAAGGGTCTCAGATGCCAAGTAAGCCCCCTGAAGTGTGTGTATGTGGGGGCGGGGAGCGGAGGTGAACAACTACAAATTGAAAGCCAGCATAGTGTAGAGTGGAGGACTCTAATCTGGAGAATTGGGTTTTGAATCCCCTGTCTTTCACATGAGCAGTAGACTCTAATCTGGTAAACAAGGTTCATTTCCCCCACTCCTGCACAAGAAGCCTACTGGGTGACCTTGGGCTGGTTACAGTACTCTCAGAACTCTCTCAGCCCCACCTACCTCACAAGGTTCTCATAACTCTCCTCAGCCCCATACCTCAGCCCCACCTACCTCACAGTTCTCTCAGAACTCTCTCAGCCCCACATTTGAGACTCCCTAAAGCTAGAGAAAAGTAGGGTATGAAAATCAACTTTTGCTTACAGTTTGAGCATGGAGATGTAGTTATCCTTCAGCTAAGTGTTTAGAATCGGGGTAGTAGTGCTTTAAAGTGAATCATTTGCACAAGGAAGTATATTTCCCTTCCCCACAAGGCACATTCATACAATGATCTTCTTTCTTCTTGGTTTTGGATTAGACATGAGTTTGAAACATTGAGCATGTTTTGGATTAGACATGAGTTTGAAACATTGAGCATGTTTGCACACATGGGCTTAAATAAACAGATGTTTATGGAACAGTTTCCAAAACCTGTTAAAGTGCATTTTTTTCTCCCTTCACAGGGAAAGGGAAGGAGATCTCTGTGTGTCAGGCTTTCTTCAGGTTTTCTTGCTCCTCTGCACCTTTTCTCCTCACACAACCACATTTTCTTCCACTCTTCAGGCTACCATTTCAGAGTGATCAGGAGGGCTTTTTAAAATGGTTACGGTCTATTGCTGGAGCAATTGACATGAAATTGACTGGTCTAGCAAGGTAATGCTAGACCAAAGATGGCAACAACAACAAAAATGGTGGCAGGCAACCTTCCCAAATGGAGGTTGCATAACCACAAGCGGGCAAAATGTCAAATCTGCTCTTCAAGGGACATTTTGCAGGACGAGAATCCCTGTGCAAACAAAAAACTGTGGGAAACCCCCTCTGCAAAGAAAACAGGTGTGGGGTAAGTAGTGCATGCATAAATGGCCTATGACCCAGGTCTGAGAGATGACAGCTGATGAAAGTTATGGCTATCGCTCCCTCCTACAGTGCTATCCTTTGTAGACTTATTGCCTCTATCATGTACTTGAAAGGTGAACTGAGATGATGAACATCCATTTAATGGTTCCATGCATGACTGAAGCCCCTGCATTTCTTCTAATGGTAAAAATGGATCTCCTTCACATCTGTCTCCGGCAACTATGGTTGATTCCCCACGGTCAATTAATTGTGTGAAACTCACGCAAAATATCAAGGATTCAGGAAGAACTCCCCACTGTCTGATCATCCTGGTTCTGGCACTCATTCTCTCCCTTATCCCACGTCTTTGCCAAACCTGCTTGAAAGTACTACTTTTTCAAAAAAACACGTCTTCGATCCAGTTTGGAGGAGAGGATCAGGGGTCTAATCCTGGTTCAAATTTCCCACCATGGAGTGTGATGCAAATGCCTTACAACCAATCAGTGTGCACGGTGCTGTTCTCGTGAGAGCACGAGAGAGCACGAGATAACCAACCAGAAACTTGGGTGGGGGAGACGTGCTGATGTGCTGACATCATAACGTGAGCAGGTTTTTGTGGGAGCAAAAAAAGATCCCACCGCAACATGGCACAACAGCCAATCAGGAGAGACCCACCAAGCCGATCGCATGGTCGTGGTGATTGTTACATTTCTTGAATCCAAGATAGGCCTAGATGTCTTCACTGGAAACATGCTGCGGTGGGGAGCTTGAAACCTCAATGAAAAGGTGCAGTTTATTTTCAAGCTTGGTTTGATCTAGATTGAATTTCCCAGTGGGGATTCGGCCTACATGATAATCACAGAGACTGTCTCACAACTAAAGAAAGGTTTAAGGAAAAACTAAAAATGATTATTATTTATAGATAGATCTTCTGCTTGAAAAAATTCATACATTGTGAGAGTGACAACCAATTTATAAAATAATCTAGTAGAATCAGAATGAGAAACCTTTATTAGGCATCATGTTAAAACAAGGTTCGGAGAGAAAGAACAGTGCACCACCACATATACAATACAACAATGAACCCAAAAAAATAAAATAAAAAAGGAAACAGATCTCCAAAACTTTCATCAAGTACTTGGCCACCATTTCTGTTATCCTGATTATTCCAGAGAAAACAAATCCAGGTTTTAACAGAACAGTCCCTCTCAGAGGTGGGCATGAGGCAGCAAAGATCAGGTCTAAAGTTAGCACACTTAGGGCAGATGAACAAAATGTGTGCCAATGATTTCACAACCATAACAATGGTACAGTATGAACAGACCCATTCCTGGTTACCAGTATTCTGGAATTGCCCTGAAAACAAGGCAGAAAGAAATGTGTTACTTCTAACCCTTGTAAGAGCCCATCTTTGTTTTGGCATAAAGATTGTATTTAAATAATTTGCAGTTTGGGCTTTTTTAGGAACAATGCCAAAATATAGGAGAGAATATGAATTTTCTGCCCTGCTAGTTAGGTACTGATATTCTTGATCAAATATGTGATCCTTAATTGTACGAAACAATTCATTAGGTGCTAGCACATGGAGAAAATCCCAGGAAAGCCTCAGGTAACGAAGTGAGAAACTCCGAACAGTTTGTACATAAAATTAGATTGAATTCATTCTAAGGATGGGTTCCAGGCACAGATCCATAGGGGAGCCCCATATAAAAGCTGTTGGATTACCTTTGTATTAAATATCTTCAGGGCTGCAGTATGTACTGGCCCTTTTTGCTATTCTACACCACCTCTGGACAGGGGTTGATGAGTGGGAATATTTGTTCCACCTATGTTTGTTAAAGAAGCATGGTGGCTTCAATTATCTGATAAATATCTAGTGAAAGAAGTGATCTCTGCCAGCAGAATGGGACTTTCTTGCTGCATCTCCCTCCCCCTCCTGCTGCAGTCCCAAATGATCTCCCAAGTGGAAAACAGGGGACCCCCAGAAACAGCATGTGGGGTGGCTTTGAGGTCCATGTTAGGAGGGGAGAATTGTCCCAAATTGACCTCTTGTTCCTTTAGTGAAAAATTTCCACCTCAATTGTATACGGGTTCCACTTGAACCTGCAGACTGTACATTTTCATTTACTTGACCAAATATAGCAGTGGTCCTCAACCTTCTTAATGCCGTGACCCTTTTATACAGTTCCTCATGTTGTGGTGACCCCCAACCCTAACATTTATCCATTTTACAGATGGAGAACACTGATGCAGAGAGTCTTAGGCGACCCTTGTAAAAGGGTTGTTCAACCCCCAAAGTGGTCACGACCCACAGGTTGAGAACCACTGATATATAGTCAGAAACTCCTATTCCAATTCAAAGCCATTTTACTAGAGCAAAACAGTAAGTCTTGTGTTCTGCTGTTAAATGTCACCGCTTCCATGTGTTCATCATGTTTTTAAACACTGAGAGAAAGAGAAGTAAGCTTTTCCTCTTGTCTAATTTTGTCTGTTAATTGAACTCAGAGGTGAGTTCTAATTGCTTGCAGGCTGATACGTATCAACTCAAAGTTCATGCTCATATCAGAGACAGTAAGAACTTCAGTAGTGACAGTAATCAGCTTCAAAGTGATCAGTCTTCCAAGAATGGAGCTCTAGCATTTTTGGGTTTTTTTTCCTTCTTATCAGGGGAAGTGTATCTCTTCTGATTTTTTAAAAATAATGTTTATTATTCTTTCAACTGAATGAAGAGAAACCAATTCAAAGAATGAAAGGAAAGCTTAAAGGCTTGTAATTTCAAAGATTTATTCATGCATAGGCAAGTTATTCCTGTGCAGGGAAGTGGAAAATCCAAGTCCCAACTCAGTTCTTTTTCTGTAGTCTTTCTCAAAGGCCTGGCACAAAACTTTGAATAGCTAAGGAGAAAGCTCCAGAAATGTCACGTTACGATCGCCATCTTTTTTTTAACCAGCCCTGTTCAAGTGTTTTTAAAGCAGCCTGTCTCTTAGAACTAAAGCAGCAGAATCTTTTGTACTCTAGAAACTCCAGCAGCTAGAAAAATAACACAGGAGTCCAGTCACAAATTAAAGGCAAATAACATTTATTTCAGCATCATCCTTCATCAATTGCAACTCATTTTGTCTGATGTTATGAAGTATTCATCCATGACAAAAAGAAGAGTTTGGATTCATACCCCACCTTCTCTCCTGTAAGGAGAATCAAGATGGCTTGCAAGCACCTTTCCCTTTCTCTCCCTACAAAAGGCACAGAGGTAGATGAGGCAGACAGAGTTCTGAGAAAATTGTGACTGTTCTGTTCCCCAAGCAAAACTGTTTTTGGTACGCTGTGTCCAACCAGAACCGAGTGGGAGAGTCACAAGCAAGGTTCAACAGTTCAAACAAAAGGTGTAATATTTAGAAGAATGTAATATTTAGTGTAATATTTAGAAGACCGTAACTCCTCCCAGGTTCTGCCTAAAATAAAGTACTTGCTTGACTGGACAGTAGAAGCTGTAGACTTTTGTTCTTTCTTTGACTGCTTCCAGGGAAGTCCATTTCTTTAAGTTTCTTGAGTCTTTATCTGGCTACTATTCTCTGTAAACCTCAACTTTGTGCTCTCTGTACACCTTTGACGTGACAAAATATTGCTGCCTCCTGCCTAGGCATCTGTACTGAACTGAACTGACTGAACAGGGGGATTACTGGGTAATTTAAAAAAAGACTGTCTCTTTGGAAACTTCTTAAAGGGACAGGGGCTCACTAAAATTCCCTTCCTTTGGAAATTATACAGAGGACTAAACCCATGCTATCTACCGGAGTAGCTGATACTTAACAATGAAAATAATAAAGGCTTCTGTGGGAGCATGACAGTGACTAGCCCACCCAGCAGGAATATAGGAGTTGGGAAACAAATCTAGTTCAACAGGTAAGAGTCTGCTGCTCATGTGGAGAAGTAGGAAATGAAACTCAGTTCTCCAGATTAGAGTCCACCAGCTCTTAACCACTGCATCACACCAGATACATTTACACTAAAAGTTGATGGATTCTCTGGAAAAGTTACTATGATGAACCCTGATTTTTCTTCTGATAGTTTCCTGCCTACCCCAATGCATTAAGATTCTCAGCGGGAATTTAAAACATTTCAGGAGATAGAATCTGGGACAGGGTCTATAGCCATCCTAGCCTGGACAGATAACTGAAGGAAACTGAAGGCATGAGATGGTTTGCTTTTTAAGCTGCACAAGGAGAAAATTCATTTGGCAAGAGAGAGACAACTGAGGTAAATAGTAACACATAATGAAGAGTTGTAGGATGTTAGGTTTTCAACATGCTATGCCAAAGTGGGAGGGGGGACATCTCAGGTAGCCCCACCCCTTAGGCATAGCATGTTGAACACCTAAAATCCTACAACTGAAGAGACCTATTTGGGCACATATAAGGACATTTTATTGTAATTGTTTTATTTCAGTTACTTTTTTACCCCACATTCCCCATAGTTCAAGGTGGCTTACAAATTCAAATACAATAAAGCCTCACATAGCCCCCTCAACCACAGAAATAATGCTGGTATCCTATACTCAGGGGTGGAGTGAGGGGAAACTGCACTGGGGCACACGTGCATCCTGTGCCCCTGCTGTGGCGCTGCCTGCTCCACCCCGGGAACACCCCCACCATGCCCCCTCCACGGCCTGGCCATGCCTCCGCCACTGCTCTGCCCAGGGCGTCATGCCCCCCTTTCCCATTGGTGCTACGCCACTGCCTATACTCAATTTAAAGCTCTAGGTAACAGAGTAGACTTGCAGTGCCTACTCCACAAATGATGCCACCCCTCATCTCTTCAGGGAACCTGCATATACATGTGCAACAAGGCTTCTGTTGGCAGGTGAAGGCTTTCTGTTTTGTCTGGCATTCTCTTGCTTATTCTGATTGACCCATTCCCCCATTCATGTCTTTAGGTTTTTTTTAAACTTCATTTAAACTTCAACTTTGTCACTAGTGGTTTATATCATTCTCTTCTCCTTCATTTTGTCCTCATAACAACCTGTGAGGTTAGTAAGGTTGAGAGTGGGTGACTGGCCCAAGGTCACCCAGCAAGCTTCCATGGCAGAGTGGGGATTTGAACCTGGCTTGCCCAGATCCTAGTCTGACACTCTCATCACATCACTATGCTGACTCTCAGATGTGTTTCTATTGCTTCATACATATTTATACGCTTTTTTTAAAAAAAAAATCTTATTTTAATGTTTTTATTTTTTTCCACTTTGCAGATCCTAAGTTGGTTGGAAAGGAGGCTTAGAAATGTTTTAAATAAATAAATGAAACAAGGCACTATATAATGCACAATCTGCTAGTGTATTACATTTTCATTTTCTATATAACCCCCCCACCCCCCAGTACAATAAGCTTAAAGAAGAAGAGTGTGCAGACTTTCAGTGAGTCAGTAGCTCTTGATATAATAACTGGGGAATTACAAGCATCTCTATTTTTCCAACAACCCTCTGAGTAGGGCTGACAATGTCCAGGTACTAGCTAGCAATTTCCTGGGATTACAACACATCTTTAGCTGATAGAGATCATTTACTTGGACAAAATGGCCACTTTGTAAGGTGGATTTTATGGCATTATACCCTATTGAAGTTCCTCCTTTCCCCAAATCCTACCGTTCTCAGTTTCTGCCTCAAAAATATCCAGGTATTTCTCAACCTGGAGCTGGCAACCCTTCTTGTTAGGTAGGGTGAAGGTTGGCAGGTCATGAATGGCCTAAGGTATCCCAGTGAGCACCATGGATGAAAGATTACTGAGATTGTCTATATGATGCACAAGTGCTATAGAAATTATCTCCCTCTCCCTATTCAATTTAATGATATTTCCTTGGGCAGTACAGAGTCAGAACAGCACACAGTACATTTTTTCTTTCTTATTTTTTGCAATTATGTGTAAAATGGCTCACTAGAGCACAATATAATTTATTTTGTGCAGAATCAGCACTGAGGTTAAACTTTCCTTCTTTTCTCATAGAAAGCCCTTTCTTTAGGTTCAGTACAACTTATGTCACAAGTTCAAACACACAGAACATTCAGATTTTGTCAATATTATCTAAAACTGCATTTTTTTGCTTCTTACAAATGGCTTTCAAATACATATATCAACTTATTTAAGAAACAAGGGCCAGATCTAGAGGGTGAGGGGGGGGGGGCAGGTGCCACTGGTGGCAGGCAGAGAGGGGGCAGCAGCAGGTGAGGGATGCTCAGTTACCTGGAAGAATTGGCACATTCTGCTACCTGCATGTCCCATCCCCTTAATTAGGCTGGTGCTAGGAGGTAAGGGAGATTCAATTGCCCAACAGAGGTTGTTCATTTTGTAGTGCTTATGTGCCCCTTCCCCCAGTTAGGCTGTGGCTCAGAAGTAGAGAAGGTTGAATTGCCTGAAACATATGCTTCACTCTAGCATGAAAACCCTGTTCCCCTGATCAGGCTGCTGCTTGGAGGTGGGGTTGGAGAATGAGACCCAGGCCTCAGAAGGGAGTCACAGCCCTTCGTAAGGTAGAATCTGCAGCTGTTAATCAGGCAAGAGTATGGTGAGATCAGAGGAGGGGAAGCTAAATGTTGCTGAGATGTTCAAATATGACAAGTTCTATACAGGTGGTTTCAATTAAGTCTGTCTTACATGTAGCTCAGTCTATGAGTCAATGAAAGACAAACGGAAGGCAGAAATGGGAGCGGGCAACTCTTAACCGAGAGCCAGTGAGTAATGGGAGTAATAAAAATAAAAGATGCAGGAAAGACAGATGAAATGGACTGGTGCAAGAAAGATAGAGAAATAGGCATAATTTTGATTTCAGTATATATGTATCTGTGTAATTTTAATTTCAGATATACCCATTAGAAGCCTCAAAGAACTGTTGGAAGTTGTTTGAACATACTGGCATACTGAGGAAGTCGCACGAAAAACGTTCTATACGCGCGAGACGTTTCTATGTAGAACCTACAGAATTGAAATATGGACTGTATGGAACTGAAGTTTTGTTTCTGAACAAAGAATTGAATGGACTAAGTGATTATTTATGTTTAGTTATAAGAGTTGGAAGACTTATACTGTATCTTTAAGAACTTTGTCAGAGAAATAAGGAAATGTAAATAGAAATAGAAGTGTTAAGTTGTTCAATTATATATAAGATTAATATATAAAATTAGACACAGCCAGAGCGCAACGTGTGTATTTTTGAGTTTATTTGGGTAGATGTGTTTTTCTTCATGCCTCTGAAGATGCCAGCCATAGATATGGGCAAAATGTTAAAAGCTAAAACTGCCAGACCATAGCCACACTGTCCAGAAACCGACAACAGGCAACAAATAGACAGTTTGAAAAAGAACTTTTAAAACAAGATAATTGTCAGGTTTAAACCATTAGCCTTTTTTTCTATACAAATCAATAACCCCCACCCCCAGATAATCTGGAAGCAGACCACTTAAAAATATATAAAAATCATAGTAATTACATATCCAGGACAGAACCTTTCAAGTAATATGGAGAATTAACACAAGAACTATTCAAAAATGCTCTTTTCTCTCAGTCATGAATGTGAAAGCATTTTGTGTCTTAATTGAATAGATATCTGCATTTTAAGTAGTTATTTCTCAGCTGTCTGACAAAAGGTTCTGTAACAAGCATATCAAAATAAAGATCACAGTAACCTAGCAGTTTGTTATGATTTCATTCGACTTGGGCCTTGTATAATTTTGTCTAATTCATGCAAACAGACGATGAAGGGTTCTTGAGGCTCCTGTGTCAGAAGGGTCTAGTGGCAAGGCATAGAGAAAAATGTCCTATCTCTTTAGTAGAAAATGCATAAAAATAGGCAACTAAAGCTTTTCATGGCATGAAAGCAAATAAAAGCATGTGTTACATGGTGGTGGAGGAAAGTGCCATTAAGTCATAGTTGACTTCTGGCAACCCAGTAGGGTTTTTAAAGCAAGAGAATTTTAGAGGTAGTTTGCCACTGCCTGCCTTTGGCCCCTTTCACACAGCAAATGTATAATGGGTTGCAGTCGGGATAAAGGAGCCTGTTTTCATGTTCACATATATCTGTTCAGACAGCGATTTGGAGCCCGCAGAAACAATCCAGGTTGCCGATGCCCCTTCACACAGAGACACATCTATTAAAAAAAATTACTTCCCACACATGCAAAGCTACGCAGGCATGCACAAATGAACCCCCACAACCATGCTGACGTCTCACAATATGACCATCTGCACCTGCAGATGTCAGCCGTGATTTTTTTTTTTTTAAAAAAAGGAAAATGGAGGCAAATAAAGCGCCTCCTGCCTAGCCGTTTGCTAGTGAGGGGCTGCAACCCAGGAATTTTGAAAAGACTCGCTAGTTTAGCGATTTTCAAAAAAGCTGGTTTGGGGAAAATAACACAGGGCAGACTTGTTTGGGGCCGGGAACTGTGCAAAGTCACCCCCCCCCCATTTTTTAGCATCCTATACCTGTGTTTATTGGGTCATGCGGAACGGGCCACAATGTAGCCAGACTGGATTTCCTTAGTTGTTTTCCACTCAAATACTAACCAGGGCCAACTCTACTTAGTTTCTGAGATCCGATGAGATTGGGCTAGCCTGAGCCATCTAGGTCAGGGCCATGAGGTACATAACATCCCATTAAGTTTTAGTGAAGCAACAGGACATTTTGTTTCTCCAGGCAGTTTGCAACCCTCCCATTCTGCTGTGAAGCTTGTAGGTGACTTTGGGCTAGTTGCTCTCTCTAAGCCTCACCTACCTCACAAGAGTGTTGGGAGGAAAAAATAGAGAAAACGAAAATGATGTCCACAATTCTGAGATACTTGGAGAAAGGTCTGTATGTAAAGTGCTGCTAAGTCACAGCTGACTTATGGTAACTCCCGCAAGGGGCTTTCAAGGCAAATGAGAAGGAGATGTGGTTTGCCATTGTTTTTGTCTGCAGAGTCTTCCTTGGAGGTCTCCCTTCCCAGCAGTGATCCAGTTTAGCTTCTGTGATCTGATGGGATCAGGTTATATCATGATGCCTTACCCTCCAAGGGCAGGATTAAAATGAACAAATACATTTGGCCTTTACACAGTATATTAGCGATTATTTTAGTTCCTCTGCCCACATCTTTCAAACTCAATTCACCTAAAGAAAGGGGAGATCCTAGTGTAGTATGAGACTAGAACAAATGTTTTCCAAACATGTTGCATATGTTCTGCATTTTCATGATATAGTCAAATATATTCCAATGCACCCGGTTATCTACAAATGTAATCCTAAACAAAGTTACACCTTTCAAAGTCCATTGAAGTAAAAGGGTTTAGAAGAGTGTAATTCTACTTAGAAGTGCAGTGTAAAGGCAATTACCAGTTCTGCAACTGTAAAAATCATAGAAAAACAAGGGACAGAGCTTTGCACTATGAAATATTGACTTCTTTAGAGAAGATCCTATTCCACTTAATGTATTTTTTTTTAAAAGAAACCCTCTCACTTGTGAAGCAGAAATATACAGAGAGCTGTCATAATATTTTGGAGTCCCAAATATTGTGTGCTTTAGGAAACAAAGTTGCTCCAAGGTTTCTTTCTAAGTCTCTGCGTATCCAGATGTTCTGGAGAAACAAGAGTCCTGCTGACTGTGGCAGATTAAACATATGGCCAGCTGTCAGGATGCATCTGGCTCAACAGCAAATGGAAGAGAGCATGGAGAGCAGCCACAATTCCCATTGCCAATAATCCCTGTTAGATCAACCAGGTAGAATGCTAACCTCATTCACCTGACACCTTGTTCAAGTGCTGATGCAGTGCTTGGCTCCTGAATGACGTTTGCTAGGTGAGTTAAAAACAAACCACAAACCACCCTCCCCCCATCCTCAGAGCTTCATCAGCAGTGAGAAGAAGAAGAAGAAGAAGAAGAAGAAGAAGAAGAAGAAGAAGAAGAAGAAGTAGTAGTAGTAGTAGTAGTAGTAGTAGTAGTAGTAGTAGTAGTAGTAGTAGTAGTAGAAGAAGAAGAAGAAGAAGAAGAAGAAGAAGAAGAAGAAGAAGAAGATCTTTCTTTCCTGTAAGGAGACTCAAGGTGACTTACAAGCTCCTTTCCCTTCCTACAACAGACACCTTGTGAGGTAGGTAGGGTTGAGAGAGTTCCAAAGAACTGTGACTAGTCCAAGGTCACCCAGCAGGAATGTAAAAGTGTGGAAACACATCTGGTTCACCAGATAAGCCTCTGCCACTCAGGTGGAGGAGTGGGGAATCAAACCCAGTTCTCCAGATTAGAACCCACCTGCTCTTAACCACTACACCACGCTGGCTCCTTAATATCAACTCTGATGTTGAGTTCCTTATTGCTCCATTTGGTGCACTCTTTAGTCTAGAGTTGCCAGGTCTTGCTTGACCACCTGCAGGGGATGGAGAGGGGTTAGGATTGCCAGATCGAGGCTGGGAATCTCTTGGAGATTTTTGCAGGGAGCCCAGGGAGGACAGGAACCTCAGTGGGGTATAATGCCACAAAGTCTACCCTCCAAAGCTTTAACTTTTTCCCAGGGGAATTCATCTCTGTAGTCTGGAGATTAGCTGTAATTCTGGGGGATCCTGAATCCCACTTGGAGGCTGGCATCCCTATTCCAATCATACTGTCATCAGCAATTGGGACTGACCATTAGGATTGTTCCTAGCTGACAGAAAAAAATAAACTAGTTGGTACAATCCTCCACAGGGGATAGGTTGGTAGGGTTGCCAACCTCCAGATAGTGATTTGTCATCTCCTGGGATTATTTAACATTTGATAAGCTGCCTCAGTGGCATACCCCAGAAAGGCAGGATACAAACCTCTGGACGCATTTCCTTTCCAAGACGAGAAGGGAGAAGAGCAATTTAGCAATCAACTTCTGCTAGTAGGAGAACAATTCAGTTCTCATTTTAAATCTCAGAAACCAAATCTCAGAAACCAAATGCCTGCACTAAACTGAATTTCCAATCCCTCGTTTTGCAAAGGGAGCAAATAACTTTGTATATTAGAGAGTCCAATCTGAATGCATATCGTTGGGACACCTACCTCCGGATTAGACAATCACTTTGCTCCTTATTGCACTGCAAACCAGCAGATTTATATCTTTTAAGATTTGAGACGCTTCCCAAAATGGGTTACTACAGAAGACTTGCCCCATATTTTCCATGAAACTATGACTCTAACAGACTTTTAAAATTACAGGACTATCTGCAGAAAAAAAATATGATATACATGTGGTGAGAATGTTTAAAAATACAACTGTCAACAATCTTATTGGAACTGAGCCCAGAATCGCTGTCACAAAGCTCAGTCTTCCAACCCAAGATTTAATTAATGATTGGAGACAATTGGTAGCACAATTGTCTCTGATTCTCAGTTCCTCACCTCTAAAAGAAACAGAAGAACATATGTACAATGATCTACCCACTAATACAGGAAAAGCAAACACCCAACATAAAGAAGAAAATCCAAGCAGAACTCCTCGAATTATGGGAGTTGCGACTTTGGACAAGAATGCATAGAGGCCACTGCTGCTTCAACTTCCAATATACCTTACTTAATGGGAAGTCGATCCAAAACCAGTTGAAACCCTACATCCTGAGATGGTCAACGTAAAACAGAGGCAAATCAGGGCACAAGAACTAATTGAAATCCAATTGGCACGATCCATCACAATCCAAGCACCAGAGGCAAATATCAACTCACAAGCACAAACAAGGACTTACAGGAAGTTTTGGTTTATAACTGAAACAACTATTAAGAAGCACCTGAGGGCAGTTGTAGAATTACCTCAGGTTGGAGTAGCAATAACACCATGCCCTAATAAAATAAGTCATTTATTACAACCTTCTTTGACCAATATGGATAAGGATTTGATAATGCACCAACAAGTAGATTCTAGTAATGTATTAGCCAATGGTCCTCTATCTGCCGAACAGAGTGCTCTTGCTGCTAAGGCCCGACTCTACTGACTCTAGACTGCTAGTTCCCACAATACTATCATCATTATACATTGACTGAAATGGGCTATGACACAAGCGGAAACAGAAACAAGAGCCTGTGAAAGCAGGAGGCCAAAGGGAACTCCGAGCAACCAACGGCTGGAAGTCCTCACCTTGACAGTGTCCAGAATACTTGGTCCCTCCTCCAACAGTCTGCTGGTGGCATTCCTCCAGCTGTGCATGCAGCCTCTCATAAGAAAACATCCTTCAATGGCTGCATACAGCATTCTCTACCAGCAATTTCATCCCTGGATTCTTCCACCTGACGCCAAAAACAATTTGATCTTTTGGTTCTGTCTTGGAATATCTCGGGGTGGAGGAATAAATGCGGGAACCCAAACTTTCTCAAATATTTGAGAAAAGCAGATCTAATTCTCTTACAGGAAACTTGGCTATATCATCCCATAGATTTTGAGGGCTATAGGGCCTTCTGCTCCCCAGCAATTAAATGCAATGGGCCCGGCCGTCCTTCTGGTGGTCTCTGCATTTTAATTTCTGTCTCTCCTGGGATTATAACTGATCTCCAGGTTACAGAGAGCAGTTCACCTGGAGAAAATGGCTGCTTTGGAAGGTGAACTCTATGAGATTATAATCCATTGAAGATTCTCCATTCCCCAAACCCTGATCATCTCAGTCTGGCTTGCTCCTGAGGTATCTTAACTTCCCAATCTGTCCCTTCCTTCTCATGGCAATTTCCACTGTTGATGCACACAACTAGGGCCATAATCTCTCCCCCCGCCCCTTTCTCCTTACCTCCTTCTCGTTACACTATTCACTTCAGATTCTCCCAATAACTTACTGAGTGAGTCAGGGCAAGGGACTGTCTTTCCAGCAGGTTCCATAGGTTTAGGGAGATACAGAAGGTTCCCTTCCAAAAAAGGGGAAGAAGACAATAAGGAGAACTCACACATCCACAATTACATAGAAGTTATAGTTGTATTGAGGTCCCTTCTAAGCAGGTGTCCTTATCATTTCTCGAAGTATGCCAAACTTTATTTTTGAAGATGGCAGACCTCTTAGGAAAGGTGCAGTAGATAAGGGTATTGATGTAACTTAAGAGGTACGGTGAACACAGCATGAATTCTCCTTATCTGAAAAGTAAACTTTACATTCTTTGTAATTCTTTAGGCTAGTTTTCTTCCAAAGAAACGACGAGTTTGGCTCACACATACATGGATATCAAGTGATTTGCAGGATAACACATGGACTTACAGTGCTGCAAATGTATAGGGCACTTCCCAAACTCATCTTGTTGGGACTGCCATTCCATGCTTGGAGCATCCTTTTTATGCCATAGTGTTCACTCCATATATAGGACTTCATGGGTTGAGACTAACAATACCACTGAGCAATACCACTAAGCAAAGTTACACCCTCCTAAATCCATTTATATCAATGAACTGAAAAGGGTATAAGTCTTCTTAGGATGGCTGAGCATACCACAAGAGTCAAACCTTGACTTCACCATGCAACTATGTGTGCTGACTTGGAGGGGGCATGAAGCAACTTAAAAATTTTCTCTGTGACATTCATTGAGACCCATCTCTGTGACATTCTCTGTGACCCATCATTTGATGATGCAGCTGTGATAATAATCTATCTATGAACCAACCCAGCCCACTATATAATTGTTTTAGAATAACCATGTAGAACATATTCTAAAACATTTATGAAAATGAAATCTCGTCCAGATAACTGTTCTGTTTGAACAGAATTGCATTTTGAACTGGAATGAACAGAATCACGAATTCACTCAATAAGGTATTTTAAAAAGCTTACTTGGGTAATCAGATTTCATTGTGTTCTGCATTGTCCACCTGCACATCAGAAAGCAATATGTTACTCTTTACGTCTAATAGATCTCTGAAATGCTAATGTTCTCTGTATCATTCTAATTTTAATATATGTGCTGCCGAAGCACAGAGGCCTCTCAGCTTGGATTGCTGACTTTTATTTGGAAATTCAAAGTATCCAAGTCCTATTTTAGTAAATAGGACAGGGCTTTCTGATTCTGCAAAGTTTTTCCTTCTCTTGAAAAACTCCAATCTTGAAATAAGTCAGAAAATAGCAAAGTTTTTGCAAGATGCTATAAAGCGGCACCAAGATAAGACTGGGAGATAAATTGTTTATTTATTCTATCTGTAATTTGTAATTATGACCTATCCTTAATTTTGTTTATAGTTCGATTATAATTATTCAGTATGTTTTATATGCCAATAAAGTTTTTCTGTCTGTCTCTCAAATGGCTATGGGGAATTTTCATGGCCTTATGCTTCATATACACAACAAGAAGTTGAATGTCTAAGCTTGGCTATCTCTGATTCTTCATCTTACATAGCAAGTGAGATGGAAGCGAAGGCAATAGAAGCTAAAATATTTATGATCAATATCATTTGTGGTGGTGGTGGTGGTTGGTTTCACAGAAACAAAAAATTATTTAAGATAGTTTAACCATGTAGGACAGATGGAGTCTTAGAATCCTAGGAATGAAGCTAATGGGCAGCAGCTATAAAATACAGCTATTTTTCCTCTTTTCACATCTGTCGGAAATACACTCGGGAGCTTTTCTGTTTGTGTGTGTTCCATCATTTAGTTGTTCATCTACACATACAGCTGCAGATGGATTTCAGTTTCCTACAGGTCTGTGCTAATATCACCACCCATCCATATGCCAAATCATGAAACTTTTTCTGATGCTGCCATAGAGATGTGTGCTCTCTTATGTACTGGATGTCAAAGGAAACAGTTATTTTGAAACAAACCCTCTAACTTCAGTGTGTTTTCTAAGTAAACTGGTTTAAGATTTAACTGACAGCCTTTCAGTTATCTCCGTTGGATGAACCACTCCCAAGTTGGTACTCTGTGGCTGCTGTGAATGTCCACTCTCTCTTGCTTACATTTCAAACCTTGTGGAATGCTCTGTAGCGTTTCAAGCACTACATGGTTGCTTGCCCTGATATGAAATGATTTGAGAAAGGAGAAGCTGCTTCCGTCCTGTCATGTTCCAGAATCATAACAGCAGCTCTGTAGATTCATTCATTACAGAGTAGATTGTTTAGGATCATCCCTGCTCCCCCACCTCGAACAACAGTCAGATGAGACTTGTGGCTCTCCCCAGTGCATGTTACCTACACCAAATCAGGAAAAGGGCCTTTAGGCTTCACACTATGCCATTTTCTCAACCCGAAATTGTCTGTGATGTGTACTAGTTGGCCTGTTGGGGAACCTACATTTAAGCCAACTAGCAGCCCTCAGGGGCTATTTCAAGTCTTAATGCTTATTCAAAACCACAAATCTCTCAAAAAATCTATCCACCTGTTATAGCATGTGGTTAGCACTCAGAATATCTTTTATAGTCCACCTTTTCCCAGCAGAGGTGGACTTAAAAGTGGTGAGACCAGGGAGGGGACAGCTGGAATGTACTCCCTGCTACCACCTAAACAGCTCTTTATCTTACCTGTTTAGGGTCGCCAGTCTCCAGGTGGTGGCTGGAATTCTCCTGCTATTACAACTGATCTCCAAGTGATAGAGATCAATTCATCTGGAGAAAATGGCTGTTTTGGAATGTGAACACTATGGCATCAAATCCCATTGAAGTCCCTCCCCAAACCCCTCCCTCTTCAGGCTCCACCCACAAAATATCCAGCTTTTTCCCAAGCCAGAGCTGGCAACCCTACACCTAAAGATTGGTCCTGTTTCATACATTTCCATCATGAAGTTGTTACCTTCACGGGAACCAAGACCCACATGGCCACAAATGGACTAAAGTGACCAAAGTCACCAAGTTTGGTGTTTACACGGAGTCATTTAACAAAAGAAACCTTGATGAATTTGCCATTATGAGAAAGACCTGAGATCCAAGGCTAACTTAAGATGAGTCTCATTGGTATAAAGATTCAGGACCTGCTGTGAAACTATGTTTAGGCCTCAGTGAAGCAAACAGCAGCTTGGTAGCCATTTCATATTAGAAAATTGTGTGTGGTGGTGATGGGAGGCTGAACCCCTGTACTGACTCTATGGTCCTGATCTGAATTGGGGCCCCATGTACCTGTTTTTAAAAGTAAAAGAATCTTGGGAGTGGAGCCACTATTGTGTAGTTTGGTTTAAAGGTGAAATATGCTTCTAGATTGGCCTGCTCTGTTAAGAAGTTTGAAGGAAGTTATGGCATTAGTGAAAAAAAAATGACAAAAATTATGATGGGGATACCAGAAATACTACTGAAATTTCAGCCAGCTAAAGCCATTGGACACGTAAAACAACTGTCAGATCACTGTCAATAATATGTTAGTGGTCGAGACCCTGGATCAATTCCTCTTAGTGAGGTTTTTTTTCCTTTGCTTGCAGTTGCAACCTTGATCATTCTCCATTACATTCTTAAACAGATGCACATATCAAATTTCAAGAGGGGAGAAAACCACTTTTTGTGGTTGCACAGAAACTGTTTAGAATGTACAAATTCAGTGCTGCTTAAGCAAACTGAATGGAGCAAAAGAAAACAGACAGTACAAGAGTATTTAACACATAAGATAATACAAACTATGGCACTCTGCCTCCCCAGCCCCTCCTGCTGAGGGCTGGTTCTTTCCACCTTCCCTTACCTGGGAATGCTATTGATGCCTAGGAGTTTACGCACCCACAGTTTGTCTGAGGATCTGGCTATCCCAAACAAAAAACCCTCCTTGCCAGTTCTTCCGCAGTCTCCTCCCCTCCACCTGCTTGTGCCCCTCACTCTTCACTCCTCCTCACTCTTCTCTTCTTTTTCCACCACCTCCTCCCCACCACCTTCACTCACAACCACCTCCTCTTCTTGCCTCCCATCCTCCCTTAAATCCTCTTCCTTCCACTTCCATCCCAATCACTGGTCTCACCCCTTGATTCCCCCTGCCCTTGCCCAACCACCCGGGCCTGTCCTGGTATGAGATTGGCTGGCAACTCCCAGCCCCCACCCCCTGTCTGACTGGTAGAGTAGGGCCTTGCTGGGCCACATGCTGACTCTCCTGGGACAGCTGATGTTGCCTGGGGCAGTCCCAGCAACTGCAGGGCCTTTCCAAGGGCCTCAGGCTAGCAAGGTCATGGGGCCACACTCGCTGGCCTCTGGGCAGACGTTGGCACCTCCGGCCTCAGTCCTGGCTTGTCTGGCCACCTGCCAGGTGCCCCATGGCTCCGCCCCCACCCCCAGGTCGAGCCATGCATCCCGGCCTTATCCGGGCGAGTCAGCTCCATTGCACCGCTCCCCAGTAAGTTTCGGGGGCTGAGGCGGGGGTGTTGAGGCGTTCGGGGAGTGGGGATTCTCCCAACCCTGAACACAAAAAGCGAAGGAAATCAAGAATAATAAAAGCAGAAATAGTGGGTTGGGATCCTATCAGGTGCCTAGTGTCAAGTCAAGTCAAGTTTATTTTTGTTTATGGTCATCTGCCATTAACATTTAGAGTATATACAATAGTTGTCTAATGGCACAAGAAAAGGGCTGGGCAATCTTGCCCTAATCCTTTTCTCACTGCAATCCTTTTCTAAAAGGTTTTTGTCCCCATGGACTCTATGATCCACAGCATCAACTGTTGTGCCCAGTGAAAATTTTGTCAAAATTGAACTGTGAACAATAAGAAATGTGTCAGAGATGCTCTTTGTTGATAGCTGTCTGAAATTTCTCTATCTATCTGCAGACCGACTCCCCCCCGGCTCCCCAGTCCCCCACACCCCCCCTTACAGCAACCAGTATGGAGGCTGGGGAAGGAAGGGCTCAGCAGCAGGTGGCTCAGGTGAGTGGCTCAGGTGGACGGCTTAGGTAGCTGGCAGCCAGCTACCATGGTGCTCACCTGAGCCACCCACTGCTTAGCCATGCCCTCCCTGCTGCGGCACCCACCCAACTGAGCCACCTTCCTGAGCTGCCTGCCACCAAGGCCTTCCCTCCCCAGTCTCCCTGGGGAAAGCAGGAGCTGGCCTGCAGTCACAGCAATCAGCCCAGCCAGTGAGTGGCACCCTGGCCGGATGGAGCCAGTGGACATTGGCCAGGTTGCCATGCTGTAGGAGAGGCAATCCCCCCACATGACCAAATGGTGTGGACCCAGGAACATAGGATAGCCCCTGCTATCTAGTTAGTTAGTTACATAAAATTAGATTTATAGGTCCCCTTCCCCTGGTATACTCAGAGAGGTTTCCAACAAAAATTCACAATAAAATACAAGTATCAAATTCCCACAATAAATATACGTTCATTGGTGCCATAACCAATTCTAATTCAGGGGACCAGAAGGAAAAGGGAAAGGAAAAAGGAAAGGGTAAGGAAAAGAAAAGAAAAGAAAAAGGAAGGGGAAAGGGAAAGGGAAAGGGAGGGCAAGGGTAAAAGGTTAAAGGGATAAAGAGAGTAAAGGGAGCATAGCTCTGATGGAATGCTATTGATGCCCTCAAGCACAGGCCTGGCAGAATAGCTCCAGTGGTGGGATTCAGCAAGTTTGCGCCACTTTGGCAGAACCGGTTGTTAAAAAGGTGCTTGTAAACTATCAGTTGTTAAACTATTTGAATCCCACCACCGGAACCGGTTGTTAAATTATTTGAATCCCACCACTTAATAGCTCCATCTTGCATGCCCTGTGAAACTGTGACAACCCCACAGGACCCAGGTCTAATTCAGCAGAGCATTCCACCAAGTTGGGGCCAGGGTAAAAAATGCTCTGGTCCTGGTTGAGGACAACAGGATATCATTCAAACCAGGGATCACCAATATGATGATCTCCATAGCACAAAGCACTCGAGGTGTATTTGGGGAGGCAGTCCTGCAGGCACAAGGGTCTCAGACTGCTCAGGGTTTTGAAGGTTCAAACCAAAACCTTGAACCTGACTCCACTGGAAGCCCGTGCAACTGTCAGAGCACTGGATAAATGTGCTCACCCCATGAGGTTCCTGTAAAAACTTGTACAACTACATTTTAAACCAGTTGGAATTTCTGGGTCAGCCTCAACAGCAGCCTACAGTTGCAGTCACTTTTTCTCCATAAATATCAGCAACTGCCTTAGTGTGACTACTTTAAATCAAAATATTTGAGGAATAACAATTAAATCCCCATCCTGCAAAGGGGAAAGAAAAGCAGAAAAATCATGATCCTTGCTGATTTATATTAATATTCTCCAAAGCTCTTGAAAATATTTTGCTGAGCCTTTCCTTTTTCAAAAAAATATACTTACATAATCAAACATTATATACAATATCCATTACCATAATCAACATGTTAAAATACAAAATACTAACATGTTTTAAACAGTAATTTTGTAATTTGTTTACATTTTTCATCTTTTATTCTGGGCTATGTTTTTGTTAACTGTATTCTGTGGCTTTTATTTAATATTTTTGTTCTTTGACATTTTTTTTAACTCTCATGGATTGTGATTGTTTTAGACTTGTAAACCACCCAGAGAGCTTGACTGTGGATGACACAGAAATGAAATAACTAAATAATAATAATAATTCACTATGTTTAAGGAAATCTTAATCAGCTACTTTTTCTCCTAATCAGCCTGTATATGGTAACATGAAAACTATCATTATTTGAACTTACTCCAGCTTTTAACTATCGTTATTTCAATCTACTCTAGCTTCTAATATTTCTATAAAAATGCTGCACAGTTATATAAATTAAATGTTGGATGATTATTCCATTTTCCAAAAGTTATAAAAGTGCTGCCAACTCTGTGCAAAATAGGGTTTCCTTAACCTTCCATCTTGCAGTTACACTAATTCAGCTAACTTTGCTAACTTTGCAGTCTGCCAAATTTTTGTCATCCTTTTTTTGATATTTATTATGTTCCTTAACATCTAATTACCAGCTCCAATTATTTTTTGCTAATGTAATCATATCTTGGACCATTAATCTATATTTTTGAAATGTATTCATTTATCAGTCCCAATAAACGTTAGGATCTCTAGGTAACTTAAAAGAAAGCCGACATGGTATGGAAGTTAGGGTGTTGGACTAGGACCTTGGAAACCCCAGCTCAGGTCCACATGGGCATCATGACAGCTTTCTGGGTGACCTTAGGCCAGTCACACACTCTCATCCCAGACCCTGGCTAGTATTTGTTTGGGGGATCTCCAAAGGATAACAGTGTCATGACAAAGAGGCTGGCAATGGCAAGTCACCTCCCAAGGTCGCTTGTCTTGAAAACATTACAGGATCTCCAGCTGTGACTTGATGACCAAGAAAAAGAGAAGAAAAGAAGATCACTTAAAACTCAAAATTGCCATCAAATGCCTTCATCCAAAAATTCTTAATTTCACAATATGAGATCACAATTTGTGGTTGGATCAACCTGAATCGTGCTTACAATGGCAACATAGGTTGAGATGCACTTTCCTCTGCTATTCAGCCCTTCCATGCCTCTCCCCTTCATAGCCACACTAATTTCATGAAGTACAAGGAACAGAAAGGTAAAAATGTATGGGCAGGATACACATTTTCTGAATAAAAGAGGAATCTGAGAAAAATCAAAGGCAAAAAAATGACCCATTCGGAAGTGTCTTTTTAAAAGTTAAGAATGATTTTTTTTAATTAATGGGATCAATTTTGAAGGATGGAACTAAACCCCTTAAAATTTGTTGTGGGACTGATGCTTTGAGATGGCTTCCAAAAAGCAGGATGAACAGAATGGAGCCTCTGGGGTGCCATTGGATTACATTTTAAGATGCCATTGGATTACACTATCCACTCACCATAAGCCGCGGGGTCACCTCTGTAAAAGCCACGGGGGTCCTGGACGCTCCCCACATCTCCGGCGCTCACTGTGCGGCTGCCAGGGATTTAACTCTCTCCCGCCTCCTGGCCGCGCGGCAAATTAGCTCCGCTAAAAACAGCAACTTTTTTAAAAACCCCGCTGGTGCCGCGGGTTGTGGGGAACCGGCTGATTATGCTGTAAACGCGCAGCTCACGGCCAATCAGGGAACAGGGAGCGCCATCTTGTTAAGTGGGGGTGTCCCCGTCTAAAAGTGCGCGTAGTGATGACGTAGACACGTGTCGACACCCATTGCACTTCGTGTGCACAACAAGACGTCTCAACATTTTCTTGCTCGAGCTCCACGGTTGTGCGGGTTTGCAGCGCCCATTCAAGACACAGCCGGTTCTAACGGAGTGCGTTTTTCTTTCGTTTTACTGCCCGAAATATTTGCTTTCATTTCGATCTCGCGAGAAGGTGTGCAGCGCCTTTCTGATGACGTTCGCACGTACGAACCAATCACAACCAAAAGCGTTCCAGCTAATCAAACGAGACCTCACTGGATGGTCAGTGCGGACGGCAGCCTTTCCATAGCTAATCGAAATTTCTATTCCCCCTATTTCCATGGAACTTCTGCTCTTTGCTGCCCGCGCAATTTTCCTGTGGGGAACAAATGTCTCCGTGGTCAGAAGCCGCTGAGGTTTTTCACTGCGGGGTCGCTGCGGCGTTGCGATTTGAAGAGGTAAGTGGATAGTGGCCCAAAGAGAAGGGCAAATTAGTCTGTACTGCACATGGAGATTATAGTCACAGGTTTGGAAGCTTGAGTGACATACTACAAGCTCTGAATAGGAAAGATGCAAAGGATTTGAGAAGAGCAGGGAGGGGACTGCAACACAAACTATCTGGAGGCTGCTTTTATAGCTAATAAAAAGATGGTAGATTGCTGTGCTGAAGCTACCCTCAGGGCTGTTTGTTGAGTTTATTTATTGTACCCAGAATTAAATTTGATTCATAACTGCTCTTGTATTCATCCTTCAGAATGCCCGCAGGGACATGAGGGTAAAGCTGTGAAGATTCAATATGATTTTATTGCATTTTAATAATAAAATGTCATTGTTGTAATACTTTTACGAGCTTGTTAGTCTATAAATATGATCCTCCCTTCTGCAAGCTTGGTGACTGAAGTCCTTTCTCATGTCCCCAAAGCTTTAATTCCTTGTCAGGTTTGCAGCACAGATGAGGCAAACTCATGGGGAATGGGATTTTTTGACATTCCCTTTGCTGAAGTTTTAAAATGCCGGTATCATGGTAAGTTGCTCCAATCCCTAGGGTGGTCATCCTCAGAGAAAAAGAGCCATAGACTCAATTCTGTTTAATTCACAGTGCAGTCTTAACGCAGCATTACTCAAAAGTATGTTCCATTTCATTTAGTGGGGGTTTCTCCTAAGTATGCATAAGAATGTAGCCCCTCCTAAGAACATTCGTGGGAGCAAGCCCCAGGACTTGAATCGGATTCAGGGCAGACTTGCTTAGAATTGCTCTCTATGGGTACAATCTTATGTCTATTTGACAGGGAGAAAGCACCACCCAGCTAGCCTGATCTCATCAGATCTGAAAAGCTATGCAAGGTCAGCCATAGTTAATTTCTCAGGATTCTTTGGGAGAAATCAGGATTATCACACAATCAATATATGTTTTGAGTACACATAAGGCCGGAGAAGTATGTCATGAAGTACCTTTTCCTTAAGGAGGGGTGATCTAAATGTACCTGACTACACACAGATCTAGCAGGGAAGAGAATGCACGTTAAGACTTTAATATCCAACAGAGCTGGTAGTTTGGAAGAGGATTAACAGTATCCTGTTAAAAGTAACAAATCATCCATAATATATGATGCACACCCAGGAGAAGGAGAGGCGAACAGAATTAAGTTGTGACAAAAAGATTTAGTATTGGTTAAAGTGGGGCAGACACAGCAAGATGGAAGGAGAGTTTGAAAAGATCTTGACAAGTGTGACATCCTTTCTGGATGGTCCTGGATTATATCATATCACATTACATAATTCTACAGACAAATCCGATTTAGAAAGAACTGCTTTTAATATGCTGGCAGCAAAATGTCTATCTCTTGTTACTGGGGTGGAAAAAAGGGCTCACATTCATTTTGGCGCTACTGCAATATTGCTGTGGTGAAAAAAATTAAGTCATTATGTACAAGTAAACAAAGGATGGGGATATCAGATTTAGAAAGTTGCCCCTATTTTTTTTAAAGTACTAAAATAATTAATTAATTGCATAGGTTAGAGATCCACATGCACAAATTAGGGTCACCCCAACGATGATGCAGATTTCAACATTATTTGGAATAGATAACTGTCACCCCATTTTCCCATTCTCTTTCTTTCTGCATATTCTGAACTATGGTTCCCACCTTCCACGTGGGGGTCTAGAATTCTCCTGGAATTACATCTGATCTCAGACTACTGGAGGAAACCACAGCATTGGAGGATAGACTCTATGGCATCGCATTCTTGTTGAGCTCCCTCCTCAAACTCTGCCCTCCCCATCCTTCACCCCCAAATCTCCAGGAATTTCCCAAGTCAGAGTTGGCAATCATATATTGAACCATGTCTTGAAAAACAAATATCAATGAAGATCTGTACTGAGTCTGCTTAATGTTTTTTGCACATCAGAGTTAAGCTAATGCACAACCAAGTTGTAGGGCTGTTGCCTCTCATCACACTGATCACTGGTTCAATCACAGTGCCACAGACTGTGAAGTAAGAGAAGCTGTGTTTTGTTGTCCTTGGATTGAACTACATGTTACACACCTCTAGCTCCTCCCTGAGCGTATAATATCAAAGTGTATTGTGAGTTGCATGCTGAGAACTTAATCCTCGGCATGCATGGGCTTGATTTGGATGGGGCCCAAGTAGCTCAGGGGATTTAGTCCTACCTGCATGACATTTTTCCAACCTGGATTGACCCCACAGTCTACCTCATTGGGGAAACCAAGGTGTATCCCATCACAAACTCTGAGCTATTTCAGGTAGAAAATTGTAGGAGGAAGAGTGAACCCCCCTTCCTCTAAACAATGTAGCCTCAATCCAAATCAGACACACATGGGGCTGGGATTACACAAAACATGTTTGATCTAATAGACCTCAGCAGCAGCTAAGAAGGAAAAGAAAATAACAAGAATTTAGGCTACCTTGCTTCCTTGCCAGATTAGACTGAATGTACATTTAGCTCAGATTCTATTTTCAGAAACTCAGAAGCAGCTCACAAAGGTGGTGGTCTTGGAACTTAAAATGTACAAAGTGTATCTCAACATTCCCTTATCTTTCCTGCCATTTCTGTTCCTCCGGGCAGTGAAAGCACAGCCTAAATCTGGCTATCAACCTTATCTGCCAGTATCTAATTCCAGAACTGACACCTAACCTATGAGAAAAGGTGATACACCATTCAAGTGCTTCATCAAAGAACAATTTCCTTCATTGCTGATAACAATCATCAGAAATTTCGCTGTAGCAATTTGCGACTTATTCTGAGATTATCGCAGGAGATAGACATTGTCTGATTGGTTTCTTGTAGCAGCTTGCATCTTGATATTTCCGATGATGCCTGTCAAGCATATGTAATAGACACAGGCTTCAAATTACAACACAAATCTTGTACCCTCACAAAAACTCACCATGAGACCACCGTTGATCTCTCTGTAATGGCAAACAAACGTTCTAATTATATGGAAAAACTCTGGTGATTAAAACATACTGACACTTGAAATATTAATAAAGCAAGAAGGAAAGGTCAATACAATTCTGTGCATAACAACTTTACTAGGGAGACACAGACTTCACCTAATGGTCTCATGAGCCATAGAGTTCAGGCAGTTATTTTCTTCTCTGCTCAAATGGCATTTGCAGTCACTGGATTTGAGCCAGAGAAAACATAGCCAGAGCAGAGCTCATGTAAAGGTTCTTCGTTGCCCTCCTTTGCTCTCTACAGTTCCTTGCATTTTTCCCACAGCCACTCCTAAGGGTTGAAAGGAAGAATATGAAGCACAAGGGACTGCAGTTTGAAAGGACAATTGGCAGGTATCCCCCTCCCTTCTCTTGCATGAGATCCTCCACAAGGAGAGTCCTGTTGAATCAGACCAGTGGTTCTGGATGGAAGGCATGGTATTCTAGGATGCTGCTCCCTTTCTGAGAAGAGTCTCCTTTCCTCAGTATTTCCAGGTGACTCTCAGTTGAGTAATCTTTTCTGGAGCCATTCTAGCCTTATCTTATCATCCCTGCCACCCAGGGCTGGTTCAACATCCAAGCAACCAAAGCAGCTGCTTAGAGAACCAAATTGGCAGAGGTTGCCATGTTGAAGCAGAAAACCGGCATAGTCTGCACTGTTCATCTTCCCAGGATCATGATGTTGCATGTAGGTCAAAGTGAAGGCTTCTCTGGATTGGTGGGTATTGTGGGTGGAACATCCCCCTATACACATTAGGGCTGCCAAGCCCCTGCTTGGGATGGGGGATCCTCCATCCCCATTCAGAACAGTGGTGGGAAAAAGACAAAAAAATGACCATATGGCTCATGACATGACATGCTTCAGGAAAAACCCAGAAGTGATGTCAGCATTCTCTAGGAGACATTGGAACATCTATAGTGTTACCGCAGAATTTCTAGCAATTCCTAGAGAGGCGTGATGTCACTTCTGTTTTTTTTTTCTGGGAGTGACATCATGCCATCACCAAGAGTGCCCTTCCCATATCCACTGGCTGCCCAACAGTGCCAGTCAACTCCCCTCCCATTCATGCCACTGCTGACTGGGTCCAAGATCTCTGTAGTTCAACTTTGAGCATGCTTGGAGTGACAAATGTATTGAGATGCTCTTGCCTTTATGTTTAAACCCTCCCATACACCTCCTCTTCATTGCATTGTAAACTCTAACAATATGAGGATACACATTTATTTGAGGATAAGCAGATAATGAAGTGGTTGTTGAGACCACAAAGAGAGAATATAGAAAAGGACAGATATTGTTTTGGTCTTACCCCCAACACAAAGCATCTGTTTATAGTCTCTTCTTGATACAGAGTGCCACATTATAACATGAGTTATCTTTACATCTTTCTCCCTAGTCTATTGCATACAAAATATTGTATGCATGGAGATGAACAGATCTTGCTCCTATAAATAGCAGGGGAAGCCTGTAAGGGTCTCATTTTACTTCTGCCCTAATTGTTTTGGCATAAAGGCCAAACTAACTCTCAGTTAGATTCTCACCGATCTTTCCCATAAATTTGCTCCCTCCAAAGGGGAAGGGGATACAGTCTACAGTTCATTTTTTCACTTTAATGCAAACTCCTACAACTTGATGGTGATTGGAATGTGCAAGATGGTTCAAATTTAGTGTTACTTCCTGGAGATCTCAGCCATTACCCCAGCCTTAATGATGGATAATGGTGTTAACTATATGTTGTAGTATAATCTGAGTGTGTTAGTATAGAAGTCAGAAACAACTCTTGCAGAATCCCAGCATAAAAATGTCATGCTGAGAACAGTACAATACACTCAGATGCAAAGACAGAATGCCCATCTGAGATACAGTATTAAATATTCAAAGTTCTGGTTGGGGGAATATTTGCAGAAGAGCAGAGCATTATGGGACAGGGTTGTCCACTCTTCCCTTAGTCAATGTTCTTTCTTTGCAACCCTCCTTCTTGTCACCCAATATTTTCTTTATGTGATGAGTTTCTGTGGAAGTGCCACAGAAAGGACAGCACAGCAAAACATCAGATGTGGTGGAGAGTTAGTACTGAACATGAATAGTGGAAGCCTGGTGTTCAATCCTCAAAGGGGCTCAAGTAGACAAGACACTGGGAATCCCATTCATGGTGCTTACAGTGTTATTCACCTCTAAAAATCCGATGTGCAGGCATTTGTTGCATTGGAATTGCCTTACAAGGGGAAGAATCTGCTTAGCCTTTTCATATAGTTTCCCAACTTGAAACAGTCCCATACTGCTGGCTTATATCTATGCCTGAATGTTCCATTGCAAGTTCTATGTGAAATTGACAAAGGTGGTCCAATTAACCCTGCTTGCATGTGTGTCTCTGCTTGAATGTTACATTGTTAGTTCAATATGACAAAGAGAATTTTTTTTAAAAAAATCCTTTCAAAAATGAAGAATGAGTGGGAGGAGAAAAGAGGTGAAGGGGTGGTTCTGGGCAACTACACAAGGCATGGATAAGGGCCAGGTGTTTGGTTGGGGTGGAGAAATAAAGACCATTTCAACATGATCGCACACTCAAGGGAAACTGGATCCAAAATTGATCAAAAAAGTGCTTGGGAAAACAAGAGAGCAAAAATGAAGAAAAAAAAACATTTCCAGAACTAAACTGATGGGAAAAATATGGAATTAAAGAAAATGTAGCATTTGGCAGCAAGATGTGTAGTGAATGTTGTGTGGAAAGGGTCTTGAGTGGCTAATGGTTTTTCAAGTCTTTCATTGGGTATAGAAATGAGACAGCCTAGATATTTGCTTGTTTCATTTGCTGCTCAATTCCTTCAAACACATTATCTTCCCTACACCAACACTTAGAATATGAATGCCATAAGTCCTGTAAGTTTTTCTGCCTGCCTAGCTTTTTTGAAGAAGTCAGCCAGACCTGTACACTGGTGCTGACACAGAGTTTTATTTGCCACCTTGGTATCCCGTCCCCAAGAAGCTCATTTTAATCTTATAGCAATCTTAAGAGTCTGTGACTTGTTTAAAGATATCTCACACAACTGGGGGACATGAGCCATTTCCATTTCCATGAGCCATTTCTTGTATGCTTGAACACCCACAGGTTTGTCTCACATCCCTTCCTCCAACTGCAAAAAGGGAATTTTTCAATGGACCATTCACCTGTTCTATGATCCATTCAGGTTGCTTCAACTGTCCCTTTATTAACAATACGGCACAGCACAAGTGGCTTTTTGCCTATACATATTGTCTTACAGCCCAATGGACGTCTACTTCCTCATCCTTGCTCTTGTTCTGCTTGGCGGCCAGTTGTTTAAACAGACTATTAAGTCAGTTTCAAATCATACACATCAGTCCTAAACAAACACTGGGTTAGATCCAGACTAAATTTTCTGCTAATGGAAAGCAAGGTATAACATCTTCCAATTTCCTCTTCCAGCTACAGACCCCCAGTTTGTCCCTCATGCCATTCCTGAAGGCCTCTTGTTCCCCCAGAACAGTGCTTGGATTGGAAAAAAATCATCTGCAGCAGAGGCAGAAATTCTCCCACCAGCAGGAAATTTAGTCTGGATTAAATCCAGGTATTCTTTTTTGTTAAATCTATCATTAATAGTTCATCTAAGTAGTTCTCAGGGGTAAAATTGGATGCTGATCTGTTTGGATTGGTAGTATTTTCAGCCATACGTAGTTGTGTAATACCTGGTGCAAAACTGTTAGAAAGGAGTTTGTTCCCTAGCAAGTCAAACAAAATCTAGATCAAATCAAGCCTGAACTCTCCCTAGAAGCTAAAATGATCAGACTGAGTCTATTGTAATTTGATCACCTTATGAAATGATGAGAGTCACTGAGAAAGACACTAATGCTAGGAATAGTTGAAGGCAGCAGGAAAACAAGGCAACTCTACATGAGATGGCTTGACTCAGTAAAGGAAACCATGGCCTACTGTTTGCAAGACTTGAGCAAGACTGTTAACAATAGGACATAATTAGAAGTCATTAATTCATAGGGTCACCATAAGTTGTAAGTGACACGATGACACTTAATACATCCACGTATATCACCACCACCACCACCACCTCCTCCTCCTCCTTTTTGGTTTTTATCCCATTTTCCCCAGCTGTAGTAGGCTCAGAGCAGATTACAGCAATATTCAAGATAATGCAATTCATAATGCAGAATAAAATCAATAATATACTCTAAAGCATATGTAGATGGTTCTTAATTTAACCAAGGATGGAACAATCTAGGATATTCCCAACCCTATGCCCTAAAATAAAACCTCAGTACAACCAAACAAGGGAAGGGAAGGAAAGAGAAGAGAGGCCAATCAAGATTGCTGTCCTCAACTATTGACCTGGTAGATCAGTTCTGTCTTGCAGACACTGTGGAACTGAAATAAACCCTGCAGGACCCTGGTCTCATTTGACAGATCATTTTACCAGGGGTGAGGGTCAAAAAACCCCTGACCCTCGTTTGAGACAGTGTATGAGCCTGTGATGTCGTTCTGGTCCCTCAGTAGCTTTACATGCCAGATGACAAATGGCTTGCTGACTTCTCCAGCCAGCTTTCTCCCAGGCTTCCAAAGAAGCAATCTCCTGTGTAGGAGTTTCCTCCTCCAGACAAAATAAAACAAGACAAGAAAGCTCCTGGCTACAAGCTGGTGAGAAAGTCCAATAGCCTTCTTATTCAAGAACCAAGGAAGTCTCCTCAGGTAGTCAAGAGAGACTGGATAATAGTTTTCAGAAGCCAAATCTCCAAGTATGTTTTCAGCCAAAGATTTCTCAGCCTTGTTGTCCTGATCAGTTATCTGATCTCCTTAGCCCACAGCTGGTGCTTGTTATATCAGCCATCAATCACCATCAGGTGTTTGCATTCTTGGAGAAAACCTCCTTTTTTACAGGCAGCACCCCAACTGGTAGTGCTTGAGGCTGCCATGCAACTCCTACATACAGCCAGCCAGACACTTTTCAGGCTGAGGACCACCAGCAAGTTGTTACTAGCTGGGCACAACACAAAAATTTCAGCCAGCTCTTCTTCATCCATCCTACTACAGCCCCAAAGCAACTGGCCAAATTATCAAGGGTGGTACTTAGCCAGCCACTCATCAACACATAGAAGAAGAAGAAGAAGAAGAAGAAGAAGAAGAAGAAGAAGAAGAAGAAGAAGAAGAAGAAGAAGAAGAAGAAGAAGAAGAAGAAAAAGAAGAAAAAGAAGAAAAAGAAGAAAAAGAAGAAAGAGTTTAGATTTATACCCTACTTGCTTAACCATAAAAAGTCTCAAAGGGGCATACACACTGCTTCCTTTCTCCCCACAACAGATACCTTGTGAAGTAGGTGGGACTAAGAGAGTTCTGAATGGTGACTAGCCCAAGATCATTCAGCTGGTTTCATATGTAGGAGCAGGAAAACAAGTCCAGCTCATCAGATAAGAGTCCATCACTCATGTGGAGGAGTGGGGAATCAAACCCCGTTCCCCAGATTTGACTCCACCTCTCTTAACCACTACACCATACTGGCTCTACAGTTGGGTATCATGAGCATATTGGTGACAGCCCAGTCCAAAACTACAGACCAGCTGAGTACACGGGAACATATAGATATTAAAGGCCACTGGGGAAAAGATTGCTCCAGTGGTGACCCCACACACCAAAGAATTACGTGATGAGGTTCTTTTCCCAGTGTGACCCTCTATACCCAGACCTAGAGAAAGGAGACTGGCCATTACAAAGCAATTCCCCTTATACCGGCGCCAGCAAGATGGTGGGTGAAAAGATTATGGCCAACAAAGTCAAACACTTCTGTTAGATTGAGAAGAACAAGCAGCTCTGACTCGCCTTGATCCAGCTGCCTTGAGAAATCATCTATGATACTGATGAAAGCTGTTTCTGTCCTGTGACCAAGCCGGAAGTCAACCTGGAATGGATCCTAAGCTGAAGAATCATCTAGGAACACCTGGAACTGCTCCAGTGCCACTCTCTCAAACACCTTGCCCCGAAATAGTAAATGTGAGACTGGAAGGTAATTAGATCAAGTGATGGTTTCTTCAAGCGCGGACATACCACCTCCTCTTTCAGCTTTCCTGGAAAGGTTTATAATACACTAGTGGGCCCGGCCACACATTGCTGTGGTTTATTGTGTTGAAATAGGAAAGGAACAGTAGCAGCAAATCAATTGCAGAGGCCAGCAGTACGTGCTCATGGAAACGCGCAGGCTGATACTGTGCGATGTCATTGATGTGTGTGACCACATCCTCCCTCACTTCTCTTCCCTTGCATGGCACCTCTCCCCCTCCCTCCCTCCCCTTTCCCTTTGCTAGAGTGGGTGGGTCATATTCAGATGCTGTGCCCCCTCCCTCCCCTCCCTTGCATGCCACCCCTCACTCTGTCCCCTCCCTAACTTCTGTTCCCTTGTATGCCTCCCCCTCTGTTCCTTCCCTCTCCCACCCTCTCTTCCCTTGCATGCTACCCCTCTCCCTCCCTCCCTTCCATCTCCCTCTGCTAGGGTGTGTGGGTCATATCCAGTGGTGGGATTCAAACATTTTAACAACAGGTTCCGATGGTGGTGGGATTCAAATAATGACTGTTAAAAAGTATTAAAATATATTTTAATGTCACTTTTTATTTTAAGTATTAAAAATATTAATACTTAATAAAAATATTTTCAGTATTTAAAAAGTGATATTTTAAATTTTAACAACTGATTCTACAGAACCTTCGGAACCCCCTGAATCCCACCTCTGGTCATATCCAGATGCTGGGCCCGCTCCCTTCCCTCCCTTGCATGCCAGCCCTCACTCTCTGTCCCCTCCTTCACTTCTCTTCCCTTGCATGCCTCCCCCTCCATCCCTTCCCTCTCCCTCCACTGAATGTGTATGAGAGTAGGTGTGTTGTGTGGTAGTAGTGGGTGAGGCACAGAGAGTGAAAGGTACCTGCGTGTGAGGGGGGGAACCCCACCTGATGTCTCACACAGCAACGTGTGTATGTTTTGCATGTCCACTCGAGTTATTGCCTATGTACTGTTTTCACTGCTCATATCTGGCCATCTGAGCGAACATTCTTAGGGCATGAACATTCTAAGGATGGGAGTTACACACAGGCAGCTTCATGGCCTGGTGTGCCAGGAAAAAGATGTTTTACCTGGCTCAGGTGTGTTGTCTGACAGTGGGAGGTACGTAAGAACACAGTTGGGGGAATGAGTAAGGGTCTGTGAAATTTTCAGAGTGTTTGGGCCAGCAGGTGCGGGGATATTCTCAAAGCAACAAACACATGGTTCCATTTTTATATATATAGATAAGCTAAGCAGATCTCATGATTAACTCATATCATTAGCTCACTCATACCTTACTTATCCCTGCTCATGTCTCCTCTGCCTTCTACCTTTCTTGACGTCTTGCCTCTCTCCCTTGCCAATGATTGAAAGGGGGTGAGGCTCAGGTCTGCTTTTGTATAGTCTTCATCTCCCACTTCTCCAAACCCATCTCAAAGAAAGCAGAATCTTGCTATTGGGCTCATTGTTCTGCTACTGTGGCAAACGGTGCTCCTTTCCCAGCCTTGCTGATTCAGGAGCTGCCTTTCCAGAATCCCTGGTTTCTGGTTTCCATTCTTCAAATCACAACTTGTCATTAGAGCCTTTTCATATCAGTCCCCAAGAGCCTCCAGTCCCTTCGAGTTTCTGTCCATTTTTAAGCATGAACTTTTGACCCTCAATCCAAAGCAAATCATGTACAACAAAGCATTTCTGGATTGGGGCAACTAGTGGAGTCCCATTGGCATTCCTTTTTCTGAAATGATTCTAATTTAACTCCAGTACAACTGTAGTTGAAATGCAAGAATTTGTATCTGGACAATAGGACATAAAGACTCCAGAATCATTGGTGGTTTTCCAACCAAAATATTTTTGTATTAGAAGTTTCACAGAGCTACTCTGTATGATTTTTTCTCTCCTACAGAATGGCCCAAAAGTTGTACATTGCAGTCTAAATTATGGCAAACGACAATGATGCACTTACAATGCTATGAGCTCCTGCTGATTTCAGCAGGAGAGATTTAATATATTCAATCCACCCACAGAAATCAATAGGACTCCAAGAGACTTAACTTTGTCTAGTGTTTAATAATAGCAAGAGCCATACAACATATGACTTTTGGGCTATCCTGTGTATCAAGAGCCTGGAGTTAAGTGTTATCAACAGATAAAATTTGTCCTAAAGGCTTAATGTCTCAAGATGTCATGTCAACTTCTCTGTTTCTTCTGTGTGCTGTTGTTATTCCCAACAGACTGTTTAAGCACCACTTCTTCCTGCAGGATATACTACATTTATTTTCACTAGACATCCTTCTAGAAGTCTGTTGAAACCTGTTTGCTGGAACAAAAGGAATAAAATAAATATTCTGTCTTTGAAAGATATGAGCTGATCGCGGTAACCTCTCAAAACACAAGGGTTTTCATCATTTCTTTGCAAACTATTCTTTTTACAGCAAGGGCACATCAAGGGACTCTCTATTTCTCATTGCCACAAAATTCCACTGATTGAATGTTACCCTTGCAAAGTGATCCAATTGGCAGCGCTCTTCTTCCAAAACGGAGTAGTAAATCAATGTAATTCAAAGCTATATGTCTCATAGCCACGTGGCGGCTCCATCTGCAGATACTTATATCAGTTGATGGAGCCCCCATAGGGAGTAGAAAGATTCTTCTCCAAACTCTGAGGACCCCCCAAGGTTGCAAGAAAACCTTAACACTCTAATGAAAGGGTGTAGGTTTTTTTTAAAAAAATCCTAAAATGCAGTGCTGCTGCAATGTGGGAGGGGAAGAGGACAGGAAAAGCAGCACTTCTGAGATAATTCCTCCTCTCTGTTCCCACCTGCAGTGTTGTCTGTATTCAGTCTGGCCTGTTAGATGTTTTAAAAGGGCAGCTGAAATAGTGGGTCAGAGGCTGAGATGAAAGGGAATCTCCTCTCTCCCTCACAGGGCTCTGTAGTGGAAAGGGTGCAAAAGCAGAAATGGGCCAGAATCAGCATTAACCAAATCACAGGACTGCAAAAAACAATGGCATTAAGAGCAGTCCAGAACAATATTTTGGAAAACAGAGTGAAGAAACAGCATGTCTTTATTAACACTTTCCAGGACAAAATGTCTCTGGAACAACACAGAAGAGGGTTGGTATTAAACAAATAACAGGACTGCAAAAACAAACAAACAAAAAACGCAGTGGAATGTATTAAAGGCACTCCAGAACAATATTTTGGAAATAAGAACAAAGAGACAGTGTACCATTATTAACCCCTTCCAGGCCCAAAATGCCTCTAGAACACCACAGAACTGGAATTAAACAAATCACAGGACTGTAAAAAATAGTGGTGTTCTGTTCCCCAAGCAAACTAAACTCAGGTGCTTTGCACTTGGTTAGAACAGAGTGTAAGACCCACAGACAAATAAGCAACAGTTCAAAGAAGGTTTAATTGTACTAAAAGTTTATGATTCTGACTCCTCCCATGAAGTCTAACTAAATAAAGAATACTTGCAATGCTGGAAACGGTTGGAGATGGTTTGAAGAACTTGCAGACACCAACTTTTCCTAAACTGCTTCTGAGGAAGTCTGCGCTGCTTGCTTCTTCTTCTGAGTGCTCCCAGTGTCCTCTAACTGGATTCTATTTCCTTGCAATTCTGTTGGAACTTGCTAACTCTGAGTTCTATGGATTTCTAACACCTTAAACGTTTGAGATATTGCTATCTCCAGCCTTCCCCAGACACCTGAACTAAAACAGACTGTAAAACAGGAACTGCTAACGAATAAGAATGCTATAGTGCTCTTGTCTATAGAGGGCTTCTTAATGGGACAGGGTCTAACTAAGGTTCCCTCCCGCAGAATGCTGTAAATAAAGCATTCTAAGGTGCAACTGAAGCTTAAATAAGGAAAATAGTGAGGGTGTCTCTAGGGGCATGACAAGTACGATGCATCACAGTCATTCCAAAACAATGTCTTCACGTTAACATCCAGTCACATGACTTTTCTCTACCCACAGAGGACCTTTCTGCACAAGTCACCAAAAATGTTTGCAAAACATCTGCAAAACATTTTGACCCCCCTCCCCATTTTCTGCATTCACCCCCTTGAAACGCTTCCCAGCCACAATGCTGTGATTCTTCCAGGGTTTATTTGAATTCTTTGTGGATTCAAAGTGTCAATGTTTCGTCCTGCAATTCTCTGTATATTGCGTATTTGATACTTCATAAATCTAAATTTAAAAAAAATGAACTGAAGATATAAACAGGCAAGATGGAATGAAGCAAGCTCAGAAAATGGCACCAAGGAGGAAGTCCAGAGACTGCGGGGAGATGTGGGAAATGTTTTAAAGAGAGATGCACAGCAAGTCAGAATGTTTTGAAAATGTTTCAGCAAAAGAATCACTATTCTTGAGGATGCTTTTAAAATGTTTTGAGGCTGTATATAAAACATTTTTGGGTAAAAACTATGTGGAACTCCTCAAAGGAAACATTTTATATCTCTTCTCAAAATGATTTGAAGTGTCTGTGCAGAAAGGCCCATTGTGTGAGCAAGGTTTCTACATTCTTGAGTATTCACATGGGGATCCGGACTCATGCATGGCATTATTTATGTGTTGGGAAGAAGGGATTTGCCATTTTACAAAGCAGTTTCACGGCCTCTTTAGTTGTGAAGTTGTTCCCGCAGACCCCACAAACATGTGTTCAGACTGACATGGGGAATTAAGTTGTGCATTTCAGCAGGGAGCAGAAAAATAAGGTGACTATGATAAATATGTTTTGCAGGGAAAGGATAAGAAAGACCAGATTTTAAAAGTTAATATGGAGCTTATTGAAGGATTTGGTACAATACATGAGGGAGAAGGAAACTTTTCCTAAATTTACATTGGTAATGTTAAAACATGGTACAGACTAATAACACATTCTTTATTCAATCTAACAATGTCACAACAAGGACTAGAAATCAACCCTGAAATACTCCCATTGGGAGCAAAAGTTGTTTTTAAGCTTAAGGCATGAATGTGAGAAAAAATGGAGAATAGGAAAGAGAAGAAATAGAGACAGAGGTTTGCAGTCTTCCAGGTATGCGGACCTAACCAGCAGAGAGAGGCAACATGCCAGCTCTCTGTGCGGTGCAGTGTGAGTTGGTAAACAGGGGAATACATTAAGATGGCAAGCAAAAATATATCTGTGTAGAAATCAGGATGGTAGAATGTTGGTAAATGCAAGTGTCTGCTCTTCAATCATGAAAGAGTTAATGATGCTGTTCGCTGGTAAACATTAGCTAGAGTACCATACCCAATGAGGTGTGGAGTAACTAGTTATCTGCATCAATGAACTGATCCATTGATTGTCATTGGCTATGGTACAATATATTGCCATAGACTGTGTGTTTCCAAGTTCGTACGCACTTGAGAGGAACCTGTAAAAGTAGCTTCCCATCTTTGTTCTCAGTCAGTCGCATCTTGCTATGCAAAACGTAGCTCAGCTTAGAGAGGACTATTTAATTGTTTTCTACCGTGTTACCCTACCCTTCTATGTTTCTTAGTAAACTTTATTTAAGCTAATCTGCAGCATCTATGATTATTTACTTTGCTATTTATATTTTTCACCAACAAATAAACAAGGACCTGGTGCATTAGAAGCCTGAGTTGCAGACCACATAGTACAAAGTGTAGCCATGATCAGACTCAAATTACTGGCTCTAAAGCCAGGCTAGTTATGCAATTTTGAGGCCATCGAGTAACGTGGGATATTTTCAGAGAACAAGGAACTGCAATTCAGAATCAAGGAATGGCTTGGGAGTCAACTGAATTATCAGAAGAGAATGGCAGAACTGGAAATGAAATGACTGAATTACTGTAACAAACTTGGGAAAGTCCAGTCAAAAGTAACTCATGACAGTTCTTTATTGTACTGGCAGACAGTTCAGAAAGCAAGACAAGCGAGTTCTGCTGCCCAAAACTCTAGCATTAGTTTAAAAAGTATCATTCCCCTCCTTCCCTAGGAGCAGCAGTGGTGTAGGAGGTTAAGAGCTCGTGTATCTAATCTGGAGGAACCGGGTTTGACTCCCAGCTTTGCCGCCTGAGCTGTGGAGGCTTATCTGGGGAATTCCGATTAGCCTGTACACTCCCACACAGGACAGCTGGGTGACCTTGGGCTAGTCACAGCTTCTCGGAGCTCTCTCAGCCCCACCCACCTCACAGGGTGTTTGTTGTGAGGGGGGAAGGGCAAGGAGATTGTAAGCCCCTTTGAGTCTCCTGCAGGAGAGAAAGGGGGATGTAAATCCAAACTCCTCCTCCTCCTCCTCCTCCTCCTCCTCCTCCTCCTCTTCTTCTTCTTCTTCTTCTTCTTCTTCTTCTTCTTCTTCTTCTTCTTCTTCTTCTTCTTCTTCCCGCCTCTGCAAAGGAAACAAGGCAACTTTCACACAGGCAAAGAGATAGCAGAATAACTGGGAGCCTCTAAGGCTGGGCAGCCTGCCAACGCCTTGGTGGGCAGACGGGAAGAGTCAAGACACCCCACACACATATACACACACAAAGTCCTGACAATTATTGGAGAGAAGAGTGGAATTGGGAGTATATTATTGAATACCTAGCAACTGGCGCAAAGGCAGAGTTGTGCGAGAAATTTTGAACCAAAGGAAAGGTTTGAATTGGACTTTCCCAGCCCTCAGAATGTACTAAAGACCAAATTGTGTCAGTGGTCAGTGACTGAATTGCCAGGCCAAGGACAGCACAAGGGACTGGCATCTTTGTCCTTGAGCCTAGTGTAGCTTGACAGCAATAGCCCTGTCTTCACAACCCAGCCTCCCTGGTTTCTCCTGCCCAAAGGCTGCTTATTCAAAAGTTGTTTTGGGAACAGCATCTATCTTTAAACATAAATCATGCTGAATGGTCCCCATGGTCTGTGCTTCCTCATGGGGCTGGGACTTCCTTCTGGTATTACACATGCAGCATACAGATTCACAGAAGGTGTCTGGAAGGATCTGTGGCTCAGTGAGATCATCTGCTTAGCATGCAGAAGGTCCCAGATTCAATCACGGGCTTCTTCAGTTAAAAGGTAGTTGGTAATGTGGAAGACCTCAGCCTGATATCCTGAGGAGCCATTGCTAGTCTGAGCAAACCATACAGACCTTGGTGCACCAAAGATGAGTATGGAGAGACTGGAAAGAAAACTGTACTTGCACGCATATGACACCTCAGAAATCACTGGGATTGCTGAATTCAGATGTTCTGGGATCAAGATATAAGGCCTCTGTAGCTCTTTCCTCCTCTCCATGGCTAGCCAAAGAGTAAAGTAGTAGTAAACATTTTCTGGTAAATTACAATGACTTGTGAGCTGATCAGCCATCCCCAGTTGCCCCACTTTCTTCCTGCTCCTTCTTGTGATCTTTTCTTCCTGCTGATTCTCTGCCCCATTTCTCTTCTCTACCCAGTGGTACTCTACTAATCACTTCCTGTCTGAGGCTGAACTGCTTCATCCACCTCACATTGAACTGCCCTGCAATGAAGCCAATGGTGCCTGCACCTGGATCCCCCCTCTGCTGGACCAGTAGCTTTCTGGGACTGCTGATCCAACCTCCCTAGGCCTTCCAGAGCCAAATTACTCACTGACTCTTCCAGCAACTTGAATGTCTTCCTGTCAGGGAGAGGTGCCTTGTTCTCTGCGGCACCCACAATTCTTTCTGTTGCTTTAGAATTTTAATTATTCAATGTATTTCAGCAACACATTTTGGCTCTTAAATTTCCCCTGGATTCCAGTTCCTGTTGCTATATGTGGCAGTGTAGAATTTCTACCAAACAGGGACACAATTTATGAAATCTCCTCAGTTTGCAGAGAAATTACATCATAACTTGGTGAAGACTGCTCTTTAGTTCCAGCCATTGCACAGTAATGTCCTCATTTTATTAACACCCAGTAGTCCTGAGAGGATGCCTCATGCTTGCTATTGGGATGAAATTGACTGTGGAGGACAATGCGGCTGTACGTGAACATTCCAGAAGCGCTAGGTGTTTATGATTGCTAGACAATGCATTTGTCAAAGACCACATACAGATCACATGGGAAGCCTGTCAGTGCTTGAATAGTTTCTGTCACATTTTCCAGAGTGTCCGATACATTCAAAAGGAAAAAAAGCTCTGACAGTAAATTGGATTTATGTATATTAGGTGGGATCCAGCCAGCTTTATTGCTCCGTCTCATCGAATTCTCCTCCTTAGCATACCTCCCACACTCCAGCCCATATGTCTTTTCTGAATGAAGTTCCTGTAATACCTGGCATAGTCTTTTTGGGTGGTCAAAAGAGACACCATCAACTGTTTTCCCCAGTGGAAAAGTTGATTGGATCCAACACTTTGATTATGCAGCAGGTTGAGATGAGTGTGAGCTTTAGGTTCATTTATTTTAAATCCTGCCTTTCCTCATAAGAGCCCAAGATGACTAACAAGAAGTAAAAACACCTTACATAAAATCCAGCAGATCACAAACATGTATAAATAACAGCCTACATATACATGGCCCTGACCTGGATAGCCCAGGCTAGTCTCAGAAGCTAAGCAGGGTCGACCCACAATTATTTGGATGGAAGACTACAAGTATCAGGATGGAAAGGCAGGCAGTGGCAAACCACTGTGAATAATATTTATTGCCTTGAAAACCCCACAAGGGGGCATCATAAGTCAGATGTGACTTGATGGCAAAAAAGGTATACACGGGAACAAAAAAGTCAGACATACATTTAAAAAATACCCTCTGTCAAAGGACATCAACAACAGGATCCAATGGATCATACAAGGGAGGTTGTTTCACAGCAGGGGAGAAGCGTCGGAAAAAGATGGAAGTAGATAGTGATCCAATGTCCTACTGACTGGGAAAGCACAGTCAGTAGAATTTGATCTGAGGAGTTCTGATGGTGTTCAGGCTTATTCAGTTCGGGGTGAACTCTCTTCAAAGAGAGATTTACCTGTCTAATTCTTTTGCCATCTTCCATCAACAACTGAAATTCCTTTTGATTTGTCTTTTGTTACCTTACTGATTCCTTCTTCCTGACCTGTTTTTAATTGTTCATTTTATCTTTGTGCATTTTACTGTATGGTATGTATATTTTAACTTGACTTTAATTGTCTGAATAATGTGTTTTTATTATGTATGTTTTTCATTTGTTAGTCACCTTAATCTGTTAGAGGGTCAATGTGGTACAGTGCTTAAGAGTGGTGGACTCTTATTTGGGGAACTTGCTTTGTTTCCCCCACTCCTGCACATGAAGCCTGATGGGTGACCTTTGACTGGTCACAATTCATTCAGAACTCTCTCAGCCCAATCTTTCTCACAAGGCATCTGTTGTGGGGAGGGGAAGGTAAGATGTTTGTAAGCTGCTTTGAGACTCCTTACAGGAGAGAAAGGTGGGGTATAAATCCAAACTCTTCATCTTATTATAAGTACTTTTAATGAAGGCAGAAAGGTGTGGTATAACCCTGCAGGCAATTAACATTTGACCATACCCTCTGGTGTGATGTTTTGGCAAGACAAAATCCCTCACATCTGTTCCAACATGGAGGCCAAGTTGAGGACACCTCTGATACATCAGGAGTCAGAAATCAGGAGTCACTTGTCTTTTGCTCTGGATAGTTTCCCATTGATCATGACTGTGGATGCTTCTAGGATCCTTGGAAGTGTGAAAGCCACCATGTGCTCTGGACTCATGCATGTCATCAACTACTCCCTGACTGAGGGGGCTTCCCTAGGTCTTTGAGGGAGGTAGTTATTAGATCACTGCTCAAAAAACCTTCATTGACTAGGGATGAATTGTCCAGTTACCAGCTAGTCTCCAATTTACATGTTCTAAGGAAGGTGGTAAGAGTGTGTATTGGCAGAGCAGCTCCAGAATTTCCTGAATGACACATCTGTTCTTGACCCATTTCAGTCTGGTTTCAGGTCTGAGTTTGGTACCAAAATGACTTTAGTTGCACTGTTGGATAACCTTTGTCTAAACATCTGAATAGGGGACAGTCTACCTTGTTGATACTTTTGGACATCTCAGCAGCCTTTGATACAGCTGACCACTCCATTCTTATCTACCAGCTTGAATATGAAAATTAGTTTTAATGAGGCAGCCCTTCAATGGTTTTCACTCTGAGAGTTCCAAAGTCTTGGTGCCATAATTAAGAAGGCCCTCTCCCAGGTTGCCACCTACTTAATCTTAGAAGCAAATATGGGTACCATATTGTGTCCCACAGTTTATCAGCATCACTTGCCTCTCTCCTTCCTCCAATATTTTTCTCTACCCCATTTCCAATTGGCATTTTAACTTTTTAGCCATAAGTATTTTGCCACACAATCATAGGATACTTTTAAATAATTGAATTTCAGAGCTCCTGGAAGTCAAACTAGGAAGGTTTCAAATGCTCTAGGATGGCATTTAAGTCAAATTTTTCTCTGTTCTACTATATGGCATTTTTTTTACATGCTGGCAAAAACTCTGCAAATGTGTATGGATTGTGTTTTCATTTTGACACGTCACTTATAGGCCTACAACCATACTGTATCCCAACAGCTTGTCAGCCAACCAACTTTGACCTAATGTTAAGTTGTTTGGAGGCCTTTTGTCACAATGGTGTTTTGGGAGCAAAACATATGTTCCCCTTTCTAATTTAATGAATTTGCTCCCAGACACAGCCAATGTTTGTAAATCAGGAATCCAACAGCTATAACATAATCATTACTGAAAATATAGCCCAAAAAAATTAAAAAGAAAAATGGTATTCTGTCCATTTCTATGTTCTGTTGAAGGCCTCAGGCAATTTTAAAATTACGTAAGTCAATAAATCAGCCACCGTTATTCCAGCAGTAGTCTTGCATTCCTGTAACAGGCTTCATCTTGACACACTAGATTACAACCTGTGAGGACTACAGTTCTGACTGCAGAACAGTTACATTTTGGCAGCTCATTTTTCATTTTATTTAACATAATTCTCCACAAAGCGATAGCCAGGGCACAGGCTTTTTCTGAGGTGGATACAGTTGTTTGGAATATCCTGACAGGATCGGTAAGGAAGGCTCCTTCATGTGTTACATTTAGGAAGACACATAAAGCAGTCCAGAGAGCAGCCATTTGGCAGGGAGTGAAATGTTTTGGCAGATTTGGCTATCAAAATAAAATGTTTTGAGGCAGGAAATAAAACATTTTCTCTGTGGAGTTCTGCATGGTTTTTACTCCAAAGTGTTCTGAAAATGTTTTATTTGCAATTTCAAAATGTTTTAAACGCATGTTCTTGTATAACAATTATTTAGCCTGAAACATTTTCAAAATGGTTTCAGGGCTCTGCAATCTGTTTAATGCATTTTCCATGCCTTTCTGCCCTCTCTGAAATTTCTCCTTGGAGCCATTGTCTGTCACCTCACTGCATTCACTCCATTTTTTCCTCACCTAATTATTTCCATAATTCCTGGTGTTTTTTTTTTAATTGGGGGGCTAAATCTTTTGTTTCAATTACATGAGCTATGGAGAATTGCAGCAAAAGGCACTGAAGCATTAAAGCATCGATTCTATAGAGAATTTTTAAAAATGAAAAAAACAAAATGGTGGATAGGAATTGTTTTAAGGAGGTGAGTGCAAACGGGATTGAAAAAGTTTTGCACATGTTCTGCAAATGTTTTGGGGACTTGTGTGTAATAATAATAATAATAATAATAATAATAATAATAATAATAATAATAATAATAATAATAATAATAATATAAAAGAGTTTGGATTTATACTTCCCTTTCTCTCCTTTGAAGACTCAAAGGTGTTTGTAATCTCCTCCCCCCCCCCAAAAAAAATCACAAATACTCTGTGAGGTAGGTAGAGCTGTGAGAGTTCTGTAGAGCTGTGACTACAACAACAACATAGCCTTTACTGGCATCATGCAGCAAAACAGTTTACAACCAAAATAACATTTATACAGAACAAAATTACCATCGTTTAATATAAAAACTTCCCTTTACTGAAACACCAATTATATCAGACAAAAATTTGGCAACTAAATCAGACAGATCCTGATTAGAACCATCTAAAAAACACTTTATCCTATCAGTCATATTCACATTTGTAAATGTAAACAAAACTCAGTGTTTATGACTTAACTGTACCCTATTTGGGCAATGAAACATAATGTGCACTAGTGTTTCCACTTGTGCACTATTACAGGGGCATAATCTTTCAGATTTTGGTATTTTCTGAAACCTGCCCTCAAGTAAAGAAGATGGCAAAATATTAAATCTTGCTAAAGAAAATGCATGCCTTAATTTGGGATTAATCATATAGAAAAGATAATGGAACATGAGCTGTGACTAGCCCAAAGTCACCTAGCTGGCGTGTGTTGGAGCGCACAGGCTAATCTAGTTCCCCAGATAAGCCTTCACAGCTCAAGTGGCAGAGTGGGGAATCAAACCTGGCTCTCTAGATTAGAGTGAACCTGCTCTTAATCACTACACCACTGTTCCTCCTGTGTTTCTTCTAATTCTGCATTTGCAAATTCTGAGTTCATTAATTCTGTTTCTTAAAAAAATCTGCTATCTAGCTTTTAAAAATGCTACATGTTTAAAAACTATATTTGAAAAGTCTTGTTAATTGAATGGTTACAGTTGCATCCTTGCAACCTGGTGTTCAGGCTGGTTATTAACACTTCAAGCAAATAAATTCTCTTTTTAAATTATTGCAAACAGACTATGCCCAGAAGGCAGAACAGTAGCAGACTTCAAAAACTGACACTGCAACAGCAATATGGAAGTTGCCAAGAAATTCAAATCCACATGGTAGCTGATACCTAAGTGACTCATTTTGGGGATTTCTGTTAGAAAGAGATGATTCAGTTGAGTACATTCCTTGTAGTACATTCACGTGTAGACTGTTCAGCATAATGAGCTATTTACAGTGCAATCCTAAGGGAGGCTGAATGTGCTAAGGGAGCTGATAGACCTTTTATGTCAGTGTATCTTCGAGTTACAGTGGTAAAAATGCCAATTACGCTGGCACAAGCCCCCAGAGCCACTTCACGGCTTTTAGGGGCTGGCATAGCCCTGCAGCAGCTTCCTGTCAGTGCAAAATTATGCCCACAAAAAAACACACCACAGCTCATAGGTGTGTGTTGGTCTGTGACCATAAATAAATAAATGCTGATGCTACTCGCATAGGTGCCAACTGTGTAAAAAAACCCAATTGCTGCCCATTGCTCAGCCACAATTAAAAGGGCTGGTGCAGCTTAGGATGTCTACCACATGCACAACCAATCAACTCCCTCCCCTGAGTCAGCCAAGCCCCCTCCCAAGCACCTAATCATGGCCCTCCCAGTTCTACAATCCGCCCCAATCAGGTCTCCATGCAACTTATGAGGTACGGTGCGTGGCACAAGACACTGTCTCTCAGCTCTCACTATGGTCGAATCCCCACTACCGTCTTAGCCAGGTTTCAGAACACTAACTAACCAGGTTTGAGGGATGACCTCCCCATTGCTTGCATGGCAGATTCCGTTTCTGGTGCTTGTTCTCCCCGTTAATCTGCGTTCTGGCAGGACCTGGTTTCAAGTGGCATAGACCCCATTAACACGGTTCAGAGCTGATCCGAGGGGAGGGATGAGGGTTGAAACTCTGACTCGTTTCCCACCCTGGAGTGTGATGCAGAATTTGGGCAACCAATCAGAACTGCGATGCACACGCAGCCTTTCCTTGGTTTCATTTCCGCTTTTGCGATCAGCCAGCAGAAGGGGATGCAAACATTAAACAGTCAAACGCGTAACTTTGAATCGTTATTGGTTTACACAGGTGACGATTAACTGTTTGCACAGTTAAACAGTTAAACGTTAAACTTTTACACGCTGTTTTTTTATCACACCCCTACAATATACGTTTCCGCAGTGGGAGAAGGTCCCGCCCCATCAAGGCATGCCAGCCAATCAGGGGAGACCGGCAAAGCGAGCTAGCCTGGTAGTGGGGATTGCTAAGAGTTCTGCAACCAGGTGTGTCTGCTGTGTGCTCGCTGCGGTGGAGAGGGAGAAACTCCGATGAAGAGGACACAGTTTCACAATGAACAGGTTTGGATCTGCGTGCAAATTTCAAGTGGGGATTAGACCCATGAGAACTTAGAGTGAGAAGTAAGACATTTTGGTGATGGGAAAAGCATAGAGTGGACACTTAGCACTTTTGGGCAAGCACTTTGCACTAATACCCACCAGGGAGAGCAAAGTCAACATGCTGCACCTGATTTCTCCCATTTCAGAACCCTAACATGTACCCTATCTCTGGGGACTTGATCGAACGGGTGCCTTCACACTAAAAGGTAGGCAAGGGCATGGGGCCCAAACCTCCTTCCCGGTTCCACTTGCTCATAGCTGGGAATGTATAATAAGTAAAGGCTGAGATCTTAAAGCTTTGAATGGGTAATTGGATAAGGACAATTTCAGGCAAAGGGAAAATCACACATCAATTGTCTTTGAAAGGGGTGCACATAAACCATACTCATCTCTATGATCATGACATTATACAGATTACAAAGCAGCAGCAAAAGGAATTAGTACTACTGTTTGGCCATGCTGTCAGGGGCTGATGGGAATTGTAGTCCATGAACCCCTGGGGTGCTAGAGTTAGACACCCCTGGTCTGCCATCTTATGAGTATTCTTGAAGACACACCCATTTGGGGGAGAAATATTTAAATCAGCTAAATCAGAGCTTTTGTGGGCAAAATTCATTTCAGCAGGTGGGACCTGCTCACCGGAACCCTTTGAAGCGGTCACTTGATCATAGGTGGGTAAGAGGACAAGAATCCTCTCCATTACTAGCAGTCTGAGAGCAGTGTTTTCTGTTCAGATTAATCATTGGATTGCTGGTCTTATAAACTCTGCAATCATAAACCAGCAATCAGCTTGAAAGTATTTACAATCATCTTCCCGCCCCCAACACACAACAAGCAACTAGTGGGGTAGGTGGAACTGAGACAATTCTGAGAGAACTGTGACTAGCCCAAGGTCACCAGAAGGCTTCATGTGGAAGAGTAGGGAATCAAACCTGGTTCTCCAAATTAGATTCTGCCACTCTTAACCACTGCACTATGCTGGCTCTCAGTTTCTGTGTAGACCTGCCTAGGACTGCTCTCTTCATTACATATTTATCCATAGTAGATCCCCTGAGAAATTATCAGTCTGGACATAACTGCAAAGGAATAGTGTAAAGTTTGAGTATTTGAGCTCTGTTCTATATTCATGAACATACAAAAGTCATCCAGACTAGCTTAGTGCCACTTCATTCTGAATTATTCATTTAACAATTAATGATATGTATTGCTAGGTGGATGACCTTTACCACTGACCGTAGGAAATGTAACCTTTGAGTCAGAGTTATGTTTCACTGAAAGCAAAGATTGGCAACCTATTGCGACATAAATTATTATTTTTATCTAATGGTGCTTGGAAAAGCAAATAAAATGTTAATTCAAATAGGGAAAAGGGAAAGGAAGACTTTAAGGAGTGATTAACTAAATATGTCAAAAAGTTGATTGGGTGTAAGAGTTACCCTTGAACTGTGAAATATGGAAGAAAGTGTGGTATAATAACTGGAATGTGTACAATACAATGAGCCCTGGTATTTTTAAACAGAGGTTTGAAAACTGACTAGAACACCTATTTTTTGCCATATCCCCCAGGATAATAAAAATGTCTTTAGCAGGTGCTTAAAATTTTAAAAGTTAAGAACCAGGAGAATGGCAGGAAGGCAGGATATCTATGAGCAAATTGTCACCACAGAAAAGGCCCTGTCACTACAGGGTCATCATACATAGAGGTAGAATAGAAGGGAGTTCACTGGTCCACCTCCTACACACATTCACTGCATGGTTGCATAGCTCCTACATATATACAAGCTAAGTACATGTAAGCTCCATCTCCCACAAACAAGAATATTTGGGATAAGTATTCCCAACTATGTGCACAAATCCTGGGCATATGCAGCATCTGAATACTTGGGCATATGAGTAAATTCCCACAGGAAGGGGTAGTGCCAGCTTGTTAATACAGTCCCTCCAACTATATACCCTGAATAAGACTATTCCAAACAGGCTTTCTTATAGCTAACTATCTCAATTTGGAAGATGGGTGTACAGAAGGCTGGGGCCATTATGATTACTTTACCAAATGATACCTTTAAAGGGTCCTGATCCCAGACAACTGGGGACCTTAAAAGTATCTTGATTATATTCAGAAATAAATACTTAGCTAGTGAATGTTCTGTAAAATTGACAAAACGCTTTCCCACGCACCAGTTCTCAGTCCCACAGCTATGTAGTGTGCCAATTAAAGTTTCTGAACCATCTTCAAAATGAGGTCTCTGGCGAGTGCATTGTGGTAATATCATCTGGGTGTGGACAGAACATGGATAATTGTGTCTGGATTTTCTAATAGGTCTGTCAAGACCAGCAGCAGTTATCCACAATCTCAGGCCTTTCACAGTGCTTTCTACTTGGTGGAGATGTGATAGACTGAACTGTCTGAGAAGCAGATGGTCTACCATTGAACCATGGTCCCATATCGAGTCATATAGTAGTGCGTGTGTATGAAAACTGCAGGAAACCACCACATTTGCACCAAATAAATACAATATTCTGCACATCTTCCCTACAGATTAATTCATCAATTGGTGTCAACAGTATTTGATAATGGGCAGAGGTAGAAAAGCACCAGTGCTGAATGCAATGTTGTGTTAATCTTACAAACGTTAACACAGTGCAAGAGGCTAAAGAGCCTTCTTCCAGCTTTCTCTTTCCACATCTCCCTCTAAGCAAGAGTCCTCTTAATCTTGCATGAGATCATCTTGCCAACATGTTTTACAGCTTTAACCATGTAGAGAAGATCAAACGGATTCCTCAAAAGGCTGCATTTAAACAGCCTCCTGAACGCAATAGGTAATGGATTAATATTTCCAGAACAAAAAAAACCCCAAGTACCTTGTGTACATGTTTTTAAGCTCCTACAATGAAAGAAGATGAAAGAGCTCTTTTTAGTTCTCTAAAAAGGAATTCTAACAGTGAAAAACAAAGACAGTGAAAGCCTGCAAAGATGGTTCCAGCACAGCAAAGGGAACGATTCAGGTCGCCAAGTCTGCCTTCAGCAATTCCTGGCAGTTCTGATGGGATGTTTGGGAAGGGAGCTCATCAGGGTTGTGATATCATAAAGTTTACCCTACAAAGCTGCCATTTCTTCCCAGGGAAACTGTTCTCTGTAGTCTGGGGAGTCAGTTATAATTCCAGGAGAAGTTTAGACCCCACCTGGAGGCAGCGACCCTTCCTGCAGCTACTTACGTGACATCATGAAAAGCTGTGCAGTTTCAGCTGGTGACGGTAATGGAAGCCTGGTTTGAATCACAGAATCAAAGGTGGATTCCACATGGCAATATAATGTCTTTAGGATGTTATATACAGCACTTAGGGGAAGAACTTTGCACAACTCTCTCTCCCAAAATGAGTTAAGCCCAACCAAGTTTTTTCAAAGATTGCTAAACTAGCAAACTTTCCCCCTCAACCCAGGTTGAGGATGATTCAAGCCTGCTGAGTGAATGCCAGCCCAGCAGGCAGGAAATGGTTTATTTCTCCTGCCCAAACATCTTACTTTTGTTTCCACCACTTGCACCAGTCATTTTATGAGCTGCAGGAGATTCTCCATGGAGATTCCCCTTGGAGGTTCCTCTGCTTGCAGCTCACCCATTGGCTATTTTGCTGTCAAAAGTAATGAATAAAGTTTGTTTAGCCTAGCAATCCCAATGCATGTGTCATTTTTCCTTATTTTTGTTTTGAGGGGGCTGATTGTGACCTTCAGCAACATGACTAGAGAAGTTGCAATATGCAGATATTTGTGTTGCTGTAGCTTCACAGATAGCCCCCTCAAAAAAAGGACAAAATCCCATGCACAAAATCCCAAAGTGGATCTTTTTATAACATCTTATTCATGCTGTGTGTAATCCACCTTAGAGTTGGAAGACACCATAAAGGTCATCCAGTCCAATCCTTTGCCATGTAGGAATACACAAAAGCACTCCCGATAGTTGGCCATGCAGCCTCTGTTTAAAAACCTCCAAAGAAGGAGACTCCACCACCCTATGAGGCAGTGTATTCCATTGTCAAAGTGCCCTTACTGTCAGGAAGTTCTTCCTTATGTTTAGGTGGAATCTCTTTTCCTGTACTTTGAAACCACTACTTCTTGTCCAAGGCTCTGGAGAAGCAGAAAACAAGCTTGTTCTAGCTTCAACATGACATTTCTTCAAATATGTCATTTGTAGGAAATGCTCCCCTTCCTATGGGCCTATCATTTGGAGATTTCTCCCCAATTCTAGTTGCTCCTACTGTCTTAGAAAAGTAAGGGTTCTGGCTTGGGAAAAGAACTTGCAGTCCTACAAGCATATTGCAGCCATTTTGAGTCAGAGTCAGATTTAAAGGAGCTGTCTAGCTGAAACACTTTTTGTGCACTTTTCAAGATGATGTTAGCTATCTGAACTTTCATGCTTAGTGTTTGACTCGGGAGAGTGTTCAAGCTTCTTGATACTTGGATGACAAGAAGAAAACTGAAAGAAGAAGCAAGTTTGAGACAGTCCAATACTAACATGGGGGAAAATGGATGAGGGAGGTGGCAAAGGGTTCACCCTTTTTTCCAGAGCTATGATTAATTTATTAAATCAGCGGGGTCTGTTTGTGAATCTTCCACAACTTGGCTAGCTGTACTGAGTGAAAGACAAATGTATCTCATGTATATAGACATGACATAATGCCTAGGCTGTTGAACTAGGATTTGAGAGTCTCAGGTTCGAACCACCACTCTGTTATAGAAATTTATGGAAAAGAAGATTACATATTTGTAGTACAATCCTAACATTGTGAAGAGTAATACCCTTTGTCAGTGCAGCAATGGGTCAATTGAAGTCAGTGGGTTTAAAAGGGAATGATCCTGTGTAGGATTGCGCTGTCCTCTTCCCCAACCTGCAGTCTGAAATAGTACGATCCTGTACCATTTGATTTTGCTGGTAGTCTCAACTGACCTTTGTCTCCTCTTTGCCACACAAAAAATAATACAATTGAAATAAAATTGGGGGCAAATCTCTACACAGGTACAGAATGCTCAGAATGCATGATGATTTATATCCTAGTGGTTTCCTGGTTCCTTTTCTTCTATCACAAGAACCAAATTCAGCTCAGTAGTTATTTTACTGAGTTCAAGAAAAAAATAAATTAAACTATCCAGAAAGTATATCCAGCTATTAGAGTGCTACTCAAAAATATCACTAAAGTGAAAAATGGATTTACAGCAGCATTTAGATACATAAATAAGAGTGTGGATGCACTTATTAAATGCTAATAACGAAGAATTTATAAAATAGAAAGCTTGTATTTTAGAACTGAGGCCCTAGGACTGTGTTTAACAGCTTGGCTAAAGAACAAAACTGTTATTTAGAGAAACGAGGGTGTCACGCATTTCCAGTGCACTGGAAATGTAATTGTAGAACTAATCTAACAACAGAATTCTCTAACAGATGTGACATTTTAGAGGGCTAATTTAATTTGATAAATATCCCCTGAAAATGTGATTTGAAGATGTGAGATTTTCCTCCCCTGCTGTATTTAGCAACAGATTGAGACAGCCAAGGTTACTGAAGCTTACTTAAACATGTTTCTAGTGGAAACTCATTCGCATTCTGCATAAAATGGTAATAAAAAGAAACTGATGCTGGCGGAATAGAAAAATGTATGTCTTTCATTCTCTTTCTCCTTTCTGTAGCACCATCACATTTTGAAATGGATATTTTGTTAAAAACCTTTCCTCCTGCCATTGCTTTTAATATGGCAGTGTGGTGTCCTACTAATGAGAAATCATTGGATTTCAACTTTCCTAATAAAAGCTTTCTTTTTATCAGGAGAATGAAAAAGCTCTTAAACAAAGGAAGAGTTTTTTTTTTAAATAAAGAAAGTTATCCTTACATTATGACTAGGTTTAAGTGCATCCATATCTTTATTTATTTTACGAAATGCTCTATGTCAATCCATTTCTTTGCCAAGAGTGTATTTTGAGAACTGCATTAGTTTCTTTTCACACTTTCCATGGACATCTTTTAAACTGCTGAATTCCTTTTAAATACTACTTGGGAAACATAAAGCAATTACTATGCTCATTTGCAAACACACCCAGCAGGCAGCTCCTTCCTCTGTGTACAGATTAAGGGGACTAAATTGTGTTGAACCAGTAGGCAATTTCTGGAATTTTGAGGAAAGGTAAGGAGCAACATCACAAAATGGTCACCTTTTGGCGAATGAGGTTGGCTAATGATGTGAACCTTATCCTTTTCACTGGAGATGCCAGGGTTTGAAACTAGGGCTGATTCCGCACGGGCCAAAAACAGCAGTGTGAAAACAGTGTGAAAACAGTACAAACCCTTTTACACTGTTTTAAACCCTTTTACACCATTTTCACACCGGTTTCACACTGCTGTTTTTGGCCCATGCGGAATCAGCCTAGGAGTTTTTGCATGATTAGCAGACTGAACCACAGCCCCACCTCTAACTGGCAATCTTGAGGACTGAGCCCAACAGAATTGCTAAGTCCATCCTGGCAACCAGTCAGAGACCAGGGAGTGCAGGTCAGAGACATAGACATAAGCCTTTCCCCCCACAGCCTTTCCCCCCACAGCCCCGCCCCCCCATGGTCCGGCCCCTCCCACCAGCCAGGCTGCTTTTTCAGCTGGCAAAGCTGAAAAAAGCTTTTTTTTCAGCTGGCTGCTTTGCCAGCAGTAAAAGGTAAATAGGAGGGGGAGCTGTGGGGGTAGGGCAGAGATGGGGCGGGGCTGCAGGGGTTGTGCCTGGCATCATTTTGCCCAGGGCACCATTTTCTCCCCCTATGCCTCTGGTGTAGGTACACTGGGAGGCACCTACCAGCAATGGTGTGATATCACTTCTGGGAATCACATCTCTCAAGGACTTGCTGAAAACTCTATAATAAAACCATCAAAAGCTGTTTTTTTTTTCCTGGAAGCAATGACCATTTAATTTTTTTCACCTATTGTTGCCCTGAGCAATGGGTGGAAATGAGAGGTGTAGTGGGTGGAAGATCCTCTGAGCTGCTGAGGGACTGGCAACCATTTGGACCAATCACAGAATGTTGTAATGTTCTAAGTTAAATGTCCTCTAATGACAAAAGCAACTGTAGTTGTTTCAAATGACACAGAGGTGCCATCTTATTGTCAGTGTGGTGTTATTTCTGGGATATAGAAATTACACCATTCCTTGGAAGTGACATCATGCCACTCTAGGATTCACCCCAGAAATGACTTCATTCTCTCAATGCAATGGTGATTTTTGCAGGATTCTGTCCCACTATCCTACCAGCCAGGCAGCCATAGTGAGGTGCCACTACTGAAAAAGCCTTGTCTCTGATTGCCACCTATCTCACCTCAGAAGATAGGGGCATGGAGATCAGGACTTGTGAGGCAGATCTTAAGTGGTAGACTGGACACCATGGAACAATGTTCCTTCAATTAATCAGGCTGAAACCCTTTAAGGTTTTACAAATACGAACCAGCACTTTGAATTGTGCCCAGAAACAAATGGACAATCAGTGGGCAGTCCTTTCAGCAAAGGGATGATATGATTCTTGTATCTACACTAGTAATATCTGCTATACCTTTTCTCCAAGTTGCTGAAGGCAGCATACATGGAGGGGTTGTAAGCCTTCTGTAACTTTGTCACTTCTTAACCTTAGAGGTCGATATGATCTTTAATCACTGACTCTCAGAAGTTACAGCCAGGAACATCTCTCTGTGTGTGGGTTCAGCAAAATAAACCCCTCAGAGAACAGAAATATAGGGCTGCCTTTATGATAGCTTATAAATGTGCAATTTATGGGGTTAAAGTAGTGGGAGAACAAGGGAGGGGAGTTTATTGAAACAGGCTGAAACATCATATTATTGAAACTAGAATGAACTTTCATGTTTCACTTATCATTTTCTTAGAGCAGAGGGGTTATTCATTTTTAATGCCTCATTTGTAGGCTCCGCCATCAAAGAATATATATCGCTATATATAGATAAAGCCCTGTGTTGCAGCCCCTTTGTACTTTGCAACCTCGGTAGCCTTGAAACTCCATCCCATTTGTAAAACTCTAACTACTTCTGAGTCTCTCAGGAAGGAATGAAAAAAAACATTTCATTTCAATAAGGTTCTTGCTGAACATGGAGCTTTAAAATATCTTAATGAGAGAGGACCTATCCATGGAATTTCAAAGGTATCACCACAAATTACTGTTTTAACCTCCCAGCCAAACACACAAACACAGCGTAAATAATTTTTATAAGATGCTTCAAGCACTTTTTAAACTAAGGTCAAGCTCTCAAGACAGCCTTCCAATACGACGCATTTTCTGTGGATGGCAAGAATGCCGTCCCTAAGGCGCCGTTCGCACAGGCGGCGCTGCTGAAATGCAGCAGCGCCGACCTGGCTTCCCTCCACCTCTCCCAGAGCGGCATCAGGCCGCCCCAAAAACCCTCCCTCCTGGAGGGAGGTTTTTTAAAAACAGCGTGTTCCTGCCGGTGCGGTGTGAACGGCACCACCGGGAACATGCCAGCATCCCTCGTCTTCACTTTCTCACTCAAGGCTATCCTGCATCACTCTACCGGACTGCTGAGACCCTCCTTCGCTGCCCTCCAACCCCTGGAGGTTGGAGGGCAGTGTGGGTGGGTCTTAGTAGTCCAGCAGGGTGACGCAGGAAGACGAGGTGAGTGTGGGGGGGGGACAGGGAAGAGGTGGCTCCGTGCGGAGCCACCTCTCCTGCGCCAGCCTCTGCGGGGGCCGCTCGCACACTCCCGCACGCTCGCACGCTGCAGTGCGGAAAGGGCCTAAGAGTAAGTTTTCTTAAAATTGGTCTTTGTGGTTACAGTTGTGTTTGGTGTCATGGGAATTTTAAGGCCCTGAGTTAAATACCATGCAAAATCTAAGGAAGAATAGCTTCCTTTTCTATTTTCCATAAACATATGATTCTGGAATCAGTTGTTTAAGTCAACTGATCAGGTTCACAAAGTGTTCCTACCAATATATTAAAACAATATTTTGTCATGGACTGTGATGAACCAGCTGGCTTACCTTTATTTTCTTACTTTATTTATACTCCTTTTTCACTGAGAATCAAAGTACACTAAACAATTTAGAGTGCAATTCCAAGGGATGGGGCTGAAACCACATTGAAAGCAGAAGAAGCGATATGCTGATGTCCATTCACACTGTGCCACTCAAAGTGGCACGGATTGTGGCATTGGCCACTTAGCTCAGTACTGAGCTGCTGTGAAGATGCACAGTGACTGAATCACACACACACACACACACACACACACACACACACACACACACACACACACACGTCTTTATTGGCATAGTCAGAAAGAAATACATAATCAGGAGCAAATGCATGAATACATAATAAATAAAAAGGCCCCACGGGGAGCACAACAATTACGTTCTACTGAGAACTCAACTATCTCCGTAATGAAATTGGCGATCTCTTCACAAAGACCAGGGTCCGAGTTGTTTAACAATAGAGATAACCTAGAAATTGGCACCTGCAGCGGTGGGCCTCCACTGCACCTCCTTGCACTAGTGTCATGCAGGGCATTCCGGGGACATTGCTGGAGCAAAGTCAACATTACTAGAGCAAAGTCAGCACCTAGTGTTTTTTTCAAGCCAGAAATGCGGCCTCCCAGTAGCACAGTCACACATCACTGAAAAATGTGGCATAAGTTACTCCAGACAGTGGGCTTTCCTGGTTGAGTAAATGGTTTCCTCCTCGGCTCCCGAACCACCAATTACCTTTTCGGGGGCTGCGTGGTGGCACTGTCCCCAGCTGCTGCTCTTTGAATTGAGCTGTCCAAATCAATGCAATTGTAACAATATGCAACAATCTAATTAAAAATAACATAAATCCAAGGATTACAATAAAACTTGCAATAAACAATGTAATTAAAACTGGATTACAAAATCAAATAGTGCACTAAAAAAACCCTATATTGCATTCAATAAAGTAGCATAACAAAACTGAAAAAAATAGTGTAACAAAAATAGTACAGTTGTTGGATCCAGCCAGGTTTTCCCTTCAGTCTCACCCAGCTCTTCTCTGCTATCTCATATGGCTTTTTCCTATGCAAAGTTTTCTTGTGTAGTCAAAGGGGAGTCTTCAACTCTTACCCATCAGTGAAAAGACTGAGCAGATCTTATATATATATATTGATTTGCTGCTGCTGTTCCATTCCCATTTCACCACAATAAGCCACAGCAACATGTGGCCGGGCCCTGCTAGTGTGTATGTGTGTGTTTGTGTGTGTGTGTGTGTGTATATATGTTTAGTGTACATATATATGTATATGTATGTGTGTGTGTATAATGAGCAAAGCAATGAGAACTGCCTAAAAATTCACAGACCTGAGTTGCATCCAGCTCAACATTTCAGCTTATGCTATAGCTCTCGCACAAGTGGAAACAAAACCTGTGGTAGCCATTTGCATTAAATCAAGATTTATTGCATCCCTACTTGCATTTTCATTTTTGCAAGATCTTGTGCAACTAAATCATGGGCTCTGTGATTAAGCTTGGTCAATACCCTAGAAATTTGGTAAAATTTGGATTCAGGTTTATTCAGGCATAAAATTATCTGTATTTATTTATTTTATTTTATTAAACTTATAGGCCGCCTTATCCCCGGAGAACTCAAATAATGCCCGAATAAGACAAATAACATATTCGGATATACCCGAATATCTGGGTATACCTGAAAAATTCAGGTCCGTTTGATTTTTGGGGGGTATTTTTGGGTGTTTTTTAACGTTTCAGCCTGCAGGGGGTGCATTTTAAAGCTAGCAGAAACCAATATTTCAGGGCATCATCCGGAGACTGTCCTGATGATACCACCCAAGTATAGTGAAATTTGATTCGGGGGACCAAAGTTATGAACCTTCAAAAGGGTAGCCCCATCTTCTGTTAGCTCCCATTGGAAACAATGGGAGATGGGGGCATCCCATCTGGGGGTCCATAACTTTGGCCCCCTTGAACTAAACTTCACCAAACTCTGAACAGTCTCCAAATTATACCCTGAAGCTTGGTGCCACTAGCTTTAAAAGTGTGCTCCCTGAAGGCCAAAATGTTAAAAACGCATCAAAAATACGCCCCCCCCCCCAAGCCCAAATACCCTGCATTTGGATTCATTCATATTTGGGCAGGACATATTCACATTTTGGCCTGAATATGCCTGAATTTGTCCAGATTCAGGCTGAATCCGGTATTTGTTGCACCTGTATCTCCAAGCCTATCTGTAATATATAGGGAGAAAAAAATACTAGTTGCACAAGATCATATGTAGGTGGGATTGCACTGTTTATGTTTCTATTTGTACATCGCTAGAACCAAGCCAATAACTACATTGTGATATCATATATCTAATACTCATGTATGTGCCCATCTGTGGATACACATATCCATTGATCCATCTCACAGTGACAACAAACAGATAGTCCTGCAGATTTGGGAGACTCTGAAAAAGTTAAAAATACATTGTCTGTGCATGCTCTGCCATACTCCAGGGAACTTCCACCATCTCTGCTGGGGTTGATATTGCTCCTGGTGGACAGATAGCTGCTGGCAGGCTCCAGCCAGCCTCCCCTGTCAAAACTGCAGGCAGGTAAGCACTGTGGTCACCACTGATGGGGAAAGTTGCTGGGTGGTCAGGTAGGGGGTGAAATGAAGGGGCTGGCTGGGTGGGCAGGGAAGTCTCCGCCTCTGTCAGCAACTAATTAGCCATCTGGTTGGGGAATGACTGTCTCCTCTGCTAGTGGGAAGGAAAACCACCAGGTGGGCAGCTGTGAGAGTTACTACTGCCACCCCTGTTGAGACCCAGAAGGCAAGCAGTCGAGGGATGGAAAAAGAATTGTTGCCTGCAGCCAAGGCCTCATTCGAGAGAAAGGAAGAATGACTAGGTGTTATGAGGAAGGACAATAAGAGAAAAACTGACTAGCATTGGAGACAGAGAGAGAGAGAGAAGAGGAATGAGAGGATGTGATGTAGGAAGGAAGAAATTAGAAACAGTGATGGGTGGGCAAAACAGAAAGAGAGAGAGAGAGAAAGTGAGAGTGAGAGGAGGTGGGTCCCCCAATTATAATTAGCTATTTATCACTAGTCATTCTTAGTGATGAATGAGCTGCCCCCTCCTCCCCAAGTAAATGAATAATTTAATCATTGAGAGTATATCTGAATCACTCTTTCCCTTATCCTTCCATCTCTCCCAACCATTTTCTGAAGTACTGCTGAAGTGAAGGAAGCAGTGCTAGGGAAAATGATTTTGTCACTCTTCTCTTGCGCTACACCTCTCTGAATAGCATTTCAGGTACCAGAGACCATGGGAAATGTAGTTTTCAAAGGATGTTTGGCATCTTTATCAGGATCCCTGCAAGAAGGAAACTTCCCTGCTTTTCTACCATGACAGCTGTAGTAGCATCCTAGTGGGTGGGATGAATGACTGGAAAAGAGAGGGAAGTTCTTCACCAGCTCAGAATACAGCCCCAAGTGGAATCAAACTCATGATAATGATCACCTTAGGCTAGAAGTAAATTTTATGAGTTGCTGAAGTTAATAATCCAAACCCAATGGTTACCAATTCTGGAGAAATCATTACTGCCCTTGGGAACTGAAATGGTAGATAAACCACAATGATGGGCCCTTTAGAAGCAAGTGCTTGCTGTGGAAAAGGCAATTGCTTTTTCCAGGGACGTAGGTATAGATGTTTTATGGGGGGGGTTCGGGGGGGCACACCCCTACCCACCCCTAGGGCATAGCCACGCCCCCACGCCCTGCCCTTGGCCTAGTGCTTATAAAAGCAGCTCTTCGAGGTCGGGGATGGCAGACTCCTCTGCCCTGCCCTGCCCCTCCCCTCTGGGCAGAGGCATAGAGGGAAAATGGAGCCTGGTGCAAAATCTGAGTTTTGCCCCCTCCCAGGCAGCTGCTGTGATGCTGGAATCCACCCCCAAACAGCATCACTTTCAATGGCGTTTAAACTAGAGAGCCCAAATCCTCCTTTTAAATCCACCTTAAAGGGAGAATCTGGGGTCCCTAGTTAAACAACATTGAAAGTGATGCTGTTTTGGGGTGGATTATCCCCCACCCTGAAACAGCATCATCACTCTCTCTAATGTGGCAGTGAGGGTTAAGAGCAGGTGCATTCTAATCTTGGAGGAACCAGGTTTCCCCTGCTCTGCCACTTCTGAACTGTGAAGACCTATCTGGGGAATTCAGATTAGCCTGTGCACTCCCACACATGCCAGCTGGGTGACTCCTTGCCAGTCATAAGCAGCTTTTGAGCTCTCTCAGCTCCCACCCAATTTCTCACAGGGTGTTTCGGCTTGTGAGGGTGCAAGGGCAAGGAGATTGTAAGCCCCTTTGAGTCCCGCTAAGCAGGAGAGAAAGGGAGGATATAAATCCAAACTCTTCTTCTTCTTCTAAATCTGAGGGACTCCTCAGATTCTCCCTTTAAATCCACCTAAGAGGGACACTGGGATTTAAGACGAGAATCTGGGAAAATTTGGGGTGCCTGCTGTCAGGTGGCAATTGTTAAGCTAGAAGCACCAAACTTTCAGGATATCTTTAGTGAGTCTCTCCTAATGATACAATTTTCACCCAGGCTTTGGGTGAAGTTTGGTTCAGGGGCAAAAGTTATGGACCCCAAAGGTGTAGCCCCCATCTTCTATTATTAGTCTCCCATTGAAAACAATGAGGATGAGGCACTCCCTTTGGGAGTCCATAGCTTTGGACCCCCTGGACCAAACTTCACAAAACCTGGGTGGTATTAGTAAGAGACTCTCCTGATAATACACCCCAGGTTTGGTGAAGTTTGGTTCAGGGTGTCCAAAGTTATAGACCCTCAAAGGTGTAGCCCCCATCTTCTATTAGCTCCCATTGGAAACAATGGAGGATGGGGCACCCCCTTTGGGAGTCCATAACTTTGGACCCCCGGAACCAAACCTCACCAAACCCAGGTAGTATCATCAGGAGAGTCCCCCAAACAATCCCTGAAAGTTTGGTGCTGCTAGCCCAAACAATGCGCCCCCCTGCAGGCCACAAACCAAAAAAGCACTAAAATGTTTTAAAAACCCACAAACGGGTGGGTGGAGCTTCGGACATGAATGGGGGGGGGGTTTCAAACCCGAGAACCCCCCCTTACCTATGTGCATGGCTTTTTCACAAGTACCTGTTGACAGCACCTGAGGAAGATTCACCAAGCCCTCTATCAGCCGTGTGTATGATTCCCATCAGCTCTGCCAGTTGGCCATGCTGGCAGGGGATGATAAGAACTGTAGTCCATGAACATCTGGTCAGACATAGGTTGGAGAACCCTGCCCTATTTGATCTGTTTTTGAGCCCATTAACAAAATATGTGGTGGGACATGACCCGGAATTAAGACTTTCAGGCAGCTGCTAAGGCCACACCCCTACTGTGATAGACCAATAGTAACCATTGGAGCCACCTAATGCCTGCTGCTCTTCCTTGGTGCTGACAGAGACGGAGCTACCAGGGGACGGGAGGTGCACATTGCATCGGGCGCAAGCCTGGGGGGGGGCGGAGAATCCCCCATGCGGCCCAAGGTCTTCTGGGAAGTGTAGTTCCCACCAGGCTGTTTTCAGCCTCAAGTGAACAGTCTGCTTTTTTCAGCCTGCACTTTCAGGCTGAACTAAAGTAAGTGTGTGAGGGGGGGGTTGGGGCGGAAAATGCAGAGTGCGCACTGGGCGCAGTATAGCCCAGCTACGCCTCTGGGTGCTGATGTTGCTCCACCATTCCTCTTCCTGTGGCCAGAGAAATAATACAAACCAGGAGCTGAACAGTGAAGGGGGCAAGGAGGAAAAGCATCAACCACAGCAGTAGTTTGGATGTATCATGCCATAGAACATCCTCTTTTAAAACCACTGATGCGCTGCACGTTTAGTTTACATGAAGCTCAGAAGCTCATGACTGTCTCAAAAAGAGGATCTTGGAAATATGATTCCAAAGTCTACTTCTGCAAATAAATCTTGTTTCCCTTTGAAGTTTATGATTCCAATCCAACGGGGTGCCCAGCTCCTTATTTAAGCATTTTAAAAGATCCAAAGCAAAGAAGGGCTTATTCCTGCACTAGGTTAGATGTACTACCTTCTGCCATATTACAAGGCAGGTTTAAAGGAGTCCCTAGAGAGAAGAGATTGTGTCCATGCAGGTCAGATCAACAAGAAACTATACAACACTTGTTGCACTGCTGGCCAAGATTTAATAAAGCTAGGACAAAATACCTGATATTTCTAACATCACAGTATACTGAAATGTTGGTCTGACAAAAAATTGTCGACCTACTGAATAATAATAATCTGACTCAATGTGAAGCAGTGGCCAAGTGTTTATATGTAATAATGGAAATGAATCGATGATTTACTTTTGATATGGTGTATAGCATCTGATTTTAAGAACTGTTTTTATCCTATTTTATCTTTATCTTTTTAAATCCATAATATATGCCAGTAAAGGTTTATTGATTGAAAACTATTTATGGCACCCTTTTACCCATAGCCAATGGTGGGATCGAGTTTTGGGACATATGGAGAGGAGAATCTTCTGAGGTGAAAACATGCTCAATAAGAACAAATATTTGTCTTTTTAAAATAAGCTTCTCACTAGCTTCAATGAAGAACCATGTTCATAATTTGGGTGCCGTGTGGTTTCCGGGCTGTATGGCCGTGTTCTAGCAGCATTCTCTCCTGACGTTTCGCCTGCATCTGTGGCTGGCATCTTCAGAGGATCCTTCAGAGAATGCCAGCCACCGATGCAGGCGAAATGTCAGGAGCGAATGCTGCTAGAACACGGCCATACAGCCCGGAAACCACACAGCACCCAAGTGATTCCGGCCATGAAAGCCTTCGACAATACATGTTCATAATCATTATTATTCCAGACATGAATCTTTTTTAGAAACATTTTTTTATTCAAATGGCTACATAGTAACACATAAGCCTTGAATAATCTCTGCTGAACAGCAATGTGCTTTGCAGTCCTTGGGATTTTTTTGCAAAAGTGAACTTAAATCTCTGGAGAATTGATAGGAATGGTATGTTGTAAATTCCTCTAATGCTGGAACTATAAATTTGACTTTATGAAGGCTGCCCCTGCCTTTGCTTTACAGCTGACTCTATCTTCACTCTACTTTTACATTTTTTAAAAATATTACTTGCATCAAGGAGATGAACAGCTTTGTTGGTGAATTCCCCACTGAGAAATTCAGCCAGATATACCCAAATTCCAAAGGAAACAGCATTTTTTAATTGCAGTTTCCTCCTCCTCACTGCAGCGTGTGTCTAATGAGGACCTCTGAAGCGTTCTATCGTGGTTTTGCTAATGTAACATACCCCAGGAACGTGCGCGATCTGCTCATGCGGATCTGGTTCTTTCCTCATCCTGGATTGTCTTTGCAAAGCCGTTGGGGCAGGACTTTTTTTTAAAAAAAAATTTCGCGAAAGCTATGTAGCTACATAGATGTGTAGGTAGAATTTCCCCGCCTTTGCGTTTGAGCAGTTTTCTTCTGATTGGCTATCATGTTGGAGTGGGAATTGATGCATTCGTTCCAACCATTGCAAAACCAGTTGTTGCTACTCATGTGTGCATGTTTGCTGTTCCTCTCTTCACAGAAGCGTTTCTTCGTAGCCACGACCAGCGCACAACAAAAAAAGAGGCTGCACACACGTGCTCTGCGCACAGCCCACTGCGTTCTGATTGGCTGGAGATTCCACATCACTCCCTAAGGTGGGAAAAATATGCCGACTCTGTCCCTGTATCTCCCCACCAAACCGGCTTCAGTGCGTGTTTTTCAAAAAGCTGCTCTTCCCTGTCGGTTTTTGAAAAACGTGTGATAAGGGGGAGAGTGTGCGCCGAATTGAGCAGTGAAGCCATGGGGAGTCCTTGCCCAAACCAGGATTTGTGACGTGAGTATCACGGGATAATTTGCCCATGGGGAATCCACCGTTGTTTCTATAATGCCTACAGTGACTGAAAATCACCTCAAAGAAAGGCTTCTCAAAAAGGCCAGAGGAATGTGGAAATGTAGCACCTCTAAATCAAAGCAAATGAAGAGAACAATTGTTCAAAATAGTACTAGTTGAGAACAGGTTTAATTCCCTGTTGCTGCACATGAGCTTGCTGGGTAACCTTGGTCCTGTTACAGTTCTTTCAGAACTCTCTAAGACCATGTAGAAGCAGACAATGGCAAACCATCCCCAAATGTCTCTTGGCCTGAAAACCTTATGAGGTTACCATAAGTCAGACTTGGTACCTTCCATGACATCACATTGATCCATCCATCTCTCATTCCTAATAGCAAATTTGATGACGCATCAGTATAAGGCAGTAAAATGGGGCCATCTACAGAAAAGGCAGGCAATTCTACATACTCCAGGTCTGGGTATCTAGAAAAATGTTTATTTGTAAATTTAAAAAATAAAGCTTGACAAGTACTGAGTATATTCATGGCTTCCCAGGAGCCCCACCATACTGACAGCATTTCAAAATGAAGAAGTGAATCTTGGCCTGGGTGCCTGTGGGACAGCAATTGTGCTAGGGAACAAGCAGGAAAATGTTCTGTCTACCCAGTCAATTTTTTTGTCCTGCCCTTTCTTCAGGGAGATCTGAGAGGCATACATGGCCCTCCCTTTCTCATTTTTATCTTTGTGATAACATGTGAAGTAGGTAAGGCTGACTCATAGTGTTTGGCCCAGGAAGGCTTGTGGCAGACAAAGTGGGAATATAAACATGAGTATCTCAGATCCTAGGCCAACATTCTAACCAGCACACCACATCATTGTGGAGCTTCACCCCCAACAATTTCCCCTTATGATTTGAGACACACATGTATCCCTGCAATGTACCAACTCTGCCCATAGAGAAGGACAAGAAGGCAAAATTGTGGTGGACCCTGAAGCTGTTCAAGATGTGATAGCTCTGGGTGCTGAGAGGTCCAGTGGTGATTGCTGGCTGGGTTCCTGTGGTGGTTCTTGGAAACCCTGTCCAGCATTAGGCAGGTTAGGGGCTGGACAAGCAGTTACCATGAGCCAATCAAATGCACAAAGCTTTTGTCTGGCTTGGATGAGGATGGGACCATGGCTCAGTGGTAGAGCATTTTCTGTGCTATCTATTGTGCATGATAACAATCCCAGCTACAATCTCTGCCATCTCCAGTTAAAGGAAACAGGTAGTTGGTGATGTAAAGGATCTTTGCCTCAGGTCCTGGAGAGCTACTATTAAAAAATACTGATCTTGATAGACCAGGGGTAGCTTCATATGTTCATGTGTGTTTACTATAGAGCAACTAATATGAACAGCAAAACTCACCATGATAGACCGAGGAATAGCTCAACTGGAAGGCAGTTTCTTGGGTTCTTCAGTCATAACCCTTTATTACAACAACTATTATTAGTGTTTCTAAGTGATATGGTAATTCGAGCCAAATACCACACCCAGACATTTGGCATGAGAAGAAAAGAGCTTTCACTATGGTTCCATTAGCATAATTTGCTTTGCCTGGCTATCTACTCTTTTAAAAAATTCTCTTTGAAGACGAGTGACTTTCTTGAACAATAAAGAATTTACAAGGAAGATGCTGATATTTTGCAGTACACTAGAAAGTTCAGCGTATTTAGGGAATTCATAACAACACATATCCACTTAATTAATACTGAATTACTGTGAAAATCCTATTAAAGTACATGTGACATTCACATTAATACAAAATGAGTTCATCTAGAATAATGTTATCACAAGGAACACTGGGGGAATTAATAATGGCTAGACAATTATTGAGCTGTTGAAGCCACCACAGCATAAGTCAGTTCAGCTGAACTGGAAGAGTGAACCACAGTAAGTCTGTTGACTTCATTTTGTGAAGAAAATGTGCAGTTCAATTGAATTTCCATGCAAGACAATATGGAGTGGAACACAAAGCCTCATATACAGATCAGCTAATTTTTGCAGGGGCTTTGGCCTAGTGGTAGAGTATTTTCTTTGCATGTAGAAGTTCCCAGTTCCCAGGTGCAATCCCTGGAATCTCCAGTTAAAGGGATCAGAGATTAAGTGATGTGAGACTTGTCTACCTAAAATCATTTTAGAGCCATTTCAAATCAAAGTGGACAATACTGGATTTGATAGGCCAACATGCTGATCCAATAGCTGTGTTTTGAGACCCTGAAGAATTTTCAAAATAAAAGACTGAAATCTAGAAATTCACATGTTTTAATACTGCACAGTTTAGACACAACATGGAAAATAGAGACAGAATGGCGGGAAAGACAACAAGAAAGTGAAAGTGGATTGAAAGTGCATTATTCTGCATGTGCGGAAGGGGCCTGAATTGGAATGTCAAGGTCTGTATTAACAATTCAGCTGCAATTCTCCAGGTTCTTAGGCTGAGGACTTTTACATCACCTCCTGCCTAGTCCTTTTAACTGAAGTTCTGTGGGATGGAATCTGGGATCTTTTGCATACTGAGCAGATTCCTACGATGGAGTCATAGCCTCTCCCTATTTAACAAGACATCTGCGATATGTTTTAAGGTTTCATTCAAATGAATATACAATGTGGAAGGTACAGAGAACTCAGTAATCATACAAACCTAACTGTACCTGAATTTTAAAGTCAAAGGATTGAATATTTAAGAACCAATAGTAATGAACTGAAAACAACATTTATTAATACTGTAAGTAAAATTACAAGGAAGTGGTCTTTAGCCCTCACCTGCACTTAAGAAGCCAACAAAATGTTCTCTCTTCAGAGAAAAGGAGAGGAGCCTGTTCCCCCTTGTTGTTAACTCTCACAGAATTGAAGGCAACAGTCATGAAATCAAAGTGTACCTAAAGTCTGTATTATTTGGGGAGCACTACTCAGAGTGTAAAAACATGCATTCCAAGGATTACATGTGGAAACTGGGAAGCATCTCAGGTACAGTTAGGTTTCTATGATTACTAAGGTGGCATTCAGCATATAGTCTTTTTTTTATCCACCATGCAAGTATTTCATGAAATGCCTTCAATTTCCATCAGGCTGACCGACATTCCTCAGAGGATAAAGAAAGACTGACTTTCCCCACTTTCTTTTAGATTTTTCCATCACAGCCTCATCAAATAATCGCTTCTATCAAAAGCAATTGCTTTTTAATAAATACAAAAATCTGAGAGAGAAAAGGTAACAAAGCATTTTGTCTTAGGGCCCTTATGACAAACAACCCCACTGCACTGACTGTAGTTGCAAAGTGGAAATTTCAGCAGGGGAAGATTTCACATCGCTGCCCTAATTCCATAGTTCTTCAAAGAATGAAAACCAGCAAACAAAAAAGAAAGGAGGGAATAGAATAAAAAGTGCTTGAATGGCAAGCATCTTTCATTTGAAATAGGCCAACTTACCTGATTTGCCTTCCCTGAGGAAGAGTATAATTCTGAGAAACCACAGGTAAATGGGAGGACGTATTTCAAAGATACTTTTCAGTTAAAAATCAAATCATTTAAAACTTAGCTGCTGAAATTCTTCAGCTTGCATAGATATACATACCATAGCCAGAATGTTAGGACTAAAATATATTATCACAGTATTGTTATTTACATATAAGATATTAATCACTGCAGCCTGGACCCTACATAATCCAGCTCATGCTTCTCTTGCATCACTGGGGAAGCTGTCCTCTGCTTGCAGTCCATGGCTGCTGGCACTCAGGACTAAAGTATTCCAAGGAGCACATGCAAGTGATAGCAGAGGAAGTGAGCACCATTGTGGAGGATAGCTTCTGCAGTGGCAATAAACAAGAATGTAAGGAATTATTATTATTATTATTATTATTATTATTATTATTATTATTATTATTATTATTATTATTATTATTTATTTATTTATTTAATTTGTATACCGCCCGATCCCCGAAGGGCTCCGGGCGGTGAACAACATTCACTACAACATCAACAGGAGCGGTCGTACAAATATAAACACATAGGCTTCATCCCATAAAATAGCTTAAAACTCATAAAACAGCAAAAAACCATAATACATAATAAAAGGTGTCCGACCCCAATTTAAAACCTACCCTCATGGGGGGGGGATGGCAGGACCCCTCAATATGAGGGGACCCTGATGTAACTGCCCTAGGGGCAGGGCAGTAAGGGGGCACCATGTCAGCAGCTGGACACTCCAAAGGCCCGGTGGAACAACACAGTCTTACAGGCCCTGGCGGAATCCCACCCAGGTCCCCCAGAGGTCTGGACAGCTGGGAAGGGTGTTCCACCAGGCCGGGCCAGTGCTGCAAAGGTCCTGGCCCGCTGGGAGGCCAGCCAGATCATAGAGGCTGGCCACTAGCTGGCCTCTGCAGAGCGCAGAGGCCGGTTGGGACATATGGGTGATGCGGTCCCGAAGGTACGAGGGTCCCAGGCAGCTGAAAGCCTTAAAGGTCAAAACCCACACCTTGAAGATGATTCGGAATTCAACCGGGAGCTAATGCAGCTGTCGCAACACAGGCTGGATGTTTCTCTGAAGGCCTCTCCTGTGAGCAGGCATGCTGCCGATGTTGGACCAGTTTTAACTTCCGAATCAAACGCAAGGGAAGGCCGGCGACAGCGAGTTACAATAGTCCAGCCTGGAGGTGACAGCTGCATGGATCACAGTGGCCAGATCCGCCTGGGAGAGGAAGGGAGCCAACCGCCGGGCCTGGCGAAGATGGAAAAATGCAGTCCGGGTTGTATGGGCCACCTGGCCCCATTGAGAGAGACGAACCCAGGTGGGACCCCCAGACTGCGAACAGAGGGTCGGCGCCAATGAGACCCCTCCCACACCGGCGGCTGGAAATCCCTAACCTCACTCTCTCAAGCGGTTCAGCCAGAGGATCTCCTGCCTTCATGGATTCAGTTGCAACCTGCTCTGCCGCGAACCAACCAGCCCAAACAATGCTGGAGAGCCAAGGGGCGGCAACCGCCTCCTCCATCAACAGAATGAGCTGAGTGTCATCAGCATATTGATGACAGATCAGCCCAAAGCTCCGCACCAACTGAGCAAGTGGTCGCATATAGATGTTAACACATGGGATAGCAGCTTCCCCAAGTACTCCGCACTGAAGCGGGCACCTCCGGGAGGCTTCATCCCCGCACCACACTTGCGGCAAGGGAAGGCCACACTAGACCTAGAAATGATGTTACACCTAGGTCTTACAACATCATTTTTTGTATTTTCACTTGCACAAGAACTCTGGCTCAAGCACAGATTTTATGCTGGATCCAACCCATTATTTTAAAGTTGATAAAATCTGTGTGGTGGTTGGAGATCTCCTGGGATTGTAACTAATCTCCAGGTGGCAGAGATTAGTTCTCCTCGAGAAAACTACTGCTTTGGAGGGAGGACTCAGTGGCTTCATAATCCATTGAGGTTCCTCCCCTCCCCTCCTCTCCCCAAACCCTATTCTCCCCAGACTCTACCCCCCTCAAACTTTAGGAATTTCACTACCTGGAACTGACAAGTCTTGTTTATTCTCATCCAAAAAGCAACCCTAGATCCATTCACTTGAACAGAAGAAAATAAAGTGATGCACTCAGGAACTGTGGGATGTGGACCAAATGTCCTCCTTAGTGACTCCACCTGCTGCCAGTCAAGCCTCTCCAGACTGCACAGAGTCTCTTGAGTTTTGTTTTCTGTTGAGAAAAAGTCAGAAGGAAAGTTAAGTCCAGACCTGCATTATATATAGATCATCTGATTAGGAAAGCAGGCAGGTTGTTCTGTTTAAATCAGCCTACTTAATAAAACTGTCATTTAACTGTACCAAGAACAATTTGCAATCAAATTTCTTTTCCGCCAATTTTTTCTCTCCTCCTGCTGCTTTAAACTTTAAAACCCAGAGATGTTTATATTTGCTATCTATCCTCCTTCACAGGAGAGCAATTTTTATGTTTTATTACTAATTTATCTTATAGCATTTCACTCTACACAACGGGGTTTAAGTGCTTACCAGATGCTGGAATACATGAATTGCAATTGTTTTTACTTTTTAAATGGTTTTGTACTTTAGTTTCCAGAAAACCCTGTTGGTGCTTTTCTCTCTCTCTGAAGACTATGCTTTCAAACATGCAGTAGGCCCTCAAGGATTTCCACTTGCTTTGCTCCATGACAGTATCAGAATGGACTGTTGTGATGTTAATTGCAGGGAATCACCAAGGTTTCAGAGGAATTCATTTTTAGACATGCTTTGAGCTACAGATCTAACTGCATCATTAATTATTATTCTTTATTCTCCTTACAGGAGCCTTGTGGTAGTTGCATAGACAACCTGTGCTCTGCCAGCTGAACTGGCTCCAGGTAAAGTACCGAATCAGGTTCAAGGATTTTGTAGTTATGTACAAAGCTCTAAACAGCCTGGAACCGTTGTACCTGTGGGACCATTTCTGTCATTATGTCTCTTGACAGACACTAGTGAAAACTTACTTGTGATTCCTAGCCTGAAGGATTTCTGGCCTCAACCAGGGCCAGGGTCTTTCAGTCTAGGCTCCAGCCTGGCAGAACTCTCTGTCCAATGAGACCAGGGCCCTGTGGGGTTTCATGCAGTTCTGCAGGCCTATAAGACAGACCTGTTCTGCCAGAGATATGGTTGAGACAGCAGCGGTTACTATTTTGGCTTCTCCCAGTTTGCCCCCCCATCACCCATTTTAGATAACAGATTTTGTTTTTATCTGCCCCTTTTAAGATCTACCCCAGGGTTAGGGAACCTGCGGCTCTCCAGATGTTCAGGAACTACAATTCCCATCAGCCTCTGTCAGCATGGCCATTGGCCATGCTGGTAGGGGCTGGTGGGAATTGTAGTTCCTGAACATCTGGAGAGCCGCAGGTTCCCTACCCCTGATCTAGCCCATTAGCGAAAGCATATCTTTTTGCCATCTTGTTTTTAGTAGATTTACGTACAGTTTTTAAATGTTTTAATTTATAGTAGATCATTATCAGTTTTCCATACTGATAATTCAGTAAGACCCAGGTCAAGTAGAAGATCCTATGCTTTGCTAATATAAGGAGCCAATTTCAATGATCTACAGTTTCTGGATACACTTTCATTGAACCGAATTAGAGATGACCTATATGTTCATCACAGTGAACATATAGTTTTTGACAATCTCAGAACTCCTTCCCTTCCCACCATCCGACTTAAACAGCTGCTGAACAGCTTTGCTGCTATGCAATAGCTGGTGTGATGAAATTTTGAAAGTGGTTTTGCATAGTGGATAGTAGTGTATGAGGGGTTTTATGCTTATCTGCTCAGCCTTGGGAACTCCAGAAAGGTGAAGGAAACCTTTTTTTCTTTATGACAAATCCCCCCTTGTTTTTCAAGACACCAGAGAACTGACGCAAGTTGACTGAACAAAAGTAAACTTTTTTGAACAAACTAGATAGGATCCAGAGATATTTCAGAGGATGGAAATCAGGCAGGAATTAACTGTATACAGACATCAGTTTTGACACAGGCACAGTTCTTGATCAAGTTTTATAAGGTTATTTTTTCAATTGCTTAGATGTTATGAGAGGTTAGATGTTAAGATGGTATAGTTAGATGTTACCGGCTAATGGATTCACAATGACTTGGGATTCTAACATGTTGGTACCTTTTCACACAGTACACATACAGCCTTGACATTGTTAGCTGTCCACTTCACATAAATCTCCCTCCTAAAGCAACAATAGCAGAACATTAATACACTAGACCAAGAATCCACCTGTTTGTATAATTCCCATCCCAACTGGCCTTGGAACTCTTCTTCTACACCCAGAATATATATTCCCTTTCCTTTTATGTATGATAATCTGTTGACAGTTTCACTACTATTTCACCTTCAGCCTTGACCACTAAATAAAACTTCCAATTTTCCTGTCTGTATATTGTCTGCTTTTAGAACACGCTGACACTCAGTATATTTCAAGTGAGATCCACTCCCTGACTGAAATTCCCTCAGATATTTAACACATGCAGTGAAGGGATATGATGTTAACTCGTAGAAATCCAAATTTAAAAAGCTCGCAAAAATTTTCCTCTCACAGAAATACCCCCCCCTCTTTGAATCAGCTGGTTGCTTCACCAATCGCAGGTCAACACACCCAGTCAGGATGCTTTCTTGTTCGCAGGAAGTTCCTCCCACTCTGTTGTGGTAGCACCTTGTTCCATTGACTGACTTGCACTTTTAATCCTCTGTTTTACTGTGTAGTCCATCACAGCTGTGTTTTCAAATGGGGGACATGCCGCATGGTTCAGCAAAGTTCATATTATAATAATGTCCAATTCAGTATGGTTATTCAAATCTGCCTTGCGCAAATCATCTACCTGTTTTGTAGATGAATGTCCCACATAAGTGGGAAGGTTGAAATATCCATTTAACAGTCATGATGTTTTCACACATACCCTATCATAAGCTTCTTCTTAAATACAAAGATCACAAATGGACTCTCCAGTTACAAGACAATAGCTAGTGACTGAAAAAGAGAAGTCCCAAATGTTCCTTAACTGAGCCTCGATAAGCTGATTGGATAGTTCTGGTCATAGCGAAATTGTGGCAGATAGCTTAAAAATTGTGATAGACTGGAAATGAACAAACAGATGAGACAAAGTTTGTGTGCTGCGTGAGGAAAGGAATGGAGCTTTAACTCTGCAACCTTCACTTGGTTTTATTTTACGGAAGGATGTAGGAGATGGGTTTACATAGTAAAACTGGGAGGAACTGGATTGATAAAATCCCTTCCCCCTTCCATGCCTGGCCCTGAGTTAAACTGAAGCTGTATGAGCATGCAATGTGTATTTGATGGATGTATGGAGATGTATGATCTATTTGAGGCCTGACGGAGACAAAACCTACACACATTTCCAAAGCCCCAATGAAATGACTCTGATGAAGTAAAACCACACAAAAAACTCTGCTAAACCTATTAATAAGATAGGCTGAGCATGGTAATACAACCAGAGGTTCTTCCTTTGAATCTCCTTTTGTTTTCTGCAGAAATCACTGCCTGCCCAGATTGACCATGTTTAATGTCCTTTATCTTATTGCCCAATGAGTTGGACATTGGTACATCCCTATACCTGGAAACAGTGTTAACCTCCTCTCACACCTTGGGAATGTCTGCAACAAAGTGCCCTTTCAGATAATGGTCATGGCTGTCACTGTGACAGAGACAATAAGGTCACCTTTTTGATTTAACTGACCTTTATATTTTCTTGTTTCCACATTAATTAGCTCCTAGCTCTTCAAGTCTACTTCTGAGCACTGACTTCAGACGTAGTGAGTTGACATTAAAATAAATTGTGTGTTTAGTTGTGTGTGATGGAGAGGGGGATGGTTTGAATGAAAGCAATGGAATCTCGTTGACATGCACTTCAGTTGACATCGCTGACTTCTTTCTGAGTCGTCACAAGCAGTCATGCAAATTGTTATGCTAAGCACACTTTACAGCAGTTTTTTTTTACAGGCAAATTAATCCTACTGGAAATAGGAAGTATAAAAATAAAGCAGGTGAATGAATCAATATGAAAGGAAGATCACCACCTGATATAATGTAAATCTGGTGAATGGACTTTGGCAGGGCACATCTAAAATATGGGACTCTGCCATGAATAAAGTGGGATAAAGAAAGTGCTACAGATATGTTAAATTACTGGGATGCTGGTTCAATGATTCAGAAGAGGTTAATTGACAAGGGCACCTGAATAATGTTGAGTGCAATCTGATTCACAATTGTAATGCATTCATGGGTAGATGCATCTGGTAAGTAGAATCTCCAGCAGGATCCCAATACATCCCCCCAACAGAATCTCTTGTCTGCAATGACCCCTATGATCATCCATCAAAGTTTCAACCTGATCACCTCTGGGGGAAAAAAAACACCTCCCTGTCATTTGGGATGAAATTGGGTAGCTGTGTCCAAAAGGTAGGATTTGATAGGTTCATTTCCTGCATGTTTCAATACTGATCCCAGATGTCAACATCCACAATTGCTGGAGCCTCACAAGTGAAATCTAGTTGAAAAGGGAGCAATTGTGCCAATCATGGGCATGCAATGAAAGGGAAAAAGGAGGGATGGTGCTCACTCTCTCTCCCCCCCCCCATTCTTGCTTCCTGAAAAACACACTGGAGCAATCCCAGATCTTATAGTCAAGCACTGGAGTGTTGCCTTAGCAGGTAGATGGGGTGAGGAAGAGAAAATGCACATGCAACATCTTGGAAAGCAGCCAGGGAGAGACTAGGGCAGAGATCCACCTGGCAACATTTCTGATATTTGTAACTCATTAGAACCCCTCAAAATAATTACATTTGCTACTTCAATAGGCTTTGCCACATGAGCTTGCATTTGTGTAAGGCTCATTGAAATCCATTGGTCAGAGCCCCCAGTGTTTAGTGAGCCTTTCTCAAATAAAATCTCTCCATCTTTCTCACCTGGAGAAACAGGTTCCTCTCCGTTTTGTAACCCTGGTCATGACATTGTGAGTGACAATGACTATTAAGAGAACTGTGACCCAGCTGAACTCTGAAATGTGTTAAAACGTTGTAGTGTTTTATTTGTCAACCAAAATGATGGTGCTTAACCCTTCTGTGGAAGAGGCAACATGGCTCAGTGGAAGAGCCTCTATTTGGGGCACAGAATATTCCAGGTTCAATCCCCAGCATCTCCAGCTATTACAACTGTGAGCCAAGTTACCAAGATCAGTTCCTCTGGAGAAATCAGCTGCTTTAGAGGGTGCCCTCTAGGGCATTATACACCACTGAAGTCTCTTCCCTACCCAAACTCCATCCTCCACAGGGTCCATCCCCCCCCCAAACTCCAGATATTTCTCAACCCAGAGCTGGCAACCCTCCCAGTAAAAGGGCCAGGCAATAGGTGGTGTGAAAGACATCCTCTGAGGTCATGGAGAGCAATTGCCACTCAAAGTTGACAATATTTATTTTGATGGACCTTGGATCTCATTCAATGGATGGCAGCTTCATGGATGTTTTAAAATAAGAGGTGAGACAAAAGGAAAGAAGGAATGGGAGTCTTGAAACCTGGACTGCCATCCATAGGTGTATGCAGTAACCAACACATTATCCAGCCTTCTTGATTAGCTTTATTGGCCACTCACCAACACATATCTATACTTTTATTTTATTTTATTTATTATTTTATTAAATATATACCCCACCCATCCCAACCTAAGTCAAGCTCAGGGCAGCTTACATACAAGGTTAAGATACAATACAAATACAGTCCAAAATAATACTGATAATACAATAAAATGCAGCACTAAAGTACTCAAGAGACTTGAAATCTATAAATGGTGAACAACTTAAAACAGAAGATCCCAAGCTTGCAAAATTATATCACTCCCCACTTTACACAAAGGTGGAAGCCTTCAGACTAGTTAAGAATAGGCTCTTGGATCTTGATTTTCATAATTTGACTCTTGCAGCCAAGATAACCTATTCTCCAATTACATTATTAATCCCATGTGAGCATGGAATTATGGCAGCATATTTTTGTCTGCTGATTAATCCCACCCAGAGGAGAGCCTTGACTACTGCAAGATGTAATGTGCTGCCATCAGCTCTGCTGGAAGGAAGATTCAAGAATATGGAACATTCTAAAAGAGTTTGGTCATGTGATCTGATTACGGTTGAAACACTTGACCATTCTCTGTTTGCCCTAAATACAATAAGATACGCATGAAATACATGAATTCCATTTTCCTGCAATGTTCTCAGTGGCAAGAGTGTTATAAGGTATCCAATCTCCTGAACAGCTCTGATGTGCTCGTTTGTGAAACTGTTGCAAATTTTATACTGGAAATTAGTAATTTTAACTGTATTTCTTAAACTTGTTTTGCTTTAAAATATTGTCCTGTTTTGTATGCCAATACAGGCTGGTGTGTGTGTGTATATATCACACCCCACTTTACACAGTTCAGTTATCAAATTGTTAAGGGGTGAAAAGAAAAGGGAAGGCGTACAATGTAAGAAGTGCATGTTGGAAATTTTGATACATTCTAATACTGTTCACCTATGGTATTTTGTGTGTGCGTGTGTTATATTTGTTGTAAGGCGTTAGTGGCTTTTGCGCCAGGGACCTCCACTAGGGCGGGGGGCTCAATAAGAGTGTTGTCTTTCGTCTGGGTAGGGCTGGGCTTGAGGATGCAGGCCTGGAAGCCCTGTTTCAAGCTCGCTACCCCTGGCAGGAGTGGGGTGCTCGGGCCAAAATCGGGTAGGCTTCCAAGTGACATCTAAGTAACCTTCTGTCCCGGTCCCCATTGGGGGACGGTGCCGGGTTCAGCGGTGCGCTGCCCGAAGGGCGAGGGGTCAGCTGTGGAGCTGACAGTGACCAGGTTCAGTGGTTCGCTGCCTGGTGGCCAGGATGTGCCCCGATATGCCTGCCCAGCTTCCAAAAGAGTTATGCATTATTTGTTAATAAACCGGGCTGCGGCCATTTCTTTTCCAACGAATTTAAGTGTGTGTTTGGTTTGTGAGGGAAGCGGAATCCGCACATCTGCACGCAAAAGGGAAGGCGTACAATGTAAGAAGTGCATGTTGGAAATTTTTATACATTCTAATACTGTTCACCTATGGTATTTTGTGTGTGTGTGTGTGTGTTATATTTGTTGCTTATGTCATGTCATGTTATGACCAATGGTTACAACATTAAATTCGATTCAGTTCAGTTCAGTAGGTTTGATTGTTTAATTTCATTCACACAGTAATTTTATGCTAGCCTTGACTAACTAGCCATTGAGGGCTGTGATGGGTACAACATCCTACCTGTCACAGCATAGCCAGATTGAATGTTTATTTTTAGATTATTCCTGTGTTACCCAAACCTTCTGAATTGGGTGGGCTAGAAAGTTAAACCAGGAGGAAATAAGACCTGTTTTTCTATTTCTATTGTTTAATATTTTATTTTTCTTTCTGCCTTTCGTTATTACAACATTTCTACCTTCACCTTTTCTCATGGTTCAAGGCAGCCTGTAATAATAGTTAAAAACATTTTCAGTTAAAACCATAAAATAAAATAGCCAAACCCACTAACCCTGGCAAGTAGGCAGGACCTGGGGCACGTTTTGAAGATCTTCAAAGCTCTCACCTCTCCAGGAAGCCCAATCCACCAAGTTGTGGCCACAACAGAAAAGGTCAAGGCTCTGGTCGATGCCAGCAATGGGTCCCTGAGTGGCTGGATAGCCAACAAATGGTTGCCCTGACAACCATAGTTTGCTCACTAGGTCATGTGGAAGGAGTCTGTCCTTCCCATTTGAATGTCCACAGTGCAATAACTTCTTGAGAAAAATACTAAATCAGAACTTTTATCAACTTGGATTTAAAGTTTTTTAAATTAACAATGTGATTTCCCCCCGATATTATATAATATATTTGTGCTAAATTGTTTTTTTAAAACACATCTATTGGAGAAGTTATTTTATATAGAAGCGGACAATTTTGGGTCCAAATGATATGTTATGGGATCTATGTTCAGATTCCTCATCATGTAAGATAGTCTCACAAAATAGCTTCTGGGGAGGGGGATGAGAAGGAGAAATGCTGAAGCATTGGGGAACTGACCTCCCCTGGTTTGTTTTAGTCCCAGAATGGGAAAAGACAGGGACACATTTGGAAAGACTGGCTGGTGATGAGATTAATAATCTAAAAGAGTAATGGTCAATTTGTTTCAAGAAAGAAACAAATTAGAACAAACTGGACCTATAGCTAGTGTTAGAATTCCAAAAGCTTCAATAAGATATTTAGGAATTTTGTCCAGATTGCAACTTGTGTAAGCACAACTATACAGCTTCAACAAAAAGTACAAGACAAGACATAAAAATGTAGTCTTCTCTGAAAGTCTTCTTTATGGGGAAACAGCTGTTATAATAAATACCTTTTCAGAGATTTTTATTGAAAAAATAAAAAAAAGTTATACTCATGTGTTCAGCAAAACAAACAACGAGCATTTAAGATATTTAAAAGATATTTTGTCAAAAGTCTGGTAGTCTTAGACACGCATCTCTATTTTGAAGTTAACTAGCTTTCAATTGGAGAGGGGAAAATGGAAAATAAAAGAAATATGTGTGGGTTTCTAGAAAAGCCATTTTGTAAATTCTTCTAAATAAAAGAAAACATAAAAGGGAGGGCAATCGGGCCCAGCTAGCTTTTTGTTAAATTTGCCAAATTCTTTTTGCTGCAGTTTTTATCCCACGTGACTTTTGTCCTGTGATCCCCAGCCCCAGTTTTCCCCAGACCTCCCTTTCTTACCAGAAGTAAAGATGGTTGGATCCAGGTCCGGGTGTTTATTGGGGGAAAGCTTCATCTTGACAAATCTATTAAAAGTTTGGGAGTTATTTAGAAAAAATATATATTGCCCTGGATAAATTTTCTATAACTTCAGTTAATTACACATTGGTACCTAATTCCACATAGGCTAGCAAAAATTTATATCTCTCCGAGGTTCTGGAAATGTAATAGAGTAGATCCTTCTTTCACTCTCACTGAATATGCCCGATGGGGATGGATTCTGTAGATAAATGATGACTGTGATTAATAAAATATTAATAGATCATCTACTCTCAGACCCTTACATTTGTTTCTTCTAAACAAACCATAAGTCCCTTTAAGAGTAGATTATATGTCTTAGCATGTCCAGTTACTGCAGAAAAGAGTTATTTCTTGGTACAAAGGAATTCATTAAAGTGGGTGCTTTTGGGATTAGAACTCACAGGCATCAAGGATTTATATACCAACTCTGTTGTTTTTAACATGGTACTATTTTTTTATCTAGAAGGTTTTTCAGAAGTTTTACAGCTACACACATAAAAACTAATGTATAGAGTTTCTGTTCTCAGAAAAAGGGGTTTTTTTTACTTAAAGGTAACTAAGCAGGCCGAGGAAAGGGGGAGTATCCAGAGGTTAAAACTTTTCCGAGGGTAATGTTAATATAACATTTGTTGATAGGACAGTGATTTCTTTCCTGTTTATTTTGAAAGTTCTAAAAATTTCTGGCTTGGATCCCAAGCAGTATGAGTTGAGTGATTTTAGACTCCCTGTCTTTCCCCCTCTCAATGGGGTGTTCCTTGCTCTTCAAATTCATGTTTCTTCATGACAGCAGACCCAAAAGAAGCTTATGAGGGGAAATTTGGATTCTGCAGCAGGAGATAGCAATTGGTAACTATTGCCCAACTCTCTTATGTAAGCAGCCAACCCATTTCCCTGGAACAACTACTGCTGAGCTGATGGAAAAACTCCAGAGGACCTGTGCTTGTGAAATTACAGTTGTAAAGCCAATAAAAACAGTTGTTTTTGAGCTACTTGTGCAAATGCAGAGGTGGGATCCAGCAGGTTCTCACAGGTTCCTGAGAGTAGGTTACTAATTATTTGTGTGTGCCGAGAAGGGGTTACTAATTGGTGATTTTGCCACGTGATTTTTGCCTTAGTTACGCCCCTCCTCTCAGCAGTAGTGCGCAGAACTTGAAGCAGTCTAGCAGGAGGTGCACCGGCGTGCGTGGCAGCCTGCGCCTGCGTGCATTCGTTTCCCACCCAAGGACCAACGCAACGCAGCGGCTGCATCCTTGCCACAGTCCTGACCAGGAATGCCCCGCCCCCGGAATGCCCGGTCACGTCCCCGTCGTGCCCCACCCAGTCCCATTGGCGCTACGCCACAGTTTGAATCTCACCCCCATGGGAACCTGTTACTAAAATTTTTTGGATCCCACCACTGTGCAAATGTATAATTTTGTTTAGGAATTAGGACCAAGTTCTAAATTTCCACCGCAGATGGGTAAGTGGAGCTTCTCTTTAGAAATGGTTGCAAGATATTTGAAGAAGTTATGCTGCTGTTTTTACCAGCATGAGGGGGAAGAATGATGAAAGTTTTGATGCTGCTGAAACCCAAGAACAATCCCTTGATATCTTGATTCAACATCTTGAAGAAGTTTGTTTTCCCCTTGACAACTGGATTCCTGTATTACCTAATGATTATGTATTTGTATTAGTCTGCAGTGCGGTATAGCTGATAATATTTTTTGTGTAAGATTATTTGCTTCACAAAAGGGATGTTCCTATATAAATTTTTGGTAAAATATCTTTTGGGTGGTAGTGGTGCAATTTGACATTTGCATCTTACATTAATCCTGGGACTGAGACTGATACCAGGAAGGGGCAGAAGGTAGCCCTTTCCACACAAATCACTGAACATGTTTTGAAAACATTTTCAACCCTCCCTTTTACCATGATGTATGTTTCCCCTGAAAAAAATTCTGGCCTATGTGATTTTTCCCTTTTGTTTTGAGTTATGTGTTCCATTGATACTTCAGTGCCTCAAAGTTACTTGTCACAATTCTCTATTCCTCCTGCAATCGATGCCTTGAATATTGTAGCCAACCTGACCTATAGCAGTGCGGAGTGGGAGAGAATGGTCTTTCTCCGGGAATGCTGCCCTGTCAGCAGAACAGGTCAATAGGTGAATGCATAAGTAACCTATTGACCTTGCTATCTTCATTGTGACTCACATGCTACAGACTTCATTGTTACTCACATGCCAAGCTACTTCTATTGAGAAGGCCTCACCTATTGACCTCACAGTATATATACTCCACTTGCTTTCCTTTCCTACATCAGATCCTCTGAAGATGCCAGCCACAGATGCAGGCGAAACGTCAGGAGAGAATGCTGCTAGAACACGGCCATACAGCCCGGAAACCACACAGCACTCCAGTGATTCCAGCCGTGAAAGCCTTCGACAATACACTGGTAAATATAATCTTTGATGCCCCATCATCCATTCTTGCTCTATATCCAAAACCTATCTTTCACCTCTAAATTACATTCTAGGAAACCTTGTGTGTGTGTTTTTTTTTACTGCAGTAATTGAGTGATTGTGAGTGAGATTTATTTTATTCCATTTGTTATTTTCTTAATAAAATCCTTTAAAAAAGAAATTCAGGTTTGAAATTATAGGTTTGATTTGAAACCTCTGTAATAACATTAGGTTGTCCGTTGGTCATTCGGGCCCTGGTCCGGTCCGTCTCTGGCCCCATCATTATTTTGTGGTAACAATAACGTTGCCCCTCAAGCAAAGTGCTAAAAAAACAAACAGAAATGAGCAAATAAACAGGCAAATGAGCTCAGATAATGGCACTCAGGAGTAAGTTATGGGAAAGCAGAGAAGCATGGGAAATGTAGTCAGTAGACTGCACAGCAACCAAAGATGTTTTCAAAACGTTTTGACCAGAGAATCATTTTAAAAGAGGATTCATTTAAAACATTTTGAGGCTGCAGATAAAACATTTGGGGGTAAAAACCATGTGAAACTCCATGGATGAAATATTTTATTTCGTGCCTCAAAATATTTTAAAAGATCTGCTTGGAAAGGGCCAGTGACTGCCAGTATTTGTCATGGTGTGCTAGAATTGAGTAGGGAACAACTTCTCCAGGTTTATAGTTTCCCCAGTCACTGGTGGTCTGTGATACAATGTGTGGCTTATATGATAAGGAGATATGAGGAACAAAGGTTGCTGGGACGAATGATAGTTGGTAATGATGCCTATGAATGGAGTGGAGGGATGGCTACATGGGATTCAAAATGACAGGCATTTGGGACAGCCAATTGGCAAAAACAGCTCATCCCAATCTGATGCTGCAAAATCTCAAGATCACTGTGTGCTGTTTGGCTGCTTCTATATATGGTTGACAGGAGGGTGTCATCAGAGTGTCATCCCATGATTGGAGGATGTAGATAGTATCACTATGGATTGTACTGTAGTTGCTATGATCTTATAATCTTGGGTCTTCCTTGTTCTTCTATCCCTCTCAGACAACATAGTTTATTGACTAATCATGCTTGTGTTGCTCAAACAATGGTGATATCCCAGCATCTAGAGTTTAGGATTGCGTTGTCCATCTCTCAACTGTAATTCTCTTTGCGACGTTATTAGTGTCAGTCATCTTTTTTCTTATAATCCACTGCCCTGCTTACATAGTTTTTGTAGATCGTGGACTTATTTCTAAAACTTTGTGAGTTTGAAAATTTCTTAATCTGTTTAAAATGTTTAATACTTAACTGTAGTGGGTTTCCCAAGCTGTATGACAATAATCTGCTGATTTTATCTCCTAATGTTTTGCTCACATCTGCAGCTAAAATCTTCAGAGACATGTCACAGTAAGATATGTTGTGATGGCATATTGTGGAGTGATTTATATGATTTTTATGGTGGGTATCTGTTTTGTCCTTCTTCCAGATGGGAGGGGGGGAGTTGCATTTTCAAGTGTCCAGGTGCAGTTCACGTGCACTTACGTTTTTATGTATCTTGGTAGTTTGAACATGTGTGACTCATCTCAGAAACTGGTGTGAGGTAAAATGTGGAGGGGGAAGAGGGAAGGAGCTTGTGGTATCTGGTGGATTGTTGAATGGTGTATGAAACACCCCCTGGTTTTGTTTTGTTTTTACTGCTAGGTAGTCAGGTTTTGTTGATTTTCAAACTCTCTTCCCCACATTTTTGGAACTGTCTCAGTTTTTGTGGATTTCAATGTCTTTCTTGTGTATTCTGACAAAGTAGCAGGGGCAGTTGGAGTTGTCAAGAATTTCTGTGTCTTCAAATAAGATCCTATGTCTGGCTTCAGTCAGAACATGTTCAGCTACTGCTGATTTCACAGGTTAGCTTAGTCTGAAGTGCCTTTCATGTTCTTTTATTCTTGTCAGGATGTTGCATTTTGTAGTCCCTATGTATTCTTGTCCACAGCTGCATGGTATGTGATAGACTCTTGCGAAGGTAAGGTAGTCTCTCTTGTCCTTTGCTGATGGTGCCATTTGTTGTATTTTTCTGGTGGGTCTGAAGACTGTTCGAAGGTTATATTTTCCCATTAGTTTTCCTGTTCAGTCAGTAATTTCATTGATATACAGTAGAAATACCTTCCCTGTGGGGGTCTGTTATACCTCAGTTATGCATTTTCTCTCAGTTTTACAGCTCTTCTGATTTCTGTTGTGGAATAGCCATTTGCTTGCAGAGCCCAGTTTAGGTGATTCAGTTCATGAGAAGGTGAGGTTTGAAGATCTGTTTTGCACAATCTACCAGAGCTTTAATTATGCTTCTTTTTTGTCATGGGTGGTTGCTGGAATTTTTGTGTAGATGGGTCATTTTTGATAGACTCTGTGGCCCAAAACAAACCAACAATTGTATTATAAGTATAACTGCCTTTCTTTATTGCCATGCTTTCTGCCTTTGTAACCTCTTTCTTAATTTTGGTAAGTCATGCCTCAGTCACCTTTCTTATTTTTCAGTCTGCGTTATTGTAGTCCCATTGCATTGTCTATTGGAGGTCTTTTCATATTTTGTAATCTGCCTTGAGTCTCAGTGAGAAAATCACTGAGGCTATAAATGAAGGTAACAATTACAATAACCAAAGCAGTAATAAAATAAACCTGTTCATGTTTTTAATAATACTAATGTGTATATGAACATCACTGATAGGAGTCTAAAATTGTAACCCCAAGAACGTTTCCCCAGAACAGAGGCCGATTCCACACAGCAAATGTACAGCAGGTTGCAGTTGTTATAAAGAACCCATTTTCTTTTTTCCCATTCACATGCAGTCATTATAAAGGAACCCCCACAGCCATACTGATCATCCCACAATATGACCGGCTGCACTTATGTAGCTATGCAGATGCAACCTGCAAATAAAAAAAAGAAAATGGGGCCTTCCTGCAATGGCAGGACAATGGCAGGTGGATTCTCCCTGACCGTGGATGGCACAGTAAAAGAGAGGGAAATAAAGCACCTTCTGCCTGGCCATTCACATGGGAACGACTGCAACGACTGCATCCGCCTAGAGCCCTCCAGGGATGAGGCAGTCTACGAAATCCAAACAAATAACAACAACAACAACAACAACCACAATAATAATACCAATAATACCAACAACAACAACAACAACAACAACAACAACAACAACTCCTCAGGATTTTTCAAAAGGATTGCTTGTTTAGTGATTTTCAAAAATTCTGGGTTGAGGGAAATAAAATGGGGCAGGTTTGAAGTCCTCTATGAAGTCCTCTATGAAGTCCTCTCACCAAAACGAGTTACATAGCATCTTACACCTGTGACTTTTGCCTGTGCAGAATTGACCTAAGAGCCATTAAATAAAATGAGTCTTCCTTTTGAGTAGACCCACTTAGGACCCCTCCCTACCCTTTTAAGACCATTGTGTTGGCAGTGGTAGGTGATATAGTGTTTCCTTCTCTCTTTTGTATTTTTCTAATTGCAATTCCCACTAAGCATTGAAATGATTTTAACCCCATTTCTTGCAGAGCAATAATTTAGTTCTTTCTTTCCTGACCATTCTGTCACAGCAATACAAACTGCTGTTCTCCTCTTCATCATCATCTTTATGGCCCGTTGAACTAACTACTGCTCCATTGCACCCCTTCTACCAAAATTCCCCTACAACCGAGACTCCCAATCAGCTCTTTTTATGCATGTAACAATGAAATCAGCGCATGGTCACGGTGGATTTAGATACTGTTCTGTGTCATTGTGAATTTGCATTTACATTTTCCTCACTCACTTTTTCTAAATGATAAAATTGATATATAAATCTTGCCTGTGTTCAGTCAATGGGTTTCAGTCTAAAAAGCAGAGCAGTTGGTATTAAAATTCTGTGTGATGGGATTTAAGGTTTCTTTGATCTCAAGAAAAGGAGGTCATGCTACAGACAGGCTATTCTGCCTCTGATCACTTAATTTTGAAAAGCCCTGGTGTTTCCGGAAGCTTTTTCACAATGCTTCTTCTTAAAAAAAGGTAACTGCAAAAATAAAAATTCTAAGGATCCTAGTCTAAGTGATTACATTCACAACTTCATTTTTTCTGTTGTTCCAGTTGTTTGGCTCCCAAATTATGCATGTGACCTGAGAGTTCAAAGATCCACTTATCTTATTTGTAAGATAATTTGTCTTGGATGATCCTGACTCATTGACAGCATTTCTTCATCTTTTGCTTCATTCCTGAACTGAAAAGGCTATTAACGTTTATTTTAAGTGTACAAAAACGATTACCATTATTATATTAACTTGGAGCACTGTGAATTGGGGATGCTGAATTTATTATCCTAGATATACGCTCATTGTTAAAATTAGCAAATTGTTAACTAATTCTGTGTTCTTCAGTGAGAATATAGATGTTTCCTTGAAGGATGATTACAGAATCACTTTCCAACATTACAGCTCTATGTTGTCTTACATCATCATACTGAGGGTTTATGTCACATTTTAGTGTTCGCATTGTTTGATGTATTACCACCACCCCCCAACCTCCATACTTTCCCCAATAATCTTCAAAGGCAGGACAAACATCAGAGACTGACATTACTGGGCTCCTACTGAGGCTAAGTTCACAATTAGATTTTTGAGAAGTGGAGGATCCCTGAGGACTTGCAGGGAGAATCTCATTACTTCCCTTCCCATTCATTTCTCTTTCTTTTCCCTGAAAACCCTTTTAACTTCTCTCCTTTTCCTGCTTTCTTCTCTCCGTCTTATCCACCAGTTGACCTATCTTTATCTACACCCCATCTTTAATTTTGCCTCCTTCCCTCCCACTGGCAGGCTCCCTAGGAAAATTCCAACCTAGTTACATGGTGGGGAATCTGCAGAGACTTGCAGGGGGACCTTACTTTCCCCAGTATTTCAATTGTCCATTTTATTTCCTCTTTTCCTCCTCCTGGGCACCTATTCCAGCTTCCTTCTGTCCTTCCAACCCAGCCACCAACCTACATATTATCTGTCCCTCCATCTTTAGCTATTGTCATGATCTGCCCATGTCTGGTTTGATCATGCCATGTATTTCCCACCTGGGATGTGGGATCCTCTCTCTCCTCATTCCCCCCTCCTTGCTTTTCATTACTGAAGTTGGTTGTAATGTCTCACTCTTTGTGCTTTGACTTCCAAAACACTGCCTTATCAGCTCATTAGGCACCTGCTATTGTAGTTCTGTCAGTGGTGTGGAATGTAGGTTGTTTTTACCTTGGGGAAGGTCATCTTGTCTCTGGACTGTAGGACCGGTGAGGGGCCATTCTCTCCTTGGGAATGGGTAGTCAGGGATGATGTCATGTGATATGGGGCATGACCTGGGGTATAATGGAAAGCACTTGTCTGCTACAGCTTTAATTCTGGCAATAGAGGTCTAAATCCTTATTCATAATAAAGTCTAAATGCTGTTTCATAATAAAGATACCATCTGAACACAAAGACTCACTATTGAACAGTCCAGGGCACAACAGCTATATTCATTCATTTGCTTATTTATAGCCTGCCTTTTCCCCAGGTGGGAACTAAATACACCTTACATCATTGTCCTCTTCTCCATTTTATCCTCACAAACAACATTGTAAGGTGAGTTACAATGAATGCACCTGTGACTGGCCCAAGGTTACCCAGGAAGCTTCTATGGCAGAGTAGGGGTATAAACCTGAACCTTCCAAATTCTACTCCTGTATCCTAACCACCATTATTTCTTTACTTCATTTATACCATTCCTTTCTGTGCAATGTGGACACTGAGCAGTTTACATAGTTCTCCATTTTGTCCTCACAACAATCCTGTGAACTAAGTTAGACTGAGAATGTGTACCTGGGCTAGTCTTCTCTAGCAATCTATTTCAGTAACCAACACTTGAGGTGGCAGTCCTAAATACTCACCAAATCCTCGCATTGCCAGTGTTCAGGTCGAAGAGCAATTAGAAGACAGATTAGCAGACAAAAGACCACCGATCTTATAAAGGTAGAAAATTTAATGGCCTCTTTCAGTAACATCACTCAGACTGGGGAGCTTCATATCAGTTTTTAGCATTGGATTGATCCTTTTGGTGTCACTTGACTTTCTGGGCTTGCAGTTGCTTGATCTGCAAGGGGTATCTGGTTTGAGTTTGGTAGTACCTGATTCCTGAAGTGGGTTACGGGTATCGGGTGGGGTACAGACAACTGATGAATGTTTTTTCTTGTTTTCTATTAATTCCAAACACAGTGAGAAAGCCATAGCATTTTAAGTCTACAGAACTCAATGACCAGAGAGGATCAAAGACCCATATCTTTCCCTCCTGCTGATTCTCCATATTTGCAGTTTTCCCCCTGCTGATTTTCCATATTTGCAGTCTTATCAGAACTCAAGCTGGTTGGATACATGCCATTTTCTTCAGTTTCATACATTTCAGCTACTAAAGCTAAACTGGATATAGATATTAGGGCTATGAAAAGAAAGACCCTGACTTAGATTCTTCAATATTAGAATCTGAGCTACTTGTTTTAGAAAATCAACTCCAACATTATTTCTATGGTGGGAGACAAATTTTCATGTGTATACCAAGGTTTCTTCTCCCTCTGTTTTTTAATAGTCTCAGTAAGTATGTTTCCTGGGTGGCTCCCAAAAAGCAATACAATGAATTTTAAAAACCAACAAAACTTTAAAACCAGTAAAGGACAAGTAAAAACAAAAACAACAGTAAAAACAGCAAAACACCACCACTATCAGCACAGGTGAACATACGATTTAGAGATGGAATTCTGAGGGATTCTATCACTCAACCAACCATCAGCTGTTAAAGGCTCCCAGCCCTATCACCAACTAAAATTCTCACCTGTTACATAATGGAGAAGAGGGCGGTGGAATGTGATTATATTTCTCCCTCCTCATCAAAATGTTGGGGTAATGGAAGGTATCTGGATTTTTCTTAAGAGAAACATGGGGAAAGGAAAACTAAATCCTGCCCTCCCCCTCCTGCCTCTTACCAAATGTCTTTGTTTCTTTCAGGATGTTTTCTCCAGCCCAGCTGATTTCCTATACTAGAGCCCAACAGAATGAAAATATGCTTCAAACAGCAAAGTAAGATGGCATCTCCAGTTTGTATCTCAAGTTTGGTTTCAAAATAGCCCCACCCCCTGCTTTATATACAAATGTGTGGACTCATGCACATCAGGTACTTCCAATGTCCAGCTGAAATAATTTAAAATACAATAAAGATGTCAAATATATTTCATATCTTGAGTCAGAGGTTTTGTTTCCCAGTGGGAGAAGATCTCGCCTTTTGCTATTGGTGATCTAATAATGTAATTGGCAGGCAAGCTAGTGCATGTCTACTTGTAAGTAAGCCCGTTTCTATCCAATTGAGCTTACTCTCAGGGAAGTGAATATAAGAGGACAATACATTTTTTAAAAAAACAAGATCACAATGTTTCTGCTGACAATGGATTAATGTCTCACTTGTTCTCACAACCTGAACAGTTTTATTTTGAAAATAGCATATCCTAGGGTGTTGACTAGTCAGCAATTCTGCATCCAGGACTTCTTTTAATATGCAAATGACATCCAGGCTAACCCAATCAGGATCAGCCTTTCAATCCAAGCATTTCCATCTGCTGTTCTTTGCCTCTGTTTCCACCACTTCTATATTCAGCCAACGGATGGATGATAGATTTAAACGTCACCCTGGATTGCTGTTTGTCTAAAGACTACACACTGCCCTCTCTGTCTCATAATCTGTTTATCGCCAGACTGTGTGTGTTGGCATTTTGTGGGTTTTGGATAGGGTTAGTGAAAATATTTGCAAATATGAATGTATCAATCATACTTGCTTACCCAGCACTATAGAGAAGTATTTGCATTTATAGGCAAACAGTGATTTTAACACGTAACCTTTCCAGCTTTCCTGTTCTACATATTTATTAAGATCATTAATCATTTGCCAGCATTTTAAAAGGTCACATTCAGTCCTATACTTAAAAGACATTGCTTTTTAAAAAAAAAAATCTAGCCTGTCAGAATCTGAAAGCAACATGTCTAATGTCTAGAAATAATTAATTGATATTCTCTCCACCAAAAAATAGCAAGAAAGCTTTGTTATGTGGCAGAAATGGCTGGCAAGCTAACACTCCATTAGTCACAGTTGCCTCCCAGGCTATTTAACCTGACCCTCAGAGCTGGTTACCAAGTACTGTCTGGGAGACACTTGTGCTTTTTTAGGATCTGTGTGTACATGTGGAGTCCCACGAGATTCAGGCTTCTGATCCCAACTTCTCACACTCAGGGTGCAGGCTGAGCCTCTCTGAGGGGAAAAAAAAGCTCTGCACCTTCAGCTTTTGCTTCTCACTCCACATTACTGCAGGCTTGAGTTATATACTCTGCTTAAAGGAGTGGATCCATCTGCATAATGAGTGATAGAATTGGCAAGCAAGGGATTGTTTGACAAAGTGGTAACACTTCTGGTGCAAATCTGGAAGACATACTGAGACTTTGATGACATCAGAGGTAGCTTTATGGAGGAAAATAATTAATTAGCCACTCTGAGACAGGGAGAGAGTGGAATATAAGCATGAACAATAAATAAATAATTGTACATGTTCAGCCATGGTAATATTAGACACACAAAATCAGTTCCCAACAAGGAATGTCCATGCTAAAATGCAACTATTCAAAATTCTCCTTTCCAACTCATACATGTGGCATTGGATCCAGCCAGCTTTTTTGCTTAAGCTCACAAAATTCTTCTCCTTACAATCCACATATTTGTCCATTCAGGTCCTATGATCCCCAGCATAGCTGTTTTGGATTGTCAAAGGATATCCTTCTGCCTGTTTGCACTTGGGAAAAAGCTTGTTGATTCAACCAACTCTTCAGGATGTATTACACAAGAAATTTGGGCAAGAGGTCATAGATCAAGCAGAGACACTACCTATCAGGGCAAGTTTTGAGAAGAGATTCCAAATTCTCAAGCAAGAGACATAGCTTTTGGGCAACCAATAATCCCAAAGGCAAATCCAAAGGATGATAAGAATGATGTGACATGGGCAGACATGGATTTGTTATAAGATCATAAGAATAGCCTTGCTGGATTAGACTAATAGCCCATGTAGTTTAGCACTCTGTTACACAAACACCAAATAGTTGCTCCAGAGCCAGCAAGCTGAACATAAGGGTCAAGGCCCTTTTCTAATGCTTCCTTCTGCTCTGGGTTTCACATGTTTACAGCCTCTGAATATGGAGGTTCTCTTAACTCACCATGATTAGTTACTGTTGATGAATTGTACTAGATGAATTTGTCTAATCCTTTTTAAAGTCATTTATGCTTATGGCTATTGCTATATTCACTTGCCTTAACAACACATTCATTAAAGAAGTATTAACTTTTTGGCTGTCCTGAACCTATAGCCCATTAACTTCATCGGGAGCCCTGCCAAGATCTAGTATAATGGGACAAGGAGGAAGAGAGAGGAGGCTTTTGGACAAATACAGGTAGTTTGACGCAGATGAGAAGCATGTTTTGGGGTGGGGGCTGAGGCAGTAACCAAGCAACAATTCAAGAAGAGATGGTTCCAGGAATGTGAAGCAAAAATTCATAATTGGGGTTAGATTCTGGCTTTAGGTACAGGTCTTGGCACTTGAATGAAAAACAAAAGATTCCTCTTTTTCCTGGACTTGAAGGAAGTGTAGCAGAATCTGTGTGAGTGTCAAGCCCTGGATCTGAGACTAAACAAGACTCTGAAACTGTCAGTTCAAAATAGTTCATTGGAAAGTATCAGTGGCCAGCAAATAAAATGTCAGTTCTAAATTGTCCTTTCCCAAACCCTGATATATCAATCCCACAGTACTCAACCTCCCTCCCATCTTCCCACGCTACCCAACTACAAAGCAAAGCTGTGAAATGGTGAGACAGATCTCCAAGGCCAAAGGATGAGATAAGCAGCTATCTGGCCTGGGCATCCCTACTTGGGTCAGCTAGATAGAAAAGAAAGTAACTTTCCATCCAGACTTCTTGCTCCCCCTCCCAGTTGCGGACAGGCTTCCCCGATGCCAGGCTCCTGCCTGACATTGAGCTACCTAGTGTGCTCTCTGATAGGGCTGAGAACAGATAATTGTGCTTAGTAAATTATGGGTTTTTAAAACATTTTGGGTTTTAAAAAACAGAAATTTTCAGCAAAGCTGAATCAAGCTTATATTCTTTGGCTTTATTCAGCTTTACTGAATTTTATCAAGTTTTAAAAACCCAAATTAAAAAAAAACTAGTTCTCCTCACGGCTGCTTCTCAAGTCCACATGGAGTTGAGAAATGGCCCCAGGGAGAACTTCTGCTGCCCTCCTCACCATTTCCCATGTGGACCATATTTGGCTTCATCTGCTCCCATCCTTATCAGAATTTTTTTTGGGGATGGGGGGGGGTTAAAAACCCTGGAAAAAACCTAATAAGGGTTCTCTCAGGTTTTTGCATGATTCAATTTTAACTGAATCACCAGCCCTCCTCCCTGACTGGCAGAAAGTGAGCAGTGGGGAGTTCCCTGTTCATGAGAATACTACCGTATATGGAAAAGAGAAGGAAGGCTCAAGACAGGAAGGAAGTATGGCAAAGACGGTCTTAGTATGGCAAAGGAGCGGGAATGGCATAGTAGTTAAGAACAGGTATACTCTAATCTGGAGGAACCAGGTTTGATTCCTCGCTCTGCCACCAGAGCTGTGGAGGCTCATTTGGGGAATTCAGATTAGCCTGTGCACTCCAACACACGCCAGCTGGGTGACCTTAGGCTTGCTCCCTTTGTTTGGTTGTATTTGTGGTGAAATTTTATGTTGTACACCGCCCAGAACCCCCTGGGGATAGGGCGGTATAGAAAACCAAATAATAAACAAACAAACAAACAAATAAATAAATAGTCAGAGTCAGTGGTGGGACTCAAATAATTTAACAACTGGTTCCAGTGGTGGGATTCAAATAATTTAACAATTGGTTGTTTACAAGCACCATTTTAACAACCGAAGTGGTGCGAACCTGCTAAATCCCACCACTGGTCACAGTTCTTCTGAGCTCTCTCAGCCCCACCTACCTCACAGGGTGTTTGTTGTGAGGAGGGAAGGGAAAGGAGTTTGTAAGCCCCTTTGAGTCTCCTATAGGAGAGAAAGGGGGGATATAAGTTCAACGCAGCTGCTGCTTCTTCTTCTTCTTCTTCTTCTTCTTCTTCTTTCTTCTTCTTCTTCTTCTTCTTCTTCTTCTTCTTCTTCTTCTTCTTCTTCTTCTTCTTCTTCTTCTTCTTCTTCTTCTTCTTCTTCTTCTTCTTCTTCTTACTTTTTTCATTGAGCTGAAATTGTCAAAAGTAATCTCTGCTGAGCAGTACTGGGCAGTTTGACTTGGAAAGATTTTAGGTAAAGATGCTAAAGACAAGCTAAGTCTTTGCTGGCAGGAATGTTTATACTGCAGGATCTTTTGTGTATAAGTACACTTTGGTTAGTTAGTGAGAGGCCTTGATTAATGGTCTGGGGCTAGGAAAAGGATGAATCTGCTTTCTCTCTGACTTTGCCTTTTTGTTTCTTGTGAATATGACGAGATCAAGCTGGAAGCATGCTGAATCCTCCATTATTTTCTGGTTTAAAACTTTATTTTTTGGAGATATCTTATTTATTCAAAAGGATGATGACCCTGAATATAAGCTCACCCTCTCTAAAGATGTTATACAATAAAGGGTTGGGGGTTTTTTGTACTGGACATAACTCGACTGGTATGAGAATTTAAGACTACCCAACCTTTGATGGCATACCTGAAAAAAACTAGTCTCGCATTTGAGTAAATACTATATGTCAAAATAAATTCTCAGGGTTCATGTGACTAGCAGAGAAAAGCTGATGTTGGTGCCAAGGTGGAGGGAAAAGAAGCCAACAGAATTGCGGGCTCAGTAACAACAATGCCTTTCCTTAACATATTTTAATTAAAGTCTGGTAAAACATTTGCCCATATTTTTACTCATCTACAAAAGAAAGCATTTTAAATTGTAAAAAAATTTGAGGACATTCAAAACTGTAGTGTTTTTTCTGCTTTTGGATTTATCTAAGAACATAAGAACATAAGAACAAGCCAGCTGGATCAGACCAGAGTCCATCTAGTCCAGCTCTCTGCTACTCGCAGTGGCCCACCAGGTGCCTTAGGAACTCACATGCAGGAGGTGAAAGCAATGGCCTTCTGCTGCTGCTGCTCCCGAGCACCTGGTCTGTTAAGGCATTTGCAATCTCAGATCAAAGAGGATCAAGATTGGTAGCCATAAATCGACTTCTCCATAAATCTGTCCAAGCCCCTTTTAAAGCTATCCAGGTTAGTGGCCATCACCACCTCCTGTGGCAGCATATTCCAAACACCAATCACACATTCGCGTGAAGAAGTGTTTCCTTTTTATTAGTCCTAATTCTTTCCCCAGCATTTTCTTAAATGGAATGCCCCCTGGTTCTAGTGATTGTGAGAAAGAGAGAAAAATTTCTCTCTGTCAACATTTTCTACCCCATGCATAATTTTATAGATTTCCCCAATCATATCCCCCTCAGTGCGCCTTCCTCTCCAAACTAAAGAGTCCCACAAGCGGCTGCAGCCTTTCCTCATAGGAAGGTGCTCCAGTCCCTCAATCATCCTTTTGTTGCCCTTCTCTGCACTTTCTTTTCTATCTCCCCTCAATATCCTTTTTTTGAGATGCGGTGACCAGAACTGGACACAGTACTCCAAGTGCGGTCGCACCACTGCTTTATATAAGGTGCACTTGACAATCTTTGCAGTTTTATTATCAATTCCTTTCCTAATTATCCCCAGCATAGAGAGTTTGCCTCTTTCCTTTCACAGGCTGCCATGCATTGGAGAGTTGACATTTTCCCATGGAACCTATCAACTAAGGCAGCCCAAATCCCTTTCCTGGTCTGTGACTGATAGCACTTCGACCCTTGCCAAGCTTGTATGTGATTTTGGATTTTTTTGCCCCTATCTGCATCACTTCTTGCATTTTGCTACATTGAACCGTGTGCATTTTGCCATTTCTTAGCCCACTCCACCCCTGAATTTATCAAGGTCCATACTTGGAGCTCTTCGCAAAATCCTCGTGGTTCTCACCAATCGCCTACATAATTTGGTATCATCTGCAAGAGCTTGGCCACCACGCTACCCACCCTTCCTACTTCCAGGTCATTTTATGAATAGGTTAAAAAAGAGCATCCTGAGGTCCCAAAAGCAGGATCCTGGGGACACCTTTCACTCCCCGACATCTCTCCATTGTGAGAACTTCCCATTTACACCCACTCTTTGTTTCCTGTTTCTCAACCAGTTTTTAATCCATAGGAGGACTTCCCCTCTTATTCCTTGATTGCTGAGTTTTCTCATCTGTAAGAAGCCAATGAAGTTTAGTGGTTAAGCAGGTTGACTGGTCCAGTGGTCAATCTCCAGTCACCTCGAAGCTCACTGGGTGATCTTGTGCCAGATGCCATCTCTCAGCTGAAGCTGGCTCGGTGGTTGTTGTGAAAATAAAATGTACAAGTGTAGGGGAAAAACCAACACCCTGGCCTCTTTGGAGGAATGGTGGAACAAAAAGGTAACAAATAAAATATATGGCACCCTGAACTGGGTAGTCCAGGATAGCTTGATCTTGTCAGATCTCAGAAGCTCAGCAGGGTTTGACCCTGGTTAGCAGGTGGATGGGAGACCTCCAAGGAAGTCCAGGGTTACTATGCAGAGGTAAGTTTGTTTTCTTGCCTTGAAAACCCTACAGGGTCACCATAAGTCAGCTATGACTTAACGGCAAAACAACAAACATAAAGTATGCATTTGTATATAATACTCTGAGCACAAGTGCTCCATAAACAGGCAGAATAAATAAAGCGAAGTAGTTATTCAATGAAATCTATTTAATATTCCATCATCATATATACCAGGTGATCCCACTAATATGACATGTAGAATACAAATTAATTTGCCAAGGTGGAACTTTTAACATAGCATCTGTGTGACATGATAAAGTGACACTGATAGGAAATACAGATTCGATTTTAAAGGGTCAGCTGAAAGTAGATGGCTTCCATGACTGACCTTGTTTGGTTGATTCTAAATTGCCTATTTGTCAAATCCCATCTACCCAAAAACCAGTGCAGTAATGATATTAATTTAGTCAATTTACTGGAGATCAAGGTAATTTATCCACTAGGAGCATTGCTGAAAAGAAAATATTTCATTTGGTTTCCAACACAGTCTTCATTACCCAGGTTATATATATGATACATCCGATCTTCATGAGTGCAGCAAAGGGAAAAAAAAGTGGGGAATGTGCTTGCCTTCCATGCCATGTTCACTATAGGTTATTACTTATATGCCATTTACGTACTTGCATTCTGCCTCACAGTTTATTTTTCCTTCACCACAGACTTTCCTTTATGCATTTTTTTGCCCTTTCCAAAGTCACCATGGGGAAAAGCAGAGAAGCAGTGTGATTTCCAAATACTGGCAAAGCCAAATTTTCCAGTTGCTCTGCTTTTCCCCATGAAGCAAAAACAACTGCACAGGAAATGTAATTCTTTATCCAGGTATTGTTGCTCCTTCCTGTCTTCTCCAGCTCACCCAACAGCAGTTTTTTTTCCTGCTCTTCTGGCCATCATTTCTGAACAATCAGAGGGCTTTATTTTTGTGAGTGCATTTTTAAAATGCTGCTGGTCTAATGCTGGAGCAAGGGATGGGGATGGGGGATGGGGTGGGGGTTGAGTTTGCAGGAAAACAACAAGGCATGAAAGATTTAAACTTTTGTGCCTGTTGTCCTGTTGGGAGTACTTTAGAAATGGAAAAGGACTCTTTAAAATTAAATAGTATAGGCAAAAGGGGCTCTGCTAGGGTAGTACATTTATTGTGTATGTATGTATCGATTAGAATAAAAGACTGCTCCTTCCCTGTTATCTGTGTGATAGGTTCTACTGGGTGGAGTTCTGGGTTTCATTTTCTAGTTATTGTGGCTAATGCTGATGGCTGTAAGAGGTGCCTTACTTTCAGTAAATGCATTTGCTATGGACCAGCTTGTTTCTGCTGAATGGACCCGACAACAGTGTGAGTACTCCAGTCCAATATCTTGTGTAAACAAAAACCATGGTTAAATGCCATTATGAAGCAAACAGTCTTGAAGCAAGCAGTAATTGCACAAAAGCCCATAGATTGTAATATATTGCAGTCTTGAGCAGCACTCTGAAAAGTCAGCATAGAAATATCCTAAATAACTATCCTAAATAAATGTATCCTTTAGACTTTTAAGTGAATACTGTCATTTATTTCATATCATATCAAGTTCCTTGGTTACTTACCAGTATGTTCTGATTAAAGGTCTAGGACCAGGAAAAGGGACAGACTGTTACACACACACACCCCCCACCACCATTGATCAGCCTACAAAAATTCACTTCCCTTTTTTCTTCACTACTAGCCCTTTCACTTTTCTTTTTGCCCTACCACTAGCTCTTTCTCTGCCTCATCCAGCCTCATCTTTGTCTTCCTCTTGGACTCACCCAGCTGCAGCACCTCTGGCAGCAGCCCCACCACTTCCTCTTTTCTTCCCTCCCTGCTGCATTTCTCATCACTGCCACACCTGCAGGGCCACCTGCTTGCTCCCTCAAGCACTGCATCTGCCTACCCTACTGCCTTACTTGATGACCACTCTCACACCCTCCTCTCTGCCTCCTTTCTTTCCTCATCAACTCCACCATCCTCCTGATTTGCCCAGCAGCTGTGACTTCCAGTTGTTCATGGTAACTTTGACTGTTTATAGATTGCTAAGCAACCCTCATAATGGCAGTGGAGATTTCATGACATAGGTGCTCATGTCACAGGTCCTCATATTTTCCCTGGTACACTCTGTCAAGTTTTAAAAATTATTATCATTTTAAAAATGTATGAGGGCTATCCTAAGTTTGTACAGATATCCTCCCCAGACTATACCTGGTCACAATGTGTGGGTTTTCAGTCTGCACTAGGCTTCGTGATTCGGTAAACCTGAATCATAGATAACCTGAAAAAAGCTGTATCAGCTTGGGGGGGGGGGAGGTTCATTTACCAATTAAAAAAACCCAGGTGTATTTCAAAAGCCAAATACCCCTGGGCCTGAAAAAAATGAATAACATTCAGCTTTTTAAATCTTCCTCCCCCTGTGCTGCCATTTTCCATGTGAACTTGGGAGCCAGCAGAGAGAGGGAGGGAGAGAGAGAACTCCATGCCACACTGGACAGGCTCATTGCAATAGAGTTCCATCTCCCACCAATGCTTTCCAAGCTCTCTGGGGCTTGGAAATCATTGGTAGGAGGAGGCGAGAGAGAACTCCATGCCATGCTGGGCAAGCTAAGTGCAGCATGGAGCTCTCTCTCCCACCAATGCTTTTCAAACCCCTGGCTTGGGAAACAGTGGGGGGAGGGACTGAAAAATTTCCAATTTTTTTTAGTAACGGTCCAATTGATATCTTCTTTATTCGGCTTTACCAAAAACTTCCGGGGTAAAAAAACCCGAACCAGAAATTTACTGATAAAAACTATTGGTGCTCACATCTAGTCTGCTCCCTGAGTTCCAGGTTCAGCATTAAACATGTGATGGACATCTCCTTTTCACAGCAACGCTGGAGAACGGTTCTTGATGCAGTTCTTCATTTAGGTAATTAAACAATAATTAGTGAACAGCCTGTTTTATGCAACACAAGGAATTGGCAAAAAGGTAGTGAGACAAATTAAAATACCCAGATGCTGAAACATTTTACAAGGGCAACTATGGTCAATTTGGCTGATTGGCAAAATTGCACACCAAGTAGTTCCAGATACATTCATTATTTATGTAATTGGCAATTCCTCTTTAAATTAGTTGGTTCTTCAAAAGCAGTATATTTTGAAATTTGGCAGACAAAATTGTTTCAATAACCAGCACTGGCACTTATTCTGAGTCGGCAAGCCAATATTGCACATACTGTTCTGTTGTTGTTGTTGTTTTTTAATGAATAACTTCTTTTTTTTTGTTACTGGCAATAGCCTGCCATATTTTCTTCATTGATTTCCAGTTATCCCATTCTGATATGTAATACCCCTCTCATTTATAACATTTATATAGAAATTTCAACATTTTACTTTAATCTATATCACTAAATTTTGTCAACAACATTCCGACATGGTGTTTTTTAATGAACAACAAAAAATAGAGACGAGGAAGCTACAATTTAGTGGCTAATGCAACTTTAAAGGAGATAAACTCCAAACTGAATTTGCCTTTGATCTTTAAAGCATATTAATGAAAGCAATATATTTAAGAGATGTGCTTATATATTCAGTGTTTCTGACAATCTGAATCAAGTCTCAAGGCAGTGAGACTTTGCATAAATGGTTTGAATTTTCAAAATCTCTAAGTAAACACTAGCATCTTGAAGATTAATTAGAACCTGAGTGACACCAGAGAGAAGAGACTCAACATTTTAATAATTTAAGCATGGCTTCCTTTTTTTAGCCAATGAAATGACTCAAACGTAATGTTGTAGAGTAAGATATGGATTCAGAGAGCTGACTCAAGCAAGTAAAATAGCTTACCGAGATAGTATTTGCTCTTGGAAGAAAAGCAGAATGTCTGATTTCTTATCCATGTATTTACTGGATCATAAATCCAAAATACTTGTATTTTTCCAGACTTTGAAAAACCAGCAATAAAATATAGGTAAAGACTAAATATGTAGCTCATAGTTTTCTATACATTTGTATGACAGACAGCAAAAGTTGTGTTCTAATTTATTTTTAACATTACGTTAAAAAAATAGATGTGCAAAAGGTCCTAAAATGACACCTTTGAGAGTCATGGTGCTGACTGGCAACTTTCCTGGGGCCTGCAAAATATTGTTAGAAAGTGGGTGGGGTCAAAGGGGACTTTTGACCAGCAAGGATTTTGATTGGACATTGCAGGTTTTTTGAAATGTTGCTTTGCCAGCAACCACTATCACAGTACAAGGATCTTCACTGTGGTGGATTCTACACAGCACAAACATAACATCTTCAGGACATTATAAATAGTGTTTTGGAGAATTACTTCACACAGGTCTCTCTTCCTCAAAACAATTTAAGCAGGTTATATTTCTCTCAACCCAAGTTTTTCAAAAATTGCTAAACCAGTGATCTTTTTGACAAAATCCCAGTTTGAAGATGGTCCTGCATTAACAAAACAGGCAGGAGATGTTTTATTCTTCCCGCCCATCGGCTGATTCTCCCCCCTCCCCCCCTTTTACTTTTGTGTCTGCTGCCATCTGCCATCTGGGCAAGATTCTGCCCGCTTACCATTGTACAAGTCCCCCAAGCACGTTTTCTTTCCTTGGCAGAGAGTATAACCGCCATTGCACTCATAGATCGACAGTAGCACATTCCTGATTGCCTGACCATTGCAAGGCAGTCCCCTTTCCTCTTTTTAAATTTTTTTTCTGTTGAACATACAAAGCTACACAGGTGCAACCAATTGGATTGTGGGACAATCGGCATAGCTGCAAAGGTTCATTTCTGAATGCAGGTACACATGAGCTCAACATTTTTTTTTAAAGAGAAATGTTTCCCTGTGAAGGGGTGAAAGCAACCCAATTTTTTTCCATGGGCTCAAGCCGCTTCCTGACCACTGCACCCATAAGAATGGGAAAAAAAAGGAAAACGGGTTCATTTATAATGACTGCAACTCATTATAAATATGTTGTGTGGAATCCACCTGTATGACTGAAGATAAACTGTGGCAGCAGGCTTCAAAATGTTGTGGTCCCTTGAACTGTTCCATCCCAGCATGTGAAAATGGCATACTTAAGCAGACTTCAGTGTCCATAGCTGGTGTGGATGTTTATCTTGGATGTAGGGGAATAAGGGGAAATCTTCATGTTTTTGGGCACTGGAGGCAATATGCTTTTCTTAGTTAGAGAAACAAACTTTTTTTTCTTTTTGGCTCATTCCGCACATGCAGAATAATGCACTTTCAAACTGCTTTCAGTGCTCTTGGAAGCTGTGCGGAATAGCAAAATCCACTTGCAAACAGTTGTGAAAGTGGTTTGAAAACACATTATTTTGCGTGTGCAGAAGGAGCCTTTAAATAGCTTTAAAAGGGGCTTGGACAGATTTATGGAGGAGAAGTCGATTTATGGCTACCAATCTTGATCCTCTTTGATCTGAGATTGCAAATGCCTTAACAGACCAGGTGATCCCAGGGAACTAACCAGCCGCCCAGAAGGCCATTGCGTTCACATCCTACATGTGAGCTCCCAAAGGCACCTGGTGGGCCACTGCGAGTAGCAGAGAGCTGGACTAGATGGACTTTGGTCTGATCCAGCTGGCTTGTTCTTATGTTCTTATGTTCTTATGAGCCTTTGTTTTGTCATGCTAGAAGGCTGAGCCTAGGGTTGCCAACCTACAGGTGAGGCCTAGAGATCCCACACAATTATACAGGTTTCCAGACTAAGAAGGTTAGTTGCCCTGGTGAAAATGGCTGCTTCTAAGGGTTGACTCCATGGCATTATACTGCACTGAGGCTCCTCCCCTACATAAACCCTGCCCTCCCCAGACTCCACTCCAGAGTCTCCAGGAATTTCCTAGCATGCAGTTAAAGTTGGCAACCTTAGCTATGCCTTTTATTGTCTGCAAGTAACTTGAGACTTTCCTTTGGACCAGCTCATGTCTTCTCCCTTTGTCTTTCGCTTTCTCCCAAGGCACTGCTTTCAAAGAAGAAGCATGCACATATGATCCTTTCCCTCCACTGAAGAAGCCTGCCTAAAATGACCCTCCATGCACATGAGTAGCTTTTAAGAGCCATCTCTAGAAACTAGTATTTAGATAGGAATGATTAGATGGAAATGACTTCCATAAAGGAACGTGGTGGCTGTGTGCACCATGGCACCCACTGACACCTTTTCTAGCACACACCAAGTGTTTTCAGGAAGTGAATGGGACCAGATAGGGCTTTTGTCCAGCAGGGCTTCAGACTGACTATTGAAGATTTGATTGGCTGCAGAGATTTTAATTTTCTTTTAAGCTTTGGCAGCAGCAGCCACCACAGCACAAGGATCGGCACTGTGTTACTGAAGTTAAGCTGTGGCAATCATTTTGTGGCTAGCTCCACTTACCATGGCAGCCATTTTGCAGCAGCCATTTTGTTACTACATCCACCATGCCATATCAGGCTTCCAAATGTGCCTGCAGCAGGTACAAAACAGGTGGGGATCCCTGTTCTAAGCCAAAAGATGTGACACCCATATTTTACTGCTGCACAACTCTGCTGTGATAGATAACCACCACCAGGATGCACATCCCTATTATCATTGTACTAGTACTCTGAGCCCTTTACAAAATGTGAATGGGGATCCTGTTTTTTGTATGTACACAGCTGCCTGTGACTGCAATGGAACCAGGGACAAGAATGATAAGGCCGACAACAGTGGTATGCTAAAGCATTATGTTCACCCCCTCCCAAAGGGAAGAGAAGGTGGAGGGGAAGATTCCTGGCATTATTATGGTGTCTTTAGCCATAAATACAGGCTTGTTTTTAAACTCATACTCTCTTAGATGTCTGACACATTTTATTCTCCCTTAGAGCCCACAAGGCATCCTTCCTCTATGGGTTATATCACATGAAAAGGTTCTCCTGCAAGATGAAAGCATAAAGCGTATTGTGCACTTCAGAGCACTATAAAAGAGAATATACTGTGACAGCAAATCCCAGACCACTTATTCTGAAGTAGTCCCACTGATTTAAGTGAGGCTGTTGTAGAACTACTGATTGGTAGGCTGCTAGTCGGGCATGCCCTATATCCATTTGTTTGTATCAACTCATGGATCTCAAACCCATGAATGGCATACCTTGGACAAACTAACCACCTCTGCATCTTTTCCACTTCCATTCAGATGAAAACGAAAGTTGATGTCAGAGAACAAAATCAGCAAAAATGGAAAATGAACATATCAAGAGATAATTACTGAGAGAAGATAATTCACCACGACACGCAAAAGTAGTGAACATATTTGTAGACATTAAACAGCATGTAGATTAATTACGATATATTAATCTCCAAAGGGATAAATTCATTGCCTACAATTTTAGGACATGAATGGATGATAAATGTATTAATGATTTCGTTTATTTAGAGATGGCCTTTCCATGAGAAGACTCCCAAGGTGACTTACAATATGTCCAGTGTGCAATAATAAAACTACCAAATTGATAACTGAGATATTTACTGGAAAGAGGACAACAAGCATGTGAGAAGGTAGATTGTATCTTTTATACATTACCCTGTTTTTAAAAATGTGTGTCATCCTTTCTATTCCTCTCTCTGTGTGGAAAAAACTATTGGAGCAAAGCAGGCCATGTGTGCTAAACACTTTGTAGCTTTGTAGCTTCTAGACAAATATAGTTAATTAATTTCTGATTGTACTAGGACTCTGGAGGGAAGGCAACGTGGAATATCCCAATCTTGTCAGCAGAATAGGTATTTGGAAGAGAAGGAATGCTCTGTAAGGCAATGACAAACTATCCCTGCTTCTCACTTGCTTTTCTGGGGTTACCATAAGTCAGCTGTGACTTGTTGACACTTTATGCGCTAGGACTCTATATTATAATTAAATTAGGATTCATTATAATATTGCATAAATACTTAATAACAAACTGGAATACCTGTGGTTCACCAATAAATTCACAAAATGTGAAATTTCTAGGGTTACATTGAATATTCAGGCAAACTCATCAATGTTAGATGATTTTGAGTATGTATTTTCCACTTATGGACCTAACGTGTCTGCAGATTTGGGCATTTTTTCTTCACTCACCCCCCTCCAGCCCCTCCAGCCCCGGAACATAGAATTGGGTTAAGCTGGGATGGGGGATGAAATAGTACCATGTTCAATAATTCACAAACTAATTGTTTTGACTAAGACACCGCATAAAAATGAATGATAATTCTAATATTCTTTTGGATCTATATTCTAATGCGGAAGCATATAATTTTCTCAACTGATCATGCTAACACCTTTTTCTGAGACAGAGTATAGTGTTCATTTATATCATGTTATTGCACTTGAGAGTGGGTTGTTCTCATTTTATGTTGATGCACCTGATACTGGAATGTAAGGAGTATCTGTACTGAACACTTGCCACACCACACCGCTTATCAGTTATCCTTCGGCTGTTTTGCTCCCCTCCATGCTCGGTTATAAGAAAACATGTGTTCGGGTGAAAATTATGCATTCTTAAAAAGAATATAAGCCCCTGGAAACCACCCCACTAGTGAACCTTGCCTCAGGATGGATCATGGAGCAGTTCAGTGCACATTATTTGGTATTAGGAACCCACCCAATGTTGTTTTATGGGTTCCCAACCAGCAGATGGGGCATAAACATGTATTCTCTGTTTCTAATTGATTTATCTTCTGTGACTCACTGTAGAGATTTCAATAAACTGTTTCTTTCACCACTTGCATGTTTATTGCCTCCAAATTCTTTAGTGGAACAGAATCTTTTCCTCTTGACTTTACAAATGTCATCTAGGAACATCTAGGGCAGAATGACTTGTCTTCAAAGTTTTAAAATAAGCATTTCTAAGAGATTTATGTTAATCATTTACTCTGGGCTAGTTCCATGAAGGAGAAAACCAGTGAGCTGTAGTGGTTAAAGTGTCACACAAGGATCTGGGGAAACCCAGGTTCAAATCTTCATTATGCCATGGAAACTTGCTGGGTGACTTTGGGCAAATCTCACATTCTAAGCCTCAACCTGACTAATATTTGGATGAGAAACATCCAAGGAAAACCAGGGGCAGAATATGGAGGCAGGCAATGGAAAACAACCTTTGAACACCTCTTGCTTTGAAAACCTTACAGGGTTGCCAGGTCAGCTATGACCTTCTGCCACCTCCCCCTCCCCCCCAAATCCCATGAAGTCTATGGACTTCTTGAAAACCTATGGCCACTGAGTCATCCCCTCAAAATTACAAAGTTCCTGTGCACTCCCAGGCCTCCACATGTTGGCTTCCCTATTAATGTGGGTAGGAAATGCCATGTGGAGCTAACTACAAAGAGCAGGACTGGGACAGTTCTGTAATACTTATTCAATAAAATGACTTGAAATCATGACAGCAGGAAACATTTCAGTGTAAAATTAATTGGTACATAAATACTAAAAATGATGCCAGATTATGATTAAAATACAAATGTAGTCAAATATTTGCTAATTAGGGTTTTTTGCATAGCTTTACTACACTGATATATGTATAGTTCTCATGGGGCTTCTTTCAAGTACAAATGACAGGAAAATGCAGGTGCCTCTGAAAGTTTCACAGCTCAACCTTGCCAACAGACATACAGATGGATAGACCTATTACAGTCTATCTCAACAGAGAGGGCAGGTCACCCATTAAACTGTGGTCAATAACAATGGTAAAATAGTGTGGGCTTTTTTGTCCCAAGGACTGAAAGCTGGATAATTTGAGATGAGGATGGAGACGAATCATAAAATGGCTCTGGATCAATGGCTATTCATTTAAGAGCAGAACATTTCCTAGAATGAAACAGTTTATGTTGTTATGTAGGATAATTACCATTTTCAATTAACTGACATTTCACACAGCTTGGGGACTCTAGTGAGACAATAACCCACGGCACCTAATCTCAACTCTACCGTTAGCTGAGCTTTTTGTCAATAGTCCTGTGGTATTACTTCAATGGCAAACCCAATATCCTGAGAGCAATTACTTTCTTTGTCATAAAATACTAAGAGCCATACAGACACACAGTTCAAATTAAGTTCACGCAAGACTTACTTTGACAAATAGAGTTACTCATAGGAACGTTTCTTTTAACACTGCATATCCTTCCTATTATTATATGCAGACCATTTTACCAAAAGGAGAGTTTGAGTGGGAAGAACAGATGTTCATAGCAAAGAAAGTAAATATGAGGAAGGGGGTGGGAAGCAAGGTACCTGGCTAATAGTCAGAAGTGAATAATGTTCTGGTAATGCCAAAAATTCAACTTTTGACTCAGTAAACATTTACTGTGGGAATTTTATGATGGTGCTTCAAAATCCCTCACATTTAAAGAAAAAAATAAGAGGCAATTCTAAGAAAGTTAAATGTGTCAAAGTCCCACTGATTTCAGTGGGAGAAGTAAATGTATGCTTAAATCCTTCCTACCAAAATGAATAGGGCTTAAATAGTGAAGTGCATAATGTTTAAAGTTAGCTGGACTGTGTCCTTGATTCAAAGACAAGTGCTATAGACAAAATTTAACTATGCATCCATAGAGTGAAAAAGAATTTTAATCAGACCCATGGTTAAAGGACACAGGCTCCCATGGGGTCCTATGCTCTTTCATAAGATAATTTCCCAGTTTCATATTCTTCACCTGACTTTCCCTTAGCTGAATGAAAATGAAACCCATCTAAATGACATCTTTCTGAAGGAGGGGGCACAGCTCAATGGTAGAGCATTTGCTTAGCATGTAGAAGGTCCCAGTTTCACTCCCGCACATCTACAGTTTAAAGCAAGGTGTGAAACCCATTTGTTATGAGGGTCGGATATGACATAAATGTGACTTAGTGGGGCCCCTCCCTGGGGTGTGTGTGGCTGACATGATTGGCCCCAGAACGGCACTGGGGGTGGGTACCTGGACTGCTGAGCCCACAGTGGGGTGCGATGGCTGCCTTGAGAGGGCTTATCAGGCTTGTGAGCCAGCTGAAGCAACTCCCTCCCTCACTTCAGATGTCTTGTGAGCCAGCTGAAGCAACTCCCTCCCTCACTTCAGATGTGGTCTGACGAGCTCACAGGGATGGAGCAAGGGTTTTATTCAATATAAGGAAGCCTAATGTATGTTCATGTACTCAGAAATCATTTTTTCTTAATGGACATATGGACTGGATGTTTTTCAAAACTCTTTCTTACCAGTATTCTGCCCGTATCAGGTTTCAAAACTACATATTTGAGAATGGGGGTGAACGAAACCCAGTTCAAAATCTGCAGTTCAAGCTCTGTATGGCAGAGGCCCTATCACTGATCTGCAGGTCCTTTCTAGTGACAACAGTATCGCACATAGATCAAAAGTTTGTAGTGGACTTGTCATGAATATACCATAGTCAAGTGCTTTGAGCATTGTGGGAAAACATTACCTCATACTGTCAGTTTAACAGATGAAGAACTCTACTGTTACTGCACAAAGAGAGGATCAGGACCGGTGGAAGAAGGGACTAGAGATGTCTTCCAGCAGTCAGTAAGCTCTCACATTTAATATTGAGACAAACAAGTAGAAGTTCATATTATTTGGTATGTTATTTATGTATTGTGCTCCTACCTTACGTTTTGTTCCATCTAACCGTAATTTAAACATATCTTTATTCAGTGTTGATTTTCAACCATTTAAATTGGCTTCGCAGCAGAAAGCTGATCTCTGTGCTTAGAAACACAGTTTCTACAGAGGAGGGCTTTTTAAAAATTGACTCCCACAGATGCAAAATAAAGTGTACTGTGTTGCTTGGGAAATGTACTGAAAGGGGATGCTCAGTAGTTAAGATGCCTTGTAAAATTCTTATACAGGAAAAGAACAGGAAAAGAACAATTACCTTTCCATTGGAGCAGCCACAGGGTTTTCAAAGCAAGAGTTGCACAGATGTGGTTTGCCATTGTCTCCCTCTGTATAGTAACTCTAAACTTCTTTGTTGAACTCCCATTCAAGGACTAGCTGTGAATATTACCCCCCCGCCCCACGCATAAGCCACTGTGTTCTGAAATTACAGAGATGTCACTGGTAATGAACACCATCTTATCTGAATATTTCTAATCTTTCAGAGAAATACATAAACTGTTTTTTAAAAAATATTTTTAACAGCTTCTGTTTTTTCACACATCTTGTATTTGTACAATTTCTATGTCTAGTCAACTCATTCTATTAACTTTGCCAATTGGCTAGCTGTTCACTTTGGGGAATGTTTGCACTGCTGTCATCAGTGGATTTTCCACATAGGATTTCTATGTTTGCCATAGCATTCAGATAATTCATTTCTTCTTCCTTAGGCTTCTACAGTTTATTTTCTGATATTAACTGCTGCCCCTGTTTAACTTGGGCACATTCTGATTTCTATGTCCTATTGCTAACTGTTTTTCCCCCCTGTCCTTTATAATTTTGTGCCTCTGTCTTTCTCTGACTGTTCCTGTAATCTGTTGCATAGGTTATGATATTCTGTAAAAAAAATTTTTAATTTCCAGATATTTCACTTTTTGCATGTTTTTCAATTTTCCTGTCTCTCTTTTTTCTTCTTAACATAATGAATCTCATTTTTCCACTGAGTGCCTTCAGCATGAACATTCAGCATTTTTAGATACTATTATCCATTTCCCTTTTTAACAACATCTGTACACCTTGTGGATTACATCTCCAGATTATATGATTCAAATGGATTCAAATCTCCATGACTGGGTCCAAAGGCACACATCTGCTGAAGTAATGGCCTTTATGCTGTAAGAACGATGCTTTTGTTGGGAGACGAGAGAAGCTATTTCCACACTCCTGCTGAAGATTCTCACTTTACCTCCTGCTGTTCCTGGGGTCCCATTAACTCCACAGGACCAGAATTTCATGGGTTACCCTCAGTGCAGCAAGGGGCAAGTCCCATTACATAAGCTGTGAGCCACTCATGCTGTTTTATATTTAACCTCATGTCTCCACAGCCGACAACACAACGTTTTAGAACCCATTAGTGGTGACCTAACTCTGTCTGGATCACTCAAAGTTGCACCTTGTTTTGTTTCTGCTGAACAAGTCCTCTCTAAACATAATGAACTGTTGGATGAAAATGCTGATGAAATGTAGTAGTGGAGCGTACACCTTGTGCCTGAGTAACTGATAATTAGGGTTCTTTAATATGCAATGTTCATTTACTATTAACACAAGTTGCTAGTTGTCTGAGGTTGTTGCTGTATGCATAGAGGTACCCACAACTAGTGAATTAAAAAAGAACCATAACTGATTTCATGAAGTAACAGATCAAGTGCTTAAAATGAATTACTCATATGTTGTCTCTTCGGCCCTTCAAAACCATGACGAAATTGTCTTATGGATGGATTATGGTTTTGCAGATTTTTTTTTGAAATGTATTTTTCCATCAGTGGGAAAATGTCAAGCAACCTCTGAAAGTACAAGAGCACAATAAAAGTATTGTGACACTGAAAAACATCACAGGAATCAAATACACAATTCTTTTTAGCTTATATAGGAGAATTGACAATCCGAAAGGACCAAATCAAAGGGATGCATCATAGTCATTTCAAGGTAGTACTTTATATTTGGGACCAAGATACAACTGTGAAAAAATGCAATACATATTCCACTGTATCTTGCATTAAGGTCACTTTCCATTTAAGTTTTGCTTGTGGCATTAAACTGATGCTTTGGTAGTTAGATTTGAGTCCAGTAGCACCTTAGAGACCAACAAAAGGTATAAGCTTTTAAGAGTCAAAACTCCCTTTTTCAGACAGAGGTTTGACTCTCAAAGGGTTATACTCTGAAAATCCTGTTGGTTTCTAAGGTGCTACTGGACTAGAATCTAATTATTCTACTGAGGACCAACACGGCTACCCCCTGAAACTATAAATTTGATAAGCACCATGGACAGCTCCCAATAGTACAGACATCATCTTGGTCAGATGTTCAATTTCTTACAACTGTCTGTGCACTGGTTCCACTGATAATAATTATCTATCCCACCCATGGCAACCTTTTCTTTTTATCATCAAACACTAACTACCCATGCTGTGTACACATCTCCAGTTTCTTAAGCAAGCTGATATATAAGTAACAACCCAATCGGGGGGGGGGGGGGGTGGGGCTGGTGGTTGAGGATGTGACTGCAGTGGCACAGCCCTGTCACCTCAAAAGGGGTTTCAGGCAGCACAGTAAAGGTGAAAACAAAGAGAAAATCCTGCTGCCTGGAAACCTCATTGAAGCGATAGAGTTACAACACACATTTTTGTGTCATAACTCTGCCACCAGTGTGGGGGTTGTCCCCAGGCTGCAAGCCCTTAAGAATCTGATTGCAGTCAGCTTCACCTCTGGGAATGCCCCCTGACTACCCCCACTACAACTGCTGGCATGAGATTTTATACCCCACCGATGCTGTCACAGCTTAGACATCTGGGTTTGGGCACTGCAGAACTGTGCAATGCCCTGCCATCCACATATTTGCCCACCCTACTGGCATATTTGCTTTTTACACTGGTGAGGTGGGCACCCACATCAGTGCAACCCTGCACCAATTCCATGATGGGTTTGCCCTCTCCCCCAATACTTATCTCATCACTGATCCTTGGAGAGAAGCAAAGGCAAGTCTGCATTCCATTCCTTTCCTCTTGCACTGGCAGCTCTGCTTCCTCTGTCTGAACTCCTGAGCTCTTCTTCCACACCTGGACTAAGTTTGAGGTAAGTCCCTACTTTGCAAACAACAGCATTCCATCACTTCTAACTGGGTCTTAGTCACTTCCAGTTGGCCTGTTAGGGCCACAGAGCCAGCTGCCAGTTGTCACCTCATACCATGTCTTAAATAGCAATATGTCCAGTCTTTCAGTTCCTCAAAAGGTTGTAAAAGAGATCACTCAAATCAGTCATGGTTCAAAACGTAGAGGTAGTCCAGCCAACTTCTGTAAATGGAATTAATGCTCAAAAACTGGATAAAATTCAACTCTAACTGCAGTGCCTAGAAGTCCAAAAGCACAATATTTTTGCCATTGGGGCAAAACAACTTCTTGCAATAAACAACTCTTTTATGCTATTTGAATGGTAGCTTAACTGTTAACAATGGCTTCAGGATCTTTTTTATAATGATGCTGGTAAGTGTTGATGGTATTGGTGATTAGTCTGATTCTCCAGTTGTTTTAAAGTGACCATTTAACCTTAGCAGAAGTAAAAGGAGAACAAGGGTACATATCTTCCCTCAAAATGATAATAACATCCCACAACTGACTGGCTTCTTTATGACTATATGGCCTCCAGTCCTGTCTCGTTTCAATTGTATGGGAAAAAGCATGTCTCTGTTACATAGATTAGAAATCACCAATAACTTCACTATAGCTGTGTTAAAGTAGAAGTTTGCAGTTCTAAACTCCTAACCTGAGTTTCCAAGTGGAGTCCAGAAAACATTTCATTTCATACTGAAATATATTTTCTATGTTGTTGTTCTGATGCAAGTTAATCCACCTGCAAATCAATAAAGCCATATGGAATATATGAAGTGTGTTATACTATTTCAAGCCACTGGTTCATCTAGTTCGATATTGGCTGTTCTCTCCTGGAAATTCCAGGGATGGAAACTGGACCCTTATTCATGCAGAGCTTGTGATCTTCTACTGAGTTTTAGTCATATGACTCTTTTAATATGGTAGCCATCATCCATACCACAGTCAACTGGAATTGTTGACGTGTTATGGCACAATGATCATCCCATGTTGTAGGACATCTCTTGGTGAACCATCAGCAAGATGTATCATATCACTCCTGCAAGTCTTCTTTTTTGGGTATGGTATGCATGTACAAAACCTTCATCCCTCATTGAATTCATATGACAACCTCAAAGACATGTTTCTGCACTAATGAAGGTCAATCCAGTAATGTGTAATCTCAACTTTGGCATTTTGAGGTGGGCATGTCAAAAGGTTAATAGCTAATACATAAAAGGAAATCTATTGTGGCTTTAACAGGTAGTATTTAAATAGATGTTTAATCAGGGCAGTTAAGCAGTAATGGCATCAATTAATCAAGAAGCAAAAACACATTCACCTCAGAACAAACCTAAACCATTAAATTCTGAAGGAGATTAATTGTGTTCATCAAAAACAATAGTAAAATCAAATGATTAGAAGGGCAATGTCAAACTGTCTCTCATCACATATGAAGTTCTTCCTTAGGCATATTTGGATTTTCCTCATAGTCAGTAAAGAGAATTTCTATTTAAATAAGTATTATGAGGAAAAACATGATGGGATATTAGTGTTGGGATTCAAATAATTTAACAACTGATTCCGGTTGTGGGATTCAAATAATTTAACAACTGGTTGTTTGCAAGCACCATTTTAACAACTGGTTCTGCCGAAGTGGTGCAAACCTGCTGAATCCCACCACTGGATATATAGCACAATTGCTTAAGCAAAAATCATATTATGTACCAGTAACAGAGATTAATATTTAACTGGAAAGTTCATGGAGGATCAAGACTTTGTTGCATCAGGAAAAGATAAAAACCAATACAATGAGAAAAATTTGCCAGTCTTATGGAATTGATAGCGGACTGGAACTAGATAGCTTTCCCCCCTCATTCTCATGCAGTTTTCCTTCATAAGTAGGCCCTGTTGATGTACCTTCTGACTATGCAGATCCCATGGTACTCAGCATAGCCTTTTGGGATGGTAAAAGGAACCACCCTACTTATTTATTTACCAGTGAAAAACTAGTTGAATCATAGGGTTGGCGGATCGGATCCGGCCGAACTGCAGTTCGGCCCGAGATCCGCTAGTTCGGAGGGTTTCAGACCCCCAAGGGTCCGAACTTGCCCCCTCTGAACTATGCGCAAATCCGAACGCCAGTGGTTCGGATTGCGCCCTTCCCCCGAGCGGAAGCTCCTCCGAGCCAGCCGGGGGAAAAAAACTGTAAAGCGGAGGCAAGTGGCGCCACGGCAGGCGGCGGCACCCTCCCCAGCCGCTTCCTTCCATCGGGAAGGTGGCGGCGGCGGGAGGGGACAAACAACCCCCTTTGGCAGCGGCGGCGGCAGCGGGGGGGGCGACAAACAACTTCCTCCGGCGGCAGGCAGCGGCGGCAGCGGGGGGCGACAAACAACCCCCTCCGGCGGCAGCAGGCAGCGGCAGGCGGCGGCGGCGGGGGGCGACAAACAACCCCCTCGGGCGGCAGGCAGTGGCGCCCGGGGGACGACAAACAACCCCCTCCGGCAGCGGCGGCAGGCGGCGGCAGGCGGCGGCACCCTCCTCAGCCCCGAAAATATTCGGGCTTCACAAGCCAGCCGAGCCCGCAACAAGTTAAAGGGTTTTTTTAAATAAAAGAACTACTACTCGGCGCCAGCACGAGGCTTCATTCAATTAAAAAGAGAGAAAATAATCATCCCCTCGCGTGCTGCCGAAAAAGCCCTCTTTCCCCTTAGAAAGTTTTTTTTCTTGAATGAAATAGCCTCTGCCGCTCGGTATCGGTGGCTCCAGGACGAGGCTTCATTCCATTAAAAAAAGAGAGAAAAGAATACCCCCGTTTGCGGGCTGCTGAGAAAGCCCTTCTTCTTACCCTTAACGTTTTTTCCTTTAAATGAACTAGGCTCTGCTGCCCGTTTCGGCGAGGCTTCCATTCAAAACAAAAATCACTCACTCATACACACACACACACACACAGTCAGCTGACCAGAGAGAGCTCTTTAAAGTTTGTTCGTTTGTATCGTCACAGGCAGGCTCCCTTCCATTCGAAATAAAAATCACTCACTCACTCATACACACACACATAGTCTAAAGCTGACTGGAGAGAGCTCTTTAAAGTTTGTTTGTATCGGCAGGGGCAATCACACACACACACACACACACACACACACACACACAGAGAGAGAGAGAGAGAGAGAGAGAGAGAGAGAGAGAGAGAGACCCTAAACCTTCCCAGAGAGCTCATAAAGTTTATTTTTTAAAAGTGAAAAAGTCTCTGCTGCCGGCACTCGACAGCACGAGACTTTCCCCAGTTAAAAGAGAAAAAAAATCACTCACTCATTTGTTTCCCCCCTGTAAGTGCAGGAGACCATTTCTTATTGAGATCACTATGCAAGTAGAGGGGGACTTTGCCCTCCCGCTGTTTTTCTTACTTCAAAAGGTTTCCAGGGTTATTATTTGGACTGCTGAGGACTTGTAGTCATTATCATTATCATTACTGTATATTTTCTCAATTGGGTATAAGGTTCAGCTAGCACGAGAACAAATAGAAGGAGAAAGAGACATCTGAAGTTCCCTTGGAAGCTAATTTGCCAATCTCTAGGTGGAGCTTCAAGTTCTCCTTGCTACAGTACAGAATACTTCACTTCTCAACCAGACTAGTTTGTAAAACTCTCAGTTTCTCTTCCTTTTTTCTGGAAAATAATGATTAAATGCACAATCCTCATTGCCAACACACACACAAAATCCCTAAGCCTCCCCCAAGAGAGCCACTAAAGTTTTTTTTTTATGAAATAGCCTCTGCAGCCAGGCACTCAGTGTCACATGGCTTGTGAAAGTAAACAAACACAAAACAAAACCACGAATCACACAACCCTCCCTTGCCCCCAAAGCTGCTCAAAGCTGCTTGAAAACTGAACACAAAACTGCTTGAAAACTAAAAAGCTACACTTGGCTTGAAAAGCTTTAAAAACACCGCAAAAATCACGACTCTCCCCCTAATAAATATCTTACGTTGCTGAGTGGCTCTTGGGTGTTATGTTGGCTCTGTTTTGGGGAATCTCTGGTGTGCTTCAGGGGCATCCTGAAGCAGGAAAGGTGTGTGGGAGAAAGGGAGAAATCCCACAAACCGTGGCACCGCATTGGTGCAAAGACCTGCTTAAAAACCATGAATCCTCATGATTTTTTCACTTGGTCACCCCAAAATCACCACCACACCATAGCGCAAGTCCTTAGACACATGTCTGCACAAAACAATCACATATGCCATGCTTCGTGGTCCCACAGTGGCACAAAAACATGGTTAAAAAGCATGGATCCCCACAGAGCTGCATGGTTTTTTCACTTGGTCACCCCAAAATCACTGCCACATCACAGTACAAGTCCTTATACATATGTCTGCACAAAACAATCACACATACCACCAGCTTTGTGGCCCCACAGTAGCACAAAAAACATGGTTTAAAAAAAGCATGGATCCCTCATGGATTCCCCCTCCTGGTTTTTCTACCAAGTTATCCCAGTAAAAAATCACCACCACATCATAGCAAAAACTCCTTAGACCACATGTCTTCACAAAATAATAATGGATCCCACGCTTTGTGGAAACGCAGTGGCGCAAAAATATGCTTCAAAAACATGGATCCTCATGGATCCACATGATTTTTGTGCTAAGTAACTCCTAAAACACAATCACATCACAGTGCAAGGCCTCCAGACACAAGGCTGCACAAAAACAATCACACATTACCTGCACGCCTCTGTGGTGCCACAGTCTACGCGAAGAGACCTCAAGCTTAAAAAGCATGGATCCCCATAGATCCTCTTGGTTTTTTCACTTGGTCACACCAAAATCACCTGCACATCACAGATCAAGCCCTTTGACACCAGTCTGAACACAGCAATCACTCCTCCCATGCTCTGTGGGTGCCACAGAAAGTGGCTCAAAAACAGTACTTCTAAAACACCAAGGATCCCTCATGGATCCCTCCCTATTTTTTGGCTGCAATGGAGTGAAGTCACTCCAAGAGCACAGAATCTGGGGGAAATTTCTTGCTTTGGTGCATGTCATGCGATTTTAGATAGTGGCACCAGAATTTCTGGGTATCATATGGAGACTGTCCTGATGATTCTCCCCAAGTCTGGTGAAGTTTGGTTCACGGGGGGCCAAAGTTATGGACACAGACTTCCCTCTGTGATACACTTCCTGAAGATGCCAGCCACAGATGGCAGGCAAAACATTAGGGAACAAGATCCACCAGACCACGGCCACACAGCCCAGAAAACCCACCAGAACCAGTTGCATATGGCCCTGAAAGCCTTCAACAATACATTGCAGCTGCTAAATTCAGATCTGCCCAAGTCTGCAAAGAAGGACCTTGAGGCCATTTCACTTTATTCCCTTTGTCTTCTTGAAAATGTTTCCACCCATACTGGAGTGGAAATGGGTCACACCTTGCTGCCTGATGGCTTCAATTCAGCCTGACTTGAACAAAGGGCTGGGCCTGCAGCCCCATATGGAGAGATTTTGCCCAGACTGCTTGGATTACTTTAAGGAACTCCTTTTGGATTTTTGAAAAACCGCATCTGGCCACAAATTGTACTGGGCCACTGGTCCCAGTCCATTTTGTGTCAGAGAGCTTGGAGAGACTTTTCAAGGATGGCCCATTTCCTTGAAATCCCTGTATCATGGAGAGCCTGCCTTAATGGGCTATTGCATGCCTGGAGAGGAGAAGAAAAGACAAGTAAAGGTAGGATTTCGGTAAGTGAAACCATACCAACCAAACTAATTTTTGCCTTTAAGCACTTTTTTTGCTTTTTACTAACTGTTGAAAGCACGCGTAGCTTTCCTCTTGGAATTTGGAGAGGGGCTGGGCAACAAGGCTGTAACAAGCCACAAAAGTGCTGAGTTGTTGGGGTGTGTGTGTAACTTAAGTTGTGATGTTTTGCATGGTATGGTATTGTAGTGAGCATTTTCAGTGTTTCACTCTTAAGCTGTCTGGATTCTTAGGTGTGTGTGTGCATGGGGGGGGGGGGCAGGGTGTTCGCCCCTTGCATTACTGAAGCATAAAGACTGTTTTTTTCCCTGGTGTTACAGTGTGTGACTTTTGTTAAATAGCTGTCATCTGTACAGAAGAGGAACTTGGCGCTAAAATGCATATACCCTGTTTCTCTGTATCTGTAATGCTTGAAGTAATCTCCCGACGTCCCTACCACAGACACCTTAAAAGTAGGTGGAATGGAGACAGTTCTGTGATTAGGCCAAAGGGAATGTTGGAAATCAGAAATGTTGAAATCTGGCGTTGCACTGTGATATTTTCTTTCAGTATAAGTGGTTTTCCAAATTGTGGATTCCTTTGTGCTGGCTGCTTTTAGGCGTTGATGTGGTGACTGTGTGGCAATCATCGCTTGGTAACAGAGTCAGCTTGTGCCCCCAGGTTGGTAAGAGTATTGCACAAAGTTGCTTCATTTTAAGAGGTGAAGGTTTGCAGGCTTCTTTTCCAGGCTGTGTGTGCCGTGGGTCTGGTAGGTGCTGTTCCCCTCATTTTGAGATTCCCTGTTCTGCATTGACTCTTCGGTTGCATTGATGTCAATGGGAAATGTTCTTGAGGGTGTCCATGGGGTGCAGGATTTCTGAAGGTACAGTTCTTCAAACTACCAGGGTATCTTCAGAGAGTCTTGATGACACCATAGTTTGGGGGACTTTTGCTTCCATGGGGCAGAGATGGACCCTACCCTTTGGGACCCATAGCATTGGTGAACCCCATGAAGCAAAGTCCCCCAAACCTGTATGGTGTGATCATGAGAGTCTTCTGATGATACCCTGAAAGTTTGGTGCCAATACCTTTAAAATATTTGTCTCACTGCTCTTATACATGGAGGTTCAACAAAAAAAATTACAAAAAAAATTGTTTTCCAGCTAGTGACACCAAACTTTCAGGATAGTCTTCAGGACACTGTTCCTGATCATGCACCCCAAGCTTTGTGCAGTTTGGTTCAGGGGCCCATTTAGTTATGGACCCCTCAAATGTAGCTCCTCCTATCTTCTATTCGGCCCCATTGGAAACAATGGGGGATAGGGGCAACCCATTTGGGGGTCCATAACTTGGGCCCCCCTGGACCAAACTGCACCAAACATAGGGTGCATGGATTATAACAGTGTCATGAAGGCACCCTGAGAGTTTGGTGATGATACCTTTAAAAAATGCACCCCCTGCAGGCAATCTCCCAGGAATCCCCCCCCATTGAAAGCAATTGAAAAAATTCAGTATGCAAAACCACAGAGATCTTGGAGGCAAGTGTAATCCTGGGGTGCCCTTGCAGGGGGGTGCATTTGTGAAGGTATCAGCATGAGAAAAATTGCAGGGTATCTTGACATATTGTGCCTTGATTATACACTCCTTAAGTTTAGGCAGTTTAGCTCATGGGGCTTCCAGCGACCCCTCAAAGATAGCCCCTATATTCAATTGGCTCCCATTGAAAACAATGGAATATAGGGGCTATCTTTGAGGGTCCATAACTTGGGCCCCCCTGAACCAAAATGCACCAAACTTGGGGTGCATGATCAGAACAGTTGTCTGAAGATACCCTGCAATTTTCATGCCGATAGCTTCAAAAATGCGCCCCCTGCAGGCCAAAATGAAATACGGGGTATCTTTGGAATACTGATGCAGTCATGCACTGAAGTTTGGTGCAGTTTGGTTCATGGGGGCCCATTTTATGGACCCTCAAAGATAGCCCCTATATTCAATTGGCTCCCATTGAAAACAATGGAATATAGGGGCTATCTTCGAGATCCCATAACCTAACTAAATGCATAAACTTGAGTGGAAATCAAGGCTGTTAATACCCTGCAGTCCTCTGACTGTTCAAAAATGCGCCCCCTGCAGGCCAAAATAGGGGAAAACAGCTAAAAAAATAAAAACGAACCCAAGAATCTCGGAAATTCGGGTGTATCCGAGCCTGGCAGGCTCGGATATGGGGGGATCCAACCCCATACATCCGAACTGGAGCCGAATCCGAACCGGGGCCGAATTTTTTTCCCATTTACCAACCCTAGATTCAGTGTATATAGCAAGATGCACACCCTGACCTGGATAGCTCAAGGGTTGACTTTGGCAAGTATATGGATGGGAGACCTACAAGGAATACCAAGGTTGTGACATGGAGGTAGGCAATGTAAAATTACCTCTAAACATCTTTGGTCTTGAAAACCCCACCAGGGGTTGCCATAAATCAGATCTGACTAGACAAAAAATAATAATAGTAGGATATACAGATCTCAATTGATCATCAGACCCCAGGAAAAAAGAAGCAGGGAAAGCCAACCATGACATTTTAAACATGATGTAGGTACTTTATTTCAGACTGCAGATAGGAACAAGAATAGCTGAATAATTTTTTAAGCAGGAATCTTGATTCGTTTCATGTGTTGTGTATTTCTAAGACTTCCTTTTAGATATCTACAGCCATCCATTGAACTTCATGGGGACTCAGTGAATCTGCAGGGCATTGCAAGAGAAGCTAACCCATTCTTAACAGTGTATGATCCACACTCACCCATCAAAACATATAGTAGAGTCCTTCTCAAGTTCAACCACTGAAGATAGCTGTTATGTGGGTGAAGGGACAGTGAAATATAATTAAACAGTCCCTTATATGAAAATAAGTATGCATGTAGACAATAGAGGTTCTGGAACATTTGCCAGTTGGGCTTATGTCCCATCCCCAGGTGGAAACAGAGAGCCAGTTCTTTGATACTGTTTGCTTGTTGACCTGTTCGACATGACTATTTGACAGGTTGTTTCTCCATGCTTCTTGCTTACAGTCCCGTACACAGCAATCAGTTTTTCACGCATGTGCATTTTCACTGCTTGATGGAGTTCAACACACCCACACCCACCCTACCCCGTGCTTGATGTGCCACTGCTCTGGTCAATAGGAAATTGTTTAAACAGTGGCATCAATCACAAAATACATAGATCAGTGATAAACACATTGCCTTTTTTTTAAAAAAAAGTCCAGCTGTTTGATGTCTGTTTAGGAAATGCTTAGCAATATCAATGCCTAATAAAGGTTGTTGTTGTTAGTGTTAGCAATATTAATGGGTGTTTATATGTACGTATCAGTAGGATTTTTGTGTGTGCCACATGGAGAATTGTGAAACCCCACTCAGAGGAAACCTACTCAGTGAGAGTATGAGTAGTTCAGTGCAAACTGAACAGACCAGGTAATTGGCTCACATCTGATCATTATAGCTGAACATGGTAACCACCTGAACAAAAACTGAGTTGTTTTGGAACTCTCAGGAAACAGCAAGATTTCTTTTACTCTCACCTTCCCAGGAGTGTTTGCAACCCATGAACCCTTCTGAGATATCAGTTGTGGGACGTTCACTGATTGCAACTTGGAGCTTGTTACAAGGAGATGTGGGAGCAAAGAGAACTAAGTCGGGGGTTTCAAGAATATACAGGATCCTCCCCTCCCCTCCCCATTGATTCTTCACTAAGGTGTGAGCAGGAAAAAGACATTGTATTAACATGCAACACTTCTTTTATTTCTCATCACAATTTAACATTAGATATTCTCCCTTTATAGAATATTTTTCTTACCTTTTATAATCTTGAAAACTATGGTTATGGAACAGATGGTTAAGACATAGTTTTGCACTTGATTGTGATAGCTGTTCATTCACTGAGGTAGAAAATTATTGTACATCATTCATTTTCATTGTGAGAAGCCATTTTAAGTGCACGGATATAATAAGTTGTAGCAAGAACATCTGGGGGTACTGTCAACTAATACCACATATTGTTTTCTTCATAAGACTTCCATTGCATGGCTTTTGAGTAGTAAAATATCTGATTTTTTAAAAAAGTAATTGCTTTGGGAAGGGATATTGTATGCTTTGGCAGGTAGGGATCTGAAACAATGGTAGCCCTATAAACAGTAATATGAGAGTGTCATTTTTATGATTGGTGAATTGAATCTATCATTTCCCACTTCAGAAATATCCTCTAGGCATCTTAAATGGTTTCATTACCTAAACTGACACACATTCTGTAATAAAGAGAGAAGGCAGAAGCAGCTTTGCACATTTAAGGGAGACATATAATAACTGCTGCAAATTCCATGCACTACTTAGGTTGGATCCTCCTTAATAATAACTGTGTACCACCAAGCTGAAACTTACTCATAGCAACCCAGGACCAAGGGGTTTTTTTTGTAAGAAATGGTGGTTTCCCATTGCTTTCTTTTGCAAAGCAGCCTCCGTGTTTCTTGGTGGTCTCCATTGCAAGCACTAACCATGGCTGATCCTGCTTAGTTTCCAACCTCACATGTGTTTACCATGTAAAGATGAAGGTATGAATGGGCTCTTGCAGATTTAAGAACATTGCCAGAATATTTGCACCACTAGAAGTCATGGCAAACACCATGCTTTTCAGAGGAATACTTCATGTATCTGTCCTCTAATTATACAGTCTGTATGTGCAAGTGAGAACCAGAGGTGGTTTGCCACTACCTTCCTCTGCAGAGCCTTCCTTGGAAATCTCTCTGATTCAGTACAAGGCAGCTTCATGTATTCATGTGTGTTCATGCCATGTGGGGTGGAGGGTGGATTTTGATTTGCATCTTTGGGGAATGCATAAGAGAAAGACTGTTTGCCAGTTTGTACCATTGGAAGGACCTAGGCAAAAAGTGTACAGGTGGGCTCATGACCTCATTAGAATTGTGTGAATACACCAACAGTATGGGCAAGGCCTTCATATGACAGCTGCACACATGACTGCCATCATTTCAATAATCATAGCATTCCTTAGAAATATAGAGGAAGGGACCTCAAGGACCACCTATTCCAACAGCTTGCAGAGGGCATAACATTATCAACTATCTTGCCCCTACTCCCCCAATTACCTCTGTACTGTGCCTAGGGGAAGGCCAAAAACCTCCAGAACCCCCCCCCCCCCATCTGGCCTGGAGGAAAATTCTCAAAGTGGTGATCAGAATTACTCTAGTCACGGAAGGGCCATGAGAGCCTCTACACACTCCCTCTTCTTTGGAGGGCTCAGCCATTTGTACACAGTTCAGCCAGCAGCATGGGATCATGACTGACTCATGAATGCATTGGGCAGCCTCACATTTGCAAAGGACATTTTGTGAGCGGATGAAGCAGTGGGTATCAGCTGTATGATTGGTACATTGTATTTGCTTACTGTTCAGATTTGATCAGAATGGCGGTCTTATTCAACAAAAAAAAACTAGTGATTTTCCTGCCAGTGCTGTACCTCTGCATACAGCAACACTTGTTTTTCTCAGAAGGAAAGGTAAAGCCTCCTCTAGCATCCCCTAATGCTTAACAGTAGGAAGAATTTATAATGGCAATGTGACTGGTAAATAGTTGCACTTACCACAGTGTGAAAAGCCAAAGTTGCATGATTTAAGGTGAAGTGTGTAACTTATTTCAGAATAGCTTAACTCCTCAACAGAGCTGACATTTTTTCCTAAATATAAATGTCATGGTCCTGTAGCATATGGAACGATACAACATACTTCTAGACAACAGATAAAGATACATCTACAATATCTTTGAGGCTTTAAAGAATTATTCAAGGCCCGAGGTAAATATTGATATTACTAGAGATACAGAGCTGCTATTGTCTATTCTCTCTCCAGTTCTTCATAAACTCTAGTATAGCAGAATATGTGATAAGTCACAGCAGGTGTGTATTTTCTTGACCCATTACACACCATTGGTAAATGTGGAAAAGAAATAGACAGCATGATGAAGTCAAGTGTTGTTTTCTACTCATGATTAAGAAGAGGAAAGAAACAGCACTATATCTTTTAACACCCACTTCTGTCCTCAGTGTAGAAAATCACAGCGCTGAAGAAGCTGACTTCATTGAGTGCCTGTTCCAGCAGATGAAATTTTAATTAAACCATCCCAAATTCATTGGCTTGCAGTAATGATATCATATAGCAGCAGATGTCTTAGTGGTATGAATTAATCAAAAATGGCTTCTATTAATGGGCCTGCGATGAAAAATGCAGAGCTACTATCCAAAGGTTTCTGATGTTCTGATTTCCTTCATTCTACTGGTGAAAAAATATCTACAACCATAGTGAGTGTTATAATACTATAGCCTGAAAGATGTTCCTAAGGAGCCTTCCTCCATCTTAAGTGGTTCTTCTTTCAATGGAAAAGCTGCTTGGGGTGGAAGAAAGCTTCCAACTTAGCTGAGTGAAGTGGTTAGGATATAGGCCACTGAGTGGAGGGAGCAGAATGGGGTAGTGGGAAGATGGCAGAAGAAGGTATTTAGCAAAAGCCCAGGTGAAATGGAACTTGGCAGTGTGAGATATGATTCTCCCAATGAGACAAACTGAAGCTCAGGAGGAGGGGAGGAGAGAAGCAAAATGTTAGGAACACATGAATCTGCCTTATACTGAATCAGACCCCTGGCCCATCAAATTCACTATTGTCTACTCAGATTGGCAATAGCTCTGTAGTATCTCAGGCAAAGGTCCTTCCCATCACTTCCCATCTGGCCAGTTTTATTGGGGGTGCACGGACTGATCCTTGGATCTTCTGCATGCTCCCCCACTGAGCCGTGCCCCCTCCCCAGCAGAGAGAGTTAAGACCACTCCCCCTCTTCCCAGGTTGTGGTCCTGATTCAAATCAAAGACCCCCATAGAAGATCTACTCATGGATCTCCCAAACATTGCTTGTGAGTTCCATACATGGATCTCCTAGTCAGTCATCTCCTTTGACCCTTTGTCAGTGTCACACACCAGATCTTGAAAAAAATAATATAAAATCTTGCAGTTTATAAGATCCAGCCACTGCTGGTGCAAGAAGTCTTCTGGAAGGCATCTTCTGAATAGATATTATGAGAAGTTAGAAATTCAAGAATGGCTTTGGTAAAACAAATATTTATGAGACAAGCACACCTGTCAACAAGGACAATTCAGAGGCCTGGTGTTGCAGGCAGGAGACATAAGCTTTTAGACTTCGCTGTGAGCATCTGTTCATTTTCTTGCTGTATTATTAAAAAGAGATGTTTGACACATTTCAGAATAGAGATTTATGTGAGTACAAAGCAAGAGAAAAGGACTGAGAGATATATCAGTGGAATCAATCTGTAGAGTACTTTCCTGTAACTAGAATGGTTAGAAAGTACCTCAAGGTGGGGGTGAGTTCACATTTTTGATGCCCAAATCCAATGTCAATTTTTCTTTATAGGAACTTAATCCATGATTTTTAATTTTTGCATCATTTTCTGTATCATTTCACCAATTTTGGCTCATCATAAATACATTTTCAGTATTATTCATGCATCAATGAATTACCATAGTATGCCTCTTGTACATCTAAAATATGCTACATTACAGTGGAACAGTCTATTTCCCAGCCCCTGGCATATTTTTGTGTCTTGGTTTAGTCTCATGAGGTAGAGCCATGGTGGCGAACCTATGGCACCCCAGATGTTCATGGACTGCAATCTCCATCAGCCCCTGCCAATTGGCCATGCTGGCATGGGGCTGATGGGAACTGTAGTCCATGAACATCTGGGGTGCCATAGATTCGCTACCACTGAGGTAGGGTCACTGCTTCTTAGTTTTCCAAGTTAGAATTGCAGGCTGCATGAGTTCCCTTGTCCTAAACCCAGTTGCTCCCAATCCTGTATTTTCTCCCTAATTAATGGATGTTGTTTTGAACACACCCAACTCTGCTATGTGAATTTAAGAGTAGGAACCTGATGGGCAGCCCCATCCACAGGGGAGGTGGTGGGCCACAACGCCTGTGTTTCACCACCCTGCTGCTTCCAAAGAGGGTTCCCAGCAGTGTGGTGAGGCTCACAAAGTGTGACAGCCTCCCTACCGCTGAGAAGCCTCAATGGTCGACAATGGACTTACACTAGCCAAAAGACTGACTTAAGTTTGGACTGTGGCCCACTGGTGCAAAACCGCCAAAGGCTGGGAGGGGGCTGACTAATGTCGGCTCCTCCCCTGGTCCCACCCCTGGCCCACCCTGGCTATCCCGGCAGGGGTAGTAGGATGCTGGCGCAGTGTCTAGCACCACATTCCAGCACCAGGGGGACAGTGGTGGCCTCATGCCACCGGGATCACCCCTCCACTTGGGTAAGTGCCCTGGGGAGGGCAAATCCACAGGCACAGCAGTGCACCAGTCTTGCAAGCAGATTCAATTTCCCCTTTGGATGGGGCTGTAAGCCTACAAGTCAAAGGGATCATCACACAAATGATGTACATATGTACAGACAGTGTACATATAGATAGTACATGAAATCCATAGAACATATGCACCCAGTGAAATAAAAAGAATACCTGAAATCATTTGAAAAATGTAACTCTCAAAAGAAACAAAACAGGGAATACTCACTGATATTTACCCAGAATTACATATTGTCCAGGCTACAAACAACCTTCTTCTCAATCTGTTCTCCATGTTAACAGCTACTGTAATACAAGAGGTTATAAAATATCATTAAACTCCATCCTAAATTGAACATCATTTATTGTTGGCACTATTGCCAATAATGAACAGATATATGTTCACTCTCTTTTATAAGTTAAATTTTTAAATGTATCTTATTAAAAATATTATATCCTACTATAGAAGAATTGTTTATTATGGTCAAATGTACAACTATATATAATATAAAGTTTAAAATACATTAAAAATCAGAGATAATTTATACTTATATCACATTATAATCAACAAAATGGTAAAATTACAGTATAATAAAATAAATAAAAATCAGTTAAAATTTGTAATGCATTATCCATCCAATCAAGTCAGGATCATTCAGTACTATGGAATTTATATAGTATTATACAGAACCTGGCTATAAGCTTGGAAATTTGTGGGTGTTCATCAAAACTATCCCACTATTTTACTTACCTAAGTCCAACCAGTATCAATATTAGTAGAAGGTCATTGTAAGGTCCTGGGCAATAGGTACCATGTATAAGAGTCCAGCTTTCCCTTGGCTTCACGCAAAGTGCCTTATTGGTATAGATGATGTTAACAGTGTTTTGAGCCAGACAAAACTAGGCCATACTGAATCTACACAGAACTGGAAGCTTAAATTCTCAAAGCTGGTCCCAAACTAGCATTGTGTGTTCAGAAAAGCACTTCTACTCACTAAAAAAAGAGTGATTTTTCTGTAGCTGTCCCATCCCAGTGCTGCTCTTGACACCAAACAGCGAGGCTTTCTGAGAGTCCTCTGTCTATGAAACTGTACTAGTGCCTAGTTTTAAGCATTCATTGCTCTGAATCCAAATAGAATTATTTCAAACACTCAGGAGCAGTCATTTTCTGGTTTAAAAAACAGATCTGTCAGCCTTCCCATGTGAAAGAAGCTCACTCAGGCTAATGTGGTGTAGTGGTTAAGAGCAGGTGGATTCTAATCTGAAGAACTGGGTTTAATTCCCCATTCCTCCACATGAGTGGTGGACCCTAATCTAATGAACTGGATTTGTTCTTTTCACTCCTCCACAGGAAGTCTGCTGGATGACCTTGGGCTAGTCACAGCTCTTTCAAGACTCTCTTGGTCTCACCCACCTCACACGGTGTCTGTTGTGGGAAGGAATTTGTAAGCTGCCTTGAGTCTCCTTGCATGACAGAAAGGCAGGGTATAAATCTAAACTCTTCTTCTTTGCTCCCCCCTGTAAAATGGAGAATTTTAATTGAGAATAGAACATCCTTTCAACCTGAAATTTCAGCCTGAAATGTGAAGGGTGGAAACCCTGAGGATTTAATTGCAATTGGATGGGGGTGGTGGGGGTGGTAATAAATGGGCATGTGTTTCCTGCAGGAATGATAATTGTGTTGGTTTCTTAATATGAATAGCTTGAATCACAATATTAAAGCATCAGTCTCAAGCTTTTAAAACAAAAAACTCTCTGATTCTGCACATTCCTGCTTGGGATGCTCAGATGTGTACTGTCCTATTTGTTACTTTGTCAGCATTTCCATTCCTCTTTGTGTTTGCTTTAAGATATATTTCATTTGCTTTGCTTGCATCATTTGTTCATTTGATTTATGCAATTTAAATTAAGTTAAATTATCATTGAAGGAAGTTCTTCTAGAACTTTGACTATATAAAAAAGAACTTTTCTGTCTGCCCAAAATGTGCATGAAATTTACAATTGCAACCCTCAGAACTCTTACGAGGGAGTGAGTCCCATTAAACTCAGTAGACTTTACTTGTAAGTATACTTGCTTAAGATTGTGTTGTAAGTCTATTTTTAAACACAAATGCAAAGAGCACAGCTGTAACAAAGACAGACAGACATGATCTAAAGCAGGCCCATAACTACAAGGAGCACATGTTGGCAATCCCCATTCGCAGAATTCCCAGATTATTTTTAAAAGTATCTGGTCCCTATGTTTTGGCAATATAAGGCAAAACGTGCACGCTGTTTTTGTCCTGATTACCTGAGAAGAAGTGGGGGATAAACTATTGCTCCAAGAAGCCCCTTTCTGGGAAGCTTGAATAAGTTTGCCACATTGAATATACAGTTAAAAACAAACACAGCAAAACTGCTATATTCCAGTAACACTTTTATGCTCAGTTACCCAGACAGTATAAGGGGGCTTAATGAAATATCTTTTTCCTTTGCACTTATCTGTGATCTCTCCTTCCTTTTAGGCTAATTTCCGCAACCAACTGACTGTCAGTAATTGGACCTGTCAGTGAATAGAGCTGATTGGCTTGCACTTGTGACATCATGGCACACGCTCAGTGGTTTTTAAAATGTTCCATTTCAAAAACAATATGGTGAGGGAAATATACACTGTAAAGAGTACATATGGTATTAAAACAATATCAGATGTCACATAAAACCTCAGAGAAAGACAAGATTGAAGCCTGAACCAATATTCACTTCGCTAATATCCATGATGCAAACTGCAAAGCTGGAAAATATATATATGTGTCCAATGCTGCTGCAGGTATCCTTATATTATACTTTTATTCACCTGAAAGAAAACACTTTTTCCAGCACATAATTAACTTATTGAACTGATTATCACCAGATACTGTGACGTCCACTCCCTCTGTGTTTGTGTGTGTGTGTGTGTGCAGTGCTGTCAAGTCACAGCTGATGTCTGGCAACCCCAGCAAGGCAAGTGAGAAGCAGAGATCATTTGTCATGACTGTCCTCTGCAGAGTCTTCCTTGGTGGGCTCCCATTCACGTACTGCCCCTGCTTTAGCTGCCAAGATCTGATCAGGCTATACCCCGTCGCCTCCCCTCCCGTCCACTCCCTTAGGTGGGTTTAAAGGTGGACAACAAATCCACTGAAAGTTCTTTCTGACTAAATGTTCACTGAAAGCCACTTGCAAAATTGTGCTACATTTTTTTTACTTGTAGCACAAAAAGTCACAAAAATGTAGTCTAAATGCATAATTTTTGCTATTTTCTCTCTTTATGTACCAGATGTATTGGATGAGTTCTGAATTACAGTTTTTACATGTAATTTGCTGCTGATTTACGCATGAGGAGAAGTCATGGTCCAGATAGTATCTTGCAAGATGGCATTTCGTCCTCCATTTCCTCCTCTCACCCTAAATCTTGTTTCTCATTAAAGAGATAAAAGCCCTGGAGTGATTGATCTGCAGTGAAGCCTTTGGGCTGCATAATTTCTATGCACTTTGAGCACACAAATGTACTTTTAAAAGACTTGCAAAATGGCCACTTGCAAAGACTGATGACATTTGGAAAAGCCAGACTCTGCATGAAGATTCTCTGATCCCATTCTTCCATTCATCCACTTTTTCCCTTCTGTCAAGTCACAGATGATTTATGGAGACCCCTGGTGGGGTTTTGAAGGGAAGAGACATTCAGAGGTGGTTTGCCATTGCCCGCCTCCGTGTCATGACCTTGGTATTCCTTGGTGGTCTCCCAGCCGAACACTTGCCAGGGATGGTCCTCCTTAGGTTCTGAGGAGAGCAGGCTATCCTGAGCTATCCAGGTCAGGGAATGCCCCCGCTACAGGGGTCCAGTTTTCAGAATATATACTTAAATCCAAAGATATGAGTACAATGCAATTCTTGCTACACAGTGCAAAAACAAAACTATGCACAGTCATATTCAGAAGTAGCTGGTAAATCTCTCCCTCTTAAAGGTAAGACTGGGGTAAGAGATTGTCTTAAAGGAATAATTATTAAATACAGAAGCATTTTCCATTATCACATTTCAAAGTTTGCTTGGCATTTACATCTTTTGCAGCTAATTTGGGACTACAGTTTCAAACCTCTAGGTGCTTCCTGGAGATTTCATGGAATTACAGCTTCACATATCAGTTCCCTTGGAGAAAAGGGCTACTTTGCCAGGTGGACTGACTCTAGGGCATTATACCCCACTGAAGTTTCTCCAAACTTGCCCTCCCCAGTCTCTCTCCCCGAATCCCCAGGAATTTCCAAACCTGGAGTTGGCAACCCTATCTGGGACAATTACACCCAATTTACATCCCAATTAAAGCATGTTCTCCATTGACATTCCTCAAAACCAATAATGTATGTGCAAGAGAAGAGTTCACATATCAAGCAAAAACTTTAGTTCTTATTGTTTTTACTGCTATTTATCTTAAGTGCAGTTCGGCTGTGACCTGGATAGCCCAGGGTAACCCAATCCTATTAGATTTCAGGAGCTAAACTGGGTCAGCCCTAGTTAATATTTGGGTAAGAGACCACCAGGGAAGTGTGGGGTCAAAACACAGAAGTAGGCAATGGCAAAGCATCTTTGATATCTCTTTCCTTGATACAGGGTAGCCATAAGTTGGCTGTGACTAGATGACAGAAAAAAAGAAAACAGTTAGGCACATAGAAAGAGTGTGTGTGTGTGTGTGTGAAGCATTCTTTAGTCTCATTCCCTGACAAATATTTAATAGAACAGCAGTAGGTGTAAGTGCTATTGGCCTTGACTCTGAATTGAAATATCAGAAATAGTCCTGGAATGTAACATACATCTATTCCGACACTTCAGAATATGAAACCTTTGTGCTGTCTTTATAACAAGATGTTTTAATGTTTGTCAGCACATTTCAGGGAAGGAGCAGAGAAATTCTAATGGCAGGAAAATATTAAGAAGCACCCTACAACAGCCTTCCCCGCTGTTTTTTTTTTTTTTTTTGTAATATATTAAAGTTCCCATAGGTCAAAAAGTGAGCTATATTGAACATGGAATTTCAGAGGTAAAAAGTTCAGATGTGGACCAATTTACAGCAAACCAGTAAAACTTTTCTTAAAGGAAGCAAAGATTTTTGCCCTCGCTCTTCAACATGGAGGAAAGAGACACCTGAAAGAAATGATAATAGAGAATGCACACATTTATCATGAAAGACAGCTTGAAGCAAAATAACCTTTTTAAATGTTGCTTCATCAGACCTTTGTTTTGAATTTGAGTCCAGAGCTTTGCAGTACCCTAAGCAGTTCTGCAGGGCCTATAAAACACAGATGCTCTATCAGGTGTATGGTTGAGGCAGATATGATGACATCTAGCCTCCTCCTCCTCCAGTTTCATTGAATTCCACCATCAATCCCATCAATGTTGAATATTGTTGGTCACCATTTTGCATTATGTATTTATATGTTTATCTGAAACTGTTGTTGATGTTTTAATATTATTATTTATTTTATATTGTTGTATAACATGATGGCATAGTAAGTCCTAATGATGATGATGATGATGATGATGAATTGAGAAGTTCCTGTTGAGGAAACAAGCTTTGAATCTACACATAGCTGCACATTGGTGTAAGTACAAGGCTACAATAAAGCTACCACAACCATGTAACCCAAGCCTGGGGGTATTTCAGCTTTCTTTAGAGAAAATAATCTCTGGTTTGCATTTCTGGATTTCCCCCCACTCCACTCTCATTCAACTTTACCAAATAAATCTTCATTTGATCATGTGTTGGTGGAACTATGCATACTTCCATGCCCTTGCAGAAAACAATTGCCCTTTCACGTTAGAACAGAAGGCCTTGCTCTTGAAATACATACCTAGCCTCAAGACCTCTAGATTTGTAGGTCTGCTTATATCAGGGGTTTCCAACTTTTTTGTGCCTAAGGACACATTTGGATTTCTGACACAGTGTTGTAGGTGAAGCCACAAATGGCTGCCACAAAAAAGCTGTTCTAGAAGGTTCAGCCAGCCACACAATGGCTGCTGTAGCTTTTCTTCAGTCACACTGTGAAGATCCTTGTGCTGTGGTAGCAGCTGCTGCCAAAGTAACATTTTTTTTTAAATCTGCACAGTCAATCAAATCTCCAATGGCCAGTCAGAAGCCTTGCTGGGAAAAGCCATACATAGCCCCACTCACTTTAAAAAAACACTTGGTGGGTGCCATTGTGCCCACAGCACCGTGTTTAAAACCCCAACGTATTTTTCATTTGTCTACTTTTTGTTGGCATTCGTGCTTACATTCAGTTGATTAAAAACAGTACTCAGCCCTACACAACAGCACCCTAAATCTACTTTCAAAGTGTGAACCAAGTCGCTTTTCTTTGTAGTGGTGCAGGTATATAATTGTAGGGTGCTTAGAGCAGTTTTACGGAAACTATCATATTATGGACTCTCCCAACAACTAATTACCAGCATGAATTATGATAGAGCTAGGGATCTTGTTAAACTTAGAATCATAGATGTCGAGAGGCAACACGACCTGAATAAACTCAAACACCCAATCTTCAGCAAAATAATGCTGAATAAACTTTCAATAATGCCTTATCTTACTTCTTTGTTTAACGTTAACTATCGAAGAGCCTATACAGCCCTACTCAGGTAAAGCGTACTCTTTCTCGCCTTAATTATTATACCAACGGGATTTATAACAAAGTACCAACTGAGGGCAGAATTTGCAGTTGTCAAATAGAGGTGTGTTGAAAACTTCGGAACACATATTATTTGAATGCTCATACTATGATGAGATCACGCTTGATGCTTCTGTCCTTTGACTGTGACAAACATTCCTTTGGCTAAGAAAGAAAAGGTTAAAATACCGTTATCGTATACCAATAAAAAATCCTAACAGTATTCTGCTGCTAAGGGATTTGCCTGGATATCCAAGTAAAATCAGGAAGGCCCGACAGAGCACTACTGGCTCTGCCAGCTAATCCTTATTACTAATTATTATTAGACTGACCTTCCACTCATTATCTTGAGCTGATGTTCTGAGTTCCTGAGGTCTATTATCTGTATTTTGTTAACTGTTTTAATCTGTATATTTGTAATATCTGTAAATTTTATGATTTTAATTCTTTTGGATCTTGCTGGTCAATGACCGTAAATAAATTATGTATGTAATTGTAGGGTATGAAATTTGTGATTTTATGAGTACCCCTATGTGTAGTAATGTAAGCTTAAATGCAAAATTGCAATCTGCTTTTGCCCCCTTGCTCTGGCCAATGAACCACGAGCTGAGGTACCTCTGTTGCTATATGACACATTTCTTCTTCCACAATCATTTTTGTTAAAAGACACCTTCACTATTTTATAGCTACTTCTATTGTTTTCGTATGGCTAGTGTCAAGTGTAGATTCTTCTCACCCCCTTTGGTCAGCATGGAGACAGCTGCCTACACCTGTGATTGATGTCTTAATAAATGATTACCAGATGACCAGACAGCACACGAAGCAGGCAACTGGCCCTTGATGAGCTCTATAATGGGCTAATCCAGAGATGATTATGAAAATAAATAAGAAAAGATACCTTCATAAATCTCAAGTAGCAACTTGAATGTCTGTGGGTCAACATTACATGCTCTAAATGCAACTTTAAAAAATATTTATAATCATTTGCCTCAGTACACATCAAGGTTTAGCAAAAGTTGCAATTCTAGGTTCTCTTTCTGACTACTGGTTATTGGATCAGAAAGGGCAATTACTTTCATATCTCTATACTCCTTACTGATGAAATAAGTTATTATTCTTACTTTCATCTTCAAAGTATGGCTGCCATAGCTACTGTGACATAATTGTCCTCATTCGAACAGGAACAAAAGAGCTGGCAAGAAAGATATGGAAAGTAACGCTGTTAGAAACTTGCTAGAGGAATGCATTATTGTCACAGAAGTTTGGCTTTTTTATTGTGTGCTCATTCTATCCCAGGACAAAGATTTTTATTCACCTAAAAAGTGGCACCAAACTAGCCTGTTTTTATGACAAAGAATATAATAAGCATAGAAACATAGCCCTTTTCATCCTTAGAATAGCAGTCAGATGAGAGGCGTTTAAAAAGAGAACCTCAAACTGTGCTAAAGAAAAAACATGGGTTGGATCCAACCAGCTTTTTTGCTCCATCTCATGCAATTGTCTTCCATACATCAACCCCATCTCACCTGGATTTGTCTATGCAAGGTTTCATGATCCCAGACATAGGCTTCTTTGGAGGACAAAGGTCTTCTCTCCTTCGTTTTTCACCAGTGGAAGTATTGAATGGATCATTGTGGTGTTCACTCTTTCTGAGGTACATCTCTGCACTGCAGTCCCATACTGCTATCATTCCTTTAATATCCAAAATAGAACTGTTCAAGAGGACATTTATATGAATGGAATATTGTGGTAGTTTTAATGTTGGTGGAAATTTTAGATAGTTTTTATTGCATTGCATTGATTATTGTATTACATATATTTAAAAAAAACTGGTGTGAATCTCTGTAGGAGGTATCGTTTCCAGGTCCATCCTGGCAATGAGTAGGAGACCAGGAGAAATGGTGGTGGCTGTTACCTGCCAGCATGATATCATTTCCTGGAAAACCTGGAAATGACATCATTCCTCTTTAGGTAAAATCAGCAATTTTTAAAGAGGACTAACATCACTTCTGAGGAAGACTTGTCTTCTAAATGTAGTATAGGGTAATAATTAGTTGGTTCTCTGCATTCTCAACCTGACCTGCCCCTGTTTAACTTTCTTTTCTGTAATATATTACACACTTACAAGTCTAGGTGCTGAACATAAGGTAGGTTTTGAAAGCTCAAGATAATGGTATGTTGATACTCATTTATCAACCAAGAAATGGATGGAAGGCTGAGTTGACCATGAGCTAGCTGCCAGGATATCTGACCCGCAGGGGGATCGAACTCCTGGCTGTGTGAGTGGCAGCGCAAGCACTTAACCACTACACCATGCGGCTCCTAGGCCTGCCTTACTGCTAGGCAAAATGAATATGTAGTCTACCCACAACATGCATTACTGAATGTATGAGTTTTAGCTTTTACTTTCTTTTTTTCACATTAACACTCCCAAATATAATCTATTTAGTTCTTGCTTTTTTAAAATGAGCCACTTTCACCTCTATTGTTGATCATTTCATATTATCATGTTGTTTATCACAAATATCCCCCGTGAAGAGATATCATTCTCAGTCTCTCTAGCCATGAATGTGGCAGTCTACCTAAACTAGGGCCTTACACAAAATCATTAAGCATTGCTCTCTTTAAGTACAAAGCTGCATCTCTGCAAACTGACAACCCTTCTGACAGTTTAGATCTCTGAAGCAGTCCCTCCTCTACTTGTCTCAATTAAAATGTCGAAAAGTGTCAACTTTTTCTTCAGGAAATCAAGTGAGACTCCATAAAATTTCCCCTCAGATTAAAATAATGGGAGATGCAGATTTATTTACAACAAAAGCAGATTATTAAACTGGAACAAATCAAATGTGTTCCTTACTTCAAGACCTCAGGTACATAAGAACATAAGAAGAGCCCTGTTAGGTCTGACTCACAGTCCCATTCATCCAGCTTCCTTGTGGCCAACCAGTTTTATGTATGACCAACACAACAGGTCACAGAGAGCAAAGTCCAGTCCTGATGTTGTTCTCTTGCACTGGAATTCACAAGTTTATACCTCAGCATGTAGGGCTTCCCTTCAGTCACCATGGCTAGTAGCCATTGGTAGACCTAGTCTCTGTTAATCTGTCAAACCCCACATTCAATCTATGCTAGTGACCATCAGTTAGGTTGTGCCTCTTCTATGTCTGCTTTTAAAATAAAACACTTCAAATCAATAACTAAAATTTCAGGGCCCTTCATGTTAGTTCCTCATGAAGAGGCATCATAGACTTACTATTGTGCATCTTCTTTTTCCAGCACTATTTTTGTAAATGCACAATGAGGGGCGTAGCTACAGAAAATGATGCCTGGGGCAAGTGTAACCCCCATGCCCAGAATGGGTTGGCTCAGAATGGGTTGACCCAGTAAGGGGTGGAGACTCAGAGCAGCAAGAGGCTGCAGGAGAGAGCTCTTTGGAGAAGACAAGGGTACCAGACTCGGACCTTGATTTCTATAAGCCCTTAACACCTTGTTAAGGTAATTGCAATATTGTTGGGAACTACTGGGAAGGTAGTTGTTGTTTTTGCTATGTTGTAAATGTTGGAGTTTATTGTTTCAGGGTTTTCTTTTGTGGTTGTAATGGGTGAGAGGTCTCCTGGAGACCTTCATCATGTTGCAACCTGTTCATCAAGCCCTTGGAGTCTTCAGGAGCCAGCCAACTTGCAAAGAAGAATTTGGACTTGGCAATATCAGTAGACTGTAAATAGAAGGACTTGAAATGCAACCTGAACAGGACCTTGAATTGTAACGTTAAATGTTGATGTTATATGTTGTATGTAAAGAAAAGTAAACCATTTTGTTGTTTAAAAATTGTTGTTGCAACTCATTCCAATTACTGCCCCACAGAACCCACAGTAGAGGTTACACAAGCACTAAAATTGCAGTGGGGCAGCAATTTATGGGGACACTGAGCAATGCTAGTTGTGTTAACTAAAAGGAAGGAAGGGAGAGAAAGAAGCAGGGAAAGACAGACAGGCACACACTGTAAGAAGAGTGGAATGAAAGAAGGAAGACAGAGAGAAAAAAGGGAGGAAGAGAGGAAAAGGAAGGGAAAAAGGGGAAAAGAAGAAATGGGGAAAGAAAGGGAGAGAGAGAAAGAGGGAGAGAAAAGGGAGGAGGAGAGAAGGGGAAGAAAGGGGGAACAGTAAAAGGGGGGAAGAGAAAGGAGAAAGAGGGAAAAGAGGTGAGAGAGAGAAAAGGGAAAAGAGAAAAAAGGGGGGAAAGAAGAGAAAGGGGGAGGAGAGAGCTTTGGTAGTGAGGGGAGAAAGGTTGCCAGTGTTCCCCACCCCTCCACCTCTGCAAAAGACTATGTGGTTCCTGGCATTTTTGGGCAGCGGATACTGGGTGGGGGAATCCTCAGGAGTCTGATGATTCCCCTGCCAGAATCTGGAATCTCAATGTGGTGAAAGGGTCATGGAGGCCATGCTGGGGTGCTGATTATGGGTGGCAGATTCTGGAGGAGCACAGTCAGGGTGGGGATACTGAGAGGAACACTGGTTGGAGTCATAGGAGGAGAAGGTGGCAGGCAGCACAATGCTCCTCCAGCACCTTGCTCTTGGGGGGAGGGAGGGGGTGGGCAACTGAACATGTCCCTCATTTGACCCATGGGAGTGGTGGCCAGGGCTCACATCTACCACCTGCCCTCACAAAGCCTATGTGCACAAGCTTCATTTGTGTTACAACAGATTGTTCTCTCAGGACAAAATTCCTATAAAGGGAACTCCTCAGTGTCTTGGCTTGGGTTTTATGTTTTTTTTATACAGTTCCTTCATGTTTCTTTATAATGTCCTATACAGATTCTTATGGTTCTTTTATACAGTTCTATAGTGCAGCTAAATAAGTCACTTGTTTTCACACTTTGATAATACCATCCTAGGCAGAGTTGAGCCCTTCTAATGCCATTAAAGGCAATGGGTTGACAATGATTTAATTCTGCTTAGGATGTCAGTGTGAAATACTCCTGTACTTCTGTCATTTCACAGAGTCATTCAAACTTTATCTTAAATGTAAAACAATGCTTGTGTATTGTTTGACCTGGATACTAATGAACTTCTGCTTTCCTCTGCTTGTTCCCTTCTGAAAGAAATACACCAACATATTTCTACACATTATACTCAAATATGGCCAGTTAAAATAGCCATTGATGTAACCACTAGTTTACTAAAAGGAATATTAAAATTTGTTCTGTTTTAACATTTATAAGCTGGTTTAGGTGAATGCTATGATATGTTGAATTGTCAGATTCTTGATTCAAAGAATAATTTCTTCAAATTCTTCTCAGGGACAGATCCCTGATCTCGCACCCATTGAAACAGCACAGTGGCGTAGCACCAGCGAGATGGGGGAACGTGATGCCCTGGGTGCACTGGCGTAATGCCCATTGGGCAAGGTGGGCAGCTGCCCAGGGCATCACCTTGTGGGGGGCATCAAAATGCTGGGTTCGTTTTGGGGTATTTTTAGTGGTTTTCCATTTTTGGCCTGCAGGGGGTGCAATCTTTAGGCTAGCAGCATCAAAATTTCAGCGTATCATCAGGAGACCGTCCTTATGCTACCCCCCAAGTTTGGTGAGGTTTGGTTCAGGGAGTCCAAAGTTATGGACTCCCAAAGAGGGTGCCCCTATCCCCCATTGTTTCCAATGGGATCTAATAGGAGATGAGGGCTACAGTTTTGAGGGTCTATAACTTTGGCCCCCCTGAACCAAACTGCACCAAACCTGGGGGGTATCATTAGGGCAATCTCCTGATGAGACCCTGAAAGTTTTGATACTGTGCATTCAGAAAAATGTGCTCCCTCAGCCTGTAATCTCCCTATTGACAGCACAATGCAGAAAACCTCAATGCAGAACAAAGATTCTTGGGCAAATTCTCAGGATGTTCTCTCAGGGAGGGCATTCTTGGATGTACTCTTCATCACCAAAATGCTCTCAGAGTATCATCTGGAGACTGTCATGATGGCACTCTCTTCATGTTTGGTGTAGTTTAATTCAGGGGTCCAAAGTTATGGACCTCTCAAAAAGGGTATCCCCCTTCTCCTTAGCAAAGAATGTGGGATGGGGTACCCCCTTTGAGGGTCCTTAACTTTGACCTCTCTAAACCAAACTGCACCAAACATGGGGGGGGGGTCCCACTCAGAACAGTTTCCAGATGATACCCTTGGGAAATTTTGGTGCCAATACATCCAAAAAAAATGCGCCCCCTTCAGTGAACACCCCAGAAAATTTGCCCAAGAATCTTTTGTTCTGCATTGGAGTTTTCTGCATTACTGTTAATGGAGGTTGTAGATTGGGTGGGGGCGCACATTTCTGAATGCACAGTCTCAAAATCCTTTCAGGGTCTCATCAGGAGTCTGCTCCTGATGATTACCTAGGAAAGCTTGATGAAGTTTGGTTCTGGGGCAAAGTTATGGACTGTCAAAACTGTAGCCCCTAGGTCCTCTTCGGGGGATGGGGCACCCGCTTTGGGAGGCCATAAGTTTGGACTCCTTTTGAACCAAACCTCACCAAACTTGGGTAGTAGCATAAGGACAGTATTCTGATGATACGCTGAAATTTTGGGGCTGATATGTCTAAAATGCACCCCCTGCAGGCACCAATGTCCTGGTGCAAAAAAAATTTGGTCGTGGTAGAGTGGCCGCCCATGGGGGGGCATCCAACTCAGGTTTTGCCCAGGGCTACAGTTTGCCCAGGGCTGCCTCGTTACGCCCCTGCCTGGGTGGAGCTGTGGTGGAGGCGTGGCTGGGCTGTGGAGGGGCGTGGCAGGGGCATTCCGGAGATGGGTGGGGCCACGGCAGGGGTGCAGGGCATGCGTGCATCCTGGGCGCAGTTTCCCCTCGCTCCGCCTCTGAAACAGCATGATACAGATATATTGCAATAGGCTGGTGCTTTGTAGTATATACATCTTCCAGAGGCTCAAGCTCTCTTGCTCTTCCTTGTCCCCAGATAATTTGGCAGTAGGCACAATAAATATTACATGTTTAAAATCCCCCCCTTTTTTTAACTTTTCAGATTTCCCCCCAAATTTAGGAGTCTTTCAGGTTTTGAGAATCCCCATCTGACATGGCCCCATTTTGCAGATTTTTAATTGACATTGCGATTGGCAACAAGTGTCTTACTAAATAGAAGCTCAGCTATGCATTATAACTGGTGTGACAAATGCTTGCAGAGGTGCAGAAGAAATAGGGGTCCTCTTTTGCTCTAAGAGGAGAATCTTGCTTGTGGAATTATTTCAGTGTATTACAGCACCAAGTACTCTGGTTGGAAAATTGTTATTGTCAGTCTGAACCTTTTCAAAACATCCAAGTAGTAAGATGTGAGTTGGTGGAAACAAAGATCATGTTGGACATCCAGTATGCAAGTGAGACAAGAATCATTAAAATGAGGCAAAATGTTCTTTGCATGCATAATATATTCAGCACAAACTTACACTGTAACTGGGAAGGGGGGTGCACAAATGTTTGATCCATGAAACTATAGTATAAGTGCCATTTGACAAGCTTTACTTTTGAGCACTTAAAAGGGTGATACACATGTTTCTAAAGAAATAAGTAATGGGAAATGAAATGAAAAAGCTAATAGCATGGTTATTTCATTTGTCTGCCCCGGAAATCTGAAAGGAATACCACTGAAACTAAGGACTTATCCAGCTGGGAGACTGTCAATCATATGATTATAAAAAGAATAATCACATTACATTAGCTTCCATCCTAACAAAGACAGTAACTTTTAGTTATTTTTATTAAATAGTGTGATGGTACAGATTCTGACAGCATGTCAGAATGTCCCTGACTTTAAACAAAACCCTTGATCATAGAAATTAGCTTCTGGGGCTCAGTTTGAGGTTCTGTTTAATTTAAAAAAAAACTTTTTAAAAGGTACAAGCACCTATGGAGTAGTGCTTAGCTCTTTCAAATGAAGACTACACAATTGCTGTCTTTGCCTTTGGTTATATCAAACAATGAAGTCCATTAGAGTTACATGTGTGGATGCATTGTTTTGCTGACAGAAACCAAAGGAAATGTACTCTAAAGGCCCATTCCAGCCTCTGTTTACAAAGTGTAATGTGGCTATTGCTTGAAAAGCAAATGGGTTGGCTTCAGAGTTATATTAAATCATGTATTAAGGAGCTTATTGTAGGTTAAAACTAATGGGTTCTTTTTGCTAAGAGCGGATTGCTCCACTGGAGGAAGATCCTACAGTTGGAGGATTCCTCACCCAAGGAGAAGGGAATTATTGCATCTAATCATCTAATCATCTCTTCTTGTGGGACTTCAAGTCCAGCAGTGTAACTCCGCTTTTTCGTGAGTTTCCATCATGGTTTTGAAACTACCACAGGTACGTGATATTGCACAAACAGTGTCCAATAAGGTGTTATGACTACAAGGATTCATTTTCAAGTGTCTACTATACCCCTAATGGACACAGGAACTGAGGCATAGATTTATTACTTATTTTTGGTGCCAGGATTTATCAACAACCTGAATGCAATTCATTTAGTGTCAAATGGAACTAGACCCTCACCCTTTGCAGGAAATTAGTTTAGCATCATTACTGGGTGAATAAGAATATTTATTGGGTGCTTTTCTTTACCAAGGGGCCTAATGCATTTTACAACAATAAAAATACAATCAATGTACAATAAAGGGGGAAAATACAGTTTTCATGTACGGATAAGTGCAACCAACTGTGTCTTGGGCTGGTCCCAATTTCAGTGAGCCAGATGTTCAAGAGCCTTTTAGTCACACTCAGAGTTCACACCTGAGACAGGAAGAGCACAGATTAGATGTTGCAGCTGGCAGTGATATTCTTCCCAATCTGCCCTCTGAGGTATGAAGATATTACAATAATTTACTGCCGTTGGGAATAAGCCATTTCTTAATTTAATGTCACCTGAGCATAGATGTATTACACACCTACAGGGTCATTTCATAGTCATGTGGCCACTTTGTGTGTAATTCTTTCCTTTGTGTACACATCTGCCAACTGAGAACAGGATGCCATATGTCACATGATATTTCACCTTATGGGGTACTTTAGAGGTTCCAGATTTAGCTAAGAATTAGAAATAATAAATAACTGGATTTTGACAAGTTGGGCTGCTTCAGTTTGCCATCTGGAATATATGGATCTTGATCTGCCTCATAGGGAAGTTGTAAGGATTACATGGTATATTGAAGATTCAAAACAACTGTTTATTACAGCTAAGTCATATTGGGGTGGGTACCATGCTATACCCCTAGCACAGTAGTGATCAGAGAAGGAAATTCATTCCTCCAAATCATCCATCCATCAACCAACCAACCAACCGACCGACCGACCAACTGACCGACCAGTCTGTCTGTCTGTCTGTCTGTCTGTCTGTCTGTCTGTCTGTCTGTCTGTCTGTCTGTCTGTCTGTCTGTCTGTCTGTCTATCTATCTATCTATCTATCTATGGAGAGAGATAGATTCAGGCCTTAGCTTGGAAGCACTGTTTGTTCAATCCTGGGAGGTAGGTTAGGCTGAGAGAGACAGTGGCAGGCTCTAGGTTATGTAGTGTGTGACAAACAGAGTCACACATAGGGCGTGACATAGGGTTGCTAACCTCAAGGGGGTAGCTGGAGATCTTCCACTATTACAACTGATCTCCAGGTGAGAGAGATCAATTCACCTGGAGAAAATGGAAGCTATGGCATAATACTGGTTTGAAATCAGTCCCTTCCTCAAACCAGGCCCTCCTCAGGCTCCACCACCAAAATATCCAGGTCTTTTCCAATCTGGAGCTGGCAACCCTAGTGTGACAAGTGATCTCCATGACTGAATGAGGATTTGAATATGGGTCTCTCAAACCCGAGTGAAAGACTCTAACCATTACATCACGTTGTCTTTTTTAGTTTGTGTACTAAAATACTACAGTTATACTTTCATCCTATTAAAATAGTTCACTATGCAATCTGGGAGGGAACAAAAATTCAGAGCTGAATTAGAGTGTTAAATTAGATTTTTTTTTCAGAATTAGAGTGTTAAATTAGATTTCATGGCCCTTAAACCTATCCTTTCATAGGTGGTATATCATTTTACTGGTTTCCTCATCAAACTTACTGTATTACACGCATGAATAAAACATACACAGTTTGGCCCACTGTCTGTAGCTAAGGCCTGAATCTCCATTAACAAGATATCTAGGATGGAAAAACCTATTGGATAAGAGTTTGGGTGGGAAGGGAAGCCTCCATTGATTTCTTTACTGAAGTGAAACATTTAATGACAGAATAATGTAACAAAACACACCGGCAATTCTAATAATTTAGACTGGAAATGAACACATCTTCCCACAAGAGAAAGATCACTTTAAAGGGGAAAAAGTTAAGTGCTTTCTGTCTGTGCCAATCATATACCATACTGCAAATAAGGCAAAGCTTTGTTGTGCTCTGTAGCCCTGTAGTTTCTGTACTACAGTAATTACACTTTATCTCGGCATTATTGCCAACAGTATTTTTCAAATCATCTCATGAAATTCAAGTAGACAAGAACACGATGCTTGACCACGTTTCACAACAGGTTAATCTAAACAAATTCCTTCAGTCGTAATGTAGATTTTTCTTTCAAGATATAATTAGAAGTGTGCAACCTACTCAGAAGGCAACAAAAAGCCCCATTAGCAGACTTTGGACTTCACTGCAAATTTAAAAATCAAATGTTTGCAAGTGTTTGTAGTTTGTTTCGAGCAAGCAGAGGCCTGGCTGAGGATTTTGCTCTTTCCCAAATCAAGGTATTTGCATGTGAGCATACAACAGTTCAGTAAAGGGAAAAATTGAATTTGTCTAGTACATTGCACCATGCTTTGCTATTAAAACACAAACCTGAGAAACAAACAAACAGAAAGAAATGTGATAGGTTTGTGGATATATGCATGCAGAATAAAAATGTAGTAGAGTTGTAGTACAAAAAGCATAGCAGGAGTTCTGCTGCATCAGACCAGAGGTCCATTTAACCTAGCATTCTATTTCATCTGGTGCCAACCAGTTGGAAGGAGGGCCAATCAAATAGGGCATAAATGCTAAGGCTATTTGCTGATGTCTCCTTCTTGCACGGGTATTCAGAGGTTCATTTAGTATTTATGGGAAAGAGCTAGGGTTGCAAGACATCCTGCTATGGAAACACTACTGGTCTCTGCTAGAACATAACTTCTGAGCACAACCCCAAAGTGACAATCACTAGAAACTCTATGGGAGAGCTGTATAGTTTCTAGTAATTCTTAAAACTACCTATTGTCACTTTCAGGGTATACTAGGGTTGTAATGACATTGATGAAGCAACAATGTTGCACTTGCTATGTCCCTGTCTCCCTTAACCCTCCTCACTGGTTGTCAGGCTTGGCCTGGAAACCCTACTAGTAGTCATTCATAGTCTTCTCCAAGAACCTGCCTAGCCTCCGTTTATACCCATCTATACTCATGACGATCAGTTTATACACTGGCAGTGAATTCTGCAATTTAATTATTTGTTGAGTAAGTATTCCCTTTTTGCTGTCCTGTGACTCAATCAAAAGCACCCTTATATCCATTGTTGTCTACTGAAATCAACTCTGTTTAGGAATGCACTACCCTGTTTCCCCGAATATAAGACATCCCCTAAAAATAAGACATTGTAGAGGTTTTGCTGAAGTGCGAAATATAAGGCATCCCCCGAAAGTAAGAGGTAGCAAAGTTTTTGTTTGGAAGCATGCCCGACGAACAGAACACAGAAAAATAAGACATCCCCTGAAAATAAGACATAGCGCATCTTTGGGAGCAAAAATTAATATAAGACACTGTCTTATATTCTGGGAAACACAGTATTAATGGAGAATTATAGACCCTGTCAGCTGCTGCAGTACATTCTAGCATATTCAGCCGTATATTCTTGTTTAAACTACAGTCTTGCTCCATGGTTCCCCACTTCCCTGAATGTTTGAAATTCCATTGGAACAGTCTGAGTCAGAATCTCCACAGGATATCAACCCTTTACTCGGTCAAACCAGATGAGAGGCTGAGAGTCCTGTCATTTGAGTTCCAAGCTTTTTTTTTAATGAAGTATCATGCACACAAGGGTACAATTTGGATCAAGACCATGCGCAAGAAGAGGGGGTTTAATCCCAAGTATTATTTTTCCCAACTTCAAATGGCACCCAGAATCTGCTATTTGTCCTCCAGTAATGGATTTCAAACTGGCCTTTATTTGTGACCATAGGTAATGTAACAGAACATGCATGACAATTGAATGTGTTGTCACAGTACAGTCATACTTGATACAAAATCAGTGGAGCAAACCAATAGGAATAGAACAGAAACAACAATGGATAGAAAAAACTATACCAGCGTGATGGTAGTTTCATTGACAGAGAATAAGAAAGCAATTTCTTCGGATGCCCCTCCCTATTCCATGACTCCCTCTTTCCCCCATACCATTTCTGAGGGTTCCTGCCTCCTTAAACAAAAATTTAGGGGCTTCTGTGGACAGAAACAGAAGGGAGGGAGCAGAAAAGTCCTGTTCTTACAGTTTCACTTTGCTTGTAGTACTTTGGATGCTGCTCTAGGTATTTTTTTCTTAAAGAAAAAAAAATCCCACTCTACTAATCTAATGACCTTCTATCTCCAGCAAATGTTCTGCAGAGAAGATGAAAGTGAGAACATATAAATTAAGAGGGTTAGGGATCAATGTGCATCTACAAAAATCTTGTATAAGGAAAAAAAACCATGCAGCTCATCACACAGCAAGGCTTTTAGAGAAGACAACTATTATGTCAGTATTGAATGCCACAGAAAATGGGAAAATCCAGGGGAGGGGGGTTGGGGAGATGGATTTTTGTTGAGTCTGATTTGAGAAGAGCAAGCTCAAGCATCTTTCTATAATCAAATCAAAAGCTCTCGTTTCCCTTTAGGAAAAAAAGCTACTTTCATGTGATCTTCTAAAATGTACCACCACCAATGATCTATTTCTTAGTTTCACTGGCTCCTGGAAAGAAGAGGCAGACATATTGATTAAAAAGTTAGCCAAGCGTTGTTTGGCAAGAAGCGTAGCAAGTGGCGTTTCAGATCTGTGCACTTTTCCAATAAACCGGAAAAGTACTTTTCAGCAGAGTTATCTAGTTATCAAGATAGAGACAGATACTTTCTCTTTGGTACAAGGTCTTAAAAACGTTCCCCATGCCATAATTCCTTAGGCGCTTGACTTTCGTTAATCATTCCTGTACCACATTTTTAACATACAAATTATCTCAAGTTTTACCCCATTAATAGATTTGCAAGTTATATTCACATCATGATAACACATTGATTTTGTTGTTATATTACAACTTTCCTATGTTCCTATGGCTTGTCTGGGGAATTCAGATTAGACTGTACACTCCCACACCTGCCAGCTAGGTGACCTTGGGCTAGTCACAGCTTCTCAGAGCTCTCTCAGCCCCACCCACCTCACAGGGTGTTTGTTGTGAGAGGGGAAGGGCAAGGAGATTGTAAGCCCCTTTGAGTCTCCTGCAGGAGAGAAAGGGGGGATATAAATCCAAACTCTTCTTCTTCTATGTGAAGTTAATCTCTGCGCAAGAACATATCTGCTATTCTACAAGTACACTGGCACTGTGCTGGATGGCCCAGGATAACCTATTCTTGGGAGATCTCAGAAGATAAGCACCACTGGGCTTGGTTAGTACTTGGATGAGCAACCACCAAGGAATATAAGGGTCATTATGCAGAGGAAGGCAACCGCCAACCACCTCTGTTAGTCTCTTGCCCTGAAAACTCTACTGTAAGTTGCCATAAGTCAGCTACAGGTTTACAGCACTTTATACACACATTAGCACATTGGGTAACACCTGTCCATTCTGTGCAGCACAAAAAAAGACATCATGGAGACATCTTCATAAAAGCCAGCTCCTCATTTTTTTGTCTGGATGACAAGGACAAAAAAGTGTACAATGAGAAAGAAGCTTTTTTCCCCTGCCCACCATTTCGCTTCACTAGAGTTTAAAACTCTTGCACTCAGCATTTTTGGTGCTGCAGTGATTCTCTGTGCCTACAGCCCCTTTGCTGATGGGTTTCCCAGGATGTTTGCTCTGCAGGCTCCGCTGCTGGGTGCGTTCTCAGCGCCAAAAGTACATGATTGTACTCAGATTGTCCTGCCAATTTCAGCAATACATAGTTTTCTCTTTTTAAAATTCTCAATGAGTTGTCTTCGAAGATATGCAGACCCTATTTCAGAATCCATACTGATTTTCATACTTTTCTCCCTTTCTATATCTTAGGATCCTCAAAATATTCTTTTGTGTGTGAGTTGCACCCCATTGTTTGCTTGTAAATTTATTATTTTCACTTCTAAATAAAAATTTTTATTGTCTCCTGAGGAATTCTAGGAGAGAACAAGCTTGGTATAAACAAGCAAGGTCTGTCCCTTGCTAATTCCCCAACCTAAAAAGGGACAGATCCTACCATTCTGGGTAACCACCTTTGAATCCAGGAGGTAAAATTGATCAGCATGTCCACTAATTCAAGTGCACACACCAAACATATACCATCGCATCACAGAACGGCAGAAATCAAGTTTTCAGTTTCTGCCAATACAATTATTAATTGAACTCCTTGATTTGCAAATCAGTCCTTTTACCAATATGGCCTTCTAGCATAAAACAATATGAAGAAATCTTTTGAAATCTTCATCTGTTTATGACATATTAAAAGGAAATAAACTTTAGACTTGAACAGGGGTATGGTAGTTTATTTCCCACTTCAAATATGAAAATGCCTAGTTCTTGCAGTGCATATGCCTGATTTAAAAACATAGCAAGCCGAATAATTATAACAGAAAACTGGTAGGCACTGTTCAACACTTAATATACTCTGAAGGACATTTATTGAGAAAAATAGTATACTAAAATCTCATGACAGGAACTCCTGAGGCGAAACAATGATTACAGGAAAATACATGTAACTATACCCCAACAACCATTTTTTTTTCCAAATATAAAGACAAGTATCTTTCAGATTGGAAAGAGGACATTTAACCTTTTCTTATTTATAGTGTTGCTTTGTTCCCTTCTAATCCTCATCTATTGAAATAGGTTATTGCATTAGAAGAGTTAATGGAGTTAAGCATCCTGTACTGCTGTTATTTGTTACCTAACACTGACTTGTGTTGCTGACTTGCTGTGCAGCCAATTGAAATTGTAGTATACCCCTTTCTTGTAGTCTGGATCTCTGTTGTGAGCTTGAAACTCCCTTTGAACCTTTAAATAAAACAGGGATTTTATCTCCTCCAATTTTCATTAAACCATCATTTGGCGTGATGTTTGAATTGCGTGCAGATGGTGAGACCCTTCTCTGGCAAATGAAGACGCTACAACGACAGGCTTGGAAAATGGATTGGGCTGCAGCCCAATTTATTAACATATAACAACATAACTATTTACAGAGAAGCTGGGCAGCAAACGGGTTGCAACATCAAGCGATCCCCAATCTCCATTGGGGCCATCTGCAGGAAGCGGGAGCCCCAGGGTCAAACCCCGGCTTCAACCCTTCCTGCTGCCAATGAGGAGGTGGGCACCGGCTAAGCCTACCAGCCGCCTACCAACCCGCCATCCTCCCCAAGCTTGCTGGGGTGTCAGGCACCGGCTAAGCCTACCAGCTTGCCTACCGGCCCACCACACCCCCCGGCCCTTCCGCAGGGCACAAGCATGGGAGAACCGGCTGGCTGGCTCGGTTTCTCCCCAGATGTTGTGACACCCGTTGCCAACCCGCCGGGCTGCAACAAAGTAAACAATTAACAATCCTAGTAAACAGGGAGGGAGGGTGGGCCACGCCTTTCTGAATCTCGCTGCCAAGAAGGACGATCTCTGGGTGTGGCGCCCTTTTATATCTAGGCTCCTCCCGCCTTTTAAGGCCTGTTCTTAGATATCCATTTGCTGATGCAGAATCTTGGCATAGAGATGATTATGAGCACTTAAATGCCTCCCAAGTAAACATGATTAGCACTAGAGTTGCAGATTGGCCAACTAAAGCAAGCCCTAGATCAGAATCAGATATTAAATTAGGGTCCATACCTATCAGTTTTTCTGTCAGCATGGCCAATTGGCCATGCTGGTAGGGGCTGATGGGAATTGTAGTTCCTGAACATCTGGAGAGCCGCAGGTTCCCTACCCCTGCCCTAGATTGTAGTCCCAGATATAGCCCACTATCATTTTGCTGAAAGGAACATGTTACTCAAAGATAGATTATTTGCAAATGAAATGCAGCTTTATAGTTTTGGCACAATATTCAGTCTGTCTCACAGCAAAGGGCTGGATCCAAGAGGGTTTTCTGCACATGAAAATAGGCAGAGAGGTCACATCCTTTGGCAGTTCAAAAAGGTTATGCTAGAGATCACAGGAAACACACAGATAAAAGCTACATATGATTGTGACTGTCATAAAAAGAGGAACCAGACAAGGCAGAGCAAAAAGCTGACTGGATCCAACCTACAGAATGTCTTAATTTTTTTAAGGGATGTTGTTCAGAGTTGTTCAGAATATAGTGTTCTCAAAACTCATACAGTATTCATATCAAAAACCCACAGCTTGGCATTATTTTGCACAACAAAGTGCTGAGAAATAGTACACATTAATGAGAGGTGTTATCTCACAATTTATTCTGACAATGTTCTAGCCACTGAAGCACCAGCACTCTGTTTCCCAACCAAGCCTGATTTGGTCACTTCATTGTCAGTAACATTTTAGAGGAAACCATCACTAGGCACTGGCATCCCCATAGTGTGTCTCAACAGTATTACTACGGCTTGAAAGTGAATTCTTAAGTGATATCGCTTGCATCGTGATACACTTTTCAAAGTTTAACTTGTTAAGCAGCACTTCTGTTAAAACTTTAAACAGCAAAAACTCTAAAACAATAAAAGATGGCAATAAAACCCCATAATAATAATAATAAGGCCCCCAAGGGAGGTCACGATGTTTCAGTCAGACCGGCTGGCAAGCCTGGCGGAAGAGCTCGGTCTTACAGACTCTGCAGAACAAGGTCCCACAGCTGCAACCACTTAGGCCTGTCATGTCGTGGACTTGGGGAGGCAGTTTCTGTGGGCATTACTTGCCATTGCCATCCCTGGTTTTGCCCCAATGGGAAGGACAGCAGTGGGCAGTGATTCTGGACCCTCATCCCAGACTTTTGCCCAGAGCTTCAGAATCACTAAAATCATCCCTTTTCTAACTTCAATTCCAGGTCCTGGTTCTGATCATCGAAGCCCTTCCTTATCTTGGAACTACATTCTTAAAGATCTGCCTCTGCTAATGTGACCCAATGTGCCATCTTTAGCCAGTTTGTTGGGCCTGTACCTCAACCATTAGATACTTGGTTGTTGCTCATATCCTCCCAAGTCTGCTGGGTGGAGATAGGGAGAGGCACCACTATGATCTGCCTTTGAAAAGCATGCAAAACATTCCTACTTTGTTTTTTATGGTTTTATTCAGTGGTGTAACGCCCATTGGGCAAAGTGGGCAGTGGCCCAGGGTGCCCACTTGTGGCGGGCGCCAAAAATGCAGGGTTCATTTGTGTTTGTTTTGGGTATTTTAGTGTTTTTTTCAGTTTTTTGCCTGCAGGGAATGCAGTTTTTAGGTTAGCAACACCAAAATTTCAGGAATGCTTTGGGGGATATGCCTGATGTTATCACCCAGGTTTGGTGAGCTTTGGTTCAGGGAGTACAAAGTTATGGACTCCCAAAGGGGGTGCCCCATCCCGCATTGTTTCCAAAGGGAGCTATTAGGAGATGGGGGCTACACCTTTAAGGGTCCATAACTTTGGGCCCCCTAAACCAAACTTCAGCAAACATGGGAGGTATCATCAGGAGCGTCTCTTACTGATACAACCCAGGTTTTGTGAAGTTTGCTTCAGGGGGTTCAAAGCTATAGACTCCCAAAGGGGGTGCCCCATCACCCATTGTTTCCAATGAGAGATAATAAAAAATGGGGGCTACACCTTTGAGGGTCCATAACTTTGGACCTCCTGAACCAAAATTCACCAAACCTGGGTGATAACATTAGGAGAGTCTCCTAAAGATACCCTGAAAGTTTGGGGCTGCTATCTTAACAATTGCACCCCTGACAGCAGGCACCCCCCAAATTTCCCCCAATTTTCCTTTTAAATCCCTCCCCCCAGCATTTAAAGGGAGGATCTGAGGTCCCCAGTTTAAACATTGAAAGTGATGCTGTTTCAGGCTGGGGAGAATCAACCCCAAAATAGCATCACTTTCAATGTTGTTTTAACTGGGGACCCCAGATTCTCCCTTTAAGGTGGATTTAAAGGGAGAATCTGGGCTCCCTAGTTTAAACACCATTGGAAATTATGCTGTTTGGGAATGGATTCCAGCATCACTTGTTTAAACTAGGGAGCCCAGATTCTCCTTTTAAATCCACCTTAAAGGTGTTACTGCTGCTGCTCGAGTAACATTAAGCGATTTCCGTTCAGGCAACATAGTGAGACGCAGGAAGCCGGTGTTCTTTGAAAACAGAATATCTTTATTCAAAAGTGATCGATACAGCTCAGGCAAGGGACCCCGCGCCCATAGCCGAGCACAGGACCTTTTATACACAAAGATCAAAAGAGGGCAAGGTCCTGCGCTCAGCTATGGGCAGGCCTCTTACCTCGTAACAATAAAGAAACATCAACACATAAAAGAAAGGTGCAGTTACAACTTTGTGAATGGAGCCATGAGATCTCGCTGTCAAGTGTCTTCCCACGAGACTTTACAAGAGCGCAGGAACAGGGAGCGGAGAGTGTCCATTCATAAAACTGGGTGAGGCTGTTAACGCACCGAGCCATCTGATTATCAGATGAGCCGCTTCCTTGAGTTATGTCCTGAGGCTCCCATGCCTCAGTTCCGCAACAAAAGAAAGTTCAAATGGTCCAGTGATGGTCCAGACACGTTCTCCAATGGCTGGGGCGGCTTGGTTGCCGTCATCAAATTCGATTTTCAATTCCAAGAGGGTCTGTTGTCTTTGCTAAAGAGATTTACCGGATGTTGGTCCAAACTGCATTCCAGGACTAACTTCCTTGGGTCTTAATATTAGCTGCTACAAGCTATTGCTTTTACTAACAGATAAAAATATCTAAAGTAACATTTCTAATTTAAACATTAGATGCAATCCTAAAGAACTTACAATATAATAAAGAGCACAAGAATATCCTAAACTAACATTAATAAACATTGAATCAACTGGAAAACCTAGTTAAGATGTATTATTGACATAAGCATAAACATTAGGCAAACAATAAATCCAACACTGAGGGACTTACACTAAGTCTTAGAAGAAATAAAAGCAGAAAGAAAACCATGTGAGACATTGGCACAACCACATATACATGTCCTTTCCAGACCCTATGGAGACTTCTGGGTAACATTGGTCTCTGTGCTCTCGTCCTTAGCCAGTGCAATCTGGCTGTAGGCTTAGGAAAATATTTTTTAATATTTTCCTTGCGGTAACAAAGGGAGAATCTGGGGTTCCCAGTTTAAATAACATTGAAAGTAATGCTGTTTCCCCCAATTAGGGGGACTGGATACAACACCATAAAATGTTTTTCATAGCAGTAATAAAACATTTTGAAAGCATTTTGAAGATGTTTTTTAAAAAATATTTCTGCTGTGTGGCATGGCCTATTGCTGTGTTCAGATATGTGAGTTGGGGCATGTTCTATAATGTGATGGTGACTTTGAAACAACCTGGTGTAAAAAATCATTGTTTGATCATGGTGGGGGAGGGCGGCTGCCCATTGGGGGGTGCCAAACTCCAGTTTGCCTAGATACGCCACTGGGCGTGGTTACAAGGGGGCCGGAGCGTGCGCGTTGCCCCAGGCATGCGCCTGGAGGGGAATCAAACTCAGGTTTTGCCCATGGCTCCAGTTTGCCTAGTTACGCCACTCTGATTTATTTCATTTCTAATGGGATTGAGCAATAATGTGCATATCTGTTGTTTTGCTGGTTTAACTGCATATTTTAGATAAGCTGCCCTAAACGTATGGCAGGCAAGAGCAAGATTTTTGAAATAATTCTTGGGTTGGATCCAGAGGGTTTTTTCCCCCTCGATCTTATCACATTCTCCTTTTTATGACAACCCTATACTATGTGACTTCTGTCCATGTAGGTTCCACAATCCCCTGCATAGGTTTTTTGGATAATCAATTGTTTTCATCAGTGGAGAAAGCTGGTCAGATCCAACACATTAATTTCAAATACTGGGATAGATATACATTTGAAAAATAAAATAAAATAAAATTCAAAGGGCTTTACAGGATGAATCATACCATTAACTTTTATAGATTTTAATTAAAACTCCTCATTCAGAATATGTCTCAGTGATTACAAGCTTATGGTTTTGGCATTCTTTGCTTGTTAAGTTTCTGTTAGTCATAAATAAATCCCATTGTGGAAAATATGTACAAGTGATTTCCAATAATGGGGGAGGACAGGAGACTTAAAAATCTATTCTGAGTATTACTTAGGTGTAATCTTCCATCTGATCATTATGTAATCTCTTGAGGAAATCCATTAATCTAAATTGACTGCATATTTTTTCTAAAAACTCAGTAGATCTAAAGTATTTCATAAATTCTCAATGATACATAACATAGGTGAATCAGGCCATTCATTACTTCTTCATTGACAATACAATCCTCAGCAATAAAGAAAAATAATATCACTCAGTGAAATATGTACATCTACAAATGATGTTTCTCTGCAGTGGGAGGCAAGCAAGTCACAATTTAGCATATTTCCTAAAGGTGAAAGTGAACCACTGTGCTAGCACTGGGTCATTACTGACCCATCGGATGATGTCAAGGCATGTTTACAAGGTAGACTCAGTTGACAGGTTGGGTTGCCATTGTCTTCCCAATTATCTTCACTTTAACCTCAACAAGCTGGGTTCTAATTTTACCAGCCTTGGAAGCAAGGACGTAGGTAAGGGGAGGGGGGTCTCGGGTTCAACCGCACCATTGCATGTCTGAAGCTCTGACCCTGTTTGTGTGGTTTTTTTGTATTTTTTAGTGTTTTTTAGGCTAGCAACACCAAAATTTCATGGATTTGTTGGGAGACTCTCCTGATGATACCATCCAGGTTTGGTGAGTTTGGTTCAGGGGGTCCAAAATTATGGACTCAAATTAGGTGCGCCCATCTCCCATTGTTTCCAATAGAAGATGGGGCCTACACCTTTGAGGGTCCATAACTTTGGACCTCCTGAACCAAACTTCGCCAAAACTGGGAGGTATCATCAGGATAGTCTCTTACTGATACAACCCAGGTTTTGTAAAGTTTGCTCCAGGGTGTCCAAAGCTATGGACTCCCAAAGGGGGTGCCCCCATTCCTCATTGTTTCCAATGGGAGCTAATAGAAGGTGGGGCTACACTTTGATGGTCCATAACTTTGGACCCCTGAACCAAACTTCACCAAACATGGGTGGTAACATAGAAGATCCTCCTAAAGATACCCTGAAAGTTTGGTGCTGCTAGCTTAACAATTGCACCCCTGAAAGCAGGCACCCTCCAAATTTCCCCAGATTCTCCTTTTAAATCCACCCCCTTCGGCATGGATTTAAAGGGAGAATCTGAGGTCCCAGTTTAAACATTGAAAGTGATGCTGTTTCAGGGTGGGGGAGAATCAACCCCAAAATAGCATCACTTTCAATGTTGTTTTAACTGGGGACCCCAGATTCTCCCTTTCAGGTGGATTTAAAAGGAGAATTCGGGCTCTCTAGTTTAAACACCATTGAAAGTGATGCTGTTTGGGTGGATTCCAGCATCACAGCAGCCACCCATGGGGGGGGCGGCCAATAGGGGAGGGGGTGGTGGCCCAAAGGGGAGGGCAGAAGGGGCTGCCAGCTGCCGGCTGGAAGCCCAACTTGCGGGGGGTGGGGCAAGGGAGTCTGCCATCCATGGCCTTGGAGAGCTGCCTTTATAAGCACTGAGGCCAAGGGTGGGGCTTGGGGAGGTGTGGCCTCACCCCCAGGGGCAGGTGGGGGCCTGGCCTCACCCCCTAAACCTCCCCCCCATAAAAATCTATACCTACATCCCTGCTTGGAAGGATGGAAGGTTGACAACCCCATCCAAACAGGGGGCCAAATTTGCAGGTGGGAGTGGTGTGTGGCTGTACCAGAGGATTTCTGGGAGTCATCCAAGAATTCTGAATAGAATTGCACAGGGTGGCACTGCTAGAATTGCATCTCAAAACCTTTGATGGGAATATATCTACCACTTTATTATCTATTTCACTCTCCATTGAAGACATCAGTACAGGATAAGGAACAAGGTCTCCTAAGCCATAATAAATTTTATAGCCAGCTTTAAATCATGAGCTAAAACATTACTTATCCCATTTTTACCATACATACATTTTAAATGTCTTGTTTCAGATTGTCAAAAACGTTGTGCTATTAAACAGCATTATTAAAAGACAGTTTATCAGTTTCAGAGGTAATCAACCACAGTTCTATTTCATATGGATAAAACAATATTAAATAAGTTAGGCTGTAATTTTAAGGTCACTTTCCTATCAGTAAGCCTATTGAGTAAAATGGACTTGCTTAGAATTGCTCTTTTGGAGTCATACAATCTATTTATGTATATATTTATTTAAAATGCAGGAATGTGGTAATTTTTTTGTGAAAATGTGGCTGTGCAATTGTATTATTTGTATTTATTTAGATGTACAATTATTTACATTCCCAATAGCCAGTGATGGACTGGGCCTTTAAAATTGCCAGGATTGTTCTTGGTGGAATGCGAGGTGGAATGGAGAGTGAAATAGGGCAGCACCAGTTTGTCAGGAATGGGCCCCATAATCCATATCCCCTCACCTCTTGCATCAGTGAAAATGCTTTAGGATTCCCAGCTTTTAGGATTCCCAGCTTTAAGATTCCCAGCAGGGTGCCTATTGGGTGGAAACACTGCATCTGAAAGGCCTGGCCTATATGCATATATATATATATATATATATATATATATATATATATATATATATATATATATATATATATATATAGATAGATAGATAGATAGATAGATAGATAGATAGATAGATAGATAGATAGATAGATAGATAGATAGATAGATAGATAGATAGATAGATAGATAGATAGATAGATAGATAGATAGATAGATAGATAGATAGATATACTCACATACCACAGTTGTGTAGCAGGAGACCACATGGAAGTGTCTGTCACAAAGATGGCTGTATCCCTCCCCAGGAAGATTTGTCTATCTCTCTCTCTGGGCGTCTTCTGACAGTGTGTGAAGACTTTTCTGTCTTGTTTGGCACATCTCCAATAGTGGTTACTGGCCCTCTATGCTGGTTCTCATGTTGTTCATTTATTTTTAATTAAATTATTTTATCATATCAAATGTTGTTTTTAATTTTTCATTTAAAAATGTTTTTATGTTCATCATCTTAGGGACCCTGATTGGGTGGAATGGCAGCAAAAATATTATAAACAGTCTGTATGAGAGAAGGAGATTCTACTTCCAAGTACATTTGGAATTTTGTATACATGTGCTTAGAAATGAAATGCAAAGGCAGTCATTTTAAAATTACAGTATTCTTATCTGCCCCAAGTAATGACAACATGCATACTCCCACAGGGTTTGTAGCAAAGTATAAAAGTGTTGCAAAGTATAAAAATATAAAACAATCTTTTTCTTGTTTTGAGGCATGACAAGATCCTGTGGGATTTCATAAAACCAAGGAATACAAGTTAGCTGCATTAGTTGGGCAGTTGGGTTCTTTTAGGCATTGACCCTCAAGGTTGCTGAACTGTAGATGTGCATACAGTTCATGGAATCTGAAGCACTCTATCAAACATATTAGGAAGCAAAGGAGCAAGGAACAGGCTGTAATGTTGCAAACTGGCCAAATAAAAATGTTGCAGTAGCCTTGGGATTTGGAAAGAGTAATTTCAAAAGGCATCCACAAAGTAGCCTGTCCAACATTATTTGGAGGATATTTAAGCAAAACATGATGACACCATTTCTTGGTGACTGGAATTACAGGAACAGATCCAGGGTGTAATTCTACTGCAGGAGACCACCCATAGACTTTTCTGTGCAGATACGGGGCAGTCCCAATGGTTCCGATATGATGGACTTAGTAGTGGAGAAGCAGTTAAAGGGCAAGGATTGCCAATTTCAGTTTGGCAAATTCCTGAAGATTGGAGGCAGCGCTGGGAGGGCTGGAGTCCACTCTCCAAAGCTGCCATTCCATCCAGAGGAACTAAGTTTGTAGTCTGGAGATTAGTTATAATTCTGGGAGAACTCTTCATCACATCATGAGGTTGGTAACCATAGAGAGGGGGGATAGATAGATTCAGGATCATACAATGCATACTCCATTGTGATCAGTTATGTATCTCAGAGCAGCCACACAGGTGCTCATGTAAAGGGAAGGGATTGATTCAACCAGCTTATCTCTCAATCTCACCCAATCTCACCCTTACTATAGCTTCCGTCCCTCATGACTTTCATCCACACAGACCTCATTATGCCCAGCGGAGCATTTTTGATAGTCAAAGGTGACCCTTCCTCCCTTTTTCACTAGAGAAACCTCTGGATAGATGAGTTGGCCAACAGAGAGGTGCAGTTTGGGATAATGAACCCAAACTGCCCTTGACTCCCCTCACAGTGGTAACAAGCAATTACGCCAAGGAACCTTGCTACCATTTCTACAAGTTTCCCAGCTTGTAGGTTGATATCCAAAAGTGCTTCAGGAAGATTCTGAAAGTGGGTTGCAGGTCAATCCTCCTTAATGGCTATCTGACTCTTTCCATTGCTCTCTTTTGAATTTTGGAAACCAAGGAGTTTGCTGAGGGTGCCAGAAAACCTTGGGCTAGCCCTGGAGGCTCACCATACTAAGTAAATGTAAACTTGTGGCTCACCATACTGAAAAGGTCAAGAATTGCTGTCATAGATGGTTTGCTCGATGGTTTATCAGAGGTGTTGGAGCTGCCTCGGCTCTGCAGAACTGGATGTACACTCCAGTCCCTCCTGCTGAACCACAACCCCCAACCAATTAACTGAAAGGTCATTGCTTTTTCTGCAGTTATTAATATGCATTTCCAGATAGCCAACTCTGTTTGCCTGATAATAGCTTTCCTGAAACCCATTTATAAGCCACAAATATGGAAAGCATTTGGAGAGACCACAGTTTTAATGAGTTTCCTATAAAAAGGCTGTGTCCAATGCTCACACACTTATAAACACCATCTGCTGAATTGTACAGATTTTGGGAAAACTTCAATGTGCCTCAGATTCAGGGAATATCCCATTGTGTAGAAGTGGCAAAAGATGCCATTCATGAAAAAAACAGGATTGATATATTCTTGTTTTATGTGCAGTTTAACAACTGCATTGTGGGAGAGGTAAATACATGCTGGAAAAAAACCTACAACTATGTCCAAATGTAGGCACACAAATTCATTCTTCTAAAGGTTCAGAAAACTTGTCCCCCTTTCTAGTTTTTTTTTACAAAACCTAAGTTATCTATCGCCTTATGAAATAAATAACTACCAAGGATGTAACACTTCAGCGCATCTGAGGAAGTAAGCTCTGAGTCACAAAAGCTCCTGCCAGAATCAGTTTGGTTAATCTTTTGTGTTGGTCAACTCCTGCTTTATTTTGCTGCAATAGACTTAACCCTGTTACACCTCTGGAATAGTCATAACAGCAACTCCCATCCCGCAACACCGATGCAAGTTCATACAGACACATACAGTGGTATAAATGTATCTTTGGAACTTCATTTGATGACTCCCCTCTGGAGTTTCCTCTGCAAACTCTGAACATGAAATACAAATTAGGCGATTTTATTATTGGTTTTTCCACACAACCAACATTAAACATTTTGAGGCAGGAAATAAAATGTTTCCTCTGAAGACTTCCGCAGAGTTTTTGGGCTCAAAATATTTTCTTTGCATCCTATTTTCTAGCGATTCTTTTTCTGAAAACATTTTGAAAACATGTTCACTTGCTGTGTGTAGGTCTTTAAGATATTGTCCATGCCTCCCAGACTTCCTCACCAGCATCATTTTCTGAGCTTGCACTGGCCATCTTATGCTGTATTTTTGTCAGTTTTGTAAAATTTTGGGGGGTTGTGTCTCCATAACTTTGAAGACAGGACCCCTAGAGAATCACAACATGAGGCTTTGCAGCTTCGTAGCATCAGATTCACAGATCTTTTCCGAAAAAATCCAGAATGACCAAAAAATGGAAGCCAGGAATCATTTTGAGGAGGTGAGTGCAAACAAATGGGGGTGGGTGGGAACTGAAGATGACTTAGGCAGAAATGGCCATCGATTTCCTCTATTTCCTAGTACAGTGAGATTCATAAAGCCAGGAGGGAGCTGGAGTCAGGGCTGGAGTCAGGGCTGGCATCAGTATACAGTGAGTTGGGACAGTCATCAGGACCCATGGTTTATTGTGGGGCCCAATGTTTATGACTCCCCACTCATTCATCTCCTGATGCCCTTGTTATCCACTCCACTGGGTGCATGTGGTGCCTGGCACTGTTGAGGAAGACCATGTGGGGTAATGCTCCACCCACTGCCCAGCAACACCAGGAGAAGGACATGCAGGCAAGTGAGAAAGAAGGAGGGATGTTGGAACTCAGCATGGGTGATCATTGGGCACCATCTGCCCAGAGTGTTTCCCTCCAACCTGGAAGCAACCCTGGCTGATTGATTGATTGATTGATTGATTGATTGATTGATTTACAGTCATAGACCAATAATAAACATTGAGTAAAACAACCCAAGTTCCAAAATAATAAAATGGAAGGCATTCAAGGGAAACAATAAAAACAATAAAAATGTTAACTTGAGATAAAAATATAGAAAAATAAAAGGAAAATGTAGTTAATCGATAAAGCCTGAAGGTAAAACTAAATCCAAAAGCATTTCTTAAAAGATAAAAAATATTTAGTTTTAAAATGCAATATGACCAAGCCAGTCACAAGTTTTAAGTACATAGACATAAAACCCCTGGCTGCAATAGTAGAGATTTTAGTGGTGAGGAATGGAGTTTAGGCAATGAAAAGGCTGCCTTAATCATACATCCACATATTTGTTAATTCATTGATTAAACATTAACATGTATGTTGTGTGTGTGCAAAGTGCCATCAAATTGCACTTGATTTATGGCGACCCCAGAAGGGGGGTTTCAAGATAAGTGGGAAGCAGAGGTGGTTTGCCATGGCCTTCTTCTCCAGAGTCTTCCTTGGTGGTCTCCCATCCAAGTACTGACCCTGTTTTTCTTCTGAGATCAGATGAAATTAGATCATACCATGCCACCTTCCCTTCAACATGTGCATTAAATATACTGTTCCTACTGCACCACAAAATGTGCAGTAATCCCCCTTTTCTGTAAATTGGTTGTTGGAACAGGGAAAAAGAAGAGAGAGAAAATTTGGAGCAGATTTTTTTTTTGCTGGAGAAAAGACTTTAAAGTCCCAGAATAGATCCTGCCCCTTAACTGATCACTCTAGTGAGTGAAATTAGAAGCGTGTATCCAGCCTAAGGAGCTGTCCTCTGACTTAAATGGCTTTTCCAGTGGAGAAAGAGGGACTGAATTTGTAGTGACAGCTAGATTCAAGTCCAGTAGCATCTGAGAACTGAATTTGGAGAAAGGCTCCTTAGACTGAAGAAGGCTCTGATATGCTCACATGTATTTTATTATTACCTACTGGCAATTTCTGCCATAGATGTCTGTGTTATCGATGCACGGATAGATCTTGGGTTACTTCCTTATTTCTGTTCCACAGTGGCAAATGCTCTTTAATTCGTATAAATGTAATATTGTTCGTGTAGGTACAAGTGTGTTTTGTTACCTGGAGCCATCTGTTTACATGTTGGGGTATTGCTGGGGGAAAAAAATCTGTTTCTCTTAAATGAATCAGTTGCTAGGGAGGCAACTAAACGCCTCAGTATAGCTCTACCAGGGGACACATCAGTGGGCCATCTGCTGTGTCTCTGTAGTCCATGTTAGGCTTTTGAAAGTTAGAATCTCCAAACTGGTAGAGGCATTGCTATGGCAACACCCAATCATTCCCAGTGTTACTGCTAATTGAGTTTAAAAGCTTGTCAGAAAGCACTAAAGCAACTGAGTCTCAAAATGGTGGTGGGAGCAAAACATTCTCTGGGAATAGAAAGGGAAATATTCCCCTAAAGACAAACCAAACTGTAGCTTAGTGAATACCAAGGCTATGCTGTGGATAGATATAATTATTTGGATGTTGACTAGCTAGGGAGAGGTTTGTTTCCAGGTAAAGAAAGATTCTGGATGATCCATTTTTGTCTTTCTCAAGGGTCAGGATTCCAAAATAAAGTTTCCTTCTGCAATTATGCTTGAACTTATTAGCAGTCTAAATAAATCACTTTGAGGGGAAACAAATCTTTGCCAATTATGGCTACGTTACAAGAGGCTTTTCAATAAACCCAAACTAAACAATACAATTAGGAAGCACACAAATTACCACACTTTATTAACAACACATAATTAGTAGGAACACAACTTCAAATAAAGTTTACTTGAGAGGAAAATGTTTTAGAGATAGTGCAACAAAACAGGAAGTTACATAAATATGTACTTCATTAGCAACACAGTGCCCCCCCCCCCATTATAAAGGGGAAAAGGGATATGTATGTGTAGACCAAACCCCCAGAAGGTGAGAGGTATCTCCAGCCTCTAGCTTTTTTTCACACCACCACTCAGGCCCCTTCCGCACATGCAGAATCATGCACTTTCAATCCACTTTCAATGCACTTTGCAGCTGGATTTTACTATGTGAAATAGCAAAATCCACTTGCTAACAATTGTGGAAGTGGATTTAAAGTGCATTATTCTGCATGTGCACAAGGGGCCCGAGAATAGCAACAGGAGTAAAATATATCTATCTATCTATCTATCTATCTATCTATCTATCTATCTATCTATCTATCTATCTATCTATCTATCTATCTATCTATCTATCTATCTATCTATCTATCTATCTATCTATCTATCTATCTATCTATCTATCTATCTATCTATCTATCTATCTATCTATCTCTATATCTATATCTATCTATCTATATCTATATCTATATCTATATCTATCTATATCTATATATCTATATATCTATCTATCTATATATCTATTCATTCATTCATCTATATATCTATTCATTCATTCATCTATATACTCTTCATATCTATCTATCTATCTATCTATCTATCTATCTATCTATCTATCTATCTATCTATATCTATATCTATATCTATCTATCTATCTATCTATCTATCTATCTATCTATATCTATATCTATCTATCTATCTATCTATATCTATAGATAGATAGATAGATAGATAGATAGATAGATAGATAGATAGATAGATAGATAGATAGATAGATAGATAGATAGATAGATAGATAGATAGATAGATAGATAGATAGATAGATAGATAGATAGATAGATAGATAGATAGATAGATAGATATATTTAAAAGGCTGTCAGCCTGCTGGTGTGATGATTTTATTGGGAAAATTTCAGAAGTTATGTCGAATTGCCAGAAACTCTATGGTGTTTCTATAGAATTTCTGGTGATTCCTAGAGAGGACTGAAATAACTTCTGGGTTCCTCCAGAAGGGTTCCTTACATAATGTTGTAATGATGCCCCTCCATGACCCTCCTTCTCATCTCCTGCTAGTTAATGGACCAGTGAAATTCAATCAGTATACAAAGAAATATGGGATCTTCTTTCCACCACTGAAAGCACTCCACAAACTTTGGGGTTGTTCACACAGAGCAGGCTCTGCACAGCCGCACAGCCCCCCAAAATGCCCCCTTACCTCCTCCTTCCATCGCTCTGTGGAGGCCAGGGTACATGCCCCCATGGCCAGAGCGATGCCTGCAGGGACGGAGGCCAGGAGGCGTGTCCCCTGGCCTCCAAAGAGTGATAGAAGCCAGAAGGAGGCATTTGGAGGTGTTTGGGGCCAGCATGGGGAAACCACCGACTTCCACCTGCTGCCGTTTGCATGGCAGCAGGAAGAAAATGCTGCTTTTGAAAAAAACTTGCTTCCTGAGCAAAGTTCAAAAGCGGCATTTTCGCATTGCTTGAGCAGTGCAAGCATGGTGCTGCTGCGATGCAGCAGTTCCAGCTGGGCAAACAGTGCCCCAGGGACAGTGTTTTTACCATTCCTAGGCCGCTGTTTTCTGCCCATGCAGAAACAGTCTTACAGTTTCTTGGCTTTCTCTTCTACTTTAATATCAGTCTCAAAAGAAGCAACAAAACCTAAGAGGCCCATACACATCTTTCTTGACAGAATGCTAGATATTCAGTGCCATAGGGCTATCAAATTCCAGAAGCCTCCTAAACTGCAAAGAGGTGTAGATCTTCTAATTTCCATCAGAAGGCTGTTCCATATCTTTGGAGCAGCTGCAGGAAAAGTCTGCAAATGGGAAGGAGCAAAATGTTCCTTTGCAGAAGCCAGTAAGAGTAAAAGGCATTACTGTGCTGTAGGCTCATATCAGGTCCTTCAGATATTCTTCATGTTATATGTGCACCAGTTAATCAGCGTTATACATGATGTGCATGTTGTACATAATATAAATATGAAATTGCACATATAAATACTGGAGTCTTATGGATCCTATTGCTTTCCTGGATGCTCTGTGGGACCCTGAGCCTGCTGGCACCCTCGATGATCAGATGGGGGACTGGAATGCTAGGCTTTCTGAGGCCATTGAGGAAATTGCTCCCCGGTGCCCTCTGTGCCCCCGTTCTTGGCTAGCTCCCTCGTATACTGAGGAATTGTGCAAGATGAAATGGGAGCTCAGATGCCTAGAGCGAGTGTGGAGGAAGTTTCATGATGAGGCTACGTCAGCATCCTATAAGATGTTCATGAAAGCCTATGAGGTGGCGACAAAGAGGGTGAAAGGAGATTATTTCTCATCTTCTCTAGCATCTGCTAGCTCCCACCCAGCACAATTATTTCGTATTATTTGGTACTTGTCCTCTTTGAATGAGGGCACTAAAAATACTCAATTGGCTTATAACTGTGAGGCCTTCATGAGCTTTCTTGCGGATAAAGTCACGTCACTCTGCCATGACGTTCCTGCCACAGTTGAAGCAATAAGTGAACTGGAGGCTCCGTTGCCGTCTTCGGGTCCCATATTGGACTGGTTTTCCCTACTTGTTGAAGTTGATGTCGACAGAATCTTGGCTGCTGTTAGACCTACGACCTGCCCTCTGGATCTGTGCCCCTACTGGTTAATTTGAATTTGCCAGGGGGAGCTACAGCCCCATCTGTTGAATATCATCAATCACTCTCTTGAGCAAGGAGGTTGAAAGTGGCAGTGGCCTGCCTACTCTTAAAAAGACCATCTTTAGATCCTGGTGATCTGGCCAATTACCACCCTGTTTCGAATCTTTTGTTTCTAGGGAAGGTAATTGAGAGAGTGATGTTGGAGCAGCGTCAAGGGTTTCTTGAGGATGTCAGTCAGTCAGTTTTATTACGGCCATTAGACCAGCAAAAGAGAGTAGAGAAGAACAAGAAAAAGGAAGAACAATAAACAAAAGAAAAATCGAATTTGTACAGAAATCCATGGTATAAGTCTATACACAAAAAATATCATCAGCTTGTAGCATTATTACGGTCACCTTCATGTGGTCTGGCTCTTGATCCAACAAGATTCTTCGCTTATTATGGGTTTCTTGAGGATGCATTGGCTCTCGATTCCTTCCAGTCTGGCTTCCATGCTGGGCATGGGACAGAGACCATCTTGATTGCCATCACAGATACACTCCGCAGACAGCTTGAGCAGGGCGGATCGGCACTACTGGTATTATTAGACCTTACCGCAGTGTTTGATATGGTTGATCATGACCTTTTGACCCACCACCTGCCTATTTTCGGGGTCTGGGGCATGGCTCTGCAATGGGTTGCCTCGTTCCTCTGGGACTGGAGTCAGTAAGTGAGGCTTGGGGACAGGGTTTCCCGGTGGTGCCCACTTCAATGTGCTGTGCCACAGAGGGCATTATCCCCATTGTTGTTTAACATCTATGAACGTCCCCTTGCTCAGTTGGTGTGGAGATTTGGGTTGATCTGTCATCGATATGCTGATGACACTCAGCTCATTCTTTTGATGAAGGGGAGGCTTGTCCCTGCCCTGTGGCTCTTCAGCACTGTTTGAAGGTGGTCGCTGGTTGGTTACAGCATAGCAGGTTAAAACTTAATCCAGCTAAGACTTGTGTCCATCTTAATCCATTTTAGCTTCATCCAGCTAAGTCTTGTGTGTGGGTTGTGAAAGGGGAAGAGAGGGCTTTCAGTCGCCAATGCTTGAGGGGGTCCCTCTATCACTGACCTCCTTGGCTTGTAACCTGAAGGTGCACCTGGACTCATCTCTTTCTATGGAAACCCAGGTGGCCCTTATGGCCCAGGTGGCGCTTTTCCATCTGCACCAAGCATGGCGACTAGCCCCTTACCTCTCCCAGACCGACCTGGCCACTGTAATCCATGCTACGGTCACCTTCAGACTAGATTATTGCAACTTGCTCTACATGGGCCTGCCCTTGCAGCTGATCCAGAAGTTGAAGTTGGTCCAGCATGCAGCGGTGTGGCTTCTCACAGAAAGTTCTACATGGGATCACATCTTTCCTGTCCTGCACTGGCTCCCAACAGAATATCAGATCACCTTCAGGGTATTGGTATTAACCTTCAAGGCACTCCATGGCCTGGGGCCCTCATTCCTGAGGGACCGTCTCTACCCATATGTCCCCACACAGCCTCTGCAGAGGCCAATTTAAGGTGGTCCCTGGCCCCTCCATGATACAGCTGGCCTCCACCCAGGCCGGGGCCTTCTGTGCCTTGACCCCTGCCTTGTAGAATTCGTTACCATAGTCTGTTAGAGCCCTGTGGCATCTGAAAAAATTCTGCAGGGCTTGCAAAACAGAATTATTCCACCAGGCTTTTGGAGGGGGTAGCTGCTGATTGTGTGCCATCCCTGAAACCTGCTCCATCTCACCCTGTATTTTATTCTGTGGTTGTTCCATCTGAACCACCCCATGGAATGATATGTTGTCCACCATCTGTGGATTTTTATTATCTGAGTAATTTATAATTTTATTGTATTTTGAATTTAATATTATGGTGTTTTAATGTGTTATTGTATACAACACAGAGCCCTTTGGGGTTGGGTGGTATATCAAGCAGAACAAAGAAACAAACAAACAAATAAATGCCAGTGATGAAAATAGGCAGACTGAAACTAGACACAGTGAAAACATCTGGTCAGTTTCTATTTTGCTTTCATTTTCTTCCGGGTTGAACACATTTAAATGTGTGGTTAATTTCCAAAGACCAGCAAGTGACAATGAAGCTCACTACACTGGTTTGAAGGAATTCTGTGATTTGTGAGCTAGCCACAAAGGAACAGGTGTGGGAGAAAGAGTGCTGAACTCCCTGTTTGGACCTGGTTGGACCCTGCCTAGAATTTCCACATGCATAATGTGCAGTGATTTTCTCCACCATTCTGATTCACCCCAAGATATTCCTGGGAGTCTGCTCTCCCCCAGCCACAACATCTTAGGTGGCATTTTGGGTTGCCATGGGAGGGTAGGTGAAAATTACCCCCTTTATGTGTGGAATAGCTTCTTCCCTTTTTTCTTTGTGACTTAGCTAAAAGATTCTGCTTTTTGCAAAGGGTGAGTGTTGACACAAAATGTGAAACCTTTAAACAATTGACATTTAAAAAGGAACAGGCCAGAACAGAAACACAAAATGTCTCAAGAAGTTCATTTTTGTATCTTACACTAGAAGCAAGACAGTAAGTTCACGAGGCTTGTAATTTTCTCACCTTATGAGACTAGAGCATCTGATGCTGTTATGATCTCACCATTTTCTGGAAGCAGTTAGAAATCAGAGAGTGAAAGAACAGGGAAGTGGGGCGGTTGACTCCAGGCCATATTTGGCTAGAGCACCACACACCGGCCCTTTCCACACAAACATTCTGAGGCAGCAAATAAAATCTTACCTCCATGAAGTTCCGCATTATTTTTGCCCCCAAATGTTTTATTTTCAGCCTCAAAACATGTTAAATGAATCCCATTTGAAAATGATTATCTGGCTGAAATGTTTTGAAAACGTCTTCAGTTGCTGTGCAATCTACTGACTCCATTTCCCATGCTTTTCTGCTTTCCTGAACTCCCTCCTTGGTGCCATTTTCTTACCTCACTCAGTTCTCTCTCATCTGTTGATTGCAGTATTTTCTCTGTTTGATCATTTTTGGGGAGGGCCAATCTTCGAAGCATCGAGTATATGAGCAGTGTAGAATGCAGCCTGAGACTGTGAAGCACTGAAGCATCGATTCAACCCAGAACTAAAAAAAAAGGGGGGGGGGATCATGTAATGATGACCAGGTATTGTTTTGAGGGGGTGAGTGCAGACATATATCATTGGGGAGGGGAGGGGAATTAAATTGTTTTAGGGGATTATTGATGAAAGGGCCACTGTTGGTCTCAGTCTTAGAATCTTAAGCAAAAGATGCAAAGATGCATTCTAGAGTTGTCAACCTCTTAGTGCAACTTGGAAATCTGGAATTACAAATGATTTCCAAACAACAGTGATCACTTCCCCTAAATGAAATGACTTTTCTGGCATTATGCCCTCCTGAAGTCCCTCCAAATCCCATCCTCCCCAGGCTCCACTCCCCAATCACCAGGAATTTCTCCTCCTGGAGTTGGGATTGGTTTGCACTACAGTCAATTGATACAAGACCATGGAAGACTATTGTGTACTCCCACAAGGGAGTGTTTAATGATGGGAATTAGAGATGGTGAGGACTTCATATGAAATAGGTTCTCTGACTGAACTTACCTTCTTTGAAAGCCACGCCTTACCCATGAATTAAGCCTTACCCATGAATTAAGCCCCTAGTATTCACTGCCTGATTTGATCACTGAGTTTTCTCGTGTCGCAGTATCCCTAGTCAATAAGTTTCATTTCTTTATGCCTTCGAAGCTTCTTTGGCCCCTGTATGGCTATTTTCCTTCAGGGCCCTGCTTGAACTAAGTCATGGTGCGCAGATCATTCAGCTAATTGTGCCACAGAATAGGGGCAGTTAGGGTACATTGTGTGTTATTTTCCTGTGTGAGTAGAAGAATGACACTATTATTCTTCCACAAAAATGTAAAACCTTTTTAATAATATGGAAGAGTGACAAACACAGTTCCCAAATGTATGCTCAAACTGCTCTACATCCAAACAGACTGGCAGCTATTAACATGGGAGATTCAAAAACCAAATGTCAAGACACAGCTTTTTTTAAAAAGTATCTATTTTTATGTCTTTATGGTTGTACACGAGCATAGTGTAGTTGTTAAAACTTCAGACTCTAATCTGGTGAACCAAGTTTTGTTTCCCTGCTCCTCCACGTGAAGCTTGCTGGGTGATCTTGGGTCAGTCACAGTTCTCTCAGAACTCTCTCAACCCACCTACCTCACAAGGTGCATGTGAGGGAGAAAGTAAAGATGTTTGTAAGCTGCTTTGAGACTCCTTCAAGTAGTGAAAAATGAGGTACAAAACCGAAATCATCTTCTTCTTCATGATGACTCTGAGGTGTGTTGATGGTGGTGAGAGGTTCACTTTCTGAATAGTTGGTATTGATTACACATGTGTAGATGCAGAAAGCATCCCTGCAAATAGGTTCAGTTTGCATTCAAGCAACTGGTACACATGTATCAAATTGCAAATGACTTACGCCGACCTCCGCAAGGGGATTTCAAGACAAGTGAGAAACAGAGGTGGCTTGTCATTGCCCTTCTCTACAAGGTCTTCCTTAGTGGTTTCCTACCAAGTCCTAATCCTACTTAACTTCTACAATCTGACAAAAGCAGGCTGCCTTCCCTTCCCAAGCAACTAGTACTGCCTGTTAAATGATGACTTCCATGATCACCATGCACATAAGAACATAAGAACATAAGAACAAGCCAGCTGGATCAGACCAGAGTCCAACTAGTCCAGCTCTCTGCTACTCGCAGTGGCCCACCAGGTGCCTTTGGGAGCTCACATGCAGGATGTGAAAGCAATGGCCTTCTGCGGCTGTTGCTCCCGATCACCTGGTCTGTTAAGGCATTTGCAATCTCTGATCAAAGAGGATCAAGATTGGTAGCCATAAATCGACTTCTCCTCCATAAATCTGTCCATGCCCCTTTTAAAGCTATCCAGGTTAGTGGCCATCACCACCTCCTGTGGCAGCATATTCCAAACACCAATCACACGATCATAACATGAACTAAAACTGGAGGTGCTTAAACTTATTCTAAGGTATGTTTTCCTATGCATGACAGGATGTCACTGCGTGTATACCAGTGCTCATTGCAATCTGTATGGCATAGTTTATAAATTAAAAGATCAAAACCAATGGATTTAGCTGGAGAGGTAGCAATCAGTTTGGAGCTCTGACCCAAGCTCCTTATTTTCCATTGGTGTAATTCCACTGTATTCACGTTAAGTATTTTATATTCATGCTGGCAGAAACTACAACTTGACTGATTGTGTCTCTAATATTTAGGTACAGAACACCATTACATTTAACAGATATAGCAGACAGAATATGAAAGTAATTGTCTCCAAATTAGTTTTTGAGCTCTGTAGCCCTTTCAGTTTCATGGAAAAATAGTATGCAAGAACAACAATCTTCTGTTTTATCTTTTCATGAATTTGCTTAATATTTACATAATGACTCCACTCGAGAGACCAAATATATATATATATATGCATGAGCAAGAAATACATTGTGACCTCCTCGCATAAAGATACTGCCTCTAAAGATTGATTGCTAGAGATATGCTTGACTGAATCCAATATATCAATATTTATTAAGCAGACAGGAAGTCAATTTCACCATAACTTGCTTTGCAATAGGTAAAGAATATGTCTTCTAAAAGAAAGCGCCAGTCCTCATTTTAGGGGATTCTATTGACTGTATTAGTAGAAACAGCTTTTAAAGAATACATTGAACTGTTAGCATAACTGTATCCAGGAGCAGTATCCAGGCAGACCTCCATAAAGGGAGAGAGAAGATTGGCTTGATTCAGACATACTGCAAAACCATAGTTTATTTCAGCTAGGGTTAGTTTGTGAACCCCGGATTCTGCTTGCCAATGATCACTCAAAACCTGGTTTGCCTCAACAGATGCTGGTTTCATTGTCTTCTCTGTGGCTGAATGCTTTTGGTCGCTGGGGGTTTAAGAGAGCAACACTTGGAAAATAAACCATCCCATAAACAGGATGATTTATCACATGGGGACAGAGAATGGGCATGTATGTATGGTCCTGGCTTCCATATCTGTACAATCTGAGTCATCAGCCCAGTGTGAACATGTACAGGAAGTGCATGTGCACATACCCTTTCCCTGAGGGTATGTTGAGAAAACAGTTTCACTGACCATGGGGAGGTGGCTACATGCACGGGGACTTCCTCCACACTCTTGCCAGTATTTTTGCAGAGAAGTGGGACAAGGCCTGATCACTTGTGCCTGTCCTCTCTCCCTGCACAATGTGACAATGTGTGGATGGGTCATTTGCATAGGCTTTCCATATTCTCACATCACCTGACACCATAATTAAAACCATGATTTTAAAAAATCCTCATCTTCACACCATGGTTTATAATCCTGGATTGATTGAATTAGCCATGTTTCATAGAGTAGCTCACATGCAGATCATCACACTAGAAATGGTTTAATTCAACCGTGGTTTCACCAGTGTCTGAACTGAACCACTGACTGCTTTTCTGACCACCACCCCCCAACAAAAAAAAAGATGCAAGGTGGCTGATAGCAGCTTTATTGTCATGTCTTGTTATGTGCCCTCACTATTTAAGCTTCATCACTCTGATAAATCTTAAATAATGGAACGCACAGGGGCTACACATGACCTTAAAGCTGTCACCAGTCACCTTGCATCTTTTTTCCTGTTTTAGTTTGCTGAAGCATTGCTTGGTGAAATCCTATTTAACATATCAAGAGTGCTCTGTCACCAGGCATCCACCCACTGTTTCCTTCCCCCATGCCTACCTGAGCCCTCCAACCCTCCATTACATTTCAAAACTCACCCTGCATTATATTTTGCAGCATCATTTTTGACAACCATGGATCATTCCAAACTACTATTTACAATCATGGTTAGAAACTGATTTACAGGCTGTCATCTGTGCTAACTGCTGGTTGCAAAATGTCAATTTGGACTAAAAATTTGAGCAGCCTTCTAATCATACTGGGATATATTTTGAGGGAAGCCAAAAAAGATTTAGTGAGGGGTCAAATTAACTATACATGATCATTGAGTTAAAGAATCAAACAATGGAATGCAATTTAACCATGGAAAGTATCACTGGGGAGGGGAGATCTGGTCACATGTTATTGGGGAAAGGAAGGGTAAATTATTCACCCACCATTTTCCTGATAAAGAATAACACCACAGGGTGAGAATATATATTTAGAGAAAAGAGACAGGAGTCCATATTGTGCCTGGTTTTTTTTCTCCACTGGGGACTTAAAACAGTTCAGTGGAAGCATTTTTGAGGGGGAAGTGAATGGCAGGAAGAAGAGTTTGCCTCCTTTCCCGGTTCCAGATTGGAATCCTCACAGTTGTGTTGTTGTTTTTAGTGTTTTTCTGTATTGATTTTTTGATATAACATTGTAATCATTCATATGTAAACAAAGTAAACCAATTATACAAGAGATAAATTAATATTTCTTGAGTATATATCATTAGTCCTAATATTAAACAAAAGACAACTTAGAAAACAGGACCAAATAGTCAATTAAAATTGTGTCTCAACTTATCATATTACCATTTCACATCTTTCTCATTACATTACCTCACCATATTAAAAGAGTAAATAAAGTTCTTTATAGTATAATTCTCAACAAATGATCTCAATTTTTAAACAATATTAACATTACCATATTATTGAATATTGCAATCAATCTCCTCCTTATATTATAACAGTTCACCAGAAATCCATAAATGGAATTTAGATTTCTGTATTTTCTCTAATGTACCTTCTCCACTGTTCCCAATTTTTATTGTAAATATCCATGGGCAAATTCCTTATCTGATGTGCCATTTTGTCTAAATTATAAAACTGTTGTACCTTTTCAATCCAGTCATCTTTTGTTGGAACTTTTTCCGTCTTTCACAGCCTCACAAGTACAATTCTGGGTGCTAATATCAAATGGAATAATAAGTGTGTGTGTCATTGTATCTCAGCATTAGAGGAAAACACTGATCCAAAAAGATATACAATAGATTGTAATGGAAAATCAATCCCTATCTTAACTTCAGCATGAATCATACTCCAGTATCTGTAGATCAACCCACACCTCCACCATAAATGGAAAAATGTTCCCTCCTGTTTACATTTCCAGCAAATCGAGGAATTATTTGTATCCATTTTTGCCAATACTGTTGGGGTTATGAATAATTTAAGGTGATTTCCCCACAAGTCAGTGTTCAGAGAATACTTATAAACTTATGTCCAGTATTTAGTCCAGATCTCTAGTGGTATAGTTTCTCCATAATCCTGTGCCCATTTAATCATATTGTCTTTCACAGTTTTCTTTTCTGTTTTTTTGTTCAAGAAGGACTTTATAAATATTACTAATTGTCTTTGTATTATCAATCATCAACATTCAATTGAATTAATTCCACGTGTTTGAAATTCCCCAGTTGACTAAGCCCTTTTGCATAAAGCTATGTAGTTTATTATAATTATCCAATCAGCAAATATTTCCCACCCACTGTATTTGATCTCTCTTCGTTAGTTTCATTATTCCTCTGACAATTTCCTCACAGTTGTATTTTAGGGTCAAACTACTCATCTAGCAATCCAGTCACCAAAACTACAGCATCACATCTAGTTTTGTCCTGTGAGTAAAGAAATATATGGGGGGTTATATATCTGACAGCATCAGATAATTCTACTCTATTTTCTGTAAACAGATGTCTCTGATACAGAAAACAGTTTATTCTTGGAAGAAAAACTTCCTTCTCCCACACATAATTTTTCATTATAAGTCAACTCCAGTCATATTTAACAATACTAGTGGGTGTTGATTTAAAATGATAGGCAATTGACTCATTTGGACCTACCCCACATTCACAACAAACAACAGAGTCCTACATTTTGTAGGATTTTACACTAGCCATGTTCTCATGTGGTAATAACCAAGAGAGAAAACACCAGAACATTTATAAATAACATCTGGAATGTTCCTTGACACACTAGAGAAGATTAATATCACTAAGGTTGTGGAACATCAGTGAAATCTGCCACTATGCAGGGAACTAAGTAGAATTTGCTGCTCTTTGGACAATTATGTAAATGTCACTGGAAAATGGAATACCACCTCAGGGTTGAAAACTCAGACATAGAAAAGAACAGAACTGTTGACTTCTTTTTAATTGGAGGTGTTGGCTGGGGAAAAACTAAAGTAAGTAGAAATAATAATGCCATTAAGATAGATTTCTCTGCTGAGAGGAATATCAGTCAAGAGATGAAAGTAGTAGAAGCCCCAATTAATGCTATTTGTTTCCATTCCAGGAGTGCTTTATATCAAGGCAGGAAACACAATGCTCATCCGAAAGCCTAGAAACTGCTGCAATAATGGCTTTTAAATACTTTTACTAAATACCAAATATGAAATCAAAATACTAAAAAAATTTAAAAGTACGAAATACTAGATGTTTAAGGACCAAAATCCTTAAATACTCAACAAAAGTAGCTAGAGGTACAAAAAAATTTCAAATTAGGATTTGGCTCATTTGCTCTTTTAAAAACTTGAGTTGGATTCTCAATATGGTGTCCGCAACGGAGCTCAACAGCGGAGCTCCGTCACAGCAGTTTTTTAAAAAAACTTACTTTTAGCTTAATTCCTCCTCCTGTTAGCCTAGGAGTTAGTTTAAGGATTAGGAACAGCTTGCCTGATGTGACTGAAGGTGAAAGTGTGAGTAGACGAGACGAGACGACGGAATGTGCCACCGCGTCTCTCCTACATCGCTCCTGGTCCGTCTCCTCTTTTTTCTCTCCTGCCGCTTTCTCGCCGGCGGTCCCTGCCGTTTTTTCTGCTTCCCCCCCACGACAGCTCTGATTCCTCCAATGGTCGGGCGTTTGGCGTGGGACTGGCTTGGTGGCTACGGGGGTTGGTGAGAGAAACCCCGTCCACCCCCCCGGTTTGGATCCGAAGCTCATTGAGACTCGACGGGGGGCCTGAGAAGAGCAGCACGCTTGAGAAGCCCATTGTAACAGCCATCCCTGGATCTACAGAGGGAAGCCTCGGGCCGGTAAGCCCTATAATTGATCTCGGGGCTTCGGCCTGGGCGGCGTTACTCGCATCATCAGCTTGGGCGGCTCTGCTTGCATTGGCGGCTCCGCCTACGCTGGCGGTTTCGACGACTTTTGGGGCGTTGGCGGCTCTGTCCATTGTAGCGGAGTCGGTGCTTGGTGCCCATCGTGCCGGACCGGCCTGGTGGAGGTGGTACCAGGGCTTGGTGGCAGCAGCCCTACCCAACCTTCCGGCTGTGAACCGGCTTCTGCCGGAGCCCGACGGAGGATTTAGGAGGAGTAATGAGATCGTCGTGATATCTATATTCGAACTTGTGGGGAGCAGTATTCAACAGGCAGGACTAGAAATTGCCTCGCCTACGGTGGTAGCTTTGTCCATCACAGCCGCGTTGGCGGTGGATGAGCCACAGAGGGCGCTGCAGGTGAGCCAGGGGACTGGCCGATTACGGAGTGAGCGACTGGGACTGTTCCTCGGACCGGCTGGGTGGCCAGGAGTTGGAAATCTCCGGGTATCTGGCAATACTACGTCGCCTGGATTTGGGGAACCGGTGGTGAGAGAGCCGTGTGAGCCACATTCCAGAAGACAATTTCCGGGCTCGGAGCAGCATGAGTTAGATCTATTTAGGGTGGCCAGTGGCAGGGGCCCCCTGAATGTCACTCCGTCTGCCCGTGATTATATTGCCAGTATCTCTGTATCCCTTGTGTCCCTTGTCACCCTGGCAGTCCGTGGATTATTGATCAAACCTGGTGGTGGTGGGGACTTTGTGTTTCCCACCTATATAAGAACTGTCTTGTACTACTTATTGAAGGTCTGTACATCTGGTGGTGGCAATTTTTATCTGCCAACCAATACCTTCCTCTGGCCCACTAATAAATATCAGCTGATCAGTGAAATCTATCTATCCGATCGCTGGCCCTTTTGCCTTTGATACTTGGCCTAGTGGCTATAGTTTGGCCCTTGTATTAATGTTTAGGATTAGTGGGGATTAGTTGTTTAGTACTGTTTAGGTTTAGCTGATTGTAGAAATTTTTCAACCTGTATGTGATTTGTCCTTAGGATTAGGAAATTAGAAAAGTGCTTAGCTGCCTAGTGGTAGGGTTGGGTCCACTATTGTGGAAGTGGTTGAGGCTATAGAATTTGGGGTGGGCGGTTGAGCAATGGGGGCACCTGAATTGGGGCTGGGGATCCCAGTGTTGATGGGACGGGGTAGATATAGCGGTAGGCGGGGGGCGGCCATGTATGGATAGAAGACATCTAGATGAGATATAGGCTATGCCCGTTCGCCTTCTCTGACCTCCGACCTATCCCTAGGGGATGAAGCCGGTGTGACGGGGTTCAGGGTTACTCTGCTTCTCATTCTCTGGTGTTGATTAATGCCAGGTCCATTAACAATAAAACCACTGTGCTTCAAGCGATTATCCTCGAGAAGCCCAGCAGATGGACCTGGCTTGTATCACTGAAACTTGGGTGCGCTGAGGGTGAGACCGTCGCCTAGAGTGAAACAGCTGCCACCGGTTTCGCTTAGCGTTTCCACCGGGTCACGAACACAGGGCCGGGGAGGCGTGGCATTGTTCATCAGGGATTCCATTTCCCTTCAGGGCTGCCCTGTCCCAGAGATCGCTGGCATGGAGTGTGTCGGCATTTCTAGAGTGGTTGGCCAGCGGAGAGGATGGCAGTCCTCTTGGTGTACCGGATTAAGCCCTAGCGCGCCGAGGGACTCGCCTGCCACGGCTGCTGGAGGTGGTGGCGAGACTGGGCATTCACCGGTTCCCCAGGCTTATTGTCCTGGGGACTTCAATGTCCATGCTGACCGCTCGCCTCGTATGTACAGCGGACTGTGGGACCTTGGTGTCATCCATAGGCGACACTGGAGGCCTCTCCCTGGTAAATTCTGGCCCCACTCATGAGGCCAGACCACCCACGCTGGATTTGAAGTGCTTTGGGTTAGGGGTTGATATGGTCATTATCCTCTACAGATAGAAGTGCCAGTGGTCCGATCATTTATGCCCTGAAGGTTCGGATATGGACTTGTCAGCCAACCCACGATCTAGGCGAGGGGCTGATTTATGCCCGCCCGCATGAGACTCTATGGATCCCACTTGGTTTCCCTGAATGCTCTCACGGGACCCTGAACCCGTTAGCACACTCTCGATGAGCAGGTGGAGGGACTGGAATTCCCGGCTCTCTCCGATGCCATCGAGATTGTTAGCTCCTCGGCGTCCTCTTCGCCCTGTATTGACAAGCTCCCCCCTGGTATACCCGAGGAGCTGCATGCCATATGAAAGCGGTAGCTTTAGGCTGACTAGAGCGAGTGTGGAGGAAATCTCCGTAACTGACGCTGGGCGCGAACATCTTATAGGGCGTTTATGAAGGCCTATGAGATGGCAAACGAGCGAGGAGCAAAGAGAGACTTTCTTTTCCTCCTCTCTTGCGTCTGCTAGCTCCCTTCCACTCGCACAATTGGCCCCATTTCAGATGAATTAGGTCTCCTGACCTCCCTTATCAGAGAGGTCTACAAATCATTGATTGGCTGTTGGCTGTGAGAGGCTTTTATGAGCTTCTTTGCAGATAAAGTCACGTCGCTCCGCCAGGACCTTCCCTGCCACGTTGTCTACAATTGAGTGAACTGGAGGCTCCCTTGCCAGCTCTTGAATTTAAGTTTGGCCCAGTTCTCCCTGCTCTCCGATGCCAACTGTATTGACAGGGCCTTGGCTGCTGTTAGACCTACTACCACCTGTCCTCTGGATCCGTGCCCCTCCTGGCTTATAAAAGCTTGCCGGGCTGGAGCTCACTGACCCCATCTATTGGAATATATCATCAATGGCTTCCTTGAGCAAAGGAGTCTCTCCTCGGATGGGTTGAAGGAGGCAGTGGTCCGCCCACTCTTAAAAAGACCATCAGTTGAGATCCTAGGTGATCTGGCCAATTACTGCCCCGTCTTGAATCTTTTCATTTCTGGGGAAGGTAATTGAGGAGGAGTGGTGCTGGAGCAGCTTCAGGGTTTCCCTGGATGACACATCAGCTTCGATCCCTTCCAGTCCGGCTTCCGATTGCTGGGCATGGGACGGAGACTGCTCACAAATACGCCATCACAGAAGTGCGCCTCCGCATTAGTACCCAGCTTGACCCGAGAGCGGATCGGCGCTGCTGGTTTTGTTGCTAGATCTTACCGCGGCGTTTGATATGGTCGATCACGACCTCTTTGACCCAGCACCGCCTGTAGTTAAGCCTCTAAAGATGCGGGGGCACTGTCGCTTCAGTGGATTGCCTCAGTTTCTCCGGGGCCGGGAGCCAGCAAGTGAGGTGTGGGGATGGAAGCCTCCCCGGAGGTGCCCGCTTCATTGTCACCGGAGGTACACTCAGGGGGCACCTCGTTATCCCCGGCTGTTATTTAACATCTATATGAACCACTTGCTCAGCTGAGTAATGGAGACTTTGGGCTGATCTGTCCATCAGTATGCTGGATGACACTCAGCCTCATTCTGTTGATGGAGGGGGGAGCTGTCACCGTGTGGCTCTCCAGCATTGTTTGGAGGCGGTAGCTGGTTGGTTGAAACAGAGCAGGCTGCAACTGAATCCAGGCTGAAAGAGCCATTTAGGTGCTCTGGCTGGGCCGCGAAGGAGCAGGAGCTGGGGATTTCCAGCCGCCCGGTGTGGGGAGGGGGGGTCTCATTGGCGCCCGACCTCCTCCGTCCCCATGAGCAGTCTGGGGGGTCCTACCTGGATTCGCCTCTTTCAATGGAGGCCCAGGGTGGCCCGCCTTAAGCAACCCAGACCAAGTGCGTTTTTCCATCTTCGCGGGGCAGGCCCGGCGGCTGGCCCCCTTTCTCTCCCAAACGGATACGTCACCACTGTGATCCCATGCAACGGTCACCCCCAGGCTAGCACTATTGTAACTTCGCTTTATAAAGTGGCCTTTCCTATGCGTTTGATTCGGAAGTTAAAGCTGGTCCAGCATGCGGCGGCTCACCTGCTCACAGGAGGCGCCTTTAGAGGGGGCCATGCCTTCCAGCCTGTGTTGGCGCCAGCTGCACTGGCTTCCAGTCGAATCTGGGAATCATCTTCTAAAGGTGTGGGTTTTGCGACCTTTAAAGACGCCTTGCGCCATGCAGGACCCCTCATACCTTCGGGACCGCATCACCCCATATGTCCCTACTCGGCTTCATGCAGATCAGCAGAGAGCCAATTTGCTGGTGATCCCTGGCCCTGGATGATGCAGCTGGCACTCCACGCGGAGCCAGGGACTTTTACAGCACTGGCCCCGGCCAATGGAACACCCTTCCTCCAGCTGGGTCCGGGCCCCTCTCCAGGACAGGTGGGTTTACTTGGGAGCTTCCGGCAGGGCCTGTAAGAACTGCCATGCTTGTCTCCCACAGACTGGCCTTTGGAGTGTCCGGCCGCTGATGTGGTGCCCCCTACTGCTCTTTAGTGCCCCTTGGTTTTCAGGGCTGTTACATCAGGGTCCCCTCATATTGAGGGGCCTACCGTCCCCCCCTTTTTCTGGGGGTAGGTTTTAAATTTGAGGTTGGACGCCTGCTTTTATGCTTTTATGTATTAATCTGCTTCCGCTGGTTTTAGGTTATTTTAGTGTTGACATGAGATGGAGCCTATGTATTTATATTGTATATGTGTTTTGCTCCTGTTGTCTCTGAATTTTTGCTGTTCACCGCCCGGAGCCCTCCGGGGATCGGGCGGTATAAAAGCCGAAATAATACATAAAAATAAATAAATAAATAAATATCAGAATTTGTTGACTCGTGCCTCTTTAAGCATTACAGAGTAAACAGGTAGGGCCTGGGGCTCCCTCACTGTGTCCTGAAAGTGTGACAATCAGACATGACGTGTGGATTTTCAGTTCCTACCTATGTGGTGACTGATTCAGATCACAATTGTTGAGCTTATGGAGAAAGGAATTGTCTCCACCAGAACTGATGGGGGGGGGGCAGTATTTTGCCCACTGAGCCAAAGAATGCCCCCTACCAAAACTGTTTCAAGTCTTTCAAAGATTAAGAGCATGTAATGATGGGTCAAAACTGGAAAAATGTGTAAAAACCACTCATCAGGAAGATTCTGTTCAGCAAAACAGTAATTTAACCGTTTGGGTCGGATGACATCCCTATGACACAGATCTGCTGAGTCACACGCTCTCTCTCTACACTGTCTTCACTTTTGCTGCCTTGTAAATGTGAACCAGGTTGTGAGATGACAAAAATAACTGTCAGATCAAAAGATTTCTACCTACTCCTGTGCATCAAAAAGAATGTTCTTTAGAGCAATTATGATCTTTAAGGATAATCTATAGCCTTCAGACATGTTGAAAGGGCTAGCCCCCCAAAATACATAAACAAGTGGTATCGTCAATTGGTATTTTCATGACTCTTTTGGCACGCACAAATATACTGCTACTCTCATATTAAGTATCAGCTTTTAAAATTTAAGATTTTACTAAATAACATGCCTGTAGAAATCATAGTAGAACACACCAAGCAGTGCAAAGAGATGGCAAATGTGCAGCTTGATAATCTGGAAGGAGCTCGTAGAACACTTTCAAAGAGAAAGGGTGCTGCTTGACATATATCACATTTGGAGGAAATCCATGGGAGGTCTATAATGCATTTGTCAGAAAGAATCTTTTCCCTTCATCATCCAAGTTATTTAATTGCACGGATTGCTTGGCGTACAAAGATCTTCTCTAAATTTGTCTCAGAAACTTTTTTTATGTGGCATGTTCTTATCCTGTAACAGTTCCTTCAGTCTTAGAAAAGTTGGCTTTTCAGAGCCGGTCAGAAAAGAATCCTCATGTCCTTCGCATGTTTAGCAGAGTCCCATTTTAAAGTCAACACAGAGAGAATATAAGCAACAATAAAAGGTATGCTTTTCATGAGCAAAAAAGAGCTAATGTTGTCATTGAACAAGCCATTTTTTTCAAAAAAAAATGGCATGCATAATGACATACATAAGTGGTAATTGTTGTTCAAAGTCAAACTCAGTTTGAAAGGTTTAGATAATCACATCACTGCTTCACCTTTCTGTGAATTTGTAATGAAACACCAGAGGCTTGGTTTTCGGCACACACAACAGCTCTTGTCAAGAGATTTTCATTTACTTCAGATGTTGATTAAACTACCCTCAAGGCTTACCATGCCACAACTTGCTTTGAAGTGCTGAGAGATGTCCTCTAACCACAACTGGGCAGAGACCACTGTGAAAAGAAGAAAGGGGGTGAAGGCCATTTCTCTCTCTAAATAAACCTTGATCAAAGTACTTAATGTTGCCATGTATATTTTCAACATGTTAACAGGTAGTGAGACATTCATTCTCTTTCTAGTATTGAAGAAATCCAAGATATGCAGTTGAAAAGTTTCAGTCTTAACTGTTAAATTTATTAAATACATATGTTGTGACAACAGGTTGAAATGTCAAGAATCACTACTGCTTGATTTCATGGCATACTGACAGTCAGATGAGACAATGTTGTACTACAGGGTTTATGGTCCATCACAATATAAAAGCATCCAAAACCTCCATGTACTTACAGGTAACAAAACCTACACTAACACAAATGTTGTTTGTATACAAGACTAGTAATGGATAACTTTGTCTCAGAGGTCTTCAGATGAATACTGAGAGTACTGTGAAGTACTGTGAAGAATGAAGAGATGTGATTAAAACTGAATAAAGGGGAAAATACTAGGTTGATTCAGTGATTTATCAGAGAAGTACACATCAGAGAAGTACACCAAGCCACTCTCATTCAACCAACCTGAAGGACAGTGAGGTAGCTCTGTACTTCCCAGTTGAATCAAAATAATCTCAGCCTCACAAGCCACTCCTGTGGAATCAATCAGGAAGAACTGATTAATGCATAAAACTGAGGATTCTCAGTTAAATGTTGTACTTGTTCAATGATCAAGGTTCCAGTCAGTGATTCTGAGAGTACGGTCTATGCTTGAACATCACCTTCTTCAGACTGAAGACCCAGATCAATACCAATAGCTACTGGTCTCTTGTGTCACCTGACCTCTGATGAATAAGCCTCTGCAGCTTAATAGAATCTGAAGTACAAATTTACTACAACTGTGGCTGCAAGCCTAAACTGGCCTACTTGGAAGTTAGTCCCATTTTATTCCATAAATAAACACTCTCAAGAAAGTGTTCTTGGGATTGCCGCCAAAATCTTTTACTGAAATAATAGCTTTTCAGCATTGCCACCCAAGTACTATAGAGAGGCATAAAAAGAAGACTAAAGCAAGCCAACTATTATTTCTTTATTCAAAGCTATGAAACGAAAGGGTTGGGTCTTTTGTCATGGCTACCTCTGTTTTCCATTCGAACTTCTCCCCAAAACATGCACAATTTTAAAACTCTCCCCACTAAAAATGAACTTCAGAAATGTAATTCCTTCACAGCATAACATGATAACTTTTAAAAAAACTGCGTAATTTTTGGTTAACTTTGCTTAGGAAAAGGGGTTTTGCTCTTATTTCAATGCCATTTATTTATTTATTTGCATGTTTTCACTAGTTTAATAAGTAAATAAGTAAATCTGCTCTGGCAGCACATTTACACATCAGGGCACTGTGATTAATATTGATGTACTCAATTTAAATGTTTGATGGTTAGGATGAAAACACAGGAGTGCATTCAGGAGGCAGGAAAATGATCGTGTTTCATAGATCTAAAAAATTATATTAAGTTGCAGGGTGGGAGGTGGAGACACAAAATTTTCTTTCAGGGTATAAAGGAAGTTTTCCTTTTACAGAACTCCCATAAACTCAAGTCAGCAGAGCTAGTATGTTGGCATAGTAATTGGTAATAGCCTATGAGTTTGGAGAAAACTGTATTTATCTTTGATTATGCTGTGGGTGCGATCTGTTTCTAAATACTCCTATATTTGTAGGGAGTGACCTTATATTCCAGAGTTATGGATCATACTATCAGTTCCCCTGCCAGCATGGCCAATTGGCCATGCTGGCAGGGGCTGATGGGAATTGTAGTCCATAACATCTGGAGTGCCAAAGGTTCGCCACCACTGCCCTATACCATCCAGAATTTACCATATAGAACTGGTATGGTAATGTCACCTCATGAAGTGTCCAAAAATAGGAGCAGGCCAAAGAGTTTTTCTGCACTGGGTTCTTAGAAACACTTCAGCTTCTTAAATGAATTGACTTTCCCCGCTTCTTTAGGCTCGTGCCTTTTCTGGTTGGTAAAAGCCAGCATGGATGATGTATGGGCCCCCTTAATGGAAATGATTAATCTTTCCCTCAGCACTGGGAATTTTCCCAGTAGCTTGACAGGAGTTGTAGTGAGACTGCTCTTTAAAAAAGCACATTGTGGCTGATTTTCCACAGTAAAAACACCCCGTGCTATATCCGGGAGTGCAGCTGCCATGGCGCTTTTTACCCTGCAGTTGACATCGCACTGCTCCCCAGCTCTCCTCCACTTGCACCACAAGGTCTTTGGCAATTTCTACTAATCTCCCCCTCACTCCCCCCACTCACTTTCACTAATTTAGTTGACTCTGCACAAAATATATGCTGGGAATTGGTGCCCTCCCCTCCCACCATTTAAACTCATTGTGTGTGCAAGGGAATCGCCACCCTCCCGTTCCCAGCACCTTCACATGCTGCTTCTCTGCAAGGTTCCTTACTTTTTGCAAGGTTTTGCAAAGTTTCTCCCTCCGTGCTTTTAATTCCACTGCAAGGAGGGGGGAGGGGGAGAAAGGCACCTGTTCATTGGAGAAGTGGGCCAGAGCGGCAAGGAAGGAAAATGGCCTGCTGCCGAGGAGGTTTTCCAGCATTCCAATGGAGGGGCATTCCAAAAGGTCCCCAACCTTTGCAGTTCTGGATAGTCCTGTAGCAAAGCCATTGCTGCAAGGCACCGCTGGGGCAACAGCATGCCAGACATGCTGCAGTGCTGGGTGCTGTGGGGAACTCTCCATTGTGCCGGGACATTCCCCATGCCAACAACGGGGCACTTTTAACATGCAAAATCAGCCTTCAATCCTTCCAATCTAGCTAATTACCTCTCAGTGTCAAATCTACCCTTTCTGGGCAAGGTAATTGAGAGAGTGATGCTGAGCATCTCCACAGCTATTGGAGGAATCATCAGTCTTGGGCCCATTCCAGTCCAGCTTCCAGGCTGCCCATGGAATGGAAATGGCTTTGACTGCCCTCATGCACTACCACCAGATACGCTGACCAGAGTGGGTCAGCGCTGCTTTTGCTGTTAAATCTAACAGCAGTGCTCAACTTGGTTCATCATGATATTCTGACCAGTCACCTCATTGGTGCAGGGCTATCTGAGACAACTGCACTCATTTCTTCAAGACTAAGGATAGAGGGTGAGAGAAGTTCTGCCCATCGTGGGCTGTTATGTGGTGATCTATATGCACCCTCTTGCTCGGTTGAACTGGAGGTTTGGACTGGGTTGCCATTGGTATGCAGATGACACCCAGTTGTATCTGGTGAAGGACGGTCATCCAGATACTGCTTCAACTGCTCTGGCCAGCTGTTTAGAAGCTATGACGGAATGGATGAAAGAGAGCCAGTTGAAGTTAAATCCAGCAAACACAAAGATCCTGTGAGCTGGAGGGGGCAGATGAGGGAGTGTCAGTTGCTGATTCTTGACAGTGTGCAGCTTGTTGCTGTGGCAAACATCAAGAGTCTAGGGCGGCATACCTCCTTGAGCCTCAGGTGAATTATGTTGCATTTTGCAATCTTTGCCATGTGAAACAACTGGCACCCTCCCTATCTGTCCCAAACCAATTTAGCCACAATGATCCATGCAATGGTTACCTCTAGGTTGGATTACTGCAACTCACTACCCTTGGGCCTGTTCCAGAAACTCCAGCTGGTTTAGAATGCAGCAGTGAGGGTCCTTACTGGAGACTTGTGGCAGACACAAATCCAAACTGTGCTTTGCCAAATGCACTGGCTTCAGGTGCAGTATCAGGTCAAGTTCAAGATCCTAGTACCAACATACAAAGCCCTAAATGGTCTGGGGACAGTGTACTTGTGGGACTGTCTCTCCCATTACATCCCCCAAAGGACATTCTGATCATTCAGTTAAAATTTACTTGTGGTCCCTGGCCCAAGGGAAGTCTGGCTTGCCTTGACCAGCGCCAGGGCTTTTTTGGTCCTGGACTTGACCTGGTAGAGCTCTCTATCCAATGGGACCAGTGCCCTGCAGGATCTTGAGCAGTTCCACAGGGCCTGTAAGACACAGCTGTTCCTCCAGGCATATGGTTGAGGCAGCAACGGTTATCATCTTTGGCCTTTTCCTCCCTTTGTCTGATTTTCAGCAAGTTCTCATGGAACTCAGATGTTTTTATCACCATCAGGAAACTGTAGATATTATGTATGGTTTGAGTCTATGGAATTTATCGTATTTATTTTCTATGGAACAATACTATGCATATGACCTATTGGAAACTGCCCACGAGTCCAAAAGGGGAGGGACAATATAGACATTAAAATTAAATTTAAAAAATTAAAAATTTGCATGCAGCATCATTTGGTGGTGGTGGTTCTCCCAGGTTTTTTCAAACAACTACAAAGCTGTCTGAAAAACATGGGGGAAACTAGAAAGATTTTAGAATTATAGAGCTGGAACTTGATGAATCATAGAATCAGTCTATCTTGTCCAACTCCCTGCTCAGTCCAGGATTAACCTAGAGCAGGGGTAGGGAACCTTTAACACTCAAAGAGCCATTTGGACCCATTTTCCACGGGAAAAGAAAACACAATTTTTGACATTTAAAATAAAGATAACACTATATATATTGGGTTTTTTAACCTTTTACTCCACTCATTCTGAGAAGTGCATTGATGCGCCCACCCTGCTGCCTGTAGGGCAAGCAAGGATGGGGCCAGCAGCTTGGCCTTGCCGGCTGCCAGGAAAGCGCCCACCCCGCTCGAACGGGGTGGGCGAGAGGGGAAGCCCGCGGCATGGCCCAGCCGTCCGCGGGCAGTTGGTGTGCCCGCCCTGCTGCCTGCAGGGCAGGCAAGGATGAAGCCGGCAGCTCGGCTTGTGGAGCCGTAGTGCAAGGGCAGAAGAGCCACATGCAGCTCTCGAGCTGCAGGTTCCCTACCCCTATCCTAGAGCATCCTGATAGAAAACCAGAAATACCAAGGAGGATAATGACTGGCCAATGATACTTCATGGAAAGGAATGTAACAAATATGGCTGCATGAAAAAAAATCAGCAATGGAAAAGCTGAAGGACATTTTAGTTATGGGACATGGTAATGCATTTATTCTACTTTATTTCCATCATTTATAGTCCATCTTTCTCAACGGGACTCCAAGTGCATTACACAGAGTAAGTCAATACAGTCAGTAAGATGGTACATTCAGTAAGCAATGAAATAGAATTTGGGTTGTAGATCCAGCAAGAAGTCTAAAATACAGAACTGAGGCAAAACAACAGTAGCCACCAACATCTACTATACACACTGGTATATAGACCACAGTTCCCAATGCTTTACCCAAGTAACTTTGTGAAGCATATTGAAACAGTGCTACCTTATTGCCTGTGTAGAAAAGTCCTCTTGAATAATTCAGTTTTGCAAGCCTTCCTGAATGGGAGCCTTCCTGACCTTCTCAGGCAGGCCATTCCACAAGGAGGACGCCATAACAGAGAAAATATGTATACAGGTGATTGTTAACTTGGCCTATTTGCAGGTTGGCAAATAGGGTCTAAGAGAAACAAAAGTCCTAGAGACAGATCACATCCAAACTCAGCTCCTCCCGCTTCCTAAATTCTTCCTTCCCCAGTATTCCTTCTTACGTTATGTTGGTGACACAGAAGAATTATAGTGGTGGTGAGTGAAGCCACAAAATGGAGTTATTCTGAATTGCCTGAGATTCTTACATGGGGGATGTGCCACCTGCATTCCCTGAAAAGCTGATCTTGGGTTTAGGGGATCCTTGCAACAATGTGGAGTGTGGTGGCTGCAGTGGCAAAAAGGAATCTGTGAAAACTAGACTCCTTCTGGCCTATGTGGATGTTCCCTTCCACTTACATACCTAAAATTGGAATTCATTCAAGATTACAGTGCCATTCTGGGTTCCACGGGGTTCTATTATGTAACAGAGATCAGAAAGATCATATTCAGGGCATTTAAACACTGTTATTCCTTCCTTTTGTAATTCTAATGATGTGGTTTTTTAAAAAAAAAATTAAAAATACAGACACCAGGATTTATAATGGGCAGTATGTATCTTTCAGCCGGAACAAGAGCAATACAGATCTGAAATACAAGCAACACGCATGAGGCAGGAACACTCTATCTTTCAAACAAAGCTGTCATAGATCTAGGAAAAATAGTGGTGGAAAAAAAGATTCATTGGTAAAGTTCTGTTGCCTAAACATCACAACTACCAGAGGACATGCTGTGAAAACTCAGAGTGAGCAGGGTGACTGTGGAGTACAGATTATTGAACTTTAATTTTTAAATGAGTTTAGACATCTGTGAAATTTAAACCCCAGGGCAACAATTTATTTGACACTGTGTTAAAAAGGGAACAAAGCTTTGGCATGCAAATTCCAGGCTTTGCACTGCATCAGAGCAGGCAACCTTGCTGACAACCTTCATGTAGGCCATTCCTGTCCCTCCCCCCTCCTCAGCCCTGTTTCATTCCTCCTGATCCCTCCCATACAGACAGTTCCTTGTTTCCTTTTTCTAATCAAGTTGACAGCACTTCTCAGTTTATTGTCTACTAAGACTAAGCTGGCCCTGGACCTGTTATTAACCTCTCCTGTACTATTATTATCCCCATTCTCATCTTTGAGATAAGTAGCTACATTATGCTAACTGATTTTTCCATACAGGATGCAATCACACAAACAAAATAAGTATTGCAAATGCCATCCTATTACAGGGTCATTAAAGTCAGGTTGTGATATTTCTGGATGTGATGTTTTCAACCTTTTGAAGAGGTAACTGGCACATATTAGACATTCTTTTGTTTCTGTTTTTAAGAAGATTTGTTTATACTTCAGAGTGGACTGACATACAGGGCACTTTTATACATGCCAGATGTATACACTTTCAATCCACTTTCAATCCAATTTGCTGCTGGATTTTACTGTGTGAAATATCAAAATTCACATGCAAATGATTGTTAAAGTACATTGAAAGAAGATTGAAAGTTCATTATTCAATATGTGTGAATGTGCCCACACTGTTAAATTGTACTGGATAAACTTTGCAAGGGGCTAATGGTGGATAATCTCTTTGAAATTTCCAGTTATTTATTATTTACTAGCAGGGCACCCGTGCTTCGCTATGCATACTTCATCATAGGCTCTCTATAAATTTCAGGGTGACATCCAGCATACCTCATCACAGCCTGTCTGTGAACTTCAGGATGACATTCAGAATAATTTTTCACAGCCTCTCTTTGAACATTTGGGTTGTTTTTCGCATATTTCAGCAGCTTCCTGTAGTTGCCTTTTTCTAATCGAATCTGTAAATCACTTTCTGTGTTTAATCCCTCTCCTCTTTTTAGCTGTTTCAACAGAAGGAACAGGTTCGTATGCAGTGAGGAGGTTGGTGGTAGAATCTAGTTGGGCCACAATTTGCTCAATTGTGCTTGTTGTTTGGTGGGCATTATCAGAACATGTCGATTCAACACATGGAAGTAGAGCGTCAAAGTGCCCTTCATTAAAATCTCCTGTGAAACAAATAATTTTTACTCCCCATACTGCATCCTTTAGCTTGGCAAGCAGGTTTTTAACTGTCACCTTTAGAATGTTCACGCAGATGGCCAGAGTTCAACAGTAAATGTTTAATACCTTGAGTAAAACTGAATATTTTGAAAAATCCTTTCTTAGTGAGCACCTAAACCACATAATGAACTGGTGTGCCAAATTTCAACTTTGTAGGTTCGGTGGTTTTTGAGTTCTTTTGATGAGTCAGTTAGTGGTATTTCGCATTTATAGATCTATTTATTTATTTATTTATTACTAGCATATGTACATATTCTGGCTTTAGAAATCGTGTCACTGCTGATGATAAATTCCTGTCACCCAAATGGTCGTATTATTTACCATGGTGGTGTCAGTGGTAAATATTTGTACTAAATTAACCTGAATGATTATCAATTGATTCTCAGTTTTAATTTAAGTTACACATCAAATCAAAACATCAGTAAAAAATACCTGAAGGACAGATTTTCAGAAGTGAAAAATTAAGAGCAGGGGCAAGCAGTGGCACCAAGGGCAGCAGAAATGTGGCTGACCCACAGTCTCGGGTGCCCCCTACCATCTAGTGGGGATAGGGGAGCCTGCCCAGCACGAAGCAGGACTAAGCCTGTGGCATCCAAGGATGCTCTGCACAGGCCCCTGCACTGCACGCCCCTGGCAGGAAGGCCTCTCCAGGTCAGGGGGAAGCGACACCAGCCAAGGTTTTCAGGGCTTCTGGGCCCCAGTGGAGCCCCAGTGAGTGACCACCAATCAGAGATCTTGAGAAATGAGATCAGTCAGCAACCATCATCCAGCTCCAAGATGCTTGGACCCCAGGCGCCTAGTGTCCAGTTACAAGGGCGGCCCCAGCGACCAAGCTAACAGTTGGGCGCTTTTCCATCAGCATTTGGGGAAAATTGAAGCAACAGGCCCCACCCCAAACACCCACTGGGGGAGTGGGCTCGGGTTCCCCTGGCAATGGGGCAAATGGCAAGGCAGATGGACGAGTCAGCAAGCCTGGGCCAGCCCCTACCTAGCATGCCATGCCTCATGCACAAACAGGAAGGGGATGAGCAGCTGTGGAGGATTCCAACCCTTACTCCCTTCCTGGTGGGGTGTTTCATCCCAAGATGAAACTGCATGCTGAGACTGTATCCATGACCAGGTCTGGATGGTTATCATTCACCCATACGCCAAGCCTCAGGGTGACCATGTAAAACGTTGTCTTCCTATTAAAAGGGATAGGTCCTGACTTGTCTGTTGGGAATGTAACCAAAGGAAGTGTCATCAACAGCGGTGCAGATTCAAGCATGTTTGTGAGTCATGCTTTGGGTCCCACTCCAGGTTTTCATGAGGGAAGGGGGGTAGCCAACAGACCTTTTGGAAAGCTTGACCTGCCAACCAGGGGTGGGTGGGTAGGAGGGACCAGGCTTGGGGAAGTTAGCTGCCACCCCTACCCAGCTGAACTATTGGGTGCGCCTGCTGCAGGCTTATCCCAACAGAGAAGCAGCAAAATACTTTCTAAAAGGTTTTAAAGAGGTCTTTAGGATCCCCTATGAAGGAGCCCAGGTGGCCACAGATTGTGGCAACCTAAAATCTGCCCAGGACCTGCCTCATGTAGTTGCCTCCAAAACTGAAAAAGAATGCAGGGGTGGCCAGGTTGCAGGTCCTTTTCCTGTAACCCCCCCTTGTGAATCTGAGGGTCTCCACACTGGGGGATGGTCCCCAAGAAAGCTCCTGGGGAGTACCACCTCATTCATCACCTATCCTACCCCACAAGTTCCTCTGTTAATGATGTCATTGACCCTGACCTAGGCTCTGTGCGCTAGGTATCCCTGGACCATGCCATCTCCATCATTCGCTCCTTCAGCCCCGGGGCCCTCCTGACAAAGTGTGACATTCAGTCAGCCTTCCACCTTCTGCCCATCCATCTGGATGATTTCTGCCTATTAGGCTTTAAGTTCCAGTGTCTATAACAGGGGTCCCCAAACTTTTTAAACAAGGGGCCAGTTCACTGTCCCTCAGACTGTTGGAGGGCCGGACTAAAAAAAACTATGAACAAATTCCTATGCACAAATGATTGTAAAATGTTTGATTTCACCTTTCAACCTTTCTGTCATGGTCTATTTTTAGAACAGTGACCAAAGTATGTCAAGTACAGGGTGGGCTCCAAATATTGTTGGGGAGGCTGTGGAATACCTTCCCCTGTAAAAAAAGCAGAACTTTCCCAATGAAGCATTCCATCTAACCCAGGATCAGGTATCTTCCTGGGTTCTTTCCTCCCTAGCAGCCAGCAAGCGATTCGCCAGCCTGGCTGATGCCAGTGGGAGTGAGGCGGAACAGAAAGCCTGAGAGCAACACATGGAGTAGCTGAGAGGGAAGGGCGGAGCAGGCGTTGCCACATGTAAGGTTTCCAACTCTGGGTCAGAAAATTCATGGAGATTTGGGGGTGCCATCATGTAACTGCAATCAACAGCCCGTTAGGGGCCGGTTCCTCCTCTCCCCTCGAGCCCCCACTGCACATGAATGAGTGACCCTTTTGTCACATGCCATGTACCTGGCATGGGTCCAGATAAATGCCTTCAGGGGGCCACATTTGGCCCCCGGGCCGTAGTTTGGGGACCCCTGGTCTATAATATGTGGATAAAGCTATGCCCATGGGCTGCTCAGTTGCCTACACTGCCTTCGAGGCTCGGTTACCTTAACTACTCCGGGTGTTAGTGCTCAATGCATGGGGGAGTTATTACTGGGGGACAGCAGATGTGTTGCCCAGTGCTGGATCCATCTCTTATGCTGCGGCTCTGCTTCCTTTTGCCAGCACACCAATAAAATAGCTGTGGCCAAATTTTACCCACACAATGGGATTTTCTGTGTCTCCTTTTGTATCCTTTGACCACTTTTCCCCCTTGTTGGGTGGCAAGCCTCCCTCCCCATGCTGGTAGGTCTCTTGATGATTGCCAGTCTTGGGGAACCGTAAGTCCAACTGTAGTACTTTCATCTTGAAAGGCAAACTATGTACTAACAAAAACCATCTTCCGGTTACTGTTACAAGATTACTGTTACAATTACTATTACAAATGTGTAACAAGGAAGAGACAACCAGGTCATACACACAATCTGCAAAGCTGCAAACTGAAAACTGTCATTTGAGCTCCAGAATTGCAAGTATTTGTCATCTTTACCAAACAATTTGTGAAGAACAGTGGTGTAGCACCAATGGGACCAGGTGGGGCGCCACAGCCTGGCCACACACCCTCCACTGCTCTGCCTGGGGGCATGGTGGAATTCCGGGGCATTCTGAGGGTGTTCTGAGGTGGGGCAAACAGCACTGCAGCAGGGGTGCAGGGTGCGCCCGCACCCCAGGTGCAGTTCCCCCTCACTCTGCCTCTGGTTAAGAAATACTAATTTGGAATGAAAGATTTAGTTGATTCCTCTCAATGACTGGTGAATGAAAATTTACTTTACAATGCAATATCAACTTTCCCACTAAAAAATTCAACATCTGCTCATTCTTTGGCAGCTTCCTCAAGGACAGATCTTCACAGATTTGAATGTCTGATTTTAAGAATTTGGTTGTCTCAGAGCTAAGCCAGACATTGGTGATGGGGATTGCATGAATAATTTTTTAGAAATCTAAATAACAGATGTGTGAAGGTCTGACTCAGATTGTGACCACAGTGCAAACAGAAGATTAATATTTCAATAGTTTTGGCAAGAAATTATGCTATCAGAGTTTGATCACTTTCCATTCATTGGCTTAGATCTTCCAAAGTTTTCCCCCCCAAGTGATAGGATGTCTTCCATGTAACACAACTTGTCTGCTTTTTGCTTCCCCCACATTATGGAAGCATGAAATCCTAGGAACAGGATTTGGTGAGCCATTTTCTGCTGCTGTGAGAGTGCAGAGATGAAAACATTCTGCTCCATGAGAAGAAATCCTTCTGCTTGTGGAAGAACTCCAGCGGATATAAAACATTGGATCTCCATCATCAACTCAATTCCAGAAGTTCATTTAGCCAAGAAGTAGAAGATCAAAGTTGCAGATGTTCTTCAGTTCTAACAGCCTCAGAAATATTTTGCCTTCATTGCATGTGTTATCTTATATTTTCATAGCTAATCCTGCCTTTCTCTTTTTGACCTAATGTTTGTATTTTGAGTCTGCTTCAGTAAAAATTGGGTTGGAAACCTCTTAGGAGAACAAACCTCCTTGTGAGTTACATAGCCCTTTCAGCTTCTTCTAGGTTTGAAACAAGAAACAAAAATAGTTTCTCTCCCGGGGGGTTGGTGCTTTAGCCAATTGTGGTCCTGTCTGACACACTGAAATGTTAAGCAACAGTAGCAGCTGTAACTCCCTTACTGTATGCTGCTATCCTGTGAACCCCACACAGAGTCAGAAGAGATGTAAAAGGAGTATCAGTATGAAGAAATGAAAGAACAATCTTTAATGTGATCTCATCTGAGAAACATGAATTCCAAGTGCTGTGAGCCACTCAGAGGAAAAGTTCAAACTTGGAAGTGACACCAGAAACTTCAGCCATACTCACCAGAGAAATGGTCTAAATTGAAATGATTTTTTAAAAAATAATTGTGGGTTGAATCCTTTTCCTGTCACTTTGTTGCTCTATTCCACCCAAGTTTCCTCCTTACTAGACCCCATCCAATCGGGCATTTGTTCATATAGGTTCCATGATTCCTTGCATAGCTATTTGGGTGGTCAAAGGAGATCTTCTCCTGCCCTTTTCACCAGTGGAAAAGCTGGTCTGATCCAACCCAATATCCACTAAATATATTGTCTCTGTAAATCCACATCACAAGTGCTCAGATGAATCCAACTGCATTTGTTAGATATGCAAAAAAGGGGTTGGATCCTGTCAGCTTTTCTGCTAGTGAGATAGGCAGCAGGGTCTTTTTGACAACGCAAAAGACTACACTGGGAATCATAGGACCTCACCAGCATGGGTAAAAGCAATCTTTTGGAGCAGCAGTGGCGAAGGAGGTTAAGAGCTCGTGTATCTAATCTGGAGGAACCGGGTTTGATTCCCAGCTCTGCTGCCTGAGCTGTGGAGGCTTATCTGGGGAATTCAGATTAGCCTGCGCACTCCCACACACGCCAGCTGGGTGATCTTGGGCTAGTCACAGCTTCTCGGAGCTCTCTCAGCCCCACCTACCTCACAGGGTGTTTGTTGTGAGGGGTGAAGGGCAAGGAGATTGTAAGCCCCTTTGAGTCTCCTCCAGGAGAGAAAGGGGGGATATAAATCCAAACTCTTCAAACTCTTCTTCTTCTTGTTGTTATGGGAGCTGCAATAAGGAGAACTAGATAAGAGTGATCAGAAAAACTGGCTAGATATAACCCAGTGGATGTATAGCCACAGCCATCAAGGTAAGTAGGGGACACTGTTTTCATGCCTGCTTTGAAGCAGAAATGAAAATAATGGACTTGGACTCATCTAACTTTGCACATGGCTTTAGGGTGATTGCTTAATTTGGTGGGGCACCAGAAAACAATTATGAGACATATAGTTCTTTAGAAGTGGCACTGGCTGCTACCAATGAAAGATGACTTTCAGATTTGGGAAGGTATTGGGATACAGAGTTTGGGAATGGATATAGAGACAGAAATGATTCAATAGCACACACATTCTTGGTTTTCAGGTTGATTTGGGAAACCATCAAATGCCTGCTTGCTTTTCCTGATCAGGAGAGCTAGCCCAGTTCCTTCCTTCCTTCCTTCCTTCCTTCCTTCCTTCCTTCCTTCCTTCCTTCCTTCCTTCCTTCCTTCCTTCCTTCCTTCCTTCCTTACAAACAAACAAACAAACAAACAAACAAACAAACAAACAAACAAACAAACAAACAAACAAACAAACAAACAAAATAAATGCTGGCTAGGGCTGATCATGCCTGGCCTCCTTGATGATATGATGCTGATTCTGCATGCCCTCACAGCCTCTGGGCTTCCAACATACATTTCATTTTGTACATTGCTTTCAGCTGCCCCACTTTTCCAATGAAGGGAGAGAAAACAATCAATTTATTTCCATTACATATTTATTTTGGGAACAAGGGGTCACCTCCGCTGTTGTCTTATTCTGAAGCATTTTGTTTATTGTAAGAGTCATAAGGAATGCAGACATGTTTTATTTTTAAAAAAATATGCAAAACTGATAGCATTTCTGGACACTCTGAAGACAAACTGTTTCTCTTCCATTCTCTAGTAGAATTAATTATCTTCAAAGGAAACGGAGCCGAAAAAGCTTCTTCATTGTCAGTGGGAGCTTTATCGTTCTAGTGTACAAACCATCAAATACCTGTGCTGTGAATTAAATGTGCTACAAAATGTGACCCCATACATACTGTAGCAGTGTTTCCAAGAAGCAAGGCCACAGTAAATGATGGGAACTCCATGGTGTGAACTGTCTCATTATGATAGGGCTGAGTGCCATGGGTAAGAGAGTGATATACAGTACTGGCTAAGAAAAAGTCCCGGCTCAAATCCCATCTCAGCCACAAGCAGCCTCTGCAAAGCTCATTTTCTTTTAGCCAACCTATATGTAATATGTTATCTTTACAGAGGCTTAAGCTACAGTTTCCATGTAAATTTGCAACTGAATTGAGTGGTGGCATCAAGGCTGAATTTTGGGACAAAGTCTAGGCTTCCAAGTAGCCTGGCTTTGCATGGGAGAGGAATTCAGACTGTAGCTAAAGATAGATGAGTTCCATATCATCTGCCTCCTTTCATATTCCTCCACTTCAGTGCATTTTGGGAATTGTAGTATCTGACATTACGGAGGCACCCCCCACCCCCAACTCATTAATTCCACAATCCTAAATAACCTACCTGCACCACTGATTGATTATTCTGACATTTCCCTCTTTTGAAGAAAGAGCTTCAGGGGAACACATCCCTAGGATTGAGGCAGAGGCTTTGAGAAGGACATTTATACCCACTTGCCCATGTTGTTACTTCATGAAAAAAGGTAGGTATTTTGTGGCAATAGAACTGCCATGAAAACCATGAAACTTGTGTTCATCCATATTAGACCTATGGTTGAGATCTCCTAGAGTTTTTCCAAAGGCAAAACGATTTCAACTCACACAATGCAACTTTCTTGCCTCCCCTTTGTTAGTAGCCTGAAATGCCTCCCCTTGAGTCCTGTTCTTAGGGGTCCCCCATCCCTCAGAAACTAGATTTTGAGGATATTTTAGACTGACTTTGCGCTGTCTCAAATTTTGACGGATACAAATAGGGTGGGCAAGAGTAAGATGAAAGAATTTAAGGCCTGGTTCCTCTTGCCGTTGTAGTTTATAGGGCAGCACAAAACCTTTATTTACACCTCTCTTATTCATTATCTGCCGGGGAGTTAGAAATAAAATTAAAATATGAAACTGGAACTCATGCTTACTAACAAATCAAATAGATTAGATCCTTGGGAAACGTCTGTTCCATGATGAAATTTAAGACTTCAATCTCCAAGTTCACTGGCTAAGTTCACATCTTGCTAGCAGAGAATTCTCATGTTGCAGAACAAATAACTCAAATTCATTATGAATATCTTGAGTGGTGAAAACAGCCACTTACTGTGTCCGTCACAGTGAATGAGCATACTTGGCTGACCTGCCGTTAAGATTCACCAGAATGTATCATAAGGGGATTTTATTATTATTATTTTCAACATGGATTCTTGCCAGCAACAGTCCCAATTAACTAGTTCCCTGCTTCTTTACTGTCCCCTGGCAAGCACAAAGATAAAGCACACACATTTCAGTGACGGGAGATAACAAATGCAAATATTTTATTTGGCAAGGAAAACACTTTAGGAGAATTTCAGAGTTTCACTTTCTAACCTAACACTGTCATTTTTGATTGTGCATGTAATTCCTTGCATATGCCAAGAGCTTTTTTTGTTTCAGAAGACATCCTGTCTTGCTAAGAGCCTGCCCATCAGTTGGGAAGATCAGGTTTTAAATACTTAGTGAGAATGAAAATTGCAAAGACTGGGTTGCCTGAAGGACAACTTGAAAAGAAAGAACACTTGGTGATACATATGGCGGGGGGTGGGGGGGTGGCTGGTTCAAAAAAGGGACGGAGCTTCTGCTACAACTGTGCATGAAACACCAATATGTGCACTCACTATAAAATGAAACCTTAAAAAAATTATATTATAAGCTGTCCTGAAGTTGCCACTAGCATTTTGCCTAAAGCAAAATTAAATTAACTTAGTGACACCTGTTGAGGCAAAGCAGCTCAAAAACTCAGATGGAGCCCCAAATCTTTTGACAACCAGCTTTCCAAGGTGCATCTCTATTCTGTCAGTCACAACAATGTGTTTGCTATTGTTGATGAGTTGTAGTAGAGATTATTGGATCTCTGCATTCTCACTGAAGGAGAGACTGCAAACTTAGCTAAAAGATTTTAAATTCCCTCAGAATTCTTTCAGCCTATTTATGGCCCTCCAAATGCCCTATGAATTGAGCTTTTGGTGACATTTGGCATCAACTGAAAAAATAAGTATAATGCGCCAGAGAAATTTTGCAGCCTTTCTGAAAACAATTTACATTTCCCTCAACCTTTTTTAGAGGTCACTACCTTAAACAGCTAGAAATTTGCAATTGCAGCTCTTTCTGTCCTCTCAGGTTTTGTTCAGAAGGCTACACGGAGGTCAGGATTAACTATTCTTTCATTTATTTATTTGTTTTACGAAATGTATATTCCACCCTCTGCTCTTCATTGGGCTACCAAAGCAGCTAACAAATTAAAATATACATAATCAAATTACATCTTGAAAACCATCAAAATAGCATCATTAAAACAATTAAAACCAGAGCAAAAATACACACAAAGACAAAAAAACACAGTTAAAACACTGAGCAGGAAGAAGGGATCATGCAAACAACACCAGCAAACAACAAGTCTTCACCCGTGGTCAGAAGATGGCAACAAAGAAGGACAGACAAAAGTTCCAGTTTTGGTGCCACTTCTGAGAAGGCCCTCTCTTGGGTTGGTATTCTCCTGAGCTCAGAAGATGGGAATATCCAAAGAAGGACCTCTGAGGATTACTCTTTTCACTTTCAGAGCTCCAGCAGAACTGCGTGAGAAGTTACAGCTCCCATTGCAGACTGGTGTGGGGAATGACAAGTTGTGGGGGGAAAGTCTAGGTAAGGAGAGCAAAGTCGGATGAGAATTATTTACATAAGGTGTGGAACCCATGAATAAGTTCTGCACATATTAGATAGTCTCTGCCTAGGGTTGACAGCTCTGGCTTGGGAAAACCCTGGCGATTTTGTGGGTGGAGCCTCTGGAAGGCAGAAACTTTAGCAGGATATAATGCTATGCACCCTTCAAAGTAGCTATTTTCCCCAGAGGAACTGACCTTGGTCATCTGGAGATCAGTTGTAATAGCAGTAGATGTCCAGATGCCACTTGGAGGTTGGCAACCCTATCTCTGCTATGGGACACACTTTCTCTTATGCTAAAACATCTACTTACTCAAGAACCCTTTTGCTGAAGAGCCCATTGGGAAGTAATAGCACCACTCCATTCTAGGTTGGTCACATACCTGGAGTATGGTGTCCAATTCTGACCACCACAATTCAAGAAGGATATTGACGAGCTGGAGCCTGTCCAGAGGAGAGCAACCAAAGTGGTAAAAGGTTTGGAATTCATGCCCTTTGAGGAGAGAATTAGGGATATGGGTATGTTTAGTCTGGAGAAGAGAAGATTAAGAGGTGCCATGATAGCCATGTTTAAATATTTGAAGGGGTGTCATGTTGAAGAGGAAGCAAGCTTGTTTTCTGTGCTCCAGAGACTAGGACCAGGAGTAATGGTTTCAAACTATGAGAAAAGAGATTCCACTTGAACATTAGGAAGAACTTCCTGATAGTGAGGGCTGTTTGACAGTAGCATATGCTGCCTCAGAGGGTGATGCAGTCTCCTTCTCTAAAGGTTTTTAAAAGGAGGATGAATGTTCATCAGTCGGGAGTGCTTTTACCGTGTGATGCTGCATGGCGGGGGTTGGACTGGATGGCCCTTGTGGTCTCTGTGATTCTGTTGTAAGCTGAAGTTTTAGCAGAAGATGAAATGTGTGTCATGTAGACTTGCTTTAAATATTTGAAAACAAACTTGCCTTGGGAACTCCTGTGAGTGTTTGCAGTCCCTTCTGCTCCATGGAAAAAATTCCGAATGCATTCAGGCTTACACACATCAGGGAAAGATGGAACTTTGAATGATGTGACACCACAATAGCAGAATAGCTGGCTGGATTTTGAGGTGGTTAAATGATGTTTGACAGGGAGCGCTGATGCAAAAGATGTCCTGACACTGGATTCCAAAAGTGTGTTTGCAGAGTACGGCAGGATGACACATTAAACAACCCATTAATATTTAAATCTGATTGTTTTTCCAAATGCATCTGGTTTGTGGCTGAAGGTGAAAAACAGAGTACCTTTGTGGAAGGTTCCTGTAGCTCTGCTCTTTCTTTTTAAGGCCTCCAGTAAATATAGGAAAATGTTTTAAAAAGAAAAATAATACAAAGACCATGCTTCATGGTTCCTTTCTATTACCAGTTTTTAGGGAAAGAATCTATTATTATGTACTGTTTATTTCCAGCATTTTGCATACAAAAAATTGTAATCTTTGAAAAGAAAGTGTCCTAAAACCATAGTATGGTTGTAGCAAATAATAATAATAATAATTCCCTGCAGGAATGTCTGCTTTGACAGAACACAGCTCTCTGTAAGCTTGGAACCAGCTGATAAACTTGCCCATGGGGACCTTTCCCTGTCTTCTCCTTCCCTAAACAGCCTGCTATCTTCTGAAATTTATAATGCCAATATAAATTAATAGTGTGCTTATGAAGATAAGGGTAGACTAGAGGGAAGAAGGCATTTCAGGGCTGTCAACCTCTGCCTCAACCTTGGTGGGTTCCAACAAACATACTGACATGTAGTTAAAACAAGAACTGAGGTGAGCTTCCTCTACCAAAAAAAGGGAAATAACTTGGTTCGAGAGGGTGAATCTGAAACTAGGCCTTTTATGCTTTTCAGAAAGTATCATAAATGCCCTGATTCCAGACCTTTCTTACCAGGACTCTCCTAACAGTCAGTCAGTATGAAGCAAAGTCTCTACCTTGATCTTCAATATGACAGCAGGACTCCATCTTCTGTCTTCCAACTAGGGTTCCCTTCCCAGTAGACACCTGGTTAAAGTTTTAGTGGGCATGGACATGCAAATTGGTATTGTGGTGATCCCACAAAATCATTTTTGGTGCAAACTCAGAAGTAACATCATTGTGTCAGTACAATGCTCTAGAATTCCCCTGAAACTCTATGGGTTTACTACAGAGTTTTGGGAGATTCCTAGAGTGTCACGCCTACATGATAATGAAAATTACTGATTCATAAGTTTGTTTGATGCTTATTCCCCATTCCACCCCGCCCACACACCCTACCAAGTAGAGGCTCAGAACCAAGGCTGCTCGGTGGGAGGTCTCCTGCCTGAGTGGAAGACGGGGCAGTCCTAGGTTCCCTCTTCAACAATTCTTTCTCTGACCTTTTAGCTGTTACCAACATGTTTCTGACTGCAGTTTTCTCTCAGACCTCTTCTTTCTCTTTCTCCCCTTCCCTTTCTCTTCCTTCTCCCTCCTTTCTTCAAGAAAAAGGGAACTATTCCTTTGGTCAAAGTCAGGGGCTATTGGGAGATGTGGTTGCTAAGAAATTCCATTAAAGGTCCTTTCTGAGCTTTGCAAACAATAGGCAGCCAAGAGGAGGAGAAGGCTGAGAATGATCCTTTCTGCCAGTTCCATATGCAATCTTTTCTTCTAAATCCAACTCATATTTTGGACACTTTTCTGCAAAAAAAATATAGCATTTTTAAAAAATAGATGAGCAGTACAATGTGGACAGCTCTGGAGAAGGGGGGAACTAAAAGATCATCCAAATATAATCACAAGCCTATGCAGCTGTGATCAGCATAATATACTCAATAATGCCATAGAAAGCTCTTGCTGTCATCTGATATTAATCTCCACTGCTGGGAGATCAAACTCTTTAGAAGAATTTCGGCTTCTCCCCTTCTATTCCAGTTCCTAAGAGGAAACAGGGCCATGCCTACTTTCTGAACCACGTGTCTTTGTAAGGCACACCCAGCCAGTTTTGTCCTAAGGTCACATCATTGGTGGAACAGCTAGTAGGATCCAATCGACTATGTTCAGAACTAAGAAATACATTGATTTATCCACATACTTAGATTGCTGCATGATTTGATGGGGGAGAAGCAAAATTGTTTTTAATAACCCTTCAGAATATGGTTGCCAACTCCAGCTCAGGAAATTCCTGGAGATTTGGGGACTGAGGTTGGAGAAGGAGGGTTTTGGAAGGGGAAAGTACTCAGTGGGGTTGTGATGCCATTTCCTCTGGGGGAACTGATCCCTGTAATCTTAAAATCCATTGTACTTCAAGGAAAACTCCAGGCCCCATATACAGGTTAGCAATCCTACAGAACAAACCTTCACAAATGGAACATGGGAAATACTAAGTTGTGGAATAGATTCACTGCTTCAAGATTTACGTATTTTCCACTCCGGTACTGCCTGGCACCAACCTTGGGGAGCCCAAGGCTGCTAACACATCCTGTTTGTTATTTTCTTCTATTCATTAATGGTGCTTTAATATATATATATTTCCAGCTTGTTTGTCATCTTCCTCTAAACCACACATTGATTTAATCAGTGTTTCATATCTCTGAAACCTTAACATAAATGCCCTTAACAGAATGGCCTCCTGTCAGCTGCGATGAGGTGGTCACCCTTATATCTAACCTAAAACAAGGGAAAGCGCCAGGCCCTGATGGCCTGCCACCTGAACTCTTTAGAAGATTCCCGGAGTTCTGGGCCCCTATTTTGGCTACCCTGTTTACCAAAATTAATAACAGTGGCTGTATCCCTAAGTATTGGACTGAAGCTATCATTGTACCTCTATATAAAAAAGGTGATCCATCAAATCCATCTAACTATCGCCCGATAAGCTTGCTTTCGAGGTGGCTAGTAAGCTTTACTGCATAAAGGTTACCTTATGATTACATCTCACTGCCTGGTCCTCTTCGAGTGCTAGGCCGGAACAGATAGGATATGCCACAGGTGAAATCCACCCTTGACCATTGTCTGGTTTAAATCGATTTAGTGTGAGGAGAAATATTGCCACCCCAAAGGGGTTGGGAAACTCCTTCTTGACTTTCCTATAGATCTAGAAATCGCATTTGACTCTATCCCCAGGAAGGAATCAGCTGTGGGAAAAAAAATTGACAGTGTTGGGAATAGACCAGAGATTGCACTGTTTCTTATTAAGCCAGTTGTATTCCTCAACTACCCTGTCCAGAGTTCGTTGTGATGCGTGCTGGCAGCCCTAACTTCACCTATAGTTTTCCTAACAAGAGGGGAGTCAAGCAAGGGTTGTATTCTTGCTCCCTCTCCCTGTTCAATCTTTATCCTAAAGCGACCTTGCTCCTCGATTTTATCTCAGACTGAAAGTCACGCACCCATTTTGGGACCAAAGACCCACATGTGCACGCTTCTCTATGCAGAGCGACACTTTGTGTGTACTGTCTCGGTCCAAGGTGGGCCTGCAAAGAGACTTTAACTTCAAGGCTTTTCGCGGCGTACTGCACAAACAGTGCCCTGTCGATTAATTATAACAAATCCAAAGTGCTGATTTTTTTTGAGATTCAAAAAAAAACTCAGCACGATGGAAAATAAGCGGTACATTGATTGAACAAGAGTCCATTCATGCACAGATATTTCAGGAATCACCTTCCAGCCATTTCGCCTTAACCTGGACCTCTCGCTTATCCACCCAGACTCTCAATACAAGAGTAAAACCAAAGTGTTGTTAGCAATATCCAGATTTTTTTTTCACACCAGAGGCGGTCAATTTTTTCCTGCCGCCAATGGAAGTTTTTCAGTTAAAACTACTGCCACAAGAATTACTTTCACGGAGACTCCAATCCTAGGGAGCAAGAAACCGCATTGAAGAGGAAATTAGAGAGTGTTCAATCTTTGTTTTTTAAAATGGATTTATTGGGTCTTCCAAACTCAGTCCAAGCATTATCAAGTTCTTTTGTTTAGAAACCCGAGGAGTCAAGGCGATTTTTTCCTGGGTTTGGCTTTCTTTGTTTTAAATACTGGCTTAGCCTTCATTTTAGAAACCCTCCCGGGCAGTCTGACATATTCCTGTTAAAGCAACCACTTCCCACTCCACCTGGCACACCAAAATTATCAATCAAATAAACAACATAGGTGTATCTTTTTTGACCAACTCCTACTGATGGGCCGAAAGAGACAGGCTTTCGGAGTTTTTTGAAACAGCTTGATCACTCTTGACATTGAAGGGCAGCTTCTCACAGCTGGAGCCTGCAGAACTTGTTCTCCCACATTTTATGGCATTTCACCACCATTGCGAGGGTTTCATGGCTAAATATCTGAAGTAATTTAATCAATCCACATCTCCATAGATATTTTTATGCTTGCTCGAAAGCTTAATGTGCTACCTACTGCCCAAACAAGAGGCAGATATCATGGCATCCCACAGGAGAACAGGACCTGTTCCTGCGCAGCGGGCCTACCCGAAACAACTGAACACGTGCTCCTTCATTGTAAAGATTTGGCAGTCTATCGGTTGCTTTTTCTCGAGGCCATCTTGAAGAAATTTTCAGTGAGATCAGACAAGGAAATAGTTTCATACTTGCTTAGTGACCATCATCCCAACACTACTGAATCAGTTGCCAGGTTTTTAACAAAGGCACTTGGATCAAGGGTGAAACCTTTGTGTAAATTTTAGTCAATTGGTTTTAACATAATTTGTATTTTACCACTTTTTATATGACATTAAAGGTATTGTATTTGTATTTGTAAAACATAAATGCCCATTGAAAACACTGAAGAAAGTGTTAGACTTGCCATTTATTAAATAACCTTTCTATTAATTGCAAGAAAGAAAACAATTTTGCCACCCTTTTTCATATTTCGCACTGCAGTAACAAACTAGAATCAAATAGTCTTTGAATGTATGCCTTTACAAAAATTTCCCCAGTCTACTAAAATGAGCCCTTCTCACAGTTAAAAGTTGGGCTGATTGATCTATCCATTCATGGAATAAATGATGTCCTGTTTGTTTGGCCCTCCAGGACAGCTAGTTGGTCACTGTGTAAAACAGCATTCTAGACTAGATAATGTTCTTTAAAACATTTATATACTCCCTGTTCACAATCATGCTTGAAATGGCTCACAAAATAAAATACATGTACATACAAAGAAAAAAATAATAATCACAAAACATAGAACCATTTAAACCCAGGCAATAAAAACCTATACCTCAATCATCTACCAATGTAAAGAAAAAAACCCAACCAAGCATACTCACACACTAATTAAACAAATTTGGGCTGTGGCATCACCAATATGTGATAATACCCACCTCAACTCTGCTTTTTTTACCTGATTCCAAGGATGTTGGGACTGGGGGACAGTGTATCATAGTGGTTTTAGTCCTATCAGGGGCATAGTCTCAGAAGGTGATGCTGGGAGATTCCTGCTCTGCCCCATGACCACTACTTAATATTTATATGGAGCCACTGGAGGAGGTCATCAAGAGTTTTGGACTGTATTTCATCAATATGTGAATGAAACCCAACTCTTCCTTTCTTTTTCACCTAATTACAAGGATGCTGTTGTTGTTCTAAACCAGTAATTGGCTGTAAGAGGGTGAACAAGCTGAAACTTTATCCTGAAACCCTAACCCTAACTGGATTACACCACTCCTGTATCAACTACACTGGCTGCCGATCGAGTACCGGGTCATGTTTAAAGTCCTGGTCTTGACCTTTAAAGCCATTTGTGGCCTTGGACCAGCATATCTAAGGGACCATCGCTCCCTGTATCATCCCGTTAGGCCCCTCCGCTTCTCGGAGGCGGACCTGCTGGTGATCCCTGGTCCCAGAGAGTTCCAGCTGGCATCTACCAAGGCCAGGGCCTTTACAGCCTTGCCCCCTACCTGGTGGAACAGGCTTGTGTTGTTGGACACTGCTCTGAGCCCCTTGGGGAGGGTGGTATACAAACTAACGAACTAACGAACTAACGAACTAACGAACGAACTAAATAAATAAATAAATAAATAAATAAATAAATAAATAAATAAATAAATAAGACAGATGTTCTCTGGGATACCAAAAAAGCAGACAGGAATTTCAAAGCTCCCCTGCTTGGATGGGGTTTTATTCCTCTTGAAAAGCCAGGTTCACAGTCTGGGAATGCTACTTGACACAGAGTCACCTTAAAATCTCATAAACAAACAAACAAACAAACAAACAAACAAACAAACAAACAAACAAACAAACAAACAAATAAAAAGCCAGATGGCTATGGTGGTTTGGAGTGCTTTTGTCCAGCTTTGACTGGTGTGTCAGCTGCATCCATTTCTGGGTCATACACCTTGCCTTTGTTATATATCTAGACTAGACTGTTGCAATACACTTTACCTGGGGCTATTCTTGAAGAGTATCTGGAAGCTACAGGTTGTGCTGCACTGTGGCCAGATTGGGCTACTACTGGGTGCACTACCGGGACTCTGAAATTACAACAAATACACTGGCTGCTAATTCTCTCCCACACCCAATTTAAGGTGTTGTTTTTGACTTTCAAAGGCCTACATGGCTTGGGTCTGGGGTGTCCAAAGGACTATTTTTAACTCATATGTTCCTGCACAGGAATTATGATTACAGGCCTTCTTGACTATCCCATCAATCAAAGAAGCTTGTTTGGTAGGTCCATGGGAAAGAACCTTTTCAGTGGTAGCCCCACAATTATGGAACAACCTCCCTAGGAAAGTATGCCTGACTCCCTCACTTTCAGTTTTTAGGAGGCAGTTGGAGAATTTTTTTTATTTCAGACTGCATTTGGTGAAGTTTACCTTTAGTGCTGAATTGAGATTTTCAATTTTTTAAGGTTTTTAAGGTTTTTTATGTATTTTGTGTTTTATCTATATTGTTATCCACTTTGAGCCCTGTAAGGAGCAAAGGCAGCTACTGGATGTTTTAAATAGTTAATTCATTACAGTGTGAAATTCTAAAGGAGATAGTTTAGCTATCTATTTTTTTTTAAACCAATGAATGCATTTCGAGAATTGACTATGCACCCAATGGATACAAACAAGGGGAAAGAAAATTAAGCATGCACTTATTTTAATTTATGGGGTTTCCAAGTGCTTAACTTTGACTGGATCAGGACCTTTATCATTTCTGCACTGCAGAACAGCATTGATAATAAATAATTGTTTGGTGGAGGAATTTATTACAAGGAGTTCCTGAACTGCTGTGAATGTATACAAATCACCTGAGCATCTTTTCCATCTCGACAGCCACTTCTTTCCAGCATTCAGAAGGCAAATGGTGCCAGAGGCTCTGTTTTATAGATGCATTATCCAGAGCTATCAAGGCATCAAGTCTATCAACAAAACATAACAAACCATAAACCTCTTGTACAATGGTTAGTCCAAGCAGAAACGTTTCCAGCTTATGGAAATTGAGTAATATTATCCCCTGAGTAGAAAATGAGACATTTGGGGCCCATAAAACGAAATGCATTTCCAAAATACGTTGCCTTTGAAGAAATACTGGTGCTAAAGATCTTTGTGGGCATCTCCTATGAATATTCTGTGCTAACGTTCAGTTTTGTTTCTAAAAACATGATCTGGCATGTAATTTGCAACCCACAGGATTTTTGTCAGTGAAGCTGGGGGTGAAGGTCATCTATGACTGTCTTCCTATTTACTAAACACTAACCCAATAAGTTATATAGAACAAACCTAAATGATTTTTTTGAGTGCTGTGTGGGTTTTTTTGAGCTGTAGAAGCAATTTGGCAGCCAAATTCATTTTCCAGCCTTGGGTTTTATATTTTAAAGATCATGTTATTACATTTAAAAGCACTATATAATCTTTCAGTTTCATTGCAGGATCAGAAGCCATCTCTCAGGCAGTTCCCGAGTCAGCTGTTAGTCGGCTTCTGACCAACAGGCATTTTCCAACTAGTTTGGCACCTGTTTCAGTGGCTTATTGTGATCTGAATGGATTCCTGATCATTTTTTTTTCTTTATGCTGAAGAAGGTGAGTCTGACTGCTATACCGGTTTACTGAGAAAGTTGCAGGATCCTAAGTAAGTTCTTTAAACTTGCTTAGATGCCAAGGGTACCAACTGGCTGAAGTTGAGCATTTTTTAGTCCCAATTATTTTTTCTTGGACAGAGGTGTCACCCAATCTGCTGTGTGGTTACGTAGCAAATGCTATAAAGTACAGTGGAAATTAGCCCAAAGTTAGAGTTCATAGGATTGCAGCCTAAAACATATACTATCATTTCCAGCATGGTGTCATGGTTAAGACTGGTGGATTCCAGATTAGAGTGGTTAAGACTGGTGGACTCCAGATTAGAGTGGGGTTGAGTCACTCCACATGAGTGGTGGAGTCTAATCTGGCGAACTGGATTTGTTTCCCTGCTCCTGTGCATGATGCCTGCTGGGTGACCTTGAGCCAGACACAGTTCTTTCAGAACTCTTCCAGCCACACCTTCCCCACAAGGTGTCTGTTGTGGGGAGAGAAAGGGAAAGGACTTTGAAAGCCAACTTGAGTCTCCTTACAGAAGAGAAAGGTAGAATATAAATCCAAGCTCTTCCTCTATTGATATCTGTGGGGATTATTATAACCAATATTAGCCCTCAAGGTTAATGATTCACGATATCTCTTACGGTGAAACATGGACATTTGTCCTAGATATGAGTATGGAAAACTTAGGTCCTTTCCTCATGGGCCAATAAATGCAGGTGAAAGGCGGGTTACATGAATCTGTCCTCGCCCTTGCCCATTCGCATGGCTGGCTGTCCCGTGGTACATCTTTTTTTGTGTTCTTACTTACTTGCCTCTGATGCATATTCCCATAGGCAGGCACGGCCGATTTTCCCAGAGCCACGATAAGGCCCTGTGTGCCTTCATGACTGCACAGATGGAAGCTGGGGAAAACCTAACACACCCAAGATTCTTTTGTTTTAAGGCACCTCCTGCCTGGCCATTTGCTCGGCTGCAGCTGTGAGGCACATTAAAACAAAGCAATCGCAAAAATCACAATTCTTGAATAACCTGTGTTGAGTGGGGGGGAATGTGGAGCGGATCCGTGTTAAGAGTGGGATACGTGCAGAGTTCCCCCCTGTTTTTTTTTACCGGTGTTATCCTGGTTTAATTGGTCTGTGCGGAAAGGACCTTAGTCTCCCCTAAACAGGTCAAAAACAGAAAGAAAATGATAAAATTTGAAGTAAAGCAGAGAGAGGCAGGAATGATATGCATATATCACTTCCTTTACTTGGTTCCCTTCCCTTCCAACTAACTTTCCTGGCTGTTTTCCCTCTTGTTGGGGTTCCAGATGTAAATTTGCTAGCAACCATTTTCTTTATTACATAGAACTTTTTCAGAGAACTTCCAATGTAAGGGCAAATTTTGGCATGTTGATAGTCCCTGTCCAGAGAATTTATAATATAAAGGCCGATTTGGGCATTTTTATAGCCCTTGCCTTTTAACAAAAGGGTAAATACCATTATTTCTAAGTCTTATCATGAACAAACACATGCTGAAAAGTTTCAGGAAATCTGTCTTACTTTTTCAGGAGGTCCTACTTACAGGATTGTACTTTGAGAAATCAATAAATTATTTTGACATAATTTTGATGATGTATGTGTTAATGGGCACTTCCTGAAACTGAAAGCCTAAACACGCTCTATGTTGTCATGGACACAGGGTTGGATTCCGCATGGGTGAAATACAGCGGCCCAGGGACAGCAAAAACTCCGTCCCTGGGCTGCTGTTCGCACAAGAGGCACTGCTGCATTGCAGCAGTGCTGTCCTGGCTGCCCAGGAGTGGCGTGAAGGCGCTGCTTTAAACTTCGCTCATTGAGCAAGGTTATTGCAAAGCGGCGTCTTCCTGTCGGCACGGTGCAAAGTGCACCGCTGGGAAGACCCCGGTTTCCCCATCCCCTCCACTGACCTTCATGTCCAGTATCACTCTGGAGGGCTGCAGAGACCCGCCCACACTGCCCTCTGACCCCTGGAGGTCGGAGGGCAGCATGGGCAGGTCCCAGCTCCAGAGCGATGCTGGACATGAAGGTCAGTGGAGAGGGCTGACCAAGAGGCGGCTCCATGTGGAGCTGCCTTTCCAGCTGGGGGAAAGTGGGGGCCGCTTGCATGCTAGCGTGTGAACGGTCTTCGAGCCTCCACCGGCATAAATTATGCTGGTGGAGGCTCGTTTCTGCGCATGTGTGGAAAGGGCCAAAAATACACCTCAAAGTCTCCTCCAAGCCACAGGCTTTTTTGACAAATGTGTAGGTATTCTTCCACATAAAAATGCCAAGCGAACCAGATCAAAGTTGAAAAAATGGAAATTCATGGGTTTTTGATACTCAGCACGTGGAAAACAGCGAGAATATTATTTATTTGAATTTGAGTATTATAGGTATGCTTTAGATAACTAACATATCCACAGGTGCAAACCATGCTTGTGGCATGTTACTGATTTTAGGCGTTTTATTCATATAAGCCTTCAAAAAGATCTATGAGCTTCATTTCGGTACATGAACTCAGTGGAATGGAATAATGCCATTTTCACCCTCATAACTCCTTCAAGGAACAGTGCAATACAAACATGATTAATAAGGTTCTTATAAATATTTATTTAAATATGTTCCAAAATGGTCCACATACTGTCATGTGAGCACAAACCAACTAGTGAGTCAAAACAATGTCTGCTTGAAGGACTTTTGAGGTCTAATGAGGTGATTCCATTTTTACCCTTACAGCAATCCTATTAGATTATGGTGAAAGGCAACAATTGACCCAAATCTTCCCAGTAAATTTCACATTACGTCAGGAATATGAGCTTAAGTCTCCTTGGCTCATGTCCAGCAGTCTCACCATTATATCATATTCCTGTAATTTTATTTAGTTAGTTAGTCGATTTCTATCCCGCCATTCAAATGCATCCCAGGATGGATTACAACAATCTAAAAATGATTTCCACATTACAATAAAAACAGCATCATATACAAATAAAAAAATCCTAAAAAGTATCTGAAACAAAACCCGGAAAACCCCACCCCCACCCTAACCCTCCCACATCCAGGTAGAGGGAAAGTTCTGAAAAAAAGGCCAGAGGTTTGGATGTAGATGGCATCAATCAGTAAAATCCCAGGCGAAAATTGTCTTAACCAGGTGCCAAAAGGTGTAGTTTTGGGGCCTATCAAACCTCCAATTTGAGGGCATTCCATAAAGTGGGGGCTATCACAAAGAAGTTCCTCTGTGCAGCCCCTGCACTTCACTTCAGAGGGGGAAGGGACTGCCAGCAAGGTCCTGCCCCACGTGTCCTCAGCACCCATCCCGGTCTATAAGACAGAAAATGCTCCTGCTAGTAGTCTGATTATACCTACTTAATGTAGCAAAATAAAATGTTTGGAAGGAGTCACAATATTTGTTGCCTCAACCAGGCAAGAAACCCAACATGCCTTGGCTGAAGAAAGCTTTTTATCAGAGGGAGGGTTCAGAGTTTTAAGATCAGATTCAGGCACCTAACTTGTGGCTGACCTCACTTCTCCAAGAAACTCATTAATAAAAATTGTACAAAAGTATCTATCAAAAATGAATGTGTGCACATCTTTATTCATTCATCTCTAAGGAGTGTAGTACAATTCATTTAATTTGGGGGGGGGGGTGTAGAAGATTTCCACTCAATTTTTGGTGCCTGCCTCTACTATTTCAATTACACAAGTGTCAGGAACCTTTCTTGTTGTACCTTGAGACTGCACCATTGCAATGTGTAATTTGCCAGGCTGGCCTTGAAGACAACACAGAAGCTATAACTGGTGCAGAATGCAGTAGCTAGACTACTGACAAAGTTCTGAACATATTTTCCCAAGTTTAAGGCTGCTACTGTGGCTTCCATTTTGTTTGTGTTCTTAATTCAAGCCATTTATGTTCACTTTTATAGTCTTTCATGACTGGGCCAGTATGGGGTAGTAGCTAAAAGCAGTGGACTCTAATTCAGGGAACCAGGTTTGATTCCCCATTCGTCCACATGAGCAGTGGACTTCCGGCTTTGTTTCCCAGATCCTACACATGAAACTGTTGGGTGACCTTGGGATAGTTACATTCTCTCCAACCTCTGTCAGTCTCACCTTCTTCACAAGGTGTGTGTTGTGGAGAGAGAAGGGGGAAGAATTTGTAAGCCATTTTCAGACTTCTTAGAGTTGAGAAAAGTGGGGTATAAATCCAAATTTCTCCTCTTCCTCTATGGGGCTGCCTCCCTCTATTTGTTCCCATAAGATAGCTCTGATTGTCAGATCATTAGCTATCCCTCCTGATGTCTGCAGGAACTATGGCTGTCAGCTTCACGATGGAAAATTCCTAAAGATTTGTGTGTGGAGCCTGTGGAGGGGAGGGACTACAGTGAGATATAATGCCATACACAGCAACCTCTCCAAAACAGACATTTTCTCTTGGGGAATTGATATCTGGAGAACAGTTGTAATTCCAGGAGCTCTTCAGGCCCTCCATGGAGATTAGTTACCTTAGTAAGAATGCTGCCGGATGGGATTTCTGCTTCATCATAACTTGCCCAGATTTCAAAGGCTTGGTATCTTCTCCAATATGCCTCTGGTGACTCACGAGTGGAGGCTTCCATTTTCTTGTATTTCTTTGCGAGTGAGGTTGTATTTTTTTTATTTGGTGTAAGCCACTTTGAATCCCACTGATCTGGAGAAGAATCAGATATGGATATTTCAAATAAACAAACGCCTTGGTTATATGGAGGCACTGCCATGCACAATACGACAAAGGTAGTGTGAAAAGACCTGATCCCACAGAAATAGGTCTTCCTTTCTGCTGCTCTCAAACATACCAATGTTGCCCCAGTTTCTAGGAGATGCAGAGCTTCTCCCACATGACCTCCAATGTGGAAAGGAACCACTCTCCCAGTTTTCCTATGTCAGAAAGCTAACGCGAGAAAGGGGACAGAGTTGCCAATGATAACATGCACATATCACTTAAATGTCTCCCCCCACCCAAATTATAATATAATCAGTTGAATGCTCAGTTTTTTTAAAACCAAGAAGAGAAGCAGACAGAATTGAACATTCATTTTTTTTCCTTTGGCAAAGGTCACTGTTGAGTGGTAACTTCACTCAAAGACCCAGTACATAAGTCACACGCAAACAAGCCTGGAGAAATCACAGGCTCAGTTCTGCAAAGTTCACAGCCTCTTAAGTCATGTCTGAGACAAGATGGTTCAGACAGATAAAATCCTTTGTTTACAGACTTGGTAAAAAGGGCAGATATTTTCCAAATTACACGTCACCCAGTTACAGTTGAGAATCAAGTTTTCTTTCAGAAGGAGCAAAGTGAATACTTTAAAAAACAACACAGGCATGAAAACCAATTTTCACAAACCAATTAACTGCCACCTTCCCAGGGTCAAATATGTTCTGTGAGTATGCAAAAAACTACAATGAATCAGCACACAAATAATAGAATCTTGCCTATATCCTATACAAAAGGGTATTATTTAGGAGGGAGGCCAGGAAGGGCATTTTTAGTGGGGTCAGGATGCCTTTACTCAAGGCAGCACTTATGCTGCATATAACATTATTGCAACATTCAGTTGGAAGAAACCAGCTACTCTTGACAGAGTCAGTTGACCTATAGTCAGGAGTTTGGTGGTGCTCTCTGATGCCTCCCTGACAATGGAGGCTCAGGTTGCACAGGTAACTCACTGGCATTTTATCATCTATTCCAGGTGAAACAGTTGGCACCTTATCTGTCCCAAACTGATCTTGCCTCAGTGACCCATGCAACAATCATCTCTAGACTAAATTATTGCAACACGTTCTATCTTTGGGCTTTTTCCAGAGGCTCTAGCTCAGTGGTTCTCAACCTGGGGGTCGAGACCTCTTTGGGGGTCAAAAGACCCTTTCACAGGGATCGCTTAAGACTCTCTGCATCAGTGTTCTCCATCTGTAAAATGGATAAATGTTAGGGTTGGGGATCACCACAACATGAGGAACTGTATTAAAGGGTCACGGCATTAGGAAGGTTGAGAACCAGAATGCAGCAATATGGGTCCTTACAGGGACACTGTGGCAGATACCAGTTCAGCTAGTGCTTCACCAGCTACACTAGCTCTGCATAGAGTACCCAGGGATATAATATGGGTGGGGAAAGTCAGGGCTCTTCCCCTGGGCACCAGTGGCCTAGGGGTTCACTGGCCACTGCCTCTCCCCAGTGGTGTAATGCCAAGGTGTGGGGTGGCGGAAGTGTGGTGGGGGCGTTCGGTGGCATGGCAGGGGTGTTACGTGGCATGTTGGGGGCAAGCGGGGGTATGGCAGAGCACAGGGTGCATATGTGCCCTGGGTGCAGTCCCCCCTTGCTCGGGCCCTGCCCTTCCCCCTGTTGCTGAGTTTCGCTGCCTGCTGCATATTAGCCTGAATGCAGCCAGGCTGGCAGGCGAGCAGTCAAGAAGACACTGGGAATCAACAGTTGGAATCAACTGGCTGTTGGTTTTCTAGCTGTGTGGCCGATGTCTGATAGTTTACTGGCAGACCACAGCCATACAGCCCAGTAAAACCAATGATATTCAGTAAAATAATTATCTCCATGAATCCTCAATTTGAATGGCAAAGCAATGTTTCTCTACCATAACCTGATTAACTTCTCAAGGTCTCTGTTTTGATTGATTCACCCAACCTGCTTATCTTCATAGACCAACAAGAGTTGTGAGGTTTCATCAAACCAAAGCACAAAAAAGGCTCTCATCCTTTTTGCCCACAGCTCAACCAAAAAAACAACAACACAAAAACCAACAACACCCTATTTAGCTTCTACCACAATCCCGACAAACAGCTTCTCTTTTTTTGCTCAGATCCAATCGGACTGCAGAGCCTTTGGTTTCTAATCCTAACGGGAAGATTTTTCCAAGTATGAGCTTTGACTTCAATAGTCCTGAGGGGAAAATTGCCTCCTTTGAAGAAGATAGAGAAATAAGGGATCGAAAAACGATCCCTTACAGCAATTTTCTAAGAGCAGAGTATTCTGAGGACACAGTGTATGCACAAGGACTAATGCCAAGCAGCTTTGACAAACCAGCAACCTGAAAGGTTTCCCGTACTTCCTCCAGAATGAGCTAACAGGCTTCAATTGCAAAGTACAACCAAGAAAGTAAGTGAGCTGTAGGGATATCTCTGCGCTCCAGTCTCATTTCCCTTCTCTTATTCACTAAGTAAAAAAGACGGCTCCCTGTAGCTCTGTATTCCTTCACAGTGCAAGCAGCACAGAAAGAAATTTCTGAATGGAATTACCAAACAACATGTTGTTTAGCAATAAATAAACTGCTAATACAGAGGTTCCTCTAACATTTCAGGATTGAAGAAAAGCTTCCATGTGTTAAAATCACACAAAAAAAGAGAATTTAAGCAAGCCTAAACACTTATTCTGTGTGAAGAAAGAAATAAGGTTAAGTTATCTTCCCCCTGCTTTCATAGCTGGGTTAATTTATGTTAATCATAAGAATTAAAATTCTATTAATTTGTCCCTCGGGCAAGGAAAGCCTAAAATATGAAACAGCTGCTTCCTTTGAGAGAGTGCTTTAGATAGTAAATAGCCTGCAGAAAATCCACAGGGCAGCGGTGTAAAGCATCCCAGAAGAGATGGAATGCATCCATCTGCATTTTTACAAAGATTGCTCATACATCCTTACTCAGCAGGGCAGTCGTCTCTTAGCGGCGTAAGAAAACCCTGCCTATGAACAAATACAATTTGAAAATATGAGAATATAAAGATTTACTACTGATTTTACCATATGTGCTGTGCATTATGTTTTCTCTCCTCAACTAATGCTCAGTCTCCACAGAAACACGCACACACATCTAGGGCCAAAATACTGTGAAAATCAACCTTCTCTCATCTGAATTTGTCTGAGGACATTATTGGGGGAGCATTTCCAAGCATCCTACTTTCAGAGGTTAGGTGAGTGGTTACTTACAACGTGATTTTTTGTGGTTTTTTTGGGGGGGAGGGGTTTGGTTTTTTTGCTATACTCTGATTTTAGTTTGGAACTTGCTTATTATCAAGTGGGAAAGGGGGTCTTTATGATTACTCTCATTATTGTGTTTGGGTGTATGTGTAAAATTCTGTCAAATTGCAGCCAACTTATGGCGATGCATAGAGTTTTCAAGGCAAGTGAATATGCAGAGATGGTTTGCTGTTGCCTTCTCTGCAGAGTCTTCCTTGCGGTCTCCCACCTAGGTATCAATCCTGCTTAGCTTCCAAGATTAGACAAGATCAGGCTATATTATACCATCCCATAACCCTGTCATTCTGATAGCAGAGGTGAATTGCAAGGAAAATATCAATATTCATTTCTATTCATTCATTCTATTCATGGCAGTGTAGTCTAGATATTTTCTACCTGGCTTGTACATTTTATTCCTTTCACTTCTTCCTCATTTTGTCCTCAAAACAGCCCTGATTGTCCTCCAAAGTTATCCATCAGACAAGGGATTTGTTCCCAGATCTCCATCCAACATTCTAACCGCTTTGCCACAATGGTTCTTAATTTCAATTTTATAAGTCAGTAACCAGTATTTCTAGGACCTGCTTTCTTGATTCTGAGGACAGATAAATAATATGCATAATATGAAGACTTTAACCAAATGATGTCTTATTTTTTCTCAGTCTTTTCTGGAGTCCATGCCCTATGAAAAGAGGCTTAGGGAGCTAGGGATGTTTAGTCTGGAGAAGCATAGGTTAAGGGGTGACATGATAACCATGCTTAAATATTTGAAGGGATGTCATGTCGAAAAGGGAGTAAGCTTGTTTTCTTCTGCCTCAGAGACTAGGACACGAAGTAATGGATTCAAGGTGAAGGAAAAGAGATTTCACCTAAACATTAGGAAGAATTTCCTGACCGTCAGGTTGGTTCGACAGTGGAATTCACTGCCTTGGAGACTGCTGGAGTCTCCTTCTTAGGAGGTTTTTAAACAAAGGCTGGATCAGCATATGTCGGGAGTGCTTTGATTGTGTGTTCCTGCATTGCAGGGGGTTGGACTTGATGGCCCTTGTGGTCTCTTCCAACTCTATGATTCTGTGATTGTATGATTCTTTTCCTGGAAAGTTTTTCACCTGCATTAATGGCTTAAGAGCATACCCTCTGGATTCAGGTGTTGACACTAAAGAAACATGAAATTATATTTTAATTAGAAATACTTTTAAAAGTCCTATTTTAAGATCTAAGACTGCACTACAAAGATATGTGAATGAGCTAGGATTCAAGGATTTCAAATTTCTTAAAATACAAGTAGCAGAGATGGTAGCTTGATTTGTTTTCAGGAGGCAAAGTTTTTCTATGGTGACAAAATGACTGAGAGCATGTGCCTTTAAGTTACTGCTGATATTAAAATCAGAACTAAGGCCCCTTCTACACATGCAGAATAATGCACTTTCAAGCCACTGTCAATGTACTTTGCAGCTGGATTTTACTGTGTGAAATAGCAAAATCATCTTGCAAACAATTGTGAAAGTGGATTGAAAGTGTATTATTCTGCATGTGCAGAAGGGGCCTATGTCTTGCTGTATTCAATAGAATTAACTCTCAAGCAAGGGCATATAGGATTGCAGCCTGGAAGAGCTTTTATTTTCTTTGGGCAAGGATGTAGGGAAGAGGCAATTTTCTATTCAGTTTCCTTCTGTCACCCTTCTCAAACAATGGAAAAGGATGAAGGACAGTATTCCCATCCTCACCCCCACCCCCCACAACACTAATGTATAAGTTGTCACTGCAGCAAAATTTTCATATGTGAATGCTTCTCCCCAGCTTCCCCTTCTAACTAACAGAAAATGGCCTCTTGAGAGCCAGCATGGTATAGCGGTTAAGAGCAGATGGACTCTCCACTCCTACATTCCTGCTTAGTGACCTTGGACTAATCACAGTTCTTTGGAACACTCTCAGCTTCACCTACTTCGCAAGGTGTCTGCTGTGGGGAAAGGAAGTGAAAGGAGTTTGTAAGCTACCTTGTGTCTCTTTACAGGAGAGAAAGGCAGGGTATAAATCCAAATTCCTCCTCCTCCTCTCTCCCTGCCCCCAGGTATAAAGCAGAAGGGTGAAATGTTTGGAGTGAACTGGGCAGAAGTTTTTTTTTTAAATCACTCTGGGTTCATTCAATTGAATAGTTCTGATTCTGAATTGTGGGGAAAGATGGAGCCTTTAAAGACCTTGAACATTCACCGTTTGAAGATTTGTAGTTTTCCATTCAAAAGAGAGATTTTTTTCCACCATTCCATCCTCACTGGGAAAAGATATAAAATCTTATGGTTAATAAATTCTTACACAGCCATTGACCAGTTGGGGACTCAAATGGAGCAGTAAGGCAGCATCCTGCCCCGTGTGCTGGTGAGGATAGACCTGGCATAAAGGGGGAAGCGAAACTGTCAGCCTTGGTAGATAGGGATGCCAACATCCAGGTGAGGCCTGAGGATCTCCCAGAATTACAATTGATCTTGAGACATCGGGGATCAGTTGCTGTAGAAATTATGGCAGCTTTAGAGGGTGGACTCTTTGGTGTCACGATCCTGCTGAGCCCTCCCCAAACTCTGCCTCCAAATCTCTATGAATTTTCAAACACAAAATTGGCAACCCTTTCTGTAGGGGTTCTACTAGCTTTTGTAAAAGTGGGAGGAAGTCTTTGGAAAGGCTATGCGAGGAATCCTGGAAAGGCTATGCTAGGAGTACAAAGAAATACAAAGAAAATAGCCATGCAGAAGGGGGGCTGCAGTAAGAAGGGGATTGGTTCTCCTTCCTCTTGTACCCGTGGAAAAGATGGCAGGATCTAACCTAATGTTATTGAAATGTATTATCAGAAAACAAAGTAAGACCGAATTTTGACCTGTTAAGACCAAATTTTGACCAAATTTTCCTGTTAAGAATTCAGGACACACAGTTATGCTAATAAATAGAGGGGAAATCAGTAAATGATGATTATATAAAACCTGGATTTCTTTTTCTGACAAGAAGAAGAATGTGGACAATATGTTAATTTGAGTACTTTTACGATAAAATTCTAAAAAAGGTTATACCCTAGGATTGCTATTCTGCTGGTGGTGGTGGGGACTGCCTGCTCTGACCCACTCTGAGCCCCTCCACCCCACACACACTATTCAGTCAGCCTGTGTGGGGAATTAATAGCTGCAAAGAGCTATTAGGAAGTGATGTCTAGACATCAACGCCAGCCTCCCTCCAGCAATGTGATGACATCACTTCTGGAAGTGATGTCATCACATTACTGGCAATTGCCGAGACACCCTGGTTTTTGCGCAAAACTCTATGATAAATATGGCTTCAAGAATAGAGTTTTCTCCCAGATACCGATGTGTTTTTGCAATTGTCAGTGATGTGATGGTGTCAAGTGATGCCGTTTTACTGGCACAAGCCTCTCTCCAGCCTGTCTTTGCAGCTAGCAAGTCCCCCTCACCCCCACTGCCCTCTGGTTGCCAGGGTGTCTGCCTGGCAACCCTATTATACACTTCTAAGACCATTGCATTCAATGGTTTAGGTGGTTCTGCTTAGGATCATATGGTTAGAATACTTTGCATAATTTGTCATATTGAAAAGTTACTTCTTGTGCTATGACTATGATTACTTATACTTAGAGAAATGTTGTACAGTATTTAAATGTTTATTTAGTATTTAACAATCAGTAAAAATTGATCAATAATTTTTTAAAAAATCCCTCACAACTCCTTGTAGTGGTAAAGGTCTTTAGGAAAATTCAGTACCAGTGTCGTTATGATGGTCAGCATAATCTTTCCAAAAAATGTCTCAGAGACAGAAAGAAAATACATACATAGAAAATCTCCCTTGTCGCAACCCTGTCTCCAATATTTTCTTTTCTCATTCTGCTTGATTTTCAGTAAAGATAGTATCAGGCTGGCAAATGATTGGTAATGCAAATTTTCTGCTCAAAAAATGCCCATTTTGTTCAAGATGACCACCTAACTCTATTTTTTTAATGCTGGCAATTTAAATGTGAAATGACATTATTTCATGCATTGCTTTTGCACCTGCATTCATCATCCGATTGGTGCGGTTGGAGCTGGTTCAGAACAGACTGATTTCTTCACCAGTTTCCTTTTGGAATTGCAACAACTGCTTTGAATTGCTATCAATTCATTCTTATTCCTGCAGTTCCAATCTTGCTGGTCACTCCATCACTATAATGCCTATCTGAAAACCAAACTAGATGTCCTGATTTTTTAAGGAGATAGGCCTGGGATCCTTTCCCCTACCAGTCAACTTCCTCACCAAAATGGGACTAGAAGAGTTAGTTTGTTTCACAGCAAGAACAGAAAAATCCCCTTTTAGTGCGATTTTGATGGAAAACAGCATGGTGGTGTTCCAAGCCCAAATGGGAATCTCCTTTGTTTTTAATAGATATTACCAGCAGCTCTGTAGCTGTGGGAAATCAGACTTAGGTTCAGGGAAACAGACTTAGCTCTTTAAAAAACAGCATGACCATTTACATACGTGTGGTCTCCTTTGTTTTCAGTGTACATTCCCTTTGGCTTTGAATCTTGTTTTCCCTTCTTTGGCACTGAGCCACTTTCAGATCTGAGAATCTCCAGACTTTGAATGCTGTATAAGCGCAACATTTTCTCCCCTTCACAGGGCAGGTGAAGGAGATCTGAAAGCATAATGACTTCCTCAGGGTTTTCCACTCTACCTTCCCCATCTTCCCCCCCACCCATAACACAGTAGTTCCTCCCACTCTACCACTTAACATTTCAGGATGATCAGAAGGCTTCTCTAGTGTTTTTCTCCCCCCTTTCACTTTAGCAGCCCAGCAATGGAGCTGTGAACCAGCAAAACTGACAAGACTTACAGTTCTTTAAGAAAACCCTTGCAGGCAGGCCCTCCTTGTCTCTCCCAAGCCCAGATGCCTTCTTTTTGCCCTCCCCTCCAAGGCTGTGTGAAGGGAAGCAGACTGAGCCCCCTGGCAGATTGCTTCCTTCTTTCTCTTCATGTCTAATGGAGGCAGGTCTGCAAACTAATGCCAGATTGCAGATGGCCTCACACAAAAAAATGGCAGCTGGCAACCTCCCAAAATACAGCAACATGGCAGCGACAAAGAAGCAGGTGGGCAGGCAAAATGGTGGGTTGGCTCAGATAGGGACATTTTGCAGGAGGGCAACCTGTTTAAACAAAAAGACATGGGGGGGGAGGATGGTGCACACAAAAAGATCCACTGCAAAGCAAAAGATTGTGAAGCGACTGCCTCTCCACTGTGGATTAAGTGAGACGTGCATAAAGGGTTCATATCTTCCATCCTGGAAAAGACCATTGGCAGCTGCTGAGGTTTCTGTAGCCTCAGTTTTCACAAGGGTTACTGGTTGGTTAATGCTACATATCATGACCACATGCAAGTAACTTATCATGGGGCTATATGCTGTGACACATGATACATTCCATTGCCAAGACAAGGTAACACCTTTCTTCCTTTGTGAATGACAGTTCCCAAGAAACAGTATAAGAATGCATGCGCACAAAGTATTTTGGCTCCAATTTAGCACATTTGAAGGAAAGAAAGTATATGGGGATTTTTAGTGTTTGAAAGCCACTTCTCATAATTTCATAAACTGGACCTGAGAAGTCACTCACCATTAATTTATGGTTTGAATGATCAATGTATTGATTTTTGAAAAGGTGTCCTTTAAATATGTTTGAGCAGCAGCTTAAACTGAAGCCCTACGGGGGGACTACAGCCATTTAGGGCCCCTAATTTGCAAGCTGTGGTTTGATGCCATTTCTCCACTCTAGTTTCAATATATATTCTTAACACAGCATCTACTTAACATACAATGTTTGGAAGAAGAAGAGGAGGTTTTTATACCCCACATTTCTCTACCTTAAGGAGTCTGAAAGCAGCTTACAATCACATTCACTTCCTCTCTCCGTGACAGGTACCTCATGAGGAAGGTGGAGCTTAGAGAGTTTGTAGAAAACTGTGACTGGTCAAGGTCTCTTGTGGCGGAGTGGGGCAATCTTGTCTGCTGCTCTTAACTATTACACCATGCTGGCTGTCTAGTTTATTTTGGAGCAATGTTGACTTGGATCTTTCTAAAAATCAAAGATTTTCTGGTTCATCCATTTTGACAGAGAACAGATTTTTTCCCTCTCTGGAAAAATTCACTTCCTCCTTGTCTCCCCATCAAGAAACGTATCCAGTATTGGCTAAGATTCAAGCATAATCTGCTAACTTATCAAACCCACTAACTAGATGTTCCTTGAAGGATCACTGTGGGAAAAAAATCTGTCACTGAAGTGCCCAGTTTGATTTGTCAGCTGTAATAGAATCATCACGCTAGGTGGCAAGTCGCTTTTTGTTTGCAGGAAACAGATACTTGCTTACATTTCTGTGTACTTTGGAGGCTAGTGATAACCCTCTTAAAATGTAAGCTGGCGCTTCAGAATGGCAGGTTGTGTAAGAGGCGTTCCCTTGAGGATACTCATCAAAGCAATGCCCAGGGCAAACCATTCTGTTGTCTTATATCAGTGCAGCGCCAAATCGCATTGCAACTTGATTAGCATCTCTCTTCATAGGATGCTTAAATAAGACCACCTGTAGTATAGTCATTCAAGTGCCAGATAAGGAAATAAGAGACTGGGTTTTAAATTTTCACTTCATCATGAAGCTCACTGAGTCAGTTAACCAACCTCACAGAATTGTTGTAAGGATGAAATGGATACTGGGAAAGCCATGCATTCTGAGATCCTTGGCAGAAAAGCTGATGAAAATGGGATAAACGGGTATCATTCTCTTTTGAACATAGCACCCCTTAACTCAGCTATCTTGGAAGCTTAATATAATTATTAACATTTATTTATGGCAGGGGTCTGCAACCTGCGGCTCCAGAGCCTCATGCGGCTCTTTCAGCCTTACACTGTGGCTCCGCATGGCCTGGAGGTCAGAAGGTAGCATGGGCATGGAAGGAAAGGTGAGTGGAGGGATCGAACCAGAGGCGTCTCTGTGAGTGAGGGCGCCGCTTTTCGTGTCCCCTCCACTCAGCTCTCCTTCCAGCACTGCTCTGGAGGGTTGGAGGGACATGCCCATGCTGCCCTTTGACCCCTGGAGGTCGGAGGGTAGCTTGGGCATGTCCCTTCCACAACAGCCATCATCCCCCCTATGCCATCCCCGCAGCCGCCATCCCCCCTCTGCCCCAAGGAGCAGGCGGCTGCTTGCTCCGTCGGGCAAAGGGGGTTTCCCTGCCCGGCGCCTCTGCCTTCCAGCGCTGGAAGGAAAGGTGAGCGGAGGGGCCGAACCAGAGCGGAGCTGCCTGTCCGGCTCAGTAGATCTTTGGGGCCATGGAAAATGGGTCCAAATGGCTCTTTGGGTGGTAAAGGTTGCTGACCCCTGATTTATGGAGTATGGTCCCAAATAGGGATAAACACATAGAAATTGGATTAATTTCAGATCTGGATTTGGGGAGGGCAGGCTTTTGATTCAATTTTTTTGAATTCTACTCACTATTTTAGCATTTCTTCAGTTAATTTGGGACCATTTTTAGCAATTGCTGTTTCATTCCTTCATTCCCTCCTCGAGAGAGGAGCAGGGAGGGAGAGGAGAGAAAGCTGGTCTCACCAAACAGATGTAAGTGGAGCCTCCTGCTCTTTACGTTTTAAAGGGTTATTATTTCATGTGGAAGAACCTGGCCTCCCACACCAGAGTCCAGGTCTACCCATATAGAAAATAACAGCCCTTTAAAATTTAAAAGGGATTGGAGATGCTGACTAACAGCTGATATGCTAGACTAGCCCTGAGGTCTACCAACATAAGAAATAATGGGCCCATTACTTCCTATGAGCCATAGAGAGACCAGGTTTATGTACAGGAAATAATGGGGGCATGACTTCCTATAGAAGATCTAGCCTCACTACAGCTCATAGTAAACATAGCCTCAGAAGCTGGTTCTACCCCATCAACTGTTAAATGTCTCCAGTTCATTTGCGTTGTCTTGTTTCATGTCCAGTGTAAAGACTATGTATATTATTCTGTATTCTGATTAATGTATGTCCTTTCTTGAGATTATTTTAGTCTATCTTTTAAATCAATATTAATGTTAATAGCTTGTAATATTTTTATGGTGTGGGTCTTCTACTATTTGTATTTACTGCAAAAATATGTTTTATAGATCTCCCTGATGAAGTCTATAGAACAAAATTCATAAGGGCTTTTGTTTGGATTTCACAAGTGCCTGCTTCATTCACTCAAGCAAGAGTTAGCTGCTGAAGTCACATGACTAGAATCACACAAACTTCTGGACATATCTCTCTGCTTCTTTTTCCATCAAAAGAGGAGAGACAGGCACACAGGCACAGATAGACTGCACAGACACCCGACTGAGCACTTGCATAGATAGAGTTTGCTGTTCCTTTATTTAGTCTAAATTCACTTGTTATTTAGTAAAGTTCTACAAAACAACTCATTCACATCTCTGTCTATTATTTACTCTGCTAATTCATAGTAATACAACAGCTTTGCATAGCAATAAAGTTATCACCTGTCACTCAACATCCTTTTCTTTTCTTTTCTTTTTTGGTTTGCTGGCTGTGATTTTAGAGGCTAAATGGCCTTTTGGTTGACCAGCTTTCTCTCACTCCTTCTTGCCTCCTGGAGTCAGGAACCCAGAACACTAAAAAAATCTGGGAGATACATTTCCATTACTCTTGGAATACAGACATTTTTGGGGTCATTTCAAATATTACTGAGCTAACCAGGAAAAGCTAGTTTCTGTTTTATTTTGCTCCAGGCATACTCCTATTCCTGAAACACACCCGCCCACTCAAAATTCATGTAGCATGGGAGAAACATCCTGGATGCAGGACAATGTGAACAGGTAACCTGCCAGTTGTTTTGGCATCTCCTCAGCACATTTCTTTGTGACAACAGGAGGTGCAATTTGTTCCACTTCCTACCCCACCAAGCCTGGGCAATGCGAGATCAATTCAAAAAGTAATGGCTCTAACTTATTTGAGGTATAAAAGATAGCTGCACTTTTCTCATTTGCTTAGTTTCAGCACATGTCATGAATGTTACATAAATTGGAGTCTTGATGAGGCAGCTGCTGGTGTATTCTTTTCTATCACTCTTCCCCCCCCCTCCCCCAGGTGCTAACTTTTGTAATTAGAAGACCTTCGAATTCCTGTGCTGTCAAAGTTCTGCATCACTCACATGCTCCAGTTAGAATCAGAGTTATCTGTTAAAACAACTTAAATAGCTTTTTTTCCTCCTGCATTCTCACCTTTTAGGTGCTAATTTGAGAACTTTTGTTATAAAGATTTTCTAATTCATTTTATGAAACTCATCTCAGAATCAACCATGGCTTCTTGAAGCAGAGAGATTGCACAGAGAAAATTAAGAAAAGAACCAGCATGATCGCTTATGTGAAATTGTGTCATTGGTGGTGGTGTTTTACTGCACATCTCTTTAATGCATCAGAAGTCCCCCCACAGGGAAAATAATGACTCCAAGATGCAGATCCAGCTTGGAAAAATGGTGTATGGGGCAAGAGTCTCTTCTCCTCTTGCACAACAGACCTGATCTGAAGTGGATCCCTGAGGTGCATTTAAATGTTCCCGCCAGAAACTTGCAGAAGCACTATGGCTGAAAGAGATGCCATCTCTGGGTTGGGAAATATCTGGAGATTTTGAAGGTGGAGCCAGAGAAGGGTAGAGCTTATGGAGGGACTTCAATTGGGTATAATGCCAGAGAGTTCAGCTTCCAAAGCAACCATTTTGTCCAGGTGAAATTATCCCTGTCACCTGGAAATCACTTGTAATAGCAGATCTCCAGCCACTACCTGGAGGTTGGCAATATGAATGAATACTCCAACCAATACAGGTTTAATGCTGACATGAAAGAAGGCCACTGTGTGTAAAACTGTTCTTTATTTTTACCTGTTTTCCAAGATCAATTTCTTTGTTTTAAACAGTTTACTTTTCCCTCCATCCCTAATATTTACGACTGGAGATAATGCCGGTATGATTTCACTAGATATAAGCTTGATGCTACATTTCCCTATAATTAGCAGGGAAAAACCCTGCAAATGCAGTGTAACTGAAATATTGTGCTTACTTACCTTACTTGCGAGTAATAAATGAGAGTAACTTAAGGTGAAGCCACTACATAAGTCTATAAAAACAGAAATAAAATGTTGAAAAAATCATTATGTAAATAAAATTAACTATCAACCTGGTTATCTAAGTGAATACCAGATTAGATGAGCAAGCAAACATTTCAAAAATCAAGTTCTCCTTACCTGCTGGACTCTCTAGCTGCAGTTGCGTAGCTACCATGAGGCGGGGGGTACCACGCCCTGGGTGCATGCTGTTGGGGTCATGTAGGGGGTGGGAAATCACCCCACACTCCTCCCCCTTCCCCCTTGCTCCACCAGGCCAGGCCAGCAGAAGCCTCTGCTGGGCACCCTTGCCCGGCCCAGCCCCACCCTCGCAGGCCAGAGCAGCCTGGCAGAGCAGCCCCAGGCACCATCCCCCCTCCACTGTCTAGCTGCACCAAAAACTCACTCGGAAATGGGACACTTTCACATAGTAACCCTGAGGACATCATCTGACAGAATTGTTGAGCAAGTATCCTTGTGACCTCATAAAAAAGCAAGATAGAGAAGAAAGGTGATTGGCTGATTTGATAGTTCTTTAGCAGACTATTCAGGATGATTCTGATGAAGCCTGTTTCAGGGATTGAGCTATCCTAAGAAGTATTAGGGAAGTTTGCTTTCCTATAAAGAAAAGTCTTCTATAAGAAAGCTAGTTTTCCTACATCAGATCATTAATCTCCTGGCAAGAGGTGCCCTTCACAACTTGTGTGGTTCATTATAGGTATTGTACTCAAGTGAAAAATCTTACTACATAATCTTTGCTTTCATTTTCTCTTTGTTTATTAAAATACATTTACCTGTTTAATTAACTTAAAAGAACATGATGATACTATCCATTGATTTTTACATAGACAATTAAAAGAGACCAATTGCTTGAGTCCTTTAAATAATTATTGCCAGAAGTAAACAAGTTGTAAGGTAAGGACCTTCATGTATGAAGAGGAACTCTGGATCAGTTTAGAGCATTCATATTTATAGGTCTTTAAGATCAACTTCAGACAGTAACTTTCTGCCCACATGACAGGTATCGAAACGTTATCTCATAGGTTTGGAATAATATACAAGATCATCCATACATACTTATCTGCTAAAATTATACAAATGTTTCGTGAATACCCACTAGTTACTTTGGATCATACCAATGTGGCAATATTATATCTCTATGTCTTCACATACCCTCTCACATTTCAGAAGTTAAAACAGGGCACTCTTTTGTAACCAGTTTTCATGCTAAAGATTTCTGTTTGTCCTGATCCCTTAGCCTTATATGATGATGAACCCCTTATTCATCTCCTGAAAGTTGGATCAATGTGTTGCGCAATTCCCTATCCTGTGCTGGCTTCTTTAGTTTCACAATGGAGCTGGTTTTGCTCAGAATAGAACAGCAGTAACTCAAGTACATTCAGCAGCAATGAGGATTTTGATAAGCAGTTAGGGAAAGGGAAGTTATTTCTTTCTAGTGTGTGAATAACCAAAAATGTTCCAAATGTCACCTCTGAAAACTTCCTAAGCAAAGGCAAAGACAAAACAGGACAACAAAAGCATATCCATTTTCTCCCTAAGGCTGCAATCCTCAACCCACGTACTAAGCAGTAAACCCTATTAACTCTGTACTGCACATCAAAATACTTCCCACAATGGATTCCAGATTGGCCAGTTTGATCTTGTTCATTATTATTATTAACTACAACAACATAACAATAATAATAATCAATGTTGTCCTTTCTATTTAAACAAATGTATTTTCCACACCTTTGGGACTCCTGAATGTCCAGAATTATTGTTTCATATTCAGTCTTGAAAGACTCCTGTTTGTTATTGCTTGGTAAGATCTCAGGCAACTGGAAGATATCCAGGTCTAGCCTTCAAAAGGTCAAAAAGAAACAGTTCTCAAACTAGTAATTTGATATATTTAAACACTTTTGCTAAAAAAATATTTTATTAAACATTCAGTCAGCATAGTGCAAGACTCGGTAATATTATATCCTTCTAGACCCATTTACTTAAGTGGGCTTAGAAGGATGAACTCTGTGTGAGCACATCATTGTCGTGCCGAGGAAAGCTGACACCCGGCCCCCTTCACGGGGGCCAGGCCAGGCTCTGCTGAGGTAAGAGTCAGACGCAGGATGCACCAAGCAGATCTGTCCTACCCAGAGCACTTACCCCAGTGGAAGAGTGAATCCATCAGTGGGTGGCCGTGGCAGCACTCCATGGTGATGGAACATGGTACTGGATATCACACCATCCTCCTTGCACCCTCGCTGGCAGCTGGCAGCTGGCAGCATCACAGGGCATTCCGGGGGCATGACTGGGGGAGAATCCGGTGCTTTTTGATGGCATACGTCCATGGGTTCCCTATGCAGGGCTTTCCAAGGGTGGTGGGATTTTTTTTTGCCTTTTTGGCTCCCCACACCACCTTGGAAAGCCCTCCTGGGAACAGCAGTGCAACTGCAGCACCATGGCCAGGCACTCTACCATTTGGATGGGGCTGCCAATTGGCTAATACAAAAGCACAGGACTCTGTGTTAAACATTTCACATAGTTTGGATTCCAAACACTGCTTTGGTAAATGCTGAGAGTTTTGTGGGTGGTGCCTGGGAAGGTTGGGGCTTGGGAAAAACGTGATGTTGCTTCTGTGTGATGCTTTAGGCAGTCTTTCCTCATCTCTATAAACTTTACCATAGTGAAATTCCTAGAGCAGAGGTCCCCAATCCTTTTGAGAGGTAGCCAACCACAAACTGGCTGCTGCAGATGATGCTACATATCAGATGAGAGAAAGACCAAGTGAGGGGGGAGGAGGTGAATTAGAAAATATACTGGAAGAGAGGATTGAGAGAGCTGATAATTCCCTACAGGAAGCTTATGTATAGTATGTAGTTATAACAGATTGTAATACAATTTGATTTTCCACTGGTCATTTTGCTTGGGCTTCATAGGATACTAGCAATAAGGGAAATCCACATAGTCATACTTGACTTTTTTGGGGGTGTAAAGGTTTTTACCTAGGGAGAGTCAGTGGTGGGAACTGGTCTGTTACACATAGACATTTGGAGAGGGGCATATTCAAATGATGCAGGAAGGGCATGGAATATGGAACCCTCCTCCCATGAAAACCAATCTGCTGCATTAACACTGGGAACTCAAGTCTTTTCTAAAATCCTCATGAAGCTTTGGATCTTCTGAAAGCATCAAAACTGACCAAAAGTCAAAATGAAATATTTGCCAAACTAGAACTGACAGTACCATAGAAGTAATGACTGTTGCGTATTCATACAGTCCAGGGTAAATTTTGTGTCTGGGCTGCTCTCCAGATGATTATATTTACATGTATTTTAAAGGCCTAAAGGAATCTGGGAATGGATGGGATCACAGCCAGCCATTCTCTTTTTTTCCCTGGGCAACTACGAGCAGATTTACAGTCTAGATGATTTTCTCAGGTATTATTTGTCTGAACCAGCCATAATTCTTTTTTGAGCCTACCATTACTTAATGTCAATTCTAAAGTTGTGAAAAAGTCTGGTTGTGGAACATCAAATAAGATGGTCCTCTTTGGTCCATTAAGCAGGGTCTGGTAAGAAAAAAAACCCCTTACTTAGTTGATGAAAGGGATTCTGCATCTGCTTGATCATTGATTGATGAACAAATATAAGGAAGCTAGTGCATTTCTACTTTCAATAAGAAGAGTTTTATTCTTGTTTGGAGATATAGTTGCTGTTGTTTCCCAATGCAATATAATTTTAGATGAAACAAAGGGACATGCAGTATGTGGCTGTAATTTCGGCACAATCCTCTGAAAAATGTAGTACCGAGGGCAGAATTAGATTTTCAGACAGCAACTTTTGGGGGCCTTAACATTACAAAAAATGTGTTTGAAAAGGCATGCCTAATGTCTCATGATGTCAAAGGGACAACTCACACTTTACAAACTCTTCAGGTCTGATTTAAAGCTACATGTGCCTCGGAAGTAAGTTCTGAGCATAGAAATCCTATTAGAGATATGGGATTGATAGGACAAATGGGGGACATGATGACTTTGTGATGTGTGAATTGGCCCTGACATGCCAGAGGGTAAACGGATAATGATTTCTAGAAATCAGATGGTCAGGTATCCAGGATCTTTCTGCTTTCCCATACTAAAATACAGAAAAGATTAATGTGGGAAGAGGACATGCACAGATTTGGCTTAGTTTGTATAATTCACAATTGTAAGCTTTTTAGAGCAGAGTTCACACAGAGACAAGGCAAGCAGAAATAATTTCAAGGACAGTACTATCCTTGCAACCAACATACTGTGTCAGAGGTGATTTCCTCACTAGCAATTAATCCTGGGATAGTCCCCCGAAATATCCAGGTTCCCTCGAGATCTCCTCACAGCCGAATCATGGAACACAGATCAGTCCCATTTCTGGCACTCCCCCCCTCTCCCGATCATGGGATTTTCCTGGATCTGCTTATATATGCACCTTTTGGGGGGGGGGAACACTCCAATGGGAGCTAATAGATTGGGGCTACACATCTGAGGGTCCATACCTTTGGCCCCCATGAACCAAACTTCACCAAACCTGGGTGGTATCATCAGGAGAGTCTCTTACTGCTATTACCCAGGTTTTGTGAAGTTTGGTCCTGGGGGTCAAAATCTATGGACTCCCAAAGGAGGTGCCCCCATACCCCATTGTTTCCAACTGGCGCTAATAGGAGATGGGGGCTACACATTTGAGGGTCCATAACTTTGGCCCCTGTGAACCAAACTTCACCAAACCTGGGTGGTATCATCAGGAATGTATTCTAAAGATACTCTGCAATTTTGGTGCTGTTAGCTTAACAATTGCACCCCTGACTGCAGGCACCCCCACCCCCCAGGGGCAGGCCTAGATGTCTTCACTAGAAACATGCTGCAGTGAGGATGTTGGAACCTGAATGAAAAGGTGCCAATTTTTTTGAAACTTGGTTGTATCTAGATTAAATTTTCAGTGGGAATTTGGCCATAGGGAAAGGATGGAAACATTCCAGATGTATGGCAAGATTAGGGTACTATCAAATGAGTGTTCAGGTTTTGAGATTGACTTCTGCTTAAATGGCCTAACATAGTACCATTTCCCCACTTCATTAGAATTTTTTTTAAAAAATAGCTTTATCAAAACTCAAGCTTCACTTATTATCTGAGTAGTAATTGTGAAGAATAGTTGGCGACTATTCAATACTCTTTTCCTTGATTAGTCTTCCACTCTCATTTCCCCCTATTTCCTGCTGTATTAATCAATGGAAAATCAGTCATAATAAGAAAGTCAAAGGAAAAGTTCATTCCAACAGCCTTCTGTTAAATCTGCTCTGCTCCCATAATGGGTAAGACATTTTTGAAATTAGCCCATCTGAAATACCCCATGTGAGAAGTCTTAGACTCAAATTTAAGATTTCTCATTCCTAAATGAGGACACTATGTACACCTGCTGGGGTTCTGGCTAAGGGGAAAACTGCACATAGGAACAGAACTGTAAATATTCCATAAATTCTTAGGTGGGGGGGGAACCCACCCCCATTTGGAGTGGTGGTGAAAGTGGAGGACGTTTTGGGGGAAACTGAAATAAATGCAATACTTAATTTTCCTATCAAACCTAATCCTTTTACATAGATTAAGCATAAAATGCATAATTTATATTTTAATAATTTATATTTAATCAGCATATTAATTTCTAGTAATATTTATGCCCTGCAGCTGGGGATAGCCAGCCATGTCACCTCCTCAGGGGCTTACTGAACCATGGCCAGCACTCCCGCTACCTCTGTGAAAGAACCCTATACAGCACAATGGGCTGTGCCATCGTTTTTTCTGGCATAAGTTTGCTCTGGCAAACAGGCTGTTCCCAGGCTGAAAGGACTTAGGAAGCTGATTAATGCTGCCCCCATCTTTGGAAACACCCCCTTTGGTGCCAGCACAACCTCCTGTGTCAGAGGAGTGCTGATGTCACAGCTCCCCAACGCTAGAATAAGTGCCCCAACGTCGACATAAATGCCCCTTGTACTGTTGCAAGGGGCATTTATGTTGCAAGGGTCATGTGTGGGAGTGGGGAGTCAAACCTGGTTCTCCAGATTAGAGTCTACCACTCTTAACCACTACCACTGTCTTAAAGACAATTCCTTTTTTGAACAAGAAAAGGAGAATAAGAGGAATCGGTCGCTATATCTAAAGAAGTGAAGTTTGGAAACAGAAATTATTCTCTCCGTGCCTATACTAGTACTAACAGCTGGAGTTCATCAGGACAATTATCATTTTTAGTGTTCCAGGAACTCTTCCCTGGAACCTTTGCATTCAATACTTGGGTTTTCCACTCCCCCCCAAGATGGTCATTTCAATGTAAGAACTATATTTTGTCCCATTGTAATAATGTTGCCCACCTTGGAGAGAGAAGGATTGTAAACATCTTTAAAAAAAAAAGAAGAGGCATGTGGGCTGTAGGGAAGCCTGGATGCCGGGAGGCAACCCGCCCGGTGAGCACACTCCCAGCCAAGAGTCCCCTCTCAGCTCGACATGCCAAGCTCACAGGTCATTCACGTACCCACCCTCTCCTCCTGGCTAATGTGTATTGGGCAGAAACTGCTGACTTGCAGACTCTCTGGTTCCTGCAAGTACATGCCTTTGCTGACCACGGTGGTACAACCCTTGCCTGTAATCCCCCGCTGGTCCCATTGTCTTTTGCCCTGATAAGCTTCATAATAAAAGGTGAAGGGAGAAGGCACTTCAGAGAGAATGCTGGACGCCTCTCCCCTGTCTGACCTGCAACCAGTGTCTGTCGTCCTTCAGTGGGCGAAATGAGATAGTTGATCTACACTCTTGGGCTAGATTTGTCCCAGGACCCAGCTTTGGAATCTGTGCAATGCCAGGGCTCTATCTTAAACCAGGGTTATTTTTTTTTTACAAAGAGAACATCTTTTATCATGTATAAATTGTCTTGGTCTCATCAATGAGCAACCACAAATAGCACCAAAGCATTTGACATCAGACAAAAGAACCTGACTTCCATCTATCTATGCCAGCCACCTATACTTCAATGTAAAGTTATTCTCATATACATTGTCAAAAAGAAGGGAATTGCTAAGCTGTCAAGATATAAAATATGTGTATATATGTACATATATATGTGGTAATTGGATCTGAATATCTTATTTCTCCATTTAACTCACAGAAAAACCTTCCTCCATGAAATTAAGTATCTGGTTTAGTACCAATAAACATGTCAAGGTGTAAATATGCCCCTTAGATAAAGACAACATGGATTGGCTTAAACAACATTAGTATGAGAAGCAACCCAAACGTTTTGTACAAGAGTCTTTGCTTTAGCTCAGACAAAAATCATGTGATCTTGGGGTGAATCCACAAATTACCACTGCTTTAAAACCATTAATGGATTGTCTCTAAATAGTAAATTATATCTATATATCTTTTGTTTTAAAAATAGCTGATGTGTAATTAATCTGATTGCTAAAAATAATGACACAATGCTAGGATCATACCAGCATCCCTGTCAGTATCACCAGGACCCTAACGTGGACCATATGGAATTATTAAAACAAGAGAAAGTATAAGAACATGTGAGGATTGTTTTATCAGTTCTAACATATCCAATCATAGTGGGAGGAAGTGAATAGTTGTGTAGCAGGGGAGACATGAGAATTCTGAACTGTAGAAATCTAGGCTCATTCCGCACATGCAGAATAATGCACTTTCAAACTGCTTTCAGTGCTCTTTAAAGCTGTGCGGAATGGCAAAATCCACTTGCAAACAGTTGTGAAAGTGGTTTGAAAACGCATTATTTTGCATGTGCGGAAGGGGCCTCTAGTAAGAGTTGGCAGTAGAGGATTAAAAAGAGCATCTCTTGGGGAGCCAAAGTGGTTGCCATGATACAGGATGGGGGAAATAACCTCTCCATCTTCAGTTTTGTTTGTTTGCCCATTGACTCCAGTTGTTTTAACAGTGCTTGGCTTATTTAAATAATACACTGAGATGCTTCAACATCTGCAGTTTTATTAAGAAAGTTTCAGAATCTACTGGATCCAAGCCTCCCTCCTGGTGACCAGCACTCCCAAAATTTTGTCCCCCAGCTGCCTCCCCTCAGTTGTCTTATCTCTGAGCATAGATACATAATATATGCACACACACAGAGGATCCTGTTATTGGGAGATGTACCATTTAGTGTTAAGAAGAATAAGCAGGTTTTACCCTTATGGAAGCAGTGGGATATTTCAAATGTGGAAGCTAGAGACAATAATGGAAACTACAGGAGCACTTTCCTGAATGTGTTATAAATCCCTGCTACTGACAGCTGAAGCAGCATGAAGAGAAATATGACTTTCCACTGGGCAAACAAACAAAAAAAGTGTTATTTTGTCCCTAATCTTTCCAATATTTATGCAGGATATATCCAGCAACAGACCTTCTGGCTTCTTTGCAAAGCAGATGGAGCAGAAATGTTGAATTTTGCCAAGCTCATCACATTCCTTCCTCCTATTCCCAATATGGTGCATCAATGCTGAGAAATTAAAATATTTAGGGATAGCGAGTAGTTATTTCATGCCAACATTTGGACTCAGACTCCAGTTCACCCACAGACCCTGGGCCAATTTTGTTCATTTGCCACAAGACTTGGAACCAGCCATCGTTTTTCACTCAATCTCACACAATCTTGTTAAAGTCCCCAACCAATGTGGCTTTTGTCCATTCAAGTTCCATAGTTACCAGTGTAGCCTTTTTGGGTAGTCAAAAGAGACCCTTTTTGCAGCAATGGAAAAGCTGGTTGTATGCAACCCATGGAAGTGTTCAGTTTAAAAGGTGTTGCCATTCTGTTTAAATAAGAAGCCCAAAGTATCCAATATGTTGTATACAATATAAACACAGTGAATACTTTGTATCACCAGATCAATATAGCCTTTATGAAAGTCGAAAGGATAATCCTAGGAATAACCCAGATCAATAAAAGCATAAAATTAAAGTTAGTTACAGTGCAATTCTAAATAGAACTATTCACTTCAGGGTCTCTTGACTTCAATGTGTGTAAAGGGATATAACTCTGCTTAGAATTGCTCTGTAAGTTCAAAAATGCCTGTCTGGGTGTAAACATTGTCTAATGGGCTTCTAGAGAGAGAATAAATTCATGATGACACTATAGACAAATTTGTCAACAAAGATTTTATACTATTGTATGGATTTTATCTGTGATTTATACCCCACATTTCTCTCCTATAAGAAGACTCAAGGTGGCTTACAAACTCCTTGCCCTTCCTCTCTGCACAACAGACACTTTGGCCCTTTCCAAGACGTGGGCTTCCAATACAGGCGCTTCTGGGGACAGTTAAAAAACGCCATCCCCAGGGACCAAGCCAAGTTAGTATGAAGGGCGCAGCTGCTTCAAGAGTCCTACAAGCTCCTCCCGAGCAGCGCGAAGCCACCATTTTCCCACCTCACTTCCCGAGCGAGGTTTACGGAAAACGGCGGCTTCCAGCCGCTGCCATGCGAACAGCAGCAGCTGGAAGGCGCCTTCCCTTCCCCCTGTGCCTGGTCAACCTACCTGCTCTGCGACCATCTGGCGCATCGCCGAGGCCTGGGGACACGCCCCCCTGCCCTGCGACGCCGGAGTGGTCACGCAGGATAGGGGGGCATGTCCCCTGGCCTCAGCGACGCGCCGGACGGTCGCAGAGCAAGTAGGTTGATCGGACGATGGCGCTCCACGGCGCCGTCTTCCCCACCACAACCGGGACCGTTCATGTGAACGGTCCAGGGGGGGTTGGGTCGGCATCATGTATGCCGACCCAACCCCCATCGTGGCCGTGCGGAAACGACCTTTGTGAGGAATGTGGGGCTGAGAGAGTTCTGAATAACAGTGATTAGCCCAAGGTCACCAAACAGGAATGTAGGAGGGGGGGAAACAAATCTGGTTAACCAAGTAAGACTCTGCCCCTCATGTGGAGGAGTGGGCAATCAGACCTGCTTCTCCTGATTAGAGTCCACTGGTTCTTAACCACTATGCTGGTTCTTAACCACTATGCCACTCTCTCAGTCTTTGCAACTCTACCAATCCACCCTCCTGAGATGTCAAAGAGTTGTACAAGGTAAGAACTGCAATGTGCTTTTTGTGCTGAAGGTAATAAATAATTATAAAATCATAGCTAATTTCAATAAATCAATATGGTGTATAAGATAAATCAAATCAAAGCAATTAAATCTCTGCAAAAAGATGACATCCTTATATATTGTATAGTTTCTTTTTTAAAAAAATATTGGTATGAAAAAAGAGCTAACCTTCATATTGAAATTAACTCTACCCTTTTTTTAGAAACATATTTTTTTTTAAAGGTAAGGAAGTAAATTTTTTACATGATTGATGGTTTAGAAGACACAGTGGCTCCTCTTTGGCCTCTCTGACCAAAATAGGGGGAAAAAACTACAGAAACTAGAAATATGAAAAAGCAGTCTTGAGAGAAGCAAACATATATTTTTAGTCATTTCTGCAGCCTGGCTAGGAATAACCTTGTGAGTTTTTCCCAGAAGGAATATGGGTGTAGGTCAACCAGAGTAAAGGGTGGTAAAATCAAATCTCTTTAGCTTTTAAGGTCCTTGACTAATACAGAAAATTCTAGAAAAAAAATCGGCTATGTTCTCACTAAGATTAAGACATGAGGACTAAAAGGACTGCACTTAAGGGGTACTCTGAACCATCACATTCTGTAGCCTGCTTGGCGACACAAACGCTCTGATGGAGTTATTCAATGCCTACCAAGCTCCTCTCTTTCACCGCCACCTTTCACAGCCCACTTTCTTTTCAGGTTTCAATGCTTTGCTTTCTTGTTTAGGCATCACATTATCTCCTGGGGTGGACAATTAATTAATAGAGAGCTTGTTCGAAGGATATGCTTTTAGTGAAGCGTCTTCCTCTTATTGTATTTCTTTGTGGATAATCAATTTAGGCCTTTTTGACTGTCAATAAGTCTGTTCAGTCACCTTCCCCACTCTTCTCCTCTGTCATTAGTAAGTAGTGTTGCCGCCAAGAGGGTAAACTATCTGAATAGCTTAAAAGCACATGCACACACACACACACACACACACACACACACACACACACACACACACAGAGAGAGAGAGAGAGAGAGAGAGAGAGAGAGAGAGAGAGAGAGAGAGAGAGAGAGAGAGAGAGAGAGAGAGAGAGAGAGAGAGAGAGAGAGAGAGAGAGAGAGAGATGGGGAACAGAAGAAGAGAATGAATGAATCAGACTGAAAAAAAACCACCTTAATACAAGCTTTGGGGCCCCATTTTCTGTGGGAGATGTTTTTCAACTGCCTGGTTTCCTAAGACATCTGAGGGACACCATTTTAGTTTTTGACAGGGTGAAGAGCAAAAAGATTTGAGTAACGACAAAGAAAAACTCTTAAATTAAGAGCCTGAACTATGCTTAAAATTACATTTCAAGTTTAAAAAAGAATTAATTTGAAGAATATGTTATTTTCTGTTTCTATTCCTCTCAGTTATGGCAATGTTCTCAATACAGACCAAGCAGCCACCCTTTAAGAGAAGGGATTTATGCCTTTTACAAATACAGCCGCACAAAGGTTCATGTATCTTTTTACAAGAGTCACTAATAGCCAAAACCAGTATCTGCATACCTGAGGTAGGGCAGCTGCTAATGGCCACAGCCCCAGGTGGTGCCCATTGCCACCAATTCCCTGCCCAAAATCTGCCCTGCCACCTGCATGTATGCTTTTCTCCCACCCTCATTTGCAAGTGCTGCAGACACTCACAGGGGTGTGAGGAGAGGTGGTAGGAGTATGCAGAGGCAGATAGGTGGTATGGGGTATGAAGAAAGGTGTGACAGGGAGCTAGTGGTAGACAGACCACTCTGTGCCTGTGGTCCCCACAACCTGGAGCCAGCCCTGATATCAATGCAATCCTAAACAGATTGGTAGCATTCTAAATCCACCAAAGTCAATAGGCTTATGAAGGGTGTGACTCTGTTTAAGATTGCATTGTCACAGTTTTGTTAATCTAGACTGAAGGCTGCAACCCTGCAAGTAAGCCTTAATGAATAAAATGGGATTTTCTTCAGAGTAGACCTGCTTAGAATAATTCCTTAAACCCCTTGAAATCAATTAATTGAATGGGCTTCAACTGCTGGATTTGAATAGGATTGCATTGTGAGCATGAAGAAATGAGTCAGCTGCTCAAAGAGCTAGGTTTGCCTGAAGGATGCGTCATTTATGTAGGTAGGAACATTTTTGCTAATGGGATAACAAACCTGATCAGGAGGACTTTAAACTGAGTTCTGTGGGGGAGGGAGACAATATCCAAGAGGGCAGGAGTTCATCAAGTGCTAGAGATGACAGTACAAAAATTAAAGAGAGAACTGAGTGAATACTTCAAAAACCCAACAGTGGGAGGGGGGGGAAACCTTAAATAAACAGCCAGGGGGAATGAACCTTGGCCTCAGATGTCTCTACACTAATGTACAGAGCATGGGAAATAAACAAGACAAACTTGAACTCTTAACATGGCAAAGCAAATATGATATAATAGGCATCACTGAAACCTGATGGCATAGGTCTCATGACTGGAGTGTAATAATTGAGAGATATCATCTATTTCAGAGAAATAGACCAACTAGGAAAGGAGCAGGAGTAGCATTATATATCAGGGATGATTACACCTGTGAGCAAGTGCATGACTTAAATTCTGGAAACCAGGTGATCAGCATCTGGGTAAAAATTAAGGGGGAGAGATACAACAGTGATCTCACTGCAAGAGTCTATTGCAGACCCCCAAATCAGACTGAAGAGCTGGATGATGCCTTCCTGGAACAGATGGCCAAACTTTCACAAAGGAGAGAAGTCGTAGTAATGGGAGATTTCAGTTATCCTGAAATTTGTTCAGAGTCAAATTCTGCAAAGACTATAAGATCCAACAAATTCTTCACTTGCTTTGCAAATAATTTCACGGTCCAGAAGGTGGAAGAAGCAACAAGGGAAATGGCTAGTTTAGATCCGCTCCTAACCAATAATAATGATCTGGTTAACAGGATGGAAGTGGTAGGATCCTTAGGTGGGAGTGACCATGTTCTCCTGGAGTTTGTTATACAATGGAAAGGGGATGCCAAGCAAAGTCTTGCAAGCATTCTAGAGTTTAAGAAAGCTGATTTCAGTAAACTTAGGAAAATACTGGTTGTGATCCCATGGTTAAGAATGCTAAAAGAGAAGGGAGTGCATGATGGATGGGAGTTTCTTAAAAGTGAGATGTTGAAGGCACAATTTCAAACAGTTCCAATAAGGAGGAAAAATAAAAGGTGTCTAAGGAAACCATCATGGATATCTAAAGAACTTTCACTTGAGCTAAGATTTAAAAAGGGCATGTACAAGAAATGGAAAAAGGGGGAAATCACCAAAGAGTAATTCAAACAAGTAGCCTGGACATGCAGAGAGAAAGCCAGAAAAGCTGAAGTTCAGAATTAGCTCAGGCTTGCCAGAGAGGTTAAAACAATAAAAAGGTTTTAAAAATTATGTCCCTAGCAAAGAGGGGGGTGGGGGTGGGGGTGGGGGTGGGGGTGGGGGTGGAGGAAGGATATGATAGGGTCGTTGCATGGAGAATATGGCAAAATGCTAACAGGGGATGGAGGAAAGGCAGAACTACTCAACACCTCCTTTGCCTCAGTTTTTTACCAAAAGAAAAACAGTGCTCAGGGGAACAGGGAAAATAGATAAGACGATACAGTAGGGGAAATTCAGGACAGAATAAATAAAGAGCTAGTACAGGAATACCCGAATACTTTAAATGAATTCAAATCTCCAGGGCCTGATGAACTACATCCCAGGGCATTAAAAGAACTGGCAGAAGTAATCTCAGAACCGCTTGCTATAATCTTTGAGAACTCCTGGCCCAGCGGACTGGAGGAGAGCTAATGTTGCCCCATCTTCAAAAAGGGGAAAAAAGAGGATTTGAACAACTTCTGCCCTGTTAGTCTGACATCAATGCCAGGAAAGATTCTAGAGCACATCATTAAGAAGATAGCCTGTAAGCACTTGGAAGGGAATAATGTGATCACTGAAAATCAACATGGGTTTCTCAAAAACAAGTCATGCCAGATTAATCTTATATCTCTTTTTTTTTTGAGTGACAAGCTTGGTAGAAGAAGGGAATGGTGTGGCCATACCATACCTTGATTTTAGTAAGGCCTTTGACATATCTTGATTTTAGCAAGGCCTTTTAGTAAGGCCATTCTTGCAAGCAAGCTAAAAAATGTGGGCTACACATTGCTACTGCTAGATGGATTTGTAATTGGTTGACTGACTGAACTCAAAGGGTGCTCACCAATGGCTCATCTCCATCCTGGAGAAAAGTGACTAGTGGGCCCAGTGCTGGTCAATATTTTTATCAATGATTTGGATGATGGAATAGATGTCTGCTAACAGAGTGTCCAAGGCCAGGGATAGCCCCACCTCAGACTCACCTGTCCACCCCCACACCGGCTTCGTGACAATCTACCTGGCACTGGAGCTGGGGCCAAAAGGACTTCTGGCAACCAGGGGAGGAAGAGGCCACAGGGGGCCATGCCCACATCCGGCAGCATGCCAATGAACGACCCAGCTGTGAGGGCCTCAGCAGTAGGCCACACATGGGTGGGCGACTCAGACATGAGCTGCAGGAGCCCCTCGGTCTTGGGCTGTGCAGCAAGCCTGAGGCAAGGCCCTCCGCCTGAGCTGGAAGCTCTGGGGGAGGATGGGAGAAAGTGGGCCTGCACAAATGCAGGCTGGGGCTGCGGGCTAAGAAGGGGGCGGGACACAAATTGGCTGGAGGGGTGGCACTCACACAGGGGAAGGAGGGAGGGGATAAAAGGGGGGAATGTGAGAATGTGGGGGAGGGTGGCCGCCCATAGGGGGGGACTCTGTTCTTGCTCGGGGCACCATTTTCTGTCAATATGCCACTAGTCAGACCTCACCTGGAATACTGCGTCCAGTTCTGGGCCCTGTAATTTAAGAAGGATATTGAAAAGCTGGAATGGGTCCAAAGGAGGGCAACCAAGAGGGTAAAAGGTCTGGAATCCATGCTCTACAAGGAGAGACTTAGGAAGCTGAGTATGTTTAGTCTGGAGACGAGAAGGTTAAGGGGTGTCATGAAAGTTATGTTTCAATATCTGAAGGGGTGTCATGTTGAAGAGAGAGCAAGCTTACTTGGGTTCCTCCTGATAGGTGTGGTCACAATATTGTGTAAACAGGGGAAATACAGTGTTCACTGCGCACTTTGTTATATGTGAATGCAATCCCTGAAGAATTTAGTACTAAGTTTATGTGTGCTGAAACTGTACACACCTTCATTCAAACAACATGCTGGCCATTTGAATTGGGAGGATTGCAAGAAACACACTTAGAGTTGCCAGGACTATCCTGGCAACCAGTGTGGGATGGAGGACTGGGGGCCTGATGGAGGTTGAGAGATACCTGGAGATTGGGAAGTGGAGCCTGTGGAGGGTAGGGACCTCAGTGATGCGCATTGCCATAGAGTGCACCTTCCAAAGCATCTGTTTTCTCCTGGGGAACTGATTTTTGTGGTCTGGAAATAAGCTGTAATTCTGGGGTATCTGCTAGACTCACCTGGAGTCTGGCATCCCTATTGAGTCTACATGCAGTTGGTAGGCTCTCAGTCTGCATGACTGTGGTGTCTGGCTTATAATAGGCACAGCTGTGTTTACCAAAGACATGCAACACAAACTAAATAAATATAACTTGCATACTTGTCTACAAATGGGGATATGGGGTATTCACATCTGAATCATAGCTTTCTTAGAGTCACATTGTGTTATATGATCAGCAGCTAGGTTCCTTTATTCTTAACAATGATTAATGAAATCCGTAAAATCATTTTTTTTCCTCTCGGTTTTTTCAAACCTCATACAACTCAGCCAGCCCTTGGCAGAGTCTGCAATAACAGCTCCAAAGGAGTTAATCATCAGTTTACTAGTGATATTCAATCAGTCACTCTTTGTCAGCGAGTACTACAGCGACACCTTCTGGGTCCATGAAAATGAATTAGCATTCCGTGGCTCCAGTCCTAAACCCGCCGTTGCATCCTGCCTTAGCTGAGGGAAATGGATAAGGTACCGTGAGTGGAACAAAGTGAAAGCAGCAATAGAGAATCAGATACTAGCATGCCTTTAGTAACCAAGGTGTGTGTGTGTAAGAGATCAAGGCAACAACATACAGGGAAAGCAGGCAGTCACAATGAAAGGTGATGCACTGTTTATTTTCTGAAGATGGATAATACCACAGTACAGTGGTAACACATATCCTTTACATACCAAAGGTGCCCAGGTCTACTCCAACCATGCTTCCAATAAATACTAGTTAGAGAGCTGCTATTTTCCAGAGGAGACTGTGCTTTTTAATGGTAAACCACTCCAATGCAGAACCTGAATAGAAATGCCACAAGGCAAATAGAAAGGCCACAAGATCATTTTAGGCTGGGAAAATTTCATGGGGACACAGACTGAACTGCCGTCCTTCCTTCTATACTTTGGTCCTGATGCAGCACATATATGGGAGATTTTTACATGGAACTCCATTTATCAACTGGCTGGCCCTGAGTGGAAAAGCAGTAGGGAGCTGTAGGATTCCTGAACTCCTTCCATGCAAATATTTTTTGTCTCCTCCAGTCCATTTGACTTTTGGGACACTGGAAACATCACAGTGAATTTATTCTGCAGGCAAACATACTGTGTTTGACAGGCTCAACCACCCTGGATCTCTTTGGCTGATTCCGCATGGGCCAAAGCCAGCAGTGTGAAAACAGTGTGAAAATGGTGTAAAAGGGTTTATACTGTTTTCACACCGTTTTCACACTGCTGGTTTTGGCCCATGCGGAATCAGCCTTTGTCTCACTGTGCTGCTTCCAACCAACTTGAGTCATAGTTGAACGGTTTATCTGTAGTATGTTTTTCTTCCACCTGACATTTCCCTATAAACCAAAATGATCAAACTGAGGCCATCATACCTTGGTGTATTATGAGGATATTGGACTCACTGGAAAAGACAACAATACTAGGAACTATTGAAGAGAGCAGAAAAAGAGTAACACCAGTATAAGATAGATTGGCTCACTCAAGGAAGCCATGGCCCTCAGTATGCAAGACGTGAGCAAGTACAGCATCATGTTAGGATGTTTTGGGAGAACATTAGACCCATATGCCTCTGGCATAAGTCAGCAGACTTTGACAGCACTTAACACACAGCATTTCCTTCTACCTAGTCCTTTTTTTGCATCTATGCAGCATTTATTAATTTATTTGTTTCACTTATATCCTTTCTCCCCAGTGGGCACTCAAACTGGCTAGCATCATTTGCTTCTTCTCCATTTAATCCTCACAATATCCCTGTGAGGCAGGTTAGCCTGAAAGTGTTTGACTGACCCAAGAGCACCCAGATGGCTTCCACAGCAGAGTGGGGATTCACCTCTGGTCTCCGAGATCCTCATCCAATGATACACCCAGAGGTGGGATCCAACCAGTGGTTACTAATTTTTTCTGAGTGCCGAGAAGGGTTTACTAAAGCAACCTCCCTGCCCAATAGGGACTGGAGGTGCATGTGTGCGGTGGCACCACTGTTTGAATCCCACCACCATCGGAACCTGTTATTAAAATTTTTGGATCCCACCACTGGCTACACCACACTGGCTGTCAATAGGTGACACTGATTTCCCAGTAGGTGAAATCAGTTCTCCCCAGAGTCATGGATATTCAATGATACAAGAACATGTAAAAAACATGCAAGCAACAAAATAACCTCAAGGATTCCACAGGCATAAAAGGAGACTAAAAAGTAATATTTTAAGGTGTTTGTTTATAATTATTGGCTGATGATTGGTTTGCTTACTCTTTCTTTGAAACAATTGGCAGCTGAGCCACATGCAGTAATGCCAAACTGGTAGGTTTTTGAGCATCCCTACTGTACATGTGATGGGGGCAGACATACCTTTATGGACACGGATCTGGCACCTTTGACCAAACATCCAAGGAATGTCAAGAGAAGCCAAAAGAGCTTAAACATAGAGGACAGGTTCTTGTAGAGGAATTGAGGCCGTGTCATGTTATTTCTGGACATATATCTGAGCTATCATCCTCAATTACCTGACCCCAAAGGTCAAAATCTATTTTAAAAAACCCTTCATTGCAGTGACTATCATGTGACTATTCAGGTCACCATTTATTAAACTCATCTGACAAAAAGAACAAAAAGAATCTGTTACATGGACAATTCAAGAAAACAAGGCCATACAGGGTAGGGTCAACAGAAGGTCAGATCCAGTCAGATTTTTCATTCAGTCTTGCTGAATTATCCTTTTTTTACAGCCCCCATCCCACAGGGCTTTTATATATGCCGGTCCCATGATTCCTAGCATAGATGCTTTGGGCAGACAAAGAAATTTCCCTCCTTTTTTTAACCAGCAGAAAAGCTAGTTGGATCTAAACCAGAATGTAGAAGATCCCAGGCACAGAACTGTAATAAAAATAAAATTTGGTTATAAAAGAAACCAGCAGTTACATGATATTAACAGGCAATAAGGATAATGCTTCTAAAAACGGTGAAGGGATTTAAAATAGAAAAGTTCAAGCTTTATTCTCCACATGATGGAAGATACTTTGCTGGACCAGTTCAACTTGGTTTCTGTCTACAAAAACTATATCTGTTCCAAGCATTTCGAGATGGAGGGAGCCACTTTGTGCTTCCCAAACAACAAACAAGGAGGATCAGGAAATTCAGCTCACTCGTAGTGTACATCAACCGGAAGCTAACACCTTAGCTTGGTTAGCTACAGGACCACCCCATTGACACTTTCTATGGGGCGAGAAATTTGTACAATCAAAACTGGCAGACAGCGTCAATGAAGAAAAGAATACCCACTCACAAACACTGAGCAAATTATGTTTTAAAACAATATTAATGGAAGGCAGGCATGACTTCCCTGTGCTTATGGCAGCCCCAGTAGGGTTTTCAAGGCGAGAGACTAACAGGGGTGGTTTGCCATTGCCTTTCTCTGCACAATGATTCCACTATTCCTGTGTGAAATGGGAAACCAAGATAATGCCCACTCTTCAACATAGAGGCTGCTGTTACTGGCAAGGTGGGAGAAGAATTTTGGAGGTTCTGCCATGGGGAATAGACAGAAGCCTCATATGCATGCTGCAATGAACTCACATGTGATCACTGTACATTGCACATGTGATTTCCTTTGGGAGTGCTGTTGAATAATTCTGACATCATATTCAACATGTGTACAACTGAACTTCAGTTTAAACCCCACATTTATCTGGGTATTGGCCCCTGATTTTATTTCTAAATGAATGTGTATTTGCTTTTTTCCCTCACAAACAGATGTACATTCTGGATTTGTTTATTTATTTTAAAATTATTACCCACTTTTCTATTCAAGACCACTTACAACATCAACAACAATAAAACACAATAAATTCATTTCTGTTGATTTTTATTCATGATCAGCTCAAAAACACAATAAGGTACATAAAATACACAAACCCCCTAATTTAAAATCAATAATGAAAAGCTATTGGTAGACGGAAGAATGACTGACTGAAAAGTAATTAACAAATTGATCACAGTAGACAGTTGTTTGGTCTGAGTCCAATTCCCTGAGGCTATGAAGTTGGAGACCTTTAACCACACTGAACAGCACCATGGGATGATTGCATACAGATGTGATGGTGGCTGAGAAATACTACTATTTGCTGCCTTCACTACCACAGAATAAGCTCTAATGTGGACTGTATGCTGTGTTTGTACAGCCTGCTTTGAGTTTTCTGTCAGTGACACTCTTGCCGTTGTCTCTCCTGTTTCATGGGCTTCTACTCCATAAACCATGGCAACTGCTTGGCTCTCTCTTGGGAGAGGGGGCACTTGTGTCAATAGTCCAGAATGCATGCCTCTTCATTCTAACATGTGTACAAGGCTATGTAGGAACTTAATGTCTGATCCATATCAGCAAGCAAGCTGATTCTGAGTGCTGTTTTTAGCAAGATAGGACTGGTCAAGTTACACAAACTTTTTTATTTTCTGGGTCATTTTGAGCAAACCCTCAATCAATAGTGAATTTTCTCAGACAGCTGTTAAGCAGTATATGGATTACTGATACCTTTAGGTTCAAAAAATTGGGGAGAAACAACCAAGACTTCTTCCACCACCTCCTTTTGATTAGTGGCATTAATGTGTATTTCAACTGGGAACAACTCAACTGGGGAAAAACTAGAAGACTTCATGTTAAGCTTAATGCTGTTTCCTCAACTCTCCTACTTCTATAACATTTTTCCCTCGTAGTGAGACACTTTATTGGGATGCAGATAATTTCTGATCATATTTTGTCACCCTGGTTTTCTCCTTTTAAAAATTAATTTATTGCAGCTTTTTAAGAGGAAAGGTTGAATGGTAAGGTAGAATTTGCTGCCTTCTGGAAAAAAGTAGTGAGATGAAATGGATTTGCTAAGCTGCTTTAGAGCTATTTGATGCTTTCCTGAATATTTTATAGCACACATTTCTGTTTCTAGAGTTTCTTTTTATGAAGCTTATTTATAAGAAAGCCTTTAAACTTAAGCACACTATTGTGAAAACAGAAAATTAGTCATGCAGTCTCTCTAGTTTCAAGCTTGTCAGATCATAAAAGAAGATTTGGAATTGAGAGCTCCATTGTGGAATTTCTTGAACGCTTCATGGGGAGGGACAAAAGCAGTAGGAAATAAGATGGGTACCCATACCAATATCTACTTGGAACAGAAAATTGGTGGTACTATTCTTCTCTGTTTTACACAAAAAGTCTATTAGAGGTTTCCAATTATCCATAAATTTAGGTAAATTCTTTTCTGTAATCAAATAAGTAAGTTTGACCATTTCTGCCAATTCCAATAACTTCTCAACCTATTCTTCTATGGTAGGTATAGATTCAGTTTCCCTTTGTAGTGCATATAGCCTTCTTGCTACCAATGTCATATGTAAAAACAATGTTCCATTTTGTCCCAACCTGTCCGTCCATGGTGGATTGCACACAGGCCACATTTAATGTGTGTAGGGCTCAATACAGATTTTGGGGTGGAATGGGGTGGGAGGAGGGAGGGACAGACTTTACACAGGTTCCATTCCCAAAACAAGTCTGACCCACTTTTGTTCCCTCAACCCAGGATTTTCAAAAGTCACTAGTGATTCTTTTGCAAAATCCTAGGTTCAAGCCACTCCCACACAAAGGCTGTTTCCGCACAGCCACACTGGTGGTTGGGTCGGCGTACATGACGTCGACCCAATCCCCCGGGACCGTTCCGAACGGTCCCGGAACGAATGGAAAGACGGTGCCACAGAGTGCCATCGTCTGATCGACCTACCTTCTCTGCGACCGTCTGGCACGTCGCCAAGGCCAGGGGACATGCCTCCCTGCCCTGCGTGACCACTCCAGAGTTGCAGGGCGGGGGGGGCATGTCCCCAGGCCTTGGCGATGCACCGGGGGGACGCAGAGAAGGTAGGTCGATCAGGCAAAGGGGGGAGAGATGGTGCCTTCCATCGATCAGGCAAAGGGGGAGCAAGGTGGGAAAATGATGGCTTCATGCTGCTGGGGAGGTGCGATGGCGCCACGGCTGCAAAGCAGCTGTGCCCCCCATGCAAACAGCTCCCTGGGGACGGCATTTTTGCCATCCCCAGGGTGCTGTAATTGGCCCGTGCGGAAAGGGCCAAACAGCCAGGCAGGAGGTGCTTTATTTCCCTCCATTCCAACTATTCACTGTAAGTTCCGTGCCATCCACTGTCAGACATAATCTGCCCACCATTCTATGCAGGTTGTTCAACAGGTTGTGGGAAGATTCTCTGAGGGCCCCACAGGGTACAAAGTCCCCCAAGCATGTTTTTTTTTCCTATAGCAGCGAAGATGACCATGTTACAGCAACATGATCATTATTGCCCTGCCATTGCAGGAAGGTCCCTTTTCCTTTTATTTTGAGTGTTGAACGTGCACAGCTGCACACATACAGCTGATCAGATTGTGGTACAATCGGCATGGCTGTGGGGGTTCATTTTTGTATTCCTGTGCAGCTATACAAGCCTTGGAAGAATTTTTTTTTTTTAAAAAAGAAGTGTTTCCATGGGAAGGGACAAAAGCAACCCAGATTGTTTCCATGGGTTCCAATCACTGCCTGCATGGCACACATGCAAACAGAAAAAAGGAAAACAGGTTCCTTTTTAATTACTGCAATCTGTTATACATTTGCTGTGTAGAATCCATCCATAAGACTCAAAATAAAAGTGTCTGCTTTCATTTGTATATGAAACTTTAAGATCTTTCAGATTATTCAATGTATTTGCATCCATTTTTGAGACCCCCTTAAAGATTGAGAAAAATGGGTATAAAAGCCTACTACTACTACTACTACTACTACTACTACTACTACTACTACTACTACTACTGTGTTTCTCCGAAAATAAGACAGTGTCTTATATTAATTTTTGCTCCCAAATATGCGCTATGTCTTATTTTCAGAGGATGTCTTATTTTTCCACTCCACAGCTGCATGTTGTTCGACTGGCATGCTTCCAAACAAAAACTTTGCTACAGCTTACTTTGTTTTATATTTAGCACTTCAGCAAAACCTCTACTACGTCTTATTCTCAGGGAATGTCTTATTTTCGGAGAAACAGGGTGCTACTGCTGCTACTACTACTACTACTACTACTACTACTACTACTACTACTACTACTACTACTACTACTACTACTTCATGATCTCCTCCGCCAACAGATGCAAAGCCACTTTTGGAAGATCATGTGGAGCAATGTTCTCATGGATTGCTCCAACGCTGTGAAATTTTGCCTTCTTGGATAGTCACCAAAGCCTAAGCACATACTGGAGACTTTCTAGCCAAAGCTATGCAAATATGAGTCCTATACATTTCACTGAGGAAATTAAATGTCTGTTTAACTATCTCCCACAAATGTCCGCAGGACTGAAAGTTTTTCACTGTGGCAGAATCATGTCCACTGACCTGATATGTTCCATTTTCAGAGTTCACGTCCATCATTTGGTGTTAAATTTGCAGTCAGTCACTGCAAATTTACAAAGCAAAATACATATAAAAGGAAGTGGGAGGAAGTATGTACACAGCAGAGGAAAGAGCAGGCTGAGATCTCAGCAGGTCTGTGTCAATAATATGCATAGATGCAGGTAAATTAATCAGGTTCCCTCCTCCTTTTGGGAAAGGATTATGTGATCAACTGCCGCAAATGAAATCCCATCGACATATTGACAGCTCGTGCAACTACTGAAAAATTAATAGGGTATACCATATGATCAGCCCACATTTAACTAGCAAGAAATACCTTTTAAATCTCAAGCCTTCCAGAAAGTTTCTCATTTGATTGATACTGCTGTGCAGTTTCAGGTTTTCTGCTAAGCAGGTTTTCAGCAACGGTTTTCACTTTAATGGGCCACCTCCTTTAGCTGCTAATGATCTGGATATTTTTCACCATAAGAGCTTCTGATCAATCTACTAGATGTGAAAAGACCATCTGGTATCATCTTTTAAGTTTGAAAAAAGTAATAAATTCTATTTTAGTACTAGGTGCTCGAATGTAGGAAACGTTTGGAAGCAAAGCCTATGGACAAAATTCAGTTTCTGCACAACATCATAAGCCAGTAATTGTACAGTTTGTCCCCTCCCACTTTTTTTATCCTTCCCTTTCCTTTTCAAAAATTCATTTTTTTAAACTTTACGCTTTAACTTTTTAAAGACTGTATGAGAATTTTGACACAAAGCTTAAAGCAGTTCTTGCTTCAGCAAGTTTGTAATATGAATGTAAAACCCACATTGACTAAAATGCTCATTTTCTTTATAAATGCATCTCATCTCTTAGGCATTAACAGCAGCTAGACTTCAAACAGATAGCCTGGAAAGAAGATGAAAGGAATCAAGTATGAAAATGCTGTTTTATTTAATCTTACATAACACTTTATTTCCTCCAAACCCAGTACAGATCCTTTTTCATATTGTATTTTACGCATCATAATATTTGAGGAAGGGACACCACTTAATATTAAGTCTATGTAGCAACTACAATGCACGCATGCACGCATGCATGCACGCACACACACACACACACACACAAAGGATCGGTAGTTGATGACACGAAAGACAAGATTATGTAATTACAGCATCTGTCTTTACATCCACCTTGACAATATTTTCCTACAAGGCATTAGTTATGAGCCAGTGTGGTGTGGTGGTTAAGACCACATGGACTCTATAATCTGGAGAACCAGGTTTGATTTCCTGCTTCTCCACATGAGTGGCAGATCCCAGTTTTTCCCTTACTCCTACACATGAAGCCTGCTGGGTGACCCTGGGCTAGTCACAGATCTCTCAGAACCCTCTCAGCCTCACCTCCCTCACAAGGTGTCTGTTGTGGGAAGGGGAAAGGAAAGAAGTTTGCAAACTGCTTTGCGACACAGTTGAAAAAAGCAGGTTACAAATCCAAACTCATCTCTTCTTCTAATTGCGGTAAGAGTCCTGGATTTTCACTGTTCTCATTATGAAGCTGGAAAAAATGATATGATATGTCAGCCAAAACTTGCATAATTGGTGGACAGTTTGAGGAGTTGTAAATATGTAGAATACTCTGAAAATGAGACAGATATGGCTTAGCATGCATAATAACCTTGCGTGTTATAAAACATTTGTTTCCCCTTCTACCGTAAAGAAGTTTAAGAATTGCTATACAATTGTACTTTCCGGTCAGGGTCACTTCATGGTGTCTCAGCAGGGAGAGAGCAGTGTCTGATGGGTTGGAAAAGTCAGGTTTGCTTTGCAGAGGACATGAAAGATGGCTTAGTGCCCCACTTTCATACTTCTCTCCTACTCTTTTGCTGTAACTTCCTGATAGGGTAACCAGTTCCATCCTGGCCAATGGTGAGGGTGGGGAATAGAGTTGCCTTATCCACTTTAGGAAACTCCAGGAGATTTGTGGTGGAGCTTGGGAAGGACAGGGAGCTCAGTGGGGTACAATGCTATGGAATCTGCACTCCAAAGCAGCCATTTTCTCCGGGGAAACTGATCTGCGCAGTCTGGAGATGAGTTGAAATGCCAGGGAATCCCCTGTTCCTACCTAGAGGTTGGTATCTCTACTTTCTGCTCACAGTGCTTATGTATATCAGGAATGCTCAAATACTCAGCAGTTCGGTTCATGCTCTGCTTTCTGGTTACAAGCAGTGAGCTGATTTTTTGTCACTTGGTTCAGTAGTTCAGCAGCAGCAAGTGTCTGGGTCCTTCCGCACATGCAGAATAATGCACTTTCAAACTGCTTTCAATGCTCTTTGAAGCTTTGCGGAATAGCAAAATCCACTTGCAAACAGTTGTGAAAGTGGTTTGAAAACACATTATTCTGTGTGTGCGAAAGGGGCCTCTGTTTGTTGAGTTTCTTCCACGCATTCACACAATGCTCTGGGCAGTATTTATTGCATTTGTAATCTCACATATCCTGATAGGGATCCTAATTCCTCACCACAGATCTGATGGTACTGCATGCTTCCTGTCAGCCAATAGTTTAAAGGAAGATTGAGCAAACCAATAAGTCAGCCAGTGATTACAAATAAACACTGTTGAATATCTTACTGCTTAGTATTCATTTAAGCCCCATGTTAGCAAGGTGATTTCTCAGATGCATGTTTTCACAAAGCTTTCTGGGAGTTGTAGCCCTTCCCCACTCAATTTAATTTCCTGGCCAACCATTGATGGGGAAGAATCAATTTCACCTGCTAGGCAGCTGAAAAACTGTTTGACAGCTGTTTGAATCAGATGGTGGCGAGGGAGCCGATCCAAGGTTTGGGTCATAAGTGATTGCAGCTAATGAAAATAGTACATTTGTCAGCCAAACATGTTCACCATCAATTTATTTCGATAGGTTGATGGTCAAAAACTGATTGAAAGCATCATGGATGTTCAAAGATGGTTAGGCTTTGGACATGCTAACCCAACTCTTGGAGAAATGTGTATTCCCTATCTTATAAATCAATCTATATTTGCATAGTAAAGACCCTTTCAGATTCTCAAATGTTCCTATATTCTGTATTTTGAAGGGGGTACAGGATCACACCTTCCAGCTTTATCCCTGTAGGGGTGCTGTGATTTTGCAAACTGAGAGATGTGACATTCAAACTCACCTTCTTAAATGAAATCCCATATGTATCTCTGCTTGCATCTTTCATCTGGCTTGCCAGGAAAGAATCTGAATGCAAGATTGGCTGTGAGAATTGAGAGAAAAGCAACAGACATGGCAAATAGCCAGACTGAAAGCCTGCACAGTGAAGTGATTTTGTCTGTTGCCAGTATTTTCACTTTAATGTGAAATTGCATTACAGCTCAAAGATTTTACATACTCTTTTTCTATGAATATTTTCCATTAACTGAATCACTGGGTTTTAATATTCTACAGGAATGCATTTACAATCTAAACTTAACTTCACTGCAAAATGACAAGAGTACTGGCTGGTTAGACAAAGGGATTGTCTGGTTAATTCAAATCAGTATGGGCAATTCGTCATCACCCTGCTCTTTAGCCCTCTTGACTCTCTGAAAAATGGCAGGTCAGAAGTGAGTATTCCCATTCTACACCACTCTTAAAGATGCAGTTGTCAACTTGTAGTCTAGAGTACTGTATTGCCTTCTGCTTGAGACTACTCTTGAACTACTCTTGAACTACATTCTGACCTTAAGAATTATGTTGGTCAACTACTGATCTACACAAGGTGGCATGATCATATTATTATCATCATCGAATCCATCATGCTAAGTAGCATATCGGGCAACAAGTGCTCTCCAGCATTTCCGGTCTTGGGTGAGTGTTTCAGTCTCTACCCATGCAGTATTCAGTGCCTTCAGATCTTGCTCGAATGTTCTCCTCCAGGTGTTTCAGGGGCATCCTCACTGTCGTTTGGCATCAGGAAGTATCCACTTTATTGCTGTCTTTGCGATCCGACCATTCTCCATGCAAAGGATGTGGCCAGCCAGTTGAAGTCTTCTGTGTGCAACCATGGTATGGAGTTTGCACATGCCACTCCTTCGGAACACTTCTTTGTTAGTGATGTGGTCATAATATTGGACCTTTAAGATTTATTTATTTATTTATTTATTTATTTTTATTCTTTAAATTTGTTAGTTGCCCTCCTGCAATAATACAATAACAATTTTTAAAACCTATATAATACAAATAATAAATAAAATAAAATAAAACCAGATTAAAAATTCAGATGGCGGTAAAAATACACACACATACCCGAGCCCATCTCGAGGCTGGGGAAATGATTTGACATAGGCACTTCTGTTGGAAGATGTTGAGCCTGTTGTTGATACTTGTTGAGGCCTTCCAGGCCTCACTAGCATAAATGGCTGTCGGGATAACAATGGAGGTGAATAGGCAGAACTTGGTCTTTAGGGCAATGGTTGGTGAGCACCAGATCTTGTGCAGCCTTCCCAATGTAGCACCTAACATCTGCCTCTGCATCTGGGAGATCACACTGCCCAAGTAGATGAATCTCTCCCCTTTCTCTAGCTGCTGTGATCCAATGATGAATCCCTGTGTTTGGGCTATGGAGCTAACATACCTGATCTTTGATTCATCAGTGCTGATCCTGAGGCCAATTTTGCCCACCTCTCTGACCAGGTCAGTCATTGTGCACTGCAGCTTTGGTTCATCATCCTCAAGCAGACCAATGTCATTAGCAAAATCCAAGTTGCCAAGGTGGTCTTGATCAGGCCAGCGTATGCCATTGCCAGAGTGTGTTTCGGTTCTCTGCAAGATGTAGTCAAGGGCAACAAGGAAGAGAAGTGGAGACAGAATGCAGCCTTGTCTAATCCCAGTGGTGATTACAAGGAAGTCTTGATGCAACAATTAGATTGTAGGTACAAATTTTTGAAGATGGAATGAAGGTTGTTAGTACTCCATACAAATGCAGGATCTGCCAGAGGGACTCTTGCTGAATGCTGTCAAAAGCTGTCTTGAAGTCGATGAAGTTGATGGCCAGTGGGTGTCAATATTTAATGCATTTCTCTATGATGTTTTGGAAAGTGAAGATTTGTTCACTGCAGGACCTTTCACTGTGAAATCCAACTTGTTCCTTTCTCAGGCATTGGTCAAAGGCACTCTGCAATCGCCAGAGTAGGATCATGCAGAATGCTTTCCCAGGGACTGAGGAGAGTGTGATGCCCTACCAATTGGTGCATTCTGAGATATTGCCCTTCTTGGCACCTCTTTGCCAATCTTTCGGGGACTGCATCCCTTTGCCAGCAGTTGTTGAACAGTGACATCAGTGCTTCTGCCATTGCCTGCCCTCCATGTTTCACAAAATGGTGGAGCTCTGGATGAGGGACAAACATTAAGCAGCTTGGACTGCTTGCTGGGATGGCCAGATATGGACTAGAAGGACTGTTCCATGAAACCACTCTTTTGCCCTCTGCTAAAAAGACAAGCAGCACAATGAACTGAATAGCACAATCAGGAAATAGATTACTCAAGGTTAAAGAATAATTACGGGCAGGGAGAAATTCAAATGCAAGAATTAATTGGAATTCCCATTTACACAGAACAGACCTCCTGGAGGTCACATTATCTGGTTATTTAAAGAATGCAGAGACAGCTGTGTTAGAAGAAGACATATAAGAAAGCACAGTATTTGGTAATTAGTCTTATTTTAAAAGGAACAAGAAAGTGATGAAGACGAGAGGAAACAGTGGATTTATACATATTTATACATATTGTGGACTTTGCACCTAGGACCACCTGCAATCTTTTCTTAAGTTTTATATTGTCTTGAAGTTGTCCATATTAAGAAAATCTAATGACTTTAAGTTTTCCTAGGAGGAGGGCAATGTTTTTTCTTTCCTCTCACTGCAGCCCCTTCCTCCACTATGCTATTTTTGAGAGTTTAAAAATGTATACCCCGCCCATTCCCCTAAGAGCTCAGGGCGGCAATATGAGATACAGCCTTCAGCACTATATTCTGCTGTATCTCCAGTGGTCCCCAGTCCTCATGAGCAATTTTCAGAAGGGTCAGTGGGAAAGAAGGGAATAGATCTTCTATTCACAATTAACAGGATGCAACCCCCACCTCCTTCAAATGTCTCTTGATGGCCACATTTTACACATATGGCTTCATACAAGATTTCAAAAAGAAGAATCATGGCATAATCACATTTAGCACCCATAAACATAGAGGATGCCTTAACCTTCGATTTTGATCATGTAAAGTGACTCCCCAAGAGACACAGCTTATTAAAGCTTGATTAGAATTCATCTGATGAATCTTGCTAGGTGCTTTTGGAAGATCACCTAAAACCATACCATGTAATCAGCATCAGCAAAAAGACATGCACCTGCAATCCTTTTGAACGTATTCAGTGTTATTTTTATTTAAGCACTGTGCTCAATTTCTCAAAGTACAGGAGTACCTACAGAGATGCATGTATCATTAAAGAGTAATGTTCCATAACCACATTCTAAATATTTTAATACTTCCTAGTACCCCCGTAGCTACAGAAAGCAAGCTGCAAATAAAAACCCTACATGCTTCAAGTTTTATTAGGTTGTCTGTGCGTGCTACATACCATCAAGTCACTTCTGTCTTTATGGCAATGTTGTGGTAAATTAACGACTGTCCAAATGTCCAATTGTTAACAGCCTTGGTCAGGTCTTGCAAACTAAGAACCGTAGCTTCCTTTATTGTGTCAATTCATCTCATGTTGAGTCTCCCTCTTTTCCTACTCTCATCAACTTTTCCTAACATTGTTGTCTTTTTCAGTGAGCCTTGCCTTCTCTCAAAGTAATCAAAGTATGATAGATTAGTCATTTTGGCATCTAGGGACAGTTCAGGCTTATTTTGATCTAAAACCCACCTTTTTTGGAGGGGGGGGGTGTTCCACAGTATCCGTAAAACTCTTCTTGCCTAATTTCCCTTGATTTTTTAGGTCTTATGGAACAGATCCCTTGGCAACCTTGGCCCCTTCCACACAGCAAATATATAACGGGTTGCAGTCGTTTTTGCGTACACATGCGTCCGTGCAGGCAGTGATTGGAGCCCATGGAAACAATCCAGGTTGCTGTCACATCTTTGCAAGATGTGTCTTTAAAAAAAAATTCTTCCCACACATGTGTAGCTACACAGGCATGCACAAATGAATCCCCACAACCATGCTGATGGCCCACAATACAACCAGCTGCACCTGCGTATCTATGCAGATATAAGCACGAAATTTTCAAAAAGAAAAGGGAGTCAAATACAGCGTCTCCTGCCTGGCCATTTGCTCAGGACCGGCTGCAACCTGGGATTTTTTTGAAAGGACCACTTGTTTAGCAATTTCCAAAAAAACCCAGGTTTGGGGAAATAACATGGGGCAGATTCATTTGGGGGGCAGGACCTGTGCAAAGTCTCACCCCAATGGGTTATTTAGCGTCCTGTGTTTCTTGGCCCGTGCGGAATGGGCCCTTGATTTAGCAATTTAATTGGATATGGAGCAATAGTTTCCTTTGCTATTTTGAAGTAGCTGTGCATTCCAATGTGTAGGAAACCCAATGTGTACCAACCCTACCACTAATAATTAGTTTAATTTGAATCCATGCAATCATCTAGACACAGAATATTGTAAAAACTGCATTGTTGATATTGTGTGTGTGTGTAATGCTAGATGTTTGGATTTAAATGCTAATAGCAGTATCATGTAGACAACAGAGCATAATTTATGGAGAAAAACATTCTGTTGATCCACCCTACTGAATATACTCTGGAGATCCCTTGTAATGCTGGAAGAACTCCAGGCCCCATCTGGAGGATTACTACCCTCTTTCTGCAACATGCTCTAGATCTATTTGATGCAGAAGCAAGCATTTAGCCTGAGCAAAAAGTGCATTCACTGAAAAGTACTGTATTCCCTTTGAAAGCTTAATGCTCATCTGGAAGCCAGTGTTTTGCAATTCTAAACCACTCGCTTGAACATACCATCTCTACGCTACTGTCAGGTCAGATAATTAGCTCAGCAATAAATAGAGGTTGCATCCATGCCACTAGGCTATCAGTGCACAAACATTTTAAACAAATCCTGTTAATTTCCAGCCTTGTAAACTTTCTTCAGTACATTCCATTCCATTACGTGAGGAAAATAATCCTGCCAAGAAGATTAATTCATCTGACAAATGTTGAAATGCATACTAAAACCAACCACCCTCCCTTTTAAAAGGTGTTTGATTAACAGATCTTTAATGAGCCTGCTCTCTGAGCTGAGACATATTCTGTTGAAATGATGTATCAAAGCACGCTCCAGATGTGGCGGGCCATTGCTGCAAAATTGGTACAAATCATTCTAATTCTCGCTACTCACCATCCATTAATATACTGTTTTCTTGCAAAACATACACAGATATTCTGTATGTTATATTCAGTGCCTGATTCTAAAACCTAGCTTCATTAACTCGGTTAAAGATACCATAGCTCTGAGTTCTGATCTATTTCCAATGTCAACTGCATTGTAAGCATTAAATAGATATTAGAGAACAGCTGGCAGAAATGTGCCGGATCATTTCAAATTATAAGTGGAATGCAGAGGAGGGCAGCTGCGTTTGACTGCTACATCAAAAACGAACAGGTGTTTTGTGGTACCTTAAAGACATTCACTGTAGCACAAGCTTTCATGATACATCTCATACATATACATAGTAAGTGCTGAAGGGAAAAAAAGTGATATAAAGCAAACTCGTGGAACCATGAAATGCAGAAGAAGAGTTTGGATTTATACCCCACCTTTCTCTCCTGCAAGGAGACTCAAGGTGTCTTGAAGCATAAGTTCTTGACCATGTACTCAGTTGTGCACATAAACAAATGCATCTAGGTGCAACATAACATGTGAAATGTCACTCAACAAATCTTCATTCTTCTGTCTTTTAGCTTGCAAAAATGTTTGCTTTTCTGGGTCTCTGTATGTCTGCTTCAATGAAATTGAAACTTAATGGAGATCCTTACTCCTAGAGGGATAGGCATCCAATACTATAACTTTCTCATTTAAAATATACAACGAAACCAAAATAAAAAGGCTATGAAGTGTGAGTTGTGCAAAAACTGCACATCATATTTGAACTGGACATAATTGATTCTCCCATGGTTATTGTACAAATTACTGTCAAAAAATGTCTTAGTTGTTTTTAGAGAAGCTTTTATTGAAAGGGGATATTTATGCATGATTTTAGTAAATTTTCCCCATTTCTTTCTGCATTAATTTGATTGGCCTGCTGTCAGGCAAACTTTCCAGTTTCATTTTACCATTTATTCACAGTTTTCGTTATATTTGCATAAGTATAATGAGTAGAATGGAGGTAGAATCACATGCTTAGAAATAGGTACCTCCAATCATTTATCCTCTTTCACATTCCCCACAATCACCATCAGCATCAGTCTTCATAGATTTGTCCGTCCTTGTTTACACTTCTGTCAGCATAAAACAAGCCCCATTGTTTATGTTCATGGGCAGCACCCACTGGGCAGCACCTAATGGCATAGGATAAAATGGGGACAAATTATAATTATGACTATCCAATGCATCTAACTGTTTCAGTGTTCTCAGTGAAATACTCTATGGTTGCAATTAGGCCAGGAGTCTCACACGATCAAATCATGTGTGTATGAAGTATCATCAAGCTGCAGATGACTTATGGGAAGGGGCTTTTAAGGCAAGCGAGAAGCAGAGGTTGTTTTGCAGTGCCCTCTTCTGCAGAACCTTCCTTGATGGCTACTGTAATGATTGTAGTGTGTGTGTGTCTTTAAACAGAGAGCTGATTTGGAGAGAGAAAGGGGGGTGAGAGGGAGATGAGAGAGTGAAATGATTGGTTGATTCTGGAGTGTGCATGTGAGAGGGCTATGTTGGACTGACAGAATGTGACAGGATTTCATAATGAAAAGACTGAGAGTGTCAAAACTCTTGTTATGGAGAGTTAAAGCTCTGTGTGAGCATGGTAGAATGTGTTAGCGCTTCTAAGTGAAAAGATTGAATGAGTAAAAGCTCCGTGTGAGGAAATAAAAATGTGGCCAAGTTCTGTCTGAGCAAGTCAGAGGCCTCCTCTGCACAGCAAAGGGATAAAGTAACCCATTTTCGGGATAAAGCAACCCATTTTCCTGTTTTTGCATTCACATGCAACTGTGCAGGCAGTGATTGGAGCCCATGGAAACAATCCAGGTTGCTGCCGTGTCTTTGCACAGAGACACGTCTCGTATTAAAAAAATTACTTCCCACTGATGTCTAACTATGCAGGCATGCACAAATGAATCCCCACAGCCATGCCAATGTCCCACAATATGACCAGCTGCACCTGCGTAGCTATGCAGATGTAAGCTGCAAAAAAGTTTAAAAGGAGGCAAATAAAACACCTCCTGTTCGGCTGTTCACTTGCAAGTGACTGCAACCTGGGATTTTTGAAGAGACTAGCTAATGGTGCAATTTAAAGAAAAACCCAGCTTGGGGAAAATAACATGGGGCAGATTCATTTTAGGGGTGGGATCTGTGCGAAGTTCTCCCCCTCCCCAAAATGCTTTTAACTATCCCACACCTGTGTTTATTGACCCATGCAGAAAGGGCCAGAGAGAGATAAAGCTCTGTGAGAGAAAGTTAGAGCGAGACAAAGCTCTGTGAGAGCATAGCAGAATGTATTAGGGTTTCTGAGTGAAAAGTTCCAGTGTGGCATAGTTCTGTGTGAGCAAGTCAAAGTGTACTTAAGCTCTATGTGAGAAGGCTTGTTGATTCAGTAAAGACAAATCAGTTAAAAAAAACCTGGAAAAAAATGCCTATGTTGGCTTTTTTTCGGGTTTCATTCAGCCACAAATACAAGTTGCGACATAAAACTTGAGCTGAATACGTAACAAACCTGATAAGCCAAATCACTATTTAGTTTATTGGATTTTGGCCATTTAAAGTGTAAGGGAGTCTTTCATAGTGGCTAGACACTTGGAGTCCCTTTAAACTAGTTTGAATTTTTTTCCAAACCAGCAACTTACTTTTTCATTGTGTCTGTTGGCTTTCTTTTGGGGTCAAAGGGGAGGGGGCTGCTTAAAGGCCAGTAAGGTTGCTGAAGCTGGCTGCAGTCTTCTTTTCTCCTTCCCTGGTGTCAGCTGCACTAGGCATCCCCTATGTGTTGGTTTTCAGAGCAACAAATGGGAGAGCCCTCTGGAGATTCACTCCCAAACAATATATGACATGAATTTCTGCAGGGACCTATCTATCTAGGTCCTTGCAGAGTTTGCATCTTTAGTGACAGAAGTGGGGAGAACGCTGACTGTGGCCAATAAAATCTGAGCATAACTGCCAACACTGCTCCTTGGCCAACCAGGGAAGGTTTTTATTCCCTGGGATATTTTCAAACTTTTGAATGCCTGGCTGGCCCAAACAGCATAAATTACAGTGCTGGTTCCTAGCAGTCCATTCTGTTCCAGACTGCGGTAGAGTGATAGTTCAAGATATTTCCCTTTGGATTTTGCACTTGTCTTTTGTCTTGTCTTTGAAGAACCTCTCTTCATGAGATAGCATCAGCCCTGCAGAGGAGACTTGCCTGGAGAAGAAAGTGCTGAAGGGTTTGCGTGACCAAGTTTAATGCTTTAAAAATTATTTTTAATTTTTTAATTGTTTTTATTTTTCTAGTTGCACTTGGCGGTGGGTTGGAGGGGAAGGGCTTGGGCTCAATGCCCAGGCTAAACCTACACAGGCCTAGTTTGACCTGTTTATTTAAAAGTTATCTTAAGGGGGAAAATGCTTTTTTTTCTTTGTTTTCCCCCTTCTGTAAAAGTTATATAATTGATTGTTATTGTGTGTGTTCTGTAAAAGTTCTGCGTTTCTGCTTGAAGACGGCTGTTGCTGTGGTGTTAACAGGTTTGTGGGGAGAACTTTTTTAATCTGATAGTTAAATCTCCCCCTTCACACTTGGGTGCTTTTGCATCACTGCCTTTACCATTATTTTGTGCATTATTGCTTCTGTTTCTTGATTGTTGGATTTTGGTTGGGTTTGCTGCTGTTTGAAGATTTGTTGTTACGGTTTACCTCCACTCCTAAAGCTGAATTCCACCCTTTGGTCTTCTTCTGTAGTGTTTTCTGGCAGATTTTTATAATTAAGGCTAACCAAAGCACCACACTCCAACAACAAAAGAACATAGACACAGTCCATAGTAGACCAAGACAATATGGCATGTATGCAAAACAAACACTTGAGCAAATAACAGGAATACAAATGTTACATATCTGCTTCAATGAAATCCTACAGATTCATTGCTGCATCCCGATCTGGCACTATTTCTTGGAAGGGAGGCCTCAGAAGGGGACTACAGAATAACAATTCGACAAATATTTTACAAGGTTTGAGTTCTGTATGATGGACATTTTATCTAAGAAAACCAAATTGTAGCTGAACTGCTTTGACCTTTTGGATATTCTGTAAAGTTTTACGGACTGGATACTATGGTATCTTGCCTTGTTTACTGCTTCATTGATCTCCCAGCAATAGAGCATAATACTGAACCAATCAAAGGCAAGAATTTTTTAAAAGGTCAGCATTTTATGGCTTCCTCCTTTTGCAGAAAATCTAATGAATTTTCTGTCATGGTAGTTTTGAAGCTAACCAAATATATTAAAACCATATGTTAAATAAATGAAATCTTCTTTCATTATAAAGATCACAACAGTACTGATAAGAAACAAAGGTTTGCTCCGCACAGCGCTAATAAGACATTCTTAGGACCTAAAAAAGGCCATCTTGGGAAAGCATTCTGCACAGTTTTTTCCCCCCAAGATGTCCTCAGGATGCCTTATTTCTGCTCAAGGCTTTTTTTAGAAAAAAACAACTTTAAAGTGCACCCCCCCCCCCCCTCACAAGCCAACTGCAAGACTTCTCCTGCCTGGCTGTGTGGAGTGCAGAATTCAGGAGGCATCTTATTTTCCCTACCTTACTGTTTTGCTTTCTGGTCAGTTTCACCATCAATTTGTGCCCAACATTTTGTGTGCTGCTGAAGGGATTCTCTCTACCTCCATTTGCTGAAGGTTGCCTAGAATGTTTGCTCTGCAGGCTCCAACCCTGGGTGCCTGTTCAGCCCAAAAAGTACATAGTTGTATTCAGTTGGTCCTGCTGATTCTGGCAATATGTAGTTTCCCTATTTTTTTTTAATTTTTGAGGAGCTATCTTTGTAATTACACAAACACACATAGGAGAATCTCAGTTGCTTAGAATATGGATCTGCCGACCAGAGGTGTATCGAGGGCAAATGGTGCCCAGAGACTTCCTGCTGCCTCATTGTCTTTGGGCACCCTTGACCCCACCCATGTCATCATCGACATGGGCAGGGTCAAGGGTGCCTGACTGTCACACACTCCATGCCCCACGCTCCCCTTGCCCCCCCCCCTAGCAGGCAGCAGGCAGTCCCTTCTGCCCTCCAGGTAACCAGGAAGACGGCAAGGTGTCTCGTAGTCTTCGGGCACCCTTGACCCTGCCCATGTCATCACCAACAAGGGCACCTGGTTGCTTCACTGCCCTGCCCCCCTGCTTCTGGCTGGTCTCCCAGCCGGCAGCTGGCAGTCCCTTCTGCCTTTCCCTCGGGGGAATCCAGAAGTGACTGCAGTCTCTTGGCCTCCAAGAGCTGCTTTTATAAGCACTGAGGCCTGGGGGTGGGACTCAGGGGGTTGTGGCTCCACCCCAAAGCCCTGCCACCCAGCCTCAGTGCTTATAAAAGCTCTCAGCCACTGAGAGACTGCAGTCACTTCTGGCTTTCCCGGAGGGGAAGGCGGGAGGGACTGCTGGCTGCCGACTGGGAGCCCAGCCGGAAGCAAGGGGGTGGGGGGCGGGGGCGGGGGCGGGGGGGCAGGGGGGTGAACAGGCACCCTTGACCCTGCCCATGTCGTTGATGACATAGGCGGGGTCAAGGACACCCAAAGATGATGAGGCAGCAGGAGGTTCTGCTGCCTTGCTATCATCCTGGCCATGTGGGGGGGTGGGGGGCAGAGCTGTCTTCCTGGTCATGTGGGGGGCAATTTTGCACCCCCGCATGACCAGATGGCATCCATCCCAGGACATGGGGTACCCCATGTCACTGGGCAGATACGCCTCTGCTGCCGACCAACTTTGTTTTTCTGTGCAGTCCTTTCTGATGTCTTTGCTGTCTGGACAACACAAGTCACCTCTTAAGACATTCCCAAAGTATCTTTTTTGTGCTGTGCGGAATGGACCAAAGACAGCAATCCCAAGCAAGCATACTCTAAATTCTACTGAGGTCTATTCAACGTGCCTAATACCCAGAAAAGTGTTTTAGGTTTGCCTTGAAAATTATTTAGCAATAGGGATGCTATGAATTTCTTAGTGAAGCTGTTTGGTAGACAGACTTACCTTGTTTAACACTCATGATCAGAGTGATCTGATCAGGGCTATCTTCAGACTGCATAGAGCAAATTGAACTGTTGCTCAACAGGTTTTCAGCTGCCAGTTGGCCAGAAGCTGACTGATAGAATAGAATAGAATAGAATCTTTATTGGCCAAGTGTGATTGGTAACCCACTCTGTCCCCTCAGCAAAACAACAACACAGAGAAGTTGCAAAAGGGAGCTCTTGTCTCCTGACCAAGGTGGGTGGGGAAGGAAACAATGCTTTTGATCTCTGCATTGCAGATGGGAGAGAAAGAACTAGTTTCAAATTCTTTCTCCTCCCTCCAAGCCAGGCAGGGACATATGCAATGCTTCTGAGCTCTGCATTTCACAAGAAAGAGAGCTTGTTAAGAACATAAGAACATAAGAACATAAGAACAAGCCAGCTGGATCAGACCAAAGTCCATCTAGTCCAGCTCTCTGCTACTCTAGAAATAGCCCACCAGGTGCCTTTTTTTGGGAGACTCCACAATGTAGTGATGTGAACTAAATGGCCTTCTGCGGCTTTTTTTTGCTCCCGATCGCCACCTGGTCTGTTAAAGGCATTTGCAATCTCAGATCAAAGAGGATCAAGATTGAAATTTTGTAGCCATAAATCGACTTCTCCCTCCATAAATCTGTCCAAGCCCCTTTTTTAAAGCTATCCAGGTTAGTGGCCACTCACCTCCTCTGTGGCAGCATATTCCCAAACACCAATCACACGCCAGGTGAAGTTAAAGTGTTTCCTTTTATTGAGTCCCACTGTTTCCCCCAGCATTTTCAATGAATGCCCCTGGTTCTAGGATATTGTGGAGCAAGAGAGAAAATTTCTCTTCTGTCAACGATTTTCTATCTCCCGTATGCATAATTCTTGTAGACCTCTAATCATATCTCCCTCAGCCTCTCCTCTCCAAAACTAAAGAGTCCCAAAACGCTGCAGCCTCTCCTCATAGGGAAGGTGCTCCAGTCCCTCAATCATCCTTTGTTGCCCTTCTGCACTTTTTTTCTATCTCTCCTCAATATCGCTTTTTTTGAGATCTGGCAGTGCACCAGAACTGGACACAGGTACTCCAAGTCGCGGCTCGCACTCCACTGCTTTATATAAGGGCATGACAATCTTTGCCAGTTTTATTCTCTAATTCCTTTTCTAAATGATCCCCAGCATAGAGTTTGCCTTTTTTTTTTACAGCTGCTATGCATTGAGTTGACATTCCCATGGAACTAGTCAACTAAGGCAGACGCTTAAATCCCTTTCCTGGTCTGTGACTGATAGCATCTGGACCCCTGTAAGGCAGGTACCCTGTGAAGTTTGGATTTTTTTTGCTTGCCCTATGTGCATCATCACTTTACATTTTGCTACATTGAACTGCATTTGCCATTTCTGGAGCCCACTCACCCACTTTATCATAGGTCCGCTTTGGAGCTCTTCGCTAATCCTTTTGTGGTTCCTACCACCCTGGGCATAATTTGGTATCATCTGCAAACTTTGGCTACCACGCTTACTCCACCTCCCTACTTCTAGGTCATTTATGAATAGGTTAAAAGAGCACTTGGTCCCAAAAGCGGATCCCTTGGGGACACCCACTCCCACATCTCTCCATTGTGAGAACTCTCCCGTATTTCACACCCACTTTTGTTTCCTGTTTCTCAACCAGTTTTTTTAATCTTCATAGGAGGACTTCCCCTCTTATTCCTTCATTGCTGGAGGTTTCCTCAACAGTCTCAGGTGAGGAACTTTTGTCCAAAAAAGCCTTTTGGAAATCCAAGTAGAACCAATGTCCACCGGTTCACCCCTCTGTCCACATGCCTGTTTACACCTCAAAGAACTCTAGTAAGTTTCCAGGGCATTACATTTGCTCCTTGCAAAAGCCATGCCTGACTCTTTCTCAGCAGGTCTTGCTTGCTTTTCGGGACATGTTTTTTATAATTTTATCTTTAATGATAGATCTCTACTAATTTACCTACTAGGAACAGATGTCAAACTGATCATCATTCGTAATTCGGTCCCGTCCCAGATCCCTTCTTGGAAAGATTGGTGTGACATTGGCCATCGCTTCCAGTCTTCTAGGGATGGAGCCTGATTTCTGTGGGATAAGTTGAGTATATTAAAGTGAGAAGATCAGCAATTTCATGTTTGAAGCTCTTTAAGAACTCTTGGGTGAATGCAATCTGGGCTAGGGGATTTGGTAACATTTAGTTTATCAATGGCTGCCAGAACTTCTTCCCCTTGTCTACCACTCATCTCTTTTAGTTCCCTGGATTAAGCCTCCCAAGGAAGCTTGGTTCAGGTGCAGAATGTTTCCTCACCTCCATCTTGGAGTGAAGACAGATGCAAAGCACTCATTCAGCTTCTCTGCAATCTCCCAGCTATCTTTTTTAGCACACCCTTGTTCCTTTGTCATCTAACGGGAATTTCACCAGCTTCCCCTTTGCTGGTTTCCCTGCTTTGATGATGTACTTGAAGAACTTTGTTTGTTGCTGGTCTTGATGTTCTGCAGCCATGCGTTCCTCATAATCCTTTTGCCTCCCTACTAGCTAACTTGCTTCCTTTTGCCACCATTTGTGTTCCTCTCATATTCTTCTTCATCAGCCAAACTGGATCTCCATTTTCTTAAAAGACATTTTCTTTGTTCTGATAATTTCCTCAACATCCCTTGTTAACCATGAGGTGGCTTTCTTTTTTGGACTGGGTGCTGCCTTTTCTAACCCAGGAACACATTCCAGCTGAGCTTTTATTACTGTGTTTTTAAATAACCCTCCAAGTATCCTGGACAGTTTGACTTCTCTTGATTTTCCCTTTCAGCTTCCCTGCATGCACTATCCCCTCATCTTTGAGAAATTTCCTTCTCTGGAAGGCTTTAATGTAACTACATTAGTAGATGTGCCACTTGTTCGTGATGTTGAGATACTGAATCTGACAGTATTGTGGTCGTTGTTCTCCTATCGCTCTCAACAACACTGGACTTCCTGCACCAGGTCCTGGGTCCCACATAGAATTAGATCTAGGATCATTCCTCCTGGTTGGTTCCACAACCATCTGCTCCTATTACAGTCACTTAGCATATCCAGGGAATGCTCTCTCCTTACTATGACCTCGAACATGCATTTTTCCAGTTTATATGGGGATAGTTAAAATCACCCATTACCACACTACATTTTTTGTTTTTGTTGGCCTCTCTAATTTTTTTTTTTTTTTTTTTTCCATCTCAGAATCCTCTTGTGCACTTTGGTCAGGGGACGAGTAATATATTCCCACATTAAACTGTCTTTCACACCTGGTATTGATATCCACAGTGATTCTTGTAGGGGGAACCAGCTCCTCTTTGCATTGTCTATTTTATGTGATACTATGTTCTCTTTGATGTGTAAAGGCAACTCCACCTACACAGCTCTGTCCTATCCTTTCCTATAGAGCCTGTAGCCTGGTATAACAGTATCCCACTGGTTCTCCTCATTCCACCACAAGTTCCTGTAATGCCCACTATATCAAAGTCCTCCCTCAAAACTCTGTAATTCTAAGCTCCCCATTTTGTGGCTCTAATGCTTCTACTATTAGCATAGAGAACACCTGTATACCCTGTCTCTGTCCTTAACCTGGGATTTATGTGCTTTACCCTCAAGTCTTCTTTTTTTTGTAGACACTATCCCTTGTCACATGCACATTGCTATGTTCACCGGCTTGTATGTGGTTGATTTAGAAAAACCTCCCACTCTGTCTGCATCCCCATAGATACTGTATTCCGGACCGGTGTCACCTCAGCTCCTGTCAAGCTTCTCTTCCCCTCATGCGATCCAGTTTAAAAGCTGTTCTACCACCTTTTAATGTTGAGCGCCAGCAGCCCTGGTTCCCCTCTTAGTTAAGATGAAGTTCAACTCCGGCTTGTACAGGCCTACCTTTGTCCCAAAGGTTCCCCAGTTCTGACAAAATCTTGAAACCCTCTGCCTTACACCACCTTCTCTCATCCACGCATTGAGACCTCCTGTATCTCCTCATGCCCTAGCTCGCTTCGGGCCTCTGGGCAAGGTGGAACGGTAGTGCATTTCTCGAAGAATGCCACCTTGGAGGTCCTGGACTTCAACCTCTCTGTTTCCTAGCAGTTCTAAATTTAGCTTCCAGAACCTCCCTGCTACATTTCCCAATGTCGTTGGTGCCAATGTGGGACTATACAACTGCTGACTCCACCTCAGCACTGTCTGTGCCTGAGCCTAGATTTGCAGTGACATCCGCCAACCTTCGCACTAGGCAGGCAAGTCGTCACCATCGCGGTCATCACGCCTCTCACAAACCCAACTCTCACCCATTTCTAATGATCGAATTGCACCCACTCACAAGGAGCCCCCCCCACTTCCCCCGAAATCCCCAGTGCGAGAGGATAGCTGATCACCAGTTAAGGAAGGGATCCCATCTAAGGGAGTACCTTCCCCCACCTCAGACTGGCACCTATGCATCCCCAAGTCCTTCATTCTCCATGACATCTGAAGAGATGTCACCTGGGAGATGGGACCCGGCTGTTAAGTCCCTGAAAGCCTCGCCTGTCCACCCTCTCTGCTCCTTTCAGCTTCTCCAGGTTCACGCCACCTTGGTTTCAAGAGAACGCACACGCTCCTTGAGTGCCAGGAAGCTCATTGCAGTGAGTGGCACACCCACGACTTCTGGGTCCTAGTGGCAGATAGTCATACATGTGACACTCAGTGCAAAACACTGGAAAGCCCCCCTCCCCCTGCTGGCTTTCTCTTCCTATCCCTTCCAAGCTGGGTGAAGGAAGATGCAATACTTTTAATTAGGGGTGTGAAAAATATTTTATCAGCATTTTTCAGATTTGACTTTAATGGAGCTGAAATTTTTCACCAAAATCGAAAAAATCCAAATACCCATGCTGGTAAATGAGTTTTTTTCCCCTGAGTTTTTTTTCTGGAAGGCTGAAACTTTTCGGCTTCATTAAAGCCTGTGAAAATTTTTTTAATCTCTGGGAAGATGCTTTTCAAGTTAGAGGCACCAAATTTGCCGTGAAAGATTTGCAGTTAAAAGAACTGCTCAATTTGGTGAAGACTGGATGAAAACAATTGAAAACTCAAATTGAAAATGGGGAAATCTCTGTAGAGTCTTCAGTGATTCCGAGAGCTACCCTTTGCCACTTCTGGTAAGAACTTCCAGTACATAAGAATGCCTTTAAGGAAAAAAATATTATCCTACAATGCTGTAGGAGAATTGTATTCTCTTGCAATGCTGCACCCCGACCCTCCTCCTAGTTGCTAGACACTGCATGGCAACCTTTCCAACAAGGAAGTCTACAAGGTAATAATAACCTATTGATTTTGATTAGTAATGTTAGGAGGAAGTGGCAGACAAGCTGGGTTGCTGTCTCCTGTGGCAGCCTGATAATCTTAGCAACATCAAGTTTCAACATATCAGGTTGCAGTAACCCAGAAGACACTACCTGGACCTCTTGACCATCTCTAGAACAAACTGTGACTGAAATAAAAATGAAGTCTAATATTGACATGTGTGTAATCAAAATAGGTGGAGACTGCATGTACTGGAAGTATGTCTGGCCTTTTTTCCCCCCAAACATCCTGTGCAATAATGCCATCAGTTTTCATTCTCACTTCCTTAATATGCAGATGAGGAATGAGTGAACTTTGGTCAGTGCAAGGCCTCCATTCCTAAATTTAGGCTACTCACTACTATGCTAATACCTCTCCATTGTATATAGCAGGGACAATGAATTTATTTCCATCTATTTGACATTGTAATTAAACTTTACGTTTATGGTTTTATAAATGGAACAGCAGCATGCACAGAAAGACTTAGAGCCTTTTATGTTCAATTGAGGAACACAAGCAATTTATTTCTTCAAGGTACGTCCAAGAGTTATAGTGCTTCAGGGTAGTAAAACATAGAAGTAAACCACATGCCGAAGAGATTACCACTAAGCTGTAACTATGGTGACAGTACTGATCCTTTATAAACAGAGAACTCAGTGGGACACCACTAGAAACTCATTCCCTACCCAAAACTAGGTGCTGAAGATTGCAATACTCTGAAGCAGCAATTTTCAGCTACATTCTGGGAAGTTCCATGAGGCAGTGGCGTAACTAGGCAAACTGGAGCCCTGGGCAAAAACTGAGTTTGATGCCCCCCCAGGCGCGTGCCCAATGCAACACGCGCACTCTTCTTGTAGGTATGCCCAGTGGCGTATCCAAGCAAACTGGAGTTTGGCGCCCCCCATGGACAGCCACCCTCCCCCACTGTGACCAAGCAATGATTTTTTATACCAGGTCATTTCAAAGTCACCATCACATTATAGAACATGCCCCAACTCACAAATCTTAAACACAGCAATAAAAGCCATGCCAAACAGCAGATAATAATTTTTTTGAAAACGCTTTCAAAATGCTTTCAAAATGCTTCTATTACTGCTATGAAAACATTTTATGTATCCTGTCCCCCAATTGGGAAACAGCATCACTTTCAATGTTATTTTTAACTAGGAACCTAGATTCTTCTCCTTTAAGGTGGGATTTAAAAGGAGACTCAGCTCCCCTAGTTTAAACAAGTGATGCTGAAGTCCACCCCCCAGACAGCATCATTTTCTAAATGGTGTTTAAAACCTAGGGAGCCCAGATTCTCCTTTTTTAAATTCACCTAAAAGGGAGAATGTCTGGAATTCTAGATTTAAATAACATTGAAAGATGATGCTATTTTGGGGTTGATTCTCCCCACTCTGAAAACAGCTGAATAAACTTTCAATAATGCCTTATCTGCCTTCTTTGTTTTAACGTTAGCGATGAAGAGCCTACAGCCTACTCCGTTACGCCCTTTCGTCCAACTATACCAACGGGATTTATAACAAAGTACCAACTGAGGGGTAGAATTGCAGTTGCCAAATAGGGAGGTGTTGGCTTCGGAATATATATATTATTTGAATGCTCATACTATGATGAATCGTTAAGTACTTCTGTCCTTTGACCAGACAAACTCTCTTTGGCTAAAGAAAGAAAAGGTTAAAAATACTGTTATCAGATACCAATAAAAATCTAGCGTATTCTGTTTGCCAAGTTTGCCTGGATATCAAATAAAATCCAGGAAGGCCGGAGGAATATTACGACAGAGCACTACCTAGCTCTGCCAGCTAATCACTGTGTGGTATTGATAGACTGACCTTCCACTCATTATTTTGAGCTGATGTTCTGAGTTCCTGAGGCCTATTATCTGCATTTTGTTAACTGTTTTAATCTGTATATTTGTAATATCTGTACATTTTACGATTTTAATTCTTTTGGATCTTGCTGGTCAATGACCGTAAATAAACTATGATGATGATGACTCTGAAACAGCATCACTTTCAATGTTTAAACTGGGGACTTCATATTCTCCCTTTAAATCCATGTCAAAGGGGTGGGGGTTTAAAAGGAAAATCTGGGGAAATTTGGGGGGTGCCTGCTGCCAGGGGTGCAATTGTTAGGCTAGCAGCACCAAACTTTCATGGTATCAGTAAGAGACTCTCCTGATGATACCTCCCAGGTTTGGTGAAGTTTGGTTCAGGGAGTCCAAAGTTATCTGCACCACTCAAAAGATGTAGCACTTATCTCCTGTATTGAAGCTCCCATTGGGAAACAATGGGGGGGATGGGGGCGTACTCTTTGGGGAGTCCATAACTTTGGACTCCCAGAACCAAACCTCACCAAACCTGGGTGATAGCATCAGGAGAGTCTCCCAAACAATCCCTGAAATTTTGGTGCTGCTAGCCTAACAACTGCACTTTCTGCAGGCCAAAAATGGAAAAACGCTGAAAATACAAAAAATCCCACAGACGAACCTGCAGTTTTTGTGCCCCCAACAAGGCTGCGCCCAGGGCAACTGCCCACTTTGCCCAATGGGAGGAATGCCTCTGCCATGAGGTTCCCCAGAAGCATATGAGGTTTTCCTCAATATAAACAAGGGTAGTACACTTCTCCAAAAAATCAGTACTTTTTGTGCAGTCACTGGAGAAGATTAGGCACATTCTAGATTACGCTCTTAGTTAACCTAGCATGATATTTAGGTCTGGTAGACCTGTCTGGTGCACACAAATGTATACTCTGGAAAATGTCCTTGAATACTTTGTAACAGTGATTCCATGATAGACAGGTTTCCTCAGCAGACTGCTTTAAAGACTGTTCCACCTGGTCCAACTTTTAGTTCAAGTCACATATAAGGTAGCCCCATGGTTGCCTAAGGAATGCTGAGGGCCGCAGCAGCTGCACACCAGAGGATCAGCCCTTCCCTTGGTGCACGTGCCCCATGGAGGGAAAATCTGCTGGCATAGTGCCATGACTTCCACAAGCAGATCCCCACCCTAACTTTGAATGGAGCTTTTAGAGTGTCATCCTAAGCAGTTACACCCTTCTTAGCCCAGTTGATTTAGAAGGGTTTATCACTGCTTTGGATTACACTGCAGCTTTCTGAATGGTCAAGCCTAGTCCTCCCTTCTTTCTCCCGAACACTTAAAGGAAAGCTCATAAAGATGGAATTTTGTCAAACTTTACCAACTGGACCACCTGGAAAAAAATGCCTTCCATCCAAGAATTCACCCCAGTATTTCCAATATTGTGACTGCTCACTGTCCAAATACAGGAGCCCAGTTGCAGACTAGTAGCTGGCAGAAAAGAGGGTGGAAGAGAGGAGCCATGAAGGTTTCCGCACAGAACACTCAAGCTCTTCAATTTTTAAAATGAGTCTGGTTGAAGCAGGATGATGGCTTACCATCTCACAGTGCACTGCCAGGTCACAACCTAAATAGAGAGTGTGAAGAGCCAAATAGCTAGGAAGTAAACTCTTCCTTTTGGGCAGGAAGGTCCAAATGATCTCAGGCTCCCCTAAGTAGACTGTGAATTCTCAGGACATGAGGAAAAAGCCTTTATGCTCAAACTCACTTGCTCTTACTCCTGCTGCTCACTCTTGATTTGTAGCAGAAGCCATAATGGACTAAACCTTTACCTAAAAACTCCATCTTGTCCATACCGGGAGGGACCATGGAAAGAAGACCCATTAATGAAAACTTAGGTAATGCTGACCTTTAGATTGCTACAACTTCAAGCAAAGGTAGTCAGCCCTAAATCAACCCCTAGAATGCTTCAAATGAAAGGCAATTGAGCAGGGGAAATGTAGGAACAGTGTCTTTTACGAGAAGGTGAAGCTACAAATACTGAGATGAGATGTACAACGGAAAGGATTGTTTTATTCATTTGTTTTGCAATTAATAAAGATTTTATGGCAAATTTTATGCCCCCTTCAACTTCTGCAGCAATAGACTTTGAATCATTTGCAGACCCTTCTGAGAATAACCAGGCTCTGAAGCACCTGAGTCAGCACTTCAAAGCTTTTATGAGCCAAATTCTTGCTCAAATGAATTTCTGATGAGCTATGTTCATTTAATATAATTTCCATGCATGTTTTGCAGTTTCATTTTAGAAAATTTCTGGAAATGCTCATTAAATCCATCTAGGTATCTTCTTACTGGAAATGTGAAGTTTTACTATATATATTACATTGAGAAGTTTTTTAAAAAAATGAGTAAACAAAGTAAAACATTAAAACTTTTAATATTGTGCTGTGCTTTTCAATTTATCATAATCCAATTACGTATGTTCAAAGTTCTAGCTTCTGAGGGGATAATACATGATAAATCCAGTTATGTTTCTCTTGAGAACTGAAACAGAATTCATATTGCATTCAATTTTACTCCAATGTCATTATTGTATTTATGTATTTTAGGGGAATTTCTCTCAGTAAATTGTATTTGAGCGACATCACCGTAACTCTATAATATAGCTGCCAAAATTGATAACCTCCATTTTGGTTTTAAATCTTTAACTTTTCAACTTTCCATCAGATCTTCTGGAAAAAATGTTCAGGATATCATCTTTTAGCAAGAGTCATGACAAGAATGCTGCACAAGAGCTCACCAAGGACAATCCAGTCACATTAAAAAGCATGCTTTACATAGGAGAGTCAGGTCTTTGTTTAAGGATGTACTCTTTATTACATTACATTTTCTCACTAAATTTCTTCTTTATTATTATTTATTTATCCACAAAATCTATACCCTGCTTTTCTGTCCTCATTAGGGCCAGCAAGGCTGCTGACAGATTAAAAAATCCATAATAAAAACACTTCTTAAAAACAATGAAAAATCATTACAATGATTAAGACCAAGCTAAAATACACATGCAAAATTTAACAGTAATTGAAACACTGGAGAAGAAGGTCGAATCACTGAATGCCACACAAAACTGAAAATTCTTCATGTTCTGGCAGAAGATGGCAACAGAAGGGAAAAGGCGAGTTTCTCTGGGGAGAGAGTTCCGGAGTTTTGCTGCTATGAGCAAGAAAGACACATCCCCAGACTTACCCAGGAGCACCATTGCGGTTGGGGAGGAATGTGTGGTTGCTCGCCTCCCTCTGGCCGGAGGTCACGTGATAAGGGGGAACCGTCATGTGACAGGGGAGCCAGGCAAGCCTATTTAAGGCTGTGCCCGGGCCAGCTTGGCCTGTTTGGAGGCAGTGAGCCAATGGACCCACCCTCCCACTCCAGGTTTTGGGGTGTCTGTGGGTTGTTTGTTACTGTTCATTGTTAATACTTCATTGCAGCCTGGGCAGTTTTGGGGCCTCAACAAGAGGTCTGGGGTAGTGGAGGGTGCAATGGAGTCTTACGTTCCAGGCTAGGGAGAGAGATCCGGGCTAGGGAGAGAGATTATCCCACCGCTACCACCAATTGCAACAGGGTCGCCTTATATTTACCAGGCAAGGAGGTATGATCCCACCACTAGCCACCACTTGTAATGGGGACGGGTGGCCTGCAATCAAGGTTCCCACTAAACTGACCAGTGGGGTTTTCTTTTGTCACCCAAAATATCCCAGGTTAGTGTTCAGGGATCTTCTTTTTACTCTGCTGCCACCATAAAAGAGAAGAAACTAGGAATCCCAAAAACTGCTGCTGGCTGCCAAATATGATAAAGGATCCCACCTCACATTCACTCTTGGTCTGAGGGGAATGTCCTTCAGAGTCCCATAAACAAAAATGGAGGGAACTCAAAATTGGCTGGGATTCTAGTCTCACAGACAGGCACTCTTCAACCTCTCACACACAAACACAGGCTGGCTCGAGGGTAACTTGAACACAGTAATTGAAATTTATTTTTAAAACAAAAGAAAGGCTTCTTAAACTGGCTCAGAGAGGTACTAACGCTTGATGGATTCAGAGAGGTTCTTTTCACTTAAAAATTACAGAGCTTCAGATGTTTCTTAGGTTTCACACATACACAGACACATGCAGGTGTCTCTTCAGGTACGATTTTGCTTTAGGTCAAACTTCTTCACAGACAGACACTAGTCCTTTCTGATCCACACCCCACTGAATACACTCACACCGCCTATGCCCAGTGAGATTCAGGCACACATAGCCTCCCTCTCTCACCCTAATCCCAATTTGGCTTCACTGCCTCTGGATCGGGCTTTTCCCAAGACTGGTGGTACACAGTGTTATGGCAGACTCTATGTCTGGACAGTCTTCACTGTCAAGCCCCTGACTGGCATGTCACCCTGCACCAAACTCAGGACTTCCTCTCTCTGACAAGCCTCCTCAGCTAGCAGAGTGACTGGACTTCTGTCAGCCAACTCAGCTTCAGATCTGACAGACCACTCTCTGCCAAACTCTGGCTCCTTCTGATCTCTGTATTAGAGTCTCTTCAGAGAGTGTGAAACTCCTGACAGGCTCTGCTCTGTCTATATATGCTGCCAGCACTTTAGCTCCCCCTATCCCTGGCCAAAGGCAACTGTGCCTTTGCTCGACCAATCAAGTGGGTTATTTTGTATAGTGGAGTCTTTTCTCTAACTCTGGCTGTCACTAAGGCCTTTTCAGCAGGCCTGCTTCACACCAGCCCTTCAGGGTGGGGCAAGTCCGTTACAGAGGGCTTGATGGTGTAGACCGTGGAGGCTCTGTTTCTAGCTTGCTACCCCTAGCAGAAAGGGGTGTCACTAAATGGGTACATGTCAGGACTTTCTATTGTGCCTAGAAACTGTGTAAGCTTTTCCTTAGGGAACTTGCATGGGGTGCTGTGAAAATTCCACACATGTGACCTGCTGCAGATCCAGTCATATCTCAGCCATTAATGTTGATAAGAGATGCACAGGCAAACACTGAGGCAAACACATCCCCTACGGGGATGGGGCGGTATAATAAATCGAAAAAATAAATAAATAAAAATAAATAAATATATGACAGCCTGGGCTTATGAATACTTCATTTAAACAATTGGTGGTAAAGTGAAGCACTACTGATGGGTGGCTGTTTTTCAAGGTGTATTGTGTATGTACAAGAAGTAACTTGGTGAATATAGTGGGCAATCTGAACTGCTTGACAAACAAACAGTTCATCAGGCAAACAGCATGAGCTCTAAACTAGCGTATACAACTCTGCTTAGGAAAAAAGACAGTCTGACATGCTTTCTTCTTGAAAACTCACTCCTCCAATCACCGCCCACTGAATCTGGAATCTTTCCTCTCCAGCCCCTCTCCTAGACTGCATTCTATTTAGCCAGACTTCTTGTGTGATTTTGCCCATTTCTCCTCCTTGCAACCCCCATTCCAAACGGTTTTTTTAATCTGTGTGAGTACCATGATCCCTAGCATAGTCTTATTGCAGGAACACTTTGTGATTCTTGGGCCCTGGGAAAAAATACAGGATAACAACTCAGAATCCTGCTTGGGGATAAGCTCAAAAAAATACTGTGCAAGAATTTTTTTCTATTTTAGAAATTCAGTTTAGTCCTAGGTGTTTTTGTAGTTTGATTATATTATGGAAAGTCACCATCTGGGTTTAATTATACTGTTAATCATGATGTCACTTGTTTTTGCTATCTGATCTTACCTTATTATGATGTTTTATTTATTATTTTATTTATTTATTTATTAAACTTTTATACCGCCCCATCCTCTAGGGGCTCTGGGCGGTGTTAAGGTATTATGATTGTTATTATGTTGTTATAATACTATGATGAGATAATGTTGTTATGAAATGTTATTGATATTTGAAATATTGTTTATTGTTGTTGTAGCCTGACATCTGACTATTGTTGTTATGTTTATAGTGTTTATTGTTCTATCATGATTGCTGATGTTTTGATATTTTGTAATACCATCCTGAACCCTCCGGGGGAGAGCGGTATAGAAATTAAATTACCATACCATACCAAAACAGCTTGTGTAGAAAATCTTACTGTTCTTGTGTAACAAATCTATGGTTTGACAAACTAACAATATTTATTACCTACAGCAAAATACTTCATGACAATGTATACAGAGGAAAATTCTCTTGGTAGTATGCTTACAAACGTTCGCTATGGTTCACAAATGCATACAAAATCATAATGCACAAAATAAATACTGCTTAGAGGATCTAATGTGTCCTAATTAAATTTCAATTTGGTGTCTTCTGACTGCAATGTCCCAACAAGAGCTAGTTACCTCCTCATTTTACCCCAAGGGCTTAGTCTAGGGACTGTCTTCTAATGTTTGCCACTTTTAACACAGAATTCCATGTATTCTTTTTAACACACATATGGCTGATCTTATTCAAGAACAAGCTGACATGAGATACAGTCTTCTCCTGCTTAATGTTCCTCCTATGTCTTATGTCAGCTTGTTCCTAAGGTCAACCATATGTGTTGATATACATTATATGTCTGATATAATTACTGCTTAATGCATATACTGGTCCCAATTATCAGCAGCATAATTCTGAATATTCTTGTGCATTCATATCAACAAATTATTAAAAAACAATCTGCAAAATGTTCCCTTTATTCATGTAGACAACCAGGCTGGTTTTGCTGCCCAAATTGTTCTTTTTTAGCTTCAAAATTTTATACTTACAGAATGACACTCTTGTGATATATATTCTAGTTGTTCCCTAAAATGATAGCTCCTCTTGCTATGCACTGAAGTGTCAAGTAGGGTTGTTAACACCAGATTGGAAAATTCCTGGACATTTGGAGGTGAAGCCTAGGGCCCTTTCCGCACAAGCCAGGGGACACAAGGTGCAGTCCGGATAATTAATCCTGATGCAGCCCTGGAACTGTTCACACACTCACGTGCAAGTGACCTTGCAGCTGCTGTGGCTTGCGGTCATGCCTCCACATGGAGGCTCATCCTTTAAAAAATACTTACCTTCTCCCCTGCACCGCCCCGCAGGGAGAAGGGGTGGGCCCCTGCGGCCATGGCTGATGCCTTGGGGGCCGAAATGCCGGTCACCCTCTCCTCCAGAGCTACGCAGGAGTGATTTTTTAAAAAGAAAACCTTGGGCAAAAATGACGGCTGCCACCCGGGGCCCTTCACATGGGCGTGGTGGCAACCCGGGATATTAAAAAAGAATCTTGCATAGCGTGATTCTCAAATATCCCAGGTTCTGCCATTTAACCTGGGGCAGAGCCGATTTAGAGGCAGGCGTGGTGCGAAGTTCCCACCCCGCCTCGGGTTAAATGGCCTGTGCAGAAAGGTCCTAGGAAAGGCATGGTTTCGGAAGAGATGGGACCTCAGCAGGATATAATCCCATAGAGGCCCCACTCCCGAAAGCAGCCATTTTCTTCAGGGCAACTGATCTCTGTAGCATGTTCAGAGGTTCTGTTTTACACCCCCGCTGTTTTGCTTCCCGCTTCCCCAAAGGCATTTAAACTGCATGCAATTAGGTAAATTTCATTAGCCTAACAGAAAAAAAAGGCTAATGTGGCTAATTTAGAATCCAAATTAATAATTTAGGAATTTAAAAAATTAGTGTAATTATACTGTAAATAAGCAGGTATAATATGCAAATGGGAAATTCAAAATGTAAATATTAACTGCAATTATATTTATGTGCATCTTCAATAATAATGCAAATTTCAGCAATAATTATCCATATTTCTAAAATTAAAAAAGACATAACAACACTTCATCAATACATCCTTATTTCTCTTTTTTAATCAGCATCCCAGATGATCACAAGTATTTTCATTCCAAACCAACAATTCCATGATGAAGGAAGCTTTGTCTTTCAAAAGCTTATACCCCCCCCCCCCCCATCTTATTAGCCCCTAAGGTGCTACTGGACTTGAATCTAGCTGCTTAGAACAGGGTAAGTTTGCTTAGGATGGCATGGCATGTCTTTAAGGTTCCACAAGGTTCCTGCTTAGTATTATTATTTTATTTTGTTGCAATGCTTTAAGACCACTGTGTTGGATCCAACCAGATTTGATGGAAAGAGGAAGGGATCACCAAAAAAGCTATAATGGAGATATTATTTCCCCTTCCCTATGATTACCCCTCTCCCTTTCCCATCTTCTTTTCTTCTTCCCTTTGTTCTTTCTGCTTCCCTCTCACTTCCCACCATTTTTTGAAAAAATATGAAAATTACATTTATTGGGAATTCCTTGAGAATGTTCCATCCCTCTTAGGTTGACTGAATTGTGCCAAGATGTTTACAGAAGGTATTACTGTTGGTTTTAATGTTTATTAAATAGACTGTTGAAAGCTGCCCTGAGCCATATCAGAAAGTGTGGCCTAAAAGCCAAATATATAAATGAGTGAGTGAACAAACAAACAAACAAACAGAAATCATATGGGATGAAAACTGGACACATGAAGCTGCCTTATACTGAATCAGATCATTGGTCCATCAAGGTTAGCACTGTCTATTCAGACTTACAGCTCTCCAAAGTCTCAGGAATTGGTCTTTTTCATCATCAACTACCTGATGCTTTTAGCTGGAGATGGCGGCAATTGAACCTGGGGCCTTCTGCATGCCTAGCAGATGCTCCACCACTGAGCCAGTATGGGGCAGAATTCAGTGCGATGGAGAGAAAAAAATGGCTAGCTTCAACTCACCATTTTAACTTTTCTTCCTCAAGGGAATCCACTTTCTGTTGAGCACAATACTTGCAAGTATTGCAGAGAATCCTGGGAAGGATTTTAAGGTACATACACATTTTGTGTTATCCATTTTTTTGTCTTTTCTATGAGGAGCCCCCAATAAGCTTCAGAGGAATTCCAGCCCTGCTCAAAACATGCTTTGCAACCCACACTACTATGTCAATATATAGTGTTAAGGTTGTCCAATTCACCAGCAATAATGCTAATCTATTCACAGTTTTTTTTGTTGTATTTGGGAAATAGGATTCCATTATTCCTTCCAGAATATAAGAGAAACATTTTGAAGCTATAGAAAGATTTCAGGTTCATTGATAATTTAAGCAAGTCAGTATTACAACTGGAAGCTGAAATTTTCTAGCACAGCTCTGTCTGGAACACTGAAAACAGTTCAAACAATAAATGAAATTAAAACTTCCCTGCAATATCACCCCAAGTGCAGCATTTAATTTTTCTCCATAGGACTGAAGAGCAGTCATTTATTTGTATTGGAGACAATGCAAGGGTGCACTCAGGGACCCAGTTAGGATCCAAAACTGAATTCTCTTTTTACCTCAAGCACAATGGTGCAACAAGGCTTTTTGATACCCATTTTTTTTTTAATGTAGGAGAAGGTTTATATATAAGAGCATCTGATATACAGAAAATTAGCATGATGTAGTGGTCATGGTAGCAGACTAGCATCTAGGAAACCCAGGTTGAATCCCCACTCTGCCTTGGAAGCTCTCAGAAGCTGACCTGGGTACTTGAACACACTTACCTGTCTCTGGAAGAAGCCTGAAAAATCTAGCCACAAGAGTACATTGTGAGGAAGAGTGATTAAACAGCAGGAGAGGAAAAACAATAGCCCTGTAAAGCCATTTTGGGAACCAGTTGGGGAGAAAAGCAGGCATAAATATCAAGGTCACTAAATAAAATAAAGAAATGTTTAAATTTTAATTCACGCTAAGATCTAAACTTGGCTGTAGAGCTCATGGGGTTAAACACAGGAATGTCCTAACTGGGCATTTATATCACATTCATGTCCCACCACATTATATCATTTATGCCCAACCTTATAATCACTTTTGGCACTTGAGGCAGGTTGCAAGGATATAAACACACTCATGTTGCATATTTTAAGGGACAAAAATAATGAGGTTGCTGTTAGGCCTAGCTGTTCTTCATGTTTATAGTACTGGAGGATTGAGAATGGCCAGGGGGCAGGCAGTTCTCTTCCCAGTCTTTGGATGGCCCTTATGTGGCCACAGTTACTACTCCTTTGGGCCTGCAGTGAACACAGTTGATCAAATCTGACTAGAGTCCTTACTTCTGGTGTAGTGGTTAAGAACAGTGAACTCTTAGGCTGTTTCCGCACGGCCTCCATTCGCCCCCACGCCGCCAAGAGTTCTGGCGGCGTGGGGGCGGAAGCCCGTTTGCATGCAAGCATGCGAACGGGCCAAGCAGAGGCCGACAGACAGCAGGCAGCTCCGCACGGAGCCGCCTCTTCTCCCTTCTGCGCCCCACTCACGATGTCCTCGTCGTCGCCTGCTGGGTGTCAAAGCCCCGCCCACGCTGCCCTCCGACCCCTGGAGGTCGGAGGACAGTGTGGGCGAGTACGCCAGCGGTATCACGAACGAGGACGCCTCGTCGACGAATGAGCGTTCGCACCGCGCCGCCGGGAAGACGCTTCCTCCCCAACAACAACCCTTTAAAGGGTTGTTGTTTAGGGCAGCCTGAGGCCATCCTGGGGGGAGGGAAGCGGAGTCAGGTCGCCGCTGCTGCGTTGCAGCAGCGGCGCCTGTGCGAACGGCGGCCTGGGGGCGGCGTTTTTAGCGCCCCCAGGCCGTCGTTAATGGCCCGTGCGGAAACGGCCTTATCTAGAGAACGGGGCTTGATTACCTACTCCTCCATATGTGTGGAAGACTCTAATCTGGTGAACCAGGATTGTTTCCTCAGTTCTACGCATGAAGCTTGCAGAGTGATCTTGTGTTAGTCAAAGTTCTGTCAGAACTCTCTCAGCCCTGCCTACCTCACAAGATATCAGTTGTGGGTAGAGACGGGGAAGGAGTTCTAAGCTACTTTGAGACTCCATGCAGGATAGAAAAGCAGGGTATAAATCCAAACTCTTCATCCTCTTCTTTCTCAGCCTTCAGAGGTACTTGTCACGGTTTGCCCTTTATTTTCTGTGCCTGAGGGGTAACAGGCTTTCAGTCCCAGATCTGATGAATCTTTAAAGAATTATGAATCACTTAGGAACAATGTAATCAATCAGAAGAGATGAGAGATTTCAACAGCATTTGTCTCAATTTGTTGGATATTACAGATATTGTTATACAAAAATGCTGCTTATCTTTTTGCATTAATTTGGTATTATTTGTATTGTAATTTATCTCTTTGCTCTTTAATTTCTTTAAAGCATTCAAAAATGTTATAGTGGTGTAATTGATGGTATTATGTTATTGGCATTAAAAGAAGACAAAATTCACAGTGGGGGGTGATTGCAAAGAGTGATTCAGAAATAGAAGAGCGCCTGGTAGCAGAGAAGTCAGGATTAAGAGTGAAATCATGGGAAAGAAAGTTTCCTAAATATTTCATTGATGGTTTCACATTTAGAATCAGCCATCTCTCTGTCAATGGACATCGAAACATCCCTATCTATTATGAAACCCAACGGCATCAAATCACACATGGAGAGCAATGCACAACGTTTAAAGAAGATATAATTTCATCTATGTGCTGTCGAGACTCACAGCTGATTCCATGATTTTAATTATTCTGTTTAGTTATTACTGCCTTTAAGTGTTTTGCAGTAATCAGCAGTTATTAGGCATAAAACTATAAGATATTCATTTTCAAAACACTTAATCTTAATTACATTGTAAATGCCGACATTAGCAGATTACACAGCAGTTTGTTTGGCTGCCTCATTAAATATTGTTGGGAAGTGTTTTAAATGCCATAATAATAAAGGCATACTGATACACTAGGAATCCAAGGCAAGAATATTTATGCTTCAGAAAGTCAGGGAAATTAAGCGGAATCACTTTCAAGCAAAACAGATTTATGCCTAGTAAGAACAGAAAATTGCAGTTGCACAAGCTGGAGTGGAAGGTTACATGCAGCGCAATCCTGCGTTGGGAGTAACTGGACCATGGCTGAGGACATCACAGTCATGGCACAACTGCACCACCTACCATGGTCAGCAAGCCAAAAGCGACACTGCCCCTCCCCCCATGGGAGTGGCTTATACATTTCAATGGATTGCACCACTGATTTTGTCAGCACTGGCAAATGAGGACATTTCCAGGTTGAAAGGGCTCAGGAAGCTGACTAAAACTGGTTCCCCTCCCCCAGAATACCCCCTTGGTGCCTGTGCAGGCTCCTATGCTGGAGGAATGCTGGCACTGTGGCTGTGCTGGTGCCCAGGTGTCGTGCTGCTGGGCAGCTCCCCAGCCCCTCTGAATCAGCATAAATGCCCCTTACACTGGTGCAAGTGACATTTACACTGGCACCAGGGGCATGCCACCTCCTGAGCAGTTTCAACCCCCCCCCCCCCAAAAAAAAATCAGGATGGCATTCAAAATGTCTAGAGAGCCTTCATGGTTCACTGTGCACACTCAATGAGGAGTCCTTGTTCAATATTGTTGTTAATTCCAGCCATAGTGCAAGGCCATTTGTAGAAGTAGTATTTTTTCAGCCTGAAAATTTCCAAAAGTTCCAAAAGGATACTTGGTGTTTTAAGTTTTGAAGCCCACAGGGATCTGCAGAAGGTACAGATTCAGATGATCAGTTCCCCTCTGTTAGTTTCCTGGCGCATTATTTGTTTGCAAGTACCAGTTTTGATCAAAATGACTCTCTTAATTGTCGAAGGCTTTCACGGCCAGATTCAACTGGTTGTGGTGGTTTTTCTGGGCTGTGTTGCCATGGTCTGGTGCTGTATTACAGCCTTCCCTCTGTGATACACCTCTGAAGATGCCAGCTACAGATGCAGGCAAAACTTTAGGAACAAGAGCCACCAGACCACGGCCACACAGCCCGGAAAACCCCCCACAACCAGCTCTCTTAATTATTTTTTTGAAAATATGAGTTCATCTCTGCAAGCATTGAAAAGAGCTAATAGAAGTACACAGACAAACAGACAGACAGATATAACAGAAGCAGTAGAACATATTAAAGGATCCATGAAGGACAGAGGCTAAGAAATGTTTTAGAACCAACAGATCGAAGGCAATGAACTTTAAAACTATGTAACGTTCTCTCTAATTATATCAGTTTTGTAACCTTGAGATCCAATGTGCTAAAGTCAATACCCGTAGAGTTCTTGGGTAGCTCTATTTTTTCCCTTTCTTGTTTCTATATTTCCTTTCCTGTTTGTCAATTACATATGAGAAAATGAATAAAAATATTATAAAAAAGAAATAAGCTTTATACTATATCAAGCAAAACTACCAAGTTTTCAGAACTGAAATACTTTTTGAGTTCTGAATATTCAAAACAAAGGAGAATAAGTGGTGCCTACCTATTGAAGAGATCATTGAGATCTTAAGTTGTAAGAGGACAAAAGAGCTAGAATCTAGATAATGTGCCTCATCCTTTGCATGTGGGAGGTCCAAGTTTCAACCTCCAGCATCTTTAGTTAAAAGGATCAGACGGTAGATTATGCAAAAAAACTTCTACCCAAGTCCTAGGCAGTCACTACCAGTCAAAGTAGACAGCATTTATCTTGATAGATCAGGTCTGATTTTAAATTAAGGCAGCTTCATGTATGCATGCAAATGGATAGATATAGTTGCACAGATACAACTGTGGAAATTCATCACTTAAGGAAAGAAAGAAAATTCCCAAGCATGTAATTCCAGGAAGAGGAAGCATGCACATTCTAGAAGCATACAGCAATTATTTCCTAAGCAGCAATACTGTACGAGAAATGGGATAAGAACGTTGTCATGCTAGCTAGGAACTATTTGAAAAAATGAGTTTCCTTTTCAGTTAGGCAGCTCTTTATTTGTGCTTTAATTCAAGGCACTCGATGTGTGTCACCAAGGGAAACAATGGTTTATGAGCCGCACCAAATTCTTCCAGTGAAAACAACCCAATTTCATTTTACCACCTTTACACAGACCTCTGAAGGGCAGCCTAAAACAGGTGAAGGGCACTCAGTCATGACCATAAAGCGTGAGACCCTCTCAAGCATTTTGAATTTATTCCAGAGGTTCTGGTCTAAACAGTACCATAAACTTGTCAAATGCCCGGCAGCTTGCTTTCCACATGGTATTACAGTATGTTATGTTCTCTGAAATATTGAGGTTACACAGATCAATCCTTAGAATCCCTCTTATTTCCCACCCCACTCCTACTTCTTGGTTCCTGTCAGCAAAACATCTTGCTTCTCTGTATCCAAGGTGCAACCCAATCACTCTAGCCTGTTTAGGGAACTATATGACAAGGATCAAATGTTCCTAATCAACACCCAGCTGCTGCTCCCATGTTCTGGGGACCTTTGAGGCCCACGGTAATTAAGTTGGGGGGAGAGAATGATATGAAGCACTGACAAAATACCATCTGAGCAGAGCAGGGAAGAGAAGCATTGCCCCCTCGGAGAACTGCAAGATAAGTATGTCCATACGAGAAACAGTATTTTACAAGATTCTTCTTTTCATCCTTTGATGCTTCTTAGAAGTGCAACGTAGTTTAATAAAACTTCAGATGCCCTATTGATCATGCAACAGATCAACAGTTTCCAGAATTAGGATATCAGCTTCTTCCTTTTTTGGGGGGGTGGGGGGTAGAAGGTTTACTGTACTTTCCAATACCACATTGATGGTGGAAAGTGTCATCAAAACCCTATAGGGTTTTCAAGGCATGAGATGAACAGAGTGATTTGCCATTATTATTTGCCTCTATGTAGCAACCCTGGACTTCCTTGGTGGTCTCCCATCCAAGTTCTCACCAGGGTCAACTCTGCTTAGTAGGGTAGCCTGGGACATCCAAGTAGGGGTAGTTAACACAGGTCCCACTTTTCTCCATTCCATGACTCCAGTAGTTTGGGTCCCACATAAATGGTTAGCTAACAATGGCGCTTTCCTCTAATTTCCCTGCAGTAGAAGAGTTTCTTGCATCAGTGGAGGAAATCAATACCATTAGTCAAATGAATCTACTGGATCTACCCTATGAATATATACCTCAATCTGCAATATATTTTCTCACATGCTGATCCCACTGATTTCTATGGATCCTACCTAGTATGTAAGCTGAAACATACTCAACCACTTCACAGTTATTTGTATTCAACAGCTGTTTCCAAGTTCAAACTGTTGCAAACTATTTTCCTTTATAATTGACATGCGTACAAGTCATAGCTTTACTCTAAAAAATACACGGCCAACCTCTGTACACATTTGTTTGCAGACAGAAGCTTCACTTACCCAAAGACCTGTGCCACATTCAAGAGATCATTTCCCATACCTAAATGAGGATGGGGGCAGAGGGAAGTGCATTTTTGCTTGCACCTGTCTTGGAAGCAACAAAGGACATAAGACACATTGGAGAATTCGGCCACTGGGACTATTTTTAGAAAAAGAAGATTTTTATACCCCTCTTTTCTCTACCAAAAGTTTCAAAGCAGTTTACAATAATCTTCCCTTCCCTCTTATGACTGGTACCATGTGAGGTAGTTGAGGCTGAGAGAGTTCTGAGAGAACTGTGATTAGCCCAAGATCACCCAAAAGGCTGCATGTGGAAGAGTGGGGAATTTAAGCGAGTTCTCCATATTAGAGTCCACCACTCTTAACCCCTACACCAGGCTGGTTCCCAATCTGCATGAGGCCCACCTCTGTAGTTGGGTTTTTGCTTGGTATTATCCTCATAGCTACCCATTCTTCAATTGACAGTATAGGATTAGCTAATCACCTTCTGGCTGAGCAAGATTTTGGGGGTGGGGGTGGGTGGGAAAAATCCACCAAATTATCTTGAATCCCTCCTTTCATATGTTTCATACTGTTGATTTCTTGAGGAGATAAGCTATTTAAATGGGCCCTGTCCCAGGACTGGTGGGTCCCTAGCTGTGTTAGCAGGACTGTGTGGGTTTATATGCGATAGGCCAGAAAACGAGGCAAATACTTTGAGGCATCTATTGAAGGAGGCAGTTCATCCAAGCCAGCTACTTATCAGCTGTAAGGCAGTGGGCATGAGGAAGGGACTCCCAAGGTACTGGCCAGCATTAACCAGAACCCTAGTTGTTGTACGGCACGGGGCTGGGGTTGGATGGGCTCAGCATCGCTCAGCACAATTTTCTGCAGGTGATGAAAAACCAGGCATAGCAGCATTAGCTGTCTTGAGTTTGGCATCTGGCTGAGCTTGTCCTTACTCAAGCAGCTTTCAGTGGCTTGTTTTCAGGTGACTCATTAGTTGAGGTGTTAGAATTTAAATGGAGGTAACATTTTGTTGCAGGTCAGTTTTAATTAGAGGTACCAGTTGGTGGCTAGCACCCACAAGCACAACAAGTGTAAGGGGTGTCACTGCAGCAATGCTGTGGCCATCACTTCCAAAGCAAACCCAGAAATTACTGCAGCGTGACAATCTAGAAACCACTCAAAACTCTAATGATTTTACCATGGAGTTTCAGATGAATCCTAAAGCGTCACACTGACATGATGATTTCTCTTCTAACTTTGCCTCAGAAATGACATCATAGTTTACCCTCAGCATCTTTTCCCCTTCCACCCTATGGAGCAGTGGGGGCACAAAGGACTACCAGAATGGGGGCTGGAGAACTAGCAGCTTTAATTTTAAGAAGCCCAGTTTAATCCATGCGTTTGTGCCTCTTGTCATCATTCTGGGGTATCTGGGCAAATGATGTAATTCATGTGTTATTTTTATACTTGGAAATAATATCTGGAAAGGGGGGAGGTTTTGAATTTGACTATACTCTTTTAACCAGCATTGTGAGGCAGCCATGAATCACTCCTCTATTGCTATGCTATGTACATCTCATCTTAAGGCGGCAAATAACTCTTACAATTAAAGCATTAACTGGCACACAAAGTACCCTCTGATTGTACATTGTTCCCTGAGGGCTCTCCTGGTTTTACAATACATAGTTCAACAGTGGGTTTAATAATAGAATAATCCTACCCTGATCACAAGCTAGTATGTCTAACATCTTAAGCACACTAAAACGATTCATTAAGCAATCCCATAACTTTCTCCAGCACCCATAACTGTAAGCAGGTTATTTATTTTACTGCCGGAAACTTCAAAGATGTGGAAGAGTAGCTCATGACTGTGAGTTCAATGGAAAATGAAAAGTGCCTGGTGCAACGAGAAGAACTCGGATGAATTTTAATTCATTTAGGTTGCTTTAGTACCTGGAGACTAACGTGACTGTAACACCACTTAGAAGGGCAAATCAGTCAATCAGTGTAGGTGAGAGTCTTATTTTTTTTAATTCAAAATAAAAAAAATCCCAACAGTTTGAATTAAAGAAAGTGTCCTGTCTTTTCCCTTGAATGTTAAGAAAAGGATAAGATTAAACTGTAAATTGAATACAAATCCAGTCGAAGATAAAACAGCTGCTGCCGTGGTTGCAACCGGGAGTTCAAGAGACATTCCCCTCACTTATGGTTTGCTCCTCGGAGCAATGTAATCAGTCTTAGCATTATCACATACACTCTACGTTTACCCTTTAGGCTGATTTTTGTGAAAAATCGAATCACAGCCACACAAGGGTGCCAGGCAGAATTTCGATGACTTTCTTGCGAGTGCCTGTATTACATTTATATTAGAGTGTTCAGTCTAATCTTTTTCTTTCCGTTTCTTACATGCTAACTGCGGGGAAGGCAGGGAATGCTGGAGGAGAAACTAAAGATAATCCAATCAAATATCCTGCACTTACATGGGAGCCACTTTATTGCTACATTACTGTAAATATCAGCTCCTATAAGAGAAATTCATCCTCTCTGTAGGCCAAAGTAGATGTGATGGTATCATCATGGTCACCATGAAGATACCACCACCATTTTAAAGTCATTTTAAAATGCTGTGAGGACCAAATCCTGGCTGGGGCTGCTGCTTACTGGACTGAGGCACTCTTGTGCCCCCCACCAGGCAACTTATCAAGTGCTGAAATGGCCGCATCCCCCATGATTGTTTTGGTACTTGAAAAGGCACAGAGGAGAAACAAGAGAACTGCTCTGTAGGCCCTGATAGCATCCAGCCTCCATGACATTTTAAAAATTATTTTTAAATGGCTGCCACAAAGATGCAATCATGGCTAGTTTGGCCTTGAATTGCCTTTTGACATGAAGCTGTGAAAATAGAGTTCTACTTTGATTGTTACACCTATTTATATTTAATGATGAAAAAGTTGATGGGGCCTGGAGACTGTATCCTTATACGTGTATGGATGTGTGTGCACGTGTGTGTGTGTTTGTGGCATCTGAAGGTCGCCTGATGCCCTTTCTCTGACTCAAATAACAACTGGACTTTGGGAAACAGAGTTTATTTTGCATTGCTTTGGCAAGGATAACGCCGGCTCCGTGCCTTCGTTGTTTATCTGCATACTGAAGATTAGAAGTGCAAAGAAGTGAACCCGTTCTGATCCTGACGCCTACCCAATGACAAGTCAGAAAGCCTGCAAGCAAACACAACTTGATGCTTGTGCCAACTTCCAACCTGCATCTGCACTATCGAGCGACCTCAAGCTTTCCAACAGGTATGTGGTGCTTGGTGACTCTGTTATGTCTCCTGCTGAGGCAGAGGAGGTGCCTTTAATTGCAACAGCATCAGTGGAAGATGTTGTTTCAGTGGATCCAATGGCTGATAAGTTGTGCAGCAACTGCTGTAAGAAGCCAGCTGCAGGGAGAGAGGCTTTTATGTTTGAACTTCTGGCAAAGAAGACATTTTTAATCTCCAAAACGTTTAAGCTACTATTAATGAACTTTGCTTCAGTCAATGCTAAGCTTGAAGCTTTACTTTCCTTACATTCTATTGAACCTCACCAATAAGACTGCTTCCCAGAAATACAATCTTTTGTCTGATCAATTCAAGGCATTTTTATTTCCAAACCCAGATACATTTTCCTCTACTCTGTCTATTCAGAAACACCAGGTGGCTCTAATGATAAAGGACACCCATACAAATGCTGGTAACTGGGCCACTCTTCGCAGCATTTGTAACTCATTAAGCAATATGCTGAACTGCATGCCTGGGAGGGTTCAACTAAGTTCTTTTGAACGTCTGCCTTACCAAGACAGTTACCATAGAATGATTTTAAACTTTGATACTCCTTCCTGGCCTGCACTTCTACTCAGAAAGAGAGAATATCTTGCCTGTCGTTTTAATGTTTTTTTCTTTACAGTGAATAAGCTTGTGGTTAACAAATATGATAAAAAGGAAATGGGGAAGGAGAGCCCCCTCTCTGTCAGTGCTCCCAGAGTCCCTTGTGCCCACCAATGATTGTTCCTCTGTATCTCCGATTGAGAGTCTGACTTACGAATGGAGAAACATCGAAATGTTATCAGAAGAGGCCATGAATTTTGTGTGTGCAGCCGACTGCCAGCCTCTGTGTAATCCTTATCCAGTTAGTCCTACCCCAGAGGCCTCTGGATTGTCCACCGCTAAGAATGCAGACCACTACTCTATAATCTCAGAGCCTGTGCCGGATTTATCATCAGTGGATTGTTGTGAACCTCAGTGTCTTCCAATGACTACTTACTCCATCCCAATACCCACCTACATCGTTCCTTCCCTTCTGTCAGAAGATGAACATCACCAAACTCCCTCCATCCACTGGGATACGGATATAGATCTCAGGTCTACAAATGTACTGAGCAGTGACAACTTTTCCAAAATCGCAGGAAAATCGTGGTTTAAGGAGCTTGAAGAATTGAGGCTGTAATGTGATTCAAGGATAGCAGTTCTTTGACCAGATCATTGTTCCACACAATGAATGACCAGTGTTATATAAGTGTAGATATTTCTAAGTCAAGACTCCAGAACTAGTTTATCCTGAGAGCTGGAACAGATATCAATTAGTACAGCTTCATGTATTGCATTCCAATTGTACCTGGGCCATGATGGATATTCACAGATACAGCCACAAATTCCTAGTCATGATCTTTCAAGCTGATGAAGTCTCAGAAACCACTTTCTGGTGGCAGTGGATATATGGATGGTCCAAATTTCTTTAGTCTATACCCTGTATTACTGTTTTGCACACTGGTACGAATTATTTATTAATGCTTCCTCTTGGTGTTTTACTACATGTTCTATCTCCAATGTGAAGAAAAGTGTCATCAAGTCACAGTTGACTTATGATGATCCACCAGTCAGAGGTGATTTGCTGTTGTCTGCCTCTGCATCTTGATTATTGACTTCCTTGGTGGTCTCCCATCCAAATATTATCCAGGACCAACCCGACTTAGTTTACAAGATACAACCAGCTCAGGTTACCCTGGGCTATCCAAGTCAGGGCAATGTAGAGGTAGAGCATTCTACCTCCATGCTGATCTTTAAAGCTATATTTATGAACTGGGAAAATTTCCAAGGAATAAGTGATCAGCAGCAGGAAAGAGTTAAATTCCTACCTTGGCTTGCTCCTTTCCTCTCCAGCTCCTCCCTTTCCACGCAGACGCTATTCTCCATCCCAAATTGTATATTCATACTTCTGATGGGTTTGCCAAGTCCTGCTGTGGAAACAGAAGGAGAAGTGGAGCTGGAGATGAAACAAGGATTTCCAAATCCTTCTCACACCCACTGTTTCTGCTCTGGGAATTGTACCCTCCTGGTTCCACTTTGCAAAGAAGGAAGAGGATGGGTTTTGAAGATATATGCTGAAGGCAGAACATGCAGTTCTTCTCTTTTTTAAAGTATCACAATTCCTTGTGGAAATGTAAAACTTGCCTCAGATCTAGCTATCTACTTCAGATAACAGAAAAGGAAGAATCCTGGGGTTAATAATGCAAGGGGGAAATTGTGCTGAAAGATGTTCTCAGCATTTTATCAAATAAAATATACAAAGGAAAGGGGAAATATTTTAAAAAGAACATCCAAAATAAGGTTTCTGGTTAAAAATATGTTCTTTTAAGAAATAGGTCCAAGGAGCTCTAATCATTCTTTCTTCGTGTGACTAATATATTTCATTTTACCCATCCTTGGCTCGCTACTAACCACTATAATTCAGCTGAAGGTAAAAGCTTACTCTTTGCAAATGTCAACTAGCCAGAAGATATTGGAAAGTATATGAATGGTAACCTTTCTAACATTTGCTTAAAGTCATTTAGAATGAAGATTGTCCTATGCTTTCCCTATATATGAATGAGAAGAGGGCAACTTTCCAAAAGATGCCTTTTAAAGCAAAATATATGAAATGTTTCATAATGCTAGCACAAATAAACAACTTCAATATTTTTACCAAGGATTTTTATGATATTCATGTATCAGTTTTGTTTAGCAACCAAATTGGAAACATAGTAACAACATAGTATTATATTATGGGTCTGACATGTCCTGAAACAGCTATATTAGAATCCAGTAGCACCTTAGAAATCCACAAAAATGTTGGCGTATTAATTTTCTAGAGTCCACCCTCCCTTCATCAAATACCAAAACATTGATTCTCAAAAATTTACACCCCAAAAAGCTTGTTGGTCTCTAAGATGCTACTGGACTCCAATTTGGCTATTTTACTGCAGATCAAGATGACTACCCTCTGAAAACCTGAAACAGCTACACAACACCAACAGGCCATTTACTACCATGTTTCCCAAAAAATAAGACAGTGTCTTATATTAATTTTTGCTCCCAAAGATGCGCTATGTCTTATTTTCAGGGGATGTCTTATTTTTCCGCCCTACAGCTGCATGTTCCTGTGTTCTGTTCGTCAGGCATGCTTCCAAACAAAATCTTTGCTATGTCTTACTTTCGGGGGATGCTTTATATTTAGCACTTCAGCAAAACCTCTACTACGTCTTATTTTCAGGGGATGTCTTATTTTCGGGAAAACAGGGTAAAAAGACACATGCCCTTCGCTCCAAATTAAAAATGAAATACTCATCCAGTATTTTTGTTGCTGGTTTTATTTTTGCTGTCAAGTCTGAGTTCACTAATGGCAACCCTGTAGGTTTTCCAGGCAAAAATGTTCTGAGATGGTTTGCCATTGCCTAGCTTTGGTAATGCCCCTGGTATTCTTTGGAGGTCTTCCATCCAAATACTTGCCAGGCCTAAGGCTGAAAGTGTCCCAAGGTTACTTAGCAAGTTTCCAGGGACAGAGTGGGGAACTGAACCTGGTTTTCCCAGATGCTAGTCCAGCACTTTAACCACTATACCACACTAGTGTTTGTTAATTCATTGGAGGCAAGGTGGTAAGGTATAGCCCAATCTAAGTAGCATCAGTACTTGGATGAGGGACCACCAAGGAAGACTCCAGAAGAATGCGCTGGGAGACCATCTCTGCTTCTCATTTGTCTTGAAAGTTCCTTGTTGGGGTCACCATCAGCTAGTTGTGACTAGATGTCACTTATGTACATTAATAATTCACAGCTGAACTAAGCTACTTTAAACTCTCCCAGCCTTTCAGTACAGTAACCCTGAAAGGTTACCCAACAGCATTGTTGGCATTTTGACCACCAGCAGCCCACCAAACAAAGAATCCATATAGACAAGCATTTATCAAACATTTTGCCATGAATCCACAATCTCTTTACTATTTGACAGGATTATATACATTAAGAGAGTTTAATCCAGGACGGGTCAGTCATTTTTGTGGCCTCATTTATATGCATCAAGCAACTCAAAACTGGCAAAGAACCCCAGTGACAGACCATCTGCTTAGACTTTAAGGCAATGCTTCAAGGGATCACTAATGGCAGATATGCCTTCATCAGCCAGCCAGCCTTTGATGGTCCACAGTGCCTAGATTGAGCAGATCCCATTTAAGAGATTAAATGAGCACAAATTGGGCATTAAAAATGGAAAAATACTGGAACAAACTGAGCAGGGTTTGTATCTCTGGACGTTACTGGGAATATTCTACTTGAACAATTTGGCGTGGAAGCAGGCTGAAAAATAAAGAGGTCCTTTACCATTCCACTGCTCCCAATCACCTAATTCCAAAAAGTTTTCCCTTATTGAACTACAGTATCGTTTACAATAGTGCATGTATTTACAATGTATACATTGTGGTAGTTTGAGTCTCAGCGCATGACTGAGTACTGAATTCTTTATGTTAAGATCCATTTCCTCTTTCAAAACTTGGGAGCTCAGGGTTGCTGCTTCCTGCAGTCATACAGTTGCTGTCCGAGGGTGGATCTCTTTTTGTGCGAGTCCCTTTACCAATAATACACACTACTCAATTGCTGGGGTAATAAATTGGCCACAGCCATTTTATTGAGCAGAAGCGTGAGGCTAAGCATGGGTCTGGGTCTGGTCATACAGGTGACGTGCAACAGCTCAGCAGGGCGGATGCCTCATTCCGAGCTTCGTTCCATTGCGGGGCTCTGCCAGGCGGACACTCCTGGCCAGAGATGTTCCCCTTCGGCCTGGTTTGACAGGGGCGGTCGCCTCTTGCCACTGTTGCCATTCCCAAGGGGAAGGCGTAGCTCCCTAGCTCCCTTCCCCTTCCCTTCCAAAGCCATACCCATGCGCCAAACCGCCAATCATCAGGGCTATGACAAAAATAAGCATGCATTAACATAAACAATTTTAGGGAGAAGTGGGTGGGCAAATCGTAAGCCGACGAGCACATGGCCCGGGACAAAGGAGGGAAAGCCGCTTTAAAGTCTCGCTCGCCCCTCCTTTCTCTGGTGATGCTCGCCCTTCTCTAGCATGGCACCTTCTCCCTTCCACCCCTTTCTTTAATGGGGGGGGGTCACTGGCCTCACTCTTCCCCATCCCCGGCAGCAATTGCGCCTCGTGGTGATTCACAAGCGTCTTTTAACAGACCACCCCAGATTACTGGTCAGAAAAGTTACTGATCGGATACTGGAATTTAATAGCTGAGCCATGGGAAATTCTAACTGGTGGAATGGCACGAAAGAGGTATAGTCCTATTATATAATGACTGTATATAATCAAAAAGACTTCCAATATAAAACTGAACTGTTTTTCACTCATGTTTCTAACCTATGTGTTTTCAGCAGAGGGGGGAGCAAGCAACCATAAAGAATTCTAGCCCAACTGACTGTTGGACATTTTAGGTTTTATGTGATCCTGATCTTTTTCTATTTCTATGAACATCTTTGAAAGGTTTTCCAGGCTCCTCCCCAGGATTAATAATAATAACTTCAAGGTTAGATCTGAAGTTCTCTGGAATTATATCTGAACTCCAGATTATAGAGATCTGGCAGTTTTGGATGGTGGTTAGTGATATACCACAGAGTCTAGGAGGAACTAGGGGGGGACTAGGGGAGGCAGGTGCCCCGAGCAATGTGCAGACAGGGGGCAGGGGCAAGAGGTGGGGGAGGTTAAATTGTCCAGCAGAAATGGTTCCGTCTTCAGCATATGTGCCCCATTCCCCTGATTAATTTGCTTCTAGCAGGTGAGAGAAGCTCAGTTGCCTGGAAGAGAGGACTTGTTCTGCAGTACGCACACACCCTTCCCTCAATTAGACTGCTGCTGGGAGGTGCAGAGGCTTAATTTCCAAACATTCTACAGTGTGCTCACTCCGTTTCCCCAATTAGCCTGTTTCAAGGAGGCCAAATCCAAATGGGGGAATGTCCTTAGACAGCAGCAGAGAGGTGAACCAATGTGTTTCCTCCTCTGCCAGTGCAAGTGGCACCCATGCTGGTGAAGGGGGCAAAGGCGCTGGCAGCCAGCAACCCCTCAGCTCCATGCCAATGAAAGCCAGGCCACAACAAAGCTGCGCTGGCACCCCAACCAGACACCAGCAGGAAGAATCCAGGGCATTCCTAGAGGACAAGCTTCCACCCCAGCTTTGCAGCTGGTTGCACTGCAGTCCAGTTACTTGATTTATGCTGCCCGCTTGGGTACCATAAAACCCCATTAAACCCTATGGATGGTGTTTCAGTAGCAGGGTTTGGGGGGGAGCTTTTGCCACCCACCCCCCATGCCATCAGAACGTCCTATGGAAATGGTGGGGCAGTGCCACAGTGGCATCATCCCTAGCCACCTAGGGACCTGGATCAGGCTGCCCAGATCAAAGGGTCACTATGGCATATATAATAAATGCATACAGAAGTTATATAAGGTGGGAGAAAACAATGGGGTGGATTTCAATATAAAAATTAATATTGGATGGAAGTGACCTTTGATCCAGATGTCCCATTACAGGATGTGGCAAAATATCCTAATTAGCTCCTTTTCTAAACTAGATCCTTCCAAGGTCTGACCCCAAAATTGAAAGAATTTCCCACACTAGAGTTAGCAAACCTGCCTCTTCTCAGCCTTATTCATCTCAGCTGTTGGCAAAACTTTACTGGCCAATAGGAAAGTTTCTTGCTGTTTCCCATGGAAAAGGATTTCCATTCAAAGGGGGAAGGGGGATGACTGATTAATTCTTGGAACAGGGTCTTAGGTGTAGAGGTCCTATAAAATCAATTACTGTCTAAAATTTGACCTTTCAGGTAGGTCCTGTAAAAAGAACATTTTTCTTAACCTTGCTTTTAATGTGTAATTGGTAAGAGTTTCCCTATATTGTGCAGAGGACAAAAGAGGATAAATGCTTCCATGAGGCATACACAGCTTGCCATGAACTTTGAAATAGGCTGTCCAAGATGTGGCAGATATCAGCAAATGGAAAACTTTGGGGATTAAAAAAATCAAAATGGGAGTTCTTGGGTTACTAAGAATTTATACATTTGCTGTTTAATAAGAGCTACATTTTAATCAAACTGAAGTACATATAGATATGAGTATTCTCTCTTTCCTCTATGAATGCAAATTCAAGAGGTCATTTTATACTATGTGTGAACTCACTCCAAATTCTTGGAGAAGAAACTATCAGACTATCCTGCTCCTGAAAACTGGAAATTGGAAAATGATCCCAAGGGAAAACATTTGAAAAAAGATTATCTCAAGAGGTATACTGTGCTCTGTTTACAACTCTGATTATTTGTCAGGTGGTCCCCAATTTTTTGTATGTTTATTTTTACAATATTGTTTTCTAAGTCAGTATGGAGGTAGATCTGTTTTCACAGAAACTTGCATCAAGAATTCTAAAGAAGAGATGGTACACACCATGCCAGAAAATCTCTCCATTCCACTAATCCATGTCTGTTTATTCAATTTCCGGCATTATATAAAAGGGACGCTGTTTATTAACATGGCAGTGAGGATTTGGATTGACATTTCCAAAATTGATTTCCTGCATTTCCTGCAGTGTATTCCAATTAATACTAATCTTGCAAACACAATAAGTCTATATAGCATTGATAGTAATGATTGCACAGCCTAGAGGTGCGTTGCCTTTTTCTGTTTTGGTTTACATAAACCAGGATAGAAATATCACAGTACCACCTGGATTTGTGAAATCTACTGACATCCACATGATCTCCCAGCACAAATAGTATAGTAGGGTGAGGAGAGATGGCCATGATCAGGACATACATTCAAAACTTGCTAGTCCAAGAACACCATTACAAACTATTGCCTATATTCCTTATTCTCCTTCAGCCTGGGAGAATATTTTCCAACCAGCTCCTTTCCCCCATGGCCAACCCTCCCACATACCACAGGCCCTGCCATCAATAGGACTTCTGTCCATGCAGCATCCATGGTCCTTAGCATTACTTTTTTGTTTAGCCAAAGGGGGTGTTCCCATCCCCATTTTCTTCACCAGGGAAAAAGGTGGTTGGATTCGACCCAGAGTGTTCACCTCAGATGACATTCTAAGAAGATGCATACTATCTCCTCAGTCTGTCAGCATGCCCAGCTGTGGTGTTTTCATGTTCCTTTCCCTTTTCAACTAAGATGAAAGAGTGGGTATATTAGTAGGCACAGCTTCCAACATTACAGATGAAATCCTGATGGTTCCCCCCCACACTTTTTTCATTTAGAATTCCCACTGTGAAATCGAGCCAGAGAAGGTTGCGCTACGCAAATGAACAGATGTGATTAAAAATCAAAGCGGAGTGGATGTCGCAGTTTTCTTTTACTGGAAAAAAGCACATTAAATTGGCATAGCAGTTACAGATTGCTCTGCCTGTGGGATAGGGAAGGGGTAGGATTTCAAATAAATAAAGTAAACAACAAACAGGAAACTGTGGATACAGAAAGATGGAAGTCTTATGATACATAAAAGTATAATTTCATGTTTATGAAGGGTTATTTTACTGAATTCAGCTTATTGTCGCTGTAGCTAGCAGCTATTTTCCAGTCTCTTAATGTCTACAAGTTATAATATCAAGGAAAGGAAAGTATTTGAAGTGACAGATGTTTCCTACTATAACCAGAATTCTCTTACATGTTAGTCTTGACTATGGCCTGGTTTTCTGTGCAGTGAATACCTGAATCTGGAGACCATTTCAGTCTGCAGGCTATATTCACCTTGAAGGCCAGCAAGATTCTGGGGGTACACACTTTCAAGAATTGACGTTCTTTTCATCAGATACTGTCAGAGCTTCATTGGAGCTTCACTGGAGCTTTGACTCTCGAAAGTTAAAATCTCTGAAATCTCATTGGTCTCTAAGGGGCTACTGGACTTGAATCTAGCTGTTCTACTGCAGTACAACATGGCTACCCTCTCTATATAAAGCTTGAGGCTAAACTAGAACTTCTCCCTGATGTATAATTTTCAAAAAGGAATTAATTTTGAACAAGAAGGGAATTCTGTCATGAGAGCATCTACTTCCTGTCTCAATTGATAGGTTCCATTTTAGGGTTGCCAATCCAAGCCTGGCACAAGGGGGGGGGCAGGGAGATATTTAGGGGGGTGTCAGATTTCCCTTTGAGGGAATACTCATATGTGCTTATGGTAACTGTAGGAATTTCTGGAAACCTTATGATAAAACCATACAGTTTCCAATGATGTCTAGAACTAGTGTTGTTGCTTCTAGGTCAGGGGTCTGCAACCTGTGGCTCTCCAGATGTCCATGAACATCTGGAGAGCCGTAGGTTGCAGACCCCTGTTCTAGGTGTTCCCTGGAAGTGACATCATCACGTGGGCAATGTTGGTGGGGGGTTTTTTAATGGTTTTTTTTTAAAAAAAATCTTTGGATGAGGTATCCCCCACCCTACCTTGGGCCTTCGAAGCCCTATTCCATCTACACATTACAAAGCCCTTGTGTTTTTTGAGAAACAGCATAAGGATTTTGTAATACATGTCCAATGACAGTTTTGTGCTTCTGGCTCTTTTCTGTTTGCAACCACAGCATGCAGAACTCATTCTAAACAGCAAGACAGAGGGGATGTTGAAAGGCTAAACTCTCACATGGCCTCAAGGCAAAATTATGCTGCAGGTGCCTGCAATTTGCATTTTATGGATGGGCAAAAATCTTTTTTCTCATCTGTCTGAGCCCTTAGTAAAATCTGTGAAATAGTGCAGACCCATTGACTTCAACAGAATGTAGTCACAACTAACTTTTACTGGATAGTGTCCTTGTCGGAACATATTGGATGATTATACTCAATATTTTTCCATGAAAATGTACATTAACAATTGAATTGCGAATAATATACCTTGCTGTCAAAGAGAAATCAATTAATTTTGAATGGATAGAAAATCTGGAAACATTATACAGCCCCAAATGAATATGACTGAAATGCTGATGTTACTCAAATTACCTAGGGAACACTCAAAACTTGGGGTAACATGAATTTCAGTGAAAGCACTATTTAAGGAACCTACTATGGAACATTAGAACCAATAATTGGATGATGGAGTGATTTTTAAAAAATGTTTTCACCAATGAGGGTGATACAGCAATCTCCCAAGTTGCCTCTCTCCAGCCAAAAGAGCCTCCCTCCTTTATCTGACACAAGAGCCATTTAAGTTAGAACAAACTTCCCTAGATTGGAGGAAGGCTTCAAAATTGAGCCAAAAGGAAAAGTGGGGTCACATTTTAAAAAACAAATAACAAATCCCCGAATAAATAAATAAATATTGGCCTATTACGCACGACAAAACTCTCACGACTTAGAAGAGAATTGGCCACAAAGTCTTTGTTTCGGGGTATGTTTGGCATTATTACCCACCCCCTTCTTTGCAGTGGCTGGATTTTTGCTTGTGTCTGGGGTGGGGAAGGGAGGGATATTTTATGGGTTCTCTATTGCACATGCATGCTTTCATTTTTAATACAGTTTTTAATTTTAAAATTCTCTTATCGATATATAAAAAAGGCGAACTATTTAAGAAAAGGCTTGAATTCGGCACCTGTGCACTTTGCTCAAACACTGATTGTCTTTTAAGTGGGGAGTGAGGGTGTGGGTAATGGTATTCAAACTGCAAAACCACAAAATGACAACTTAAACTGCCACTTGCTTAGCTCCCCAGGTTCACGATCATCTGTCTCCCGATGTGCTGTAAGCCCAAACATCAAAATTGACTAGCTTTTCTTAATGTGGTCTGGAATCATTGATTGCTTGTGTATAAAACTAAGAAGCTAAAGATCTAAAGATATGCAACAAAAGGGAGACCATAAGCAGTAAGAATGATATGACAGGACAAGAAGCGGGATGGGGTCGACAACAGGGTGGAGGACAAAGGAGAAGCATGCAAAGTAGCTTCAGGGAATTGGGGGGTGCAACTAGGTGGGTTGGCTGTGGGTGAAGTGAAGAGGTCTGGCACAAAGCTGTGACCACTGGCAAATCTGCCCCACTCTGGTGATGTAGCAAATTAAATTCGTTCTGCAAGTGGTTTCACTTGCTGCAGAAAGAGTAGAAAGTGAAAGCATGGCTAGAGCAAATACATCCGCACAAGCAATCTAGCAGTGGTAGACATTCACCTCTACCTCACAGCAAACATCTTGTGCATAATCAGCCTTTGTATAGTGGAGTGATAAGATATTTATTTATTTATTGTTTAGTTTTATATACCACCCTATCCCAAAAGGGCTCAGGACAGTGTACAACACAACCTTCACCACAAAAACAACAGGATTCATTTAGCTATCAGATAAAAATTCATAACAGTGATATCTGATTTTTTAAAAATTTATGCCTACCATATCATTCAATACATATACCTTTCAAAAAGAGTCTAATATGTTACTGGCTTAGATTCTGAAGTAAATTTGTGCTAACAGATGGGAGGAAACATTTTTATCAGCTGTCTCCTGTAACTGAACTCCAACTCCACCTGAAAAGAACAGCAAGTGGAGGAACATTTCATTCGGAAGAGGGAGGCAGAAAGGTCCCACTTTGCTAATGGAGATACCTTCTGTTTGCAGATATTGTCTGTGGAATCCAAGCTAATGACTGCATTAAGGCTTTTCAGCCATTCAGCAGTCTGTAGCAGTATGTAATGTGAAATTACCAACTGATTTACTGTTGCTTGAAAAAACTCATCTGATTACAGACAACTGACCATCTGGGTAACATAGCCAAGGCATGCAAGGTACAACATATTGATCTGTCCAAGAGAGAATTGGGAAATGGCCAGCATTTCTGTGTTAACACAATGACATTAGCAAACATGCAGAGAACTGGCAAGCAGACCCGACAGTGTTTAGGGCAGAAGAAGATAAAGGAAAGAGATTAATGGAAAAGCACATTCTAGGTACAGCCCTGATTCTGATATATAAACAGGAGCTTGGCAGAACAATCTTCCTTTTTCATTGGACAGGGGCTGCAGCTGATGAGAAGCTTGAATAGTGTCAGGAAGCTTTCATTCCATAGCTAGGGGTGAGGCCCCATTCATAAAATCATTTACCAGGAGTGGTCTTCATCCTTCCTGAATCAAAATCAAGTACCAGATGATAGCAGGGACGTCTTGAGCTGCAAGCATATGATGTCAGAGTGAGTTCACTGTAAACTTGCCTGTGATAAAAATGGGACCCTCTCCATTGACAAGTGACCTCTATTTACTGCTCTTCTAAGTGTCCATGGAAATAGTGGTGAGTTGCAAACTCCAAGCATTTATGTATGCACTACTTACCCCATGCCTGTTTGCTTCACATAGGGTTTTCCCCATAGTTTTTTTGTTTGCACAGGGATTCTTCCCCTGCAAAGTGTTCCTAGCCAATGTGATCCACCATTTTGCCCACCCACCACTTTTTGCCCACCTACCACTTTCTGAGAAACCTCAGTTTGGGGAGATTGCCTGCTGCCGTGTGTGTGTGTGTGTGTGTGTGTGTGTGTGTGTGTGTGTGTGTGTGAGAGAGAGAGAGAGAGAGAGAGAGAGAGAGAGAGAGAGAGAGATCTTTAGTCTAGCTTTATTTTGGTATACCATGTACATTTTTTGTCAATTCCAAGGGTCTATCACTCCAATGATAGACCTTCAGCATTACAGTTAAAAAAAAGAAAGCCCTTCTGATCATTTTGAAATGGTGGCCCAAAGAGTGGGTGTGGGAGAAACTGTTATTGTGTGGGCAGGGGAAGGTGTGGAGGAGAGAGAAAGCCCCCCCAAAAGCATAATGCACAATGATCTCTTTTGCTTTCCTTGCAAAGAAAGAGGAAAAATTGCACTTTCACAGGCTTCAGAAACCACAGGAACTTCCAGATCTAAGTATGCAGTGAGTTTCAAAGAGGGGAAAACATGCACATAACCAAGAATCAAATCCTAAGTGAATGTATGCTGAAGGAGACCACAAATGCATAAATGACATCTGGGTTGGGAAATTCCTGGAAAATTGGCATGGAACTCAGGAGTGGGTCAAGAGAGGGGAAGGAGCTCAACACGGGCATGATGCCAAAGATTCCATTCTCCAAAGCAGCTGTTTTTCCAGGACAATTGTTGTTTGCAGCCTGGGATTCAGTTGTAATTCTGAAAGATCTCTAGGCACTACCTGGAGGTTGGCAACTCTGTATGGCACCCTTCCTTCCCTATGGAGGTGTGCAAGAAGTAGGTTCCTTCAGAATGCTTGTGAGGGGAAAGCAGCTTTATATAGAAGATGTTGTAGATCACTGATTTATTCCATGCCCAATACTTATTCTCCCAGAAACCTACTTCAAACACAGCCATCCATGAAGCCTTCAGAGCCTTAGTAAATTAAAGGACCATTCCTTGGCAGCGGGGGGTGGAGTTTCGGGGTGGGGAACCATTGTGACCTACATAATCTTTTTCACATTCCCTGTTACTATGTGTGAATATTACTGCTAGGCAACTTGAAGCTCATAAGACAGTGCTGTACTGTCTCAGAAAAAGATGTTAGTATGATCAGTTGAGGTGAAGTGGTCAAGAAAATTGTATGCTTCCACATGAGAAAATAGTCCCAAATGAATATGAGAATTATCATTAATTTTTACACATTGCTTTTGTCAAAACCATTATTTTATTGTATAATGTTATATAATAAAACTGAATGCCAAGAATGTACTTCTACTTTCAAACTTCTAAGCAGATGCATTGGGGGGAGAGAGCAGGGCTAGATAGGCACTAGGACCCAGGCAGAACATTCTACAACAAAGAAGGTCCAGCATGTTAAATTCTGTGGCAGAGGAAGACACAATTCTACTAACTTTTTTTTTTTTTTAGACAGACTATAGCATGTTGTTAACTGCCAGTTTGCTTACCGGTAACTGTGCTTTTGCAGTGTTTAAAATAAGCCTTCCAGACAACTTCCTTATACTTTATTCCTTCTTCATCTTATGCTTTCTCCATGCACAGATGCATAGACCACATGGTACTCACATTCACCAATGATTGAACAACACCCGTTACCTTCCTTGTGCCTTTTAGCTGGTTATTAGTTTTGCAAGAACACTGGTATGAAACCCACAGATGCCAAAACATTTGTTATTGTTTTAGCTTACAAATGACCATGACAACATCATGGCAGAACATCATCACTGAGAACAACCTGTATAGGAAAATAGTTCACCAGAAAATCCCCTAGCAAAAATTGGAACGGAAGCTCTGATTTTAATTAAAACACTACCAAATGTGTACAACATGTAAACATATGCTTCAGGGGGAAACAGTGGATTTTATTCAGGGATGAAATGTTTTGATTAACTACTTGTTTCTCTAAACAGTTAAATGCACAACCTGCTGCTGGATTGTACTTTTTAAAATTGTATTGGGTGGATTGAATCTCTGAGACCCCTTCTGCATGTGCTGAATAATGCACTTTCAATCCACTTTCAATGCACTTTGCAGCTGGATTTTACTGTGTGGAATAGCAAAATCAACTTGCAAACAATTGTAAAAGTGGATTGAAAGTGCATTATTCTGCATGTGCAGAAAGGGCCTGGCTGGTCCCGCAATTAAAAATGAAAAATCCTTACACATATGAGTACCACAGGAATGCCTAGCTCAGGATCTTGTCCATAAAATATTAGTTTTACACATGAAGGAAGTTCTTATGTAAGGAGCATTCAAACTTCAGTCCTCCATCTGCAGTCAGATGTGATCCAGTGAAACAATAAATTCAACACTTAGGGGTTCTGATTGGTGGTTTTCATAAAGGACATAGATCTGACAGTAGTAATGAAAGTATTAGGTGCATGCATGGGAATTAAAGGTATCCATTAGTATTAGTCAGGATGATGATTTTACCCAGACTCTTGGTTCAGTGTTCTTGGGGTGCAAATGTGCATTTATATGGAGGCAAATTGTACTGAATGATACAGTGTTCCTTCCAAATAAAAAAACATTTGCATTTCACTGAAGCTAAACTACTATCAATAACAATGAGAAGAGTAAACATAGTACAGGATCACAACCAGGTTGGAACAAAGGTAAAAGGCAGAAATTAAGATGGTGTCCAGTGGTAAAAAACCTGACTGACTCAAAATCAGCAATTAATAGTGGACAAAGTTGAGGTAGTTCAAAATAAGTAGAAAGTTTCAGAAAAAGAAAAAGAGAAGATTCTTATAGCAGGTACAAAAAACATACAACAATCACTTGTCTAGAGTCAGGTACTCTTTCAATAGCACTAACAAAGGGCCAATGGAAATATTACCTAATCAGTTGCACAGGGTGTGGCAAAGTATAGCGAGGTAAAGTGTGTATTGGATCCAATCACACAAATCATCTCAAAACCAAAATTGTACTTCTCTAGGGGCACTGAATGCAGATATGTAGATGCTCCACATTGAGTGACTTGATAATCTGAATACTACATGTGTGTCATGAAAGAATACTGTATTTTCAAGCAGCATGTGTCTCAAGGAACATACTATCTGCAGACTGACATTGTTTGCCATAGGCCAAAATTCTAAGGAGAATAATCCATTCAGGGCATAACGGAAGGCAGCCAACCAGTTTCATTATAACAAATATAAGGATCTGTAATTATGAAATATCAAAGCTCACCTTCATGTGTTAGACTGCATTCAAACATTTAATTCAACTCTGGCTAAATAAAGATATGTGCAAACTTACCTTGGGTACCCCTCTCCTTCCCACCACAGAATGCCAGGAAAAGTCCCTATCCAGTTATCCACAATGCACAAATGCAGTTAAATGGAGCTTGTTTCTCCTTCCATCTCAAGCCAGTATTGTTAGACAGGGTTTAATCTTGGTTTAGGGTCTCAACTGATAGGATGGAAAACTAACTCCATATAAGCTACATACCTGAGTTTTTTCCCCTCATAGACAGCCACCATTTGTCTTAAAATGCCTTTCCTTCATTGTGTGTCACATGAGAACAGCGGAGACCCAGGTATGGGTATAATCCCAGCTTTGTGCACATTTTTATTTCTCTGTGTGTGCCATCAAGTCACAGGTGACTTATGGTGACCCATAAGAGTTTCAAGGCAAGAGGTGTTTAGGATTGCCATTGCCTGCTTCTGCATAGACTGAGAGAGTTCTGAGAGAACTGTGACTGGCTCAAGGTCACCCAGCTGACTTCAAGGTGGACAAGTGGATGATTAAAACTAATTATCCAGAGTACAGTCTGCTGCTCTCATACACTACACCATGCTGGCACCTCCACTTTTATTTAACCATGGTTAAATTGGTTGTCTAACTGCAACCTTGGTATCGCAGACCTTCTCTTAAACAGATGGTTAGTCTAGAACAAGGACCCTGAGCTAAATGTCCTCAAGGTCTTCTCTGCCCCCCCCCCCCACACACACACTTTATTCTCAGATATCCAAAGGGACAAATCTCTCTCAACTGGTTCTGACACTCCCTTCCCAATTATATATTTTGCAAGAGTCCTTCTTTCTCATTACAAAACTCATTTCTCCTTTGTTTTCTTTCAATACACCTGACACCAAAAGAAGTGATGTTAATAACTACGTTATTAAAAAAAGAGAACATACAGATACTTCAATTAAGAGCCTTCAGATCTGCAGTTAAGGCAGAATTCAACAGTCCTATGCTTAAACAACAGATAGGTTTGCTAAGGTCTAATCCACAGTTCTCATAATTGGAAAGAAAAAATAAGAAAATGTTCACATCTAGTAAAAAGGAGTAATCTGCTTAAGCCCTTGTGTTGCTGTGGGCAATGTAAGGAAAATATCCCCTGCATTAGCCTGTCAAGCAAAGGGTCATGCTTATCCCACTGGAAGTTGAAGAGGGGGGGGGGTTACCATGGCACAGTCCTTCTGTGGAACTCTGATATCTCCAGTACCTGTGATGTGTTTGTTTGAGAGCAAACCTACATCATAATGGCTCAGCATATCAGAAATTCCCAGGTGAAGGTGAAGGACAAAGGGACAGTATGCATCAAAAAGTGAAAGCAAATCCAGGAGGACGTTTACAACTTTTTGGATTGCTTTGAAGGAATTACATTTACTGGTATATCTCTTTTTCTCCCTGATTTATTCTGATGAAGCTCCTCAAACTCTCATACTATCAATATATTCAAGCCAGCAAAAGGTAGCCCCCAAAGACAGAGGTTGTTGGTGCCTCTAGAAATTGAATACAGGTCCTTCTCCCATCTTACCAAGCAATTCCCAATCACATTTTTCTTTGACTCCAGACTGCCTTCTACCTGGTCCTCTCTAGCTTCACCCATGGAAACTCCATCTTTCTATTGGGATATCTGATTAAAATAGCAGAGTTTGCCCAGTATGGGTGCAGTAAATACATCTCCCACAAAGTATATTGCAAAAATAAAAGTTACATTGATCCAAGTAGATTCAGTTCACATTCAGGTTTCAAGCAAAAGGGGGGAGAGAGAAGCCTAATCTGAAGAGTATTTTTCCTATCATAAATGGCCAACTGATTTGGCATCATGTGTATGGAAGTAAGAGGGCATTGTTGCTACAGGAGAGACCTGTAGAGATGTGTGGCTGCATGCAGAGCCATGTGCCAAATGGAGAAAAACAAAAGACTCACAGAGAGAGGAGGGGCATCTAGCAGGTTAAGAGAAAGAAAGCACTTCATTCAAGGAGATAGCACTTATGTACACTTAAAGTTGTGTAGGACACCCCCCCCCCCCAAGTGTCCAGGTATTCTATGCTTCAATACTTTCAGCCTTGTAAACTAAATGGAACCTCCATGTTAATATTAGTATACCTCTGCATAATAAGTGCGAAGGCGACAATGTAGGACAGGGGTAGGGAACCTGCGGCTCTCCAGATGTTCAGGAACTACAATTCCCATCAGCCTCTGTCAGCATGGCCAATTGGCCATGCTGGCAGGGGCTAATGGGAATTGTAGTTCCTGAACATCTGGAGAGCCGCAGGTTCCCTACCCCTGATGTAGGGAGACCGAGTTTGAACCATGGATTTATTTTGCTGCACTCTGTTTCACATAAAGATTATAGTTCAGTCAGTTGAGGTGCAACAGTTGAGAAAATTTTATGATTCCACAGTAGAATATAGTCTCAAATGAATATGAGAATTATCATTCATTTTTATGTACTGCCTTTGTCAAATCCACAAACAGAACACTAGAACACCTAGGCAAAAGTCACTTGCCCTGGCCTATAAGCTAAGCAAAAGTGGGGTTTGAAGCCCAGCAACCAAATGTTTCCTTTGTGTATTTGCTGCTGCAGGGTCCTTTGTCCAGAGTCATAAATTACACTCTGAACATGGCTTTGCAGTCACTTATGGCAGGTACCAAAACTTTCAGAAGTCATCTTTCTTTTGTGGCTTCTTCGGAGAGCAAGTCGCCTGTCTCTTGACATACCCTCCCCCATCCCATAAACATTTTGTTTGTCCAGATCCCATGGTTCCCAACATAGGCTTTTTGAGTGGTCAAAGAAGACTTCTCCAACTATTTTCACCACCAGAAAAGCTGGTTGGATCCAACCCTATATTTTGAATATTATTCATCGGCCACTCTAATATTTGCAGACACACTAGGAGTCAATGCACATAAAAATGCAGAGATTAGATATTCTGCATGATATCCTCATTCCATCTTTAGGCCCTGCAGAAACACTGTCCTTTACCAAGCTAAAAACCTTCCACGGGTCTTAAACTTTACCAGAATGTTCTTATAAACTCAATCTATCCATGAAGTTGCAGAAGGCCTATTTTTTTTAAATGATGATATTGGTCCTACACACTAAGAAGATACTAAAAAGATGTGTATAATAAAAAGAAAAATAGGCTGGATAGAGTTGTACTAAATTGGATGCTGTGAGCCATTCTTCAATAAAGTCTGGCTTAATAAAAAATGTGAGTGCTTGAAAATGAAGAGCATTGTTTCAAATAGATTACAAGAAACTATATAGACCTGGAACTTTTTGCACAATAAAACATAACCAGACATTTTTAACAGAACCATTTTTACACTCCTTGGTTGCCCTATGAAGCACAAGGCCAAAGCCTTACAGTCTTCAGCCTACCAAAATGTGCATAAATGGGTACATAAAACACACTCCGGAGCATCTTATTGAGATTACACTGAAATGGGTTTCTGAAATGTTCTTTTTAAGGGGCAAAATAGTTTTCTAAAACCAGCTGCATAGTATGGGTTGCCAGCACCCAGAGCAAGGCAAGTATTGTGCCCCCTAACCCATGGACGGTCAGCACTTCTGAGTCCCTTTCACCAGTCCAGTATTGAACCCCTTTACCCCACAAGCACATGCATTATTTTTAAAGAATACTTCTTTTTTTTTAAAAAAAACCATCTCCTGGAAGATAGTCCAAGTAAAGAAGACCAGTTTTCTGATATTGGCAAAATTAGGTTGAGCTGCCTATCTTCAAGCTTCATATAATGGAACTTACTATCATTCTAAATCCTGCTTGGAGTCTTCTTATTTAGAATCTGTTATGCAACATATTAACACTAGAGGTATTTAGGAAGCACTGCAAGGCATTTGATAGGCTTTTAGTAAGATGTAGGTTTCTCTAGGAGACAAGAGCCAGAGGAGCCTGCCTTTGAGGGTCTTCCAAGGGCAAGGTGGCATTAAAAAAAAGCCATGTGGGGCTGTTGGGAAAATTCAGCTCTACTTTTCCAATCACACTCCAGGAAGAAATGCCATTTACATGGAAAACAGGATCACCTCTTCTGGGTTGATTGCAGGCACAAGAAAACAGTTGCAAAAATATGCCTTGAAGCATTTTCTCAAGATCTGCAGTCCGGTGCAATGGGGCTGATCCACAAAGGGAATGCTCTTAAAGTGAGTACTCCCTTATGAACAGGCAGAGAAAGGGTTAATCTCAGGGAGAGGAGATGCCACAGGAAATTCAAATGAGAATAGCTTATCCCAGATCCAAGGCACAAGACCACAGAGCCAGATGGTGAAAGAGAGGAGCAGTGCCTTACCTGACACAAGGAGAAATGGATTGCAGGAAATCACCTGAAAGAAGATGCAAGCAGAGTAGAGTCCTTCTTGCTTGCTGTGCTCTCTGAAAAGAGAGCAAGTGATATGGGGGGAGGGGGATGGAGGGGTCTGATCCTAGCGAAGTGGCACCAGACCTTGGATCATGAGGATGGATGAAAGAATTGTGTCCCCTCCCATGCTACGCCATTGTCTAAAACGTCTTCTAACTTGTAAAGAATTTTCTGATAATTCCTATGATCTTCCACTAGCATTATCAGAGAAATATGACATAAAGCATTTGTGCCAGATAATAAGATTTCCAAAGTAGCCAAATTGACCCTCTTATCTGATCAACTTCCTCTTGCCAAGTGGTCTGCAGTTTTCACAACTCACAAAAAATTTTTTCCAGAAGATTTATTTGTAGTACTAATCATTTGAAATTTTCATGTTGAACACTTTGTGTTTTTATCTCCAGTGTTGTCATGTAGCTGTGCTTTGTAATTGTCTGCTGGTGTAGCTCTCACCACAACTCATACTTACACAGCAAATCTACAGACCAGGATTACAGTCACTTAGTCAGAAAACATGTGATCACAATGTCATAGACAATGAAACATTTGTTAATGATATTTTAGCTTCTATCATCATCACGGTGGCAATGTTGGAGGAAATCATCTTGCCATTTCTTTCCTGAGAAACAGATATATCATTTTCTGTCATTTGCCCAAGCCTCAAAACATTCAGCTTTACATTTTTATTTCATTCTCCTCTTTGCTATATTCTAACCTGTCATTTTTAAAAATGCCCATTCAACAGTTATAGCAAAGGTAGATCTTGACTGGGCACATTTGGACTCTGATGAATTCTTACCAAACAAATCCAATGAATTTTTGGGAGTCAGAAGCTACTCTGAGTGAATCAGATTTCAGAGTCAGAAGAACATAAAGTAAATCTCCTCAGATAAAAATATATTATCCACTAAATTGATACAAAATATGGCACAAAAATACTGAATCAATTGGTAATACACCAGAACTTGGCACGCTTAACTATCATATTGTCTCATGGGAAATCTGTGAACAGATGGTGAAACTTTGAGCAGTTCTGGTTCAAGACATTAAAGAACTTGTTTTCTGATCCATCTTGATTTTCCAATCAAATGAAATCTCAGTTGCAGCAAAACTTTATTATTCCTTGACTGGAAAAGAATCTTAAGTACATTGTATTGTTGAAGATTTTCACGGCCAGATTCAACTGGTAGTAGTGGGTTTTCTGGCCTGTGTGGCTATGGTCTGGTAGATCTTGTTCCTAACATTTCGCCCACATCTGTGGCTGGCATCTTCAGAGGTGTATCACAGAGAGATGTCTGTTACACACTGTGTCTAGTGAGAAGGGAATGTTTTAGTGGGCTATATATTGTCCATGTCCCAGGGTGGGGAACCAATCAGTAAGTGTTTGGGTGGAACTTGTTATGCAAAGATGTTGTTGAATGCATTGTATTGCGGATGGGGTTATCAGTCTATTTACATTTGTAGTCGCATTTGCATTACCTGCAGCAGCAGCAGTATTGGTGAATGAAAATCCTGTGTCTGGGTGGAGTCCATTGTTCATTAACTTAGAATGCCCTTGGCCTTTGATTCTGGTGTTTTTAAGTACTGATAGCCAAGCTTTGTTAATTCTCAGAGTCTCTTCTTTCTTGTTGAAGTTGTCTTGGTATTTGTGAATTTCAATGGCCTCCCTGTGCAGTCTGACATAGTAACCTTCTGAATTGTCCAGAATTTCAGTGTTTTCAAATAAAATGTTATGTCCAGTTTTGTTTAGGACATGTTCTACTACTGTAGATTTTTCAGGATGGTTAAGTCGACAGTGTCTTTTGTGCTCTTTCATACAAGTCTGAATGCTGCATTTTGTGGTTCCTATATAGACCTTTCCATAGCTGCAGGATATATGATAGACACTCCTGCCAAAGTGAGGGGGTCTCTCTTGTCCTTTGCTGAATGTAGCATCTGCTATATTTTCCTGGTAGGTTTGAAGATGGTTTGTACGTTATGTTTTATCACCTCCTCCCTGATGAAATCAATCATCTAGACTGGGCTCTGCAGGGCAAAATCTGAGCCCCCCCCCTCATGTGGGCAGCCACTCTCCCCCTCCGTGACCAAACAAAGGGTTTTTTTGCACCAGGTCATCTCACAGTCACCATCACATTATAGAACATGCCCCAACTCACAAATCTGGGTAAAAGCCATATCTGGATGATTTTAAATGAATTCATATGATTTTTGCATTGGAATGAAATGAAACCACCATGAAACTATAGAACATGTCTTAGTCTAGAGGCAGCACCAAAACAATCACAAATCCCACACTATGTGGTGCCGCAGTGGTGCAAAAATCTGCTTGAAAAACATGGATCCTTGTGGATCCTCATGATTTTTCTATTTGGTCACCCCAAAATAACCAGCACATTGCTGTTCATGCCCCTGGCAACATGTCTGAACACAATGATCACACATCCAATGCTCCCTGTACTGCAATGGCACAAAAACCTGCTTGGAAAACATGGATCCTCATGATTTTTGCACTTGGCCACCCCCAAATTATCATCAAATCACAGTCCAAGCCCTTAGTCACATGTCTGAACACAATAATAACACATCCCACACTCTGTGGCGCCAAAGTGGTGCAAAAACATGATTGGAAACTATGGATCATCATGGATCCTCATGATTTTTGCACTAAGTCATCCTAAAATCACCATCAAATCACAGCTCAGGGTGGGAAAAGGTGGGTAGGGATAGGAGAAAGTGGCAAGGGATTGCTAGGGGTGGGGGAGATGGGGAGGGGTGGCTAGGTTGGGGAGGATGAGAAGGGATGGGTAGGGGTTGGAGGGGTGTCAAGGGATGGCTGGGGTGGGGGAGATAGGAAGGGGTGGCTAGGGGTGGGGTAAATGAGAAGGGGTGGGCAGCTAGGGGTGGGGGTAGGGTGGGAAAGGGTGGGTAGGGATTGAAGAAGGTGGCAAGGGATGGCTAGGAGTGGGGGAGATGGGAAGGGATGACTAGAGGTGGGGGAAAATGGAAAGGGGTGGGGGAGGGTGTCAAGAGGTGTCTAGGGGTGGGAGAAAGTAGCAAGTGGGTGGGGGTGGCTCTCATCTGGCCCTCTATGGCCCAGGGAGCCCAAAGGTGGACAGGGAAGCTCTCACCAGGCTCTTGGTTGCTCAGCGAGCTTCAGGGTGAGTGGAGATGGGGAAACTGTTGCTGAGTCTGGTGGGAGCTGCCCCCACCCCCCTTCAAGCTCCCTGGGCCAGAGAAAGCACCCCCCATCCCAACTCAAGCTAGGCCACAGAGAGCCCAGGGAGAGCTTCCCTACCTCACACCCTTCAAGCTCCCCAGTCTGCAGGGCAGGGAAGTTCTTGCCAGGCTCAGGCTCAGTAGCCCAGAGAGCTTGAAGGGGGCTTTTAACCACTAAACCACATTGGCTACACCCAGGGAAAACTTTCCTAATGTAATGGGACTCACATAATAGCCATGTGGGTCTGCGGGCTGCAGTACTCTGGAGAACTCTGGCTGCAGTACTCTGGGTTTGATTCCTCACTCACTCTGGGTTTGATTCCTCACATGAGCAGTAGACTTTTATCTGATGACCTGCATTTGTTTTCACACTCTTCATCCAGCTGGGTGACCTTGAACTAGTCCTAGCTCTTTGGAACTCTCTCAGTCCCACTACCTCAAAAGGTTCTGTTTTGGGGAGAGGAAGGGAAAAGAGTATGTAAGTTTCTTTGAGTCTCCTTGCAAGGGAGAAAGTGGAGGGATACAAATCCAAACTCTTCTTCTTCTCTTCTTTCTGGAGGTCTGAGAGGATTGCTGGAGAGAAGGGAAAGACAGGAAGATAAGGTATCCCTGCACAGTCCTTGCAGGGTCACTCTCTGTATCCAACCCAACATTTGCATTAATTACTTGGTGATAATGGGTACCTTAATAGTTCAGACTAACTTGATTTCATATGATCTCTGAAGCTAAGCAGTGTTGACTCTGGTCAACATTTGGATGAGAGACCACCCAGAAATACCAGGATCACTACACAGAAGCAGGCATTGGCAAATCACTTCTGAACAATGACCATCTCTTACCTTAAAAGCTCCACTAAAGATCACCATAAGACATTCAATATAACATACAAACCATACCAGGATTGAGGGTCAGTAACCATTACTGAGGAAATCTCAAACAAAACAAAACAAAAATTTTCAACCGCTGGTAGAAAACACTGACACAAAGAGACAGACGAACTCCCTTGGAAGGCTTTCCAAAGTCCTTTTGGTGACACAACTGAGAAAGCCCTTTTAGAAGTTTGTAATTCAGCTTAAGAATACACTGTTGATTGTGAAAATGTCTCCTCAATCACATTGAAGAGAAAAAAACAAAGACACTTAAGAGGGGTAATTTTAGGAATTGCATTTTTGTACATATAAAAATGTTGCAAATATCAGAACTAACTTCTTATGGATATATTTTCTGTATTAGGAATTCTCTAGAGGCATGTATGTGCTTTTCCTGCCTAGAGGAGAATTAAACAGAGAGTCTATTATGTTTATGATGGTTAGGAACATGCATCCTTGAGGGAGAAAACCATAAACTGGGAATTACCTGAACATTTCCCCATATTAAATATTAGCTTGGATTCATTTTTGTTCCCTTGACTCAGTTCTTAGTTGCAGTGCCTGAATGAAAAGCCATTGCATTGATCCATAGAGTAACTGCACCTAAATGCTGGCACTTGTTAGAAAATTGAATTCCTTTTGTAGATGGGAAATTAAAATAAAATGCTGTGAAATCATTTTAACACTATTACATTCCATTAGGTAACAGCAGACCTCATTAGTGAATATTGCCTATCACTTTTATGTAAAAGCACCACTTATATTTTTATTAACCAAACAATATGGAAAGCAGATGTCTCACACATCCAATTCTTTTGCTGCTATTTACATATTCCTGTTTTTCTGATTAACATAGAAACTGATGTTGTCGCCAGCAAACCTGGGTCCATTTATATCAGGTGTAGTTATATCTAAGCATCTGTACCACAGAACAACTGTGTAGGCTGTTCCGAAACATGATTACTGGCATTTTTCACATGCACCATATATCCTGGGATAAAGAGGAGAAACATCCCAGTTTGGCCATTACTTCTGCACGGCTTCTGGGCCTAACTCAGGCCCGCCCTGAGAGATTTCTCTTATCCTGCGGCTTTCAAAAAAATGATAAATTGGTGGTTCTTTTGAAAAAAAAGTGCCACTCCCATGCAAACACCATGGTAGACGGACCGGTTTATTTTTCCGGCCTCGCCACTTGCAGCCAATCAGAACATCGAAAAATGGGACAGTTTGCACATGTGTAGCAACATTGGAAAGGAAAATGAAAGTAAACTGGGGGCCATGAATAATCACCTGGAGTTCTTCCTCCTGGCCTGAACATGCTGACGGACTGCCGTGCGGAGGGAGAAACCAAGATAGAAACAACCCGGTATGTATGATCCAGGTTTTCCCACATGATATTTTGTCCATCCAGAAAACTCAGAGGTAAATCCATTTGACTTTAAAAGGACTTAATCCTAAATAAATGTACTAAGGATTTTTAATTGGATCCAGCCAGCTCTTCTGTTCAATCTTATCCAATTTTCCTTCTCATCACAGCTAGGCCCTCATGCCACATGGCTTCGTCCATGCAGATCCCATGATCAAAGTGCATTAACTATTTTTGCCAGCAGAAAAAGGTGGTCTTTAATTTTCTTGTTCTTGTGGAGGAAAGCCTGGAAATATTCTGGCACAAGTAGCTCTATGAGTTGTTCATGAGAAGAAGAAGATTGGGAAACTCGTTGGATTTGAAAGAATCAGGCTGATGAGAGGTCAGAACCTAGATTAAAATATCCTTTGTTTAACAATAGCCAACTTCAACTCTTGAAAAGAGAGTTTTTCTGGAACTGGAGAGGGATAGCAGTAGGAATAGTAGACATGCTGTCATGAGAGCTGTGAAGGATCAAGGACTGGATGCGACTTACCATGCTACTGCATATTCACTTTTTTTGTAGTTTGATGTACATGTGAAAATTAAAACACAAATCTGTGCTCCTAGGAACTTCTTCAAATACTTGATTGCTTGAGATGGATTGCTGATGTCCAATAGTGGAAATTGCTTAACAGGTGGCCCTTATCTTCTATAAATGAACCTGATGGATTTTTTTCTGAATTAATGAGCTATAAAAAGTCAATTTTTCCCTAAGAAGGTAACAACATGCATTTGTCAATGAGCTCATCCATTTGTCAAAGGGCAGGTGGGACAATACGTTGAAATTTGGACAAAAGCCTGCATTGCAGTCTTTCTCTGTTTAATACAATATTCTTTTTCATTTTGATGCCTCTTACTAGAGATTGCTACAGCAACAAAGGGGAGGGGAGGTTTGTGTTTCATTACTAATGTCTATTTATTTGGAAGTATTTCAGATTTCAGTGAAACTTCAGGATATTCATTTAATGGCCAACACATGAATTTTGGTTCAAATTGCTTTATTGGGCCAGGCATTTGTGAATCATAAGTATTTTCAACACACTAGTGCAGACCCTTTTTTCCATATACTTCCTCTGGTTTGTGAAGTTGAGGAGAAAACCTCCTGAACTGTATTTCTACCATTTCACACAAAAACCCAGATCTTAACTGAGAAGGCTCAGAGTTGGAGGATGGAGTTGATAGTTCCCCTCCAAGGGCCATCCTACAGGTCCCAGTACCAGTTGGCCTGTGTCAAGAAAGATGTAGACATTTGAAGAAAGATGTGGAATAACCTGTCTGGGAGTGGTCCTCATGGTGTCTATTCCGTTCAGAAAGTGGTCCTGTCTCCACCTGCTGGTCCTCATCATCCCATTCAGGATGCCAATATGCTATTCTCTCAGCAACCTCATCAAATCTCATGACTTCCAGTGCCAGGAAATGTTTATAACACAACAGTGACATTTCTTTTCCGTTTTCTTGAAATGTGAAATATTTGTCATATTGAAAATTATGCAGTAGTTTTATTTGGGGGGGGGGATGATAACTCCCAGTGACTTATATTGTTAGCTTACCTACCTACCTTGAACTCCAGTGAATTAACTATTAAGGCAGAATGAGCCATACCAGAGCCTTTTTCTTACAAAACATTTTAAAAATGAAGTGGGTTATTTTATGCATGCACAGGGATTGTAAAAAGATATTCAGTAACAAGAAAACAAGAGCCAAGAGAATCTTGACAGAATAGGTTTGTACGAAGCACAGTAGTCAAGGAAGAAATCCTGCCAAACTTAATGAAGTTGTTCAGGATACTCAACTCATCTTCAAGCAAATCACAGATATGAGCAGCACTATAACATTTAAAAGAAACTGAAATTGCCACAAAATTTCAGAATGCAATGTCAGAATACTGATGTGGTCACCTCTCAGTCATCTTTGAATCCTTCCTCAAAGCCCTAGTGAGATAAATCAGATACCATTAATATGATTTTGATGCCAAAATGTGAGCTGAGTACAAGGAGGATCCAATGCCCGATGAATTGAATATACACACAAAATTGATCTCTTCCCTCCCTCCATTCCTGGCACTTTCCCATAGATGTGATCAATTTCTTCCAGTAAAATTTGGATTCAGGTTTATTAAGATAGAAAATGTTTGACAAAGCTGGAAAAACAAGAATACCGAGATAAGTAAATGGGTTTTGTCAGCTTTTTAAAAAATATTCAGCTTCATTATAGCCTTTGAGGATTGTTTTTGAGGTTCTGGGGGTGTTTTCAAGGCAGAGGTACCGAATTTGTAGTGTAGCTGCAGGTTATGGTTTTTAGAAGAACCCTCAAGTTTGGTGAAATTTGGATCAAGGGTTCCAATGTTATGGGTCCCCAAAGAGAGGCCCCCATCTTCTATTGGAGCATGATGGAGAGGCACCAGCACAGCTGCAGAGGCAGCAACACCCCAGTGAAGAGGCCAGTGCCAGCACCAAATAGGTCATGGATATGGGCAATATTAGTTGGCTCTTTGAGCCCTTTTGGCCCAGGGATGCCCACTGCTGCCAGCATAAACCCATGTCATCCAAAACCATAGTGCAGCCCGTATTACCCAAGCACCCCCATCAGTGTAGCCTGCCCTCAACATGCCAAATGGCTCAGGATGCCAACCAGCTCATTGGCCAAGGACAAGCCCCCAATTAGTGGCCAAGCTCCCTATCCAGGGTCCAATGGCCAGACTCCAAGTTGTTGAAAACCCTGAGCAAGAACCTAGCAAATCCCATAAGGTAGGGTATATGGCCGTGGTGGTGAACCTTTGGCATTCCAGATTGCCAATTGGCCATGCTGGCAGGGGCTGATGGGAATTGTAGTCCATAACAACTGGAGTGCCAAAGGTTCACCACCACTGGTATATGGCATGGGATGCTGCCCATCAGCCTTTGGCCACGGGAACTTAAGAGTGAGAGAGGCGGCACTTGGGGCATTAACAAGAGTACAAGGAGAGCAGCTTCCACAATGGGGTCAAAACCACTCTGTGGTTGAACCCTCACAAGGCAGGACTGCAGCCTGTCGAAACCAGTCACAACCAACAGCTCTGGTGCCCAACAGATTCAGGTGTCCTTGATACAGTCAACCAGGGGTTGGGTTGCAGTGGGGCATAGGACATGGGGAAGGGGAGAATGGGAGGGTTATGCAGTTGTTTCACCACACCTGCAGTCATGGGGTCTTGCCACTGGTAATGGAACATGGCATACATTGGCAAACAACTGCAATGACCATCTTTTGCTTTGAAAAGGCCACGTGGCTGCCATAAGTCAACTGTGACTTGACACACACACAAAAACCCTACTTGGTTTTAAAAAAGCATAATTAATGAAGGTCCTGTATTGTTTGGGCTCCCTCCCTTTTAAAATACATCACTGGTTTTGTAACTTCTGAAAAGTGATAATAAAAAGAGATACATCTGTGTTAGGCTAATTCTGCCTAGCTAATTCAGTCAGGAAACACTAAGAGATGGGAGATATATGTTCCCTGTGGGTCACGATGATGAATGACAGTTTGGCTACCCTTCTGAAGGTACATCAACAACACAGGCACACATGGCTAATTCAAAGGCTGATCCCTTTTCTATTAGTATTTTTGCAGGTAAAGCATACCATAGGGGAGACTTTTAATTGAAGACTGGCTGTGCGGTACAGCGAGGCAGAAGCCGAATGCCTTCCAACTGACGCTTACAAATTAAATACAATCCCATGGGATCTTAAACTGGCAGGCATTTGAAGCAAATTAAATGCTAATGTGTGCAGTTATACTTTTTACACCCACAGACATCAAATATATGAAGGCATTAACTTTTTCTTCATTGCAGTGTTCATGTGATGCATGCAGAGGGTGGAAGGTTAAATCTTATTCAGAAAGGGGAAACTCGATATCAAATCACACATTGGCAGAATAATATATGCCCACACAATTTAGGTTTAAAATGAATAGTAAACATTTCCCTCCCACCTACCCCCCTTCCATATTTAGCATTGCTAGAGAATTCAACAAGGCCCAGGATAGCTACTAGAATGCAAATTTTATCTATAAGGAAACATAACTGAATTACTGGGATGACACTGTACACAAGCTTATAAGTCTTATTCCTACAAGTGGGAAACATTTTTAACATCTATTCCAGAGAAGTTTCAAAAATTATTTCTGTAACCAAAGAAATACCATTTATCCAATGTGGCCAAGAGTCAGTGTTTGTCACAGTTCATCTCAGATCCTGTGTGTTTGTCGATGTTTAAATCAAATTCCCCAAAGGTGAATTTAATGCAGCTACCTTTTTTACCATGCTACTTTATCTTCCTAACCTTTCTAGCTTGAAGTACTTACCAGAAGAAGAAATTTTTATTTCTACCTGCTGTTACATGAAATGGTGGGAGTTTGTCTTTTTTAGAGTGGGGAATTAGCAAGAGCAGACTCTCGGCTTAGCAAAAGGTTTGGCAAGCTCGGAATCTTTATTGCCCATGTACACAAATGTCAGCTTTTGCAAGAAATCTGCAGGAGAGCAGGGTAAAGTTTAACAATTTTATTAAAGGAAAAATAATAAAAATACAAACACTCAATAATCAAATCAGCAGAACACAACTTAATACTATAACATAAGCAGTGTTAAGGGGATAGGTAGAGAATAGCAGAGGAATTGGAAGAATTCTTAAGAAAACTTAAACTTTCTATTGAAAAGTGCAGATTAGGCCATTACTGAGCATCCAGAGGCTTGGATCTGGCCTAAAAGTTCTATGGATGGAAGGGTGTGGGTGTGATTATTGCTGATTCCATTCCTCATGTGGCAAACCTCCAACACTTCTTGGCTGTTTCTGGGGGGATCCCATCACTGAGCAGTATCCTTGGGAGGATCATTGCCAGCTTCAGCAGGAATGGGGAGAGGGAAATTTGCACCCCACTGATGGAAATGCTTCATTTTAGGCGAGATCCAAGCCACAGGGGGTACTCATAGTATCTAACAGTGAGAGGTGTGTGCATGCATCTGCTGCCTTGTAAGAAAACAAGTCCCTGTTTGCCTCCATTCTTGTTGGCCATCAATAAGTTACTACAAAAATGCCCTATATCTCAGTTGCTCTCTTCTTCAAAGGGAACAAATTCAGGTGACAATGCTACTGGAACATCTTAGTACCCAAGGTATTGGAGAATGTTTAACAATATTTATATTTTTCAAAAGCAAGATACAACAGAATTTTCAACTTATATCTACAATGTACTGTATCAACATATATACCACTATGGAGAGTAGTCATTGTTAAGGGTTAGATCCAGGAGAAGATTTTTGCAGATCCAAAAGGAGACTTCAACATCTGGAAACATGCTAAAGTATTATAATGGAGCTTGTGTGAAAGAGTTTAATCTACACAGTGGGTTTTTTGTTGTTTTTTGCTCAATCCCTCCAAATTACTATTTACTACAGCCATCATTTAGGCTTACTATGTGCCTAGATTTCCTGCCCCAGCTCCCATTGCCCTCTGGTGAGATGATTAGACAACTTTATTATATCACTTCTGGAGAACATGCGGAAATTACATCATACCACTCTAAGGAACTGGCAGAAAACCATATGATAATACCACAGTATTTGGCAATTCCAGAGCTGCATGATGTCACATCTGGGTTTTTCTGAGAAAAGATATAACACAGTAGCCATTGGCCGCAGGGGGGCAGGGTTTGGTGGCATGTGACTGGAACACACACTGTTTTGTCACATGGGAACTTCCTGGTGCTCTCCTCCCCACATGACTGAAAGGCATGCGCCCGGGGACATGTCCCTATAGGCCATATGCCTCTGACTCTCACCAGTTGTCAGCTACTGGTTGGTAGCCCTTCCCTCATTGCATACTCCCCCCCCCATGATCCCCAGGACAGTTCAAAGAAGATCTCTTCTTTCTTTTCACTGGGGTAAAAAAAACTGATTGGATCCTACTCATTTTTCCCCAACTTGGATTTCCACTTGTGCAAAGCACAAGTAATTACTGGGTACTGGCTGAAATTGCAGTGCATTTAATGCTATTTCTTGCACATGCAAAACTGCCCTAAGTAAGTTTGCATTTTTATTTACACATTGCTGAATTCAACCCACACTTTACAATAACTTCAGTGTGCACTAGCCATAAAGGCCCTGGTCAGAGAAACCACAACAATTTTACTTTTTTATTTATTGCGATTTATATGCCACCTTTCTTCTTATAGGTTCAGGACAGCTTCCATCATGTAATATACAATAGATAAAATTCATATTTTAAAAATTTTAAACATTGGCATAAAGTTCTGAAATGGAAGGTGACTAAAATCTCAATATGGTAATAGTAATAGTAACGAAGGAACTAGGAGAGAGGGAGGTCATTGTTTACACCGCTTCTACCTCAACCATAAGGCTGGTGGAACAACTCTGCTTGCAGGCCCTGTGGAATTGCATCAAATTCCACAGAGTTCTGGTCTCCTCTGACAGAATGATTCACCAAGCTAGGGTCAGGGCTAAAAATGCCCTGGCCATGGTTGAGGCTAACCAGACTTCTTTCAGACTAGAAATCTCTAGTAAGTTGCTATTCACTGACTGGAGCACTCTTCAGATATTGTAACGAAATGTAACAAAAAATACATGTATTCCACATCTACCATGATGGCAAATATACAGCAAATATTTATGCAGTACAAATGCAAATTCAGTAGGGAAAAAAGATTTCTCTTTAGGAGAGATTTTTATGAAGACATATGAAATAGAGTGATTGCAAGGAACAGGGAAAACAGAATCACATGGTGGTCCAATAGATTATGAAACTGTCATCCTCTTTCCTATTTGTAAAAGAGAATAATCAGCCTAATTAAGGGTCACAATATTTATGTCTGTAAGTAAAGCAATATTTTATCTCCTGCATATTGTGCACATGCAATTTTTGCATTAATTGCTCGTTTTTCATTTTCAATGAGAACAATATTTTCTAATTCACCTTCAGAGTATGAACATTCACACCAGGCTGTCCTGGAAAAGTTGAATATGGATACTGTGTTTTAATACTGTTTTGCTCATATTACCAATGGAGTGAATCTGCCACAGACTTATACAAATGTGGGAATGCAGGCCTGCTTCTTTGCTTCTTCTTGCTCTCTGCTTGCCTCTTTGTAAATGTTTAAATATTTTTAAATGTCTGAAATATTTTAATGTTTTGTGTGTTGTTAATATTTTAATGTTTGCCACGTTGGAGACCCTGAATGGGGTGAAAAGTGTCATAAAATGTTTTAAATAAAATAAATAAATACTGGATGTTGAGGGTTTTCTGCTGTGTTGCTGAGGTCTCATAGTTTTTGTTTTTAATATTTCTCCCACATCTATGGATGGCATCTTCAGGGACACGTCATGGTAAGATGAGTTTCTTTCCATGGTACAGTGTGGAGTGATTGTGGTAGGGAATATGTTAAGTTTATCTTACAGGGAGACCAAACATATACCCCATCACACAATGTTGAAGGAAATTCAGGGGCAATTGTGGTACCCCAACACTATTATATCACTTCTGGTGCAACCTCTATGATTTAACCATGGAGATTTGGGTGAATATTACAGTATTATCTGTAACACAGGATTTTTTTACAGTTGAAGACTTCAGGCTAGAGGACTCATCAGTCATTACTTCAATACTTCAAACTTATCTTCTTTGGCCTTCTAAAAGTTAGCTACAATTGCCTTGTTTGATAATTTCATTCACCAAACTGTTGATATTTCAGTCTTTTAGCATGTTTCACTACTGTTTTTAAAACATTTTGCTATTGTTGGTCTGTTGCTTTTAGCATTTTACTCTTTTTAGTTGTCCTCAGAGTTATTTTACAACAAAACCATGAGAAAAATCTAAACCAAAAAAAAATGAGGTTGGGTGCTCTATTTAGAACACAGTTGTGGTGCATCAAAGGTTGCCAATCTTGAAGGGTGGCCAGAAGTCACTGAACCCCACTGAGATTCCTGTCCTCTTCAGGCTCTATTCCCAAATCTCCAGCAGTTTCCTAAACTGGAACTGGCAACCTTAACCATCAGGTAAAATAGGATGGAGAGAAGAAGGGTTGAAAAAGTTGGAGGGATTAAAAGGACATGATCTACAATTTTATTGCCACTTTTTGTGAGCACTCCTACATACCTGATTTTTTAAAAGCACCACAAAAACAGTTCTCAAAAAGTAACTAGGCACACTGAAGTGAGATAAGGAATTTGGTGTTTTATCACTAATTCTAGCAGGTCTGTCTGCATGACTGATAAGAATGATAGAATGGCCAGTGAATCACACACATGAGGATATTGACTCAGAATTCTCCTTGTGTCTCATTGTAGCTGCTTTAGGATGAAGGCCTTCTCTAACACCAGAATGTGGTGTTCCCTCATATCCATGTCCTCATTCTTAGGACCAGGGGTGGGGCCATGGCTCAGTGGTAGAGCATCTGTTTAGCATGCAGAAGGTCCCAGGTCCAAACCCAAGCATCTGCATAAAAAAGGGTCAGGCAGCAGGTGTTATGAAAGACCTCACCTGAGACTCTGGAAAGTCTCTTCCAGTCTGACCAGACATTACTGACCTTTATGGACGAAGGGTTTGATTCAGTAGAAGGCAATTTCATGTGTCCTTGTGTAGTACGTTTAGCTGATTGTTTGAAGTGGAGATAAGAATTAATTTTATGCCAGATTTGCTGAACTGTCCTGAAAAAGTTGTCTTGTAGATATTATTGTAATGTGGCTATATTTTGTTCCATTTTATGAATCATAATTAATTTCACTGTAACAGTATTGGCTTTAGAGAAATGATATACAGGACTCTGGATTGGAGTCATCCTTGTATCTGAAGGGAAGATTTTGAAAGCATTGCATTTTATAATGCTGAAACCAATGGCAGCAAACCAAGCCATAAAAAGAAATTTGAATTTAAGTTATCTTAAGCATCAAATTAATTTAGAGTTAATTATACTTTAAATCCATTTAATACCTTGTAATAAAAGATATATTGCTAATGGATGTATTTGGTTCATTAAAACAATAACTTTTTTATTGCAATGATGAGACCAATTTAAAAAGGAATTAACTTGAAGATGCAAGATAGAATTCCAATAATCTAGATTTCGTTAGATTGACTATCCGCTTGCTAAGGGCACTTCTATCAGAATGCAACATCTGGTATTACAAAGGCTACTCCACTCCATTTGGGAAATATGGAAAGCTAACACATTTTGCTCCTAATGCATCACTGCATCCAATTAAATAGGTATATGAAATATTTATTTCCTATACTATGAAAACTTTGTCAAGGCACCTTACAAGAGTCAATGAAACAATAAAAGCATGATACCAAAAGAGCCAGCAATATTAAAACAGATCAGAGTTATACAATTACAAGCAGCATCAGTTAAAGCAGATTATATGCAGATGTAAGCGTCAAATCGTAAATACAGGAGTCTAACTAAACACAATTCACAAGTCTGAGATAAGGATGTCTTCCACACTGGTTATCTACCCTGAGTTCAATACTTTTAAGAATGTCCCCCCCCCCCCATTTTACCACAACATGATAATTCATGCATGCCTCTTCCAGGGGTGTCCCTCACTTTTTCCTGATCTTTCTTAAACTTCTTAAAGTTAACTGTAGGAGCCATTTCTTCTTTCTGTCACAAAAGGTGATTTAGTTATTTTTTTAAAAAAAACCTGGAATATTGTATTAATATACTATTGTCCTAATAGGTGGAGCAGTTTCTCTGTATTTCTAGCTTTCCTTTAAAAAAAAGCCTCTAACCTTTTCCTTTGCTGAGACATAAGGGAAAGAGCATCTCTCCAAAATGGGAGAGGTTAGAGACGTTGTTTTTTAAGTGAAAGCCAAGAATTCAGAGAGACTGGTGTACCTACCTACCCGTGTTTCCCTGAAAATAAGACAGGGTCTTAAATTATTTTTTTGCTCCTAAAGATGCATTAGGGCTTATTTTCAGGGGATGTCTTATTTTTTCCCATGATTTTGTGCCCCCCACATGACCAGACCAGCTGCACCGGGAAATCTGTAACTAGGGCTTATTTTTGGAGTAGGGCTTATATTTCAAGCATCCTCCAAAAATCCCAAAAAATCATGCTAGGGTTTATTTTTGGGATAGGTCCTATTTTCAGGGAAACAGGGTATTGGGACAATGGGATATTGATACAGTGATATTCTAGTGCCAATTATGGTAAAAACTCTTGTGGTCCAGTGGAGGGGGTGGCCACTTTGGGGAAAAGGACAGGGAAGTTTTGAGGAAACCTGCCTTGTGGAAGCCACTTTACTACTGCACTTTACCCACAGCTAAACCAGAAGTGAGAAAAGTATGTCCTGTCTCTATGTGGAAGACACGAAAGAATTTGTGATTCAAATTAAAAGATGCATAGCAGAAACAATAATAGAAAGACTCTGGGAAATAACAATTATTTTCACAGGATACTTAAGTTATGTCAAATTTATTGTCTACTGTGTAGAAAAGGAATCCCAGGATTTTAATGCCATAGCAAAGATGACCATGTTTCAAGGGTTTAATCTAGAGGTGGGATCCAACCAGTTCTCACCACTTCTCTAGAAGTGGTTACCAATTTTTTCTGAGTGCCGAGAAGGGGTTACTAAAGCAACCTCCCTGCCCAATAGGGACTGGAGGTGCATGTGTGCGGCGGCGCCATTGTTTGAATCCCACCACCATCGGAACCTGTTATTAAAATTTTTGGATCCCACCACTGGTTTAATCCCTTTGTTTCTAAGGCAGATTCCACATGGGCCAAATACAGCAATATGAAAATGGTGTGAAAATGTTGTAAACACCATTTTACATCATTTTCACACCGTTTTCTCACTGCTGTTTTTGGCCCATGCAGAATCTGCCTAAGATTGAGAGCATAGAAAACGGCCTTTTGAAGAAGATCTCAACCAGCAGATAACTTCATTTATCCAAACACAAAAGACAGCTGCATAGAGCTACGGGCCCTGTTCTGAAACTGAAGGTATGGAAGAAAGGACATTACACCTCTAGGAATTACCAGATACTTTACACTTTCACAGCATTCTATGTCTCTGCTGCACCCGCAGCCCAGACCCCCACTGCTTGCCAGGCCATACTTGGCCACCCTACACTGAATGAGGGTGAAGAAACTAAAATTTCAGTCAAGAGAACTGCCATGGGTCAGTTCACTCAAGATGAGCATCTTCCAAGGAATACAGAAATGGAAGAACCAAGGTTCAGAATCCAAGCTTGAATTAACAGGCACTTGACCCAATGATTATATAACTTCTGTTCTGTACCAGTGCCATCTGCATTTGATACTAGGGTTTTAAAAAGAAAAATACAAAGTGCTGGCTCTGACCTTTAAAACACTAAATGATTTCAGCCCAGAGTGTCTCAAAGATCACCTTCACCATTACATACCTATTTGAACTCTGGGATCAAGCAATGGAAACCCTCAGTTACAGAGTCCAAAGAGAGACCTTTTCAGTGGTTGCCCTTAACTATCGGACTCCTTCCCCTAGGAATTACTGATAATACTTTTTTATTTCAGAAGTGTTTGGAAAATTAAACTCCTACTCTTTTTTTTAATGTGCTCAAATTTTATCATCTTAATGTTTTCTATTGTTATTGATATTATAATTATATGTGGTTTTTCCTGTTCGGAGCCACATTGGGCATTTCTAATTAAAAGGAAGTGACTTAGATCCACCAGAGTTTCTCTGGGATTCAAGGACTTCCTTGTGCAGAGGGCAACTTGCTTGATTCCCTCTCCTGCGACAGTCTCAAATGCCTCTCAAAATCCTGTTCCTGTGGATCTCCTCTCCCCCAGAACAGGATTTCAGGGGACATTTCAAGCTGCTGCAAGAGGGGCAAGACAAGATATTCACACCCTGCATGTAGAAGTCCTTGCACCCACAGAAATGCTCCAATAGGTCGAAGCCAACATATGAATGGTCTGGAAAAGTGTAACTCTAGATTGATGCAGCAAGTTTCTAGAGAAGAAGAGCTAGAGACTGAGGGTGGTTTCTGCAGAGGAGCTAGGGTTGCCAGCTCCAGGTTGGGAAATACCCTGAGATTTTGTGGGTGGAGCCTGACAAGGGCGGGGATTGGGAAGGGGAGGGACTTCAATGAGGTATAATACCATAGAACCAATTTCCAGGGTAGTCATTTTCTCCAGGTGAAATAACCTCTATTGCATAGAGATCAGTTGTAATCCCAGGAGATCTCTGGCTACCACCTGGAGGTTGGTAACCCAAAGGGCCTGAGAGAAACCGTTGAAGGAGTTCCCAGAATGACTCAAATATTCACTTCCCAGAGATAGTGCAGCTCAGTAAGCAGAGTTGGGTATTAACAAGAACATAGTGACCAGTTGGTACCCCTTCACTGCCCCCCTCACTATCTTGAAGGTTTTCCTCTTTCCTTCAGTTCCTCCCCTACCCTTTGAGCCCTAACTGTGATTTGTATCTTATGGTGGTAGAATATAATTCTTTTGCTGTTGTAGAAATATGTAAATGCTTCCATGTAAGAACTAGGGTAGGATTATTGGCTGCACCTCAGGTGCAGAGCTCTGTTGTTAGGCACAGACAAGGCTTGCCTGGGCTATTCCATTCAAGGAAGAATGCAGATTTTGGTGCACAAGAGAATGTGTGCACTGACCTGATGCCTCATTTCAAATGGATGCAACAGCCTTTACAGGAATCTGAAGGACACATGAACATCAGAGCTCATGAGCTTTACCATAACACTGATCTATCTGATGAAATGAGATTAATCTTGCGCAAGCTCTTCTGAGCAACAGAAGATGAATTTCATAGTGAAAATGAACACCCAGTAATTTCAAAGCACTAGGGCATCTCTACTAAAAGAAACAAAGGGAGGTCTAATAACAAGAGATACACCAAAATGGTCACTCTGAACTTGGAAAAATGAACAAGAAGGAGGTACTTTTCTTTGGCTCAAATGCTGTATAGAGGGTATACAAGACAGCAGTTTAAGTTTCATTTATTTTTCACTGTGAGAGCATGTACACTGTGACAACAATTGATCCAGACATAAAGGAATGTTTCAAGTAAAAGATTTAGTTATTTTTCATTCTCTAGGTTTTAATGAATTGGCCTATTAAAATAGGCATTACAGTATTTCAGCTGGTACTCAATACAAGTTGTATTGTGTGCATATCTAATTAAGATAATCAGAGGGTACACCCCACCCCATCCCCACTTTTAGGCTACACAGTGATTAAATATAGTAGGGAAAACCAACTTTTAGCATGACTTAAATGCTGCAAACATCAACAAAAGAAATGCCAAATAAAACAGGAATATATATCACATGGAAATATGATTCATAGTTTCACCTAATAACAGAATGTGAAGCCTCACCAGGTGGTGGTCTGCAAATATTCCTGGAGTTGATGGACATAGCCCAGCAAAATGAAAGTGTGTTTAAGATTTGTGATTTCAACTGATTAGTTACATCTGTGCTTCCTTTCATCACACTGAAGTCAATGGAATTCTCAAATCACATTCCTCAGAAATCAGGAATTATGGCCCTTTTCAAAGACATCTGAAATCCTATATATATATATTCCACACTGTCCTTTCTTCCTTTCTCAGGTAGTATGTGTGTGATAGCTAGCATATTACAGGGGGAAATTATTTACTGGAGACCAAGCCAGGAGAAATAGCTGGGAGAACCACAGCACTCCTCCAATTTACCTATATATAGCTTTATTTCTAACTCCTTGACGGATTCCGCATGGGCCAAAAACAGTGGTGTGAAAACAATGTGAAAATGATCTTGATGGCATACCATGTGGACACAACATCCAGTTCTGACCCTCATTGTAAAAACGAGCTGCACCACAATCATTTTTGTTTCAGGAAGTAAAACCCTGAAACACATTTTTCAATGCCAATTTCAGCCAACCCCATGACTGTAATCACCATCCACCTTTAGCTATGCTTAAAACAGAATTCCAACAAGCCTTGTTAGAAGGAGACAACTTGGCTGGCCTGAAAGGCTTCTCTCTAACAGCATAATAATTTTAATCAGCTGTTGAAACGCAAACAATGACATACTGTGCTGATACTACTGCAGTAATTTTCAGCCTTTTCATAGCTGAGACCCCTCTTTCTTTCAGTGTGCAACAGAACACCCATTCCTGTTGTTTATCAGATATATCTAACACATAATGGTTTTTCACCTGCTATCACTCCCTCTCTTTTCATTTTTTTTCTTCTTTCTTCTTTTCCCTTTAATGTCAGCCTGGAAATGGAACTGTGATGTTCCAATGGGCTCTGTTCAGTATATATTTGAGACCACCGATTAAGTGTCATGATCAGCCCCTGTTTGATCCTGCTGTGTTTTACCTCCTACCCAGGACCTGGGAACCTGCTTCTGTTCAGAACCCCCCTCCCCCTCCTTTCCTTTTCTCAGACCCATTATCAGTTCATTAGCCACCTGAAACTGGTATTGCAGATCTTTCGGTTCTGTGGAATGTAGGTTGTTTTCACCCTATTGGGGAAAGGTGATTCTCCTTACAGTAGACTGTGGAACTAGAGAGGTACCATCCCCCCCGCCACCTTGGGAACTGGTTTGTGGAGTGGGGTGAAACGGTGGGGTGGTGACATGGGGTACAATGGTGCTTGCAATATTGGTTATGCTTAGTTCTAACAATAGAAGCCTAAACGCTTGTTTTCTGATGCTGATTCATAACGAAGAAATCAACTGGAACCAGAATCTTGTTATTGAACAGGTTGGAGTGAAATATTAAGATCATTCAGAATTTTGGAACTCCATATCATCAACAAATCTCCATATCATCAACTCCATATCATCAACTCCATATCATCAAAAATATTACATGTTGTTCACCGCCCAGAGCCCTTCGGGGATAGGGTGGTATAAAAGTTCAAAAAATAAATAAAATAAATAAAAATGTAGCATTGGAGGAGTGTTTTATAGATACCATGGACTTTCACAAAGACAAATCACGGGCTTCTAGATCAAATCAAGCCTGAACTCTCCCTAGAACCTGAAATGACTAGTTTGAGACTATCAAACTTTGGTCTTATTATGAGAAGACAGGACTCACAGGCAAAGACAATAATGTTTGGAAAATTGAAGGCAGCAGGAAAAGAGAAAGACTAAATATTTATTTATTTATTTATTTATTTATAATTAGTCTTGTATACCGCCCTTCCCCCGAAGGGCTCTGGGTGGTGAACAACATGATAAAAACAATAATTACAATACCCCCATTAAAACAGATTAATAACAATGCATTGCAGTGGCGTCCAACATAAACATAAACACAGACTTCATAAATCCACCCTGGAAAAACAAAACGGAGAAGTGAAGAACCCAGGAAGTAAAGGGGAAAGGGAGAAGGAAGGGGCGGGGCGCACCTCAGCAGCCGGCCTCCCCAAACGCCCGGTGGAACAATTCGGTCTTACAGGCCCTGCGGAACTCTCCAAGGTCCCGCAGGGCCCGAATAGCTGGTGGTAAGGTGTTCCACCAGGCAGGGGCCAGGGCTGTAAAAGCCCTGGCCCGGGTAGAGGCCAGCTGCATCATCGAGGGGCTAGGGACCACCAGCAAATTGGCCTCTGACGAACGTAGAGGCTGTGTAGGGACGTATGGGGTAAGACGGTCCTGAAGGTATGAAGGTCCCAAGCCGCGTAAGGCCTTAAAGGTAAGCACCCATACCTTATGAATGATTTGGAACTCAACTGGAAGCCAATGCAGGCGACGCAGCACAGGTTGGATGTGTTCTCTGAAGGCACCACCAGTGAGAGCACGTGCCGCCGCATGCTGACCAGCTTCAGCTTCCGAAGCAGATGTAAGGGGAGGCCCGCATAGAGTGAGTTACAATAGTCTAACCTAGAGGTGACCGTTGCATGGATCACAGTGGCAAGATCCGCCTGGGAGAGGAAAGGGGCCAGCCACCGGGCCTGTCGAAAATAAAAAACGCAACCCGGGTTGTATGGGCCACCTGGGTCTCTATTGAAAGAGACGAATCCAGGTGGACCCCCGGGCTGCGCACGGAGGAGGCCGGTGCCAATGTAGCCCCCTCCCACTCCGGCGACTGAAAATCCCCCACCTCCCCCCCACAGCCCAGCCAAAGGACCTCCGTCTTCGATGGATTCAGTTTTAACCTGCTCTGTTGCAACAAACCAGCAACCGCCTCCAAACAGTGCTGTAGAGCTGCAGGGGCAACGACTGCCCCCTCTCCATCAACAGAATGAGCTGAGTGTCATCAGCGTACTGGTGACAGATCAGCCCAAAGCTCCGCACCAACTGAGCAAGGGGTCGCATATAGATGTTAAACAACAGCGGGGATAACAGCGCTCCCTGGGGCACCCCGCAATGAAGCGGGCACCTCTGGGAGGCTTGCTCCCCGCACCACACTTGCTGACTCCGGTCCCGGAGAAACGAGACAATCCACTGAAGGACAGTGCCCCGCACCCCGGAAGCGGCCAGGCGGTGGGCCAAAAGGTCGTGATCGACCATATCAAATGCTGCGGTAAGATCCAATAATACCAGCAGCGCCGATCCGCCTCGGTCAAGTTGTATGCGGAGCATGTCTGTGACAGCGATGAGGACAGTCTCCGTCCCATGCCCAGCACGGAAGCCGGACTGGAAGGGATCAAAAGCCCGTGTGTCCTCCAGAAAGCCCTGAAGCTGCTCCAACACCACTCTCTCAATTAACTTCCCCAGAAATGAAAGATTCGAAACGGGTCGGTAATTGGCCAGATCTCCTGGATCTAACGATGGTCTTTTCAAGAGTGGGCGGACCACTGCCTCCTTCAACCCACCCGGAAAGACTCCTTGCTCAAGGGAGCCATTGATGATCTTCAACAGGTGGGGTCGTAACTCCCCCTGGCAAGCCTTAATAAGCCAGGAGGGGCACGGATCCAGAGGACAGATAGTAGGTCTAACAGCAGCCAGGACCCTGTCAACATGGGCTTCAGAGAGCAGGGAAAACTGGGCCAAACAAGGGCCAGAAGATGGCAAGGGAGCCTCCAGTTCGCTAATTGTAGTCAACGTGGCAGGAAGGTCCTGGCGGAGCGACGTGACTTTATCTGTAAAGAAGCTCATAAATGCCTCACAGCCAATCTCCAATTGGGAATTTGTAGAACATCTAGATAGTGAAGTCAAAGACTGAACCAAACGAAACAATTGGGCTGGGCCACAGCTAGCAGATGCGAGAGAGGAGGAGAAGAAAACTCTCTTCGCCTCCTTCGTCGCCATCTCATAGGCCTTCATAAACGTCCTGTACGATGTTCGCGCAGCTTCGTCACGAGATTTCTTCCACACTCGCTCTAGCCGTCTGAGCTCCCGTTTCATATGGCGTAGCTCCTCGGTATACCACGGAGCTAGCCGAGAGCGGGGGCGCAGAGGGCACCGGGGGGCAACAGCTTCAATGGCATCGGAAAGCCGGGCATTCCAGTCTTCCACTTGTCCATCGAGCGTGCCGGCAGGCTCAGGGTCCCGCAGAGCATTCAGGAAACCAAGTGGATCCATAAGTCTCCGCGGGCGGACATAAATCAGTCCGTCGCCTAGACAGGGGAGGCACGGCAAGTCCATCCGGACCTTTAGGGCATAATGGTCGGACCATGGCACTCTATCAGTAGAGGATACGACCATGTTAATTCCCGACCCGAAGACCAGGTCCAACGTGTGACCAGCCTCGTGAGTGGGGCCAGAATTTATTAAGGAGAGGCCCAGCGTCGCCATGGATGACACTAGGTCCGCAGCCACCGTACATGAGGCGGTGTCGACATGGACGTTGAAGTCCCCCAAGACAATGAGTCTGGGGAACCTCAGCGCCCAGTCAGCCACCACCTCCAGTAGCCGCAGCAGACCGTCCCCCGGTGCGCTAGGCGACCGGTACACCAAGAGGACGGCCAACCTCTCCAAAGCCAACCACTCTAGGCCGACACACTCCATACCTGTGATCTCCGGGACCGGGATAGCCCTAGAGGGAATGGAATCACGGATGAACATCGCTACGCCGCCCCCCCGGCCCCATGTTCGTGACTGGTGGAAGCACCCGAAACCTGGTGGTGAGACCTCACGTAAGGCGACCGTTTCACCTTCACACACCCAGGTTTCAGTGATACAAGCCAGGTCCATTCGCTGACTTCCTAGGAAGTCGCGAAGCACTGCAGTTTTGTTGTTAATGGACCTGGCATTGATCAACACCAGAGACGAAGCGGAGTAACCCTGAGCCCGACCACCTTCGTGTCTTGGGATAGGTCGGAGGTCAGAAGACGAACGAGCATACCCATATCTTGTCCGTCTTCTCACATAAGGCCACCGCCTACCGTTGTACTTACCCCGTCCCATTAAAACTGGGATCCCCAGCCCCAATGGCGCCCCCATATCTCCACTCTCTCTGTTTATCTGATAGCCTACTAATAGTACTAAATCTTTATAGGTGAGTCCAGTCTTGCTACCAACAACATCAATCAACTAATACAATAAAAGCTGGACATTCCACCTAGTCAAACTAACTAACCTAACCACTAATTCCACCAATACTAAACAGCTAACCCAGCACTATCTTGCTAGTTACAATAAACAAAGGTTGGATGGAAGAGCAAAGTCTACCGTTCCCTTAGATAGAGCAGCCCAATACTCTCACTAGCGGGCTGTCGTGGATGTAATGAAACACAGGTACCTGCCTCCAGCCTCTGAATGAACAGAGGGATCGCAGGATGTAACCAAGACTGGAGCCAGCAGAGGGCGCCAATAGATGGCAATGGGAAACTCTGATACCAGGTCCCTGCGCCCTCTGGTGGACAAAAGTGGCAGAACGCGGGGCTCCCACCACCCGATAAGCCACTTGCAAAAATCCAGTCTTGTGAGGCCGATAAAACGGCTCCAAGTGAGGCGAAGCAGGAGCTGAGGGTCTCTGAGGGTCTCTGCCACTGATTACCCCAGTCAAAGTTGAAAGTATGAAGTTGTTCCCCCCACCACTCTTCAGGGCTACGGCTCACACGGCCCTCTCACCGCCGGCACATCGAGCCTCAGAAGAGCTGCTGATGTGCTCGCTGCTCCAGCCTAATCTCCACACTACGCTTTGCTCTGGTCTGGACCTCCCACCGCATTCCAAGGCCGCGGACTGCTCGGTCCTCACACTACCAGCTTGCCAAGGCCCAAAAGAGCAGCAGAAATCCCAGGCTGCAAATACCGCTGAAGCCATGGTCTCAATCTCCAAGAAGGACTCCCCGTCGTTGTTACCGCCCCTGCTGTAAATTTTTGAGGCGCCTCGCTGAAGGTCCCGCCAAAAGCCGCCGGAGCCCCACCGGGGGTTGCAGGGGGAGGATTGCTGTCGTCCTCCACCCCAATCCCAAAAACCCCAGTTCGTCAGTGTGAGATACTCCAGGGCAATAGGAGGAACCCAGATGGATCTTGAGGCCACACGGAAGACAATCCAACCAGGAGGTGAGAGGTACGGAACACCAGGCGCTGGGAAGCACAGGGAAGTCAGGTATCACATACCGCCGTCCTTACTCCGTTGTTTCACTCGGTTCACTCGGTTCACTCGCTTTAATGTTGTTATTTCACTCATTCCAATGTCATTCAGTAAATAAGCTCCACAGTCATGAAGCATCACATCAAAGGCAGGTAAAAATTCCCTTTAGAGACTAAAAAGCTAACTAAAATCCAGGGAAGAGACTAATTAAAAACCTAATGTAACGGAGCTCCACTGCCGAGCATCCGTCATGGACGCCATCTTGATCCTTCCTTGAAATGGATTGACTCAATCAAAGACACCTCTGCCCTCAGTATTCAAGACCTGAGCAAGGCTGAACAAAGTAGGATGTTTTGGAGGTAATTAATTCATAGGGCTGCCACAAGTCAGAAGTGATTTGACAACACTTACACACATCATCAGTAGGCAGAAGATACTCTGGTCTACCCTTCTTTCAAGAATATAGCAGATATAGCAGTCTTGTTTCTAAGCCAGTATCTGGATTCTGCAGTCAAGTGGACTGAGGCAAACAAGCTGAAATGGAATACTAATAATATGAGGGGTTAACTAGTGATTTGCCTTGTTAGATGGGATAAATCCTTATCAGATCATGTTAATTGCTCATCAGTACTTTTTGATTCCATTGTATTAGTACAGAAGCAGATTGTGCGGAGAAGTGGATTGATTCTGGATGCACATTTTACTAACAGATTGTCCATGAATTATTCCTTCTTGATGACTCACACTGATAAATGTATCTGTCATGTCTCAGTTGGTCCACTATGGTATGCTTTATATGGCACTGACTTGGATACTTCAATTAATGTAAAACATAGTGGACAGTATTTTTGTCAGGGGATTTGTGTAATAATCAGAGAATTTTTCATTTCATTTCACATTTAATTTATATCCCGCCCTCCCCCGGAGGGCTCAGGGCAGCAAACAACAGTAGTGAACAAACAATAAAGCATAGCATAAACAGCAACAACAATAAATCATAATACAACAATATCAATAGCATAATAATACATCACCCCCAAACAGTCCCTGAGCGAGTGGTGCCCTTCGGTCGCTGCCCTGGGCTGCTGGTGGAATTCCTGTTGTAGCTGCCAGACCCCACCCCCTGCAGGTGTTTCCAATGGGGTGGGTGGGGAAGGACTCTCACTCCTTCCCATGGGCAGAAGGTGGACTTCTGCTTGGCTGGCAGGCAGGCAAACCAACAGGGAGGATCTGTCCTAGGCAGGGCTGAAAAGGCTGGCTGCCTTGGGCTGCTGGTGGAATTCCTGTTGTAGCTGCCAGACCCCACCCCCTGCAGGTGTTTCCAATGGGGTGGGTGGGGACAGACTCTCACTCCTTCCCATGGGCACCAGGTGGCAGCTCACCAGGTGAACTTCTGCTTGGCTGGCAGGCAGGCAAACCAACAGGGAGGATCTGTCCCAGGCAGGGCTGAACATGCTGGCTGCCTTGGGTTGCTGGTGGAACTCCTGGTATTATATGCCAACAAAAGTTGTGTGATCTGATCTGAACTACTCTGGTGACCTATGTGATTTTAAATTCAATTCAAGATGCTGTTTTGATCTTTAAAATTCTCACAGACATAATCAAAGGAATACATGTCCCTATATACATGTATTTGCCAGGTTAGATCAGTTCATGCAGCTTTGATTGTGGTCCCTATGGGAGATTATAGCAGGCTAGAGTATAGCAAAACGTATACTGCAGTTGAGGTCAACAAAATAAGCACTGAGCCTTGTATAACCAATGAACATGAGATAAGAAGGCAAGGCCTTCTCTTGGCCTACTGCACTGTTTGAATGCAGGAATGAATAGTGAAATGAAGCCAGAAAAATAAAGTGGTTGAATAGACCAAGTCTCCTGGACAAAAATAACACGATAAGAACTTAATAACTGAATATCATCCAGAGTGCATGTGTCATATCTATCATGACTGGAAGATGTCTAGAATGCTCCTCATACATACATGAAACTGCCTTATACTGAGTGTGATCATTGGCCTATCAAGATCCATACAGCCTTCCCTAACTGTCGGAGGTTCTGTGGGTTTGGTGCCACCTGCTCCCTGATCTCTTCAACTGGAAATGTGTGTTACACACTGAAGCTGGGACCTTCTGCTTGCAAAGCAGATGCTATACCACTAAACCACAGCCCTCCTGACAGCATGCGAAACAGTAGGGTTTTAGGTTAAGAGCATTTGATTGAAATGGTTCTGTGGGTAACTTCTAGTTTTGTATTGACATTAAGACTGGACTATTTACTCCTGTAAATGAGAGGCTTTGTATGCAATATACAAGATGTGTGGGGTTAATTTTAATGAATTTATTGTAAGGTGCTTAAAATCATCTCAGAGACCAGGATAAAGTTGTTTAAATGACTTCCTATGTCAGTTCAGTGCATATAAAGTTGGGTTGTTGAGAAATAAATAACAAAAAACCCCACAATCCTGCGATTTTCTTTCTTTTTTATTATTCAACACAGAAGATTTATAGAGTTTTTAGTACTGTGAATTATTGTGGTAGATATTTAATCATAAGACTTTTAATATATTATCATTTTTAAATGTGCTAATTTACTACAGAATGAACACAGAAGAAAACAGTCCAAATAGTAATATATGACAGGCAATAATAAGGGACATAATAGATTATTTCATTCACATGCCGTGATTAAATCCTGCCCCCACTTTACCAAATTATCTCAGTTGTTGCTTTAGCTATCTGAAATTGCTGTGGATATTTTAATTGTCATAGCCACCTTGTTCCTAGTAGCCAAGCAGATATATTCCCTTAGGAGAGTTTCCTGTCACCTTCAGGGTGATTTTTGGATCTGATGAAATTGAATCTTTCATGCTTGCTGATTAAACAGGTGGTGCTTAGTAACACGGTCTAACAATTGAATTTCAGGGGAAAACCACTTGCAGGGGGGAACATACTTTTTGAAAACCTACATATTGTTGTCAACCTGAATATGCCATTTTAAAGATGGAAATAATGCATTTATTGGAAATGTTCAGCTCACCCCTACTTTTAAAATTATCCTGTAGCTGCAGCACTGAAAGACTGAAAAGAAGGGAAGGTGAGATGGATGAATCCTTGAAGGTCATTCTGTCCCTTTCTGACCAATTATTTTTTAGTAGGGAAGGTCTAATTTTTTTCCAAGTGTGGACGATAAATTCCAAGTGGAATACTTGAAGGTGATACTTGGAATTGGAAAAGCAAGTGTTTGTCGACAGAGAATCCAAACAGAATCAAATGACTGTTTAGCTCATCTGTCTGCTACGCTGGAATTTCTGATGGATCAGGACCAGGGATGCTGAACACTTTGATGTGAACACTCTGGCTAGTTGGATTTCCCTTGATAAAAATGCTAACTTACACACAAGGTTAGCATGCCTGCCAGATCGCCTTGATGTTGCTGTCTAATATCTGATGTAAACACTATGCCAAGCAGCCTTGTAGCTTTGTGCTGCAGGGTCATGGCTTCATTGTGTGCCTTGTTTGATAAGATTCATTTACTCTGTGTTGCAGTTGTAGTCATTATCGCACTAGGACAATTGACAAATTCAGTTTTCACTGTGGGCAATGCTTATGACCTACATTTCAAGAATAGATCATTCCCAGTTTGCCCACTCTTTGTGCCTGAACATTAGAATACATGGTTTCAATGACCTACTTATATTGTCTGCTTCCTTCTCATACACAGTTACTGGCAGTTATGATGGTTGGGAAGGTGGAGGTCTTGAAGGACACATTCTTCACTTTCAGCTGACCCTTGCCAACTCAGTTAAAAGTCTTAGGTTTATACTGGACCCAACATTATTGCTGGATGAGCAAATTAATGCAGTTGAAAAAACTTAGCCTAGCTAAAAAAAAAAGGTCCCTCACCTCACTACAGTTGATCTGGCCACATGGATCAATGCTGTGATGATGTCAATGCAGTATATATTTGTCTCCCCTCAAAATGAATTCAGAAATTCTAGCTGATGCAGAGTGCTGCAGCTCGGCTATTGTCAGAAGCTAGGTAGAACATGAATATTGTTCCCATGCTACACTTCACTGGGTGTCCATCAGTTTTCCAGGTTCAAATTAAAGTATTGACTGTTGCATAAAAAAAACTTTGGATGGCTTTGTACCCTCATATCTATGTGACCATCTTTCCCTCTATGCTTCACCACAACAGCTTTGCTCATCAGAGCAGGGCCTTCTGTAGGTGCCGATCTGCAAATGGACAAAGACAACAACTGCCCTTACACATGCCTTCTTAGTTGTGGTCTGCACCTTGTGAAACAGCCTGCCTCAGTAGGTCAGGAAGCCTCCCACTTTCCTGGCTTTCTGCCAAGTATGCAAAACTGAGGCCCTTTCCACACAGCAAATGTATAATTGGTTGCAGTCAGTATAAAGTAACCTGTTTTCCTGTTTTCATGTTCACATGCATCTTTGCAAGCAGCGATCTTTTTAAAATTTACTTCCCGCCCATGCATAGCTACGCGGGCATGCACAAATGAACCCTACAGCCATGTGGATGTCTCATGATATGACCATCTGCACTTGCATGGCTATGCAGATGTAAGCCATGACATTTTTTAAAAAGGAAAACGGAGGCGAATAAAGTACTTCCTGCCCGGCCATTTGCTAGCGAGCGGCTTCAACCCAGGATTTTTCAAAAGACTTGCAAATAGTGCAATTCTAAAAAAAAACTGGTTCATTTAATGTTTCATGTTAACACATGTGCTTCAGTTCTGTTTTTAGACATCTGGTAGGTTCTACAACCGAAATCCTATTTCCTTGTTTACTGAATTGTATTGACTCATTGTATTGTATTGACTTAATTGTATTGACTCATTCTTTGTAGTTCACCTTGAGTCCTGGTGAGAAAGGTGGACTATGAGTAAGCTACCACAGGGTTCAGCATTGTTTTACCACAAGCAAAGCAAGGGAGAACTTTGCCTGGGGCATGCGCGCGTCCTACATCCCTGTCGCGGAACCTCCCACTCCCACCCCGGAACACCCCTACCCCACCCCCTCCACAGTCTGTGTTGGCACCTGGGGTGACATGGTCCCCCTCCCCATTGGCACTACACAACTGGTTTTGGTTCCCAAAATGTCTTATTTGCAACCTCAGAATGTTTTCAGTGAATCCCCTCTAGAAACAATTATTTAAGCTGAAATATTTTCAAAATGTCTTCACTGGTTTTGCAATCTCTTTATGACTTTTTCATGCCTCTCTGCCACCACCAAACTTCCTCCTTGGTGCCATTTTCTGAACTCACTCTCTGTTCATCCTCACCTGTTTATTGTATCATTTCTCTGAGGAGATTTTTTTTATTTTGTGTGGGGGTAATCTTCACCCAAAGTGAGTGCAGACATACATTGTGGTAAAGAAGCGGGGGGGGGGGGGATTGAAAATGTTTTACAAACAGTAGAGTGGCCAGTGTCATGCACATGAATCACCTCCTGAAATTTGGCTCTACGTCACAAAAAATCAAAGCAACCATCCTCAGGCCTGTTCCACACATGCTCGATCTAATCCAATCTAGTCTCCTCTACCTTTTTTTTTTTTTACTGTAGGCAGGGTAGATTATTTGGACCATATTTCTTTTGACCATCTATTAAAGTTGAATTTTGTTTTGCTGTTATTTATTTTCAAATGTTAATACCCTACTATCTAGCCCAAAAGAGGTTATCATGTCTGTTTTTAATAATGAAATTACAAGTTTAATCAAATTTGTGGCAATTAAAATAAATATTGGATAATCAGTACCCTACATAATCTACAGTACCCTACATAATCAGTAACTTACATAATCTACCAGGTGGTTCAAAAACCCTTCTAAATACCACAAATTTAAAAATGCAGCCATATACAGAGTTATCCCTATCTAAGCCCATTGATTTTAGGGTGTTTTGATTGAAGTAACTGCAGAGGAGTGCACAGAAAAATAAAATATCTGAAAGGATACTTGTGCACCTTGCTCAGGAGGAAGTTCATCAGTGTGAATGTAAGCACTGAGAAGGATCTAGTTCTGGTAACTACTCTCCAGGCTTCAGACAGAGGGGTCAATGTAAGCAAGGTCTCCCTGGTAGATCTTACAAGCAAGGGGGGGAATTCATTAATCTCTTGGCTCTCATTAGTCAGATACTCTGGACATAACACTATTGTGGTTTTAAAAGTTTCCAGTAGAATTCTTTATAGGAGGATGTTATGCTATCAGAAGTCTGGCTTTTTTTAAATAACTGTTTCCACTTCTGAATATTCTGAAGCGGCCCCTCCAGATTGTGTATTATAGCATTTGACACCTCTCTCATTCACACCTGGCAATTGTTATTAATTTTCGTGCATTTGCTTCAACCCCTGTATTTTTTATGTAGACAATCATCCATTTCATGAGAAGTTTATAAATGTATTTTAAGCTACTTTTTTTTCTCTATCAGCCCCTTACAGTACAATCCTATGCATGTCTTCTCAGAAGTAAGTTCCATTGTTTTCAATCACACCCTCCCCCCCCCCAGCATGCTCTGCTGTAACAGTTTCATTCAGCTGAGCAAGGTCAGATTCAATGTGGCTCAGATCAGAGGCTTCCTGCACCTAAACATTCTCTGTGGCTTCCACACTGTTCTGATTCCACACACAGCATAAAACTCAAACTTTTTAGTTGACCTTTTATATGAGGGAGTGCTGTTTGTTTTTTAATGTTATTAGAAAGCCTGTGAACTTTTTAAAATTGCATTGTGTGTGTAATTTGTGTAATCTGTCTTGAGTCTGTATGTGAAAGGCAAACTATATATCAAGGAATTTTTTTTAAATTGGGTTTATTCCCAGATAAGTGTACACAGGATTGCGACTTCAATAACTTTCCTATATTATTTTCTCTACCTGTACTTTAAAGCCTGTGCAAATTTGAATGACTCATTGGAGGCTTCAATTTTTGCAGCCCCCCCCCCCCCCCCCGGCCAGGTTGAATCTGACACCTATTTCAAACAACATTATCTGATTAGGCTGATGAAGAGCTATATAGAGTTATGAAAGCTTGTACAATGATGTTGCTGCAGTTGGTCATAATAAAATATATTCTATGGAATGAAAGAATGGTCTCACAAGTTCCATTCTTTCAAGTGTTCCTTTGAGGTTGGAAAAACCCACCGCTTTGCAAAATCTGCATTCTTTTCACTAGCCCATTGTTTTACTCCAGTAGGTACCCCAAAAAAATTAGTAGTAATCACTGTGACTATAAAATCAGAGAGTATTTCATACTTGGTGGATCAAACCAGAGGATATTTCATGCTGGGATTTCCACATAAGTTACTCTACCTGTGTTGTTGTTTAGAGGTGCAGGACCAGTACAATCCCTCTTGCTGGCATGAAAAGGGGTGGACCTGGGGGAGGAGCTAACATTAGTCAGCCTCCACAGACTTTGGGCTCACAAACATTCATTCCCACACATGTAAACTTATGCCTGCCAAAAAATAGGTACAGCCCATAGGGCTTCATAACAATAATTGTTCAATGCCCTCACCATCTATACAGCCAACGCTGCATTTCTGGGCCATTTCCAATGGCAATTGGACAAGGGCAAAGGGGTGAATAACAGTGCCCTAATCTTAACAAGTCTACATATCCCCAAATACAATACACATCTTCTTGTTTCAAAGGAGCACTGTTCCTGCCAATGACAAGACCCACCAAAGAATGCTGTCAATTGCAGCAACTCCAGGAATGAATTGGAGGGGGGTACCATTGCCAAGACCATGCATGTTGTACTCTTTCCAACAGAGTGCTGCAGGCAGCCAGCCAACAGATCACTTGCAGCTGGCATGCTGCTGCTCCAGGCACAGGTATCCCCACTAGTTTTGCATAATATAACCTTTTCCCTTTTTTCCCCCTACCTATTTTTCTTTACATTTTTTTAAAAAATATTTTGAATTGTTATACATTGAGCAGACAAAGCTGAATTCTTTCTTATGTAAAATTTTCTTCTTTTTTTATTTATACATTTTAGTTGATTAATTGAATGATTATATATGGAACAGATGAAAAGTGGATGGTATTAGACAGCAGTGGACATTGTTGAATATATCATATATGGAAACTTACCACAGTGAAGATACAATGTAGAAAATATGAAGCATTTGCACATGCAGTATGGGTGGTCTCTAATCGCCACTGCGTAATTCAAGGAATTCAATGAAAGAATCCCATCTCAAGAAGTTGTACAGTTGAAAAACCACAGATGTATGGCATTTCTGATTATGTATATGAAAAAGCCGGTTCATATATGAACTTAGTGCAATCTAACCTGTATACCAGTCAGATAGATCCTGAGTATACTCAAAGAGCAATAGCATATTTATATATGAATAACAAGCAGTTCAGTAAATGGACATATTTAGTTAAATCCTGTATATACTTAAATCCCCATTACAGAAAAACTGGAAAGATCATTAGTAACATTAAATCTTTTGCACATGTACAAACTTAAATCCCCATTACAGAAAAATGATAAAGATCATTAGTTACATTGCGTCCATGTAGATGAACCATACCAAGTAATGAAGGAATCTGGCTTTTTGCTATAATAAAATAGGATCTGTGTGAGAATGATTATAATTATCAGGTTGGAAACGCCAGATCACAAAAATATAAGATCTTTTTCTGTGTGACCCATTTGTGTAAAATGACTATCCAACAGGAAATCTAAGATTTTGTTTTTAATGGGTGATTTATGTTTAGATATTCTGATGTGGATTCTGTATTTACTGGCACCTGTGTACAGAAATCTACAGGGACATTGAACTATGCAAATTACTTCCTTTGTATTTCAATTGCTGTAGTATCTGAGTGCATATTGGACATTTCTTTGAGGGTATTCAAATACTGATAATTGCATAGTGTGTTCACACACTGAGCATCCAGAACATTAAAAGTGTCCTATTAGACTTAAAGGTCTACAAACTTTCTTAAGTGCATCTGCTCAAATCAGCATATTCTTCAGAGTCAGTTCTCTTAAAACCAAAACCTGGAATATGTCACAGCCAGAACTGGACTCTAAGATGTGTCAGTGATTGTTATTGATTTTTTTAAAATGCCCATAGCCAAAGGCAAAAATACAGAAGACTCTGTTGCTACTAGAGTTTTTTTCTGCAAGGAGTCTAGGTGAAGACATTTGAGCAGTGGTGGGATTCAAAAATTTTAGTAACAGGTTCCGATAGTGGTGGGATTCAAACAGTGGCATAGCACCAATGGGGCTGGGCAAGGCATGATGGGGGCATAGCCAGGCATTCTGGGGGTGGGACATTCCTGGGTGGGGCTGTGGCAAGGACACAGGGCGCACGCATCCCAGGTGCAGTTCCCCTTCGCCCCGCCTCTAGATTCAAATAATGACTGTTTAAAGTATTAAAAAAGCAATATACTGTATGGTAGTGTATTATTTCTTTTTATATAATTATATTGATTGATTTTAAATAACAAAATAAGTAAGGAGAGAAACCAAAAATTGTTTATAATTGTTAACATATTACAAACATATCTAATTGTCTATCTCTCTTAACCCCCAACTAAAACATCCTATATTGCCTCCCTCCTTCCCATATTTCCTTCCCTCCCTACTTTCTACTTCCCCTTCAGATTCCTATAACTATTTTATCTATTTCACTTGAAAGAAAACTAACAGAGAGATCCAAAAACCTTAATCTAAAAGAGTAGTTTAAACTCCTCTTTTTCCAATATAAATTTCAAGGGGAAAAAAAGAAAATGAAAAATCTTTACCTATAATACTTTCCCAATACTTTATACCAATGAACAAAAAAATAGAATTACTATATATTGTATTATTTCATACAGTTCATACACACATAGGGGGGGTGCCATGGGGAGCAGGGGGGCCGCAAGGGGTCCTGGGGAGCGATTTTGCATCCCCCACTTAACGAGATTTGTTGTACCCAGGGACAGAGATTACCCCCTTGTCCCTAGTGGAGTTAATCATTAATAACTGGTTCTCCGAACTGAGAAAATTTTAGTAACCGGTTCTACCGAATAGGTCGAATAGGCTAAATCCCACCTCTGCATTTGAGCCCTATGTGCTGCCTTTTTGATGACTGGATCTTGGTAACCTTTAGTACGTACTTGTTTATGCATGTTATTAGTAGCTTGAATATAATCTGTAGTGGCTGAAGAGTTTCTTTTAAGATGCAAAAATGGGCCATAAGGAAGATTCACCTTAAGGTGAGCTGGGTGAAAAGAATTGTAATGGAGTAATGAATTTTTGTTAGTAGATTTTTTATAAGGACATACTTTGAGTTTGGAATGAACATCTATATAAACTCAAGTATCTAAAAAATTGCACTGCAGTTGTCTATAAATCCAGATAGTTGAATACTGGGCTTGACCTTATTGATCCATTGTAAAAATAAAATAGGCATTTTCTTTAGTGTCAAAAACAAAAAAAATCTATGAAGCACTTACAACATAATATATTGTTTTAAAAAATTCAAAAATTGGGTCAAAATTAAAATATAACTGAACTCAAACTCAAACTCACTCATGTATAGATTGGGGAGGAAGTGGGTGGTGGAATTTCACATTGCCACAAAAAAAATTGCGTTTAAGATCATTTTTATTGCAAAAATAATTATTATCTAAAATAATACCAAGTAACTGAATTTAAAAAAATGTATATGGGAAAAGAATGCTCCTGCTTGTCTAGAAAATTTTACACTATGGTTCTCACTTCCTCTATGATGCTAAAGCTGATCCTTGTGAAACTGTAAGTGCTTCAGTTTTGTTTATAAAGTCTTTTGTGTCCCTGACATATATAGAGATATGAATAGTGAATAGTTGCAAAAAAGAGTCATGATATTTAGAAATGGGTTCTACCACTGTATCTGTTCCTGATACTATGGGACTTCCTGGTAGAAATTTGTCAGATTTATGAAGCTTAGGAAGAATATAAAACATGTATTCTGGGAAACTTGCTGTTATGAAACTCAAAAGTGTGTAAATTAATAGAGTCCATAGCTAATCCTTCAGACATTACAACTTTCACTATGATTATTGTCCTCCTAGTGTTCTTCTAATTAGGGCAGCTGCTTGACTGTCCTACTCTGTAATCCAATGCTTGCATTGCTGAGGGTAAATCCTAGAGTGGAGGGCATTTCTTCCCATATGGCTTTTGCTTTGGACCAAAGTGACTTCCTGCAACCTTTGTTTATATATTTAATGGACTCATCCAAAGGGGGGGGGGTTAGTTCATAGGAGTGGAGCACAGCTGCACTGGCAGATTCACCATAGCAGAGGCAAAATGGGGCTGTGACCAGTTGACATTAGTTGCCTCCCTCCCAGTCTTTGTTGTCATTACGCTGATGGCCTAGGCCTCGGACTTATGCCACCAAAAAGGTGCATACGTCTATTCATCCCAGTGGGAACTAATTGGCAGTGGGGAAGCTTTTAACTGTTTAAACCTCCCCATGCCACCAGGAAGCCTCTATGGGAATAGTGGGTGGGGCCACATTGGTGTCATGGCTCGCTGACACCAAGTTTGGATGGAATTGCCCAATGTTTAAGTTTCAAGCTTTTCTGCATCTCATCTTAGATGCCACTTGATTGGGAAAATGAAGCAGCAGCAGTACATAAGTCAGCGGAGGGTGGAAAGCAAAACACAAGAGTGGTTTTTTGCTTGTGTTTTGTAGTTTTGTGTCCAATATAATTCAATCAAATTATTTTAATCTCTGTTTCTCTCTAACTTAGCATGTTCCCCTTTGGCATTCTGTTCATATACTGCCAGATGCAACTTGTCGTCTTGATTTCTAAGACTGTCAACAGAGCTACTGCATCATTTCACAGACCCTTTTGGGAGCCTTCCCCCCCCCCCGCCCGCCACTGCATAGATATCAATTTGTTAAAGCGTTTGAGTTTTTGACAACTTACACAACAGTTCAGCTAATGGTCCATGCATTAATACATCTTATCTGTAGCAAACATCTGCCTAACATGGCTGTACTTGCCTGTCAAGCTCCAGGGGAAATGTGAATTTGGATGTTATTTTAGTGATTGGGTTGGAAAGAAGCTTGCCCCCCGCCCCCAACTAAAAAAAGAAATAAAAATCCCAGCTGCTAGCAATAGTTCCATGTAAATAATTTATAGTTCACAAATAATGCCTTTGACAAGGTTTCATATAAAGAGTTGCCTAAATGACGGTTTTATGACCATTACTTTAGTCTAATACTGATTAATATTTTGAGATCACTGGGTTTCTATGTTTGAATGTCTTGTGGATTAATATTGCAAAAACTACTCTCCACTCGTCTGCTTATACGAGGCATAGCACGCTGTCAATAATATGGACAGGAAAATGCACACAGCAGAGCTGAAATGAAACCCTTCACTCTTCATGAAGCAATTTACTGTTCAGCTTGTACTTTTATGGTAATTTTTTGTCTTGCTCTTCAAAGGGAAAAGTTTATAATTTTTATCTTTTAGAGTAGCTCTGATTTTTTAATAGCTCATTTGGGTCACATACAGGAAGGCAAAAGGAAGAGAAGAAAACAAACTCTTCTGGCACTATCCCTGAATATTATAAAGCATATTGTCAGCACTGAGGTCCGTAACTGCACACACACACACACACACACACACATTTTTTCTGGGGCAAGCTGTATAAAATAATACAGATAGATATTCCACTGACACAGTAGACAACAGTTAGCAGCATTTATCCAGAAGTGATACAACTGGAGCTGGAAGCTTAAGCACAATTTTGCTCTTCTAAATTCACTGAAGCCAGTAGGCTTAAAAGGGCTTACCTCTCTTTAGGATTACACTGTCAGATTGTCTAATTTTCTTAGTCATTACACTCCTACATCTGTAACCACACTGAAATTTAGCAGATGGAGCTTTTCCCATCATTTAACACCATTCATGGTGTCGTGGTTAAGGTGCTGGTCTAGGATCTGGGAAATCTAGGTTGGAATACCCACTTTACCATGGAAGAGTGCTGGGTGACCTTGGGCCAGTCGCACATTGGTCCTTTCCGCACAAATCACATACAATGTTTGTAAAAAAAATTCAATTCCCCCTATATCATGATGTTTGTCTGCACCCCCACCCCCAAAACAATACATGGACACCATCAGGTTTTTTTAAGTTATTTGTTGCAATTGATGCTTCAGTGCTTCTTGCAGGAATTCTCATAGCTCATTATAACTGATGAAAATGTTAACCCCCCACATTTTAAAATAAAAAACTACTTACAGAAATGATTAAAATAAGCAGGTGAGGAGGAATAGAGTGAGTTAAGTGAAGTGACAAAATGGCGCTGAGAAAGAGGTTTGGGGATGGCACAGAGGCATGGAAAACATAGTAACTGGATTGTGGCTTTAAATTATAGGAAGCTGATTCAGTTCTTTGAGAATTTATCTTGTGAGGAGAGAGGAGATCCAGGGGCAAAAGCAGATGGATATGCACAAAGCTTGTTATGATTTACTTCTTACTTCGTGCTGTAGTTATTGCTGCTTCTGTTTGATCATTTGGACACATTAAACACAGCTGTTCAAAAAAGTTATCTACAGTTCCATCAAGCAGAACTTCTTCTTGCTTCTGCAAAGGAGACTACAAAACATCTGCGGAACAACTTTGGACAGTTGTGGTACCAGACAGTCTTGACAGCAAAAGACAAAAACCCTGCACGATGTGTTGATACTAGATTGGACCTTCACCAGTTTCCATCTCCTAAGGATTTCTTCAGGAAAATCTTTTATGAAATCATTGATAATATCTACAGTTTACACAATCACTGTTCCTCAGATGTGTCTCAACACAAGCACAAAATTGAAAAATTTGCTTTAGGAGAAGATAATAGCACGTACATTCTAAACTTTTACAAAACTGACTTGGACACTAAAGCTTCATCAGGACATGTTTTTGGATTTTGCAAGGGAGAGGAAAGTGAAACTTTTAGCTTTTTTATGATGTGATTGATCTATTCAGTGGAGAACAAGGCAAATGTCTGTGTAAGCTAATACCAACATTAGCTAAACTTATCGTAATAGGCCTTACCATATCTGTTTCCTGTGGTACCTCAGAAAGGTCATTCTCATGCCTTTGCAGAATTAAGACCTTTTTATGATCAAGCATGAGTCAGGTAAGGCTCAATCACATGGTTCTTCTTCATGGACATAAACAGATCTCTCAGAAAATTGAACTTAATGTTATAGCTAATGAGTTCATTCAAAGAGCATCAATTAGAGCAAACATATTCAGTGCTATTTAAGAACAAGGTTTTCAAAATTGTAACAAGAAGTATTATTGTACTTAGATAAGGCCATCTGCATTGTGAAATTGGGAGGAATAGGTGGGATATGGCAGGAGAGGATGCTTGTGGGAGCAGGAGAAGGTGTAATAGGGGATTAGGAGACTATTTGTATTGTAATTTTTAAAAATGTAAATAAAAGAACAGTTTGTGTTGTTAATTAAATGTTAAATTTGTACTTCAGCTCTCTGAAGATAATCTATTGAATTCAAATGTGTTTAACAAGTTGAACCTAAAGAGCAGGAATTAGCTATGCACAGAAATTCAGTCGTTTCCCATAAACTGATTTATGTGATTTAATAATAATTTGTTCTGAATGTCTGTGTTTTTAAAGTAGAGATTTTAAGCAGTGTGCTAAGAAAGCAGGGTATATAAAATCCTAGGTGACATAACTGTGGGATTTCTTTGGGATCATGACTGCTGGTCCTGTTCAAATTGCCTAAAATATGCTTGTACTCACTTAAAGGATATGAGTTTGATGTGAGAAGAAGATATTTAATATTTCAAACTTTGTACATTGCCCCTCCCTAAATCCTCCAAGGCCCCACCTGCACTGATAGTGGCAATGGAGGCCCCTCTCTATAATGTTGCTGGCTCCTCCCTGTGATGTCACTGGGCCTCTGGCCCAGCCCTAATTGTCCTCCCAGAATTAGAAAGTCTATACACCTGGTACAGACCACACCATCCTGGACACAAAAAAGCAAGTTGACTGCCGTATCACCTCTTCTTACCATGCTGACTTTGTGGACTCTGACCCCCAGGTCAGACTTTTGACTCTGTGTGACTGAACCTTGACTTCAGTTGACTATTGCTGGCTGTCTCCAGACACAGCTCTGTGCTTTAACCAGAAACCTCTATCCAGCAGCCTAACTCAAAATAGGTTTGCATATACAGCAACAGAACATTTTTAAGTTGAGTTACCCCAACCATACATGCAACCATTATTTAAGCTTGGCACCTGTGCCTCAACTTATTCAAGCATGTATTTTGACCCTCAGATTAATAATATTTTATGTTGGCTCTCACAAAGACCCTTTTCTAGATATCAGACAAGTCATAGACTAACTATCAACATTAAAGCACCTTCATTCAGGATGGTGATATTACAAAGGTTAACAGCTTGAGAACAAATACTCTGACACTGACAATATATCAGTTTATACGAACACTTTCCTTCTAAACCCCAAGAAGAAAGCAGGCCATAAAACAATGTCAGGGTTCTTTGTGTGTTTTTTTGGTATTTTAGTGGGCTTTCCATTTTTGACCTACAGGGGACACAGTTTTTAGGCTAGCATCACCAAAATTTCAGGAATGTTTCAGAAGAATCTCCCAATGCTATCACTTAGGTTTGGTGAGGTTTGGTTTAGGGAGTACAAAGTTATGCACTCCCAAAGGGGGTGCCCCATCCCCCATTGTTTCCAATGGTAGCTAATAGGAGATGGGGGCTACATATTTGAGGGTCGATAACTTTGGACCCCCTGAACCAAATTTCACCAAATCTGGGAGGTATCATCAGGAGAGCCTCCTACTGATACCACCCAGGTTTTGTAAAGTTTGGTCCAGGAATTCCAAAGCTATTGACTCCCAAAAGGTATGCCCCCAACACCCATTGTTTCCAATGGGAGCTAATAGAAGATGGGGCTACACCTTTGAGGGTCCATAACTTTGGACCTCCTGAACCAAACTTCACCAAACATGGGTGGTATCATTGCAAGTGTCTCCTAAAGATACCCTGAAAGTTTGGTGCTGCTAGCTTAACAAGTGCACCCCTGACAGCAGGCACCCCCCAAATTTCCCCAGATTTTCCTTTTAAATCCTCCCCCTTTGGCATGGATTTAAAGGGAGAATGTGAGGTCCCCAGTTTAAACATTGAAAGTGATGCTGTTTCAGGGTGGGGGAGAATCCACCCAAAATAGCATCATTTTCAATGTTGTTTAAATTGGGAACCCCAGATTCTCCCTCTAAGGTGGATTTAAAAGGAGAATCTGGGCTCCCTAGTTTAAACACCATTGAAAATGATGCTGTTTGGGGGTGGATTCCAGCATCACTTGTTTAAACTAGGGAGCCCAGATTCTCCTTTTAAATCCACCTTAAAGGGAGAATCTGGGGTTCCCAGTTTAAATAACATTGAAAGTGATGCTGTTTCCCCTAATTGGGGGGACTGGATACAACACCATAAAATGTTTTCATAGCAGTAATAAAACATTTTGAAAGCATTTTGAAATTACTTTCAAAAAATTACTTCTGCTGCGTGGCATGGCCTATTGCTGTGTTCAGATTTGTGAGTTGGGGCATGTTCTATAATGTGGTGGTGACTTTGAAACAACCTGGTGGAAAATATCATTGCTTGGTCACGGTGGGGGAGGGCGGCTGCCCATGGGGGGGCGCCAAACTCCAGTTTGCCTAGATATGCCACTGGGCATAGCTACAAGGGGGCCGGGGGTGCGCATTGTACCAGGCATGTGCCTGGGAGGGCATTAAACTCAGGTTTTGCCCAGGGCTCCAGTTTGCCTAGTTATGCCACTGCCATGAAGGCATCTAGGCTTTGAAAGTACAGTCCCACAATTTTTGTTGTAAACTGCTCTAAGCTCTGCTTTGGCAGGGAGAGGGAAGAATATAAATAAAATATTGTTTCAGCCATACACCTGGTCCCAAACTTGACTATTCGGTGCCAGACCTCCAAGATATTTCACCAATCCCTTCCACCGACAGTTCAAAGTTGCCTTGATGTTTCTTTAATCCTTTTAGTTGTTTTAATGCTGCTTCTAGACTTTTCCAGGTTTGGAATACTTCTGTGCTATTTTTGTTTGTTTGCTGACTTGGTCTTTTAAGCAGTTATCATTTGATACTATTTATGGAGATCACCTGGGGAGCCAGGATAACTGGGACCGTCAGATTTTAATATTTCTAGTAAACAAATATCATCAAATGAATACCATGATGCTTATTGATTCAACAGATGTAAACAAGGATTGTATTTCCTAATGAGAGTATCACGAAAACAAATCAACTATGCTAAGGCAGCTTAAAAAAACAAGCACAATGGCAAATGTGTAACAATATGGTGTGTTGAATTGAACCTCATAACTACACAGTGATTATTTTGACAAGTTCAGCTGTTCAATATCATGCCTGGCTGCTCCTTTATGCTTGATAATTTTCTTTTGTAAGATATGACAGGCCTAAATGAGTTTAAACCTCAGTGAATTAAAACCCAGCAATTCATTTACTTTGGCTAAAATCCCTTATGTTCACGCCAAGTATATGATTTTTTTTGTCTGCATTCACTTACTGGAAGAAATATGTGGTTACAAGTAAATATTTCCAGTTGTCAAGTTTCTGTTCCCTAATTACATAGAAACCCAATGGAATAACCATTAGAAGATCTGTGAGGAACAAACAGCATCTCTTAACCTGGGAATAGGCTTGTTCCATAAGTAGTCACTCAAATGTCAATGCCTGATGTAAATTCGTACCTGCTTTAAATATGGAAAATTAGATCTAACCAGTGTGGTATAGGCAGTGCGCTTGTCACCAACATTGTGAACATCTTGTACTTGAAATGATTGCTATCTTGGTGACAAGGAACAGAACTATAGAACCTCCTGAGAAAATACATGAATTTTCTTAGTCAGACTGTTGACTTATCAACCTCAGTATTTTTTGTTCAGATGTGCAAGAACAATACTGTGTCTGAAGCAGAGGTATTTCACATTGACCTAAGTCACTCAGAGGATTGCTCTACTGGCCACTGAGAAGCACTGAGTAGGCCCTCTGTGGACCATCTTAGTTTTTCTATGCAGTATGAAAAAAATTACAACAGTCCACAGAGGGCAGATGTATCAAATGCTCCTAAATGGGCAGTAGAGCAGTCCTCCAAGGGCCTAAGATTCTCGTATGCATGTCTGTGTAGCTACAAATATAGCTCCTCTGAAATTAAAAAAGTAATAGGAAAACTGTAAATTGCCAGAATTGAAAGAAAGAACTGAGCACAACTATGTAATTTCAGGGTGAGCAAACATCCTGGGGCAACCTTCAGCAAATGTAGGCAGGGATAATTCCTTCAGCAGCACACAAAATGTCAGATGCAAGTAAAGGGTTGAAACTGACCAGTGAGCTAAATGGTTGGGTGGGAAAAGTAAGACACCTCTTTAGCTCTGAGTTTGCCACAGCCAGGCAGGGGCCGTCTTGCAGAAGGCTTACGGGAAAAAAGGTGCACTTTAAAGCATTTTTAAAAAAGGATACCTTGAGCAGAAATAAGGCATTCTGAGGACTTCTTTTGGGGGGGGGGAAGCTGTGCAGAGATCCTCTCCAACATGCCTTTTTTTGCACCCTTAGGATGTCTTGTTTGTGCTGTACAGAATGGACCATTTCCATCTCAAAGGATCTTCTAAACACCCAATAAGATGCTCTTGTAGCTCTGTTGTGAGTGCACCGCCTTGCTCACTTTAGTCATCTAAGTTTCCACTTAGTTCTGTCTTAGACCTGTGGTATACCAGTGGGCTAATCTGAAGTGGTGAAGAAGATGTTAAGGAACAATCCTATCCATGACCTCCAAGAGATGGCTATGTCAGTCATCTGTCAATGCATCTAAGGAATTGCCGGAGGATATTAGTTCCTACAGAATATTCTGGAAATCCTACAGAATATTCTGGAAATCCATAAGTCTCTGCAGACAAGCATAAGTAAAATAGCCAAACTCTGTTCAGCATATATGGCAGCCTAATTTTTTGCTTGCCTGGGTCTTCAAAATGCAGAACTTGTCAACCAGGTCACAATACTGGGGCAACAGACTACACTTGTGTTGTCAAGCTACAAGTTGGGTAGGTCTGTTCTATATCAAGAATTGGATGTCAAACCACAGGTTTATCAATGGGAATAGAAAACATGAAATCTGAATCACTCTAAAGCTCGTTACTCCCAATGCCTCAGGCAATACTGTTGTTGTCTCGGTCACCTCCACCTGGTAGTCAGAGAAGTTACCTCTTGCCCTTTCTCTCAAATCTCTGTTTTAAAACTTGTGCAGCCATCCATCCATCCCCTGTAAGGCCTCCCGTACTTTCCTAAGATCCCTTCTTCTCATGAAGCCTCAGCTATCACTAGTTACCCAAATACCATATATACTCATGTATAAGTCGGCCCGAATATAAGTCGAGGCACCTAATTTTACCACAAAAAACTGGGAAAACTTATTGACTCGAGTATATGTCTAGGGTGGGAAATGCAGCAGCTACTGGTAAATTTCAAAAATAAAAATAGATACCAATAAAATTACATTAATTGAGGCATCAGTAGGTTCAATGTTTTTGAATATTTAGTTCAAAGAAAAACAGTAAACTAGCTCTGTAAGTGGAAAAAAGGGTCAACAAGAACAATATGGTATCAACAGTAACTTTAAAAGTACAAAAACCTTAGCTCAATCAGCAACCAAGCTAAAACACAAGAGTTAAAATCCTTCAAAACTGAATTCATCATCATCATCTGTATGTCCAAATGTAACCCAACTTAGATTTTAAGAGGGATATTATCAGAAATGAAAAAGGAGTTCACAGTGTGATCCTACCTTGTGACCCTTAACATTCACCAGACTTACAACAAAAGAAACTTTAAATCTGTATTCTGTTTCATAAACAATAGTGTGCAGTATAACAATGAAATATGGCAAACCAATACAGAAACAATAACCAACATATAATAGTTCTGGCCTGCTATGCAAAACAGACTAGCAGGGTCTCAGTCTTTTACAGTTCTCTCTAGCTGTGTCCTGTGGCACTGTTGATGGATTTGCAGCTTTGCTGTTCTTTGCTAAGCCCTCTCTCCTTATTGTCAAGTGTAACGAACTTGCCCCACCCTGAAGGGCTGGCGTACAGCAGGCCAAAGGGAGAAGGCCTTAGCAACAGCCAGAAAAAGAGAAAAAGGCTCCACAAGTAGAGAACCCACCTGATTGGGTGGAAAAGGTCCAATAACGTTTGGCAAAAGCTAGGGGGAGCTAGTATGCTTACAGCACAGAGGGTGGAGTTCAGTTCTGATCAGAGGCTGTCAGAGAGCAGAGCAGAGTTGGGCAGTCTGTCAGCTCTGACAAGAGAAGGATTCTGACTCAAGCTGAGGAAGCTTGAGGGAGTGTGTGGAAGGCCCTGAGTCTTGGTGGAGTGTGAACCACCGCTCAGGTGCCTGGCAGCTAGCCTGCCCAGACATAGTCTGTCCATCCCCTGTTCTAAACCCAGTCACCAGAAGTCAAGTGCGAAAGGGGGCATTTTAGGCCTGAGTAGGGGACTGAGAGGGTAGGTGGCTAGTGTGTGCCAGTCCTACCAGACTTAGACTTGGGGTATATGAACAAGAAAGGGGTGTGTGGAACAGAGACCATCTAGTGTCTGTGAGGTAACATCTCAAGAAATAAGTTTTGCCTTCTGTAACCGCTAAGCTTTAGAAACAGTCTTTATTCAGCAACTGTTAAGCTTAAGCAAACTCTCTCTGAAACCAATACGCTTATTTCCTCTCCAGTTTATCTGAGAAGCCTCTGTTAGCCAGCAAATAAAGTCTTCAGTTTTTGTTCATCTTATAAACCGCTCCAGTTTATTATTTCTGTCTGTGTCTGTGTTCCCCAGTCAGGGTGGTGTCCCCCTTTATGTTACATTGGTGGCAAGCGGCGGGATCCATGTAATATCTAGATCCAGTTACTAACACGCGGAGGAAAGCCCATTTCATTTTGTTTTATTTTGTTTTTCTGATTTGTGAGGTAAAACTGTGAAATTTTCTCCTCACAAATGGCACCACCTAAGACACAAAAGACAGCTGGTAAGGGAAAAGCCCCAGAGAGAGGTGATATTGAAACACCTAAAGAAGATCCCTTTCAGGATTGGGAGAGCATGAAACTAAAACTGGCCAGTATAGATGCTGGGATTGAGAAAGCTAAGATGGCTTCTGGAGTTGAAAAAGCAAAATTAGAGGCTAGAGTGATGGCTGAAATAGAAATGCTTGAGAAGGTAGAAATTGAAATAGTTAAGCTACGGGCTGAAAGGGCCAGAAAAGTTTAAAATGGCGGAAATGCGTGGAGGGCAGACATGAGCCATGAGAAGGAGACATGTTTGATTTGAGAGTGAGGGAAATGAAGCTCAGAGCAGAGCTGCCCATCCCCACACTGTTGTGGAATTTCCCTCAGCAGATGAGAAAATGGAAACAGTTTCCAGGAGTTTGCCAGAGTACCAGATGAACTGGAGGAAATCTTTCCCAAATGCTGATGGGAAACCCTCAGAATGGTACAGAAGATGCAGTTGGAAGTGACAAGCGCCAACTCTGCAAAGGTGCTGCCAACATTAAGAAGCCCAGGAGGCATGAAAACTCCTTAGCAGCCTGACTTTGTGAACCAGGCTGAGTCTGCAGCAGATCCAGAGTTGCAGATGGGCCCGATTGTTCATGCTGACTGGTGCCAAAGAAGACCAGAGGCAGGATGAGTTCCTGGAAAAGAACTAACAGAGACAGCTGAGCTTACTGACCAAAGCTACCAAAGGTGGTTCCAGTTCAGTGCCAGGCAGTTCCAGAGGTGGAGGCGAAGTCAGTTGCCAACGCCCTCCCAATGTGCCCAGCAGTGCAACTGAACGACGTTCCTGCGGAGCGGTACTGGGAAGATCGTGAGATGGTTCCTGTGAGAGGAAAGGAGGCGGAGTCGACTGCCAATGTCCGCCTAACCAACTTTGTGCAGCAGGAGGTTCCAGTTCCTGAAACGGATCCAGAATCCAACAAGAGCCGGGACATTGTTGTGCAGGACTTGTGCAGGACAGTGCAGGTCTGACGGAAACACCAGAATGAACTGAAAGCAGCAGCAGCCGCAGACCTCAACAGAGTGCTTCAGCAGCCAATGGAGAGGACTGTTGTGAAAGCCCAACATTGCAGCTGCCCAACAGAAGATCAAGTTGAAGTTTTGCGTACCACACTCATAAGGAAACTTGAGGGGACCGGGGGAGGTCAATCTGGTATAAAAATGAAAGGGTCTGATATGTATTCCAATTCCAATTCCAAAGCCTTTATTGGCATTATAAACTACAGAGTGATATGTATTATTTGATAAGTGTGTGTTCTGGTGGAGGGCACTGTAAGAACGTGCTTTATGATAAAATGACAAAGCCTTACCACAAAAGAGGCAAAGTGGTAAAGAAAGCCAGAGGTGTAAAACCTCAAGCTTTTGATTTGGCAGAAAGGGGTAAGTTTAGAAGGAAATTTACCTTGCCTAATGTGGTGACACCATCCAAATTCACCACCGCACTCAAAGGGCAACTTAACCTTGCCATGAGTGAGCATGAATGTCCAGCTAGGATTTGGATAACCACCATGAGGAAGCCTTACTGGAGGGATAAAGGGAAAATTTACCCTGTGCTTAGAGCACCCACCAGTAAAGACATCTGAAGGAAAAGGTAACAGAGAATGTATGTAACTAAAGTACTGAGTTTAAAATATGCTGGTTGAAATATAATGCGTATTGCTGAAATGTTATTGATGTATAATATAGGATTTATGGTAAGTTTAACATGGTATGAATGTTTATGGTAAGTGAACTTTAAGGTAAAAACAGAATGCATGTGAAAATGTGAAATTTTATGAAAACTGTTTAGTTTTGGTTAACGTGTGTAAGCTTTATTTACATACATTGCTGCAACGAGGCTTGTAGCCTCGTAGTCCGCAATGTTTTAGGGAAAGGGGACACATGTAACGAACTTGCCCCACCCTGAAGGGCTGGCGTACAGCAGGCCAAAGGGAGAAGGCCTTAGCAACAGCCAGAAAAAGAGAAAAAGGCTCCACAAGTAGAGAACCCACCTGATTGGGTGGAAAAGGTCCAATAACGTTTGGCAAAAGCTAGGGGGAGCTAGTATGCTTACAGCACGGAGAGTGGAGTTCAGTTCTGATCAGAGGCTGTCAGAGAGCAGAGCAGAGTTGGGCAGTCTGTCAGCTCTGACAAGAGAAGGATTCTGACTCAAGCTGAGGAAGCTTGAGGGAGTGTGTGGAAGGCCCTGAGTCTTGGTGGAGTGTGAACCGCCGCTCAGGTGCCTGGCAGCTAGCCTGCCCAGACATAGTCTGTCCATCCCCTGTTCTAAACCCAGTCACCAGAAGTCCAGTCCGAAAGGGGGCATTTTAGGCCTGAGTAGGGGACTGAGAGGGTAGGTGGCTAGTGTGTGCCAGTCCTACCAGACTTAGACTTGGGGTATATGAACAAGAAAGGGGTGTGTGGAACAGAGAACATCTAGTGTCTGTGAGGTAACATCTCAAGAAATAAGTTTTGCCTTCTGTAACCGTTAAGCTTTAAGAAACAGTCTTTATTCAGCAACCGTTAAGCTTAAGCAAACTCTCTCTGAAACCAATACGCTTATTTCCTCTCCAGTTTATCTGAGAAGCCTCTGTTAGCCAGCAAATAAAGTCTTCAGTTTTTGTTCATCTTATAAACCGCTCCAGTTTATTATTTCTGTCTGTGTCTGTGTTCCCCAGTCAGGGTGGTGTCCCCCTTTACGTTACATCAAGCCTTCAAGGGTAGACCTAAACTATGCAAAAACAGTTCATAACAACAGAACTCCAGCTACAGGCTCTTAACAATTCTGAGGAAAATAATATTTATATAGCACCCATTATAATATTTTATAACAGGAAACCAAAATACAAACTAATAGTCAATCAATATGAACCCAATATCCTCTTCTCAACAATTAATACAAACATTCTCGTACTTGAAATATGCAAATACAGTTCATAACAACTGAACTCTGAGGAACTGAATTCTGAGGAAATTGAGCCTTTTCTTCCTTATACGGAAAATCTGAGCTCTTTAGCTCCCCCTAATGGACCCTGGGTTACACAAACAGAGCTTAGCTATAGTAGAGCACCAGTTCCAATATTTCCTTGAGTATAAGTCGACCCAAATATGTCAAGGGAGGCTTTTTCAGCATTAAAAATGTGCTTTATACTTATACACGAGTATATACGGTAGATGGCCAAACTGTGAATAAGGGGGAGAAATAAATTTCATGAGAAAATTAGATCATATCAAATTACTAATGTAATTGGCCACTGCAACCTTGTTTATCTTTTGAAAAGCATATGAACTGATTGGAGTCACTAACTTTCAACATAATACACTTTCCCAGAAACACACCATACATGGAGAATGACCACAGCATTCAAAGAGTGTATCTTGTTTCTAGGAAAGGCATTAAGACCTCTTCCTTAGTCACAAAGTAAAAGTGCGTGCTTTTTGCCCCATCCATTATTTCTCAATTGGTGATCTAAGAAGAAGAAGAAGAAGAGTTTGGATTTATATCCCCCCTTTCTCTCCTGCAGGAGACTCAAAGGGACTTACAATCTCCTTGCCCTTCCCCCCTCACAACAAACACCCTGTGAGGTAGGTGGGGCTGAGAGAGGTCACTCAGCTGGCGTGTGTGGGAGTGTACAGGCTAATCTGAATTCCCCAGATAAGCCTCCACAGCTCAGGTGGCAGAGCTGTGAATCAAACCCGGTTCCTCTAGATTAGATACACGAGCTCTTAACCTCCTACGCCACTGCTGCTCCTGAGGTACACAAATTTGTTGGACAAGTGGGCACTTTTTGAAGTTTGGAATTTTGAAAATTTGCTGTGGGTAGGGTTATTAACCTTTAGGTGGTAGCTAGATATTTCCTGCCACTACCTGGCCATTTTGAAAGGTGGACTCCAGGACATTATGCCCCACTGAAGTCTCTCCTCTCCCCCAACACCACCCTCCTCAGGCTCCACTCTCCAAATCTCCCAGTATTTCCAAACCTAAAGCTGGCAGCCCTAGTTGTGGGACCCACAACAAAATGGCTACCATATGGCCTGGGTCCAATTATAAAACTTTGAGAAGTTCCACCAAATGTTAAAAGGGTTCAGGCCAACCATCCTGCTACAATGGAGATTGCTATTTCCAAATGGAGGGTCCTTGCAGCCACAAAAAATTACACCTCCCGAGCTCTTCTGATAACCTCCTACTCAAATAAACTGGAGAATAGCCCAGACTGGCTCTTTGGTTTGGCAAAGAGAAGCTTTGGGTGAAGAGCAAGAATATGCCAGAAAACACATCAACTAGCTTCATGGTGTCGAAGGATTCATCCTGATCAGAGGTCCACATTGGTATTGATTATATCTTTAATCACACCTTCTCCAGACAAATGAACCAGACATAACTATGAGGATCATCCCTGTTTTGCAGTTGGAAAAAGAGTGACTTTTAAAGAGACATCTAAAGAGAGCTGATCATAGAATCACAGAATCATAAGAGTTGGAAGAGGCCTTGCAGCCCATCTTGTCCAACTTCCTGCTCAATGCAGGATCAGCCTAGAGCATTCCTGACAAATATTTGTCCAGCTGCTGCCTGAAGACTGACAGTAAAGGGGAGCTCACCAGCTTCCCAAGCAGCCAATTCCACTGCTGGACTAATTTTACTGTAATTTTTTCCCTAATGTCCAGCAAGTACTTTTCTGCCCATAATTTACATGCATTATCAGGAGTCCCATCCTCTGCTGCCAATGGGAACAGCTACCTGCCCTCCTCTAAGCAGCGCCTTCCAAATACCTTTCTGCCCATAATTTACACATATTATTGTGAATCCTGTCCTCTGATGTCAATAGCTCTCTACCCTCCTCCAAGTGGCAGCATTTCAAATCATTAAAGAACCTAATAAACTGTTCTTGTTAGGGAGTGGGGAGAGTCTTTTTCAAGGTGCTTGGGAAATCTACAGCCAGAAGCATACGAGTTGCTTGCTACCAAAGTCTACAGTGAAGTAACGTTGTGTTTCCTAAAGGAGGTAGGATGCTATGTATTCTACATCATGTTTCTTATAAAAACAGTTTGTAAAAATAAAACATATAGGCTAGGTTATGGGGCAGAAAGACCTCCTGGGAAACAATTGATCATAAAATAAGGTGCTTCCTGGCAGATACAGAGAAGAAGGCACAAAACTAATAATGATCTTCTTCTGAAATAAATGAAAGAGCGTGAAAAAATAGAAAGAAGCTGAAGATTGCAAAACAGCACAATACGAGTCGGGTCAACAAACAAGATTTTGCCGACTACAAAGCTTTTTGATAAATTTCCAGCTCGAGTAAATGGGAATTTTTATTTTGGTAATATATTGCATCTTAAAAATGAACTCAGTTTTTATTGATTTTGAAGGCAACACTTGCAAGTATGAAAGTAATAGCTTTTTGATTGATTCAGTCAGTATGACTTAGGCTTTGTGAATAAAAGGGGAATTAATCAGTTAGGACTGATTTAGGACCACTTTTGCAATATGGATTTCCATTGTTGTGTCATTGTTCAGTTGTTAAAGATGTGATGGAGCATTTGCAGGGAAAGAAATGATTAAATGACTGGAAGTGAAGGGCTAAAAAGTTAAGACCTCTGTCACGTCACCAGCGCCTCCAGAAGTGAAAGCATTTGTTTTTGCAATTTCGTTTAAACATAAATGTGGAGACACCATGTTAGGCGAGCAAGAATTGTGATACATTTGGTTTTGAAAAAACATTTTCATAAGCTGGTCCCAGAGATTTTTCAAAGGATTTAAGCTGAGTACTGAAAACAAACTTGAGATGGCCGGCGTCTGTAGATTTCCATTCAGACATCACACAAAAACCTGGCTAGGATCCAGACATGACATTTCCGCAGACAAAAGTATGTTCTACCTAGGTAAAACCATGTTGCACTTACCTATAACTGTTGTTCATTGGATTGTTTTCTGTTCAAGCACACATTGAGACTATCCAGGCATAGCTTAACCACCAGACCATTTTCTCATCTTTTCCTTAGTGTTCTCAGTGGGAGCCCCTCCCCTTCGGAGCATGCACAGCAGCCATTTTCGTGCTGAAATGATGACATGTTCCAAGGGCAGTGCCCGTCTTGTTCCTCCTTGGAAGTCTGAAATACTTGTTCTTGGAAAGAGGGGACAGCCAGAAACAAGATTTGGGGGGCATTTGGGGTTGCTACAGGAGGCTAGAGTATTGTGCTCCGTGTGCAGAAATCCTTGAACCAGTGAAAACGTATAGTCTGGATCCAACCGCCATGGTTTATTCAATCTATAGTTAGTTTATAAAATCAAGGTTCACTCAAATCCTCATTTGTTTCAGTAAATGCTGGTTTCATTGCCTTCTGTTGGGTAGCCTGGGAGCAGGATTGCCAACCTCCAAGTCGGTCTTGGAGTTCTCCTAGAATTAGACCTGAGCTCCAGAATCCAGGGATCAATTCCCCTTCAGACTACAACAGATTTGATAAGCAAACTCTATGGCATCACAATCCTTCTAAGTCTCTCCTCTCACCAAAATCTGCTCTCTCCAGGCTCTACCCCCAGTCCTCCAGGAATTTTCCAACCTGGAGTTGGCAATCCTACCTAGGAGGGGAAAAGCCTGGATTAAAGTAGGAATAATCCTGGATGTTAATATTCATAGAGCACACAAAGCATAGTTTAACTGTGGTAATTAAATCAACCTCTGTTTCTGGTTGGACAAAGCCCAGCTATCTATTGTTGTGGAGTGGCATGCATTCAGGCAATCATATTTATCACAGATTAAACTATGGTTTTCTACTGTGTTGAGCCAATGTATCTAAGTAGGATTTTAAACCAATTGGTTGATATTTACCCAACTCAGAAATCCATATGGGTGGGCCCGGATAAGTCAGTTTCGGAACCTCATGTCTTTCTTCAATCTGAGGCTGCATCCTCAAGTGATGAGTATGCATTTCTCTAAAATGTTGTGTTACGCTAGCTCAACAGTTAAAAATGTTTTAAAATGATGATGGGAAATAACTCACCTTGGCAGTGAGATGTAGGCTAGTGGTGGGATCTTTATAACAACTATACCAGAAAATGGCTTGAAACGTTCTACAGAGAATACCAGGAGACCAAAATGAATTTAAATGGAGGAACGGGGTTTGATTCCCAGCTCTGGCGCCTGAGCTGTGGAGGCTTATCTGGGGAATTCAGATTAGCCTGTACACTCCCACACACACCAGCTGGGTGACCTTGGGCTAGTCACAGCTTCTTGGAGCTCTCTCAGCCCCACCTACCTCACAGGGTGTTTGTTGTGAGGGGGGAAGGGCAAGAAGATTGTAAGCAACAAACAGTTCTTCAAGTACATCAAAAGCAGGAATCCAGCAAGGGAAGCGGTAAGCCCGTTAGATGACAAAGGAACAAAGGGTGTGCTAAAAGATGACAGGGAGATTGCAGAGAAGCTGAATGAATTCTTTGCATCTATCTTCACCCAAGAGGAGGTGAGGAAAATTCCTGCACCTGAACCAAGCTTCTTAGGAGGCGAATCCGAGGAACTAACGAAGATAAAGTGGTAGACAAGGAAAGAGAGTTCTGGCATTGCCATTGATAAACTAGAAATGCTACCAAATCCTCTGACCTTAGATTGCATTCACCCAAGAGTTCTTAAAGAGCTCAAACGTACGAAATTGCTGATCTTCTCACTTTAATATGCAACTTATCCCTGAAATCAGGCTCCATCCCTGAAGACTGGAAGATGGCCAATGTCACACCAATCTTTAAGAAAGGATCTGGGGGGGACCCGGGAAATTACAGGCCAGTCAGTTTGACATCTGTTCCTGGTGAAATTCAGTAGAATCTTATCATTAAAGATAAAATTATAAAACATGTAGAAAAGCAAGACTCACCTGCTTCGAGAAAGAGTCAGCAATGGCTTCTGCAGAGGCAAAATCCTGTCTTACAAACTTACTAGGAGTTCTTTTGAGGGTGTAAACAGGCATGTGGATTAAGTGTGGAACCAGTGGACATTGTCTACTTGCTTGGATTTCCAAAGGCTTTTGACAAAGCGTTCCTCACCAGAGACTGTTGAGAAAAACTCAGCAATGAAAGGGAATAAGAGAGTCCTCCTATGGATTAAAAACTGGTTGAGAAACAGGGAAGCAAAGGCAAGTGGGAGTGTAAATGGGGAAATTCTCACAGAAATGGAGAGATGTCGCGAGTGGTGTCCCCAAGGGATCCGTTTGGGATCTAGTGCTCTTTAACCAATTCATCACAGGGATAGAAGTGGTATAAAAGTTTAATAAATAAATAAAAAATAAATAAATAAATGACCTGGAAGTAGGGGTGGGTAGCGCAGTGGCGAAGTTTGCAGATGATACCAAATTATGTAGTGTGGTGAGAACCCGCCAAAGGGATTGGCCAGAGAGCTCCAATAGGACCTTGATAAATTCAGGTGAGTGGGCGCAGAAATGGCAAAATGCAGTTCAATGTATAGCAAAATCGTAAAGTGAGTGCACATAGGGCAAAAAAAATCCAAACTTCCGCTACGTACATGCTACAGGGGTCCAGTGCTATCAGTCTGACAGACCAGGAAAGGGATTTGGGCATCTCAGTTGATAGTTCCATGAGAGATGTCAACTCAGTGCATGGCAGCTGTGAAAAAGGCAAAACTCTATGCTGGGGATAATTAGGAAAGGAATTCGAGAATAAAACTGCAAAGAGATTGTCATGCTCCTTATATAAAGCAGTGGAAAAGCGACCGCACTTGGAGTACTATGTTCAGGTCCTGTAACTCACGCCACATCTCTTTACGGATATTGAAGAGAGATAGAAAAGTGCAGAGAGAGGCGACAAGCGAGGGATGAGTTGAGGGGACTGGAGCACCTTCCTTATGAGGAGAGGCTGTAGCGTTTGGGACTCTTTAGTTTGGAGAGAGACGTGACTGAGGGGGGGATATGATTGAAGTCTATAAAATTATGCATGGGGTAGAAAATGTTGACAGAGAGAAATTCTTTACTCTCTTTCTCACAATACTAGAACCAGGGGCATCCATTATGAAAAATGCTAGGGGAAAGAATTAGGACTAATAAAAGTGAAACACTTCCTTCACGCAATGTGATTAGGTGTTTGGAATATGCTGCCACAGGAGGTATGGATGATGGCACTAACCTGGATAAGTAGCTTTAAAAGGGGCTTGGGCAGATGTATGGAGAAGTCGATTTATGGCTACCAATCTTGATCCTCTTTGATCTGAGATTGCAAATGTCTTAACAGTCCAGGTGATCGGGAGCAACAGCCACAGAAGGCCATTACGTTCACATCCTACATGTGAGCTCCCAATGGCACCTGGTGGGCCACTGCGAGTAGCAGAGAGCTGGACTAGATGGACTCTGGTCTGATCCAGCTGGCTTGTTCTTATGTTCTTATGTTCTTAAGCCCCTTTGAGTCTCCTGCAGGAGAGAAAGGGGGGATATAAATCCAAACTCTACTTCTTTTTCTAAATATTTTTATAAGTTTTTGGTAAAAACATTCATACAGTGAGACATGGAGGAGCATACACACAGTTCCTGAGAGATATAAGCAGGAAGGAAAATAGGTTTGGATAAAAGGTTAGGAGGGGAATAGCAGGGATTTATACATTACGTAGATTCAGAAGAGAAGTTCTTGAAGAAGGCAAGGATTTATATGTCCAGCATGTAAATCCAAGTGAAGGACAATATCGTGACTCAAAACCAACTGGACACAAGAGAGGTTCAGGCTAGTAAACAGCTGGAACGAGTCAGCAAGCTTGCTAGGAGCTAGCTAGCTAGCCAGCTAGCGCTAGAGCTCTAGAGAGGAGCTGCAACGAGTCAGCAAGCTTGCTAGGAGCTAGCTAGCTAGCCAGCTAGCGCTAGAGCTCTAGAGAGAGAGAGTGCGAGCGAGCCCGAGCCCGCGAGCCTGGAACTTGGGGTGCGTTGTACTTATATAACTCATAGCATTGTTTGGGGTGGGAGCAAGGAGCTCTCTTCCTGGAGTTCCTGGATTTCCATGCTGGGATGGCTGGGTTGAGCTAATTAATAGCTCCTCTATTTTTTCTAAATGTTGGGACAGTAGAACCAATTGTCTTGTGATTGAATCAGGGGTAGCCTTGAATGACTTAGGCAGAGTTCCTTTTTAAGAGTCTATGTCCAGATATGTCAAGTAAATTTGGCTGAGGCTTGAGTAGATAAGGGAAGGAACAGGAGTTGGTTGCTAAAGGCAGTGAGATGCAATCCTTATGGCAAGGAGTTTCCTAGATCCTTTCTTATTTTAGATACCTGGGCAGGGTGTGGTAATCAAGATATGTCCATGAGGCTTCCAGTCTCTGCCAACTGGAGTAACTCATTCAATGGTTTAATTCTGCTAACAGGCCTTTTTGCACTTGGCCTGTTTTTGGTTTGGACACTCTGCTACACACACATGATTGCTGGCATTTGCAGTACATGTTGCAGGAAAATCATATTAAATCCATATTTCAATAAGGTAGGGTATGAAGGGTAGGGCAACAGTTGCCACTGTAACTATCTGAGAGAGCGTTGTCTGATGGATCCCCAGACAAAGCAGAGTATGAAACATGTTGGAAACCTTTGAGTAAAACATAATTATTTTTGCTCATTCCACCATCATTTTTTCTTCTATGCTTTGTCTCTACACTTATATGGCTCTCTTTATTGTCATTATCCCCACAATTGGAATGCTTTTAAGGATTAAAAAACCCCAAATAATGTATTTTATGCTATGGTATTAACATTCTAATGATCTAGTACTGTGATCTCTAAATTCCCAGCTTTAACTTTGAAAAGTGATAGAAACCTTTTTTAATGAAAGTTTGAAATTTGGAAATTGTGGCAATAAATGATGATAATATTATTGTACAATAGCATCATAACAGTTACCTTTTCAAACACTCCCTGAAAAAGCCCTACTGTGGTAAGGTGGATTCAGCTATGGAGTGTAAAATCTGTTTGGATTAACAGAATTTGAAAAAAATCTTATGCAAACCAAATCTGTGAACTGAACAGACCAAGTGATAGGCTTACATCTGATGGTTGCATTCTAATAGGGTAAGCCCTACTGTCGAACATGCTTGTCAGAATATTTGCAGCATCCCCAGATGACATTAGTATTCTGTCTCTTTTTTTGCAGGCAGTGACTATTGATTGCATGTGTTTTAACTATGTACATGCCCCATAGGTCTTTGCACAATGAACAGATTGCTAGCATCTGCTAGAAATAATAATGGGACCCCACACTAAGAATCTGATTAGACATCTTTGCCTTTCTAACTGTGGTTGAAGGACCACATGCACATGGGCTGGAGATCCATCAAATTCACATGTAATTAATTTATGCATTCTTCACAGATTGTTTATAGGCAAGTAACATAGCAAGAAAGTACCAATCTATCTTTAAACCTTATCAGTGGTGAATCCACTTATGAGATTAGTGTAATATTGCTGTGATATCACATAACATGCTTTGTGAAGCTGTTTGGCACAAGTAACAGCTGACATTTCTCACCCAAGCAGCAGGCGAAATGAGTCTTACGGCCATACTGTAGGTCAAGGTGAGATTCTGTTTCCAATAACCTCTGCAGAAGATAAAATCTGATGTTCTAATTTGTTCCTACTGCTTAATTTATCAGGACCATTTTCTCCTTCAGACATCTCTTAAGCTGCCTTCACAACTCCTAGAGGTGAATGTTGCCAAAAACACAATCAAGATGAAAAATGCTATGTGTGTTATTGTTGTTGTCAGCAATAAAAATAAGTAATGGGCATTCCAAATTTTGCTTAGCTCAGAACTCTTGCATAATCATAGCTCAAGGTTGTAGTGCAGTAGACTTTCTATTATTTCCAGGTATATGGCACACTAGTATCCAAATGCCATAACACTGAGGCTAACTCTAAGTAAGATTGCTGGCTAACTTTTGCCTAGGATGATCAACTGGATTCCTTTTATCACTGCTCAAATGGAGAGAATAATACCCAATGAATTACTGCTATAATGTTTTATTAAAACTTCCAGGCAGGTAGACTGAAGTGCAAAAACCAGAGAAACCAAAATGTCTAAAGCATATGTACGTGATAAAAAGGTATAAGTTTAGTATGGAAATATTACTTCATTAGTGCTTTGATTTTTTTTTTAAAGAATAATGTTGTATTTGACAATCCTTTAAAAGCAGTTCCGTATCTTCCCTCCCTGCCCATCAAACTTTAAATGGCTTTTCTCGGTAATTGACTATTTTTGTGATTGGGTTTTAATAAAGTTTTTAATATACATATCACATTAAGTTATTGGATTATTTTCGATACACCTACTTGAATTAAAAGCTTTATTTAGACATTAACAGCTTATTCTTCCCAGCTAATGCTTGCTGCAATGATAACGGCTTTAGTAAAATGTCTTTATTACTCTGTTTTCAAAGGAGTCTGCTGCCAGAGCATTTCAAGTCCAATGATTGCACTGTGTTGTAAGATGTTACTTAAAAAAAAGAAGGTACTGCTTCTGTCAAAATTTACTTTATTTTACAGCTGGTCACATATGAAGTTTGTTGCTGATTTTATCCATATTTGGGGGAGTTGGGAAAAATAACTTAGGCAGCAACCTTAACTCTTAAACATACAGAAAGATTTTATTTTGTTGAATGTCTGATATAAAATGACTCTGGGGTGCATCCTTCCCCTAACCTATTACGCAACTGAGCAAAGTTTGAAGGCTTCCACCAGCCTAAGAAGCTAGCTTCCTCCTATAGAAGAGCCACTGCTGGACTATGGACACTTAGACTGGAGAAGACTCCTTGGAGGAAGGTTGGAGCCACACCACGTTTTGTCATGCTTTCCAGACAAACATATTCCAGCTAATAATAGTACTGATTCATACAACCAGTTTGCCATGGTTGAACAGCCATGCCATATTCATCACCCAGTGCAACATTAAGCCCACTGAATATTTATTTCAATGAGCTTTAAGTAAACCTATGAGTATGTAGAAATGCTTGAGACAGGCATTTTGATTCAGAACCTGTGCGTCAGTCCCAAACAGGGAGCCATTTTTTTTAACAGACTGTTCATTTGTTGTTGACACATTCATGGATGTTCAGCAGATTGTTTCATTGCATTTTAATCTAATAGTGTTGCTGTTGTTTTCTTTGTTATAAAGCCACAACTGGCTTACAGCAACCCCAAGATGTATTCAAGGCAGGAGACATGGCGGTTAGCAATTGCCTATCTGTTGTCTTCCTTGGTAGTCTACCACCAAGTTATAAATCATATTTTTAAAATTATACTGTGTAGTATTCATCTAGACAGCAAGCATGGTGTAGTGGTTAAGGTGGTGGACTAGGACCTGGGAAAACTTGCTGGGTGACTTTGGGCCAGTGACAAACTCTCAGCCATGACTCATATTTGGATGGGAAATCTCCAAGAAATACTAAGACGATGCAGGGGCAGGCAATGGCAAGCCACTTTCATATGGCTTTTGCCTTAAAAATTAGGTTGCAAGGATTATCCTGGTGGAGGAGGGGGTTGGGGGAATCTTACCAGCTTAAAAATGAAACCTAAGCCTCAGGATCTTATGTGTGATGATGCCACTTCCAGTAGGGATGTCATCACACCAATGACATTGTAGAAAAAGCTCTGCTATTTGGGCAAAAACTCTATGGTATATGCTGTTTTTACCATAGAGTTTTGCTCAAATACTAGAGCATCTTCCCTGTTGTCACCTGAGTGACAACATCACTTCCAAAAATGACGTTATCACACCGGGTGATGTCAAGGTCTAGGCCTCATTTTAAGCCAGCCAGGTGGATGGTGCCAAGGGGACACAGCCCAAAGTGGGGAATCCTCCACTCCTTGAAGCAGTTTGAGAACCCTACTTGAAAACCATACAGGGTTGTCATAAATCAAATGTCACTTGACAGCAAAAAAAATTAAACTTCATTTAAGCAAAAAAACACCTATGAGGTACAAGGGACAGAGACTGAGGTCCAGTGATTTTAGCAAAACTGTGAGGCTGGGAAAGAAGGCTTGGACTTAGAAAACCAGCTACAAAGGTAGACTTGAATGGCGATTTTTACATACCTTTAATTGTAGCAGCAGGGAGGCAGTGGTTTTGCTGGAATGGGATTGGATTGAAGGCTGCAACTTTGAAATCAATTGAAAAATCTATTGGCGAGTTTGAAACCAACTGTTAATATTAACCCACAAGAGAAGCTTGGATGATAACACTGGTGAGGACATTGGGGTGTTTTGTGAGATGTGCTCAGGCTGACAATGATTGGGCCAGGACTGAAAGTTCTGTTGAAGAGTTTGACTTAAACTAGAAAATGGGTGGGGTGGCAAAGTCAGGAACTTTGTTATCCAGCAAACTTGAGACAATTATTCTTATCCAGAAAATGAGGGAACTCAAGGGGCTTGAGGCCTTTTATCAATATAGTCTGTGGAGCTGTTCAACAGGTAGATTACTCCCTTTTTAAAATATCTAGGAGAATTCCTGCTGGTTTCAGCCACCACCAGCACCACCACCTCAGTTTGCTATCAAGGTGGATATTTGATCCAGGCCACTGACAGTCTAGTCAGAGAACCTTTATTTTATTTATTTATTTATTTATTTATTTATTATTTAGATTTTTATACCGCCCAATCCGTGGGGGCTCTGGGCGGTGTACAACATAAAACATAAGCTGTTAACTTTAGGAGTTAACAGCTGCAGTGGTCCATGAGGGAGGAGGGAATCTCATAGGTATCAATGCAAGGTTAGCAGAGGGTTTGCTACCTAACCCTAACACAACCTAATTCTATTCTGCAGTTGAGAATTATATTTGCCAATAAATATCTCCAACTTGGATGGCCTAGGCTAGCCTGACCCCATCTTATCTCAGAAGCTAAGCAGAGTGGGTCCTGGTTAGTACTTAGATGGGAGATCACCAAGGAATACCAGGGTCACTATGCAAAGGAAGGCAATGGCAAACCATCTCTTTTAGTTGTTTTGTCTTGAAACCTCTACTGAGTTGCCCATAGTCAGAGGCAACTTGGTGGCATTTTACACATTATGTGAAAGTCAATGTGGTGTAATGGTTAAGGTGTCAGACTAGGATCTGGAAAACCCAGGTTTGAATCTCTACTCTGCCATGGAAGCTTTTGAGTGACCTTGGGCTAGTTGCATACTCTCAGCCTTGGTTCTAGCAAGTATTTGGACAGGAGACCTCCAAAGAATACCAGGGGGTACGATGGGGAACTAGAAAATGGCAAACCACCTCCAAAAATCTCTCACCTTACAAACCCTGCAGGGTTGCAATAAGTCAGCTGTGACTTGATAGCAAAATAAATAATGTGGATCACTCTCTATGGAAATCTGACAGGAAAGGTCCCACAAGAGCACAACTGATTGAGTGGGGAAATGACTAACAGAACTGTGTTACCATTGAAACCAATGAGTTGGATTTCCTGGTAAAAAAGAGAGAAGAAACCCCCTCTAAAACTCTCCTCCAAAAGATTGTGCTGAGGATCGTGTACACCTATATGGACAAAAGCCAGGTGAAAAGACCTGGATAATGGAATTGAGAAGCAGTTGCAGGTAGATGTATGGCCCTCCCACTCAGCTACCCTTTCCAAAATAACACACCAACACAATTTAAGTGGATAAGAAACTGGCCATAGCCAAAGAACTTTATTCACAGAAAGCGTAGGATAAACTAGATGGCGCAGCATGTAGGGTGATCCAAGCATCTGGGCAGCATTAGTGCTGTCCCCCAGAGCAAACCAATTCCTCAGCCCAGCTGCTGGAGGAATAAACCAAGCAAAAGATTGGAGTGAGATAAAGACCAGACCGGCGACGTGCCCATGACCGGAGGCCCTATCCAACTCACGCTAAAGGCGCAAGCTTCTTAGCCCCCCGCAGGGCGTTCCTACTGAGAGCTTGCTACATCCCCACCTCCTAATGAGGAGTGCTAAACAGGGGAGCTCCCCCAGCTCCCCCTACCAGCGGATCATCCCCCATGCGCAACCCGCCAATGGCTATGACAAGAACATCATTTAAACATTCAAAATAACAGGGTTCAGGTGAGCGGGAAAACGTGTCGCTTCGGCTCCAAATGGGGCCGGTCCACAAGGCAGGGCTTTAAATAAGCCAAGAGCACACCAATCCCCATTCATGTCAACCTTGCCCTTCTATGGGCAAGATGACTTCCTGGTGGCCAACTGCTCATGCACCAGAATGGGCGTACATGCACATGACGGGCCGCAACGTTGACTCTTTGACCTGGTGCCAAATAGACGGCTTCTCTGCTGGGCCTCCCCTCCTGCAATTGTGGCCGCGTGTGAGGCACGGCCGCTCTTTTAGATAATGGATAATGGAAATGAGAACCAGTTTGGATTGCTAGTGGGATCAAAGCCTTCATGTGGAATTAGTACAAATTTGGTGAAGAACCTGAACAGCTTATAGCTATAATTGTACAGTACCTGGGTGTGGGGGGAGCTAAAATGAATTGAAAGCTAACTGGATAAAAATCTGTACATTTTCCTAGCTTCAATATGCAAATGAGATTCAATTTGGTTTTAAACAATGCACATTTGCTTGGACATAGGAGACTTTGTTACAAATTCGGGGGTGGGGGATCTTGAGAAAATTGTAGCAATGTCTTGTATTGATGGCAGAAGTCAGCTGAATAGTTTACATAAATGAAGCATCATAAGAAGAATTCTGGAAGATTATTTTCTTCATTCGGTGGGCATTCATCTCAGGAGAAAACGCTGGGTTTTTATGGTTTATAGATTTCACTAATACACTGGGGTCATTATTGATTCTGGCAATACAATTATCAGCAGTATCTTTGTTAAAATCATTTGGTGAAGGACAGATATCATTTCAGTGACTTTAAAAATAGTTATCATTGATTTTAACCCAGCTCATTATAATCTTCTTGACTTCTCCAAGTGCAGCTCAAAATTATTCAGCCTTTATTTTCCTATTTATAAAAAAAATAAATAAAACCTGTTCCCTTAACACAGTTTGGAAGCTCTGCAACCTGCAATTTTTTCTAAACAATTAAAACTAAAGGCCATTTCAGGCCACTGAATTCCAGTTGCTTTCCCAAAGTCTGAACACACAGACACCCCACCACTGTCACATCACACACCAGTATATTAACAATAATAAAATCAGATGGTGGGAAACTAATCCATATTTCTGCTCCCGAAGGAACAATTTTGATGTGTTCCAAAACAAAGAACCTTTCTCATATGTATGTGCCATTTATCCAAGAATCTTCTTCGGTGAAGGATACAATCCCTGACAATTTCATCCCAATGATGGAGTTGGAACTACACAAGCGAACATGATTCCCACTGAAATCAATAGAAATGATGACTCTATTCCTGTGCATTACTTGCTACCCCATGTAAAGTAATTAAAGGGTCATAAAGTAACAAAATACAAATTCCTTGAAAAGTTATTCTGCCAAATATGCAAAAAAGTGATTCCCCAGCATAGCCCCTGTGAGTGCCATGGTGCTTGTAGGATTGCCAACTTCAGGTTGGGAAATTCCTGAAGATTTGGTGGTGGAGCCTAGGAAGGACAGGGATCTCAGCAAGGTATAATGTCACAGAGTCCACCATCCGAAATGGTCATGTCCTCTAAGGGAACTGATCTCTGTAGCATGGAGATCAGCTGAAATGTCAGAGATCTCACCTCCCTCTTCTCCAAAACAGCCAATTATGACTCTCTTTACCACAATGGAGGTACCGTATATACTCGCGTATAAGCTGACCTACATGTAAGCCGAGGCACCCAATTCTACCTAAAAAAACTGGGAAATTTTATTGACTCGCATATAAGCCAAGGGTGGGAAAGATCCGTCAGGAGGCAGGGTGCTGAGCCGGCAAAGGAGCCACAGCTGGAGGAAAGGAGCGCCCCAGAAGCCTTTGGGAGGCTTTTTAAGGAGGGGCGAAGCGGCGCACATGGGTCTGGGGAGAGGGAAAGCGGCTGAAGGCAGGAGAAAGCGAAGCAGAGAATGCCTCCTCCCCCTCACTCACTCACTCACGCTTTCTTTCTTGCAGGCTCAAAGTTTAAGGCGTTGTTTCAGGGAAGCTGCCGGCTTTCTTTCTTGCAAGCTCTAAGTCTACAGGGAAGCTCGAGGCAGCCTGTCTATGGTTTCCTTAAAAGGGCAATGCTGCCACTCATAAGTAAGCACTGTGGCTCTGCGCGGGGGGAGAGGGTGACTCGTGTATAAGCCGAGAGGGGGCATTTTTCAGCCTAAAAAAGGCTGAAAAATTCGGCTTATACACGAGTCTATATGGTACTTCAGAACAACCTAGAGGCAGTGGTGGGATTCAGCCAGTTCGCACCGGTTCACGTGAACCGATTGCTAAAAGTGGCCAGCTGCTCTGAGGCACTAAAAGCCCCGTCCTTCCTCTCCCAGGGGAGGGGGAGTGAGGGGACTTTCAGATTTCCAAAGCAGCTGGGCACAAGCAGGCCTTCCTCAAAGGCAGGAGCCACCAGTGGCCACAGCCCAGCTGGAGCCCACCCAGGCCTCCCAGCTGCTGCCCTAGCCTGGGAAGGCCAACCCAGCAGTCCACGCTGCCTGCCCAAGCACACGGCCTGATCTGATGACAGCCAGCCCTGCATGGGGGCCTCTAGCAGCTACTGCCCACTTGGGCCTCCCAGCTATTGCCAGTGAAAGGCCCCCAGGGCCACACAGCTGGCCCCTAGGTGCCCAGCCCACTCCAAGGCTGGCTGTCTCCTGCAGCCAGCTGGTGAAAGAAGCCGCTGCCTTCCCTTGCCTCCTCCAGCCCAACATTGAAAAGGGGGCACTGCAGCCAGGTAAGCTGGTGGCAGGGGCACAGCGGGGGCACATGGTGGGCAGGGGGAGAACCAGTAGTTAAATCATTAGAATTCCACCACTGCCTAGAGGTGTCACATTTATTTCTGCAAAGAGGATATATTTTAAACATCTATTTCCATCATAGGGGGACACCTGTTTGGAACCTCCTAATATATTTAATTATTTTATTCTGAAAGTGGTACTGGAGAGATGACTAAAAAATCCCTGTGTCATAAATGGTCCTGGCCTATTACAGGCCTGTTTCCAGTCTTCTAATTTGGGACAAGGTGACTGAGTACTTGGCAGTAGAGCAACTTCAGTTGTGTCAGACTTACAGTTCTTCCTACGACCCAATTTGGCTTCAGGCTTCTTTTGGGACACTATTGGTTACTCCAATGGATTGTTTCTTTTTAAAGCCACCAGAAGATAGCAATGACAAAGGACCAAACACATCTAAAAATCAATTGTATTCTATAATGAAGTTTTACTGACACTTCAGTCTTCTTCCTTCACACCTTCTCAGCCACAGCTGGAGTTAGATCAGCGTAATTGCTCATAAAAAGGTTGAGTCTATCCTGCAAATATGGTGAACAGCACAACCCTAGGCACATTTACTCCGCAGTAAATCCTGCTTTGGTGGGCCTTACTTACTGGGAAGCAAGTTTAAGACTGTGGCCTTGGGCACTGAAAGGCAAGTGTTGATAGCTGGCAGTATGTAATTAAAGAAATAGAAGGAGAACTGGGAGACTTTTACAGATATTTTGACATTCACTTTCTGTTCTATGCAATTAATTATGGTGTGTGAGAAAAGCATGTTTGACACAGAAATTCAGAATTTGTCAAATATTAGCACTTGACTTTGATGACAAGAGCATGCTAAAGATAAAATACTGCTAATTATGTTTTGGTTTTTAAGGGATATTGCTTCAATGTTTTAGTACAGTAAAAAGTAATGGTCCTTTTTAAAAAATTAGGCTGAGTTTCAATTGTGTGACCTGAAAAACCTATAACTTCCTCCATTTTTCCCATGCATTTGGATGTTTGCAGTTTTAAAAGCTAGAATATCCCTCCGTCCATTGCTGTGACAAAAACAAATATTTGCCATATAAACTGACAGAGTAATTTTCCTTCTCACCTTTGCTGAATAAAGAATTGTCAGGAGAAAAAAAGTAGTTCAGACTATTCTGTTAAAATCCTGATATCCGGTTGCTCTTTCATGCTCTCGACAAATGTTGCAGTAAATTGTCATGTGGTAAAACTATATAGTAATTATCTATTAGAATCTGGCCTTTGTGATTCAGTAAACAACAATTTTTCACCTTTTTCTTTTACCAATAATAAATCCCAGGTGTATTTGTAAAGCGTGAATACAACTGGCCGCTGCAAAATGTCCTTCAGAGTTTTCAGAGCAGACTGCAGTCCCTGTCGGTTTTAAATCACTGTTGTTCAATGTTCATACAAACTTTTGTATATTTTGGAATCACAGACATAAGGAATTTATATTCCACTAGCCCTGAAGCTTGCACAAGACCAATACACATCTGAGTTTCGGTTAGCTTAGTGAACTTTCATTGTATTATTCAGGATCTTTGCTTTGTATCCCACAGGATATTTATCAGTGTTATTAAGGTCTGTATTTCAGATAGCTTCTGGTAATGTTGTATTGCTCATGGTTTTGGAGACATATACTTATAACAAAGACTTCATCTGAAAGTAGGCAGCAATTGCTGTGAGCCTTCTTCAGTGTAATTTCTATTGTATTGTATTCTTGGAAGCTAAGCAGTGTTGACCCTTGTTAGTATTTGGATGGGAAACGCTAAGGAAGCCCAGGTTGCAACACAGAGCCAGGCAAGAGCTAGCCACCTCTGTTATTCTCTTTCTTTAAAAATGTATGGCATCACTATAAATCATCTGCAGCTTGTCAACTCTACATAGTTTGTTTAATTAGAAGTTTGTTTGCTTTATTTGACTAGAAGATAACACAGAAGAGGAAGGGACTTCATCCTTGCCTACAGCTCTGCTTCTAACTGCTGGGTGGTGTTTCCTAACTGAAATATCCTAAAAGAATCAGGATTTTCCAGCCCTGGTCCATTTTGTATAATGTACCAGGAAGATGGTTGCTGATTTTTGAAACACTGTTTGTTTGTTATGCAACTCAAACTCTGCTTTCTCAGTTCATTGAAAGTAGCTTTCAGTTTTCAAGCCCCAAATCGTCTATGAGTTGGTCCAAGACAAATTAAAAGGGTGGTCAAGTAATGGAGAGGTGTACACTCTAGGTAACACACACAAAAGATAAGGTTAGGTTATTTTTCTGCAGGACACCAGACTGCTGCTATGCACAAACAAGCACAATTTGTTGTATGGCAATGAATTAGCAGACCAAATAATAGGGCAGAGGTGCAAGTGAATTGTTTTATAAAACTTTACTAGATAACAAATGGATTTAAATATAGCAACAGCAAACTCTGTCTACACAAGTGCTCAGTCTGGGTGTCTGTAGACTCTATCTGTGCCTGTGTGTCTGTCTCTCCGCTTTTGCTGGAAGAAGTAGCAGAGAGATCTTTCCAGAAACTCATGTGATTCTAGGCATGTAACTTCAACAGTTAACTCTTGCTTGAGTGAATGAAGCATTGTAAAATCCTAACACAATTTTACAATGAAATTCATATCCACCATATTTTTTACTTTGACCTTACAGACATATTCCATTCCTTTTTTACCATAACACATTTTCTTATCTCTATTCAATATTTGTTTCTAGAGAATACATGCTATATTTCTTCTTAATCTTTTACGTTCTTTCCACTTGGAGGCCAGGCTTAATAGTTTTAGAAAAAAATAACATAATGCTCATCATTATGCCAAAGATGGAGAGGATGCATACAGAGCAAATCCATGTGGTCTGCTGACAACATATTACACTGGGACTGTTTCTGCACAGCCCAATAACAGCGCCCTAGGGATGGTAAAAACACAGTCCTTGGGGTGGCTGTTATTGTTCACTACAGCTTTCAGGTGCTGCTGTGCTCACAGTAGCACCAAAGCTGGGCTATAGCTAAAAAAGTGTTACTTTGACAGAACCTCACTCAGGGAGCAACGTTTTTCAAAAGAAGTGTCTTCCACCTGCTGCCATGTGAACAGCAGCAGGTGGAAGGCGGCATTTCCCCCGCCCTGGCCCCAAATGCCTACTTACCTCCTTCTTGCTTCCATTGCTCTGTGGAGGCTAGGGGACATACCTCTTGGCCTCCGTCGCTGGAAGTTATCACTCTGGCCATGGGGGCATGTCCCCTAGCCTCCACAGAGTGACGGAGGCCAGGAGGAGGTAAGGAGGCTTTGGGGGGCTGCAAAGCCGTGTGGAGTCTGCTCTACCAGCTGCAAAGCCAGTGGGGCCATTCATGTAAATTGCATGCATGGGATTCCATGCATGTTTACTCAGAAATAAGCCTTACTGCATTCAAAGGAACTTATTTCCCAGTAAATATGCGTGGATTTGCAAGCTCAGGTACAACCCAGCTCAAATCTCACAAAACCAAGCATGACATTGGAGAAATCCCATGCTTGCTGGGTCCAAGTTCAATTTGGTACCATGGTCTTTTTACCAAGAGCACCCACATTAAAGGGAGGAGGGGTCTTTCTTCATGTTGCATACAACTCTCACAGTACAATCCTAAACATGTATCATTGGAAGTAAGTTCCTGATAAAAAAAATATTAGGATTTCAGTCTTAGGCAGACTCCAGTGTATAACTAAGCAGTGAAAAAATGGTGATGAACATCCCTATAACTGGTATTCTGTTTCCTTGGTGGTAAGCTTTCAAATAACTTGACTAGCTCCAGAAGTATTTGGTGAAAGGTCTTTAATTATGGAGAAAGGAAAAATAAGGCTATACATCTTTTTGCAGTGATCAAAATAGAAGAAGAGGAGGAGGTGGAGTTTGGATTTATATTCCCCCTTTCTCTCCTGTAGGAGACTCAAAGGGGCTTACAATCTCCTTGCCCTTCCCCCCTCACAACAAGCACCATGTGAGGTAGGTGGGGTTGAGAGAGCTCCAAGAAGCTGTGACTAGTCCAAGGTCACCCAGCTGGTCTAAAATTCTCTACTGTCAAATTATCTTCTGTTGTTTTTGGTAATAAAGTTATTATTGCATGTCTCCATGAATCTGGTATCCTTCCAATATTTAAAATATAGTATTCACCTCTTTTTATGTAGGACTTAAAATTTCTTGAAGTATCTTATAATATTTGGCTGTAAATCCATCTGGTCTTCGTGCTTTGTTTAATTTGGATTTACAAATAGCTTCCTGTATTTCTTCTATATTTATAGGTCTATTAAGTTTTTCTGAGTGAGTGGGGTTAATTATTTTTGGAATATTATTTTGGCTATATTGTTCTATAAATTTGGGATCTTGTTCTTTTTGATTATATAATTCAGAATAATAGTTGTATATTTTTTTATTTGATGAGGTGAGGTTTCCTACCGTTTCCCTTCCTTCAATTTTGTAATTAACCTCCATTCTTTTTGTTGTTTTAATTGAATATTAATCCATTTCCCTAAATTTTTGGTATTATAAAACTTTTTCTGTCTAATTCTTTTAAATTTCTCTATTGCTTCGGATTGCCATTGGTCATGTATCATATCTTTGATAATTTGTATCTTGTGTTTTATTATTTTATTTTTGGATTGCCTTCTCAGTTCTTCTTCCAGCAAAGTAAGTTTTTTCATTAATTCTGTTTTTCTTTTTTCGATTTCTACTGACTTGATAATTCCTCTCATGTACGCTTTATGGGCATCCCAAATTATATTTATATCATCTATCAAATTATCATTAAATTGAAAATATTCTATTAGGTGTTTTTTACATTCTTCTATTACACTAGAATCATCTAGTATCCAATCTTTACATTTCCACTGGTTAGAGCTTTCATAAGGGTATAATAGCCCGCACAATGGATTATGATCTGAAATGATCTTTGGTAAAATTGAGATATCTTTAGTTTTAGTTATAAATCATTGAGTAGAAAATACCATATCAATTCTGGATGAGCCTTTATGCCTATTGGGGAAAAAATGTGTAGACTCTGGTAGAGCCCCATTTTTTAAAATTTTCTATAATGTCGAAAATGGTCTTGGAAGTTTGGCTGAGTTATTTTTAGACTTTTTCTTTCCGCTTTTTTCTTCTCTGATTTATCTAATTCTGGATTTATAACACCATTAAAGTCACCAAGACATATAAGATTTTCATATTGATAGGTGAGTAGTGTGTCTTGTAATTCCTTGTAATATTCACGTTTATTATGGTTAGGTGCATATATTCCCACCACACTAATGTTTTCAAACCTGAAATTATTATTACTTCCTATTCCAATATATCTTGCCTGAGGATCCCTTTAAATATTAATTTAGGTTTTTTGCAAGTGTTGTTTTTCAAAAAATACCAATGCCTCTTTTTTTTTTTTTTTTTTTTTTTTTTTTTTTTTATTTGTAGGTAGGAATGAATCGAATTCTCCCTTAAAGAATCTTTTTTGAATATATTTTTCATCTCCTGCCTTAATGTGTTTCTTGAAGACATATGAGTTCAGCTTTTTGTTTAAATAAGAGTTGAAATAATTTTTTGCGCTTTCTCTGTGAGTTTGCGCCATTTATATTGCATGAAAATATTTTCATCTGCATAATTTATTAATCAAATTTTATTTTATTTATATGTGTTTATATATACAACAAATTAGATGAAAGTGTACTATTTTCATAGTTGAATTTGTTTTAAAATTATCTTCTAATAAACCATAGCATGCAAAATACAAATTGTAGAACTTACCTTTACATATCTTCTTATGACTACTGGAAAATACAAATCTAATAAAATTAGTCATGACAGATATTATCTTTGCAATCTATTATAAGTCAAATGAAATGTGGAGGTAACCAAAAGAGAGCAGAAAGAAATATATATTTTACAAAAAATAGAGTTAGAGGAGATAATCAATTGATAATAAAGTCTATATCCATGAAAGGTCATATTAATCATTTACTTCTTTGTATTACTTACAACATTGTTCTCCAGTTATTTTGTAAGTTCTTTTCTGAATCTTTGCATGAAGTCTTCCATTTTAAGCATTGTGTCTTACCACACATACTTTACCTCTGAAGGTGAAAGATAGTCCTTCTAGCATCTCCCACCTGAACTGTATATTTTTAAGCCTCAAGGCATCTGCTAATACATTATATGGTTTTCTTCTTCTGATAGATGGTGGGATTTCTTTAAGGAAGGTCACTTCATTATTGTCTATACTCAATTTTTGCTTTGCTTTAAGAGTGAGTCTCTTATTTCTTTTTTTGTAAATGTAATGATAATATCTTTTGGAGTGTTATGCTCTTTGGCATACCTTGTATTGATTCTATATATTGTGTCTATTCCTGCATCATGTTCCTTTAAATCTGTTATTTCTTGCTTATTCAACAAGATCCTTTCTTCTAACTTCTTAAGTTCAGCTATTTCCTGTTTTACTTTTGCAAAATTATTCTTAACTTCCTCAAAGTCAGATTTCATATCTTTCTGGATGTTTAATATGGCTTCAAGTTATATTCTTTCCAATTTGGATAGCTTTCAGAAGTTTCCCCTGTTTATCTGCAGTTACTTTTTCATTAACATTGAAACCACTTTAATTGTTTAAGCATTAACCCCTTTTCCCAATATGCAGAACTTATTGTGAAGCTGTAAGCTTTAAGACTTATTTTCCTGAGTATTTTCCACCACCTTAGATTCAATTATATGGAGAGCAGCTGTATTTCTCTGTTATCTATACTCTTCAGTTTTACTTCCACCCCATTTTTTTTAAACTGGTACGTGCCAGAGCAGTTTGTTTTGGCTTTATGGTAACTTTGCCCTTCCCTTCCTATGCTAACTGTGCTGACACATCTATCCAGGAATGCTCTAATTAGTCTTATTCCTCTTTCCCCTTAAACTTACAGCCCAGAAACTTGAAACAAACTTCCCCAACTTTCTTAGTTGTTAATCAATTTCCAGTTCCTATGAAAAGAGAATAAATCACCTGCCAATTTGCTAGAGATTCAGAGTTTATTTTCACTAAATGTTCAGGAGAAATTTACTACCCATGTCCGCGCAGCAGCTGCCTAACAACTTCCTTCTCTTCTTCTCCACTATGGCAAGTACTTTAAAAAGTTTTTTTTACCTTGTATGTAGTTTAAGGTTCCGGTTTAGCAGCAGAGGCAGCAGCAGCACAGAGGTTGAGCTCTGTGAAAACTCCAATCTCTTTGAACGTTTTCCAGGCAACCCACGCCAAGGGGAAAGGAGAGGTAACCTCCATAAGCTGAAAGGGATCCTCAAACATTGCCAAATATAACAGGGTGAGTACTTTTGTGGGGAAATAAACAACCACAAATTTGTTCCCCCTGTAACACAGGGAAACGTATCAAATAGTGAGGGAGACTAGCCTCTCCCTAAGCAGCAAGCGCTGCTCTAGCTAAATTTATAATTACCAGAATAATTTAAGAAAAATAAATATTAAATACCTGTAGATACACGAGCTCTTAACCTCCTACAGCACTGCTGCTTCCTGGTTACATATTTTATAAATATGTAACCATGTAAAATACTGGTTACATATTTTATGAAGGTTAACTGGCTGTAAGAAAAGGGAATAAAATGAGGCAAGGCAGCTACACCAAGAGAAAAGCAAAAATACAAGAAACAAAAGGCTTACAAAAAAGGGTTTGTGCCTCGCGCCTGTTCATCACCACCATTTTTCTGTCTGCTGCACATATATAGATCCATGTATCTCAAACACTTCCTACTGTACTTTGGGGAAACGTTCGTATGTTATCTTGAGAGCCAATATTGGTTACAAAGATAATAAACAAATAACTAAATAAACACTGCTTATTTGACTATGTCTGGTGACCACAAACAAAGGAGTCCCGAAATCATGTGACTTATATGATAATGTGTAAGTTGCATTTGGACAAGTGCAGGTTATCATGAAGCAGTCAGATAACCTACACTAGGCAATATTCTCTACTTTTCAAAATAGAAAGAGTTTGTTGGCTTTGTCCTCCTTTGTGTCTGATCACTGAATGGTATTAGCAATGCTGCTATTAACTGTACTCACAAATACTGTACTGGGTGCCTCATAATACTCATTTCCTAACATGTAAGCATTATAACTTTTATGGCATACACTAGTATTGAAGTCAATTCTGTGTTCCTTCTGATTTGCTCTCCACTGCAAATATGGCAGATTTCAAGCTGAACTATGTAATTGGGATGGCATAGAAACTTTGCTTGGTATCTCTATCTTGGGAAATTCCTGGGGACTGGATGGTGATTTCTTAGGAGGGTGGGGTTGGGGAGAGAAGGGAAGTAGTCTAGAGATGGACAAAATATTCACCTCAAATTTGACAGTTTGGAGGGCATGGTTTAGGGCCCCCTGGAAGGAAGGACTTCCTGTGGCATAAGGCGAGACTTCCGGGTGCTTTTTCCTTGAGGCGGGGTGTGACAAATGCCCATATTTGGGAAGTGATATCCAGTGAGAAACTGCACTGAAATATTTAAGTTCTACCCAGTCCTGATTGGCTGTGGGAAATTGCTTGAGAGAAGAAAAAGAGGCAGCTAGAGTGCTGTAGGGAGTGCTGACCCTAGGAACGCATGGGGATTCTAGGCAGGGACCCAAACAACTCACTTTCAGTCATAGGACCATTTGAGAGCTTAAACAAACTGTCTGAATGACAATATGTACTTCTGTTCTTTTTTATTTATTTATTTATTTATTTATTGTTTACATTTTTATACCGCCCCATCCCCTAGGGGCTCTTTTTTGTTTATGTTCCTCAACCCTACCAAAGAAATGTTTGATGTTACCATTTATTTTAAATAAAACCTTTTGTTGTGGAGCTGTAAGGCAATACGGGCTCTGGTGCTTATTATTAGGGAGATCCTTAAAGTCAATAAGGAATAATTCCTGAGGGAATAACTCCCTGGGCTTGGAACGTGTGGAAGGGAAATCCTTTCCTTCCCCCTTGTTCGGTTTGTGTTACACGGGGCTTCTAGCAGCATGCTTTTGGTTCATGGTGGGTGGTGCTTGTGTATAAATATGTGTGGTTTGATTTTGGGGCACTTTTGGAACTGTGTGTAATTTAAAATTCATATCAAGTAATATAAAATTGATACAAAAGTTATTATAAAAGTGATATAAAGTAATGTAAAAATGTATTCAGTATAAAACTATTAGTTTGGGTGTGTTGATTTTTGGAGCATGCGTGCATTGAGCAGCTGACATTTGAAGGCAGCCTTGTATTTGGGCCGGGTGTGTGTTTTATCACCAAGGCATATCAGGGCAAGTATGGACAAGTCCAGACAAGCCCTTTCCAGTGGTTAGGGAAGGTGCAATAATGCGCTGCATCAACAAGATGAAGGCTGTGGATATTGAACAGTTTAACAGAACTCTCAAATTGTGCATGTGGCATCATTTCACAGCCAAGATTATCTTCAAATATATTAACGTGCTGAAAGAACTCTTAAAAAGTTATAACCACAGTTTTCACAGGACCATACAGGCATGGCCTGTAGATATCAACTCAACCAATTCGTTAGCTGTATGGATGCACATTTATGGTTCACAGACTTTTCAAAAGCAACCAGGCCATACCTTTAAGAAAGGGGGTCATGTGAGGGGTCTAGAGCAAAAGGGAGGTTTGAGAAGGGTTATGATTTAGCACCTCTAGGATTTTTTATCCCAGGAAACAGAGAAGGTTATGTAGAATGAATGATACACTGTTACACCTCACCTGCAAGATTGTCAAATTCGATGGGACAGCCATCTCCAACTATGCCAGAGTGGCATTTGTGAACTATCTGATCGCGGGTATATTGGCAGTCTCTTGGGTATCACCATTCTGCTGATAACCAGACTGTTAAGAGCCAGATGTTCTAAAGTGGCATGCTGAGAACATGTACCTGGTCCCCAGCTGCCAGCTGAAGCAGCTAAATCACCAGCTTAGCCTGCATGACAAAAACATATGAAGTACAGTCATGTATACTCTAGATGAGGAGATGAGGGCTATACTAAAGAGGTTGGATCTTCCAGATTATGAGAAAGCCAAACTGTATAACGCCCACCTTCAGAAATATCTAACGCAGGTGAGAATGGGGGAAGAAGAAACAACTCGTCTAGATCTGCATTTCAACCAACCACACCCACCCATTGCCGCATAGCAGCCCCAACTGATCACATTTTGGAAGGTGTAGTAGAAAGCCTCTCCCCAAGATACAGAGCCAATGCCCATGTGTTGATCAAGATGATGGGGTAAAAAAAGCACATCGCTAGCTGGGATGAAAGGGGGACATCTGTTTACAAAGGAAAACCCATGCCTGGGACCCATATGTTGGATCTCATCAAAAGCATTATACAAACACATGCCCCAGCTTCTGCACAGGTACCTAAAAGCTTTGAGACATTCATCAGCACATTGACTGAAATAAATACACCCTCTCCCATAGCCAACTGAAAAGCAACTAGAAAGATGCTAGAAGATTTGAAAACCTCTTTTTTGTTACACTCTGCAAAGAGAACATCCATCCTATCTTCCAATAAACAGAAAACACACCCTCTTTTGACCCCTTCTTGTTTTATAAATGAAGCATGTAATTGTACTTTAAAAAAACACAAGGTTTTATTAGGGTCCGCAAGAAACACAGGATTGTATAGGTCTTAATCTCACCTGCAAAGCTTTTGATTTTCATCCAATTTTGTTCACAAAAGTCCTAACCATTGTGACATTTTGCACAGGGTCTACTGAATATGACTTCACAACCATATCAAATGGAAGACTCATCTAGATAATACTTTCCCACTTTAAAATCCCCACCCTTTAGAGCATGTTTGATTTAGATGTTTTCTGACTGCTCAGTATAGCTCAACCATTGGATAGATGCTGTTGAGAACCTCTTTGTCTGGCTATGATAGAGGTAAGGTGGCGGAATAGCTATAGACAGTGGGGAGAGATAATTGAAATGGTACATTGCTATGCATACACTGGTGAGCATGATATATTGTCAAAGTTCTATATAGAGAAAGTAAATTTCCTGCCTGTAAACAATGCAGGTTTTTTTCTAGAATTCCCACTTTTTTTGCATTAGAATGCCAACTGTTTCTGTAGATCAAAAATGATACCTTTGTTTTCCTTATAACATGCCTGGAAGGCTGCTCTTTCTTTAACACCCATGGTGTTTGGACCATAACATTTTCATCTGGCATGAGTCCTACATAACCCTGATTTTCACATGTGTTGAAACAGTGTGGAAAATGCTCCTTTTGGTCTTCAAACCCAAGAGCCGATGGAAGCTTAGCTAATGCTAAAGGTAAATGATTTAAAGAATCTACCAATTTTATATTGAATGCCTTGATGGTCATACACATGACAGACACACACACACACACCCAGCATCCAGCTCCACTTCTAACCTTTCATCGATCAACTGGCGTAAAATGAAATATGAATTGTAAGATTTCAAATTGTGGGCTAGGAAGGTGCATTCTTTGAAATGCTTATTCTTTGTAATTGCAAGTACAAACTCACGTGCACAATTTTCTTCCTTAAATTCCCAGTTTTCGCCAGCTATCTCCCAACCGTCAATGTCATTCATGGCCTTTGCATAGATATAATTGGGAATATATAGCCCAATCTCTTGCATATATTCAATATCGTAGAAAACATAAATTAACAATTTTGATGGCTTTTCAATAAGCTGGAGAAAACACAGGATGTACGATGGCTCATCCCTCCTAAGCCACTCCCACATTGCATGTAAAACTTCCCTTTACACTCCTTAAACCAGTGCATCATGTTTTGATATGTTTTACATTTCACGCACCATATTCTGGATGGGCACTCGACCTCACTCCTTGCCAGCTCCCCATGCCTCTTTAGACACACATTGCTTCTGCAATACATGAGACAATTAGCACATTTTTGGGGGTCACCCTGGATGGTTTTACATTCGGCTGTCACACACATCCAACAAAAAACTGCACGCACGTGCTTGTGCTCATATCGCGTATCACAATTTGTACATAGATTTCTGCACCCAAAAAATGCCTGGGGTCAAAAGTACAAAATAATGGTCCTTGTACAGAAGGAGGTAATATGATTTCAAAAACTTTGGGGCTGCTGTTTTAAAGATAGACCACCCCTTCTTGGCTGTGCACATAACAATTCGTATATTAAGTTGTAAATGGTGTTCCATGGCAGGAATATCGGCTAAGCTTATTTTCTTTTGGATAGACCACCCCAGTTGCCCATGTAAACCAGCAGCATGCTTTAACAATTGGCATCTGCACAATCCAACCCTTGTTCTATTTTCAGCATGCCCATTAGCCCACCTGCAAAGCACAAATTGTGCTGATCACTGTTCAGGTGTATCAAATACCTGCATTTTTATCAATTATTGCACTGTAAGAAATGGATTTAAGTCTCCTTTCCCAGCCACCACCTCTCGGGGGCCTCAGTATGATTACAATGAGCCTTAGCATGTCACTGCTCAAAATGTTATGACAACGCTGTAGTGTGTTAGTAATGAAGTTGATAAATTCTGCAGCATTAATATGTTCTTTCTTTCGTTTTAAAAAATAGACTGGGTTTTGCAACCCCCCACCATCCAACATGTCAGTCTTCTTCTTCTCTCAGGGCTTTTTAACAGTCAGTCCACCTTCCAATTGTGATTGGACAAAATCATCAGGTTCAATTATCCCACTAATATAGTTCATAAGAGTCTGAACACCCCTTGAAAGCGCTTCAAAGTCTGGTTGGAGGGGTTTAGGTGGCACCTGTTCACCATCCACATAGATTGCCATGAAATTAACGTTGTAGTCCTAAAGTTTAAGGGAGTTTTGTTGTAATCCCCGCTAAAAGCATCATTGTCTACAAGAGCCAAGACCAGCAGTTTTGGAAGCTGCCCTAGAAATAAATTGTCTATGGTGCTTACACACATGACAGCTGCTATGCTGAACACCCTGATGCTCACTCTTTTCACAGGGTATTTGGCTGTGGAGGTTTGCAGAGCTTCAGCGTGGGCTAACCATATGCTCAGGTTAACCTTCACTCTTTTCACAAAGAGTGATGCCATCAAAATTTGCACCTTGAAACCTGCAGCAGGATTGTTGGTTAAAAGGCAGAAAGTATATTTGGCATGAGTCAATTTAATTTTCAGTTGAGCCTGTTTATCATAAGTCGGAATTGAAAAAATAGATCCATGTGGAAATGTCCCACCAGCTCCACTTTCCTGCTCACGGTAGTCAGTGCAGCCCGGTTACAAAACTATGACTATCGCCATCCAGAACTGTTGATTTATTCTGTCTACTGGTATCCTTAATAAAGGCACCTATAGAAAATCAAGTAGCTAGGGTTTCACTACTGTAATTCAAAATCAATCCTATTAAAGCTCTGTAAGGGTAGCAGTTATTGCTCTGGCTGATCAAAGTGTTACCCAGCGTGATATCTAATTGGCTGAACATCATCATGATTGGATAGTTCACAAATGCCGCTCTGGAATTGTTGGGGATGGCTGTCCCATTGGATCTGACAATCTTGCAGATAAATCTTGAGATAAAAGATCCTAGTGGCGCTGAATCAGAAAGGGCTGAGAGGGGTGGTACTTCAATATAGAGGCTTTTCTCTATGCTAGACTGCATAGGGGCAAGCTGAAAGAGGCCAGTTCTAACTTGATACATTATTCTGATTTAGAATGAACAAACGCCATGATTATTAGGACACGTCTTTGAGTGCTCTCAACTTCTTCTTCACCCTCTTCTTCACCCTCTTCTTCAGGTCCTTTAGACCTGCTCATGCCACTCTGTTTCCTAGACCTGCCGCAGGCCCTTTTGTATCCACAGCCTTCACTTCGTTTCTGGTGGTAAAATGTTGTATGCCATATTGTTGCAGCATTGTCACCACTTTTTAATTTAAAAATTATTTTCCCTCATCTGTCTGCAGTTTATGAGGGTGATGACCGTCAGCAAATATAGTTTTGAAAGCTTTCGTCACCTATCCCGCCATCTTATCTTTGAGCACCACTGCCCATGCATTTTTGACAGAATGTCTATTACTGTAAAAATGAATTTGTGCCCAGTGTCGTATATAGCATATTTTTGCATATCTACCAGGTCTGTCTGAAATTGTTCATTGATGTCACCTGTGATTACCCTGTTCCTTTTAAAATGTATCCTGGCCGGCTTGTGTACAGTGTAAGCATCTTGACCAGCCAGCCATTTTGCTACTTTGTTCCTACTTTGCTGATACCTTCCTACGAGCTGCCCTGTTAAGTACATCCCACTCACCCAGACTCCCCACTTCCACAGGATTAAAATAAATTACTTTTAAGATACCCTCTTGAGGCAGAGACATGGCACACGCCCTGTATTCTTCACAACAAATGAATACTTTTTTCTTTATTCAGTAATTTCTATTCAGAAGAGAGTGCCCCAATCCCCTGCTTGCACATGCCCAAATCCCACCTGTCAGTCTTCTTCTTCTTCCAAGCCTTTTTAACAGTTAGTCCCCTTATGCACAGCCATTCCTTTCAGTTCTATCACAAATAATTTGACATTGCTTCAGACCCCCCAGGGTCTTCTTTTTTTGGAAAAGCTCAACCATGTCGCATCAGTAACAACTGTCGGGGTTCAGTCTCTGGGAACTTGGCTGGCTAGGAATGCAAGGTCCACGGGTTCATTCCATACCTACATTTTTTAAAAATAAAACATACATTTAGTTCAAGCAATTGACTTAATACACCGTGACCTTTATTGTTTTGCAAACTTACATTGGGAAACAACTCCTCCACACAGAGGGGTTTCTCTGCATCACCCACAGGAGGGTCACACTGCTCCTCTGGGGTGGGGGTGGGGGTGGGGGTGGGGGTGGGGGTGGGGGTGGGGGTGGTGGTGGGGGTGGTGGTGGTGGGGGTGGTTAACGGCATGACTCTATCTTATGCAGAAGAAGTCTCACACTCCGAACCATGACCAGAATCAGATTTGTCATCATCATAATTATCACTATAATCCTTGTGATATACAATTTTGAAGCAATATGGACAGCAATCCAGATCCAACTTTCCACAAGCAGTGTGCACTATTGTAGCAATGTCCGCCATGAGATACCCTCCTAAATAAAAGAGAAAGAAGACCCTTGTGTTTTTTCCTACATGGCACACCGTTACATTTTAAACCCACCCTGAATGGTTACCTGCTTTAGCATGGGTCCTACACACTTGGTTTGCAGCACCCTGCGTGGTCAGTTATGTTGTGCTTGGAGCTGAGCCATCTCCACATAAATGGGTTCTTTTTCATAGGCTGGCACAGCTGCTTTATCAACAGATTGGGCAGCTTCATAAATTCCTTCTTCAGCGGCCACCCCTTCCACTTCAATTGTATCAGCCATTGGTTTTTCACACTCTGGCATGTTTTCCATGATGCAACCTAGACAGCAATAACAGAAAAAATGCTCCCACTTCTTTCTCCTTCCCAGATTTATGCATCGTGGGCATTGCTCAGCATGGAAGTCATAGAAGTGCTCTCTGCACCCTGATAATTTGTTTTGCGTATCACGTGTCACCTTGAATCAAAATCGCCACACCTACACACACAAATGATGCAGCGCATCATTGCACCCTCCCTAACTGCTGAAAAGGGCTTGTCTGGACTTGTCCATACTTGCCCTGACATGCCTTAGTGATAAAACACACACTCAACCCAAATACAAGGCTGCCTTCAAATGCTCTCAATGCACGCATGCTCCAAAAATCAACACACCCAAACTACCAGTTTCATATTGAATACATTTTATATTACTTTATATCACTTTTATATTAATTTTATATCCATGTTATATTACTTAAAATTCATTTTATATTACACACAGTTCTGAAAGGGCCCCAAAATCAAACCACACATATTCCCACACAAGCACCACCCACCATGAACCAAAAGCATGTTCCTAGAAGCCCCGCCTCAGGGCAAAAGCACCTGGAAATCCCACCTTGTGCTACAGGAAGTCATTCCTTCCAGTGGGCCCTAAACCATGCCCCACAAACTGTCAAAGTTGAGGTGAATAATTTGTCTGTCTCTAGACTATTGAGGGATTTTAGTGGGGTATAATGCCACACTCTAAAGCCACCATTTTCTCCAGAGGAACAGATTTTTATTGTCCACAGATCAGTTGTAATTCTGGGAAATCTCCAGATCTCACCAGGAGGTTGGGAACCCTAAGAAACTCCCTGACATAGTCTGAGATGTATTGGAAGAAACTGGAGACCATCTATTTTGTGGCATAATTTTATGGTTAAACCACAGAGTTTTGGGCAACTGGGTAGCATTAGAAATGATGTAATTGTAGCAGAGTTGCCAAGCACCCCCTCAATAACCATCTCAAAAGGAAATTCCCAGTTCTCCCATCTCCTGCTGGCTATTCCTGGAAATCTTAGAGAACAAGCTGGTCCTTGAGGTACCTAACCTACAAGACTCTTAAGACTTTGAAGGTAAGAACCAGGATTTTGAATTGTGCCTGGAAATAGATGGGCAGTATCTTGGTATCAGCTTGTCTTTGATATAGGCAGTGTGTGGTGGGAATTCTGCAGTTTTATGATGGCTGGTAAGGGGACAAATGCAATCAGTTTCAGTGCATGCTTTAAACACACTTACATATTGTCCATATCCCATATCAGTCATCTTCCCATATGAAATAATTCTGAACCCTGTTTGACTGAGATATGCAACATTTCCAAGTTTCATCACATTAATATATTACTTATCACAGGTTAAGCTATGAGGTCAAATATTTCAAACAGAAAACATTAACTATTATTTGATAAGAACATAAGAACATAAGAAAGAGCCTGCTGGATCAGACCAGAGTCCATCTAGTCCAGCACTCTGCTACACGCAATAGCCCACCAGATGCCTTTGGGAGCTCACATGCAGGATGTGAACGCAATGGCCTTCTGTTGCTGCTGCTCCCAAGCACCTGGTCTGCTAAGGCATTTGCAATCTCAGATCAAGGAGGATCAAGATTAGTAGCCATAGATCAATTTCTCCTCCATAAATCTGTCCAAGTCCCTTTTAAAGCTATCCAGGTTAGTGGCCATCACCACCTCCTATGGCTGCATATTCCAAACACCAATCATGCATTGTGTGAAGAAATGTTTCCTTTTATTAGTCCTAATTCCCTCCCCCCAGCATTTTCAATGTATGCCCCCTGGTTTTAGTATTGTGAGAGAGAAAAATTTCTCTATGTTAACATTTTCTACCCCCTGCATAATTTTATAGACTTCAATCATATCCCCCCTCAGAGGTCTCCTCTCCAAACGAAAGAGTCCCAAACACTGCAGCCTCTCTTCATACGGAAGGTGCTCCAATCCCTCAATAAGCCTCATTGTCCTTCTCTGCACTTTTTCTATCTCTTCAATATCCTTTTTGAGATGTGGCGACCAGAACTGAACACAGTACTCCAAGTGCGGTTGCATCACTGCTTTATACAAGGGCATGACAATCTTTGCAGTTTTATGATCAATTCCTTTCCTTATTATCCCCAGCATAGTGTTTGCCTTTTTCTAGTCACTTTGACTGCATGTCAACTTGAGCTGAGCATGAGAAACCAGTGATGAGGTGGCTGTACTATAAAATTCAGAAGCTTTGGTATCCCAGTCTACACAGATTAATATGACCATGGCATAAGAAAAATAAATCCATATCATTTCCCCAATGATGGAACTACAAATACTCACCTTTAATCAAAATCAAAGAATCTTTCATGCTTTCAGATGGAATGCAGAGCAGAGCAACCCACACTGTATCAGTTACAGAGGAAATCGCGTACAGCTCTCTTGAGGGGTTTACTCCATTCATTTAATTGGAGGTTGCTGACCTTGGATGGGAAGCAGACAATGAGCATTTATGATGCGGCAGTGAGTTTATTACCCTACGTTAATTACCACTGGTTTAAGTCTGCTTCAGTGCGGAGCCAAACAAGGAAAAAAATTACCAGAAGAATCATAGACCTCAATTTTTCTCCATTTCTAATATAATTAACCCTCTGCATGCTTCCTCAGAAAATTAGGTTGTATTTCATACATTCATGATTACATTCATGTGACTAGGAACAGGATTGTATCCCTGGTGTATTCAAAGCTGCTGTTCTTTGACTGATTTTCCAATATCAGTATATTTATTTTCCTTTCTATATGAACTTCATGTAGCTTAAAAACCAGCAACTGCTATATATGTAATACTGACAATATGGAGTTTGGAATGAAATATGGTAACTTCTGAAGAGGCTACAGTGTAACAGAAGGGTTTGTGAAGACTCTTTTAGAAAGGGAACTGATCTGTAGTTTATGCCACTGTTTTTAATATGCATTATTAGTTTATTATATGCATTATTCTGCTCTTACTACATTTCTACTTTTGTAATTTGATTTTCTGCATTCTTTGACATATGTCTGATACTTTTTTGCACTGTGTCTGATTTATAGTCTATTGCATTATTTATTATATGTATTTGTAAACTACTGTATTACATATACAATATGTCATTTTTATATGCCATTGAATTGTACTGTTCTTAGTTGTTGTTACTGGCACAATTTTGACAAGTGGTCAAGTGATTAAAACAGAACTAGTTGGGCAGTCCCATCCAAGTGAAAAAGCCTCCCTATCACTGAGAAGCTCCCACTGGGCTGAATGGACTTATGCCACCTTTTTGATGATGTGAGTCTGAGGCCCCAGCCACTGGAGTAATGCAGGGAATGGCAAGGAAGAAGCCAAATAACATCAGCTCCTACCCTGGCCATGTGCCTGGCCCACTCCCGGTATGCCAGTGGCAGCAGCCAGAGCCCTGGGACTCTAGTGTGGCATCTGGCACTGTGCCCCACTGCCGGGGAGCAGTGCGGCTGCTGCACACCAGTGGTTTCTCCACTCCCACAGGTAGATTTGCTTCCCCCTTTGGATGGAGCTGCAAATCATGGCAGAATGGAAGTGAGGACCATTTGGACAGGGACTGCAGCATGAAGGGAATTTGTCTGACCTGAAATATTATCAAGGAGCAACTATTTGTCCCATTGGGTATCTATATCAATACTTGCATGTTTCCCCTGGGGAGCAACTAACAGCTGCTTGGGACCCTTTCAGATAAGAAATGTGATAGAGTGGGAAAATAGAGGAGCTGTGTTGGGGGGAGGGGAATACAGGAGCTGTGTTAGTGCAATTCTCAGTGGCATGGCAGTTTGAGCCCAGAGATTACTATCTGCAAGTAATTATTTTGCAGTCTAATAAAGGTAGGTCTTAAAGGCAAAGAACAGTAAAATTTAGCATTGGGGGGCATGGTGAGCTGCAAAGGAAGGGGAGAACGGACAGATATTTCCCTTCCAAATGCATAGTGAAAGCAGAAAATGCAGATATGTATTTATAAACTATTGTATTACGTATACAATATGTCACCATTATTCTATTTATATGCTATTGAATTGAAAGCAGAAAATGCAGGATCCAATCTGTTGCTCAGAAATATAAACATCTATAAAAAGTGTAAGCAGGTAGCAGCCGGAGGCCACAGAAAGGACTACATTATGGGGTAGGATGTGTGTGTATGTCCTGGATCTGCTTTGGACTCACATAAGGTTATGAACTCTACTATGTGTTTTATGAAAGCCTCCTGCAGACATATATTACATACCAAAGATGCAGAATACATGTTTGTAGTCCCATCTACACTTGGAAATTTTCATCAATGTCTCTTGTTTAGCACATAGCATATTTCACCACTCAGCACTGCTTTTCTCTGAACAGACATTAGTGCAACAGTCTGTATTTCATACTCTGTTAGAGTTAAAGGGTAGAGAAAAGTTCTTGCTCTGCTAACAAGCCTCCAAGAAAAGAGTTCCCCCGCCACTTTGCCAAAGATAGCTGTAAGCAATTTAAGTGCAAAATAAGCTTGGGCAAGATGCATCTGCACCATAATGGACACTGTGTGTAGTGGCACCATCCCTGTAAATGGACTGCAAGTATATTTGAGTTAACTATGGCTCAGCTATGTGATCAAAGTGGAAGAGAATTTAGAGAATACCTAGCAACTACTGATTTGTGCAATTTAAAATGATGCAGTGCTGTATGAAGACAGATGTGTCTGTGGGTAAGGGGGGAAGAGAACAGAAATTTCAAACTAAAGTACTCCTTGCTGTTATTTACCATACATTAAATTCAGAGAGTGTGAATCAAAAATATCAGCACCATAGAGCCAGAGACATTTTGAGAGGAGTGTTTCTATAAATCATGAAAAACCCCAGGTTTGAAAAGAAAATCAGAATGGCTAATTTAAAAAACCAGAAAAAGGATGTGTGCACAGGTGCACAGGTGACAACTTGAAAAAAAATTACATTGCCTAGTTAATCTGTTAGGATATTACAAGTGCCTGCTTCATTCACACAAGCAAGAGTTAACTGTTGAAGTCACATGCCAAGAGTCACATGAGCTTCAGGAAAGATCTCTCTGCTTTTTTCTTCCAGCAAAAGTGGGGAGAGAGACACAGAGGCAGACTGCTCAGACACCCAGATTGAGCACTTGCATAGACAGAGTTTGCTGTTCCTATATTTTGTGTAAATTAATTTATCTAGTAAAGTTTTCCAAAACAACTCGCTTGTATCTCTGCCCTATTATTAACTCTTTTAATTCACTGCAGTACAACAGAATCCCTACAGTGAGGTGTGAGGATCACCAAAGGCAAAGAGAGGAAAAAGTGATTATGGGAGATTTGCCAGAAAGAATGGCAGTGGAGAGAGCAACACTAACTCTGTGAACAATGATTTCATGGCTTTTAACATCCATTATAAGATTGTTGAAAAATGATAGGGCAGAATATTGTAATGGGACAGAATATTGTAATAGGGAGAATATTGTAATATTGTAATAGGACAGAATATTGTAATGGGAGGGGTCGGGATATGAAAAGAACTGACAGAGAAGAGGGAATAGCAGTGGAAAGGAGTAGGGGTTGAGCAACAGGAAAATATTTGGGGGCTAGTGCGAGTGATAGAGTTTCTCACACTCCCCCCATGTATTAATAGGTTCCCTACTTATAATTACTCATATGTATTTATGATTTCTTTGCCTTGGTAGTCACTAATTATTGTATATTAATATTTTGTAAAATATACAATAGACAATTCTTTTGACCTTATTTGCAACTAATGTTTACAGTCTTCGATACTTAGGCTGTTTCCGCACGGGCGGACAGTGCCCCAGGGATGCTAAAAACTGTGTCCCTGGGGAGGAGTTTGCATGGCTGCTGCTGCTGTGTCCTTGCAACCCCCAACCAGCACGAAGGAGCTGCTTTTAAACCCCGCTCAGGGAGCAAGGTTTTTGCAAAGCAGCGTCTTCCCGCTGGCACGGTGTGAACAGCACCAGTGGGAAGACGCTGTTTTCCCCGTTGCAAAATTGAATACTTAGCAACTTTTAGTGATATTAACATTGTCTGTTACTGTACTCAGATCAACTGTGAAACATCAGTTAGGGGAAAATAAACAGAGATTACAAGCAAGAAAGTAAGATTTTGTAAAACATCAATCAATTTAAAGTTGATTTAGTACTGAATTTGCTATATATGTATTAACTTTGTATAATAAGCCCTTGAATAAGCCATTGAGCAAAACAAGTAGAAACTGGCTCCTGTCCAGACAGAAAACAAGCAGAAAGATATAGAATTTAAAGTGACAACACACAGCAACACAAAGCCTTTTTGTCCCCCCACCCTTCTGGATTGCATTATAAGCTCTGCAAACCACTTTGGGGGTTATGGGTGGTATAGTTATGATTTCTTGTCCCAAAACTCACTATTTTAGATATAGTTTTTGATTACTCTTATTCTCTTTTCCTTTTTGATTTCTTTGTGATTCCTGTCATATTGCACAATGGTGCTCTACATATCCTTTTGTAACTTCAGCCCTAGGACCATTTCCATATGACACAATTTTACAAGGTTACAATTGGTATCTTACAATACAGGTCTATTTTATCCCAGTTTCTCCCTTTGCATGGCTGCCCATTTCTGTTAAAAACTCGAGTGAAGACCGGGAGAAAATACTCCAGTTGTTTCACATGAGCCCAGGTCTTTTGTATTTACACTGTAAGTGTATCAGCATATGCACAAACATCCCCAGTGTCCAGTGCTTCTGATTGGTTGACCCACAGTGAGCAGGGGAAAACAAAGCCCCACTTTTCCAGTTCTGGATAGGGTCCAGTGCAGGCCTGAACACAGCAAGCAAAAAACAGTGGGGCACAGCATCACATCACATTCCCACTCATGTTCTCATATTTTTGTGGAAAATGAGAGACTCCCTCCTGTGATATGCGCACTAACATTCAACCCAAAGTGCACATCTCCCTAGCTATGCACTCCTGAGCAACCAGTATATGTACAGAAAAGAAAATGGAGACATTTTGGGACTCCGCTCCTGATTAACCCAGGCGAAATGGCACCCAGTCAATACCATGAGCAGAAAATGTGCTTGGGGGAATGTTTCGGGAAGGGTGGGCCCCAATGGTTAGTGGCTCAGCAGAGTTGAAAATTGCCATGACATCAGGTGAGGAGATCAGGGGGGTGGGCAGTCGGGCCGGAGATCAGGCAGCTGGGCAGGAAAAATAAACTGGTTCTGCTCCCTTGCTGTTTGCACGGCAGGGGGTTCAATGTGGGATTTTTGAAAAGAATCCCCAAATTGGTGATTTTTTAAAAATCCCAGGATGAGGGAAATATTGTGGAACAAACTCTCTTTAGGACCGGGAACCATGCAAACTCCTTGGCCAAACCGGGATATTTCCCTTACTCAACCCAGGATATTTGGACCATGCAGAAACAACCTACGCTTAAGCAAAAATGTAGAAAAAATGGCAAAATTCAGATTCAGGTTTTTCTGACTTTAACATTATCAAAAACATGAAAAACCTGAGTATCTGATTTGAAAAACCTGAAAATATTGCCCCCCCCCCCCCCCCGGGTCTGTTTAACATTATTGGGAATTTCTTAAATGTTTTTTCGGTTTTCTGCCTGTACGGGGTGTATTTTAGGATAGCAGCACCAAATTTGCAAAGTGGGCTTGGGGAGACCCTCTTGATGAGACCAGCCAAGTTTGGTGAAGTTTGATTTGGCGAGTCCAATTTTATAGAGTCCTAAAGTGGGTTTCCTATCTCTCATTGTTTCTAATGGTTTCTAATGGGAGATGGGGACTATCCACTTGGGGGTCAATGAAATTGGACTCTTTGAACCAAATTTCACGAAACCTTGATGCTGTTATCAGGAGAATCTCTTAAAGCTGCTCAATAAGTTTGGTGCCTCTACCTTGAAAAATGCATCCCCTACAGACATCCTCAGTAATAACCCGATTCTTCTATTGAATGGACTTGGCTCCATTGCAACCAATGGGGAATTTCTGGGTGTGTATGCAGGGAACACACTTTCCAAGATATAGGCACCAAACTTTCAAGGTGATTTCAGGAGACCCTCCTGATAAGAGCAGCAAGGCTTTCTGAAGTTTAGTTTAGGGGCAGTGATATCAGTCCTCAAATGGGTTGCTCCAACCCCTATTGTCCCCTGAACCAAAATTGGGTGCTCTCATCAGGAGAATTTCCCAAAGCTAATTTGCACGTTTAAAATTCACTCTCTACAGACACCCCCAGAATTTCCCCATTGGCTAAAATGGAGCCAAGTCCAGACAGAATAATCTGGCATGCCTTTCAGTATCTATCTGTGGTGGGGAGAAGGATGCAAAGAAGGCTGCAAAGAAATCCTGCTTCACTGATATCATTGCATCAGCTGATTCACATCCAACTCAGTAGACCATTCTGTACACCACAAATAAGTTGTCCTGAGGATGCAAAAAAACCCCTCTTGGGGAAGAACTCTGTATAGCTTTCCCCCCCCCAAGACATCCTGAGGACATCTTTAACCCAAGCTATTTAATTTTGAAGTTGCTAAAAGGTGAACTTCTTTTCCGCAAGTTGTTTGCAAGACATCTCCTGCCTGGCTGTATGAAACTCAGGAGGCATCTTATTATTCCTGCCCAACCATTGGAGAAAAATGATGTGACCAGTTATCACCTCGTCTCTTATCTGCCCTTTCTCAGCAAGATCAAAATAGCAGTAGTAGATTAACTCCAGGCCTTCCTGGATAACTTCTCTGTCCAGACCCCCTTCAGTCTGGTTTCAAATTAGCTGCAGAATGGAAACAGCACTGATTGCTAAAGGCGATTATTTCCATTTGAATGTGGGCAAAGGATATGCCTTTCTGTTGCTCTTACTGGATTTATCAGCAGCGGAGAGGCAACAGAGAGAGGGAGAGGGAGAGGGGTCAGGCAAGCTGGTAGTTCTGACAAACAGCACCAGGACCCCAGGCCAGGGTACGGGAGGAGGGTTCAAGGTGTGTCCTAACGCAAGGCGCCCTGTGGGCAACACTGTTCCTTGGCCCTCAGGGTCAAGCTAATGTAACATCATCTGGGGAGTCCAACCCCCAGGTCAGGGAAGGTGGGTCAGTACAGCCACCTGCGGGGCCAGGGCAACTAGGGGAAACGCCACAGCTGCCTATTCTCAGTGGATTGCTATTGGCATTCAACTGTGTATTTTTTAGTTACATTGTATTATTTTCAATGTGTCTTATACTGTATGCGCACATGGTTCCTCATATTTTCATTCAAGTTTGTACTTCTAGTTTTATTGCATTGGTCATCTTTTGTCCTATATTATATTATTACATTTTTTCTTTTTCTGTACATACACTATAATCTGCTTACAGTCTCAGTAAGAAAAGCAGGCTATAAATGAGCTAAATAATAATAATAATTAACAATGCTGTTTATGTATGTTAATTCATCCTGATTACTGTTTTCTTTTCATCCTACAATAAAATCCTGCTTTCTTCCCACCTCTGTGAAAATCAGTCATAGCAGGACTGTGGATTTATCATACCTGTGACTGTTCTTTATCTTCTCTGTGATGAATTCTATAGATAAAGAGGAAGGAATTTGGGATTCTCCTAACACCGTGATGGCGAACCTATGGCACTCCAGATGTTCATGGACTACAATTCCCATCAGCCCCTGCTGATGGGAATTGTAGTCTATGAACATCTGGAGTGCTATAGATTGGCCACCATTGTCCTAACACAAACCAAAGGCAAAATGTTTTTCCTTTCATAAATGAAAAGCTTGGTAATGGCAGCGGTGATTATAATCCCTAGTTCTGGAAGAGATTTCCTGGAGATGTAAAAGGGGTTAGAGAGGACTCTTCCCTTCACCCACAACAATCCCTTCAAAGGGTGATATCTCAGAGTGAATTGATATATAACCCAAGGGCATCTATGGCTTGAAAAAGTAAGAACCAGAACTTGTACCCAGAGAAACATTGGCAACCATGGTCATCATTTTCCTTCTGACTGTTTATGTTCTTTACATCTCATGTCAGTATATTGTTTTGTGAACATATTCTGTACCATTTGGGGTTTCTGGACAGGTTTCAAAAACAGCCCCATGTAGAGTTTATTGTGGCAATCTAACCTGAATGTGATCAGAGTACAAATGACAGTGGCCAAATCTCATGTGAATGCTGCACATTGAAGTTCCATATAATGGCTATATTTCTGTATCCCATATATCATGAATAAATATTGAATGAGGATGACTTGTTGAAACTACATGGTATTGCTAATGGTATTCTACTTGGAAGACTGTCTCACAATTCTGGAAGCAGAGCTTTCAAGAATTTACTCTAATATCCCATTCATGCTAATAGAAACAGTCTCATTTGCTAAGATATGCTCTCTGCTGCCGTTTCCCTCTCATAATGTGACAGTGCCCCAAACTCTATATGGGCATTGCAGAATTTGATGCTGTGGACATAGTGAACACAAGGCATTATCAGAACTAACTCAACAATTAAGCAAGAAGATTACTCTTTGGGTATTCCAGTGGATATAGAAACATATGCCATCATTTGTTGCAAGTCATAATTGACCACTGTATCTTTGCAATTAAATAAGGTACTCACTTCCAACAACTGCCTCTCACAAAGAAATAAATCAATAGGGCATGAGTTCAGTCTACATAAACATCTGCAAAGTGATACTCTGGTGGGCTCTACAAAGGGATACTCTAATTAGGATTGTTCAGAGCATCATATATGCTTCAACTGTTTCAATTTAGCCCAGATAGTTCCTGTTTTACCTGTCCCTGGAAAATCCCTTTCCCTATTTTGCTTTATTGGAAGAGAGCAGAAGTGCCCTTCTGAGATTTTTCCACACGTGCACTCAAGAGAACTGATTTGCTTCCTATAACCAATATGAATGCTGCCAAATGTGTTTTGAGTTGTATTCTGCTTGAAACCCAGCCAGATCCATCATGAAATTAAAAGAAGCTTTAAAAGACAGCAGCTTCTGGCTTGCTTCAGAAGCCAGAAGGCAGGCTGTTGCATGGAAATGAAATCCATCAAGTTGATAGGTCTTCATTAATGTGTAGAGGTGATGAGGGTGTCAGGCAGTGGTCTCTGGCATAAAAATAGTGCTATACTTACAAAAAAGTGCTCCTATTTTCAGTTCTTAAATGTTTAGTTTTTTAAATATTATCATATCATATGCTGGAAAGAGCTGAGGATCAGCTCAGCCAATCATTTTTTCTGTCTACCTATCTTCTCTATTAGGTCATAATGATGCTTGCTCAACAATGCTGTCAGTTACATATTGTCCATACAGTGGAGGTGGCTTGAAGCCATTCATTCTCCTTTGATCTTCTGTTTAATCCACACATTGGGACTATGACTGCACAGGTCAGCAGTGGACCAATCACAAGCTTCTTCATCAAAGGGTGCCTTTCAGTTGACCTTTTCCCTCTAATGGTCACATGCCTCAATGACCCTTCCCTCAGTTTCTTCTTCACAGGGACAGAGATCAGCTGCTATCGAGCTTCACTGTGTGTTGAACAGCTGGTGAGTCTTGTGAAAAGTTTGTTTTTAATCCCCCATTCTACACAAGAGGTGTCTGACAGTGGCAGAGGGCAAGTATGGCTCAAAAGACCCTATTTTAAAAACATCAGCAATGTAGCGCCAAAATGACACGTATGGACGAGCACAGCTTTGCTTCCCCTAGAGATTATGTTGAACAGATCATTTGTTTTTGACATGTTTACCAGTTTATTCATGTAAGCTGCTTTTCTTTTTTAAATGATTTGATAAGTCAGTAAATTATATTTACAGATAGGATTTGCTCTCTTTATTCTTCAAATATTCATAGTATCTTATTCTGACAATATTGTGAGTAATTAAGGTAAATAAGTGTTTAATTACATTGGATTTTATTTTTCCTTGATTATATAGGCAAAGCTACTTATCAGGTAGGTCAGCCAATGTAATGACAATTTATATTATTTATATATTAATGTGAATATTTTGCAGAGTGGGAACTCTTGCTGCAGTCTCTATATGCTTCAGCATTTCATAAATAGAAAATAAGGATCCTTAATCTTTGATAGGGAGACAAGGCTGCATGGTATAACCTGATCTCATCAGATCTAAGAAACTAAGCAGAGTCAATACTTGCAAGGGAGCTCACCAAGGAAGACTCTGCAAAGGAAGACAATGACAAACCACCTCTGCTGCCCACTTGCCTTGAAAGCCCTTTGCTTAGGTTGCCGTTGGCTGCCATATAATCCTGCTTTACAAATACAATCTTTGATAGCCAAGGCTTGAGAGAGAAGCCATACAGCTTCCCACATCTCAGGGGGCTCAAGACAATCAATACAAATATCTCGTGTGTGTGTGTGTGTGTGTGTGTGTGTGTGTGTGTGTGTGTGTGTGTGTGTGTGTGTGTGTGTGTGTGTGTGTGTGTGACAGAGCAGAGTTCCATCTGCCAGTCTTGGACTGACAAACAACAAAGCACCTAAGTCAGACTGCTAGCAATCTAATGTTGAGCTTCTCCCGTGCTTTAGGAACTGGGATCTGAGCTAGACTAGGGCTGTTTCCACATGGCCACGCTGGGGGGTGCATCGGATTATACAACGCCAACACACACCCCTGGGACTGTTCACATGAACGGTCCCGGTAGGGGCAGGGAAGACGGTCGCCCTGCAACCTTCTGGCACGTCGCCCAGGCCTGGAGTTGCAGGGCAGGGGGGCATGTTCCCTGGCCTGGCCGATGTGCCAGAAGGTCGCAGGGAAGGTACGTCAATCAGGAAAGGGGGAGATGGCACCTTACAGCCATCTGTAAGGTGCCATCTCCTTACAGGTTTGGAAACAGTGACTTCGCGCTGCTGGGGGGGAGCGAGGGCGGCGCGGCTGAGATGCAGCTGTGCCCCCCATGTGAACAGCTCCCTACTGACGGCGTTTTTGCCATCCCTAGGGTGCTGTAAATGGCCCGTGCGGAAAGGGCCTGGGTGTGAGTGACTATGACTTATATGGTGCATAAGTTACCTGGTAACAAAGTCATTTGAACCTGATTGCACACTACATAACAGCAGCAGTGAGAATCCAAAATCATATAATGGACATCACATCATAGACATTTCATCTACTCAAATTCACTGCTGAAATATCATATAGCTTTGATGATGTGCAGCTCTTTCACTTCCCAGGTTCTATTCAGTGCCATGATTATGCTAAGATTTCAATTTCACAGTCATTTTTAAATGATTTATTGACAATAAGTAGGTCTATTGAGATCTTGGCATGGTATGTAAAATTACCTCTCAATTGACTTGGTTTCATACAAAATATGAAACCTGTTGAGTTGAAAAATGTGTTGCTCCCCCCCCGCCCACTAATGTACAAGTAATGAAAAAAACATTTTAAAGATTCCCACGAGGTAGCTTGACTTGAGAAAGTACTGTTTAGATTTGAGACTTAGAACGAAAAAAAGACAAATTTCTTCCTAGAGAAGTAATAGACCTACCATCTGTGTTCATTACTTCTGTGCCAGCATGGTAATGCATCACATCAGTTTTACAGACATACTTGGTCCCAAAATACTATCCATTTTCATCAGTGTGGAGGAAAAGTTACAAACAGATATATTTGTATTCCATACAAATACTTGAAATTTATGATTAACCTTTTTCCAGTTAGGTGTTTGAATATTCATTTTATAGAGTTCTTTGTTTGCACTGAATTGTTGATATAGCACTTAATTGACTAATAATCTTTTGTTTAATGGGGATGAAACTCCATTAATTATCACTAAGGATCAGTTCAGGTGGGCAAGATGCTTTTCTGCAAGGAAGGTGTGATAGATGTCTATGGAGGCTTCACAAAATGGAACTAAACAAAATTACAGCACAATTGTGATGGTGGAAGTCAGTGTATGCTTATAGGTAATGGGCTAAATATGAGCTGATAAATTTAAACTCAATCTAGGGAAGGTGGAAGTGATGATAGGGAAATGATTTGCCTCCCCAGGAAAGTGGTGGTTAATCTTTCCTGGAAGGAACGGCGTTCTTCATAACAGAACATATTTGAACTTGGGTATTGGCTATAGAGGTGCAAGGGCCATCTTGTCTAAACTCCTACTTGATGTATTTCTGAAATATAGGACAATTAGTCTTTTACTGAAGATTAATTGTCTCCAATGTTGTCTCCAATGTTGAACCCTCTTACCATTAAGTAGTTTCTCCTAATGATCAGCTGAAATAAGCCCATTCTCTCTCTCTCTCTCTCTCTCTCTCTCTCATACGTGATATGACCCCCTTTCCTGATGCAGATTGGATTATATTGTTTATTGAAATCCTTTGTAACATATTGCCAGCAAGAGGGGCTTAAAATTAACTATTACAAGTTCAAAGTCATGGTTTTCTCCAAGTCTTGACCATCTAAATTGGTATGGAATATTAACGGCTGTATTCTGGAACAACTAAATGAGTTTTGCTATTTAGGGATTAACTTTCAGTCCAGCATGTCACAGAAGCCTTGATAAAATGCATAATGAGGCTCTGATTACATCCCAAACAATTGTGAAATATTTTCAAACTTCTGGTATACAGTACCTTCCAGCTGCCATTATGATTTTTAATACCAAGGTCACCTTCCAGTTATTGTATTACATTTTTATGTGAATGGAGGCATGCCACAAATATCCGGGTCATGTATTGTTATCTTTTCTTCAAAAGATTATCTTGGCACCATGATGTGTTGTGGGAATTGTTCTGAGGCTGGAACTGGGTTTACATTCACTCGAGGTCTGCACATGGTGGGCCACCTTTAGGTGCCGACTGAAAATACCAATGATGGATATTTATCCCTCTTAAGAGACAATCCTTATTTAAACCCTTGGAGGGAGTTAGTTGAATCATTAAGTAAGCCTATGGGTCTAACAGCTTTAGGGTTGCCTGTACCAATTCTGTAATTTCCAAAAGATTTTTTGAATTAGATATATCTAACTTAAGTAAGCAGGCTTGGAGGGGTTTTTCTTATTTGCTTGGGTTTTTTATACCCCCCAACCCCTCCTGCTTATATGTACTTTTTATCTGTGCCTTCTACAGAAGAGCTTCCACGCTATTGTGGGTAAATGCAATTCTATCTCAGTTGTTAAAAGGTTGTTAAATCTTACACTGATAGGATGTACTATTGAATTTCAGGGCAAATAGTCATGCACATAAGGAAGAGATTTGTTTCTTCCTGTTTATAAAGAGTTACTGATGCAACTATAGGCAACAAATGGAAAATTTTGCTCAAAGGGTCATATCCTAGTTTAACTTTATTGCTTTTAAAATTCATTTCCAAGGTAAATCCATGATGGTTAAATGTCTGGTTCATGAGAAATAGTTTCTACAAATTGGGGAGGCACAGTTGCTTTAAGAATGATAGACGATATTTGCAGACAATGGGGGTATAAGTAGATGCTACATCCCTTAATTTCATGGTTCATTCAGCTGCCTGACTTTTACAAATCAGGTTATTTTTGGACTGTCCAAATATATGCAACCTTATATTCACACAAGAATACCTCGCCCACCAACTGCTTCTGGTGATACAGTTCTACATCTGAAAAACACCAGAGAGCACAGGAAACTGTAGAACTCATGCTCAGATAGTCTTTTGAGTTATGAAGGAGTGGGGTGGCAGTGGTAGCAGCAAGAAATCTGATTTTAGGCCATTTTCCATATTTCAACCCTCCCACACACATAAAAATTGCCTAAAACATTTCTTCATGAAGTTGTGTTTCTGTGAGGGATATTAATCATTTCTGAAGAGAACTCTGAACACAGAGAACTTTGAATAAGGTAAGTTTTAATATGCCAGCTATATTTCCACATACATAGCACTACTTCAGTTACTACACCTAAACAAACACAGAGGAAGAAACACACAAAATGACAAAACATGTTACAGTAAAGGCAATCAATACATTCCTGCGGCTTTGAAGGTTTTTGAGGCTAGGATTGGCTCCTTGCTACTGTACGGTTCCCCCATTTGGATTTCGGCAATAAATAAATTATTTAATTTATTACATTCCAAATTCCTTCGGAAACTAATGGGGCTCCCTAGATGTGTGCCTTATGCTGCGTTGTGCATACAGATGGGCCAAACAACTCTAGAAACCTTGGCATGGATAAGGGCCATAAAATATTGGCTGCATATACATTTTCTAGTGGGATCCAATAGCTATATTCCCTCTCTGTTATCAGATCACTTTATTTCAGAATGGTATACTTTGATCTTTAGAAAGGTTGAAGCTATTGGTTTCCCTTTGGAATCACTCCTTATGCTCACAAAGGTGGAAGCCTTCAGACTAGTTAAGAATAGGCTCTTGGATCTTGATTTTCATAATTTGACTCTTGCTGCCAAGACAACCTGTTCTCCGACTACATTATTAATCCCATGCGAGCGTGGAATTATGGCAGCATATCTTCGTCTGCTGATTAATCACACCCAGAGGAGAGCCTTGGCTACTGCAAGATGTAATGTGCTGCCATCAGCTCTGCTGGAGGGAAGATTTAAGAATATGAAACATTCTAAAAGATGCTCCCACCAGTGACCTTGCTATCTACAGGGTTACTCCCAGGCTATAGTCTTCATTGTTACTCATACTTCTATTCAGATGCCCTCAACTATTGACCTGGTTGCCGCCTTTGTTACTCACAGACAAGGTTTCCCCACCCACCCTGGTCACTCCAACAGATATATACTCCACTTGCTTTTCCAACATCAGATCCTCTGAAGATGCCAGCCACAGATGCAGGCGAAACGTCAGGAGAGAATGCTGCTAGAACACGGCCATACAGCCCGGAAACCACACAGCACCCATTCTAAAAGAGTTTGTTCATGTGATATGACTACGGTTGAAACACTTGACCATTCTTTGTTTCTATGCCCTAAATACAATAAGATACGCATGAAATACATGAATTCCATTTTCTTGCAATGTTCTCAGTGGCATGAGTGTTATAAGATACCCAATCTCCTGAACAGCTCTGATGTGCTCTTTTGTGAAACTGTTGCAAATTTTATACTGGAAATTAGTAATTTTAACTGCATTTCTTAACCTTGTTTTGTTTTAAAATTTTGTCCTGTTTTATATGCCAATAAAGGCTTGTGTTGTGTGTTGTGTTGTGACAAAACAAGTTTTGCCATGAAAACAATTGCACTTTCTAGCTGAAGTGAAAATAACGGCAATAGAATCAACTAAGCCATAATTGCGACAGGGAGCAGGGCACATGGTAGCTCTGGAGCACTGAGCATGTGTGCCCGGGGCCAGCTTGGCAGCTGAGCCACACCTGGCCTGATCACGTTAGCGCAAGAGCGCAAGGGGTTGAGCACGCTCCAAATATATTAGGCTGGCCTTCTTCAACACCTGGAGAAAACTGAACTGGCACTTGCTGTTTCAGGGAACTAGGCTGCTGAGGGGGCAAGTTCAGGGTTTTGGTACCTGTAGGGGTATTTTCCCATATCTCCTCCTACTTTAGTCGGGAGGCGATTCAGTCAGCATATGGCGCTGAAGAAACGCAGAGGGGGCTGCGTGGTCACACAAATGGCACAGGCTTCAGTGGGTTAGGGAGCAGCGAGTGGAGCCCCGGGTGGTGTTGCTAGGTCCCGCACTAGGTGTTATCTTTTGGGGTGGGTGTACGGCCAACACTGTACCCTCCCCTCACTGCCCGAAGGGCTCAGGAGCCAGCGGCTCCATGGCAAGGGGGGCTTCTCCCATGGTTTTGTCGACCACCTTGCCAGTCACTGCATAGTTACCTCCATGCTTCACCGCTCTGCATTTGGCGATGATGTGGCCATGTTGTAGTATGCACATGCACTTGTTACAATCCGTAGGAAGCCCAGGTCCAGCTTATGTGGCCCAACCCACTCCAGGGGGTGGCTCCTTTCCATACTTTATTCCCAGGGCAGGGATTTTTGGTAGTGGTATGGCAACGCCAGTGTTGTCAGGCCCCCTGATGGTCAGCTCTATCCACCAGGGCCTGACGAACACTTTATCAAATTTAGATCAACCTGGGGGAATGGGTTTGTCCCCAGTCTCAGCTCGGCACCGCCCTCCATGGAGATGCCAACTGGGCGGGAGCCCAAGTCAGCAGCCTCTTCAGAGGAGGCCTCCAGTAGGTTGATAGGGTGGGGTGGGGCAGGCATCATACAGCATGGTGTACCAGTTCAAGTTGGTCTCCCAGCTCTTCTTCCTCAGGTGAGTCTTCAGGTGTTCCGTGTGAGTGCATGGGAGTTTTTGGAGGGTCAGGGAAGGGGTCCTTGCCCTACCGGAATGGCTCGTGCGCAGGTGAACTTCTCAGGCGGGTTTAATGGCACCCTCCGGGTTGGCGGGATCTGCATCCTGGGATCCCAGGTGAAGGTGGCCCCCAGAACGATGGGGGCCATAGACTGGCAGGCTGAAGCAACTTCCCAATCAGGTTAACCTGTTGGGACTTTAACAAAGGGGCTTGCCACAGGCCCAGATGCAGATACGAGCATGTGTGTAGTGGGTGCTTTGCGGCTCATTCCCATAGTCAGTGCACTAAGGTCCCCTTGCGCCAGCCCTTTCGGACCTGCTGGTCCCCTGGCACCAGTGGTTCTCGTACGGAGGCTATTAGCCAGGGAGGGCCCAGGGCAGCTGCTAAGCCATGACTCTGATCCCCCTTTCATTTGCTCCCTGGCCCCCACCTTGGTTTGTTTGGCTTTGTTGCAACAGGCCTTGGTGGGTGACCCCCTCCAGGTGGAGGTGGAGTACCTACATGAGGGTTTTATGGAAGGTTTTTGGATTCCTTTTGTGGGCAATAGGCGGGCCACTAGTGCAACTCATTTAAAATCTGCTAGGGAATTTCCTGATGTAGTACGGGACAAAATTAAGGAGTGCGCTGCAGGTAGGATTGTGAGTCCCTTTTCCACTCCTCCGCTCTCCTCGCTGCAGATTTTGCCCATAAGGGTGGTCCCTAAGAAGGCTCCTGGTGAATTTTGCATGATTCAGCACCTTTCTTACCCTAAAGGGGGTTCGGTTAACAATCACATTGACCCAGCTTTATGCTCAGTTCGCTACGCTACGTTGGATGACGCCATTCAACTTATTAGGGCGGCTGGTCCTTCTGCCCTATTGGCGAAGTGTGACATCCAATCAGCATTCAACATTTTGCCCATTTACCCTGAGGACCACATTTTGCCGATTCACCAGATAAAACCCCTGCACATCTGTGCGCAGAGAAACTTGCAAAATGACAAGAGTAAAAGACTGTCTACCACAGTTATTTGACAAAAACATAATCCATGTTTTATTATTTCTGAGAAGTAAGGAAAAATGGCAGTACTGCATGCTGCATATCTCAAGCAGCTGGAACATGGCAAAAATGCACTGTAGAAGTCGTTGCAATTTTTTGAACAAGCAAACATTCAGGATGGAATGGGGAAACTCCCTGTATACCATACATTATCCTAAGCTCCTTGGAGAAAGTGGGGAAAAAGTCTGAGCTCAAAAGGGTTATTTACAAACAATGCTGAAATACTGAATTCGGTGATGGTCATGGAGAAAATCCTTTCTGTTTCCGGGCTAGGTTATGTGGAGTGTTTTGGTTATGAATGCCTACCTTGTAGCACTGATCCCTGTAGATCCCTTAGGATCAATTATTTGTAGACTTGCTGGAGGTGAGTGAAATGCATTCATTTGATCCGAATGAGATGAATAGGTTGTGTTATAAGACAATTTCCTACAGCCAAAATAGAAGAACCAGTAACTGTTGACAAGTAGACCCTACCTACTGCCACCTTGAATTCCCTCCCCAAGGCACAAAGAAGTTCCAAGATAGGTAATGGTTAGAGGAAAATAAGAGGGGACAGCAACACTCTTGGCAATTTTAAAGTTCATTTTCAATTAAGATAGCAGAGGCACAGAGACGAAATGAAGTCAAAGAGGAAGGGCAGTATATAAATTCAAAAAATAAATAAATAAAAATAATATAAGAACAAGCCTGCTGGATCAGACCAGAATGCATCTAGTCCAGCACTCTGCTACTCGCAGTGGCCCACCAGATGCCTTTGGGAGCTCACATGCAGGATGTGAAAACAATGGCCTTCTGCTGCTGTTGCTCCCGAACACTTGGCCTGCTAAGGCATTTGCAATCTCAGATCAAGGAGGATCAAGATTGGTAGCCATAGAATGACTTCTTCATAAACCTATCCAAGCCCCTTTTAAAGCTATCCAGGTTAGTGGCCATGACCACCTCCTGTGGCAACACATTCCAAACACCAATCACGCGTTGTGTGAAGAAATGTTTCCTTTTATTAATCCTAATTCTTCCCCCCAGCATTTTCAATGTATGCCCCCTGGTTTTAGTGTTGTGAGAAAGAAAAAATTCTCTCTGTCAACATTTTCTACGCCATGAATAATTGCATAGACTTCAATCATGGACTATGTCCATGGTAGTAAACAATGTAGTTCATGGAAAGGAAGTCAGCATCACTTTCTTCCTAATCAGACTCATAATGTAGTATTTACTGAAATATTTATGGAAATTTACAATAGATTGAAGCACACTAAAGTCTTTAGTAATAAAATAAATGTTCAGTGGTGAGCCTATGAGAATTAAAAGAAGGGGAACATTGTCTTTCTAAGTTAAACCTTTTGTGTGAGGATTTTTGTAAAAACTCTCCAGAAGGTACTTGTCTAATCTTTTCTATTTTCAGCTCCTGGAAATAGTCTCTTTAAATTGCATCTTACATTAAATATTAAATTAAATTAAATATTGTGTCTTAAATTAGAAACCAAACTGTACTTACCTGTAACTGTTGTTTATGAAGCGTCTTCTGTGCAAACAAGAATGAGACTGCACAGGTGCAGGCCAGCAGTGGAAAACTAACAAGAAGACTTCCAGAAGATGCTCAGATACTCTCCTCCCTCCCCCTGCAGCCAAGAGTCTCTCCAGTGGAATCCAGCCCCAGACAACATCACTTTCACTGTTTAAACTGGGGACCTCGGATTGTCCCTTTAAGTCCATGTCAAAGGGAGTGGATTTAAAAGGAGAATCTGGGGAAATTTGGAGGGTGCCTGCTGTCAGGGGTGCAATTGTTAAGCTAACAGCACCAACATTTCAGGGTATCTTTAGGAGACTCTCCTGATGATACCACCCAGGTTTGGTGAAGTTTGATTTATGGTGTCCAAAGTTATGGACCCTCAAAAGTGTAGCCCCCATCTCCTATTAGCTCCCATTGGAAACAATGGGGGATGGGGCATATAAGCCTTAATCTAATACATAGGACAGGGCTTCCCAATTCTGTTCAGCTGATAATAATTCCAATCCTGAATTAAAGTGAGAGGGTAGCCAAATTTCTGCTAAGAATGGGAGATAAATTGTGTTATTTTAAAATTTGTTTCTATAAATGCGGGCAATTCTTTGTTTCTAACTTAAATCTCAAATTGTCACTATTAGGTGTTTTTATGCTGATAAAGGCCTATGGTATGGTATGGACATTCAATGTTGAGGGGAGTAGAAACTTCAACAAGAGACTCCCAGATCCCACCATGATTGTGACAGGGACTCTATTTAGGCAGAGATTTCAGTGGACAACATTGAGGGAATGGTCAACATGGAACCAGAGAATCTTGGCATCAGGTAAATCACTGTGATCAACATCAGAAAGAGACATCTAGTTGATGAACTGGAGTGTCAACCTGAGAACCTGTTGGCAAGGAGTATTGACATTGAGGAGATGAAGTGATTGAGAATGAATGGAGGCAGCCAGTGGACAAACCAGAGAATCAGGCTGTGGATGCATTGGTGATGAATTACTGTGACAACTTAGAATGAAATATATATATATATATTACCTTTGTTTTGACAGGAGGCTCAGAAGTTGCTTGTTTGGCCACCAAAGCTAAGACAGCAGACTTCCACACTGTGAGAACACACATATGTGAAAAGTCAATTGCACTATCTGGTTAAGAAGGAGTACAGTAAAGCAACCTGTTGAACACTGACAAACAAATCATCAGCCTTTTGAATCAGTCACTGAAAAATCAAGTGCTTGCTCTTGATCAGCAAATGAGATATGAGCCAAACTTGCAGGGTTTTGTGTAGGCATACTTTCAAGTAACATCTCCTTCTTTATGGTCTGCTGAGGAAGTCTTCCTCTGGATGTCATTCAGCCCAATCCTAGAGAGAGTTGGTCTAATTGAGATCTCAGAGCCTTAATTCCAATTAAGTGAATTTAGGATTTCAGTCTTTTTTGGGAGGGGGGGATCACCAAATAGTTGACAGATTTGTTTTGGGTACTGTTAGATTTCAGGTTGTTCTGTTCCGTTGTAATTTGATGGTATGGTTTCCAACTTCCAGGTGGGGATTGGAGATTTAAGGGAATTACAACTGATCCCATCCCTGCTGAGTTCGCTCCCCGTCCCAAACCCTGCCTATACAGGGTCCACCCCCAAATCTCCAGGAATTTTCCAACCCAAAGTTAACAACCCTAGAAGCAAATGTATCAGTATCAGTATGTATCAGTAAGTCAGGATGACTTTCTTGTACAGAAGAATTTTTACATACTCTGCTTCAAGAATGAATACATCTTTTAAAAATGAAATAGCAAATAGTTATGGTTCTCTAAAGGCACATATAAAAACTACAGAAGTTAAATGATGACAGTCTCCCACTTTAGGTGTTTACTGCAACATTCTATAATGAGTAAATTGGATGTTGTGGAATGCTCTAAACTAAACACTAACATCTAATGAAGACATTCAGCTTTAAAGATGACTCACTAAAACATTTGTAGAGGTATAGCGTACTAAAATTGTCAAGGTTTTGAGCTGATAGATTGAATTGACACCATTTTTATTATGAAAATACATAGGATTGTGTCTGATATGCCTACACAGTGCAATTCCACTGAATTCAATGAAATTACTCTAGAGCACACAGTTAATAAATGGCAACCACACAAGGGAGAGCAATCAGGAATTGTGAACACCATATTAGTGTTCATTTGTAAATGCTAACATATTCAAGGACACATGCCTTTTGTTAATAACCGTTTAACATAACATGAAATTGATGAACTAACAAGCAATGAGCATGTTCCTTATTTTAGTACTTCATTATGTGATCTCATTTCCATAATGTTATCTATACATACTGTTATTCCATTATCTATAACTCTAAGTGAAGCCTATTAATTAAGGCTTCTCTGAACATATCTGAATATTAATAGAGTAGAATGCAGAGACGCTCATCGGCCAACCTGCAATTTTATTTCAGAACAAAATGCCCATCTCCTATATTTCTAAAAGTTTAGACTCTGAGACGCTTTCGGATACCATATTCAGCAACACCCATCATCCACTTTGAGTGGTTTTCTTCTCTCACTCTCTCTCTCTCTTCCAAGAAGCCATTATAACATAGAGTTGGTGAGATCAATTCTGTGATCCTGTTCTCAAAGGCATACAGCATGCTAACCTCATAGTATGACACCTAGCAGCGTAGACCCAGCAATGAGCTAGCAATAGCAGAGCTCTTTCAGAATCAATTGATATGCAAACCTTTCGGTTCAAATCACAAGGTTGTGAGCAGCCTCCATGAACAACTACTTTTCATGGAACATTTGAAATTATTCTAAATTGAACATTAATGTTTTACACATGCAGGTTCTTGCACTGCTTTTTCATGCCTGTGCCCCTCCTCCCAACCTATCCAACATTTTAAAAACCTTAATTTACAAAAAGAACAGCAGCGGCAGCAGCAGCAGCAGCAAGAAGATGTACCTTCCTTCCTGGGTGGTGGTGGTGAGGTAGCCGCATGAATTATGGCAGTAATACTCTAGTCTCATCCATTTTGCTTGTCTGACTCTCATAGCCATGTCATTTTGCTCTCAACAGGATTAGAAACGCTTTGACATTCTTGCCTTACATCAATAGTTCAAACCAGTAGTTCTGAGCATGCATCAACATGATGATCATTGCTAACTGCTCAGATACAAAAAGCAGCAATTATGGTCAAAATGCAGCTATTCTGAAATAATGTATTACCTGCCCATGATTACCCTGGAGAAGAAATAATCCCAACAGAGATAATAAATTGTGACCTTATCAACCACTAACTGGACACAACCACTAACTGGACACAATCATGCTGAATGCTATAAACGCACATGTGCAAAGTCATTCAACATGCTGCTCATTTTAAATTGTGAGAAGATCATCAATGTGATTAGTTTTTTTATTTTATTTTTACCCCACCCTTTCCTGACCCTCAGACAGGGTGCTTGTTTTGAAAGAAAAATGGTAATTACTAGGAAACTAAGGATGGTTTCAAATATCTTGTTATAAAAACTGAATCATCAATACTTATACTTATAGCTTGGATACAGAGAAGGTACCTCATGGAATACTTTTGTGACAGCCTCCATATAAGGGGAATAAGAACATAAGAAGTGTCCTGCTGGATTAGACCAGTGGTCCATGTAGTCCAGCATCCTATCTAACACAGTGGCCAACCTCTGGATGGCCAACAACAGGGCAAAGAAGCTAAGGCTTTTCCCTGATGTTGCCTACTGCCACTGGGATTCAGAAGTTTACTACCTCTAAACATGGAGCCTCCCTTTAGTCATCATGGGTAATAGCCAATGCCAGACCTATCCTCCATGATCAGTCTAATCCCCCTTTGAAAGCCGTCTGTTCTTGTGAAGATGTATAGATCAACCTTGCAATAAGAAAACTGGTTTTACTTTTATTCTGTGAATGTATACCGTATATTGGTTCTGAGATAAGGAAGTATACTCTATCACTTTTCATATTTCTCTAGGGGAATATCAGAAATTGTTTGATCTTGGGAACCATGCTGTCTAATATGATTTCGGGCTCTGGTGTGCAAAACTTTATAGAGTTTTCCCTTGAACATTCCCAAAATATGTTTCCAGCTATGGTTTTGATTCACACTTCTCATTTCCAGACCTAGCTAAGCAATTTCCTTAGAGGTAGGAGATCCCCCAAGAATGTCCCCGTACCTTTTAAAGTCAGTCTGATGCTAGATGATCAAAATTTAACCTCTAAGTTTGTCCTTTTTCCCATATTGATCCTGCTGGAAAAATTATTACAGAGCTCAATTGGACACATTGTTCAAGCTGTTAAATAAGTCTAGTAAATAAGACTGTTTTTTTTTACATTAATAGAAAGTTAGCATCTGCATGTATAAGAGGTTTTTTACTTTGGAGCTAAACAGTAGGGAGGCCAAAAACTTTAAGAATGGCAATCAGGCCAGTCAATTAATGGACTGTTTGAAATTCAACTAGAATACAGTTTACCTGAAGAGAATCAGTAACTGATTTCTCATAGTTTCCCCTTCTCTTTCTAGCAAAGAGCATGATTTATCCATTCCTTTTCTATGACCACTATTATACTATCAGAAATAAAAATATCTTATTAGTGAATTTAAGTACTCTATTATTCTTTTTTCATATGCCATACAGAAAATCATATGTGAGTTCCATAAGCATATTTGAAAGCCATAGATTCTCTGGCCCTTTCTGCATGGGCGGAATAGAGCGCCCCAAGAACAGCAAAAACGCCGTCCCTGGGGAAGCGTTCGCACAGGAGGTGCTGCTGTTTTGCCCCCCGTTATAGAATTAATATTACACATTTTTCATTCCCCTAATAGACAACAGTTTGTAATTTGGCCACTAATCTGAACCGAAGCACAGCAACAACTCCTATGTTTGATTTTCTGTCAGATTTCACAATAAACCACATATCAACTGTACTCTTTGCGCAGTTTCAGAAGGAATAGTGTGGTCTGACTGATATCTGTGGCTTAAACCTCATTAGACCATTGCATGTGCATACAGAGGCCAGTTTGGTATCACATCTACAGAACTCTCAAACATAGCAACTATGAGATATCTGGCGTCTCCGTGTGAGGAAAATATAAATTGTTGTGACTGCTTTCCACAATCACTGCAATCCCTTTTCAGTTCACGTAAATCACAGCAGCTTGGAACCTATGCAGTGCAGCTTATTCCCTGAACCACTGGTTTTCAATTAATGTTGCATAAATGGATGTATTAATGCTAGAGGCAGTGAATTCCACTGAGGTCAAAGCAAAGCATATGTGGAATACAGTCACAGAACCCAAGCCCAAATCTTTTTGGTTTGGCATTGTGGCACTACTAGTCAAAAGTATATGGGGCAAAATTCCAATACATCACAAGTTGGGGGTGGAATAAGCAATGTTTTCTTGTGTCCTGAGGTTGACAGTAGTTTCATGGTATTATTATTATTATTATTATTATTATTATTATTATTATTATTATTATTATTATTATTATTATTATTATTATTATTATTATAGTACTTTTAACCAGCCTTTTTTCCCTATTCAGGGTGTGCTCAGTTGTTGGCTTAGCAACTGTATGAGTAGTTCTACAAAAATAATTATATACCTAAATTTCAAATCAATTTTATTACAATCCAAGATCAGCAACCAGAAACAAAAACAAAAATGTTACAAATCAATCTTATAAAACATAAAGTCACTAAAATATCATTTTGAAGTGCAGTGTCCTTTAACCTTTGTTTATCAGCTATCCTCACTCCTTGATACCCAAGTTGTAGCAAAATAGTGTTAGAGAAACCAAGGTGATGGAATTTATTCTCCACTTTCTTCATGCACCTTGAATGATAATTATCCACAAAAATCAGCGTACACCAGAAGAAAACTGAGTTTGAGCCAGAAATGCAAAATTTGAAGCTAAACATGTGATGCTAATGTGACTGATTTTGCTTCTAGTCTAAGAAAGGCATTAGATATACAGCAAGGCTATCCAAGTAGCGATTTAAGGAATTTACTGTGCAGACCCAAGATGGGAGGGGCTGAAGTCACACTAGAAGCAGCAGAAGGGTTGAGCAGGTGTTCGTTCCAGCAGGGGCATGAAAACCAGCAGGGATGCTGATGCTGAGGGACTTGCCTCAATGGCTGGCCATCAAAGTGCCGCAACCCGCAAGCTGGCCCCTTTGGCTGCCAGCCTTCAATGCAAATACCTGTACCACTGTAGACGGGGGTATTCCACCAAATCAGGAACAAAGCCGAAAAAGCCCTGGCCCTGGTCAGGGACAGTCAGATATCTTTAGGCCCATGGAGCACCAGCAAATTATTCATGGAACATAACATTCTTGGGGGAGGGGATATCTGGAGAGGTGGTCTTGCAGTTTCACAGGCCCCAGGCTCTTTAGGGCTTTAAAGGTTAAAAACAAAACTTCGAATCTGATCTGGTTCTCCACTGGAAGCCAAATATTTATTTATCAAATATTTTGTATCCAATTTTCGTATATATGTTTCCTGTAGACAGTGTCCAATTTCTGTTTTTTAATGAAGTATTTTCCTCCTTTTTGCCAACCCATTTCCATTGACATTCCAAGATAAAATTTTGTAATCCATCATAGTTATTTTCTTGTGATAGGTCTAAATTCTTTTTGTATTTGTGAAGGAATTCTTCTGCTTTCAAGGTTTCCAAAATCCTGATTTTTTTTACCTTTGAAGGTAAATAACAGACCTTTTAGCAGTTCCCATCAAAATGGTATACCATTTTTTCTCAAACGTTCAGTCAGTGCTCTGTAGTCTCTTCTCTTCTTCGGGGGCCTGAATGGGATCTCTTTTAGTATTATAACCTGTTTTTCTTCAACCATTAGACTTTTAGCATAGTGGGCCTGCAATATTTGATCCCTAATAGATCTGGATTTAAACTGGACAAGGAAATCCTTTTGTAATCTCTTCTGTTTGGCATAAGCAGAATTCATACAGAAGACTCTGTCAATTTCACCCTTTATTGTTTCTGCTTTGACATTTATAAGTTGAGCTAGCTCTGGGATGAGAAATTTCTTTATGTTTTGGCCCTCACTCTCGGGTATTGCTGTGAATCATAAGGAAACTTTCCTCTGTCTATATTCCAGCATTGCAAGCTGTTCCTGATATTTTTCTTCCTCCTCTTCAAGGTTATGTATCCTTTTGTCCAGAGTTTCCAATTTCCCTTTAATTTCTCTTAATTCCTCAGTTAGCTTTTTTGTTGTAGTATGTATGGCATCAACCTTATTTGTTTTCTGATTTTCTTCTTTTAAAGTTTCTGAGTTCAGATCAGTCAATTGCTTACAACCTCTAGGGTAGATTGAAGTTTGCTTGAGATCTGAGCCCGGTCTGCTACGGTGGGTTTTTCTGCAGTCTGTGTCCCCTCCTTTTGAACATTTGGTACATTAAATGGTGAGGGCTGTACCATAGAATTTCTGCTTTGATATTCTGTTTTGTCTGTTTTGATATTCTTCCCTCCTGTTTACTGGCCGTGATTTAAAACAGTCTCTGAACCCTCTTTAGTCTTCAGAAACAAAAACCATAGCTTTTCTCTCTCTCTCAGTTTTAAAAGTGCTTATCCTTTGGTCTGTTCTTTAGCCAAAAGTTTTTTTCACAGATTTTAACATAAATCAAGTTCTCCATCATTCGTTTTCTGTGTGCTTCCCTTGTTATTCCAGAGGATTTAAGTCATAAGATTCAGAGGTTCTCATCCTCCTCTCCTTTCTCAGACTCCCTCCTCTTCTGTGAATAGATCAAGTTTCACAGCATAGCCATACACAGCAGTGTCTGGTCTGCTTATCTTTCCTCTTCTGTAAATATTTTGATACAGTAGCCAATCAGAACTGTTAAATCTTGTATATTCCCATGCACATTTATTTCACTTTAGAAAATTTTCAAAAATAAATCTATATTAAAGTTTATATTTTTAAGTCCAATATTTTTTATCTAGTATTCTTTTACTTTATTTTTTAAAGTTTCTGGATCTTCTTATCAATATTAATCTTTCAAACATGGGTCATTTTACATGTCACAGCCACATAAATCCTGAGATGTCACTTTTTATCTTCTTAAAGATGAATAGTCCAAATGTATGAAATCTGGCTTGAAGTAGCTTAAATCTTCTAAAAGATTCCTCAGCAGGGTTTAGCAAATATGGCCATCCGTCTCCTGGAGTCTCAACTCTAGGGCTGAGAAAAGCACCCTCTGGTCCTTCTGCCCACGGAAATCCCTTCCTGGAGAAATGTGGGTAATCTTAATTTAGAGGTGGCAAATCAGGCCTGAGGTTGCCCCCAGACCTGAAAAAAAAGCCTGCTGGGTTCCTCTGCTAGTTCACTTCAAGGCTAGACTGGAAGTCACAACCTCTCAAGTATTGAAAGCTTATATCCCTGGTTATTTACATTGTCTTTAAACTTTCTAAAAAACCAATTCTGAAACACATCTTTATGGATTCTGGAGATTTTGCATAATTCTTCTATCCTAATGTTTATCTAAACTAATCAAACAGATCTATTGTTTCAGATGTATTCCTTCCTACAAGGAACTCAGTGTGCTATATATGGTTCTCTCCCCCTTAGAACATCAATATCATGACTTGAATCTAAAGCTGCCAACCTCCAGGTGGACCCTGGATTTCTCCATAAAGTATCAGAGGAAATGGCAACTTTGGAGGGTGAATTCTATGGCATTACATCCCAGCTGAATATCAATCCTTCCCCAGACACTCAAAACTCCAGGAATTTCCCAATGTGGTGTCATCACTTAGGGTTACCAAGTGGGGGCACCAGTGTGGGATGGAGAGTAGTATTGCAGATCTGGGTTGGAAAACTTCTGGGAATTGAGGAGGACAGGAATCTCCATGGAGTACAATTCCAGAGAGCCCACCCTCCAAAGCATCTACTTTCTCTAAGGGAACAGAACTCTAGTCTGGAGATGAGCTGTAATTCCAAGGGATTCCAAGGTCCCAATATTCAAGCAGCCACCAGCAGAATGCTGATTCCCATCCCCACACACATGCTCCTCTCCCTCTTTTACAGTTTCCTTCAACCTCTAGAAAAATTATTCTTTGGGTTCTGGAAAACCCATGTGACCAGGAATCTGTCTAGGATGAGGGGTTGCAGTGAGGAGAAAGTAGGGGGCAAATCACCCCTGTTCCACCACTCCAGTTTTACTGTTGGAAGGGAGCAGAGGAGGCCATTCACTGAGGCCAATATAGGTACATAATTTTCTGCTATGAGCTAGACATATATGAGATAGTAGCTGTTAAGACTCCCCCAGGGCAGCCTGGCTGAGATCATATGGATGTGGTAGTTATACAAACTATCAGCTCCATGTCAATAGCATACTTTCAGCTGCATATCTACTTAGGTTACTACTTTCAAAAGTACCTCATGATAGCTGGTAGTGGGATAACTTCCTAAACTCTACCCCTGTGGAGGTGCAACTGCACATGTTTTTCAGCTTGGTTACACCATGAACTTAATGATTCCTGCAGTGATCACCCAATTGAATCCAGAATCAAACATTATCTTTTTCAGAAGTTGTGCTTATTAGCAAAAGGTTCTATACTAAAAAGATTTTGTTTTTCCCAAGTTGTGCACAAGTTGTGCAGCTTCATAATAAATCTATCATTCTTTTTTCTGCCATTTTTCTCCCAGAAAAATAAATCATGATAGTGACATTGGAAGACTTAAGGAAGGCCATTTATGTTGCCCAGGGGAATACAAATCAATAAAAGTTCATGGTTGAAAGGTTCTCATTGATTGGAACATACTGGTAGCATAGTAATTTCAAAAACCAATGTAGGGTTTGCCAGCAACACCACCTTTGCTGATTGTACACAATAAAATATTATGACCTAGTAACAGCTCTCTACAGTGGAGGCTTCTTAAATGTCTTTATGTGTTTGACTTCACTATGATTATGCTGAATATTACCCCTCTTGTGAAATACAGTTACAAATAATAATATGACTCAAAGACCATGCATTCAGAAATTTTTAAAGATGCATAAAAGCAAAGTTGCTCTTACCTGTAACTGTTGTTTATTGAATGTCTTCTGTGTAGGCACACATGGGGACTATGCAGGCTGACTACAGAGAACTGACCAGAAAGCTTCTAGAAGCTTCAGAGTTCTTGGAGCGCTCCCCTCTCCCCATCTGGACCAAGATTTCTCACCCAAAAGGTCACGTGATTGAAGCAGGGAGAGTGCTCCTCCCTCGATTATCCCTTCGCCATCATGGAAGAGCACAAATACTGCAAATGACAGCTTACTGAGAAGAAAAGAAGGAGGGATGCAGGACTACACAGAAGACATTTGATGAACAACAGTTACAGGTAAATGCCATTTTGTTTTCATCCTCGTGTCTTTAATGTAGTCCCACATGGGAAAGTAGCAAGCTCACTTACAATGGATGCAGGTGCTGGCTTATCAGCAAAATAACAACTGTAAAACTACTCTCCTAGTCCTAGCAGCTGCACCTCTCCTAGAGTTGGATTTCTAATAAGCAAAAGATAAAACAAACCATATTTTATGGAGGTGTTAAAGCAGGCATATTACCCAAGAGTCCTTGAGACCGAGAGTTAGTATTTTAGGAGCACAACATGATTCATTGGCAGTACCTCTGTTTTTAACAATATGTACACAGTACTGCCAGATGCCACTGTGCACCCCAAGGCACAAATTTCCTGTGGGCCTTTGCCTTGTCCTCAAGATCTAATCCAATCATTTGAAAACAAATCATGATTTGATAAACTCCACTGGAACCACCAGAATTCTGCCCATATTATTCTGTCCCTTGGCAAGCCTGTGTATATAACAGAAAAAGAAAGCTGATGAACATTTAGTTATGTGCTCTGAATATTTCTGAAGTATTTTACCTGAATTGTGTCCCAAATAATTGAGTACATATGCCCATTTTCTCCTTAATTACTTTACTCATCAGGCAGCAAAAATAGTGGCAGCAATCTGAGAGGGACAGAAGTATAATGTACTGTGCTGGAAGAACATCTCAACTTCCGCCAAATGTTCTGTATGCCTACGAACAAAGATAGTTATGGGTAGTTGTGACCACATCTCAAGAAGCTGAACACCTGTCTCTGCCCTTTCCAATATGTGCATTCTGCAGATTTCAAACATTCCAACTGTTTGATTAAAAAAAATTCCAGCCTAAAAACCCCCCACATTCATAAAAGAGAAGCTCCTTTGTAAACCCCATTGTCTACAACCATGCATCCAAATTATGTTTAAGATACATCTGCAAATTTTGTCTTTATACAGTCATATCAAATGTATTTTAAAAGGTATGGGGAAGGAACACAGAGATGAAACCCAAGGGAATTAACTCAATTCTTTCTGAACAACTTGTCATTGCTGAGCACCTTCCTCATATGGTAATGGTTTTATGCTGTTCACTGCTCTTCTGATTCCTTATTTGCCTTTCAAGCACTCTTCTTAGTTGCTAATCAGATGGAGCCAGTGTTCAGAAGTAAATCTCCTACAATTTAGTGGTTTTATGAACACTCCTGCTGCTGTTTGCTCCTTCACCAGATGCTTCCCCTTCTGTTCCCTTGCAAAGCAATCGGGTGAGGGTCTGAATATTGCAGACTCGTCTGGAAAACTCCACCTCCCACCAGAATAACAGGAATCAGTAATGAACCTCTGATGCTTTGGGAATTAATTATCTGTATGTTTTCTCTCCCCACCCCATATCTTCCTATATAATGGGTGCCTAGTACAATTATGATCCATTCATAATAACTAATCCACACTGATGCATTTAATCCATTAAGCATTACCCTACTTACCTGAAAAGAAGGACCATTATGTACAAGGTATCTGCTGTATGGCAGGGACAAATATCCATCACAGAAATATGTCTCATATGGATGTATTTCCCCGAGCCCCATTTCCAATCTCCATTCTCCCCAGACCAAGTGACACTACTTTAAATGTGATTTTAATTTTCTTCACTGCTACAGCAAGAGCGATTTGCCAGTGAGCACAGCTTTGCCCTGGACATCTTCCCTCCGCCCACCTCCACACGACCAGTTTCACCTCTCCCACTTCCTCACACTCCCATGCACACCTCTCCCCTCCCCCCCTCTCAGAGGGCAAACAGCAGGCAAAGCATCTTTTCAGATTTGTTATTACTTCAGTATTTGTTATTTATTATATTGCAATATCAATATATCGATATAAACAGAAAATCACAGCAAAATCATTGCCTTTTATTGCATTCGGCAGATCAGTCATTTCCCTTGCACTCTCACTTCCATAACCATTGCAGTTAGCAACAGGCTGTGTGTGTGTGTGTGTTGGATGTTTGTAGGATGAATTATGAATAGTGGGCTTACTGTTTAATAACAAGTCTCTCTCTCCTCCCACAGCAGCAGAAGTGGCAGGAAGAGAGAGAGTGAGAGAGAGAGTGAGTGAGAGAGAGAGAGAGAGAGAGAGAGAGAGAGAGAGAGAGAGAGAGAGAGAGAATATCAGTTCTAGGACATGGTCCCCTTCTTCAGCAGTATTTGGTCCAGAGAACTGTTTTGCCTCTTTCATTTGGGGAACGGGATTATTTGTGAAAAGGGGTTACAGTATTGATATAACTGCAATTACAGCAATATCGATGTAACAGTAAAGGGCTTTAACAAAGCCAGCAATCTTGTAACTACCAGGTGTGATGAGATCTGTGCTTTTAAGAATTAGTTGATGGGCAGAATTAAGAGAACCAGGAAAAGCAGACCCAGGAGAGTTTAGCAGGCAGTTCAGCAGGCAAGCTGTGGAACAGGCAGTGAATGCATCCTCAAGTGTAAAGAGAAAAATATAGGAAAACCCCCTACAACCCCACTGTGCAGCAAAAGGCCCCAGTGTAAGCATTCCATGCATAACGGGCTGAAGACTGGAATTTATTTTTATTTTTGGCCCTTGTGTCTTCAAGAAAAAAAGAAAGCTGTCTTAAATTTATGTACAAGTAATGGTTATGTATAGTAATGAAAAAATGAGTGTAGCCTTTTGGGGGGGGGGGCTTATCTTGCATTCAGGGTTGTCATGCCCCCAGAGAAGCTCTTATTATTTTCTTATTTAGTCCTAGTTGTCCCAATAGCTAGTATGGGTTTTGTTCTTTTGTATAGTGTTCTAAGGGACAGAACTTTAGTTAGACCCTGTCCCTTTAAGAATCCCCCTAGAGGCAGTCTTCCTTTCATTACCCAGTAGTGTCCTGGTTCAGTTAATTTAGTCTAAGGTGCCAGTGGAGTTGGAAGGCTGCAATATCTCTCACGTCTATGGTGTATAGTCTATGGTGTATAGTCTATAGTAGAATCCAGAATGTAGAATCCAGATAAAAGGACACTGAAGGAACCAAGAGGAAGCCCAGACAAAAGTGGACTTTCCTGGAAGGAGTTAGGAAAGGATGAAAGTTCGAGCTTCAAGTTGTTCCAGTCAAGCAAGTATATTTTAGTCAGATGCTTGGAGGAGTTAAGGTCTCAATTTTTCTAGCAATAAACTTTTTTTTTGAACTGTTACACCTTGCTTGTGAGTCTCCCACTTTGTTCAGGCCGAGTACAGGACACCTAAGGTATTTTACTTGGAGAACACAACAAGGGTCATCTTTTTCAGTAAATATGGTATGACTATGGAATACTCTCCAGTTTTTCTAGAAATTCAGGGATATTTAGTAAACTATGGTTTTATTTTCCAGTTGGTGTGTATTGACATCAAATTTCCAGATGAGTATCAGTCACTATGAGGCTCAATAAGGAGTTGAGAAAAAAAATGGATTGAAGCACAGAGATAGTTTGCTTCCAGGACATAACCAAGAACAGTTTAGATAAAATTATGGTAGTTCATGTTTGGAGGTCCCAGAAAGGGATCTTTCCCAAGATGTGCAGTGTACATGAAACCCAAGTAAAATTTTACCCTCTCATGCGTTCCATCAAATTGTTGCTCAGCCGAATAAATTCAAGTGCACACTTCCAGAATTCAAAGAAAAATATCATTGCAGAGTATGTTTTTAGATACTGTTGATGCCTTGCTGCTGAGTGTTCATATGCCTCTGTACTTAAATTCTCTTTCCACGACCTCCTCAATCTTTTACAGAAAGCATTTAACAGTCCCATTCTCTGCTACAGATAGACCATAAAGCACCCAGAAAGTGTACCATCTGTACACTTATTTGGCTATATCATATTGACTTACATGGAGTTGGATCCTCCCAGCTTTTCCTCCACAAAAAAGTGACTTCAAAAAAGGCTGTGCTGGAAACCAAGGGAACTGTTTGAACAAAAGTCCTATGATACAAGGGGCTTTAGCAAGGAAGATAATTTGGTGAAGTTGAATGAAAAATGGTAGCTTAATCCAACTCACTGAGTGCTGAAAAGTTATTATTTTGTAATTTATTAACATTATTTTGTATGTATCATATTCTGACATATTTGAAAGTGATTCAATCATGACATGCTTAAAGAAGTTTACAATCTATTCCAAGATGCCTTCTATTCTTACCTGACTTCTTATTCATTATGTGAATATCACAAAATGTCTTTGGGACTCCTTGTGAATTCCTGATTGTCTAGCAGTAGCAGGGGCTCACATGGCAGACCAATGAGAGGATTCAATGTCACTGAAAGGGAAGGGGATGTGGTGCCTTTACCAGAGGGACATCACAGAGTGGCAAAGGAAACACCAATGCAACCCCATATAAGTGCACAGTGACTGAAAACAGTAGAACCCCAAGTTCTTTTGGAATTTCCATCAACAAGGTCTGGGGGAACAGATCTTAGAGGAAGTGCATCCTCCATAAATAATTCCTCAGGGATTGTGCTATGGCAAGGAAGACCCTCCCCATAGGTAGACCATGTAGTGAATACAAATTACAGGGAATGTGTTTTCCAAGTTGTTAGCTTCTCTTCCCACCCTTATTAGATTCCAGTTTGAAAGGCAGCATGCAGCAGGCCATCTTAGCTCCATTCAACTTGTTTAATTCTCAATCCTGGTTGTGCCCAGAGTGCTGGTTGTATGAGGACAGCATACACATGAAGACCTTCTTGCAGGTTTTTAGCATTGATTATTTCCTCTTGCATTTTTTCCCTGAGAGAATAGGAAGTCTCTACTAATGGTATGTGGCATACCCACTTTACTGATACAAGCAGCAATTTCAAAATCAGCTTGCCATGAAGGGGACAGCATGGGAGGGGACAGAAAAAAAAGAGAGAAAAGGTCTAAAGACTCCAAGGATCTACAGCTAGATGCATGGTTCTCTGGATTTTGGAAAAAAAACCTCCATTGCAAGGTACCTTGCTTCCCTTAATTAATTAATTATATCCCAACAGATGAAGGACAAACAGAGACTAATTTGTTTATATATAATTAACAGCTCTCTTTATTCCTAGGGTATTATTTCCTTTATCTAAAATGTTTAATGTTGCACGGCTTTGTCATTCTCTTTCTGACATCATTCATCAAAAGCTGGACCCTGACATTTTTCAAAATATTTTCAGGGTCTACCATAGAAATCAATGTTATGTCAGATAAGAAAATGTAACAACAATCCTATTAGCTAAGCACTGTAATTTGTTTCTCTGTTTAAAGAATCTTTAACAATTCATGTATGGATTGTTCTGTATATATTGTCAACTATGACTAATGTAGCATTTAAAATACAGTAAAAATAGGAAATGCTTTGCAATTCTAGGAGGCAGTGGGTGATAAATTCTAAGCATTATCATAGTTAGAATTTCTTATGACCACATTACATTGTGAAGAATCAAAGGAACTGCATTGTATTATCTTCTACTTGAAGTAATAGAACCTCATAGAGGCGTGTGTCTTTCTAAAAGCCATTCACAAAAGACAATCACAAAATAAAAAGATGTGAATTTGGCACCATATGCTAATGAATGACTTAGCAAATCTTGGGACAAAAATGGGAAAGGGTGATCATTAATACAAAACTGAATAATTTCATTTCTCAAACAGGTATCAAGAAACAAGTTGTAAGGGTCAGTAGTGACCAGCCTCTAATGGCTGATGATTTTGGATTTTCAGTCAAACATAATGACAAAAATTACTACAAAGCTGGAGCTTTACTGTTTAAAAAATCTCAGAGTTGGAATGAAAACACAGGGAATGAAGTCACAATGTCAAAAACTTGTTCCACCTATTGGAGAATTTGAGTAATTATGGTTAGTGTAATAGTCTGATTGCAGGCCTCTCCGCTAATGAGAACCATGTTATGCCAGCTCTGGAGGGCTGGAAGGACACGCCCACACTACTAGCTACTAGCGTGGGCGTGTCCCTCCATAGCGACGCTGGAAGAAGAGGGGAGGGGGGAAACGGCGTCTTCCCAGCAAGTGCGGTTTGCACCGTGCCGAAGGGAAGACGCGCTTTTCAAAAACCTTGTGGATGAGCAAGGTTTTAAGCGGTGGCTTCATGTCACTCCAGGGTGGCCAGGACTGCGCTGCTGCAAAGCAGCAGTGTCTCCCGTGCAAACGCTTCCCTAGGGACGGCGTTTTTGCCGTCCCTGGGGTGCTCTATTCCGCCCATGTGGAAAGGGCCCTGGTTTGAAGTTGGCAAGTTAATCACAGTCCTAACAATGATTTCATGTAATATATAGATATTGTTCCATGCTGGCCATGGCCCGGGATGATCCTCTTCTGGAGGCCTCCCCCCTCACAGCCAACAAACTACCTCCCCCCTGGTTGGGAAGGATAGCAACTTACCTCAGCAGCAGCAGGGAAGTCTAGCAAGGAAGACTCCCATGTGAGTTGGGGAATCTTCTTGGGATGGAGAGATCTGAGCCATAGCTCCTCTCTATCCCTTTCTGAGGTTGAGAACTCCAACCCAAAGCTGGAATCCCAGCAAGTGGCAGTAGGTAGTGCAGCAAGGGCAATCTGTGAGGAAGAGCAGAAAATAGAAATCCTGGCTTAATCCTGGCTTCTGATCACCATCCTCATCCACTCCCCAACTACAGAGTACATGTATGAAAGTGCCTAATATTGAATCAGACCCTTAGTCCATCAAGGTCAGTAATGTCTGGTCATAATGGTAGTGGCCCTCCAGAGTCTCAGCTAGAGTTCTTCCATGTCACCTACTGCATTCTCTGTTTTAACTGAAGATGTTAGGGACTGAACCTTTTTCACACCAGATAAATGCTCTACCACTGAGCCACAGCCATTCCCCAACAGGAAGATGCCCGGCAAAAGTGAAGGTAGTGAAGCCAGAATTTTTAAGGATTTGAATCCACACATCAAAACATGGTTTTAGAAACCAAAAACATTGTAAATAATCTATGGTTCTGCATTATAACTGAAGCTGGTATTAGATCATGGATTATGCACCAGCTCCTTGCCCAATGTTTTTAAACAGGCCCTATGAAAAAAAGCCAGGCAGGGTATACCTACAGGTTACGTTTAATATATATACTACATTTATACTACTAATCCAGAAACATTATCCTTAAATCAAAGTAAAACTGGTAGTTCTACAGTTAAAACAGTTCAGAATCTAAGATGACCATGAACAAGTTTTTAGAATAAATGTCAAATTCAGCCTTAATTAGGCATAGTGGGCTGAATATTAGTTCCAGGAATAATTTATACAGAACTTGAAAACCTTGCAAGTACCTTGAATTATGTATTTACCTCTCAGTTTGAGATGGCATTGCTTTGTATAATATTGCTGCATATCTTAGAGTGTTTTTGATCAGATCTTAAATCTTCCATTTCTCAGAGGGGAAAAGATAGCGGGGCTAACACGTTCCAGGAGCAGCCTCTCTAAATCATTATCAGAGTGTTCTGTTTGACTCCAAGCAAAAAGAGTTTGAAATGTTTGGCCTTCTCCTGAGTGAATACATTTATGTTATTATGGCATGCAGTTGGCAATTAGTAAGATGAATTTCCCATGTCTTGTCAGCTGCCTGGCCCACTGAGATAACATTTATTCTGGATTTATAAACCAGAAGGTGTCATTAGCAATGTTTGTATTAAACTCAAAATCCTATTTAAGCACACACACGGAGTGGATTTGTAGGTTGTAGAGGCTAAAAAACCGACAGTAGCACATATTTTAAAGCATCAACCTGGTATCAAGAGATGGGCAATCAGGTAGCAGACTACCTGCCTTGTATGCAGATGATCCTGGGTTCAATCTGTGACAGTTTCAGTTAAAAAGATCAGGTAGTAGACTTTAGTCTGGAACACTGGAAATCCACCATGAATCAGAGCAGACCAGAGATCCCCAACCTTTTTGAGCCTGCTTGCACCTTTGACATTCTGACACAGGGTTTTGAGGACAACCAGAAGATGGCTGCCACAGGAAATAAAACCAATCACAATTTGTCTGAGGTTAGGCATAACTCTAATAGGCTGTTTCCGAATGGTCGAAATATCTTGGGTTGAGCAAGGGAAATACCTCGTTCCATACAAGAATTTTGCATGGTTTCCAGTCCTAAAACAGGTTTGCCCCGGGTTATTCAAAAATCACTAAATTGGTGATTCTTTTCCAAAATCCTGGAGTGAGCCCACTACTGTGCAAACAACATGGGAGCAGAACCAATTTATTTTTCCTGTCCAGCCACCTGATCTCCTTGCCCTTCTGCCTGCCCCCCTGATCTCCCTGCCTGACGGTCATTCAAGCTGCCACTCAAAAACAACAGCCAGTCAGAATGCAGGACACCAGGCATGCTCAGATATGTTTGCAATGGAGTCCCAGGCTCATGTGAAAGAATTTAGAGTATTTCCTCCTGGTCTCCACTGGATTCCTTCACAAAACAGGCAGCCATGCGAAGGGAGAAACCAGGATAAAACAGATCCAGATTGTAAGAAACCAGTTGTAACCAGGTATGATTGTGCTGTGCAGAAACGGCCATAGTAACTTTTCAATATGTCAAACAGAACCTCTGATTAATAAGATGTCTTTTAAAATGAAAACATTGTTCCAAGATATTTTCTTACATACAGAAAGTTTACCTTTAGTTACACAATGAAGCTCCAAAGCAACATTTTAAAAAATCTGTACAGCCAATCAGATCTTCAGTGGCCAATTAGAAGCTCTGCTGGGAAAAAATCCTATCTGGCTCCACCCACTTTATAAAAAACATTTGGCAGGCACCAGGAGAAGTACAATAGCATATCTAGGTGGAAGAAACAGAGAGAGCAGATGATGCAGGTGCCATTTGGCATCCCAGCTTCAGTGCACCAAGGAGCCATCGGAGATGGCATGGCTGTGGCCAACTGGGTGCCTTTGGCAGGGCCCTGTGGCCTTGAGGTGGAGCTGCAGCTGTGGGCACCTCTTTGGCAGTCATTGGTAGGCCTGCTGGCACTGGCAGTGCTGCTGGGGCTGGGAGGCAGCAAGGCTTTGTTCTGGTTCAGCATGTTCAGGTCTCGCCTGTTCAGCCACCAGGTACCACACTCACCCCCTTTGTGCATTTCCAGCTACTTCCTCCTCCTCCATCCCCACAACATCTCCATGGGCCAAGCCTGGCTAAGTTGGGTGCCGGCAGTCAAGGCAGAGTGAACCCTGCTGGACATAGACACCCATGAACCCTGCCAGGAGCCAGGGCACCTGCACCAGGTAATAGGGTCCATGTATGCCCCAGGAGGGAGCGTTTCTTTCAGAGTCTGTCCCATGGGGAGGGTGGCACCCAGGCTGAGCTCCAGGCACCATTTTACCTAGATACATCCCTGGAGAGGTATCAGTGAGCACTGTGGCATCCACTCTTGTATATGTCAGACAGAAGCTCAGCTTAATAGGATGCCTTTTAAATGAGATCCTTAAAGGACATGATACACCAGTGGTCTAAATCAGAAAAAGGAAGTTTTATGAGTATGTTGACAATTAGTTAAACAAGCAGGCCTCCTTGGTTGCTGTACTAAACAATGTTGTAACTGAAAATGAACAATTAAAATTAGTGAAAACTAAATGTGCACAATTCTATAGAGAATGGGTAAACTGTTTGGGACAGCAAATTAGATGCACCCGAATAACCGGGGGCAGCCATTGCTGCCGGGGTGAGCAACGTAGCAAAATAAGGGGCATGCATGGCTTGGCGACATGCTGCAGAACCGGGTGCAATGATTGGCTCCCAGCCATAAAGGCGGGAGGAGCCAGGATATATAAGGACGCCTCTCCCAGTCCGCGCCCTTCCCGGTGGCGAGACCCAGCAAGGCGTGGTAGTGCTGGTTGGTGTCTCGTGTAAGGCCCGGAAGGAGACTGGTTGCGGCCTTTTCTCACTCTCCTTCTCTCTTGCTTCCATTTCTACTCACCTTACTTCGTTTCCTCTCCATTCTCTGTGCTTTCTTCTGGTCGTTGGCCTGTCTCGCAGTTTGGAAGGGGCCAAAGCGGGCCAAGAGCAAGGAGCTCCCCGCAGGGGGGCCGGCACCTTTGGGCAGAGCCCGAGCCCTCCTCAACAGGGTCCAGGCTCAGACTGGCCCAGGGACTTCGGACGAGGGCCCCGTGGTGGGTCGTATAAGAGCGGCCGCGCGGGCGGCCACCGCCGCAGCCATGGGTCTGTCCCCGATCGGGAGGGGCAGGCTGGTGGGACTGGGGGAGCAGTCCTCCCCGGCTGGGGAGGCTCTCCCTGTGACTTCCGGCGGTGCCGGATCGGTCCCCCGGCCCGGGCCTGCCAGCGAGCCGGGCCCCGATTCCACCCTGGTCCGGATCCTGGTGGACACGCTGCTGCACCTTTCCCAGGCCCTCGGCAGAGTGGCCGCGGAATCTGGAACCCCCTGCGGCGCAGGGGAATCCGAGCCCCCCGCGCCGCCGCCGGCTGGCGCGGTGCGGGCGGACACCGCAAGTGGAACGGCGGAGGACCTCCAGCTCTCCCCACCAGTCAGCGCGTCCACATCGGTGGACGCGTCCGTCAGTCCCTCCGAGCGAGAGGGCCGGAGGAAGAAGCAGTCATCGAGGCGTTCCCGGTCCTCCAGACGGTCTCCCAGCTCTTCATCGTCGGGTGAGTCTACTGAGGACGATGACTTGCAGGCTAGTGGGGAGTTTTGGTTCCAGGGGGAGAAGGTGCCCGCTCTCCCCCCTTGGCTCGCAAAGCGGAGACGCTTGGGGGGGATGGAGGCGCCGTCTCCTGGCCCGGCTCCTGACGACAGCGGCAACCCTCCCGGGTCCCATCTCCCTAGGAAGCTCCGGGAGCGGGCGCTCGATGGGTACTACGTGGATATTTTCAGGTTTCTTCGGCGGGAGGGGGAACATGGCTTGTCTGGCGGGAAGGCTGACAAAAAACGGAGGGACCCAGAGGCGGCCGAGTGGAATTTCAACAACTGGCTGCAGGGTTTCACCGAATACCTAGCCCTCATTGGGGCCGCCTACCCCCTGCGGGCTTGGCACTTGGCGGCCCATATGGCCCATGTGCTTCGGGCCCGGGCGCTGGCCGGCGAACCCGCGGCCATAGCCTACGACGAGGCGATATGCAAGAACGCTTCCCATAAGAGTCACTTCCGCTGGGATCTCATTCACGACCAAACATGGATGGTCGTGGTCCAGCCTGCCATGAAAGGGGCCGCGGAACCCTCCTTTCCGGACAAGTCCACCAGGGCTTACCCAGGGCAGGCGGGGGCCAAGGGGCTCTGTTGGGAATTCAATAGAGGCGCTTGCCAGCGGCCCAAGTGCAGGTATGAGCACGTTTGCTCCAACTGTTCTGGAAATCACAGCAGGGTGGCCTGCCCTAAGCCAGCAGGCCGCTCCCCCTTTCGGCAAGCCCGGTCCACTGGCGCCGGGCCCTCCCAAAAAGAAGCCGGTGGCCAGGGCAGCGCTACCGCCGCCCAGAAGCACTGAACTCCTCGCCCAGCTGCAGTCTTTGGCCCCCACACCCGTCCGGGTGGGGGTGCTGCTGGACTGGCTGCAACATTATCCCGACAGGCACGCGGCGCGCATGCTGGGTGATGGTTTTTCGACAGGTTTCAGGATCCCCTCTCGCGGCCTCAGGAAGGCCTACCAAGCGAACAACTTAAAATCTGTTCGCGATCACCCTGGCGTGGTGGCCGATAAGCTTGATAAAGAAATCAGGGCCGGTTGCATCGCTGGCCCCTACAGCCACCCGCCTCTCCCCAACCTCCGGGTCTCCCCCATCGGCGTAGTGCCCAAGAAGGCCCCGGGGGAGTTTCGTTTAATTCAGCACCTCTCCTACCCCCGGGGCGACTCAGTGAATGATTACATCGACCCTGAGCTTTGCACAGTCCGGTACGCCACCCTGGATGAGGCCATCAGTCTCATCAGGCAGGCCGGCACAGGTGCCTCCTTGGCAAAATGTGACATCCAGTCGGCCTTCCGGCTCCTGCCCATTTCCCCGCTGGATTTCGAGCTGCTGGGCATCCACTTCCAGGGCATGTGGTACGTGGACAAGGCCATGCCCATGGGCTGCTCCTTTGCCTGTGCCGCTTTTGAGGCTTTCAGCACTTTCCTCGAATGGGCCTTTAGGCAGCGGGTGCCCTCCGGGCTGGTGACCCATTACCTAGATGATTTCCTGTTCATTGGCAAGCAGGGCACCAGGGAGTGCGAGGTCGCCCTGCAGGCTTTCCAGACCATGGCTGCCGAACTGGGGGTCCCCCTGGCCCCCAACAACACGGAGGGCCCCACCCCCGCCCTCAGCTACCTGGGCATCCACCTGGATACGGTCCTAGGCACGTCATCACTCCCTTGTGACAAACTCCTGGACTTAACCAACCTGCTCCAGTCCGTTCTCCCCCTGTGCAAATGCAGGGTGCGCCTGGTGCAGTCCTTACTGGGCCACCTCAATTTTGCCTGCAGGGTGGTGGCACCGGGCAGGGCTTTCTGCTCCTGGCTGGCGAGGTCGTTGTCTGGCTGCAAGTCCCCTGACCACCACATCAGGGTCTCCCGAGGCCTGAAGACAATCTGCGGGTCTGGCTGTCCTTCATCCGAGGCTTCAATGGCATCTCCTTGTGGCAGACAGCTCTGGAGCCCGGCCTGGAGTTGCAGGTGCACTCTGATGCCTCAGGGGCTCACGGTTTTGGTGTGTATTTCCAGGGTCAGTGGGCACAGGGCCTCTGGCCTCCAGCATGGCACACACAGGGCATCACCAGGGACCCCACTTTTCTAGAACTGTTCCCCATCTTGTTGGCGGTGCACATTTGGCACGATCTCTGGCTCAATAAACGGGTGCTTTTTTGGTGCGATAACCAGGCGGTGGTGCGTGTGGTGAACAGGCAGTCGAGCAAATCTGCACGGGTTATGCGTTTGGTTCGCAATCTTGTCCTCACCTGCCTCACCTATAACATTTCTTTTAAAGCTGCTTTCGTTCCAGGTTTGCAAAATGAGATCGCTGATGCTTTATTCTCGCCAGCAGGTGGATCGATTCCGGCACCTGGCCCCCAGGGCGGAGCTGTTCCCGGCGACAGTGCCGGCGTCCCTGTGGAACCTTGGCAGCGAGCCGTCATCACAGGTGTTTTGAACTCGTTGGCACCGGCCACGCGTAGGCAGTACGACAGAGCCGTGCGTGACTTCCGGAACTACGCAGCATCCAAGGGGCGCCCTGTCCGTGGCGGGGTGGACACGGGCCTTCTACTTGAGTATTTGGTACAACTCCATGGGCGGGGGATGCACCCACGCTCTATGGGGGTGCAACTGGCGGGCATCGCCTTTTACTGCAGGGTTTCGGGCTTTCCAGATGTGACCAAGGCGTTTGTAGTTCGCCGGCTGGTGGCGGGCTGGCGGCGGGTGGGCCCCAGACAGAGGGACCTCCAGCGCCCAGTCACCAGGGAGGTGTTCAGGGCGGTCACTGGGGAGCTGCAGCAGGTGTGCGCTTCACTCTATGAGCATTTACTCTTCGCAGCCGCTTTTCACCTGGCACATCATGGGGCTTTTAGGCCTGGGGAGCTAGTTGCCCCCACCAGGGACCGGCCGTCCAGCACCGCGCTGCAAAGGGAGCACCCAGTCCTGTCCGGGGACATGGTCTATGCGTGGCTTGCCCATTCCAAAACTGACCAGGAAGGCCGCGGTGCCTGGGTCACCATGCTGGTCCTACCGGGCGATGCCACCTGCCCCCTCACCTCCCTCATCCCTTGGCTCCGGCACAGGCCTCGCATGGGTGGCATGCTCCTGGTACACGAGGACGGTTCCCCCCTCACCAGGTTCCAGATGCTGGCGGTGTTCAGGGCATGCTTGGCTCGGGCAGGGCTGCCAGCCACCAAGTTCGGGTTGCACTCCTTCCGAATTGGGGCCGCCACGTCCGCGGCGCAGGAGGGCAGGGCCCAGGAGGACATCCACACCTTGGGGAGGTGGCGGTCGGGGACCTTTCGGGCTTACATCCGCCCCATCTGACTTGTTGATTCCCTTCACCGTGCCTCCAGGGACGCCGCAGACTGTTTTTCGACAGGTGTGGGTTGTGGGGCACAGCCTCGTCAACGGAGTCGGGGACTACGCCTGCTCATCCGACTGGGGCCAGCATCTCGGACTCGGGGCTCACGTAAGGATCACCTGGCTGGGGCAAGGGCACATGCTTTGCCATGAACTCGAGCCCAAGCTCATCGAGTACATTTTCCAGTTGGCCATGCCGGATCTCCTAGTTATTCACCTGGGGGAGGAGGATCTCCCGACCAGGTCCGGTCTGGAACTCTGTGGGGCGGTGGCCGCCACGCTTCGGAGCCTCACCAGGCATCGGCCCGGCATGACCTTGGTCTGGTCCGAGCTGCTGCAGCGGGTCCACTGGAGGGGAGCTGTGGACCCCACTGCCATGGACAGGGCTTGCAGAAAAGTCAACAAGGCGGCCGCCAAGGTGGTGCTCTCCCTCGGGGGAGCGGTGGTGGACCATGCTGAGATCACCCGGGACAACAAAGAACTTTTTGAGCCGGATGGCGTCCGCCTGTCCCGCTGGGGCATGGACCTGTGGAAGGGCCGGGGGGTGGGGCGGGCAGGCTGGCAGGCCGGCAGGCCGGGCCGCTGCCCGACACCCCAGGGAGTGGGGTTGCGTCGGGCCGACAGGCGGCCGAGGGCTTAGCCGGTGCCTGACACCCCAGCAAGCACGGGAGGAGGGCGGGCCATTAGGCGGCCTCGGGCTCAGCCGGTGCCCGCCTACTCAGCAGGGGCGGGAAGGGTGAAGCCGGAGTGTTATCTCTGGGGCTTCCCTTCCCGTCAGTTTCCCAATGGAGATTGGGATGTGATGTGCGACCCGTTTGCCGCCCAGCTCTTTTGTACATAGTTCATGTTGATTATGTTATTGAATAATTAATAAACTGGGCTGCGGCCCATTCCTTTCCAGCCTGTCTTTGTTGTGTAATTATTGAGCGAAGTAAAGTCTCACCATCTGCAGCAAATTAGATGCACTCGAATAACCGGGGGCAGCCATTGCTGCCGGGGTGAGCAACGTAGCAAAATAAGGGGCATGCATGGCTTGGCGGCATGCTGCAGAACCGGGTGCAATGATTGGCTCCCAGCCGTAAAGGCGGGAGGAGCCAGGATATATAAGGACGCCTCTCCCAATGCGCGCCCTTCCCGGCGGCGAGACACAGCAAGGCGTGGCCCACCCACCCTCCCTATGGTTTTAGGGGTTGGGGGGTTGTGGTCCTTACTGTCGCAGTCCTGGCGGGTTTGCAATGGGTGTCGCACATCTGGGGAGAAAACGAGCCTTCCGGCTGGGTCTCCCAGGCTTGTGCCCTGTGGAAGGGCCGGGGGGTGGGGCGGGCAGGCTGGCTGGCAGGCCGGCAGGCCGGGCCGCTGCCCGACACCCCAGGGAGTGGGGTTGGGTCGGGCCGACAGGCGGCCGAGGGCTTAGCCAGTGCCCGACACCCCAGCAAGCACGGGAGGAGGGCAGGCCGTTAGGCAGCCTCGGGCTCAGCCGGTGCCCGCCTCCTCAGCAGGGGCAGGAAGGGTGAAGCCGGAGTGTTATCTCTGGGGCTTCCCTTCCCGTCAGTTTCCCAATGGAGATTGGGATGTGATGTGCGACCCGTTTGCTGCCCAGCTCTTTTGTACATAGTTCATGTTGATTATGTTATTGAATAATTAATAAACTGGGCTGCGGCCCATTCCTTTCCAGCCTGTCGTTGTTGTGTGATTATTGAGCGAAGTAAAGTCTCACCATCTGCAGCAAAGAATCCCCATGTGTACTCCAGTGTACTGTCCCACCAATGCTGCACTAATGTAAAAACGTCTTGCATCAGCAGAACACATCATGTGCTGGAAGAAGCAGCTACCATCCAAGGAACAAATCTGTAGGATCTCATCCTGTCTGTAGCCAATCTCAGATCTCCTGATCATTATAGCTAGGCTTGCCAGCTGTGGGTTGGGAAATACCTGGAGATTTGGGGGGAGGGGGTGAAACCTGAGGAAGGCAGAGTTTGGGAAGGGGGGAAAGACTTTACTAGGATATGATGCCATTGAATTCATGCTCCAAAGCAGCCATTTTTCCCAAGTGAGCTGATCTCTGTAACCTGGAGACCAGTTACAACTTCAGGAGATCCCTACCAACCAGACGAGGCTTTCAGGGACCTAGCAGCTGGATCCCACTCCCAAGGTGACATCTCTTCAGATGTCATGGAGAATGAAGGTCTTGGGGACGAAGGGTGCCAGTCTGAGGTGGGGGAAGATGCTCCCTTAGATGGGACCCCTTCCTTAGCTGGTGATCAGATATCCTCTCGCACTGAGGATACCCCTCAGGGAGGTGGGGGGCTCATCGTAGTGGGTGATTCGATCATTAGAAATATAGAGAGTTGGGTTTGTGAGAGGTGTGATGACCACATGGTGACTTGCCTGCCTGGTGCGAAGGTTGCGGATGTCACGCTTTGTCTAGATAGGCTTTTAGACAGTGCTGGGGTGGAGTCAGCAGTTGTGGTCCACATTGGCACCAACGACATTGGAAAATGTAGCCGAGAGGTTCTGGAAGCTAAATTTAGGCTGCTAGGTAACAGGTTGAAGTCCAGGACCTCCAAGGTGGCATTCTCAGAAATGCTACCTGTTCCACGCACAGGGCGAGCTAGGCAAGCGGAGATACAGGGTCTCAATGCGTGGATGAGAAGGTGGTGTAAGGCAGAGGGTTTCAGATTTGTCAGGAACTGGGGAACCTTTTGGGACAAGGCAGGCCTGTACAAACGGGACGGGCTTCATCTTAACCAAAGAGGAACCAGGCTGCTGGCGCTCAACATCAAAAAGGTGGCAGAACAGCTTTTAAACTGAGCCCTGGGAGAAAGCCGACAGGAGCTGAGGTGACTTCGGTTCAGAATACAGTATCTATGGGGATGCAGACAGAGAGGGAGGTTTTTCTAAATCAACCACATACAAGCGAGGAACATAGCAATGTGCATGTGACAAGGGATAGTGTCTACAAAAGACTTGAGGGTAAAGCACATAAATCCCAGGTTAAGGACAGAGACAGGGTATACAGGTGTCTCTATGCTAATAGTAGAAGCATTCGACCTAAAATGGGGGAGCTAGAGTACAGAGTTTTGAAGGAGGACTTTGATATAGTGGGCATTACAGAAACATGGTGGAATGAGGAGAACCAGTGGGATGCTGTTATACCAGGCTACAGGCTCTATAGGAAGGATAGGACGGGGCGCATTGGGGGTGGAGTTGCCCTTTACATCAAAGAGAGCATAGTATCACATAAAATAGACAATGCAAGGGGAGCTGGTTCCCCTACAGAATCACTGTGGATATCAATACCAGGTGTGAAGGACAGTTTAATATTAGGAATATATTATCGTCCCCCTGACCAAAGTGCACAAGAGGATTCTGAGATGGAAAAGAAATTAGAGAGGCCAACAAAAACAAAAAATGTAGTGGTAATGGGTGATTTTAACTATCCCCATATAAACTGGAAAAATGCATGTTCAGGTCATAGTAAGGAGAGAGCATTCCTGGATATGCTAAATGACTGTGGCTTAGAGCAGATGGTTGTGGAACCAACCAGGGGAGAGGTGATCCTAGATCTAATTCTATGTGGGACCGAGGACCTGGTGTGGGAAGTCAGTGTTGTTGAGCCGATAGGGAACAGCGACCACAATGCTGTCAGATTCAGTGTCTCTGCATGCGAACAAGTGACAACTACTAATGTAGTTACATTCGCCTTCAGAAAGGGAAATTTCTCAAAGATGAGGGGGATACTGCGCAGGAAGCTGAAAGGAAAAATCAAGAGAGTCAAAACTGTCCAGGATGCTTGGAGGTTATTTAAAAACACAGTAATAAAAGCTCAGCTGGAATGTGTTCCGCAGGTTAGGAAAGGCAGCACCCAGTCCAAAAGAAAGCCACCATGGTTAACAAGAGAGGTTGAGGAAATTATCAGAAAAAAGAAAATGTATTTTAGAAAATGGAAGTCCAGTTTGACTGATGAAGAATATGAGAGGGAACACAAATGGTGGCAAAAGAGAAGCAAGTTAGCTGTAAGGGAGGCAAAAAAGGATTATGAGGAACGCATGGCTGAGAACATCAAGATCAGCAACAAACAATTCTTCAAGTACATCAAAAGCAGGAAGCCAGCAAGGGAAGAGGTAGGCCTGTTAGATGACAAAGGAACAAAGGGTGTGCTAAAAGATGACAGGGAGATTGCAGAGAAGCTGAATGAATTCTTTGCATCTGTCTTCACCCAAGAGGAGGTGAGGAAAATTCCTGCACCTGAACCAAGCTTCTTAGGAGGCGAATCCGAGGAACTAGCGAAGATAGTGGTAGACAAGGAAGAAGTTCTGGCAGCCATTGATAAACTAAATGCTACCAAATCCCCTGGCCCAGATTGCATTCACCCAAGAGTTCTTAAAGAACTCAAGCATGAAATTGCTGATCTTCTCACTTTAATATGCAACTTATCCCTGAAATCAGGCTCCATCCCTGAAGACTGGAAGATGGCCAATGTCACACCAATCTTTAAGAAAGGATCTAGGGGGGACCCGGGAAATTACAGGCCAGTCAGTTTGACATCTGTTCCTGGTAAATTAGTAGAATCTATCATTAAAGATAAAAATTATTAAACATGTAGAAAAGCAAGACCTGCTGAGAAAGAGTCAGCATGGCTTTTGCAGAGGCAAATCCTGTCTTACAAACTTACTAGAGTTCTTTGAGGGTGTAAACAGACATGTGGATAAGGGGGAACCAGTGGACATTGTCTACTTGGATTTCCAAAAGGCTTTTGACAAAGTTCCTCACCAGAGACTGTTGAGAAAACTCAGCAATCAAGGAATAAGAGGGGGAAGTCCTCCTATGGATTAAAAACTGGTTGAGAAACAGGAAACAAAGAGTGGGTGTAAATGGGAAATTCTCACAATGGAGAGATGTAGGGAGTGGTGTCCCCCAAGGATCCATTTTGGGACCAGTGCTCTTTAACCAATTCATAAATGACCTGGAAGTAGGGGTGGGTAGCATGGTGGCCAAGTTTGCAAATGATACCAAATTATGTAGGGTGGTGAGAACCACAAAGGATTGCAAAGAGCTCCAAGCGGACCTTGATAAATTAGGTGAGTGGGCTAAGAAATGGCAAATGGAGTTCAATGTAGCAAAATGTAAAGTGATGCACATAGGGGCAAAAAATCCAAACTTCACATACATGCTACAGGGGTCAGTGCTATCAGTCACAGACCAGGAAAGGGATTTGGGCATCTCAGTTGATAGTTCCATGGGAACCTTCCTTATGAGGAGAGGCTGTAGCGTTTGGGACTCTTTAGTTTGGAGAGGAGACGTCTGAGGGGGGATATGATTGAAGTCTATAAAATTATGCATGGGGTAGAAAATGTTGATAGGGAGAAATTTTTCTCTCTTTCTCACAGTACTAGAACCAGGGGGCATACATTGAAAATGCTGGGGGGAAGAATTAGGACTAATAAAAGGAAACACTTCTTCACGCAACGTGTGATTGGTGTTTGGAATATGCTGCCACAGGAGGTGGTGATGGCCACTAACTTGGATAACTTTAAAAGGGGCTTGGACAGATTTATGGAGGAGAAGTCGATTTATGGCTACCAATCTTGATCCTCTTTGATCTGAGATTGCAAATGCCTTAACAGTCCAGGTGCTCGGGAGCAACAGCCGCAGAAGGCCATTGCTTTCACATCCTGCAGGTGAGCTCCCAAAGGCACCTGGTGGGCCACTGCGAGTAGCAGAGAGCTGGACTAGATGGACTCTGGTCTGATCCAGCTGGCTTGTTCTTATGTTCTTATGTTCTTAACCACCTGGAGGTTGGCAACCTTGACTATACCAACTTTAGTCAGGATATTCAAACCTCAGATGACTGGGTGCATTGTATGGGACTACACTTCAGGCCTAATGTTGTGCACATGCAGACCCTACAAATGGAACAATGGGAACACAAAAAGCCAAAATATGGTCTTGAAAATAAAAAAAATGGATTGACATGCCTTCGATCCAACTTGAAAGAGGCTAATAGGTCATCCTAATGTCATGGCAGAACAGCACCTGTCAGTAAACCTGGACATCTATCACAACATTTATTAGTACAAAGGGATGAGCACCAGGGGTTCTTTGAACATGGCAGTTCACTTGTATCTATTTTATCATTAGGAGCTTTAAATGGCCGTTACTGCCATTGACATGTAGCAAAAACTGAAAAGCTTTTGTCTTTTATTCAATTTGTATTGTACTGAATGATTTATACACAATTGAGACATTAACATCAGATGAAATAACCATTTGCAAACTCTTGCCTCAACTCTGGATATAGTTGCACAGCTTGGTAGCCAGCCTTTGATTTCTTGATGTACTGTAACCTCACTCATCAGTGAATCTCTGGTTTGAGATATTCAGTTCAATTAAGAAGTCTCCTAATGTCAACCTGATGATCAAAGGAAGAACATCTTTCTGACAGACAAGAAAAAAATATCTGGGTGATCATTTTCAAATGTAATGAAATGTAATAGAATTCATTAGCATCCATCATTAGCAGGCAAAAAATGCAAAAAAACTTTTAAAATGTAAAGTGGCTTTTCATAAATTAAGTAGGAAATCAATGAATTGTTTATTCTTCTGAATGCTGTAGAAGTACTTCATTAACTCTCTCTCTAGATATATATGGCAAGATCATTTTTAAAAATAATTTATAATTATTTTAGACTGGCATTTTTTGAAAGTGCTGTTAAGTCTCAGCCAGAAGAGTTTTCAAGGAAATTGATTAACAGAGGTGACTGTCACTGCCTGCCTCTGCATGACATCCCTGATCTTCCTTGACTGTCATTCATCCAAGTACTAAGTAGGGCTGACTACTTAGCTTCTGAGCTCTGGCTAGCCTATGCTATTTTAGGTAAACCATCAAACTCAGGTTATGAGCTGTACTGCAGTACTGCAACTTACCACTCTGTACCACGGGATCAAGCATCGTCTCTCTCCACCCCAATAGACCTGTTTGCCCCCTTCTCCAACAACTTGCTTTTCTGAACGAGCGCCAGAAACGGATGAATCCCTGTTCATCGTTCAAGCAGTGGAGAGTTCTTCCTGAAACCTGATTACTTTAGCGTGAGTATCACATGATTAATTGACCATGGGGAATCGACCTATGTATTCTTCATTGAGAACAGTGACTTTTTCTTGAATTATATTACAGAAAATTAATAAAAATATTATTTTTAAAAAGATGGAGTCTTGGAGCAGGCCCAAGGGTAGTTAGATTTCTGCCTAATATCACTGCTGTTAGCTGCCCTTAGCCTGGCTTTGACTGAAGCAGCCCCACCCCTCACCACCATGGCTTCAGGTTCAACCACAGACATTTAAAAAGAACTTTGGGTGCCTGGCCTGGAAAATGTGAAATATGAAACACTGAACTGTGTAACACCTGATGTATTCACATTAGTATACAGAATAACTTATTCACCCATCATAAGAACATAAGAACTAGTCTGCTGGATCAGACCAGAGTCCATCTAGTCCAGCACTCTGCTACTTGCAGTGGCCCACCAGGTGCCCTTGGGAGCTCACAGTTTGCAAGAGTGAGTTGCACTGCACTTGCCTTCAAAAATACTCTTTGAGTGGGTAGGTGGAAGGGGAGAGACATATGCAGCACATCTATTCAATCAGTAAATGACTATCATTAGGAATTAATTTTCTGTCTCATGTGCCCTTGTTGGAATAGGAGTCATTTTTTCTTAACTGTCAGGGAAGGGAACAACTAAGTTAGATTAAAGCTGACCTAGTGATTATGGTTTTTACTTTAAAAAAGCTACCTAATAGCACAAATTGAAAGTTCCTCCACTTGGTTGAACTGATCACCAGCTGAAAAAAGAAATTTAACTCAGCCTCATTAAGTATTAATCACTGATAACTTGACATATGAAAGGATGAGATCCATACTGAGATGCATGTCACTCTGAGCTCCTTGGAGAAAGGGCAAGTTAAAAATGTACCAGCTAAATAGGCAGCTGTTGCCAGGGTGGTCTAAGATTCTGCCACATAAAAGTGCTGCTGATTTATATCTGAAGAGTTCCTTAGAACAGAATTTAGAAGAGATATTTGCAACTTAGGACACATCAAGTCAAACATACGTGATCAGACCTGCAGAGATGGTAGCAGTGGATTTTGATGTAGGGCAGCTGCTAAGGCCCAGTTCTTAGTGGGACTCATAGCCACGGCCACAGCTTCATACCACCACCACCCTTTCTGACCACTTGCAGTAGTCTGCTCACTCACCACTTGCAGTAGTCTGCTCACTCACCAGTGGGTTCATGGTAGGAAATAAATACATAGGTAGAGAGAGGACTACAATTAGCCATTTGCTATTTCTTGAAAGCCAAAAGCAGATGTGGGGGAAGAGCATGAGGCGCAATGACTGTTGGTGCGGGGCAAAGACAGTATGCCTGGAGGAGGAAGCCCACTGTAAATACCATGTTCCTGTGTGGCTCTGCATTAATTATAGAAATCTTTTGTCAACTAATAATACTATTCACATTTGATATCAGGACACACGAAGTAATACAGCACAATTCAGGCTACTGCTGTGTCATACGCACAAGGTAAGAGCTGAATTGTGCATGCAGCACAGATAAGGAAGTGAGCCCAAACTTCATCTCACATCAGAAGTATAGCTCAGGGTCTGCAACCTGCAGCTCTCCAGATGTTCATGGACTACACTTCCCATCAGCCCCTGCCAGCATGGCCCAGGGGCTGATGGGAAGTGTAGTCCATGAACATCTGGAGAGCTGCAGGTTGCAGACCCTGGATAGCTTATACCAATGCAAATATACGCACTGCAAAACATGCTTGACATCATCTACATATTTTACAGGTGGGTAATACAAAAGATGAGCCCTAGTCCCAATGAAAATCTATAAATCCATGCAGTAAATGGGAAACAGGCAGAATAGATCACACTAGATAAGGAGCTTCATCCTATTTCCTCTGCGGTCAAGGAACAGAATACTTGAAAAGAAGTGACCCGTTTTAAAACAGACAACTGAGTGAATCAATGGCAGCAGAGAACAACAGATAACATACAAAACCATTTGAGGAAATCAACAAAAAAGCTGCTTTCTGTATCACTCATGCATACAATAATGGGAATGCTGACCCCACTCCATGCACGCTACCCATGGCTACTCCTTTCTTGCAGGTGTAATGCACCTTCCTGGTGAACAGGCAGCACATTAGGATAACAGGCAGGTAGACTGGAGCTTTGGCCAACTAAGACTAGTGGCTGGAGGACTCTTGGTTAGAGGGTCAGACATGGACAAGAGATCTGAGCCTCTGGGCTAGCTGTGCTACAGTTGTGGCAATGCGTGCAAACAACAGCAACAATTTTAAAAGTGATCAGATTAGAGGGAATAAAGTTATAAAATCAGTTTCTCTCTTATATGTCAAGATTTGGAAGAGGTGGGGGGTCATCCATCCCTATATCTGCCGGACCACTTTTTTTCCTGGTTGGTTGGCAATCTTTGTCATAGTTTTGCAAGGTACATGCAAAGTGCACCACTGAGCTGCAATTGACTCAGAGTGACACCATGAAGTTCTCCCTCATGGGATTTTCAAGGCAAGAGATAAGCAGTGGTAGTTTGCCATTACCTTCCTCTATGTAGTAGACCCTATCTTCCTTGTTGGTATCCCATCCAAGTATTAACTCTGTTTAGCTTCTGATCTGTTATGAGATTATAGTAGTCTGGGTTGTTGGAGCAGATGCTTTAGCAAGGGGGACCCAATGTGCTGTAGTAGTTAAGAGCCTGATTCTAATCTGGAGAACCATTCCTCCAGATGACCTTCCTCCAGAGTCCCCATTCCTCTAGATGACCTTGAGCCAGTCACAATGCTCTCAGAACTCTCTCAGCCCATATGGAAATAGGCAACGGCTAATCATTTTTTTGCGTTGAAAAATCCTACAGGGCTGCCATAAGTTAGTTGGGACTTGATGGCACATACACACATTTTACCAATGCAGGCATGTAGAAAGCACAAGTCTGTATTGTGCAACTATCCAAGCTGACAACCATTCCTGGATAATCATTATCATCCCAACAACACAATGAGTCCTGCAGGTTAACTGTGTATATACCCAAAATAGTTCCTGCTGTTTCAAATGTGCTGAAACAAGCAAAACCCTCTTGGGGGGCTAAATAGAATTGCACAGAGGATGTTGCCAAGTGGGTGTCTGAATCAATGACAAAAAAAAGGATAATAGCACACAGTAAATAATTACACAGCAACACTTATAGTATGTATTTGGGATGCAATGGAATGACAATGGCATCATGGCAAATATATAATTATGGTCTTTAAAATCATGATGTGTGGAAAGTCATTGCACCAGTGTGAGAGCTCTGACAATAGCTGCTTGGAATAGCAACTAATTAAATTTTATCTCTATCCAGCGTCATTAATATGAGCATATATCAGTTCACAATTAATACAGGGGAAATGTACTCTGTTCCATTTTTTGCAGAGGCAGCTGTTTAATGATTTGGTACATCAGAGAGGCAAAAGTAATCATAGAAGTAGGAACTGCCAAAAAAGACAGAGGAAGTATTAGAAACCAGTTACAATGCCTATTCTTTTAATAGGATTGACATCAGATACACATGTGACATTTTGAAGCCTGTTTGTCAGAAATGAATTTATTTTATGCATTTCTGAAATCTATCAAGATTGTATACATTTGGCTCCTTTATATTGTGGGACTTATTCTGACTCAGAACTCGCCCTCCAAACATTTCTAACCAGTTATATTTGCCAGGGCCCAGATTAAATGAAAGGGGTTAAATTAGTGACTTTTTTTCTTTAACCTGGGTTTCAAACGCTTCCTGCTTGCCTGTGCAAACCACAGCAAGCAGGAAGCATTCAATTCCCACCCCCTTCTGTCCACCATTATGGTGCATTCCCCAAGTGACCACCATTACAGTGGATTCTCTAATAGGCAGCTGCCATGCTGTGCAATTGGTGGATGGGTGGTATTCTTGGGGTGGATTCTCAGATGGGGGCATTCTCAGCTGAATGGTTTGCACAGAAACACATCATTTCCTGTGTTAACTATGCCACCTCCTTCCTCCAAGATCCTAGTTATCCCAGCTGGCCCCTGCACTCACCATGCAAACAGTGCTCAGGCATGTGAAACATGTTACATGAATTCATGTTGCCTGTGCAGAATCAGTAATAGATGATGTTATGTGTAGAAAACTGTTTCAGGTAGAACACCAACCAAGTCCTGGGAGGTTCCAGTTGAACCAGTACATTCAGATGAACAAAGCATGTAGACATCTAAAATGGGAGAAGAAAATCAGCATAAAATGTTGCATCTGATCATCTGTCACAATGTCATGTCAGTCCAGGAGGGATCAATGGATCATGTCCTCTTGTCTGACACCCATTATTTCCCCACCCACTTATTTACTTTGCATTCTGCACAATGAGGACTGGGTGCCAAGACACACATACATTGATCCTGGGGATTGATCCCAGGTCTTCTTTTGGCAGGAAGTTTAAATGAACCCTCCGATTTCTGCTGCGCGGCCAAGAGAAATTATTGCTTTGGAGTGACTCTTTGAAACATGGGCAAGGAAGTTAACAGTTAGCTGTTGTGAGTTTTCTGGGCTGTATGCACGTGGTCTGGTAGATCTCAGCCACACAGCCCGGAAAACCCACAACAACCTGTTGAATCCGGCCATGAAAGCCTCCACAATACATTGAAGTAAACAGTGTTTTGCTGTACCCAGATTCTTCCTGTTGCAAAAGATGATTCATACAAAGCAAGCAGATATCTAAAATCTTGTAAATTTCAGGAAGCAAGAAATATTTTTTTAACTTTTGTACTTTGTTGTTTCATCTCTTAGATTCAACCATTAGCTTATTTGTGTGCCCACCGACTCAAATCCTTTTTATATTTTGTTTGATACTAAAAATTACTTTCCTCGCAAGCTGGCTGCTCATTCCCATTTAATCGTTAAAAATGGGGGAGAGAAAAGAGAGCTCCTTTCCCTCTCTAATATACAGAGACTACATTCAAGAGAAGAATCATTACAGAGCCTAGACCAACATATTAGTAAAATCTCTCAGAGGTAGTAGAATCTACTAAAGGAATATTTACTGGGGGGAAGTTCTAAGAGTGTATAATACACATTCTCAGTGCATCCAGGGGGAAAAAAGAAACGGGAAACCATATCAGACACAATGGGTTGGATCCTCTGGATCTGTTCCACTAATGGCAGCTCCTTTGTCTAGTACATGGTATCTTCCCTTGCTGTAAGAGGGAAGTGTAAAGGGAAATGCTAATGTTAGCAGAACAAATCTGTAGGATTCATCCCCACAATATTAAATTTATTGCCAAAGGCTTTCACAACCAGAATCACTGGGGTGTTGTATGATTTCTAAGCTGTAAGGATCTCTGAAGATGCCAGGCACAGATGCAGGTGTAACGACCCAAAGGACCCCCAGAATATTATTTATATATATTTCTGCTTTAAAATAATATTGGCAGAAGCCAGTTGTCATACACTTCTCTATGCAGGTAGCAGCATGTCCAAAGGTCACAGGTCTGCTTTACAAAATCTAATCAAGAGGATGAGTTACTCCTGCATAACCTGGAGGTCTCATTTTGTTTGTGGGCATGAGCTTGATTACCTCACCTTGCAAAGATACTGTTAAAGACAAAGAATATGGAAAGCCAACTTGCTATCAGATACTGTCATTTCCCTATCTCTTCTGGAAACCAAGTTAACAACAAAGAGTTGTTCCTCTGCATCTCCTCTACCTTTGTTATGACTCCTAAACCACTCACCTTATCCTGATCTAAATGTCTCAGCTAAATCTGAATATCCTGGGCAGTGACTCTCAAGAGTTAATCTGCATGGAAGTCTTTCAGCATTTCCTCGTTTAGCTTAACAAAGCAATTTTGGCCCCATTGTCCCGGGTTTAGCAGTAGATGAGCTGACTAATTACCTCAGCACCCCCAAACCCAGCACAGATGTGAAACTTAGAGTGATTGGTTCCTTTCCCACCAAGGAACGACCCACCTTATAAAGGTTTAGTTCACCTGCAACAATTTGCTCATTGCCACATGTTCTCTTGCTGTGGTATTGAGACATGGATTCGTCCTTCATTGGGTTTCTGTGCTGGCATGGAATCCCTGCCTTCTACTTCTACTCTTCTAAGAATCTTTAGGTAACGTATTACCCCACAACAACCCCCATTCCCTTCTCTATCATCCAATCTATCTTTCAAACCTGCTTATATACTAGGAAACTTGAATGTATGTATCCTTATGTCTTACTGTGTGTTTGTATTTTTGAACAAATTTATATAAAACATTTAAATTCAATTTGGACTCTTGCTTCTCTGTGGAATGTTCATTGCCAGAATTCCTTCCCCGTATTATACAGTCTAAAAGATCTCCTCCTGGCCCCTCTCGCTGCCAACGTGAGCGTTCATTCCCCATTGATCTACTTTTAAAAACTATATGTGTGCTGTTACACTTTTAGCAGCTGTGGAGAATCCCTTTAATAAAGTCCTTACTCCTGTTAAGGCCGTAACACAGGTGAAACATCAGGAGAAAATGCTTCTAGAACATAGCCATACAGCCCGGAAACCACACAACACCTCAATATTCAATTTGTTCTTCGGGTTTCAGCAGTGGGAGTAGAATGTAATGCAACATCTGCGGACAGCCTACCTTTTTTTCCTTGCAGAGCAAGCGACCCTATAGGGATGCTACAAGTTGCTCCGAGGATACTACTGCAGGAAAGATGTTTATTTAAGTTGCTGCTTACTTATCTCATTAATGGTCCATTTGTTCATCTTCAGGGTACCACATTCCTGTCACTGATGTAATGGCTGGAACTGTCGGCCATTCCTGGTAGCACAAGCAGAAAGAGCTGTGTTAATGTTCAGTGTTCAATTTGAAGTTAGCAAGAAGCTTGTAGTTGCAAATTCTTTTTTGGGAAACTTAGTTTGCTTCCACTAAATATGGCTTGTGGATTGAATCCAGAGGATTTCCATGAATGGAAGAAGGAGTGATTTTCACCAATTTTCTCCCTCCATCTGCAAATTTCTGGCTGTATTGTTCCTGGGGGTCCCTGTCACCCAAGACCAGAATTGTTGGGGGCATTTTGGACTTCAGCAGAACACAGCAGGTGGGAAAGTCCTTCTCTCCTAATGGATTTATTCCATTAGCAAAAATTATTATTGGATCCAAATCACTGTTAAAAGTTATTTGTGAATCATTAATATAAGTTAATTAATAACTTTGTAAATAGAGACATATGAGGAAAAATTTAAGTCTAAGTAGTAGATAGTAGTAGTAGTTGTAGTAGTAGTAGTAGTTGACCTTGTCAACTTGTCTGGTAACAACAAAGGGAGGTAGAGTTGCCAACCTCCAGATAATGGCTGAAGATCTGCTGAAATTACAACTGATCTCCAGATAACAGAGAACAGTTTGTCAGGAGCAAATAGCTGCTCTATGGCATTATACCCAGCTGAGGTCCCTCCCCAAACAAATCCCATTTTTCTCAAGTTCCATTCCCAAATCTCCAGGTATTTTCCTAGCAGGAGTTGGCAACCCTAGAGGGAGGCGATGTTCTCTTCTCCAGCCTGTCTCCAGATCCCTTCATCTTAAACATGCAGTGTAGACAAAATTGAAGCCTTGTGGCCCCACCCACTACAAATGGGAGCAAGCTGCAGAGAACAGCATGTTAGCTGCCTGGCTAAGCCAATGCCAGGCATAATTGCCCAGACATTGGCCCCTTCCGCACATGCAGAATAATGCACTTTCAATCCACTTTCGATGCAGTTTGCAACTAGATTTTACTGTGCAGAATAGCAAAATCCACTTACAAACAATTGTGAAAGTGGATTGAAAGTGCATTATTCTGCCATTACTTCCCCCCAAACCTTCCTCCATCCGAACGCAATAGGTCAGCTTCTCTCTTCCTGATTTCCACTGTTAACTCAATGTACAGAAAGCAAATTGCATTTGACTCACAAAAAGTTGAGAGTTATTGGCCTTTGTTGGCAAACCTTCAGTTGACTTGAAAGTAATTTGTTCCAAAATGTCTCTCAGAGTTACTGTCTGCAAATGTTTTTTGTTGCCTTTTCACTTGATGTAAATATTCAAATATTTGCCAGATTTTCAGAATATTTGATCTCTGTCATCAAATCTTTTGTTCAATACAGAGCAATTTGCCAGCTGAGATATCAACTTCAGAGCCCTTTGGGGATGGGGCAGTATACTAAATCTAATAAGTAAACAAACAAACAAACAAATAAATAAATGTTTGACAACTGGTTTGAAAGAGTATTTGATATTTGACTAATATGCGATATTCAATCATGCTTGATATTGCTTAATGAATAATTTCAATCATAGTGTTAGACTGCTGAGAACCTCTTATACGATGCTTCAAAATTAAAACAAGTCTGAAAGTACTCAAATTTGAAATTAACAAAAGCATACAATCTAAATGGAGACATTTAAACTTTTTCCGAACTTTTCTGAATCATTGTGAATGTTTATTTTCACTCTAACTTGAATGATCAAAACCATGATGAACCTGTCTTGAAAAATAAGCATATAGGAATGTGGTGCATCTTCTGAAGAAAAATTTAGAGACAGTGTCCAAATTACAGTTTTTTTGAAATGATTTCCAAAGAGAGAGAACAGTTAGTTGTCAATAAACTGATCAGAAATCTTTTTTATTCTCTCCTTATAAGCCTTTTTCATCATTACAATTTTGATACTCAAACTGCATTTGAGGAAAAATCACACTACTATCCATCTGACACATGCAATCACCATTCTGTGTGAACAAGGCAATATGGATACTTTTCTGCTTCAATATGCCTAGTCGAGTATGTTTATTTTTCAAGGTACAAGTTGCATGCACCAAAGAAGGAAAAAATACATGGCCATAAGCACAGCACAAACATCAAAACTGCAATGAATGAAAAAGGATAGCATTCTGAACATTCATACTTGCTGGTGGGAAGGGGTGGGGGAGAAGAACAGCAAAGCAGAATTCACAGCCCTTTCCTTCTTGGATCTCCTTCTCCTCAACATATACACTGGTAGTTTGAGACGGATAGCAGGAAGTCACTATTCAGCTTTTGGGAAATCAAAGAACGCAGAGAATTTACCAGAGTAAACAAATATAAGTAATCAATAGGTTTTTAACTCCTCTGTGTTTTCCTGCTGTTTGAGGATAGTTATGAAAACTGCTGATGTGACCGATAAGGAGTAGGTTGTGGTTTATTTGAAGGGGTGTGGGGATGAAATAGAAGCACAATACAATATTTCCCCTCTTGTGATGATGTGCTGTCCAGTTTCAGAAAGCTGATACCAAGGATGCGGAAGCAAGTGCTTTACATGAAGGACTGACTCTTAATGCTATCTATCTAGCTACCGTAATTACCTCTGTTCATGTACAGCACACTTATGCCACCTACAGATTCCATGCAAACACTTTTAAAACACATTTCAAATATTGAAGAGTCATTTCTGTGAAGTCCCACCAGTTGTATTTTATAAATTATCAGACATAAACAACATTTTACAATATTTGAAATAATCTATTTTTTAAAGCGTGTGTCAGGTCTCAGTGACATGAACAAATGGCATTAATATTGGATTTACTCACAGATATTAGTTCTTTTTTTTGTTAATTTTGCCATTTTTGAAGCTTTATTCAATAGATTAAATTAAAATACCCATTATGCAAGGAACAAAATCCAAAATACCAAACCTTATGCTGTAATAGGATGTATATGTAAATTATTAAACTGCTCTGTAATTGAAATAGCATTAACCATAATAGTGATATTTCAAAAGCACAGAGAGAAGCAGTTACCTTGTGTGATGCATTTGCTCATCATGTGCACATAAAAACAGTAAAGCCAAAACAATAAAAAGCAAACACACACACAACATAAATTACATGCACACACACAATAAAATAATCCAGTGACACAACAAAACATTATGCAACCATGAAGCCCAATTGCTTACCTTTTGCTTTTTTTTGCAAGGCTCATAGGACACAGAACCTTTTGGGAAGTTTTAGGAACGTACCTCAAATATTGAGGAAACTGGATTAAGGACCATGAACATTATACTGTAAGATTAGTATATTGATTTCAAACAATGATATGATAATTGAACACATCCATAACATGTATCAAGTTTGCTCCTGACTGCTTACACCTCCAACAACTATACCAATCTGCGAACCCCAGTTTCAGGAATCTTAAATGCCAATAATTGCACAAGATTTTTAAAAATTAATTGAAACCCGATGTCTAAAAAAGTTTAATATTATGCAATATTTCTTGAAAGAATGTTTTTTTTTTTAATTTGGACATTAAGTTGCTTTATTCCAGTCATGCCATAGTTCCTTAGTTACAAGTTAGTGTTGTGATAACGCAATAAAATGAAATAATGAAAAATTATTTTTCGATATGATATTGATGACAAGGATAATCATAACCAGAAAATTGAATCAATGGGAGATACCAAGAAAAGAAGAATGGCAAATAAAACTAATTGAGACAATGAACATTGACAAACTCATGTGTAAGGTGAACAACAACCAGAAGAGAAATTCTTGGATGTTTGGTCTCCAGTGATGAATTAATAATCAATAATAATCAATAATAAACTCGACTTAAAGCTCTGTGGAAAAGAATGGAAAAGGTATTGAGATTAGATAGGTGAAGAAGTAGAGAGAAGAATGTTATATATCTTTATTGCTTTGTTTAAAATATAAAAGCTTAAGTGAGAACAACTTTTGATTTTCTTCAACTATGGCAGCAATATGTATTAAAGTGTTTTTACCACAGTGGCACAAAAATGTAGTTAAAACACATGGATCCTCATTGATCCTCCTGATTTTTGCACTTAGTCACCCCAAAATCACTAGCACATCGCAGCTCATGCCCCTGGCAACGTGCCTGAACACAACTATCACAGATCCCATGGTCCATAGCACAGCAGTGGCACAAAACCTGCTTGGAAAACAGTGGTCCTCATGAATTCACATGATTTTTGCATTGTCACCCCAAAATCACCAGCACATCACAGCTGAAGTCCCTGGCCAAATGTCTAAACACAACAATCACGCATTCCACACCATGTGGCACCGCAGTGGTGCTTGGAAAATATAGATCCACATGGATCCTCGTGATTTTTGCATTAACTTACCCCAAACTCACCACCTCTCAGAACAATGCCAGCTGAGCTAGTGGGGGGGAGGGAGGAAAGGGGAGGCTAGGAATGGGGGAAGTTGGATGGCAGGGGAAGTCCAACTGGTCTTTTGAAGGGAGTAGGGGGAGAGGAAAGGCTTCTGTGGGTCCCCCAAGGGTCCAACTGGCCTTTTAGGGTGGTTGGGGGGAGAGGGAAGGCTTTTGCTTGGGTTGTGACACCACTCCCACTCCCTTTTGGTGGCTCTGTTTCAGTTTCAGGCAGCCAGTAGGGTCTGGAGGTCTTCCTCCCCCTCCTGCCTGGTAAGCTCCACTTTACAGGCTGGCCTCCGTCCCTCCCTTAAGGATCTTAAAGTGAAAGGCAGAGAGGCCAAGCTGGTAACAACCGGTTCTGCGAACTAGAAAAAAATTAGCTACTATCATCTTTTTAGCTGATTAGCTACTATCATCTTTTTAATTGCAACAAGTAGTCAAAGATTTTGGATAAAAGACAAACATCAGGCCTAATAGTAGTAGTAGTAGTAGTAGTAGTAGTAGTAGTAGTAGTAGTAGTAGTAGTAGTAGTAGTAGTAGTAGAAGAAGAAGAAGAAGAAGAAGAGGAGGAGGAGGAGGAGGAGGAGGAGGAGGAGGAGGAGGAGGAGGAGGAGGAGTTTGGATTTATATCCCCCTTTCTCTCCTGTAGGAGACTCAAAGGGGCTTACAATCTCCTTGCCCTTCCCCCTCACAACAAACACCCTGTGAGGTTGGTGGGGCTGAGAGAGCTCCAAAAAGCTGACTAGCCCAAGGGATGTAAAAACCTTTGGAGATGGACAGCAGTGCTGAAAAACAAAGGAGGAGGAGTTTGGATTTATACCCCACCTTTCTCTCCTGTAAGGAGACTCAAGGTTGTTTACAAGGTCCTTTCCCTTCCTCACCCCACAACAGACATCTGTTTTCACCCAGTCTGAAGCCCTCAGTTTGAAAGCTGCTAGCCAATCCTTTCTGAAAATTTGGCATCAAGTTGTTGTGCTGGGACATACAGTCCCATAAAAAAAGCTTGGTAATGACTCATTGCAGCAATGTAAGTGCTAAAGTTTTTCAGTGACTGCGGAGTACAACACAGTCTTGCCCTTGGAGTGCACCAGCTTAACAAAACATTGAACAAGAGGTAAGGCAGTGGAAGCCAAGCCCTTAGTCAAAAGGACGTCCAATACAGTGTCCTCATCAGTGGTGTACCAAGCCTAAATGGCACCCGGGGGCATGATCGGCTCCCTGCGCTCCCCTGCTCAGCTCCTGAGCCCCCCTCCTGCACTCCACTTACTGGAGTCACTAGGGAGGGTGCAGCTCAGGGTGGGGCTTGGGGGCTTGGGAGCAGGGCTCAGGGCTCAGGGGGCAGCTTAGATAGGCTCCGCAGCAGCAGGCCATCTCCTGGGTGGCAGGTGACACAGGCAGGCTTGGAGGCAGCAGGCCATCTCCTGGGCTGGCCTGCTGCCGCCAAGCCTGCCTGGGCCACCTGCCACCAAGCCCCGCCCCCTGGCCTCCCTGCAGGCCGTCTCTTGCCCCAGGACTTGGGAAGGACAAGCATGAAAGCGACCCCACTGCGTCAAGTTTATCACCAAAATAAAGAGCCCCATTAGGCTTGCCAGCTGGAGGAGTGGCATGTGTCAAGCCAACAGTACCGCTGTAACTTGTTGTCAGAATTTGAGAATCTTGTCCCTTGGGATGAACAACACATCTTTGGAGGAGTCTATGACTGCACCCAGGTGTGCCATCCTCTGAGATGGCATCAATGTGCTCTTGCTCCAGTTGATCAAAAACCCATGAAGAACGCATTGGACTTGGGCTACATCCCGAAATGCCTGTTCTTGCAACTTGGTCCTGATGAGAAGGTTTTCCAAGTAGAGATGGATGTGAATTCCCTGTACTCTCAAAAGAGTGATAGGAGGCATAGAACCTTAGAGAATGCTCTGGGTGCTGTAGCCAGACTGAATGGAAGTGCCCAGAATTGAACATGTTGCTTTCCGATTGCAAATTGGAGGTATCTTCTGTGGACCTGATTGATTGGAATGTGACGATTGGCCTCCGGTTAGGTCCAAAGATGTCATGAAATCTCCATGGATTGGAGAGTCTCCATGCGAAACCTGGGCAGCTTGATGTATTTTTGATACATCATTTTTGATACATTTATTTATTTTTTATTTTATTTATATTTTAGATTTCTAGGCCGCCTCTTCCCCGGAGGGCTCGAGGCGGCTCACAACATGGCTGTTATCAACAGCAACTCAAACAACATAACTTAAACATATTAAAACTCCAGCAGCAGTTACATACAATTTAAACAATTTAAACAGTTTAAAACAGTTCAAACAGGTGCCCGTTCCTAAGGCTAAAAAGCAAGGAAAAAAGATAAAAGAAGAAAGGGAGGGAACAGGCAGGCCCAGATGGAATCACAGCAGGCCCGACCAAGATGACAGAGGATGGAAATAGGCAGAATTTCAGTGGGGGGCAGTAGAGCCGTGGCCAGCCTCTCCAAAGGCCTGGTGGAATAGTTCTGTCTTACAGGCCCTGCGGAACTCACCAAGATCCCAAGAGGGCCCGGACTGATGGAGGTAGGGCATTCCACTTCAGGCAGGGTCCAGAGCCGGAAGGCCCCGCCCCGGCCGAGGCCACGATCATCGCTGGCTAGGGGTCACCAGTAATTCCGCCACCTCTGAGCCGAGTGGCCTATGTGGGACATATGCGATGTCCCGTGAGGGTATGAGGGCCCCATGCCGCCGCGAAGGCCTTAAAGCTGTTATTACCAGCACCTTGAAGATGATCTGGAACTCCACTGGGGAGCCAGTGCAGACGGCGAGCACAGGGGTGATATGGTCTGAATAATCACCACCTGTCACCGTATCGCCGCTGCATTCTGGACCAGCTTCAACTTCACCGGATCAATCAAGAAGGAAGGCCCGCTGTGAAAGCTGCAGTTACAGTAATCTAACCTCGAGGTGCACGTTGCATGGATCACAGTGGCCAGGTGGGGCTGGGAGATAGGGGCCAACCGCCTGCCTGGTGAAGATGAAAAATCCATCCTGGGTAACATGGGCCACCTGGCTCTCCATTGACAAGGCAGAGTCCAGGCGGACCTGCGCTGATGAGCCAGGGATGTCGGGCCAAACGATCCCTCCAATATAGGTGGCTGGAATTCCCTTGGTCTCTCCCCCCGGCCCAGCCAGAGGACCTCCGTCTTCATTGGATTAAGTTTTAACCTACTCTGCCTCAACCAACCAGCGACCAACTCCAAACAATGCTGTCGAGCTGCAGGGGCAGAGGCCGCCCCCCCTCTCCATCAACAGAATGAGCTGGGTGTCATCCGCATATTGGTGACAGACCAGCCCAAAGCTCCACACCAGCTGAGCAAGGGGTCGCATGTAGATGTTAAATAAAAGCGGGGAAAGCAAGTCCCCCGAGGAACCCTACAACTAAGTGGAGCCCTTTGGGAGGCCTCAACCCCGCACCATACCTGCTGACCCAACCCTGGAGAAACGAGGCAATCCATTGAAGGACAATGCCCCGCAGCCCAGAGGCTGCCAGGCGGTGGATCAAAAGGTCGTGATCGACCACATCAAACACTGCTGTGAGATCAAGTAACACAAGCAGCGCTGATCCGCCTTGGTCTAGCTGCATGCGGAGCATATCTGTGATGGCAATGAGGACGGTCTCCGTTCCATGCCCAGCACGGAAACCGGACTGGAAGGGATCAAGCACCGATGCATCCTCCAGGAAGCCCTGAAGCTGCTCCAACACCACTCTCTCAATTACCTTCCCCAGGAATCCATGCAGGTTCGGAAAGCGGGGATCTAAAGATGGTCTTTTTTAAGAGTGGGTGGACCATCTGCCCTTCAACCCACCCGGAAAACATACTCCTTGCTCAAGGGAGCAGTTGACTATATTCAACAGGTGGGGTCGTAACTCTCCTCTCGACAAGCTTTTATCAGCCAGGAGGGGCAATGGGATCCAGAAGGACAGGTAGTAGGTCTAACAGCAGCTAAGGACCCTGTCAACATCGGACCTTTCGCGAGAGTAAAGGGAAACCAGTCCAAACTTGGACCCAAAGATGGCGCATGAGCCTCGAAGTTCCTTTTTTTACTGTGATCCAATTGTGGCCGGAAGGTCCCGCAGAGTGACGCAACTTTATCTACAAAAAAAGCTCTGAAATGCCTTTACAGCCAATAGCCAATTGAGAACTTTATGGACCCCTCCGGCCAAAGAGGTGAGGGATCGAGACAATCCGAAAATAGTTGCAAAGCTCGGGCGCAGAGCTAGCAGATGCGAGGGAGGACGAGAAATGGGCATTCTTCGGCTCCCTCCGTGACGCCAACTCATAGGCTTTCTCATAAACGCCCTATAAGGTTGCTCACGCCTATAATTTCCAGCCGCCGTGTGAGAAACTTCCTCCACACTCGCTCTAGCCGGCTGAGTTCCCGTTTCATTTGGCATAGCTTCTCAGTATACCAAGGAGCCAGTCATGAACGGGCGAGAGGGCTTCTGGGAGCAATTTCCTCGATGGCATCCCGGAAAGTCTGGAATTCCAGTCTGTCACCTGCTCATCGAGGGAGATTGCCAGAGGCCTCAGGTGTCCTGCAAAGCATTACCAGGAACCCAGTCGGTTCCATAAGTCTTCGGCGACATAAATAGGTCCGGCCGCCTTAGACAGGGGTTGGCGCGGCAAGTCCACCCAAACCTTCAGAAGGGCAAAAAAATGGTCGGACCATGGCACTCTGTTAAACAGAGGATACGACCATATTCACTCCCAGCCCCAAAGACCAGATCCAAAGTGTGACTAGCTTCATGGGTGGCGCTCGTGTTTAGAAGGGAGAGTCCCAGTGTCGCCATGATTCCACACCAAGGTCCACTGCCGCCGAACATGAGGCCCGGCGCCCACATGGACGCTGAAGTCCCCCAAGACAATAAGTCGAGGGAATCGCCAACGCCCACTTTCGACCACCGCCTCCAGCTTAGCCGTGGCAGGTCAGAGTCAGCCAGGTGCACCAGGGCCATCGGTACACCAGGAGGACGGCCAACCTCTCCCCAGACAGCCACTCCAATCCAACACACTCGAATCCAAGAATTTGAGGGGCAGGGACTGCCCTGAAGGCGATGGAATCTCAGATGAACATTGCCACACCTCCGGCCCACTGTGTTTGAGGCTGGTGGACACAAGCGAAACCTGGGGGCATGATCGCATTCAAGGTGACCGTCTCGCCCTCATTTAGTATGGCTTTCCAATCACCAGTCCTCTTGGGAACTGTGAAGAAATGTGAATAAATACCTGAAAAATTCTCTGAGGTCGGGACCAGTTCTATTGCGTTGATGAGAAGTAGGTGGTGAATTGCTGCTAGGGTCGTTGTGGTCATGTCATATCTGGAAGGCAGAAGGAATGCCAGGAAGCATTGTCTGGGGTGTCTCACAAACTCTATGATGTAGCCCAAGGTGACCACCTCCCTTGTCCATCGGTCAATATGCCTGCCCTTCCACTGAACCTGAAAATGTTGGAGGTGGCCCCTGACCAAGATGAGTGGATAATCACTGTCTTGCTGAGCAGTCAGCATGAAATGGTTCCCCTGTTTTGTTTGGGGACGAAAATTATTTCGTCCTCGGAAGGCCCCCTGTGGTTGCCATGCCGGGTGACTGCCATCTCTGGGGCTCTAGGTAGGACTCTATGGAACCTGAAGGTGAATCTGGACATCTCTTGTGGGTGCTCCTGTCTAACAAACTTGGGTATTGGTTTCTTTTTGTCCCTGGTCTCTACCAGGACCTGTTCCAAGTCCCTTCCAAATAGGATCCCCCCAGGGAAGGAGTCCCCTGCTACCAATGTCTTTTTTACTGAGTGTCCACCAAGTTAGGGCATAGCCACAAAGTTGCATACAGCACTTCACCATGGTGTGTAGGCCATTACAGCTGCATCTCATCAAAGATACACCCTAACCTTGGCCGAGGTAGAAGGGACTGCCTTAGATGGATTAGGTTCATTGAAGGAGTTCCATAGACTTTTTCCACAAAACATTTGTGGACAGGAGAGGATTTTTGTCTCATCTTGGGAGTAAGGAGAGAGCAGGCTTGGCAAGTAGCTGGAACATGTGCCTCTCCAAAACAGAACAAACACTCTGAGTGCTTGTCATTTTTCAACATTTTAAGGTGGCTTTTCACACATTTCTTGAAGAGAGGCTCTCCTTTCTCCATTTTGCAAAGAAGGAGAGCCATAAGAAAATGAAAGAAAGGAAGGAAGGAAGGAAGGAAGGAAGGAAGGAAGGAAGGAAGGAAGGAAGGAAGGAAGGAAGGAAGGAAGGAAGGAAGGAAGGAAGGAAGGAAGGGAGGGAGGGAGGGAGGGAGGGAGGGAGGGAGGAAGGAAGGAAGGAAGGAAGGAAGGAAGGAAGGAAGGAAGGAAGGAAGGAAGGAAGGAAGGAAGGAAGGAAGGAAGGAAGGAGTGAGGTTAAAAACCTCAGAACTCACAAGAATTCATCCTCTATCTGCAGTGACACAAAAAGAGCTGAGGGGAGGAGCTCATCACGGGACATTTAGGCCGGAAATTGATTGACACTGTTGCTAGGGGGTGGGGAAGCACTCCTCAGTTGATCCTTCTGGAAGCTTGCAAGAAGCCAATCTCTGCAGCTGGCCTGAACAGTCCCAATGTGAAACTGCACAGAGGCCATGTAGATGAACAACAATTACAGGTAAGTGCAATGTTTCTCTTCTCCCCTAATTTCAATTCTGTCAATATAAACCAAGTAATAAGGTAAAAAAGAGAGTAGACATAGGCTGGATGGGATATAATTTCATTAACAGTTATTAAATCACAGGAGATTTAAATTGTTTAGAGGTCTGCCATCATATTCCCCCATTTTCAAGCCATTGACAATATCAACTATCAACTCATTGCCTTCATACCAAATTTGATTTAGATGCAATCGAAGCTTTGAACCTCCCTGATCTGTTGTAATTTTTGTGTTTATTTTGACAGAATTAAGAAGAGAGTAGAATAATTCCTGTTACTGTCAGAGGGAATTTACTCCATCCTATTGTTGAATATATATATATGCTCATTAGCAGAGCTGCAAGAATAAATGAGTCAGAGTCTTAGTTGCTATTAAAATGAGAAAAACTTTACTAGGTATTAAAGTGCAAAAAGAGGGGTTATATATGTGGTCTACAGTTATCTCTTATCTCTCTCTCTGTTGTCTGCTGCAAGAGGATTTCTGAACAAGGAGATCAAGTTAGCTTTTACAAACTTGGTCATACATGCTATCTGGCTTCCTAGCAATGTCAGGCTAAAACTAACCAATAGCTAATCAGTTGACTTTCTAATTATGCAGTGACCTCAGCAACTATTTAACATACTAACAGTTAACTCTTTCCGGGCTTAGTTGTGTGACAAACACTTGCCAAATCCCAACACTACCTCATATTGATTTGCAGTGTTAGCTGGTGCAGGGGCCAGTGCCAGTAGGCTGCACTTGTGTGCCACCGCAGATGCAACAGAAAGAGGAAAGGGCAGGGGTAGGACAGCTATTCTTGACTATGCTAGCCCCTCACTAGATCTGGCTGCTCACCTACTGTCATGATTAGTTCAGAGTACTTCACTCTCTCTATATCTCTGAACCTGGAATACTGCTGGACTGGGGTTAAGGAACAAAAGCACTTCAGCATTGCTATTAAGGAAGGGGAGAGGATAGGGTTTTGCTCCCCTCAGCTGTGCACTCATTGCTATAGTTAAAAAAGAAACATGGGTCCTCTCTACCATGCATTAAACATGAATATGAGGTTGTGGATACAGCTCCCCTCCCTGGCTGTAAGAAAGATAGGATCAGAGAAGGAAAAGTGTGCTGGGACAGCTTCCAAAGGCCGTTTCCTATCGCGGCCCCGTTATTATCCACGACCTGGGCGGTTCAGCTTAAAACGCCGCCCCCAGGTCATCGGCAGATAGGGATGCCGCCCGGGCTGCAACGTTGTTATGTGCAGCGCTTAATCCTTGGACTCTTTCCTTCACCCTGCGGGCTGCCTCAGGTCAGCTTCTAAAACAACAACCCTTTATGGGGTTGTTGTTGGGATGCAAAGCATCTTCTCCCGTATGGCCTTGATGCGGGAGCTTAACTGGCCCGCCATTGAAGACGCTGTTCTGCTATGCCTCCACGGTATCACAAACCAGCCAGCAGTTGGCGTTAAGCGTCGCGGCCCGCCCCACTCGTCCCTCCGACCCTCCAGGGGCCTGAGGGCAGCGGGTGGGTGGGGGCTGCGACGCCCAGCAGGCTGCATCACGCACGAGACACCGCGGAGTGGGGCTTAGGAGAAGAGGCGTCTGCCCAAGGGCGACTTCGTCGCGGAGCCTGTCAGCCTGCCGGGTCCTCCGCTTCGCCTGCCTCACAGACATGCTTGCATTGCAATGGAAAGCTCACTTCCCATGCGCCCGCCCAGGAACTCTTGGTGAAGCGTGGGGCGCGAAATCTAACTGGCCTGTAGGAAACAGCCAAAGGAGCCAGGAAGGCAGTCTGGAAAAACCTTTTGAGGATAGAAGTTCACTAATACTACCATCTCCTTTAGTAGAATCGGGGGGGGGGGGTCCCCATTAGTACATGTCTTTCTAAAAAGAGAGTTTCCAGAAGTGATGCAATATTTTAACTTTAGAAAATATGGTGTATGTATGTGAAAGTGGTGGTGGGTAGTGTCACCTTGATTTGGGATTGACAAGAATGACAATGAAGCCTCAGGGCTCATTAGCCTCTCCCCTCTCTCAGGATAGATCCTATATGATAGTATCATTAGCTAGGCAACTATAGCTGTTGTAGAAGCACTGCTTGTACTCCCCTACTAATAACTCTAGGATTGCCCAGTATATCGAGTGCACATTACTCCCCTCCGTCTAAAGTGTTATTAGGACATAAGTGATTCTGAAATAACTGCAGTAGTCAAACAAGCACCTCTAGTACCTGAAACTGACAGACTGTATTGAATGGTTGACCAAACAAACATGAACTTGTATTTTATGACTCTGCGCAGTATTCTGGCACACTAAACAATACAATACAATACAATACAATACAAAAAAGTTATTCCAAAGAACAAGGCCTAGGATGGGAACATTAGCATATTTGTTTAAAAAAAACTGTTAAAAGGCCAAAATTTACTGTGCAATACTAAGTCACATGTGTAATTAACATTTTAAAAGATCCAAGTTACCACAAATAATCACATGTAGCAATGCATTTGAGATTTTTTTTAAATTTAAATCATGGAAATATGATCTTTAATAAACACTGATTAATACTTCTATGGCTTTATTCAAGTAGCGGTTTAAGAAAAGGCAAAAGCAGTTTCCCCTTCCTTGGTAGATGATATTCAAATGTTTGTATGAAGAGACAGACTTTCAAGCCTTTCCTGTTCCTTCTGGTTGGCCCTGGGAGCTTGAAAAAACTCACAGCTGTCCCAAGTCTCCCCTTAGTGACAGTACCCCTTCCCCTCTCCTCACAGGGGTGCCAAAACATTGTGAGTACCTGCTGCTATCAGTAACCCTGACATTATCCTACTAAACTGAGTTATACACCTATCCCACTGTTCCTGTGCAGAGGTTTAAAGACTGCACCTAGTTGCTGCACCTGCCCACTTTATTCCACTGGAGCATTATACTGCAACTTCACAATTTACAGCTATTATGTTCCAGGGATGACAAACTTACCTGATGCCCCTCCATTACCACACTTCAGATAGCAAGGCTGAAAAAGACTGGTGTTTTTTCAGAGGTCAGACTTTGAGCATTTAAAGAATGTGGACAAGATGGACTCCTTAGGTAAAGGTTTAGTCCATTATGGCTTCTGCTACAAATCAAGAGTGAGAAGCAGGAGTATGAGCAAGTGCATAAGGGCTTCGTCCTCATGTCCTGAGAATTCATAATCCACACTGGGGAGCCTGTCCCACATGGGGGTTATTTGAATTTTTCTACTCCAAGAGTACACTTTCTAGCCAATTGGCTCTTAGCAGTCTCTGTCTTTTGGGGGTGTGACCTGGAAGTGCACTATGAGCTAATAAGACATTGTCCTACTTCAGCCAAAGTCATTAGCATATTGAAGAGCTTGAATGTTCTATGGTAGCAGCTTGATGGCTTTTCTCTTCAACCACAACTTCCTGGCAGATTCCAGTTTGCATCTGGGCTGAATAGCCAGACACAGATATTTAATGGATTTGATTTATTCTTCTCTGCTCTATAGAAGCTTTGTCAATTTGTATTGTGTTGATTCACTTTTTAAACGTGGTAAATATTTGCCAATTTGTCTCTTTTTTTAGACATTAAATTCCTAGCCTTTCATTGCTTTCAAGTGCAATGTGTTCTTTTATCAGCTGTAGTTTGTTTAACGTTCCAGTATCAAATGTAGGTAACTTGGAAGAAATTTCACAGGGCTCCTACTTAGGGAGAGTGATGGGTCAGTCAATCTCCTTCCCATTCATTCACTCAACCTGTGCACATATTTCATTATTAGGACCAGGAGATATTCCACTTTCAGACTTGATCTTTAGGACAATACGTATTCCTTCTATATCATTGAGCCTCTCACACCTGACAAAAGCTAAGGAAATTTGCCAAGCTAGAACTTGTGAAAACTGACCAGGCTGTTGGCAGGATCTTAACAGGGGTATCTAAGTAAATTTGATGTAATATTGCGATAATAGAAAACCAAAGCTTAAAAAAAATCTTCAGTTTATTTAAAACCAAAATTATTTTCTCCAGCACTCAGAAAATGTCTTCTTGTGAAAAAAAAATGGTACATGAAGCAAAACGAAAGAGAAAAAAACTTTTTGAAGGTCAAAAGAACAGCTTTTCACTGTAAACGTTTAAAAGTCTGTCAGGCTTGAAGAATAAACATACACTATATGCCATTAAAGGTATTGTATTTGTATTTGTATTTGAATAAACATACAAATATAGATGGCTTTCTGTGTCATGTAGCGTAAATGCCTCCAAATCAGAGACATTTAGTTTTTACCAGTTGGCCTCCAAAAGAGGGGGTGGGGTTCTAAACTTTAATCCCACATATGTGAAAAGGATTAAACATGGAGGTCACATTAATAGTGCAAGTTAACCATTTTGAATTCCTAAAGCACTGCTTTGAAATGCCAGTGCTAGTCGTAGCTCTTCCTTTAGCCTTGGACGCCACCTTGGAATCCCACATAAAGAAAGGAAATGCCCGTGTGGCATGGGTTCTGTGGAAACAGTATCTCATATGCTGTTGGATTGTCCCTTTTATGAGATAGGTAGGAAGAAGCACATAATCCCCTTCCTGCATGGAAGTGAAGGCATTACAGATAAACAGAAGGTTATATATCTTTTAAACAGCCACAACTACGAGCTGTTGGAAGCAGTGGCCTAAATTTTTAAATGGTGTTATTTTAACTCGTCAGAAATTGTAAAGTTGTAAAGGCTGTTATTATCTTGCTAAGCTAATCTTAAACAATCTATATGCCATTAAAGGTATTCGAAATCGAATCGAAATCGAATCGAATTCCTAAAGCACTGCTTTGAAATATTACCCCCAAATGCCAGTGCTAGTCGTAGCTCTAAGAAGTTATGTCAAATGTTAGGTATGTGCCATTAATATATTACTCTCCAAGGTCTGGACTTGGTTTTGCTTGAGAAAATAAAAGTTATGGTCTGTGACTGGTAGCAAGTTTCTACAGGGAATAGATCTCTTCACATTTTGGGAAGTAATTAGTTACAAGTATATCCAAGAGGTGGCCATAAATCATGCAAAGCAAAGAAGGTTGTTCCATAGAACTCAAATAACTGCAACATAAAACACAGCATCACAAAACATTAGTCCAAACACTCTAGAAGAACCAAAGAGATACAACAGGGGAGATAGCTAGTAAAAAAAGCAAAATTCATTTCTGAGCCTTCTGCTTATCCAATCTGCCATAGAATTCATGGATGAGGCTTTCAAATCAGAGAAGGTATGTCAAATAAAGGGACAGAGAATATTACTCAGTAGCACAGTGTGAGCTTTGTATCTCTAGGGCCAATTTCAACCCCAGACAAAGACCTCTAGCAGAGTCGTTGCAAGGCTACTGCTCATCAGGCTCAACAGCACTCAGTAGATGGTTAAACTAAACAAGGGATGAGCAGCCCAATCAAGAGTGGGTAGGGTCAAATAAGCTCTTTGGGGGCGGTATGGGGCTGCGCTGGGGCATTTACCCAGCCCACTGGCATAAGTGGCATTTATCCTGGCAGGGAGGGCAAACATGGAGGCAGGCGGAGGTGCTGCCAGAGTTTGGCAGCACCCGACCTGGAAGTGGTCTCAGCCTCCAGAGCTGCGCTTGTGGTTAAAACCTGACTGCCAGCTCAGCTGGGGGTGGGCAAAGAACATTCCCCCTCCTTCACCTTCCCCGGACTGGGTGGGCCACGACCAGATGATGGACCTCCTTTCCCTCCCTCTCAAATCCTCCCTGCCAGGGTGGGTGGGTGCGACCAGATAACAGGTCCCCTCCCCCTTCCCACCTTATTGTTCATTTATGCTCCCCCTTATTGTTCATTTATGATAAGAGACTATCCTACACTTGTAGTTTTTGTTCATTTTGGCCCCAAACTACAAGTATGTCTTCCTTTCTGCACATATTTTGCCCCCAAAGAAATAGCTTTGATTTTTCTTCAGCTTTTCTCCAGTTGTTTTACAAGCACTTTTACTGCAAGGTTTTTTCTCAAGCCAGTTCTAAGTCAGCTTGATTTAACATGGTGAAAGACTCTGCTTGTTTTTGTTTTTGCAGCCTATTGGTGCTCATCCACACCCACATCCAATTTCTTCAACTGATTCTATGATCCCTCCCCTTCCTCTCCACCTGGAGCTTCCATGCTCCTTTAAAAAATATTAAACATGCCAGGTTAGCAATCAAATGCTGAGGAATCTTCCTGCATGTAGCAAGGCTCTTCTGATAAGCCTCACTGCTATGAAACTGACCAGAAAGCCATGTGACTGTGAAACTCACTAGAAGGAGAAAGCACAGGAGGATTTTTTTAAATATATATATTATTATCATCCCTGTGTTCTGGTCAGTTTTATGTAAAGGCAATAAAATATCACTAGATCATTGAACCTTCCTTCCTTCCTTCCTTCCTTCCTTCCTTCCTTCCTTCCTTCCTTCCTTCCTTCCTTCTTCCCTTCTTCCCTTCCTTCTTCCCTTCCTTCCTTCCTTCCTTCCTTCCTTCCTTCCTTCCTTCCTTCCTTCCTTCCTTCCTTCCTTCCTTCCTTCCTTCCTTCCTTCCTTCCTTCCTTCCTTCCTTCCTTCCTTCCTTCCTTCCTTCCTTCCTTCCCCTCTTTTCCCTTCCTTCCTTCCTTCCTTCCTTCCTTCCTTCCTTCCTTCCTTCCCTTCCTTCCTTCCTTCCTTCCCTTCCTTCCTTCCTTCCTTCCTTCCTTCCTTCCTTCCTTTCTTTCTTTCTTTCAACTATATCTCTATCTCCTTTCATTGCAGAGATATCCTTTTTTCCTTATTTCTCTGAGGGAGGTATTGAGAGACTTACTGCTATTGCCTTAATGCTTCAGCCATCCTATGATATTTTATTGCTTAAAAAATCACTTGTCTGAGAAGGATCCACTCAGCAGCGGTCGTGGTAACAGCAGAAGCAGTTAAGGAAAAGAAAACACAGGAACCCAGGCGTTGTTCACTTCAAAGAACAGAAGGGTTTTTTATTCCTGAAAGCTAAAAAGCCACAAAACAGTCTGGACAGAGTGCAGAAAGCAACTGGATAACCAGCTCGATAGACCAAAGCTGTTCTGTGCATACATATAGAGACATTCAACCAATCAGAGGGGAGCAGTGATGCAATCACACATCTAGATGTGCTTTATCACGGCTGCATCACCCACTGAAACTAGGTGAAAGGTGGAGGATTGCATGAGCCAAGCTGTCAAGTAGATTTTGGTGATCTAACTGTCAAGTCCTAACACCCCTTCCCAAAACTACTATGACAGCACTCACATTATTCACCAAGCTGTTCTAACATTGTCTGATGCTTATTCTGTGACACAGCTTTAGTAAACACATCAGCAACATTTCGCTCTGTTTCAACATAGGCAAGTTGAATAGTTCCATTCTGTACTAGCTCTCTAACATTCTGGTACTTTACTCCTATGTACTTAGTCCTTTTAAGTACCGAACCCTCCCAATCATGTTTGCTGGGCTTGCTAGCTTTTCTGCTTAGCGCACTAACAGCAAACGCTATATCTGGGCGTGTCCAGTTAGATATATGTAGGAGACTACCTACAACAGATTTGTACAGTTCAGGATTGTTGAACTCCTCACTTTCACTAACTTTCTGAAAGTCTAGGGACATTGGTGTTGTGGTATAAACCTTTAGCCTTTGACAATCTAGTCTTGCGCACCAACTCATTTATTTTGTTCTTCTGACTTAGGAGATAACCTTGCTTTGGTGTAGATATATGACGGTACCAATAATTTTAAGTAAATGCTTTGATGAAACTCTAAGTCCTCAGGAACATACATGTCACTGAGTTGTTTATACAATTTGTCAAATTGTTATGTAGATCTTGCACACACACATATGTCATTCCAACATAAAGAAGAATGACCTTCTTGGTTCTTTTTTAGTCCCCTGATGTATAAACATGCATCAGCTAAATGTGACTTCTTAAACCCCAGTTTAAGAAAACGTGTACTGTTCAGTTCATCATACCAGTTAGCACCAGCTTGTTTTAAACCATACAAAAGAACGCATGCAAAAGATAAACAGTATTTGGGTCTGCTTCTTCATACCCTTGGTGCAGGTTTCAGATAAATTGCTTCCTTCAATTTAGCATTTAAAAAAAAAAGCACACTAGGAAGTCATAATGCTTCACCCATAAAGCCTTTTCTTACTAGCTAATGCAAGCATAGCTCTCAAAGACTCAGGTCGCTGCGTGGGAGAATAAGGTCTGGTCATGAATCCAGCAAACGGGTCTTGTACTGCAGGAACCTGGGCTACGGCATAAGCCTTGTTTTATACCTTTGAGTACCATTTGCAACTCTTTTCCTCCCAAACACCCACTTTGACCTAATTGCCTCCTCTCCTTCTCTGGCCAGAAACAGTCTTGGTAAACACCTGTTGTTGCACTAAGGTTTTATACTCCTCAGCCATAGCTTCACGCCAGAGCTCTATTTCAGCTGGTGGTAGCTTTAACATCTCTTTATAGGAGCTTACCTCTGATACCTGTGCTTGACAAACATAGACGCTGAGAAACCTGCATACCTGTCAGGAGGTATCCCTTTTGTAGCCACCTATCCAGAGGAGTCAATGCAGGCACTTTAATTTGTTTCTCATCTTCTTCATCACTGCTAGTGTCACTGTCTTGCAGCCCTTCCCCCTTCTCAGCTTTCTTCCTTGGACGCTTTGCCACTACTGGAAGCAGTTGGTTGACCTTGAGCTGCTGGCAGGCTGCTTGCTGCCTGGCAGTTCTGTTAACCCCTTCATGCTGAGAGGAAAGGTAGCAAAAACCTCTGTGTTAGCACATGGATAGTTTCCCATCCTGCATGCTTTTCAAAGTTTGCACTTCTCAGAGATCTGGCAACCTTTTCCATAGGAATGTGCAAAGCGAAAACCTTTGTCCCAGATTCATAACCCAAGAAACCTCAATCTCACTCCCACCTCTGGATCCCCCCCTTCCCGCCTTTGGGCATCCAAGGAATTTAGCAGCACATTGGCATGTCTGCTAAAGATATGCAAATGATCCAGAGATGGATCTTTCTGGTACAGCAAAAAAATAAGTGAGTCTGGTTCACAATTAGAAGACCATACTCTGTTGTGAGGTCAGAGTATGTGGCTTAGTGTTCACAGCCTCAGCCCAAGAAATGTTCCAGGCATGTTGGCATCCAGAAGCTAAAACAGCGTTTTTTATAGTATGTAGTGAACCCTACCCTCCTCTCAGCAACCCCCCGCTTTCAAAAGGAGAGAAAGGGTTGGTCTTTCTGTGACGTGATGCCTTTCTTTCTCAACCAGTTCTTGGGAACCCAGAACCCAGGAACTCACCTCCTCTGTCCATTTGGAGGCAAGCCACTTTTATGTGAAAACTGTCTTCTTCCCAACACCATTGCCACCCACTCTTTAAACCTTCGGTAAGCCTCAGGTTTGGATTTAAGGAATAGACTAGATGTGAACCTGCTATGGGCACAACCCAAAACCAGGTGGTACTTTGCATGCCCCTGACTGGGTTGAAAGGGTCCAGAAAGGTCTGCATGAATTAAACCAAAATGGCCTATCTGACTGTCTGGTGCTTTTCCTTGTAGAAGGAAATGCCTTTACTTTTGGCCTTACTGCACACAGTGCACAATCAAGATAATTAGGACAGGACTTGGCTTTCAAACCACACAACCTGGACATGTTCCTAGCACTTTGAAACTGGCATGTCCTAGCACACGGTGCATATAATGAATACAGTCATCATGCATAGGTTTGTTAACTGCATTAGCCATGCTTTGTCCTACATCATTGTTATTTAGCTGATAAAGGTTATTCTTCAGTATACCTGTCGCACAAACTATCCTTTGTTTCTTAATAGAACAGGTCTGCCCACTAAATTCCAACACATAACCCTCAGCTGTCAATCTTACAACGCTTTAACAAAACAAAATTCAAAATGAAGGCACAAAATATACATTACTCAGAGAGCCATTTAGAGCAGGAACAAATGTTGATCCTTGTAGTTGCACCTTTGCTGCAGTGCCATCAGCTAAACAAACGGTCAATAACAGGTTGGCGACGTGGTCAGTATGAGATTTCCTCCTATTCACTATATGCTCAGACCAAGCAGAGTCAATGAGCCATAGTGAGTTGGAGTCCTTCTCCTTGCTTGTTACCAGGAAAGTAGATGCTTGTGATTCCTGTCTGTCAGCCCTCGCCTAAGGTGGCTTGTTCTTCCTCTAAGCCTACTTTTGCATTTGTACAGGCCTCGTGCAAAATGGCCAGGATTCCCACAACGAAAACATTTTTTCACAGCACAGGAAGTAGGGACGGCAGAATCAGCAGGAAAATCCCTCTGCGATGATTTTCTCAGCCGCGTTCTCAAGCTGGTAGTCCCTCTGCTTCTGGTGGTCTAGCATCTTGGCAGTGACGTATCCAAAGTCAGCGAGACTCCGCACAACGCTCTGGAAACTGCATACCAACTGGTCCCAGCTGCTATCCAACCACCTAAAAGCAACAGATAAACTTTGTGGGAGTCTTCAAACTGTAAACTCCTCCATCAGCGAAGCTGTGCAAACAGTTCAATGATTCGTTTCCAGGATGCTCAAACACAGAATCCTCCTGGCCTCAGTTTGAGATTGTACAGTTGTCTTGTGAGGAGGACCTTTGCCTGCCGCATCACGCTGATAGATGCCTTTCAAAGCTTCACGCCTTTGGCTGCAGTCTCAGCTCGCGAGATAAACCAACTGTGAGTTTTCCACTGCTAGCACAATAGACGCATCGCGTGCTTTTTTCATCTGCACGTCGCTCAGCAACTGTAGGGGCAGCTGGAGGGGTAGAGATAACATTCCACAGGTCCTCACTTTAATGAGATAGCTCTGCATCTTCTGGCCTCCAAGCCACATAAAGGCGCGCTCATTCAGCCTCAAACAGCAATGGGACATAGTGGAAGCCATGGCAATAGCTGAGTCACACAGCACGCAGTACACTCACTGTTACCACGAGTAGCACGTGAGAGCTGGGCCCATAACCTGAGAGAAGGATCCACTCAGCAGCGGGTCGTGGGTAACAGCAGAAGCAGTTAAGGAAAAGAAAACACAGGAACCCAGGCGCTTGTTCACTTCAAAGAACAGAAGGGTTTTATTCCTTGTTTCCAAAAGCACAAAACAGTCTGACAGAGTGCAGCGCAGCAACTGGATAACCAAAGCTCGCATAGACCAAACTGTTCTGTGCATACATATAGAGACATTCAACCAATCAGGGAGCAGTGATGCAATCACACTAGATGTGCTTAGTCACGGTTGCATCACCCACTGAAACTAGGTGAAAGGTGGAGGATTGCATCAGCCAAGCTGTCAAGTAGATTTTGGTGATCTAACTGTCAAGTCCTAACATTGTCTTGGGGTGGAAGGAGGATATGCCAGTTCTTCACACACTCAGCAGCACCAGTTAATGCCAGCTCAGGAGCCATTTTCTTTAACATTCTGTTCCCTGACTCTTCCACACGTGGGTTCGCCTTTCCCTCTTAAATCTATTGCTAAACTTGTTCCTTAAAAACAAATGAACGTGTTGGTGGGGGAGGGGAGCCATTTGTGCTGGCCACTACCTAGGAAGACTGCTTCTGTTAATTGTTACTACTTGTTAAAATAACTTTGCTTCACATATTATTTAAAATTGCTCCAGTTAATGCAGCATCGGGAGCCATTTTGTTGAGCACTCTCTTCTCTGATCCTTTCATAAAATGCTTGCGAATCAAATGTCCAGAAAATCAGGAGTAAGCAGTGTGTATGAGGAATATCTCAAGGATTGGGGATAGTGATTCCTTGTGGGATCACATCCTGCTCAGTCCCCTCTCCACTCCAACCTCTTCCTTCTTGAAGATCTACCCCAAACCTCCAGGAATTTCCCAAGGAGAGGTTGGCAGTCTTAACCCCAAGATGGTACAAGCAATGGGCTGGTCATCTAGGAACAAACTTTCCATCCAAGTCTCTACAGTACATTTAATTAAACAAAAGGGAGGAGGAAGTGAGACAGTCTGCCTTCAGCTCACATAAAGAACGATAGCCATCCAGATATAAAATATATGATGGAGCTAAATCAAAATGTTTATACAAAAATGCCCTGATATACACTTTGCATTCAGCATTTTGACCTGGTAGTTGACACTTGGTTCCATTTCCACCCCTTCTCCAAGATCTCAAAGTGGCATGTGTAGTCTTCCCCAAACATCCATTTTAAACCCACATAACTAAACTATGAAGCTGGTTTGACAACTTCATAAACACTTGTCCAAATGAGCTCCATGGTAGGGATAGCCCTTGAGGCAGGTCTAAAAAGGAAAATATCCAGGATGAACATGTTTTGCTGCTAAAATCACTAACGTTTAATATTTTTCACATTCTGATAGTACTTAAAATGTTAGCATATAAAAGGAAACAAATTAAATTATAAAGTCTTTTTACAGATACAAAGGAAGCCAGTTTACAAAACTAAATAATGCTCTTTCATGGAGTTGGAATATTACTCAAATGCTCAATACATTTAGCAACAGCTCCACCATGTGCCACATGTGAAGAGCAGCAGGAAAAAAAAACCCAACAGAGTACAATCCAGCCAAAAATAAAACAGCAAGCATTAACATTTTCAGACCCAGGACCCACTTTCAATGCTACTCTGTACCATATGACTTAATTTCAATGTTTTGTTTTATGTCCATCTCTCTCTAGGGTGATCAGATAAAAAATAGGCAGGGTCGATGTTTTCAGTCATTTCATTACACTGGGATGAGGAAAGCTACATATATTACAATAGGAATGTCAGTGATTCTGGGGCCCTCCAAAAGGCAAGAATGGAGCCTCAGAATCACTGAATATGGTGGGTGAAGTGGCACACAGTGCAGTGAAAGCATGACTTGAGCCACTGATGAGAAGGAGCATAAGACATACATGCTGCCTTCAAGCGTAGCTGCAGCTAGCAAGGCTTGTGAGAGTGATAGAATGGCTAGGTCTCCTAGGTCTCCAAGCCATTCCCAGCATCAATTCCTTGCTGTTGTCACTCTGGAATCCTGATAGCTTCTTGGCACTAGCCAGAAATCAGCAGTAAGACAGTCAGTGCCCTCCCCCATTATATAGCTGATCACTATTCAGCCAGTCCTCTCAGAAGAGGTTGAAGTCAGAAGTGATGTTCAGCCCTTTCCTGCAAAATGCCTTTTGACTTACTCCCAACTTCTCAGGTTGTCTTTGCCTCATCACTTCCTCTCCAGCCTGTGACAAGTTTCCCACATGTAGTCTCCCTCTCTTGGGACTTCCTTAATTCAGTTCAGGTCTGAAGTGTGCCTGAGTCAGCTGCTACTTTTGCATCTCCCATCACTCTGGTTTCCCATTTTCCCTTCTTCCTTCTCAGCCTACTTCTCCCCTTCCTCCATTTTCCATACCTTCCATTTTTCATACTTTCCTACTCCACCCTGTCACATGGAAACAGAGGTTGGCTGAGCTCCAGCCAATCCTGACCACAGTAGCTGCTATAGTGCAGTAGGTAGGTTTGCCCAGGCATGCTTGCAGCTTTGGGGATGGACCACTGGGGCAAAGGGCCAGTCAATTTTGTCACCCCTCTCATGGTTTCCCTCAGGGCTGCAGAAAAGGTCACAACAGTGACTCTTGACTAACATACCAATGACTACCAGCCATTTCTGAATGATGCCACCACCATGACTCCAGACATGACTGTGGTGAAGGATGGAGTCAAAAGGGGGCCCAAAGCCTCCAACACTCACCATCTGTAGTCACTGTGGTTATACAGAGTGTAGCAGCTGGTAACCAGGACAACTTGCTGCATGGCAATAGGATGCCCTGGATGCCCATAACTAAGAATTTCTATGACTGTAATTCTGAGAATGTCTCTAAACATAAAGGAACAATCTCCTCATCAGGTCAAAATGTATCCTGCCCCTGCAACCCCAGCAAATGTTTTCTCTTTCTTCCTGCCCTTCTCCTTGTCTTAAAAGAAACACTGGCAGAAGGAAAGTGGTAAAGACACACTGACTGTAAACAGATAATGTTCTATAGTATAGTATGTGTCTTTGAGGTATCACTTGTAAGTTTAATAAAGCTTATTACAATTGGTGGCAGTAGCTACAGAACAGTGTCTGGAAGAGCCAGTTGCATCAGGAAAAGGCATCTTGCACCAGAAGAATGTTAGCGGAACAAATCCATACTAGACAAACCTAAAGAGATTTGCTTTGGAGACTGTTCTTACATTTTCTGATAAACAGGAGTCATCTTCTATTGATAACATAAAAGCGGCAAAACCTTTATTGGTAGATTATTCTAAAACATAAAAACTTTTAAATTAAACCATAGTTGGATGGGAAAGTTATGCTTATTAGATACAAACTGCCTCCAAGGAATATTCAGTATGACAACATCTTGTGGCTCCATTCCAAGGAGCATCTTGATGGAGTAGGTGTGCTCCTGGAGGAACTTGCAGCAGTTTAACAAAGTTTGTTTCTCTTAGGCCGTTTCCAAGACGCCCATAATCCATCGACCTGGGGCCGTAAAACACGCCCCAGGCCACCGTTTGCACAGGCGCCGACCTGACTGCGCTTCCCTCCCAGGGCAGCGTCAGGCCGCCCTAAACAACAACCCTTTAAAGGGTTGTTGTTGGGAAAGTTCTCCCCGCACGATCGCAACCGGGCTGAAGATGCTGTCTCCGTCCCGCTTCATCATAAATGCCAAAGTTGCCTGCCAGTCAGAGCCCATACCACTGTCCTCCGACCTCCAGGGGTCGGAGGGCAGCGTAAGGCGGGCCGCGACGCCCAGCAGGCAACCACGCAGGACACCGTGAGTGGGCGAAGAGGCGGCCCGTCGCGAGCCACCTGCCGTCTGCCAGCCTCCGCTTCGCCCGTTCATGCAAACGGGCTTGCGCCCCCACGCCGCCAGGGGTATACGAAATCAAATAATAAATAAATAAATAAATAAACTCTTGGCGGCGTGGGGGCGCATCCTGGCCGTGCGGAAACGGCCATAGCTAAACTGATGCTGCATTATCTCTAATTACCAGATATCACTTCAAAGACAGGCTACTGCAGAATGGTAACAGCCAGGGATTTGCTAAGCCATCATTTACTTTTGTACTTCCAAACACTGGCATATTTATCCACACAAGCAGGCAACATGCAATTTTTGCTCCAATGGGATTTTTGTGGCTCCTGAATTGCTATTGGATATAACTATCAGGGTTTTTTTAAACAAACAGACTGGCCAATTACTTATTGGTCCCTGTTGGCACATTAAATTGCCACATTATTGTGGATTAATTTTTTAAGTATTTGTAAACTATTATTTTAAATAGGTTGCTTCCACATGGAGGGAATGCTTCAGTTTGTCATGTAAATTGGGACAAGTTTGTTGGGGTATTTATGTGACTGTGTCCTATGCTGAGAATTTAGAGGAACTAGTACATTGTGGCACCAGATAACATTTTAATGCTCTAGCACAATAACAATTACCTATTTTTTTTAAATCCCCCCTAAAGCCTTCTGGTAAGCAAAGGAAAAATGTGTGTGTGGGGGGGGCGGAATGCAGGGAACATTGTGGCTTAGTCCTATCTCCCTATGGAGATATGGAGTCCTATTTAACCACTACTATTCTCAGAATTCCAGACCATAAATTTAAGAAGATTAGGAGCCTCTGGTGAATGCTGCTGTTTATACATTTAATTTACAAAAATTTCTGGAAGGTTCCACAAAATATTGGGAGGTTTCAAGTCAAGCATCCTCTTCCAATAGAAGCAGTTGTTTCCAAAAGGGTTCTTTAAAAGACACAAAGGTGACATCTCCTGGACTTTTCCGAGGTACATCCAGATCTAATGAGCTGGAAGAAAGCCACAATTGGGTCTTTGTTGTGGAGAAAAAGCAAGTGGGCACCAGAAAACACATTAATGGGCACCATGGCTCGCTGGAGGTCATTGAGATAAACATACTTTACTGGGGGAGATAAGATATTTAACTGCTTAAAAATTTCAAGAATGCTCAAAAATGCATAGCATTATAATTCTAACATTTCTAATGCACAATAGACGTTTCACACAATTCAGATAACTGAAACGTTAAAACTTTAAACTTTAATTCCTGCCAGAAAGAATGAATCAGTCTCTTTAAATCTTAGAAACAATAAACATTCCAAAAGGTTATAGTTTAATAAAATGAACTTCTTTAGCTGAATGAAGTTATGTGATATTTAATGTCTATGTGTCTATCAGAAATTTTCAATAGCGAAAAGTATTGTTCTACTTCAGAGGCGTACGGTGGCCAAACAGCAACTGGAGACAAAATAAACTCCAGTGGTGCACTTGTGCACATGGCACACTGTACACAGCCCCACCCCCACGCGTCCCTGCTGCTGGGTCAAGGGAGAGGCTCCGTGCCGCGTCAGACTTCCGACTCCCTCAGCCCCACATGTCGTGGGTGGGGCCAAGGGAGGACGAAGTCTGACAAGGGACAGAGCCTCTCTCTTGGCCCAACAGCAGGGACGTGCAAGGGCGGGCCCTGGGCAGATACGCCGCTGTTCTAGTTATTACAAGAGAACGGAATGACTTTTAGGTTGCTCTCTCTCTCTCTCTCTCTCTCTCTCTCTCTCTCTGAATATAACAAAGGTAATTAAAACAAAAAGGCCATAGTAATGTTATACCATGCCTGCATTAGTCTTCCATTTATGCATTTCACATCAGTGGAATGGAACTTCTTTGCTTTTCCCACTGCAGCCCTAAATGCTCTTTCTATGGGATAGCATACTCTTCCAGAACAGCAAAAGTGGAAGAGTGGGGTGGAAGTCAACAAAGAATCAGCAAAAATTACCCCCCCACACACACACCGCCCGCAATCTGCTAGCAGGAATTTTTAGCAGCATCTAACCCAATTTCTACCTTTCTCATTTTATTCCACCCTTCCTCTAAGTAACTCAGGACAGCATAAATTCTCTCCCCTGCCCCCCTTCATTCTCAAAACAAATCTGTGAAATAGGCTAGGGTGACAGGGTGGGAGAGATGGGGAGAGAGAGAGAAAGAGAGAGAGAGAGAGAGAGAGAGAGGGTTATGGCAGTCAGCAAATATTGTGGCTGAGTAAAGTTTTAAACCCAGGTCTCCTCAATTCTAGCTGGGCTCTTCCTATTCACTTCCCACGGAAGCTGTCTTGAGTGTGCTCCATACCATAATGTAGCTGACATCAAGGCTCTTCATTTCTCCTCACCCTCCATTCCTGACCAGCATACTGTGCTTTGCCAGCCTGGTGCCAGAGGCAGGCTAGTAGGCATTCCAGACCATTTCAAGTTAGGAAAATGGTGAGGGGAGGGTAAACTCCTTCTCTGTGTGCACCATGCTCCTGATCTAAATCAGGTATCACACACAGGTGTGAACTTGGGAAATATTTCTTGAATCTTCAACACTGGGAATGCCATTTCTACTCTGAAAGAAGCTCCACATAAAATATTTTAAAAATAAAAGTTAAGGCTATGCTCATTTTGGACTAAATGGATAAGGCCACCTGAGTTGCTAAGTGCTTGTTTGCCATGGATGAAGTGCTCTAAGATTACCCGAAACTGCTGGAGCAAAGAACTTGGTGGCTTGACTAGGTGCTGTTATATTGTCTGTAAGTAGCCTTGGGCTGCCACCCAGTGGTCATGATTGAAAATTTCAATTGATTTCAGGCACTGTTAGAAGTTTCAATTAGGTTCAGGCTGATTATACACTGGTGCTCTAGACCCCACAGCAAGGGTACATCTCCTTTGGGACAGAGTTTTGATTATAGATGCACTTATATCTAAAGCACTGCAGATCCCAGAAGCCCCATGGTTCATGAGAGTGGGCAAATCCCAATGTTTTCCCTGGCTTTAGGGTTTCTACTCCTTCTGGTCTCCTTGTCCCTTCCTTACATGCATTTCTGGGGAATCGGTGGCCAGCTTTAAAAAAAATAATAATAACGAGCCATCACAATAGCAATATTAAGCATGTGGATATAAATAATTTAAAGGAATTTTTTAAGCCTGGAATTGCTTCAGATCTAAGAAACTAAGCAACATTGGCCCTAATTAGTAGTTTGATAGGTAACCTCCAAGATATACCTGGGTCGGAACACAGAGTCTGTCACACTCTGGATTGTTCATTAACAAGACTCTGGTTTCAATTGATTTCTTTATTATGAAACAGCATCAGGATAAGAGCATTTAGACCTCTATCGCCAGAACTAAGAATAGTCAATATATATACAATATATTAAAACCTGTTTAGACCAATTCACAGAGGTTCAAACCAGTTGAGATTTGTTAAAACTAGTTCAGACCACTGAAAAACAGTTTAAAACAGTTAAAATCCATTCAAACCAGACCATTTAAAACCACAATTTTAAACCTAGTTAAAACACTTTAGACCAATTTAAACCAGTATATGCCACTTTAGGCCATTTCATGCCAGTGAAGACCATTCCAAACCAATTGAGATAAGTTTAAACCAATATAGACAAGTTTAGACCAGTTAAGACCAGATTTGTTTAAACCAAATAAAATCAGTTAAAAGAAGCTGAAACCAATTTACACCAGCTCAAACAGGTATAGAACAGCTTTAACCAGTTCATACAACTGTAGACTGGTTTTGGCTAGTATTTCAAACCATATAAAGTTATTTTAGATAAGTTTAAATCAGTACAAACCTGTTTATACCAATCTAAACCAGTTAAGCCCACTTTTGATTCCTTAGACCACTTTAGACAAGATCAAAATAATTTTAAAAACTTACGACTAACATGGGGCACTTTAGACCAGTCTAGAATAATTTCGACTAGGTCAGTCAACATTAAACCAATTTAGATGAATTAGGCAGTACAATCCTTGATGGTGCCACATCTGGAGATGGGCAGCCATACTGCCTCCATAAAGCCTTACTGTCGTGGAGCCAGCAAGCCAGCAAGGACACTCACCCAACCCCTGTGGAACTGTTCTATGCAGCTTCAAGGGCTATACCTACTTTTTTGACAGCAGAAATCTACATTGGCAAATGGGAGGATTTCCTAAGCTGAAAAGGTTGAGGAAGCTGACTAAAACTACCCTCAAGAACTTGTCTTTTGGTGCTGGTGCTGGTTCCTAAACCAGAGAAGGGTCCACTGAATACTTACTGTGAAGGGTCTTTCTACTGTAGGTAAGGGGGACATCTTAGATGGGTGTCTTCTCCACCAATAGCAAGGAGGCAGGAACCTATCAAAACTTGCTGTGTCACTTTCTGTCTGTATCTCCGAGGGTGGTTTCCTTCAGTATCTTCATGACCCAGCAGCCCATACCATCAAACCGGAAGTGACCGGGAAACATTTTTCACACAAACATTCGAACATAACAACGCATGCTGAATCAACTAACATGAGGCTCAACAGGAAACCCAACCCAACAACAGAACATGTAAAATGAGCATCGGGGATTAATAGAGATCGGGGGTGATGGTCAAGATGTTCCTCTTACCTACAGTAGAAAGACCCTTCACAGTAAGTATTCAATGGACCCTTCTACTGTAGATGGGGGACATCTTAGATGGGACCTCCCCTAGCAGTGTCTCATTATTCCCCGATGATGTGCTCTAATACCCTTCGATCAAACGCTGTATCAGTCAAAGTTAAAGAGCTCATCTTATAGTGTCTGACGAATGAGGAAATAGACAATCAGGTGGCCGCTTTGCATATGTCCTCTACTGAGGCACGGTTGCGAAATGCTACGTTGGTCGCCATGCTGCAGATTGAATGTGCAGTAATGCCCACCGGGACCGGGAGGGCTGCTGCTTTGTAAGCCTCGATGATAGTAGCTTTGAGGGTGGTACTTATTGCCGCTGTTTACATCGGCGCCCCTACATTAGGTGGAATAATGTTGATGAAGAGACTCTCAAACTTTCGAATGGTTTCTGTTCTAATTATGAAAGCCTTTAGGGCCCTTTGAACATCCAGAGTATGCCAAGCCCTCTCTTTCATTTTAAGCAGTTAGAATAGTTTTGACCAATTTAAGCTAGTTTAAACCAGCAAAAGACAGATAAAAGTAATTCAGATCTGCTCAAATTATTTTAGACCAGTTCAAAGCATATAAAACTAGGTTAACTGAGTTTAAATAAGTACAAACCTGTTTATATCATTCTAAACCATTTAAAACAGTTTATACCAGATTAAAACAGTTTAAACTCTTTAGGCCAATTCATATTAGTTGTCCAGTTTAGACCTATCCAATTCAGTCTAACCTTTTTAAAGCTCCTAGAACACTTTAGACCACTTCAGAATTGTTCAAAGTATTTAGATCTGTTCAAATTGATTCAAACCAGCTTAGTCCAGTTTACCAGTTCAGTCCAGGACAAACCACTGAAAACCAGTTTAGATCAGTTGAAGTCATATAAATTGGTCAAAACTTGGTTTAAACCAGTTAAAATCTGTTTAGATTCGCTTATTGTTTATTTAAGACACATTATCTGCTGTTCTCCTGAAGGCGGAGGACATCTTGCTGGGTGTTTCTGGCCTTTGCTCAGGGAGGCAAGAAAAAGAATTTGTCACTTCCTGTATGTAAAGGATTCAGTGGTGTTGATGAGCAGGTCAGCCGCCTGGCCTTGACTACATTCCACAACCCGGGCGATGGGCCAGCTTCTGCGGCGGAGACCTTATCTCTGCGAGGGAGATGAGACCTCCGTTCCCATGGGAAGCCGGGAGGGGGTTGGGATGGATAGAGTTATAATCTGTGCTTCTGGCGGGAAATGTTATTCCTGCCACGGCGTGTACATGAGCTTTCTAGGATGTCTGAATAAACGGTCTTTTACACCCAAAAGCCTTTTATTTCTGCTTCTATGGAATTCCTTACATTGTGGCAGGAATCCATCGTTCATCTATCTTCCTAGTGCAGTGGACCTCTGGTGTCTCGGCATGGAGAGGTTGAATATTCCTGTGGAAGGTTCGGTAGCCCCCAAAGAGGGCTCTGAGCTCTCCCTTCTGGATTTGGAGGAACCGGCGGGAGAACGGGTCTCGCTGGTGACTCTTTCCCGTCCTCGTATCAGCACGAGTCTTCCCTTACTCCGTTGGAACGAGGGACGTGAAGACGACCATGGGGACTTACATGAGTCGTTTGGGGCGCTGTCTATGGATCGAGCGCCTGTGGATCGGATATCTACCCGTTTTCGTATGGATTACAAACCTCAGATGCAACCTGTCACGGAGGAGACGGGCCTGACCACCTTTCATGCGGCAACACAGGAGTCCATTGAACGATTCCTGGACTCGTATTTTGGTGATGCTCCCAAAGATCCACCGTGGCATAGCACTGGGGCCCGTCCGAAGACCACCGTTGAAACTGGGACTATACCAGGGATTGGGAGGGGTATCCGTACCGTCTTCGATCGGACCCCCAGATCCCGGACCAGCGGCTGCACCTGAGATGCCCCGTGGAGCCACCCGGTGGAGCACGGCGTCTCGCGTTCAGATGAAGAGGAGTCCGGAGAAAGCCTGCACTCCCATCCGGATCTATTCCTCTCCCATCGAAGAGAGCTGGGATGAGGAAGTGGGCCGACTTCGCGAGATGCCCAAGAAGCATGGGCCCGTGAGCGCCAGCTATGGGAAGAGGAACGAGAACAGCTGCAGCAAGAGCGTGAAAACCTGCAAAGAGACCGGGAACAGCAGCGCAAAGAAATCTAACTCGAATTGGACCGTGCCAAAGACGCAGCTGCAACGGCAATATGCGCCAGAATCTATCAGTCCATGATAAAGTCCTGGAACACTCCAAACTGGACTTACAGCGTCAACGCCGAAAGCGTTCAGGCCTTCGCGTGCGCAAAGTGAACTTACTGCAGCTGTTCAGCGAGACGAACTGGCTAAATTGGAACGACAGAATGCAGCTTTGCATGCGCACCAGGATGCATTGACTCACAAGGAGAGAGAGCTGGCTGCCTTGGAGAGGGAACTGAAGAAGCAGCAGAACAGGACAACAAGTTGGAGTCTACGCTGTCACGAGGGTACAGCCGGCGCCAGAGGGGCGGCGCTGCTGGAGTCCTGCCACCTTCCAAGGACCGGCTCCACCAGAACGCCAGCGTACCGGCGTTGGTACCTCCACCTCCACCCGATTCCGGCCCCCCCTGCGCAACCGCTGCCTCAACCTGCGCAACCTGCGCAACCGCCGCCCTCTGCGGGCGCCAAGGAGGCGTGGAGAGGGGATATTATGAACCTCCAATACCTGCCCGTTTCGATGGGACCGCTTCCAAACTTCCCTACTTCATCTTGCAACTCGATGCCCACATGGAGGACTATGGCGATTTATACCGGTCTGAGCGCGAAAAAATACGGGACATCGGCTCAGTCCTGGATGGGGCGGCAGCCGACTGGTTTGTGACTCTTTTGAACCTGCAAGATGAAGATACTTTCGACGGTGCCAGCGTTCCTCCAAGCCTTAAGGGCTCGCTTCCAAGATCCGGGTGCTGAAAAGTAAAATATCCGCGCCATCAAATCTATTCAGCAGGCAACCGCTCGTTTGCAGAATTTGCCCGTGAATTTCGTGCAGCGGCTGCTCGACTCCCTCCTGAGTGGCCTGAGCGCATGAAATGCGAATACTTCTCGGATGCTGTCGACCCGGCAAGCTGCGTGAAGCGGTGTTTTAATTCGGATCCCCACTATCGCTGATTGGATCGAACTGGGATCCCCCGTGCCGTTTCGTTTAGAATACGATCGTGCCGGGGGCAGCCCACGCCCAAAACCCGCCACTACGACCACCACTGCGACCACCAAGCCAAGCCCAGCCGCCCCTACCGAGACCACCTCCGAGCGCCGTCGCCGACTGGGATTGTGTCTTTACTGCGGAGGACCAGGTCATCTGGCCGCCAACTGCCCGAAAAAACAGAAGCCAACCGCTCCGGCCGCGCGCACCCCATCTGCCAAGCCACCACGCAAATCCGGGCCGCCCCAACAGGCTCGTCCTAAAGGCAGTTATCGAAGGCGACCCAGAGGAGGGGAAGCAGCTGTTTGCCTTTCTTCAGCCCCCATGGACATGGGTTCGACTTCAGACGCGGTGAGTGAAGGCAGCGCTCCCATTACAATCAAAGCGTTTCTGGCCAACCCTACTAAGCATACTCAAATATTATAGCCTCAGCCCTTGTAGATTCTGGCTGCTCCCATTGCTTAATCGCGGCCCCAGGTGGCGGAGGAACTAGGTCTAGACCAAGTCCCCCTGGCTAAGCCCATACCATTCACCCAAATGGACGGCAGTCCTCTCGGGAGCGAAGGACCGGCCCAGTTCAAAACGCAACCGGTTCTCCTCCGCTGCGCCGACCATTGGGAGAAAATTAGTTTTATTCTGGCGCCAGTGGCCAAACACTCCATAGTTCTGGGCATGCCATGGTTGTTGTTGCATGAACCAAAATTCATTTGGAAAGAAAGGATCTTAGAATTCACTGACCCTCCCTGCGGTGAACACATGAATTGGGGGGAAAACTTCGGCTTCTCCTGACACCCCTGGCTTCATCAGCGATTGCTCGATTCTACCGGCATTCCACCGGCTTACCAAGATTTAGCCAGAGTATTTCAGGAGCAAGAATCACGATCAGTTGCCACCCATAGAGACACTGACTGCAAAATCGTAATACAGCCAGGGGCGCAACTGCCCAAAGGTAGAATCTACCGCATGAGTCCCAATGAGGAGAAGGAACTTCATGCCTTCTTAGACAAGAACCTCGCATTTCGCGGGTTCATCTGGCCGAGCTACCAAACACACACATGCTGCTCCTGTATTGTTTGTAAAAAAGAAAGATGGGTCTTTACGGCTCTGCACAGATTACCGAGGACTCAATGCAGTCTCCCTGTCCAATAAATACCCTTTGCCATTAATCAAGGACCTTTTAGACGCATTGGGCAAGGGACGCATCTTTACTAAGTTGGACTTGAGAGAAGCTTACTACAGGGTCAATTGCGGAAGGCTATGAACACTTGACTGCATTTAACACGAAGTTTGGACAGTTTGAATACTTAATAATGCCATTCGGGTTAAGTGGGGCCCCCGGAGCTTTTATGGCCCTTATCAATGAAGTTCTCCATGATTTATTGTACAAGGGAGTAGTTGTGTACTTAGATGACGTTTTAATTTATTCGCAAACCATGGAGGAGCATGAAGCGTTGGTTCGGGAAGTATTGAAACGTTTGCTCAACAACTCCCTCTTTGCCAAACTTTCGAAATGCTGTTTCCACCAAACCTCTATTGACTATTTGGGTTACCGGATCTCGCCGAGGGCCTAAAAATGGATCCTGCTAAGATTGATGCAGTCCTCCAATGGCCTGCCCTACCAACCGAAAGGAGCTCCATCTTTTCTGGGTTTTGCTAATTTCTATCGTGACTTTATACCCCAATTCGCTGAACTGACTCTCCCACTCACAGACCTCTTACGCACTAAGGGTAAAGATCCACTGACTGCCAAACCCGGGGCCCCCCTTTCCTGGTCTAAAGAATGTCAGACAGCCTTTCAGCTTTTAAAATCTGCTTTACTACCGAACCTATCCTGAAGCACCCTGATCCAGATCTCCCATTTGTGGTTCACGTGGATGCCTCGGACAAAGCGCTTGGGGCCGCCCTGTTGCAGAGAAATAAAGATGATAGGCTGGTTCCGTGTGCTTATTTATCAAAGAAATTCCTCCGGTGCTGAAGCTCAAGCGCTGGACTGTAGGGGATAAAGAGGACTGCGGCCATCAAAGTAGCACTCTCCACGTGGCGCCACTGGCTGGAAGGGGCTAAACACCCCTTTCAAGTTTGGTCGGATCACAAGAACTTGGCCGCCCTCTCCACCCCCCTCAAGATGTCCGCGAAGCAAAACTTCGCTTTGGGCCGGATTTCTTTTCTCGTTTCTCTTTCACGGTCCATTTTTTCCCCGGAAACACCAATAAACTGGCTGATGCGCTCACCAAAAGCCTACCCGGGGAGGGTGGAGCCGCCTTACGGAACGCATTCAGCGCGCATTGTTCTCTCCCCCTCCCAATTGGGGCTGGCTGTCACCCGATCTCAGACATCCACTCCTCCTTCTCCGCCCATTCCCAGCCTGGTCTCTCCTCTTTCCTACGGGAACTTTCGGTATTGAGAAGGCGGGGCTGCACGAAGCCAACGGCCGGAGGAAGGTGACTCCCAATTGCGTTTGGAGAATGGTGTTTGGCGGCGGGGGGGGATTGTTGGTACGTGGCTCCTCCGTTAAGTTAAAGGTTCTCGAGGCCTGTCATGATGCCCGGCTCAGCTGGACATTTTGGCTTTTCTCAAAACTCTGCATTTGGCCCGCCGTCAATTACTTGGTGGCGCGCGATGCGCAGAAGGACATTGAGACGTATATTAAAGGTTGCTCTGTTTGTCGCGGAAGCCAAGAACGTTCGAGAGAAACCCCATGGTCTATTGAAACCTCTCCCGGTGGCCTCCCGCCTCTGGGAAGTCATCTCCATGGATTTTATTACAGATTTGCCAGAAAGTCATGGCAACTTACGGTCTTGTGGGTGGTGGTGGACTTATTTTTCCTAAACAAGCCCATTTCATCCCCATGTGCTTCCATCCCCTCCGCTCGGCTCTAAGTTAGCTGCGTCTGTTCATTCAGCATATTTATCGTCTACACTCCGCCCCCGTTAAGGTGGTCTCCGACCGCTGGCCCCAATTCATTTCAAAGTTCCTGGAAAGCTTTTCTAGGTTTGTTGGGGGCCGCCCCGGCGGTTGCTGCGCCCCCTACCACGTTCAAAGTGACGGTGAGTCAGAGAGAACGAACAGAACCCTGGAGCAGTATTTGCGTTGTTACACCAATTACCACCAAGACAATTGGTCGCGAAGCTAATTCCGCTTTGCAGAATACGCCTATAATAATGCGGTTCATAGCGAGTACAAAAAAGACCCTATGAGAAATTGTGTCTGGTGGCTCCTTCCCTCCGTTGCCGCAACTACCCGTGGAAGCATTGGACCCACCGGAGTTTCAGCAGTGGATTTCATCTCTGGCGGTGGAAAATGGTCCGGAACTTCTAGCACAGCAGGCTAAAGACTCCCAAAAGCTTCAAGCGGATAAGCACCGTTAAGATTTCCCTCTGCGTGTGGAAGCCTGGGTGTATTTGTCGACCAAAAATCTCAGAGATGTGCATAAATTTTTAAAACTAGGCAAAAGATTAAGTGGGACCTTTTCAGATTACGACAGCGATTAATGCTGTCACTCCCCGATGGGACTTGCCTAATTCTCTAAGTAATATCCATCCTGTCCTCCATGCCAGTTTACTCAAAGGAGGCTCCCGTTTCCGATGCCTGGCACGACCTTGGAGAGACCCTGACTATTATTGATAGCCCACAAGCATTTACGAAATTGACGCCATCCTGGACTCTGCAGCTTTAATCGCATAAAACTTACAATATTTAGTCTCTTGGCGTTGGGAGGTATTCCTCTGGGTATAATCAATGGGTTTATTCCGAAAATATTGGCGCCCAGCCACCATTTCTGCTTTCCATCGCGCCTTTCGAGGAACAAGAGCCTGAAGTCTTTTTTAAGGGAGGCAGAGTGTAAAGGATTCAGTGGTGTTATTGAGCAGGTCAGCATACAAGCGCCCGGCTACATTCCACAACCCGGGCGATGGGCCAGCTTCTGCGGCGGAGACCTTATCTCTGCGAGGGAGATGAGACCTCCGTTCCCATGGGAAGCCGGGAGGGGGTTGGGATGGATAGAGTTATAATCTGTGCTTCTGGCGGGAAATGTTATTCCTGCCACGGCGTGTACGTGAGCTTTCTAGGATGTCTGAATAAACGGTCTTTTACACCCAAAAGCCTTTTATTTCTGCTTCTATGGAATTCCTTACACTGTAGAGGCTCTGGACTCCATTTTACCAGTATTTTTCCTGCCTGTACAGGGAGTGCATGGATTCTCTGACTCCTCCAGCAGGATTAGCTAATTCCTTACTTTTAAGTTTCATTGTTGCTCTATTTGTGTCACTCTTCTGTCCTCCCTGTCCTTTTCTCCTGGATAGGGTAGATATCAGGAGACCATCAGGGCAGGCAGGGCAGGGCTACTGGCCATTCTTCTCCCATTCATGAACAGCTGACAATGTATCCTCAGGGGAGGGAAGCCAGGGCTACTGGCAATTCTCCTCCCCTAGATAAACAGCTATCAGGATACCATCAGGGCAGGGAAGCCAGGGCTACTGGCGATTCTCCCCCCATTCATGAACAGCTGACAATGTATCCTCAGGGGAGGGAAGCCAGGGCTCCTGGCAGTTCTCCTCTCCTTGATAACCAGCTATCAGGATACCATCAGGGCAGGAAGGCCAGGGCTACTGGCCATTTTCCTCCCATTCATGAACAGCTGACAATGTATCCTCAGGGGAGGGAAGCCAGGGCTCCTGGCAGTTCTCTCCTTGATAACCAGCAATCAGGATACCATCAGGGCAGGGAGGGCAGGGCTACTGGCAATTCTCCTCCCATCTACAAACAAGAAGAATAGGGGATGAGAATCAGGAATTACCAAATGTGGACCTTTTCTCAGCTCAGCAATCCTCCTCAGATCAGACCTTTAGATGTTTTAAGCAGGAAGACCTTCCCTTCCTAATTGCTAAAACTATCTCAGCCCTTGAGTTGCATGATCCGGTGGATGATCAAGCCCCCCCTCTTCCTCGGGACTTTATTCCAGCCCCATCAAGGGATGTCCTAAAGGCAGCAGGGACTTTTTTTCACAGGAGGAGATCTTCCAACTGGCTTTTCCCCTCCCAGAATACTTTGTCAGGCAGATCAAAAAAAGGAGTGGGAAAGCCAAAACAGCATCGCACAAGCATCTGTTTTCGGCTGCAACAACAACAACAAAAATTGTACATAGTACCGGAATTTGTGGATAAGATGCTACATCACCTTTGGTTGATGCGCCTGATGTTCAAAGATGGAGAAGGGTACCTCAGGGACTCAGTAGATAGGAGTTCAGAAGCAGTTCTAAAACATTATCATGAATCTCTTGCTCTAGCAATGAAAGCAATAGCTTCAGCCTTCACTAGGGCCATGCTGGTGTTGGTTCGCCGCATTATAGATCGCCTCCTGCCAGAGGAGACAGCCATTAAAGAATGGCTAGATCGTATTACAATGGATGCTTCTTTCACCGCAGACTATACCCTCGATGCACTGTCTTTGTCTCCACGGTCCATGGCACCTGCGGTCATAGCCAGATGCAACCCCTGGCTTAGGGCCTGGCAAGCTGATACCCATTCAAATTGGCCATTGGTCACTTACTGTGAAGAGCCTTTACCCAGGTAGACATAGGAAGTCTCTGATGGGGTTTCCTGTGCTCTGCTATCAGGAGGCAGGATCTTTCAAAACAATTGCTTCCCATTGACCCCTTGACAGGGTTAAGTCCCCAGTTGCGAACTGACCACGTAGTCTGAACAAACAATACTCAAGAAAAACAATTTTAAACAACTGATCAAAACTCACTAACTGTAAGGGAATTCAGAAACTAAAAAATTTTCTGTCCTGGCTGGAAAACTGCTCCAAGGGACGGTCAAGACTTCCTATGTCTACCTAGAGAAAGGCTCTTCACGGTAAGTGACCAATGGCCGAATCTCCAGGAGACGTAGGAAGTCTCTGATGGGGCCTACAATGCAGTGTCCCTGCTCCCCGGGTGGGAATTCTCAGTTTTCCTTGACCAGGTCCAGAATCTTGGTACCGAGGCAGTCTGAACTGTGGACCAAGAATCTAACCTATAATGTTTAATGAAGGTAGATGAGGAGAACCAAATGGCCGCTCTGCAAATTTCCTCGACCGGTATCTGCTGTCTGATTGCTGCATTGGTAGCAGCACATCGGACAGAGCGAGCCGTAATTCTGGTGGGAACTGACAATTTGGTAGAAGTGTAGGCCTCAGCAATACAGGTGCAGATGGCATTACTTATTGCCACACTTGACATTTGATCACCCAATCTTGGATGAGCCACATTGATGAACAAGCTGTTGGATGTCCTGAAAGTTTCTGTACGTAACAAAAACATTTTCAAGGACCTGCGGACATCTAATTTGTGCCACAATCTTTCTCTATCGTTAGCTGGTTTTGGATAGAAAACAGGAAGCACAATTTCCTGACCTAAATGGAAGGAGGAACTAGCTTTGGGCTGGAAGGACGGATCTGATCGGAGAGTGACCCTATCAGTGCAACATGCAGGGGAAATGTTGAGTGACCTAAGTTCTGATCTCTCCTGGCTGATGTTAGAGCCACTAGAAATAAGAGTTTCATTCTCAACCAACGGACATGTATAGTACGTATTGGCTCAAAAGGGGATCTAGTTAGTGCCAACAGTACCGTGTGTAAGTTCCAGGAAGGAAACCTGTGGATCTTGGGAGGTTGCGTTAGAGCGGCTCCTTTTAGAAATCGGAGGATGTCAGGGTGTACTGAAATACGGTATCCCTGAACCTTGGGCCAAACAGTGGATAACCCAGCTAACTGTCTCCTGAGGGTGGAAGCTCTAAGACCGCTACCCCTTCCTGGAGGAAGTCTAAGATGTGAACCAAGCCCAGCTTTTCAGGGTCTATCCTCCTCTTGTTAGCCCATCGCACGAAGACCTTCCACGTGTAGTCATAGATTCTGGTGGTGGACCTATGCCTAGAATCTAAAATGGTTTGTACGACTTGATCTGAATAACCTTTTTTCTCTAACCTTGACCTTTCAAGAGCCAGGCGGTCAGGTGTAACCTGTCTGGGTGCCACACTGGGCCCTGGGTGAAAAGGTCCGGTCTGGATGGAAGAGGAATTGGTTCTCCTACTGCCAGTTCTAGGATCGTGGAGAACTATGGTCTCCGTGGCCAGTGTGGGGCTATCAGAATTAATAGACACTGCTCCTGAAATAGCTGTCTCAGGAGCCTTGGCAAAAGAGGAATCGGAGGGAACGCATAAACCGTCTCTTGAGGCCAAAGGGCTGTGAGGGCGTTGGTTGCTATTGCTGCCTGGCAGAAGTAGCGGGACATGAACTTCTGTAATTGAGCGTTGTTCTGGGAAGCGAACAGATCGACCTTCGGGGTTGGGAAATGCATCATGAGCTGTTGGAAAACCTCCGGAAGAAGTGTCCATTCCGCATTGTCCAAGGTCTGTCGACTGAGCCAGTCTGCTCTGGTGTTCAGTTGCCCCTTGATGTGTTCCGCTTGGATTGATAAAAGATTGGTCTCAGCCCAGTTCATAATCTTGTCCACTTCCTTCTGAAGTAGTCATGACCTGGACCCTCCCTGATGGTTTATATAAGCCCTGGCGGCTATATTGTCCGTTCGGATTAATACATGCTGCTGTAACACTAGGTCCTTGAAGTGGAGGAGAGCAAGAAAAATCGTGCGAGTCTCCAATAGGTTGATGGGAAGAGTTCTCTGAGATTGTGGCCAGTGGCCCTGAATCACCTGTGACCCCAGGGTGGCCCCCCATCCAGTTAGACTGGCATCTGTAAAGATTTGAACTCGCTCTCGGACTAGATAAACCTTCCCCTAGGTAAGGTTGTGTAGCCTGGTCCACCATCTGAGGTGGGATTTTAGTGAAGAGGGAATGAGGATCTATTGATCCGATTTGTGTGTGATGTCCCATTGGTACTGCCACAGAAAGGTCTGGAGGGGCCTTGCGTGCATTCTTGCCCATTAAACAGCGTTGATGGCCACTATCATTTGGCCTAGGATGCTCGCCAGGTGCATTAGGGATAGTTGTTTTCTGGAGATGAGTAGGGAAACTTCCTTCTGAATTTTGAGAGCCTTGGGCCTTGGAAGGAAAAGGGAGTTTCGTCTTGTGTCTACAATTACACCTAGGTGCTCCATTCTGCAAGTGGGTCTGAGAGAGCTTTTGGTGTCATTTATTAGAAATCCGAATTGCTGAAGGGTTTGCTTACCAATTGAATGTCTGCTAGTGCTTTGTTTTTGGTTTTGGTCCGAATTAAGATGTCGTCCAAATATGGATGGACGTGGATTCCCTGTTGTCTTAGTCGAATTATGGGGGGCAGTAAAATTTTGGAGAACACTCAGGGAGCAGATGCAAGCTGGAAGGGTAAAGCCCTGAACTGGAAGTGTTCCTGATTCACAGCAAAATGGAGAAACTTTCTGTGGTTTGGGTGGATGGGGACATGGAGGTATGCCTCTGTGAGGTTGAGGGAAGTGAGGAATTCCCCTTCCCTGATGGATGCTGTGATGGTACGCAGCATTTCCAACTTGAATTTTGCGTCCCTTATGTGTTGATTTACATATTGTAGATTGAGGATCGCCCTCCAGTCCCCTGATTTTTTCGGGACTGTGAAGAAGTGTGAGTAAGTTCCGGTGTGCCTGTGCTCGACAGGAACATGTTCGATTGCTTGGATGGTAAGTAAGTGATGTATGGCGTTGAGAGTTCTGAGTCTCTTTTTGGGGAGGGAGCTGAGTGGGGATGGGAAAAATGGTGTTTTGGAAAATGAAGGAACTCTATGGTGTAACCTGAGTGAACTACCTCCCTGGCCCACACATTTACAGGTGATTGTTCCCATTGATGTCTGAAGTGGAACAGCCTGCCCCCTACAGGCACAAGTGCATAGTCATTGGTGCTGTGACTTATTGGCCTTGGGGAATCTATCACCTCTCTTGAAGGGACGAAAGGTTCCCCTTCGTGATGCCCCACTTTGAGAGTACTGTGGTTGCCAGTTGGACCTATTTCTGTCTCCATTGCGGGGAAAGGAATGAAAGGCACGAAATGAGCCCCTACTAGAGGAGCCTTCCTGCCTAACGAAGCGTGGAAGAATTCTTCGGTCATCCTTATCCTTAACTAGGATTTGGTCCAGCTCTTGACCAAAAAGTTTTTCTCCCTGAAAATGATTACCTGTCAATGCTGCCTTGGAGAGGGCATCTGCTTTCCATGATCTTAACCATACCGTGCATCTGGCTGCAACGGAAAATGCCAATGACTGGGCAGCCATGGCTAGGGCATCTAAGGTGGAGTCCTCTAGAAATGAGGCATCTATTTTCACTCTGTCAATACCCTCCTTGATGGCTCTGTGTTTGGGAGGAAGGAGCTCTGAAATCCTCTTTAGCCAAGCCAGGAGTGCTCTGGCCACCATTGCAGAAGGCAGGAGGGCCTTCATGGACATGGCCAAGCAATCATGTGCTCTTTTGAGATGCACATCGGCTTTCCTGTCCTGGGCATCTTTAATGGAGCCATCCCCATCTCTGGAGACCAGACTGCCAGATTGGATGGAAGCAATAGGTGCATCTGCTAGGGGTACCTGTAGGCATTTGTTTACGTAGGTTGGGAGGGCATATAGCTTTTTGGCTAATGGAGGGACGTTCTTACTGACTGTGGGATTTTGCCACTCTTTCCGTATTCTTTTTTCAAAAGCTTCTGGGATTGGAAAACAGGATTTATCAGTTCTGTCCTAAGGGAAATAGTCCTACTTCCCTTTAGGTCTGCCCTTGGTAAGCTTAAGTTGCTGCAAATTTGGGACCTCCTCTGCTTCTGCAGAGTCTTGCAAATCCAAAGCCAAAATCGTCTTGGAAATAAGGAACGGCAGGTCCTCAACTTTGAAAAATCTCGGAGTATGATCGGAGGCTTCGACCTGACCCTCTTCTGAATTGGAGAATTGCTCCATCTGTTCTTGACACTCCCCCTCGCTAAGGTCTGCATCACTATCTGACTCATGAAGTTATGCTGGCTGAGGACCTCTAGCAGGGCAGCCTGGTTCATGAACTGTGGAACTCTGTTGTTGATTGAGTTGCTGAATAATTAGGTTAGCAAACTGAAGAGGGGAGAGGGTACTCCAAGCCCCTGGGTTGCCCGACAAGGTGGGGTTGACCTGTCCTCCCTCCTGTGGGGCACCAGGGTTGGACTGCATAATGTTAACATTTCCCTCTGAACTAGGTACTTGCCGTGATTCAGGAGGCTGCTGTGTCTCAGTCTCGACGTGTTTATGCTTCTTGGTCAACTTGCGCCCCTGGCTGGCATTAGGGGACCCCGCACATTTAGAACTGCTGCCCTTGTGCGGTCGGGGTTGTTGGTCTGCCGATTTATAGCACCCGGATTTGAACTGCTGATGGCTGGACATGGAGGCTTCGTTTTCTGAAAGAGCATGCCTGCCTGACCCTGGCTGGGAGGAGGAAGCTCTGGCCGTCGAGGCTCTTGTTGACTCTGTGGCTGTGCATGCAAAGGTCTCTTTCTCGGGAGAGAAGCGGCCGTCTGCCATCCCTGCAGCTGTCTGCGGTATAGAAATGCCTCGCAAAGAACGGCCCGTCTCACCAAAAACAACCTCCTGGAACCGTTGCACGAAGCGCAGGTTCTCCCAGGCGAAGAAAAGCGGCGTTCAAAATGGTGCCCACTGAGACGTTGCTGAGGCGATCGATCGTTCACGCCAAAATCAGATGCTAAGGACAGGCGCCTGCAGCGTTGTTGCAGCGGTAGTGCGTTCGTGTCAAAAACAGGGGCGGCGCTCAGTGAATGGCGCCCGCTCAGCCAAGCAAGTCCCTGAGAGGGAACTGAAGGATCCGCATTGCTCCCGCAATGCAATGATGCAGGGAAAGAAGGGGAGGGGAGAGGGAAAGGTAAGACACACCAACACAAGGAAAAAATAACAAGGGAAGCAAAAAACTAGAGCCCGGCCAAAAAACGCTGAGGAGCTCTAGGAAAAGCCTTGCACTCCTTCAGAGACAGGAAGTCAACTGGGGACTTAACCCTGTCAAGGGGTCAACGGGAAGCAATCGTTTTGAAAGATCCTGCCTCCTGATAGCAGAGCACAGGAAACCCCATCAGAGACTTCGTACGTCTCCTGGAGAAATCTCTAGTCACCAGGTACTCCTTCCAAAGAGGCATGCTGTTTGGCAAGAACCTGGATCAACTCGCAATCGAAACTAAAGATAAAAAGAAGGCCCTACTAAGGCTGGTTAGAGCAGATAGGAGCAGGCAATGGCCCCAGAATACCTTTCGCCCCCAAAGGTATTTTCCTAGGCAATCCAGAGAAGGCAAGAACTCTTCCTGGCAACCCAGGGGCTCCTTTTGGAAGTGTGGTGGATTCCATTCTCAGGGAAGATTCGACCACCAGACAGGATGCCTCCCCCTAGATCCTAAGTCAGCAATCATTCCAGTTGGTGGCCGCCTTCTCCACTTTCGGGACCATGGGGAGGTGGAGCACATTGATCCCTGGTCCAAGGAGGTGGTATCTCAAGGGTACCAGTGGAAGAAAGATTCTCCAGCCACTATTTGCATTTCTTCATAGTTCCCAAAAAGAACGGAGACTGGAGAACAATCCTGAATCTGTGGACAGTAAACAGATATCTCAAGCTCTGGAGATTCAAAATGGAATCCCTATGCACCATAGCAGAAGCACACCGTCCGGGAAACTACTTGGTATCTCTGGATCTTACCAAGGTGTACCTGCAAGAGTACATACAAGGCAAGTTAAATCTTCAAGCGGACCAGCTAAGTCACCAAACCATCTCTCAAGCAGAGTGGTCCCTCAACCAATTGTCCTTCTAGGACATAACTTCCAGATTCGGTCACCCGGGATTGGATTTATTTGCCATTGCAGATAACACACAAGTCAAGCAGTTTGTCTCCAGGTTTTATCACCCCAGAGCCTTAGCAGTGGATGCTTCACTTCTCCCTGGCCCAAGACACTTCTCTACACGTTTCTTCCAATCCCGCTAATAGCAAGACGAAGGTTTTGGAAGGTTTCCGAGGAAAGAGCATGCATGATTCTGATTGCTCCCTACCGGCTGAGGCGCCGCTGGTTTACCACAATCAGAGAACTACAGGAACTACAGGATCAGGGAACCACCCTACCGAATACCAGAGAACCCAGACCTTTTCATCAGGGTCCCCTATGTCATCCCAATCCTGGATGGCTGTGTCTAACCACATGGCTGTTGAACGACAATGGCTAAAAAACAAAGGCTACTCGCAAGGGGTCACCAACACCATGCTAGCATTGCATTGCCTCGCAACATTCAGAATCTATCATTCATTGTGGAAAGCTTTCGTCCATTGAGCTCTTCAGAAAAAGGTTGTCCCATTACAACCATCCCTTTCAGCATTCCTAGATTTTCTACAGGACAGATTCCAATTTGGTCTTCGCAGTGCCATGCTCAGGAGACAGATAGCAGCCCCCACTAAGGTATGGCCACCTTTCCAACGAGTAATTATCACTCAACATCCTGTCATGGTTCAGTTTCTAAAGGGGGTTCAACAGAATCAACCTCTGCAGAGGCACAAACTTCTTTCCTGGTGTCTGTACAATGTCCTGACAACACTGAGTATGTCTCCCTTCGAGCCTATTCAGACCATAAATCTTTGATGGCTGTGCATGAAAGTGCTCTTCCTCATGGCTGTCACTTCAGCTAGAAGAGTATCAGAACTCAGAGCCCTGTCAGCTAACCCAAACTTGTGAGTATTCTATAAAGACAGGGTCATTTTAAGAACAGATCCCACCTTCAAGCAGAAAGCCAGCTCCTCCTTTCATCTGCAACAGGAGATAGTGCTTCCCACCTTTTGTCCACAGCCCAGGCATCCAAAATAATTTTTTGGCATAATTTGGATGTCAGAAGGACTCTCTTATCATCCAAATGGACTCTATCAGGCAAATAGCCTTTTCATCAATACATCGCCCCCTAACCTGGGTCATCAAATGTCCAAATCTGCTGTCAGCTCTATGTTAAAGACATGTATTATAGAAGCTCATAAGGCACAAAATCTTCCAATACCAGCCAGAATCACGGCTCATTCAATTTGATCGGCTGCCTCAAATGCAGCATTCAGGCAAAACATTTTTATTGAGAAAATCTGCAAAGCGGCAGTCTGGTCATCCCCACCTTCCTTAGTCAGGCACTACAAACTGCATGCCTGGGGGGCCGCTAAGACTGCCTTCAGTCGAGCAGTCTTAGAGCACATCCTGGAAATATAATGATAGACCACCCTACATTTGGAACACTGCTCTGGGAGTTCCCAGAAAGATGTCCTCTGCCTCCAGGAGGTCCATTGGATACTCACCATGAAGGGACCTTCTCCTGGTAGGCAGGAGGACATTTTGGCCCTCCCTTGGCATCGTTACCTTTTTCACCATGTGCTTTCTTAGTTTCTAACTCACCTCAGCAGCAGTGGCGTAGTGGTTAAGAGAAAGTGCATTCTAATCTGGAGGAACCGGGTTTGATTCCCCGCTCTGCCGCCTGAGCTGTGGAGACTTATCTGGGGAATTCAGATTAGCCTGCGCACTCCCACACACACCAGCTGGGTGATCTTGGGCTAGTCACAGCTTCTCAGAGCTCTCTCAACCCCACCCACCTCACAGGGTGTTTGTTGTGAGGGGGGGAGGGCAAGGAGATTGTAAGCCCCTTTGAGTCTCCTACAGGAGAGAAAGGGGGGATATAAATCCAACCTCCTCCTCCTCCTCCTCCTCCTCCTCTTCTTCTTCCTGTTACGTGTTAATACGCTATGGTTGCATTGATAGTTGAAGTTATTGTTAATGTTCAAATCTATTTGTTAGTTCTATCTTTCTGTCACTGCTGAGTTAGGAGTATACTGGTAAAATGGAGTCCAGAGCCTCTACAGGAAGTGACGAATTCTTTTTCCTGCCTCTCTGAGCAAAGGCGAGAAACACCCAGCAAGATGTCTTCCTGCCTACTAGGAGAAGGTCCCTTCACGGTGAGTATCCAATGATCCGTTCTACATTATAGAAACTCAGGGTGATTTACAATCTAAATATAGAATAAAATAATAAAAACCACTCATTAAAATTAATAATTTAAAGCTGATATTAGGCAGATGAATTGATCAAATGCCAGCATGAATAAAATTTTCTTCAGTGGCCACCTAAAGATGGAGCATGAAAGAGACAGGCCCATCTCCCTGAGAAGGATGTTCCATAATCATGGGATTGCCACTAAAATGGCACTGTCATGTACCCAGAAAACTAACTTCTTTGGCTGATGAAGGGTGTCTCCCTGAGATAATTTCTGAGCAGAAGAAGTCAGTTCAAATACCCCAATCCCAAGCTATGAAGGACTTTAAAGGTCAAAACCAATAACTTGATTTGGCTTGGGAGTGGCTCAGAAGCCAGTATAATTGTAGTTGCATCATTCTGGCAACTGGCCCTGATCAGAAGTGATGCCACAGCATTGACTCCTAGCTGCAGCCTCAAAATACTCTTCAAGGGTAGTAGTCCCAGTAGAGCACATTGCAACAGTCCAGTCTAGATACAACTAAGGCATGGCTCACAAAGACGAAATCTGACTAAGCTAGGAACAGACACAGCTGGCATACCAGCCAAAGGTGGGTGAAAGCATTCTGAACGATAGCAGCAAACTGATTTTCTAAGTTGGCTAATGATCTGAGCAGCGTTTCATCCAAGACAGGAGATTCTCAGGTCCCTGGGTATGCATTTCTACTAACCTGAAGCATCTCTGTTTTTTTCAGGATTAAGTTTCAGCTTGTTCACCCTCATCCAGTCCATTACTGACACCAAGCACTGGTTTAGAATATCAACAGCTTCATCAGAATTATGTTGAAACGAAATGTATAGATGGGTATCATCCACGTATTGGTGACACTGCAGTCCAAATCTCCTGATAACCTCTCTCATGGCTTCATGTGTATATTAAAAACATGGAGGATTATCAAACCTGCATAAACCCACAGAACAATGGCCATGGGGCAGAGCAAGAATCACCCAGCACCACCTGCTGGAATCAGCCTCCTAGATATAGAACTAATGTAACACAGTGCCCCTTAGACCCAGTACTGAAATGCAGCCCAGTAGAATACCATGGTCAATGGTTCAGAGGACTGGTGAGAGATCCAGCATAACTAGCATGGTCACAATTCCTCTGTCTAGTTCTTGGTAGAGGTCACTAACCAAGGTGATAAAAAATGTCTCCATTGTGAATATTGACCTAATGCCAGATTCAGACAGGTCCAGAAAATCAGTTTCTTCAAAGAGCCCCTAGAGCTAAGAAGCAACAACCCACTCAAGTACCTGCCCAAGAATGGAAGATTGGAGGAGACAGGTTGGAAGTTCTCCAAACATGGAAGTTTTCCAACACGATATAGCTTATGGAGGATTTTTACAGATCTAATCACTGTCTTCTTGAATACAGGAAGCACAACTCTTGCTCTCAAGGAAGCATTTACCATTCCCCTTACCCACTCAGCCAGCCCCCTCATGCAGATTTTATCACCCAGGAAGCCTGGACCAGGTGGTAGGCCTCATCTCTCCAAGGATCCTGTCCATATCCCCACATGCCACAAGCTGAAAGGCATCCATATGAATTGAGATCCATATCACAGTGAATCTGGGAGATTTTGTTTGCAAAGCCTTTAGCAAATTGATCACAGTGGCCCATCATGTGGTCAGAGTTCCATTCCCTGGACACCTGAACCACTTAGAACAGCACTGCTGGACGATTACATGAAGATGCAATGGTAACAGATAAATATTTCCTCTTAGCTGTGATTATAACCATGGAAGAGGCTCTAATATGGGCTCCATGCCATGTCTGGCCATCCCCACTTTGTTTTTTTTTTCACCAGCGATGCAGTTTTTGACTAGCTGTGCTGTAGCTGTCCTCTCTCTCTTTTCATTGCCATCAATTCCCCTATAAACCAGGGAGACAGCTTGCCTTTGACTTGGGTAGGGAGAGAGAACACTTTGGGGTGAATGTGTCAACAGCCTGGGCCATTTCCCTATGCCAGAGATCAGTCAGGGTCTTGACAAAATCATGGGGGAGGGAGACAATATTCAAATGGGAAGGAGTTCACCTAGTACTAGAGAGAATAGACTTAAGGTTATAGAGAGAACTGAGCAAATAGTTAAAAAAACCCAGCAGTGAGGGGGATAAAACCTTAAATAAGCACGCATAGGGCATGAACTAAAGCCTTAGATGTCTCTACACTAACACACAAAGCATGGGTAATAAACAGGATGAACTGGAACTCTTAACAGGGCATGATAAATATGATATAATAGACATCACTGAAACCTAGTGGGATGAATCTCATGACTGGAATGTAATAATTGAGAAGTACAACCGATTCCAGAGAAATAGATCAATAAGGTGAAAAAGTAGCACTATATGTCAGGGATAGTTACACCTGTGAGCAGGTCCATGGCTTAAATCCAGGGAACCAGGTTGAGAGCATCTGGGGAAAAATTAAGGGGGAGAAAAACAACAGTGATCTCATTTTGGGGGTCTGTTATAGCCAGACTGAAGAGTTGGATGATGCCTTTCTGGAGCAGATGACCCACTTTCACAAAGAAGAGAAATGGGAGTAATGGGAGATTTCAATTATCCAGATATTTGCTGGGAGTCAAACTCTGCTAAGACTACCAGGACCAACGAGGGATCGGCTATTTTAGATCTGCTCCTAACCAACAATAACCTGATTAAAAGGCAAAAGTGGTATGGTCCTTAGATGGGAGTGACCATGTTCTGCTGGAGTTCGTTATACAATGGAAAGGGGATGCCAAGTCTAGCATTCCTGATTTTAAGAAAGCTGATTTCAGAAAACTTAAGAAACTACTGGGTGTGATCCCATGGTTAAGAATACTAAAAGAGAAGGGAGTACAAGATGGATGGGAGTTTCTTAGAAGTGAGATCTTGAAGGCACAATTTAAAACAGTTCCAAAGAGGAGAAAAAATGGGAAATGTCTAAAGAAACCCAGATGGATGTCTAAAGAACTCTCAAGTGAGCTAAGATATAAAAAGGGACATGTACAAGAAACGGGGAAAAATACTAAAGAGAAATTCAAACAAATAGCCTAGACATGTAGGGAGAAAGTCAGAAAAGCTAAAGCTCACAATGAGCTCAGATTTGTGAGAGATGTTAGAACAATAAAAAGGGCTTTTTTATTATGTTCATAGCAAAAGGGGGGGAAAGGATGATAGGATCACTGTGTGGAGAAGATGGTTAAATTCTAACAGGGGATGGAGGAATGGCAAAACTACTCAACACCTCCTTTGCCTCGTTTTTCCCCAAAAATAAAAACAGTGCTCAAGGGAACAGGGGAAATGGATCAGAAGATATAGTAGGGGAAATTCAGCACAGAATAAATAAAGAGCTAGTACAGAAATAACTGAATACTTTAAATGAATTCAAATCTCCAGGGCCTGATAAACTGCATCCCAGGGTATTAAAAGAACTGGCAGAAGTAATCTCAGAACCGCTCACTATAATCTTTGAGAACTTTTGGAGAACAGAAGTCCCAGAAGACTGGAGGAAAGCTAATGTTGTACCCATCTTCTAAAAGGGGGGAAAGAGGATCCAAACAACTTCCACCCAGTCAGCCTGACATCGATATCAGGAAAGATTCCAGAGCAGATCATTAAGGAGATGATCTGTAAGCACTTGGAAGGGAATAATGTGATCACTGAAAATCAACATGGGTTTCTCAAAAACAAGTCATGCCAGACTAATCTTATGTCTTTTTTTGATAGTGACAAACTTGGTAGATGAAGGGAATGCTGTGGACGTAGCATACCTTGATTTTAGTAAGGCCTTTGACAAGGTGCAAGTAAGCTAAAAATATGTGGACTAGACAATGCAACTGTTTGATGGATTTGTAATTGGTTGACTGGCCAAACGCAAAGAGTGCTCATCAATGGCTCATTTTCATCCTGGAGAGAAGTGAGTAGTGGAGTGCCACAAGGTTCTGTCCTGGGCCCAGTGCTAATCAATATTTTTATCAGTTATTTGGACAATGAAATAGTGGGCATGTTAATCAAATTTGCAGATGATACCAAATTAGGAGGGGGAGCTAAAATCCTGGAGGACAGGGGCAGGATTCAAACGCTCTGGACAGATTAGAAAGCTGGGCCAAAACTAACAAAATGAAATTCCACAGAGATAAACGTAAGATTCTACACTTAGGCAGAAAAAATGAAATGCAAAGATATAGAATGGGTGACACCTGGCTTGACAACAGTACATGGGAAAGGGATCTGGGAGTCTTAGTAGACCACAAACTGAACATGAGTCAGCAGTGTAATACAGCAGCCAAGAAAGTCAATGCAATTCTGGGATGCATCAATAAGAGTATAGTGTCTAGATCGAGGAGAATAATTGTACCACTCTACTCTGCATTGGTCAGACCTCACCTAGAGTACTGTGTTCAGTTCTGGGAACCACAATTTAAGAAGGATATTGACAAGCTGGAATGGGTTCCAAGGAGGGCAACCAAAACGGTAAAAGGTATGGAATCCATGCCCTACAAAGAAACACTATGACCCTTTCTGTAAGTGCGTCAGCATAAAGGCGCAGCCTTCACACAGGTGCAGCCTTCTCCAACCGGCTTACCTGCTCCTGCTGGCTCCCATCACATTGTGGAGGCCAGGGGGGCATGTCGTAGAGCGAGGTTCAAAAGGGGCATTTCCGTGCCGCTTGGGCGGCGTGAGCACGGCACTGCTGTGTTGCAGCAGTGCCTGCTATGCGAACGCCTTCCCAGGGACAGAGTTTTTGCTGTCCCTGGGGTGCTCTATTCCGCCCGTGCAGAAAGAGCCTAACGGAGTTGGGAATGTTTAGTCTGGAGAAGCGAAGGTTAAAGGAGGACATGATATTTGAAGGGCTGTCATGCCAAAGGGGGAGCAAGCTTGTTTTCTGCTGTCTCAGAGGCTAGGACACGGAGTAATGGATTCAAGGTCCAGGAAAAGAGATTCCACCAAAACATTAGGAAGAACTTTCTGTTAGGGCTTTTCAACAGTGGAATTCATTGCCTTGGAGAGTGGAGTCTCCTTCTTTGGAGGTTTTTTAACAGAGGCTGGATGATCATATGTCAGGAGTGCTTTGGTTGTGTATTCCTGCATGGTAGGGGGCTGGACTTGATGGCCCTTGTGGTCTTTCCCAACTCTATGATTCTGTGATCAACAGCCAAGGCAGGGAAATCTCCAAGAACGATACATCAGAAAGCCATTAGGATCCTTCAGACATGTAGGATCATCTTAATAGGACCATCACCCCTGTGAAGAGAACAGGAAGCAGCAAGTCTAAACACTATCAAGTAATGTTCTGCCATTACAAGGGAGTAAGCCTTAACCCCTCCCCCAGTTCCTGATTGCCCACAGTCATCATGGAAATCATGAAATCCTGAGCCACTCCTGACATCCTGGTATATCAGCATGGATGTTCAAACCTATTTAGACCAGGTCAGACCACTCCAGACATGTTCAGACTTCAGAATAGGGTTGTGGGGGCGGGGGGGGGGAAGCAAAATGTGGATGGGAAGCATTTTTTTGGATTCCTGGTGTTTTTTCTCCCTGAAAAACTCAGGCATTGCGAGGGCATCACTCAGTGTCAGAAATTATTCCCTCATATTTCTTAAATGTTAACTTGAGAATTGTATATAAAAATGATGTCTAGAGCTCTGCCTGTTTTGGGGGACTGATACTCATCTCATTTCAACCTTTATTGGCATGAATTTAGGAATACAACTGAGGTTGAGGAGAATCGGATCAGGGTTTAAATAAATAAGTTTAGATGTTATCAACAATTAAAACATAAATAAATAAATAAATAAATATGCTAAAATCTGCTATGAGTCTGTTGTGCCAGCGCCAGAAATTTGGCAACATCTAGAGATCTCTGAGGATGTTGGTCACAAAGCAGGTAAAAAGATTTAACTTTGTCCGGTGAAAAAGTATACTTCTCAATGTGGGGGTCTATATATTGTCTTCTAAATAGAGCATATAGTTCGCAGTCCAGGGGAACGTGCTCGATTGTCTCAATGGCTTTTTGTGCACAGGGACATGTTCTTTGCTGGTATGGTATCTGAAGAAATCTGCCACAAGACTGCTGAGGGTAGTGCATTCAATCGGGCTAGCATTAGGGTACGTCTGAGGTATGGCGAAGATATGTTGTAAAAATACCTCGGTAGCCCTTTGCTAGGAAAGGAAAAGTAAAAACCCTCAGGTAGGATTCCCTTCATGTATTGTGAAGAAAACAGTTTGTATTTCTGCGTCCTAGTAACTTTAATCGACAAGAAGTTTAAACTATTCGCGCTTCATCCCATGTTTAGGAAAAAAATCTAGCACTGGAAGCCCCTCCAACTTGAAGTTGATTTTGGACTTGATCAAAAGGCTCCAAGTAGAAAGATAAGAATCTGCAAGCATTTGTCTGGTTAGGCTGTCTTGTTCTGATCGGAAATGGAGGCGTAGCCAATAACAAATCGCGGCAAGCCATATGCTGGTTTCAAGGCAATTTAAGCCTATTTCCGAGCATAGAGAGAGGTATGACACACTGTTCGAGATTCCAAATAGTTTGCGGGAAAAGTTGGATTGTATAGACTCAAGATACTTTAATTTTTGGTTTAACCAAATTGGAGCACCATACAAGGCTTTTGGGATCAGTCTGCCTTCGTAGGCACTCACTGCTGCTGGGACACATTGTCCCCCTTGAAAATAGAAAAAGCGCCTAATTGCTGCTGCACACTAGTTAGTAGAGAGAAAGATATGCTTGTACTGCTCAGTCCAATTCAGATTATATTGAAAACAGATTCCCAAGTAGTTGAAACTTTTGACTTGGTCAATTCGATTCCCATTAATAGACCAAGCAGATGGCTTCCACGATTTTGAGAATGTCATGATTTTGGTCTTCTCATAATTTATTGAGAGTTGATTTTGTTCACAGTAATCTGCGAAGGCGTGGAGTAGACGTTTCAGGCCTATCTTGGTACACCAAAGTAGAGCTGTATCATTGGCATATAAAAGAGTGGTCAAAGGTGCGTTGTCAAGGATGGGAGGGTGAGCTTGGTCGATTGGGAGACAATTTGGGAGATCCTATAGGAACAGGTTAAACAGTAAAGGGGCAAGGATACAGCCTTGCTTCACGCCTTTGTTGGAAATAATTTCAGGGGTGCATATGCCAGTGAAATTGCAGCGAATGCTGCAGGTGGTAGCAGTATAAAGATTTTGAATGAGAAGTAGGCGTTTCTCTATTCCCAGAGCACTTAACTTATTCCAGAGGAGCTGCCTGGGGATTGAATCAAAGGCGCTCTTCAAGTCGAGGAATGCAACATACAGCCTGGTGTTGTTGGTTTTTCCATACTTCTCAGCGAGGTGTCTCAATACTGCACAGTGGTCATACGTGGAGTGGCCCTTGATGAAACCTATTTGTTCTGGGCCTAATAGAGGAGTGGCCCATTCCAAAAGTTTCTCCATTCTCCAGAACTTCTCTGCCAGTAGAGAGATAGTTTGCAATCCTCTTCTTCTAGGATTGCAGAGATTGGGTCACGATTCTCCTGAGTTCTCTCTGGAGACGTCCACCAGTCGCCACCTTTAACCGGAAGTCTCCCTTGTTTAAGTTTTCTGATAAGCCGGAATATATCAGTAGTGGTGACTTGAGGCCAACTGTGCAAGTCTTCAAGAGCAAATAATTCAACCTCGCGTTGACTGGCTTTTGGGTCAAAAAAGATATTGTTATAATGCTCCCACCACATTGAGGGAGTGATAGAAGAGGCCGAGCTGGGAGCTGCGGATTTTCGAGAGCTGTCCTTCATAACAAGGTGCAAGAATTGTTTGGTGTTCTTGGCACTAATTGTAGCTATCAGCTCGGCCCAATTTTTTTGTACCAGTTGCCTCTTCTTTATAGACAAGGTTTTCCGGAATTGAGTTTTAAATTGTAGATATTCATGGTATGATCTGGCAGTCGCATTTTCTAGAAAAATACGGTGGAGGGCTCTAAGGTGTGCTTTCATTTGAAAGCACTCTTCATCAAACCACGTAAATGTTTTGTCCTACAGCTGAGTATGGCACTTTGTTAGGAAGGGAAACCTTTATCCAAGATGATAGGAGTTCGTACTCCAGCAGATGATAGGGGTTCGTACTCCGGAAGGAAGGGACCAACATATTTTTAAAGGACTCTAGCAGTACTTCTTCAAATCCTGCGTTGTCAGGGAACTAATACTCTTCAGCTAACATAAGGGATAAAGATATTGCTAAAATCAATTTTGCTATTTCAATTAATGCATTGATGCAGCAATTCTAAAAATACTTTCTTCCTTCTGAGTAAATCTGCTCAGGATTGTTCATGGAGTGGTGGGCTGTTTGAAGATGAAGACCCTTGGGGTATATGTTCTCTTTGTGGGAATTTCCAAGTACAGCAGATTTACTGCAGGAAGAAGTTACATATTTGTTCCACATATGATCTGCTAGATTTGTTTAAACAAAGCAAATATTACAGAGACACCATCTGTTTCAAACAGTAAGTAATCCAAAAAAGTTAAACCTAGAGGCTTGCCCTTTGGACTTCTCATTGTTTAGAAAAGCATTTAGCATTTCCAAACAAGGCAACAGCCATAATAGTTATGTGCTATATCTGAAAGTAAGGCCCCTTCCGCACATGCAAAATAATGCGTTTTCAAACCACTTTCACAACTGTTTGCAAGTAGATTTTGCCATTCCGCACAGCTTCAAAGAGCACTGAAAGCAGTTTGAAAGTGCATTATTCTGCATGTGTGGAATGAACCTAGGTTTCAAAAGCTGCAGTCCTAAGAGATTTCATGTTAGTACCACTGATGAAAAGGAGACTTCTTGAGTACACATGTCTCATGTTGCTCTTCCAGTTCCCCAAGCAATGTCCTTAACTACTTAATCACGGCAGAATGTTTTGTACTCAACTTTGGTCTCTTTTCAATGCCTCCGCCTCCTTGAAGTCCTGATCATTCCAATAAAACAGTTAATACTGTCAATTATACAAGTTTTTAAATAAATTGGTAGTAACTGTGGGGAGGAAGTAAAACTATAAAAAGGCAATTATACTCTTCAACAGGAGGATTTGAAGTCAAGCTTCCATTTCACAGTGCAAATACACCCCCCAGCAGCGAAAACTACTTATATTATTTAGGGAGTTTTAAAGTATTTTTTATATGTAATTGTTATACTGATGTATTTCATGGGAAGCCACCCTGACATCAGGTAAGAGTGGGGTAAACATATAATAAATAAATAAGAATGTCTGACTTGCAGCCCACTACCAAGCAAGTTTGTTTAGTCATCTTTTCATTCTCAATGGGACTATGTCCTAGTAAGTGAATTTAGCTCTGCAGCTTCATAGGATAAGGTGGCTGATCCTTATATCAGGCTACTATCAAAATAGTGAGAAAGTTCAATGTTGCTAACACTGCCATTTCCACCAACTGCTGCTTTCTTCAGATATAAAATTTTAAGGCACAGAAATAAGGTCAGTGGGTACATCATGTCTGTCATTTTTTCATGAAGTATGTGTGGTACTACTGACTCACAATATTCATGGTTTTAAGCACCAGGTTACATGGATTTATTAAGAGGGCTTTGTCTATCTACAAGTGATGCTCATGTCTGTGCAGTGCCACAGAATCAACAGAAGCAAATATCCATTACAATATACAGACATAAGGAAATGTATCTTCTTCAGCAGCATAAAATAGGCAGTGTTGTTGGAGTAAAGCGAAATGGTTTGAAATATCATCAGGAAAGTATAGAAGGGAACTGAAAGACTAACCATAGGAGGATCAAATAGAAAGCATTTAAGAAACTACAGACACACACTGGAATTTCAGCAAGTAAAACTTTTGCCAGCATGAAGATTCAGTGATGAAAAGCCTTTGCTTGCTTCAGTTGCTTCTCGTCATTCAAGGGTTAAGGCACAGTAGCCTTGCTAGAAGACAGATGAAAACTCTGCTCCTTCTGAAAATTCTGACCCCCCTCTCCCCCTGCTGTCACATGCACACCTTTGCTGTCTGCTGGAGACTTAACCTGTTCTACATTCTTCATGCCTGTTCATTTCTATAAAGCACAGCAGACTTGACTGCAGCTGCTGGACTCTGGGACGTAAGTACAGCTGCTGTTACACTTAGCCTCCCCAGTGGAGGAAAAGGTGAACTGAGACAGGAGAAAGCCAGTTAACACTGCTGGGGAAACAGCTGCCCAACTCCTACCAAATGCTACTATTTTGCTAAAAATGAAAGGGGAAGGAAACGTGTTCCTGCACAAAATTTGTGGGGTATGAGTATCCGGGGTGGGGGATGAACTTTCAAAAGCAACCATATTTTCACACTAAGGTCTGACTCTTAAAAACAGTAAACACCGGTAGAGTGGAGTGTGCTGCTCTGCTTACTTCTTCCTCCATTGTTTTAGGTTAAACACGCCTCTAATTTCAAGGAAAACTCAGATTTGTAGTTATAAAATACTGTTTCTGCTTCCAAATGTTTTCTAGAATTCAGGATGGGGGAAAAGTCAGAGCTGCCCAGAGTGAGCAATAATAGGACCACAAAAACCAGTGGAATGCGTTACTGATACTGCAGAAATTTTTATAGTAATGGATTCATGGAACTCTCGTGATTTTATTAACACTTTCCCAGCCAAAATGGCTCCAGAATACCCTGAAATAAGTGTTAGACAAACAATAGTACTGCAAAAAACACAAAGTGGGATGTGTTACAGACTTTGAAGAACAATACTTTACAACTGAAAATGCCAAAATATCACTTTCATTAACTGCTTCCAGGCCAAAATACCTCAAAACCAGCACAGAACAGGCTGTGACAGCCTATAAACAAATAGTGCCACAAAAAAGTGGGATGTCTTTTAGGACAGCTGCCCCACTCTTCTATCCATACTATCCTTAATATGTCCCTCACCATCTTCTGATAGGAGCCCCAATGACTGTAGTGCAGCTATGGGTGTATCTACTAGTGGAACTTGAAGTGAATCATTAGTGTAGAAAGGCAACATATAGTTTCTTAATGTGGGTTTTGAGCTAATTCTCAAAAAATTCAGAGAAGGGAAATACCCTCTCATTTGGGGTGGGGGGGATTCCTTATTGTCCCTACATTTTGATTTTAGACTTGGGTTTCTCTCCCCCACCCCATGCACCTCCTTGAGGTCAACTACTGCCAGATAAATACAGTGTTGCACCTACCTGTGTAACTGTAGTTCAAGTGGGTTTCTGTGCAGGCACACATTGGTGACTGTGATTGTGCAGGCCTACCACAGAGAGATTTACAAGCTTTCTGAAGATCACTAATTCCCACTTTCCCTCCTCTTAGGTTCCTGCCCAAATGGCCACATGACAGGAGCAGGAGAAGTGCTATTCCCTCAGTTCTCCTGCTGCTGCCATGGCTAGACGAGGAAGACCTGGAGAGCCAGTTGCAGTGAAGTTAAAAAAAGCAGCCCGTGGCAAGTAAGAGGGACAGATGTATGTTTGCACAGAACCCCATTTGATGTACTACAGTTACACAGATAAGTGTAATGCTATATTTCAACTTTGTGGGTATTCTATCCAGCCCCACATTGCCGGTATAATGGGTTTAAAGCTGTCTATTTGACCAACACTTGCATAACTGCTTTTCCCACTGCAGCCTCCCTGTGGGAATCAATGTTCAGCGAATACTGTCAAAAAGAGAACATCAGTGAGGACCACATGGGCACTGTACAAATGTCCTGAATATGTACATCTGATGCCCATGCAGCTGGCACTGCTTATGCTCTGGTGGAGTGAGTGTGAATATCCACCGACCAAACCACCTGATGAGTTGAAGGTAGTTTGTGTTTGGAAACCCATCTGGAAAGGGTTTGCAAAGCTACCACTTGCCTCCCATGTGGTGCCCTAAAACAAATTAAAAGGTTACCATCCTTCCTCATGTCTGCAGTACAAGGCAGATGAAAAAGCAGTGCCCTGAGTAGGTGTAGCTTGTGCAGGGACTGCTCCACTGAGGATGACTGTTTGAGGAAGAACACCAGCACCACAATGTTGTGACCCATGTGGAATGCTGAAACCAGCTTTGGCAAATGCTCCAGGCTGGAACTCACCTTTTCTTGATGAAATGTAGTGAAAGGTGGATCATACCTGAGAGCCCTCAGGTCTCCCACCTTCCTAGCAGAGTTGATGGCAAAGTGGAAGGCAGTCATCAGGCAGGATCAATAAGTCATTGGAGGTCATGAGTTTAAAGGGCATCCTATTAACCCAGTGAGAACCACAGTCAAATTCCACCATGATACAGGTCTTTGAGTTCCTTGCAGAGTGGATGAGAAGAGGAAAGAATTAAAGCCAAGATGAAAATGCTGAAATACCAGAAAAGTGGACTTTACTTGAGAAGGTAGACTGGTGATAGAGAGTATAACTGATAAGATGCTTTATTTTAATTAGATGCATGAACCTAAAATGAATTAGAATTCAATGGTGAGGTAGCTGGAAGTCAATATTTGGATATTTTCTTGCTTTCTTCTATCTTTTTGTTTTCTTTTGTATAATTTATGCTGATGTTTTATATTGGTGCGGTGAGGTGTGAAAGTTTTTGTTTACTGCTATAAAATATAAAAAAGAGAAGACTGGAGTCTTTCAGGTGACGGATATAATTAAATGGAAAAGGTAACCACTATTCAGACACTTTTGTCTGGTGAACACAGAACAAAATCTATCCCGCCTGCAGACAGGGCTTTCTGGTGGATTCTTTTCTAGACACAAGAGGACTGCATTTCTACAACTGAAACAGCCAAGCTTTTAGACAGCATGTTCGCCCAACATGGTGAAACAGAGGACCCACCCTGAGCAGGTCTGGAGCTAGAGGGAACATGAAGCTCACCATCCTGGTCAACAATTTTAGGATGGGGAACCAAGAATGCCTTTCTAATTAGGGGTGATGATAATGTCTCAGGTCTTGTTGACTTGGGCTTTGGCTACCTGCTGAGTAGGATGAATGATGGGAAGATACAGAAACTTCCTGCTCCAATGGAATTGGGACACTGATGTGACACTGATGGCTGCTCTCAAGGACTATTTTCTGCACTCCGTGTTATCCTGCAAAGTGAACAGACCGGAACAGTTTGCATTTTCCCCAAAGTTGGAACAGCTCCGTGAGATAGGATAGGTTTAGGGGCCAATCCTGGTTTGGCATGTTAGTTACGATGCTCCTGGTGTTGGTGATGTGAATGGCCGACAGCAAATTCCCTGGTTGTATTGTCCATTGCCAGATTAGGGTAGGCTCTTGCAACAGACACCTAGAGACTGTCAGGTGACGTAATACATGTAAGCCATGTTATCCATACAGATCTGAACATCTCTCCTGGCCAACATGCCTGAAAATGAATGAGAGCATTCCTACTGCTCCAAGTTTGAGCAGATTAATATGACAAGCTCTCCACAGTCAACCACACTCTCACAGTGAGGCCCCCACTCAGACAGGGAGATATTTGTGACCACATGCATGATAAAGTGGCAGACTTCCTTGGTGCTGGTTCACTGGGTCAGCTTGCCAATCCAAGGCCTTTATCATTGTTCTTGGGATAGAAGATGTACAAGAGGGGAGCTCAGTAGCCATTATGAGGGGAGAGAGGTAAGGTAAATTTTGCAAAATCAATAAATGTGTCCCTTGCTTTATTTTACAAAAAAAATTAAGGAACTACTGCTGTCTTGTAGTGAGCAGGATCGAGCTTTGCACAGAATCTAATAATCTAATTGCACAGAATCTAATAAAATAATAAAAACCTTTCCAAGCTCCAATCCAACCTTTTTCAAGGCTCTAAGGAAATAACCCCACAGCAAATTTGTAGACCCAAAGTAGTGTAGGGGTTAAGATGAGAGACTAAGAACTGGTAACCCAGGTTCAAATCCCCACTCACACCGTCAGTTTGCTGGGTAGCAATGCCCGTCATTCTCAGCCCTGACCTTGGCTAGTTTTTGGATGGGAGAGCTCCAAGGAATACCAGGATCATGATGCTGAGGCAGACAATGGCAAACCATCTCTGAATGTCTTTTGCCTTGAAAACCCGGCAGGATTGCCATAAGTCGACTGTGACTTGATGGCAAAAATCTTGCCAGCTTCCTTTCCCCTTATTTATTACTGCTCCCCTTGACATATCGATTATTCAAGTCTCAGAGAGAATGGCAGCTATAAACAAATCAAATATAAACATCGCAACAGGCCAGCCGTAACACAGAGATCACCATTTTGCTGGTCTCCATTTACGTATGATCTACCTAATGTAAACGAGCGTTAAGTATTTTTATGACTATGTATCTCCAAATAGTCATTTGGGGGTTTTAATTCTTCATCTTGCAAGAACTATTAAGATCAATGACTCCACACTGACAAAATCCTACAGAATACTAATTTCAGCAGGTTCTACTTCCAAGTATTATTTGCTTAAGGTGTTGGGACTACTCATCCCCTCAAACACAAGATGTTCTTTCATATAGTTACCTTGTCTTAAAATTTGAAGATAATGTGCAAAAGAAATAAAACTTTTCAGATAATGATTTTCAGAAAAGCTATGAAGACCAAGTAACAGATGCATTTCATATGTCATTACTATTCCTTCTAAGTAGAGGTTCCAAGTATCCTCATTGACCCAACAGAAAAAATTTAGAAACGAAAATCCTTGTAATACCACTTGACTAAAAGTGATTTGTGGTTGGTCTTCAATAGCTTTTTTATACCACCCAAGACTGTACTTTCTCAATGGTAAATATAGCAAATTCAAGAATTGTCATTTCAGTGCTTCTCAGAAACAGATGTCAATTTTGAAGTTACGTTTTTCCCTTCCCCTTCTCTCAACATACTGAACAGAAAGAGCAGTACATATTTCCCAGTCTTCCTCTCTCAAGGAGCAAAAGGTTCAATGATAGGACAGATATTCTAGGGCTGTGCTGTAGGGTTGAATTGCTCTCTTTGGGGGCAGGATCTGCTCAACCAATATATTACCCCTTTCACAACATCAGTTTATAGTGTTGGTCATAAATTATTGCACACCATCTGCTACTTGAAGAAAACTGCTTGTCCAAAGTGCAGCTAACCTACTGTTGTGTTTAGCTGTTTTTAAAAGCTGGAAAAAATATAATCAAAGAATGTCCCTGATAATTTTCCTTCCTTTCTTAAGATGCTTGAAACTGATTATTTTTAGCTCCACAAAATTCAGAAACTATTTGTGAAACCTTAAAATTCTAAAATAACAATGTCTTGAAACCTATGCACAAGTTTCATGTGCATTATCTCTTAAGATGAGCAAATAAAAACTCTGATGTGAAACATGCTTCCTGCAGTATCACCCCTCTCCCTCCACTTCAACCGCAAAGTAATTGACAGTGGAACTGGTGAAATAAAATGGAGAAAAGGAAAAATGCTGTAAGTCATTTTGGGCCCCCACTGAGAAAACTGGGTTCTAAATAATATTCAGTACAGCTAACTGAAAAGAACACCCCTTTTATTTAGCTAAGAACAGACATTGCAAAATATTAGAGCCCCCAACTGTCCAAACTCTGCAATAGCTAGCCACTTTTCTACATCATGGCTTTCCAAAGATGTGGTACATCTATATTTTCATTTAATAACATTTTGATCATTTTTCCCCCTTTACTATCAAGACACTGGTGATATACTGCAATCCTTTAGGGTTTTCAAGTAGAGAGACATTCAGAGATAATTTGCCATTGCTCACCTCTGTGTAGAGACCCAGACATTTCTTAGTAGTCCCCATCCAAGTACTTACCAGGACAAACCTTGCTTAGCTTCCAAGATTGTGCTTCTTCTAGTCTGTCCAGCTCAGTCCACATTTCAGAAATAATTCTGAATACTTAAATGGATATTAAATTATAGCTGCTTTACAGTATTTTGATGGAATTTAAAACTGGTCTTGCAAAATTGGAATTACTACTAGCACAAGAAAAAAGATGTGGCAGCAAAACTGCACATGGAATGAAAATCATAGGAACAACCACTGTGCAGCTCAAATCATTTTATTAAACACTTTCTCACAGACTAAAAGATTCTCAAGGCACCTGTGATGCATTATTTTGATTAATAACCACCTCTTAGGTGCTCCTCTAAGATACAGTGGGCTAGCAGGGCAGATTTTAATATAGCTAGTACAACATTCTTAATCTATGAACGGATACAGTAGCCAAGACTGTTTTTTTTCCCTGATGTCTCAAGAAACACAGAAAGCAAAAAATCACCAAGTGAACTTTTTCCCAAATGGACAAACTTAACTAGAAATCACAAGGGTACTGTCAAGAAATACCCTTGATATCCAAGAGTATTACTGTATACACTCGTATATAAGTCGAGGCACCTAATTTTACCACAAAAAATTAGGAAAACTTATTGACTCGCATATAAGTCGAGGGTGGGAAATGCAGCAGCTACTGGTAAATTTCAAAAATAAAAATAGATACCAATAAAATTACATTAATTGAGGCATCAGTAGGTTAAATGTTTTTGAATATTTACTTCAAAGAAAAGCAGTATAGCTCTGTAAGTGGAAAAGAGGGTCAACAAGAAAAATATGGTATCAACAATAACTTTAAAAGTACAAAAAGTTTTGTAAGGAAGGGTTTTAAACAATGGATCTTACAATAAAAACTGGAATGAACATGCCTGTTCACTGTGACTCAAAACTACCCTGCTTTTTAAAAGAATAGTTCATTATTTTTAGTGTACATATTTTTAAAATTGCACATGGCAGGTGTCATTTTAGAAGGGACATTCACACAACCTGTTAGGGGAGGAATGTTTATGTTAGCAGTACCAACATTTCAGAGTATCTTTAGGACACCCTCCTGATGATACCATCCAGGTTTGGTGAAGTTTGGTTCAGGGGGTCCAAAGTTATGGACTCTCAAAATGTAGCCCCTCTACTATTAGCTCCCATTGGAAATAATGGGGGCACCCCCTTTGGGGTCCATAACTTTGGACCCCCTGAACCAAACTTTACCAATTGACTGGTATCATCAGGCGTGTCACCTAATGATAGCCTGAAATTTTGGTGCTGCTATCATAAAAACTGCACCCTCTGGCGGCTGACAGAATAAAAACCCTAAAAAATTTTTTAAAAATATACCTCACTTGTGTATAAACAAAAAATATGCTGAAAACTCGACTTATACACGAGTATATATGGTAATCATTGTTTCTGATATTATGTATCTGCTGTATTAAGAGACTGCAGACCACGTCTTGCTTTTTGTGACCAACAGTCTCCCGCCAGCCTGTAGAGCCCTGGATGGTGTTATTAGCTGATCTTTATCTACAAATAACCAAATCTGTTGCAAAATATGACATATAACAGCTGACAATAGTGATCTCCCTAAAACATTAGTAGGGTACTTTGTTGATTTTATGAGAAAGTGCATAGGCCCATAGTCATATCTTGTTTTTTAATATCGCAGATTCTATTAAATGTATGCATTTTATTAATGTGGTATCTTGTTTTATATTTGTTCTGTCATGGTATATTGATTTGTTTGTTTTGATCTGTTGTGATGTACTGGTGTTGTATTAAAGACCTTAGGTCATGCGAGCTTAATAAAAGAAAAGGAATCATGACTTGGAAACCTGCATCTCAGTCCTATCGTTACTTGAAAAGTACACAAGTTTTTAAGCTACATACAACCAGTCAGGGTCCACAGTAAGTTCTTGCATTTTTGAAAGGCAACTTTATATATGTGTTAAGAGTTTGCTGTTTGAAGAAATTTGTCAAAAATATTTTGGGATACTTATAAGGGGACCTTTGGACACCATACACTTACTGGAAAGCAAACTGGCTTTGAAAAAAAGATAATTAAAAAGACCTTTTGATTTTTTTTCATATGTACGTGTCAATTTAAATTACAATGTGATTCCACCATTAAGATTAAACTATCTCCCATGCATTACTAGATTGGGGGGGGGGGGGAGCACAAGACCTAGAAGTTGTTCACAAAGCAATTTCTAATCTGACAAGGGTTTTCAATGATATTGCTACCCCATCCCAACCCCTTGACAATTAACACATGGATTAACTGTCCTAGCTTGGAATTCTTAGGTCAAACATTATCTATGGCAATATTCACTTAGATGACAGAGTGGTATCCTGGGCAGATGCACCAGAACAAATGAGTTATATCCTCTCCCCATGCTACACAAATTGCATGCACTATGTTTTCAATAAATAATATAAACTAGCTCCATGGTCACAATCACACATACAGTGACAGAACACTGCCAGTCAAATTTAGGGAAAATTGGTCATTCTTCTGTGGTAAGGACCTCTGATTATGACACGGAACCGAAGGAAGCACCTCATTTCACCCCATCTCCTTTCCATCAAGATTTTAAAAAATTACACAATCACAACTGGGCTTCAAAACTTTTGATATGAGAAGATAGGCAGATCAGTAGCTTGTAAGCATTTTTGTAAGCTCTTACATTCTGGGGCTTAAAATTTGATATTTTAGATTCAAGTTCCATCTAATTCTAAACCACTAGTAAGATTGGATCAAAAAACATTTATCATCTGATGAAACAGAAAACAGTTGCCCATTTTTAGTTTAATTAAAAAACACACACACCAAAGTCGAAAGAAACTGATAGTTTACTATGCTTTAACAAGATGAATTGCATGTTGGCTCATAGTGGGGCGAACTTTGGGTTACTCTAAGTCAGGGGTAGGGAACCTGCGGCTCTCCAGATGTTCAGGAACTACAATTCCCATCAGCCTCTGTCAGCATGGCCAATTGTGTCAATCAGCACTGCTCAGCCTTTGATATTCAAAAAGCATATAGGAAAAATGTGGCTGTGAGCCTGTTGTGGCCAATATTTAGCTCCATGTTTATCCAACCCTTCACAACAAATACAAGTTTTTACATTACATTTGCAAGACTCACAAGACTAGTTGAGGCTAGCAGCATAAGATTCCCTTAGGTAACCATTTGTCTTTCATTGTCTTTCATTAGTTCAGAAACTAATCACCTGCTGGAGAAAGCTCAACTCATTGCTACTGAATAACAAAGATTTCACATTTCAAAAACAGCTTAATAGTTTATGTAAATAGAACACAATTCAAATACTGGAGTATTTTAACCTTCATGAAAAATGCAGATTTGTTACCTAGAATTCTAATCCATGCACCTTTCTGATCTAAGGAGCTGGGAGAAATAGTATATTTAAATTCCGTATACTGAACTAAGACCATGGTTAAATAACTCGAGCTTTTAAGAAGAAAGCTGCCAGAAGACACAGCACCAAGCACTCCAATGCGCCAAAAAATAAAAAAGTAACAATAAAAGATCAACAATTTCATATTTTCTTGGAGTGTTTGTGGTGCATCAGACAGATTCCTAGGCAGAACTGCAAGTTCACTAGGCCATGTCCCAACATGTGGGTCCCAACCCCTAAGTGAGTTGTGAAGCCTTTGAAAGTGAATTCCAGATTTTTGTACATTTATTAATTTGTATATGCAGTTTTCTTTGTGGGCAACCATTCCTAGTAAAATCTGGACTTATAGGTCACCACACTTAGAAGAAGTGCTGCAACAATACGTGAAATAGATCTTGCAGACTAGTTTGAGTCACGCGTTGTCAACATGCCAACAAGAATTTTGCATTTCCAATGTATTCCATTCAGCAAATTCATACTATATCTGATAAATTTTAATTTGTAGTGGCAGTTCTATTTTAAAGATTACAGATAACAGAATTAATTCCTAAATTATTCCTAAAGGTCAAGTTAATGTGCTGGCCAGTATATTTTTACTTGCACAATTGAATTTTGTTAATGAATTACATTTTAGGTACAATTAATTTTTAAGTTTACAAAATTAAACAGTCATCCAAACAATAAACATTAATTGTGTGCAATATACGGAATACTTAGATCCTCAGCACAGAACTTATCAGTAATACAACATACTATGAGGAAAAATCAGCCTTGGATCATATTCAGTGCAACTTCCCCCTTTTCAGCCCATCTGCAGTATTCCCTAGCCCTCAGGTACATCATGAGTCACAAGAGGGGAGGGAGGGTCAGCAGGTACACCATGAATTCAGGGGAAAGGGTCAGCAAAAATTGACCTTCCCCATCCTCTTCTGTGAGAAGATTAAGATCCAAGCCCCAGGAAACAATTTGGAGAAAAACTGATTAACTGGCATGCTATTAATTTAATTACTGGATCTAAGTAATGCCAAGTTAATACTGCATGGTTTAAAAAAGGGAACTAATTTTAAAATTAAAAAATATACCAGAATTATACATTATACTAGAATATAGGCAACAGATTATAAATACCACTTGATATCTCACCTGTCCTTCCTGAACACTGTCTTTGTCCAAACCCTATTCTAACTCTCTGGGGGCGGGGGGGGGGGAGTAGAACTGTGAAAAATAACTGGCCCAAAGTGACTCACTGCCCCAATGCTTTGTAAAATAAATCCACATTTCTGTCACATACGGAAGATCACACCTACCACCAATAACTAACCCTGTCATTTGTGTCCCACAAGATTTATGAGGTTAAAGTGCTTTATAACATTTTGGGAGACACATGTGATTGAACTTTTGTTGAGACAGGATGTTCTCCCTGCAGAATTGGCTCTCAAGCCTGCATTTTGTAGCTAGGCAGTTAACATGTAAGAAGCACAGACAAGACACCCAAGCCAATTTCTCATGTCTAATGCGTCTAATCAATTATCTTTAAGGCTTTTGTGCAATTGCTAAGTGTTTGTATAGGACAAAAAGCAGGGATTTATTTTAAACATGAATAGACGTACTTTCCAGCCAGTGACTAAACTCCACAAAAGGATAACATTAGCTTCTTGACTTCAAGTAAGCTTACTTACTATCAAATAGTCACTCTAGCCCCACCTCATAACCAGTAACTTTTGAAACTAAGAGGCAATTCTAAAGTAGTAATATAGTTGCAGAGGGGAAAAGTCAGATGTTCGAAGAAAACCAGAAATTTCAATTCTGCTAAAACTAGTTGGTATCATGATGCTGAGCATGTTTGATCAGTATTAGACCTTGGAAACACAAAAAACTGACTTTTGCATCATCAGCCAACCAGCATTAGGCTGCTTTCTAAAGATACATCAGGAACAAAAAGATTATCAGGACCGCTCTTTTGTTTTGCTGAGAATTAAAATGCTGCTATTTACAACTACACAGCCTCTCCAATATCATAAAGTGGACATCAAGAACAGATGTAGAAATATTCTGCAGTACCAATGAGTTAAGCCCATAGATAAATATATCTAAATTACTTTAAGAAGTTTAAATTTGAAACTTCTGTAGTTTAAGCACACAATTCTAATGTACGTTCAACTAAAACAGAAAAACTGTTTTAAGTGTTGCTGCATGCTTAACCCATGTATACAATTCAGATTAGTTTTTATATATTAATGCCGGTGTTTATGCGCAGCAAATATCACAGGTCAATTACTTTAGCCTTCTTCCTTTCAGAGGATAGCTATTCATATATGTTGCATGCCACACCCTCAATATGACGCCAATTCAACCTGACCCTCAACACTAAGCTAGCAATAAGCCACAATCACATCTGACAGGAAAGAAAAGTGCTTTCCATAAACTACTCAAAGGCTGGTCATCCTTTTGTCTATATTTATTCCTAAGGATTAGTTTTCCTCACCTTCAAAAGACATGTTTTGCTAAATTGTATGAATTGATAAGTCATACCTAACCAGATTTGACATAAAATAGGAATTTTAATCTTTATGGCTGCTACACTACTTGGTGATTTGCTCTCAGATCAATACAAACAACTTCATTCAGCTTCTTCCATTATTAACTAGCATAAATCAAAAGAAGGCAAAGACTTCCTACAACTTGTGTTTAAGGGAGGCATTACTTTATTTTCAACAGGTGTGAACTAAAAGTAGTCCTTCAAAGCTATTCCACCACTTATATCACACAATAGTTGTAAACGTCCAGGCTGGCAGGAATATAAATAACCAATACTGAAAAAGTACAGACCAATTCTATCACATTTTTATTCCAAGTTGTGCCGTGTAAATTTTACTCTACTTGGACTTGCACAGAGAAAGATGTATTTTCTTCATTCACACCCCACTTTTCTCCCTACTGGGGATCCAAAGAGGTATGCAACAGCCTCCGCTATTTCACCAACTCCACCGTCAGCTACTTTTGGCCCAAAAGGAAGGGGTGACACTGCAGGAAACATGCTCTGCAGCAGACTACGTTCACACAGAGCATTTGTTCACAGGATCCAAACCATTACCATTTTAGAATTTCATACCGCTAAAAATAAGTGTTTTCAATCATCTTCATAAAGTAAAAACTTGGTACCCCTTAATTAAAATTTTCCACAGCTCCTAAAAACAGAACCAAATGCCACAATAGGAGTCTATACTTGCTTCTAGTACAGTTCTCATCTCACAGAGCATACAATAGTTAACCATCAACAATATGTACTGATGTGAGACATGACCTTTTTCAGGTAAGAAGATACTGCCCCAAAAAGGAATAATCTGTCACACAGCACAACCCTAGCATTGATGCGTGAGACAGGTAGACTGGTAAGCATGTACTGCTCTTTCCCTACAGCAGTGGCGGCGAACCTTTGGCACTCAAGATGTTATGGACTACAATTCCCATCAGCCCGCCAGCAAGGCCAACTGGCCATGTTGGCAGGGGCTGATGGGAATTGTAGTCCGTAACATCTGGAGTGCCAAAGGTTCGCCACCACTGCCCTACAGTATGTTTGGAGAAGAGACAAAGTTGATTACTTCACTGGCCACAGCACATTATTTGTAATTGATAATGTATTTGCTTAGCAAAAAAAGGAGCATACACATTTCGTTATCAGCGTATAATAGTAACATTTTATTCAATGTGTTATGCCTTTCATACAATGACTTTATATGGCTAAAACTTTGTGTTCACAACAATACCAAGCAAACTCTGTAATTCCACTGGAACAGAAATACCATAGGGATGACCAACTCATGGGGAAAAAAATCTTCTGCGTTGTTCCAGTATCATGACAAAGAAACTTTCTAAGTTGTTCCATGGTCTAGCCCCATCAACCTCAACAGGCCGGGACAAGTGCAATACCACAAACACACACACAGCATTGCAACTGATCCCAACCTGTGTAGAAAGGGGGACAACTTAGTTCTCTTTCACTGATTTGTCACTGCCACAGTCAGTTTTGCATGGATTTGCACAGCAGAATATCACACAGCTGGATGCAAACCTGCAAAACTAACCAGAGCACAGTGTTCAAACAACAACCAAAAAGCAGCAAACAGAAAAAATATGGTGAGACTGAAGTTCTACAGCTAGCAGTACTTTAAGTGCTCCTAATGCAGTAGATTATTAATCACTACCTGCACTATAAGCACTTTAGTGCTACAGGAGCTGTTTTGCCTGCTACTGACAAATCATGTAAGTTTAATCATGAAGTGAAATCATCAAGATGACTTTATGTAGGCAATAACAGGCCACAATCAGTTTTGCATAGATTTGCACAACTACATTCTTCTTGTAGTGCAACTATGCAAAACTAACAGAGGACTGCAACACATTACTAGGTACTAGGGTTTGTACTTAACATGAGTGACTGGATGAAAACACCACTTCTTATGCCAGAAGGAGCACTTAGGGCAGTAGATGCTAGTCTACTTCACTATCTGCACTAGATGCACCTTAGAACAAAAAGCATTAAAACACCAGACTACGGCCTTTGCATAATGGCTTGCCATACCTGTGAGGCAGTTGTCAGCATAATGCTACAAGTGCCTTCACTGCAGTAGGTTCTATATGTCACTACCTGCACTGTAAGCACTTTGACATTACTCTGACATGACCAGTCTTTCAGTTGCTTCAAAGTATGCTGCCTTTTCACCTGTCAAAACAAAACAAAGGAAACTTAAAGCATTTAGAGACATAGCAGGTAACTTATATTTAATCTAACTTGAAGAAGCAATCACCTACCCAAAACTATTGATTCTCTAGGACAAAATTTAATAATCACCAGACTTATTTGAACGGATCTGAAGTTTACTATATAAAATCACCCAATTTATTCAACTCAACACTTGCCATTCTAGCAACAGATCCCTCTGTAACAATAGAAAAAGTCACAGCATTTATGTGGTATATAAATTTTAAAAATGATACGATAGATATAAAACCTTCCTGGGATCATGCAACATACTAACTTATATATATCTTATTATCAGAAATATATTTTAATGTGCTCATGTTGTCTCAGTATAACAATAATTATTGTCAGACATGACTATTTAACAAATAATGTGACAGCATAATACTTCAGTCTACTTATAATCAAACATAAATTTTCATTATAAAGAAACATAAATTTTCATTATAACACTCAAAATCAAGTTAGCAACTGCAGATTAAGAACAAAGCATCCTTTCCTCCCAGTAATCATGCACCTTGGATCATGGCACCAAATTACTTAAGCCACCGTGACCTCTAGACCTCCCCATGAAACAATTATTCATTATGTGTGCATGTAAGGGTCAGCAGTAACTCCAGATACAACTCTCCAGGTAAATAACAATGAAAACAAACCTTGATTCCAAGACAAAGAAGATCAAGTCATTAATGCAACAGCCAACAACAACTATTTAGCCAGTTAAAACTTACCAGTTACACAACATGGAACTTCATTTTTCGGCAGTATTAGGCCTCCAAGTTTCACAGTCCGATTGTGCTGTGCTGCAGCAAGAAAACAAAAAACACAACACATTTTTAAAAAGTGAAGAGAGCTACATTTACTTCTTTCAGTCCCTGCATCACTATCTGCCAAACACGGAGCAGTATACTTCACCGCACCTGTTACTACCGACTTACTTCGGGCAAACTTCACGGCCTCACAGGAGCCAGGAAACTCGGGATCCCCCGCTAAAGCACGGGTCGGGGTGGCGGGAAGCAGATGGAGCAAACAATGGCGCCCCCGAGCCGGGGCCCGCGGCTCCTCGCAAGCGGCACGTGCTGCGCCCGGGAAAGCGGCTGGGTCCGGCATGGGCAGCAGAGGGCGCTGTGGCAGCGACGGGAGGTCAGCGCTCGCCTTGTAGAGCAGCGAACTCGCGAGCTCTTTCGCCCCTCTAAGACAGCCATGCCTCCCTCTCGGGGCCTTCTGCCCACAGGGGAGGCCTCGGCCGCCCTCCAGCGAGGCTTCGCGGGGGCGTCCTGTTGCCTCCGCTGTTCGCCGCCGGGCTCCCACATGGCCGAGGCCTAGCTGGGAACAATCGGCCTCAGCACGCGCAGCCGCCGCCGCCATGTCGCGGCCCCGCCCCCCTCGGCAACATGGCGCCGCCGCGGCCCCGCAGCACCACCAGCCCCTTCGCAGCTCGAGCGCCGGCCGCCGCTTCGCCCCTCGCCAGCCCCTCGCGGCCCGCACCGAAAAGGCACTTCTGCCCCCGAGGCCGGCTTTGAAGGCGGAGAGACGAAGCGGCTCCGGAGAGCCGGAAGGCGGCGCACGCACGCAGTCCGGCCCGGGCCCCGCGCGCGGAACGCCGCCCCTCCCAGAACAAAAGCCCACGCGGAGCCTCCCCGCCTCCGTTAAGTCTCTCACAGAAACTTTCCCCACCTTTCCCTCCTCGCTACTCCCTCTCTTTCCCGCGTCCCGCGTGGTGAGAGCTCAACCGGCCACCCCCTCTCCCCACTTGCCTCCGCTTTTGTTCTCCCGGAGTTGTTCCCTCAGCCGAGCATACGCACCCGTTCTCCTCAGAGCCCCCTCCCCCAGCCCGGTCTCTCCAACGGTCACCACAAGGGCTATTAGGCGAAACCGCCGCGGAGCCTTTTCAAATCTCCCTCATTCCGGCCCCGCCCGCCCCCGCGCGCGCCAGCCCTGCCGTGCTGCCGTTACCCGCGCGCACGCGGGGGGGGGGGTGGGAGAGACACAGTTCGAGCGAGCGCGTCATCTCGGCCGCCACGCGCCCCGACCGAGTAACCGCCGAACACACCTCGCCGCCAACCGGGGCGCGCGCACTTTCCCCACTCTTCTCTCACTCCTCCCCGCCCTCTCTACCATCGCTGCCGCCGCCACAGCGTGAACTGGCGCAGAGACGCTCGCGCTTCTCCAAACTCACCAGCCCGTCGAGGGAGGGAGGGAGGGAGCGGCCAGCCAACCGCCGCTCTCGCCGCCCGCCCCGCCGCCGTCGTTCTCCCCACCCCCTTTCTCCCCGCCTCGCCTCTGAGGGAAGTGGCGCGAAGAGGCGGCAGCGGCGATGATGGCGGTTATCAGGCGGAGGGAGGAGGCAGAGGGGGCGGGAAGGGCCCATGTGGGGTTAGGGGGGGCAGGGCGGCGGCTCCCGCCTCGACGTAAATAGCCGCCAGCCCCTTCTCATTAGCATAGAAAACAAAGTGCTTCCGAGCCCGGCGCCCGCCCAATCAGCGCGCGCCCCGCCCACCCGCGGACTAGCCCCGCCCCGCGCCCCTCCTCTTACTACGGCTTTTCTACTACGCTCGGCCCCGCCCGCGCGGAGAGAGCGCCGATTCGTCTCCCTGTGGTGTGGTTTCTGCACGAGGGGAGGAAGGCGGAGAGGAGTTGTTACCACGCTTCCCAAAGAGCCCAGGGGGACCTTATTTCCATGCTTACCCTCAAACTTTGCAGCCCCCCCCCCGTGGCTTAGGTAACAGACACATTGGGCAACCTGCTCCGTTGAGTCGCGTCCGTCCCGCAGTGCCTACTCAGGATGTGCAGATCGGAGATCGCTCGATCTGCTTTTCCAACTGTGATGTAGTGTTCATGGGCTAAAGATGCCGCCCCCAAGTAACTGAATGCGGAGTAGATTTGAACACTCAACTTAAGCGAAAGCCGCGTGATCTTTTAGACTTCTTTTGTCCCGGTCTGGAACAGACCTGTTGGATCATTCTACGATGATCGCAAACAAAGAAGGGGCTCGTTGGTGGGCGACCGTAAACGATGCTGACGCCGTTGAAACGGAACCTTAACAATTCTTGCAAACGCATCTGTCTTGTATCTCCATCCTCGGCATGTGCGCTAGGAAGGAAGCCCCGTTCGTGGGTGCTCAGACTTTGCGTGACTTTGTGGCTGAGGCTGCAGTCCTAAACACACTAAGGAGTAAATCATGAATATTAGAGTTACCTGCGCTTTAAGCCTATTGATTTAACTGGACCCATCCTTCCAAATGGATTGCATCGGGCTGTAACGCCATTCAAAACACATTGTTCGAGCAAAACATGCTCAGGGTTGTGCGTATGGAGACGTTCGAGTGACCTCTGAAAAGTTTTTTTTAAATAAACCTTTAAATAAAACTTTAATGCCGTCATTTAAAAATAAAATCCCACCCAAGTTTGCTGTGCGGAAACCCGAGCTACAAAAGTATTGCAAAGATTTCGACTCGAGAGGCAGGGAAGTGAACGAAACCTACTTCCGAGGGTGCATCCGTGCACATAGATTTCGCGCATCCCGGGCCAGAGGACTGGCTTTGCTGGGGCGAGAGGAGGGGGAGGAGGTGCGCCAGCTCGGAGGGGGCAGGGAAAGGGTGGGGGGTTGGTGGTCGGCCCACCCTTCCCCCTTCCTGTTGGGTTTGCTCATTCACTCTCTCACGGTTGTTTTTGTCAACTCCGCGGGGCCGAGGAGGAGCCTGAGCCCGACCCCCTCCCCACACCCACACATACACAACACACACACAAACAGCCCGGGTTGCTTGCACGCACGGTCAGCGTCCCATTGTCAGGCTGGGGCTTCCCCTCCCAGAACTGCAGTTGATCGCAGCCTTCATTAGATCCAGCGGGGAATGACTCTGCCGGAGCCTCACAAAAGGGGGGCTGGGAGGGAAGGAAGGGCGGCTTTCTCTCGCTTTCTCCCCACCTCCATTCCCCGATATCTCGCCAAACTAAGTCATCCCCCCCCCCCAAAAGGAGAGAGATGCACAATCACATAAAAAAAAAAAAAACTTCCCCAGATCGCGTTTTGCAATTTGGAGTTTACCAGAAAACTCTAAAAAGACAACCAATCTATTTTGTTGCCTGTGCATTTCGGACCATCCGCTAGCGAAGGGTCACTTCCCCTGCCCTCTCTTTTGAACTGGAAGGCGCTGGAGCCGCAGTGATTTGGGGCTATTAACATCCCGCTGTTGGGAGGGCGGGGGCGGCTTCTCTCCCCCCCTCCCCACCATATCGATAAAACTCCAAAGCCTCCTCGCGTTTGTCACCCACTTGGATCCATTTTCTCCTCTTAAAAAACTGGTCCACGTTGGAGATCTTTTAGTTCCGAAATATTAGCCTGCGCTTGATGTTCCTTTTGGGCTTTGCAGGGATTTCCAAAAGCAATCCTTAGCAAGGTGTTTTCTTCTTCTTTAGCCTCAAACCTAAAAGAGGAAGGAATTGACACTAAAATTACTCATGTTGTAGCCAACCGTTAATGAGATCTCAGGGTGGTCTGAAAAAAAAAGAAATCAATCTGTAGTAGCTCAAGTTTTTATAACTGGGAAAGGAAATAGTAACATCTTACAATGTTACTATAAGCTGATTGCTTATGATGAAAATGTTTATAATAGCTGTCAAGAAATCTATAGAAAGAATTATTCAACTAAGTTGCTATGGTTTGGTATTTAATGTTGCCTGCATATACTTAAATCTTGCTGGGTTACTTTATAGCATTCAGCAGAATTACATTTTGTGTGGCAAAAATCTGATGTCCCAAAAAAGAGAATATGTTTTCTTGTCATTCCAATATTCAAAATTTACTAGGCATTTCCAGTTCTCACACTTGTAATATACATTACCCCTACAAATGTTCATCTCTGAAGAAATTAGCATGTGCATTTTAAAAGGTATTGAGAAATTATTTTCAACTAGTCTTTGCTTAAAGGAAAAAAGTTGATGCATAGTTTTTAGCTGTTTTCTATTATGCTTCAAGGTGACGGCTACTTTTGCATAGCCACTTTCAACCAGATTTGAGGGGGCAAGAAAGGGCGTTTGTGGTCAGCAAATGAGAGCATAGCATTTATTTTTGAAAAGAATTTTAGCTGACAGTGAGAGTGGTTTAAATGTTTGAAAGCCACACAAATGGATCTTTATAATGACACTGAAAATGAGGATGAGTGAGCATTAAACTATTGGAATGCTTGTAAAACAATTCTGTATTTGCATGTTAGTCTTCTACTAGACCGATATAGTCATATGCACCCTTGCTTGAGAATAAATGACACTGACGCAGACTCTCGCTGTGCCCTTGTGTGATAATCTAGCATATATGCAGTCTAATCTGATCCATGTTTAAGAAGAACTAAGTCCCGCTGATTCAGTTAAATTTATTCCCAAGTAACAAAGCATCCATAGAAGAGAAGTACCATTGAATTCAGTGGGTTTATCCAAGGGGAAATGTGTGCATGAACAATTTAAAAACAAAGACTTGCAATGAAACCAAGAGTAAAAGAGGTGCTGCAACAATCCCAAGTTATCTTCTTTGAATAGAAGACCAAGAGACTTGACTCCAGTCCTCTAATGGTCCTGCTGCCATCTTAATGGGGTCTGCAGTACACTTAGTGAATATAGACTCTACCTAGGGATGCCAGCCTCCAGGTGGGACCTGAGGATCTCCCAGAACCTCCAAACTAGAGATATCAGTTCTCCTGAAGAAAATGGATGCTTTGGAGGGCGGACTCTATGGCATTGTACCCCACTGAGGTCCCTGTCCTCCCCAGACTCCATCCTCAAATCTTCAAGAGTTTCCCAGTATGAGGCTGGCACCTTTCCCTGCCCACACCCTGCTGGTGGCCAAGGGGGACTTGAAAATGCTAACTGCACCTTTTGTCACTTTCCTTCTCTTACTGAGAGAACAAGAGGATATCTTAGTAGAGCTCTCCCAACAAAATGCATCCCCACTTGGCCACTAGCATTTCTCACATTTTGCCACTTACAGGGCAAGTTCAAAATTAAGCCTCCCGAGGTATTTTGCTGCCAACCACCAGGTAGTGGCAGGAGATCTCCCAGAATTACAACTGGTCCCCAGACAGCAGAGATCAGGTCACCTGGAGAAAACGGCTGTTTTGGAAGGTGGACAGTATGGCATTGTACCTTGCTGAAGTCCCTCCACTCTCTAAACGCTTCCTTCCCCAGGATCCACACCTAAAATCTCAAGGTCTTTCACAATTCAGAACTGGCAACCCTGCTTGCTGTTCTTATTGCAGATGTGTGTGTTAGAACCATTTTTCTATGCCTCAGCTTGGGAGAAAGTGACTAGGAATAAGAAAGGGTGCTTTAGCTCCATGGCTATCCAGGGGAACTGACAAGTTCGGGGGTAGATTCAGTCTCTGGAACTCCATGCCTGCTTCTCAGCATGTGAGGTAGAAACCGTGGCTCAGCGTGATGTTATGGTTAGAATGTCACACTAGGAACCATGGAGCTTGTTTGGTGACACTAGACTGCCAGTTACTCTCTTTCAGCCTAATTTACCTCACAGGGCTGTGGTGAAAATAAAATGGATGAGGTTCAAGTGCTGTTGGGAGTTCCCTGGAGGATGAGCAGGATAAAACGTATCAAAGAAAGTCAAACACTTCAGAGCAGAAGTCGATTGGGATGTGCATGTGTGAGATGACACAACTGAATCTTTCTCCTTTACACTAAAAAACAAATATCTATATGCAAGTAAATCTAAATCTGTCCAGGAGAAGGCTGCATTTCTTAGTTTGGACAGCTAGTGTGGTGTAGTGGTTACAGTGCCACACTAGGATCTGACAGACCTGAATTCAGTTCCCCACTCTACAATAGCTTTCTGGGTGGTCTTGATCTAGTCACATGCTCACAGCTCTAACCTACCTCAGGATAAACCTCAGCTCTTGCCTACCTTGTAAAGATAAAATGGTAAGAATGTAGTAAATCACTTTGTGTCCCCATTTGGGAGGAAAGGGGGTGTAAACAAAGTAAAATACATTTATCCCTACTGTCAGGTTTTCTGTGTGGTGGGAATCTTTTTATATAAAGAAATCTTCAATTCTATCTCTATCAGCAGTCAATTGGTACTCCCAGAAATGGTTTTCCACTTCATCTACTCATGGTGATCCTGCCCACATTGCCTTCCTCTGCATAAGAACCCAGTCTTCCTTAGTGGTCTCCCATCCAATTACTGTCTGTGGCCTACCTTATTTAATTTCAAAGCTCTGATTAGCTCAGGCTAAGTTGGCCTATTTGGACTAATTGAACTAGCTGGGTGACCCAGGCTAGCCTGATCTCATCAGATCTCAACTGCAAAGCAGGGTCAGCCCTGGTAAGCATTTGGATGAGGGACCACCAAGGAATACCAGGGTTGCTATGCAGAGGAAAGCAATGGCAAACCACCTCTGAACATCTCTTGCTTTGAAAACTTGACAGGGTTGCCATAAATTGGTTGTCACTTGGGTACATAGAGAAGGTGACTGATTCAGTGCCACCCAATGGATTGGATCCAGCCAGGGTTCTTTCTGTTTGTTCATGCAGGTCCCATGGTATCTAGCATGGCCTCCTCTTCCTCCTACGTAGTTGAAGAGGACCCCCTCCTCATTTTCATCAGCAGAAAAACAGATTGATCTAATGCACTGATGTTTGGAACTGTTTGGAGCCAACATAACAGATGCAAGCCATTTTACAACGTTTGTAGGAAAATGTTCTGTGAAAGGTGAAAGCCTACTGTTTATTTTGCCTAGCTGCATTAAAAATAGTCTCTGAACCATTTTTTAAAATTTCTTTTCTGTGACAAACATTCCTGTGACTATAATCATACCTCTTCACATAAGCAAGATGCAACTAGTCAAACATTACAGGGCTTTCTAAGCAATTAACTACAATAGGCAGCACTACAAAAAAATTAATGACTGTTGTTCCACTCTCTCGCATGCTGTAGAAAAATGAATTCTGAAGTAGTCTAAGAGTCATTAGACTTTTATTAGTTTAATGATCATATGCATAAAAGAGGATACTAGGGCTTAATATCATTATAAGTCCTTACTGTCCCACATCACAATTCTGTTTCAGAATTAGAGCGATACATGATGCTTGCTTTGATATTCATACACAGCCACTTATCCTTATTAACTCTTCAAAAATTATCAGGAAAGCTCCCTTGCTGCTTCTGGGTATCCTTTTTCATCTAAAATTCATGTTTTTGAAACTAAAGGACAAGTGGGCTGACATTTGTTTGGACATTCTATGCTTTCTTTTAAAAATACAGGAAGGAAGAACTGAGCTAACACAGCTTTTGCATGGAAAATACTCTTGAGACATGAAGTATCTATATATTAATGGGTGGAAACACAATAATTTTAGTCTGCTTTAGGTTTAATTTTTTTCACAATGAGCAAGAGAAAGGAATCCTGGCAGCATCATTACCAACTGTGAAAGACCCAGGCTGAAATAGTATCTCCTTTTCCCCTGCAGGTATTTGAGCCTGGATGTGGCCAAAGGTTTGGGCTATGTGGCTCTTGATTCTCTGCCTGTGGTCCTTTGTGAGCTGGGTGGTAGAGCCAGCATCAGACCAGGATGTTAGCTCCAGCATGGTGTAGTGGTTAAGAGCAGGTGGACTCTAATCTGGAGAACCGGGTTGGATTCTTATCTGGTGGCTTCTTATCTGATGAAGCAGGTGGATTCTTATCTGATGAACCAGATTTGTTTTCCCACTCCTACATTCCTGCTGGGTGACCTTGGGCTGGTCACAGTTCTCTCAGAACTCTCTCAGCCCCACCTTTTTCACAAGGTATCTGTAGGTTTGCAAGCTGTCTTGAGTTTCCTTTTAAGGGAGAAAAGCAAGGTATAACCAAACTCCTTTTTTATTTATGTGTTTAATAATTGTTGTTTCTTTGTAAACTGCTTTGAATTTCCATTAGGGAGAAAAAATAGGGATGAAATACTGAAATTAAATAGTTCGTATCAGAGTTGTGCACCCTAAGGGTGGGTGGGGGGAACCCAGCTTGAAACAAACCTGCTTCAGTGCTTACATTTTCTTCCGTTTACCAAGTGTATGATGAAGCCATTCCAGATGGAAAAATCTGTGTCTTCATATGTAGTTAATTCTATAGAATTCTTCAGAAAGTATATCTGAAGATCTTTGCAATGAAATAGAAGATTTCCACCCATATGTGGGAAAACTAATATTAAGCAAACTTTTAAAATGTTTATTACATTTCTTATACATAACACAAATTTAACATCATGCATTTATAATTCACAAATAGATCCACATATATATTTCATAAAAATAAATATTAAGCAATCTTAGTTGGTCCATGCAATGCTATACAGAATGAGTTCAGTCTGAGTTCTGCATAGATTCACACATTTGTTTGTTTGCTTGAAAACATTTTATGCCACCTTTCCACAAAATCAGGATTTCTGAGAGAGTAAATATTAAAACATTTGAACAATTAAAAACATTTTAAATATCAAATAATTAAATAAAAACAAATAAACAGTGGGGAGAACCAGTTACAATTATTGGAGGTATGCCCAACAAAACGAAAAAGTCTTCACCTGCCAGTGGAAGAAATCCATTGCCAGATACAGACAAATCTCCCTTGGGAGAGAGTTCCAAAATTTTGGGAGTACCAACTGGTTCTGTAAAAAAAACTTTAAGCACAAATTCTTCCTTGGAAAGGGGCTTTAAACTAAAATCTTATGCTCACTTAAGCTGAAGTGAAGACTATCATTGAACCCAAGGGATTTACTTCAAAATAAATATTAAGAATGCTAATCTACAAGTGTTTAAGATTGACTGGCTTGTGGTACCACTGTCCCAAATCAAAGGTGATCAAACTTCTTATAGTTTGTACAGGATTTCTATAGTAAGAGTCTGAGCTTTATTGCCACCCTATTTGCATATTTTTATTCCATCCATCCCCCAAGGAATGCAAGGTGGCATGCATCGTTCTCTGTTCTTCCGTTATGTCCTTTCAACAGGCTGTTGAGGTAGGTAAGACTGTGTGACTGGTCCATGGTCACCTGATTAATTTAATGGCCAAGTCAAGATTTGAATTTGATCTTCCCACTCCCCAGGCATTACCTTAACCAAACAATGGTTCTGGATCTTTTTTTCTAAATAATTCAAGGCTGACGAAATATTAAATTTGAAGCAAATATTTTTGGACAATATTTTTCAACAGTATTTTAGTGATGGAAATTTTACAAAATTTCTGAAGTCACCCAGGTATAAATCTCTTTTTTCTCCTTTTTTGGGAGGCAGGTGGGGACCAGCAATTTTGGAAAACATTGAAATATATGCAATACTTACTTAATTATCAAACCTAAGCGTATGTTACTGATTTAACAACATATAATGTATTATTTATAACTTTGCACATAAAATATGTACTTTTTTGACATACTGATGGAACTTAAAAAGGATCAGTGTCTTTATTTTCTATGAGAAAAACTGCAATCATATCTCGTACTTGGGAAACAGTTGCAAATTGCTGTACCCTGTCCTACCACACCACATGGATTTTTTTTGCCATCTGAGAGATAAAGAAAGGTAGAAAACAAATTCTGTAGTAAAGTGTATTATTTGGACAGAACAATCACATACATTCTCAGTTGGTAGAACTGCCAACGTATTTGGATATTAAGTTAATTCCTATAACACTGTAAATGTTGACTGTTTCAATAATGCATTATTAAACAAATTTTAATGCATTAACTGTTGCAAAAACATTTACATTTAACCAATTTTAATGTTGTATATGGCTACTGTATACATGGGAATTATCATTATCTAATTCTGAAGACCGTCTTACATTAAAAACTTCCATAGTAAACATTCTGAATAAAACATTGTCTTTCCAAAAACTGTGTCATTCCAAAAACAAAACAAAAACACATACTTTTGAAGCATCTTTCAACATTCTTAATTTTTCCATTAAGAAAAATCAGACTTTTTCATTCTAAACATTTGGAATGAGTAAAATAGTTTTTTCTCACTGTAAAAGACAAAATAATATTTTTTTTCTTACAGTGCTCCCCAAAATTTTCCTATTGCCATTGGGGAAAAAATGAGAAAGTATTCTGATACTTTTTTCAGACTATACATTTTGAATATGAAAAACCTTGTCACAAGAAGCATTTCACCAATTTCATAAGTTTGTTAATGTTTCCCAAAATGTCCCAGTTTTTCCATCAGAAAAAAAAATTAGTCCTGGGGAAGCAGAGCACATACAATCCATCTTGTCCCCAATTTCCCTATTATTTCCTGGCCTTTCACACTTCTAATTTTATTGCATTGGTAGTTTTTTCAAATGCACACTATTGTTATTGCTTGAGTATGGTACCTCGATCTGGGCAGCCCAACCCTGTTTGGGGGTGAGATGGCTTTTGGAACTGGCATAGGGCAACAACACTTTTGCCCACCACACTGGCATAAGTGGCACTGAAGCCATCAGGAGGGCAAACTAGGAGTTGGCTGGGCACCATGGTGGTCAGTGGTCCAAAAGAAAGCCTGGCTTCCCAGCATGGCTCCTGGCGGTGGAGCCCACATGAATCAGCCTCCACCAGACTTTTATGCAAAAACAGTAGTGTAAGTCTGTTTCTTCGATGGGGCTCTTCAGGAGACAGGAGGGATTTTGAATTTCCTTCTGACCTACACAGCCCAGAGTCGCTTTGGAGGTGGTTCACTGCTGCTTTTGCTGCACCATTCCCAGCTGCCGCAGTGCTCTTCCACATATGTCTGGATTGTACTGTTAGTAACTGACAAGGAAGGTCTGCTATCAAGGCCAAAGTATTCAAAAAGTTTCTTTCCCAAAGCCCAAACTTCAATATTATATTGCATTGTGAGAAGCTGTACTGATGGAATCATCAATCCCATACAAAGTATTCAAAAAGTTTCTTTCCCAAAGCCCAAACTCATCACATGTCAAGTGGTGAGTTTGTTAGTAGTGCACCTCAAAAAGCCTTAAACTGAGACATAACATTGTACAGGATGGATTAGTTACCTCTGTAATGACTGATAAGAGTTTTGCCATACAGACTACTGCCTAAATTGCCTAAGACATTAAGGCTAATTGTTGACTTGTATTCATGGGCCATCAATCCATTTATTTCCTAGATGGAAAATGAAAAGCATGGATCATGTTAGCATCCCTAGTATCAATTCAGCATCTCTAATGCCAAGTGTTATTTAATTGTGACCCTTAAATAGTTAAAATTCTGCATCTACAATTTATACATTTTATTAATTTTATTAATACATTTATTTCCCATCTATTCTTTTGGTTCAATGGTAAAATGTACATTCTTGTTTTAAGAAACAATCTTGTTCCTGAATCCAAATAATTCAATAAGCCAAGTTCTAACTTGAGGGCTTTTAAGTATGATGCATCCAGCATCTTCAAGTATAGCATTTAAATTATATTTTGTATGACTAGCTGGAATTTGAACACCAAATGGAACTAAATTGTGAAACCAAATGGAATTATTACATCCATATTCACACAGTGCTAGTGATACGTTTCTATTTCAGACCTGTTTAATTTGTGAACAATCATACATTTCACTAATTTCAACTCATTTGAAGATCTTGGTATTCCAGCCTTTCTTTCTCAGACAATCAATAACACCTGCCTTTCTGAGCTATTTGCTTCCTTTCTGGTGATGCATTGCAGGAAATGACAGCAAGGTGCAGAATGGGATTGAATGGACAGGGAGACAATGCCGCCATTTGTCTTAGACGAGGTGATGGATGATGGAAGGATTTCTATGCGATATGGGCAACTTCAATGTCCTGAGATAGTGACAAATCACACACATTACACACTAAATGCCATCTGCTTCTTCCTCTGACTTTCCATTTGTAAATATTGTAATCAGAGTTGGCAGAAAGATCTTCAAATTAGTTTTAGTACCATGAGTAAATTGTACATTTTCTTAATTTTTGTTTGACCAGATGCTTAGCTCTGGAGGAAATTTAGCTTGTGAAAACCTTTACTAAAAAATCATGTTGGATATGCCCGCTTCTGAAACTTGTCATATCTCCACTTTTCAACCTTGTCATTTATACCTTGACACTATTTGCAAAAGACACTTCAAGAACCTGGCAAAATATATGCAATCAAATAAAGCAGCAGAGAACAAAAGAGTGGTGGCAGTTTATGGAAAAGCAATACAAGATGGGTAGATTTTCTTGGGCCGTTTCCGCACGGGCAAAATATGACGTCGTCGCAACGGAAAAAGAAGCGTCAGATAAGAAAGACGCCTTCGCTACGTTAGCCGCGGAGGTGCGCAGTCGCCGCCGCCGGAAACGCTTAAACCGGGCGCCAAGACGTGTGTATGCAGAAAACGCTAAAACCACTCTTTTTCCCCATGTGACGATCACGCCTGACTGCGCTTAACAGCCGCCACGGAGCTGTCGTCACAAATGGCGCCGGGCCTGCATCGGGCCGCGCGCAGGCTAACGCCGCTGACGCCGGCTCGCGCCCGCGCACCGTCATTTCTGGGCGGGCTGCGGACGCTCAAGTAGCTCCGCCAGTTCGTGTGAACGCTTTTTTTTGGATGCGCCGCGAATTTGCGACGCCATCGCCGTTGAAGTATATCAGGCGAAACGGCCTTTGTACGTTCGCATCGGCAAAATAATATGACGCCGTCGCAACGAAAAAAGAAGTTGCCAGAGGAGCGTCGCGAGCGGGCGAGGTGCGCAGTCGGCCGCCGCGAAAACGCTAAACCGGCGCGAAGACGGTGTATGCAGAAAACGCTTAAAACCACTCTTTTTCCCCATGTGACGCATCGACGCCGCACTCGTGCGAACAGCCGCCACGGAGCTGTCGTCACAAATGGCGTCGGGCCTGCTTGAAACCCTGATCAAAATGTGCAGGTTGAAACCCTGATCAAAATGTGCAGTTTATTTTAAAACTTGGTTTAAACAATATTAAATTTCCAGTAGGGAATTGACTAGAGTTACTTAGTTCAGTGTGTATGGTAACAAACTCAAGCTTCAGATACATTATTTTGCTTTTGCTTGTTTCTTGAGGAATGTTTTACCTCTCAATAAATGAAATATTTTTTATTGGTTCTGAGTGTTTTTTTGTCAACCAAATCAGAATACACGCAGTAGCAGAGAGTTCCTCTTGCTCTACTTGGTGGCAGCGTGCATGGTTTGGTTTATACTCAGTAGCTGTTTGAGCTCCCAATGGCACCTGGTGGGCCACTGCGAGTAGCAGAGAGCTGGACTAGATGGACTCTGGTCTGATCCAGCTGGCTTGTTCTTAAGCAAAGGATTGATTTAGTGTTAAGCTAGCATGGAAGGTCAGAGTTCTGATTCATGCAGGCAGGAGGATGTCCCAGTGGTTAGACCATGCCAGCCAGCCTCACAGAATAGGCAGATGGCAGAGCTGCAGGTCACCCTAGAGGATTTCAGAAGAAGCATAGTAGTAAGTTCAGATGAGCCAGGAGCGAGTGATGAACTGGTAACCCAGAGGACTGGAGCCAGGAGACAGCTGCTGTCAAGTGAGAGGCTGATAACCCTCAGTGATGATGATGGTGAGAGGCCAGGCATGCACTTCAGAGAACCATCACCAATCAGAGGAGCCAGACAGGACAGCCTAGAGATGGAAGATTCATCAGTGCCGACTAGCACAGAGGGATGGATGAAAATGCTTTAAACCTTTATGCAGATTCAGCAGACCACCATGAACCTGTTAGTACAGGACAGACTGAGAGAGGCAAACACAGCATTGCTGAAAAATGGTTTCCTCGGTACCAAGCTGGTGAGTCTGTAGGAAGCTTTTTGGCATTATTTGAAGCTGCATTAAGAGATAATGAGGTCCCCAGATGAGAATATATTCAAGCCTTATGGCCGTGTGTGTCGGCCGAACTGGCACAACTCTTGGGCGAATTAACTCGGGGGGGGGGGGGGGGAGCTACATTTGAGAACTTTAAGAAACAAGCCTTATCTCGGTTTGGGAAAACAGAGACTCAATTGAGAGATGAATTTAGGAGAGCTTTTCCCAGGGGCAAAGAAAATTATACTGCTTTTATGGCCCGACTCAAGCGTACTGCTCAACAATGGTTCAGAGATGCCAACGTGAAATCAGTGGAGCAAGCATGCCAGTTAATTGTAAAAGAACAATTTTTTGAAATTCTTCCAGAAGATATTTCTACTATTGTCCAGTCTAAGGATGGCTTTGATTTATTGGAATTAGCAGCCTTTACTGATCACATGACCAGTATAAAAAGTAAAAAAAAAAAAGGTTTCCTTCCATCCCAGAGAAGCAAGTGTGTTTTAAGACCACTTCCAAGATTCCTGAACCAAGCGGTAAAGCTTTTGCACCAAAGAGAGAATTGCCTTGAAAACCTAGCCGGCCAACTGAGTCATCTACACCTAAAGTGATTGTATGCTTTAATTGTAAAAGAGAGGGACATTTCCATAACAATTGCCCTGACCTGAACAAAAAAACCAGGATACAGTTGTTTGTGGGAGACAGGATTTTACAGCAGACAGAAAATGGGGAGTGTAGAAATAGCAGCACTGATTATAACTCCAGCCAATCAAACAGTGAAGATGAACCTATGGAAATGGTTGGAAGAAAGGCGAAACAACCTTGGCCTGACTCTCACATGAAAGTCAAAAGACTCCGAGATCGTGGAGCTCCGGCCCAGTCTGCTGATTCAAGCGTTGTGGTGAGAGTTAGCAGATTGTGAACACCGATCATATTATTTCAGGAAAGCAGAGACAATGGGTGGGGGCTTTCCGCACCATGAAAGTTCATCTTGGGGGGAAAGTGTGGGTGAATGGTTGTATCGATACTGGCGCAGACTTAAGCTCAATATCATTGAGCATAAAATTGTGGGGAATGTGAGCATTACCCCTTATGAAAAGCCTTCTATGTATCAAGATTTGGCGTTGATTCATATTGAGACGCTTAAACAAAACATACATGTAATTGTACATGATAATTCTGAAACTCAATTTGTTATTGGGGCTGATATAATGTATTTGAAATCGATTGTGACTAGGTCCCAAACAAAGAAAGGAAAAGATACTCAAGAGGGGATGAAGGGCTTCGAAAGAGATAAAAGGACAAACTTTGCTGAAGTCAACCTGGAAAATTAAGGAGGGAAACTCACAGTTAAGAAATTGCCAAACACCTAGCAAACAAGAAAATGAGAAGGAAGAGGGGCAGTTTGAAACTTTTCCCTCTGGCCCTATCCTGCCATAGTTAGCTCAGGAGGGTAGATGGGCAATTTGATACTTTTCCATCTAACCCTGAAGGAGTTATAGTATACCTGGTATCAGAATGATTTTAAAAAAGAGCAGAATCTGTGTCCCACATTAGAAAAGGCAAGAAAGAAAGCAAAGTTGCCTCTTATTGCAGTTTCAAGGGACTATCCAGAAAGATTTGACAAAATGGGTTATTGTATCGAGAGCACTGGCAACCAGGATGTTCTGAGGCTTGGGAGGTTTTTTTCACAATTTGTAGTTCCAAAGGCTGTGAAGGATTTTTGTAAGTCATGTGATATTTGCCAATGGGGCAGACATGCTACTGATAAGACCTGATGTGAACTTCAGGAAGCTTTACAAAAGGTTAGAGAAGTGGCAGGAGAAAATCTAAGACAATTTAGTTGCTGATGCTTTAAGTCGCTGTGGTTAATGTATGGGACCATTGGTTGATCTCTGTTAACAAGTACATGTATGTTGCTTATTGCTATTGTCTATTAACTTGAGAGCTATAAATTTTGTGACATTAATCCCCAAAATTTTGGCTTGGGAGGGGCATGTGAAGAGATTGCATGCTGGGAGAAATTTTCAAGAGTGAACATTGTATCAGCGGCAGTTAAGGCAGTTAAACTAAGCCCGCACACTGAGGGGGTTGAAAAAAGCTCTCTGGATATAGAAGTGTGTAGTTATGTGAGAACAGATTGTTTACAGTTCAGCTAGAACTTGAAATGTGAAACAAATGAACTGTAACTAAAAGAGTTACTTAGTTTAGTGTATATGGGTAACAAACTCAAGCTTCAGATACATTATTTTGATTTTGCTTGTTTCTTGAGGAATATTTTACCTCTCAATAAATGCAATATTTTTATTAGTTCTGAGTGCTTTATGTCAACCAAATCAGAATCCACACAGTAGCAGAGAGTTCCTCTTGCTCTACTATGGTGCTATATGGTTGCTGTGGAGGAATGGGTCTGCTGCGACCCACAAGCCTTATTCCACCCCTTACCTTCTCCCAGGGGTTCCCAACTCCTCCTGGGGGTGGGGCTTCTAACTCAGGTAACTTCTGCCACCACCTGACTGTTGTAGGAATTGCCCACTGGGGAGTGTCAGGACCCCCTTCCTTTCTGCCTCTGAGGCCTCGCCTCTCTGTCTCCCACTCCCCCACTCCAGGACATCATAGGGGACAATTTACTGTTTGGTGTACCCCCGGAAGAACAGCTGCTTGCCAACTGCCAACCTTCCCCCTCTGGACACCCCCTTTTAAAAATAGTTTGTCCAAAATGGTGGAGGTCTTTGTGGTGCACAAAACTTCTACCAGCACCCAAAGTCAAAAAGTATTTACTAGAAAGAAATGTTTACCAGCATACTTTTAGCACAGCACCAGATTGAGCAAGGGATCTGAAGCAAAAATGAGAGAATTCAATTTATTCCCCTCTTTTTACACATGCCCTATCAGATTTTAGAACATATGGCAGGCTCTTGAGTTTAGGATGTTATAGATCTCAACAGTTTTCATTACCTGGAAGTCTCCCAATTCTCTTGCATAGTACATGGTCAAAATGGCTGCTTCCTCCACACCTCAGATGGGAGCTCTGTCTCCCCTGAGAGATCCAGCCAAAAGAAACTTTCCTCCTTGCTCCCAGGAGTTTTATTCATTCTTCTTCTCTACCCAGGTAAGCCTGGGTCAAAGAACCTTTTTCTGGAGCCTCCAGGGACAGGGCTAGAGTTTGACACATTCCATTGTCTCTTCCTACCTCTATTAGCATTTCTAAAAAAAGATAGTTGAGGTGAGGATGGAAAGCAATGAACTGAATTCCTCCTTTCCTCCTGCTTGGAAAAAAATGGTTAAAAGTTCCCTTCAAACCTCAAGTGGGAAAAGCTGTTCATAAATGCCATGAAGTTCCAGAAATCAATGTGGTTATGATCAGGTAGAGTGGCTTGGATCCTATGCATTTCAAGTAGAACTGCACTACGTCAGTGGCAACTTTTATACCTCTCCCCTCTGGCAGCAACCTTAAATGACCATCAGAATAGTGTCCCCATGAAACATTGTGCAGGTCAAAATGTGGTGTTGCAATATTAGGGGAGAATCAGAAAAAAAAAGTCCTGCCCTCTTCTGTGAGTAGAAATACCTAGCACTACTGGGAAGAGAGAGAAGAATCTGATCCAAAAAAATTCTGGGGTATCTTCCTGCTGTTTTGTGCTGGAGACCCATAGTATAAAATTCTGGTATCATTAAAAGAATCGGAATGCATTTAGATATATGAGCACACTGTGTTAATGAAATTCAGGATATTCATTTGTTGGTGCCACATGAAGACCTAGGTACTATATACAGAGACTTGACCACTGAGTCATGGAACATGAGGAACAGACCTGCATCATACAAAGTAGAAAAATTATTTAGCTCAGAACTGTTACAGTGGGGTCACAAGTATTCTAGAGAATCATCAATTCATTTGTTCTGTGGTATGCAAAAAGTCTATCAAGCGTTTCCAATTATCTGTGAATTCAAATAAGTTCTTTTCTGCAATCAAAGAAATAGATTTTGCCATCTCCCCCAGTCTGACAAGCCATAAGAACATAAGAAAGAGCCTGCTGGATCAAATCCAGAGTCCATTTAGTCCAGCACTCTGCTACTCGCAGTGGCCCACCAGATGCCTTTGGGAGCTTACATGCTGGATGTGAAAGCAATGGCCTTCTGCTGCTGCTGCCAACTGCCAACCTTCCCCCTCTGTTCTGGTCTGCTAAGGTATTTGCAATCTCAGATCAAGGAAGATCAAGATTGGTAGCCACAGATTGACTTCTCCTCCATAAACCTGTCCAAGCCCCCTTTAAAGCTATCCAGGTTAATGGCCATCACCACCTCCTGTAGCAGCATATTCCAAACTCCAATCGTGCATAGAAGCCAATCTTCCATTGTAAGTATGGATGAAGTTTTTCATTTTTGTGCGTATAATATTCTCCCTAATGATACCATGTATAAAAACAAAGTTCCATCCCCCCCTCACAACCCCCCCCCCCCGCCTATCCATAAAACCAAAAAAATATGCCTCTGGTTTCATTTTTATATTACTTTTAAAAATCTTCTAGATTATTATGTGAATTTGCATTCAATTTCTTTTCAGCTTCCTTACATCCATCATAGATGATAAAATGAGCCTTCTTGATATTCACATTTCCAACACCAATTTGAAACATTTTCTCCATTTTTTCCAATTTCTCCAGTGATAAGTATCAGTGATACATCAACAATACAAGGGTGATATTGAAATTTGTGGACACTATCTATTAACATCTCAGATTATGAGTAGTTCTACATGTTATTTTTTCCAGTGTAGAGATTAAATATGGTAGTTCTACATGTTATTCTTTCCAGTTTAGAGATTAATTGTAGTTTGGAAATAGAAGGGAAACCAGCTTCCCAATGCAACCACAACATGTACCCAAAACCTGGTCATTAGAGACTTGTCTCCAGGTTGGAAAAAAACCTGGTGTCTAAAGCATTCCTAAGAAATGTGGGGCAGGGTGAGCTGAGTAGAGCTTTTCACTCTGAGGCCACTTCTGCACAGCCCAAAAACAGCGCCCTAGAAATGGCAAAAACACTGTCCCTGGGGCACTGTTCGCACAGCTGCCGCAGAGCAGCAGCACCGTGCTCACCCCCACAATTGGCGCGAAAATGCTCAATGTAGAGCCACCTCTGCAGTGCACAGCAGCTTCAGTGCCACCTGCACGAGACCATGCAAATGGTCTCATACCTTCACCGGCATTAATTATGCTGGTGGAGAGCTGCTGAGAGTTTGTGATTTTATCACCATACAAAATTTAATTCCTTTTCTGGCTACTCTTTTCTAAAGAGTTCCTTGATTATAGTGGCTGGGGCTACTGAGTGGTCTGGGAGACAAAATTCTGGGTAGGAGTTGGTTAGCTTGGAAGCCCCGATGTAAATATGATGCCACCAGTGTGTCTATGAATTCAGCAGTGCCTTTATTAAGGGGTAGGGAAGATATGAACACTGATTGGCCAATTTGTACTCACATCAAATCACATAATTTTTTTATATGATACTTGTGTTGTGTCTGGATGATCTGAGAGAGGATGAAGAGGATCTTTGTCAGGAGCACCATGATATTTCTTGGACATTCCTGATGTCATCCTTTTTAAAACATGAGAACTGTGCACAAGATATATATATAGAGAGATGAACCCAAGCCTCCATTCAGTCATAAACTCCCAGGGTAACTTCCAAAGAAGAAAAAGAGGAGAAAGAAGAGGAGCAGCAGTTGCTTTTCATACTCTGGTTTTCTGTACCATAAGGATTCTCAAAGTGACTTACAATTACTTTCCCCTTCCTCATCAGGCACCTTGTGAAATAGGTGGGCTTGAAAGAGTTTGAGATAACTAATGACTAACCTAGAGTTGGCAGGCTTCAGGTGGAGGAGTGGGGAATCAAACCTGGTTCCCAGATTAGAGTCTATTGCTGGTTTTAACCACTACATCATATTGGGCTGTCAGTCTGCATTTCCTTCCTCCTACTGGGGCAGCCCAATCCAAGAGGGGGAGGGAAGATAAGTGGTTAAGGATGGCACTGCCGTGCTGCCTCCAAAGAGCCAACTGGTTGTAAGGAAGAAGAGAAAGACTTTGCTCCCCCAGGAAGCCCATTGCATCGAGTGATTTATACCGTACTTTTCAGTGGTGTAAGTCTATGCTGCTAGAAGAAGGTGTTCCTTGCCTGGAAGTACACTATGAAAGTACACTGGGAATGCCTCTGGAATGCCCCCTGACACTGGTACAGGCTTCTGCGATGAAGGTTGGAAGGACCAGTTTCGGGGTTTGGCCATTGTGCAGTTGCGCGGCAGCCCAACACCGAAGTAAGTGGCCCAATACCAGCATCCATGCCACTCTGCACAGTGCAGTGGGCACAAACATTGGCTAAGGGCTCCTACTGCTTCCAGTGTGACTTCAGACCTTTCCTTTGGATTGCACAGTTAAACAATAGACATGTCAGATTTGCTGTGATAATGTGCAGGCAAGGGTCAGTTAACCCTTCTTCAGATGAGCTGTCAGCTGCAGCAGGGGTTTCTTCAGAGGAGCTTTCAGTTGCAGCGGGGGGGGGCATGACAGATACTGAGATCAGTAGTAAAAAAAATCCACACAAAAAGCATGCAAAATCAAAATAGGCACCTCCAAGAGCAGCTTGTACCAACCAACTACTATGGTGGGTACTCTACAATGTTGTCATGTGACATCACCCCATGAGTCAGTAATAACCCAGTGCTTGCACAGGGGACTACCTTGGCCTTGACCTTTCCCCCCGGCTAAAGTCTCTGTCCATAGAATCATGCTGACAATTAGTTCATGTTTACACAAGGTGGTTTGTGAACTGTCCTTTGTGGATATGATTACTTATCCATCAGTTCAGTTTCCATTCAGCACTGCCAGATCTTAGCATCCTGGAGTCCCCCCGAAAATTCAGAGCAGGAGCATTCCTGACAGATGGCTGTCCATCATCTTCTTGAAGACCTGCCATAAGAGAAGAGTAATTTTGTTCAATTGGCAAACTGGTCTTATCTGTAAGAAGTTTCTCTTCATGTCCAATTAAAATCTACCCTTCTGCAACTTAAGGTAATTAGATCTAACAGCAGAGGACAATTCCTATGGGTATCTGAGGATGGCAATCACATCTTCCCCACAATCTTCTATTCAGATTTCGCATACTCGTTTCTTTCCATTTTAACTCATAGAATGTACATCCTCTGACTGTCTTTGTTGTCCTCTGCTTCTGTTCTAGTTTGTCTACATCTTTCTTAAAACACAGTACTGAAGACAGGATCTGGTGCTCCAGAAGAGATTTACTTATTTTAATTCAGCCTAAAATTGAATTAGCCCTTTTCCTATAACAGCACTACACTTATCCTTAAACATATTCTGCCCAGTCACTCTATCATTAATTGTAAGACTTCATTGAAACTTTAACTGCACCAAATATGAAAGGAATCAGGACTCTGATTCACAATCCATTACTCCAAGGTTGTCAGCCTGTGTGTGTTTTCATTCCCAGTCTCTTTGCTTCTTCCATTCTTTTCACAGTCATTTCACCTTTCTTAACTGCTGTGAAATCTTCATGCTCATTCTATCCAGCTGGCTTATGGCCACATATTCTAATAAGGCTTTCCATCTGGGCAACTTCTGGATCACACAGTAGTCATATTTTTCTGAGGGCAATTGAGACTGTCCCTCGCTAAGAGAAAGAGATTTGCAATAATATTTATATGAGTCAGCTCAGCTGACCTACTAGAGCAGTGGTGGTGAACCTATGGCATTCCAGATGTTCATGGACTACAATTCCCATCAGCCCCTGCCAGCATGGCCAATTGGCCAATTGATGGGAATTGTAGTCCATGAACATCTGGAATGCCATAGGTTCGCCACCACGGTACTAGAGCATTCTTGTGTTTACAAGTCTTATTAAAGTTATTTTGTGCATTATATGATTTCTCCAACATGGGATTCCACCTCTGTGTAGAAAATCAAGGACACTCTGGATTGGGGAGGGAAGGTGACAAGGGATAGCTGGATATTGTAGGATCTCAGAAGCTAAGCAGGGTCACTCCTTGGAAGGGAAACCACCAAGGAAGACTCTGTAGAGGAAGGCAATAGCAAACTACCTCTGCTTCTCACTTGCCTTGAAAGCCCCTTACTGGGGTCATCATAAGTAATCTGCAAATTGATAACCCTTTACACATGCACACTCACACGCACACACACACACTGGACTGACTTGTGACAGTGTCTGTTTTGCTGCAAATAACCTGACACTGTAACAGATGCCAGATCATCATTTTTGCAGCAAAAAGAATACTTGTGTGGCACTCTAGAAGACATTATTTGTTCTTCCAAGTACCAGAAGTGCTAATTTGTACAGTGGCTGTGCTTTTATATTGTTGCTGCCCTCTAGCGACTGTTCAAAGTAACTTTTCTCTAACTGTACACACTTCCCCTGAATTTCTTTAGGAGGATTAACAGCGCTACTTTCCCTGTGGTTGCTCCATCACACTTTGCAGTTGGATAAGAAATAACCAAACTGCCTCTGCCAATAGAAAGATACTGATAGGGTGAGGCACCAGAGAGCCTCGTATATATTCAAACTGGAAGAAATAACTACCCTGCATTTCTCAGGATCTCCCCAAGACCTGTTTCTCGTGATGTAGAAAAGAGATGAGTACCTAATATATGTTCACATGGGCATGCATTCTTTTGAAGAGGATACACATCTCTAAATGTTAAAAAAAAACCCAGATGTCCAACATCTGAGATGGCCTCAGGTATGTGTATTTGGCATCCATTTCTTCTTAAAATGTGATAGGAAAACATGGATTGACACAGCTAGATCTGTGTCCAGTAGCACCTTAGAGAACTAGAGATCCCTAGTTTAATTCTCAAAAGCTTATGGCCAGAAAATCTTGTTAGTCTCTAAGGTCCTATTGGACTTGATTCTAGCTGTTCTACTGCAGACCAACATGGCTACACTTTGAAACTATCTTCATGGCAGACACACTTTGTCAAATGAAATGATCTGAATTTAATGTTCTCCAGTGAAACTGAGTTATATATATTCAAAGAAAGAAGAGCCCTGTGCATGTGTTAAAATGATCGTGCACATAATCCATACACAGTGTACAGATTATTTTTTCTTTGGACACATTTTGAGTATTGTTGAAGGCTTTCACGGCCGGATTCAACTGGTTCTGGTGGGTTTTCCGGGCTGTGTGGCCGTGGTCTGGTGGATCTTATTCCTAATGTTTCACCTGCATCTGTGGCTGGCATCTTCAGAAGTGTATCACAAAGGGAAGTCTGTTACACAGTGTGCTCGGCTGTTCACTCGCAAGTGGCTGAAACCTGGGATTTAAAAAAAGACTTGCTACTGGTGTGATTCTTTTAAAAAATGGTTTTGGGGGAAATAGCACAGGGCAGACTCATTTTAGGGGCAGGATCTGTCTGAAGTCCCCCCATGGGTTTTTTTTTACTGTCTTATACCTGCAGTTTATTGGCCCATGCAGAAACAATTTTCAGAAAATTTGTCCTCATCTTTGTTTGTAAAGTAATTAGTTCTTGGTACAGTAAATATATTTTAGTTCTACACTTTCCTTAGCACATATACTTCTATTTCAAAAGGGAAAAAAACTCTGCACATTCTTCATCTCAAACTCAAGAATAAATAAAGTTGGTCAGAGTTTCTCCTCAGATGTTAGGAGAAAGCATTTCATTCCCCCAGGAAAACACACACACACACACACACACACCACACACACACACGAGAGAGAGAGAGAGAGAGAGAGAGAGAGAGAGAGAGAGAGAGAGACATGAAAGCAAAACATGAAGGCTGTTTAGTGTGCCTTCAGGTTTTCTTAAATTTGAGAAGGAAAAAATAAGCAACATGCTTGTAGTTTATTTCTCTTTGTTTCTTTATATTGTCAAAAAAGGTTAGACAAAGGAAAAGCACAGGGAGCTGAAAGCACACAGCATTTGGAATGTACATTTTGGACACATACAAACTTATCATCTGGAAGAACTGCAGGGCAGCAAAATAAAACAGGATTCCAGGGGCACCTTAAAGAATAACAAAATTAATTCTAGACTCCTCTTTTATTTTGCTATTACAGGCTAACACAGGCACCCATTTGGAATTAGAACGTTGCAATTGCAAGAATCTGGCTTTGCAGAGTGCTGATTGGCTGACTCTTGTGCCAGTCACAAAGCCATCCACCCACAGTGCTGAAGTGGTTTTTCAAAGGGTTTCTAAAAAGCAGTAGCAAAATGTTTAGAAGCTCTGAGAAAAGGGACAAAGCACCAAAGAAGCAGATGTTCTGATAAACAAGCAAGCAGTGTTAGAGGGGAGTGGACAGTCACCCAAAATGGAAGGAAAGACTCAGTCATTGATTTGGAGGTTATCTTGTTCCTTTGTGGTTTTTGTCTAATGTTCATTGTTTTTTGTGTTGTTGTGTACTGAATGTATATGTGTATACAAGTTTGTAATGTCTGTTTTATTTTTATGTATTATGTCTATGTCTTATAGCAACAACAATAAAAATGAAAATTTAAAAAAAGATTTGGAGGTTATGTGTGTTCCCTTTTGGGATTAAATACATGAATAATCTACAGATCACTGGGAAGGCAAATGGACTGATATACAGGTTCAGATTGTTTTATTTGTTAAAAACATTGTTCAAATGATTTAATACTACACCATGTTCTTGAGCTCAGGTGACTGGAAGCTGTTCCAGACATCTTGGTGCTCCCTTCCACTCCTATGTTGCCCCAAAGCAGCCATCTTGCACCTGAGCTGGGTGGCAGAGGTCAGGTTCCAGGGAAGGGGGACATATCAAGTGCTATCCTCCCAGATGGAAGGCAGGCTGCTGAAGCCAGCAGTAGGGGCACAGGTGTTGGGAGGGGGGCTCCTCCCAAGTTATCTCTCTAAGTGCAAGATGAGTTGCAAAAGGTGCAAAGCCTTGTACTAGGGGCAGGCAGAGCTTTTTCCATGCTGCCATTGTTGAGTTGGCACTCAGGCTGCCAACCTCTACGTGATCAGTTTCCCTGGGGAAAATGGCAGCTTTGGAAGGTGAACTCTTTGGGATTATATCTGGCTGAAGTTCCTCCCTGAACTTTGCCCTTTCCAGGCTCCACCCCCGAATATTCACAAATGTCCTCAACCTGAAGCTGATATTCCAAACTGTGACCTGGGCCACTTGGGCATCACGCTGACTCTGCAGATGACTTCAGGTTGGTTCCAATAGAGATTATGTTTTAAACTGTTTTTGGGCTGCAGTCTGAAGAATATTTCCCACTTAATGAAATGGGACTTCTTTGGCCCACTGATTAAACCCTCATGTATCCCAGAGTACACAACCACGGGCCCAACTGTGCCTCTGGACCAGAAACCCAGCCCTTAACCTCATAGCAACTTCTCTTTGACAGTAACAAAGGCCGTTTCCGCAAGGCCTCCTTCCGCCCCCACGCCGCCAAGAGTGCGGGTGGCGTGGGGGCGGAAGCCCGTTCGCATGCAAGCATGCGAACGGGCAAAGCGGAGGCCGGCAGACGGCAGGCGGCTCCGCGATCGTGAGTCGCCTCTGCGCTTTTTCCCGCCTTCATTCTCAAACCTTTCCTCCTCGTTTCAGCCACTGCTGCCAAATCCGACCTCCAGGGCCGTCGGAGGGCAGCGTATGGCGGCTGTGACGCCCCGCAGGTGACGCAGGAGGATCAATCGCGTGAGTGGGGCGGAGACGGAGACAGCATCGCCTGGCGGCGCAGTTTGCACCGCCAGGAAGACGCCTTCAACAACAACCCTTTAAAGCGTTGTTAAGTTTAGGGTGGCTGTAGACGCCGCCCTGGGGGGAGGGAAGAAGAGAATCAGGCCGCTGTTGCGCTGCAGCAGCGGGCGCCAGGTGGGATCGGCGCGCCTGGGGGCGCCTTTTTTGGTTCTCCCAGGTCAAGTCATAAACCGGCCGTCAGTTGGAAGCGGCCACAGTCAGAAGGTTTTTCTAAAAAAATTAAATGGCCTGAGACCATTGTACCTGTGGGACTGCCTCTCCCATTACACCTCACCTTAAGAAAATTAGAAGAAAGGCTGCTAGAGAGTTCTCCAGTTTGTCAGTTGACTAAGAAATAGCTCTAAATATACGCTGTGTAATAAAATTTTAAATAATTTTTAAAATGTCCCTTTAGATGCAGTAGGCTTTTGATTGGCATATAGGTAAACTTCAACCATGCCGACAGGTATAATACTTGTGCTAAATGAACATAGCTTGAACTTAGGTGTGTTTACTCAAAGTAGGACCAATTGAGTTTTCTCCTGGGTAACTATGCTCATAGAAGAGAGAAGGAAACTATTTCACTCAAAATGAAGAAAATAATTGTTATAGGAAATGTGAGGAGGAGGGAAGGTTTCATTCAGACAACTTTCCTAAAATGAATGGAAGTTTTATTGCTGATGATTTAAAGCTTTAAATATGAAATATAAATGCAGGAGGGAAAGGAATGGGGTTTTAACTGTAGAAAATGGCTTTAATGAACAAGAAGTGATTCAAAGTTCTGGAAGGGATTTGTACTCCTTGATACTCATCAGCTCATGGCTATATGAGTCTTTAAGAACATAAGAACATAAGAAGTAGCCTGCTGGATCAGACCAGAGTCCATCTAGTCCAGCCCTCTGCTACTCGCAGTGGCCTACCAGGTGCCTTTGGGAGCTCACATGCAGGATGTGAAAACAATGGCTTCTGCTACTGCTGCTCCCGAGCACCTGGTCTGCTAATGCATTTGCAATCTCTGATCAAGGAGGATCAAGATTGGTAGCCATAGATTGACTTCTCCTCCATAAATCTGTCCAAGCCCTTTTTAAAGCTATCCAGGTTAGTGGTCATCACCTCCTGTGGCAAGTTCTGATGTTCCGCAATAAGTCAAGTTCTGATGTTCTGCAATAATCCCCAATCCTCTTCTGTGTTTTGACTCAGTTGAGTGGCCCTACTGCATCCAGACAGCTACATTCTTTAATCAAATTTGTCTTAGCATTACCAAAAGGATCTTAAAATTTGTAAAACTCAGTATTATTCATAGCCAAAGTATAATAAGAAATCCCTGCATTTCAAAAAGGCAGAAATTCAATCTGTGGGAACTGTTTGCTAGATCTGGAAGAGAAAACCCCAACAAAAACTAGCAAACAAAAACAAAACCAAGAACAAGCTGAACCTGAGCTGCGCTGCAGCCTCCCAATTATTTCCAGGATATCCCAAAAAATCCCAGATATATTTGGGTTACCTGATTATATCCAAAAATTACCAATAAGGTTTTTTAATATACCAATATATTGGGTTCAGTCATAGCCGAGTGCATGTTCCTAATAAACACTCTGACCGGCTTAATGAAAAAATACCAGACATACAGATGTCCAAAAGGACAGAAAGCACAAATGATAGACTGCACAGCTATCTGGTGGGCAAGAAGTAGCTGCTTCAGTCTTTCCTCCTTGCTTTCTCCAGACCCAGTGTTTTATTGCTCCAAGCTAAAATTATCTTTCCCCAGTAAGTAACATGATTTTTCCAATGGAGCCAATAGCGGCTCCATGGTATTTAATGACAAATTCAAAAACAGTAGAAGGCTAGCTTACATAAGAACATAAGAATGAGCCTGCTGGATCAGACCAGAGTCCATCTGTCAGCACTTTGCTACTCGCAGTGGCCCACCAGCTTGATAACTTAGTTTGATTAACATAGGCCCTTTCCGCATGGAGGCGGAAGGGCTTGGGTCGGCGTCCACATGGACGGTCCCAGAAAGAACCGGGGAGACGGCGCTGCTGGGCGCCGTCGCCCGGTCAACTTACCTGCTCTCCGGCCCTCTGGCGTGTCGCCGGGGCCTGGGGACACGCTTCCCCTGCCCTGCGCACCTGCTTCCGTGTGGCAGAGCAGGGGGGCGTGTCCCCGGGCCCTGGCGATGCGCCAGAGGGGCGGAGAGCAGGTAAGTGAAGGGAGGGAGTGGGGGGGGGGAAAGCACCGGGAAGCCGCTGCCGTTCGCATGGCAGCGGCTTCCAGCCAGCATTGCCAGAAAAGTGCACTTCCCAGCGCACTCTGGAAACGCCGGCTCAGCGCCGGGCAGGCGGCACGAGGGCAGTGCGGCTGCGAAGCAGCTGCGCCCCCTGTGCGAATGGCTGCCTGGGGACGGCGTTTTTGCCGTCCCCAGGCCACCATATTCCGCCCGTGCGGAAACGGCCTTAGTCTTTGGCCCCTTCCACACATGCAAAATAATGCGTTTTCAAACCACTTTCACAATTGTTTGCAAGTGGATTTTGCCATTCCGCATAGCTTCAAAGCACACTGAAAGCAGTTTGAAAGTGCATTATTCTGCATGTGTGGAATGAGCCTTTATTACGGTAAACTGGTACCAACAAACAGTAACTCTTCCCTTAGTCCTCTGACATGAAGCTGCATTTCTAGTCCTTTGTATTAACTAGAGTCTGTTACAGCTGCCTCTGTTGGTCTTCATAACTATTCTAACACATGGGGCTACTTAATGACATGAAAATTGGCCGGGGTGGTGGTGGTGGTGAAACTCTTGCTTCTCCTGGTGCATTACAGTTACAAGCTGAAAAGGGCTGGCACCTCAAGAAGAATCACACATATGATACCTTGGGTCACCAAGAAACATGAGGATGTTCTCCATAAGTGCATATCTTCTACCATATGCACTTATGGTAGAAATGCATAATCCTTCTACCACTTCCAGTGCACTGGTACAAAGTCAGTACCACTGACTTTTAAGAAGATGGTGGGAGGCATTCTCTCTCTCTTAAATTTAATACTTTTATAAGTGCTGCAACATACATATAATAGTTGATGAGTTTAACATCTGTATATTGAACTTGTTATTTTCATTTCTAATAATTCACTTCTATATTATGTTACATTACATTACTTTAAAATATATCTTAATTCATTTTCATCTATATTCTTGTAATATGTTTCTTTCTTAAATCTTTTCTATTTTACTTTACTTTTCACCTAAGGTTTCATCCATAGATGTATAAAAACATGCCAATTTTCCTGAAACTCCAGTATTTGTCTGTTATGTATGTAAGATGTTGGTTTTGCCATGACAGCATACTCAGCTAATTTATTCCCTGCAATTAAACTTGAGCATGTATTATTCTTGCTGCTATCAGTATATATTCAAATAGTTCATTATACATATTTTTGGTATGTTTCTTGGTAACACATTTAATAACAAATTTTTGTGGTCCATCATAAGCTTAATTCTTAGAACCTTTTGCATTTTTTCATGAAATTTTCTTTCTTTCTTCCATGATCATTGTAACGGGTGCGCTTATATTCAAGGGTGAGGGAGAGATATTATCCCACCACTAGCCACCAATTGTAACGGGATGGGTGGCCTACAATCAAGGTTCCCACTAAACTGACCAGTGGGGTTTCCTTTCCCACCCAAAATATCCCAGGCTAGTGTTCAGGGATCTTCTTTTTACTCTGCTGCCACCATTAAAGAGAAGGAGCTAGGAATACCAAAACTGCTGCTGGCTGCCAAATATAATAAAGGATCCCACCTCACATTCGCTCTTGGTCTGAGGGGAATGTCCTTCAGAGTCCCATATACAAAATTGGCTAGGATTCTAGTCTCTCAGACAGGCACTCTTCAACCTCTCACACAGAAATGCAGGCTGGCACGAGGGTAACTTGAACACAATGAATGAAAATTATTTTGAAAACAAAAGAAAGGCTTTTTAAACTGGCTCAGGCTCATTCCGCACATGCAGAATAATGCATTTTCAAACTGCTTTCAGTGCTCTTTGAAGCTGTGCGGAATGGCAAAATCCACATGCAAACAGTTGTGAAAGTGGTTTGAAAACGCATTATTTTGCGTGTGCAGAAGGCGCCTCCGAGAGCTACTAACACTTGATGGTTTCAAAGAGGTTCTTTTTTACTGGAACCAGCAGAGAAGAGGAGCAGTGGAGAAGAGCAGTGGGCCAGAAAGGGCTGAGGAGCTCTGATTTTTCTTTACAGAGGGCTTTTCTCAAAGCCACATCTTTTAAACAATGTATTTTAAACAGGCGGTTTCTCTTTTTTTTCTCCTTGTCCTAGGGCTGCTGAATGGTGGAGGCTGCTGAAGGGGTGGGGCTTCTCACATTTTTAAATCTTTTCAGTTAAGTCTCTGGAACCAGCAGAGAAGTGATAGGAGAAAGAGCAGTGGGTCAGAAAGGGCTGAGGAGCTCATGATTTTTTCTTTACAGAGGGCTTTTCTCAAAGCCACATCTTTGCTAAACAGTGTATTTTTAAACAAGCCCGGTTTCTCTTTTTTCTCTCCTTGTCCTAGGGCTGCTGATTGGTGGAGGCTGCTGAAGGGGTGGGAGCTTCGAACCAGCAGAGAGAGGCAGAGGAGCAGGAGAGCAGTGGGCCAGAAAGGGCTGAGGAGCTCTTGATTTTCTTTTTTTATTAGAGGGCTTTTTTTTCACATCTTAAAACTGAGTGCATTTTTAAACAGGGTTTCTCTTTTTTTTCTCCTTGTCCTAGGGCTGCTGATTGGTGGAGGCTGCTGAAGGGGAGGGGCTTCTCAAATTTTTCAATCTTTTCAGTTAGTGCTGAAGGGGTGGGGCTTCTCACATTTTTAAATCATTTCAGTTAGTCTCTGGAACCAGCAGAGAAGAGGAGCAGTGGAGAAGAGCAGTGGGCCAGAAAGGGCTGAGGAGCTCTGATTTTTCTTTACAGTGCGCAAGTGTTTTACTAAATAAGAACATATTTTAAGGGATAGTAGAAGGTATAGAAACCTTAAGAGGGAGGCACTAATTAAAATCAGTATTTGAATATCTAAACAAAATTTGAAGGCAGGAAGCCAGCAGGGGGGGTGGGGGCTTTCCAGTGTTTTGCACTGAGTGACACATAAGAGCAAAGAGAAGTCCATGGGTGTGCCCCTGCAGCTGCAATGAGCTTCCTGGCACTCTGAAAGGGCGTGGTATGCGTTCTCTTGAAGCCAAGGTGGCAGACCTGGCGAAGGCTGAGAGAGCCAGAGGAGAGGGGCAACAAACGAGGTTTTCAGGGACCTAGCAGACTGGTCCTCATCTTCCAAGGAATTGCGACATCTCTTCCAGATGTCATGGAGAATGAGAGTCTGGGTGATGGAGGGTGCCAGGTCTTGAGGTGGTGGAAGATGCTCCCTTAGATGCGGACCCCTTCCTTAGCTTCGGTGGTCAGATATCCTCTCGCTACTCGAGGATACCCCTCCAGGGGAGGTGGGGAGCTCACTTTTAGTAGTGGGTGATTCAATCATTAGGGAATATAGAGAGTTGGGTTTGTGAGAGGCGCGGATGACTGCATTGATTACTTGCCTGCGTCTGGTGCTTGAAGCGTTGGCATGGATGTCACGGCTTCATCTAGATAGACCGTTAGACCAAAGTGCTGGGGTGGGTCAGCAGTTGTGGTCCACATTGGTACACAACTCGACATTGGGAAATGTAGCCAGGGAGGTTCTGGAAGCTAAATTTAGGCTGCTAGGAAAAAAGGTTAAAATCCAGGACCCCCCAAGGTGGCGACATTCTCCGAAATGCTACACCGCCCATCGCGCAAGAGGGGCCGAGAGCTAGTGCAAGTGCCGGAGATACAGGGATGCTCCAATGCGTGGATGAGAAAGGTGGTGTAAAAGCAGAGGGTTTCTGAAGCTTTGTCAGGGAACTGGGGAACCCTTTTTTTTTGGGATAAGGCAGGCCTGTACAAAAGGAACGTGGCTTCATCTTAACCAAAGAGGGTAAACCCAGGCTGCTGGCTCTCAACATTAAAAAGGTGGCAGAACAGCTTTTAAACTGATCCTTGGGGGAAAGCCGACAGGAGCTGAGGTGACTTCGGTTCGGAATACAGAGTCCATGGGGATGCAGACAGAGAGGGAGGTTTTTCTAAATCAACCACATACAAGAGAGGAGCATAGCAATGTGATAAGTGAGAGTGTCTACAAAAGGGTGGGCAAAACACATAAATCCCAGGTTAGGGACAGAGACAGAGTATACAAGTGTCTATGCTAATAGTAGAAGCACTCAACCTAAAATGGGGGAGCTGGAGTACAGAGTTTTGAAGGAGGACATTGCTATAGTGGGCATCACAGAGACATGGTGGAATGAGGAGAACCAGTGGGATGCTGTTATCCCAGGTTACAGGCTCTACAGGAAGGATAGGACAGGGCGTATTGGGGGTGGGGTGGCCCTCTACATCAAAGAGAGCATAGTGTCACATAAAATAGACAATGCAGGGGGAGCTGATTCCTCTACAGAAGCACTGTGGATATCAATACCAGGGGTAAAGCATAGTTTAACATTACGAATATATTATCGTCCCCCTGACCAAAGTGCACAAGAGGATTCTGAGATGGAAAAAGAAATTAGAGAGGCCAACAAAAGCAAAAATGTCATTGGGTAATGGGTAATTTTAACTATCCCCACATAAACTGGAAAAATGCATGTTCAGGTCATAGTAAGGAGAGAAACATTCCTGGATATGCTAAATGACTGTAATGGCTTACAGAAAGCAGATGGTTGTAGAACCAACCAGGGAGAGGTGATCCTAGATCTAATTCTATGTGGGACCCAGGACCTGAGTGCGGGAGAGTCAGTGTTGTTGAGCCGATAAAGGGAACAGCGACCCACAATGCTTTCAGATTCAGTATCTCTGCATGCGAACAAGTGACAATTACTAATGTGAAGTTACTTGCCCTTCCAGAAAGGAAATTTCTCAAAGATGAGGGGGGATAGTGCGCAGGAAGCTGAAAGGGAAAATCAAGAGAGTCAAAAATGTCCAAGGTGCTTGGAGGTTATTTAAAAACACAGTCACTTAAAAAGCTCAGCTGGAATGTGTTCCACAGGTTAGGAAAAGGCAGCGCCCAGTCCAAAAAAGAAAGCCACCATGGTTATACAATAAGGAGGGTTGGAGGAAATTATTAGGAAAAAAAAGATGTCTTATAGAAAATGGAAGTCCAACTTAACTGATGAAGAATACCAGAGAGAGAACACAAATGGTGGCAAAAGAGAAGCAAGTTAGCTGTAAGGGAGGCAAAAAAAGGATTATGAGGCAACGCACGGCCATAACGAACATCAAGACTAGCAACAAACAGTTCTTCAAGTTACATCAAAAGCAGGGAAGCCAGCTAGGGAAGCGGTAGGCCCGTTAGGATGATGAAGGTACAAAAGGTGTGTGCTAAAAGATGACAGGAAGTTGCAGAGAAGCTGAATGAATTCTTTGCATCTGTCTTCACACCAAGAGGAGGTGAGGAAGAGATTCCTGCACCTGAACCAAGAAGCTTCTTAGGAGGTGTGAATCCGAGGGAACTAGTGAAGATAGTGGTAGACAAGGAAGAAGTCTCTGGCAGCCATTGATAAACTAAATGCTACCCAATGCTGGCCCAGACTGCATCCACCCACCAGTTCTTAAAAGACCTCAAGCATGGAATTGCTGATCTTCTCACTTTAATATGCAACTTATCCCTGAAATCAGGCTCCATCCCTCAAGACTGGAAGATGGCCAATGTCACACCAATCTTTAAGAAAGGGTCTAGGGGGGACCCAGGAAATTACAGGCCAGTCAGTTTGACATCTGTTCCTGGTAAATTAGTAGAATCTATCATTAAAGATAAAATTATTAAACATGTAGAAAAGCAAGACCTGCTGAGGAAGAGTCAGCATGGCTTTTGTAGAGGCAAGTCCTGTCTTACAAACTTACTAGAGTTCTTTGAGGGTGTAAACAGACATGTGGATAAGGGGGAACCAGTGGACATTGTCTACTTGGATTTCCAAAAGGCTTTTGACAAAGTTCCTCACCAGAGACTGTTGAGAAAACTCAGCAATGAAGGAATAAGAGGGGAAGCCCTCCTATGGATTAAAAACTGGTTGAGGAACAGGAAACAAAGGGTGGGTATAAATGGGAAGTTCTCACAATGGAGAGATGTAGGGAGTGGTGTCCCCCAAGGATCCGTATTGGGACCAGTGCTCTTTAACTTATTCATAAATGACCTGGAAGTAGGGGTGGGTAGTGTGGTGGCCAAGTTTGCAAATGATACCAAATTATGTAGGGTGGTGAGAACCACAAAGGATTGCGAAGAGCTCCAAGCGGACCTTGATGTTGAGCTGTCCCTTGATATGCTCTGCTTGTATCGAAAGAAGATTTATTTCTGCCCAGTTCATGATCTGGTCTGTTTCCTTTTGAAGAAGCCGTGATCTGGACCCTCCCTGGTGGTTTATGTAGGCCCTGGCCGCTATGTTGGTGAGGGTGGTGAGAACCACAAAGGATTGCGAAGAGCTCCAAGTGGACCTTGATAAATTAGGTGAGTGGGCTCAGAAATGGCAAATGCAGTTCAATGTAGCAAAATGTAAAGTGATGCACATAGGGGCAAAAAATCCAAACTTCACATACACGCTACAGGGGTCAGTGCTATCAGTCACAGACCAGGAAAGGGATTTAGGCGTCTTAGTTGATAGTTCCATGGGAATGTCAACTCAATGCATGGCAGCTGTGAAAAAGGCAAACTCTATGCTGGGGATCATTAGAAAAGGAATTGATAATAAAACTGCAAAGATTGTTATGCCCTTATATAAAGCAGTGGTGCGACCGCACTTGGAGTACTGTGTCCAGTTCTGGTCGCCGCATCTCAAAAAGGATATTGAGGAGATAGAAAAAAGAAGTGCAGAGAAAGGGCAACAAGGATGATTGAGGGACTGGAGCACCTTCCCTATGAGGGAGAGGCTGCAGCGTTTGGGACCTTTTCTTTAGTTTGGAGAGGAGGCGGCTGAGGGGGATATGATTGAAGTCTACAAAAAGAATTATGCATGGGGTAGAAAATGTTGACAGAGAGAAATTTTTCTCTCTCTTTTCTCCTGTCAATACTAGAACCAGGGGGCATTCATTGAAAATGCTGGGGGGAAGAATTAGGACTAATAAAAAGGAAACACTTCTTCACGCAACGTGTGATTGGTGTTTGGAATATGCTGCCACAGGAGGTGGTGATGGCCACTAACCTGGATAGCTTTAAAAAGGGCTTGGACAGATTTATGGAGGAGAAGTCAATCTATGGCTACCAATCTTGATCCTCCTTGATCTCAGATTGCAAATGCCATAGCAGACCAGGTGCTCAGGAGCAGCAGCAACAGAAGGCCATTCCTTTCACGTCCTGCATGTGAGCTCCCAAAGGCACCTGGTGGGCCACTGCGAGTAGCAGAATGCTGGACTAGATGGACTCTGGTCTGATCCAGCAGGCTAGTTCTTATGTTCTTATGTTCTTATGTTCTTATGTACTTAAAAGTTACAGAGCTTCAGATGTTACTTAGGTTTTACACACGCAGACACACACAGGTGTCTCTTCAGGAATGATTTTGCTTTAGATCTACTAACTTTCTACACAGACAGACACTAGTCCTTTCTGATACACAACCCACTGAATACACACACACACAGTCTATGCCCTGTCAGATTCTGGCATACAAAGCCTCTGTCTCTCACACTAATCCCAAACTGGCCTCACTGCCTCTGGATCGGGCTTTTCCCAGACTGGTGTTACACAGGGGTAGGGCAGACTCTAGGTCTGGACAGTATTCACTGTCAAGCCACTGACTGGCGTGTCACTTTGCATCAAACTCAGGGCCTCCTTTCTCTGACAAGCCTCCTCAGCTTGTAGAGTAACTGGACTTCTGTCAGTTAACACTGCTGAGACAGAGTCCTTCAGTTCAGATCTGACAGACTGCTCTCTGTCAAACTCTGGCTCTTCCTGAATCTCTCTCCCAATCTTGACTCCTTCTGATCTCTGTATCAGGATCTCTTCAGAGAGAGTGTATAAACTGACAGGCTCTGCTCTGTCTATTTATACTGCTCGCACTTTAGCTCCCCCTAGCCCTGGCCATAGGCAACTGTGCCTTTCTCAACCAATCAAATGGAGTTCATAGTATAGTGGAGCCTGCTGCCTTAACTCTGGCTGTTACTAAGGCCTTTTCATTAGGCCTTTTACACACACCAGCCCTTCAGTGTGGGGCAAGTCTGTTGCAATCATCATATATGATAGAAGGATGCATCCATATTTTGACATTTCTAACAGTTATTACTACAGTTAATGAAGCAGCCCAATGCAAAGCTGGAAAGTGGTAGAGTGGCAGCTGGGGATACCACTGGAGCACTGCTTCCACTGCTTCCAAAGATGCAATTAGTGGCGTGGGCACTGAGGGAGAAGGAGAAACTCCTTTCTTTCCTGGAAAAGCCTATAGGGGGATACCACTTTCTTTGATGGTGTAAGTCTGCACCACTGAAGGTGTTTCTTGTCTGGAATTCCTTTGGGAGCCAACTAAAGATGACTCTGTCCCTAGGAATGCTCCCCCCCTCCCAGTGGCATACTGGGCCTAAATTGCATCCATGGGCATGACCACCTCCCCACCCAGCTCTCCCCACCCCTCCCCACCCCACTTACGGAAGCCAGCAGAGAGGGCAGGGCTCAGATGGGCACCGTGGCAGCAGCCTGGTTCTTGGGCTGGCCTGCGCTGCGGAGCCTACCTGGGCTGCCAGCCATGGCGCCCTGCCATCCCTGCAGGCCAGCTTCTGCCCTTCCCTGTGCCTGGGGAGGGCAGGAGCCGGCCTGTAAGGTACCTGGGAGGGGGGCAGGGCTTTGTGGCAGGCGCCTGGGGATATTGGATACCCTATCTCCCCATTAGCGGTATGCCATTGCCCCCTCCACACTGGCATGGCCATTTGTGATGCAGAAGCAATGGTGTGGCAAGAAACTTCAGCATTCTGGCACCATGGCACCCTGCTGCCAAGGTACAAGGTACAGTGTAGTACCCTCTTCACTGGCACCTGTGCCACTTTGCATAGTGCTGGTGATACTAGCTCCTGCATAATCCTTCTACCACTTCCAATGCAGCTTCAGCCCACCCACCCCCTGGACAGTACAGTTAGTTTTCGCTACATCTTTGGACAAAATATACCATCTGTAGAATATTATATACCAGTGTTCTCTTAATGCTTGACATCCTGTAAATTTCTTTAGTCCATAGGCCCTCCCGTTGCTTCTTAAGTATATTTCCTCCAAAATGTTGCATCCATTTTATCATATAATCTTTTACCTGTTCTGTCTCAGTATCACATTGCAATATTTTATAATTTTTTTTCTAACAAATGTCTTGTATTTGTAATTATTAATTGTGCAAAATCTCTTATTCTGAAATTTAGAAGAGAAGAAGAAGAAGAGTTTGAATTTATATCCCCCCTTTCTCTCCTTTAAGAGACTCAAAGGGGCTTAAAATCTCCTTGCGCTTCCCCCCTCACACCAAACACCCTGTGAGGTGGGTGGGGCTGAGAAAGCTCCGAAAAGCTGTGACTAGCCTAGGGTCACCCAGCTGGCGTGTGTGGGAGTGCACAAACTAATCTGAATTCCCTAGATAAGCCTCCACAGCTCAAGCGGCAGTTAGATATTTGTAACTATTCCGGTTCCATATACTGATGGGATGAATAGCAGTTTCAGCATTTGTTATATTAAAAAAAACCTGAACTAAAATATGTGGGAAAAATAATGACTCTTTATCAGAAGGACAAGTAGGAGAACAATTAGGTTGAAGAACTCGAATCATAAAAGACCCCAACAGAGTTACAAGTGTCTGGAGGGAGAAGGTTCAACAGTGGAAAAATAAGTGTGGGAGTGCACAGGCTAATCTGAATTCCCCAGATAAGCCTCCACAACTCAAGCAGCAGAGCTGGGAATCAAACCCAGTTCCTCCAGATCAGAGTGCACCTGCTCTTAGCCCCTACGCCACTGCTGCTCCCCTGAGTATTCCATTTACCAGAGTATTCTTACTCTGTTCTCTGCAAGTGTGCAGATTAGATCTGCACCTTCCTGCGTGCAATATGATTGCTATGTTTGTATTTAAAGGAGGATTGAGAGTAATGATAATGGGGATTGATGTGGTTTATGTTTGACAAGACCCTTGTGAATTTTGTACTCTGGTATTCACATCCAAGTTTGTTCTACTGCAATGAATTAGCAGAGCAAATAATAGGGGAAAGTTACGAGAGAGTAGTTTTGTAAAACTTTACTAGATAACAAATGATTTTACACTAAATATAGGAACTGCAAACTCCATCTATGCAAGTGCTCAGTCACAATGATGTAGGCAGTTTTATATTCCACTGGTTCTAGCAGTGTGGCATTAAGCACATAGGAGTTTAATCCAGATGGGAAGGGAGAATCATCCTGTGGAGAGCCACATGCATGGATTTGCCCTCCAAGAGCACTTACCTTGGTGGAGGGGTGAACGTGGTGGTGGGTGGCTGCTGCGCACCTCCAGGATGCCCAGACATGGGGCTGAGCACTATTACATTGCTCCCATGCCACCACCAGTTGTGTTAGTCTATTGAGCCCTATGGAGGGCTTTCTGGTGGTTGATAAGGGTTTTTTTGGGTTTTGTTGTGTGACAGGCACTTGCAAATCCCAACAGTTTTCCTAGCTCCCCTCACTTCCAGAAAGACTCTGGAGACCACAGGGTGGTGCCACAGCAGCAGAGGCATATCTAAGCAAACTGGAGCCCAGGGACAAAACCTGAGTTTGGCCCCCCCCCCCCCCCCATGGATGACCATTTTCCCCATAGATGGCCACCCTCCCCCACCATGACCAAACAGTGATTTTCTGTACCAGCTCACAAAACACATGCCACCCCCAGAAAAACATACATGGCTCTCTCCCCACCAACTCTCTTTCCTAATTTTGTCCTCACACCAACCCTATGAGGTAAGCTGATAGCCAGAGAAACAGCTCCAAGCCAGTGCAAGTGGGTATTAAGCATGTAAATCTCTCTCAAACCACCCCCAGCAAAACATTGACCAAACAAATGTCAGCATCATCTCTCACAAATCCCCCCCCCCCCACTCCCAGCAAAACGTACATGACTCTCTCCCAGAGGCGTAGCTAGGGAAATGAAGCCCAGGGCAAAATTTGAGTTTTCCACCCCCCCCCACAAAAAAATTTTTTTGCACGAGGTCATCTCAAAGTCACCATCACATTATAGTACATGCCCCAACTCACAAATCTGCACACCAAGGGCTCCCTAGTTTAAACAACATTGAAAGTGATGCTGTTTGTGGGGGGATACACCCCCAAAACAGCATCACTTTCAATATTGTTTAAACTATGGAGGCCAGATTCACCTTAAAGGGAGACTCTGGGCTCCCTAGTTTAAAGAAAATGGAAAGTGATGATGTTTCAGGGTGGAGTGGGGGAATCCATCCCTGAAACAGCATCACTTTTAATGTTGTTTAGACTAGAGAGCCCAGATTTTCCTTTTAAATCGACCTTACAGAGAGACTCTGGGCTCCCTAGTTGAAACAACATTGAAAATGATCCTGTTTCAGGGTAGATTTCCCACCCCCACCCCCCAAAAGCATCACTTTCAATGTTGATTGTTGTGGGTTTTCCGGGCTGCGTGTCTGTGGTCTGGTAGATCTTGTTCTTAAAGTTTCACCTGCATCTGTGGCTGGCATCTTCAGAGGTCTGTTATAAACTGTCTGTTATAAACTGTGTCCAGACTTCTCATATAACAGACTTCTGTCAGTGACACATCTCTGAAGATGCCAGCCACAGATGCAGGCAAAATGTTAGGAACAAGATCTACCAGACAACGACCACACAGCCTGTAAAACCACAGCAACTAGTTGAATCTGGCTGTAAAAGCCTTTGACAATACTTTCAATGTTTTTTTGATCTAGGGATCCCAGATACTCCCTTTAAATCCACTTCGAAGGGGGTGGATTTAAAGGGAGAATCTGGGGAAAATTTGAGTGTGCCTGTCAGAGAAGCAATCTTTAAGATAGCAGTACCAAAATTTCAGGCTATCTTCAGGAGACTCTCCTGCTGATACCAGGTTTGGTGAAGTTTGGTTCAGGGGGTCCAAAGTTAGGGACCCTCAAAAGGGTAGCCCCATCTACTATTAGCTCCCATTGGATGGGGGATGGGGCACCCATTTTGGGGGTCCATCGCTTTGGATCCCCTAAACCAAAATTCACCAAACCTGGATGGTATCAGCTGGAGACTATCCCGATGATACCACCCAGGTTTAGTGAAGTTTGGTTTAGGGGGTCCAATGATATGGACCCTCAAAGGGGTAGCCCCATCTACTATTCGTTCCCATTGGAAACAATGAGGATGGGGCATCCCTTTGGGGGTCCATAACTTTTGACCCCCTGAACCAAACCTGGCTGGTATCATCAGAAGCATCCCTTGATGATACTCTGAAATTTTGGTGCCGCTAGTCTAAAAACTGTGCCCCCTGCAGACCAGAAAGTGAAAAAACACTAAAAAATACAAAACACAAACAAACCTGAAATTTTTGCGTGCCCCCATGTGACCAAATGGGGGGGGTGCCCGGGGACATGGGGTAAAGAGTTTTTACAGTGCTGCTCTCAGTCGCTCAGAGATCCGGACTGGGCTGCCCAATGTTTAAATTTGTCTGGAATATTGTTCAGTTATGTCTGGCCCAATATGCATGAGCTACCACAGCTCTTTCTTGCGAAGTGGGGAACATTCTGTGGGTAACCCCATTGTAATAATGAAGCCTACCCCAGCTATTGAGTGAAATATTTTTGTGTTGTCAGAGAGGTAAGCAGATAGGGAACTGAGGGACAGTGACCTTCCTAATGCCATTAAGTAAACCATCTATGATTTGAACCAGGGATCTCCCAGTTCACAGATCACACTCTTAAACAATGCTACATCAGCTGCTAACTGGCAACAAGTGACAACTGGACTTCTGAATGCCACAGTTTATTACATTGGGAACAAAAGTAGGAAGCACATGCTTAGCTTGCTAAATGACACCTCATATCTATTCCTCCTACTCAATGGTGGGATTCAAATAATTTAACAACTGGTTCCAGTGGCGGGATTCAAATAATTTAACAACTGATTGTTTACAAGCACCATTTTAACAACTGGTTCTGCTGAAGTGGTGCGAACCTGCTGAATTCCACCACTGCTCCTACTCCAATGGAGGAAGAAGGTGAGCAGGTGAGAAGCTGCCATTTTGATTTGGATACAGCAGGAAGTGGAATGAGCCCCTCTTCCTTCAGGGTGGGTGATGGGATTAACTTATAAAGCAGAGTTAGTGCAATAATGAGGCAGAGTCAGTTGCTTACTGAAATAAATAATAAGTTTACTTACTAGAAGGGTAGGGTAACTTGGAAGATCAAAACAAGAAATATCATTCTAACTAGCTAGCTCCATCAGCTAGCTTGTTTCTTGACTATTACATGGCTAACAATTACATGGCTACTTAGACGCACACAAACAGACACAGAGACTGAGACTGAGCATGTGCAGAGAGCAACAAAGAATATATATCTAAAGCCTACGTGCAGACTGGCATGTAGCCCATGCCAGGTCTGCTTGACCAATAGGGATCAATCATCTGGTCACTGACTTCTGACCTCACTAACTAATTAGCATGCATCAATTAACTCCTTCATTACTGGATTGTGTGACTGGCACTTGCCAAATCCCAACAGTGAATGTTGTGAGATTTCAGAGTTTCTCAGAATGTTGCAGCAACATGACTGCCACATTGTAGCAATGACCATTGCTCCTCAAAATCCAAAAACTGCAGCCATTTCACACTTTTTATTGAGACTGAACAAAATACCACAGCACAATGTGCAGGGTTTTGAGTTCTACAGAACTGTTCATAAGACTGTAAGTTAAAAAAGGGAAGGGGACCCTTCCTGCCATGTTCTTCAGGTCTCCTTGCCAGCATCTTGCATTGAATGCTTTGCTGACTTCTGAGGACACAGAAAATGACTGGCTGGTATCAGATTGCATACCATGACAAAAAAAAAAAGAAGCCATTTAAGTTTAAAGTATAACTGGTAAGTGATCAAATGTCGCTGTGTGCCAAACTGAGCTTGCCAGCCTCTTAATAAGCTAAGAACCAAGTAATAGTCCTATTTATACTACCAGAGAGTAAAATTAATTGACGCATTAAGTATAAAGTCAATATAAACCAAATTATGGCAGCGTTAGCTAATGAATTTTTCCAAGCTCTTTTTTTCTGTCCTGTTAAGAAATGTGAAATCACATGCTGATTCAAAGTATTCCACAGAGCATACAAATACTTCAGGAGTTCTGCACACAATGAATCTGTATAATCAAGCAAAAATGTTAACAAATAATGGTAATTTTTGCTGTACTTTCAGATACAGGGGACCCTTCATGTTTAACAGTGTATTTGCATTATGCAGTATACCCCTGTGTACCTGATGCTGTACCCTGACCTAGATGGCCCAGGGTAGCCTGATCTCATTAGATCTCAGAAGCTAAACAAGGTCAGACAGGCAATGGCAAACCATCTTGCTTTGAAAACCCGATTGGGTTGTCATAGATCATCTGCAACTTGATGGCAGAAAATAATGCTGGAGACAGGAAACAGGGAAGGTTTTTGCCCTAATGCTTTATTTGTGGGTTTTCAAGAGGCATTTGATGAACTAGTAATGGAATTAGAATGCTAAACTTTGTGGAATTTTAGGCTGTTCCACCAGCCCATTCTAAATAATAATTGTAACTAATACCCCCAAAGAATACCAGTTGACATATACCAAAGCAGCACAGATTTCTACCTCTAGATGGCATTATATTATAAGAAATATTACCAATGTTTTAGGAAATACAAATACTAGGATTTTTGAACATTTTAAAAATAGTGTCTTTCTATTATTGCATTTTAGTTGTGAAAAAATAACTAGCCATCTGAAATTTCATCAAAAAGTCTGGAAGGAAGTGCTTAGTTTAAAGAATAAAAATATGGAGGACAGTAAGGGCTATTTGTTTTGAGAAACAGTGACCCTCAGTAAATGGATTGTGAACTAAAATGGTTTACACATCTTTTATAGCCACTAATTTAACTTGCTCCTTGTTTTCTTTACTGCAATCTCACGTGGAAGATCTATGTGCTTCACAGAAGTTTCTTGCCAAAAGTTGCTAGACAGATACTTCATAAAGCCAAGTATTTAGTAGCTAGCTGTATCCCACCCCCCACCCCCCACCCCCCGACTATGAAAATGGCACAGTATTGAAATGTGAACTAGTGGTGGGTCTATTCTGTTTTTGTTCATTACAAGCCTGGTACATGTGACCACCCCTTCTCAATTGTACACTGGCATCCAGTATTACCTGCTAAGCTAATAGCTGTCCTTTAAGATGACATTTTGAAATCAGCAGCATACAGCAGCAAACAATCCTGATCAGATCACACACCTTTACAGCCCACTGATTTCAATGGGTTGAGAAGGGTGTAGGTTTGCTTAGGATGTCTATCAAGGACTATGTTGTAGTTACTTTTTATGCTAGCAGCTAGATTGTTGTAATCCGCCCTGGAGTGTATTTGAACGGTGGGCTGGAAATCAACGAACGAATGAACTGGTTAAATAAAGTTCAGTAGTGGGAGGGTGGCATATTAAAATGAATAAACCTAAATAACAATAATACAATAATTTAATCCATTCCTTATTCTGTTAGTCTTCAGCAATGAACCCAGGAATATTACAACAGCAATGCTGAATTAAGCACAATCTGAGGGAACACAAAAAAGACCTATCTCAGCTCCTACTGTAGCTTTGCAGGATGTTATTAAAAGGGGAAAAAACCCTTATTCTTGATACATGTATGGAAAGCGTAGATATGAAGACCATGTTTGGCGTACCATGAGCTTCTGACCCAAAGCCCCAAAGTTGTAACAAATGATCAATGGCTTCAACAAGCTTTCAAAAGTAGATCCTTAGTTCAAACAGATAGCCCTGCTGGGAAAGTACCAGCCCCTACAGAACTTCAGACTAGCTCCACTCTTGAATTTAATGAGAGCAAGCCTTTCATGGATTGACATTTGTCAGGCTACATACGCAAACATGGTGAGATGCATTTGAACCACAACTGTGCCATCCAAAAGCTATCTCTGACGAACTGTAAGAAAATTATACAATCAGATCTTTCTGTGCCAACTGTCAATCATAAGAAACTTTTTAAAAAAGAGACTTGAAGTCCAGAGTTTACTAGTTGTTTGCTGTTAAAACAGCAGAAACAGGAGAGAAATGGGGCTTGGAATTGCTTGTCATTGGGGCCCCACAGAAATTACAAATGAAATTCAGTGCTGGATGGCCACGCACCTCAGGAACAGTGTATTGGAGGGAGGACAGCATTGGTGAATGCTTTGAAGCTGAACAAGTTGGAATTTTCGAACTATACTTCTAAAAAGTGAGTTAGCATTTATTCCTTTTCCCCATGCTCCCAGAGTACAAAGAATACTTCAGATAAAAATCAGTTAGATAAGCACAGGACAACCTGTGGCTTTCAACACCATTTTAGAAGAAGAGAAGAGTTTGGATTTATACCGTACTTTTCTCATCTGTAAGGAGTCTCAAAGCAGTTTACAAACTCCTTCCCTCCCTCTCCCCACATCAGACATCATGTGATGAGGTGGGGCTGAGAGAGTTCAGAGAGAACTGTGACTACCCTAAGATCACTCATCAGGCTTCATGTGGAATGTGGAATCAAATGGGGAATCAAACCCAGCTATCCTGATCAGACTCCACCACTCATAAACACCAAACCTTGCTGGTGTAGTTCAAAAATTGCTACAAGGTGCCTAAACTGGATTTGGTGTGCAGACCAGTGGCCCCAATCAATCTTGTCCCCCCCCCCCGCCCACATGCCTTTTAAAGAGCCCAAACTACTGTGTGTTTCAGAAACATGGAAAGGTCAATAAAAATATAACTAGGGGTTTTTTTTTGTTTTTAGCAGAGCTGTGTCACCTCAATTATACCAGTACTTGTTTCTTTCTTCTTTCTTAACACAGTTTTATAACTTTCTGTCATGTTAACTTGTACAGACTAACTAGAACCAAACACTCAACAATCCAGTCTCAACATAGTTTAATACAAGAGCAAACCTAAGCAGGCCTACTCAAAATCAAATCCAATTTCATTCCCAGGAAATGTCTGGGACATGCTGAGGAGGTGTAGAGACCCAGCTCTAGCAAGGTAGAGCCTTCTACTGGAGCCTTCAAATAAACTTTTTTTTTAAAAAAGAAAGATTGTTGCTTCAATCTCATTATCAAGGAGAACAGTACTCTCTGCAATAATTCCCTGTGGGAGGCAGATGAAAGGAGAGAGCCTTAAAACCCAACTAGCGTTGTAACCTTAAAGGATGTGGGAATTGGGCACATGCCAATCAGAACCATAGCAAGACTGCCAGGAACACCACATCTGAATACTAGCAGCCTTATCACAAGAAAGACAGATGGTTATAGTCCAATGAGATATTGCATTAATGGCACCGATTTTAGGGAAAACAACATCAATACATAGACAGACCTATATGTACACACACGTAAGAAAACTACAACTTACATTTTCTAAATCACTTAAAAATAGTTTATAGTTTCTCCTCAAAGATTATTAGAGTGGATTTCTCAGGGAACAGTATTTTACGCAATGATAAACATTCCTTTTCTTCTTCAAATGTCATCGGAAGGATAATCTAAGACCCAACCAGAAAAGTATAGAAAACCATGGTGGATTCCACACAGCAGAAATAAAGTGTCTTTAGGATGTTTTTAAAAGATCTGTTTATCCACCCAACCAATGTCCCATTTATTTCCTTAATTATGATACTTATATCATGCTCCAGCATTCAATAATCCCATCCTTCAGCTTGCTTCACTACAATCTGCATGTAACCTTCAGAACCAGTCCTTCACCTTTTGGGCAACTCTTGTGTAGCATAGATAACACATTCTTCAATTGGCATTCTCAGACAAGAACAAGTTTTACTTCCAAGAATTATATTAACAGCATACTGAAGTCTTTAAATCTTAATGCTGTAATAATAATTTTAAGGCCTTACGCGGCCTGGGACCCTCGGACCTTCGGGACCACATTACCCCATATGTCCCTACTCGGCCTCTGCGTTCAGCAGAGGCCAATTTGCTGGTGGTTCCTGGCCCCTTAATGATGCGGCTGGCCTCCACTCGGGCCAGGGCTTTTTCAGCCCTGGCCCCCACCTGGTGGAACACTCTCCCTCCAGCTGTCCAGGCCCTGCGGGGTCTTGGTGAGTTCTGCAGGGCCTGCAAGACTGAGTTGTTCCGCCGGGCCTTTGGAGTGTCCAGTCGCTGAGTGAGTGCCCCTTCTATTCCTCCAGTTGGAGTTCCCTTGCCATCTATGGGACCCACTTCTTCATTCTGTTCCCCCCTCTTTGGGAGGGTTTTAATTGGGTTTTATTGCGTGACGCCGTCTTTGTCAGTTTTATCGCTGTGTTTTAATTTTAAGTTTGTTTGTATGGGTTGTAAGATGTAACTATGATGTGCACCGCCCAGAGCCCTTCGGGGGTTGGGCGGTATATAAAACCCATAAATAAATTAAATAAATAAATAAATAATCAAGAAGGCCAAGGCAATAATACACTGTTATGAGTGTGGCAGCAGAGGATAGGAAGAAAAATGCTCATGAGAGAGCCTTTCAGCATGAACAAGATGAACACGATATCCCTCTTCACCTGTTGCCTGTTCCAGCAATGGGTATGAAAAGGCAAACTGCTTCTGAACTTGGAGATTGTATTTGGCTATCTATCAATCCCTTTTAAAGTCACCTAAACCAGTGGGTGTGACCATCATTTGGGGCATCAAATTTATTTATTATTTATTTGTTTGTTCCACTTTTATACCGCCCTCCCCCGGAGGGGGCTTACAGCATAAATACAGACCAGTGGATAAACAAGATAAAATATTAAAATTGGTACCAGTTAAAATGCAGCGCACAAAGTTCATAACCATAAAACAGATGGCGTTCAACCATTAAAACTCCTCTAACTCCTCCAGGAGGGGAACAGCGGGTCTCAGTTGTTAACGGGCACATCAGCAGCCGGCCTCCCCAAATTCCATATGTTAATTAGGGGTTGGGTGAAGTTGTCTGGAACTGCTGAGTTCTAATGTTATAGCATGGGAGAAAAAATATATCTTGTCAGCTTTATCACATCATGCATCATTTTATAAACTGCTTTTTGATACCATCCATTCAGTCAAAGGCCGTTTCCGCACGAATGCGGAAGCGGCCAAGTCGGCGTACTCGACGCCGACCCGACGACGCTAGGACCATTCGCATGGACGGTCCTAGAAAGAGCTGGGCAGCCGGCGCCGCCGTGTCCCCAGGCCTCCGGCTCGTCGCTGAGGCCTGGGGACACGCCCCCCTGGCCTTGCGCACCTGCTCCAGCGATGTTATATGTTCCTACCCCAGTTTCAACAGCTGTCCCGTGGCTCCCAACTCTTGAGCTACCACTCTGCTGCTTGATTCTGGCTCAGCTGAGAAAAAATGGTGTGCATATTCTGGGCTCTTCCAGTGTGACCTGCACTTCATTCACCTTTTTAGATCGAGGTTTCACTACTGGTTCGTCCATCTGCACATTCAACTGAAATCTGTGGTTTGTACTAGAGCAAATTTACACTCTTTGCTTGCCAACAAAATGCTCTCACTGAGTGTATTTCAAAATCCCTCCGCTTGCCACCATGTCAAGGAAGACTCCACAGTCCTTCTACTTGATTCATTGCTTATTGATTCAATACGCACTCATAGAAACTTCTTTTTTGTAGTTTTATTTACATATAACAGGCGAAGCTTACAAGTTGCTCTAACGAATTAACAAAAGAAAACTTCCAGGAAAAAAAAGCGAACTGGGCTTCAGCCTTGAAGGTTTTCGCTAAACCCTCACTCACTTCAACTTGCCCTTCACTTGTGTTCTTGAGCCACATCCTCCAACTGACACTTTCAGAATGTTCCTGAACTCTTCACATGCCCCTTTTCAGCTGAAATTTAGGGGCTAAATGTCTCCAAAATTTCAGTTAGATCCAATCATATCATACATGGCAATTATATATAATTAACCACCATTACCCTGACTTGACTTTAGTGCATCAGCTTAATAATATTGTCCTTACCCTTTACATGTCGAATCTCAAATTCACTTAATCTTGTAGGGACTAAGGACCATCTCAAAAGCTCACGAAAGCATTGCTGTTTTTCATCTTGCTCAAAAAGGCCAAAGGATTATGGTCAGATCTTACAATAGAAACTTAGATCCTATTAGGTAAGGATGTAATTTTTTGATTGCCCTACAAAATGGCCGGTAGAGGCATTCCTTCTCGATCGTTGAGTATGCACATTCTCTAGGTAACAGCTTTTCTACTAAGGAAAACTATTGGATGCATCAATTTGGTCTTCGCCTTTCTGAACTAATGTAGCACCTAAACCTCGTTCCGAAGCATCAGTATACACTTCAAAATGGTTTGTTAAAATCCAGGAGCAACTAATACTGGAGCATTTACAACAGCCCTTTTTTTACCCCGTCTAAAAGCAGTTTGGACATCTAATCGCTTCCAAACAACTTTAAATGGAGCTCGCTTTTTACATAAGTCTCCGATAATGGTGTAGCTAGTTCACTTAGTTGAGGTATGAACTTTCTATAAAACTCCAACTAATCCTAAAAGGACTGAATAATCCTTTTTTGTGGTTGGAATGAGGCCAATTCTTAATACTGTGCAAACCTTAGCTTCAAGAGGCTTAATTTGACCGTTGCCGACTTGCAGTGACCAAGGTATATCACCTCCTTCCATCCAAATTGACACTTATCAGGTCTCAAAAGTTAACCCAGCTTCCCTGGAACCTTCTGCAAAACCATTCGGTGATATGTTTCCAAATGGGTCTCCCAGGAATCAGACATGATAGGCTATATCATCCTGATAACCAAAGGCATAATCTAACCCAGTAAGAACCTTTATCCAATCAACCTCTTGGAAGGTTTTTTTTGACGCCCGCGTTTAACCTAAAAGGCATTCTCTCTTTAAATTGAAAATGCCCAGAAGCCCAAGACTATACAAAGGCTGTTTTTCTCAGAAGGCTTCTTTAGTTAAGGGGAATTTGCCAATACCCTTTAGAACAGTCCAAGGTGCTTATAAACTTAGCACTAGCTAATCTTTTTTCCCACCAATTCCTCCAAACGGGGTGTGGGATAAGGGATCAAGAGTTGTCATTAGATTAACCTTTCTAAAGTCTACACACAGTCTATAATTCAGGAGGGTCACCCTCAGACACTTGGCTTTTTTTCTTCACCTAGTACTATGGGTGCTCCCCATGCACTCGTTACTAGGCTCAATAATATCCCACTTCAACATTTGTTTAACCTCCTTTTCTCCACAACTTCTTTTCATCACGATTGTTAATAGGGTATGGTGTGGTTTTAATAGGTGCGACACTTCCAGTGTCAATGCGGTGGGAAATCAGGTGAGTCAAACCGGGCTGTTCAGTAAACAACAATTCAAAGTCCTTTAACAAATGTCTAACTTGCTTTACATTGCCCTTCTGATAAACCATCTGAGAAATTCGAACTTTTACTCACATCAGAACATCTCCTCAAAATTCCATTCCACAAACTCATTCATCGCGTTAGTGTCAACTTGTACTCGGAAAAGTCATTACAGATCTCTCACAATATGGTTTCAACCTATTCGCAGATGCACAGTTCTCTTCGCCCATCATCTTCTTGAATTACATAATTGTCATTGGGTAAAACCTGTATTATCACATAAAGGTCCCTTCAGAAAGCCACATCCAACTTAACAGAAGCTTATCCACTTTGACAGTAATAAAACTTTTATTACCCACTGCAAAGCTGGGCGTGGTCTAGCCTTTAACATCAAAGTAGAGTCTTTTGCTTTGCTGAGCCTGCTTCAAATTCTCTGCTGCAGCTGTCCTTACTTCCTGCAGAGTTCTTTGCAGCTCACAGAAATATGCATTTACATCCTTGGGACAAGAGTTGTCAGTAAAGCCTTCCCAATTTGCTCTAGCTAAGCCCCAAAGGACCTCTGATATCTCTACCAAACAATAACTGATTTGGACTAAACTCCTATAGGCTTTCTTGGACTGAATCACGGAGAGCAAACGTCAAAATATGGTACCGCTTTTGATCCCATGAATTTGAATGCTTTAGTACATAAGACTTCAACAATTGTCCTAGTAGTTCTGAATGGCCCTCTCCACTAAACCATTTGACTGGAGGGTTATCACAGCCACTACAGGGGCATTGCTGAACCTCAGCCAACTCACAGAAAAATTTTCATCACCTGTGACATCAAATTAGGGCTTGATCAGTCATTAGTACTTTCATCACACCATATGTGGACACAAATTCCATTAAGGCCTTAGCTACTGGACACAGATGTAATGTTTCTCACACAAAAGGCACAAGGAAATCTGGTTGCATGGTCAACTATAACTACAATATACTTGTTTTCCCGAACTACTTTTAGGTAAAGGACCTTACAAATGTCCAAACTCACGGACCCTTGCAAAGGGTTCATCAATTACTGGGTAGGGTCGTAGCTCATACCTCCAAGTTCTATCAGTAGCGTGCTCCAACCTTCGTTGGACATACATCACATGTCTTGCAAAAATCCTTAACTGCTTTAGTCAACCCTGGCCAAAAAAACTGCCTTTGAATTCTTTCCATAGTCCTTTCTTATTCCTAGGAATTATTGTCCAGCCAATGGGACACACCACTATGAGCCAGTTATAAAATTTCTTCCCCTGTACTTTCTTGGATTAATATTACTAACTGTAAGGTTACTTTTCCCTTCTCAGAAAAGCCCCTTGCGCTCCATTTTTGGCGATACAATAAGCCAGATTGCCATATAAATCTCTCAGGATTTTCTTTAGATACTTCTCCAGAAGCAACCTCTGCCCTTTTTTCACATAACTCTTTTTTAAAGTAGTACATGATCTTTTGTTCAGTTTTAAACTGCTCAGACCTTTCACATGACATACATTTTTTCTTTTATCCTCAAAATGGAAAGTTTCAACTTCCATAGCTGTGGGACTAGGAGTGCTTAATGACTCATCTTTTCTTTCCCCTCCACAGTTGTGACTTAGTTAACTCCAGCTTTGCTGTCAACTCCACTTCCACCCCACCTCTTTTTTCTTTTTTTTGCCTTCACCTATATTTGACTTAAGTTTTTTTCCAGCTTTAGGAATCCTTAGTTGGAAACTTTTTTCATGTTACATCTTCTAATTCCCCCCTTTGAGCCTTCTGTTTCCTCTCTTTTCTCAGTGCTTGTTTTGTAGCCTTTTGGGACTCATAGTAACTACTGCGTGCTCATTTGTCTAGATTGGTACAACACATCTGCTCCAATTATAAAAAGGCATAAGGCTCAGAAAACATCATGTGTACAATGGCATATATATGTCCTTTTTTCAATTCTGGGGAGTCTGGATACTCGAATCAGTACTTAAATCTTAAGTACATAGGGGTCCTTCTATATGGGGTAACCTGCATCCCCTTCCCACCAACTGATGACTTATATTTTGCTTTTAACAACTTTTCTGTTGATAGAGACTTATATCTGCCCCTGTGTCAACAGAACCTTCCACCCCACAACTTCCCTCAAGTAACACTTTCATAGCCCTGAGATCTCCAAACCCCACTGTCTCTTGTTCCTCAGATATCACACTATTTACACTCAACCAGCTTGTAACTCTCCTCCCATTCTCACTCTTGGTTTCTTGTTCAGTGGATTTAACAAGTTCTTCATCACCAGCATATCTCTTTAGTTGTCAGGCGCAGAGTTTCTCCAGGGACTTAGCAGAGTTCTTCATCACCACGGTGACCGGCTCTTTCTCCTCTCACTGGAACAAAGCAGAACTACTCTGGTGTGAATCATTAATCTCCTCCCAATCTTCATTTTGCACCAAAACCCGGATTATTTCCAACATGTTTGCACTCTTGTTTCTCTCTTATTTCCTTGCACATTGTGATTTGAAGTGACCCCTTTCTCCACACACAAAAAGCAGATTATATTCCTTGGTGTATAGATCTCAGCCGGCTTTACTGGGCCTTGGAAAGAAGTCCTTTCTCTGAAGCTAAACTTTTTTTCTCTTCCATCTTTACCCGTAGAACTCAATATTATTTCGAGGTTGGTTTTAAACAATTCTCTCTTTCTCTGAGTACAAAACGATGCTGGTTTTTTCTTTCCCTTGCTTTTTTTATAGGCGGACCCATCTGGTCTCACCTAAAAGCAGCCAAGTTAAGATAAATCTAAGTTCTCTTTGTAGCTTGAACAAGAGCTTCGAGATTTCTTCGGGGAGTGTGTGAAAAAAAATTGCTCTCTTTGCTATCAAGTTGCAAAAGTCTTCTATGGACTGAACCTTTGCAGCTCTTATACCATTGCTGAACTATAAAGTTTCCAATCAAGCCATAAAAAGCAACTTATAGCTCTCTCTCCTTCCTCTTAGGAAAGCTCCCTCAGTTCTTTTCTCTTCAACTGGATCTCGGATTTTCTCTAAATCTGGCTAAAAGGCCTGCCTTTTAAAATTCTCATAGGTGGCTTCTTCCCCAAGTGTAAGTTCACCTAATAACTGGAGCTTAAATTCTCCAGCAACATAGCAAAGGCCATAACGCCCTCACTTGCTCTCTCTCTGGGAACTTCATCATTTTCTCTCAAGGCAGCTTCAAAACAAAGCTAAAAAAACTTTCCACTGACTCCCACCCCTTGCTGGGATACCTGGGGAACTGTCTCTTCTGCCAAGCTGCAGTCGACTCCTCTGTCTATCACTGCATCAGCAAGTTCATGGTAGTGGTTTCTTGAGCGTGGCATAAACGTTTGCAGCATCCCTCATCCATCCACTCGGTGCTGGTTGGTACCCTCGGAGGAATCGAGTCTGTAATCTATACCTATCCCGCCTGGTTGCATTAACTCTGGGTAGTCACTCTTGGGGTGTACTACCAGACCTTTCTTGGTCATTCTCATCCATGTCTCTCAACTCCTTGCCATTCAACAGCTGTCCCTGTAATGCTCCCAACTCTTGAGCTACCACTCTGCTGCTTGATTCTGGCTCAGCTGGGAGAAAAAAATGGTGTGTGCATATTCTGGGCTCTTTCCAGTGTGACCTGCACCTTCATTCACCTTTTTAGATCGAGGTTTCACGCTTTTACTGGTTCGTCCCATACTTGCACATTCAACTGAAATCTGTGGTTTTGTACTAGAGCAAATTTTACACTCTTTTGCTTGCCAGCACAAAATGCTCATACTAAGTGTATTTCAAAAATCCCTCCGCTCATGCCACCATGTCAAGGAAGACTCCTAGCCAGTCCCCTTCTACTTGAATTTCTTATTGATTCAATACACTCATAGAAACTTCTTTTTTGTAGTTTATTACATATAACAGGCAAGCTTACAAGTTGCTCTAACGAATTAACAAAAGAAAACTTCAGGAAAAAACGAACTGGGCTTCAGCTTCAGTTAAACCCTCACTCACTAACTGCCCTTCCTGTGTTCTGAGCCACATCCTCCAACTGACACTTTCAGAATGTTCCTGAACTCTTCACAGATGCCAACACCAGTTTATGAATCTAATTGATCCCCTGTCCTTGCCCCCAATACAGTGGCAAAGCTATAATGGGAACATCCGGGGACATTTGACCTGGGTGCACCCCAGTTAAGTCACATGGGGGTGCAAAATCGCTGCCTACACCCCTCCCCCTTACCCCCTCGGCCCAGCCCCACCCCAATAGACTGCTCCTGATACAGCTGGCTGACAGAGCAGTCTGTTGGGGACTGCCCCACCTCCAGCAGAGCTGGCTGAAAGAGCAGTCTGTTGCGGAGGGGCCAGGCCAAGGAGGAAAGGAGGCCCAGCCCTGCCAGGCTGCCTGAGACCACACCAGCACCAAAGGTAAGTGGGGCATGGGGGAGGGGGCATGACCTGGGACAGCAGAAGCTTTCCCTCCCTCTTCCCTCACCCCAAAGCCTTCCTTCCTTCTTCCCCCACCCCGAAAGCGCAGACAGACCTGCAGGGGCCCGGCAGAAGCCTTCCCTCCCTATTCCCCACCCCAAAAGCCCAGCCAGGCCTGCAGGGGCCCAGCAGAAGCCTTCCTTCCCTATTCCCCCACTCAGCTCTCCTTGCCTCCCTGCTTCCCAATCCTCTTTGAAATGACCTGGTACAAAAAAATATTGTTTGGTCATGGTGGGGGAGGGTGGTTGCCTACGGGGGGGGGGCACAAACTCAAATTCTGCCCCAGGCTCCATTCTTCCTAGCTACACCTCTGCCCCAATGTCCATACTTTCAATATGACATTTGTATAGGAGCCTATGCACACAACCCCAAGGGTATATAGAACAGTGGTTCTCAACCTGGCGGTCAGGACCCCTTGGGAGGTCAAACGACCCTTTCACAGGGGTCGCCTAAGACTCTGCATCAGTGTTCTCCATCTGTAAAATGGATAAATGTTAGAGTTGGGGGTCACCACAACATGAGGAACTATATTAAAGGGTCACAGCATTAGGAAGGTTGAGAACCACTGATATAGAGAGACTACTGTGTGATTTGTGAAGGTAAAGATAGTCCGCTGTGCAAGCACTAGGTCTTTACTGACTCATGGGCAGATAATGTTTACAAGGGGGTTAGCCATTGCCTTCCCCAGTTGTCTACACACTCCCAGCAACCTGGGTACTCATTATATTGACCTTGGAATGATGAAAAGATGAGTCAGCCTTGAAACTGATTCCCATCAAGATCAAACTCAGGTTGTGAGCAGAGCTTTGACTGCAGTACTGCAGCTTACCACTCTGTGTCACGGGGCTCCGATGATCTGTACCATGGAAAAATGGATGTTTGCATAGGGTTGTTATCTTTGTCCACTTAATAGAAAACCCTAATGGGATTTCCAGCTCCTCCAGCTATTTCAGAGTTCCATTACACCATTTCTTATTCATCTTTCAGTATCTAATGTCTTTATCCGTTTACATTTTTGGCACTAATTAAAACGATTCATTGCATGAATGTTGCAGGAAAACAAGAAAGAAACCTGAAGGCACACAGACACAGAACTCCAAGCTTCATTGCAAAACAATTAGTGCTACTCTGCCGGAATTGTTGTGTTTTCAGTTAGCCACCACTGAGATAAGTGCTTCCAATAATGTACTTTTTACTGAAATTAGGAGAGAAATGCTAAAGAGCATGGTGGTAGCTCCCACTGGCAATAAAAAGAATTTAGGCTCACTCACAGCTTACTAAACACCCTCCTTAAAGTCTGTTCATGAGATAATGGTTATGCTGATAGGCACACAGTCAGAGAACATGCACTAAATATATACTAAATTGGTATCCCAAAATGTATACTAAATTAGTTTTCCTCCATAGTAGACCTCCTTTTAGAGAATAATCTAAAATGTTTTCCTTTGTTTTTGTCCCCAAATTAGGTTCTTTTAATTGTACTTTATCTTGGATAATATGTTAGAAACAAAAAGAATAATGTGGAGAGGGAAAGAGTAGTTTTCCTTTGGGTGAACAGAAGAAAATAATTATAACCTAATGTACACACTATTTGCAAGTACTCAAGGCTGCTGGGTTTCCAGTGGATTGCTAATGAGATGGTAGAAAATGAGGCATTCAGCTCTGGAAGTCATCACTCAGGGAGGCAACAGGTTAATTTATTTTTTTAGCCTTGTTGTAGCTTTGTGGTTAAGAAACCACATTCTGGATTAGAATGCCTCCATTTTGAATCTCACCTCACTCACAAACTTGTTTGGTGGACCTACACAAATAATTTTCTTTTGATTCCATCAACAACATGAACATAAGATTGATCTACTTTAATGGTTGTAAAGAGTATAAAGCAAGAGAACTATTTTGAATACTTGACCATCTATATACCTGAAGGACCACCACTTTTGTATGTCTTCTTGCTGCATTCCTCACAGAAAATTCATTTAGCTGGGCCTTCTGTTAGAGAAGTGTGTACTGTGGTAATCTAGTCTTGAGCTTTCTTAATTATTGTCTCTGAACTTTGAAAAGGATTTTCAATAGAAGAACCTTGGATTTCTTCCCTGACAATCTTTTTAAAGGCCCACTCATCTTGCATTTTGTGGTAGATTTCGTTTTGGAAATGACCCAGTGCTTGCACAGAGGATTACCTTTACCTTTTACCTTAGCAGTAATAACCTTTCAAATTCACTTATGTCAGTGGGCTTACATGAATGTCAGTCTGTTTAGCCAGACCAAATAGTCAAGTGTATCAAATGCTTCTGATAAGTCCAATAAAAGACCATAGGGACACCTAGTTCAATTTCCTGCCAATGCAGTAGCTACAGCAATTAAATCCCTGACAAGTAGGTAGCCACTTGGTACTTCTGATGAAGAACACCCCCCACCCCACATCAGTCTTCTCAAAGCCAGTGAGATAGTGCAAAGATGAGAATAAAGAGAAAAACCAGGCATCTGAAAAAGTGATGTTGAGTGGCTCTGTGGATTCCTGCCCCTTGTGTCTAGTCAAAAACTCCTGTGGTGAGATAAGAGGCAACCAGAACTGAGATTATTAATCTATTCCCCAGTCAGGCAGATTCTGCACAGGCGGGGGGCAGTGGTGTCCCACTGGCATAAATGATGCCGGTGGAGCGTCAGGGCCATTCACACACTGAGATGCAAGTGCCCCCAAAACAGCCACTGCCTTTGGAGGTGGCTCCACGGAACTACCTCTGTTTCCTTTCCCCACACTCACCTTCTCTCCCAATGGATCTCAGCAGGAATGGGGGTTGAAGGGCAGCATTGGGGGGGGGGGCTCCCCATCCCTGCTGAGCTCTATCAGGAGAGAAGGTGAGTGTGAGGAAAACTGGAGGCACTGAAAAGTGGTGCCTCCAAGCTGATGCAGTTCCCATGGCGCCGGCAGGGAAACGCTGTTTCCCAAATGCCTCGTTCATTAAGTGAGGCAGGGAAACAGTGTTTCCCCCCCAAAAAGCATGGCGCTGCCTTGCTGCAGAGGTGGCAGCTGTGTGAACAGCACCCCTGGAACAGTGTTTTAATTGTTCCAGGGGCGCTGTTTATCTCCCATGTGGAATTTACCTCAGAGCCACTGCCCTTGGTCATTGAAAGTAGCCATTGGTAGGCCCTTTTGGGGAAAAAATCATTAGATTCTGGTGACCCAGCCAATTATTGCCCAGTGTCCAATTTACCATAGCAATTTACCAATTTACCTTTTCCAGCCAGATTTTAGATCTCATTTTGGTACTGAGATGGTGCTGGTAGTTCTGGCTGATGACCTTCACCATCTTAAACAGTAGTAATGATAATTAAGTACTCCTACAGAAGATGAGCCACAACCTGGATAGCCCAGGCCAGCCTGATCTCATCAGATCTCAGAAGCTAAGCAGGCTCAACCTTGACAAATATTTGGATGGGAGACATTAAAAAATACAGGGATCATGACAGAGGCAATTTTACCTAAGCAGACTACATACTACACAGAGAAGCCACTGAAATCCACAAGCACATGGACAATTTCAACAGAAAGGAAGAAACTATGAAAATGAACAGAATTTGAAGCTACACAGTACTCTAAAAACATTAGATCAGGGTTTTCCTAGATATTCTAGGACCACTTTATCAGTTTTACCTGCCAGCTTCACTGGGTTTACGCTTCTGATACCTGAGTCGATGGGAATCTAGTTCCTGAACATCTGATTTTGGCTCCCTACCAGCATGGCCAATTGGCCATGCTGACAGAGGCTGATGGGAATTGTAGTTCCTGAACATCTGGAGAGCCGCAGGTTCCCTACCCCTGCACTAGACTGAAGACAATGGTTAGTGAACACCACCCAGACAAAGGATGTATTGTTGCAGGAAGTTATTGAATGGATTAAAACACCAAGCAACTGCTATGCAGATGCCCTCACTAATTGATTATGCAACTTCAGTGTTACATACATATGCCAAAATGGGTGGACTCCACTTAACATGCAAATCACACTTGCAAATTGTACCTTTAATGGTTCTTTCTCCCACCCTGGAAATTCCACAGGTATATATACTCCACTTGCTTTACTACCATCAGATCCTCTGAAGATGCCACCACAAATGCAGGCGAAATATTAGGAGAAAATGCAACTGGAACATGGCCATATAACCCAGAAAACCCTAGTGATTCCGGCCATGAAAGCCTTCGACAATACATAACCTAAGTAGGTTGAAGGGATTAGCTGTAGACAGAGAGGAGTAACTGAGATCACTAACTTATGTATATTAGGATAGTACTGGGTGAACACTATCAAATGAGCAGGCAGTTGTACAATTAAAATTGGTTTTATTAAAGAATAATAGAAAAAGAAGAACTGTATTTTAAGCAATTAACACTCACACACAAACCATACAAGAGCTGACTAAGAAAAGGGGGGAAGTGGATAGGATTTTAGGATGGGTGATAGTTCCCAATCTTGAAGGGACATCCAGGGAAAGTAGAGCTGAAGAGGAGAAAGACCAGTGCTTTCAGGAGCAAAAAGAAAAACCCACATGCAGGTGAGGGTGCAGGCACAAATCCAGAACACATACACACTATGAATGGCCAAAGGTTCAACAATTATAACCCCAAATGGATTCTGAGGTGGTATGAAGTGAGCTGGCAGGAAAACCAGAGACAAAGAATTGATTGCTTTTTTCGGGTTTCTGACAATAAGATAGGAGAGGTTGGATGAGTCATTGGGACTGAAGAGGATTCCTGGGCTATTCTTCTGAATATTGATTAATTACTGAGATGGATGCAGATAGGGAAGTAATGGTCTGTTCAGAGCACTGATTAAATCACCTTGGGATGATGCAATGTGGCTTAGCTAGCCCCATTGACCTTGCAGACACATCCTAGGGTCAGGGGACAAGTTCAACTGCCAACCGCTGTTCTACCCAGGCTTGACATACAAGATAGATCCCCCAGCTCTCTGAAGGACATCCACTTTATGAGGAGCAGTGTACTGCTCTGATGCCAGTCTTTGGCCCCTGTTGCTCAGTGGCACTCCTTGGTGGGCGAAGGAGTCCAACTGCTTACAGTAATGGCAAACCACTTCTGAATGCTCCTTCTCTTGAAAACATTTTGCTCTTGTTTAAGATAAATGCAAATGTGACTTGACAGGGGGAAAAAGTGGATGGCCAACATGAAGAAATTTGTCTCATGGGAACAGGGAGATTCATCACATGCAATCACACATATACGTACTTCTATATGCTTCCATTTAACTACTATAGTGTAGATCAGTGTTTCCCAACCTTTTTGATGTCACGGTACCCTTGAACTCACTCTTTATATCTCACAGTACCCCTGCCATCCTCCCCCGACCTTCCCCTCCCAGTTCCCCTGCTTGCCACCCCCCACCTTTCCCTCCCAGGGTGAAGGGAAGCACGGGGGTGGGGGGTGGGTGGGAAGTGGCTGCTGACCTTGCGGCAGGCCCTGCCCCCTGGGCCAGCTCCATATCCTTGCTGGTGCCGGTGGGGGACACCACAAAAGTGAGGGGGGCCAGTAGCATTGCCGCGGTACCCCTGGGACATGCTCATGGCACCCCAGGGTACCACGGAACCCTGGTTGGGAATCACTGGTGTAGATGTTATATGGCTTACAACCCAGGTCTCCTATATAACAGCTTAGGTTTTCATATGCTGCCAGTTAGAATGAACATATCATTTCCAAAATTAAATATGCTATATCTGTGACTTGTAGTAGATACAGTATATCACACTGATGCATGATAGACTGAATCAAGCTGATGGTTAGGTGGCCAAAATTTCAGCCTCTTAAAAGAATTATACAGTGATTGATTTTGCAAATGTTTTCTCTTTTTATCTTCAAACTATTAGATGTCAAATAATATGTATCACAGTACAGTAATGTCACATTTCATAGTGTAGTACGCAGTTCATTGTACAAAGGAATGGAACAGGAATGTTGAAATTCAAAGAATGGCAAAACAGAGTGTGTTATTAGGTTAACTGTACTGTAGCAAAAACACTTCAGCATACACAGTGTTCAGAGAGCAGCAACTAGGAAAATTCACTTTTTTGAATTATTGTTGAATGGACATAAGTGTAAATGGATTCTTTCAATTCACAGAAGACAAAGCAAGGAAGCTCAAATGTCTCTCTAGGCATCAGGAATTCATCCCATAACCCTTTCAGTAATAATCATTATACCCATTACAGTTGAGTGAGGATGTTCAAGCTATCAAAACATACTGTGAAGTTCACATTTTATACCTGCCCTGATGTGTCAGCTGGATTTTTTGTTGGAAAATCAATGCCGATAAATAGTTTCTACAGTGGCATAGTCCCAAGGGGATGGGGATGCATGACGCACCTGGCGCACGCCCGTATGGGGGTGTACAAGGGGCGGGCCAAGGCATGGCAGGGGCGCAGGGTGCACGCATGCCCTGGGCACTATTCCCCCTCGCTCAGGCCCTGATTTTCTGTGAATGATTTCCATGCTTGCAACTATTTTGGAAAACATTAATTATATTGCTTCTCTTGAGCATCTAGTGGAGAAGGTTGATAACAAGATGAATCTGTTGGCTTTCCTCAAGAAGCTTAGATACCATCATGCCTATCATCCTTTGAAAAATGGGACACAAGGACTTAGCATTTGGTGCTTATGGACATAATTAGATGTTATGGCACAGGTATCTTTGTTCCTGTTTCCCCTCTCTCTATTATAATTTCTAATGATGCTAAACAAAATACATCTTGTATGTCTTGTATGTTGGTGAGTAATTCCAGGTCACAGTTAAGATGGGGGGGTGGGTTGGAGTTAATAGTCTTGAACTTGTTAGTGAATTCTATGTAAGCAGTTTTGCTTTGGATTCTCCCTTTGATGTTCCTTTGTAGGAGAGCAGTAATTTACTGATAGAATACCTTGGACACATGATGCCACATATTACCTTGAAGACTGAGCAAGTGAATGAGCTGGAGATTTCTGTTTTATTTTTCTGATACGGGCTAACGTGGCTAATTGTGTAGAATTATGCCTCTAAGGAATTGCACATCCCGTATTTTTGGTTTGTTCCTGCATTACAATGCAGCGGAAAGCTTTCTGGAGCACCACCCACATCAGCAGTCATCCTACAACCTGGGGAAGATGGAGAGGAAGACACATGACTGCCACTTTCAGCAGCAGCCGTGTGTGCTATAATGTCTTGTTCCAGCCTAAGACCTATGAATGAGCTATAAAAATATAAAAAAGATAAAGTCGGAACAATGCCTGGAAAGAATAAAGAAATATACTCTGAAAACACTGGAAGAATATATATTCAGGTCCAACAAATGCTTGCTGAAATTATCCAATTGACTGTGGCAAGTAAATGAGCTACGACTGTATTAGAAATTATTGATTTACAGTCCAGTTCTATGAGCCACTCAGCTGAGGCAGAAGCAGGTGATAAAAACTGATGCGAGGATCGCTCAGGCAGGTAGCTGTGGTTTGTTTTCCTTGTCTGAGACAGAGCCTGCCTTAACAGAAGAAGCAAGCCAAGCGCTCTCTCGAGGCAGTGATATTTTTAAGGGGCAACAGTTGCGCAACATAAGATCTGAGAAATGGTTCTTGGGGTCTTTTACACTGTTGCAGAAAATGCCCTGGGTTAACTGAGCCCAGAAACAAAATATCAGGTCTTTGCTTCTGGGGGACTGTAAAGACCTGTAGCCATAACTTAGGCTGATTCCGCATGGGCCAAAAACAGCAGTGTGAAAACGGTGTAAAAGGGTTTATACTGTTTTCACACCATTTTCACATTGCTCTTTTTTGGCCTGTGTGGAATCAGCCTTACATAATGTCTTTACAAGTATATATTACAAGCAGTGTTTATTTGGACAGGTTTTTTTTTATTTAGTCATTGCCTTGGTATATCTGTGCTGCTAGTTAGCATTTTACACACACACACACACACACACACACACACACACACAGAGAGAGAGAGAGAGAGAGAGAGAGAGAATACTATTATAGGAATGTACAAATGGTACTTTTCTAAGTAAGATCTGACCTAAGTCATCCCCATTCATACGCATCAAAAATGGTTTAAGTCTGGCAGAATTGTTTTCACTTTAGAAAAAGTTCTGTGACCTCACTGTATGGCATCATTTCTCCAATGGCTGGGAAAGGCAGAAAGAGGAGAAAGCAAGTCAGCAGACTCCAATCAAAACAGTTAGCCAGTTTTCCTTCCAAACAGCACAATCCTCATGGACGTTTCTATGCAAAGTTCTTCATTTCTCCACCACACTAGGGTAGGGAAAGTTTTTGAAATCTGTATATTCATCTGTACTATGTCTACCAGACCTATTTTTTTGGGGGGGGGGAGGGAGGGGAGGGGGCTCAGGCTGCTCTACAATGACCAGGGTTTTTCTTTTTATCTGTCGGCAGATGAGCATAGTGAATGTACAGTGTGTACAGTGGGTCAGGCTATACCTTACTTCTTTCTGATGATGGACTGGTTGCCTACAGACTGAGGGAGAAGAGATAAAGGCAAAAGTGAAGTTTCCCTCTGTTCTGCAATAGGCAGCTTGCTTACTCAATTGCGTTGTATGGGACAGAACAAAACCTTTGCTTGCACACACTTGCAGAGAGGCATGTTTGGGGTGTTTGTAAAGGGCAGCACACAGTGATAGTTAAGAACAACACTCACAATAGAGACACAACAGGGATCAATGACAAAGAATCTCATTACCCCTCTATGCATGAAAGAACAGATATCTTGGGAGCTGGGATCTCTTGGATCTCTTTTCTATGAAGCTTTAAAAATAATTTTCTCCATAACATAGTAAATATAGCAAGAAACAAATTCCAAGCGACCTTACCCTCCTACCCTCCTACATAACTCATCAAGAAGATATGAAAGTAAAAAATGTAAAGAGAAGGGAAAAGAAAGGAAGAGCTGCCCACATAGGTAGGTGAGACTTGGTTCATTGAAAAGCCACTGCAGAGGGACATGTATAAAATGAAAAAAAAAATGGTAAAAGCGCTGGAACACAATACAGTAAGATTGGGGGGAGGTGTCAGGATTTAGTTGCCTCTCTCTCTCTCTCTCTCTCTCTCTCTCTCTCTGTGTGTGTGTGTGTGTATGTGTGTATAAACTGCCATCAAGTCACTGCCGACTCATGGCAACCTTTACATGGTTTTCAAGGCAAGAGACTACGACTACAGAGCTGGTTTGTCCTTGCCTACCTCTTCATAGCAAACCTGGTTGGTATTCCTTGGTGGTCTCCCATCCAAATACTAACCAGGGCCAATCCTGCTTAGCTTCCAAGATCTGACAAGATCAGGCTAGCCTAGGCCTTCTAGGTAAGGGTTCCCTTTACTGTGCATTTTTGCTTTTGTTTAAGACAGACATAAAATTGACATACATATTACTCATTCCAAAAAGGATGGAAAAGCTAACTAATTTGCAGGGCAGTGTTGTGATGTCTCCTTGTGCAGGGGAAATTTATTTGCTTCCAAGATTGCAATTATTTGTCTGCCATGTGCCAGGAAGTATCCCTTTGGTAAAGGATAGAAGTTGTGAGAATTTCACTCTGAGGGCTCAGTGGTAGTTATACCTGGATTACATTGAAACCAAGGGTAATTACTCAGGTTGATTTTCTGATCAGGCTGTCATGAATTTTGTTATTAATTTTTTGCCTCCCTGTGCTGCCAAAAAGCCCTCTTGGAGGTTAATAAGTTATTAAGGTGAGAAAAGAAGCAAATCCATGCAAACATTTTCCCCAGATCTCAGTTTTATGTTTAAAATATCATTAATGAATGAGCTTGTTTTTTTAAAAAAAATAGGGTGGCAACTATTTATTGTTTTATAGTACCATCCTATGCAGAGGTATTCTAGTCTAAATCAATTGAAATTATTATTATTATTTTTTCCCTCTGCAAAAAAATATTTGAACTTGAGAGATTCCCAAAATCCTTTTTTGTCCAGTAGGTGGCAGTATTAATTAAGACATCAACAGCTGTGTTCCCAAAACTACCTTGGAAAGAGAAAATTTATTTTTAATCTTATTGTGAATGCTTAGTAACCCATTATTTTTCTGAACAATACACACTAATGTGAATTGCAAGAGGATAAGGATTCTGATCCATATTTCATAAATAAAGATGTGATCAATGTCTCAGATAAAGATCTAGGTACTCCTGGCTATTAAAAACAAACATTAATTATTATCATTAACGGACATTCACTTGAAAATGAGGTGTATGTTAAGTAGACTTGTTTTTTCTCTTGAATTTTTTTCCTTTCTGAAGTTGTGCCATGATTTCTTTTTAAATATATTTGATTCTCCTAACAACTGTTATGTGAATTTCCAGGCGATATAGATGAAATTATCTTGATTTATTTGTGAGGCTAAGGTGGATATCGATGTGGTCTGCATAATCCAGTCCTTTCAAATACAAACAAAGCACCAGTAGGGGAGAAAATGCTCTCAGGTCCAAGTGATGGATAGAGTCAATTCAGAAGTTTCCCTTGCTAATTAGCTAGCTAATGGCAAGATTTCTCTGCATCTAGAGTAAGCAGAAAAAGGGCACTGCAAATCAGGTCTCTAGCAGTTGCTCTATAATTGAAATTCGCAAAAGCAAGATGATCCAAAACTCAGGGATGATTAAGGTTAAAGTATTGCATGATCTCATATAATTGCTTCCAAGAATAGCAACATCAGTAAGAGAGAATCCTCTTTGGAGGCAAGAAAATATTGGAGCAGCATAGATTTCTTTTTTTAAAGAAATTAGCACAGATTTCTAATTGTAGCCCTATCAACTAGGAAAAACATGGTTAATTTTTGAGGACTGTTAATACATACCTAGCCAAAGTGTGTTCAAGATTACAAAAATGTTGCCCATCTAAAGTTCTCAAGCTGTGATTTGTAGGGCTGTGAATAATGATAGTGATGAGTCAAACATAGACACAGAAATGGATAGTTAGGGATCATACAGTGATTTTTTAGAATGGTAATACAAATCCAGGGTTGTTGGTGTAACAAGCCCACCCGCTCCCAATCCTTGAAGCAATCCATGGTTATTTATTTATTTATGCCATTGCTATTCTTTACACCCTAGCTATGTGCTAGGTACTCATTTACTGACCAAGGAATGGATGGATGGCTGAGTTGGCCATGAGCCAGCTGTCAGGATATCTGACCCATAGGGGGCTTGAACTCCTGACCGTGTCACTGGCAGTGTAAGCACTTAATCACTATGCCACCCGGCTCCTTTTATTTATTTATTGGTTGGTTGGTTGGGGTTTTTGAATTTGGGACTTTCCAGGAAAATAGCCTGCCTTAGCCTTTGCTACAAGTCTACTGATTTCATGGGCAATGGCCTTTCTCCCTTCCAATCAGATCCTTGCAAGGGAGGAGCACAGAGCACCCTCACCCAGTCACTTTTGAAGAAAAGCTGTGGACAGTTCTCCCGCCCTCATTGCTTTGTGAGAGACTGGGAAAATAGAGAGCTGAAGTCCCTTGTTGAGGTGCCCATAGAATTCTAACTCTTGGTCCAATTTGGTTGTAACCTTTGGGTTCTTCAAAGTACCGGAAGCACCAACTCTGCTGCAATGTTAGGGCCATTTAGTTTTTTTTTTTTAAAAAAAAAAACACAGCCACTCCAGCCTTCCCCAAATTTGGAGCCAAGGATCCCAGTTGAATTCCATCAGCTCCATTGGAATACATTACCTCAAAGCAGAAAAGCTGCAATGAAAATGTGGAAAGGATTTTAGAGAAACCTACTCTGGACTTGGAATGACAGCCATCAGAGTGGAATGATGGCCAGATAGACAGTTCTGGGACTGGAATGACAGCCAGTGGGACTGGAATCTATGTAGAAGGACTGGGAGAAGATGGTTCTCAGTCCCCCTGTCCTCAATGATGGAAAAAAGAGGAAAAGAGAAGAGTTGCATGTTGCTTCCTCTTCCTCTCCTTCATCACACACCCCCAAACTGACCCAACCTAAAACTGCTTATACTTCCCAAAAGGAAGAAACATTTTTCATGTTTCTATAACTTACATGCGAGCACATGTTCACATTTGCATAATGTGTGGCGGTGTAGACCCACTAAGTATTATGCTTCGTGTGTGTGTGTGTGTAAAATGCTGTTAAGTTGCAGCCAACTGATAGTGATCCCTGGTGCGGTTTTCAAGGCAAGTGATTAAGCGGAGGTGGTTTGCCATTGCCTTCCTGCAGAGTCCTCCTTGGGCATCTCCCTTCCAAGTACCCATCCATCTTAGCTTGTGAGATCTGATGAGATCGGGCTACACTATACCATTTCACCTCCTTGTTTCACGGATACTAAGTAGTTAATCCCCACATGCTTGTTTATTAGGTTGGTATTTCAGACCACTGAAAATTGTACGGGCCATCAAGTCACAACCGACTTATGGCAACGCAGTCAGATTTTCAAGGCAAGAGACTAAAAGAAGTGGTCTGCCATTGCCCACCTCTGCATAGCAACCCTGGTATTCCATGAAGGTTTCCCAATCAAGTGCTGGATGTTGATGCAAGTACGAACCAGCTAAGCTAAAACTCCCTGCTTAGCTTCTGAGATCTGATGAGATAAGACTAGCCTGAGCCATCCTAGTCAAGACCTCTGAAAATTACTGAAGTAGAAAAAAAAATGTTCAGCCATATTGGTCTGTGCAAACCCCAACAACTAGGGAAAAAGCCACGTAGTCCCTTTTACTGGGACTAATCCAACTGACACAAAACATTGTGTACAACACTAAATTGAACATGTTGTTAATACGAAGACTACAAGGTGCTTCCTATTGCTTTCAGGCTGTAAGGGAACTGTGCCTCTTGTTTGGCATTTGAAACAATTTTGAACAGACTAAAGGCAGTTTTCGTATTTGAAAGATCAAAGAAGGGAGGACGGGTACTGAATACAGTTTCCCGGGGAATATGCTTTAACTTTAACACCAGCAACAAGGTTAAGCAAATTGCCTGCTTGCATCTGACGGAGGGTGCATGCAGGATCACTTACTGAAAAATCTGCTTTCCACCCTTCCTTTTCTTAAAATGTTTGTAACATCCAGACTGAGTGCTCTAGTGAGCTGGAAATCTTGTACTATGTTTTAAGTCATTTGGGATGGTGCCAATTTAAAAAAAATTACGTGATTTTTGTTCCTGTTTTTGCATTTGTTATTATGCCATATTCCGTTTTCTGTAGTTGCCTGCTCTGCTTATCTTCCCGTTGGCTCATTAATGTAACTGTTTTTGTGTAAATTTTTATTGTTCTTGTTTATTTTTACTGGTGTGCAATTTGGCTGTTATCATAGATTTTATCTTGATATACCGGAATCCACTTTGAAAATATTTCAAATTGGGCAACTTTTTTTAAAAATGTGAAGTTGTATGAAACCAAGTTTGACAAAATAAAATGGAATGTGTCTAAAGTACAGTAGCTCTCCAAAATGTAGGTTATGATTAAAGCATCATTTAAAGTATGTAAATTTGGCCAGAACAATATTCCTTAAAGTCATAACTGTGCAGATGGGCTTCCATAATGTTCCTCTGCATGTTTTATCTTCAGGCAATGTGGATGTGGCATGTTTTAAGAAATTTGTGCCTGCTAATTTCAACCATGCCTTAAGGTGGTGCTGTCTGCATTGGTTTCATTTATAATAGGAAGTTTCTGAACATTAAATACTTCTCTATATTCTTTTTGCATTTGATTTTATGCAATACTGGTTTTTCAGTGTTTCACTACAGAGGTCTTTTTTTCTCCCAGCATACATATCCTTCCTTACTATTTTCTTCCTCTGTTGTATTTGGTGCTTGCCTCCCTCAACCAGGCCAAAGTCTTTATTTTTATTTAAAAGAAAACCATCTTCTAATAAATGTGTATTTTTAAGCAAGACAGAGAACAGCATGAAATACCGCTGATAAGTGCTTACCTTGACAGTGTAATGGGCCATGAAGCAAAGGCAAATTAAGATACGATACAAATTGACTTAATGCAATAGCACAGACACTGTAAAAACAAATGAGGGAACAATATTATGTTTGCATTTAAAATAAGAATGTGCAGCAAAACCATTTTATGTAGTGTTTATTTTAATCAGTTCACTAACTTTGTCCTAGTCTTTTTGGTTTGTTTCTAGCTTTCCATGACTTTTCACATCTTTTAGGCAGTTTCCGCACAGCCAAGGGAGAGACCCTGCATCGGCATTAATCATGCCGATGCATGCTATGGGGCCATTCGCACAAACGACCCCATAGGATGCGCAGCTGTGGGAGCAAGCTCCACACAGCTGTGTATTCCCCTCCCCAGCCCCAAACGCCTCGCTACCTTCTGCTGGCAGCCGCGTCGCTCTGAGGAGGGAAGGGGACACGCCTCCATGGCCACAGTGATGGCTAAAGCACCGGAGACAAGGGGGTGTGTCCCCTTCCCTCCTCAGAGTGACAATAGAGCGACGCGGCTGCCAGCAGAAGGTAGCGAGGCATTTGGGGCCGGGGAGGGGAGGGGAGGGGAAAACGCCCAGCTTCCACCCGCTGCCATTCGCATGGCAGCGGATGGAAGCCAGCGTTTGCAGGAAAACTCACTCCCCAAGCGAGTTTTGAATACACCGTTTGGGCGGGCACAGGGCACTGCTGCATCGATTTGGCAGTGGCGCCTGTGCGAAGGGTCCCCGCCAAAATGGTGTTTTACTGGGCTGAAGCCGTTGCTTTCAGCCCGTGCAGAAACCACCTTAGATATAAGTTCCAGTGGGGTGGTGCATAATTAGGATTTAGGAGATTTAGGAGGTGTCCAACAAGGGTCTGGTAGACCCAGCTTTGAGTCCTCACTCTGCCATAGAAACTTGCCTGGTGACCTTAGGTCAATCACACACTCTCGGCATAACCTACCTTACAGGGTTGCTGTGGGCCTAAAATGGATGAGAGGAGAATGATGTAATCAGCTTTCGGTCCTCATTGGGGAGAATGGTGAGGTATATATGAAGAAAGAAAACAAATAATTAAATAAAGAATAGTGAAGATATTACAACACATTGTTCTTTAGATCATGTATGCCTATATGCTGATATTATTGAAAAATTGGGAATTATTTGCTATGATTATCCTTAAAAACTGTAATTGGAAAAAATACTTACCATGCCACAAGAAGGATTGTATTTGAATGTTTGGAGGTGAGGAGGATTGACCAATCAAGCAAAAAGAGAGACAAGAAATCTAAATACCAACAAACCCAGCATTTTGCATGGAATACCTCATTCATTTTCACCAACTAAAAACAAAACAGATAACAACTTACATAACATCTTCACATATGATCAAAGTTCCTAATCTAAAGGAAATGAAGCACAAAGTCTTTATATGGCCAGGAAGCATAACACTGCTTCTCAATTTGAAGCTCCAGGATCCTACCTAAGCTTGGTCCCCCATATTTGATCATGGCCACCAAAATACTCCAAAACATTTGATATGAACCAACTAAGTATCACCAATACATGGTTATATTGCCTGCTAAAGATGCTCATTGTCCTCAAGACTCACCTGACTAACCTCAGGCTGCCCTGTTTCTCTTTGTGACATCATGGAGATAAGATTGTAGATGTCATGATGCTACTGCTTGCAAAGGTCCATTTGTGACATCAGAGCTTCGACCTCACTCACTTTTAGACAACCATCATAGCTTCAGGTCTATGAACATGTTAGTTACCGGTATGTTCCAAGCAAGGAAAACATGGAAATATGGGAGAAATGGAGGACTAAATGGATGCCTGGCATCCTGGACAGTGCACTGGTGGCAAGCCTGGTCGGAAATGAGGGACGGAAAGCTATAAAAAATTTGAAGGAAAAAGGGATACTGAAAGAGTTAATTTAGTTAAAGAAGGCAAAGTTTTCCATTACAAAATGTTATAAAAATGGGAGGGAAGGAGAATTGGTTTGTATTAAGAGGGATTTGGGAAAGATTAAAGTATTACAGAATAAAAGGTGAATGTATTATGACACAATGGCTGAAAAGTCATGAAAAATCACAAGGAAAGATATTGGGATCAGTATATAACTATATGATGGAAGATAAGGGATTTATGACGAGAACGTTGAAACAAAAATGGGAGAAGGAAGAACTTTTCGATAATGAAAAAATAGAAAGAATTATAGACAGCATGAACAAGATAAAGATAGAAAAATATGCAGAACTGGAGAGAAAGATAATTTTCAAATGGTATAGAACCCCAATACAGCTAGTCTATATGATTAAGGGTTATGCCCAAGATGTTGTCATTGTGGTGCACTGGGAGTATACTACACCCAAATGTGGATTGAATATAAGGAGGTAAAAAAGTTTTGGGAAAATATTTTGAAGTATATAGAAAAAATAGTAAAAATTAAAATTGATTTACATGGGTGCTGTGTGGTTTCCGGGCTGTATGGCCGTGTTCTAGCAGCATTCTCTCCTGACGTTTCGCCTGCATCTGTGGCTGGCATCTTCAGAGGATCTGATGTTGGAAAAGCAAGTGGAGTATATATCTGTCCAGGGTGTGTGGGGAGTGTCCAGGGTGGGTGGGGAAACCTTGTCTGTGAGTAACAAAGGCGGCAACCAGGTCAATAGTTGAGGGCATCTGAATAGAAGTATGAGTAATAATGAAGACTATAGCCTGGGAGTAACCCTGTAGATAGCAAGGTCACTGGTGGGAGCATCTGAATAGAAGTATCCTGGCCTTTGTTTCTTTTGTCTATGGTCATCTGAAGAAACTCTGAAAATGAACAGAACTTGGCTGCCAGTGTTGAAAAATACTAGGGTCAAGACTGTGTCAAACCAGCTCCACACAAACACAGGATGACAAGGTTTCCCCACCCACCCTGGACACTCCACACACACCCTGGACAGATATATACTCCACTTGCTTTTCCAACATCAGATCCTCTGAAGATGCCAGCCACAGATGCAGGCGAAACGTCAGGAGAGAATGCTGCTAGAACACGGCCATACAGCCCGGAAACCACACAGCACCCATGTGATTCCGGCCGTGAAAGCCTTCGACAATAAAATTGATTTAAACGATGGTTTATTAATGGTAGGTCTAATTAAAGATAAAAGGATGAACAGAAGTTATGGACCAATGTATAAAATTATGATTAGAGCTGCACACATGGTGATTGCATTAGGATGGAAAGATAAAAAGAAATGGACGATCTCAAAATGGTTGGAATATGTTTGGGAACAAATATAGTTAGAAATTTTTGAGATGAAGTCAAAATATGTTTTGGCAAGAAAAACTAAAAGACATTATGAAGATTTGGTTAATTTTTGAGAAATGGATGAGAGAAGCCAGATTTAACTAACAAAAATGGGAACAAACGATACGAAGAATGAACTTTCTGCTGCTTGCTTGAACAAAAAGAAAAAGAAGGGAGAGGGGGGAGGGAGAAAAGGGGAAAATGTATAGTCTGATTAAAAGCATAGCATTTATCTGTTATATAACTATACTATACAATTAAAAATATTTTAAAAATAGTTACCGGTATGTAACTTATAAAATATCATTTGGCCAACCTTTTATATCTATGTCAAATAATTGAAGGGCGATTTCGATTTAATTATTTCTTTAAAACTTGACTCCTGTATTGAGTTCAGAAAATGCATTGATATGGAAACTGCATCAACTCTTCTTAAAACCTCTTACCAGTTCCACCCACCCACCCAAAAATGTGAGGCCACTCAGGCCCTTTCCGCATGGGCCAAATACGGTGCCCTGGGGACAGCAAAAAACGCCCAGGAGTCAAGCCATTAAGGGGCGAAGCAGCTTCTTGCGAGCCTTCCTCTCATGGCGCTAAAGCTGCCATATTTTCCGACCTTGCTTCCCCAGGTTTTCAAAACCTCGGTGAGAACGGCAGCGCTCGAAGGTGCCCTCCCTCCCCTTGTCACCCACCTACCATGATATCTGTGGTCAGTTCAGCATCGTCATCGAGGCCTGGGGACGGGCCGTCCCCTGCCCTACGATGCTGGAGCAGTCACGCAGGGCAGGGGGGGCGTGTCCCCAGGCCTTGGCGACATGCCAGACGGCCACAGATACGGCAGGTCGACCGGGTGACGGCGCTCTGCGTCGTAGTCTTCCTGGCTGTTTCTGGGATTGTTCATGCGAACGGTCCCAGGGGGGTTGGGTCGGCGTCGTATACGCCGACCCAACCCCAATCGTGGTCGTGCGGAAACGGCCTCAGAATGCATGAAAAGAATCACTTAAGATTCTGTAAGGCAGATCTGGAAAAAAAGTGTGCTGATTCAAAAGAATCTACTCATATTTTAACAACCAAAACTTTTTCAAGAAAAGGTGAAGTAGCTTAGGAGAAAAGAATTTTTTACTTTTATATGCCCTAAATCAATTCTGTTAGGCTCATTCCACACACGCAAAATAATGCACTTTCAAACTGCTTTCACAACTGTTTTTGCCATTCCGCACAGCTTCAAAGAGCCCTGAAAGCAGCTTGAAAGTGCATTATTCTGCGTGTGCGGAATGAGCCTAAGGTTGTTTAGTGACTGACAAATTGACCCCAGTTTGCATAGTGATGAGTTCACTTTGTCTGAACTTTTGTATCTTCATGGAGAATCTTCATGGAGTAGCTCATGGGCTTTTTGAGGTTTTCCCTGAGAAAGCTTAGAGGAACTTATTGACAAAGGCTTTTGTGATCAGAATCAGCTTACTGTTTTGAGTTTTCTAAGCTGTGTTGCTATTCTGTGGTAGTTTTTGCTCTTAATGTTTCATCCTCATCTATGGCTAGCATCTTCAGAGGCATACAACCGAGGTGTGCTTATCATGCCAACCATAAATGCAGGTGAAACCTTAGAAGCAAAAACTACCAGACCATGGTTACACATCCCAGAAAACCCATAATACCCAGGGGAATTTGGTTATCAGCTCTCCTCTGCTAAGTAACCCTATTCCACTGAAGGTTAGGAAGGACTGGCTAAAGACCTTGTATTATTAAGGCTTGCATGCTTCTGAGAAAGCTCAAAGTAATCCTTTCCTGATGGTTTGCATGGAAATTGTAGTTTTCTATGTGTCCAGTATAATGAAAAGGGAGACCATGGAAAGCTGTGGTAAATAATGTTTCTTAACATGCACAGGAATGCTTTAAGCATAAGGCCTGCAAAGTCTCTCCATCTCCATCCCTCTCAATAGTCTCCAATCTTCACAAAGAATGGGAATTGTGAAGAATGGGAATCGCAGGGGGAATTGTGAAGAGAAGGGGCTGCCTAACAATACTTGTGAACTCATAATGTTTGAACAAATTGGGAGCTTGCACATAATATTTATATTTATTTATATATTATTAAATTTATAGACTGCCCTTCCCTGAAGGGCTCAGGTCAGGGTCCAACTCAGGTCCAACTCTGGCCTTCCAGATGTTCATTACCATTAGTCCCTACTGACAGGATGTTCATGGACTATAATTCCCATCAGTCCCTGCCAACAGGCAGATGGGAATCGTAATCCATGAACATCTTGAGGGCCAGAGTTGGACACCCCTGATTCAGGTGTTTGAACTCTCTCTTCCATTCCAAAATTTGCCTCATTGCTAATTTACAAAAGTTCCTGTTAATGTTCATTTACTTTCACTTTTAACTGATTCTAGAAATGAGGAAAAGGTACTCTGAAAAGAGCAGTACCAGTTTTCTGCTACCTGACTCCAGCTATGATTGCTATGCCAATGAAATTTATTTTCTACTAAGTATGCACAGGAATGCAGGCTTGGAAACAAATTGTAACTAATGACTCAGGTGAATTTCAAGAGGTTCTGCACGAGGAATTCTTTGCTGTGCTTTTCAAGGTCTCTGCTCAACTCCTTATTGACTAGATTCTATTGTTGATTAGTATTCTCATGGTGCATTTACACTTCAGAGACAGACGTCTGGACTCTATGAACAAGCTCCATGCATACTATATAGCCTCTGCCTCAGAAGATGCATTTTCTAGTGCTAGCATTCCCATTTGCACAAGTTCAGTGGTTTTCTATGAACCCTTGAGCAAATGGAAGAACAAGAGGAAGCATGCCCTGAGGCAGAGGCTATATAACAGGCACAAAGCTCATTCATATGATTCAAGCCTGTGAACTTTTCTTTTGATTATTATTATTATTTAATTATGATTGAATATGAATTTAGGGAACTGTGTGTCCTAGCAAACAGAAATGACAACTAAGTAAAAAAACTGTTTGAGTAGCTGGAAGTGACATCACTATGCTCTATGATTTCTTCAATAAAGGAAACCAGGAGGCTTAGCCTGGAATAATTCAGAATTACTCTCCTGCTGCTATCTTTGAAGTCTGTATTTTTTAAAAAATGTATTAGGCCGTTTCCACACGGCGGCGGAAACGGCTGGGACGAAAGCATGAGCCAGGGCGCCCCAGGCCTCGGGCGACTTCTAGAGGCCCAGGGACAAGGTAAGTGCCGGTGGGGAGGCGGCGAAGCCGCTGTAGTTCGCCGGCAGCGGCTTCACGGCCGCTTATTTCGAAAAGAACGCTTCCCAGCCGTTCTGGGAATATGCCGGCTTCAGGTCGGGCGGTAGGGCGCTGATGGCAGCTGCTGCGCTTGCAGCTGCTCGCGCTTAATGGCTGCCTGAGATCACGTTTTACCGTCTCCAGGCCGTCATTTTCTGCCCGTGCGGAAACGGCCTTAGAGAAACTGTTGTAACTGATACATAGCTGAGGAAGGAAACATTGTTGCAACACATTCCAAAGTGTGCTTTTCAACTCCTGACATCAAAAGTATGGAACTTTGATGGGGTTTGGGGTCAGTATCCCAGACGATTTCCTTGAAATGATTCCTGGCTGCCATTATGTAATTCCCCCCCTTTTTGTTGAGTTTTGTATTGAATTGATGCTTCAATGTTTCACAGCTGGTGCTGCATTTTATACTCCTGATATACTCGATACTTCGAAGATTTGTCCCCCCAAAATAAAAGATTAAACAGACAAATGCTGCAAATAAACAGGGGAGAGGGAACTGAGTGAGCTCAGAAGATGGTGCCAAGGACGAAGTTCAGGGAAGCAGAGAAGTGTGGGAAACATAGTCAATAGATTGCACAGCAACTGAAGATTTTTTGAAAATATTTCAACCAGAGAATCATTTAAAAAGGGGATTCATTTAAAACGTTTTGAGACTGTAAATAAAACAGTAGGGGATAAAACCAAAGCAGAACTCCCTAGAGGAAACATTTTATTTCCTGCCTCAAAATATTTTAAAAGGTTTGTGAAGTAAGGGTCATTGGTTGACTCATGTGGCCGCAATCTGGCATGATCACCAGTTTAAGATCAGGAAGAAATTTTCCTCCACATCAGGTTGGCAACCCTAGGTTGTTGGCTAGTTGGTCTTAATAGACTAGGGGCCAATCCCTCTAAACTATGGTCTTATTGAAGCTGGAATTGAGGCTCCTGTGGCAAACTGGGCTTCCCAATTCTTTGTTGCTAAGGTGCAAAGCAGTAATGGGGCAAGGAAGAAGTGGAGAGCAAAGCTTACCTTTTTCCGCAGTCTCTTCACTCTCCCTCTTCAATCTATTTGTGTCCCAATGGAATTACTGTGTGCATAATGGGGGAAATGATATGAGAAGGGGAAAAGCAATAGTAGGGAGTTTGCTTGTCTACTACCTTTCCTTTGTGGACAGAAGGTTTTCAAACTGCTGTTTAATGGCAGATCTAGAGTTCTTTCCTCTGTCAGCTGAGGATGAGTGATTGTGCATTGCCTAAATAAAAATGGCCAAAATAGCAGCTCATAAGTTTGTTGCAAGGACAAGCTAAAAGTCGGTAAAGGGTGTTTTTTTGTTCATTAAAAATACTCTAGATCACGTGTCAAACTCGCAGCCCTCCAGATGTTATGGACTACAGTTCCCATCATCCCCTGCCAGCATCAATCTGGCAGGGGATGATGGGAACTGTAGTCCATAACATCTGGAAGGCTGCGAGTTTGACACTTGTGATCTAGATGCTTTTAGTTCAAGCTGACTGTTGTGAGGAACACTCCAATTACAATGAAACAAAGGCTGAGAGATATAATCACGCTGAAGAAGAAGAAGAAGAAGAAGAAGAAGAAGAAGAAGAAGAAGAAGAAGAAGAAGAAGAAGAAGAAGAAGAAGAAGAAGAAGAAGAAGAAGAAGAAGAAGAAGAAGAAGAAGAAGAAGAAGAAAGGCTGTTTGACATTTTCAACATTTTACTATATTTCTTAGTAAGCTCTGTTTAGTAAATTAAAAAGCTCCTGAAATGAAATAGTGGACTACAGAGTTAATTACTGTCATTAATCATCATTTCATATATCAGCTAGACAACAGAAGAAGTTGTTCACTGGTTTATTTAACATAAAGATAAGATAAAAATGTTAGCATAAATGATTATGAAGAGTATGTTCAATTTGATGCTCCAATGTTTGTGTCAGTGGGTATTAGGTACTGCAATGGTGAATTTGTCATAATTATGCATGTTGCAACTACCTCCAATCAACTGGGAAAATGTGTATTGTCTGGTATTTCTTGTTTTGCTGAGATGTGCCCACATGCATAAAAGTTGCCAGCTCTCCCTTGACCTTTTATAATCTATATGGTTGTTCTCCATGTCCTCCATGCGTCCACACAATTAGACATATCTTGCAGGTTCCATTCTGAGACCCCAATCCTGCATGAACAGGGATGCAGTGCACAGGAAGAAAGGTCTTATGCCTTGCTCCATCCTGTTTTCCTGAGCTGAAATGGCCCCAATTGGGGGGGGGCAATGTTTACCCTATTGGAGGGGCCACATGTCATAATGGGGTACACCCCATGGGACTGATATACTCAGAAGTAAATCTCATTATGTTCATTGAGACTTAAATATACTTAAGAGTGCAGCATTTATCTCTCCGTGACTTCAGTACATAATATATATATATATATTGTTTAGTAGAGTATCTCTGTAGGGGACCATTCCATAATTTTTGAAGCCCTGATTTAAGATCAACCTTAATTCCCTCTTCCTTTTATCATATATGGGGTCCGTTTTACACATGTATAAATGGATTACACCAGAGGTCTTTTTGTACAGCAAAGCTAAAGCAGTTCTTTTCTCGCAGCAATTATGGAGAAAATGCCTTCTTTTGAGGGTTTGATGGAGGCTGAAAACATTTAAACAGGAACAATCATATACTAAAAGTTATCTGTAGGTCCACAATTCATATCTGTGGACCTGTTGAAGCTGGATAATACCAACTTTTAAAAAACCCCTTAATTACTGTGCAAAAACTCATATGTATGTATTTAAAATATCTTTCTCTGATATTTTTAATTGTAAATGACAGCTGGTATTACCTGTAAAATTTCAGTGGATGTTTTAAATGCAGCCAAGGCAGACCAGACATCTTTGCAACGGATGCTGACATTAAATAGATGGAATATCTTTCCTTGATACAATGCAAGACAGCCGTACCACACATGACAGTTAAAGTACATGAGCTGAAATTGGAATGGTGGGCTTTCCTCATCCCAAACTGTGATATAATCTTTGGCAGCAACATAAAATTGCCTCGTGTGACAAGACACTATTTATTTTTATATAATACTGTATTAAATTAAATAATCCAGAAGCAAGCCAGGACTTGATGACATATTAGAAAGGGAGACAGTGGTAGTGATAAATTACAAATCACTTTAGGAGATCCCCGCCCTCCACAACACATCTGTTCATACGGCCATGAGATGTGAAATTCTGGAGAGGGAGGGGATATAGAGCCCTGCTTTTCAACTCCATTGATTCCTAACCTTTCATGAACACTTAATTCCTCACACAGAAAGGAATAGTCACGCTGTAGAATCCTGTGGACCATGAAGGGTAATTGGATAACATCTTTTGAAAGATTTACAAGCCTGCCAAGGGTTTTGCCGGCTTTAGAACTGACTGATTCGGTATGAAAAGATCTGAACAAATGTGACCTAAAAGTTTAAGGAGAGACCCTTCCTGAGAAAGTCTAATTTAATGAAAAATGTGTTGTGGGTCAGGGGGGCGGGGGCACAAAGAAGAAAAGAGCCATAAATGTACAACTTAATATCACATTAACAATATCAGGATTCTTCCCCTCCCGATACATTGACCTAATACCCTTTTTAAAAAAGACACTGAGTTCTTGTTTACATTTTTTTTTGCTTTGAAATCAGAACTGGCCAGGTGGTACTTCTGCATGGAGATGGTGCTCTGAGTCTCAAGACAATTCTTGCATTTTCCATGGCCCAGCTCTTTACTGGTCTTGCCTTCCTACAGTTTCCTCTGCCAGATGTAAGTGAAATTTCAGCCCTATTGATAGAGCAGATGGGGAAAAGAAATAGAAAAGATGACACTTGCGAAGCTGAAGTTGGGTGATAACATTCTGGGGGGGGGGGTGTCTTATGGTGCAATCCTTTGCAGATGTACTCAAGTGGAACTCCTTCCACACATGCAGAATAATGCACTTTCAAACTGCTTTCAATGCTCTTTGAAGCTGTAAGGAATAGCAAAATCCATTTGCAAACAGTTGTGAAAGTGGTTTGAAAACGCATTATTCTGCGTGTGTGGAAGGGGCCTTAGAATGGGATTTCAAATGGCTTACAAAATGGCATTTCAAATGGCTTACAAAGGGGGAAATCCTTGATGCATAAAAGATTGCCAGTGCCAGACTGGTTTCCATGGGATGAGCAACGTTCCTTGTAAGCTGTGTGACTACACAGACACTGTATTGATGCCATGCAGATCAGTTGGTCACTGGCAAGAGGAGCTCTCGCAGGCAGCTCTGAGCCATTCAGTGGTAGGGAACTTCTGCATGGTTCACTACCATGGTTAAAGGGACTATTGGACATGAACATTCCACAGTTAGGTGCCACTGTGGAGAATGACTGATGCTCGCCCACTGTAATTGAGGGCAACAAAATCAAAGCTCCCTCATGAAGAGTTTAACTACAGGCAGGCTTATATGGTATAAACTCCCAGTAAGTTGTACCTAGGGATGCCACCTGGGGATCCCCTGGAATTACAGTTCATCTCCAGACTACATAGATCAGTTCCCCTGAAAAAATGATGCTTTGAGGGTGGACTCTATGGCATTGTACCCCACTGAGTCTATATTTTCTCTAGACCTCCCCCCCCAAATCTCCAGGAGCTTTTCAACCTGGATCTGGCAATCTCCCGGCCTGCCCTCTCCAGTTCCCACTAGTGCTGTGTGAGTGGGTGGGGGGTAGGTGGAAACCCTACTTGTATTTCATAACAAAGACAGTGTACATGATTTTGAGGTGTTTATTAAAAGTGCAAGATGGGGAACCAGAATCATTGCCATTTTGGTACTGGCTCCTGAGCAAGGTAGAACAAAGGGGCACTACTCTTTATATGGGTGGTTGGGGCTTCTCCCAATGTAGAACCTAGACCAAATGCCTCTGTTGCCTACTGGCTGAGACCATCCTGTTTCCTAGCAGCTTAGTTGTGCAGTTTTGGACCAACTGAAGCTTTAGAACACTCTCCATAAAAATGTAAAGGACACTACGGTAGTCCATCTTGGGTGTTGACAAAGTGTGGACATTGGTGGCTAAATAATGTCTCCTACCTCAGGAAGAAAATTCTAGTCTAGCCCTCTTCTCAGTGCAAACTGAAAATATACATGGTGCTTGTTTACACGTGGTCCTCCATTTGAAGTCTGAAGTGACAAAACCCACTCATAAATATATCATGTTGCACTGCAGGTTGTCTGTTTTGCCATTCAGATAATGATATGAGTAAGAGAGCAGGGCCTCCAGTAGTTGAAGTGTTATGGTGATCTCATGGGGATGAAGTGATAGGTCTTCAATATTCCCCTTGTTAGGAAAAAAATGTAGAGGTGTGCAACGTTTTTCTTCTTTGGTTTTTTTAAAGTATTCATTTGTTTTTCATTTTCCCCCCATTTGTTTCAGTTGAAACACATTTCAGTGGGGATAATGTATCATGAGGCTGTGACTTATTTACTTCCCCTCCAATATGAATGAAATTCTTCCCCCACCCCCATGCGCAGCTAAGGTAAAAAGTTAAAACAGGTGAGAAAGGAAGCTGCTGAAATAACCCATGTAAAAAACTGTGGCAAAAATGGACACAGCTGTGCAGATGCTTGATCAGAAAGTCCAGATAATCATTTTAAAGAGACAAATAGGGAATATTTTGGGAAGGAAAAACCTACCATCTATTTGGAGGCAAGTTCAGTGGTGGACAGAAGAGATGAAAACCATATCAGTAGAGTAGCAAATAAAATATTGAGGAATATCTTTTGTGCTCTAAATGTGAGGAGGCACCTGTGGGCACACTGAACCAAGTACCATGAAATATTTGTACTGGTGCACCTGTTGTTTTTCTCCTAATTCCATTTGTCTTCTTGCCTCTTTCTTTTATCCTTTTTTCTTTATCTATGACAATGATATTAAATGTGGTGGTCACACATATGTTTCCTGGCATCTCCTTCCATCATCCTTAAAATAAAGAACCAAGACTGGCATTTTTCACTTTGTTGGAGTTGGAAGTGTTTCAGAAGAAGCCAGGAGTCATCAGCTTTCTGTCCGTAGGGAACACTTCAGTCTCCTTTATAGGGGGATGCTTGGCTGGGAAGCAGAGGTAGGGGAAACTGTGCCCTGGGCGCGCACATGCCCTGTACCCCTGCTGTGGCGTTGCCCATCCCAAAATGCCCCTGCCACACCCTCGCCGTGCCCCCTTGATGGCCCAGACATGTTTCTGCCGCTGCTCTGCCCGGGATGTTGTGCACCCCCATCCCATGGGCACTACGCCACTGCTGGGAAGCTCCCAATATCATTTGATGCACCTGAATTTGATTATACTGATTCCTGCAGCCATTTTGTGGTGGTTTTCACTCAGTATTCCCAAAATGTTGGAAGTCCCAAAGGCTCAATAAGGTTAGTGACCTCTGGCTTAGGACTACTATTTTGCCTGACTCTTTACTTTTTCACATAAATGTTGGAAATCTTTATGTTACGTTTGCATCTGATTCCAGCACAAGTGTTTGGGGAACCGGCAGGGGTGGAATTAGAACAGAATTTGAGGCATTGCATTAAAAGGTTTACTCTTAAAATGGTATCTGACAGATGGAAAATAGAACATTGGCTATCATTATCCGACACCATTAGTCTGGCTGACATTTGATTACCAATTAAATTTACTTGAATTACATCTAGTATACAAAAATGGTGAATCATCATTTACAGATCACGAAGACATCTCCAAAGGTTTCACTTGTAAGGAGTTATTGCAATTTATCACATTGTATACCTTTAGGGAGTCTTTAATCTATAAACCATTATGGTAATAGCCAAGACAGTGATTATTATGACACTAAATTCAAGCAATTGTGCTTTCTAATTTCTCACATTTTCAGACACGTTCCCATTGTATTTAAAAGCACACACAGTTATGTTTCTGTTTGGTATTATGGTAACAAATAATAGAAGCTCTGACTTTTTGAAATTTTACAAATTAAAAAGATAACTTATGAAAACTAAATTAATATGCAAATTAACACAACATGCACTGTTCTGAATCTGTAACTAAGCAGCATAGTCTTGCTCAAAAATGAGTCTTGCTCAAAAATGATGCAAACATTATCACAATAAACACAGCTTCCAGATTTGTGTCAAAAAAGATTGGTTGAGCTCTTTTCAGGGGAGAGAGAAGCAGATGCAAGTTTTAGGGTACATTCATACACATACAGAATTGACAAGAGACCTCTCAGCAACCATCTTCCCCCACCACTGCTGAGTGGGCTGGTGGGGGAAAATCAGGGAGAGCACCAATGAAAGCAATACAGTGACACCATTTTTTGGAACCATAAGTGAAATCATTACATAGTGGCAACATCCTAGCATTCGACCAAAACTCAATGGTTAAACCATAAATCTTGGGGTGAATGCTAGAGCATCCTCCCTACATTATGTAACTTTTGGATCATACCTGCAACTGATGTTATTGTGACACTGGTGACATCACAACATTTTGGCAAACTGCCCACCATGTCAGTAGATCTCCCTGGTTCCAGTCTCAGTCTTCCAATCCTATAGGGGAAAATGGCAAAGGTTTTGCTTGCTTGCTGACATGTTCCAGTTACAATGGTCAGACAGCTTTCTCTCAGTGATATAATCACCTGGGATTGTGCATTTGGGAACAGTTACACCATGGGGATTTTCTGGGGTAGGTCCATTTCTCCGGAACAGGGGTCAGCAACCTTTACCACCCAGAGAGCCATTTGGACCCGTTTTCCATGGCCCCAAAGATCTACGGTGCCTCTGGTTTGGCCTCTCCACTCACCTTTCCTTCCAGCCCTGGGAGGCGGAAACACCGGGCAGGGAAACCCCCTCTGCCCAACAAAGCAGGCAGCTGCCTGCTCCGTGGGGCAGAGGGAGGATGGCGGCCATGGCCTGCCCAGTGCTGTCACCTCTCGCACTGCAGGAGGCAGCGGCACCAGGCAGGGAAACCCCCTCTGCCCAATGGAGCAGGCAGCCGCCTGCTCCGTGGGGCAGAGGGGGGATTGCGACTGCGGGGATGGCAGAGGGGGGATGCTGGCTGCTTTGGAGGGACATGCCCAAGCTACCCTCCGATCTCCAGGGGTCAGAGGGCAGCATGGGCGTGTCCCTCCAGCCCTCCAGAGCAGCGCTGGAAGGAGAGGTGAGTGGAGGGGACATGAAAAGCTGCGACCTCCCTCACAGAGCCACCTCCGGTTCGGCCCCTCCACTCACCTTTCCTTCCAGCGCTGCTCTGGAGGGATGGAGGCACACCCATGCTACCCTCTGACCTCCGGGCCATGTGGAGCCGCAGTATTAGGCTAAAAGTGCTGCATGAAGCTCCAGAGCCGCGGGTTGCAGACCCCTGCTCCGGAACAATCTACGCGAGTGGTTCTGGCAGGCATCTTCACTTGCCTTCTTCCTTAAGGCATGTAAAACCATTTTGTTCCAGAGAGCATTTAGTGGGGGATTAACAGTGTTTAACTGTGTAAATTTGCTTTAGCTGTATACTTTAATTGTATACTAGTTTTTAATTTGTTGCTGGATGAATGAAACAGCTTTTGCTGGTTTGTTAGCCACCTTGAATTTGTGGCATTACGGTGGGGCATATGCACAAATATGCACATATGCACAAATAAATTATCACATAGATTAAATAAAGCATGCTGGCAAAGCTGTAGAGACTGGCCAGGAGGAGAATAAAGGCAGAATCCTGAACTCTCTCCCCTTTCAATGAGAGGCAGCTTGCTCACTCTGTGGACTGGGATGAATGAAAAGGAGAGAAGCAGTTGTAAAAACCAAAAACAATCATGCATTTGGGGAGATGAATGAGATATCAGTGGTGAGGAAGGATCAGATCATCTGCATGAGAAATAATACCAGACAGAGGATCTCAGATTTCTGATACTTTTACTGCATAAAAAAGCAGTCTTGAGAAAGACTGTTACCAGACTGAGCAATAGTAGGTTGGGTGAACCCTGCTTTTAAGTCAGCTGCATCACTGCCCATTCTGCCAACCCTAGGGGTACCTAGATGTGAAGTGCCAAAATGGACCATACATTCTGTATGGACAATGGATTTGTTAATGTGTTTGCCCCAAGTGTTCCTGCCCAGTGTTGTATTAACCCAATGCTTTTTCTTCTGACTAATCTTTCTAACAACCATCTCATTTTACATTATCACTGTCCTATAGCTGTAATTCCATCAGCTACCTTCCCCCTTTCAGGCTCCTGAGCTTGGACCATCAAGCTGATGCCTCAAACGATTAGATTAACAGGCCAACCATTAAAGTTGATGTCTGTCTCTTGTCTTTCCCTGGAAAGGCAGGACTCTTCTTTGTTTGGGGAGATTAAGGGACATCCGGCAGAGTTATGATAAGGTCCCCCTTTTCCTGTAAGAAGCCCCCTCTCCCAGTAGCCTTTGTTCAATATCTCTGGACACCTCTCTGTTTGTGATATTATTCCACAATGCATTGTTCCTCTATGAGAGCTGAGCACGGGCCACTCAGCTCTGTTAACTGGAGCATTCTACTCTAAGATCATGTAACAATAACCCTTACTTCCCTAATTCCCTCATCTGTTCCAGACCTATCTCCTCACAACTACTTATATCTTAGGACTGTGTATGTGTTCTGCTCTTCTGATTATTGTGTGCTTGAGTACCCCTATTATCCCTCAATAAAATTGTTAAATTTTATTTGCTCTCCTGCAGAATTTCTCGCAAAAGCTTATTTTTGTAAGGTAATCAAAATCTCGAACTTGCCCAGGCTTTGCTAAGGCAAGAGTTTGCTCTCACTAATTTTCACTTTAAAAGGGAGAGACTCCAACTGTTTTGGGTAACAGGACCTGATATGTACAAGTGCTTTGGTGCTTGAAGCAGATGTCCCCCAGGTTGAAATGCCAGTCACCAGGTGGGACCAGGGAATCTCTTGGAATTATAGCTCATCTCCAGACTTGAGAGCTCAGTTTCCCTGGAGAAAATGGATGTGCTTTGGAGGTTGAACTCTATGGCATTTTACCTTGCAGAGGTCCTTGTCCTCCCCAGGCTTCATCTGCAAATCTTCAGGAGTTTCCCAATTTGGAGCTGGCAATAATTGGCAACCCTATCTCCAGGTCAAGTTCTGATATGGAACTCCTCTGGGTTAGGAGGAAAACAATGAAATAAAGTAAAACTTAGGGCTTGGATCCTACAAGTGAGTTCCTGAGAAGCTTCACTCTATTCATAGTGCACTTGACTCCCTCTACTGCTGCTACTTCATTAGCAGAAGGGCAAAGGTTTTCAATGAATCATTGTACCATGGAGTTCCTAGAGGAAGTGAGCTGAGGGGGCGGGGTCAGACTACAGTATGCATGGAACATGGTTGGAAGACCAAAGCCGAAGTTTGGCTGCTCTCCTCTGAAGATCTTTCTATGCATTACTTGTGGATGCCAAGAGGTGAAGATTCATTCAAAAGCACAATTGTATCTACCTGGGCAAGTGAGAATCCAAATTATGCTCAGAACAGAGTTGCTTCCTCCTCCCTGAAATTTGGGATCAAGGGTCCCTTGAGTAAGGGGCGTAATCCCTGAGGAACTCATCCTCAGTAGAATGGAAAGTTAAACCCGAAAATGTACTTTTTATTAAAACCAATTATTTTGTTAATTACTTCATTAATACCCCCATCTTTTCCCAAGTGGGAACCCAAAGCAGCTCAGAGAGTTCTCCTCTCCTCCATTTTATCCAAACAACAATCCTATGAGTTGAGTTAAGCTGAGAGTATGTAACTGAAAATTACTATTAACTTCCCAGTTCAGTGAGCTTTAATTCAAATATGAAAAATACACCAATTAATATTTATTAAATGACCCAACTTTTATTTATTTGCTTATTCTCAGAAGGATTAGGAGCCCTTACCCTGTTCCATTCCTTACTCTTTAATGAGTTTGTACTTTCCCCATGCAATAATGAGGAGAGCTATCCAGGGCAGACAATTCGTTCGGTGCTGGAGTTGTGCAATCACTAGGGTTGTAATAAGAGTGTTTTTGTCATTTTGTGTTTCTTATTCTATCACCATTGTTAAGTTGTGGCAGCATGTGGTTAAGGCATCGACCTGCTCATGCTGAGGCAAGTTGCATCATTCTAATAGGATCACAGATCCTTCTACTCAAGAAACATGGGAACGCATAGGGAAGTCCTCAAGGTGTACTCAAATAAATAGCTGGAACCTGAATGATTTATAAAACAAAAGTATTTGAATATGTGCAGAAAACAACAATATATTATCCCTTCTTGCAAGTAGAAATTAAAGGTGAGTTTACCTGGTGGGTGGAAAATCAATTGGAGGAGAATAAAAGCCTCATTGCTTTCAGTTGAGATCTTTTGCACAGCGTTCTTGTGTATCCATGGATTTCAAGGTTCAAGCAGGTAATTTGCTTTCTTGTCTGTTTTCAAAGCACAGTCTTACACATTCAGGAAAGAAAACACCAACTGAGGCATTTCTAGAAATGTTTTCAGCTGTTTCATATGGGACTTTTTTGCTATTATCTTTACTCTCCACTTTGTCTCAATTCAGTGCACAACTTTCTGAAAATCCGTCTATTTCAGAAATGTGCCTTTCATGCTGAAATATTGAGCTCTTCTTTAATGGCTGAATTTTCTGGTTAGACAATTCCTAAACTAAGCCCTGGATTAAGATGATATTCACAAAGTCTAGGGGGGAAAGAATGCATGCACCTGTATGTATAATTTTTAATTTTAAGAAAGCTAATTTTAAATGAGCATTTTTATTTATTTTATACATCTAAATAACACATACATAGAAAGATTAAAAAGATTCCAATCTAGCCCCCCTCCCCCTATAATAATAATACTAAATGAAAAGGAAAAAAACATAAACAAACACCTATACATATATATGGTGACTTCCAGCTAATTTTTAAACACATATGCCTACAATGTTTTAAAAGGCAGAATAACAAGGCAAGAATTTTCACAAACAAATGATAAATCAGACTAATTAAACATGTCTGGGTGAAAGAAGCTGTATATTGAAACTTACTCTGTCCTGGACTATATGTGAGGATAACTTGTACAAACTGAGAAAGGCAGTCATGAGATATTTCCCATCCAGCAGTCCCACTAAACTTTTCAGAGGCATTTTGTCTGCAATCATGTGCACATTTACTTGGCAGCAGGACTTTTTTCTGAGTAAATGTACATTAAGTCAGGCCTCATGTCTTGTTACAAAAAATATGTGAAAGAGCCTCACCCGCTGCTGATGGCAAATTATGTTTGTAAAACTGGGGCAGCTAGCAAGGTCAATATTAAAAGATGTTGATGGGCCAGAACTACTGATTGAAAAAGTGGCATGAAAATGCTTTAAATAAATAAATAGGAATAGTTCTCACTAGAATGGTTTCTCATAGAAGGAAGAGGACACTTCACAGCTGGTGCAAACATGCTTCCTCTGCCCCCAACTCCTTCCTCCTCTTCTGTAATTTCCTGATTAAAAGTGGAATATAATTTTCTCTTCATAACATATCTAACTTACAAAAATTTATGCTGGAATAAATGTTGTCAGTCTTTAAGGCACCACTGGATTTCTGCTTCATTAAGAAGGGTACCCCCATTTTGCAGGACTTAAGCCCATGGACAAGGCCCATTTTCTCCCCATAAAGACCCTGGATGGGCCTCCTATACTGCAGAAGAGTTGTTATCACCCAGTATCGATGAGGTGCAGTGGGGGGAGGCGGTGAGATTGATTCCTCTAGAACAGTATCCCCAACTGCAGTGCATTATGAAATCCAGATAGGAATGGACAATAACCAGAAGAAGAAATTCAAAAGGAGCATTTGGGGAAACCAGTGGAATGAGGAACTAATCTCTAATGGTGACAACAGCCACGGAGAGTTCACCACGTACCTGTTGGCAATGGCCCACCATCGATTGGTATAATTTTGTCCTGAGATTAATTTGTTTACTGTTGAGTATGAGATAATGTTGGGAATTTTCATATGGATATTTTATCTGATATTACATTTTGTTCCTGTAACATCAACTATTTTGAGAAATGCGTTACTCAGTGACGCTGATAACCATTTTGGCTATCTCTAACGTTGATAACCCATTCTGGCTACCTCTCACACCATTCAAACAGATCTGGTTAATTTATGTTTCAGAGGCTGGGATGATTTACCCTTTTGAAGAATTTAACACAATGGAAAGTTTGTAGCTTTGTAAGGAGAATCTATATCAATAAATTATGTTATGTCAATAAAACACGGCCACAGTATTTTGTCCTTGTGATGGTATTGCTTTAACTGTGATCCTAAGAACATTTAGTTCTGAATAAGTGGCCTTGAATTCCAGGGCTCTATATGAATAATTTGTGAGTAGAATGGAGGCTGATGGGACTTTCTGCTTTTGCTCTTCTATAAAGTAGCAACAGTTCAAGGAAATTGTATTACCATCTTGTTCAGCTGTGAATGTGTCTCACGGAATCTCTTCTCGTCAACCAGGACTTGACCCTCTGAGGATATTCTTACCTCAAGAAAGGAGAGTTGTGATTAAAAAGAAGTTTTAACATCTTGTTCCAATCTTGTTTCAGTGAACATAGTCCAAATTTTACTCCTCTCTTAAGATTCTAGATCTCAAGTATTATGAGAAAGGTTACACTTTTGCAGGAGAGGATTTTCTCCAAGGAAGTTGCTTCTTTTATTTTTCTACAATAGTAGAAAAATACCATGCATGGAAGGAGAAATCAGGAACCATACATTGTCATACATTGGAACAAAGAACACTGTGAAAGAGACAAAAAGATTAATTTAAAGTATAGTAGTCTTTTTTGAGACGTTCACATTCAAATCACTCTTCATATTCAGTAAAATGCCTTTTATTCAAATGATTTGAGATAAAAATTTGATCAAAATGATTTTGTGATAAATACCTGATTATATAGAACTAGACTGATGTGAGGATTACAGAGAAATCTGATAAAATAAATTCAGTAAATATTGAATCAGAGTAAGTTTTTTAAAAATGATTATCTAATCTGATCCATCTTTCTTTTTTACATGGTACAACTTATTCTTAGATAATCATTTATGATGACAAAAAATTTAATGTCACCCAAGGATTGCTATTTAGAATTTTAATCATGCAACACATAGGGAAGATTTTCTTTTTACTTTCGAGAGAGGTCTGCTTTAAAAATGCATGGAAATCTTCTGAGAAATTTTGCAGAAATTCTTTTTGCCCATTTGCTAGTTTCAAATTTCATCTGAAATTCTGAAGGCTCCAACAGAACATCTTCTAGTTTCCTTGGGAAATATTACGGAGATCCTAAATCTATTGCCTCCTGAAAAAAATATACCAGGAGCTCCTCCACACTTTTATCAAATGGAAAAGAAGAAGAAATTTTACCACAAAATAAACTGTGTCACAAGAGCAACATGATTAATATGTTGTTCTAGGAGCTAGGAGACCACGGTTTGAATCCTTACTCTTCTGTGGAAGCTTATAGGTTGATATTGGGTCAGCCACTCTTGTTCAGTCTAATCTACTTATAGGATTATCAGGATAAAAGGGAGGAACTGTAAGTTTCTTTGGATCTCCTCTGGCAAGAAAAGCAAGGTAAAATGATCTAAATAAGTAAAATTTTCCATACAAATGCCCAAGTGACACCAAACATGGTTTGCTCTATTCTGCTGATAAGTCCTACTAGGGGAGCTGAACCAATACCTGTCAGGGGAAGATTAGGTGGACCAAGTTCTGCCAAAGTCCTGTCCTTCTTCACTTGAAGAACATTTAATTCCAGCCAAGGGGCACCCAGAAGCATAGTTTTTATCACTTAGTGCTGCTGAAAGGGGAGGAAAAAGTTGAATACTAAGTGATGGGCATTGGGAGCAGTACTGGTTCCAGGTTTTGAGAGGGCCAACATGAGATGGATTGGTTCTATAAAGGAAGCCAAGGCCTCAGTTTGCAAGACATGAACAAGGCTATTACTGATAGGACATTTTTGAGGATGTTAATTCATAGGAGAGCCACCCTGGTATAGTAATTAAGAGAGGTGGACTCTAATCTAGAAAACCAGGTTTGCTTCCCACTCCTCCACATTAATGTCAAAGTCTTATCTGGTGAACTGGATTTGTTTCCCCACTCTTATACATGAAGCCTGCTGGGTAACCTTGGGCTAGTCACAGTTCTTTAGAGTTCTCTCAGCCCCACCTACTTTACATGGTGTCTGCTGTGGGAAGAGGAAGGGAAAGGAATTTGTAGGCTGCCTTGAGTCTCCTTACAGGAGAGAAAGATGGAGTATGAATCCAAATTCTTCTTCTTCATCTAAGATTACCATAAGTCAGTAGCAACTTGAAGGCACTTAACATATACACATAATTTTAAAACAATTGCATATCTGAAATACCTACACATACTTAGCACAATGGATGTCAATCAAGTCATAAATTAATAATCTCTTATTTTCCCAAATAAACTCCCCTCTGTACACCTGAAACAATATATCTCTGTTTCAGTGAGCGAAACAAGAGGATCTTCATGGGCTGCCTCTTAATGAGGATTTTAATCCTTAGCATTTGCATTTCATATAAAGCCTCTGTATTGACACTGCCTAGAAAATGTGTCTATTTTGTCAACTTATCTCTTGGTAAATAAGATGGAATTGTATATTGATGTTAAAAATAGCATTCTATCATGTTGCAGGACTGAATGTTAAATCTGCTGGTAGAGGTCATACATTTGTATTCCTGTTCTGGAAAAAAGACCTTTGTTCTTATTCTCCTCTCCATTTAGCTATTACTAAATCCAGTTGACAGTATGTGCTCACTTCTACATAGTTTTCAACAGGTTACTTAAGCATCTAATACAATCTGTAACAGTTGAATTGAAGCTGAGATAGTCTTTTGCATCTGATGAGGCAAAAGAACAGTCAAGAGGAAAGGGGATACTACTGAAATGTGTATGGGAAGGTGCTAGTCTATCCAAGGTGAAGAAAAGGGTAATGGAAGGTTCTCACCCTAATGATATAGTTCAATTGAATAACCTTGTTGTGTTAACACTGAAGAGCAGTGCAACCATTTCCCCCTCAGCCCACAAGAGTCCTGAGGGAACTTTTCCATCCAAAATTCTACTGGTCACTTTCAGGGCTTACTGAGCAGCTGCCACTGTGGTTTTAATAACTCAGTAGCATAAATATGTTTTTCTCAACACCATAATAAACACCCAGAAACAGGGATAATCTGCTGCTCATTATGAACAGAGGACTCTGAATAAAAACAAACCACAAAATTTTTTTGTTTGCTGTCAGAAACATAAAATTAAGGTACCAGAGGCTTTGGTTCTTCAAAGGATGAACAACTAAAAAACAAGTATTTATTTATAAGAACAATAAAGGTTTGGGAAGGTAAAAATGTAACAGGAAAACTGAAACAGGTAAGTTACTGAGTTAATACAAGTTAAGTTGATGTTGCAGCTCACAGGTGTATTTGCTACAGATTAGTACATTCAGTGGAGTTCAGTCCTTCTCAACGGATACAATTTTATGCTTCCTCATATATAATAAATATACATCTTGACTTCTTTTCCTCAAGGACTTTCAGTTAATTTTCAGTATATGTTTGACTTAACAGTATTTTCTCTCACACACTCCCCAGACACTCTCTTTTTCTTTGGAGGTGCCCTGCCCACAGATTGATTTCCACAGAAGGATTTTTCTCCCATTTCTGATTCATTTTTAGAAAATAAAAAATCCTCTCTTTTTCTCTATAGAAATATCACCACTCTAATAAGCAACCTCACTTATTTTTCTGAAAGGGTATTTCCTTGAAATAAACTTCAGTTATCAATTGAATACCAGTTCCCACCAACGTTAGATAAACACCTGTAGTTCCCATCCAAAAACCACATTGAAACAGTTTCACAGTCAGGCAAAAGAAACAGAAGATACAGATACTAGAAACTACAGATACTAGAAACACTCCCCAATCTGGGCGTCCCGCCAATCTTGTCAGACGAAACCTTTCCAAGGCTAAGCAGCAACTTTACACTCCACCTCCCTTAAGAAATATCCCCCCCTGGCTTGAAAGGAAAATCTTTATGAAAGGCAGTGATTAAAGTAGGAGCAATAATATCAGTAGCGTTAACCCATTGATTATGGCCTGACTGGTATCCCACCCATGAAACAAGATATTGCAGGCGATTCCAAGACAAACGAGAGTCCAGGACAGCATCAATCTCGTAATGTTTGTGTCCATCAATCATAACAGGAGGGGGGCGTTCCGGAGGGCCATGCTAGGCATCAGAATCTGGAGCCTGCTTGAGCAAGCTGGAATGAAAAACAGGGTGGATATTGCTTAATGAATTAGGCAAGGCAAGTTTAGCAGTAACATCACTAATAACCTGTACAATCCTGAAGGGCCCGATGAATTTCTTGCTAAGCTTGGAATATTTGTGCACATCTCTAAGATTCTTAGTGGACAAATAAACCCATTCCCCAACTTGTAGGGGAAAATCTGTGCGATGTTTATCAGCTTGCATTTTTGGGGATTCTTGTGCTTGACGTAGACTTGAGCTGATGGAGTTCCAACCCTCTACAAGGGTTTGTATCAATTCATTGAATTCCAGAGGTTGGAGTGGCTGAGATCCCAATAGGGGAAATGGAGGGAAGGAGCGCCCTGTGAGCACTTCAAAAGGCGTCTTTTTTGTGCTGCTATGGACTGCATTATTATAGGCGTATTCTGCAAATGACAACAAATCAGTCCAATTGTTTTGGTGGTAATTAGTATAGCAGCGCAAATATTGTTCCAATGTTCTGTTCGTGCGTTCCGACTGGCCGTCAGTTTGCACGTAGTACGGGGCGGCCACCGCAGGTTGGACTCCCAACAACCCCAAAAACGCTTTCCAAAATTTCGAAAAGAATTGCGGCCTGCGGTCTGAAATTATCTTAGACGGGGCGGAATGCAAACGATAGATGTGTTGCACGAATAACTTTGCTAATTTGGGGGCGGACGGAATGGTGGGACATGGTATAAAATGTGCTTGTTTGGAGAAAAGATCCACCACCACCCACAACGCCGTGTTGCCATGGCTCTCTGGGAGATCCGTGATGAAGTCCATCGAGATAATCTGCCACAGACTGGTAGCAGGTGGGATTGGCTGCAAAAGACCATGCGGTTTTCCAGCGATCGGTTTAGCTTCTGCATATTTTGGGCACCCTTTCACATAAGCCTCAAAGTCCTTGCGCAAAATCTGTACAAAGTCCCTGGTTCAAACAGTACACATGTGCAAATTGGGAACTACAGGTGTTTAACTTTGGCGGGAACTGGTGGGGTGCCCGTAAAAGAGGCTGTTCGAACGTTGGGAGGTCAGTTCCCGCATTGCTTGTGATCGACTTAGAATGCCAGCTCAATAAAGAACTTGAAAAATTACTTTTGGCCTGGACTTTACTGGTTCCTTACATCAATTCTGCATCAATTTAGTATGAGTGTACTGTTTGAACCAGGGACTCTGTACAGATTTTCCTCATCTGACCATCCAGTCCATCACTCAGAGCCTTCCAGTCACTATCAGAGACTGGAGAGAGCTTTTGTACACATCCGTTTACCTGCTCTGACTCCACAGAACTTCCCCTCACTCCCCTCTCACTTCAGTTGACTCTCTCAGAACTCTCCTCAGTTCAAAACAGCCAATCACACAGAGTTCTCTATTAACCCCTTGGGCCCTGCATTCCATCTGCCTAAATATATCAAAGTGGTGGAATTCATCAAACAGATTTTCAGTTCTTATTGAAAACTGCACATCCAACTTGCATATATGTACAAATTGCACATGTCTTCAATTGATGCCATAAGGATTTGCAACAAACTCAGGTGGAAACCTGCATTCTCAGCAAAAAACCATTCCTTTTCCAAATCTGAAGTTGGATGATCAATTCATGGCCTAGGACAACAGTAGGAGATTAAAAAGAGATAAAACTATTGGCAAGAACTGAGGATGACCATGACTATATCCCAGCACAAGCAAGATTTGGGCTAGAGAGATTGATTCATTTACTGGGAAATTGTTTTTATTCTTATGATATCCTCAAGACTTCTAACATATTGATAACCCCCCCCCCCAATCACTTGTGTACAACAGAAACATCCTTGACAAGTCTTCAAACCGCTCAAAAATGTCATGCGTGTGTACCCTTAATAAATACATCAGAAGTGGCCAACTTTTCCAACCATTGTGATAGTAGTGTAAAGTGCCTCTAAATTGCAGCTGACAGGGCAGCTCAGTAGGGATTTTAAAGCAAGAGATGTTTAGAGGTGGTTTGCCAATCATGCCTGCCTCTCTATAGAAACCCTGAACTTCCTTGGTAGTCTCTCATCCAAGTAGTCACCAGGGCCAATCCTGTTTAGCTTTCATGATCTGATGAAATTAGGTAAGCCTGGGCCATCTGAGACAGGGTCCAATCCGAAGTAAGAGAGGGTTACAATTGTGAGTCCATGGTGCTATGCTCACCACCGCTTACCTTACCATGTCATTTTTGAGAATTTGCCATTTGTCTGTGGAGTTAGAAGCTGCTGGCAGCGTAACAAGGAAGAGGAAACATTGACTAGGGATGCATGTTTGGATATTAACTAATGAAATTCTGAACAAAAAAGCCTAATACGAATTGTGGAAAAATCATGCTACTTGATAATGTTCATTATTGGTTGAACAGAAACTGCTGGTAGTGATTTTAAAATGCATCCAGATAATCAATGATGTGGGCTACTCCGTTAGCAAAAAATATATATTCATGGATATGGTTAGATATCAATGTTGTCCCTACTTAGTATACTGTTGCACTGTGGATCATCACATTACATTTATCTCCACTTCCAATGCCTCTTTATTGTTTATCACTAACATATTTTAAGAACTGCAAACAAGAGTTCTTTATACCATGGAAATCAAAGCTAAGGAACAGCTGTGATTGCTTCCTGTCAGCTGATGTAGCTACAACAACCAACTGCCTTTTATTATATTTGTAAGTTCTGCTAATTTCATTTCCTTCCCTCCGCTTTTGCCAGATTTCAATGTTTTATTTCTCTAATGCACATATACATGGTCCATTACCATAATCCTTTTATTTAAGCTTGAGAACTCTAAAAATGGTTTCACAACTAATTATGTGGAGACTGAATGTTTCTCCCAGCTATAGTTTAATGAAAGCACTTATTCGTAGTGATTGGTAAGAAAATGAATGGGGTCCCATTCTGACTTCCTGGAATCTATTATTGCAGTGGTACTAGACATCATTAAGTGCCAAGAAAAGTCTTTCTGCTTAATCTATCAACCAGCAGGGCAGGTCATTACAAAAATAAATAAATAAATAAATAAATAAATAAAAAAGGAGAGGGATTTCAAGTCAAAGAAAAAAGTTGTGTGGTGGCCAGAAACAGAGCAAAATGTGGCTATCAAGAGTGGCTCTAGGCTTTGAGGTCCCAGGGGATAGAGTGTACAGAGGACCCATACTCTCACTACCAAACTTCCATTCTTGCTTACTCACCTGCATGCTCCCATGTGCCTGTGCATCCTTCCCCCCGCCCACTCGCAAAGTTTCCCATCATTTGCAGTTGCTGCTGCCCACACTGCTCACCTGACCTCTCCCCAATGGTGTTAGGTAGTGGCTGGAATGCCATCATCCTGGCCGCCAGGAGAGCCTCCACTGCATGCACTACCCACATACCCTTCCCTAGCAGTGCTAGACAACATATGCAGCAAGGAGCATGAGCAACAAAGCACTTGCAAGTGGGAAGGGGAAGGGCATGAGTGCAAGCATTTGGAGAAGCATGGATAGGGAGTCAGCAGTGGGAGGTGTGGCCAAAAACTTTGGGTGGCTTCAGGGTATACTGATGTCTCCATGCACCTTTGGGTGGCTTCAGGGAATACTGATGTCTCCATGCACCTTTAATATTTGTATACAAAAAGAAAATTTGGCAGGAGTAATTTTGCATACAGGATGAGAAATCTTATCTTCTATATCACTGTAAAAGGTACACCTAGACAAAGGAGCTGCTGAAATGTAATTCAGAGGGAAAGATCAGGAAATAGTGGTTGAGGGACTTCTCATGGAGATGGTTGAATGGAATCTTGACCTGTGCATTCTTGGACCTGGGTGGATCCAAAAGGCCATCTCATCCAATCCCACACCACAAACCATCCATCTTCTTGGGCTTCTGCAATCTCTGTCAAGATCATCAGTGCAATGCACAAAGGTGTCTGCAGAGCAAATAGCTCCAGAAGGAATGGCAAGCCTGTGGTTCTGAGTGAGGAGGAAGATGGAAGAGGAACTCAAAAGCCAATTTGATCTGAAAAAGCCATAAATTTTATTTTGGAGAGGAAGACAAACTAGTTGTTGGTGCTATGGTTGCTATGCCTTTATGATTGCCTGCTTAACTTGTGATCATCTCAGAAAGTCCAGACAGTGGCAAGAGTTTTGTGGACAAAGAAGGGTATCCTTGGCAAGGTGGTGGCAGTGGATTCCAGAACTGTATAATAATAATCTATTATTACAGATCAATAATCAATTAGCATGGGAGATTACAGTAATCTGTTTGCAAAACGAATGTGTTCACAACAAAAAGCTGGTATATAAACAACACTTGCAAATGAAATGGGGAAAAGATCTAGGTGAAACATGGAGGTGCATACTAATGTACAGATATACATTTACAGTATCATCACAATTTAAATTTCTTGAAAACATTACATTCAATGGTATCTTTCTCCACATAAATTAGCAAAAAAATTATAGGAACTGAGAGCAGAAAATTATTGACAATTTTGTTTTGATGTAATGAAGGCTGGTGTTAGATCTGATTTCTCCTATTGAGACTTTATTGCATAACTTTATTCCTAACAGCTCAATCTGGGGTGGGGGTGGGCGGCAGGGCTAAAGTAACTCTTGGAAGCAGCAATGGCCTATGCCAGTGGAAATACTCTCCCTGCAGCACTTACCCTGTTTGACGGGCAAATCTGCTGGTGGGTGGCCTCCACAGCTCTCTGAGTCACTCAGACACAATGCTGAGTGCTGCATGAGCAGTCCTGTGCCACTGGCCCCACTGTCATAGTGAGGGAGTTCCAGAGGTGTGGCTGGGGCTGGAGCCGATATTAGTTGACTTCCACCCTGGTCTTGCCTCCATTTATGCTGCAGCCCAGGCCTCCAATGTGGATCACCTTTTTAGGTTGCATAATTCCACTCAGCCCAATGGAAGGCTTTCTGATGGCGGGGAGATTAATTAATTTTTTCCCCTTTTTGCACTGCCAAAAAGCCCTCTGCAATGCAGTTGGAAATGTGATTGCAAATACAACTGTAAATCCACTCTAACCAGACAAATGCAAATGTGCATCTCCCCTTTGTGAGATGGACAAACCATATACACTACCACACTCAGCACTGTGCCATGGGGAGAAACACGTCTCACCTTGACATGTCTCTGAAGATGGCAGCCATAGATGCAGGCAAAACAGAGTATCATGGCGACAGAGCCTAGAAAACTCACTACAGCCAGTTAATTCTGACTGTGGAAGCTTTTGAAAAACCTTTTGCACTTGAGAAAGACATGCCACAGAGCTGGGGGAGAACACTCTAGATCTATTTTAACTCCACCAACATTCTACCTTGTGCCTTGGACTCTCCAATGTCATATCTGAACCCAGATGCCTGTCTGAAATTTTCACCTCCCTGGACACTAAGACTCCACAAGGGGTACCCATTAAATCAACTCTCAGCTAGTGGAGGGGTCTTTGCTGGAGCAGGGAGTGGGGTCCTTACAAGATTTGGGGACAGAGCCTGGGAAGGCAGAGTTTTGGGAGGAGAGGGAAGTCAGCAGGGATGTCATATCTACAACCAACTGCTCCAAAGCGGCAATTATCTCCAGGAAAACTGACCTTTGTACTCTGCATCATTTGTATTTTCAGAATTCTAGGTTCAACATACAGGGTAGAAATCCTGTCAGATGTATATCAGTTTAATTCTAGACATACTGATCTGCAGCATTCTAGAAGTGAATTATTACAGTGTATCCTTCCTGTTACCCATTATGTTTCATTCAAATTGGAGAAGAGTCATCCCTGCAATGTTATAAGACAACTGTGAATCACCACGGCCTCAGTTGCTGCTCGGGGTGGGCAAGGCAGTGTTTTCCTGTTCGGACCTCAGCGAGGGCGGAAACAGGCGCATGGCCATGTTGGGCCAGGGCCAGCGCCAGCTGCCCACTGGCCATGTCAGGAAAGGGGAGGGTTGGTCCAAACCTTTAAAGGGCCAGGCCCTCCTTTGTGCCGGCCATGTGCTTGGGCCAGAGATCCATGCCAGAGATCCACAGAATGAGCAGTGTGATTTCTTTCATTTTCTCTTCTCAGTTTGGTGCAAATTTTAGCATGCAGTTCAACCATGTAAGCCACAAGCCCAGCTTTTATAATCCAGCATGAGGAGAGGATAAGAATGTAAACTGCTTTGGGTCCCCACTGGGGAGAAAAGCGGGGTATAAATGATGTAAGTAAATAAATATTGGATTTACTGATTTTAAGAAGCAGGAGGAAAGTGGGAAGGAGTTGATGAGTTCAGTCCCATTGATGAATCTCCTAAAAGATTTGGGTCTTCTGTCAGAGCTGAGATGCTCCTTCAGACCATGGTCATTTATGCCTGCAGTGTTTATCTCACAGCTATGCTTTGCAGCGGGTTTTCCCCATAGTTTTCTGTTTCAGTGGGTTTCTCCCATCACAAAGTGAACAAAGCCAATCTGACCCACTCTTTTGTCCACCCTCCACTTCTTTGTTCTATCTGCACAAGGAAGAACTGCTGTTGTGTGGACAGGGGAAAAAAAGACAGGGGTGTCCAACCTATGACCCTCCAGATGTTCATGGACTACAGTTCTTATAAGCTCTGCCAATTGGCCATGCTGGCAGGGCTGAAGGGAATCGTAGTCCATGAACATCTGAAGGGCCACAGGTTGGACACACCTGATCTGAAACTTAATGTGTTTTCAGACTCCTATATTTGTGACAAGAGAAAAACCAGCTTTTGCTTGTTGATCTAGTAAATAGATCAGCACAGGCCTGGAGGAAAATATTGTGTCCCTTTAACCCCTCATTGCGTTCACTAGACTTAGAAGGGTGTAACTTTGCCTAGGATGACATCATTAGATTCCTTTTAGAATGTCTTCAAACTACTTTAAACTACAAGCCTGCTGTGAATTATGCTGAGTGCAGCAGCCAATACTCTCTCCCCCACCATTGCCCCAGTGGCTTCTGTTATAGCTGATTGTTTCATTAATGTAATTAACTTCACATCTATCATTGTGTTACCTTAGTGAAATTTGGTTCTCGGGGCCATTGTTTTTTTTGCTCCTCTGATTAAAGAAAAACACGGTACAGGGGATAAAATAAATGCAAATTGTTGTCAAGACATTTACTGATGTTCTGTTTCCCTCCAACTTCCAATTTCACTTACGTTGTGTTCCCTTTTATTTTGCTACTGGCAGCATGCTCCTTTGGCTTGCTACTTTGTCTTCATTATCGCCAGCTTTCTGTTCACTTACAAACTTTATTAGTCAAGCTAATAACCATGAATTGTAGCTCATTAATTGAAACTTCAGTCTCAGTGGTTTTTAATAAGAAGGTTTGCACACACTCCTTTAATCATCTTTAGAAGTGGTTAATTCTTTCCAAAGGTGTATTAGTTTCTCTTTTGCTATTGCTTCTCATTGTAAAATGCTAATGAAAGTTTCATTAAATAACTGGATCATTTCTGTAGGCTTAATGGAATGAAGGTCGAACTTATATCACATCTAAAAGCTGATAGTGTAGGGGGTGGAATTATAATAGGCAAGCCTGTATGGAAGTTGTCTTGTTTTGGTCCTATCTCTTTCCCTTCTCTCTGAATGCCCCGTTTTCATTTTCAGTTCCTCTGAATGCCTCGTTTTCATTTTCAGCAAATCAACCACTTCGGTGAATTAACAAGCGCTTGCTAAAATGTCTGCTACTTGCCTGGAATTGCATAAAAAAGCACTGGTTAAGCACATGGAAGACAACAAGGCTGAGCTGAACATGACTTGGTGGTGGAAAGTTGTGTGTAGTAGGCATATAAGGCCACCTAGTGAGTTGGTGGGAAGATTTGAACCTGTAACTTCCAACCTTGCTGTTTCCCTTCCTGCACAGTGTCTCTTTGATCTTTTCAGCACAGCAGAAAGAGAATACCCGGCAGACATTTTAAAAAGATCTATTTTGTCATTTTGTGTTTCCCACAGCACACAGAACACAAGTATTGCCTGACGAAATAGTTCTTTTTTCCTACCTGCTAGCTGAGAGAGTTCTGGTAAATTGTGTGCTGCTGCAGAGATTCTTGTGCCTCCGCCATTTGATGAAGGTTTTCCACAGAGATGTCCTTCACTTACAGCTCATTTGCACATGATTTCTGTATAAAAAGTAGTTGAATAAAGCTCGTTTTGCCTAGCGATCCCGTGTGTCGTTTTTATTTTTTTGTTTTGAGGGGTGTGTCTGCTACGCTATGATGACACAAATATGTGCCTACTGCAGCTTCTCTAATTGTGACATACCCCTCAAGACAACAAAAAAGGGAAAAAATGACGCAAGCACAGGATTGTTAGGCAAAACAAATTTTATTCATCTACTTTTTACATGGAAATCATGTGCGGATGAGCTGCAACAAAAAGAAACCTCCGTGGGGAACGTTCACAGAGAACCTGCTGCAGCACACAAAATGGCGGGTGTGAATGGCAAAAATGAAAGTAAGAGTTTTGGGTGGAAGAAATAAAGCATTTCCTGCCTGCTTTTGTTTGCTCAGCAGGCAGGAAATGTCTTCAACCCAGGTTGGGGGGAAAAGATTGCTAGTTTAGTAATTTTTGAAAAACCTAGGTTGAGAGAAATAAAACATTCTGAAGATGTTTTGCAGGGTAGAGCTGTGCAAACTACTCCCCCAAAAATGGTTTTTAAAACATCTGCAAGACATTTTATTTCTGCTGTGTGGAAATGACCTCTCTCTGTATAAAGTGGCATCAAGTTGCAGCCAATGTATTACAACAACCCCATAAGGTTTTTATGGCAAGAGATGAACAGTGGTGGTTTGCCATTGCCTATCTACATAGGGAACCTGGACTTTCTTCGTAGTTTCCCATCCAAGAACTAACCAGAACTGATGCTGCCTAGCTTGTGAGATCTGACAAGATCAGGCTGGCCTGTGCATCCAGGTCAGGTCTATATAATGTTTTGCACTAATTCTTAAGGCATAGGTTAATAAGAACTAAACAGGGTCAGCCTCAATGTATTGTAATTTTAACAAGGCAGTGTATGATATGAATGATTAAACTTCCATTCAAATCACATTCGTTATTGTGAGGAGGACTGCCGAACAACCCAGAACATGTTATTCAAGTGGTTTCATTATGCAGCTCCAAGAGCAGCTGTATTGTGAAGGCATCTTATCTTTTGAACATTCTGTCATTACAAGGACTGAATATTCTATTCTTTATCCAAAAACAAAACAAAAGCATTGTAGGTACAAATGTTGGTTCAGGCTTTAGTTTATTTTAGTTACAAAATGAATGACATGGAATGTTCCTTAAAAAGAATTCCCATTTGAAAGAACAGCAGAGGAAAACATCCATGGGTTGTAAGCTGTAAACCAGTATGAAATCTTACATTGGTCATGATCTGTAGCACAGATGTGACAGTGGCAACCTTATTTTCCATGGCTTTTAGACTAGAAGTAGAAGGAAACTCTACTTGAAAACTGAAGGATTTCTACAGTGTTAGAATATTGATAAGCAATCATGCTTAAAACTCTAGAATGTTACCCTTTCCCTTTCAGACACACTATTTCTAAGTCAAAACCAAGCCACTGGGATGCATGTCCTCAGCTTTTCCACCAGCAAAAGTAGATGGAAGGGCCTTCTTTGGTCATCCAAAAAAATATTTTGGGGATGATGGGACCTGCATAAAAAAAGTCAAGTGGAATAGGGACTGTAATATGAGAATAATTTGGTGAGACTGAAGAAAACAACCAGGTTGGATCTAACTAATTTCACTTTAGCTTTCTCAGATGGAGCTCTGAAACTTGAAGAAGTGTTAATAAACTTGCACACTTTCCAACTTTTTTTCTGAATTTGGCTCAAGGGTATAGAACTAATTTTTTTGTCTCGGACACACTGACTGACAAAGCGGCAACTCCATTAAAGACAACATATACCATTGTGACCACTGCTGGTTTGAATTAATATTTGGAGGCTCTGTAAACCAGGAGTGCTTAGAAGAACAGAAAGAAAGCGGTCCCAAGATAGGCAGCACAAAGGATGGAAAACACTTACGTAAGATGGAGTTAAAATATTGGATAAGGACATAGTTAGGATACCTTGTGGAGCTTTACTTCTTCCAAATTGAATTCAAGTGACTACTGAATTTTTTTAAACAAAAATGTTTTGACTTTGAATTACATACATAAGCTGCAAAGTACAGGTTTGGTGGACAAGTAAACATACTGAAGGACTCCCTCGGCACCTTAGCAAGAAGATGTTTGCGCCTCTCAGATCTTTAAGGTATTTTTAGAGTCATTTTGCATTGCATACTTCTCTCTTGCAAATCTGATGAGATTTTGTTATTTGTCTCTGCATTATGAACCTTCTTCAGGGAATGCTCTTTATTATTAAGACCATGACAGTGTGGATACAGACAAAGCAATAATAAGCACTGGGGTGTGATTTCCATTCTGAATGGGTGAAATGTCAATTATTTGGCAGTTCCTGCAGGTTCATATGATTGATTATGTGCCTGTTACTCTCCTTTACACGCTTTAACATTTGTTCTTGAGAAATCTGGTTTGTAATTGTCTGGGGGCTTCATGACATGATTAAATATCTATGGGTGACATGTGCAAAATGTACTTTTATTGGAGAACTGACAGAATGCAAATAGTTTGATTAAATTAAACACTGATTATGAGCATGTTTGGGCCATTTGAATAAGGGCATGCATTGAGAAAAAATCATTACAGTTTTGGAACTAAGCTCCAGAGAATGTTTTATCATGATTGCTTCTTTTCGGGTAGGACGTTACTGGTTTGTGAGAGAAATCCATGTGGGGTTTTCAAGTTCTGGAATTTGGACCATGGTTTTTCAATTGTCAGCTGATTTGAGAATTTGGGGCAGTGGTCAGTTTCCATGCATGTACACTGCAACCATTTTTTCAATGGACAGCCAATTCAATGACCTAGGGTAGCAGTTATTGAAGATAACATCACCGAGTTCACTATGAATGCAGTCCTTCCTCTTCTCTCAAAATGCTCTGATTTTCAAGTACATGCAACAATGGGGATCCATTTTACTGGACCCTGAAGAGGTGAGTTTGTGTACCCACACCCTTTAGACATGGTAAACACCATGCCAACATAGTCACCTTAAAAATTCCCTTTCTGTGCCTTGTCTGCAAAGGTGTTTGGTTGGAAGTGCTATTTGCTCCTCCCTTTTAAGGATCTGATAGGAAGGAAAGATGCCATTGCCCGGGAAAGCAGTGGAAACAAAGAACAACAGGAAAACAGGCATGCAAGCACTTATGGCACCCTCTAGTGAGGGAGGGGTCCAGTAGCTTACACTCTCATTTTTTAAAGCATCCAGGCTGATGGAAAGTTCTGTAGAGTGGTGGAGCTTACACAGGCATGTGTGTGTGCTGGCAACAACAACAACAACAACAAACTCAGAACCAATTCATAGTTTCTAACTAGAGAAGTCTTTAATAGTGAACTCCAGTCTGGATAGAAAAGAGACAGGCTCTGTTTTCTGAACTATCTAGCTGAATGGTGAGGGGTACTGTCTGCATCTCTCTACGCACCTGGTGCAAGATGGAGAAAGGTGTGAAAGAATTTCTGGTTGGCAGTTGGAGCTTAAGGTGTGCAGTACTCTTTAGGTATCTGACAAGTTTCTTAATTGTGAGCAGAAGGACTTTTAAAGATTACTGAAAAAGTCGAGTTTTTAATTCTGAATAATTGTCTGGGTTCAGGATGGTCAGTTCAGACTTCCCTTCTACATGAGAAGTCATTCTCACTGTGCTCCAATTAGGCTAACTTCTGTAAACAAAAGCATGAATGGTGGACAGTGGAAGAGAAGCAGGAAGGAAGGAAATTCCCTGAGAAGCAGCAATCTACTCATCAAAGGGCAGTAGAGAAAAAGGTGTCCATTGTCTCGACCCCTCTAACTCTCTGACTCACTGATCAGACTCCCTGTCATTGAGGCAGGAGACAACATGAAGTCACTTCCAACATTATAGAACCCTGTTTTGGCATTTTCTGTGGTTCAGTGTGGGTACCTATAAGCTCTCAGATACTGTCATATAAGAAGTGTTTCAGACACTTATCACTAAATAAATGTTGAGTATTACCATTACTGCATAAACTGTAGCATCTGACAGCAATAAGAAAAATTCAGCAAGAAGCCAAAACAGCATGTTTCATACTTTCCCCTTAATAGGATTAAAAGCAACATAGAAAAAGGGGTATTTTCAATTGGTGTTATGATGTGAGGGGAAAAAAAATAACCTCCCTTTTTCCAATGCCATTGTCCTGATACATATTATTCTCAGAGCTGTTGTTTGCAGCTAAGTTCCATATTGTGGGATTCCATCACAGATCCCAAAGGCCCACATAGGTTATTTGGATTTAATCATCTGCCTCTGACTGCAGAGATATTACAGTTAAATTAATGCACTCTAGCACTGTACATCTTGCATAGCTACTGTATGCTATTTCTATTGTTGCTCCTTCAAAACTGTGCTCAGTTGTCCCTTTGGTATCATTGTTCTTGAAACACACATGCTGTGCACAGGTTTCCTCACAGCACATCTGTGAGTTTAGTAAGGCTGCAAAGATATACTTCAAGTGCTTTTCTGTTGATTCAAGACTACACAAGTATAGCTTATGCTTCAGGCATGTAGATAGGAAAACTGGGGGCACTTGTGGTACTGTATGAATACACAACAAATGGAGATTCTGTCATTACAAAAGAGAGCCTACCTACTTTCCTGCCAATCCTATTGTAGTTCAGGGAATGCTAGATCTGGAAATAATAATAAATGATGTTTTCTTAATCTGTAACAAACTTAATTGCCACAGAACACAGCCAACCTGATACTGAACACTGCTTTTTCAGCTACTCTTCAGCTAATGAAGAGATCCAGGAGTTCAAACAATCCTCCAGGAGGATTGCCAACTCCAGCACTGAACATTTTTGGAGGGTTGGAAGTGGAGGGGGGCCAGGTGTCCTGCTATAGCAGGGAACCTCTTGCCCTGGGCCACCCATTCCTCCCTGGCACTTGAAAAGCTGGTGGGAGGAAAGAAGGGGGCGGGTCTTTGATGTTGCATCAATGCAGGATGTCATATCTGTCACAAAACTCAAAGTGATGCCATCATGTTGGTACACCACTCTAGGATTCACCCCAAGCTCTATAATTTAGCCACAGAATTCTGGGTAAATCCTAGAGTGTGGCCCCAGAGCAATGACACCATCTCCACTTCTATACTGAAAGTGACATCACCAAGGAGATTGTCCCCATCACAATAATCTCCAATTGGCTTTCCAGCCACCATTTCCTTCAGGGGAATTGGTGGCTGTAATTTGGAGATTAGTTGTGATAAGCAGAGGACCCACAAAATTTTGTGAAATGGCATCTCATTTTCCCCTCCCTCCACTGTTTTATCTTTCCCTTTTGTGAAAATCCCTATAACTCATCCCTGATTCCTGCTTTCTTCTCTTTTTCCAACCCACCAGAAAACTTTGGTTCAGAAAAAAGATAAAAATTATTTACAGTTTATGTACAGGTCTAACAGTTTGGCTGGTCCCATTCATTTCTAAGTTTACCACTGAGAATTTAGGAGGGTAGAAAGAGAGATGGATGATCCAGGCTAGCCTTATCTCAGCAGATCTTGAAAGCTAAGTAGGGTCAGCCCTGCTTAGTATTTGGATGGGAGACACCAAAGAATTCCAGGGTTGCTAAGCACAGCAAGACACCTTTGTTAGTGACTTGCCTTGAAAACCCTTTTGGGTCAGCATAAGTTGGCTGTGACTTGGCAGCACTTTACACACACACAAACAAACAAACAAACAAAGAACCTTTAATGGCATTACAACATTATATACATAGATCCACTTAACCCAATAGAGGGAAGCTAAAATAAATGGACAGGTAGAGAAGGCTGATGTTCAGGATCTGCTCCTAAAGCGTTGTTTTATATACAGGTCCAAAAATTTGGTGACTGCATCGTTTACATCACTACTGGAGCTGTCCAACAGAAAGGTGATCTTTTGCAAGTCAGATGCATACTCTTTTTTGAGTAGCAGAGGTGACAGGTGTTTGACTCTAGGTCCTGTGTAAAGTGGACAATAAAGTAGAATATGATCTATAGAGTCTACACAGTTCCCATTGCATATGCATAGCCTTAGGTGGTAAGGGGTTTTAATGTATCTCCCTGTCGATACGGCTGATGGAAGGGCATTGCAACGGGCCAGCATCATTGCTCTACGGAGCCTGGGATTACACACACACTCACAGAGAGAAATTGGGAGCCAAGACAGACTTACCTTACCTCAGGATTTTTACAGTGTAAATGTGAGCTCCTCTCAGAAACCAGAAATCTTTTACTAATTTCCCTTAGAAATTGAGACTTCAAGACAGACACAGCCTCTTCCTCAAGTTAGACCACTTTATTACAAAAGGCAGGTTCTTAGACATCTGTGACATATACAAACACTTAGGCACATTCAGGCAGTAGAATATGAAGAGTCCAAAGGGTTAACATGGAATTCCATGTGATTGACTAGAGCAGGGGTAGGGAACCTGCGGCTCTCCAGATGTTCAGGAACTACAATTCCCATCAGCCCCTACCAGCATGGCCAATTGGCCATGCTGACAGAGGCTGATGGGAATTGTAGTTCCTGAACATCTGGAGAGCCGCAGGTTCCCTACCCCTGGACTAGAGAGAACTACAGGCCATTCTTAGCCAGAGCACTGAGAGTTCTGAGGGAGGACTGAAGTGAGAACCAGACTGAACAGTTGCGCTCTTGTAACTCCATTGTCTGGAGGCTGAGGGTTAATTCTAAGTGAGTAGAGTTACTCTAATTAAGTGCTAGTAAAGACAGATTTAAAATTGATAAAATTGGGAATCTGTGTCAAGGACCTGGAGTTAACAGCAACACAGTGATTAATCACACTGGTAGTTTGGTTGATTTCTCTGAGGAGAACCTAGCCAGATATACATAGATAGCCAAACAGAAAACTATACACCTATACTAGTGGGCCCTAATACTTGAAGTGACAGTAACAACTTGAAGGCACTAAAGGTATCCTGTATGAACCTTGTATCAACTGTAAAAAAGACACTGAAACAACTTGTAAATAGTAACCTTTCCAAAAACCATCTTCTTGTATATATTTTTTATCAACTGCCAGAAAATCTTCCTGACTACATAAAAACATTTGATTCCTTGTTTATTCTTACAAGTCTCTGGTGCCAGTTTTTTTCATGACATAAAGGAAAAGGTTATTTTGGAGTCCCTACAGAACTCCTAATTTTCCTATCTGCAAAGTGCCCAAGTACTGCAGCAGAAGAATGCTCGCTCTTACTGTTTAATATAGTTAAAAGTGGGAAAACACAGAGAGTATGAACAAAGTCAAAATCATCACACTCATGCTGCTGCAGTGCTATATTAACAGACAAAAACATAACTGACCATTAGAATTTTGGAGAAAACAAAAATCTCAGGGCACGAGGCAGTGGGAAGGTACTTAAGGGCACAAACGACCCTCCCTCTTGTCATAACATCCAAAATCTCCTGAGACAGATCCTCTTCTAATTAACACTTTGGAGAGACAAACCCTAAATCCACACATTCACTGGCTCAGTCTGCAAACACAAGGAAAACCCTGAGACAGGACCCTCCAGTCTTTATCTGAAGGCTCAGAACATGTCTGATCTGAATTAACAGGCAACAGCTTTTTCTCTCTTGCTCCCGCTCCCATCATGTAAACCCTGCCTATCTCCCTAATGGGAAACCAAGGCACCTTACATCATTCTCCTCTCCTCCATATCTGACTGACCCAAGATGACTCAGTACACTTCCAGGCCAGTTGGGAATTGAATCTGAAGATCCCACATCTTAGTCTCAAATTGTAACCACTGCCCCACACTTGTTTTTTGTAGGCTGGCCACTGTTGAACAATAGCAAGCAACCAGGCCTTTGTGACTCATGCAAGTCATGTGATAGGAAATCATGTGGTAGTTGCTGCCAGGTCAGGCCTACAGTTAGTGTTATCAACCTACTGTTGAGGGCTGGAAATCTCCCGCAATTACAACTGTGGGGACGGGCCAGAATGTATAAAATTTGTATTTAATCAAGAAATATGGAAATCCAAATGAACCAAAGATGCTAAGAATCAAAATGGTTCTCTGTATAGAGACCAGCAGGCCTGCATGTTAGCAGCTTCTCAGTGAAGATGCAGGCAAGTACAGATAAACATCTTTAAGATCTTGTAACTACAGGTTACTATGTGATAGAAGCCATATAAATTTATAACCTTGTTTTTCTGGGTTAGAACCAGCAATAGGGGATAGCTAAATCAATGTGATTAGTTAAATTAAAAAGTGTTTTTCTATATAGTTAAATGAACACAGAAATGATAATGAGAGATTCACATGTATTAGTATTTCACTATAATTCTATTGTGTTAGAATCAATGTTTGTAAAATCTTTTAAATGTTTTAACATTTCAAATTGGGAAGATAAGTTTTATGATCCTGAGGAATGTCAGAATGCTGCATTGCCTAAGGACATATCTCTCTCTGGGAGAAAACCAAGAAAGCAGGTTTTTCTTGGTAACAAGAAAGACAGCAAGCTAGTTTTATTGCTGCCCCTTTGCATATGGGCAGACAGAGAGGGCATGCGCTAACAGCATGAGCGAAGGAATGTGAATACGTAGAATAAGAGGCTGTCTTACTGTGACCAGGAGACAGATCTATCCAATGAGATTTTTAAGGTACATGCTTGTAGCACGTGAAAGAGGTATGGATTAATACGTGAAACTTAAGGGGATGATTGTGTGACGTCTGTACTCTCTGTATCTATAAAGACTGAGGTCTTTCCTATGGAGGGCGTGTCCCTCACTTGAGAGCACCAAGGTGTGCCTCTCTCTCGGGAGAGTTCACCTTCTGTAACTTTCTAAATTCTGTGTCTATAAAATTGGTCCTTTTGTATGGAGGGTGTGCCTCTTACCCTTAAGGGGACATCCTGGTCAGATACTTATGCTGTCCAGTAAACTTATCTTCTGTTTCAAAACTGTTTCTTGGGTGTTTTCTAACTTTAAGTTTTTCTTAAAGTAATTCAGTTGTGTAGGACCAGAGACGCGGTCCTGGCCCCACACAACTAATCTCCATGCAACAGAGATCAGTTCACTTTGAGAAAATGGCTGCTTTGGAAGGTATGGCATTATATGGTGTTATACCCCACTGAAGTCCCTCCCCTGACCTCCCCAAATCTCACTGTCTTCAGGCTCCACACCTCAAATCTCCAGCTATTTCCTAACCCTATCCCAAGTGAATCCTCAATCAAATGCCAAAAAGAACCCCTAGAAAGGGCTCTGCCCCCTTCCCCTCATCCAGCCATCTTCTCCATAAGAGATATTCTTGGATTTTTTTTATTCTCATGAAAAAGAGAGATTGGTGCCATTAGTATACTGGTGTTATTGTATCACAATATTTAGCCTAGCAACTTATTATAAAGCACAGAAGGTTCATTGGTAGCTGGCTGTCAGGGTCAGGCTTTCAAAGCTATTTTACCCATCCCTTGGTGCCTCAATTGCTTGTAAACAATAACCAGATATGATTTTAATGAAAGGGAAAATTCTAACAATAAGCTTTCAAGCTGTTCCACAGTCATGTAATGCTGGTATTCTGTTATCTTTGTATGTATGAAGGTATGGAATGCTATGTAATGCTGAACTCTGTAATAGTGACATTTTTAATTATCTGTATGATGGTTTCTGCCCTTTCATTACTGTATCTGTATGTACAGGGTGCTAGTTTCCCCAAAAACAATTGTCTGGAAAATAGAGCGTGTGTGTGTGTAAAGTGCCATCAAGTTACAATCGACTAATGGCAATCCCAGCAAGGGGCTTTGAAGACAAGTGAGAAGCTGTGGTGGTTTGCCATTGTCTTCTTCTGCAGAGTCTTCCTTGGTGGCAGGGACTCACGGGGACATTTGGGGGAAAATGTCCCTGGGCAGCAACTGTTTGGTCACATAGGGGACAGAAAATCACCTCCACACCCCTCCTTATTTCCCTGGCAGCCCTTCTTGGCCTTGGGGCTCCAACCAGACCCTGCACTCCACTCCAAGGCGCGCTGGGGTTTCCCAGGTGGAGTCTGCGCTCCATCACCCACAAACAGTTCCTGACGGGGTGGGGCAGGGGCAAGGGAGACTACTTGGAAAGGGGCAGGCTGGCAGGAGGGAGTGGGGCCAGACATCACTCAACAGCCTCTCAGACCAGGGAGATCCACCATTTCTTGCAGCTGCTGAGCAGCCAGAGCACAAGTGGCACAGCCATCTGAGAAGCCCCCTGGCCTGGAGATGGCAGGAGCTGATGTCAGGGTCTGGCTGACTCGCTCAGGCTCTGGATCTCTGTTCATCTTCCTTCGTCTCCCTTTGGACACCACCGCTTGACCTCACAACTAGCCTTTTCAGGGGACAGGCTGGTGGCACTTCCATCCCTGGAATGTGAAGGTCTGGCCTGCCCAATGGCAGCCAGGCACTCTACAGTGGGCTGCTCTTTGGTTAGGCTTGGAGGGGCCCAGAGAATCCACTGGGGCACCTGGGAAAGCTTCCCTGTTCACAACCCAACATGTCAGCCAAGCCCCGCAGGAAAGTCCCCCCCCCCAGCCCCGTGCAAGAACAGAAAGGAGCTCTTCTTACCTGAAGGTAAAAGAGAGGGGGGGAATCACAGAAGACTTGGTCCCAATGGCATATTGACACAAAATGGAGCGTGGGGCAAGAAATGAGTTTTCTGTTGAGCAAAGGGGGCACAGCGGGACTCATTTGTTGCCCCGGGCTCTATGGGGGGTGGGGGTGGAAAACTTATTTCTTGCCCCAGGTTCCATTTTGTGTCAATATGCCACTGCTTAGTGGTCTTTCTTTCAAGTACTGCTTAACTTCCAACATCTGATGAGATCAGGTATGCTGCCCTCCCTCCTGAAAATTGAATAGTCCCTATGAATAAGGAAGCTGGCCATACCCAATATCCACATTAATCATATTGTAAGGGGAGGGGAGTGAAACAGAACTCTACGTAACTCCACAGAACTGGGTCCAGAAAAAAGCGTCAAAATGTGCCTTTTTAACTTTCTGGAAGGAGCAGAAACAGCATCAAGACATGCTTATTACCACTTTCAAAACATGAAGAAATTCCATTCCAACTGTCTGAATGACAGCATCTAAATCCACTGATTGGTTTAGGGCAATCAACAGAGGAACATCTTTCCTGTCAAAATTCAAAAACCAAAAGGCCACCTCTAGCCCATGGCTAAGACTTTTGTTAAGCCACTATGATGTTGCCCATCTGGTAGTGATGATTACAGAATTCTGAGGACTATAACTCTTCCTCCGCCAACCTCCACACATTTCCAGTTGTGTTTGACCATGTCCAATTTAGAATACATGTACCTGCCATGAAAACTTGCCTTGGGTCATTGAGCTTTTCCTCTGAATGAGTTAACGCTGATGAAAAGTTTCCTTTTTAAACTCAGAGGAATTGTGCCATGGCTCTGTGTTCCAAACACATACAAATAGCTGCTTTTTAAAATCTTGGAGTGATTGGAGGTATCTGTGTGAGTAGGTTTATCAGGTGGTCAGGAAAGCACAGTTGGGAATCAAAGGCAAAATTGTACACATCTGATTTACACCTATCAGAATTTTTCTTTTCTAGGGTTATTAAATTTTTATTTTTAATTCACCTTGGCAATCCTATATCACACACACACACACACACACACACACAATGTGTGTGTGTGTCATTTATTTTAGATTTTTTTAAGAGGAGAAAATGCAAACCAGCTTTTCCTAGAGCAAGAAGTCTTAAATTTTTGATAATGGATCTGCATGCCAATATTCTGCTTATCTTATGTGAATAAAAGTGTCCATAAAAGTGAACAATAGGAGTTCTTCACATCTATTGTTCATCTCTCCTTTTTTTGAGGGCAGTGAAGCCATCAGGTTTGTATTATATTGCCCAATTTTAATGATCTGTATTTTGTTTTTTAATCATGGAAGCAAAAGCCTAGATTTAGGATGTGTTATAAGTGAGAGAGGTACATAACAGAGAGAATCAATAACCATAAAGGCATCAACAGTAAACTTTTTAGCGTAAATTACCTGAAGAGCCACCTGTCCAAAAATATTTGCACTATGGGAGGCTCAACATTTTTGATAACAAATAGTGTGCCTGGCCATAGAAAGACTCTGATTTGTATGCAAATCTTCAAGAAGGTGGAACAGTTCTCTTCTCAAATTTCTCTATGTCTACAGCCTGATTTGAACATGAGGGTTGCGAGCCCTCAGTGAGAGGATTTAAAAAAAAACAAATTGTCCATCAGCCAAATGGTATGACATCACTTTCAGGAAAAATTTGAATTGCTGGAAAATCTATGGTAAAACCACAGGGTCTTTTTAGTGATTCTAAGAGAGTTGACATGGCTGAGAAAAATGTTACTGTGTACATTGGGCACATTGAATTGTTAGCTTGTCACCTCAGGACTCCACCACTGGAATTCAGCGATGATTTGTTGTTACCTTTTTTGTCCATGACATTTTGAATGTTTGCATTATGTTAGTGGAAGACAAGGCTTCAGGGACACCATGTATTTGCCTGCTCATTGTATTCTGATTGTTAACTGTCCAATAAAAAGGGGACTGTTGAGCCTTCTGTGTGTCTATGGTTTCTCTTCACAGTACCAGCTTCAGATAAAGATTGTAAAATTTCTGTTAGGAAAGTTAAAAATGAGTCATATGATATTAAACCTTCAGAGTTCCTGTGGGCACCTCCTTGGTTAGATCCCATCAACACATGTGGTATCGGTACATGTAACAGGAAGCCGGTGGAGGATCTCTCTGAGAGGCTCTGCCAGTTGAGTTGTCACTGGCCTCAGAAGACGTAACATGACATTTCTTCCTGACTGGAATATTCTCGGTTGGTATGGAGACGTCCAGCAACTTTCTCCCTGACATCAAACATGGTTCCTTCTAAAGGGGTTGCCCTTCCCTTCATTGGTTCCCTGAGCCAAGAGCAAGCTCACCCTGAGACCCTGGAAATTAGTCTTCCTCCTGTCTATCTTTGCTTTGCCTTTCTTCCTATCCCTAGCATCAAGTACTGCTTTCCTTGAAATCCTCCCCCAAATCCTCATTTCCTGTATGTGTGCAGCTGCTGGTAGCATGTCTAACAGTAATGCTGATGAGAGTGGAATGTGGCTCTGTTCTACTTGGGCTTTTGCCCCACCCTCAGTTGCCCAGCCTGGCTTCAGGAAAGCCCCCTTTGACTTCCACTGGTCCATCACCTCCCTTCATTCTCAGCCAATCTCCATCTACCAGCTCTGTTGCATCTGGACAAACTCTGGTCCTGTGTGCTTGGACTGGCTCTGCCAGGCAGCTTCAAAAGAGAAGGGGATTCATATGGCAATGGATTCTTAATTTTTTTAAAAATGCTGGAAATCCTTATTAATGGGTAGGATCGACTTAGCTTTACTGCTTAATTTCACCCAAAGCTCTTCATTATTCCAGCCTCCAGCCCACATGGCTTTTGTCCATCCAGATCCAATGATCCCCAGCACAACCTTTTTGGGTGGTCATGGGGAAAACCTGGTAAGATCCCATCAACACATGTAGCATGTGTAACAGGAAGCTGACAACCCTTTGTGGAAGCCATTTTAAGATGGCACTCATCACAAAATTCCAAAGCTGCCCATTGGCTAAAAAAGGTTGAGGGTCCCTGTACAAAATATAATTTACATTGGCCTTGAATATTGTGTTTATTTCTTGAAAGGAAGAATGATCAGCAGCTGTTTCATGGTTTAAAGCCCTATTAAAATGCAACCTATCCAGTTCCCATTGTTTCTGGTTTTCAAAAATCCAATTTCAGTGATCTAGACTAATTTTACAGCGGCATTTTCCATCACTATGATGATGTTATAGGTAATGCAGAAAAAGATGGCTTTATTTTATCTGCTATTGCTTTGCTTTGTGCAAGAGATTAATAGCAACAGAGGGGAAGGTGGGTAGTCCTCTCATGCCTTATATTTGCTTTGACAGCAGCTACAGGTTTCAGCAACCACCCTAGGAGTTAATAACCAAAAGTACCAGTAAAGAAGTTCTGAATAATTATTCAACAAAACACATATATTTATTCTACATTCATGTATTGGCCCTGACTACCCAATTATTTGTCATCATTCCAGTTTTAAAGCTTTCAAAAACCCATAGAATTAGAACAGTGAGATTTAACCCACCTGCAAAGCTCTTCTGCTGAGCTATGGTCCCTCAGCATACAGATAGCCCTGAAGGCACATCTAGCCACTGTACACACAGCCTTGTAGCAGGTGGTGCAAAACTCATAAAATTTAATGTCAATATTCTTATCTCATCACACACATACATATATGCCAGCTAGGATTGTAGAAGGAGGGTTCAGGAAAGTCAGGTCTCCTGTGCTCTTAACAGCATAGTAAACCTCTTTAGTTGGATCCGTTTTGGGAACAAAACTGCATTTTGAAATCATTGCTGCAAGCTGCTATGGGCTAGAGTGGGAAATATATCAGAGAAATGCTACTTTCCAGTGTGAAAGAGCAAACTTTCCAGTGTGAAGAATTGTAAAGAAAACGCTTATCAATTGGATCTGGGCCACTCTGCTGATAGGGTTGCCAACTCTGCAGCTGGTCGCTTTAATATCAGTTTGATCTGTAAAAAAAAGTGATATTATTTGCCACTGTGCCATACATTGCTTCAATCATCCTTTTCCCACTCATTAAATCTTAATTAATTTGGCCAATGAATGTGCAGATGATAAATCATAAAGAAGAAAGCCATAGAGTCCTGTTGTGGGTCAGTCCCAGGAGAGTGAGGATTCCTCAAAGGAAGAGCTGGAACTGTAGAGCTCACTCTAGCTAGGGCCCCAACAGGCTGAGAACTCAAGCCAGCCAGAACCCTAGCAGGGTGGAATCAAGCAGGCTGGCCAGGGCTCAGAGCTCAAAGTGCCTGCAGAAGCACCTCCTATCCCTGCGTTAGCACTAGCTAAGGATTTATGGGCAATTAGTTCAGCAAGGTCATCTGAGCCTGATGATCTATGCAGACAGAGTTGCCAGAGGAAGATGTGAGCTAAAAGGTGTAGTGCCTGTTTTCTGGTTCCATGCATAGGAGAGAGTCCTCACAGGATGAGGAATAGTTTCCTGTGGGGCCTTACAAGAGAGATGTTTGGGAGACTGGCAGATGTGGGTGCTACAGTGCAATCTGACTGCTTCCTTTCTGACACTAACCTCACTTACTCATACAGACTGACACCCAGATTCCTTAGTCTACTCTGGTCATCTCTAGTTCTAACAAGCAGGCAGGGGAGAGCATCACTCACCTCACTGATGAGATGATGACTCTCGATGGCTATCCTTTTTCTGTGGTTGAAGACACTGGTTTCTGTAAGCTACTCCAGAATGCCTACATGGTTCCTTCTCATACCATGTTGTGCAGGAATGAGGTGCCCCCATTGTGCAGGGCTTCCAGTAACTACGTGATGGTGCAATTGTCTTGCACTCATAGAAGAACTGTGCACTTCACATCTAACATGTGGACTGTCCTCAGGCACAGCATTCATGCCTATTGCTGATGGTACACTGGTGGCAACCTGATGACATTCAGCATGGGGGGAAACCAGCATTAAGCATGGTGAGGGCTACCTGGCTAGCTACCACCATGCTCTGCTGAAGCACACATAATGCACAACATCTCTAACTTTGCCTATAGGAGAGCATTCAAACAGAGCACCAAAGTTGGTTGCAGAATGATTCCCCTGTTGCCTGGCTGGTGACCACACAACCTCTGCCAACCTTTATCTCCCCCTAAAGAAGCACTGTCTGGTGGTGCTTCTTCAGATAGTTTCTGAGGCCAGTAGTCAAGAGATGAGCCGGGTCTCTACCTTGACTGATCTGGGGCCTACCCAGTTGGCACTGTGCAAGCTGGGGGTCCTTTGTCTGCTGGAAGTGCTTCCAGATCTTAGAAATGTAGGAGTACCAGTGCTGACTAGCAGCTGCAGCCATCCCTGGAGCCACCTCCTGTGAGGACCTCTGGGCAGACATGCTGTGTCTCGATGGGACAGAAAAGGATGCTCGAGGTAGAACTGGTTGAGATGGGGCCTGCTTTCATGCTCTTTATCATGATCAAAATAACCTGAGACAAAACTAGCCTATGAAACAACTGCTGTGATGGGACAAAGGCTACCACTCCCCTAACATGCTACTCTATTTCCCTATTACCTCCTGTCCTCCTCCCTCCTATTCCCAGGAACTTGCAGATGGTGAGGAAGGGGGAACAAGATTGCAAAACTCAAGATTTGAAACAAAAGTGTCCTGGAACATTCCGCTTCAAATGCAGAAAAAAGATGTCCTGAAGACCTTTACCAGCAACTACCTGAACGATCCCTGATAAAACTGGAATATTTTCTGTTTTGTTTTTTCAGGTCGGGCTAACCAGCTCTGCTAAGGAATTCTCTGATCAGATTTTGACTCAGAAAATACCACTATTGTGAGTATTTGGGGAGCTTGACTATACACGAGCACACATTCCTTCTAGCCACCCTAATGTAAGTGAATGGTTTAGAACCAATAACAATTGAAAGACAGTCCAGATATTGGCAGCCATGGTGAAATCTAACATATGATAAGAAGTCTTAGGATCACAGGCATGTCACAATGTGTAGATGCTAACAAGACTGGGATTCGCCCACTTTCCATTGCCACTACCTCTTTCTCAAGGTGAAAGGATTTTTAGAAGTGGCAACTGGTTAATCAGCTATTTCTTCCTAAGTCTGTTCACGGACATGTATGACTCAGCTGATAATGGATGATGGATGATCCATCATTCACAGGAGATGGTTACCATGACCATCAACATAGAAACCACCCCTAACTTAAGAGAAGAGTCATACAAAAAAAAAGATGTGACACTTAGAAAAAGCAAGGAAATATGTCCTCCTATTATTGGTACTCAATGCTAAAACAAACAAACAAAAGTTTTCTTACCACGTATGATCAGAAAGACATGCATGTTCTTGACACATTCCTGTGTGAATCAGCAGTTCAGACCAAATTTATTCTGGGAATGCCAAACTTCCATTTTTTCAAATGTGATATTTGTTGATTCAGATTATTTAAATGAATGAGTATAGAAGTGTTAAGTGAAGATGTTCAGCAAAGGCGAATACACAATTTCATGCACTGTGACCCATGACAAACTATGCCCCAGTGCCAGCATTTTTTAAAAATAATACTTTGACATTGACAAAGTAAAAGGATGTGTCTGAAGTGTGATTTTAGCCCCAGCAGGTATTGACTTCCAGAATAGTTTTAGCAGCTGAAATCAGCTGGTGGAAATTGAATGAAGAGGATCTTGGAATTTTGCCGGGCATTGAATGTTTTCCTGATAGGTAGAAGGCCAGTTGAAATGTTATGACTGTCACGTCGAGAGAATGTTTTTAAATGTCTTCAAAAGCAGCTGACACCTTGCTTTTCAAAGGCAGCTGCTTACAGGGTGGATTGGAATTTCCCTCCTCTTAGTGTTACAGCAAATGACAAAAAGAAATAAAAGCAAAGTCACTGATCCGTATGCTGAACTGCTGAATGGTCACAATTTACTTGTGAGTGATATAAAACTGCTTCCACATGGCTGTAACATACAAATTACCTCAGAGCACTAGTATTTTATATGATCTTTAATTACAGGACATGTGGATATTTTTTTAAGTCAGTGTTCTAATCTTACAAAAGTTCATAGAAACCAGAACCGCACAAACTCTAGAACATACATTTATACCTTATAACATATAATTATACCTTATAGTATTTGCAACAAATAAGACATTCCAGCAGCACAATCCATTGGGCCAAGGACATGTTGCTACTGTGGTGGCCAAGGACATGTTGCTACTGTGCCACCACACTTCCTCCAGAGGACTTCCAGGTGCTGCAAGAAGGCAGTGAGCTCCAGAAGATCCCTAGTTGCCCAAAAGCTCTCCATAGACCTAAACGAACTTAGGTTTTTGCTGGGTGGGTTCTCATCTCCAAAGCTCCCAGCAACACCACTAGCCTGCCCCCTGCCATGCCAGCCTACAGCTTTAGGCTGGCACAGCTCTGTGGGGCACAAGCTCTTTCAGGTCTGGTGCCATAAAATTTTGAAGCACCCACCCACCAGCCTCCCAGTTTGCCCTCCCAACTGGTGTAGGTGTCATTTACACTGGCTGGATAGGAAAATGCACCAGCATGGCCCTGTGCCCGTTGCAAGAGCCCATTTGCCCCACACCCCTCAGATTGGGCTGCCCATAAAATTGCTATACAGTACATACAGGACTCATACAGAGATGAAGGCCGTTTCCGCACAGCCACGATGGGGGTTCGCACGAACGGTCCCGGTTGCGACGGGGAGGATGGTGCAGCATCCGCACAGGCTGCACCGTCCCCCAAATGCCTCACCATGTCCTCCGGTCTCTGGCGCATCGCACAGGCCAGGGGACACACGCCCCTGCCCTGCGTGACAGCTCAGAATTGCTGAGGACACAGTGAGGCATTTGGGAAAGGGGAGAGGGAATGGCGCCTTCCAGCCGCTGTTTTCCAAAACCTTGCTGGGGAAGCAAGGTCGGGAAACAGCGGCTTCGTGCCGCTGGGGAGGCGCGAGTGCGGCACGGCTGCGCAGCAGCTGCACCCCCTGTGCGAACAGCTCCCTGGGGACGGCGTTTTTGCCATGCCCAGGGCGCTGTTTATGGCCCGTGTGGAAAGGGCCTAAGACTGGGAAAAACAGCCCTGAAGAAGCTAAGAAAAATTCTTAAGTATGTATGAATGTGTCATTGGCAATCAAGAACAAGTTAATTCATGCCATAGCATTTCTACTACTCTCTATGAGTGTGAAAGATGAACAATGAAGAAAGCTGACAAGAAGAAAGTAGACTCCTTTGACAGGGGACAGACTTCAATGAAACATAATGCCCTATAGAGTCCACCTTCCAAAGCAGTCATTTTATCCAGGTGAACTGATGTCTGTTGACTGGGGATTAGTTGTAATAGCAGAAGATCTCCAGCCACAACCTGGAGGTTGGTAGCCCTAGGGATCAGCCACACTGCCTTGTTGGCTAGAAGAAAAGCAGCAGCCAGCATTACCAGCTTTTGGTTTACCATCAAATATTTCAATATGCTCTGGGTTTTAACAAATGCATGCTGAATTTTAGCCACCATCATGCTGTGCAACCCGACTGACAATTAAATATCTGCATTTGCGGAACTGTGGGTCCAGTTTAGAGAATTATTAGGAATGTTAAGGGCACACAGTAAGATGCTTCTGGTAACCAAATATTAATTTGACTTTGGTGGCCACCTGACCCTAAACTAATCAGAAATGCTACTTGCGGCAAAATTAATTTAACACATTTAAGCAGAGAGATAGGTGAATAGCTGCTTTTATGTCTGGTACAGCATGGCAAGTCGGTATGGCTGCAGAGAAAAGTGTGAAACAAAATCCGTCCTGCTGATTTCTGGCCAGGTCAGCCTCTTTGTATAAAAGGAAGAGAATTTTGATTTCATGAAATAAAAAATCAGTACAGAGCACTTTAAATGCTTGGGACTCTTCTCCTATGATATGCTAGGCTATTTGCAATTCAAATCCCATTTTTCAAAGAAGGTGGAGGGAGAAGAAGAATCTCAGTGAATGGAAGCTTTGGATAGCTGCCTCGTATGTAGTTATACAGGTCACTGCTTTCTGCATTTTTACAGTGGCAAATCTTTTAGACCCCATGCAGTGCTTGCTTTTATGCTAAGAGAGTACACTGTTGGTCCCAGGGCAGCACCTGTCAATATTCAGACGGGCTTCACTAGCTACAAAATGGGATTGAAAATTAACTCACAGAAGGGACGAAAAAATTGGCTGAATTATTTAGATTAAACTGGCAGATGTTTGGACACTTCTCCTTTTGATGCACCCGGCTACTGACATGAGGAAGAAGCACTGGACGTAGATTGAAGCCAGGCCTGGGAAGGGGGACATACATTTCCTTGGGACGGTGTTGTAGGGAATAGGAAATGATCAGAAGATTTTTGTTCTATCTGGTTAAGTATACGTAACCCTAAGTATTCCAACATCCATTTCAACCCAGTTTGTCACAACACTGGGCTGAGACCTAGAACATCAGGACGTCTTAACACAGTGTCCTTCAGAACCAAATCAATTACTTAGTCCACACCAGGCTGGTAGATAGGCCCAGAGATCCTTGAAAGTATTACTGAGCCAGCTCATCTGCTGACTTTCACACATCTTTGACAGGCCTTCCTATGCCACTCAGGCAAGAGTTGTGTATGAAAGCAGACCGTCAGTTGTTTCCTACTGTGGTGCTAATCTGTGGCTCATGGCGAGATATATTAGAATTTACCGTGGGCCAAAGGAGCCCTTGGGTGGGCTACAGCACATGAGCACTGTTTTGTGGCAATACACCACTGTCAACTGAGTTGCCACAAGTCAGCTGTGACTTGATGTCACTTTTCACCACAACAACACACATGCGAAAGATACAACCCCCCTTTCATAAAACAGACACAAAACATCTTGATTCTTCTTGCTATGGTTTTATTGGACAATTATTGACTGAATGTCAACATAAGGACACTTAACATACCTATAAATAATGATACATGACGTACATGATGATCTCAGAAGAATTTTGTGAATTTTCAGGGATCAAAAACACACTAGTGAACAGCAATGCTCACACAATGCTGAAGTGAGATTACCAACACTTACATGACATCCATTAGTAAACATATTAACTGTGCCCCTCTGCAATTGAATCTTGTATTATTCCAACAACAAGAATTTGAACTTTGCTTGATTATTGATCTTTCCTTATTAATACTTCTTTTTTCCCCTCGTATAGAAATCCTAAACGATTCCTCAGCACTGCTTTTTGCAACCTCATGTGAAATGGCAAAAGAAAGGTACAATTTACATAAAATAAGTTTTTTCCCATTACAAATTTGTCCAGAAGACTAGTCCCTGAGTGGGCAATGTGCAATGTTTCTCCGTAATTAAGATTAAACATGGGAATAGCAGAGTTATGTTTCTTCCAGCAGATGGCAGACTTAGATTACATATTTCATAACCACTGACATATTGTTGTTAATAAAGATTTAACCTATATTCAAGGGGGAAGAAATCTGCATTGCTCAGGCCTTGTGTGTTTCAAAATCTCTTATTCCATTTGACACAACCCCACCAATAAGTATTATTCAGTTTACTAACAAAAAAAATGCCCACAATGGATGAATAGGCCTGGGTGCAGAATAAACCTTGATGTCAACTCTGTTTACTGCTTATGTTTTCCATGTTTCTGACAAAATCAAACATTTTTCTGTACCAACATTTTGTTGAATGACACAGGGAAAAAACCCTCTGGGGATGGTTTTGAATTTCATCGCTTGCTGTTTTCACTTTGCTGTTTCTGTTGTTCTGCTGAACACATGAGATTAGCTTTTCTGCTGGTTGAAAAGGAAGGAAGAGTCTCCTAGGACCACCTCAAAAAGTTTTGCTGGGGAATATGGGATCTGCATGGACAAAAATCAAAGTGGGGTTGCAGCTATAGTAAGGAGGAGAAATTGGGTGAGATTGAAATAAATTGAATGAGATTGAATGGTAATGATGGCTGAACCCAAGTAATGTTAGATAGATAGATAGATAGATAGATAGATAGATAGATAGATAGATAGATAGATAGATAGATAGATAGATAGATAGATAGATAGATAGATAGATAGATAGATAGATAGATAGATAGATAGGCAATGCACAAAATGGACTTGTAATATTTGGGTCCATTTCTTATTAAATGTTGGGCTTTTCTGCACATTCTTTCACCACTTGTGGGCCCATATTGCATTGTTGTTGTTTTTCTTATCCACATATGTTTTGCTCTCTCTTGTGGTTGCTTACATATTTTATCACTATCAGAAGTTCATTCCCAAGCACTTTAAAAATGCATAGATATAAAGTGGGGATATAGCAATGAAATATAAAAGTGACCACTAGAGAGAGCAAAACACTCATAGAAAAGAGAAAAAAATTAAGGCAATAGGGCGCACAAGCAATGGAAATAAGAAGTTCAGAAAAACCCATTTACTACAAAATAGTCATTGATCATATGTCTACACTTTTCACAGTCTTTGGAATACTTCACATATTTCTGAACTCAGGAGGTAAAAGTGGGGGCAATTCTTACAATTAATCCTTCTGACCACTGCAGGTCATGACTGACCAGAAAGAATATTAATATTAGGCACAATCCTTCCCACCACTTACTCCATTTATTTTTCTTTAACAGAGGATTGATTACTCATTGATGTTTTAACCCCGTCCCAGCAATTGACTTCAATATATGTATGGCCGTTTCCGCACGGCCCATTAATGACGGCCTGGGGGCGTTAAAAATGCCGCCCCCAGGCCACCGTTCGCACAGGCGCCGCTGCTGCAACGCAGCAGCGCCGACCTGACTCCGCTTCCCTCCCCCCAGGGCAGCGTCAGGCCGCCCTAAACAACAACCCTTTAAAGGGTTGTTGTTGGGGAGGAAGCGTCTTCCCGGCGGCGCGGTGCGAACCGCGCCACCGGGAAGACGCTGTCTCCCGTCTCCGCCCCACTCACGGTGTCCTCGTCGTCGCCTGCTGGGCGTCGCAGCTCCGCCCACACTGTCCTCCGACCTCCAGGGGTCGGAGGGCAGCATGGGCGGGGCTGCAACGCCCAGCAGGCGACGACGAGGACACCGTGAGTGGGGCAGGGAAGGGGGAAGAGGCGGCTCCGTGAGGAGCCGCCTGCCGCCTGCCAGCCTCCGCTTCGCCTGCTCACACGCTTGCGTGCGAACAGGCTTGCCCCCCCACGCCGCCAGAACTCTTGGCGGCATGGGGGCGACTGGAGGCCGTGTGGAAACGGCCTATGAAAATAAACCCCAGTGCATGTCCAGCAGTGTGAAAACTGACATTTAATGCCACAGCAATTACTTTATGTTTTAACAATAATTTAGAAATTCATGCATTCAGCCTGCATGAAGAAAATACACATAAGCAAAGTAGCAGAGATTCTAAGATCCCCTCAGGAATCAATGTACAGGTTCTCACAGACTCTGGAAAATTTTGTGTGTATTTATAATCACTTCAGATACTCACAAACTACATTTCTATGTCAAAAAAGCACAAAAAAGAAAAAGGAAACAAAACATACAAATACATCACATCTGCTAGCCATCAGAAAAGGCTTTTCAATAGAGTTGTCTTTGACACACAAAAAAAGGCCAAAGAGAACTTGGTGCACTTTAGCCAACAGTAGATTCCCACTCTGACATGGGCCTGCCCTGGGGAAAAATTGGCTGTGTGTCCTCACACAAATCTACATCCACAACAGACAGGATGTGGACCAAAATATTTTAGATTGAAAAGGAGTTACTGTTGAATATATTTATTTATAAAAAAACTGGGACCTAACTGTGATCTGCTTGACCCCAATGCTAGATTTCTAAATTGCTTTCCTCAAAGGGTTAAGAAAAATAGCTAGGTAACAAAATAGGGCAATCCCTCTCAGCTCGCTTGTCTGGAAAAAAGTTTTTAAAAGCCCTCCTAATTATCCGGGAGGCAGAAGCAGAACAGGAGAGGTAGGTTGGAGCCAGAAGCAGCCCCTGCTTGTGCTGTTCCTTGCAAAAGCCAACTCTGTTATATCGATACATTGATATATCAATAGAGTGTTTAGAGAACAAGGAAGGCGGCAGCAAGCTGAAAGGGTGGGAGAGGGGGAAGGCATGGAGGCAGTGACATAGCTATAGATTTTTATGAAGTGGGTTTGGGGGTGTGGCCATGCCCCCACCCATCCCCTGGGGGCATGGCCATGCCTCCTCAAGCTCTGCCCCTGGCCTGTGCTTATAAAAGCAGCTCTCCAAGGCCAGGGATGGCAGTCTCCCCTGCCCCCCGCCCCCTGTTTCTGCCCCCTGTTCCCCCACTGGCTGGGCTCCCAGCTGGCAGCCACCAGTCCCTTCTTCCCTCCCTCCAGAGAAAGAGACTGCCACAAGGGGTGGGTAGGGCATGGCCATACCTCCCAAGCCCCCCCCCCCAACCTCAGTGCTTATAAAAGCAGCTCTCTGAGGCTAGGGACGGCAGTCTGTTCTCCCTGGAGGGGAGGGAAGAAAAGACTGCCAGCTGGGAGCCCAGCTGGTGGGGGTGAGGGGGGTGAGGAGGGTGAGGGGGCGGGGGGACAGAGCTTCGGACATGTAATGGGGGTTGAACCCATGAACCCCCCTTATCTAGATCCTTGCATGGAGGGCAGTGTGGGAAGGGTGGAGATGGGCAGGCTGGCCGCGGGCAGAGGTAGAGATCCAGGGCAAAGCTGTGCTCACTGGAAAATCCCCCTGGTATGGTGGCAAAGCAACATTAAATCCATGCTAGAAGTGGTCTCACTTGTCGCAGGGAGACTAGAAAGTGAAAGTGGGGCTTGAAGAAATAAGTCCATACAAGAAATCTTGCTGTGACAGACATTTGCCCCAATTGTACAGCAGATGCCTTGAGTGTAATCAGCCATGGTTTGCTAGATGTCCATTTGCATTTGTGAACAAGTTGTGCTATGCTTATGGAGCTTTGAACATAGCTATTTATTTATTTTTACCCCACTTTCCACTCCAAAGGGGACCCAAAGCAGCTTACAGTATTATTTTCCCCTTTTCCATTTTATCCTTACAACTATAATCCTGTCAGGTGGATCAGGCTGAGAGTAAATGACTGTCCTCAGGTAACCCAGGATCATGGCAGAGTGGAGATTGAAACAAGAACTTTCCAGATCCTTGCCTGACACTCTAACCACTACACTATTTCCCATGCTATTGTTTTAATTTATTCTCAACACGGAGCTTCAAATATGTTCTGGATGACGTGGTTTGCATTTGTGATGGAATATGCTCTGTTTATGGAGCTTCCAAACATTTTTGTGTGCTACGGTTTTACAGCACAAGAACAATGCAGTCCCTGAACATCTTAGTCGGGTGGTCAATGGAGTGGAGCAAGTGGGTGTAAAAAGCTCTCCCACAGATGGTGTTGGTTGAGCAATCTGCATTTCACTGATATATCATGTTTTTGCTGCCCCACTGGTATCCCCCCCCCGAATTCTATCAAGCATATTGCACTGCACGTTACCTTGAAAGTTCAGTCCTTTTCCTTGACCATTCCCTCATGTCCTTGCTAATCAGATTGTCATACTGACTGCTCTCGCCAAGGGCACTGCATTTCTGCAGAACTATTATTGCTGAGAATCAAGGATAGACAGTGACATTTGTATGCACAAGGCGTTCCACTTGTTTAGCTAGCAGCCAGATCATTTAACATGACAATTATCAATGTGAATGGAATGGATGAGGCCTCTTCTCTTGCAGCTCAGAAATGGGGCAAGGGGAGATAGGTTTAAAGCAATAATGATGTGCAAATCAGAAGCAGTTTTTCACATTTGTCAGTAACTGGAGAAAGAAAGATCTCAAGGCTAAATCTCAGGAGCTGCCATAGTGCAAGAAAATATTTAGTGTCAGGGCATGCGAGTGTGGCAGAAAATCTTAGTTTTTTTTAAATCTACTTCCTTCCTTTAGATTCCTCCTTTGCCCCCATTTGGGACCCAAAGGAATCTACATTATTGTCATGGCTCGAATTTATCCTGATAACTATCCTATGAGGTAGTTTAGGCTTAGAAAGAGTGACTGTCCCAAGGTCACCCAGCAAACTTCCATGGCAGAGTGGGAATTTAAAGCCGGTCTCCCAGATCTTTGTCCAAAGCTCTAACCACTGTTTTTTTGTGAATGCAATCACTTTCATTTATCGGGACACTGAACTGTATGACCAGAACATATGGCCTGCTATTTTCTTGTTCACCATGTCAGCTCCACAAGAGACAGACCTCTTGCCCTGCACCGTCTGCCAAACGACGTTACACTGCTGAACTCTCATGTTTTGAGATGCTCTTTGAACTCAGGTAAGAGCACAGAATTGAATGAGCACTGCTGTAAAAGCATATGCATGGAACCAAAGCAAAACTCTTCCTTTCCCTTGAGAAACTGGTCATCAGAAGGTGAACCTCTGGAGTAGAGAAGGCATGGTGTGTGTGTGTGTTGTGTAATTAGCCCTTCTGCTGCTCCATAGCATCCTCTCCTCAAGTCACTGTATCCCTTCCAAGGTTTGAAATATGGAAGCAACTCTTCATTTCCACCAGGTGGGGGAAACTTCTGGGTTGTGGGAGGGATACTGAACTTTTATTATTTGCCATATAGGTAGGGAGTGAGACCAAGCGTGATGTAGTGATTGAAGTTTGGACTAGGACTTGGAAAACCCAGGTTCAAATCTCTACTCACACCATGGAAGCTTGCTGAGTGGCCCTGGGCCAGTTGCACACTCAGCGCTGACCCTGGCTAAAATTTGATTGGGAGACCTTCAAGGAATGCCAGAATTGTGAAGTGGAGGCAGGCAATGGTAAACCACCTCTGAATCTCTCTTGCCTTGAAAACCCTACAGGTTGCCATAAGTTAGTTGCAATTTTATGGCCAATTATATATGTAGTTAGGGGAGTGAAGGAAGCAAGCAATGTAGCCTAATCTTGTCAGATCTCGGAAGCTAAGCAAGATGGATACTTGGATGGGAAACCCCAAAGGAAGACTCTGCAGAGGAAGGCAACAGCAAACCACCTCTGCTTCTCACTTGCTTTGAAAGACCTTTACTGTGGTCACCATAAGTCAGTTGAGACTTGACAGAACTATAGGTAAGCCCTTGAAGTAGTGGATAGGAGTAGCTTATACATCAAGACTCACAGAGAAGCTATTTTAAACTGAAGCAAGAATTTTTCCCTGTGATGAAATGAGCTTTTTTCCCCTTCAAAGATCCAAAGCAAGGACTGGCAAAGAGTCTCTTTAAGTACAAAAAAAATATCCCCAGGATGATGGCGGGAGCCCAGTTTCTGAGCCAATTAACTCTATGTCATAGAAGGACAAACTCAGTCAGGAATGCTGCCTTCAATAAAATACTCAAAATCTCATTTGGACTATAACAAGAATTCACACATTTAAAAAAGAATGTTTATGGGAGAATCCTCACATCAGCCTTTTAACTTGGCAGGGGGAAATAAGTCTACATATCATGAGCATGGAATCCATGCCCACTGTTCACTGTTTACTTTTTCACAGCTTCTGTGATGACAATCTCTGAGTTTTTCTGACTGGAACTATCAGTGGTGGCTCAATGTGTTTTGTCGCTCTCTTCTCACCCCTGTGCCTCACTGCTGCTTTTGCAGTTCTTGCCTCCAAACCAGAAGAGATAATCCTCCTTATCTCTTCACAGTCTCTGTTCTCTTTAAAATTAACACAACACGCTTTGCCTGCCCTATAGGGATTCATGAAACCTCATGAGACTCTTTCTTCAGTCCAGAATTTTGCCACCATTTTGTTGCTCTCACCAACAGGTCATTTTTGCTCCATGACTCTTAATGAAGACTCCGTGAGGGGTACCACATCCCAAGCAATGTTAGCAGCAACAATGGCTACCAAAGATTCTTGACGTAATATGAAGGAGTGATTTTATCCCCCCCTTTTTTATATAAGGTCTTTATTCTTCAAAAAGAATACATATAAAGAAGAGGAAAAAAAAGAAATACACTTGATCAATATTGCACAGATATTCCAACCTACAACTTCACATCCATCCAAGAAAAAAATATATTATACTCTATCTTTTATATGATACCTAATTTGTATCAGAGAGAAGATTAAAAACAAAAAAAAACAAAAAGATAAACTCATACAATAACATCTAAAATCAATATACACACTTCATTCTAAAACTTAATCCCAACTGAGAGTAAATCTGAGCCATATTGTTCTTTAATAAATTCTAACCAGGGAGATCAGATTCTCTCACATTTTTCTAATAGGCTTTCTTTCAGCATTTTTGTTAGCTTATCTAATTCCCATATTTTATTCAGCCATTCCTCTTCAGTGGGAGCCTTCAACATTTTTCAGCTTTCAACTAAAGTCATTTTTGCTGCTGTAATCATATAAAGAAACAAGGAATTGTTCTGATTTAATACTTCAGTATTGAATATTACTAATAGATAAATTTCAAAATTCATTTTAAATTTCGTCTTTAATATTTTGAACTAAACTATGAACTGTTTGCCAGTACTTCTGAACCTTTTTGCCGACCACCATGTATGGAAGTGCCAATTTTTATTTCATCACACAATGATGTAGCATCCTGTGATGCCATTCTCACTCTCCCCCCCCCCCCCCCCCATTTTCCCTCCATCTAGAGCACAGGCAGTGCCTGGAAATGCTAGCCACCTTGAATTATGGATATGGTAGTAGCAGAGTTGGGGAAATAAACCAGTCTCACTAGGGTTGCCATGTCTTTCCTGGCCACTAGTGGGAGATGGGGGTCAGGTTGCCAGATGCAGGTTGGGAAATTCCTGAAGATTTGGGGATGGAGTCTGAGAGGACAGGGACTTCAGTGGAACTGATCTCTGCAGTCTGGAGATGACCTGTAATTCTGAAGGATTTCCAGATCTTGCCTGGAGGCTGGCATCCTGAAGTCTCGCAAAGTTTACTGCAACAACTGGATAACAAGTAACATTAACTTAACCTTTCACCAGTGAAGTGACTTTGGTTAAAAGAGCATGTTGGCTTGCAGAAAAAGCAAAACAAGCAGGGGAAAACAAAAAAGAAGAAACATTCAATAATCTCTGAATAGTAGAAAGGTTATATTACAGTATTCTCTAGAGTGCAGATGGACCAACCTTGCCCAGTATCAGCATGCATAGATCAACTGCCCATGTGCTGTTGCAAAGTAGGTTAGTCATCTCAGACCAATTATGTACAGCAAGGTTCCCACAAGTTCAAAGAGAATTGGCCAGGGAGTCTTTGTTTTGGGGCACGTTCAGCACCATTACCCACTGCCATGTTTGCAGCAGGGCAAGCACTTCCCACCAGCTGGCTATTGGCTTGCTTCTGGGGTGGGCAATGTTTCCTGGGTTCTCTATGGCAAATGCATGCTTTAATTTTTAATATAATCTTTAATTTTCATCTTTAATCTTAGCAATAGATCAATATCGATAGATAGATGAATATTTCAGCACAAAAAGGCAAACTATTAAAGAAAAGTCTTAAATATGGCATCTGCATGCTTTGCCTCAACACTGTCTTTTACAGCGGAAGGGGTGGGGAGTAATGGTGGTGTGCAAAATGCAAAATGCAAAAGGACAACATGAATTGCCTTTTGCTAAGCTCTTCAGGTTCACAGTCATTTGTCTCTTGATGTGTTGGAAACCCAAGCATCAAGACCAATGGGCCTTTCCTGGTGTGGTCTAGAATTGCTGATTATTTGTGTATAAAACTACAAGACTGGAGATGTCCCAGTTTGTTGATCAAATATAGGGGAAAATTGAATGTTTGGACTGACTAGTATTATTTTTTTCATTTTGTTAGTATTAGCATTGATTTATCAATCTATCAATATAGTTATTTTTTTTTAATCTAAAGGTCTAAATGTATGCATAAGCAGAGAGGCCATGGGCAGTAGAAATTATACGGCAGGACAAGGTGGGAAGCAGTTGGCAACCAGGAGGAGGGCAAGGGGAAAGTGTACAAAGCAGCATGAGGCAGTGGGGGGATAAGACTAGGCAGGCCATGTGTGGGTAAACACATGTGGGTAAAGCTGTCTGGGGCAAAGCTGTGCCCATTGGCAAATCTGTCCTGGTCTGACAGTGAAGCAAAATTTAAAATTGTGTTAAAAGTGGATTTGCTTGCCACAGAGAAAGTGGAAAGTGCAAGCAAGGCTAGAGGAAATATATCTGTACAAGTAGACATTTGTCTCCACCTTGCAGCAAACACCTTGTGCATAATTAGCCACAGAGAAGTCACTTCCAACCTTCTCTGTGTGATGTCTGTAGCATGTAGTTCAATTTCGTACCAGTGTATGAAATTTCGAACACTGTGTTAAATTTTGAACACTGACTGTGTGATAAAGATGCAGGTTCCATGCAAGGTACCTACGGTGGAATCACCACTGCTGGTTAATCACAAGATACTCACTCAAAATATCCAGGTTTCACGACAAACTCCCCATTGCCTGATCGCTGAACCGGGATTCATCCCGGTTCTGGCGCTTCCTCTCCCCCTAATTTCGTGTTTTTTCAGAAACTGCATGTATGTACACCCTTTCCAAAATCATGCATCAGATCCAGATCAGTGGGAAGGATTGGGGTTTCAATTTAGATTTAATTTCCCACGGAGCCTCAAAGCCAATCAGAGAGCAGTGGGCTATGCACAATTCACGCACAGCCTTTTTTTTTTCTGTTTCGTGCTGGCAGAGGCAATATGGTATTGTTTAAATGTGGGCATGATGAGCAGAAACTGTGTAAATGTAGGCACAAGGAGCAGAAATTGTTGAAAGGTGGGCACGAGTAGCAGAAATTGTTGAAAAGTGGGCATGAGTAGCAAATCAAAAGAAAGTATCATAGGTGGGGAGATTGTGCGTATGCACCTACATGCTCACATAAGCACTAATTCTCGTGCCAAACTTAAAAAAAAGTTCCCGCCCCAACACCTCAAGACAGCCAATCAGGATAGACCTGCTTGTTCGTGGGGAGCATAACATTGTTTGAATCCTTGATAGACATTGATGTTTTCACTAGAGACATGCTGCAGTGGGGAGGGTGAAACATCGATTAAAAGGTGTCGATTCTTTTGAAACCTGGTTGTATCTGCATTTAATTTTCTAGTGGGGATTCGACTGTAGTCATGCCTCACATTGTTCTTCATAGTTGCAAAAGCAGATATACAGATTTAGTTTTGTCATTATAAGGAGTTTCCTAACTTTTTCAGTAAGGCAGCCTAGGGAACAGAAGCATAGGGAGAGCAGTGCACTCACTTCACTTTGACATTTTCGAAACAGAAACTGGCATTTCTTAGGGGTGTTTAGAGGGAGGATACTGTATCTCCAAACAGCTGATTAGGCAAAAATGCTGAAGTTCTTCTAATTCTAGTACTGTGACAACTGTCGATTACATTGAACTCATTTCTAACCAGTGATAAATTAGTTACTGAGTCCCAGAAACATTTCTAGGTATTTCTAACCCACTGAATACAACACAGTTCACACGTGCAGGACTGGAAAAACATTCAACGTTCCACTGAAAGAGATTTTCCCCATTCCTGGGAGATTTCCATGAGATGTTACCATTCTGACATTAAAACACCATGATTAATGTAATCACTCCCTTTAGAAGTGATCTGTTAATATTGGTGTTAACATTAATTTGGAAACACAGCGAAGGTCAAATAGAGATTTATTAGTGTAAATTGGAAAATGCAATGGGATATTTCACTGGTAATCTTATCTAACAGAGCAATCCTATCCTCAAGTTACCTCCACTGAGCAGTACAGATTGGCTATTATCTTTTTGCCATGGGAAAAACATGTGTTGGTAGGCATGACAGGTAGTGCTAAGAAAAGTGTCCAGAGACAGAGCAACCAATGACAGCAATGTTTTTAGACGACCAACAGGGTGGATTAGGAGCTGACAGGAAGAGGTTGGAGGGAGAGGATTTCAAGGTCGAGAGAAGGTTGAGTTTTAAGGATTAGTTTAACACAAGAGTTAATATTTATTTCCCGTTATATTGTTTTCTAAATAACTTTGTTCTTATTCACTTTTTAAAAAAGAAAGTATCCCATGCCTCATGTTGCTGAAGACTTGGGTGGGTTTAGACAGTTGTCCAAATCTTATCCCCTCACACTCAGTTTATATTCTTTTTAATTTCCCACTGTGAACCTTGGTCCTATGTTGGTAAGCAGAAAATTTACATTGTGATAAGAGGGAGAAATCCTGTGTATGGCAGTTGCTAGTTCATCAGGATATTCGTCACAGTAGGAACAAGGAGCCACTGGTGTAGTGGATAAGAGCAATGGACTCTAACCTGCAGAACTGGGTTTGATTCCCCACTTCTCCTCAGGGGCTAGTCACAGTTCTCTCAGAATTCTCTCAGCCCATGTGGAAGCAGACAATGGCAAATCACCTCTGAATATCTCTTGGCTTGAAAGCCCTGATGGGGGAAGGACAGAAATAAACCGGAATCTAGTTTTCACACAGGAGTGTGGAACAATTCAATAAAATCATTCCTGTTTGGAACAGGAACTAGATTCATGATACTCAAGGAATGTTCAAATATTGATGGATACAACCATACTTTTAAAAAAATACTTAGACTGTAATGATGTCTTTTTGTCTTCTGAAACAGGAGGTGATATCCTGGCACGCATCAATGTTGTTCCCCTCCTCCTGCTGCTTTGAGCAAAAGCAGGGGATGGGGACCATCACCCAAAGGTTCCCCATTAGAACCAGGTAAGTGGCAACCCTAATGCCAGCATCTGTGGTCACAGGGTTTCCTACAGTTAACCATTAAATATAGCTCAACGTTTTACATATACCACCAATCTTTTTTGTGAAGACCCATCCTTCTCCTTCAGCTATTATTCATGACTTCACTGTCTTTCTAGAATAAAACCAAAGCACATTGAACAGAGATAAATGACATCTCCACTTTCATCTCAAGTCTACATATGGATGGGATGGGACCCTCCCTCTCCCTCCGCTAGGGTGGGTGGGCCAAGTCCAGATGCTGGGACCTCTCCCTCCTCTCCATAGCATTCCCGCCTCACCCCCTTCTCTCCCTCCCTCCTCTTCCGTTGCATGCCACCCCTCACTCCTCCCCTTCCCTTGCATGCTATCCCTCACCCTTTCCTCTCCCCTCCCTCTCCCTCCACTAGGGTGGGCGGGCCATGTCCAGATGTTAAAGTCACTTCAGATTCATGGTGACACTATGAATCAATATTCTCTAAAATGTCCTTCCCTCCCCTTCTCTTGCATGCCACCCCTCCCCCTCCTCCCCTCTCTCCGCTAGGGTGGGTGGACCATGTCCAGAAGCTGGGCCCTCTCTCCCCTCCCTTGCATGCCACCCCTCACTCCCTGCCCTCCCTAACTCCCCTTCCTTTGCATGGCACCCCTCCCCATCCCTCTGCTAAGGTGGGTGGCCCATGTCCAGATGCTGGGCCCCCTCCCCCTCCCTTGCATGCCACCCCTCACTATCTCCCCGCTGGTTTGTGTGTGTTGGTTTTCTGTATACTGTGTGGCACAATTGATGGCCAATTGATGGCCAAGGATCAAGACATTTAAAAAAGGCAGTTTTTCTTCTTTTTCAGTTTCTAAGGCAAATTGGATGCTTGGGTAGATGCCATTGAAGTGGATGTCAGTGAGGGGTGGCATGCAGGGGAGGGGACAGAGGGGGAGGGAATGGATTGAGGGGTGGCATGCAAGGGAGGGAGGGGGAGGGAAAGGATGGCAGATGTGCATGTGCTCTTGGAGTCTACACATGGATAAACCTTGGGGGCATCTTGTATAGTTGGATATTTCTTTAACATGTTCTTACAAGTAGCCATTTTTTGGGGTGTAAGTGAACTGTTTCTTCCTTTTTATTTCAGAAAATAAGTATGTTATGACTATCAGAAGTTCATTGAACTCTGTGGTCTCTACTTGATCATAATGTGAAACAACCTTGTTCCAAGGCTTAATAAGTATGCTTGTTTCTCCGTTCATACTTTCCCAGTACAGTGCATAGACTAACAATATTAGCCCATATAAATTGTTATGTATCTTTGAAGATTGGGAAGTTCCTTCTCTTTACCAGTATTTCAAAATATATTACTGGAGCCTTATGCTGTTGAAGATTATGCTTGAAGAGATTTGTTTAAGAGGCATTCCTTTTGTTCTGAATGCAAAACAGTGTGATGCAATGCAACCTGGCTAAAATGCCCAAGCTGAAATCTTATTGTTGAATATAGCAATACAGAAAGTGAATGGACAAAGAATGTGCAAAAGGCATTCTGTAGGAATACTTCTAAGGCCAAATGGCATGCTTCAATATACATTGTGTAGATAGATAACATAAGAACATAAGAACTAGCCTGCTGGATCAGACCAGAGTCCATCTAGTCCAGCACTCTGCTACTCGCAGTGGCCCACCAGGTGCCGTTTGGAGCTCACGTGCAGGATGTGAAAGCACTGCTGCTCCTGAGCACCTGGTCTGGAGAGAAATCAAACAACTCTTTTTCAAATGAGCTGTACAGAAAGTAAAAAAAAATGCTTTAAAGCATTTTTTTCAAGCCCACGTAGAACTGGATTTAGTCCAGCCATCAGAAGTTGTGGAGGAGATGGTGAATTGCATAAACTGAATGAGGGTATAGGTATTCCATCCTTGCAGGGTAGGGTTACCAATTTACAGGTGAGGCTTGGTAGATTTTTTGGAATTACAACTGATCACCAGATTACAGAGAACAGTAGCCCTGGAAGAATTGGTTGTTTTAAACTCTTTGCATTATATTATTTGCATTTATTCCCTGCCCTTTATCGCAGTCTCAGGGTGGGTTACCATAAAAACCATACAAACTCCAACAATGGTAAAATCACAATAAAATCCATCCTAAAACCCCCCAAACAATCCAAAACCTCTCCAACCCATCCCACAAAAAGGAGGGGTGTACAGACCCCAAAGATCCCCCCTCCCAGCGGGGGTAGTCAATCAAATGCCTGGGTGAAGAGGGATGGTCTTTGCTAGGTCTGGAGGGAGGGCATTCCACACTGTAGGGGCTACTGTAAAGAAGGCCTTGTGGGCCACTGTCAAGAGAGAATCCATTTTGTTTGTTAGAAGACCTAGTAAAATTCTTTTGCCTTTCTCATGAGCTCAGATAATTTTGAAAGCAGATGTTTTTAACTGGGAATGAGTGTACTATCTCTCCAAGGTCTTGGTGCTAGTTAAGGGTCATGGAATCATCTTCGTTAATTCCAATCAGATGGAACTGGTCAGTTAGAGACTAGCTGGAAAGGTTTTATTTTAGAGGTGAGGGGTTTAACCCTGATTGGTTAATCAATGATCACTTGATGTGGCCAGCCTAAACCATGGATTGATTCTACCAGTGTTAGCAGTTACTTTTACTTTTCTTTGATTTCCTACCCAATTAAGAAGCTTTCATATTCATTTCTGTTGCAACCACCATTTTCTGCCACTCGAGATCCTCCATACTGCGATTTGCTGTGTTTCCCTGGAGGTTTCTTCTGCTTTCAGTACAGCCGACCTCCATTTCAGTGTGCAAGCAGAAGAAACCTCCAGGGAAACACAGCAAATGGTACACAGCAAACAGGATCTCAAGCAGCAGAAAATGGTGGGAGATGGGAAAAAGAACCATTTTCAATAGCAATGCTTTAATGTTTTGTGGTATGAGGACAAAAAATGCCAAAAGAGTTACTTTTAAAATATTTGCAGAATGTTTGAATAGTCTGTGCAGAAAAAGCCACTGTAACATTATAGCATTATAGCAGTATTTTAGGGCCTTTTAAAAAAAAATAAGGGCGTGCTCTGAATCTACTGATAATATCACCGACAACAGGAACCTCCCTTGAAAATCGTCATTATTTAAGTCACTTGTGAAAGAAAATTAACTTGTTCTACAACTGTAAAAATGGACAGAAAAGTCAGACATGTGGAAGAACCTTGCCCAAACCAATTCCAGTTTTTGTGGTTAAACTACCAAGAAAATCAGGAGGAACTCCAGTGTGTGGAAAAGGTCATAGTCCAAAAAAAAAAAAAGGATTCTTCTGATGATATAAACAGACCATGACAGATATCATTATGACTGGTGTTACGGTTCGCTGCTTAAACTCCTCAGTGTTATAAACTTTCCTCTGTTTTATCAACATTATATTTATTTCAACAATGTATATAGCACATTCTTTCCACTATGGACTCAACAATAAAAATCCATTAAAATCCATTAAAAAGAGCCATGATGGTAAGACTCAGGTTCAAAACTTTAAGTTATTGGGTGACCTTGAGCCAGTCACAGTTTCTCAGACTGGCCTACCTCACAGTGTTGTTGTGAGGACAAAATGTAGCCAAGGAGAACAATACTGTTAGTCATTTTGGGTGCTCATTTGGGAGAAAAGAGGGATGCACATACAGAGAGAGCTCTGTGACATATGGCGGTAAACTGCAGATGAAGCTCTGCTCACAACATGAGATTTATCCAGACAGAAGTCAGTTTCAGGTAGCCAGTTCAAGATTGGTAAAATGAGTACCCAGCTCGCTAGGAGTAAATTGTAGATGACTGGAGAAGACAATGTTAAACCACCCTGTAAACACAATCTGACTAGCAAACATCACAATGTGATGCTACCCCATGGATCAGTAATGACCCGGTGTTTGCAAAGGGGATTATATATATGTGCATGTATATTTGTGTACACCCACCCACCCACCCAGCCACCCACGTAAGTATATATGTAGGCATGCATGCATGCATAAGGAAAAAAACATAAAATCATAATGCATCACAAACCTGGACTTGAAGACCTAAGTGAATGAATATTTGGCAACCTTGGACAGTCTAAGCTTGATAGTCTAGGGTTGCCAACTCCGGGTTGGGAAATTCTTAGAGACTGGGGGGTGGGGGTGGAGCCTGGGAGGCAGAATTTGGAGAATAAAGGGAATGCAACAGGGATATGATACCATAGAGTTCACCTCCAGATTTGCCATTTTTTCCCTAGGGCAACTTATCTTTGTAGTCTGGAGATTTATTGACATTCTGGTAGAACTCCAGGATCCATCTGGAGGTTGTCCACCCAAAGAGTTGATACCCAAAGAGATAGTTTTTTAGCAGTCATTACACAAAACAATACTAAAACTTCAGAATGATTCCTTTGGACTTCAGAATGATTCCTCATATTGTTGTTTACTGAGAATAAAATGCCCAAATCCACAGCAACTTCACAAATAAAACTGCTGGCGGTTTCCTCTGCAGAAAAGCCAATTCTCCCTCTCTCACAAACTTTTTTTTTCAAATGTACAGATTGATCAGACAGACTGTATTACCAAAATAAATTACTTGAGATGCCTTGCTTTAATTGGTTTTTCCCCTCCCATGTCTTAGAAGGCTTTGCATTTTCCTTCTGCTTGAAAAATGTGGACTATAATGTAAGAAGCGGCTATTGTCAGATTATCTCCCGGCGGTGACTGAATAATCCATTTCAGCGACTATAATGATTTATAAAGCAGCTTCTCTTTTACAGGTCCCTAGAACCTCAGATGCAGACCTAGGGTGGAATTATAGTTGCCACTTACCGGCTTGTAGTGGGAATCCAATGCTCCCTTGTTTTTGCTTAATAGAATGGAAAGGCAAAAATGGTGGTGGTGAGGAGAGACAGCGATCAACATAATGACACTCTAGAAAATACTCAGTTTGGCAATTTCTAGTGCATCATGATATCAATGGACACTGACATCAAAAGCTCCTTGTGGTTAATGGCAGAGACCTTGAACTAGAGACTCAAGCAGCTCCAAAGCAGCAGGAAAGGCAATTTTTCTTTACTCAGCACACTTGTATTTACCAGTCCTCCAAGGAGTTTAGAGTAATGTCCATCATTCCGTCCTCCCCCACGAAATCCTCACATCAGCCCTGTGAGGTAGATTTGTCTGAGAGGGGTGACTGGCCCCTCTTAATCCTTATGGCACAGTAGGATTTTGAACCTGGGTTTCCAAGATCCTAATCCAACATCCACTGAAAGGGGATATATAACTCTGCCAGAGAGTGATACTGACCACACTCTCTTCCCACATTTCCATGTAATGTGGCAAAGATTAACTCTCAGCTGAAAGGGGACTGAAAGAGTCTAAAATGCTGGGAACCATGTGGCAGAAGAGAAAGCACTTAAGGGGACCAGCCTTCAGGTGAAGCTCAGAGTTCTCTTGTCATCACTATTGATCTCCAGATTACAGAGATCAATTTCCTTGGAGGAAATGGTAGCTTGGATGGTGAATTTTTTCTTCACATCCATAGTGACCTCTCTCCCTGGTCCAAATTCTGCTGTCCTGAGGCACCACTTCAAATCTCCAGGAATGTCCCAAGCTAGATATGGCAGCTCTACAAGAATAGGCTGTTGCGGGGTTTTTTTGGGCTGTGTACCTGTAGTCTGGTATTTTTAGTTCCTAATGTTTCACCTGCATCTATGACTGCCATCTTCAGAGGCATGACATAGTAAGATGTATGGCACAGTGGAGAGTATTTTGTATTGGGTGTCTGTTTTATCCACCTCCCAGGTGAGAGGGGTAGGAGATACATTTGCATAAATCCAAGTGGATTTCATTTGCTGTTGCTGGAGGCTTGCTGTGTCCTAGTTGTTTGACTGTATGTGACTCATATCAGAAACTGGAGTGAGGTGTGGCAGGGAGAGAGAAGGAGTTTGTGGCATCTGGTGGATTGTTAAATGGTGTTTGAAAAATACTCTGGTTTCTTTGTTTTGGTGTTTTTCAATACCAGTAACCAGGTTTTGTTGACTTTCAATGCTCTTCCTTTTTGCTGAACCTGTCTTGATGTTTGTAGATTTCAGTGGCTTCTCTGTGTAAAATGACATAGTAGCTCTCACAGTTGTTAGGAAATTCCTATAAGAACCTCTTTTTGTTTCTCTTCTGCCAGTCGTGTATCTCCTCTTTGCTGTTTTGCCTCTTTCCCCACATTCTCATGTCTTCCCACATGTCTTTATACATGCTTAGAAATGCTCTCTAATATCCATATTTGCTGCAAAGTGCCAAAGGCTAGGTACAGATCCTTCTGGGATGCTGCTCTGCACTCCCTTGGAATATTCATAGTGAGGTTTTTGGAAGAGATAGCAAATAAATCCAATCACACTATGTACAGGCATCAACCTGAACCTTCACTCAAGACTGGGCTGGGGAAGAGACTAAGAGAAGCTTGAAATGTGACAGGAATCATTTGAGAGGGAATATCTTCGACTTTCCAGATCTTAAACCTGTGACTCTCTGCTGGAGCAGAGATTTCAGAGAGATCAAAAAAAGGCCTTATCAGCAGTAGAATGATTTGATCTTTTGCTCCCAACTGAATTATAGCTTTTGGCTAAACTATATCCTCTATTTGTGTTATCAAACTTATATGTTGTTTTAGAAAGTTCTATTAGCTGAGTAATTTGAGAACTCACACATTAATTTCTAAATAAAATCTTAATATATAACATGTGATTTATTTTCCATTGCCAAATACAAATCTGTATTTTCTTTAAATATTAGGAGTATGGGTAGCAATGCTTCACTAGAAATATTGTGTGTGTGTATGTGTGTTTTAAGATCTTTATTGTTTCTTCTTGTCTGGACTTCAGTTTTTATACTTAGTCTTGCACTGTTTAGATTTCATCACTGAGCTTGCTGTACTTTTATGTGAAATAGGGTTTCTAACTCCAGGATGGATATTTTTTGGAGATTTGGAGATGGAACCTGGAAAGGTGGAGTTTGGGATGGGGATTGATCTTAGCATACATGATGCCACACAGTTTACTCTCTTGAAGTTACTATTTCCTTCAGGAGAACTGATCTCTGTAACCTGGAGATCAGTTGCAATCCCCAGAGACCACCAGGACCTACGTGGAGGAGGGCAAACCTAAGTTTAAAATTTGAGGGGTACCATTAAAAAAAAGTAGAAACCTTTGCCAGTTTACCTCAATGGGAGACCCTGTGTGTATTTCCACCTTAGGCCACAAGATGTCTTTGGCCTTCTCTGGTCACAGACTCCTTGTCAATTGTCGGCATGTGCCAAAGAACACCTCCAAGGCAACAAGAAAGACAGCAGGGTGGAGGTGAGCTCCTCATTCCATGAGAATCCTCCAGAGCAGTAGTATCCCTAGCCTTACCCCAACCAGAGCAGTGAGAGGAAGGGAAAGGAGAAATCAAAAAGTAATGAAAAAATGAACAACAAAAACAACAAAAATGGGTATAATGACAAGAATAAGGACACTAACTAAACACAAAAGGGAAAAAATAAGTCCTTATCCTGAGTTCCCACCATATCTCTATCTTTCTTTTTCCATCTTGGCTGCTGAGACAACCTGCTCTTTACCAGTCACATGGCTTAAAAATTACTTTTGGGACATTTATAATGTGAAGTATTTGAGGAAGCTGAAGGAGTGCTGGATCAGACATTACCCCACCATGCTCTCATCATGCTCACTGGCAGCAACGGCAGTCTCAGAGATGCTCAGTGTGATGCTTGTCTGGTTTGAGGGGGTGTTTTGAAGTCCAGTACTTAAAAAAAAAACCAGAGAGGCACCCCTGATGCATCACCTCATCAAATGATGTGGCCCTGCTCACTCCATTCATTATGAAGAATTCATTATGGATTTGTGCTGACAGATTTCAAAGGACAGAAACCCCGACGACACACCATTTAAAACAGTTATCTGGTTATCGAGCACTTTGATTGGTTTTGTGAAGTGTGCCTTACACTACCCGTAAAATCTGACCTGATTCTTCTTCCAGCTACAGATACAAAACCAGATGTAATCCTGATTAATTTCATTGAGTGAGACTGATATAAGGAACAAGAGTTAAGTGTTATAATTATAATGTGTTAAATACAATATATCAGACATTATCCAATTTCCCTGTCATTTTTTCTTATAATTACATGCCTATGCAGGGAGTATCCTTCCTTGTTCTAACTTTCAAAACTTACAATGCAATACTATGGAGAGTTACTCCAGTCTAAGAACATTCATTTCAATGGGATTAGACTGGAGTAACTCTACATAGGATTACACTGTTAATTCCTGCTGGTTCTCATCCAAATGGAGTCCTGCAACACATTTCTGTACCAAGGATCTTGCAGATTGCCAGCTGCCCCCAAAACAAACCTGCCTAGGGTTGCCAACGTTGGGTAGGTGCAAAAATCCTATCCTGGTGGCCACAGCAGCAGACGGTGCAGGAATGTGCAGGAATGGTGGGTGTTCTGTTCCCCAAGTAAAATATTTTAGGTGTCCTGTACTCAGCCAGAACAGAGAAGGAGACTCAAAATCAAGGTGTTAACAGTTCAAAGGTTTTATTGCATAGAAGAATTGAGACCCTAACTCCTCCCAGGGTCTGACTAAAATAAAGTACTTGCTTGACTGGAACAACTTGAAGCTTGAGACTTTGATTCTTTCTTGACTTCTCCCAAGAAAGTCCACTTTGTACGTGCTTTCTCTTGGTTCCTTTTGTGTCCTTTATCTGGATTCTACTTTCTGTTAACACCTTAACTTTTATACACCTTAGACTATACACCATAGACATGGTTATTGCAGTTTTCTAACTCCTCTGGCACCTTAGACTAAATTAACTTAACAGGGGCACTACTGAGTAATGAAAGGAAGACTTCCTCTAGGGGAGTTCTTAAGGGGACAGGGTTTAACTAAAGTTCCCTCCCTTAGAACATTATACAAAAGGAACTAAACCCATTGTAACTAAAGGAACAACTGAGACTTATAAAGAAATAGTAAGAACTTCTCTGGGGACATGACAGTGGGCACTAGCCTTTGTCCTATTTTTCTTGCTGCTGCCCAGCTACTATTTTTCCTTAATTGCATCAGTGCACAGATGCAATAAATTGCGCACACACACCCACCCCACCAGCAATACTCCCATTTTCACTTGAGCTGTGCTGCCATTCTACAGTGCAGCTTGTGGAGAATCTCCAATCAAAAGGAGTGTCAGCACAACATAAAAAATCTAGGTTACAAGTCCTCACACTTCATTCTCAGTAGCTGCCACCAGCCCCTTTTCACTACCCAAGCAGTCAGAAGCTAAGGGGCAAGCTTCCAACCTTCCTGGGATTAAAGTTAAAAAAGTCACCCCTGCAAAATTGACCACTTGCAGCATGAGTTTCACAAAACAATAATTTCATCAGATGATTAATTGGATTGTAGCTTCATTGTTCTGTAACCTTGAAGGCTTAGGGCACAGGTGTCAAACTCGCGGCCCTCCAGATGTTATGGACTACAGTTCCCACCATCCCCTGCCAGCATGATAACATCCATAACATCTGGAGGGCCACGAGTTTGACATCTATGGCTTAGGGAGTTAAGGCAGAAAACATGACTTGAGCCCAGCACCTGGTCCTTATCTCAGTTCCAAAAGGTCAGGGTTTTGCTATATTGAAAGCACAGCACAATTAATTTCCACTATTAAATTTTATTTGGAGGCCTAAAGCCTGAACCGATGTTTGAGAGAACAAAAAACTGCATAATGGGACTCAGTTTCAACTTAGTCAGCTTTGGTATGTTTTGTCTGTGTATGTTCTTTACTTAAAATACATTTCTCATTTCACTACTTTTATTCTTTAATAAAGCCCATTTTCATTATACAACTGTCAGCTCATTTGAGAGTTTTCACCGAGGACTATCTTGGTATACATTGGTTATTGATTCCAGTTCCCTCCTCTTGCTCTCTGTTTCCACCTGTTTCTCCCTGCTAAGGTGGAGACTGCCTACTTAGGACAACAATGAATGTTAATTAAAGGTTACACAGAAGGGTTTAAGAAGGAAGCTCCAGCGGCCTTTTTGCTATGCTACTTGAAACCCTGTTGAATTCAGTGGGAATTCCTTTCAAGTAAATCCGGTTAGAATTGGAGTTCAAGTCTTCCGGATTTTTATAAACTAGAATATAGACCCCAATGACTTTTGCTGTGCTAGGTACAAGGATTATTGGCCTGCTTTTGTGGCATCAGGTCCTTAAGGCCAAACTTATGCAATGCAGCAGCAAAGGATTTTCCAGCAAACCGCTGAGCTAGTAAAGGCAAGCCAGAAAGCAGAATGTGATTTTCTATTTCATGTTTTTCGTTGTTTTTCACAGCTTGAGATAAAGCTTCTCAGCAGTCCACTCTGTCCACAGCTGCTCTGGGAAGCTATTCCATTTGTTAAAAAAAAGGAAGTTGTTGTCTCATAGCTATAGATTTGAAATCCTGCTACAACACTTATAACAGGAGGGGGAAAATTGGCCCTGAAATAAAATAGAAATTTTATTAGGTTTTTATACTTATTATCCCTGTTTAACAATTGTTTTCGTGGAAGCCAATTAAGATCACAGATCCCTCTGCTCCCAGTAGCTACTATACAGGAAACCAAGCCACATAAAACAGTTGTTTAATGTTCACTGAGGAAAACTATCCACATTTCAGAAGGCACCACTGTGATTTATAACAGTAGACTTATAATGAAATACAAACTTACCAGACTTGCTCTTAGCAAGTTCCTTTCACATGTAAAAATCAATCTGCTGATGTTTTTTTAAATGCCTCTGAATCTTGTCAAAGTTTTTCATTCAAGTAATAAATGATATTTGCTTTGAAAAACACATGCATGATTGTTAAGAACAGTATTGTAGCACTTGACAAGTTTCAATAATGTACAGGAGCTAGAACAGCAAAGGGTTGTTTATTTGGAAGTAAAGTGCTATCACTTTTCAGGTCTATCCAACAGGCTGAATAGCTCCAATTAGCTCAGTCTCACCAGAGTTTAGAAACTAAGAAGGGTTAGCCATAGTTAGTACTGGATGGGAGACCACCAAGGAAGATATGGTCACTGTGTAGAGGAATACAATGACAAACCACCTCTCCTCCTCTCATCTCTTGCCTTGAAACCTCCATGATCTTGGAGTTATGAGTTGTGACTGGATAGCACACAGCTATTGTTTCCCTGACCTGAATGGATCAAGCTAGCCCAATCTCATGAGATCTCAGAAGCCAAGCAGAGTCACCCCTGGTTAGTACATGGATGGGAGACCATCAAAGAAGTCCAGGGAGCCTATTAAGAGGCAGGCAATGACAATATACCATTGCTCATCTCTTGCCTTGAAAACCCTATGGGGTTACCACAAGCCAGCTTTAACTTTAAGTCAGCACTTTCCACCACCACCTCCACCAGAACAACAAGGTGTTTATTTAACACTAAAGTGCCTATCCCTATATTCACATATTTATGAACATCAAAGGCAGAACCAGCTATAGAATGGTCCAGATCAGGGGTAGGGAACCTGCGGCTCTCCAGATGTTCAGGAACTACAATTCCCATCAGCCCCTACCAGCATGGCCAATTGGCCATGCTGACAGAGGCTTATGGGAATTGTAGTTCCTGAACATCTGGAGAGCCGCAGGTTCCCTACCCCTGGTCCAGATGGATGGTCCAGATATAGAACCAGCATTTCCACTTAGAGAAAATAGATGGAGGGATCTCTTTTGACCACCCAGAAAGGATCATGGGACCTGCATGGACAGAGGCTATAGTAAAAAAAAGGAAACTGAGCAAGTCAGAGCAACAGAGCTTGCTGGATCCAATCCAATGTCTTTAAAGCTTTGTTGGTACTATGTACACAGCAAAAAGAATGTAAGCAGCAAAACTCAGCAACATCAACAGAGACCATGGCAACATCAAAACAATAATTAAAGAGGGGTACTGTCACAAATACAACCAATATTACAGGGGTTAGTTGCTGGAATTGTTTTTCAAAATCATGGAGATCTTTCCTGTAAGCAGGAATTAGAGACTGTTTCCGCACGACCCAAATACGACGCCTTAGGGACGGCAAAAATGCTGTCCCTAAGGTGCCGTTCGCACAGGCGACGCTGCTGAAACGCAGCAGCGCTGACCTGGCTTCCCTCCACCTCCCCCAGAGCGGTGTCAGGCCGCCCCAAAAAACCTCCCTCTCGGCACCGCCGGGACCATGCTGTTTTCCCCATCCTCTCCCTCACCTCGTCATCCTGCGTCGCTCTACTGGACTGCTGAGACCATCCCTCACTGTCCTCCAACCCCTGGAGGTCGGAGGGCAGCGTGGGTGGGTCTTAGTAGTCCAGCAGGGCGACACAAGACGACGAGGTGAGTGTGGGGGGGACTGGGAAGAGGCGGTTCTGTGCGGAGCTGCCTCTCCCGTGCCAGCCTCTGCGGGGGCCGCTCGCACGCTCCCATGTGAACGGCCCTCACCCCTCCACCGGCAGGATTCCTGCCGGTGCGGAAAGGGCCAGAGCCTGCCTAGTCTCTTAGGTGAACAATAAGATATACCAAAGAAGTAATCCAGAAACCCAGAGGGGTAAAAAACACAGGTGTAACATAAACCTATAGACTCCTCTTTTTTTGTCATCAGGTCACAGATGACTTATGGCAACCATATGGAGTTCTCAAGGCAAGAGACATTTAAGATGGTTTGCCATTGTCTGACTCTATGTAGCAACCTTGAACTTCCTTAGTGGTCCCCCATCCAAATACTGACCAGGACGCACCCTGCTTAACTTCCAAAGATCTGACAAGATCAGGCTAGCCTGGGCCATCCAGGTGAGGACAATCTTTAATAGATTAGAAAGTGTATAATTAATACCAATAGATATATAAGAAGTGTTTGAACTTGGCAAGAATGTCCAAATAAACATAGAAATGAAGATATAATTCACAGACAGGTGTATTGTTTGAGTGTTCAGCAGATAGCCCTATGTGTGTGTGTGTGTGTGTGTGTGTGTGTGTGTATGTATGTATGTATGTATGTATGTGTGTGTGTGTGTGTGTGTGTGTGTGTGTAATATATGTATAATATACATATATATAAAGAGCATGCATTAATATAGCTAACTTGGTCTGCTGTTTGAAGCTGCAAGTTAATTAGTTAGCCAAGAATGTGGGCCCTGTCAGGTGAGACAGCTCTCTACTGTTAGAAGATTATTTTGAAAACCTATGAATATGGGAAACTGCCTTGATCAGTTATGTCTTCTTTGAAGATGCTTCTTGTCTGTAGGTTGCTTTCTCTGGTATGAAATAATTAGTGAACTGAAGTAATGCATCACCTTTAAACATCTATGTAAAGTTAATTGATAATATTGCCATAAATTAGACTATGTTAAAAATGTAACTAATTATGGTTTAATGAGAAGATAAATTGGAGTCAAGATTCTCTAGTAGTATTTTTTTACTTGCATGTTATACTCAAAACAAGTACACAACATTGTTGAGGTATACCTCTTGCCAGGAGATACATGATTGGATATAGAAAAGATAACAAAACACATATGGCTTCTTAAATTCATGTCAATGTCTGAATCAGCCCTTACCAGAGACACTCAGAATAGCATAATTTGACACCACAGTGTTAGCTGTACATGGAAGTAACCATCCACACATGGTGGTGCAGACAATTCTCCATGGTATCACTGTATTCTACCACACATATAGATCATTTCCAGGTAGGCATAAAGTACCCTTTGCAGAGGGAACTGCTGTGGTATACCCCATATGAACACTGTCAGTCATTTAAATTTTGCTGCCTATGGCCATAGCTCATGACAATTTCTTACAAACAAATAAAATTGGGTATAAAGTAAAAGCATAAATTTAAAACTTAATTACACGTAGTAGTATAACTTAAGGACAATATTATAATATCACATTATGATAAGGAAAACTAACATTTCAGAACTGAAACTAAATTGTATGGACACTCTAACTGTCTCACTCTAGAGCCCTCAAAACTGGGAATCCCATTACACCACATGCTAAAGATGTACAAAATAGAGGTCCGTTCCACATAGCACAAAAAAAGATGTCTGCAGGACAGCTTTAAAAAAGAGGCAACTGCTTCTTTTCACTCCACATGTCTTTAAAAGAGGCGGCTTCTGGTGTGCTTTCCAGGCAGTAGAGATGTCAGAGGGGAAAAGAGGCTATTTCTTGCTTGACCATTTTTCTGTCTGTCCAGTGTCACCCTCTGTTTGTGCTTGATATTTGCTGCACAGTTAAATGCTTCTCAATGGACAGTAGACCTATTTTCCATGGTCCCAATGCTTTTCAATGGAAGTCCTCCAGACAGCTAAGATTCTTTTATGTGTCTGCATATTTTCAAACATAGCTCCTTCAAAATTAAAAATAAATAAATACATAGGAAAACTATATATTGCTGGAATCGGCAGGCCTATCTGAGTACAACTCTCTAGTCAAGTCCCCCTTTGTCACTGAGTCAGGACAGGGTGCAAAGTCCTTCACTCGCAACACTTGGGGTGGGCGGGGGAATGGTGTCTCTGTGGTCGAAAAACTTTTTTAAAGCTAATTTTACCTGGCTGACTCAGTGTTTGCATCTTGCAAATATTTTATTTGCCCATGCATGTTTTCACAAGGGTTTTGATATTATAGTCCATCTCCCCATCTGTTTACCTAACATACATGACATAAGCCATGATTTCTTCTGGTGTCACTATCCTGGTAGGACAGGGAAAGCAAAATGACTTAAGCAAGGGAAGCCTGACATCTAGTCATGGTAGCTCCATGAAGTTCCACCTCATGGGGTTTTCAAGGCAAGAGATGAGCTGAGATGGTTTGTCATTGCCTTCCTCTGCAGATCCTTTCTTGGTGGTCTCCCATCTAAATAATCCTCTCATTAAATGACACATTTTGAGGTGTGGTAAGCATGAAGATTTTCATTTTGGCCAGAAGACTCCCCTCTTGCCTCCAATGATTATCCCTGTATTTGGAGAACAACTTCTTTTTCCACAGGTATATATACTCCACTTGCTTTTTTCCCCATCCTCTCCCTGCAGACTGCAGGCAGTCTTGCTTCTACAGAAAATGCTGGGGGGAAGAATTAGGACTAATAAAAGGAAACACTTCTTCACGCAACGTGTGATTGGTGTTTGGAATATGCTGCCACAGGAAGTGGTGATGGCCACTAACCTGGATAGCTTTAAAAGGGGCTTGGACAGATTTATGGAGGAGAAGTCAATTTATGGCTAGCAATCTTGATCCTCCTTGATCTGAGATTGCAAATGCCTTAACAGACCAAGTGATCGGGAGCAACAGCCGCAGAAGGCCATTGCGTTCACATCCTACATGTGAGCTCCCAAAGGCACCTGGTGGGCCACTGCGAGCAGCAGAGAGCTGGACTAGATGGACTTTGGTCTGATCCAGCTGGCTTGTTCTTATGTTCTTATGCTTTACTACCATCAGATCCTATGAAGATGCTAGCCACAGATGCAGGTGAAACATCAGGAGAAAATGCTACTAGATACAGTGGTGGCGAACCTTTGGCACTCCAGATGTTATGGACTACAATTCCCATCAGCCAATTGGCCATGCTGGCAGGGGCTGATGGGAATTGTAGTCCATAACATCTGGAGTGCCAAAGGTTCGCCACCACGGTACTAGAACCATGGCCATTCAGCCCAGAAGCCACACAACACCCCAACTTCTTGTTTCTTGGTTCTAAAAAGCCATTCATTCTTGGTCAGCCTCCTCCTGCTTTCCCAACACACATTTGTCTCAGTTCCTACCCTCTTAATCCTGTTTCAGTCGGTCTGTAACTTAGAAGGGAGAAATTGTGTTGACGTAATGGGGAGATAAAGTACAAAAACTGAACTGAGTTTTGAAGTGAGTTGCTCCAATCCTCAAAAATCATACTTACCCTGCTTATATACCCAATTCCCCATACTCACAAATTGCTAATTCATTTGCAATTTAAATAAATGGTAATTTTAGGACATTTACATTGTGTAGTGGATGGTATTTTTTATCACATAGGCATCCAGATATTAACTGCTGTCAGTGTGTGTTCAGAACAGAGTTGCTCGGAATTGTAGTTTTCATGGGCTTTTAGTTCAGTATGGGAACTATGAAAGCTACACTTCCCATGAGTTCTGGTAGAAAGTCATTCATGAAAGATCACAAAGAATAACTTATAGTAAAGATAAGCCCTGCAGCTGGTGCCTATTATCTATTTAAAAAGCCATATTCTATTGAAGGTTATTTCACTTTGGAAACAGCTAGACTCAAGACCAGTAGCACCTTAAAGATCAACAAGAGTTTTTTTGGAGGTATGAGCTTTTTGAGTAAAAGTTCATACAAGACTGTGCACCTAATGAAGGAAGCTCTGACTCTCAAAAGTTCATATGCCAAAATATCTGACTGGTTTGTAAAGTGCTACTGGACTCAATTCTAGCTGAAGACCAACAGAGCTATTCTCTGAAACTTCCCTTTGGAAAAGTCCATTTGCCCCCTGGTGGACAACTGTCTATTTTGCAAACGTCTTATCAAGTACTCACAAATACCTGACCAGCATTTTTGAGTGTTTGACAAAAATGCTCACAAAATACATAGTTACAGGCCAAGCTTGGTAGTGTTCTCCCATTATTAATAGGATGATGAAGGAGAAGTGTCATAGGAGACCCGAGTTCAGATTGACTTTCTCTGTACTTCCAAAAAAAAGACCCAAGCATGCATTCATAAGGTTACAGTTGGTTCCACCCACATGAATCCTAGGAAGTAATGCTGGGAAAGTACCCACATCATAACTTGGAATGCCATGGCCAGCCAAAGCAGCTAATTCCAGACTCAACCAACAGTGGTTTAGTTCATCACAAGGTAGCTTCCCATATTCATTTGAGAAGACTTGCAGTTAGGAAGAAGAAACATTAAACCATTCCTCTAATTAAAATGGTTATGAAAGGAGTTATAAAACATGAAGAATCTGAGTATTTATAGTTTGTAGCTTTATGGCTGCAACACAACTTCCCTCTCCTTGTTGATGCCCAATAAACCATCAATGTGGTTAGTTTAGCTCTAAATCTGAAGGCTAAACGTATGCTGCATTTGAAATCAGATGATAAATCTTTTCAGAAGCTAAAAAATAAATGACAACTGAAGGTTTACAACAGCTGCTGTGGTTGAATAAACCATGAACTTTATATTGTCAGGCAAGTATCTGAGGCAAAGCTCTAGGCACATCTCAAAAGATGTAGGATATTAAAAAATAATTCGGTTTTTATTAGCCATGGCTTACTACTGAATAAATTAAAACAGAAACTTTTGATGGATAATGTTATCTGCATTTTGCTGTAATTTAAAATGCACCCTGTGCTGTTGCATGATGGATAGTTTCACTGGCTACAGGTTTTCCTTATGTTTCAGGGCAGGTTGGTTTGTTCTTTTTGGATTAATTAAACTTTTTAACAGTTTTTGAATATTGTGTTAGGTAGCCAGCATTACTTATTCTAAATAATTGTGCACAGTACTACAATCCCAATAAAACCATATGATATCCCAAAAATAGGGTTATGTGAGTCTCAAAATAAGGTTGGGAAGAGACTTATTCAATTAAAAAAAATACTTCCCTATCAGTTACATGCTTGTACTGAAAACAATGGGTTTGAACCAATGACTCTTTTGCGCTAAGCAGGCAGTCTTGCTTCTACAGAAGCAGCCGGGGAAGGATCCACATTTAGCAGATGGGAGTAATGGGATCCAGCCAGTGGTGGGATTCAAATAATTTAACAACTAATTGTTTACAAGCACCATTTTAACAACCGATTGCTGATGGTGGTAGACCTTCACCATTCCCATTGCTCAACAGCCCATTATACTCACCAAATGCTCTCGTGGTGAGAGTGTCACCAAATGTCCCACGCCATGGGTGGGACAGTAAGAAGAGAGATAAGGAGAACTTCTTTAAGAAAGGGAGGAACAAGTTATCCACCCGTGGGAGGAAGCAAATTTGCAGAGTTCTCTTACTTCATTGTACCTCATGTTCTATGCAGTGTGTAGAGGGAGATTTGTTTACATAAACTCACCTCTTCACTCCCGAAGAATCCAACTCAGTATATTTTATTGCTCTGCTTATTTCAATAGAATTTTAAAGGAGTTATTCAGTCCACAAAAAAAGCCATTTTAGTTTTGAATGTATTTCATAACTCTTATTTGTCCCTTGTGGAACTTTTCCTCATTTTCAACTCCTTGGCTTTTCTTTTGATGATGGGCAGAAGATCAAACGTCTTGGTTTATATTTTTCCCAGGGTCACAATAGCCTCAGTTCTCATTCTGTACTGCTTTACTGCCAAGACATCAGCTATCACAATGTCTATTTGGTGAATTAATTTCTCTCAGGTGTGCACCAGCCAAGCAGGTAAACATAACAAGCATGCCTCTAATAGAGAGATCTCACTGCACCTGTATTAATGATCACAAAATTGTCATGCAAGAGTTTATGCCAGAGCAGAACTTCCCTGTCATGTTTACTCTATGCTGATGGCTGTCACTTGATGATAAATGTTACGCCTTCCAAGAGTTATTACAAATTCCCCCATCATTCTTGCTTCACAATATAGTCTCTGGTCCCTTCACCTAGACATATACATTCCATCATGTATCTTTTGTCATGTATTCTTTCAGTCATCTCCCACATTCTCACCTGCTGTGGATCTCTGTTGCATCAATAAAGATAATTGCAGATATCCCCAAACTGTATTGTGCCAGGAATGGTGAACCGCCTTGGACTATTCAGGAGAGTCCAGTATGAAATATAACAGAAGTTAATGTATAGGCTGGAATTTTAATGGCACAGGAACACAATAATGAAAAAAAAGTTGGGTGGCTTTCCTTAGTGCAGCAATCCCCAATGAGGTGCACAGAAGCTCCCTGGTGCTCAAATGTGTTCTGTGAGGGACACATTTGAGGGACTTAGGGATGAAAAAAAGGTCGGAATAAAAACTCAAATGAAACAGGGAAATGTTGAATGAAACAGGGTTGTTTCAGGTTTCACACTACCAACTCACTGACCAGCAGCCTTCTGAGTTATCCTGGATAGACACACCACAGCCACATACCCTTGATTTATCCATTGATACCACTCTTTGTTGCTATGTAGGGTGCAAGCCCACTCCTGTCTTTGGAAAATGACACCAAACAACATATCTTTCACAAAACCAAGTAGTCCCAGCTTTTGTCCACCTCTTTGGTTCAGGAGGTGCCATTTGTTGCATCCCAGCGGTTTGCAATTGGGTTCATCACAGTGGCAGCCATGTTGTGGTGGAACCCACTACCTTTTCTCAGAACTTCAGAATACCCACAGACTCCACAAGTCTGAGAGAAGTGCCTATTAGAACAACCCTAAGAACATGTTCATTGGAAGTTAAGCCCACTAAATAGAACAGGTCGGAAAACGGCGGCTTCGTGCCGGTCGGGCGGAGCGAGGGCGGCGCGGCTGCAAAGCAGCTGCTCCACCTGTGCAAATGGCCCCCTGTGGACAGCGTTTTTGCCATCCCCAGGGCGCCATATTCCGCCCGTGCGGAAACGGCCTAAAAGTGTGATATAAAAACCAACTCTTCTTCTTCTGTCAGTGAATATTGGCTTGACCCCATCAAAAGTGGGAAGCTCAATGTCCTTTTTATCCTCAGTGGGGAACAAAAGCAGCTTACAATACAGAAAATAACACAGCAGAATCAAATGGAACACATTCTTCATCATGTCTGCAAGAGCGTAACATGGATCAACTGACACTGATCTGTATGAAGACTAACTTTGCCAGCTGGCCCCATAATTGAACAACATTCTCCTATGACTTCCCTGGCTTTTTGCTAGAATTTTGATGAAGATTCATATAAAGCTTCTAACTTATTTTAAATGTATCAAATGGTAAATCAATTATACATGGAAGCCATTGCAGAATTGGTAAGTTATATTAGCAGCATAACAAGGCTATTTCAAATTCAAAAAGCACCATTTAATTTATAAGGGGGAAAAACATGTCATATGTTGATCAGACAAGATTTTTGATTAACAGAAGAGCTACACATCATGGGTTGCAGCCAAAAAGCCTCATGGGTTCCTCTTCACTTTCCAAAAAAAATAATTAATTTTCAAGCTAAATTTTCCCCTGGTTGGTTTAATTAAAACTAGAAATAGGCAAATACTCAACAGTAGTAAATGTGTGCAAATGAGTTGTCTGCGCATTTTGGAGGTCATGAGGTATTTCAGGACTCCAGCAATAAATTAATTGTTCAATGTTATAAGAATTTCTTTCCTTACTAATTTAATTTTACTCACTCTGGTTGCAAGAAGATCTCGCTACCTACCTTCTTGAGAGCAACATGAAGAGTAGAAGGCAATAATGCAAAAAAAAAAAGCATTTGGATCATTCTGTAGAATGACTCAAAAAGTGTTTCATATGCGTCACTAGGAAGAAGGTTTGACCACCAAAAGAATTATGCCACAGATCATGAACAAAAGTAATAGAATGTTAGGGTGGTAGTAAGGAGGGGAATTAGGTGAGAGTCAGAGAAAAAGCTGGTTGGATCCAAACTGCTGTATTTCTGAGCTCTGTGCAAAGGAGATACAAATCTTGCCTCCCATCAGAAAAACATTCATTAGCCACTAGAGAGATCCTCATGAGACTCATGTATCATTTGCATTTATTTAAAACATGTATATGCTGCCTTTTCAGAGATCCCCTTGATGCAACTCACAGAATCAAACTAAATAAAATTAACAATAAAAATCAAATCATTAAAATCTCAGCCAAAAAAGGGAAAAAAGGAACATGAAAGCATATAAAAATCCAGACCACAAAACATCCAGCAATCTAAAAATCCTTATGACAATCCTCAGCGTATATGCAAATTGTTTTTAAAATGAAAAGAACAACCTCCCTAATTAAAAAAGAACTGTTTCAACCTGGCATCTTAAATAGATGTATCCATAACCTGCACATCGTGGTGTTTATTTTCTCCTTTCATAAATCTCTTCTTCCATTTGTATCATTATCTGTTAAATGAAATGACATTCTAGCAGGAAAAAGTCATTTTCACTCTTCTTGGATTGCCACTTAGAAGCATTTAAAATGTAATAATCTCCATAAGGAATACAAATACAAGGACCATCCCATTTCCCTGGCTTTTATAACAAGCAATGCCTAACATGAAACTATTCATTTTGGGAGTATCATCAACACATGGTTCTGTAAAATGTAGCATAAGCAAAAGAGCTTTATTTCAGTGGTATGCCAGGCCAACAAAAGCACAACAGATGATACACACTAAGAGAAAAGGAGAGAAGGAGATGGAAGGATAATAAAGGACAAAGGTGCCTGGCCTGGGGGGAGGGGTGCTTATAAGAAAAGAGAGTACAAGATAATTTCAGAAGAAAATCAGCTAGTGCAGGGTTGGCCAACCTATGGCACTCCAGATGTTCATGGACTACAATTCCCATCAGCCCATGCCAATTGGCCATGAACATCTGGAGTGCCATAGATTGGCCATCCCTGAGCTAGTGTTTTATAGACTATAGCAAAGCTTTTGAGTTTGTGAAGCCTGAAAAACTATGGTTGGTTGTAAAATAAATGGATGAGCCGCATCAGTTTCTGATTGTTTTAATATGCAACCTGTACTCCAGACAAGAAGCTACCGTTAGATAGATATGGTGAAACAGAATGGCTTCCACTTGGCAAAGGTGTCAGACAAGGTTGCATTTTACCTCTCTATCTGTTCAATCTGTGTGCAAGACATATCATAAGGAAAGATGGATTAGATTTAGATGAAGGTGGAGTGAAAACTAGTGGAAGGAACATTAACAATTTGAGATATGCAGATGACATCACATTACTGTCAGAAAATAGTGAAGACGTCAAATGACTACTAATGAAGGTTAATTAGAAAGTGCCAAAGCAGACTTACAACTGAACATTAAGAAGACAGAAGTAATGACTGCTTGAGGAGTTACACAAATGTAATGTTGACAGTGAAGAAACTGAAATTTTTCAAGATGTTCTGTTTCTTGGCTCTGTCATCAACTAAAACAAATACTGCAACCAAGACATCAGAAGGAGACTGAGAATATGAAGGCAGCTATGAAGGAGCTAGAAAAGATTCTTAAATGTAAGGATGTGTCTGTCACTGGTGACTAAAATCAAGTCAATTTTTGCCTTAGTGTTCCTTGTTACTATGTACAGGTGTGAAAGTTGGCCAATGAAGAAAAGTGGCAGGGCGAATGTAGATTCCTTTGAAATGTGATGTTGGAGGGGAGTTCAATGAGTTTTGTGGACTGCTGAAAAGACAAAACAGTGTTTTCTACATCAAATCATGCCTGAACTCTCCCTAGAAACTAAAATAACCAAACTGAGGATTTCATGATTTGGTCACGTTATGAAAAGATAAGAGCCAGTGGAAAAGGCAATAACACTAAAAGCTGAAGGCATTAGGAAAAGAGCATGACACATTGACTTAATCATGGAAGGCCCAGCCCTCAAGCAGATTCCACATGGGCCAAAAACAGCAGTTTGAAAATGGTGTAAAAATGGGTTTACAGTGTTTTCACACCATTTTCACACTGCTGTTTTTCGCCCATGCGGAATCCACTTCAGTTTGCAAGACCCAAGTAAAGTTGTTAACAATAGGATATTTTGGAAGTCACTAATGCATGGGATCATCGTAAGTCAGAAAGGACTTGATGGCTCGCGTGCATGCACGCGCACACACAATTGACGTTTGTATATACTGAACTTTTTAAATCATTTTCTTCTTCTCTGTTAACTTTGAGGATAGAAATTGTGTGCATTATCTAAGAAGCAGGATTCTATTAAGTAGATGACTAATTTATAAATATAAGCATCTGCTTAAAGTGAAAAATAATTAACAAATCACATTCACTAATGGCTCCATATTATAGGCATAGTGAATGACATTTAAAAGGCATATTTATTTTGCAAGCCTGCCTATAACAAACTGCATGATTTAGATCTTATTAAATGCATATAATTAAAATCAAGCCTTCATTAACAGTTCAAAAGAAAATATTTAATCTCTAGGATATTTGCAATAAAACAACACGGATTCCAAGAATACATCAATAATGATGGCATTTAAAAGGAGATTTTACATGTACCAGTTTTAAGTGAGAAAAAGTCCTTTTTTATTTTTTTAGCATGTCATTAATAAACGATTAAAGTATGTTGGGCCATTAGTTTATCATATTAACATGTAAACTTGGGATAAACAGTCGAAATGATAAACTGCTCATTCTACAGATAGAACAATGGCCCTTTCCCCACTTACCTTAAGTCCTGTGCTACTCTCCTCAAGTAGAGCGGGGTCCAGCTGCCCTCCCCACTTCAGGGGCGGCAAGAACGCAGCCGCCCCAACGCTGCCTCTCTCGCGCCCCTTCGACGCGCGGAATTCCTGGCGCCTTTTGAAATGGCGCCTTTTGACGACCCCGCGAAGAGCGTGGGGTCGTGGGGAAGCCAGGGCGCGCACCAGGAATTGCGCGCGCCGGGAATTGCCTGCAGCAACCCTCAGGCAAAGGTGAGTGGGGAAAGGGCCTATGTTAGGTAGGGAATAACCCAGCTTAGCTTGAAGCTGTCAAAGCTTGGGAACTAAGTACAGTGGGTCATGGTAAATACTGGGATGAGAGACCACGGGTGGGGGGGGGACTAGGATTACTACTCAGAAGAAGGCAATGGCAAACCACCTCTGCTCATCTCCTGCCTTGAACATCTTAGTCTGTTTGGCATCACCATTCTTTTCTAATACTTAAGGATAAAAAATACTTCAGTTTGAAATTTCCTTACTCCCCTTCTCTGTACATTGCCCCAATGTGTGTGCGTGTGTGTGTGTGTTTATATATGTTATCAACCTCTGCCTGGCAAAGGGCTAGAACACACCCAGATGGTCCCTCTTTCCATATCTCAGAATATTGCAAAGAAAGAGGGTGTACAATTTCCTTCAAGTAATAGAAACTTTAGGTTTTATCCCATGATTCCATTTTGCTTATGAGAGAGACTTCTATCAGGACAAGGATTCTTCCTGTGGTAGAAAGGTCATCTTGCGCCAGAATAATTTTCCTTATAAGGGAAACTGAATCATAGGAACATCCTATCTATTGCTATATCATACCATTTCTTCTCCTAGGTCTTCTGGGATTTTACCTTGTCATGATTACAAAGCAAAAGATATTGAGGAATATGAGATCTTTGGAATAATGAAAAAAGAATAATAATGAAAATAATGAAGCTAATAATGAAAAAAACTTCAGTTATTTGAAATAATATTCATGGTATGAATAAAATGAGTAAGAGAACATATATCAGCTATTGAATTTGCCTCACTAACATCTGTTATTTTCACCACAGTCAAGACTAGGGCACCACTGAACTAGACCAGCAGAAGACAAGACAATCTGGTTTTTCTATAACTGCTGGAAGGAGGAACAACAGATGCTATTTAAAGAAATTTGTCGAGCAAGACTACAAGTGATGAGGTGTGCATTAATTGCCATCAGCACCAAATACTGTGTCTTGGATCTTACAGGTCACTTGTGCTGAGGAGGGCTTGCTTTAGCAAAATGAAGACAGAGAAAGCCATCTTCATGTTCTCATTGTTATGTACTTTTAGTGGTAGTGATAGAATTGTACAATTTACAATCTCTTATACTTAACAGTATTCAGGAAATGGTCATTTGAAGACTTGCCCTAATATGACCTTAGTTCTAGAGAGATTGCTTTCTAAGATGCTTGAATAGCTTTGTATAATGAAGTGGTTTTCAGCTACTCCCCATTTTGCTTGTCTTATCTGTGGAACCAGAAACATCACAGTACTGTTGCTATAGAATACTTGGGAGGAGAATATAAATCGCTATGAATTCCATAGTACATAAGATAGACTAAGGAGGAGATATCCTTCAGGGCAGAGCTGTCAGTATGACTTTCTTCTGTGGAGATTAATGCTGTTCTTGCTTTCCTGCCCTCAGCTACCATAGTTGTCTATAATATGTGGTTGACATCTAAAGATGATGGAAATCCACAGCATACCATTTCTTAAAAACCAATATGGTAAGCCCTTCCTGGTATATGACTGCAAACTAAAGAGAACAGTTCCAAAGGAGGACTATTCAAATACAAGGAAGGTCTATTTTATGTATGCATGTATTTATTGAAATATTTATATCTTGTATTTTCTCACAGTTCAAAATGAATTACAGTTTAAACATTTCAGTTTAAAGCCCACAAAGTAAAATTTCAGGTAATCTCTCTCCCTCCTTCAGGTAATCTCTCTACACAGTAGAGCTAAGCAGCACCACATAATGTTTATTAATGTTTGTTGGATCACATTGGCAGCCTGGATCCTCTTTCTTGTAAAAAAAAATTATACTAGTTATCTATGAAATTCAAGAGTTCTAAAGGCAGCACATTTTTTTTTGTTCTGACAGTCTGTCACTCCAATAATTGTGTATGGGGTATTTGGATTTTAAATTTTTAAGGCATTCCAATACATGTTTTCCATGGTCATGATGTATTGTTAAATGATAACTGACAAAAGCTGATAACTCTGCTATAAACAGCTGGATCTTCTGCCTTCTTTTGACTCCAAACACTTTGATGAATATAGTCTCCCTAGTTTGTCTTTGCAGATTGTCCCCTGCTGAAAAGTGTCCACTTAGAGCTCTCAGGACTTCATAACAAAGTCACCTCTATAACGCCAGTGTTTTCACCTTTTATATCTGATACGTTAATTGTATTACCTTCACATGGAAGGTTTCTTTACACACAACTGTACATTACTTTTAATTACATTTCAATTATTTTGAGAAACTTCTTTTTCAGATTTAAAAAAACCCCACTGGTTAAACCTATACTTTTTTTCTTTTTTAAGAGAAATATGATCCACAGTGAGACACTAGATGCAACACATGTTATTACCAAACGTAATTTGATGCTAGTTGTGAATATTGTACTAAAATTGTTCTGCAGAATGACCTTACTTTTCCTGCCAGTAAGAGTCTTCTTTCAAGCCTCATTTTACTCATTAACTTCTTTATATGCTATTGACCTGAATATCATTTTACAAAACCATTAGAATATTACAGGTCCTTTAGGCTGATAATTCTGCACTCCCATTTTTCACACAATGGAGATATTGGAGAATCATCCATCTACCTTTTGTGTCCAGTGGAAGGGAGCCAATTGATTTTAATGGATCTATAGTTTGTGGTACCTTTTAAACTTGCAGTTCTAGATTTTAGATATTTCAGGCATTAAAATGTACCAGACTGCATGGCTATGATCAGTACACTACTTTATGCACAGTAGGGCTAAAAATGCCACATGGATTTAGAGAAACTATTCTGGCATAAACGTTTTGGTTACTGCAGTCCTTGCATGTTTCACACAGATTAACTTGTTACAGTGTTGCAAAAAGCATGGGTACATCATATCTGCTATTCAAATCTGTTTATTTGAAAGATGTTCAAAGCATAATTGGCCCCCACAAATCCATGTCATTGTCGTTGTGGTTGTCATCGTCGTCATGCTAAGTAGCATATTGGGCAACAAGTGCTCCCCAGCATTTCTGGTCTTGTGCAAGTGTTTCAGCCTCTTCCCATGAAATCTTCAGTGCCCTCAGGTCTTGCTCTAATGTTCTCCAGGTGTTTTGGGTGAGTCCTTGCTGTCATTTGGCATCAGGAGGTATCCACCTCATTGTTGTCTTTGGGATCTGACCATTCTCCATGAGAAGGACTTGGCCAGCCAGTCGAAGTATTCTGTGTGCAACGATGGTATGGAGTTTGCACATGCCACTCCTTCTGAGCACAGATCCATGTAGCATGCCTAATTCAAAATTAACTTGAATTTTTTTGGACCTATTTTCCCTTGTGTTTTTTTTCTATCAGTTAATTTATTTTACTTTATATAAAGCATTTTGGAGTTGACTTTCCACCCAGTTTAGAGGCCCCAATACAGTAAGGACTGAAATGTATGCCGAAATCTTCCAATGGATCCAATCAAAATGTAGATTTCTGTTAATGCACTTCCAAATTTGTGTGGTACTTGTACGTTGTGGGTTGTAATGTTTAGCATTAAAAATTCATTAAGTACCCACTTTATATTACATAAGAATGAATCTATCCAAGAAACCATGAAGTAGAAATGAGGCTGAACAGGGCACCCATCCATATGGTCATTCCCCAAGTTTAAGAATGAGCCTCAATCTGCTGTGGGCATGAGAAAATTATTCTGATAATGCTTGGATCAGTGTTGATGGTGAGACCTGCTAGTCATTTCCCTGTTGGCAATGGCTGCCTGAACCTTGGCCTATCTTCCATTCATTTCAGGAGAAACAACATACAGCTTGATTATACTATCTTCTGACCTCTTTCAATGATACAATACAGTGAGCTGTGCTATTTGTACAAGTTTGGTTAACAGAATTCACTCAGCATCCAAGATTTAATCTGAGAGGAACCTTTGAAAAACAAAACAAAACACACCCACACATACACACAGAGTTGATCATTCAGTATTGTCAGTAGCTTTTTTTCCAGCAAGGAACAAGATAACCTACAGAACGCAGGAAGCTAGTAGCAGCCCTCAGTGTGCTGGGATTTGGCACTCAGAATCTGTGTCTCTTAGGAAGGCAAGGCAGCCCAAAGTGGGTGGTGGTAAACATCTGAGGCTAAATGTAAGATTAACAGGCAACAACTACCATAAGGGGAAATTGCAAGAATTTAAAGAAAGTTCATGAGTCGGAAGGAGATAGATAACTTGTGACAGCATTCGTAATATCAAAGACCCAAACACACACAACTCCAAACATTTTTTTTAAAATATACAGTTGGATGCTGGGTGGATCAAACTGGGAATGCAGAAGCACCTACATAGGATAGGTTGTGGCTTAGTGGTAGAGCATCTGCAAATGGCCACAGGTCCAATTACTGGCATGTGTAGTAGGCAATATAAGAGACCTCTGCCTGAGACCCCAGAAATCTGCTGCCAGTCTGACTAGACAGTAATAACCTTGAAGGGTCAATGGTTCAATTCAGTATTTGATAGGTTCATATGGATATTAAAACTTGGTTTTAGTCAGGTCATATATAATATTCATTGCTAACATTGCAGTAAACAATAGAAAGTTTTCTTGTAAGAATTTCCAAACTTCAAGTCCCAAACCCTGTGTGTCTGTATTCTTAATTACTTTTGCTGGAATGCTAATTTAAAGACAAATACAAAAATGTCATGTGTATGTTGTTTCATAGAAAGGCCTGTTCTATCGAGATTTCCCTCCTTAACATTAAACTATTAATCCTCACTACAGAAAATTCCTTTTTGTTCTTTTATCAGTCCTCATAGCTTTATTGCACTCTGAAAAATCTATTAATGGGTGATAAGAATAGAAAGCTTAGCTTGTTCTAATTTTCCATTTCAAAAACCAAATAAATGACAGTCTCTAAGATACAATCTGAGAAAATGCATAGAGAAGTAATAAACCCAATTTTTTTTTACTGGTAAAGCATTTCTGTTTGGATGTTATATGATGATAAATTGGTAAACAATCTAGTGATGTCCCCAGATTTGAAACCCAAATTGGAAAGGCAGCCATAAAACATTGCCAGGGTTCTAGGAAGTAACCAAATTCACAGACTGTGGTTCTACTACATCCTGTGGATGTACTTGGATATTTTTGTGGGTTTGATAGTATTGTAACTAGTGAGATCTATCAACAGCCTGACAGGATATCTAGGGTTCGTTTTTTTAAAATTGCATCTCTGAGTAGTCACTGCATGTGCAGCTCTACAACAGGGCAAAAAGCCCACCAGGGCTACTTCAGGATTGGAAAATAAAATGGGGTATGGCTGAAGCCCCTTCTCATCTGCACCCCAATTCCAATCTGCATTGGATCCCTGCAGAACTTGGACAATTAGTTCCCTAAAATTTCTGTTGAGATGGGGGAATGCAAGGCAGATCAGGGAACCCAAACCCAACTCATTAAAAAAGTAAAGTTTAATAGGATCCTTACAGCCGTATCCAAATGGGAGGCCCACACTTGTCAGTTTCCACCCCAGCTTTGCCTCCCAGGTTGCCTTTTTGGGTGGCATAAGCCCATTGAGCCCAATGGAGGCTTTGTAGGTGGCAGGAGGTGTGAGGGGGGGTTGCATTTTGTCTCCCCGTGCCACTGGAAAGCCCTCTGGAGGCAGCAGGGAAGCACTGTAGTGGTGCTTCCCTGGCCGCCCTTGAGCTCTGGATTAGGCTGCCCATCACATACTAAACAATTGGTATACACTCCAGCACAATGCATTGCCTGCTATTATTATATGGTTAAGAGTAGAATTCTTTCTAAAGTCCATCCAAATTTCTTTCAGTTTCCAAATTTGTAAGTTCCTCATATATAACGGAAATATCTGTAAGCAAAGTCATGGAACAAGAAGGTAATACACCAAATTCAAAACACAGAGATCAGGTTCCCTAATGTCTTTCAAGTTCCTTTTTAACATAATCAAGTATATCTAATGCAAAAAGTTGAAGAGTTTTATACAATTTGCAGTGGTTATTATTATATACCTTTCCCCTTAAAATGCAGTTAGTGTCCAAAATCTGTTATGAATCTGCACTGTTTTCTTTATTCCTTGGAACCTGTTGAATTCGATTAGTTTTTCCCAAGCAAATATGAAGGCTTTCTGGTTCCCAGCTATTTGTTTCAGTAATAATTTATAGTGATTATCTTGACGACTACTAGAATGGCCAAAAAAAAACCTGCATGTTCTTCAGATTCACTCTTTGGAGTATCAGTCAGTCATGATAATCCTGCTGTAAATGTAGAGGTATCTGAAGTCCCATGATCCATCAGTATTATATTTCAGACAAAAGTTGACCTTTTTGAGGCTTCATTCTATCAGAACATTGTTGAAACTGCCTGTATTTTAAGAGAGATGGATTTCAGAATGAGGAGGGAGAGACTTTGTCAACTCCATTCCTCATGGTAGTAGATGATAGTAAGTTGGCTTTTGGTAACCTTAAGAAATCTAGTCTGTGTCCAAATAGATAATGAAATGTTTAGCATGGATGCCACTTTTTGAGTCTTGCCATAACTTTGTTAAATAGCGCAGAGTAGCCTCTTGTGTTCTATGATGGAGGGCTGTAAATTGTTTTAAAAGAAAAGAGAAAAAGAGATTCAGTGGCTTGAGCCTCCCATCTCATTCCCCCTTTTCAGCTGATATCTGAAGAGTTTCTTTTGTTGAGATTCCTGCCATGTTTTAAGGTGGTTCGCTGACATTATTTTTGTGATTATCATGAGGGTTACCCACTTGACCGAGTGACTGTAACATCAATAGTTTTTCATTATTGTTGGTCTCACTGATTTGTATAATAATTTATAGCTATTTTTTCCCATGGATCATTTTTTATGTTTTTGTTGATTTTTGTCTATGTGTGTGGAGAAACCAAAGAAAGAAAGAAAGAAAGAAAGAAAGAAAGAAAGAAAGAAAGAAAGAAAGAAAGAAAGAAAGAAAGAAAGAAAGAAAGAAAGAAAGAAAGAAAGAAAACCATCCTGCTGCCCATTGTCAGGCAGTACATGGAGTACTGTGTGAAGTTCTGGAGGTCTTACTTCAAAAAGGATGTGGACAAAATGGAGCGGATGCAGGGGACAGCAACAAGGATTATGAGGGGCCTGCAGACCAAATTGAACAAGGAAAGTCTGAGGGACTTGTGAATGTTTGGTCTGGAGAAGAGAAGGTTGAAGGGGTGCATGATTACTCTCTTTAAGTATTTGAAGGGCTATCACATAGAGGAGGGCAGGGAACTGTTCCTGTTGACAGCAAAGGATGGAACTTGCAACAATGGGTTTAAATTATGGGCAGAAAGGTACCAGCTGAAGCTGGATAGGGGGGGGAGTGTTACAGTAAGAGTAGTTCAGCAGTGGAATCAGTTGCATAGAAAGGTAAAGATCTCCCTGTAACTGGCAGTCTTAAAGTAATTGTTGAATGAATACTTGTCAAAGATGCTTTATGCTGATTCTACATTGAGCAGGGATGGCCTACATTGACTAGATGGCTCCCGTTTGATCCCCAACCCTATACCGTCACGCCTTCGCCGACATGCACCTCCACGAATTCTTACATGGAGGCGAGGCCGCTCACACGCGATGTTATGGCGGCCTCAGGAGAGGCCGGTGGATCTGCGAACGCTGCCCTCGATGGAGCTGTTCCTCTGCCCTTCTTTCTGTTCGGGATTATTTCAGAATGCTGGTGCCGTCGGGAAAGTCTGTTACGCCGAGCCTACCACCACCTCCTCCAGGGGTCGGAGGACAGCATGGGCAGGGCTTCGACGGCCAGCAGGCCGACGACGGGGACAAGGTGAGTCAGACGGGGAAGGGAAACAGCATGTTCCCGGTGGTGCTGTTCACACCGCGCCGCCGGGAACACGCTGTTGAGGGAAAAACAACCCTTTAAAGGGTTGTTTTTCAGGGCGGCCTGACGCCGCCCTGGGGGAGGGGGAGTGACGCCAGGTCGGCGCTGCTGCTTAGCAGCAGCGCCGCCTGTGCGAATGGCTCCCTGGGAACGGCGTTTTTACCGTTCCCAGGGTACCATCAAAAGGCCGTGCGGAAACGGCCTATGATTCTATGATCAGAAAGCATGGTAGTTCATCTTCTCAGACATGCTGATATTCAAAGATTGTTTTGTCTTTCACATTCTGAGTGTGGCCTGCAAGATCTTGTCTTGTAGGGTTAATACTCCATACTTGCCAAGGAGATCAGTACAGATGAAGTGAGAAAGCTTCAGGAGGGCATTTTATGAATATATTATCCTGAACCCAATATTTTTTTCATATTAATCTATTCTCCCAACACTACTACTAAAAAGTCCACCCTTATTCAATTGCCTACCCTCTGCGCATCTTACCTCAGTTTGAGATAGGACATTTAAAAGAGCAGAGATCACCAAAATGGGGTGATATTGTAAAAGCAGTGATCAATTAATTACATAATTAATGGTCTGAGAAAGCATCGTCAAATGTCGAAATGGAAATGATTGACTTTTTAGCAATCAAAACTTTCACCTTGAAGGTCTAGCAATGCAGACTGAAATTCCTGAATTTTGGATGCCTTTCAAGAAACAGAGATGAAAACATTTTTTTAGCAGGAGAAATGCACTGCACGATATGGAATTCCTCCTCCCCCATACAGATTTGCCAAAGTATAAGCCCAGGTTCCTGTCTGAAGCATTATAGGACAGACAGTTTCAGGGTCAAATCACAAAAAGACAGATCTTTTCACAAAATTTTGGTTACTCTGTATTCTGTTCCAGTGAATTCCCTTCACTCTTGGTTTTTGTTCTAAAAAAACCAAAAAGATAACTGTGATGTGCTGTCTTCATAAAGCATACTCCCAGCTTGTCCAATCAGGCTTTTTCCTAGTTGACCAGGTGGCTATCTTTCATGGCGGGTTCACCTGCAGGTGAGTCAGGGACAGTGCTGGGATGAGGTCACCAAAAGAGAAAACCTGTGGGTACCTCACTGCACCTGAGAAGGTAACTTTATCAGCAGGGTGAATGGTGGGAAGGAAGGAGAATAGTCATTGCAAGGAGTGGGACAAGAAGCTCATCAGTTGAGAACCTCTTCCCAACTACCACTCTACCTACACATAGGGATTTTTCAGCAGTGGCACCTTGCCTTTGGAATGTCCTTGAGGCTCACCTGGCACCTACATGTTAGGCAACTCACCAAAACATTTCTTATTGGCCAGGCTTTTCACTGAAGCATTCTGTCTTTTGAAAAATGGGTTGACAGTCTGCTTCCAACCTAAGGACTGTTGTGTTGTTTTATGCTGTTTTTTATTCCTCTGGCTTGTTCTAATATTGACATTTATGTTGTTTTTATTGATTTGAACAGTCTCTGGAGAAACAGCATATATATTTTCTAAATAAATAGATCTGACAAAAGCTTTTTTTTCCCTGTAGAAGAAGAGTTGGTTTTTATACCCCACTTAACTTTACTGTAAGGAGGATAAAAGTGGCTTATAATCTTTATTCTCTCCCCCCCCACACACACACAACAGGCACTTTGTGAGGTAGGTGAGGCTGAGAGAGTTCTGAGAGAACTGTGACTAGCTGAAAGTCACCAGCAGGCTCCATGTATAAGAGTGGAGAAACAAACCTGGTTCACCAGACTAGAGTCCACCACTCTCAACCACTACACCACACTGGACCCATCAGAGACACATGCTTTTTGGCAAAAGATGCAGCACATGAGAAAGCTAGGAATGTCACAAAGAGCCATCTAGAAACCTGTAAAGTCATTGGAATATTATTTTTCACTCCTTATTCTTTGATCATCCTCCTGTGAGGTTTGGAGGTCTTGAAACTGAAAGTTCCCGTGGGATGGTCAAGAGGCACACCCCAGGTTCATTTAAACATGTGTTCTCCCCCTTCTGTTTGTTATGGTATGTGAAAAAAAAAGAGGCTTCATCTCTTAGGTTGCAGATAGCTGGGTCAGCAACAGAGCCAGAGCCAGAAAGTCTGGAACAACTTGTGATAGTCAACCTTTAACATGATTGGTGCAAGAGACTCTGACTGGTGCAACCCATCAGTAACTCTGTTCCTATGGAAGACTGTTAGTGGGCAAAGTACTAGCTTGAATATTATAAAGGCAGTGTATAGAACTCTGTATGTTTCTTTAGGCTTCTCACTTATTTTACTGCTTAGTCCTGTGTAGCTTGAGAACTTTGCATAGTGTTTGTATAGTTCAACTAACAAGTAAAGCCTTCCTGTGGAAAAAACGTCTCGTGTGAAGTGTCTCATTCCTAAGAAGGTGGGAGGCTGCTGAGTGTATGAAGTTGGACTAGTAGACCTCCTTGTTTATTATGGGTAGCTCCACTCTACTCTGCTGATAGGTTATGGGCCCAGGATGCCAGATACCAGATGCAAGGTCTAAGTGAGTAATACAAAAGAGGTAGTCCAAATCTGAGCTGTGGTGCAGCAATTTTGGAACAGCAAAGAAGATGGCGTTTGCAAAAGTAAGTATGCCTTTTGAGAAGCTGAATGAGAGCAACTACATGTCTTGGGCTTGCAAGATGAAAAGCTACCTAATAACAGAAACAAAGAACATGAAAACCAGAACCAAATATATTGGTGTAAGGTATCAAAATGTGAAACAGATGGTACAGAACAAAAGTATTGCTTTGGCTTATGTATAGTGCAAGTAACAAGTAAAGCCTTCCTGTGGAAAGAACATCCTGTGTGAAGCGTCTTATTCCTAAGAAGGTGGGAGGCTGCTGAGTGTATGAAGTTGGACTAGTAGACCTCCTTGTCTACTATGGGTAGCTCTGCTCTACTCTGCTGATACTGTTGATCTTCTTTGGTTTTCCTAAAAGGCCATCACTCTGCCTTTGGCCAGTATGGGGCTCTCACTACCCTACTGTGACTCCTGAACTTCACAGGATAGCTTTTGTCTTCAATGGTCCCTGTTAATGGGAGTTGCCACAGTATTTTGGCATTCACACTCTGCAACACATATATTGGGCAAAGGGCTGGCATCAGCATACCCTGGCATCAGCAACTGCAAAGGCCCAGGTCTTCTGGTGGGGTGCCGCCACTCACTACCCACTCACTTCATCTCAGGGATTTATTAAACACTACAGTTTCACTATTTATTTATTTATTTATTTATTTATTTATTTATTTATTTATTTATTTATTTATTTATTTATTATATTTGTATACCGCCCTCCCCAAAGGCTCAGGGCGGTTTCCAACAACATAAAAATTTAAAACATCATAAATATAAGTTAATTAAAATACATAAAATATTAAACTAGAGATGGCTTCAACTATTCTATTCTATTCCCCCTTTTATGAACCCACGGGAGGCCAGGATAAGCCACTTATTATTGGCGGTTGATATCATCCCGGCTGGCTTGTCACCATGGCGGAACAGGGTCCGCTTTACAGGCCCCCCCCCATGGAAACTTTGTAAATCCCGGGCAGGGGCCCTGATCTCACCTGGAAGCCTGTTCCACCAGGTAGGGGCCAGAGCCGTAAAAGCCCTGGCCCTTGTAGAGGCCAGCCGGATCGCCTTGGGGCCAGGGATCACCAGTAGGTCCGCCTCCGATGAACGGAGGGGCCTAGAAGGGCGATATAGGGAGAGACGGTCCCTTAGATATGCAGGGCCAAGGCCGCGAATGATCCAAGTGATCATAAATTTAAAACATACATGATGTTCTAATGGCTGTGTGGGTTTCTTAAATGTGAATGTTGCTGCAGTTTCGTACGGAAGTCGGGAATTATCTGTTCGTTTAAAAAATGCCACCTACACATTTCCAAAACAGAGCTATAGAGCTGAATATACAATATCTTTATTTCCAATTGTATTTAGGACTTCCAATATAGCTTCCAGACTTATGCAACATACACCAATGATTTACATGTCTTTAACTGGCTTTGAATTGAGAATATGCCAAATTGAAGCATATAAAGCCAAGAAAGCTTACAAAACCATAGCTTTCTATCACGAATTGGGGAACTGCTAGCTCCTGTTAATTTTTATTAGTTCAGAGAGCTTTTGCATTTTAAAATTATCTCTCTTTTCTTGCAATATTGGTTGCTTAAAATTAAAATTATCATACCATTTCAAACCAGACCAGTTTATGGCTTCTGTAATCAATTTCAAGATGGCTCAACAACATTCTAAACAACAACAACAACAAAGATCCATTTTACTCACCATCCCACATCTAGACTGTTTTCACCTTATTGAATGCTTCTATATACCATGACAAACTAAAGACACCCTTCCCTCATCATCTTCAATCTGACAGTTTCTCCTCTCATTTGACACAATTTTTTTTGGGGGGGGGGAAATGTTGGGCCTTGAAGATGACAGGGGGTGGGGCTGATTGGTCAGTGCCTGTTTTTGGATTTATGCTGATGCACCCCCTCTGGCTGCACAGCTGGCAGCACAGCCTTAGCACAGGCTGCACCGCTCCCGAATGGCTCCTACTTCCTGCTGCCTTCCGTTGCATTGCGGAGGCTAGGGGACATGCCCCTGTGGCCGGAGTGATGGCTCTGGGGTTGGAGGCTAGGGGATGTGTCCCCTGGCCTCCACAAAGTGACAGAAGGTGGCAGGAGGTAGGAGGTGTCCAGGAGGCCCCTGGGAAATACGCCAGCTTTGACCCAGTGCCATTTGCTCGGCACCAAATGAAAGCTGGAGTTTTCCAAAAACCTCGCTCCCTGAGCGAGGTTTAAAAACACCATTTTGGGGGGAGCACCACCACATTGATTTGGCGGTGGCGCCTGTGCGAAGGCTCTCCCCCAACCAGTGTTTTACTGGGCCAACATAATTGATTGTGTCCCGTGCAGAAACAGCCTAAATGTTATTCAGTTAAGTGCTACCTCTATTTTATGAATGAAAGACATACCATGCAAGCATATAGCGTTCAGCACTCCTCTTCTTGGTGTGGTCAGCATTCCATATTTCAATTGGGAGAAGACAGTATTGCTGAAAATCTGCAGAAGCCATACAGACATGCAGAAAAATAGCCCACACATAAATACATGACGTTGCCTAACACAGAACCAGACCATTGGTCTATCAACATCAGTACTGCTTACTCAAACTGGCAGAAACTCTCCAAGGTATCAGTTAGAGGTCTTTCACATCACCTGATCCTTTCAATTGGAGATTCTGGAGATTGAACTTGGGATCTTCTGCAGACCAAGCTGTTGCTCAACCACTGGGCCACAGCCTGTCAACTAACAGCAATCTGCACTGAATTGGAAGATGTGGTTGCCTTTCCTGATATTTGAGACAGAGTAGTGTAGTGGTTGAGCAGGTGGACTCTAATCTGGAGAACTGGGTTTAATTCCCACTTCTGCACATTAAGTCTGTTGGGTGACCTTGGGGTAGTCACAGTTCTCTCAGAACTCTCTCAGCTCCACCTACTTTACAAGGTGTCTGTTGAAGGGACAGGAAGGAAAGCAGTTTGTAAGCTTCATTGAAACGCCTTACAGTTGAGAAAAAGTAGGGTATAAAGCTCATTTCTTCATGTTCACTCTTACAGAACAATATCTGGACTTTAAGGAGGAGATACTTTGCACATAACACAACCATGCTCTTATCCTGTTGGGCACCCAGAGCTGAAACTGTACAGATCATTTCAAAGTTCTGTCAGAAAAGCAAACTAGGCCACCCATCCATATACATGAGTTTCCGCAGAACTATCTGAAGAAGGGAGCATAGCTGCTCCCTCAAGTCAACTTTGAAGAGTTTATGTCTCAGATGTACTAACATCTATAAAACACAGAATGTCAGTAAAATCTAAAGGAACCAGACTTACTTTGCTTGGATAAAATTGTAACCAACTTAGCCATGTATATTAATGTAGAACAAATTATGCCAGAGTAAATAAAAATATTTTCTCTCTTAACAAATGGTTACCTGCACTGAACAAATCTATGTCATTTTTTCTACCACCCTTTAATTTACATACAGGTTGCAAGGTTAGTCATAGAAGAAAGCATTTTGTTTTCCATTACTACTTATTTGAAATATTTACAAGTAGGGTTCGCAGCTCTGGGTGGAGAAATACCTGGAGATTTGGAGACTGGAACATGGGGAAGGTGGGATATGGGGAGGGGAGCAATTTCAACATAATATAATGCTATACTATCCACCCTCCAAAGCAACCATTTTCTCAAGGGAATTGATACCTATTGCCTGGAGATGAACTGTAATAGCAAGAGATCTCTAGGCTTCAGCTGGAGATTGGCAACCCTATTTACAACTAGCTTTTTCATCAAAAAATATTTTCAAGGGACCTTACAAAAAGTTAATGCATTCTATAAAAAACCTACAAAACCATGCACGGAAACAACAACAAAAATGACAGCACTGAAGAGCAACATCATTCATCAAAGGCAAAACAAAACAGTCTTTAATTGCCATCTAAAAGTGCCAAGAGAGAAGATGATAAATGTGTCCGGAGAGGATGTTCCACCACAAAGTAGGTTCTATTCCAGTGACCAGGCATCTAACCTTAGCAGATGGGAGTACCCAGAGCACGACTGCCAAAGAGGAAATTAGCAAAGAGGAGCAAGCAAATATAACCTCTGTCTTTTGTGAGTTCTATGGGGCTAAATTAGGAACAGAACTTGCAAGGCGACATAAATTGCTCTAAGTCAACACGCTCCACTACTACAGCAAGATTTTTATAACTAAAGACAAAGGTGTAACACAGAAGAGAAACTTGGAGATGATAATATCTTTGAATTCAGTTAAGTGAATGATAAAACTCTTAGGTGAGAAGAGTCCAAATGTTGAGGTCTACCAAGTAGCAGAGCCTTTCATTGCAGTCCTCTTGCTTAAAGGACCAAAGTGGACATCCAGAAACCAGGCTTTAAACTTCACTCTTGAAAAATTCAGCCCTACAATATGATTCCAATAATGCCAGTCATACTGAGTTTACCCTCTTTCTAATTAACATTTCATATATAAAATTCCAATTACTTTATGCAAGGTGGCAAGAGCTTAAAATTGTATCTCCAGCAAACCGATTCTCCCTGTGCTTTTAGACTCCATTGGCAGACTCCATCCATATTGGGCTGAACCAATTAGTTCCTGGGGAAATTACACAAATTCCTATGGAACTTTTTTTGGCCTTTACTGTTTATTTTAAAACAAGATTGTTACACCTGTTGCATATATAGTGCTGTCAAGTTGCAACAGGCTTATAGAGACCCCATTAAGAGGCTTTCAAAGCAAGTGAGATATAGTGGGGTGTGCCATGGTGTTCCTCTGCAGAGTCTACCTTGATGGTCATTCTCCCAATCCTGTTTAGCTTTCCAGATCTAATGAGATCAGGCTACGCCATGCCACCTGCTCTGCTCTTACAGCTTGTAGTGATTTTGGATCTTTTTTGTCGTACAAAATATATCTAATCGTACACAGAAACTTGGTACCTCCTTTATTGATTTATTCCAGTAACCTTTAGCTACCTTGCAAGTTCACCACAGATGGTCCAAATGTCTTTTATGTTTCCAACATATGGGGTTGTAAGTGGCCTGTAATCTTGTGCTGCTTTATGAGAGCAATCCATTTTCAAATGTACTTGTGCTCCCTCTTAGAAAAGGACAGCCATGGCAGGATTTGTGCCTCTCTTCTGACACATACAATTATTCACCCACATGAATCACAGCCAAGAGTGTGGCTACTGTGCTTGCAGAGTGTATTATTGGTGGCTGGTATGCCCATTGTTTTGAGACTGACAGTGGAATATGTGGACATTGATTTTGGAAAAATCCTTAACTTGCCCATGTAATGTGCCTTGCCAATTCACCCAAGTGCAGAAAAACTGGAAGAATGCCACACAGCTTTAATGGGAAAATTTCAGAAATGTGTTCTCATTATCATGTGCAATCAATAGAAGAGATTGAGAGTCCTGCAATAAAAGCTGACCCTTCTGGGGAAAAAAACCCATGATGCTGCTGGATTCCTGTGTTTGCCATTTTTAGGGCTGGCCCATAGCCAAACTTGATTGGGGCTTTGTAAAAAAAAGGGGGATTGGAGGATGACAGTGAATACATAGCTTAGTAAGATATCTGGATGCATAGTTAATCAAAGCAGGCAACAGAAAAGTCACACTGTGAACACACCTTGCAGACAGACTTCCATGATGTGTAAACAGGACTACAGAAGCATCTAAGACAGTGATGGCGAACCTTTTCGAGACCAAGTGCCCAAATTGCAACCCAAAACCCACTTATTTATCGCAAAGTGTCCACATGGCAATTTAACCTGAATACTGAGGTTTTAGTTTAGAAAAAATGGTTGGCTCCAAGGCATGCATTACTCAGGAGTACGCTTGGTGAATCAACTATGCAACACTTCAAATGGGTGAATCACAATCCTAAGAGGGTTTACTCAGAAGCAAGCCCCATTGCCAGCAACCAAGCTTGCTCCCAGGTAAAGGATCATGCCCAGGCCACCCTAGATGTGTGTGTGTGTGGGGTGGTGGTGGTGATTTTCCATCCCCCTCCCGCATGATGAACTCTGTGCACGAGTGCCCACACAGAGGGCTCTGAGTGCCATCTCTGGCACCCGTGCCATAGGTTCGCCACCACTGATCTAAGATAATAAGAGGAATTCCAAGTCCTGCTGCTAGCACATGCTCAAATACAGCTGAAGATCTGTCATGCTCTTTTTCAAGCTGAAGAGGAAGAAACATTAATCTGGCCTTTTGGCCACAGACAATGGCTCAATTTCAGGAGGCCTTCGAAGAATTTGCTGGAACAAATGTCCAAAATACCTAGGGATAGCCAGACAGTGGTCGACTCCCCAATCACAATTAGATGCGTGCTCATCACTCCAAATATCCAGATTTCCTGCAGAACTCCCCACTACACCAGCGCCGAATGCGCATTCATCCCATGATGCACGCGCAGCCCTTTTTTTTATTTTGGGGACCGGAGAGCCACGTAGATACGAAGAAACATGGGGCTGGTTTTGACTGATTGATTGAGTAGAAGGCAATACAAAGCAGTGCTACACGTCGTATCCACATGGATCCGAGTACATGGAGGTGCGCAGAAACAGGGCTTTGTTTTAATCGCCCGTTTCTTCATCTCCATGTAGAGTCATTTGCACGTGCTCGCGCAGATGTGGATACATCCGTTTGAAAGTAAAAAAAATTCCCACCCCAGGACAATGCAGCAGCCAATCAGGATAGCCCCTGAGCGGATCACATTTGCTTCTGCATTTCTGGAACAAGGGGGCAGAAGCTGCAGTGGGGACCATGAAACCGTGTTCAAAAGGTCCCGAATCTTACCAAACTGGTTTGTATCTACTTTCATTTTTGAAGTGGGGAATCGACCAGTGTTTTCTGAAAATTTGCAATTTTCAGCAATACCAGACCATGTCCTTGGGCAGGGATGTTTAAGTTTCCATTTGCAATGAGAAATTGGTCCTAATAGAAAAGTCTAACATGTTTTGTGAAGTTAATTGCTGTGGACATTGTGTCACTCACAAGTACTCTGAAAAAGGACTTTACTGTTACTGGAAAGATTGCATTTGACAAAACACTATAGTCACATGCAAATTCACTTGTTCCCTGTTTTCTAGGCCAGTCATTTCAGCATTAACAGTTTTGTTTCCCTAAATATGAGCCAATAATTGGCCTTTCTTGAACTGGTATTGTCATCTACTGCTGAAATCCCAATTCTTTATTAGTAATTTGAGGTCCCATCCAGTGGTGGGATTCAAATAATTTAACAACTGGTTGTATACAAGCCCCATTTTTACAACCGGTTCTGCTGAAGTGGTGCGAACCTGCTGAATCCCATCACTGGTCCCATGCGCTTCTAGGGCCCTTTATGCAAAGCAAATGTATAGCTGGTTGTAATCGGGATAAAATAACCCACTTTCCTGTTTTTGCATTCACATGCATCTGTGCAGGCAGCGATTGGAGCCCATGGAAATAATGTGGGTTGCTGTTGCACCTTTATATGGAGGCACATCTATTTTTTTTAATTTTCCTCCCACCGATGAGTAGCTATGCAGGCATGAACAAATGAACCTCCACAGCCATGCTGAATTCTCCTAGGTCTCAGACCCTTAAGCCAACAAATGGACTCTGAAGAATTGATCAGCAGAGTTTATGGAGCAGGCATTGAAGTACCACACAAGCAAAGCCAGTTCTGCTGAAGCTGGTATTCACAGGCCCCTTTATCCCTAAAGCGAGCCCCCCTCCCAATTTCACAAGAATTTGTGAAAAAGTATCTTTGGAGCTAAGGCACTCCAAGGTCACAAGCAGATAGAGACAGCCACCTGGGTTCCTGCCCCACGAGATAATTAAAGAACACTGTTCTCATGGGACAGGAGGGTCAGGGGAAGCCAAGTCTATGAGTGTGTGAAGCCATAAAGCACAGATCAAGGGAAGAATGTGCAGATGGCAGTGGTTATATATAACAGGCTGGTTACATATATCTCAATAGCAACAGTGATGTGTTATTCCTAGGGTGGCACATGGTTCTGGGAATGCTTTTCAATCAATTAGATAGCATCCCCCTGACAACATCTCACAATACCACAATACAACGATCTGCACCTGCATGGCTACGCAGATGTAAGCCATGAAATAAAAAAAAGGAAAGCACAGTTGAATAAAGTGCCTCCTGCCTGTGCCATTCGCTCACAAGTGGCTGCAACCTGGGATTTTTCAAAAGACTCGAGAATAGCACAATTCTCAAAAAACCCAGTTTGGGGAAAATAACATGGGGCAGACTTGCTTTAAGGGCAGGATCTGTTTGAAGTGTCTCCCCAAAACAGATTTTTTTTCCCATCCAAAACCCATGTTTAATGGCTCCTGCAGAGTGGACCTTGGAGGGTTGGAAAGTACTTATTGCTTGGATGCCTGCTGTTGCCAGTAATTGCAGGAAAGGACAAATTCAATTTAAAAAGCTGAAAAGTGATGCATTTTTTCTGCAAGGAACCCAAATTCCAATTTCTGAAAGCTATTACTCTAAAAAATAAGTAGTCTGTGCTGGGGGTGGGGGATGGGGGGGTATACATGGAAAACTTCAAAAAAGAGCTAGAGGAATTATAACAGGACAGCGCTTTTAAGTTAGAAGAAGATTCCTTAGGTTGGAGGAAGGCTTCAAACATTGCTCAGTGGAGTAGTAGGATTAAGTGGGGGGTAGCCTCTACCCCATCATTTAGTGATTGTTATTATCTGTGGTCTACACACAGACCTGTTCTGCACAGGCCAAAAACAGTGCCCCTGGAATGGTAAAAACAATATTCCAGGGGTGCTGTTCGCATGGCTTCTGCCTCTGCATCAAGGCAGCGCCGTGCTTTTTCTCCTAAACTGTCGGGGAAACAGCGTTTCCCAGCTGGTGCCATGCAAACGACACTGGGTTGGAGGTGCCACTTTTAGGTGCCTCCTGCTTTCCCCACACTTACCATCTCTCCCTGAGGAACTCTGCAGGGAGGAGGAGACACGCCCATGCTGCCTTTCGACCCTGGGGGTTGGAGAGCAGCATGGGCTTGTTTCCTCCTCCCTGCGGAGCTCTGCAGGGAGAGAAGGTAAGTGTGGGGAAACAAAATGGAGGCAGCTCCATGTGGAAGTGTCTCTGCAGGCTGCGGCCTGTGGCTGCTCTGGGGCCACTCACACCTCAACGTGAGATGGCCATGGGGACACACTGGCATCCTATATGTTGGTGTGCAGATGCTTCTTCAGCCCGTGCAAAACAGGCCTCAGTTGCATCTCAACAAATTGTCCATGCCCTGAGGAATTAGTACTGGGGTGAAGAGAGATTAGATATGAGCAAAAATTCTCTAATAGCTTTTCTCTTGGTAATATCTATTATTGTCTGAAGCTGTGGGTGCTAAGAGCCACCAAGTCACTTCCAACTCATGGTGAACCTGAGAATTACTGCCCTCCCAACATTAACAGTTTTGCTCAGGTCTTGCAAATGGAGGGTCCTGATTTCCTTGATTAAGTCCACTACCACTACCACTACCACTACCACTCCCAGCATCAGCACTCTTTCAGCCGTGGTGACTACAGATGTGGGTACCATTGCACTGTATCTTATTATTACACTTTACTGTGCACTTCACTCAGAGTGGAAGTGGAGGGTATCAATAATAAGAAGCTCAGGGAGGGGACAGCAATCTACCTCATGTTGGGACATCTTTTTCCAATTTTCCTGTGTAATTTTTTTCCCTAGAGACTCGTCTTCTTATCATGTGACCAAAGTACAATAACCTCAGTTTAGTCATTTTAGCTTCCAGGAAGAGTTTAGACTAAATTTGATCTATAACCCACAGATTTGTCTTTTTGGTGGCCTGCAGTATTGACAAAACATTCCTCCAACACCACATTTCAAAATAATTTACTTGTCAACTTACTTAATTGTCCAACTATCACACCTATATATAGTAACAGGAAACACTATGGCACCAATTAACTTGGCATTGGTTGTCAGTGATACATCCTTACACTTAAAAATCTTTTGTGGCTCCTTCATGACTACCCTTCCCAGTCTCAATCACCTTCTGATTTCTGCAGTCTCCCTTTTGGTTCATAGTAGAGCCAAGGAACAGAAAATCTTGAACAATTTTAATTTCTTCATTGTCAGTGCTGTGGAGTTCCCAAGTAGTCATTACATTTATCTTCTTGATGTTTAGCTGTAGTCCTATGTTGGGACTTTCTGCTTTAGCCTTCATCAGTAGTTTTTTTAAGTCTTCACTATTTTCTGCCTTCACTATTTTCTGCCAGTAATGTGGTGTCATCTGTATATCCGAAATTGTTAATGTTCCTTCCACCAATTTTCACTCTACCTTCATTTAAATCTAATCCAGCTTTTCTTATATGTTCTGCATGTTGACTGAAGAAATAGGCGATTTCTTCACTGGCGATTTATCCCAGGATAGTCCCCCAAAATACTGAGGTTTCCTCATGGCCTCCCCACTACCAAACCTTGGAACACAGATCAATACTGGCTCTGTCGCTCCCCCCCCCTTATCCCGCGTTCCCCCAGAACCTGGTTGCTTGTACAACTTTTTTGCAGAGCATGTTATCAATCCAGATTCATGGGGCGGTTCGGGCATCTGATTTGCTTTTCAATTTCCTGCCATACACAGTGACACAAATGCTTCCAGCTAATCAGAGTGCGGTGGCCAATGCACGATGCGTGCACAGGTGTTTTTTTTAGGTTTGGTTTTTGTTTCACTCAGCTTCTTTTGGTATTTTGATTTGGTCTCACTCTTAACCAATCTGACGAGGAAACAAGAGAATGGGAACACTTGATAACAAGACTCTCTAGTTCTTTGTTTCTAACGTCTGACCGAGATAACATCTATGTGAGAGGACATTATGATGTGATGAAAAGTTCTTGGCCCAACACAGCACAACAGCCAATCAGGAGAGTCCTGGCAAGCCGATCACGTGGCACTGGGGATTGTTGCATTGCTGGAATCCAAGGCAGGCTTAGATGTCTTCAATTGAAACATGGCGCAGTGAGGACAATGAAGCCGCAATTAAAAGGTGCAGTTTACTTTGAAACTTGGATTAATCTATATTTAATTTTCAGTGAGAAATCAGCCATAGAGGGCACTTTCTCACATGCAAAATAATGCACTTTCAATCCACTTTCACAATTGTTTGCAAGTGGGTTTTGCTATTTTACACAGTAAAATTCAGCTGCGAAGTGCATTGAAAGTGCATTGAAAGTGCATTATTCTGCATGTGTGAAAGTGTCCTGGGAGGTAAAATACAACTTTCGCCAACTAGTCACCATTCTATTTCTCCATTTTCTGTCCTAACAGAACCTGTAATCCCACTTTATACAATAATGTCACTGAGAGAAGCAAATTATTTTTTTCAGTATGGGCTAGTAATAGTTTTAGCAAAGAAGCTCAACCACATACAGTACAGCATAGAATGCTTGTGTAACTTGGACCTGAATTTTAAATATCTGAGATCCCTTTCCAACCAATTGGCAAGCTTCAGTATAATGGGACCATGTATGCAACTGAATGGAAAACTAGATATGCAGTCCCTAACAGTTGATTACCACAGAATCTATTCAAATACACATCTATTCAAATGCAGTTTGCCTACAACTCCTATGGTGCTCTGTATGCAGATAGGAATGTAGCTTCTTCTTGTGATGTACATGGAACATGAATTCCCACTCACTATTGACAGTCAGCCACCAACGAGAGCCAGTATGGTGTAATGGCTAAGCATGGTGGACTCAAATTTAGAGAACCAAAGTGTGCTAGTGCACAACTAACAGAACTAGGTAGGCACTAGAACTCTAATGGAGCATTCTAAAGCAAAGACATTCCAGCATGTGGAAAATGTAGTTACAATTTTGTTTTTTTTTCTTTTGGTGAGACAGAATGTGCAGTACTGTCTTCCAAGGATCTCTCTGGATCAGTTTGCTTGTTCCTCAAGAAACAGCAAAACCTCTGCCAGTTAGCCACGGAACAGATCATGACAAAATTGTTCCTTAAATATATTGCATTCAATCGTCCACAAGATGTCTCCCTTGCTTTAATATTCTTTGCTCCAAAGACCACAGGGCTTCTGCACAATATAATTTTCTATGGGAGCATATAATACATTATATAGGATGGCATGAAGATATATTAGGAAGTACAATTCTAAAAGGAAAAGGTAGGTCATTTTAACCCAGTAAGAAGTGCAGCCTGATAATGTGATGGAGGATCTTATTTGCCTTGGCAAGCAAAACGTATTTATCTAATGTCAGCTTGCCACATACCTCTTGAAACTAATTCATGGGTCTACGCTAATATAAAATTAAATCTTTGCAAGTAAGCCTCCTACAACTCATAATACTTGCCGCCCTTCCCCAATATTATTTCAGCTGTTCAGAAGCCTTCTCTGCCTTCCACAATTTAATTTCATCATCTGCTAAACCGCCACCTCAACTATCAAAATGTAATTAATGAAATCAGCTCTTTCTACATTCAAATGAGCTAAATGCATTTCTCATCTACTTCTGAAACCAGCTTGCTGTGAAATTCCAGAGCCTGGAGGGTGGGGGGAGAAACACACTCATGTTGCTTGAATGGAGTTTTCTTTAGGAAGATCGTAGGGATATTTTGACAACAGTCCAGAACTAAAATCCAATCAGTAATCAATAGGATGGCAGGACAAGGATTACCTGCCAGGCTGTTCTTGTGATTTTGCTTTACTTTCAAAATACAGACAACTGCTGCATAGAAAAGTTTTGGTGAGTCTTCCACAAAGCAAGATCATTTGCAAGAGTACTGGAGAAAGACATGGTAGAACCACTATGCATCAATATCAATAAATCACATTTGTGTCACTTTCTTTCCACCAAGGAGATCAGGGTGATATAAAACATTCTCCCATCCCTCACTTTAAAATTCAATAGCCCTGTGAAATAGATAGGTTAGGAGAGAGAGTGTTGGGTCCAAAAGCACCTACAGCAAGGCATAGGGTGGTCGTTACTTCATCCATGTGAAGGAGCCAGTCAAGGTGTGAGCACTGTGCCCACCACTTTCACAAACAGAAATTCACCACTGTCTCAAGAGTTAATTGCTTTTTTTGTGGTCAGTGGTCACTATTTCACCTATGTGAAATAGGAGGCCCACTGAAACAGCGGCTACTTCCTTACCAAAGATACATTCACCTTGGAGTATTTTATTTCCAAGGGATGGCAGCCGTTGTGCTCACATCTGAATTGTTTTCTTTGCAAGGATGGTTCTGGGTTGCCTTTTTAATGAGAAGAAGCCATCATTTGCCATGGGGAGGTATCTGCTGAGAAGGAGAGAAGATAGCAGCTGCTGATGCGGCTTCTTTAGAGGTGATAACCAGTCCACTGTCTGGATTGCCAACCCCTGCAGTACAGCATGTATGTCATATTTCTGAGGAGATGTTGCAAAAGATAAAGTGTATTAACATATAGTATCAGGCAATATTATTGGTTGGTATGGAACAGTAGCTAGATATGACATTCTAGTATTTAAGGAATTGGTCAATTCATGAAAATGTATCAGAATTCCAGAAGAATCAGAATTCCAGAATTCCAGAATCAGAATTCCAGAAGCCTATAAGTGATAAGACATTACAGAAACTTATGGGCCAATATAGATGTATAAAATTTTGGGATGGAATAGGGATTTAATGGATTCCAAAGGTCTTCCAACCAGTCCTGCCTGATCATTTCAAGCCATATTTAGAGATGTAGGATATGACAAACAAAATCAGGAAAAGTTCCATGCTTATACTATTCCACAAACTCTGCAGAGCAAAATTTTTCAAAATAGGAATGAGCACAACATCTTGTGCCTGGTAAATTTTGAGTTCTTTTTTTCCCCCTGAAGTTTTCAGTAAAGCCAAATAAAGTGACTTTATTTGACTGTTACTTAAAATTTGGGGGTTAACCCCTCCAGTGGTGAAGCTGCAATGGGGCTGGGGGGGGGAGTGCCCTGGACACACACCGTTGGCATAATGTGAGGGCAGGAAATGGGTGGGGCATGGGTAGATTGGGGTGGGGAATGGGCAGATCAGGGTGGGGCATAGGCAGGGCTATATTTGGCTCTTCCGAATACACTTAAAAAAACAGTAATAGTAAATTAAAAATTGCAAATATTTTTTTTTGCAATTTAAGTTTATTTGAATCACTCCCTAGTTCATAAGAGCCTTTTAATGAAGATAACAGGGGTATACTGTAATAGAATGGTTAAATCATCATCTGTTTGCTGCATACACAATGTTTTCAGTGATGCTTTCACAGTGATTGTTGCTGATGTAGTGTCTTTTCCTGTATTGTATCTAATGTACCTGCATTCTGCATTGTACCTGCATTCTGAATCATGTCTAATATTCTGAGTTTATTTCAGACTTCTGTAATCCTAGCCCTAGTAGTAGTAGGAGGAAAGCTAGTCAAACTCAGTTTTCCAGATTAGAGTACTCCACTCTTAACCACTACCCTCGCTGGCTCATCCTATTGATCTCATCAACTTACACTACCTATACTGCCTTGAGTCTCAGTGAGAAGGGTGGGCTATAAATGTAGTAACATAAATAAAAATCTATTCTTTTTAAAAATATTTCTAGTGGCTTACTGAAGAAAATGGATTAGAACTTTAATCTTTCTACCATAACATTACCCTACCAAGCAAATTCTTGTGCCACAACTAGAACTTAGACCCAGTGGTGGGATTCAGCAGGTTCGCACCACTTCAGCAGAACTGGTTGTTAAAATGGCGCTTGTAAACAACCAGTTGTTAAATTATTTGAATCCCACCACCAGAACCAGTTGTTCAACTATTTGAATTCCACCACTGCTTAGACCCCTTCTCTTTTGCTGCCAGCTTGGCTTCTTGGTGTAAGGCACTAAAGAGCAAATAGCACCTCTTTGGAGCCCAAATATAGCTCAGCATCTGCAGCTGTTGTTTTCCATAGTACACCGATAAATGATGGAACTGTAAGCGCATAGCTAATCTAGCACCTGGATTCAAGGTGAAGGCTTACATATGGAAATCCATTTGCAGTGTACTTATAATTGTAAGGAAAAGAAGAATTGCGTATTTTATTTGGGCACACTGGTAACCACTGTATACAGTACTGGTCCCTGCAAAGAAGAATTGCTTTCCTGAATATTTTGGAGACAGGCAAGTGTTAAACGTGCTTTTAAAAAAAGAAGCTTAAAATATTCTGTACACGTACATTTTTTTAAAATTGAAAATCAATGTGTAGATTATGGGAAACTGTATGTAGAACCTTATCAGCCCTGCTACAAACAAGAGTTCCCTGCCACCTCTGGAGCTTAGAAAATGGATTTGTCAGAGAACAAAGGCCCAACGCCAGTTGGTGCTGCTGGCACCGTCAAAAAAGGATGGAAAAAAGCTTATAAAAATATATGCAAAACCTGCAAGAAAAATTGGCTATCACCAGGTAAATTTCAGAATCTTTCATTTCAGTGGAGATGGAGGCCAAACTACTTTGTAGGAACACAACAAGTGGAAATGTGTCACCTATATCATCAGGTGGTAACCACTGTGTACAGTAGTTTCTACCTGCATTTGAACTGGGATTGCCAATCTCCAGGTGGGCTCTGGGAATTTTCCAGAATTATAACTTATCTCCAGACTACAGACCAGTGCCCCCTGAAAGCAAGCTGTATGGCATCACAAACCTGCTGAACTGCCTCCCTTCCCCAAACTCCCCCCCCCCCTGCCCCCCCCCCCCAAATTTCTAGCCATTTCCTAACCTGTAGCTGGGAACTCCACTTTGAACTGCTACATTTACAGTACAAAGGAATACAAATGAAGGAAACAAGCTTTTTTGTTCTTATTTATGGAGTCAATCATCATATACACATCGACATTTATGTGTATATACACATCATACACATCATACACATCATACACACATCATACACTCACGTGCACCATCAAGTCACTGTTGACTTAAAGCAACCCCATGGGGTTTTTGGCAAGAAACAGTCAGAGATGCTTTGTTATTGCCTGTCTCTTCATGGGCTGTGAGAGTTCTGAGACAACTGTGACTGGCTTAAGATCACTCAGTAGGTTTCATGAGGAGGAGTGAAGAACTGAAGCCAGTTCTCCAGATTAGAGTCTACTGCTCTTTACCACTACACTATGCTGGTTCTCCCATCTCCCATATGAGGTCCAAATCAGATAGGCCACTGTTTGGGCACAGGTGAGTTCAGTTTAGGTTGGAACCACAGCAGAAGGAAAAGGGGTATTTACCCATTAAGTCCACTTCATCTGCTTTGCTGCCTGAAATGGCTCCAGAGAACCATTATGCCCTCAGTTTGGGGAACTTAACACTTAAGTTTCCTCATTTGGGAAAACAGCAGCTATTTGGGGCTGAATCAGGTTGGGAAAACGATACTGGGTAATTTGAAACTTCTCTCCACTTATGCAATAGTCTGTGTATAAAAAACTTTAATGGAAACACAAATGTCTCATTTGGCCTTGTTGGTTGCTTAACTGCTGGTTTTGGGGGTAGGGGTGGAAGAAAGTGATTCTGATTGTGGGCCATCAGGTGGTGACAAAAAGAGACAATTACTCAAAGTTCCCAGAAGGCTTAATGGCCAGTCAACATGATATGCTCAGCCTCTTCCAAATTCCATGTAATTTCTCTACTATCTCAGGTGTTCTTTGAAAACCAACCCAGAGTTCTTATAAAGATGTCAAATCTGGGTTGGGAAAGTCATGGAGATTTGGGGATGGAGCTTGTGGTGGTATGCAGGGTTTGGGGAGGGACCTCAGTGGTATATAATGCCATAGAATTCACCCTCTAAAGAAAGCCATTTTCTCCTGGAAATGTAATTCTAGGAGATCTCCAAAACCACCAACTGGAGCAGACAAACCTAATCCAGAACGACTGGCCAGATAAACACTGCTCTGTATGTTGCTCAAAATGTTCAAAAGCTCATCCATCTTTTGATTTTTTTACAGGACAACCTAGGAAATGAATTGCAACAATAAAGCACAGCTGAGAATTACCTTGGCCACCTTTGTGGCCCAGGAGTGGGCAGGGAGAAGGGCGGGCTTGGCACTGGTGTCTAGCCCAGCAGGCAGGGCCATTTTGCTGCTGACAAGAATATGTGATGTAGGTGGAGGGGGTGGGGCCGCAGCCTTATAAGGGCAGGCTGGGCCTCCCCATGCCTCTCTTCCACTTGAGCCACAATGGCTTCTTTTCTCTCTCCCTCACATTACTTGGCAGCTGTTTATCAGGCCATGTGGAGCAGTGGGAAAACAGCTTTTTAGCTTAGTGCCTCTAGGCAATGGAAGGAAGCCTGAATTGAGCAAGATAGCACCAGCAGACTTGCAGCAGCAAGTGATTGGGAATTGGTGGATTGTGTCCGGCAGATTGCAGTACAACCTCGAGTGGCACACGGGGAAGACAACAAGGGGCCTGCTGCCCAGTGGTAACAGGGATACCGCCTTCTCAGATTAGAGTCTGCTCATGTGGAGGAATCAAACCCGATTCTCCAGATTAGAGCCCACCTGCTCTTCACCACTATACCACTTTGGCTTCTTGGATGGTCCAAACAGACCACCTACATCTGTTTCCATTGGTGGGCACAAAGCTGGCTGGGTCCAACCTAATGTATGGATCCTATTTTTGTTAAAAAAGAAGGAAAACCATATATAAATTTCCATAGGCTTCTGTTCAGTAGGAGAAGAACTGGTTTATAGGGGAGGAACTATTCATAAATTTAAGAAGCTCTGTCACTCCCATAACAACAATCTCTTAGCCTCTCTGCTAGCTTTCTGTTGGATTATGTTAATGATTGTTATTAGAGTGTGATCCCTCTTGTGGATGTCAGATGTGCAGTAAGACGCATCTGGCACCAGGCCTAGGTCCAGAGAATGGTACAGCCAACCTTGCCAACAAAGCATAACACTCAGCAAATAGGACGACGAGGAGCAATCCATTAAGAGACAAAAATGCTAAGGATGCAGAAGTGGAGCAAAAGCAAACAGTAGCTGAGAAAGGTTATGTATGAAGCAGGCTGGAGGTGGGGACATGTAAATGTAAGTTGCACCAATCGTATGAAGCCTTTTCTGGCGTGAACTTGAAAGGGACATCATTGCCTTAGGGATTCCCTGAAACTCTATCCACTGACAAATTTCTGTATGCTCTACTGTCTTCAGGCAAGCAAACGTTAAAAACAAACAAAATTTTAGCATCTTCGCATGCTCATGGAAGCAACTGAATGGAAGTTGCTGAGCTTCTGAACCAGATCAAACTGCTGTGATGTAGTGGTTAAGAACAGGTGGAGTCTAATTTGGATAACCGGGTTTGATTCCCCAATCCTCCACATGAGTGGATGACTCATATGATAAACCAGATTTGTTTCTCCACTCCTACTTGCCTGCTGGGTGACCTTGAGCTAATCACAGTTCTCTCCAAATTCTCTCAGACCCACCTACCTCACAAGATGTCTGTTGTGGGGAGAGGAAGGGAATGCAATTGTAAGCTTCTTTGAGTCTTCTTACAGGGGAGAAAGTGGGGTACAAATCTAAACTCTTCTCCTACGTTGAACATAAAAATTAAAAACTGCTTTTCTGCCATTTCTGGGCATTACATGAGATAGCAAGGAAAGCACTAGGGATTGCACAAGATCCTGTGCAAGCAGAACTGTGCTATGACTATTTATGTTTCCACTTGTGCATCACAGGATCTAAGCCTATGGTTTTACCAAAGAGTTTTAGAAGAATCCTGGAGTGTGGTCCCAATGTCATGACATCACTTTGAGGTTTGCACCAGAAGGGATGTCGTAGCATCAGAACATCATCAATTTTCTCTTGTTTTCCCCTACCCTACTGAACAGTGACTGGGGATGGAGGCTGCCGGATGGGAGGTCTCCCACTGGAGCTGGAGCTTTGGGAACAAGCAGTTCAAATACAGTTGACAAGACAATAAATTAAAGGACCTTTGAACCACAGCTTTCACATCATCTTAATTAGGTTACTATTCTCAGGTGTAGCTAATTAGCTAGAACATCCTGTTATCACAGCATAAAAGCAAATAACTGGTATCTTTGTTTGTTAATTGCCTCGCTAGGAACAAATAGATAGAGAAGACATGAGTGTGTTGCGGAAAAGGTATAATGCTGATAAAGCTAAAGAACTTTGTTGTCCTAAGCAGAGTTATGCCCTTCTAAATCCAATGGTTTTAATGGACTTGGAAGGGTATAACTCTTCATAGAATTATGCTGCAAATTGGAAAGGAGGTACACAACAAAGTTGGCTTCTGTAATACAAATAAGTCCAGATCAGAACTTTCTTTAATATACTGTCATACATACCCTAACATGCCAAAAAAATCAGCAATGAAGTATTCAGAGTGGAAATATAAAAAAAGAAGATATGGATCCAGCATTTTTAAAATGGCAATAAAAGGGTCTCTCTCTCTCTCTCCCTCTATCCTAAAAAGACTACGGCCACACAGTGCAGAAAATCTACAACAGTCAAATGTAATGTGAGTTTGTCAGCATCCACACATTCTCATGGAAGTAACTGAATGGCAGTTGCTGAGCTTCTGAACCAGACCAGATACTTGTTTTGCAGCTGCATTTTGTGTTGTGTGTTGTACAAATCCTTGAAATGCAAGAACTGAGGCTTGTACTTTCATTATCTCTCCTTGTTTTTTTTTTAAAGCACATGTAAAAAGGGCCATATGACTATAAACATACTTTATTAACTTTTCATCCCCACTATTCTCTCCAGCTGGGACCCAGTGCAGCTTAAATTGTTGTCCTTGCCTCCATTATATCATCACAACAACACTATATAGTAGATCAGGCTGAAACAGTGACCCAAAGATACCCTGCAAGGTTCCATGTCAAAATGGAAATCTGAGCCTGGCTCTTCCAGATTCTAGCCCAGCATAAAAGCTGCCGTACTGGCTCTCACATGGTTAACCTTTGCCTGGAAAGGCGACTGGCATCCTGGTGTGGACCAGATCCAAGAAGTTTAACTACAGAAAATCAATAGACCCCTATAAGCTCCTCCCCGCAAATCATGAAAATGAAAATAACGCTAAAGGCACAGGTGGGGAGATATAGGATGCAATGGACATTGAGAAAATTCCAAGTTTAAATTGACTGACATTATCTCAGAATCTGCAGTTTATTTGTAATTTTCCCTGAGAAAAACATGTTTGTGTGAGATAGTGATTCAAATACAGACAATATCAGCAGAGAAGAAGAGTTTGGATTTATACCCTGCCTTTTTTTCCTGTAAGGAGACTCAAGGTGGCTTACAAGCTCCTTTCCCTTCCTCTCCCAGAACAGATACCTTGTTAGATAGGGGGCTAAGACAGGTCAGAGAGAACTGTGACTATCCCAAAGTCACCCAGCAGACTTCCTGTGTAGGAGCGGGGAAATAAATCCAGTCAACTCTAGTGGAGGAGTGGAGAATCAAACCCAGTTCTCTGGATTAGAGAATCAAACCCAGTTCTCCGTTCTTAACCACTACACCACACTGGCTAACAGAGGAGTTAGTGATATAATTTCCATATGTTAAAATAAGTAGAAAAGTACTGACAACTGGATCCATCAGGACAACTTCAAAATGTTTGAAAATACCAGAGGACAATCTGAAAAGTTTTCCTGCCAGACAAAATTACAGAACCAATATATTTTGTGGACTTTTAAAATGATAATTAGGGCCAGTTGGTTGTCTACAACTATACATTTCCTTATTGACTTCATTTATACTCTGACTTTCATCCCAAGGTGGACCCAAAGCAGCTTATATTGTTCTCCTTGACTCCATTATGTCCTCACAACAACACTGTGAGATAGATTAGGCTGAGACCCAGTGACTGACCCAAGGTCACCCAGGAAGTTTCTAATCCTAAAGCCAAATAAGGATACAACCCCAGGTCTCCCAGATCCTAGTCTCACTCATTGCCACACCACTGTGGCTATCTTTTTAATCTTTTAAATATTGAAATGCTCAGTTTTGTGCATGCATTCCCTATTTTTCAATTATTCCATTCTTTCGAGATGGTTTACCCAACAGTTGTTTCAGCAGCTGCCCTCTGCTTCCATGTCATTTTTTTTTACAATATGGTGAAGGAAACACCATATGGTGAAATTTTAGATGTCCTCTCTTCCTGATGCATCATTTCAATAAACTCTTTTAACAGGGGAGGCGACGTGCAAATAGATGGGCAAATGGATACTTTGGAAGGAGAAATTAAATCCACACTCCTGAGTCTAAGAACCCCAAGTGGATACTTAAATTCTAGTCCTACCAACAGTGCTACTTACAACACTTTAGTTATTTCAGTAGCTTTGGTAACTAGAGTTCATTTTGCCCCTTAAAGATTAACAACACTGCATATGTTTCAGGGCCTCAAATGTTTTGTGCTTCTGATCGTATTTTGTAGCTGTCATCATTCATTTCCCAACTCTGATTACATTTTAATTTTTGAGGCTGACAGCACACCATCAGAAATATTCTGATAACAATTATCCCTTAATAAATTGATTTTCAAACTGCCTCCTTTTCTGACACCAAGTTGTGAAGGAATCCAGTGAAATGGTGGCAGGTTATAGTTGGGTTATTTCAGCTTCAAGCTATGAATATTTTCCTAGGAGTAAGCCTCACAAAATGAAATGGGACTTACCTTTTAGTTGACTTGCTTAGCATTGCAAGTTTGAATCCTATTTTTTATTAGAACAATGGCACTTGCAGATTTTCCCATTTGTCCCCTCTTGCTGTTTCTCTGAAATTATATCCCCAGAGAATAGTGCTCTACAAGAATGGTGTGGGGTCTGCAGTGGGACTTAGATTCAGCACAAATTGAACATGGATTACCAACAGGTATGGAGGAAAATACTGAAGCATCCCTCATTGGTGGTGACATGATGACATCACTTCCATTGTGAGTCAGAAGTATGTTGCTATAACACCAGCCTAGGCCTCCTTTGTTGCCATTAAGTCCTCTTGCTGGTTAGCTGATCGATGAGGGGAGGGGCTGGGGATCCCCATCCTGGTCAGGAACTTGCCAGCCCTGATAGATCATGACAGGATCATGGTCTAAGTTCTTGAAGGACAAGGCCCCAGAAGCAACACTGGAAATAGGTGAGATTGTTTCTCTCTAGGGCCATTTAAGTCTCATTCTTAGTTAAGAGTCTGGTTGGTTTGACTGCTTCATCTTAATCAATGTGTGACTATTTTGTGCCTGTCCTTCTGAGCTAGCAAACTGGTGCCTGGATGGGTGTTAGGAGTTTCTAGTTCCTGAAGGGTACTTTTCTGGATTTAGCATCCTGCTGATGAATAACCCAACAATGTTTATAAACCACTGCCTTTCTCATCTAACAAGTAATCTAGATTATGTAGTAAAGAAGACTTTTATTATGTGATTTTTTTGGGGGGGGGGAGTGGGTGGTAGGAGATAAATATGACAGTAGAGTTTTTTTTTATTGCTTGCTAGTGTATGCCCTTCTTAGTCAAATCTCCCTTGCTGGAGTAATTCAGATCCCGGCAGGCATCTTCCCCATCTCTTCTTTCTATGTTGGGGAATGTTGGCCAATTAGCCATTTATGTGGCTTCAGACAGACAACTATAGAACCATTTTCAGAAATGGATAATCCCAACTTTATTTGTATTTGAGTCAATACTAACAAACAAGAGAAAGCATATAGCTGAGCAAACATGCACTACTGAGCAAAGGGTAAGAATGAACAATAAATGCAGTCCTGTCTCCCTTATTTTGAGAGTTATCTCCTATGAGGTTGAATTAAGAGGTAAGAAGAATAAACAAAAGTTACCAGAGCTCTGTTTCAAGCCACCGTTAGAAGTCTCTCTTTCACAGCCATCCCTAGTCTTCTACATTCAAGGCTTTCTTGTTCTTAAATTTCTTGGTTCCAAAAACAAGTCTATATTGTTTTTGTTCTCTCTTTCTCTTCAAGGCAAGTGGGGGGAAACTCTCTAAAATCTCAGATTTCCCTAACAAAGGGAAGAGTTCTTCATGTAGAGCCCATCAGATCTCTCCTATCCTACCTGATGGGAAATCACTAGCATCCGTGAGGGATCACTGATTATGTGCTAGTGTATTAATGTCACATAGGGATCCCATCCTCAGGTGTGGCTTTGGAATCGCTCAGAATTACAGTGTGTCTCCAGGTTTCAGAGATCAGTTCTCCCTGGACAAAATGGCTGCTTTAGAGGGTAGACTCTGTGGCATTGTAATTCACTGAGGTCCCTGTCCTCCCCAGGGACCCCAGGCTCCACCCCCAAATATCCAGGAGTTTCCCAGCTTGCATCTAACAATCCTACCTGCCTCTCCTCCTCCACATCCCCCACTGGTGGATGGAAAGGATTTGGCAACCCTAGTGCCACCACTTAAACTCTATAGTTCTCTGGGCTACCATGCTGACAAAAAAAAGGCTGTTTCCTAGCGGGCAGGCTGAAGGATACCCCTACCCCCGGATCTGTAAGTTTTGCCTACCAGTAAAGGTCGTTTGAGGTTAACCTCCGGGTGTTCACAGTGGGAATATAGTAAGTCACAGCCATTGCAGAGTTCACCTACATGTCTTTCACACACTGTTAGCTTACCTTTGCACTGCTAAGGCTCATGTGGTTTTGCTACTGTGAATATTTAATACAGTTAATATATCTTTGACAAACAGTATTTGTGCTGGGAGCAATCTTTTTTTCTGGAAAAAAAACCCTTATGTAACTCATAACTGGGGTTGGGCTTTTTCCTGCCACAAATCAGATCCAGAGGATGGATGGGAAAGGCTTGTTTAGTGAGGTATGCATCACTTATATTGGGTATTTAGGTTGCTAATGCCTGTCTAAATGCAGTACAGAGCGAGAGGAAAAGGCTGCCGTTAATACAGATGAATACAAGCTATCTATTGGCATTTAGATTAATGCAAGTTTAAGTACATGCCCTTGAGGTTCATGTTCTTTTTCAAACATGAAAAGCTGAGATTATAAGAATGGAATCTTATACTTATCCAACAGCTTAGCTCCCAACATTTCATAGTGGAAACTGGAACAAGCCAGAATCTCTCTTGAACTCTCCATGAAATTTAGCTAGCATCCCTTTTCCATTTGATATGCCTTTCTCCTTCTCCCTGCATGTCCTCCGCAATAGTATCTGCCCGGTCTACTTACAACATGGAGGTTTCCACATGATGCACTGACCTCATCGAGGTTTCTGCTTTAATATGATTTTTTTGTTTGTTCATACTCAACAATTGGTGTGTTGAGTTTTCTAGCTTGTCACCTCAGGGATCCATCTCATGAATTGCATGATGAGTCAGCATTATTTTTAAGCCCATGGTACCTTTAACATCTGCAGTATATCCATGATGGGGGTGTGTGACGTTTTTAGGCACGTCATGCATAACTTTTCTTGTTTACTGCATTGTGTTCTGATTACAAACTATCTGAAAGAACTGAGACTGTCTAGCCATCAGTATGCCCATGGTTCTCACTGAAAATACTGGATTATGATGAAGCTTTTACAACTTCCTTGGTAAGTTAACAATCCCATGGGATATGAAATCACTAGAACATGGGGTGGAGAACACATCACAATGGGAATCTTTTTTTAGATAAAGAAAAGCCTTAATGCCACACAAAGAGGCATATTGGGGGGAAATGGCACCCGGAGACAACCCCTTCTATGGTTGTCTCCCCATGCTTGGGTGAGCTCGGGGCAGGGCAGCTCACCACTGAGCCCCATCCACCGGCCTCTGTGCAGAGAGAGTCATGCTCCCCGCACCCCCAGTCTCCAACCGGCAGGGTCTGGGGAGGCCTGCAAAAGGCCTGTGGTGGGGCCTCCTACTCTTGAGCCCCACCCTTTGTACAGGCCCCACCCTGTTCAGCCCTGCCCCACCCCGCCATGCCCCCATCCTCTGTACCACCCTGCCCAGCCTCTGTGCAGCTGGCAGGGCATACTGAGGGCCTGGGGAGGCCTGCATGGAGGCCAGGGGATGGGTCTTGGTGGCAGCAGGCGACCCACCTCTGAGCACGGCCCTCATTCCTGAGCCGGCCTACAGGGAGGCAGGGGGCTAGGCTCATTGGTGTGTGGCTGAGGCACATGCCTTTTGGCTATGTGTGGGGTGCCTGGTGCCCCCTCGTGACCAAAAGGCATTCACCTGGGGACATGGGTGACCCCATGTTCCTATAAGCCATATGCCTCTGGCTACACAATATATGTCATCTGCAACACTCAGCACATGGGGCAAATACACACCCCATACACTTTACTAACTTACACTAACTTGCCTAAAAGTCTTTTAGAAATCTGTGGTTAGAATTTTTGATCTCATATGGATATGGCTTAAGAACATAAGAAAAGCCCTGCTGGATCAGACCTGTAGTCCACCTAGTCTAGCATTCTGTCTCATACAGTGGTCAAAGAGTTCCTCTGGAGATCCAACAATAGAGTATAGAGACCAAGACTTTCTCCTGATATTTTCAGAGGTTTACTTTCTCTGACCATGGAGGTTTTCTTTAGTCCTCTTAGGTTGTAGTCATTGGTAGACCTATCGTCCATGAATCTGTCTAAAACCACATATAACTGTGACTTGAAAACATTTCATTGTATTTGCTATTTTATAGGCTCAGGTAGGGAAGGAAGGGAAGCAGCTTAGTAGAGAACCCAGCAAGGATAAGTTGCACCACAACCTCAATCTGGTCAAATTTCAAAACTACAGGAAACACATAATTGTCCTATGATACACTGTAATACTTAACAGTTCAAAGCAAATCTTGCTTGCTGTAGTATATGAAATGGCATTTTTGTGCAAGGTAGAATCTTAATGCATGTATGTAGGTTTACATGTCTGTGCACTGGAATCAAGGGTTGTCCGATTGTTCATCAGATATTTAACATCTAGATACTTTGGGGAGGGAGAACTAAAATTCTAGAATGGGGTAGACAACTTCTCCCATATGAGCCTAATGGTGGGGGGCCAGATCATTTTGCTCAGTGCAGCAACTTCCTTATTGCAATCCAAAAGGAACATGCAGTTGATCCAGGGGTAGAGCACAGCCCTGAGGCTTCTTTAGGACCTGTAATGGTGACATCATCAATTGGAGTTCCTTCTGACCCTGCACAGAAAAAATGCTAGCAACATCCGATTGCTATTTCATTGTACAACGTTCATGAAAAAGTGTGTTTTCCCTGGCAATCCCTTGCATGTGCCATTTTTTTCTCCTTTTTTTGTTTAGAGGGAACTATGTTCAAAGCTACGATGACACAGGTAAGGTAATCACAGCTGCTCAAAGGACTGGCCTACTTCCCATTAAGAAGCATTGGATAGACCTGGCCTCTGTGGACTGTCTTAGTTTTTTCTGTGAAAATGAAAGTAAATGCTCTAACAAGGGAAGGGGGGGGGGTGAAAGGCGGGGAAAATAAAAGACGTCTGCTGTGCAGGCAACAAAGACAATAACGGGTTTTTTAAATGTCGTAAGAACATTTTATTTGTGCTGTTCAATAGGAAAAAACCAAGTCGGTTCTTGTTAAAAATGCCCCCAGGGCATCTAATTTGTGCTGTGTAGAATGGGCCCTTGTCTCTTACAGAGTGACCCTTTTTGCTTGGCCACCAAGAAAATCAAGGCAAAGAAAGCAATTAACTGAACTTAATTTTATTCTCTTGGATTATACCTATAGTCTTATTGAGAATGCTATAGTTATGATTCCAGAACTGTTCCTTATTTCATTGATTTACAAATGCAAAAATTTTATGGTGGTTGCAATATTAGAATTTCTTTGGATTTCAAATGTTTTAAATGCTTACAGTATATACTCATGTATAAGTCGGCAAGCATATAAGTTGAGGCACCTAGTTTTACCACAAAAAACTGGGAAAACATATTGACTCATGTATAAGTCAGGGGTGTGAAATGCAGCAGCTACTGGTAAAGTTCAAAAATAAAAATAGATACCAATAAAATTACATTAATTGAGGCATCAGTAGGTTAAATGTTTTTGAATATTTATTTCAAAGAAAAACAGTAAACTAGCTATGTAAGTGGAAAAGAGGATCAACAAAAACAATATGGTCTCAACGATAACTTTAAGAGTACAAAAACCTTTGCTCAATCAGCAACCAAGCTAAAACACAAGAATTAAAATCCTTCAAAACTGGATTTTTGGTCAGGGGAGGAATGTTTATGTTAGCAGTACCAACATTTCTGAGTATCTTTAGGAGACCCTCCTGATGATACCACCCAGGTTTGGTGAAGTTTGGTTCAGGGGTCCAAAGTTATGGACCTCAAAATGTAGCCCCATCTACTATTAGCTCCCATTGGAAACAATGGGGGATGGGAGCACCCACTTTGGGGATCCATAACTTTGGACCCCCTGAACCAAACCTTACCAAACCTGGGTGGTATCATCAGGAAAGTCTCTTGAAAATCCCTGAAATTTTGGTGCTACTAGCCTAAAAATTGCGCCCCCTGGAGGCCAACAAAATAAAAACCCTAAAATATTTTTTAAAATACACCTCACTTGTGTATAAGTCGAGGGGGGCTTTTTCAGCACAAAAATGTGCTGAAAAAGTCGACTTATATGCGAGTATATACGGTACTCGATTGCTAATATATTTTAGATTGTCAAGGTCTACAGCTGTATAAATCTGTCTGTCTGGGGAAAAAAGACCCCAAAATAGGGGTAATGATTTAGAAAAGATAGGAAGCAGAAAACAGGAATCGTGAAGTAGAAACACTTATATTGCTGCCACCCTCGAATACTAGCACAGGAGTGCCTGGTTTGCTTACTAATCCACTCACCACTTATCTTCTTGACAAGTAGCAGCAGGTAATACACTTTATAAATGGAGAGATCAAATGTGTTCAAGGGGTCAAACTCTACTCTGGAAAAAGACTTTCCCTTAATTCCATTCAATCCTTCCTCACTATGTCTCCAAACATGTGTGATTATTCTTCAAGAGCACATATATCTCTTCAGTGATAGGACTGTGTAAAAAGAACCCTCCACACATAGCCTCATGCATTGCCTTTCTTATTTGCAGTTTAAACTCTACTGTATTGAAGAGAAGGTCTTTAAACTTTGTGGTGGATCTTCTCACCTTCCCCACAACACCTCTTTCATTACTGAAACCTAAACATTCCTAGTATGTCATTCCACTAAAGCTATTTCTAGAAGATTATTAAGTGGTCCAAAGCACTGTTATTCTTTAGTTACATAGGATTGGACCCATGTAGCTTTTTCCACTCAATCTCACTTAACTCCCATATGTGATATAGTCCTTGTCCCAAATCGCATTGCCCATGCAGGATCCATGATCCCCAGCATAGAATTGTTCATGGTCAGAAGGGACTTTTTGCTCCCTTTTTCATCAAAGGAAAAGCTGGTTGGCTTCAACCTAGTTTGTCAGACTGGCAGCAATTGTGACCCAACAATATAAAATAGCCCTTCAGTTGTATGCAAATACTAGCCCATCAGGGAGGAATTCTGCACAGCTTTCTCCCCAAAATTTTGCAAAATGGTCTATTTCAGCCAAAGACAGTTTTATTTGAAAACACTAAACTAGCAATCTTTCCCCCCAAGATGGGTTCAAGATGTCCCCTGCTTGTTGTGTGGAGAGCAGGAAACATTTTATTTTTTCCTCCCAAGTTGAAAGCTCTTACTTTTGTTTTCTCCGCTGCTTATGCCCACCATTGTCTGCTATTTCAGGATTCTCCAGGCTGTCTGCCATTTGCTGAATGTTTCCTGCATACATTTCCTCAGCTGGCATTGTGAATTCCCACCATTTCAATGATTTAAGTATAAATCAGTAATGTCTGCAGATTATACAAATGTCTTTTTCTTTTCTTTTTTGTTATTTGTGAGCTATCTTGAAAGCTAGAAGATACATGTGAATCAGCACTATACACAGATTTCAAGTCTCTGAACCTCTGTAGCTTTGAAGATACCTCTCAAAAGATTTTTTTTAAAACGAAAAGAACTGTGGTTTCTGGGAAGACTTTATTCTCCCATATTGTGTGGACAAAAATAGGCAAAACGGTTCTTTTTGTAATGCTTGATTAGAGATTTTATTTGTGCTGTACAGAAAAAGCTTATAACTTTGTGAGACACCCTATGATTGTAGAATGACCATAAAGAGCTTTGCCACCTATAAGAAGTGGCTGGCAGATGAACTGGTGTTGTGTCATAGTTATGTTATGGCCTTAACAGGGGCATGGGGTAATAGTTAAGAGCAGTGGACTCCAGTTTTGAAAACTGGGTTGATTCCCGATTTCTTCAAATGGGCCAGTCACAGTTCTCTCAGAACTCTCTCAGTCCACGTGGACACAGGCAATAGCATGTCACATCTGAACATCTCTTGACTTGAAAACCCTACAGGGTTGCCACAGGTCCGCTATTACTTGACAATTTCCACCCCCACCAGACTGTGTTGGGCAAAGACGGTGCTGCAACGGGGACAGTAGCTGTTCTTGGGCAGAACAATCGCTGAACACCATTGTCACAATGATTGCCTGCCAAGAAGTCTATGGATTCACCCATTTGGATTGAAAGTCAAGGACAATTCTGAAAGTCAGTTAGCAACTGATATTCCAGGTCACTAGAAATGGCTTCATTGTGTTCCAATAGAGCTGCATATTCTGGATTGCAGACATTTCATTTTTATTGGGAAAATCTTCAAAAAGCCACTCACCAACAGGTTTCTTCCTGTTCGCAAGCAGTTCTAAAAGATACAGTGGTGGTGTGTTTGCTTTCTGCCTCAGGCGTGAAGAACAGCAATGGTTGCAAGGCCAATTTTGATTCCAGGTCAGAGATTTTCTTTTTACGAATCTCAGAACTAACTGGATAGTTCTTTGAAAAGGTACTATGTTGTGTCTCAAAGTGTCTTTCAACGTTGTGCTTTTTTGGGGATTGCAACAGCTAACGAGCACAACAAACACACATCTTTGCCTTTCATATACCCTAAACAGTATTTTCCTTCCTAGTCAGAATTTTTTTAAAAATAGGTCCTGCTGTTTGCTTGCTTGCTTGTTTTTTGTTTGTTTTTGCTAGGTTCCCCACTCATTTTGATAATGGTAGAAAATAGAAACATATTAAATGTGCAGTTTCTTGCCCCCTCCCCTTCCTACTCCTGGGTAATGGTGCTCAAGAGAGAATGAAGACCACTGGCAGTGGGCAGGGTTTTCCTCCCCACACTCCCTTCAAGCTAGTTAGCTAGGGAGGAACCACCGGAACCAACCAGGCCTAGAGGTGAAATAAAGCATCCCATATCAAATAGCATTTGGGAGGAAAGGGAAAGAGTAAGTGTCAACAATTACAAGAATGACAAAGCTACAAAAAAGAGAGCCATAAAGACTGTAGCAAATAAAAGAAGTTACTTAAGCCAGGTCAGCAGGACAGAGGGAAGCTCTCTTCCGTGTGCTAAAACAGACACTCAATCAAAATCCACTTGCTAAAACATTGTCAAATCTGCCACATTCTGGGTCAGTGTCCGTGGATGCAAGAAAATAGCTCCCATGGGTTACATGAAGCCTTTAAAAGTCAATTTAGGCATTGGTAGCAATGCAGCCTAATAAGAATTTTTCTACCTTTTTCAGTCTACTGGCCTAAATAACTTACAGCAATTAGATGTGCTCAAGCACGAGCCAGTTCCACTTGCATCCAGATTGTATGCCATTATCATTAGAACCAAATTTTGATGGGCTGTTCAGATGCATTCAAACACGTCTGCCTGTTTATAAAAAATAGTGTCTGCACAAATCTAGTCACTTGCTGGCCCCTTCTGCACACGCAAAATAATGAGTTTTCAAACCACTTTCACAACTGTTTGCAAGTGGATTTTGCTATTTCGCACAGCTTCAAAGAGCACTGAAAGCAGTTTGAAAGTGCATTATTCTGCATGTGCGGAATGAGCCTATGGCACCTGTTCGCCCCTTCCAAATTTAAAAGGCGTGTTGCTACATATTTTGAAACATCAGCATTTACATTTGGATCTTGTGACTGCCTTCCACTGTTGGGTCCCATAACTACATTCTACCCAACTGAATGCCAAAACACAGAAGCTAATAAAATTTCTACAGCAAAATTGAACTGATGGGCATTTTAGTCAGGCAGCAAATAGCAAAAATGCAATAATCCAATTCAAGGATCAATTCCCATGTAGGGCACACCATTTAAACAAGGTAAGCCAAATAATTGTGTTCACTACAAAGGCCTCAGTATGCCTAATGCTGTAGGATTAGTTCCTAACTGTTGTCATGATCATGACTTTTCTGCAACAGATTTTTGCTCTAGCTCAGCTTCTTAATTGCATCATTTCCCCTTTCCCTTACACAAAGGGTTATTTACCAGTCATTGCTTTCTCTGTTTTTCTTTGAGTTCTCCCCATGTAAGTGTGTGTGATGTTTGTGATGGGACCTACTTATGCAGACAGTTGAATTTTGCAGTCATGATTTCATTTTGTATACTATTTTGCTGCCAGCTGCCTTTTAAACAGCATTTTCATCCTGTCTTTTTAATCCCTTCTTTGGTTAATAAAAATTTAAAAATTTAGTCCACAAAAATACCACCGCAGTCTATAATCTGTCAAAGATGCTAAAAGTTCAGAATTGGAGGTATATATAAGAAAAGCCACATACGCGGACATCCACCTGCTATCAGGAAAACATCTCCCAGCAGTGGTGTAGGGGACAGGGGGATGTCTTGCCCCAGGTGCACACCAGGGGGGGGGGTGTGGGGGAGTGGCGGTGTGGGCAGTAGGGGGCATGGCAGGGGCACAGGGCGGGTGCAGTTCCCCCTCACTATGGCTCTGCCTCCCAGACCCTAGTTCAGCATCCTGATCATTATACCATTTTGACTATATGGTGGGAGCAGGCCCAATTCTCTTTGGTTCACATTAAGTTCTATGGATAAATTGAACAAGTTGCAACCATAGCCTACAACTGAAACAGGTCTAGGCCTGCCCTTCATATTAAATATTGAAGTCTCCAGAAATTGGGTGCTAGCGTAAGCCCCAATCCCTGAACCATATTTGAGTATGTCTGACTGTTTTCTCCCACATGAATGAATGGTTGCCACAAACTACAATGGGATGCAATTGTGGTGGTGGTGGTTGTGTTGGGTTGGATCCAAACCACTTTTCCCCTGCCAAAAAGGGAAGGAGAGATTGCCTTTAAGCACCCACAAAAAGGCTACGCTGAGGATTGTGGGACCTGCATGAACAAAAGCCAGGAGAGACTGGAGCCGTGGAATGCAGGAAACCTCCTGAGTGAGGATGGGCAGAAGATCTGGCTGAAACAAAACCACTAGTCTCTAATGACTGAGATCTTCCTAGGAAAGCCCTGCAATCCCTCCCCCCCTCAAGTTATTGCAGTATATCAGTCCTCTCTCCACATACTAATACACAAAGAATCTGTCATAATGATAGACAACTGTCTATTATTTAATACACATCATAAACATGAAAACAGTAATGGAAAATTAAACCAAAGGACCATGTTAAAATATCTGAGAAGACAAATAAAGCTACATACTTTACCCAAGAGGCAATCATGCCTGAGAATAACATAGGGCTTTCTTGACTGTGAAAAATCACTCTATGGTCCCAACGGATTTGGTTGCTGTTTTCTAATATGGCATTTTGTTAGTCTGAAATTAAGTGTTCAACCTAGACTTGTGTGATTACAGTTCATTCAGGCAGAAGAAGAGTATGATTTTCAATATTTCACATTCACAAATCATGTAGGCAATTAACTATTGTCTTTTTCTCCTTTGCCCCCATTAGGTAGTTCAGCCATAAGTGGTCAGAGAGTTTGTTTATTATAAAGGTTGCTTTAAATTTTCCTGGTGGAGGGTTAGGCTCATTTCTTGTGTCTGAACATATTTCTGGACTGAGTGAATTCATGTTCTTCTGGGCATTCAGTAAAGGGATGGTGCTGTTTTGATCACATGCCCAAAGGACTTCTCATCCAACCTTTGGAATATACATGGGAAGCTGTTGGACATGTCCAATTTGGTATAGTAAACACACTTTGTGTTGTGAATTATCTATGTGGTGAACTATAATGGAGTCACTTCATTTTGTTTTAAATACTGTGTGGCATCCCCTAACCATATATCAGATTGATTTTTTGAAGTGGCTCTTTTCTGATTTGTTTTTCAGATTACTTAGCCTGTGGCAAAAGTCACAATTCTAAAGACTTCCAGTGATATTCTTCATCAACAGAATGAGTTCTCAACACTTCTCCAGTTGGCAAGCTGTGCTTTTAAACTGCTACTTGGTCCTCAATATTTTTGACAGTGGCCAAGGACCTCTTTTCTGTCCCCATGCTTTCCTTTCCACCCATCTATCTTCATGTCTCTCCATCCAATTTGGCTTTTGGGAATGTTGCTTGGGATTTACAGATAGGAGGGTTGATGGGTGCCTCTAAGGATAATTTGATTACGGGCTTTGGTATACAAAGGCTAATGACCCTAAGTATGGAAATACCCAAAACAGATGCACTTTTTCTGTGGAAGAAGGTTATGGCTCCAATATGTATATACTGTTTTGGGTAACATCGTTTTTAGTGAACATAGGCATAATCTCAGCCAGAGGAACAAGGAGGTATTTTTCACTATCTTGCATGTGGTTTGTGCTCTTTTGTGGACCCTCATCAGTCAAGCATTGAGTATCAATGCAAACTGTATACTGGCTTTACACAATGCACTGGGGACATACGGATTGATGTGAATGTGGTCTTGGATCCTCCAAATGATCTATCTTTGGTCTTAGAATCTCAACCCATACTGAAAGATCACTTGATTTCAATTAAATAAAATCTCTCTGTGAAAACAATCCTAAAACAAATGGAAATTATTAATAATGGTTTTTCAGATGGGAAACAATTGATCTTGAAGTTGGACATTCCTGTTCTAGGATGTTATTGTGATGTCTTTGTTGTCTTTACGATCCTTACAGGATTTTTATGGAAGCTGTTATAGGTTTGTAGCTTAACTGTCGTCAGGATTGTGGTGTCTGTATTGTTACTTGTAATATTGATAAACTATGCTTTTTCAAAACAAATGCAAATCTGACAAATAGAACTATAAGACTCTCTAAGGCCCCTTCCATAATGTATAGCAGGTTGCAGGTAGGATGAAGTAACCTGCTTTTCTGTTTTTGCTTTTGCATGTATCCATGCAGGCAGCGATTGGAGCTCACGGAAACAATGCAAGTTCCTGTCATGCCTTCACAGAGGTGTGTCTATTTTTTATTTATCTCCCACTGATGCATAGCTACACATACACAAATGAACTCCTACAGCAGTGGCAGGATTGAAATAATTTAACAACCAGTTCCAAAAGGACTCAGTGGTGGGATTACAACCAGTTCTCTGAACTAGACAAAAAATTAGCTACTGGTCCTACCGAACTGGTGCTAATAGAGTGAATCCCACCACTGCCCTACAACTATGCTGACATCTCACAATACCACAATACGACCCTTTGCGCCTGTGTGGCTACACAGATTTAAGCTGGAAAAGTTTTTTAAAAAGGAAAGCACAGCCGAATAAAGCGCCTCCTGCCTGACTGTTCACTTGCAAGTAGCTGCAACCCAGGATTTTGAAAAAGACTCACGGACAGTGCAATTCTCAAAAAAAACCCATTTGAGGAAAATAACACAGGGTAGACTCACTTTAGGTGCGGGATCCATGCGAAGTTCCTCCCCAAAACAGTTTCTGACTGTCCTTAACCCGTGTTTATTGGCCCATGCGGAAGGGGCCTAAGAGTCCTTGGCACAGTTGACATCTGGATTAATATACACTTGTCTGAATAATAATAGCCCCAAGAGAAAGTCAGTCTATCACTGAAGCACACAAAAGTTTTTTGCTAATACTTCCAATAAACTGCTTGCATCAGACGATATGTATGCTCTCGGATGGCTGTCCATTCTAGTTCATCATTTTTGCAGGAATCATAGAGGCCCCGGACTTGTGTTTGCATAAAAGTCAAGAAAGAGGCTGACAGGCTGAGGAATGAAAAAAATACTTTTTAAAAGATGGTTGGATGACAACTTCACTGTTTCCATCCTCAAGGCAAATTTGAGAGCTCTGTCAGCCAAGGCTACATGCCTTCAGTTGCAGCAGCAGATGTAAAGACAGCAACAACCATCTTTCAAATCTGACAGGGGCCAACTGGGATACCCCCAGCTCCTGTCTGCTAAACACAAAATAAAGAAAAAAGAACAGAAAATGAGCTGCTGAGATCCTTTTCTCAGCCATTTAGTATGCAGTGGGCCAGATCATGGGGTGTAGCAGAACTGCTGAGAGGGCAAAGAGGGTTTTTTTGAGTGTGTATAAAAATGTACCTTAAAGCTTAGCTTTTTTTCTCCCCTCCTCTGATCCTGTTCTTTTAATCCAAGAGTGCAGTTGAGCCAGAACTAGCTGAGACTGTGAAGGACGTTCTTGTCTCTTAGCATAGGAGAAAAGTAATGACTTTAATGTAAACATTTATCAGAGGAAGAAGCTATAGTGTTCTTAGACATACAAAGCAAACAGGCAGTCCAATCCAGAGGGACAAATCCCACTCTGAAGCTGGTGCACCTTTGCAGTGGAGGGACAACTTACCTGGGCAGCTTACCTGGTGCAAAACCCAAAGTGGCTGGGGGCATTCTGGGCATTGGCTGAGGAGTAGAGCCAACCTTAGCTGGCTTCCTCCTTGCCTTTGCCAGCTGGAACTCCTGCACAGAGGTTTTGGGTGGGTCGGGACCTCTTTGGGGGTCGAACGACCCTTTCACAGGGGTCGCCTAAGACTCTCTGCATCAGTGTTCTCCATCTGTAAAATGGATAAATGATAGGGTTGGAGGTCACCACAACATGAGGAACTGTATTAAAGGGTCGCGCCATTAGGAAGGTTGAGAACCACTGCATTAGCCTATAGAGCCCAAAGGAGGGCTCTTTAGCAGTGGGAATGCTGTTTTTGTTTTCTGCCTACCTGTGCTGCTGAGAGGTCCTCTTGGGGGCAGCAGAGCAGTGCTGAATTGGTGCTGTTTCCCAACACTGGGGCCTCTGGATGGGGCTGTAAAAGGGAGAAAAACCCAACCTGACAAACAAGCTTGGAACCAAGAGGAAAATAAAATAAATTATATTACATAATCATCATTTATTGAACAGTGCATACATCCTTAAGTTAAAACCAATCTATAGTCTTTAAAAATTGAATGAAAAAAACAGTCATATAGAACACATAAAAGGTTACACATAGGACATAACCCAAAGATCTGACACATTTCAACATGAATCAGTCTTCCTCAGAGGTCAAACTATTACTCACACATGCAATCCCAAGAACATCATTAAAAATTCTTATTCCCATTAGGTATGTTGTATATGAATCCTGTAATCCTGTTCTTCAGATCCCAGAATAAAGTTGAGCCAAAACTGGCAGAAACTGAAGAACCCTCTTGGATGTCAGCCTAGGAGAAAGGTAGGGGCTTTAGTGTATACACTTATCAGAAGAAGACACTGTTGTGTTCTTATTTAGACAGAGCCACAAAACCCTGGGTAAAGTTATGAATTTAGTATCTTGGTAAGATAAAAGGTAAGATAATTTGTTCTACATTTCATTTACTTGACAAACTTTCAGCAAAACTTCTGGCTGTGCTTTTTCAGAAGTTACTTCATATCAGGAGAGATTTCCTAGGTAGGAACAAGAGCATGGACTTCTGTCACTATTTTCAGGGTCATGGTGGAGAAGAAAGGAAACTTCTGAGAATACTTCTGTGAAGGCAGGAATTTGGACTCAACTCCCATGCTACCATAAATGGAAGGTTTCTGTTCTGAATGCATCAGACAACAATGAAGGTGGCCACAAATAGGCCTACTCCCATCAGCATCCATTACCTCACACCACCTTTCCTCATACTCTGACAGGATGACAAAATCAAACTGAATGAGATGGGCCATGTGACATGGTTCAGTCACATGACATGCAGTCCAGGGCCATTTTGAGTCCCTAATCTTCCCTACACTCCTCACAATTCACTACAATCGGCTTCAGATGCTGTACAAGGAACTGTAAATATCTGTGGTAGCTGTAGAAGTGTGAATCAAAAAGGAGCACTGAGATGCCATCTAAGGCCTTTTGTGCACTTACTGGTTGTGGTAAGGCCATATGCTTCACAGTGTGGTTTTCCTGGATTTTTATTTTTGTAGGGGAAGTGTTCCCTGCCACTTCGATCTGATGAACCATTTTGCCTGCTTGCCATTTGCATTTTGTGTCTGTGTTTGGGAAGGATGCCTGCTGCCTTTTCCCTCTCTCTGTGTGTCGTGCAGGCTTGGGCCTATCGATAATAGTCCATTTCAATGTCATGGGTCTATTGCATTATCAACAGACCTGCAGCACTGGGGTGGTGGGGGGAGCAGCCCTTTCAATCCTGGCTGGAAGAGCTGTTTTGTGAGTGTGGAAAGACAGGAAAGGGCTGGAAAACCTGAAGGAAGCATAACACATCCTAATTCCCTTCACTTTTTCTGCAGAGGGAAGGGCATGTTGCACTTTGCTCCATTTCGGAAACTGTGGAGCTTCTCTGATTTGACTGCATGGTGACTTCCAAAGAGGCCAAAATGAGTGAATATACAAGAATCCAACTCAGAGGGAATGTGCACAATGTAAGAAGGATCACAAGGCCTAAGGAGATCTGAAACTAGGGCTGGAGTCCAATTCCAGGAACTGCTCCACTTGATCCTGCACTGATTAATTCCAGACCATTTTCTCCAAGTCTAAGAGTACAAATTCTCAGTTGCAAGCAAAAGGGAAACTTGTTCCGCTCAGCAATGGATGAAAGGAAAAACTAAACAGGGCCTGTAGGGTGCTTGCAGCTTGCATAATCTTGATTTTGTCTGGCAGGGGCTTCTGTGTTTGTGTGTGCTGGTTTTCAAGAAATGAGCCCATTCAGCATGTTTTGTGCAAAATTTACAGCAGTTGCCCTTTGCTGGAAGAAGTAAATGATGCTGATGGACAATGGAGAAGAAATGCTGATGGTTCTGAGCTGCAGAATATTACCTGCTTAATATGCTCACCCAGCAGCAGTTAGTGTCACTTTGGGAAGTGGGGAAGTCGCATAGGAAGGAAAGTTCATTCATGTAATGAAACTGATGGCACTTTGTTCTGTACAGCTAACTTAATTAATAACCGGGAAAAGCCCATTATGCGTAATGCATATGTGTGTGAATAGCTCCTTCAACACACAAAGCTCTCGGCCTTATTCTGTTATCTTTGCAAGTCATTTGGTGTCATTACGTAGCTGAATAAAAGTGAACTTCCCAAGTACATTGCTAATCTTCCATCCAAGAACATCTCATCACAGTAAAAGGGCATCTGTCATATGACTGATTATCTGGAAAAGGAGCTATTCACATGTTCCCATCCCTTGTGGAAATTCGACATGCACTACTTGTTGTTCTTTATATTTTAAAAAAAACACCCACACTTTTTCTTTAAGCTTCAAATTCTACAGCATCTTGCAGTAATCTATATTTGGTATGATTTCATTGTATTTAAAGGTCAGCATATGGGAGGACAATACATTTCTTTGCAATGGGATAGGCAAATGGAATAATCCTGCTCATTTTCTTCTCAGCTGCTTTGGAGACTATCAACCACAATATCCTTCTGAGTCATTTGACTGAATGGAAATAATTGCTTTATGGCAGTCCACTCTCAGCTATCCCAGTTGATAGTACTAGTCCACTTGTGCTCCATCCTATGGATATTGTTCTGTGAGAGGCCCCATGTTTCCATCTTGTCCCCATGGGTCTTCCATATCAATTTTAAAATGATGGGACGGATTGCCTGGACTTTTGAGGTAAGAGAAGACATGCTTGGTGAGATTTAGCTATATTTCCACTTGTATTGGGCAGTGAAACCCCTGAACAATTGTCTGGAGACAGTTCTGGGAAGGCCAAGGGTGAATAATCCAAACCTCTATGCAGATAAGGCAGAGATATTAATAACAATGGGTAGTCTAATAAATCTGGGAGATGATGGTTCTGCAATTATAGATGAGGCTGTATGAAACAGTCCAGAAGAAGAGGAGGAGTTTGGATTTATACCCCCCTTTTTCTAACCATAAAAAGTTCTCAAAGCAGCTTACAAACTTTTTCCCCTTCCCTTGCCCACAACAGACACCTTGTGAGGCCGATAGGGCTGAAAAAGTTCTGAGATAACTGTGACTAGCCCAAGGTCACCCAGCAGGCTTCGTGTGTAGGAGTGGGGAAACAAACTTGGTTTACCAGATTAGAGTCTGCCACTCATGTGGAGGAGTGAGGAATCAAATCTAGTTCTCCAGATTAGAGTCTGCTGTTCTTAAACATTACACTATGCTAACTCTAGGTGTGAATGTAGTTTTATTCCTGATATCTTCCACTGCAAGAAGAGGAGATTCTAGAGATGGTAATAATATTATTCATATATGTCATGGTATGTGAAAAAAGAGGGTTCATCTCCAAGGCAGCAGATAGCTGAATCAGCAACAGAGCCAGAGACACAAAGTCTGGAGCAACTTGTGACAGTTGACCTTTAACATGATTAGTGCCTTAGACTGTGACTCTGTTCTTATGGGAAGATGGTTGCTGAGCAAAGTACTTACTTGAACATTATAAAGCTGTGTACAGAACTCTGTATGTATTCTATTCTATCTTACTGATCTGATCTAGTGCTTACTCTGTTTATCCTGTATAGCTTAGAACTTTGCATAGTATATTGTATAGTGTTATGCTGCAACTATCAAGTAAAGCCCTCCTGTGGAAAGCACATCTCTTGTGAAATGTGTCTTATTCCAAGAAGGTGGGAGGCTGAGTAGAGCGGAGCTACCCTTGACTAGACAAGGAGGTCCAGTAGTCCAACTGCTAGGTGTGAATGTAGTTTTATTCCTGAATCAGCAACAGAGCCAGAGACTATATACAATATACTATGCAAAGTTCTAAGCTATACAGGATAATTTATTTATTTATTTATTTATTTATTTATTTATTTATTAGTTATTATTTATTTATTTATTTAATTAATTAATATACCGCCCGATCCCCGAAGGGCTCCAAGGTGTGAGATAATGCTTTCACCTTTATTTTGCCTTACAGGTGTGAATGTTCAACATTTTCTAAAGAATTTGGGCTACTTGGTTCTGCAAGTATTCATAGTGGCCAGAACCTTAATAGCTAAAAACTGGAAATTGAGTACATTGCCAGATTGTAAAATATGAAAATCCAGCTCATAGTGATTATGGATAAAATCTTCACTCAGAAACAAGTTTATATTAGAAGGACAACTGTTCAGTTACTCTTTGTTCAATGACAAATTCCTTTTATTAATTACCGAAATACATAATTTACTATTAAATCAGCTAAGAGAGAATTGTTGATTCCAGTGTGGTGTTGCTGAAGTCCTGAACAATATTATCATGATGAATAGAAGTAATACGGAAAGTATGTAGTTGTAAATGATAGGTATAAATATCTGTTTTATGTGCTAATCAGTTTTCTAATGCATTTTTTTAAAAAAATTGCAGCCAGATTATGCCTTTCAAGGAAATGCTGCAATTAATATTACTTGCTGATTCTAACAAGCAATACAAAATAAAAATAAAACCAAACCCAAAACAAGCCCAATGAGAAATCCAGAGTGTGTCTCTGAGAGTTCTGAATTACCATCTTCAGGAGTCTGATAGAGAACATATCTCAACATGCAGGCGGATTCATTGAGCAGTTTTACATGGACACGACAGTAGAGGAAAAGTAATTATAATATTATTGCTGCTGCCTGATCCTCCTTTTGTAAGGCTAATAGCCAAAAATGCAGGGGTGATGTTTTATCAATGACATTGTCAATAAACTATCCCCAGAAGGCACTATAGTCTCATTATTCCAAAACCTATCATGGTGTGGAGAAGATGACATATTTATCCCATCTGAAGGGAGGTCTATCATGATCCATGTGCAGTTTTACAGGAGATCTAAAGTGCCAATAAATGCACATCTTGTCCTCCCCAAGTTGCTCTGACATTTAGAAAGCTTGATCATCACAGCATGTGCATATGGAGGACTACCACCAGTGGGCTCCAGTGGTGTAGCGTCAAGGAGATGGAGAGTGTGCAATGCACCAGGCATGGGCATTCCGGGGACATTCCGGGACAGAGGTGTGGCAGGGGTGCAGGGTGCACGTGTGCCCTAAGTGCAGTTCCCCCTTGTTCTGCCCCGGCTGAGCTCATCCCTGATATCCATGTATCTGGAACATGTGCAGTAAGCCTGCATACATGCAAATTTATATTTATTTATTTATTTATTTTATTTATAATCAGTTTTATATACCGCCCCTCCCCCGAAGAGCTCTGGGCGGTGAACAACACAATAACAAACAATCACATGAAAAGCCCATTTAAAACAGCGGATTAAACAAGATTACAGCGGCATCCAGCATAAAACTTCTTAAAACTTAATAAACCCACCCTGGAAAAAACAAACCCAGAGAGCTGAGAGCCCCATAGAAATTAAGGGCCCAGAGTGTAAAAGGGGGAGGAGGAGGGCGCACATCAGCGGCCGGCCCCTCCAAACGCCCGGTGGAACAATTTGGTCTTACAGGCCCTGCGGAACTCTCCAAGATCCTGCAGGGCCCAGATAGCTGGTGGTAAAGTGTTCCACCAGGCAGGGGCCAGGGCTGTAAAGGCCCTGGCCTGGGTAGAGGCCAGCCGCATCATCGAGGGGCTAGGGACAATCAGCAAGTTGGCCTCTGCCAAACGCAGAGGCCGCAGAGGGACATATGGGATAAGACGGTCCCAAAGGTACAAAGGTCCCAGGCTGCATAAGGCCTTAAAGGTAAGTACCCATACCTTATGAATGATTCAGAACTCAACCGGGAGCCAATGCAGGCGACATAACACAGGTTCAATGTGTTCTCTAAAGGCACCACCAGTGAGCACATGCGCCGCTGCATGTTGTACCAGTTTCAACTTCTGGATCAGATGTAAGGGAAGGCCTGCATAGAGCGAGTTACAATAGTCTAACCTAGAGGTGACCGTTGCATGGATCACAGTGGCAAGGACTGCCTGGGAGAGGAAGGGAGCCAACCGCCGGGCCTGTCGAAGATGAAAGAATGCAACCCGGGTATGGCTTTGTTCAAATGATCAGGAGCTCTGCAACTTCCAATTGCATGGTGTACTCATGTATGTTTGTGTACATGTCGGCCTTATTTCAGACTTTTGGGTGAATTTCTGGACATTTGGAAAGGGACTGGTAGGCCCTATTCCCTTTTGTGCATATATAGTGTAAACAATATATAAAGTCTGCATATGAGTGGATATAGAACAGCTTGCTATACTTTATCAAATGGCTAGAATGGATCAAGATTTTTTTTTACAAAAATAGCAAAGACCTTGAAATTCTGAGTGAAGGATTTCTTATGTAGCATGGAAGCTTTCATGTGCAGATGAAATAGATGTGAAAAACAATATCCCCAAGACATGCCTACGGGTTACAAAATAGCCAATTCTGCGTTACAGTTTTACTACTGAGAGATTCTATTGTTTCAGCTGGATTTCAGACTTAACTCAAGCTGAACCTTCTCTAGCAGACCACTAACAGAAGGTCATGCAGGACTGTGCATGGACTGAAATCCTCCTGTTCTTGTGTTCATCAGCCTGGTCAAGGAAAAGACAAAGGAGCTAAATGATGTTGTGCTATGATCATCTCTGGTTAAACCAATTTTGAGCCTTTTATAAGTGTGATCCTTCTGGTGACAGACTTTTCGAGAAATGTAAACTATCGATCAGTTTGGCTGGCATGTTGAGAATCTACTGCTCCAGCATATGTTTGGTCAACAATATTTGAAAGCCCTGCACTATATAATTATACTGGATAGGCTGCATCAACCATTCAAAAAAAAAGTATTGGGACAGTGATATCAATAGATCTGATGATTATTAGAATATGCTATTAGATGCATATTCTATTATTGATTATTAGAATATGCTCATATGCTAAATGCATGTTCAGAAAGAGTCTATCATAAACACAGCAGGCATTTTGTATATTGTCCTGTTTTGACATTTATCTTCAGTGGAAGAATCTGGGATGGAAAACCATCACACGGATTTTCATAGTAATAACTTTCCTACATTACTGAAACCAATAATGCATATCGCTTTTGTTGCATAAAGACTTACAAACCAGGAAGCCTCTGTAGAAAACAGATGCAGTAAATATATAGCTGCCCATAAGCCATTGTCATAAAATAGGTAATTCAAAAAAGAACTGCATATATAATACAATTATTTGCATTGAAGTAATATAAAATAACTCATCCTTCCTGGACAATAAGCAAAACAACCGTAAGACTGTTGAGGCAATCACCCATATGAACAACAACTAAACATTAAAGAGAATCTGGGGGACAAAAAGTTTAACATCTGATCTAATGAAATTTGTATCCTCAGTTTTAAAAGTGCTCAAAGGCTTCATGTTCTAACCTTCATTTCCCTTGACATTAAGAAAACTCATTGTGTGCCATAGAATTTCCATCCCTCAAACCAGACCTTCCCTAAAAGTCTCAGTCCTAAAGATTAAGACCAAGGGGTGACCTCTTCCCTGTGATGGGCCTTTTGGACTTGAGAAAGTCCAAACTACAATAAACAATCCAGGGATGGCCCCACAAACGTATCCTTTGCATGAAGTCTCCAAGAACAATTAGTCTATGTCTTTCCAGCATCATGCTCAAGAGCACCTCTGCCATCTCATACAGAGTGCCTACCATCATACTAAACAGTCAGTAAATATGCAGTATGGCTAATCTGTCTAAAACTATCAACCTCAAGGTGGTGGCTGGAGATTTCCCAGAATTACAACTAGTTTCCAGGCAACAACAATCAGTTCCCATGGAGAAAATTGGAAGTTGGACTCTATGGCATTATGATTACACCCTACTGAGGTCCCTCCCCTTCCCAAATCCCACTATCCGTAGGCTTCACCTCCTCCAAATATCCAGGAATTTCCTACTCCAAATCAGGCAACCCTAAATCTTTTAGTCCCCAAAGTAAAGAGGGTATGGAATCAATGCCAGCAATTGGAAGTCTTCTGAAGTTGAAGGCATCATGGAAGATAGTAGATATTCTTCTTTCTCAGCCACCTGTACAGCAGAGGAGTAGCTGGGCCAAACTGCACTGGTGCACAATTTATATTCCCCCCGGCGCCCCCCTTCCACTCTTCCCCCTTTCCACACTTACCTAAGGCCGTTTCCGCACGGAGGCCTTAGGTAATTCAAAATTCCGACGACGCTGGGACCGTCCGAACGGACCTTCCTGGAAACAGCCGGGCAGCTGGCGCCGCGGAGCGCCGGCGCCCGGCCGACCCGGCGTGTTCCTGGGCCTCCGGCACGTCGCCGAGGCCTGGGAACACCCCCCCGGCCCTGCGCACCTGCTCCCGCGGCGCAGGGCAGGGGGGCATGTCCCCAGGCCTTGGCGACGCGCCGGAGGCCCAGGGACAAGGTAAGTGCCGGGTGGGGGAGGCGTCGTGAAGCCGCTGCTGTTTGCTCGGCAGCGGCTTCACGCCGGCGTTTCCCCAAAAAGAGCGCTTCCCAGCGCTCTGGGTAAACGCCGGCTTTGGGCCGGGCGGGCAGCGCGAGGGTGGCGCGGCTGCGATGCAGCTGTGCCCCCTGTGCGAATGGCAGCCTGGAGAAAGCGTTTTTGCCATCTCCAGGCCACCATTTAATGCCCTTGCGGAAACGGCCTTAGTTCCTTTCCTTTTTGAGAACGTTTTCAGGATGCAAAAGGCCTGTTCTCAGTAAAAACAGCCTGATGGGAACTATACTTCCCAGGAGACCTTGTGAGCTCCAAGGTCTCCTGGGAACTGTAGTTCCTCAGGGCATTTTTACTGTGAAGAGGCCTTTTGCAGCCTGAAAAAGTTCTCAAAAAGGAAAGGAACTAAGGTAAGTGTGAGAAGGGGGAAAGAAGGGGCACCGGGGGGTGCAGGGGGTGGGCGCGGGGGGTGTCACAAAGGGCAGAGGGGGAAAGGGGGAGCGGCCTGGGGGCAATTTTCCATGTCCCCCCAGGCATGCGCCTGGTGCATGGCACACCTCCCGTCCCATTGGAGCTTCGCCATTGCTGTACAGTTTTGGTACAGGACAGCATAACCAGGTGGAGTTGTGATAGACACACCACATCATTTTCTTCCAACCTCATGCTTGTATGCAAGCTGTGAATTTTCTCTTTCTATAAGTTCCAGGACAAGTGTGTAATTTTTTTTTTACCTCAGCTGTGTCATTTTGGGTGATATTAATGAAGATGTGAAAGAAACAGGGGCCTTGCATCATAGAAGAAGAAGAGGAGGAGGTCTCAAACTCCTTCCCCTTCCTCTCCCCACAACACTTTCCATTATTTTTAATCCACACTTAAGAATAGATATGGCCAGAATGTAAGAGCATACACCAGAAAAGTCCAGCCAAGGCTGAAAGATGCTAACACAAAGCTGCAAGGAACAAAGAATTATCTGCAAATTATTTTAAAGTAGCTCAAGTGCCACAGCAAATAAAGAATCCTTACAATAAACATACACTGCAATCTACTAATCAGTATTTCAACCCACATGGGTAAGAGTTCAGAATAAGAGAAGTCATAGAATGTCAATTTCTCAAAGGTCTTTCATCAAACCCATGCATGAAGCCTTGGATGTTGGGGGCAGATGTTTCCAATCAGAATGTAAGAGCTCCATTCAATTTGTTCCAAACCATCTAGCTAACTTCCATATACTTTGGAGGCTGGATTATTGAACTACCATCAGCAGAAGTACAAAATGCAAAGTTCTCTTGTCTCTGCTTCTTAAAGCAATAATCAATTGCAACAAGGAAGAGGAAACTTTTTATTCTTATTCTTTTAATGACTATTTTGTGTTTCTCTTCAGTGGAGGCAAAACCATATTCTCAGCAGTTTCTAAGCAACACATCTTTTTCAATTACAGCTTAATATTGGTTTCTGTCTCCAGATTGCTGAATGCATTTCCTTTATTCATACTCTGCCTTCAGATCACAACGAAGAAAAAATGTGGTTGTTAATTACCATGACCTAATGTAATGTATGTTGTTTGTCAACTCCTTTCTGCAAACGATGCTAATAAAATATGTCATTTAAACTCCTCTCAAACTGCTTTTTTCTTGGGATAAGTTAGTTAGAACTGTGCATTGTGGGTATGATCCTGTCGCTAATCCAGATGGTTTCTCTATTTTGCCACAGGATAACAAAATGGGGAGGGGTAGACTTTGCAGTTGTTTCACGGAGGCAATTTCATTCCAAGGCAGATGCTCCATCCTTTTCTTTCAGTGGAATGAAGTGAATACATCTACATGCTGGTGCAGATACTCCCGTCAATCCTTTGAACAATGGGATGGGTCATGAGGATGCCACTCTATTTGCCATGTCAGTAGCAAGTCTAAATGAGACAATCTTAAAAAATCTGGAAATACAGCATTTATGTCATCTGGCTTTGGGTGGTAATGCTCGCATGAGCTGATGATGTCATCACTCTAATAATCAGAGGTCTCCAAAGCCAGTGGGTAACCTGCTCATTATTTGTCTGATCCTCATTTCTTCTGCATTCCTTTAGCACAGATTTCTCACTCTTATTGCCTCCATCCTCTTCCAACAGCAGCCATAAGCAGTTCTGATAAGTACAGTCTGTAAGTGCTAGATGGTATTTCTGAAGCTTTTCAGAGGTTACTAATTGGAATTAATGTTTAGAAATGGAATGTGCAATATTACCAACATATATTGCATTTTTATAGTTACAGTTATCCCTTCCACATTACTGGAGTTAGGGGTGCGGCGGCCCCCACAATGTGGAAATCCACACAAAAAAATTGGCCTTCCCTTCTTTCCAGAGAATAAGTTTGATTTTTTTTCCCTTTTCTTTGAACTTTAAACAGAAATTGTGAATATTTATGGTATTACAAAGATAAAATATGTTGAGATAGTACAATGCTATACATATAAACTTCTTCTGTGACATTTGCTGGCCTTTGCTTGTCATCTGTGGCTTCTGCAAAACTCCCCCAAACCTCCCCTTTAGTTTCTTATGCTGACCTACGATATAACAAAACTGTGATGGGGAAAGTCGCAATGTGGAAGTGATAACGGCATTCCAGTTGTTAATTTCACATCCCTAATTCATGTCTAGGGTCCATATGCTTTCAGGACTGTCTCGCCTAGTACATACTTGTAGGGCAATTGTATTTTTTGAATCAAGGTGTACTTGTCATTCCTTCATGCAGGCAAGTCAAAATCACTACAGTTATGGTTACCAACATCCAGGTGTTGGCTGGAGATCTCCTGCTACTATAACTGATCGCCAGGAAATAGAGGTCAGTTTACCTGGAGGAAATGGCTGCTGTGGAAGGTGGACTCTCATTAGACCCTATTGAAGTTCCTCCCCTCCCCTAATACTGTCCTTCTCAAATCTCCAGATATTTTCCAACCCAGAGCTGGTAACCCTAACAGCCCATTCTTGGGCATTTTTAGTTGCAGACTCTATGCTGTGAAGTAGTCTTTTTTTTGGTATGTTTAATTTAAATTGATACACACATACACCAACAACACATATTACAAAATAGCCAGAACATGGAACCTACTGCTTTGTTTTTCAAGTGGACCCCATCCTTAGTTCAGCCATAAAGTGAAACAATTATATCTATGAGTAAATTTGTTTGATTCCCTCAGTAATTTAGAAAAGGCTTCCACATTTTAAAGAAAATAAGTTTTCCCCTGTTTGTGCCAAAAAGACTGCTGAATTTGTATATATATATATTTTAAAAAGGATGAGTTATTTATATGCTCCTTCCCTGATGGCTGAAATTGTTGGTGAAGACACCAAATTATAACCGTTTTGTGATTTTGTTTACTAACTTATTGGTGATGATTTATGATACTGGACAGGTATTAGAAATATATTTTCATTTTTTAATGTAACTCATTTGGAGTCCTTATTTGGAAAATGAGGGATTGGAAGTAGTCCAAATAAATTTCTAAAAATGATTGAGAGATAAATCTATCAATGGCTGTCATCCAGATTAGCTAGAAAGTGCAACTGTAAACCATGGACAGTTGAGTGACTGTGTATAGAGATGGTAATGAATTTTGGCTTGCACCAGCCAACCCATTCTTTATTTTTATAATTTCTGAAGGGATGATAACTTCAGTCAATACAATTCAGGATATTTAAAGCAGAGGCATACTGGCCATGGGGACATACGGAGTCATATGTCCTTGGGTGGCTGCCATTTGGTCATGTGGGGAGCAGAAAATTGCCCCCACACTAGCATGAGCTGTGCCTGTCCTGGCAGCCTGCAAGGTGCAGCACCCATCTGCATCCCTCCCCAGTGGGCTGGGCAGGTGTGGCACTGTCTCTGTCTCTGCCCAGCTGGTCCGCCATGTCCTACAAGCCCAACTTGCACCATGCAGTGGCAGTGAGACAAGGCAGGAGGTACTGCCTATCCAGCCAAGCAGGGGGCAACTTTGCGCCTCTTGTGTGCTGTGTCCTGGCCTCTGACAGGATTCCCTGGCACCAAAGTTGGCTGCCTTTGGACTGGTCTGTGGGCACCGTGAGACCCAGCCAGGCAGCGGGGAGGGGACACTGCTGCTGCTCCCCCTCTCTCCTCTAGCTTACCTACCTTGAGCTGTTGATGGATTTGACTCAAGGCAGTGCCCCTCAGCAAGGACCGCTGCTAGCCACTGCCTGCAATTGCACGCACCAGGTGGGCCAGATGGGGGGGAGAGAAGGGGGACACTCTGCACACAGGGGCACTCTTGTGCTTGCCAGAGGAGGTCTTGGTCCACTGGTGCCAACCAGCTCCGGGGCTGTGAACTTTTTGAGCATTGGAACTGCCCTGCTTGCTCTGACCCATGGCCCTCCAGGGCCTTTTCCAGTGGTGGCCCCCAGAAAAGCCTGCAAGTCCACACAGCCCTGCCACTGAGAGCCCTGAAGGCCCCATTCTGTCCTAGGTAGACCTGCCCTGCCCTTTCAAATCTCCATGAGCGGCATCACTCCTGCTGCTGGTGTCACAGAATTTCCTTTTGGCTGCCTTGATCATGCTGTCAGAGGCATATCTAGAGAAAATGGAGCCTGGGGCAAAATCTAGGGAATAGGGAGCCGGGGCGGGGCAGAGGAAAGGGGCAAAAACTCAGATTTTGGCGTGGGCTCCATTTTCTCTAGATATGCCTCTGATTTAAAGAATTACAATATAATCTTGAATTCAGTTTGTTGCTCCATAGTTGAGTGATGTAAAGAAAAAAGTCTGGGCATAACACAACAGCAGTAACTTTAGCTAATAGGGAACTATGTGGCTGCATTCTGAACAGTGATTACAATATTTCATTTTATATAAACCCACACTTATCACTGAAAGCATCTTATGAATGAGGAGGGATTATAGCCATTCACAGTCTTAGTTTAGGGAAAAATACTTCATGCCCATGCATCTGATAAAGTAAAACATTGGGCAACATAAATGTCCTATATATATTTTTTGTACAATTATGCAACTGATTTCCTGACTGAAGATAATAACCAAAGCTGAATGTTTTCTTTCCCTCCACATGCAAGACAAAATGGTTCAGTACACAATTTAAAAATCAGCAAGAAAATAGGTATGGAGAATGCTCATAGCCACCATGGGTGTTTGTAGTCTAACGTGGTGTGAATTGGAGAGCAGGTGTCCATAAACAGATGTCACACCAGCTATATGAGCAGGATTGTGTGGGAAAGAGAAGAATGCGTGCTGAGTTTTTTTTCTCAAGCAAGTATCAGAAAGTATTATTTGCCAAAAAGAACAAAAAAGATAGGGTGAATAAAAATGGGAGTTTTTAAATGCCTCTTTCTTGGGTCTTGTACAGCATGCAGAGATTTTTCAGTGGAAGAAAAAGTAAACAAACGCTATACTCCTGGCTTGGATGAAAGTTGTGGTGGTACCCTATGGCCCTTTCCCTCCATTCTGAAGCATTGGGATAATGGGAGATGGGAGCAATGTTTTTCCTGCAAGGGATGGGAGAAGCAAGTGCTGTTATGTGTGCTTCTTGCTGACCCATGGCTGAGATTAGGATGGTATCCTGCATTTCAGGATATTTTTCCTTGGAGGGAAAGTGGCACCATGGGATTGCAGTGTGCCAACATTAAGGATGTGCACCATCCCACCCACCCACCCACGTATTTGTGGGGTTTGGGCTTAAAAGGAAAATCACTGCATTCCTGGCCACTAACACAACACTATAGCAAAAACACTACAATTAAATCAAAAATAAAGTGCAAAGGAAACAATAGAATATAAGCAGAGTAGAACAGAAGAGACAGATTCTCAGTTGCTTTTTATAAATGAGTTTACTAACTATAAAGGGAGGGTTACATGGGGATAAAATAAGAAATCCTTTCTTTCCTGTTACACATCTACATTCCTGTATGTTTGGTTACATCTTGGTACCTATCTGCTGTCTTGTGCTCGTGGTGGTGCTGGTGCTGGTGTTGTGTCTACTCAAACAAAGAAACAGAGTTAACTTTTTAACTTCAGATGTACGTGCTCACTAACATGTAAGCAATGGCTACCTGACTGACCAATAGCTAATCAATAGATCAGATCATAAACAGTGACTTCAGCTACATGTTTACATATGAACAGTTAACCCTTTTATAACTGAGTTGTGACAGACAGTTGCAAAATCCCAACAAATACTTAATACATGAAAGATCAGTGGGAAACCACTTGCAACAGTTACAAATGCTGCTGTTCAGCAATTGTCCTGTAGAGTTCCTAGAGCCCATCTTCAAACAACTCCAGGATGTTCTCCAAAGGAGATTCTGCAGTAACTCTCTACTACAATAGGAAATATCAAGCAAAGAGTTCCAGATTTACATTTGAATAATCACAGTTCAGAATTCCAAAACATGCTCCACAGTAGATGCTGACATTTTCAAGATCTTTCTTCAACGGAATACTGTAGACATATCACAACTGCACTTGCCACAAACCAATCATAAGAAACTGCTGAAATTATAAATATAAATATAAAAAATACACTAAAAGCTTGTAATAACTTAATATATTAAAAGCTTAAATAACATACACAATATATAATAATTACTTACATGCAGGAAAAAACGTTCATTTATGTTCCATCTCTGGCTAAATCACATATAACATTATGTGGTTGCATTGCTCTGCATTTAAGTGGTATATATACAATTCATTGCTTGCAGCTGCACTGTTCTTAAAGGTAAATGTACCTAAAGAATAAAGTTGATGTATAATCCTATGTATTTTATACAGGTGTTCATGGTGACAACCAAAAGTACACCCATGCCTGGGTATCACAAATTGAAAAATTCTGTAATGTCTATTTAAATTTGATAAACAGGTGCATATATACCTTAGGGATGGGGCGGTCTATAAATTTGATAAACAGGTGCATATATACCTCAGGGATGGGGCAGTCTATAAATTTAAATAATACATAAATAAAATAAAAAATAAATATTCATGGACAGTCACGGGCTATACAATGGCTACACCAATAATGGCCATGTATAGACTCCTCCTGTGTTTCCCTGGGAAAAAAAAAATCAGATTTAGTAACAATTTGTTTGAGTTTATTTGTCTCCTAAAAACCTACTCTGGGGAGTTCCACACAACCTGGTATAACTGATGCCAGTGTTTGTAAAGAATTTTTTCTATGCTGTGGAGATAAGAGTTGCTTCCTGTTCAAATGCCTCACCTTATTCTATATACCCTGTAAAGTATATTCTGGATATCCTTGTGCTCTGTTTTGTGTGAATAATCTTCTACCCTCTGTCACAAAAAATCCTGATCATAAGCAGAGTTTCTCCTAACCCCAATTGATTGGCTGAATGGAAGGCTATTGCGTAAATGTTTTGGATGGTAAAGACAGTAAGGTAGAGCTATATTTTGATCTGTTGGCATTTGGTAGGGTTTAATAGACAACTTTCTTTCCACAGCCACAAACACACATGTATCCTTAAAAGTAATTTCATGGTTCCTGGAAGTGAATGTGAACTTAATAGTGGAGCAGATCTGATTAAGTCATGTCTCAAATCCCATCAAGATGGATCCATCACTTAGGATGACAAAAATGTAGCACTCTGAACCCTCCACAGAACCCTCTGCCTTCTGTGCATGCTTTTTTTCCACAGCGTGCCCACTTAGGGGTCTTACTTGGCTTGCAGTGCAGTTGCTTAGCTTGCTCACTAGGGTACTTCTGGAAAGGTCTGGGACTTTTCCTCACTGGGATGAGGTGTTTAGGAAACTTTGCATTCCTGGAATCCTCTTGAAGTCCTTTTGGAGAACTTTGTTCATGGACTTGTGCTTTAATCAGTTCAGAGTTTCTAATTAGTTGGACTGCAACATCCAGAGTAAGGTCACTTTTATTCTAAGAATGTTCTGAAGTACCCACAACTAATTGGTCTCTAATAATTTCACTTTTATTAGTCCCAAAATCACAAACGTCTGCTTGTTCATGTGAACACCTTCTATAAACTTCTGCAGATTCACCAGGCTTCTGCTTCCACTGGTAAAAACAAGCTCTCTCATGGATAAGTTTGCATTTGAGCACAAAATATTCTTCAAATTTTCCCAGGACTAGGTCAAAGTTATTCTTATCCCCTTCTATTGCATAGATGGAGTTGAAAATTTGCTTTGCTTGGGGGTCCATAGCATAAATCAAGGAACATACCAGGATCTCTCTTGTCTTCTCATGCAATTGAGTGGCAATTCTGTACCCCCAAAAGCACAATTTCTAGGGAGACCATCTAGCAGACTGATTGACGTCAAAGACTTCTGGTGGAGAAAATTTTGCCATTTTCTGGTGCTTCAGTTCCCTTCTTTCTTTCAAGCTTTAAATAGAGAAAAACCTGCAGACTTTTGCAAACAGCTCAGAAGACAACTTGGAGTTCAATCTTCTGACACCATGTTGTGATTGACTGCAAGACAACCATAATGGGTTTAAACAGATTTATTTAAACCTAACAAAAAGAGCTAATTGAACAGTGAACAGCTACCAGAATCTCCTTGTCTGAACTCCTCCAGGTCTCAGCTACAACTGCTTTTCCTAAATCTCTTATCAATTCAAACTCCTTAAAGGCACACATTACCACACCTACCACACAATCATCACACTGCAACAGAGAGAAACATATCTTACCGTGACATGCATTTGAAGATGTCAGCCATAGATGTGGGTAAAATGTGAGGAACAAAAACTACCAGACCACACCATATAGCCGAGGAAACCCAGAACAGCCAAATGTAGTGACTTCTCCTGCTCACAAGGTTATAAATTCTTACCCTGTCCAACAATAAGGAACCATGGATCAATCCAACATCTCTTTAAAAGTGGATTTTTGTATCAGATAGTTATGGTAATCAGTGCTACCATTCTTGTCCTTATATATAACAGCTTTGACTTTTATATAATTGATAGTTTTCATTTTGGTATCAAGTTATAAGCTGATTTCCCATCAGATTTATCACAATTAAAGTTAATATGTGTGTCAGTGTGAATATTGATTTTTTTATTACTCTAGTAAATTATTATGAACCCTAGAGAGTTCTGAAACAAATTATTAGTCTAGATAATTGCCTATGGATCTATACTATAGATATGTATGTTATAAATTCATGAAGGAATATTAAGTTCTGAATTATTTTTGTGAAATGCTCCGGAGGCGTTTGTGATATTTACTGTAGTTATGATGTGTGCTCACTAATTTAAGGTTGTTAAATTATACTCCAACATCTTGAGTGTGGCTGCAAAATCTTAATGATATGAAATTATAAATGGCTTCGACTATCCTGTACCATCTTATAAAAGATTGCTTGTAATAAGTTCAGTGGAGGCTACTTCCAAATTAACTGACCACCAAATTATATATTTAAAAAATTTGTGTGTCACCTATCCAGACCTGCTTGTGATGGTTCACAAAAATAAAACCAAACCAAACACTGGAAAAATAAAATAAAATCATACCAGTAAAAACTGGTCAACAAAACAGTCTGTCTATATCAATTGAAATAGCCAATAAAAGCAGTCCAGGGCACAACAGCATATAAAATGGAGTGATCTAAAATGATATTGATAAACAGTGTGCAGTCTTAGGGAAGACAGTAAAACAACTAAAGAGATGGAACTCTTTAGTTAAAAGCCTGGACAAAGACCCTTAAATGAGAATAAAGGAGGCACCAGGCATGCTCAAGAGGGAAGACATTCCAAGGGGGAAGTGTGATTGGCACACCCTGGGGCCTATAGTTCTGTTCCTGTCCTCCTGGCTCAGCCTGCAGGATCCATCTGTGTCCTCAGAGACAGCCAAAGGTTTGACTCCGGAGGAGAGCAGCTTGTGCTGTCTCAGATGTCAGCCTGCCAACCTCTCCTTCCTGACCATCAGGACCCCACGGCTTTTATCCCTGTGCTTCCTCTTTCTCCACCCCCAGCTTTCACTCTGACCCCCACCCCAGTTCTCAAAGATAGCCTAAAGAGAGCACATTACATCTAACCTAGATGTGATCAGAGCATGGATCACCAGAGCCAGATCAGTCGCAATGCGCAATTGCAACTTTCAATTGAAATTGTTTGTGAAATGAAAATGTTTGTTGCCAATAAACAATAGTTGCCCTCTCCCTTGAGACCTGCCTGGTGCCTGCCCTGACATTTTCTTTTGTTCCACGCTTAAATAAGTCTTATGTTATAACCCACCTTGAGACCTTTGGTTATAGGGCAGGATACAAAAACAAACAAATGTTTATTGAAGCTTTTGATGCACCCTAAACTAATTTGCATCAAGGTTAACTCCATCAATGTTAGTACTGCTTTTTGTGACAGGGTTTTTGTGACCCTAACCCTTACTCACACTGCATAGCAACATGACTATTAAAAAAGACGCAGGACGATCTGATTACAGATTTCCAGCATAACAGAGAGTATTTGAAGAATAGCTTCTTTTCATTGAAGGATATTTTACACAGGGCGTGTTTTCTTTCATCAGAGACCACTGTGTGTAGTCGTGACCGCGAGGTCAGCGCAAGAACGAGACGAGACGCGGTGATAACATCTGGTGGAGAGTGCCAGCAGCGGGAGCGCGGGTGTCCGTGTTCCTAGCGACTCTGCCGCGTGCTGGTTCCTGGCACCTTTTATTATGATTCTAGCAGGGGCGTGTAGAAGGGCGGAACAGGGGGAATTCCGGGAGAGCGGGAGAGCGGGAGACTGAGAGATCATCATGTGATGCATGATCTCACCTGGCTGCTACGTGCGGAGAGGAGCATCAGCGTCTGGGCCTAATCCTCACCTGGGGGCAAGACCATTGTCCCTTTGTCCGGGACACCCGGTGGTTGTGAGCCAGGTAGTTCATGACCCGTGACTCATCGGGGGATGAGGGGTGGGGGAGCGGTGCGACCAGAAGGCCGTAGGAGCGCCGGTGTGCCAGCGCTCTACTTACGGTGCTGCTGGGTCAGCAGTGCATCCCTACAACTGTGCATAAAAATAATTTTGAAAAGTTGGGAATTTTAGTCAATTCTGATTTTAAAGATAAATAGTGCTTAAGTTTAACATGTAATTGAGTGAAGTGGTTACATTATAAACATGCATTTTGATTGTATGTGCAGTGTGGGATGAATTGGGAAAGGATCTTTAACTTTCAAACTGTCTTCCCTTCAGCTACTTTGCTCCTTAAGATATAGAAGATATGGATCTCCATATGATTTAAGAAAGAAGTAAACGGTGAGAGGATTTTGCAAAGAGAAATAGCTGAGGAGGAATCATTTAAGAACCCTTCTATTCCTCCTTCCTCTTTCACAATCTTCTGCTCACCTTGAAAGCCACCAGAAATTTCTTTACATGATAAAAGAAAGTCTAGGTGCAGGAAGTTGAGGGAATCACATAATTCCCTATAATAGTACTTTGGTTCTTATAGCAGTTTGAGACCAGCTCAGGAGGAAGCTGGCTTTGTACCATTCAGTACTGAAGGCAAATGGGGCAGGAACGCATGACAAAGATGTTCTTTTATAGCCTTCACCATGGTATTTGTCAGGTAGTTAGGAGATGTGTTGTGTTTGAAAAAAGAATGAGGGTAAGGTAGCCCCCTGGGGAACTCTTGACTGTTTCTTTAAAAGTGATTCATCATCCAGCTTTTCTGCAAATATCAAGGCCAATTTTAATTTGTAGAGACCTGGAGCCTCTGAAGGTAACCAGAAAGGGTGTTTCTCTGTCACAGTGCGACTCAGCTTTGCATACTGCACACTCTCACAATTTAAGAGAAAGAAAATGAGGGGGTAAAAATCATATCTAATTGCAATGGCAGGGAAATTTTTGTGGAGAAAAAGTAATTACCACAGCTGAAATTTATGGCAAAAGCCATTAGGATTTAAATTTATTCCCCTTCAGTTAGAGAAGTGGGATTTTTAATGAACCTGTGAAACCATTTCTCCTTTTGACTAATATATTCTGAAAGGTAGCAATTCTATCAGCATAGTTTCTTTTAGCACAACAATTGGGAACTACAGTGTTCACTTCTATAGTTTTGCTGCATTGTACTTGATGTCAGGTATTGCCCCAAACCTCATTCCCTAAGGCCCCAGTCTATAGCTCATATTGTCCCCATCCTGATATAACTCCTTTCACAGGAACTGTCAGGGGTGAGGGAGAAGGGGGTGCTTAGATCAAACATGGAAGTTGGAAATCAGAAGGCAGGTAAGATAGAATAGGTTGGACTAGTGGATAGCCTCAACTGAAAGCCTGGTGGATCATCTCTGACTTGCAAGCCCTACAGGACTGATTAAAGTCCCTCAGGCCCCTGATGCCAACCAGCAGAGAGTTCCACCAGGCTGGTGCCAGGGCCAAGAATGCCCAGACTCTGGTTGAAGCTAACCTTATGTCCTTGTGGTCAGAGACCACCAAAAAATTACTACTGGACGACTGAAGAGTTATCCATGAGCAATATCAGGAGATGCAGCTCTAAAGATATGAGGGATCCAGACTACTCAAGGCCTTAAAGGTCTAAACTAAAACCTTGAACATGACCCAGAATTGAACCAGTAACCAGTGCAGATGGCACAGCACATGCGTAATGGGCTTTCTCACCATAGTCCTGGTGAGAAGTCTTACTGTTGAATTCTGGATCAGTTTTATTTTCCAGCTCAGTTTCAAGGGCAGACCTGCATAGAGCAAGTAATCCACTGCATAGATTACTGCATAGAGTAATCCAGCATGGAGGTGACCATTGCATGGATCACTGTGGCCAGGTCTGAATGGGATAGATAGGGGGACAACTGTCTGGTCTGTTGAAGATGGAAAAGGACCACTTGGCCATGTGTATAACTCCAAGGTCACACAAGGCTCTTGACAGAAGTGGCAGGTTGTTAGTCACTCTAACTAAATGTGGCTATTGGAAACAGTCTACTGGCACCCCTCAACCCAGCTACAGATTCTCTATCTTTGATGGAATAAGTTTCATCCTGCTCTACCTCAACCATTCAGCCACAGCTTCCAGCCAAAACTGCTAAAACATCAATGGCGGTGGTTGGTTGCCCCTCCATCAACAGAAAAAGCTGTGTCATCAGCATATTTATGGAGCCTAGCCAAAAGCTATGAATTAGCAGTGCCAAGGGTCACATGTAGATGTTTAACATCATTAGAGAGAAGATAGCCCCCTGTGGCATTCCACAAACTAGTGGATGTCACCAGGAAGTCCCCACTCCAAGTGTCACCTGTGGTCCTCAGTCCTGGAGAAATGAGTTCGGCCAGTTCAAGGCCATACCCCAAATCCCAGCATCAGCGAGGATGTGGGTCAAGAGGTTGTAACTGACCATGCCAAATGCTGTGGTGAGATCTAATAACACCAACAGAGCTGACCCACCCTGGTCCAACTGTAGACAGAGCTCATCTGTGATAGCAACAAGCATGATCTCCATCCCATGGCCAGGACAAAAGCTGGACTGGAATGAATCCGAAACCAGTGAGTCTTCCAGAAATGCCTGTAGTGGTTCCACGCCTGTTTTCTCAACTACCTTACCCAGAAATGATAAGTTCAAAACTGGGTAATAGTTGGCCAGATCCATAGGATCCGAAGATATCCCCTTTGAGAGTGGGCATATCACTGCCTCTTTCAGCCTCCCCAGGAAGACTCCCTGTTCAAAGGAGAAGTTGACAATATTCAAAAGAGGGTGCTGCACCACATCATAACTGGCTTCACCAGCCATGAGGGACACAGATCAGTGGTAGGTTTCACAGCTGCAAATACTCTGTGACATCAGACTGGCAGAGTAGACAGAAATGGTCCAAAGGTGGACCAGAAGATGGCAATGGGGCCTCCAGTTTCTTTACTGTATTAACAATTGTCACTGATGCTGTAGAATTTTGCCAGATCTCTATAGTAAAAATACTGGGCTCACTATTGTCCTTCCCTCTCATTCCTCCCCACTGCTCAGTTGGGGGGTTGGGGGGGGTGGTGGATGAGTAAATATCCTCCATCCAGGAGCGTAATGCCCATTGGGCAAAGTGGACAGTTGCCCAGGGGTGCCCCCTCATGGTGGGCGCAAAAAATGCAGGGTTCATTTGTGGGTTTTTTTTGGTATTTTAGTGGTTTTCTGTTTTTGGCCTGCAGGGGGTGCAGTTTTTAGGCTAGAAGCACCGAAATTTGTGGGATGTTTTGGAAGACTTTCCTGATGCTGTTGCCCAGGTTTGGTGAGGTTTGGTTGAGGGAGTCCAAAGTTATGGACTCCCAAAGGAGGTGCCCCATCCCCCATTGTTTCCAATGTGAGCTAATGGGAGATGGGGGCTACACCTTTGAGGGTCGATAACTTTGGACCCCCTGAACCAAACTTTACTAAACCTGGGAGGTACCATCAAGATATTCTCTTACTGATACCACCCAGGTTTTGTGAAGTTTGGTCCAGGGGGTACAAAACTATGGACTCCCAAAAGGGGTGCCCCATCACACATTGTTTCCAATGGGAGCTAATAGAAGATGGGGCTACACCTTTGAGGGTCCATAACTTTGGACCCCCTGAACCAAACTTCACCAAACCTGGGTGGTATAATTAGGAGAGTCTCCTAAAGATACCCTGAAAGTTTTGTGCTGCTAGCTTAACAATTGCACCCCTGACAGCAGGCAACCTCTAAATTTCCCCAGATTTTCCTTTTAAATCCCTCCCCCCCCCTTTGGCATGGATTTAAAGGGAGAATCTGATTTTCCCCAGTTTAAACATTGAAAGTGATGCTGTTTCAGGGTGGGAGAGAATCAACCCCAAAATAGCATCACTTTCAATGTTGCTTAAACTGGGAACCCCAGATTCGCCCTTTAAGGTGGATTTAAAAGGAGAATCTGGGCTCCCTAGGTTAAACACCATTGAAAATGATGCTATTTGGGGGTGGATTCCAGCATCACTTGTTTAAACAAGGGAGCCAAATATTTCCCAAATATTTCACAGATTTTACAACTTTAATTTTAGAATTTTGTTCTAATCTTCTTCCTTGCTCAATATTTTTGTTAACATTTTCGTTTTGTTATAATTTATCTTTAAGCCTGCTACTTTACCGTATTCTTCCATCACTTGTATTACTTTGCCTACTTTAGTTAAAGGCTCATCTATAAAAATTATGATATCATCTGGATAACTTCTGATTTTATAGTTTGTTCCTTTATATTTCAGGCCTTCTAGCCATTTTATTTTTTTGATGTTGTTTATTAGAATTTCGATAGACAATATAAACAATAGGGGAGACAGGGGACAACCCCTTTGATATTCAGTATATCTCACATGCAAATGCAGATGATGATTGCTCATTTAAAAATAAAGCTTGACAGACTATTTTATTTATTATATTCGTGTACCACCCATTCCCAATCAAAGTTGGCTCAAGGTAGTTTATAGAGATTAAAACAATAATACAAAAAATATTGTACATTATGGCCGATTACCCAGTGCAACCTGTTCCCCATCCTCACCCGGCTCTGGTGTGAAAAGTCATGCCAGAAGAGCACTTGCTTTGCTGGGGGAAAGCAAGAAGCATGCACAGGGCAAGAGGAAGTGCATTGGGATACAATTTCTTGCCCCAACGTGCTTCCAGTCCCACTGTATGCCTTAGCATCGGTGGCTAATTGACCTATTATAACTAAAAAAAAACCCTATATAAAACTCTTGATGCCAAAACAGCAATATCAGTTAGACTAGTAATACATCTCCCCATATAATTTTTCATCCACCTCATTTGAAAGAAGGAGGATAGGAGCAAGGAACAAAAAGGGGTTGATATCTACATTTGGAGTGAGCTACATCTGAAGTTCACTGTTGGTAGGTTTTGCTCAGGGTTTTAAGGAAAGACTGTTTTAACAGAAATGGGTCCTGGAGAAGAGTCAGGATAGCAGTGTGAGCTATTTCTCCTCCAAGATTATAGTAATACCCCTGGCATTTCAGGCATTTAAGCTTACTAAGAGCCTTTTTATTCTTTTAATTTACTGTTTTTAACCACTTAGTTATATAATCTTATCTTATTTGCCTTTTTAACAAGCTGAATTTTATCTTAGGTATCTTAAGCATTTTATGAGCCACTGAGCTGGTCTCACCCTAATTGGGCTCCAGTTGGAATTGGGTTCTATTTTAATTGGCTTTCATTTTAATTGATTAATTTTTTAAAAAAAACTAATTATTTTTAGCTGTATAGCTATATAGCTGTTAGGAACTCTACTGTTTTAATTGTTTTATGTACTGGGTTTTATCTTAACTACTTCATGAGCTGAACCCCCTTCAAATCCAGGGGAAGATGGAAGCACGAACAGACACGTGCTGAAGAGCCCCACCCCCCGCTTTAGAATAGAAATGAATGGATAACAATGGATGATTGAGAGGCCAGCAAGATGGAATAGGAACATGGGGGGCCTCAACCAAAGGCCCTGTGAAACATCTCTGTCTTGCAGCCCCTGCGGAATTGTTTAAGGTCCACAGGGCCCTGGTGTTGGCTGACAGAGAGTTCCACCTGGCTGGAACCACTGCCAAGAAGGCCCTGGCTCTGCTCAAGGCCAAACAGATGTCCTTGGATCCAGGGATCACCAGTTGATTACTGCCGGAGGGGAAGGCATTGTTTTCTCAATTGGACTTCATTGGTATTTTTAAGATATTTAAACAATGTATTCCTTACAGAGAACTGCTGAACAAATTACCTAGCCATGACAAAGTCATGATAAAGACTTCAAGAAAAGTCCATGCTCATGTTATTGCATTCACTACTTTTGTGGCATTTATTTTCATTTCTGTGAGTTGCAATAAGAAGCACATTTTTTAAAGGTTTCTTATCCAATATGGTTGCAACTGGGGAGGAACTATGTGACTCAACCACACACAGCAGTTCCATGCAATTTTGGAAAACGGTCATAATTTTTTTAGGCAATTTGTTACAAAACACATATCAGAAACACAAGACCAGTAGTGATAACTCATTGAATCGAATGTTTCCTATATATCATTTTTTTCTTAAAAAAATCACGTTTACAAGAATGGTCACATGGAAGAAAAAGAAGAATATGCCAATTATGTAGTCTTTTTATTATAGAAACCTAGTGAGAAATTTTCAACTCTGGTGGATATGCTGAAGGAATTTGGCACCCGTTTAGGTTATAACATCTGTTTAGTCAAATCATAATGACTGTAAGTCACCATGTCTGATATAACAACTCTGATTGGATTTGTTTGGCAGAGTAAAGATGCATGATATCTTCCAGTGGAATTCTCAACAAAAATCAAAAATTTGGCAATGGATAATCTGAGACCCGTAATTTGTCGGCAAAACCTTGACTTGAATAAATGATCCAGTTTTCAGCTTTCCTAGTCAGAAAGAGGTGCCAACGTTCTTATGTTTTGGTTCTCCCATTTGCCATTAGCCATTTCACAATCGGTTTTGAATAAAATCCAATATTTGTTCAATTAGTTTATTTGGAATTATAAGCACCCTGGAGTTCAGCAGGCTGATGGTGATAGCAATCATTCCCTGGAATGATAAATCACTAATTGCTTAGGATGCTGAGCAATTGAGGATGTTGGATGTGGCATAGTAAATAAGAATGCACTAAATCAGTTTTGAGATATATTCTGTTCTGGGCTGACACTCGGGTATTCTCCAGAAATGCCTTCATTCAAAATTCCAAGAAGCAAGGTAAACAGGCACCTTTGATTTGTGGTTGGAATCAGACTTAGCAAGAGTCATAGATCTCAAGGAAGAGCAATCAATATTATCACTTGCCGCAATCAGCCTGAGACTGCTGCCCGAGGAAGTATCTCTCTTTCAATATCTGCAGAGCAAAAGCTTTGTTCGGTCTATTCAGCAAATTTATTAAAACTTCTAACAAAATTTGAACAGGTATTAGACAAAGCATCTTCTCTTGAAGGGTTCATGGCCAGCATATATTTAATATCGACTGATTTGAATGAAAAGCATTAGTTTATATTTTAAAAGAAACAGGGACAGAAATAAACTAACATCCCTGAGATACTTCCCAACAAATGCATCAAGATATCTTTTTGTACCTCTTTCAGTTTGGGTTTTAGAGAAAAAGATTACTTTGCAGGCAGATTACTTTGCAGCTTGACCGAGGCGGATCGGCGCTGCTGGTATTATTGGATCTTACTGCAGCGTTTGATGTGGTCGACCATGACCTTTTGACCCACCGCCTGGCCGCTTCCGGAGTGAGAGGCACTGTCCTTCAATGGATTGCCTCGTTCCTCTGGGACCGGGGTCAGCAAGTGTGGTGTAGGGACCGGGCCTCCCGGCGGTGCCCACTTCATTGTGGGGTGCCCCAGGGAGCGCTGCTGTCCCCGCTGTTGTTTAATATCTACATGCGAACCTCTCTTGCTCAGCTGGTGCGGAGCTTTTCTGGGCTGGTGTGTGCCACCAATATGCTGATGACACCCAGCTCATTCTGTCGATGGAGGGGGGAGCCGTCACCGCCCCTGCAGCTCTGCAGCATTGTTTGGAAGGCCCGGTAGCTGGGTTGGTTGAAGCAGAGCAGGTTAAAGCTGAATCCAACGAAGACGGAGATTATCTGTAGCTAGGCTGTGGGGAGTGGGGGATTTCCAGCCGCCGGTGTGGGAGGGGTCTCATTGGCACCGACCCCCTCCGGGTCCAAGCAGCCTGGGGTCCACCTGGATTCGCCTCTTTCAATGGAGACCCAGGTGGCCCATGTAACCCGGGTTGCCTTCTTCCGCATCTTCTCGACAGGCTCTCGGGCGGCTGGCCCCTTCCCTCTCCCAGACGGATCTGGCCACTGTAATCCACATGCAACTTGGTCACCTAGGCTGGACTATTGCAACTCGCTCTTACCGCTGGCCTACTCCTCTGCGGCTTGATCCGGAAATTGGAAACTGGTCCAGCATGCAGCGGCACGCCTGCTCACGGGAGGTGCCTTTAGAGATCACATCATGCCCGTGTTGCATCAGCTTGCACTGGCTACCAGTTGGAGTCTCCGGATTGTCTTCAAGGTGTTGGTGTTAACCTTTAAAAGGCCTCTACGTGGGTCTGGGACCTTTGTACCTAAGAGACCGCCTGGCCCCATATGTCCCACGCGTCGGTCTCTGCTGCCTTCGGCAGAGAGGCTTCAATCTGTTTGTGATCCCCGGGCCTATGATGTCGCGGCTGGTTTCCACTAGGGCCAGGGCATTTCTACGACCCTGGCCCCTGCCTGGTGGGAATGCTCTCCCACCAACTGGGTCCGGTTCCCGCGGAGACCTTAATGAATCTCGCCGCGCAGGGCCTGTAAGACTGGAGCATTCCTCACCGGCTTTTACTGGAGAGTCAGCAGCTGATGAGAGGTGCCCAGAAACAGCTAGCAACCCGCTGTTCCCTTTGTAGGGAGTTTTTAATAGCGGGACGCCATCTTATTTTTTTAATTGATACCAAGAAATTGGATGCTGCTTTTAAATTGTTTTTAATATTTATTGTTTTATCATTGTTGTAAAATCACTCTGATCTCTTCTCGGGAGTGGCGTATAAAAGTAGAATAATAAAATAAAATAAAATAAATAATATTGCAAGCAGAATCTCTCCAATGACAACTGTAAACACCCAGCTGCCATACTTCCATACTTAGTGGTAGTGTTCCTTCCATACTTAGTGATAGTGTTCAGTAGTGAAATAAACAAAGAAGACAATTGCATTTAAGACAGCAACTAAGATATTAAAATACACAGTTGAATTGACTCTGATGGTCTGAACTGGATTTAGCCAAACTAGGTACAAGGAAAGCACAATGTGAATGTGTTGAGTGCAGCAATAATATTATTGTTGCAATCATGAAAAAAAAATATTGTTTTTGGCTTAAAGTTGATATTTGATTATGGAAAGTAGGCTTTATGGTTTGATGGACACATAGAAACAAAAATGCTAAGAAAGCCAGTTGATCCAGCATGTGTTAGAGCCCATGCAATATAGTGATTTGAGTGGCAGATTAGGATCTGGGACATTCATGTTCGAATCCTCCCTCTGCTTTAGAAGTTTGCTGGGTGAGCTTGGGTCAATCACTCTCCCGCCCTGACCTCAAATTTAATCTACATGCTTTTTGCTGTGCATAAAATGGAGGAGAGGAGAATAATATAAGCTGCTTCTGCCCCTATTATGATGAAAAGTGGGATATAAATGAATAAAAACATTAACATTATGGGTCAATTCAACATCTAAAAATAAAAAATCTCTTTTTTTCAATGGGCAACTTGAACAGGTAGGAGGATTTTTACCTGGACCAATTGTTAAGCTGTTACACACCCCCTCCCCTCCCCATTTTTTAAAGCTTAGATCTGTGGACCATGGACAATGCCTAAACCCTGTTGATTGGACCATTTCTATTAACTGGTAACATCCGTTGGTATCCCAATATGGCCTTCAGAATCTCCCTTGGTTCTGGAAAATCTCATTGAATCAATAAAAAAGAAGAAAGAAACCTACAATATTTATAAGTATTTGATGTTTATTAATAAATATGATATGCAGGGCAATGAATGGAATAAAATGCTAGATTACCCTATCATGCCAAAGAAATGGGATATAACTTTAAACTTTACACTGGTTGTTTGGATTTCAAGCAGTGATTTGCAGCAAAAAATATTTATATGTTTAGGTTATATCGGATACCACAGTGTTTTTTTCATGAAGGACTAAGGAAAGTGTCTAATTGCTGCCGTTGTAACTTATATGATTAATCTCTTAAATATATAGTTGGGGGGAGTGTGCATTCACAAATAATACCACAAATTATGCAACTGAGTTTTCCGCACTTGGGAAAATTGAAGGAGTCAACACACCTGGAATGCAATGGATGACCCTCTCCCAGGGAAAACCAATTTTATATGAGCATGGTGTCTCCCAGCCAGAGAATTTGACCATGTAGTTTAGAAGAAAAAAAAGTTTCTGGTACAGTTTTTTTTCCTGATACACAGTTTTTTCTATTGACCTTTTTACAATGAGTTGCAGCTGAAGATAGTTTATCCATTATTAGTTCATTCCCAAGGTTGTTCAGATAAAGTATGCCTTGAAAAATTACTTGCAGGTGCAAATCCTATGACTCCAAGGCAGGTGGCCAAGTTTAGTGCCTTTGTAAATAAATGAGATAAAAATGTAGCTTAAAATCTCATTTTAATGTTTTAGATATAGTATATGTTTTGTTGGTGGAAAATGTTTTTAAATGTGTCTTTTGATGAATTTCCTGAAACTTCCTGATTGTATTTTATGTGGTCTATGATCACAATAAACAGACTGACTGAAACATATACAGTGGGTGTGTGTCAGACTCTGCCAGAGCCAGGATGCAGTCTGGAACCAAAGAAGCTTCCAGCATTCCCCTTTTATAGGTCTTGTCCCAGAATGACCCTCAGAATAGGGCAAGGAAGGGGGGAGTTTCATCCTGTTCCCCCTCCTTCTCCTGCCAGTTGCTTCTCCCATGGCTTCTTGGGATTCGTCTGGGTCTTCCTCCTTGGCTTTACCTGGACTGGCCAACAAAATTTTTTCTTGGGGGTGGGCAGGCTGAACTTGGCCTCCCCAGTGGCCTCTCCTTATGGGCAAGCCAACACTGATTGAAAGAAATCTGGACCAATTGTTACCTAGCTTTGGACTCTCTTTTTCCTGCCTCCTCCATTTTTGAGGTTTTAAGAGGCTGCTCTACCTTTCTACACAGGCCTGGTCCCAGGTGTAGTCTATTGGTTGTTCCTGCCATACACTGAGGTTGTTGCATTTTTGGGTGTGGCCTTCCATTTTACTCCTTTCCCACAACCTCTAACTGGGCTACAATCATCAGCAGTGGCTGGGTGAGGCTGTTCCTTGGAAGCACCTCTTCCAGAGCAGATGAATGCAGGATGGGACTTCCACCCCTGGACAGTGCATCCAGTTATTTATTTTTGGGGGGCAGGAGGTTGTTACTCCTGCCCCCCCAAAATAAATAAGGCCTTACGTGACCTGGGACTCCCTCGCATTGCCTTTAGAGACCGTCAAAAGATACTCCCATATGCTCTACTACCGCCCTCTTCGGGCGCTCAGCAGAGGCCAATTTGCTGGTGGTTCCTGGGCCCTTCAATGATGCTGCTTGGCCTCCCACATCGGGAAGTCCAAGAACTTTCACAGCCTCTGGCTCCTTCCGCCTGGGTGGAACACTCTTCCTCCATCTGTCCGGCCCCAAGTGGGACGGAGTCTTGGTGAGTTCCGCGATGGCCTGTAAAGACTGAGTTGTTCTTGCCCGGGGCCTTTGGAGTGTCCAGTCGCTGAAATGTAGCGGGTCCCCTCTCTCTATATTCGGGATATCACCACCATATGCTACCCTCTTAGAGGTAGAGTCCAGCTGCTCCCCTTTCCCTTAGGGAGGCCTCTAATTAAATTGGGTTTTGGGGTGCCTGATATCTTTGTATTGACCGCTGCTTTTAATATATTTTAATATATTTTATTGGTTTAATAATTTTACTGATTGTAATGAATATTGTTGTGCACCGCCCAGAGCCCCTCGGGGATGGGGTGGTCTACAAATTCAAGAAATAAATAAATAAATAAATAAAATATTAACTGTTATTTTGTGGTGTAGCTAGGGCATGGGGGGCTGGTCCACTGGGTGCCACTTTCTAGGGCCATTGTTATGGATAACAATTCCCATCAGCCCCTGCCAGCATGGCCAATTGGCCATGCTGGCAGGGGCTGATGGGAATTGTAGTCCATAACATCTGGAGTGCCAAAGGTTCACCACCACTATCCTAGGGGCACACAGCATTGTAGCATTCCCCTTGAAACTGCACCCCATTCCAAAGTCTGGGGAGTTTGGAGCAGGGGCACAGTTGAACACTGGCAAGTGGGGTTAACTCCACTTCTAATCTCCACAGAGAGGGTGTGCCCTGCTGGGTGGAGCGAGTCCTACTAAACTGTGCCCCTGCCTGGAACTCACTGGCCTGGGGAGCTCAGGCTGGGGTGCAGAACAAGGGAGAACTGTGCCCAGGGCATGCCTGCATCCTGCCCCCCTGCCATACTCCTGCCCGCCACACCCTGCAACGCCCCTGCATCGGCATTCCCGGTGCATCATGTCCCACCCCGCGCCCTTGGTGCTATGCCACTGCTGGGGTGCAGCTGTCAATGGGCATGACACCCAGAATAAGCCCCAAGAGCCATTTTACAAAGCTTTGCCACTGCTGTTATTAAAGTATTTACGGATTTTTGAGGATTTTATGCTCCTTAAACTGTCTGCCTCTGGAAGACAGATTGACAATCAACAAAAATGGATTCTCCTTACATTACAGCTTCCCACTGCCCACCTCCCATAATTCAACTAATTGAAGACCTTACAACTTTATCAATATGGCATGTAGATGACAGTGGTGTAAGGACTTATTTTTAGATAAGCTTTTTATAGAAGTTTTTTATAGAAGCTTAGAAATGGGGACCCCCAAAAAACTTGTGGGTTGCCATCCCGTTCCCCTGTCTTTAATGCCATCTCTTGTCCTCCACTTCTCTCAGTCTCTCTATCTCTCTTTACTTTCTCAGAATTTCCACCTTTTTCTCCTATGTCTGCAGTCACTCCTTTTCTCTTTCTGCTTCCCTTATCACATCTTTCTCCCTCTCTCACCCTATTGTTCCTTGTTTTTGGCCTCTTTCCTGCCATGTTGGCTGTGGCTCACTTTTTGTCTTGATCTTCGCTGCCTCAGTGGCATTAGCAATGGCTTTTTCAGCTTTCCCACATCTCAGCAGCTTCATGACCTGGGCCTGGCTGCATGGCCTTTTCTCCTGCCATTCTGGCTGAGGCTCATCTCTCCCACACCAGCTTTGCTGCCTCAGCAGCTCAGATGGATTCTCTCCTGGCCTCTTCCATGGTGTTGTGGCTGTGGTTCTCCTGCCTCTGAGCTTTGCTGCCTTGGAGGCAATAGCAGCAGCTTGCTCAGCCCCCTTCCCCCATTTTTTGCCACCTAGATGGCTTGCCTGGCCACTTGGCCTCTTCCCTGCTGCTCGTCCATCTCTGCACCAGCTTCACTGCCTCAGCAGTGCCTCACTGCCTCAGCAGTGCCTCATCTGGTTTCTTCACTGCCTGGGCAGCAATCCTGACCACTCACTCAACCTCTTCTTTGTCACAATGGCTAGCTCACTTCTTTGTCACAATCGCTGCAGCTCACCCCTGCCAGTTTTGCTGCCTCAGTAGCTGCTCATTCATCCTCTCTGTTGTGGTGGTGGTTTCCTGCAGTCCCTCATCTTCTCCCCCACCAAGGTGGTCTCTTTGCTACCTTAGCCTCTCACCCATAAGCTATGGGGAGGTACAAAAACTGTATCCAAGAGTGGATATAGCACCACGGCTTCTCAGTCAAAAGACTGTGAATTTTAAAAACACAAAGACTGAATGAGTGCTAATCTCACACCATCAGACATTCATGCAGCTGCTCACTTCTCTGCCAAATCAACAGCACAGGAAACTCCTCTCCCACTTACCTGAAACTTCACTTCCTCAGGAGGAGTATTACAGCTAGGCAGTTGCAGACAACACTTCAGGTCTGAGGGGGAAATAACATTCCAATATATATTTTTTTAACATTTTAAGATTTTTCTGCAAACCTGGTTTTTTTCCAAGTTTAAAGAAACATCTCATTTCTATCAGTGTGGGCCCAATCTGCAGATTTAGATATCGTCAGATCTACTCACACTTGAAGAATAATTATATAGTGGTGCAGACCTGCCACCATTATTGTTAGATAGGTAATTCAATTTTATGAGGTTTGCATATTGAATGAAATCTTGAAAGGATTGAAAGGATTGAAAGTGGGGTGCCTCCTCAGGTATAAACGAGGAGACTCTACTACAATCCCACTGCTGTAAGGAATTCCATAGAAGCAGAAATAAAAGGCTCTTTGGTGAAAAAAGACCGTTTATTCAGACATCTTAGAAAGCTCAAGTACACGCAGTGGCAGGAATGACACTTCCCGCCAGAAGCACAGGTTATAACTCTATTCATCCCATCCCCCTCCCTGCTTCCCATGGGAACGGAGACCTCATCTCCCCAAGCAAGAGATAAAGTGCCTCCGCCGATGAAGCCCCACGCCTGGCTGTGGAATGTACTCCAAGGTCAGCGGCTGCCCTTACCATCAACACCACTGAAACCTTTACACTCTGCCTCTAAAGAAGACCCCGACGCCCCGGGTTTATGCGGAAAGGCGCGGTGGAAAGCAGAAATAAGGGAGGGGGCGTCAATATTTTCGGAATAAACCCATTGATTATACCCAGAGGAATATCCCACCCAAGAGACTAAATATTGCAAGCGTTTGCCATGTATTAAAGCTGTAGAGTCCAGTGATGGCGCCAATTTCAGTAGTGCTTGTGGCCATCAATAATAGCTGTTGGTGGGGGTCTTCTCCGGGCGGATTCGTGCCGAGGCATCGGAAGCGTGGAGGCCTCCCCTTGAGTAAACTGGAATGGAAGACAGGTAATACGAATGTTACTAAGAGAGTTAGGCCAAATCCACTCGGGCAGTGACATCATTAATGACTTTAGTAATCTTAGGGAAGAAAGGTCCCACGTAAATTCGCTTTTGCCTAGTTTGGAAAATTTATGCAACGCGTCTCTGAGATTTCTTTTTTGGTAGACAAATACACCCAAAGCCCACACGCAGAGGAAAATCTGAAGCGGTGCTTATCCGCTTGCAGCTTTTGGGGAGTCCTTAGCCTGTTGTAAGGCCCGGTCTGGACCCGATTTCCATCCCTCGACTAGGGATGAAATCCATTGTTGAAAACTCTGGAGGATCCAAAGCTGTAGCGGGTAGTTGACAGCAACGGGCGTGGAACGAGCGACTCAGACACACAACTTTCAAAGCGGGGTTTTCTTTGTACTGCTATGGAACCGCATTGTTATAGGCGTATTCGCAAACGAATGAGCTGCGCGTTGGACTCAATTGTCTTGGTGGTAGTTGGTGTAACAAACGTAAATACTGCTTCTAGGGTTCTGTTCGCTTCTCTCCGACTCACCGCCACTTTGAAGGCGTGGTAGAGGCGGCGATCGCCGGGCGGCCCCCAACAACCCCAAAACGCCTTCCAGAACTTTGGAAATGAATTGGGGTCAGCTGGGTCGGAGACCACCTTAACGGGGCGGAGTGTAGTAGATCGTGTAGAAGCATGTTGGAATGAATAGCCAGTAAGCTAACTTAGGAGCCGGAGGGGATGGAAGCACATACGGAATAAAATGGGCTTGTTTTAGAAAAATAAGTCCACCACCCACCCATAAGACTGTAAGCTGGGCCATTTTACTTTCGGGGCAAATCTGTAATTAAAAATCCATGGAGATGACTTCCCCTAAAGGCGGGAGGCCACCGGGAGAGGTTCTCAACAGCCCATGGGGCTTTCCCCGAATGGTTTTGGCTTCTGCACAAACAGAAAGCAGCCTTTTAATATACAGCCTCAATGTCCTATGCGCATTGCGGCGCTACCACCAGAACTGGACGGGCGGCCAAATGCAGAGTTTTCAGAAAGCCAAAATGTCCAGCCGAGCGGGCATCGTGGCTGGCTTCAAGAACCTGCTTGGCGGAGGGGAGGCATCGTACCAACACTCCCCTCCGCCAAACTCCATTCTCCAAAGCGCGAATTGGGAGTCACTTTCCTCCGGCTGGAGCTCGTTTCCGCGGGCAGCCCCGCCGAAGCCCTCGAGGAGTTCCGCCCAGGAAAGCGAGAGAGCGCAGACTAGGAATGGGGCGGTGAAGGAGGAGGTGGGACGTTTGAGGATCCGGGTGACAGCCAGTCCTAACTGGGAGGGGAGAGAACAGTGCGTGGAATGTCTTCGTGAAGGCAAAGCTCCACCCCTCGAATGTAAGCGAGAGCCGTCCAGCCAGTTGCTATTGGTTTTCGAGGGGAAAAAATGGACTGTGAAAGAGAAACGAGAAAAGTTAAAAAATCGGCCCAACGGAGTTGCTTTGCGGACATCTTGAGGGGTGGAAAGAGCGGCCAGGTTTTTGTGATCCGACCAAACCTGAAAGGGTGTTTAGCCCTCCAGCCAGTGGCGCCAAGTCGAGAGTGCTACTTTGATGGCTGCAGTCTCTTTATCCCCCACAGTCCAGTTGAGTTCAGCACCGGAGGATTTCTTTGATAAATAAGCACACGGAACCAGCCTACCATCTTTATTTTTCTGCAACAGGGCTGCCCCAAGCGCTTTGTCCGAGGCATCCACGTGAACCACAAACGGGAGATCTGGGTCGGGGTGCTTTAGGATAGGTTCGGTGGTAAAAGCAGACTTTAAGAGCTGAAAGGCCGCTTTGACATTCTTCAGACCAGGAAAGGGGGGCCCGGCTTGAAGCGGACAGTGGATCTTTACCCTTAGTGCGTAAGAGGTCTGTGAGAGGGAGAGTCAGCTCAGCGAATTGGGGTATAAAGTCACGATAGAAATTAGCAAAACCCAGAAAAGATTGAGTTCTTTGCGATTGGTGGGGGCAGGCCATTGGAGGACCGCTACTAATTTTAGCAGGATCCATTTTTAAGCCCTCGGCGAGATCCGTAACCCAAATAGTCAATGGAGGTCTGGTGGAAACAGCATTTGGAGAGTTTGGCAAAGAGAGAGTTGTTGAGCAAGCGTTTCAATACTTCCCGAACCAATGCTTCATGCTCTTCTATGGTTTGTGAATAAATTAAAACGTCATCTAAGTATACCACAACTCCCTTGTACAATAAATCATGGAGAACTTCGTTGATGAGGGCCATAAAGCCCCGGGGGCCCCACTTAACCCGAATGGCATTATTAAGTATTCAAACTGTCCAAACTTTGTGTTAAACGCAGTCAAGTGTTCATAGCCTTCAGCAATTCTGACCCTGTAGTAAGCTTCTCTCAAGTCTAATTTAGTAAAGATGCGCCCTTTGCCCAGTGCATCTAAAAGGTCCTTGATCAAAGGCAAAGGATATTTATTGGACAGGGAGACTGCATTGAGACCTCGATAATCGCGTGCAAAGTCAGAAGACCCATCTTTCTTTTACAAACAAAACGGGAGCAGCGTGTGTGTGTTTGGTAGCTCGCCGTATGAACCCGCGAGCGAGGTTCTTGTCCAAGAAGGCACGAAGTTCCTTCTCCTCATTGGGACTCATGCGGTAGATTCTACCCTTGGGCAGTTGCGCCCCTGGCTGTATAACGATTTTGCAGTCAGTGTCCCTATGGGGTGGCAACTGATCGTCATTCTTGCTCCTGAAAACTCTGGCTAGATCTTGGTACCGTGGGATGTCAATAGAATCGGAGCAATCGCTGATGAAGCCAGGGAGGGGGGTGTGTCAGGAGAAGTTGAGTTTTCCCCCCAATTCATGTGTTCACCGCAGGGAGGGTCAGTGAATTCTAAGATCCGTTCTTTCCAAATGAACTTTGGTTCATGTAACAATAACCATGGCATGCCCAGAACTATGGAGTGTTTGGCCACTGGCGCCAAAATAAAACTAATTTTCTCCCAATGGTCGGCGCAACGGAGGAGAACCGGTTGTGTTTTGAACTGGGCCGGTCCTTCGTTCCCGAGAGGGCTGCCGTCCATTTGGGTGAATGGTATGGGCTTAGCCAGGGGAAGTTGGTCCAGACCTAGCTCCTCTGCCACCTGGGGCCGCATTAAGCAATGGGAGCAGCCAGAATCCACAAGGGCCGAGGCTATAATGCGAGTATGTTTAGCGGGGTTGGCCAGAAACGCTTGGACAGTAATGGGAGCACTGCCTTCACTCACCGCGTCAGAGCGCTGCTTCCCCCTCCTCTGGGTCGCCTTCGATGACCGCCTTAGAAGAGCCCGTCGGAGGCGGCCCCGACTTGCGTGGTGGCTTGGCAGATGGGGTGCGCGTGGCTGGAGCGGTTGGTTTTTGTTTCTTCGGACAGTTGGCGGCTAGATGACCTGGTCCTCCGCAGTAAAGGCACAATCCCAGTCGGCGACGGCGCTCAGAGGTGGTCTCGGTGGCTGCTGGGCTTGCCTTTGGTGGACGCAGGGCAGGCTTCGGGCGTGGGCGGCCTCCGGCACGAGCGTATTCCAAGCGGGACGCCACCTGGGATCCCAACTGGATCCAATCAGCAACAGTGCAAGGAACCCGAATTAAAAACACCGTTTCACGCAACTTGCCGTCAACAGCATCTGAGAAGTATTCGCATTTCATGCGTTCAGGCCACTCAGGAGGGAGTCGAGCAGCCGCCGCACGAAATTCACGGGCAAATTCTGCAAACGGACGGTTGCCTTGCTGGATAGTTTTGATGGTGCGGATAGCCTCATTCTCGGCGCCCGGATCTTGGAAGCGCGCTCTTAAGGCTTGGAGGAATGCGGGCACCGTGCGAGAGTCTTCATCTTGCAAATCCAAAAGGGTCACAAACCAGTCGGGTTGCTGCCCCATCCAGGACTGAGCCCGATGTCCCGTATTTTTTCGCGCTCAGACCGGGTATAAATCATCATAGTCCTCCATGTGGGCATCGAGTTGCAAAATGAAGTAGGGAAGCTTGGAAGCGGTCCCATCAAAACGGGCAGGTATCGGGGGCCTATAGTAACCCCTTTCCACGGCTCTTGGCGCCGGCAGGGGCGGCGGTTGCACGGGTTGAGCAGGTTGGGCGGGCAGCGGTTGCACAGGGGGGGCGAATCGGAGGCGGTATCAATGCCGGGTGCCGCTGGCGTTTGGGTGGCAGGACCCAGCCACGTTGCCCCTCTGGCGCCGGCAGTTTCAGTAACGGCATAGACTCCAACTTGGGGCTTCCTGGTCTGCTGCTTCCTCAGTTCCCTCTCCAACGCAGCCAGCTCTCTCTCCTTGCGGGTCAATGCATCCTGGTGCGCATGCAGGGCTGCTTTTTCTCGTTCCAATTTAGCCAGTTCGTCCCGTTTAATAGCTTCAGTGATCTCACTTTGCGTGCGCCAAGGCCTGAACGCCATGCGTTGCCGCTGTAAATCCAGTCTGGAGTGTTCCAGGACCTTATCATGGACTGACAGGTTCTGCGCGATATTGTCGTTGGAGCGCATCTTTGGCACGGTCCAACTCGAAGTTGGACTTCTTTGCGTTGCTGTTCCCGGTCCCTCTGCAGGTTTTCGCGCTCTTGCTGCAACTGTGCCTCGTTCCTCCTCCCCATAGCTGGCGCTCACGGGTCCATGCTTCTTGGGCATCTCGCAGCCGGCCCACTTCCTCATCCCAGTTTTCTTTCGATGGGAGAGGGAACAGATCCGGCTGGGAGTGCAGGCTTTCTTCGGACTCTTCTTCGTCTGGAAGCGAGACATCGGAGACACTGTAGCCACCGGTGGCTCCCGGCACCTCAGGTGCAGCGCTGACCCGGGATCAGGGGGGGGTCCGATCGGAAACCGGTACGGACACCCTCCCAATCCCAGGTTTAGTCCCAGTGTCCTTCGGACGGGCCCCAGTGCTGTGCCACGGTGGTTCTTTGGGAGCATCACCAAAATACGAGTCCAGGAATCGCTCGATCGACTCCTGGGTTGTCGCATGAAAGGTGGTCAGGCCCGCCTCCTCCATGACAGGTTGCATCTGAGGCTTTGTAATCCATAATGTAAAACGGGTAGAGATCCGATCCACAGGCGCTCGATCCATAGACAGCCCCAAACGACTCATGTAAGTCCCCATGGTGCGTCGCCACGCCCCTCGTTCCAACGGAGTAAAGGAAGACTTCGTGCTGGATCACGAGGACGGAAAGAGTCACCAGCGCAGGCCCGTTCTCCCGCCGGTTCCTCCAAATTCAGAAGGGAAAGGTCGGAGCCCTCTTTGGGGGCTACCGCACCTTCCGCAGTAATATTCAACCTCTCCATGCCGAGACACCAGAGGTCCACTGCACTAGGGATATAGATGAATTAGGATTCCTGCCACAATGTAAGGAATTCCATAGAAGCAGAAATAAAAGGCTCTTTGGTGAAAAAAAAGACCGTTTATTCAGACATCTTAGAAAGCTCAAGTACACGCAGTGGCAGGAATGACACTTCCCGCCAGAAGCACAGGTTATAACTCTATTCATCCCATCCCCCTCCCTGCTTCCCATGGGAACGGAGACCTCATCTCCCGCGCAGAGATAAAGTCTCCGCCGATGAAGCTGGCCCATCGCCCGGGCTGTGGAATGTACTCAAGGTTAGGCGGCTGCCCTTACCATCAACACCATTGAAACCTTTACAACTGCACAGCGAAGACTCCCAAGGTAAGCGTTTCATGCATAACAGGCTTGTGTCAAAACAAGAAGTGTTGCAACATATAAACATTCCCTTCACAGTTTGATTGTATATACTGTCTTGGTCATAAATGCACACTATATAATTATTTGATAATAGAACATCTATATATATATAAAGCTAACAGTGTTTTTGTCGATGATAGTATAACTCAGTAACTGCTGGGCCAATTCCTCTGAAAATTCCCAGCCACTATAGTCAGCCAGGTGAGAGTGTTTTTAGATGTTCACATACCTGAAATTTTACACCTGGCCCAGGTAAAACACCTTTTTCCTGGCGCTCCATGGTGAAAGACATGCAGCTGCCTGTGTCTAACTGTCACCCTTAGAATGTTCGTGCTGCTTAGAATGTTCACTCAGCTGGCCAGATATGAGCAATGGAAACAGTACATAGGCAGTAACTCAAGTGGAAGTGAAGCACATACACACACATACACACAAGGGAGAGGGAAGGGAGGGAGGGAGAGGGAGGAGTGGCATGCAAGGGAAGAGAGGGAGGGAGAGGAAAGGGACGGAGGGGGAGGCATGCAAGGGAAGAGAAGTGAGAGAGGGGAGACAGTGGCATGCAAGGGAGGGGAGGCAGGGGGCCCAGCATCTTGATATGACCCACCCACCCTAGCGGAGGGAAAGGGAAGGGAGGGAGGGGAGGGGTGGCCTGCAAGGGAAGAGAAGTGAGGGAGGGAAGAGAGTGAAGGGCGACATGCAAGGGATGGGAGGGAGGGGCCAGGCACCCTAGATTCCCTGAATACTGCGGTTACAGTTAAGAAAACCAGGCATGCATTACTCAGGAGTAAGCTCGGTACAGCAACTGTGACATACTTTGAATGGCTGCGTCGTGCCCCTCAGAGGGTTTCCTCAGAAGCGACACCCATTGCCACCAACCAAACTTACTCCCAGGTAAAGGATCATGACCAGCCAGCCTAGATGTGTGGGAGGTATGCCTTTCCATCCCCCCCCCAAGGAATGCAGGCACACACATCAATGACATCGCACAGTATGTATCAGGCTGCGTGTTTGCATGAGCACGTACTGCTGGCCTCTGCAATTGATTTGCTGCTACTGTTCCTTTTCCATTTCACCACAATAAGCCACAGCAATGCGTGGCCGGGCCCCGCTAGTAAATTTATAATACTGTATTCACTACTTAGTTTAATACTGTTGATTTCTCGAACACTGGTTCTCCTCCTTCCAGTAACCACACAAATTAGAAATAAAATATTTACTTTGCATCCTGTTGTTTACTCACTAGTCCTGTTTACTTTCACGATTATTACTTCCTGCTTATCTTAATCATGGATTTAATGTTTCATCTGTATGCACGAATCTCTTTTGAGGCGTGGAAATGTCTCCCTACTGTTCATAGCCATTGGATAAACAGCTTTCTAAAATCTACAATTTTATATGTCACAAGCCTTTATTTAAATTACCTAGACAGACCCCCCTTTTTAAAATCTCTCTGATATTTAATAATGCTGACACCTGACTGTTCAAGGCAAGATATATTATAAACAAAGGTAGAATTATAAAGCAACAGACAATGTAGAAATAGCAAGGTGATACCTAGAACAATTGTTGCTGTGAACTAGAATCCTATTCCATTGTAAAAGTTCCTTCCCAGAGGGTTACTTTCTAATGCTGTTCTAATCTTTTTCTCAAAATTCCCTGTGTACTTAAGTTGAAACTGATAGCATAATAAAGATATTCAAAAGTTGTCAGGTTTTTCTTGTCACATTTTGCTATTTTCTTCCTTGCTAATATAAAACATAAGATTGATAAATGTTAGTTGTTTACATCCAGGGGGTTCAACCAAACATAAAAGTGGTAAAAGGTACAATGTCATACGCTTAGCGAGATGACATTATAAAACACTTCTCATGGTTGAAAATGAGATTGGTGCTCTCTGCTCATACTTTGAGGCAAGACTGCAGTGTTTAATGGAAAGCTAATATAAACACAGCTGTAAAATATTTCTCTCCTGACTTCTCTTTTATGTTCTCCTGCTTTAGACTTTTCCTCCTCCGCCCCCTCCCAGAAAAACAATATTGATCATACTTGGAGGATTTTTATCTCTGTCGAGAAAACTGCCAGCAGGAACTTATCTATGAAATTCCCTGATAGATCTATGAGCCTGTTTAAATGCTCCATAGAGAAATACAAAATCATCATTTTCTCATGATGTTTGATTTTTTAAAGCAAGTAATAATGAGACCAAGTGAATGCATCCTCTGCCTTAACATTAGGAATCCTACAAGTGACTTCTGGGAACGTGTGCATTTCCCCTTTGGATTGCCTTGGGAGCCAAGGCGAATCCTGGTTGATCTGATCCTTGCTTTTGAACTCTGTGTTCATCAATAATACCGTTCCCTTTCCTAAAGGCAGAGCTATCTATTGAACGATAAAAAATAAAATACTATGGGACAATGATTCCCCCAGCCATGGAGATCCTTTTATTATCTCTAGGCAGCAACAGACATTCAGCAATCAAAAAGTTGCAGACTAAACTCTGGTCTGAAACAGCCCATTGTTAGTTAGAAGGGAGTATTTGTGCCAGAGAACCCACTTCCATTCCTGGGTTCTCTGGGGACCCAAAGCAGGTGACACCATTCTCCTTTCCTCTATTTTATCTTCACAACCCTGAGGTGTAAATTAGGCCAAGAATCTGTAACTGGACCAGAAGTCACCCAGTGAACTTCACAGCAGAATGGTGATTTGACCCTGGATCCAGAGGTGGGATCCAGCAGGTTCTCACAGGTTCCTGAGAGTAGGTTACTAATTATTTGCGTGTGCCGTGAGGGGGTTACTAATTGGTGATTTTGCCACATGATTTTTGCCTTAGTTACGCCCCTCCTCTCAGCAGTAGTGCGCAGAACTTGAAGCAGTCTAGCAGGAGGTGCGCTGGCGTGCGTGGCAGCCTGTGCGTGTGTGCATTAGTTTCCCACCCAAGGACCGGCACAGCAGCTGCGTCCTTGCCACAGCCCCGCCCAGGAATGCCCCGCCCACAGAATGCCCGGCTACACCCCCATCGTGCCCCGCCTAGCCCCATTGGCGCTACGCCACAGTTTGAATCCCACCACCATGGGAACCTGTTACTAAAATTTTTGGATCCCACCACTGCCTGGATCTCCAAGATCCTAGTCTGAAAGTCTAACCACTAACCACAGTGGCTTCTGTGTACCATGGCAAGTATTCAGGCTTGGGTAAGTCATGCCAGTTACATGGTAGCAGCAGTCCTGGCCCTGATGTGTCCTCCCACAAAGGCCAAAAACAGTCATGGAAAGGGACTTGTACCCTCCTCCCTCCTCGTACTAACAGAAACTAAAATTTGAATTCTGGCAATACTATTCTGGTTTCCTAGCAAATGCCAGCGAGGTCATTTGTTCCTTTAAAATACCTACATTGTTTCTATCATTTTTGGAGCTTTTAACCCCCTAGTTTGGTTTATTTTAAGGTTTCAGATTTTTCTACAAACCCGGGGCTTTTCTCAAGTTTGTAGTAAGGTCTGTTTTCTCTGCTCATGGCTGTGATCTATGGATTTAAGTTAGGGTTGCTATCAAAACAGGCTTCCAGGTGGTAGAGATCAGTTCATCTGGAGAAAATGGAACTATGCCCCACAGAAATCCATTCTCTCCCCAAATCCTGCCCTCCTCTGACTGCAGCCCCCAAATCTCCAGGTGATACCCAAGTTGAAGCTGGCAACTCTAATTTAAGCAAATGCAAATAGGGCCAATTTGAGTATTGATAGTTGGGAACCTGAAAGGACTTGAAGAGTGAATTTTTCTCTCCTCAACTAATTCCTCTTTTCCTTCCTTGATAGACCCCATAACCCTTCTCTGTTTCCTACCTTCTCTCCATACACCAGTCAGTGTACACTTATCTTCTCCCCATCTTTATTTTTCTGCCCTTCCATATGTTTGACACTTTTTCTCTGAGAATTGGCAACCCAATCTCCTTCCCACTCAACAGCCAAGTAATGTTTATACACTCCTGACTTAAGTTTTCCATCTCCTCCCACTCCTTACAGCCTCTACAGTCTTTCTTTGCAGTGAGGACCAAAGCAGCTTAGATTAGCCTCATCTCTTTTAAACTGCGTAACAATCCTGTGAGGTACATTAGACGGAAAGGATGTGACTGGTCCAAAATCACCGAGTGACCTTCCACAACGGGATTTGAAGCAATGTCTTGCAGACTCTTCTCTGAAGCCCTCACTGCTACACCATACTGATTTTCACATAGTGGCGGCTGTTGAACAGTATCAGTCAAGTCTAGTTGAGTCATGCACGTCTGGTGGTATCAAATCACCTAAAGGCTGTTTCCAGGCCTAGGACTGCCAACCAGGTGGGACCTGGTGATCCCTTGGAATTGCAACTGAACTGCAGGCAACAGAGATATGTCCCCTGGAGAAAATAATTTAGAAAATATAAACTACACAATGGCTTAACAGTATAAAAACTGTAAGTTTATCTTAAGCAACACTTAAAGAGATAACAAAATAAAGGACTACAGCCCACAAAATAGTTGCAAAAATGTTTCCAATAACCAAAAAAGCTGTATTGACACTACTCACATATATAGTTTAAAGGATCAGAACTCAAGAAATTCCCACATGCTAAAATAAACCTGGCACGAACACGTCTAACAATCTAACTGGGGAAAAGAACAAAATGATCCCATGCTGTCAACAAAGACCCAGAGATAGAAAGCAGTTACAAACACAAAATTAAACAGTAGAATAAACTAAGCTGACTAATGAACCAGTGTCAGAAGCGTTATTTCAAAGAGAAGAAAGCACTCAAAGTGCCTTTCAAGCAATCAAGCAAGAACCCAGTTTTAATCTTGCCTCGATGCCCTTCATTCAACTTGAAGTAAATCATAGAGTGATTATGCCCTCTAAGTTTCATGGCAAGATTGCTCAAAACAATTTCTCCACATATACTATCACATTGGGACAGTGTTGCTCTTCAGTCAGTGTTTGCCTGCCACAGGGTAAGGTACATGTGTGTCAGATTTATTTTAGCATGCAGGAATTCGTTGAGTTCTGTTTCTTCAAACTTTGTATGTGAGCAGCCAGAGGTGTTAAGGGGGGAAATGGCACCTGGGGCAACACCTGCTCTGGGCACACACACACCCCCACCGCCCTGGAGGCTTCGCTGGCTAAAACAGCAGCCTGGCGGGGCTGGGCCAAGGGACACCCAGTCGGCCACAGCAGCTGGGCTAGGAACCTGCTGCAGACCACCCCTCAGCACAGCCCTGCCAGGCTTCTCCTTTAGCCCGTGGAGCCCCCACCCTCCCTGAGTTGCTTGCTGTTGAGATGCAGCTGCAGGAGGTCTCCTGCCCAAGAACTGGCCTGCAGCTGCAGCTCACAACTCAGGCAGGCAGCTGAGGTTGGCTCCTGCCTCCCTGGCCTCCCTGCTGACAGGGAGGCTGACTGTGGCTGCAGTGCCCGCCTGCAGTGCCCACTGTTGAGCCTCCCTGTCAGCAGGGAGGCTGGGGAGGGCTGGAGCAGGTCTGTGGTTGCAGCATCCACCTGAGCAACACAGAAGGAGCTGCCGGGCGATGTGATCAAATGGCATGCACCCGGGGCCATGGGATACCCCATGTCCCCATTAGCAGTATGCCAATGTGAGCAGCATAACTAGAGCTTTTTGGTTATTGGAAAAACAGTGTTGCTTACCATAACTGTTTTTCATCTAGTGTCCTCTGCACAGAAACATGCGAAACTGCACTTAGACAGAGCCAACCGCAGAGCATTTTGATAGCAAATTAAGAGCTTTAGCTGAATATGGATTTCTCCCCTCCCTCACCCATATACCTTGGCTCACCACTTCTCCTACCCAGGTCATGTGATTATAGAGGAGGGGTGGCTCCCTCCCTCCAGATCTTCGATTGCTGCTGTGAGGAGTCACCACACAAACTAAATGACAGCCCAAAGCAGAGAAGGTGGGAGGGATGTGTGTCTGTACAGAGGACCACTAGATGAACAACAGTGATGATCAGCAACACTGTTTTTCACCATTGTGGCCTCTGTACAGTTCCATGCTGGAACATAGCAAGAATACATACTATGGAGGTGGGTCTGGCTATTTAATGAACTGTAGATTGCAAAACAACTTGACCCACATTTGTCTCAGCCCTAGCATTGATGTCCACACCATAATCCTTGATAAGAGAGTAGACCACACAACTGCTTTGCATATGTCATTAAGATCCATTCTGTTCCTAAAAGCCATATAGACAGATAGGGGTGTGCAATAGTGTGGGAACAAATACTTGGAAACCCCTCTTGGGGCCTTGGAAACATATGAACAATGTAGTGTCCTAGATCTTCTATGCCTTCTTGCACAGTGACACAGGGCCATCCCCCTCATTTGTTGATATAATACTTCACCAACATGTCTTTCATAGCAATGAGAACTTATCCCCTGAAGCAGACCCATAAAAGAGACCAGAACATGTCTATTAGCTCTGAGTTCAGTGTTGAGACCAAACTCTCTGCACTTCGAATCCTTGGTAGTATGCCTTTTAATAACAAGGCCCTTGAAATCTGGTCACTGGGGCCTGAATAGCACAAACCCTTTTTGCAGGGAGAAAAGCTTTACCCACAGTGGAATCTAGGACCGTCTGTGAATTCTATCATGTGTGTAGAACACAGTTTGGATTTGGGTGGGTTGACTATCAGTGCTAGAATCTGGAAGGTTTGTAGGGCAGTATCCAACTGGTTTAGGAGAACCACATTTGATTTGGAAATAAAAAGAAAATCAGTCTTGAAGCAGGGGAAAATAGTGCACCCTTGTACAAACCTTTATTCCACCACTGCTGATACCACTTTAGTGAAAACCCATGTGGCAGATAACAGGCCAAAGGAAAGGGCACAAAACTCATACACAAATCTCAAGTATTTATGATGCTGTTTATGGATGGCCACAAGAAAATAAACAACTTTTAGGTCTATGGCTGCAAATCAGTCTCCTGCATCCAGGAGGGGCATAATGTCTGGCATAGACAGCATATGAAATTTCTTAGGGGTAATAAACTTATTTAAACCCCTACGATCCAGGATGGGGCACTGGCCTCCCTCCTTCTTGGATACCAAAAAATACCTGGAATAGACCTTCTCGCTACAGAGAGGGTAGGAACAGGACATATTTCCCCTTTGCCCAGTAAAGCTAAGACCTCTGATTCCAAGGCATCCAAGGCAGGGGAAATAGGATGAACCTTTTGTTACCCAAAATGGTGGGATGCAACGGCCCTCTTTGGTTGAGGAAATTAGCTTTAGAGCACAAGGTCGCTTAGCGATGCTTGAGAAGTGTGGGTACATAGGCATATATATATATATTGCCTATGTATATGAGTTTCAGCTCACTATAAGAAACCAACAGAGAAAATATATTCTTTTTAAAAGGATTTTATTAAGAAAATAACACATGGAAAAAATAAAATCTCATTCACAATCACTCAATTACTGGGGTAAAAACACACACATACAAGGTTTCCTAGGATGTAATTTAGAGGTGAAAGACAGATTTTGGATATAGAGAGAGAAGGGATGGGGCATCAAAGATTATATTTACCAGTCTTGTAGTGGATGTCCAGGAAGCAGAGACCTAATGGCTAGGCTCTGGGTGATGGAACAATATTATTGAACACCATGGTAGTGTGATAATATTGAACACCTGACTGGGATCTGGGATGGGCTTTTATAGGACAAACATGTCTTGGGGCAGGGGAAATCCTTTAACAAAGGATTTTGCCTGCTGTTCCAGGTGAGGTAATGGTCTTGAGTGTCAGACCATTGACCTGATGGCTGACCCATTCTCTTAATGGGTCTTGCTGGCTGTTGGACAATACAGGTAACGACCCTTAATGAGTGTTACAACATAGATGGTCACAAGGAGGGGATGAGTCAAAGGAAATATTAAGAAATATAGACAAAAGATAACTGGTTTCACCCAGGTGTGCTATTGCTCGTATTCAAATGTTGTTTCCTGAGTATGGGCCAGGCATGAAATTGTGTGTGGGGGTGGGGTGGGGGTGGGCGAGAGTCCTTGAGGCATTCTTGCCCATAAATTCAGACACAGTCCCAATATGGAATTTCTGAATCCAAACAGACTCATTTCAGGGCACTGTTCTGCCAGGTCTGCCAGGTCAGCATTCCGGGAGAAAGACTATTCTCTCTCCTTCCATACTGCTACAGGTCAGGTTGGCTATAGTTTGCAGACAACGGAGGCAGAGAGAGGAACTCTGAGGAGGAACCGAACTTTATTACAGACAAAACCCAAACATCAGTGCACATCAACAACCAATTGTGAATAAAATGCAATAATCGATTTTCAAACTGCCATGTAGGTACAGATTGAGGAATTACTGCTAGTCAGTCTACAGGTTTCTTGCCTGCTGAAGCAGATCATTTGAGGGACTGGTATTGCTCTTCGGATGGTATTTGAGTCTATTGAACTGGGGTGAGCCCATCCTGAATTGCTGACCCTGTTAAAGATAGCCATGTTGATGGTAGGTCCCAAACATGTATTTGGGATAATACTTAGAGTTGGGGCTGTACTTGGTGCAAGAGAATGATGCACCTGATTGGCTGGACTGTGAGATCCCTGAGACTTGGTCATCTTCATATCTTTTCTGAGGCCATGGAGTACCTCATCTGTGGTCACATGGAAGACAGCACAGTTGGCTGACACATGGTATCCTCAGGATGGGCAAGGCAGTGCTTCCTCAGCTGCCACCTCAGGCTGTCGGTGAGCTTGTAGGGGGCAAGGTCAGGGGATCAGGGACTATTTAAAGAACAAATATTTAAATACTAAGCCTGGTCCCAATGAGTGCTCCCTCAAAGGCCAAAATAGGGCTGCCCTTTCCTACCTTTTACCCACAGAAACTGAAGCCTGAAATACTGAGGTTGCCTTAGCAACAGTCACTGCAGGAAACTTTTGCTTAAAGCAGCAGTGGCATAGGAGGTTAAGAGCTCATGTATCTAATCTGGAGGAACCGGGTTTGATTCCCAGCTCTGCCACCTGAGCTGTGGAGGCTTATCTGGGGAATTCAGATGAGCCTGTGCACTCCCACACACACCAGCTGGGTGACCTTGGGCTAGTCACAGCTTCTCGGAGCTCTCTCAGCCCCACCTACCTCACAGGGTGTTTGTTGTGAGGGGGGAAGGGCAAAGAGACTGTAAGCCCCTTTGAGTCTCCTGCAGGAGAGAAAGGGAGGCTATAAATCCAAACTCCTCCTCCTCCTCCTCCTCCTCCTCCTCCTCCTCCTCCTCCTCCTCCTCCTCCTCTTCTTCTTCTTCTTCTTCTTCTTCTATCATTTGCAGGGTTTTTTTAACCACTTAAAGTATTTTTTTAAGATTTCATATTTTTCTGCAAATCTTTCCAGATTTGTTAATCTTGCTCACTCACCACTCCAGTCTCTGGATTTGTATCCTCAGATTTGACTGACTTTGCTATTAGAATGAAAGATGATGATGATAAAAGATATGATATGCCGAACCATTTAAATCTGCAAGTTGTATGAACTAAATCTAAGGCTAAAAGGAAATAGCACTTTGTGCTGGAGCCAGAGAAAATTTTCATTCAATCTTGGCCAGTTCTCTTCCATATTACATTACAGGCCCCATCAGATGGCTTTTTGTCCATTCCTTCCTCTGTTTTTTCACCTGGTTGGACCCAACCCTTAAACTTGATAGTGGACATGATATCAAATCTTATTCAATATTTGAGAAGAATCTCACCTGAGATATTAGAAGGCTTTGGTATAGCTTGGGACTGATACATTATGGAAAAATAATAATCTGATGAGCAGCAGTGGCATAGTGGTTAAGAGTAGGTGCACTCTAATCTGGAGAACTAGGTTTGATTCCCCACTCTGATTCTTGAGCTGTGGAGGCTTATCTGGGGAACTAGATTGGCCTGTGCACTCCAGCACATGCCAGCTGGGTGACCTTGGGCTAGTCATAGCTCTACGTAGGTCTCTCAACCCCATCCACTTCACAGGGGGTTCGTTGTGGGGAGAGGGGGAAGGGAAAGGAGATTGTAAGCCCCTTTGAATCTCCTAACAGGAGAGAAAAGGGGGGTATAAATCCAAACTCTTTTTCTTCTTCTTAAATGTTCTGACACACTGATCTTAATTTATCTTCCTAAATTGTTCTTCTGTGTTTCTACGTGAAAAACTAGAAGAATCAAATTAATTCTTCCTATAATTTATACTATCAGTAAATTGTATCTAATTCATTCCATATATAACAGAAAAGTTTCTTGGCATAAAATTTAACAAGGAGCCTTTGGGGAGAAATGGTATTTGCAAAAAACAAATTTTCCCTTAAAATATTGCTTTAAAAGCCTTGAGCATTTCATACTGTATTTCTTGAGTTCATTTTTTTGTGGGGGAGGTTTCCCCATAGTTAAAAGTAGGAGGAAATTAAAAGCTAAGGAAGAATATTGTTTACAGAATACACTAAAAGCCTTTGCACAAACCCTTGGCTATTGTGTTGAAAAGTGAGCTTGGCCAAACAAACAAAGGGATTATAATGCTTTCTCCTGTCTCTCACTAAGGATCAAACTAGATATTATGGTATCTACAACTCTGACCCATGGACACTGACATTATTTTTGAGTTGCATTTAGTCTGTTTAAAAATACCACCAAGGCCTGATGTTAATTGAGCCCTCTGTGTGGTGGGAACCAGGCGCTTTTGTCCCGCTTTTGTCCCCTCACTCCTAGTGCCTCTTCATGTGTAAAAACCACCTTGCGGAGCTTTTTTCAGCACGTGAAAAAGCACAAAGCGGAGAGAGAACAAGAGAACCTAGTCCTGCCACACTGAGAGCCCCATCAGGATCAAACCCTCACATCATTTTCAAATAGCTGAATTCAGCTCTAAAATGGCAGCTGCATCCACAGGTCAGAATCATGAATGCCATAATGTCTAGTTTGGTCCTTAGTCACTGGAGTATCCCCAGGCCTGCTCACTATTTTGAGGAAACTTTAAAATTAGCTTTTTGATTATTGCTATTGTGCTTATCTTTTCCTTCATTTGTAACTAACTGCTGCTTCAGAAGGGCAATTTAAATTGTTGGAGAAAGGGTGGGTAGTTAGCTATTACTGCCTTCAGTAACTTCTCCCTGGACTTCAAGGCATTCATATAGATTTGATATTAACTTTTTTAAAAACTCACCAGGGAGCCTAATCATTAAAAGCTCATAATATGTATAATGTGACTCTCACCGTACATTGGCTAGCCTCACTGAAAGCCCCTCTTCAACTTCTTGGGGTAGAGGTGTGTGGGAGCAGGAGGCTGGGGTTAATTTTATGATGTTTTATTGTCAGGTTTTTCTGTTACTGTTTGATTTATTGTGTTTTTATTGTTTTATTATTTTAATTTTATTGCAAGTGGCATGGAGACCTCTGTATAAGGTGGGGCAAAAATATTTGCAAATAAATAAATACCGGTAAATAAATAAATAGGATTTTTAAAAGCCTTCCAGTTTATATTCTGAGCCAATTTAGAACTTCTAGTTTGACTTGCCATTTTTTGAAACCCTGCAAGCTCTGTAACTTTGTAATTGCAAATATTTTATTTTTTATTTTATGGGTGTTTTTAGATGGGCTTATTTTTATAAGATTCAGTGTTTGCACTGTACTATGTGTTAATAATTGCATTCTGTATTATTGCTTTTGATGCTATTTTAGAAAGGTGGGAGATAAGTTTTCCACATAAATAGATGAATGGAGTTTTATCAGCATCACTAGTTAGAACTTTGCATGTGTAAAGCATCTGAGTTGCCAGTGAATAAATTGATAAAGAGCACAGATCTGTATCATTCCCAGAACTTCTCCAGTTTGGTTTTGTTTCAAATTGTCACTTCTCTGAAGCTAATACATTATTGGAAAAGTGAGGGACTGGAATGAGTGTCATGGTGAAATTACAGGCAGCACTAAAGCTAAGGAATTAATTGCATTTCTCATTCAGTTTTATATTGCAGATTGGAGGATGGAATGTGGCGAGGCATGGGGAAGGCAAAGACATACACAACATTTTTATGTTGATGGAAAATTGGCCACAGCCTGATAACTAGATACAGGCAAAGAAGTCAGAGGCACGGCATAGGGACAGATCCTGGATCCTGGCATTGGGTGAAACACCTTCCTCCAACCCACCAGCTGGGGGAAACTGTGGAATAGCAAGTAATTGGGAGCCAAGGGGGTGTTGGCCTCTACACGATCCTTTTGCCACCTGGAGGTGTAGGCCAGCTGACTGTCCACATCTGGGCATGCACCTTAGAGGCCTCCAACATCCCCAAGACCCCATATGGGGCTCCTAATAATGGGGAGGCTGGCACGCAGGCATGCAGGCATAGCCTCTCCTCAAAAGGATCTGCCTTGATACTCAAGCTGTGACAGAATGCAAAGACAACATCAAAAGGCACAGTACGACCACTGTGAGATGGGATATAGCTAGTAACATAAAAACAGGGAGGATGGGTGGGCAAGGTGTTATTCCCCCAAGGAAGGCAAAGATGTGGCCATGCACATGCTTCTTGAAATAGTCCCTGGTCTCCTGACCTTGCCCCCTGCGAGCCCACCCCCAGCCTGAGGTGGCAGTTGAGGAAGCACTGCCTTGCCCAGCCTGAGGCCACTATGTGGCAGCTAACTCTGCTGTCTTTCCCCACCTCTCTGCCTCCTGAACTGTAAATAGCAGTGATGGAGTGAATCATGGTTGCACTTTAAGCAACACTAATCAGAAAATAAGGACTATTTTTAACATTAGTAAAATGGATGGTTGACCCGCCAGCTTTCTCACTCATTCTGGCCCATCTCATATGAATGTTGTCCTTATGGTTCCCATGATCCCTAGCATAACCATTTTTGGGATCATCTGTATAGACTCCTTTTCACTCCATCATTTTATAACAATTTTTTTCCCAAACTGTAACATGCAGTAAATTTTAAACCATTTTTTCACAATTTTTCTCACTGGTCCATCAGAATGTCATGGCCCACATTTCTAGATCATTTAATCAATTCATTTTCTGTATCCCATTTTAATAACATCTTATACATTCTGGGGATCAATTTGTCATCATTTGTACATAGATTGCATTCAAAATCTGTCCATTTGTGGGCTAAAATCAGCATTCTTATAGTCATCCTTAAATGTTTCTAACTGTTAATAATGGAACCAATTTTGGGTTATATCTTTTACATCAAGTTTGCATTTATCAACTTGAAAATTCAGTAACTCTCTATGTGTAAGTTATTTTTCTTGCACATTCACTTCTTTTCTGGCAAACACTTCAATTGGAGACAACCATAAAGGAGTAATCCCAGCTGCAAATCTCTTGTGTTTCAACCATATCCATAATAGGCTCCTTCATTGGAAAAGTCTTTGTGTATTTTCCCTTTGTCATACCACAAATATCCATGCCAACCAAATCTCCTATCATGTCCCCCCAGGTCCAGGATTATGAGTTCTTCAAAGTCATCCATTCCCTTATTCATACTAGACAAGCAGCTTCAAAGTCCAATTTTAAATAAGGTAATGAGAGACCCCCTCTTTCCTTTGCATCTTGAATATTTGTATATTTAATCCTTGGTTTCTTGCCTTGCCAAATGAAGTGTCTTTTTGCCATTGTTTAAAACATGATACTAAGTTAATTATTGGGATGCCTTGGAACAAAAATAACATCCTTGGCAAGACATTCATTTTTATAAAAGGTATTCTTCCCAGAAAAGACAAATTCAGTCTATTCCATCTCAACAGGCTTTCTTGACATCATCCCACACTTCAACATAAATGTTATGTTGTTTTGATACAACATACAATTCCTGTTTGTCATCCACGCTCCAAGATATTTTATTTTTTCACCATGAAAATCCCAGACATCTTAATCAAACACAACCGTGATTTTGGGTCCTTGTTTATAGATAATATTTTGGTTTTTATTCAATTTAAACCCTTGACAACTTTCTTTATTTAACAGTCTTTTTAATAGGATCTTTGAATGTAATGACCACATCATCAGCAAATGCCGTCAATTTATTTGACTGTTACCAGTTTTCAATCCTCTAATCTGATCATCACTTCTTACATCTCTGTTCGATATCACCAATATCAATACAAAAAGTAACGGTGAAAGAGGACATCCCTGTCTAGTCCCCTTCTGTATCTCAGATTTTTTAGACATTTCACAATTATTTTAACATAATGTTTGGCATGAATTGCCTGTATACCTTTCACAATATTATTTCCTAAACCCATTTTTTCCAGTGCTCTCAGTATAAACTGCGAAGAAACATTGTCAAATGTCTTCTCAGCATCCAGAAAAATAAAGGCCAATTGCTTGTCACTGTTTTTTATAAAGCATATCTGATATGTCTATGTATTCACATCGATCATGTTGTCCTGAGTCCTGGGCCAATTAGAACTCAAAAGGCAAGAGGTAGGGTGAAATAAAATAATTGTTTATTGTTCCTGCAGCAACTATTTTCATTGAGGTAGAAGCATAGAATGCAATGGGTTTCCAGGTTTTAGGCATTTTACAGAGACACAAAATCAGCATCATCACAGCATCATCAGAGAGGTCAGATAGAGCCTCCCTGCACATGCTAACACATATGAAAACCTTCTTCATACTCATAAAAAACTTGTTCAACATGCGGCAGCCAGGCTTCTTCCTGGAATATCAAGTGGAGACTGGGTCACTCCGGTCCTATACAAACTCCACTGACTACTGATCGAGTACTGGATCATACTTAAAGTGTTGGGGTTAACCTTTAAGGCTATGAGCGGTCTTGGACCTGCATACCTAAGGGACCACCTCTCCCCATATTGCCCCACTAGATCCCTCCGTTCATTGGAGGGAAATTTACTGGAGATGTCTGCCCCAAAGGATGTCCAGCTTACTTCCAAAAGGGTCAGGGTCTTTTAAGCCCTGGCCTCTGCCTGGTGGAATAAGCTCCCTAGTGAGATCAGGGCCCTGTGGGATTTGAATGAGTTCCACAGGGTCTGTAAGAACTTTTCCACCAGGTATTTCCATCTAGCCCAGGGGCCTTCAAAATATAGCCCTCCAGATGTTCATATACAATTCCTATCAGCCCCTGCCAGCATGGCCAAGAGGAGCGTGTAGCTAGACCAGAGTGTGCCTGGTGCACACTCTGGCTTTTTTGCCCCACGGCGCCCCCCCACGGCGCCCCCCTGCGGCACCCCACCCCACTTACTTTTAGGATAGAAGCAGGCCGGAGAAGAAGGCCAGAAGCCTGCCTGCATTGCCTGGGCCTGGTGGAAACTACATTTCCCAGGAGCCCCTGGGAAACGTAGTTCCCACCAGGCCCAGGCAACCCAGGCAGACTTCCGGCCTGCTCCATTCCTAAAAGTAAGTGGGGTGGTGCGCCCCGGGGGTGTGTGTTCCACAGGGGGGCATGGGGGCCACGGGGGAAAGGGGGAGGAGGGATTTTCCCCCATGTGACTAGAAATGGTGCGCCCGGTGAGTCTCACCCCCCCCGCCCCCTGGCGGCTTCGCCACTGTGGCCAAGTGGCAGGGCTAATGGCAATTGTAATCCATGAACATCTGGAGGGCCATAGTTTGAAGACCCCTGATCTAGCCAGCCAGCATGACCATTAGTATCATTGGCCTCCCATGGGTGCAGTAAAAAATAAAAAAGTGGGGAGGGATTTTTTGCCATCTATGGTTGGTTTTTAATTACTGTATTGTTGACTTTTATTTGTACTGGATTTTATTTATTTATTTATTTATTTATTTATTTATTTATTTATTTATTTATTTATTTATTTATTGTTTCGATTTATAAACCGCCCCATCCCCCGCCCCATTTTGTGTTGTTGCCGCCCTGAGCCCTGTTGGGGAGGGCGGGATATAAATACAAATATAAATAATTTAAATTAAATACAACCCATGATCTAAAAGATGCACTTTGGTACCTCCCCTGGGTGGAGATTTTACGTTAAAATGAGGCAAGAAGGTCAATCAGGTGCCAGCTTGACCCAATGTGATACATTGTTTATTCTGGAATCTGGGAGATGTTTTGACAAAAGAATATATGATTGCCATCATTCAAGTGCTCATCAAAGCAACATTTGCATTATTATAGCCCTGTGGCCGATGTCTTTGTAAGTTACTCAGGAGGGCTTGAGTGTGAATTCCAACACCTGTTTTCCTGACATCGCTAACAATAGCTTTGTTATGCTAACCCTTTTCTTTGAACATCCTTACAGCAGGGGCCCAAGGTACTGCTAGCTAGATGAAAACCAGAGCACCTATTTGACAAAGGAATAGCCTTAAAATGTAGACATTATTGTTTAAAGTGAATACTTTTACCCATAGGCATTGCAGCCAACAGTAAAATAATAATATTTTTTTTTGCATGCAGAGCAGAATACAAAGGATATTTTACAGGAGAGGGGGCTACTGGTTCATTCTGAGGCCCCTTCCACACATGCAGAATAATGCACTTTCAATCCACTTTCAGTGCACTTTGCAGCTGTGTAGAATAGCAAAATCCACTTGCAAACAATTGTGAAAGTGGATTGAAGTGCATTATTCTGCATGTGCTGAAGTGGCCTGAGAAAAGCTGAAATCCACATTCTGGAAAGAATAAAACAGTGCATTTCTAATTGTCATTTTCTTTCCTCAAAGATGACACTCACATCTAAAACTGATCTAATATTGTTTCTTAGTTGTCTTTAGGCAGAACACCACTCTGATCTTCAAGTATAAGGAGCCTTAAGACACTTTTTTTACCTTCTGGCCAGAATCACTCCAAACAACTTATATTCATTGTTTAAAAAGGAGATCAGTCTATAGTTCTTGACTTCAATTAAGTCTTGTCCTTATTTTGGAACTGAAGTTATACTAATCCCTCTTCATGTATCTGTGAGTTTCCCTTTTTGTAAAATCTCATTCATTGTTGCTAAAAGTGGTTGCATCAGTATGTTTGCAAATGTTTTGTATAACGCTGGTAATTCATCTGGTCTGGGTGGCTGAACTTCATGTGTTTTATAGCTTCTGCTAATTCTATTGGCAAAATTGGGCTATTCATTATATCCTTTGCATTTGAGATAGTTGCAGTAAGTTCTGACTCTTTACATATTCTTCAATATTGTTCTCCTCAGGCTTACTATTTTTAATATATTTTAAATAATATTTATAAGACACATTCCCTCTATTTTTTATCATCCGACACCATATTGCCTTTCATCATATTTTAGTGATGAACCTATTTTCTTTTGCCTTTCTTAATTCAGATGCTAACCTCCTTCCCTGTTGGCAAATTCAACAGTTTTTTGTTTTGCAAAACTCAGATTCGATTCAATTTCTTTTAATGTTAGCATTGATACTTGTAAAATCTTAATACTTTTAATAATCTCTTTCTTATTGCGATTTTTTAAACTGTTCCTTCTTTGATTTCAGATCTAACACATTTTGTAGTTTCTATTGTGATAACTTTTAAGTTAATGTGTTCTGTTATATTAAAAAAATCTCATAATCTCTTTACTAGCATCACAAACCAAATTAAGATCTGTTCCTTTGTCCAAATATAATTCAAAAAATTCCTGTAGTTTCTTCCCTCCCTTTTTAACAATGCCTGATTTTTTAAGCAATGACTCATTTAGTCTCCATCTAAATGTAAAACATTATCTTGTCCATGAAAACACTACCATGTCATGGTCAGCAAAGATTTTGGGTAAAATGACCATCCTTTGCATGTAATCCAAACCAGATCAATTCTTGAGTGGGATTTATATCTTTCAGAATAATATGTAAAGTCTCTAGCATTTCAAATTTAACATAAATTTTTCATATATGCCATTTTCTTAGGTCCGTCACAACACCATACATCTTTTGTAATGTGTGCAATTTTGTTTTGGATATACATTTCTTGAATGTATGGAAACACTTCTGAGCCCTTCGGGGGAGGGCGGTTTATAAATACAACAATAAATAAAAAATAAAATAAATTTAAAAAAGGTATTGGAGTATTTGTATAGTTACTTCTGTAATTATTGTTTTACTTTTTCCTTTCTCCATTTTCAACTCTTCTTTATTAGCCCTTTGATTATTTTTGGCCTTTTCTATGATATAATGGCATATTTTCCCACTTAAATATTGGACAATTTTTCTTTCATATGTTAAAATTTGAGAGCCCCCGGAATAGCACATAACTATTTTTCACTGTTTAAAACACTTAGGAAAGTCCAAACAAAGGCTAAGTATTGAAAACCATGAAAAGCTTTTGGGTAACAGTGGGCCAGTCACTGTGGCCCTTTCTGCACAGGCCATTTACAGCGGCCCAGGGATGGCAAAAATGCAGTCCCTGGGCAGGCATTGGTGCGGTGGGAACTGCACCGCTGCCGTCCCATTGGTGCGGTGCGAACTGCACCGCTGGGAAGACGGTGCTTTCCCCATCCCCTCCACTCACCTCATCCTCCAGCGTGCTCTGGAGGCTGTCAGGAACCTGCCCATGCTGCCCTATGACCTCCAGGGGTTGGAGGGCAGCGTGGGCGGGTCCCTGACAGCCGCCAGAGCGACGCTGGAGGACGAGGTGAGTGGGGGGATGCAGAAGAGGCAGCTCCGCGTGAAGCCACCTCTTCTGCGCCGGCTTCTGCGGGGCCGCTCGCACACTCCCGTGTGAATGGCCCCCACCCCTCCACTGGCAGAAATTATGCCGGTGGAGATGCGCCCTCTCCGCTGTGCGGAAAGGGCCTGTCTCTCAGCTCAGTCTACCTGACAAGGCAGCAAGATAAAATGGTGAAGGGGAAAATGGTGGGTAAACTACGTTGGTATCTCTTGGGGAGAAAAGTAGGGTATAAATATCTAAACTAATCTATACACCTAAACTTGTTTTAATATTTTAACCCCCTAGGGATAGTTTTCAGTACTTTTTTGTGAAAATACATTTATATTTCTTTCAATATGAAATCAATTAACAATATTTTAAAATCCTTGCACATTGTATTAAATACTTCAGGAACATTTTAATCCATCCATAGAGAATATGTGCTGACAGTCACAGTGCTGCTCATTTTGGCTTGAGTTACCCTCCTTGATCTAAGAGATAACCTCCAGGGAAACCAGCACAGTCGAGACAGCACACTGTTTTGAGCTAGTCTCTGTCAAACAGCTCTGCAAAATGGACAATTCAAGAATGGCATTAGAAAAACCAGGCTTCTGGATTTTTCTTTAGGCTACAGAACAGCAAGTTACATTGTTGTCAACATTGTTTTACCATGGACATAAAGGGGAAGGTTTATGTGCGTATTTTCTACTCGCCTCAGCTGCAGCTTGCCAAATAAACTGCAGCTTTTGTAAATTATGTATTTGTAGCAGCCAAACATAACCCTTCACTTCTTTCCCTCTATAATCTTCCTCCACTGCCAGCCGGCTAGTCAGCAAACAATAAATTGTTATAGACTTCAAAGCTTGCTGTTTTAAAGTTTTCATGTTTACCTGAAAGTCAATACTTCTCAAGTTGTCTTGGCACTTTGGCTTTTCCTCTCAATGAAGTAATGCTCACTGCTATCCATTTGAAGTGAAGGTGGCAGGCAAGAGAGGTGTTTGTGTGTTATAACACCAAAAGGACTCTTGTTCTTCTCAGTCTTAGGCTGAGGAAAAGAATAGCACCGCAGAGAGGCAGACCATTTGTCAAGACTCAAAAGCTCCCATAAAACGTTAATCAAAAATAATTCTTTGTCCCCTCAGGCTTATATTATATTACTATATTATATATAAATCCAGCATTATCTTATGCTCAAGGTGGCTAACAAGACTGCAACAAGCTGAGAATACATTCAAACAATCTAACAATATACCAAGTGGATGAAAACACACAAGCTAAGAACACAGCCAGATAGACTAAAACAATTTACCTATTCCAATGATAAGCAGTGGTTTGGGAGCCACATGTGGCCACTGATGGCTCTTCTGAGCACTGTTTTCCATGTTTAAGGAAAATGGGTAAGGCCCTTGCCCAAAGGCCTTAAGGTTGGCAGCTGGTTTCTATCTTAAAGTACTACTACTGCTGCAAAAATGGGTAATCTGTTTCCTGCTTGCTGTGTGAAGATCAGGAAACAGTTTATTTTTTCCCATTCATGTTTAAAACTCTCACTTTTGGTTTCTCTACAGCTTGTTCCTGCCATTTTCTCCTGCTCCAGGAATCATCTGTGCCACCCACCATTTGCTGGTGCCACCCACCAGCTTGCAATGTACATGAATAAATTTAGTTTTCCCTGCCAATGACACATACGTGTAACTTTTCCCTTTTTATTTTGTTTTCAATAATGTGTTTTCAAAGCTAGGAAGATATGACACAAGATTCTCACATCTTAAAAAAAAGCAAATGGTGGGTTGCTGGCAGTGCTGTACTATCTGATCAAAAAGAAAAAAGAAAACAGTTATTTTCAAAATGGCTGCAAGATGTTTTATTTGTAATGTGCAGAAAAGACCAATCTATGGTAGAAAGGACCCACTGACCTGTAGGTCCTTTCCTTTTTGGCCCTCTGAAATGCCTAGCAACCATCCCAAGTCTCTGCGTGGTAATGCAAACATGGTTGCAGTGGTGGACACTAATCTGGAAAACCCAATTTGATTTCCTGTTCCTCCATATGAAGCCTGTCGACCTTGGGCTAGTCCCAGTTCTCTAACTCCACCTACCTCACAAGGTGCCTGTTAGGGGGAGAGGAAAGGTGATTATAAGCCACGTTGGGACTCCTCATAGTAGAGAAAAGCAGTGTACAAAAACAACTCTTCTTGTTCATCTCCTAGCTTGACTGACATTTGAGGACTTCTCTCTCTCTCTTCTAGTTCAGTATGCTGCCACCAACTGGTCACTTTAAGAAACAACTGCTGAGCAGGCCAGGACTCCCAGCTGCTTTCTCATGTTGCCATTCTAAGGCGTTGCTTAGTTCCTGTATCTCCTGTTATTCAAGGTTTATTAAACCTGAACACAAATAATGCTATAACCTTTTTTGCCCACCCCTAAAGGACCAGGAAGATACAGTGTAGCCTTTGCACACCCAAGTCTTTGTGTCTCTCCTCGGTGTCACCTGCCAGCCAAGCTGACCATTTCATTGTCTCTGGCCAGGATGACCATTAAATTTTCCAAGGTTTTTATGGATAGCACCAGAGCATGAGTAGGGAGCAACTGGTATCCCCCTTTCTGCCAGTCTTCTGTCAGGACAGAGAACAACTTTTAAAACTCATTATGGGGGGGTTGGTCAAATGAAAGAGCTGTTTCTCCACACAGCCTAAGTGCATTAGCACATGGTCCAGATAGTGTGCATTTTGAAGGTTCCATCTACACCAGTGTCATTTTCCTTCCATCAACCCCCATGGCTGCCATTTTCCCTTCCACCAGGCTTTCTGAGGCCTTTTAAAAAAATCAATAATTGCTATATCACTGTAGCAAATACTATTTTTCTAAAACCTTCAAAATCCTTCCAGTGGCATGTGAAGGGAAAAAAATGCAAGGGAATAGAAGAGTTAGAGGAATGTGCACAGAAAAGACTTAAGTAGACCTTTCATTGCCAATAGGGATGCATCTGGATTTTCAGAAGCAATGAATGCAAAACACAAAAGCGTTACCATATGGATGCAACCTCTGTCCCTCCCCTAAGACATCAGCAGTCATTAACCTGCTATTTCTTAAAAGTGACCACATACACAATATTTTCCTCATGAACTTCTGTGGGATGATTCATTGCAGCCAGCACAGGGAAGCTGTAGGATGATTACTACAGCTGTTTGAAATATATATCCACATGTGTTGTATTGATTGACAATGTTTTGCAGCAAATTTGGCTCATGGTGAATTTTTTTTTACTCCCTGTCAAGCTACCTGTCACTTCCATAGATACAATATAATTGGTTGATTGATTTGCTATCTCTGGAGTCTTTCTTTTTTCTTTATGGAAGGGGCAGATCACACTTCTTTAGCTCCAATGAAATACGGTGAAAAGAACTCAGTGAATTGAATATTTTTTACAAGTGCATTTCTCTTAACTCCTCCCTTTTTATCATCCCAGTTTAAAGTGTGCAAGTTTTTATTATTTTTAGTATAAAACAATACTTTGTGCAAATGTCCAGATCACAAGACAAACCTGATTTAAAAGAACATAATACAGAATATATTATCAAACCAGCTGAGGTATAGACTGATGTGATTTTTATGTACAAATAGATAATTTGCACCATTCTTACCAGTAATGTCTAAAAGGAGGTGAGGCTGGAAGTTTATGTTAAGTGAAAAACTGAATTGTCTGTTGATCACAGAGCTAGTGAGAGAGTTGCAATTCGAAGGAAAGGAAAAGGAAAAATAGGTGTGCTGTAAGCACAGTATTCTTACCTAACAATGTACTGTATCAAAGTTGAATTCACATATAAGCATATATGTAGGCTTTGTGAAAAGCCTCCTCTGATTACAGATGTTAGAGAAGTCATATATAATCTATCCATGGTGATTTGCAGAAAGGCAAGTGTGCTTGACAATCTAAGACCCACCAATAGCAATTCTGCTTGGACCATTTTGCATTGTAATATTCTGTTTGGTTCTCTGACCGTGGGACTCCTGCCTGAAGCCCTTGGCAAGCAGGGTGACCTACTTGCAAATGAGGGCAGGGCTCCTGTACTTTCAATAGCTGTGCAGCAATAGGGATTTTATCAGATGCACTTTGCCATGAATGCTGCACCAGATGAAATGTTCTTTTATTCATAACAATTAAATGGGACAAAACCCTCGTTCCCCTTTACACCTGGACACCATTTGGGAGGGTTGTGAATCAATATATCTCAACATCAATATATCTCAACGTGGCCAAATCTTTGGATATTCAAATCTAGAGACTGGAGTTATGAACAGACAAGACGGTTGGTGGTTGTGCTTTTTCCAGGCAGTGTGGCCATGGTGTGACAGTTTTTGCTCCTAACATTTTGCCCACAACTGTGGCATCTATGACATTTTCAGAGGCATATCATGGTAAGATGTTTTTTTTCCTCTCCATGGCACAGTTCTTTCTACAAACCTGAGAAAAGCCCCATATTTTTAAAGAAAAAATTGAAACTTGAAACAAACCAAAATATTGGAGGTTAACCCCCTCTTCCTCCAATAATGCTAGCAGGGTCTGTAGCTTTAAGGAACACATCCCCTCTCAAGAACCATTGTGGAGTTTGTTAGGCAAGCACAACATGTTTCTGACCTTAAGTCCATGTTTCTGCCATTAAAAAGCTGGAAGAGGTGTTCAGGGCCTTTTCCAAGGCTGTTTTGGCTTTTGAAGGACTCATGGGAACCAAGACTGTCAGTAACCACAGGGAAATTTGGTACCACTTGACTTATACAACTTATCCAGACATGGCTGCTTGCTAATTGTCCAACAGCATCCACCTCACAAAAAATAGTGTGGCATAGTGGTTAGAGTTTCAGACTAGGATGTGGGAAAGCCAGGTTTGAATATTCACTCTGTCATGGAAGCTCACTAGGTAACTTTGGTCCAGCAACATGTTCTCAGATTAACTCACTTCATGGGATAAAATGGATGCAAGTGGGATGATGTAAGCAGCTTTGGGTCCCCATTGTAAAGAAAGGTGGAATTGAAATGAAACCAATAACATTTCATTGTGATTTTACCTGGAAATGTCCTTTAGCTATTATTGTAAGCCACCTTGAACAACAAGGAAAGGTGGGGTATATGTTTTAATAAATAAATAAATAAATAAACCTGAAATTGGGAGGAAGCCAAAGATAGGCCGGTGGGTGGGAAGGCAAGAAGGAAGCAGGTAAATGCATGGTTATGGGAATACTTAGGAAAAAGGACAGAGGAAATCTGTGGGAAGGAGGATTCAGGGGGAAAGTTAGGTGCTCCCCACAAATCGTTGCAGGTTACCCATCATACAACTGAACGTGGCTGGCGCCACACAATTAGGCCATGGATTTTCCATGTTGAACCTATTAGGAAGAATAAGTTGGATACAGCAGGGCAGATAAAGGTAGGTTGGATGGTGAATGGGAAGAAGCGAAGGAAACAGGAAAAGGGGAGGGACTATGAGGGCTTTCAGGGAAGGAAAACGGAGACAGTGCAGGTCCACTACTGATTTCTGGGTAAAAGACAAACTTCCTCTTCTCCAATTTGAGCATTCAGAGCTGAATTCAAGCCTTCTGACTTCCCAGCTTCTGTGGCCCATCATTCAGCTGTTTGCCAAGAATAATGGTTCCCTCCAGACCCCCTGCATGAGTGTATCTGTCCCCCTAGGACCTATGCCATTGTTAAGCCTTAAGCTTTTTCTTTACAATCCCCTCTAGCTATATGTAACTGCTCAAGTCCTGGTTGCATGGAAAAATGTAATTAAAAAAAGATGAAAAGAACTCCTAGAAACCGATTACACAAGCAAATAGCCATCTTTCTAATTTGTTCCCTATCTACACTCTCATTCCTCCACCCACCTGAAGCTTTGGTTTAAGGATTTAACATTGCTGCAAGCCATTTTTTATTTGCAAGTGATTAATGTCTTCATGTGGCTATTTCATTTTCGTATCAGAGAGCAAGGTGGGGGAGACATGTGATAAGGTAACTATTATTGTTATAAATTCAAAGAAGGAGATCAGTGACACAAATATTTATCTTGAAAGATAAGCACACCTTTTATGTCAGTGGGGACTGACAAGGAACACCTTTTAGAGAATACCTAAATGCAGCAATTTATGAGGCCTCGAAGGAATGAGATGCCAAGAAAGTGATTTTGGAGATTTAACTTTCCGTAATCCTTTCTTGGGAGAAAAATATAAGTCAATGGCTTTCTGAAACTTTCTTGGGAGAAAAATATAAGTCAACTTTCTGAACTGCTATGGTTATTGTTGAATCTATGTTCATCTCTGATTAGCAACTACAGAATGGCCCAAACTAGATCCTCAAAAAGGCTACTTTTTTCTTCATCCCTTTTCTTCTTAGAACCAGAGAGGGGTTGTGGTTAAGAGTGGTGGGCTCTAATCTGGAGAACTGAGTTCAGGGAGCATACTGCCCAGAGGGACATACGAGGTCAAATGTCTCTGGGTGGCACCCATTTAGTCATGTGGGGGTGGAAAATCACCCCCACACTCCTCCTCCTCATCCCCCCACACTCCAAACCACCAGACAGCCCCATTTGAGGTTGGGTGGGTGCAGGAGCAGCAGTTGGGCCACCCATCAGGAGAGACAGGCAGGCAGCTCCAGCAGGAGAGGCAGGTAGCCAGGGGACTTCAAGTTGAAACCTTTTAATTGCATCATGTCCAGCAGTCTACTAAAAATGAATGCACATGTCAGCAGCATTCTCAGTAATTCCAAAGAACTTTTCTGATAGTGAAACTAATAAAGGTGAATGCAGGTCAACTGTGCAGTCAAGCCCACATTTATTCTGTTCTATTTTTTATATTATTAAAGGAAGCAGCAAAGAAGAATAGATTCAAAACCCTTAAGAAAAACTCCTGAATAATAAAAAAAGCATTCTTGGTTGCACTTTTTTTTTGACTAAATAAATAAGGAAGCAACTCAAGAACTTTGTTCTGTAAGGACTTCATCACACGCACCTTGGTGAAGAGTGTTCCCAAAGTACACCCACTTGCTGCTTGGATTTATTTCCGTAGATATTTTTAAAATATCTAGGGCATGAAACCATTTCCTCAATTTTTTTTACTAATTTTGTCTTTGCCCCACACATGCAGAATAATACACTTTCAATCCACTTTCAAAATTGTTTGCAAGTGGATTTTGATATTCCACAAAGCTACAAAGTGCACTGAAAGTGGATTGAAAGTGCATCGTTCTGCATGTGTGGAAGGGGCCTTTGTGTGCTTTTTTATTCCAACTAGTGTAATATATTGGCATTAAAAGTTCCCTGAGTGTTCACAAAGGAAAACCGATTCAGAGTGCTACCAGACAAACCCATGGTGCGTGGGGAAGGTCTGTTTTTAAGACAGCAGAGTATCACTTACTCTGAAACAATGGTTGACCAGAAAGCCAGTGTGACATAATGGATAAGAGGGGACTCTAATCTAGAGAACTGCCTTTGATTGTCTACTCCTCCACATGAGTGGCAGGTTCTAATCTGGTGAACCAGGTTTATTTCCTTGCTCCTACACATGAAGCCTGTTGGGTGACCTTGGACTAGTCACAGTTCTCTCTGAAATTCTCTCAGCCCCATCTGCTTCACAAGGTGTGTGTTGTGGGAAAGAGTTTGTAAGCCACTTTGAGACTTCTTATGGTAGAGAAAAGTGGGGTATGAGTCTAAACTCTAATTCTTCTTCAGTTGCCTCTGTGTTGAGCAGGAATCCCAACCCCTTTTGGAAAATCCCTTTCTCTCCAAATTTCCTTCTGGGTTTTGGCATTTCCAGGTAGAATCTCTGACCAGTCAAGGTATCCTTAAATCTTTGTTCCTCCAAATCCTCCCTGTGCTTTCAATCACCAAAAAGATGGGATGCATGTGTATAATCTTGTATGAGCCTATCCCAGTAGCTACACAGGTAGGCAAGGGTTCATTACAGTCAAAAACAACTTTTAATACATTTTCTGGTTCATAACAGTCAAAACACCTTTTCTGTAGCATGCATCCTACAAAAAAGACCAACACAGATGAAATGTGACTGCATTGGCTCACAAAGAGAGATGTTACAGAATGCAGGAAATAAAACCAATAGCTAAGTAGTTAATACTTGATGCAATGTTACCTTGACATTTTCTCCACCTGGAGAATAGGTGTGAAGTGGCAAGAACTTGTAAAAGGATGCTCTCTCTTGTTTTCCCCTTTCTTACTGCATTTTCTGCAAACACATGGACTGTTTAAACTCTTTGCCTCCCAGATGAGAAGGTTTTTGGGGTACCAGCCTTACTGGGGAGGGAAGCTAGCCCTCCAACTCCTGCCAAACTTACATTATGCAATCCAATCCCACAATGTTTTGTATCACTGATTTGTGTGTGTGGCTGTTTCTGCATGGGCAGAAAACAGTGCTCTAGGGATGGTAAAAACACCATCCCTGGGGTGCTGCTCACACAGCTGCCGCTGCTGCACTGAATCAGCACCATGCTCGCCCCCTCAATGGTGCGAAAATAAGCAAGCTTTTTGGAAAGCAGTGTCTTCCACCTGTTGCCGAGCAAATGACACTGGGTGGAAGGTGCCGTTCCCCCCCTCCCTCCTGCTTTTTTCCTGGCCTCTGTCCCTGGAGGTGTTGCCATGGCCATGGGGGTATGTCTCCTGGCCTCTGTACAGCAACACCAGCTGAGAGGAGATAACAGCAGAAAAAAAGTGGCGGCCCCGCAGGCCACTGGGGCACTGGGGCCATTTGCAGAATGGCGTGCAAACGGCCCCAGGGGGTGCACCGACTGTAACTGCACCCCTGCTTGCCTGCCCATGCAGAAAGGGCCTTCATGTGTGTGTGCGTGTATGAGGTGTCCAAGGTGAAGATCCTTTTCTACCCATTATGGCCCTCCCAGTAACAAAATTAGACATATGATATAGGATTCTTCTGTTTTCCCTTATTTGTCTCCATGTACATTGCTTCTTTTTTTGGGTGAGCAAAATAGTCATTTAAAGAAACTTAAGACCTTTGTGGTGGCAGTCACAGGCATGTGTATTTTCTTAAGGCAAACAGCTTTTCATACATAATGTGTATGTAAAGTGCCATCAAGTTGCATTCAACTTGTGCCAACCTCATAGGGTTTTCAAGGCAAGTGATGAATGGAGATGCCATGTCATTGCTTGCTGCTATGTAGTGAACCCAGACTTCCTTGGTGGTCTCCCACCCAAGTACTAACCAAGGTCATCCCTGCTTTAGTTCTGAGATCCAAAGAGATCAGGCAGCTTGGGGCATCCAAGATTGGGGTCATATATGACCTAAGGCAGTGAATATAACTCCAACATAATTAGTGGAAAATTGTTACACTTTTGAATGAGGGCTAGAAAGCTCATAGAAATTGGACTCCACATTGTTCATACATATCACATGGTTCTGGCCCAAACAGCTACAAATTTTCAGGCAGATGATTAAAATCATTGCTTCTATGCAGCTAAAGTAATATTTAGGCTACTGACTGTATTTGAAGTACTGGTATCTAACAGTAAAATTATGGTATGCAGTGGTAAAGATTTTTTTAAAGTGATAGCATGTTCAAAGACTCATTACTCAGGACTGTGTTAACCGCCATGAACCTTAATCTCCATTAAACCAAAGCTAGTCCCACCTGATTAATTTCTTCCTCTCCTTTATCTTAACTTAGGAGAAAAGATATTTACTGTAAAAGAAGCTCAAATAGGAACAAGAAAAAATTACAGTAAAAACAAATCACATTCAAAATTACTCTGCGTGACATATAATACAATCCTAAAGAGAGTTACTCCTGTCTTAGCCCATTCATTTCAATGGAGTAAAACAGAAGTAACTCTCCTTAGGATTGCATTGATAGTGCACCATCATTCTCTGCATAAAAGCCCCTCTCAATTATCCGATACACTTTGAGATCAGTATTCATCACATTTATATCCCATCTTTCCTCTAAGAAGCCCAGAGTGGTGGCTGTATGGTCTTATTCTATTTTTATCCTCATCATAACTCTATGTAAGGCACATTGTATCGAATGATGGTAACTTGCCAAGGTCATTCCATGAGTTTCATGGCTGAACCTAGATCTCCCTAGTTTGTTTTAGTCAGACATTATCAGCTATACCATACTATCTTCATTTCTTTGATCCCCTTGATACCTCCTCTGATACCTCCCTTGATACCTCCTCTTTGATCCCCTCGATACCTCCTCATTTCTTTGATCCCTCTTGATACTTTCCCTTGATACCACCCCCTGGTCTGGGGTAGGGGAATGGTATGTGGGTGGGTATATTCTGGAAGTTTGTTTTATGGTGTTTTTATGTTGTTTTTAATTTTGTACGCCATCCTGAGACCTCTGTAAATGGCGGAGTATAAGTTCCAGAAGTAAAGTAAATTAAAATAAATAGATGGAGGAAAGAGACATTTTAAATTACTTACCACTAAGTGGTAAGACACCTTCCTGCTTCCCTATGAATGTATTTAGATGTTGTGATCTTCTAGCATGGCCCCATTATTGGGAGCACACACACTTTAAGATACAACCCAGCTTTTTCTGTGGTGGAACCAACTTTGTGGAATACCATCTCCCAGATATCCTGTGCTCAGCCCTTCCACAAGCCCTTCTTGGTTCCTAGTGTTCTTCAGCCACTAGGTTTGCCTTGTGTTCCAGTCTGGCTAAGAAAGATCCAAGGGGAACTTACTCTTTCAAAACCATTCATCTGGGAGTTTTCCTTGGTAAAAGCTACCACCACCACCAAAAAAGTCTTTTGAACCCTTGTTCAGACCAGGAAATTAGTGTGTATGCATGTGTTATGTTAGAAAGAAATGGAGGAGTGGGGGCTTCCCTCCTGCATTTCCCTCTCTCTCAGTGCTGTCCCTTCAGCACTGATGGAGCTAGTCAGTGTAACCAGCAGTCTTAAGTATCAAGGATAGGAGTCTCTAAGCAGTCATCAGAAATCACTCCAACAATTATCAGTGTAATAAATCTTATAGTAACTAAACGGCAATCCTAGAAAGCACAGATACTTGGGAAAAAGTAATAAACACAGAGAGTTTAGACATAATACTATGAACTGAAATGAAAAGTATTTTACTAGCTAGTTCTAGCTGTACAAAAAAAACCCTTCTAGCTATACAAAAAAAAATCCAAAATGCAATACTGTGGCACAGTCTGATAGGCTCTGTCCAAGACATAAGAGATTTGACTTGTTTTGATGCAGAACTCCAATCTATCTTTACATTTTTATAGATTGTTCCTATAGATCAGGAGTTCTCTTCTTGAGCCAATCAAAATGTAGGGTACAAGCTCAAAGTTCATCTCCAAACAAACTTCTGGTCAATCAGTTCAAAAGTCTAGATGAAAAAGAGTTTAGCCTGCCAAAGGGAAAGCCAGTAAGTAATTTGTCAAGACCACTGGACAGGTTGGTCAAATGATTGAATTGAGACTGGGTTTTGGTTTCTTTTCCCAGCTCAATGGATCATTATAAATGCATCCCTCCCTCTGTGGGATGGAACTTTAGGATTGAATAGCCCTGTTTCCAAAGACCAGACTGTGTCATTCAAACAGCATATTTATCCTTTCATTATAAATCCCGAGCCCATGACTGGCCCAAGGTCATCCAGATGCTTAAAATTGTCCTTTCTCTATCCTATGGCTTGATAAAACAATGAGTCGATAACATTGAAGAGGCTTTATAAATAGTATACTGGTATGGGACATCTCAGAGACATTGTTCAGGATGAGTTAGGTGAGCAATTCAAATGTGGATGACATGGATCTAAAGAACAGAGCCCATTTTTAACTCTATGGTGTTCCATGACTGCACGGTTCATTGCACAGACAATAGCACTAGACTTGACACATATCATTCCCCACTTTGAAAATGGTTCTTTAATTGCATTCTTTAGCAGTCTGACTGTGCAAACATGCATTTATTCTAGCATGCTATTGCTAGTACTATGAGTCAAGCAATTGTGTGTTGGATACAGCAGTTTTCTTTGCCCAGCTTACTTCATTTTTTAAAAAAAGCACTTCCATAAATGTAATGGCCTTTCTATTAGCAGAAGTGGAGTACAGGATACACATCAATATATGGAAACTAGGACAACCTTACTTATCTGGCAAGATTTCTTTTTTCACCTGGAATGACATATTATACCCCAAGAGGGTTCCCCCCCCCCCCATAACAGACTACAATAGCCTAAAACGGACTACAAACACAGCCCATCTTTTAAACCTGGGAAATGTTGCATGACTCGGTTAGGCTGGCCTTCCCCACCCCCTTTTTTGTTATCCTTTTTTGGATATGCAAATCATTGGTTTGCTTCCCTAATCAGCATGCAAAGGCAGTCTATGACCTTCCCCCTCCATATCCTTCCTCCAAAATCAAAAGAGGCCTGGCATTCAAATGACAACAGGCAAGTGAGACTGGGAAATTTACAAGCTCTTGTTTGTTCTCCTTTCTCCCATATTGCCTCTGGCCTATCATAAAACAGTCCCAATTTAAAATTGCACAGGTATGATTAAAGACAAGGGTCTTGCCTGGCTTATCACTCTTTTAAAAATTAAACCATATGAAACCATTTGGAAACTATTTCGTCAAAACAGCACATTTGCTTTAAAAACAGCATTGAAGGTCAACAGTCTAACCCCCCTGTCCATGTTAGCTAATTAAGAAGGGATTAAAGTGGTTGTATGGAAATGTACTGTCCTTGGTTGTATAAATGGTATTAGCTTTAAAAGGGGCTTGGACAGATTTATGGAGGAGAAGTCGATTTATGGCTACCAATCTTGATCCTCTTGATCTGAGATTGCAAATGCCTTAACAGACCAGGTGATCGGGAGCAACAGCCGCAGAAGGCCATTGCGTTCACATCCTACATGTGAGCTCCCAAAGGCACCTGGTGGGCCACTGCGAGTAGCAGAGAGCTGGACTAGATGGACTTTGGTCTGATCCAGCTGGCTTGTTCTTATGTTCTTATGTTCTTATGTTCTTAAATGGTTGTGAATATACTGGGATGTTGTGTGGTTTCTGGGCTGTATGGCCATGTTTTAGCAGCATTTTCTCCTGACATTTTACCTTCATCTGTGAATATACTTACTAGACCAGCAACATTTGGATTTTGAGGGAATCTAACTTAAGTTTTTGTTTAAGTGAGTGGCAGAGCATATCGTAGCACATATGATACAGTTTAACAGTTTTTGGAAAAAGAACATTTTAATGAAGAATGCTTATAGCAAAAAGTTAAAGGAGCATAAAAATGTAACAGAAGCATAATAAAAGTGGCACGGAAGCATAAAGAGTTAGTCAATACACTCAACGGGATGGAACATTCAATAAATGACACAAAAGGATTTGGATTATAGAACCAGTCAGAAATCTAAAAACAGAATTAAAGCATAGAATTGAAAACTAAAATTTGAATTAAGTGTTAACATAAAACATTAAATGATACAAAAATTGCATAATAGGATCCTTCATAATATACGCCTTCTGTACAGTGCTATCTTATGCCTGGGTAGAAAAGAACTCTTAGATAATTCAATTTTGCATACTTTGCTGAAGAGGACTTTTCTGACTTCTTCAGTCAGGCCATTCCATAAGGCCACAATGGAAAAGGCATGTGTATGGGCAGTTGTTGGCATGGCCCATTTGCAGGTTGGCATCTGCAGACCTTGTTTAGATGAAAGTAACTATTCTGGTGGTTTATAGGGGTAGAGGTGGTCTTACAGATATGAGGGACTAAGGCAATGAAGGGCTTTGAATGTGATAGCTAATACCTTTAATTGAGCCTGGTAACTGGTGAGCAGGCCAGTGGAGTGATTGTAGTATAATATGTTTGCTCTGTCTAGATCCCAACAATAGCTGATCTGAAGCATTCTACACCAACTGGAGTTTCCAAATTGATTTTGAGGGGAGACCAATGTACAGTATATTCTAGCAGCCTAGTCTTGATATCACTGTGGCATGGATTCAGGTGGCCAGATCAGTTGTATTGAGATGCCAGGTTTTTTTTGTTGGAAGAAAGCCTATTTTAATACAACTGCATGAACTTGCTACTGCAGCAATAATGTTGGGTCCAATCGAACCTCAAGGGTCCTGAATCAGTAAAGGTCAGCTGAACTCCCATCAAAAGGGAGCAGCACCATGTCCTTCTGATGTCCTTCTTATCAGCTAGCAAAGGGGACACACTTCCCTTTTTCACCAAGGGAAAAGCTGCTCAGATCTAACCCCATTACTTTGGATAAGTGTAGTTAAAGGAGTTAAAAAAATCTGACTCCAAAATCCACAGTTGTTAATTCTATAACACAGTAGAAAGGTAAGGCGGAATTTATAAAGGTAGTCTAATTAGAAAGTAGAGTCCTCCTGTACCTTCTGTAAAATGTCCACATAAAGACTGTTACTTAACTGATTAATTTCCAAATAAAAATAGGGTCATCATATACTATGTGCTATTGGTGGCATTGTTAGGTTTCTAATTAAATGGAAAATGCTAAATGGACTTTTTCCTTAAAAGAATTCTTTTGCTTTACTACTAAGCTTTAAAAAATATGTTTAACAAAATGTTACAAGTTTACAACATAAAAGTTACTTACATGTGTTGGTCATATCAGGCAAGCCACTGTTTTCTTTTTTACAGAGAAAAAAATAGTGACAGACCATGGGTTTATAAGTGAGGCCATTGCCTTGGCGGTAGTAATGAGTCCAGACACAGTTGAAAAGATCCCTGTAAATTTAGGACACTAGTGTTCAGCTACAAGGAAGACCTGGAAAGTACACAGACAAGTGATAGGAGAAGAGGTCTGAGAGGACTGGAAAGATGAAAAATGAAATGAAATTATGACAGCAGTTTGTATATTTTATTTCTTTGCCATTGTGTCCAGGAAAGGAGGACAACCTAGATGAAGAATTTTCAGAAAGGCACGGCTATTATGTTGGAGTTATAATACATCAAGCACCAGGCCAACTTGGAGAGATTGCAGAATGGAGTGTAAAAATATGACAAGCAAAAGGTGGGGAGTGAAAGGAAGATTATGCAAAGGGTGATGATTAATCAGAAGACTTTCTAGTATGCAAAGAACAAAAGGTCAGCCATAGAAGTGCTAGACTTCTAATGATGGCCCACAAAATTTATTGGCAGCTGAGGAAGTTATGCGACAAGAAAAAACTTAGAATGAGGGTTAAAAGTGCACAAAATAGCTTGAATGAAGGCAGAAAGGATGTTCATATAGAGAACTGATGCTATGTTATCCAATAAATTAACGAGAAATAAACAGTTCTTCATTGGTCTTAGTGTCTCAGATGAAAGAGGCCATTCAACAGCATTTATCTTCTAGCAGACTGAAAGCTGTTTCACTTGTGCTCTGTTCAGTTGGTCAGTGTCTCTTTGAATCCAGATTCCAAAGATCTGAATCCAACGTCGACCCCATGGTCAATTAATCGCGTGATACTCATGTAAAATATCAAGGTTTCAGCAAGAACTCCCCACTGCTAAACTGCCGAACCTGGATTCATCCTGGTTTTGGTGCTCCCTCTCCCACTTATCACATGTTTTTAAAAAACCTGCATGGAAGTGCACCTTTTTTTTAAAAAAAACATGCGCCGAAGCTGGATCAGTGGGGAGGATCAGGGGACAGAATCTAAGTTTATTTCCCCACCATACGGAGTGACATGGAGCCTTTCAGCCAATCAGAGTGCAGTGGGCTGTGTAAAATGTGCGCACAGCCCTTTTTTTGTTTTGTGCCGGTGGCAGCTACATTGAAATGTGGCTGTGTGGAACATGATTTCTGTGCCAACTGTAAACTAAAATTAGACTTTTCTGCCAGCATAGCTGCGTGGGTAAAGAGTGCTGAAAATGTTGAAGCTGTGCATAAACGTAGTTTAGCACGAAAAAACAGCTACTGTTCTATCTATGCATGTGCATGGTGACACAAAAAAGTTTTTTATGCTGTGCAAAAAAAGGTTAAAAATATTCCCGCCCCAACACAGTGCAACAGCCAATCAGGACGAGGAAGAGCCGCTGAGCAGATCACACATTCGATCGTGCGATCATGGGGCGTGTTGCATTGTTCAAAACCATGATAGACATCGAGGTCTTCACTAGACACATGCTGCAGAGGGAAGGGAGAAACCGTGATGAAAAGGTGCTGTTTCTTTTGAAACCTGGTTGTATCTGCCTTTAATTTCTCAGTGGGGAAATTTATCCAAGTTTTACAGTACAGTTTCTAGTTTCTTAGAGGCTGCAGAGAAGAGTCAAAGGGAAATGTTTTCACATGTGAGTCTAATTTAAGTTTTATGGTTTTATTATTCAAAACCTTGGTTTAACAACAAAGAGTTGGAAATAACTGATGTTATAACATATGGAAACAAATCTGTTGATTTCAGCTTTGTGTTAGGCACAAGGTTTATCCACAGTTTTGAAACACTTTGGAATTTTAAATGGTGCTGAATAATATTCATTTTCTAAACTTCAGCTGTTTGATCCTGATCTAGAGAATCAGATGTGTGAGAACTGCTTTGTTCTTCACATTGTGAAGACATGGGGGTCCTAGGTTCTGTGTGGAGTAATTCAAGTTAATGTGTTCAGCACTTTTTAACCAGTTGTTCTATAGAGCACTTTTCCTTCAAATAGTTGTCAACATAGAAGTTACTATGAATCCATAGACAATTTGGGTTCATGAAAACAAAAGAATGCATAGATATGAGTGAGTCAAGATGTGAAATGTATGTAATACCAAAAAAATAATAATAACATGAGCCTAAATATGAGACATCCTCTGAGCTTGAAGCTCATGTCATGTCAAATGGTCTTCCTGGCCATCTTTCTGATTGGCCCTAGGCAACAGTGATTTGTATGAATGCGGTTGCAAGATAAAGGATAATCTGATGGTTGATTTTACCACAGCCACACAGAAAGTCATGTTTAAATTTATATTGGTCACATTTAGAAGAAAACATCTTGAATGTACCACTTTAGTGTCATAATTAAAAATGCTGATTATTTTACAAAAATCACAATGTCCATCCATTAGTAATTTAATTATTCAATTTGGCCATTATGAGCAACATACACATTTCCTGCTCTGAAAATAGCCCATTGTCAGTAAATTAGATGCACCCAAATAACTGGGGGCAGCCATTGCTGCCGGGGTGAGCAACGGAGCAAAATATGGGCATGCATGGTTTTGGCGGCATGCTGCAGAACCGGGTGCAATGATTGGCTTCCAGCCGTAAAGGCATGGAGGAGCTTAGGTATTTAAGGACGTGCTTTGCTCTAGTCCGCTCCCTTCCCAAGCAAGTAGACCCAGCAAGGTGTGCTCGTTTTGGCTGGTGTCCCGCAAGGTCTGGAAGGAGACTGGTTGCGGCTCTTGCTCACTCTCTTTCTCTCTCGCTTCCATTCTTACTCACCTTCCTTGTTTTCCTCTCCTTTTCTTCGCTTTCCTTTGGTCGACAGCCGGTCTCGAAGTTCGGAATGGGGCCAAAGCGGGCCAAGAGCAAGGAGCTCCCTGCGGGGGGGACCGGCACCTTCGGGCAGAGCCCGAGCCCTCTTCAACAGGGTCCGGGCCCAGACCGGCCCGGAGACTTCGGGCGAGGGCCCCGTGGTGGGTCGTATCGGAGCTGCCGCGCGGGCGGCCACCGCCACGGCTTTGAGCCTGTCCCCGACTGGCAGGGGCAGGCCGGTGGGACGGGGGGTGCAGTCCTCCTTGGCGGGGGAGGCTCTCCCTTCGACTCCAGACGGCGCCGGAGCGGTCCCCCAGCCCGGGCCTGCCTGCGAGCCGGGCCCCAATTCCGCCCTGGTCCGGATTCTCTGGAGCCTCCTCGGTGGAGCTGTGTAGGGGATTCCTGGGGACCTTCTGGTGGCGTAGGGGAATCTGAACTCTACTCACGCTGGGATGGCGGCTGGTGCAGCGCTGGAAGGGCCTGCTGGAGTGGAAAGTAGAGGGACTCCCAGCTTCTATTCAGTCAGCTAGCGTCCACGGGCTGGGTGGATCGGCCCACGGTCCTCTCCGGAAATGAGAGGGCCTGAGGGAAGAATCGGCCATCGTGAGGCGTTCCTCTGCCCTCCAGACGGTCTTCCAGCTCCTCATCATCGGGTGAGTCTACCGAGGACGATGACTTGCAGGCTAGCGGGGAGTTTTGGTTCCAAGGGGAGAAGGTGCCCGCCCTCCCCCCTTGGCTCGTGAAGCAGAGACGATTGGAGGGGATCGAGGCGCCATCCCCTGGCCCGGCCCCTGACGACAGCAGCAACCCTCCCGGGACCCATCTCCCCAGGAAACTCCGGGACCGGGCACTTGACGGGTACTACATTGATATTTTCAAGCCCCTCAAGGGAGGTATATGCATTGCTACGGGAAGGCCGAATAAAAACGGAGGGCCTCCCAAGCGCGCCGAGCTGGAATTTCAAATAACTGGCTGCAGGGTTCTACCGAATACTCAGCCCTCATCGGGGTCGCCTACGGCCTCTAAGTGAAGCTTGGCACTTGGTACGTATATGGCCCATGTGCTGGTGGCTCTAGGCGCTTGGCCGGCTAACCTGCTGGCTATAGCCTACTGTATGAGGCGATAGAGCACTGCAAGAATGCCTCCCATAAGAGCTGCTTCTGCTGGGATCTCATTCACTCTACTCAAACATGGATGGTCGTGGTCCAGCCTACAAGTGAGTAAGGGGCCGTGGAACTTCCCTTCCCGGACAAGTCCTAGGGCTTACCTAGGGTGGGCGGGGGCCATGGGCCCCATTAAATTCATTAGAGAAGTGCTTCACAGCGGCCCAAGTGCAGGTTTGAGCACGCTTGCTCTAACTGTTCTGGAAATTCACAGCCAAGTGGTCTGTCCTAAGCCAGCCGTCAGCTCTCCTCCTTCGGCAGGCTCCGGCCCCCTGGCGCCTGGCCCTCCTAAAAATATGCTGGTGGCTAGGGCAGCATCACACGCCATCTAGAAGCACTGGAACTCCTCACCCCACTGTGGTTTTACTCCTACACCTGTCCGGGTAAAAGTGCTGCTGGACTGGCTGTACATTATCCTACTAGAGGCAAGGGAAGCGCATGCTGGGTGATGGTTTTCTTCGGTTGGTTCTAGGATCCCTCATCGTGCCCCCAGGAAGGTCTACCAGATGAGCAACTTAAAATCTGTTCACAAGGATCACCCGGGCGCAGTGGCTGACAAGCTTGCAAAGGAAAATTCAAGTAGTCAGATGCATCACGGGCCCCTTCAGCCACCCTCCTCTCCCCTAACCTTTGGGTCTCCCAGATCGGCATAGTGTTTTAGAAGGCCCCGGGGGAGTTCCCACACCCAACACCTCTCCTACCCCAAGGGCGACTCCAGTGAACGATTACACTGCCAACTCCTGAGCTTCTTGCATACAGTCCGGGTACACCACTCCTGGATGAGGCTGTCTGCCCTTCATCAGAGCAGGGCTGGCGCAGGTGCCTCCTTGGCAAAATGTGACATCCAGTCGGCCTCTCCGGCTCCTGCCTTCATCTCCCCAGCTTGGATTTCGAGCTGCTGGGCATCCCACTTCCAGGGCATGTGGGTAATGCGTGGACAAGGCCATGCCCATGGGTTAGCTCCACTTCTGCCTGTGCAGCTTTTCGGGGCTTTCAGCACTTTCCTCGAATGGGCCTTTAGGAAGCGGGTGTACCTCCGGGCTGGGTGACTCCCATTACTTAGATGATTCTTTTTTTTTCTTGTTCATCGGCCGGGCAGGGCACCAGGGAGTCGCGTAGGGTAAGCTCCTGCAGGCTTTCCAGACCATGGCGATTCGGAGCTGGGGGTCCCCCTGGCCCCCAACAAGACGGTGGAGGGCCCCCTCCCTCCACTTCTCAGCTACTCTGGGCATCCACCTGGACACGGTGGTAATTGTGTACCGGTCTTCACTCCCCAGTGATAAACTTTTGGCCTTTAATCCAACCTGCTTTTCCAGTCCGTTCTCCCCCTGCGCCAAATGCAGAGTGCAGCCTGGTGCAGTCCTTACTGGGCCACCCCACCGGTTCGCCTGCAGGGTGGTTGCACCGGGCAGAGCCTTCTGCTCCTGGCTGGCGAGATCGTTGTCGGGCTGCAAGTCCCCTTGACTCCACCACATCGGGGTCTCCCAGGGCGTAAAAGACAACCTGCCGGGCTGGCTGTCCTTCCTGCAAGGCTTGAGCGGCATCTCCTTGTGGCAGACACCTCTTGGAGCCCGGCTTGCGGAGTTGCAGGTGCACTCCTGGATGCCTCCAGGAGCTCACGGTTTTGGGTGTGTATTTCTCCAGGGTCAGGGGTGGGCACAGGGCCTCTTGGCCTCCCAGCATGGACTCACGCAGGGGCACTCACCAGGACCTCACTTTCCTAGAACTCTTTCCCCTCTTGAGCAATGGTGGTGCACATTCTGGCACGCATCTCTGGCTCAACAAAGGGTGCTTTTGGTGCAACAACCAGGCGGTGGTGCAGCTGTGGTGAACAGGCAGTCTAGCAAATCTGCCGCGGGTCATGCGTTTGGTTCTGCAATCTTGTTCTTACCTGCCTTCTACCTATAACATTTCTTTTAAAGCTGCTTTCGTTCCAGGTTTGCAAAATGAGATCGCTGGATGCTTTTATTCTGCCAGCGCAGCAGGTGGATCGATTCCGGCGCCTGGCCCCTGGGTGCCGAGCTGTTCCCGGCGACAGTGCCGGCGTCCCTGTGGGAACTCCTTGGCAGCGAGCTGCCATCACAGGTGTTTCTGAACTTCGTTGGCGACTGGCCACGCCAGTAGGCAGGCACGACAGAGCCGTGCAAGCGACTTCCTTGAACTAATGAGCGTCCTAAGGGGTGCCCTGTCCCATGGCGGGAGTGGACACAGGTCTTCTACTTCCAGTGCATTTGTTTGTTACAACTCCATGGGCGGGGGATGCACCCCACGCTCCATGGGGGTGCGACGGCGGGCATCCCCTTTTACTGCAGGGTTTACGGGCTTCCCAGATAAGTTACACCAAAAGGCAGGCCGGATCTAGCAGCCGCCCGATTCTCGGGTTGCACTCCTTCGAATTGGGGCCGCCAAATCCGCCAGCGCAGGAGGGCAGAAGGCCCAGGTGGACTTATCCACCTTGGGGAGTGTTGGCGGTCAGAGGGGCAACTACGGGCTTACATTAAGCCCATCATCTGACTTGGTGGTTGAGGATTCTCTTCTGGCAGTGCCTCCAGGGACGCCACAGACTGTTTTTTGACAGGTGTGGATCATGAGAGGCACAGCCTCGTCAATCTGCGAGTTCGGGGACTACGCCTGCTCATCCGGTACTGGGGCCCAGCATCTTGTACTTCTGGGGCAGGGCTCACGTAAGAATTACAAAGGCTGGGGCAAAGGGGCACATAAGCTTTGGCATGAGCTACGAAGCCCAAGCTCTATCGAGTTAAGCATTTTCCAGTTGGCCACACTGCGGATCTCCCTGGTCATCCACTTGGTGGAGGGAGGGATCTCCCGGCCAGGAATCGGGCTTAGAGGACTCACCATCATCATGCGGTGGCCATCTGCAGCTTGGAGCCTCTCGCCAGTGCATCCGGCCCAGCATGCCGGAAGCTTTGGTTTGGTCTCGAAGCTGCTTCCAGCATGGAGTTCCACTGGAGGGGAGCGGTGGACCCCACTGCGGTGGAGCAGAGGCTTGCAGGAAAGGAACAAGCGCCAAAGGTAGTGCCTCTCTCCCTCGGGGGAGCGATGAGTGGACTAGCTTGAAATCACCCGGGACAACAGAAAAGAACTTTTGAAGGCGGATGGCGTCCGCCTGTCCTGGTTAGGGGCATGGACTCTGTGGATTCAATCGGTCCGGTACAATTCCCTTAACTGTTGGGTCCTGGTCTAGAACAGACTCCTAGGCTTTGAGGGAACTTGGGTGGGGAGCTGCAAGGGGGGCAGCTCGTAGGCATGAGGGTTTGCAGCGGGTTAGCTTCAGACATCTGGGGGGAAAGCGTAGGCTTCCGGCTGGATCTCTCCCAGGCCTTGTTGCCCTGTGGTAGGGCTCGGGGGTGGGGCGTGGCAGGCTGGCCAGCGGGCTGCAGCAGGCCGGGCTGCTGCCCGACACCCCAGGAAGTTAAGGGCTGGAGTCGGGCCGACAGGTGGCCACCATGGAGCTCCAACCGGTGCCCGACACCCTGCAACAAGCACTGGGAGGAGGCTGGCCAAGCTGTCAGGGCTGATACCATGGAGCTTAGCCCGATTGCCGCCTCCTCAAAGTGCATAAATGGGCAGGGAAAAGGGTGAAGCCGGATCTTATCTCTGGGACTTCCCTTCCCGTCAGTCCCATGGATGTACGGGATGTGATGTCGCTGCACCGTTTGCCGCCCCAGCCTCTAATGTACATAGTTCTGTTTTGATTTCATGTTTATTATATATTGCCGTAAACTGGGCTGCGGCCCAGCCCATTCCGGCACTCCAGCCTATGCCGTTGTTGTGTGTGATGTATTGAAGCGAAGAAAAGTGCTTACCATCTGCAGCAAATTAGATGCCACCAAAATAATCGGTGGAAAACCTTGCTGCGGGAGGTGAGGCAACGGAGCAAAAAAATATGGGCATGCATGGTTTTGGCTAAGGCATGCTGCAGAACCGGTTGCAGGTAATGGATTGGCTCCCAGCAGTAAAGGCGGGAGGAGAACCAGGAGGTAAAGTTACGATACCCAACTCAGTCTAAAACGCCTTCCGGCGGCGAGACCCGCTTAAAGATGACTTCGCCCACCGTATACCTCCTGGCTGGTTTAGAGTTGGGGTTGGGGTCCGCCGTTATACGCGAATCGTTGCAGAGTTTGGCGGTTGGCATGCCGGAAAAACCTTCCAGCTGGAGTCTTCCAGGCTGATTGCCCCTGTAGGGCCGAGCATTGCCCTGCGGAGCGGGGTGGTGACGGACTGACGGCAAACGACACTTCTGCCGAACACCAAGAGGTATAGAGCTTTGAATGAACGGGCTTCGACAAGGTACGCATCGAACAACGGTGCCGACACCCCCATAAGCAACTTTCGCAGGAAGCTTGTAGAACATCGAAAGTGCATGGGCTTAAACCGAGTACCGCCCATCTGGCATGGTATTGCCCGGAAGGGAATTGAAGCGGAGTGCTATCTGGGACTTCCCTTCCGTCAGTCCCATGGATATTTGGGATGTGATGTGCGACCAGGTTTGCGCCCAGCTCTATTGTGCTTACGCAGTTCTGTTTGATTATATTTATTATATATTTGTATCAGCTGGGGCTTGTGCCCATTTTCCTTTTCAATACCTGTTGTTGTGATTATTAGTGAAGAAAGAGTCTTTACCATCTGCAGCAAATTAGATGCACCCAAATAACGGGGCATGCATTGCTGCCGAGGGTGAACAGCGAAGCAGAAACATGGGCATGCATGGTTTTGGCCCGGCATGCTTTGCAGGAGCTTGAGTGATGCAATGATTGGCTCCCAATACGTAAAGGCGAGGAGGAGCCAGAGGTATTTAAGGATGCCTTACTGAATCCAGCGCCCTTCCGGTGAAAGCGAGACCAACAAAGAAGCATTAGCCCACCGCCCTCCTGTGGTTTTAGGGGTTGGGGGTTGTGGTCGCTTTATATGCGCCCAGAATCCCTGGCAGGTTTGCAAGGGATTTACCGCGCATCTGGAAAAGCGGAGGCCTTCCAGCCTGGAGTCTCCGAAGCGTGTATGCCCTGTGGTAGGGCGAGGGGGTGGTAGGGCAGGTAAGCGAGGCCGGCAGGAGTCGAGGGCAGCTGCCCGACTTGCAGGAGATGGGGCTGGAGTGTTGACGTGGGTGGCCATGGAGGCCTCAACCGGTGCCGACACCCAACAAGAAGCTGCGGAGGAGGCCGGGCTGTCAGGTGTAACCATGGGCTTAGCGGTGCCCTTGCCTCCTCAGCATAGGCGGGAAGGGGTGAAGCCAGTTGCTATCATCTGGGAGCTTCCTTCCAGGTCAGTCCCATGGATATTGGGGATTAATGATGTCACGACCAGGTTTGCCTCCAGCTGTAATGTACATAGATTCTGTTTGATTATGTTACATTATATATTTAATGGCTTTGGAAACAAGCTGTTGTTTCAGCTTTCCAGCCTGTGCGTTGTTGTTGTGGCGATTATTGGTGAAGAGAAAGAGTCCTCACCATCTGCAGCAATTGATTTTTTTCACTCACAACTTGCCTTGGTGTTTAAAACATATGAAAGATTCTTCTGACTCTCCACTCTCTTTTGCCTAATTAGGAATTGCATACAACTATCATTACTATCATTACAAATTGGTCTAAAAACACATTACTCATAATTTCTTTTTTAAAAAATCTGAGTTGTATTTGCTTCTGGAGTGATACCCTAAGGAATAAACAATACTAGAAGAAATAAATATAATTTAACAACTTTGCTTATTTTGAAATGTCACTTATTCTTTAATCATTTTTAATTGCAGAAATCTATGGACTGGATCCAAAATGACTCTTCCTCTTACATAAAATGTTTTCTGTAAACTGGGCTGGATCCTACTAAATGGTTTTCAGCCAAGTTCATAAATTTATTAATGCTATGCTACTTAGGTATATGAAATACCTTAATATCTAAATAATCTTATACAGGTTGTTCAACTAGAAGAAGTTCATATATATTGCAGTGATAGAACATCCATAAAACATAGAATAAGCCAGTAAAATACAAATAATACATAGAATAAGCCAGTAAAATACAAATATAACCAAAGGAATAGTGTTCTGAGGAGATCATGTGTTATATGTGACTTAAGAACTAAGAAATAAATATGATAATCCAGTTGTTCAACTAGGATCTTCATTAAATGCTGCTCCCTGAAAAACAGGAGAGACAAATTGAGGGTCTGCAGCAAGGAAAGAAGGTTTGCCATTTACAACCCATGGCAGATGAACACCCACCCTCAGCTCTAATCCTTTGACCTTGATAAATTGAGAAGTGGAGGAGGAGAGAATGGTCAGAAAACAGCCACCATATTGATTTAGCTGGCAGGCCTGGTGCCTGTACTCAGTTGAACTGGCCTGCCCAGAAGAACAGAAGGCAGGAGACAGAGATACTAAGAAGAGAGGCACAGAGCAGTGCGCACAGGACTTGCTGGAGGCTAGAGCAGGCTGGTCCCTGCTCGAGCGGGTGGGGCGGAGGACCTCAGCATTCAGGTTAAATTGCCGGGTTGGCACTTTGCGATAAATAAGTGGGGTTTGGGTTGCAATTTGGGCACTCAGTCTCAAAAAGGTTCGCCATCACTGCTCTATGGTGATAACAATAGCAATTAGCCCATGTAGTTTCAAATATGTTTATCCTTTTTCTTCCCAAATTTTGTTTCCCTCTCTCTCATGTTTTTGAATTTGACTGTAAACTTTTTCCTACTGTATGGCATGGCTATATTTTTGGATCTGAACAGTGCCTGGAAAAATGCAAACTTGAACAGTGCTGTCATATAAATAGACATGAAGGGTAAATCTGTGTTTGACAAATAAAGAAAATGATTACGCTTTCGGGATGAACTCTCTGCTACTCTCTAAAGAATTTGTACCAGCAGGAGTCTCTCTTGTTCTGCATTCATAGAGAACACTTCACACAAACACACACTGAAGATACTACAAGACTGGGACTTCTAATTCCATTTATTATTGAAAAACCAATTACAACTATTGTAATATTACCCTATGCATATGTTTTCTTATTCAGCACAAAATGCTCATAACTGCAACATAATGGATCCTTTTTATCTCAGCATTTTTAGTAAAGTTAATTTGAAGCTGGTTGCATTAGTCATAGTCATACCTTGCACTTTGCTGTTATAAGCAAAGCATCTGGTATAATTGAAACATTGACAAATCTTTATGCTTTCACCCAAATGGAGATGCACAGTGCATTAAAAGAGTAAGTGATGGAGGACTAATCAGCAGATGCCGGAAAACTTCCCAAGGAAAAGGTCTGGTCCATACCCAGATCCTCAGTGGCTATTTCAAATGTTGGCTGTTGTTCAGAGTTGAATGATGAAAGCTGTGTGCACAGGGCAAAGAAAAGTCAGGACATGGATTTAAAAAATCTCTGAAGTGTCCACTAGAGCCATTGGTGAGCGAGCGATGAAATGTATTCACATTTCAGAGAGGTTGTAAGTGGTATTCTCTGGACAGACTTAAAAGGACTCGCACCTAGAAACATTCCAAATCGAGCCTAAGAGTTCATTGTAAGAGATCAAAATTCTCTCCCACTCTGCCCTTTCTCACTGAATCACAAGCAGTAGGAATATTTTATGAGGACTGATGATTGTATAGCATAGGTCAGTGGTGGTGAACCTTTGGCACTCCAGATGTTGTGGACTACAATTCCCATCAGCCCCTGCCAGCATGGCCAATTGGCCATGCTGGCAGGGGCTTTGATAAAATTATATAATCTACAATTTATCATGGAGATATGAAATGATTCACTTCCACAGGCATAAATAAATCATTAGTGTCCTAACTTGAATACATCAAGGTGAATCTAAAAGTTTTTTCATGTACTAGGTGGTATGCTGCATCTGCTATTTTGTTGCATCTATCATTTTTACTTAGTGTGTTTGTAACTCAGCAGAAGTCATAAACCCAGCTCCGAGTATTTGTTTGTATGTGGGCGTAAGTGAATGTCTCTGAGGCCCTTTCCGCACGGGCTGCTTCACAGCCACGCCGCCCAAGCGGCGCGAAGCCACCGTTTTCCAACCTCGCTTCCCAAGCGAGGTTTATAAAACGGCGGCTTGGAGCCGCTGCAGTGTGAATGGCAGCGGCTCCAAGGCGTCTTCCCTCCCGCCATGTCCGGTAGACCTACCTGCCCTGCGGCCCTCCGGCGCATCACACGAGGGCCTGGGGACTTTACACCCCCTCTGCCCTCGACTCTGGGGCAGTCAGCGCCAGAACAGGGGGGCATGTCCCTGGCCTCGGCAAACATGCCTGGAGGAGCCTGCAGATGCAGGTAGGTCGACCTAACGGCGGCACAACTTCTGGCAACTCGCCGTCGTCGAGAGGTTCTGGAGACCCGATCATGCGAGGCGGTCCCAGAGGGGGTCAGGTGCGGCATCATGTGCATTAGCCGACCTTCCCGTGGCAAGTGTAATGGAAACAGCCAGAGTTAGTGAACAATTATTTATTTATTTATTGGGCTTATAGATCACCCTTTCACATACGGGCTTAGGGTGACTTACAACAGCCAGTTGCGATAAAACAATAAAATTGATCAATAGTTAATTCCCATCAACATTCCAGCACCATTAATATAAGTTAAAGGATATAAAACAATGTAGAAGATCTGAATAATAAGCAGTAACACCCCCACCTTTCATAAAACTGAAACCATTCATATACTATGCAAGGGTGGGGGGAAGGGAGAGGGGAAGGAGAAAGGGGATGGGAAAGGAGGCCAGCAAGTAGGACACTGTTGCAGTCATCAACCATAGGCATGGCGGAAAAGATCCATCTTAGAGGCCCATCAAAATTGTAATAAGTCCCACAGGCCAGAGGCTCAAAGTGTTTCATCAGACTGGGGCTGGAAACAAAAAAGCTCTGGCCCTCATTGAGGACAGCCAGACAGCATTCAGGCCAGGGACTACCAGTAAGTTGTTATTCACTGAATAACTAAACATAGCTAACAAACTCTTTTGTTATATTAGAGAAGATTCTAATATGCCATTTCTCCCTTGTTGAGTTTACCCCATACCTGTAAGGAAACAATCAATTCCCTCTGCTGCAGGCTGGACTGATTGAGATGGGTGGGACTCTTGCTTTTGGTAATATATGAACAATTTACCAACTACACATGCTCAGTAAGTTCTTGTTCCCTAGGCCCTAAAGTCCAAACATTCAAAAATATTAACATTGGGATGGATTATACAAGTACAGTAAAAAAATCAAAACATAAACAAACACTACTGACTTTTTAAGAATGCAGAAGAAAATTATAATCAACATCGTTCTCTGTAAAACCTGCAATGTGGCATTAGGTGTATCTTACAGTAGGTTTTTGTGTGTACTTTACAAGATTAGAGGAGATTACCCTAGTGGAGGGTCTCATTAGACAAAGGGACCAATTAAGAGCAATCAATTCAATTGGCATATATCTGAACCTGGAGTAGGATTGCCAATTGCCAGGAGGATGTTGGAGATCCCCTGGAATTACAGTTGTTCACCAAACAACAGAAAAAAATGACTTCCTTGGAGGTGGACTGTATAACATTATAACTCACTTGGAAGCTCTCCCCTTCTCAACCTTTCCCTCCCCTAGTTCCACCCTGGTGCTGACTTGAGCTGGAAGGAGAGGGTGTAGGGATCAGTCCCATTTGTGCTCATTGTTTTGTTAGAACAATACAAACAAAATATACTTTTTGATTAAGTAGGAAATACTTTATTCCTCTCCCAAAAAGTGGAGATTCCAATACACAATTTACCATCCCCCCCGCCCCCATCAAAGGAACACATGGGACTTCTCAATGTGCGACATAAACCTCTTCAAGTCTGTTTCAGATTTTAAAAAATGGCAGATAGAGAGTCGAGGCCTCCTTTTTTGTGTAAATTATGGTCCCTGAGAAGAATCCCCATGTGACAGTTATACTGGATGAGGAACCCGAGTCCAACCCATGTTTTCTAATGAGTGAACCTAGCTTGCTCCTGATCTCTGAAAATGATACATCTGCTAGCTATTGACTGAAACCCAAGTGTCTCTTTTTGAATCACAGTGGTGCAAAACTGCTGTAAAGCTTTCACAAAGCATACTGTGGGAAAGTGGAATGAGTCATGGTAACACTATCTGTGAGGGGAACCTGATGCAATGAGTCTGGGCAGCACAACTTCCTCCTCACAATGCTGGAAATAATTACCTCAATATACTACTGCAGTAACTTTTGTCCAGTCCTCAGTCATATCTGATACCAGCTTGTACTTTCCCTTTTTATATCCTGCAGTAGATGTCCTTCATATAAGGTCTGGAACTTGCTGCTTCAAATTCTACGGAAGGCTTTTATTAGTCTTTAGACTGAGAGAATACACAAGGTTTATTCTGGTCCCTAGTTTTAGTGCAATAAAAGTATATCAGTTGATTGTTTCTTGCATGCAATCCATACAGCATAGTTTGAGATTGGCTTCCTGTTGAAGAGATATCACATTTTCCTGGTATTCAGGTTTATGCTATTCTAAAAAATGTCATAGTCCATGCCCAAGTCTATCTACATTATTTTTTAAAGAAAAGCTGAGTTCTATAAAGTGGATACATTATAAAAAATTAGGGAAATCTACTTTATGTTTCTGTTACTCTGGTTCTGCTAATGCTGGGAAAAGTCACTGAAGCATTAACCCTAGGCCACTGGGGTTTGTAATTTTATTCTTATGTTAACTGAAAATGTTTCTATTATTGTAAGCTGCCTTGAACAACGAGGAAAGGCAGGATATAAATGTTTTAATAAAAATAAATGAACCTTAGACAGTTGCTCTTCAGGCCACAGAGAGTTCATTACCCATTGATGGCAGATAGCCACAAACACCAGAAATGTCCAAATGAAAATCAATGATACTAAGTGGAATCCCATACTTCTGAGTGAACACAGCTAGTGTACACATAACCCTATGTTGTAAAAGTGAAAATACAGTTATTCTTTCAGATACCACATTCACTTCAGTTGGAAAGGCAATCTAGATTATTCAGCAGAATAAGGTGGGAAAGTGGTGAGCCGAGAAACTGACTGTACCATACCAGACTTCAATGAAGGGTAGCCATCTCCTTAGTAATGTGCTTTGAAATGGAAAAATACTGCCAAGTAGAAAACAAGGACAGCAGGAAGCTGGGTGGTTTAACACATTTCATCTTAATGGTCATATGCTTTTGTTTTTAATATGTAGGGAGTTTATACCTTGGGAAGCATTCCAAAATGTCATCCCTATCTAGCAACCTTTGCTGGTAGAACACACTCTGTCACTCTGTAACACTCTGACCAACCTCTTAGGACTTATCAGTCTGTTTACATCTCCTGCCAAAAAATACTACATTTTTTTTCTTGAACTCCACATATTTTTTTCATCCATTTGGTTCTGGAAATGTTTTCCCTTTGTTTTTACCCCACTTTTTCCCTGAGCACTTTAACCACAGGGTTTCTTTTATTTCTGAGTTAGCTTTTCTGGAGCATGTGATCATGTTGAGACAATTCTTCACCCCACCAAACACCTGGCTATTATCCATGCCCAACCTCCTTTTCAACCATTTTCTCCTCCTTCTTCTCCTCTGTTTTCAAAGGGAATTTTTTTTCTGTTTGTCATATAGAACTAGTGATGCAACATTGAGGCACCAGTACAAAGAAGTCAAGGTGTTGGAATCAGTTTTATCAGTTTCACATAGAACTTGCTATATCAATGCATAGGCAAAGATACAAAGAAGCAAGGGCAACTGGATCAGTTTTGTCAATTTCTTATTAAACTAGCAATGTAATTTTGGGCAAGGAGTGATTTTGAAGTGAGAAAGTGATTATATCAGCAATAGAATACTGTTAAAAGAGTTCTTGCAGTAATTGTTGCAAATAATCAGGGACTGCTGCAGTAATGATTATGTGTTACTGCAGATCAAATTTGGTGGGAAAATGTGGTTCTTTATGTGGGGGAGGGAATGGACTATGTGTTTCTTTTCCTTCAAGTAATGGCACCTGCTCCAGGAGTTGCTTTGGCTTCTGTTTTTGATTGGTAGTTCTCAGTAGTAGAAAGAGGCGTAAACATTTTTTTATTAGCCACTTCAAAATGTAACTACACAGTAATGCTAGAGCAGCCATGCAAAAGTAAACAAGGGAGGAGGGTTGTTCTTCTGGATCATGGATGATATCCCGCCACCATCAGGAATAAAATGTTTTCAGCATGTGGGATAAATTCTACTAAAGAGACGGGAAAAACTCAAAACAGTTGGGGGGGGGGAAGTATGCAGAATGATTTCACAATGTTTGACCACTGGGAAAATCTGTGGTATGCTGTGCATGCAGAAAGGTCTTTAGACTCGCAATTGGAAGCTTTGTAAGGGATTACATTTTAACTGTGCATTCACTTGAGAATAATTTGATACAAAAACTTTAACTTACCAAGGGTATGTATTAATATAGTAGGGGATGATTGTCTCAAAATCTACTTTCACAATAAGCAAATGTTTTCTTTATCAATGTTGTGGAGGAAAAAAATCTTAGGTTCAGGGATTTGCGACAACCAACAGTTTTCTTCATTTCGTGTGAAATGTCTTATAAATGGATCATATGCCAGATTGTCAGCCCCATCCAAAGGTGGGGGGGGGGAGTGAAAGACTCTTTGGAGATGGTGAGACCATGCAAGGGCACATTTGCCCATTCTGCCAATGTATTTGGCAAATGCACCAGAGGGTATGAGCAACCTGGGAGGTGGGCAGGCACTGGGGTCCTCTGTAGCACCCAACCTGGAAGGGCAGTGGCTATTCCACCCTGTGTTAGTTTCTAATCAGATGATGGCACAGAGGGGAATGGGCTGTGGTGTTCCCAGGAGAGGAGTCAATGATAGTCGGCTTTCACATGAGCTTTTGGACCATGGGCACTTCGACTGGTGCCCTGGACTTTGGCTAGCTAGAGAGGTTGTTGTTTTTTTCCCACCTCCTCATGCTGGCCAAAAGCACTCTGGAGACAGCGGGCCATGGTGGCATGGTAGCAACACCGCATCCTGCCACTTCAGGCTCTGGATGGAGCTGCCCATCTCCATAACATTCTATTTCAAAAGGGGTTTGTGTCAGATCCCTGGATCAGAACCCAATAAACACTCATTTGGTTCAAGGATTTTACTGGCAGACTTCAGAGAACAAGGAGAAAGCTGATTTTGGCAAAAAGGGCCAAGCAATTGATAATATCCTCATCCCCACAATAGAACAGTACAGTACAGAGAAACCCAGACTTGAGGCCCATCCCAGCAGTAGACATTCAAGGCCAGCCCAAAAGATAGTCAAGCACCTGCAAAAGCGAAAGCAACTTCACACAACACCCCCTCCCATATCCAGACTTGTCAGTTTGCCAGCTTGACGAGCAGACTATTATTCATTGAAAAATCAATCTAATAATCACTAATAGGAACATCTAAAATGTTTTCAAACACAGTGAAACACTGCATATTTTTTTCTCAGTTTGGAAGTGTGTACTAGCAATTTTTACAAGGGCTTATTTTTTTGTTATTTGCACTGTTCTTGTCAAACTAATTGAATTTTTAGATATTTCAATGCCCACCCCAGAATGTATTTTAATTCAATGTCTGTAAACAATAAATGTTTTGGATTTATACATGCCTAGTTAAAAGGACATGAATGGAACCTCAGAAATCTTCTTATGTGGGCATATTTCGTAATAGAAACCCTGCACACTCAGTACATTTTCAGTGTATGACAGTTGTTTCAAAGTGAGAGACAAACATTATATCCCCCGTCATACACATATCAAACAAGGTTGCTGATCAAGCCTGACTCTCAAGGCCAAATGAGCCATAATATTTGTCATATGTTCTCCCAGGGACTGGTAGCCCTATGCCAGCTGCTGTGGTCCCCATGACAAACTCTTTCTAAAAGTGCTGCAGAGTTCCAATTCTTTTTCTTTGTTGTTGTTATTTAAAAAAAGGCTAATTGCAACACCCTAACAGAAAAGAAATTTAAGCAACAAAGTACCAATATGGTGTCTAGTTCACCCCTCATTTGCTTCTGATTTGAGGAACGTTCGGGTTCATAGAAATAGTTCTGTTCATGCACAGGGGTCTTGTGAAGCCAGACACTCAGCCCAGAAACCTTTCAACTGACCATCGGCCCAAGAGAGACTGATGAACTTGTCAGCTGGCACTTGTGTAAGCAAATGTTGCTTGGATGTTGATACATGCCCTGATTCCCACTTTGCATGCACACCACTCAGTGGCCCTTTCAATTGTTATATTTTAGTTGCTCCAGCTTCACATTACAGGAGAACACTCTATTCACAATCCTTTTGGTATTTACTACTGCCACACAATGTGTTTTTGGCTCCACAAGGGCAATGGGAACACCCGGGTTTGTTGTAAATAAATGTGCTGTTCTATTCACACAAAACTGTGACCAATTCCTCATTGTCTGGCCCACTCGAGCAATGCCCAGATAGAGGAACTGCATGGGAAGGCAAAAGGACTAAGCTATTTCCTTGAAAAATATTTCCCAGACCTCAGCCTCAGCCTTCAGTGGCCCAATTATGCACAAATAATTGACAGAATAATTACTGAAATTATCAACCACCTTGCAAATTAGGACAGCATTAAGCAAGATACACAATTAATAGATATAATGACCTGCTTAAATGGCAATAAATTAATGATGTAGTTTGCTTCCAACAGAATTCATTAACTGTGCATTTAGAAATCATGTGAACCAACACATATTGGCTTGCAAAACATCTGTCAAAATGAAAGCAATGAGTGCTCGCAACAGGAGATATTACCTTGATTAACTGAACATTTTCTATACTGACATATAAGGTTGCACAGCCCTACCCCCTTTTAAAAATCAAGGATGTGTAGAGCTAAAATGGGCTTGTTTGATTGATGCTCTGATGTGCTGTATACAGGAATAGGATGTGCTTAGTGTGGAAGAAATATGAAAAGGAAATGGTTTCTGAGGCCAACTGAGTGATCTGTGTGCTGCATAAAGCCCAACAAATGTATTTACAAAATGGGTACAGCCAGATGGAGCTTTTGCCCAGCAAGACTTTTGATTGTTCATTGTATGTTCAATTGGCTGTGCAGATTATTAAAAACATTGTTTTGGCAGTAGCTGCCACCGTAGCACAAGATTCTTCGCTGTGTGACTGAAGGTAAGATGCATCAGCTAAGGTTTTGTGGCTGGCTCTTCCTCCTGCAGCAGCCATTTTGTATCTGTGGCACACTGTGACAGCCACTTTGTTTCTGCACCCACCACACTGTGTTAGAATTCCAAAGGCACATGTTGGTGGACATGCTGGCCTATAGCAAAGAGCACGAGAAACTTGGGTGTAAAAGCTTCTTGTAAAGTGTCTTGTCTTTTTATTATGAACGTAGGTTTTTAATGTCCTAATGATCAGTTTCCCCAGACATTGTTTTATGCTGCATAGCTACACTGGGAATTAGCAAAAATGTTATGACTGCACTTCAACCTTATAAGTGTGTACAGTCAGTGGTTATATGGGGATGCCTATTTGTCCAGCCCACACCTCTGTGAGTTCAGCACATATTCATAATGCCCTCCTCTGCATTCCATGCATTCCATATTCTATTCTTAGAGCACACATTTATTGTGTCTGACCACACTGGTGAGTTTTACTGCTGATGATTGTCATCTGATTTTTAGAGTTAAGATCACAAGTGTATTGGGAACAAATGGCACCCGGAGACAAATTGTCTCCAGGCACCCCCCCTTACTGTGCCTGGGAGCAGGACTCCGCCCCCATCCACAAGCTGCACCTCCCTCCCCCAGGCTTCCGGAGCCCGGCAGCCCGGCTCCTGCCCTCCCCTCTGGAGAGAACAGAAGAGACTGCTGTCCTCCGAGAAGTGCTTTTATAAGCACTGAGGCTGGGGGGCAGAGCTCAAAGGTTTGAGGTCACCACCAGGGGTGTGATTAGTGATGCCTGGGGACAAGGGGTACCCCCCCCATCCATGGGCAGATACACCACTGGTTAAGGTTGGAGTTGTTGTTAACTGATGTTTTAACTGGAATTTTATTGTGATTGTGTTTTTATTGACAGCCTTTCGGGGATGGGGCAGTATATAAAATTTGAATAATAAATAATAATAAATAAATAAATAATATATAGAAAACCAGTGTAGTGTATTAGACAGAGCACCAAATAAGACAACTTCAGTTCAAATTTCAGCTCAGCCATGGTTTACTTGGTGATCTGGCCAGTGGCTATTGCTCAGTCTAGTCTTCTTCATAGTGTTTAGTCAAGGACCAAAGAGCATCAATTTTTAAAGGTTCTAACTAAAGATGAATTTGCTATGGGCAGCTTAAATGATTAAAGCAAGCAGGCAAGCTTAGAAATAGCTGTAAAAGGGAAGGTCTGGGATGTGAGGAAACAAAGATACAGTGTGATGGTCTGGTATTTAAAAAGAAATTAAATAATGCTACATTTCTTTCTCTAAAAGGTTCAAGTTTCATGCTGGGAAATTCTTAATGTAGAATGTATAAAGAGTTGTAGAAGAATGCTCTGTACATGTCTCATTATTGCTGACTGCTTTGTTGCTTTGTGTAAAAGGTCTGGCCCTCAGAGATTGAGTAAGCCCCTGCCCTTTCACTTGCTGGAGCTTACTTTATTAGAATAAAGTGTCACTCCTGTTTCAAAAGTCTTGACTGCTGTGTCTTATTAGGACAGGCACAGCAAACACATGACCCATTAGGTTAATAATAGGGTTGCTTCACAAGTTTTTCCCTCTTCTTCACTGTTTCCCCCCCTTCTAATTAATTAATTCTCCTTCTTACTATAGCCACCATCCTACATCATCCATGCAGGTTATCTGAATCCAGAGAGGCCCTTTCAAAATCACTGAACTTGCACAAATTGAAATTTGCACAGAAAGGACAGCACATTCTATGGAAGCAACTGTCTAGCACATATAAAACTCTTGCATAGGATTCATAGGATTAAATTAATATAACAGAAACAGTGTGGTGGAGTGCTTGAAGTGTTGGACTAGGATCTGCGACCTAGGACCAGGATCAAATCTCCACTTTGCCATGGACACTTGCTGGGTGAACTTGGGCCAGTCATACACTTTCAGCCATGACCCAGGCTAGTATTTGGATGGAATACCAGGGTTGTGACACTAAGGCCCCTTCTGCACATGCAAAATAATGCACTTTCAATCCACTTTCACAATTGTTTGCACATGAATTTTGCTATTCCGCACAGTAAATTCCAGCTACAAAGTACATTGAAAGTGAATTGAAAGTGTCTTATTCTGCATGTGCAGAAGGGGCCTAAGAGCACAATCCAGATGTACTATGGCAACTGGAGTTGGCACAGCAAAGCTGCACCACACCACCAACAACAAGCATTCTAGAGGCACAGGGAGGTAGGGGAAAAAATCAAAAACCATCCCTGCCATCAGAAATCCTTCCGTGCAGCCTAATGAACTTACACCACCCAAAAGGGTGACGTAAGTCCAGGGCTGCTGCTGCAGTGCAACGAGCTGCAAACCCCTGGAGGAAGCCAACTAATAGCTCCACCCCTGGGAATACCTTGGCTTGCCCCCCGCCCCATGCCAGTGTCCCTTTTGGATGCCAGCGCAGCTCTGTGGTGGCCTGGTACATTGACAGGAATGCCCCCTTTACACTGGGGTGGGGATGCACTAGCATGACCCTGCACCACTCCCTGTGTATGTTGAACCATCAGTATTGGGTTATCCAGCAGGCAATGGCAAACCACCTCAGAATGTCTCTTGCCTTGAAAACCCTGCAGGGTCACCATAAATCAACTGTGTTTTGATGGCAAAAAGAAAAGTAATCTCCCTCCACTTTGTATATATAGTTTTCCAAAGAGCCCAATCTTACCAATCTCCCAGGCAAACTGACTCTCCCTCTGCAGCTAACCTCCGTTCATTGACTCTGTCCCATTGGAGTACACCAACTCATTGGTATAGCTGGTAACCCTGAAATAAAGCATAGTCTAAACAGATATCATTTTTGGCTGAAATTCTCCTGATTATGCATAGAGAGCGAGGCAGGGGCAGGACCTCCAGTTGCATCCATATGAACATTTCACTGTGTGTTAGTGTAACATGTCTGCAGTCCTATGGTTTACATAGCATGGATTTCCACTGTGATGGAAAAAGGGGATTCAGGTTGCTATGAAATTCCAACAGGCCACTCCAAAAGTCTTGGATATTAAAAATTCCAAAAGTCTTGGATATTAAAAATTTTATGCACTGGGGAAAAATGGGTTTCAAGCTTCCACAGTGTTTACTTTAAGAAACTCTGCTACGGACAGAATCCTCCAATAAAACCAAAAGAAGGAAGCAGCAGACACACATTTGGACAATGCTGGTCTTCTTGATTCTACTGGTCCATTTCAACTAGATTAACATTTTCGAACACTGCAATGCTTTAGCTTCCTGCTGTATGTATCTATGGTGGCAAACTGACTGTCACAGTGCAGTTATCACTTGAAATCTAGACATTACTGTGTGCATTTGAAGTCCGTTTGCCTGAAACATGAACTGCTGACTAATGAATGTGGGAAGGAAAGTGGATAAATACACTTATACTAGCATATCTAATTAAATCCAATAAAATAACCATGGCCAAATAGTTACTTGTGGAAGTAAGTTATACCAGAAGAGAGTGAGGAAGAAGTAGCAAATTAATAGACAACAGATTGTCTGCAATTTTTCTGTCAGAGATAGGCAGGTCTGTTGATACAAAATGGCTGCTGTTTCCGTAAAAAAGAATCCAATCTGTTCATGTGAAGTGTGTGACACATAAGCCACCCACTCGTTCAGCCCAGTTCAGAACCTCACTTTGTCATTCTAAACTGAAAAATCAGAAGTTGTGATTGCTCATATTATGGAAGGAAGGATGAAAATCATGTGCATAGTCTGATTATACATTGTGCTGCTCACATTAAGAGACTCCTGCTGTGAGTATATTTTTTTTATTTGTGGAAATGGCAGCCATTTTGTATCATCAGAATCAATTCTGAGAGTGATGGATGAAACGGTTGCCTGGCCCCATCCCTCAGGCTTGCGTCTACCAGTCAGTGCACAGTAGCCAGAACATGATTCTTCTTTTTCCCCATGAAGTGTTTTCATTTATACTTGATCTGAGATTGCAAATGCCTTAGCAGACCAGGTGCTCGGGAGCAGCAGCAGCAGAAAGCCATTGCTTTTGCATCCTGCATGTGAGCTCCCAAAGGCATCTAATGGGCCACTGTAAGTAGCAAAAGTGCTGGACTTCAGTCTGATCCAGCAGGCTCTTTCTTACGTTCTTATGTTCTTACTTTTACTTTAGTATTGTCTGTAAGACTCAAAACTGTGGACTGACAGCTTTTGTTGTTTTTTATGATTAAGTAACAGATCTATACAGCAGTCTTTACAGGGAACCTTGCATTGGGCACAATCCACCCGACAGGTCTCCTAGGCAATCTCCAATGAGATGACTGTATCGATAGCTCTCATTCTGGCAGGCTACAGCACTAACACTCCTGCGCCGCCTCCTTCCCTTTCCAGACAACTTTTGCAGAGCAGTTTGTTTGCAGATTGTAGTCAGTCTCTCTAAACAAGCTCTCTGGAGGGCCTAATGTATTTCTTAACTTTTAACCCAATGAACATGCCCCAGTAACACAACATGATCACTGTATGCCTCCCGCAATTTATGTATCTACCGAGGCTTTCAAAAACCTGGATGCTCAGAAAACCAGCAATTAAAAAACCCTCCGCCACCACTGACACAGTGATATTACTTCTCCTTAAATTAATAAGATTGTAATGAATCTAAAGGCAAAATGGACAGCAAAACAGAGCGCCCTTAAAATATCTTTATGGAAGGAAGACTGCATAGGGCCCCTGGAGCTCTCCAGCATTGTTGCTGTTTGATTGAGAGCAAGTCTACTGAAGTTAAATCCAGCAAAGACGGAGGTCCTGTGGTTGGGTCAGGGAGTGACTGGTGGACTTTTGCCAGCCTACACTGGATGGCGAGGCTTTGCATCTAGCCTCGTCGATCAAAAGCCTGGAAGTAACCTTGGGCCCAGCATTGTCGCTTGAAGCCCAGGTTACTTGGATGGCCCAGGTAGCGTGGTGATCCAGTCAGTGTTCGTTCAACGTGCGGCAGCCACACTTCTCAGTGGAGCATCCAGCCGGGACCGGATTACACTAGTCCTGTACCACCTCACTGGCTGCCCATTGAGTTCCGGATCATGCTCAAAGTATTGGTTTTAACCCCATTTCCATCCAGGCCTCTCATGGGCACAGAGGTGGAGGGAGGTTTTTGCACCATCTGTTGTAAGAGAAGCTCCTATTTTATTATATTTTTGAGTATCGTTTTATCCTAACTGTTTTTATCATTGTTGATTTTATTTATGAATGATGGTTTATTTTGTTGTTCACCATCCTGAGCCCTCCAGGGGAGGGTGGTTTGTAAGTCTAATTTATAAACAAATGAACAAATAAATAAATAGCAACACTATTACTAGCCAGTACTAGAGAAGGCTGAACATAATGTGGCTGTAAGGAGGGGCAAAACCAGAGAAACCTGTGAAGCAAGAGCTGAAATATTACAGGCTTATAACAAGTAAATATTAGTACATCAAAGAGACTCCAGGCAAGGCAACTTTATTTACACTGATATAGATAGAAGGATCCCTCTGGCACACGGTGGTAAGCAGCAGTACTGCAATCAAAAATTCTGCTCACAACCAGAGCTGGATCCTGATGACCCAAGCCTCGGTTTCAGGTAGCCAATTCAAGGTTGACTCAAACCACCCTGTAAATATAGTCAGCCTAATAAAGGTTGGGATGTGGTGTCACTCCATAGATCAGTAATGACCCAGTGCTAGCACAGGGGATAACACAGGGGGCATAGACAGACCCCTGACTTGGATGACCCAGGCTTGCTTGATCTTGTCATTTTCCAGAAGCTAACCAGGGTCAACCCTGGTTAGTACTTGGATGGGAAACTACTAGCTGGTCAGATGATGAAGCTTTCATTACAGAAATCTTGAGAGCTTGGCAAATTCTGTGCTTCATGCCTAATAACATGCCAGTGATCTGTGTTAATTAATCCAGAATAGTCACCATGGTTTCAAATCCTTAGTTATTAATGCAGATTAAAAGTTCTCTGTTTCTTGTAAATATATGAACAATACGGTAGGAAAATCCTACCACTGGCTGAATACAAACAACTGTTTTTTTCTGAGAGAAAACTTACTATTTTACTTATTTGCTTACTACTTGCTTACATTTTCCCCCACTTTATCCTGCATTCAAGGTGGTTTACATAATCTCATCAATATAAATACACCAATCTTTTAAAAAGTAGATCAACATAAATTCAGAAGACTACAAAATTTCCAATTTACAGATATTCATTGTACACAACCTTATAATCAAATCAACTGTAGCTTTAATCATTATTTCCAAGAATATTAAATTTCTCTTTTCAACACTAGTGCAGACACCTTGTTAGCATATCTGACTTTCTCTTTATAGACTTTTGGCCCTTATTAGTTATAACACTCAGTAACCCATTTGTAAGCAATTTTTTCATAATTGCTTCTTTTCAAGGGGCTAAAGTTAACAGTTGTACAAAAGGTCAAAAATGAAAATTATTTTCAAACTTTGGCAACTGGGATATACTGCAAGGCAATTAAAACAAGACCTTAAGCTTTTGTAATGAGTTACTCTCCTGGGAAAGAATCTAAAACCATAATTGCATCTTGATGAATATGTAATCGTTTATAAGGCGTTTGATGAAGTGTGAATTTCCGCAAATAGATAATAGTCAGAAGCCTATTGCTCAGACTGTGTTATTTAAGTGCGGGCATTCTAATTGGCAGAGCTGAAGTCACACCTTAGTCTTTAACAGCGCAATTTCACTGAAATATGCATGAACAATTCAGAGAACAGAAGGGGGTGGAAGGTCTAGTTCTGTAGAGATACATTACTGCTGCATTCAAAAAAAGTGACATCAACTGGAATTGCATTGCTTTGCAGATGTCAGGCTATGTGCAAATAGAGTGTGTTCATCAAAGATGGGGTGGTATTGTACAGCAGCTATACACAAATTTTCATTCCTACTGTGCTCTGGCCAAATGCTCAGGTTGCGAGTTTTGGCATGCTTAGAAAAATAATGGTTATCCTTCTCTTTACCCCAGTGGTTCCAATGATGTGTGTATGAGAATATAATTTAATGGAAGTGTAGAGTATTTTTTTCCAGTTGTGATGTCTTTCTATGCTTTATTTTTTTAGGTCAAAAACATATTTATATTTATTGTTATGGCTCATGAGAATCAAACAAATGTGGTGAAAAGAGAACATCAATCAATTCAATAAGACAGCCTTTCTGGCTTGCCTTTAATTCTATTTATGATTGTGTGTATATATGTGTACCCCCAAATCTTCAGATATTTCCCACGATGATTTTTTTCCTTTTTTTTTTGAAGAATATACACACTTTAATTCTGAACTAGTATGTATACAGGCGTTCTATGCACACATTCCTTATAGAATAAAAATGTACATGTGTATACATGTTATACAAATATAGAGTTGTAGAAATCCTTGGAGTGCCTTCTGGGCACATACCACCACCACCCTTTGTTCACCAGTTGTCGTTTCAGCATCTGCCAGAAGGAACAGACATTGGTTGATTTGTTTGGACCCAGAATTTAATGCACCCCTTCTGCAGCACATGGGGACAAGCCATGCGAAGAAGGTCACTGGACTGAACCAGCTGTTGGCACATTACAGTTTGCAGGCCATGGAAGCCTGTGAGGCCATCCCAGCATAGGATACCTGTACAGGTGGCAAAAACACAGGGCCCTGTTTTGAGACAAAAGAGCAGGAAACATGTGGGAGCAGATTTGACTAAGGGGCTGGAAACCAATGGCTTCCACAACAGCCCTCCTTTCTTGCTGCTCTGCCAGCTTGGCTGCCACCAGTTGGTTTAGCTCTTCCATGGTGAGCCCTGCCAGAGTGCAACGTGCGATGGCGCACGCATCAGGTGATGGCGCAGCGCTGCGCCATCCTCCCCGCCCCTACCAGGACCGTTCGTGCGAACGGTCCCAGGAGGGTGCGTCGGTGACGTATACGCCGACGCATCCCCGAGCGTGGCTGTGCAGAAACGGCCTTGGTGAAAGGAAACCAAAAACAGATCACAATAAACAGGGACAGCAGATGCAAGGTTGTCAGCACAAAGGTAATTTTTTTGTAAAATTGTCTGTCACTGAAAGACTAGAAAAGTGAAGTGAATGCCATGAGGGTTTAATTTTTATTGCTGGTGGCTGGCACCAGTTACCCCTAATAAGAATCAGTAGAGCAAACAGTAGAGCAAACTGTGCATTACTGCACAATATTGGTACAGAAGAACACTAGCTCAAAAAAACCCACATGAATTTTAATCCCAAATTGGCAATGTCCTACACAAACCTAAGCAATTATGAAAAAATCCCCACTCTCAAATACTGGATATGAAAGTATAACTTTTTTTTTGGTGCACACCCCTAACAATTCAGTCAAAATTGGTGTTGCGGAGAAAATACTATGCGTACTGTGCAGATGGGTCACAAGGATAGGCTTTTTGAGCCATAATCTGTCTCTGTGGTGAAGTATATTCCAGAATTTATATCAAGGATTCCCATAACTGGGTGTGCATTCTGTACAAGCTCAGAGTTTATAAAGTACCTTTTTCTGGCTTTCAAAAATGTAATAGAAAGATGGGTTTGAATTACACTTCAAGCATGTAGCCATCCAGCGCCATGGAATTGCAAATGCCATTACCCAGAAGAAGAACCATAGGCCGCATGACACCTCATTAATTATTAAAGCTGAAGAACTGGATAGATCAAAAGGCAAGAGTAGACCTTTCTTTTGAAACATGAAAGAGAATGTGCCGGGAGGAACCATAAATCCCCTCAACAGGCTTGGGATGGGTCAACACGCAGAGCACAAGCTCCTTTGTTAACTACAGATAAGACTCTTACTATTTAGCTTCTGAACTCACTTGCAGATACTTTTGCGCTATCATTTCTTCTGATTACTGATTTGTATGCATTCTTGATTTTTTTAAAAAAAATGACAGCTGGAAAGTGTCCCAGACATCAGGGAAAACAAGTCCTCCAGTATGTAAACAAGCTAAATTGGAAGACTATTTTACAACTACAGCAACTGAAACAAATACCCAACTTATACATACAAAAATACTCGGTTCTGGTGTTAAACTGCTTTGCTATTCTGGCTCAGGAGGAGAACATTGGTGGAGAGACTCCTTCAGCATCCAAGAAACCAGATGAAGATATAACAGTTGAAACTCCCCCAGAGTCTGATGATAACAACTGCAATCATTTGCGGGCTGCAAATAACACTGAGAAACAGAGTAAAGAGCTAACCTTGGACAGTGATAAAAAGCTAACCTTAGACAGTGATAAAGATTTTAAATCACTTTGAAATCTAGTCACTATTACTGTTGAGAAAATTTGTAATGAAATACAAAAGATCAATTTGAAAGTGGATACTATAACTCCATGCCTGCTACTGAAAGGAAAACCTGAATCAGGCTAAAAGGGGGAACACAAACAGTAAGCAGCCCTCTCAACAGTTAATCTTGGACACTGATAAAATCTGTTTAACAATTCATAACTACAGAGGGTGTTGACTGAACTGGAAAAAATACAGCCTGGCCAAAAGACATCTGAGCATTCTTCTCAAAATGGAAGCCAGGGATATTGATTTAAGAATTGTGGAAGATAAAACCCTCAAATGCAAGATAGGATCACCACAAAAAATACTGCTAACTTTTAATTCAGCAAAAAATCCTCAAAGGATCCTGGGCGTCAAATGTCATCTAATTAATAAGGGGATGTTTCCAATTCATGCCTTCCATAATACATTTCCACTGTGTGAGCCTCAAATCAGCCCAAAGATAAGGTCTTATGATGAACATAAGGACATGCATTTAATAGAAACTCCACCAATAGTGCACCGCCACCGAAGTTAAGGGGAACCTCCAAGGAAGATAACAGCCACAGAAACTCCTTTAATTGAATATGAACTTGACTTACCATATATACTCGCATATAAGTCGAGTTCTTACACACTCAGAAATTCCCCAGAATCTACCAGACTCATCAGCAAGTTCTATGGTGGGAAAAAATAACTTTTTCCAGCATAGAATTCAATGGGGCTTGCTGTTATGCCTAGCTGTCTTTGTGGTAGAGGTTTAATGGGGGGACACTCTGGTGGGTGTCTTGCTCTGGGTAGGGGCACTTATTTCCTACAGGGCTACTGCCTGGTGTGAGTCTCCTGAAAGGAACCAGCCAAATTTGCTACAGTTTGCTTGGGAGGGGCAAATGCTGTGGGCACCCAGTTGAAGGTGAACATAATGCCCACAGCATTTGCCCCTCCCAAGCAAACTTAAGGTGTTCCTAAGCTGAAAGGAGTTTGGAAGATGACTAAATGCAGCCAAACCCCTCTGACCCACACACAACCATGCAAGTGCCAGCACCTACACCTCTGTTCCACCAACAGGTAGCTGCTGTGGGGCTGCACGGTGCCCAAGAGCCATGAAGCAATGCTGGAGTTTTGCACTGGAGTATCTAAGCCTTACACCAGATTCTCAGAGATACACTGACAAACCTTATTTCACTCCCTTTGCATCTTTGCCTTCCCCGCTGATAGAGACAGAAACATAACAGCCATTTTATTATTTTTGTTCAATAACTCCATATAGTTTTTGTTTCATGCATTCCATCACTCCAAGTTGTTGTACCATAAAACTGCAACCATAAAATGTGTATTATTTCCAATTGCTGCTGCTGCTCAGTTATATCTTTGGACTTCCAACAGTCCTCTGAGGAAGGTCAGGGGGAATCACACTCAATGAATAGATGGGGAACTGTGACAATGCCTTGTTTAATGACACAGAATGAGAGATGTTGCCGTTAATTACGACTGGGAAATGAAGGTGGGGGGGGGGTGATCTTTGTGGCTCTGTAACATCTGAAGAGGAATTACACTGGAAGAAATGAACAAGGTGAAGTGACTGATCCTGTTTGCAGGTCACTTCCATGTAGGCTACTCTTTAAAGGAAGCGCCCAAAGCAGAAATCACTTCTGCATCCACTTGACAGTACTTGCTGTGTATGATTTTGAAAGTGCAGGCAAAGGGGGTCTTGAACATATGTGTACCAATTCAGTTCTAATTCTTTACACAATAGTATACATCAATTTTTTCCACATTTCCTCCTTTACCCCTCCAACAGCATTATAGTACATAAAGTAAATTTACTGTGGGAAATTATATAACTGATGAACTGTTTTGCATAAAACAACCAGCAAGTCTTGTCGCTAACTATCATTCCTTGCCAGTGTTATCAAGATCAAACATGTTCAAACAAGATGAGCAAAGATCTCTTTGCTTTTCCTGAGTCATCAAAATTTGAAATTTCTGAGTAATCACAAGATTGTGATCAGTTATTAAATGAACTCAAATAACAGGAATAATAGTGATATTTAAATTCCTAAACAAGCAGACCAAAATGAACTCCAGTGCAATTGCCAAGGGAGAAATAAAGCTCATTTTTGCTAATATAGAAGAAGAAAACTGCTTTAGCTTCTTCCATAATGAATAATAAAAAACACTAGACTATTAAGCTAGCCAGTAAAAATCTTGGCCAATTAGTCAAATAAACATTTAAGTACTTACAGGCAACACTGTTGTTTTCATGTCATCTATAAAATGCGATGGTTCCTAGTTCAGCAGTGGCCAATGGTTTTGCCAAGTATCAAAGCACAGAGCCTTGTGACTCTCAAGGCGCTTAACTACAACAACCTTGCTAAGAAAGACCCCCCCTTTTTTACCAGCCTCCCCCCTCATATAATTACGTTAGTTGTTTGTGGTAGAAAAACTATTTTTAAAAAGCATCAAGGGTAACCAAGATTCGAGTGCAGTAGCAGAGACCAATAAGATTTTAGGGGTATAAGTTGTTGAGAAGCAAAGCTTCCTTCATCAGGTACAAGTTGGAATGAAGATCTCTGACACCCTTGCGTCCCAGTCTGAAGGTGGGAAAGGACATTAAGAAAAAGGAGCTCAGTATGTAAAAGTACAATGCACATTGTAATTAGCTCGATTAGAGCAAATAAGAAATGTTTAGGGGCAGAAAATTATCATCTATAGTGAGATAAGAAGCAGGGAAGGCAGCATGGTACAGCCCAATCTCATCAGATCTTGGAAGCTAGGCAGGGCTCGAACATTGAAGAGAGACCACCAAAGAAGACTCGGCAGAGGAAGGCAACAGCGAACCACCTCACTTGCTTTGAAAATCCCTTGTTAGGGGTACCATGAGTCCGGTGTGATTGGATGGCACTTGGCACACAGTGAGAGAAGAATTCATCCCTGGAGGGTTCATTGTTCTGAATTGGTGAAACCATTCATACTCAGGGCAACCAAATGAGTGATTATTTCCATGTCTGAACTACACTGATTGAGCACCTCCCCTCACATCATCACTCCTACATCAGTTTTGAGTTTGCCTGTAAAATCTGTGAGCATTATCAGAGAGGTTATGGGTGCAGCAAAGGGATCAGTGACGCACATCATGATTCAGAGTTGTAAGATGTTCTGAAGCTCACCAGGAGTTTCTGGGACTTGGACAATTGCTGACTTTCCAAAGAAGAGAACTATAAATTCACCATTTTTGCACCATCAAAATATCCTGGGGTAGAACCAGGATCTTACATGCCGCAGCTAATTTGTCCCAGTTTTTCCTTCTGCACGGCTCCTCGGTGCTTCCAAGGAGTTGAGGCAGGACCAGGACATAATGCCCCAGCTGTTTCTGCACTAGCCCATGTATTTTTCCCATTTTCACCGCGATCTCTTCTGCAATCTCTCCTGTGCATGTTCAGACAATTGGCTGATTCTCCCCCCATCCCCCACTCACTTTCACTAGTTTAGTTTTACATGATTTTGAACCCAAAACTCCTTCCATGTTGATATGAGACATGGCTTTGATTGCCATGGACAAAAAAATGCAGAGGGAGAAAACATGGATTAAGACAGAAAAAAATATGGAGAGGACTATTATAAAACAACTGCAAGCACTTCCTAAGCATTTGTTGCTCCTAGTGCCTGTTGATTGGTGGGGCAGGCCAGAGTGGTGAAACAGTAAAAATAGACTGCCCTGGTTCTGCTTCTGTGGTGTTTGCATGGCAGCAGGGTCACACAGGGGCATTTTAAAAGTACCACCACTTTGGTGGTTTTTTTAAGTCGCGGGGCAAAGGGAAAATAGTGGCGCAACACCGGGGCAGACCCTGTACAGCTTCGGGAACCATGTGGAATTCCTGGCTGCAGAAGGATATTTTCCGTGCTCACTCCAGAATATTTTGTCCATGCAAAAATGGCCCAAGATCATAAAGAGAAGAGATGGATTTCTGCAATTTGCTAGAATAACTGTTGTAAAACATTATCTAGGTATTGTGTGGAACAGGTCTTTGGCTGATTAGGAGGTCAGAGTTCACCATCCCTAAATCTGGATTAAGAAGCTTCCTGCCATCTAAAGCAGGAAGGCTTAAAAGGTAGGCAGTTTGCAGAAAGCCATGGTCATTTGATTCCCCTGTAAGGAACAGATGGGGTCAGGATTTGCACTTGCTCCACAGAAATCCAGGGAGGGATGTTAGAAGTAAAATTTCTGTATTGTTAAGCTTAGCTTAGTGATTCGATTTTCCCTTACTTTTCCTTAGATCTGTACAAACATTAGGCTTGATTGTTATTTTCCCATGTTTTCCAGCTTAACAACATATAGCAATTGTGTTTTTCTGTTTAAGAGAGCAGACTGTGTTTCAAACTCCTCCCCATGTCCTATATATTCTTTGTTCATGCTTGCACAAATACACAGGGGAAGAGTTAAATTGAAAGACACTGCCCTTTGTACTTGCTCAGAGGTGGCCTTTACTATTTTTCCCAGGCCACAGATAATAGGAGAGATTAGATTCAAGTGTTAGCAACCAAAGAAGAACATGTTCACCTGAACATGAATACACTGCATGCTTGTAAACAAACATAGGCCTATGGTGGGTTTATGAAAATAAGCACCAAAAGAGACCCCAAACATTTTTTTATGCTGCCCCTTCCCCTTCAGGACTAACAAGCTGGAGGAGATGCATCTGGGGAATATATGTACATATGGAGGCAAAGAAAGGCAAGGCACCAATATGGTCCTTGTCCTCTGTTGCTTTTCTTTTTTCTTTTGGAAACTACAGAGTTAATTTTGTTCCTGAAGATCCAGAGATCAACTGTGGGCAATTTTAATTGCTGATCTGCAGCTGAAACAGCTGAACTTTTGTTTACTGATGCTATGTTATGGGAGCACAGTTAAAATGGCTTATTATCTAGAAGGAAAGCTTATACTGATCATTCTTAACCCAGGCTATTTCTCAGACTGGAAACCTCAACTGCATCTTTCCTTGAGAGCAGAAGGACTTTTAAAGGGCCTTTCCCCACTTACCTTAAGCCCCATGCTACTCTCCTCAAGTAGTGCGGGGTCCCCCGGCATTCCCCACTACTGGGGCGGCGACAACGTGGCCGCCCCGACGCTGCCGCTGTCGCATCCCTTCTGCGCGCGGCATCCCTGGTGCTTGTGTAAACGGCACCTTTTGATGACCCCGCACCGTTTACCAGACGGACACTGCATCTATTATCTTGAAAGGGGTTAATCCCCCCTTTCTGATTTCAGATTTTTCTTCAAACCTGTAGCTTTTCTCTGGTTTGTAGAAAAATCTCTCTTGTCTGTTCATGTCCCTATTCAAGCTCTGGATTTAAGTACCCCCAGATGGGGCCATGTTGAGAATTAGTAACACTGACTCCATGTCTTTTAAAATGTGTTGATTTTTAAGGGAAAAACTCTGATCCTAAAGTCTGTCTGTAAATTAGTAAGCATGGATGATCTATTAATCTAGCTTCTCTCTCAAAGCCCAGATAAAGAATGCACAATTTTAAAACACAGACCATGATTCAACACTGGAATGGATCACACTTGTATGCTGGCATACTCCTGTCCAGTTTCTCATTACTGGTGATAGAGGAAAGGGGAATTAAATACTTTGTCTTAGATATGCCATTCAAATCAATGGGTGAATTTAAATATCCTTTGCTAAAACTAGCTTTTTAGCTCTCCCTCTAGTCTAGTAATGACAAGGACTGTGTGGTATTTAAAATTCTGATGGGTATGCTGTTTTTCTCAACCAAGAATGGGAAATCTTGCTTAGCTTAAAAAGCACAAGGTAAATATCTTCCTCAAATCATATCAGTGAGGTGCCTGATCTTGTTACATGCTACCTAGAATGATATTATATGACATGGAGGACACAGCAACAGCTGACAGTTTCTTTTATGGTGTATGGCAGCCAATAAATCCAATATCATTCTGTCCTTGATGATGCCTGTGTCATCTTTTACAGAACATTCTTACCAGCAGCATTCTTATGCATTTCGACATGGTTTTCTTTAAATCTACTATGACTAGATAGTGAAGGCAGGATTGAGGCACCTGAAATCTTTGGTGTATCCCATGGCAGATGACTGATAGTTCCCCTTCAACTGGAGGAAGACAGCTTCAGTAGGCAGGAGCCAGGGTTGAAAAAAATATAGTACTTCTTATATCGAAGCTGTTTGTGATCATTTCTTCTCCAAGTCTTGTCAGGATTGCCAAGAACAAAGCTACTGTGTGGCTTTTAAAGTGATAAGCTTTTCTGACTACATATTATGTCTGCAAACATATGAAAGGTAAATAGCATGGCACATTATGCATGGAGTGCTTTCCTCTGGACTCTGCTCTGCAGTGGGGTCTGGTCTTGTTGTGTTTCTCTGTTTACAAACAAGGAGGCACCCAACTGCTTGCTCTGCCCCCATTCCGGGTCGTTTCCAATCTTTGTAAATTTGCTTGCTTCATTTTTAAAGCCCTTTAAATGTTTGATATTGTTATTTCTGTGTGATACTGATCTTTCTGTGTTACATTGATACTGTTGCGTTTTTTGCAAAAGCCGATAGAAAGAGGGGGAGAAACATATGCATGTTCTTCTTCTCTGTCCCAGGAAAGTTTTAAAAAACTATTTTGAGCCTCTTTGAAAGGAGCCGCAAACAAAAGAAGCAGATCCAGCTGTCCTTGGAGGGGAGGAGGTAGACTCGCCTAAATGGAGAGCTGGTGGGCTGCATGTGTGCCTTGCTCTCTGCTCTCTCTGGCAGACATGCTTTGATGTTGCCCAAGTACAGGGGGTCTGCTAATCTCTGCCAGGCTCTTCCCTTGCCACTGCTGCCACCAGCCCTGCCTCTCTCAGGCTCATTCCGCACATGCAGAATAATGCACTTTCAAACTGCTTTCAGTGTTCTTTGAAGCTGTGCGGAATGGCAAAATCCACTTGCAAACAGTTGTGAAAGTGGTTTGAAAACACATTATTTTGCGTGTGCGGAAGGGGCCTTACAGTTCTTTTTCTGTCTCTCCCTAACATAATAGGGAGTGAAGAGTGGAGGTGGGGAAAGACCGGTAGGAGTGGAAACCCTAAAGCAGGGAAACCATCAGGGTTTCCTCGCTCTTACTAACCATCGGGCTTTGGGGATCTGTGGTGCTTTAACACGAAGCACAGAAATCTCTGCCCTGAAGGAAACATTCCTTTGCTGAGGGTTAGAGCAGCAGTGCCCAATGAGTGCATGAACAGTAGGGAAGGAGATCAGAATCTTTTGCTTTGGTACAAATTAAACGCTGTTTCTCTATCAGGTTGCCCTCGATCATTATAAAGCTATTTGAGAATTTTTACAGTTTAAACATTAGCCAGTCACATGTTTCATCTTTGCTGTTCTTAATATGCCCAATCAAACTGGTGACATGGAGGCAATTGACCCATGCAGGATAATGCTTGCATACATATTTTTGGTAAATTTCTTTTAAATACTTTTAAAATTTTTGAATGAGAGAATTAGGTGATGATTATTTATTCTCTCTGGTCTCTCTTTGCATGCTCTCTCATCAATTTTAGTCTTGTTTCCATGGTAACAGATTAGGGTGGAAGGGATTGTATATATTCTAAACCTGTTAGCAGTAGGATCAGTTGGGGTTTTTTAAGTCCATAACAGAGGCCTTGTGAGAGGATCTTGTGTGATTTTTAGCTAACATTTTCTTTATGATTTTACATACCTAATGTTACAAGCAGACCCTGTTGGCAGATGTATTTTTTTCCAGGTCACAGGCTACATTTAGTTTTCCTATGGCTTAGAATTTTGAAAGTGCATCTTTTATCCTTAGTGGAAATCATTCATACAGAACCATGACAAAAATGTTTTCTTAAATCCACATAAATGATTACCAGTCCTGCTTATAAGCCCTGAAAAAATGGAAAAATTAGATAGGCAGAATTTCTTTCTCTGGAATCCATTCTAGCTAGAAGGAGAGGATTATCCTTCTGTCAGACTTTGTCCTTCCATATAGAATATTCAGTTCTCCAAAGAGATGCTCTCTTCATCTATCTTAGAGAACCCAGAGGTAGATTCTCTTTCCATTCCTTTTAATGCTCTCATGAATTTCCAAATCATTTTAGCCTCCTTCCAGTTTCACACACTTCCTCCAGCAGATGCCTCATCTTGTAAAAAGAATAATTGTGACCAAATGTCCTCTGAGTATGCTTAATAGTTAGGATGCAATTGCCTCAGAATGTGCACTGCTTTTACTGTTTGTAACAGTGTCATCCTAAGTGGACTTATACCCTTCCAAACTCATTGACTTCAGTGGAATTAAAAGGGTGTAACTCTGCTTGGGATGGTAGTGAAATTGTCTAAAAGCCTCATATTGGTTCTCATCATAGTAGGCATGGTCTTTCAATACTCATAACACTGTGTCCACTCTCTGCTTCACAGTACAATGTATCACCCATAGAGTTACTCAGAAGTTTTCAGGAAGGCTTAAAGAGGTACTTTGGGCATCCTTTTTTAGAGATGTACATTTTTTGTTCCAAAACAAAACAGACAAATAAATAAGCCGCATAACTTTTTTTTTCCATTTTGGAAGGAAAAATAAAACAAATAATCAAAATTCCTTTAGCTGCTGTTTAGTAAAAAAATACATTTGTGACAAGCATTTTTGTGCTTTTCCTACAATATCTACAACTTGTTGGAGGTCCCTGACCCTAAAGATATTCGGTGCCCTTGACTAGGACAAGGACCAGGGCCTTCTTGGCTTTGGCCCCAGCCTGGTAGAATGCTCTGTCAGCTGAGACCTGGGCCCTGCAGGATCTAAGTTCTTCAGGAACTGTATGATGGAGTGGTTCCATCAGGCCTCTGGTTAATGACAGCCACAGCATTAAACCAACTGGCCTCCCTTCCTGCCTTCTTCCTTTTTTCCCCCTTCCCTTTCCCTGTCCTGTGTTGTGCTTTCCTGCTGTTTTTTTTTTTACTAGTTATCAAAAGCTGTTACGCCTTTGGATGAAGGTGTGGGTTCCCCCCCCCCCACCTCTTTTACTGCATAGCCACATGGGCAGGCTGGCATGGACCCTCACAGCCATGCTGCTGTCCCTGCAACCCCGCATGGCTATTCAGCTGTGAGATGGGGACCTTTAAAAAACAGGAAGCATGACAGTGTATAGTGCTTCCTGGGGCAGCCATTCGCTTGCGAGTGGCTGCAACCTGCATTAAAACAAAAGAATCACTGATAGAACGGTTCTTGAATGACCCATTTCAGGGGAGATAGCACAGGGCTGCTGTGCTTTAGGGATGGGAGCCATGCAAAGTGCCCCCCCCCCCCGAATGGGTTTTATCCTGTCCCTTGCTTGGGTTTATTGGCTTGTGCAGAAGGGGGTCACTATCTATAAAGACTTTCTCTTAAAATCAATTTGATCAGTTCTTCTGAACAATGTTCACTTTTTCTGATTTCATAATCAAACTCTTTTGAATTCATCCCTGATCCCACTCAGAGAAGTTGGACTTCCATAAGGCAATGTTGTATATCATTTATATATTAGTGTGCATGATCGCTCACACACATTCATGCATGCATACATCTATGACATTCATGCATGCATGCATCTATGACAATGACATCTCATATGCCTTATATTCTCAACCAAGATAACACATGCCCATATCATAACCTGGAATTAAGTTCCATTGATATTATTGAATGGTAGATTTACCCTTTAGAGGTAAAAGGGAGAGTACAATATCAGTGTATAATAATGGAAATGTTCTGTAAATACATATGCTTAGAGCCATATAATGAACAATATACTTTTGCTGACTGTCACATTAACTGTTGCTCACCTGTGTGCTCTCACTCTCTGTGGCTATCAAATTTAGTTTTCACTCTATGCATTTAATAGCTATTTCACATTTCTTTTTGCAATATAGTATTTACTACTAATTAATACCAAATGTCAAACGTTGCATCTGGTGTACAGTAATAAACTCAATGAGAACCACACTATAAAAGAAAACTATATATTCCTGAGATGTGGCTGGCTACTCTTAATTAAAAATCAACCAACTGGGCATTGCTACTTTTTATCTGATGAATGTTTGAGATGGCTTATGTTCATAGAGTTATTTCATGCTTCACTGAATGGAATTAACCACCCACTGGTTTATAGCGCCCTCAATGGCTGTTCCTGGAAAATATTCAGAACTGCACAAGGTCAGCATGAGTGAGCCAAATAGTCATTGTGTTTCAAATGGAAGCTTGAAAGATTGCAAATGTGTGGGTTCTTTCCTGTTTAAATGTAATAATATCCATTATCTTGAGATATGTGTGTTTCTGTTTCTTTCTTTTTAACCCCCCCCCCCACCCATTTATTACCATTTTGTACACCATTTTTCCCCCAATATGTTTTGGATTTAGGTTAATTGGGCCTTTTTTTTGCTTGAAGCAAGTCTGCACATTCTTCAGCAGGGTCCAAAAACATGGCTAAATTCTCATAAGATCACGGGACTGACCAGAGCTAGCGTTCCTGTGTCAGGGGAAAGCAACTTGAAAGACTTATGGACCTTCATGGTTTGAAAGAAAATTTAACCACTCATCTGGGTTAGACACTGGCTCCCTTTCCACACCACCTTGGTCTCATGGAACAAAGTGATGCCTTTATTAAGCATACAATGCCATCCTAAGAAAAGTTACATTTTTTCTAAATCCACGAATTCAATAGATTTACAAGGGATGTAACTCTGCTTAGGACTGTACTGGTGTGTTTCTTTCCATCTTTCCTGATGACTGCTGGGATCCCTTGCATTTTAAATGTATATTTTAAAAAACATCTCAGGTAAAGATATGAACTTCCTTTTTTTAAGCTTTCAAAACCACAGTGTATCTTTCTTTTACTCCTCAGGAAGTAATCTTCTTTGACTGTATACAAATGAAAGCACAAAGACTGATTTCATGGTATAAAAGAATTACATCTTTTTTCCTCCAAGTCGGTTTATACAAAATTCCAACCAGGGGCTTTAGGTGTGAGACAAGGAAAACAACTTCTGATCACAATGGTTACACCTTAAATAATTCTATTACAAGCTTGCAATAGTCCCCCCCCCTGATTTTTCCAAATTGAAGTCCCATTGACTCCAAATGGAAGTCTTGCTTCAGAATGGCCCCACCCGTGGACATCTCTTTCCTCAGGATGCCCCCCCCCCACACCAGCGATAGTGCTTTTCTGACAGGATATAACTCTCTCTCTGGCCCCTTCCGCACACGCAAAATAATGTGTTTTCAAACCACTTTCACAACTGTTTGCAAGTGGATTTTGCTATTCTGCACAGCTTCAAATAGCACTGAAAGCAGTTTGAAAGTGCATTATTCTGCATGTGCGGAATGAGCCTCTCTCTCTCTCTCTCTCTCTCTCTCTCTGTGGATGGCTTTTGTTGATTATTGCTAATGATATTTGTTTGTAGGACTAGTTATGTGTTGTTGTTATTATTATTACTATTAGTTATAATATTTTTCTCCATATCATCAATTCCAATTAAAATAAAATGCAGCATCCTAAACATCATATGAACATTTCTGGTTGAGAAACATGACAGAACCTTACTGTGAACAGTCAAAAGATTAGCTGGTTGTTGTGGGTTTTCCGGGCTGTGTGGTCGTGGTATGGTAGATCATGTTCCTCAAGTTTTGCCTGCATCTGTGGCTGGCATCTTCAGAGGTGTATCACAGATGTGTCTCACAGTGGGAAATCTGTTACACACTGTATCCAGTCAGAAGGGAATGTTTTAGTGGGATATATATTGTCCATGTCCCAGGGTGGGGAACCAATCATAGCAAGTTCCACCCAAACACTTACTGATTGGTTCCCCATCCTGGAACCTATCTTCCTTTAATCTATTTAAAATCATAATGTTTTGATATTTCCTCTCACAGAACTGAGGAGATTCATCTGATTCTTTTGTTATTTTTCAGATGTCATCAAATTTTGATGTTAAGTCTTTGCTAAAAAGTGATTTTATTTAAAAAGTTGCCATTTATTTGTTCCGCATTTTTTGATAGAGTGTTTGTGTTTTGGCTACAACATTTAAAGGTGTTATTTATTAATTCAGAAAAGTCATACATTATCTTTCTAATGACCTACTGATGATGGCACACAGCTAAAACAATAGAACATAACCAAACATTAAAAAAAAAGGACTGGGACCACACCAAGGAGTGGTGTTTATCATAAATCAATCACTAACTCAAGATACTTTCCTTCAGCTGCTCAAAGAGGTGGTTATCTGTCCACTACTTCAAAAAAATCCCAACAGAAAAATGATGGGCCAATTATCATTCAGTATCTTCCCTTTCTAGGCAGAATGGTCGAGAGCAGTAGCAGACCCATTCCAGTTCTTTTTGGATAACTCATGTGCTCTTGACCCTTTTCACTCTGGCTTCAGGCTGAGCTATGGGTTGGAGACAGCCCTGGTAACTTTAGTAGGTGGCTGATTATGCACAAGGTGTTTGCTGCATAGGGGAGGCGAATGTCCACTGCAGCAAGATTTCTTGTATGGACATATTTCCTCTAGCTCCACTTTCCACTTTTCATAAGCAAATCCACTTATAGCACAATTTGAATTTTGCTTCCCTGCTGGAGCAGGACAGATTTGCCAATGGGCACAGCTTTGCTCCCAACCTCTTCCCTCCACCTTCAGCCAGCCCGCCTAGGCTTATCCCTCCCCACTCCCTTGCATTGCTTTGCACGCTTTCCTCCATGCTCACCTCCCTGTTGCCAACTACTTCCTGTTTTTTGTCCTGCTTTATCATATCAATTGCCCGTGGTCTCCCCACTCCTGCATATCTTTAGACCTTTAGATTTTTAAAAATTAAATCACCATGTTTATAGATTGATAAATTGGTACTAACACTTAAAAATGTTAAAATGATAAGACTAATCGATCAGTTCAAACACGCGATTTGTCCAACATTTGATCAACAAACTGGGATGTCTCCCATAGTTTTATATGCAAGCAATCAGTGATTCCAGACTACATCAGGAACAGCCTGTCAGTCTTGATGCTTGGGTTTACAGCACATTGGGGGACTGTCGATCATGAACCTGGGGAGCTTAGCAAACAGCAGCTCATGTTGTACTTTTGCAGTTTTGCAGTTTGCACGCCACCAATGTCCACCATTACTGCACTCTCAATTCCCACCATGAAAGAGAATCAATGTTCAGGCAAAGCATATAGATGCTGTATTCAAGACACTTCTTTAATAGTTCACCTATCGATAGATTGATCGATGGGTCTATTGATAAGATTAAAGATAAAAATAAAAGATTCTATTAAAAATTAAAGCACACATGTGTGATAGAGAACCCATGATATATTGCCCCCCTTCCACAAGCAAAAAGCCAGCTGATGGGTAATGCCTGCCCTGCTGCAAACAGAGCTGTAGGTTGAAATGGTGAACATGCCCTGAAACAAAGACTCTCTGGCCAATTCTGTTTGAAGTCATGAGAACCTCACCGTGTGTAATCAGCTAGTAATTTCCATCTGACCATTTCTCTCTACTGCTCCAACCAGATTTATCTATGCCTTTGATAACAGTAGCATTTGGAGGTAGAAACAGAGGTCAGGGGATGTGCTTGGGACTGATAAGGAAAGGACTCAAAGGGCTGGCTTTGAAGATCATGTTATCACGAGTTAGAATTCCACAAGGTTCAATCCTCTCCATGGTCACAGGCTTCATGAGAGAAGGCTGGTTTGAACTTGGATCTCCCAATCACTGTGCTTCACAAGCTGCATGTCATTACATCCGGCATATTACTGTACTGCATTTGACATATCACAGTACATTACCGACTTGAGCTGCTTATAATATCAGCTCCCTACACAGATATACTGCCTTCTATCCTTTCCTGCACTGGTATTTCCAATCTTGGCATCCAAGCCCACTTTTTAAAACTTGAACACCTGCTCACAGTTTGCCTGCTCTCTGGTGCTCCAGCAGGCCAAGACACAACTCTTTCAAGTAATACATTTTACATATAAGCACTAATGCTTTCTTCTGTTTTCTGCCTTTCATTCATTTATAAATGGAAGTAACCCATTTTCTGGAGCAAATAGGCTTATGATTGTTCTGATGGCATACTATGGAAGAGAATTGTCTTTTTAAAGTCCATTTGCAATAGGAAAAATGGGAACAAAACACATAATCATTATATTTTTTTCTGCCAGCAACTGAACTGAGAAGCTGTTTGCTCATATCAAACTCTGTTTCCCAGAAGAGTAAATTCTAAGTAAAGCTTTCTTCAGGAGGCAAAAGAAAATGTAAGTAATTAGGGACTGGGAGTGGGAGAAAGATGTAATAAAGCAGTTGGAACATCTGTGTACAGTTTCTTTTCATTTCAATATATTCCTGGCTGGTGGATTGGTTTAAAAGGGATGGGTTTGGTACACCATCTCATATGTTTGTACTTCACAGATTGGCCGCTATATGGGGAATGCAAATGGCCCATTAGCTGGAAGTAATAGCTAGTATACAGTACTGTATGGTTTGCATGCAGTTGAGCACTGGCAGTGATACAGAGCAGAAGGAAGGACTCCATTGTGATCTCTGAGAATTCTCCCCTGGGTATGCAAAGCTGAACTATTCAAACCTGTGTCTCAGGTTCTACAGCAGAATATGGCTCCTTTATCTATGGTAGCTCCAAATGGCCATTCCTTTGGGAAAGCACATTGCAACACACTCCACACTATTCAGGTTATCAGAGAAAGAGGAGAAGGAGAGGGAAAGCTCCATTGTGGGTTATGGGGATCACCTCCCTTATACATATACAATGTCTGAGCAAAGGGGTAACAGGTATGCTTCATCAGAATACAGAGGACCTAGGTTGGGCTGTATCCCAGTTACCATGATGTGGTCAATTTAGGTCATTTCAGGAATGAAGCAATATCTCTTACTTAAGAACATAAGAACATAAGAACAAGCCAGCTGGATCAGACCAAAGTCCATCTAGTCCAGCTCTCTGCTACTTGCAGTGGCCCACCAGGTGCCTTTGGGAGCTCACATGCAGGATGTGAACGCAATGGCCTTCTGCGGCTGTTGCTCCCAATCACCTGGTCTGTTAAGGCATTTGCAATCTCAGATCAAGGAGGATCAAGATTGGTAGCCATAAATCGACTTCTCCTCCATAAATCTGTCCAAGCCCCTTTTAAAGCTATCTAGGTTAGTGGCCATCACCACCTCCTGTGGCAGCATATTCCAAACACCAATCACACGTTGCGTGAAGAAGTGTTTCCTTTTATTAGTTCATGATACATGAGGCGTTATATATGGAATAGAATCATGTCTGGGGGGAAAGGCCTATGCTACAAGTTTCTACTAGGCAAAGATACCCTGTTCACTCCTAAACAGACCTGCATGCATGGGGTGGTACAGATTTCAGCCACTTGTGTAAAGGAATTAAATATGTTTAATACAATTTTTTTAAATGGTGATCAGAATGCAGTGGCAATAAAGCTGCAAAAAAAGGAAAAAAAAACCTTTGGATATACCAATTGCCCACACAAACTACCCATCCAAAAATCTGTAACTGGGATGCCAGTCTCCAAGTAGGACATGGAGATCCTCTGGAATTACAGCTCATCTTCAGATTAAAGAGATCAGTCCCCCTGAAAAAAATAGATGTTTTGGGGGGTGGACTCTATATCATTGTACCTCACTGAGGTCCATGTCCTCCCTAACCTGGATCTGGCAACCCTACCCCGCCCCTGCCTCATCCCCTGCTAGTGGCCAAGGGGACACGGGATCATGCAAAAAAAAGTTGAAAGTGTTAGGTATATATGGAAAGTTTTGTCCCTATCTGGCAGTTCTACCTACAAATTAAAAATTAGGACTCATAACCATATGGCTTATTAAGACAATCAATCCCTGTCAACTCCATCTGTTTATTGATTTGGCACACTTGGCCCCTGTTTCTCAGTCCAACAGATGCCCCAAAGATATCATCAGAGTGCAATAGTTTATGGGTAATCAATTTCAAAATTTAGAGTTGGCTCAGATACTTATAGGGATGCTGCAGACCTCAAGGTGAGCAGATTTGGCAGGCAAGCAAATTATTTGCAACAGTGGTTGTGGACTCAGTCTTGGATCTTGCTGGCTTGTCATGGTTGTCTTCGGCTGTTTCTGAATACTGGGAGAAGGGCTGTGGTGGAGATGAAAGAGAAGAGAAGCATGACATCACACATATGTAAAGTCCCACACAGGAATAATCAAATAGCTCCAGCTGCTGTTTGGCCTTGGCTCTGTAGGAGGGTGTTCTCAGCTGAGGGCAAAGTGTGGCTTTGTCCCATTCCCTGTTCTTTTTGATTTGGTTCTTTTTGATCACTGATTTGGTTCCTCCAAAGCTCTTCTGACTTTGAGATATTTATTTTACTTATTTAGAATTTTTTATGCCATCTTTCTAGGAACTTGCCCAAGGTACCCATAAAATAAAAAGTAATAAAACTAAAATATTAAAAGATATTGATTAAAATCCATCATTAAAAACTCAGCTCAGCATAGACTATAAAACACACATCACTGACAGCCTAAAGTAACAGTTTTCAGACTAAAGCAGATCTAAAAGTTTACAGAACTATAGAGCTGGAAGAGACCACAAGGGTCACCAAGTCCAACCCCCTGCCATGCAGGAATACACATTAAAGGCACTCCTGACAGATAGCCATCCAGCCTCTATTTAAAAACCTCCAAAGAAGGAGACCCCCCCCCCCCCCCCCACACTTTAATGAAAAATCTGGGGGAACAAAAACCTTTGCCCTTGCATCTTGAAGAAAGCAATATAGGTCCCAACAAGCATTAAGGTAAAAGGGTGGTGCAGATAACTGTGGTTTCACCAGTGACCCTTGTCTCTGGTGGCCACCCTCCTAACTTCTGAAGGCAGTGGACAGGCAGCAGGACTTTTGAGGTGGATCTTAACTGGTGTGTTGGGCAATATAGGAGAAGGCAGTTCTACAAGGACCTTGGTCCCAAGCCAGTTAGGCCTTTAAAGGAAAGAACTGCAATTGTGCCTGGAAACAAATGGGCAGCCAGTGTAGGTTTTTCACAGTACTGCAGTGATACAATAGCTGTATCCCATCCCTGACAATAGCCTGCTTGCAGTATTTTGGAAGAGCTGACATTTCTGGACCATTTTCACAGGCAGTCCTGTGGAAAGAACATTATAATAATTTCACCTGGATGTAATCATACCACTGATCACCATGGCCAGATGACGCTTTTCAAGGAGCGGCCTTAGCTGGAATATCAGCCCAAGCCAACAAAAGGCACTATGTGCCACAGATAGTCTTGCCAGGCTGCTGGGAGGAATGGGGAGGTGGAGAATGGCTATGGTTTTACTACAGAGTTTTTGCACAACATTAGAATGTCTCCTACATCCAGTTTTAACAAGAAGTCATGTAAGTGTACCAATGCCAAGCTAGTGCCCATTCCTTTCCACCAAATCTCCTCTCACCTATGCCTGAGGCACCAGTGAGTAACAAAAGGGATTGCTGGAAGCCTTCTGCTATAGCAGGAGGCTTGACATATCAAGTCAAAGAATCAAACAGTACCTCAGGCTACATTCCTTCAGTGGGGCTGCAACCCTCTCCAGGACAGACTAACTACACACTGGATGAGAACAATACCTTGCTCTCTTTTTTGTTTCTCTGAGGAGAAAATATATATTGTACTCCTCTGTGCCATGGTGTTACAGAGGATTAGATGAATAAGGCTGGGTTTCTTCAGCCCTCTGAAGCAGGGGCGTAACGAGGCAGCCCTGGGCAAACTGTAGCCCTGGGCAAAACCTGAGTTGGATGCCCCCCCCCATGGGCGGCCACTCCACCACGACCAAATTTTCTTTTGCACCAGGACATTGGTGCCTGCAGGGGGTGCATTTTTAGATATATCAGCACCGAAATTTCAGCATATCATCAGGAGACTGTCCTTATGCTACTTCCCAGGTTTGGTGAGGTTTGGTTCAAGGAGTCCAAAGTTATGGACTCCCAAAGGGAGTGCCCCATCCCCCATTGTTTCCAATGGGAGCTAATAGGAGATGGGGGCTACAGTTTTGAGGGTCCATAACTTTGGACCCCCTGAACCAAACTGCACCAAACTTGGGGGTGCCATCATCTCCAGATGATACCCTGAAATTTTGGTGCTGATACATCCAAAAAAATGCACCCCTTCTGCAGGAACATCCTAAAGAAATTCTGCCCAAGAATCTTTGTTCTCCATTGAGTTTTCTGCATTTCTGTCAATGGGGGTTGCAGGCTGTGGGGGGCACATTTCTGAAGGCACAGTCTCAAAACTTTCAGGGTCTCATCAGGAGACTGCCCTAATGATACCCCCCATGTTTGGTGCAGTTTGGTTCGGGGGGGGGCAAAGTTATGGACCCTCAAAACTGTAGCCCCCATCTCCTATTAGCTCCCATTGGAAACAATGGGGGATGGGGCACCCCCTTTGGGAGTCTATAACTTTGGACTACCTGAACCAAACCTCACCAAACCTGGGGGGTAGCATAAGGACAGTCTCCTGATGATACGCTGAAATTTTGGTGCTGCTAGCCTAAAAACAGCGCCCCCTGCAGGCCACAAATGGAAAACCACTAAAATACCCAAAAACGAACCCAGTATTTTGATGCCCCCCACAAGGTGATGCCCTGGGCAGCTGCCCACCTTGTCCAATGGACATTACGCCAGTGCTCTGAAGTGTTGGCTCCCTGCTCATGGCTGGTGGGTAGGAAGTGACAATGGGTATTTGAGATCTCCATTTCTTTTCTACTCATATCTGATGAAGGGAGTTTTGACTCTCAAATGCTTATACCCTGAAACTCTTGTTGTTCTCTAAGGTGCTATAGAACTAAAATCTAACTGAACAATTATAACAATAACATAAGAAGGTAACATCTGATTTAGCCCATTTGGCGTTATAACCATATATTGTACTGGAAATTTGGATACGAACAGAACTCAGGATGCTGTGCTTGGATGAACTGTTTCTGGGAAGTAGGATCTGTCCCTGTGGATATGACAAGTCAAATCTCACAGTGTACATATGGCTGCAATGGAACATGGGTCACCTGAGCAACAGCCCTGGGTGCTTGTGAATGCTTATGAATGATAGATTTAGTTCCTGGTTGTACATCTATTCTAGGATGACTGTAGTTAACTGAGGAAATATACATGATCCCTTTTTGTATGACAGCTTTGAAAGACACTAGAATGTTAACCAAAAAATGAAACTAACAGGGTATGTGAATGGCCTACCTGTTAAAAGATGAGTTGTAAATGAGTCACTCTGTGCAATGATAAATGTAACAACCAAATGAAGCTCTGTGAGAGTTTATAATGTTATTGCTCTGGAAACTTTTGTGAAACATGCAGGACGTTTAAGCAAAAGAATAAATCTTTTCCAAATTAGCTTGTTCCATGGCAACAAGTGATCTAAAAGAATAGTTTTCCTTGTCTAGATGATTTAACATTTATCTTCCTTTTATGAATTTAGTAGACCAAGTTTGTAAACCTGTCACTCTTTTTTCCTTGATTTTGTTTAACATTAATGTTGGTTTATGGGATATCTTAAAATTTCAACTTTTATGTAAATTGTCAGATTAGAAGTTAATGTCTTGAGCCAAGCATAAATGATGAAGTGGACCATTTTCCTTATTGGGGGAAAATTTAGCTGGAATCAAATAAAACAGATTGTCTTGACATTGTTATTACACTTTTACACTCATTCACTCCAGCCTGAAAAGAAAATCAAAATTCTGTGTTAAAATTTTTTCCATACCTATCTATATGTCATCCTTTGCAGCCATCTAGAAATGTACCAGGGGAAATGGTGCCTAGAGACATCCATTCTTCAGACGCCACCCCGCTATGCCTGGGGTGGGGCCCATCCCCAGGCCCTATCCCCTCCCAGTTGCCAGCTCTGAGCTGGCAGCTGGCAGTCCCTTCCGTACTCCCCTCTGTGGAGGACAGAAGCAACTGGAAGGTTTCATGCTGGGGCCTTTGCTTTTATAAGCTTGGGGATGAGGCCATGTTCCTGAAGGGCGAGGCCATGTCCCCCGAGCTTATAAAAGCAAAGGCCCCAGCACAGAGCCTTCCAGTTGCTTCTGTCCTTTCCAGAGGGGAGGGCAGAAGGGACTGCCAGCTGCCAGCTGGAGGGCAGGGCTTATTGGGAGCCAGCAGCTGGGAGGGGGTGAGGCTGGGGGGTTCCTCTGGCTTCTGTGGCCTGCCCGATGACCACATGGGCAGGGCCTAGGAAGCCAGAAGACGACAAGGCAGCAGGACTTCCTGCTGCCTTGCCATCTTCCTGGTCACATGGGGGGCAGATTTTGAGCCCCCATGTGACCAGATCAGTGGCGCCTGGGGACCAAGGGTACCCCCTTCCCCTAGGCAAATACGCCACTGCATCCATCAGTTGTCAAGACTTAAACTTATGGGTAAAATTTATTTAACTTCTAACTTTACAGTACTTACAATTTACATTTTTAATCCTGTTTGCCACATGGTTTTTGCAAAGAAGGTGGTTTGCCAAGTGGAATAAATTCCAGTCTCGATGCATTATCATTTATTTATTTATTTATTTATTTATTTATTTATTTATTTATTCATTCATTCATTCATTCATTCATTCATTCATTCATTCATTCATTCATTCATTCATTCATTCAAGGCATCTAGTGACACTTATTGAAGGGCAAAAGAAAGTCATGGAATTACTTTGGCGATTCTGAGTAAAAAGTATGTGTGAGTTTGTGCCAGCACCTGACCTGGATAGCCTAGGCTAGCCAGATCTCATTAGGTCTCAAAGCCAAGCAGGGTCAGCCTTGGTTAGAATGTTCCTGGGAGACCACCATAGATGTCCAGGGTCACAGTGCAGAAGCAGCCAATGGCAGACCCCCTTTGAATGTCTGTTGCCTTGAAAACCACATGGGGGCTCCATACGTTGGCTACAGCTTGACAGCACTTTCCACCAACCGCACACAAGTGCCAGAAAAGTAAAACCAGCAATTTGAATGTGACTAGGGAAAGAAATATCATATTTCTTGGGTCCATATGTCTGACTGTCAACTTGGGGGACTTATGCTTTTTGCCTATACAACCAGGACATTTGTAAATCACATATATTACTGAAATATTTCAAGTTCCTAATAATCTCATCCTTAAGGAAATTGATTCTGCAGATCTTGCAGATCTGCCCCAGAACTTCCAACTAATTAAAGGAATTGAATTCTTAATTATAATATTCAGCTTTCAGCTGCTTCTTTTTCTGCTAAAAGGCCAACTCCAAGGAAATCTTACAACCTTGTGTACTTCTGGATTGTGAATAAGATTTTTCTTTATTTGCTTTTTTTTTACTGGAGGAAATTTTGGAAGTTACAACATCTCATGATAAATCTCTGTTTTCTGGGGGTTATCTTACTTTTTAGATAGCAAAACTGTATACCCTGAACAGTGTTTTTTCATTCACAGTATTTCTATATGAAAATTGAGCAATATCTCAGGATTTGTTCGATATAACACTTTCTGGCTTGATTTCTATATCCATTGCTACCCAGACTGAGGTTGGAAGCAGGTTACATAGTTATCTGCATTATTCTGATTGGAACTCTGGTCTTAGTCCTATTGCTTTCCTGAGACCTTGCACAATCATACAGTACAAGTCAATTCCCTGAGGTCTCTCGGTCCTGCATGATAGAATAATATAAAAGAAAATAATCATGAATAATATTAAGAAAAGGAAGAATATGAAGAACTGAAGCAGAGATGAAAGTCTATAAACATATATTTGGAAATGAGAATGAAAGACATGAAATCTACTTTACATTTAGACTGTGTCTAATGAGACATAGCTGGAACCACTGAATTCTGCTCCAGAAAAAAGGAATTGAGCAACTACTGGACCTTCAGCACCACTGAACATTTGAAACTTCATTCTAGACTTTGTTCTTGGTTCCACAGCCATGTTTTTTTCCTATACAGAAAAAAACAAGTGTTTTGATGCAGCATCGTGAACATATAAAGGCTTCAGTCTCTAGAACCTGCAATCTCTTAAATCCTACCAACACCAGTGAGTCTTTTATGCAGTTAATGGTAAACATGTAAAAGCCCTCCCTGATGAATTTATCTCAATTCCTCTGATGTTCTACCTGAGGAGAGCTCTTCCCATTCACATCATTAGATGAGATCTTGTATCATTCTAGGGATTTGAAGGCTGCCCCTTGGGGAAATTTAGCTAGTTAATATTATTGGAATTCATTAGGCTTCCCTTGAAATTCTCCAGTTACTTCATTTGAAGAGGAACCCCACATTTTCATTTAAATTTTGGCTTAAGCAAAATTATCACAGCAACTGTAAGTCATAAGACAAATGATTGACCTCCAATTCAAATTTAAAAAAAATAGAATATATAATCCATGTTAGGAAACATCCAGAATTTACCAAATAATTCCATATTTGGAATATTAAAGACTTTCCCAAATCTGAACGTATAAATTCTTTATGTTGACAATAATTATGGATAGTGGGAATACTGCTGGCTCCTTTAAAAAGAAAGTGAAATATAATTCCATGACAGCCTGGCACCAAGAATAGAGCACAGAGAAAAGATTAGGAGCTCACCCTCCCCCCCCTTTAGTGGGAAGTAGTTGTTTACTCAGTTCCAGTGGGGTGTAGTGATTAAGATGTGGGACTAGGACCTGGGAAATCCAGATTCAAACCCCTACTCTGTCGCGGAAACTTGCTGAGTGACCTTAGACAGTTACAGGCCATTCATACACTGCCTACTTAGCCTATGACTATTTGCTTTGCAGTGGGGTTTTCCTGTGTGTGTTTTTTTTGTTTGCACAAGGATTCTCCTTCTGAGAAGTGAAGGAATCTGTCAATTGGCCCATTAACTGCTAGCTTTTTGTTTCAATGAAACCTCCATTTGGGTAGGTTGTCTGTTGTCTTTTATTCTGCTGTCTAGACCATGTTGCTATTAAAACAAAACAACAAAAATCTTCTGATTGTTCTGAAATGGTGGCTTGAAGATTGGGAAGAATCACTGGCCCTTTCTGAAATCAACGATTTCGGCCCGGTAAAACACCATTTTGGAGGGGAGCCTTCGCATAGGCGCCGCTGCCAAATCGATGCAGCAGCGCTCTCTCCCCCTGAAACTGTGTTTTCAAACCTCGCTTGGGAAGCGAGGTTGGTTTTTTTTTTGCAAACGCCAGCTTCCATTCAGTGCCAAGCCAACGGCACCTGGTGGAAGCTGGCGTTTTCCTGCTGGCCCTCTCAAACGTCGCTTACCTCCTGTCACCTTCTGTCATGTTGTGGAGGCCAGGGGACACACCTCCTGGCCTCTGACTCCAGCGTCATTGCTCTTGCCACGGGGCGTGTCCCCTGGCCTTCACAACGCGATGGCAGAAGACAGGAAGTAAGTGACTTGGGGTGGTGCAGCCTGTGCAAAGGCTGTGCTGCGGGCAGTGCACCCAGTGGGACTGTCCGAACAAATGGTCCCACAGGGGTCCATCGGCATATACTATGCCGATGCACCCCCGCTAGCTGGCCATGCAGAAAAGGCCACTGTGATGTGTAGGTGGACCTGAAGGGAATGTACTCTCCATGCAAAAGAGATCATAAGTGGCCACACACTGTCAGCCTCAACTCTGGCAAGTATTTGTATGGGGCCTGATGCAGAGGCAGGCAGACAATGGCAAACCACCTCTAAATGTATTTTGCCTTGAAAACCCTGTGGGGTCTCTGTAAGTCAGCTGTGACTTAATGGTAAGAAAAAAAATTTCTATTGCATGTAATGGAATTCTTATTTTGGAATCCAAAATTTGGACTTAGTGTACATCCCTACAAGTACCATGAAAGGAACTCTCAATCTAGGATACTTCAATTATCTAGATCATCCTGCCAAGTGGATAGGAAAAATTCACAAAATGTGAGGTTTGGGCTGGCACCAGCATACCTCAAAATGAAGGAGGTACCAGGGCTTCTGGCAAAACTGCTGCTACCACTTGTGCACTTAGCCTTCCCCCACCCATCTTCATGAGCTACCTCATTTCCCACCTTCCCAGCCACACTCCCAGGCCAGTGCCACTCAGAGAGGAATGTACAGGTGGTACATGGTGATGCTGCTCCAAGCCCCATGCACTGCCAGCATTTTCAGGGAAAGGGCTGGTAAGAAGTTCATGTGGCTGGAAGCATGCCTGATGGGAGGGCTTGTGGGCAAGTAAGCTGGCAGAGAAGAATGCATGGATGGTTGGGGAGAGGCACAAAAGAAGAGAACAGTGGCCATGGTAATGGGGATGGAAGGGGGCCTCAGAACCTTTACCTGGGGCCCTCTAAGATCTGAAACTAGCTCTGTGTGAGGTACAGGTATGTAACTTTTAGCCCCATCCAAGAGGTCAGGAGGTCAACTGTGTCACTCTGGCTGCCCCACAGCTCTCATAGGGGCTTCCTGGTGGTGTGAGGAGGCTTGCAAAGCAAAAAAAGAGGTCTCCCTGCATCTGAGAAGCCCTCATTGGGCTTAATAGACTTACAGCACCTTTCTAGGTACTGCAAATCTAAAGTTTCGGCCACTGGCATAAAGCAGTGTATGGTTGGGAAGAAGCCAACTACTGTTGGTTCAACCCTCAGCCTGCCTCCACTATGTCAGCGGTGGCAGCAGGGGTGCAGTGATGCTGGCTCTGTATCCGCAGCACAGGGGAGGGCTGTATACCAGCAGAATTCCCTCTATGCCTGGGCAAGTGCCCTGGGGATGGCAAATCCACTAGGGTGGCCACACGCTGCTCCCACAGTGGATTCAGCTCCCACTTTGTATGGGGCCAATTGTATATTTATGACCATTCCATGGTAGCATATAAACCAGGGGTCCCCAAACTTTTTAAACAGGGGGCCAGTTCACGCATGGCCAGAGCCCAGCCGGGGTCGGTGACTATGTGCCTGGGGGGCCTCATTATCCATCCCTCGACCACTTCCTTCCTGGCCGAAAGCTCCCTCACCCCACCCCTCGCGGTCCCCTTCCAATCCGGCCCTGAAGCTCGGCCACCTTTCTCTCTCCCCTTGCTCGCATTGGTACGGTCCTCCTCCTCGTCAGCTTGGAATGAGCAGATGAGTCACCCGCGACTCCTGAGGGCTGTTTTGTAAACCTGGTTGGGTGCCAAGCCCAGGGGCTGCCTGGAGTTTGGCACTCTGATCTCAGGAGTTGCTACAAACAGGCTCAAGAGCAGGTCTGCAACTTGCTGTTTCAGTTCCAGCGGCTGGAGGGGATTCCATACCACACTGTGGCAGGGAGGAGGAGAAAGGCAGCTCTGCTGCCTTTCTCTCTCCCCCCCTTGCTGCATTGGTATGGTCCCCTCCAGCCACTTGGAATGAGCAGTGAGTTGCCCGCTCTTAATGCTGTTTGTAAACCTGGGGAAAAGGAGATAGAGAAGGGGGAGATCTGCTTCTGTCCAGCGGGCCAGATAAATGTCTTCCGGGGGCCTGATTTGGCCCCCGGGCCGTAGTTTGGGGACCCCTGATATAAACAATGAGGGATTTTCCTTGCCTGGGTGGATCAGTGTCCCCCTCCCAAATATTTTAAACTTAAGCAATACACGCTTTTACAATCCCTTTAAAACTTTAGTAATGAAGAGCTTTTGCATAAACATTTGCTAGGCCTTAATGATGTTTAATGCAACTATGACACTTTTGCAAGGACTTTCCTTTGGCTTTTGTTCAAGTTGTCAAAATAAAAATAGAAATTGATAACCTTGCCATATGGAGCTATTTACTCTGTGAGAAATATATAAATTAGATTGCACTGTAGATGACAGCGACGTTAATTAGCATAGATCGGCCTGCTCCATGTTTGTTGGGTAAACAAAGAAAAGTTCTTGAAATCTGCAGGAATAACCAATAAATGCTTTGCTGAGTCCAGAGTTTGGAAGGTTTTTTTTTTTTTTTTAGCCACACAATGGCACATTCTACATGGGACAAAAATAGCGCCCCAGACATGGTAAAAACACAATTCCTGGAGAACGGTTAGCATGGCTGATGCCTCCAAAATGAGGCAGCACTGTGCTTCCCTCCCACCCCCCCACCCCAACCAGCAGGGAAATGCTATTTTTGAAACTTGCTCAATGAGTTAAGTTTTTAAAAAACAGCATTGTGCACCCCCATGCTGTACAAATGGCACTGGGTTGGAGGCGCCGTTTTTAGGCACCTCCTGTTTTTGAAAAACCTACCTTCTCCCCCTGTGCAGCTCTGCAGGGACAGACAGGTTCAAAACTAGAAATGGAGGCCAAGAATTGCTAGATTTCAAATGCGTAGTTTGCAGAGAAGGGAACCAATTTGTTCTGCAGACCAAGGCACAGAAAATCTTTCACAACCTTGGTTTTCAAATGACCCCAAGACAAATAATGGATGTGCAGGTTGTGTGGTATGATGAGCATTCTTGGTTGGAATATTCTCTTTCCATTGACAGAGCTTTCTATTTCCCTTGCAGAAAGTTCACGGAGAAAAAGAGGTTGTATGTACATTGTTTCGTTTCAATAATTGAAAGAAAACCTGCAATGCTCCTGTAATTCTGGGAAGTATGAAAAACACTGTTGTTTGGGAGGTCATGTTTTTAATTAATGTACTAGGGCAATAAAGATGGATGTCTTTAGGTGGGACATGAGGATCCCACTGAATTACAGCTCATCTCCAAACTACAGTTTTCCTAGAGAAAATGGATTCTGTGGAGGGTAGACTCTGTAGCATTCTATCCCTTCAAGGTTCCCATCCTCCCCAGCCTCAACCTCCAAATCTCCATAATTTTCCCAATTTGAATCTGGCAACCATATCCCCCCATCCCCCACTGCTGAGTCAGGAGGCAACCTGGCAACCCTAAGAACAGAGAACAGAACTGTAGTCTATGCCACTGTGTATACTGTACATTATCTATTTTTCTATGTACTTTTGTGTTCTTGCTGAATTGTTTTTGACTTTTGTAATTTCATTTCTTTTCATAACTTGACATATGCTGTCTGATATTTTATTGTTCTTTTTTAATTTTTAAAATCATAAGAACATAAGAACCTAAGAACATAAGAACACAAATCCCAGTACTATAGAAGAAGAAGAGTTTGGATTTATGCTCTGTCTTTCTCTCCTGTATGGAGACTCAAAGTGGCTTACAAACTCATTCTTTTCCTCCCCCCACAACAGACACCTTGTGAGGAAGGTAGGGGTGAGAGAGTTCTGAAAGAGCTGCGTATGACCCAAGGTCACCCAGCAGGCTTCACACATAGGAGCAGGGAAACAGATTATAGTCTTCTGCTCAGGTTGAGGGATGGAGAATCAATCCCAGTTCTCCAGGTTAGAGTCCACTGCTCCTAACCACTACACTATACTCTCTCTAATAAGCAATATTGTGTTGCTTATTAGATCTCTTGTGCTATTACTGGGTTTTACATGATGGAATTGACCTTGAGAAAGGCAGATGAATGAACGAACGAACGGACGGATGGACGGACGGACGGACCGACTGACGGACGGATGGATGGTTTGGCCCCTTAACAAAAATGTTCTGGCTGCAGGCCTGTTGGAGGCAATGTGATTCAATCAGTGTACTGACTCTCTTCTAATTTGTATCTACAACTGCAGTCACTTCCCCCATAAATATCAACAACTGCTTCAGTTGACTACTTTAAATCATAATATTTGAGGAACAACAATCAAATCCTCACCCTGCAAAGAAAAAAAGAATAGAAAGAATTCATTATCCTTGTTAATTCATATTAACATTCTCCAAAGCTCTTGAAAATATTTTGTTAAGCCTTTCCTTTATCTTTCTTCCAAAGTGAGACTTCTAATTATTGCAGTGTTCTTTTACATATTTGTTTGCATACTAATTTAAGGAGAAAAGGAAAGACCAATTTTTTTTAACGTTGTCATTAGTAAAGGAAAAAATGTATGGAGGAGATTAAACTATTTTTATAATATCTGCCCAAATCGATGGAAACAATTTCAACAGGGAATACTAATACTAAAATTCCCCAATATTCCTTCACATGGAAGAAAAACTGATCTTTGAGGAATTACCAGGAAACTCCTTCCCTAATACATACTGTGTAGTTCTAAACAAAGTTATACCTTCCTTTGTCCATTCAAGTCAGTCAGTTTAGATCTCAAAAGAAGAAAAAAAACAGTTATATGAGGAAAACATTCCAAACCGTCTGTTTGTCTGTGAATCCCTCCTAAGTCAAATCAAACCACTACATCCAGCATTGCTCCATCTATGCTTCAAGTTGTCTGTGCTTCATTTGTATCAAGTGTAATAATCGTTTTTTTAAAAAAAGGAAAAACTCTGAAACTTTCCAAGGACGAAGAGTTTCTCTGAAGAACATTTTCCTGAACCTTCTTGTCATTAGCTTTAAAAAAACACTTTCATTGAATAGAACGAACACTCTATGTTGTCTCAACTCTAAAAACTTCACATTTCTCCAAGTAGTTATCTACATTCCACATACAATATCTTGCATTCAGTTGCGGTTTCACAGATTAAGATTGTGTAGAGTGAAAATATTCACATATTTGAGTGAAATGACAGGATGCTTCTGTAGAGAACTGCCTGAGGCAGCGAATGAAGTACAAAACAAGCAATAAGAGCTCTAAACAGAGCATCATAAAAAAACAGCAATGAAGTCAGGAACAAAATGGTGGCCATAGTTAGGGAAAAAATCAGCAATGAAGTAAAAAATAAAATGAACACACATGAAGCTGCCCAGTAATGCATCAGACCACTGATCCATCAAAGTTAGTACTGTCTATTCAGATGGGTAGCAGCTCTCCAGGGTCTCAGGTGGAAGTCTTTCACATCACCTGTCTGGTCCTGTTTTAACAGACAATGCCAGAGATTGGACCTGGAACCTTCTACATGCCAGGCAGATGCTCTAGCACTGAGCCACAGCTCCTCCACATGATGGGGCATAAAACAGCAGTAGGTCATTGTATAAATATGTAACAGCATAGATGTGTGTGTGTGTGTGTGTGTGTGTGTGTTTGTGTGTGTGTGTGTGTGTGTGTAGCTTTTTAATGGCCATAAGAACATTCCAGTGGACAGCAGTCTTAAAACAGCCGGATTTAAAAAAGGATATGTTTTCAGTTAAAAGTCTGCCTGGTATCTATATAACACTCATAGTTCATAGTCAAGGAGTAGGGATTCTAAAGGAGAGGTGCACTACTGGGTATACACAGTTCCTATTTGCCTCCTGCCCCACTTCACACAGAGGGCAGGTCTTGTGTCATCTCAACTGGTGTGTTGGAATATTCAGCCTTGTTTGCATGCAGCAGAAGCAGCAGGGAATTCTGGGAAGCTGCACGAACATTCTAAAGGTGACAGTTAAAAACCATTGGTAGTGTTCCATTCCCTTTCACACTCTCTTGACTGCCTAACTAAGGGAAAAGATGTTCTCTGAGCTTTGTAAAGCAAATGCTATGTAAAAGTGTTCTGACAATGATATTGTATCGCAACCAAACTGTAACAAACTATGAGCTGTGCATGTAACTACTATATATGTGATACTTTGTTAATGTACCAGTATATACTGTATATGTTTTCTCTCTCAGTTAAGTAAAGTTCTCCTTATGCTTATGAACTTCTGAGATAAAACGGCTGGTCTTTTGAGAGATAACCATTCTTATTTAACATGCTGCACAATCCACATTTCTGCTCGTTACTCTGCTTGACTGGATTATATATGCTAAATATACCTGTTGCCCTTCAACACAGAGGGCAGGTTTTGTGTCATCTTAACTGGTGGACTGGGTAGTACAGGAAGAGATGTAAAAGACATTCTGGAGGGGGAAAAACTTGATTGTATATTTTCTGTAATTTTTAAAAACTAAATATGATTGCACTTAAGTTTTTTTTCAAATGTTACATTTGGTGATATCATCTGCCTGTACTAGAAGTGCATACCACTTGTCATTCTCCCAGTGTATGTGATCGCCATTTTGTATGAATATGGTGCCGCACGTGAAGCTGAAAAGGCATATTGTGCCCTATTTCCAAAATAGTGTGCATGGCTGGATATTCCATATGTAACCTCTGAAAAAGATGCAGGATATATCAATATATAGAGAGGTGCTGGCTTTATATGTATGTGTTATATGAAAACTTCTGTTTACTGGTTTTATACCGCCAGCAGAACTTTTTAATGAATTATTTTCTTTCCAAATCAATATAGGTTATATTTGAGTTCATTACAGTGGCAAACTTATGTTCTTCACAAAATTTTATTAGAAAATAAAACTTTTCTGACAAGAGCAGGATAGTATCAGGCTAGCACCAAAATCCAATAATATTATGGTACACGTTATTTAGAATAACCTATAAAATTACTATAGAAATATGAGTCAAATCAATTGTATTTGTATTGGTTTTTGGTGTTTCTAAGGAATACAGTTGTGTTGTTCTCATCTAGAATTAAGGTCCTGCACTAAATATTGATGGGCAGATTGGTGAGGATTCATAACACTTTTTTCTTTTGTTTTTGCTAGAGAGATTTCTTATCATCAGTTCTTAGCAAAGAGATTTCAAATAATTCATAAGGCCAACACTATTTAATTTTTGTCAAGCTGAGCTAGACATTACAATCTCACTGAAATCAGCATCTATATGCCAAGTTTCCTGCCCCTCTTACATGGGTCAACAGAAATCATTGAGATTGAAGGTAATCAAACAATGAATTTTCTACATTTAATCCATGCTACTGATGTCCCGCCAAAACTGGCAGGGAAACTGATGTTCTAACTGATGACTGTGATGGTTCTAACAAATGTTTATTTGTTCATCATAAAAAGAAGGATCCAGTTTTTTTTCTCAGTCTCACTCAATTTTTCTCCCACAGCTGCCATACCATATAGATTTTTATTTGTTGTTTATTTCTATGCATTTCTATTGCACCCTATACCCAAAGGTCTCAGGGTGGGTTACAACATAAAAATCATAAAATCCAATGTAACCCCCCCCTAAAACTTGTTAAAATTAATAAAACCTATTGAAATTAATAGAATTCTCAAATTGGAAAGCCACCTCTTCAGCCAAAGGCCAGGGGAAACAGATGTGTTTACCAATTTTCTAAATGCATATAAAGAAGATGCTTGATGCATCTTAGAGGAGAGATAATTCCACAATCTCATGGCCACCACTGAAAAAGCCCTGACTTGGGTCTCTACCTTTTTTTTTACAACTGAAGGCAATGGTACCACCAGAAGGATTTCATCTGCTGATCTTAGGCACAGGGAGAAGGTGTTATTTTAGACATTTGGGGCTCAAGCAATTTAGGATTGATACTTCAAAGATAACACTTTGAATTGGACTCAGTAGTGAATTGGCAGCCAGTGCAGTTCTTTTGGATGTGCATCCAGAAGTACCCATTAGCAGTCTTGCTGCCACCTACTCCACTAGCTGCAGTTTATGAACAATCTTCAAGGGCATCCCCATGCAAAGCATATTACAGTTTTGTCTATGGCTGATACCTACCATAACCTTTTTGGGTGGTCAGAATGTAATCTTTCTTTACCAGGGAAAACACTGGTTGGACCCAATCAATTTACCACCAGGGGTTTGTTCCTGGTGCATACTTTTTTGCTTTACATAACATGAGTCCTCATCATACTCTTGTTCCAGCTTGCTCAGCTTGTGACCTAGCAAACCAAGTGTACTCCACCAGCCATATATAATGGTTCACTAGAATTTTGATAATCATCCTGATTTTACTGCATGCCTAGAATTTCTAGCACAATGGTCAGTGATATGGAAGGGTATGGGTATACTGCATTCATGGTATACTGGGTATACTGTAGTATATGGGTATACTGCATTCAACAAGTTCCACAGGCTGCTGTCTCCTCTCAAGTAATTAAACTAGACATAGATTTTTTAAAAAAATCAGCTATACAGTTCAGTTTTTAGGACATTTTTCTGGGAGTAAGCCTTATTGGGATATACTTCTGAGTAGATCTACTAAGGATTGCTCTGATAATTGCCCAGCTGAAGACTTACAAACACTGGTGTAATGCCCATTGGGCAAAGAATGGGGGATGGGGCACCCCCTTTGAGGGTCCATAACTTTGGACCCCCTAAACCAAAGTGCACCAAACTTTGGGGGTACCATAAGGACAGTTTCCAGATGATACCCTAAAATTTTGGCGCTGATACATCCAAAAATGCGCCCCCTGCAGGAACATCCCAGAAATTTGCCCAAGAATCTTTGTTCTGCATTGAGTTTTCTGTATTGCTGTCCATGGGGGTTGCAGGCTGGGGGGGACATTTCTCAAAACTTTCAGGGTCTCATCAGGAGACTGCCCTGATGATATCCCCCCAGGTTTGGTGCAGTTTGGTTCATGGGGGCCAAAGTTATGGACCCTCAAAACTGTAGCTCCCATCTCCTATTAGCTCCTATTGGAAACAATGGGGGATGGGGCACCCCCTTTGGGAATCCATAACTTTGGACTCCTTGAACCAAACCCCACCAAACTTGGGGAGTAGCATAAGGACAGTCTCCTGATGATATGCTAAAATTGTGGTGCTGATATGTCTAAAAATCCACCCTCTGCAGGCACCAATGTCCTGGTGCAAAAAAAAAATGGTCGTGGTAGAGTGGCCGCCCATGGGGGGGGGCATCCAACTCAGGTTTTGCCCAGAGCTACAGTTTGCCCAGGGCTGCCTCATTATGCCCCTGCTTACAAAACTGTTCAATAGATTCTGCTACTTGCATGTTTGGCATTGCTAGACATTGTAGGTATCCAGTACACTTAACCGAGATCTTACATAAAATAGTGGTCATGTTTTAAATATTTCATTAAATATGATTGGTTATCAAGTTATGTTCTCAGTCGCAGAATATATGTGCTGTTTCTAAACATAAATATGTAGAATGTTATCATTCCTGAAGGAAGGAAGTACCAGTATTTTGTAAAAAGAATATAGTATTAAAATGGTATTGTTCATAGGGACTTTGAGGCTGTTTCTGCACATGCGTGGAAACGCAGTTCCACTGGCATGAATTGTGCCGGTGGAGGCTCGTGGACCATTCGCACGCTATCGTGCAAGCAGCCCCGACTTTCCCTCAGCCGGAGAGGTGGCTCCACATGGAGCTGCCTCTTGGTCAGCCCCCTCCACTGACCTTCCTGTCCAGCGTCGCTCTGGAGGGCTGCAGGGACCCGCCCACACTGCCCTCCGACATCCAGGTAATGGGAAAAGGTGTTGGGGAATCAGCCGCTGACAAAAACCTCACTCAATGAGCGAGGTTTAAAATGCCGACTTCACGCCGCTCCAGGGTGGCCAAGACGGCACTGCTGTGATGCAGCAGTGCCTCCTGTGTGAACAGCATCCTAGGGACAGCATTTTTGCCATCCCTGGGGCGCTGTATTCTGCCCGTGCGGAAAGGGCCTGAGCCTATAAATCAGGGGTCCCCAAACTTTTTAAACAGGGGGCCAGTTCACTGTCCCTCAGACTGTTGGAGGGCCGGACTAAAAAAAAAACTATGAACAAATTCCTATGCACAAATGATTGTAAAATGTTTGATTTTACCTTTCAGCCTTTCTGTCATGGTCTATTTTTAGAACAGTGACCAAAGTATGTCAAGTACAGAGTGGGCTCCAAATATTGTTGGGGAGGCTGTAGAATACCTTCCCCTGTAAAAAAAAAGCAGAATTTTCCCAATGAAGCATTCCATCTAACCCAGGATTAGGAATTTTCCTGGGTTCTTCCTCCCTAGCAGCCAGCAAGCGATTCACCAGCCTGGCTGATGCCAATGGGAGTGAGGCGGAACGGAAAGCCTGAGAGCAACACATGGAGTAGCCGAGAGGGAAGGGCGGAGCAGGAGTTGCCACGTGTAAGGTTTCCAACTCTGGGTCAGAAAATTCATGGAGATTTGCGGGTGCCATCATGTAATTGCAATCAACAGCCGTTGGGGCCGGTTCCTCCTCTCCCTCGAGCCCCCACTGCACATGAATGGAGCCATTGCCGCCATGCCTGGCGGGCCGGATAAATGCCTTCAGGGGGCCACATTTGGCTCCCGGGCAGTAGTTTGGGGACCCCTGCTATAAATGATAAAACAGTGAGCAATAATGACTAATTGTATTAATGACACTGTTTTCCAGCTTCATATTTATCAGGGGTTAGGCGGTATATCAAGTAAACAAACCAACCAACAAACAAACCAACCAACAAATAAATAAAAGGATCTGTTCAGGTAGCCATAATACATGAAGTTGTAATAAACTTCTTCTGTTTCTACTAATTCTTCCTTAATGATGTTGCAAACAAGTGAACTATTTGTAATTTGATATAAAAAGTTTTCTAGAGGATTGAGCCTGCATGATAAAGCCCCTGTTGGCAATACACACCTAGAGCCAATATGGTGTGGTAGTTAAGAGCAAATGCATGCTAGTCTTGATAACCTGGGTTGATTCTCCACTCCTCCACATGAGTGGCAGACTCTTATCTGGTAAACTGAAATTGTTTCCCCACTCCTAGTGGGTGACCTTGCATTAGTCACTTCTCTCAGAATTCGCTCAGCCCCACCTACCTCACAAAGTGTCTTTTGTAGGAAAAGGAAGGGAAAGGAGTTTGTAAATTGCCTTAAATCTTTCCAAGGGAGAGAAAGATGGGGTATAAATCCAAACTTTTCTTCTACTAGTACTCATACATCCTTTTAACTTTTTTCGAATACTTCTAAACCTACAAAGTCTCTGTGATCAGAGACAAAGGTGACCAGGACAGGTTTTTTTTTTCACATTGTAAAAAATATTGTCTGTTTCCAGCATATGGAAAGAGAACAATAGTAAAATATAGCTTGAATAAAACTATTTAAAATAGTGAAAAACAGGGCATGAATCAGCCAATGTTAGTACATCTAATGATTTCAGTGGCAGAGAGTTAAGCACATATTGTACTCGCCTATGTAAAACAATAGGTCTTTAACAATATTTTATGAACAAGGCACTGGATAACAGTGTACACAAAAGAAGATGACATGTAGCTAAATTTAGCTACATGAATAACAAGTATCCAAGGTAAAACATAATTATGGAGATTGGAATTTATCCACTGTAGCAGTCATACGATTTTCTTAAAAAGTGAGAAATATTATGAGGTATTTAACTAGTCTAACAGTAAAGACCTCAATTTTTTTTGTGGGAACTCTAATAAGCAAAATTATAAACACAGTAGGAGAGGAAACAGTACTGCTTAGAAAGCATTTTAAGTTAAGAAAACTATCTTCCTATATGATTTTTCCCCTGTAGGGGTTTCCTGAAGATTGCTACACATTTTCCTAAGACGCAAATAACAATATTAGCTCTAAAACATGCTTTCTTCTCCAAACTAGCTCTAAATGTATTTGTATTAGATACTACAGAAACTATTATCTATTCCAAATCCACACTGAGAATTAAAGTGAAAATTATTCCTGTCCTAGAGGAACAATATTTATCACAGCAACATGTTGTTCACTCTGAGGATATTCTTAAAAATGAGATCTTTGCCAGCAAAAAAAAAGACAAATTTTATGACAAAAATGCCATTTATTCCTGTTTGATAGCTCAGGTGCTTCTTTTTATTTTGTCTTATTTTGTCTTTGATGTCTCAAGAGGTGACTTAAGAGACAGGCCCCTCCAGACAACATGTGGACAAACCACAATAGGGTCTGATGAGTTCTCCTAACCTTCCAAAATGTGTGTGACAGTCACTTCCTGAAAAAGGAAGTCACTATGGCCATTTCTGCACGGGCGGAATATGGCGGCCTGGGAACGGCAAAAACGCCGTCCCCAGGCCGCCATTCGCACAAGGGGCGCAGCTGCATCAAGCGAGCCGTCACGCCGCCTCAGCGACCGCCTGATCAGGTGCGAAGCCGGGCGCTTCCGCAGAGTGTGCTTGGGAAGCCGCACTTTTCTGGAAACGTTGGAAGTTGAAGCCGCTGCCGCATGCGAACTGCAGCGGCTTCGCTGGCACCTCCCCCACTCCTCCCCAGACTTACCTTGTCCCCAGGCCTCCGGCGCGTCGTCGAGGCCTGGGGACACGCCCCCTGCCCTGCGATGCTGGAGCAGGCACGCAGGGCCGGGGGGCTTGTCCTCAGGCCTCGGCGATGTGCCAGAGGCCCAGGGACATGCCAGGTCGGTTGGACGACGGCGCTCTGCGGCATTGTCGTCCTGGCTCTTTCTGGGACCGTTCATGCGAACGGTCCCAGCGTCATCAGGTCGGCGTCGAGTACGCCGAACCGGCCGCTTCCGCACGGAGGCGGAAGCGGCCTATGATTCTTGTGTTTCTTTTCAGTCAACTCTCATTAGACAGAATTCACTCAAGCTCAAGGCCTAAATTCTGGGCCAAGCCTTGGGCTAAAAGAGCCCCAGTTCAGGGAAGGTTCAGGGAACGCCCTTCTTCCAAATAAGGCTCAGCATGTTATACTTCATACCAAGGAGGAGGGAGGCTCATTGAACTATACAGCAAGTTCTCTGTTTATATGTAGTCGTACTGTGCCTACTGTTTCTCCCCTCTAAAGGACAGTTCACATTTTGCAATGTTAGGGTTGCCAGCTCTGGGTTGGAGCCTTTGGGAAGCATAGGTAGGGGATGGGAGGCACTTCAAAGATGCATAATGCCATAGAGTCCATGTTGGAAAAATAATGCCAAATAACTATTTGTGGACAGTAGAAAAGGATAGTTTTTATTGCAATAAAAAGGAACTCATGCTGTTGACATGTAAAATGTGTTCAAAGTACAGCTGCATAACAAGTCTATTTATACACTAACAATACATATGTGATGTTCCCTGATTGGCTTTAAGGCCTCCTAATGTAACTATCCTGAGCTATGGGCTAAGTATATGTGTTGATAACTGATTGGACAATTTTTGCTGCAGTTCCTGAAGCTAATATGCATGTCTTCTATCTTTGCATACATGTCTACTTTGCAAACACGTACATAACTGGCCTGCTGCTTATGGTCGCAAGCTGACTTCCTGTTCTTCAACCACAAGCCGACATCCTGTTTCACTTTCTACAGTTCACCTTCCAAAACAGCCATTTTCTCCAGGTGAACTGATCTCTGTCAAGTGGAGATAAGTTGTAATTCCAAACAATCTCCAGCTACCATCTGGAAGTTGGAAACCCAATGCAATGCCCAGGTCTGCGATAGATCCTAACAAAAGATATATTCTGGCCATGGTATACTTGGAATTTAATTTTCAGGCATAACTGAGCCTTCTTTGTTTTGGGACTAGGATTACCAGCTCCAAGTTGGGAAATACTTAGAGATCTTGGGCGGGGTGGGGGGGGGGTGCATCCTGAAGATGGTGGGACTTCAATGGGTATACACCTTCCAAAACAGCCATGTTCTCCAGTTGTAATAGCAGGAGATCTCCAGCAACCACAGGGAAGTTGGCAATCCTAATAGGGATTGTGCACACAAGAAGAAGAAAAAGCTTTCCTGGCTTCATTTGCCTGACCTGAAACAGCTCTGGAGATAAAGTTATCAACCCTGGATTGGGAAGATCCTGGAGATTTAGGGATGGAGCCTGAAGAAGGGCCTCAGCAGGATACATTGCCACCATCCAAAGTAGTCATTTTCTCCAGGTGAACTGCTCTCCAGCCTGAAGATCAGTTGTAAACACCAGGGCTCAACTGGCAATTGGCAGACCTCCCTGGGGAGTCACTATTTACCCCACTAGAGAAACGTACATGTAGCCCATCAGTGGATGTAACTTTCCCCAACAAGGAAAATAGAGGCAACACACAACTATATATTGTCAAGAAAATGATTTGAAGGAATTCTTAAGCCTTCTCACTCCACATTTTTCAAATCTAAATTAGGCCTGTTTGCATCTGGGCAGTAAATTCTAACCCCCTAAACTCTCAGAGCACATTTGTTAAAAGGAGCAGCAAGTAGGGGACAGCACTGTGCCAAGTCAGAAAAAAAAATCCAGGGTGGGGGAAAGGGCTAATTTGGGTGGAATGAACATGGTCCCTCTTTCTCAGCCTGTAGCCTTACCAGCCTTCACTCACACCATCTGCACTGAAGTACATTTTGAGGATCTTGGATCCCCAGTGGAACATGTTCCTTGCATAAAGTTTTATATTGTAATGTTTTGACACCTTCATTTGCTGTTACAGCATTTTTCAAACTTCTCATACTGAACAAATAAGACAACTTTTTTTTCTTCTGATGTTTCTCAGTTTGATTTTTTTTACTTACATTTTTTCTCTTTCTTTCAAAAAATAAAGCAGCAGCATGTTTGATCTCATATCAAAGCCAACGAAATTCCTTGGATCCAGGGTGTCTCCAAAACCCTTTATAGAAATATGAAACAAAGACAATCCTCTGAAAAGACACTGACAGGTAATTCAAGTCTCAGTGTTCCAATTTGAACCCATCTTTTGTTTCAAGACTAGAAACTATTGTTACAAACATGCTGATTTGGAAGTAACTCCCATTAAAATAAATATGTTTTACTCTCTGAACAAGCATGGTTATATGCCTCTATTATAATTTCATGTTGATATACAAATATGTCTATATAAGCATTGAATACATTTGTTCTTACCACATCCTGCGTGCAGGAAAACTTTTTTTCTTTCTATTAGAGAATGCTCTGACAGACAACGCCATCCAATATGAAAAAACAAAACATTCCAAGCTGTACACGTCTTATCTGCATGACCGCAGCCTGACCTCAGAAGAACCAGAAGATGGAGAGAAGAAAAGAGGCCTCAATGGTTTCACTTTACCATTTTATCTAAGATAGACTTTAGATTTAAAAGCTGATACCTTTTCTTTCAAAAATGAGATTAAAACTCTATTATATAGGCTGTTTGGGGCCAGCTGAATGAAGCTGAGCTTCTGTTTTTCCTCTGGATGGAGCTAAAGGGATGAGCTAAATGGAAAGCCAAAAGAGTTTTAGCCCACTGCTGATACATAGCCTGTGACCCTGAATTAGCAAGGCCAGATTCAGAACTAGCTCTCAACGTGGTTCAGGGATGAGGTTTGTGTGGTTGCTTATTTAAATTGTGTTTTTGTGGGGTATGGACTCTTAAAGAAATTAATAAATTTACCATGATTTCCCTTTCCCCCTCCTCCTATTTCTTCTTCCTTTGGATTTGAGCTAGTGAGTCTCACAAGTGAGAGCCAACATGGTGTAGTAGAGCAGTGAACTCTCATCTGGTGAACTGAATTTGTTTCTCTACTCCTACATATGAAGCCTGCTTGTTGACTTTGAACCTTGAAGTTCAGTTCTCTCTGAACTCTTGCAGCCCCACCTAACTCACAAAGTGTCTGTTGTGGGGAGGGGAAGAGAAGGTGATTGTAAGCTGCTTTGAGTCTCCTTTACGGCTGAGAAAAGCAGGGTATAAAAACAATTTTTCTTCTGCATAAGGTCATAAACACCACTGTGAAGACCCCGTTCAATGTTTGCATGAGCTCCCAAATAACATCTTGAACACTGCACTGCGTATAGAGATCGGAGTGAAATCAGTACAGGCAAAATTATGGACTATATTGGCTTAGATTATGCTATTGCCAGAGGGTTCTTGCTAGATTTGTTTTGCTCGACATTTATTCCCCTGTGGCTTAGAGCAGTACTACAGAAATTATCATACTATGGATCTTAAACACAGAATTATAGATGTTGAGAGGCAATATGACCTCAACAAACTTAAAAATCCAATTTTCAGCAAAATAACTCTTAATAAACTCTCAATAATGCCTTATTTTACTTATCTGTCTAATGCTAACCATCGAAGAGCCTTCAGCCTACTCTGCTATAATGCCCTTTCCCCAGCCTATACCAATGGGATTTGTAACAAAGTACCAATTGAGGGCAGAATTTGCAGGTGTCAAACAGGAGGGGTTGAAAATACAGAACATATTCTATTTGCATGTTCATATTATGATGAGGTACATTGGATGCTTCTTTCCTATGCCCAGGTAAACTGTTCTTTGGCAAAGAAAGAAAAGACCCAAATACTGCTATCAGATACAAAAAAATCTAACATATTCTGTTGCCAAGTTTGCTTGGATCTCTAGCCAAATCAGGAAGGATCAACAGAGCTCTACTGGCTCTGCCAACTAATTCTCTGTTACTATTAGCTGGACACTGATTTTGTGTTCATATCCTGAATTCTCTAATGCCTATTATCTGCATTTTATTATTTGTTTTAATCTGTATTTTTGTAATTTTAACCCTTTTGTATCTTGCTGGTCAATGACCATAAATAAATCTTTCATTCATTCATTTGTTTGCATGAATAATGTGAGCCCCCAAACACACATGCTATCTCTGTTTCCAAATACTGATAGTAGATAAGCAAAGACTACACAAAAGGCTAAGGTGGAGAATCATCAGATTTGCATGGACAAAAGCCATAAGGGGTTGGGGCTGAAGAAAAAAGGAGAACTGAGTAAGACTGAGCAAAAAAGCAGGCAAGATCTAACCCTTAGCTAAGTTTTCTCTCATTACATAACCATGTAATCCAGCCTTGCACTGTGTGTGACCTTGCAAACTGAATGCAACTTATCAGACATTCATTACATCCCCAAGTCTCTGCTGTCAAATTTCCACAAGCACAGTAGTTCAATTCAAATATTGCTGTTTCAATTTTGAATGACCTATGTGTGAACTGAACCCATATGTCTTCATTTTATGTCATTTTCCATTACCCCACATCTACCCTTATCCATAGAAGGTGGGTTTTCCCCCATATGTTATTTATACATTAAGTATCAATATTGTTTGTATATTATACATGTCATGATTATATATTGCACATATAAATACTGTGTACATTATGTATAAAGGAATCATTAAAAATACATAAAAGGAGATGATGAATCATTAGTACTAGCCAAGTAAATGGGCAGACCAAAACTATTCACAGTGATAATATATGGAAGCAAAAAGAAAGACAAAGTGAATATTCATCCATCATTCATTCCAAGGCAGCTGGCCAAAACTCAGCAGATGTATTAATCCATTAGAAGGCTACATGGCTGATTACCAGTTTTTGGTTTGGTGGATTAACAGGGACAATTCACAGATTACAAACTCCACATAGTAGACATAGGTTGAACTAGAATTCCATGATTGGAAAACCTATTTGGATTAGGGCCACAATGCTCAAGGAGGGGAAGTGGTTTTTCCAATCTGAAATAGGCCCAAGGAGCTGCTATTTGTATCTTTGAGGAAATGAGCATGTAGCCATCAGTACATGTTAAGTTTTCTCGCCAGGAAGCAGTTCCTGTGGCCATTTTAAGCCAGGAAAATGGTACCCAGGGGGGAAGGTTTAAGTTTCTTATCCCTGTGGGCTTACAGTTCTGATCCAAATCTAGACTCCAGGGACCTGGGAATTACGGTAAGTTTTCTGCAAGAAAGTCCAGAAACACTGTTACCAGACTATACACATATAGGGGCTGTAATGCACAGAGTCTTCTCTTTGTATGTTGATTTAGACATGTTATCTCCATGGCAATCAATTCATTTTGGATTGATCTGTGTTGGAAAGACCCAAATACTAATGAGTTGCTTTGTATAAAGGTTTACTAGCTAAAAGGATAGGGCAACATGGAGATAAAACAATTAATACTAAACTGTACTGTTTCATATTTACAGTGTCTCAGCACATGGCAAGGACTGACATCTCACGTTGTGGCAACCCCAGTATCTGTATACAAAATCTGGGGAGTTTGCCAAATTCATTTCTGACAGTTGCCACATAACTCTTGAATATCTCAGGCACCTGGTCTTTAGATCTGACCAGGTAAATATAAGCCAAACAACGACGATTATCAATGAAAGTCAGTACATACTTAGCACCACCAAGAGAAGGTGCTAGTGGTCCTATCAAGACACTGTACAGTTTCTCCAAGACTTCAGTTTGTGCTGCCTCATACTTCTTGAAGTAACTGGGACCAATTGACTTCTCTTTAACACCGTTTTCAAATCTCTGCTTGGTTTAACTGTATTCAGTCAACTTCAGACCACAGTCCAAAATATGCTTTTTAACAGAGTCCACATGGCTATGTCCAAGTTTTGAGAGCCAGGCATAAAGGCAGTTTGTGTGGGAGCACCTGTTTTCTCTTACACAAAAAAACCCTCTCTCTTATAGTTTCCAACAACCTTCAGATAAAAGTTGGATCCACATTTCTCTGCAAAATGCTCCACTTCAATTTCATTATCAAAAATTCTGCATGATTCCTTATTCATCACAATCTAATTTGCAGCATTCAAATGTTTAGGTAGAGAAACCAGATTTTCTGGAGCATTTGGCACAAACAGGGTATTGAGAAGTCTGTGCTCAACCACTTTACCAGAAACACTACACATGAATTTTCATTGTGCGTTTTCCAAGTGCTTTTAAAGGATCACCATTTGCTTTCACCAAAGTTTCATCACATGCTTCAATCTCAATAAAGTATCTCTCATGGTTAACAATATGGCAAGTTGTTTCTGTATCCAACAAAAAAGTAATTTGCTTTGTTGTTAGATGATTTGCTAGCAATCTCTTATGCTTGACCTTGATCAGACTTTCTTTTCTCCTTAGGTATGGGGAATTTTCCACTTCCTTTTCCTCACTTTTCAGCCAAGTGGTTGCGAGAGCTTTCTCTATCTTCTCCTCCCATCTCCCCTTCTCTGAATTCCCTTCCTTTCTATACAATTTCTAGAAATATATCCAACTTATCCACAATAAAAACATTTCAAGTCTTTTCACTTATTGCATTATCTAGCCTTAACACAGACAAGCCTTTGGTCACATCAGATTCTGTTTGTTCTGCTTCTAAGGCCCTTTCTGCACATTTCTGTAAGTGATGTAATTGTGCCAACTGCGACCAAAACTAGGTCTAAATTTGCCATTGGTGAGTCACCTGCTGGCTGGCTGAACAGCATTGGGGGAAGGTTCCCAAAGTAAGAAATTCCCACCCCCTCAAGGAACCTGACAACCCTGCTTCTCCCCATTTCCAACTGAGCTTTCCTATTTATCAGGTTCAGCCTATGGGGATCAGAGACTGCTCGCCTCCTGTAGCCACATCTGGACTATTTTTAAACTCAGCTAAGCTGCACAGCACATGTATAACGGATTGCAGTTTGGATAAAGTAACACCTTTTGCAACTGGTATTTTAGAAGTCAGCAAGCCGGTGGGCATACCCTTGATCTGGCAGGTGGTGATATTGTAAAGGGACTTAATAAGTAGGTGGAGTCTGGTGTCTATACCCATTTTATCCAGTTTGTTCCAAAGCAACTTTCCTTTTAAAAAGTATTTTGAGGATATTAAATGAAGGACCATACAATGGTCTAAAGTAGTCTTGCCTTTTTAAAATCCAATTTGTTCTGGGCCCAAGATCGTATTTTGTTCTACCCAGTCAACAAGCCTATTTAGAAGATATTTTGCATATAGCTTCCCAGAAATGGAAAGAAGACTTATAGGCCTATAGTTGGCCGGGGATGTGCAGTCTCCCTTTTTAAAGATGGTAGTTATGCCTGCATTGATCCAGGAACAGAGGACAATACCTGTTTTGTCCACTGTGGTGAGTAGGGTTGCCAGGATGGGAAGTCGCCAATCTACAAAGGTTTTGTAAAGTTCAGGGGGGAGAACTGCATCAGGGCCAGGGGATTTGTGGAGTTTCAGTTGTTTGATTAATGATTTTATTTCAGTTGTAGAAACTGGTGGGCAAACTGGGGTATTTTCTAAAACAGATTGATCAGGGGAAGGGTAATTACCACCTGCACCCTGAAAAAAGTTCTGAAAGTAGAAAAGCCAGGTCTATAGGTCCGCATTAGACATCAAGTACGAATAAGAGTGCATATCACCTGCAACTATTGTCCAAAATTTCCTGGTATCATTTTCCATGGCTGCCTGTATAAGAGTTTGCTACCTAGAGTTAAGAGCTTTACATCTAAGCTCTTGCATCAATTGTGATAAACACCTTTTAAGAGTTAAATATTCAGCAGGAAGATTAGCTCCGTTCCTGGTCATGAAAGAATAATGGACCTCCCTGATTTGGGATTTCAGGATCTTACAATCCCTGTCAAAGCCCATATCTCTATGTTTATTAGTCTGTGTTGCACTGGGGATTGACTGCTGAATAGACAGAGCCAAAATCCTCTGCAATAGAGCTTCAAGTTTATTAGAAAGTTCAAGAGGTGGTATCATTGAAATCAATTCTGCTCTAAGATTCTTTATGGCTGGTGAATAAAGAAACTCATGGAATTTTTATTCTACTGAGACACACCAGATAATTTTGGGGCTCATCTTTGTATAGGAATCACACACTCTCTATTTTGGTGACTTTAAGGGGATAGCTAACATTAGTGGCAAATGGTCGCTCCATACCTAATGGACAACCTGAAAGTCCTGTACAAGAACAAAGCATGACTGAGAAACCATTACATAATCTATGATGCTGTTTCCCCATGGTGCAAGAAAAGTGTACACTCCTGTATTGATTAGACCATTAAGTGAGATCAGGTTAAGCTGGCGGCACAGTTTAACAAGGTTAGTGCCAGCAGAATTAGTTGTATTATCTCTTAAGTGTCTTGGGAGAAAGAAATGCCAGGTTAAGAAGTCTGAGTTCAGACCAGCTAAATGCTGAAAGTTGCTTTCATCCCTTCCTACTCTAGCATTTAAGTCCCCTGCCAAAATCAAATTAGCAGATGGAAGTGCTAATTTCATACTCTCTACATATTCTGTCAGTTGAATCCAATATAAATCTTTCATGTTCTTTTCAGTGCTAGGGGGTAAATAAACTAGAGCTAATTCATAATTCTCCCAAATTAGGTGGACCACCTGGACTAGGAGCAGCAGTGGCATAGTGGCTAAGAGCAGTGGCTAAGAGCAGGTGCATTCTGATCTAGAGGAACCGGGTTTGATTCCCAGCTCTGCCACTTGAGTTGTGGAGGCTTATCTGGGGAATTCAGATTAGCCTGTATACTCCCACACACGCCAGCTGGGTGACCTTGGGCTAGTCACAGCTTTTTGGAGTTCTCTCAGCCCCACCCACCTCACAGGGTGTTTGTTGTGAGGGGGGAAGGGCAAGGAGATTGTAAGCCCCTTTGAGTCTCCTACAGGAGAGAAAGGGGGGATATAAATCCAAACTCTTCTAGGTGGGAGCAAGAAGGCAGAGTCTTGGCAGCAGCTCCCACCTCAGACTTTATCAGTATCTTACACCCATGTTTATTGGCCCATGCGAAACAGGCCTGACTCTCACAAATAGCTTAAGGTGTAGTTTACATCAAGATTATCATTTGCTTCCAAAACTGATTTTATTTTCAAAATGTGAAGGTAGACTTCCAAATATTGCTTCTAGCAACTCATCATCACCCAGACTTTTTTCAGATTCCAGTGTTTTAAAAGCTAATTCAATCATGTGCTGTAAATGATTCTCTAGGTTTGCATTGCTGCCCACAGGAAGGAGTGAGAGTCCTTCCCTAGCCACTTCATTGGAAACACTTGCAGGGGGTAGGGTCTGGCAGTTATAACAGGAGTTCCACCAGCAGCCGAAGGCAGCCAACTTGTTCAGCCCTGCCTGGGACAGATCCTCCCTGTTGGTTTGCCTGCCTGCCAGGCAAGCAGAAGTCCATCTGGTGAGTTGTCATTTGCTGCCCATGGGAAGGAGTGAAAGTCCTTTCCCACCCACCCCATTGGAAACACCTGCAGGGGGTGGGGTCCTATGTTTATTGATGCTATCTTTATTGATTTTTTTTGCTTGATGTTATGATTACTGATGTATTGTATTATACTGTTGTTGTTCACTGCCCTGAGCCCTTCGGGGGAGGGCAGTATACAAATCAAATAATACAATACAATACATTCTCAGGCATCTTTGTGCAATAGAGCTTTCTTCTGAGAATCCATACTTGGCTGGCTGATTTTATGGAATACTTCTGATCCAGAGCCTCACATAGAGTGTGTGCTGATTTACAGCTTAAGAAGAGTGCAGCCTCTCTTTTGCCAACAGTGGAAGCAAAAATATACATTTCCTTTGAGTAATCCATTTTAAACTTGAGAGCTTCTCTCTCATCAGCTGGAGCATGTTGTAATAAAACCTAATTGATTTGTTGCATGTTTATCATGTTGATCAGTGCCTGTTTAATGCAACACTGCAAAATTAAGAAATTATGGTGGTCTCACTTTTTGAGATGAGGCAGATTGAGGCATGCTATTGTTGGGAATAGGTCACTCATTGTTCAACCACTGTAGAGGATGTGCTTGGGTTTCCATCTCCCTTTTGCAGAATTATTACAGTCTCTTGGTGTCTCCCAGACTTGATTCTTTATTCCTTTTTCAGCCTTTCAAATGTCTTCCTTTTGTCATGCAGCCAAGTAGCTTGTTGTTACAGCCAGCAGTGCAGAAAAAAAGAACTTAAAGCAATCCAAGCAGGTGGGAGGGGAACAAAATCAGCATCTTTCCTTTTTAACTTAAATCTGTCAACTCACTGCTCAAAAGGGTCTCTTCTTGCAGAAGAGGCTGATCTGGGCCCATAACCTTTGTTGGTTTATATGCATTATTAGCAGAGTTTCACAGATATTAATAAAGACCCAGATACTAGTGAGTTGCTTTGTATCAAGGTTTACTAGCTAAAAGGGTAGGGCAACATGGAGATAAAACAATAGATACTATAGTGTACTGTTACATATTTATAGCTGTCTCAGCATATGGCTCTGAATAGAACAAAGAAAACAAGTTAATTTATAACTTCAGGTGTACATACCCACATACATGTAAGCAATGGCTATCTGACGGGCCAATAGCTAATCAATAGGTCAGCTCATTAGAATGTGACCTCAATCTCCTGTTTATGTACAAACAGACAATTAACACTTTCATAACTGGTTGTGACAGACACTTGTAAATACCAAGAATCTGTTTAGCCTATACCAGGATCCCAACTTTGGGCAACTTTGAGAAAATACAGATTTATCTTTATTCCAAGATACAGAATTGGGAAAATGGGATGGCAAGTCTGATGGATTGCAGGACTTTGCTAAACCCGAATATAAAGATTTAACTATAGAAGCATCAGAGAGAGAGAGAGAGAGAGAGAGAGAGAGAGAGAGAGAGAGATTACTTTCAAGTGGATGGAAGAGAGAGTGCCAGTTGATCAGTGAGTAGTTATTTTGAGCAGAAAGTACAGTTGAAAGAGAATTTTGGAGAGACAGAGGTTGAGTGAACAACTGTGTATTGTTGGTGGAAAGCTTGGCTTTCATAGAAAATTGTCAGACAGAAGTGGCTGGTCTGATCTGCATTCCCTGATAGCACTTTAACACAGACAGACATGGGGATATTGGTTATCTTTGGGAAAGGTACACAAAAGGAGAGAGGCAGTCAGGCTTCTAATTCAATACCCAAAGCAGAAAAGGATTTTTCTGAGAGACAGAAAGGAAAATCCTGATCATAATCAGATGGGGGGAGGGGATTCTCAGCTGCATGGTTCACGCAGAAACACAGCGCTTCCATGCGAACAGTGCTGCCTTTTGCCTGCGGGATCCCAAAGATCCTGGCTGGATCCTGCAGCTGCCATACAAATGGTGACAGAGACAGCAGAAACAAGTTCCACAAACCCATTGCTGCCTGTGCAGATCAGCCATTGAAAAGTATTGGGTTGATCTGCTCGCTGTGGACTGAGTTTTTTTCCCTCCTTACTGTACAGGCAGGTGTGACTTGGTATCAAAAATAAAATAAAATTCTGGTATGCATTTGTTCAGTATTTTGGATATTTCACATTTTATGATGGGGAGGAAGAAGTACTGTGAATTTACATTTCTAGTGAGTTCCAAGAAGCAGAGAAAGTTTGAAAAACAGATACCATTCTAAAAAGTTTGAAAACATCTGCTTTATTGTGAATAATTTCAAGAACACAGAAGATCCAAAGACCTATACATTTTTAATGGATTTTTCCCATAAATATAAGAATGTTGAGAATTTTAGATTATTTTCAGTGTAAAAAGAAAGAGTACAGAAATATTATTAGTAGCATGAAATATTTATAGAGAATGAATGGAACTTTAAATTTACATTTTCCTGAAGAGGATAATGTAATTAATAGGAGGGACAATCTAGTTTTAAATTTCTTACTACTGCAGTAAGTATTTTTTTTCCATTAAAGAGTAACTGGTTTTATAAAAATAATGGTAAAACTAAATGGAAAAGTATTAGAAATTAATCATATATGGAAAGGTATATAGTAGTAACCATCTGTAGATTTTCACAGTCCTATCTTTATTGAATTAACTGGAGTATTAACGTTGCTGAGTGAGTTTTGGAGTATTTTTTTCCAAGAATCTGGAAGTGACTTAAGGAAGAAGGATTTTAGTAAAAATATTACCTGGTACTAGGCAAGTATGAATGTCACAGAAAGCTGCTTCTGATCAAAGTTTTCAAGGCTAAGCCTTTTCAGTTGGATTTATTAAAACATTCCTTGCCTGCAGATACCCCTGGTATAATACATCCTGTTTCCACATGACCTGCCATAAAACAAATCATATGGGTTAATCTAAAAGACGATTAATGAGTGAAACAGGGCAAGAACTTTGCTAGGTAGCCTCTAAGGGCTGTTTCTTACATTTACTGTAGCAGAATTGTTGACAATTCCCCATATCTCTGTTACATACTAGTAATGTTAGAACTGAGAAGAGCTTATAGAAACAGGTGGTGATGTTTTTTTATTTTATTTTCAGGGATGTTATTGAATTTCACAGTCGCAGTGCTTCAACCCCAAACTCCCCATTTTAATTTACAGCGCAAGCATCAGTTCATTACTGACTCATGAGGTGATGTGTGTGTTTATTCCTTGAGTTGAACATTTCCAGTTTTCGGTTAAAATGAATGCACCTTTAATGTTATTTTGTTACATGAATGGCATACAGTGTATAAAAAGCAATTCCAATGATGTAAGAATAGCATAAATATTATTTTTTGAGATAAAATGGCCTGCAAACAAATAGACAACTGTTGCAACAAAATATGAGCCAAATTAAAAGATGTGCAACAACGAAAGGGCATATTTATACACCCCTGATTAATTGTTATTTCAATGTGATCTAATACTGGTATGAGAAGTAAACTTGGTTTGGATCTTAAAGTGCTATTTTGTTGTCAAAGGAGAAGAGGATTATTTTGATCAATTCACATTTCCATTGTAGGCTGTCACTTTGTTTCCCATACTTCATGAGGGTCCCTTGATCTCCTCACACCCCAAGGAGCAGAATTTGGGGAGGCTCAGCAGGCAGGGCAAGGTAGAAAAGTCCTGCCTCTTGTCTTCATTCCGCTAGCTTCACCCCCATGTTGTCTTTGTCTAAAAGCCAGACTACATGATCCATTTTGATGACTCAGGCCAGTGAACTTGCTTTACTCAAAGTTATGTGGCAGCTGTGGGGCTTTTACTTCTCCAAGGCCCATTTTGCATGGATCAATAAACACAGGTGTAGGATGGTAAAAAATCCATTGCGGGGGGGGGGGGGGCTTTGCACAGATTTTGCCCCTAAAATGAGTCTGTCCTGTATTATTTCCCCAAAACCAGGTTTGTTGAGAATTGCGCTACTATTGAGTCTTTTCAAAAATTCCAGGTTGCAGCCACTCATAAGCAAATGGCTGGACAGGAGGTACTTTATTCACCTCCGTATTCCTTAAAAAAAAAAATTCCGTGGCTGACATCTGTGTAACTATGCAGGTGCAGATATTCATATCATGAAACATCAGCATGGTTTGGGGGTTCATTTGAGCATACCTGCATAACTGGGAAGTGGGAAGTAAATAAAAAAAAACTTGTTTCCATGAGAAGGCGTGACAGCAACCCTGATTGTTTCTGTGGGCCCCAATTGCTGCCTGCACAGATGCATGTGCACAGGAAAACAGGTTACTTTATCCTGACTGCAAACCATTATGCATTTGCTGTGCGGAGGAGGGCCCAAGTGCTGTGTGGCCTGATTCAGATTTGGGTTCAGGAATATGGCATGCAGGGAGGCAGGAGCTTCACTGAAATTGGGCCTTGTGGTGCTTTGGGAAGTACCGGTATGTTCTCTATAGCCATTGTATGACCATGAGGAAAAGTAGCCAGATAGGGTGAAACCATATTTTTTTAACTTGAATCTGAATTTTATAATAATATGAGATCAACCCACACTGCAACATATTAGTCAGCCTTCAGTCCTCCTAGAATTGTGATTCCTAAAGGATTTACTCCCAATCCTAAATCATACAGGAAATTCTATACCCATAGATAACAGATACCTGGGGGATCAGCAGTTTCCTTACCCTCCCCTGTAATTTAAGCAATGTATAAATTCATTATACTGTTCTGACTGATGCTTCTTAGCTATACCATTTCTACTGGTTATGACTTGAATAATGCAAGTGAAAGTAGTATGCTGTGTAAGGTAGTTTCTCAAAATGAGCACAATACTGCCTGAAATTGTGGCCCTGTTATGTCCCCCTATCTTTGATCTTTCCAATTTCCCCATCTCATTTTTTTCCTTTTCAGAGATGGAATTATCTGATGTGTCAGTAAATAAGGTACATTTGTATTCATGCTGTAGATGCTGACTGAAAAGATTTTATTTTATTTGTCAGATTTGCTCATATTAAGCCTTAGCTCCTGAGTAGTCATTTATTTTTTGGATCTTGTTTTTACTTTGACACAAGAGACAATATTACTATGGTGAGACTAAGAAAACAAAGGGAGGGAAACGAATCTGTTCACAGGGGGAGATTTTGTTCTCATATGCTTATGCTTAAGATATACAATGCAGTTATTAAAATCCTTCAGCTACATTGAGGATCTTTTCTAAACAGTTCAGCTAATCCTGGATACTTCCAAATGCACAAATTCTTTCAAAGTTTTATAACCTCACAGTTGATTCCAGAGTTCAAAATCTTTCTCATGGTACCACCAAAGGTGTTTAGAGTTTAGCATCAATTAACTAAAATAAGGTCTACTTAAACAGTGAGTGCATTATAGTGACACTGACATGAAGTACAATGGCAAGTTATGTAACATTTGCAAGTGCGGTCTCAAATTACATGTCGCATGGGAGTCTAGAGAGCATGCCTTGAAAAACTAAGCTGCCATGTTGGAAAGAGCCACCCAGTGTTGGAATTCAAATAATTTAACAACCAGTTCTGGTGGTGGAATTCAAATAATTTAACAACTGGTTGTTTACAAGTACCATTTTAACAACTGGTTCTGCCGAAGTGGTGCAAACCTGCTGAATCCCACCACTAGAGCCATCTCTCTGTGCTTATTTGATACAGGTGGCTCTGAGAAATATACCACTGTATGACCCAGAGGGAAAGGGTCCATTGAGAATTGTTGATTCCGTCTGGGTAAACAGTAAGGCTGCCAACCTCCAGGGGGTGTCTGGAGCTCTCCCACTATTACAGCTGATCTCCAGGCAACAGATATCAGTTCACCTGCAGGAAATGACTGCTTTGGAAGGTGGACTGTATGACATTATAACCCACTGAAGTCTGTCCCCTCCCAAACGTAACCCTTCTCAGCCTCTACCCCCCAAAATATCTAGGGATTTCCCAAACTGGAGCTGGCAACTCTAGTTAACAGCCATCAGATGTGAGGGAATTTGAAAAGTATCACCAATATCCCAAAGAACTGCACTCAAGTGCTGGCTGACTAAATGAAGGCAGATCTCCCAGAATGCAATATTCATTAAGCTGCCACATAGCTGTAAAGAATGTGTGCACCCCATTGTCCGGTAATGGACTGAGAATATACATAAGTGCATCCTTTTTTAAGCACAAGATATCAAGTATGCCTCCAATTTTGATCAGAAAACATAAATCAGTGGCTCTAGAATCAGAAGTGGGAGACATTATGCTAGAGTGAATGGATTTACAGCCCACTCTGGAACCAATGTACTTTAGATATTACTTCACAGTGGGGATTCCTTAGAAAACACTTTTAAATGTTTGGAAGTGATTCTGAGTTTTCGACTACTTTGCTTTCCATGTTATCTCATTATTTTTATCAAAACAGAACATTTACTCTAGTCCAATTCAAACAGAGCAAAGAGAGCCTTTGCATTTCATTTTATTGTCTTATCCTGTGAATAATACATAGATGGGTTAGTGAGAGTGAATAATTTAACATTCAGAGGGACAATTTAAAATCACAGTAAAGCCTACAGGAGTATTGTTAATCAAAACGAATGAGCCCAAACTCTGAAGGGGATGAAAAAAAGATTTATAATTTTTAAAGAAGAAGAAGAAGAAGAGTTTGGATTTATATCCCCCCTTTCTCTCCTGCAGGAGACTCAAAGGGGCTTACAATCTCCTTTCCCTTCCCCCCTCACAACAAACACCCTGTGAGGTAGGTGGGGCTGAGAGAGCTCCGAGAAGCTGTGACTAGCCCAAGGTCACCCAGTTGGCGTGTGTGGGAGTGTACAGGCTAATCTGAATTCCCCAGATAAGCCTCCACAGCTCAGGCGGCAGAGCTGGGAATCAAACCCGGTTCCTCCAGATTAGATACACGAGCTCTTAACCTCCTACGCCACTGCTGCTCCTAAAGACAACCTTCCTGCTTTTTAAAGAATGTAAAACTTGGACCCCCTTCCCAAATGGTATGAGTCTGTTTGGGATCCCATCTCTATTTTACTCTTCACTGTAAAACTGGCAAATAAATAAGCTGGGTGTGGTACAATGGAATTTAAGATTTATGTCCCATTGGTTTTGAAGGGAGATAGTTAAGTGCACACTTAGTTCTTCCAATGAAATCAATAGATCTTCACAGTTTTTAATTTTGGTATGTTTGAGAATATTAGAAAGTGACTGGGAAACAGCAATGCTGAAGTGGTAGTGCTGTGCAATGCTCAAAAGCAGCTGCTTTTTTGAACTAGAAGAAGAGATTGGATTTATACCCCACCTTTCTCTCCTGTAAAAAGTTTCAAAGCAGCTTGCAAACTCCTTTCTTTCCTTTCCCAGCAACAGACATCTTGTGAGGTAGGTAGACTGAGAGAGTTCTGAGACAACTAGGTGAAGGTCATTCAGCAGACCTCATGAGGGTGAGCAAGAAGACAAACCCAGCTCACCAGATTAGACTTGGCCATTCATGTGGAAGAGTGGAGACTCAAACTTGGTTCTCCAGATTAGAGTCCACTGCTCAAAACCAGTACACCACACTGCCTCTCTATTGCAATGAGGAAGATGTCTTTCCCAAAGGTCTGCATGCCAACACAACGTTTTCCTGCAGTTGTTTTCACACTAACTATTTATTCTAGAATGTGTTCATTCAGTTTGCGCAGAGTTAAAATCATTGGCAATCCATCTGCCCATCTTTGTTTTCTCAGTCATGATTTATAGACATAAAAAAAATTGACTGTAGTGCCAGGCAGTCCTAAGTGGAATCTTGAACTGTGAGGTTACTGTGTCAGTCAGACTGTCCTGACTCATGAAGGTTTTGTAAGGCTATTGTTCCTTTTCTCCTTTTATTCTGCCGTCACCTTAATTAGTTATTTCTGGTTCATTCTTTACCAAGCACAACATTTCTGAATCAATTATTAATTATTTGCATGTGTATACGTGTGGGGGAAAATTCTAGTTTTTTTACTTGTAACCTAAGTAAATGCTCATTTTTTAAATCATTATCATCACAATTTTATAATCATGCCGTTGAAAACATAACAGTACAGCAAACAAATGAACTAAAATAAATGAACAATGGTTTTGGGTGCAAAGCCCCCCACCCGAAAACCCGCTAACCTCCTCTGAAAATTAACAATTGATTCACATATATTACAGCCATGACTATAGAGAAAGTATTTAATTCAACTTAATTCAACTTTAATTCAAATTAAAGGTGCAACATGAACATTGAAAGATAAATGGAACCTTTGCTTTACAGGACGTTCTACCAAGTACACAATTAGTAGGCTCTTATGCAGGGGGACAGACATGAAGTGTATCATTTTGTGATTTGGGGTACTCCAGTTTCTTTTTCACTTGTGGCTAACTGTGGAAAAGGAATGACTGAGTGGCAGAGAAATGGCCTTCTGTTTCATTCTCTATGTTGGGACACAGAAAACATTACAGTTAATTCCTATAATAGAACCATAAACTATATTAAATCCACATGATGTGTTTTTTGTAAACTCATTAACAAGGGTCCAACAAAATATGGCAGGGGTGTAGCAAAAGACTACAGTAAATGAGACTACATATGGCAGAGTGTAAAGTTCTTGTCAGTCATACTTCTGCAATAACATTGTCCTTAAACTAGGCACTGGCACATCAGTTGCTAGATGGAATCATCTGTTGAAGTGGAAACCCTTTAATACCAACTCAGTGGAGAGTAACTGTATCAATTTCTCAAATGCTGATGGATAACCATTATTCAAAGGCATAGTTTCCATATTCTGCTCTTTAACAGATCTGGCAGGAGAGCTGTGAGATAAAGGATAAAAAATTGGTAATATCTGGTAAGCCACAATACCAGCTAGTCTTGCTTCCCTGTAACAGGAAGGTCCGCACTTTGTAAAGCTTGAATCTTACCACAGGATAAATTTCCCTTGTCTTTACCTCATAGTTAAGACACATCAACTTCTCTCTAACTAATGCACATCTCTTTGGATTTTTCCCCATACTTTCTTTGGCTATTTTACTTCACTCAACAGCTCTAATAACATTTCCAGATGATGTACTGGTAACATCAAAATGGGCCATTGTATTCACTCTCATACACTCAATAAAATCATTATAGAACTGTTAGGGATTAGAGCAAGAATCACAGACTCTCCGTAACATATGAGGTGGTTTATAATCCCATTGGTTGGATCACTTGTTGCTCTAGAATAGAGATTTTATCAGACAATGGCCTCAAAATTTTCCTAATGACATTCCACAGGAGATTATCTGAGGTTCAGTTTGAGACATCCTCCTTAACTCCTTACTACTTCCCACCAGCACTCCCAATTGTTCCACCTAAGCTCAGACTAGTCTCTCTCCAACTATTTGTCCATTTTGGTGAAGGAGAGTTCTCCATCACCTCCTGGTCCCCATCACCAATACTTCATGCACCCTCCAAGGCTTCAACAGACTGGAATAAATAGGATTGTCTGTGTCTATTCAACTTCAGCTCATAGATAACAAGGACCATCTGGCCATCTCTAGAAAAAAGACCATCCTACATGTATGATGCCCATGAACCACCTCAGGACTCATCTGTTAGTGCCAGATCACTGAGGCTAAATGACTGATTCTCTTGAACTTTAGCCAAATGTGCTTCGACTTATGCATGCAAGTGCAGCAAGCTGTGTTGCAACTCCCAAAGGGATAAAGGCATCTTTTGCTCTTTATCACCATCTGTCTCTGCCCAAGCATGAACTTCTTCTGCCAATATCTTATAGGAAGGCTGTTCAAACAGAGTCAAAATGGGGTTCACCGACCCAAGCCTGAGACGCAAATAACAAGGGGTATATGATGTCATTCCATTTCCAGAGTTGTTCTTATGTCATCTGCATAAATGTAGCTTTTAGTTGGGTTAAAACATTCTACTAACACATCACCCTGAGAATCACAAACTATTGCCTAGAGTTGCTTTCAGGAGGGTAGCCATGTTGGTCTGCAGTAGAATGGCTAAGTTCAAGTCCAGTTGCACCTTAGAGACCAATAAGATTTTCGCAGTATAGGGTTTTGAGAGCCAAAGCTTCCTTAGTCACACATTCCAAAGCATGGGGTTGTTTTTGATGCTACTCTGTAAACAATTGCTGTAAAAGTAGAGACATAGAAACCTTAATGTCTCTTGGTAAGCCTACCAAGAAAAACAAATTTACCACTGTTTGAAGTATTACAGGAGTCTTCATATTTCTTGAGGGGTAGATTTCTGGGAAATGAGCAGTATAATCCACAGTTATAAGAACATAATGCCCCCTCAGCATCTTTCCAAAAGGGCCTGTAAAATCCATAGCAGTTTGCTGAAACAGAATTCCTATCTGAAGCATGGATTGTAAAGATGCTGGCACAGCCATGTGTTTATCAGTCCTTTGGCAGACCTCAGATATCCTACAAAAATCCTTCACATCAGCTGTGATTGAAGGCCAAAAGGCTTGTAAAAACACTCAGGCCAAGTTTTAGCTTGCCCCAGCTGATGTCTGTGGACACAAGACTTCACTTTTGGCAGCATCACCTTCAAGAATTGCTCCAAAAATGATAGTGTCTATTACAGGTTCTGCCTGAGGACTTCTTGCTTCAACCACTTCTGAACCAACTCCTACCAAACCATTAGCTGTCTCATACCATGGCTCATTCTTGGTCCCTATATAACCCTAGAAAGAACTATTGGCAATCACCTTCTTTTATGCAGCATTTATCCCAAATAGCCTACTGTAGAGTTTGCTATATTTTGGGTCTGCAACCTGCGGCTCTCCAGATGTTTATGGACTACAAATCTCATCAGCCCCTGATGGAATTTGTAGTCGATGAACATCTGGAGAACTGCAAGTTGCAGACCCCAATTTAGAATGTCAACCTCTAAAGCACTTCTGGGCAGAAATGGGCTCAGTCTTCTACCAGTCAGTTCCAATGGGCCTGTATTTGCAACTGCATTTGATGGCACTGCCAGAATGTTACCCAAATAGTGTACATGTGTGCAGTCCCCATTTGTGAACATGTTTGCAGTCCCCATTTGGAGCCCCCCCCCCTTTGTATGTCAATTCAAACTCATATGTTTATGGATCTTTTTTATTAAGGGGAGCACTGTCTAGTGTACACTGATCACTGTCTGGTGTATATTGGGTCCCAGATTGAATAATGCTTTATTGTGGGGAATTTTAAATGGGGAGGAGGCTTGTGTGATTGCATTTTCTGCATTATGGGCTGCTCCTTTATTTACATGCAAGAAGTGCAGTGCCCTCAAGCTGCTGAAACTCTGTCTTTACCACTACATGTGCCTTTCCATTCCCAGAGGAAACTGAAATTAGCAGTGCACTTGCAGCATGAGTAGAGGGTTCTCATATTTGCGGTCTATTTTCTGAGCATGAAGGGCAGTAGTGAGATTCTTTGTTGACACTGGGTCGTCACAACAGGACTCTAATTTTTTTAAGATTTCTGGTTGAAAAAAATGGCAGAGTCCTGATGGGGGACAAAAAAACTCCTAACTTCATTTGTCCATTTTTGTCCAAAATGTTTCTTCTTCTTTTTCTGGGCTTTCACATCTCTAGAAATATTATGTAACAAGGAATATGGTATGCAATATAGAAATATTTTACAGAAGCATAGAAGTGTTGAAGAACAGGAGGGTAAAAGAAGAAATATGGGGGGGGGGGGGTAAATACAATGTACTTGATAAAGTAGAAAGATATTTCAAGAGTGAACTGTGTTATTAGCATAATTGTGGGTGCCTTTGGGTGGTTAGGCCAAGTTTCTATATATCATTGGAACAATACTAATAAACCTTTTTACCACTTAAAAGAGTGCTGTTCAAAGTGGGTGATAATCATTTCTTTGGTAACCTTTATATCAAAACTAAGTGAATACAGCTCAGCAATCTTCCAAGTGCTTAACCCCTCTCTTCTTTGTTTCTGCTGCCTATCAGTATGTGCGCATGACTACCATCAAGTTACAGCTGTCTTACAGCAACCCCTGTTGAGGTTTCAAAGCAAGAGACCTTCAGAGGTGGTTTGCCATTTCCTAGCTCAATGACACAACCTTGGTAGTCCTTGGAGGACACCCATTCAAATTCTAACCAGGGGCAGCCCTGCTTATCTTCTGAGATCTGACATAATCAGGTAGTTTGAGGCTATCCACATCAGGACGACCTTCCATTTGCCGGATTTAAATAACAAATTTATTGAAGTCTTAGTTGCTTACAGTCCAAGGCAGGTAAGTAGGGGAGGGGAAAGAGGCAGTCCAGCAATAAGTGCACCCCATGTGTTAGATAAAATGTTGGCCACACCTTGTTTATTAATTACCACAACAATAGGAGCAAAGGTACATCATGGAGATGGAACCAAATCCTGGTGACCTAACACCCCTTACCTTCAGCAAGCCTTCTTGGGGAGACCAACTGGGAGGGCAAGTGGATGGTAGAACCATGCAGGTGCTGACCTCTCCCTGGCACTCTGCATGTCACTGGGGGTGCAGGCCAGCCACTGGCCCATGCCTAGGCATGGCATAGTGGCTCGCCACAGCCCCCAGGCCTCTTATGGGGACCTTCACAAACAGGGAAGCAGGCATGCAGGCACCACCTCTCTCAAAAGAATCCATTTCCATGTCCAACCCAACATAGAGGGAGCCCCCACTTCCACTCTCAAGAAATGCTCCTAAGCCAGCAACCATTTGGCCTTGCATGCTGTATTCATGGAGCCAAACATCAGAGCCCCACTCTGACAGATGTATTAAGTTGGCCCAGTACAGGCCAGCTTGGTGAAAGGAAATGCTGGGGTGAGTAATCACATGCCTGGCTACGGAGTGAATGAACTGTGCAACTGCCTTTCAAGTCTTTCTTCCAGCCTGGTCAACCCTGTTTGATGAAAGGGCACCCGTCCATTCCCTTTGTTCCAAGATGCAGACTAAAATGTAACTGCCTCTGGTAGTTTCTACTGTAAGATATGGAGATTCTCTACAGTGTTTTACACCAGGTGCACACCCTTTTTGGCAAGCTGGATTGCAAGGATGTGTGGAGGACCCTCTGGAAGATCTCTGCCATGATGGCTGAGAGCAGCCTGTTCCAGCATATCCCAAAGACATTTACACATCCATCATATATGAAAGAAAGACCCCTCTTGTTGTTGACATTTTCAGCATCTATTTTACTTTAACACATCTTTGCCATTTTTTTGGCATCAAATACCATCTCTACATCATTTCATAACCATTTCCTTTACATTATAAAATGCTCTGAACTTTTAATCTTTCTTCCACAATTTCTTCCACTGTTCCATCTGTATACTAAGATTTCTATCCCATTTAATCATCACTGACTTAGCCACCTCATCTTCTGTATCCCATTTCAATAACATCTTATATATTTTAGTAATCAGTTTATCATCATTTGTATATCGCTTACACTCAAAGTCTGTCATTTGTGTGGTAAAGATCATATTTTTGGAGTCAACTTTAAATGTTTCTGGAAGTTGATAATAATGGAACCAGTTTTTAACCGTCTCTTTTAAATCATCCATAGGTTTAAGTTCACACTTGTCATTTTAGAACTTCAGCAACTCTTCGTAAGGCCATTTTTCTTGCATATTTACTTATGTGGAAGTAAATTACCTTTCTGTATAATCAATTTTAGTTTTGTTCTTTTTGGTGTCAGGATTTCTTTCTCTTGTTCTTTCTGTGTCACATACAATTATTTCTCTTTTGACCCTATGGTTAATTCCTTCAAAAATTACAGAATACTAGGGATGATTTTGAATTTCAAACCCCTGTCCAAGTAAGTCTCCATTTAGTTTGCTTCCCCCTATGACTCTTAAGGAAGTCTTTTAATAAATATCAGGCTACTCTATGGCTTTTTCTGCACAGCACAAATAAAATGTCCTGACAGTGTTAAAATAAGTGTCTGGGGAGGGAAGACAGTGCCATAAGACAAACTCTTTATATGGTTCAATTTCTTAGCAACAGGGTTTTAAAGGGCAAGTAAGCCTTTCCATGGCCTGGAGAAATTCAGGCCTATGGGGAAAATGACCAGTTTGGTTGGGGTGAAGTTAAGGCTGCTAACCCTAGCTGTTATCCTTGTGGGAGAATTTGAGGGACAGGCACAAGAAACTTTGTGTTACGCTGGTGTGCAACATCGCTTTAGCTGTGAAAGCAGAAGCAATGCTATTACATTGGAACAATGCTATTGAATTCACCAAAATCTGCATGGTTAGACCATAGAGTTATAGCAAATGCTAGTGTGACATGCCAAAATGATATCACTTCTGGTTTTGCTCCAAAGTGAAACTCCCTCATTTCACCACCATCACCCTCCTATTGAGCTACAGTGGTGAATGGGGGCTGAGACTGAAGATCTCCCCCTACAATGAATTCACTCAGTTTTGTGTGTTTTGCTCTTGACCTTCATCCCAAAGCGTTCTTGTGAAACAAGATTGCTTTGACATGTTCTTGAATGGGAGGCTACCAAGCAAGACTCTACAGAGGAAGGCAAATGGGAGGCTACCAAGCAAGACTCTACAGAGGAAGGCAAAGCAAACCACCTCTGCTTCTCATTTGCCGGGAACCCCCCTGCTGCCCTGATTAGCAAAATGGGCCTATCCATTTAGACTTTCTGACAGTCTAATGCCTGGTCCATCTAATGGATTGCCAAGTAGTTGACAAAATAATGTTAATGTTCTTCCTTGGCTTGAAATCTCTCTACGTTGTCCTTGAAAGATAATATAATTTAGCCAAAGGGAACAGCAGCCAATTAAAAAATACAGAATGCTTTCTCAGGACCATAATCAACATAACAGATACATGTCAGATTTGATTCCAGTCACTCGAAGTTTCATCTGTGCTACTTCTTTTTCAATCCCTGACATTTTCTTCATTTTGGCACTTTAAAATTGTTAAGGGTGCAACCAGTTTTGTTCTGTCATTTGCAGTCTTGAATGGTTGACATTACTTATGCTACATGAGCCCTTCATTTCCTGAGCCACAGCTGAAATGACTACTTCAGGGTGACTAAAGGAAAAAAGGAGAAAGGTATCTACATCCAGTACTAATGTAAAAGAGGGAAATGGCTTTTGAAGCAGAGTGAAGCTTCACTTGCTGGAATTCTCTCTTGGGTACAATTACAAAATAAGACAAGCCTGCTCTTCATTTGGCTGTCCTAATAGCTGTTCAGGTAAGATGGAATAAATCATTATTTCATTTAGTGCTCATAGGCCCTTTCCACACAGCGGAAAGGGCACCTCTCCACCGGAAGAAATTATGCCAATGGAGGGGAGGGGGCCATTCTCATGGGAGCGTGCGAGCGGCCCCTGCAGAGGCCAGCACAGAAGAGGCGGCTCCACATGGAGTCACCTCTTCTGTGTCCCCCCCCCACTCACTTCATCCTCCAGCATCTGTCTGGAGGGCTGCAGGGACCCACCCATGCTGCCCTCCGACCTCCAGAGGTCAGAGGGCAGCATGCAGGGTTTCCTGGATGACACATCGGCTTTCGATCCCTTCCAGTCTGGCTTCCATGCTGGGCATGGGACGGAGACGGTTCTCGTCGCTGTCACAGATACGCTCCGTATACAGCTTGACTGAGGTGGATTGGCGCTGCTGGTTTTGTTAGATCTGACCGCAGCGTTTGATATGGTTGACCACGACCTTTTGGCCCACCACCTGGCTGCTTCCTGAGTGCGAGGCACTGTCCTTCAATGGATTGTCTCGTTTCTCTGGGACCGGAGTCAGCAAGTGTGGTGCGGGGACCAAGCCTCCCGGAAGTGCCCGCTTTCTTGCGGAGTGCCCCAGGGGGCGTTGTTGTCCCCGCTGTTGTTTAACATCTACATGTGACCCCTTGCTCAGCTGGTACGGAGCTTTGGGCTGATCTGCCATCAGTATGCTGATGACACTCAGCTCATTCTGTTGATGGAGGGGGGAGCGCCACCGCCCCCGCGTTCTGGCTGTATAGCATTGTTTGGAGGTGGTTGCTGGTTGGTTGCAGCAGAGCAGGCTGTTAAAACTGAATCCATTGAAGACGGAGATCCTTTGGCTTGGCCGTGGGGAGGCGTTAAACCCTTTCAGCCGCCGGCCGTGGGAGGGGATCTCATTACGCTGACTTCCTCCATTCGCAGCCTGGGGGTCCACCTGGATTCGGCTCTTTCAATGGAGACCCAGGTGGCCCATATAACCCGGCTATGCGTTCTTCCATATTCACAGCCCCGGCGGCTAGCTCCCTTCCTCTCCCATCACAGATCTGGCCACTGTGATCCATGCAACGGGTCACCTCCAGATTAGACTATTGTAACTCGCCTTCTACGCTGGCCTTCGCTTGCGTTTGATCTGGAAACTGAAGCTGGTCCAGCATGCGCCGCTCTCGGCCTCGGTTCACAGGGGGCTTCTATCGTGATCACATCCAACCCAGCTGCGCAGCCTGCACTGGCTCCCAGCTGAGTTCCGAATCATCTTCAAGGTGTGGGTGTTAACCTTGCTGGGCCTTACGCGGCCTTTCGAGACCCCTCGTGATCTTCGGGACCGTGATACCCCATATAACCCTAATACGGCCTCTCAGCAGAGGCCGATTTACTGGTGGTTCCTGGCCCTTCAATGATGCGGCTGGCCTCCACTCGGGCCAGGGCCTTTTCAGCCTTGGCCCCTGCCTGGTGGAACACTCTCCCTCCAGCTGTCTGGGCCCTGCAGGATCTTGGTGAATTCCGCAGGGCCTGTACCCAACAAAGGACTCACACTCCTTTTTGGAGCCGCAGGGCCTGTAAGACTGAGTTGTTCCACCGGGCTTTTGGAGTGCCCAGCCGCTGATTAGGTGCCCCTTCTACTCTATTCCTCCGGTTTTCGGAGTCCCCCTGTCATCTAGGGGACCCACTTTTGTTATTGTCTTGTTCCCCCTTTTTTGGGAGGGTTTAATCTGGGGTATTGCTGACACCATTTTACTGAAATACTGCTGCGTTTTAAATATTTAAACTTTTAAACTTACATTTTAATTTAATGGGGTTTTGTTTATATACTGTATGTGGAATCCATGTTGTACACCGCCCAGAGCCCTTTGGGGATTGGGCAGTATAGAAATCCCATAAATAAACAAACAAATAAAATGGGCAGGTCTCAGCAGCCCTCCAGACCTATGCTGGAGGACAAGGTGAGTGGGGGGGGATGGGAATGCGCCACCTTCCGCACGGTGCGGTTCACACCACAACAATGGGAAGGCGGCGCTTTCCAAAAACCTCCCTCAAGAAGGGAGGTGGAAAGCGGTGCCTTCACGCCACTCGGGGCCACACAGGACAGCGCTGCTGCGTTGCAGCATCACTGCCTGTGCGAACAGCTGCCCAGGGATGGCGTTTTTGCCATCCCTGGGCCACTGTAAATGGTCCATGCAGGAAGGGCCAAAGTGTCAAAGAACGTGCCATGAAGTTGCAACCAACTCATGGCCACACAACCATGGAGTGTTCAAGGCAAGAGGGGAGGAGAGGTGGTTTGCCAGTGCCTTCCTCCATGTAGCAAGCAGATTGTTATGTAAATTATCTCAGTAATTTTGAAATGTCCCTACAAGAGGTAATTCAGGATTTGCAAAGGATGGGAAATTCAGTTCCCTCTATCCCTCCTCACTGCTGACTAAAGCTAAAGTTCTGCCCCTTCTTTGCTTCTTCTTTTCCCAATAGCTCATGTTCCTGTGATGGGATCTAGCTCACCTCTCACTCCCACCTATAGGTAATGGCCACAAACATTGTGCAACTTTTTATATTTCTATAGACACCCAAAACACTACTGAAGCCCTGGGGAGGAGTTAATTTTTTAATATAAAGTTGCTATTAAATTTGAGTTGGGTTTTGGTCCCACATTTTTTTAAATATAATTCTTTCACAAATTTGTGTATTCCACTGGGTTTGCAGAACTTAAATTTCTATCTAGACTAGGGTCATTGTGTGCAGTAGACCAGCCACTGGCTATCTGCAGTAGACCAGCCATTGGCTATGAAATACAGTAGAACCTTGGTTTTCATTGCTTTCGGTTTTCATTGCTTTCGGTTTTCATTGATTTTTTTCAGTGAAAAATTTGTCTCTGTTTTCATGGATTTGCCTCAGTTTTCATCAATTTGCAGTAAGGTGCAGGGGTTTGTGGAAAAAAGTCACCTGGCAAAGTTGTTGCAGGCCGTGTCTGTAACTTGTTTAATGACAATGTCTTGCCCCATTTCAAACAAATCTTTAAGAGGCAGCAGAAACAGACCTCTTTGTACAGCTTTCTGGTGCGACATTGGTCCCCTGGCTCTGAAGCTGGCCCTAGTTTTATTGTTTGTTACTGTTTTCAGCATTAAACACTATGTTTATTCACCAAAAAATGTGTTTTTGGTATTTTTTTGGAGTGCCTAGAATGGATCAATTGGATTTACATTGATTCCTATGGAAAAGTTTGCCTTGGTTTTCATCGGTTTCAGTTTTCATCAATTCTTTTTGGACAGATTACCAATGAAAACCAAGGTTCCACTGTACAGGGTTTATTAAATGGCAGACATGGAGTCATTGGCCGTTTCCGCCCACCCGAAGACGCTGGGACCGTCCGCATGGACGGTCCTGGGAGGAGGCGGGACGCCAGTGCCGCGGAGCCTCGCCACCCCGCCGCCCCGGCGTGTCCCTGGGGCTCTGGCACGTTGCCGAGGCCTGGGGACACGCCCCCTGGCCCTGCGCGCCTGCTCCAGTGGCGCAGGCCAGGGGGGCGTGTCCCCAGGCCTTGGCGACGCACCGGAGGCCCAGGGACATGGTAAGTGCCGGGTGGGGGAGGCGGCGTGAAGCCACTGCCGTTCGCTCAGCAGCGGCTTCACGGCAGCGTATTCCTGATAAGAATGCTTCCCAGCGTTCTGGGAATACGCCGGCTGCGGGCCAGTCGGGCGGCGCGAGGGCAGCGCGGCTGCGCAGCAGCTGCGCCCCCCGTGCGAATGGCGGCCTGGAGACGGCGTTTTTACCGTCTCCAGGCTGTCATTTTCTGCCCGTGCAGAAACTGCCTGAGAGAGACCAAATGGCTAGGCCAAGACAACCTAATATGTTCTAGTAAAGGCAAGATTTGAACCAAATCCTTTCAGATGCGGTGCTCACTACACTAGTTCTTGATCTTCCCCCCAAAAAACATTCAACCATTTTCATTCTTAGTGGTCTGCTGCAGAAAAGGGAGTCAGAGAAAATTCTCCTCCTTCTGGTGGCCAAGATGATTGGGAGACTCTAACCCATTATATGTACTTTCTGCTATTACCAAATGTGGAAGTTCTTTTCTTTTTCAAGCAATTGCAATAAAATGCAACCATAGATAATTTTCAGCAGTCTTCTGCAGACCTTCCCTGTATTGCAATGATGTTAGTGGTCTGCTTCAGAAAAGGGAGTCAGAGAAAACTTTCCTTCTTTTGGTGGCCAAGATGATTGGCAGACTCTAACCCATTATATATACTGTATCTCCTTTCTGTTATTACCAAATGTGGAAGTTCTTTTCTTTTTTAAGTAATAGCAATAAAATGAAACCATAGATAATTTTTAGTAGTCTTTTGCAGGCAGAGATTCCCTGTACTACAATGATATTAGTCCCCTACTATTTTAGTCTGGAAATTTGACATTAAGCAATTAGGCAATGGTCACACTGTAAGCACATTGTTAAACAGGGAGACTTAAATACTGAACTTGCCACATCTATTCATTAAACTATCCACTTGCTCTTGGGGAAAAGGTTACAAGAATGGTGAGATCTACGCTCAGACACTCATAGAAACTTTTCAAGTCTTCATTTGGCTTCATGTTTAAAAAGTGGGATTAGCCTTCCTTGCTTGAATTGCAAAGAGGTTCTAAAGGTCTTGATAGAACTCAGCAATAGGTGACACAGGATTTGAATTATGGAGCTCTTTCAGAAGGCATTAAGGACAAAATATACAGAAGAACATTTCATTCTGAACAGGGATAGAGGATTCTGATAAGACATAAAGATATCACCCAGAAGAACATCTGTACTTTTGTCAGCTTCTGTTTTTTTTTAAAAAATCCCACCAAATATCCTTTATTTAGCAGCTCAGCACTTTTTATCTTCCCCACCGTGAGTCACTGGTGACCCTTTGCAACTGTGCGTAATTAAATCTCACAGATGCAATAAAGGCCGATGACATTCTCAAAAGGAGAATTAAAAATTAGAGTTCTGACAATCTCACCTTGGGAAAAAAAGAGAGAGAAGCTTTTTGCAAGAACAAATTTCCCCTTGACTTTTTAAACTCTCCGCTCTATTTCTGCAGAGATGATCAAATGTGGATTTGGGTTTTTTTTCCCAAATATATAGCTGCAAAATATATATTGCAGGTGACATGGAAAATGGATGCATTTGTGTTTTTAATGTGCATCATAACTATGGTTATTTTAAATGTTATTCATGTATATTGCATATAGTTGAAATATATGCCACTAAATGCAGATATAAGAGATTGATGGTCTGGTTTATTTGAAAAGGGGAGCCTGTGTGGCAGACTTGAGGACCTATTAGAAAAAATGGGGAGAACCAGAAAACCAACGAAGACAACCATCTTAAGCAGATTTACTTAAAATCCTACTGTGGCCTATTCAGAGGATTTAACTCCCTGGAAACTGTTCTTGGGGTTGCACTGTAAGTAATGTGTTCATGGTGGAAATAATTCACGTGGGGCTTCCATAGGAGTCATGTAGGAGGAGTCCTGTAAGACCATAGGAGTCCTGTGAGACTTTCAGTCTGAGAGTTGAGTTTGGAGATCTTACACTTCTAAAACTTGCAGCAAGTGGTGTTCTTTCATGAGTTGCATGACTTTATATGAAAATCCAGTAAACTGGGAGAGTGTGGGCAGTGAGAACTTAAGGAAGGATAAAGCAAGGAAGAAAGCCTATGAGCTCATATCAAAACTAAAAATGAATAATTTTCAACTGGGTACCTTGATGTGTTGCTATATGTCCACCCAATTCCCTTAGACCCAATTCCCCAGCCTCAACCAATTAAGGAATGGAACAAAATAGCATCCATAATGACCCTCTAGGAATTTCCCCATATTTCTGTGGCTTTTGCCAGAAAAATTAAGGGAAATTATTAAAGAATCATGCTGAAGTGATGTGAAATTTCTCTCAAATTCCACGTTCCTCAGATATTTCCCTCAAAATCTATTGGCATTTTCTGAGAAAGTGATGACAATTCTGAGATCTATATGGTTTTCCAGCAGGTGTGCCACACCACCAAGTCTTGCCAAAGGAAAATTAGTCAGACCAGCAAGGAAGCCTCCCATCTGAAAAGAGGAGTGTTAAGGAATGGGCTCACAAGCCCTCCCTATTCTTTCTGTGTGGATTCTTCCCCAAGTCTCCACTTGGCAACATGCCCCTTCCTTTAATTTACCTGGGGTGCTAATTACAACATGTGAAATCATTAATTTCCACCAGTGATTCTCAGGAGTACCTGCAGCAATGCAGAATCATATGTCTAGCACTCTGTGCTTGTGTTGCCATTTAGTCGTCTGGCCTAGTTGTGCCTCCTGTTGCCTTTCTACAAGCCAGCAGAAGGGCAATCTATCACAGCTTCTAACTTTAGAACGTTCATGTCCCAGGAATGGAGAACTCACATGCTGCCCCTCTTCAGAATCAGACTCCCCTCCACCGTCCCTGCAAGCTTACCTCATCCCCTGGCCTCCGGCTCATCGCAGAGGCCACGGGACACGCCCCCACAGGCTGGAGTGAGAGCTCTGGAGTTGCAGGCCAGGGGGTGTGTCCCCTGGCCTCTGCGATGAGCTGGAAGCCAGGAGACAAGGTAAGCTTGCAGTGATTGTGTGGGGGACATGGCGCCTTCCAGCCACTGCTGTTCACATGGCAGTGGTTGGAAGCCACTGTTTTCGGAAAACCTCACTCGGGGAGCGAGGTTGAGAAACAGCGGTGCTATTTTTGGCCCGTGCGGAAAGGACCTCAGAGTACTTCTACACTTCCCTCCTCCTTTCAGACTCCTCTAAAGAAATTACTCATTATGTAACAAAAGTTGGTATAATGTCATGTGAAATACAAAAGCAGATGGTTGAGCCTTCAAATAACTCACACCCCCTTTCCCCATTGTGAAATGTGTGAGAGATTTTGAAGTGTTGCATTATATTATAATGGCACATATAATTCTTTTTGTTGCTCTTGTTATTGTATGTGGCAGTTTTATTGTTTTTATTCATACTTTTTGAGCTTATCCAGTGTTGAAAATAAACTAAACTGAATTGACTAAAAGAAAAAAAAATAGATGAAGCTCCTATGAAGTACCCACTTGGCAATAATAGTTACAAAACTAAACAAAAGCAGACTTCTGCAGTTGTGAAACTGAGTAAATGCAATAAAGTCCATCAAATATGCTTCTCTGATTCTGCAAAAGAGAATACACAATGTTTGAAAAGTTTCAGTTGATGAATAGATAGATAGTCACAAAAATACAACAATATAAAAACAGCTAGACCAACAAAAGAATAAGAACAGAGAACAAAACTTAATTACAGCTCTAAATATAGATAGCTAATAGAATAAAAAATATGTTCTATAAGGGCATAAATCGATCAACTGGTGTTCAACAACAATTATTGTTTTCTAGTTTTTTAAAAAAATATTTAAAATCTGTCAAATTATGAACTATTTCTGTCTTTAAATTCAATTCCCTTCAATGGCATATATATTTTTTCTGTCTTTCAGTATCACAGTATAAACACCAATGTGCACTAGTAATCTACATATATATAAAAAAGCTAACAGTGTTTTTGTTGACGATAGTATAACTCAGTAACTGCTGAGCCAATTCCTCTGAAAATTCCCAGCCACTATAGTCAGCCAGGTGAGAGTGTTCACATACCGGAAATTTTACACCTGGCCCAGGTAAAACGCCTTTTTCCTGGCGCTCCATGGTGAAGGACATGCAGCTGCCTGTGTGTAACTGTCACCCTTAGAATGTTCGTGCCCTTAGAATGTTCATTCAGATGGCCAGAGATGAGCACTGGAAACAGTACATAGGCAGTAATTCGAGTGGAAGTGAAACACATACACACACATACACATGAGGGAGAGGGAAGGGAGGGAGAGGGAGGGGTGGCATGCAAGGGAAGAGAGAGAGGGAGAGGAAAGGGATGGGGGGGGAGGCGTGCAAGGGAAGAGAAGTGAGAAACGGGAGACAGTGAGGGGTGGCATGCAAGGGAGGGGAGGCAGGGGGCCCAGCATCTTGATATGACCCACCCACCCTAGCGGATGTAAAGGGAAGGGAGGGGAAGGGTGGCCTGCAAGGGAAGAGAAGTGGGGGAGGGAAGAGAGTGAGGGGCAACATGAAAGGGATGGGAGGGAGGGGCCAGGCACCCTAGATTCCCTGAATACTGTGGTTACAGTTAAGAAAACCAGGCACACATTACTCAGGAGTAAGCTCGGTACAGGAACCGTGAGATACTTTGAATGGCTGCGTCGCGCCCCTCAGAAGGTTTCCTCAGAAGCGACACACATTGCCACCAACCAAACTTACTCCCAGGTAAAGGATCATGACCAGCCAGCCTAGATGTGTGGGAGGGGTGCCTTTCCATTCCCTCACCCCCCCAAGGAATGCGGGCACACACATCAATGACATTGCACAATATCAGGCCGTGTGTTTGCATGAGCATGTACTGCTGGCCTCTGCAATTGATTTGCTGCTACTGTTCCTTTCCCATTTCACCACAATAAGCCACAGCAACGCATGGCCGGGCCACACTAGTTCTGAATAAATATACTACATTTCCACTAGTACACTCCATTTTATTGCTTTATTTACATTTATGAATAGTATCTGAAACATAATTTGACAGTTATCTTGGAATTCTTGATGCACAGCCCAATCAGATAGGGGGCTGAATGGGCTGTGGAAACTGCATTGGGCAATGCCAATACATTTGCCCCCTCTGCTGGCGTATGGAGCACCCCCACCAGAAGAGAGGGCGAAGGTCCCAGTGGCTGGGCACCCCACAGCTCCAGAGTGGCGAAACCCAGTAATAGGTGCTGCTCCAGAGTAGTGCCAGTGTCTGAGTGGCTAAGTGCACTGGGGGTGGGGCTGGACCAGAGCGTTTCTGGGGGTGGAGTTGATTGCATTTGGCTCCCACTGGCATAAGCCTAATTCGGTTATAGGGCAATTTGGGCAGCAGGAGGATTTTCTAATCACCCTCGTGATTGCATGGGGTAGAAAATGGGAATGTCAACTCAATGCATGGCAGCTGTGAAAAAGGCAAACTCTATGCTGGGGATAATTAGGAAAGGAGTTGATAATAAAACTGCAAGGATTGTCATGCCCTTATATAAAGCAGTGGTGCGACTGCACTTGGAGTACTGTGTTCAGTTCTGGTCGCCACATCTCAAAAAGGATATCGAAGAGATAGAAAAAGTGCAGAGAAGGGCAACGAGGATGATTGAAGGATTGGAGCACCTTCCTTATGAGGAGAGGCTGCAGCGTTTGGGACTCTTTAGTTTGGAGAGGAGACGTCTGAGGGGGGATATGATTGAAGTCTATAAAATTATGCATGAGGTAGAAAATGTTGACAGAGAGAAATTTTTCTCTCTTTCTCACAATACTAGAACCAGGGGGCATTCATTGCCAAGAAAATGCTGGGGGGAAGAATTAGAGGGACTAATAAAAGGAAACACTTTATTTCACGCAAGGTGTGATTGGTGTTTGGAATATGCTGCCACAGGAGGTGGTGATGGCCACTAACCTGGATAGCTTTAAAAAGGGCTTGGACAGATTTATGGAGGAGAAGTCAATCTATGGCTACCAATCTTGATCCTCCTTGATCTCAGATTGCAAATGCCTTAGCAGACTAGGTGCTCAGGAGCAGCAGCAGCAGCAGAAGGCCATTGCTTTCACATCCTGCTTGTGAGCTCCCAAAGGCACCTGGTGGGCCACTGCGAGTAGCAGAGAGCTGGACTAGATGGACTCTGGTCTGATCCAGCAGGCTAGTTCTTATGTTCTTATGTTCTTATGCACTGCCCAGAGCCCCTGTGGCGGTGGCATGGAGCCACCTTCACTGCACCATCCCTGGCCACCTCTGCACTCCCCCTAATCTGGATGGCACTGTAGGTCCTTTGTTCACCAAACTCACTAGTTTTGCTATTGTTGCATAGTCCCTTCATCTGTTTTCCCAATTCTTTAAGCTAGGGCATTCTTCCATCTTCCAGTTTGTTGTAAATACCACTCTAGCTGCAGCTGTCAAGTACTGAAACAGTTCTTCATAGTTTCTTGAAAGATTCTTTGGTAATAGTCCCAGTAACAGTCTTGGCTTCATAACAAATTTAATGTTTAAGATTTTTTTTGTATTCCTGCATGTTTTGTTTTCACTTTCTTACAAGTCCACCACATATAGTAGAAGGAGTTATCAACTTCTTTACATTTTCACCTTTTCTCTTTGTAATTCTTAACATGTGAAATGTTCTTAATGGGTAGGAAGTATTATGATTTTCTTTTCTGCTGGTTGAAGCTGTTTGTTTTGCACATTTGCTCCCTGAAACTCTGCAATCTGCTTTGGGCAGTGAGTAAAGAAAGATTGAATTTGGAAGCATTCCTTTTTTTTTTCTTGAAGATGAGCTGAAAGAGCCATGACAGTAGTAGGAAAGGACTAGGCCATAAACTTCCTTTTATTTTAGTTTATTCCCATTATTTCCTCTACATCTTAAGTTAATCTAGCAATAAGAATCCCTACTCATATTTCTTATCATGCTTCCTTTGGTCTTGCTGGCATCTCTGGACAGGGATTTACGATGAACAGATTTCCCATTTTGTTCTTTTTGGTACATGTTTTGATTTTTGTCAAGAGATTGTTACCAACTCGTTTGGTTTTGACTTTTAGAGATTCATTTGTATGTTGTATGTGTGTAGAGTTGGCTCCATAATGAAATCATCTGAGTGTAGTAGTGCACTGCCGACCCAGCAGCGCCGTAGTAGAACGTTGGGACGCCAACGGACCTGCGGCCTTGCCGGTCGCATCGCACCCCCACTCCTCATCCCCCCATGAGTCACGGGTCATGAACTGTCTGACTCAATCACCGGGCGCAGGGACAATGGTCTTGCCCCCAGGTGAGGATTAGGCTCAGACGCGTACGCTCCTCTCCGCACGTAGCCAGATGAGATCATGCATCACATGATGATCTCCCGACCTCCCGCTCCCCCGGAACTCCCCCCGGTCCTCCCTCCTCCACGCCCCCAATAGGGGGACTAACAATAAAGGTGCCAGGAACCCGGCAGGCGGGAGACTCGCTAGAACACGGACCTCCGGTCTCCAGCTGCTGGCGATCTCCACCCAGATGTTATCTCCAGCGTCTGCGTCTACGTTCTTACGCTGACCCGGCGTGGGTGGAGCTACAAGCTGGTGCGAAACCGGGAATCCTCGAACCTCCACCCTGCTCACCGTGCAGCCTTAAAGGGAAGGGCGCGATACCGAAGTCCGCTGGATCGAGCATCCAGGGACCACCCGTTCCCGGTATCGCCTGTCCTCTGGATCGGCGCATCCAGAGACACGCGTCCTAGGACACTCTCTTGTCCGACGGAACACCGGTGAGTATGGGGAGCTTGCAAAAGCAGGCGACTTATGACAAAGCACGTTGAAAGCGGAACTGAAAGCGTTAACGAAATGCGGCAGGAGTCCCGGTAAAGAAAGAGGGAGAACTGCGCCAAATTGGTTGAGGAGATTGAAGCTCAGTGTCCATGGTACCCAGAGGGGGGGACGGTGAATCTTAAGGACTAGGGGAAAACATCGGGCGCACTCTTCGCACAGAGCCTCGCGCGCCGATGTCGCTGCTACTGACGTGGAGACAATGTTTTATGTCGCCATCAGCCTGCCAGACCTATGGCTCCCCTTGCTGTAGAGCTGCCCTCCTTACGATCTTTTCACCTTCAATTTCAACCCGAGATTTTTCTCCTATCCACTAAATTGGGCGCCTGTCCTCCTTCTGCCCCCCCTAAGCTCCTTCACCCATTTCAAACTCTCCCGCGGCTCAGCCGCCCCTCCCTTTGCTCCGCCTTCATTTTCCCGAAGCCACTGCACCTCCGTCAGCGCCACGTAATGGCGCGGGTTTCAAAACTCATCGCAGAGCGTGGCCAAGCTGTACGATCTGCAGAAGAAAGAAACCCTGGCGGAAGAGCGATGCCGAGATTCTTGCATTGTGCCCGTCCACTTCACAGATGATACTGAGGGAGGGTAAAGCGTCATCCGGCGGGTTGTCGAGTGCAGCCCCTGGCTAAGCTATAACATCCTTACCGGAGCTCCGCCAAAGCAATGCGGGACGTAGGAGTCACTAGCCCCTACATTGAGGAGAGGCATGCTGGAGGCCATCGCGAGGAACCACCTAATGTGGTTCCAGATGACTGGAAGACCACCTTTCGCATGCTCTGAGCCCACTGCACAATTTGTGGTCTGGGAAAGTGAGTTCGCCAGCAGTGCTTCAACAGAGCAGCCACCTCTGGCGGCGCCTACACCGCCCGCTCAGCTTTCACCGGTTTACGATGCTTTTGCCAATCCCAGCGATCCAGATTGTCCTGCCTAGGGAGCCACCCTTACGCGATTGCAGCCTCTGGAGTGCGCCCTATAAGGCATTTGTCAAAGTCCCCAATGCCGGCCAGCCAACCCAGAGTTTCTCCTCCATCCGGCCAAAACCCCAAGGAGCCCTATGCCGAATTTGTGAACAGGCTCAGGAAGCGCTCAAGAGGCAGGTAGATGGCGAGGAGGCCCAAAGCGAAAGGCTCCTCGTAAATTTTTCTGGTAAATGAGGAAGCGCTTCCACGGAGTGCGCCAGAGCAATCACGGGCCTGGGCAAAATCCTGAACTGGCCCGACATGCTTAAGGCTTGCCAGGACATCGGGTCCTCCACCCACCAAGCTAGCCTCCTTCGCCGCAGCACTCTCCACCGGCCGAGGGAGACAGTCTCAGGATGACTGCTTTAACTGCGGCAGACCCGGACACTTCCGAAGGGAGTGTAGGCAGCAGCCGGTGGGGGGGCCTACAACCCCGATGGAGGAGGTCCTCCCAGGAGGAAGAGCCACCCTAAAACCCGGTGCCCACGTTGCCAGAAGGGCTTCCATTGGAGAAAGCGACTGCCCGTCGGGAAGCTCCCAGCCGAGGCGTCTCCCCAACCCAGGACCAAGGAGGAGAGTACTAGAGGCAGACCCAAACGCCAAGGCCCTGCCAAAACCACCCCCCTCTCATGGCATCTCGGCTTCGCATGCACCCAGCCCATCTCAGCTTCAAGTTCCCCCACGAGGTTCACCGTCGCCCCAACCCAGGTATGGCTGAGCCCATCCCTACCGGGACTATTGGGCTGGTGCTGCGCAAGGAAACCTCCGCCGCTGAACAGGGACTGTTCATCGTCCCGGGAGTGATCGACTCCACGCTGGGACCCATCCATCTCCAGGTCTGGACAAACATCCCACAGGAGCTGCCCGCGAGGAGCCAGCTGCGCTCAGCCTGATTCTCTTGCCCCATGCACTGCACCGCTGCCGACCCAATAAAGGCTCTGAGCCCCAGCAGCCAACATGAAGCAGCCACCTACACCACCGTCGCTTGGCGGTGGAGCAGCCTATCGGGGAGCTCCGTCCATATCTGGAGCTGCGCGCATAGAAGGATGTAAGTTCAAAGGGCCTGGTGGACACCGGCGCTACGATGTTACCGTCATCAGAGCAGCCGAGTGGCCCGACCAGTGGCCCGACCCGAGCTTGCCCGCACATCTGGGGGGTGGGGGGGAGACAAACCCATGAGGGCGGAGCCAGACATCCGCCAGCTCACGGTCAACAGCCCAGGACTTCGAGCGGCAGCTCACAGTCCGCCCCATTGTTTTAGAACATCCATGTCAATCTCTGGGGAAGGGACCTCATGAAGGTCAGGTCAAAACGACTCTGGTCTGGGACGTGTAAAGCCGTCGCAGATCGTTTATCCCACTCTTGGCCTCCGAAAATTATATTCTAATTTCCGCAGGAGAGCTGTTTCCCTCTCCCCTCCTCTTCTCCTTCTGTTTTTTTCGATAGCCAGTAAAGGCGGGGAGGGGCCAATTGGCTGACTAGCCCTCCACTGGATTAAAATCTGGGCCCGTCCACCGATACGCCCAGCACTTGTCAGGACAGGCCCCAGTTTAAAAAGGGGCTGCCGCCATTATGCCCCTAATACCCACAAGGGAGTTGCTGCAAACACAGATCCTCTCATGATTTGGGTGGCGTTGGTGTTTGCCGCGGCCTTTCGGCCCGAAGCCGCCCCTTAAGGGAGGCGGTCTCGGCCGAGGCGGTAATTCCCCGAGATAATTCGATCCACAAAATTTAGCACCATCCAGCTTCCTGCATTAGCCACCAAGGTCATGGTAAAGTGCAGCACTCCCTTGCAAAAGAAACCCCCCCCCTTCCTTTTTTTTCCTTTGTGTGTCGCGAGGAATTTGCCTCTAATCGCCCGATTGCTTCATTCCCCCGGATGCACCCATCCCCCCAAAAGGTGCTTCCAAAGAGAAAGCCCCTTTGTGTTGCCCTGATTAAGCATGCATACCCACAATCCCCCAGGACCCGCCTGTTCCCTCCCCTCGAGGCTGCAGCACCCCTGCAGCCTTGGCGCTTTACCCTGATGGCGGCTCTGGAAGCCCGATTCCCACCAGGGAGTCATGCCTGCACCTCCCTACCCTCCCTGTCAAACAACTAAAAGAAAGAGAGTGTAGAAGCTTGGCCCCCAGGAGGAGTTGCATTATTAAAAGCAACCTTCACAGGCTGCAAAACAAGCCTTCTTCCTTCCCTATATTAAATCATAAACACTAACTTCGATCGATCTCCCATGCCATCCGGCTCTAGAACTGCCAGAGCCTGGCGGGAGTTCCCTTCCAGCCGTAACCTGGGAAAGGGGTGTGTGTTTCAGTCCCTCTTCACTACAGGTTCCCGTGGACTCCGATTACGCCATTGACAGGCCAACCCATGGAATGGCGCCAGGAGGAAACCAAACCCCATCATCCGGAGATGGAGTAGCATCTCTCTAGAGGATCCCGTAGCGATCTCAACAAGGCAGCGCCCGTCGCCAATGCCCAAGACCCGAATGACCTGGGGAGGCGTCAAAGGCTGACCACCAGCCAGGCCCTAGAGCTGCTGCGCTGGCTTAAGACCACCCCGAGACACCCGAGAACCTCTGTGCGCTCTCTTTGCGATCATCACCGCCAACTTTCGGCGGCCACCCCGTCCTTTGCCTGCTCTGCTGCCTCCTGCCCGATGGCGATCGGCCACCCCTGTGAGAGCTTTCACCAGACCAACATCACAGGGAGCAGTTTGCTGCCGCTGCCAACGTCTCATCCCTTCTGCCTGGGCCCAGTACCTGGGAGTCGGGGGGAGCCTGCTAAGCTCCTGCCTGCTCCCCGTCTGCAAAGCGCCCGGAGACTTCCCTGCGAGGAGTCTGGGCTAAGCCCCTTCATGAATGCCTCATCCATCCAGGTACTCTATGAGAAGCCGACTGGGGACCTGTCGTCCAAACCCTCCCGGCCGGCTCTCTCTCTTGTCCACCAAGACTGCTCGCTAAGCCCAACCGAATCCCCAACACCTGCGCCCGCATCACCGAGGCGCCCAGCCAATAGCGAGAACCGACCCGGGCCCATTCATCGGCTCTGAAGCCAGCTGGAACTTCTGCTGCTTTGCTACCACGGAGGACATTCCCCATGTTGGAAACATCCTGCTCCCAGGGGCTGGTTCTGGACCTGCCGCGGGAGAAGAGCGTTCAATTATATTCCCGCCCGACTCTCTGCGGGAACTCTTTGTTGCCTCAGTGCAGCCTCACCATGCGTCCTACCCCAGGCTCCACCCCGGGAGCCGACGGCCGCCCGCCGCCCGCCCGGCTCGCTCTGCCTTTCGACCCCTCACTGTCCAGGCTGCCGCGGTAAGCCCTCTCCGAAGCAGAGTTCGTCTCTCCCTCCACAACTTCCCTAGTAGGAGTCCCCGGACTCGCTTCCCTACAATGCTAAGACTATTGGCCCGGCTGGCCTGTGCCCTTGCGAAGAATCCATCAACTCCACACACCTCCACCGCTCTGGGCCCTGGCCTCCGAGGCAGCAGGAACTTAGATCAAGCGACCCCCCCTGAACAATCGTGCAGCTATTGATTACTTGTTGTTGTTACACCACCAAGGTTGTGAGAATGTACATAATATGTGTTGTTTTAATCTTTCCTGATAATTCCCAGATTGATTCACATGAAAGTCACGTGAGCTGCAAGAAGTTGTATCTAATCTGAAGTATGATGTTTTGCCCCATTGGTGGAACCAGCCCTCTGGAGCTGGCTGCGGGGAGAGAGATGGTTGAAGTGCTATTGTACAGCTCTGCATTGGTTTAATTGTGTGCCTTATTATCGGATCTTGTTTACGGATTTCAATGCGTGTCTAATATTGCCTGTAGCGTGTTAGTAAGGAGCCCCTCAATTTCCACTTACCCCGCAGCCAAGTTCCTAATGTTACACAAGCAGCTTGGTCAACTTGACCAAGCAGTGCGGAGGAGACAAAGCGTCCCTTTAAATCGCCCCTTAGCATTTGGTCCCCTTTTTTCTAAAATGTAAGGAGGAAGATGTAGTAGTGCACTGCTGCGACCCAGCTTGGCGCCCGTAGTAGAGCGTTAGCAGGGCGTATTAAGCGGACCTCTGCTTGGCCTTGCCCGATCGCATCGCACCCCCACTCCTCATCCCCATGAGTCACTTGGGTCATGGAACTGTCCTGACTCAATCACCCGAGGCGCTTAGGGACAATGGTCTTGCCCCCCAGGTGAGGAGATTAGGCTCAGGCAGCGTCACGCTCCTCTCATGTAGCCAGATGAGATCATGCATCACATGATGATCTCCCGACCTCCCGCTCTCCCGGAACTCCCCCCGGTCCTCCCTCCTACACGCCCCCAATAGGATAACAATAAAAGGTGCCAGGAACCGGCAGACGGGAGACTCGCTAGGAACACAGACCTCCGGTCTCCCGCTGCTGGCGATCTCCACCGGATGTTATCTCCGCGTCTCGTCTCGTTCTTACGCTGACCGCGTGGGTCGACTACATCTGAGGTGCCATGTCAGAGTTTGTGCTAAGACTAACCCAAACACAACAGCTTTCAGTACTCCAGAACTGTTCATCAGTCTGGATATTTTTTTAAAAAATGGGACAAGAAAAAATATCTTTCAGACTGAGACTTAAGGTTTCTTTGACTGCATTTCATGTAGGATGCTTTGCAGACTTCAGTGGGCCCAGAGGATAACTAGCTGTGTCTATCTCTCCTTTTTCATCCGTAATCACTGATTCGTATCTATCACGTGACACACTTCTGAGGAAAATCTATGAGGACTTTTTGATTATTGGTTGAAAATCTATGAGGACTTTTAGATTCCTTCTGAGTAATATTCTGTAGGATTTGTTTGATCTCAAAAAAGCACACTTCATCCTGTTGGAATATTGGGAAGAAACTGGCAGGGAGAGTAGTTTGACTCTGAAGTTCTGAGAAACACCAGAGTGATGATTAGGCTAGAACTTTGCAAGCTTTGAAAGAGTTAAATAAAAATTTATGGTGACTGTAAAGCATTTGCCATGACTCCCAGGTGAAAAGCAGAGCTGTCAGCTAATCATATCAGCCTTTGATTCAAACACCAGCTCTACCCAGCTGCTAAAAAGGCAAAGTAATGGAAACAAATTTTAATGTCACCTGCAGATATGGTATTCAGGGAATGCAGGCTTCTCTTGCACGCTCAAACACACAAACTTGGCATTAATCTATATTAATATATTCATATTGGATTACTGTGATTTGTGTGCACATACACACAAGGCAAACACATCCCGTGTTCAAAAATAGACAATGAGATTAAAAGGAGGTAGAAAAACTGCAGTTATGATCAAATAGCTTTGATGATTTAATGACTTATAATGGCTTTGCTGGAAAACCAGACTTGTAATTTAATGAGGAAGAACTTGTTGACAGGCACATATGGGAAATAGACACAAGCAGCATGCCAGTAATACAGCAGGATATTACAGCGAGAGTGCTTATGGCTTTGATTTGCGTTCCGGTGCACTTTGGTCCTATTAGGAAGGACTGAAGTAACATCAGGCTCCTGGTTGGGAGAAATTAAGGAAAGGATCTAATTGAAAACAAGCCTGACACTTTCAGATTCATGACTGATTGGGCATCAACTTATATGGGGCAGCAATTTTCTAAGGTGAAGTATGCTCACTAATAGCGAGTGTTGGCCTGTTCTTGCGCTTTTCAGCCCAGCTGGAACTTCAGATGAAGCTCTTTCAAACATGCCTGTCAGCATTATCAGTGGCTAATGTCTGTAGATGAAAGACCCGGGGACTGGGGCCAGTAATAGAAGTTGGCAACCCTATTTGCAGGTGGAAAAAACTGCTGGAAGTTCACATACCTCTCACCAGAAATGGCATAGCATCATTACAGGCATTATTTATTTAGATTTTTTCCTTTTTGTTGAGGACTTAAAACATGATTCTCCCCTCATCCATTTTATGTGTGGTTGGTTCAGCTGAGAGAGAATAGTTGGTCCAATGTCACCCAGGGATTTCCATGGCAAAGCAGGAATTTGAATCTGAGTCACCAATCTAGAGCTGTTTTGAAAGCCATTATATCTTCCCAGGGAACCCTAGGAACTTCAATTATGTGTGTGTTGTAGTAGACATTTATCCTGATCACTTCATAAAACTATAATCTTCTGGATTGTTAGGGGCAAGATTGTAATGCAGAAATAGTTGCAGCCTTTGGGTTGTTGTATATTTAAATTCCTGATAGAAAAACTTAGCTGAATACCACCTTGTTTTATCTATTAGGTTCTACTGAATTGTTTTGAAATCTTTTTTTTCAAGTGGGATGTTTGAGAACCGGCTGTTTCACTTAGCCAATTGCATGTAAATTGCAAACAACACCAAAAGCTAAGATGCAAAATCCAAATGAAAGATTTTTGTGTGTGTGTGTGTGTGTGTGTGTGTGTGTGTGTGTGTGTGTGTGTTTTCAAAGTTCTACTTGGATCATAAATATAAGTATCCATTTGTGAAAATCTATACTGGCACCTTTGTGGGATGATTCAGTCCAAGCATATGTGGTAGAAGGATCAGTACTCTCTTCCAGCATTTGGTTTCCGTGTGATGGTGATTTCAAAGTGATTTCAAAGAGACACTGGCATACCAACCATTGATAGATCTTCTGGTCCTTTCTCCCACATTTTCTTCTCAGTTAAGAAGATATGAAGCTGAACAAAAAAAAACATTTTAAATTATTAAAGTCTCCTTTTCACAGACTACGAGGGGTGAATGGATGTTTAGTGAATCGAACTGCCAAGAAGTGCATTATACTAAAGATTTAAAAATCACCTGTGTGGGCCATTGTTCAAGGACTTTGTCCTCCAATAATCATTTAAATATGAAGTATAATGAAACAAGGCACTTCTAATTGATATGAAATTTAATAGGGGTTTTGTGCTAGGATTCAATTGAAGGTTCATCCGTAGTGGACAATACAATTTAGAGGTGTAAAACAGAATGGGAAGAAATTACATTTGGAGCTGAGAATTAAAAATCCATGTCCTGTAATAGAAAACTAAATTAACCAATATTCACTTTTTCTTGATGGCAGAAACCTCAACCCCTCTGCTCCATTCCATTACATCATCAATTTGAACATTCTGATTTACTTTAAATTGGATGGTTTTAATTGGCATAACACTCATACTTCTTGTCAGAAGCAATTCAACCGTAGCAAAATCAGAAGTTGGAAATGCTGAGCAGAGGAAAGAACAGATGAGCAAGCTGCAAGTATGAAGTGCCAAAAGTTATTTTTTCAAATAAAAAAAAGTTGAACACCAACATGACAGAATGATAAATATTTAATGCAGCCCACCATCAGCATCTGATGAAACAACTACCAACCTTTATGCCAAGCCTATGGAACAAGGATCAAATCCTCCTGTGGACTTAATTACCTCATGACACTGGTGTAGTGGTTAAGAGTGGTGAACTCTGGAGAACAAGTTCTATTTCCCCACTCCTACACATAGCATCCAGGATGGAGGGCAGCATGGTCTAGTCTGATCTCATTAGATCTCAGAAGCGAAGCAAGATCAGCACTTTGATGGGAAACCATCAAGGCAGGTTAAGCAGAGGAAGGCAATGGCAAACCACCTCTACTTCTCTCTTGACTTAGAAACCATTTGCTAGTGCTGCCATAAGTTGGTTGCAATTTCATGATGGTATTTCCATACCTACATATAGTATTTAGCATGTCTTCAGCGTAAGAGACAGAAGCCCTGCTCATATTACAGTGAAAGCATACCCTGTGATCTGAAACAAGAACCACTAACTGGATAAATGTGCAATGTCAATCCATCTGTACATGTATGAAATGTAACTTGAGAATTATTCAATACACATATCAAGAAAACTCAAGGGTACATTATACATGGATTGTTCTTGTGACTATTATAACTTGTGAACAGAGCTAGAAAGAAAGAGAGAGAAGTAGGTTTGTTATTGCCTTTCTAGGTATCACTGACAAACTATAGTTGTTAATCAGTTTTCTCCCCACATGATTTCTATTAATGATATTGCTCCCTTTTATACAGTATTCCTGCTTATCTTTCAGGTGACAGCTGGCAGTTTACTGTGTGAAGAAACACAGCTCTAGACATCTTTAACAAAAGTGATGCATCAGGCATGTTTTTAGTGCAGGCATAATTTCATGCACAGTTTTGTTTGGCTGGTTGGGGAATTGTGTGAAATGCAGAAAACTTTCCAAAATATGTTGCCTTTCAGTGATCTGAAACAATCCACCACTCATTTAGACTGGAGGGAAAACTCATACAGGAGGATGAAAAATGCAAGCTCAACTGCAAGGCACTCTTGTGGGGAGTAGGGGAGAGAAATAAAACTTTAATGTCAGCATGGCTTACTTTCATTCAAGTGGTTTGGTCTTCACATATGTTAGAGCTACATTATGAGCAAAGATCTTATGGCGCAGGCAGGAGGAATCTTTTCCACCCACTCGCTCTGTGGCATATATCTGCATGAATAATCAAACCCAATGTGTTGGGGCTTGTACAGTCCATTGTTGTGTGAATATTTGAATCCTGCTGTAGTGACAAGTAAAGGAAAACTAACAATCAGATATTCACAATTTGTAAGCTGGCTCTGTACATGGAGAAGAATTAAGTGAAATTTGATGCATCTAGTACTTTGTGCTTTCATGATGGCCGATAAATCAGCTCCTGGACAACAAAACAAAACAGAAACAAAATGAGAAAAGGATTGGAGAACTGGGGACTGATGTTAGTAAGAGTGTTTCAGCAGTAGAATTGGCTGCCTGGGGAGGTGGTGAGCTTCTCCTTACTGGCAGTCTTCAAACAATTGCTGAATGAACATTAGTCAGGGATATTTTAGGGTGACTCTATACTGAACAGGAGGTTGGACTGGATGGTCTATGTGACCCCTTCCAACTCTATGACATAAAAATAATGCCTGGAACTCCTGTTATAATTGTCCCTATTAATTATGATAATAGTGTTGCATTTGCCTAATATGGAAGAGTCCTGTGTTTTTGATCAAGTCAGCTGTTTCACCCAAACTCAAATTTCTTGTCATACCCCTCCCCCAAGTGGCTTTTGCCCATGTGGGTCCCATGATTCCCAGTGTAATTTTTTGGGGGGTAACTTTTCCTCTTTTCACCAAGGGAAATGATGTTTGGATCTAACCTTGTGTGCCCTTCCACTTTAGGTCACCATAATTACCCCACCACCACCAAAAAAAAATCCATGATTCTTCTGCATTCTTAACACATATGACATGTGGTAAAGCTTTATAATTTATTGTCTTGCTTGTGCACTCTTGGTAAAGAAGAATTTTGTTAGCATCACTAAAACACATTCTGAGCAGGTAAACATATATGGCTAAATATATTGAGTGGGCAAATATTTGTATCTAAATATACTGGTTTATTAATCTGAATGGAGAAATCATGGCAGAGTTTAACAGTGGCCATTTATACACATGCAGTCACCTTCACTTTGAGCATACATTCCCCTTGGGTTTGATTCTCTGTTACACAGATGTGTTACCCTCTTTGGCACGCCCCCCACTCTCAAATCTGAGTGCTTCGTAAGTTTTTCCCCCCTCCCTTTTCAGGAAAAGCAAAGTGTTATGGTTTACTTCTTCACCCATAGAATAGCAGTTCTTCCCACTCCACTGCCCAGTTTCCACCCATACCTCCTCCATGTTGGGATAATTGGAGGTTTTTTGAGGTTCCCATGCTCAATCTTTTTTTTAACAGTGCTGTGTACTGATGCTGTGGTGAACCCAGTGAAACTGACAAGACTCGAGGGGAATGTTTCAAACCAGACAGCCTCAGGACAAGGAGAGTGGGGAAGGGTGGCAACACTTTACGCAGAACACAGGGGAGATCACTGCCAACCAACCAACCACATACCAGCCCTGCCTCCCCAGGGGAGTGTCAAAATGTGTGATCTATCAAAAAAACTAGCAATGAAACAAATGGCTCCCAAACAAAACAAAACCAAAGTTAGGCAACCTTTGAAAATACATGGCAACACAAAAGAAGATGCAGAGGGGGAATGGCAGATCAGCCTGGATAGAGACACTTGAGGGGAAATTGACCAAACATAAACAGAAAGATGTGGGGAAAAGAGCAAAGATTGTGAAGTGACTGCTTCTCAGCCACTCAGTAAGTGTTACAAGCAGAAAGGGCCACTATTCAAGATTAATTCTCCTCATTCTCTATTTATTGTTAGATTCAAAAGAGAAATATAATGCATGTCCAAGTGGTTCCTCAACTATTCTTGCACGACTATCGTTACTCAAAAATGGCCATTAACAAGTTGTGTTGGGTGATCATGATGCATTTATAAATTCAAATATGTTCTTCTAAGTATATGCTTGGGAATTATGCCTAGAAATTTATTGGCCCAGAAAATTGGAGGGCACAGTTATAATTTCCAGTGAATGATGATTTGTGGAAATAAACAATAGACAGCATAGAATGTGGAGCACCACAGAATACACCTAATTAGCAAGAGATGACATTTTGTATAATTACCATGGGACTATAAATATCACCAAAACATCAGAATATTACATTTTTTTAAAAAAATGCCTACTTTTCATTTATTTTTGAAGTCACACGAGAATGACTATAATACATGGTTGAATGTTGGTGATATTTGTTGAGTTCAATTAATATTGAGTGCCATTAAAGATCTCATCCATCTAAAAATACGAATAGGAATCAAGCTATTAGAGGGGCATCCAGACAGGCGTAACTTGAGCAGGTGCCCTGCTGTCAGATTGTGCTCCTCAGCCTGTTCTAACATCTAGTGAAGAGTGAATAAGGCCTGGACTGAGTTGATCAGGAGTTTCATCTGTGCATGCCTTGGCTGTGTTGTGCTTTCATCTCCACCCCTCACTACTGACCTTCAAAAGCAGCTCTTTCCTCCAGAACTTTCCATTGACCTCAGAAAAAGAGTGGGAGAGAGAGGAAGTAGCAGCCACTGCCATTGGACAGAACAACCAGACCAACTGGGAGGGAAGGCAGCCTATGCAAGAATGTTTGTTCTAGTCACCTGAGCCATCCACAGTGGCTGCTGTAGGTAGTTGAGCTGGACAGTGTAAATCAGGACAGACAAGAAGGCCCTAATCACATCAGGATAATAACATTGGGCAGCCATTTCCAGGGAACAGCTGTTTTCCCTGGCATCCACCAGCAGCAGCTGGTCACTTCACATGGGCTAAAGGGATTGTCATCCATATGGGCCTCCCAGCTCTTGGAATTGCTTTTTTCTGAAGCTCGCAAGTGGCTGCTCAGGGTAGGGGAGTGAAAAGTGGGGGGGGGGATCTGCTTACACTACTGCTTTTAGCTAGCACTACTTACCTGTTTCCAATGGGCCTGGTTTTGTGTATAAGAAACTTTGAAAACTAGGATATCATCCAGATATGGGATGCTCTAAGTGTCTCTTCCTACTTGCTCTCACTCTGTGGTATTTGATGGCTGAATCTATTTCACTATCCTTTGCTGTAGCTAACCAGAAGCTGTAGTGGTGTCCTACTGCCTTGGCTCTTGCCCTCCAAAAATCTCTGCCTAAGTTGGTATCTGGATTTCCATATGCCATTTTGAAAACATGCTTGACCATTTCTGGATAAAAATAACTTAGTGTGCTATTTAATATTTTGTTAATAACTGTGGCACCCAGTTTGTACTTGTTTGCTCATATTAAGTGCTTCTCCCTTTTACTCTCAGTTCCAACACCCATGCATCTCCATGATGCCTAGTCTAATTCAATCTTTTTAATGAATGTATTTGAGATAACAAATATTATTGTTTTACTCTGAAACTTGAGCCCTGATGGTCTCCACCACTGCTGTCTTGTTTTTTGAAAGTTTCTGAACACAATTCCTGATAAAAAGGGTTTCACCAAAGAAGAGGAGGTGCTGGGTATCTTTGCCTATACAAGTAACTTACATCCACATCCAGTTCCATTCTGGACCTGACTATTCTTGTTTGTCAAAAAGAATGGTTAGATTTTCTCTTGCATGTGTATTAAAGGTTATAGTTTCCCAAGCTTTGTTATCTCTGGCTTTTCTCCCCCATCAAATATGACTCACAGTTTGTTGTAGACATAGATATTTTACAGTCTCATAGACGCAAGATTTCAAATGCTACAAGATTGAAATGTGTAGTGACAGGTGCCTTTGTGTGGCATTATGGTAGACTTGTGGCTAAAATTGGCCCAGAACTCGTGATTATAGGCTTAAACAAAAAAGATTTTACATACATTCTTTCTATAAGAAACACATAACATGATTCCAATGTTAAGAAAATGGAGGGGGGGGGGATTGTTAATGTTTTGTTATACAGGGAAAATAACCCTCTTACTATCATCTGTTCCATCAGAAACCTCTGTGTAGTCTCTTCAGTTTCTGACATCTCATTAGATGTTGCATTGTGCTGCTCTCAAATTGGCAATGCAATGAAGCTGAAAACTCTATGCATTTCAATCTTTTATTTCCAGAAATCTACAGCAACGACAGTCAGCCAGTGTTTAGCGCTTTTAAAGAGCTTAATGCCACTGTCTGCACGCCACCAGAGTTTTACCTCAGAAAATAGATTTTTGAAATAATTTTGTAATGACTAACTATTAAAAACTATGACTACTGGGGACTGTGTGATATGTTGCAGATATAAAAAAGTGAGATACAAAAGAATGCTGAATCTGAGGGACTAAGTAGTCTTGTAAAAGAGTGGAAGTAACTGCAGGTTTTTCCTTAGGATTAGTGATGTTTTCCAGATTTTTTACATTGACTTATGGTCAGAATCATAAACAGTTGTTAGATAACAACAGACATGTACAAACACACATTTTTTTCCACTTTTTCATATTGTCATTGGTGAGGTTTCATCCTGTTTTGTTAAGAGTATGTGACAAACTACACAGAAAAATAGAGTTCTAAAAGTGTAAGAGACAGTGGAACAAGGTGCTATCACAACAGAATGGGGAAAAACTTCTTAGGAAAAGTGCACTGATTTGGTAAGCTGACTTGCTCTCTAATTGGTGGAGCAACCAGCTGACTCAGAGAGGGAGGAAGTATCTCTCTGGGCACTTTCGCTCATGCAGAATATTACACTTTCAATCCATTTTCACAATTGTTTGCAAGGCAATTTTGTTATTTTGCACAGTAAAAACCAGCTGCAAAGTGGAATGAAAGCGCATTATGTAAGGGGGCTTTGTTTCTGCGTGCTCTCTCAGTCCATTTTAATGGTTACTTTCCTTCAGTGGCACATACATTTTGCTAAATAAAAAGAATGCCCCTTTTACATCTTTAGTACCACCATGTTGGTAGGCACTTCATCTGCTCACTCCTCCTCTATTCTGTTAGGAAGACAAAAAAGTTTATCCAACTGGATCCCTTGTACATTTATTTTAGTTACTGGATTCATCCTAATAAGTCTGGTTACCCAGATAATGAACTCATCAGTTTGGGATATCATAAGTGGTACTGTCACAAATTTTGCACAAAGCTGTCCACTCTCGAAGACTGATAGTCTAGAGGTTAATAATTCCATACAGTATTCAAACTCCATTTTCCAGTAAATCCTAAAAGTAGATAAAGCATAGACTACACAAAAAAGAGAATTATGTCAATAAAAATGGAAATGCTATATTTAATGTTATTGGAGGTTGACCTAAGTCAGATATATCTAGTCAGAGATGACTGATGTTCAAAGTGGGGTTTCATCTCCTTGTTCTTTAGGCCATTTAAGGTTCAAGGCAAGATCAAAGGGTCATGAAAAATGTTCTGATCTTCATGGAGAAAATTGTCCTCCAGGCCTATTCAGGAAGACATGGAAAATATGAGGGACAGTAACCATTGTAAGGAGAACAGACATGAGTACATCCCACCTTTCACCCAATCATACAAAGAGATCAAACATAAGTTCAAGAGTATTTGGCCTAACAGGATAATGAATTCAGAAAGAACTCTGAACTCAAAAAATGTTCAGAAATGATGTCCCTTGAGACACACAGTGGAAGGAAGTAACTGACCAGCTTGCTGGTCAGGAAGGTCAAAGATGAGAAAGAAAGAATATTCTTAGAAACAGAAGGGACTTTTTCCCCTCAATACAACTGAATTTACAATGAACTCAGGGCAATTATTTGTCCAGAATGTTAAACTTAAACCAGCTGGCTAAAATTCTACTCCCAGTGGGAAATGAACAGTTGAACTCTGGGAGATGTACATCTTTCTTGTATTATCTGCCACTGATTTGTAGCACATTGGACAAGTCACATTAAAAAGCAACTGTCATGTTCACACATCATGCTGATGTGTAATTTTTGGTAATGTGGTTTGGCCAACAGTGCCTGAGAAGTTTAGATCCCATATGCTCATGATGTAAGCATGTACAGCAGGATTCTCCTTACTCAGAGAAGTACATAACTATTCATATTTAGAACCAATTGAATTCTTCACAGCCAAACTAAAAATCAGTTGGATCTTGCATGAGGACCTTGTGAGGTCTGGGGAAGAAGCCCTGGTCTTCCTGATTCTCTCAGCCATCTGGGTGAAGGTTTTATTCCTCAGTGTGGGACTCATGTTGACTAATAACCATGTGAGTCAGGAAGCAGAAGTGGGTCGGAAGAAGGGAGAGAAACTTCTGCCTCCCGCCTCTCATATAAGTTCAGCACAATTGAGAGAGGAGGAAGCAAGAAGAATTTTGTCCCCTGACTCCTTGGTTGCAGTCTTCCAACCTTCATGGTAGTTTATCTCCATGGGACCCAGGAATAAAGTTTCTCAGTGTTGGAAATGGCTTCTGGGGTGGAGAAGCTGGACAATATGTGGCCATCAGTGCTTTTCTTTGATTGATTGTGGGAACCAGGCTAGGTATAGAAAGACACACAAAATTCATCAGCAAACTTAGTTTATTGTCTTATGAGCTCCCTCAAAAGACAAGGTTCTACACTGTTCTACATCTGGGTAACAAAAATGAGAAGCACATACTGGGTGGGGAATATACTTCTCAATGGTACTGTGTGTGGACAAGATCTAAAGGTACAGGTGGACTGTAAGCTGGATATGAGCAGAAAGTGTTATGCAGTGGCAAAAAAGATCCGTGAGGTCTTGGGCTGGATCAATAGGGTTGGATTGGGCTGGATCAATAGGCATAACATCCAAATCACAAGATGTCATAGTCCTGCTATACGCCACATTGGTTAGGCCAAACCTGGAGTATTGAATGCAGTTCTAGAGACTTTACTTCAAAAAGGATGCGGACAACATGGAGAAGATGCAGAGGAAAGCGACAGAGATGATCAGGGGTCTGGAGACCAAGCCTTATGAGGAAAGGCTGAGGGACTTGGCAATTTCTAATCTGGATAAGAGGAGATTAAGGGGGAACATGATTGCTCTCTTTAAATATCAGAAGGGCAGTCACTTAGAGAAGGGCAGTGAGCTGTTCCTGCTGGCAGCAGAGGATAGAATTCACAATAGGGTATATAAATTATGGACAGAAAGGGACTGACTGAACATTAGGATTTTTTTCTTTACAGTGAGAGTAGTTCAACAGTGGAATTGGCTACCTAGGAAGGGGGTGAGCTCCCACTCATGGGCAATCATCCAGCAGCAGCTGGACAAAAACTTGTTAGGGATGCTCTAGGCTGCACCTGCATTGAGCAGGGGGTTGCACTTGATTGCCTGTATGGCCACTTCCAATTCCATGACGCTATGATTGTTTGATTCTATGAAATGGTAGTGATGTTGTTGACACAGTGATTTTCCATTTTGGGACAATGCATTTCAGTTTCAAAATATGAGCATTCCACTTTTCTTGAACCGTTGATAGGTGAAACTATATTGGATGTAAATGGAAGAGGGCATGTGACTCAATTTAGCAGTTAGTTTAACCGAAGGAAATTTTTCAATATGGGAAATATAAAGGAAGGTCAAAGTGAACTGTGCAAAAAAGGTATAACCATTAGGGTATTTAACTGTTCCTGTGGTGGCCTAGGTCTGTCTGTCTGTCATTTAGATTTATTCCCTGCCCTTTACCACAGCCTCAGGGTAGATTACAATAAAAGCCATAATAAAATCCCATACAATAAAAACCAATCCTAAAACCAGTGGTGGGATTCAAATAATTTAACAACCGGTTCCGGTGATGGGATTCAAATAATTTAACAACTGGTTGTTTACAAGCACCATTTTAACAGCCGGTTCTGCCGAAGTGGTGCGAACCTGCTGAATCCCACCACTGCCTAAAAGCATAAACATTCTGAACTCCAAAACTCCCACCCCAACAACCTCCAAAAGGAGGAGGAGTGTATAAGACACCTTGACCCCCCATCCCAGCATGGGTGGTGGTGGTGGGGGGGGGGGTCAGTCAAACACCTGGGTGAAGAGGTCAGTCTTCCAATGGATTCTAACATATACTTGTCAGGAATCTTGCTTGAACCTCTGGCTACCCAAAGGTTGGTGTGGAAATAAAATGGAGGTGGAGAGATTCAAGTTCACTTCCTCAATCCCCGTAGAAGAAGCTTTAGGCCTTGTGATGGCACAAGGGTAACACAGTGCATGCAAACATCAAGATATATGCAAGAAATCTGATTTTTTTTTAAAAAAAAATCTACCCCACTTGCCTCCTTAACTGGAAACTCAAAGCAAATGACAACCTTGCTCTCCTCCTCCATTTTATTAACACAACAACTCTATGAGGTAGGTTAGACAATGAGTGACTGGCCCAGACTCATTCACCTGGTGTGGAATCCACCCAACTGACCACACAAAGCTGTGAAAAAGTAAATGGTTTTATTTTCTGCAGAAAATAAAATATAATTGACACAAGGGAATAAAGCTCCATAGCTTGTGCAGTTTTCCATAAGTTTACATTGTGTGTATATACTTTTCTGCAGGAACCGGCTGCTGACTTCTTTTGACCCATGTGATTCTCTTGGGCCATACCCCAGACCTCCTGCCAGGACTCGAGAGGAAACCTGGAGTAATGTATTCCACCCCTTAATTTAATAAATGACCCACCCATGAGCGTGAATTTTATTGTGCTAATAAGTAGCAGCCACCCCTTTGTACAGAACAGAACATTTCTCTAAATAATGTTTCTAGAACTTAGGAAGCATCATCATAGAGCCATCACAGAGTCAGAGGGTCTGATTAACCTCACGCTTTCTTATCTCCTGTAATCTTAGTACATGCACATGTCTGTTAGGCCATACATTTTGCAATCTTAGTACAATTTGCTTTCAAAATAAGCAAAGAGCAGAACATTTATTCTTTACAATTTTTACCTCTCCTTCTTAGCTTGCATGTTTTTCTCAAGGAAGGGTTACTCTCCCAGAGGTCACTCTCTCAAGGTCACCCAGTAAACTTCCACAGAAGAGAAGACATTTGAATTCAGTTCTCTGAGATCCACTGACCACTATACAGTTTGTTTTTATAATTATTTTTTTCCTAAAGAATTCGAGTCTGATGCATATGTGAAATGCCTTATCAGAAGTTCTGAATGTCAGCCCAGCATTTACTCTTTCTACTTTACATTTGAAGCACATGTGCAGAAAATTACAGCGGGTTCATTTTCATTGAAGGAAAGTTACTTTGTGATTTAAATATCACTTTATACATTACTGTTTAAAGGAAGGGGAAATAAAAGAAATACAGAAGGGCATTTGATATGGATTTGAGCATAAGAGGATTACACATTGATATTGGTACATAAATTACACACAGGAGGAGCTCTCAGAAGCACAATTTTTTTTTATAACAGGCAGCTCTTTTTAAAGCAATGTGATTGAGATTTCTGTACTGCCGAATACAGCTGGCTGTGATTATTTTAACAGTTAGAGTAGCTGAACATGCTCTAACCCAAGCTGGGCATAGGATCTTATTTGAAGACCCAGAAATTCTTGACAACTCTTACAAGTATTATGTCACACTACACAGGGAAGCCACTGAAATCCAAAAATGCCTTGATAGTTTCAACAAAAAGGAAGAGATTCTGAAAATTAACAAAACCTGGCTCCCAGTACTAAAAAAAAAAGATTCTACAACTTATCTTCCCTCCATCACCTCACCTCACTCCAGTTTTTGAGATGAGTCACACACATTCAATCCACCAGTACACATACAAATGCAACTACAAAGGAACTCTACCTGGACACTTGCAAATGTGCATCACCCCCTCCAACCTGAGAGGAAGACAAAACACATACCCAATCACACAAATCACTCCACACTGTGCCATGGACAGAAATACATATTTTTGTGGCATGCCTTTGAAGATGCTACGCAATCACAACTCTCAACCCCCCAAACCCATGATAACCAGGAGCTTTTCAATTTATAATTTTAATAAATACATCAGGTTTATTGCCTCTTTTGAATGATTTTTCATGAAACTGCACAAGTTTTGCCCTGCCAAGCTGAGTGCAAGCCATTAGCCTTGGATGGTATATCAGCAGTGGTGGGATTCAGCAGGTTCGCACCACTTTGGCAGAACCGGTTGTTAAAATGGTGCCTGAAAACAACCAGTTGTTAAATTATTTGAATCCCACCTTCGGAACTGGTTGTTAAATTGTTTTACTCCCACCACTGTATTCTGATATAAAGTTGTTCAGAAGAAAATAGGAATACTCAGGTATTTGTAATCCTGTTCTTCTACAAAGGTTCAACATGCTGTTGAAATCTTTCTTCCTCCTTACTGAAACCTAATAGAAGGGACCATGGCTCAATGGTAAAGCATCTGAAGGTTCTGGATTCAATCCTCAACATCTCCTAAATATTATCCAGTCTTTAAAAATTTCACCTCAAGTTTGGAGTGACCATATTCCTCTTGTGGTTCATCTGTCCTTATGCCCATCAAGAGCTGTGACTACATCCTGCGCTCTTTTTATATCACACAAAATCAAGTGGAATGAGCATACTAGACAGGCCACTGACTTTCTTCTTCACAGTCCTCAATTGATGCAATACAGATCTACTCTGATGTCACCCTTATCCTTGGATAACTGCATTGCTAAATTTGAGAATCTGACTCAATCATTGGTTGTGGCCCTCGCAACTCCAATCAAAGCCCATGTTCCCCCCAAGGCAACTTCAGATTCCAACTTCACTGTGGAATGGAAGGTAACCAAAAAGCATTTGAGAAAGATATTTTCTATCTATAGGTGCCAGGGTGCTGCTAACCTACCCGAGGAATATTTTACTCTCAAGAGCCATCTAGTACTCCTTTTTCATGAAAATTGTTGCAGGCAAATTAGTATAAAGTGGAGCGCTCTCATTCAAGAGACCCAATCGAATTATTCCAGAGGCTTTTGGTGACTAGTCACCAATGGAATGTGTACATCTGTCCCTTCTGTCTCCAACATTGACTCCCATACCTGGCACATGTATTTTTGTGACCTGTTTGGTAATGAGACAGACATCTCCAATTGGGATGGTTTCGCTTTCACTGGGGATGTTCCCTGTTGGCCTCCAGTAACTGAAAATGAAATTAGGTTATTACCAGTAATTAATGACCTTAAATCTAACAAAGCACCTCGCTCATGTTCACCCAATGTTCACCCAATAAGCTTCAGGGCTGAGAGAAGGTTTTAACACATCTCTCTTTTAAAAATTGTTCAAATATTCCATAGTTTTTCATCTTGTTGCACTATAATATAGATCTCATAGGGTATGTTGGTCACAGTAAAAGGTACTTCATTTTTTCTGGGAAAGCAGCAGCTATATAGGCCAAGTAAATATTAAAAGATTTATCTTGTGTTACTAAAGAGCTTCTCTTTTTTCCTTCCTAGTATCTGTGACTTTTCCTTGCAGATGAGCTACAAAAATGATGCAATAGCCTGATCTTCCACTTGGGAAAATGAATTTTTCATGCAGTATTAAAGAGACATTCCCTTTCTCAAAGGAACATCAATGGATTTAAAGAAGCAACCATTTAAATGCACCAAGGGAAAGATGCATCAGAGAGCAGCCTTCATGGTATCATGCTTCCAGCTCAGGGCCTTAGCTCTTATAATCATACAGGAGATGATTTGTTTGGCACCAAAGTAGGGCTGGCAGGGAAAGCAATCCACTTCAGCAAGCAGAATAGAAGGTACTATTAAGAAGCATCAAATAATTTACCACTACAGGGAAGGCCCAATTTGGATGTTTTGATCCAGACCAAAATGTCTTTTCTCCAAGGAATGTCTTTCCTCCTGGGAGGTTAGAGTCCGTGAGGTGTCGTAGTTAACATACAGGACATGAGGCAGATCTAGGACCAAAGTCCAACACTGGCTTGAAGCCTGAAGCTCACTAGACCTTGGGCCATCCACTGTTTTTAAGAGTATGACACTTCATAAGAACATAAGAAAGAGCCTGCTGGATCAGAAAAGAGTCCATTTAGTCCAGCACTCTGCTACTCGCAGTGGCCCACCAGATACCTTTGGGAGCTGATATGTAGGATGTGAAAGCATTGGCCTTCTGCTGCTGCTGCTCCTGAGCACCTGGTCTGCTAAGGCATTTGCAATCTGAGATCAAAAAGGATCAAGATTGGTAGCCATAGATCAACTTTTCCGTAAATCTGTCCAAGACCCTTTCAAAGCTATCCAGCTTAGTGGCCATCACCACCTCCTGTGGCAGCATATTCCAAACACCAATCACGCGTTGTGTGAATAAATGTTTCCTTTTATTAGTCCTAATTCTTCCCACAGCATTTTCAATGTATGCCCCCTGATTTTGGTATAGTGAGAAAGAGAGGAAAATTTCTATCCCATGCATAATTTTGTAGACTTCAATCATATCCCCCCTCAAACGTCTCCTCTCCAAACTAAAGAGTTCCAAATGCTGCAGCCTCTCCTCATAAGGAAGGTGCTCCAATCCCTCAATCATCCTTGTTGCCCTTCTCTGCACTTTTTCTATCTCTTCGATATCCTTTTTGAGATGTGGTGACCAGAACTGAACACAGTACTCCAAGTGCGGTCGCACCACTGCTTCATATAAGGACATGACAATCTTCAATGTTTTATTATTAATTCCTTTCCTAATTATCCCCAGCATGGAGTTTGCCTTTTTCACAGCAGCCATGCATTGAGTTGACATTCCCATGGAACTATCAACTAAGACACCCAAATCCCTTTCCTGGTCTGTGACTGATAGCACTGACCCCTGTAGTGTGTATGTGAAGTTTGGATTTTTTTGGACTTCCAGAGGTTATGGTGAAGATACTATAGGAGAAACAGTATAATAAAGAAGAAGATATTTTTACAAGACAGAACCAGTTCATGGATTTCCAGGATTCTTGATGAGGGTGAGCAGAGTATACAAAGCCCAGGCTGAGTGAAACAGATAAAAGCATTTTCCACATGGACCATATATCCTGGGATAGGGAGGTGAAACATCCTGGTTCGGCCATGACTTCCACATGGCTTCTGGGTCTAACTCGAGCCTGCCCCGCAAGATTTCCAATACCCCACACCTTTCAAAACCGATAAATTGGCAGTTCTTTTTTTAAAAAAAACTTGTCGATCCTGCTCCCATGCAAACACTGCGGGAGATGAACCAGTTTATTTTTCCCACCTTGCCACCTGTTCTCCCCACCCCACACCTGCAGCCAATTAGAACGTCAGAAAACCAGGACTGTTCACACATGCACGGAAACGTTGCCGTGGAAAATAAAACTAAACTGGGGGCCATGCGTAATCACCTGAAGTTCTTTCTCCCAGTTTGATTGTGATAATGGGCAGCCATGTGGAGGGAGAAACTGAAATAGAGACATCCTGGTATGTATGATCCCAGTTTCCCCCCGGGATATTATGTCTGTCCAGAAAATGCCTCAGTGTTTTCTCTGTCACAGCTACACAAACATGAAAGACTTTTTCTGTTGCTACAGAACTGATAGGGTATTTTCCCATTCATTTTTCTTATGCATTTCCTTCTATTGTGTGCCTCTCAGAGGAAAGGAGATGTTATTCAAATGGCAGCATAATTAGGATTACCAATTTCAAGATGGAACCTTCAGACTACAGAGATCAGTTTTCCCTGGAGAAAATGACAGTTTCCAACGTGTGTGTGTTCATTGCTGCCAAGTCACTTCCAGTTTACAGTGCCCTAATGAATTAATGTCCTCCAAAATGCCCTTTGGTTAACTGCCTTGTCCAGATCTTACAAACTGATGACCTTGCTTGGGTCAAACCATTTCATGTTGGGTCTTCCTCTTGTCTAGCTGCCTTCACCTTTTCTTCACATTATTGTCTTCTCATAATTGGACCAAAGTATGATAGTGTTAAGATTTTACAAGCGCCTGCTTCATTCAGTCAAGCAAGAGTTAACTGCTGAAGTCTCATAACTAGAATCACATGAGCTTCTGGAAAGATCTCTCTGCTTACGGAATAGGGGCTTGCTCCATCCACTCCACACATCATCTTATTCTTCTAGAAAATGCTTATTCTTCTAGAAAAAGAGGAGAGACAGACACACAGGCATAGATAGACTGCACAGGCACCAAGACTGAGCACTTTTTATAAAGAGGGGATTGGAATGTGACAGTTTTTGCTAGCACCTGTTTTTGCTATTTCAGTTTGTACTATCTCTTGCTTGGTGTTCTTCCCAGAATGGCCTGGCCTTGCGTGAGAAAAAATATCAAAGAAGGCTGGACCAAAGTTATCTTGATGTCTGACTGTACTTTTGATATTTAGTTCTCTCAAGGACTATGACTAATCTAGCTATATTAATAAAGATCTTTCTGCTTTCGTGAAGATTCTATTGTATGGACTCAGTTTGTTACACTTGCATAGAGTTTGCTGTTCCTTTATTCAGTGAAAATTAATTTGTTATCTGGTAAAGTTTTACAAAACAACTCACATTCCTGTCCTATTATTTATTCTGCTAATTCGTTGAAATGCAACAGATAGTCTCAGTTTGGTCATTTAGCTTCTAAGGAGAGTTCATAAGAACATAAGAACATAAGAACAAGCCAGCTGGATCAGACCAAAGTCCATCTAGTCCAGCTCTCTGCTACTCGCAGTGGCCCACCAGGTGCCTTTGGGAGCTCACATGTAGGATGTGAATGCAATGGCCTTCTGTGGCTGTTGCTCCCAATCACCTGGTCTGTTAAGGCATTTGCAATCTCAGATCAAGGAGGATCAAGATTGGTAGCCATAAATCGACTTCTCCTCCATAAATCTGTCCAAGCCCCTTTTAAAGCTATCCAGGTTAGTGGCCATCACCACCTCCTGTGGCAGCATATTCCAAACACCAATCACACGTTGCGTGAAGAAGTGTTTCCTTTTATGAGTCCTAATTCTTCCCCCCAGCATTTTCAATGAATGCCCCCTGGTTCTAGTATTGTGAGAAAGAGAGAAAAATTTCTCTCTGTCAACATTTTCTACCCCATGCATAATTTTGTAGGACTTCAATCATATCCCCTCAGCCAGCCTCCTCTCCAAATCCAAAGAGTCCCAAAGTGCTGCAGCTCTCTCCTCATAGGGAAGGTGCTCCCAGTCCCTCAATCATCCTTGCTTTTGCCCTTCTCTGCACTTTTTTCTTATCTCCTGAATATCCTTTTTTGAGATGTGTGGTGACCAGAACTGAAAGACACAGTACTCCAAGTGCTTGGTTGCACCACTGCTTTTATATAAGGGCATGACAATCTTTGCAGTTTTATTATCAATTCCTTTTCTAATGATCCCCAGCATAGAAGTTTTGCCTTTTTACAGCTGCCATGTGCATTGAGTTGGACATTCCCATGGAACTATCAACTAAGACGCTTAAATCCCTTTCCTGGATCTGTGACTGATAGCACTGACCCTGCTGTAGCGCAGGTATGGTGAAGTTTGGATTTTTTGCCCCTATGTGCATCGCACTCTTACATTTTGCTACATTGAACTGCATTTGCCATTTCTGAGCCCACTCACCTAATTTATCAAGGTCCGCTTTTGGAGCTCTTCAAGTAATCCTTTTGTGGTTCTCCTGCCACCCTACATAATTTGGTATCATCTACCGCAAAGCTTGGCCACCACGCTACTCCACCCCTACTTCCAGGTCATCATTTATGAATAGGTTAAAGAGCACTGGTCCCAAAAGCGGATCCTTGGGGACACCACTTCCTCGACATCTCTCCATTGTGAGAACTTCCCATTTACACTCCACTCTTTGTTTCCTGTTTCTCCAACCAGTTTAATCCATAGGAGGACTTCCCCCCTCTTATTCCTTTTTTGATTGCTGAGTTTCTCAACAGTTTCTGGTGAGGAACTTCTGTCAAAAGCCTTTTGGAAATCCAAGTAGACTTAATGTCCACTGGTTCACCTCTGTCCTCACATGCCTGTTTCACACCCCTCAAAGAACTCTGAAAGTAAGTTTGTAAGACCAGGATTTGCCTCTGCAAAAAGTTTCATGCTGACTCTTTTCTCAGCAGGTCTTGCTTTTCTACATGTTTTATAATTTTATCTTTAATGATAGATTCTACTACTAATGGCCTTACCAGGAACAGATGTCAAACTGACTGGCCTTTGTAATTTCCGGGTCCCCCCTGCAGATCCTTTCTTAAAGATTGGTGTGATGCATTGGCCATCTTCCAGTCTTCTAGGGGATGGGAGCCCTGATTTCAGGGATAAGTTGCATATTAAAAGTGAGAAGATCAGCAATTTCTCATGTTTGAGCTCTCTTTAAGCAACTCTTGGGTGAAGATGCAATCCTGGGGCCAGGGGATTTGCAACATTTAGTTTATCAATGGCTGCCAGAACTTCTTCTCCTTGTCTGCTACCACTATCATTCGCTAGTTCCTCGGATTCGGCCTCTAAGAAGCTTGGTTCTAGGAATGCAGGAATGTTCCTCACCTCCTCTTGGAGTGAAGACAGATGCAAAAGAGATTCATTCAGCTTCACTGCAATCTCCCCTGCCATCTTTAGCACACCCTTTGTTCCTCCTTTTGTCATCTAACGGCCTACCGGCAGCTTCCCCTTTGCTGGCTTCCCTGCTTTTGATGTACTTGAAGAACTGTTTGTTGCTGTGGTCTTGATGTTCGCATTGAGTCATGCGTTCCCTCATAATCCTTTTTTTTGCCTCCCCTTACAGCTAACTTGCTTCTCTTTTTGCCACCATTTGTTGTTCCCTCTCATATTCTTCTCATCAGCCAAACTGGACTTCCATTTTCTAAAAGACATTTTCTTTTTTTTCTGATAATTTCTCTCAACCTCTCTTTTGTTGAACCATGGTGGCTTTCTTTTGGACTGGGTGCTGCCTTTTTTTCTAAACCTGTAGGAACACATTCCAGCTGAGCTTTTATTACACTGTGTTTTTAAATAACCTCCAAGCATCCTGGACAGCTTTGACTTCTCTTGGATTTTCCCTTTCAGCTTCCTTTCGTGCACTATCCCCCCTCATCTTTGAGAAATTTCCCTTTCTGGAAGGCGTAATGTAACTCACACTAGTAGTTGCCACTTTGTTCGAATGCTGAGATACTGAATCTGACAGCATTGTGGTCACTGTTCCCTATCGGCTCAACAAATACCTTACTGACTTCCCCTGCAACCCAGGTCCTGGGTTCCCACATAGAATTAGATCTAGGATCACCTCTCCCCTGGTTGGTTCCACAACCATCTGCTCCTAAGCCACAGTCATTTAGGCATAATCCAGGAATGCTCTCCTCTCTTACTATGGACCTTGAACATGCATTTTTCCAGTTTATATGGGGATAGTTAAAATCACCCATTACCACCTACATTCTTTGTTTTGTTGGCCTCTCTAATTTCTTTTCTCTCCATCTCAGAATCCTCTTGTGCACTTTGGTTAGGGGGACTTATAATATATTCCTAATATTAAACTGTCCTTCACACCTGAGTATTGATATCCACAGTGATTCTGTAGGGGAACTCCAGCTCCCCTTGCATTGTCTATTTTATGTGATACTATGCTCTCTTTGATGTAAAAACGCTCCACCCCCAATGTGCCCCCTGTCCCTATTCCTTCCTATATAGAGCCTGTAGCCTGAGTATAAACAGCATCCCACTGGTTCTCTCTCATTCCACCAGTCTCTGTAATGCCCACTATATCAAAGTCCTCGCTTCAAAACTCTGGTAAATTCTAGCTCTCCCCCCCATTTTAGGTCGAATGCTTCTACTTATTAGCATATAGAGACACCTTGTATACCCTGTCTCTGTGTCCTTAACCTGTGATTTATGTGCCTTTACCCCTCAAAGTCTTCTTTGTAAGACACTATCCCTTGTCACATGCACATTGCTATGTTCCTCGCTTGTATATGTGGTTGGATTTAGAAAAAACCTCCCTCTCTGTCTGCATCCCCATAGATGCACTGGCCAGTATTCAGAACCGAAGTCACCCCAGCTCCTGTCGGCTTCTCTCCCCAGTGATCCAGTTTAAAAGCTGTTCTGCCACCTTTTTAATGTTGAGCGCCAGCAGCCTGGTTCCCTCTTTGGTTAAAGATGAAGCCCGATCCCTTTTGTACAGGCCTGCCTTGTCCCAAAAGGTTCCCCAGTTCCTGACAAATCTGAAACCCTCTGCCTTGCTACACCACCACCTTCTCATCCACGCATTTGAGACCCTGTGATCTCCCGCTTGCCTAGCTCGCCCTGCGCATGGAACGGGTATTTGGCGTTGCTTGAGAATGCCACCTTGGAGGTCCTGGACTTCAACCTGTTTCCTAGCAGCCTAGAATTTAGCTTCCAGAACTTCCCGGCTACATTTCTAATCGTCGCTTGGTGCCAATGTGGTCACACAACTGCTGACTCCACCCCCCAGCACTGTCTAAAAGCCTATCTAGGGACGAAGCGTGACATCCCAAGTAACCTTCGCACCAGTGGCAGCAGGCAAGTCACCATCGCGGTTAATCATGCCTCCTCACAAACCCAACTCTCTATATTCCTAATGATCGAATCACCCACTACAAGGAGCCCCCCACCTCCCTGAGGGGTATCCTCAGTGCGAGAGGATAGCTGATCACCAGTTAAGGAAGGGATCCCATCTAAGGGAGCATCTTCCCCCACCTCAGACTGGCACCCTCCATCCCCAAGACCTTCATTCTCCATGACATCTGAAGAGATGTCACCTGGCTGTTAGGTCCCTGATAGCCTCGTCTGTCACCCTCTCTGCCTCTTTCAGCTTCTCCAGGTCTGCCACCTTGGCTTGAAGAGAACGCACACGTTCCTTGAGTGCCAGGAGCTCATTGCAGCGAGGGCACACCCACGACTTCTGTCCTAGTGGCAGATAATCATACATGTGACACTCAGTGCAAAACACTGGAAAGCCCCCATCCCCCTGCTGGCTTTCTGCCTTCATATCTGATTTGTTTAGATATTTAAATATTAAGCTTTTAGTCACTGCCCCTCTGGAGCTATCTGCACATATTATCTGTCAAATATGTCCTTATTAATTTAAAAAACAAAAAAACAAAAAAATTAAATTAAAATTAAAATTAAAAATTAAATTAAAATTGCACGCGCCGTTAGGCGCGCGCCGCTGCTTCCAGAGACTGAACTAAAGCCCCACCTCTCAGGACAAAAGCCCCACCTCTCAGGACAAAGAGGAACAAGAGATGAACTCTGTTAACCCCTGTTAAGCCCCACCTTCCAGATTCAGCAGCCTTAGCTCACAGGAGCCTTACAAGGAGAAAAAGAGATAACCCCTGTTAAAATACACTGTTTTAAAAGCTGTGGCTTTGAGAAAAGCCCTCCAAAATGAACACCAGCAGGTCACTCTGCTCTTCCTGGCCAAGTCCTTTTCTGCTGCTACTCCTCTCTGCTGGTTCCAGAGACTGAACTAAAGCCCCACCTCTCAGGACAAAAGCCCCACCTCTCAGGACAAAGAGGAACAAGAGGCAAAACCTATAACATTGCATCCCTGGCAAATTTTCTTTCTTCCCTAAGATCCAGCTTCCTGGAGCATCATCCCCAAATTATCAGGATTTCCTCAAGATGGAGTTGGTAACCCTAAGTATAATTAACACTGTGACTCTTATGCAGAGTGACATGCTTGTAAGTTTATAGGGTATAATTCTACTTAGGGTTGCAGTGTAGATGACAGAATCCAGGGAGCTAGCTTTTAGATGTCTGATATGACATAAAATACTGGCCATCTTCTCTTATTCTTATTAACTTTTTTCACATGCAAAGACATCATGAGAATACTGTTCCAGATTCAATCAGGCATCAGTCATAATCCTGCATACGTATATGCATCACAACACATTACACATTACAATCCTCAATAGAGTTACATTCTTCCATGTTCACTCAAATCAATAGTCTGAGAATGGTATAATTCTGTTTAGAACTGCACTGAAAATGGCTGTTTGCTTCAGCATAGATCCTCCACTTTTCTGTTGAAGGCCATGATGTGTGTGTCTGTGTATGTTTGACTTGGCTTTTTTTTTGCAAGCTATGCAGAACTCACCACCAAAGATCATGGTGGGGACAAACAGTTTGTTAGCTGGAGGGCTGTTTATTTCAATTGCTGATTGCATTTGGCTTCCTTTCTCTATAGATATAAATCATCAGAAGGGGCCTTGCAAATCGAGTACTCAAGCTGTGAAGCAGCATGCCTAGACCAAAATGAAAAGATGTCTCAAAGAAGTTGGAATGAGATAGGAAAAGATGCTGAAAACTGACCTCAAGATACAGGGAACTAATAAATATTCAAATACTTGCACTGTGCATTGATTGTAAGTAACACTGTAAGATTAACTGAAAGTCAGAATATCTTACTTCAAGCCATGTGAAGGGGACAAATTAGAGTCACACAGGTACTAGTTATTTTTCCTGATCTATTGTTTACATCTCTTCACTTAATGATGTTTATATAGGCATTAATCTGAGGAAAGAGGATCAACTATGTCCATCTCTGTGTAATATGCACTGGAAAAATGGAGAATGTGAATTAGTTGGATGAGTTTAAGGGGTGATAGATAGCTGTCAAAAAACGGACCGGAAAAATGATACAAGACACACGTATGCTGCTAAAGTGGCATTCAATGTATTACCCTCTTATATTTCTAATCATACATAAATTACAAGTGCAACAATGCTTATTTGTATTTCTATTCCAAGTGGACTTCCTTGGAAGGAGCGCAGAGATTTTCTCACGCATGCTGAAACAGTTCACTCTCAGTTTAGTGCACACTCAAAACAGTCCAACGTATTAGTCCTGCTCTTCATATATTTGTATCCAAAACCATAGTCATAGGATATTATCCTGACATTTACAAAGTTCTTATTCTTCAAGAGTATGTTGTTATTCTGGATACGTGGCTGAAATCTTACGTGATCTCCTTCTGGAGTCCATTTAAAGGAGCCTTGTTGCAATGTGGAGAAAAATTCAGCAAGCAAAAAGTTCAGCAAGCAGAAGCTAGTCGCGTAACTTAAGCTTTTCGATGCCTTCTTCAGTGCTCCGTATTTGCCATTATCCTTGTCATTCTAAATCTTGTTACTCTCTTAATGGATGTGATAGATAGCTGTCTCATAGAAGAATAAAACAATTAACTGGAATTTACACATATGACACAAGGAAAGAGAGGGAAAGGCACAGATTTAATCCTCTCTTGGGGTCACCATTAATATATGTGTTTTTCCTCTTGCAGTACAAAAAAGTGACACATTTACTGTGCACAGTTATTGCAAGGTCTGTGTGGGGAAAACGGTAACTAAATATGTGAAGTGATGTACAATTAAACCAATTTTGTTAACATTACAATTATGATATTTAATAACAATTATGATATTTAATAGAGAAAGGGTTTCCTTGTTTTGAAAACTACATACATTCTCCATTTCCAGACGTTTACTCTTTCTTTGTTGATGGAGCTCAAGGCATCATACAACATTCTCTTCATGTTAGCCTCAAGCGAATAAGGTAGATAAGGTAGACTCAGAGAGCAAGATTTAAACCTAAGTTCCCCTGTCCTAGTCCAGAATTCTAAACCCTACACTGTATAGTTGATGAGATCCCAAATGTATGAAGCCAGCATATGGGTAAGTAGAAATATTCATTAAAATTAGTGAACAATTTCTAGATACTTTAATGTTTTCTCTTAATATGAAACAATTTGAAATTTGCTGAAAAATCACCTAACAATATTATATATAGAAGTCAATGTTGCCGTTTAATGATGCAAGTCAATTATGAAAGGCTAGCAGTTAATTCCAGAACATGTTTTGCATTAACCCTATCAAAAACAGCTTTACAATTTTTTAGGAGAATGGTTTTCAATGCAGTTGCTGAGTAATTTGGTAACTTTATTTTGGTGCATTTGCCTTTCATTTCTCTGTTTGAATTATCCCCTAAAAACTCAGATGCCAAGAATTTTAACAAAGTGAAATATAGATGCTCTTAAAGAAGTAAATTGCATTCAAGTCCATCAGCAATATCTGAAGAAATAGATTAGTTGAAGCAATCATAATCTAAGACAGCATCAGTGCTGCAGCTGTTATGCCCCCCCCCCCCCCAGGCAATTCTCAGTAGTTGAAGACAAGACCAAGGTCAGCAGAGATAGTCCTTACTCATGAGTCATCAGATCCAAAAAGGGGCAACATGACCAACAGAATCCACGAGTCCAGGTCAAGGTGAGAACCAAGGATACAATATAAACAAACACAGACAAGGCAGCAGCAAAGAGACTCATTGCTTCCACACATTCTCCTCTTTCTTCGCCCCTTTTAACAGGAGATTGCACCTGGCCATTTCATTTGTCCTATTCCTGCAAACATTCTTCACTGCTGTTAAGGCTTGAGTGATGCAGGGCTGCCAAACGTGCAGAGGCATATCTAGCAAAAATGGAGCCCAGGGAAAAATCTGAGCCCCTCCCCCAATTTTCCCTATATTTTGACTGCACCTCAAAAGAGGATGATGCGCCACTGAGAGTTCACCCAGGAGAAGCATCATCTAGGCAAAGTTCAATACCAGGTCTAGTCCTCAGGCACTGGAGTGTTCAGAAGTGGCTCAAACTCTTTCAAAAGCTTAGAAGATGTTTGCTAAATTGAACTTGAGTGTGGACAGGGCAACAGAAGGCCTCCTGCGGCCTTCTGGTTTGGCCTGACAACAGTTCAAATCGAGCGTTTCAGTTCAGCCAAGATTTAATCTTGGAAAATTGCCAGGATTGGGGGAATCTGAGGAAGATCCCGCACTGTGCCCAAAGCGAGCGCCAAGTCAAGGATCTGCTTTCCCATCCATGGTCCGTTCCATGTGTCTGGTGCACTGCTTCTCTCCACGCCCATGACCTGCTGTGCACCTTCCGAAGAGGAGCTCTTTTGCAAAATGCCCCCTGCAGCAGCAACCCCGCAAGACTTCCTGGTGCCAGAAGCAGCCGCAGCTGGCCCAGGGTGCACTCAAGAGGCTGAAGAGCATTGAGGATCCCCAGCTCTGATAGGGACTCCATGCAGGTGGAAAAATGGCTCGGGGATGCCCCAGGCCCACAACAACACAAGCAAGAGTGCCATGTACAAACGCGTGAAATGACAACATGTTGCACCCTGGCTGAGGCAATGAAAGTAAAGTCCCAAATTAATCATAGGATCTGAATCCTTATATATATATTAAGTAGTGTCATAAGCAGTTATTCACGCCAAGAAATACATTCAAGAAAATAACTGATAAAGGTTCACATAATACATTCTAGTTATTAACTAATGAAAGTTCCAATATCACGCCTGTCCCATGTAGGCTCTGTGAGTTCCTATGTAGTGCTTGTTCCATGTAGGTTAAAGATAATCCACAACTATATTCCTCAAGAAATACAAATAATGTTGGGATACAATCCTCTTCATAGAATTCCAATGTGAAAGAAAGTGTGGAAACTAGAAGTGAGGACCTGGCAGGGGGCACAGTTTTTAGGATAGTGGCACCAAAATTTCAGGATATTGTCCGGCAACACTCCTGCTGATACCAGCCAAGTTTGGTGAAGTTTGGTTTTGGGGGTCCAAAGTTATAGACCCTCAAAGTAGGTGCCCCACCCCCCATTGTTTCCAATGGGAGCTAATAGTAGAAGGGGCTACCTTTTGAGGGTCCATAACTTTGGACCCCCTGAACCAAACTTCACCAAACCTGGGAGGTATCATCAGGGGAGTCTTATAAAGATACCCTGACATTTTAATGCTGATAGCCTAAAAACTACGCCTCCTGCAGGCCAAAAACTGAAAAACACTAAAAATACAAAAAATACAAACAAACAAGGGGGGGGGAGCAAAAATCCGATTTTGCACTGGGTTCCATTTCCCCTAGCTACGTCTCTGCTACCAGACCATGGCCACACAGCCCAGAAAACCCACAATGACCAAATCCCAGTTCAACCTCACCATTGATTCAGAATCAGCAACATTAACTTTCTGTGTTTACTGACACAAAAAGGGCTGAAAGCACTTCAACATCATTTCCTGAATACCCATTCTAGTTTTCAGATGTCTTCTCCATATCAAGTGGCCAGTGATGTCAAAAGCCACACAGGTGTGTAGTAGGATCACAAATGATACATTTCCTCTGCCCTTCCATAAATTGATATTGTCTAGCATACAGTCTTTGTCCAAAAAACCCCCCAGGTCTAATGTCAGATTGAAGCAGGTCATGGAATCAACCAAAGGGATGATGGTAGCAACCACCCCCCTAGAGTAAAATGTTAAAGAAGTATTCATTTTAAGATATTTTATTAAAAACTTTTGTTGTTTAGTTTAGGTCTTTGGTGGTCTTCCATGAATTGCAGAAAATCTCTGCTATGGACTGTTTTAAAGAGAAATCTGACCATGTAGACAAGATTAGATCTTTCCAGGACAAGAAAACTTGTAATATGTAACCCCCTTTAATTCACCTTACAGACCTTTTTGCTGAATTTGGTGTTCCTTGCAGTATTCAGATTGTCTCTGTCTCCCCTGGGTAAGTGTGAAAACTGGGCACAATCTGCTGAGGCAAAAGTGAGACTCCAACAGATTCCCAACCTGCTGAATTTTGTTTATGGGGAGAAAAAGTCCCACAAGATAACTTTTCATGGGTGAGAAAAAGTTGACAACTGGTTTAAAAACTCTTCTAGTGCATCTTTGCAGTTGTGGATTTGGGAGTTGTGTTTTAGGAGTACAGTGACAGAAGGCAATCAGATGACTTCAGCCAGTTTCACTTGTCCAGTTTGTTACCTTCTGCATTAAGCCCGTGACATCCTCGATGCAGCTATTGCAATGTGTGGGAATAGACCCTCATCTACCTTCATCAGGATGAAAGCCGGCAGTGTTAAGGCCTCACCACCTCAAACACCCCTATGGGATTATCACTTAATTGCAGATTTAACCTTGACAGCTGGTGTGCATATGAATGATCTTGAAATCCAAGTGGTGCTGATGTATGTGGCTCTCTGCCAAACTCTATAGCTGGAAATGGAAGAGAGTTGAAAAGGCTTTCAACTAACAACCTTACAGGAAATCCAAACCCTGCACAAAATATGCGGCACAACTTGTTAATTTGCACTACTAAAAAAACATCCATTTAATTAAAAGCAATGTGGTAAAAGAGTTTTGTCAGAGTATTTTTAAAAATTGAATCTCTTCAATGTTTGTTATAATATCAACTCACTTACTGGAAACCTGAAACAAAGCAAACCTATGGTGGGTCTGTGAGGCGTTTTTGTTGCCTTGAGAAAAGGAAGAGAATGTGCTGACTTATGTGAAAGCACATTAGTAGGGCACATTAGAGGGCCAGTGTGGTGTACTGGTTAAGAGCAAGTGGACTCTAATCTGGAGAACCAAGTTTGTTTCCCACTCCTACATGTGAACTCTGCTGGGTGATCTTGGGCTAGTCACAGCTCTCTCCGAACTCTCTCAGCCCCACCTTACAAGGTATCTGCTGTGGGGAGAGGAAGGAAAAGTGTTTGTAAACCACTTTGAGTTGCCTCACAGGAAAGAAAGGGGGAGGTGTATAAATCCAAACTCTTCTTTTCTTCTTCTTAGTGCCTTTCTCTTGGAAGAAGTATTCATTCATAAGCAAATCTAACCACTCCTCTCCTCTAAAGGCAAGAAAGAGGCTGCCACCAGTGGTCTGTGTTCTACCAGTCCACCAAGCAAAGTAAACTGGCCTTCTGAGTTCAGAGGGAGTCAAGTTACAGTCTGTAGTAAGCACAGCCGAGAGAGAATGCTTACTAGGAACCCAGGCAGAACAAATCTGGTGCAGGGTCCAGAAAAAGCAGCTGAGGGTCAAATGTAGGCCAGGTAAAACCGATCGGATCTAAAGTCATTAAGTCCAGAGTGAGCAGGTGCAAACAGAAAGTCACAACAAAGTTGCTCCTGCAACATCAGCTGTCCCATGCATCTCTGAGTCTCCAGCTGCTCACTGCACCTTTTAGATGGCAATTCCTAATGACCATAGATAAAGTTGCCTAACCAATTCAGGTGAGCTGGGTGAGCTATCAGTTCTGTCTGCTGTGGCTGGAGGTGCTTCAGCAAGCTCCCTCAGCACCTGCTCTCAACTTGTCTTTGGACCAGCTTTGTCTCCCTCCTGTGAGGCTTCTGGTTGCTCTTGGACCTCAACCAGCTGGGGCTCTAGTGAAGCAGGATAATTCTGCCAGTATTCTTCCTCTTAGGATCCCTTGCTGACTGGACCTGGGTCCATGGCACAAAGTTTGCTATGGATCCTTCCTCAAATTTAAGTAGTTCATCCTCCAATAGAAGAGCTACTTATTTGAAGGAAGACTACAGGAACTTTTTTTCAGAATAAGGGCTCTTTCTCTAGTCTATGCAGCTTCTTATACCATGTTAAGATATTATCCTTATTTCACATTCTTCTTGTGGAGGATCTTTTTCTACTATTTCCTCTTCTGCACCTGTTGAAGGCTTTTACATAGACCAGTTTCCATACCTCACTTGTAATCTATAGCTCATTCTTCTTGAACAAGCTTTCTAAGTTAACCGTGATGCACCAACAGCATCCATAACTGTTTTGTGTTTCTTGCTTTCTTTTGGAGACAGTTCATACAATCAGTTGCCATCTGTTAAGCACAGAGGAATGTACACATATCTGAACCCAGGTGTGTACACATATCTGAACCCAGGTGCAAATGCTTATTGTCTTTCCCCCTGAAAAAAATCCTATGAAAGTGCAGGAGTGACTGAAGATAGAAAAATGAAGAGAATAAGACTCATTCTGAGAGGAAGAGGATACAAGATGTTTACTGTCAGTAGCTTATAAAGGGCAATCTCTGGATCAAACTAGACATGGAGGAGAAAGAAATTCATGAATAGAATGGTTCCTTTGAGGACTGCGCAGATTGTTTCTGGGAAAAGAAGTATTCCCTCCCATATCATTTTGCCCCCATAAATCATCACTGTACATTGCCGCTTGCAGATGGAACATCACTTATCTGTTTCTCCCCATGCAACCAATTGCAGTCGCAGGAGAGTGGGATTTTTATTGAGGAAATGGCATTTGGAGGAAAGAGTGCCAAGCCTTCTCCCACAACACCACTACCTCCATGTTAAAAGAAGTCAAATGAGGCCATAACTGGTCAATTAAAAACACACCAGATTATCCTAAGCAGAGATCTTTTGGACCTTCATGTCTAACTTGACTCTTGTTAACTGAAAGCACTGAATGCCTGGCTATGTGTGACTGTACAGACAGTTTTACTAGAGGTCTCAATCACACTTGAAGTAAAGTAGTGAGGAGAAGGATAGAGTAAGACATGGTTTCCTATCATGGTACCAATGGATGCCATGGTGCTCGCCAGTACTTGCCTTGGTGCCCACTGAGCTTTTCAGAAAATGGCTTAGGCACTGTAAGGCAGAGCTTGTTATTGACTTCTTTCATTCAAAGAGTTTTCCATTGGATGATAGGAAGACTAGTAAGCAATCATGCTCCCCATAGTCAGTATGTATTTCCATTCCCCCTTTAGGATTTCCATCTTCCCAAGAGACACGAGAAAGGAGTTATTTCACTTGGTTCCACTCCATGAGGCAGGCATTTGGGGTTTGGATATGCCTCCTGTGGAAGCCATTTTGAAATGGCACTCCAAATCCAAATCCAAAACCTTTATTAGGCATAAAACCGGTGTGTGTCATGAATTCCAAATACAGTAGAGAGAGAGACAAGCCTTTATTGCCATTCCAAAATACAATAAAACAATAAAACAATTGTCCATAAAAAACAGATAGATACAGCAGCCATTCAGAGTCTTATCAATAGTTTAGTCCAAATGGACTCATCAAAAGTGCCATTCCTATACACCTCTCCACAGACCAGACTGAAAACCCACCAACAGAGCCCAGGCATCACAACAGCATACAGTATCAACACTCCACTATAAAACCCAGAGTTTGTTAGAGTGGCACTCCAAATACAGTAAAAAGATCATTATTGCACAACTTGCAGTACACAGAGTAAAAATGTAGCAACAGCTTCAGAGATTTCAGCATTAGAGTTATTTAGAAGCTTAGCCATTTTTACCTTATCAGAAAGGAGCATAAATCCTGTTGGCAGTACAGTTCTCAAATCAGTTCTGATGTTGTCAGATTTTTGAACAAGTGCAAAGCAGAATATGAGAAAGTGGAAATCAGCTTGTACTCAGGACAGAATCGACTAAAGCAGCGGTGGATTTTGTGGGATATTAGAGAAGGGACCTTGAGATGTACTTGATCGAAAAAGAGTTACACCTTGCTCTAGTCATGACCCACCCATCTTGCAATTATAATTAACAAGAGATGTTCCAGGTATATAGCAGGGCTAGATTTCTGAGGGATAATCCCAAAGAATATTGGAGAGCAAGAGCTTTGTGCTTTGCTCAGGAGAAATGGATATTCTTGATCAAATAATCTAGACTTTAAGCGATGGTAAATCTCCGGAGTGGTGAGCATTTGTAGGGCCTCCCAAGAGAAGCCCCCCCAAAAAATCTTTTTTTCAATATGTAGCCACCCATTTCGAAAAGCTGAAGCTCTCTCATTTCTTAACTGGGGACAAACTTTTAGGTTCAGTTCAGAAACAAAGTTGAAGTCAAAACTTTAAAGTGACAAACTCCATGCCCCTTTTGTTTCTAATAAACGTTGCCCTGATTCCAAACAAAGAACACCATAGGGGACACAATGCGGGGTGCCAAAGATCTTATATAGGAAATTGGATTGAATGCGTTCCAATTTCTGGTGCCATGCTTGGATCCAGATGGGGATACCATACAAAAGGTGCTGGGATGGCACTCATCACCCCCTCCGAACATTCCAGAAGTGTCAGCAGCCTTAATAAGGCTGGGGACCTTTGAAACCCAATCAGGCAGAAACCAGCCAGATTTAGGGAGCAGAAGCTGCAGCAAGATCAACACCCCTCAGTATTATCCTGGTCCCACAATTTATATAAAAAAGATACATAACAATGGATTTAATGCTGGTTCACCCAAAGGTCATAGCTCAATGATGCTATCATGACTTTTTGTCTCCAGTTGAATACCCTCTGGTAGTCTGCATGTGGGGATCCCTGCTCATGAAATTTCTGCCCTAAGCAGGGATGCATTCCACTAGGATCAGACTTGTTATGGCATGAAACTAGATTTTCTGAGCTTGTGCTCTTTTGCAAAACTTTGCAAGGAACAGAGGAGATGGCGGAAAGTTCATGACTGGCTCCTGTCTATCAATGATGGTCATGGTCACATTCTGCCTCCACATTCTGTTGAGCACAGAACTGCAGAGGGAGTGATATGAATATTACATATCAATCTTCATTTTGTATGGTGGACACATTTCTAGGGACCCTACATCCTAGTGTTGTTAAGATATATTCTCTTTACCTACACTCCTCCTATAATCCAACATTTCGTTCCTTTTCCTCTTTTTTAGGAATGTCAATCATTTTTAAAAAATCTATTCCATTTTGTTGAAAGAACAATTCCAAGAAAGGAGGAGCAGGAAAGGAGGTTCTGCAAAATTTCAGAATTTCACTCTGTAGATGCATAGAGCAGCCAATGTCTGTCCAAACTATCCAAGACTCTTGCTAGAGTAACTTCAAACAGGCATGAGCTGAAGTTATGAAGAGGGAAAAATAATATGAGGAATCAATAGCACGTTTTTTTAAAAAATCAAATTTTGGAAAAAGAAATAATAGTGCCAGCACCTCCCTTTTGCAAAGCCCTATCACTGATCTTTGCCCAAAACAGCTGTGAGACAGCTTGTCACCTTCATAGAAGGCTACTACAGAGAGAGGACCAAGTTGTAGGAGTCTATAGTCATTGCAACTGTATGAGAACAGTAATGGTAGAACAGCCTCAGGACCTCAAGCAATGCGCAGAAGAGGAGCTGGAGCTGGAGATCTCAATCCAACCAGAGTTTCAACAGAGTGAGAGCTCAATCAGAGCACTGTGGAATAGAGAAGCAGGTTAGCCAAAGCTCAGAGCCTGAAGTGTTTGCAGAAGCTCCTCCACCTGCCTCCAATTTGATCCATTATTTACTACCAATTGATTTAGTACTAATTTAGTACCAATTGAGGAGGCACAAAGAATGAGTTCACCAGGATCATATGAACCTGCTGAGATTCACAGGCAGCATCGTTGAATGGAGATGCAGGCTAAAAGGCAATGTGCAGTTTCCTGCACACCTCAGACATCTGCTGGAATAGGAAGAAGAGTTTTGATTTATATTCCACCTTTCTCTCCTGTAAGCTCCTTTCCCTTCCTTTCCCTTCCTCTCCCCACCTTTTGAAATGGGGGGGGGGAGCTGATAGAATTATAAAAAACTATGACTAGCTCAAGGTCAGGAATGAAGGAGTGCAGAAACACATCTAGTTCACTGGATGTCTCAGCCACTCAGGTGGAGGAGTAGGGAATCAAACCCAGTTCTCCAGATTAGAATCCACCTACTCTTAACCACTTCACCACGCTGGCTCTCAGCGAGTCCTTGCAAGATGAAGACTAATTTCCTGTGAGTACCTGTAAAAGGGTAGTTGGGCAACAGACAGACTATTGATGCAACCATGCAGCTTAACTGCTGCCTAGGTGACACTCCTCTGGCTACTTCCTCTGGGCTCTGACCCTTGGACTGGACTATTTGGATTTTGTATAACAGACTCTTGGCTTCCTGTTGGCACATTGGCTCTGTCCTGACTCAGTTTCTGAACTTTCTGCTCTATTCTTGTTTGTGAGCCCTCGTAGACCAAGCCAACCTACTGCAACTGCAACTTGACACCTCTGGTGAGCCCTCTAGACCAGCACAAAAGTTTTGCTGTTTTCAGCAAGCTGTGGTGACAGGGTGACTGTCCTAAAGGGGGTGAACCAGGCTATAGAATATTTCTATAAGGCACTTTGATGCTATCAAATAAAAAAGAAAACCGAACATGTCCAAAGCAGCACAAAATATTATCAATAAAATACAGGGGGAAAAGGAAAAATGGGATAAACCACATAAAAATGGGGGAAATGCAGGATTTCTAAGTAGTGACTAGGATCTGGTGGGATGACTGTGGGTGAGGGTATAGGGAGGCTGAGATACCAGCTGTGGCATCATATCACTTCTCACAAAAATAGGAATGAGATGACTAGCTCTAAGAATTGCTGTAAGCCCTATGGTAAAACCAGCAATTTCCAGCAGCTCCTAGGGCCACCCTATCACACTTCCTTTTTTAAAACCAGAAATGACATGATATCAAAGCCAGTATCCTTTTTTTAAAAAATCCACTGTTCAAAATGGAGATAGACAACAGGAATCAGGGGCAAGGGATTCTCTGCCCCCACTGGAGTTGACAGTAATCACCCAAAATCTGCACCTAGTGGCTTAACTGGCTGAATTTGTGAAAAACAGGCTGCCATTCAGCCTGTTAAGCCACTAGGTACATATTTTTGGTGATTACTGACTTGAGGTGCACCTCCAACAATTGAGTTAATTAGACCCTCTGGAGGTGTGGTAACCCTGAAAAAATGATTGGATGAACCCAAAATGATTGGATGAACTAAAATCCATAAGAGTTTTACAACTCTGTATAATGAATGTTGCATTTCAATGAAGTTAAATAAATGTGTCATTGGTACAGACATAATTTAGGCCTTTGAATGCCAGCTATTTAATGGACCTAAACCTCTTCTTCCTGAAATTAATTAGTTTATATAAGTTATGAAGTCATGCATTTATTTTAAAGAATATTCATTAATGTGCTTTAAGTTATGCATAGTTAATTCTTAAAAGTCAGCTTTCTATTCTGATTGGTTATATTTTTGGGGCTGTTTTTTTTTTTAAATTGGACTTTAAAATCAAAACCCAAAACATGCACAAAGAAAATATTGGATCAAATTATAAAGTACTCATTTCATAGAGACTTCCAGTTTCTTCTGCAACTGATATTAAGCCTTAAACCCTAAACTTTCAGCACTTAGTTATTTAACATCAAAATAAAGTCAACTCTTTAACATCATTATTGATTTTTTTTAAAAAAAACCTCTTTTCTCTATAAGATCTTGTTTTAACAGTTCTTAACTTTCAAAACCACTAGGCATTCATTTGTTTTGTTTTGTCTAGATCAGGGGTGTCCAACTCTGGTGCTTCAGATATACATGGACTACAATTCCAGGCCATGCCAGCAGGGACTGATGGGAATTGTAGTCCATGAACATCTGAAGCGCCAGAGTTGGACATCCCTGGTCTAGATATTCTTTCAAGGGTTTCCAGTTGTCCAAGAATTGGCTATTGGATCTTGCTTTAACAGTGGTTACATATTTTAAATAAAACAGTATTGTAGAGGTAAAACTGGACTTAACTAGTTTAAGCAACTGTGAATGTAATCCAAAAAAAAATATCTGGGGAATAAATGCTTAATTCTGAGTAGATCTTTTCAGGATCACTCCCTAATACCACAATAACGGATCCATTCAGGTAAACATCTACTGAGATGAACCTTATGCAGGCCTGCTTAGAATCCTACTCCAGACTATCCAATGGGACTTACTCCCTGAAAAGTGTTCTTTAAATTGCACTGTCAATGTCTTTGTATAATGAATGTGGAAACTGGGCTGGTTTTTTTTTTTAATTTAGAGCTTTCAGAAATAATTATTAATAATCTAACTGTATTCATAATAATAAGATCATAAAAGTTTAGTACACTTGTTTAGGAAACTGGTTCCAAATTACTGTTTCAACAATATGCCAAATGCAAAGAGGGAATGAACAGCAAGTAATTTAATGTTTTATATGTTTTGGTCAATATTTATGACCCAGATAGTCATGATCCTTGGAGGTACCACCTCCCCTCTGCTACATGAATTGTGGAACTAGGCAGAAATAGCTGCAAGTTGGAATCCCCAGCTGGCCACTGTGTAAACCCAAAAGTGCTCCTCGGTGCTCTATGATTGTGGTAGATTTTTCCAGGGAATCTCAAGGTAATCTGATCAGGGTCTTGCCTTGTATGCAGCTGAGAGAGTCTAAATATTGGCATGATGAATATTTTTCAGATTTTTTTTCAGCACATCTAACTGTAAATTATACTCCCTTGCCCTGAAGTACTTCCTATGTTTTTAATTAAATTTGAAATATGGTACACATATGCATCCTAACCAGGATGGCCCAAGCTAGCCTATTCTTGTCAGATCTCAGAAGCTAAGCAGGGTCACCCCTGATTAGTATTTGGATGGGAGACCTTCAAATAACTCCAGGGTCACCACACAGAGGTAGGCAATGGCAAGCAACCTCTGAAAGTCTCTTGCCTAGAAAACCTTACAGGGTTATCATAAGTGATGGCACTTTATACACCCATGGGTGTGTGTTTTTCTTTTGTGCCTGTATTCATTAGACAAGGGTCCTATGAACAGTTACACCCTTTCAAATGCCATAATTTTAATGGACTTTGAAAGGTATCACTGATTTCCATTTGCCTCTGCAGAACCCACTCATATTCCATAATTCCCAAGAGCAGAATTTGTAGAGATCTGTAGACTGCAGTGGGAGGAAGGAGACAGGAAAGTTCCCTTGTGCCACTGGAAAATTTCATCTGGATCCAAACCTTTGGCTCCCAGGTTGTTTACTTCCCTTACTGAGTCTTTTGGACCTTCATTTATCAAATTGGCCAGGGCTGTTAGCAATGAAAATGGCATTCTCAAAACAGTACATTTCTGACTCCAAAAATCCATTTGCCTGGAGATTTTTAGATTGGGGTGGGGGGCAGGGTTGCCTTAGAAGGAAAGCACATATAATATAGATACAATATTTTCAAAAAAGAAAATTGCAACAGGATGCTTGGAAAAAAGGAGTATCCAGATCTGACTATTAGGAGGAAAAAATGTGACTAGGCAATTTATAGTTGCTGTATCCTTTCATAATATAATTCCCAAGCACTGGTGGAAGAACATGCATGCAAATACACACACACACACACACACACACACACACACAGAAGATCATTTGAAGGAAATCAAACTTTTCTTGCGTATGCATAGTAAACGTGTATAGTTCTAAAAGCTATTATGAGGTGAGGAGACTTTGGCAACAACATTCTTACCAAATGTCATATTTGCACCACTGTTCTCATAGCTGCGATGAGGTGAGCCGTTCCAGGTCCCAAAATGATCAAAAGAGGGCTGCACCAACTCACAAAAGGTTTCAGAGTAATTACATTATGTGACATTGCCCTTGAATTGGTCCACACATCCTTTCAAGAAACAAGTCTGTTCCTCCCTTGTAGAAAATGTAGTGTACAAACTATAGAGAAAAACACTTACTGATAGTTTAAAGGGCAACAGTGATCTTTGAGCTATCAACAACTTATTTTGCACTGCAGCTTCTTGCAGTTTCTGACCCCCTCCCCCCATGGCCATTTCTAATGTTCAATGCATTGGGACAAATTCATCCCATATCATATGGAATAAATATGTTCCGACTTTGCAGTTACATTTTTTGCTCAGTGTAGCAAATACCTTCATGTACTTTCATGACAATACCGTCAAACGCAATGGGCATTGATCACCTGGAAAAACCCTCTAAAGCTGTCTCTATTACCCCCAGATTGAAGAGTAATTTTTTTGGGTTAATTGATCCACAGTCATTGTTATTGCTTAGAGGTGAGCTGATGTATCCCTTTAGTGTGAAAAGACACGTGTTTTCATGGAAAAGAAGCATCAAAGCTGTTGGCGTAGCAGGTAGAACTCTTGAAAATTCATGATCCTTCCAATGATGGTTCATTGCCAGTATCATAATTCTGGTGGCATCCATTACTCCACCACATAGAACTCCTGTTTTCAACAGATATCAAACCCCTTTTGGTCTTGACAAACACAAACCATTCTGTGCATTACAATAGAAAGGCTTGTTTCATTTTTTATCGCCTACAGTGTCTTGTGTGTTCCAATCTTGTTTTCATCTCAGTTTCCAATATTTTGACCTCACTGACTGTATATATATAAAATTGTCACTATAAAGTTAAAAAAACACACACACCATGGCCTATTGTAGCTTAAAAAGAAAGAGGATCAATGGGAGTTCCTGAAAGCAAACGGAGATGTGTAAAATGACAACAATGATAATCCATAATTCTCTGTCCTGAGGCACACACCCTGTCTGTCAGGAGACTTTCATTCATCTCAGCAGTGGCATAGATTGTCAAAAATGGCAACACAAGGTTCTAATTTTGCAGAAGACCCAAAGGGCTGTGAACAGAGCATTTTGGAAACAGCTGGTCTTCTTAGCCTCCACTTTGAAACCTGCACTCCAAACTACCAGGCAAGTCACTGGTAGTTGAACTTCAGTGGCAACTTCTGATGCAGAGTGAAAAATTACAGTTAGAAAAAGGGAAAAAATTGAGAACGGGCCAGTCTATGCATTACCTGATTCCTTGTTCAGAAGGATTCCATCTGATTTTACTTACTGAGGCTTAATCATATCTCTCAGCCAAAGCTGCAATGTCTAAATCCTCAGGATTACATCAGATTTTTTTTTATATCAGTGAAACATACCACCTGCCCACATGTCTGATGCCAACATGTAAGCTCTTCACATGGCCAGGAAGAACCACTTGGATATCTACCCTGCAGGTTATAGGCTGAAGTACTGTATACTTTTGTTTGGTTTGGTAGCATATTTGTGTTTGTTTTGTAAAATTTCCCCAAATATATAACTGAAACAGACGAAATATGTACTTTTCTGAGTTTGTACCAAACTTTCTGGACCAGTCCACTCAGGGTCACAGGTGGCAAGACATGGGCTAAGAACCCTTTGGCTCTTGTCCTTTGGTTCATGTGAACAGGTTCATGCCTTTGGTCATGCCCAGGCTTAATTACCTGTAACAAAGGAGGAACAGCTCAAATCTCACTTATCTGACAGAACTATTCCTCCCCTTCCAGAACAGTGTCTAAGCATGTCCAAGCTTAACAATGATTTGCACTATATCTAAATTCTCAGGATCACATGAAAAGTACATACCACCAGCCCAAATGTCTAATGACACCATAGAAGTTCTTCACATCTCTGGGAAGAGCCATTTGGGCAACTACCTTGTATGTTATACCTGCCATGGGAAAGATCACCACACAGAAGCCTCTGATCATGACTGACAGTGTAATTTGTAGGAAGTTCATAAGGGGCATTTTGGACCTATTGTGTGTCAGTGAAACCTTGAATGGTTTATGTAGAGATACTTCCTAAAGTCTCTGCCCAGAGTATTCAAATTTGGCTGAGGCTTGAGTGAATCAGGAAGGGATCATTTTGTTAGGGAGAAAATACAAAGAGATACTACAATCTCAGGGCAGGATGTTCCTGTACTATTTGCATATCTGCAACCATAGCAAGGTGTGGTGTCCAGGAGTTCTACAGATTCCATTATGTCAACGGAGTGCTCTGGCAGGGTGTGATAATCAAAATGCATGTCCTTGTTATGAGATGTCCAGATTGTATCACTGGAGTAACTGATAGATCTAATATTTGCAGACAGACTGTTTCGCCTTAGGCTCGCTTTCAGTTTGGACACTCTGCTATCCACCCATACAAACATGGAAACTGGCATTTTATAGCACACAGTGTAGGAAATAATATGAAAATCCAATATTTCATAAGGCAGGGGATGAAGGCCATGCTAACATCAGGTACCAGACTGTACATACATTGTAAATACACATTCTCATACTACTTCACTATAGATAGGCCTCCGGTCAACACAAGGAATCAGATGTTGGGGGGGGGGGGAGTCCTTTTCTTAGTTGCTAAAAGTCCCATCTGTGTGTCCTTGTGCTGGCACGTTTGCTCTCCCCAGGGTTTTTACCCCAGCAGAGGGGGAGATGCACTAGTGGCTGGTTATCCCACATCTCCACTGCTGCAAAACCCAGAACTCTGGGCTGCAGCAGGGCTGTACTGGCATCCTGCTTGGACACCAGCATGGGAGGGGGTGAGCCAGGGCATTCCCAGAGAAGAAGTCAACTTTAATTGGCTCCTTCCTAGGATTGAGGGATTGTAGCAGGCCACACCAGCCCTCAGACGCAAACCACCCTTTCTGTGATATATGTCCTTTCAGTCTTATGGGGCTTTTCAGCAGTGGGGACTTTCAGGGTTTTTCTCTGCTCCCTGTGCCACTGGAAAGCCCTTTTTGAAGTGATGGGTCACTGTATCACTGGCCCCTTCCGCACATCCAAAATAATGCATTTTCAAACCACTTTCACAACTGTTTGCAAGTGGATTTTGCCATTCCGCACAGCTTCAAAGAGCACTGAAAGCATTTTGAAAGTGCATTATTCTGCATGTGCGGAATGAGCCACTGTGATGGCCTGCTGATTCTGGGTTTGGATGGGGCTGCTCATCCTGCTAAGTGTGGGAATGATGGAGGGGCAGTGTTTTCACTTTCTTTCCCCTCTAACATTTAAGTTTTACCTGTTTCATTTTCATCAGCTGCTATCACAGGAATGATAAACAGTGTCTGATAAATTGTCCTTTTATACATTAGGATGTTAGGGTTTCTATCAGCAAAGAGCATGTGCATCTGATCCCAGTCAAGCCATGATCCTGAATGGGATTGTGTACATGAACAGTAGCAACATGGGAATTCTGCTCTGTGTATGAAATACCTCTACCACATGCAACCACAAAAGTTTGATTTGCCATTTCCTGCAACTTTGTTCTTACCTTGAGCTAAATGGGATATATACCTTACACCTGTTCTTCAGTTGCTCCACTGACTGCCCATCAGCTATCAGTTTCAGTTTAGAATACCATCACACACAAAGCCCTGCATAGCCTTGGACATTTGTATCTGCAGGATCACCTCTTCTCCTATGTTATAATAGCTCCACTTATCTATTCAAACTCTTCTGCAGGTGCTACCCCGTAAACCTGTAAGAGCAACTACAGCCCACACATTCAATTTCTCTGTAGTGGCTCACACCTTATGAAATAGCCTGCTTGAGGGGGTTGGGAAGACTCTCACTCTCCTGACTTTTTGCAAACCCTGTAAACAGAGTTATTCGGGATAATTTTTCTATAAAATTAATAAGGCCAGATTGTAACTGAGTAGTTCAGGAAGGTACTTTATAAAAGGGAAAGAGGATTACACCACTGTGTAAATAACATAGTAACAATCAGCTGCAAGCTTTCCCTGTTGCCATTTCATTGTTTTCTACTGATGTAACACCATTTCCCTTTATTATATCCACTCTATGTATCATGTCTAATGTGCTATGCTATTTCAAATTTGGGTAATTTTAGTCCTTGTACAATGCTCATTTGATGGTTTATCATATTGATTATATCAATGTACACTGTGCATGTGAGATCTCTCTTTGCACAGACTTATTCTGTGCAATCTGCTTTGAGTCTCAGTAAAAAAGACAAATTATGAATGCAATAAATAAATAAATATACATTCTCTCTTAAAAGACAGCCTAAAAGACTTAACATAAGCTACTAGATTCTGGTGACAATTCTTCACAATGGTCCTTAATGGTTAAATCATCTATGTTTGGATGTGAATCCTTACTGCAGTTTGTATATGTATCAACAGTAAAGCTCATTGTACGAACAAATACAACAGGCTCTAGAAATTTGTTGATGGGTTCACAGCACCCACCAAAGGAGCCAAACCCTTCTGCCTTTCCTTCCCCACTTGGCCCCACTTCACCAGCTCCATTCTCATCCTCTTCCCAGACATCAGACTCACCATGCAATGGTTAATAGCAGCCACCGAGGGGGAATAATCTCCTCTAGTCTTTCCTCCCCTCTCATCCCCATCTCACCAGTTCCCTCCTCCTCCTCTTCTTGGATGCCTGCTTCTCTTTTTGGTTGCCTGTATCACCACACAACAGGGAGCAACACAGTTGTAGCCACCAGTGTCATGACCCGTCCACAAGGAGTGATGGAACCTGCACCTGCTCTTCCATAGAGAGCTGCAGACAGTACACTACAGTTACTGTAATTATTCAGTAGTGGGGGGGGGAGCACATGAGAGAGTAAGTAACCACCACACTCAGCTGTTTTGTTTGTGTTTTTTAAATCTGTTCTGTGCAAGCCCTGCCCCCAAGATGTGGTTGTGTGTCAATTGGCTGGAATTGAGTCATCACCACTGCAGCTAGCCTTTTATACAATAGGATGTTAGGGTTTCCAGTTTTATCCTGGAAAAATTAGGTGTAGTTCCTGGAGAACCTTAGGCTCCATCAACATAATGGCAACCCTTGTCTATCCCCTTTCAACATTACTGTGTGTACACTATTAGTACAATCCTATACAGGGTTAACCTGCCATAGATTCTCATAGGCTTTGACTGAAATAACACAGCATAGAATTTCAACATTAATATGAGCAATTGTTAGATTTGATATATGTGGCAGAGCAAAGCCTCCAAAAAGTTCCACAGCCCAGTTCAGCCATCAATAACGTTTTAATTTGCATCTCCCATTGGATCTGCTACTTATAGAGAAGCATCTCATCAGATAAACTCTGCATAAAATTTTAGTTACAATTCTCATTTGTATTGTGATTGCATTGAACAAAACCAACGTAGCATTTTATATATTTGTTCCATTGGACTGAGGTAATAAGTAAAACTTGAAAGAACAGAAGATTTTTTATTTTCCCAGGGAAAGGTACAATCATCAACAAAGACAGAAAGGTCATCTTATATCATCTTCATGGGTAGCTCAATTAGAATAACCTTGTTCTGGAATCCAGATTTCTTAGGTCAGGTTGCTCTGCCTCAGCATAAGTGATGTCACTGTAGTCTGGTATTAAAAATGAAAGGAAAAGATAGCTGAAATGAATCAAAGGATTTTCCAGGAATTTGACTGTTCTTGAATATTTGTCTAAGGCTGAAATCTACAATGTATTTCCTTGAAAAGTATTTCTGTTGAAATTAATGCAACTTACTTTTGTGTTGTAATGCTTAGGTTTTGCCTCATCTTAAAAATAGCAGCTTTTTTTGTAAAGTGGGATGTCTGTTTACTCAACTTCTGTGTATGAGCAAGTCTGTCTTATTTAAGACTGAAAATTTTGTTATGCTTCTGTGGATTCCTATAAATGTCCCTCCCGTGAATGAAACAATTAACAACTAAAATTAGCTCCAGTTCAGCTAGAATGAGCTCTTGCCTAAGTCTCATTGAAGCCCAGTGAACAAGTTAAATGAGAATATTTGCCCAACCACTCTCACAATGAGATTTGTAGTCCGTTCCTTGGTTTCCTTAGGAATCAGTGCTATTTATAAATCCTCTTACAATAGGCTAAGAGGACTCCACTGGATATCCTAAATAATCTTTTTGGTAATAGATCAATTACAGAGCAATGAAGCATTTAAGTCCATTTCTCAGAGTCAGCATGGTGTAGTTGTTAAAAGTGGTGAATTCTACTTTGGAGAAAGATTTGATTCCTCATTCCTCCACATAAGAGGTGGACTCTTATCTGATGAATTTGATTTGTTTCAACACTCCTAAACATGAAGCCTGCTGGGTGACTTTGGGCCAGTCACAATTTTCTCAGAACTCTCTCACAGGGTGTACCTACTTAAAATGATGCTGCAGCCGCTCCGCAGCTGAACCCCCCACAGCTGCACCCTGTTCCCCCTCCAAGAATGAGGTGCAGTTGAAGACCAGTGAACCAGGCTCACCCCACCTGAAATGTCCATGTGGAAATTGCTCATGGGACCAGCGAGGCTTACCCCAAACAGAATCAACCAAAGGTCCACATGGAGGTCGGATGTGAGGCTGGCCCTACCCAATCTTCATGTGGAGATGGGAGCAGCAAGACCGGTTTGAGCCTGGCTAAGGCAAGGCTGGGATCCAGCTTTACCTGCAGTCTGCAGCCTAGAGCTAGACACAAGCCTAAACTCAGCTTAATTCAGACTGAAGCTGGCTGCTCTCATCCCTCTTGCTTTTTCATCTCCACATAGAGGTCAGATGTGGGGCTGGCCCCACCCTAATCTCCATGTGAAGATGGAAGCAGCAAGGGCCCATTTGAACCTGGTAGGATCCAATTCTAACTGCAGCCTGAAGCTTAGAGCTAGATTTAAGCCTGGTCCTAGCCATGTTAAAACTGAAGATGGCTGCTCTCATCCCTCTAGCTTTATACTGTTAGCTATGCCCCCTAAGCTCCATAGTCTGAGCCCAGCTGAGTCCAGGCTTGGATCTAGCTCTAAGCTGCATGCTGCAGCTCAGAACTGGATCCAAGTTTAGTCTCAGCCAAGGTCAATTGAACCCTTGCTGCTCCATTTCCAAGTGGAGATTTGGTGAGGCCAGCCCCACACCCAACCTCCATGTGGAGATGGGGGCAGGGTGAGCCCTGCTTTTCAGTCTTCAACTGTGTCCCAGTCTGAAAATCTGCTGAGAATTCCAGACCAGTTGGGGAGGGGATACAAATACACCCCCAAAGAAGTGATGCCTGGGGCTTGAGATCCCCTCCACCCTAGATATGCCAGTGCTCTCTCAGCCTTACCTGTCTCACAAGGTAACTGGCAGAAGTTGGAGGATCAAGATGGCGACTGGAGCTGCTGCTAGCTGCGAAGCTCCGGCAAAGTAATTTATTATCCTTTTAACATAGGAACTGAAGTTTTTATTACCTCTACCATTTAAAAGAATTATGAGCTTTTGCAACTGGTAGAAGTTGGAGCCAGGACTGAGAGGTATGCAACAACCTTTAGCAGCTGGGTTTGTTTTTCTTCTAGCCATGTTTTTAATCCCCCAGGTCTTCAACAGCTTTATTTACTACCTGGCAATGGATAAACCTTCCCATTGTGGTCAGCTTAGAAGACGTTGTCGAATGAGAGATTGGCAGAGAGGGCCGATGTCAGGGGCCCTCGGGACCCAGCAATTTGAGGACATCCAGGACATTCTGGTTTCTGTATGGTGGCGACGGAGGAGACGGGGGCTACTCATGAGTGGTGAGAGAACTCAGGCAGAGCGAGCCCGGCTGCAAGTTAAGACCTGGTTACAGCAGCAGCAGCATCCTTCGGACCCCCTAGGGTGGCAGCAGGGGTCAGTGGCAGAGTCCCTTGACTGGCACCCTATTGGAAACCTACTAGGGTCTACTGCTGAAGAAGAACTATGCGACAGCTGCAGAACTCTTGGCTACTTGTTGTCAAGGAAGGGGTTAACTCATATAAGTGTCCAACAGCTGTGGACACTGGTTAGAACTAAGATCTTTATATTCTGCTTCTCCCTTCCAGTCTCTGTATGCTAGAACTCTGTTTAAATTTTTAAGATCAAGTTGTAAAAGGGGGTGGGGGATAGGGCTGATTAGCTAGTATAGGGTGGGTGGTCAGACTGTTCCCTTCAGTTGTTATATTGTCTTATGTGGTAGTGGGGTAGTAAGTTGTTTAGTGCTAGCTTAAAGATGGAATTAGCTTAGCTTAGTATATAGGATTTAGTATTAGTTACTGAGTTAGGTTTGTATTGTGTTATATTGTTTTTAGGTTATTGGCTAGTTAGTGGGTTTTGGATTTATTTGTGATTGTATTGTGTGAAAGCACACTAGTCACAAGAAAGCCATCTTTTAAGAACTAATGTTCCTAAATTTAACATATTGGTCTTCCTTTAAAAGAAGGATAAAATGCAGGAATAGTATTGAGCTCTTGCTGTTATTTCATGCTTGTTGTTATACAATTGATGATGAGGTCAAACTGTTATCTTATGATTCTATTATTATGAGTATGATGCAGTTATATTTTATGCTAAATGCTAATATGCTTTTGCTGTTTGTTATTCCGTTAAGAAATGTTAATATTGTTGACACGCTGTTAGTGATGTTTGATAAGCTGGGGTTATGGTTTTGGTGTACTTGTTGCTGTTCATATTTATTTATTGTTCATATTTGATTCTGTTATTCTGTTTTGTTGGTTGTTAGCCGCTCTGAGTCCTATGAGGGAGAGCGAGGTACAAGTCCAATGAATGAATGAATGAATGAATGAATGAATGAAGGTGTCTGTTGTGTGGAAGGGAAGGGAAAGAGTTTTAAAATACTTTGAGACTCCTTGTGGTACAGAAAAGTGGGGTATAAATCCAAATCTTTTTTTTCATAGGGGCTGCCAGTGCAGATTCTGATTTTCATAGGGCTGTCAGATTCTGAAAAGAGTTTTTTAAAAAATGCATAATCCAAAATCCAGAGAGTAAATCTAGTTTTGATCAAGATCTGTTTCATCAGCAGAATAAGCAGAAAGAAGATCTAGCGGCATGTAAGCATAAGAGTAGTTTTAAATTACAAGCAATAAGTTTTGTCAGAGGTCCATGACTGGTCTTCCCAACTATTTCTTGAGCCTTAAAAAAACAGATACATGAGGTCTTCAGACTCCTCCCTCCAAAGCTGCCATTTTCTCCATGTGAATGAATCTGTGTTGTCTCAGCAAAAAAAATGTATTCTGACCTGAATGTAATTCTGAGAGAATCCCTGTCCCCATCTGGTGATTGTCCCACCCCACAGCTCTTGCTTACAGAAATTGTCCTTCAGACATTTTAATAGCCATGAGAAGAGGAAAAGATATGCATCAGGCTTCTGATGGAAAGACCTTATTCCCTCAAATCCTAGAATACATAATATTTTCCCTTAAACCTGCACAGTTTGTAGATGACCAAAGTCAAAGAAGGAGTGTAAGCTACAAGTTTTATGTTATCATGCATAACAGAAATTCAACTCCATTTTTATAAAGAAAAGGAAACTGTCAAAATCCCAGCGGTTGGGTAAAGTCATTTACAGATGCAAATTAAAATCAAGAAATAGTTGGTGTCAAAAGGTTAAAAACCAGTTCCTTCTACTGATTCTGTGCTCTAAATTACCTGCTCTTGAAAGTGCTTTTCTTTGTTTTTATAAATGGCATCAGGGCTGTCATGTACACATTTGCGTGTGACATGTAGTTAGCTCCAAAATAAGAGTAATTCAAGAGCGCTTGACTTTAAAGAAATAAAGAACAACCACAAGGAACTGTGAAAGATAATTTGCAGTTATTTGGAGTTCTGAGGGCTAAAGTGTTTATTTGCTTTTCATGAAAATCTGTGTGCCCTAATCATTTCCATTTATTCCCTTTTTCTTAGGTGTTCTAGAGGTGTGTCTCATTTTAAATGGTTACACCTCATTATGGGCCCCATAGTTGTATGGTACAAAATGGATTTTTTTTTCAGTCAGCCCTACTTCAAAGATAAACAGGAATGGACATTATACTTGCGACCAAGCTACTGTAAAAAGGGGTGCTCTGTGCCAAGTGAACTTCCCTCCCCTACAACATAATTATTTATCAGAAGATTTCTATCCTTCCCTTCCATAAGATCAGGGAAGTTTACAAAGGGTTGCATCTGAATAAATTATCTGGGGCCAGGAGTGAGCTTGTGAATGACATGAATTTATTCAGGATGGTGGAAACTAACTGCAATGACAATGTATAGCAGACTTCTCTCTGTGATACACCTCTGAAGATGCCAGCCACAGATGCAGGTGAAACATTAGAAACAAGATCTACCAGACCATTGCCACACAGCCTGGAAAACCCACAACAACCTGTTGAATCTGGCTGTGAAAGCCTTCGACAATGCACTATAAAATCTTCAACTGTTTGGCCTGAGAAAGCCCAGTCCTTTCTAAAAATTGGCAAATCAATCCTATCCAAAATGTTGAATTTCCTGACCAGTGTCACCTCTGGCTTGTCTGGTTTTAGTTCCCATCATTCACCATAATCCATTTGAACTTTGGTGCTCAGTCCTGAGTCTTAGACCAAGACAGTTACTTCTGGGTGCATAGTCAATGTCAGTTATAGAGTTTAATCAATCCAATCCATCCCTTCTTATTGTTACCACTTTTGGGCTCAGAAATAGTTGAAGCAATACAATAAGCAATGCGGAGAGGAGGAGAATATTATGAAGGTCCTTGGGCCTGTCTCTGTTTCTCAGTTCAACCTACCTCACAGGCTTTATAGGCAAAAGTCTTTTAAAGCACAGGCTTTAAAAGACAAAGAAGTATGTGTTCACCTTGAGCTTTTGGAGGAGGGGTGGGATAAAAATGTAATAGATGGATCAATAGGTCAGGTGGTCAGTTGGTTGATGCAACACAGGATTCATTTTTCATTGGCAGCTATAATATGGAGATCTACTCAAGTCCTCTCACATTCTGACATTTTGATCTGTTGACACTGATACAAAATGAGATGCAAAAAGCATTTATCAAAGTGTCAGCACATAAACAATTTAGAATGGAAAACCTATAGAAGGCCTTTTGTCCTTTGAATATAATGCATTCAGTGAACAACAATTGGCTATTGCTAGTGTCATGCATTCAGCAAAGCTACTCTGTGATGTTGCTTTTCGCAGCCCACAAATACAAGAAAAAAATAATTGTGTTAAATCAAGCTGCATGCATCTGGAATGAAGGACCATTGTAACTTGACATGCATGGTAGATGTTAGAAAGATTAATGCAAAAAACAGTCAATGGTATTTCCATTTAGCAGGTTTCAGCTAGAATGGGAGTCACTGAGTTGCTGCTCTGCATCAGAATGAAAAACATTTTGTATACCAGTGGAAGGGATACACACAAAGTAAGATGCAACACATCATTTCTTATCTAACTCTCAATCTCTCCTCAGCAACTGGATGCTGGAAGGGTATTTGATAGCCAAGGATGAAAACGGGTCATACTCCCAACCAATTAGTCTGGCATGAGGAAAAGTGATAGAAAAAAATCAAGTAAGGGCTAGATGTGGACTGGCTGGCAGAAAGGTAGTGGGTTTCTTCTTGAACCTCAGCATATTGATTTGACTTGGGAGGGACCATGGCACAGTGGTAGAACATCTAGGTTGCATGGAGAAGGTGCTAAGCATAAAAGAAAGGACCCGCTAATAAATGATGAGAAAGACCTCTACCTAAAGAGCCTGTTCCAGTACATAGGTCTGCCAACCTGCAGATGATGACTGGCGATCTCCTGGGATTAATCACTTAGGCTCCTTCTGCACATGCAGAATAATGCACTTTCAATCCACTTTCAATGCATTTTGCAGCTGTGTGGAATAGCAAAATCCACTTGCGAATGATTGTGAAAGTGGATTGAAAGTGCATTAATCTGCAAGTGCAGAAGGGGTCCTAGAGACAGAGATCAGTTTACTTGGAAAAAATGGTCACTTTGGAATACTGACTCATGGCATTACCCCTTCTCTCCCCAACCCCATCCTTCTCAGACTCCACTCTCAAAATCTACCGGTGTTTCTCAGCTTGGAGCTGGCAACCTTACCAGTCCATTATACTGTCTTTGCTGATCTGAATCAGAATAAGGCGCCTTTCTGTGTTCATAATAAATTGGCAAAAACTTTTTTTTTAGTTTGATTATTCTGTTACCCAGTTTGATCTTTGTGGACACCATGGGTTGATATGTATATTTGATTATGATGGGAGGAAGAAATCACAGTTATTTCATCATGTGCCAATGCACCATATGGATCCACTCCATTCACATCCTCAGTGAGTTAATTGGACTCTGAATGACCCTGCCCACGTAAGTATTAGTGGCAACTGAGAGCCAATGTAAAATTCTAATTAGAATTTATCTGGCATTGCTCCTTACAGCAGTGTTAGGACAGTTTGGCTTACATCTTTGCACAGGAAGTCCTGATGATCAACAATGTTCTGAAAATATCCAGGAAGGCCACAGTGAGGTTAATTCTGGAGTACTTCACCTGGTCATTTTATTTATCTGTTTATTTTTTTATATTTAGAACCCACCTTTCTTACCAAAAATAGATTACAGAATTAAAAAAACAAAGACATCCAGTGAACAATTGCATAGGACCTGGATTTTTTTGTTAAAAAAAGGAAAACAATGAGTACAACAAAATGCCCAAGCTGAGGTATACTCAAAATAGTGCAGAAATAGAATATAAAGGAGGAAGACAGTGCAGTAAAGGCCAGATGATGCCTACAGTGATAACTGTACGGTCCTGTTCCATGTTAAAGGCATCCTCTTTGACTGGAGTGCTATGTGGTTTCTGGGCTGTATGGCCGTGTTCTGGCAGCATTCTGTCCTTACATTTTGCCTGCATCTGTGGCTGGCATCTTCAGAGGATCTTGGACTGTATGATGGTTCTAATGCCAGAAAATTTAGTTTTGCATCTTCTGCAGAATTACAGAAGTGTGAGAGCTTTCCTTACCTCCTTAAGCAGGTTATTTCAGAAGGTGGGAGCCACCATAGAAAATGCACATGAATGGGCGGTTGCCAACCTTATAATTTACAGAGTGGCACCTTCATTGCTTTGGTGAGTGAAGCTGTTGCTGCATAGCATAGCAGGAGAGGTGGTCCTGCAGGTGTGTGGATATCATGTCTCTGTGTTGGCTTGAGGACTGGATTCACTTTTCCGAGGCACCTTCTGTACTTTCCACAGCTTAGAATGTGGTGAAATTTATTTCAAATCATGGAAGCAACAATAGCTTCAGACTTGGAAATTATATTTGATTAATTATATAGCTTGGTTAATATGAGAAAAATATGTTTATTGTGGAACACAGACAGAAGCATGATCATTCTGTGTTTGTGGACCTGACTCAATGTGGAGTGATGGTTCAGGTTACAATCCTAAGGACACCTTTCTGGGGAGTAGGTTCCACTGAATAATGTGGAACTTTCTTCCGAGTAGCCTTGATTCTGATTGTTCCCATCTAGGTAAAGCTAGCACTGAATTTTATGGCACCCCAAAGTTGGTTCAAGTGCTCAGGTTATTTTTATGATTCTTCTCAACAGAGATAAAACTGTGGCTGTCCTTTTTTCTGGTTACATAAATGAATTTGATAAAAAAATAATTCCAATAAAACTGATGCCTCTTTTTGCTTCAATCAGTGGTGCAAAAATGTTATGTAACATAAAAATGCTGTTCAACTCGCCTTTAACATCACCATTTAACAATCGACTAGGAACTTCACTGAAGGAAGGACCTGGGATGAAAATGTTCTTCCCAGTTATGTACAAAAATTAAACAAAAATACATAGTTGTACACCTCTGCACAACAGGATTGTGTAAATATTGTTGGCATATGTATATCCCTAAAAAGAGTCCCTTTTAGCATGTAACTATAAATGATAATTACATAGCTGACAATTATTTAAATTATGTAAATGGCAATTATTTAAAGCATGACAATCCATGCATACACTTTTGTTACAAAGAGGCATAAATAAGGTGGAATGTTATGAATCCATTCCTACATGAATAACATTGCTAGAGTATTTTTAGAACAATAAGGGAACTGTGGGAGTTAAAGAAAAGCTGTTTAATTGTTTGCAGCTCAGGGTTAAGTATATAGAAGCAGTTTGTTTTACCTGAGTTTCTCAATCAGTGTAGATTGTCCTGGGGTCTGTTTATTCATTTCAACAATTTTATTTGGGGTCCAGCCACTTGCTCCATCTTGTCAGATTTACATCTATCTTGGGTTGTTAGTCATGAATTATTGGTATTTTAATGGATTTTCGGCATGCATGACCTCTTTTATCTGCCTTGACTTTTTTCCCCCTTCATCTTAGAGTACACAGTTCCTTAGTTTCATTGCAAAAGCAAGCATGCAAAAAAAAAATCTCTATATGAGATTTTGGCAACAAAATATTCAGATGTGCGATGATACAACAGGAGATCCTATCAGCCCATGAAGCTGTAAATACAAATTCAATGCATTCTACTTTATTACTATTGGCAATAACATAATCAGGAGAGATGATGGTTTCCACATAGCACAAACTTTTTTTTTGAAAAATTCAGAGTCATGAAAAAATGTCTTGGCCCAGAAATAATGAAAGAATGAGATATATCTGGCAGGCATCAGCAGAAGAAGTTATGTGAGGCCTGTTACACCACCATGAGACTTACGGTTGAGGCAGCTACGGTTATACCATCCAAATGGCTCCCCCTCCCCTCTAATGTTGATATTGACAGAGTTATTTTGATAGAAACTGATTTTATTCTTCATCTACATTTCAAGTGCTGGTTTTTAAATGGTTTTATGTTTGTTGTATTTTAAATGTTGGAAACCTCCCTGAGCCTGCAAGGGGTAGGGCAGCATATAAATAAAATAAATAAATAGGATTGTGCCCAGTGGGATTTAATAATAGTTCTTGGATTCGAAGTAGACTTCAGAATATTTTAGTGCTAAATCCTTCTAGATTGGATCTCACCATTTCCCCCATTTTAACCTAATTCCCCTTGTTATAGACACTATCCCATCTGTTGCTTGTCCATATAGGTTCCATGATCTTCAGCAAAACCCATTAAGTGGTCAAAGTGGATCACTCTTCCTATTTCTGTCACAGGAAAAGCTGGTGAGATCCAGCCCCATGTGCTTCTTATGAAGGCATATCTGAATCCTAATGGTCATGAACAACACCAAAATGGTAGTTAGATGCTATATAGATGAATACAAAAAAAACCATTTACAAAGTCCTGCTTTTTGTTGTCCTTGTGAGGTGACAGAGAGGGACCATCTCCACTGGTACTATTGGATCCAAATGCCACATAGCTCCAGCCATAACCTAACCCTGATCCAGGTCCATCACTTGTTTCAAAGAATAACTACACCTAATTCCTCAGGGTGAACTGTAAAATCCAATTTCATCTCCACCAACCTTTATCATGATCAGGATGCTTGGATATGTGGTGAAGATGTGTTCTTTGGACCACCTGATCCTCTCTGGGACAAAACTTATATTCACTAAGACAGTTTTGTATGATCCCAAGCAGATGATAAGACGGGCAGTGCAGTCCATGGGGGTGAGAAGTGGGGGATGAGGAACAGCAGCAAGTCCAGATATGGTTAGAAGAAGCAAAAAAGTTGAAATTCCCCAAACCCCCCACCCCAACTCATCCTTTTCAATGGCTGTGCCTGCTGTTTTTATGGCATAAGTTGCTGGCAGGCATAGGAGGCATTCCAGGCTGAAAGCTCTGTGGAAGCTAACATTGGCTTTGCCCCTGGGAATGCCCCCAGAGTGCCCCTACCCATGCTGGTGAGGGCTACTGCAGTGGAGGAGTGCAGCTTCCATGTTTGGGTGCCATGGTGCTGTGCAATGCCCTGAATAGTTGCCCCTGGTGTATTTACCCCTTGTGCCTGCATAAGGGGCACTCATGTTGGCACCCCCTTTCACCACATCCACGATGCCCCCACTCTGAATGCAGTGCATACTGGATCCAGGTTAAAACACATAACAAAAAGTTTATTTAACTGGTAAGACTGACTGGTTGTTCTCTTCAGAGTAACAGAATAACGGAAAGCTGTGGCTTGAAAGTAATTTCTTTTTCTTCTCTCTTATGGATAAGATTATTAGAGTAAATGTGAATCATATATATATGATTCTCATGATGTCTCACGACACCATTATTCAACCATTTGCACTTGCATGGCTATGCAGATGTTAGCTGGGAAATTTAAAAGAAGGAAAGCAGAGCTGAATAAAGTGCCTCCCGCCCAGCCATTTGCTTGTTAGCAGCTGCAATCTGGGATTTTTCAAAAGACTTGCAAACAGTGCCATTCTCAAAAAACCTGGTTTGGAGGAAATTATACTGGGCAGACTCGCTTTAGGGGCAGGATCCATGCTAAGTTCCTTCTCCAAAAGAATTGTTTTTTAACTGTTTTACACCGTGTTTACTGGCCCATGTGGAACGAGCCTCTATGTTACTTAAAAGTGGGGATATACTTTTGTCCACCTTATCAAATCCTCCAAGGTAATCTTCATATTCAGTTTAATACTATAGCATTACACCATGAATATAGGGAGCTTCTGCCAGAGGCAGGAAAAGTAGGACATAACTTTGCTTAAGATGGCACTGTTAGATTAAAAAAACAAAGCTGATTTTCTTGACCATCCTCCAACACAGCCATAGCATATTCCAGAAATCTCCCTTTAAGCCTATTGCATAGTTCACCCAAAATTATGGACATATGCCCTTCCAATTTAAACATGCTTGCTACTTTCATTTTATGAGTACTGTGTATTATACATATGCTTTTATAGATTCAATATCAATTTTGTCTCGGGCCATTATGATGGTAGTGTTAATTTATAATGGAATGATGACTTATATAGATATGCAGATACTGGTTATTTATTGCTTTTCACCTGAAGGCAGCTCATTTCCCAAGTTTATGACTTTCAGGTTATAAATTCTAATTTGCTTTTTGCTCTTCATTACCTTTGTTTATTGTTTCATTGGATTAGTGTTCCCTCTGCAATTGTTATTATATTGCTTAGAGAGGACCACTTTATCCATTTCAGCATAGTGATGGGCAGCAGGCTAAAAAATGAGAACTGCCAAAGCTTAAGCTTGCCAGGAAGTTTTTCTTTTTGACCTCGAAAGTCTGCCCTTCAAATCTGATTTTATTGTGCACATGCAAAGTCAAAGCCAAAAGATATGGTCTGCTTTAGATCAAACTACCTGACCAAGAGAGATTCTACTTCTTGACCTGTTAGAGGTCAAAAACACTGGGTGCTCTTAACACTGTCCAGTATAGTTCTTGAAATCTCTGCCATGATTAGGAGGACACTAAAAGTGAGCATTTACTAAGTGTGATAGCATCAAGTCATGCTCCAAAGGTGATTTCCCTTTACAAAAGCCTATTTGTTCAGCCTCCACTGCACAAGAGTGGAGCAGCCACAACTGGAGCTTCTTCATTAGTAATTTGGCATAGATCTTCCCTATTACTGAAAGTAGACTGATAGGGTGGAAATTGGCAGGCTCTGAGTGATTCCCCTTTTAATAGATGGGAATCACTGTCACAGACAGCCAGGACTTGGGAAACATACCCGAGTTACTTGTTTTAGTAAAAAGAGTAGCCAGGATAGGGAATTTGGAAGTCAATATGGAATTTCAGAATGTCTGGAATTCTACTATCAGGATCAGGGGCTTTCCTTCCTTTAAGATCCTCTAGCAAGTCTAGCAGCTCAACTACTTCTTGTGTTGAGACAGGGACTGACCAGGTAAACCTGAGGGGGTGGTAGATGGAGAAAGCCCGTTACTCCAAATGTCATCTTTAAGAAGTTTGCTAAAACAATCATGCCAAGTATCAGGGGAAATACAAGTGGGGTAGGTGACTTACTTCGATTAGTGAAGGCCTGGATCAGTCGTTCAACACAGCCCAGACTAGCTTGGATTTAGGCTTGGTCAATAACTTAAATATTTGGTAAAATTTGGGCTGATTTGGGCATGAATTTATCTGTATGCCCGAATAAGCCTGAATACCAGATTCAGATATCTGAATATATTCGGGTCTGTCTGATTTGTTTCTATTTTTTGTGTTTTTTCACGTTTCGGCATTCGCGGGGCACATTTTTAAAGCTAGTGGGACCAGAATTTCAGGGTCTCATCTGGAGACAGTCTTGATGATGTCAACCAAGTTTGGTGAAGTTTGGTTCAGGGGGGCTTAAAGTTATTGACCCCCAAAGTGGGTTCCCCCACCCCCATTGTTTCCAATGGGAGCTAACAGGAGATGGTGACATCATCAGATGACATCATCAAGATCATCTCTGGATGAGACCCTGAAATGTTGGTGCCACTAGCTTTAACAATGGGCCCCCTGCAGTCCAAAATGTAAAAATACCAAAAAATACCCCCCCTCAAAAAAGCCCGAATGCCTTGCATTCAGATTGGCTCATATTCGGGCAGGACATATTTGGACCGATTTTGGTCCTAATATGCCCAAGTGCAGCAGATTGGGGCCAAATTCTAGATTCAGTGCACCTGAATCTCCAAGCCTACTTGTAGTTATTGGTAGTTACTGCTAAATGAAGGTGTTCCCATTAAATGTTGACAGATTCCATTTGTTTCTCTCTCATTAACAGATAAAGATTGTTCAAACACTGTATTAATTGGCCGAGGAGATCCAATGCTCCAGAATCCCTAAAGCTCCAATATAAGGAGAGAATTTGACTGTTATACCCCAAGCACTCTCTGTCAAATCAGGATGTTCCCTTTCTATTTTTGCTCTGTCCCCGCCACAGTGGGCATCAAAAGACTGTCCACTATTTAAGTAAGGCTTCAAACCAAGTGATTGTCTCCTGGGGGGAATCTGCAGTGAGAACAGAAAGTTTGAGACTGGCTAGACTGGGAGAGCTAGGTTTTCAGTGGCTGAGGCCAACTTAGGAGACCCAACTAGTCTGGGTAGCAGTTCCTTTTAAATCACCAGCGTCCATAAGAAGAATATAGATTTTGACCATATATCTTGAATGTCCACAACTTTTAGAGAATTTATACATGTTCCAAAACAGAACCCTATCCTACCCCGAAGTTGTGTGGGCTTTTCAGTTCTTCTTCAGTGGTACTGGAAGTTCCAAACCTGGCTTGTCAGGAGTCATTCAAGGGGATATTTATCTTGGTATTATACTCATCATATCCCTTTACTGACAACATTTCATGACCAATTAATGCTGTCAGAAGAAAACCCCACTGAATCGCGGATAGGGTTCTGGTCTGGAACATGTATAATTTTGGTATGGAACCTGTAGAAATTCTCTACAAGTTGTAGACATTCAAGATATATGGCCATGGGCATAGTATAAACAGTAGGTCTCTCTATACCCAGGGTCTGCAACCTGTGGCTCTCCAGATGTTCATGGACTACAATTCCCATCTGCCCCGCCACTAGGGGCTGATGAAAATTGTAGTCCATGAACATTTGGAGAGCCACAGGTTGCAGACCCCTGCTCTATACAATAATCACATTGCCCAAGATATATTGTAAGTTGTAGCAATTCACTCAGGAAGTTCGCCTGCACTTTCAGACTGAGAAGGCCGTCATAAATACTCCTATAGTCCTAGTTAATGTTCATTGTTCTCTGGCTTGGAACCCTATTCAAAGAGTTGATTTAATCCTTCTGTGATTAAAAGACAATTGGAATAATGCTGCTGAATGGATGAAAAAGAGATTGTTTCAAAATGTTCTCAAGGAAAAAAAACTCTGGTTTGATTCTGATATTTGTTCAGACTTAAAACCTTTAAAATCTTTATTTAAAACCTTTATTCAGCGTCAATATAGCAACTATAGAAAATGCATGTTCTTTAACATGGTGTACTACTTTGGATACAAGTACAAAGTCACAGCAGGAAGAGTGCTCAGAATAGAATAGAATCCCATACTTTAGCCTTTTCATGCACAGTTTATTTGAGATTAATATAAGCATTTGAGTACAAGGCTTTGAATGACACCATCACCATGACTATATTGTAGATCTACATTTGAAAGATTTTCATTTATATACTGCCCCATTTAAAATATCAGAATTGGGAAGCTGCCATAGCAAATTTCAAGAACTAGGAAATGCCTCTAAAATGTTCGGCCTTTGATTCTTCAGATATGAGTGGGGCACATTAATAATTTCTCATTAGAACTGAATTGCTTCCACCTCCTCTCCCTCTTTCCCTCTCCCTTTCCCTCTCCCTTCCTTTCTACATTTTTATTTTGTTCTATTTTTCCCTCCCCCCACTTTGTTTTCTGGTCCTTTCTGCTGGGGTTGGACAAAAATTAAATGATCTGATGGTAGGAGAGATTTAGGCATATATAGTTGTGGCTGTGATAATTTTAAGCTATTGTTTTGGATTCAGATATACTTTTAGAGAATGAGTTTAGAGCATTTATTGTTGATTTATATTGTTTTGAACTGAGGTTGTAAATTGTCCTGAGACACCCAGGGGACGGCAATAAAGAAATCAAATGAATGAATAAAAAAATAAACATAGTGTAGTAGTTAAGAGTGGCAGGGTTTAATTTCATGCTCCTCCGCATGAAGTCTGCTGGGTGACCTTGGTTCAGTCACAGTTCTCTGAGGCCCCTTCCACACACGCAAAATAATGCGTTTTCAAACCACTTTCACAACTGTTTGCAAGTGGATTTTGCCATTCCGCACAGCTTCAAAGAGCACTGAAAGCAGTTTGAAAGTGCATTATTCTGCATGTGCGGAATGAGCCTGAGAGTTTTCTCAGCCCTTGCAGAGGAAGACAATGGCAAACTATCTCTGAAAGTCTCTTCCCTTGAAAACCCTCTGGGTTTCAGCTGGGAAAAGATATCAGAAAACAAGTTTAAAGATTTGGAAAGGAATATGGACTTTATTGAGGGATTTGGTAAATACTAAATCAAATTACAGACAAACAACACATTCCTTATCCAAATTAACAATATAATAACAACCTAATATTGAACTGAGTTATTCCAATTTGGAATTTTTAAGGTAAAACTTTTAAGGAACTTTTAAGAGACCCAAACTACCAGTTCTCAGTGTGGTATAGCATTGTTTGGAAAATAAAGGGAGATAGATCAAGATGGGAAGAAGGGATAAATCTTTTCCAGTCTGCATGGAAACCTTCAGATTCTCATGACTGAGATACAAGTATCTAATGGCCACCATATTTTCCTTAAAGATCACTAGATCAAAGGAGCTTGAAAGAAGGAATGGAAAAAATACTTGTAATGAAGTGGTTTTTGCACAGCTATTGTAATTTTCAGTTTTGCAATCCAGGTATATGTAATCAAGTTGTTTCTGTGATTTGATATTCTGATGTTGTCACACACTAATTTTGTATATGTATTTATTACATGTTAACCTAATTATAATGCTAATTTTTGATGAAGTCTTGATTGTGTACTTCTTTTTTGTTGTTGTTCACCATGAATGGCCACAACTGTAGCTCTGATTCACATACAATTTCTCAGTGTTTGGTTATTCAACTAACTCACAACTATATGTGTGAACTGCCTCAATAGATAATGTGTTGTATTTTCCAGGATTTGCAAAGCTTTATGATGACCAGGTGCTGCAGAGTAGCTCAGGAATGTACTTCCCAAGAAGGTCCAGGAAAAGATCACAAAACTATCTATTCTAGGGTTTTTTATTTACCACTTTTATATTATGGGATTTTCCTCTGCTGCTGCTTAGCTGATAGCTTCATTTCTAATGCTCTTCCTAGTCCATGTCCTATTTCTCGGATCAAACAAAATCCCACACTATGCTTGGGGAACAATTTGAGATTTTTTCATTACTCATAAGAAGCTCTTCTGAACAGAAATCCTGGAGACCCCTGCTTTATTGTGTAAACATGATACAGAGTTCTTGAAAACCTCCTAAATGTGCTATCTAAATCCCGCTTGTGAAAATGATAAAAAAAATGATTCAACTTTGCAGCTGGGTGCAAAGGATGAGTGTCTGTCCATGTAATGGCATGTCACTTACAATTGATTTGCCATAGCCCTGATTTCTCTAAAATGGAGAAGAAACATGAGAAGAAAGAGTTTGGCCCCTGAACTGGTGCTATGGTTTATTCTGATGAAATGTTTGTTTGGAGGGAAACCTCTCTTCAGCAACAATGCAGCATTTTCAGTTCTGTCACAAGGCAATGACACCTTTGCTTCCTTCTTGACTGAGTTACAGCACCTCCTCCTCATAAACCATTTCCAAACACCTGATGAGATTCTTGTTCTACTCCAGTTTCTTCTGCTCCCTGATACCATTATGTCCTCAGTCATCTGTTACCACTAGCAGACCACTAATATATGGGAACACACATATGGAGCTGTTTTGCCGCCTGGGGTGAATGAGCTCGAGGGTATGGAAAGTCAAAACAGACAACCACCTTGTGTGGAATAAAATTTGGCCACAGGCTGCTTATTGGTATGCTGGCTGAAGGAACAGAGGTGCAGTGTAGGGGACAGATCCAGTACTGGACAGCACAGGTGCTGTCCCACAGTGACCACTAGGAAGCATCTCTGCTATCCCCCAGTAATAACCTTTCCCCAGGCTGATGCACGGGGGGGGGACCAACACCCGGAGCAGCAAGATAGTGGGAGCCATCTGCGCACTGCCTCTGGATGAGCCACCCACAACCCCCACTTGGGCTTGCTACCACTCCCCTCCCCAGGCATCTTATGGAGGCCCTCACCTGTTACTTGCTTTGGTTAAATTCCCAACAGACAAGCCGGGACCCATACCTTTTAATAGGAAGGCGACATATTAAGGGGTCACCTTAAGACTTAGCATATGGGTGAACAGTGACCATCAAGACCTGGTCATGGATAAGGTCCCAGTACACAGTTTCATCGTAGGATGTGCTTTTCCAAAAGCCTTCATCATAATTAATGGCAGCAGCACCCTCTGTTATGGAACAGTGTTGTCTGCTCCAACGGGCAGCCACATACCATGGTGTTAAGTGGAAATCTTTCATGTTACCTACCAGTGAATCCTGTGTACTATGTGCCAGAAATCCAACCTGAAACCTTCTGCTTGCAAAACCCACCTCCCTATCTGGCTAGCTTTTCAAAATGCGTCCTGGTTGTGCTAGATGGCCATGAACTTAAAGCATCCAGCATAGATAGCAAAGCATTGAGTGCCACATGGCTGATCTTTTCCTGTCTTGCTATCCTGCTCCCCGATGTTTTCTTCATTTATTTATGAGATTTTTATAGCGCCCTTCCCTTTTCAGGCTCAGGGTGGTTTCCCTTTGAATAGGACAGCCAATGCTCTGAATAAGCATAATAATGAATAGGCATCAAAATGGGGGAATGCCCTCACTTAGGCAGTGTGTCTTGCTGCTGTCTCTCTGAAGATAAAATCAGCAGTTTGGACTTACCTAAACCTGACTGCATTTATCAAGCTTCTCCAGCAGGGCTCTCCCTTGCTTTATAATTGAACAGGGTCACCTGGGTCTATGTGGCAGTCCCTGCTTTCTGCTTTTTCTCCCCCACAATTACAGCTCTGAATTGATAATCACTAACAGAAAATATGGTGTACGGCAGACAGAGGAGATCAGCATTTCCTGATGAGTCACATGGCTTCTTTAGCACCAAGGCTTATTAACCACCCTTTAAACACATGAAGTGTACACTACAGCATTTCCAATCAATGCATGCAAATCTCTGCAAGCTCCCTCCCTCTTTGTTGTGTAGACACTACCCTGGCTAAGAAATGCCACAGTTATTTGTAAGATTCAGACAAACAGCTGTATGCTAGTAAAGAATGATACAAGGGAGGTCTGGAAAAGGTTTGTCGAATAGCTGCACACCCTGCTCCTCGGGAGGATTGGAGTTAATTAATAAATTCCTTCTAGATTACACTGAACTCTGTAGAATAAAGATAAGTTTAACACCAGAGAGAGCTGTGCAGAATGGTGAGAGATGCTTAAATGGCAGCAGGATGACATTGAATTTGTACTTACCTTTTGAAACATTTTTGAGCCTTCTTCTTGCTGTTGCTGTGTCTGTGGGGTGTGTATGGGACATGTATGGGACAGACAGAAAGGCAGTTTTAAATGAGCTTGTATCATGTTTGTAAATCAACTGACAGCCATGAAGAAAGGTAAGTTTATGTAACATTTCAAAATGCTTGTTTTCTGGTGTCAGTTGTAAACAAATGAGCTGTATCCATCGTGTACTTTTAAATCCTCCACAATATATTCTTTCCCAAACGGATCTGATGATGTCTTTTTCTGTGTAATCTTTTATCTGTGTAAAGACCTGTTCTATAAGATACTTCAACAGTGGGATTGTAGAGACTCAGCAATTTTTAACTAAATGGCTACAGATGCATGGGCTCCAAATTGTTTTGAGCAGGGAAGTATGATTTCAGTTCTATAAATGTGCTAAAGTGAAATAATGAAATTGGACTGACCACTTTTTTAAAAATAAGAATCCTGAGCTGATTATCCTTTCTTAGGGAAAGTGGTAATTCCTTAAAGTTTTCAAGGCAAGAGAGCTTGAAAGGTATTTTGCCATTGCTTGGTTCTGTCATCCAATTAATAGCCAGGGCTGACCCAACTTAGTTTCCCACATCTGATGGCTTTGGGCTACCCTGGGTTACCCAGGTCAGGCCATGTGAAATTTGGGAAAGTTTAGCCCCAACAACAAAGTAAAGAGAATGCAAAATACATTGAATTTCAAAATCTGCTTGAAGACCAAATGGAAGATAGCTGCCATGTTCAGGGCACCAGTCCATATTTCAACTTCAAAGTCCAGCTTGACCCATAACCCATTAACAAAGTGGCAAAACTAGGACAGTTCTAAATGAAATGCACAGCCATGGTTGTCTGTCTTAAGAATTTAGAATGAATGTACATACTCATGCACAGAGCACACAGTTCCACTAATATTTCAATTCCCAGCTCAAGCTCAAGGGTGGCAAGAAAGATACAAAATAGATTGTAACGAAACATCCAAAGTGAGCTTCTTAATTATTATTAGCAAAACTGAGATAGTTAAAGATTGCCAGGAAACCTCAATGGAGGATCTGTGTGCAATTTTCCACTGAGTACCCAATTATGGGTATAGACAGCAAGGGGGAAAAAACCTTTAAGGTCCTAAACAGTTTGGGGCTAAGGCACTTGAAAGACTGTCTCCTTCCAAATTCTCCAACCCACCAGTTAAGGTGTACCCCTCCAGCCTTGCTCTGTGTGTCCCCACATTTCAAGGTGGGGGTGGAAACTTGAGACAAAGCACTTTCTGGCCGTTTCCGCATGGCCACGCTCGGGGGTGCATCGGTGTATACAATGCCGACGCATCCCCCGGGACCGTTGGCATGAACAGTCCCGTTAGGGGCAGGGAAGACGGTGCAGTGCTGCTCCAACACCCGAACGACGCACCTTCCCTGCGACCTTTCGGAGCGTCACCCAGGCCAGGGGACATGCCCCCTGCCCTGCACGACAGCTCTGGAGTCGCAGGGCAGGGTGGGGCATGTCACCAGGACTGGGCGACACACTGGAAGGTCGCAGGGAAGGTACGTCATTCAGGAAAGGGGGGATGGCACCTTCCAGCTGCTGCCATTCGCATGGCAGCGGCTGGAAGCTGCTGTTTCCAGAAAACCTCGCTTGGGGAATGAGATTGGGAAACAGCAGCTTCACACCACTGGGGGGGAGCAAGGGCGCCGCTGCTTTGAAGCAGCTGCGCCCCCCATGCCAACAGCTCCCTAGGGATGGTGTTTTTGCTGTCCCTAGGGTGCTGTTAGTGACCCGTGTGTCTCTGTGATGGCCCCTCACTTGTGGAATGCCCTTCCCTTTGAAACTTGCCTTTTAGGCACCAAACCAGAACACAGGTTTTTACCTAGCCTTTTAATTAAGACTTTTATCAGCTTTTGAATAGTCTATTCAGCTTTTTGGATATGTTTATGCTACTTTTGTCCAACAGCTGGTTAGCTGCCTCAGGCAGGACTCTGAAGAGGTGACACAGAAATATTCTAAATTAATCAACCAATTGATGATGATGATGATGATGATGATGATGATGATGATGATGATGATGATTGGTGGTTTATCTCCTTGAACTTCTCATTCTTTAGAATCCTCAATAGAAATTGATATATTGTATTGCCATCCATGCTGCCTTTTACTTGAGATTTTTATCATTTGCTAATGTTTTCTGAATGTTATTTGAATATATAAAAAATTATTCAACTTGACTTAAAATAATAGACAACATATAATGTGCATGAACTAATGCATTACATCTTGCACACTGGGTGCATCAACATACAGGTGAATATACATACAAGCAGTGGTGGGATTCAGCAGGCTCGCACCACTTTGGCAGAACCGGTTGTTAAAATAATGCTTGCTAACAACCAGTTGTTAAATTATTTGAATCCCAGTACCAGAACCAGTTGTTAAATTATTTGAATCCCACCACTGCATACAAGACATACTAATGAATATACATACAAGACATACTAATGAATAACGTAACATGAAATACAATCAACCTAACATATAACATACAATCAGTTGTGACTTCCTTAATTACCCCAAGAGGTTTAATTTTTCTCCTTTTTACATTCTATTTACATTTGTCTTCCCTAGGTGGTATAGCATTAAGGTGGTGACATCTTGTGAAGTCTGCAACCACGTTAAACCCTTAAAATATATTTAATTTATTAAAGAAAGAAAAAAATATATAACATAAAATATATTTTTATGCATATGTAATCAACTACTAGCTGATTATCATTTGTAAATTTCAAATTCAAATGTATCATCGCTCGTGTATGAACTAAAACTTCTATATCATAAAGGAAACGAGGTGCAGCAAAACAGTGATATTAATACTACAAAAACTGGTGAGTTAAGTACAATTTATACCTCTTTAACACTTATTCTAAACTATCTTTCATTTAACTTTTTTTCTCTTTTCCCTACTGTTTTCTTTTCTTTTTTCCAGATACTGGTCAAATGTCTTCCACGTTACTTCAAATCTTCTCGAAGATAGGTCTTTCAGGTGGGTGGAGAGCTTGTCCTTGAATTTGATTAATGACTCTAGCAAGTCTCTACACTTTGGTGTTTGTTCATACTTCCATTTCTTGGCTATCTGTATTCTCGCCGCAGCGGAGAGATATAAAAACAGATTGGTGTTCTTGACTGGGGGATTGCGGGTGGATTGGTGGCCTTCCCGCTCGGTCATGCTTCCCCCAAAGAAACTACCGACACAATTTTAAAGTGGATAAGTAAATGGCCATAGCCAAAAAATTATTAACAGAAAGCATAGGAAATATAGATGGCGCAGCATGGGGGGTGATCCAAGCCTCTGGGCAGCACAAGTGCTGACCCCAGGGCAAACTGATTCCTCAGCCCGGTGCTGGAGGAATAAAACAGGCGAAAGATTGGAGTGAGACAATGTCCAGTCCGGCGAAATGCCCATGACTGGAGGCCCCATCCAACTTACGCTAAGGGTGCAAGCTTCTCAGCCCCCCACCGGGCGTCCCTTCCTTGAGCTTGCTCCACCCCCACCTCTTAAGGAGGTGTGCCAAAACAGGGGAGCTCCCCCAGCTCCCCTTTCCATCATATCATCCCCCATCCGCAACCCGCCACAGAGCAAGGACGGAAGGAAACCCTTCCCCTGCTCCCGCCATCACCTCCTAAGCCTTCAGCCAATCACGCAGCGCTGTTCTTATGCTATGCAGCCACAATTCCATACCCTTTGGTGACCAAAAACGTCTTCTTGCCAGGCTCCGAATGGGGCCTGGCCTCGAGGCAGGGCCTTTTAAAGGCTCTGCCCCGCCCCCTTGACTGACGCGCTCTCTCCTGACGCGAGAGCCGCCAGTCACAGCGACGATCACTCGGCTGGCCCTCCCAACAGGCCAGCCGATGTCGCTGCCGCCAACCGCGCATGCGCCCGACCCGGTGCGCATGCGCGGAAGCCTTCCGCCGACCGGCTGCATCGGCGGCCGGGCAGCGGCCTCCCTCCTCGGGCCCCACCCCTGCAATGGCGGCCGCGGTAAGGCGCGGCCGCGCTTTATCTTGGAAGATGCCCAACAGGTAGTTTTCTGGCAACATTTTGAATTCTTGGTTTATGATCTCTAAGTTTTTTTATGGACTTGTTTCCAGACCTTTGGGCAACTCCACTATAGGTGTAAATAGGTTCCCACTTTTTTCTTACATTTCCAGTATGTTGCTGGGTATTTTTTTATTTATTTGAACTAGCTTCAGTGGTGTCAAGTACCATCTATGAAATATATTGTCGAAGGCTTTCATGGCAGGAATCACTGGGGTGCTGTTTGGTTTCCGGGCTGTATGGCCGTGTTCTAGCAGCATTCTCTCCTGACATTTCGCCTGCATCTGTGGCTGGCATCTTCAGAGGATCTTCTGTAAATTTTTGTTGCCTTTTCCATATTTCTTCCCATTTCTCATAATATAAAATTTTACCTAAATCTTGGGGCCCATTTTATCATAGAGTCTTTGATCCCTTCATCTTCTAGTTCCAGTTGTAGGAGAAATTTGTAAATTTTACTTATTTTTTTTTCTTTGAGTCCCTTACAGTTAAGTCAAAATTATTCCATGTTTGTTCAATCTCCTTCTCTTGAGAATCTTTCTTGAAAGCTTCCCTTCCCTGAACGTAGGTGAACAAGTGGCACTTACCATCTCCAATGACTATTTGTCCATGCAGTTTCAATACCAGTTGGCCGTTATTCCAGCTAATTATATCTTTATAACTTGGCCAGATGTTGGCATTCTGACATTGAATGTTTTGTACCCATTCTGCCCTAGAAACCCAAATGGGTGTTCTTTGATAGAGTTTATACTTACATTTTTCCCAAATATTTATCAAAGCCTTATTATATGATCTTTAAACTTTTCTATTGACTTTTTGCCCTTTGGCCAAAGATATTCATGCCATCCTCATCTGTTATCTCTTCCTTCCAATCTAAAATTTCCTTGTTCTCTAACAGAATCCATTCCCTTAACCACATTAGTGCACTCGCATTGTGGTACAATCTTAAATTGGGTAGGGCTTAACCTCCCCTTTCTTTAGCTTTGATGAGTGCTGAGTATCTGATTCTTGGTTTTTTATTTTTCCATATAAATTTGGAAATCTCTTGCTGCCAAGTCGTAAAGACCTTTGGCAATGTTACTATGGGCATATTTGGGAATAAGTATAGAAGTTTTAAAAGCACCCTCATTTTAATTAGGGATATTCATCCTGACAATGAGATGTTCTGTCGGTCCCATTTTTTAAATTCTCTCTTGATCTCTGTCCAAAGTTTTTCATAGTTATTTTTAAACAGGTTTCTGTTTTTTCTAAATGAATTCCCAGATATTTAGTCTTAGTTACTGATTGTATCGCAGCCTGTTTTTCTAGGTGCTTTTCTTCATCTTTTGTTACATTGTGTTAGAACATTTTGGGTTTATCCTTATTTAACTTATATCCTGCATGCTCCCCAAATTCCTCAGTCACTTGCAGTAGTGAATTCAAAGAATCTCCAAGGTTATCTACAAACAAGACCAAATAGTCAGCAAAGGCCTTAAGTTTAAATTTACACTTTTCTATTTTTATTCCCTCATAGATCTTACTTTGTCTTAATTTGTTTAGAAGTACCTCTAGTACTATATTGAATAATAGAGGAGAGATCAGACATCCCTGTCTTGTCCCTTTACATATAGCAAAAACTCTATTAATCTTCCATTTATTTTGAGCTTGGCCTGCGGGTTTTGGTATATGCTGCTTATAGCTTTGGTAAATTGACTGCCAACCTCCATTTTGTTTAATAATAGTTTTATAAAGTTCCAATTAACCTTATCGAATGCCTTCTCTGCACCTAACCAGACCATTTCTAGGGCTTTCCCCGGCATTCTCTCAATTGCTTTGAGGATATTAAGAACCACATGCACATTACTATGTCTGTATCTCTCTGGAACAAAGCCCACTTGATCAGTGTTTAGGTATTCTTTCATTATCATCTGAAACCTCTTTGCCAGGACAGATGTGAAGATCTTATAATCATTATTCAATAATGAGATAAATCTGAAATTCTTTACTTGGTGGCTCTTGTCTTGTCTCTTAGGCACTAACGAGATAAAGGCTTCTTCCCATGACTTGGGTATTTTGCCCTCTTCTAATACATTGTTCATAATAACTACCAATTTAGGTGCTAATACATCTATAAATGTTTTGTAATATTGAATTGCAAGACCATCAGGGCCAGGAGAAGTACCTGATTGCGTTCCTAACTTTTTCCAGTGAGAGTGGGCTATTTATTTATTTATTTATTTATTTATTGTTTAGATTTGTAGACCGCCCCCTCTCCTAGGGATGTTTATTTGTAAATTTTTTTAATCTGTTCTTTTTCTATAAATTGGATCAGACTATCTATATTCATTTCTTCTTGCTCATACAGTCTCTTAAAATATGGTCTGAGTTCCAATTGCATTCTGCGTGGATCTGTTGTTGTTTCCTCATCTATTTTTAATTTATTAATTAGTCTTTGTTTTTTATCTTTCCTAATCTGGACTGACAGCCATTTACTTGGTTTGTTGGCCTGTACAAAGTGTTTCTGCTTGATGAATTTTAGATTGTTCACAATTTCCCTCAGCCATTTTTGTGGGGCCATTTTTTAAACTAGATTTATCCTATCTTTCACTTGCATATTTTTTGATTTCTTTGCAATTTGCCTTCCAATTCTTTTAATTCGTTCTCTAGTATTCTTTCTCTTTCCTCTTCTTTTTCTTAATTATACGTTCTTTATGTAGTAAGAGTCCCCTCACAAAGGCCTTACTTGCATCCCATATTATATTGTTATCTTGTATTGAATTTTTATTAATTTCGAAATGTTGCGATTGATTGTGCTATCTATTCCTTTTCTAGGATCCATTATTTTAATTTCCATATGTAACTGGTTGTCTGGAATTCCACTTCCCATATAATGGGTCAATTGTCTGAGAGTGCTTCTGGGCCAATTTCAATCTTTTTTGTTTTCTCTAAAAAATTTCCATTTGCCCATGCCATATCAATTCTGGATAGGGAATTATGACTATTGGAGAAAAAGGAAAATTCCTTTGCAGATCTATTTCTCTCTCTCCATATGTCTTTTAGCTGTAGTGCTTCCATTAAGTCCATAAAGGACTTTTGTAGAACACCCACATTTTTATTTTTATGTTTCTTTTCTCTAAACTTTTGACTACACTAATCTAATTTTCATCTATAACCCCATTGAACTCTCCCGTTACCAAAATATTTTCATATATATAGTTTATATGTATAGCTGCTGGGGGCATATATCCCTACTAATAATATTACTTTCCCTTCACTTTGTATTTCCATCCCCAGCAACATTGCTTCTGAGTCTGTTATTATCTTTTCAGAGACCAGATAATTTTTAATGTAAAATGAGATACCTCTTTTTTTGTAGCAATTGTGAAAGTTGTCCTATATGGTCCTTCTGTAAGAAATTGTCCTGTCCTTTTTTTATGTAGGTCTCCTGAAGACATATTATGTCATTGTTTAGTTTTCGTAAATATTCAAAGACTATTTTTCTTTTTTTTAGTTTTTAGTCCATTAATGTTGTTTAAATAGATCTTTAAAGTCATCTTATTAGCTGTATTTTACAATATGGGTAACTAGAAACCTCTCACACCAATTTTATAATATGCCTCATCTCCATTGCAAGAGAAGAGGTGGAACCATTTCCAAGTTCGTGACATTAATACATTTTTGATTGATAAAACTTATCTCATCTGAATATTTTTGCATATATATCTATGGTTGGCAACATCATTTATATATATATGTTAATTTTAAAGTTAGAGGTGAATTTAGCAGTAGAAAATAGAGAGAGGAAAAGACAGAAAAGAAGCATCAGGAGAGATTAGAAGGAAAAAGAGAAAAGAGAGAACGAGAGAGCAGAAGGGAAAGGAAGGGAAACAGGCAAAGAGTGAAGAAAGAAAACAAAGCAAAGATAAAACAGTAATATAGATTACTATATTACCAAATTGAAGGTATTTTTATCTTTATGGTTCAGATGTTAGCATGTGTTCTTATACTAGTCCCAAGTCTCTTTTGTATTTTTTCAGGAACTCATTCATTTTGAGGGGTGTATCAATATTTATTCATTTTTCTTTAAAAGTGAAGTTGATCCCTTCAATGAGGTTCCATTTAAATCTTATGCTTTTTTTTCTTTAGAGTGTCTGTAATTGGGAGATAGTATTTTCTCTTCCACAAGATTGAGTATGGCATTTCTTTTAAAATTGTTAAAGTCTGGTCATCTAGGCAAAGTTTTTGGTTTGTTTTTCTATGGAGTATTTAGTACTTGCTATTGTCTTAAAGGTAACCTCTGCTTCTTTTAACATTCTTCTAGTTAAATGCTTTAAACACTTTAATAATGCTTAAATAGCACTTTTATAAAAGAAGGGTTTACAGTTTAGAGTGAGTTTGTACTCATATCAATGTTTCTGCTGGGATTTCCCAGCTGTTATGTCCATTTGTTTTGCTTTCCTAGCCTCCGCTGTTTCGCTTAACTATTCCTTTTCCCTTTGTTATTGTTTGTTTCCACGAACGTGCTAGTTCCTCACCTCTTGAGTCTGTTTTATTTCTTTTTATTACCTGGTTTGGGTTTTAGAATGTTACTTGTGCTGAGTTCCTAGGCATACAGCCCGGCTCTCCTCCGTTCCTCCACCACACTGTGGTGCTGACTCTGAATAGATTTGCTGCATCTTCTCCTGCTTATACAGGAGTTGACAGGTCTGAGAAAGTTACTCTGATCATGATGCAGGCAGATGAAAGTTGAATCTCTCTCTCCTACTCCGGAGAGAAGATGTTGCCCATCTTCCCTCTGCACTGGAAGTCTGTAGCATTATAATCTGTTGAGGACTCTCTGAATATTGTTTTTGCTGTCCACATGAAACATTGTTTTCCAGACACTGTATGGAAAAAGCAGGTCTGTTTTTTGTTCCCATTTTATTCATTGAGGCTTAATCTCAGGAAATGTCTATATAACCTATATCTGGCCCACTAAGGAAGTAATCCTAAAGCTAGGGAGTACATCACGCTGAATTCAGTGGTTAATTCTGAACAAACATGTTTAAGATTGCACTACTTATATAGCTGCTACCACGGTGAAGAAGAAAATGCTTACCAACCTTTTAAGGGGGGGGGACACACAGTTAAAGCTTAGAAAAAGAATAAAGAAGAGACTGTTGTTCATAATGGCAACTCTCATTTTCTTTAGTAGGGTATTATTGTTTGGCAAATCCTTCACGCGTCTTAGGACCTCTTATCTGGTTGAAAAGAGTGTTACATTTGTAAAGCTCTGTGCAAGATTCCCAAGTGTCACTAGAACTAAACCCTGATATTCATTCACCTCTGAGCTACGGGCTGATATAGCAGGGGTGGGAGGGGAGATACCAATCAAACCCAAACTGTCCTGTTCAAGTCTTGACATCTTACATTTTTAGAAAAGCAACTTGATGAATACAAATCAAAGGCGTATGGCAGTCTCTGAGAGCAGAGAAAGCAGCCCACTGTCTATTTACTTCAATTTTATCTGTTTGAGGTCAGCAATTGATGCCAACCGAAGCACTTATTCAGAAACCTCTTTCCATTTTGGCATTCTGGGCAGCAAGGGTTGTTGGACAAGGTGATCTTAATATACTCTTGCAAGCAAGTTGTGCTGTTTTTTGTAGCTTGGAGCTGTCCACACATGCATGCTCATAGCTTGACAGGTGAATCTTGCATAGGTGGAAGAGGTCTGACAGATCTCACGTTGCATCTGATCTTCCTATATCTCCTTAAAAATAAATGCTTTTCAGTTGAGTTGGTTGTTCATTTTCATACTGCAAATATAGATTTACTGAAAACAAACAAGAAGCAAGATTAAAGTAGCAAACTGCATCCCCTTACCTTTGTAATAAACCCGAGAGCAGATCCTACAGGCATAGAAAATGTACATGCGTTATTAGGGAAGCTGTAGGATCCTCAAGAACAGAAGATGGGTGTGAACAGTTAGTACACACTTAGCACCTGTTCAGATCTTCAGGGTAGCCATAGCTCAGAGATGACTGCTCATCCTGAAATCCAGATCCTCTGACTATACTAGTAAGAACTTATGTATACCACAATAGAGCATAAATCAACCAAGTTGTTCCTTAAAATCCAAGCTAGTTTTTCAAACTTCTTTACTGGGGCATTTCCAGTGATGCATAATTTGTACTTTATTAATTACATGATGCAGAGCTAACTTGTGGTTGATTAACATGATGCAGAGCTAACTTGTGGTTACATTCACATGCCTTATTCTGGTGCCCGTCAGAATCATGACTACCTCCTCTTGCATTTTCAGTAAACAATATCATTTATTTATCAATTTCGGATGGCTTTGAGGGGCACACTAGGTTTGGAATCCAGATTTAAAAAAATTATGATGGAAAAAATGGATTTGGAAACAGATAGTAAGGATGGAGTGCCTGCCAGTTGCTTCTCCTCAAAACTACTTTCTATCTACAAAACAGCCAGCATGGTTTAGTTGTTAAGAGCAGCAGACTCTAATCTGGAGAACTGGATTTGATTCCCCACTTTCCACATGGCCTTAGGTCAGTCATAATTCTCTCAGGCCAATGTGGAGACAGGTAATGGCAAACCCCCTCTGAACATCTCTTACCTTGAAAACCCTATGGGGTCACCATGTCAGCTGCAACCTGATAGCACTTTCCACCACCACAAGGGAAAACATGTTGAAGGACACCAGCTGCAGAAGAGCACAAAGGTTACCAGGAGAGAAGGAGAGACTCTGGGGACAGCTTAATCTTCTTTGTTGTGCACTTCTTCTCTCTGAATCCAACTTTTCTTTAGTCACATGTTGAAAATTCAGTGGAGATCTGGATTCCAGATTCAGACCTTTATCAAATGGATTGTGTGGCCCTCCCCCTAATAAAACCAGTTGCTGGTAATACGAATTGGGGATGTGGCCTCATCTTTTTTTTTCTTCCTTCCATTCTTTTCATTCATTTCTTTGTTTTTGCAACTGGGTATTAGTTCTGCATTTCCCCATTTGGTGGCAATATTTATTCCATTTCAAATGGACAGATGGAATAAAAATAGATTTTAAAAGACACAAACACAGGAGGGCAAAGGTGAATTCCACAGCTGTAGAAGGGAAATGCACTGCCTTCAAAGAATTAGCAAGCAAAGAAAGACAAAAAACAAATCCTTCCTGAAATAGTTCAGCATTTCAGAAGAGGGATGGGTAACTTTTTTGTAATTTATCCCAAAAGTTTAAACACTTTCAAGAAAGGATAGCATAGGCCATTATGTACTTCCATTCTGCCTCAGAGCAAGCTTACCTTTCCTTTGTAGTAGACTTTCCTGTATGCATTGGGTTTTTCCCTTTCCAAAGCCACTGTGGAGAAGAGCAGAGAAGATGTGCAATTTCCAAATGCTGGCAAAACATGACTTTTCCTGTTGGTTCACTTTTCCCCATGAAATAAAACAACTAATCAGGAAGCATAATTCTTTATCTGGGTTCTTTTGCTCCTTCCTGCCTTCCCCAGCTCACTCAACAGCAGTTTTTTTTTTCCTGCTCTTCTGGCCACCATTCCCAACTGATCAGAAGGGCTTTAGCTATTTTTAAAACATGCTGCAGGTCTAACATTGGAACAGGGATCTATTGCCCTATTTTCTTTCTTTCATTGTTTTTATTTTATAACATTTTTACCCTGCTCTTTCCTGTCCAAAAATGGACTCATCACCCATCATCATTTCTCTCACAAAGCCTAAGACACTGATGCAGTCACACCTGACATCACAATTATTGCAGTAATAGATGTAATTTTTGGGAGGAGAATTATATGCCTCAGGTAGAAAATCTAATACATGTTGGAATAATGTTATACCTTCACAACATGCTGTGAAGATGCTAAAAACAAAGCTTGTTAAAGTGAAGGGAATATATCTGGACAATCTGCAACAAATGGCTAGCATACATTCCATTCATTAGTAAATGCATAAAATATATAAATGAGACAAAACTTAAACATAGAAGTAGCTGATATAAGAGTGAAGGTGGAAATTTTGTTATGTATAGGGTAAAGGCAAAAGGAGGGCAAACATGCCCCCCCCCCTATTCTGTATTCTGTTTTTTATCTGATGGTCACTTTATGGATTTTGTGTTATAATGGGTTGTTTTATGAGGAACGAATGGTGACACTTGTACTTTTTAATGTTTTTCTCTTTTTTTGAAGGGTGGCTAGTCCACCATCTTTGTAGTGCTATAGAAAAAAATAAAAAGCATGTGCTCCATTCATATAGTACATATATTCCATTCATAATGGGTCATCTGAAAAAGCTCTATGAATGTATGTTCAATCTTTGAATATCCAAGAAGCTTCTTTAGTGTGTACACCATATAAAAATATTTAGCAGCTGCTGTTTTTCAGTGTCATAATTGACTTTCAAAAGGTTTTTTTTTTTAAAAAAAATGTTTATGCCCAAGGAATTGTTTACATTGACTGGTTGCTGCCATTAGTTTTGATCAACTGAATATGTGATAGGAGCCAGTGTGTGGTAGTGGCTAAGAGCATTAGACTCTAATCTGGAGGACCAGGTTCAGTTCCCCACTCCACCTCATGAAGCCTGCTGGGTGACCTTGGGTCAGTCAGTTCTCTCAGAACTCTCTGAGCCCACGTAGAGGCAAACTACTCCAGAATGTATCTTGTCTTGAAAATCCTTTGAGGGTGCCTTAAGTCAACTGTGAGTTAATGGCACAAACATCCTAAAATGGATAGTTAAATTAGACATAACAATCTTGTGGATAAGTACCAGGGAGGAGGGGGAAGTATAAATACTACTGAATTCACCTGAATTTTCTTCCCAGCTGACATGTATAGGACCCGACAATGAGATTGACATGATAATAATTTTAGAAGATATTTCACACGAAGGCTAAGGTTTCCTTCTGAATAACTTCATTTAAGATCTCTCCCATATGTAGTTGGTTTCACCCATGCTAAAGTGTAATGCACCATAATCAATTTACAACAGCCAAGAAGATAAATTCTTATTTGTGGTGCAACCCTTCCCAGGGTTGCTGTGCTGACCACCTGATGTGTATAATAGCTTGATGGGTCAATATGGTTGCTAATGTAAAAACCCTGAGTTAGATACAGACTGAACTGGCTATTCCCATCAGCCCCCACTCTCTCCTGCAAATGCCCATCACGTCATCCAGATGGTGTGGAGTGGGACTGGGAGCCAGGAAGTTCTATTCTGCTGATGAAAAATTCAGTTTGGATCCCATGTTTACACTTTGTTTTATGCAACAAATGGGTTGCAGCACTTTCTGGGTTCCCCTTTCCATTAACAAATATTGTCCACAAGACTGTTGAGAACACAACATGAATATTTCTAATATGATTGGGGTGTTTACAAAGCAATAATCTGAAGTGAAGGAATACTGCTAGCACCAAAAGAAGATGAATACTCAGTGTGACAGACAGTCATAGCTGTTCATGTGTAATCATGCCTATGCAGTCTAAAATAACCAGCTTTAAAAAGGACACACTATCACAACACATAGAGAACACTGCTTCCTTTAAAAACTTCTGACATAATTATAATGATCAGTTAGCTGATTTGCACTTGCTGCAAGCTAAGTTTGCTATTTTTGTATCCTCTAAACTATTGCTACCATGTTCAGCAAAAAACAAATTCAGATTAAATTATCTCTGGGTGAGAACATTCCTGTCTACACATTGTAAATTGTACTTGTTCAGTGATAAGAACACAGTTTTGGCAGAACTTTAGGCTTACATACAAAGAGGGGAAAATAAGATAACTGAAGCAATTATTTCTTCTCCTACCAGTGGTGAGCCTCCTGTGTTTTCATGGAATGTCCACAAACATTATTGCAGATCAATAATAAACTTTGAGCACAAAAGGCCCAGACACAAAAAAGGGATGTCTATTATTGGTCAGACGGAAAAGTGTAAAGAGGGGAAAAGTTGAATTTCCAGGGTTCCTCTCTCTGCAAGATGTTATGTCACTATCTCTCATAAACAGGGAGGAAATATCAATAACAATATTCCAGGGACAAAGTCTTAGGGAAGAAATAAAGTGAGCGCCTGTGGGAAACACCCATATTTTAAAGGATAACAGCTTTAAGGGGAGGAGCCTGAATATACCACATGCTTTGTTTCAGAAGAGAAATTCTAAGTAGGAAACAGTTACAAACTACAGTATGGTGTGAGTTGTAGCAGAGAAGTGAAAAGTAGGGATGCTTAACCCATTCCCAGTTTGCCTCATCCCCAGAAGTGTATCTAGGCAAACTGGAGCCTGCAGACAAAAGCTGAATTCCCCCCCCCCCACGTATGGGCAGCCACCCTCCCTCACCATAGCCAAACAATGGTTTTTTGTGCCAGTTCACAAAATACCTCCCACTCCCAGCAAAACATCCATGGCTCTCTCCCCATCAACTCTCTTTCCTAATTTTGTCCTCGCACCAGGTCATTAGCCTGAGAAACAGCTTCAAGCCAGTGCAAGTGGGTATTAAACATGTAAATCTCTCACAAATCACCCCCAGCAAAACATTTGCCAAACAAATGTCAGCATCATCTCTCACGAAACACCTCTAGTGGAATCCACCCCCAAACAGCATCACTTTCAATGTTGTTTAAACTAGGGAGCCCAGGTTCTTCTTTTCAATCCATCTTAAAGGGAGAATCTGGTTTCCCCAGTTAAAACAACATTGAAAGTGATGCTGTTTTGGGGTGGATTCTCCCCCACCCTGAAAGAGCATCACTTTCAATGTTTAAACTGTGGACCCCACATTCTCCCTTTAAGTCCATGCCAAAGGGAGTGGATTTAAAAGGAGAATCTGAGGAAATTTGGAGGGTGCCTGCTGTTAGGGGTGCAATTGGTAAGCTAGCAGCACCAAAATTTCAGGGTATCTGAAATTTGGTTCAGGGGGTCCAACGTTATGAACCATTAAAGGTGTAGCCCCCATCTCCTATTAGCTCCCATTGGAAACAATGGAGGATGGGGGCACCCTTTTTGGGAGTCCATAACTTTGGACCCCCTAAGCCAGTGGTGGCAAACCTTTGGTACTCCAGATGTTATGGACTACAATTCCCACAAACGATAGTGACATTTTTGCACCCTCCACTGGGGGGTGCCCAGGGACATGGGGTACCCCATGTCCCTAGGCAAAAATGCCACTGCTCATCCCCCCTGAAATTTTCCCGTAAGTTTCTTTTAGCCATGACAAAGCAAATACTTCTCCAGAATTCCAGCTGTGGGGAAAGCAGCTGGAATGAGGAAGTAGCAGAGGAAAAATAGCAGGGAAGGGAAAGATTAGATTGTCTCTAACATCAAATGTACTTTTCTGAAATCTGTGTCATTCCCTTATCAAGAAGACAGGCAGCAACTTGCTGAACATCTGGTTTGGACTTGAAGAAAATGACATTTGAGGAGAGAAGCCTTACCCTTACTCATGAGGGTAAGAGATAAACCAATTTGCAAGGTATGAGCAAAGCTGTCAATGATAAGATGTTTTAAAGGCCATGGTCATGGTCACCAAAAAGCAGGAGCAACTTGATATCACATAACACACACACAAGAGATAATCAGTACACTTGCATTTACACAATGGTATTACTTGGGTTTTTGTTGTGCTCTTAAAATGCAGTGGAAGAATTCATGTAGCAGCACTGATATATATCTACCTCTGTTTTAACCCTCATAAAGGTCTGCTGGTCCAAAATTTCTCCCATACAAAAGTGATGGGAGCACAAAAGGGTTTCAAAGTGGAAACAGCTTTTATCGTGCAAGGAATAATTCATAGCAGAAAAGTTTGGGGTTAGCCAATCATTTTCCTAGGGCGAGATCAGGATCAGCTGTGTAGTAGAACATGTCACTGCTGGTTTTATAATTGATTCTGAAACACCACCAGTCCTTTAAAAAAAAGGATAAAAGTATCTCATGCCATTCAGCTTTTGGAACATAGGATGTGTGGCAGTTCCTTGTTAACTTTTCGTAATCTTTGTTTGAAGCCTGAACATTGTGACATATAGAGATGCCATTACCACCCAGCATCTCTCTCTTTAATTTTCTCAAACCTTTTTCCAGTCTTACATGCCATTTCTTCTTTCTATCTGTCCAAAATGAACTCACCCATTTGATCTTGGCCATAGAATCATCTCCCAGAAACATATTAATTGTCTAGGACCCAGATACTAAATCTTTCAAATATTTCAGCAGACTCCTTTCTTTATATACAACTAATCCCTGTATGTTAAAAAAGACTCACCTATTTAAAAGCTCTGAGTTTTATTACAGAGAACTGAAAGAGTGCAGAGGTGAAACTGTCGGAGTTGTAAAGTTGATGGCGAAATGCCACTTGACATCTATGCCAAAATAAGTTTCTAATGTAAATCCAGAACAATAGAAACTGGCTGAAACTAGTGCGTATTTCCAACATTTCAGCTCACCGAATCTCACAGTCTAATCACGCTTTTGGCTGGGGCAGTCAAAAGCCCTGTTTCATGGATGAGTGTTATGTATTTCTGAATGGAATATAAGTTAGGAATGAAAATGGCAGGCCTGTGTTGACTTCCATAACCCTTTTAAATGCCCCATAAAAAGTGAATCCACCCCAAAATAGCATCACTTTCAATGTTGTTTAGGCTAGAGAGTCCGGATTCTCCTTTTAAATCCACCTTAAAGGGAGACTCTGGGGTCCCTAGTTAAACAACATTGAAAATGATGCTATTTCGGGGGTGGGAGTGTCCACCCCAAAACTGCATCACTTTCAATATTGTTTAAACTAGGGAACCCAGATTCACCTTAAAGAGAGATTCTGGGCTCCCTAGTTTAAATAACTTTGAAAGTGATGCTGTTTTGGAGTGGGGTGGGGGAATCCATGCTTAAACAGCATCACTTTTAATATTGTTTAGACTAGAGAGCCCAGATTCTCCTTTTAAATCCACCTTAAGGGGAGGTTCTGGGCTGCCTAGTTTAAGCAATATTGAAAATGATGCTGTTTCAGGGTAGATTCCCCACCCCCCAAACAGCATCACTTTCAATGTTGGCTGTTGTGGGTTTCCGGGCTGCATGGCTGTGGTCTGGTAGATCTTGTTCCTAATGTTTCACCTGCATCTGTGGCTGGCATCTTCAGAGGTGTATCACAGAGAGAAGTCTGTTGAAAGCACTGGCAGTATACAACCTTTAGTGGGCATTTAGAGAAGTCTGTTATAAACTGTGTCCAGACTTCTCTTATAAAAGATTTCTCTCTGTGATACACCTCTGAAGATGCCAGCTACAGATGCAGGCAAAATGTTAGGAACAAGATCTATCAGACCATGGCCACACAGCCTGTAAAACCCAAAACAACTAGTTGAATCCAGTCGTGATTTCACCCCCACTCTGAGCCCCACCCATGACCCCTGCCCTCAAGCCCTGCCACTGAGCATGGGGGGCACGGGGTGGTGGTGTGGGGACCCAGAGCAGGGGTTGTCCCCAGGCACCATTTCCCCTCAATACGCCTGTGAGTAGCAGTCTTGTATAACAAAGATTTCCTTCCTCGATTTTCTAACCCCAACTACCACCACTGGAATCTAATGACATTCTAGTAACATAATATGCCAACAACTATATTCTGGGGCCCATAAATATATATGTATATACTGTCAAGTCACAAATGATGTATGGTGACCCCAGCAAGGAGCTTTCCAGGCAAGTGAGGAGGACAGATGGTTTTCTACATTTTTCCTGGAAGTGACATAGAAAAAACAGCTGACATAACCCACCCTCATGTTTCCATCTCCAACCCTTGTGTTGGTTTCTGGGCATGGCCTGGCAACTCTATTTCCAGCCTACCTTCTTTTGTGAAGAATGACAGGATGTGAAGAATGACAGGATGGTTTAACACAGGTTTATTACAGCTAACAATAAGACTAGCTATAACTATAAATGATTACACAGAAGTTCTCAGTCTGGACTCTTCCAGATCTTAGCTACAACTGCTCCCCAGGTATCTTAACTCTGCCTATCAATTTGAACTCTTAAAGAGATATCATCACACCTTCTGTTCATCATATAGAACTAATTTCAGCTTCAGGGGAAACTGTGGCTGTCTCCCCTGTTTAATCTTTTACGTTCCAAATAGTGAGATCTAAATGTTGGCATAATTCAAACTATAGTTTTCCAGAACTTCCTCATAATTTAGTAACATTTATCATAAACCTGCAGCAGCTGTCCATTATGGGACTGATTTTGCTGAGATAGGTGTATGGGTACACAAGTGCAGAGGAAGTAGGATTGCAGTAGATGTTCCAGGCTCACAGCTACGTATATTAATTTATTTATTACTATTTCCAAAACTTATACACCCCCCCTTTTATTTTTGCACAATCAGGGCTACATTGGTAGTTAACAATTAAAATTACCCAGGACTACCTAGGCAGAAATTGAAATTAAAATGATTCAACAATACATAGAAAAAAAACCCAAAATTAAAATACATATATGAGACACAGAGCCAGCAAGTAAAATATACAAGGTAGGATGTATTCTTGATGTACTACCAATGCACTAGTGATGAGAAAATTTGTAATAGCTAGATAAAAATAGGATAGCGCTAATTAAGTAGGGCAAGAGGAGTTCTTAATCTAAAAATGGCTGTTGCTGTAGAATGAAACTCCCAATAAACTCAAAGAAATCAATGAAATCTCAGTGGATTCTGTACATCAAAAATTCAGGGTCTATACTTTTGGAATGTTTTAAACTTTGCTTAATGTGTAAGCAGGCAAAATGAATGGAGAATTTTGTATTCAACAACCTTTCCCCAAAGTATGTAACAAAGGACAAGCCTATTTTATCTAGTCTCAACTATAACATGAATGTGTATTTGAAACTATGAATACATCAACCTTATTCTTCTGTTGAGGACTGCATTTAAAATAGAATGATTCCCTCTCTATATGCATGTAGCATACATGAATTGTTGCCAGAAAAATGCTGGCTTTATCTTGTGTATAGGAAAAGTCAGGACGTGATTATTAGTAAATCAAATAACAAAACAGAAATACCATTTTTTGTTAAAAGTAATGGGTTGGATCCAAAGATCTATGGACACAAAGATAACGGATCTGCCCCATGTTCCCTTTCTTGCAGTAATCTTTTCTGATCTCAGAAAAATGGATTGTGGGGTCACCAAACTCTGATGGTAGACATTTGAATTGGGGGATGCTGAGATGAGGGGTAAATCTCTATTTCAGTCTCCATTGTGTCTGAATTCAACACAGGATTCCTTATAATGCCATTATCTGTTTGCTCACATGGAATTTCCCCCCTATGCAAGACATCATTTTTAAAACTTCAATTAAAACTTTTTGTGCACCAATAAATCAGCATTAGACACACTTTGCATATGACACTGAAAACTCGCATGCCTTGTACATGCACACAGCTTATAAAACCTACACAAGTATGCACAGTTCAGCCTACAAAGCCAGCAGTGAAAGCAGATGACAAACCAAAAATATAACGAAATATAAAACAAAAAAGGGAGTAAAGATATTTGCACATTCCTCAGTAAAAATGCACAGAGGCATGAGTTCTCAAGGACTATGACAAGACAGATAGTAAAAATGGAGGCAATAATGGGAGCATTTCAGGTTCGCTCCAGATTTGATACATGCTTAAATAAAAAAGTGGGAGAGCTGAATAAATTATGACAAGGAAATCATAATGCAGTGTGGCTGTAACCCACGATTGTACACAAGACAGGGATGAGAAAAAAAGGCAAGAGACAGAAGTGGGTCAAGAGTGTAATTAGTTTTCTTAGGGAACAGATAATGCAAGAACCAGACTGAGCATAAAAAATTGGAAAGTCTAGCTGGGAAGATAGAGGAACCCATAGAGGGGCGAGGAGGAGGTATTCAGGTTGAAGAGTTAACACCATAAATTAAAGTAACTGCTGTTTGGAAGGAAAGTTGAAAGGATTTTTTTTTCATGTCTGAGAGAGGTTTAGGAATAAACAACAATCATTGGGAGGCTCTAGGGTATTATCCATTACATTTGCCCTGTAAAACAATGTCTAATCATCCCTTTACCAGCTTGAGTGATCCATGTTGTGAATCAATTAAAACTTCTCACTTTTATCTCTGCCCAGGCTGAGCTGGTTCCTTAAAATTCAAGCTAGTTTTAAATTTTGCCAAACAACTTCATCAAAACTTTGGCTGCCAACCTCCAAGTGGTGGCTGGAGATCTCCTTGGATTACAACTGACCTACTGATGACAGAAGTCAGTTCTCCTGAAGAAAATGGCCACTTTGGAAGGTGGCATATATGGCATTATTGCCCATTGAAGGCCATCGCCTCCCACCTCTAAACCCCACCCTTCAGTGTTTTGTGCTATTTTCCTCTCTCTTCTAGGTCCAGTGCTGCTATCCAGGCACCCTGTCTCTATCCAGTCAGCAGACATTCAGCTGAGAAGGGGAAACCAGTGTGACACCTGCCTATAAACTGGTGGGTTCCATTTCACTCATCCCCAACCCACTCATACCGGCAAGGACTGGTGCTCCCTAAAGGCAGCTACCACTAATTCACCTTATCCTCTTTGTCTGAACACCACTTAATATTCCTTGCTTTCCACTAATGACATTTTGGATTCAGCTTGTAATATATGTATAAAATATAATGCTGATTTATTAGCATTCTGGAAACAATAGAAAAATGTGCTCGTTTTATGGGTTAGTTCAATGAAAGGAAGCAGAAAATGGCATGAGGAGGGGGGGAGAATCACTGGTCTAGTTTACAAAAGGACAAAGAAGAAGAAGAAAAACCCCTGAAATAGGAATTTATCAAAATGGCAGAGATGAGAAATTTGAAATCCTCTCCAGCCATAAGCGGTATGTCCAGTAGAAGTTTATGTAAGTGGCACCCCAAACCCTGAACAGGTAACCTATTTCTCCTCCTACTCTGATAATGAAGTGGTTAACCTGTGTCTACACTGGGCAAGGCAGAAGTGTCATGCTGGAGTTGGATTAAGCCACCATTTTTGCTCAGTACTACCCAGGCCTTCTCCTTATCACAGTCCCCATCCCACCAGACTATTGATCATTCAGATAGCCTTTTTTGAGCTGGTGGCGAAGGCTTCTCCACTTATCCAACCTCCTATTTAACTGAGGCCCTTTCCGCACGGGCCAAAAACAACGGCCTGGGGGCGGTAAAAATGCCGCCCCCAGGCCGCCGTTCGCACAGGTGGCACTGCTGCAACGCAGCAGCGCCGACCTGACTGCGCTCCCCCTCCCCCAGGGCGGCGTCAGGCCGCCCTAAACAACAACCCTTTAAAGGGTTGTTGTTGAGGGGAAAGCGTTTTCCCGGCGGCGTGGTGCGAACCGCACCGCCGGGAACACGCTGTTTCCCCTTCCCTTTCCCATTTACCTCTCGTGTCGCCATCCTGCTGGCCTCCTAAGTCCCTCCCTCGCTGTCCTCCGACCCCTGGAGGTCGGAGGGCAGCATGGGCGGGGCTGAGGAGGCCTGCAGGACGGCGACACGAGCGGTAAATGGGAAAGGGAAGGGGGGAAGAGGCGGCTCCATGCGGAGCCGCCTGCCATCTGCCGGCCTCTCCAGAGGCCGTCCGCATGCCTGCATGCGAACGGCCTCCGCCTCCACGCCGGCAGAATTCTTGCCGGCATGGAGGCGCCTCGATGGCCGTGCGGAAACGGCCTGACTGAACTTGTGCTTCAGCAAAACAAGTGGCCACTATTGCTTTACATTCCATGTCCTTGTACACTGGGTAGGGTAGGGGTCTTTACATATGAGGTTAAAGCAACAAGAGTCCATTTATGCTTTAAAAAGTGATGGCAGATATGGAGGCTTGGCATTCGTTGTCTTATTACGCAGACATTATGCACATTGCTTTCTTGTTGAGTTGTGAGCACGTATTCTTTGGAAGATGTGGTTAATTAATCAGGCTCCCAGTCTTCAATATGTCTTAAAGGAGGAAAGAAAAATCAAAGTAATCACTGAAAGGATTTTTTAAACATCTTTATAATTTGATTTCAATGACCAATAAATCCAGTGTCATGCCAGTCTGTCTTATTTTTCAAGTGTATAAGATATTCAAGGCTGTTGCATATTACAATAGTGCTATCCATCAAACAGGGTATCTTTACTAATAGAGAGACAGAGAGATTGAAAATGTCAACCCACAGGAAATAACCTCAGATGTGCAAGGAAGACAAATGCTAAATGACCTGGAAACTGCAGTTAGAGAATACTATATAAACAAGAAAGAATAATGCAATAGATGTTTCTGAAGCAAATCCAGTAGATGAACAAGCTCCATATTGTGTTTTCAGCCAGAAAGGGGAAAATATCAGTATTCTATGAGCTGATTAATAACAAGGAAAAACAATAACAAAAATAATTAATAATTAAAATCTTAATGCTATTGAGATAGATTCTGCTGAACTTTAGTGTAAAATTGTTTCAAGACACACTAGTGCAATTAAGGTCATTTTCGCATGACAGAATTATACCTGTGTCCCTCCTGATGTTTTCATTTGCATGGCTGCCCATTTTTTAAAGGAATCCAGTGAAGACTGGGAGGAAATGCTCCAGCTTGTTTCACATGAGCCCGGGACTTCTGTATTTGCATTGCAAGTGTGTCTGAGCATGCCCAGTGTCCCATGTGTCCTAATTGGCTCTTGTTTTTGAGTGGCAGCTTGAATGAACGTCAGGCAGGGAGATCAGGCAGCCAGGCGGGGAAAATAAACTGGTTCTGATATTACATGGTAGCAGGCTCAACCAGCAGTTTTTGAAAAGAATCACCAAAGTGGTGATTTTTTAATACCCTGGGATGAGGGAAATATTGTGGGGCAAACCAGCTTTACGACCAGGAATCATGCAAACCTATGGGCCATGCAGGGATATTTTTCTTGCTCAATCCAGAATATTTTGACCATGCAGAAACAGCCTAAAAGAGCTTTAGTACAGGACAGGGCATTGATTGGTTGATAGTGCCATCATTTTTACAATTTGATAATATGGGGAGGTGAAGACAGAAAGGTCACCCAGCAGACTTCATGTGGAGGATTGGGAAATCAAACCTGGTTTTTCAGATTCGAGTCCACCATTCTCAACCACTGTACCACACAGTTAGTCAAGAATGGATTTCTATAATTCACAGGAGTTCAAAGTTCTATATTGTTCTGAGAACTAAACCACAACACCTCAAGATGTGTGTTGAAAAGCTATATCATTGCATATGGCTAAAACCAGTGGCCCACTTTTCTGCTCAATATGCAGGTGAGAGAAAGATAGATTAAATGTAAGCCACATTCAAACTCAATATAGAACAATTTATAGAGTGTGTCATAGATTTGGAACTTTAATGACTTTGAATAATTCAACACTGCCAGAACTTAGGATGTGAGAACAAATGGAGACAGGGTTTCTTTTTATGTATTTTCGCTTAAACTGAAATCCACATTAGCATAGGATGAAACTTGTGCATTTAATTCTAAGTAAATGAAAGATATGTTATCAGTTCTCCAGGGATACAAGATTGATTGCATTTGTAAAAGGGAAGTCCTGATATAGAGTTTTAAAAGACATACCAATACACAAGAAGCTAAAACTCTTTCTTTCTGTACTGTTAAAAGGAATGTCATGTCTAGAATGGAGGGAATAGAAGAATGTCTACCTGACAAATGTATTTGATTTACTTTTCAGGTTCATCAGAGTTGTATGAATTGAAGCAATCATTTCTTTAAAGGTCATAAACAAAAAAAACACAATCATTTTTAATTACTATGAAAGATTTTTCTCCTAATTCTAATGTGGCAAAATCTCTCTTTCAATAGACAGAATAAATTTGCAGGAATAAATTTGCTCTCCAAAGGCTGCACAGTGGGGTTTAATTTATCCAACTAGCCAAGGGCATGTTAATCTATTTTCTTTTTAGAGAAACAGACGATAGTGTTTAAATACTTATGAATTTCATAGGGAGACTGTATAAAATTCATCCTTCAGTGACCACTGGCAACCTTTAGGTGACTGTGAGCTGGAGCCAAAAGTTGTCCTCCAGCTACTTATTCAACCTATTAAAAACATGAGTGTCAATGTGATATGGGGGTTGGACTGTTGGACTAGAACAGGGGTAGGCAACCTTTACCACCCAAAGAGCCATTTGGACCTGTTTTCTATGGCCCCAAAGATCTACCAAGCTGGAGAGGCGGCTCCACACAGAGCCGCCTCTGGTTCGGTCCCTTCACTCACCTTTCCTTCCAGCGCTGGGAGACGGAGGCGCCAGGCAGGGAAACCCACTGTGTCCGATGGAGCAGGCAGAGGGGGATGGTGTCTGCGGCCTGCCCGGTGCCACCACCTCTCACACCTCTCGCGCTGCCTCTCACGCTGCAGGAGGCAGCGACGCCGGGCAGGGAAACCCCCTCTGCCCGACAGATCAGACAGCTCCATGGAGCAGAAGGGGGATGGCGTCTGCGGCCTGCACAGTGCCACTGCCTCTCGCGCTGCAGGAAGCATCAGTGCTGGGGTGGGAAACCTCTCTGCCCAGCAGAGCAGGCAGCTGCCTGCTCCATGGGGCAGAGGGGGGGAATGGCATCTGCGGCCTGCCCGGTGCCACCACCTCTTGCGCTGTGGGAGGCAGCAGCGCTGGGCAGGGAAACCCCCTCTGCCCAACGGAGCAGGCAGTTGCCTGCTCCATGGTGCAGAGGGGGGATGGCATAGGGGAGATGGCGGCTGCTCAAGAGGGACACACCCATGCTACCCTCCAACCTCCAGGGGTCAGAGGGCAGCGTGGGCATGTCCCTACAACCCTCCAGAGCAGCACTGGAAGGGGAGATGAGTGGAGGGGATGTGAAAAGTGCCTCCGATTTAGCCCCTCCACTCACCTTTCCTTCCAGCCCTGCTCTGAAGGGCTGGAGGGACACGCCCACGCTACCCTCCAACCTCCAGGCCATGTGGAGCCGCAGTATAAGGCTGAAAGAGCCGCATGCGGCTCCAGAGCCTTGGGTTGCAGACCCCTGACCTAGACAGTTAACAATTACAATTAATCAGGCCTACCTAGACAGCTAACAATTAAAATTAAAACAATATATAACAAAATAAACTAAAATTAAAATACATATATGAGACACAGAGCTAGCACAGGTTGAGGTGGAGGTGTTATTGATGGAACACCTGATAAAACACATGCAAAGAAGGGAGCAACAGTGGCATAGTGGTTAAGAGCAGGTGCATTCTAATCTGAAGGAACCAGGTTTGATTCCCTGCTCTGCCACCTGAGCTGTGGAGGCTTTTCTGGGGAATTCAGATTAGCCTGTGCACTCCCACACACACCAGCTGGGTGATCTTGGGCTAGTCACAGCTTCTCGGAGCTCTCTCAGCCCCACCCACCTCACAGGGTGTTTGTTGTGAGGGGGGGAAGGACAAGGAGATTGTAAGTCCCTTTGAGTCTCCCACAGGAGAGAAAGGGGGGATATACATCCAAACTCCTCCAAACTCCTCCAAACTCCTCCTCCTCCTCCTCCTTCTTCTTCATTTGCAACTAAGAACAGCCTCATGCAGGAATGGCATTTTCCATATGTTCTGGGATCTTAAAACAACAGGGGCTGCTGTCCTGAAGGACCTGCACATCTGCAGTTGCAAGCATGAAGGTGTGGGGCCAGGGCCGCTCTCTGGTCCTACACAGCAAGATTAGTTTTAAGAAAAACTAAGTTAGAAATAAGAGCAAAAGACATCTGACATTAGAAACAAACAGACAGTTTTTTACTTAGCAGAATTTAGATCAGTTCACAGAATGTGAACTCGCCCGAGGAAGAGACACGCCCCGGTGCCCTCAATTGAGAGACAAGGATTTTAGAACGTTACAGAATACAGATAAGTTACAGAAGGTGACCTCTCCCAAGGGAGAGGCCCTGGTGCTCTCAAGCGAGAGACACGCCCAGTAGAGGAAGAGCCTTAGTTTTTGTAGATGCAAAGAGTACAGACGTCACACAGTCCTCCCCTTTTGTTCCACGTATTATGATTCATATACCTTAAAAATCTTATTGGTCAGAATCTGTCTCCTGGTCACAGTAAGACAGCCTATATTTCTACATATTCACATTCCTTCTGTAATTCAAACACTGCTTGCTGTTAGCTTATGCCCTCTACACATATGCAAAGGACAGTAATAAAACTAGCTTGCTGTCTTTCTTGTTTCCAAGAAAAACCTATTTGCTAAGTTTCTCCCAGAGAGATATGTCCTTAGGCAATGCAGTTCTGACTCTACATACTTTTGGATAATAAAACTTCCCTTTACCAGCATGAAATGTTTCTAACATTTTAAAAGATTTTACAAACATGATTCTAATACAATTATGCCTTCAATTCTAAGACAATAGAATTATGATCAAATACAAGTAAATGTGAATCACTTATTTATCATTTCTGTGTGCTCATTTAACTATATAGAAAAACACTTTGTAATTTAACTAATCACATTCATTTCTAACCCAAAAACCAAAGTAATAAAATGCATTTGTCTTCTGTCACGTAGTAACCTCAGTGCCAAGATGTCAAAGATGTTATCTTGCTTGCCAGCATCTTCACTAGCAAGCTTGTAACATTCCTTTGACCTGTTGCAAAACATGCAGGCTTTGGGTCACTTACACAGAAGCTCCCATTTTGATTCTTTGCAATTCTTTGGTTCTATAACTTAATCAAATACAAATTTATACACATTCTGGCCTGTTCCCACAAAGGCTCTGTGCTGACTTTCAGATATTCAGTTGAATGTACAGATTGGAAGCATGTTTACAACAGCATATCCATTCCTGACATATGCACAGTCAGTTGAAGTTTGAAAGTGACCCTACATGGATACAAACTGTGCATACATAGGCTGGGTAGGAAGCAAAGCCAAAACATTATCAAGGATCTTTCTGCTCCTTTCCAAGATCTCTGGATTACCTATCACTCCTTTAGACTTTTTCCTTCCCTGACCCTTCTTACTTCTAAGCACTCAGCCAATAGCATCCTCAGACCATTGGGACTGGAACTGATGAGCAAATGCTAGCCAGAAACCATCCTGACTGTCCTGCCCTTCTCTGACATTCAAGCCGCTCCTCCAATCGCTGCTGCAAGTCTCCCTGTCATCATCGCTGCTACAAAATCCTGTAATGCACTGCAAAGTAGATTTACATGCAATTTTATGTATGAGTGCTTATATAATGCAGCACTTTGGTTTATCATAATGGGTCCATAGAATATGACTTGGGTTAATTCAAGCACAATTTAAACATAAATTTTCTGTGGGTAAATGATCAGTATGTTTTCAAGCGTGTAATGAAACTGAATCTCAGTGTTTCCCCTGTTAGGATTAATGCTTACATTAACTTTTAAATATGAAATTATATTTGTGCACAAGAGAAACAATGTTTAGTTTGATTGAAGGCATTTTGAAGGTAAAGTATTTGGAAGAAACAACGGGGTTAGGCAAGCAGACTGAAATTTGAAGGACTAAATTCATCTCAGAACAAACACATCTACAACAGAGTGGTTCCATTTTTCTTTATTAAATAACTGTGAAACAGTGTGGATTTCTAGCACAAAGAGGCAGGTGTTTGGAGACGGTTGCTAAAGTGCCAACCGAGCTTTGTTTTATTTGGCACCCAGTAAGAAATCATATAAATCCTCTGATGTATTGGACTTGACATGTTAACAAAACAAAATAAAATGATAAAATAAGTTTCCTTTGCTGAAAGATTTTGGATTATTATATTATTATTCCATTCTCTATGTCATATGCATCACACACAAGCAACAGATTCCTCTATGATGGTTTGTGATGGATTCATGGTAGACACTTTCCAATAGTTATGCAAGGTAGGAATTCCCTGGGAGATTCTGCTCCAGAGGCTCTCAGGAGGAGCTTCCACTCACGACATATCTCTCTGAGCAGCAAGCTACACTGAAACAACTCACTACTGCCAAATGACACTTTTACTATGTAAACCATTCCAGTGGCTTTCTGGAAGACCCTGGATGCAGGCAAGTATTTGAAGGCTCTTTCTCAAGATCACCCTGATTTTCACTGGATTGTCCTGTAGAAAGTGCAGAGAATTGCAGCACTCAGCTGTGAAGGATAGAAGCATAGAAGTAATGTTCTTAAACAAAAAGGGAGGTGGAAAAAGGAGCAAAAGATGGGGATTGAAAACATTTTTAAAACTTTCCACACAGCTCACTGAAAATGTTTTGAAAATGTTTTCAATCCCATCCCCATCTTTTCCATGGTGTGTGTCTGCACTCCCTACCTCCGAATGATTCCTGGCTACCAATTTGTGATTGCTCCTTTTTTTTCACCTCCCTTTTTGTTTGAGAATGATGCTTCTATGCTTCACACTGAGCACTGCAATTCTCTGCACCTTCTGCAGTCTATCCTTCAATTATTACTTTCCCCCCCTGCCCACCCACCATAAAGAAACTTTCTGGAAAAGCATGCAAAGGGCAAGCTGATGAAAATGGCACTGATGACTCTGCAGGGAAGGCAGAGAGGCTTGGGAAATGTCTCAAAGGGACCTCATAGGCAAATGAAGCTGTTTTGAAAACGTTTCAACTGAAAAAATCATTTAAAGAGGACATTCATTTAAAACATTTTCAGGCTGCAGATAAAACATTTTGGGGTAAAAACAATTAGGAGCTCTCTGGAGGAAATGTTTCATTTCCTGTTTCAAAACGTTTTAAAGAGTGCAGAAAGGGCCAATTGTTCAACACATGTTTGAGTGTACACAAATTACACCACCTCAGTACAGCGCAAACAGAAACAACAAAGAAACAGATTGACCTATCAACTAGGAGGACACAAGTTGCTGCCTAAAAGATCCCAAATATAAGCAAGCATCTCATTGGACTACTTTTTCTGGACCGGTCTCACCCTCTATTCTCTATCAGTGCCACTGCTTCTGCAGTAGAAACCATGTTTACACAAATAAAGATTTTGTTTCCAAAGCACAGATCATCTCAATGTGTGAAGTTAAAGAGAGGGAATACCTGAACAGCTGTCATGTTGCAAACTGTGATGTAACCCTTTTGTTGCAAAGAAATTTGTCTGACATGATGTGTTGTCACATACTTCACAAAGGAGGAAAAAGAAGATGCTCACATAATTTTTATTATTTCTTAAAATGTATATCTGTTTCCAAGGTTTTTATACATTGTGAAGAATCAAATATAAATGCCATAAATATAAATTTACTGGCTGCAAAGCCCATTGTAGGGGGAAGTGCAATGGGCTCTACAAAAGTGGGAAGGGCAAGGAAGCATATTCTCTCATAATGGGCTTTACTACTGCTTGACCTGCCCCCACCCCACCCCCCCGCCAGCCTGCTTCTTACTGTTGATGATCCCAGGACACTGCTACTGGCTTGATGCTTAGGGCAGGGCAGGGTAGCCAAGGGGCTGGGAGGATATTTGGGGCAATTATGAAGTTTTGTATAATATAGCTGTTCTCTACTGTTCTCAACCATTCCCTCCTGTTCTGCTGTTTTGGTGGCTATCTTCTCCTCCCCCCTTATTCCATTCCTCCTCTAGTGGTACAGAGATAAGGCCAATCAGATAGAAATTTACTGATAGATACATTTGCAAAGTGTGCAGCCATGCCTGCTTTTTCCAGGGAGCTTAATGGAACAAAACATGTAGTCTTGTATCCTGTACACATGGAAGGCCTCACAGTAGAGAAAGTGAGGTGCATTGTAGCCAGAGTGAAATACATATGGAACATTTTTTTGAAAGTCAACAAACTTTTTTCTGGAGAGCCTTTTAATGGTTTTGAAGAATTATTGGTCTTGTTAATTTTATTCCATTATGTGCTAAGATGATTTTACGTTTCTTGATGAACATTGTAGACTTGTTTATCTGATTTGAACTTGTACCTTGAAGATCTGCAGTTGGAAAGGCATTTGATAAATATTCCAAATAAATAAAATCAATCTGTAGTGATGCAGAGATGATTATTATTTTTTACTGTTACTATACACAATGATGTGATCTCATTCACAAATATCTGCTATGTTTTAAGAAGTTAATGAGATTGAAAATCTGTGTTATATCAGATAGTTTCGATAAATGTGTTGCAATAAATGTGCTGTAAATTAATTGTTCATCTCTTTTTATAGCACTTATATCTAATCATAAAACTTGCAAATAATATGCTGGGGGAAAATGAATAACATTCACATGACAAGCAATTGCTTGCTGGTTGTACATGTTAACATATACTCCTTTTCTTTCACTTTTTGGAGCCAAACAGTAGCTTAGGAAACACAGGCATATTGGGGAGAAATGGCTCCTGAAAACAAATTGTTTCCAGGCACCCCCCCCCCCCCCACCCACCAGAGGGGAGGGCAGAAAGGACTGCTGGCTGCCGGCTCCCTGGGATCTGGGAGCAAGGGGGAGGCAGCAGCCAGGCTCTCTTGACTCTGCCCATGTCGATGATGGCATGGGTGGGGTGGGAGCTGGGGCTGGGGCCTGATTTGCCACCCCCCACACGACCAAATAATTTGCACCCGGCGACATGGATCATTGCCATGTCATTGCACCATGTCGCCATTACCAGTACACCTCTGTTAGGAAAACCCCTGACTCAGCACATAAGTTTACCCTGGAATGGACAGTTACATATGTATGGATAATAATGCTCTTGAATGCAACATAGAAAACATAGCAAACAGGATTAAAAGATTCAATTTACTAAGAGAAAAGCATCTAAAGTTCAGACAATATGCTTGAAGGGCACTTATATTAAAATCATTATTTACTATGTATTCATAGTAGAAATGCTGACCTCCAGGTGGGACCTGGGGATCCCATGAAATTGCAGCTCATCTACAACCTACAAAGATCAGTTTCTTTAGTGATAATAGATGCTTTGGAGGATAGGCTCTATGACATTGTATCCCAATGAGGTCACTGTCCTCCCCAGGCTCCATCCCAAAATTTCCAAGAGTTTCCCAACCTGAATTTGCCACACACCCCAACCCTATTGACAGGTTCCCCCCACCCTGCTCTAGTACTGTGACTGTGAAAGATTTTGTTTCCCATAAGAATTAAGTGATGTTTATGAGAACAACAGTTTATCAACTGCTCCAAGAAGCTCAGATTGTCTTTTGCCCATTTCAGCCTCACTGTACCCGGGTAAGGCAGGTTAGGCTGAGAAAAAGTAGTGTAACTGGCTCAAGATTGCCCAGAAAACCTGACAGCAGAGTGGTGATGTGAACCTGAATCTCCACAGTTTTTGTCCACTAATATAACCACTGCACCCATGCACACATGGTCAGGGCTGGGTGCAGGCCCAAACCTGGGCTGTGGCACAGAGGCTGCTGTGCCAACTTTAACTTTGCTGCACTGCACTGGAGTTCATGGGGGTAGGCTTCCCAGTTGTGTTGGCCTCAGAGGGTGAGGTCCCCTGAAGAGGCCACTATTGGGATGGGGAGAGGCAGCAAATCACATCCTAGGAAGCAAATGGCACTGTTGGGCAGGCAAGTTGAAATATGTGCCAGAGGAGATGGATTGTCTTGGAGACCCTAAGATGGATTAAAAGGTGGGATAAAACTGTTTTAAATAAATAAATCCACCCTCATCCCCTGGCAAAAACAAGATAGTGATTTACCATTGACAGGGATCAGAAAATACCAAGTGATTCTGGTAAATATGAATAATTTAAATATATGGAAGGAGGGGAGACAGAAGCAGCTGCACAGCCCTTCATCTGATGGGATTCTAAAAGTTGTGTCCTGAGCAAATACTTTTGTTGAAGCAAACAATGAAGAGATATGTTTGCAACTGCCGGACAAATGTACAATGAACAGTTTGCTTTGATTATACAGCCTTTTTTTTCCAGAGAATGTGCTGCTGTTTGGTTGTACTTGGCTAGAAAAGAGGATGTACTGACAACAAATCTCTCCCAGGTAGGCCCTCAACGTGAAGTGAATTCAATAGAGGTCATTATCATGTTTCCTTTCAGCCAAACAAAGTGTTAGGACAGAGAGAACAATAGGTTAGGCAGCTTTGCTTGCTTGTTTGTTTATGGTTCTGTTTGTGACAGAATCATTGCTACAAATGACATATCTTGAAATAAAAGGAGGTTTTCTTTGAGGAAATTGCAGCATTCTGTGACATTTTTTATCTTTTAGAATTTTTCTTATAACTTCATGCATGCCCTATCTTTCTCCCTAGTGGGGACTCATAGTGCCTTACATTGTTCTCCTCACCTCCATTTTATCCTCACAACAACCCTGTGAATTAGGCTAAACCAAAATTGTGTGACTGGCCCAAGGTCATTTAGAAAGCTGCCATGGCAGAGTGGAATCCTAGTCCTCAGATTCTAGTCCAGCCCTCCAACCACTATACCACACTGGCTGTCAGTGTGCTCTTTAAAATACTGGTGACCCCATATGTCAATTTAATATTTTCATACTACTGAAGTCTAATGCCACAGATGTATAAAGGTTGTCTGAACCTCTGTAAGGTCCCTTCCATACATGAGAATAATGCACTTTCAATGCACTTTCAATGTACTTTGCAGCTGGATTTTACTGTGCAGAATAGCAAATCCACTTGCAAACAATTGTGAAAGTGGATTGAAAGTGCATTATTCTGCATGTGCGGAAGGTGCCTAAACTCAGAATATGCAAATTAATGGCTGCTTGATACCTACCCATGACCACCATGCAGATATTTTGGAAGGATGGAGGTCACCATGGCTTAGAACCTGGGGGCGAGAATGTTCCTAGAGAGATGGTGTTTGTGCAAATTAAGGAGATAGCTCTACATGTGGATGCTGTGGTTTCTATAACTTCCCATGGGCATGATAGATTAAATCAAAGCAGCCCTGTATGTGGACTTGATGCAGAAGTTTTGATCTGCCCAAAGAGCAATTATCTGTGAGAGCTGCTTAGCAGTTTTTTTTAAACTGCCTCTGGTACCTTGAAAGTACCTTTGGCCATAGACAAATCACATTTGCCTCCATCTGCTCTACCTCATGGGAAAACAGAATAATGCCCTTTCAATCCACTTTCAATGCACTTTGCAGCTGGATTTTACTGTGTGAAATATCAAAATCCACTTGCAAACAATTGTGAAAGTGGATTGCAAGTGCATTATTCTGCATGTGAAAGGGGCCTAAGAAAAGAAACTAAAAGACTTTAAACAAGAAACTAGAAGAAGACTTACCACACATGTAGTGTTTAATGAGGATCAAGAGGTTTCCTGGGAACATGAGAACTCGGACTGGTGGTAACAGCAGTTCTTGAGTAACTTCAGCTTTAATTTTGTGCAATGGCAAGAGCTTTGTAATGAGCATGCATTAAAAGATACTCTGCAATAGGATTCTGCTCTTAATGAAGAAAGTGGTAAAGTGCACAAATGTGTCTAATGTAGCCGGAGGCTGTGAAGTAACAACTCAGTTTTCAGATTTAGAGGCTATAAAAGCTTCTCGTGGAAATTAATGATGTAACTGTTCTGTCAAAACAAAATAAAAGCCTGCCAGCTTCATTATTGATGTCCTATTTACTTCATAAGACAAAAGGAGGACTTGAGCATCACAAGAGAGTTTCGAGGCCTGACAACAAAAGAATGGCTCTCAAGAATGTAAATGGCATTTATTCATAAATCTCTTTCTCAAGAGGCTAAACTTGTAAACAGGCCTTCTCTGAATTCACAAGTGTTATCAGATTGACACTCTGGAAACTTGTATAATTATTTTCCAATTATCAGAGATCATCCATCCCAGTTTCTTGTGTGTGCCATGAAGATCTGGGCTAGTCCACTTATCTCTGGATATGATTACAGGGTTCAGAAGGCTTCAACCTTCTCTCAAATAGAACTCTCAAATAGGACACAAATCATAGTGTTTCCTCATAGTAAGTTTACAATACAAGGCACATGTTCTTGGATGATATGAGATCATCACTGTAATAAGGTTGAAAAATTTGCTTCCAGAAAAAAATGTTCTCAGGAGGAAGATTAGAAATGGCCCTTGCCAAGTGTGCATGAGAGTGCATTATAAGAGAATTCATATTTAATATGTGTAGAGTCTTGTTCCTTCTGGTCTGGTAGATTAGATCTGATGAGTTCCTAAGCCCAACTCCAAAAATTGTCCCAACCACCCATTCTAGTTCACTCCACATTAAGGAAGCTGAGTTATTTCTTTTTAAAATAAATATGTTGGATGAAAATACAATCTGTCAATTATATCCTCATTTCAAATGATATGCAAAACAGAATGAGTATATGTGATTATTTCTAGAAGAAATTTGCCTCCTAATGTTCTATCTTTCTGCACACTTGTTTCTCTCACCCAGCCTTCATTCCTGCCAACCTCTCCTCTCTATTTGCCCCCAAGTCCACTCTCCAACTTCAACCCAGAACCATCCTTCATTTCCCTCCTTTTTTCCCTTTGCAGTCCCTCTCTACTTTCTTCCTATGTTGGGTTTTCAAGCAGAGATAAAAACAGGTGGTTAGACTGCCGTGCTGGTCTTCCTCTCTACTGTGCTTGGAAAGGAATGGTCTGAAAATTAACTGTCAGCCTGAAAATCTGCTGCTATTCTCTTGCTAGGAATGATCTTGGGGATCTCTTTGTAATTTCCCTCCTGACTGGGGGGAGGGGTCCTAAAATCCACTAATCTTCATACATCAAATTAAATATTTAATAAATTCAGTTTCCTCTTCCTAATGCCCCGCGTGCTCAAGGAATCCTAAATGTCAACAGCCATTGTAGTCCAAACATTTTTAAAAAGCATTTGCTATAATTGTTCAACTCATCCAAAATATTTTTTCCCTGTCTTAAAACATATTTCTGTCTCTCCCAGGTATTAAAACTGTTTTTCCTTCCCCCTTTCTCCAAAAGCATCTTTCTCCACGAAGTGGTAAGTGAGTGTAACATTCCCTTCTGTCCAAAGCGCTGAATTTTCTCTAGGCTATGCTCTGTGAACCAGTAACTCAGGAGTCACACAGTTTCTTGAAGTCTTAAAAATCAGTCTGAGGGTTTTTACACAGCACTGTCTAAGTTGTGATTAGTATCTGAGATGTGGACCACAAAAAGAAGAAAGGAAAAAGAAAAGAAAATCTATGTTTGAGACAGACACAGAAATATGAGAACAGATTGTAAGGCACATCTAAATTACAAGCTGAGATAGAACGCTTGCAAAAGGCAAGCTTTTTCTCTGACAGTTTTCCAAAGAAGTTCATAAATACCAAGCCAATTCAAAAATCACACTGAGAGGAGTTTGTTCACCGTCAGCTGTGCCAAAAATCAGAGCTGAAAATAAAAGCAGGCAGCAATCATGATATGAATTTAGGATGGAACTGGGTATAACTTTAGGTTTGTTGGGGCTTTTTTTAGCATCTGAAATACTAGTCTCTTTTTTTGGAAGGTCTATTACTACAGTGGGTATTCAGAAAAAGAACATTTCTCACTAATGAGTGGGATGCAACTTCTTTCTTTTAAAAATATTGTTTATATATTTATACACGTATATATATATATATATATATATATATCTAGAGACAGAGAGAGAGAGAGAGAGATGATTGATAGATAGATAGATAGATAGATAGATAGATAGATAGATAGATAGATAGATAGATAGATAGATAGATAGATAGATAGATAGATAGATAGATAGATAGATAGATAGATAGATAGATAGATAGATAGATAGATATAGATAGATATATACACACACCCCACTTAAGCAAGCTTATCATACATGAAACAGTGAAGCACCAAGAGTGTGTTTGTGTGTGTGTGAGCGGGGCGGGAGGGGGAGGGATAGAACTCCATATTGCTATGTGACATTGTGCACAATATATATACACACACACAAACTGCAGACCTGATTGCTAGGGTTTCCCAGTGTCCACTAATGGTGGGCAATATTCAGGGGATCCCTGACTTGGCCTGCCGATGCTCAGCTGCCTGGCGGGTGAAAACAGGCTAGCCAAAAGGGTGTGATGCAGAAGTGCCAGCATTGCACCAGAGGGAGACTACACTTTCTCCATGGGCGAATGCTAGAATGTTCCCCCTTCCCCAGTGACATGCTGGCACTTTCACATCACACCAGAAGTGATGTCATTGTGCTGATTGCCACCTCCTGTACTCATCTCCCAAAAGTTGCTAGAAGGGAACTGGCAATCCTATTGATTGTCATATACTATACTGTTAGGAATGAATTAATTAAAACAGCTTGATAACCATAAATAGGTTAATAATCCATTTGTAAAAAATGGTCTTTCTATTTATGAATGGGAAAAATATTTAATTCATTAATATCCCAACTTTCTCCCTTTGGGGAACCAAAGAGGCTAACATAATTCTCCTCACCTCCATGTTATTCTCACAACAAGCCTGTGAGGTAGGTACAGATGCCAGCCTCAAAATGGGACCTGAAGATCCTCTGGAATTACAGCACATCTCCAGACTATAAAGATCAGTTTCCCTGAAAAAAATGGTTGCTTTGGAGGGTAGACCTTCTTGCATTATACTGCACTGAGGTCCCTGTCCCTCCACAGACTCTATTGTCAAATCTCCAGGGGTTTCTCAACCTGGGTCTCACCACCCTACCTCATGGTAGTGGTCAAGGGGAACCTGGCAACCTGAGAGGATTGTGAGATGGTGTGACTGACTCAAGGTAACTCAGCAAGCATCTGTGGGAATGTGGAAAATCAAACCTTGGTCACCCAGACTGTAGTACAGCACATGAACCACTTCACCATTTTCTTTCTAAATAGTACTGAGATGAACCAACAGGTGTCTGAGTACCCTAAAATGTGCTAAGTCATGGTTCATTTGGCCTGAATTTTCCTTGAAGCATCCATTTCACTGTACTGGTATGGACAAGGCTCACTGATTTGACTGTTCATGGTAAACGTTGTTGGCATGGATCTGAAATCCATCAGAGCAGAGGATCACTTTCAAAATTATTTTTGCCCCACTTTTTTTTAAAAAAATGCTTTGCTCCAATCACCATCACTGAAGAATAGCAAAAAAGAAACTGTTAAATAGACAGAGTTCCAAAGGAGGAGTGTTGAAGTGCATGCAGTCTGAAGTTAATGTGCCTCCAAGAAGCCAGAAATTGGATTAATATTGCTTGCTCATGCTTGAAGCACAGAGAATTGCTCAAAGGCAGATGGAGGGAAAGCTAAATTCTAAAAATAAAATTCCCAGCAGAAATGAAGATTTCTACAGCTCAGACTGATATTTCTGTTTGTTTGTTTAGGACCTATGTCTCTGGACACTGAAGTCACTCAGTTACCAGAAGTTCATTTGACAATATTATGTAACTTCAGTATCTGTTTAAATGGAAAGAGAATCATGTAGAGTTGTCAACTTACAGTTGTGGCCTGGAGACATCTCAGAATCACAGTTGATCACCAGACTACAGAGAACAGTTCTACAGGAGGGGATGATGGGCCTATGCCATTATAATCTGATGAGGTCCCTCACCATGCTCCACATCTCACATCTCCAGGAATTTCCAGAGCTGGGGCTGGAAATCCTAAAGATCCAACATAAAAGACCATCACATTAGTTTTCTAGCATATCAAAATGAAACATGAAACATTGGCGGGTGAGGAGAATTCATTTTGCTAACTGGCAGAATTTCAGTTTCAGATCAAGAGAGAACCGTGGTAAGATTTTATCAACATTACATAGTTTTGCAACACAAAGTTAACAAGAAATACCCAATGGATATTTGAACAAAATTAACCTTTGGCTGTTTCTATCCACCAACTAAGAATTATTATTTTTATTTAATCACTACAACTGCTAAAATCCTTGATGAACAAAACATTTGTGGACTGAGGGGGAGAAGGAGGAAGCAAAGGAAGAATAACCAACAGACCATGTTAGGCTGGAAAGGAAAAGGCCACAATTTTAACTGAGTACAATCATACAAACAACAACAAAATATCAGGCATGGATCCAGCATCAGGTGACCCACCTGTTGGATGATGACTCCACCCATCCCACAGCCTGCCTGCTGGGCTAGAAACTGCAGGGTGGCAAATCCAGTGTCCCATGTGGGCATCCACCACTGTATGGTTCTCTTATCACCTAAGGGTTAAACCCAAGTGCTGGCCGCTGCGCTAGGCAAACTGCAGATGGTTCCTCACTCTCAACATCCCTTACAGGGGGTGCCCAGACTAAGGGAGGGAGGCACACAGGCACCACCTCTCCAAAACTGGGATTAGCTCAATGCCCAAATGCCATGAGAGATGAGTGACAGCACCTTCCCCTCCCCTGCAGCTGCCCCTCTGGAATTCAGGAAAAAAAATGAAACATGGTATCATCCATGACCCACAATGGTTTCACCCCTGTCCTGCTAGTGAGATCACTTTCATCCAGCTGGATGACCAGAGTGCCTTCTTTGCATGACATTCTGCTGGCTGACCATGGCTGCTAACATTTATCTGGCTTCCATGTCCACACCTGGAACCCCTGCCCCTCCTTTAACTGGCTCATTATCTAATTGGTTCCCAAACACGGTCACCACAGCTCCTGGCAACTGACACAAACTGTATATAAACATTATTGTTTACCTGAAATTTCAATGTTATATGTTCAAATATACACAAAGCATTTTTTGTGATAGTATTCACTGACACTGAGTACTGACACATTTTCCCAGAGCTTTCCCATGTCACAGTCCTTGTACAGTCACGTAAATGTAAGAAATGTAACAGCCAATGTGTCTTCAGTTAAAAATAAATAAATCTGGTATCTAGTACATGGATAAAGATAGGGTTTCAATCATGCATTCAGCCATATGCACATTTAATGTATCCTAAGAATTACTCAGCATGCATATAAATAAAAGTATGTACACTGTACATGGATAAACTTGCCATTTGCACACCCATGGCAGTTAAACCCTTGAGCTTGTTAAATCTTGTACCCAAAATGCTTGTACCCAATATGCTACTCTTGTACCCAATATGCTACTCTTGAGCTTGTACCCAATATGCTACTCTTGAGAAACTGAAGAGTGGGAAAAATAGTAGCCAGAAAAATGGCCCCCATAGTGATGCTGTAAGAATTTCTCCCTGTCTCTATGGTCTTCATAATAAAGATTATGGGAATTTCCAAGAGCATCACCTGGAAGTGGCATTGCATCTTTCCTGACCACCCTCCTAGGACAGTGCACTCAAAACAACTTGGCATTTTCCAAAATATTGCCGGCAACCACGTACACTGGTTGTCCATACATTCATTGTAAAGGTACATCAAGGGCTTTTAAACACTTGTACACAATGGTCTGGGAACCATGCATTAGCAAGCAATCCCTGACACATATAATAGGCTGTTAAAGATAGATATACTGTACTGAAGCATTTGCTCTACTGTGTGGAGCTGGTCTCACTCTTTTTCATATCAAAACCCATATTGATTTAACTGGTAGGAAGCCGAGCTTCAATTATCATGGTTTTAAACAAGTTCAAAGACTTCTGGAGAGATTTGACCCTCTTCACTGTCCTTTTCAACTTCCAAGTAATCCCTGCAATATTTTTCTTTGAAAAAATCTCCACTTTTGAAACACCATAGAGGATTTTCTGGACTACTTTCAGTTTGTGTTTCTGTTGATAGGTTTGATAGCAGTGTGTTCAGTGCTCCTAACTGGTTCACTAACCATTGCACTGCACACCAGGGCTTCAGCCACTATTTAAGACCAGTATCATTAATTTGTGCCTGGGTAAGGAAGGATGCCCTGCCTCAACTAAAGGCCTGGCAGTCCTAGAAGGAACTCCTAAATAGTCCCAGATGTAACAAAAATCCCTTCCCCTGAATCTAATCCATTGTAACACCTTGCAACAGCAGAAGTACTATGTTATATGAATCCAGTGAGGTATTCTAAAAGTAATATTCATTCACTAACCACAGAAGTCTCATAACCTATCAGCACTTTTGAATTTCAGGACAAACACAAAATGTCTGCCATGGGATCCTGAACCAATAGCTGGCTGTAGGGGGCAGCAAGCCAAACATCCTCCTAAGGCGGATCTTTCCGGCAGAGGCAAGAATAATGTCTCTTGGGCCCTTTTGAAGTTTCTCTTACTACAATAAAGTGAAGGAAAGGCAGGGAAACCCTTTTTCTTTGCTTTGGGGAAAAGATGCCTCATAATGGCTACCAGGAAACCCTTGAGGAGTGCCATAGTGCCATGAGCAGCATGTTAAGAACCACTTTGCTAATGGAAACATGACATCAAGGGAAAAGTACCTTTGTCTCCAACCTATAATGTAGATAAACAGAGGTTAAAACCATGAGCTTTAAATGGTTTGGGACTCATTTAAAAACAATTACATTTCATTTTTCCCCTCATGGGGACCAAAAGTAGTTTGTCATACCATTTTCCTGTCCTTCATTTTATCCTCACAAGTAAAAACCCCATTGAAGGATAGGTTAGGCTTCAAAAGTCTGATGGGCTTAAGGTTACCTGGCAAGTTACTAAGGCACAACAGGGTTAGAACCTGGTTGTTACAAATCTTAGACCAGCACTCTGACTACTCAGAGGCACCAGCTCTCTGATAGCTGAAGGATCATCTACTGAAATATGAACGTCAGTTCAGAATTAATCTGAAGGAGCTGCGTCCTCTGCCTCCACTCTCAAAAGTGAAGTAGGCAGTGACTAAGAGAGAAGAGCTTCTTGGTTTTCATACTCCAGTTTTAGAATTATGTCAAGTTCTTTCCATTTTCAGCACTAGGTTAAGACACATCTATTTTTCCAAGCATTCTGTTGACTGGTAACTTTTTGGAAGGATGATGGGATGTACTTTTGCCAGTTCTGGGTTGGGAAATACCTGGAGATTTTGGGGTGGAGTCTGGGCAGGGTGGAGTTTGAGAGCAGAGGGGCACCTCAGCAACATATAGTGTCTGTAATCCATCCTCTAAAGCAGCCATTTTCTCTGGGGGAACTGATCTTGGGCCTCTGGGGATGAAACACAATTTAATATTTTAATTCTAAATTCTTATACATGGAGATGTGAGGTGCCACCTGGAGATTGGTGATCCTAATTATTTCTCACTTTTCACTCTGCTGATGCTAATCACTGATGATTTTAAAATACCTTTTATTGACTAACTGCTACTACTCTTAAGGTTGTTTGGTGAGTTTTAAGTTCTAGGATTTTTTCTTTATGCAGGCATATCAGTGGATACTAACCATGGGATCAATAGGGACCCTCTGCATTGAGGCACAGTCAACCTCTGAATATGAGTGCTAGGAAGCAGCATCAGAATCTTGACCTCTATGCCCTGCTGTTGGACCTTCTTAGTAACTGGTTGACCATTGTGTGATACAGGATGCTGGACTAGAGAGACCACTGGCCTGATCCAGCAGGACGTCTCTTATGTTCTTATGTTGTTTTAAAAGAATATGTATTCTGATTGCTTTATTGTTGTTGCAATTCAGATCTTTTAATACACTTCTATAAGCAGCTTAATTGACAGCAGCGAGACCAAATTAGTTAGTTAGTTAGTTAGTTAGTTAGTTAGTTAGTTAGTTAGTTAGTTAGTTAGTTAGGTAGGTAGGTAGGTAGGTAGGTAGGTAGGTAGGTAGGTAGGTAGTGGGGGGGGGGGGGTGGGGGGGGGGGGGGGGGGGGGGGGGGGGGGGTGGTGGGGGGGTGGTGGTGGGGGGGGGGTGGTGGTGGGGTGGTGGGATGGGGGGGGGGGGGGATGGGGGGTGGGAGGGGTGGAGGGATGGGGGGGGGGGGGGGGGGGGGGGTGGGGGAGAAGTGGGGGGGGGGGGGGGGGGGGGGGGGGTGGGGGGGGGGGGGGGTGGGGGGGGGGGGGGGTGGGGGCGGGGGGTGGTGGGGGGGGGGGGGGGTGGGGGGGGGGGGGTGTGGGGGGGGGGGGGGGGGGGTGGGGGTGTGGGGGTGTGGGGGGGGGGGGTGGGGGGGTGGGGGGGGGGGGGGGGGGGTGTGGGGGGGGGGGGGGGGGGGGGGTGGGGGGGGGGGGGGGTGGGGGGGGGGGGGGGTGGCGTACCTACAGAAAATGGCACCCGGGGCAAAACTGAACCTCAGTGTAAGGGAATGTGAATGAGAAGTTTGAGAATGGTTTGCACTTTTTTTTGCTTTGCCATCAAGCCATTTTTTTTCTCGTTGCCATTGCCTGTCTCTGTATAGCAACCCTGGTATTTCTTGGTGGTTTCCCATCCAAATACTGATCAGGGATACGCCTACTTAGTTTCCAAGATCTGATGAGATCAAGCTAACCTAGGCTATCCAAGTCATGGCAGTTTGCACTTCAGGATGTTTCAATTCCTCTTCCCCTCTACCTTCACTAACCATGAACTGTGTGAATGTGTGTGTGTGTGTGGGGGGGGGGGAGATTCTTTAATATCTAGTAGGTGTGCACTTCTATGATTTCAACATTCAGGGAACCCCAGAAAAGCATAATCTTTGTTGCAAATTAGTACCTGAGAAAGGAATAATAGTAGAAACTTGTTCAACAACATCCATTTGCAAACTGAAAAACATAATCATTAAAAAAATATTAATTAGAAAAGGGGTGATGGTTTAAAAGTTTCTTATTATGTCATGATCTTGTGCTGTATAAGCACACAGTTGCTCTTATCATAGAAACAACAACCATAACAAAAAAGGTAATAGAAACTCTTCCTAATTGGCCCTTACTGCACCAAATATATATTTAGTGCTTGGCATACCAAAGGGCTAGTTTTGAAAGGGGTTCTCTTTCCATGTTCTAATAGTGCAAAACTGTGCTCTGCTGCATTGTAGAAACAAAACAGAGAGAGAGATAAATGCCTTCAAAATTAGCCCTGTGTGCCGTGTATATTTGTTTCTGACACTCCAATGGCTAGTTTGCAAGGATTTTCCTTTGGTTTCTTCTCTGTTTCTGTGTTGCAAAACTGCCCAGTTGCACTCTGCGGTGTCATAGCAACAAAAGTATAATAGAAACCCATTCAAAATTAGCCCTTTGCCTGCCAAAAACTTATGGCTTAAGTTCTTTTTAAAATCTTGCAGCAAGAGCTAGTTTTGAAGCAGCTGCAACAATTTTGGTGCTGTTGTGGCTATTCATTCATTCATTCATTCATTCATTCATTCATTCATTCATTCATTCACTTACTTACTTACTTACTTACTTACTTACTTACTTACTTACTTACTTCATATGTACCCTACCTTTCTCCCTAGTGGAGACCCAAAGCAGTCTTCTCTCCTCCATTTTATTCTCACAACAACCTTGTGAGGTACATTGAACTGAGAAAGAGTGAATAATCTAAGGTCACCCAGCAAGCTTTTATGGCAGAACAGGGTCTGAACCTGGCTCTTCCCAGATCCTAATTGGACATTCTAACTACAACACCATACTTTATGTTGCAACATATTTGTGTGCTTTTCCCAGACTTGTCTGCTTAATTAATGTCTGCTTAATTAATTAATTAAGAATGGAAACTGTGTCTGATCTCTACAATTTGCATCTCAGTTATGAGTTGATCGTATTTTTTCAGAGCCAGAAAGTTCATCATCTGGAGGAAAGGAATGTAGGTTGTGTCCAGGTCTTAACATGGCCCAAATAAGATAGTTGAGTAAAGATAACTTATGTCACATGTGCAGAGCACAATACAAAGAAATTCCAAACAAGGAGCCCAAGAACCATTTTAAAATACAAAGTATCTTCCTAGGTGTGTGTGACATCCAAAATCTGTCCCTGAAACATGCTGATGAGCACCTAGTTCATTACTTCATGGCAGAAAAGGCAGCCATATGATGAAAACGGGGGAAGGGGCCCTTAAACTCTAACTGAACACGTTTCTTTCCTTTAATGGGGCAATCTGTTTTTCATAGGGTTGCCAGATCCACATTAGAACAATCCTGGAGATTTGGGGATAGACAGGGACCTCTGTGGGGTACAATGCCATAGAGTCCATTCTCCACAGCATTCATTTTCTCTAGGGCAGCAATGGCAAACCTTTTCAAGACCGAGTGCCTAACTGCAACCGAAAACCAACTTATTTATCACAAAGTGGCAGCACGCCAATTTAACCTGAATACCGAGGGCGGCAGCTTAGGGCAGTGGCAATGGGCGTGCCAGGCATGCAGGTGCGGGGGAAAGTGGTGGTAGCATCCATGGTGGGGGGGGAGGCTGGAGGCTGCGCGCAGGCAGCCCATGGCAACCCAGTGGAGCTAGGAGGGCAATGGACCTGAACGGGGTCTCGCTGCCCTTCTGACAGCTGTGCTGCTTCTTGCCAGTGCTGTGCCAGTTCAAAGTCACTCCACCATGCTCATTCAGCCAGCCAGTGGAGCTGCATGGTGAGGTAGGATTTGCCATTTAACAAGCAGTTTGCCCAAATCAAGCCAAGCTGGCTGAATCCCACCTCTGGGTGGAAGGTGCATGGAAAGGTAATAAAAGGGGAAGACGAAAAGGGAAGAGGAAGAAGAAAATAAGAGGGAAGCAGGAAGTGGGAGAGAGAGAGAGAGAGAGAGAGAGAGAAATGGAGAAGAGGGAGAGAGAACACGAGAAAAGAAGCAAGCAGGGGAGGGTACATGACTCCTTCCCCAAACGCCCGTAAGGAAGAGCAAGGAAACAGGAACAGCTGACAAGCAGGGAGTGAGTTCAGAAGACAGGGTGAGGAGGGACTTTTTTTGAAAGGGTAGGTAAGCAGCGACCCAGCACCGACCCTTTTTTTTTAGTTTGCTCGTAGCCCTATCATCTACTCCCATAGAAAACCTCTAAAAAACACGAAATCAATGAACCAATTGCAATCTCAGGAGACTAGGAAGCAGGCTCAGCTCAGGAAAATCACAGCGGGAAACCAAAGGGCTCAATTTGAAAATCACCTTCTGTTCTTCACAAGCCCCTGCCCCCGCATGCGCACAACCACCAGCACCAAATACGCCTCCCTTCCCTGATTTGTGCACCCGCAGACCCACTTGTCCCACTCCTGGGCTGCTGTTTGCCTTTCTCTGTTTCCAAAATGACACTCAGTTGCAAAATGATCCTCATGCCTGTTTCCACATGGACAATCAAAGCCGTCAGAAAGACAGTAAAAATAGCACCATAGCGGGAGTGTTCACATGCGTATCGGTGCAGCGCCAATGCTGCAGCAATGTGGAAACGCTCAACTGGCTCCAAAACACCATAATCCAATGTCAGCCAGAAATGGAGGTTTTTGAACTATGGCGCTCTGAGGCCACAGTCATGCGAACCATCGGCAAGGAGTCAGTGCCAAAAATCCCGGCTTCTCAACACCAGCCCACACTGGTGGCGGCCATGATGGGGAGGGGGAAACCATCATGGCAGCCATGACGGTGAGGTCAGCCACATATCAACACCGCTGCTCTGTGTGGCTGCCTGTGCGACCACCTGAGGGAGCAGTCAGGTGTCCCATGCAGTCATGGGTGTGCAATGCCATGCCAGTGCAGCCGCACTCTCCTCAGGCACCAGGGAAAAGAGGGTCCAAAGTACACAGGAAACAGCTGGGTGGAGAGCCAATGACAGGTAGATGGGGATGGGGCCGCCGATGCATAAAGACAGGCACCACGGCCAATCATGCTGTTGGACGCCTGTGACATCTGACCGATGTGGCACCGCCAGTGGGAGCAGCAGAACGCCAATGGGAGCAGCAGAACGCCATTTCCTCAGCGCCTCTGTACAAAATGTTGTGGTTCTGTGAAGACGCTCCCTGGCAACGTTACGGCTTCCCATGCGAACGGTCTGTTGCAGCTGCACTGCTATTACCAATGACTTCACAATGATCTTATTGGCTGTGTGGAAACAGCCCTGGATTGCAGATTTTTGTCACAGTCATCAGCTGACAAACCTACATCATTTTTGCTGTCAACTTTGAACCATTCCTGAGTTCTTTGGTTTGGGAAGAATTGTGCCTTAACATAACTGCCAGCTCTGTTGTGGTGGCATTATGGTACAGATCTTCACTCACAGATCTTCACTATTTGACTTTCATGTTCTTAAAGTGGCAAATCTGCTATTGTTAAGTTTTCTTGCTATATCCCAATATAGTCTCATAAGATCTGTTGACTCTCTTTTTCTCTCAAGTACCTTCTGTTAAGGGTCACCACCTCCTACTCATTAGCTCCTGCTAACCTTAATTACTCACAAATATCAAGGTTATCTTGAATCTCTGTGGTCTCTACATGTTGCAGCCCTTCCATTCTGCTTGCTTATTTTATCCTACCATAGAGGTTTTGTGAAATTATAGATTGTCCATAAGAAACTTCTAATGCACTGGCCTTGCGCTGGCACACATCCCTTCCCTCCCCATCTCCTTCTGCCAATTTTCAAGCAACAAAAAGGATTTCTAGAAAACCTCCTGCAATAGTATCCTTACTTCTAGATCACTGCCTTGCCTGGGACTCTGATTTTGCTATGATTTTACTGCTCTGCCACTTTGGAGAAGGACTGGCACATTATTGGCATTTTGTAAAAGTACCTTGTTAATCTAAATGGATGACTAGATTCTATTATGCACCTGTGCTGTCATGAAAAAAAGAGGAGGCCACCTTAGGTACACTTCTGCAGGATCCTTAGGACATGGTCTTAACATCCTTTATCAATTATTAAAATTCAGTAACTTTTTTCCCCTGTGCTGAAGCATGAATGCCAACAGTGAACTGTTTCTCAGTCATCCAATGGAGATGGCAAAACCCCAGAGGAGCATCTTACCGAACAGAAAGCATGGAGCCCAACTTTGTGACTTTCTCACACTCCAGCGCTATATCAGGTCATTTTCCAAATGTGAAAACAAAAGTTCCTGTTTTTTTCTTTTCTCTTCCATGACAGGTCCTGGACTGTTTGCCAGGCAAATTATGCCATATATTTATGGGGTAGCAATTAATGCCTGGTTGGAAATAAGCAGAAGGGGGGAAAATAGGCACTGCCACAAACAAAAGGACATGTAAACTCCTGGTGGCTTTTTGGCGGCGTTCCACCACTTTTTGTGGGGAAATTGTAATAGTTAAATCAGCCACAACTCTCATGGCGTTGGATTTGTCCATGAAAAGTGATTCATAGTGTTGCAGTTTCCATGCTTACCCTTTTTTCTCTTAAGTGGCTCAACTGGCTATTTGAAGCCAACATGAGAATAAGGTTGTGTTTGCATGTATGGCATCTCTTTAAAATATTCATGTCACACACCGTTGCCTTGACAAAATGTTATTCACAATCAGTGTGTGTTAAACAATCCCTGCAGCAACCAGTGGAGGAAAAATTGCACGGGCTCTACCCAGTTTTATGAGTACTTCATCACCTTGCTTTTGACGGGTCCCTTTCTGTTCAGCAAATGCTACAGGCGTGCTTTCAAAGATTGCGCCTGTGTGTGATGTATGATCCCATATTAAATATGCAACAAATTATTAAATTTTGATTGCTGTGCAACTGAGTTGACACAGTTCAACCCTGTAAGGCTCTCTACTGAGAGGGGGGGGGGACTAAACTTTAAGCCGACACTCAAATCTGCGTACAAATTGATTTGGCAGAACAAGGGGAATTTGGTTAATTAAAGATTTGTTAGTGGGTGGCAAAGCAGTTTCTTCCAATGCTCTTTCTAATAAATTTCAGTTGTCTTTAGTGTACAGACATTTCTGACAAAGTATTGTCAAAGGCTTTCATGGGCAGAATCACTGGGGTATTCTGTGGTTTCCGGGCTGTATGGCCAGATTCTAATAGCATTTTCTCCTGACATTTCACCTGCATCTGTGAGTGGCATCTTCAGAGGTTATGATGGTAGTAAAGTGGAGTATATATACCTGTGGAATGTCCAGCGTGGGAAAAAAGAGCTATTTGCCTGTTAACAAGTGTAAAGGGTGCAATTAGCAAGCTTGATTTGCATGTGTTGGGTGGGATCCACCCATTTAGCATGCGAGTAACCATGAAGATAGCATAATCAATTAGTGAGGGCATCTGCATTGTAGTAGCCTGGCTTTTTGATCCCTTTGATTGCTTACTGCCTAGAGTGGTGGATGGTGTTCTGAGTGGTGTGCACTAGCCCTTTGACTGCTTACTGCCTGGAGATATCCTTTGTATGGGTGGTCATTAGTCATTGTCTTGATTCTAAAGTTTTTCAGTACTGGCAGCCAAATTTTGTTCATTTTCATGGTTTCTTCTTTTCTGTTGAAATTGTCCATGTGCTTGTGGATTTTAATGGCTTCTCTGTGTAGTCTGACATAGTGGTTGTCAGAGTGGTCCAGAATTTTTGTGTTTTCAAATAATATTCTGTGCCCAGTTTGGTTTAGCACATGTTCTGCTATTGCTGATTTTTCTGAATGAATTAGTCTGCAGTGCTTTTCATGTTCTTGATTCATGTCTGGGCGCTGCGTTTGGTGGTCCCTACGTAGACTTGTCCACAGCTGCATAGTACGCGGTAGACTCCTGTAGAAGTTAGAGGATTCCTCTTCTCCTTTGCTGAACATGCCAATAGCTTTAAAAATGCACCCCCTGCAGTTCAAAATGTGAAAAAACTCAAAAAATACCAAAAAAAATTGGTTCATTTTCGGGCAGGACATATTCAGCCGATTTTAGCCTGAATATGCCCAAATGCCCAAATGCGCCCAGATTCGGGTACACCCGAATCTCCAAGCTTAAATTATTGAGAGGAAAATTGCCTTCCTTGCATCTTTCTTATTAGCCTGCATTATGAAACTAAATGTTACCATATTTTAGATTCTTTTCACATAATCTCTTTCTTACTTTCTGTATCAGCCCACAAGTATGCTTAGTGTGGTGATATATGGTACGTAAAATATACCTTGGTTTTTTTCTAGTTTTGTTAGTCCTATAATGCATGACTATTCTGTTCTCCCACCCATGTATGGTTTATGATCCGGAATCTATTATAATTGCATAGTGACCTTGAGGAAACAAAAACTTTAGGTTAAAGCTCCATAAAATGCTTTGACAGAAGTAAACAATAAGCGGCATCACTTTTGTTAATCTCCTTGGAGACACTTTCAAGCTGTGAAAAAAAAAATTAGGCCCATGCTTGTGGGAATTTGTTAAGACAAGAGAAGAGGGGGAAGAGGAAAATGGGTCACCACACAGCAGAAAGAGATGAAAGCAACAGGTAGTTTTTAAATGCTCTTCTCCTAAATGTTTTTTGGACAGAAAACCAAGCATGGATCACCTTGAAGAGGTGGAGCTGCTATAATGACTCAGCTTGAGGCCCAGCATTAACACCTTCCAGACATACATGGTTGTATTACTGTTCTCCACTGTACGTGGTGGTATTACTCTTCTTCACCCTAACAAACTGATCAACGTTGTCTGGCTTGTGCAAATGAGTCACTAATTCAGAGAAAATTAGAATCAAGAAGGAATTTAAAAAACAGGCTTATAGAAACAGAAATCTAAAAGCATTATTGTTACAAGTATACCCAATATTTGAGAAAGGCTGGCAAACAGCATTATGCTATGCTAGTATAAAGCACATAAACCTTTAACTTTTGCCACATGAGAGGTAGAAAAAAATAGAAGTTGTGCTTCCATGCAAGCCTATCACCAGATTTTTTTTGGGGGGGGGTCATTTCTGAAGATATCAGTTATTTCTTGTTATGATAGATAGCTCAGAGTAATGGAGCACATAAGAACATAAGAACATAAGAACAAGCCAGCTGGATCAGACCAGAGTCCATCTAGTCCAGCTCTCTGCTACTCGCAGTAGCCCACGAGGTGCCTTTGGGAGCTCACATGCAGGATGTGAAAGCAATTGCCTTCTGCGGCTATTGCTCCCGAGCACCTGGACGGTTAAGGCATTTGCAGTCTCAGATCAAAGAGGATCAAGATTGGTAGCCATAAATCGAGTTCTCCTCCATAAATCTGTCCAAGCCCTTTTTAAAGCTATCCAGGTTAGTGGCCATCACCACCTCCTGTGGCAGCATATTCCAAACACCAATCACATGTTGCGTGAAGAAGTGTTTCCTTTTATTAGTCCTAATTCTTCCCCCCAGCATTTTCAATGTATGCCCCCTGGTTCTAGTATTGTGAGAAAGAGAGAAAAATTTCTCTGTGTCAACATTTTCTACCCCATGCATAATTTTATAGACTTCAATCATATCCCCCCTCAGACATCTCCTCTCCAAACTAAAGAGTCCCAAACACTGCAGCCTCTCCTCATAAGGAAGGTGCTCTAGTCCCTCAATCATCCTCGTTGCCCTTCTCTGCACTTTTTCTATCTCTTCAATACCCTTTTTGAGATGTGGCGACCAGTACTCCAAGTGCGGTCGCACCACTGCTTTATATAAGGGCATGACAATATTTGCAGTTTTATTCTCAATTCCTTTCCTAATGATCCCCAGCATAGAGTTTGCCTTTTTCACAGCTGCCATGCATTGAGTTGACATTCCCATGGAACTATCAACTGAGACGCCCAAATCTTACAAGGGTAAGATGGACACCAATATTAATTTAAGGACTTTGTTATCTAGAGGGTTTACCTGACACATGACATCAGTCTTTCTCACATCCTGAATGAAGTATGGAAAGCTTCAGACAATGCCTTCCCTGAAGGTTCAGCCACTTGAATCTGGACAACAACAGCCCAATCTTGAGAGTATGCACTCGCACCGGTTTCATAAAGAACTTGGAAATCTCCACATCCGATTTCATCAGCAAACTGGCTAGATCACACTGCACCCTTTTCTCCCAAACTTCAATTTAATCTTAAAGCTACTGTCCGGCTATTAAGGGTCATCAAGCTTCCAGAGTTTCTTAGTTTTAACAGCCCAAAATTCATTAAGTGTTTATTTATTTAATTTACATTTAGATTTTTACCTCGCCCATCCCCAAAGAGCTCAGGGCAGCAACAGCATCATAAAATATTATTACAATTAAAACAATAATAAATACATTAAAAACAGTTTATACAATGTATATGACATACTCAACCCAAGATGGCGACTCCAATTTATCCCCCCAGGAATATCAGCTTGGCTGGCCTCCTGAAAAGGCCCAGTAGAATATCTCCATTTTACAGGCCCTGCAGAAATGATTCAAGTCCTGCAGGGCCCTGATCTCAGTCAGGAGCATATTCCACCCGGTGGGGGCCAGGACTGAGAAAGCCCTGGCCTTTGTTGAGGCCAGCCAGATAGTTTTTGGGCCAGGGATTTCTAGAAGGTTCTCCTCCAAGGAACAGAGGGACTTACTCAGGTAATATGGGGAAAGACAGTCCCTAAGGTAAGTACCCAGTACTCGATAGGCAGCCAGTGCAGATGATACAGGACAGGTGTTATATGGTCCCTGCTAGAGGCTCCGACTAGGAGCCTTGTGGCCATGTGCTAGCTTTACATATACACTTGATTAGTTGCCTGCAACTTAATGTTGTTTCGTGTAGCATTATCCACCCTGGATAACAACTGTTCTTAAGGTGGGATATTTTGCTGAGATGTCAGTCTCATTAACAAGATGTTGGTTTGATAGATGCTTCAATTAATTCATTGAATAAAGATTTCCTGTGTTGGTGGTAGATTTTTCACCACCTCCTCTAATTTACCCTGTAAAATTCCTGTCTGCAATTCCTGATAGGGTGGAGGGTTGGTACGTCATACAAGATTTTTGGGAAGTGCCTTATCACTGCAAATTCCTCTGAGTGCAGTTTCTGCAGCAAGAAGGAATATTGCATTAGAAAGAGGAAACGTTTGGTCATAAGAGTGTATGCTTTCCACAGGTGCAATTCTGACTTGTGCCCTTTCCTGGAAAATTGTGATGTACTGGCCAACCTTGTGAAGACATGGAAAAATGAAAGTGCTCATGACTTATATTTGCTTTACTCTTGACAGATGGAGTTGATGCAACAATGTCTGAAATGTTACTTCACTCATAACTGAATAGAAAGTGGTGATCTATTAGATCAAATAAGATGCATTGCCCAGCAAGATCACAAAATCCACTGTGCTGGCCATATTATCAATTACACTCAACTGTATTGAATGCAGGATATAGAGACCAACCTGATTCCTCAAGCTCAGAGGTTGCACTTGGATATTTCCCAAAATGACATGTCTATTCCTTTGCTGTACTGTGATTGATCACTTGATTACCCACTACATCAACTCATCCTCTTCAGAGCTAAGTGGGAGAAGCCAAGTAATCATCCATGTTATGTTGGGCAGCTGTTTTAAACCAGTTTCCTAATTCAGAATGCATCTGTAGTTGACACTGATGCCAAGGACATGAAGATGGGTTTCTTATTTTGTGTGGGAAGTATGTACATCCACATCTATATGCTGGGAAAGATGCATATTTTAGCTGCAACTTAAGTCTCATTTTCGAAGGATGACTGGCATATGGCCCAGGAGACTTGAGAATTTGACACACCTTGATCCTTGATGTGCAGATAAACAGAAAATGATTCTAATGATAATTTTTTGTCTGTGATTACATTGAAAAGTTCAAAATCAAATGTAATTCCTTCAAATGTTAGCATATCCCATTGCTTTAAAACCAAGATTGTGTTGTTCCCATTGGGATGCTCTTGACTCACAGTCAAAAATCACATTAGGAACCTTCATTTGAGCCTGGAATTGTAGGCCATCTTTGCCTGTCAAAACTGGTGAGCTGTTTTTAGATCAATATATAAATGTAATCCATAGACTCCTTCTGTTTTACATGACACAGCTGGTCTCTTTCTCATTATACAGTTGTAGTAACTTTATAGACTGTCAGAAACCTATTATATCTAGTTGCCATTGCAACTAAATCCCCTCCAGCAGTCCATAATAACACCTCTGAACTTTGCAAATGGGTAGCCCACTTCTTTGATGTCTTCCCTCCTGGTAATATTGAACAATTATGGAACAGTCTTTACGTGCGACAGGAGATTAGGCCTGAAAATTATATTTGATAAAGAACCATTAATAAAAATCAAGATGGTTATCTCTCACACACATATAATGGCAAGCACCCAGAAACAGCAGTTAGATGCAGGCAAAACCAGATCACTAAAGAATGTGATACAACATGGTACAGAGTTAAGAGATCAGAAGCCAAAGGAGACATGGAACTTGTAGGATCATTGTAATTGTGTATTTCTATAGTTTAATGAACACTGAAATGATAGTGAAATATATGGAAAGTATGCATAAGATGTAGTCTAGTATAATCACGTATCATAATAATTGTTATAATCATTTTTAACTTTCTAAGTGAATAAGTTGCATGTATGTGAAATCTTTTTTTTTACACTGGAGATGTCCTGCTCTTGGTAGACCCCTCACTCAGGAATGCTGGGAACTGTCAACTTTGAAAGAAACCAGGCACAATGAGATCAGTTCGCTCTAAAGTGGAAGGGACATTCCAGTTTTTTGTGTAAGGAGAGTCAGACTAGCCAATTTGATTTTAAGTTAACATAATGGAATGAAGGCATATCTGGGAGAAATATGATCCGTGGGCAAAGAAGGGATCATTATGATGATGGATTTACATCATTTAGAAGAAGCCTGTGGATTGGATGGACTGTAATGTATGCATTTTTTAATTTTCTATTTTTAAAAGTTGTATCTATAAAAGAGCTAGGTCTTTTTTGGGGGGGCGTGACTACCTTTGAGAGAGCACCCTGTGTGAGATATTTTTTTCTACACAGTAAAAGAATTTCTTTGAACCTTGAGTCTTTGGTCTTTTTCTTCACCAGTCTCTCGTAATGTGAACTGGGCGTGGCTATAGAGGTTCTAGCCTGACACTTACAGAAGATGCCACTTTATTGAACATACTTATGGCAAACACTCAATGTAGTTGATGTTGGGACTGTTGGTCAGGTTCACCTTTAAAACTTTCCCAAAATTTTGAAGTAAAAAAAAAAGCTTACATGGGGCTTTCTTCAGCTATTTTTTTTAATCCAGGTCTTTTAAATCTAACCTCCAAAAATACTGAGGAAAAAAAATTCTGAGCAGAGTCTGAACAGCATAACAAGAAGCAGCAAAAAAGGGCAGCTGATTAAAATAAAACAACTGTTAAAACAAGGGAAGAGTAAAAGTAAATAATAACATCCAGGAAATAAAAAAAACAATCATAAAATGTTCTAAAAAGTCTCTCCCTCATCATCATCATCATCATCATCATCATCATCATCATCATCATCATCATCATCATCATCATCATCATCATCATCACCATCATCCCTTCAACTGATCCAGAAAGTGTTACTGTCATCGACTCTCCATGCCCCTGGTGTTCTCTTTCTTTGCCATCTTGGCTGCATGACCAATTTAGAACCATCTGCATGAGCCAGATGGTTCAGACAATGCCATTAATAAAAAGGCTGACAGTTGGCAGAGAGAGGCTAATATCAGAGATATACTGAGACTGATTGCATTATAGATCTTTTTTTGGGTTGGAGGGATAACTACAGAGAGATCCAGACTCACTTAAAAGTGGAGTGGGCATTAATCAGAAAAGTATTACAATTAGTTAAGGATACTTTTTGACATCAAAATCTCATACAGCATTAACATTAATTTTGATTCCAGTTATATTAGCATTTTGTCTAAAAATATTCTTCAATCAAATGAACATCCCCCATCTCACATCCCAAGGAGGTAGCCAAGGTGGACTCTAACACAACTCTGCCCTGCCCCAAGACTCTTCTTTATTTTTTTCATATGAGAAATTTTCGAGGACATGACAATTTCCAATTTCAAGCCAATCAGGAAGCTTTCCTATAAGCTCACATACATTTCTTGTTCCTTGGTCCAGCACCACAAATAAAGACACAAGGCTATAGCATGGGTTTAACTATTTACTTACAACTACATGATCTAAATCATCAATGATTAAAGACATTAATATGTTACTATTTAAAGGGGTGGGTTGCACTAGGCAGTCTAGCCATGGCTAACAATGTCTCTTTCCCCCCCAAATAATATGATTTTTGTTCACACTCACCCCACCCACCCCCCCACACACACAATCACCCTGAAACGATTCTTGGCCATCATTTTCTGTGTTCCCCTGGTTTTTTCCCAGTGCATTGACTAATAGGTACTTTTATGCTTTGCAGTCTCCTGTGGCAATTCCCTGAGTTTTCTATAGTCAATGCTGTGAAAATTAAGCCTCTCAAAATCACAAAAATGATCTAAAATACTCCAAAAACAGGGCAGGGGCCTTCTGCAGGCAAGGAACAAGCCCCCAAAATGGCACCAGTGAGGAGGTGCAGAAAAGGCAGTGAAAAAGTCTTAAAGGAACAGCACAGGCAAATGAAGCCTTTTAAAAAATGTTTCAAGCAGAGAATAATTGTAAAAGGGGATTTATTTAAAACATTTAAGCTGCAAATAAAATACTTTGGGGGTAAAAACAATGCAGAATTCCTCAGAATAAATATTTTATTTCCTGTCTCAAAATGTTTTAAAGTTCCTGTCCATAAAGTCAGTCAGTCAAGTATTTATTGTTTGAGCCATTGGCTATAACAACTGTCCATAAAGGGGCTTTGTTGTGTCAAATTCATCCTCACGCCAGACTTGACCAGAGGCTTCTACTGACCTCTTTTATCCTTGCCTGCACATATTGTGCTGAGAGGTGCAAAATTCCATCCCCCTTTTCTGATGCACCACAGAGCCATTGCAATGTTCAGAATGATGTTGCTCAGCACTAAAGGCACTCCTTCCCAAGACCCATCCCACAGAAAAGTAAGTTATGGTCTGTTCAGGACATGGCCTCTCTCAAGCCTGTTGGCTCAGGGTGCTTGCTGCTTATCTCTATCATGAGTAGCCTGCTCTATTCCTGCCATACTACTTATGGTTTGAACTGTCTATGACTAGTCTAATTAGTTTACAATTATCCCTCCTTACTCCAAATATTGTGAGGCAGGAGAAAAAAGGCTCTTTTCCATTATCAATCAAACCCCTCCCCCAATTCTTGTTTGACCCACAATATTATAAACTGGGGTTGACAACAGATGGCAAAAACCTACAAGAAAGGAGTGAGGTTTGCATAAATATTCCCTTTTCTACCCTTTCCTGTTGGATGACTACTATTTTAGCTGACTGAGTACCATGTTGGACTTTATTTAAAGAAGGGATGGGTCAAATTAATCCATGGCTTTACTGTCATGAATGCTTCTTCCATTTTTTTTTAAAAAAATAATTCGTATCCTATGTAAGTTCAAACCTATAACTGAAGCCAGAATCCTTCCCCAACAAGCATCCTCATGCTTCACACTGCCCTCCTATTTTGGGTTCCCACCTCAGTTGTTACATGAGAAACAACTTGAGATTCAGCAGAATGCATGGCTTCCGCAAGTGATATTCAAGTTTTCATTACAGCAATACAATTACATAATTTACCATTATTCTTCAGTGGTCAGTCTCTGAAGTTCATAAAATCATAGGTATTATTGGAACTATGACACATTCAGTCATTGGGTTGGATCTCATTCTTATTTAGAATTTTATTGATTTATTTTAAAAATAATAGTGGATTAATCAAGAAGATTCCTAATAAAACTCCCAGAGTCCCTCTAAGGTTGAACTGACACTCTTGTTTCCAGTGAAAATAATTAAATGGGATAATTGTTCCATTTCCTATCCCCACTGTTCCTGAGGAAAATTATATGTAATATATAGTCAGATCTGGCAGGCCTTCATACAGAGAGACATTCATTTTTACAGCTCACTGAAAGAGTATTGTTCTTAAACGGAAGTATACCGCCAGGTCTAATCATCAATATTACAAAATTACCTCTCCAGGAATAGTCAGGGAATAGAAAAGCGATATTGGTATATGCGCATTTATTTTCATTGTGTTTTATCAAACTCATTGCTGAGTGTCACTTAGACATAATGGCAAAGGTCTATTTTTCCAGTGCCTTTGAAAAGACAGGATGTAGATACAGAAATAAGTAGGTATAACCTTTCATTTCTTTCATGGATCATGTGTTTTGTGTAACATTTTCAACTACAGCAAGTTTAATAGACTGCTTTTGAATGTATTAATTATGGGAAAACATAAATGTACTATCTTGAATTAAATCATTACCAAATTGCCCTTCTGTATAGTCTGCTATTGAAGTCTTCAGGGTCATGTGTTGAAGTCTTGGCACTGGTGCCGCACCATTACTGTTTCTGAATTCAACACTATTGCCTCATGTTGTCAACTAATTGTTACCTTTATGTCAGTAATAGAGTTGCATTCTCACATAGAACCAAAGATGGAATTTGTCATCATAAAGGAGTCTCATGACATAGAAACTCAGATTCAAATTACCAATTCTTTGCTGGCAAAGTTCAGACTTTTATCTTAAAGCCCAGATGAATGCAATTTTTGTATCACACTTGTGTGTTTCTGTTGAGATGTACTTATAAGCCCAGGCTTTGTGGTATAAACATTTCTCCCTATACCTGCTGAGCTGAAGCACATCCTGTTTTATTTCCTTCTTTTTTTGTGGAAATATCTTTCATGAACCCCAACTCCCATTCCCAGCCTAAAAGGGTCAACCAACTAAAATAAGGGCGAAGTAATGAAACTTGACTGCTTCCGTCTCGCTATATACCTATTCTCTCATTTCTGTTAGACGTTATATAGAGCAGGGAAATGGGAAAGAATTAGCAGGCTGTGCAAATCTTGCTTCCATATCCATGGTCAATTGGAGTATAATAATATCATGAGTAAGTAATCCCAGTTTCGTAATCTTTGGGCCAAACTATGGAAAGAAAATGCAGCCAATCTGTTCTGTTTGATCATGTTAAAGTGAACTCCAATAAGGGAAACGGATGTAATAAAATCTTGCAAGTGTAGGGATACTGTGCTACTCAAAATAAAAATCATGCAGATAAGAAAAGACCTGGGTCTATCAAGGTCAGTATTGTCTATTGTGGTTGGCAGTCATTCTCTAGGGTCTTAGGTAAAGGCCTTTCATGTAACCCACTATCTGACTCTTTCCACTAGATATTGTGGGGATTGAAACTGAGATCTTCTGCAGGCAAAGAAGATGCTCTACCACTCAACCACAGTCTCCCTTAAGGGGCATACAGAACTCATTAGAATATGTCCTATAGGATGTTTTCCATTCTAAGGAATCTGTCCCATTCTTCATATATTTGCTAACACAAGTCGGGAATAATTTTGGCTAACGTTGATGTTACCTGAAGTGGTGGGAAGTCACTTCCTTTGGCCATTTCTGCATTGGCCAAAAAAGCCAGTAAAGGGATGGTAAAAACAGCATTATAGGTGGGTAGTTTGCATGGCTGTCACTGCAGAAATGACATTGAAGTGATGTGGCAGTGCTCCAGCAGGCCCACAATGGTTTATTCGAAAGTCAGTCACCGAGTGTGTCTTTTCAACAACGGTGCTCCACAGTTTGCATTGTGTGACACGCCCACCAGAAATCGGTGCTGCAGAGCCCGTCCCCAACAATGGTGGCCCACACTGGCTAATCTTGGCACAGAATGCCCCGACGTCTACTCTGGGGAAAAAAATAATGCTGTTTGCAAAGCATAGCCATGAGTAGCACTGGGGTTTAGCCGATGCGCAACCTGTCTTTGGAGCACCCACCAAAGTGAATGCTCCATTCCTGCAGCATTGCCAACAATGCTGATGGCACAATGCTCTAATTGGCTATGCAGAAACGGCCTTTGAATGTGAAGAAATTAACTGGAACAGACTCTTGACTTGCAAAAGGCTGGGCAACATGGAATGTTGAATGCCTATTTATATGACAGCTTTTATATAGAAACACGCAAGAGAGTGGATAAAAGTTCAACAATTTTTAAGGAATAAAAATGGGTGTTCACAAGCACACAGTAAAACAGCAGAACGCACACAGAGTCCAAGGATATAGATCTAGAATAGATAAGGAATATAGGGAGGGGCAATAAAAGTTTTAGTCACTTGATCCTGGAACAGAATGGTTTGATGAACAGAACTGAACAACCCATCACAATTTCAGTCGTATTGGGAAAGTGTGCTTCTTGTGGGGAAAAATGAACCCTCAGGATTACAGAGTGATCTTAAATCTCCCTAGACAAAAGAAATTCCTCACCCTTCCTGGGAAGGACAAGAGACAGACATCAACTTTAATGGTGGGTCATCAGTCTAATAGGTTTAGACATCAGCCTGATGTGCCCCAGGAAGTTAGCTGAAAAAATTACAGCTGTGAAACAATGATAATGTAAAGTAAGGTGGTTGTTAAAAGTGTTACTCATACGACGAAACATCAGTTACTACAATATAGGGCAGGTAAGCACATTAATACATCCTTTGCCTTCTCTGGTATGTATGGTCCAATGCTGGAGGTGAATGTAATCCTGTCAGGAAGGTTGTGAAAGGACATTAAGCAGATTGATTTGGAGGGAGACTGGTCAAGACCAAGTTCTTTTTCCTTCTGGGCTGCCCAAAACAAGCTTCTCTATTTTGGCACTGCTGCTGGGCATCCCAAGGTCAGTCTGGCAGCATTGAGGCTGAGTTGGATGGTTCTTTCCAACTTGCTAGTAATATGATGCTTCTTCAGTTGTAGTCAGTGAGGGGGCAAATTCCCAAGTTTTATTTTATTATTCTTTGTAGTAAAAAACAGTTACCCAAATTGGTCAGGTCTGTTCCCTTTTATTTTGGGGAATTAGTGGGGAACCAACCATGCACTGTGAGAGGGAGTATCTAGGACCTTTCTTCCTATGTTTTACAGAGGTCATTTCCCTTAGAAATCCACAAGAAACCAGGATTTAAGGAGGTTTTACAATTTTATTAAAAAGCCAAAAATAATAAAAATATACATGTGATTCAACAAAACACCCATACACACAGAAAGTTTCAAGGAGCATAGGAGTTCAAGAGAGGTTCAAGATAGATGGGAATGGAAAAGGGTGTTGAGGGAAAAGTGATATTTACTAATTTAGAAGCAAAATCCAAGGAAGAAAAATCCATCAGCAGTGCTGTATTCCAGGAGAAAGATGATGCTGAGCACAATAGAACTAGAACCAAAGATGGCACCAGATCCAAAGAGTGAGGAGCTCTCATTTGTGAGGTCTAGTTATAAGAAAACCTATCCCTCTGACAATGATGAGAGGGGATACTTTCCAGAAACAAAGCAAACTTCAGTTCCCAGGCAGGAACAACGCTATGGAAAAGGGGATTATTAAAATCTCGCAACAACCAACTCCCAATTAGGCTTGGTCAATACCTTAGAAATTCGGTAAAATTCGGATTCATATTTATTTGGGCATAAAATTATCTGTATGCTCGAACAAGACAACATATTCGGATATACCCGAATATTCAGATATACCTGAAAAATTTGGGTCCATCTAATTGTGTGTGTGTGTGTGTGTGTGTGTGTGTGTGTGTGTGTGTGTGTGTGTGTGTGTGTGTGTGGGCTTGCTCTGGGTAGGTGCACATTTCCTGCAGGGTTGCTGGTGTTAGTCTACTGAAAGGAATCAGCCCAATTTTCTAAAGTTTCCTTGGTATTGGCAAATGCAGTGGGCATCACGTTCACATTCAACTTTCAGGAGACTCACACCAGCAGCCCTGCAGGAAATGTGCCCCTACCCAGAGGAAATGTGCCCCTACTCACAAATGTGCCCCCAACTGAAACCTCTACCACAGAGCCAGCTGGGCATAACAGCCAGTCCCATTGAAGTCTATGGTGGAGAAAGTTTCTTTTTCCCACCATAAAACTTGCTGAAGAGCCTGGCAGATTTTATGCTCTGCAGTGGCTCCATTGTAGCCAATGGAAAATTTCTAAGTGTGTAAGCAAGCTGCACATTTTTTCAAGGTAGAGGCACCAGACTTTTCAAGGTAGAGGCACCCTCCTGGTAATAACATCCAGTCTTTGTGAACTTTGCTTCTGGGGGCAGTGGGAGGGTGTGTGTTGAAAGTGTTCTGAAAGAATTCAGCCAGCAGGCTTCATGTGCAGGAGCAGGGAAACAAAATATGCCTTTTGGGGGCCCATAAAATTGAACCCCCAGAAACAAAGTTCACCAAGCCTGGATGCAATTACCAGGAGGGCCTCCTGGAGCCACCTTGAAAGTCTGGTATCTCCATCTTCAAAAATGTGCAGTCTGCTTACACACTCAGAAATTCCCATTGGCTACAATGGAGTCAAGGCACTGCAAACAGAGATTCTGAGCAAATTTCTTGGGGTGCCTGTCACCTAGTGGCACCAAACTTTCAGGGTATCATCTAGAGACTATCTTGATGATATCACCCAAGTTTGGTGAAGTTTGGTTCAGGGGGCCCAAGGTTATGGACTCTCAAAGGGTAGCCCCCATCTCTTGTTAGCTCTCTTTGGAAAGCCACTAGCTTTAAAAATGCTCCCCCTGCAGGCAGAAATGCAAAAAAACCCCACCAAAAATACCAAAATACATTGCATTCAGATTCGTTCATATTCAGGCAGGACATATTTGGCTGAATTTGGCCTGAATTTGGCCGAATTCACCCAGATTTGGGCTGAATCCGGTATTTGTTGCACCCGAATCTCCAAACCTACTCCCAATTACATTGAGGCTTTGCTGATGAGATTAACGTCAGAGGCATTCCAAGTCAGGGTGAGCCTAGACTGACATAATAATGGAACTTGGGAAGGTTGGATGGCTCTATGATAGTTGGATAGGAGTTTAAGATTAAATCAGTGTTAGGAAGAAAGAGAATGGTGTGAACTGACTGTGTCAGGATATGGAGCATTTGCTCATCCTTTATGGGATCAAGGACAGGTGTGCCTACTTGAGGCTGCACTGTTGTTGTCCAGGTCTGGGGCTCCTGAGCCTTCAGGGAAGACATTGTTCACTGCTAAATGTTCTTTGTTGGGAAGGGGAAAATCATATTTAGGCAGACCCCTGTTAGTACCAAATTCCAAGAATTAAGATGGCATTTATCTTAGTATGAACTAAAAAGGTGGGGCAGTTTAGAAACTCCCCCCCCCGCAATAGCTATGGGTCTGTATGCCAACACCACAGGAACAAAACTACTTACATAGGAACTTGGGGGAAAAATAGCCTATCACTGGTTGTATGAAAGCACCATCTCTATTGACTAAGCTGATTAAAGTTTAAAAACACAGGATAATTTGGGGAGTCTAATTTTGAGTAATCCATGGGGTCATTATGGGTGAGTTTGAAAGACAGAATCCATTTGAACTTGGTATGTTCTCAACTTTTACTGCCAACAGTAACTGTTAACAAGAATAACCTTGCACAATATTGCCTGAAGAAAGGACATGCTATCCCTGAGGTATCGTTAATAGTGTGATTGGGACTCAAATGAACTTTTAAGAGACTTTGTATCCTCTCAATCAAGACACACAGAGAAGAAGAAAGACTGTTCTCTAAAGAAGGGAAATAACAGTATAACTGTGCATTCTAATGCAGCATTACGCCCATCTACACTTAAGTGTACTTGACTTACCTGACTTAAGTAAGTTTAAACTGGAGTAACTCTGCACAGGATTTCACTGTAAGAAGAACCCAACCGGGCAAAGAACACTAATTATAAAGCAATGACAGTTCATGTTCTGTTATTCTTTCTGAATTGGAATCTCAGAGGACAGAATTCTTTCAAATTAATACTACCTCAAAGCAAAAGCTCTGAAGCTTATGATCAGGCTTTGATTGCTCAACTGGAAGTATGCCTTGATAATAACAGCATTGAAATAAGTGGGTTCGATTTTGTTCCCTCATCAATACCTCATTTTTGTTCAACACAATGTGTTGGGGGGCGGTTATTAAAGGACCACACACACCTATTGCAAAGTTATCTTGGAAAAGAACCAAAACAAGATAATAGTGAAAGGGCAAACTCTTACAAAACATGCACTAGAATAGAATAGAATAGAATAGAATAGAATAGAATAGAATAGAATAGAATAGAATCTTTATTGGCCAAGTGTGATTGGACACACAAGGAATTTGTCTCCGGTGCATATGCTCTCAGTGTACATAAAAGAAAAATACATTTGTCAAGAATCATAAGGTACAGCACTAATGATTGTCATATATAGGTCTATGTAAAAATGCTTGAATCAAGGAAACAATCAGTCAACGTAATGAGAAAACATAAAATGTAAAAATCATAAAAATAAAAAATAAGAAAAATAAAATGTTAAAATAAAATGCCAGCACAGGCTATAGTCATACAGTCCATAAGTTGGGAGGAGATGGGTAATAGGAATGATGAAAAAAAAGTAGTGCAGTAATTATATAATAAGTATATAATAAAATAGTTTAACATTACTCGAGGAAATTATTTGCATTTTAACAGAGTGATGGTGGCATTCGGGAAAAAAACTGTTCCTTACATGTCTAGTTGTCTTGAGTGTGCAGTGCTCTGTAGCGACGTGATTAGAGGGTAAGAAGTTGGAAACAGTTTATGTGTCCAGGATGCTTGAGGGTCCAGTAAATATTTTTTCACAGCCACTTTTTTTTGACCCGTGGCAGTATACAGGTTCCCCTCAATGGAAGGCAGGAGTTAGCAGCAATTGTTTTTTTCTGCAGTTCTGATTATTCTCTGAAGTCTGTAGTGTCGATCTTGTTTGGAGTTTTGCAGAACCAAACCACACAGTTATAGAAGAGTGCAGATGACAGACTCAATGATTCCTCTGGTAGAACTGTAGGTCAGCAGGACTCCTTGGGCAGTTTGAGCTTTCCTGAGTTGGCACAGAAAGAACATTCTTTGTTGTGCTTTTTTTTTGATGACATTTTGATATTAGGTTGACCATTTTAGAGTCATGAGGATATGATGTGGAGGCCTAGAAATTTAAAGGTCTCTACTGTTGATACTGTGATTTTGTCTGAAGTGATGATATTGTGAGAGGAGGTAGGGATGGGAGGGTTTCTCAGAGAATCTACCACCATTTCCTCACGGTTTTAAGTGTCAAATTTCAGTTCTAGATTGTTCCAGTGGCACCACGAGGCCCTAGTTGTTCCAACCCCTCCCGATCTGTATCGCGGTTTCATAGATTGTCTCGGAATGAGACCAATCACTGTTGTATCATCTGCAAATTTCAGTATTTTAACAGATGGATTGTTTGAGATGCAGTCATTGGTATACAGAGAGAAGAGAAGTGGTGAAAGTACACAGCCTTTGGGGCCCCTGTGCTCATTTTACAGGGTGTCTGATGTAATTTTTCCTAGCTTCACCTGCTGTTTCCTATCTGTTAGGAAGCTTGTGATCCACTTACAAATATGCTCAGGTACTGCTAGCTGATTTAGTTTGGTTAGAAGAATGTCCGGTCTGATAGTATTGAATGCTGAACTAAAGTCAACAAAGAGGACCCTTGCATAGGTCTTTGGCGATTCAAGATGCTGTAGGATATAGTGCAAAGCCATATTAACAGCATCATCTGTCGATCTGTTTGCTCGGTATGCAAATTGCAAGGGGTCCAACAGTGGATCCGTGATGGTTTTCAAATGGTACATCACTAGCCTTTCAAAAGTTTTCATAACTACAGATGTTAGAGCAACTGGTCTGTAGTCGTTCAGTTCCTTGATGGAAGGCTTCTTCGGCACTGGGACGATAGTGGAGTGTTTGAAGCAGGAAGGAACATAGCACATCTCTAGTGATTTGTTGAAGATTTGGGTGAAAATGGGGGCCAATTGGACAGCACAGACTTTTAAGCAAGAAGGTGTTATCTTGTCTGGGCCTGGTGCTTTTCCAGGCTTCTGTCTGTGAAATAGATCTTGCACTTCCTTTTCTGAGATCACCAGGGGTTGTAAACCCAATGAAATGGGTTCAGTTGTAGGAAGTTTGGCTATTGTTGGTGCGTCTGAGATTGTCACTATGAATTGTCTTAAACCTTCATAGGCAAAAAAACCCCTTACAAAACTTGAATCATTATCATTTATGGTAACCATTTTCTTTAAATAAGTAGGTTGCCTAGTTGATCTGATTTATTAGAAGCCTGTGAATATGTGTGTGTGTGTGTGTGTGTGTGTGCATGCATGCATGCATACATATATACATACAGAAAACACACAAACAAACACACACGTTTGCCTTTAACATAGTCAGCTTTGGTATACATTTGGAAGCCTTTATCTGTAGACTTGATAATAGTGTTGTCATATTTCCTTCTGTTTTAGGTAATTAATTTTTTTAAAACATCTCTCTTTCTCTGAGATCTTTTCTCCATAAAGACTTATAAATTATTTTTTTTACCTAGAAAAGTAAATATAACAACAAACTCCCTGTACTTTACCATACACCCACCCTTACCCTGTTCTCCAGCATAGCTGATCAACAAAAACATGACTGGAGATTAGGTGGAGATTTCAATGCAATGATGAAGTTAGATTTGAACAGAACTAATAGCAAAGAGAATAAGAATAAATTAATTAGTAAATCACTTTTCCCTCTCTTAAAAAAAAAAATCTTATCCTATTTCCATATAACAGATATATGGAGATCACATCAATGAGAGAAATTTATTGGAATCTCTCATTGTTTTTGGTTTTGGATCTAACTTTAGAAAATAGGAAAGTTTGTTCTATTCACATTCCTTTGCTTAAATAAGCATAAATGGATCCCTGCTACCACCTATAGACATTACTAGAGGTATGTGTCAAATGTCCTCTTTCTGATCTTTCTGTTTATGATTGCCTTAGGAACTCTAGCAGTTTTAGTGAGGGAAGAACCAAAAATTTGTGGCATTAAAACAGGAGTGACCAAATACAAAATTGGTCTTTATGTGGATGGTGTTGGTTTGTTAGTGGAAATTTAACCCACCAGTAAAGAATTAGAAAATCTAATGGTTCAATATGGGAATGTGACTGGATACAAACTGACAGTAATCACAACCACTGTGGGGAGCTACAGTCAAATGCTAATAACATAAATACCTGCACCTGGGCTTCCCAGTCAATTGACTGTGAGTATAAAGCAATTGAAAATCACATTTAATTTACTCGATTACTAAATAAGCTAAGATTGAACCCACACTGCACTAGTGGGTGATTTACTATGAACACATAAGAAAAAAAACTACTTAAAAAGAGCACATATTTCTCACATCAAAAATTTAAAGCTATGCAACTAAAGGATTCCCACATGCTTCAGTACACCTTAGCACTAACTGTGTCTTACAATCTCAGTGGAAGAAATGTAAACAAAAAGTCTTACACTACTTTAAAAGCAACACAACCAAAAAAATCCCCACATACTTCAAAACATGTTGGCACAGACTGCACTTCACAATCTTCGTGGGAAAAATGCTAACAAAAACTCTCATGTTGGCTACAAATCAGTGAGGAAAACAACTCTGTTATAGTATCAATATGAATGTGCTCAGTGACATACCTGAAGAAAATGGCGCCCGAGGCAAGAACTGAATGTATACCCTCTGGGCCCCCAAAAGTGTATTCTCCCCCAAAAGTGCACTTTCACCCCTACCTCACCACTACCAAGTGCAAGTCTCCCCCACCAGTGTGGTGCAAAGCTCACCTCCCAGCCTGGTATCCCCTTGGCCACTGGTTCTGCTACACAGCCACGCACAGTGCTCCGGCAGGAAAAAGGTGCCAAGATGTCAAAAGGAGAAGATTGTCCCAGTGCACTGCTCACCAGTGGATGGGTATGGTGTGGGGAAGGAAGGAAGGCAAATGATGTTGAGGCAGAAGCAGGAGGAAGGCTGTTGAATGCTTTGGAGTCTGCTGGGAAGAGGCAGACTGGCTAGTGGGAAGAAGAAGTGGGTGCTGGGTGCGTGCTGTGGCAGCAGACTGAGGCAGTGGGTGGGCAGGTAGAGGCTGGAGGGAAGGGGCAGCCAGTATGCACCCCTATGTGATGACTCCAAGTGGTGCTCAGGTCATGAGGCCCCTACCATCCCCTAAAATACACCAGTGCATATGCTATCTGTATAAAGGGAAAAATGCTTCAAAGCATCTCTTGCTGGCAACTTACCGGTATGAACCTTGTGGTTACGATCTTCACAAGCTTGAAGTATGTTTAAATGCTAAAATGAATTATAATCAGTGTAATGAGTGAATGCATCTTTGAAAAGTCTTATAAGTTACAGAATACTGCTTTAAATGCACTTACAAATATTATGCTTTCTTTTTAAACCACAGCAAAATGCTCAATATAAATTCCCATAGGCTTTCTACAAAGACAGCATGAGAACAGTCTTAGTTCAGTAAATAAAGTACTGATCCATAAACATTAAACAAGATAGATAAATCCATGTTATAGTTACTACATGAGGACAGCACTGTTTGCCTGATCTGTCAATGCCTGATCTTTATTATAATTGACAGAAGAAAGGCTGAATTCCTCACATTCTACAATTAAAGGGCAAGCAAAACAGTGTCCACATTTGTAATGTGCTTTAATCTGACTGATAACTCAATCCAAAGGAAGGGGTGAATCCACTCTTGGAAGTTACACACCACCGCAGTGGTGGATTTGGCCTCCTCAGGTCACTTACCCCAGTGGAGGGAAAATCTTGCTGGCATGCAGTTGCTGCCACAACTAGTACTGGAACTGTCAGGGCCCCTGCCACTACCAATCTAGCAGAGGTAAGCTGGAGGCATGACCACATTACTCGGCTCCCTCCCAGCCTTTGACAGAGTTACATCGTTGGGTCACAGTTCAAACTTAAGCCAACCTTTTGGGTGGTGTAAGTCCACTGCAGCCCTCTGAAGCTTCTCAGTGACACGGAGACTTCTGCACTTTGTGAGCCTCCCCACACCACCAGGAAGCCTCAGAGCAGCAGGGTGGTGTTGCATGGTTTGGATTAGGCTCCCCCTTGGTCTTTTTAAAGTATATCTGAATGAATTAGCATATCACTCACATTTTTAGAATGTTTCAGTTTCACCAGTGAAACCTGATCAGAACTTGGTAGGTCCTCTATCAAGGACCAATATTTATATTTTAAATATATTTATATATGATATTTTTAATTTTACTAAGAAGGGAAAAAGTTAAAGGGCAAGTTAACCTCCTGTGAGTATCCATTATTTTAGGTAACATGTCCTTCCTCTCTATTGTATCTGCTCTTCTCCTAGCTGATTTTATTATATGCCACAGATTATTACTGTTCAGCAACTGAATTTTGATGGATCTGGCTGCTTTCTTGTAATCTCTATTACCTATTACCTGTGCTGCTCTTATTCTATTACCTGTGCTGCTCTTACCTATTACCTGTGCTGCTCTTACCTATTACCTGTGCTGCTCTTATTCTTGCTCTCAAGAACAATCCATAGAGTGAATTGTATTTAAGATGTGGAGGGTGAAATGAGTCAAAATTTAAATAAGAGTTCCTATCTGAGGGTTTTTATAAACTGTAATAAAAGATTCATGGTTCTCATCCACCTGTACCAAAGTGTCAAGATAAGGAATGAGCACTGAACTCCCTCACCCTGTGAACTTGACAGTGGGATGAAGAGAATTACACCATTCTATCAACATATCTACCTCCTCAGATCATCAATGAATCACTTGATTAAAACAATGTTCTTTTAAAAATAACTGGTTTGTGCATTTAAAAGAAATTTGTGTTCAAAATGTGTCAGGAGAGTCTTGATGGGTAGCCCCCTGGCACTGTGGCAAACTTATTCATCACTGTGGCAAACTTATTCATCACTGTGGCAAACTTATTCATCACTTCTAGGTTGTACTTTACCCCACTCCCACCTCTGGAGTGGGCTGTTAAGAGTGAGGATGTGTAATGAGGATGTATCACTGCAAGTTCAAATTCAATAGTATTCCATATTATTATGCATGAATGTGAAAGATGGAAAATGAAGAAAGCGGACAGAAAGAGATTCCTTTGAAATGTGGTATTGGAAGACAGTTTTATGGATACTGTAGACTGCCAAAAGGACAAATAAGTGGGTTCTAAATAAAATCAAGCCTGAATTGTCTCTAAAAACTAAAACGACTAAACTGAGGCTATCACACTTTGGCCACATTATGAGATGATGAGATTCACTAGAAAAGACAATAACGCTAGGAAAAGTTGAAGGCAGCAGGAAAAGAGGAAGATCCAAGATGTGATAAATTGACTCAATCAAAGAAACCAAAGCATCAATTTTTCAGACCTGAGCTAGGCTGTTAAAAATAGGATGTTTTGAAGGATATTGAGGGTCACGTTTATTTTATGCCAATAAAGGCTTGTTAAAGATTCATAGAGTCACCATGAGTAGGAAGTGACTTGACAGAGTCCCATCCAGCATAGGTCGGTGAAGCAACTGCCCACCAGCATACATTATACTGGTGGAGGCCTGGGACTGTTTGTGCACTTTTTGGCATTTCCAGCTGCTAAAGCCCATGGAGTTGCCTTCACATGAAGGTGCCTCCTGTTTTTTTTTAAACTTACCTTCTCTCCCTGTGGAGGTCTGCAGGGACGAGGGGACACCCCCCTCAGCCACGGCTTGGGGGTCAGACGGCAGCGTGGGCGTGACTCCCCATCCCTGAGGAGCTGCGCAGGGAGAGAAAGTTAGTTTTTTTTTAAAAAAAAAAAAACAGGATGCACCTAAAAGCGGCACCATTGACCCGGTGCCATTTGCTCAGCTCTGGTTGCACAATGCTGTTTCCAAAAAAAACCCTCGCTCATTGAGCAAGTTTCAAAAACTGTGTTTCCCTACCAGTTGGGGAGGGGGGAAGCTCAGCGCTGCCTACTTTCGAAGGCAGCAGCCATGCAAACAGCACCCTAGGAACGGTGTTTTTCCATGCCTGGTGTGCTGTTTTTGGCTTGTATGGAACGGCCAGAACTTTACACACATACAAACTTTCAATGTGAGACTTAGTCAGTCTCAGGATCCTTACATGTCACCATAGGGAAGAAATTTCTTGTATAATTTTAAGTGACATCAAACCAGTTTGGCCCTATTCTTTTTCTTAATGCTGTCCATATTCTCCTATGACATTGCAAAATACCTTTACCTTAAACCGTGTGAAACTAATAAGAAACATTTTGGCCACTTATATAATTTGTAGCTCTTTTATCTCTACTTTATCTAAATGAATAGTTTAAAGTCAAAAAGAACAATAGCAGATGATAGCAGGCAATGATAATAGAAGAGTCTGTGCAAAGTCTTCTCAAGTAATGACATTATTCCTTTTTTTCCCTTCCTTGTGGGTTTGGAAGCAAAAGAGTCATCACAAGATGAAAACGACTGGTAGATTCCTGTAGTTTTTGACAAAAGGGCTGACTTTATTGTTATATTTTTTTAGCTATCTAAAGGTAGTGGAATGCCTGGAGGGTTTGGTGACCCTGCAATATTTGTCTGGGTTCTTCCAGAGCATAAAAGCTAGACAAGAAGTCTGTCTTAGTATTGATATCCCCAGTCTCATTCTGTTTTATCTTATTTCAGTGTTCGAAAATACCCTCATTGAGTAAAATAACTTTCATACAAAAACAGTTGCAATTGTGTCAACTACCGGTATATGCCACTGTAGTTTATTAAAAAGATGTAAATGGTTCCATACATACACTTGTGAAGTGACTGTCTATAAGCATGCTCACCACACATACAACATAAGGTGTGACATCCATTTGTGAAGGCCATCTTTTTCATTTATGGCAGAAAGATTATCTGAATTTACAGCGCTTACTACTGTGTTACATAGGGTTACTTGTAGTTCTAGAGTTATGATTCCCCTTAGGCATACCAACTCTGACTTGAGATATTACTAGAGATTAGGGGTGGAACCTGTGGAGGGAAGAAACCTCAGCAGTATAATGTCATAGTGTCAACTCTCCAGAGCAGATATTTTCTCCAGGTAGGTTTGACAGACTCCAAAAATGGCTGGAGATCACCTGGGATTACAACTGATCTCCAGGTGACAGTTCACCTGGAGAAAATGGCCATTTTGAAAAGTGGTCTCTATAGTGTTATACACCATTCAAGTGCCTCTCCTCCCCAAACCCCACTGTCTTCAGACTCCCGTCCCAAAATCTCCTGTCATTTCCCAGCCCAGAGCTAGCAATTTTATCTCCAGGGGAAATAATCTCTGTTCTCTGGATATCAGTGGTGATTCTGGGACACATCCAGTCCCCCACCTAGATGTTAGCAATCCTAGTTTCCCTGAAGGAAATGGAAGCTTGAGAGGATGGGCTGTATGTATGGCATCACATCCTTGTTGACTTCCCTCCCCTTCCAAGATTCTGGTCGTTTCCCCACTTACCTTGACCACCCTTTGCTGCGCGCTACTCCCAGCGCGCGTCATTTCTGGTGCGCTCCCGGGCTTCCCCACGACCCCACGCTCTGTGTGGGGTCATCAAAAGGCGCCGTTTTGAGGAGCGCCAGGAATGATGCACGCTGAGGGGGTGCAACAGCGGCAGTGTCGGGGCGGCTGCGTTGTCGCCGCCCCTATAGTGGGGAGTGCCGGGGGACCCCACGCTACTTGGGGAGAGTAGTGCGCAGCAGCAGGTAAGTGGGGAAACGACCTCTGTTCTTTCCAGGTGCTGATCCTTAGCCTCCAGCAGTTTCCCAACCCAAACCTGACAACCCTAGTGTCAGGCATGATGTTAGACACTTGCTGTTGGCTTGTTAATATGCATTTATTTGTTATATGGCTTATTGGAATGGCAAATGAATAAGGTGCAATTGCCTAATATACCTGAAGGAACTATCTGGTTTAGGTAAATTGTCATATGTAGAAAACCATATAAAATGGGGTAAATATTGGCTTTTCCTTTGATTTATGCCACATCTCAAAACCCATAATGGATAAAGGCATTATTAATATAAATTGTTTGAGGGGAATTTTTTAGCTTCCTGACAGTACCTTAACATTTGAAATTGATCATTTGGTTTACAGGTTATACCTCAGATTAGCAAATATAAATTTAAAAATGGCTTTGGCCACCCTGATGACATCGTGTACGGCTTTGGTCCTGGATGCATCCACCCAAAAATCCTGTCAAGCACTAAAATCAGATGGGAAGGCCTGCTTGGCTGTCCCAAGGAATGGCCTATGGGTCTTCTCTACAGTGGCCCCTACACTTTGGAATACCCTCTCTCCAGAGGTTTGCGAGGTGTCTACTTTCTTGGAGTTTTGGCACCTGGCGAAGACCAGTCTCTTTGCCTGTGCATTAGGCTTACTCCCTGCACTGGGTAGGGGTGCTCCTGAGGTGTCTTTAAACCTCTCCCTTTAGAGGGTGGGGTGGGTGGTTGAGATTTTAAACTGTTTTAGGGGTTTTAGGATGGTGTTTTATTGTGAGATTTTGTATGGTTTTGGCGCCCAGATGCGCAGAGATTCCCACCTGGTAAAATAACCACAGGACCCATCTTGGAATTAATTGGGCCGCAGCCCTTTTTATTGAGGCAGAAGCTGGGCAAGCAAGAGGAGCACATCGTTTAGCAGCCAGTAAGCACCCCTTACTCGGCACCATCCCCAATCCATATTAGGGAACAACAAGGTACTGGGCCACTTGGGCGCTCACCCATTGTGGCCCCCTTTCTGCTGGGGTGTCAGGCTCAATTGCGAAGGCCTCTGCGGCATGTGCCATGAGCCTGCCCCGCCCCAAGTCTCTTATGGAAGCTCCCAACTGTGGGGAGGTCCAGCATGCAAGCTTGGCCTCCCCATAAAGATGTGCTCCTCTGCCCAAACTGCCAAGGCTGCGACAAATTGATCAGCAAAAGAAAACCTTACCCAAAAAAGGAGGCGGTGGGGTCAGTTTGCCCTAGGCTTTGAAAGAGGCCAGAGTAACTGTGTGCTGCCTAATATAGGGAGCGTGCTCTACCCCTTCCCCTCGTGTGTCACATGCGATCAGGCTGGATGAGGCGCAGCCGCCCAGCCAGCCCAGGGAATGCATGCTCGCTTCTCCTGAGCCCACCATGTGCCCGACCCCTGTCGCAATTATGGCCTTGTTGATTCTAGTGCCATTATTTATTGTAACTCATCCTGAGACCATAGTAAAGGGTAGGGAATAAATGCTTAAAATACATAAATGAATAAATAATACAGGCATAAAATACATAGATGAATAAATAAATATAAAGCAAAAACTAGAATCAGAATGGGTTATTACATCAAAACATAATACATAGACCTATACCTTTCAGGAAAAAAATTAGAAGTTTTGCTGCTTTACCTGATTTTGACAGGTCATTTTTATGCTCTTGGCTTATGAAACTATATGAGAGAATCTGAAACCCAGCATGGCGTAGTGGTTAATGTGACTGACTAAACACTGAGGAAATAAATTTGAAGTCTCTTCTCTGCCATAGAATTTTGCTAGGTGAATTTGACCCAATAACATTCTCCTGCCCTAATCTACTTCATGGGCTTCTCGTTCAGAGGAAAAAATAAACTAGTTCAGAAATAATACTATGAACCGGTTTTTGGAGTCAGTGTGGTAAAATGGTTAATGTGTTGGACTAGGATCTGGAAAAATCAGATTCACATCCCCACTAATCTCTGAGTGACCTTTGGCCAACCATGTATTCTCAGTCTAACCACCCTCAGGGTTGTTGTGAGGATTAAGGGGAGAAGGAAAATTTTGTAGAACTCTTTGGGTCCCCTATGGGAAGAAATGTAAAATATGAATGACGTAAAATAAAAATAAATTTAAATAAAATTTGTCCTACACTGGGGAGAAAAGCAGAGTATCTTTGAGAACATAAATAATAAGCCTCTTCGTATCTGTTTTGGACCTACAATTAGATTTTTTCCTGTCCCAAAAAGGATTTAGCCTTTGCGCACATTCACCATATATGGACCCCTCATGTTTTTTGGCATTTCCAGCATCTATTTGATATACCTTCATATATTTTTGCAAGGTTTTTTTTTTTTGCATCAGATACTATCTATACATAATTTTATAATCATTTTCTTTAAGATTATAACATGCTGAGAACTTCTCTCCCACTGCTCCATTTGTATATCCCTGCTAATATTTCTGGCCCATTTAGTCACTAAAGACTTTACAACCTCATCTTCTGTATCCCATTTCAATAATATACATTTTGGTAATCAATTTCTCATATTTCGAAAAACAGCCCCTCTCCCCTACAAAAGCTCCACAAAATTCCTCATAGAGTATCATGGACCTATGTCAGACTGGAGAATCTTGCAATCCACCATAGGCTGTAGAAAATATTTCTTCAGAAAATAGAAAGGCTGTAGGAAAATATTTCAACTCCATTGCCATCTATGGGGAATCTTCCCAGGGCTCTAGGGGACTATTTTTTTATGATAGAGGCAGCTAATTTGCAGTATAGCTGCTGGTGACTCTCTTTAGAACCCCCACATTCAATAAAGATTGGGTCAGAGAGTACAATTTCATGGGGCCTCATTTTTTTCCTGCACTGATATTTGTATCAGTCTAAGACTATGGTTCAATATATGTTCAGTGGAATGATTCTGAGACTCAGATCTTGCCAGATCATTCTGCAGATTCTGAATGTAGATTGTCATTGAATTTGCTTCTTATGCTTGAAAGTCTGATTTCCAAATATTTGCAGACTGCAAAGAGAAAACAGTTGAGATAGTGGAGATATTTTTCCTGAGGGAGCAAAGCAGATTGACTGGTTTTGAGAATGTGGCCTACCAACTCATTATCATTTTCTGCTGCTGTTCTCATTGTATGAATGTATAAATAGTAATTTTATGCTGTGATAATTTAGAACTTTTTGCTATGCTGTTTTTTTACTAACCTGTGCATTGTGATTTTGCTGCTGATCTTGTACTTTACAACCTACCTATTACCGTCTGTTGTTGCTACACTTTTACTAATTTGTACCCACATCTTCCTGCTGGTTTTATACAGCAGTATTGATATCCTTCATCTGCTGTTATTTTGCTCTTCCTAATTTGCACATTGTGATTTTGCTGCTAATTTTGTATCTTGGTATCTGATTATTACCATCTGTTGATAGTTTGTGTTTGCTAATTTACATACAGTGCCCATGCAGCTGGTTTATATTCCAGTATTGCTATCTCTCATCTGCTGCTGCTTCATTTTTGCTAATTTGCACAGGCAGTTTTGCTGCTAATTTTATATCCTGGTATTTGATTATTACCATCTGTTGGTACATTGTGTTTGCTAATTTGCACATATTGATCTTGCTGCTGGTTTTGTGTTGAGATATTGATACCCTTTGTTTGCTGCTATCTTGGCTGTGCCAGTAGGCATTTTGGGATTTTCCTGCTAATTTTGTTCCTTAGTATCTGATTTTTTCCATCTGCCATTGTTGTGTCCTTGTTGGTTTGTGTATTGAAGCATCTGTGTTGATCTTGTATTGACATATCTGATTCCTGCTATTTGCTGCTACCTTGCTTTTGCTAACTAGTAGATATTTGTTGGTGACTTTGATTCACTACACAACATAATTTTTGTTAGCAAGTAAAGACTGTAAAGTTGTCTGTTTCAACTATTCAAAATGGATACCAAACATAGGGGTCATGAAATGAGCAACATAGATAGGTAACTGTGAAATCAAAAAGTGGGGATATGAAGCTGCACTGTAACCAGCAGAAAGATTGCACCAGCATCTGTGGCACCAGCACCATGCAAAGTAGCATGGATACCAGTACAGAGAGATTTACCCTGGCATCAGGGCACCATGGCACAGGTACAAGGAAATGGTCTTCCATGTTATTGTTCCTGCACTGCAGGAGGTTGTGCTGGCATTCTGGAGGGCATTGCCGGGGGCAGAGCCAACTTTAGTTGACTCCCAGAGGACATTCTGCCCATGCTGTCAGCCAACATGTGGTGAAAATCAGTCTTCTCTATGATATTTTTCAAATGGTCATACATTTTTCTGTTTTTTCCCATTGCCATCTGAAATTCCATTGGTGATGGCATGGGTGCACTCCCATGGTGCCATCCCCAGTTGCTGCTCTACTACCATTACCCCTTTGGATTGGGCTGCCCAGCATCATTCTTTTATTCTATGCGGAAAATAAATCCCTACCCCAATGTGCCTCTCACAATACAAATAAATGTGTATTTTAAATCCTTTGAAAATGCAGTGTGTAAACAACTGAATAATTTTAAAGGTGAAGTTAACATTAGAGTAACAGCTTTAGAAAACAGATTTAAAGGACTTATGGGTGTGAAGAAACAAATGATAGAGAATTCAGTTAATTAAAAAGAATAATATTAAACTGTGAATAACAGCAATAGGAAAAGGTTAGAGGATCTAATAAAATTTGGAAGAAATGTTTAAGATCAGAGATATTGTTGAAAAGTCTGAAGGTGAGAACCTTGAAGTGTTCGTAGTAGATTCAGGTGCCTTAGAAGAATAACACAAAATATGGATTTCTTCATTTGTGTTTATTCTTTTGTTAAACATTCTAAGAAGCTAGCTGATGATACTGCTGTAGTTTACAGAATGTTAGATCTAAATATATATTAATTAGGACTTCATGAAATAATCCTGATATAAAAATATATGATAAACAGATTCAGTTTTTGATTGGTCTCTCCCTGGGCCTTTCCCCACTCTCCACGATCCCCCCTATGCCGCACGCTGCTCTCAATGCGCGGAATCCCTGCGTGGGGTCATCAAAAGGCGCTGTTTACAAGAGCGCCAGGGATGCCATGCGCTGAGGGGGCGTGACAGCGGCAGCGATGGGGCGGCTGCACTGTCGCCGCCACTGTCATGGGGAGTGACGGGGGACCCCGCGCTACTTGAGGAGAGTAGCGCGGGGCTTAAGGTAAGTGGGGAAAGGCCCCCTGGTAACAATGAGAAACAGAAGGGAAATTGGGTTTTTTAACCAGCAGACTTTAGTTTAGCTGGTGTTTCCTTTCCCCCTTTATGCTTGATTTTAGATGGCAACAGAAATGGGTAGTTATTAGGATTCACAGGTTAAACCTGGTCACCTGTGGGGGATGTGAGGTAGGGTTGCCTGCTTCTGGTTGGGAAGCTCCTGGAGATTCATGGGCCGGGGGGGGGGGGGGGAGAGTAGAATCTGGGCCGAGCAGAGTCTGAAGAGGAGAAAGACATTGGACATGGAAGGAATGCCAGAGAGTTCAGCCTCCAAAACATCATTTTTTTTTCAGAAGAACAGATCTCTGTAGTCTGGAAAGGAATTGTAATTCCAGGGATCACCAGGTCCCACCTGGATGCTAGTATCTCTAGTAGTTTTAAATGCCAGGCATTTGCCTTTTTGAATTAGTTTAGAGGGTTTTCAAAATAATGGCACGTAACCTTAACATTAAGGCAGACAGCTCCAGGTTGGGAAATACTTTGTAATTTGGGGTGAGGTGGAGCTTGAGGAGAATGGAGTTTAGGGAGGGGAGGGACTTCAATGCCATAGAATATGCCATAGAATCCCCCTCCCAAATCAGCCATTTTCTTCAGATGATCTGACTCATGTTGCCTGGAGATCAGTTGAAGTAACAGGAAATCTCCAGCTACCACCAGGAACTGAACAACCCTTCTTGACAGAGATGTTGTCCTAAATCAGGTTGGCTATCCAATGATAGTTAGTCAACTGAGGTTGAAATGTATAATGGAAGTTATGACCATTAAGGTCATGGACCACAGAATAAAAAGTACAAAGGGTATAAATATATTTTGGATTCCCTCTTCCTAACTTCCAAGCATACAGGGCTTGATCCAGACTAAATTTTCCAATGGAAGAATGAAATGTTTCTGCCTTCCCCCTCACACTACAGCCCATTGATCTCCACAAAAGCTTCCTCCGCACAGGCAAATAAAAGTGCTCCAGCCACTCTAAAAAACCATTTGGGGCCAAAACTTTGCATGGGTCGTAGCTACGAAGCGACACTGCAGCGCACTATTAATTCCAAGCCTCTTTATTTGAGAATTGCTAAACTAGTGATTTTTTTTCAAATAAAGTGGTAGGGAAGCAGTGCCATGCAAAGGTTCTGGAAGGAATTGATTGCAAGGAGCCTGCCCGCAGCATGATGCCTGCATTCAGTCATGTCTTTGTGGCTACATAGCTGTGCAGCCACAAAAGTGAAAAAATACAGCAATTACAAATCGGCATCATGTGAGTTCTCACACCCCTGCTGGGTCACTTGCTGTCAACGGGGCAGCTGTCCTTGCAAACGCCCCACGACTGATGCACATCCATTTACAGCGGTTGCACATTACATTTTATTGGCTGTGTGGAAGGGGCCAAAATGCTGCTTCTGAGGGAAAGGGGATGTGAGGAATGACAAGAAGAGGGTCAGTAGCAGGAAGAGGGAATCAGTGGAAACTGCCAGTTTAGTTTGGATCCATCCCATACTCTCTTGTAACAATGTAGAAAATAGAGGTATAGAGTTTTCGGGCAAGTGGATTTAATTATCCTGTTAGAATAAATGTAGATTACCAAGTCTGACATTCAATCTTTCTGCAATCATGCCCATATTTGTATTGAGTTTATTTTTTCCCAGAGTTCACAGAATAAAAACATTTAGAAATTGAATGCTGATTTAAGTAATCATTCATGGTATTTAACCAGACCATGCTTCTTGACTAGTAATTTAGGGTGCAGCCAAAATGTATACATATGCTACTCTCACTTACAACACCATTGTTAAACAAAAACAAATCAAAACCATGAGAAATAAGGGTAATCTTGAAAGGAGTAACAAAAAAGAAGAAGAAATACTCATATAGAAACATGACCTAAAGCTATGTTTAGAGATGACTAAAGTATTTTGGAAAAAGCCATAGAGGAGATCAACTTTCAGCATATCAATAGATTAGGAATGCTAAAAAAGGAATCCCAGTAATTCTGTTGTAAAACTTCAGTTGATATGGTAAAGCTGATATTTAGTTTCATAAATTCTATCTAAATTTATATTCCTCTTGTTAATCAGAAAGTATGAGAGAGATCATATTCTGAGAGGTTTAAGTATACTTATCACACCATCAGGATGAATTGAATGTTCCTACTAAATTTTTATGAGTTCAACATACAACAGTGTAATTAAAAACTAACACATTTACATTTACTTGACATGTGGGAGGCGGGGGAGGCAGGAACTCCTCATTCATCCTACCTTGAGCTGTGGCTCCTGGTGGGATTGAACCTACATCTTATTTACATCAATTGTTAGTAATATGCATTCAGACAAATAACATTATGAATATATAAACATCAATTGTTACTAATATGCATTCAGACTAATAACATTATGAATATATAAATAAATACTGAGGAAGTCCTAGCTGGCAATGCACTTCTTCACTAACCTAATTTTCAATCTCATTAGCAAATTAGACTCAAATTAAGCTCCTTACCCAACACTATCTTCTGCTCCTCTCTTCCATAAAGCACTCAGTAATGAATAGGCAGCAACTCCAGTAGCATAAGCTGACAGCATCGTTGAAACAACTGTTGTTATGACCTCATTGAGAAGAAGGGCAGAGAAAAAGGTGACTGGGTGAATTGATACTAATTTCAAAAAGGTTTTTCACAAGCATGATGGGATCAGAGATAAGTAGGGGTGTCTTACAGTGCAATTCAAAGGGGGGTGCTGAAGCCACATTGGAAGTGGTACAAGCCCTACACAGACGTACGTGACCACTGCACTGCACAAAGTGACATGGATGCCAGAGTTGGGCCACCTAGAAGAAGAAGAAGAGTTTGGATTTATATCCCCCTTTTCTCTCCTGCAGGAGACTCAAAGGGGCTTACAATCTCCTTGCCCTTCCCCCCTCTCAACAAACACCCTATGAGGTGGGTGGGGCTGAGAGAGCTCCGAAAAGCTGTGACTAGCCCAAGGTCACCCAGCTGGCGTGTGTGGGAGTGCACAGGCTAATCTGAATTCCCCAGATAAGCCTCCACAAATCAAGCAGCAGAGCTGGAAATCAAACCCGGTTCCTCCAGATCAGAATGCACCTGCTCTTAGCCACTGCTCTTAGCCACTACGCCACTGCTGCTCCTTAGCCACTACACCACTGCAACCAACCTGGATGTTGGGATGCTATGCAGCTACATGGCTGCCAAACCCAGAAGCTGGCCCCTGCAGTGGCAGGCCTCCAAGTCAAATGTTTGTACCAGTATCATTGGGGGCATTCCTAGAGGCGGAACTGACATTAGTGCGCTCCCAATGTACTTTCAGACCAGTCCAGGAATGTTCCCTCCCAGCAACACAGACTTATATCACCAAAAAGTGTTATGTACATCAATCTATGCAATGGGCTTCCCTGAGGAAGGTAAAAATTTTGTCCTTCTGTAACCTCAGCTTGGGGGTTCTGTGGGGCAGTACTTGGAATGAGTTGCAACAACAATTTTTAAACAACAAAATGGTTTACTTTTCTTTACATATAACATATAACATCAACATTTAACATTACAATTCAAGGTCCTGTTCAGGTTGCATTTCAAGTCCTTCTATTTACAGTCTACTGATATTGCCAAGTCCAAATTCTTCTTTGCAAGTTGGCTGGCTCCTGAAGACTCCAAGGGCTTGATGAACAGGTTGCAACATGATGAAGGTCTCCAGGAGAACTCACCCATTACAACCACAAAAGAAAACCCTTAACAAGGTGTTAAGGGCTTATAGAAATCAAGGTCCGAGTCTGGTAGCCTTGTTCTTCTGCAAAAGAGCTCTTTCAGCCTCTCTGCTGTTCCGAGTCTCCACCTCTTACTGGGTCAACCCATTCTGGGCCAATCCATTCTGGGCATGGGGGTTACACTTCTTCCCCAGCACCTGTGCCACTGATTGCTCCAGCCAACATACAGTTCAGAGTTTCAGAACTTCTTCTAAACCTGAATGGGGCTTAACTTCACAGTAAATCCAGTTGTGTTTATGGTGGAATCGCTGCAAACACAAAGAAAATTTTCAAAAGGTACTTTACAAATTTCACAGTGCAGTCCTAAGAGTGAATGTACTCTAGGAGCCAACTGACCTCTGCAGATATAGGATGCTTAAGGACTGGAATGATTGTGCCCACCGTAGGATGATCATTCTAGTCCCAGATCACTTCTGCAACATTGAGGAGGCCATTGGGGGATCTGTTGGCATGCTGCAAAAACTCACATCTGAGGCCATCCCAGTGGTCCTTTTTCTGCTCTGCTAATTGGTGAAGTTGACCAGGAGTGCCCTCAGCAGCATGACTGAGCTGCTAAGAAGATCTTTTAAAGGTGAAAACACTCCTTGTACAGAATGGGCTGAGGGCCTTCTTGGGGTCTTCATGGGAGGAGGACTGCTGGGCCCCTTGGCAACTTTTACTGTTGCCCACACACTTGTAACAAGACTTGGATCTTGTAGTGGTGTGCGTGTGTGCGTGTGTGTGTGTGTGAGTGAGTGAGTGAGAGAGAGAGAGAGAGAGAGAGAGAGAGAGAGAGAGAGAGAGAGAGGCTCATTCCGCACAAGCAGGATAACGCACTTTCAAACTGCTTTCAGTGCTCTTTGAAGTTGTGCAGAATAGCAAAATCCACTTGCAAACAGTTGTGAAAGTGGTTTGAAAATGCATTATTTTGCGTGTGCGGAAGGGGCCAGAGAGAGAGAGAGAGAGAGATGCAGACATGAAGCAGCATTCCTGGCCATTCCTAATGGGTTTTGCCTGCCCTGTCTACCACAGCCCAGCCATTAAAAAAACCTAGCTATGTTGCTATGGCATGGTTGCAGGGGGTGCTGACTCTTTTTTTCCTTGTTGATCTCTCACAAATTGAACCCTTCCTTGTTGATCTCTCACAAATTGAAGCTAGCAACTCCACAGTTAATCCAGCAGCTGGCTGATGCAGCATAGGTAGCCTTAATCATTGCACTGCCTGCTAATAAAATTCTTCATTTACACAATGTGTGTTTCCTAAAATTGCAAGTTTAAAGACAAACTTGTGTTTGGACTGCACACTTTTTCATTTCCTAGGTATCATGAAACCTTTTCAGGCCTCTTTTTGCAATGGTGACCTACTTCAGTTTACTCTGCTAGCTCTAGAATGGTATATAAAATTTTAATGGTGGCACCTACTCAAAGAGCACTGCTGGAGAGTCTTTTAAGTGAACTCTGGAATGAATAAGCCCTATGAGCTCAGGGAGGAGTCAAATGGAGGTGACTTGGGCTGTACAAAACCTGAAAGTTTCACGTGCTGGATTTACATTTCACTAGCTCTCTGCCCCAGGGTCAGTTTTACTAATATCAAATCAGTGCATATAAAGAACGGAACTGGTGATAGGTTAGGGAATTGATGCTATGATGTTATGGCAAGAGAATTTTTTTTTAAAGAAATGGAATCAAGGCTTAAGAAAATGAAAGAAGTTTCAGATGAGGCATCTAAGAGACCAGAGAAGAACCAGATGTATAATGAATAATAAATTAATTCACCCATCCATGATTTGGGCAGTATTATACTTGGAAGCTAACTTCCCGTTTTAATGAATATGGTATACAAAAGCACAATCAGATATGTCCTGTTTCATAGTTGTTATGGCAACAAGAAATCTGACCATATTGTTGCCAGGGAAACCACTAAATTTTGCCATGGTGACAAAGACCATGATTTCTTGTAATTCAAATATTTCCATAGATGAGCTTTCAAAAGGAAGTCAGTATACAGAAACTGCCAAGAGATACAATAGCCAGTGTATTTGAGCTCAGCCCATTCTTGTAAGCTGTTAAATGTTATGGGCTGTGGAAGACCCTTCATCTTATGCTTCTGGTGCAAAAACAATTCATTCAATGCTAATTGAGGCATGAGACTGTACAAGAATGCTTTAAACACTCTCAGTGACAGTTTGAATTATCACGGGAGTAGAAGATGTAAATTCTCTGCAAGGCAGGAAGTTACCTGGGAAATGGACCATTGCATAAAATGGGCCAAAGACCACAGCAGTAATTCTGCACACATGTAGCAAATTTGGAGAGTCACACCAGAGGCGTAACAAGGCAACCTGGAACCCTGGGGAAAACTCAGAGCGCGTGACTCGGATTGCTCACATGCCCCACATGTGACTCAAAATTCCGATGCCTTGGGCAGTAGACCAATCTGCCAGATGGACATTATGCCGCTGAGTCACACAACATGTATGTTCACTGTGTAATTACTACAACTTATATAAACAAGCCACTTCTATTGTTCCTTTAAGGAGCTCAAGGTATAGTTCTCTTTCCCATATTTTATTCTCTCAGAACAACTTAGTGTGTGAATACTTGAGAATATCGCCTTCAAATTCATGAAACGGATATCAGAGGGGCTAGGAAATAGATATAGATGAGCATATCCCAGCCCTATCACTCTGCAGGGATGTGTCAACCTTGCTGGAGAAAGTACTGGAATTGTTGACAAGCACACAGCTACTGTGTGGCTAACAGAACATAGTGTGGGCACAGGGTGATGACATCATTTATTAGCCACTCAGTAGCTGCATGCCTCCATAATGTTACATCATTGGCATAGGCAGCTCCATTGTCACTTTCTGATGCCCTCCTGTCAGGGCATTGGATCCCCTTCATCTTTCAATGGCACTTGGTGGTGGTGGCAGCTGAGATATTCCTCACAATTCACCATGATAGTGCTGCTGATGCATGTACTGAAAGCACTTCTGAGTACGAATGCACATCTTTGCTGATCATTTCATTTATATAATGTAGGTGCTTGACTGCAAGACTACTTTATACCATAAACATGTTTTTAAGGTGTCACAAGGCTTTGTTTTAAATTTTGGGGGACAGTAGATCAACATAGATATCCTTTTAAATACTACAAATAATGTATATACATGGCTGGGTTCCATGAGTCCTGAAATTATATGTCATGGTTTCCATTAGTTTGACACTCACACATTTATGCTCCTCTTAGAGGGTGTCATGGTACACTAAACAGATATGGGACATTCTCCTCTAGACTCAGAATGTGTGACTGTGAAATGCAACAAGCAAAGAACTGATTGCTGCCATCCCCCCACATTAGTGAGACTCCATTAATGTACTCATTGCTACCGTGAGAGTAATACTCGAGCTTATTTTCTGTGGCTTTTGTCCTGACCTCTACATTGTTGGCCTTCTGGGGCTACCAGCGTGGATTTATGATACTGTCACTTTCTGCAGGACCATTGACATTTTCAAAGGTGAGAACTAAAAGCTTCGCACGTACCATGGTCAATTAATAAAATGAAGGAAGGACAAAAGTTGTACAGTAATGGGGCTCAGTATGGCTATGACTGCTTCTTCTTGGGAAATGCAATGTTACTCACTATTACATTACAACCACAAGTTAACAGCCTTAGTCATTAACAACCACCAACCTAGAAATAAGTAGTTTCATGACATGACAGAATGCCTAAAAGGAACCATCATAAATGCAATTATTATACTTTGAAGACCAGTTTGTTCCTACCATCTATGCCCTGGATGACACATTCAATTAAGACAGTTTCAAAGGAATGAAACAGGACTCTCCCTTCCTCTGATCAGATAGCTTGTAATATGAACCATGCCGCTCTGTATGATCTTCCTCCATTTTCCTTAACGAAAGATGTATTCCCTCTTCCATCATCCAACACAGGTCTTGCTGAGAATATACCTGAAGATGAGTTGAAGACATTTCCTATGGGAACAAAAGGAGGCAGGAGATGCTTTATTTCTTCTTCCTCTGATACTCTTACTTTTTTGCTTATGGAGCGAGGCAGGAAAACAGTGTTGCCCCACCAGGGTGGGGAGAAGAATGGCACTACCTTGATGCAGTGGCAGCAGCCATGCGAACAGCGCCCCTGAAATGGTGTTTTTACCATTCCAGGGGAGCTGTTTTTCGCCCGTTCAGAGTGGGCCAAACTGAGGGTAGTAACAAAAACTGAAGAAGTTCTGCTACCATGGTCTTTTCTCCTTCCATATGCTTGGTGCTGCAAATATTTTCTTGTTTCATTCCCCATCATCAGTTCTGGCAATCTTTTCTCATCCTTGTGATGGAAATAATATTCTAAAGCTACCCAATTGATTTTATATATACATAAAACCAATAGGTCTAACTGTCGATCTATCCTACTCTATGGGTAGCCCCATCCAAAGCCAGAGGTGGCAGGATGTGGCACCAATGCAGTGCCATCCTGCCACCTCCAAGAGGGCTTTCTGGAGGTATGAGGAGCAAGAAAAAGCTCCATCCTCCCCCCCCCCAGCCAAAAAGTCCTATAGGGCTTACAGGACTTAGGTAACCAAAAGGGTGGTCTAAGTCTAAGGGCTGGGGTGCCACACTCCCTGTCCTAAACCCCAGGTGGGAGCCAACTAAATGTTGGCTCTGCCTCTGGAAATGCCCCAACCTGAACCCTCATGCTGATGGATGATCAGAGGCACAAGGTTGCACTGCTCCCTCAAGCCCTCCCCCCCACCATTGGATGGGGCTACTAATTATCCATCATTGCTAAACTTCTGTTCATGTTTCACAAAAATTCAGCCCTCCATTTTGAAATAGTTGTTCCATCCATTTCAGTCATTGGCAGCGGGGAACACGACCTCCAGTGGGGCAGTGGGGAACACGACCCCACAGCAGAAATCGCTCGTGCTGAGAGTAGTGTGCCGCAAACGGTAAGTGGGGAAAGGCCCATCGTCAGATTGCTGAAGGAATTAGGTGCAATCCACTGGGAAGGTCTCTTGCACAAGCTTCACTGAAACAAAGGTCACCTGTGTTCGCTTGCAGTCATCTGAAAGGAATAATTAGTGAACATGCCCCCAAACTTTTCACTTCCCACATTTTCAGTTACTTTATATTAAGTACTTATAACTAAGGTTGAACATTTAAAAACCTTGAAGAATGTTTTTTAAAAAAGCCTTAGTATCTAACATTATGCCCTTCTAAATCTGCTGAAGTAAATGGCCTTAGAACGGTCTAACTGTTTAGGATTGAATTTAACTTTGATAATCATTAGTGCTATATTTAGGCCAGTCTAATTGTAAAAAAAGTTCGTAAGCCCTTGGGTTGTTGTATTGTGTATAGTTGTATTGTAGTAATGTTGTATAGTTGGTTCTAGACTGAGGTAACATAGCTATGGCAATATATATTTATTCAAGTGTAAACAAAATTGAAACAACTTAAAAAAGAGTACATGAAGTTTTAATTAAACCCCTGTTATTGAACATAAAAATAGTTGATTGATATCTTAATACACAAAACACACTTTAGTAAACGTTTCATTTAAAAGGTGTCATGCTGTAGCAAGTAATTTTTACAGTTGTTTGTTTGCTTCTCCTTGTATAAATGAGTAATTTCTTTGCAATTCAGATTTGTTAATTTCCCTCTCCCTGAAAATCCAATTTACTTCAAGACTCTTTTTGAGAGAGTGTAGCAAGACATCACTTCAACTTACACCTACAAATAAATGGGATGGACTTTTTGGGGGTGCTGATATTTTTCCAGCTAGCTATGTATAATATTTGAAATAAATAGTTGAAGACAAAAATGTGTTACCAGGTGAAACATGAAGTGCCCATTACTGCTAACATGAAACAAAGTTTGCCAAGTAAAGTAAGTATAACAAAGAAAATTAGATTGTATTGTCGAAAGCTTTCATGAGTGGAATCACTAGAATCTTGTGGGTTTTCCAGGTTGTATGGCCATGTTCCAGTAACCACAGATTCAGGCAAAACATCAGGAGAAAATACTACTGGAACACAGCCATACAACCCAGAAAACCCACAACATCCTACTTGAAAATTAGATTTTTTGCATACAAAATTAATTGAATCTTTCACTGCACTTTCCTATGAAAAGTTATCCAAGTCTAAACCATTGAAATTAGGAGACTTAGAGGGAGATAAATCTGTATGGGATTGTGTTGCTAGAATGCAAAAAGGTAGAGTGGAAATAGCCAATGACAGCAAAATTTAATGTGGTGAGTATCAAATTAAACTACAGTATTTCCATAATCAGGTTAACATTACAAAGACCAATGTATGACTTACTAGCTGAATGTGCATCATCACACAGATATGATAAACTTCCTGCTTGGGTGTTTGCTTCAGATCCCTAAAAATCTGTGTGTGCCTGTGTGTTCACTAGCTTGTATAGCTGTGTTTATTTTTTTGGAAACTAGTTTGTGTATGTGGCATATTTTCTTTCTGCCATCTTAATATGAGGCACACATAAGGTTGCCAAAAGCAGTCTCGAAAATGCCTGGAAATTTTGGACACTGCAGAGTGGGGGATTTTAGGCGGAAATCAACCTACAATCTTTGGTAACCAATAATATTTATCCTCCAAAGCTGCCATTTCCTTCCCAGAAGCTGATCTGTGTAGTCTGGAGATTGGTCGTAATTTTGGAAGAACTTCAATCTGAACTTGGAGTTCAGCCAATGCAGGCAAACAGTAGGTGCCCCAGGGTGGCTGACAGAAGGCTACAGAGGGAACTCTGGAGCTCCAAACAAGGTGAACCACCATTTCCAGCTCCCCTTGAGCCTGAGGCATCCCTCCAATGGGTGGCAAAAAAGGACAAAGCAAGACCCTTCAGGGACTGAAAGGCACAGCAATGTAAATGGAGCGCTGAGTGTACATCCCCATGGGGAGGCGTGGGTGTGACTCTGACACTGGCAACTAGTGATGCTGAGGAAGATCCCCAAGAAACCTAACCAACATCTTGAGGTTAGATGTCTGATCTGAGACCATAGGTAACGATTACATTTTTTTTGGTTATTATTTTGTTGTTGGAAATCAAAATAAGGCGAGTAAGCTCCCAGTTAAATTTGGTTTGAAAGTTCAGTCTGGCAGAATAAATATCATTGCATGCCCAGTGCATTCAGTAGGTCTCCTAAATCTGTTTTAACTGGGCCTTCTGAAAGGTGGTACACCACTTTCCAGAATCACAGCTCTTCACAAGAAAGATCCATTAAAGTGGCCCAGATGCATCAGGCATCTCTTCAAAAAAATCTACTGCAGACAGGAAAAAAAACACACAATATCTTCCTGGCTACAGTAAGAACATTCATGCAGTCTACTGATGGTGTTTATCCTTTCAGCACCTTTTCATATTTGCAGAAAAAATGGAATGGCGTCAAAGATAATAGCTGTTAGCAACTGTAAAGCCAGCTTTCAGTGTCTTCCTATTTATAGCCTACCATTTCCAGTTCACTTCGAAATTCCCTCTTTTTTCTTATATTGATTTCATTGTTTCTTAACATTAACTTTTGCATTCCTTTATCTTACAGCCACCTATTTAGAATCTACTCAGTCATGCAAACAAACCTCCACATTGGATATGTTTTACTCTTGATTCTCCCCCCTCTCTCTGTCTTCTTTTGGTGTCGTAGAATTTTCCCATTATGGATAAGTGTGCCTTCAATTAACTTTCATTTCTTGCAATGTCTAATATAAATGTCAGGGTGGAGGGTGGCCTAGTATAGCCCAATGCCATCTAATATCAGAAGCTATGCAAGTTTGATAGGTGGAAAGGAGACCATCGAGGAAGACCCTGCTGAGAAAGACAATGGCAAATCACCTCTGCTTCTCACTTGTCATAAACTGATTGCAACTTGTTAGCATTTTACACACACTAGATAGATAGATAGATAGATAGATAGATAGATAGATAGATAGATAGATAGATAGATAGATAGATAGATAGATAGATAGATAGATAGATAGATAGATAGATAGATAGATAGATAGATAGATAGATAGATAGATAGATAGATAGATAGATAGATAGATAGATAGATAGATAGATAGATAGATAGATAGATAGATAGATAGATAGATAGATAGATAGATATCTGGCCTCTATACCAACTACAAAAATAGCAAAATCAGACCACCAGGAAACAAAGTCAGGCCCCTAGCAAACAACACTTGGGAGACTCCCCAAGTATACAGAAAATATTGCCACCCAAGTTAGAGAATGTAGTGAATATGATAAAACGCCTGGCAGTTTGGAATATACACACAGACACTTTATTGTGGTAAATAAAATTGGTCATAGCCACAGCTTTATTGGCATGAAATATTCCACAAGGGTCATCTGGTATATCAAAATAATCAAGGCAGCTAATAGTATAAAACACAGCATGCAGCTTAGGAAGCACTAACTTTTTAAAAAAATGATGGATGAAGAAAACATTTGAATTACAAAAGATGTGGCTTTAAATAAAGAATCACTGTTGGAAACCTCCCCCCTTCCCCTTCCCCATCTCTCTCTCTGTCTCTCTGTCTCTGTCTCTGTCTCTGTCTCTGTCTCTCTCTGTCTCTCTCTCTCTCCTTAATTCATCCATGGGCAGCAGAGATGACATTTTGTGGAGCCATTAATAGGCATAGTGGAAGCAACTATCTGTTGAAATTAGCTTGAACACGTTTTATACTTTATAAAAATTCATAGGAGAAAATGTCTGTGTTGACTTAGATAGAAATAGCATTACTGTTTGTCTTTAAGCTGAGAATATAAAATTTTTAGTGATGCTCCCCCTCACCCCAAAGCACAACTTGTGCCTTTCTTCCGATGTAGCAATATATCCTCTGACATTGAGGTTGCAATCCAAGGATTTTTTTCTTTTTGTCTTAGCAAATGATGACCAAGCAAAGCCATCCACAAGAGACAGTGCAGGCAGCACACCCTTGGGAGATGGAAACATTCCAGGTACCTATTATTAAATTATGTTTCAGTCAATTTATAGCTATACAGCTTATTTTGCAGTCCTTCCAGCATTTATGGAATAGCACAGGAAATATAACATTAGAATGATTGTCATTCTGTTTCCTGAAAACGAGAAAGCATAAAACATAACAACAACAATAATAAAGAAATCCCTTCATTTACCTTCAGAGGGTACAACCCACAAATCCTCATTCATACCTGGAATATGTGACTCCGGCCCATGTGGGACAGCCACCTTCCCAGGTTACTGTGACTTTAAAACATCATTCCCAGAACTGTCCCTATCCCTCAGGTTCAGATTTGATTTCTACAATGATCAGAACCTTTGTTAGCATTAAAAAAGGGATAAAATAATTTTATTGTCATTAATTAGTTAATTAATTGACATCACACTTATCCTGTAAAACTCTTTTTGAAGACATGGTTGCTAAAAATTCTGCTTCTTTCCCAGTAACTTCAGCTATACTCAGCTAAATGAGATTTAATGCCTTGATCGTCCAATCTTGTTGGGGCTTGCAGAAGGAGATAAATCAATTGAGTATGTAGTGGACAGCACAATAGGATGTGTGAAATAGTTTCAGGTTTTTAAGTTGGCAACAATAAAGTCTTTTTTTCCCATGAGGAATATTCAAATATCTCCCAATAACCACTGCAGATGGGAAGATATTCAATCTGGCCTGAAGGAAGGCTTGACATCACGAGGGAACTGTTAAGTTTATAAAATCCTGGGCCATAGTTCTCTGTGAGAGAGATAGACCATGAGAGCACTAAGAGCAAATCTTATTCGCTCCAACATTTAATATCTATTTTTCAATGTTCCAGATTCTTGATTTGATTTCTTTGGCATTTTTTTTTATTTTCTACCTTCTTCTGTGACATATTTTTGTCCATGACCTCCAATCATCTGGAATATTCTTATGTTTACTTATCTCTGTCATACCCATACACATTCTGCTCATGATAAGTGAATTTTATTAGAAATTTTGGTTAGGATTCTTGGTTTTGTGTGCACTTCTCTCTGGCCTCTGGGGAGGTTGTCCTATGCTGTAGAGCACATTCCTCTCACACTAGGAACTTCTGGGTGTTTGAAATATACTGGTCTAGTGGAAAGGTCCAAGCCTGTATTTTTTTAGTTCCCCTCTATTTTGATTAATGGTATGCTGGAAGTTTAGACGTGCTGTGTACAAAAAACCTGTCATTCAGTAACTGAATATATTAGAGTTTATGATAAGCCTGGAAAGAGCAAGAAGACAAAAAAGGATTTGTTTATTCTGTATTGCAGTTAGCTAAGAGCTTCTGTGATCCTCCAGTCTTCCATCTTTTGTTGTTGTTGTTGTTGTTGTTGTTGAAGATGATGATAGTGGTGATGGTGATGATGATGAATATACCTCTGATGTGCATGAGGCCTTTTAGACTACACATTGATGGGTTCATGTCCAAGGACTCACAATTGAAAATGTTAGACAGGGAAAATCACAAATGGATGAACCAAGGGGAGGAATGGGGTATATGTGGGAAGAGCAAATGCATATTTTAATGCCATTAACTTTCATTGCATACTTACATGTATCATTTAGTACTGTATTCTTATTGCACTACACTTGGCATTTACAAATGAATTACTTTGTATGGACAAGCCTATCTAGTTGAGCAGGAGTGCTAAAGCATGATGATAGCACAATATACAGTTCTGTGTAGGTGCAGTCCTAGGTAGAAGGACTAAGGAGCCATGCCAGTGTCTTAGCAGAAAAGGTGGGAAATTTTGAGGTGGTATTTCTAAGACATTTGGTACACAGGTTCACTCAAGTGTTCAGGGAAACAATTCCAAGTATATATGGCAGAATCATTTAAAAGGGTAGAATAATTTTTGGTAGCAGTAGTGTTAGAAGACTGAAGGTAACCAATATCTTCATGGAGAGTCACAATTTGCTTGTTCTTGTTTAAAATGGACTTCAAAAATGAGGGCTGATATTTTATGTGGAAGAGGGGGAACCAGTGGACATTGTCTACTTGGATTTCCAAAAGGCTTTTGACAAAGTTCCTCACCAATTGAGAAAACTCAGCAATCAAGGAATAAGAGGTGAAGCCCTCCTATGGATTAAACACTGGTTGAGAAACAGGAAGCAAAGGGTGGGTGTAAATGGGAAGTTCTCACAATGGAGAGATGTAGGGAGTAGTGTCCCCCAAGGATCTGTTTTGGGACCAGTGCTCTTTAACCTATTCATAAATGACCTGGAAGTAGGGGTGGATAGCGTCACATGGTGGCCAAATTTGCACATGATACCAAATTATGTAGGGTGGTAAGAACCACAAAGGATTGTGAAGAGCTCCAAGCAGACCTTTATGAAGTTGATCTATGGCTACCATAGATCCTCCTTGATCTGTGATTGCAAATGCCTTAGTATACCAGGTGCTCAGGAGCAGCAGCAGCAGCAGCAAGCCATTGCTTTCACTACCTGCATGTGAGCTCCCAAAGGCACCTGGTGGGCCACTGCAAGTAGCAGAGTGCTGGACTAGATGGACTCTGGTCTGATCCAGCAGGCTCTTTCTTATGTTCTTATGTTCTTATAGTTATACCCTTCTAAACCCACTGACTTTGACTGAATTAGAAGGGTGAAGTAGTTGGGAGTGATGGACTCTAATCTGGAGAACCAAGTTTAATTCCCCACTCCTCCATATGAACTAATCTGGTAGAATGTTTTTTGATTCCCCTATCTTACATATGTAACCTGCTGGATGACCTGGGGCTAGTCATAGTTCTCTCAGCCCCACCTGCCTCAGAAGATGCTGCTTGTGGGGAGGGGAAGGGAAGATGATTGTGAACTGCTTTAAGACTCCTTAAAGGAAGGTAAAAATGGTGTATAAAACCAACTTTTCTTCTTCATTTAGGATTGCACTGTAAATCTGAAATAGTAATGAGTCAACCAAGCAGAGGCTCATTCCGCACATGCAGAATAATGCACTTTCAAACTGCTTTCAGTGCTCTTTGAAGCTGTGCGGAATGGCAAAACCCACTTGCAAACAGTTGTGAAAGTGGTTTGAAAATGCATTATTTTGCGTGTGCGGAAGGGCCCAGAGGAAATATTTGGTTTGGATGGAAGGAGAAAATTCAGGAGCTAAACTGGGTCTCACCAGCATGTGGCCAGAAGGAAATGGGAAAAATCCCACAGCACAACCCACTATGTGTTCCACTGTGGTAAATAGCACTTATTCCCAAGGAAGTGTAGATAACATTACAGCTTCAGTATTTGTTCCATGTTATACTGTTTTCTTCTTTTAAAAATTATCCTGTGTTAATTACTGTAATAATGAAAAATAGTATTTTTTGGCTATTTAATTGTTTTTTTTAAAATGGAAACATGCAAAAATGAATCCTACATACGTGCGACTGAGAGGTTTGGGATCCTTGAAGCCCCTTTCTCTCCCTCCGCATTTTTCTCCATGTTCTATCAAGTAGGTCCATTACTGCTTGGCTGATTTCCAAATACCTTTAAGGGCTGTTGAGGTGATAGCATAAAGCAATTCCTACCAATTGTTTGGAGCTGCCTCTCTGTAGAAGGCATTTTATTAAACCAATGATGTGTTTTTGCTTCTTGGGTGATAGGAAATGCTGTTGCTGAAATGTTTTCTGTACCCAACTGTGATTTGAGGTTTAAGTCTGGAAACGAAAGCTGCCAACATTCACAGGTGTAGAGGAATAAATGTAGCCAAGATGCTCTTGTAACAACTGTCTCTTACTCCATCCAAGTTCAGAAACTGTGCTTCATTTTGACCAGGAAGGAATGCTGCCACATGCGAGTAATCAATAAACCTGTAATTTTTGCGGAAATAACTTCAATTATTGGCAAAAATAGCAGTTGAAGATGATGTCAGCGAGTCACAAGGAGAAGCTGACTGAGCAGAGTAAGGGAAAACAAAAGAATGAACATTTTCCTCAAAAACAGAAGCAAACACCCTCGGCATTAAATTGGGAGAGTAACATTTTAAACTTGACATTTACCTTACCTGGAACTTTTGTCTTGATGCTATTAATTGCCTCAGCTTCTAAGCTGTCTTTTATAGCCTCCAGGGCTAATATACATTTTCTTTTGCTTTTCCTTATTACAAGACTGTTGGAGTTTTTAAAAGCTCTCAACATTGGGGGGAAAGAACAGGGCAGCATTCAAATAGTTTGTGAGTTGGCTTCTTTTAAAATGCTTTTCCTCAAGATGTCAGGCAAAAATCCTCCGAGGGGGAACATCTTATCAAAATAGATCACTGATTTTTTTTAACCTCCTTCTGAATTCCCCTAGATGTCTGCCTGAACAGAAAGCTGGAAATTCACCTCAGGTAACATATTTGGTGGTAAATTAAAGAAGCGCAAAAACTCCCAGAGAAAATATACTGATCTTGTTTAGGGATGTGTGAATCCCCAACCCTGAAAAATGTTGCTAGTCTTCTCAAGCCCACCGTGTTTCCTTCATGAATTTTGCACAAGAAGAAACCTACATGTTCATGTCACATTTCTTTTACATTTCTGTCTGTTTTACTCAGGGCTGCTGCTTCTGGTGTAATCTGTGACATCCATTTCTGTCTTGCTGTTAATGGGAACACCCTTACCCCATAACAAGAATAACTCCATCCTGCAGTAATATGACCATTAAGAGCTTATGATTTGCAGATCAACAGCACATTTTTAACGGCTTAGCTGTATTAAAGAAGGTGTGTGCAGTGCTCATTAGAAGGAATAATCTTGTCAAATGGAGACACATTTTTCTAACTTGCCATGCTGTTCCACTTCAGGCTGAAAATGTCTCATCCGACTAGTTCTAAATTTAATTAATGCTCCATAAATTAGCCTCTTCCCCCTTAGTTTAAGAATACCTTCACTCACATTTACTAGTATATTTTTTATTAATATGCATATGTGTATTAATTACATTCAATGACATGTGATTCACATTTACAAAAAAAATTGAACTGTGGAGGAAATCTGTGACTGTTTTTTTGTGGGGAGGGTAGATAAGGTTGCCAACTCCAGCTTAAGGAATTCCTGAATATTTGGGGTTGGAACCTGAGGTGGAGTTTGAAGAGGGGAAGGAGATCAAAAGGGAAATGATACAATAGAACCCATCCTCCAAAGCTGTCATATCCTCCAGGAAAACTGATCTCTGTAGTTTGGAGATCAGTTGTAGTTCTGGGAAATCTCTAGCTCTCTCCTGGAGGTTGGTAACCTTAGTACAGGACATATTTTATGTCTCAGGCCAGGAATTACTGCTTTTGTGCACCAATTTTTCCTCCCTTGTTCCAGACACTAGCTAGCGTCATACAAAATTCAGTGCTATGTACAATCAGGTTCACGTCTGTGCTTAAGGCATAAATGCTCTTACTTATGGAAGACAGTGGTTGATTCCCCACTTGCTGGATCAACCTAGGTTCGACCTGGGTTCGACCTTGGTACTCCCTACAGCTGCTGAGTTTGATGTGGGTTCGTCCCAGATTCTCCCCCTCTAACTGTCAAATTTTTGACTCCACCAGGGAGGTACTACTTTTTCAGCGAACCTAGGTTGAACTCAGGTCGAAGCTGGTAAAGTGGCGAATCATCCTTGCCGCAACTCTCCTGTTCAGCCAATCACAGTTCAGTGTTTTGGGCATGTGCAGAACAGGAGACTCGTGGCAGGGCAAAGTGCACCTTTTAAAAAACATTTTCCTTCTTGTATACAAAGCAACGGCCATATATGTAAACAGTGCACATTTACATGTTGCTTTTAGCTATGTAGAGCACTGCTTTGTGGCTACATTGCCATTATGTAAAAAACAAAAACACGTTCACGTTTCCTGCTGTAAAACAGCAGCTAATCGGGAATGAGCAGCGAAGAGGCAGTGAGGAAGTCCTGCTCCCCAAGTCCCCCCCCCCCCGGCCTCAGTGCTTATAAAAGCAGGTCTCCAAAGCTGGGGACTGCAGTCTCTTATGGCTTGCCCGGAGGGAGCCCAGACACCAGGGGGGAGCTGGGCACCCTATACCCTGCCCATGTCCATGGCGATGGCAACATGGGTGGGGTCGAGGGTGCTTGGAGACAACGAGGCAGCAGGAAGTCCTGCTGCCTCATGGTCTTTGAGTACCCTCACCCCCGCCCATGTGTCATTGGCACGGGCAGGGTCGAGAGCACCCGGCAGCAGTGGGGGGTGGGGGGGCATCCAGAGACAATTTGTCTCCGGGTCCCATTCCCCCCGCACAACTCTGACTGTCAATTTCACTGGATCTATCACTCCAGCAATGGACCTTCTGATCCTTCTGAAATGGTGGGTCAAAGAGTAAGATGAACTGCTGTGGTGTCAATGAGGAAAAGTGAGGAGGAGTGCAAAAATCTGAAAAAGCTAAAGACATGCTGTCCTTTACTTTCCCTGTGAAGGGAGAGGAAAAGTCATGCTTTCATAGCTTATGGAAACTGTGGGGGTTCTCTGAACTGAAGGTGGGGTGACTGTTGAAGAGGGGAAAATGTGTGTATAACTGAGACTCAAACTCAAAGGGAATGCACATTCAATGCAGAGAAGACACAAGTGAGTAAATTGCCAGAGGTACACTGTTGCATAATTTGGCGAATGTATATATTTATGAGTTGGCAACAGCCTCCAGTCACTTGAACTTTCACTGCCACAAGATCAGTGGCTTTCAGCGGGCCTTTGCACAAATGGAAGGTTTAACAGATGATAAATCATCCCCCACTGCAGGGAATATCTAGCACTCATGGAACTCATTTATAGGGTCCAAGACATTGCTTTTAACTGAGCAAACCCTAAATATTTTTCTGCCACTCCTAAAATTGACTAACACTTATGCAATTTGGAAAATTCCAAGGATTATTTAAAAAAGAAGCTAAAGGCAGATCAAGTTTGAAAGGAAGTGGAGTAGTGGAAAATTGCAGTCCTTTCTCCAGTTTTACTCCCAAAACTCCCCTGTCAGAATTAAGGCACTTGCCTCACATGGAGCATGGAGTGGTCAAGACCTGTTTTTCCCAGCCATATCCTACCTTGATAAGCAGTGAGATAGCATTAGACTAGCAGTGTCTGCTCATGTCTCTCCCACTCTTTGCTCTATTTACTTATTGTAGCCTGTAATTACTGAATAGATTGGAGTGACTTTGTGAGGTGGTCATTTTTAACAACAGCTAGCTATTTACCTTGAAAATTGGGCGATGAAGGAAGTTACTAATGAGTGGTTACTCTAAAAGTCTAGAAGCTTGCCAGCTTGCCAGCTAACTGGTGTTTTGTTAAATCTTCTGTCTTAGACCACTTCCGCACATGCAGAATAATGCACTTTCAATCCACTTTCAATGCACTTTGCAGCTGGATTTTACTTGGTGGAATAGCAAAATCCATTTGCAAACACTTGTGAAAGTGGACTGAAAGTGCATTATTCTGCATGTGCAGAAGGGGCATTAGTACTTGTTCCTTCAACAAAACATGGGTTCTAGAAGGATGTGAACTTCTGACTACCTTCCCAGTTAGAAGTTACTTTGGGATGAGGAAGAGAACACTCATTTCTATAGTATGGGAAATATCCATGGGTTGGATCCAGCCAGCTTTTTTGTGAGTGGGTGGATTATCTCTTGAAACTCTCCTCTATGTTACAGCCCCTTCCCACATGCTTTTCATACAGGCAGGTGCTATGACTGATAGGCTAGCCTTTGCAGGGGAAGGGTCAGAGGTGACACTGCCTCTATTTTTATCAGCATAATAGTTGGTTGGATCCAACCTTAGATCTGGTGGAATTGTTTGTGATCTGGATACTCTGAATCCGGTAATACTCAGGGATGGAGGCAGGTTAGGTTCCCTAGCATCACGTTTCCTGTTCATTCTTTGTTGGCTGTTATTTGTCTCAGTTTCTGTGTAGCTCATATTTGTTCAACTTTGCTCAGGAATCTGAATTAGGAGAGAGCAAACTAGTTGACTGTGGGTGGGGAGGATTCTATTGATTAAAACAATGTTTACTTTTACTGTCATTTGGCTTGAGCACAGCACATATGCTATTCTGCTTGAGAATTCAGTGTCCCAGCATGCTTGCTTCCTGGAAAAAAACTTTTGTGTTGTCATTTTGCTGAAAGCCAGCATGGTGTAGTGGTTAAGAGCAGGTGGAATCCAATCTGGAGAACCATGTTTGATTCCCCACTCCTCCATGTGAGCAGCGGACTCATATTTGGTGAAATGGATTTGTTTCCCCACTCCTACATTCCTGCTGGGTTACCTTGGGCTAGTCACAGCTCTTTGGAACTCTCTCAACCCCACAAGTGAGAAGGTGTTTTGTTGTGGGGAGAGGAAAGGAAAGGGACTTGTAAGCCCCTTTGAGTCTCCTTAGAGAGCAAAGCAGGGTATAAATCCAAAACCCTACTTCTTCTTTATTTGGTTTACCCTGTGCTAGAGATAACACATCAAAAGCAGCATGACACCTGACATGTACTGTGGCCCTCTTTGCCTGACAGCATGGAGACTTGCCAAATATGTTGGACAAAATCTCCTCACCCTTATTCGAAACTGGACTTGGAAAACAAATGTATTTCTATTTTAAATCTGAAAACTGTTTGCTGCTCCAACTCAGTTCTTAAATGTAGAACCATTGAGAGCTGCTGCTGCTGTCACTCCAATGCCTGCCATCACCACCTGCAAGCCCTCAAACTTTTTTATGAGGCTTCAAACATCCCATCCATTGACTCCTAAGCCTTGCCATGATGGTCAGTCACTCAAACATTAGCTGATGGAAAGGGCAGAAATGGCAGTAGTGTTTAAGAGGCTCAGATCCTTAGTGCATAGTCAAATGCTCTGGAAATCTACGAACCCCAGGAATCATTGCTAATCTGTGCAGGGCCAGAAACTCTGATTCCTTCCATAGCGAGAAATTGACTTCTTGGATATAATTCAGCTGAGCGTTATGAGGTGGCAGTATCTGTATTTCTGAGCCAGGTGAATCAAACTTCAATGACATCACTACTGACAAATATCACAGTATAAACTTATGAGTTATCCGGGGGACAAATGCTACAAAATACAGTGTATGCGCAAGCCCTCAGAAGAAATGTATATTAGAACAGTAGCATGCTATGCAAATACATATGCTGTATAACTCTCCATACCTTTTGTGACACAGAAAGGATATTGCAATTCCTTTTCGGGTCATTGTAGCTTACCAAGAATACAACTTTATTAAGAATGCCATCATAGAACAGAATGCTCAGAGTTCTTTTCCTTGAGAAGATACACCTAATTCAGAACCCGTCAGTAAATGCTGGCAGTGTAAATTGCTCTTTCCGAGGTACATTATCTCATGCTTATTGAGGAGCGCTTCAGCTAAGTCAAACTGCAATTGCTTTTTTGAAGAATTGGGTATTTGACAATTTGCATACTATGTTCTGCCCTTACAAGCCAAGAATAAAAAGGAACTGGAAATCACATCAGCTTGCAATCAGCTTCCTCTGCCATTCAGATGGGCAGAGGTTTCCTTTTCATGCTTCTGAGGCTCATTCATAAAAGATGAATGGAAGTGAAGTGCTATAGGATGATATTTCATTTCTGACTAGGAAGCGAGGACAAGGTGTGGAGGTTTCTCAGTGGTGGCAACACAATTAGGGAAGAATTATTACCAAAGCCCAGGTGGATCAAACTAGAGACCCACCATAATTCTGTTCCTTTTTCCCAGCAGAGTTCAGATTCACCCAGACAGGATATAAAGTCAGGAACCCTCCATTTACCCCCAGTATCAGGTATTCTGGATTTATTTCATTGATTTAATTAATAATTTATTCCTATCCATTCCTTCCAATGATGATTCAAAGTGGCAGTCATCATTCTCTTCTCCATTGTGTGGTAGGTTGAGAGTGCATAACTAGCTCAAGGTTATCCAGGGAGCTTCCCTGTCAGAGTGTAGACTTGAACCCTGGTCTCCTAGATCCTAATCTGACATTCTAACGATGACATCATGCTGGCTGTTCTGAAGTATATTGCTTCTGAGCAATGGTGCCCTGCCTATGACTGATAAACTATTGTTATGCTCCCCTTCCACCCCACATCTTAAAACACGCATCCAAGCCGGGATATTTATGGATAGAATATATATATGAGATACATTTCTGATTTATATTAATGCTGACAGATATATATGGTGTGGCGCAGGACAAAATAGGCTAAAAGCAAGCCTAAGAAATGGCAAACAGTCAGTAGAGAGTTAATCTACTCATTTGCTCCTTGATGTCCACACCCAAGCCAGAGCTACAGTCGATAGAGTTGTAAATATGAACTATCCCTTGAATTGAGATGCTGCAACCTCCCTTCCCTTCAACTGTTCCTAAAAACTCCTAAGTGCTCCCATCCCTGATGTAATCTCGCTGCCTCAGCTAAATTACAATAGCCAGAGACTCACTCTGCCAGCCACCTATTCAAGATGTTTCTAATGTAATCAAGAGAACAATTGGCTACCAATCCCCTGGGTTTAGAACAATAGATAGAGCTGCTAATTAGCTCAGCCCTGCAACCCAGCACAGATGCAAGAAATGAAACCTAATGCAAAGGGTCTCTTTTCCCACAAAACCAGCGATCCACCCTATAAAAGTCCTGCTCACCTTAAGTTCATTGCTCATTTCTAACCTGAACCTCCCTTGGTCAAGTTGGTGTGAGATGTGATATCATCCTTCTATGGGATCTCTGTGCTGGCATAGAGTCCCTGCCTTCGACTTTGTTTGCTGCATTGGAACGATTAGGTAACGTATCACCCTGCTGCCTCCCAATTCCCTTTCTATCATCCAAACCTATTTTTCTCACCTTTTTATATCTCTAGGAGCTTGTATGTATGTGCCTCCATATTTTCCTGTATGTGTGCTTGAATCCAAATTTATATAAACATTTTAAACTTAATTTGGACTCCTTGTGTTACTCTGTGGAACTCTCCTTTCCAATTTCCCCATTTACATAGTCTCAAATATCCCCACCTAGCCTCCTCTTGCACTGCCAAGCTAAGTTGTTTCTTCCCCACAAGCTCTGCCAAGCTAAATTGCTCTCCCCAAAACACTGCCAAGCTGAGTTATTTCCCCATTGCTACTTGAGAAAGATATTCATACTGTTAGCCACAATACTATCCTCCATGAATAACAGCCAAAATAACCATTGGTAAACCTGGTGTAGTTGTTATGAGAAGTGGACTCTGATTTAGAGAATGAGGTTTGATTCCCTGCTCCTTCAGATAGGTGGAGGACTCTAATCTGGAGCCCTGTATTTGTTTTCCCCCACTCCTTCATAAGAAGCCTGCTTGGCGACCTTGGACCAGCCACAGTGGTCTCAGAACTCTCTCATTCCCGCTACATCACAAGGTGTGGGGAGAAGGGAAGGTGATTCTTCTTATTCTCCTCCTTTTCATTCTCCTCCTGCTGTCCATGAATTGTTCTCACTCTTTTAAATACCATCTCAACTAATGGCCATTGTCACATCTCTGACAAGAGAAAGGCGGTATTTGAGAATTCAGAAGGGGCAGACAAAATCTTCCTCTTTCTGCTCTGTCTTATGTGAGATTTTGTTGCACTACATGGTGATTTAATTTTATCATAGCTTTAAAGTTTACTGTGCTAACTATCCTAAACATTTCTATTGATTTCTAAAATAAATTTATTTCTCATTTTGGATTTTGAAAGTAAATGGATAAATGGATGTATGAATAAACAATAAATATTAGACATTTGAGATGCTATTATATATTTTTTCATTGAATAACAGTACTGGGCAACTGGGAAGTATCTTATGAAAGGGACTGAAACCAGCATTACTGTTATGACCTGTGGTACATGTGGACATTATTTCTGCCACTTGCCATGACCTTTGAAGGTTTTCTTGGCAAATCAAGATGGAGCCTAGAAAAACTTAAATTAATTTTCAGACCAGAACCTTGATCAGAACTGCTTAAATGAATGTGTGCCAATTTGAAGCCAAGAGGCCCTATGGGATGGTACTCATGAACAGATAATATAATCTCCCCTGCCTGCCTGATAGAAATGACTGCTACTTGAGTGACACCTATGCTGTTTGCATGCCTCCCCTTTAAATACATAATACAGTACCAGTCTCCCTTTCAGCAATGCCAGATTATTCAAGAACTGCATTCCTTTTCCTTAGGACAGTGGTGGCGAACCAATTGGCCATGCTGGCAGGGGCTGATGGGAATTGTAGTCCACAACATCTGGAGTCCCAAAGGTCCGCCACCACGGCCTTAGGAAGTCACCACACCAAGAATGATTTCTATCAGTTTCACCACTTCCTCTACTTAACTGGCTACAGATAAGAGAACCAATCAACCAAGCCTCTCCACCACCCACCACCCCCTCAGATACATGTTTTCTCAAGAGGATAAAATTCTACCTAGAAATGCCAAGCAATTCAAGGTCCAGCTGGCTAACATGAATGTGAATTAACCAGTGCTTAATAAACAGCTGTCACGATGAATGTCTGTGCGGAGGGCGTGCCATTAAAGTTCTGCTTTTCTCCACCATTTATTTATTTGTAGAACTGCTTATGGCATCAGACTTATGCTTATGACATTGCCAATTGTCCCAATTTTATTAGGAAAAGCAAAAAAAAAAATCCACCCAGTCCTGAAAGTGAAAAAGGGAAATACTTGTCAAGTCTGGATATGTTCTCTATTTGGAAGATCTTTACAGAAAAGAAAAATAGTGAGTGGGCATATTCTTGACACTAGTATTTGCTCTGTGCATTTCCAAACATAGTATTTCATGAAAATGCTAGTTGTTAGATACGTGCAGAAATAGCCATACACATACACTATTTGATTTTGCATGCTACGGTTTGCTTTCCCTCTTGCATACGCAAATCCTTCCCGAGTCTTAGGTGAAAGAGACTCTCTCTGTTTGTGCGGGTAACTGAGGTTCCATGTGCTTACTGGACCCAGCAGGAGGCAGTTGTTCAGCATGTCTAGGATTTGGATTTACATTTTTCTGGTTGCTAGGATTATAATAATTCCTTTAAGAATGTGGAAATGTATTTTTAATGATAAAGGGATACTTTTCTGCATTTAGAGTATCAAGATTTCTAGTTTCCACTGCTCAGTTACTCCTTTCATTTCTACCAGAAGTAACTTTGTTAGAGTGTTAAATAATCATGACCAACGGTTGTGCTGAACTCTCCTTATATTAGTTAAGTAGTTTCCCAAGACATTTGCTGGATGTTTTAGTGTCCCATGGTTGCTGTTGATCAACTTTTGAAAGACATTGTTTCCCCCAATGAACTAGCAATATTTTCACATTCAATTTTCTGAGTACTCAGTGATGAATCTTTTTTTTTTTTTACGAGGGCTTCTAATCGATTTGGAGACTTACTGTAGAGAAAATCCTAGAGGTTCAATAATATAGTGAGCATGTACAATGCTGGCTAATAGAATTCATATCCATTCTAAAAGATAACCTGGTGGACACCATGTATCCCAGTTTCTAATGTGCTGATCTCATAAGGACATCATTTCCAGACAGAAATTAAATCAAGAGGTTGTCAAATGTGGAATGGAACTGAGCTTGTGACCAGATGCAACCTACTGAACACTGGAATGGAAACATTCAACATTTTTGTGTCTATTTAAAATAATATTCTGAGATTCAGACATATTTTTCCCACTACAGTTGGATCCCATGCATCCATTTGGCTAATGGTGTCACTTCCTCTGGCACAAAGAGCCCTGCCTCTCCCTCTCCCACCATGCAGGAAGCTAGTGCCACCACTGATATAACAGATTCTCAGGATCTCACTCTACATATCCTAATGTAAAACCTTTCAGAATCCAAATTTTGTTTGACTATATGTGCATCATGCAGACTGACCAATCATCATAACTGAAGCTCCAGAATGCACATGGATCTCCTCATGAAAAAGGATAGCCACACATTTTTTTCACAAGCAATAACATGTGGTATGTGTGGAAACAAAGAATCAGCTGCATGTACATGGAGCAGGAATATTTTGTGTGCATGGGATTTTGTAGAAAAATATTGTTATAAAGATCCTATGCAATGAAAACTACATTTTTCCTTTGTGGAATAGATTGTGCAACTTCATAATGCAAGATATTGGAGAGACACGGGGTGTGTGTGTGTGTGTGTGTGTGTGTGTGTGTGTGTGTGTGTGAGTGAGATCTTAGTCCGATCCTACCACTCCATTGAGCAAAGATTATTTATTTATTTATTAAACAATTTGTAGCTTTCTTTTCTTTTGGCTCAAGTTTGAAGCCTTCCTCCATTCTAAGATGCCTTCACCTAACTTAAATAGCTCTTCCACTGGAGGAAGTGCACTTAAAGGCTTCAGGAAAACTACTTGGAAGATGGTTGCAAGCATGGGTTCTTACCTTTAAGGCCTTAAATGGCTTGGGACCAGGATCCCTGGCTGTGTATCTATCCTTCAGGGTTTCATTGGAATTGGTTCTTGGACTTTGCTTGATGTTTAAATTATTTGCTGTACATTGGGAATGAACAGCCTAGACACTGAATAAATGAATAAGTAAATAACATACCTGAAGGACTGTCTCCTCCCATACTATCCAACCTACTGGTTAATATTGGCCTCTCAAGCCCTGCCTCTGTGTGGTCCAAAATTATGCAGAAATGTTCAATTTATCTCAAAAACAACTGCGACTCAAATTCACTCATGAATTCTGGTATCATTATTTTTCTTTCCAAAGCACAGTGCCCATTATTAAGTTACAAGTTGGAACAGAGTCCCCCCCCCCAAAAAAAAAGCTTAAATATCTTCCCTGTTTTTGATCATGTAATTTTAAAAAGTAAAATTATAAGTGAGGATGATTTGTACTGTTTTAATTAACTACAAGGCAAGGTTATTGTAAAGGTTAATTAAAATCTGCCTCCTATGACTGTGGGGAAAACACTTTATGATAAGTACTGCAAGAGGTACTGTGGTTTTCTGCTTGTGCACTAGAGCATTACAACTTCCATCAGTTTAACATAAAAAGACATGCACATTTCATAGTGCTTTACTCTAAAAACCTGATAATCAAAAACATTATCCTATCAGACATGTTAAAAATAAGCAAGAGACAAAAAGATGGGGGGTAAGCTTGTGTATATTTAGAGAGAGAGATAACTAACAAGCATGGGGTCAGTTTACACAGAAGCACTGGTGCATGTTTTAAAAATATGAAATGATTGTCGTTTGGTGATACAAAGCAAATGAGTTCCCTGGTTGCCCCACTGGTAGACAACAAAGGTTGTAATGTCAAGTATACAGGTTTTCCTTTTTGATTAAACTCCATCCTCAGAGGTTGACTCCTACAAAGATTTTTTTTTAAAAAAATCAGTTAATTACATTTCCGGCTTACCCGATGAACTTGGGAGCAAACAGAATTTAATTTTGAAAGTGTATCAAGGCTTTCTTTCTTCCTTTTTTCTTTCTCTTATCTTGGAGAGTCCCCTGATTACTGGAGGAAAATAGATCAAATAATAGAAGGCAGGATGTAGAAAAAAAATTCTGAGTCTTTTCAAGTTTTGTGCCTGAACTGTTTCTATGATGGCAGACCCAGGTTTTAGTTTGCATTAGAGAAGCAGTGTTTGGTTCGAACCTTTCTCTTTCTCCTCCTTTCTTGCAATCTCCTTAACTACCCATGACTTTCCTCCCAGCTAGGGTTTTGGATATGTGTTGGCCACCTCATCCGGATAGGCAACTGGAAAGACAGTGGTCCATTCTGCACAGCCCAAATAAGATGTCCTGGGATGCTAAAAAAGGCATCCTTGGAAGGCACTCTGCACAACTTTGTTCCCAAGATGTCCTCAGGATGCCTTATTTTAAGCTCAAGGCATCTTTTTTGGAGAATACTTCAAAGTACACCTTTCCCCCCTAAGCTGCCTGCAAGATGTCTCTTGCTTGGCTGTGTGGAATTAGGAGCTCAGGAGGCATCTTATTTTTCCTGCCTGTTTTGTTCTCTGGTTAGTTTCACTATTACCTTGTGCCTAAGATTTTGCACATTACCTTGTGCCTAAGAAGTGTGCAGCTGAAGAGATTTTCTCTGGCATCATTTGCTGAATATTGTCCCATATTGCCCCCAAACATTTGTTCTGCAGGATCTGATCCTGGGTGCCTTTTCAGCCCAAAGGTACATAGTTGTACTCAGCAGCAGAAGGCCATTGCTTTTACATCCTGCATGTGAGCTCCCAAAGGCACCTGGTGGGCCACTGCAAGTAGCAGAGTGCTGGGCTAGATGAACTCTGGTCTGATCCAGCAGGCTTGTTCTTATGTTCTTATGTTCTTATGATCCTGCTGATTCTGTCACTATATAGGGTCTTTTTGGGGGGTGGGGGGAAGGATCTATCTTTGAAGATGCACAGGAATGCATAAGAGAATCTTTGCTGCTCAGAAGACTCCCATTGAAAAGCTTTGGGACTGTAGAGGACACAAACATGATTGTGGAATGATGATAGATTATTTACATGTTGCTAATATTTGTATTGCACACATTGTAATTATATGTGAATGTATATTGTAAGCTGAAAGCATTATTTAAGTTTGAGATTCAATAAGTACTTTTGTATGCATGTAAACATAAGATTTCTTATTATAAAGATTTAAAATGCATTCCTGACTTAGGACAAGTGTGTGAGCCCTCGGGGTGTAAAAGTGGATTGGCTGTATTTATTCAGTGCACCCACCCCACATTTTTTGAATATGGTAAGTTCCTGGTGGGTAAGTTCCATTCTGCACAGCCCAAGATCTGGAATTACAACTGATCTGGAATTACAACTGATCTCCAGACTATAAAAATTAGCTCCCCTGGAGGAAATGGCCACTTTCGAGGTCTACTGTATTATACTACTCTGAGGCGGATTCTGCACGGGCAACTACAGAGGCTTTCCACTAGCATATATGATGCTGGTGGAGCCCCAAAGCCATTCACACACTGAGGTTTGAGCAGCCCCAGAGTGGCCATGGCCCATGAAGGTGCCTCTGCTCAGAGGCGCCTCTGTTTTGTTTCCTCACACTTACCTTTTCTCCATGCGGAGCTCTGCAAGAAGAGAAGGTAAGTGTGGGGAAAAATGGAGGCACTGAAAAGTGGTGCCTCCAACCTGGTGCCGTTTGCTTGGCACCGGCAAACAGCATTTCTCCGTGGTCGGGGAAGGGGGGAGCACTGTGCTGCCTCATTGTGGAGGTGGCAGTTATATGAATAGTGCCCCAGGGATGGCGTTTTTACTGTCCCCGGGGCACTATTTTTGGCCTGAGCGGAAGCCACCTGAGCTATGCCCTAAGCTCCACCCTCAAATCTCCAAGAATTTCCTAACACAGAATTGGCTACCTTGCACTGTTCTACAGCTGTTTGTGTGCAGACCAGAACACACCACTGTATAGTTCTACACTTAGCCATTGGACTAAGTGCTGGCATACCCACTTTGAATGCAGAAAGCCACAAATTATGTCCCTAGTATTTCTGGCAGCAGTGTCTCAAGTAAAAGGTTTTGGGGAAAGATCCCACCTTGTGCTAGCTTCTAGCCCAGTGTTTCTCAATCTGTGAGTCAGAATCCAAGAGTGGGTCATGAAGTTTCTGGAAGTGGGTCACATGCCATCCCTCACAAATGGCCCCTCCCACCCTTTGCACTCCTCCTCCTTTCCTCCTTAACAGCTTCTCAGATGCTCATCTTCCTTTGTAATGATAATGAGGGGGGAAACCATCTGCAAATTTTGTAAGAATAGTTGAAAGGGTGAGGGGAAGGTTGAAGAGCAGATGGAAGCTGGTCAACATGTCAAGGGAAAAAGCAGAGGAGGATAGAATGAGTGGGTTGTGTGCTGTTTTGGTGCACTCCTTCAGCAGCTCAACCATGTGGCCAGCCTGCTGCAGTGCCTTATTGCCCTTTATCTGCTGTGGGAGATGCACAGCAGTGGGCCCCTTGCTGCCAACATTTTCACCACCATCTGCCATCTTCACATAACTCATTAGCCCAGTGTCCCTCTCCTCCAAGCGTATCTCATCAAATTTTGGCTCTGATCCAGCTGGCAGAGGAGGAGGAAGAGGTAAACTCCCACTTGCTTGGGGCTCATAGTGGGGGCAGATGCACCCTTTTTGTGATGTTTGATGGTTTCTTTAAAACATCTAGCTGGGCTCTATAGAAGATGGAATGTTGGGACTGATGGTTGTCAAGGTCATGGTTTGACTGGGGCACAAAAAAAAAACCTTGGGCCAGCCCTGGATGGGTCACCATACAAAGTACATTTGGACTTATGGGAAGTGTCAGCATAGGCAACATTGAGATAGACTTGCTATCTGGCAACTGCATTTAATCACTGAAAGGAATGTAAAAATTAAAAGAAATATTCTGTTATGCCAAAGGCAGACTAAAATGAATCTAGATTCCAAGACTAAGAACTGATTTATCATATCACAGCTAATATAACACATTTTATTGCACCTTTTACTCTTCTTGTGCATTGAAAATCTCCTATGGAAATCTATTTTTTTAAGGCAAGAAAGATGGAATAGTACCATGCCTTCATCTTGCTTCCAAATTCAATTATACTTAAAAGAGTTACTCAGGAGGCATGCAATTTTGAAATCTCATTCAGTTGTGCCTTGTCAATATCTAGATCATCTGTATGGAACACAAGTAAAACAAAGATACATTTCCCAAAATGCAGCAATGTGTTCAGAATCCCTGCTTCTCAATGTAATAACATTAAATACTATTTATACTGTCCCAGGACTCAGGATTTGTCAACTTCGAAAAACTCAAATAGTGTTCATCGGCATGGGATCACTGCTTATCCTGATCTTGAAAGTAAGTGTGAATGAATTCTTAATCTCAAAACTGAGGGGAAAATATTGTGTCAGCTGATAACATAAAATAGATTAACACATGGAAAGATCACACATTTTAGTAATATACTAGTATCCTGTAGGCTCCAAAATAAAGGATGAGTTTGGATTTATACCTTACATTTCTCAACTGTATGGTGTCTCAAAGTGCTTAGAAATGCCTTTCCTTCCTCTCCCCACAACAAACACCTTGTGAGGTAGGTGGGGCTGAGACTGTTCAGAGAGAACTGAGACTGGCCCAAGGTTGTCCATCAGTCTCCATGTGTAGGAATGGGGAACCAAAACCTGGTTCTCCAGCTCTGAGTCCACTGTTTCAAACCACTACCCCATGCTGGGACCTGGATCTTATTATTTCCCTTGTATTTAACTCTAACTGCAATGGAGGGTGTCCTCTGCTATGATGTTGGCTTCCTCTACCCGTGGCACTTCTGCTCATACAAGGGCTCCTTAAAAAACACTGGTTGTATGCAAGTGGAAACACATGAAGCTGAAGTACAACAGTGGAGGAGCCAAACCAGAATATTTATGGGCATTTAACTAATAATAACATTTAGCGTTTGAATAGCACTTTTTGAGTTTAAAGCACTTCCACATAGTAATTCTTACAACAGTGCAACAAGGTAGGCCATTAATTTTTCCCCTTTATCACAGGTAGGTTGAAATGAGTGGCTTTATGGTTAACATGAGACTTGAACAGGTAACCTCCTGGTTACCTTGTAGCCACTGAATTCTACCAAAATGACAGCAATGAAAGAATGATGTGCTAACCACTGTCTTTCATTACTTATTTGTTCTCTAAACCTCATCTATGTTAGGGTCAGAGTTAAGGTTCTTTGTAGCAATGTATTAAAACTGTCTAAACTTAAATAAAACACCTGTCCACTATTTCCGTCATTATTCTAAGGTTCTTCAGTGATGTGAATAGACAAGTACCATTAGAAAGTAAAACAAAATTCATGACTTATTGAAATAAAGCTTTTCCTATGAACTGCTGTAAGAGGAATTCTCCTTCAGTATGCCATAAAAGGGTTATTGTGATAGCAGCAGCAAGCAATTGAATTGTCTCATCCGTGCTTATTTGTTTGAAAATTCCGAAGCTTGAAACTAGGGGTGTAAAAGAATTTTGCATGCTTGTCCATTTGGCTCAAACATTATTGGTTCAAGTGAGTTCTTTTAAATTGGGGGATAAAATGATAGCTGCTGTACATGTTTGGTTTACTGACGGACTTTGTTCAAACTTTTTTTGGGTTCAGTATTGGGGCCTTTCCCCACTTACCTTAAGCCCCGCGCTACTCTCTTCAAGTAGTGCGGGGTCCTTGGGCACTCCCCATGACAGGGGCAGCCACAGCGAAGCCACCCCGACGCTGCCACAGTCATGCCCCCTCAGCACGCGGCATCCCTGGCGCTGGAGAAAACGGCGCCTGTTGATGACCCCGCGCAGAGCAGCGCGCAGCATAGGGGGGATCGCTTCTTGTGGGGAAAGGCCCTTGGTGACTTTTGCTTGGGGGTTGGGGATTAAAAATTTTGCATTCTAACCTGAATCTTACTGACTGATTACTATTTTATAAGGTTGGTTACTTGAATGGTCAGATAATGTATCTTATGTAATGAGACAAGAACAATTCAAGGCTATAACACTATGGAAATGATGGATTTAATAGGAAATGCTTCACAGTCAGCTGGTTGTGGTGGGTTTTCTGAGCTGTGTGGCTGTGGTCTAGTAGATCTTGTTCCTAACATTTCATCTGCATCTGTGGCTGGCATCTTCAGAGGTGTATCACAGAGGGAAGTCTGTTACACACTGTGTCTAGTGAGAAGGGAAAGTTTAGTGGGGTATATTGTCCATGTCCCAGGGTGGGGAACCAATTAGTAAGTGTTTGAGTGGAATTTGCTATGCAAAGGTGTGGTTGAGTGCATTGTATTGTGGGTGGAGTAACTGATTGGCTCCCCACCCTGGGACAAGGGCAATATACCTTACTAAACGTTCCCTTCTCACTAGACACAGTGTATAACAGACTTCCCTCTGGGATACAGCTCTGAAAATGTCAGCTACAGATGCAGGTGAAACATTAGGAACAAGATCTACCAGATCACTTCCACACAGCCCAGAAAACCCAACACAACCAGTTGAACCTGGCCATGAAAGCCTTCGACAGTACGTTGCTTCATAGTCAGCTTGGGTTTTTCTGTTCCCTAAATAATTTGTTGCCATCTAAAAACTTAGTTTTGTTTGAACTTTATTACACAATGGCTCAGTTTTCTTAGGTAACTTTGAATTTTGACTTCACAGTGCCCAGTCCTCGGGGGAAAAAAAAGCACACATGTAGATTGCAAGTGGGGAAATTTTTTTCCCCTAACCTGCACTTGTTCTGGTTGTTTTCCCCACCCCCTTTAACATGTAACTCAGAATAAACCAACCAATGATAACTAATTGGTGTAAATCTGGCAATAAGTCCTGGTGAGAAAAGGGGATTCATTGTACAGTCTGGAAATGTTTACATATAAAGAAAGGTCTTAGCAGTCAGTCAGGGATTTATTCAGCTTTAATTTAATTTAATTATGAATTATGCAGGAGCTGGCACAATCTATACATCAGAAAGAATTATAATCAATTGGAAAAGTGCTAAACACAAAAGTAGACAAGCATAAAACAAGTATAAAACAGTTGATTGAACATCAGGAGATCAGTCAAGCTTAGATTTTTGCAGAAAGTATGTTTGGTTTTGGAAGTTTTGGTTCCTCAAGCCCTGAAGAATCCTAGAAAAAAACTGACCTTTGACAGTTGTGTGCCTCTCTAAGCCAAGTGGCAAGATGGGAACTAGATTCTGAAATGTTGGTGTTTCTTGATCAGGGCCATTGTGTTTGATCAGGCCCTATTTGTTTGACTCTCCAGGGTAATTGGTTGGCAGCTCATGCTTGGGGGTAGTAAATAAACTCTGCATAGTATAAGTAAAGCCTGCTAGATCAGACCATAGGTCCATGTCATCTAGCATACAGCCTCACAGAGCTGCCAACCAGTTGCCCCAGAGAGCCAAACAAGCAGGGCAAATATGCTAAGGTTTTCCCCTGAGCCTGATACAAAGACTGCAAACCCCCGCCCAAATGGGAATGCCCTAAATATACTCTGGGAGATGTCAGACAACCATTCCCCAGGATCACAGAAGCTCTTCTTATTAACATGATAGCAACATTACAGATTTGTGAATGATAACTGCTGCTCTTGAAAGATGGCTTGAATGGCTCAACAGAATACTTGATGAGTGTTATTGTTCTCTTCCAGCCTATTATTTCTTCTCTAGTATCCATGTCTTTCCCAACTAAATAATGCAAGTTGAAACTTGAAAACCAAACAGGGTTTGTAAGAGAGGTATCGCACATTCAGACAATCTATTGACCTCTGTTGGCTATCATGTGGTAAACCATAATGTATTGCCATTTAAGCTGACACTGTGAATTTAGTCTCCAGCTCAGATGTCAGGCATTGCTGAAAACTGTATAATTTTCAGTGACTTGTAATTTTTTTGACGTGGATTTTTTTTTTAAAAAAAAACAACTTGACATAGAAGTTAGCCTAGCAGACACTGAAGGGTCCATTTGCTGAAAGACAGAGGTCTCATCTTTTCTTGCCTTTACCATATTCTGTAAGCTTTGGTTGGGCAACGTATCCTCACTTGGTTATCTCATTTTGTTTGTGCAAAAAAACCCCTCCACATATTCAGGTTTGTACTCCACTATTCTGCTTAGTATGGTTAGAAGCCTTTCTCTGGCCTAAGGAACCTTCTTCCAAGAACGTGTTGGGGTTTTTTTGGAATAGTGCACACAGGCGTTTTTCCCATGGCCAAAATATCCCCAGGGGAAACCAGCATGGACGTGGGTAAGGGGGGGTTCTTGGGTTTGAACCCCCATTCATGTCCAAAGCTCCGCCCCTCCGTTTGTGAGTTTTTAAAACATTTTAGTGCTTTTTCAGTTTTTGGCCTGCAGGGGGCGCATTGTTTTGGCTAGCAGCACCAAACTTTCAGGGATTGTTTGGGAGACGCTCCTGATGATACTACCTGGGTTTGGTGAGGTTTGGTCCAGGGGGTCCAAAGCTATGGACTCCCAAAGGGGGTGCCCCATCCTCCATTGTTTCCAATGGGAGCTAATAGGAGATGGGGGCTACACCTTTGAGGGTCCATAACTTTGGACCCCCTGAACCAAACTTCACCAAACCTGGGTGGTATCATTAGGAGAGACTCCTAAAGATATTCTGACAGTTTGGTGCTTCTAGCTTAACAATTGCACCCCTGACAGCAGGCACCCCCCAAATTTCCCCAGACTCTCCTTTTAAATCCCCCCTTTGGCATGGATTTAAAGGGAGAATCTGAGGTCCTCAGCTTAGAAGAAGAAGAAGAAGAGGAGGAGGAGGAGGAGGAGGAGGAGGAGGAGAAGGAGAAGGAGAAGGAGAAGGAGAAGGAGAAGGAGAAGGAGAAGGAGAAGGAGAAGGAGAAGGAGAAGGAGAAGGAGAAGGAGAAGAGGAGGAGGAGTTAGGATTTATATCCCCCTTTCTCTTCTGTAGGAGACTCAAAGGGGCTTACAATCTCCTTGCTCTTGCTCCTTCACAACAAACACCCTGTGATGTGGGTGGGGCTGAGAGAGCGCCGAAAAGCTGTGACTAGCCCAAGGTCACCCAGCTGACGTGTGGGAGTGCACAGGCTAATCTGAATTCTCCAGATAAGCCTCCACAACTAGGGTTGGAGATTCGGACAGTCCAAATCTGGATTTTGACCGAATCTGCACTGATTCAGACAGATTCGGACAAGCAGGGGCCGAATCTGAGCTGTCTGAATCCCATCAGATCCCAATCCATGAGATTCGGATCACCAGCCGAATTGCGTTTTTATTTTTTTGGTGTTTTTTCACGTTTTGGTCTGCAGGGAGTGCATTTTTAAACATTTAGGCACTATAATTTCAGGGTATCATCAGGGGACTGTTCTGATGCTACCTCCCAAGTTTGGTGCAGTTTGGTTCAGGGGGGGCAAAGTTATGGACCCTCAAAAGGGGTGCCCCTATCCCCCATTCTTTCCAATTGGAGCTTAAGAGATGAGGGCTACCCTTTTGAGGGTCCATAACTTTGGCCCCCCTAAACCAAACTGCATCAAACTTGGGGGGTATCATCAGGACAGTCTCCTGATGATACCCTGAAATTATGGTACCAATACATCTACAAATGCGCCCCCTGCAGGCACCCCCAGAAATTTGTCCAAGATTCTTTGTTCTGCAGTGACTTAGCTGCATTGCTGTCAATGGCGAATTTCTGATAGAGGGCTGTGGAGTGCACATTTCTCATGGTAAACCCACAAAACTTTCAGGGTATCTTCAGGAAAGTCTCTGGATGACACCATCCAGGTTTGGGGAACTTTGCTTCAGAGGGCAGTGGGAGATGAGCCCTACCCTTTTTGGGTCCCATAGAATTGAACCCCCTGAAGCAAAGTTCCCCAAACCTGGATGGTGTCATCCAGAGACTCTCCTGAAGATACCCTGAAAGTTTTGTGACCATACCTTCAGAAATGTGCACCTCACAGCCCTCTACCAGAAATTCCCTATTGACAGCAATACAGCTAAGTCACTGTAGAACAAAGAATCTTGATCAAATTTCTGGGGGTGCCTGCTTGGGACACATTTTTAGATGTATAGGCACCAAATTATCAGGGTATCATCAGGTGACTGTCCTGATGATACCCACCAAGCTTTGTGCAGTTTGGTTCAGGTATGGACCCTCAAAAGGGGTGCCCCTATCCCCCATTGTTTCCAATGGGAGCTGATAGGGGATGGGGCTACACCTTTGAAAGTCCATAACTTTGGCTCCCCTGAACCAAACTGCACCAAACTTTGGGGGGTATCATCAGGACAGTCTCCTGATGATACCCTGAAATTGTGGTGCCAATATGTCAAAAAATGCGCCCCCTGCAGGCACCCCCAGAAATTTGTCCAAGATTCTTTGTTCTACATCTACACAATCCATTGCTGTCAATGGGAAATTTCTGGGGGTGCCTGCAGGGGGCACATTCTTAAGGCTAGCAGCACCAAACCTTCAGGGTATCATCTGGAGACTGTCCTGATGATGCCCCCCACGTTTGGTGAAGTTTGGATCATGGGGGCCAAAGTTATGGACTCCCAAAGGGGGTGCCCCATCCCCCATTGTTTCCAATGGGAGCTAATAGAAAATAGTGGCTACCACTTTGGGAGTCCATAACTTTGGCCCCCATGATCCAAACTTCATCAAACTTGGGGGGCATCATCAGGACAGTCTCCAAATGATACCCTGAAGGTTTGGTGCTGCTAGCTTTAAAAAATCTAGTTTGTGTTTTTCACCCCTCCTCCACATGAAGCCTGCTGGAGTGAGTGAGCGGTGAAAAACACAAACCAGAATTTTTAAGCTAGTAGCACCAAACTTTCAGGGTATCATCTGGATACTCTCCTGATGATACTACCCAGGTTTGGTGAAGTTTGGATCAGGGGGGCCAAAGTTATGGACCCTAAAAGGTGTAGCCACATCTCCTATTAGCTCCCATTGGAAACAATGGGGGATGGGGCACCCCCTTTGAGGGTCCATAACATTGGTCCCCCTGATCCAAACTTCGTCAAATTTGGGGGCGGGTGTCATCAGGAGTGTCTCCAGCTGATACCCTGAAAGTTTGGTGCTGCTAGCCTTAAGAATGCACCCCCTGCAGGCACCCTCAGAAATTCCCCATTGACAGCAATGGATTGTGTAAATGTAGAACAAAGAATCTTGGACAAATTTCAGGGGGTGCCTTCAGGGGGTGCATTTTTTTGACATATTGGCACCAAAATTTCAGGGTATCATCAGGAGACTGTCCTTATGCTACCCTCCAAGTTTGGTGAAGTTTGAATCGGGGGGGCAAAGTTATGGACCTTCAAAGGGGTAGCCCTAATCTCCTTAGTTCCCATTGGAAACAATGGGGGATAGGGGCACCCCCTTTGAAGGTCCATAACTTTGGCCCCCTGATCCAAACTTCACCAAACCTGGGGGGTAGCATAAGGATAGTCCCCTGATGATACCCTGAAATATTGGCGCCAATATGTCAAAAAATACGCCCCCTGCAGGCCGAAACGTGGAAAAACACTCAAAAAAATTAAAAAACACCCCAAATTCCTGGATTTTCCCACAGATTCGGCCCAGTCCGAATTTGCAAGGTTCGGAATTCGGCCAATCCGAACCCATTGATCCGAATTTGGGCCGAATCCGAATTGGAACAAATCTGGCTGGTATTGACCAACCCTATCCACAGCTCAAGTGGCAGAGCAGGGAATCAAACCTGGTTCCTCCAGATTAGAATGCACCTGCTCTTAACCACTACGCCACATTGAAAGTGATGCTGTTTTAGGGTGGGGGATAATCCACCCGAAAACAGCATCACTTTCAATGTTGTTTAACTAGGGACCCCAGATTCTCCCTTTAAGGTGGATTTAAAAGGAGAATTTGGGCTCTCTAGTTTAAACACCATTGAAAGTGATACTGTTTGGGGGTGGATTCCAGCATCACAGAGGCTGCTGGGGGGGTGTGTGTGTGCAAAACTCAGAAAACTCCCTCTATGCCTCTGCCCAGAGGGGAGGGGCAGGGGAGTCTGCCATCCCCGACCTCGGAGAGCTGCTTTTATAAGCGCTAGGCCAGGAGCAGGGCTTGGGGAGGCGTGGCCATGCCCTAGGGGCGGGTGGGGTGTGGCCCCACCCCTGACCCCCCCCCATAAAAAATCTATACCTACATCCCTGGAAACCAGGATAATACATACTGGGATGTTTCTTTCTTGGTTTCTCCCACCATACAGCAGCCTGGCAGCACATTCAGGCCAGGATGAAGAACTCCAGGTGATTCTGCATGGCCCACGGTTTGCTTTCATTTTCCTCACCGACATTGCCGTGCATGTGTGAACTGTCCTGTTTTTTTGCCATTCTGATCAGCTGCAGCCAGCAAGGTGGGAAAAATAAACCAGTCTGTCTTCCACTGTGTTTGCCTGGGAGCAGGAGTGGCATGGCTTTTTTAAAAGAACCCCCAATTTCATCGTTTTTTGAAAGGCGCAGAATAAGGAAAATCTCATGGGGCAGGTCGAGTTAGGCCCAGAAGCCATGCGGAAATCATGGCCGAACCGGGATGATTCACCTTCTTATCCCAGGATATATTGTCCATGGGGAAAATGCCAATGAGGGACATATACATAGCGTTGCAAGATGTTGTTGGCCGCAAGAAGGGAAATTCTTGGATATTTGGAGGCAGAACTTGGAAGGGTAAAGTTTGGGGAGGAAACCAGATGTGATTTCATATAGCCCACCCTCCAAAAATACTGGAGATAAAGTGTAATTATTGGGGTGTCTCCAGGCCCCACCTGAAGGCTGGCAACCTTACTGGAAAATGGCAGCCCGAATGCAGGAAAAAACAATCTCATATGATGGTCATTCATCTCCTGTAGATGTATAGATAGGTCTTTCATGGCCTAAGGCCCACTCTGCATGGTACATGACACCGGTGCAGCCCTGGGGCCATTCTTACACTTGTGTGTGGGCATCCTGGGAGCTGCCGTGGCCACACATCTGCATGGAGGCTCACCACTTTTTTTTTAAAAAAAAACACTTACCTCCTCTTCCCTGTGTAGATTTGTTGGGCCAAGGGGAGATGCCTCCATGGCCCTGGCAACTCCCCAGGGGTCAGTGGGCAGGAGGCATGTTCCCTCAGCCCAACAGACCTATGCAGGGAAGAGGGATAAGTTTTTTTTTCAATAGTGGCGCACGGAAAAGCAGCAATGGGCACCCGGTGTCCTTCGCTCGGCACTGGCTGCATGTCACTGTTTTTCAAAAGACTTGCTAAACTAGTGAGTCAGAAAAACACCATTGTGGGGGGAGTATGCCACTGAAGCAGTGCAAACTTCTCCCCCACAACGGCATTTTTACCGGCAGCACACTGGTCTTTATGTCCTGTGCGGAGTGGACCACTACGAAGCCAAGTTAAACTACTGACTTAACTTGTTAGCAATCTTCATTTCAAAAAATGTCATTAAATTTGCATTTTTTTTACATTTAAGTTTATCTTATCCTTATAAAGTTTTCCTGACTTATGAGAACTTGTAAGAATAAGGTGGATATATAAAATGAAAAAAAATTCTATCAGTAGTAGCCTATGAAAGTGTAGTGGTGTCAACTTTTTTGTGCTTTCATATATAGTGTAAAGCTGACTTTTATATCAAAGCAAAATATCTCACTTTGTAGTTTTCCATATGGTCCCTAGGACACTTTTAAAATAAAACAAAGACATCAGAGGGATTTGATGAGGTTAAATGCACACCGTTTTTAAACTTAATTGAGTGTTGAGCAATGTTATAGTTGATGCTGTCAGATACCTTATTTTTAGTTTGTGATAAAGTTCCCATGATATTCAGAATTTTGTGAGCATTTCCTTGTTCACTGGAGTGATGAGGAAAACAATGTAAGCTGAACAAAACAGAAGTTTAGTGGCATTTTAAAAACAAAATTTCCAGAGTATACTCTTTTGTGAGTCCAATCTTGCTTTGTCGTATACCATGGTACATTTGCCAGAATGTAAATCAAAGCCCGTATGACAAGTATCTATCTGTCCAGGAAGGAATACAGAGCAGAGCCTCCAAAACAATACTAAACATCAAATCATGTCCATGTGGACCAAAGCTGTCCCTAAGAAAGGCAATTCCAGAAATGGTTTAGAGCTTTAGTATTCAAGCATACTAGTGTCTTCAACTGGACTTGGAAGCTGACTAGAAATCTGTGATGCTGGTACAGTATTGGTATCAATCAGTATTGAAGCTGTAACATTTTTCATTGGTTTTGAACACTTCCAAGACCTTCCCTCATGGAGAGCTTCAGATAATCTAGATAGAAAGAACATGATTGTGATCATTTACCATCAGGCCATATGTTCTGCTTGGAAGCTGTTGGGAACCAGGGACTTACCTTCCAACTCACAGCATCATCCTTCTGTTCATTTCTCAGGTTTTCCATCCTGCTGTTTCTCCAAAGCCTTCTTAGTTGCTAAGTTCTGGGAAAGACTGCAGCAAAGCTGAGGTGTCACCCAAATGGACTGGAAAGCCCAGATCTTCCTGGTCCCATCCACTTTAACACCATTTCTCTATCACAATGCCCCAGCCATTCCTCCACCACCACTGGAGGGTTTCTGGAATAAAATTTGTCAGTTGATATTTTGTTACAGTATTATAATATTATAACAACCTATCATATTCTGTTAATTCCTTCCTTCCTTCCTTCCTTCCTTCCTTCCTTCCTTCCTTCCTTCCTTCCTTCCTTCCTTCCTTCCTTCCTTCCTTCCTTCCTTCCTTCCATCCTTCCATCCTTCCTTCCATCCTTCCATCCTTCCATCCTTCCATCCTTCCATCCTTCCTTCCATCCATCTAGCCCTTTGTGGAGATATGCCTTTCCCTGGTATTTCCTCAAGGAAAGTGGCTAGAAACCTAATTCAAAAAATAAAGTTGAAATTCAGATAATATGATAGGTAGGTTGCTATAACATCACAACCCTATAACAATATGTCAACCTCTGATGAGAGGAGAAAACAAAAACAAAACCTAGCTTCCTCCACAGTATGGGAGAAAAGCCATTGCAGGAGCATGCTAGAAAAAGACAAGGAAACCTGCTATACAGAAGCCCCATGGCTCTTGAGCTGTACTAGCAATCAAACCAGTAATCGAAAAACCTCCCAAGCCCACTGTTGTGTAGAAAACACCAATGACCAGATGTGCTTAAGAATGTTAGTTCAGTTCTCCCCCCCTTTTTAAAAAAATAGCAGCAACCGAATCACCGGGTGCAGCCACTGCGGCTATGGTGAGCAAGGAGGCAATAAGGGTGCTTGCAAAAGGCATTGCTTGAGACCAAGCATGCACAAGCTTTGCAGCGATTGGCTCCAGGCCTAAATGGCGGGAGGAGCCAAAGTATAAGAAGGTGCCACACCCTGAGCTCGGCCTTCTTGGCAGCCGAGACTCAGCAGCGGCATGGCTTACCCACCCTCCCTATTTGGTTTACGTTTTTGATTTAGTATTGTGTAAAATCTTGTCGCAGCCCGGCGGTTGGCGATGGGATCGCAACGTCTGGGGAGAAGCAGAGCCATCCGGCTGGTCTTCTCCCATGCTTGTGCCCTACAGAAGGGCCAGGAGGTGTGGCAGGCCGGTAGGCAAGCCGGTAGGCTTAGCCGGTGCCCGACACCCCATGGAGTGGGGTTGGGTCGGGCTGGTAGGCGGCTGGTAGGCTTAGCCGGTGCCCGACACCCCAGCAAGCTTGGGGAGGATGGTGGGTTGGTAGGCGGCCGCTAGGCTTAGCCGGTGCCCGCCTCCTCAGCAATTGCAGGAAGGGTTGAGCTGGGGGTTCGCCCCTGGGGCTCCCGGCTTCCTGCGGTGGTTCCCAATGGAGGATGTTGCGACCCATCTGCTGCCCAGCTTCTCTTGTATATAGTGTATATAGTTATATATAATTATGTTAATAATTAATAAATTGGGCTGTGGCCCAATCCATTTTTCCAAGCCTGTCGTGGTTGTGTGGTCATTTGCTGGAGGAAGTCTCACCATCTGCACGCAAAAGAAATTATAATGGTCAGTTAGCTAACATACCTCCTACAAAAGGACAGGCTTATGTGGGGGAAATGAATACAATATGCAGAGGGGGAAAGAGCCTTCAGTAATGTATAATGGGCTCTGGTTAGTGATTCAGTCTGTGCTCCTTAGTATGAAAATGGATATGTCACAAGTGCTCCAGAGAGCCCCTATTTTCATCAGTGAAACATTGAAGAGTATGTTACAAGTTATAGGGATGCCTGCTATGTGTAACATCTTATTTATCTGAATAATACATACTGCATCCCTCATATCAGTGTAAATCTCTGTAATCAGGGAAGCCTTTTGAATGCCATCCAAGCTTTTGTACTCAAAGAGCTTGTGCTGCAAACAGAAGCTGGTATATAACTAAATGCTATCCAAGGCTCAATATAGCCATTCAAGTATCAGCTTTTCCCACCAACAAGCTATTATTTGGAAAGCCCTTGGATTCTCTGCTTTTTTAGTAGTTATGATTTAATCCATCAGCCACTGACCTCCAACTAAGCCTTCAACCTAACAAGTCGATGCACAAACTAAACCTGCATGCAATGTAAATCCCTAATATTCTCATCTGCGACCAAATGCAAGCTGAGAGAGGTATTGATCATGTAATTCGTTCTGCTGTTTCTGCATGAAAGATCACTAAAAATGCTGGAACCCTAATGGCACACCTGATACCACATCAGTAATGGTAGCAAAAAAATTAGATTCCCTTCCTTGACAACTGTTAAATGAAAGAATCCCAAGACAGTCCGCTAAGAACAAACTGAATGCCAAAGTCATGATCTGGGAACTAGCATGCTTGGCCAATCTTAGCATTTGTACAATTGGTCCCAACTGGCATTCTGCCCACTCTACAGTGCTGCAAGATGAATTCAGAGTCTCCAGAGATGCTGGATTTTTCCAGGCTAGATCACGTAAGGCTTGAATAAACTGGACAGTAGCAGCTATAGAGAGGATTTGCACATTAAAAATAACATACACTTTAGCTCTCTGTAGACTGTATCACTTCAAACTTCGGGTAGGAAAATGTAAATCTGAATACACCTGTCTATTTTCCATGTAAACAATTCTGGAGAAGGAGGAATCACAGATCAATAGACCAATTCAGATGTTTTCATTTGTCTTATACTAGCAAAGGATATGATTATTCTATGCTTTGTTTTTTTAGCGTAATTCAGATGTTATCTGCATGTGCCTGTAACATCGGCTTATACAATCTGTCGGCCATGCACACTCTTGTCTTCTTTCGCTTAATTTTTTTTTTGCTTTCATTTTGGGCATTATGTCTAAACTGCAAACAACATGATTTATTCCCACAAATTAGGATTCCAACAATTTCAAATCAGAGTTTGCTGATTTTGTATTCTTTATGCTCATCTGGCATAAAAGAATGTTTAATTAAATGTTTAATGAAGCCACTGACATGATTTTATAAGAAAAATCCCTGTTATTAAAAGAACATGTTTGTGTTATAAAGGTAATGATGGGTGGGAAAGTGGCATAAAGATCTTTTGAATAAATAATATGTATATTTTTTTAAAAAATGGAAGAAACTACCAGATCGGGAATAAACATTCTAGCATAGGTCTTGTCCTTGGTTTGTTAGAGCTCTATATGCAGAGATTTTTTTATGAGATGGAATATTCCAGCATGCAATGTTTTTTGCATAGTCAAGGAATACAAGATATAGGATTTTTTCTGAATATACAGAGAAATTTCTAGTCATTACCATAAATAACAAATAAAGTGCATGTTTTCACAGTTGCTAATGCTAGGCATGAATACTGTAAGATGACTATACTTGGTGTGCCCCCACCCCCCACATTTAATTATAGGTATGTAATTTCAATGAAACAGGCAAATGTAGAAAAAGGGAAATTGCTTTTGACATTGTACAGTACTTAAACGGATGCATAAAAATAGTAATTATAATATTCTGTCTTACAGTACAAATTTCTCTATATGAGAAATCACTGTTTGCTCTCCCAAGTGGGAAATGGAATTAGTGTGGGAAATTAGTCTGTTCTTCTAAGACAGCAGTGATAACTTGTTTACTTCTTTCTTCACTATTCTGAAGCAGTTTGTGACAATAAGAGATGTCACTGGGAATTAAATGGGAGCTACAGGTTTGGGGAATCATAAATCACTATAATGTAGCTTTACAAAGGGTTTTTTGTTCTTCGCTTTTGATGGACTTTCAAAGAGAAGAAATAAAGAGACTTGCTCAGGGAAGAAAAACCTGGTGTGATCTAAGTTGACAGCCATAAAAAAGCAATAGTTTACATATGTCCAATATAGATGTCACTTGGTGGGACAGTGGAGAATAGGGTTGAACTCATCCACTAGCAATCTTTGAGAGCTTTTTATGGATAGAAACTGGGGAGGGGAGTGCCACAAACACTGTAATATCATTTCTGGTTGAGTGACCCAATGTGATGACATAGTGATAGTAATGCTGTAATAATTCCCTGAATATCTGGCCCTTTCCGCACAGGCATAATACAGCGGCCCATGGATGGCAAAAACGCTGTCCCTGGGTTGCTGTTTGCACAGGAGGTGCTGCTGCATTGCAGCAGTGATGTCATGGCCACGTGGGAGCAACGTGAAGCCGCCCCTGTTAACCTCGCTAAATAAGTGAGGTTTTTCCAAAGCACCGTCTTCCCGTCGGCACTGACGGGAAGATTCTGCTTTCTCCCCTCCACTCACTGTCCCATCCACCATCAGAGCTGTAGAGCCCCGCCCACACTGCCCTCCGACCCCTGGAGGTCAGAGGGCATTGTGGGCAGGTCCCTGCAGCCCTTCAGAGCGACACTGGATGGGACAGTGAGTGGAGGGTGGTGACCGGAGGCAGCTCCATATGGAGCCGCGTCTCTGGCTGAGGGGAAAGTCAGGGCCGCTATGTTCCCCGAGCCTCCACTGGCATGAATCATGCTGGTGGAGGTGCATTTCTGCCGGTGTGTGGAAAGGGCCTCTGTGGCAAATACAATAGAGAAATTCCTAGAGCATCACAGATTCTGTGATGTCACTGGCAGCTACTCAACCAAAAGTGGCACCATGCTGTTTTTAACATCCGCCCCCATTCCCCCCCCTACTGCTCTGTGGACTGAGATCAGGAGTTGGAGTGCAGGGACAGGAGGCAGCTTGCTGGGGTATGCATCACAGCAACCCTAGTGCAAGATCAGTGAGCATGCTTAAGGTTTATTACCCCCTTTTCTTTATGGAGTTGCAGCTGAAAATATCTTATCTCTGTGAAAATCAAGGTGACATTTTCAGTCCTCCCCCCCTCTTATGTATATCAGGGGCACAGTGTACTTTATGTGTACTTACAAATACACATATAAACACAACTAGCTAATGTATTGTTGAATGATCCTCTGAAGATACCAGCCACAGATGCAGGCAAAACATCAGGAGGGAATGCTACCAGAACATGGCCATACAGCCCAGAAACCACACAACACCACAACTAGCTAAGTTTGTGTATATATATCTTTATCTGGAAGAGTAACCAAGCATGCCAGTAGCCATTCTTGAACCTTTTTGGCAACTGGGCTGTACACATTAGATAATTTAGACCGTACATGGACCTAGCAGGTTTAAAGCAGATTTGCACTTCAGTAGTCAATAAGCTTTGAGGTCAATAATTGTGGAATGGTGTAATTCTGCTTAAAATTGATTTATAAGCATTTTCATCCCAATCCATCTTGAACCCAGTGCACATGGAAAGAGATTTCCACACACGGTCAGCTGCAACATCTGCAAACCACTGTTGTACATGCAGTTCCCCATATTTTAAAAAGTCCTATGTGCATATTCAGGTTTTGCCACCTTGGTTTATATCAGGTTTTCAACAGTGGTACTGATAACTTCAGAAATGAGAATAGGGGCTAAATTCAGGTCCAGAGACCCAAACAGTCTGTCTCTAATAATCTGGAAATGTTTGCAGGAAGCCCTGATGTTTGGATGCTATTTCTGATTGTCAAGATTTGTATATGCACTGGCCTACTGCTATTAAATTGAATAGTAGACAATTCAAATTTTGTGCATTCAAACTTTCTAAGTTTCCTGAGTCTCAGTTTGAAGATCACATCATTCTGCCACAACTGAACATTCGCATTGTTGATAGCTCTCACAGTCCCACTCCTAATATATACAATGAAGGTTGTCAGTCAAACTTGATTATTGACAGGCTTTGCCAAAAAAAATATGTAGCTAGCAGACAATGACTTGGGAATCATTTCTCATGTTCATTTATAGTCTTCCTCATGCAGACTGCAAGACAGATGGCTTCAAGTAGGAGTGAGAGCACACAATAAATTGCAAAAAAAAGAAGAAGAAAACCCTAACATCCAGCTCTTAAAATGAACTTTGGCTTCTACCAAAAGTCACCTATTATTTTTAATGAAGCAATTCATAAAACTTTTATTGACATAAAATAGAGCTGATAGAAGGGAAGGTGCAGGCAGGGGAGCTGTTTTACCTGATTCATTTAGCACTGAATTGAGTACTTAGAATTGTTTGTCAAACAGTTGGCAATTAATCTAAAATACCGATGGCCATATATTTACCCTGGATGTTCCATGTGATTCATGAGCATCTCCTCAGCCAACTTTTTTGAATTTTCACCATCTTTTCTCAAAAGTGAAAGGAAACTTTAAAGATGTAAAGATAAAGTTTTGTTTTTCAGAGCCTTGGGAATGTCAGGGAGTCAAGCTGGTCCTAGCCAGAAATCTACCCTTTCTATAGGGTACCCTTCACTTGAAAAGACAGGCTCTGATGTCCCAAATTTTACCCACAACATTGTGTTCAAAACAGTCATCATGCGTACCAGTGTGATATGTCTTATTTGGTAAGTGGTTTGTCAGGGTTGGCAATCATGACTAAGTAGGTAAATGAACCAGCAGGCCTGAGTTGGTGAGTCAACTTGTTCTGAGCTGAACCTGAGGAGAAAGATAGATAGCAATGTAACTGGACATCTAGATTTCTGCAAATCCAAGCTTCATTTTTTTAACATTTATTAAGTGAAAAGTACTCAATTTGGATCAGGACCATGGATCGTGGAGAGAATGGGTCTAATAGTGCCATCCTATACAGAATTATGCCTAAAATTATTCCTAAGTCCATTGATTTCAAATGGTGCTGATTTTGATTTTCAAAAGCACGCATCTCGAAAATTTTGTCGGTCTCTAAAGTGCTTCTGAACTCAGACACTGCAATATAGAGGTTTAAACCAAACTGTTGATGGATCTGTACTTTCAGGTTTCTCTATGAAACTCAATATCTGCCAGATAAATGAAACTGAAGCAAATTAAGGTCCCACGGTTTCCCCTTCCTAATACAGGTCATAGGAGAATCTTGGCTGCGTACTCTGACAGATAACTCATTTGCACATGACACCATGGTCTATTTCAGGTCATACACTGTAAATTACTTAGTATGATGTAGCTTGTAGCTTGTAGGAGATTACATAGTCAGTAAAGATCACAGTCTGCCAAACTCTTTTTTTGAAGCTATTCCTTTAAACGCCACTTATCCACAGTAGGACAAGAACACAGTAACATTCCGCAAAGCTAAGAGGCTGATAGAAGTTAGCCTTAAAAATAAAGCCAAATTAAAAATAGATAAAAAGACTTTCTTCCCTCTGAAGACATCTCCTCCCCCCTTCAGCTTTGTACTTTTTGATAATATTCTTAATGTCACAGATGTTAATCACACTTCTTTTTCTTTTGTGGTTCCAAGACAGACACTATAAATCACATAAGGTACATTAATGCAAAGACTGGGTCAAGTGGATATAATAAATCAGCTTCAAAAGACCTTTAGTCTTTCCAATTCCCCACATTTGTTCTATGGATTTAATTAGATTGATTGAAGCTTTAAAGTGTAATCTTGTGCAAGCTAATTTTGGCTTTTGTTGGACTGTCACTCGCAGGGGTTTATAAGATACACATTTCTAGAAATGTTAAAGTATTCAGGAGGACAATTAGCTGATATTTGAAGGCAGATGGATATCACCCTTATTGTTGCTGGATTCCTTCCTGCTTGAGCAAGATACAAAACAAACCTCAATTTCTTTTCTCCAACTAAGGGTACGATAGTGGTCCTTTTCAAAAGACCAGTGAATGGACTGAGAACTAGGGCTTGGCTTTTTCCCTCTATTTCTGTTGCTGAACTCTACTCATCTGTCTGATACTCTAGTCCTTCACAGATGTTGCAGTTCTGTATACCAGGAGCTTACCAAGTTCATTTTTTTATTTGACAAAACTTATATCCCACCTTTCTGCCCTCATAATGATCACCAAGGTGGCTAATGAATTAAAGCATAAATAATAAAATAATGTATTGTCAATGGCCGTGTTCTAGCAGCATTCTCTCCTGACATTTCGCCTGCATTTGTGGCTGGTATCTTCAGAGGATCTGATAGTAGGAAAGCAAAGCAAATGGAGTATAAATACCTGTGAGTAACAATGAAGATGGCAAGGTCAATAGACGAGGGCATCTGGATAGAAGTAGCCTGGCATGCGAGTCACAATGAAGTATGTAGCATTTGAGTAACAGTGAAGATAGCAAGACAGTCAAGACAGTGACTAATCAGCTCTACACAAACACAGGATGATTATAGACAATAAACAATCAAAGGGAACAAAGGTCGGGCTATTTCTATTCAGATGCCCTCATAGGTATATAAACTCCACTTGCTTTCCTTTCCTACTATCAGATCCTCTGAAGATGAATTGCATATTACAGAATGCCCAGGTTGGTTATGGGTTAACCATCTTTTGTAACAGACATGAGTTATGGGTTCTCCTCAAGTCCCATGTGTGTGGTGCACAACTGAGATTGGGACTGAGTTCAACATGAAATGAGGGCTTCATCCTTCCCACTTGTGTCACTTTACTGACACAAAATGCTCCCAGGGACTGCAACTTGGCAGACTGATTACAAATTGTAATTGGTGAGACTAGAGCCACTTCTGCACAGCAAATGTATAATGGGTTGCAGTCGGGATAACCTATTTTCCTATTTTCACATTCACATGCATCTGTGCAGGTAGTGATTGGAGCCCACAGAAACAATCTGGGTTGCTGTCGCACCTTTGCACAGACGCGTCTCTTTTGTTTCATTTACTTCCCACCGATGCGTAGCTATGCAGGCATGCACAAATTAATCCCACAGTCATGCTGATGTCTCATGATATGACCACCTGCATAGCTAAGCAGATGTGAACTGCAATTTTTTTAAAGGAAAATGGAGGTGAATAAAGCGCCTCCTGCCCAGGTGTTTGCTTGCGAGCTGCTGCAACCTGGGATTTCTTAAAAGTCTCGCTAATAGCGTGATTCTCAAAAAACCCGGTTTGAAGGTAGGGATGGCAGACTCGTGTTAGAGGCAGGATCAGGGCGAAGTCTTCCCCCCCCCCAAAAAATGTTTTTTTAACCATCCTACATGCATGTTTATTGGCCCATACGGAAAGGGCCTTGCAGTTAGTTGCTGTTAGTTGCTTTCTAAGCACCTTGACTTCAATTGATTTGCAAGGGTGTAACTGTGTTTAGGATTGCACTGTGTGACAGATAATTCCATAATTTGAAAAAAAAAACATTTTTCCCTTCCCACGCAGAGTGATAGTTTCTCTTGATTAATTTTCTCCCACAATTTCTTCAGTATTTCACAAAAAGCACATATATTGAGGATTTGCTAATATATTCATTTATTTAAATATACTCAATTGATTCAATGATGGATCAGTTAAAAGGCAAATAATTGAGCAGATTTTTTTTAAAAGCACTTGACAGCTCTGATAGAAACAAGATCATATGGTGTATTAGATGTCTTGGTGATTAGTACGTTCCTATAATTAATTTTTATGCAAACATGTCACAGTTCATTTCTGAGCAAAATATGGCATCAACCTAACCAAATTGGAATATTTTAGAATCTTTTAGCTATTCGTAGCTGAAAAGAATTCATGATGCATGCTAGATGGCTTGGGCCCATATGTTGCTTCTTTTGTCTCTTGCTTCCCCTTTGGAGACAGAGTTATATTTAAAAATAAATGTGAGAAAACAATGTAATAAAGTTACAACTGCTCATGCAGTAATTATGATGTTTTCAAGAAAAAAATGCTGTTCCTTTTGAGGCAGTTTGACACCTTTGTAATGAATGTGAAGAAACAACAAATGTTATAATTAGGAGGTTTCTCTGCATGATTTAATTTAGACTATTTAGGTGGCCTTTTAAAAACCTCTCTCTCTCTCTCTCTCTCTCTCTCTCTCTCTCTGTAAGGATAATGCAGTTGGGTTGCATGTAGCAGTGCCAAATGAATACCCTTTAAGGCAAAATAATAGGTTTTCTACTGATTCAACAAGTATGATATAAGCCAAGGGTAGCCAACATGACACCTGGGGCACATGTCACCCACTAATATTTTCCTTGGCGCCTAGTGAGCTTTTCAGAGAGTATGTGGAGCCATTGTAAGACAGGACTTCTTATCTGCTGCCTTCATTCAAATTAAAAGGTTTCCCTTGGAGGAACAGGAAGAGTGATAAGTACCCCAGGTCTCCTTAGTCAGAGCATTATCCTATTCCCCCCACAGGCCTTCCTTTTTTCCAGGAGGTATAAAGTGTAGCTGGCCAAGTCTCTGTTTTAGCCAAAAACTTTCTGCTTACCTCATTTTCCTACTAGTGCTTCCAAGACTGGTTGGAGAAATATAAAGGAGAAAGGCGTGGTGGTATACCAGTTCATGATGTGACTTGCAGTGAAAACTGGATGAAGAGAAGAAGAAGAGTTTGGATTTGTATCCCCCCTTTCTCTCCTGTAGGAGACTCAAAGAGGCTTACAATCTCCTTTCCCCCCCTCACAACAAACACCCTGTGAGGTGGGTGGAGCTGAGAGAGCTCCAAGGAGCTGCGACTAGCCCAAGGTCACCCAGCTAGCGTGTGTGGGGGTGTACAGGCTAATCTGAATTCCCCAGATAAGCCTCCACAGCTCAGGCGGCAGACCTGGGAATCAAACCCGGTTCCTCCAGATTAGATACACGAGCTCTTAACCTCCTACGCCACTGCTGCTATTATGTGATATCATAATGTCAGGGGAGACATTGAAGGATTCAATAGAAGTAAAGACTAGGACTAAGATTTTTCCCCTTGTACTTTGAGAGGAAAAAATCTTACTTAATGGTTTTTGGAAACAAAAAAGACTGAAATGGATATGACATGAAGTGGCAAAGGAGAAGTGGGCAGAGTCACAGGACAGCAGTGACAATTGAGAGTCATATAGCCAAAAGCTATATGGGGAATGCTGGTGGGGAACTAGGGGCACAAAATTGAGCCAAAGTTAGCTTTAGGCCTGAGAAGCTGAAATCATACCTCATTCAGCAAATGTATTTTAATCTATTTTACTTTTATTGGAGTTCTGTAATGAAGTCATTAGGTGTACATGGAAATTACAACAGACCTCTGACTTAACTGATACCATTGGTTGTGCTTTTTGGCTGTTTAGAAAGCTCTCCATGACTGGAAACTTTTCAAAACTACAAGCAGGCTGACACAATGTTTGTCTATCATGAGGCACTGGTATGTCTTAACTTCTCTCTTCCCCAATCTTCTAATATTTCTCTGGTTGTCCCCATTTTATTTTCCACTGTAATTCCTTCTCATTTTTACCCTGGTTGGGGGAGTTAAAGATACTTAATAGTAGAATGGACAACCTCTGTTCATATTTTGAAGGGGTGTGTGTTGTTGTTGTTGACAAGTTAATATTTCCCAAGAAGATATCAAAGTATTGAAAGGGTGAGCCATGCTGGTGGAATTTCTAGAAGCATCTCTCTGATCAAAGTGGGCAATAAAATATTGGGCTAGAGAGAGCTCTAGTGTAATTCAATAAGATTCTAAATGTGAACCAGCTGTGTTTCTGCACTCCTACATTCCGGCTGGGTGACCTTGGGTTAGTCACAGTTTTTTGGAACTACTGTTGGGATTACTGTTCTTTTTTGCCACAATCGGTCAACTTCAATTTGTAGGTCCTTGTATTTTGTGATCTTTTGCCGCTCTTTGTCCTCTACCCGGCTGTCAACTGGTCCTACAATATCTATGATCCAAACATGTTTTTTTCTCTTATTTCTGGGGCGTTATGTGCCAGGTGTTTGTCTGTCCGTATTCAAAAGTTCCAGAGTATTTTTGCTTCTTCATTTTCTGTGGTTTTCTCTGGCTTGTGCTTGTACTAGGACTAGGTGTTGCTACAGGGCAAGCCATACTTTTTGCAAAGGTTCCAGTGCACCATTGCTGCTAGCCTATTGTGATGTTTGATATAGTCAGTTCGGGATATTTTCTTGCAACAGCAGATGATGTGTTCTTCATCTTCATCTTCATCATCATCATCATTATTATTAAAGGGTCAAGGCATGTGTTATCCTAACCTCATTTTTTAAAATGCATTTCAGTTATCCTACTGTTTCCTCTGCATCTTTAAATATGCTGTAGATTTGTTAAAGTGTGAAGGAGCCTGCTATTTTTCAGTAATAAGTGCATGGCATTTTGTGCATGCCAAGAAATATTTTTCTTCCAATCCTCAGCCCATGATGCAAGCAACCTCTTGGATCAAGCCCTAATAAAATCTTGGTACAGCGATGGAATGCAATATGGAATCTATTTAACTAAATTGGTGTAGAAATGTTCAGCATCCTAGAAAGTCTAAAAAAGTCCCACAGGACCAATTGCCAGTATTTCAAAAACTAATGAATAAATGTAAAATGTGTACTTAAGGCCATTTAGAATGCTATCACCATTGACTTAAGAAAAAAAATAAGACCTAAGAAATAATAGGATGGGCCTGCTTTTCCTTTCTGTAGATTCAATGGCATAAATCACAAACTGTCCTGTTCCACATGTGCACACTGACAAGGCAAAAATGTCCGTGAGTAATTTCTCTGTGGAGTTTAGTGGACATACAAGGAATAGCTATTCACTGAGAGCAGCGTAGAGGGGTTGACCCACTCAATCTCTCCTAATTGCACTCTTTATTACAGACCTAGTTCAAAAAGGCTTTTATTTATTTATTCATTTTTTTCTTTGATTTATATTCTGCCCTCTCCCATAGAGCTCAGGGTGATGAACAACAACAATCATAAACAATAAAACATCAATAATAATAACATCACCATAATAACAGTCATCATAACATCACAATAACGGATAAACATCAGAAATCATAACATCACAATAATAACGTAGATAAAACAGTAATTATAACATCACAAATAGGCAATATGAATAAACATCAATAACCATAACATTATAAATGTGCACAGAATTAAACATCAATAACATCAATTATCACAACCTCATAACAAGGAACATGAATAGACAACAGTAATCATGGCATCACTAGTCAGCAGTAAAAATAACAAGAGATGGTGACTCCTCCTTTGTACACCTCTAACTGCAAAAATACATATAAAGACCCAGACTAACCCTCTAAACCAAGTACAGCAGCACTAGTGTAGCAAACCTAGCCCAATAACTAACCTAAAATACAAAAACTAATCCTACACTAAGCCTAATACAATCCACTCCTAACACTAGCTCTACAAAAAACAACTCAATAGCACAGCTAACTACCTAAGAAATACTAGCATCATAACAGGAGCCCAAACAGTCTCTGTCCCAGATGGATCTCAGTAACTGAGGCTAATGCTGCCGCTGCCATCACTGCTGCCACCATGTTCTTACTGGGGCATGCTCAGCGTCACCTGTTGAGAGGGGAACCCTCGAGCATGTTTTAGGGGGCTCTGCCACCTGTCCCCAATGCTGTCTGGGAACTCTCTTGGGCAGTGGAGATCGCCAGAAACCCCCCCTTCTTGTACAGGCATCACACAACTCCACAGGGGAGCCACTATCGCTTCATGGAAAGCTGTTTGCTGCCCATCCAGTTCTCCATCGCATGGCGGCCTGCTGCGAGTTGCAAGTCCAAACACCGGCATCCAGAGACGTCCATTGTCACCCGGGTTTGTTCAGCTGCTTGAGACACTTCAGCTGGTCGCCTCCTGGGGGCCTCAGCTGGTTGTTGCCCAGGGGCCTCTCCAACCAACCCCCCACACCGAGCACACCCCGGGGTCACCAAAGAGCCTCTCCACTCACAAGATTGAAGAATTCAGGCTGCAGACTGACACACAGGTGCAGAGAAAGGAGCCCTCAAAACTCCATGCTGGTACAAACATCAACAAAGTTCTTGGAGGTAATAAGAAAAACTCCTCCTCCTGGGTCCCAAAACTTAACTAAACTTAATTAACTACTGGAGCACTGCAACAAGCAGTCTGCTTCGGCACCATCTTGAATTGAACCCAAATATTGGTATCCAAAATTCAGGCCACCATTTTGTCCATACAGGTCCAATTTAGGTTTGCCAGCCTCCAGATGATGGCATGAGATGTCCTAGGACCGTGGTGAACCTATGCTGGAAGGGGTCCAGATGTTGCGGACTGCAATTCCCATAAGCCCCTTCTGGCAGTGCCAAAGGTATCGGCCATGCTTTGGAAGGCAGTAAACGAGTGGTCTGTATCTAGATGCAATTAACCTTCAGGATCTGGGAACCCTAACTGATCTCTAGGCAACAGAGATCAGTTTGCCAGGAGAAAATGGCCACTTTGGATGGTGAACTCTATGGCATTGTACTCCATTGAAGTCCCTCCCCCAAACCACACCCTCCTTGGGCACCATCCTCAAAATCTCCGGGTACTTTCCAACATAGAGCTGGCAACCCTACCAATAATCAATGGTCCCCAGCACAGCTTGCTTTCTTTCTTTCTTTCTTTCTTTCTTTCTTTCTTTCTTTCTTTCTTTCTTTCTTTCTTTCTTTCTTTCTTTCTTTCTTTCTTTCTTTCTTTCTTTCTTTCTTTCTTTCTTTCTTTCTTTCTTTCTTTCTTTCTTTCTTTCTTTCTTTCTTTCTTTCTTTCTTTCACCAGAAGAAAAGCTGGTTGTAGCTAACCCCATGACAATCTTGATTTCTACATTTGGCTTTTAAAGACAAATGTAGTTTCTAATAACAACATTCTTTTCACTTCTCTGTTTCAGCCAATGTAAGCGAAGCATCTGTTAACTGATCTTTTCCACTCTAAGCTATCCTGTAATTCTTTTGGGACATATGGAGATGCCTGATGTATTAATTGCTCCATGTCTTGCAGCTCTTCTGTTAAAAGATTTTTTTTTCCTGTCCTTTAATATGTTTATTGAACTGTGCTGTAGCCGGTTGTTTTTGATATCTTATACAAAATAGCTGGTTAATATAGCACCTACTGCTCTGTACTGTTTATTTCCACCTGCCCCGCCCCCGCGATGACCGCTTCTTCCTTCGGCCCTCCCGCTCCGAGGGCCCCATGGACGCGTCGACCGATGTGGAAGCGCTCACGGGAGGGGACAACTGGAGTTCCTGCGCCGGCTGCTCCGACGAGCCCGCCCCCTCTGCGCCAGCGGCCGCCGGCGCGGATGGCGCCAGGTCCCCTGATCCGCCAGGGGTCCCGAGGCTCCTGGACGACCCGCTGAGGGCTTGGGAGAGATGGAGCAGCGTGTCCGCCAAATTCCGAACCAGGCTGGAGTCGGGCGCTGGATCCCCGGCACCCGCGGGGGCCGCGGAGATGGTGCTAGGGCCCTGCGGTAGTTCGGCCATCGGAGCTGCGTCCCTTGGCAAGGAGGGCTGCCCCACGCACGCGCTCCACTTTGCCCCTACCTATTGGGGATAAGCCCATGTCCGCGGCCGCAGTCGCCCGCTCGGCCGCACCGATGCGTCCGACCACGGGACCCTCCCCCGTGGCCTCAGGCCCCGTCTGGGCCCGGACCCTACTAAGAAGGGCCCTTGCCCTGCCCGAAGGTGCCTGCTCCTTACTTTTTGCATGCTTTGGAGGCATCGCGCCCCAAGGCTTTGTCCTAGTCTGCGGCCGAGAAGTTGGGAAGAGGAAAGGAGGGATAGAGGAGAGTTGGTCAGGAAGAAAGCGGGCTCAGAAAGAACTTAGACTGAGAAAGAAAAGGCTGAGCAAGAAGGCAGAAAGGTAGGTCAAGCTGAAGCAAGAGCCGGCCATGCTAGGCTCCTTCCAGGCCTTACGCTCGACTCAGTTCTGCACACCACGCCTTTCTGAGTCTCGCCGCCGGGAAGGGCGAGATCTGGGTGAGGCGCTCCATATATATGTAGGCTCCTCCCGACTTTACCGGCCGGGAGCCAATCAATGCACCCCATTTCTGTAGCATGCCTTCAGGCCATCCTTGCAAGCCTATTTTTGCTCCTTGGCTCACCCTGGCAGCAATGGCTGCACCCGGTCATTCGGTTGCTGCTTTTTTCTATGGTGAATCTTTACGGTGAATTGATTTTCAGGATCCTGAAAATAGCAGTTGTTCCAGAAACTCCCTGAAAACCAGTAGTCACATTGGTCTCACACTTATTGGAACCTTTACTGCTGGTAGCTGTAAGACCATCATGACATGAAGGGCAATGTGGACAGCTCTGCTTTATGTTTGTAATAGGTGATCCCTGCCACACATTATCATGTAGCAAAGTAATGAGGCATGTCACAATAGGCAGCTTTTCTCATTTTGGCAATGCAACATAAGTATGTTCCACTACTCCCTGCTATTTTCCTTTAGCCACTTTTGTGTGATTGTGTAAAGTGCCATCACGTCCCAGGAAGGGGCTTTTAAGGCAAGTGATAAGCCAGAGACATACCTAAAATAAAATGTGCTTGGGGCAAGCAGCAGAACTGTATCCCATCCCATGGTGTGCTGGCTGGTGCCCCCCTCTGGCATGGTGGCTGACAGGAAAGGCAAGGTCAGGAGGGCAAGGTGGGTGTCTGGGTGGGGCCAGCCCTCCCCTGCCTCCCTCCTCTAAAATATGCTGGGGCTGCTGAGTGGCGCTGGCCATGGAGAGGGAGCCCTTAGCCAGCGTGCCTTTCATTCTTCCCCTTGAGGGGACCTGTTGCTCCATGCTGGCTGCCCAAGCCCCCTCTCCCCTGATTGCTCACATACCCAGCACCCAGGACCCACCTGGCAGGGATGATAAGTGGAGACAGGAGTAGGCAGGCCTAGGAGCAGTGGTCTCAGGCATTTCTGGCCCAATAATGGTGGTGGGACATGGGCTTAAAACACTTGGGAGGACCAGTGGCATGGTGGCAGCTGCCTATGATGGGTGTGCTTCTCTGAGCCTCAGTGAGTGGTGGGAGGGCAAGGCCTGGTGAGACCGAGGCAGGGGTGTTGACCAAAGATGAGCAATGGTGACAATGGTGGAGAGGCACAGCAGGATGGCCATGCAGGCCAGGCTGGACTCCACCTTATGGCACAGGTGACTCCAGCCTCTTTCACCTGAGCTGGCATAACAGGTGGCGCTGAGAAGTAGAGCATGGCACAGAGACTGTTGTGAGTCATGGGTCTGTAAAGAGGCCATCAGGGAGGCTGCTGGGCTGAGCACTGAAGTGGTGGTAGGCAGAGGCTGGTGGAAAGGTTGACTCCTGAGGGGAAGGAGGGATAATCCCCTTTGGGGATCGGGCGGTATAAAAATCGAAGAAATAAAAAAATAAAAAAATAAATAATGCTCCCTCTTTAGATGCATACAAGTGGCACCTGAGACGTGACCCCCTATGTTTTTCCTAGATTCGCTACTGTGAGAAGCAGAGGTGGTTTACCATTGTGTTCCTCTGCAGAGTCATCCTTGGTTGTCTCCTTTCCAAGTGCCAACCCTGCTTAGCTTCTGAGATTTCATTAGATTGGCCTATACCATGCCACCTTCCCTTCCCACCATTTGGTTGCAGCCCAGTTAACTAGTTTACAACAACTTTTTAAAATAACTGGTTAAGTTGTGTTCCTGAAGGGGGGGCACTTCAGCACTGCTTTTCACTTTGCAGTCAAACCAATTGTTCATTGTTATTTTATAATAGTTTGCACTGGCTACTGATGTGTTACCAGACTCAATTCAAAATGTTGGTGCTAACCTACAAAACACAATACAGCTTCAGTTTGGGGTACCTGACAGAGTGCATCCACCCGTATATTCCTGCCTGGGTGCTAAGATTGGAGGGGGAGACCCGCCTGATTTTCCCACTCCCTTCAGTGGTAAGGTGGTAGGGGCAACCCCGAAGACATTCTCTATGAAGGCTCCTACACTGTGGAATGCCCTCCCTCCAGAGTTTCAGCAGACATCTACTCTCTTGGAGTTTTGGGGTCTAGCAAAGACCACCCTCCTTATCCAAGTGTTCAGCTGACCCCTTCTGCTGGTAGAACCCAAGATGTCCATACACCCCTCCCTTTTTGTGGGTTGGGTAGATGCAGGAGGTTTTAGATTATATTTGGCTTTTTAGGATGGGGTTTTATTGTGTTTTTACTGTTGTTATTTTAATGTTGCATGGTTTTTATTGTAACCTGCCCTGGGATCGCAAAAGGCAATAAATGCAAATAAATAGAAATTGAAAAAAATAGAAATAATAGTGCTAAAATGATAGACAAAAATTTGGATGAAAAACAAAAAAACAGATGAGACACTTTCCCAAACAAATCATGATCAAGAAGTTTTAGGGAAAATAAAGTAATGAACTGAATTGGAAACAGAATGAAAGGAGGAACAACTAAAGGAGCAGTAGCTCTGAGAAACTTTAGTAGTGAATTGGCTGTTCACATGAGACAGCTTGCAGTTGTAATTGTATTTTTTTAATGGCACGCATCTTGTGTGAAAAAATATGTGGATACAGCAAGGACATCACTGGAACACAGTGACAGCAACAATACCTAGATTCTGTTAAAATTGAACAAATAAATTATAGGTGACACCATCTGGCTAGAATGGAGGCAATCCATGACTCCACTCATAACCGGCAGCAATGCCTCTTTGATTCCAGAGTGCTTTGCCTACAAGCATGTATATTGCATAATGTTGATATCATATTTCCTGTGTCAACTGCAAGGCAGCCCACATAAGACGACAATCCAGGAAGCCTCAAATCCAACCCTGACCAGACTAAGACCTGCTTGGTTTCACCAAAGCTGTGTGTCATAGAAAACCCAAACCAAACCCTGTTTAATTTTTTATCTTATGTTTCTTAGAAACAGAACCCCAAATACATTTCAAAATCTTTTTGGTTTACTATTTCATACAGTACTTCATATTTATGTTTATCTAAGATAGGATAGCATATATGTTTGATTTCCTCGCAATCCCTTATTATTATTATTATTATTATTATTATTATTATTATTATTATTATTATTATTATTATTATTATTATTATTATTATTATTATTATCATCATCATCATCATCATCATCATCATCATCATCATCATCATCATCATTTGCAGATGCAAATGTGATCATTTGCAGATGCAAATGTGGGATGAAATTTAAGTTGGAAGTTAAAAAAAAGTTAATAACCTGAAGACGATAAAAGGAAGTTATGTTTCAGCTCGTTCAACAAGAGGAGACAATACTGAAAACCAGAGAAGATGCTATAAACATGGAGTATTTTCTCTCAATAAAGGAGTAATCAAAGTAAGGGAATCTTAGTCCCCTCAGTCATCCCTCAGAGCTGGATTGAGGAGGAGCATTTTGTGCTGCTGTAGGAGGAAGGAAACAGGAAAGCCATACTTCATGGGCTGAAGTCCTTGCACATACAAAAATGTTAATCTGGTTCCAAGCCAAGATCTTAAAATTGTATTGCTGATCTTTTTGTTAATGTTGTCAGGGCTTCAAAAACATTTCAGATTCCTAGGAGGCAACATGAGATATTGCCATTACCCTTGCAGGAAACAGAAACAAATATTTAAATTGGGGCTGCACTTGGATACAGATTTTTTATTTTTATTTTTGGTTTGGAAATAGTGATTGCAATAAGGTAAAAACAATCCCAACAAATACTCACTTTTGTCTCCAGTCCTATTTGGTACTGTTCTTTTCTAGGTTTCTGTTGCCATTTGATCTCCTAACTAGTGCAACTTCCTTCATTTTAAATTTAATATTGGTGATCTCAGCCAGTGAAGTATCTCATAATAAACTTTATGACATCATGATACTAGGTAGCCAATCTCGGCAAGTTGGGCAGATGATGACTTCACTGACAGCACTGCTTTCTGGACTAGTCACATGGGTCCCATCTAATCAGGTAGCATAAGGTATATGGGTGAAACTGGTTACACCAGAGAGACTTCATTTCAGGAACTCAGCTGAAAGTGAGAAAAGGTCAAGGTAAGGCAGATGAACCAATTAACATTCTGCTGTTGTTGCATGGAGTAGTGAAAAATATCTACAAGCTATGATAACTGCCAACAACAACCGTTGAAAAATTAACAGGAAATAATTTTGGCTTGTGTGTCTACAAGGTGCTGTTATGGCACAGCTGACATGGACACCCAAACAAGGGGTTTTCAAGGCAAGTGGGAAGCAGAGGATTTCTACCATTGCCTGGAGAGTTTCCCACGGAGGTCTCCCTTCAAAGCACCACCCCTTCTTAGCTTCTGAGACCTGCTGAGATCAGGCTACACTTTCTGTCATTTTCCTTACCAAGAAAGGTAAAAACAGTGTGAAATTCCATGGAGGAAACATTTTATTTCCAGCCTCAAAATGTTTTAAATGAATCCCCTTTTAAAATGATTCTTTGGCTAAAACGTTTTGAAAATATCTTCAGTTGCTGTGCCATCTACTATGTTTCCCACACTTCTCTGCTTCCCTGAACTTCCTCCTCACCAGCATTTTCTGAGCTCACTCAGTTCCCCCTCTCCTGTTTATTTTCAGTATTTCTCTGTTTGTTCTTTTTTGGGAGGGATCTTCAAAGCACTGAATATACAAAGAGTATACAATGCAGCATGAGGCTGTGAGGCATTGAACCACTGATTCAACACAGAACTCAAAATAAAAAAGGAAAAATCACATAATCATTTCAAGAGGGTAAGTGCAGGCATACATCATTGTGAAGAAGGGGGAATTGAAAACGTTTCAGAAACAATGTGGAACTCCATGGAGGAAACATTTTATTTCCTGCCTCAAAAACCTTTTAAAAGGTTTGTATGGGAAAGGTCAGTAACTGCTAGCTCTGAGATGCAGAGAGGGCCTAACAGTGTCTCACCTACAGAATATTTGTGTTCATCAGTGTAATAGTCCTTCAGTGATGTCATCCCATTGTTCCTATTTGTGCATTCATGTCTTGGAACATACACAGGAAATACATGAAATTAATACCATAACCATAGGACTGGATCCACAACTCTATTCTGCTAAATGAAGGATCTCCTTTCAATGAAGAAAGCCTTTCTTCAGTGGAGCAAGTCTCCTTTTAATGGAGTAAAGTGAGAGAAGCAGGGATAAGTCTCATAGCTTGAGTCTGCTAGGGTATAAACCTGTTGGTCAATAAAGAGGAAGACATGGGATGAATTCACTTAAAACTGCCTTATAATGAATCAGATCATTGGTCCATCAAGGTCAATATCCAGCTGCCAATGAAAGTTCGCCCCTCCATGATAGGGGTCAGCAGGTGTGGTGCAGGGACCAGGCCTCCCAAAATTGCCCATTTTACTGCGGGGTGCCCCAAGGGGCCTTGTTATCCCTGCTCCTGTTTAACATCTACATGCAACCCCTTGCTCAGTTGGTGCGGAGTTTTGGGCTGGCCTGCCATCAATATGCTGATGACACCCAGCTCATTCTGTTGATGGAGGGGGGCGGCTCTGCCCCTGCGGCTCTGCAGCATTGTTTGGAGGCGGTTGCTGGTTGGCTGAAGCAGAGCAGGTTGAAACTTAATCCATTGAAGATGGAGGTCCTTTGGCTGGGTCATGGTGAGGGGTTTAGGGGTTTCCAGCCGCCGGTATTGGAAGGGGTCCCTTTTGTTACCTAGCTTAGCAGTTATGAATATATTTTTAAAGTAGCAATGGGGAAAATAACTCAGCTAGGCAGTGCGAGAAGCAGGCTAGGTGGGATCTTTTAGACAGCTATTCCAGAATTGGCTTTTGAAACTTTCTACAGAGAACGCAAAAGAGACCAACTTGTAGTTTAAATATTTTTATATAAATTTTGGTTGCAAACAATCACAGTAAGATATGGAGAAGCATACACACAGTTCCTAAGTGATATAAAAAGAGAGGATAGGGATAGGTCTGGATGATAGAATTGGGACTTATATGTTACCTAAATTCAGCTGAAGAAGTTCTTGGAGAAGGCAAGGATTCCTATGCCAGCATAGGGATCCAATGCAAAGGACGATATCGTGTTTCAAACCAACCAGACCAAGAGAGGTTTAGCAAGTAAAGAGCACTGAAGCTATGGTGCACAGTACTTTTATACCCCTTTGCGCAGGTAAGGGCGGGAACAGGTACGTTTCAGTTTCATTTTCCTGAATCTGCTGGGATTTCCCTGCTGGGATTGCTGGCTTGAGCTAAATAATAGCTCTACTGCCCAGGATAATAGAGTCAATTGTTCCTTGATTACATCAGGAAAGCCTTGATTGGCTTTGTGCAAAGTAGCTCCCTGTAGTTTCTGCTCAGGTATTTAAATTTGGCTGAGGCTTTGATTGGATCAGGAAGGGATTGATTGTTAGGGAGATCGTAGCGAGAGGTAGAGGAAATGCAGGGAAGGAGCAATTGTTGAGGAAATGGTTTCTCAAAAGCAGATTATATATAACGTCTAGTATCCGGGAGTTCTCTGGGATCCATTGTGTCAGAACAGCTTAGCGAGGTGTGGTACTCAAGATGCATGTTCATGGTTCATGAGGCTTCCAGCTTCTATTGACTTGAGGAACTCATTCACTGATTTAATCTTGCAAACAGAGCTATTGCCTTAGGCCTGCTTTTAGGTTTGGGACACTCTGCTACTCACACACCCAAATATGAGAAGTTGGCTTACGCCAATATAGTTTTACAGGAAAATAATATGAGATCCATATTTCAACAGAGCGGGGTATGAAGGCAGGGCTAACACTTTAGCCACGACCTCTTTGGCCTGCAGTCTGGGGGTCCTCCTGTATTCCTCCCTTTCCATGGAGGCCCAGGTGGCCCATATTACCCATATTGCCTTCTTTCATCTTTGCCAGGCCAGGTGGCTGGCCCCCAACCTCTCCCAGACAGACCTGGCCACGGTGGTCCATGAAACGGTCACCTCCAGACTAGACTATTGTAACTCTCTCTATGCGGGCCTTCCTTTGTGGCTGATCCAGAAATTGAAACTGGTCTAACATGTGGTGGCTCTGCTTCTTATGGGTGGTTCTTTTAGAGACCACATCACCCCCTGTGTTGCACCGCCTACATTGGCTTCTGGTGGAATTCTGAATCATCTTCAAGGTGTTGGTATTGACTTTTAAGTCCATTCGCAGCCCGGGGCCCTCATACCTTCGTGACTGTCTTGCCCCATATGTCCCTAGTAGGCCTCTGCACTCTGCAGAGGCAAACCTGCTGGTCGCCCCTCGCCCCTCAATGATGCGGCTTACCTCTACCTGGGCCAGGGCTTTTACGGTCCTGGCCCCTGCCTGGTGGAACACTCTTTCTCCAGCTGTTAGGGCCCTGCCGGACCTTGGTGAATTCCGCAGGGCCTGAAAAACTGAGTTGTTTCACCGGGCTTTTGGGAAGGCTGGCAGCGGATTGCCATCCCCCTTCTGATGCCCGGTACGACATTTCTATACCATCTCCAGCACTGCCTTTGTACTATACTTTACCATCTTGGCACTGCTGGCCTTAGGATCTTAGGATCGGATGCCATCAATTCAATTCATTTAAATTGAATTAACTAACTAACTAACTAATTAATTAATTAATTAATGTAGGTCAATGCTGCTGCTGCTTCTTTTTAAAGGGATTTTAATACTTATATTGGTAATTTATAATTTGTCTTTGAATTTACTGTTGTATTGTATCTGGATTTTTGTTGTACACAGCCTAGAGCACCTTGGGGATTGGGTATTCTATTAAATTTAATAATGATAATGATAATGATGTCTACTCAGACCAGAAGTAACCCTCCAGGGTGTCCAGTAGGGGTCTTTCTCATTTACTACCTGATCCTTTTCAATGGGGAATCTGAGAATTGAACCTAGGACCTTCTGAATGTTGAGTGGATGCTGTACCGCTGAGCCATGCCCACAACCCTAAATAGGATTTTCAGCTGACCTCTTTATATTCTACCTTATGTTTTTTTTCCAATCTGATGCTAACAAAATAATTCATCATTGTTCAAGTATAACTTTTTTTAACCCTAGCGATTTCCTGTCATTGTTAAAGATATGAAAGTCTCCTACCTAAAGGCTTTATAAAAGCCTCATCAGAAACTCTTTACTGTATATATTCCTAAATTTTTGTTCTCTCAATTTTTCTGCAAAATGTATTTGAGGTGAAATTCAAGGGCAGTTCTGTCTTCAGATGTTAGGAAGAAGTAGGCCGGAAGCATTATTAAACTCAGTAACTGTGACTATCAAGTTCCAGCCATCTACTAAGCCTTATTAAAGGGCGAAAATTAATCACTTTAACATGATTGCTTCTTTACAAATCTAAATTAGCTACTAGTAATCACTGTTTTTCCTCTATGTTCTGGCAAACATGCAATATACAAATATTCTGATCCTTAGCGATCAGTTTTCTTTTCTTCCTGTCTGTAATCATTCTGGTCTCACGTAATTGAACATAGCTGCAGGTTGTATGAACAGCTGGATTCCAGTTGGAGGCCAACAATATTTTTGAGGTATCAGCTTTCAAGAGTCAAAGTTTCTTTCATCAGATACAAGTCTTATCAGTTTTATTTCTTCACGTAGTTATGGTGTTCCCTAGATTTACACCTCTCAGGAACGGTCCATGTTCTTGAACATGTGTATTTTGTTCAGACCACCAGGAAGGGAAGTTTGAACACCTGCAGAGTTAATGAACCGGCAGTGTGGTGCAGTGGTTAGAGTGGCAGATTAGAAGCTGGAAGACTCATGTTTGAATACCCACTCTGCCTTGGCAGCTTGTTCAGTGATCCTGGGGCAGTCAAACACAGTCACAGGGTGATTGTGAAGATAAAATGGAGAAGAGAACAATGTAAGCAACTTTGTCTTCTCATTGAGCAGAAATGTAATGCATAAATTAAGTAAACACATAGGTATTAAAATCAAATGTCTTAATATGATAGGGTCTTTTGATGGCTGGGCTGGCAGTACCACACTCTCCTCAATGTAGGTATTTTTTTTGCATATCATTTTTGCCTACAAATGCATTTATTTTTAACAAGTTGGTTATGGTCCATTCATTGCTTGAGTAATATGGTCTTCTTAAATCTTATCACTATCACCAGACTTTTTTCCCCCTTTTCACTTTAATCTTTCCTTCTTCTGGGCAACTAATGAAAAACTTCAGGTTCCCCTAGATAACTGGCTCAGTGGAGCTTTCCCCACTTACCTTCTGCTGCGTGCTACTCTGGGAAAGTAGCGCTGGGTCCAGCGGTGCTGCCCACGTGCAAGGGCGGCAACCACGCAGCCGCCTCGACGCTGCCGCTCTTGCACCACCTCAGCGCGCATCATTCCTGGCACTGAAGAAATGGCACAGCGTCATTCCTGGCACTGAAGAAACGGCCAGGAATGATGCATGCTGAGGGCGCTGAGGACGCATGCGAGAGCGGCGCGCAGCAGAAGGTGAGTGGGGAAAGCCCCAGTGTGTGTGTCCCTTGAATGCATAGAAGGATAATGGATATTGTTTTTATATTGCTCTTTTACAATTCCTCTATTGCTGGTCCCTTACAAAAATAGGAGGGAAAACAGCATTATTTATCTTAGAAGCTTAGCAGGGTCAATACTTGGGTGGGAGACAACTGAGGAAGGCTCTGCAGAGGAGAGCAATGACAAACTATGTCTGCTTTTGTCTTACCTTGAAAGCCCCTTTCTGAGGTCACCATAATTTGTTTGTGACTTGATGGCACTTGCATACATACAAGAGTTGGATGGGTTCTGCCCTAATCTGTGTTTTATCGTCAGTCACAGACTACTCCATTACATACAACATGTCACAGTCATTTGTTGTAGCAGCCAGAAAGATTTGTTGTAAGACCCTTGAGACTATAACTGCCATTCTTACCCCCAAGTGTCTGCTTCCTTGGAAAGACTTTTCATTTGCATTTTGAAAGTGTGCTTTACATGCAAGATAGTTTGTATTTATATATAAACCAGTGGTCATAAGCAAATAGAGTATATGTCTAGGAAGAGTTGAGGTGGAAAGATACCTGGGTGGCATGTTTCTTCTAAAATAATTTACTAGGTCTTCATGTTATCCATGGAGTAGTGCTCTTTGCACAGTTCTTGGAGACCCATCAACCAAAGGAATTGCATTTACTTCCACACTTGCCATGAGATCTACACATCACAGAGGCTCACAACTCACCTCTTCTTCTGGCTTTTTCAAGGTGAGAACCACTTGTCAACCAGGAGCATTACCAGGCAGGGATAGTTTTCACATTCCTGAAACATGGGGTAGGTCAGGTCCCACTTTGGGGAGCGGTACTCAGACGAGCCACAGGTGGCTTTGGAGCCACTGCATGGGAATCACTGAACTGAGCACTGCAGTCCTAAAAAAAATTGAACTTTCATTGGCAACTGGATATTTTTTGGATTTTAGGGTGAAAACAGATAAGACAAATGGGAGTGGTTTGGAAAGGCGCTACCTCAGTTCAGAACAAACTGGTCATTTTTGTCACGTGAGCTCTGAAAAGAAAAATCACCCCTGCCTGTTTTCAGCACAGCACAGCTCAAATTGAACCAAGGAAAACTGGCCACACTTGGCTTTTCCAAACTGTATTTTTGGAGCAGCTCATCTTCCTAACTGCATCATTTCCCCTTTCCAATATTGTTTGCCATTCATTGATCTTCCCCTTTTTCCCCTAGAGTTTTCCCTCGTGCTTTTTCTCCCCAGAACACCATCTGAAAAACACATGGGAAACATGAACGAAAACAAAGATAGCAAGTATTGTGTGTAAGGGAAGGGTGAAATGATGCAGTTAAAATGATGTGTGGCAACAAAAACTGGGTGCAGAAAAACACAGGGAAGGTGCATATGGGCTAGTGACTATGTCTTTACTGACATTGTACTGACTCTCTTTACCTTATTACTGAAGTTAATTTAAACTGGGTGTAGAAAAACACAGGGAAGGTGCATATGGGCTAGTGACTATGTCTTTACTGACATTGTACTGACTCTCTTTACCTTATTACTGAAGTTAATTTAAACTGGGTGTAGAAAAACACAGGGAAGGTGCTTATTGCACCTACACCCTCACTGACATTGTACTTTACCTTATTACTGAAATGAATTTAAAGCCTCACTTGAAACATAAGCAATAAGGAGCTTTCTCCATTTCTCTTTTCACTTCAGGATGCAGTTTCTGTTATGCAAAACTATTTATAAATTCTTACGAGCAGGTATTTGATTTTCTCGGGAAGCCAGCTTGCTTTACTATATGCACAAGTTAAATAATCATAGTAATACTTCACAGGCGTGTAGCAGAGTTTAATTAATTATTGTTTGTAGATGTGAAAGTGCTTATAATTAGCAATTATTCTTTCATGTGCTCCAATGTAATAGGCAAATTTCTGCAATTAAAGATCAAGATGGCTTCCTGCTTTCCACAATTTATGAGTTTTAATTAATTAGGAGAATACACTTTATTCAGAAGGTCAGACTCAGAGGAAGGCAACAGAATCTTCTGCGCATAGTAATGCTACTTATGTGTTGCGTTAATGTCAACAACAGGCTGTTGCTTCGGCCCCGGGTTGTGAGCTTCTGCTGACCTGAGGCTGAAAGCACAATTCAAAGCAGAGTTCAGGCACAGTTTGAATAAAACTCCTCTACTTAAAGACTGGGCAGAGAAGGCCATCAAGGCCAAAAAGATTATTAACCCACCTAGTTCGTTTGGCACAAACAGAAATCTGGCAAGGATTGCCAACTTCAGTTTAGGAAGTACCTGGAGATTTGGTGGTAGAATCTGGGGAGATGGGAGGAACTCAGCAGAGATACGTTGCCTCCTGAGGGAACTGATCAATGCAGTCTGGATTCCAGGAGAATGAAAAGCCCCACCTGTAGGCTGGCAACCTTACTGTACGCATGGAAACCTGGAATCAAAATCTCTGCTTGCCATCAAATTTATTGGATAATAGCAGGGTACATAACTTTTCTATATTTTCCAGATTTGGTTTTAAAATACCTTGAAATTTTCAAAAAAGACAAACCGCATATTGATATGAAAGGTTTTCCAAGCTTTTTAAAGGCTTTTCAGGGTTGTTTTTTTTTTGGGGGGGGGTCTTTTAAACCTGGTCCCTAAAACATACTGAGCTGCAGAGCCCAGTGTTTAGCCAAGCCCAGAATTTAGCTGTGCTCCTCCCCCACTTCCAAAGTCTTCAGAGGTGGCAGGGGAGAGCTGAATTATGGGCTTGGCTGAACCCAAGCAGACTTTGGAGGTGGCAGTGTGAAGCTGAATGCTGAGCTGGACTGGGCTGAGCATTCAACTCTCTGCCACCTCCGAGCCCATGTGGACTTGGGGGGAAGTGTTCAGCTAATAAGTGAAGGAAAGAGAGAGGGGAGAGGAGCCATTTTTCCATTTTTTAAAAAATTAACAAGGCTGAAGTGGACTTAAAAATGCTGGAAAAATTCAGCATTTTGGGGATCTGTTTTTTTGGCTGCCTTAAATTACTGACAGTTTTTTTCAACCAAAAGTAACCCCCCCAAAAAAAATTCAAATGGCTTCTTTAGGTTTATAGTTGGCTCACCTTTATGCAGATGCACTGCCCTACTAGATAATTCTGGGCCTGTCTTACCTTATGTGAACCTTCCTTAAAAAAATACTTGTGAGAATAATATAACAATCACATCACCCATCCCTGTTATGGCTCTGATATGAGGCCTCTTCTAAACCAAGTTTATTTTGATGTCATAGCCTCACTTTGGCAGCAGAAATATGCTATCCTTTCATAGTGGTATAATTGCATATTAAATAAATATCTTAGTGTTCTGCTGGTGTAAGGAGATTTTGTTTTGATTCTCACTCCTTCCACATGATGTACCTGAGGCATAGCATAATGCCATCAATAACTTTATTATAGAAACTTTGATTGCTTGGTTAAACAGTTTGTTCTTCCTGTATAAACAAACTAATAGCTTGTAATAAAATAGCATAATTTATTTTAGAAGATGTGTACACATAACATAGAAAATTTCACTTTTGCAGGGAAGAATTTTTTGTATTGGTACCATGAATAAGTAATCCCTAATTTTCAGAAATCCTTATACTTAAACAAACAAAAAAATCCGGTATCAAGGGCACCTTTTTAATCAATAGATCGCTAATGGCCCAAATCAGATGGGAGGGCATGGGGCTGCATCAACACTTTTGCCCCCAAAGGTGCTAACAGCCCCTGCCCCTCAGCTCTGCAGTGGCGAAAGCACATTTTTGTTCCACTCTTCTTCCAAGGACCTTGAGAAGGACACACAATTCTTCTTTCATCCATTAAATTCTTGCAAAAATGCAAACCCCCAGTGAAGTGGATTACATTTCAAAAGAATGACAGGTCTAAAGTCATTCAGCAGGAATGCAATTCCAGGTTGAAAAATTCCTGGATGTTTTGGGGCATAGCCTGGAAAGGATGGGATTTGGGGGCAGCACGGATATCTGTGGGTTATAATGTCATGCAGTTCACCCTCCAAATCAGCCATTTTCTCCAGAGGAACTGATCTATATAGTCTGGAGATGAGCTGTAGTTCAGAGGGATCCCCATGTTTTACTTGGAGACTGACATCCCTATGGACACCCTGCAAAGAAATTTCAAATTAGGAACCATGGGGTCTTGGCATCTTGAGACAGGTAGCAAATAGGCTTCTGAATTTTGCTACCAAATTTCCAAATTATCTTTAAGGACAGCTCTTTGCAAATGCACCAAATTGGTCAAGATCTGTGTAGTCTAGTGATTAGCATGTTGGACTATAACTGTGTGCCCCAGCTCAAAATCTTTTAGCCTACCAAAAATCACATGCCTCATCTTTCATCCCCACCCTAAAACTGCATTGCCTTGATTATTGTGCAACTGGTATACTACTGCAGCCATTTCCAGCTGGTTTTGCTTATCTACATGGGAAAATCCAGCTGCAGATCATTGTTGTAGAGGAACAGTTGCATGACACCCAACTATGTGTGTACACTTGCCTGTAAGCAAGCAGCAAATTAAAATGAAGGGATACTTATTTTTAATAAGCCAAAATAACCTCCTCACTACATCCAGAAACAAATCACAACTACTGAGATACAGCTGACCCAGCCCTTTGGGTTTTGTATTCCAGACTCTCTCTCTCTCTCTCTCTCTCTCTCTCTCTCTGTGTGTCTGTGTACATACAGACATACAGACACATACATATATACATACATATATACATGTGTGTGTGTGTGTGTGTGTGTGTGTGTGTGTGTTTCAATCTACTTGAATGCAACATCAAATTACCCATTCGGTTCAAACCCGGAATATAAGCATCCCTATCAGCAGTTCTGTATTATTTGTTAATTGTATGAATTGGTGTCTAGTCTGCCCAGGAAATGCCTTTATTAATTTTTTTTAGCATTCTGCTCTCTCTTTGGCAGAGATGGCCAGCAAGTCACAGACCCAAACTCTTCCCTGCTCTAAATGTTTTAATGATTGACATCTTAAAAGGCACTGACATCCCCTTTCACCCATGGAACCAATCAATACATCTGTTCTTTCCAAATCACATGATTGCTAGGAACCTCAGTCATTATCAAAATCTGATTAGATATTCCCAGACAAGTGGGTGTTAGTGCGTTTTCGTAAAGTGCTGTTAAGTCGCAACTGACTTATGGAAACCCTATAGGATACTGTAATCGAAATAGATCTGCTCCAACAGATCCCTTGATAAAGACTCCCCTTTTAATCCAGAAAAAGACCACAATGCTGCTGCCCAAAAATGTTTTTGCTTTGAAGCTCCAGTTGCTCTGCATAACTCCATGGCATCATTTTGCAATGCACTGTTAATCAATTAGACTGGCAGTTTCAGCAGCTCTTTAGCTGAGCCTCCTGCCTTGTGTAACGCTTGGGCATACTTCAGTAAAAGGCACCTCCTTATTTTTTAAGGCCTTTAATGGAACAAATGAGAGTCTCTAGTGGAAGTGAAGTGTACAAGATTATCCACACAGTATTGCTCTCCGGAAAAACACAGGTATCCTTTCCGTGATGTCAACATATTTGATTTTTCTATCAAAATTACCTTCCTGCAGCCATACCCTTTCTTCAAACATATCATGCTCTTTCCGAGCTCATGGTATCAACAATATACAGACAGAGACAGAAAGAGAAAGAGAGAGAGAACAAAGAACAAGAAAGATTTCTCAGCTATCAAATAGGTTCAGTTTAATTTTCCTTCTGACTTCAACACACGGGCAGCTTCTGTCAGCCAGTTCCAAGTAGCTTGATCATGGAGCTGACTAGCTGTTACATTCTTCATCTGTCAGGGTGCACATTCTCCTCACATCAACTTAAATGTCACCAACAATAAGAACCTTTTTCTTTTCCTGGAATTATAATGCTGCATATGACCATCTGCTTGGCCTTCTGTTAGGAAAGTAGCACTCTGCTAGAAATATCCCCCACCTCCAAGTTTTTCTATTGAGAAGCATACACAGTTTGCTATTTTAACACTGAACAGTCCTAGGCAGGGAGTGATGGACAGAAGGGCAAAGGAGGTTTTATCTCCTGCCTCAAGATTTTTGTATCCTGCATTCAAACTCCAAGGTGGCTTTGAAAAATACAATAATAGAACCACAGTATTATGATCTAACAAGCAGCACTAAAGAGTCATTTCTGCTGCTGCTCAGTGTAAAGGGACCTTGTTCTTTCTCCTTCTCCATCTACAGAATGGCTGGCTCCAATGGAGACCAACCAAAGAGGCCAAGGATTTAATGAATGTCAGTTTCTTTCTCCTGCTGTTAAATTAGGGTTTGCATTAGATTTTATCTCACGGGGCCCTTTAAAGCCTGTTCACATTGGCTCCAATTTTCACCCTGCATGTTCAGTACCTGGGGATGATGTAGAATTCAAAACCCTGTAATGAACTTGCTGAATATTTTTACTTCAAATCATTTCCTGGCTCAGAACAAAGTGCTGGCACTTTCAGGCTCTCTGCAGATTAAGATGGGGTTACCTGAAATACTTTATCCTTCTACACTGTCGCAATCAGTAGTCTAGATCCTCATGCCATGCTGTGCTTTCTGTTCCCCCTGCCTGCATTGGAGAACCAGCTGTCAGATAGAGGCAGGGCTTTCTCTGTGGTGGCACCACCTCTCTGGAATGTCCTTCCCTTGAGACTTTCTTGGTTCCTACTCTTCTGCCTATTAGATGTCAAGTTATGCTGTGGCAGCCAAGTACAAAATATAACAATATTATTGCACTTCTACAAGGTGTATGGCAGAGGGAAGAATTAGTTACTAATGCAAATGATCTGAATAATGTCAGATAAACAGAGGTCTAGTCAAACATATTTAATGGAACAGTTAGGCGCATAGAACGTTCCATTGACTTAACAGTTCTTTTCAAAGCATAACTGCACTTAGAAAACTGGATGTAATAGATCCTTTCACAGTCCTATACCTATGTACATAGTGGTTAAGTGTTTTAGTAAAGTTAAACTCTTTTAAAGCTATCCAAGGTTGTACTTAATTGGAAGAAACTGTTAGAACACATCACAAACAATGTAATACTTAATCAAGTTTCAGGGATATTCATGTGTAGTTCATTTCAGTGTGGAGAAGACCAAAAGAACCATGGAATCTCATGCCCTGCTATAATCTAATAACTTGGACATTTGCAGCTGAAGACTGCCAAGAAGCCCTACTCATTGGTAAAATATACATTTGTGCAATACCTGCAGCCTTGGGGGGAAAATGAATTGTGGCGTTTGGTGGAATGCAAAAAGAAGCGTCCAGAGTTAGTTTGGGGTCAGGACCAAGGACAGCTCTCTCTGACAGGGGGAAGCAAGGCCAAGGATAAATCCTAGGACTGAAAGTAGGAAATCAGCAGTCAGGATTACTGCTCCAGCACTAGTTGGAAGCCAATTGAAGGCTGAAAAATCCTTACTGGTAGGTGTTTGTTTCAGGACTCATTGCCCTAGAAAAGATCAGTTCTGAACAAAGGGCCACACTCTTTCTGTGTTGCAGTAGTCTAACAAGAATTTCATATTCTGCTATTCCTCAATTGATACTCTGGCAGCAAAAAGGAAGCTACCAGATGTGAGGGTGTATCTTGGAAGAAGTTTTTTTCAATATCTGAGAAAGTTGACAATGAAACATTCTCAGGCAGTGGGAGTCACACTGTCTCTTGATGTTCTTCCTCTTCTTCCTCCTTGAAACTCTCTTTCTCTTAATACAGTCCTGAAGAAGAGTGGGTTTTTACATCTCCCTTCCCTCACCCCTTTAAGCAACTTTTGATTACCTCCCCACAACAGACATTTTATGAGGCAAATGGCACTGAAAGACTTCTGAGAGTACAGTGGCAAACTCAAGGAGACCCAACAGGATTCATGTGTAAGAGTGGGAAGACAAGCCTGGTTCACCAGATTAGAATCTTCTACTCATGTGAAGGAGTGGGGAGTCAAACCTTGTTCACCAGATTAGAGTGTGCCACTCTTAACCACTGGGAGGGATAGGTCTACTACATTCTCAGGGTTCTAAGTCTGAATGGTCCCAACCTGAGTCTGAGGCCATCAGAATGGTTCCAACCTGAGTTTGAGGCCATGACTAACCTCAATTATTAAGTCCTCCTTAGTTACATCTGCACCCCCCCACACATACACATGCACACACACAAAAAGTGGTTATCGTTCAGTTGTCAGCTTAACATCACAGATGTTAAATGTTTGGAAATTTATGCACAACATTCCTGGAGGCTCATAAGAAATTAATCAGGAATTCTCATTTTGCTTTCAACAATATGTGCATCAAAATTTGTATTCTCTTGGAAAGTTGTCTTTGATTCAGAGTTGCTTAATTAGACAGTATGGCTTGCTTGTGTTTAGTCCTTTTTCTTTATTCAATTCAGCTTAACTAATTTCTTCTTCATTTACTGTGCTTAATTGAATTACTAATCTTTGTGAAAAGGAAACTGATGCAAAGTAATTTAAGAAACCTCAGGATTTTCAAATGCATCTTTCCCATCATTAGATCTTCTCTATGTGACAGTGACAACCAACCTCACATTCTCTAAATGAACACATTAACTCTACAGAAACAAGTTTTAATTTCTGTTTGGTGATAACAAAGGATATTCTACATTATGTTTTTAATTTATAAATTACTTTAACATGAAACTAACCAGTCAGATATTTCATCACTTTTCTGATGGAGCCTCCAGTATAAGCAGTCCCCAATGAATAGACCTAAAATGCTCTGCAATAATTATTAGCACAAATCCTCTGGTTTATTTTTTTATTTATATATAAACCTTTAATGGCATAATTAAAACAGCAGCAATATACCAGAAAAAATGAAACCTCAATTCTTAATGATACAATCTCCAGTACAGTTATAACCTGCTGATGACAGAGCACAAAAAGTTAGCCAGCGCTTCCAATACACTTGCAGAACCACAATCCAACATCGTTACCACAATTGATAGATTAATATTATCAATGGGGGGGGTTTTGAATCCACGGGTTTAGATATTTATTCCTGGCTAAACTGAATGTAGCGGGCAGTGTAATATCGTCGTTGGATTGATTCTTCAGTAAAGCTGGAACTGCAGTGGACAAAATCTTTCATTAAAGGCACTCCCTTCCTGTATTCTTGCCCCTGAGTGGTAGCTGAAGGGAGAATGTTGGTAACCTGGCAAGGAGTCAGAGACTCAAATGTAATTTAGGTTCCTAAGACCAAATGGAAATACTTAGCCATGTGGTATAGGGTTTTAATGGGTATACCCAAGTGCAAGGGAGAGCAGCGTTTATTAGCCTGCTACATCAGGTGACTATGCACAATCGTAGATCATACTAATCTCTTTTTTGATAGTCAGCTTTGGCTCATTGGCAATTCATTAAAACCAATGCATCCAAGGATAGACCCATTTCCTCATGGATTTTAAGCCTCAACTTAAGCGACCACCACTTTCGGTTTTGGCTATGAAAGAAAGAGCCTGAGTAGGTAAAAGCTTTTGTGACAGTTGTTAAAAGCACAATCGTGATCCAGAATTGGAAGGTCATGCACCATGTAGCTCTTGCATGGAGTAGATGTTGGCCCACCTCCAAACAGACACGCGAGCATATGGGACTGAGTGAGGAGTAAGCCGAAAAGTATACTATAGAAGACATGACTGAATCGAACTCCTCATCCATACTCAGCTCCATGCTTGTATCCACAGTGGGATTCCATTATGAAAATGAATTGCATGGGTGATTTTAGCTATTAAATGCCTTAATGGCTGCAGGTACAAATTCATGACCTTTAGTGCGAAAATAGCGGCTAATGGCCTTGCAACCCTAAGTTTTACTTGATTCAATGGCCAATTTCCTTTAGGTAACCAAGAGGAGTTATAATTAAAATGGAGACCCAGGTATTTAAAATGTTTGACTATGATCAAGCTGTGTTCATTATTTATTGGCCAACTAAATGGTCTCCAAGAACAAGCAAAACCATTATTTTTTGACTTTGCAAAATTAAAAGCGTCGAGGGTTATTATGACTTACAATATTCAACACAGGCGTGCCAGTAAAGGCGTTTTAAAGCCGGCTTTTTGTATGCGGAGTAATATAAGCGTCAATCAGCATACAAAGTAAAAGGTATGGTCCATATGATTCAAGCGAGGGCAGTCGCGAGGAATCCTCCATCAAAAAGGAAGCCAAGACTACATTAAGAAAAGGAAGATTAAATAGGGTTGGGGCCAAAAACACACCCTGTTTGACACCCTGTTAATTGGTATATAGGGACTAAGTATACCATCAGGAGAGCATTTGACTTGACAGGTAGAGTAATCATGAATGTAAAGGCCATTACTAGTGTAGTAGCCTTCTGTCAATTCCTTTGTGATTAACAAGTTTTCTCCACAGTAGATCTCTGGAGACAGAGTCCATTGCACCTCTTTAAGTCCGCTAAAAGGCCACAAACAGGGATGATTTTAGCTTCCGGCTGGTGTATTTTGTGGCGAGAGTCCTAAGGATCAAACAATGATCTAAAGTAAGATTTCCATGTTGGAAATCCTGGGCTTTGTTCTGGGCCAATGATGGATTTGTTTTTCTATGAAATCCATGAAGAGAGTTTATTGTGCAAATATTTATACATGTACCTTGCCAGTGATGGACAATAAACTGTCGGATCGTTAATTGGAAGAGGGAATGAAAAATCTCCTTTTGAAGACAGGAATTATAATCATGGGTCAATCACAATCTAATTTTAAGAGCACATTTGATTAGCGGATGTAAAGAAGAGCTGCCCGTACCGGGACTCCAGTCAACGAGGACTGCTTGCTTCAGCATCACTCTGGAGAACCAATAGGATACTGGAGCATTGTGATCCTTTAATTTAAGCACAATTTCACGCACTTCTTCTGCACAGACAGGGGGCCACTACCTGGACTATGGAACATGTAGGCAAGAAACATGCAAATTAGGAAAATGAAGGGTCTCAGATTAGAAACATCAAGGAAGTATTTCTGCCAGATATGACTGGAGTATACAAGCTGCGTGGAAACTAAGTGAACCTGAGTCATTGGATACAAAGGGACCAAAACTGTTCAGCGAGTCGTTACAGTTTATTGCCTGTACAAGTTGCTCCCAGTGATCATTTAGTAGTATCAATTTACGTTCTTTGAGAATCACTTATGAAGTTGGTTCTTTAGGAAGCTATGTAAGGTGTTACTACTGAGGAGGTATCTCTAAAGATTGCATATGTCTCCACGTAGAAGAGTCCTTTTGTGCGATATAGTATTCATCATTTAGTACTCAGGTCATGTGGAAGGCTTCTTGATTTGGTTCTTTTCCACATGACTGGTGGTCGTAGTAGTGGCAATAATCTCCTGCGTTAGCTCTTCAAATGTCGTAAAAACACAAACAAGTTAATAATAGTTTGAAGAGTAAGGTGATCTTAGGGCCATGGAGCTTTTATGGGAATAGAAATTATGGTGCTGAAGCTTCCCGAGAATATTATTTTTTTAAGAGGCCAACTCATTCTAACAATTTTATATAGCAGGCTGGCCTGGTTTTAGCCTCAGAAAAGGAGTGAAGTTTATTGATATGGTGATAGTTAGTAGTAGATGATAAGCTCATGATGCATTAAAACCAATCTAGAAATTCTTTTTAACATGTTTCCTGATCTTAGAGGATACTAGGACCTTGTCCAGGAGCACTGCACCCTCTTTTGAGAGATATGTAAATTCCACCTGATCCGTTTAAAATTGGTCAAGCCACTTTAAAATAGTCAATGTATTAAAGCCCTCGATACAAGATTTTAAAACAAATAAACTCCAGCTACATTAATTGTCTTGTCTTTAGATATTCTAGATAGACAGCAGCCCTCTGGTAAGAACTCTGGAGTCAACTCCCCAGCATCATCATATAGAGGCTCCTGTTCATTTCCCCAGTCTGGCATTAAAATCTCCAGCTACTAGAGTCAGCTGAGGGGAATTTCACCAATAACTCTTCAAAATAGTTACCAAAATCATGCCATTGGTTGGATAGCCTAGAGTCTATCTGTAAGTGGAGAGTAAAATATACATTTGTTAAAGAATTGTGTTAAAATGATATTCGATAGATTAATGGAACAGATTGTGCAAATTTGGAAGGCTGCTGGGAGAACCTTCACATGGACATCAAAGTTAGAGTTAAGTTAGTGATGATAAAACCTCTTGGGCCTTCCTTTTAAATTGCTTTAAAAGGCTGGGACACAATATGATAAAAAAAAACCAGGGAGAAAGATCTAGGATGCTGAGACCAGAGTCTCCTGCAGCAAGATAACATCATAGCCCGTTAACATTTCCTAAACTCAGGTCTTACAACTTTGTTGTTCAACCCGCAATGTTCAGGATGCTAAGCGAATTTGGGAAGGGAATTGGCATGAGGGGCAATCCAGTCCAGTTCATAAAGTTTCTCCAGGGAGTTTGTTGGCATCTAAAAAAAGCCAGTTATTTGTAGCACTTCTGGATCTGGAGTCTCCATTGTGTGCCACTTCCAATGATCTCCGTTCCTTCTATATCTCCATCTGGTGAGATCTAATTGCAGAAGAAGCTGAGGGTGAGGGACACCTCATCAGTTAGCTCAGCTCTTAGGCCCAGAGTTTTCCTTGTATCCTGTTGAGATCCCAATTGCAGAATCTTCTAAAGAGATAGAAAGTCCAACTCATGAAATCCATCTGAGGGAGGTAACTCTAAGGTGTTGAGACCAACTGAGGAAGGGATGCAGGAGTCTTCCATAACAGTAAGGCAGGCAGAGTCTTAGGAGGAGCGATGTATAGTTCTTGAGAGATTTACACACATTCCCATAGGCTCAGAAGGTGTTGTCTGTTCCTAAGTGGATTTGTTCAACAATGGGGTCCTGAGTGTAGTCCCATTTCCCTGGGCTATGGTTAAGATCCTGTGCCATAGAGATGAAGAGGGATCCCTGGGGTTGACCTCAAACTGAACCCATTACATCAGTTTCCTGTTTGCAGATGTATGGGCAATTCCAAATCAGGATTAGGAAATCTCCTTTTTGAGAGGTTTGGAACTAATGGGAACACAATAATATTATATGAAAAAAAAACCAGTGAGGAGAATGCCTTTGCTCTTAGAGTAATCCTACATTTCCACAGTTCTTTTTATAGCTAACTGGTGAAACAAATGTTAGTAGTACTCTCTGATGTGTCATTCAAGGTAATTTGAAGCATTGATTGATTCTACTGAGGATCAGATCTATCTCCTTTTCTCTGATTTTTAAGTAACACACTTAGATGGCGTTTAGCTGAACAAAAGAGAGTTCCAGACAGGCAAGCAGCCATTATAGTAGAAAATATTGAGACAGATTTTATTTCATTTCTCAAGAGTATCCAGTTGTTGATAGATTAGCATGCACAGGTATTAAAGGTACTCTGAAAAATTGAGCCAGATTTGTTTGCATTTAAGGTGAATGGTGCAGAGATGGTTCTGTCAACTTTAGTTTCTGTGATTCTCTGTTCTGTGAGCTGAATCCATGGCATTTGCTCAGAAGATTGTTTACACCGATGAGTCCTAAGTTCATTTGGATCTTTTTTAATTTCACTGTAAATGTTGCACAAAGAGTTCACAACAAGATTGCAAAGAAGGCAGTGTCAGACACACTTCTCGGACATGCCTTGCATGTTATATCTCCTTCCCTGGAAGTGGAGTTGTGATGGCCCGTGGCCAGCTCCTCTGAGTCTAAGTTAATGGGGCTCTCCTCATTAGGTAAGCTCAAGCTTGAGACAGCATTGTTGAAGTGACTCCCACTGTTCCACCTTCATTTCAGAGGGGCAAGGGTGTGTTTTCCTCCAGAGTCGAGGGGAGAACCGATTTGATGTTGAGAATGTGGAAATGTAGTAGTCTCACCTGAGGTAACAGAAAATGCGTCTATTTTTTTTATTTGCTTGGGCCTTGGGAGGCTCCAAAAGCTCCTCTGTATTTCTCAGAGCGTTTCCCACAAGCTGCCATTAGCCCAGTCACGATAAGCTCCACTAGGTAGATGGAAATCCCATAATTTAGTTGTTGGTAATTTGCTTTAAACACCCAGCCATCCTAGAGAGACCAAGAGGCAAAGTGTGGGGGGGGTCTCAAGCCTAAATGCCTAACAGGCTGCCCACACAGTAATCTGAAGACAGACCTCCAATTAGGCTCCAAAATTCCACAGTTGTCCTTGACACAGATTCAAGCAGCTCACAACTGCAGGCACTTGTTAACTACACAGTCATAATTATTTAAAACCATATATAACAGCAGCAGAATCAAGATAAATTTACGTTTTTTTCGTAGCAGCACAGCTAGCGTCTTTCCCCAGTGTCGCCATCTTGGATCCGACAAAAGTAATAAACAAAAATATTCCACCTCTGGTTTATAAGATATGTAACAAATTCATTGTTCCCATCACTTCATTTGGTTTTTGATTTTTTTTAAAAAAACCCCATCCATCCATCCATTCAATTCAATTTATACTTTCCAAAACTGTTTAACTGAGTTCACTGGAACTATGATAAAGTGATTTGGATCCAGCCAGTTTCTTGACTCAATTATGCTCAATTATCTCCCTTTCTATAGTATTAATCTCAACTGGCTTTTATCCATGCATGTCCCATGATCCCCAACATACCCTTTTTTGAGTGATTCAATGGGACCCTTCCTCATTTTTTGTGTTTTTTTCCAGAGAAAAAGTTGGTTGGATGCAACCCATTAATTAGATTAGGAACGACTACCTTGCAAATTGTTTAAAGCCCATTTTAGGACCAATGGGTTAACTCTAAAGGTGCCCGTCTGAATCCAGTGCTGCAGGCAAATATTTTTGCTCTGACATACAGACCCTACTCCACCATGCTTTCCAAGGCATCTGGGCCCCAGTGGCTGCTCAAAGGCTCCACCTAGCACATGCCATTCACCTGGTTTTCAAAGCTCCTGGAGTGGCTTTTCTTGCTTTCTCTTTGTTACCACCTGGCCTTTGAAGGAACTGTCCACTGAGAGGGCAAGGGCTGCCATCTTCCTTTCCCTCTTCTGAGGTCTTGCCTCCTCTGAGGTCTTGCCTCTGTGTCTCCTCCTATACAATAGAGACAGCTTCCTGCTTTGAGAGCCACTGAGGCAGTAGCCACTTGCCAATTTACTGCCACTTGCCAATGTAATTGCTGGAGCTTCTTTTTAGAATAGTTGTCCAGAATAATGGAGGTCTAATGAAATACAGAGAACCACCACCAGCCATAAACACAAACAGCCATAAAGCATTTATTAAAAAGAAAATTTCTACATGCATTTTCTTATCCCAGCATCAAATCGAACAAGAAATCCAAAAGAAAAGTGTGAAACATCATTCCTCTGTCCTCCCTCTATAAATGCCATAGTGAATATGAAATGCCAGCAGGAGTGTAGCTACAGAAAACCATATCTGGGACAAGAAGTGAAATTGTGTTTTCCCCCCACAACATCTGCAACATTCCTACAAAATGCAACGTTTCTGCTATGCCCTCACTCTGTTTCTGCCATATATTCAAATATGCAGCAAATAAAAAAGGCACTTTTACTGTCCTGTGCCCCCTAAAAACCAACCAGTTGAGAAAATGAGGTATGACAATTATTCCATATTAATTAAACTGAAAACTCTGGTCTTTTTGAAAGTGGAAAGGACTGTCCTTTCTTCAGACTGTAGATGGAAGATCCTGGGCAGCATCATATTTTGTCAGAACTTCCCTGCCAAAAGAAAGCTAGTTATTTATCTCCTGATGCCTAATAAAGGTCTCTGAACTGAACTGAAGAAAGCTTGCACAATGACAGAAGAAACAGGAGAACTTTTCTTCTTTCTGTGCTAGCCTTCTATTCCTAAGAAGTTGCAAATAAGCACTGAGGGCTGGAATCCACCACCTGCAGTCTGCCGCTGCACAGACCAAATGGCCATTTGTGTTCTCACTTCACTTCCTTAGTATAGCAGAAGGTCATGACAGGATCACATTTGGAATGCTATACCCCCTATTGCAAAAATAAAAACCTAGCAGAGCAAAGAAAGAAAGGGGGCAAGCCAACCTCTTGAAGAATTCTGAGGAACTCAAAAGGTATTTTTGGTCATTTTGGTTGGTACTAGTAAAAAGCACTTGCTAATAAAAAGTATTAGTTTGTTGTTGGATATCTGCATGGAATTTCCTAGGAAAAGAAACATTCAAGGCTTGAAATCCAAAACTAGGATGAAGTAGATGCAGCAGTCTATTCTATCACCTTGCCCAACAGAACACATGGCCCTAGTCTTCAGGCTCTTGTATGCCACAAATGTGGCTCTTGTATGCCACGAAGTTTTTCTCCTGCTCCTCAAGAATGGTGCAGCCCAAGCACCTGGTTCTCTGAGCAAAGCAGGTTCAGGCACAGCCAAGTACGGGGAGTTGTTGCCTGTAACATTGGCAGGCTTCACACCAGTGCTAGCACCAGCAATGTGACATTGCTCCTGGTGACACTGCAGTAGTTTTCTCCGATCCCTATGGTAAAGACTACAGAGATTTGGGGAAACTCCTAGAGTGTCACTATGGAGACCATTTCTCAGCCAGGTTTTTCTCTTGGTCCTCAAGAATGGGGGATTGGGGCTCAGGGTTCAGCTACTGTGGATGGGCAAATGGCAAACTTTTTTCACTAGTAGTCTCTTAAGTCTCCTAGAAGGTTGATCACTGGAAGTATGGGAGCTTTATAAACCAATAGCTACGTAGATTAAGGGGGGTGTTTAAGGAGGAAGAAGGATGCATAACTTCCCCTTCTTCCTACTTCTGCAAATGCAGTCTCAGGGCAGCCTCAGAAACCAACATGGCTGTTAAGTCCACATTTATCCCACAATCCAGAGGATCAACTTTTCCAGTATTGAAAGAAACTGTTTGAAGACAATGACATGTTGGGGGTGGGGGGACTACATCCATTAGCATTATCAGATGATGAATAACTAGACCCAACAGATAGTTAAAGAAAGTATCATGTTCTACATATATGTTTTGAAACATAAAGTATTTAGAAAAGATTTGGTTATGTTTATATGTCAGGAAGAGAGACTGTATATATTATTATCATCTTCAGGTATTTCTGGTACTTGTAATAACACACTAGTGAAACTTTGACTTTCCAGTGTTCTTTATACTTGTGCAGGAAATGCATGATCCTTTTACCTTTATTTAAGAAGAGGGAATAGGAACATTCTATAATACACATTGTTTAGTGAATAAATTGCTACAGAAATTGGCTATGGTGTTCTGCACTTCTGAATAATTCCTAGTACACTAGGTCCCAAGCAACCAATGAAAAGTATTTCTGAACACCATGCTATCACCATTTCAATGCCTTTCATTGCATTTCTTTTCATACAAACTCAGCTTGATTTCACAGAAGATTTTTACATATGCTAAACTGAATTTAGATTACAGGGAAAGCCAACCCAAGGTTTGACTTGGGTATGTTTGTGCCACAAAACAAGGTTAAACATTTATTGAACATCCAAATTTGATGTTAGCACATGGTACACAATTTATTTACATTCTGTGGTCTTCTCAAGATGTGGAAGGTTTGAGGAGGTGACATGGATCATGAAGCTACAACTCAATGTGATATAACCAGAAAAAAAAGTACATGTTTAATAACACAACATATGAGCAGCCTCTCTAATCTCATCTACTGACACATTGTTGCAAGTATGTATCAGGTCTTGCCCTTAAAATTATGCTACCAATGTCAACACAACTTCTACCAACACCTCTTCAGCCCTGTTCACAAGTTACAGTAAATGCATGCTCAATCTTACAACATATCCTTGTTTCTTCTTTCTACGAGCACTGAGTAATCCCCATGTTACATTCAATAGCTGAATATGTGATTTAAACCCCACATGTATCCAACATTAGTGCCTTGATTCATTGGTAAACTAGGTAGCCAATTAGTCTTACAAACACTGTGTTCATGCATGCAGAATGTATGTATGTTCACTGCAACATGTGAATTCTGGAAATATGGAGATGAAGTGTGGAGCCTCACTACATGATTGTGGCAGTTAGGGATCCCAAGACCCCAGCTGGAGTAGAGACACCCCCCCCCCAAAAAAAAATCTGTTGCCTACTACTGTGGTGAGAGCATTTTTTAAAAAAGTGATATCAATAGCTGCAAACTTTTTTAAAAAAAAATGACGTAGGGTAGCTCTACAAATCACTGGAAACTCTATGAATAAACTCTAGGTGATTCCTAAATCCACTTATGTCATCATTTTTGTTTGTTAGTTTTTGCCAAAAGTTACATGATACCATAGCTGGCATTGTCACACTCACAGCATATCCATAGGTTGCCAACCAGTGGCAATCCTAAAAGTAAAGTAATATAATGTAATGAGTCTTTTCAAGCAATATGGATGACCTAGGGATCTGTAACCAATGAGAGATGTTTTGTACTAGTATCCCTGTATGCTGGCCCTGACTTAATTTCAATATGTGTTCTAGATCTTTAAAAGGATACAGTCTGTGGAAGGGTACAGCGAAAAGCTGTGTTTCCATTTGGTGTTTTATTTTAAGGCTGCATAGAAGCCAGTCTATTTGTCATGCAGACTGACAGCCCTTTCACTGGAGAACAAGGAGATGTGAAGTAAACCAGAACCAGCAAATGTATTCAACCAAACTCTTAATGCTTTCTAATTAATTACTGTGAATAGGACAATGCTAGTTTAGCATTTAAGCAGCCTAGGTGAGCCATTTAGTCCTTGTTAAATGTAATTGAACGCATTGCACCGAGTCTCTTTTTTGTGAGTGTCCCAGTTAAGAATCCATCCTTCTTTCTCACAGAGCCAATTAAGGACTACATCAAAGTTCCATTAAAATCCATGGAAGGTTTGCCAGAATTTATTACCAAGACCCTATATCACAATAGAAATAACAATCCTATATGGCAAATGGCAGTCTTTTCTGTTTTATGCTGAAAGTGAGCTTCAGATGATTCAACTACCCTCCAAATGTGAGTCAGAAGTAGTAGGTGTTGGGGCTAAAATAGACTTATAGCACCCTAACAACTGACAAGTTGTTATTTTTTTATTGTAACATAAATATTCATGGGCTGGAGGTATCATCTGATGTGTGTAGGTAGACTTGCTAGGTAGACTATGTGAAACTGTGCGGGGGGGGGGAATGTTAATAGCAAGGTCAAACCCCCATGAAATGCAGTAAATATTGACCAAGAGGTAAATGATGAAATGATTACATCTTGTTAAGCCTTTGGGCCACAAGAGTTCTATTTATTCTTGCTCTATCTATGGCAAAGGTTTGTTCTGTTATTCTGCCAGCTATGATTACTTCTCTCCCACTCCATCCCAAAAGAAGACACAGAACAATCAAACTTGGGTATAACTGGGTTATTTAAATGGTATATATCACAAAACTATTAATTTTAGGATGGAATACAACTAGGCGGCCTAGGAGCTATTATCTTTTAGCCAATTATATCCTTGCTGTAAATTGGTCAGCAATTTTTCTAGTTCTGTTTGTATTTTCCTGCATATGAGTGGTGCCCAAAAGAGAAAAGCTAAATCTCCCTCTTCCAATGTGCTGCAGAGGGGTAAGAGTTGGTTGGTGTTACGTGACCCCAAGGGCACTCCCTCCCACTTGGTTCAATGAATGATGAGGAGGTGAATGGGTTTCAGGAATGACCTCCATCTTAATACTTTGGAGTGCTCATCAATTCACCCTATTGAACAATCTGTTTTATTATCACCTAGCCAATATGTAGGCTAGACCTATTTATTTCACCACTCAGTTCAGTGATGCTCAATTTTTTAAAGCCTGTGAGCACCTTTGGAATTCTGACACAGGGTGGTGGGTTCAGCCACAAAATGACTGCTGTAAAAGATGGAGCTAGGGTTACCTGGCAACTAGTGGGAGGGCTGTGGGCAGAAATATGGAGGGCCATATTGCCAGCTGTGCTATCACAACAGTTTTGAAGGGATGTTCAGAAAAAGCAGTGCTGACAAGGAAAATGACCAGTGTTTCTAGGAGCTAAGGCAAGAGCCCACATTCAAGGAAAGAGTGCACAGAACAGACATGCACTAAAAATAGAAAAAGGACTAATATTTCCATGCCAGCATGGGTCCTGAAGTAGTATGAGTATAAATAATGGATTGCTTTTGGGGGGCTCCAACAATAAGATAAGAGAGGCTTGATTAGTCATCAGAACCAAAAAGAATACCTGGACTATTCTCGTGAGTACTGAGTGATAGCTGGGTACAGAAAGAATAATTAATGGTCAACTCAAAGTGCAGACTAAATCACCTGAGGGTGACACAATGGAGGTTAGTTAGCCCCATTGTCCAGCCAGTCACACCTTAGGCCAGGGGAAAAGTTCAGCTGCCAAACATCTTCCTGCCCAGGCTTGACAAACAAAATGGATCCCCAGATAACCCATTTTCTGCAGAGTAGTGTCTTGCTCTAAAGTTAGCCATTTTAGCAGCTACAGTTTTTTCCCCAGGGGGCATAAAAACAAAACTCCAAATTGATGTAAAAATGTTCATGTATACCAGTGGTTCTCAACCTTCCTAATGCTGCAACCCTTTAATACAGTTCCTCATGTTGTGGTGACCCCCAACCATAAAATTATTTGTGTCTCAGTTCCTAAGACCATTGGAAATATGTGTTTTCCGATGGTCTTAGGTGACCCCTGTGAAAGGGTCCTTCAGCCCCAAAGGGGTCGCGACCCACAGGTTGAGAACCACTGATGTATACAATCACCTCAATCACAGCCAGTGTTAGGGATGGTAGAACTGTCCATAAATTTCCCCTCCCAAAGGGGGGGGGGCATTTGTGACTGTTTCGAATGCAACATGTAGGACACACAAACTGAAGTGCTGGATTTTATGTCAGGGGTACAGGAAATAGTCATTACACAAGCTTTTGAACCGTTAAGCAATTGGGAACAATGTGCTTAAGTAAGATTCTTTTGCATATAAAATGGGAATGATGTAAATTAAGCACAACGGTATTTATACACAACTTTTCATTTCTTTTTAAAATAGATGAAACAAGAAAAAACAACACACATTTAAAAGCCTGTCTAAATTCCTGCAAACACAATCATGCTAGTGTATTTTGAACAATGGTACACGTCCATGATAATAATTTGATGAAGGGGATATGTGTCAATGGTCTAATTGGGTCAGTGGAAGAGCATTTAATTTGTATGTAAAAGGTCCCAGCTTGTGTCACCTCCAGTTAAAAGGGGCAGGTGATATGAAAGACTTCCACCCAAGACCCTAGGGAGCCTAACAATCAGAGAAGACTATACTGATAGCTAAATTCTGGCAGCAGTGGTGTCTACATGAGGATGGAAATAGCAGGAGGGATTTTAAAAATTGGTTTCTGTCCAAGACCCATGGGTCATCAGATTGTTAAATGAGGGAAGATCTTGATAGAAGGCAAATAATGTGTTCAGAGAAAAGTATGTAGCATCATCTGCAGAAATAATCATAAATGGGCTCACCCCACTTGAGATAATGAGTGCAGCAGAACAGGGTCACTCACAGACAAGTCAGAAGTTTCTACCTGCTCCAGTATAGACCCAGGTATGCAGGCAACTTTGACTTTTAAATTAACTGAAAGTGGGGATTGAAAATGCCCTGAAGATGTCTGAAAAATCTCCAGAAGAGGCATCTGAGAAAGCAGAGAGAATCAGCTTGGGGGAGGGAGAATTCCCTGCTCAATCCCCTCAGAGAATAAGGAATTCTGGAGGGATGGAGATTTGTTTTTTTTAATGGGGGGATTTCCACATTGTCACTTTCCATCTGCACTCCCTCCATTATTTCATGCAGTCCTGCAACTTGTTTGAAGAAATATGCTGCTTGCGTCTTCTGCTTCTCATTGCACAGTTAACAAGGACTTACTAAATTAAGCATAATGGGTAAATTTTTAAAAAAGCCCAAGGAATTATTATTTTTAAATGTTCATGGTTATATGATGAACTGAATCTTCCCAAATAAAGCAGAGGATAGAAAAGGATAAGCAGCCAGAATTAACCAATAGATGGCAGACAAACACTACATTTTCACAAAAGAAGCTGACCTTTTTAATTGTATTTTAATTACATTATCTATGTATTGTAGGAAACTCCTGTAAATTCTATGAGATTATTCAAGATAGTTAATAAAATTAATCAAAGGGACAAAAAATTAACACAAATATGTTTACTAATACCCAAGAAGTTGGGGGTGAGGCTATGTAGCTGAGCATAAAGGGAACTGTTCCCATTTATTTATTCTTGGTGGGAACCTTTGGCATCAAGGAGTATTATTGGACTTAATGTCATGAATGTCAATTAGTTGTACCCTACCTGTAGTTGAGCTTCGACATTTAAAGAAAAAAAACATGAGACACTGGAGATAGGAAAATGTTGACTTTCCTGGTGTTGTTGTTATAAACATCTGTTTTATGTGGCTACATGTTGAATTTGGCTGCATATGGTAAATATCAGGGGTTCAGGTTGTGGGGTAGCTCAATCATGACTGATTTGGACATCCTGAACCAATGACCATGTAATCCTATATAAATAATGACCATGTAATCCTATGTAAAGTTGCCATATTGATTTATATGGACTTGGAATAAAGTAACTTTCTAGAAGATTATTTTTTGGGCATGATCCTGGGACTGTGTGTGTTAAATGCTGTCAGGTTGTTTCCTATCCATGGAGACCCTATGGCCATTTCTGCACTGGTGGCAGAAGCAGCTGGCCACAGTCATAATTTATGCCAGTGGAGCCACAGGACTGTTCACATGGTCCCGTGCGGGCGGTCTCAAAGCTGCTGCAGGCCGCAGGGGCAGCTCCTCGCAGAGCCACCTCCAGTTTGTTTGTTTACCTACCTTTTCTCCCTGTGAAGCTTTGGACGGAGGAAGGGACACACCCACACTGCCCTCCGATTCCCGGGGGTCAGAGTGCAGCATGGGCATGTCCTCCCACCCTTCAGAGCTTTGCAGGGAGAAAAGATAGGTAAACAAAAAACCAGCAGCGCCTAAAAGCGGTGCTCTCCTGCCGGTGTGCTTTGTACAGGCCTGGTGGGAAGATGCCACTTTCCAAATAACTTGCTCATTGAGCAAGTTTGGAAAGGATCATTTTCCTGCCGTTTTGGGGGGAGGAGCACAGTGCTGCTGTGCTGCAGCAGTGGAAGCTGTGCAAACAGTGCCACAGGGACAGTGTTTTTACCATGCCTAGGATGCTGTTTTGGGGCTGTGCAGAAGTGGCCTATGAGAAGAGTCCCAAAATTTCCTATTGTTAACAATCTTGCTCAGGTCTTGCAAACTAAAGCCTTGGCTTCCATGATTGGGCTAATCCATCTCATGTTGAAGCTTCCTCTTTACCTGCTGCCTTCAGATGACCAAAGTACAATAGCCTCAGTACAGAAATTTTAGCTTTTAGGGAGAGTTCTGCCTTGATTTGATACCTTTATTTATTATTCAAATTTTGAGCCAATTATTTCATTAAGTAATCATGCAGTCCTGAAAGGCAACCCCACTGTGACTTAGTCTAAACTGGAGATTACCAAGGCATGTGTAATAGTGTCCCCCATGCACCAGGACTGATAATAGCTCACAAATCCATTTGATACCAAAAAGACATTAGGGTTGGTCAATACCAGCCAGATTCGTTCCAATTCGGATTCGGCCCAGATTCGGATCAATGGATTCGGATTGACCGAATTCCGAACCTTGCAGATTCGGACGGGCCCGAATCTGTGGGAAAATCCAGGAATTTGGGGTGTGTTTTTATTTTTGGTGTTTATTCACGTTTCGGCCTGCAGGGGGCACATTTTTTGACATATAGACACCAAACTTTCAGGGCATTATCAGTAGACTGTCCTTACGCTACCCCCATGTTTGGTGAAGTTTGGTTCAGGGGGGCCAAAGTTAAGGACCCTCAAAGGGGATGCCCCTATCCCCCATTGTTTCCAATGGGAGCTAAGGAGATGGGGGCTACTCTTCTGAGGGTCCATAACTTTGCCCCCCCGAACCAAACTTCACCAAATTTGGAGGGTATCATCAGGACAGTCTCCTGATGATATCCTGAAATTGTGGTCCCAATATGTCAAAAATGTGCTCCCTGCAGGCACCCCCAGAAATTTGTCCAAGATTCTTTATTCTACATCTACACAATCCATTGCTGTCAATGGGGAATTTATGGGGGTGCCTGCAGGGGGTGCGTTCTTAAGACTAGCAGCACCAAACCTTTAGGGTATCATCTGGAGAGTGTCCTGATGATGCCCCCCCCAAGTTTGGTGAAGTTTGGATCATGGGGGCCAAAGTTATGGACTCCCAAAGGGGGTGCTCCTATCCCCCATTGTTTCCAATGGGAACTAATAGAAAATAGTGGCTACTGCTTTGGGAGTCCTTAACATTGGCCACCATGATCCAAACTTCACCAAACTTGGAGGGCATCATCAGGACACTCTCCAGATGATACCCTGAAAGTTTGGTGCTGCTAGCTTTAAAAATTCTTGTTTGTGTTTTTCACTACTCACTCACTCCGGCAGGCTTCATGTGGAGGAGGGGTGTTGTGTACAGTATATAAAACTTGGGGAATAAATGTATACAACACAAATGCATTTTGTATTTGAAATGTTAAATCCTGTACACTGATATGTAGTTTGATATGATTCTCGTGATTATCATACACAAAAAAGCAAAACAAAAAACTCCTCTACTACTTTTAAATATTATTGTTTGACATGTAGATGCCAACTTAGAAAAACCCTGTTAAGTGTATCACTATCTATCTAAGAAAGCTCTTTTATACCCCCAACTCATGCAATGTTTTAACATAATGCTTGTGAAATGTGGAAACTATTTGCATGCCACTCTAAATGTGTACACGACATTCCCTATGCTAAGGACTGGAAGGCCGGAGTGCTAATAACATTTATGTTACTAATACTGGAGAGAATGAATGAAAAATTAGCTAATTTGGTGCATCGTTAAGAAGACACTCTGCTAAAAACATAAGCCTCAGTGTCTCTTCATTGCCTCTAGCCGCCTGGCAGGCTGCCTGAATAAAAAAAGACTTGCTTAAGCAAATTAATATTCAATGAAAAAGTGATATACAGCACAAAGGAAAATGTTTAAGTTCTGCCAGGACCAACTTTCCTTATGCCCTTGACTAGAAAAGTTAATCGTTTGGGGTGATTTTCTTCTTTACCTTTATTTTCCATATGATATTTGGGGGCACCCTATTTTAAAGTTACAAGGGCTGGGAAAAACTTGCCTAGATTAAGCCAGACTGTTCTTTTGTAGGTTTAAGGTCATTGCATTTTTTGGCTCTTAGTTCTCTTCCCAATCTTGAACCTATTTGAAAGTATATCAGCTGTATTTTCTATTTGAAAGTATATCACTGTATTTTCTTTTCTTCATTTTTCATCTCTTGCCACAATTTTTCCTTATGTATTAATAATATCTTTATTATTACACTGTCATTGTCCCTTTGCACCTTTTTGTATTTAGTGGGGACATTAGTGGCGAAATTGAGGGACTTACAGCCCCATCCAAGGGGTAGGGAATCTGCTCAAAAGTGACATGTGGCCCTGTTGGTGTATTTGCCCTTGTCAGGGCAACTCCCTTGCGAGGGGTGAATCTGCTGACGGTGGCCCTCCCCAGCACTGAGATGTGGCTCCAGACACCACACCAACATCCCAGTGCCCTTGCCACTTGCATAGTGGGTGTGGGTTGGGGGTGCAGCTGGGGGAGGAGCAGATGTTAGTTGGCTTCCTCCTGACCATTCATGCCTTACATTGAAGATCAACACTTTATACTTAAGCCAACAAAAAAGTGGTGTAAGTCTGTTGAGCACCATGGGGGCTTGTCGGTGGCAAGGAAACTCTTTCACTCTGCAAGCTTCCCCACATTACCTTTTTGTAGCTGAGCATAAATGGAACTGTTCACATTTATTTATTCTTGGTGGAAACCTTTGGCATCAAGCATCATTGTTGGACTTATTGTTTTGTGCAGCAGGTAATTTTACATGATATATTTTATCCACCTTTGCTGGTATTTCTGGAGCCAGGATACACATTTATTTTGCTAGCTCTGGTAGAGAATCCTTACGCAAATCTTCTCCATCTAATTCTGGTAAAACACAAATGCTCAACACAGATTCCTTCTGTCTTAATTCCAGGCCAGTTAATTTTTCAGCCTAGCATTGTATTCTCTTTTGATTAACTTCCATTTTTGTTTCCATTGTTTTAGAATCATTTGAATTTGAGAGATTTGGCAAATCTTTAGCCAGACCTTTTATTTCATTTTTCACTTCTGCTAAATCTTGCATACATCTATCAACTTTATCAATCTTATTTTTCATTTTTTATACATCTTTCTGTACAGATGCAAGCAGACATTCAGTTCTCTGTGTGTGGTCTGGTGAAACTGGAATAGCTGGATCTGAAACAGCTCTCATTTTGCTTTTTGAATCAGCCATTATTTTCTTCTTTTCTCTGTGATTCCAGGTATATTAAAATCAAGTATTTTTTACTCTGGGTGGTTTATAAGTCTGGGTGAGTTATAACTCCTTTCTTCAGCCAAGCTTCTTAAGTTTTCATTTGTTTTAATTGTGGAGGAGCATTACAGCAATACGGCACTAGCAGATCTCTAAACAAAGTCTCTCATTCCAACATGGCAAATTTATGATGCAGTTCATAAATCAAGCACATAACTCAGTTGTACTTATCTGTTTGTAAGAAATAAATTCTTGTTGGATGAAATATATGATGATAGGCTAGACTCCTTTTTTCATTTCTTATTTTCTTCAGGAAAAAAGCATCTCTTACAGCTTTAAGTAGTTTAAGAAAAAAACTGCTTCTTGACCAGTTGCTGAGAGGATGTAACGCAGCATCCAATGGTGAAAAAACTAGGCCCGTAATTGCAACAGGGGGCAGGGCACATGGTAATAGCTCCAGAGCATGTGTGATCCTGGGCTGGCCGGGCGGCTGAGCCTCATCACCTGGCAATGTCGTGCAACACACACATGGGCTTGGGGTGGAGCAGGCTCCCTATAAATTAGGCAGCACGTGGTTGTCCCAGGCTTTTTGGTGCCTGGAAGCAAACTGACCCACCCACTCTCCCTGAAATTAAGGGTTGGGTTTTTTGTTTTCGCTTACTGTCGCAGCCCTGGGCAGTTTGGGCAGAGGAGTGCATCCTTGTGGGGGGGGGTGAGCTTGTGTGCCAGACCTTTCTGCATATGGGGGCCTCCATAAGAGGCTTGGGGTAGGGTGGGCCCAAGGTGCATGCCATGGAGGCCTCTGCAGGCAAGCCAGACACCCTAGCAGTTTGGGGGCCACAAGGATGGGTGGACACCCCTTGGCCCAGTACCTCTCTGTCCTACCCAATAAGAACTGGGGTTGTCGCCGGGTGCAGCTAGGGGGCTGACTGGCTCCTAACGATGCACTCCTCTTGCTCGCCCAGCTTCTGTTAAATAATAATGATAAAGGGCTGTGGCCCAATTTAATCCAAGCCAAGTCCTGTGATTGTTACAAAGCATCTGCACATCTATCCGCAAGATGAATTATGAAATCAGGGGATGTTTGAATCCATCTCAAACAGGGGGTCAGATTTTTTTAGAGACTTATTATCTGTTCATTGACCCATTCGTTAATATTCCTTATTAGCAGTTACAGTACAGCATAACACATATTCCTGTTATGGCAAGTGGAATTTATTTTTCCTAAATTCATTTTTAGATACAACCATTACATATATATCTTACACTTTTTTCAATATCTTATTCTCTTTTTTCAAATGATACAACCCTTTCTCTTTGTCATATCCTGTTAAACTTTTTTGCAACCTTTTCAAACTTCAGCTCTTTTTTGTTTTATGCTGCATGTCACTGTGTGGTGCTCTAGAAGGAGAATACAAGATTTGGAAAAGGCATTGCCTCTGAACAGCTACAGAGAGATACTCTGAAATTTTTCAGAACTTCTCTTTCTGCCCTTTCTGTCTTCAGATTTCTCCTTTGCTCAAAACAGAATTGATTCAAAACAGACTGCAGATTTCTAAAATAAGGGGAAAGGATAGCTGCATTTCAGAGAGAAAATAGGCAAAGAGGAATTTATTGGACTGTGTGGGAATTAGAGTTGCTAAGAAAAAGTCTCTTCATTCCTCTTCACCCAGTTTCTCTATGAAATTCAACTATCCATTTCTTTCCATCTTTATAGGAATTCAGAGTCTGTTTTGAATCAATTTTATTTTGAGTTCTAGTTCCTCCAATTTTTACTGTGCTGTACTGCTCTGGCATTTGTTTAGATGGACCAATAGTCACACATAATTTTTAAAAAACCCTCCTTTCCATTGTTAATCTAAGTAGTCCTTATCAATGTTAATGGATGTCAAGCATGTTTGTCATGAAATAAGCCGTATCTCTAATGATAGAAGATCTCTTTATCTGTGCCTGAAGGCTGATAAAAATGCTTGTGTTGGTGACATCATCTCTCTTGGCTTCACTCCTGCCCCCATGAATACAATACATACTCTTGAACTTCTTTCCTATTTTTTTAAAAGATTATATTTAATTGTTGTTTTTGACCAGTTTTTAGAGCCCACAGGAACACCATGGCACAGAGTAGCCTTTTCTGTACAAACCTTTTAAAACATTTTTTGAGGCAGAGAATAAAATGTTTCCTCCATGAAGTTCTGCATTGATTTTACCTCCAAATATTTTATTTCCAGCCTCCAAACGTTTTAAATGAATCCCCTTTTAAAATGATTCTCTGGCTGAAAAGTTTTGGAAATGTCTTCAGTCACTATGTGATCTATTGACTACGTTCCCCATACTACTGTGCTTCCCTGAACTTCCTCGGTGTCATTTTCTAAGCTCACTCATGTTCCCCTCACCTATTTGTTTGCAGCATTTCTCTGATTGTCATTTTTTTTTAATTTGGGGGGAGGCAGTCTTCAAAACATCAATTATATGACAAGTATAGAATGCATTATGAGGCTATGAAGCACGAAAGCATTGATTCAGCGCAGAAAAACAACAATAAAAACAAAAAAGGGGGGAATCATGTAGACATTCTTTGCATGAATATTCTTTTCATTATTGTCGCCAACAAGAGATGTGGCTTTCTTCACAAGATCTTGTGTCGGTGACTCACAGTTGCTACCCTTGGAGGATGTAGCCAGGAATTATGTTTAGACTGAGTCAGACAAATATAGTTTTAAAGGGAGGGGGTCTGAAAACATTTTAGAAATGTTTTAGAGGATTTGTGCGGAAAGGGCCAGAGGTAAGGTGCAATACTGCAGTAAGAGCTCTGCTGACAACTTGAGTTCAATCCCAATGGAAGTTCATCTCAGGTAGCTGGTTCAAGGTTTACTCAGACTTCAGTTCTTCTGAGGTTGGTAAAATGAGTTTGCTGGGATGACTGGAGAAAATGGAAACCACTCCATAAAACACAGTTTGTGTTGTAAAAATTGTGATGTGACATCCCTCCACAAATCAGTAATGATGTGGTGCTCTTACCTACCTATTACCTAGAGCCCACATTAAGTTCATTTGACAGGACATTCTTCAAAATAAATAAACATTAAATACATGACTTGCAGTGGAATGTGAGTGTCATAGCTTGACCACACACACACACACACACACACACACACACACACACACACACACACACACACACACACACACACACACACACACACACACACACACACACACACACACACACACACACACACACACTGTAATGTATGTATGTATAGTTGTGTTGGAGCTGAAATGTAAATGCTTGTGGGTTCTTCCCATATGAATGGGTGTTTTCACAATAACAGCTCCGCATTTTATATCTCAATTTTAAATCTTATTCTCCATGTTCTTACTAGTGGAGTTGAAGTGGCTTCTAACCTTTCTCATTGATGGCACCCTGCTTGTAGAATGGCCTTCCAAGAATGCCCTCCCATGAAAGCTAGCTCAAGACATTAATGTACAAGGCCAGACCACTTCTATTGCACCCCTTGGGATGGTTTTTTGATAGTGAAATAACTGAGCAAGTTAAGCTATTTAAATATCTGGGCTTAAACTTTCACTTTAGGGCTGGGTGGTCACCTCACAGGAATCAAGTCCTAACATCAACAAGAATTACTATGGAGGTAATTGTGCATTTCTTCTTTAAAAAGAGTCATGAGTACCTACCTGCGGCAATAATAGCCTTTATTGCTAAAGTGTGCCTGAAGCTTCTATATGGAGTCCCATTAAGGATACAGTCATGGAATAGGGACATTGAGCGTATTCAGTCTTTTTTTTATACAAGACTCTGGATCTGCCACACACCTTATGCGGTACTCTGCTTTGAAGCAGGCCAACATCTACTCGAGACCAGGGCATGGTGCATAACATTCAAATACTGTTTGCATGTCTGTTTTAGACATGGAGACCAGAGTCTTTCTTCTCTGGCCCTAACCAATTTATATTCTTCGAAATGGTGGGTCTACATTGAAACAAAGCTTCATGTTCTTGATCTATCGTTAGACATGTTGGCCATGCTATCACCAACTGAAATTCTTAAAAACATCAGGGCCAGATTGTATGAGTTTGAACATCAATCCCTCCTTGCTCAGGTCAGTAAATTTTGCTCCCCTCTTTTCCTTGGTATTCCATATGGCTCCTCAGGCATGGCTGAATATCTGCTTGTCCTTTCTGATCCCAAACTCTGCCGAGCCTTTTCTTTAGCCAGATGTAACATCCTGCCCTCCTCTTTAAGACAGGGAAGAGGCAAAAAAAATACCACATCATGAAAGATTGTGCATCTGTGAGATGCACTGTGAAGAATCTGTGGACCATGTTTTGCATCACTGCCCATTTTATACAGAGGCAAGAATGTCATTATTACTGCCCTACCTAATTGGCACAGACAACTGGACTGATCAGGAAAAGATTGTGTACTAAACAACAATTCCGAAGTAATCCTAGAACAGGGTTTCTCAAATTGGTTGTCAATAAGCGATCTTAACTCATTTATGTAATATATGGTTTACATTTTTAACTTATTTATATTTCTTTTTATGTATTAATAATATGCCATTAAAGGTTTATTGTATTGTATTGACCACTTCTATTCACTTAAGATTTTAACTGAAAATTTATCTAATCTTTTTGTCATTTTTGAGTCTTGGCACATTTCCCCAATGTGTACAAATCAAGATGCCAAGCCCCTGACGGAGACAGGAGTCCCTTGCCCCTAGGCCCTATTTTTAAAATGCTTTTTTTAAAAAATTGCAGCATTGTGTACTTACTGGATGTACTTACTGAAAGTGACAAAGGCCTGCTGTAAGGAATTATACTTTGTGATTAATGGTAAGAACTTCTGTATATCAGGCTGCATTTAAAAACAAAAAAACCCTTCTTTTGTGACACTGCCGTCCTTTAACCCACCCATCGGTTACTATGCACTGCCTGGCAACTGTCTATATTATGCTTTTGAGGCCTGCTTTTAATTCTAATTTTTGTGGTCGACTTTATTGACTGTAGGAGCTTACAGAAACTGATTGTGAAGGTTTTTTGTTTTGTTTTTTACTGTTGAAGGATAATTTCTATGGAACTGTTTTTCACACTTTGTTGATTTATTGTTTTAATTATCTTTACTCACCTTGGGTGAATTCTGTACAACTGCATTAGTGACACTTTTCATGTACAAATATTACATAGAAGTAGATTTGGTGTTTGGGTGACATTGTGGGGTTGCTGCAGCAACCAGAATGCACACTGAAATGCAAGAAGCAGGGAGGGGGTGATGGCAAGCAGCAGAAGTGAGGGAAGAAGGAACTGTCACCTTTCCTAACATTTACCAAGTGTTTTAGACAGTGGGTGGGGCCAGGTAAGTTTTTGTCCAGCAAGCTTTCTGATTGGCCACTGGAAATTTGATTGGCTGCATGCAGATTTTTTTTAAAAAAATTGCTTTGGCAACAACTGCCACCACAGCACAGATCACACAACCATTATTGGCATATGAACAAAATATAGAAACACAGGATCCAATTACATCAGAAGATCAAGGTTTAGATTCTCGAAGTCTTATCACCGTAGCACAAGGATCTTCATTGTGTGTCTAAGAGTAAGCTGTGACTGCCTTTTTGTGGCTGGCTCCGTCTCCTGCAGTAGCCATTTTGTCAGAATTTTCAAGGTGTCCATAGGCTCTCAAAGGTTAGGGACTCCTGCTATATGGAATGCAATTTTAACAATAGCATCCTATATCACACCCTTATAAGTCAACTGAAATCAAAAAGCCCAGTAGGATGCAGCAGTTCTCATCAAAAATTGTTAATTAACATTTGAATTAATCTAATGAATGACATCTTCACAAAGGCATGGCATCTTCACTGTGCTATTTCATTGATCAAGAAACTGTGATAAGATATGCTGGCCACCTAGAAGCCTCATGAGCTGGGACTTTTCCCATTATATTGATGGCATCTCGCCAGTGTATAGCATTGTTCTCAGTTTCTAATGCCTGCATTAACTTGGCTTTAATCACTATTACTTTATGCTATTAATCATCTGGCCTCAGTCTGATTTAATCCAAATTAATTAACAGATTTTCCTTGATGAAGAAGACACTAAAAAAGATGAGCTTGTACACTTCCCCCTTGTAAATCTTTCAAATATCCTTAGAAGTCACCCTTTTCACTCCATATAAAAGCTTGATTTTTGAAAGATAAGACTTGATTAAACAGACCATCAATGGCAGAGACTTGGATATTCCAAAAATGAATAATTTTAAATGGTTATACAGTGCCATGCAATGGGATTTGCAGGGAGAGAGCTTTCCTTTCCTTTTAGTTTAATATAAAAACAAATAGCATCTGTTTAAATCAATTCTTGTGTGGACAACTGAATTACCAGCGGCAATGTTGCAGGTCCACCTCTCCCAATATATTCCCATTAAGTAATTGTGTTCTTTTGATTAGGGTTGGATGCTGTCCTAAGGCACAACAATTGTAGCCTGTACTCAGACTTTATCTGCTAAACCCCAGTAGTGCCTTCTTGTTCCTCCTTGTTGAGATTTCTTAAGTTGCACAAGATATCACTCTTGAGCAGAACTTTTCTCATCAAATGGTTGGATTGTCTTGGCAAATTATCCGCAAAAGAGTGGATGTGCAGGTGATCAAGTTGATTTACAGTGCTATAAGGTATCTACTGTTTGGGGCAACTTTAGTGGAATGGTGACATAGACATGCTTTAAATAAATATATTTCTTCATTTGTGAAAAATTCTTTTTTGTAACTTGCTTTCCTGGATTGGCATTGGTGGGGGTCAGAGACTGCTATTGCAGGAAACCTGGCAATCCTTGTTACACTTGTTAGATTTTCTGCTTCTTAGTTTCATCCCACTGCTAGCAGCTTTGTCAGGAGGTAATTCCCCACTCACTCCCCATGCCTTGGTGAGACTCATTGCAAGATACCTAGTCATTTACAGATGTATGACCAAGACAAGAGAGTTTAACTGCCCCTCCTTGGTTTTTCCTTTCCAGTCTTTCAAGTTACATAAACCCCATATTTAGTCGCTCATCTTGTAAAGTCTTTGCCTCCCATAATACTTGGAGGTGAGTGAGGCTAAGCAACTTCAATTTTCCATGATATGGATCTGTGTAACCATGCCAGCTATGCTGAGGACTTCCTTGATTTCTCAGTACACTGAATATCACTCCTGGTAATAGCCTCCAAGAGGCCTCCTAGTAATAGCATCCAAGCTTCCTGAGCTTGGGGGGGGGGGGGGGGGGGTTGAGCGAGTTCAATCTTATTAGATAGATATTGTCTCTGTAATGTAACTATTTCATTTTACCAGTTTTATTAAGATTCCACAATTCTGGGGAAACACTCCAAAGTTATTATGAAACATCCTCTACAAAGAATCATTAGGATCTATGAAGCTGACTGAGAACTTAGCAACAATCACTCATTAAAACTAGAATCACTATCACTATCACAGGCAAATACTAACAGTATTACAATTCACTGTGTGTGTGTGGGGGGGGGAGAACATGCTGCATGTGACCCTTCTGATACATATGGTAATCATTTTGTCTGGATGGGCAACATATATATTTCTTGCTTTGGTGCATATGATCCAAAGGTCTAGAACAGGGGTAGGGAACCTGCGGCTCTCCAGATGTTCAGGAACTACAATTCCCATCAGCCTCTGTCAGCATGGCCAATTGGCCATGCTGGTAGGGGCTGATGGGAATTGTAGTTCCTGAACATCTGGAGAGCCGCAAGTTCCCTACCCCTGGTCTAGAAAATCTCATGTGTGTGGTGAAACCAACAGCAAGGCAGAAATCACCTGTGCAAACACCTAACAATTCACAGGATGGCTGCTACTCTGGGAGGTACTGCCAGGGGATGGGGAAGAAAGGGGAGATAAATCCAACCTGTCAATTCCCGCTTGACCTGGCTGCTGGGAAATGGGCATCTTACACATGCTCCACGCCACCTTTCCTCTTCCAACTGGCCAAGCCCTGCCTTGGAGAATCAGGAGGCTCCACACGGCAAATCTCTCCATGGCCGACTGACCTGCTTGAGAAGGCGGTGGTGGTGTTCTCCCTCCGGCCCATGGCGCGCCCCAGTCAGGTGGCATGGCTGCTGCATCCAATCCAGTCAAGAGGGTCTCAGCTCAGCTCTGCCCAGCCAAGCCCAGTGAGGCCAAGCAGACTGGGTGCATGAGGAAGGTAGAAGGGCAGCCCCACTATGATTGCAAAAAGCCATGCTCTGGCCAGTCAAGCAGGTAGGGAAGCAAGCAGAGGGTAGAACTGGACAGCCCACCCAGCTGGTCGCCCCACTGGCCTGCCCCGGGTTCAGCCTCCATCGCCTCCTCCTCCCACTTGGGCACATGCCGACTCAGCAGGCATGTCTGATTGGGACTGCCCAAGCCAGGTGGCCCAGTGGAGCACGCCAGTGCAGAGACCACCAGCCATGTGGGACCTGTGGAGGAGGAAGAGGGGTATGGGGGCTATTTTCCATGGCCTCTGCCCAAGGACATGTGACCCCATGTGTTCCCTTGGGCAATATGCCCCTGGGTAAGATACAACATTTTTTAAAAGCACTTGGTGAGCACCAGAAAAAGTGCCGGAGGACACCATGGCACCCATTGGCATCATATTGTGGACCCCTGCTCTGATTTATTTGTTAGCTGAAGTAACATTCCTCTCTGCTTGGAGGGTGCATATCTCACCCTATTGCAGTGTAAATAACCATGACATAATAAGTGTGTTCTCCATGTCAATACCAGTTATTCAGGCACCCAAATCATGTCTGAGGAGGAGTAAATCGGGTTTTGATGTAATTAAGCATCTACATAAGATATATGAAATGTTATTCGTACAGTGAAGAAGGGCATATTGCTCAGAAAACTTAATATGTTGGTACTCCATGCACTGTCCTAATCTGGTGGGTGTCTAACTGGTGAACTTGGGATAAGGTAATGTTTTGTTTTTGTATGTTGTGAATGAAATATTATGGATTATATGAATCAAAATCTGTCCAAAAATTGAACTTTTTTTTAAAAAAAATGACAGATTGCAGTCCTGAAATTTATATGAGATGACTGCTCTCTTTCTAAAGGCACATTAATGTATCCCATTCTGTCTGAGTACGTCAGCATAAATCAAGATTTCAAGAATAGGAGGGAAGGCAGGAAGAAGCATAAAAGAATTCTGCATAATTAAAATATTGGCTGATTTTCTGATATGTAAAAGTATCTTTTTATTTTTTTTTTAAAAAAGGTCTCTTATTTTGCTGATGTTCTGTGTTTCCCCAGAATTCATTGAGTGGCAGGACGAAAAGTGTGAAAACAGCCATCAGAGCCGAAAGGCATCTTCAATTTTTGATTGAGTAGCAAAGTTATTTTGAAGAAATCTATGTGAGAATTTGCCATTAGGAGTCACCTAGATGTTTCAGCATTGTGTGTAGTATGTGTGTGGCTAGAAGCCTAGAGAAGTATTTGTTTGTTTCCAAATCAGCAATCCCTCAAAGGGATAACAAAAATGTAATTCCCCCTCCCAAATAAATTGGTGCCAGTTCTCACTATAGTCCTCTACAGGCCTGGTAGACTTTTATTACTTTGCCAATAGGAGTTTCATTTCCACATAAATGTCAAAATAAGGATAGAAACATTTTGTCCAAAGCCCTATCAATCAGTGTATATGTGAGGAAGGGGAGGCCTTTGGGGATGACAAAGGAGGAAGATACTGAAACGATACCATCTCAGATCTGAACATCCTGAAGCTTTTATATATTATTGCTCAGCTGCAATTCAGAATTGTTAAGGTTTGAGATTGATTGTTTACTTTATTTATTAGGTAATTTGTTTGTAACATTTCTAAGTGAAGCTATGACTCTTTTTTAAAAAGTGTAGGTTGATGTGTTTTTATTACTGAGGAATGAACAAAAAAGTTCAATGTTCTTCGGAATAGAACTTGTTCAAATTGTGACACACCAGCCCTACAAACCTATGGTTTTATTTATTTATTTACTTATTTATTTATTTTGCTTGCCTGCACCTGAAAACCCCACACTAAAATGTGTTTTCAGTTTGGGAAGTTACAGGTTTTTTTTTTAAAAAAAAAATCTATCTCATTTTTCAACTATGATAGGTTTTTAAAAAAAGTCTGCAACTCCAAATTAAAATTACAACAGTACAAAAAAGAGGGTTAATAACATTCTGCTCTGATCTTCTATTGGGTTCATGCAGATATTAAATAGAACCGAGGACAAAACAGAGTGCTGTACCCCACTGGGAGGGAAAATCTTAGTACAGAATACTCATCACTACTATCTAGCAGTCAGTGCCTCCAATTCCTTGTTCAGACAACAGATCCAGAGAGATACTGATTATTATGGTTGCCTGCTCAGGGTTGGGAAATACTTGGCAATTTGGGGGTGGTGGTGTGGAACCTAAAAAGGATGGGGTTTGGGATGGTGAGGGACTTCAAGGGGGTATAGTGACATAGAAACTACATTCAAAGCAGATACTTTTTCCAGCTGAAAGCATCTATGTTGTCTGAAAATCAGTTGTAATAGCTGACAACTGGAGGCTGGCAACCCTGCTGATCAGTGGCATCTCTCCACTTGAGAACTTTGATTTAACAAAGGGGGGAAAAAGCGGTTCACAATTGCCAATGTTAGTTAAATCATTTGAGTTTAAAGTGGACTTTGAAGGAGTTGTCTCACAACTGCTGAGATGCTTGGCCCCTCTTTCTGTTTCAAGAAGGCATTTACCATATTTTAGATACGGTAGAACACTTTCTCAGTTCCAGATGTTATCAGTCAAGACAGAGGAAGGACTCTATCTATAGCCTTACACTTAGATCATTGAGATCCATCTGAACAATTGCAACCAAGCCAGATAGAGGAAATCAAATCAATTTATTAGTTGTGGTCATTTGACCAGAACAAATACAACAAATAAATATGCTGTAGCATAATGCATAAAACACCTCTACAAAACATTAGCAACTACAAATCATTAAAAAGTTTAAATATGGTAAGCAATATCCCAACAGTGAGGAGAAGCCTAACCTTACTCGATTATTTTTGTATCAGGATATCTTCCTCCAGTTATTTCTAATCCCATTGCTATCCAAGCTTACTTGGCAACATTATAAGCTAACTCCTGGTCCTTGTCTGATCTAATGTTTTCAGTTTGTGTTTCCTCTGATTGAGAGGGCAGTTTTGAGAATTGGTGACTACTGGTCCTTCTGTACATGATTATAAATATTGCGCACAAATAGGACCTGTTCTGCTGCTTCTATGCTCCAAGGAAATATTTGATATACATACTGTATTCAGCCTAAATCCAGAATAGGTACAAATAGCAAATAGTCACTTCAGACTATTGATAATTCTAGTTGGTCACCTTGCAGTCTAATACAAAGAAGGAACCCCCACTTTTTTTAAAACCCTTCATTTGGATTTCACTGATCAAATGCAAAGTTGTGTAAACCTGATACAGCTTATCGTGTTGGAGAAATGTTATTCTTTGAAGAACTCAAAAACTGTCATTTGAACAGTTTTCTTTTCTTGTAGTACCAAATAAAACTCTGGACAGCAGAGAGAAGGGAGGAGGGAGAAGCTGGAGAAGGAGAGAAGGTTTTCTGGCTATTCAGTATTTTTCAGGGTGATTTCATAGTTCAGTTTAAAAATAGCAAATATCTGATATCCCGCAACCTGTTTCCAACAGTAGGTTGTAATAACACTTTATCTATGGTAGCAATTTTGCACATTCAGGTGATCATGATGAGTATGGTTAGCAGGAGAAGGAAGAAATTTGCACACTGGATTTGAGGTTTTCATATATGTGACAAGCTGATTCCACAGAAAGCAATTAAAAGTTTGGGGAAAAATTAAAAAGAACCATTTTGCCTTTTTTTCCTGCACAATGCAGGAAAATAAAATGTTCTAGGTGAAAACAGTTCTTTTTTCCTGCCTGCCACCAAACTGTAAAGCTTTCACTTTCATTTTGTTATGTCCACCATTTTCTGCTGCTTGTGACTCTCCATTTGCCGTGTTTTCCCACAGGGACATTTCCTTTGCTTGCATTCTTGGTGCCTTTTCAGTGAATCAACTCAGTGTTGCCTGCTGATTTCAGCAATGTGTCATTTTCCTTTTGTCGTTGTTTTGCTTTCAGGGAGACAGCTTCGAAGCTACGAAGACATGATGTGAGAATTGGCAATATGTGCTCATTTCGAGTCCCTATAGCTTCAAAGCTGCCTCCCTGAAAAAAACAGAAAGAAAAGAAGAGTGACACATTACTGAAATCTGCAGGCAACACTGAGTTGATTCATGTATTTTATTCTCTGAAAAGGCTCCCAGCAGCTATGCCAGCAGAGGGAAAGAATTGCAAATGGCAGTTGGCACAGAAAATCACAAGCAACAGAAAATGGTGGGTGCAACAAAAACTAAAGTGAGAGCTCCTACAAAGTAATTAAAAGTTTCAAATTAAAATTAAAAGCAATTAAAAGCTGATCTAAACCACTGAGCTGCTCAGGTGAAGACAATGCTACTGGCTGGCAGAGGGTCTGAAGCAGTATTTCAGTTGTCACCCATTCTAAAAGGGGTTTTGTCCCCCTTGAAGGAACAGGTTTTTGGGGGTACTCTTGGACCCATATCTACTGCTAGATAAGCAGGTAACAGTTGTGGCCAAGAGTGCCTTTTACAAAATGTTAGCCAGATGCAGCCTTTCTTGGTGCTTTTCATAGTTATATATAGATTATATTACTGCAGTGTGCTCTCCTTGGGGTTGCCCTTTGAAACTGTTTGGAAATTCTAGTTGATACTGAATGGTGGAGCCAAGTTGTTGACTGGAGTGGGTCATAAGGACCAAATCAGTCCAATCCTGGCTCATGTAAACTGGCTTGCAGTTTGTTTCTCAGCACAATTCTGCTTGGTGAGGTGGCATCATATTTCAAGGGTTTCGGCATACAACCCTGGCTGCTGAATCTCTGAGAGCAGGCCCATGCAAAACTGGTCATAAACTCAGACCAGATGAGCAATGTGGACCCTATTTCAGTTATCTTGATGAATTTTTCTTTATCTGTATCAATATTTTATTATCTATCTTCTTTAAATTAATAATATTTTTGGCTAAGAATCCCCCTTGACCCCTTTGCCGCTACCTGAGAGAGTCTCCTGTGCCTCCACTTGAGGGAGTAAACATCCTCAAAATTGTAGACCCATGCCATCTGGCCCACCAGCCCCCTCCTCCATTCTAGCCTGTCTGAGAGACTCATGTATGTATAAAGTACATCCAGGTCTCACATATGCCAGAGTCTGTTGCTCGTCATTAGAATGAATCCATAGTAATATTTCATACTGAACAGCATTTAACAGGGGAAATGTGAAGTATTTAAAACCCGAGAGCATTCATAACTTTATATTTCATAAAACTAAGAGTTTCATAGTATTTGGGCATTTGACACATCTTGACAGTTGACAGGTTAGAACATTTCAGATCGGAAATGCGCCAAAATTAAAAGGATCAAAAGATGCCAGCAAAGCTCCTGTTGTTATCCAAAGCAGAGTGCTTTTGGCTCCACTGTCAGAGAAGAAAGCAACTCAGCTTATAACAGCACTGTAAACCAGCAGCACTTCAAATCTGTTGTAATACTACAAGGTTGGAGTTTTTTTCAGTGCTAGTGGAGTGCGTAGGTCAATATAGGGTTGCCAGCTCGGGGAGAAGAATGTTGTTAGGGGTTTTTTTGCATGGGGGTCATCAGCAGCATACAATGCCATAGCATCCACCTACCAAAGTAGCCATTTTCTCCAGGGAAATTGATCTCTATTGTCTGAAAATCAGTTGGAATAGCTGAAGATCTCCTGGTCCCACCTAGAGGTTGGCAATCAAAAGGCCAGGCTCCAAAATTTTGGCACATCCAAGGGCTTGAATATGTCCAGTTATACTTTTGACTCATGAATAGCAGACACTCGAGCTATCTCACAAATAGCTGTGGAAAGTCCTTCGGTTTAAAAAACTCAATTTTATGCAATATAGCATAAAAGGCTGCTGTTAACAAAGCACAAGGCAAAGCCCTCCAGGTGTTCTGAGTTAGATACCTATTTTCTATTCCATTACTTCCATCTGCTTTTATGTCTTCCAGCAAATATCTCAGGCAACTGACCATGCCTAGAGATCAGGTACTATTTGCCTGTATGGACCATTTGTCTGAAAAGAATACTTTCACATCTGTCATTCTGCAATGACAATGTTTCCGTTGGATAATCCCTGGCTGTGTAAGGTAAATACCCAATGCAAGTGGAAAGTAGTAGACATTTCCTTCTTCAGCACCAGTTCCATGGCTGTTTTGAATTGGGATCTCATATGTCATGTTTAGTGTGGCTCATTGGAACTCAGCTACACTTGTGTCCACAGAAAAAGTAAGCTATGTTCCTTGTCAGATGTTTGTCAACATTCACCTGTCAGCCTAAGTGAGTGCTGAAAGCCTCAAATGTAGGGTTCGATGGGACTGTGACCTGTTAATGCTCTGCCCATTGTGCTTTTCATTCTATCCCAACAGTGAGGTTTTTACAGTGTTGTCATGAAAAGATCAGAAGAGTGGCAATGAAAATGTCAACAGCTTTAGACATCTTGATACCTGGGTTGCCAAGTCAAGTTGCACACTAAACAGTGTTATGGCTAATGTGCCAAAAAGATTGCTTTTCTGGTTTTATTCAGGATGGCGATACTCCTGCTCAGCTCACATAGCATGGAAACAGTAGAAAGAAAGAGTATGAAACTGGTGGGATAGATGGTATAAGAATGCAAGATGTGCCCTGCTGGATCAGACCAGTGGTCTATCTAGTTTAGCATCTTGTTCACATAGTAGCTAGCAGGGACAACAAACAGGGCACAGAAGGAATACTGCACTGGTTCTGTTGCTTTGGGCTGGATATAAGGTAGGGGTCCTCAACCTGTTTGAGCCTGTGGACAACTTTGAAATTTTGATACAACCCCAAATGGCTGCCTCAGAAGGTACAGCTGGCCACAACATGGCATTTGCAGGAAGCAGCGTCAGCCACAAAATAGGATAGTGACTCTAATAGTAGCTAGTCTAACTCTGATTTTTAGTCAGAAGTTCTGCTTAGCAGTCAGTTCCAGGTGACTATGATACAATTGACTCATGCATGCACAAGTTACTAGTAGTCTCTATAGGAGTAAAATTTAGCTTCCATCCAGAGGTGGGATCCAACCAGTTCTCACCACTTCTCTAGAAGTGATTACTATTTTTTTCTGAGTGCCGAGAAGGGGTTACTAAAGCAACCTCCCTGCCCAATAGGGACTGGAGGTTCGTTTGTGCGGCAGCGCCACTGTTTGAATCCCACCACCATCGGAACCTGTTATTAAATTTTTTGGATCCCACCACTGCTTCCATCTATTCCCCTTAATTATTACCTAATAGTGAAATATTATGGGTGAGCTGGTATGGCGGGGGGAAGGAGGGCAGTGAAGGGAAACTATTCCAAGGATCCAAAAGGCTGAAGTCCCCCAGTACACTGATTCATACTGCCTAAGGTTACTAAACAAACAAAATTGTGCCCATTCGATCTTTCACTTTCGACCTAAGGCAACATCTGGGAGTTTTGGGGGGCTGAGCATGAGGTCTACCACAGGAAATTCCTAGAACATCCCCACACTGTTGTGACATCACTTCTGGGTATGTAAGCCAGGGTATGGTGCTAGTTCATGACATCACTTCTAAGTATATAATCCAGGGTATGATGATAGTTCCCCCCTGCTGCAATCCCTAAACAACAACAAGAAACCAGAACCCAGGTCAGGATGTCTCCCACTATAAAGAGAGACCTGGCACCCATATTTAGGACAATGGCTAGCAGAGTCAAAGAGAAAGTCTGCTTCCCCTGTGTAGTGAATTAGCAATCACAGTTATTAATGAATTTAACATTGTTAAGAACTGGATACTAAACCGTGTAAAGTAATTCACTATGTCAAACCCACATAGCTAAATAGTATGGACAGAATTTGGAGGCACAGTGAATCACAAGACTGTCTTGCTCCCTGAGTTGCCATTCTGTGGCTCTGTGTTTATATGGCTCTTCTGTGGCCAGTATTTGGAAGGGAAGGAGAACATTGTTAATGCATATATCTGTTGCACATGATACTGTGAGTGTCATATGACCATTTGTTAGAGGCATATCTAGGCAAACTGGAGCCCAGGGGCAAAACCTGAACCCCCCCCCCCGGTGTGGGCGGCCACCCTCCCCCATCACAACCAAACAATGATTTTTTTCACCAGCTCACAAAACACCTCCCACCCCCAGCAAAACATACATGACTCCCCACCAAGTCTCTTTCCTAATTTTGTCCTCACACAAACCCTATGAGGTAGATTATTAGCCTGAGAAGCTGCTCCAAGCCAATGCAAGTGGGTATTAAGCATGTAAATCTCTCACAAATCACCTCCAGCAAAATATTTACCAAGCAAATGTCAGCATCATCTCTCACAAAACACCCCCAAACAGCATCACTTTCAATGGTGTTTAAACTAGGGAGTCCAGATTCTTCTTTTAAATCCACCTTAAAGGGAGAATCTGGGGTCCCCAGTTAAAACAACATTGGAAATGATGCAGTTTTGGGGTGGATTCTCCCCCACCCTGAAACAGCATCACTTTCAATGTTTAAACTGGGGACCTCAGATTCTCTCTTTAAATCCACACCAAAGGCGGTGGATTTAAAAGGAGAATCTGGGGAAATTTGGGGGAGGGGTGCCTGCTGTCAGGGGTGAAATGGTTAGTATAGCAGCACCAAAATTTCAATGTATCTTTAGGAGACTCTCCTGATGATACCACCCAGGTTTGGTGAAGTTTGGTTTAGGGGATCCAAAGTTATGGACCCTCAAAAGTGTAGCCCCCATCTTCTATTAGCTCCCATTGGAAACAATAGGGGATGGGGCACTCCTTTTGGGAGTCCATAACTTTGGACCCCCTAAACCAAACTTCACCAAACCTGGGGGATATCATCAACAGAGCCTCCCTGAAATTGTGGTGCTACTGGCCTAAAAAACTGCATCCCCTGCAGGCTGAAAACTGAAAAAACACTAAAAATACAAAAAATACACAAACTAATCTGAAGTTTTTGCGCCCCCACATGACCAAATGGGGGCACCCAGGGACATTTGACTCCTCATGTCCCCATGGCAGATATGCCCCTGCCCTTTGTGAATATTTCCAACTAGTTCTCTGCCACAATTCCCTGCAAGGACTACTAGGAAGTCACTTTCCACTATTCAATGGAGAGTCTTGCAGCTATTTCAGTCAATGTTAATTATGAGTGATTTGATTCCAGTTTCTCCCAGTAATGAGGGCAAGACACACAAACGAGCTGCAGTTCCAGCAATCAGGGATCCTCTTTGATTTAGATTTGTCTGAGATTGAGCAAAGCTTAAGAGGAGGCAACTGGTGCAAGAATGTATTCAAGATGTCATGCTGCAGATCTGAAATCAGCAGCTTTGTTAAATTAACTTTGCTTCTTACTAAATCACCATCTGATTTTTTACAAATAATGAAAGCTTGTAAAACGAGGTAAATCTTATCATGGAACTAATGTGGCAATTCCACCAGTATCATTATGTTTATTACCTTCGTTTATTTGTTTAGTGCAACTTTTGGTGACATAATGGGAAGACAAAAGAGCTCATAAACAGATGCAATTGTGAATCTATTTCCTTTTCCCATCCTAAATCAATTTAGCCATGCAGATTTGATCATAGTTCATTGGGACAATTTGCTAATGAAGTGGGTAACAGTCAGCTAATGCAAAAATCATGCACTCAGAACTACAATTTCCTTAAACACTTAATTATTGTAGTAAAAATGGCTTTAGAAATGTGTGGGTGATATACAATTTATGATAACTCGAATGGCACGCATTTCAGATTGTTTTTGTTAAGTTTTATATTTGTGACACCTCCCCTTCATCCTCAAGGCAACTGAAACCTGACATTTGGATCTACGAGAGCATATCTGTGGATGGAACTATTTCTGCCTGCAGAACATGATTTTCTCATCTCTCCTTCCTGCAGCTCTTGGGGGGAGCACCATTTTGAAGGTCAGCTGGACAACAGAGGAACTAAAGTCATGCTCTGTGTATGGAAACATTTGCAGAACCAGTTTATTTTTCCCTCCCAGCCGCCTGATCTCCCCACCTCCTTGATCTCCCTGCCTGACGTTCATTCAAGCTGCCAATCAAAACAACAGTCAATCCGAATGTGGGACAATTGACATTTTCAGATATGCTTGCAATGTAAATACAAAAGACCCAGCCTGGTGTGAAACAAGCCGGAGTATTTCCTTCTGGTCTCATAGGCAGAGCAAGGGAAAACTGCGCCCGGGGCACACGTGCACCCTGTGCCCCTGCCACAGTGCCGCCCCAAAATGCCCTTGCCATGCCCCCTCCATGGCCTGGTTGTGGCTCCACCTAGGGTGTTGCACCCCCTGGCTCATTGGAGCCACCCCACTGCCTGGCTTTCACTGGATTCTTTCATAAAACAGGCAGCCATGCAAATTAAAAACCAGGATAAAACAAACTCAGATTGTAAGAAACCAGTTATAACAAGGTATGATTGTGTGGTGCGGAAACAGCCTAAGCTAACCATAACCCAGATGTATACCAATCTTGTCCAAGCTTCAAGGCTGGTGGAATATGAATTCCATATGACTGTGCTTCTGTAGTTGCCACCCTGCAAATGGGCAAAATCAACAATTGCCCATACACATGCAATTTTTTGCTATAGTTGCTTCACGTCGGTTTTAGATTTCTAACTGGTTCCGGATTTCTAAAAGTTAAATCTTATTGAAATATCTGCTGGATGTCCCACCCAATTTATTGTACTGGCTTTTTTTTTGTAATCTACCTTCTGTCTCATCAAGAAAAGCAGACAATAAATTACATAAAAATAAAAATAAAATTAACAGTCTCCAGGATTTGGAAAAAAAAAACCCCAGACAATACCCCTTTTTGACTTATCTGTCATTTTTGGTAGCAGTTTAGAATGGTAGAATCTGTGTTTCAAAATAGCAATTAGCATTACAGAAAAGAACAAATAATTTGTTAAATGCAGCAGTTCATTCAATGTACAGAAGCCAAACAAAGAAATGAGATCATTATGAAATGAGAAAGCTCTGGCGTCATTTTAGCTCATTGATTAAATGAGGTTGTGAGATTCCTTCAGTCTAGCATATGGGAAGGTTCATCATATAGTCATGGTCGGAGATGCCATTTCACAGTCTATGAACAAAACAAGGGATAATACAGGAAATTCATTCATTCATTCATTCATTCATTCATTCATTCATTCATTCATTCATTCATTCATTCATTCATTCATTCATTTAGATTGCATAGACCGCCTCATCCCCAGAGGAAAATTATATATTCAGACCAAGTTCTTGGTAATTTGGAATGTATCTACTTAATCACTAATATTCCCTGATTTGTAAAAAGTCAAAGTTTGAAACATCACAGAGCATACAAATGGCTCTTCAGATTATATTGGAGACAAGTTTGAAGGAAGAATGTGACTCATAGTTGTGAACATTCCTCCTATTGATACTACTTCCTATCAGTTTACCAACTTATCCCTAGCCATGTTTCCTTGTTAAAACACTGTTGGTGCAACTGGTTTTGAGAAATTGATTTGAGAGTAATTGGTTTGATAAACATTGGTTACTGTGAATTATTAATTAATTAAGTCTTTCATTTACATAATTTTTTAAAAAATAATTTAATAAAAAAATGTGGACCCGTCGAGGTTCACAAGGCTTTGAACATAAACGCAGACATTTCTATAACTAAAATGGAGTTAAAGATAAAGTTTGATTAAAAACACATAATGTATAGTCTTCCTTTCAACCCAAACAGAGCACCTAAAGCAGCTAATGATAAAAAGCAAAATTTTATTGCAGCAGTGTTTGGATGTAGGGTGCCAATAGGAGGTAGACATGCTAGAAATGCATATGCCCTTTGCTTTCCACTTTAATGTGCTTAATCCATCAATACATGCCTGGAGTATCTGTGGGTGGGGCTGGCTCTGCTTCCTGCTACATACAGAAAAGGTGGCACCATGTGGGGTGAGTAGGGTAAGCCACCATTAGTAGGCCATGCTATAACCCCAGTTATGCAAGGATACCATGTGGAATATTGACACTATGCTTAGTATAGCAGGTTCCATAGGGCTCAGAGGAATCTGAACTGATCACACAAAGACTCCGTTTATGGGTGTGAGAAAGACACATGGGGAAACTATCATCACATCCTCCAAGTGACATGCTAGGGACACCAGTAAGAAATGTGCAGTCATTCTTGCTTGAAAGCACTCCCTTTATGCCAGTCAGCAGAACCAATGTGATTACTACTGCTGTTAGGAGAGAGCAAATTAATAATGGAAGAAGTCAGAGTGGACTTTTGTCTTGCTTTATAAGCACTCACAAGAATGGGAACAGGACCTGAACAAGCAGAGGGGAGAGATCAACCAAGGCTAAATAATGGAGACATGAACACACAGGAACAGTGACTTGCAAAAGAATTCCACAGTGAGATCATAACAAAGACATTGTGAGATTAATGTTCATTAGAAATGGCTGTAGATAACAGCCTGGTCCGATACACTTCAGGCTAATGCTCACACAAGTCCACATGTATGAAGGCAGACCTGGCCATTATGCTGTCCCAACAGAACTGTACTCCATTTCCATCTCCTATAATGTTTAGGCTGTCATGCCAGCAGCAGCCAATGTTATGGAGAGAGCCTACATGTTGGGATAACATCAAAATCTGCAGATGCTCAGACCGCCAGCGTAGTATAGTGTCATACTAGGAACTGGGAGACCTGAATTTGAATCCTCATTCTGGCATGAATGCTTTGCTGGGTAACTTCAGGTCAGTCACAAATTTTCAGCACTGTTACCAGACTGATCCATGGTTGGTGGCTGGGAGGGGGGCCTCTATTTTGAAACAACAGTGTCTCTATCCATCCTGCTAACCCAGGGGTAGGGAACCTGCGGCTCGAGAGCCGCATGCGGCTCTTCTGCCCTTGCACTGTGGCTCCACGAGCCAAGCCACCGGCTTTATCCTTGCCTGCCCTGCAGGCAGCAGGGCGGGCCCTGCAGGCAGCAAAGCGGGCGCACCAACTGCCCACGGTCGGCTAGGCCATGCCGTGGGCTTCCTTTCTCGCCTGCCCCGTTGGAGCAGGGCAGGTGCTTTCCTGGCGGCTGGCGAGGCCGAGCCGCCGGCTTCATCCTTGCCCGCCCTGCAGGCAGCAGGGCGGGCGCATCCATGTGCTTCTCAGAATGAGCGGAGTAAAAGGTTAAAAAAACCCCTATATATAGTGTTATCTTTATTTTAAATGTCAAAAATTATTTGCGGCTCCAAGTGTTTTCTTTTCCCGTGGAAAACGGGTCCAAATGGTTCTTTGAGTGTTAAAGGTTCCCTACTTCTGCTAACCCTTGGGTGCCCAGCAGTGCTGTGCCAAAATGGAGATACCATTCTCTGCATCGACTAGAGTACCCGCAAGGACTGTGAAACTTGTCTGGACTTGCCCTCGCCCATATCCACCTTGCAAAATACCTGCCTCACACCCTTCCAAAAAGGATTAAGAGAAAACAATGTCTCTTCCTTGGAAAGCATCCCCACATCCAACCCTGGACTACTCACCCTAATAAGGCAAAAAACTTGCTATTGTATTTGCCCAAACCTCTTTTTCTGACTAACTGCTCATACTAACTTAACATACTCAAAGGACTTTGAAAACCAGGGGGGAAAGCTACATCGTCATTTCTTAATCAAAAGTGCTGGGTGGTGAACTTTTGGCACTCCAGATGTTATGGACTACAATTCCCAACAGCCCCTGCCAGCATGGCCAATTGGCCAAAGGTTTGCCACCACTGCTTTAGTGGTTGCCATCAATAGGCCATGGAAAAGCAGAGAAAAACTCTTTTTGCGGCAATCAGAACTTATTCTGCTCATTGATGTGTGTGATGTGCTGTCAAGTGACAGCTGATTGAGGGGGTTTGAATTGATGGCGTTTGAATTGAATTGAAAACCCCACTGGGTTTTCAAAGCAGGATACACATAGAAAGGGTGTGTATTGCTCTCTTAGAAATGACTTTGGACTGAGGTGGTAACTCATTGAAGTACTAACCAGGGTCAACCCTGTTTACTTTCCAAGGACATGTGTGATCAGGCTAGCCTGGGCCTTGAAGTCAACCTTTTTTTACTCTGTATCAATGGATATTTTCCTACAAGCTTGATCAGCTGTTTAATTGTTTCCCTCCTGTGTAAAGAAAACAAATACTAAATATCTAATGCACAATTTGACTGTCTCCCAACTGGAAGCATGAATTATTGAATCAAGATTTTGAATAGATGCCATGATAAATCAAAGGTTACAGTTGTAATTGATTTTAATTTTAACAAATCTATGTTTCACAAACCAAGTTAAATATTGTAACTGAGACTGAGCTCAGGAAAGCTTATTAAATGTCACAGACTTAACTTCCACCTTACAGAATGTCAATTCGCATTGCACTCTTTTCTAAACTCAGTACAAAATCTTAATTATGCTAACCCAAAGAAACATATTTGTATTCCTCCGACTGCAGCTGTCAGCCTGAAAAACTTGAATAAGTCTGGACCTCTTATTGTATTCATGAGGTTAGACTATAATGAAGATATTCATACCAGGTATCCTTAATAAAGAAGCATAAATTTGGCAATCTAATGTCAAAGAAACTTACATTGAGTCTTTTTTAAATTACAAAACATGTTCAAAAAGAAATGCTTAGGGGGTGTCCTTTATTACCAGTTAAGACTTCATTCCTAACAATATTTACCAGGACATCAATCCCATTGAATTGAATGCCATTTCCTTTCTAGTAAAGTATGCTTAGAGACAGGTTGCCAATGATACTTCATTCCAATTTAAATACAGGATAATTATACAATTTACTATTAGTGAGGAGATATTGTCAAAGCATTGCAAATTGAGTTTTGGTCCTTCAGTAACCCCAGAAAATATGTTTGGCCAGAGACAAAAAAAAATAAAATTTCAAAAATAATAATACCCTGTATTCTCTTTGAAAAGGCTTACATAATACACACACACACACACACACACACACACACACACACACACACACACACACACACACACACACACACACACACACACACACACACACACACAGACAGACACAGACAGACACACACACACACACAGGAAAGGATTACAGAAGAAGCTGAAAGAGCAGACCTTTCTCCACTTACCCTTTTTGCAAGCATTCTGCAGACCTCAAAACCTCTGCCTGAGGATTAAGAGTCCCTCAGAAACAAAATGTGCCATAAGGTTTCCTGCATCCAGATGAGATTTGTAGATCTCTCAGAATTATAAATGTTCTCCAGGCAGCAGAGATCAGGTCTAGGGTTGGTCAATACTAAAAAAATTCATTAAAATTCGGATTTGGGTATTTTGGGGCATAAAATGATTTGTATACCCGAATCCGAATCATAGCCGATTCGGATTTGCCCGAAAATGCAGGTAAATCCGAAAAATTCGGGTCCGTTTTATTATTTTTTTGAATTTTTGGTGTTTTTACACGTTTTGGCCTGCAGGGGACGCAATTTTAAAGCTAGCGGCACTAAACTTTCAGGATATCATCTGGAGACTGTCCTGATGATTCTCCCCAAGTTTGGTGCGGTTTGGTTCAGGGGGGGCAAAGTTATTGACCCTCAAAAGGGGTGCCCCATCCCCCATTGTTTCTAATGGAAGCTAACAGGAGATGGGGCTACACTTTTGAAGGTCCATAACTTTGGACCCCCTGAACCAAACTTCACCAAACTTGGGGAGTATCATAGGGACAGTACTTGTATGATACCCTGAAATTTTGGTGACAGTAGCACTAAAAGTGCACCCCTCACAGTCACCCAAAGAAATTTCCCCAGATTCTGTGCTCTGTAGTGGCTGGCTGGCTGGCTCCATTGCAGCCAATGGGAAATTTCTGTGGGAGGGCTGTGGAGTGCACATTTCTCATGGTAAACCCACAAAACTTTCAAAGTGTCTTCAGGAGAGTCTCTTCATGACACCATCCAGGTTTGGTGACCGTTGCTTCAAGGGGTTCAATGTTATGGGTAGGGTCCATCTCCCACTGCCCCCATAGGCAAAGTTCCTCAAACCTGGATGGTGTCATTCAGAGACTCTCCTGAAGATACCCTGAGCATTTTGTGACTGTACCTTGATAAATGTGCACCCCACAGCCCTCCACCAGAAATTCCCCATTGACAGCAATGCAGAAGTCACTGTAGAAAAAAGAATATTGGGCAAATTTTGGGGGGTGCCTGCTGGGGCAGATTTGTAGACATATCAGCACAAAAATATCACAGTATCATCAGGAGACTGTCCTGATGACACCCCCCAAGCTTGGTGCAGTTTGGTTCAGGGGGGCCAAAGTTATGGACCCTCAAAATGGTAGCCACCATCTCCTTAGCTCCCATTGGAAACAATGGGGAATAGGGGCCCCCCTTTGAGGGTCCATAACTTTGGCCCCCCTGAACCAAACTGCACCAAACTTGGGGGGTGTCATCAGGACAGTCTCCTGATGATACCCTGAAATTCGGTGCCACTAGCTTTAAACATTCTGGTTTTCATGTTTCACCACTCCTGCACATGAAGCCTGCTGGAGTGAGTGAGCGGTGAAACACGCAAACCAGCATTTTTAAACCTAGTGACACCAAACTTTCAGGGTATCATCAGGAGACTGTCCTGATGATACCCCCACAGTTTGGTGCAGTTTGGTTCAGGGGAGCCAAAGTTATGGACTCTCAAAGGTGTAGCCCCCATCCCCTATCAGCTCCCATTGGAAACAATGGGGGGATAGTTGCACCCTTTGAGGGCCATACCTGAACCAAACTGCACCAAACTTGGTGGGCAACATCAGGACAGTCACCTGATGATACCCTGATAATTTGGTGCCGATACATTCAGAAATGCGTCCCCTACAGAGCACCCCAGAAATTTGCCCAAGATTCTTACTGTTCTGCAGTGACTTATTGCTGTATTGCTGTCAATGAGGGAATTTCCTGGTAGAGGGGCTGTGAGGTGTACATTTCCTGAAGGTATGAGTCACAAAACTTTCAGGAATTTATCTTCAGGAGAGTCTCTGGATGACACCATCCAGGTTCTGGGGAATTCCCTTTGCTTCAGGGGGTTTAATTCTATGGGTAGGGCCCATCTCCCACTGCCCCCCCTGAAGTAAAAGTTCCCCAAACCTAGATGGTGTCATCCAGGCAGACTCCCTCCTGAAGATACCCTGATAAGTTTTGTGGGACTTTACTCATGCAGAAAAAATGTGCACTCCACAGCCCTCTATCAGAAATTCCCTAATGACAGCAATGCAGCTAAGTCACTGCAGAACAAAGAATCTTGTGCAAATTTCTGGGGGTGCCTGCCAGGGGGTGCATTTGACTAATGAATGTATCGAGGGTACCAATATTCCAGTGTTATCATCAAGGATGGACTGTCCTGATGATGTTCCCTCCAAGTTTGGTGCAGTTTGGTTCAGGGGGGCCAAAGTTATGGACCCTCAAAAGGGTAACCTCATTATCCTTAGTTCCCATTAGGAAAGGTGGGGGATAGGGACACCCCTTTTGCAGTGGTCCATGGCACTTTGCCCCCCCTAGACCAAACTGCACCAAACTATAGGTATCATCAGGACAGTCCTCCTGATGATACCCACCAGCCCTTGGTGCTGATATGTTTAAAAATGCGCCCCTGCCCAGGCCAGAAACGCATTCGAAAAAAACACCAAAAAAATAAAAACATGCATAATTGAAAAGTTTGGTGATCCGAATCCCATGGATTCGGATCTGTTAGGATTCGGACAGCTCAGATTCGGCCCCTGCTCATCCGAATCCGTCCGAATCAGTGCAGATTCGGTAAAAATCCAGATTCGGACTGTCCGAATCTCCAACCCTATTGGCTGCTTTGGATAACTCTATGCAGTAGTGGGATCCAAAAATTTTAGTAGCAGGTTCCTATGGTGGTGGGATTTAAACTGTGGCGTAGTGCCAATGGGGCTGGGCAGGGCATGACGGGGTGTGGCCGGGCATTCCGGGGGCAGGGCATTCCTGGGCGGGGCTGTGGCAAGGATGCAGCCACTGCGCCGCTCCTTGGGCGGGAAACGAATGCACGCAGGCGCAGGCTGCTACGCACGCCGGTGCACCTCCTCAAACCTTGCAGTCCATAGGCTCCACCCCCAAATATCCCAAGAATTTCCCAATCCAAGTTGAATTGGGAAATTTGGTAAAACTTCCTGTCTCTTTCATCTGCTCATGATTTGAAAAAGGCTACCTGTGCATCCTCATAGTTACGTAACTGCATGCAATTTTTTTTAAAGCAAAGGCATTGTTCCTGCCCCAACACAGCACAACAGCCAATCACAATGAGGAGCAAAAGATCCGCTGAGAAGATCACATGCCCATGGGAAATGTTGCACTGCTTGAAACAGGGATTAACTTTCAGGTCCTCAATAGAGGCAGGCTACGGTGGGGTGGGAGAAACTGCAATAAAAAGGTGCTATATCTTTTGGAACCAGGGTGTACCCGGTTCAGTTTCTCAGTGGGGATTCCACCAGTTTCTTGATGGTCCCCCTCCCAAGTACCAACCCTGCTTAGCTTCTGAGATCTGATGAGATTGGACTATACTATGCCACCTTCCCTCCCCTGCTTACAATAACCGGATATGGTCTGGATAGCCCAGGCTAACCCAATCTCATCAGATCTCCAGAAGTTAAGCATGGTTGGCCCTGGTTAGTATTTGGATGGGAGACCACCAAGGAATACTTGCTAAGCAGAGGCAAGAAATGGCAAACCACCTCTGAACATTTCTTTCCCTGAAAACCCAGTGAGGTCAACATAAGTCAACTGCAACTTGACTGCAAAAAAAAAAGGTTAGCTGAGGTAACACTGAGCAGTTTGTTTGATTTCCATTAGCACTTGGTCAATGTAATTAGCTGCGAAGCATATATCTGTTACTGAACCAGAATTAACAATTGATGGGTGAGAATTAAATTAATATAAATATGGAGGCAGTATGGATACAAGATGAAAACTTTTGATTTTAAAATTTTATTAAAAACATTAATTGTTCTGTCTTGGAATATCTCAGGGTGGAGGAATAAATGCGGGAACCCAAACTTTCTCAAATATTTGAGAAAAGCAGATCTAATTCTCTTACAGGAAACTTGGCTATATCATCCCATAGATTTTGAGGGCTATAGGGCCTTCTGCTCCCCAGCAATTAAATGCAATGGGCACGGCCATCCTTCTGGTGGTCTCTGCATTTTAATTTCTGTCTCTCTGCCAGCAAAAATTCTATCAACCCCCTCCCACTTAATTCAAGCATTGCTGATTAATTGGGGCAAATCATCACTGATATTCATTAATACGTATATCCGCCCTAGTGCGAATAATAACGTTAAGTGGATGACCAAGTGGCAGAAATTTATCCTCGTTTGTTGAGGAGCTAGAACTAAAATATCCTTCAACTGAAATTACTATATTGGGGGATTTCAATGCGAGAGTGGGTAATAATCTAACCTCATATTTGGAACGTGAAGGTTATGATGATAACGATTATGTCTATTCACTCTTACTTCCATCAGAGCGTCATTCTGAGGATACCCAGACCAATTACACTGCTAGGAATCTGATCGAATTTGCTATCAAACATAACATGTTATGGCTCAATGGTCTAAAATGCTACGACTGTTCTAATAATTCTAATAATTTCACATTTGTTAGTACGCTGGGAAACAGTGTTATAGATTGGGTGCTGTGTGGTTTCCGGGCTGTATGGCCGTGTTCTAGCAGCATTCTCTCCTGACGTTTCGCCTGCATCTGTGGCTGGCATCTTCAGAGGAATGTTATAGATTATTGTTTTATGTCACCAAAATTAAGAACTTCAGTCCAGTCTTTTAAGATAGGAGACCTTCTACTAGGAGATCACCTCTCACTTAACCTTGTTCTCCATCAGGAACCTTGTTCTCCATCAGTCTTTTAAGATAGGAGACCTTCTACTAGGAGATAGGAGACCTTCTACTAGGAGATCACCTCTCACTTAACCTTGTTCTCCATCAGGAAGAGGGGGTGGACGTTCCTATGAATACATCTAAAGAGTATTTACCTACGCTTTTTCTGGACATCCCATTTGGCCCTTACCGCCAATGAGCTAATTAATTCTCAGCATCTAGGTAATCTCTTAAGTGCTTTTTATAAGGCAGATTCGCCTTGTGTGGCAATTGGCAATTTTGAAACATTAATCAAATTATATATCACAGACTATCTACTGTAAAGTCCATTAAACAGGAAACCTCCATACAGCACTAGAGGTGCCCCCTGGTTTTGACAAAAGAGTGCCAAGTGAATTAAAACAAACTAGATTCGTGCATCTTACCAACAATTCAAGAGGATTTAGAAATCCTGTGTCGCTACTTAATCCAGCTGAGTTCAATATAAAACTACTCTTCATTCTTTAAATGAAGAGAGAAACAGGTCCAGTATGCTTTAGCAGAATCAGTGGGATCAGCTTTATATCGAAAGCTGTAATGTCCAATGACTCCAAGACAGTTTTGGGCCTATGACAAACAGAACTTGACTCCAATAAAATGAGGGTATGTTTTCTTCTATTCTCCCTGAGGTTTGGATAGATCATTTTGCTTGAAGCTGTTCCAAAAGCTGAAAGAGACCAGTAACATGTTATCATCCATCTCCCATCATTAGATGATTCCCAAATGGCCTCCTGTTTACAACTCAGGGAAATCATGGATCCTAATAACTGAATTGAAACCCGGTAAAGCCTCTGGCCCAGATATAATTTCCCCAGAGATACTTGAAATTAAGCATATGAGAGTGGTGGGCACCCTTTGGCCAAATCTATTCACCCAAATCAATGACTCAGGCCTCATTCCTAAGCCTTGGCTATCTGCAGTCATTGTACCCTATTTATAATAAAAGGTGACCCATCGGATCCTGCCAACTTCCGTACCAATTAGTTTGACATCCAGTCATTGGGAAAATATATGCTAAGACACTTCTACCCAAACTACAGGCCCTGGATGAGTTCTATCAGGAACATAATTGGTCCAAGGAGCAAATAGGAAACTTCACGAGGGGGAAATCCATCGTTAGACCATGTTATGCTTCTTACGCATTTGGTTAATAAATACTCCAAAAGTCCAAAGAAGCAAACTTTATGCACATGCCTTCATTCATTTGAAGGCAGCTTTTTTGACACAGATCTCTAGAGAACGTCTTTGGAATAAATTGGCTATATGCAAGGAATAGAACCAATAAACTTCTTTTCTAATCAGGCAACTTTATACCAACACAAACTGCAGAGGTAAGTGCTCACGCTTTTTGAAGGTCTCATGACTGATTCTATTTCTACCCTTTAAAGGTGTGTGAGGCAAGGAGCTGTGTGTTAGCACCAACCCTTTTCCAATTTATTTTTGAGTGTCATTCCATCAGCCTTATGGAAATTAATAACCATGCCCCTAAATTAGGCTCAAGGCATATTCCAATACTTCTATATATGCTGATGATACCATCCTTCTATCTCGGCTTCAAAGAAGAGATTTGGACTTAGTCGACTGCTGGAATAGATGTGGGCAGTACCTGTACAGATAACGGACTAGTCATCAATTATCAAAAGACATTCAAGATTTTGATCTTTGCCAAACAATACAAAAAACATAACTTGGGCAATTAATAAAAGTGCCAGTGGAGCAGGATGTAACCAATACAAATATCTTGGAATTACATTTTCTTATAACCTCTCCTGGTTACCCCCACAAAAAAAGCTGCTATTGCAGCTGCTACCATCAGTTATTCTGCCAATTTGCATGCTTCTTTTTTTTATGGAAAGGGCCACTCCCTTGTCCCAGCAGCACTAAAAATCTTTAACTCTAAGATAGAAGAGCACAGTTACTTTATGGAGTACCTATCTGGCTCCAAACAGTTGACGACTCCCTTGAATACTGTCCAATCCAAATTTTTCCCAAGTAAAATTATGGGCCTGCACAAATTGTGTACCGTGATGCGGCCCTCTGGTTTAGAACTGGGCACAAAATTCATTGGTTTATAGGGCTTGGTTAGAGAAGCTTTTAAATTTTGAAGCCATGCCATTTCGTGATATGATGAGCACTTCGCTGAAGGATTCACCCTACTTTTGTCTGATACTCAGGCTAATCCATGGTTCTCTCTGATGGAAAGAAAGATTGAATCACTTGGTAGCATATCTCTCGACTTCGCTTTTCCCCCGCTATCTAGTTCAGAATCCTACAACTTGTTAAAACAAAAATTGTTGGAAAGCGAATGGATTAATTTATTTAGGGCTGCTATGAAAACTTGTTCACCCTTACATCTTTCAATATCCCTATATCAAAACAGGATGGCTCCCTATTTGTATTTTTTGACTAATCCAATTCAGAGAAGAGCCCTCACACTTGCTCGCTTCAATGTTTTCCCCTCCGCTTTAGGTGGTAGATTTAACAACTTGGAAATGAGCGAAAGGGTATGCTCTTGTGGTGAACAACAAATTGAAACATTGGCACATCAACTGCTTTGCTGCCCTAAATCTGCTAATATCAGATCAAAATATTCCAATATTCTTTCTAGGATACCTAGTGAAATGGGAGAATCAGGTAGACTTCCTTTCCTTCTGGACAATTCTGACAATGAAACTTGTGAATTGGTTGCACAATTTTTACTGGAGGTGATGCACAATCAATAATTTATATTTTATCTTAAAACCTTTTGTATTTGTATACCTTTTATCTCAGGTTTTTTATTGTGTTATGATTATTGTTATGCCAAATAAAGGCTTTATTATTATTATTATTATTACATACACACATACATTATTATTATTACATACATATTATTATTATTGTGTGTATTATTATTATTATTATTATTATTATTATTATTATTATTATTATTATTATTATTATTATTATTATTATTATTATTATTATTATTATTATTATTATAAAAACATTAATTATGGAAAATGGAAAGTGAATTTAGTTTTAATGTAAATTACTCATTGCTCCTAAAATATAAATAAAAAGGTTCCCACCATGTTCCCATCCTTCAACAGAACTGTGGAGTTATGCCTGCCAATAATAAAATACCATCATGCAACTATTTTGATATCTAGTGAATTAAATTTAGACATAATCCATGTAGGAGTTATACATAGGAGTTAGACATTATGTAGGACACCATAATCGTTTACAGACTTAGCATTACACTTCATCATTTGACAGAATCAATAGACTACTGAGTGAAGACACCCCATTCTAAAATGGAACACATTATTCTACTATTCTGTAAAATGAAAGGTTACTGTGGTCCATTCTGCACAGCACAAATAAAATGTCCTGAGGATGCAAAAAAAGGCATCTTGGGGAGGAACTCAAGCTTTTTCCAAAGCCATCCTCAGAATGCCTTATTTCTGCTCAAGCCATTCTATTTTGAGGATGCTTTAAAGTGCACCTTTTCCCCTTAAGTCTTCTGCAAAATATCCCCTGCCTGGCTGTGTGGAATTCACAGCTCAGGAGGCATCTTATTTTTCCTGCCCAACTATTCAGCTGTTTGGTCAGTTTCACCCTCTGATTGCACCCAACATTTTATGTGCTGCTGAAGTGATTCTCCCTGCCACCATTTGCTGAAGGTTGCCCAAGGATATTTGCTCTGCAGGCTCTGATCCTGGTAGCCTTTTCAGTCATAGGAGGAGCTGTATTCAAATATACAGAGACACACATGTGAGAATCTTTGCCGTTCAGGGGACTCCCACTGGAAAGCATTGGATTGCTGAGGACAGGTCTACCACCCATTAAGAAGCATTGTCCACAGGAACAGCCTCTTCCCTCCTCTGTCTGGAAACAAAGAGAGGGAGGCGGCTTTTTTAAAGATGACCCCAGGATATCTTATTTTGAGTGTGCAGAGTAAAATTAAGACATCGCTTCTTTTAAGATGGGTCAGGTGATTAAATTTTGTTACAGGGTTGAAAATTAGGACTTATTTGAGGGCCGCTTGGAAATGTACATGTGCAAACTGGCAACCATTAATAATGATCAGAAAGACAATGATACAGACAAGCATCAAGTGGTAAATCTACAACTACTACTTCTCCTACTACTTCTGCTGCAGTGGACTTTGATCCCATGAACAAGTCCCATTCATGCCAGATAGTCTCTGCCATGAACTGTGTTTCCTCATGTGCTAGAACTTCTGTTTGTGCAAGTTCCATGGTTGTTGCTGACCTCTTGCACAAATGGTAGTACATGAGAAAGTGTAGCCCACAGCAGAGAACACAGAACATGGTCATAGGACCTAAGTCAAAGTGTTCACTTATAGGTGGCTGGTAATTTTTGTTCATCCTTCATTTAAACAACAGTGGAGTGCTGTGAGGTGGCAGTGACAGGTATGTGTTTGGGAGTAAATAAACTTTGTGTACATGGAGAAAGCAGCCCAGCAAAGCTTGAATTATTTAGGATCAACTTAGACTGCCTGTGAACTATCAGATTCCTGATTTCAACATGTGACCAGAAGGTAAACCAGAAAACACACCATAGGACGTACCCTGGGATGCCGTTGCGCAGGGGAGGAGTGAACATCAGCCCTCCTCCCTGCTGCCAATCGATCGACAAGGTAGAGCTGGGCGTACTCACCTGTCCGAGTCAGATGGACATTTGGCTACCTACCACAAGGCATGCTCTTATTGCGGTGGCTAAGTGGTACACTATAGGATGGTGACTCTGGGATCAGGAAACTGGGGCAGGAGCTGTTGGTAACAGCTCAGTGGCAGTTTTGGGGCATAGGAGCACTTCCATACCAGGAAGGCCGCACTTGTATGCTGGACCTTCCCGTGGTTGGGGGCCTCAATAAGAGGTCTGAGGGTAGTGAAGGGCTCAATGGGGGAAGCCTTGGGGCTCTGCTTGACAGCTCACTACCTCTGGCAGGAAGGGGTGTCACTAAATGGGTACGCGCTCAAGTGGCACCTAGTAACTTTCTGTCCCAATCCCCCGGGGGGGGGGACAGTTCCGGGTTCAGCGGTTGCTGCCCGAAGGGCCCGGGTCCAGCGGTTGCTGCCTGGTGGTCCTTATGCACGCCCAGCTTCCGATGTTGTTTAATAAATGGGCTGCGGCCAATTTTCTGTTCCAACTAAGAACTGTGTCAGTGGTCAATAGAGTGAACAACTGCACGTCTGCATGCAGATTCCTACATAATGTGCCTTCAGACCATATCCCGAGATTGATTTTTGCAGATTTTCCCAAACGGCTCCCACCAGTGATCCCATTGCTAAATGTAGGACAGATCACATGATACCTTTGTATTATTACAGAAGTTTTATATCTTTTTGCTCTTGTATTCTTTAAATTAAAAATGAATAAGTTGTGTGTCTGCAAAGGCAAAAAGTGACACATACATCTGAAAAAAATATATTGAGTTTATATGGAAAATTCCCTGACTTAAAATATAACTGGTGTGTTTTCAATCAGGAACAATGCATTTATTAGTGAGAGCACTCAAATCCTGGCTGGTAATGCAACACCAAACTTTTTACACCATCATCCATGTGTATAATATCTTCAGGTAGGCATGTATATGCACACGCATTCAGTGTGTGTGTGTGAGAGAGAGAGAGAAAGAGAGAGAGAGAGAGAGAGAGAGAGAACTAGAACTTGGTGTGTCATTTGTAATTCACATTCAATTAATTAACTTGCCCACATTAAAAAAGACTAGAAAGATCATAGTCTTCCTGCAAGTTCGATGCTTCTTTTGCTGCTACTGATACACTGTGGATTTCGTATGCCAGTACAGAATGTCAGTCTGATGCAGCAAGATAAATTGGCAAGTAAATAGTATGTTGCAGAACATTAAAAAAAAATCCAGAATCTAGGGCTGCCCACATGGTATGCCTGCATTGCACATATTCTAGCACTCAAGGGAGTTAGCTCAGATACACAAAAATGGTAGCAATGGTAGCACTGCTGCCCTGTGCACTTACTTTCATTTATTCCTATTGGACTACTTCCTTCATTAATTTGAAAGAGCTACATTTATTGGAATGGAGTAATGGAGGCCTTTTGCATTTCATGAGCATAGCCCTGTGATTTTTGGTACCATTTATAAGAAATGCTGAACAGTTGAAAAGTGTGCAGTTGATTTGTTGGGGATTCAAACCTTTTAAACCATGTTGTGTTATACCATATCAAATAGTATATCAGGTATACTTTTGCTTTTCCAACATTTATCTTTCAGTCCTAAACCAGGTCATACCTGTTGTGTTAATGGGCTTAGAAGAGTGTAACTCTGTTTAGGACTGCACTGTAATTGTATGAAGGGAAGTTATTCATTCCATACAAATTTTTGGAATGGAGAGATCTTTAAGATCCTTAATGTCTGCTTTGACTTGAATGTTCCAGGCTATCTTGAACTCATCAGATCTTCAAAGCTAAGCAAGGTCAGTCCTAGTTAGTGTTTGGATGGCAGACTCATCAAGGATGTGCAGGGCCACTATGCAGAGACAGGTCATGGCCAACCACCTCTGTTTGTCTCTTACTTTGAAAACCCTACAGAATTATCACAGGTTGGTGGCAACTTGATGACACTTTCTGTCACTGAAGTCTGGGGATGTTGTCCTGACAGCTGATAATTTCTCTCTAATCTTTAGAATCAGAATTGGGTTGGTGAGTCCTTCTGCAGGTCTTTAGCCAGGATGAGCTAGTCTGTTTTACCTGGAGCAATAGTTTAGCCTGAAAATATTTTATGTAGGTTTATTCATTTGTCACCTGCCATTAAATACAGATTTTTATTAAAAAAAAGAAAATATCTAGGTGAAGAATTAAACATTGTGCTTGTTTCCCACCCTGGGACATGGACAATATATACCCCACTAAACATTCCCTTCTCACTAGACACAGTGTGTAACAGAATTCTCTCTGTGATACACCTCTGAAGATGCCAGCCACAGATGCAGGAGAAACGTTAGGAACAAGATCTACCAGATGGCCACCACGGCCACACAGTCCAGAAAACCAACCACAACCAATTGTGCTTGATGCACGTCCAAGGGGTAATGATATGTATGTTGGCCTCCTGAACGCCACAGATCTGCCCAAACATGGTTCTCCCCAGCTTCCAATATTATGTACATTTCTCTCCAGAATTTGAGGTCCTGAGTTATCTGATCATGTTTCTGAAATGGAATATCTCAGGGATCTTCCTTTGTTCCATTTTTAATTTTGAAACGTTTTGCGGAGTGATGCATATGTATTACATTCACTTCCTTCAGTTCATCATTGACGTTTCAGATAATATCCAGCATCTCTTGGCAACACCCTTATCTGATTTCATAAATACTTTCCATGGGTATTCTGCATTTGCTGCTATTGTTTCACTTCCTGAGTAGTAGCAGACATGTTTTGAAAACCTTTCTTGGACTGAAAGAGCAGGGCAGAGAAAGAAGAAAATGCCAGAGGACAACAAAACATAGCCACAGAGTGAGCTGTTAAGTCAAGTTCAGTGTTCACCAGAAAAGACAAAGTGTTGTCAAGGTTGTCTGATCCTTCTGTTAAAGGGTAAAAAATAATGACATGTCAACCTGGGAAAGGTGAGAGCCAGGTGTTAACACACACTAGAACAGCAGGGAGAACATTGCCTTTCTAAACCTTCCTTCTGTGAAGGGTCATCACCCGAAAGCTGCTTTGATCAGTCACTCAGGAGAGAGGAGCTATTCTAAATGTTTTTTTTCTTTTTAATTTTGTGAAGAGGGGGAGTTTGAAGCTGTATATCAAATGAAGTGCCACATTTGATACAGTGTGCAATTGACCAAACCATTGAGAGTCATTCACCTTTCTTCTTCTTCTTCAAGAAGTACGAAACTGCTTTATTTTCAAGAGCCTTCCTGGATTTATGCTAGTTAATCTTCTCAAGGTAGGATGAAAGGGGGGAAAAAAGGTTTGCACCAATAGATTTGCAAGGTGAACCTGACCCAGTGCTTTGAAGGGCAACCTTCAGACAATGAGATTCAATTTTTGTGCCTTGGGCTCATTTCCAGTAATTTCAGATAATGCACCAAATTTCTAGATAAAAAGTACTGGGAAAGGCAAGTGTTTTTTACCCTGATGATGTAAACTGCTACAAAGAATGTATGTCCATTTTTGAGTCCCATGTGTAGGAAAGTTGTTACTGAGAGCTTTAGCAAAAATATGTTATGTTGCCTTGGGGGCATATATTTATATTTTACTTTAAAAATATGTTTCTCGAGATGCCATTAACTGCTCTGGTAGAACATAGATGGAGAGGAAGAAACAAAAATAAGGGCACAGAAAGTTCCATACAGGAAAATCTATCCATGTACACTGACCTAAATCTATATCAGACAACAGATTTTATACCCTACTTGACTCAAGTGAACATCTTGATGAGATATGGAATGATGGTAGCATACACAGGTTTTCTGTTGAAGAGTGAAGAAGCAGCTATAGTGAGGGGCAGCTATAGTTTTGGGGGGTGCTGAACCATAACTCTTCCAACAGAGGTTATTTTTTATGAATCTGTGAAGATAATTAGTGTCTGTATCCCAGTTCTATGGAGTCCGACTGATTAGTCTAACAGAGAACTTTTCCATCACTGATACTTGATTGGAGATATCATGTACTGAATCTGAACTGTTCTTTCTACAAAAATGTGTGCTTTGTTACTAAATGAGGCTTCCACCTCATTCTCAATTGTAGGGTAGGAGAAGCAAAAGGCATCTTTCTTGCGACCATCAAATGGAATCTACAAAGAATTCTTGCGACCAATGAATGGAAGGCAATTATGAATCCTTAACTAGATTCATGAATTGCCTTATGACCACTGTGATAAATTTGCATTTTGGGTGTTTTTTCATTGCCTAGACATGACTGCAAATGTAAGTGAACCCATGAACAGACAAGTATTGCGTTCTGGAGGAAAGAGTGTTGGGATGCTTGTCAAAGAAAATGAACCAATTGAAAATAACAATATGCTTACTGACCTTGGTATTCCGAAAGCAATTGTGAGTCAGCTGATGGAGAAAATTAAAAAGAAAACAGAAGAAAATTGCCTAGTTGAAGTTCCTGAGGTCTTATCAGCTCATCCTGAAAGGTTCCCTTGGTGGCCCTTATGAAAGGAGAAATGCAAGGTATACATTTTATAAACAAAATAAACAATCATATCTTGGGAGAAAGGGGGAGATTTGAGTTGTGAGATTTCTCAGTGGTATGCCGACACATTACGACTTATTTTGTCCAAAATAATAATAAGCAACTGAATATATGGGTCAGGCACATTTGGTCTCCCAATGTTTCTCTGTTTAGCCACTCTTAAATTGAAAAAAAAATCTCATAATGAAACCTTATACATTGGATATGACCAAGACTATAGGAATATGGCTGGTCATATCCAAAAAAAACCATGGTGCCTCTTTCTGCAGGCCAGAAATAGAGTAGGTCTAGCCTGTCAGCTAAACATGTCATACAGGGAATCCAGAGACTCAGAACAGAATAACTTTGGAAATAAGATAAGGAACAAAGAAGTAACAGAATAGCATGGACTTTAAACAATTGAACCCATATTAATGGACTGTATATATTGGGGATCAGTTGTCAGGAGTGTCTGAGAATGACAAGAATGTCCAACTTCATAGAAGTGTTCATGGAAGTGAAGAAATAGTTCAGGTATGGGGTATTTTGATTGAGGGTCATCAGATTTTTATATGAATGAGAAACTTGTACTGTCTACTTCTAAATATGCTTTGTTATAATCAAAAAGAGCAAGAATGAACTGACAGTTTTTATACATTTAAGAAGCTACTCAAGTATGGATAAATTAGGGGTTTTTTAAAGTTAGAAGATAATTATTTAGCCAAGTATGTGCACCCTTATCAAGTGGAACAACTAAGTATTGTTGGGAAATGATTTTTAAAATTTATAAATATGAGAGTCTGAATTGATTAGGAGCTTCTCCTTAGAAGAGTCTCTTTGCTTGTACCCTGATTATCTTTTGGTAAGATATTTTAATGGGCTCATGTAATTGCTCTCCTTTAATTATCTATCTAGCAGTAATGGATGGTATAATTTTCTTTTGAGTTAGTCACTGTTAAAGATGCAAATAGTTATGTTGCAATAAAAGCATAAAGTGGAAGCAAAAATTCTTTGTAACCAAGAAATTAGAAGGAGATTGAGTCTGGGAGGCGCAGCCATGAAGGATCTAGAAAAGATACTTACAATTAAGATGTGTTGCTGATGACCAATATCAAGATGTTTCAGTATTCCCCATTACTGCGTCTGGATGTGAAATCTGAAAAATGAAGCCAAGAAAGAAGAAAGTGGATTTATCTGAAATATGATGTTGGAGGAAAGTTTCACAGATACCATGTACCATTAAAGAGACAAAAAGTGACTAAACTGATGTTATTATGGTTGCATTATGAGAAAATATGAGTCACTAAAAATACAATAATACTAGGAAAAGTTGAAGGCAGGAAAAGAGGAAGATTCAACATGAGATGGATTGATTCAGTCAAGGAAGCCATGGGCAAGGCTTCAACCCTGAGCAAGGCTGTTAATGATAGGACATTTTGGAAGTCACTAATTCATAGTTTCACCGTAAGTTGGAAGTGACTTAATGGCACTTAATACACATGCACAAATATTCTCTAAAAGTATTACTTATGTATTATACCCATCATGAACCAAAAATGTTGCTGAGGTATACCTCTTGCCTTGGACTTCCAAAGTGCATGCCTGTATCTGAAGCAGTCCTGACCAGAGTCATCTTGAAAAAATATTTAACATAATTACTCCCTAGTTAAATAGGAAGCAGGTTATATTATTTAAATAGCTAAGAATGACTTAATCAAGAAACATAAGGCTTTACTAGCAGTTCAGTGGGAGGGGGGAAATCTTTCTTTGAATTCATTTTCAAACAAAGAATAGATTGTGTAATATGTCATACCCCCTTATCAGTCTTGCTTTAATGCAAGTTAAGCTCTTTGGCAAATGAACTTGTTCCAAGCAAACAGGACAGAATATCTCTTAATCTTTCTCTCTGCTCTATTGTTCTGAGCCAGTGATTTGAGACAAATGTAGATGAGACACACTCTGCTTATTCCTTCACAGAAGGATGAGTTGGGTACTTAGAAAAGAGGAACCTTGGAGCCAATAGGACAGTTTCCAACAGACAATAAGTTTTGAGATTGCTGTTTTCTTGTAATCATAATGCCATTTATAACTAACATGAAAATGATCATTGCAAATTTCACAATGCAGAAGGGAACAGTTGGGATTTTAGAGGAAGCATTAATTTTTTTGCTGCTGCTTTGGTGTCGCAACTGATCCTAACAACAGAAAGGATGAAATTTGTGGGATTGTTTGAGGATAAAACAAATATATTTTCTCTAACCTGTAGAAAATGGAATTTTTGAGAGTTCTGGGTGCTTTTCTTGTCAAGTGACTCTACATGATTTTTTTTAAAAAAAAACAACATTAGGGTTGAAGAGAAGTGTTCCACACAGGCAACAGGTTGGAGAGCATCATCAGATCTATGAAAAGCCAGCAACTAGAGGTACAGGATGATGTGAATTAAGTCATTTGTGGATAATAGCATGCATGAGATCCACAACAATGATCCAGATTTTTATGTACAAATATGAGAGAGGTCTGTGCACCTGAATGGTGAACATGATGTGGGATTAAGCCCATTACAGATAATCTATATATATATAAATCTAAACGTGTGTTTGTCCCTGATGGTCTCCCTCAGAAGCTGCTGGACGAATCGCCCCCAAATTTTTACATGATGTCCCTCCCTGTTACGGGCAGATAATGGGACCTTCAAATTGCCGAAAGTCCATACCTGAGCCAGGTAAAACATCTTTTTCCTGGTGCACCAGGCCATGAAGCTGGCTGTGTTTAACTGTCACCCATAGAATGTTCGTGCAGCATGTCTGTGATCTGAGGGGTTGGTATGAGGGCTTAGAATGTTTGCACAGATGGCCAGAGATGAGCAGTTAAAACCTCACACGCAGGTAACTTTCACTCTCTGTGCCTCACCCACTGCTACCACACAACACACATACTCTCATACACATCCAGCCCATCCTCACACACCTCACTCTGCCCTCCCTCACATCCAACCACCACTTTCCCACTTCCTCACCCATATTCACCACAGCTCTCTTTTACTAAAAGCGAGCTGAGTTTGCCTTTTTCTTCTAAGAAAATCCGCAGGGTGGGGGCGAACCACCACCACCGGGCTCCGCCTTTTGCATCGTGGCTCCTTTAAGAACTCCAGGGAGCTGGCCTCGATCTGGTGCGTGCCTCACCACCTCGGCCTCTGCTGCCTGACTGGGATAGCCTCCTTTGCCTCCCAGTTCTGGGCCCTTCCTACCCAAGCCAGGACTGTGCGTGTCAACCAGCCTCATGGACAGCGGGATTCACATTCTGGACAGTTCCGTTGTGGAATGGAAAGGGTTACCTTATACTTAAAAAAAAAAGACAGCACCATATAACAATGTGAATTGAAAAGGGAAAGAGGGATTCCATTTGACCACCCCAAAAGGCTATGCTGGGGATCACTGGACCTTGTATGGACAATCTTGTGTGGGTTAATGGATCCTGTGATGAGAGCACACCCTGCCACAGCAACGCTAAAAGTGGTTAAACTCCACTAGTAATAATACAAATATGACTATTATTCCAATCTGCATTATAAAAACTACATTATCTTCTTACCAAAAAATGCCCTCACATTCACAAATGTGCAAATATCTGGCATATGAGGGGCAATGCTTGGTTGTACAGAAAATAAACCTGTTCACCTTCATGTTAAGCGCAGTGGACTTTAATCTGGAGAACCTAGTTTGATTTTCCACTTTTCCGCATGAGTGGCAGACTTTAATCTGGTGAACTGGGTTTGTTCCCCCACTCCTCTACATGAAGTCTGCTGGATGACCTTGGGATTGATACCATTCTCTCCTAACTCTCTCAGCCCCATCTACCTCACAAGGTGCCTAGTATGGGGTGAGGAAGGGAAGGAGTTACAGGAGAGAAAGGGTGTGGTAGAAATTCAAACTACTCCTCCTCTTCTTCTTCTCTCGTACAGTGAATCCTAAATGGTCCATGTAGAGACTGAGTGAAGTGGAAAGGCCATGGTGGAAAGTCTGGTTTCTGTGGCAAGTTGTAAAATCTGTACTGAACTCTGAACTGTGGCTTTTTTCCAAGAAGCATTCATCACTACAACTAATTCAAGTGGCATTGAAGAGATTTTTCTATGGATTCAGTAAAGAAACAGTAGAATTTTTCATAATAATCCAGATTATCTTCTTTTTTTTAACTAGCTGGAATGGAATCGGCAGCTTGAATAGCCCAGTTTAGCCAGAGATTATCAAGGCATAGAAGCAAAGCAGGGCTGGTCCTGGCTAGTACTTGGATGGGAGACCAGCAAGGAAGACTATTTTGCCATGCAAAGGAAGGCAATGGCAAACCACCTCTGTCTCTTGTCTGGACTGCCCCTTACATGCGGTTGCTATGTGTTGGTTACTACTTGATGGTAAATTATTCTCTTCTTGTATGAATTCCTGCTTAGAGATGGATCTGGATGAAGCTGCCACAGAAATTAGATTTCTTGTGAAGAAGCAAAAAGCCATCCTATTAGAAAGAGACTCTTTGCAAATGTTCAGTTAGGTATAGTGCATGTATGAAGGAGAGAAGATATATTACATTGGAAGATCCCAGAATGACAGTTACACATTCATTCTACTGTTAATACAATATTTGCAGGCTTTGTGTATGCAATCCAAAAGCCTCTTCCACAAGGGCCAACAGCAGTGCAGGATGCTAAATAACCCATTTGGGGGTGGGAGGGACTTTGCACAGATCCTGACCCCAAAACGAGTCTGCCCTCTGTTGTTTCCCCCAACCCAGATTTTTTGAAAATTGCTAAACAAGCAATCCTTTTTTTAAAAAAATGCTGGGTTGCAGCTGCTCAACTTTATGTATTTGCCTCTCTTTTCCCTCTTTTAAAATTTTGTGGCTTCCACCTGCCTAGCTACGCAGGTGCAGCTGGTTGTATTGTAAGACGTTGGCATTGGCATCACTGCCTGCATGGATGCACGTGAACACGAAAACAGGAAAATGGGTTCCTTTATCACGACTGTAACCCATTATACATTTGCTTTGAGGAAGGGGCCAAAATCCTACAAAAACCCTTGAGAAGATTGCATGTAAACAGATCTCTTAGGGTCTGCAGACTGAATCCACACCAGGAAGATGTGGGGTCCTTGAGATGTCACTTTGCCACTCATTGGTTCAGCTCACCTAGATTGAGAGTGCAATTCTATGCATGACTCCTCAGCAGTGGGAGCTCACACTCTGAGAAGTATGCACAAGCTTGCTCCCTGAATTTTTAAAAAAGTACTTACCGGTACTCTTACTAATCTAAAGCAAAAGGACTGTGGATCATCATTCAGCATGATTTGAGCAGTCCATCTGATGCCAGCTTTTTTAATATGTTCGGTTTGTTTCTTCTTTGTGACCCAAGCCTGTTCGCCAAAAGCTTGCAGTTATTGCTTCAGTCAGTAATTCCTTTATGTAGCTATTAAGATAGGGTTTTTAATAGGCTGCCTATTTATCTAAGTCAATTTGCTTCCCTTGATATCCAGTCCACAACTGCTAATCCTTGTGCCAGCATGGCATTTTCAGGATCATGACAATTTGCCCTTGTGAAGGTTGCTGTTACTGTAAATTTGTCAATTATAGATTTACGGAAGGAAAATGGAAATGGTTCAGTAAGGTACTTACGGCTGAGCAGCATTAACAAAGCACTACAGGGGGTAAAGTACATGCAAAACCTGCTTTTCCTATTTGAAGAAGTACCCTTGAAAATGCTCTGGAAATTTCAATTGGTACAGAACTCAGTGGTGAGAGTAGGACTCCAGCAAGAGCACACATTTGACTTGTGCTCTACTATCTTGCACTGGGTGCCAGTTGAATTCCAGATCCTCTTCAAGGTCTTGGTATTAACCTTTATGACCTTGTAGTCCTCCGGAAGTCATCTTCTGGTAGTCTCCAGCTCTAAAAGTAACTGACTGACCTCAAACAGGGCTAGGGCTTTTTCGGCCCTAGTCCGGGCCTGGTAGAACTACCTCTTTGATGAGATCAGGGACCTGTGGGACCTAGCACAGTTCCATTTGGCCTGCAAGATGGAGATATTCCACTGGAACTTTGGTTGAGGGAGCTTCAATTTAATACAAATGTGGCTCCCTCCCATAATGTTTCCCCCACGCAAGCCTTTTTCCCCCTTCCTTCCCTTTTATTTAAAATAAACTCAGACTAGGAAGGAGGTACAGTTATCCTTTCCATGTTGCTAGGATTAGGGAGATCTGTGTAAATTTATTTGGCCTTTCTTTCTTGATATTTTCAGACTAGGGAATCAGAGTCTCCAGATAAATTCAGGAATCCATATTCCTATCAGTTTCTTACCAGCATGGCCAATTGGCCATGCTGACAGAGGCTGATGGGAATTGTAGTTCCTGAACATCTGGAGAGCCGCAGGTTCCTTACCCCTGTACTAGACAATGTCTTTTTTTGCTTTTCTTTTAACTTTAAAAAAGAAATTGTGTGTGTTTATGGTATTGAAAGATAAAATATGTTGATACTATATAATACTATGCATGTATTTTATGCATTTCTGAGTTTTAAAACTTTTTCTATTATTGCTGTGGGCTTTCCGGGCTGTGTGGCCATGGTAAATGGACTGAAAATCCCACCCGCAATGCAGTCAACCACACCTTTGCATAGCAAGTTCCACCCAAACACTTACTAATTGGTTCCCCACCCTGAGACATGGATGATATATGGCCCACTAAACATTCCCTTCTCACTGGACATTGTGTAACGCACACCTCTCTGTGATACACCTCTGAAGATGCCAGCCACAGATGCAGGCGAAACGTTAGGAACAAGATCTACCAGACCATGGTCACACAGCCTGGAAAGCCCACAGCAACCAGTTGAGTCCGGCCATGAAAGCCTTCAACAATATATTTTTCTGTGATGTCTGCTGGCCTTTGCCTGCTGTCTGCAGAGTCTGCAAAATTCCCCCAAAATTCCCATTTAATTTCTTATACCAACCTGCAATATATCAAAACCATGATGGGGAAAGTCACAATGTGAAAGGGATAACTGTATTAAGAATGGGATGACTGTTTATTAAGTCTGAGGAACTCCATCTTGGTTGGATAGTTTTAACAGATTTATACAACTGTTGTGAGATTTGTATGGAATGATTTTACTGTTTGTGATACTTGTATGAAAAGACTTTATTGTTAGCCACCCTAAGCCCAGCCTTGTTCTGTGATAGGGTGGGATATTATATTTAATAAAATAAATAGAATAAATTTAGGTGGTGAAGGGGAGTAAATTCTAATATGTTAAAGGGCCAAGCAGTCTTTTATTTTTCAACTATGTGAAACTTGCAAACTTTGCTTGTGGTAAAGGGTGTTAGACTCCAATCCACTTTCCTGGGGTGTGTAGATAAGGAAGATTCAGTGAGACTGAACAAAAAAAAGATGGTTGCATTCAGTCTAATTGCTGGATGTAGAAATAGGGAAACAAATACAATTTTAGGTCACTATGGCTTCAAAAAAACCTCATCTACTCTGTGGCTGTTGTATAATAGAGAATAAAAAATGAAATTGAAACAAATGGTCATGAGAAAGGTGGTTTCAAAGAATCATAGAGTTGGAAGGCACCATACAAGTTTCCACATTCTGTCTTCTTTCATACTCTTGGACATGAGACAAAGGAAGACCAGTAAATAAGGTCGAATCCCCACTACCATCTTAGCCAGGTTTCAGAACACAAACTAACCAGGTTTGAGGGATGACCTCCCCATTGCTTGTGTGGCAGATTCCATTTCTGGCACTCGTTCTCACTGTTAATCCGTGTTCCGGCAGGACCTGGTTGCAAGTGGCATAGATCCCATTAACACGGTTCAGATCTGATCTGAGGGAAGGGATGAGGGTTGAAATCCTGACTTGTTTCCTGCCCTGGAGTGTGATGCGGAATTTGGGCAACCAATCAGCGCTATGATGCACGTGCAGCCTTTCCTTGGTTTTGTTTCCGCTTTTGCCATCAGCCAGCAGAAGGGGACACAAATGTTAAACAGTCAAACATGTAACTTTGAATCGTTAATGGTTTACACCAGTAATGATTAACTGTTTGCACAGTTAAACAGTTAAACGTTAAATTTTTACATGCTGTTTTTTAATCACAACCCTACAATGTACGTTTCTGCAGTGGGAAAAGGTCCCACCCCATCAAGGCACGGCAGCCAATCAGGGGAGACCAGCGAAGCGAGCTTACCTGGTAGTGGGGATTGCTAAGAGTTCTGCAACTGGGTGTGTCTGCTGTGTGCTCGCTGTGGTGGGGAGGTAGAAACTCCGATGAAGAGAACACAGTTTCACAACAAACAGGTTTGGATCTGCATGCAAATTTCAAGTGGGGATTCGACCTAACATTGTTTTATACAATTGCGATTTAAAGATTCAAAGAAGAGTTTGAGAGCAAGGCGTTAACCTTGTTGAGATGTTTACACATGCGCTGCACTAGCAGAAAACTTCCCAGTATATGAATTTGGCACAGGCTCAATCAAATGCTGGAAAAGGAGCATTGTTAAAAAGTGGTGTTCAAACAACTTTTAAAATATTATTCTTCATGCATTCTCTTGTAACCTAGAAAGAGCATTTTGTTGTGCAGAATTACAAACACACAGTTATTCTATCACTTCTCTTATTTCCATAATGAAAAAGTTTCAGTTGGCTCATAGAAGACTTTGCAGACACAGTTGCCAAGCAACTTAGGTGGCATGGTGTATGCCAGGTAGGTGTGGGTGGCATAAGCTATATTGTGTTGGGTTAAACAACCACAATGTACTCTAATAATGGAAAAACAGCTGCCTTGCACTCATAAGGAAAGAATCACTTAGAATTATGCAACTGTTAGAAAAATAAAAACAAACACTTCATGAGCACTCTTTTCAACTATTACAGAAATGATACACTTGTTTTCAAGTGTGCACTAGTCACAGTTCTTCAGAACTCTTTCAGCCCCACCTACATCACAAGGAATCTGTTGTGGGGAGAGGAAGAGAAAGGAGTTTTTAAGTCCTTTGAAACACCTCATAGGAAAGAAAGAGAGAAGTAAATCCTCCTCCTTTTCATCTTGCTGCTCCTTCTCCTCCTCTTCTTCTTCCAGAAGTGGAATGTCTACACTAAATTTGGTAACTCCTACGTGTCAAAGTGGCCCTGTCCTGAAAAGGCCAGTCTAGTCTGATCTCATCAGATCATGGAAACCCTGGTAAGTACTTGGGTGAGAGGCTACCAAGGAAGTTGTTATGCAGAGGCTGGAAACGGCAAACCACCTGTTCATCTCTTGCCTTGAAAATCCTACAGTGTCACCATAAGATGATACCACAACCTGATGGCCCTTTCCATTCATACACATACATCAGACTGACTGCCTATGAATGTTTATTAACCCCCCCACCCCACCCCGATTTTGTTATTCTAATTCATTTTGGAAGGGACACCAATGCCTTAGCAATCTGCCAGGTTTTCCATTATTTGTAAACTTCCAGACTTTGCTCAGATCTCAGTTTAATACTTTTTCAGTTTGCATTTTAAAAATTTTCCTTCTTGGTTATTGGTGCAAATGAGTGTATAAGCGAAGTGCGTGATTGCATCAACATTCTGTTTGTTGCCCTGTGATTTATGCAATGCACATGTGTCCTACAGGCACTGGTGAGTCACTTTACAACCTGAATTCAGTGAACATATAGCAAAATGAAAAGATTGTTGTTAAATTCACAACCCGATTAAACACTTTGATTGACTCTTAATGGACTCTATTGAAATCAGTAGATCTAAAGCTGCAGTCCTATGCATACATACTTGAGAGCAAATATGATTAGCTCAAAGGCTGGAATTCTAAATACACATATGAAGGATTTGTTGTACATCAGTTTAACTTGCTTATGTAGCAAGATCAGTGAAGGGCATTGGCAAGAGAATAATTTCAACCTGTCAGTTGCGATTATCGAGAGATAGCTAAGAATGCAAGACTAAATATAAGGCTGGTTGAGCTCAGAATAGTGGGGAAGAGAGTTTTCATCTTTGCGAAAATTTCAGTGTTACCACCATCAGCCCCTGTCTTCAATAAAGTATAGTTATTAAAATTGTAGTGGTTTGTAAAAAAAAAGTGATTCTTTATTTTCCATTTGTTGTATCTAAACACAGCATCAGAAGTACAGGGTTTGTTTGGTTTTTTTTTTACCATCAACCCAAACCTAACTTATGGTGACACAAAGGGTTTTTAAGGCAAGAGGCATTCACAGTTGGTTTGCCATTGCCTGCCTCTGCATCACACCCTTAGTATTCCTTGGAGGTCTCCCATCGAAATACTTGCCGTGGTCAAGAGTGTAGGACTAGCCCAAGATCACCCAGCGTGTTTCTATGGTAGAGTAGGTCCTAGTCTGACACCTTAGCTGCTACATCATTCTGGCTCTTATATACAGTGGAACCTCGGTTTTCATTGTCTTCGGTTTTCATCGGTTTCGGTTTTCATTGATTTTTTCAGTGAAAAATTTGTCTCAGTTTTCATTGATTTGCCTTGGTTTTCATCGATTTGCAGTAAGGTGCAGGGGTTTGTGGAGAAAAATCACCTGGACAAAGCTGCTGCAGGCCATGTCTGCAACTTGTTTAATGACAATTTCTTGTTCCATTTCAGACAAATCTTAAAGAGGTGTCAGAAACAGACCTCTTTGGACAGATTTCTGTTTTGACATTGGTCCACGGCTCTGAAGCTGGTCCTAGTGTTATTGTTTGTTACTGTTTTCAGCATTAAGCACTATGTTTATTCACCAAAAACTGTATTTTTGGTATGTTTTTTGGACTGCCTAGAATGGATTAATTGGATTTACATTGATTACTATGGAAAAGTTTGCCTCGGTTTTCATTGATTCTTTTCGGATGGATTACCAATGAAAACTGAGGTTTAAGGCAGTTAATAGCTTACAAGAACCATCATAAAATTAGAATCTATTATTTGTATTTTTTCCAAGCCATGGCCCAAAAGGAGAAAAGGTAGGAGTAACCCATAGATATCAGCTGGATAGGACAAAGGCTGTCGGTATGAAGATGAGAATTCCATTCAAGCTACATTAAGGATTTCAGCTGCTCATATAATGAAGCCATCTATAGCATTTGGGTGATGAACTGTAGACTTCAGTCATTAAAATAAAATTGACCATCCTTTGCATTTGGCTAGATACAGTTCTCAGTGTTCATTAGCCAACTGAAAGGGTCTGTAAAGTTGCAACAATCTGTGAAAATTCCCCAGGTTTCCAGGCATATCTGGACTATGTGATGTAAGCATCCAATAGGTACTCACAATGCTAATATGGTTACCAATACACTAGGTGAACCCATTGAATAAACAGAGAAAAAGGCATAATTTTGGTTTCCTTATCTTTGAAATAGATGTCCTGCTTCCAACAGCCCTGTGTAACATGCAACCCATTAGCCCAAATCTTATTAAGCAGCCATATTCCTGTTTTTGCTCACTGTCTTGGCCTGCTCATGGCTAAGGGTTTAGAAAACAGAAAGCAAACTGCAGAAGGCTGATCAACTTGGTGGGTCATGAGAGCTGAAAGCCTGTGGGCTAAACAATGTCTGTTTTTTTAGAGGTTTCCAACTAGGAATGCCACCATCCAGGTAGGACCTGAGGATACTCTGGAATTATACCACATCTCCAGACTACAGAGATCAGTTCCCCTGGAAAAAAAATGAATGCTTTGGAGAGTGAAATCTAGGGCATTGTTCCCCACTGAGGTCTCTGTTCTTCCCAGCCTCCAACTCCAAATCTCTAGGAGTTTCCTAACTTGTATTTGGCAACCCTACCCCCATTCCCATTCCTCCATCAGTAGCTAGAGAGGACCTGGCAAACCTATTTCCAACAGGCATCTCATGATGTACTAGAAGCTTGTCAACTGTTATGGAGTAGCTCCTAGAAGGCCCAGGAAAAGGGTGTCAAAATATCTTCTCTAGACTATCATTGTTAGCTTAATTCCTGTTTATTCAGTTTCTAAGACAGATCAAATCTTGGTGACATATTCATGGTCGAGAAGCTGGGGATATTTTTCATTAGTTTGAAGAAGCCCTCGTTAAAGAAAAGGTTGGTGAACCCCACCTTATGGTACCTTAAGGTTCTCAAAATTATTATATCCTTATTAGAGTATAAATTACAGGTTATTAAGTGTTGAAGAAAGAGCAAATGTGATTTGAGACAGTGCATTGTTCAACAAGGAACTATTCATTTGCAGAAACTATCCAGGGCAAAACTTGGAATGATACAAAAAATAAAATCCTTCTTTTCAGCTTACATTTTGTGGAACAGCTCCTCCTGTATTCTTATCTGAAAATGCAGCAACTAACTTGAACCCTATGTCACCTTGCTAAATGGCAGAATTGTAAAATCAGTGTAAAGCTGCCATAACAAAACTGGCACACTGGAAAAGGTAGTGAACATACGGTTGCCTGCTCCAGGTTTGGAAATTCCTGGAAAAAATGGGGGGGGGGCCTGAGGAGGGTCTGGTTTGGGGAAAGGAGGGGAGGGACATCAATGGGGTATAATGCCATGGAGTCCACATTCCAAAGCAGACATTTCCTCGAGGCAAACTGATCTTTGTCACCTGGAGATCAGCTGTAATCCCAGGAAAGTTCCAACCAACGCCTGGAGGTTGGGCAGCCCTAAGTGAGCAGCTCTCTGCCAGGACACGTAAAAGGAAAGCATCTGACAGAGGCTGAGTTTGAAGTTACATGGATGGGGTTAAGAAAAAGGAACATTTCTCTAGTTTTCAAAAACTTTAAGGTAAAAAGCATGAAGATTGAACTCTGCTGTGTTACTGTGTTTGATGGGATGAAAGAATTGTGCAGTTCAGACACAGTCTTAAAATAGGACACAAATGTTCAAAAACTGTGGCAGGAAAAGTCTGCAGTCCTAAGAACATTTCCTGGGATGAAACCTCACTGAGTAACATGGGATTGGTTTCTGAATAAATTGGTAGCTCTCAGTGCTGCAGTATCACAACAGTATATGCTCCTTTGGTCATGGTTGCTGAATTATTAAAGAAAAAATGAATGTTCTGGTAAATTGATAAATAGCATAGAATTTACATAACTAAATTTTCCAAAAGAGACTGAGGGACGACTAATTCTGATATGTCCTTAAATATCCTTCCTGACCTGGATGGAGAAGGGGATATTTTGTTAGACAGGCAAATATTGTATATGCAATTATGTACGTATTTTTGAATGTATTTATTTATTTATTTAAGAATGTCCGTTCGGGAGCTGAGGGTGGTGCACAGCCCAACTGATGATTGGCTATTGTTGTGCTATAGCAATCGTTCACTTCCAGTATTGTATTGTAACAGTATTTGACAATGTATGGATGCCATTTGAAACAACTGCATATGAACCAAACCCCTCAGTTGAAATCAATGTGCTTAGACTAAAGTGGCTCTGCATAGGCTTGTATTGTTACAGACATCAAGCTATCTCTGAACAAACTGAAATGTGCAAACATAATGTAAACCAACTGGAGACTTCACTGTCCTACAATGTGGTGCTATTCACTAAAGGCAAGACCTTGAGGGATGGGAGAAGCTGACAAAAGGTAGCAGCTTGGAGAACCACATTCCCCAAGACACATCCAAATTGTCATCACATCTGTTGTAGGCAGCTAATCCACTATGATAATGTATGCTTTTTAATCTTTTTATGTAAATATGCCCAGAAGCAATGAAAGGAGTGTGTAGGAACAAATGTCGAGATAAATACATAAGTCTGGAAGTGAAATCCATGTTGTTGGTTCTGTGTATGAGTGAGAAGAAGAGTTTGGCTTTGTATCCCACCTTTCTCTTATGTAAGGAGTCTCAAAGCAGCTTACAAGCTCCTTCCCTTCCTCTCCCCACAAGAGACACCTTGTGAGGTAGGTGGGGCTGCGAGAGTTCTGAAAGAACTGTGACTAGTCCAAGGTCACCCAGTAGGCTTCATGTGTAGGTGTGGGGAAACAAATCTAGTTCACCAGATAAGAATCTGCCACTCATGTGGAGGAGTGCGGAATCAAACCTGGTTCTTCAGATCAGAGTCCACCACTTCTAACCATTACACCATGCCCTAGGGGAGCCCAGGCGACGGAAGACAAGCCTTTTTTCCTTTTATGTAGTGGTTCATCAAATTTATTATCCCTGGATTGTTCCTCCTACAGTTAGAATGTCCAATCAAGGGTCTGAAAAATGTGGTTAAATGTTGACTCATCAGATCCTAAGCATATATAAGAATGGATGGATTTTCTGGGCTGTACTGTCTGGGTTTAGTAGTTTTTGTTCCAAACATTTTGCCCACATTTATGACTGGCATCTTCAAAGCCATGTCACATAGCCTAGAAAACCCACAACAGCCTTGTTGATTCTGACCATGTATATATAAGAATGATTAATATTTTGTAAATCACAGTGCAGTCCTAAGGGGTAGAGTCATAGGTCTCGATGCTGAGTCAGTCCTGTAGTAACCCAAAATTCCTATAAGTCACTGGGATCCATGACCATGCCACTGGTTTGTTCATCAGCCAGTTTGCTCTAGGGAATGGGACCAGTACTCTACCATGCTGTTGGTTATGTAGATTTAAGAACATTAGTTTTGCATTTATGTCAACACTGGGACTCAAACTGAGGCACTTTTTCTAAGTTAACACTGAATGTATATTACATTCTTATGCACCCAAGAGCTTAAGTCAGAGTAAGAGTTAGTTGCTATCTGAAGAGTCCACCCTGTGGGTGCTGTGCAGTTGAAAGGAGGTAAGCCCTGTGAATCATGCAGAGAGATACATGCTTTGTTCACACATACAGAAGAATAAAGAAGCAATAAGGTCATAGAATGTTGAAGTGGTAGTGTAGACTGTCCCACTTGAATTCCAGTGTCAAATGGCCCTTCACATAAGAAACTCCACACATTAAAAACTAGTACAACTGGGGGAAAATATTCAAAATTCAAATTCAAATGACCTTTATTGGCATGTGGGGGAAAATATTCTATTCCTTCTTTCTACATGGTCTTTTTCTATTTGCAGGGAGTATTTTAATATATAATATTTAATTGAAATAGAAAATAAACAGCAAGGAGGCCAATAAGCAACCTTGTTTGACACCCATAAAGGTATTAATTGAATTTGAGGGATGCCCTTGCCTGTTGCATTTGACTAAGAGTAATTTTATCACATAGAGCAAAAATTAAATAAAGAAGTCTGTGGTTACTTCCAGCTTTTCCCGAAGTTTGGTTCTCAAAATGAAATAAAAGACTGCATTCAAATCTATGAAGGTGTCATATAATGAGACCAAACTTCTGGAGGAGTGGTTTTCAACAAGATGTTGCAGAATCAAACAGTTGTCTACAGTGGATCTCCCTCCCCTGAAGCCGGCTCACTCATCTGCAATTAAATCCTCCTGCACAAACTAGCTTGTGAACCTATCTAGGAAGTGTTAAGCATACAATTTACTAGTAATATAGAGCAAATTAATTGGCTAATAACTTGAGGATCATCCCTGTTTCCTTTTTCAAAGAACAGAACAATGATTGTCATGCCCCAGTCTTTAAAAACATGACCAGTCCTACTGAGGTAAGTGAACAGTGATGCCAGGAATGGAGCCCACCACTTTATGATATTTTCTAAAAAAATTCAGGTGGGATGCAGTCTGCACCAGGGACTTTCCCTCTTCTCAGTTGGTCAATAAGAGATTGAGCTTTTGAGAACCATTTTAGTTGGCTCTTAATCTTTTGTGGGAGGGACTTGGAAAGAGTCCTCATACTTTAAAAAAAAATATTGCCCAAGTGTCTGGCAGAATAAGGGAGTCCAAGGAAGATGTATCTGTGAATTCAGGATTTGAGGTCAGCCTCCATAAGAGTGTATTTTATTTAATTGATTTGATTTGATACCCTGCCTTCCTTGGCCAAAGCTGGGCTCTGGATGGCTAAAGCACATAATTTATCACAGCCACAAAACAATTTAACAGTAAGGCAATTTTAGATTAAAAATTTCTAACCTTTAAATATTCATGGATGGTGATTTAAAATCAACTTTCAAAATTCTCATTACCCATATTACAAATCCCACTCTTGTCCCAATGTTATGATAATCTGTTTGGCAGCAGAGGAGATGTGTACAGGCTCAGGGGCCAGTATGATACAATACGGTCCACTGAGTGTAGAGTTCTTTTCCTTAGCCCCTGTAGAAGATACCTCCATGTGGCTCTAATATTTTCTTTCTCTTTATGGACTACCCACTGTCTGTAGAATTTTATTCTTGGAAATTAGAAATTAGTGGGCAGCCTGCATTTCCTCACTGTCTGTATTTCTGAATAATTAGTAGGTGGAGATGAGAGGCTTTTTAACTTTGATGTATTCCTTATTATATCATGGCTTTGATGGTCTGTCTGTTCTCTGGACACTTAAGCCAGTAGCAGCACATACCAGTAGGGGGTTTCAATTGCTGTACAATATTTCCATAGAGGGTCAAAGGATACAGGCACAAACTGGGTTCCAGGAAGGCTGTGTAGTACATCTGTAGTTTCTCTTGTGCCAAAACCTTCTTCAGCCTTTGCTCTAACCCAGAAGACTATTTGGCATGGCAACACACCTGTTCGGTAGGTCAGATGACAGGTCTTAAGGTGGATATGAAGTGACATCATTTCTGGGTACTCTGCTAGATGTGGCATTGAGCTGCATTGTTTTTTACCATCTCCACCTTGCTACTTTGCTGTTGGTTGCCGGTGAAAGGTTATCACTTTTCAGCCTCCTGAAGAGTTAAGTTATTTGAGGGTCACATTAGCTCGTTCATTTGTTACACTGATGTAACATGTACCCTTACGCACACAGTTGAGGGATTTCTGTCATGACTGTACTACAGTTGAATGTGTTCTGGAGATAGAGTGCAGGAATATAGGATCAGGACTGAGGTGATAATTGTATTATTAAAATCAAATAAACACGAAGCTGATTATTTTGAAAGAAACTTTATTACTCCCTTCCTCACCTTAATTAAGGGGCAGATTAGAATTCAACCTGGGAAAAAGTGCATTTGCATTCCAGCTCAGAGGCACAGGTCAAATGCAAATTATCTGGCAATTTTGAGCAAGAATGTAGAAAAGTGCTTCTGTTTGGGTGCCTGGAGAATATTTATTGTTGGCCTTGTTAGGTACATTTTAAAGCTAATGCATAATCATGAAGGGAATGTAAATCTGCTTTGTTGAAAAAATAGCTTTCTGTTTCATAAATATAGTTTAGAATCTCCTACTAATAAAAGAGGTCAAACCCATTAAAATTATACAAGCAATGAGGACTAAAAAGACACTGAATATTCAAAATATGAAGTGTATATAATGCAAAACAGAGAGAGCTTGGGGTATAGTCTTCAGAGATTTGCATAACCAGACCCTCCACTGTAACTGCCAGGTGTCATACACCCATATCCTCTTGCTAGTGGCAACTTGGTATCATATTTGACAGCAGAAATCTTTGAACTGACTTTTGCTTACAATTGTCTGTAGGGGAGTTTAGGCTTAGCATGTTGTTTTCCAGGCAGACCTTCTGCTCTCTCCAAAAACTGCCTTGATTGCCCATCCATCATTTTTTGGGGTTCTGGTTTTTTGGCTGCTTTTTATTGCTGCCTTTTCTGGGGAGTGAAAAACCTCTTGGAAAAAATATACCAACAAGGTATTTTTTTGGTGTCTCCCTCCCCCCCCAACCCTGTTTTGCTTTATCAAACACACACCCCTACCTGCATCTGATTCAACTGGTAAAGAGGTTTCCCCATCTTTCCTTGCCTCTGAGCAAGATTGTGCTGAAAAATGTTACAATAGTATGGGAAGAGAAAGTAAACATATTCCAATGTTACTTTATTAAATATGGCTGTAAAAACATATCTTATGTTTCTGTTGTTTCATTATTGCCCAGTACTGTGGAAGTAGAATGTTGGATACAGAGATGCATGTCTAAATAAAACATGTTAAGTCTGTTGTATTCCAACTGAAGGATATATTTTTATTTTATTTCATTTTTGGAATCAAGGATATACATCAAGGTTGTAGGTAAGGGGGGTTTATCCGGTTCAACCCCCACATTACATGTCCAAAGCTCCGCCCGCATTTGTGTTTTTTGTGTTTTTTGGTTTTGGCCTGCAGGGGGCGCAGTTTTTAGGATAATGGCACCAAAATTTCAGAGATTTTTTGAGAGACACCCCTGATGAGATTACCCAGGTTTGGTGAGGTTTGGTTCAGGGGGTCCAAAGTTATGGACTCCCAAAGTGGGTGTCCCATCCCCCATTGTTTCCAATGGGAGCTAATAGAAGATGGGGCTACACTTTGAGGGTCCATAACTTTGGACCCCCTGAACCAAACTTCACAAAACCTGGATTGTATCATCAGGAGAATCTCTTACTGATACCACCCAGTTTTTGTGAAGTTTGGTACAGGGGTTCCAAAGTTATGGACTTCCAAAAGGGGTGCCCCATCCCCCATGGTTTCCAATGGGAGCTAATAGAAGATGGAAGTTATGAGGATCCATAACTTTGGACCCCCTGAACCAAACTTCACCAAACCTGGGTGGTATCATCAGGAGAGTCTCCTAAAGATACCCTGAAAGTTTAATGCTGCTAGCTTTACAATTGCACTCCTGAAAGCAGGCACCCCCCAAATTTCCCCAGATTCTCCTTTTAATCCACCCTCTTCGGCATGGATTGAAAGGGAGAATCTGAGGTCCCGAGCTAAATCTGAATATCCTGGGCAATGACTCTCAAGAGTTAATCTGCATGGAAGCCTTTCAGCATTTCCTCGTTTAGCTTAACAAAGCAATTTTGGCCCCATTGTCCTGGGTTTAGCAGTAGATGAGCTGACTAATTACCTCAGCACCCCCAAACCCAGCACAGATGTGAAACTTAGTGTGATTGGTTCCTTTCCCACCAAGGAACGACCTACCTTATAAAAGTTTAGTTCACCCCAACTCCAGTGCTCTTACTAGCCTGTACCTTTCTTGGTCTGGTTGGGTTGAGACACGATATCGTCCTTTGCCTGGATTCAGATGCTGGTCATTTGAATTCTTGCCTTCTACAAGATCTTCTTCAGCTGAATTTAGGTAACGTATTACCCTGAAAACCCCCCTCCATTTCTATCCTCCCATCTATATTTTAACACATTTTTAATATACAAGGAACTTGAATGTATGTGCTCTTGTGCCTTGCTGTGTGTGTATTTTTGAACAAATTTATATAAAACGTTTAAACTCAGTTTGGACTCTTGCATTACTCTGTGGAATATTCATTGCCAGAATTCCTTCCCCATATTATACAGTCTAAAAGATCTCCTCTTGGCCCCTCTTGCTGCCAACGTGAGTGCTCATTCCCCTTTGCTACTTTTAAAACCATATGTGTGCTGTTACACTTTTAGCAACTGGTGGAGATTCCCTTCAATAAAACCCTTACCCCTGTTAGGCCAGTAACACTCTTCTCTAACCAAGGTGATTAATTTTGCATTGTACCTTTGAATCCTGTCTTCCTTTGTTGCAACACCCTTATCACCTTCTGACTTGGATATAAGGGCTCAGGGATCACCATCACTATATATATAGTAATGTCGAAGTATGTACCCTCTGACAAAGAGGGCTTTGGCTCTCAAAGCATATACTCCTAAAATTGTTTTGGTCTCTACGATGCTACTGCAATGGAATCTAGTATTTCTAGTAGAGCTTGTTTTCATGTTTAAATTAATGTATGAATTAGACCCTGTAAAAATAAATAATTCATATTAACTGGAACTTTCACTAAGCCAGGACTGGGAATCAAGTCAGCATCTGCAGATAGGATCCTATTATGTAGTGGTTAGCAAATATGAACAACCCACTTTGGACACTGATTAAATGAAGGCTTAATTTGTCTCATTTAAATTATACTATATAGTTATATCCCTCTGAGGACCTCATCATACAGGTTACAATTCACTGGGGCTTCCTGGCCAAAGATAATTGGTTAGGAATATATAAAGATGAGGAAAGGAAAGACTCACTGCAAATATTTTCCCCATGATATTCAATCCATAAAATAAATGTTGGATAGAAATGAGACAAGGTTATGGCACTAAAAATAGCACAGATGACAGAGCATGCAAAAAGATCAGTGGATCTAAATCACTGAATCTACATCTACATCAAAGTAGAAGAAAGAACATGGTGGTCTTGTTACATTGATAAAAGAGTTCTCCTTAGTTCAACTGTTACCTTCTGGGAGGATACATACTTCAACACATGCAGCCAGCATGTACAACTAATGTAGCAGATGCAAGCATATTTGCAGACATATATTCCTGTGATTACATACTTTGGGAAAATCTAAACCTGGTCATTCATAAATTGAAGTAGATAACAAATTTCAGTGCAGCATTGCTGTACATGTCTATGTGTTCAGAAGAATAATTTGAAAATAACTTCTTCCATGACAGAATAGATGGGGTGCTCTTTGTATTGATCCTTATGTAACTTAAATCCTAAATCCACCTCTGGTAGGAGTTATGGAGAAAGAAAAAAAATATTTAAGCACGAAAATCTAAACTTACTGTAGCAATGTATTTATTTCAAAGATTAACTCAAAATTTACCTCACTTCTAAAAACAACAACAACACAATTAGCCATCAGGTGCCAATCCCTGAAGGTATTGGGGGGGGGGGGGCAGGGAGGAGATTTCTAGAACATAATTTCCTATTGTGGAAGAGAAATGATGTCATGATGCTCAAAACATTTCAGAATGTAGGTTGAGAGTATGGAGTATAAATTGCTCTTAAACAAGGAGACAAATTCAATGTTTTAATAAATAACTGTTCCAAACATACATGGGTCTGCCTTTGGAATGACATTAATTGCTATTTAGATTGCATTACACTTTAGTTTTGCCAGACTTTGGCCTATCATTTAATGTCAAACACAGCACTATGAATGTGAAACATCTCTGTATGGTTTTAGATTTTGTCTCTCTGCATTTCTAGCTTCTCTCATACTGACTGCTCACCTTTGTGCCATTTGTACACAGTATTTGATGCTTTATTGTCTTTTTCCTCAATATAGCAACCAATGTCATGCCCAATAATAATACACTGTGCTATTTTCAGTCAAATACATGTTCTGCTTTGACTTCCCTTCTTTGATCTAGGTGAAACGTTAGATCATAAATACTGCAATCACTAATTGGTTCAGCTATTAAACTGTCCTTGTTTGCATGCTTTAACTATATTATTTGCCAAATGAAGAGACATATGTATTTCTCCCATCATCTTATAACAAATGACCAGTCACTTCATGACTAGGTATGCTTATAGATCAGATGCACTAGAAATGAAAATGAAATAAGGCAGGTAATAAGTAAAGCCATGCTACTTTGTATTGAAATAGAGATACAGAGCAGATCTCCAGTTTGGAAGTTGAGAGCCCTTTCAATTCTGTCCCTTCTCTGCTGAACTCCTGTTGTGCTAGGTTGGCCTAATCAGGCTGGTTTTTTAGCATGTTCCTGGATCTAGAAATGAGACTTACGTTGTAATTGTAGCTCCGCTTTTCTACTTCCTAGATTTTTCCACCAGCATGCTATGACTTTCTGAGTAGCCAAGTTTTGCTTTAGATGAGCATTATCTGTGAAAACCGGTTACATGAAATAGAGATCTCCCACATCTATATAAGCAAAGTGTGGCATTTACTGTGTGTTTAGATTTTTTTTCCTGGTGGGAGTATATTTACAAGTATGAATCTTGGTGTTGACTAGAGATTGTTGCTATATAAGATGGTGCATATGTCTACATGAATAACTGTGTTCTTCCAGTTTGTGAAATCATAGCTCATCAAAGTTTGCTCCCCCCTTTAATTTATTTAAAAAGAGACATTCTACAATAAATAATCACACATTCTGAAGACATGATTAAAACTGAAAACATCTGCATATATTATCTGCTTTGAAGGTCAAATTCAATATAAACCTGAAAGGAAATTTGTCATTACAGGATAATACTTGCCCATGTATCACAAGTTCAAAGAGCTTTTACAGTTATTAATAAAAATTGACTTTCAAGGTATTAAAATTACATTTCATAACAAGTACCTTTGAAGATTTGATTATGAAAATTATGCAGAAAATCCCTTTTAATATGAGTAATTCAGAGATAAAGTGAAGCTGCAAAGTACAACAAAGATTTCCAATCCCTCTCCTAGATAAAAAAAATTGTGATCTTTTTTACAGTTTGCTTTATCATCTAGATTAAACAACAGAAGATAAGGAAGGAATATATGCATATCTGGCCTGATGATGCTCTTCCTAAAATAGAATCCTGAGAGTGGAGTCTGTCCAGACATCCCATGATGTCATGAGGCTAATCCACAAGTACACTTGGAGATGAGTAACATATTTCATCTATGTCAGTGGTTCTCAACCTTCCTAATCCACGACCCTTTAATACAGTTCCTCATGTTTTGGTGACCCCCAACCCTAACATTTATCCATTTTACAGATGGAGAACACTGATGCAGAGACGGGCGCTTCTCTCGGGCCCGTGGCCAGCTGGGCTGTGCCGTGGGCTTTCCCGGCCCCATCCTCACTGCCAGAGGGGATGGCGGTTCCTCTCGCCCGTCTCGCAGACAGTGAGATGGGTGCTTCTCCTGGGCCTGCAGCCAGCTGGGCCATGCCACGGGCTTCCCTGGCCCCAGCCCCGCTGCCTGCAGAGACAGGGGTTCCCTCGCCTGTCCTGCAGGCAGTGAGACGGGCACTTCTCCTGGGCCTGCAGCTGGCTGGGCCATGCTGCGGGCTTCCCCAGCCCTGCCCTCGCTGCCTGTGGGCTCTTGTGGCAGTTTGGCACATGGGTATGGCTCTGGAAAGGCAAGGGGAAGGGAGCTAGGGAGCTAGGCCTTCCCCTCGGGAATGGCAACAGCAGCAAGAGGCAACCATTTTTGCCAAACCGGGCTGAAGGGGAGCATCTCTGGCCAGGAGCGTCCGCCCAGCAGAGCCCCACAGTAGAACGAAGCTCGGGATGGGGCACCCGCCCTGCTGAGCGGTAGCAGTATGTCCAGATCCAGACCCATTCTTAGCCTCACACTTCTGTTCAATAAAATGGCTATGGCCAATTTATTACCCCAGCAATGGTGTGGTGTGTGTTATGCTATAAAGGTTCTCGCACAAAAGAGATTTACCTTTGGACAGCAAAGGTGCCAGTGAATCACCACGAGGTGAGGTTGCTGCTTGGGGTGGGGAGTAGCGAGACCAGCTGATGACGCCCGGAAGGGCGGAAGGGGTTGGGGAGCCATGTCAGATTAGGGCAAGCATCACTGGAAGAAAGGAGGGACAAGTGAGACTTTAAAGAGGCTCGTCCTCATTTGTCCAGGCCATTGATTTCAATACGCTTCCAAGGGAAAGACAGCAAAGAGCATTGGTTTTTTTTCAATAAAGTATTTGCATCCCATTGTTCTCCCTAACAGGATTCAGAATGGATTCGAAACATTGAAGACCAGATCCATATCAAAATTGTGTAATTTAATATAATTCATTGTGTAAAAACAACACTGAAATATCTTACAGCTGTAAACCCAGTTTCACTTGCTATGTAAGTAGGGTTGTCAACAATGTGGAGAGAAAAAAGCCCCATGCCTTCAACTGAGTCTAAATGAAATGTAATTTAAAAGATTATGTTATATCAAGAAAACATCTTGCTACCCATTCCCATGTTTTGTGCTTCTATTAAAGGGACAGGACATTTCTCCCCTCTAGGTTGTTGACAACAAATGTTGGAAGTGAAGTACATCCTCAGAGGAAGACTTGATTAGAGAGTCAGGGAGAAAGAGGAGTCAAGGCACTAGGCATCCCTTCTCTACTGCTCTGACACTATCCCTTTGATGTGTAGATTGCTACTCTCAGGAAAATGTCCTTCCTCCTTTTATCACACCTAAGCTCACATTCACTCACACTTCTCCATCTTGCAACCATGAGGGCAGGATGTATCTCCCCCCATCCTAGTTAGTTAGAGTAGATTAGGGAAATATATTCACTCTATTCTATCTAGAAATGGAGTTCCTACCATAAACAGAACATATCAGTTTTGAATAGAAAAAAACAACTGTGAGTTATTTTGTTCCTGGTACACACAGAGGTTAGATGGGACACTAACGCCTTATATACTCTGCTAAACAACAGCATCTAGAATCTGACTGGTTTTTAAGGGACTGAGATTCTTGAATTTCAACAATAAGTGTTGTGAAGAAGTCAGGGTTCAAGATCTCCTCTCAGAAAGCAATGTTTTCAATATGTTGCTTATCAACAATAGGTTTCTCATGATTACAGTTCCAACAATCAGTTCCTTTTCCCACATGAAATGTCATTTGCTGCAGATGGTGAGACTTACTTGCACAATAAATACACCACGACGACAGGCTGGAAAAGGAATGGGCCGCAGCCCGTTTATTGAAATATCAAACATAACAGTAATAACTATATACAAAAGAGCTGGGCGGCAAACGGGTCGCACATCCCATCCCATCATATGGGACTGGCGGGAAGGGAAGCCCCAGAGATAACTCTCCTTGCTTCCACCCTCTTCCCGCCCATGCTGAGGAGACGGGCACCGGCTAAGCCCCAAGGCCGCACACAGCCCGTCCTCCTGCCTTGCTTGCTGGGGTGTCGGGCACCGGCTAAGCCCATGGCCGCCTACCGGCCCGACCCAACCCCACTCCCCTGGGGTAAGTCAGGCAGCAACCCGAGCCTGCCTGCCTGCCAGCCTGCCCGCACCACCCCCCGGCCCATAACAGGGCACAAGCCTGGGAGCCCTAGCCAGAAGGCTCGTTCTCTCCCCAGATGTGCGAGCACGTTTACCAAACCCGCCTCTACGAGCTGCCCTCCCTGCGCAGCTCACTGCCCAAGCTCCCTCAAGCCTGAGCCTGTCCCTATCTCAACCATCGGAGGAGGAGGTAAGTTGAATGGACTGAAGCCACATGTCCAAACCCCATTGGGTCAGGCGGACGCCATCCGGCTTCGGGAAGAAGTCTCTGTTGTCCGGGAGATCTCAGGTGAGTGGTCCATGCCACGGCTCCCCCCCAAGGGAGAGGACCACCTTGGCGGCCATGCCTTGTTGACCTTTCTGCAGGCCCTGTCACGCGGCAGGAGGTGGGATCCACAGCTCCCCTCCAGTGGACCCGCTGCAGAATCTCAGACCAAACCAAGGTCATACCAGGCCCGATGCCTGGCAAAGCTCCGAAGTGTGGTGGCCATGCGCACACGCCCTTGGGTCAAGGCCGACCTGGCAGGGAGGTCCTCCTCCCCCAAATGAATGACCAATAGGTCCGGTGTGGCCGACTGGAAAATATATTCAATTATTTTGGGCTCCAGCTCATGCCACAGCATGTGCCCTACCCCATCCACACAATCCTCACGTGCGCCCGGAGTCGAGATCGTCGGCCCCAGTCCGAAGTGCGAAGCGTATTCTTCAGTACCGCGGTTGGCGAGGCTGTGCCCCACTGACCCACTTTGTCGATAGACAGTCCTGCGGCGTCCCTGGAGGCACTGTGGAAAAGAAATTAACAAGTCCAGGTGTGGGCGATATGTACGCCCGAAAGGCCCCGGACCGCCACCTGCCCAAAGCGCCAAAATGTCTTCCTGCGTCCACCACCATCCCTGTGCAGCGGACGTGGCGGCGCTCCTATCCCTGAAGGAGTGCAGAGCCAAATTCCAAAGCGGACCCGGCAGCTGGCCAGCCAGGACCAGGCATGCCCGGAACTACCGCCAGGAACTGGAACCTGGTGAGGGGGGGACCCATCCTCATGCACTAAAGGAGCATGCCACCGACCCGACCGTGGCCTGTGCGAACCCACGCTTGATGAGTGGAGAGGGGGGAGGGGGCAGGGAGAGCGTGCGCCCGGAAGGGAGCTGGCATGTAGTGACCCAAGCACAGCGACCCTCCTGAATGTACGGTTTTGAAAGAGCCAATACGCATAGAGCCATGTCCCAAGAAAGGACTAGGTGCTCCCTTTGCAGCCCGGTGCTGGAAGGCCGATCCCCTGGTGGGGGGGTGACCAATTCCCGGGCCTGAAAGCCCCATGGTGTGCTTAAGGTGGAAAGCGGCTGTGAAGAGCAAAGCGGCTCATAAGGCGTGAAAGCGCCACACCTGCCGCCCAACACCCTGGTGACTGCCAGGCACCTCCCACAGGTGACTGGGCACCTGAGATCCCTCTGCCTAGGGCCGATAGCCCTCAGCCAACCAGCCACCCAGCCCGGCGCACGGCGAAGCGCATGTGGTAGCGTCCGAGGAAAACCCGAGACCCTGCAATGAGAAGGCTGATGCCGCCAGCTGCACCCCATGGTGAGCGGGGTGCATCCCCTGCCCATGGAGCGGACAAGGTACTTTCGAGGAGGAGGCCGATGTCCACCCGCGCCCCAGCGGACATCCCCTCTCCGGTGGTCACGGCGAAGCTCACGAAGTCCCGCCACGGCACCGGTCGTACTGCCTGCATGTGGCGGTGCCAACGAGTTCAAAACACCTGTGATGACTGCTCGCTGCCAAGGTTCCAGAGGGACGCCGGCACTGTCGCGGGAACAGCTCCGCCCCGGGGGCCAGGCGCCGAAAACGATCCACCTGCTGGCGAGATAAGGCGTCAGCAATCTCATTCTGCAAACCCGGAACGAAAGCAGCTTTAAAGGAAATGTTAAAAGAGAGGCAGGTAAGAACCAAATTGCAAACCAAGCGCATGACCCGTGCCGACTTGGAGGACTGCCTGTTCACCTCACGAACCACAGCCTGGTTATCACACCAGAAAAGCACCCTTCAATTTTGCCAAAGGTCGTGTCAGACGTGCACCGCCACCAAGATGGGAAACAGCTCCAGAAAAGTGAGATCCCTGGTGATACCCTGTGAATGCCAGGCCGGGGGCCAGAGACCTTGAGCCCACCGGCCCTGAAAGTAAACCCCAAAACCAAAGGCACCGGAGGCGTCAGAGTGCACCTGCAACTCCAAGCCGGGTTCCAGAGGTGCCTGCCACAGGGAAATGCCGTTGAAGCCCCGAAGGAACGCCAGCCAGACCTGCAGATCCTCCTACAGACCCCGGGATACCCTGATGCGGTGATCAGGGGCTTGCAGCCCGACAAGGACCTGGCCAGCCGAGAGCAGAACGCCCTGCCAGGCGCCACCACCCTGCAAGCAAAATAAAGGTGGCCCAGTAAGGATTGGACCTGGCGAACCCTGCATGTTTTTAAATGGAGCACGGATTGCAGCAGGGTGGTGAGGGCCAGGAGCTTATCCGCAGGGAGCGAGGAGATGCCTTGAACTGAGTCCAGGTGGATGCCCAAATAGCAGAGGGCAGTGGAGGGCCCCTCTGTCTTGTTGGGAGCCAAGGGGACCCCCAGCTCAGCCGGCAGGGCCTGGAAAGCCTGCAAAGCAAAATCACATTCCCTGGTGCCCTGCCCACCGATGAACAAAAAATCACCCAGATAATGAGTCACCCGCCTGGAGGGCACCCTCCGCTGAACGCCCATTCAAGGAACGTGCTGAAAGTCTCAAAAGCTGCACAGGCAAAAGAGCAGCCCATGGGCATGGCCTTGTCCACAAACCAGCTGCCTTGGAAATGGATGCCGAGCAGCTCGAAGTCCAGGGGGAGAATGGGCAGGAACCGGAAAGCAGATTGAATGTCACATTTTGCCAGAAGGGCACCAGTGCCTGCCTGCCAAATGGAGGATATGGCCTCGTCCAGGGTGGCATACCGAACGAACAGACCTCGGGGTCTGTGAAATGATAAACGGAGTCGCCCTGGGGGTGGGAGGGTGTTGAATTAAACGATACTCCCCCGGGGCTTTTTTGGGCACCATGCCAATTGGTGAGACCCTGAGGCTGAGGAGGGGCGGGTGGCTGAAGGGGCCCGCTATGCGACCGGCCCTGATTTTCTTGGCAAGTTTGTCAGCCACCACGCCAGGGAGTTCTCGAACCGACTTTAAGTTGTCCGCCTGGTAAGCCCTGTGAGGGCCTCGGTAGGGGATTCGAAAACCAGAGGAGAAACCTTCCCCCAGCAGGCACGCGGCACACCTGTCTGGGTAACGCTGCAGCCACACCAGCAAAGGCTGAAGGCGAACAGGTGTGGGAGCCAGCGACTGCAGTTGGGAAAAGTCGTCAATGTTTTGCGGGGGCGAGGGCACTGCTTTGACCACCGGAAACTTTTTGTGTGGGCCCGGCGCCGGGAGACCGGGCCTGCCGCAAGGGGGAGCGCCCCGCCGGCTTGGGGCAGCTCGCTCTGCCATGACTGCCAGAACAGTTGGAACAAACATGCTCAAACCTGCACTTGGGCCGCTGGCAAGCGCCCCAGTTGAATTCCCAACAAAGCCCTTTTGCCCCTGCCCGCCCCGGGAAAGCTCTTGCGGATTTTTTGGGGGCAGATGGCTCGACGGCCCCTTACATGGCCGGCTGGACGACGACCATCCAGGTTTGGTCGTGGATGAGATCCCAGCGAAACCGGCTCTTGTGGGACGCGTTCTTCCGGATGGCTTCATCGTAGGCAATGGCTGCTGGCTCGCCGGCCAGCGCCCGAGGTCGCAGCACGTGGGACATGTGGGCCGCCAGGTGCCAGGCCCGCAGGGGATAGGCGGCCCCGACGAGGGCCAGGAATTCAGTGAAACCCTGCAGCCAGTTGCTAAAAAGTATGCAGCTTCGGCTGCCGCCGAGGTCCCGCCAGGCTTTCTGTCTGCTTTCCCCCGACCAAAACCATATTACAGCCCTCCCGCCATGGAAGCTTGAACTATCTCGACATGGGTACCCGTCGAGTGCCCGCTCCCGGAGCTTCACCCTGGGGAGGTGGGACCCAGAAGCCGGGGTTGCCGCATGATCGAATCCTGAGCCGGGCTGGGAAGAGATTCGCCTCCCGCTGCCCACCCCCCAAGAAAGCGCCTGCGTTTCGCCCGATCCAAAATGGGAAGGCGTGATGAGCACGTGTTCCCCTTGGAACCAAAATTCCCCCCCAACCTGGGCATGCCGTGCGTCCCTCGGAGGACTCACCCGAAGATGAAGAGCTGGGAGAACCCGTCTGGAGGGACCCGGGAGCCGCTCTCGGCGACCGCTTGCCCCTCCTCCCTGCTGCTCCCGAGCGGAGGGGCCCCAGCGGATCGCGTCCCACACTGGTGATGTGGACGCGCTGACTGGCGGCGAGAGCTGGAGGGCCTCCGCCACCCCGCTTGAGGTCCCCGCCCGGGCCACGCCGGCAACTGCTGACGTGGAGGGCTCCGGCTCCCCTGCACCCAGCGGGGGACCGGAATCGCTGGCCACACCGCCGAGGGCCTGCGAGAGGTGCATCAGCGTATCCGCTAAGTTGCGTACCAGGAAAGGATCAGTGCCCGCGTCGCCGGCCAGCTCCGTAGAGGCCGCGGGAGAGCTCTCCCCCGTGGGAAGGGGTGCTCCACTGGGCCAGCGGGCCTGCCCCGGCCAATGGGGGACAGACCCAAAGCCGCAGCCGCCCGCGTCGCTGCACCAATCCGCCCGACCACCGGGCCGCCTTCCGGAGACCCCGGGCCGGTCTGGGCCCGAACCCTATATAAGAGGGCTCGAGCTCTGCCCGAAGGTTCCTTGCTCTTGGCCCGCTTGGGACCCATGCGAGCGCGAGACCGGTCACGACCAGCAAGGAGAAAGAAGGAATAAAAGTGAGAACAAGCAAGGTGAGGAAAAGTCGGAAAAAAGGAAAGAAAAGGCAAGTTTAGAGGCCAAAGCCAGCCAGTCTCCCCTTCCAGGCCCACTTATCGCGAGACGCCAACCACACCACCATGCCTTGCATGCTGGGTCTGCGCCGCCCGGGAAGGGTCTGCTGGACCGGGAGAGGCGTCTAAATATACCCAGGCTCCTCCCGCCAAAGCGGCTGGGAGCCAATCAATGCACCCGGTTATGCAGCATGCAATTCCTACCTTGCAACCCCTTATTTTGCTGCGCTGCTCACCCCAGCAGCAATGGCTGCCCCTGGTTATTCAGGTGCATCTTATATCTGAGACAAGTGAAAATTAATAATTACATTAGGAAGGCTGCAATCCTAAAAACATTTTCCTGGTGGTAAGCCCCACTAAATACTTCTGAATAGACCTGATTAGGATTGTTCCCATAGTTACTGAAACGTGAACTGAAAAAACAGCATATTATTTTTTAACATTAATGCTGAAATAACTCTTAGGTGCTGGTATCCATCCATCCATCCACCCACCCATCCACCCACATAGATGGAATATACTTTTGGTAAAAGCTACATAGCTTTCACATAGTTTTTAAGGTACAGCTGTGTCATAAATTCTGGAGAACATCATGCATAATCTTTTGAGATCTGACTATTCATCAAAGAAGAATTGGAGAGAGTGCATAAGCAAGATGTTTCCATCTATGCAACAATGAACCAAAGAATCACTAGCCATGATACACTTTCTGAACTTTTGATCTTAACTGATTGTTTCATTATCTGTCTCCTGAAATGATGGAGTTGTTGAGTTAATCATACTATTAACAATGGGAATTCTCTGTGTCCATTGATAATCAGTTCAGATGGTCAACTAATATAGGGGATAATGTATTGTCAAAGGCTTTCATGGCTGGAATCACTGGGGTGTTGTGTGGTTTCTAGGCTGCATGGCCGTGTTCTAGCAGCATTTTCTCCTGACATTTCACCTGCATTCGTGGCTGGCATCTTCAGAGGATCTGATGGTAATAAAGCAAGTGGAGTATATATACCTGAGGAATGTCCAGGATGTGAGAAAGAACCATTTGCCTGTTAACAAATGTAAAGGGTGCAATTAGCAAGCCATTTAGCATGTGAGTAACCATTGTCATGGCCCATGACGCCCCCAGAATATTATTTATATATATTTCTGCTTTAAAATAATATTGGCAAAAGCCACTTGCCAAAAAGCACTCCTCTGGGTGTAGGTAGCCGCATGATCACATGACCACAAGCTAAAGGTCAAAACTACTTTAACAAAAGCTGAATTAAGATAATGAGTTACTCCTAGTAACCTGGAGGTCTCATTTGAGTCACTAGCATGCTTGATTACCACACCTTGCTATAGAAACTGTTAAAGGTTATGGAAAGTCACCCTGCCAGCAGATACTGTATTCTTTAGTTTGCATTGGAAACACAAGTCAGCAGCAAATACTTACTGCTCTGCATTTCCCCTCCTTTTGTAATGGTTCTCCTAAAAGCCTTTACCTCTCCCAAGTCTAAAAATCTCAGCCAAAATCTGAATATCTTGGGCAGTGACCCTACAGGGTTAATCTGCATGGGAGCATTGCAGCCCTCCCTCATTCAGCTTGATAATGTAATTTGGCCCTATTGTAAAGGGGTTAGCAGCAGGTGAGCTGACTCATTGAAGGCAGCACCCCAAATCCAGCACAGATGCTGCAGAAGTAAAACTTGCTCTGATTGGTTCCTTTTTCTGCCAAGGAACGATCTACCCTATAAAAGTTTAGTTCGCCTGGAGCACATTGTCATTGCCACTTGTTCCTCCCTTGGTCTTGTTGGTGTTGAGACACGATATCGTTTTCACTGGGTTTCTGTGCTGGCATGGAATCCCTGCCTTCTACTTTGTCTACTCCAGGGGTAGGGAACCTGCGGCTCTCCAGATGTTCAGGAACTACAATTCCCATCAGCCTCTGTCAGCATGGCCAATTGGCTGATGGGAATTGTAGTTCCTGAACATCTAGAGAGCTGCAGGTTCCCTACCCCTGGTCTACTCTCAAGAATCGTTAGGTAACGTATTACCCTGCAAAAAACCCCATTCCCCTCTCTATCTTCCAAGCCTATCTTTCAAACCTGCTTATATACTAGGAACTTGAATGTATGCACTCTTGTGCCTTACTGTGTGTATGTATTTTTGAACCAAATTCATATAAAACGTTTAAACTCAATTTGGACTCCTGTGCGCCTCTGTGGAATATTCTTTGCCAGAATTCCTTCCCCGTAGACATAGTCCCAAAGATCTCCTCAGCCAACCTCTCGCAGCCAAAACTGAGTTGTTTTTATTCCCCTGTGCTACTTAAAAACTTAAACGTGTACTGTTACACTCTTAGCAGCTGGTGGAGAATCCTTTTCCCAAATCCCCTTCCCCTGTTAAGGCCGTAACACCATTAAGATAGCAATCAATTACTAAGGGCATCTGCACTGTAGTAGCCTTTTGATCCCTTTGATTGCTTATTGCCTAGAGTGGTGGGTGATTTTCTGGGTGGTGTTCACTAGCCCTTTGACTGATTACTGCCTGGAGACATCCTTTGACTGGGTGGTGTTCATTAGTCACTGCCTTGATTTAAGTGTTTTTCAGTACTGGTAGCCAAATTTTGTTCATTTACATGCTTTCTTACTTTCTGTTGAAATTGTCCATATGCTTGTGGATTTCAATGGCTTCTCTGTGTAGTCTGACATAGTGGTTAGAGTGATCTAGAATTTCTGTGTTTTCAAATAATATTCTGTGCCCAGCTTGGTTTATGACGTGTTCTCCTATTGCTAATGTTTCTGGCTGAATTAGTCTGCAGTGTCTTTCATGTTCTTTTATTCGTGTCTGGGCACTGCATTTGGTGGTCCCTAGGTAGACTTGTCCACAGCTGCACAGTATGCATTAGACTCCTGCAGAAGTTAGAGGATTCCTCTTATCCTTTGCTGAACGTAGCATTTGTTGAATTTTCTTAGTGGGTCTGTAGATTGTTTCGAGGTTATGTTTCTTCATTAGTTTCTCTCTGAAGATGCCACAGATGCAGGTGAAACATCAGGAGAAAATGCTGCTAGAACACGGCCATACAGCCCGGAAACCACACAACACCCCAATATAGATGATAATTTATCACAATGGTTAAAGGTCATCCTTATTGAGCTTAGACTATGGAGATACAAATCAAAGAAATAAATAAGAAACATAAGCATATAAAATGGTCGCACTTATTTCAAAGTATAGCATTGGAGGTATTTAAATGATCGAAAAAAGATCTGTTATGGAGCAAGAGATGATTAACATAAGGTTTTTTTTTGGAAGGGGGGGTTCTTGTCCTATAGAATAAAGTAATGAAAAACATCAAATGAAAAACATCAAGCATTTTCAAATGTTTGAGGGGAATCCTTGTGAAAAGGGATGGTTTTTGGAATTAATAACAGGAACATTCAGCCATTGTTGGGAAAAGATGTACACAGTCACTTGTAAGATGACTTTACATGCTTATTCACACTTAGCTTTGTGGGTCAGTAATTGGTAGACTTTTTTCGTATTCTGGAAGGCGAGGAAAATATGACCAACAAATAACTGAGACATAGGGAGTTGTGGGCAGATGAGTGAATTTGATTCCATGGTTTTAAGACATTTGAGAGAAAACAGAGGTGGAATGGCTACATCTGTAGTCATTGTCTCTAAAAAGCATGCAAAATAACAGTTTTTCAATGACCTTCAATGTTTCATGGGTGGCAATACTAGGCCACTCTTTTTACTTCTTAGAGCTCTTCTTTTACACCAAGATTCACTGCCTGATATCCCATCCTTCCACCAAAACACAATCACCCACGGCAGCAGACTGTCCTCCACCTACTCTGTGGATAAATGGATGAATGAATGGAAGCCCTGTGAATAGAACCAACTGTAATATTTTGCCATTTAAAATAAGCAATGGCTGGGTCAGAATGTCAGGTCCTTGTTAAACTAGGAGTAGAGTTTTCTTTTCTTTTTTTCTTTTTTCAAAATTGTATTCATAAATTTGTATCTGGGAGCTATAGTCTATACAGTGGTAAATTTCACATTAGAATAATGCAATGTAGTTTGGATTTCTTTTCAGCCTCGTGATAATTTTGGCATTGTGAAAAGTTCTTTCTTTGCCTTTTGACAAAGTCAAGTGCTTTGCTCACTTTTTGCCGCAACAGGTCTCTTGAATATTTGCTTCATCCTGCTGCCAGCTTCTATATGTTAATGAACACAAAGGTGTGTTTTTTCCTTTTTTTAAAAAAAAAAGTTGTATAATTATTTTTTGTGCTGATGGTCTCTAAGCTACGGAACTGTGCCCAATTGACTCTTGTTGCTTCAATAAGACTGCAATGAAACAATGTTGAATAGCAATAATTATTTCCTAAAATGGAAAGCTCTAAAGATGCTGGATTAGATTATCAAACTAAATAATATGCTGGTGGTGACAGGTACATGGACATACAATTGGGTGAGATTGAGCAAATAAACTGACTGGATTCCAATCCAGTGTCTAAATGCAAAGACCCATATATATTCTTGAGGAATATTCATTAGAGTGAACCCATGGGCTTCTGGGAACATTTTTGTCAACCAATGCTGAACTTGGTTCAAGGCTCCCTAGATGGTATACTGGTTAAGAATGATAGACTTTAATCTGGAGCACCGGGTTTGATTCCCTTCTTCTTCATATGAGCGGTGGACTCTTATCTGGTGAACTGGATTTGTTTCCCTGCTCCTACACATGAAGGCTTCTGGATGACCTTGGGCTAGTCACAGTTCTTTGGAACACTCTCAGTCCCACCTACCTCATGAAGTGTCTGTTGTGGGGAGAGGAAGGGAAAGGAGTTTGAAGATGCCTTGAGTTTCCTTACAAGAGAGAAAGACAGAGTATAAATCCAAACTGTACTCTTCTTCCACAAATAGAGTTCCTAACATTCCAGGGCTTCCCCATTCTTTGCAGTGTCAGGCTTAATGCTGTGCATAGTATAGGAATGATTTTTGCATAACCACCCTCAAAAGGATAAGCATATAGGGACATAACTAGATGGTGATAGCTTGAGAGCTGCTGCGAAGAGGCAAATCTTAATTTTTGTGGTGTAGTTTAACTATACTGGATAAAATAAGCTAACTAAGAAACACCTGTGCATATCGTGTTGGTGAAAATCAGTCAGCGGGGAAGTTTGATCCAAACCAGAATCTCCATTGCGTAATGGTGCATGTAATGTGGTAGAGGATGGAAAAGACTCTGAGGTGTGACTGAAATTTACAGTGTGCAACCACCAGAATTCTTGTTCCAGTGATCACACAACAGATTCAGATAATTTCTGTGACATAAAACTATATTTCCACACTATTATAGCTTTCTGTTTATACAGTCCAGGATGCTCAAATCTGATTCAGAAATGGTTCATTTAGATTTAATATTTTGGAATGCTAGCCTTTGTTTCTCTCTGTGTGTAAGTAAGGAATCTTTCAAGACTCTCTCCCAGCTGTAATTCTTTTTTTAATCATTTATTGTTTTATTATTTTAGAACACATATAGATTGGCAGATATTCTGACTTCACAGAATAGGATCTACCACATCAATTATAAACAATGTACTTTACATTTGAAAGAAATAGTTACATCAGGAAATAATAATGTAACATGTTAGTACATAAATACATCGTGAAGATATAAGTATAAATGTGCAATAATATGTATAGACAAATATATAGATAAATAATAATAATAAATGGATGAATAATAATCATGTTATGCAGACAGTACCAGGGTTCTATTTTGAGGGTCAGAATTGTATACGTATTGTATTAAATGATCCCACACTTTATAAAAAGGATCAAGACATTTTTTGTGTATTAGAGCTATTAGTTTGTCCACTGTTCTGTAATCTTGAACATTCAACAGCCATTCATCAAATGATGGCAAATCTTGTGTTTTCCAATGTCTGGCTATCACTGTTCTAGCTGCTGTCATTAAATAATAAAGGAGTATCTTGTGTCTTTGTAATATAGTGTTGTTAGAGTTCCAGATCGATAAAAGATATAGGTCCGGTCATTTCTCAAAATTGTAATTTATGATGTTTTTTATGATGCTGTGTATTGTGTCCCAAAATCCTGTAATTTTAGTACAGGTCCACCAACAATGGAAGAAGGTGCCATCTCTTTTCGCACATATAATTGTTGGGGTGAGTAGCTGTAATAAAAATGTCCATTCTGCCAAAATGTATGTACCGTATATACTCATGTATAAGTCGAATTTTTCAGCACATTTTTAATGCTGAAAAAGCTCCCCTCGACTTATATGCGGGTCATTAAAATTTTTTTTGTGTTTTTACTTTGCTGGCCAGCAGGGGGCGCAGTTTTTATGCTAGAGCAGGGGTCGGGAACCTTTTCCCCTCAAAGAGCCATTTGGCTCACCACCAAATTTGGCTCACCACCAAAGAGCCATTTGGCTCACCCCCCCACCCACTCGCTCGCCCCCCCGTCAGCTTCCCCGCCGACTTGCTCGCTCGCTTGCCCTCCCTCCCCCCGCCCGCTCACCCCCCCCGTTGGCTAGAGATGTGCCCGCCCTGCTTCCTGCAGGGCGGGTGAAGAGGGGCCCAGCGGCTCGGCCTGCCCGACCACCGGGAGAGCGCCCGCCCTGCAAGCAGCGGGGCGGGCAGGAGCCAAAGGCCGCGGCGTGGCCTCACCGGCCGCGGGCTAGAGATGTGCCTGCACTGCTTCCTGCAGGGCGGGCGAAGAGGGGGCCGGTGGCTCCGCTCATGGAGCCGCAGAACAACGGCGGAAGAGCCGCATGCCGCTCGCGAGCCGCGGGTTCCCGACCCCTGTGCTAGAGACACCAAATTTTCAGGGTACCCTCATAAGACACTCCTGATGATACCAGCCAAGTTTGGTTAAGTTTGGTTCAGGGGGTCCAAAGTTATGGACCCCCAAAGGAGGTGCCCCCATTCCCCATTGTTTTCAATGAGAGCTATTAGTAGATGTGGCTACCTTTTTGAGGGTCCATGGCTTTGGACCCTTTGAACCAAACTTCACCAAAACTGGCTGGTCTCATCAGGAGAGTTTTTTCATGATACCAGCCATGTTTGGTGAAGTTTGGGTCAGGGGATCCAAAGTTATTGACCCCCAAAAGGGATGCCCCATCCCCCATTGTTTACAATGGAAGCTAATAGTAGATTTTCCATTTCTGATAATATCCCTCTTAAAATCTAAGTTGAGTTACATTTGGACATACAGATGATATTGAGGAATCCAGGTTTGAAGGATTTTAACTCTTGTGTTTTAGCTTGGTTGCTGATTGAGCTAAGGTTTTTGTACTTTTAAAGTTATTGTTGATACCATATTGTTCTTGTTGACCCTCTTTTCCACTTTCAGAGTCAGTTTCCTGTTTTTCTTTGAAATAAATATTCAAAAACATTTAACCTACTGATGCCTCAATTGATGTAATTTTATTGGTATCTATTTTTATTTTTGAAATTTACCAGCAGCTGCTGCATTTCCCACCCTCGATTTATATGCGAGTCAATAAGTTTTCCCAGATTTTTGTGGTAAAATTAGGTGCCTCGACTTATATGCGGGTCGACTTATATGCGAGTATATATGGGTATTTCTTTAATAATCTCCCGATTGATATCGATAAAAAAATCCAGCTGTAATTCTTTGATTAGTATCCAGTAGTGCCAGCATGCTGAAGCAGTTACAGTATTGAAATATGACTAGGAAGACTGGGAATCAAATCTTCATGTGTCCATGAAAGGTACCTGATGACATGAGCCAGTTACACCTGCAGCTACGCTCTGGACATAGCTCATCTAGCATCTGTCAGAGAGGAAATAGAGAATCTCCTGCTACTTAAAAGGTGCTGAGCAACATCAAGCCAGGATTCCTCTCCCCTTTGCACAAAGGTATTTAAGGTCTGAGTGTGCCCAGAGGTATGTGTCTTTGAGCTCTTATCCTTTGGCTCTTTGCTTGAGAATTGTTACTAGGATTGACAACCTCCAGGAGATCTTCTGAAATTAGCACTGATGATAGATGTCGGTTCCTTTGGAGCAAATGGCTAGAGGATGGACTGTACAAGCATTATACCCTGCTGACGTCCCTTTCCTATCCAGATTCCACCCTCCATATCTCTGCCCCCTAATCTCCATGAATTTCTAACCCAGAGCTGACAAATCTAATTGAAACCCAGATTTGGAAAGATCAGCTAACAGAGAGAGGAGACTTGCTTAGCAATGGGATTCTTTGCCACCTTTTCTTGTTCGCTATTGTGTGCTTTATTACTCTGTTAATTGGGAAGAAAAACATAGGGGTTTTTTGTATTCTCTTTGTAGGAAGGTTGAGATTTTTTTAAAAAATGTAATAGGCAGCAAATAAAAAGTGGGCTTCTGGTGCATGTGGAGAACCTTCATTTCTTTGATTTAATTTATTACATTGGTAGGTTGCCCTTTCTCTTTCAGGGCAGCTTCCAACAGTCCACGAAATACAACAGTAATATAAATAGCCGAAAAACAGAAATTAAAACCATTACAGTACCTATCACAATAATAATGGTAAAACATCATAAAACTTGATGGTGACAAACAATCAAGCTTTATGATGCTTTACCATTATTGCATCTATGGTTACTATGTATCTGTGGCTATGAGTGGGGGCAGAATGGAACAATAGAGGAGAGGGAGGCCACTGATGGTACCCCATTTCTGCCTTAACCATAAGCATGGCAGAACAGGGCCTGGGTCTCTTTTGAGAGAGCATTCCAAAAGGCTGGGGCCAGGGTGGAAAATGCTCTGACCCTGATTGAGGCCAACTGGAACTCTTTTGGGCCACAGATAACTGGCAAGTTCTTGTTCGTTGACCACAGTGCTCTTTGAGGGATGTCATGGGAGAGGTCGTCCCATGGATATGCTGGCCTCAGACCGTTGAGAACTTTAAAGGTAAGCACCAGAACCTTGAACCTATTTGGTACCCCACCTGGAGCTAATATAGCTAGCAAAGCACTGGTTTAATGTGCACTCACCTCAGTGTCCCAGTTGGACTTTCCAGAGCAAGCCTAAGGGCAGCCCTGCATACAGTGAGTTGCAGTAGTCTATCCTAAAACTGACCATTGCACAACTCACAATTACAAAACCTTGGGACATTACTCACACCTCAGACAGACTTGGGACATTACTCATACCTCAGACTGGTAGCTGGAACCAGACTCTTTTCACTACCCAAATAGCCAGAAGCCAAGGGGCAAGACAACAAGGTAAGATTTATCTGCAGTTTATGACAACCCCAACAACAACAACAACAACAACAACAACAACAACAACAACAACAACAAGACTGGCCTCCAAAGATTACTCCACAGCTGTACCAACCATTGTCACAATAACCTATTGGAAAATAATTATGCCAAATCTAAAGTTTTAGTTTTTGCAACACAATTCAAAAAAATACAACTGGAGGATCAACAATACTTGCTTAGAACATGTAAAACAATTTAAATACCTATTCAGCTATAACCTTTCTTGGAGAGCACATCTTAGCTTAGCCAGTATTATTGCTTGCAATGCCTCTAACACTATTTTCCATTTCTTTTTATGGGATGGGAAATCAATATATCCCAGCTGCAGTGTGCCTGTTCAATTCTAAATTATGCTCCCAACTACTTTATGGAGCCCCAGTCTGGATTAATGTGGTAAATCCCTTGATAAACAGGATACAATTCAAATTCTTCCACCACGTTATGGGCTTTTGTAACTGTGTGCCATTTGCTGCTCTCTGCCTTGAATTAGGCCAGTCCATCCTTGTGACCTTAGCCTGGCTGAGAGCCTTCAAATACTAGTTAAGAATACAGCATCAGAGTAGTCCTCCAGGTCTTCTATACCATGTCCTCCAAGATGCTAACTTCTCTAATTGGCTTTCTGTAAAGGAAAATAGAAGCCATTGGGCTTCAGGAGGAGACTTTATACCATCTTTCAGCTAAGGAGGCTTACGAGGCTTTAAAACCCAACCTCCTCCATTGGGAACTCAAATCCCTAATGGTGATGGCCAGAAAGACTTTTTCTCCCTTAAGCCTCCTTATTCCATTTGAATATGGTCATATGACCAATTTTTTTTTCTCAGCTATCTAATCCTACTCACACGAGAGCCCTTGCTTTAGCAAGATTTAACATCATGCCCTTGGCAGTCCTCAGAGGCAGATACAGAGGTCTAGATCTGGCAGCTAGATTATGCTCCTTTCATTACACTAGGTTGAATCTATCCAGCCTACACTCCTGCTATGCCCTAAGCACAAAGAAATCAGAGCCAAATATTCCCCATACAGTCCTCTGCTCTTGGATAACAGAGATCCTTTTGTGAAAATTCCACTCTTATTGAACAATTCTGATGCTGTGTTTAATGAAGTGATAGCAAATTTCTTGCAAGTGATCATGCTCCGTTAACATGTCTGTTTTTGTTTCGAAGACTGATTTGCTCTACTGGATGCAGTTGTGTTTGGGTTTTTTTTTGGTTTGCTTTAGTTGAATTACTCTTGAATTACGTCAAAGGCTTCTCTTTGTTGTTTGTTGTTGTTGTTGCTGCTGTTGTTGTTAAGCCTACCCCTTCTTATAGATGACACAGAAAAAATTTCATCTTATTTATTTAACTCAGCTTCTAGGCTGCCCTTCCCTGTCTGGACTCAGGACAACTTACGGCATATAAAAATTAAAACCAGTAAGCACTGAGACAATCCATGTGAACACTAATTATGACAGCATCTTGGTGCCTTTCAATTTGACTCAGGGGGATAAGCCATCTCAGACCCCTCCAACCAGACGTTCACATATAATTCAGAAGGAGACAGGAGGAGAAAAATGATAGGAAACCAAGGAAAAGGATGAAAAAGAAAAGCAGAATAAAAAAAGGGGGGGGGAGGGAGAAAGGGGAAGAGGAAAGGGGGAAAGGGAGGCCAGCTTGGAATGTTCTTTGATCTTGAAGATCTAGGGAGTCAAGATAGAAACCATGTCTTACTCCCAGCACCTGGCCCTTTCCTCAGCCTCAAAAGGTCAGAGCTTTGCTGCATTTCTAGCACAGCACAGCTAATTTCCACTTTCAACTTTTTTATTGTAGATGTGAAGCCTGAACCAGTGTTTGAAAGAACAATAAACTGCATATAGAGTTATTCAGTTTTTTGACAGTCGATGCTGGATTTCTTCCATTCTCACAAAGCTGAAATGATTATATTGCTGCTTTATTCATATCAGAAGCTGGACAAGAGAGAGGGAGGCTGAGGCTCCATGATTCACCATCTGCTTGGCATTCAGAAAGACCAGGTTCCATCTCCAATATCTTCAATTAAAATGACCAGGTAAGTAGGCTATGTGCAAGAACTGAACCACAGACCCCGGAGAGTATCTAGCAGTCAGAGCAGACAGTTCCGACCTTGATAGACCAGCAGTCTATTTCAATATAAGGCAGCTTCATGTGTTCTTGTGTGTTCAAAAGCCCATAATTATCTAGAGGCTCAGTTTGCTTTAGCTTCTAATAAACATTTTGACTGTATACAAATATCAAAGAACAAGCTAAGGTGATATTATTTAAGATACTAGAAAGGGATAGATAATTTGTAACCCTGGCTCCTTGGCTGCTTAAAAATGGCTCAGTGCCTGTTTAGAGAGGCTGAAGAAAAGAAAGAAGTTATTATTTATAAGATGGTGTTCATCTGAGGATTGAACATCTTGTCATTTAATTTATTCAATTTCCCTGTAGTTCAAATTCTCTTGTTCCAGTTAATTAATGAAATGCCACATTCAAGATTTGAATCAGCATCTTTCATTGATTGGGAGAAATCTATGGCACGCTGTAGGGAGAACAGGAAATAACTCTGCCTACAAGATTATGTCTCTTGTGGGAGATTTTTCAATTAACAAGAATGCACAGATGAGGAAATAAGATTCTTTGCCAAAGTTAGAAAATGTTTAAGCAACAACTGGCAACTAACATGTGCTCTGAAAAAAAAATAAAGTGAAATACAAAAAATATTGCTAGGATGTTCAGTTCATGTACTTGTTGCCAGAAAAGCTGGATGATTGTGCTTGAGAAATAAAGTTACCTTAGAACATGGACAGAGAGAAACTTCATGCATGGTGACTACCAGTCAGTACATAGACAAAATACTTTCCACTAGTAGAGAAACAAGGATGAAAAAAATAACTACAATTCACCTAAACCCTTGTTGTTGGAACCTATCTGTTGTTCCCCCCATTCCTGATGCCCTTAGTGGTGTTCTATTTTATATTAGAACAAGTACCTTCAGCATAAGAGTGTTTCTTCCAGCCTCTGGAGTCCTCCTCCATCTTAAATGTCTCTTCGTGCCATGGAGGAGCCATTTAAGTTCTAGGAAGGTTTCTTGAGCTGGAGGAAGGCTTTGGACTTTGCTTGGCAGAGGGTGGGAAGAAGGATACAGACCACTCTGTAGTCTTGAATGTTCAAACACTCCATATGTTCTGATTTTTCATGATTTACTAAACTTTGAAGAAATTTATGTTATGGGGTGCTGTGTAGTTTCCGGACTCTATGGCTGTGTTCTAGCAGCATTCTCTCCTGACGTTTTGCCTGCATCTGTGGCTGGCATCTTCAGAGGATCATAGATGGCCTCACCTTTTGACCTCACAGTATATATACTCCACTCCAGTATATATACTTTCCATTCCTACTATCAGATCCTCTGAAGATGCCAGCCACAGATGCAGGCGAAACGTCAGGAAAGAATGCTGCTAGAACACAGCCATACAGCCTGGAAACCACACAGCACCCCAGTGATTCCAGCCGTGAGAGCCTTCGACAATACAGGGGGATCTGTTTGCAGACAGTACCATACCAGTTACCTCCATTGGAGTCATAGACAGTTCAGACTAAGATGGATACCCAATCTTATTTCAGGACTTTGATACCAACAGAAGGGCTTCACCTGAATACAATCCCCACTCCCATTCATTATGCATAGCAGCTAGGAATGTCTTTCCTGCAGCTTTGACCACTGCCATCTGGATAACAGTAGCCACCACTCTGGAAAATAGCCAGAGCCCTAGAAAGGGCACATCTGTTCTCTAACCTAAAAAGCATATACCACCAGCAGTCTTAACACAGCAGCTTTTCTGAGTTCTTTCTTCCCTAGCTGATCCTGTCACACCCTTCCTGTCCAACTACTGGAGCACCATCCAACCTTACTCTGAATTGGAATACCCTGAGATGTAAATTCATCAACTCTATCTGAAATCTAATAAAAAACTGGACTATTCTCAGTTCTGACACATTTAAGACATCATCCACTACATTGTTCTGTTCTGAAAACAGAAACTCAACTCGGTCCAGGAAGAGTAGCTCTCTTACCATTGCCAGAAGGTCATTTCCCCCCTATATCTAGCCTGCCTAAACAACAGCCCCTTGCCCATTGTTTTCTGGACTACCTTTGGTTCAGTTACGTTGTGCCCAGTGGCATCTTTTTCTTCATCCAACACCGGCATTGGACTCTGCCTCTTCAGGATCTTTTTGTTCTGGATCTGGTTATTATCACCCTACTCTGCAACAACCTCTCTATTCCCATCTATTCTTCATTTCTATCTAAAGTTTAGACTGCTTGAAATCCTTTTGGTGTGTTTTTGCCAACATGCATGTGTAAGTTTATTATTTTACTTTTTTCAATAAAATTGTTAAAATCATTAAATTCTGGTTTCCTGCAGGTTTCTAAAGGGGAAAAACCTTGGAACAATTGGTGGAAATCCTGTAGCCGGTCTTTTTTGCAGTGCAAGGTCTGTCCCCCACTAATTCCCTAATCTAAAGCAGGACAGATCCTTCCAATTTGGGTAACAAAGGAACCAACTGTCTAGCCTGGCAGAAATAGGAAAAAATAATTTGGTTGTATGTGCAACTTGATCCTCCATTGACAAGGAGGACTCCATGATCACACTTGGTATTTTGATGGAAGCAGTCTAGTTTCAACTGTCAGAAATTCCCTCCCTCCCCACTGGTCCCGATTGACTCAGTCACAGGACCTCCATCTTCAATGGATTCAATTTCAGTCTGCTGTTTTTCAACCATTCTGCCACAGCCACCTGGTGAACACATTGAGGGTGGAGACTGGCTGGTATTCATTGTGAACGCGCACTGTAAGAAATTCCGACCTAAATTTAAAATAAGTAATTTTGGAATGAAATTGAGTAGTTGAATCTAGTGTAAGTTGCCTGTTTGTATGTGCTGAAACAATTATATTTTTTGGGGTTTTTTTCCAGTTGGGTGATCATAAGAAGTGTATGCCATCTAGCATCTAGCCCAGCTCCTTGCTTCCAAAAGGGGTCAACCATATGCTCAAAAACAGACACTTCAGACAACTGCTCTCAACTACTGCCTGACATCTTGCATTCAGAAGTATTCTTCCTCTGAAACTATTTGCTGACCTAGCTAATAACTTGTGATAGACCTATCTTCTGCTACCTGTTTAACCCACTTTTATATCCCATTTAAGTTCATAGTCACAACCACATCAACTGCCCATTGTGTGAAGCAGTACTTCCTTTGTCTGTCTTGAATATACTGCCAATCTCTTAGGCTCTTTCTGCATGGGCGGAAGGGGAGGGGTTCGCACGGCCGCCACCGCTACATTGCTGAGCAAGGTTTTTCGGAAGCAGCGTCTTCCAACCGCTGCCGTGCGAACGGCAGTGGCTGGAAGGCGCCATCCCCCCCCCTGTCCATGAATGCTGTACCTTGTCGCCTGGCTTCCGGTGCATCGCAGAGGCCAGGGAACACACACCCCCAGCCTGTGACTCCAGAGCCTCCGCTCCAGCCTGTGTGTGTATGGGGGGTGTCCCCTGTCCTCTGCGATGTGCCGGAAGCCAGGGGACGAGGTACGGCATTCAGGGACGGCGCAGCTTGTGCGAAGGCTGCACCACCGCCTGCACCCCTATTGCTCACACCCGTGCGGAAAGGGCCTGAGGCTGTTTCCGCATGGGCCAAAACTGGTAAAAGGACAGTAAAAACAGTGTTATAGGTGGAAAGTTTGCATGGCTATCACTGCAGAAATGATGCTGCAGCGATGTGGCAATGCTGTCGTAGCCCACAACGCTTTATTCAAAAATCGCTCACTGAGCATGTCTGTTCAACAACAGGGCTCCACAATCGGCGTCATGCGAAGCGCCCACCAGGAATTGGTACTGCACAGCCCACTCCCCACAATGGCAACCCACACTGGCCAATCTTGGCACCGAATGCCCGTCTACTCTGGGGAAAAAAGAATGCCGTTTGCAAACTACGAAGCGCCAGGGTTCAGCCTATGAGCTATCTGTCTATGGAGCACCTGCCCATGCGAACACTCCATTGCTGCAGCATTGCCAATAACACTGACGGCACAACACTTTAATTGGCTGTGCAGAAACAGTCTCTGGGTGATCCTGAGCCAATATTATGGGAGTAGGGAATTAGAAAAGCCTCTGTATTCAGTTTTTCCAAGCCATTTGTAATGTAGTAGATTTTTTAAAATCATTTTATCATGTCATTCCTTTTTTTAAACTAAAAACTCCTGGATGCTTTAGCATCATTTCAAAGAAAGGCCCTACAAACCCTGTTACCATTTACTTTTTTTTGCACTTTTCCCAGATCTTTTGTTTTCTTTTTTGAGATAGGCATAAGAGTGTTTCATTCTTAACAATGGCATATGAAGAGATGCTCAATGAAATGTTCTGCTGTTGCACATTCTGGGCACGGAACATCATCTTTATCATTGCCAGTGAGTCCACAAAGACAATAATCTTCACATGCACAGGCACTGGCAAAACACTTGGTTGAGTTCAGGCCAAAGGAAATATCTCCAAGTTTACTAGATGTATGAACCTCTAGATAATACAAAGAGCATAGAGAACAACAAATAATAATAATAAAACAATTGGTGAAAGAGAAAGGCAAGAAATCAAATGAACAAGCTAGAAACAGGCTCATAGTATTTATTTGATTATGAAAGCTATTCAAAATGTTATGATCCTCTCCTGGCTTGTCAAAAGAGCTCTTGTGTTTCAATTATTATCTGTGTTCCTAATTCAAGCAGCCACCCTAGTATCAATGCAACCCTAATGTCAGATCCCTGGGTCAGGACCCAATAAACACTCGGTTCAAGGATTTTATTGGCAGACATCAAAGAACAATGAAAAAGACAAAACTGGCAAAAAGGCGCCAAGCAGTTGGTAATATACTTCGCTCCTCCCAACCCCCACGTGAGAAAATTACAGAGTAGGGAAACCCAGGCCTGGGGCCCATCCCAGCAGCAGACTCCCAAGGTCAGGCTGCCAGATAGCTAAGCACCCACAAAAGCGAAAGCAACTTGGAACAACACCCCCTCCCATATCCAGGCTTGACACCTAAAAAGAGTTTCATCCATTCTGAAATTCATTTTAAATCCACTGACATGAATGAGTTCAGAAAAGTGTACCTGGTTAGGCTTATACTGTAATTCACTCACAAGCATTTCTCAGAAGAGGTTGTCACCTCTGTTTTATTCCAGAAAATTTCATTATTTTACTATATAAAAAAGAAACCCAATATTGTGTTTGCTCTGTGGTGATTAGTATTGTAAATAATATTTATTGTGTACCTTGCACACTCCTTTCCCAATTAAAGAAACCTTTTTTATGATGCAACACTAAATTAAGTTGTGTGCGTGCATGCCATGAAGTCCCAGCTGACTTCAAGGCAAGAAACTTTCAGAAGTGGTTTGCCATTGCCTGCCTTGGTGCGGCCTGAGAAAGGTTTGACAGAACTGTAACTGACCCAAGGTAACCCAGCAGACTTCATGTGGAGGAGTGTGGAATCAAACTCAGTTCTTCAGATTAGAGTCTCATCACTCTTAACCACCACACTACATTGGCTCTGAACTACCCCATCTAAATCTATTTGAAGTCCATGAGCTTAAAAGTGTATAACTCTCTTTGATACTGAACAGATAAGTAACTGTTTAGATACATAATAAATCAACAGTGCACTATTCAGAAAGCCAATGCCATCAGATAATTTAGTATAGATGCAATTTGTTGCAGCTAAATAGCAACCAAATCGTTCAGTTTTATAACAAATGGGAAATGGGTGTCGTCAGTGAGTTCACTGGGTTTATATTAGAGATCAGAATGGCCTTATCTTGGAGCCAGGAAATATATTGATTAAATAATGACACATTAGGATTGGGAAATTGAGTTAAATTAATCATTGTTGTAACATCAAAATCTGAAACCAAAGAAACCCTCAAAATGGAAAATGAAGAAAGAAAACAAAGCTAGTGTCTTTTAACAACCAAAGATTTTAATGCCGATGGGATCTGCCATCTGGGAAGAAATGTAAAAACAAAAGAGGTAATATTTAAATTAAGTGTCTCTAAATAAGGATTTCATTAGATTTCATAATGGAATGAAATCTAGAAACAAAAGAATAAATGCATAATACTAAAGATCTACTCAGCCTGACTTCATTTTGTCATGGAGGAATAAATAGAAAAAGGAGAAAAAATAACATCTGTTCACATCTTATCTTTTTTTCTGCATTCTTCACAAGGAGGTGTATCCGAATGTTTTTAAAAAAGCTCTGGCCAGTTCATTCATCAGCAATCAAGCACACACACAATGGAAAACCTGCAATTAATGGACATGATTATAGAACTAATCAGATGTAAATAAATGCTCTTGGCCTGACCTCCCTAGAATTGGATAGGAAGAAACTGGCAGATAAAAACCCAAAGGCCAATTTGCATTAGAAATTCAAATACCTGCAATATGGTGGTTCATCTTGGAACCTTGGAAAATTCATGAAGTAATATTAATTTAATCAGGGAGACTGTAGAACATCATCTTTCCTCCAAACATTAGTCCTTTTGGTTCCAAGGAGGAGTTGTTGGTGTTTTTGTTTTGTTCCATAAGAGCCATGTTGGGTGTCAGTACATGGGCAAGTATCATATCTGTATGTACCTACAGATATATTCTTCAGAAATAAAATTACATGAACACACGACTCTGCCTTATACTGAACCAGACCTTTGGTCCGCCAAGGTCAAAATTGTCTACTCAAACAGACAGAAGCTGTCTGCAGATTCAGGCAGAGGTCGTCTACATCCCTTCCTACCTTGTCCTTTTGACTGGAGGTGGTAGGGATTGAACCAGGACCTTTCTGCATGCCAAGCAAAGGCTCTTCCACTGAGCAACAGCCTCACCCCCTAAGATATCAGATGTTTAAAAAGTGATGCTATGCTGCAGCAGTCTGCCAGCCAAATAGTTTAGCAACCTCTGAATAATGATCCTCTGACAATGCCAGCCACAGATGCAGGCGAAACATCAGGAGAAAATGCTACTAGAACACGGCCATACAGCCTGAAAACCATACAACATCCCAGTTTAGCAACCTGTTTCATATATGGGCCAATCAGTTGCCTTAAAGAGTTAACAGACAGGGTTCAGAGTCTGAGGCGCCTCTCCACCGGCAGAAATTATGCCGGTGGAGGGGAGGGGGCCGTTCGCATGGGAGCGTGCGAGCGGCCCCCACAGAGGCCAGCACAGAAGAGGCGGCTCCACATGGAGTCACCTCGTCCTCCAGCGTCAGCCTGGAGGGCTGCAGGGACCCGACCATGCTGCCCTCTGACCTCCAGGGGTCAGAGGGCAGCATGGGTGGGTCTCAGCAGCCCTCCAGACTGATGCTGGAGGACGAGGTGAGTTGGGGGGGAACGGGAAAGCAGCGCCTTCCAAAAACCTCCCTTGGGAAGGCAGGTGGAAAGCGCTGCTCGGGGCTGCACAGGATGGCGCTGCTGCATTGCAGCACGCCGCTCGGGGCTTCACGCCGCTCGGGGCTGCACAGGATGGCACTGCTGCATTGCAGCAGTGCTGCCTGTGTGAACAGCTCCCCAGGGACCAGTGTTTTTTCCATCCCTGGGCTGCTGTTTTTGGCCCCGTGCAGAAAGGGCCCAAGGCTTCCTTCTGAGCTCGGTTATATCCAAGCTCTGGATTCAGGGCTTTTTGGCCTCTGAGTATGGGAGTTCCAGTTAGTCACCATGGCTAGTAATTGTAGATGGACATCTCGTCTTTCATCTAACTCCTTTTTAAAACTATCCTTCTTGGTGGCCAGCACTACTTTCCCTGGCAGTGAATTTGTTAGGATTTTACAAGTGCCTGCTTCATTCAGGTGAGCAAGAGTTAACTGTTGAAGTCACATGACTAAAATCACATGAGCTTCTGGAAAGAGCGCTTTTTGCTTCCTCCAGCAAAATAAAAGAGAGACAGACACACAGGGTGCACAAATACCTAGACTGAGCAGTTGCATAGAGTTTGCTGTGCCTATGTTTAATGTAACTTCTTTAGTTATCTAGTAAAGTTCTGCAAAACAGCATCTCTGCCCTATTGTTTGCTCTGCTAATTTATTGCAATACAACAGAATGTAACTGAGTAAAGAATTTCCTTTTGTGTATCCTGAATTTACTCTCATTCAATTTTGTTGGGTTCACTACATGCACTTATTCTACCCCATGCTAAATTTCAAAGAGTGCTAACAAATCTCTCCTTAAATATCATCTCTTAATAAGAAAATGCTCTAACCTGTTCATCAGCTTGGTTGCCCTCTTCTTCCTGCAGCCATATTACCAAAGAACCGATTATTCATTTTTATGCTGTCACATGGCATCATTTCCTTCCCCAGGTGCTGCTATTTCATAACGCCAACTTTTTTGTCTGTGCCTTCACTGTCCTTGACCTCATTTGCCATCAATGCATCTTCTTCTGATTAACTTTAACAGTCCACTGAATGTTGTCTTCCAACCAGAAACTGCATTGTGAAATAACCAAATAGCATGATTTGCCACAACCAGGGGCCTTTCCCCACTCCCTTCCATCCCCCCTATGCCGCGCACTGCTCTCAGCACGCAGCATCCCAGATGCGCGCCCAGGCGTCCCCACGACCCCGCGCTCTGTGCGGGGTCGTCAAAAGGCGCCGTTCGAAAGAGCGCCTGGGATGCCGCCACTAAGGGGGTGTGGCAGCGTCGGGGCGGCTGCGCTGTGGCCGCCCCTGCCATGGGGAGGGAGGAGGAACCCCGCGCTACTCTCCTCAAGTAGCACGGGGCTTACGGTAAGTGGGGAAAGGCCCCAGGAGTATTTCAATTTCAGAGATGAGAGAATGTAAGTCACCTACTCTAGGACAGACCATTGATTTTAACAGTGCCAATATGGTATAAATGGTTTGCAGAGTACAATGGTATTTTCGTTTCCTGAGTTGTGATCAGAGTCTTAGCTTCAGGATGTGACCATAGGCACACCTGACTGGAAGCAGAGGCCATTGAAATCAATGGAACATAAATTGTCGAGTAAATGAGTTTTGGTCTCAGGTGTTAGGCTGTAATCTTCATACCAGTTACTCCTGAGATTCTTTCATTGACTTCAGTGAGAGCATGCTCAAATAAGTGAAGTGAGGAGTATTGGCATTGCTGATTAAATGCATATGTGTTAGCAAGACTGGCTGGCTGTGATATCCATAGGTACACCACTATGGAACTATTTCATTTCTTTACAAAATTGGAAGAAAAAAAGCAAACAAGCTCAGTTTTATAGCATTAAGCAGCTAGGTTCAATAATCAGAAAATAGTGTTGTTGATGATGATATGACTGATGTTGGATTAAATATTAATTAATCTTTATGAGTCTTCAAAATTCAACCATTAGAACATTTATTCCATATATGATTGGTAGGGGTATGAACATTATGTCCTCTTTGATAATTCTGTAAGTAGTACTACAACTGTTCTTTAAAAAAAGAACATTTACACCATTGATAGAACTATATCATTGCAGCAAAACTAAAAAAAAATAGATTTAAAAAAATAGTTATGTCTGTATAATTTCTGGTGGTATTCTATATATATATATATAAATATATTTCTAAATGGTGGCCACCCATCTGTAGATATCTAAAGCTGTGGATCAAAACCACGCTTATCCCAAACAGATTTTGCTTTAAACTTTAAGAACTTAAGAACATAAGAACAAGCCAGCTGGATCAGACCAGAGTCCATCTAGTCCAGCTCTCTGCTACTTGCAGTGACCCACCAGGTGCCTTTGGGAGCTTACATGCAGGATGTGAAAGCTTTCTGCGGCTGTTGCTCCCGAGCACCTGGTCTGTTAAGGCATTTGCAATCTCAGGTCAAAGAGAATCAAGATTGGTAGCCATAAATCAAGATTGGTAGCCATAACTTTAGGAACTTTTACATTCATAGAAAAATCTGAAAGGTTTTTTTTTAATCATTGGGGGGTGGGGCTAAATTCCTTCCAAAGTAAATAAAGAGTTATCTCTATTCACCACTGGCCATATTAAAGGAAGACCATTCAAATTCCTATGAGACAGAAGAAGAAGAAGAAGAGTTTGGATTTATATCCCCTTTCTCTCTTGCAGGAGACTCAAAGGGGCTTACAATCTCCTTTTTCCCCCCCTCACAACAAACACCCTGTGAGGTAGGTGGGGCTGAGAGAGCTCGGGGAAGCTGTGACTAGCTCAAGGTCACCCAGCTGGCATGTGTGGGAGTGTACAGGCTAATCTGAATTCCCCAGATAAGCCTCCACAGCTCAGGCGGCAGAACTGGGAATCAAACCCAGTTCCTCCAGATTAGATACACGAGCTACGCCAATACAGTTTAAGTCAGTTTCATGGACATTTAAGTTTATTTATTCATTTAAGTTCTACACTACCCTTCCCCTTTTGGGCTCAGGGGAGTTTCAAACTTAACTAAAAACATCACTATAAATACAATATAAATATAGCAGAAAATAAGATTGAAGTCTAACTTAAAAATTAGGAGTGTTCTTGAGTCTCACCTAAATTCAATAACCCCATTTTCCTGGTGGCAGTTTACAGTTGGATTTCCGTGGGGACAGCAACAAAATAAATGGGGAGGAAATGAGATGTAGGCAGGGAAGGAAAAGGGGGATAGTAAAAGTGGGGTAAAATAACAGAAGGGGAGGGAAGGGGAAGGTACTGCATTAGGTCCAGCAAGTCTCTGGTTTTTTCAGACAGAGTTCTACACCAGGCAGGGGCCAGGCCCAAAAATGCTCTGGTCTTAGTTGAGGCCAGCCAGATCTCTCTCAGGCCTGGGATCACAACCAGATTTTCGTTAGCTTGCTGTAGCAGTCTTTGAGGGACATAACCATAGGTGTAGTGAGAGGTGGCTTGGGAAAGCTCAAGTCCTAGTGCAACTTGAGGGGATCACATGGGGATGAATTTGGCCACCCATTCCCTTCCCCCACCCCCTGTCAGCTTCAGCCTCATACCTCCTTGGGTCAAAGCTGCTGCCATTGTGGCTGCCAGCCAGCTGCCTTTACCACTGTCAGCCACCAAAGGCCTCACCTCCCATGCGCTCACAGTCCCTCTGACCATGCCTTAAAGAGCACCTGTACTCCTTCCCTCTCTCCCTCCTTGCCACGGCCACGGCCTCCTCCCCAAGATCCTGCGCCAGACAGGAGCTACTTTCCACTCTTCCATTCCAGCACCCTTGCTGGAGGGGAAGTGCTGGGGTCCTGAGTAGGCACACAGTTCCTGTTGCCTTCCCCTACACATGTGGTAGCAAAGAAGCCATGTTGGGGTTGGGCAGTGATGGGGCTCTTCTCCACTGTGCAGGGCTGGGCGGTGATGTCACCAGGACCCTGACTGGTTAGTACACGAAAGCCCACCAGGCAGGGCATTTGTGGGGGCTGCATGGGTGGCCAGCTAACCAAATCCAAATCCAAAAACCTTTATTAGGCATAAAACCAGTGCCAAGAATTTCAAATACAATAAAAAGATCATTATTGCTCAACTTGCAGTACACCGAGCAAAAACATAGCAACAGCTTCAGATATTTCCACACTAGAGCTATTTAGAAGCTTAGCCATTTTTGTTTTATCAGAGAGGAGCATAAATCCTGTTGGTAACACAGTTCTCAAATTGGTTCTGATGTTGTTGTACTTTGAACAATGGAGCAGAATATGAGAAAGTGTTACAGTTGTATCAGGACAGAATTGACAGCGACGCTCATCTTGTGGAATACCAGAGAATCGACCTTGAAGATGTGCTGACGGAAAAGAGTTACACCTTGCTCTGGTCATGACCCATCTGCTATTGTAATTAATAAGTTGTTGCAGATATATAGCAGGGCTAGTTTTCTGAGGGATAATCCCAAAGACTATTGGAGAGCAAGAGCTTTGTGCTTTGCTCAGGAGAAATTGGTACTCTTGATCAAATAATCTAGACTTTAAGCGATGGTAAATCTCCGGAGCGGTGAGCATTTGTAGGGCCTCCCAAGAGAAGCCCAAGGAAAAGATCTTTTTTTCAATATGTAGCCACCATTTCGAAAGCTGAAGCTGTCTCATTTCTAACTGGGACAAACTGTTAGGGTCAGTGCAAAAACAAAGACGCAGCCAAAACTTAAAAGTTACTACTCCATGCCCTTTGTTTCTAATAAATGTTGCCCTGATTCCAAACAAAGAACACCATAGGGGACACAATGCGGGGTGCCAAAGATCTTATAAAGGAAATTGGATTGATGCTTTCCAATTTCTGGTGCCATGCTTGGATCCAGATGGGGATACCATGGCCAAAAGGTGCTGGGCCACCTTAGCGTTAAACACCTTCAACGCTGCTGGTATGAATCTACCACCATTGATGTTAAAAAACTTCAGTACTGCAGCGGATAAATTTTTGCAGGCTTTAAGGGTGTTATCTCTGTGTGTGGTCCAGGTTGACTTATGATGGACTATTATCCCAAGGTATTTGAACAATTTAACTTGCTCGATGTCAGCACCTTGGAGAGACCATCTTGAAGGTCTAAAAACATTGGAAAAGACCACAATTTTAGACTTGATTGGGTTAATGACCAACCTGTTGTTTGAACAGTATTCACCACACTTAGTCAGCATGTTTCTGAGACCAGATCTTGTTCTTGATAATAAAACTGCATCATCGGCATAAAGGAGAATAGACAGAGGCACACCGTTCAGATAGGGGCAATGAAAGTTGAAACTATTCAATGTGGGGGCAAGATCATGTAAAGGCCAGCTAACCATTTCAAGGCTGCCTTGTCAGGAGGATTGCTAGATCCATGATAGCAGGAAGTCTTTCTTTCTATGGCTCTTTTCTTTGGTCTTTCTTTCTTTCTTTCTTTCTTTCTTTCTTTCTTTCTTTCTTTCTTTCTTTCTTTCTTTCTTTCTTTCTTTCTTTCTTTCTTTCTTTCTTTCTTTCTTTCTTTCTTTCTTTCTTTCTTTCTTTCTTTCTTTCCTCTGCTCCTTTCCACTGTCTCTCTTTCTTTCTTTGTTTCTTTCTACTACTCCTTCCTTCCTGCCTTTTTCTTTCTTTCCTCTGCTCCTTTCCCCTGTCTTTCCTTCTACTGCTCCTTTCCTCTGCCTGCCTGCCTAGCTATCTAGGGTTGCTCACTGCTCCTTTCACTCAGACTTTGCTGCCGCACTGTGAAGGTTGCATTGGGGCAATGGAAACCAGCCAGGTGGGGCATAATTTCAGTGCTCCTATTTGACTGTCTGAAAAATAATTTATGGTCTGTACCATATTTACCTGAAAGTAAAATGCTCCTGAATATAAGATGATCTCCCAACCAATGATATACATGCAGATGGATAGATTATTTTAGATTATTATATATACTTGTAATTTAGATGCAAATGTAAAATGACCCCTGGGAAAGAAAAAAAAAGTCTTGAGTAAATATACTATTTCTGGAGTAAATACACCATTTTTTTGCTTAATTATACAAATTAATGGGGTGCAATCCCACTGCATTTTAATATGGAAAAGTAAGCATATTCTTACATTTCTCCCATTGAAAAAACAAGAACTTCAACAAGGATGGTTTTGGCATATTCAGTACCAAATCAGGATAATTATATGTTTACTTATTGCAGTCTCATGACACCCTTTTTTCTTTTTTCTTTTTTTTTTTTGCTGGTGATCAAGCAAGATTCTCCTTTGTAATAAAACAGTATTTTAAAAAGCACTTAAATAAAATACCACAACAATAATAAATTAAAAAAGCAAAGATAAATAAAATAGCATAACACAAAACACCAGTCTTGAAAGATCTGTACTGGCTCCCGGTTCACTACCAGGTCCAATTCAAGGCCTTGACGTTGATGATCAAAGGCCTAAATTACTTGGGTTCCACTCCTTCCATCTGAGGGAGGGCCTGCACCCATATGACCGTCCTGAGCACTGAGGTAGAGCGGTGTGACTTTCCTGGTGGTCCCTTCTCCCACTGAGGTACAGTATGTGGGAGGGCTTTCTCCATGACCAGCCCCAGACTATGAAACAGTTTCCCTGTGGAAATTCATCGGGCACCAACACATTATGGGTTTCAGCATCTGGCAAAGAACTTCCTATCCACCCAGGACTTTGGTTTTTGACCCCTCTGATGCTCCTTCTGGAGCTTGCCAGTCTGGGTGAGGGAGGATATGTGGGTGGGTACTACAATGGTTTTATGCAGCGATGGGATTCTACCGGCTGGTGCAAACCAGCTGAATCCCACCACTGGGAATGAATGAATGAATGAATGAATGAATGAATGAATGAATGAATGAATGAATGAATGAATGAATGAATAATACTTATGAAAAGTCTCAACTCAGGGAGTGGAGCCTGGGGAGGATGGTGTTTGGGGAAGAGTGGGACTTCAGCAAGCTATAATGCCACAAAGGTCAACGTCCAAAGTGGCCATTTTCTCCACAGGAACTGATCTCTGTTGTCTGGAGACCAGTTGTGATGCTGCGAGATCTCCAGCCACCACCTGGAGGTTAGCTACCATCTTGTCATGTAGCAAAGCTGGGAAAAGGTCTATAGTGTGTTGTTCCCCATTGGGAAGACTGAGCCACTCGGCTCAGTAAAAAGAAAATATACAGTGCTGGTTTTGCATAGATATTTATTTATCCATAAAGACTGAAAAGAGAGCACTTGAGTTGAATTTGACAAATGTGTTTTTAATGCTTTACCAGTTAACAGCCTCAGCCTATTCAGAGAAAATGGGAGAGAGAGGAAACCACTGATAGACATTTTTTGATTAAATATTCTTTCAGGGTGCAGTGTTGAAAACAAGTTACAACCATTTACTTTGCTCATAATAATGGGGCTAATCAGTATGTTGTTCTTAGCCTGTAATAAACTAATGTCCACCAAGTACACAAATTACCGGTGAATACTTTTCTCCCTCAAGCAAAAAGTAAATCATAAAAACCCTACTTAAGAGTAGCAACTTGGTTTATATATATATATCTCAGTTGCTATTTGGATTCCTAATAGATTTACAAAGTTCACTGCCTGCATGGACAAATGATAACACACGACAAAAGCATAGCAACATGCTGGGTTGATGTGAGAACCATAGAGAGTAACCCAATCTATTTTTACTAGTTCTTTGTTTTTCTAACCAAGTAAATCTCTCTGCTTTGGCATTCATGCCTTCTCTTTCCACCTCTGAAATCTACTTTTTGCCTGTGCTGCCTCTCCTTTTATGAATTATGGCAACAGCTGAATTCCCTCCAAATCCCCAGTGGGATTTTTTTCCCCTTTAAAATAGATATGCACTATGTGCTGTCATGGTGTTTTTAAAATATGCATTGTGTTCTGCGATGGATAGAAGGTTCTCCTGATTCAAAAGGGAAATCAGCCACTCAGATGAGCTCAAAGGAATGCTGCTCCAACATTGAGAAGGGGCATGAGATATTGGAGGGAGCACATGAGAAGAAAGTGTTGAGCTCTACCTCAGAGAGAGAGCAAGGACAACTCAAGTCTCGCTCTGGAAAAAGAGAAGATAGAGTGAAAGGCAGCTGTGCCTTGTGAAGTGGTTTCACTCTATCTCTGGGAAAAAAAGACAGTCCTCAATAGACTTGTCTCTGGTGATGTGCAGACCTTTTACAATTTAGTCTGACTCCAGGGAAAGGACAGGCTGGTGTGGGTGGAATCCTAGGTGTGAGAGAAGATCCAACCTATTGACCAGTCAGTAAAAGTCTGTTTGTGCTTGGAAACATTGTAGAAAAGTCTAACTACTCTCTGAAGTTATAGCCAATTTACATTTTTGAAAGTCAGGTTTCTACTTTGTCTGCACAGAGACCTGTGCTGCTGGTTTGTTTCTTTAAAACCAAAGGGTAAGTAAATAACTCTTCTTAATTGTTTATATATTATTCCAGCCCCAGTGATCTCAATAATTGCCTCAAAACTTCCCTCACAGCAGTGAATTCAACGGCTTTCCTTGTGGGTAAGGGAAAAAAAAGTATTTTCTTGTGTCTGTCCCATCCATATGCTGACAACCTAAAAGCTCAAAATTTCTGCACTGAGAAACTCTACTACCCAAAGTTGGTCAAGCCTTGAGGGAATACTTAAATTTCCTGTTTTCCATTTCCAAAATAATGGACCTGGAAGATTCCCAGAATGGTTCCCCAGAAGTCTGATGAAGTATGTGCCAATGTTCCTTGAGCTGGCAATAAGTTTTCCCCAATAACTGTTAAGATTAATAGCCCTAAGGAATCACTTTTCAAAACAACATCCAAAAGGTGCTATTCATAGAGTGAAACTGTAAAGTAAGCTTACTTTGAGGAATTCAGTTGCTTCACACAAACCCATGCTCCAGCAAGTTAAAGTCCACGTACTCCTCCAAAAAGTGAACCCAGCTTGTCTCTTCCCTGTTCTACCCACCAGTAACAAAGCTCCAGCCCAGCACTACCCTTTCTATTCCAAGAGAGAGCACCTTTGTCCTGTGCTCTTGGCACTGGCCTCTCACATGCAACCAGTCCAGGGCTTTTAGGAAGAGGAGTTCCCCTCAAGGATGCAGGTAAGGGGAGGGGTTCTTGGGTTCAACCTCTCCCATTACATGTCTGAAGCTCTGTCCCCTGTTTGTGGGGGTTTTTTTGCAATTTTAAGTGTTTTTCAGTTTTTGGCCTGCAGGAGCGCAGATTTTAAGCTAGCAGCACCAAAATTTCAGGGATTTTTCAGGAGACTCAAAGGTGTAGCCCCCATCTTCTATTCGCTCCCATTGGAAACAATGGGGGATGGGGCACCCCCTTTGGGAATCCATGACTTTGGACCCCCTGAACCAAACCTCACCAAACCTGGGTGGTATCATAAGGAGAGTCTCCTAAATATATCCTGAAAGTTTGATGCTGCTAGCTTAACAATTGCACCCCTGACAGCAGGCACCCCCCAAATTTCCCCAGATTCTCCTTTTAAATCCACCCCCTCCGGCACGGATTTAAAGAGAGAATCTGGACTCCCTTTAAACACCATTGAAAGTGATGCTGTTTGGGGGTGGATTACAGCATCACAGTGGCCACCCATTGGGGGGCGCAAAACTCAGATTTTGCACCAGGCTCCATTTTCCCTAGCTATGCCTCTCCCCGGAGGGGAAGGCAGTAGGGACTGCTGGCTGGGAGCCCAGCCGGTGGGAGGGGCAGGGCAGGGGAGTCTGCTTTCCCTGGCCTCAGAGAGCTGCTTTTATAAGCACTGAGGCCAGGGGGTGGGGCTTGGGGAGGCATGACCATGCCCCCAGGGGTGGGGGGGGCATGGCCCTACCCCCAACCCCCCATAAAAAATCTATACCTACATCACTGGTTCCCCTGCTTCTCTTGCAGCCACTAACCCACAGGTCACACAACTTGCTAGCTGGCTCCCATTGTTTCTTCTACTCCTGTCAGGAACATGCTGTGTGGACAGCACAAGACACCCAACAAAGCAATTCATTTGCAATTGCAAAGAGCAGTGTGCAGCAGTAGCCAGCCAAGGAAAGGAAAACTCCTCTCTTGACTCTCTGCTTGGGACCTGAGGCATCCTGGGACTGGGCCTCTTCCTCAGGGCAGATCTTCTCTTCTGCCACTCACATGGCCCATCTGTCTTCATCACCTGCCATCAGCTGTGCACAAAAGGCATATCTAGGAGGACAAGCAGGCATAGCCAGCCCTGCTGCTGTGTCTTCTGATCTTTCTAGGCTGCCTGGCACCCTTCTCAAGGAGCTCCCAGGGCACTTGTCCTGCTTGTCCCACTCTAGATACACTTCTGCTCTCAACTGTCTTCTCTCGCCAATCTATCTGCGACAGCCAAGTCTTGACCATGTTGGAGATGTGACTCCAGTCTTTTAGAGCAGAGGCCAGGAAGGCAGCCATACTTGCTGATTTCCAGAGGTTATGTAATGCTGACTGTTTAAAAAGACTTTTTGAAGTGGATGCTCACTGCTGTCCACTGTTGTAATCTGAAGTAAAAGCCATAAGTATTTGCTTATCTGACTGATGTTAAGTGAATTTTAATAATCTTACTGCTGATGTATATTGGTTTTTGTAAGCCTGTTTGAGCCACTTCTGGTGTGACATCACTTCTTGGAGAGCCCAGAAGTGGCCTCACTATGAAACATTATAACCTCTCTATGATTCACTAAAAGCTGTATGGTAAAACCATAGTTTCCATTGATTTTGAGAGAATTGACAACACTTCTGGGTTTTCTTTGGAAGTGACATCATACCACTGGCCTAACAGCCATTTTTTTAAAAAAAAAATTATCCCACCATCACTTTAGGAGGCAGGGGGTAACAGGAAACAGGTGCAGAGAACTAGTGCTGAGAAGACAGGTATCTCCTACGCATACTGATGCTGAAATCAAATAATTTGCCTGGCAGCAAAACATAATTTGCAGGCTAATTCAACGTATATCTCAAAGGCATCAAATTCCACTCTTAACAGTGCCTTCAAAATTTGAGTTCAGGCCACACAGACCTCAGCAGGAGGCCTGGAAACAGGAGATCTATTGTTGAGCCAGAATCCTACTGAACAGTAGTTTGTATTAGAAATACTGATTAACTCACAAGTTCTCCGGGCTTTTGTGTTGTACAGTTGGAATGTGCCCTTCACTTCATCCTTTTTTCTCAAAGGCAAGGAAATTCCTACCAAGTTGTCAACAATATTGCCAAGACATTTCACTTGCTGCACATTTTTCCTTCTAAGCATTTCATGTAACATTACATAAAAAGGTGGGGGGAAGGCACTTGAGGTTATTTTTGAGTGATAAGATGCTGTTCAACTGGATTCTTACTTGCTTTGCCATACTGTCATTTTTCCCACCTTTGCAAACATGACAAGGCATTGCTTGAATGGGTGACACATAGCAGCAGGTCTAGCTTTGTGGTTTTGTCAGCTTGCTAACATGGAGGTGTGTGCTTTAGTATATAGACATTTGCATAAGAGAACTGCCCGCAATGACTAAACCCAGGAGGGCATTTTCACATATGCTGCTACGAACCACTTTTGGGACTCATTTGTTTTGGATGTGCAAGTGTATTTAATGTGGGACAGAAGGAAGAGAGCTGTTCTAAAATTAGGTATATATTCTAGCCAACCTAAGATTTCTTATTGCAGACATAGGCAAAGACAAAAAAGGAAATAATTAGTAAATATATCCTGCCCCCCCCCCCCCCCCCCCGCTAATAAGCACCATGCATATCTCTTAGTGCCCTCGTATTAAACTGGAAAACAGCTTGTTGATGTTTGCTACTGCTCATGCCTCAAAGTGCTTTACAACATTCACTCAGCCCCTCTTTCCTCAATTGTCTAGAAGACTGCTACTTCCTAGTCATTCTTCTAGCTTCAGGGGTCAGATCTCAGTTGAAGAACATGGGCTTTGCATGTAGAAGGCCCCAATAATAAGCATCTCTTGCTAGAAGGACCTTAGGGTACATATTTGGGATAGCATTGCCTGGTCTCTCCTGGCCACAGATGAAGGAGGAGGGAAAGTTTGCCACTCAGGAAATTTTGTGTGTACATCAAATTAGTTTGTGTGTATGTGTGTGTGCACATGTACACTAGATCTAACTTCTTGAATATGTAAGCTCTTTTATTTGAACAAACAAAAATTATAGCAGGGTAATATAGGAAAATACATTCAGTGTAGATAATGAGAATTCTGTAACTGGCTAATGGTTTGGAGTTCAAAAGGGGGAGGCATTATATAATTTGACCATGACTCACAATTATGAGTCAAATGCATTGATGATTCATTAATATTCATTAATATCACTATGAAATGTTGTTGCACATTCTGAATGATGGTGCCCTGTTTGTGAACATGATTAAGAGAAGAATCTACATAATACTGCTGAAAGTGTCTGGTATCCCAAAGATACAGTTTTTCCCCCTCTAAATGTGAAGGCAAGTTTGCATCTAGTAGGCAAAGAAAATATGAAATAGATCTTTTGTCATAGACCTATTTCTCATATATCTTCTTTCAGTAATTTACTTGGCTATACTAAAACTGTTCTATAGCTGATGAACTGAGAATGCATTTTTACTGCAACATTTGAATGGCTCAGCACAGACTTGTCCATATTTGTTTCCAACCCTCTGATCTATTTGATATTTCTTTACTTCTGTCAGAAAAGCGGCAATGCCTTTGTGGTGATCCAGTTAAAATAGAGCATTAAAAGCAGTGTGCTCCCTTTATTCTATTAGGATGGAATCAATAGCAATTAGCTATTCTTCCATTTGCCTGCACCTTGATTTTCCTCACCTTTTTTGAGGGGGGGGCATTGTATGGGTATATACTTCTCATTCAAAAAAGGTCTCATCTGCTACTAGGGGTACTCAGCTTTTGTTTGTTCCGTTGTTTTCCATGTCTTAATTTTTCTCTCCGAGTTCAGCTCTTTCATAATTCCAGTTTAACAGAAAAATTCTAAAATCACTTTTACAACTGGATCTTGCAATTTGCTACAGCTGTCATTTTGTACAGTCCATTTTCTTCCTTCTCTGTGTCATCATGGCACACCTGGGCACACTGACCATTCACTTCAGCAGGAAACATCACAGAGGGTCTAAAAACAACTCCCAAGCCAAATTGCACAGGTAGGTGTGTTGATACTTTTTAATATGGATTGAGATGGCATTCATTTGGCAGTCACTGCTTAGTCAAACTGCAGCCCTTTCTACACAAACTTTGAAAGCATTTTGAGCCAGGAAATAAAATGTTCCCCCCATGGAGTTCTGCATTGTTTTTAGCCATTGTTTTTACCAAATAAAAACATTTTATTTCCAGCCTCAAAATGTTTTAACTGAATTCCCCTTTAAAGCAATTCTCTGGCTGAATGCTTTGAAAACATCTTCAGTTGTTGTGCGATCTATTTACTATATTTTCCATACTTCTCTGCTTCCCTGAACTTTCTCCTTAGCACCATTTTTGAGTTCACTCCGTTTCCCCTCACCCTGTTCATTTTATTGGGGGGGGGGGGACTTTGAAGCATTAAGTATACCAGGAATTCAGCACGAACTGTGAAACACTGAAGTACCGATTTAACACAGAGCTAATCAATCAATCAATCAGATTATAGCAGCCAGGAATCGTTTCCAGAGGATGAGTGCATACATACATTGTTGTAAAGGGGACAGGATTGAAAATGTTTAAGAAACATTTCAGGGGATTTCTGTGGAAAGGGCCAGACTTAAGCCGCTTGAAACAATATTTCAAATGGGGTACTGTGTGGTTTCTGGGCTGTATGGCCGCGTTCTAGCAGCATTCTCTCCTGACGTTTCACCGGACATTTCGCCAGGAGAGAATGCTAGAACACGGCCATACAGCCTGGAAACCACACGGCCATACAGCCCAGAAACACAGCCATACAGCCTGGAAACCACACATCACCCTAGTGATTCTGGCCATGAAAGCCTTCGACAAAACATTTCAAATGTTGCTGGATACAGGAACAAACCACACAATTTCCAATTTTCTTCCATAAAACTGATTAGGGATCATCACCGTTCACTCGGGAACTATTTATTTTAGGGAAGGACATTCAAATCACTTCCCTCACACACAAAAGATCTTTCCTAATCCTAGCCAACTGCATTTCTCTCACTCCACATGCCCGTCTCAGCAGTCAGTTTCAACAGTCAGTTATCAATAGCCAGTTGCTAACAATCTTTCTCATAAGTCAACTGTAGAATTCTCATTGCTGCAGATGGTGAGACTTACTTGCACAATAAATACACCACGACGACAGGCTGGAAAAGGAATGGGCCGCAGCCCGTTTATTGAAATATCAAACATAACAGCAATAACTATATACAAAAGAGCTGGGCGGCAAACGGGTCGCACATCCCATCCCATCATATGGGACTGGCGGGAAGGGAAGCCCCAGAGATAACACTCCTTGCTTCCACCCTCTTCCCGCCCATGCTGAGGAGACGGGCACCGGCTAAGCCCCAAGGCCGCACACAGCCCGTCCTCCTGCCTTGCTTGCTGGGGTGTCGGGCACCGGCTAAGCCCATGGCCGCCTACCGGCCCGACCCAACCCCACTCCCTGGGGTGTCGGGCAGCAGCCCGGCCTGCCTGCCTGCCAGCCTGCCCGCACCACCCCCCGGCCCATAACAGGGCACAAGCCTGGGAGCCCTAGCCAGAAGGCTCGTTCTCTCCCCAGATGTGCGACACCGTTGCAAACCCGCCACGAGCTGCCCTCCCTCGCAGCTCACCGCCCAAGCTCCTCAAGCCTGAGCCTGTCCCTATCTCAACCATCGGAGGAGAGTAAGTTGAATGGACTGAAGCCACATGTCCAAACCCCATTGGGTCAGGCGGACGCCATCCGGCTCGAAGAAGTCTCTGTTGTCCCGAGATCTCTGAGTGGTCCGCCACCGCTCCCCCAAGGGGAGAGGACCACCTTGGCTGACCCGCCTTGTTGACCTTTCGGCGGGCCCTGTCCACAGCAGTGGGATCCACAGCCCCCCTCCAGTGGGCCCGCTGCAGCATCTCAGACCAAACCAAGGTCATACCAGGCCGATGCCTGGCAAAGCTCCGAAGTGTGGTGGCCATCGCACACCGCAGGTCAAGGCCCGACCTGGCAGGGAGGTCCTCCTCCCCCAAATGAATGACCAATAGGTCCGGTGCAGCCGACTGGAAAATATATTCAATTATTATGGGCTCCAGCTCATGCCACAGCATGTGCCCCTGCCCCATCCACACAATCCTCACGTGCGCCCCGAGTCCGAGATGTCGGCCCCAGTCCGAAGTGCAGGCGTATTCTTCAGCACGGTTGACGAGGCTGTGCCCCACGACCCACACCTGTCGATAGACAGTCTGCGGCATCCCTGGAGGCACTGTGGAAAGAATTAACAAGTCAGGTGTGGGCGAATGTACGCCCGAAAGGCCCCGGACCGCCACCTGCCCAAAGCGCAAATGTCTTCCTGCGTCCTACCCTCCTGTGCCGCGGCCGTGGCGGCTCCTATCCTGAAGGAGTGCAGGCCAAATTCAGCGGCCGGCAGCCCAGCCCGGACCAGGCATGCCCGGAACACCGCCAGGAACTGGAACCTGGTGAGGGGGGGGGGCATCCTCATGCACTAAGAGCATGCCACCGACCCGTGGCCTGTGCCGGAGCCACGCGGATGAGTGGAGGAGGGGCAGGGAGGCGTCGCCCGGTAGGGCTGGCATGGTGACCCAAGCACCGCGACCCTCCTGGTCGGTTTTTGAAAGAGCCAGCCACGCATAGACCATGTCTCCAGACAGGACTAGGTGCTCCCTTTGCAGCCCGGTGCTGGAAGGCCGATCCCTGGTGGGGCTTACTCAGTTCCCCGGGCCTGAAAGCCCCATGGTGTGCCAGGTGGAAAGCGGCTGTGAAGAGCAAGCGCTCATAGCGTGAAGGGCACACCTGCCGCAGCACCCCGGTGACTGCCCGAAGCACCTCCCTGGTGACTGGGCGCCTGAGATCCCTCTGCCTAGGGCCGACCCTGCGCCAACCAGCTACCAGCTGGCGCACGACGAACGCCTTGGTAACGTCCGGAAAACCCGAGACCCTGCAATAGAAGGCGATGCCCGCCAGCTGCACCCCCATGGTGCGGGGGTGCATCCCCTGCCCATGGAGCCGGACAAGGTACTCGAGGAGGAGGCCCGTGTCCACCCCGCCGCGGACATCCCTCCCGGTGGTCACAGCGAAGCTCACAAAGTCCCGCACGGCTCGGTCGTACTGCCTGCATGTGGCCGGTGCCAACGAGTTCAAAACACCTGTGATGACTGCTCGCTGCCAAGGTTCCAGAGGGACGCCGGCCCTGTCGCTGGGAACAGCTCTGCCCCGGGGGCCAGGCGCCGAAAACGATCCACCTGCTGGCGAGATAAGGCATCAGCAATCTCATTCTGCAAACCTGGAACGAAAGCAGCTTAAAAGGAAATGTTAAAAGAGAGGCAGGTAAGAACCAAATTGCGAAACAAGCGCATGACCCGTGCCGACTTGGAGCACTGCGTGTTCACCTCACGAACCACAGCCTGGTTATCACACCAGAAAAGCACCCTTCAATTTTGCCAAAGGTCGTGCCAGACGTGCACCGCCACCAAGATGGGAAACAGCTCCAGAAAAGTGAGATCCCTGGTGATACCCTGTGAATGCCAGGCCGGGGGCCAGAGACCTTGAGCCCACCGGCCCTGAAAGTAAACCCCAAAACCAAAGGCACCGGAGGCGTCAGAGTGCACCTGCAACTCTAAGCCGGGTTCCAGAGGTGCCTGCCACAAGGAAATGCCGTTGAAGCCCGGAAGGAACGCCAGCCAGACCTGCAGATCCTCCTTCAGACCCCGGGATACCCTGATGCGGTGATCAGGGGCTTGCAGCCCGACAAGGACCTGGCCAGCCGAGAGCAGAACGCCCTGCCAGGCGCCACCACCCTGCAAGCGAAATAAAGGTGGCCCAGTAAGGATTGGACCTGGCGAACCCTGCATGTTTTTTTAAATGGAGCACGGATTGCAGCAGGGTGGTGAGGGCCAGGAGCTTATCCACAGGGAGCGAGGAGATGCCTTGAACCGAGTCCAGGTGGAAGCCCAAATAGCAGAGGGCAGTGGAGGGCCCCTCTGCCTTGTTGGGAGCCAAGGGGACCCCCAGCTCAGCCGGCAGGGCCTGGAAAGCCTGCAAAGCAAAATCACATTCCCTGGTGCCCTGCCCACCGATGAACAAAAATCACCCAGATAATGAGTCACCCGCCCGGAGGGCACCCTCCGCTGAACGCCCATTCAAGGAACGTGCTGAAAGTCTCAAAAGCTGCACAGGCAAAAGAGCAGCCCATGGGCATGGCCTTGTCCACAAACCAGCTGCCTTGGAAATGGATGCCCAGCAGCTCGAAGTCCAGGGGGGGGGGGAATGGGCAGGAGCCGGAAAGCAGATTGAATGTCACATTTTGCCAGAAGGGCACCAGTGCCAATTGGTGAGACCCTGAGGCTGAGGAGGGGCGGATGGCTGAAGGGGCCCGCCATGCGACCGGCCCTGATTTTCTTGGCAAGTTTGTCAGCCACCACGCCAGGGAGTTCTCGGACCGACTTTAAGTTGTCCGCCTGGTAAACCCTGCGAGGGCCTCGGTAGGGGATTCGAAAAACCAGAGGAGAAACCTGCCCCCAGCAGGCACGCGGCACGCCTGTCTGGGTAACGCTGCAGCCACACCAGCAAAGGCTGAAGGCGAACAGGTGTGGGAGCCAGCGACTGCAGTTGGGAAAAGTCGTCAATGTTTTGCGGGGGCGAGGGCACTGCTTTGACCACCGGAAACTTTTTGTGTGGGCCCGGCGCCGGGAGACCGGGCCTGCCGCAAGGGGGAGCGCCCCGCCGACTTGGGGCAGCTCACTCTGCCATAACTGCCAGAACAGTTGGAACAAACATGCTCAAACCTGCACTTGGGCCGCTGGCAAGCGCCCCGGTTGAATTCCCAACAAAGCCCTTTTGCCCCCGCCCGCCCCGGGAAAGCTCTTGCGGATTTTTTGGGGGCAGATGGCTCGACGGCCCCTTTCACGGCCGGCTGGACGACGACCATCCAGGTTTGGTCGTGGATGAGATCCCAGCGGAACCGGCTCTTGTGGGACGCGTCCTTCTGGATGGCATCATCGCAGGCAATGACTGCTGGCTCGCTGGCCAGCGCCCGAGCTCGCAGCACGTGGGACACGTGTGCCGCCAGGTGCCAGGCCCGCAGGGGGTAGGCGGCCCCGACGAGGGCCAGGAATTCAGTGAAACCCTGCAGCCAGTTGCTAAAAGTACGCTCGGCTGCCGCCGGGTCCCGCCGCTTTCCGTCCGCTTTCCCCCCCGACAAGCCATATACGCCCTCCCGCCGGGGAAACTTGAATGTATCGACATAGTACCCGTCGAGTGCCCGCTCCCGGAGCTTCCTGGGGAGGTGGGACCCAGGCGGGTTGCCGCGGTGGTCCTGAGCCGGGCTGGGAAGGGTCAGCCTCCGCGACTTTAAGCGCCTGCATTTTGCGATCCAAAAAATGGGAGAGCGGGCACGTGTTCCCCTTGGAACCAGAATTCCCCCCCCCAACCTGGGCATCGTCGTCCTCGGAGGACTCACCTGAAGATGAAGAGCTGGGAGACCGTCTGGAGGACCGGGAACGCCTCGACGACCGCTTCCTCCTCCTGCTCTCCCGAACGGAGGGGCCAACGGATGCGTCCACTGATGTGGACGCGCTGACTGGCGGCGAGAGCTGGAGGGCCTCCGCCGCCCCGCTCGAGGTGCCCGCCCGGGCCACGCCGGCAACCGCTGACGTGGGGGGCTCCGGCTCCCCTGCACCCAGCGGGGGACCGGAATCACTGGCCACACCGCCGAGGGCCTGCGAGAGGTGCATCAGCGTATCCGCTAAGTTGCGTACCAGGAAAGGATCAGTGCCCGCGTCGCCGGCCGGCTCTGTAGAGGCCGCGGGAGAGCCCCCCCCCGCCGGGAAGGGGTGCTCCACTGGGCCAGTGGGCCTGCTCCGCCAATGGGGGACAGACCCAAAGCCGCAGCCGCCAGCATCGCTGCACCAATCCGCCCGACCACCGGGCCGCCTTCCGGAGACCCCGGGCCGGCCTGGACCCGAACCCTATTTAAGAGGGCTCGAGCTCTGCCCGAAGGTTCCTTGCTCTTGGCCCGCTGGGGACCCAAGCGAGCGCGAGACCGGTCACGACCAGCAAGGAGAAAGAAGGAATAAAAGTGAGAACAAGCAAGGTGAGGAAAAGTCGGAAAAAAGGAAAGAAAAGGCAAGTTTAGAGGCCGCAACCAGTCTCCTTCCAGGCCTAATGCGAGACGCCAACCACACCACCACGCCTTGCTGGGTCTCGCCGCCGGGAAGGGCACAGACCTGGAGAGGCGTCTATATATACCCAGGCTCCTCCCGCCAAAGCGGCTGGGAGCCAATCAATGCGCCCGGTTCTGCAGCATGCAATTCCTACCTTGCAACCCCTTATTTTGCTGCGCTGCTCACCCCAGCAGCAATGGCTGCCCCTGGTTATTCAGGTGCATCTTATTTGTTTTCTTTTTCCTTTTGAACCTCCTATCATTCAACCTCCCATGACCAGGACAATGCATCATTATGCACTGCCATCACAGTGGTGATCCTGGGACCTGTATGGCCAAAAGCCATGTGGGATGGGAGTTATGCTGAGGAAGATAGACTGAATGATCAAGTGAGTTGGATCCAATCCTATCAATAGAGTAAATAAATAAAACCACAATTTCACAGTATGTCTCCTATCAGACATAGAAGAAAGTATGTTTGACAATATATGACTTGCCTCAACTGCACTGTGCAGAAGTGGAACACTTTATTTTTCCCCATAGGAATGAATTGCAACTGTAGCACTGTTATTTAATATTTGTAGTTCACCTAAGGATCTCATCATGAGGTTGCCAGCCGTCAGTTATTTGAAGAAGCATTTTGTTATGCTGCAGACTAGCCTCTCATTCCATACTATCACAGTCTCTTGGAATATAATAGATGTCCCTATTTCCACACTTCACTCTTTTTTCAGAGCATAATGGATGTCCCTTATTTTAGACAGGGCAAGGCCAAAGTGCCCTTATTTTTCATCTTTTGCTTTGGCAACTGTGAAAAGCACATACTAAGTACACTGCCTCCATTTAGAATCATTGAGTGTTGCTTTTATTTATGGTTTGGCAGCCTGGCAAACTGTATGTTGTCTTTTCTATTATTATTTAATCTCAACTACATGTTGTACTACAGATCACTGAAATGCCATTTTGTAATTAAATTCCTAAACATTGTTCAAAAGGCCAAAAAGGTCAGCTTGTTAGCTAACACTCTGTGATGTAAAACATGCACTTTATTGCCCAAGTTATAGAACTTTGAAGTCATGCTGTGTTCAAAAGTAGTAGCATTGTTTAAAACTAAGATTAATTAATTAATGCTGCTTATCATGACATTTAGGCTATCCAGGTAAATAGGTGTGAATGACTGCTGAAGGACAGCCTGCCTTGATTAACAAAAAAATAATATTGCCAAATGGGCACCTGGAACATGGAAGCTTTTTGCCACTCATTGCTCTGTTGCTTCCTGGGATAATCGTGTATGATCATGTGTTTAGAAGCATGATAGGGGCTGCACATGAAACACTCCATATGTACATGTCAGTGTGTAGGTATCTGTTTAACTGTGCAAGGTTATTTTTTTAAAAATTGACATTTATTCCTTTTGTAGATTTTTATCCCACCCTTCCTCTAAAGAGCATCATTTCCTCCTCCCTCATTCTGTCCTCAGAACAACCCTGTGAGGTAGATTAGGTTGAGAGTATGGTTGTCATCCTGAAGATGGTGACCAGGAGCGTCACAATATGGGAGGGGGGGGCTTGCTGGTGACAGTTTGATGTCACTGGCAATGTGGTGATGTCACTTCCAGCATGACCCAGTAGTGACATAATTTCACTGATATTCTAGCAGTTCTGTAATTGCTCCTGACACAATGACATCACTTGCCAAAAGTAATATAAGGGTGTCTGCACAATTCTGATAATGCCTCATTCCCCTCCTTTCCCCACCCAACTGTCAGAGAGTGGAAAGGGAATGGAAGAGATGGCTATACTCTGTTTTAGATAAAGATATTGGTCAGTTCAGGCGCAGCAGTTGAGAAAATTGTATGCTTCCACATTAGAATATAGTCCTGAACAAATATGAGAATTATCATTCAATTTTATGTGCTGCCTCTGTCAAAAACATTACTTTGTGCATTGTAGAATGTGGTACTTGGATACAAGAGCATGTATAGGTCATTGAATGATTACCACCAAACTTTCAAAGAGATGGAACAAGGCTAGATAGGCATTAGGAACCAGGCAGAGCATTCTACAACAAAGAAGGTCCGTCATGTTGAGTTCTTTGGTGGAGGAATATACAATTTACAAACATCATTCTGTGAGACAGAGTATAGCAATGCTTGCAAACAGAGTGACTGGCCCAGTGTCACTCAGAAAGTTTCTTGACAGAGAGGGGATTTGAAGCTGGATCTTGAGATCTTGATCCAAGGTTCCCCAATGTGGTGCCTATAGGCACCATAGTGTAGCCTGGCACTTTTCCTGGCACTCACCAAGTGGGTGGGGCCAGGTGGGGCTCTTCCCTAGGAGGACTTTTTGTTAGCCATGGAAGATTTGAGTGGCTCTATAGATTATTAATAACATTCAATGTATTGTCAAAGACTTTCACAGCTGGAATCACTAGGATTTTGTGGGTTTTCTGGGTTGTATGGCCATGTTCCAGTAGTATTTTCTCCTGATGTTTCACCTGCATCTGTGGCTGAGGATCCTTCAGAGAATCCCCAGATGCAGGCGAAACATCAGGAGAAAAGACTACTGGAACGTGGCCATACAACCTGGAAAACCCACAACATCCTATCAATGACATTGTTCTGCCAGCAGCTGCCAACAGTGCTGGGTTTATTCTGTCTCACACTCCTCTTTCTCAGTGTATTTCAAAATTATTATTTTATAAGCTGCATTTGTGTTACCACTGCAGAAGGAAGCGGGCAGGCTTACCTAACTCCCAACAGGAGGGATGGGGAACATCAAGAGCAGAGGTGGAGCTACCAGGGGACCAGGGGTGCACGTTGCACCAAGCGTGTGCCTAGGGGGTGCAAAAAATTCAGGTTCGTTTTTTGTTTTTTGTTTGTATTTTTAGGGTTTTTTCAGTTTTTTGCCTACTGAAGGCACAGTTTTTAATCTAGCAGCACCACAATTTTAGGAACTTTTTGGGAGACTCTCCTGATGATACCACCCAGGTTTGGTGAGGTTTGGTTCAGGGGGTTTGAAGTTATGGACTCCCAAAGGGGGTGCCCCATTCCCCATTGTTTCCAATGGGAGCTAATAGGAGATGGGGACTACACCTTTGAGAGTCCAGAACTTTGGACCCCCTGAACCAAACTTCACAAAACCTGGCTGGTATCCATGTAAGATTGTGTCCATGTAATGTTGCCTCCGTTAAATCTCTAGCCCACCAATTATTACACTGTCCCAGATTTAAGAAAATCAGATCCAAATATGTGAATCTTATTCCTTTACACTTACCTGATCTCCCCAGTTTATTTAGATTATGCTACTTGCTGATCCTTCTCTCTGTATGACAGTGACAGACTTTCTCTTGGAAATTATTAAATGCCAGTAGATTTCCTTTCACTTAACATTTATTTCCTGTATTGTATATTTATGGGGTTTTTTAATCAGTTCTTTACTATTGTTGTATTGTTGTCTATGCCAATAAAAGCTTGCTGCTGCTGCTGTCTTAAAAACCTCGTTTTTTAAGAGGGAAAAAATATAAATTGCCAACAATACATTAATGAAGCCAGTCATTATAAATGGATACTTACTGGAGTCTATGAACTTCCTCTCTAATAAGGAAACCACAAAAAAAAAAGGTTCCAAAGTATATATGATAACAAAAAACTTACTTTGGTTTTTCTTTTCAGAGTTTTATCTCAGTTATGTTTCTATATTTCAGTGGAGTATCTGTTTGAATTGAAGCTAGAATTCTTTTAGGTAAAAATCTATAGAAATGTTCTTTATGACTGTGGTAGTCTTGTAGTTATAACCTTTAAGGATTTTGAGCTCTTAATTACTGCATTGTTTCTTCTACATATAAAATTCCCTTGGCAATAGGAAGATTCATCATGGAGATATTTGTGAAATTTAGAGTGGCTGCCAATGACCTTTCTGTGAACTCAGTACAAAACAAAAGATAAAGCACAAAAGGTGAACATTCATTATTTCAAAATAAGAAGCAAAAATTCTACTGCTGTGCAACTTTAGATATGCTGAGAAGTTCTATGAGCAATAAAACTACATCTCAGTAAAACATTGTGGATCGAAATTTAGTATGTGTGTTCTAAAAATGGGTTTGTGTGCATTTGTGTGTAAAGAAAGCTATATTTTCTAAACTAATCTATAGTTCAAAATTGTATTGCTAAACTGCGAACTCCCAAGAAATCCCCATGCATTTGCTCAAAATTCTTTATCAAATATCTTCCCTCACAATTCATTGATGGCTGGCTGTACCTCAGTGGAAACCTACAAATTCACCTATTTTATTTCATTATCATGGCCCACAAAAACACTTGCTTTTATGTTTTATATAATAAATTTTGAAAGGCCCACTCAATGGTGTGTGATGATTTTGTTGTGGCAGTATGTGGTGGATTTTCTGGAAAACAAAGAAGAAAGAGGCTCCAAGCAGTTTCAAAACAGAGGCCAAAAATGGAGATAATAAATCAGATAAACTCCATGGTAACAAATTTTCACAATGTCCTTAATTTCCCCTTTAACCATTGAAAATCCAGTCCCCTTTTCAGAAGAGTTCCAATGCCATTTTGAATACATAATCCCAATAGCCTGCATTGGGTACAACCAATCAAATTATGGGATGCATTAAATTTGTATCTTAACATTTGGCTAGTGAGGAATGCCCTAACAACTTGCCTCCTATTTAATCTTGTCCATTAAAGAATTAGATAGGTTGTTTTGACTTCCCATAGGACAGAGGTTGATAATGATGGTTTAATATTTGGAAAATATGTCCTACAAGAAGTGCATTGTAAACTGACTCTAATTTACCAACAATACATGAAGCACAGACCAGATACAGACTTTTGCATAGCTACTGAGTTTAATGTTTAAATCCCACTTCCGAAGTGTCTGTTAAGACCCCTGCAGAAGTGACTAACCCTTAGGTTACAATATCCCTCTCCATAAAGTCTGTGAATCTCAAAGAATCCAAATAACACACCCAACTTTTTTTAACCACAGGAGTCTCAAAGCAGTTTACAAACTTCTCCGCTTTTCCCCCACACAGAAATTTTGTGAGATAGGTGGGGCTGAGAGTTTTAAAGAACTATGACTAACCCAAGGTCACCCCATCATGTATAGGAGTGGGGAAACAAATCCAGTTCACCAGATAAGAGTCCACCACTCATGTGGAGGAGTGGGGAATCAAACTAGATTTCCAGATTAGAGTCTACGGCACTTTCTGCATGGGCGGGCGAGCGTTCATGCGTGCGTGCACCAACATAGTTGCAGTTGGTACATCCCTGGGGCCGTTCACATGCCGTTCTGTAAATGGCCCTGTGCCCCAGCGGCCTGTGGGGCTGCCTTTGCAAAGGGCCGCCACTTTTTTCCTGCTCTTACCTCCTCTCAGCTGCTGTCACTGTACCGAGGCCAGGGGACACACCCCCGTGGCCATGGTGACACCTCCAGGGACGGAGGCCACTGTACCTACAGTGACGGCAGCCAAGAGTAGGTAAGAGAAGGAAAAAAGCAGTGCAGGGGAAAATGCCGCCTTCCACCTGGTGCTGAGCGAAACTCATTGAGCGAGTTTTGAAAGCAGTGCTTTCATGCCAATGGGGGGGGGGGGTGAGCACGGCACTACTGCATTGCAGCAGTGGCAGCTGTGTGAACAGTGCCCCAGTGTTTTATCATCCCTAGAGTGCTGTTTTCTGCCTGTGCAAAAATAGCCTAACACTCATAACACTGAATAATCATGAGGAGTAAGAATGTTATGCCAAAATTTCCCTGTCTGAATCTGTCTACAGGTCCATTCTCACAGGATGGCTCCTGAATCCCAAGAATGGAGTAAAGGCATCCCTGTTCTTATGTTCTTCTGTTAATAGCTTCAAAAAATCCAAAATAATAACAGGCCAACAAATACAAAACCCTCACTAAGAGAATTCACAATTCCATTAGGGGATTCTGATCCAGTTGAGGGCTATAGTGGCTGTAGGAGAAGCACCATCTCCCCCACTAAGCATCTTGGTATTTTGACACCAACGATGTCTTGGTAGTATTTCAGGACCACCTAAAACTTTTGCATTATTTGCTCTAGCCCCATTTTAGAAATGTGTGAGAGTGTAGCTAGATTTCTGCACGAAGCCATTGAGCTAATTTTTTACTATGGTCCTTTTTACAATTGTATTAACTTTTTGCTTTTTAACTCCATGCAGTGTTATATTGTATGGTGTCTTTTATTTATTTAAAATTTCTGTATATTTTAATTTTTCATATATTATTTAATTTTACATATATTATTGCCTAGATGCCAATAAAGATGCCAGTAAAGGCTTGAATTGGATTGGATTCTTTGCACGCAACAGTGAGTGGTCTACATGGCATCTCATTATCATGCTGTTGTTTGGTTTGAATAAGAGAATGGTTCCAGTTTGTGATGTTATGAACTCTGGAAACCATTGGCTCTTCCAAAACCATTCTGAGCCAAACAAGGTGCCCTTAAATCATACAGGGTGTGGTTGTCATAATTCTTTCATGAATTTCTATTTGACAAGCAGTTCAGGATGTGAATAGGTCTATCAGGCAGCATTTCACCTGCTGATCTTCCAGTAGATTGCAAGGAAATGGGAGATTCTGGTTTGTAAGGTTGGTTCAGTTTGCACTGCTTGTTCTACCACCTCATATGTGGACAGAAGGTTTGGTGCCGAAGTGATTCATTTGATCCTACTGGGAGTGAGGAACCTCACCACTGATGAATGCAGAAGAAGGTGGGTACTGAATAATTTATACAGCTTTTCAGTGGCCTTCATTCTGTTAATGGAGCTACTGAAAGAGCATGGCTCAAAACCAGGATGGTATTACTAGACACAAGTGTTAGTGGAAAGTGCTATCAAGTCACTTAAAGTGACACCGAAGGATTTTCAAGGCAAGAGATATTTGGAGGTTGTTTGTCATTGCCTGTCTCCATTATGGGCTGAAAAAGTTTTGAGAGAACTGTGACTGGCACAAGATCCTTCAGCAGACTTAATGTGGAAGAGCGAGGAAACAATATCAGTTCTCCAGGTTAGAGTCTGCCCTCTTAATCACCATACCACACCAGCTCTCTTACTTACCCCACTGAATTACTCCTTCCACTAAATCCAGTTTCTACCTTCTGGGATAATAAAAATACAAGACATGCATAAGCAGAAATCCCTGAATCTATAAAACCAACATTGAAAAACAGGGAACCAAAATCACACCCTCAAATACCTATAAATATAAAGAAAGCAAATACTCAATATTTGCTTGCTCCTACCTAAATTCCTTAAGCACAGGTGAAAATGTTGCCCATGCTGTTTTGATTTTCCTGCATAATTTAATTTTCAGTAATTAACATGATAACTTACATATTTCATGACATCATACATTTTTTTCTACAGCAGTATTTGTACTGTTAGTAAATTTGCTTGTTTTAAAGCACAGGGAAATAATATATCAATTTTTCCCCAGTTTAGGATACTATTTGTTTTTCCAATTATTCTCATCCTCATGTTCAGGCATGTTTGAGTTTGAAGTGTTCTAAAGAGAATGTTAGCTTACCATAAAAACTGAAGTACCTGGGGCAGTTTATCATAGAGCATATACTGATAGATCTGCCCTGAGGTTTCCCTGAGGAAAATTGCACATGAAACACTATTCCTGAGTTCACCCAGAGTTCAGAATCTCCTAATACATGGCAAAGAAGCCTTTCAGGGCCTTTTTATCCCTCCACAAAGAAACACCCTAAGTAATTTAAATGCCTGAAGCACACTTGAAGTTATACAGAATCACCTGCAGATTAATGTGGTAATATGACTGAACCGGAAATGGTTTTTCATTATTACTATCAATGACTGTTGACATGTGAATTATCTGTAGCTCAGTTTAGAATTTTATAGTTTAATTAAACTATCCAGGGTTTGAATCCAAACAGCTTCTTCTCTGGGGAAAAGGACCCTCTTTGGTTATAAAAAAGGGGGAGCTCTGGATAACCAAAAAGTCTAAGATGGAGATAATGACTCTTCAGGGACAAAAAAAAATATATGTTCAAGGCTGCTGTAAGAGGCTTATTGGGCAAGAACGAGCAAAAAATCTGTCCTTATGGTTAGTCTGATTTTCCAAACACAGACCACGCCATTAACTATTGAGTTCATAAAACCAGAATATGAAACCATTGTTTGGAGTTAATTTATTAATCATAGTTAGACTTAATGGTTTTGTGTAGCATATAAATTTAGATAATGGGCAGCCTCATCGAAATGGAAGGTGGTGGGCTGTGGCACTGCCCCACTGCTCCCATAGAGGCATCCCAGCGACAGGGGGAGGCTTGCAAAGTCCACAATTCTCCCCACCAGCAAGAAGCCTCAATGGGTCACAATAGACCTATGCCATCCAAAAGGATGGCTTATGTCTGAACTGCAGCCAATTGGCAAAATGCTGGCAAAGGTCAGCTCCTTCTCTGGCCATGCCCCTAGCCTGCCTTCACTACACCAGCAACAGGGACCCTGGGATGCTGGAAAGGCAACCAGTGCCACTTTCCAGCACTGGAGAGGGGTGATGGCACCAGCACACCAATGAGATCACTGGTGTGCTGCTCCCAAGAGCGGATAGCCCCTCCCCTTTGGATGGGGCTCTTGGCTTTATCCTCGTTTGTTCCCTGGTGCTGTTCTGACAGCAGTACAAACTGTAATATACCAGCTGAGTGTCCGCTGGGGAAGCAACAACACCAGGATTTGTCAAATCCTGGTTTTACAAATCACAATTAAACTAAGCCATAATTTCACACTATGTTTAAACCATGGCTGTGAAACTCTTTGAAAATGCAAGTATCCATGGTGATCCACGAGAGGAAAAATCCCAACCCCCCCACAGTAAGGTAATACCTTTGTCTGTGTGTGTGTGTCTGTGTGTGTGTGTGTGTACCTACCTACATATGTACCTATTTTTGCTATTAAGTCGTAGATGATGGTTGAATTTACCATGTTAAGCTGTGTCAATCTGACATGTGTTGTCCACCACATATCGTTGGTTCAGTACCCATCAACCTAAATGTTAAGCAGCTTTACATCTGGTGTGAGCAAGGAACAGTGGTAACTTTTGCCTGGAAGCCTGTAGTGGCCCTAACAAGCTCTGCACAGCAGTTTTACATTTGCACCTCAACTGACCAAATGAACATGTTTATGTGGAACAGAGTATAACAATGCAATCCACAAGGGGTATGGAGGACTATTGAAAGTGATGTGAGGGCATGCTGGCACAGGTGCCCACTCAGCTGACATAAGGAGGGATAATATGCCAGCAGCAGGGCACTGTGTGGCTGAGGCATAGCTGGGCCTGGTGCACACTCTGTGTTTTCCATCCCACCCCCCACCCCCCACCGCAGTGCCCTGCAGCACCCTGCCCACACACTTACCTTAGTTCAGACTGAAAGTGCAGGCTGGAAAAAATGGCCTTTTCACTTGAGGCTGAAAATGGCCTTGTGGGAACTACACTTCCCAGGAGACCTTGGGCTTGCAAGGTCTCCTGGGAAGTATAGTTCTCACAAGGCCATTTGTAGCCTCAAGTGAAACGGCCATTTTTTCCAGTGAACAGGCCGCTTTTCCAGCCTGCACTTTCAGGCTGAACAAAGGTAAGTGGAGGGGGGAAACCACGGGGGGCACTGCGGGGAGGGGACAATTTTCCGTCCCCAGGCATGTGCCCGGTGCAATGAGCACCCCCTAGTTGCTCCATCTCTGTTGTGTGGCTTAGCCTTCTGAAACTTTTTTGGAGGCAATGAACCTGTGCTGTGATGGCATCGTCCCCAACTACTGCAAATCCCCCCCCCCAATGGATTGCATTTTTAGAGTCTGTTAGAAAGGAACATTTTCAAGCCAGGATGGGAATGTTACACTTTGTGTGGGAGAAGACTTCCCATCCTTTGTTTTAATGAGAAATTGCTTCAAACACTGTGAAGTTTGGGGAAGTTTTAAGGGAAAGGGAGTGAATACACTTTTCCTTATAGTTTACAGGCACCAGTTATGTGAACCTCTGGGTATAAGCCTAAGACAAAGCTGTATAACATCTAGAAAGTCTATCTTATTTCAAAGAATTAAATACTTTGTGACAAAATGAAATCATATCAAACAGTAAAACACTATCTGAACTATACTTCAAGAGCATCTTCATACCTGTATATAAAATCATTTTATCACTAACATTCCCTTCTATTCTATCCCCCCTGAGATTTTAGAAATCTACTATTTTATTTGTTGAACTTGAAAAGAAAAAAAAAAGTCTCCAGCATGGTTATCTGAGGTAAAATGGAATGAGCAAAGGGGAGGGGGACCACCGCAAAAGATATATCTATTTTTTAATGATTTCATTGCCTATTTAAGCAACTGCCTGCCAAGAAGAGTAATTATGCAGAAAGAACAGGAGAAGGTAATTGGACTGTATCAGAATAGTGGTTTCTGCCCAGCCCAACTACATTGGGCTGAGGAAGCTATTTATCCCATTTTGGGGATGAATTTCACACAGTTCTCTTCTTCAAAATGGGCTCAGCTCATTAGAGTTCCCTCAACTTGGTTTTTACAAAAATTGCTGAACTAGTGATCTTTTTGGAAAAAACAAAGGAGCCACAGCACCCTGGATTGTTTGGGATGGCTTCCTGGAGGGGTGAAATCTCTTGTGAGAAGGCAAATAGGGGAAACCGGGCTCATGAATAACATGTCACACACATTATTAGTGTGCTGTACAGAAACCACCAATGTTCCGTAATCTGGACAGTCCAAGATAGTCTGATATTTTCTAAATCTCAGATACTGACAAGTATACCACAGTTGTGACACAGAGGAAAACAATGGCAACCCACCTCTGAACATCTCTTGCCCCGAAAATCCCACAAAGTTAAATGTGACTTGGTAGCAAAAAAATAAAATAAAATCAGAACATGCATGCTTGAAAAGCCAGCTTTACTGCACTACACAATTAGGGAGAAATGCAATGAGGTAGTCTGCCAAACAGTCACATACAGGCTGGTGAACAATCAAACCGATTTGTAGAAAAATTATCTCCCAGTTCACAATGGATGAACAGGATGAGGGCTGAACTGGCAGGTGTTGGAACATCCCTGATTGTAAGCAGAGCTATGCCACTGATTTCATAAATAGAGCACTGCTGGATCATACTAGTGGTCCATCTAGTCCAGCATCCTGTCATACACAAAAAAACATTTCCAAAGAATCATTTCAAAATGTTTTGAGGCAGGAAATAAAATGATTCCTCCGTGGAGTTCTGCTTTGTTTCCCCCACCGCACCATACATCCTGAAAATATTGTATTTCTAACCTCAAAACATTTTGAATGAATCCCCTTCTAAAATGATTGTTGTTGTTTGAAACATGTTCAAAATGTCTTCACTTGCTGTGCAATCTATTTACTACATTTTCCATCGCTCTGTGTTGTCCCTGAACTTCCTCCTTGACACCATTTTATCACATCGCTGAGCTCACTCCATTGTCACATGCCTGTTTATTTTCATCATTTCTTTTTTTAAAAAACTTTGTGGGGTAATTGAAGCATCAATTAAACGAGGTATGACGTAAGAACCATTGAAGCACTGATCCAACAAGTAACCTCAAAAAAGGGAGTACTCCTAATGGTGGCCATGAATGGTTTCGCGGCAGTGAGTGTGGGCAAACATTGTGGTAAAAGGGGAGGGAATTGAAAATGTTTTTAAAATGTTTTATGTGATTTGTGCAGAAAGGGCCAGTGTCCAACAACCAGTGATGTAGGTATAAATTTTAATGGGGTGGCTTGGGGAGGGGACTCAGGGGGTAGGGCCAAACACCCACCCATCCCTGGGGGCATGGCCACCTCCCCAAGGCCTACCCCCTCAGCTCCGCCCCTGCCTAGCTTCACCCCTGGGCTCCCAGCCAGCAATCCTTTCTGCCCTCCCCTCTGAGGAGGCCACAAGAGACTGCCATCCCCGGCCTCAGAGCAGAGGTGTATCTAGGCAAACTGGAGCCCGCAGACAAAACCTGAATTTGCCCCCCCCCCCGTATGGGCGGTTACTCTCCCCCACCATGACCAAACAATGATTTTTCACACCAACTCACAAAACACCTCCCATCCCCAGCAAAACATACATGGCTCTCTCCCCACAAACTCTCTTTCCTAATTTTGTCCTCACACCAACCCTATGAGGTAGGTTGTTAGCCTGAGAAACAGCTCCAAGCCAGTGCACGTGGGTATTAAGCATGTAAATCTCTCACAAGTCACCCCCAGCAAAACATTTACCAAACAAATGTCAGCATCATCTCTCACAAAACACCTCCAGTGGAATCCACCCCCAAACAGCATCACTTTCAATGGTGTTTAAACTAGGGAGCCCAGATTCTTCTTTTAAATCCACCTTAAAGGGAGAATCTGGGGTTCCCAGTTAAAACAACATTGCAAATGATGCTGTTTTGGGGTAGATTCTCCCCCTCCTTGAAACAGCATCACTTTCAATGTTTAAACTGGGGACCTCACATTCTCCCTTTAAATCCATGCCAAAGGGCATGGGGTGGATTTAAAAGGAGAATCTTGGGAAATATGGGGGGTGCCTGCTGTCAGGGGTGCAATTGTTAAGCTAGCAGCACCAAAATTTTAGGGTATCTTTAGGAGACTATCCTGATGATTCTGCCCAGGTTTGGTGAAGTTTGGTTCAGGGGGTCCAAAAGTTATGGACCCTCAAAGGTATCACCCCATCTCCTATTAGCTCTCATTGGAAACAATGGGGGACGGAGCACCCCTTCTGGGAGTCGATAACTTTGGACCCCCTGAACTGAACCTCACCAAACCTAGGTGGTATCATCAGAAAAGTCTCCCAAAAGATCCCTGAAATTAAGGTGCTGCTAGCCTAAAAGCTGAGCCTGCTGAAGGCCAAAAAACCCCACACTAGAAATACAAAAAACACACAAACAAGCTTAAGAGCTTCAGACATGTAATTGGGGGGGTTTTGAACCCGGGAACTCACCCACCCCTTACCTACATCGTTGCCGACAACAAGTCATAACTGCCAAGATTTTCCCCTGATGTTCCACTTGATATTGGCTCCTGTACTGGTATTCAAAGGGTTTAAGCCTCTGAAGGTTGACTTAGAATGGCTCTGCCTACAACAGTACAGTCAATTAATTTAGACTGTGCTATGTCCAAAAGTTATGTAAAAAAACAAATTAAGAATGATTTTTTTTAAAAAATAGGGTATTTTCCCAAGAAACATGTTTAGATTCAAACGTTTTGCTTTTCTTCTCAAGCAATTTTTTTTTTTGGGGGGGGGGGAGAGTGTAACACTGAAATTGGTGGGAGTTACTTAGAAATAGAGGTGATAGCAAAAATGTTCTCTTCAAGTGACAAAAAAAGTCAATGGGCAGTTGTTTTAAATCGTAGCTGCAACAAAATTTGCATATAGAAAGAATAAAACCTTGTTGTCATTCCAGCTACTGCAGGATCAGCATATTTCTAAATACTAGAGAGGCACATAAGACATATTATGAAGCAAAAATAATATCACATGTTATGACACCATTAATTTAACTAGAAGAGTGCTCGGAACATAAATTAAGATGGTTAATGCTCTCTTAAAATGATCTACATGGAGGGGGAGAGGTTTTTGAAGCAATTCAACATCTGTTTGTTACCAGCAGGGACAGATCTGAAATATCCGTGGCTTGTCATTCTGTTCTAAATCTTAGTCGCTGAATTTTTCTTTGAAATTGTGCTTCTTATCAGAAATATACTGTGAGCCTGAAGACATCAGATATCATCAGATACTTACTGAATATACCTGCTGTAAGCCAGCAAATGGTACTACTGCACTTAATTATTTCCAAATGATATATTCCCTCAAATACTGTTGAACAGTAATGCTCTCTACATATTGTACCAGAGATAAAGTAGCTTAGCTTAGCATTCCAACATCAACAATTTAGATTGCATAAAAGTTGCAATATGCATTAGGGTACATTGATCAGGTGATAGATATGATCTGAGGTTTCCTGGTCCATAACTAGAAAGTAGAAAAATGAGGCATGATTTCATTCAAAAAGGCCCCTAATATGTACTGCTGAAAAGGAAAAACCATAGCTCAGTGAAGTTTCATAATATTTGGAAGCCCAGGATCCACAATTTAATCTTTGGCCTTTCTGACTGAAGACTTATGCTTGGATGCACCAGGAATCGGAAAGGGATTTCCATCCATGGAGCACCACTTTCTCACTTCACACCTCCAGTTGCCCGAATTCTTTCTAAATTGCACCTGGGGTTGGGGGGGAAGAACCCTCAGTATAGTCAGAGCTCTGCAGTGGGAGAGGGACTTGACAATAGTAGCCCACCTTTTATATACAGACATCCTGTGGTGAATTCAACCTTAGGGAAGGAAGTTGAAATATTTTTGAGCCCAAAGGACTTTGGTCCTCCTCCCCTTAGAACATCAATGTTTTATTTAAAAAAAACTGTAGGGCAAAATGTAAGGAATTGCAAAAGAAATCTATAATATTGTTGGGGCTCAAAGGAAAAACAGCCACAACCACAATTTCATTGGAATGGCACAAATCTGCCACTGATTGAGGCCTGGAAACGTATCTGCCAGTTATATTCTATTAGCCAAGCCATGGCTGAGGGATGATGGCAAAACTTTTTTTCCTGGTGTCTCATGGAAACAGAGAACACAGTTATGTTTCACTGTCACTGGCTTCACTCATATCTCATAATATTTCTGTATGGAAGAGGACAAAAAAGGCATGGCAGTTGGGTTGCCTGGAAATTAATTGGTGAAGCAGTATTCCATTTAAGGATGGTCATGCTGGTTGGTGGGTCAATAGTGCACTCTCTCATCGTTTCTTGCAGCTGTGTATATCTTCATGAGTTTCATATAGCTTGCTACATTTTTTAAACAACTGTCTTATTCGGGTTCCAAAATTCAGTTCCTATTCTCATATGGCAGAAATATGGCCCATTGGACATATAAATATTTAAGTATAAACTTAGGCCCACGTGTCCCAGAGGCAATCACATTAATTGTGCAGTTCAGGAAGGGACTGTTCTATCATTCCTCCAACATATTTGCCTCTGGCCTTAATCTCTGGCTGTTGCTAACATGAGTTGGTGGTCCCAGTTTTGTGAATGATTTCATTACATGGTTTACTAAGACCACTGCCATTTGTAAGGCTGGCAGAGTAATTATGTGTTGGCAGAGTAATTAACAAAGCAAAGGTGCACAATATGATAGAAGTGTAGATAAAGCTTTATACAGGAACTAATATATTTGAGAATGAAGAAACTGAAATAGTGTCCTAGATACATCACTAGCTGAGACAGAGACCAAGTATGGAACTCCCAAAAAGCAGTATTTTGCCTTAAGAATCGCAGTCTAGAGGCACAAGGAATGATGCAACAGGAGAGAGGGTGCCGATCTCACTATCCTATCTAAGGCCCCTTCTGCATGAGCCAATAAACCCAGGCCGAGGATGGGAAAAACCCAGTTTCTGGGGGAACTTTGGACGGATCCTGCCCCTAAAACGAGGCTGTCCCATGCTAAGACCCCCAAAATGTTTTTTTAGGATCACGCTATCCATGATTCTTTTGCTTTAAAGTGGGTTGCAGCTGCTCGTGAGCAAACAGCTGGCCAGGAAGTGTTATAATCGGCCGTGCTTCTTTTTGTTTGTAGAGGTCCCGTCTCTCAGCTGCTTAGCCACTCAGGGTCACAGGAGTGTCAGCATGGCTGTGGGGGGGGGGGGGTCCATTCCTGCCTCCCCACGTAGCTATGCAGTGGAGGGAGGTAAGTACAAAAAAAAACCCCATGCCTCCGTGCGAAGGCATGCAAATGCAAAAACAGGAGAGCAGGTTACTTTATACCAATTTCAATCCACTCTGCCTATGCTGTACAGAAGGGGCCTCACTGTTCCCTTTCTGACCCCTACAGGATCTTCTTAACTTCCTTGTTGTACACCAGACATTACCTATCCCAACAATATGATTAGTCCCTGTTGTTGTGAACCAGGTTAAGGGAACTAATGGAAGTATACTGAAATTAACATGGCTAAGTAATTAAATAAACCCTTAAGGATCTCTTTTCAGGCCTTCTACAGGAGATAGATTTGGTTTCTCTAGGTTGGAAGTGTTTCTTCTGTACTGTAGAAAAAGAATGGGGAACTTGTAAAATGTGAAACAGTGGTATATCACTTCTTAGTTTCTCCTACCTTTGGATCCAGTAATCAATGCCCTTTAATTATACTAATAACTAAAAGAAAGAAAACTGCTCCCACCATGAACCCTAAATAAAATTATCCAAGTTTTTATTGAGTCACTATTTGGTATTTAAAAGAATACCAGTCTTTAAGGGTGCCATTTTAAACAGAGTTGCACCCTTCTAAGGCCACTGATGTCACTGTTGGTCTCTCAGACTCCCCAATCATGGCTAATTACCCAGTTAGCTTGTTTTCTTTCAGATCTTTCCTAATATTATTGTAGCATTAATGCAAAGCACTGCTCAGTATTATTGTGTACATATTTCTTCTGAGTACAATAAGACAAATAAATTAGGTAATTGGTGCACAAATCCTAATTGACCTGCTCTGGCCTACGACACCGTGAAATCAGGCAAGGTAGCAAATATAATCATTTTCTTCTGGCTGCAGACTTTACATGCAGTTTTTTTCCTCTCAAAGTGCCATTTAATTTTCAGTTGCATTCAGTTTGATGGAGTTTGTGATGAGTTGTTTGTGTCAACAGACAACAATTGGGTGATTAGCTAATGAGCTATCTGTGCAAATGTAGCTGCTGATAAAAGAAACATGAAAAGGTACTGATATTGTAATTTGGGATAATTTCCATCTATTTTTAAAGCCTGTGCTTCCTCCAAAGAGCTTAGATTGGTGTACATGGGTTGGATCCTACACATTTTTTCCCCAATGGAAAGAGGGGGAAGGGTCCTCTGTGACCACACACACACATGGAGGCTTTGCTAGGGATCATAGGACATGCATTGACAAAAGCCAGGAGAGGACAGAGTTGTAGTATGGGAGAGACGTATGTGAGAATTAGTAAAAAACACTTGTTGGATCCCACCCAAGCATTCTTCCTTCCGCATTTCACGATCACAGCAATCTTGTGAGGTAGGATAAAATAAGAGATAGTAACTTCAGAGGTCATAAAATGTATTAATTGGCATATTTATAAAATGTAAAAATATAAATACTTTTGAGGTCTGCAATCAAGAATAGAAAACTGCCATACCCTATGCTATCTTATAAAATGTCACCTATTCTGAATGAAGAACACAATTTTATGGGAATATTTCAGTGCTGCCCTCGATTTGCCAGTTGTTCCATCAAAAAAAACTGGGGTGGGGGTGGGAGTCTTCAGATTCTCATGTTGTTTATGTTGAATATTTGCTTTTTGGATTTTTGAAAAAAAACCCTGTACTTTGGACATATTTTCCCCAAAATGCCCCCCCACCACCCAAGGATCTTTGTATCTTTGCCTAGTGGTTTATGCTGTGCAAATGGTATGGTTGGCACTGTGCTGTGGTTCCATCTTACAGTATAACAACACTGCTGTTAATACCACTGTGGCAAGAAATACAGTGGATTCCAGATAGGGCAGGGGGTGAGGGTGGGTGGGAGAGACTGTGTTTTACTTACCTGAAGCAATAAAGAGAATGCCATGGACAGCAGCAAGTAAGTGGTGAATTAGGGAGGAGGCTTGGCTTTTGGGGTTGGGAGAGGGTAGGCAGGGGAATGGGGAAGGAGCTACTAGTCCAGACGGGAGTGTGGCTGGCTGCCCATGCATTGCCTCGCATGGTTTGGTCTTTGGGTTGAGGGGAGGGTGGGCAGGGGAATAGGGAAGGTGATGCAAGCAGCCACTGCCCTGTTGGCCCAGCTTGGACTTTGGAGGGGAAGGAAGGGGTGGTGTTGGGGCCAGTGGAGCAGGTGGAGGCAAAGCACAGCTGCCCCACTGGCCCTGTTTGATCTTTGGCAGCTGGGAGAAGGCAGGCGGAAAAATAGGGAAGATGGTGCTGGGGCCAGTGGGGCAGCTGGCCCAGTGTCCAAACAATCAGTGGTCAGGACTCACTTTCATGGCTGGAAGTAAGTCCTGCACACTGATTGGTGGGAAGTGAGTCATCATGATATTCCATCCCTTAGGGAATTATGTGTCAGGATTAAGGGTAAGAATGGCAAGATTCCCATATGATTCTCCCTCATGCACCTGCAGAGGATTTCTACATTCTTATGTTAGGAAGCTCACAGGGGAAATAATGGCTCTTATCCCAAAGCATTAAAAAATGTTTCTTTTTGACAAACAAGCTCACATTCTGAGCCATTTAAAAATGCCGGCTCTAGTCTGCATTCTTGTAAGCTCTCTTATGTCTTTTTTTAAGTTTCAAAGGTTTTATATCAATACATAAAACAAACAGAAACATAAAACATGAACATCCATATTCATACAATTTATATGGAGAGTGCTATTTAAATTTACATTTTTGAATTATGTCATCTTTTCAATATATCTTCATATCTAATAATATATTTATTGTAAAACATATGTTACCTAAATCTTTTTTCTTCTGTTTTGGTTTAACTTTATTCCTAATTTCCAACCATATAACTGAAAAAGACATTCCATTTTTCTTAAAATTCTGAAATTGGTCTATTATGTTTGAGGGATGTTAGTATTGTCATAATAACATATTCAATTCATTTGTCATCCATTAATTCAAATCTGGATATTTATCTTCCACTGTGCTGTGTATGTTAATCTTGCTGCTGTCAACATTTACTTGAATAATCTGCTATATTTATTTGGAATGTTACTTAGTAAGATAGTATCTTTCAGATTCATCTCAAGTTTTAATACTTCTTACATTTCATCATATATCTCTATCCAATATGTTCTTGTTTTCTTTCAAGTCCATCACATATGATAAAATGTTGCATCTGTGTTCTGACATTTCCAACACCTTCCATTATAATCTCAGAGCTTTTGCTATATCGCTAGGTGAGATACACCATGTGAAGATTTATATCAGTTCTCTCTCAATATTTGATATTCTGTAAACTTAATTTCTTTAGTTCAAAGATTTTCCCATTGACACATCTGTATGTTTTTTCCCAAATATTTTGCATCTAGAATGTCCATTCCACATTCGAATGAGGACTGGAGATGATTAAAGAAAAAAAAGGAAGGTCTGGCTGGTTTGCAGAGAAGACCCAGAAAAATAGCTCTGTTTTGCAGGCCCTGGGAATTGCAACAGACTCTGCAGGGCCTGGATGTCACCTGGAAGAGTGTTCCACCAGGCTGGGGCCAGGGCCGTAAAAGTCCTGTCCCGTGTTGAAGCCAGCCGAACAGTCCTGAGGCCCGGGACCACCAGCAAATTCCCCTCCGTAGACCAGAGGGGTCTCCGAGGGCAGTATAGGGAAAGGTGGTCATGCAGATAAAGATTAAAAGTCATTTAATGTAGTGAAGTTATATTCTGGTCTGAGACTATATTAATAAATAATAAATAAAGATCCTGGAAGCTAAGCAAGGTTGATACTTGGAAGGAAGACCACCAAGGAAGATTCTTCAGAGAAAGGCAAGGGCAAACTGTCTCTGCTTCTCACTTGCCTTGAAAGCCCCTTTCTGGGTTTACCATAAGTGGACTGCCAACACTTTTCACACACACAGGCTCCTCCCAGCAGCCCTGAAACTTATTGCTCTGATTTTTATTTTTATTTTTAATTATAGTCCACCTTTCTCACTGGGACTCAGGAGGGATAACACAGAACAAGTCAAGATACAAACAACAGGATGAGACATCCAATAAACAATGCAATAGGCTTTGGATTGTAAAAACCTGGAATCAACCCAAAACTCCAGAGGCAACCAAAAAGGATTATGGGAGTGCATTGCCAAGCTCTGATCCTCAGTTTTCATACCACTACCCATTTATTCAGAAATATAAATCCTCAGTTCATGTATGTATCCCCATACCTCTAGTCATTTACTGCCTCTAGTTATTTACTGCTGTTATGATAGTAAACGATCTGAAGAGCCTCAGAGCATGTGCAGCGCAAAACTGAACTATCCTGTTGGTTTTGATTTCCTGAACTCAAACGCATGGCTGAAAGCCAAAGTGGCACAAGAGGCCCTAGACAGAATGCAGAACATGAAAAGGACACTTACAATGTTATTAGATTCTGAAAACAGCTTCAGTGAAGTCAAGAACATGTGTCTGAAGATTGCAACCTCTAATGTGTTTGCTTATTGAGTGTTCAAGATTTTCACTGTCATATTGCTAGAAAGTCTTTGAAGTGAAGTAATTCTCTAGAGCTGGAATCATCTCAACAAATCACTATGCATAATTCAGTGGTATCTTTTCATGCTTATCACAAATTAAATAAAGCAAAGAGGGTGTGTTTTTTCTCCTACGGCAGATTTGCTGTTTCCCTTCCATCCATACATTTCAGCAAAACAGTTAGAAAATGACAGGTCATTACATGGATGTGCTCACTTTCAGGGAAGATTCTCTTTACATTTGTAAGTTAATGTCTTGTATCTGCCACAGTGTTAGGAAGGCTGCAGTGTCACTTGTGACAATTTTATCAGTATTAATGTCATAAAACGCAAAGCAAATGTTTTATTCTTTCCACACTGGCAATGAAAACAGTACAGTCTGGAACAAAGGGATTCCAATAGCAGGGAAGCCAGTAGAGCTGGACTTTTGATCCTGGGATTTAAGACTGTTCTGCATGCAAGATTTCAGCCTGTAATCAAAGGATGGCATACTGTAGTGACTAGAGTGTTGGACTTTGACCTCATACAATGAGGCTCAAAACTCTGCTCTGACATGGGAGGAAACTTGGTGTGTTACCTTGCGCTTTTCACACTCTCTCAGCCTTACCTCATGTGGCTGTTGTCATGGGAATAAAGCTACAAAGTTCGGCTTTGGGAGTTTGGGGAGGTGGTGCCTGAAAGAGGTTGAGTTTGTGGAGGGGAGGAACTGAGAAGGAAGGTACACCACATATTCTGTCCTCCAAAGCTGCCATTTTCACCAGGTGAACTGATCTCTACAGTCTGGAAAACAGTGGTAATTCTGGGAGAACTCCAGGACTCACCAGGAGGTTGGTAACTATAATTAAAGCAGAGGAGGGAAGAATGTGGTAAAAAAAAGCCATGCTGAGTCCCTATCAGGGGAATGAGCACAGAGTAAAAATACATAAGTATATGAAATAAATATGTAGAACCCAGCACTGTGGCTCAGAGTGGTAAACTGCAGTACTGCTGGTCTCTTCTCAACCTGAGTTCGATCCTGATGGAAGTCAGTTTCAGGCAGCTGGCTCAAGACTGACTCAGCCTTCCATGCTTCCAAAGCTGGTAAAATGAGTACCCTGTTTGCTGGGGATAAAATGTAAATGACTGGGGAAGGAAATGGCAAACTGCACTGTAAACATAGTCTACCTAGTAAATGGTGTGATGTGGCATCACCCCATGAGACAGTGATTACCCAATGGTTACACAGGGGACAACCTTAACCTTTTTTACCTAGAGCACACATATCCATGCACACACGCACACACAATCCAAGGGCATAGCTAAAGCTTCTTCAAAGGCCCAATTCTTGTTTTCTTTGCATGGTGCAAGTAGACAAAATGGAAAGGCACTGGAAACCTGGACAAAGCCCATTCAGCTGTTAGGCCCAGTGTTGAAAGAAGTGGTATCATGGATGCTGAAGTCTGGAATGGGACAAGCGAGAGAAAAAGGTGATAACATATGGGGCTAAAGCAATGGCGGGATTCTAAAAATTCAATAATAAGTTCACCCCCCACCATGCACCCCCCCCCCCGCCACCTGCCCCACTTACCTTAGCCAGTGGAGGAGGGTGGCGGCAGTCTCAGGGAGCCTTCTGGAGGCCACCCCTCTGCCTAGCCAAGCCAGGCTGCTCCGGCTAATGGGTCAGGCCAAGGGGATGGAGATGGGCAGCCGCTGCGGCTCCCTCCCGTGAACCCCATCCCCCCTGCCTTCCTTCAAACCTTGGGGAGGGCAGGACGTGGTCTGAAGGAAGGCTGGGGGCAGTTGCCACAGTGGCAGGCTAGCTCCAGAAGAGCTGAGCCAGGCAGTGCTGGGAGGGGTAGAGCAGAGGGCTCCAAGAGCCTCTGGTTTGGCTTTCCTACCTGCCCAGGGCTCCTGAGGCAGGGAGGAGAGCTGTGCCAGGTAGCATGGGGCGGGGGGTGGAACTGAGGGCTCCAGGAGCCTTCGGCTCAACTCGGTTTTCCTCCCAGCCAAGGGCTCCTGGGGCAGGGAGGAGAGCTGAGCTGGGCAGCACTGAGGGGTGGAACAGAGGGCGGGTTTAACAACTGGTTTGCCCAAACTGGGCCAAACCGGCTGAATCCCACCACTGGGCTAGAGGGATATGGATTTTTAATGGAAGACACCTCATTCTCCTCATGCCAAAGATCCCAAATATTGATTGTGTTGGTCTGGTGTAAAATACTGAAGAGATTTTGGCTATCTGGTTGGTGTACTGCCTGCACCCACTGGTGCTAACACACCAGCCGATACCTTGCTGCCTGCTGGTGCCAGTGACCGATTGGACCTTAGAGTTGTCCAGGCTAATAGTTATGGGAGATTTCTATATCCACACAGATGACAATACCTCTGCACACATTGTGGACCTAGTGCCTTCTGTGGCAACATTAGGATTCTCTCAATTTGTATTAGGTTCTACTCATTAAGCAAACAATACACTGGATCTGATCTCTGGCATGCAATTTTGGTAAGCAAAGGCTGTACCTTGAAGAAGAGTCCATTTTGATACCCCATTTTTCTCTACTGTAAGGATCTCGTTGGCTTACAAATTCCTTCCCTTCATCTTCTCACAATAGATGCCTTGTAAGATAGGTGAGGCTGAGAGAATTCTGAGAGAACTGTGACTAGCCCAAGGTCACCCTGCAGGCTTCATATGTAGAAGCAGGAAAACAAACCCAGTTTACCAGATTAGAATCCGCTGCTCACGTGGAGGAGTTTGGAATCAATTTTTAATAAATTATTTTTGAAAAAATATTTTTAATATATAAGAATATATATAATATATATATATTGGTACAAAAGATTCAATTTTAATATATATTTAATAATTTTACAAAATTTATTATATTTATATATAAACATTAAGTATCATATTCATATATTGAAAAAAAGTATTTATTAAGAGTCCCAATAGGCTAAAAATACTTGTTGGCTGAGGATGCTTCACTGAAGAAGAGCTATTGGAAGCGCAGACCAACACATGTTGCGTTTTGGAGAATTATTTGATACAGCTGAGAATTGTCCATCAAAGCCTTGCCTGATGGCTTTGGAGATTCCCTGACAGGACCACAGATACAGGTGCTAACAATTGCATTTGCGAGTACAGGAGTCCGAAAGCCGGCAATTAGCCGCATAGGCTGCAGAGTTACGCTTCCAGTTACTCAATGACCAGACATTCCGAGCCCCAAGCAATATCGTAGTTTTCTGTGTATAACGTCAGAATACATATGGTATATCATCTATGAAGCAATTAAAAAAGACAATTTAAATAGAGTTTATGAATGCTTCTGTCGTATGGACTTGTACAGAACCTATATGCGAAATAACTGCATAGATTATATATTGATCTATGGATGGAACTTATTGAATATTTACTCACATGGTGGGTTCATGGGTATTATGGTAGTTTATGATTTATGACACTAAATATATAATATGTAGGATGGTTGGTGAGTGGGAATCTTTGTGCGTTCCTCATCAGGCAGCTAGGTATGGTGGCCAGAACTGCATAACTTTGTAAGATTTTTTTTACTAGAACAGAAAAACTAAATACAAGATAACTTATGTTGGCTGGTGAGTGGGAAGAAGAGAAGGAAGCAGGAAAAAGAGAATAGTTTTGGGACTTTCAAAGAGGAAATGCAGAAGGAAAAATTAAATCCTCCTGCGAATCCTTGCTGGTTGCTTGCTTATTATGCATATGATGCAGATTTATTGGTACCCCAAAAATTGAAAAAAAAATATATCCATGTTGTGTTGAAAATTTGGGTGGAAACAGAATAGTATAGGAAAAAAAAGAATTGATAATTCAATTAACCTGAAGGAAAAGTGAAATCAGTATAAGAATTTCAGGGTCATAACAACAGGCATGAATTCAAAGTCATGTTCATTTTAGTCCAATGATATCCTCTCTGTGCACGTACCATCAAGCATCTTTTACTTTTCAGAACCTTTAACAGTGTTAATACTGGTTTTTCTTCTGCTTCCCATAATTGTATCCTTTATCCCCCATTTAATGCATTCCTTTTGCACTTCTCTTGAAAGTGCTGGTGGTGAGGAATACATTTTCTAATAACTGTTTGCCAAGAATGAACTTAATCATAGAACCTTTTTCCAAATCATATTCAGCGAGCCAGCTATCTGATGCTTCCAGAGGTTATGCAGAATGATTTATGGTGATACTATTCTAAAATATTCACATGATTTTTAGCCATTTATTGAATGACCCTGAACAATTTCATAAAGCGAGAGATAATTGAATAAACAGGCAATGGGAAGAAAATAACAGCTGGGTCAGCAAAATAGTTGCTTCCATTCACATGGGGCAGTAATGGGACTGCAGACTTCAAATGTGGAAGCTGCTAGTAATTTTTCTTCCATGACAAACTGAAATAACATCATTTTAGTTTTACTTTAATTTACACTTTGATCATTCCTATTGTGGCTGCTGGAGACCATGAAAAACAAGAGAGATTGTCCTAAAGTACTTTGGGGTCACAGCCTAGCATTTTGGTTAGCTAACTCAGGGCCTTCTTCTATCCTAAGGAAACTTCCTCTGGCTGAAGAGGTTGTTCCACTGGAGGAAGGCTTCATGCTTTGTTGAACAGTAGGATATGGCTTCATAAAGAGAAAACAATTGGCTGTCATGGGTTGTGTGCACTGTGTGGTTATATTCTGGTAGTTTTTGCTTCTAACTTTTCTGAAACACATTGTATTGTGACATGTCTCTGAAGATGCTAGCCATAGGTGCAGGTGAAATGTTAGGAACAAAAACTACCATAGCCACAAACTCCAGGAAACACACAACAGCCAGTTGTTTCTGGTCATGAAAGCCTTCGACAATAGATTAAATCCACTGGTTTGCATACACATCATTGCAAACAGAGCAATACTTGCAAAACCAAACTTTTCTACTTCCCTCCCTAGAAACTGGAAGTCAAGGGACACTCAGAAATGCAGTTGGGGAAAATTGGGGTCTGCAGTGGGAGGAACAGCAGAACTGGCAATTGAATCTTTGGATCCAACCAATTGAAATTTTAGGACATAATTACTAGTGAGTATATCTGCAATCCAGTGAACACTTGTGAATGTGGACAAAATCAAGTAACAGCTGATTTTAAGTATCATGATTCTCTCCAACATGTGGTGTTTTTCTTTGCTGCATTCTTGCAGGTATTCTGGTTGGAATACCTTGTTACCAGCCAGACGTGAGGTGGGATGGGGGAGCTGTTTATAAGAAGCAGTGTCCCTACCTGTCCCCCTTTCTTAAAAAGGTGCCTCAGAAGTACAAGCCTGCAGCAAATCTCCCCCCCCTCCCCAACCCGCCCCACCACACACAGACAGCTTCTTATCATTTTTAGTCAGGAAACCACTCACTAACTTGTCCTGTCAGTTTTTCCTGCCTTTTCCCCTTCAGGGACTGAGGTGCTTTAGAAAATGGTAGCATTTTGCTGAAAGCACTTCCCCTCAGCCCTGTAACACACTGAGAAGGTAAAGGATGCCCATTGACTTTATTCCTTTCCAGATACACCCCTCACTAAGGCACTCTAGAGAAAGATTTAAACTTAAACAAATTAAGGATTTATTAACAGCTAGAGAAGATGGTTAAGGGAAGAATAATAACTTGGAGATGGATTTTGATGAGGCAAATAAGGCAAGAAATAGGATCTCGCATGCTATACACATATATACTCTTGGCACAGAGGTTCAGAGTTTTGTTTCTCAGCACAGGATTGACATGACTTAACAAGATAGTTCAGCTTCAGTTCAACCTAGATGTTATAGTTTCTTAGATGTTTCACAGCTTATACGGTTCCTTTAACTTTACAGATAGTACTGGCAATTGGCTTGTTCACATACACTGACTTGGTACTCATACACAGTACCCTTATACAGCCCACACAGTTCGAAAATCCCTCAAAATAAAACACAAATCCCCTACCAAAACAAATCCCCAAACTCCAAAACCACTGGTATACAGGAATCCTTCTCTCACTAGAAAACATTCCTATCCTGGTTTAAATGTGCCACACAGCTGGTTCTGGTGGGTTTTCCGGGCTGTGTGGCCATGGTCTGGTGGATCTTGTTCCTAACGTTTCACCTGCATCTGTGGCTGGCCTCTTCAGAGGTGTATCACAGAGAAAAGTCTGTTTCTCACTGTGTCTGGTGAGAAGGGAAAGCCGTTTCCGCATGGCCCAAATATGACGCCTTAGGGACGGCAAAAATGCCGTCCCTAAGGCGCCGTTCGCACAGGCGGTGCTGCTGAAACGCAGCAGTGCAGACCTGGCTTCCCTTCACCTCCCCCAGGGCGGCGTCAGGCCGCCCCCAAAAACCTCCCTCCTGGAGGGAGGTTTTTGAAAAACAGCGTGTTCCCGCCAGCGCGATGCGAACGGCGCCGCCGGGAACACGCTGTTTTCCCCGTTGTCCCCACCTCACCTCGTAGTCCTGCATCGCTCTGCCGGACTGCGGAGACCCTCCCTCGCTGTCCTCCGACCCCTGGAGGTCAGAGGGCAGTGTTGGCGGGTCTTAGCAGTCCAGCAGGGAGACGCAGGATGACGAGGTGAGTGTGGGGGATGGGGAAGAGGCGGCTCCATACGGAGCTGCCTCTCCCACGCCGACCTCTGCAGGGGCCGCTTGCATGCTCCTGTGCGAACAGCCCCCACCCCTCCACCAGCAGGATTCCTGCCGGTGCAGGGGTGCCCTTTCCGCAGTGCGGAAAGGGCCTTAGTGTGGTATATTGACCATGTCCCAGGGTGGGGAACCAATCATTAAGTGTTTGGGTGAAACTTGCTATGCAAAGGTGTGGTTGAGTGCATTGTATTGTGGGTGGTGTTATCAGTCCATTTTTTAAGTTCTGGGAGCCAAGCTTTGCTAATTTTCAGAGTCTCTTCTTTCTTATTGAAGTTGTCTTGGTGTTTGTGAATTTCAATAGCCTCCCTGTGCAGTCTGACATAGCAACCTTCTCAATTGTCCAGAATTTCAGTGTTCTCAAAAAAATGTTATGTCCAGTTTTGTTTAAGACATGTTCTGCAACTGCAGATTTTTTAGGATGGTTAAGCCGACAGAGCCTTTCATGCTTCTTAATGTAAGTCTGAATGTCGCGTTTTGTGGTTCCTATGTAGACCTTTCCACAGCTGCAGGGTATGCGATAGACTCCTGCAGAAGTGAGGGGGTTTCTCTTGTCCTTTGCTGAGTGTAGCATCTGCTGGTATCCAGTTTACAAAGGATATGCTAATACAATCACTAATCCTATTTTCCTTTTCCTGCCTTACCTCTGGGAAAGACCACCTCCATTTGAATTGGAATTGTTCCAGAATTGTGATTTCATCAACCCCATCTAAAATGTAATCAACTACTGGACACTCCCTGGGTTTGAACCATCAAGGCAAGTGTCCACCTTTTGGTCTCCTCTGGATGACAAGAGCTTTTTTGTCTGGGGAGATTAGCTCTCACAGCTAGAGGGCCAAATTTTCCTATATTAGGACTGCCTACCTTACAGTCAATCTTCAGCTTCTCATGACCATTCCTCTGCTAGAAAGGTAATTATTACCCATACTGACACCAATCTATTCCAAACCCACTCTTTCCTCCCTTTCTATATCCTAGAACCCACCAATTCTTGTGTGTGTGTGTGTGTGTGTGTGTGTGTTTGTTTTACCCCAATTGCATGCTTGAAAGTTTTTTATTTTTGCTTCTAAACAAAATTGTTAAACCTTACCCTCTGTCTGCTGTGGATTTCTGAGGGAGAAAAACCCTGTATGAACAGGTCGACTGACCCATTTACCTCTTCTTGCGAAACAAGTTCTGCCCCTCGCTAATTCCCCAACCAGAAGGGAGACATTTCAGGTAACAACTTGTGGAGAGCTCCCAACTCATTTATAAGATAGTTCTGAGTGAATGTCAGTAGGGGACACTGAACAACTGTTGAAAAGGTCTCTTCCTTTGACAGCTTCACACCCTCCTCCTCAACTCAGTGAGCTTGTGAGTCTCCTAGTATGTGACTACACAGATGCCACAATAATGAAAGACAAGATAAATCCAAGAACAAGATAAAGACAAGTTACAAGTAAGAGTTGTTCTTACCTGTAGCTGAACTTACCTGTACTTACCTGTAGTCATTCATTGAGTGATCTTCTGTGCATGCACACACCCCTCCCTCCTGCTCTGCTGTGAATTCTTTGGAACTTTAGTTGCTTGAGGTTTCTCATGGTAGCATGGGGAGAAATGAGACAGTAGGGTCCCTCCTCCTAGTCATGTGATAATTTTGGCAGTTACCTGTCTGAAGGAGGGGCACTTCTAGTCTACTAGAAAGCAAGGGTGTTTTTTGCCTAATTATGTTAATATATTTATGTTTTAGAGGCATTGATGTCTTGATGAATGAATGATGCTTTCCTAGTTTAAAAAGCTTTCCCAAGGAGGCAGGGATGAAGGCTGCAAATTATGTTTTGTGTCCCCTTCATATCCCACCTTGATAGGAAGAAAAATGGAGCACTTTGTATGAGCAAAGAGATTCCAGGATAGATCAGAGTAGGCATGCTCAAGTATTCATGTTCCAGATATTTGGCCAGTTTATGCAGGAGATGTGAAAATTCATCACTTGATGTTATGGAAGAATAACATCATTGATCACAGTCAGACTCAACTGTACATTGAATCTGCAGTTCTGCTCCATAATTTTCTATCACTGCTGGAAGGAAATAAATATTATTGTTGGAGCTCTTTCAACATGACAACTGTAGATCAAATTGGGACTGTAATTTCATTTATTGATTATTTATTATTGAATATCAATTATTGAAGGAACTTCTAAAAATAGGGGGGCTTACTCTTCTTTTTTTGTTTTTAAGGATCTGTGTTTAAGGCTAGTAAATAAATGCTTTTAAATCACACCTTGCTTTATTTATCCATGTCATATTGTGTTCACGATGTACTGTCACACAACAAGGCATACAGACTTCCTGCAAGGTTTTGTTAGAGAACCAAACACAGTTTTTCTGTAAAGAAAAATCTTAAAATGTCCATAGGCATTATTTGAAAAAATTATGACCCCTCTTTAGAACTCAGAGTGTTACTCATAAATCCACTTTCAGACACTACAAATCTTCCCTCGGTTTTTAGCTCTGGCTTTTTAGCAAGCATTCTCAAAGAATAGAAACCAGCAGCTTATGGAAAATAGCTGATCAAAATGCAGGGAGATAAAGAGCACATCAACAAGTGCTTAATGTTTATCACAGCAGTATCATCAATAGTGCACAGCAGTGCCTTTGTGTTACCAGGTTTACAGCATGCCTGCCAATCATTGCTGTTCCCTGGTCATATTGTGTCACCATTGTTGTTTTCTTTTGCTGCTGTGATTTCTCAAATCAAACAAGAAACCAAGGGCCTTGTGTTGTTCCACAATTAGCCTAAGGACCATTTGATAAAAATCATTTTCAGATCTTGGTCATCTGGAGATCAATGATAATAACAGGAGATCTCCAGATAACACCTGGAGTTAGGCAACCCTGCTTTGAGCAAGTCTATATGAAAACAGCATTTTCTAAACTATAGCATTAATGGTTGTTATTACATTCCATATTCATTCCCACACTCTGCATCCAAAGCTTGCCTCTAACATCTATGACATTTCTTCCCTTGCCTTTCTAAAACCTTGTAGTCAAAATCAAAGGGCATAACCATGCTATGGAAAGTAGAGAGTGGCACCTCTTCTTGGAAGGCTGAAGGATAGAAACTTTGCCGGGCACTTAACTTGTTGTGTTACTTTCATTAAGCATTCATTTGGTAATGTACTCTATGACCCACTTTCTCCTTATGCACTTAACATAAACAGACTTGGTCACAATGATAACTTTTTAATTATTTGTCACTTTGAATCTTGTATGACTCAGAGGCTCATTAAATTGGAAAAGAAGAACATTAGCCTGAGGACCTTTGTGAGGTGAAGTGACTAAAGTGTATAATACCCAAACTGTAGTGAAGTGTTAGTAAAAGTGTTTGCATTTCCATGGAAAGCCAGTTTATTCATGCATAATTTTTTAAAAGCCATTCACAGGAAGTAGGATAAATAGTTGACTTAAGAATGTATACTATCTGGTGTTAAGTTTTCACTACTGTTGCTAGCTCTGGTGGGAAATCCCTGGAGATCTGCAGGTGAAGGTTAGGAAAGACAGATTTTGAGGAGTGTTCAATCAGGATATGATTCCATTTTATTTACCCTACACCAATGATGGCAAACCTTTTAGAGACCAAGTGCCAGGGGCGGAGCAAGGGAAAACTGCATCCGGGGCACGTGTGCGCCCTGTGCCCCTGCCATGCCCCTGTCTGCCCCCGCCCTGCCCTGGAAAGCCCCGAAACACCCCTGTCATACTCCTGGAATGCCCTTGCCATGCCCCCACAGGGGCATGCGCCCAGTACATTGCGCACCCCTTGTCCCCTTGACACTATGCCACTGCCGAGGGCGATGGTGTGCGTGCCCACAAAGAGGGCTCTGAGTGCCACCTCTGGCACCCGTGCCATAGGTTCACCACCACTGCCCTACAAAGATGTCATTTTCTTTCGGAAAGAGAAAATAGTAGCAACAGGATTCAGGATCAGGTGCACCCTTTACCTCATTCAGAACAAATTTTCTGTTTCCTAAAATTTGAAAGCTATGCTACTTGCAAATAGTGTTAGACTTCCAAACAAAAAATACACATGAGAAGTTAGCTCTGAACTATTTTATTGCAATGAATCTTCTAATCACATTTATTCTTGCATTTGATCTTAGAATTATGGAATGTGGCCCAAATAGATAAGGAAAAAATATTAATTAGTTGATCCTTTGTTCTAGTACAACAGAAGCATTTTCAAAGGATTTGGTTGTGGGCCTGGTTTAAAAGATGAAGGGCTTCTGTCCTTGTAAGAGGGGCTTGGTTATGGATTATTTCTGACAAGGTTATCTTGCATTATATCACAGCTTGTAGTCTAGAAAAAATGCATGCTAAACATTTTTTAAATTAACTCTTTTACAGTGTTAAGGATATGCCATTCGGATTTGGAAATGTCCAGAACTCATTTAATAATGTCATGTTCTGAATATTCTAAATCTGAATTTTACCTTACTGAGCTGCAGGCATTTCAAATTACTTCCAATATATATTATTAATTATTACTTTTAGTGATCACGTGTGCATTATACAAAATTACATCTCTCCCCAATGTTACACGGTTTTTGACCCTGCAGTTTAGAATTGTTTTCTTCACAATCTCTTTTTGTCTCTCTTTCCCCATCTCCCTCTCCCTTTATCTAAGGATCACCCCTTTGTTTGCTGTTTAGACTGCCAGACTTCCACTCTTTTCCTAAACTTTGCCCTCTGTGCTCCCATCCACTGGGGTGATATCAGTGGCAAAATTGTCAAGGTTTTTTTCACTGATAGTGCCTGACCTTTTCCCTGGAGAAAATGGTTGCTTTGGAAGGTGGATTCTATGAATTGTACCATGCTTAGATCACACCCCTCCCTAAACTCCATCCTCTCCACAATGCTTCTGTAGGGGAATCATCTCCCCTTGCATTGTCTATTTTATGTGACGCTATGCTCTCTTTGACATAGAGGGCAACACCACCCCCAATATGCCCTGTCCTATCCTTCCTGTAGAGCAGGGGTCCTTAAACTTTTTAAACAGGGGGCCAGTTCACTGTCCCTCAGACTGTTGGAGGGCCGGACCAAAAAAACTATGAACAAATTCCTATGCACAAATGATTGTAAAATGTTTGATTTCACCTTTCAGCCTTTCTGTCATGGTCTATTTTTAGAACAGTGACCAAAGTATGTCAAGTACAGGGTGGGTTCCAAATATTGTTGGGGAGGCTGTGGAATACCTTCCCTTGTAAAAAAAGCAGAACTTTCCCAATGAAGCATTCCATCTAACCCAGGATCAGGTATCTTCCTGGGTTCTTTCCTCCCTAGCAGCCAGCAAGCGATTCGCCAGCCTGGCTGATGCCAATGGGAGTGAGGCAGAACAGAAAGCCTGAGATCAACACATGGAGTAGCCGAGAGGGAAGAGCGGAGCAGGCGTTGCCACGTGTAAGGTTTCTAACTCTGGGTCAGAAAATTCATGGAGATTTGGGGGTGCAATCTGAGAAAGACAGGGTTGGGGTGGGGAGCCCACCGTCCAAAGTAGTCATTTTCTCTAGGAATTGATCTCTGTCACCTGGAGGTCAGCTGTAATTCTGGGATATCTCCAGGCCTCCCCTAGAGGTTGGCTACTCTTACATAGAGGTAATATCCACAAATATGTCTCCTGCCTGTGATCAGCAATGTTTAGAAAGCAGCAACTCCAGTCACAGAAAAAGAGCAGATCTGTGGGTATTGCCTTGTTGCATAGGCTGGTTGGGGAGAAAGGAGCCCAGGAGCCCAAGGGAGCCGATCTGGCAGACCCTGAAGGCCGCGGGTATATCCAGAGCTCTGTTTTCCCTCCAGCAGATCCAACAGTCAAAGCCACGGAGACCCGTTGCCCGCCTACCAGCTGGTCCCACAGGGTGGGGGGTTCACCTTGTTTGCTTTCAGCTGGCCTTGTTGGCAGGGGCAGAGGTGGGTAGCCCCATTCTTGGGTTGTGGGGGGCCTGAAGGCAGACAAGCAACTGCAAGCACAACAACCCAGTGGGAAACCCTCCTGTGCCGCCAGACCCGCGCCCCATATCAACGGCCATTGGGGCTGGTTCCTCCTCTCCCTCGAGCCCCACTGCACATGAATGGAGCCATTGCCGCCATGCCTGGCGGGCCGGATAAATGCCTTCAGGGGGCCACATTTGGCCCCCGGGCCGTAGTTTGGGGACCCCTGCTGTAGAGCTTGTAACATGGGATAACAGCATCCCACTGATTCTCCTCATTCCACCATGTCTCTGTGATGCCCACTATATCAATGTCCTCCTTCAAAACTCTGTACTCCAGCTCCCCGATTTTAGGTCGAAGGCTTCTACTAATAGCATAGAGAAACTACCGTGTTTCCCCGAATATAAGACAGTGTCTTATATTAATTTTTTCTCCCAAAGATGCACTATGTCTTATTTTCAGGGGATGTCTTATTTTTCTGTGTTCTGTTCGTCAGGCACGTTTCCAAACAAAAACTTTGCTATGTCTTACTTTCGGGGGATGCCTTATATTTCGCACTTCAGCAAAACCTCTGCTATGTCTTATTTTTAGGGGATGTCTTATATTCGGGGAAACAGGGTATCACTTATCACATGCACATTGCTATGTTTGCTATGTTTAAAAGTAAGTTCTTGCAAAATGGCATTTTAAAAAATCCGTATCAGAAAGAGACTTCCTCAGAATTCCAAAGGAGCACATGGCTCCTGAATAAAAGGAGAAATTTGACTTTTAAAATCTTTTTTCTTTTCTTTTTTTAAGGAAGAGGAAAGTGGATGGCAAATGGAGTGAATGGGCTTATGCACTGCAGTGGCTATATACAACAGGCTTTAGAAAACAGGGTTCCCTCAGGAAATGGAAAAGGGATGAATGCAGCCTACTGGCAGGGATAATTGTGTTGCACAAAAAGGGAGAAATTAAGAAGTTACCCATGTGACATGCCATCTGTGTCTGTTTCTTGTTATTTTTGCCACGTGCATCTGTTCCTATTCAGCTATAGGGCAGTACTTTATCATCATTTCTAGGCTCTCAATATCAGAGGAGAATTTTTTTTAAAGTTTAGACTTTTTTTGCAACAGCCTCATCTATCCCTAAACCTATGATTAAACCAGAAGTTTCATTGTGAACTAGCCAAAAGGGAAAATGGGAAATGGGGTGGGGGGGGGGGATGTGCTGAAACAAGGCACCAAACACTTCATTTGACAACGTTTGAGAGACTTGACAAGGTTTGCAGAACTGAAGCCCCGGATTCCAGCCTGTTTATACAATGCTTATGAAAGGCAAGACTAAAATATCACTCTTCAGAGTTACTGCCACTGGGATGAAAATAGGAGTCTAGCAGGTGCAGTCCTGCTGGAAATATTTCAGTGAACCAAAAGAGTTCAGATTGCTGAGTGTCCTTGAAAACTGAACCTCAAATTGCCCTGAAATTGGCTGCCTCACCTAAAGCTCAACTGGATCCCAGTACTCCTTGTGGCTGTATCTCTAAATGGTTTGTGGGTCATTTAGAAACAATATTAAAGAGCTGTCAAACAAAGTATTTTTTCTCCACTTCCTCAGGGGGTTGAAAATGTCAAAGTCCAGGTTGGAAGGAGAAAGCACGAGAGCTTTATGTTCTGTGTCGTATTTACTTCCTTTGCCAATATATGGCAGAGCACAATTGGAGACACAGGGTAAAACCAGTGGCATACCTGCCAGAGGGACATGTGGGGAGTCACATGTCCCTGGGCACCACCAATGTAATCGGGGGGAGGGAATCACCCCCCACACACACACCTGCGGTGTTCGGCTGGGCCTGTTGTCACCCCTGCATCTGTACCGTCTGTGCCAGCAGGGATGAAAGGTTCCTCCTGCTCCTCCTGGCTGCTGCTTAGGACAATCCTAAGCAGCCCAGCACCCAGCAATGCTGAGGAGGGTGTGTGTGCATAACAGGACAGAAAGCAAGGTCCCCTTTCCCTCCCCCACCTGTACCCTCCTCAGAGTTGCTGACTGAGTGCTGGGCTGCTTACGACAGTCCTAAGCAGCCCTGCACTAAGCAATGCTGAGGAGGGTGTGTGTGCATAACAGGACAGAAAGCAAGGTCCCATTTCCCTCCCCCACCTGCACCCTCCTCAGAGTTGCTGACCGAGTACTGGGCTGCTTACGATAGTCCTAAGCAGCCCTGCACTCAGAAATGCTGAGGGTGTGGGGTAGTGGTAGGGGAAAACGGGACAGAATGTGCTGGTGATTTGGGGGTAACTTAATGTAGAAATCATGAGGATCCATGAGGATCCACGTTTTTCAAGCAGGTTTTTGCACCACTGTGGTGCCATGGAGCATGGAATGCGTGATTGTTGTGCTCAGACATGTGGCTAAGAGCTTGAGCTGTAATGTGCAGGTGATTTGGGGGTGACAGTGCAAAAATCATGAGGATTCATGGTTCATTATGCCTTGCTTTCCTCAACAATAAGGAATCTTAAAGCAGCTTACAAACTTCTTCCCTTCCTCTCACAAGATGCCTTGTGAGGTAGGTGGTACTGAAAGAGTTCTGAAAGTATTGTGACTACCACAAGATCACCCAGAAGATTTCATGTGGAGGAATGGAGAATCAAACCCAGTTCACCAGATTATTGTCCACCAGTCTTAACCACTACACCTTGCTGTCTCTCCATCTACCATCAATACCTTCTCCTGATGATTATATTGTCCAGCTCAGTATCCTCATATAGGCTTGTCAACAACTTTTTTTCCACATTGATATTGCTTCTGTTCACTGTTTCAGTGCCAGTCCTGCAAACATCAAGCTTCCAATGTTCCTGTCATCCCCTAGTTCTTGCTTTGTTGTGCTGATGCTGATAATGTCTTTCTACAGTTTTTTATTGCTTCCCTGGTCTCCTCCGGGACTTTGGAACTTTGTTACATGAATATCTTCCTATTCCAGCTTCAATAGTATTATTGTGACTTTCTGATTGATTTTGGGCAAACATCCAGTAACTCATATTCTCAGTCCAGTTCCAAAAAACAACAGCCCCTGTCTCAGCATGTCTTGCCAGCATACTTTAGGGTGCTTTCTCTCCCTCTTCTTTCCAGTGTGAGGCATGGATGCTCTGATATATACAATCTACTCTTTTGCCTCTGCACAATTAGTTAGCAGATCACTGAACTGAAAAGTTTCTAAAAATGCTTGTCTCTTCTTGCAATTAATTTCAACATGTTCAACAGTTCCTGTGTGTGTGTGTGTGTGTGTGTGTGTGTGTGTGTGTGTGTGTGTGTGTGTGTGTGTGTGTGTGTGAATTTTATTGGGTGGCATTTTTCAAGTCTGAATCAATGTTAACAGCCTACACAAACCTCACCTCCACTTAAGCACACTAGTCTAGGAAATCATTTTCCTGTATCAAAAGTAGACCACATCTGTATGTTTCTGTAATGCTGGTTAGTAGGATTTTTCCCATGTTAAATACTGAAGTCAAAAGTAAATTAGCTCCTTTAATGCCAAGAGCAAGCAAAGGTTTCTAATGATCTCCTCTACTCATCTTCAAGGGGAAAAATCACAACAAAAATCAAACAAGCAAAAAGCACGAGGCAGCCAATGCAGCAGTTTAGAAACCAACATTAACAATTTATTATATGTAATTTAAATATTAGCCCCAGGCATCTGTGCCCAGCCTGTCCTTTGTACCAAACATGCATTCCAAGGGGCCTTTTATCAGTCATAAGTCATGTTGATGCTGCAGTGATTTAACATAACTGACTGCAAATGGATGCATAAGATTGCTAAGGTCTTCTGAACCCATCTGCCTTCTATTGTCCTATATAATATGATCACTGGGACTCTAAGGATGCCATTTAATTTCAAGCATTTTTAGGATATGGAGCTACTGTTGTTGTTGTATTTATTATTATTCATTTTAAGGCCTGGAACACTTACAGTGCAATCCTAAATAAAAGTTTCATCTTCTAAGTCCATTGATGTCAATGGGCTGAAAAAGGTGTATCTCTACCTAGATTTGCATTGTTAATATTCACATTATCTTATGGTCATCTTTATATCCATATATTCCTTCTCTATCCCCATAATGTACAAAGAAAGATTGGGGGGTTGATTTTTAGCAGGAAACCAGGGTGCATGGATTTAGGTTAACACAGATCCTAGAACTTCACTCCATTGTTATCATATTTTAATTTAAAGAAACAAATTGTAAACTCCTCAGACTGTAAATATATATACTTCCATATGTCCTTTTGTGCCAACTATGACCATTAGGCAACCATCTGTTGGCTATCCCACCATTTAGGGTGACCCGTTGGGCAAGAAACTAGAGCTCAAGTTTTTTCCATCATGGCTCCAGATTTATGGAATGGGCTTTCTTAGAAGGTAAGTGGGTTCCTCCTCGAATATTTTTAGAAGGTGATGCAAGGCCTGCCTGTTTATTAAGGCTTTTGAGGAGGACTGAGCGGCAGGGATCTTTTAAGGTGTTGGTGGGGAAGGTATTTTAAGTTAGGGGTTGGCACAGTTTTTTATTGGTATTTTTCAGTTTTGGGTTAATAGCCCCAGATATTTTTTTAAAAAATCTGGAAAAAAAAGTTTCCCAATGTCAGGGGTTTTTTTCCTGTTTTTCATTTGCTTTTGAAGTTTCAAGTCTATTAGTCGTGAATCCAAAAAAATCCTACTACCTCCAAGCTCCCAGTGGAGCTGAGAGGTACCAATGTTGGAGGTGGATCCAAAGTGGCCTAAATCATGCTTTTTGGGTGGGGGGGGGCATGATTTGGGATCCATTTTTCAGATTCCTTTAATCTGCTGCCTTTTGGGTGTAACTCTCCTTCAAATGCCAGTATTGGGGTGGGGGTCTGTTCAGCTTTAGCCAAATGCCCACCCCTGTTTGGGGTTTAAATGAATTTTTAAAAGTATCATTGTTAGCCACTGTGAAGAGAATAACTATTTCGCTTACATATTGCTATGCCCAAACAGACTCCATTTTGACTGCTGGAAAAGCTTATTTAAAAAAATTGTTTTCTGTCTCTCTTTTTCACATATCTTGGAAGCAGGTGTTTGCTATTTTTAGAAAGGTAGTACCATCCACCAAGGTCAAATTTCTCATTAAAGGAATGGAACCATCTTTATTATGTTCAGTTGCATCTGAAAGGTCAGCTAAAGCTCTAATTGAAAGTTTCTAAAGGGAGGGGCAACTTGCTCACCTTCCTGAGATTTCTCACTAACTTGATACCTGATTGGTTCATTGGTAATTATTTGATGTGGCCAGCTTATGCTATAAATTAGTCCCATCAGAGTCACCAGCTGTGTTCTCATTCTCTTTTGTCTTTTTTGCCTCCACTTTACTTGAAGAACTTTGCTCATGTACTGAGGATTCCTATTACATTTTCTAGCAAGACTTTTTCTTAATGAGTAAGTGTACTCTATTGCTTTGTTGTATATCTGAAAATCCATGCTTTTGTTTTCACTGCACATTTTTAAACCTTTTAATTTACAACCTTTCTTTTAATTAAATAAATTCTGTTTTGTGTTTAAGTACTGGTTCAGAACGAAGGGCGTGGCATTGCTGCCTCTCAAAAAACCAGGTTGAGGTCTTTGACAGCCACCTTGAAGTAAGAGGAATGGAAGAATACAAATATTTTTAATAAACCAATACATAAGTGGGAAAGATTACATGCCTGAATCCTTCTCCAGAGCAAAGATCTCTAAAGTGGAAAAATGGCATGTGAAAGAAAATGGATTCAGCCTAAACTTCTGGAATGTTTCCCCACCCCCAATGCAAAAGCTTGCAAGCTGCCTACTGAGTACAGGAGCCTTAGCCTGCCATGATGAAATGAGAATGATTGTGTTGAAAGTATTGTTAACCAGGGAGATCAACTTTTTATGAGCTATTTGCATTGGGTAAATACTAATTGTTGTAATCACTGCATCAAAATACATCTTGTAAGAATAAAAGCAATATATAATTTGAACAGCAGAAACCAGGATGTTAAGTTAGAGATTTGCATGTTTATTTTGGTAGCGTAACACTTCTGTTGGCATTTTCTTATTACCTGGAACTGTCAGAAAGATTATAAATTATTCTGCTTGAAATGGCGAGTATGACAAGTGACTGTATACAATTAAGAACCGTGCAAATATAGCTCTTTATTTACACAGGAACAATTATATAATTATCTTGGTGTAAATAAACTGTGTTTGTGTAGTAAAGCCCATTTTATGTTCTAATAAAATGAGCTCGAGAAAGGGAGGAGGGGGATCAGGGGCTGGTGGGCATGAGGCATTCTTGGTCCACAGTTACTCTACCTCCCCTTCCCATCTTCTACCACTCTGATTCCTGGGGGGAACCTCAAGCCCTACCCTCAGGGCTCAGGTTGGCTCGCTGGCATATCCCTTGATATTCTGTCCCACCTCCCACACCAACCCCCTCACACTGTGCCTTGGTGTCTCCCTCAGACACCAAACCCCACCTGTTGCTGGGTGTGTATTGCCAATTTACTGGCCCCACCGTCTCCCCTTTCATGATGGTTTGGCAAGCTCACTGCAGGCAGCCACCATGTTGCTGTTTTTTCTGCCCACTGATGGATCATTCCCCACCCTTGTTGATCAGCCACTTTGCCCAAGGACATCACTTCCTGGCCCAGCTTCTCTTGCCATCATTTCTTGCTGCAATCAGGTGAGTCACGGGTGCCAGGCCTGGCTTGGTCTTTGGGGGATGGGAGAGGATGGGTGGGAGAGTGGGGAGGCTCATGCCAAGTCCATCATGAAGGGCAGTTTGCTGTCCATGCCCCACCAGGCTTCTTGGTTGGGGTGGAAGGGGGATGCACTTCCAACTAATTGGTGTGCACGACTAGAAGTGCATCCTGCATGCTGATTGGCTGGAAGTATGGTTGCGACATTCTAACTCTTATTGAATTATGTCTAAGGAGAATATGATAGGAAAGTCAACTGAGAAAGGTCTGTCTGGTTCACCTCTGCATGTAGTGGGGTGGGAGAAAACAGATCTCAACAGGTGGGCGGGACAGGAGGAAGCAGTTTTTTGTGGTGCAAGGTGTTATCCCTGCTTGGCATTTTGGTCCACACAATTTTTTTTCTAATCAAGCCTATACAGATGCAGTTACCTTATACTTAATCAGACTATTGGTCCATCAAGGCCAGTTTTCTACTCAGGAAGGTAGCAGCTCTCCAGGGTCTCAAATGTAGGTCTTTCACATTACCTACTACCTGACTGGGATGAGGAATGGTATATACTATAGCCCAAGCCCATCAAATCTCAGAAGCTAAATTGTGTTAGTACTTGGAAGGAAGACCCCGGCTCTTCCCTGCCCCCACCTGCTCAGGTGTTTCCTTGCTTGCAAGCAAGGAAATGCCAGACAGAGCAGTTGTCTGCTTTTTGGGTTTCCTTGCATGCAAGCAAGGAAAACCCAGAGCAGCCAAGGGCTGGGGCTGCTGTGGGCTTCCAGGAGGCGGCGGGATGGGGGGAATGATCCAGTGGGGAGTGGGCGCCCTGGCTTTTCCCTGCCCCTGCCTCCTCTGCAAGCAAGGAAACCCCAAAAGCAGGCGAATGCTCTGTCTGGCTATTCCTTGCTTGTAAGCAAAGAATCGTCAGAGCAGCCAAGGGCAGGGGCTGCTGAGGGGGTCTGGGAGGTGGTGGGGGGAGCGATCCAGTGGGGAGTGGGCACCCTGGTTCTTCCCTGCCCCTGCTTGCTTTGAAGTTTCCTTGCTTGCAAGCAAGGAAACACCAGACAGAGCAGTTGCAAGCAAGGAAATGCCACAGCAGCCAAGGGCTGGGGCTGCTGTGGGGATCCTGGAGATGGCGGGGGGCGGAGCGATCCGGTGGGGAGTGGGCACCCTGGCTCTTCCCTCCCCCCACCTATTTTGGAGTTACCACCGTAGATTTATACACGAGTCAATAAGTTTTCCCATTTTTTGGTAGTAAAATTAGGTGCCTCGACTTATACACGGGTCAACTTATACACGAGTATATATGGTAGTTGGGACAGATTTTTGCTGAGATTCTTCAGTCTAAGATGCTGAACATTGAAATTAGGCTCTTAATATCAGATTTTGTGCTCTGGGAAACAAACTTGTTACTGTTTTGAAAGTTAATGAGAAACTAATATAAATGCTGGAGAATTAATATAATACAGAGGTTTATATAATAGAAAGAATATACTTGGGACTGAACCATTACATTATCCCAGTACCTTGATTATGACCTAAGAGTTTACAGTTCTCCATGATGCATAGTTTGTATTTTGACAATGTATTTGCCCAGCATGTAAGGCAGTGGGTATTGGACTGTAGTTGACTTCATGGTGCTTTTACCACACAAATAAATAACCATAATTCTCCTGTCATGGTCATGTGCTACCCTCCTGCCAAATGTCCTACAAGAGATGCCAAGGGTAATTCATTGTGAAAAGACAGGTTGTTTTGTTAGAGTTTATTGCAGTTTTTGCTCCCAGCTTTGCTGACCTTGACGAAAGTGTTCTGAGAGTAGATAATTACAATTTATCTCTCCCTCTTCAAGAAAGAAGCTTTGCTATGTTGACATTTTTACACCTGGAGGACAGCCACTCTCCAATGAACTGATAATAGATATCAGCTCAGCTACATTGTTCCAATGTCTTATGGCTTCAAAGACAAAAATCCTAAACGGAGTTGGGAAAATTTTGAAAAATGTGTCAGGACTTAGGTACTAACAGTGGAATCTGAAGGATTTGTGAAGGGGAAAACATTTAACCAAGGGCCTCCTCCCATTTGCTTTTCCCAAGCCAACACTGAAATAGAATAATATGAAACCTGTCTTCAATAAATAGTTCTAAAATGTCTGCCAAAGTTGAGAATCCTCAGTCAATATTCAAGATCTGTAACTAATAGTGCAAGATGTACACAGAATTACTAGTAAGCAATTGTGCTGTTGTCCAGATACACATCACAGAAAGAAACCAGACGTCAGTAAGTTAGGGTTTAATCACATATATACTTGAATGTGTAATTAATCTCAGTACAAGTTGATTCTAAGAACTATTGGTGGGATATAAATGGAATCAACGTCTATAGGATCTCTGATTTATCCTACTGGCAAGAGTCAACATGATACAAGAAATACACAATCGTCTGATTCTTTTTTCCTTCTGTTTATCTGTTGCTATTTCCACTGTAGGAAAAAAAAACATACAAGTGAATAGTTTCAGAGAGGGTGATTTAGATCCTTAGAGTCATGCAAGGTATTTTAAAGTTCTTCTCCCCCAGCACCATAGCCACAAACTGATTCACCACTCCATCATCGTGCTTAACCTTTTCAAAAAATGGGAGTTCCTATTCATGGATCTCTTGCATCTCTTTTACTTGCTTCTCAATCTATAAATCAAGACTGCAGTCCCAATTCTGATAGTCACTTTGGCAATCCACTCTACACATGGATCATTTTTGAACTATGGTCACAATGAGAAATATCATGGGTGGCAACCTACCTTAGAAAGTTCTTCCAGTCTACAGAGACTTCTCCAATTTAAATGGCTCTTCCATTGAACAAAAAGATACTCAAGTTGTAGGAAAGCAGCTTCAGCCAGATAAAGGCTTCGTGCTTTGCTTAGTGGAATGGTAGGATACAGGTCAATAATGCCATGATACACGAATTGCAAGATAATGTATGTGCAACTCTTCAATACAACACACACTTCATATGCAGAATTTGGTCTCTGTAGCTTTGCAACTCAGATGCAGTATGGAAATCAGGAAAATGTGTATATGTAGTCATGGGGATTAGATTGCTGACACTAAACGTTATTCAAATTGTTGAGAGAATTTCATAAAATGGACAATGCCTACAATCCTAAGCACTCCTTCTAAGAAGCCAGTTCTGTTGATATCAATGACACTTATTTCCATGTAAATGTGATTAGGAGTGTGGTGGAAGGCTACTTCTACAGCTACTTATATAGGGAGAAAAAAATTACCCTGGATTTGGTTGACAATAAATAATACATCACAATGCAAATAGGATATTGCTTTGAAGAACAAATACTTGGAAACACTTCATATTCTTCTGCTGATGCTCACTGTTATCTTCTCAGTGCTTTTACTTTCAGTTATTCTGCTGCCAGCTCCTTTTGCTGCTCTTTGAGCTTCTCCAGAAATTCAAATTTCAGCCTTGACAAATTTAGCTGAATACCTCATACGTCAAGGACCACAAATGCGGTGTGAAATTTTCATCACAATGATTCAGTGCTGTAGGACAGTTTTAAGCAGATGAAAGTGCTGTTTTGGCAGCTACTGAATCCCAATTTAAAGGGAATTGTGGAGGTGACATTTGCATTCTGTGATGGCAAAGTTGTGTCCTGCAATAGTAAGAAAACTCTCTGGAATCAGCATTGTTCTCATGGGTCTGTTCCTCCTTTAGCCAAGAGAGACTCTATGCTCTTGTGGTATTTAGCATAGCTGTTTATTCCTAACTGATCATGAGGACTATTGAAAACATTGTGCAGTGCAACAGTGATTGAAATATGTCAAGAAGCATCGACCCATGAAGGAGAAAAGCTGGAAATAAAATAGCATCCCAACCAATAGATTTAGTGATAGAGGACACAGATTTATTAGGCTATGGTTAATGGATTTTTTTTTGGTAAATGATCGTATTATTATGCTGTTATGTGACGTTTAGTGATATTCTTTGCCCGGTGTACTATTGTTATCTTGTTTGTACTGTCACATTTTATGCTATTATGCTATGTTTATTGACATTTTATTGGTGATGTTATACTTATGATATTTTTACTATGTGAAATGTAATGATTATTGTTATTTGCTGCTTCTATTGCTTATGTTTATTGATGTTCTTAATATTGTACCTATTGATGTTTTGTTGATTGTCTATGACCAATGATGTTCGTTGTTTATATTATTGTTGTTCACCGCCCTGAGCCATACAGGGAGAGCGGGTTATAAATTGAATAATGAAATGTAAAGAAAAGAATGTGTGGAGAACTAGTTTCTGCTTATGGCTTTGAGTAAAGGCAAACAATTATGTTCAGAAAGCATATGGCTTATCTTTATTTTGCATCTACTAATTGTTTGCCCCCATAGCAGAAAATATTGTATTTGAATTTTTTTTGACATTTATATGAATCTGTCTCTTCTACCAAATCAAAGTAATCCTTGTATAAAATCTATTTTTCCTCTTCAGTGGTTATATTATCAAACTGCACCAAAAGAAGTACAAAGAGATACAGGCCCTTTCCGCACGGGCCAAAAACAGTGCCCTAGGGACGTCAAAAACTCTGCGAATGGCAGCGGCTGGAAGGCACCATGTGTAAGGTTGGGGGTTAGTTTCTGCTCCGCTTCCCTGACCTTGGTGAATTCCACGTTCTGGGCTGCGTGCCCGGGATGGTTGCTGTCTTTAACCTTGCTGCACTTATCTTATGCGTTTGAAGCTTGTTTTTCGCTCTTCCGTGGGAATTGCGCTTGGGAGTTCGGGGAGGGGCTGGATTGTCCGTATAAGCGACACCTCAAGCCCGGGAAAGTCAGAATCTGCATTGCGTGTATTGTGATCATTGAAGTTTATGAAATAAAAGAACTGAAACCAGTTGCTATATTTCGAGTCCTTTGAGGTTCCTTACACCATGTCCCCCGCACCATCCCTGCAAGCTTACCTCGTTTCCTGGCTTCCGGCTTGTCGCAGAGGCCAGGGGGGCATGTCCAGCCTGTGGGGGCATGTCCCCTGGCCTCTGTGACGAGCCAGAGGCCAGGGGACAAGGTAAGCTTGTAGGGACAGCGCAGCCTGTGCGAAGGCTGTGCTGCTGCCTGCCACCCTCCCAGGACCATCCATGCAAACGGTCCCGGGGGTGTGTGTCGGCGTCGTTTACACCGACACCCCCCGCACCATTGTGGTGTGGAAAGGGCCACAGAGAGAGTGGGAGTAGAAAAACAACATAGTATCTAGATTCTTAGAGACCTGGGTCAAAATCCCTACTCTGCCATGGAAGCTTGCTGAGACCTGTCTTGGACCTGTCACACACACTTTGTCTCACCTATGTCACACAGCTGTTTTGAGGATAAAATGCAACAGAAGACAGCAGTGTAAGCTTTTTTTGGTCCCTACTGGGTTATAAATTCAGCCTTTTTTTTCAGAGAGGCTTACAAAACTGGTGAAACCCACTGACCATTATTCTCCCTTTTGATCCTTTGGGAATAAGAGACACTTCAAGAAGAATAGTGGAGGTTAACAACTGACTTCACAGGTAGTGCTGCTAGGAACATTTTGGCTTTTTGGATTATGGTCTGCAGTTACATGAAGATGGACTACTGGCAAGGAATAGGTTGCACCTCACAGCTGCAGGTAGGAACATTTTTGCTAGGAGGCTCACAAACCTGATCAGAAGCACTTAAAATTGAGTTACATGGGGGAGAGAAATAGTATTCAAGTGGGCAAAAGTTCATCAAGTGCTAGCTAGAGAGACAATAGTCTGAAGATTACAGAGAGAACTGAGTGAATAGTTCAAGAACCCAACAGTAGGAGAGAAAGAACCATAAATAAGCAACAGTAGCATTATATGTCAGGGATGATTACACCTGCAAGCAGGTCCATGACTTAAATCCTGGAAGCCAGGTTGAGAACATCTGGGTAAAAATTAAGGGGGAGAGAAACTACAATGGTTCTATAAAAGAAAGAAAGATTTATTCAGTGTTGAGATTGTAATTATCCTGTGGATTTGGGAAAACGGATTTAGTGACAGAATTGCTTGTGAAGATCTCCTGGCAGTCAAAATATAAATGTGTCTTCCTGGCAAATTGTAAATGAAAATAGCCCCCCCCCCCCTCCTTCACAGACCTGCTTTGGATTGAGGCCATAGCGCAGGGAGGGTCTGTTGAGGTTTCACTATCCCATTTCAGTAATGTTTCATGGATTGAAATTGACTCCCTAAAATCTGGATCTGAATATCAATGTAAAGGAAAACAGACATTTCCACAGATCTCCAGTATCCTTTATGCCAGTGTGCATCAACAGAAGATAGAGGGAACAGGGCAGTTGTCTTTACTTCCATTTACCTGACATGTCTCACTGACTGGTCAAATCACTGCTCGCATTACTCTAATTATACTGCTAATAGCACCATCTTTTTAATACCCAGTGCACTTGGAAGGGTTCAGCACCGCTTAGGATTGCACTGTAAATGCAATTGAAGTTCAGAAGTATTTCTCATGTCCAGGGACATATTTAAAAATCAGCTGAGGTAACGAAACAGCCATAAGGTTTTTTAAAAGAACATTATTTTGTGTAAATTCAGTTTTTCAAACAGGTCTGCAATCAAACCAGTTGGATTTAGTCTGCCACAAAGGAAAGTTATGATTAATATATTTTCTTGTATGTTATGCACACACAAATAAACTTTGTAATATGATGATTCCAACATTTGTTTAGGGAACAGTAAAAAGAAGGGAATAAGTAAATGCATTGGAGCCTCCATTTCTAACCCACCTTATCCATAATAGCTAGATGACTTAGGTTTCTTAGAAACAAAAATATTGTAGTGCTCAAATCGATAGGTACAAGATAACTTGAAAATAGACTCTGATTTCTGGAGTTATCCAATAAACTGTAAGTTAAGGACACCAAGAAACCACACCTGAGAATCAAGGCAGAGCTCAGCTAAAGAAATAAAGGCTTACAGCTGTGATGGAAGATTTCCACCTATAAAAGAAGGCCTCGACACTAAGAGGTTTTATACACTGGTGGTTATAATGAACAGAGTCTATTATTGGAAGGCACTCTTTGTAAAATACCTGGAAGCCAGAGATAAGGTAAATAATTTGTGGTCGAACAAGTGAAAAAGCTTATAATGGTTTTTTTTCTATGTGAATTTCTGAGAAGTTTGGGAGTGATTAGAATACAGTATGTAAGAGGAACTGCTCTTTGAAACAACAGTCAAAGATTGTCAGGAGGCAGTTGAAAAATGAGCCAGTAAGAACCGATCTATTTGGCTTAAGTTTCTTTAGCTTTTTTTGGAGGGGAGGGGTTGTCAGTTAAACATCTGAAGCAGATGTTGTCAGTTTATGTGGGGAAGGGTCAGTTTCAGGAAGCTGGCACAACTGCCCTGTAATTTTGGGGCATTCGTCGATTTGAACACAGAGGCAAATCTATATTTATACCCCACTTTTGAATCCAGTGAAGACACAAAGTGGCTTTCAACATTTTTTCTCCATTTTATCATCACAGCAAGCCTGTGAGGTAACTCTGGCTGAGAGTATGTGACTGTCCCAAGATTCTCTAGCAAGCTTTTGAGGTCCTGGCCCAGCAATCTAATCACTATAGTTGCAAAGAGCCAATGTGCTTAACTTTTGGTCCACAAGAGAAGAAGAATTGGTTTTTATACCCCACTTTATCTTTAAGGAGTCTGGAAGTGACTTACATGCATCTTGCCTTCCTCTCTCTGCAACAGACACCTTGTGAGGTTGGTAAGGCTGAAATAATTCTGAGGGAACTGTAACTAGCCCATAGTCACCTTTAAGGCTTCATGAAGAGGAGTTGGGAAACATGCCTGGTTCACCAGATTAGAATCTGCTTCACTTAACCACTACATTACTGGAGTCTTTAGCATGGGGTGACCCACTGTGGGATACTCAGAGGAGTACAGCACAGTGTAACCCCAGTCACTTATATGGAAAAATCTTTTGTGGAAATGACTAGAGCCTTTATGGATTTAAAGAGAAAAGGGATTTCTACAGCTAAGGAGAAGCTAGTATTCACATTTTTCTAGGCTTCATCAGCTGTTGCTGAGAACATACAAGTGCAGACCTGCACAAATATTTGCAGTTTGTATAATTTTCTCCTGTATCCCACTTTTTAAAGCTATAAATTAAATTGAGATTCTTTCCAACTGTTCATACCACAAAAATTAGTTTCTTGTTATGGTATATATTTCTTTCCTCTTCACATAATGATACAATTACAAACCCAATCCTTACTGGTTATCTCTATGCACTTAAATGTACAGCATTACTCAAAGATTTGTCTCAAGCATCATCCCACCATAATCTATCCCATGCCTCCACATCACACTTGATTGTTTATGGCTTTTGTAGACCTGTCTCTTCCCTGCTATTGAATTATAATAGGTATTGCATTAATTGCCTAGCTGCATTAATTTACCTAATTTCTTTTGCTGAAGCTTTCCCTAACTGGTTAGATGCAAACTGCAGCAATGCGAGATTAATTCAACTCTAAACCTGTGTACTTGAACTTGAGTGTTCAATTGTGTTGTAGTGATGGACACAAGCATAGATGGTGTTATAAGTAGTTTAGACAAATTTTCCCATTAATGGCTACTATCCATGATGAATAATGGGAACCTCCATATACATTGACAACAAATATCTGTATACCAGTGCTGGGAGGCTGGATTAGGGGGAAACTTTGGGCTTAAGGGTCTGTTTGTTTGGTCTTCCAGGGCAACTGGTTGGTCACTGTATTGACTAGAATGGACCACTGGTCTGATCCAGGAGGTTAACTTGTGTTCTTATGTTCTAATGCCACTTCGAGTCACTGCATAGGAAGTCCAGTGCAAATAATCATGGCTCAGGTACTGAATTCTGAATCCACTGCAACTGGGCTTCTAAACATATGATATAAAAAACAGTGTGTTGATGGTGCAGCTTCAGGTGATTCTGAAATTGATGTTTCACCAAGTTGTGTGCATTAAGCTATCTAAGTCAGACCATTGGTCTACACCAGTGGTGTCCAACTCTGGTGCCCCAGATGTTCATGGACTTTGATTCTCATCAGTTCCTGCCAGCATAGCTGATGGGAATCATAGTCCATGAACATCTGGGGTGTCAGAGTTGGACACCCCCTGGTCTGCAAGGTCTGTGTTGCTGTATTGTCTACCCTGGCTGACAGCGGTTCTCCAGGTTTAGGTCTTTCACACCATCCACTATGTGAACAATTTAACAGGCAATGCCAAGCACTGTACTGGGAACTCCTCTCCCCCCCCACCACCAACCCCAGTATTCAAATTTTATTAGTACTTAAAATGCTTACAAAAAGCAAAGGGGGAAGAAAAGTTCACAAACTATTAAGAAGTACATTTAACAAAGACTCCCAATTTCATCTACATTGAGCATGAACAGCAAAAATCAGTACCACTTGCTCTTTAATCACATATTTAAAATTCCAACAATAACCACTACTGATAATTAAAATGCTTTTCTCTGTTAAGTCTTACAATAACAATTCACTAACCTTCAAAACCACTAATCATCATTTTATTTTTTTCAGTTTTATCCAAGTAATCTATCAACAGTTTTCAATTGTCCAAAATTTTTAATTAAACTCTTTTCTTTGAGTAACAAAGTGAGTTTAGTCATCTCCACCAATTCCAAAACCTTCACCCACCATTCTTCTATTGCAAGTACATCTGAAGTTTTCCATTTTTGTACATAAAATATTCTTGCAGCTGATATCATGTATAAAAAAAGTCCCATGGGTTTTTTTCTCCACATCTGTCCGTAAGTCCCAACAGGAAAGCTTCTGGTTTCAATTGGATATTCATTTTTAAAGTCTTTTGAATTATTGAATGTATTGACCTCCAAGACACCTTAGCTTTTTCCGAAGTCTATCATAAATGGTAAAAATGGTTCACACGTTTTTATACATTTTCACTGATTTGCTTGGTGTCATATGCCAATGATACATCATTTATAAAAGTTCTCTTTTAGATTAGAAGTCATTGTAAATTTAAGTTGAACTTGGGACCTTCTGGATGCAAAACAAATGCTCTATATAGCCCTCCCTGTGACATCCTCTCTCTTCATTAGGTTCATGGTAAACCTTCAGGGAATGTTCTATGGATCTTTTTCTCTTGCTTGCTTCGTTGACTTGTTCTGAATGCAATATTTCACATATCAATATTGATTTCTACACAGGTAATGAATCAACAAGTATAACTATATTTTTGATTTAGGTTTGAATTGTCTGCTTGTTGCATCTTAAATCAGTTATTTCTAATGTATCTAAAATAAATTAACCACAGGTTGCCACAGACTGTTCTTCGACGTACTAGTTTGTTGTGTTACCCTACACTGTTCCCTGTATTCAAAAGTCATATGCTCCATATCCTGCTGGAGTTTTTAAATTAGCTCCCACAGATACAAAAGAAAACATACTGTTCCTGTGAAGTATGCAATTTCAAAAACACCATGGGGAAAAGAGATACTCAGCAATTCAGAGATTTTGCAAAAATCTTGGACATAGTGAGTGGACAAATATTTTTCCATCGTGGCAATAAGTGTCGTAATGGTTTCAGAAATGTTTGATAGATGACATTGATAAATAGCACATGGCCTATATCACAATGTATGCAGGGTTTGAAATTTTGAGGAACTCTTCATCCCCCCCCCCCAAAAAAAAACTTAGAAGTTTAGGGTTGGATCCCATGATCTACCAGTAGAAAGTGTTGCATGTGTATGTATGTTCAGTGTCATCAAGTCACGTCTAACTCACTGTGACCCTGTGAATCAGTATCCTCAAAGCATCCTATTATAAATTCCCTTGCTCAGGTCTTGCAAACTGAAAGTCATAGTTTCCTTCACTGAGTCAGTCCATCCCATGTTGGATCTTCCTCTTTTCCTGCTGCCTTCAATCTTTCCTAGCATTATTGTCTTTTCCAGTGACCCTTGTCTCCTTATTATGTGACCAACAGCTTCAGTTTAGTCATTTTCATTTCAAGAGACAGTTCAGGCTTGATTTAATCTAGAACCCACTTTTTAATTGAGGTTTATGGTACCCATAACACTTTCTTCCAACACCACATTTCAAAGGAATCTGTTTTCTTCCTGTCAGCATTCTTCATTGTCCAACTTTCACACCCTGCCATAGTAATAGGGGCTAGGAGTTGGTAATCTGCCTGACATTTCTCTCCCACTAGACGTCTTTTCTAACCTCAGGAAAGTTTATTACTGAGGATGTGGAACTTGCATGGATTAATAGACATGTGGGTCAGAAGGCTGCATTGAGGAGGGGAAGAGAGAGAAATAATTTCCTCCTTCCTCTTGTGTATGTGAAGGAGTGATTTTGCCTAATTTCTTCTCCTCTCTGCAGCCCCCCAGCTCATGGGGTTATTATTCCACATGGATCCTATGATCCAAGGTACATACTTGCCTGGTATTGGAAAAGCCTACAAATCAAGAAGACCGGTGATTGTCAGCACCTTCCACAAAAGGATCATAGGAGCTAACCCTATGTTTCAGCACTCAGTTTGTGGACACACTTAATAACCCACCTTCCTAATCAGATAATTATACTCCCTGCCTTGAGCTCCTTAAAGGATGGAAGAGATTAAAAAATGGACTAGAAAAGCAGAATATGGAGGTTCACTAAGTTACGCTTTTTATCACTTTTACAGAAGGACAAAAGTTGTTTGTTGTATGTCTTGTGATGAAAGGGAGAGCTATGTTATTGGATCTAATTTGATGATCTCCTTCTCACAAATACACTATATTCTTTCATAGCCAATATGGTGTAGGGCAGCAATACTCCGTGACTCAGGAGTCACCTGTAGCATGGTGAAGTTGTGTTGCCCAGTTTATCAGCCACTCCATGTTCCAAGTATGTAGGGAAGGCCATTGCCTGGTTAGGCTTGTTGTTGGCAAGCTTTGAAATAGCTGCCCTCGGGAGATGGATAAGTTGTGAGCTTCCATGACTTGCAGGCCTCTTGCCAGGGATGGACATAAAAACATCTTATATTATTGTGTGTAATTTTGCATTTATTGGGGTGATATACAGGGCACACATTAGTCATGTGAGTTTTAAGTTAATGGTAATTGTAAATGTGGCTCTCTCCCAACCATGGAGTGAATATCATGGGTAGAGGGGATATAAATGTTGAACCTCTTTGGGAAACCTGCATTCAGATCCTAGTTTAGCAATTAAACTCACTGGCCTGACAGGTTTGTTTCCAGCACAGGTTTGTTAAAAGGGTAAATCCATATAGACCATCTTGTGCTCTCTTAAGGAAGAGATGGATTCAAATATAATTGATAGGCCTGTTATGGCAGCTGATCATGCATTTCCAGTTGAGTGTTTAGAAAAGAGGCAAATAGACATCTTTTGCAATCCCTCTCCATCCATTTGTAGGAAGCACAAGATGTCCCCAACATCCTACAGCTGTCTGTGCTGTGCAGTGTATATACACATATAAATAGCAATATAAATCATAGAAAGAACAGAGAGTTGTGGGTGATTCTTTAATCCTATGCAACTGCAAAACCAATTAATAAATTGCAACAAAGAGCAAGTTAAGGCATACTAAGTGTCCGTTGGGGTTTTTGATACCTTTCTTTTAGCTAAAGTCCTTCTCCCATCACAAAATGCTTTTGAAACTCCCTGGTTTCTTCACCCAGTCCTTTGAAGCTTGGCTGTAATTTGGTATGTGTTTTTTAACCTGCCAGCTTTATTATCATAGCTTAGATTCTCCCCCTTCCTCTCGTATAATTTTTGCAGGACAAAATGTGGGTTCATTTAGATATGTGTTTGGCTGCCAGTTCCAAGGATTTTATTTAGCTAATGGAATAGATGGGACACAATAATTATTATTGATGGCATAAATTGTGTGCATTATGCAGTGCACACTTTGTACTTCGTAGATTGCTCTACTCAAGATAATAGGGCCACTTGCAAAATAAGGTGCCATTCAGCCTGGTAATGATATTAACAATGCTATCTTGATACAGTGCCTTTTTCCTATTACATTAACATCCAAGAGTGAATATTCACCAAGTTCTTCAAACCCTGCTTTTAAAAACAGTGTTTCGCTTGGGTTAGCAATTAGCAAATACATCATATGGCACCAGTATGAACTCTCCATTTCAATGGTCTTTATTAGATTTAGTGTGTGAATATCGGGTAAGTGTAAATAATAGTGGTTGTAGAATTCTTTGATTTTTGTTTCTTGTGTATGTGTAGGTATGCAGGTCTATATTCTGAACAAGGGATACTATTTAATTCAAGACTTACAGAATTATAGCATGTATTTCTGAACCAAAATTAAAAGGGAGCACAGCAGCAGTTTAAGACTAACAACATTTATTCTGGCATATGCATTCATGAGTCAGAGCTAGCTTCATTAAATGTATACTGGTTCCAATTCTACATATCTAAATTCCATTAGCAATCGGTATCACACTCGAATATGTATTTATTCCAACGTTTATACCCCATTTTTCTCTCACACTTGGATGTTTAAAGCAAGTTACATTGAAAATGAACTCACATAGATACAACACAATTTAATCCAAAATATGCAAACTAGTGGGCACTTAATACTTTGGTATTACCATAATCTCAGGAAGTTGTAGTTGTACAAGTGTGGCTGACACAAAACCACAGGATCAAGGACTCTGTGGTTGTTACCACACTTCACTCAAGCCCGTTTGAAATATCTATAAAAGAAGAAGGGGAAGATGTTCACTCACAGTCCCTTCCAGTAAATTCAAGTATTCTCAAGTTTCCTCCCACCTCATATACATGTAAGGCTGAACACACTCCAAGTCGACTTTATGAAAAGGAACGAACTTTGTTGATATATGTCACCCTGGGTACAGGGTGCTGGAACTGAGGGTTCTTGCCCTCAGTCCCAGTATATATGGGGTGTGTGAGCGGTCCAAAAGAGAGGCGGGTCGGAAACTGGGGTAAAAACCTGTAGGACCTTGGTCCTGACAATACACATCTTTGCAATTGTGAATAAGAAAATGCATGAATAATGTGCTTAATTAGGTAGGGCATATATGAACATTGTATATTGTATTGGATACAATATAGATATATTGTATAGGAGCCCAATGGCACTAAGTGAAAAGCTGCAGTACTGCAGTCAAAACTCTGCTCACAACCTGAGTTTGATCCCAGCAGAAGCTTAATGTTGACTTAGCCTTCCATCCTTCTGAGGTTGGTAAGACTGTAGTTGACTGAGGAAGACAATGGCCAGCCACCCCATAAACAAAATCTGCCTAGTGAACATCATGATGTCACATTACCCCCGGGACAGTAATGACCCCATGTTTGCACCTTTACCTTTATACGGGTATTATAGTACTGATGGGAGTCCTCTGAAGCAGGTGTCTAAGAAAAAGCAGGAACTGGGTTTCAACCTTAAAAATCCCATTTGGCCTACCTGTCAAAAGAGGAGATGAACAGACATCATCAAAACCTGATGGAGGAGAGAGACACAGACTACATGCCAAAAGACCTTGTTGCAGAGTTTATAGTTTCTCCCATAAAGCAGGATTCCTAACTCTGGATTGGGGGGGAGGTTCACCAAAACTTGCAGAGGTTTTAAAAGGTGGAATCTTCCTTTGTGCTAGGTTCAAACATCTTGCCCAGATGCTATGATTTGTGGTACCCATCCTCATTTGTCAGAGTTCAGTGGGGAGCCTGGAAATGTGTTGGCTACATTTAAGGCTTGTATTATAATTATTATAATTATCTTGTATTATAATTTAGCTAGACTCATGTTTCACTTTCATTTTCCTTAGATCTCTATCTCTTAGCTATGATAGCTATTTTCCATGTATGTACTCTAGTTTAATCTTTACTAATAAACCTTCTTCCTCTTTAAAAGGTCTGTCTATGACTCAGATCCTACGTACACACTGTAGATCACTCTTACATGCCGAAAACACCCATGCATAGGAGAGGAAAAGTAATAGGAATTTCTGGCCTTTGTACTTGCTCAAAAGCAGCCTTACCAGGGTTCCGGTGGTGGGATTCAAATAATGTAACAACTGGTTGTGTACAAGCACCATTTGAAAACCTGGTTCTGCCGAAGTGGTGCGAACCTGCTGAATCCCACCACTGCAGGAATCCCCAAGACAGTTGTTACATGAACCATGTATGTAACATCCTTCCCCACCCCCCACCCCACTTTTCTGTTTTTGTTTAGAGGGAGATGGATTCGTAGCCATGATTAAACAGATAAGAACATTGCAGCCGCTCGGAGGAAAGGTCTACCTCCCATTAAGAAGCATTGAGTAGACCTGGCCTCTGTTGACCATCTTAGTTTTTTCTTACAACACAGAAAATGTTTGGGCTGGTGTAAGTGCAGTGTGGCCCATTTGGGCTCCTTGGAGGCAGAGAAGCTTCCTTTCCAACTGTGAGGGCTTGCTTCTGTAACTCCCACTTCCCCACTGCTGAGCCCCTGAGGATGATTTACAGCCTGGTGAGCCCCTGGAGGAATAGCTGCTTGCCAACTGTCAGCCTTCCCCCCTCCTGGCACCTCTTTCATGAAATTGTGCATCCAAGGTGGTGAATGTCTTTGTGTTACAGAGAACTGCTACCAACATCCAGTGTTAAAAAGTGTTTATTGAAAAGAAAATGCTGTATGCCACCTCAGCCCATTTGTGGAAGGGCGGCCTATGCTAAATGCTAAAACTAAATGTATGTCATCAAACACAGCCACTTCAAATGTGCTCATTCTCCCTCTGTCTAGTACTATAAAGCATCTGATGTGACATCGTATCAATTTACATGTAAAGATGAGCTTATTATGACATCATTAAATATTGCATTCCCTTTCCTTTTCTTCCCCTGTTTTCCCCCTTTGACTGGAATGAATGCATTTTTAAGGGATATAGTTAATTTTAATCGTTATCCCTTAGGAAAATAATGGTGTTGGGTTTTATTTGTGAAATTATGGATGTTAATGATTTATTACTGTCTGATAAATGCTGTATGCCACCTCAGCCCATTTGTGGAAGGGCGACCTATAAATTGAATACACATACTGGTAGATATACAGTAGGCTATAATTTTTCAGACAATGTCAATACAGTATTTATTTCAGATATTTAAGCAAACAAGATCACAACACTAAACTTTCTCCAAATATGAAATATTTGGGGTGGACAGGTAAAGCAGGTGACTGATTTCAAGGGAAGTTGACTGGATTCTGATAAGACTGGTAATTTTTCTTCAGGGCTAGGGGCTATTCACATTGCTTTGTTTTTTGCTTAATGCCTGGAGCAAAATTTGAGGTAAGTTTGGGGATTGCTTTTTAAGTGAATCATCTTTCAAGGACAACTGAAAAAAACTTTTAACATTCCTACCAAAAATCTGGGGGGGGGGGGATTAACATATTCCTACTAGACAAATCATCAAAAGCATAGTTTTACACATATCCATTGGTCTTTACATGAAGACCCAAATAATATCCTCACACTCTCTGAATTATTATTAGCAAAAATTGCCTTCCTGTTCTGTTCGGCAAAAAGGAAGCAAAATTAATGTAAATACATCCATTGGTGCCATTCATTTTGGTCAATAAGCAATCTCAGTTGCTTTCCAACCAGTATAACTTTTCCCCCCTCTGGGCAGCTGATATTTTGCTATTAAATAATAATTCATAAGAAATTTAACTAGGCTGCAAATGTCACCTGTGAGGTGTAAATATATCAAATTAGTCAATATCAGCTGCTGCTAGGCTAGAAAGAAACTTTTTTTTATTCCACTGTTATTATTTTAATGCTCAATGCTGTCAAGCTGCTTGAGGGTTTGGGGGCGGGGGGAAGTCATCTATGTGCAGCATCAAAACTAGGTTAAAAACAGAGTTAGGTTTCAACTTTCTTCCCTGCAGTATTTGGACGGACATTCAACAAGTTCAATGATGCTGAGGACCACTGCTTTTTTTGCATCTTTTTTTGCAATGATCCTCATTGCAAATGCCTTAGCAGACCAGGTGCTCAGGAGCAGCAGCAGCAGCAGAAGGCCACTGCTTTCACATCCTGCAGGTGAGCTCCCAAAGGCACCTGGTGGGCCACTGCAAGTAGCAGAGTGCTAGACTAGATGGACTCTGGTCTGATCCAGCAGGCTAGTTCTTATGTTCTTATGCATCCAATTGTTCCAACATCATGGTACCTGAACTAGTGCACAACCTATGATACTGGCTTGACCTTTAAAGTCCTTTAGAGCAGGGGTAGGGAACCTTTAACACTCAAAGAGCCATTTGGACCAGTTTTCCACGGGAAAAGAAAACACTTGGAGGCGCAAACAATTTTTGACATTTAAAATAAAGATAACACTGTATATATTGGGTTTTTTTACCTTTTACTCCACTCATTCTGAGAAGCGCATGGATGCACCCGCCCTGCAGGGCGGGCAAGGATGGGGCCAGCGGCTCAGCCTTGCCGGCCACCGGGGAAGCACCCGCCCCGCTCGAACAAGGCGGGGGAGAGGGGAAACCCGCGGCACTGCCCAGCCGGCCACGGGCAATTGGTGCGCCCGCCCTGCTGCTTGCAGGGCGGGCAAGGATGAAGCCGGCGACTCGGCCTCACCGGCCGCCAGGAAAGCATCCGCCCCACTCCAATGGGGCGGGTGAGAGCGGAAGCCTGCGGCGCAGCCCAGCCGGCTGCGGGCAATTGGTGCGCCCGCCCTGCTGCCTGCAGGGCGGGCAAGGATGAAGCCGGCGGCTCGGCTCGTGGAGCCGCAGTGCAAGGGCAGAAGAGCCGCATGCGGCTCTTGAGCCGCAGGTTCCCTACCCCTGCTTTAGAGCCTCGGATCCTCCAGTCTCATGAAATAGTCCTCTGAGTTAGAGCTTCCTGACCTCTTAAGTACAGCTTTTAAAGTCCCATTTAAAGTAGCCTCATAAAAGAAATAAAAGTCCATTAGGCACAACACAAATAAGACATCCTGGGGATGCCCTAAAAAAAGCCACCTCCTCATTTTTTGTTTGAACAGCACTGACAAAAAAGGCATCAGAAGAGAAAGAGGCTCCCTCCTTCCACACCTGCCATTGCCTCCCATCTGAGTTTAAAGCTTTCATGCCTGACACTTGATGGTGCTGCACGGCTTCTCCATGCTTGCAGCTTTTTTGATTAACTTTCCCTGGGACAGTTGCTCTGCAAATTGCATGATTGTGCTCAGCTTGTCCTGCCAATTTTGACAATATATAGTTTCCCCTTTTTCAAATTTTTAATGAGCTGTCCTCAAAGACATGCAGACATGATTTCAAAATCCATGCCGATTTTCATGTTACGTCTTTGTGTCTTCAAGACAGCTCATTGACAATAAAAAAGGGAAAACTACATACTGCCAGAATCAGGAGGACAAAGCTCAGTACAACCATGTACTTTTTGTGCTGAAAAGGCACCCAGCAAGTGAGCCTGTAGAGCAAACATCCAGGGTAACCTTTACCAAGTAGCTGTGCACACAGAGAATCCTTGCAGCACCATAAAATGTCTGGTATGAATGGCAAAGGAAATTGTCAAGAGAGCTTTAATGGTCAGGCAAGAAAAATAAGATTGCAGATTGCTTCAGGAAAATGTCCACAATTTAGTGACTTCAAAAAAAAGATGGCTCCATCTAAAACAAGACGTCCTGAAGACGTCTTGGTGAAAAAACTGTGTGGAGTTCATCCTTGAGATGCTTTTCCCTCCTCATCCTCAGGATGTCTTACTTGTGCTGTGCAGAACACACCATAGATAAGCTGATGGTGAAGCAGATTCTGAGATGTCACTTCTGTGTTTTGGGCAGATTTGTGAGGGGAAGTGTGAAGAAAAGAAATGTAGAATAGTGCCCAGGAGTAGACAAAGCAACAAATAGACAATTACAGGAAACCAGATGGTATCTCATTCTCATATCACCAAGTCTTTGTCTTAGTGGTGAGAAAAATCCATCAAGACAAAGAGCTGCTGAAAGCATGGTGGGGATCTCCAACTATTCAAGGCAAGGAGGAGGTACAGAACTATACATGCCATTAGCTAGGATTCCAACAGCAAATGAATGTTCTATAATGTTCTTTAATGTTCTACAGCAGGCTCTGCAGCTGTGCCTCTTCCTGTGTGTTTAGTGGAAATGGTATGTGCATCAGTTAAGTTAAGTGATGTTTTCCTTTTCAAGCTAGAATAGCAGAGGGGAAGTTTTATCCTCTAGATTTTGGATTAGGTCCACTGCTTTCTATGCAAAAAGCATGCAATGATTAGGAGGGCCCTGAACATGGGAATGAACTCCCATGGGAGACAGTAGGGGCCTCTCTGACATCCATGATGGTGCAAAGTGCCACTGCCTAACGACATTGTGCTGTGGCTTTCTCCTGGGGTGTCATCTATTTCTGATTACCAACTATAATAGGGCTGGCTGAAATGCAAGCCATTTAGTGATTCTGTCTTCTTGTCTGGACTAAGGTTGCCAGGTCCCCTCTGCCAATGGAAGTGGATGGAGGAGGGGTAGCATTGTTAGATCCAGATTGGGAAATGCCTGAAGATTTGGGGATGGAGTCTGGGGTGGACTCGGTCATCAGTGGAGCACAATGCCATAGAATCAACCCTCCAAAGCAGCCAATTTATCCAGGGTAGTCTTATCTCTGTAGTCTGGAGATGAGGTTAGGGTATGGTCCCCAAGTCTCACATGAATATTGACATCCCTAATCTGAACCTTCAGATTTAGGCTTTGGGCAGTCATGGGACATGACATGCAGGGATGAGAGGAATTTCTTTGTTCCCTTTTTTTTTACTATTCCACAATTTAAACATTTTGATTCTACTCATAATTTCTAAGATAAATAAGTTTTTTTTAAAAAAAATGTGGAATGATGTTAATTATGTTCTATGGTTTTTGGTCACCCTGTGTTAGTGAATCAGTGCTCACACCAGCCATTTTATCCTGGGGTCAGCTGCAGCACATGACGACTGACCTGGCTAGAGAAGCAGGTAAAATTGGCCTCAAGATAAGCACTGTTAAATCCAAGATCATGTATGTTAGTTCCATAGCCTGAATACAGGGAATCATCATTGGATCAAAGCAGCTAGAGAAAGTGGAGAGGTTCACCTACTTGGGCAGTGTGAATGCCTATGCCGAATCCTAAAGATCCGATATTATGGCCATATTACTAATGAAGAAGTGCTCTGAAGGAGCAGCATGTGCAAATTCCATGCACATAGAAGACTTTGACTGGCTGACCACATCCTTTGCATGGAGAATGGTCAGATCCCAAAGATGGCAATGAGGTGGATACCTCCTGCTGCCAAATGACAGCGAGCATGCACCCAAAACACCTGGAGCAAATTTGAGCAAGACCTGAAGGCATTAAATCAGAATTAACTTTGATATATTTTAAACCAACATAATTCATTTTCCTAGATCAGTTGCATAAGAGGCTGAAACACTCGCCCAAGACCAGAAAAGCTGGAGAGCACTTGTTGCCCAATATGCTATTTAGCATGATGGATTTGACAGTGATGGTGATGTACCTCAAATTGGGAGCCCCTGACCTACTTGTTCCAGCACATATCTGTGTAAAGATCTGTGCTTTATGTTTTGAGAAACATCAAAGGAGAGCTGGTTTAGTGTCTATTTTAGTGAGATGCTTTTAATACAGTGCTCCTTCAATGCTAAATACACTCATGTCAATTGAAAAAACCCAACAACCTCAAAATTAACTTTGATATATTTTAAACCAACATAATTCATTTTCCTAGATCAGTGTTTTACTGGTGGTACAGTTGTTTATGCACAATCTCTTGATGGTTTTCTTCTGTACCCCCTCTTTTTGTTCTGAATAGTTTAATTAGTTTTATAGTGTGCAATATTGACCCTGTCTGAACCAGGTATACCTGACAGTTCTTTGTATATTTATATTACCCAGTGATGCTACATCAACTCAAAATTTGTTGGTTTTCTAAGTCTTATCTGAGTGAGCTTCCAAAGACTATCATTGTTCATGCCATTATCTTCAATACCCTTCCTTGAAAGATCACCCTGTCTTTGGTGGTGTTTATTCTCCCAGACTGGCTTCTGATATGACAGAGATGCAACAGGAACAGAAAGTCATGTTTGTATTTCCTGTTTTACCATCTTGCCCAAAGCCACTGCAACTGCTATGCGATATGACTCAGAGACTTTTGTCAGCCCAGCAAAGGTAGTGAGATTTAGGGAAGGACCATTTGTATTTCTTGTTCTGGTTCAGAAATCAACTGTTGGTTTTTGTCCTATTTGTCTTTGGCATTGTACTAGTGACTCCTCTGAATCAAAGGAGCTGCCATTCAGAACAATATCATTAGGAGTTCTAGCCAGAACTCCAAATGTTGTGGCCCAGACTCCCCAATGGCTGATATGCATGCAGTTAAAAGAATCTGCTCCAAAAGAGAAAAGCACTTGTTAAAATAAGCTGCTTCCTAGGGCACCCCACTGTGTAATCCTGCTCTGCATTATTCTGACAAGAGCCGGCACTAGAAAAGAGCAAATCAGAGCATTTGTAAGCCATAATCCACTATAAGTTAACAACCTGGGGTAATACATCAAATAATATATTTTATTTAAATTTCCCCAAAGCCCTGAGAACCCATACTTTGCCTGGCTAGCACTAAGGTTAAGCTGAAGCTACTTGCCTCATTAATTTTGTTATTTTTCATGTATGATGAAAAATGATTTCATTCTTACAGCATTTGTGGACATCTTTTGTTGTTGAATCACCCTTCTCCTTGGTCCTGAGAAACCTCAGATTCATTTTCTCACACCTGCTGTGGCACCTTATGCAAGGTTGTTGATGACATCACAATGGTACATCTGACATGATGAAAATACAAGCACTTATACAGTTGATGATGTCACAAGCTTATGTTGTTATACCAACAGACCCATACACAGGTCAGGTGTGCAGCCACAGCACTGCAGCCATTCTATCCTGCCACTCCCAAAGAACCTCCCAGTGGTGTGGAGGAGGCAAAAATGCTTCTCTGCTTCCAAAGAGCTCCAATGGGCTGCATCACTTACACCAGCTAAAAGGTTTTCTGAGCAGTAAGAAAAAAAAACCTTAAAAGATAGTCCACGGAGGCCAGGTCTACTCAATTTTTATTTATTTATTTATTTATTTTTTAAATTTTTATACCGCCCCATCCTTTAGGGGCTCTGGGCTTCTTAATGGGAAGTAGATCTTTCCTCTGAGTAGCTGCAGTCCTCTTAACCATTTCATCATGGCTTCCTCTGAACAAAAACAACAAGGGGGGTGGGGAAGAGACATGTGCATGGGATTGCTGGGAAGACAAACTTTATTCATGAACATTTTTCAAGGAAACAGCAAATTGATGAGCTGCAAATGAAGGAAACCTCCATGGGAAACATATGTTGGAAATGGTGGCAGCAGAGACTCTCAAGCTGCAGGAAATGGCAGGTGCAGGCTGCTGTGAAAATTAAAGTAAGTGCTCTAACAGAGGAAGTGGGGTGGAAAGCGGGAAAAATAAAATGTCTCCTGCCTGTTTGTGTTTGCACAGCTAAACAGAAGACATCTTCAGGACAACTTGTGGAAAAAAGTCCACATTTTAGCGACTTAAATAAGAGGCCCTGCACACAAATAAATTGTTGTGAAGACATTTTGGGGAGAAAGCTGTGTGGATTTCCTTCCCAAAATGCTTCTTTTAATGTCCTCAAAATGTTTTATTTGTGCTGTGCAGAATGAACCACAGAATGTAATGAGGAGAGGGGACCGATCAGTCTAGCTTAGGTATAACCATTTTCTTATGACATCATCCAACTTCCCCCTCACCCCAATTCAAGTGCATCTCCCTCATATTTGGCAGCACTTAAAAGGAAAATGACCTACTGGGGCTCAAAATTATGTGAGATGGATGAAGTTCTGAGTCCAAACTAGAAAAGCTGAGGAAATTTTGAATGACATGGGAGTTCATGTTTCTATAGAGTCAATGTGCAAAATATTGGGTGATTACAAATGTTGTACAAAATATATTTTTGAAAGTTTCTGCACCTTGGAAGCTGCCCAAACATCTAAGCCCTAGGAGAAGAGGACGTGGAAACAGACAAGGCAGTAGAGACTCTTCCTGCCCTTCCACTTGACTTCTTTTTTCCCCACCAAGTCACAGCCCACTTATGGTTACCCCATTGGATTTTCAAGAGACTCAGAGGTTGTTTGCCATTGCTTGTGTCAAGACCCTGGTATTCCATGGTGGTTTTACTGACCAGGGTCAACCCTGCTTAGTTTCCAAGATTTGACAAGATCAGTTAGCCTGATCTATCTTGGTCAGGGCTGAACTTACCTTCCTGCCTGTTTCTCATATGTGACTTCTATGGGAAAATGGAGCTAGGACAGTGATGGCTAACCTTTTTGAGACCAAGTGCCCAGCTGCAACCCATAACCCACTTATTTATTGCAAAGTGTCAACATGGCAATTTAACCTGAATACTAAGGTTTGAGTTTAGAAAAAACGGTTGGCTCCGAGGTGCACATTACTTGGGAGTAAGCTTGGTGGTAGTCGGTGGCTTTGCTTTAAAGCAACTGTGCAACAGTTGGTCGCCATGGTACATGCACATTGTGCCCAAAAGCCCAGCCCAGCCTGAATGTGTGTGTATGATGGGGGAAAAACAATTTTCCACTTCCCCACATGATGAACTCTGTGTGCACGTGCCCACAGAAAGGGCTCTGAGTGCCGCCTCTGGCACATGTGCCATAGGTTCGCCACCAGGGAGCTAGGAGCTAAGGTGGAATGATAATGGAAGCCAAGTTTTGGTCTGGAGAAGAACTTAGAATTGTAACAATTAATTTGCATTGAAATAAGTTGCTGGGATTCACATTCATTTTAGGTTCACTGAATAATAGACACATTAGAGACAACACTACTCCTCACCAGATGTCTCCAAACATGCAAGACCCCCATATTGTCCTTTCCCCATTATACTTCTGGGGAAAACAAAAGTGGAGTTGATGACACAATTGCCAGACATGTGAGCATTTTAGCAAAAATCTGGGTCATATGGGATGTTGCTACAGCATTTTATTTTCTCTGGATTATTTAGAATTCTAGACCCTGATCTGTAATGGTAACTGGTGATTTGACAGTTTGGAAGAAATATAAATCATTGTGGACATTAAGAAGGAGATGAAAAAAAAACATGTTGCAGAAGATAAATCACCCATTTTGATTTCCTTGTCCTTGATGTAAGTAATTTATATTGCATCCTTTCTGGATATGTAAATATTGTGATCCAAGCTTCATTTCAGTATTCAGTACAATATAAACATTATAATTGCAAAGGACTTTAAAATGATTTAAACTTGTAGAGTCATTTTCTTATTAAATTCAAGGTCATGCTATTGTTGTGCCACTCTTTTTAGTAGATGGCAGATTCCATCAGTTTTTTGATCTATATTGTGGATGCCCTGTCTTGATTGGCAGGCATGTAGGTTTAAGAAGACTGACCTGTCACCCTTAAGGCATCACCTGTCTAAACATTTGGAATACAAAATTTAATTTCCTCCATTCCAAATGAAAACATCACTCAACTATGCATTTACAAATCATGTGAAAACATTATTTAATTACTGTTCCTTTCTTAATGTCAGCCAAAGAAAAAACAAGTAACGTAGAGAAATTCATGATTTTAGCTGAATATCAACTAAATAATGAAGTAGCAGAAATACAGTTTTTTTATTTTGTTTGCTCAAAACTAGGGGCACTTTCACACATGCAGAATAATGCACTTTCAATCCACTTTCAATGTACTTTGCAGCTGAATGATGAAGTAGCAGAAGGACAGTTTTTTTATTTTGTTTGCTCAAAACTAGGGGCACTTTCACACATGCAGAATAATGCACTTTCAATCCACTTTCAATGTACTTTGCAGCTGTGCAAAATAGCAAAATCCACTTGCAAACAATTGTGAAAGTGGATTGAAGGTGCATTATTCTGCATGTGTGAAAGTACCCTAAGAGGACTATAGATCTGAGCAAGAATATTGTGTTTATCCTAATTTTGCCTCACCCTCTTACAAGGTGCCCAGAGTAGCATATTATTATTCTTTCTTCATTTTAGTCTCAGGTCAACACTGACATAGGCCGTTTCCGCACGGGCGAAATATGACGTCGTGGCAACGGAAAAAGAACCGCCATAGCGAGAGCTGCTCAGACGCGCTAGCGCTTAGCGGCAGTGCGATTCGGCGCCCGTCAGCTGGGCAAACGCTTAAACCGGGCGCCGAAGACGCCCGGGGATTCAGAAAAGCGCTTTTAAACCACTCTTTTTCCCCATGTGACGCATCGACGGCGCGACTTTCGCATCGCGTAACAGCCAGCCACGGAGCCGCCCTCAAACGGCGCTTCGCCAAACGATCTCCCCCGCAGTAGCGGCGGCCATTTTGGGAGGGATGAACTGCTCCAGCGGCCATGATGGTGAGGTCAGCAGCCGCTTTCAAGAGCGCGCTTTCGTAAGCGTAACCGAGCATTTATCTTCGGCGGGAGCTGCGGACGCCCGCGAAGTTCCGCCTTTCGTCTGTCAGCGTAACCGCTTTTTTCGAGTATGCTGTCGCAATTCATCGCGACGCTATCAGCTGCCGGGCTGCTTTTTTGGCACGGGCGGAAACGGCCATAGTTAAAACTGACAGAGAGAGCACAGTTGTTAATCAAGTTTCGTAACTCAGTGGGTATTTGAACCTGGGTCACCCAAATTTTAGTGACACTTTAGGTATGCTCCAATTCCTGCCAGTTCATCTCATAGTCTTCTCACGGGTGCGAGTGAACAGCTGATTTTTTTCATGGGATTTTTGAGTTGCTTGACTATGAGTGAGTTGTTTGACTATGTTTGTTGTATTACACTTTGAGCATCAAAACAGCACAGTACAATGTATTCATCAATATTTGATACATGCACTTTATCTTAAATCCCAACAGGAGCTCTTGTTTTCCCCAAAGATCTGTTGTAGCTGCTTGTTGCTAAGCAGCCAGTCACATAATCATTTGTTGAAAACAATCATTGACCAGCCAGCTTGGTGTAGTGGTTAAGAGCAGTGGACTCTAATCTGAAGAACCAGGCTTGTTTTTCCATTCCTATACATGAAACCTGCTGGTGACCTTGGGCTAGTCACAGTTCTCTTTACTCTCTCAGTCCCACCTTCCTCACAAGGACCCTTTCCGCACAGTGGAAAGGGCGCCTCTCCACTGGCAGAAATTATGCCGGTGGAGGGGTGGGGGCCATTCGCACGGGAGCATGCAAGTGGCCCCGCAGAAGCCGGTGCAGAACAGGTGGCTTTGCATGGAGCCACCTCTTCTGCATCCCCCCCACTCACCTCGTCCTCCAGTGTTGCTCTGGAGGCTGTCAGGGACCCGCCGACGCTGGACAAGGTGAGTGGGGGAGATGGGGTGAGTGGGGGGATGGGAAAAGTGGCGTCTTCCCAGTGGTGCTGTTCACATCGCGCCGATGGGAATACGGCATTTTAGAATAACCTTGCTCAACGAGGTTATTAGGAGTGGCTTCATGCCACTCCTGGGCAGCCAGGACAGCGCTGCTGCGATCCAGCAGCGCCTCCTGTGCGAACAGCTGCCCAGGCATGGCATTTTTGCCATCCCTGGGCCGCTGTAAATGGCCCATGTGGAAAGGGCCAAGATGTCTATTGTGGGTAGAGGAAGGGAAGTAGTTTGTAAACCATTTTGAGACTCCTTATGATTGAGAAAAGTGGGGTCTATATCCAAACTTTTATCTTCTTATAAATAGGTACAGTGTTACCATGGTCATCCAGGTTATTTCTCACATGGACATTTCTGAATAAACTTGAAGGGATAGCTCTCCTCCTTTGAATGTAACTACCTTACCTGACCACTCATGACCCTGTGGGAAAATTGATCTCCTCTACTGTACAAATGCAAAAGTGGACTACAAAGCTAAAGGAAATGGAACTAAAGCCACCATCGCTCAGTGATATTGACTAAGTAGTTTGGGCACCACATTTGGCTCTCTGACATGCTACCTGTGGCTCTTCTGGGTTCCATGTTCCTATATGTATGGCTGAACAGCAGTGGGAGTATGCTATCCTTCAACATGATTGAGAAAGTTGCAAAGAGCAATGTTCCAAATCATGAGGGTGTACATACTTCTGTGTACATGGGGCTCATTGCAGCTATTCAGGTGAATTTAGGGGTGTTGGGGAAGGGTCAACAAGTGCAATCTCATTGCCTTTTTTCAGTAAGTAGTTTTCTATCAGGTTCTTGCTATGAGTGCTTTCACTGTTACAGTGTTGGTGTATATTAGTCTTGTAAGCTGCCTTGAGCTACTGTTGATCAAAAGAAATGCAGAATATAAGTATTATAATAAATCAATAAATATACAGTGTATATGCAGGACTGAAAAAAATCCCTATCATTTTCAGTGATAAGCTGAAATTATGAGCATGTAGGATTTAACTGAATGTGTGGGCTTCAGGGGTGAGTCTCCAGGTACATTTTTTCTGCCCTCTACATACATAACAGGAGGTTGACTCCTATGGATTTGTTCCATTAACTGTGGCATTGTCTTGCCACAAAGTAACTTCTCTTATTCAAGAGGCCCTTCTACTCTACTGGTAGCTCAGCATATCCATAGGATCCAGCCCAGTGATTTGGTTTTTTAACATGTGCAGTGAAAAGAGGCAGAGAAAACCATCAATGGTCAATTGAATATGCAGGCCTTGTCCCCAAACAAACGGTTGAATCCATCCAGCTTTTCCCTGGTGAGAAAGGGAGGTCCATACAAAAAGGCTATGCTGGATAAAAGCCATATGTGTCAGGGAGTGTTGTAAGTAAGAGAACTATGTAACACAGTGCCAAACCCCCTATATTGTCCATCATTAACAGGCATTTTGATAGCCCTCAATGAAGCTTAAGGAGTCACTTCACATTTATTGATCATGCAAATCTGTGTGCTAGTGGGGAAAAAGATAATTTCTAAAGGGAATCTTTCGTTTTAAAGTGGTTTTGCATGTTCCAACAGAGACAACTTAAAAGGGTGATTCAGGAGAAAATGCACACCGTGGGAGTGTGGAACAATCCAGCCAGATCAGTCTGAGTGCTGCAATATGTGTAGGATGGGGCAGGTGAGGATAGATTTGAAATTTAATCATTATCAAAAAGTGTTACAATGAAATTAATATAGGAAGATGAATAAGCCCCAGGGGAAATGACATGGCAGCCTTTGACAGCAGCTGTCCTTATCTTATCGCTTGTTGCACCATTCAAATACTGAAGGATTCATTTGGGTCTTGCAAATAATAATGTAACACTTTGAAATTGTCTGTTGACTTGCTTGTTACTATGAATCCTGACATCACAGTAGGGCCTTTCTAGGAAGTAATTGCCATGTATATGTTTTCTTCTTGAGCTTTGGGGTGAAGGCTACAGTATCCATGAAAGCATTAATAATTACTGATTTTCATTATTACAGGGCTTCACCAATAAGTTTTATTTCTCTTTTAATATATTATAAATGTTATAGAGCGGCCTGGGACCCTCGTATCTTCGAGACCGCATCACCCCATATGTCCCTGCTCGGCCTCTCCGCTCGGTGGAGGCTAATCTTCTAGTGGTCCCTGGCCCCTCTATGATGCGGCTGGCCTCCACGCGGGCCAGGGCCTTTACGGCTCTGGCCCCGGCCTGGTGGAACACCCTTCCTCCAGCTGTTCGGGCCCTGCGGGACCTCAATGAGTTCCGCAGGGCCTGTAAAACGGAGTTGTTCTGCCGGGCCTTTGGAGAGACCAGCCGCTGAAATGGTGCCCCCCCCAACTGGCCTTTCATCTTGGCCACTATCAAATGTGACTCATCACCCTCCTCCCCCCCTTTTTTGGGGAGAATTTTAAAAATGGGGTTAGTCAGACGCCTCTATTATTACTTTTACTGCTATTGTTATCGCTGTTTTAAAGATTTTATAATTCGTCTATTTATATTTTTTATTGTACACCGCCCAGAGCCCTCCGGGGATGGGGCGGTATAGAAGCTGTAACAATAAATAAATAAAATAAATAAATTATTTGCAGCTTATCTATGTAAATTACTTATACACTCCCTCCCCACTACCTTCTCAAGGCAGAACGCAATAAAAATTGACAACCGTTTAAAGACAATATAATTCAATACTAGTTTGTCAATGGGCCAGTTTTTACCTGGCATGACCTGTTTTCTGGCTTTGCCTTCTCATGGAAGGGAAAAGGTGAATGTTCACATTTTCATCAGCCATGTCTCTTTCTTAATAAACATTGTAGTTCACTTTTAAAAGGAACTCACAACAAGGTTTTTGTCCCCAATTTTCCTCATCTCTCACACTATTTCAGGCTTGGGTAGTGTTACATCCAGGCCCACAATCTATCCCTCCAATGTTCTTAAAAGGAACCCTGGTGAAGAGGACTAGGTGGAAAATTGTGTGACAGAGAAATCATCACAGCATACTTTACTCACCTGAGTTTGAGGTGAAGTTGTGAAATTCCTCATCTTTTGCCTACCTTCTCCTCTACCATTTTATTTTATTTTATTTAAATCCACTTACATATTGTAGTCCACAAGCAGTGTTCTCTTGTGAGAACATCTCCTTCCTTTATCATTACAGTCTTCTCTTCTTCCTTCATCATGCCACTAAGAACAACCAAGCAACGATTCCCCTGAGCTACCCTTCATACCAACTCTAACATTATATGAAAATAAATCATATTACTTTCCTATCTTCATAAGTCCCCATGGTGACCAGGACCCATGGAATTTTATCCCTAATTCCCGTGATGGCACTGCCCTTATTCACACTGTCCAGACCCCATGCTGGTGGTACTTTAATTCTAAAGATAAGACCCACTTCTTATTCTCCATTTGAAGCAACTCTTTATATGGATCGGTTCTTCTATGAAATCATCATCTATCTATATATATAAAAAGCTAACAGTGTTTTTGTTAATGGTAGTATAACTCAGTAACTGCTGAGCCAATTCCTCTGAAAATTCCCAGCCACTGTAGTCAGCAAGGTGAGAGTGTTTTTAGATGTTCACATACCTGACATTTCACACCTGGCCCAGGTAAAGCACCTTTTTCCTGGCGCTCCATGGTGAAGGACATGCAGCTGCCTGTGTGTAACTGTCACCCTTAGAATGTTCGTGCAGCTTAGAATGTTCACTCAGATGGCCAGATATGAGCAATGGAAACAATACATAAGCAGTAACTCGAGTGGAAGTGAAGCACATGCACACACATAAACACGAGTGAGAGGGAAGGGAGGGAGAGGGAGGGAGGGATGGCAGGCAAGGGAAGAGAGGGAGGAAGAGGAAAGGGACAGAGGGGGAGGCATGCAAGGGAAGAGAAGTGAGAGAGGGGAGACAGTGAGGGGTGGCATGCAAGGGAGAGGAGGCAGGGGGCCCAGCATCTTGATATGACCCACTAACCCTAGCAGAGGGAAAGGGAAGGGAGGGAGGGGGAGGGGTGGCATGCAAGGGAAGAGAAGCAAGGGAGGGAAAAGAGTGAGGGGTGACATGCAAGGGAGGGAAGGGAGGGGCCAGGCACCCTAGATTCCCTGAATACTGCGGTTACAGTTAAAAAAACCAGGCACGCATTACTCAGGAGTAAGCTCGGTACAGCAACCATGACATACTTTGAATGGCTGCGTCGTGCCCCTCAGAGGGTTTCCTCAGAAGCGACACCCATTGCCACCAACCAAACTTACTCCCAGGTAAAGGATCATGACCAGCTAGCCTAGATGTGTGGGAGGAGTGCCTTTCCATCCCCACCCCCCCCAAGGAATGCGGGCACACACTTCATTGACATCGCACAGTATCAGCCTGCGCATTTCCATGAGCACATACTGCTGGCCTCTGCAATTGATTTGCTGCTACTGTTCATTTCCCATTTCACCACAATAAGCCACAGCAACGTGTGGCCGGACCCCACTAGTTGTAACAAAAAGCAGTCTGAAAGGATCTTGGAAGAGTCAGGAGTTTTACTGATAAATTTGGCTATGGTCTTATATTTCAATCATTCATTTGCTGTGAAAGGTGAAGCAAATGTTAAAAGTATTTGGTGCACTTTTTGTGTTAAAGCATAGCTTGTCCTGGGGTCTTTGAGTTAATATACTTAAGGTGTATCATTTCAATGGCACATAGGAGAGTGCTGTGTCCAGCAATACAGCCCATCTCAAGGGTCAAGTTCCCATTTACGATCAATAAATACACTACCTCCTGGCTGCTCTGAATTACAATGAACTCTTGCAGATCCAGTGAATTAAGAATGGAAGTGACAAAAAATGTGTCTAAAGAATGCTTTACTGACCAAGATCATAAGACAAAACAAAAAATGATTGTGAGAATATATGATTTGAACTATCTGGTTGGAATGGTACTGTAATGAAATCATATTAAAGTTCCATGTAAAGCCTTTTTGCCCCTAAAAGGAACTCAAAGGTGAATCCAGTTTCTTAGATTGTATGTTGGAACTTCATCCTATGAGCCCTGAACAAAGCAAGTTCATAAAACGAACAAGTCATTTATTCAAGATCAATGTCTGCAAAAGTTGTCCCAACATACTACTTTGAGATCATATGGAATATCATATTCTGCCATTTATTTAACAGTTTCCAAAATGTTACACATAAGGAATAAAGTAAATCTTTGTGAGTTTAACTATGAGAGCAGGTATCACAACAAGGTTCAGATGCAGCCAGTATGCTTATAGGATTTACAATACAATACAATACAATAGAGACCTTTATTGGCATAAGATACAAAAGCGTGAGTATAGACCATCACTAAATTTAAAAGAGTTGTACATGGCGTCTATGAGTAGTTTTACATTCTAAAATCACATTTCATTTATAAAAATAACGTAGATTAAAAAATTTTGTCCATTCCATTGTACACGGGATTGTGAACAGGTATAGTAAAACTACACTTAAAAGACAGGATTAAGATATTCATTATTCATAGCCTATTTACTAAAAAGGTATAGCCTTCCCCAAGATCTATAATTTGTATACACTAATTAATACTATAAATTACTATAATACTATAAATTACTAATACTATCAATTACTAATACTATAAATTAATTAAATTTCCATAAAATGCAATAAATAACAGTGAGCTCCTTATAAACACCTTCTAAAATACCCCAGGAGTATCAGAGGTATGGAGTATTTCACATTTAAATAGTTTTGTACTTGCCTATTTTACATACCTCTTAAGGACATTTATAGGATTTAAAGCAAGAAGAAGGTTTTAAGGAAAATAATTTCAGTGTATTCTGTTATGTTACACACACACACATTAAAGGCCCACTGTTCTTTTCTTTGGAATTATTTTATCCAGGGACAACAGCTCCTTACTTCTAGTAAAGGGATTCATTTTGGAAAGGAAGAGAAAATACAGGTCTGACAGAACATGGGCAAGCAAAGGATAAAAATCACATGTTAAAAATATTGATTTTTTTAAAAAGCCATTATATTATATCATTTTTCTCTCAAAACACCCAAAGCAGCTTACAAAATACATCTACAATAAAAGCATAAGAACATAAGAACATAAGAACAAGCCAGCTGGATCAGACCAGAGTCCATCTAGTCCAGCTCTCTGCTACTCGCAGTGGCCCACCAGGTGCCATTGGGAGCTCACATGCAGGATGTGAAAGCAATGGCCTTCTGCGGCTGTTGCTCCCGAGCACCTGGTCTGTTAAGGCATTTGCAATCTCAGATCAAAGAGGATCAAGAGATAGTATGGAGTGAGCACAAATTTTTTATTCAGTAAATTTCGGGTTCAGGTTTTAAAAATCCAGAAATTTTCATTAAAGTCGAATAAGGCTGATAACCATCAGCTATATTTGGCTTTTTACTGAAAAATTTCAGGTTTCTAAAACTTCTAAAACTGACTATTACCAAATTAAAAAGATTGCACTCCATACTCCCCTGTGCCATTTCCCAAGTCCACATTTCCCAATGTGAAAAAAAAATGGCAGTGTTGGGAGAGCTTCAATGTCATGCCAGACTGCTATGGCTTTTTTAAACACCATGTTAAAACCACAAGACTACGAGCAGTAAAAGAGCCAATTAAAGTACAAATGACAACAGTACCTCCAAAGAGAGAAAGTGGCATAGTTTCTGAGAGAAGACTGAAAAAAATTGCTCTGGGGGCATAGCCTGGATCACAGCATGACCTCTCAAGGGAAAAATCTGTCTGGCAGTGGCACCCTTTAACCTCCACCTCAGGCTTCAGGGATGACACATATTTGTGCCACCACCAAGGTTTTGATGTATTGGAGGAGGACACCTTTTCTTTAAAAAAAAATATTTTCTGATTTCTATAAAAAAAGAATCCCAATACACTCAGGCCGTTTCCGCACGGCCCATTTATGACGGCCTGGGGGCGCCAAAAAAGGTGCCCCCAGGCCGCTGTTCGCACCTGACTCTTCTTCCCTCCCCCCAGGGCGGCGTCAAGCTGCCCTAAACAACAACCCTTTAAAGGGTTGTTGTTGGGGAGGGAGCGTCTTCCCTGCGGCGCGGTGCGAACCGCACTGCCGGGAAGACGCTGTCTCCCGTCTCCGCCCCACTCACGGTGTCCTCCTCGTCGCCTGCGGGGCGTCGCAGCCCCCCCCCACTGTCCTCCGACCTCCAGGGGTTGGAGGGCAGCGTGGGCGGGGCTGTGACGCCCCGCAGGCGACGAGGAGGACACCGTGAGTGGGGCGGGGGAGGGCGCAGAGGCGGCTCCATGCGGAGCCGCCTGCCGCCTGCCGGCCTCCGCTTCGCCCGTTCGCTCATGCGAACGGGCTTCTGCCCCCACGCCGCCCGCACTCTTGGCGGCGTGGGGGCGGCAGGAGGCCGTGCGGAAACGGCCTCAGACTTTCTGTCAAAATACTGCTTGTTCCACGTGGCATATTGAATAACCAAAGGAAAGACAACCCCCAGGTCCCCTGAGACTCTCCTCAGATTACTCATCACAGAGAAGTGAGGAGAAAAACAGGAATTTATTGAGAGGTTAAAGAAAAAGGAAATTGGAATCCGGATGAAGCAACATACATAACTTGCCAAGATGGTTTGAGAGAACTTAGGTGGTTAACAGCCCCATTTCAAGGGGGAGAGGAGAATCTGCCTGTGGGAGCAGTGTACTGCTGCACCGGCAAATTTGCCCTCCCTGGCAGAACAGCAATATTACTGGCATGCAGCCACCATGGCCCTTCCCAGCACTGGGATGTGGTGCTGGATGCTGGCACTAACATCCCAGCACCTCTGCACCATGTTATGACAGTGGATGAGGCCTCAGACTTACATCACCAGAAAGGGTGGTGTAAGTATGTTACGGCCAATGGGGACTTCTTGGCAGTGGGAAGTCTTTTACCTTTCCAGTCTTCTCATACTGCCAGGAAGCCTCTTTGGGGCAACAGCCTGGCACACCCGCAGCACTGCAGCTGGATGCATGACCCCTTGGATGGGGTTGCCAGTTATTTAAAGGAAACTCAAATGACATAATGAATCTAGATAGCAACTGTTCCAGGTTTTTTTTACCCACCCCCCTTCCGAAGAGGAATAGGAAACTAAAACAATTCTGGCTTCTCTAAGCAAGTCTCCAGCAGTTGAACAAAATATTGTCCCTCAACTGTCATCAACAGTCTGTGGTAATATAATGTTCACTGGCCACACTTCTTGTGCATGACAGAGATCTATGTCAACTTTACTCAGCAGTGGAAATAAATTTTTTATTGGTACTGCCTATCTTTGTAGGAGGGATCTCTGAGTAGTAAGTAGAAGATTGGAAGTACCACTTAGGCCATTTTCTTACTGGTATTGTGTTCCAGCTTGTACCTCACTACTTCCGCCCCAGTTTTACCACTTTCAATGTTGACTTGCTTAACAGGGCTCCACCTGTTGTCCTTGGAATTCAAGCAAGTGCATATTGATATGGGTATTTTAGGCCCATGACATTTAGAAATCAGTACTTTAGGAACAAAGACTTCAACTTGAACTCAGAAACTAACTAATAGTTGACAAAGCACTGGCTAATAAAGTCATCATGGTCTGTTCTGTTTAACATCCTTCTTTTGTAGCCCCAGTTATGAACAGTCTTCTAAGCCAGTCCCATGTACAACTCATTGCAGTAGTCAAAGATGAGTGTTCAGAAAAAAATGTGAGGTGGTAGTACTGGGATATTTTGTAAAAGAGATTTGAATACAGAATGACGCTATGGAGATGGGAGTAGACTTGATTCTCCATAGCTGGGGTCACTGGTGACTGTGAATCCCTACTTCCAACAGTTTACCAAAGTGATCTTTTTAATACTTTATGTGTTAAAAGGCTGCCTATGAAAAAGTGAAATGCTGAATTCAGAAACGTTGCTGTTTAGCAAAATATGCCCTCTTCTTAGATGGCCTGTTGTCACTGAAAAGAATCCCACAGTGCAGTTTGCTTGTGTACACATAACTTACTAATGGGCACTGACTACACCCCCCAAGGTCTTCGCAATGCTTAAACCCTCCCACCAAGAGCAGGGATCAAATAATAAATGAGTTCTGAAAGAACATTTCACAGCACAGACTTTCAAGAAAAGTTAGATTTCAATATTCCAGTATGCAAAAGAGTTTCAGCATCAAGAGCCACAGGTTGCTGCAAGTACAATTTCCCACAGCTACCAAGGGGCAGGCTAACAAATGTAGATTAGCAACTCACTTTGTAACTGCTTCAATGATTTTAGTCCAACTTGAAGGCATCGCTAAGTTCTAACAAGCATATCAGAAGCCCAATGCAGCCATGAGCAACTTTAATATCATTATATCTCTATTAAATTCAATTGGCATATGTCCTTAGGATGCAAAAAACAAAGTTTTATAGGGAGAAAAAAATTGCGTAGTGCTTTAGCTGATTGTGTACAGCAATTACTTCATTCCTCACATAAAATTCAATTATAAAGGCTTCTCAATCAAGATAATTCAGTTAATTAAAATTGATAAAGTTCAGGTAAAATTGAATATGTACCAAAAGTTTTAGGAAGTAGTCAGGGACAATTAGTTGGATGAATTTGGAGGTTTTCTCCAGAGACAGATTTGGGCATCCCCCCACCTTCTGTTTTACATTAACAAGTGTGAAGGACAGAACATATGGGAAAGGGAAGTCAATTTCTTCACTTAACAGACCCCCCCTTTTTTCCTATAGAAGCCTGATTGAATGAGATGATTCAAACACCTTCAGATTTCATGTCCAACTATGGTTGCATGCCAACCACCAGTAGACATATCATCACGGAAGGACCTCATCATGTAGGATTTCTCTGCTGAGTAAATGCTTGAGAGTCACCTGGCCTGACAATATCACTTCTGGTTGAACTGGCCACTCACCACCTTCCCATTTCCCCAGCAAAGCTGTAGCAGGCAGGACCAGTGAAAAGAGCAGTAGACCTGGCCACCTGGCCTAATCCTTACTGTGATAGTAACCATCCATCTTCAGATTGTAAAGTTCACATACTTGAATATTTCTTAATATATTCCAAAATTCCTCCATGTTCAAAACTAGCCAGAAATGGGTTCTACTGGATTTTTTTGGTGGTTTTATGTATGTGCAGATATTTTAAATAAAGGATCAAATCATGTAAGTTCAACCAGAAGTGATATTGTCCAGTTGACCAAAGTGGTATAATCAATTACAGATTGATAACCTACTTATAAAGTTGTAACTAGTCCTATCCTAAAGATGTATAGGAGATAACACTGGGCAGTAACCCACCTTAGCCTGGAGGAAGTTCTACAAAGCCTTCCTCTAAATTAAGTGTCTCTGTTCTTGGGGGAAGAAACACTGAAATTGGAGGAAGGCTCTTACAGTGGCAGGGGCTGGGAGAATTTTTTTTTTGACTTGCTAAATTTTGGATTCAGGTTTTCAAAATTAGGATTTTTTAAAAAATAAAACAATATGGTCATCCCACTCAGAGGTTGGAGATAAAGTTGCTGCTTTTTATTTTTTGCTAAAGGTGAACTCTTAACTTAGCTCCCCTTCTGCTGTGGACTCTCACTTTATCATCCATAATATTTTTGCCGGTCTTCCAAGGAGCAGAATTTTGTGGCATCTGTGTTGTAGCAGGAGGAGCAACTCCATCCACTTCACTCTTCGACTGTTTCCTCATGGGCCAAAAAAGCTGGTAAAAGGACTGTAAAAACAGCATTATAGGCGGAGACTTTGTATGGCTGTTGCTACAGAAAGGATGCTGTAGCGATGCTGCAATGCTCCAGCAGACGCACAATAGTTTATTCGAAAATCGCTCACCGAGCATGTCTTTTCAACAATGGCACTCCACAGCCATTGGAGTGCCATTGCAAAGTGCCCATCAGGAATTGGTGCTGCAGAGCACACCCCCCACAATGGCAGCCCACAATGGCCAGTTCTGGTGCCGAACGCCTGTGATGTCAACTGTGGTGAAAAAAAAGAATTCCATTTGCAAAGTGCAGCCGTGAGAAGCGCCAGGGTTCAGCTGATGCACTACCTGTCTACAGAGTGCCCGCCCATGCTAACGCTTCATTGCTGCAGCATTGCCAATAACACCAATGGCACAATGCTGTAATTGGCCATGTAGAAATGGCCTACTAGTGGTGTGATGGATCCAACTCCATTATCCTAACTGGGCCTGTCAACAGAACAGCATTCTTGCAACTCAGCTCTACCAATTCAGTCTCTTTTTTTCTCATTTTGGCTGCTGGTGAGCTGCATATACAAAATGTTCTTTGAGGTTTCAAAACTTCTTGGAAGCATGTGCTGCTGTGCAAAGATTACAGTAAATAGTAATTTGCTTTCAAGTTCTCTGGAAGAATGCCTAGAAGCCATTGTCTACCAAATACTCCAGCCTCAGGAGAACTTTCAGCTCTGGCAAAGAGTAAGGTCTAAAGTGCATAGTGTAACCATTTATTTCTGGCTTACAAAATCAACTGCACTCACAAATGTGTAAATTGAATATTTCCTTAACCAGCTACAACATACAGCATGTGCTTGTCCCTTGCACCACCACACAAGCAAATAATCCCTTATTGTTTTTGCTTTGGTTGAAAAGAATGCTGAAGTCAACAGTAGTGTACTGTAGTGGCTGGAGTTCTGGACTAAGACTTGGAACACTAGGTGACTTCAAGCATTCATCCTCTCTTACAGCCCATCCCACTTTGAGGGGAGTTGTGAGGATAAAATGAGAGAGGACCGTGCATCTTGGTCTGAGCTTCTTGAAAGAAGAGTTGGTTAAAAGAGAAAGGATCTAATTTACATATACACTTCCTGCGTTCTCAGTTTCCTCACTTCTAAGTTCCAGTGTCTTGGGGGAGAGGGGTTCAATTCTGCATGTCTGTCACTTTTGCTAGTGATCGATTCCTTATCAAACATGTTTATATCAAGCACATCTTCCTGCAGATTTGGACTGCAGGGCATTTTGTTGGATATAAACTTATTTAATATGGAATAAACTACTAGAGGAAGAAAAAACACTTTTTGAACTGAACCCCCCCCCCCCCACTCCCAGAAACAGGAATTTACAAGCAAGGAAAGCCCATAGATAGTAGGTGGCAAACTTATTAGTCGTTAAACTAACTGCCTGGCAGTTCGCTTGCAAGCAGCTCCAACCTGGGATTTTTAAAAAGACTTGCAGATAGTGTGATTCTAAAAAAAAATCCAGTTCGGGGAAAATAGGGGCAGACTCACTTTAGGAGCAGGATCCATGTAAAGTTCTCCCCCAGATGAGTTTTTCACCGTCCCTAACCCATGTTTTTAGTGGCTTATGTAGAACGGGCCTAAGGTCTAAAAAAAATTCTGAAACCCATGTAAACTAGGAAATGTTTGTTTGTGTTACAAAAGCAGCATTTGGGTAACTGCAGACAATTTTTATCTCCCTCTCCTCAAGATGTTATTTATATTAATTATTTATTGTTTATGTGGTATTAATTTGTTGTTCACCGCCCAGAGCCCTCAGGGGATGGGGCGGTCTATAAACAAACAAACAAACAAACAAACACACACACACACACACACACACACACACACACACACACACACACACACACACACACACACACACACACACACACACACACACACACACACACTGAAAGCTGGGTTTTTTGAAGCCTTTTCCCTGCCCAGTGTTGTTTGCAAGTGAGAATTGTAATTTATTAAAAAAGAAAAAGAAAAAACCAGGGAGGCTTCCCTCCCCCTATTTTATTGAAAGTGTCACATGAAAATATATACTGAGAGGCACTTTTTGTCCATCATGGTAATAATTATTGTCTCTTCCGACTGGCAGTGATACCACAGAGTCTCAGGCAGATGACTTTGAAATCATCTCCTATCTGATGTTTTTTTAGCTGAAGATGTCAGGGATTGAACCTGGGCTGCTTGAATACAAAGCAGATGCTCTGTTACTGAGCTACTGCCACTCCTTAATTTGATCCCAATTGTGGGAGTAGGCAAAGATTTATGAATGAAAATGCATTTCCATAGAAACCAATGCCAGGATGAACAAATGGAGGCAGACCAACATTAAAAGAATCTGAACAAACTTCTGAATGAGCAAAACTCGACAGGTGCCAATTCGATAAGATTTCTGTGCACACTTCTAGTACCTGGTAGCTTTTGAGCTGTGGCCAAAATTGGGAAATTTAGTTACTGAGAAAAGCAATATAGCTTTCAGACTCAGTATCCTGGAGATAAAAGGAACCATCTATCGAGTGAGTTTCTATCAAATGTAAGATTGATTAACCCATCACCAGCTACAATCGAAGTCAGTCAATTCAAGCACTGCAGTCTCTTCCATCAGAAGGGAAGATCTTGGATAAATGTTCTCTTCCTCATTTCTCTCATTTGTATTCCAATGCCAGCATTGCAGAAACTACAAAAATGCCTCTCTCCTTTCAATATCCTATATTTCCTATTTGTACACAACATACTTTATTGGATCTGAATATTTATACTAAGAATATGTTTCGTTGGGATCAATTTTTTTCACAACTTTTGTCTTTTTTTCATATGTATAATAATCCTTTGGGGACAATGAGACAGCATGGTATAGCTCGTTGGAAGCTATAGTAGGATGTTGGAAGCTAAGTAGGATTGGTGTTTGAATAGGAAACAACTAAGAAAGGCTCTGCAGTGGAAAACCATAATAAACGACTTCTGCATTTCACTTGCCTGGATAGACTATTGCTGGGATTGCCATAAGTCAGCTGCAACTTGACAACACTTTATAAGTGCATAATAATCCTGGAATTGCATCAACCCCACATGAGGCCACCATTTGTGGTAACTGGGGTACATGTGGCTTTCTGGTTGTCATGTTATACAGGTTATACCATTTCAGCAAACAGGATCACTGGGGACCCAAGGTCTCCTGGGAAGTATAGTTCCTACCAGGCCATTTTCAGCATGAAGGGAACAGGCCGCTTCTCCAGCCTGCACTGTTTCACTAAGGTAAGTGGGGGGCACCATGGGGGGTGGAGGGGCGCTGCAGGAGGCAGCTTTGTGGGGGGCAGGGGTGATTTTCTTCCCCCCAGGCACATGCCCAGTGCAATGTGCTCCCCCCCGCCCCTTGGTAGCTCTGCTTCTGATTTGTACCAAGGACTCTTGTGTTCAAGATGTTGCTCATAGTCCCCAGTGTTCATTAGACAATCTTGAGCCAGTCTAACTCACATCGTTTTATTTTTAAATGTTTTTGAAGGCAATGTACATGGGATTCTTCAGAGGTCACAGCTGTGATCAGACTAGCTTCAGCAAAAGAAATGGTTGTGGAAGGTACCATCAAGTCACAGCTGACTTATGGTGACCCTACAGGGGCTTCAAGGCAAGAGATGCACTGAGATAGTTTGCCATTGTCTGCCTTTGTGTAGTAATCCTGGTGGTCTCCCATCTAAGTACTAACTGGGGCCAACCCTGCATAGCTTTTGAAATCTGATGAAATCAGGCTATCCTGGGCTATCCTTATTGGGGGGTAGCAGAGGCATTCTTCCCATTGGGCAAAGTGGGCAGTTGCCCAGGGCACCCCCTTGTAGGAAGCACAAAAATTGCAGGTTTGTTTGTGGGATTTTTTGTATTTTCAGTGTTTTCAATTTTTGGCCTTCAGAGGGCGCAGTTTTAAGGCTAGCAGCACCATAATTTCATGGATGTTTCAGGAGACTCTCCTGATGCTATCAACCAGGGTTGGTGAGATTTGGTTCAGGGAGTCCAAAGTTATGGACTCCCAAAGGGAGTGCCCCCATCCCACATTGTTTCCAATGGGAGCTAATAGGAGATGGGGCTACCCTTTTGAGGGTCCATATCTTTGGACCCCCTGAACCAAACTTCACAAAACCTTTAGGAGAGTCTCCTAAAGATACCCAGAAAGTTTGGTGCTGCTAGCTTAACAATTGCACCCCTGACAGCAGGCACCCCCCAAATTTCCCCAGATTTTCCTTTTAAATCCCCCCCCTTTGGCATGGATTTAAAGGGAGAATCTGAGGTCCCCAGTTTAAACATTGAAAGTGATGCTGTTTCAGGGTGGGAGAGAATCAACCCCAAAATAGCATCACTTTCAATGCTGTTTAAACTGGGAACTGCAGATTCTCCCTTTAACGTGGATTTAAAAGGAGAATCTGGGCTCCCTAGTTTAAACACCATTGACAATAATGCTATTTGGGAGTGGAGTCCAGCATCACTTGTTTAAACTAGGTAGCCCAGATTCTCCTTTTAAATCCACCTTAAAGGGAGAATCTGGGGTTCCCAGTTTAAATAACATTGAAAGTGATGCTGTTTCCCCCCATTGGGGGGACTGGATACAACACCATAAAATGTTTTCATAGCAGTAATACAACATTTTGAAAACATTTTGAAAATGTTTTCAAAAACTATTTCTGCTATGTAGCATGGCCTATTGCTGTGTTCAGATTTGTGAGTTGGGGTATGTTCTATAATGTGATGGTGACTTTGAAACGACCTGGTGTAAAAAATCATTGCTTGGTCATGGTGGGGGAGGGTGGCTGCCCATGGGGGGCACCAAACTCCAGTTTGCCTAGATACGCCACTAGGCGTAGCTACAAGGGGACGGGGGGTGCGCATTGCACTGGGCACATGCCTGGGGGGGCATCAAACTCAGGTTTTGCCCAGGGCTCCAGTTTGCCTAGTTACGCCACGGGGTGGGGGGGTAGTGAGTAAATACTGAAATAAAAAAATGTATGGTATTCTAATAATGCCCTGAGGAAGCATGCCTTTAAGAAGAGTGGGATGCCAGCATGACTTGTACCTCAAAAGCCCAGCTTTGCAGTGCTAATGGTCTTCGTTCCGCCCTTTCCAATCTTGCTCACACCATTCTCCACACAGTTACACCCCTATAAATCCCAGTTTGCATGCATTTAGCATGTACATATAGTGTCTGTGTTTAATTGCACTTTAGCTCAACTGTATCTCCTTTGAACTTAGCTCCTTGCTCTCAGCTACCTGTGATGTACTAAGTTTCGATCTCCTTTCACACCGAATAATTAAACTGCGGGTGCTGTGAAATACTACAGATATTGACTGATGAGAACTCATAGGGTTGTAATGTATTCTGGCATCCATCTGTGGTCCACTCTAATTTATGTCCTGCTGACATGCAAGTGGCATCCAGATACTTGACTTCCTAATTCCATAGGTACAAATTAAGGTTAGGATCCAAACCTTCTTGATCTTTCAGCACTGGTTACTTGGGGAAAGTAGCCACTTCTCATTTGTTATCTTTTAAAAAGTGCCTCTGTTAATTTTACCATCATTACAAGTGACAGGAGGACACTGGCAAAGATCAGATCGTCTTTGCAAGCCAAGATAACATTTGCTGCTAGATAAAATGTAGAGTGACGGAGAGATGTAGATCCCCTTGAAGAAATGTGAATGTCCTGTCACTGCAGACACTTTGTCGAAAAAGTTGCTAGTGTTGGCAGATGATTTACTAAAGTAACCAAGATTTGGTCCCCCAGCCCAATAAATCCAGCTAGAAGGACAAGTGCTAATTCACATAATAGGTATTTGTTTGTATAGAAGATATTTTACTTGATATCTAAAATCATATCATGGAAGGATGAGACCCATTTTTGGAGGTTTGGTTCATAGAATTGGGTAGTATCATACCTGAGGTTGGAGGAAGTTTCATTATCTCACTTAAGTGGCTCTTTCATTGGAGGAAGAGTCACAAGCTGGAGGAAAGCTTCAAAGTTTGCTCGGTGGAGTGGTGGCATCTAGGCCATTCTGCTTGGTGACTCTGAATGGTGAGAAGTTCATGAGACAATGTTTTCTAGTTTGTTTTCTTTTGGGTAACAAAGCCCTGGGGATTGATAGAGAGGGTTTTTTTGCGGGGAGGGTTGTTCATTTTTCTTTTGTATTTACAAGTATAAAAGCAGTGCACAGGTGAAAACAAAAGTAAGAGATGAAGAAGAATGTCATGAGTTCACTGGTTCAGCTCAAATGGGTTCTTCTGGGAGCTGAAATGTAGTTGCCAAACATATTTGAGTCACAAATTTCAGCAGATATTGGCACCTGAAGTTCCTCTTTGGGATTAAAAGTAAGGTTTTTTATAATTACCTGCCACTCTGCTTTTTACAAGACCTGAGCAAGCTATTACTCAGCTCTGCTGGCTGTCCATCTCTTTGTTATGTTGATGACTCAGAACAATCCACAAATGATACTCAGTGGGTCTTAGTAGATAATAGTGCTTTACATCTTAGTAGTCCTTTATGTCTAAAGTAAGATCTTAAGGTCATTTTTTTAAGTTTCAGGCTTGAGGAAGGGAAATGTAGTGTTGAGAGATATACTGTCATTTTTGGGGTTTTCTGTTCTCATAAATAAAACACTGGGTGTGCCAATTCAGGCCAAGCCTAGAATGCCGTTGACATCCCAGACAAGTAGTTTCCCTGCAAAATTAGGTCAATTGTTATCTTGGTATCGCAGAGGAAGGTTGAGTGGCAGTGGGTTGCCAAAAACAGTATAGTGAACCCATAACCATGCAGAGATTTAAACTGAGAATGGTTGGATCCAACCAGTTGCTCCCTTCATGAACTGAGGCCATAAGGGGAGGCACTCCTGGTGGTATCTCACCTCACTGAGGTGCAAGGGGTGGGGTCACACAGAAGGGCTGATATCACACATTTCATTCTACTAGTCCTTCTGATAGCAAGGGTTTACTCCACAAACAAAAGTGATTTAGGGTGCTAGGGGATCTAAAAGGGTTGACCATATCATGGGCTCATTTCGCACATGCAGAATAATGCACTTTCAAACTGCTTTCAGTGCTCTTTGAAGCTGTGTGGAATGGCAAAATCCACTTGCAAACAGTTGTGAAAGTGGTTTGAAAACGCATTATTTTGCATGTGCAGAAGGGGCCATGGTGTGTGTATGGACTGTAAAGAAATTGGGTGGGATCCAGCAATGCATGAGCAGAAGGGAAAATGTACTTAGTTTGATGTGTGTATAGTTTCTGGTATGCAAGCAGCTGCTGAATAGTAATAGCAGTACATAGTGTTGTAATATAATTTTAAATAAACCATATAGCTTTGAAGCAATGGAGCATACTACAGTTGGTTTGCATGATTTTGTTTCATTTAGTTCTGCTATGTCTTGCTCCTGTGGAAAAGAGGGCAGGGATGCAATCATTTTCCCTTAGCTCAGGCAGATTTTGAAGACTCATTTCAGTTCTTCTGCTAATTTGCTTTCACAAGGACGATAGTGTTTGTGGAAATCTTCCATAGGATCCAACCCATCGGGAGCAATTGCACTACTCAAACAGGGCTTATTTAGTTTATTGTCTTTCTTCATTAATCCGTCAAGCATGATTGCCTTATCTTTAAATCTCCAAATTTGTCTGTTACATTAATTTTCACCAGAGCAATGAATCATGAACTCCACCTGATAGATGTATTTTTATGTGGCATGGCTATCTTCTTTTTAAAATACCACAAAAAGTGTATAATTATTTTATTTGAAAATACTCGATTTTGAAAAGCTTGTCTCCAAGAAGATTTACATATTGATTTATTTCAGAAGTTTTAAAAAATCTAGAATGTAAATTTATACTCCCTTGGGGAGGTGTTCTTTGATGGTCTTTGGCCACATATGCACTTGTGGTTTCCTTTACAATGATAATGCATTTGCTTTGGGTTGGATTCTTGGATGTGGAGATGTTTCCCCTCTTCTGAACTCATTGCACCTTAAATCAGAGAATCTCCATGGTTTTTGAAACCTCTGAAAGTGCAGCTTTTCCTCACCCTTCAAAGGGAGAGGGGGGGAAATCAACATGGGTTTTTCTTTCTTTGGGTTTTTTTGTTCCTCACAGTTTTTTCTGCCCACATAACAGCAGTTCCTCCCACAGTTTCTAACCACTCTTCCTCCCACTGTTCTGGGCACCTCTTCAGAAGGATCAGAAGGGCCATTTTTTTAAAAAAAATTGTCATGCTAAGCATCTCTAGATTGAGCAATAGACCATTGAAATTGACCTGAAACTTACATGCTCTAGAAATGTAATACTAGACCAAAGCTGGAACACACAAAAAGTGGCACGCAACTTCCCAGGCTGGAGGTTGCATAGATAAAAAAGGTAGTGATGGGTAGGCAAAATGGAGAATTGTCTTCTCTGGGGACACTTTTCAGCAGAAGAATCCCCTGTTGTTGTTGTTGTTGTTGTTGTTGTTGTTGTTGTTGTTGTTGTTGTTGTTGTTGTTGTTGCTGCTGCTGCTGCTGCTGCTGCTGCTGCTGTTGTTCTTGTTGTTGTTAAAAAAGCTGTGGGAAAAACACACAGTGAAGCAAACAGCCATGAGATAAAACCTGCATGGATAAATAGCCTATGAAAACTGTAATTTTTAACACACTGTGATTTGCCAAATATTCTATAAAATACTCTTTTTATATAACCACTTACATCTAGCCTGAAAAAAAAAACATTATGACAATTCCATAATCACAGTGGAAAACTTTATGTATTTGGGCTGTGGTACCACTGAGAGTGTTAATATCCAACACTCATATTTTCCCTTCTATCTGGAAACAAACTATAATTAAACTGTTAAAGCTGTTTGTAATTTCAACTCCGCTTTTAGCATTGTAAATCAAAAAATCTCAAAATTATGCTGGAAAGTAGAATTTTAATTTGCAAGTGATATGTAAACATGTCAAATCCTGTACAAAGTCCCAAAGAAAGCAGATTTCTACCTGCATAGATAACAGAGAGCTAAGACATTTAGTCTAGTGACAATGGACAATGATATATTGACTAATCAAGGTACAACAGTTGACATAAAAGAGCAAATCCTCCAGTGTTCTAATTTCCATTGAGGACCTGTATACTGCACGGGTCAAAAAAAGGGCTATGAAAATATTTACTGACCCCTCGCATCCTGGACATAAACTGTTTCAACTCTTACCCTCTAAACGTCGCTACAGAGCACTGCACACCAAGACAACTAGACATAAGAACAGTTTTTCCCCGAATGCCATCACTCTGTTAAACAAATAATTCCCTCGATAATGTTAAACTATTTATTATATACTTATTATATAATTACTGCACTACTTTTTTCATCATTCCTATTACCCATCTCTTCCCACTTATGACTGTATGACTATAGCCTGTGCTGACATTTTATTTTATTTTATTTTATTTTATGATTTTACATTTTATGTTTTCATTACTACTGATTGTTTCCTGATTGCTTACTAGACCTATATGACAATCATTAAGTGCTGTACCTTATGATTAAGTGCTGTACCTTATGATTCTTGACAAATGTATTTTTCTTTTATGTACACTGAGAGCATATGCACCGGAGACAAATTCCTTGTGTGTCCAATCACACTTGGCCAATAAAGATTCTATTCTATTCTATTCTATATTGACTAATCAAGGTACAACAGTTGACATAAAAGAGCAAATCCTCCAGTGTTCTAATGTGTAACCTGCATGGTCTATAACTTGAAGTTGGCTATTCTGATTTCATTCCACTAATAGGAGCATCTTCCTCCAGTGCAAGGTGATTTTTGCCAAGGCTAGATGATTTTCCACTCACAGACGAGGTTACTGCATCAGTAGAAAGCACCATGCATCAGAAAAAAAGTACTACCATCAGTGGGATGAATCCATAGAATCCAACCAGTTGAGGGTAGTTCTAAGCCCATCTGCTCAGAATCCTACACAGGTCTGTTCAGTGGGGCTTGCTACAAAAAAAACTTGTTCTTAAGATTACACTGCAAATTCTCCACCTGCTCCTGAGAAAACTAATAGCAATGTGCATCTGGGAATTTACTGATCACGATGGAACCCAAATAATGCCCATTGTCAAATACTCTCGACTCTCCAGATCCAAACAGAATAATTTCCAACATTCATGAACAGTCGGAAACCTTCCATTTGGGCTATTTATTCTGGCCCCTTATCTTTCATCTGCCAAGGCATCAGAAGGCAAGAAAGTTTGGAGTGGTAAGTGGAGACTGACTCAGTACCAGAAGATGTGGGCATCAGCTTGACCCCATTAGGAGTGTGCACCATCTTTTTTGGTATTTTTCGGGTTCAGGATCAAGAGATCCAGAAATGTGCAAAAAAGCTGAAAAAGTTGAGCCCTCATAATAGTATGGGGAGTTTGTGGCTTTTTAAAGATATTCAGTTTTAAGGGGATGGAGGTCTATTATACCAAAACCTGAAAAATTCCAGTTGCCTCTGAACTCCATGTGGGTCTCGAAGGTGGCAGATGGTACAGAGCTGAATGCTGGGCTCAGCTCTCTCAAGCCCAGTATGTGCAGTATGCCATCTCCAAGACCCATATGGTTTTCAGAGGCAGCAGCACAGAGCCAGCCAAGCCCCGTGTTCAACTCTGGTCTATTGGTCATATCGAGTTTGGAGGCAGCAGCACAGAACTGAACTCTGGGTCCAACTCAGCTCAGTGCTGCCTGCTTCTGCCTGCTGTCCTCAAGCCCAGAGGTGGTGATGATGCAGAGCTGAATGTTGGGCCCAGCCAAGCAAGCCCAGCATTAATTTTTGTGCTGCCTGCCACCTCCAAACCCACAAGACTGTGGCACAAAGCTGAATGCTGGACCAGTCTGAGTTGAGGCCAGTGTCCATCTCTGCTTTACCTGTCATCTCTGAGACCACGTGGACTTCAGAGGTGGTGGCAGCACAGAGCTGAATGTTGGACCTGTCCAAGTCTGCTATCAGCAGGTAAGTGAGGGAGAGATGGATGAGGAGAGCGTATTCCCCCAGTTTTTGTTCTTGTTTAATTTCAGCAGGGCATTATTTGGGATTTGCTTTCCAACGCCCTTAAATCATCAACATTGTTTCACGATTAAACCCCCCTGAAAAATACCAATAAGGTATTTTTGTTTTTTTCAGTTCAGCTTTGTTGAATGTGTGTTGAATACCTATCTAACCAGAACACTTCTTGTGTAACATCTGTCAATTGGCTCAGTACTTTTCTTTTCACCAATCATCGCATCACCTCAGTGGCTGTGGGAGGGCTTTGAAAATGAACTGACCAGATAAACAGGAGCAGTGACAGGATTATTTATAATCCCACCTGGTTTAGGCTCATTACATGTTCAATAAGGGTTCTGGAATCTGGTGTTTGCTGTATTTAGTGCAAATGTAATGACTGAGATTTTTGTGAGTGCTTTGGTATGTGGCAGGTCTGTGATTGATTGATACATTGCTAGTACAGATATTACAGAATTTGACAGACATGGTGGATTGATTGAATATCCCATATTTGATTTTGCTTCTGTATTGTAATAATCAAACCCATTAGTTTCTATTTTCATCACATTTGAGTTCTTTTGCTCAAGCTTCATTTTTCACCTACTAAGTTCTGTTTTCTAATCTATTCTAGACTCTTTCTTCAGTTTCCTTATCTGTCAAATATAATTATATTCTGAACCCTCAATCTAATAGTTTTAAAACAGTCTATGAGGCTATTAAAACAACACAACATATAAAAGTACACAAATATTTTAGTCATCTATCTTTTTGCTTCCTGATGGTTGGAATGACTTCATATTTCTCAATTAGTAATGTTTTAATCCCAAACTAATAACTTTTCCCTCTCTCACAGATACTGGTGTGCAAAATGCACAATTGTACATCCCATGGGCTAATCAGCTAACCAATGTCAGAGGTGTCAGTGCTACAAGCACAATAGATTATTATAAGCTACTGATGTTTGATCATTTAGGAGATGGAAGAATGGTACAAAATCTTAGCTATAGGTGATAGTTGTCCAACAGCATCAGGAAATAGTTCTGGCTAACTGTCAATCACATTTGGAAGAGGTGAACCCCCCCCCCCCAGCTAAATAGAGGCAACAGATGTGCATCTGTGTTTAAAATAAAGCAGAGTTCTGTATTTGTAAGATATAGAGTGAGAAAGAGAGGGACTGCTGTGAGCTGGCTGAAGCGCCCAGGGGGTTCATGAACTCTGTCTCTCTAGGATCTGATGTGGAGTTGTGGATCTGAGGCCCTGTGGGAATGCCTGCTTGTCACCATCTGTGCTCTAGTTTTATATTTCTGCATAAAGAATTTATTACAAAAACACTACAAGTATCTCCCCATGGGAACCAACCTGAGTAAACACTGCTCCTGTAACTTCTGACTGGTTGGGGAAGTGGGGCACAAGCAACAACGTCCACAAATGTTCTTACTTCACTGATCACTTCTACTTGGATGTTTTCTTCCTTGACTGCCAATGAAATTTCATGCTTTAAGAACAGCTTAAGAAATTGCCTTTCATGGGTCTTCTTAAAAAAGAGTCATTAGACAGGCTTCACGCTTATTGCAAGTAATTCCTTACAGTACCAGATGGATAGGTGTTATACATGTACACCAGCTAATTCAAATACTGGAACAAAAATCCCAAAGTTAAAATAAAAAGGTAATGTTTCCAGATGGGTGCGTGAAACAGCAAAGTGATATCAACAAATGGAAGGGCCTTTCCCTTCGAAGCATCATCTTCAGGTATGCTTTCCTGATCAGGAACAATTCAAGCAAAGAAGGTTTCAGTGGAAGATTCAATGTCATAGGATGTCTAGAGATTTTTTATTCATACCATTTTTTGTTCTCTAGTTTTATTGGGGGCTTTTTAATCGAATTTAATCGAATAAGTGAGCCAGTATGGTATGGTGGTTAAGACGAGTGGTGGACTCTAATCTGGAAAACCAGGTTTGACTCCCCACTTCACCACATGAGCAGTGGACTCTTATCTGGTGAACTGGATTCCCCCCACCCACCCATGGGTGACCCTGGGCTAGTCACAGTTCTTCAGAACTCACTCAGCCCCGCCTACCTAACAAGGTGTCTGTTGTGGGAAGAGGAAGGGAAAGGAGTTTGTAAGCTGCCTTGAGTCTCCCTACTGGAGAGAAAGGTGGGGTATAAATCAAAACTACTACTCCGCCTCCTCCTCCTCTTCTTCGCTACATCTTTTTTCTATTCTTATTTGTTCATAATGGTTCCAGTGGGGAAATCACTGCTACCATAACTTTTTGTTTTCCACCCAATAAAAATGAACTGTTCAGAAAGTGTACCCCTCCTTCAAGAAGAGTGGGTTTTCATACTTCACTTTTCTCTGCCTCTAAGGAGTTACAAAGCAGCTTTCAATTTCCTCTCCACAACAGACACCTTGTGAGGTAGGTGAGTCTAAGGAAGTCTAGAGAGAACTGTGACAGACTTTTTGGGTCATGTTGGCCCATAAAGCCCAGTGGAGGGCTTTTGTACAGCGGGGAGCTTTTTCTGTTTTTTGCCTCCTCATGCTGCCAAAAAGCCCTCTTGGAAGTAGCAGAGCAGTGCTGAGGTGGTGCTGTATGTCTTGTTTGGCTCAATTCATCCCAAATAATTGCTTAAAAGTAATATATATATATTAATTTGCCTTGGCCCTCTTAACTTTAAGGGAGGCACAACATTTTATTGACTCACAGCAAATCTGGCTAACCAGGAGAGGCTGGAAGATTGCTTTATTAAGCTGCACCTCCTGCCTACAGCATTCTTTCTGTGTTTGACTCACCTGTTCTCCCTGCTGTCAGCAAAGGACAAGCTGGTTGCTATAGGTAGGGCTAAGCAGGAATTTTTGATGGTTTCACCACATTAGCTAAGTTCAAAGCCCCTTTCCCACCTGCTCCATTTTGCCCACTGAATAGGCCTGGTTGTGAAATTGGTTAGGCTCCAACTAGTTGTCAGAAACAGAATGGGTTGCTCAGGATACATGGAGTTAATTAGTAAGCATGCTGAAATATCTGGTGTGATGGGGAAGGATGCCTGGAACAGGTTGTCACATGCCTTGTGGCTGGACCTGCTCTAAAGGAGTGCCCCTGGTGCTAAGCAGCATCTTTTGAACTAGGTAGTAGCCTCATGGCACATCAGTAGAGAAGGTTGAAGCTTGGTATTTCTCTACAGATATGTCTGGGCAGGTAGTAATAAGTATGGATTGGATCCCAGGTGGTAATCAGCAGTAATGTAGATCAGCCACTTGAATAATTTAAATAATCTCTCTCTCTCTCTCTCTCTCTGTATATATATAGTATCTATATCTATATCTATATCTATATATAGAAAGCTAACAGTGACTTTGTTAGTCATGCTCTAGCGCCGAAACGGCTGGACGGATTGCTCCCAAATTTTCACATGATGTCCCTCCCTGTTGCAGGCAGGTAATTGGACCTTCAAATTGCTGAACGTCCATACCTGAGCCAGGTAAAATGTCTTTTTTCCTGGCGCACCTGGCCACGAAGCTGGCTGTGTTTAACTGTCACCCTTAGAATGTTCGTGCAGCATGTCTGCGGCCTGAGGGGTTGGTATACAGGCTTAGAATGTTCGTGCAGATGGCCAGAGATGAGCATTGAAAACAGTAAATAGGTAATAGGTAATACGAGTGGAAGTGAAACACATACACACTTTGCTGTGTGAGACATCAGGTGGGGTTCCCCCCCCCCACGCAGGTAACTTTCACTCTCTGTGCTTTACCCACTGCTACCACACAACACACATACTCTCATACATATCCAGCTCATCCTCACACACCTCACTCTGCCCTCCCTCACATCCAACCACCACTTTCCCACTTCCTCACCCATATTCGCCACAGATCTCTTTTACTAAAAGCAAGCTGGAGTTTGCCTTTTTCTTCTAAGAAAATCCGCGGGGTGGGGGCGAACCAACTCTACTGCCTCCGCTTCTTTTGCACGTGGCCCTTTAAGAACCCAGGGAGCTGGCCTCAATCTGAACACCTCAACAGCCTGCCTCTGCTGCCTGACTGGGATAGCCTCCTTGCCCCAGTTCTGCCTTACCCAAGCCAAGACTGTGCGTGTCAACCAGCCTCATGGACAGCGGGATTCGCACTCTGGACAGTTCTGTTGTGGAATGGAAAGGGTTACCTTATATTAAAAAAAGACACCACCATATAACAATGTGAATTGAAAAGGGAAAGAGGGATTCCATTTGACCCCCCCAAAAGGCTATGCTGTGGATCATTGGACCTGCATGGACATCTGTGTCGGTTGCGGACTGTGATGAGAAGGACAATTGCAACAGCAATGTGTGGCCGGGCCCGCTAGTGTTAGATAAACAAAAAAACAACTGAATTCACTTTCTGTTGTCTCATGTCATAATTTTGCAGAGGCAGGAACTCTGGGGTGAACTTTTTACTCTGGGTTTAGTAGGTATAAGAGTTTGTATGCTTTATATATATCTTTGGTTTAAGAATCAGCTGTACCTTTTAAGGAAAAAAAGTTTGTATGATTGACCACTGATGAAGAAAAGTTTGTCAAACACATTTGTTCATTTACTTTCTGATTGGCATGAAAACGTTACATGTTTTCATTGTTTGATTATATATATTGTACTTTTATTAAATGAAATTAATGTATTCAGTTTAGAATGTATTGAATTTACCTACCAATGTAAGTCATCTTCTCTTGTTTACAGATTATCTCCTGAGTCATTCAGTCCCCTCTCTGACCTTCCTGTACCCGTCCTCTCACATTTGGATAATGATGAAAACCATCATAACTTCCGAATTTTTCTAGAGATTACTGAATGTCATCTTTTTTTGCAATTGGATTAAGCATATTAAAATATTAAAGAATGGAGGGGATTCAGTGCAGACTGTGATTGATTTTCTAATGCACATCCCTAATGAGAAACGGAAAGGCTGGCAAAGGATGCTGGAAGCTGTGGAGGAATGTAGAAGCACCAAGTCATGAATAAGTCATGGGTGAATAAACAGTGGTCTGTAACTGATAATTAAGAAGTTTAGGAGCAGGAGAATAATTTTGTGCCTATAGCAAAGAACATTCACTTCATGTGACGGAAAAATGAGGGAGACAGGTGGGACATTCATGTGAAGGAATCAAAACTGACTTCACAAGACCAAGACTGCCAATGGCCCTCCTACCCTAATATTACTGCCAGTCTTACTTTGTGCAGAGTCCTCAAGAAAATTAGAGACTGCAAGAGAAAATATCCTGATTTGTATGTCCTGCCTCTTTCAGGTAAGGAAGTTCACAAAGGATTCTTGTCTGAGTTCCCGCTGAGGCCCCTTCCGAACATTCAGAATAATGCACTTTCAACCCACTTTCAATGCATTTTGCAGCTGGATTTTACTATGCAGAATAGCAAAATCCACTTGCAAACAATTGTGAAAGTGGATTGAAAGTGCAATGTTCTGCATGTGCAGAAGGGATCTCTAAGAATCACTTTGCTCAGCTGGAACTGCTATTCAGTTATGCGTAGTTCTTTCTTACATATATTGTGGAACAGTATGAAGATGGGGCTTCCATGCCTGTCTAACAGACATGTGAGACAAAGCTCACTAACAGACATGCGAGACAAATAGCTGGTTGTTGTAGGAGAGGGTAGATTTTCATGTTCTGGTTAGAACATAGAACCAGCTATGGGACAATTAGCTGCTTCTCAGCAAAACTTGTGGACAGCAAGAGGGCAGCAAAGGACTAGAATTATGGATCCAACCACTGTGAAAAAATTTAGTCAATCAACTATTTGCATCCTTCAAGAGTGATTATTTAAATGTAAATGTGATTAATTAAATGCAAATAAATCTGCACGTTACACAAATCCCTACACAGGTAGCTTTCTGAGACAGTGAATGTGAGATAATTTACAGTTTAATCAACAAAAGAGATAAGGCTGTTTGTAGGATTTTCTTTTTCGTTTATTATTGTGATGGAAGTCTGAACCATGGTCTCAAATCATGCCCCAAATGCTGATGTCCACCAATTAAAATCTATTTCCAACTACTTATAAGTGCTTTTCTTCTGAGCCTGCATATCTTATAACTCAAATGAAGGGCAACTTATAAAACATAGAGAAATACCAAAAATAAAAACATGTTGAGGCTGGAAAATCAAATGGGAAACACTTCCTCTGTAATCAAACATGCATTTTGATTTTACTTTTTTATTGTACAGCTAGAGCTACATATGTTATATATTTATATTTTCAAAATTAACCATTAAATAAGAGCGGTCATAAGCTTATACGTGATAACGTCAGACCAAGATCATAGCAACTTTTTAGTATATATCACTTTAATGTACAATAAAACTGCATAATTAAAATGCATGACTGTCTTGTATTCCATCAAGCAAAAGCTTTCTGTTGATTGCATATATGACATCCCGCAAGGCAGGTGAGAAAAATGGGCAGTTGGTGAGCCCCTAGTGGGCTTCCAAACATGGATGGATTTACCTCTCCAGTATCATTAACATTGGGTCCACCCTGTTTCTCCTCTTTCTCACATAAAGAAAGAATTAGTGTGGAATGGTCATTGGCTTGTACCCAACCACTCCACTGAACAAACTCTGAAGCCATCCTCCAGTCAAATGAAACTCCTTTTAACAGAAATGTTTTTTTTCCTCCAGCAAGTCAGAAGAAGACTCCTTAGACCTTAACCTGGAAGAACTTGTCCCAGCCTATGAGAGGGCATATGTCAACATTTATTTTGAAGTATTTGTATTAATGCTTTCTAATGCCTTTTTCTTCCCCCTGGTTTCATGTATGGGTAGAAACAGACAGAATTCCACCAGTCTTTTTTTCCCATTTCCCTGAGGGCTGATATGGCTGCTGTATGGAAGTCACTTCAAACAGCTTCTTTTCTTAGTTGTATTTTTGGTGACAGTGAACCTTCAGTCTTTTAAAAGAAAAAAAAATCAGCAGTAGCATGGAGAAGATTATATGATCTATGTGGTTAGAAGGTATTACAGATTGCTATATACATATGGCTATCATGGGGATAAAATTAAAAGAAGGCTTCAGTGCCCCTCTTCTGGGCATCATCCTTGAGGCAATTTCAGGGGATGGCAGAAGGCATGTAATTTTTGCCTTGCTTGAGTGATTTCCGTCCTAAGCGGAAATGAGGAGAAAACAATATCAATATATTTTAGGAAGAAACTTACTTTAAAATAATGAACATGCAGCACAAGCCTCTAAGAATATTTACATAATTAAAAATCATGATAAATTATGTGGTGCTTGCAGTATGCAGCATTGTGAAAAAATCCCTATTGTTTATCCTTGCCTACCCTATTATTAATTGCAAGAGTAATAATTAGGAAGAGTGTGATCAACTTCAATAAAACTGGTTATATAACCTTTGAGAATTATGGCCTGAATTTGGTTCTCCTCTTCTTTCTTTTGCAGCAAAACTTTAAACAGAGGAGGGCTTTTCTTAGATTCACATTTAAAGAGAGCCTTACCATCTCTTTCTGTCCTGAATCAACTGAAGTCTTTGCGATCTGCAGACTTCCCAGCTCCTTCCCAATTCATCAGCAAAAAATCAATACTAAAAATGTTTAAAACTGAAGAAGGTGCTTTGCCTACTCTTGGGTTGGAAGGGGTGGGGGATTGCTGCAGCCTGTGGAAAGGGAGAGCTGGCCAGCCTCACATGGAAAGGGAGAGCTGGCTAGCCTCATGTGTGCTTTGGCACACATTGTCAGGGATGGGGTTGTGGGAAGCCTATTTTAGAGACTATGGCTGATTCCACATGGGCCAAAAGCAGTGGTGTGAAAATGGTGTGAAACGGTATAAACCCTTTTTACAGTATAAACCAGTATAAACCATTTTCACACCTTCACACTGCTGTTTTTGGCCCATGCGGAATCAGCCTAAGATTCACCTCCATTCCCCTTGAAGGAGGAGATTGTTCCACACACAGTTGATGGCTCAGACCTTGGATTCAGGTGATGTTGCTTGTAAAATTATGGGATGCATAAACCAAGGAGACCTGACTCTTCTGTATCCCATCAATAGCCCATTCCGTGATTAGGCACAGAATGGATTGGCACACTGGTGTGGCAGATCCTTTGACTGATGTAAAACTCTATAAAGTCTGCCTTTTTATCATTCCTATTAATAGAATCAGCAGTCTTGTTCCACATCTGCTGGGAAGTGGCAAACTGTCGGATCTCCTACTTGCTTTGAAAAATGTAAAGGCACAGAACAGGTCTTCTAGTTGCAAGTCTGGTTTGAAAGATTGCATGAGAACATCAAATGTGTTTCCCTCTGCACACAAGAGCAGATAATCCAAAGTTCCTAAATAAGAGGGGAAAATGGATTCTAAGTGCATCTTTGGGAAAACAGGAGGGAGGATGATTTCTGAATAAAGAGGATAACAAAAGCCAGGTTCTCCAGAACTGGTTTCTTGCAAGCTGGGTGCTTTGTGGCCTTCCAGTAAATGCTGCTGATCAACAATCCAGAGTCAATGTATTCTCAAAGGCTTTCATGGCCGGCTTCAACTGGTTGTGGTGGGTTTTCCAGGCTGTGCGGCCGTGGTGCGGTGGATCTTGTTTCTAACGTTTCACCTGCATCTGTGGCTGGCATCTTCAGACAGAAGACTGGACACAGTGTGTAATAGACTTCCCTCTGTGATACATCTCTGAAGATGCCAGCCACAGATGCAGGTGAAATGTTAGGAACAAGATCCACCAAACTACGGCCACGCAGCCCAGAAAACCCATCACAACCAATCCAGAGTCAGTTTATTGATTCAAGGATCAAGACCTAACCCCACCTCTGTTAGCCCATTGCCTTGATAACCCCACACAAAGCTTCCATAAATTGGCTGCAACTTGATAGCACTTGACTCCCACAGAATGGTTAGAGTGTTGGACTACAATATGGGCGACCCTGTCTTGAATGCTGTAGAATACTATGGATGCTTGATAGGTGACCTTGGGCCAGTCACTTTCTCTCAGCATAACCTACCCTGCGGGGTTGAGAGAATAAAATGGAGAAAGAATAGTGTTGTAAGTCACTTTGAGTTGCCATTGGGGAGAAAAGTGAAGTATAAACTAAGTAAATAAAACAATGTACGATCCAATGAAATCAGTGGGATTTTTTACTATGGTAAATGTATTTTTGAGCTGGTGTGAGTTTAACTGCTTATGAGCTGCATAAATGAGACTGCAGAGGCAAATTCTAGCTACTACAAATTGTTAGTTCACCTCATATCACATTCAAGGAGTGTCAACATCTGTGAAGATCAAAGAGAATCAATGATCCATTCCTGTACTGCTGCCAGAGACAAGAACTCTTACATCTATATTCACAGCAAAATGAATGAACAAGGGCACTGTCGATCTCACCTTTAGTAATGGGGGATATTTGTTACGGGAGACAAAAGGAGAGAATGCATAGCCTGGAGGAATGGAACGAAGCATCCACAGCTAGTCCAATGCCCACTGCTCCATATCAAAGCCATTTACAGAAAAAAGAGATTTCATCAACTGAAAAGAATTTATTTTAGTATCTTTGGACAATTAATGTGTGTGTGAAGAGTCATCAAGTTGCAGCTGATTTATAGCAACTCAGTAGAGTTTTCAAGGTAAGAGACTGACAGAGGAGGTTTGCCATTGCCTTCTTCTGCATAATAACCCTGGTCCTCCTTGGTGTTCCTTCCTTGGTCTTCCTTCCCATCCAAGTACTAGCCAGGACTGACCCAGCTTAGCTTCTGAGATCTGATGAGTTCAGGCTAGTATGGGCCATCCATAGTGCTTGGCCAATGAATAAATGTCACTATGTGAATGAATTATGAAGAATAATTTGTAGACAAGGGGTTTTTTTAAAAATGAACAGCCGTACAGATATGCCACCACTTTAAAGCAGGCCTGAGATTAATATAGTTTAAAGTGCTTGTTGACACACACATTTTTTTCCACCCGATACATACAGCAATTACTGATAAGTTTCTAACAACAGTCACTGAACCTAACAGCAGTGGTGGACTGGGAGCAGGAACCTGGTCAACCTAGTCCTGTTCTACTCTGCAGTGCCATTTCTAACAGTATAGCATAGCGGTCTACAGGTAAGGAGGAACATTCTCAGATCAACATTGTCATTTGTGGCCAGGCACACATACTCGAGATATACAGACTCATACTGGCTTCAACAACCTATTTTCAGAAATCCATCATAGAGATATTACCTCTCCTCCACAGCATCTTTCCCTGCTCTTGATTGTAGAGTTACTGGCTCAGTTTTTAGCACTTGCCACATCTCAGCATTTTGAGGTTGGCATAAGCTTTGGGAAAGAATCAAAGGTCTGAGGGAAACCTTGTAAAAAGTGGCTTATCTTTTTGCTTTTTCTTTAGCAGTGCAAAAATGTCATTTCTATTGAACTTAATTGAGTTCCACACACTGGGAAGTTCCACATTTTCTAAACTTTGAACTCCAAATTTGAAGGGTCTGAACTCCAAATCCAAATTCTTAATCTGGATTTTGTAGCTAATGTATATCCCTAGGTCCAACCACCAAGAGAATGAACAGCTTACTCCACTAGGTAAGAAAAAAGAGGAGCGTGGGAGAGAAGGTAGACAAGAGAGAGAATGAGAAAATGAGACAGCCACTAATACCAAAATCTATCAGAAAATCTGATTAAGGATTTTCAGGAGATGGAGGCCACAGACTAACGCATCAAACATATACAGTAACTGGGTAACTGTATCTGATTATGAGAACTGTGCTGAAGGTTCTTCAAGCTATTTAGTTTGAGATTCATCCTATCACTTCATCCCTCAGTTAAAGCTGGCACATTCTGTGGATGTAAAGGAAGACCTACCTCATATGGCAGGAGGCATTTATGCTAGGATCAGCTACAGTGCCCTGCCAAATATGACCTTGCTATCATATAAAGCCTGGCCTGAGGAAACAGACCCAGGGTAAGATGGACACCAACCTGGAAGCATGAGTGTGGTATTAAGAGGGACTGCCTGCCACATGAAATCATCCCCCCATTAGGAATGAAGAGCTTCAGACAATACCCCTCCTAAGGGTACAGCCACTCACATCTGGTTAACAACAACCTAACCTCAAGAATGCACACCTGGCCCTGAACCTACAATGAACTTACCCAGAGGTGGGATCCAACCGGTTCTCACAGGTTCCTGAGAGTGGGTTACTAATTATTTGTGTGTGTCGAGAGGGGGTTACTAATTGGGTCTGCTCAGAGGCAGTGGCATATGTGCCTAGGGACAAGGGGTACCCCATGTCCCCGGGCGCATCCATTGCAGTCACATGGGGTGGGGGCGCCAAAATGTCCTCCCACACAGACTGATTTTGCAAGCCCCAGCAAGCCCAGAATTGAGGAAGCCGGCTGCTGCAAGAATTAAGGAAGCCTGACATAGCCCCGCCCACTCTCTACGGTGGCCCTGAGTGTCCAGAGGGCGGGGGGGAATACCACTGTGCTCCCAGGATGAGGACTGGGGAGCTCCACCTCCCCTCCCTCTCACCCAGAGTGCAGTGCCTTATTCTCCATTAAGTCATTGCCATTGCTCTCAGCCTCAAGCCTTCTCCCCAGCAGACGGGTGCCGGCCAGCACAGGAGAAGTCCATAGGCCGGCTAGGGAGGCAATCTCTGCCCCACCTGCCAGTGTTTGTTGTGGGGAGAGGAAAAGGGGGGGCATTTGTTAGCTGTTTGGAGACGCCTTAAAGGTAATGTGCAAATCCAAACTGCACTTTTATCCCTAAAATCTTGTTTGCAGTTGTGAATGGCTTTGATGGGGGGGGGGGCACATGAAGCCCCTGGCTTCTTAACTTTTGCTGTGGGGCTCGGCTGTAATCTGGAGAGCTGAGTTTGATTCCTCACTTTCTCTGCCCCACCTGCTGCCCCACAAGGTGTTTGTTGTGGGGAAAGGAAAGGGGGGGTGTTTGTTAGCTGTTTGGAGACTCCCTAAAGCAAACTGCACCTGGGGTGCGCGTGCCCTGCATCCTTGCCACAGCCCCGTCCAGGAATGCCCCACCCCAGAATGCCCGGCCATGCCCCCGTCGTGCCCTGCCCATCCCCATTGGCGCTACGCCACTGTTTGAATCCCACCACCATGGGAACCTGTTACTAAAATTTTGGGATCCCACCACTGAACTTACCATTATCAAGGTCCAAACCTTAAATTCATCAGCAAACACCCTGCAGTGATCTGTACCCTCTTTCCATCAGAATAAGGAACATTAATCTGATCCTAAAAATTCCCTGTCCAACAACTGAGGGTTTATTTTATTTATTTATTTATTTATTGTTTCGATTTATAAACCGCCCCATCCCCTGGGGGCTCTGGGCGGTGAACAACATTCACATATACAATTAATTAAATCGATAACAACAATATAATACTAAAAACCATTAAAAACTACTTAAAAACAGCGGTTAGCATCATAATAGGTGCCCTATTATAGCCAATTCAATTTAGATCACCCCAGTAAAAGAAAAGGGAGGGGTTAGGTTCCTCTCTGGGAGGATAATAGCTGGTAAAGTGCAACGATGGTATGTGCAAGAAGATGCAGGGGGAAGGAGAGGGAAGGAGGGAGGAAGGGAAGCCACTCAGCCACTGACACTCCAGCGTCCGGTGGAACAACTTCGGTCTTTACAGGTCCTGCGGAACTCATCGGGTCCCGCAGGGCCCCACAGCTGGAGGCAAAGTGTTCCATCAGGCTGTGGCCAGGGCCGTAAAGGTCCCAACTGCATGTGGAGGCCAGCCGATCATCGAGGGCCAGGAACCGCCAGTAAATTGGCTCTCTGCTGGGACGTGATGAGGCCGAAAGTAGGGGCATAAGTGGGGGGTAATGCGGTCATCTCATTAGATAATGTAGGGTCCCAGGCTTTAAGGGCCTTAAAGGTTAAAACCTACACCTGAAGACATCTGAATTCCACTGGAAGCCAGTGCAGCTGGCGCAGCACACAGGTTGAATATGATCACAGAAGGCTTCCCTGTGAGCAAAGCCTGGCATGCATGTTGGACCAGTTTCAGTTTCCGGAATCAGGCGCAAGGGAAGGCCCGCCAGTAGAGCTGAAGTTACAATAGTCAAGCCTGGAGGTGACCGTTGCATGTATCACAGTGGCCAGGTCTGCCTGAGAGAGGAAGGGGGGCCAGTCAGCCTGGCCTGTCGAAGATGGGAAAAAATGCAGTCGAGGTTACAAGGGCCACTCAATTGGTATCCATGAAAGAGACGAATCCAGGTGGATTCCCTAGACTGCCGGATAGAGGGGCCGGGCGCCAAATGGTCTCCCTCCCACTCGGCTGCTGGAATCCCTCTGCCTCCCCAAGTGCTCCAGCCAAAGGATCTCCGGGTTCGATGGATTCAGTTTCAGCCTGCTCTGCTGTAACCAACCAGCGACCGCCTCCAAACAATGCTGTAGAGCTGCAGGGGCCGTGACAGCTCCCCCCTCCATCAACAGAATGAGCTGAGTGTCATCAGCGTACTGGTGACAAATCAGCCCAAAGCTCCGTACCAGCTGAGCAAGTGGTCGCATATAGATGTTAAATAATTGTCAAGCTTCCTCAGTTTTTTTCCTTTGTTAATCTCATCAGCACAGCCCCAAACTCATCAAGTCTTAGGCTCCCCCAGGTTTAATCTCATCAAATCATTTCCAACAGCATTGTCCATGCCTGGGGGGAGAAGTTTCTACTGTCCCAAAAAATCATCCTTCTTATTGCCAGGGGTCCATTTTTCTGATAACTAGAGCCCTAAAAACCTTAGATCTTTGCTCTTGGACAACCTCCATGTGCCCAACATCACTCTCTGTGAAAAATGCTTCTTATTTCTCTTGCTTTGTCTTGGACATATTCACTTCTGGAACGGTAGTGATCACTCTTCCAACATCCTAACCTATTCACACAATTGTTCATCCTTTTATTTCTTACCCTCTTAAATCTGAGCGTCTATTTTTAATTTGATATTTTAATAGAATTGTAATCCATTTGGCCACAATCTTGATTTTAAGTGATTTTCTTGGGGAATTGATCTCTGTATACACAGATGTTATATCTCTGTGGTGGCGAACCTTTGGCACTCCAGATGTTATGGATTACAATTCCCATCAGCTGTTGGGAATTGTAGTCCATAACATCTGGAGTGCCAAAGGTTTGCCACCACTATTATATCTCCTACCAGACTCTCGCATAGCCAGTCTGCCTCTTGCTAACTCCCCCTCTATTCCAACAGGCAGACTCTGACCAGTTCAACACCACCATTTTAAAAACCTCTTCTGTTAATGGGATATACCTTGCCATGATGTACCTTGTAGCCTGCTGAATGGAGCACAATATGCCCTGGGTGCTTGGTCGAAGCCCTGTGACTCCAAAGAAACCAACCGATTTATTTTCTAATTCCATGTCTTTTTCCCCCCTGTGGTGTCTTTATGACAAACAAATATTGTTTTTACTTCATTCAAATCATCTTTGCTGACAGAGAAATAGTCAAGTGAAATGTTACTACATGGGAATAAAGTTCATTAGTACTGATGGAAGGCTTCCCATTGGCTATAATGGGAATTAAATTGGGCTTCAAAGGAGCAAATTACTGAGACATGCAGCAGAATACAGTGCAAAACTTCCACAAAGAGAGAAGGAAGCTATCGAAAGAGGGGTTTTTAAGTCCAATGTTTTAGCATGGAGTACTAAGGAACCTTAGTACTTTCTTGTGAAAGATAGGAGAAGATATATGTTGAGATTAATATGGACCTATTCAGCCTTCAGTCTGTGTTTTTGGTCTAGGCTGATCATCTTTATGACTTTTAACATTGTTCCTGAACACTGGAAGACATCTTTCCCATTCAGTATGGGACAGCCTTTGTATGTTCTGCATTTTTACAGAACTTGGTTAATATTTTGATGCTGCCTTGAAAGAACAAGGCCTTTTGAAAACATTACATTGAAAATTGGACCTCCAATGGTGGTGCCTTATTTTTTTTAATTAATGTCATAGTATATCTTTGCTGCTAATAGGAGTTGCTAGAAATGAAGAGATTTGCCGGCAATGTAGAACCAACAGAGTTGCTGTTATTCTGATTACTGGTAATGAAAGCAGATGGATTCTTGAATAGAACCAACAAAGCACACAATTATTATACCGAAAGATCACAAAGAGATCATTATTTCTGTAAATGACCATTCAGATTCCACGTGTGGCAAGAAATGAAAAGGTATAGAGAATTCATGCCACAAGGAAATGTCCTTTTTTGTTTTTACGTAGTAGTGGGGATTTTCTTCTTCACTCCTGCTACTTGACAAGATGTAACTGCCAGGTGGGATTCAGTCTTTTTTAATGTTTGAATTCTTATGAGACATTTCAGTTCCCCACCTTTTGATGTTGTGTTGTAGATCCATTAATAGTGTGCATACATACTGCATAGTTTCAGTACATAGTGGGTTGGATTCAACCAGGTTTTCCTCTGGTGCAAAAAGGAAGATGGGTTCATGAAAGAGGGCAAATTCTCCTTGTCAAATTTACTACATTGTTACAAAGTGTTTGGTAAATAGTCATGCACTCTTTTGGATTAAGTTCTAACTACTTAACATTTTTCCTCTGCCATTAGCTACTTAAATTTGGGGAAGTAAGAATAGTTTGCTGGGAGTAGGACTCACATAATCATTGAAGAAAGGTCCATAACTTTCAAGCACATAAACCCTTTCTGCACAGCCAAAACAAAGCAGGTGCAACTGGGGTACATGAGCACAGTGCAGCCCCTGACCATTCACACGTCTCCATGTGCACAGTCTCAGAGCTAACGTGGGTTACCAACGTGCCTTCTCATGGAGGCATGTCTTTTTTTAACTGATCTCCCACCAATGCACAGCTATGCAGGCAGGCACAAGTGAACCCCCAGAGCCTTGCTGATGCCTCATTTCCCCAGAAGTGCCCGTGTGGCTCTGCAGATGGGAGCTGAGAGGTAAATAGAGGAAAATGCAGCTGCATAACACACCTCCTACCTGGCCGTTCTCTTGGCCATGGCTGTGAGGAACGCTAAAACAAGGAACATTAAAACGAAAGAATCGCACAAATTGTGATTCTTGAAAAACCCAGGTTTGAGGGGAATGTGGAGTGGACTTGTGTTGGGAGTGGGATCTGTGTGAAGTTCCCCCTTAACCCATGTTTACTGACCCATGTGGAAAGGACCTTAGAGTTTCTAAATTTAGAACCACACTGGTTTGCCTCAAGGTGTAACTATTATTCAATGGGCTATACAGCTCTTTCCCCAGAACTGTTTTACCAGGGAGGCCTTTATCAGTCCACTAAAACAACTAGTTTGGAAGCCACCTGCCTCATTAGATGTTCTGGGGTGTTTGTCTAATATCCTTTGTTCTGTCCATGCTGTAGCAACCCATATTGTCCCTGACAAACCCTCATTATGAACTAGGCAGTAGTGTTGCCAGGTCTCCCTTGGCCATTGATAGGGCAAAGGGGAATATGGTTACCAGCTTCAGGTTGGAAAACTCCTGGAGATTTGGGGGATGCAGCTTGGGGAGGACAGGGATCTCAGTAAGATACAATGCCACAGAGTCCACCTTCCCTACCATCCATGTTCTCCAGGAAAACTCAGCTGTGTAATTTGGAGATGAAATGTAATTACAGAGGATTCCCAGCTCCCATATGAAAGCTAGCAACCCTACTAAGCAGTCATGACCACATCTAACTTTTTATCCTCAGTAACAATACGAAACAGGCAACATGTTAATATTTTATAGGAATAATACTCCCTGCCTCAAAAAAATAACCAGCTAATCCCACTGTATTCATTGGGGAGCCTAGAAAAGATATACTTACAGCATGCAGAGCGGAAATCTGAGATAAACATGGAAATTATTGGTTGGGCTACATGATAGCAAGCCTGAATCTACCTACCCAATCATTGCTTATGCTACATTCAAAATTGAGGCAAGGAAACTGTGTTCTCCTACCATTGACTCTGGTAATGTCCACAAAGAGATTTAATTTAGATAAGTGCAATTGAGGATTCTGATTTTCCCCCAGAGGACAATGGAATATTTATTTTTAATACAATATTTCTTTTATGAGGATTCTAAGGAGATGAAGCAAGATGTAAATATTTTATTTGAAAAATAGACCTAGCACTACATTCTGATCCTTCAAACTGATTATGAAAGTAGATAGATTTTTTTCTTCTCAGATCTTAAGGGGGGCAAAACATTAAAAATTAAGTAGTGAGTAAATAATGCCAAACACTATTAAGTGTGGTGTATTTACTGATGGATTATTTTAAAAATAATGTTTATTTCCCACCTAAACGACCAATAAAGTTCTGTAACGTGAGGGGAGGTAACTTTTGAAAGTCATGCAGATGTTGGCTGGATATCTAGGATAAACTCCTCAGATGATAATCTTTTAATTTTCAAATTGCGCAGAGATAGAGAAATCACTGGTTTTCCTGGAGGAACTTGTTAAAGCCGCAACCCAGAAGCTACAACTGACATTGTGAAAAGACTGAGAACTATGATCGATTGATACGTACATTTTTTTAAAAATCCCAACTTGTGCCTGCAGTGCTACAGACCCTCTGAGATGCTCATGCTGGTGTGTTGGTTTGTTCTTTCACTTCTGAGTAAGGCAGCTTTAAAAAAAAAAAACATACACACACACACACACAGCAGCCAGAGTGAACTATAAGGCATAATTTTGTCATGAGGTATTTTCCCTCCAATTACTCTTCTTTGGGCTCTTTTGCACTTCCTAAAGGGCATTCTTATCATTCTTGCAGTCTATTATTGCCACTTAGTCAAAACACATTTCAACAGCAAAATAAACTTCTGGGCTAACGGCTTTACCAGATGATGATTAAAGGCATTTTACTAGACTCAGACCAATTAGACTGGAGGGATCTTTTTTTGCTCTCTGCATAAGCACACACATACACAGAGAGTTCAACTTCATCTCACATTATATTCCTAATTATTTTATTTCTTGCACATGATAAATTTGTGTTGGTGTAGGCCATTTTTCATGATAGTTCATAAAGAACTCTGTGCCACCAGACAATAGGTGCTAATAAGAATACTGCAAGGACCTTGTACGATATATACAAGGTTTTGGGTGTTTGTTTGTTTGTTTGTTTTGGGGGGGGGCTATGTGGAAGATTTTAGTTATAAAAAGGACACCAACAGTACAGTCCTAAGGGAAGGGGTGGCAAATGTGCTCAGCAAGTCAACTGACCTTGGAGCACTGGCACAGCCTCTCAGAGACTGCCCATCAGTGCAACTGAAGCATAGGCCCCTGTGCTGCCATAGTTGTGGGCAGTTCTGGAAGTTTGGCCAGACTTAGTCTTTAAGCCCTTTCAGCCTAGGAATGGCCCTTGTAACTAATTAAGTAGTTAATTAGCAAAATGAAGGCCTTTCTGTAGTGTAACATTTACAAGAATATTTACTGAAACCATGACCACTCACTTTGCAGGGATAATATTTGCTTAGAGTAACTGATTCAATCAGACATGGATAAACAAGGTGATTTATAAAAGGTCATATTGTACTCGCTTAGAGGCATTCTGATCTTATAGAAATGCCAGAGTGCAATTAGGAGTCCATAGTAACATATTCTTTAGCAAATAAGAATATGTAGGGTATTAATCTTCAATTTATAGGGGCTCAGGTTGATTTACATATTTACTAATGAACAGCCCCATCCAAGGGGCTTTCGTGGGGCTGCAGCTGTAAACCTGCCAAATCCCACCACTGGTCAGGATAAGATAACAGGATGGAACCATATGCACACTGGTAAGAATGTGTTCCTTCCACTTTAAAGCCTTCCCCCCCCACCACCACCACCACTGTGCCTTTGGAGTGGTAAACAGCAGCAGAAGGCCATTGCTTTCACATCCTGCATGTGAGCTCCCAAAGGCATCTGGTGGGCCACTGTGAGTAGCAGAGTGCTGGACTAGATGGACTCCGGTCTGATCCAGCAGGCTTGTTCTTATGTTCTTAAACTTCTGATCCTTGCTTCTTTATAAAAAATGCAAAAAAAAAAGAGTACTCAGAGAATGTCTGAGTTGATTTCTTTTCTTTTCTTTTAGGAATAGAACTAGGTGTACACCTTGGAAAGGAATCCCCTAGACTGTTAACCTTGGAAAGATTGCAGACTTTATAAACATAATTTGACTTGGTTTGTTTTCTTGGACAAGATGCATCCTTGCTGAGTTTCCTTGGAAAGGATACAGATTTTTATTTTTAAAGAGGATAAATAGAGAAATGGGGCAAAACAAATCTAAGTTTATTCCTTTTGGGTCACCTCTGGCACAAATGGGTAAAACTAGATGACACAGGTGGAGAAAGAAAATTGCCCTCAGGAAAGTCTTCACAAAGACTGATAGGATGTAGTCAAAATGAGTAGAACAAATATAAACTCGGAGACCCTGGGTCACAATGGCCTCAAACTAAGAAGGCCCTCATCCTAAACAACCGGATTATTGATATTTGTGGAAAGATGTTGCAGGGTTGAAAAGCAAAGAGTCTACTATTTCTAGTTTGAAACATGAATAATAAGTTAAGAGAACAAATTGGAGCTTCGCAAAAAGGTTGTCATCCTTCTCATGCACCATAAAGATGTTTACCCTCTGTGTTGCCAGACCCCATAGCTCCAGAAGCCCTGGAGGACTTAGAATTAATTTCCCCTGTGTTTTTCAGCCAGCAAACAGCTGTATTTCCCCAGCTGTAAAACAAACCTCTCCATCTTTGAACCAACAGCAGCAGGTGGGACAACAGGAACAGCCAGATTATATCTGACTCTCCCCACCCCAACCCCCACTTAAATGAAGCTTCACCTTCTGCTTCTCCCTCTCCACTTGCTTATACTTCTTTTTTAAAAAAATGGGCAGTGCAATCCTAAGGACTGTAGCGGATTGTACTGCCTATTTTTTAGAAGAAGAATTGATTCTGATACCCCTCTTTTCTCTACCAAAAGAAATCTAATAGCAGCTTACAATTGCCTTCCCTTTCCCTCCTCACAACAGTTACCTGAGAGAGTTCTGAGAGAACTGTGACTATCTCAAGTTCATGTGGAGGTTCTCTGCTGCTCTTAACTACTACATCACTCTGGCTCTCTAGCTTCTAAACCAACTGTATGCAAGCAAAGAAATTGATCTGTAGGGTTGGATCCATTATTTTTTTCGGCTCAATATCACCAAGTTCACCTTCATATTTTAGCATACGTCCTACATGGCATTGTCCATGCAGGTCCCATGTCATGCTATATAGTATTCTTGGGTGGTCAGAGAAGACTTGTACACCTATTTCACCACAGGAAAATCTGATTGGATCTAATCCTAAAAATGGGGCAAGAATCCTGGCAGGGGGAGGTAGGGAGGACTGAGTGTGTTCTTCAAGAGCTTTTGTGCAGCTGGATCAGTCTGTTGATCTGTTGACATTTGCAGTTCCTCACTGCTCAGAGCCCCTCGGGGGTAGAACAGTATACCAAATAAAATTAATTAATTAAATAATTATATATATATATATATATATATATATATATATATATATATATATATATATATATATATATATATATATATATATATATATATATATATATATATATATATATGATGATGATGTACCAACGCAGATAGGAATCTTTCATGCAGGTATGATGCTTTGCATAGTTGTTTGACTGCCTCCTCAGGATTATTGAGAGGGTGGAACAATAGTAGAAAGTTTCATGGATCATGGCTACTTTGGAAGCCCACAGCGCTGGTTGCCTAGTTAGCTTTCCAAGGGACCATGATCATTCTGAGTAGCCCTGATGTACTCTGTACTGCATAGTCCTTGTATAGGCAGAAAACTGAGCACATTAAATTATTCAGATATTTGGATCTTCATTTTTTTCATTTCTTCCCATTTTTTAATCCATTTCAACCTCTGTATTGACATAATTGTTGTCCTTACCTCAGAGCTGAATGTAGCACGGCCGCTGATAGTTTAGAGCCGTGGTGGCAAACCTTTGGCACTCCAGATGTAATGACTACAATTCCCATCAGCCCCTGCCAGCAATTGGCCATGCTGGCAGGGGCTGATGGGAATTGTAGTCTATTACATCTGGAGTGCCAAAGGTTTGCCACCACTGGTTTAGAGGATCTGGGCTTTCCTCATGCAGTTCCACCAATAAGATGAGATTGCTGGGCTCCTATGTATCCTGAAGTCACCTTTGCCATGCACATTGTTGCTGGTAGTAGAGCCTTCCTCCTACCAATTAAATAATTAGGGATTAGCTCAGTTGTGGGATTGAAATAATTTAACAGCCGGTTCCAGTGGTGGGATTCAAATAATTTAACAACTGGTTGCTTACAAGCACCATTTTAACAACAGGTTCTGCCGCAGTGGTGCAAACCTGCTGAATCCCACCACAGGATCAGCTGGTCTTTGGGGTCAAGCAGTTACATTCCACGTTGCTCAGTAGAAGGATGTTTTTCTTGTTGCTTTTCTTGTGCTGTCCCACATTGTTCATAGCAATAAAAGGGTTCTAATGTTAGGTTTGGTATTCTAACTGGTCACAGCATAACTGGGGTTTGACAGGAACAGCATGGGTTGCTGTAGCATGGGCAGTGGGGATGCTAGCTTCCAGGTGATTCCCCAAAATTACAGCTTATCTCCAAACTACAGAGATCAGTTCTCCTGGGGACAATGGTTGTTTGGAGGATGGGTTCTATGGCATTGTACCCTACTGAGGTCCCTGTCCTCTCCAGGCTCAATCCCCAAATCTCAAGGAGTTTCCAACTTGGATCAAGCAATCCTATTCCCACCATCCCCTGCCAGTGGCCAGGGGGGATCTGTCAACTCTAATGGGCAGAGATAATTAGGAAGAACCAAAGGATTAAACTTTAAAGAGTAGTTTGTATACCAGTGAATCTTTGGCTGAGCAAACTGGTCAGGTGGAATAGTTGACAAAATAATTTTGGGGAGTGCTATTTGGCCTCCTGGAAAACCCACTTACAACACAAGCCTTTATTGGCATATAAAGGCTTGTTCCCTGGGATATACATGGGTTTTTCTAAATAAGCACTTCCCAGGAACTTTGCAGATCAAGAAACCAGTGTCTGTGGTGGTGGTGGGGAGCCCATTCTCCACCCATACCATGATACTGATCCAATCTGAGGAGGTCCTGCAATTCACATCTGTCCATGACATCTAATACTGGATATGGACTGCATATCCAATCTCTATACTAGTAATGTCTGCAAGCTCAGTCTGCCAGTCATCAATTCTGTCTTATCCAATGTCACTTTCACTAATTTAACTGTAATCCAGGAACTGATTTGGACCATATAGTAAATGCTGATTCCTCATTCATATGAAAAAGAAAACAAAACTGGTATGGCACGGAATTATCTATCTATTAGATTTCTAGGAATCTGGGGCCAAGCAGAATTAATCAAGATAGTATAATTCAATCACAAGAGAATCTATTTGGAAATACGAGTGTGCTAACAGGGTAATCACGAACAGTTACACTGTTTTAAGGCCATTGAAATCAGTGATTAGAAGTCTGTAATCCTGTTTAAGATTGAATTGCTAATGTTTTGGAACAAACATATTATGGAGTGGAATAGCTACCATTAAAATGTTAGTATTGTCTACAGTCCTATTTCTATTCATGAACATCCCTAAGATGGTTAACTCAGAAAAAAATGGATCCTGGCAAAAATGGATTCTAAAATGGATTCTAAAGTACCATCAAGTCACAGCCAACTTGTGATGACTCCCATAGGGTTTTCAAGCCAAGAAATGAACAGAGGTGATTTGCAACTGCATGTCTCTGCATAGAGACCCAGGTATTCCTTGGAGGTCTCTCATCCAAATGCTTACTGGGGCTCACCTTGCTTGGCTTACAAGATAAGGCCCTTTTTACATAAATAATTGAAAACATTTTAAAAACAATTTCAATTCCCCCATGTACCACAATATGCCTGAACTCACACCCTCCAAATGATTCCTGCCCACCATTTTGGGATTTCTCCTCTTTTTGCCTTTTCAGCTTGCGAAAGTTGCTTCTGTGTTTCACGGCAGAGGGCTGCAATTCTCTGCAACTTTTGCAGTCCATCCTTCAATGATTAGCCCCACAAAAATAAAAAAACAAAAGGAAAAACAGGAAAAACAGGGAAAAAAAAGAAACCAAAAGGAAAAACAGGAAAAAACCTGCAGGAAAAATAGGCGAGGCACAAGGAGTGAGCTGAGAAAATTGTGCTGATGAGGAAGTGCAGGGAAGGTAGACAGACTTGGGAAATGTGTTAAAGGGACTGCACAGACAAATGAAATTCTTTTGAAAACATTTCAACTAAAAATCATTTTAAAAGAAGATTCATTTAAAACTTTTTGATGCTGCAAATGTTTTGAGGTAAAAACACTGCAGAACTTCATGGTGGAAATACTTCATTTGCTGCCTCAAAATGTTTTAAAATGTCTGTGCAGAAAGAGCCCAAGCTGGACTGGTCCGTACAAATCAGGCCAGCAACAATAAGTCCTACCAAAAACCTTGGCCCCAGAAACTGTCACCTCTCAGGATAAGCTGACACCTGGTAGGATTGCCAGCCTTCAGGTAGGATTCACTGTAGCTGCTCTGGGGGAAGTGCACCTGTAAGATGTTTTGTTTGATGTTTGAATATTGCCTGTCACCTTTTTTGGGGGGTGGGGGTGGGAGGGAGTGCCATCTTTGGTGTATCTATAATTCAATAGATCATGTCAGTTTCACTGGTCTATTGAATTATCAGTAGACCATTAGTGTGAAAATAGAAAGAGTTGGGTGGGCAGAGGAAGCAAGGAGGAGTGAGAAAACTTACATAAATGGTCTTAAACAAGGAAGCTATAGCCCTCAGTTTGCAACACCTGAGCAATGTTGTTAATGATACAACATTTTGAGGTCACTAATTTGTAGGGTCACCATGAGTTGGAAGCGACTTGACAATATTCAATTGTGCTGATGAGGAAGTGCAGGGAAGGTAGACAGACTTGGGAAATGTGTTAAAGGGACTGCACAGACAAATATGTACACATAAGTTGTATAAAACAATGCTCATGCTTGTTCACAAATATCAGCTTTGGATTTTTTCAAAGCTTTGGTGATTTTTTTGAGGGGGGGTATTTTCCCAAAGTAAGGCAATTTTGTTTTAGAAATTTTGGAAGGAAACCAAAAATGAATGACCTCTTTCCAAACTGAGGAACTTTTCTCAAAACCAAATCATGCCAGACTAATATCATTTTTTTAATATAGTGACATGCTTGGTAGATGAAGGGAATGCTGTTCACATAGTATAACTAGATTTTAGTAAAGCCTTTGACATTCTTGCAAGTAAACTAGTATAATTAGGACTGGATAATGCTACTGTGAGATGGATTTGCAATTGGTTGACTGACCAAACCCAAAGAGTGCTCATCAATGGCTCATCCTGGAGAGAAGTGGCTAGTGGGGTGCCACAGGGTTCTGTCTTGGGCCCAGTGTTAGTCAATATTTTTAATCAATGACTTAGATGATTAAATAGAGGGCATGCTAATCAAATATGCAGATAACACCAAATTAGGAGGGGCAACTAATACCCCAGAGGACAGAGTCAGGATTCACAATGACCTAGACAGGTTAGAGATAGTGGCGTATTTGCCTGGTGATAAGGGGTACCCTCTGTCTCAGGCATCACTAATCTGGTCATATGGGGGTGCCAAATCAGCCCCCATGTGACCAGGAAGATGACTTCCTCATTGTCTTTGGGTACCCTTGACCCTGCCCATGTCATCATCAACATGGGCAGGGTCAAGGGCACCCGGCTGCCCCCCCCCCCCGCTGCCCCCCTGCTCCTGCCCACCCTTGCTCCTTGACAACATTACATGTGAATGGGATCTGAGAGTCTTAGGCCACTTTCCCACTGCTAATATATCCTGGGATAAGAAGGTGAAACATCCCAGTTCAGTCATGATTTCTGCATCACTTCCGGGTCTAACTCAGGCCTGCTCCATGAGATCTCCCTTATCCCATGCCTTTCAAAAAGTAATAAAATTGGGGGTTCTTTTTTTTAAAAAACCCTGCAGATGCCAATCCCATGCAAACACCACGGGAGACAGACCGGTTTATTTTCCTGCCTCACCAGCTGCAGCCAATCAGAACAGCAGAAAAATGGGACAGTTCACTCAACGTCAGCAAGAAAAATGAAACTAAAATGGGGCCACGCATCATCACCTGGAGTTCTTCCTCCTGGCCTGAATGTGCTGACGGGCTGCCGTGCAGAGGGAGAAACCAAAATAGAAACATCCCGGTAAGTATGATCCCGTTTTTATCTTGGGATATTTTGGCCGTGGGGAAAACACCTTCATAGGCAGTCAAGAAAGCCAATGCAATTCTGGGATGCAACAATAGGAATATACTGCCTAGATCAAGGGACGTAGCAGTATCTCTCTATTCTGCATTGGTCAAGACCTCACCTGGAATATTGTGTTCAGTTCTGGGCACCGCAATTCAAGAAGGATATTGACAAGCTGGAATGGGTCCAGAGGAGGGCAACCAAAAAGGTAAAAGGTCTCAAATCCATGCCCTATCAGGAGAGACTTGGGGAACTGGGTATGTTTAGTTTGGCTAAGAGAAGGTTAAGGGGTGACATATCCATGTTTAAATATTTGAAGGGATGTCATGTTGAAGAGCGAGCAAGATTGTTTTCTGCTGCTCCAGAGACTAGGACAAGGTGCAGGAAAAAAAAATTCCATCTGAACATTAGGAGGAACCTCCTGACAGTTAGGGCTGTTCGACAGTGGAATACACTTCCTTTGGAAGTTTTCAAACAGAGGCTGGATGGCCATCTGTCAGAGGTGCTCTGATTGTTTGTTCCTGCATGGCAGAGGGTTGGACTTGATAGCCCTTGTAGTCTCTTCCAACTCTATGATTCTGATTTTAGTACTACCCAAACTTGGTTGTTCTCATGACATTCTTAAAATATTTCATCACAGCAGGAAACTTCAGATTTGCCCTACACTTCATGTTACTGAAATTTAATGTCAACAACTTTCTCTAGTGTAAACTACTTCAGGCTTTAATACCCTGTCACCTTAAATATGAAGGTGCAGATGTTTCAGAAAGTGGCAAGTCTTTTACCATTCTTTCTACAAGATGCTTGGTATTTCAAAGAAAAAAAATTCTAGCTGTTTTGAATCTTAATTTTTTCTTTCTAATAGACTAGGAAAAAATCTCTCAAATCCTTTTATCCTTGTCGCAAATGGAATGTAGATGATTATGCCATTTCAGTAACCTTCGTATCTCATGTCAAGCTATATTGATTTTTACTATATTTACTATATTTAAGTTGGCTCTGTGCATTTTTGTTATGAGGATTGATCCAAGGTTCTTATAGCAAAGGCTATTTCTATTTTTATGTATTAAAAATAAATGTTGTCTGAGGACTGCTTTCCAAAAAAAGAAATGCTTTCAAGATGATTAAGTTTAGTAATAACCTGCATGCTTGCAGTATGACAAACGTAGCTTATATAAAGGTGTTGCTAGGAATGTTTTCCTTGGGTACCACTGTTGTATCTTGATTAATGCAGAGACCCAACCAATACATTCCAGATGAGAACTGTGCAAGTCTGTCACAGTCTAAGCAGAAAGGATTTTTGTGGCACATGAAAAGACTGACACATTTATTGTGACACAATCTTTTTGAGAATCACAGTCCCGTCCAATCTATGAGGAACTCAAATGCGACACCACAGTCATGCTGCCACATTATTCCCATAAGGGCTTTCTGGAAGTGTGGGGATCAGAAAAGGCCAGAAAGCCCTCCACAGGGCTCCCATGGACATATATTACCCGAAAGTGTCAACTTCTCCTCGACCACTCTTCCTGGACTACTCTACTTCTGCAATGCGGCCGGTGGTGATGAAGGTGCAGGGATTCTGGAATGGTGTCCAGCACCATTTCCACTCCTGGGGAAGGCTGTAACAGCCACCCAGCAACAAATCCACCACTCTGCTGGGTCAAGTGCCCTGGATAAGGCAAATCTGCTGATGTGGTCCCACATAGTTCCCACTGGCAAATTTCCCCACCCCTTTGGTAGAAATAGATACCCAGGGAGCAAGCAAAAGAAGGTAGTGAGAAGGCAGTAAAAAGTGAGGCCTGAAGACCCAGTACAGGGTTGCTAGATACATAAATCTAACATTTGAGGCTAACAGAAGCCTTCTGATCTTGGGGGATGTCATGAGGCTGATGTCACTATGGGTTGAGTTCAGTCAGTTTTTTCACATAATTCCTTCCAGTTCAATTTATTACTATTGTCCACAATTTCCAATTCAGGTGGACAAAGGACACTTCCTATTGCTATTCCGTAAGTTGGATCCACACAGCTTTTAGAAGAAAAGCTGGATGGATCCAACTTACTGAATAGCAATACTAGTGATAGCTCTTCCACACAATATATATCTGTGATGTATAAAATCATAATTACATGAGTTTAAAGAGATGTACTATTCAGTGCACTAAGAATTCATTTATCCAAGGAACACTAATAATTGTTGGACAAGTCTCAGAAAACTTTTTACATATGTGGAGATAAAGCAAGGATTATTGGAGGAAAATCTTGACACAAACTGAGTGGTCAGTGATGAGCTCCCAATGGACCTTAAAGTTGGGTTTTAGATGATTATGTTGTTCCTAAACATAAAATTTGCACAATTCAGCGAATTAATGCTAGACCACAGACAACATTTTTAAAAGGCAGTAGGCATCCTCCCCAAATGGAGGTTGCATGAAGAAAACAAGGATGCAAGAGGATGAACAAAGTGCTGAATTGGTTCAGCTACAAATACTTCACAGGAGGCGAATCCCCCCCCCCAAATGCAGAAAAAACCCTGCAAAACAAACAGCCACAGGATGAGTAGTGCATGCATAAAGGCCTGTGTAGCCTCCTTGTTGAGACACCTATCAGACAGCTCTGCAACTTGATCCTACTGCTTGGGTAAACTAGTCTGCAATGTTTGAACTGGGCCTTCTTCTTTAAATCAGTTACTAGGAATCTCTCACATCATGGCTGTACCTCCCTGCCAGTAGCTCATGATGCTATCAACAGGGTCATTTCCATGGAAAGGACAAGGACTATGCTAGTGGGCACCCTTGTGTGGTAAGCCACAGCACAAATCTAAGAGTTTTTCGGTGGCCTCATCATGAACTCAGTGAAAACTCAACTGGCTGTTGGCTGTAGATACTTTTGCATTTTTCTCTTTGTATCTCCAGCATGTGTGCCACAATGAGGGGGGGGGTGCATAAATTATGGAAATTAAATCAGCTTCTCTCTATGCTTCATATACATAAACAAAACTGTATTCCTACGAGGGTATGATTGCAAACAATTTATATGTATAATACACTTTATATGGTAAAATCTGGCAATGTAGAAAGTAAAGAAATAATCATTTTGCAAAGGTTTGCCATTTTCTGTTTATTTTGGGGGAAGGAACAGGTATAGGAGCAGATGGTTGCATGAAAGGCAGATAAAGCTCAGCTAAAGCACAGATAGCAGCAGGCTCTGTGAAGTTTGCTTATTCATAGTTAGAGATGAAGAAAGTGTCTAGAAATTCTAGTCTTCACCCACTTTTGTGGTACAGATGGAAAGTTCTCTGGGAAGGTCTCTTTTTGCTTATGCTACTCTGCAAAATATTAACAAAATTCACTGATGCCATTACTGATGTGATACATTAATAACAGGACTGAGGCTCATGACAGCTCACAGATGATGGGAAATCTCCCTCCATTTCCTCTGATGTCTGCTCCCTTTTCTGTGTCCATTTTGCCTCCCCTTCACTGGGATTCTCTTTCCACCCTCTTCCCACTCCAGCTTTTGGTAGTATTAGGTAATCACAGTGTTAGGCATCTCTTTAGGTTACCACATCTGAGACATAAGTCTGCGTCTAAGGCCAAAATGAGGCACAGGGCCAGGGCTTGCCTGCAAAAGCTCAGTACTTTGCCAATCAATAGGGAATGACCACAAACTTCCTTTTTTTCTTCCTGTATCTTTCACGAATCTTTGAATTTTATCCCTAAAACTCAAAAGGCAAGTGGGCACAGGGAAACACATTGACAAGTGCCATGTTGGAAATCCTTATACTACATCTGGAATTTCCACTATGAATCCCCTAGACACCATGCTGCTCACTGACACCTTACGTGGTATCTGCCAAGTGTTTTTGGAAAATAGCCAGCTGTACAGAGGGTGAAAAATATTGGGAACCCCTCTGCTTAAGCAATTAGGTTGATAATAATCAGGAAATACTGTGATTCAGTTCTAGTCACTCAGAACTAAGCACTCACCCTCACCCACACACAAACCTTGTTGGTTTCCATTAGGAATGGGCTCCATTCTATCAAAAGTCCAATGTAATGGGATCTTTGTTTCAGCACGTACTCTTGCTGAACTGGAGTATATTTAGCCAAATTAGCGAAATCAAGTGAAATCTTATGAAAAAAAGCCTTAAAATATGTGTGCGTCAAAAAAAAAGAGCCAAATAGCATGGAATCCACAATATAACTATTTCATGGTTAGAAGATGGCAGACAACCTGTGTGGTGAAGTGGTTAAGCATAGGTGGATGCCAATCTGGAGAACTGAGTTTGATTCCCCACCCCTACACATGAAGCTTGCTGGATGATTTTGGGCTACTCATAGTTCTCTCAGAACTTTCTCAGCCCCACTTCTCTCACAAGGTGCCAGTTGTGAGGAGAGGAAGGGGAGGAGTTTGTAAGCTGCTTTGAGACTCCTTGTAGTTGAGAAAAGTGAGGTATAAATCCAAGCATTATTATTATTTTGATGCACACATATTATAAGCCTTTTTCATAGAATGTCAGCCTATGTTCACTATTTCCTTAAATACTTTTCTAAATATAAAGGTTTTTGTGATTCTTAAAGAAAAAAAGAGGTCTTTTTTTTAAAAAATTGAAAGTTTATTATAAACAAGGGCTCATAAATGAGAATGAAATAAAGAAAAGAAAACAAAGATCAAGCAATTTTTTCTTTGTTTATCTTTCTATTATTTTAAAGAAAAGTACAGCCCAAAAATGTCCTTTTAAAACAAATGCTTTCCCAATGTTTATTACTCTGATACTGCAGAGAAGCTGAATCAATCCCCAAACCTTCTATTCCTTGCAGAGAACTAAATGATAGTGAAATTGCAATTTGAAAACAATATATAGCTTCACTGGAGATAGCTTGGAATAACTATCTGGACATGTCTAAGAGTTTTAAGGACTAGAAGCCATTACTTCTGGGGAGGGGGTGGGGAGAGGTCCATGGTAGAAAACACTAAAACAAATTAAGCATGTCAACTTTAGAATTTTTTGGGATAAAAGCAATACATTTTAAGAACTTATTACCGCCACAGAGGATGAAGTTTAAATATACATCCAGTGCTACTGAAAAGACTTATTTATCCTGAACTGGCAACTGCTTGAATTGCTTTAGCTTCTCAGTTGTTTACCTTTGCCAGGGATTAATTAGAGCCAAAGTAAATAATAAACCAGCATGGTTGTGGGTACTTTTTTCTCCTTTGGAGAATTCTAAACGTAACTATGCTGGAGAGGAATCCTAGAAATGGAAGAAACCTTCTTCTAGCTAACAATTTGTCTATCGGGGGGTGTGTGTGTGTGTGGAGGTGGCTTGGTCCTAAGCAAGCAACATCTACTGAATGATCTGAAACACGATAACCAAAACATAGTTCTCACACCAAGTCCACCACTAGTTCATGTACAGGTTAGCCAGGCTTCTAAATGGGCCCTGGACATTTCCCACTATTACAACTGTTCTCCATACAGTAGTGATTGGTTTCATTGGGGAAAATGAAGGGTGGACTCTATGATATTGTATCCTGTTGAGTTCCCTCCCCTCCCTAAACTGCACCCTCTCCAGACTCCACCCCCAAATCCCTAGGTATTTCTCAACCTGGAGCTGACAGCCTGATAATAGTTAGCTTGCCAGAAGTCAGGAGGGGGACCAATTGTTCTGTAGTCATTTTATATGTACAGCAGCTCCGCCTCCTATACTATGGGAACATGATACAGAGCTGACACTGGCATTATATATGGGAGGCTCTCACAGAGAAGTCCTGTTCGCATGAATCGCCACCACTGAGCAATTATCGTCATGTGGTCTCAGATCCTGGGAAATTTCTGCTAATGGAACATTACGTAGCTTCCTTCTACAGAATGAGATCATTGCGCTATCAAAATCAGTATTATCTACTGTGGGGATCGGGGGTGTGGGTTATTGTAAAATTGCTGCAGATGGTGAGACCTTTCTTCTCTCAAATAAAGACACAACAACGACAGGCTGGAAAAGGAATGGGCCGCAGCCCAGTTTATTAATATATAATAATCAATAACATGATCAAACTTCAACTATGTACAAAATGAAGCTGGGCAGCAAACGGGTCGCACATCAACATCCCAATCTCCATTGGGAAATGTCGGGAAGGGAAGCCCCAGATATATCACTCCGGCTTCCACCCTTCCCGCCTTTGCTGAGGAGACGGGCACTGGCTAAGCCCATGGCCGCCTACCGGCCCGCCCTCCTCTCCTTGCTTGCTGGGGTGTCGGGCACAGGCTAAGCCCACAGCCACCTATCGGCCCGACCCAACCCCACTCCCTGGGGTGTCGGACAGCGGCCCGGCCTGCCGGCCTGCCTGCCCCACCCCCGGCCCTTCCACAGGGCACAAGCCTGGGAGAACCTGCCGGAAGGCTCGTTTTTTCCCCAGATGTGCGACTCCCGTTGTCAAACCCACCACGAGCTGCCCCTCTCTCAGCTCCCCGCCCAAGCTTCTCAAGCCTGAGCCTGTCTGGTCCTCACCAATCAGAGGAGGGTGTAGCGCACTGATTGCAGCCAAAGGTCCAAGCCCCACCGGGACAGGTGGACACCATCTGGCTTGAACAGATCTTTGTTATCCTGCGAAATCTCTGCATGGTCCACCACCGCTCCCCCGAGGGAGAGCACCACCTTGGTGGCCGCCTTGTTGACCTTCCGGCGGGCCCTGTCCATGGCCACGGGGTCCATCGCCCCCTCCAGTGCACCTGCTGGAGGAGATCTGACCACACCAAAGTCATGCCGGGCCGGTGCTTTGCCAGGCTCTGTAGCGTGGTGGCCACCGCCCATCTCAGTTCCAGGCCCAACCTGGCCAGGAGATCCTCCTCCCCCAGGTGGATGACTAAAATGTCCAGTGTGGCCAATTGGAAAATGTATTCGATAAGCTTGCATTCAAGCTCATCCCATAGCATGTTCCCTTGCCCCAACCAGGTGATTCTCACGTGAGCCGCGAGTCCGAGATGCCGGCCCCAATCGGATGAGCAGGCGTAGTCCCTGGCTTGATTGATGATGCTGTGCCCCACGACCCACACCTGTCAGAAAACAGTCTGCGGCATCCCTGGAGGCACTGAAAGGAAATCAACATGTTAAGTGAGGGCGGATGTAAGCCCGAAATGCGTCCGAGCGCCACCTGCTCAAGGTGCTGATTTCGTCATGGGCCCTGCCCTGCTGCATCGCGGTTGTGGCGGCCCCAATCCTGAAGGAGTGCAGACCGAACTCGGCAGCTGGCAACCCTGCCCGGGCCAGGCAAGCCCTCAACACCGCCAGCATCTGGAACCTGGTGAGGGGGGACCCATCCTCGTGCACCAGGAGCATCCCACCTTGCCGTGGCCTGCGGCGAAGCCAAGTGGTTAGTGAGGCAAGGGGGCAGGTCACATCACCCGGCAAGACAGGCATCGTGACCCAGGCACCATGGCCCTCCTGATCGGTTTTGGAATGGGCAAGCCATGCATAGACCATGTCTCCGGACAAGACCAGGTGCTGCCGCTGCAGCACTGTACCTGGAAGCCGGTCCCTGGTGGGGGCCACCAGCCCCCCCGGCCTGAAAGCCCCATGATGCGCCAGGTGGAAAGCGGCTGTAAAGAGCAGGCGCTCATAGCGTGAAGCGCACACCTGCCGCAACTCCCCGTGACTGCTCGGAGCACCTCCCTGGTGATGGGGCGCCTTAAGTCCCTATGGCTGGGGCCCAAGCGCCGCCAGCCAGCCACCAGCCGGCGGACGACAAATGTTTTAGTTACATCTGGGAAGCCAGAGATCCTGCCATAAAATGCAATCCCGGCCAGCTGCACCCCCATGGATTGTGGGTGCATGCCCCGCCCATGGAGGAAAACTAGGTACTCAAGTAGGAGGCCTGTATCCACCCCACTGTGGACCGACCGCCCTGTTGTCACAGCGTAGCTCTGGAAGTCACGCACGGCTCTGTCGTACTGTCTATACGTGGCCGGTGCCAACGAATTCAAAACACCTGTGATGACGGTTCGCTGCCAAGGTTCCACAGGGACGCCGGCACTGTCGCCGGGAACAGCTCTGCCCCAGGGGCCAGGCGCCTGATGCAATCCACCTGCTGGCGAGATAAGGCATCGGCAATCTCATTCTGCAAACCTGGAACAAAAGCAGCTTTAAAGGAGATGTTATACTTCAAGCAGGTAAGAACAAGATCATGCACCAGACGCATGACCCGTGCAGATTTGCTAGATTGCCTGTTCACCACACGCATGACGGCCTGGTTGTCGCACCAGAAGAGCAGCCTCTTATCGAGCCAACAGTCGTGCCAGATGTGCACCGCCACCAGAATGGGAAACAGTTCAAGGAAGGTTAGGTCCCTAGTGATTCCCAGTGCGTGCCAAGATGCAGGCCAGTGGCCCTGTGCCCAGTGACCCTGGAAGTATACACTGAAACCAAAGGCCCCTGAGGCGTCAGAATGCACCTGTAGCTCCAGGCCAGGTTCTACAGACGTCTGCCACAAGGAAATGCCATTAAAGCCCTGGAGAAAGGTTTGCCAAACCTTAAGGTCCTCTTTCAGTCCCTTTGTAACCCTAACGTGATGGTCGGGGGACCTGTAGCCAGACAAAGACCTCGCCAGCTGGGAGCAGAATGCCCTGCCTGGTGCCACCACCCTGCAGGCGAAATTAAGGTGACCCAGTAAGGACTGGACCAGGCGCACCCTGCATTTTCGCAGGGGCATGATCGACTGGATTAGGTTGGCTAGAGCGAGCAGCTTGTCTCTGGGGAGTGAGGACGTGCCATGGACCGTGTCCAGCTGTATGCCTAAGTAGCTGAGGGCGGGCGAAGGGCCCTCCATCTTATTGGGAGCCAAAGGGACCCCTATTTCGGCTGCCAGCATTTGAAAGGCCCCCAGTGCGACCTCGCACTCCCTGGTGCCCTGCCTGCCGATAAACAGGAAATCATCCAAGTAGTGTGTCACCAACCCGGAGGGCACCCTCTGCCTGAAAGCCCATTCGAGAAAAGTGCTGAAGGCCTCGAATGCGGCACAGGCTATGGAGCATCCCTTGGGCATTGCCTTGTTCACGCGCCAGAGCCCTTGAAAGTGGATGCCCAACAGCTCAAAATCGAGGGGAGAAATGGGCAGGAGCCAGAAGGCGGACTGGATATCGCATTTCGCCAGTAATGCACCCGGGCCAGCTTGCCTGATAAGGCTGATGGCCTCGTCTAGGGTGGCATACCGCACTGTACATACCCCGGGGTCTATGAAATCGTTAACTGAGTCGCCCTGGGGATGGGAGAGGTGTTGTATTAGGCGAAACTCCCCCGGGGCCTTCTTAGGCATCACGCCAATGGGGGAGACCCTCAGGTTGGGGAGTGGAGGCTGGCTGTAGGGACCGGCAATTCGACCTGCCCTCACTTCCTTATCCAGCTTGTCTGCCACCACGTCGGGGTGATCCAGGACTGATTTTTAGTTGTTAGCCTGATAGGCCTTCCTGCACCCCTGGTATGGGATTCTGAAACCCGTTGCAAAGCCATCCCCAAAAGGCGAGCTGCACCCTTGTCAGGGTAATGCTGCAGCCAGTCTAACAGCACCCCCAGCCGGATGGGTGTGGGGGGCAAGGTCTGCAGCAAAGCTGAAGTTTCAATGCTTTTGGGAGGCAGCAGCGCCGCCCTGGCCGCCGGCATCCTTCTGAGAGGGCCCGGCGCCAGGGAACCGGGCCTGCCGAAAGGGAGGGCAGCCGACTGGCTTTGTGCAGTCCACCCTGCTGTGGTTTCCAGAACAATTGGAGCAAACGTGATCATACTTGCATTTTGGTCGCTGGCAAGTGCCTCTATTAAATTCCCAGCAAGTCCCTTTCACCACCCCCCGTCCCAGGTAGCTTCTGGGAGGCCTCTCGGTGGCGGAGGGCTCCGATGCTCCTTCCATGGTCGGCTGGACCACGACCATCCATGTTTGGTCGTGGATGAGGTCCCAGCGAAAGCGGCTCTTAAGGGAAGCGTTCTTGCGGATAGCCTCATCATAGGCTATGGCTGCGGGTTCACTGGCCAAGGACCGGGCCCGCAGCACGTGTGCCATATGTGACTCACCCAATGAAGAGGAGCTGGGCGACCGCCTGGAGGACCGGGAGTGTCGCGACGACCGCTTCTTCCTCCAGCCCTCCCGCTCGGAGGGGCCCACGGACGCATCCACCGACGTGGACGCGCTCACCGGAGGAGACAGCTGGAGGTCTTCTGCTGGTCCGCCCGCTGGGCCCACTCCCTCTGCGCCAGCGGCCGCCGGCGCGGATGGCTCCGGGTCCCCCGATCCGCCGGGGGTCCCGGGACTCCTGGACGATCCGCCGAGGGCTTGGGAGAGATGAAGCAGCGTGTCCGCCAAATTCCGGACCAGGGTGGGGTCGGGAGTTGTACCACCGGCAGGCACGGAGGAGGCGGACGCCAAGCCAGGGCCCTGCTGTGCCCCAGGGATCACTTTCCCGGATGAAGAAGGCTGTGCCGCCGAACCCGCCGACCTGCCCCTGCCTATAGGGGATAAGCCCAAAGCCGCAGCGGCAGCCGCCTGCGCAGCCACGCCGATCCGCCCGACCACGGGGCCCTCCCCCACTGCCCCGGGCCCCGTCTGGGCACGCACCCTGTTAAGGAGGGCCCGGGCCCTGCCTGAAGGTGGCAGGTCCTCCTGGGAGGGCTCCTTGCTCTTCGCCCACTTAGGACCCATTGCGGCGAAGCTGAGACCTGGCCAACAGCCAAGAGTGAAAATAGGGGAGAAGTGGTGGAGAGGAAAGGAACAAAGAGAAAGTAAGCACAGGTGAAGTCAGACCAAGAAGGAGAAGCTGAGAAGAGGTAAGGAGTAGACCAAGCAAGAGGGAGAATGGCCAAGACCAGGCTCCTTCCAGGCCTTACGCTCGACTCAGTTCTGCACACCACGCCTTTCTGAGTCTCGCCGCCGGGAAGGGCGAGGTCTGGGTGAGGCGTTCTTATATACCCTGGCTCCTCCCGCCTTTACCGGCCGGGAGCCAATCAATGCACCCCGTTTCTGCAGCATGCCGCCAAGCCATGCTTGCAACTTATTTTTGCTCCTTGGCTCACCCCGGCAGCAATGGCTGCCCCCGGTTATTCGGTTGCAGCTTTTTTGTTGAAAGAAGTGAATTGATACCTAATGAAATTGCTTTAAATTTCATAACTAAGATTTAGGTCTTTAATGACCTCAATTCCTGCTTTCTTCCAGATAAAATTAAACTTTTTATGTACCACTGATATCAACAGGAGATATTTCAGCATAGGCTTAAGCTGTGCTGAGGTGTTTCTCTCTCTCTCTCTCTCTCTCTCTCTCTCTCTCTCTTTTAATGAGTCACAGTCTAATCCGAGAATGTTCTCAGTTCATCTATTTGGATTCTGACTCTGAAATTTTCCAAATATAAAATATATGTAAAACTGTTCAGTGCAGAAAAAAATGCAGAAAAAGAAATAAATCATAATGCAGCACTAGCCAAATTGTTCTACATGGATTGATGGCCTCACTCATTTTTTTTAAAAAATGTATAATTTAAAGTCAAAAAAGTGTCACCTAAACTCTCGGCTCATATATGAGAACTTCTCTGTGCACTTTTTAAATATCAAAATTCAAAACAAACAAATCACATGCAGAATCATAAATACACTATTGTTTCGAATATGCCTATTCAGCCTCCCACAGTTCCTCTTTCCCTCTCCCCTAAGAAACAATAATAGTGAATGCATCACATTTATTTAATTCCACTTAAAAATGTTTATTCCACATCTCAACCAAAGATTTTTCAACTCTTCTGCACATGCTCAAACTTTCTCCAGCTTCCCTTTCCTGGATGATTGCACCCCCTCCAGACAGACAGACAGACAGACAGACAGACAGACAGGCAGGCAGGCAGGCAGGCAGGCAGGCAGGCAGGCAGGCAGGCAGGCAGGCAGGCAGGCAGGCAGGCAGGCAGGCAGGCAGGCAGGCAGGCAGGCAGGCAGGCAGACACAGACACAGGCAGACACAGACACACACACACAAAGCCTACAGCAGTGTAAAAGACTAGAAATTAAAAAAAATCAGCCCCATGTACCCAGTGAATGATGTTCAATAAGCAAAAGTGCTTGGATCCTGACTAATGACAAAGACAATTAAACTGCAAACAATAAAATTGATTTGGGTGCTGGGAGACGTAGACAATGTTTCTCCACCCACCCTGGACACTCCAACAGATATATATACTCCACTTGCTTTCCCAACATCAGATCCTCTGAAGATGCCAGCCACATATGCAGGCGAAACGTCAGGAGAAAATGCTGCTAGAACACGGCCATACAGCCCGGAAACCACACAGCACCACACAGCACCCAAGTGATTCCGGCCGTGAAGGCCTTCGACAATACAATAAAATTGACATTTCCCCATGGATGAATAGCAAATAACCCACTGCTTGAATTTGTATATATCTCTAAGGACAAGTGGCAAAACTAAAAGTCTACAAGGTATTGCTTCAGTTATAAACAATGTTCTTGTTATTGTCCAGGTCTTCTCCACAAAAAGAGAAACGGTTGTATCCAGATTAACAGTGCAATTCTATGCAGAGATGCACCCAATTGAAGCCCACTGAAATATCATTCATCATATGAATGGCAATTCCATAGAACCATGTTAATTCACTCATTAATTTCTTTATGTCTGTCTATCCATTGGTCAGTTTGTCTAGAACATTTTCCCTCCAGCATTTCCTTCACAGAAACAAGGAGAGGGCAATTCTTAGTCCTTGTTTATATATAAATCCAGGAAGGAGACCAGTTGATTCACTCCCCTAGATAATAGCTGGTAATAATTGATAGAGTACAAGAGGAAAAGTGTTGCTAAACATTTCCAGTTGGAGAACATCACTAATTGCGCAAAAGATGTTAGCTTGATCCCTGAACCTCTACACCCCACTCCAGTTGCTAGAGAGCCAGAATTTGCCCTGAAGTTGGTTCAACATTTTCCCAAAGAGAATGGTTCTCTAGCAAAAACAAATTCGAAGCCTTCAGATTTTACAGCTGTAGACCACAATAAAGTGATTCATTATATATCTGACATTTTCTGGGGAGCATCAGTAGCAACAACAATAATAGTTCCTGGGAGTTTCATCAGCTTGTGCCAGAAGTAGAAAGGCAAGGCTTCCATGAAGCTCTAGTTAGGACCATTTTTGAACTAGAGAAGAAGGCAGAAAGCTGAGGATTTTAAGCAGTCAGCCAGGGTATCTGAAGATGGGGATTCTACTAGCAGAAGTTATCTGTGAACAAAAGAGGGAGGCTACTTTTTGAATAACATCCACAGGAGGTGTGTTTGAATGTTTGATTTTATTTTTTTTAAAGGCATCTGCTCCATGATCAGTGGTGGATGGAGCTACAAGGGGGCAAAGATGTGTGTGTTGCACCTGGCTCACACCCGGGGAGTGTGAAAATCACCCCTGACCCCAACCCCCTTTCCCTCTCACCCTGCCCCACCTCGTCAGGCTTGGCCCTGCCCCACCAGCCTGGCCCGTTTTCAGCTGTCAGAAAGCTGTTTTCTGCTGATGATAAAAGGTAAGTGGGGGGTGGGGGGAGGGAGCCGCTGAGGGTGGAAAACATGGGCCCTCTCCGCACACACAAGGCGACTCAGGTTTGACTCGTGTCCGCGGAAATCGTTACCTGAGCTCAACTCCTCCGTTTCTCCGCACAGCAGCTGACTCATGTCTCCAGAGCCGAGTTCAGAGGGTGGGATTACCTCCTCACGTCTTCCGCTCCTCATTCTCAATTGGCTGCCATTCTATGGCAGGAAACGTGAGTGCGCGTCCCTTTTTTTTCGTTTACCGACGTAGGAGCTATGTAGGAAGATTTTTTTTAAGGCACGCTTCTCGCTGCCGCCACGAGTCTCCCATTCTGCACATGGCCAAAATTACTGCACTGTGATTAGCTGGCTGGCAGAGTCGAGCCGAGGGAGATTCCGCACTCCACCGGCTTCGGCTTGAGTGCAACCTGAGTTCACCAGGAAGTTGCACCTCTCCGTCGAGCTCGACAATTTAACGGTGAGAGGGGGGTGAGCCGAGACAGACACAAGTCCAACACTACAGCTGTGCGGAGTACCCGGGTCGGACCTACGTCGAAATAAGGTTGAATCCTACAGTGCGGAGGGGCCGATGGAGTGCCCCCTGGGTGCACTCCTGCCCAGCTGCGACAGTATCCGTGATAGAGAAGACATTTTGTTATCTGTGTAACCATAGAACAGAGAGAGATTCTAAGAGCACATGTTGCTCTCTTGAATGTCAAAGAGACAGAGAGAAAGAACACAAAGTCATGAAGTGGAGGAGCCTGCTGGAAGAAGGAGGTCTCTGAGTGGCATTCTGGGTAAACAAAGAGTAGTCAGCAGAACAGATGGTTTATCTTATTTGCTCTATAGCTCCCTCTAGAATTTGATTGACAAAGTACTCCATCTTCAGCATGTTCAACCTGACATTTCTAGCCCCTTGCCAACAATCTTCTTACATTACCTCATCTGCTCCCTTTAAGATTTACTTACCTTTTTAAAAACCCATGTAAAGGCAGACATAATGAAGAACACAATATTCTTCCTGGCAGACTGATTCACAGAACACTTTTTAACAACTAAGCAAAGGTTAGCCAAGTGAATCTAAATTTAGTCTGACCACTTTTAGATATTACTGTTTTATAGTTTTACATTTGGAGAACTTATAGTCCAATCTCCAAATGTGCTCAGCTCTGGCAATCTCTATTTTACTCAACTATTGATCAGTTGCATGATAGTCAATAGATGTTGCAGATGTAGATGGGGGGAAAACATTTGCAATGTTCCATCCTATTCACCCAACTTTATATTACATCCTGTACATGAAGAATGAAACAGGTTGACTTTGTGGATGAAGAGTAGATACCGGACTGGTAAAAGTCAGCTGGATTCCTCATTACTGGTCTTAAAATTTATTGATTTTAATAGAGTGCAAGAGCAAACTCCAATTTATCTTGGAGAGTATGCAATTTCATATAAATGAGATGGTAAAGTGCTGTACTCAGAATATTGTTTCGTAAAAGCAAATGTTACTCTCTACAGCTGACAATGGAAGATTGAGGGACTCAATAGGACATGAATCCCCAATCTCCTCAAGCTTCCTGGCAGTTTTGGGAATGTTGATAAACAGTAACAGGTACCGCTACAAAATAGCAGCCATATGGGTAGAATAAATCACAACTTGTTGGTTCCAAGTAAAACTGGCCAATCTATTAGGCAATTGCATAAGGTGCCGGGGGGGGGGGCACCATGGTACCCCAAAAAAGGCCTGCCAGTAGCAAACAGAATTTTTCAGTGACATCCTCCAGCCCTTCCCTCACCCCCTGCAAAGTAGAAGGGGTGGGCACTTCAACAATTTTCATAATAATTTTGGATACAGACTTTGGGTAGGCCACTGTTTTTGTTATCCTGATTTTTTTTAAAAAATGTTGTTACTGATTCCCCCCAAAATGTTATTTTTTCAGGTTCCATACATTTGGGACCATGATTTTTATAGTCCATCCACCAGAGGAAAAAAGGAGAGGTAAAGGGAAGAGAGGAAGCAAGCATCACCTCTACAAGAATCTCTTCCATGTCACCAGCATCAGAAATGGTAGATCCTGCCCCTAAGCCAGAAAATGGCAGGTGGACTTCTGGGGTCCCATAAGGCTTGGCAGGCACAGTGGCGATTTCCTCCACCCACCACCAGAGGGTTTTTTTTAAAAAAAAATCAATTAAGGGGTGCAGTAGTGTTGAAACATGTGTTTCAAGTTCTCTGAACTCCCAGCTTTTATTGAAAAAAAAGTACTTAGCTCTTTCAATTGATGAGATAAAAAGGAAAAGGCACTTTTTTGCATTGGAAGGATCTAGAAACTTACCTTTTTGTAATGAAAGTGAGGAATTCAGAGAACCAGGTATACAAATTATATACTGTTATAACAATATAGCACAAAAATTACTGTTTTTTTTTAAATGATAAAAGTATCCCCCATGACTGCGATGAAAATGACTACTGCCACAAATAATTCTCATGGGATTCCAGGAGTCTGCCCAAATACTATGAATGGTAAATTGTGGGCCAGCTCAGTTCTTTCCTGTTTAAAATGTAAAGGGTCATGTTGGGAGGCCAGAACTTCCTGACCATCAGCTATTTGTCAGTGTCACTCTTACCAAATAAGAGCTGTTTCCCAAGCAGGCTTCCACACTTTTCCTCCCTGCTCCTTTTCCTCCTTGAATCTCTGAAACACTCCCAAACTTCCAGAAGCTTCAGGTGGATTCTGTCCAGAATTTAGTTTGTGTCATTTTGGATGTCCCCGACCTGAACCCCAAAAACCTACATTCTGACTCTATTTATGAACACACATACTCTGCTCAGTGATGACCAGGAAGTGAAGTCCCTACATCAGGTGACACTCTAAAACTTTCATCTGAAAAGGGCATTGCCACATTGCAAAATGTCATTTTGCTCCCCATGTCTCCCTGCAATTCCAATAAGTAGGGTTGGGGACCAGGACTGTTTCATTAAAGGATGAAGAGCAACCCTAACAGTACAGCATCTCTTTTGAGTAGAAAATGCTCTAGGTTCAATCCCTGGAATCTCCAGTTAAAAGGATTGGGTAGAAGAAGAAGAAGAAGAGTTTGGATTTATATCCCCCCCTTTTTTCTCCTGCAGGAGACTCAAAGGGGCTTACAATCTCCTTGCCCTTCACCCCTCACAACAAACACCCTGTGAGGTAGGTGGGGCTGAGAGAGCTCCGAGAAGCTGTGACTAGCCCAAGGAAAATTGAAGTCTTCTTTGCTAGGAGCACCGGCAATGCAAGAAAGAGAAGAAACTCACTCAGAGCCAACAAGCTCTATTTCACAAAGCAATGCTAGAAATAAAAAGCCCACTACCAAAATGTTAGCATCTTTGCAAAATCAGGTGAATGTATTGCAGCTCAAATGCTCTAAGGCGTGGCAAGACCTCCTAGCTATTTATCAATCTGGAAAATACAAGAAGAAGAAATATTAAGTTGTAAGGAGACCTTACAACAACAGTACCTTTTATGGAAAGATCAGCTAAGAGATACGATTTCCCTCCTAGAGCGTATGAATACATCAGAAGCCTTGAATATCAAGACAAAGATGGAGAAGGATCAGAGAGAAAAGGCAAACTTCTTTAACAACATTATGTGTGGTTTATCCAGCAAGTTTCAGGGATTGCAAGCAAGTCAACAATCAGAGATCCAGCACGCGCAAGAAGAACAATCCACCAAACCAACTGTAGACACTGCATCCCCACGCAGAGGAATAGGAAGAGGAATGTCACCTCACATTCCAAGAAAGGTTACACCTGAAGTGCCAAGCAAGTGTGGCAGTAAATCTGCAACTAAAACCTCGTCTTCCCACACATCCCACAGAACAAGAAGCACTAAGTCAGGCTCAAATTATAGCAGTGCCTCTTGTCGTTCCCAAAGAGTGGCTATGGAAATGAAGATCCTGGAAGCCAAAGCTGATGCAGCGGCGGCTGCAAAACAAGTAGATTTCTTAAAACGAAAAGAAGAAATCATTGAAGAACAAGCGGCTCGTCAGGCACAGTTAAAAGCCCAGGAAGCAAAAGTAGAAGCAGCCTTGTCAACACTAAAACAAAGAGCAAAGGCAGAAAAGCTGATAACGAGAGCTCAAGTTTTGGAGCAAGGCCTTAAAGAGAGTTTATTTACCTTCCGGCTCTGAGGAAATAGAGGAAGAAGACCCTATGATGAAGGTATCTTCCTATTTAATCCAACAGTCATCCAACTTTGGAGAAGTGACTGCTGAGTCGGAAGAATTCAGAGTGACAGAACATCTGGCAGCTGCAGAATCAGCAGAACTAATGTCCCAGATGTCCAAAGTGCAGCAATCCATGGTCCAGTTCCAACCACAGCATAGCATGTAAGTTTTGCACCAGTAGTGGTGAGTCAGCAGACAGTACCACAAAAGGAGCTGCCTCAAGTAATCAACAACAAAAGCAAAGTCAGTTAGCTTAAATGAACAGAATGAGGGAGGGAAAACCTTTACAAATCCAGTTGGGATGCCCAATTGGTCGAGGCTCTTCTACAGTTTTAGACAGGAGCAGAAGTATCACAGAGACACAGATTGTATACCTGGAGTATCAGCTTCAAAGGTTATACTCTCTACTCCGCATCATCAGGCAACAAATCCCATGTATGCAACCCTGACATCCCAAATTTGTCCAGAATGTTTTGAAAGCTACCCCTTTCCAGAAATCCTAGAAGAGATTTAGCAGACAGAGGCATTCAGAAGTTTTCTGATAAGCCAGAAGACTACTTCTACTTTGGAAAAATTACATTCCAGAGAGCTCTCAAAGAAGACTCTGAAACTAGATGCCGAGGGAAGAGCTGACCTTGCTTATAGCTTGGTTGGGAACAACATGTCGTCAAATTGGCGCAAATAAGAAGAGTCTATGCAGCACATGTAAGAAACCCTCACATGGCTTTAGAACGAAAGCATGGAGTAGATTAGGCGAAAGATATGGAGCATCTTTCAGAAATAGAAGCTTCACTTCTACAAAGGCTTACAAACCTTTCCCAAATCCTGTGCAATGAAAGTTGACCAAAGAAACTGTGGGATTTTGACAGAATCTGCTTTCAGGAGATGGAGGTCTGCTTGAAAGAAAACCCCGAGCTGCCAGGACTTGCATGTTTTGGATCAGACATTTGACTCAAAGAGAAGTTATTATCGACACAGTTGCCCTTCCCCCTGAAAGAGCAATGGGGTAAAGAAGTTTCTTTAATTACAAAAGAGAACCATCAGCAAAGGTATCCACCATATTCATATCTTGTAAGATTTATATCTAAAGAATGGCTTCAAAAGAAAGGAAATGATCCTCAAAACAGGATTCCCTTCTTTGTACCAAGGTGTTAGAGAAGAGAAGAAGTCGTACTCAAGAGTTTAAAGGTAAAGCCTCAAAGTTATGGTTAGGGAAGACAGAGACAAATACAAAACTCAGATTAAACCTTAATTCTCCCAAGTAAGCCATTGGAAATTATGTGTCCAGTTCATAAAAAAATTGCACAACCTCAATGACTGCAAAGAGTTCAGAGAAATGCCTTATGAAGAGCGTCTGTCCTACATAAAGCAACAGAAACTGTATGTTTTAAATGTTGCTCTTTCAAGAACCATATGGCCAACGAATGCAAAGAAAGGTAAAGTGCCAAGAATGCTCCAGTGAACAGCATTGTTCAGCATTACATCATACAAAACCACTTCAGTTACCAAAGAAAGAAACCAAAGAGGCAGAAAATAACCTGGAGAAACCATCACAACCAAAGGAGGACAGAACGGCAACAGCAACATGCACTGCCATGTGCGATGGAACAAAAAAGATACGTACTTGCCATCCGATTTGTCTCGCAGATGTTTACTCAAAAGCTTCACCGCATCAAGCCCAACGTATGTATGTGGTATTAGACGCACAAAGCGATACTTCATTAGCCACTCCAGAGTTTGAGATGTTTTAACATACACTCAGAAGAGATAGAATATGCCGCGACCACATGTAGTGGAAATCAAATCATGACAGGAAGAACAGCACCAGGATTTGTTCTACAATCAACTGATGGGACAGAGCAATTTAAACTACCTACTCTCCTTGAATGTCAACATATTCCTAAAGACGAAAGACAAATCCCAACAAGAAGCATCGCCACACAGCACAAGCACCTGGAGTCTATAGCAGACAAGATACCAGAGCTTGACCCAAATGCTAAGATTCTGCTGCTCATCGGCACAGATTGTCCAGAGGTGTTCGTAGTCAAAGAACAAGTGAACGGTCCCCCAGGAATGCCATTTGCTCAGAGGTTAGGGCTGGGGTGGACCATTCTAGGCCCAGTTTGTTTGAACCACAAAAGAATACCTGAACATGCACACACCTTCTGTATGGGTTTTATGCCAAATGGACGACCCACGCAGATGTTAGACTGCCCAAATCACATCCAGATACAACATCATAGCATAGAGGAGTTGGAGTCATCAGTGTTTAAAATTACAGTCCATGATGACCAGCCAGCCTTGTCCATAGAAGACAAACGTTTCCTAGCCATAATGGAAAGAGAGTGTCAGCAGGATGAGCAAGGAAATTGGATCGCACCTTTACCCTTCAAAGAACCCAGAGACAAGTTACCAAATAATCGTGTCATGGCACTGCAACGTTTGAAAGCACTCCAAAGAAACATGGAAAAGAAACCACAGTTAAAGGAGGATGTTATTGCCTTCATTAACACCATGATAGAGAAGGGCCATGCCAAAAAAGCTCCTGACATTGAAGACCATCAAGAGTGCTGGTATTTACCATTTTTTGGAGTCTATCACCCCCAGAAGCCACATAAGGTACGAGTGGTGTTTGATTCTAGTGCATTATTTAATGGCACATCTCTTAATAGAGTTCTGCTGACAGGACCGGATTTAATTAACAATCTTATCGGAGTACTGTTGCGTTTTAGAAAGGAAGCTGTTGCAATTATGGCAGATATTCAACAAATGTTCTATTCCTTTTGGGTCAGAAAAGACCATAGAAATTATCTTCGCTTTCTGTGGTTTAAGGATCCATATCAGATGTCAGAGGTGCAAGAGTACAGAATGTGTGTTCATGTTTTTGGAAACAGCCCCTCACCAGCTATTGCAAACTATGGACTTAAGAAGACTGCAAAACTCTTAGAGCAGCAATATGGATCAGAAGTGAGTCAATTTGTTCACAGAGACTTTTATGTAGATGATGCTTTAAAATCTACACCCACCCCACAAGAAGCAATCAATCTTCTCAAACAAACTCAGCATATGTTGGCCAATGCCAACATAAGATTACACAAAATGGTTTGAATAGTCCAGAAGTGCTGCAAGCCTTTCCCGAAGAAGATAAAGTAAAGGAAATAGAAACTTTAGAATTAGGACAGGAGTCCTCAACAATACAAAGAAGTTTGGGTTTGTGCTGGAAAGTTAAAAAGGATGAGTTTACCTTTCAAGTTCCAGACTCAAAGAAGAGCTGCACATGTAGAGGAGTGCTATCCACAATCAACAGTATTTTCGATCCCCTTGGGTTTGCAGCACCAGTCATTATTCAAGGTAAATGCTTGCTGAGAGCTAACTCAGGACATTAAAGATTGGGATCAACCTTTGTCAGACCTTGAAAGGTCCAAATGGGAACCCTGGAGGTCAACTCTTTCAGCTTTGGAACAAGTCAGTGTCCCAAGGAGTTATGTGTTCATTTCACCCAGTTCAGAACATCTGCAACTCCATATATTTTCAGATGCTTCAGTTCAAGCGATTGCTGCAGTGGCCTATCTTAGAGTGATCCGAGGTGATCAAGTGTACTTAGGTTTTATTTTAGGAAAGGCTAAGCTAGCACCGAGGCAGGGCCATACCATACCCCGCCTTGAACTTTGTGCCGCAGTGCTAGCCACACAACTTTTAGAAATTCATCCAAAGGGGAGATTAGACTCTGTCCTTTCTTGGTGGAAGTAGTGCTTTCTATACACAGCGATAGCAAAGTAGTGCTAGGATATATTAACAATATACTATCGTAGATTCTTTACGTATATGTGAGTAATAGAGTGGATCAAATCATTGTAAAGATCACCACAATTTTAGCCAGTGGCAACAGACAAACATGAAAGCTGAGAGACTCCTCTCTTTGTAGCGAAGTGGATAAATGTCTTGTGGAAACAACGTCCATTTTCTTGCTACTTAATCGACTTTAACCTGATTTTAAGAATGAAGATGGAGATTCTTCTTTATTCAGAGTTCCTGAACGTTGAACTTCGAAGGTGAACCACAAGCAGTTCTGGAATTCTGCAAATCAAGATCGTTTATAGTAGCATAAAGTTTACTCCATAGTTAGCATAGAAGTTTTATAGTTATAGTTAGCATAGAAGTTCCTTACAGTTAGCATAGTTGTTGATATTATGTATTATTAGGGATAGATAGGATTTATTAAGAGTAGTACAGTAAGAATAAGTTAGAGAAGTATAGTTAATGGAAGTTGATAAAGGTAAGAAACTTCCAGAGGAAGCTCTTTATGGCCGGAGTGTCAATAATGTGCCCCACACAGAGTTTCTTTGTTCTATTTCCCCTTTAGTTTCCCCACAGTTAGGTATGGGTTTAGCTATGTTTTGTACAGTATTCAGTGCGGAGGGAACCGAATTTAGTTCTGATCCCTTTAAGAAGCCCTAGGAGAAACTGCAGTGTTCCAGCCGGCAGTTATTACCAGCAGCAACCTGTCTGATTTGGCAGTGCTAGGGGCCAACGGAAATACGGTGGAAGCAGCAGCAGTTAGGTGCTAATTTTAGGGAGAAGCTGGGTGAGCAAGCAACAAGTTAGACAGTCCAAAGCATGCTTATATAGATTCTACAGTATTTAAGTTAAACATTGTGCTATAGATGCTCGCATAGTCTCCACAGTATTTACAATAAATCTTTCCAGACTCCAGAAAGTTGCTGTGGAATAGGCAAAGTGGTAACCTTTATTTAGTTAGACCCGGGAGGAGTCAGGGTCTGTCAACATTGTTACAATTAAAGCTTTAAGTATTGAACTGTTAACTGAGTCAGTGAGTCTTACATTCTGCTTTGGCCGGGTGCAGGGCACCTAAACAACCACCTGGGGAGCAGAACAGTCACCCAGCTGGCGTGTGCGGGAGTGTACAGGCTAATCTGAATTCCCCAGATAAGCCTCCACAGCTCAGGCAGCAGAGCTGGGAATCAAACCCGGTTCCTCCAGATTAGATACATGAGCTCTTAACCTCCTACGCCACTGCTGCTTTCTCATCATAGTAGGTGATGAGAAAAGTGTCCTCTTGAGACTGTGCAGGATCACTGTTGGTTAGGGTAGACAAAATCTGACCTTGATATTCGAAAAGTTTGGCTCACTATAAAACAGCTTTTTGTTTTAAAGTACAGATGCAAAGCAAGAAAGCAAACATCTTTTAGACCACAAATAGTGTATTTCTTGGCATTTTTCTTCTTTTGTATTTTCACTTAATTTTATCCCTCATTTGATTATATATACATGTTTCTCTAGCTATACCTTGGGAACAGCTTTTGTGAAGAAGCAAAAGGCAAGGAGAAGTTGGAAGCCTCCATCTGCCAGCAGAGTATCATGAATGGATCTATCTTTCAGCAGAGTGCCATGAATTGTTATTCAGATCCCCCATTCTATTTAGGATAAATCCCCAAGCCCACTTATATTCCACACACTGCTGAAGTATCATGAAATACACGGACACATGACCTCATCTCAAGATATCCAGAGTACCTTTATGCTACACTGAACTGAGTAAAAGGAAACCTCACTTACAGTAAAGCGTCAAGATCACTCATCAGTTCAGAGTTTATGTTCTGCTGACTATAGTAGACAATCTTTTTTTTAAAAAAAAACTCTGCAATAAGTTTTTATGCTGACATGCTTACTTTTATTATTTTCATTCCTCCTCGGCAGCCTGTGAAACCTTTAAGCAGTTGATAGAACGTGTTTTAGCAAGCATCAGTCTATCGCCCGGCAGGCAATTAATTAGCAATCAGATTGAAGCCTCGCGGCCTAGTAAGTAGACCACTGCATAGTTAGTTTATTGATTCTTAAACTATATTGGATTTTATAGCTCGCCATACAAAACTCCAGCGAGGCGACACAGCGGCACCGATTAATCACTGACATGGCCCGCCATCTCTCTATGAAGAAAGATTTCTTTGGTGTTGAACGTCGGCTTTTGGATGGCCATCTTCTGGCAATCTTGAAAGGGGGAGGTGGGAGGAAAGCAGGACGAACACAGCATCTCTCTGAAAGCAGTTAAAATTATATCTATTGTGGAATAGAGATCCATTACAGATGGATTTCAAAACTATTCTTTACTCCTCGCTGTGTTATCATCCGTCTGCTTAAACAGCAGTCTTGAGAGGATTATGGGCCATGCCTAGGAGTTGAATACGATTGAAAAAAAGAGACCCCGAGTCTTTTAGAAAATAATGCATGTTGTTGCAAAGTTTAATGCTGTAAAGGGAAAACTATAAGAGAGATTACCATGCTGTTTAAATTAAATTGCACTGTGTGCGCTCTGGCCCATTTTAGGTTTCCATTTGAACTCTACAAGGCATTATTGCTGAATAAAAAAGCATAGAGGAAGATCTAGTAAAGGTCAACGTTGTCTCAAAGCTTCTTTTTCTAAATTAGCATGCCTAAGAATCAAGCAATGGGCTGTGAACTGTGGACATTTGGAGTAGGGTCATCAAGTTGTTAGAAATACAAAAGAGGAGATGAGGGTATTTTTTTTCTTTAATACTACATAGTGGCCTGGCAAGTTCAAATGGCTGTGGGGAGAGCCAAGCTGTAGTGGCCACTCAGCTCAGCAGCAGCCACTAAAAACATTTCTCATCTGAGGCTTTCTCTCTGCAGGAGGCAGCAATGGGAGAGCTGACTCTGATTGTCCTTGGTGCCAAACTGTCCAAGCCACCTGGCTCCTGTGGCTCTGGGAGACTTGTTAGATCTTATCTCTTCTTGCTTGTGGTCATGTGACTCTCCAGGGCAGGGTTTACAGGGCAGGGCCCTGTACTGTTAAAAGTCCAGCCCACCTGGACTTTTATCCTGTCCTTCCTCCTAGGTCCTGGTCTCTCCTATCCTCACAACAACCCTATAAGGGAGTTAAGACTATGTGATTGGCCTATAGTCACCCAATGAACATCATGGCTGAATAGGAATTTGAACCTACATCTCCCAGCACTTTAAGCAGTACAATACTTAACAGCTGAGGAACTAAAAGAGTTTTGATAATACCTACTTGTATCTGGTGCAGGGAATTATGACTCTTGAAAGCTTTTACTCTGAAAGTCTGGTGGTCTCTATGCTGCTACTGGACTCAAATCTAGCTCCTGGTACAAAATTTTTGAAAGTGTTCATAGGAATATGGCACAAACTCTAGTTTTGGATGTTAAGTCATACAAGTGGAATGGACTAGCACCAACATGCATTGGCTGCATACTGCAATGAAGGTAAAAACTGGCAAGATCTTCTCATCTGGTTTAGTGCTAGAAGTCAGTGGGAGTAAAAAAAATAGCTGCAGTGGAGCAAAAAGGTTCACTGCTGCAGTGATTCTAAGCTAGAGACTCACTGTGCTTGAGAGGTATTCATTTATTAGCAGCAAAGCAGCAACAGCATTTATCACCTACCTCGTCTACAAAAAGCCTGGGTGTGATCCTGGAGCCTTCCCTATCTATGGAGGCTCAGATCTCACACAAGGCCAGACTGGCATTTTTCCATCTTGCCCCTTATCTGTCCTGCTCAGACCTTGCCACAGTAATCCATGTGACAGTCATCTCCAGGCTAGATTATTGGATCTTGCTCTATACTGCCCTGCCCTTGAGACTACTCTGCAAAACTGTAATTGCTCCAAAATGCCATGGCAAGAGTACTCACCAGGACTCCAATGAGGGGACACATGACACATATTCTCCATCACTTGCACTGGTTTCCAGTTGAATTCCTGATTGTTTTCAAGGTTTTGGTACTAACCTTTAAGGCCCTGAATGGTCTGTGACCTTCATATCTTTGAAACCACATCTCCCCTTTTGCCCACAGAGGACTCTTTGGTCCTCTGACAGTAATCTATTAGTGATTCCCAGGATCCACTAGAGCCAGAGTCTTTTTGGCCTTGGGTCCTATATGGTAGAATGTGCTGCTGGACAGCATCAGATCTTTATGGCACATTGTAGAGTTCAAAAAAGCTTGTAAGGTTGAGATGTTTCACTGAGCCTAAAACTAGAATGAATGTAATTTATTCAGGAAAGGGTCTGATCTACCACCATCCAGCAAATTTTGTTTGAAAGGTTTTAACTGAATATGTGCAATCTATTGGTTAATCAATATGATTTTAACATGTGTGTTAGCAGCCCTGAGCCTGGATCAGGCCAGAGAGGCAGGGTATTAAGCTAAATAAAATACAATAAAAATATACTAACTCTATCCAATGAGAGGAATTCCATCAAATCTAAGCATTGCTCAGTTTAACTGATTCCAATGGCAACTAGTAAGCATGCTGAAATCAGTGGGACTCATAACTGTGGGTAACTGCAAATGAACTCCATCTGGACACATTCAAATGCACCTGACTTCCCCCCGTGAGGTGGATAATACATCCCCCATCACATAACCACACTGTTCCACAGAAAGACACATCTTGCTATGACATGCCTCTGAAGATGCCAGCCATTGGTGCAACTGAAACATTAGGAGCAGAAACTGCCAGACTATGGCCACACAACCCAGAAAACCCATCACAGTCTTCTCCATAACTTTAGTTTACAACATTCCTGGTTAAGATTGTGATATGATTGTAGTAAGTCAAATATAAACTGTCAGAATATTCTGGGCATTCATTACACTATTTGCTGGAGGTAGGGAACGAAAATCATGGAAGATAGTCTGCTTTGAGTGAAACCGTAACAAAATGGTCCAAATGTTTAAACTACCTTCTTTTCAAGGGAGAGAAAGGTTTTTTTAAGCATGTGGATCTATTTATATCTCACCATTTCTCCATGGAATTCAGGGTATTTATGGTTCATCCTCCATCTTCAAATCTGTAAGGTAGGTTCAGCTGAATGACCAGTCCATGGTCATCCAGGAAGTTTTAATGGCAGAGCGGAGCCTTGAATCTGGCCCATTACTCATGGAACACACTTATTTCAGGCCTTTTAGCTGCACAGTAAGGCTAAAGTGTGGTATCCTCGCATTTTCCATTTACACATAAGGAGGCCGCCCAGTCCTTCCCCACAGCTAGTCTCAATGGCCCTCTGTTTCTTGGTTCTTTTAATTCTATCCCTCTTAAAGGCACAGATCTCTTAACATTCAATAGTCCAATACTATAGATCAAATATTCTCCCTCCTTCCCCCCTCACCCACAGTCTTTCTCTTGCTGCAGCCATGGGAGACAGGCTTGTTTTTTTTTTGTTAAAAAAAGGCTTGTCTGAAATGTTTTTTAAGCCCTCCTGATCATTGGGAAGAGCAGAAGCAGAGCGGCGAAGGTGGGATAGAGCCAGAAACAGACCCTGCTTGTTCTGTTCCTTAAAAAAAGAGAACTCTATTACATCGATACTTTGATATATTGAAATGAGCATTAGAGATGCAGGAAGGAGCTGGCAACATGGAACAGGGGAAGGGGGAAGGCATGGATGGCAGTGTGAGGAATGGGAAGAGTGGGGCTAGGCAGGCTGGCCATGGGTGGAGGGAAGAGGTCCAGGGCAAAGCTGTGCTCACTGGAAATTTCCCCCACTCTGGTGATGGAGCAAAATTAAATTCATGCTACTTGCTTTGCAGAGACTAGAAAGTGAAAATGTGGCTTAAGGAAACATGTCCGCGCAAGAAATCTTGCTGCAACAGACATTTGCCACCATTGTACAGAACATGCTTTGTGCATAATCAGCCTCTGTACTATACAGGCACTAGCTCAGGAAAAATGATTACGAGAGCAACATGAAAAGAAATATAATGTTAGTGTTGTTAGAAATTGGAAATAAGGGAGTTTTTGTTCTGTCTCACCACAGTGGCACTCAGAGCCACCCAATAAAAATTGTGAGGGTGTGTTCCAGTAATATGAGAAAGTACTTCTTCACACAACCCATATTCAACTTGTGAAATTTCATAATCACAAGATGTAGTTGTGGCCTGTAATCTACGCACCTTTTTTAAAAAAATTGGATAAATTAGCCACATTTATTAATGACTTTTGCATAGGAACCGCAAAGTCCATGTTCAAAGGCAACATACTTCTGAATTTCAGATGCTGAGGTCCACTGACAGAAAACAGCTTCAGTCTTCATGCCCTGTTTGTAGGATTCCAAAGGTTTCTGGTTGTCCACTTCATTACTGTTGGAAATAAAATTCAGACCTTCACGCAGATCTAGCTGGGCTTTTCAGAAATGCATATGAAACCAAAACGTTGATTAGAGACAGAAAACATGCTAGAGTTGATGGAGTGCAACACTGAGACTCCCAAATCTAATGTTCAGTTTGGAAACTGTGGCTGTCTCACCTCACTTGTCTGTTTCTCTTTTCTGCCAGCCTTGATAACCATCTTCTGCCCTACTTGCTTTGCACAGCATACATGGATCAGGGGGCCAATCTAGTGAAGAATGGATTAGCTACCATATTGTGTTATGTGATAAGAGCGGGGATTAAAACATTTAAAATATATCTATGGGTTATGACATGCCAACTCTAAGAAGTACAAATCCTTGACTTCTTGACAAGGTATTTGACTGTCACACAAAGAACACTGACCTTTGGTGTTACGTATGAAAGTTATGTAGCAAAGTAAACACTGAAACTTAACACCCCAATACATCAAACAGCTCTTGGAAGACAATAATATTTGTAAATGTTAGCTTGTTGAAGAGCAGGTTCTCCTAAAAAGAATACCATGCCAAGAGGAACACCAGACTTCCACCGACCTTTGGCCAGAGAAAAATGGGAGCTTTCTTTCCACCTTCCAGTCTAAATTAATGAAGAACCTCTTGCCAGCTGCTTAGAATATACAATAGAGAAGGGAAATGAGAGAGTGATAGAGATGACATCGATAGACAGAATAATCAGGGCTGTAAGATAATTCCCCCATGTTCAGCAAAACCGGAACTTGGGGAAATCAGCTGGACTAATATATATAAGTTATGCCAAACTAATCTCACTCTCTGGACATCTCCCTTCACTCCTCAATCCCTTATATTTCTTGGTTTCATGGATTATAAATGCCATGGGCTGAGCCTGCCAGTACATGATGTTTTGTTGAGTTCTGAGCTTCTTTGTAAATTCCAGGGGAGCCTCTTTCTCTCCTTAGTGTCCTATTCTATTGATATGACCTTGCTCTCCTTTTCTGAATGTTCATATCTGCTAGAGCAATTGGAATTTCCCCAAAGTATGTGTCATTCTAAGTCTGAAGTTGGTTTTGTTTGTCAGATTTAGCTGGCTCTAAGCAGTTAAACTCTTATATAACCCTTGCCTCTTGCTTGCCCCTCTTGCTTTTATGGAAGAGCCATTTTACTGCCATCAAACTGTTTCACATATCATTAAATGTGAGTCTTCTAAAAAAAATTAGCAAACAGCCCAATCAAGAAGGTAACTAAAATGTCGAAGGAGCAGGTGACATCCTGTAAAATGTTAGACAATCTTTTTGCATTTGCCATCTGTATGCATTTAATCAGCATTCCTAAGAGGTTTTTAGAATGCAAATCTATTGGAAATGTATCACAGCAGTGATGACTTTATAGAGCATCAGCAGCTCCCAAGGAGCAAAACTGACATCATTAGAGCCCATTGCTCTTTGAGTGAGATAGAGAGAGGGAAAAAAAGTTTATTGCAGATGCCTAGCAGGGATCTGTGCAAGTATTTACAAGTTCTGGAACACAAGGTTTATTACACACCCTGTTAACTTGGTCCCTTCATTTCCTGAATGCTGCTTAAAGAAAAGAGATCTATCATTGATTTATTGTCTTGTTTGCTGTATGTTTACTTACATTTGAGCCTAACTGAGCACAGAAAATAGTCAGGATAATGCTTATACAAGAACTTCCTTTCGTTCCAGGACACACTAGGGACCAGCACTTCCATTCAGAACCCAGACTGACAACATTGTGCAGCTATTTCATTATTAAAAAAGTTTTATTCTGCCATTTTGATTGACCACAGTGGCTCAAGATGGTTTACAAAGCCCTGACCTGCAGGCAACAAACAATTTAAAAATGAACAGTTATAAATATAAATCAATTATCATCATGCTGTCAGACAGTACTGTATATGTTAGCTGCCTACCAAATGCTCTCTCTGAAAAGGACAACCTTGCATTTTTCCCCCCAGAAGAGAGCAACATGAGAATACTCTGCATATCTCTAGGGGTGGCATTCGATAAAGTATATGTCTAACCATTTGTAGGATGCCTTTCTGGGAGACATATGGGGATACTTAACCCCATTTCCTTGGTTTTCTGCAAAGACCATCATGTGTACAACTTTTATATATTCAAGTTCTCCCTCTGTGATATATATGTGCACTGTATGCACATAGGGTCTGTGAAGATGGTCATCAAAACAATGCAAGTCCCCAGTAGGTATGATCCTGCTCTGCCTTCCATGGGCTGATTATATCCACATTTAGGTGGAAGTGGCACAGACCCTGGAGGATGAACTTCCCAGAATTTAACAGCTGCACTGGTTTTCTATCAGGCAGTCAACAAAGAAATTAATAAGTCACTTATGGGCCACCATACTCGGCTGATGGACTTTGTTTGGCAATCACAAGATGTCTAAGCCCCCTTCATGATTTTGCACAATGTATCTCTCCGTCTTTTCATTCCCATTTTCCTTGTTACTTTCTGTTGTTGTTTGTGTTCCTTAATACCATTGTGTCAAATGTTTTGGGTAGATTTGGGAGTAACATTCACAGGGTATTAATAGAGGGAGGAATTCTCACCTTTCTCCCTCTAAAATAAAATTCTCAGGGACTGAATCCTTCACCTTAAGAATCTTCCTGGCCAAATTTCAGACAGAGAAGGAAAAGAGTACTGGAAAGAATAAATACAGATAGGTGTGAGATGGATTTTTCATCTGTCTTTTTCCACTGCTGGGCTTCTGTACATGTAGTGCCTGGATCCTATTTTTAAACTAAACAGACAAAACTGTTAACTTTGTGAGCATGTACACAACATAGTCAAATCCTCCATTTCAGCATGGATTTTCAAGCCAATGTCTACTGCATTTTCCGGCAACCATTGATGACTTAGAAAACTTGCCAGGGGGAGAAAAATGAAATGTTTTGTAAAAGTATAAACAGTAAAGCAAAGTATGGGAAGGCACAGGTTTTGGCTGTCTTCAAGAACATTTCATTTCATTTCAGTTTATATTTAAACTGAAATGAATACCGGGGATAGGGCGGTATAAAAATCTAATAAATAAATAAATAAATAAATAAATAAATAAATAAATAAATAAATTTATACCCCGCCCTATCCCCGAAGGGCTCAGGGCGGCGAACAACATAATAAACAAATATGTTACAACAATATAACTCTAATAGAATACATAGGACTAAAAGAGAACCAAATTTCAGATGGCAACTTCGAACATGCTTCGGTTTTGTAAAATAATATGTGAAGAGATGAATTTCTTCTTAGCAATGCAATTGAGAGACACTCTATGCTGACAAGCATCCATAAGAAACATTCAATAATTAAAGTAATTAGGGTGCACACAGCATATGCCCTGACCTAGATGACCTTTTCAGATATCAGAAGCTAAGCAGGATCAATCCTGGTTAGTACTTAGATGGGAGACCACCAAGGAATACCAGGGTTGCTAGGCAGAGGAAGGCAATGGCAGACCACTTCTGAGGCAACCCAGTCCATTAGGGGGATAGTTTCACAATGGCTGGGGACAGTGCAGCCCTGGTGCTTCCAAAGGGGTTCCCAGTGGTGTGCTACAAACTCCTTGTACAACTAATTGGGCTGTGCTGCCCCTTTTTGTAGTGTAAGTTGAAGAAAGCAAAAGTGAACATTCTCAGGTCTCAGGAAGCTGCTAGTTGGCTCTGCCCTGGGAACATCCCCACTAGCACCAGTATGGGCTCCTGTGCTGGAGGAGCACCAGTGCAGTGGCAGTGTTTGTGCTCAGGTCTTTGATGATCATGCAGTTTCCAAGCACCAGCATAAATGACCCCATTGCTAGTGTAATTGCCACTTATGTCACATGGAATGCCATTTACACCAGGGATAGGGTCACTCCAGTTTTATAGCCCTTTCACACACACCCCTTTTCTGGATTGCTGTCTCCTGCCTTGAACACCCTACTGGGTTGCCATAAGTTGCCTCCAACTTAATAGCACTTTACACACACAAAGCACATAGGATTGTGAAATGATATAGCATAGCCTGATGTCATGAGATCTTAAAAGTTAAGCTGGGTCAGTACTTGGAAGGGAGATGGAAGACGCTGCAGAGAAAGGCAATGACAAACCACTTCTACTTAAAAATTTGCCTGGAAAACCCCACAAGTGTTACTGTAAATCAGCTGTGACTTGACCAGGGGCAAAGTGAGTGGGAACTGTGCCTGGGCCGTGATTGCGCCCTCCACCCTTGCCACGCCCCCGCCTGCCATGGAACACCCCTGGAATGCCCCCAGAATACCCCCGCCACACCACTGCAGGGTTCACACCACCCGGCCCCATTGGCACTACATTACTGGACTTGATGGCACTTCACACACACACACACGCACACACACACACACACACCAAGAAAGAAAGAGAGAAAGGGGTGGGTGGGGAGAAAAAGGTTAAAAATTTATTCCATAAATAATTGACTGCATTTTTATCCTTCCCTTCCTCCAAGGAGCTAAAGGCTATGTACATCCTTCCCTTGTTTTTTATCCTCACAATTTGATGAGGTAGGTTAGTCAGAGAGAGGTGGAACGATTACATAGTAAGCTGCATTGTAGAGTGAGATGTGAACATGGGTCTCCCATATCCTAGACTTGGAACCACTAAATCATGTAAGGTCTCTATATGACCCGCACACTACGACATGAACATGGGCTAAGTGTTCTTGCCAGACAAGGTTCTTTCATAAAATGTATGTGTTGAGTTCTTTTCTCCCCGCCCACCCCCTTGCTGCTGCTCTGAAGAAATAATAAACAAATAAAACACTGGAAATGGAAATGGAAAGCAAGAACAGTATCTGAAAAAAAGGAAGTGCAAGGAAAATGGCCAGCACTGTCCAAAGTAGGTTCTGCGTATACTAGTTAATTGTAGTTAACAGAATTTGATTCCCCACTCCTCCACTTGAAGTCTGCTGGGTTACCTTGGGCCAGTCAGTTTTCTCAGAACTTTCTCAGCCCCACTTACTTTACAAGGTGTCTGTTGTGGGGAGGAAGAAAAGGTGATTGTAAGCTGCTTTAAGACTCCTTTCAATTGAGAAAAGCAGAGTATAAAAAACAACTCTTTTTCTTCTTCAACAATGATATTGTTCTGTAGCTTAAAAATTGAAGCCTCCCATCTGGAAGACACAATTTGGAGCACTTTGGCTCTGTAAAGCTGTAATCAAATTGAATGTTTATTCTTCTCTTTTTACAAGAATTTACCAATCTGGAATCACAAAATGTTTCACACAAAATGGGACAATTTATATGAAAATAACCGCAACTGGCACAATATTTAAAGCTTATTTTGCAATTGTGCAGGGGCAAGAATGTCATTTTAATAGAAGCTGCACAATGAGGGTTCACAAAATAGGAACCTTCTGTATGAAACATTATTTGATCACAGAGACACAAAAGTGAAAGCAGCAACATTTATGGAACTGAATAACCCCATAGCAACAATGCAGTTTCTTTTAAGAAAAGATTCATAAATGTTTAGTGGAGAGTGGTACATAAACCATATGTCTTTTTAAAACTGAAAACAATGGGATGGTTCTTATGGATTTGTCCCGCTTAGAGCCCTATCCAAAGGGTGAGAGGGGGCAAATTTGCTGCAGAGAGCATATTTCAGAGAGCAAGCTGCTGCACTAGCGGATTTGCTGTCCTGGGGCACTTACCACAGTGGAGGGGTGATTTTGCTGGTGTGTGGCCACTGCTGCCCCCCTCCTCCAGTGCTGGAACACAGCACTGGATGCCATGTCAGTGCCCCAGCCCCACTGCCCCTAGTTTAACAGGGCCAGGCCAGAGGCAGGGCTGGGGGAGAAATTGACACGAATCGGCTCCCTCCTGACCTTTGCTAGCATGAAGCCAGTGAGCTGTAATTGGCATTTAAGCCAGCCTTTTGGCAGGCATAAGTCCAATGCAACCCACTGAGGCTTCTTGGCAGTGTGGAGGCTTTTTGACTTGCCCATGCCATCAGGAAGCCTTTTCAAGAGCAGCTGCTGGGTGAAGCTGTGGTGCCGCAACCAGATGCCCAGCTCATGGATGGGGCTGCCCCAGTAGCCCCTCTGCCGTTTTCTCCTAACACAAGAGCTGTTTCTACTAGTGGAGAAAAGTGCCACCAAAAGCTGAACAAACCCATAGGATTCAACCCTGTAACTTGTCAGCATTCCCTACAATGTATGTGCATACCTTTGCTGTAAAATTTAAGTCTTACTTTGTGCCTTTATTGTGTGGTTTTAATCTTCATTAATTCATGTAAGCATTGAGGGTTTGGCATTATTCAATTACATAGGGAAAATCCTAGGTTAATAAAACTTTAATACAACTTAAGCTTCCCAAGACCATTAGATCACAAATGCTTAATTTTATCCAACGTACATGTCACTGGCAGAGATGCAGAGTTTAATCTTTCAGCATTCCTCAATTATAATGAATGCAAATCTCTGAAGGAATGACAGATAATTCACAATCAGGTAGGACATCAGTTAGAATGAAGTTTATCTAGACATGCCACCTTCAGTGAGGCAGCAAAACTATTACAAAAGTTTACATTACAATTACATAACTTTTAACTGGCTGAGAGGTACTTTAAATACTGATGTTCTTCAAGTATGTCAAAGGGAGCTCTCTTGGTTATCAATGCATATTTTGTGGCTTTAAAGGTCACTGCACATGTCTGACAACAGTAAAGTCGCATTTGCCACTTAATGGATGCTCAGCAGGGCACTGGATCTAACCATGGCTCTCTTAAAAATGCACCTATGTGATAGACATTTTACATATCTCTTTGCAACATTTACCCTTTACATTCACCCTTCCCCCATCACAAAAAACCTCCATAATTGGTCACAGTCTGTCATCAGACACATCTGACATTGAACTGGACTGTTTTCAGAGTTGAAAAGTGTCATGAGACTTAGCCAAAGGACATACATTGTGAGTTGCCCTGTTGAAAAAGTAGATCTGTGTCTGTGTCTAACAAACTTGGCTTCTGGTTCACAGAAACTCATGACACAATAATGTATTAGTTTTTAGTTTTTTATTTACTTTTGTGAATTTGATATGTGCTACATATGGCAATGGTTTCTCATTCCTTACATCATGGTTTTGTATACATTATCATACCATGAGGCAATTATTGTATTCTTTTGGTGATATGAAGGATAATTTATTGGCAAGTGTCTAATTGTTTCAAGTGACGTTTTGTAAAAAAGAAAGAAGCACACCTCATATTTAAAGAAAATAATGACAGTTAAATATCTGAAGAAGACAATTTAGAACATCCTACTGACTTTCTTTGGCCGAATTCCCACTGAAAATTTAATCTAGATACAACCAAGTTTCAAAAGAATTGGCACCTTTTCATCCAGGTTCCAACATCCTCACTGCAGCATGTTTTTAGTGAAGACATCTAGGCCTGCCCCTTGGGGGGGGGGGGTGCCTTCTGTCAGGGGTTCAATTGTTAAGCTAGCAGCACCAAAAATCAGAGTATCTTTAGAAGACCGTCCTGATCATACCACCCAGGTTTGGTTAATTTTGATTCATGGGGGCCAAAGTTATGGACCCTCAAATGTGTAGCTCCCATCTCCTATTAGCTCCCATTGGAAACAATGGGGGATGAGGCACCCCTTTTTGGAGTCCATAGCTTTGGACCCCCTGGACCAAACTTCACAAAACCTGGGTGGTGTCAGTAGGAGACACTCCTGATGATACCACCCAGGTTTGGTAAAGTTTGGTTCATGGGGGCCAAAGTTATGGACACTCAAATGTGTAGCCCTCACCTCCTATTAGCTCCCATTGGAGTAGTTTTTTTTCAAAAAGGTGCATATACAAGTAGGTCCAGGAAAATCATCTGATAAGGGGGGGAGGGGATGCCAGAAATGTGTCTGATCTGTGTTCCACAGTTCAGCTGTGAGGCAATCTTGAGGGAACCTGGATATTTAGGGTGAATATCCCAGGATTAATCGCCAGTGAGGAAATCACCTTTATTCCCCATTGATCTATGTACTTCTAAGGGGGGGGGGGGAGAGAGAGAAGAGAGAGATCTGTCCAAAATTCTAAAAATTCTGCCATTTTCCCATTTACCGTAGCATTTCTCCTATGTGAGTGGCACGAAATTGCCACCTTTCATTTTGAAGTGACACAATATTTGAAGAAGGCTCCACTAATTAATAGGAGCAACTCAAGTTAATTAAGTAGATATTTTGTTAAACTGTGAGAAATGGTTTCTTACCTCCTACTTCAGAATTATTAGGGATGTGTGCTTGGGTAAAACTGAGCTGAAAATATACTAAAAAATATGGATAAGGTATTTTGGGGGATACTCTGCTTCCAAATATATCTGGGATTTTTCTGGACACCACAAAATGAGTACCCCCCTCCCCAAAAATCCAGACGTATTTGGGATTAATCTGGACTATCAGTAACAGGTATTTATAAACTACAAGAATGGTTTTTACTTTTCCCTCCTTTTCTTCTGATATTAGCTTGCCAGGTTCGTTAAAGGAAGGTTCTATCACTTTCAATTGGTTTTGTAGTTTTTAAAATTCATTCTTTTCTGGATTTAGTTTTTGTTTCATTTGTATTTTTTCCATGAAATTATGTGTTTTACGTTGAGATTCTCCCAATTTGTGATTCTTGGGTGATACAGAGTTTCAGATTCTCAGGCTTTACACTGGTTGGGTTTAACATAGTACGTCATGTATCTGGATAGGTATATATTCAACTGTGTTCTGTGGCAGAGAGTCTCAGGTTTTACATTTTCTACTTTTTTTCTTGCAATTTGGTACCTTTACCTTTTAGAAAATCCCCAGACCCCCAGAGAGATTTTCCATAGGGATTAATGGAGCAAAAGAATATCAGAACACCTCCCCCCCTTTATAAATGGGTCTTAATACCATACTGATTTTTGGAACCTGGGGACCCGGGAACACTGGTTTATTTATTTGGCTCAAATATATCTCAATCTGAAAAACACTAATGTTTTATTTTGCTGCATACCTCCAGATATGATAACATTTTCCCTACATGCCATCATTTCAATCATAAAGTAATCAGATTATCAGAGGCAAGTTCAAATATATCTAACTCTCAATATCTAGAGAACCCTCAGATACTTTGAAATGTAGTTCCAATATTAGCAGGACCTCACCTATTTATAAAGATTTTATCACTTTAAATACCACTTGAGTTAAATTTGATAGTGGAAAAACAATTACATTGTAAAGGTTAACAATCTAGTAGTTTGGAAAGCTAGACTTTAATAGTCAAATTTACTATATTAATTGTTCCATTAAATACCATACAGGGATCGGCATTTCGGTGCTATGCCCCTGAGCATCTTGTTTCCAATTATGCTAATGCTTCTGCATTATCTCTCCAGTTCTCTATGTAACTAGAGTATAAATACTTCTTGAACTTGAGTGTTATTTTTCTGAGCCTTGAGTCTGATTGCCTTGGAAAAAATAGCTTCAATTGGTTTACAATCCAAAGAATATATATGTGGAAAGTTATTTATAAGCATATTGATTAATGGTATGAACTGGAATGACCCTGATTCAAATCTTGCATCAGGTGTAAAGTTACTTAGATCTAAATAGAATTGTACAATTCAAAGGGCCCCCCTGCTCAATGCAAGATCAGCCTAAAGCATCCCTGACATGTGTCTGTCCAGCCGTTGCTTGCAGACTGGCAGTGAAGGGGAGCTCACCATCTCCCTAGGAAGTCAATTCCTATTATTGTAAACATTTTCCCTAATATATAACTTGTACCTTTCCAACTATAACTGAAATGCATTATTGTGAGTTCTGCTATCAACAGGAACAGCTTTCTGCCCTTCTCTAAGTGAAAACCTTTCAAATACTTAGAGAGAGCAATCATGTGTCCCCTCAACATTCTTCAAAATGAACATATCCAGGTCCCTCAGCCTTTTCTCATAGCACTTCGTCTCTGGGCCCCGATCATTCTTGTTGCTCTCTTCTGCACCATTTTGTCCACATCCCTTTTGAAGTGGGGTCTCCAGAATTGCACACAGTACTCCAGGTACTTACAGTACTTCACACAGCTAATTGTGATGTGGGACAATTGAAGTTTCCAGGAACACCAGGGCCTGATTTGGCTCAGGACCACTGTATGGACAGAGAAGGTAGTGCAATCCAACAAATTGAAGTAATTCTGCAGAGAGTTGCTCTAAGGGTCTTCACCTCCACCCTGTGCCATTTTCCACAAGTGAAATGCCTTTAAATGGGATTATACTCCATGCTATGGGACTATACACTATCGGGGGGTGGGGGGACCTCGCTCTCTTTTCCTCTGTCACTTGTTTCAGAAACTGGTCATGAACGTTCAATTGCCCATGGTGTGTGTTTATCAGGACGTCTAACCCCTTTCAAGAAACTCCTTTCTCTTTTTTTGCCCCACCCCCAGTAGAATCTACCATCACTCAGTCAATGCACCTTTTAAAAAAGGTATTTAAGCAGTATATATTCAACAGAACAGACTAACACAGATGAAATGAGAATGCATCAGATCACAAAGAAAGATGTTACAGAATCTAGGAAACAAACTCAACAAGAGTAATAAACTAGCCTGTGCTGAATACAATATTATTGTGGTATTCTTCCCCATAAAAAATGGGCACACATCTTTGCTACTGTTGAAGCAGGCACCATTCTGGCTGTTAGCTTAACCTTTCATGAGGCTGATATCCGGCAAGCCTATAGTTAGATGGGGGCATTTGGGGGAGGGGAATCAACTACAGTGCCCTACCAGTCTTAATCTGGATATCATGTACAGCCCAGTCTCATGGAGCAGAACAAAGGTAAGATGAATGCCACTCTTAATTCAAGGATATCAAGAGGGTCTGCCTGACACTAGACATCATTATTTCCCCTCTCAAAATAAGAATTTAGAGCTTCAGATAATGCCTCTCCTGAGGGCATAGCCCCTTAAATCTGGTTAACAACAGCCCAGCCTTGGGATCACTGATCTAGATCTGGTTCCACAAAGTAAATATCCACACTCTCATCTCATCAACAAACTTGCAGCTTTGCCCTACACCCTTGCCCCCTAGCATTACTTTTAATCTCAGCCACCTCCTGGTCAACTACTAAGGGTTATCAAACCTCTAGAGTTTGTTTTCATTTCATCAAACTTGGAATGTCCCTGCCTCAGTTTTATCAGAACTGCCCAAAACTCATCAGGTCATGGGCCCTCCCAGGTTTTAATCTTGTCAAAGTATTTCTCTGGGAATGGAACTTTGAATTGAACCAAGAAAACTGCTCCTCTTATCAATGCCAGATGGTCATTTTTTTCCTTTAGCTAGATCCCCCAAATTCATAGCAATTTCCATGTGTTTTCTCCTTGAGCCCAACATTTCTGTGAGAAGCCCTGGCTGTTTTTCTCTCACTCTCCTCAGACCTCCTCACTTCTGGAACAGTAAACATTCCCTTCTCAATACACTCCTCTATTCCCACTCATCTATTTATTTTCTTGGCTTCTTAAATTTTGTGTTCTTGTGAATGCATTTTTAATATTTTTGATTCCTTAAGGAAGTTGTACACTTTTCCACTTCAGTTCTGGTTCTGAGTGTATTTCTCAGGGGACAAACCTCTATACACAGCGGTGGAGATCCCCTAACCACCTATTGCATTGCCAGCCCATTTCCAGCTAATTCCCCCAACTAGTTACAAGAACAGACCAAACCAATTTGGGTGAAAAGGCACGTGTCCTGTCTGGTTTCTTGGGGATACCTAAGATGAGCACTTTGGAAATTTTATAACCTTAATCCCATCCCTTCTCAATAGCCCAAGCCACAGCCCTATCTATATAAGAAACGTAACAAAGACATATTTAAAAAATCTTACAAGAAAAGAAAACATGGGAATGGCTCAGAAGGGGAACTCTAAAGAAGGAAACTGAAGGCCTGATTTTTGCTGCCCAAGAGCAAGTGTAACCCCCATGCCCAGAATGGGTTGGCCCAGAATGGGTTGACCCAGTAAGGGGGTGGAGACTCGGAGCAGCAGAGAGGCTGCAAGAGCTCTTTTGCAGAAGAAACAAGGCTACCAGACTCGGACCTTGATTTCTATAAGCCCTTAACACCTTGTTAAGATAATTGCAATATTGTTGGGAACTACTGGGAAGGTAGTTGTTGTTTTTGCTATGTTGTAAATGTTGGAGTTTATTGTTTCAGGGTTTCTTTTGTGGTTGTAATGGGTGAGAGTTCTCCTGGAAACCTTCATCATGTTGCAACCTGTTCATCAAGCCCTTGGAGTCTTCAGGAGCCAGCCAACTTGCAAAGAAGAAATTGGACTTGGCAATATCAGTAGACTGTAAATAGAAGGACTTGAAATGCAACCTGAACAGGACCTTGAATTGTAACGTTAAATGTTGATGTTTTAAAAGTGTTAATTGTAAAGAAAAAGTAAACCATTTTGTTGTTTAAAAATTGTTGTTGCAACTCATTCCAAGTACTGCCCCACAGAACCCACAAGCTGAGGTTACAAATGGCGCCCAACCAGCGTGGGGCTTGGAAGTGAGATTGCAAATATAAATTGCTTGCAATGGAAGTGTGCAGCAAGTTGGGGTTTGATCCCCATATAACTGTTTTGTTATTTGATGTAAGTTCAAGAGATGTTGCTATGTGAATTTGAAGCACATGATTCTGTTTGGCAGTTGCATGAAGGAGGGGATTCCAGTTGCAACCCCCCCATCCCTTCTGCAAACTAATTGGCTGAATAGCAACATTTGCTGGAAAGTTTTGCAAACTTCCAGTGCAGCTAAGTTTGGAACAGTTGGAAATCCTTGCAAGGGAAAGACAATGTTCTGCATTCAGATGCACCAAATGTGGTTCCTCCAAGTACAGGAACCTCTGGGGAAATCATTGTTTAATGATTTCAAAAGTTGCATTGCAATTACTGTCGGGATGACAGAATTTTAGTGGGGGAGAATGTAACCCCCATGCCCAGAATGGGTTGGCCCAGAATGGGTTGACCCAGTAAGGGGGTGGAGACTCGGAGCAGCAGAGAGGCTGCAAGAGCTCTTTTGCAGAAGAAACAAGGCTACCAGACTCGGACCTTGATTTCTATAAGCCCTTAACACCTTGTTAAGGTAATTGCAATATTGTTGGGAACTACTGGGAAGGTAGTTGTTGTTTTTGCTATGTTGTAAATGTTGGAGTTTATTGTTTCAGGGTTTCTTTTGTGGTTGTAATGGGTGAGAGTTCTCCTGGAAACCTTCATCATGTTGCAACCTGTTCATCAAGCCCTTGGAGTCTTCAGGAGCCAGCCAACTTGCAAAGAAGAAATTGGACTTGGCAATATCAGTAGACTGTAAATAGAAGGACTTGAAATGCAACCTGAACAGGACCTTGAATTGTAACGTTAAATGTTGATGTTTTAAAAGTGTTAATTGTAAAGAAAAAGTAAACCATTTTGTTGTTTAAAAATTGTTGTTGCAACTCATTCCAAGTACTGCCCCACAGAACCCACAAGCTGAGGTTACACAAGCATTACGAACAAATGCAATAAAGACACAAATTGAAAAGTCCTACAATGACCCAAAGTGCCGTCTCTGCAAAGAGAGTTATGAAACCATGGAGCACATCATCTGTTGTTGCAAGAAAATAGCCCAAACTGACTATCTCGAACTTCACAATAGGCTAGCAGCAATGGGGCACTGGAGCCTTTGCAAAAAGTATAGTCTGCCCTGTAGCAAGACCTGGTACAAGCACAAGCCAGAGAAGACCAAAGAAAATGAAGAAGCAAAAATACTCTGGGACTTTAGAATACAGACAAACACCTAGCACCTAACACACCAGATATAACAGTGGTAGAGAAAAAAAAATGTTCGGATCATAGATGTTGCAGTGCCAGCTGATAGCAGAGTAGAGGACAAAGAGTTGGAAAAGATCATGAAATACAAGGACCTACTAATTGAAGTCAAATGATTGTGGCGAAAAAGAACAACAGTAATCCCAATAGTAGTCGGTGCTCTAGGAGGAATCCCAAGAAACCTTGAAAAGCATCTGAAAAGCATAAACTTGGACAGAACATCAGCAGAAAGCAGCACTTCTAGGAACTGCACGGATTCTATGCGAATACCTCTAATATCCTAGGTCCTTAGAAAGGACTCGATATTCAGAGATGAATTCCAGACACTTGTGCTGTGTTGTTATGTGTATAATAATCATAATCATAATCATAATAAGGAGGAAGAAGGAGGAAGAGGAAGAGGAGGAAGAGAAGGAGTTTGGATTTAGGATTTATATTCCCCCTACAGAGAAAAGTATAATAGGTGCCCCTCCGCCCCCAGATTCCTCAGTTTGGCCAATACAACTCAACAGTATCAAAATGAGAAGAATAGCTTAATCTGACTATTTGGGAAGGGAGGGGGCAGAGAAAAAACAGCTTTGACTGCCTATTTCATCTAATCACAGAGGTATTGTGTTGAAATCCAGAGAAAAGAAAAATTACCTGTGCATGGCAACTACAGAAGCAACCAAGAAGAAAAAGAAAGTGTCGGGCTCCATTAGCCATGCATACTATTAATCTGAATAGGACAGACCAAGAGAAAAGATAACAAGAGATGGTGACATTGGGTAATAGTCATGGCTCAATTTGCCCTAACACTCACTCCTTTGAAAGAACATTCCGCTGATCATATGATTTACTGTGCCCCATCTGCATACCAAAATAAAATAGTGGCATTTTTTAAAAAAAGATCTAATAAGGTTCAGAACAAAATCAAATGTAATCTGGCGTTTCTATGAGCTGTGACCTCCTTTGTTATTCACCTTGTGCTGCTTTTATACAGAAAAAATGAATTGTTTGTTGGATCTTGTGCTATTTGACTGCATTGTGTGCAGTTGGCCCTGAGACTGATCTAGAAAGGCATGCAATAAATTAAGTCAATAAATCAATAGTTGAAAACATGAAGCAGCCTTATGCAGAATTAGACTGTTGGTCTATCAAGGTCAACAGTTAGCTTTGGCTCATTCCACACATGCAGAATAATGCACTTTCAAACTGCTTTCAATGCTCTTTGAAGCTGTGCGGAGTGGCAAAATCCACTTGCAAACAGTTGTGAAAGTGGTTTGAAAACACATTATTTTGCGTGTGCAGAAGGGGCCTTTGAGTGACAGCAAGAGACCCAGGAGAGGTCTTTCTACATCATTTCCTATTTGCATCTATTAACTGGAGATGTCAGTGGTTTACTCTGATACCTTCAACATGCAAGGGTGTCTTGGAATCATACTCCTTTCCACTTTTGAAAATTTCTGTGTGTTCTAAAACAAAGGCCACCATTTTGAACTATTTTTGATATTTGTTAACCATTCTTTTCCTAATGATCTCAGGATCTCAATGCAACATAACCGGGTGGGCAAAAATAAATTGTTGGTATTTTTTGAGTTCAGGTTTATTAGACTGATAAATTTTCAAAGCCCCCAAACAAGCTAATACTGCACTTTGGCTTTTAAAGGTTTTTCTGAACATTTTTTGAGGTTATTAAACCCAAACTGAAAAATATGCCTGCCTCCAGACTTCTAGGACTGGGTGGCAGCAGGGGGCACAGAGCTGAACCTTCACTGCCTGCTGCCTCTGAAGCCAACATGGAGTCCAGAGGCAGGTGCAGAGTTGAATGATGGTCCCAGCCAGGCTGAGTCCAGCATTGATCTGCAGGCTCAGCTTGGCCAGGGCCAGCTTTAACTATGGGCTTCCAAGCTCTGCCTTAGCTACTCTGACCAATCTGTGTTAACATACATTGATGAATCACTGCCCCTATCTGCTTGGGTGAGCGTGTCTTAGTTGCAAAGACTCTTATGAAACTTGTATTCATAGCTAAAACCCTCCAGACTTTGCAACTGATTAAGTGATCTGCAATTCTTAACTGTAATATTACATTTTAATATATTTTTTTTCATATTCAATTAAATCATGAAATAATTATATTGGCCAATTAAGTCCCAGTCCTGCTAGAGAAGGGCAAAGCTGTGAGCTCTTCAGTCTCTGATCTTTCCCTTTGTGCCCTCCTGATCTTACTGTGGGGAGGGTGGGAAGCCAAGTTTTTATTAAGTGTTCTAAAATAAATCAAATATATTTTGTGGATATATGTTCTTACAAATGTGCTCAGGTATTGTAGCATTGCTTTTCAGTGTTCTGTGTCCTGCACCCTGATGCCTTGTCCCAGGCTTTTTAGCATGGCCTGATAGTGATTTTCAACCAATCACTTTATGTAGAGATGAATGCGGAATGTTGCTCTCAGAAGAAAAGCAGCATCTATACCATGAAAGTATTGCAGTTTAAATTGTAAATGTATCAGCCGTTCAAGAACATGACTGATCAGCTGAAAGGAAAATGGGCATTATGAGCAGGATGCTCAGTTTTGAAATGGATCATTAAAAATTAACAATTATTATTATTGCTCATAATAATCACAGTGAGGAACACGGATATCAATAACAATGACTGTCTTCTAAGCAAAAACATTTGCATATATATAAATACTGTAATATTGTATCAGGTGTGATTTACAGTAAAATCTTAAGCTCAGTTACACTTCACTCTGCTTAGGATTGCACTGTTACTTAAGTAGACATTTTCATATAAGCTTCCAGTGAACTGTGATTATTATTAGGAACCAAATTTAGTTCCTGAAGGCAGAATAGATACTTAGTTCTGAATTTAGTGCCTGGAGGCAGAATAGTTCCTGCATAAATAGGTTGTTTTTGAAAGGACATAAAGAACGTAAAGCATGCTTCCATTATTTCTTCAAAAAATAATAAATGATTGATAACACACTGTTAGACAATACACAAGGGGAAGTTGGCCATTTACTGTAAAGGGATTATCTTTCCATTGATTTAATATAAATGTGCCACTTATGTAATAATTCTTCTTATGCAACCTAATTTGTTTGGTTCTTTATGGCAATGGTTTTCAAATTTTGTTGCAGAGCACCTTAGGGACTCTTGGAAGCGTATGAAAAGATCAGGGCAGATTTTTGAAGGACATATTTCACTGAAATATATATTTTCCATTACAAAATTTACCTTGCCATGTGCAACCACAGCATAACATCGAGCTCATTCTCTGTTGAAGTAAAGGAAGGATCCAGCCATCAGTCAATAGGTATTTAAGGAATTTTGAGAACATTAAATGGGTACCAATATAAAATGGTTACCTTGGGGGCATAGCCTACATCAAAATGGCTTCCATAGGTTCTGGGGTCGATCATAGAGTAGCGGTAGGTTCAAGCCAAGCATTCTCCTATTATGCAGGGAATTGTTTTCAGATGGATGCCCCCTGCTGACACAAAGGTGATGGGTTTTCTGAAGCATCTCCTGCCCCAATGGTACAATGGGCTTTTTCTTTGAGGAAGTAGCCCTGAAAAGAAGAAGAGTTTGGATTTATACCCTGCCTTTCTCTCCTGTAAGGAGACTCAAGGGGACTTACAAACTCCTTTCCTTTCCTCTCCTCACAACAGACACCTTGTGTGGTAGGTGGGGCTGAGAGAGTTCAGAGAGAACTGTGACTGGCCCAAGGTTACCCAGCAGGAATGTAGGAGTGGGGGGGGGAATCTAGTTCACCAGATAAAAGTCTGCCACTCATGTGGAGGACAAGGGAATCAAATCCAGTTCCCCAAATTAGAGTCCACCTGCTCTTAACCACTAAACTATGCTGATTCAAGCACATAGTTGGTTGCCATTGTTCCCAAGGTGTCATATTGGGATCATTATTGCTGGGCAGTAATGAGAATATATGTTCAGTTAAAGTTGAGCAATACCAAAAATATTCAGTAAATTTTGGATTCAGGCTTATTTGGGCATTATATCTGCATGCCTGAGTAAGCCCGAATGCCATATTCAGTATACCCAAATATATTTGAATATCTGAATATATTCGGGTCAGTCTGATTTTTTTTTTGTATTTTTTGTGTTTTGGCCTGCAGGGGGAACAGTTTTAAAGATAGCAGCACCAAAATCTCAGGGTCTCATCTGAAGATTCTACTAATGATATCACCCAAGGTTGGTGAAGTTTGGTTCAGGGAAGCCAAAGTTATGGACCTCCAAAGGGGTGCCCCACCCCCATTGTTTCCAATGGGAGCTAACAGGAGATTGGGGCTACTCTTTTGAGGGTCCATAACTTTATCATCAGCAGAGTCTCCAGATGATACCCTGAGATTTGGGTGCTGATAACTTTAAAACTGTGCCCCTGACAGACACCCCAAGAAATTTCCCCAGAGTCTCTGCTCTGAAGTGCCTTGGCTCCATTGCAGCAATATGGGGAAGGGAGGGGGAGGGGAGGGAAACCAGTGTTGAAAGCAGCATTGTTTGCCTAAATTCAGCATAGATTGATGGAGATTTAAGAGGAGAGCTCCCTTTAAATCTCCTCTCCCGAATAATGCATGCTGAATTTAGCCAAACAAAATGCTGCTTTCAGCGTTCTTTAAAGGGAGTCCATGAGGTTCTGGCAATCCATGGGAGTAGAGGGAAGTGGAGGGGAGGGGAGAGAAAGCACCATTTAAAGTAGTGTTATTATTTGGCTAAATTCAGCGTGGATTGTCGGAGTTTTAAAAGGAGAGCTTTCTTTAAATCTCTCCCCCCCAAAAAATCCATGCTGAATTTAACCAAACAAAACAATGCTGCTTTCAGCATTGTTTAAAGGGAGTCCATGAGGCTTCCAACCCCCTCGAATCCATTTGAATGGCCAAATCTTGATTCAGATTTAGGCATTCAAATGGATTCAGATTTGGCTTGATTCGGGCCACTTGAATTCTGCCCAAATCCGAGCCGAAACACCTGAATTGGAGCCAATTCAGCTGTTTTGGCAATTCCGCCCGGCCAGGGAGGTCCGACTGGCCCAGCCAACGTGTTCAGAAAAATGAGTGTGCACCTCATCATATTTCCTCAAGTGTGTAATACAGTAGGAGTTGTTCAGCAAGCTTCAAGAAGATCTTCAGCAGGCAAGACTGCTGAATACAATGACTTTTCAAGTCACTGTTCTATGCTACCGGACATAATTTGTATTATGCATGATCTGTTGTTACCAATTATTTTGTTATCCTCAGTGATGACTTCTGCCCATACTTGACAACAATTTTTTTTCTATTGATAGAATGCTAATTAAACTTGAAGAAAGTAGACTCACTGAGAGGCACCTGATAATTTTAGAAACCTCATCTACTTCTTGCCAATGATTGACCATTCCATGCCTGATTTTCTAGAATTTAGGTGAGTTTTTTGACTAAACCAATTGTATAACTGGGATAATTAAAAGGGAACAATTTGAAGGGTTCTGTAATCTGCCAATTCTGCCTATTTGGGTCTGACTTTTACTTAAGGAACAGCAGAATATATACAAAAAATTTAAGTGTTCAGTGTCTTATGGGATTCAGATGTTAAATTATTAGATAACAAAAATAAATTACTTTTGACACTGCAATTTTTGTAGGTTGTTCTAATCTTGATAGAACACTATTTATTTTGCCTAACAGTTGTGACACAGTGGAGAAAATTCTTTTTGAACCGCAGAGGCATGTCATAAATAAAGCTTTAATTATGCCCATTATCTAAGCAGTTCTTCATAAGATTTGTTTCATAATAAAAAGTAGAACAGATCCTTACATAACTGTGGCAGGAGAGTAGTTATTAAAATTTACAACCTAACAGGGAGCCTAGCATATGTCTTATTTATTTGTACTGTTTTTATCCATTACTGATATATGGTTCAGGGGGAAAATTTCATCCTACTCATTTAATCCTTGATTTCATTGAAACAGCAAGTATTGTATATAATAATGGTAGAATAACTTATGTTGCTTAGTAACATCACATAACAGCTCACATGGTGACATGAAAAGTCAGAACACTGTTGACTGATAATACCAGATTTCCAGATATACTTGGAGAGTTTTTCAAATGTAAAATGTACATCATTATCAGGCTGATTAAAAAAAGCAAAAAGTACTACAGTTCCAACATTCTCCTGAATAGCCATTTTTTAATATTCCAGGACAACTCTACAATCTATTAGAGAGGCTTATGAATAGTATTGAAATATGTCAGAAACTTCATTGTTGGCTCCTCGTTCCTACTTGTCCTTGACAACTAGGTCTCTGTCAGAATGACTGGCTGTCCTGGGTTTTAAACTGGCAATTTTCTGCAAGTGAAATTAGACTCTTGTTCCCTGAGCCACCCATCTCTCCCTTGAATCCTGCACATCTCCTCTGTCTGGTTACTCTGTGCTCTTTCCTAGTCTTCCTTTCATACAAAATTTTGGGACCAGGCTACTGAGGTTGCTCATCAGAAGAAATCTATCAGTAATGGGAATCCAGGGATAAGTCCTCCCACTTCTTGCTGTAATTTTCATGAGTTCTCACCATATCATAAAATGACACCATACATATGATATATGTGTATAAGAAACCCTGACCTGGATTGCCTAAGATAGTCCAATCCTGTCAGATCTCATAAATTAAGCTGGATTGATCCTGGTTAGTACTTGGATGGGAGACCACAAGGGGAGTTCAGGGTGGCCATGCAGAACCAAGCAATGGAAAACCTCTCTTTTCATCATTTGCACTGAGAACACTGTGAGGCCACCAAACATCATCTGTGACTTGACAGCATTTTCACCAGCAAAGGAACATATTTATAGGGGATGTGATAATCATACCAGCTGGTCCTCTCATACCAGCTGGTCATCTTCTCCTCCTTCTCATTTTCATCATAACTAGTAGAGCTTAATAAGTACACAACTTATCAGCAGAAGAATCCAGTTCTCCATTACCGAGCATGTTCCATCAGAACTGGGTGGTTTTCATGTGAAATACTTAAATCATGCCTTTCTCTTGTGGCTCAAGGTTGCTTTCCATTTTAAGATAAAACCATGCATATGCGTAAAGTGCTGTAAAGTCACAGCTGACCTATGGTGGCCCCAGCAAGAAGTTTTCAAGACAAGTAATGAAACATAGGTGGTTTCCCATTGCCTTCCTTGGAGGTCGTCCATCCAAGTACCAACCCCAATTAGCTTCTGAACTCAAATGAGATTGGGCTATAATATGCTGCCTTCTTTCCCAAATAAAACCATAAATACAATAAAACCCCATTAACTCCCCTCAAAAAAAGAGACTACAGCTCAAATCCAATTGAAAGCTGTAGCAAATGGAACATCCTTATGGTGTATCCTAAAAAGATGAGAAATAAATGTTTTAATCAGTACAGACATTTGCATTGAGGAGGAGGAGGAAAATGGTAAAAATGTCCATCCACCATCTTTTGTTACTGAATGTTACCGTCAGTGTGATGACATGGTTAAGAGCAGGTGAATTCTAATCTGAAGAACTTGGTTTGATTCCCCACTCCTACTCACGAGAAGCAGACTCCTATCAGGAGAACCAGATTTGTTTCTCAACTCCTACATTCCAGCTGGGTGACCTTGGGCTAGTCACAGTTCTTCTATCAGCCCCACCTATCTGACAAGGTGTCTATTGTGGGCAGAGAAAGGGGGGAAGTTTGTAAGCCACCTTGAGTCTCTTTACATGAGCAAAAGATGCAGTATCCAAACTCTTTTTCTTCATTCCCCTTCTCACTGCAGCCCTACCCCGAAACACATGGCCCTTTATCAGTGTAGGTCCCACACTCTCCGGAACAATAATTTTGGGGTCAGAAAGGGAATGCAGGAGGAGAGAGGGTTGAAGGGAATGTGATTTATTGGATTTGGGGCACTGTTTACTATTTTTAAAAAGCAACTGGATGAAATTAAAGTGTTAGTTTTAATCTTGCTAACCTTGAAGCAGTTTCAGAAATACAGCAAAAATAGGACAGTTTGGTTTTTGCTTGCGTTTTAGTCAGTTATCTGACAATACATTGAAAGGCTAAATGACATCTTCAGTTTAACATGAGGCAGCCTGCCTAAGCTCATCAAAATGGGAATGAGGGTAGTAGACAAACTCTGGCAAGCCAAGTGCTCAAATTATGCCCTGGAGAACATGTGTGAGAAAAGAAAATCACATACCCATGCAAACTGTTATTGCTGATATTTAAATGGATGTGAACACCACGTATGCGCAAGCAAATTACAATCATGATAATGGGGGTCAGAACTGTCGTTTGCATCAAAGAATCTGTGCTTCTGTTTAGTGTCTAGGCTACTACCTTGCTAAAGTTCCAGAATCATAAGAGTCTCCATTTGCTATCAGAGGAATGCCATTAAGTGTGACACCACTTCAGTGTGATCATCTCAGGAACTTTGAGGATACTTTACAATGTCTTTGTTCCATATTTTGGAATCCAAAAGGTTATAGCAGTAGGCGTCAAAAGGAAAAAGATGTAATAGCTCAATAGCATTAATTGTCTGAAGAAGTTAAAAAAACCATAACCCTTTCCCTTAAGGGATAAATAGTTATTACATTGTAGAAGAACAGAACTCTAAATTACAGCCATGCAGTCATACCTATCACAGAAGTAAGGTTGAATTGCAATTTTCCTTATAAATCTCTAATTTTTCAAGTTTATAACTCAATCATAAAATTTTGCTCCAAGCTAAAACATGTTGCACAAACTATGCAATTAGATGTGGAAAGGAACAAAGTGCTGTATGTTATTTTCCTGAGGAAAATAGTGTGCTATTTTTAAATTCTACCAGGCTGTGTGTGAGAGTGTATATAGTGATTACATGCCATACTTACTTCGATACAGGTTCTATTTACTTTTTTAAAAAAGCAAAAGATCTTTAACAACTGTAAAGTGTTGACATCCCAAAATTTTGAGGCATTATTGAGCTTGCAGACAATACTGAACTGATTCATCATCAATGTATGTAATTCTCAACAACAACCAGTTTGAGGATACATAAATCTAGAGACTGGGACCATGGACCAACAAGAGAGATCTTTCTACATATCTGAGAAATCTGAAGATGGGGTGAAGGGCAGATAAAGGTAGGTTGGCTGATGGGTGGACTGGAATCAGGGAAATGGTAGAGGCTATGGGGGGAGCCCTGTTCTTCTTTCCTATTTAAATATTTCATTAGAATGCATAGCTGACACCAGAAAAGGGCAAGACAAATGTGATCAGTGCTCGTTCCATTCTGAAATGGCTAACTATTTCAGTGGTACTTCCAAGCAATGTTTCTATGATGGTTTAGCATTCACAGGATCACATTAGAACTATGCTTATGGCTGTCTTGGATAAAGTTCACAGTAGGTGAAAGCACTGGTATAGATAAATGAGAGGGCTTTTAAAACCCTCTGTTAATGTCAGTATGCAGCTATACTTCTTACAGTCCACTTCTCTGCCAATTACTGATAAGCACCACTTATGGTCCATAATATATTTGGAATGCTAAACAAGCCATACTCCATTCATGTCTTTTAGTTGACTTTTTTGTTTTAGTACACCCTGCTTCTGGTCAGCATTCTGAAGCATGTTACCATTTACAATGCATTTCTCATCCTTCAGGCTTTCTTTGTATAATCGCTTAACCTGCATAGCCAGGATCAATGCTTCTTCATGAAAACTGTCCTCTACCCTTCCTCTCCTTCCTTTTGGTATTTCATTCCTGTCCACTAATTACTTTCAATTTTGGAAATATATTAAAACTGACTTGCTGGATTAGACCAAAGTCTAGTCAAGTATCTAGACATGGGCCTTTGAGACCTCATAGGTAGGATATGATGACTTTCTCTGTAATACTGCCTCAGTACGCTTTCTCTATAATACTGCCTCAGTACACAAAGGTTTTATTTACTTATCACAGCTAATCACTATCCTCCAAGAAGATATATCTAATCAGCTACTAAAACGGCTTGAGCTGTTGATCATTAGTACTACTTGTATTAAAAGAAAAGAAAACGTAGCTTTTTGGCATCTTAAAGCATAAGCTTCTGTGGTCTATGGTCCACTTCATTAGATGCATAAAACAAAGCCTCAGTCAGCAGAATTACATATACAACAAGGTAATCTGAAAGAGACTCTGACAGCTCTGTTGTGGAGCTTCTGTTAAATAATACAGATGTCGTGCTCTTGGGAAAAGTAGCAAAATTTCTTTTACAAGTGACAGAACTTTCTAAGTAACGTCCAATGCTAGATATAGTTTCTCTGGCTGTGTTTTGAATGTATTCTTGATTTGTACTTCACAAATGTCTGGTAATGCTCTGGAGCCTATTTTATATGCCTAATAAAGGTTGTTGTTGTTGTTATACAACAAGGAGTGATGGAATCAAGAAAATTTTCAATGCAATCCTAAGCAAGTCTATGGAGAATTCTGCTTAGGTCTATTCACTGAACCAGGATGTGAAAGAACAGGCCTGTTTTGACATGCAGACTCTATTTCACCCAGCCCTCTTCCAGAGATTTCCAGCTCTTTCTGGAGGGTATTTTTTCTCTCACTTGACTTTCATAGGAATTTTCCACTAAGAAAGATCAGGACCCTCCAGCTTCCTTTCCAACTCTGAGGCCTTACCTCTGTGTCTCCTACTTCTGTATTCCTGGGCATCAGAGGGATGATTTATGCCCTGGTGTATCCTGGAGGAATACTTGCTTGCCAACTGCCAGCCTCCCCCCTTCTGTCACTTCCTTTTTAAAATAATGTGTCCAAGATGATGGAGGTCAACGAGGTACAGAGAACCGCTACCCACAACCAACACTAAAAAGTATTAATTCAAGCATACATTTAGCACAACACCATATTGAACAAGGGATTCAAAAGAAAGGAGGGATAAATGCAGCTCCTTGGTTCCTTCCTCAATACATACCCCATCAGTTGTTTAAACAGGGTAGGTTATTAAGCAAAGAATGTTAATAGCTCTTTACAGATTTTCCATTACCTGGAAGATGTCCTTCAGCTTTTTGGATGAGCACATGGCCAGAATGGTTCTCTCCCGCAGACCGCTGGCAGGAGTTTTGTCCTCTTCAATGGTCCCATTCATAAGAGAGCGTCCTCCTTGCTCCCAAGAGTTTTATCAATTCCCAGTCCCACCCCCTTGACCTGGTCAGTCTGGGTCAAGAAGGTTTTTCCTGCTAACTCCAGGAATTCTCATCGGGGCGGGGGGGTCTAATGCTTTGAAGACGTCCAAATCTGTGATACCTGCTCAGATACCTGTGATACCCATTGTCTCTTGCCCTAACCTAGTGGGCCCTTTCATCTCTGATGAGATGAGATTGGGAACAATTTAGAGCAGCTGCCACTGTAAGTTTGCAGTTTGGGATTGGGTTTGCACCACAGGGAGGGTGAGCCTGGAATCATCTCCAACATCTGTCTGTACTGCATAGCAGCTGGAGCTCAATAGAGGCTTCTAGATGCCAATAAAGGTTATGAAATGAAAAAGATTGGGGTGATGATGGACAACAGGAACTGTGGAGGGGGCTGCCAACTGAACTGAGACATTGCCCTGACAGCTACTTTAATGTGCAAATCGCCTTCACCCAAACCACCAAGAAAAGCTTCTGATAAGGTTCTGGCACAAACATGTGCTCACCTCAATCAATTTCAAAATCCGGCTCTGGCTAGTCAAAGAGCTGCATGTTGACCTAGAGGAATTTAAACTGCTGGAAATTCCAAAGTGCCTGTTCGGAGCAGAATCTGTCAACTACGTTTGTAGAGAAAACACACTCACTCTGGACACTCATCAAAGGGCACAAGAGGAGCTCCAGGGTCATTGCAGAGAGGTCCAGCCAGACTGGCTCCTTCATGGCTCAGTAGGTCAGCAGATTGGTGGATTTTAATAGGGCTCTGCCAGATATTCCCTCACCATTGCAGCAGATATCTCCTCTCTCATGCACCTCAACATCCCAGAGTGGCCAACTGCCTGCCTGATAAGCTCCATCTCCAGGGTCATCATGGTAGTTGCACTTGGGGAAAGGGAGAAGCATCATGGTAGGTGCACCAGGAAAGGGAGAGGCAGAAGCAGAAAAAATTGTGAAAGAAAATTCAAATATTAAAACTGTACTATCTGGTAAGCCTTAATTATAAAAATATGCCAGAAAACACCACAGAAAAAGGTTCAAGGGGATTCAACCATAGGATTTGGTAGCAAAATTTAAACAAAAATCTTCAGACAGTAGCAAATCCAACCAAAATCCAATAATCAAGAAATAGAAGCAATAATGCATAATAAGGCAGAAATTAAAAAATGCCCAAGTGTGGAGAGGTTCACTATAAAGTTTAAAAAAGTATTCCTACAAACCTGTTAACACCACAATCACAGCAATCTTCAATCAGAAATGCAGAACTTTTAAAGAACACACACACCAGTCAATTATATAACTTTTAAGCAGGTGTTTTCCCTCTTAAGGTAACTTTTAAATAAACAGGCCAAACTAGGTCTGTGTAGGTTTTGTCTAGGAACTAGGCCCAAGGCCTCTGAACCTAAGCCCTCACCCCACCCCCAACCCACCACCAAGCACAACTAGATGTAAAACAAAAAGCAATATGTTTTTTTTAAGTATTTTTAAAAAAATCACTGGGTCAGTCAAACTCTTTGGCACCTTCTTTTCCAGGCTGGTCTCTTCTGAAGGCCTGGTGGTATCCCATGAAGACAGGTTCTCCAAAGAGCAGTCAGAAGGAAAACAAGTTCAAAAGTCAAAAGAAAATCTCTTGAACTATCACTCTACCTCACACTGGAACAGAATGGGCTGGCTATGAACCAGCACTGTAATTTATACAGTTTGAACCAGCAAGGAACCCAAAATCCAGAAGTTTGAAAGTATCCCAGGAAATAAAACCCTTCCCTGATTGACCAAGGAGCACTGCTGGCAGGTATGATCACACTTCATTGGCTACAGTCAACTTTCTTCCCTCTTCTGTCACTAGGGGTACAAACTCTGCAAGGATCTAGCTAGCAAGGTCTCTGGAAATATACATGGGACTCATTGGCTCAGAATGAATCTCCAGAGAGCTTTCCCATTTGTTGCCCTGGAAAACAACTCACAGGGCATGCAAAGTACAGCAGACACCAGGGGAGGAGAAAAGAAGACTACAGCCAGCTTCAGCAACTTCACTGGGCTTTAAGCAGGCCCCCAGACCTCAACAGAAAGCCAACAGGTAAGTAAGGTGGGGGGATTCTCTGGTTTGGAAAAAATCAAGCTAGTTTAAATAGACTCCAAGTGGTTAGTCACTATGGAAGACTCCCTTTAAACTTTAAATTACCAAAATCTGATAAGCCAAATAGAGATTTGGCTCATCAGATTTTCTAAGTATTCTGCTCAGGTTTTTTTGTCATGGCTTTTATTCAGGGCCGAATAAAACCCAAGAAAAGCCAAATTGGGCTTTGGGGAGGGTTTTACTGATTCAGCTTTACTGAATTAACAAGCCTAGTACTGACATTATGCCCAGGAAAGGACTATTTATTTGGGGAAATGCTGTCAAGCATGGCTGCTCAATCCAACTTGCCCCCAATCCCATCTTTCTATAAGATTAACCACCTTCCCTCCCAGATTCCCCTCTATGTAATATGTAGTTTGGCCCAAAGGAAACTACTGTGATATAATGGTTATGGTGTTGGACTAAGGTCATGGAGACACATTCCAGTCCCCACTGTGACATGAAGGAACCAGAGGAACCTTGGGCTAGTCACATACTGACCTACTACAAATAACTGTTTTGAGGATAGAATAGAAGAGGGAAGAATGATGTGAACTGCCTCCTGCTGCAGCTGACGGCTTATCTGAGGAAGAGTTATCTGAGCCTGGCAGAGAGATGTCAGCTGAATCAGTAGAGCCTGAACCATTATTGGCTTCTGGCTCAGAGCTAATTAGTAGAGCTAAGGTAGATGCTAGCAGCTCTGGGTCTCAAGATGTAAGTCAGTGTTGTAGATGGAGATTGAGACTGGCCTTGAAGGACAGGTGCTGCTCAGCAAGATTGCAGGCTAGGCATTACCCAGAGTCTTTGCAGAAGCAGTCCCAGGCAAGCAGCTTTGAGGAATAAAAGGCCTTCTTCCTGACCTTGGTTGCACACCTCTGTTGTTTCCAGATCCTGACCGGATATGAACTAGCTAATTGATCTTGATTTTTGGATTTTCCTTGTTGCTGTATACATTCCTTGCTTTTGTCTTCTGACTTGGCTGACATTGCTATGGACTCTTCCACAGACTTGGTATCTTCGGAATTATTATTGGCTAAACTGTTGTCAGCACAGCCCCAGCCCTGAGCCGCCTCAGTGCTGTGTGTTGCTGTAACAGCACACCAGCCCAGTCCAACCTACACGCTGGTGCTTCATAAAGAAAAAAATGGCTTAATTATGAAAAAATACTAAGTAAGTAATGTCTGAACAGAAATCAAATTTACCAAGGAAAGAGTCACAGAAGAATAGCTTTGTGAGCATCAGGTATGGATTTTGGTTTTGATATTTAGCAAGGAGCAAAAATAGTACATGTGGCTCCATCTTGCCTTAGAACAATAGTTGCTATCTGGGAAGGGTAGGGTGTTAGAATGTTTTGCATCTCTTGTGATTCTGCTTATAAGTTATTGTAGGAGTAAGATAGCTGTACCATTTGGTTTGTTTTTTCTTAATGCAGGGCAGGTGAACTATTGGTGAGTTGATTGGAGGTCACGTTCATTGTCTGCATATTATGGTGTAGTTTTGTATGCTTCACACTCCTACCTCTACCTCATTCTCTTCTCCTTATGCTGTATTATTGATGCTGTTTTTTCCTGTCCCGTCCCTTCCCCTTTCCACAACAGGCACCTTATGAGGTAAGTGGAGCTGAGAGCATTCAGAGAGAACTGTGAGTTGCCCAAGGTCACCCACCAGATTTCATATAGAAAGGTGAGGAATCAAACCCTGTTCTCCAGATTGGAGCTTGCCACTCTTAACAATTACATCATGCTGGCTCACAACTTTATTGGGTTAAAGTGATAGCTGGTGATGGATCCCTTGTCCTGAGTTTTTATTGCTTACTGCTACTCTGTGGTGGTGTAAGTTTTTTTTTAAAAAAAACTGCCACCAACAAGACTGCATCATTTCTGGGTACAGCTTGGAAATGACAAATGGTAACTCTAGGAATCACCAGAAACTCTATGATAAAATCACAGAGTTACTAGTAATTCTGAAAGCTACTCACTGTCATTTCTGAGATGTGTCCAAAAGTGATATAGCAACATTAGTGATATTGCTCCTCACCATGTCCCCCGCTCCCACTAGTTGCCAGACTCAGCTTGACAACCTTAGCTAGAACCAATCCCATTGTCTGTTTATTTCATCTGCAACAGGCTAACATGGCTAATCCTATGGAATGATAGCCAATACATGGTTGGTTTATGTGGAAGAATTACCAGGCTAGAAAGAATTCAAGCTAATTTGGCTTGAGCCTTGGCATGGTCTCCTTCTGAAAATTCACCTCTGGTTAAATAAAAAGCAAAAGTAATATTCCCAAAGTGTATCAGTAGCACAGGATTTTTTTTTCTCAAACCTGTGTTCTGTTCATAATTCAGCAAAGAATTAGGCACATTTTGTCTCCTCAATTTCCTTTAAAAACATCCAAATCTTCATCAGACTGTGGCATCTGTGTTTGTGTTTTTGTTTGTTTTGCTGTCTTTAAAATATTTTGGGAATGTTGAGTAATTTGTTTTTCCATTTTATCCACATTACAGGCTTAGAAGGAAACTTCCCACAGCTGTTATTCCCCATTCCCTCTCATTGTTTCCCCACTTGTTAAGTCACAGCTACAATTGCCGGATGTGTTCTTATCCAGGTTTTCCTCACTTCAGAGTTTGACATGTTCAGAAAGACTCGTTAAATATTACTCCAAGATTCTGCTTTTCTACTGGTTTTAGCCTGCTTTCTACTCCCTGTGGTGCATTGCCATTTGGATTTGTGCCTGCCAGTAATTTATTTCCAATTTTAGCTACAGCTTATCAGACATAATTGCTATTTCCTTTATTCTTAACTTTTTTCCTGATGTAAGTTTAAGAGACTACTTACAAAGTCATTGTGCTGAGTTACTCCAGACCTTTGCTGGCTCTTGTCTTTATATTCTTCCAAATATGAAGGATCACCAATAATTTATTTCCAGTTTTAGCTACTGTTTGTAACTGTCAATGTGTCATCAAAGTCTGATGATGCTCTAGCCGATGTACTCTGTTCCCACTCCTCTGTTCTCCCTCTGTTCTCCATGAGGGAAACTTATTTGATTTCAAATGACCTTACTAAGATGACAGGAAGTGGTTGATGAAGCAATCACCTCCCACAAATGCCAAGATAACACAACAATTTGCATCATTTAGGCAGCTTGTCTGTACAGTTCTCCCAAGAATAAGTAGATACTGGTAAAAGATTATTATATATGAGAATATGTGGTAACTACTTTTAAATTAGTCACAAATGCCAGAAGAGGAAATAATTCAATCTGTTCTTGCTAAAGTTATTGTACGGCTGGAACATCTGAGTAAACCAACTTTTGTTCCTGAAAATGTCTTTGGACACTTTACAGTTGAGCTGACTCAAAAACAATTTTGGTGGCCCCTATACAGGCTCCCTATTTACTTGTCACAGAGCTATTGACACCAGCCTGCCAATGACAGAGAGACAAATCAAGTAGGGGGAGGGTTATCACAGGATACAGCCTTGAATAGTAAAGGGAAGCCCAGCAGAGTCAAGTGGTAGGTCCTATATATCTGCAAAGAACATCCAAACAGAAGATGTGTGGCTTTCACTGAAAACATTCAGTTGTTTTAAGGCATACAGTTATTCCACCTGCTTGCGAGTCATCTATCAGCAAGAACACATTCATCCATGTTAGCAGACCACCTCAGATCATTCTTATGTAACCTACTTCTCCTTGGCCACATCAATCTCCATTGGAGACCTAGGAAATAATATATGACAGCGCGATGTGGCTTAACAAATACATAATTGCTTGAACAAATTAACAAACCTTTAATCTAAACACAACTTTCTATCATTTAAGGATAAATAATAGTGAACATATAATGAGTATATATATACAGCATAACTCAATTGTACAAAATCTTCAGTGCTTTTTTAAGAAAAAGCACTCAGAACAATTACCACCACTAACAGTGCCCAATAATTAAAGAATAGCAAGAAAGTCCAAACTATTAATAAAGCAGGGCTTCTTTCTCTCATCTGGCCTTTTGCATCTGATGTAGCTGCTACAGGTCTTCCCTCAATTTGGGCCTGTAAAAAAATAAGTCATTCCCTCAATTCAGCTGTAGGCCTTCCTTCTCCTATTGCAAGCCAGATCAACTGAGGAGTGTGGGGCGCTTGCAGTTGCTAATAAGTGAGCAAGCTTACCAGCTGCACATGCTCAGTGAGCCTTTATCCCCTGGGCCCTAAGATCCAAACAAAACAAAAATACTAAAATGGCATGGGTTACACTTACATAAAGCAAATTCGAACTATGTCATGAACACCAAAGGCGATCTCCTGACTGCATTATATGTTCAAGAGACTGGGATGTGAATGGGAAGGTCAAATGCTGTGGAGATGCATAGGGGCCAGGAAATGTGATGGTCTTACCAGAAGGCATCAGGAGATATGTGTGCAAGTGACTACATCAGTTGCTAACACTGAGTTATGGTACATATCGAACAACTTTTCAGCTACAAAGTTTTTCAGGCTGGGTTGCTGCATCTCTGTTGCCATCTCCTGGTGCCCAACAGTAGTGACACCAAACCCACCTTCTCCTTCAAGCTGCAATGACAGGAGTGGACACACTCCCTTCCACCCATTTTGCAAGATGATCTTGCATTCAAATTACCTCTTTCCTAAAGAGAGTAATCATTACAGCCTATTGGCATTTCATCAGTTAGCAGTAAGGAAACACACTTGTTCAGAGAACAGAAAATTCAAATAGAGATCAAAGCTAGCTATGGAATATTCCTATAGGACTTGCTTTTTTAAAAATTCCCATATGCCAAAATATACTCCATATTACTTGAAACACATCATCCCATCCCATTCAGAGGACTGTCACTGGCCCATATGCTTCTTAATATTAGAAAATTATTAAGGCTACTTAAACTCAAGCAGGATGACAATCTACTGTCTACTTTTAAAGGAATTGTTTACCACCACCACCACGCCGAGAAATGCAGCAAGGAAACAATTCTGGCTAATCGTTCAGTGAATATTGAAATGTTAACTCTGTCCCCCATGAGTCCTTATACTAAATGATAGCGGTTCAGAAGATAAAATAACTTAGTGTGCTGTGTAACTTAACAGGAGCCTGCTATTAAAATTATATGAAAATCTTTAACTACTGATCCATTGTTTCCCATGCCAGTTCCTCATCACATCGTTTTTCTTTATTTTACAAGACTATAAAGCATGAACTACAGTTTTCATATGTGTTTTTTATTTCATAACCCATATGGTGCAGAGTCAGGGACTGAAATGGAGGTGTATCTACTTTAATCTCTGCCCTTCCTGATTAATACTTCTCTGCTGGCAGAGACCACTGCTGGTATGGATAATTATCTTTTTTTTTACCACTCGTTTTCAAAGACAGCCCAGCATTGCAGGATGTCAATAAGACTGCCAACCCCATTGCCACCTCCTGTTGCTTCAGCAACAACTTGGTTTCTAGACATTATGCTGATCTCCATGCGGTGAAAAGCTTCATCTGCTGAGATTTGCAAACTAAGCTACACAGCAGCTCACCCAGTTGCACCTTTTTAGGTCAGTTGGTAACCTTTTGCTTTTATATCCCTGTGCTTTTAAAGATAAAAAGGTAAAGTCATCTGTCCCAAAGAGATTCCTCTATAATAGCAAACATCTCTTTGAATACTCTGCTTGAACTGAAAGAAATTTTCCTAAACTCATCCAGAGGTAGCAAAGTTCATGCCGAAAAGAATGCACTTTGCCACAGACATGACACATTTGCATGTATTCATACTTTAGTTGTCCAGGACTAAGAGAACCCATTGAACAGAGATCCCAAAACTGTGTCCTGGAATAAATTTAGTCCTTCCAAGTTTTTTATTGGTCTGCTGCTGAACTGGGAGAAAATCAGAGTGTTATATGATAGCATTTTTTTCCTCATCATAAACAGATGATGCAAAACACACAAATGTTTTGATGATGTATGCTAACATTAGATATAAAGATTAGCTCTATTAAGATTGTGTAAGTGTAAGATCAGTCTTGGAGATATAGCTGGTGTTCATTTATCAGTTCCTTTCTATTTTTACCTTGCTTTTCTAATGTGGACCTGAAGTGGCTGAGAACATCATTCTCTTCTTCCTCCATTTCATCCTCCCAACAACCACTCTGTGAGATAAGCTGGGGGTTGCTGATGTGGTGCCTGTAGATGCTATGGTACCCACTGACAGCTTCCCTGGCACCTGCCAAGTGTTTTTAGAAAGAACCAGGTAGGGCTTTGTCTAACAAGGCTTCTAATTGGTCACCAAAGATTTGGTTGGTTGTGTAGATTTTAAAAAGAAGACAAAACATTACTTTAGCAGCAGATGTCCCCTTAGAACAGGGATCTTCACTTGTGTAACCAAAGGTAAGCTGAGGAAGTAGGCATTTTGTGGCAGACATTTTATGGCAGCAACTACCACACTAAGTCAGAATTCCAAAGGTGCCTGCAGGCTCAAAAAGGATGGAACTTATCTATCAAAAATCAGGAGAAAATACCTGACATCTTCACATTGGAGGAGAATGAGGTGAGAGGGTACAAAGGTTATCTAATGGACTGCACCAGATTTCATGACAGAGACAATTTTGAATGATTCTTCATATGAAAACTGTTCAGAGTTCTGAGGCACTCTGTGATTTCCAAACATATTGCCTGATTTGGTGAGGGGGCGGAGCGTTAATTAGAGCAAGTTCCTATTAGAATGTAGAACTTGTTCTAGATACATTCTCTATGTACCTTGCATTAATGTTATTATTGATTATTTACTAAATGTGTTTTATAGTAGATTGTTAAAAGCAAAAGTCATAGTGGTCATTTTGTGTTTGTATAAATTATTGCTTATATTATTTACCTGAAAATTATTGCTGATAATGTATTTTTGCTGTGTTGGTAATACATTTTTATCCCTGCTGCTGATGCATTTTTACTACAAAAAGGAAAGTGAAAGTTATTATTTTCTTAAAATTATCTATATTGTGATAAACCCTGTCCCCATAACAAATAGATATTTCCACTTTCCAAGAGTTTTATTATTGTATTTTTTTCCACATACAACAAATTAAATTTGGGGAGACAAGTAGTTCTTTTAATTTACAGTTTCAATTTTCACTAATCCCAAATTTCATGCTATTTCTGGTACCTAGAACTTTAACCAGCTTCAGGACTATAAATATTAGATTGATTAGATTGTCTCTGGAACCAGCAGAGAGGAGTAGCAGCAGAAGAGACTTGGCCAGGAAGAGCAGAGTGACCTGCTGGTGTTCATTTTGGAGGGCTTTTCTCAAAGCCACAGCTTTTAAAACAGTGTTATTTTAACAGGGGTTATCTCTTTTTCTCCTTGTAAGGCTGCTGAATCTGGAAGGTGGGGCTTAACAGGGGTTAACAGAGTTCATCTCTTGTTCCTCTTTGTCCTCAGAGGTGGGGCTTTTGTCCTGAGAGGTGGGGCTTTAATTCAGTCTCTGGAACCAGCAGAGAGGAGTAGCAGCAGAAGAGACTTGGCCAGGAAGAGCAGAGTGACCTGCTGGTGTTCATTTTGGAGGGCTTTTCTCAAAGCCACAGCTTTTAAAACAGTGTTATTTTAACAGGGGTTATCTCTTTTTTCTCCTTGTAAGGCTGCTGAATCTGGAAGGTGGGGCTTAACAGGGGTTAACAGAGTTCATCTCTTGTTCCTCTTGTCCTCAGAGGTGGAGCTTTTTTGTCCTCAGGAGGTGGGGCTTTTAATTCAGTCTCTGGAACCAGCAGAGTTAGCAGCAGAAGAGACTTGGCCAGGAAGAGCAGAGTGACCTGCTGGTGTTCATTTTGGAGGGCTTTTCTCAAAGCCACAGCTTTTAAAACAGTGTTATTTTAACAGGGGTTATCTCTTTTTCTCCTTGTAAGGCTGCTGAATCTGGAAGGTGGGGCTTAACAGGGGTTAACAGAGTTCATCTCTTGTTCCTCTTTGTCCTCAGAGGTGGGGCTTTAATTCAGTCTCTGGAACCAGCGGCGCGCGCCTGGCGGCACGCGCAATTTAAATTTAATTTTTTTAAAAAAAAATTAATAAGGACATATTTGACAGATAGTACATGCAGATAGCTCCAGGGGGGCAGTGACTAAAAGCTTAATATCTAAATATCTTAACAAATCACATATGAAGGCAGAAAGCCAGCAGGGGGATGGGGGCTTTCCAGTGTTTTGCTCTGAGTGTCACATGTATGATGTCGCATCTGCTCACTAGGACAGAAGAGTCGTGGGTGTGCCCTGGCTTTGCAATGAGCGCTCCTGGCACTCTAAAGGAACGTGTGCGTTCCATCTTGAAAGCCAAGGTGGCAGACCTGGAGAAGCTGAAAGAGGGCAGAGAGGGGTGACAGACGAGGCTTTCAAGGGGACCCCTAACAGCCGGGTCCCACTCCCAGGAGCGCTGACATCTCCTTCAGATGTCATTGAGGGAGGAATAGAAAGGCCTTGGGGATGGAGGGTGCCAGTCTGAGGTGGGGGAAGATGCTCCCCAGAGTGGGGATCCCTGGGAGGATACCCCTCCGGGGGGAGGGTGGGGGGAAATACACTTGTAGTGGGTGGATTCAGACCATTAGAAATGTAGAGAGTTGGGTTTGTGAGGAGGGGCGTGATGACCGCGATGGTGACTTGCCTGCCTAGTCGCGAAGTTCTGGCGGATGTCACATGCCGTCTGAATGAGATAGGCTTTTAGACAGTGCTGGGGTGGAGTCAGCAGTTGTGGTCCACATTGGCACCACCGACATTGGGAAATGTAGCCGGGAGGTTCTGGAAGCTAAATTTAGGCTGCTAGGAAAAAGGTTGAAGTCCAGGACCTCCAAGGTGGCATTCTCAGAAATGCTACCCGTTCCACGTGCAGGGGAGGCGAGCTAGGCAAGGGAGATACAGGGTCTCAATGCGTGGATGAGAAGGTGGTGTACGGCAGAGGGTTTCAGATTGGTCAGGATCAGGGGAACCTTTTGGGACAAGGTAGGCCTGTACAAGCGGGGCCGGGCTTCATCTTAACCAAAGAGGAACCAGGCTGCTGGCTCAACATTAAAAAGGTGGCAGAACAGCTTTTAAACTGATCACTGGGGAAAGCCGACAGGAGCTGAGGTGACCGGTTCGGAATACAGTATCTATGGGGATGCAGACAGAGAGGGAGGTTTTTCTAAATCAACCACATACAAGCGAGGAACATAGCAATGTGTATGTGACAAGGGATAATGTCTACAAAAGACTTGAGGGTAAAGCACATAAATCCCAGGTTAAGGACAGAGACAGGGTATACAGGTGTCTCTATGCTAATAGTAGAAGCATTCGACCTAAAATGGGGGAGCTAGAATACAGAGTTTTGAAGGAGGACTTTGATATAGTGGGCATTACAGAGACATGGTGGAATGAGGAGAACCAGTGGGATGCTGTTATACCAGGCTACAGGCTCTATAGGAAGGATAGGACAGGGCGCATTGGGGGTGGAGTTGCCCTTTACATCAAAGAGAGCATAGTATCACATAAAATAGACAATGCAAGGGGAGCTGGTTCCCCTACAGAATCACTGTGGATATCAATACCAGGTGTGAAGGACAGTTTAATATTAGGAATATATTATCGTCCCCCTGACCAAAGTGCACAAGAGGATTCTGAGATGGAAAAAGAAATTAGAGAGGCCAACAAAAACAAAAATGTAGTGGTAATGGGTGATTTTAACTATCCCCATATAAACTGGAAAAATGCATGTTCAGGTCATAGTAAGGAGAGAGCATTCCTGGATATGCTAAATGACTGTGGCTTAGAGCAGATGGTTGTGGAACCAACCAGGGGAGAGGTGATCCTAGATCTAATTCTATGTGGGACCCAGGACCTGGTGCAGGAAGTCAGTGTTGTTGAGCCAATAAGGAACAGTGACCACAATGCTGTCAGATTCAGTATCTCAGCATGCGAACAAGTGGCAACTACTAATATAGTTACATTCGCCTTCAGAAAGGGAAATTTCTCAAAGATGAGGGGGATAGTGCACAGGAAGCTGAAAGGGAAAATCAAGAGAGTCAAAACTATCCAGGATGCTTGGAGGTTATTTAAAAACACAGTAATAAAAGCTCAGCTGGAATGTGTTCCACAGGTTAGAAAAGGCAGCACCCAGTCCAAAAGAAAGCCACCATGGTTAACAAGAGAGGTTGAGGAAATTATCAGAAAAAAAGAAAATGTCTTTTAGAAAATGGAAGTCCAGTTTGTCTGATGAAGAATATGAGAGGGAACACAAATGGTGGCAAAGAAGCAAGTTAGCTGTAAGGGAGGCAAAAAAAGGATTATGAGGAACGCATGGCTATGAACATCAAGACCAGCAACAAACAGTTCTTCAAGTACATCAAAAGCAGGAAGCCAGCAAGAGAAGCGGTAGGCCCGTTAGATGACAAAGGAACAAAGGGTGTGCTAAAAGATTGCAGAGATTGCAGAGAAGCTGAATGAATTCTTTGCATCTGTCTTCACCCAAGAGGAGGTGAGGAACATTCCTGCACCTGAACCAAGCTTCTTAGGAGGCGAATCCGAGGAACTAGCGAAGATAGTGGTAGACAAGGAAGAAGTTCTGGCAGCCATTGATAAACTAAATGTTACCAAATCCCCTGGCCCAGATTGCATTCACCCAAGAGTTCTTAAAGAGCTCAAGCATGAAATGCTGATCTTCTCACTTTAATATGCAACTTATCCCTGAAATCAGGCTCCATCCCTGAAGACTGGAAGATGGCCAATGTCACACCAATCTTTAAGAAAGGATCTAGGGGGGACCCGGGAAATTACAGGCCAGTCAGTTTGACATCTGTTCCTGGTAAATTAGTAGAATCTATCATTAAAGATAAAATTATAAAACATGTAGAAAAGCAAGACCTGCTGAGAAAGAGTCAGCATGGCTTTTGCAGGGGCAAATCCTGTCTTACAAACTTACTAGAGTTCTTTGAGGGTGTAAACAGGCATGTGGACAGGGGTGAACCGGTGGACATTGTCTACTTGGATTTCCAAAAGGCTTTTGACAAAGTTCCTCACCAGAGACTGTTGAGAAAACTCAGCAATGAAGGAATAAGAGGGGAAGTCCTCCTATGGATTAAAACTGGTTGGAGAAACAGGTAAAACAAAGAGTGGAGTGTAAATGGGAAGTTCTCACAATGGGAGAGGGATGTCGGGAGTGAGTGTCCCCAAGGATCCGCTTTGGGACCTCAAAGTGCTCTTTAACCTATTCATAAAATTGTTGACCTGGAAGTAGGGGTGTAAGAAGTAGCGTGGTGGCCAAGTTTGCAGATGATACCAAATTATGTAGGGTGGTGAGAACCTACAAAGGATTTCTTGCTAACGAAGCTCCCAAAGCGGACCTTGATAAATTAGATGAGTGGAAGCTCCAAGAAATGGCAAAATGCAGTTCAATGTAGCAAAATGTAAGAGTGATGCACATAGGGGCAAAAATCCAAACTTCACATACTACGCTTCACAGGGGAGTCAAGTGCTATCAGTCACAGACCAGGAAAAGGGATTTAGGCGTCTGGAAGTTGAAGTTAGTTCCATGAGAATGTCAACTCAATGCATGGCAGCTGTGAAAAAAGGAGCAAAAAACGGCGCTATGACTGGGGGGATCATTAGAAAGGGCGAATTGATAATAAAACTGCAAAAGATTGTCATGCCCTATATATAAAAGCAGTGAGTGCGGGTGCTAACCGCACTTGGAGGTACTGTGTCCAGTTCTGGTGCCCCGCATCTCAAAAAAAAAGGATATTGAGGGGAGATAGAAAAGTGCAGAGGAAAAGGGCAACAAGGATGATTTGAGGGACTGGAGGGAACCTTCCCTATGAGGAGAGGCTGCAGCGTTTGGGACTCCTTTAGTTTGGGAGAGGAGAAGGGGCTGAGGGGATATGATTGAAGTCTACAAAATTATGCATGGCCGGTAGAAAATGTTGACAGTGAGAGACATTTTCTTCTCTCTTTCTTTACAATGCACACACTAGGAACCAGGGGCATTCATTGCCAAGAGAGAATGCTGGGGGAAGAATTAGAGACTAATAAAAGGAAACACTTCTTCACTTAACGTGTGATTGGTGTTTGGGAATATGCTGCCACAGGAGGTGGTGATGGCCACTTCAACCTGGATGATAGCTTTAAAAGGGGCTTGGACAGATTTTATGGAGGAGAGAGTCGATTTATGAAAGCTACCAATCTTGGATCCTCTTTTTTTGATCTGAAGTTGCAAATGCCTTTAACAGACCGAGGTGATGTCCGGAGCAACAGCCGCACTTGAAGGCACATTAAGCGGTTCACATCCTACATGTGAGCTCCCAAAGGCACCTGGTGGGCCACTGTGAGTAGCAGAGAGCTGGACTAGATGGACTTTGGTCTGATCCAGCTGGCTTGTTCTTATGTTCTTATGTTCTTATGATGTACTGCACACCTGTCATTGATAGAAATAGCTAATTAGCCACTGTTCCATGTGAATTATATACACATATTTTAACTGATGTCAAAGAGCAGTTTACCACAATGAATTGGAGAATTTAAAAAAAAATGCAAAAAAAGGGTTTTCAAGGAGTCCAGCAATGGTTGGCACATTTCAGTGCCAAATATGGGAATCCTCATCTTCAGTTAGTGGATTCCCATTTTACCTGAGTAAGTGGAGTTGGTTCCCTTTTGGCAGGGGAATTAGAATGAACAGACCTAGCAAAATAAGAGGCCAGACTTTGGGGTCTCAACCAGTTTATACAGGGGGTTGTCCCTTTAGAAATCCACAGGAAACCAGAATTTAAGTGGAGTTTGACAATTTTATTAAATAACAAAAATAATAAAAGCTATACACACAAACACATACACACATAGTTTCAAAGAGCTCAGGATTTAGTCAGAAGTGAAAAGATAGGTTGGAATAGTAGAGGCTGTTGTGGGGAGGTGATATTTATCAGTTCTAAGAGAAGGCGGTTTGAGGAAGCAAAGTCCAATGTTCACATTGGATACAGAGAGGGATGATGTTAGGCACAGTGGAACTGAACCAAAGGCAGCTCAGGATCCAAAGGGCAAAAGGCCCTCATGGGAGGACTAGATATAGGAGGACTAGGGTATATAGGGAGGACTAGATATTGGAAATGTTAAAAGAGGCAGGTTCTGTTCTCAGGAAAATAGCTGGAATGTGTCAGAGATGGGAAAGTCCAGTTCTAGATTAAGTTTTAGGCAGAGTTCATGAATTTCCAACTCAGGGCATTCTAATTCAAACTAAGGTTTGATGGTTCTCTGGTGGTAAGACAGGAGAAGTTATGATTAGATTGGCTAGGGAAGAAATGAATCAAGGAATATGATTGTGTTGGAGCTGCTGGGCTTGTGCATACCCTTTGATGCAGATAGGCGTGGCTTTCCAAGACTGGGACTTTTGTTATCCAGAATGAAACTGCAGAGACTTCAGGAAAGGCATTGTTTGCTACTGTGCGTACTTGATTAGGGAATGGGGTGGATAGGAATGTGGCAAGCAGAGTCCCCCCTCCCACATCAGTATCAAAGTCCAGAATTAAGATTTGACATCCATTTTAGTCTGACCTGAACAATACTAAAGAAAAGACTGGTAGACTGACAGGAGGGGAAAAAAACTTTTAAGAATCACCAGTGCAATGGCATCACATCACTTTCAGGGAGTCTCCTAGCGCTTCATTTATTTAACATCTAGATTAACACACTCATAACTGCATTTCAGGGGGAAGGTACCCATGCACCTTTGCTCACCACAGAAAAGAGCATAGCTATACTCATGTATGCAGATGATGCTGTGGTATTATCACTAACAAGGGTGGGGTGGACTGGCTATTTAACTTTAACAGTCAGAAAACTCGAATACCTCCTGAACTCTGTGTAGCCAGGCAGGAGTCAATTTGCAGATGACTTCTAGAAAAAAAGTGCACATTTTAGGTCATAAAATTATTGTAACTATTGTTTCATTGTGTTGTTCACCACCCAGAGCCCTTCGGGGGAGGGGTGCTATATAAAACCAATTATAAATAAATAAATAAAGAGATGCCTTGAAATGAAAACAGGCATCCTGAAAACATCTTGGGGGAAAAACTGTGCAGAGTTCTTCCCCAGGACACCTTTTTGTGTCCCCAGGATGTCTTATTTGTGTTGTGCAGAATGGACCTATGTTTATTAGTCTGTTTAATCAAACTGTTCCCTCAACTTTTTAAGTGCAGACTGCAGCTAATGAAGCCCACCAGCTATCAATAATGTGCTCAACTCCTCCACAGTTTCAAAGTTGGTCAGTGTTCTCACCAGCTTTGTTTCTCTTAGCCTAACCATTAACCTGAGAGATGCTCAAGTTAATCCTTCTCCCACAATGATCCGCTAAAGCACCTGAGGATTCGCTTGATAGTGCTGAGCACAAAGGGTTTCCACTACACAACCAGTTTGCCCAATGATGCCTTATGCACTCTCTTTGAATTAAATGAATGACATAAGAACACCCTTAGCCCCGAAGTTTTGAAGTGAATGAATTCCCTGTGTCTAATGAGCCCTCTTTTCCACCATTTACCCCTTCCTCTTTCACAAAAGTAAGCCTTGTTTATAAAAGGAGTGGAGCTGCAATGAAATGAGGGATGCTTCCCCCATATGGGTTTTGCAAGAGAATCACAACAGGAATACTTGCAGTGCCCCTCCCCATTTTCCACAAGTCCAACAGGATGGAAAGAGTCACTCATCACTCTTAATGGAATTAGTCAGGTGCCATACAATAGAAAAAGTAAAGACAAGACCCAAACTGCAGACTATCTAGAGACAATGTATATCTGAAGTTTTGTTTCTGATTCTGAAGAAATTGTTTTTTTTTGTCTTAATTGGAAATATCTGGTGAGTGTAAGAGGCTCCTCATCCCATTATTGCTTACCAATTTTACCTTTACATCTAAGAGAAGCCTGCAGGGAAAACAAAGGCAATAAACAAAACACAATAGATAAATTTACCATCTGGACCTTTCCGACTAAAGCTATGGAAAAAAGAACATAGTTTTTTCTCCATGTATAAATCTGTTTTCATATGGCTAGAAATGCTACCCTGAAAAGGCAGTACTATATCTCGTTGTACACTTCAAATTTTTAGAATTTGCACCAACCTCTTGAAAGTCAATAAGGAAAATGAAAATCTGTGTTATTTTTTGTTATGAAACTTTTAATGGCTATATTCTTTAATTCCACCCCCCCCCCATAGGATCAGTTTACCTGTAACAGGGTTTAGAATGCAGACAATCTTGTCTTGCAAGTTTTACTAGGTAAAAATTCACTCATGCAAAAAGTGTTGATTGAATGGGGGGGGGGGGAGCAAGCCTCTACTTTTTCACTCTTCAATCACTTTCACACCTCTTCTTATCCTCTCCTTTCAGCTACTTTTCCTTCTCTGTGCCCATCATCATTCTAGCCATGGTTCTTTATTTTATTTCAGCCATCTCACACAATTACCATGTTCTCATCAGTCCACCAATGAAAATCGTACATCTTTCAAATGACACTGGACCATAGGGCAAGGGTAGATAGAAGGATGACAACAGCTTGCTGGTAGATTACTGGGAATTTTTTCCCCCAGTAAATCTCTTCATGTGTTTTGGTTGTTGAGATTCAGACTGGATTTAATACACAAATCCATTTTATCCATACTTGAACCTGTCTTTGGCTTAGAACATCTTGTGTGGTTTCTCATAAGGAAAATCATGTTCTCCAAGATGCCACTCAGCCAGAGAAGCTAAAATGTCACTTGCCACCAGCTTGAAATCCCTTGTATCCTTGTAGAACAGGGGTAGGGAACCTGCGGCTCTCCAGATGGCCATGCTGACAGAGGCTGATGGGAATTGTAGTTCCTGAACATCTGGAGAGCCGCAGGTTCCCTACCCCTGTTGTAGAAGAACAAAGATATGTTACTGGGAAAGACAAACATCCTCCAATGGATCTTTTTTTCCCCTCCCAGAACTGTCTTTCGGACAGGTTGAGAAACTGAGGACAGTATGGTTCCTAAATCTTCTCATTCTTCAGAGGACTATTCCATGAATTATGTTTTGGTCTTTCTGAATTCAGAGCCTCTTTCCATAAGCTTGCTTGGCCCATTTGTCATCTATCCCCTTTTCCATTGAACTCCATTAACAATCAATTATTCTGAAGCTGACTGAATAAGAGAGTGAAAGTGTTACCCGAAGGGGGGGGGGATGTCTGTCCCTTTTAGAGTAGAGGAATTAGAGCAGATCTCTGCTTAGCGAGGGGTTGGGCAAGCTGGGAATCTTTGTTTCCTATGTATACAGAAAGTTGGTTTTACAAGAAATCTACAGAAGTGTGAGATAAAGTTTAATAATTTTTATTAAAGAGAAAATAATAAACATACAAGCAGCAGAACACACACACACAGTCCTAGGATATGGAAAGACCTTATGGAATAGGTTGTAAATAGCAGAGGAATTGGGGAAATTCTTTGGGGTAATACTGTACCAGATATTAAAGTGGCTTCAGATCCTGTGAATAGAGCTGAGCGACCTGTGCTAGCTATGGCAAAAGAAGAAACAATGCACTGGGGACAATATCCACAGCAGAGAGGTGACCAGAGATATTGAACACAGGATAATGGGAGAGGGGGCTTCTTATGGGGAAAAAGGACACCTCAGGGTTATGCAATGAGTCCCTTAATCTCCCAGGACAGTCTTGCCCTTATGTGGAAAGACAACAGAGAGACTTAAAACTTAAGTGTTGAGACATTAATCTAATGGGTTGAGCATTTGACTTTATTGGCTAAGTCTGGGAATATTCGAAAATGGGACTGAGCTGATTCAATCACTGCTGTAAAACCATGGGATTGCTAATAGGGTGGTCTTTGGAGAGAAGTTAGTCATAGGAAGAAGTTTAAGATTAGTGAAGTACTGACAGGAATATTTGGAGCAATCATATTAGCATGTTATTTGACTTAGAAGGGCAGATAGTCCAGGGCTAGAGATGGGAAGCAATGTCACATGGCAGAGATATGGGCCAGACAAGATTTACTATCCTTGTGTGTATACTAGCCAATGCAGAGCCTTTTGGCACAACACTGCTGGTCATTTCAAGGGTTGACAGGATGGGTAGAGACACTGTAAAAAACAGGGCTTCCCTAATCCACCATAGATTGCTCTGACAACAAAATAGCGAGGTTATTTCCAGTAAGTAGCCTGATCCAATTGATCTATCCATCCATCAACAGCTAGCCATTCAAAAGGAGGGAGATACAGTGAGGCTACATCCATGGACCTACTTTTACCAATTTACATTTTATATTTCTTTAATACCCAATTTGAAAAAGAAAACCAGAATATTCATGAGATAAATAAATAAATGATAAGACAGACTGATGGATTTTGCCACTAAACGCTATTCCCACACTGCTGTGTTCAGCAGAATCATGATTATGGATAAGGTTTTGCAAATTTTGTTGGTCTAAAATCTAAATCCTTTTAGCCTTAAATACTGAAGCCCTGAAATTTGTCCAGCAGCAACGTTTGAGGGGGAAGAAAGTCTTAGCACTACAAAACAAAATTTTGCACAGCATGGGAAAATAATGTCATACCTTCTTCTTCAAAACATCTTTTAAGGTTCTGTGCTGTACTGGTATTTCTTTCATTGCTAACCCTGCCACCTTTTCCCTCTGTATGGGACTGCCAGGTTCCTCTCAGATGCCAGTTTTCTGCTGGGCCAATTACAGTAAAGAAAAAAATCAAACAAAATCCAGTAACACCTGATCTACTGGCACTGGAGACCTGAAACAGAGTGTAGGGAAGGTTCTACCATCCTAACCTTTACAGGGGAAAAAAAGCCAAAATATGTCTATGCTCAGTATGAACAGAGAAAGAACTTGAACCTTATGCAAGGTAAGTGAAACTGTGCCTTTTCCTGCCTCTCCCTTGCAATCTTTGACCCCCACAATTAAGACCCTGTGGGTCACTGACCCCCAGCAAACATCACAGATTCAAAGTGGAGAGTTGCAATAGGCAGGGTAAAGTCAGTGAAAATAACTTCCCCCTTTCATTCAGTTCATTCAGTGTTGAAGCCCTGGTTTGTTCAGTGAGAACTCCTCAAATCTCACCTTTCACCATATCTGCCTAAGAAGTCTTCTTCATACCAACAGCCCCATCCAAGTGGCCTGGCGACTGGCCCCAGCATTGTAGCCATGCCTCCCCACCAGTCCTAGGGAGACTTCTTGGTGACACGGGGAGGCTTGCAAACAGAAAAACCCTCCCCATCGATGAGAAGTTTCTATGGGGCTCTGTCGACTTTTGTCAACTTCTCCGTGGCTTGTCTAAATTAACCACAGCTGGCACAAGAAGGTAAATGGCCAGGAGAGAGTCAACTTAGGTTCAATCCTCCCTCAGCTGTTCCTCCAGCCTGCCCTTGCTGTGGCAGCAGCAGAGGAACAGGGATACTGTTGTAGCATCTTGTGCTACATCCCGCTGCCTGGGACAGTGGTGACAGCTGCACACCAGCAATTTTGCCCCTCTGCTGGGATAACTGTCCTGGGGAGGGCAAATCCACGAGAGTGGCCATGCACCACCATAAATGGGTTTGTTTCTTAGTTCAGTACAACCTTTAGGGTTTTACTTCAAAAATCTGAAACAATTTGGATCTCAGGTAACTGCACATAGTGTGAGATCATCCCACAGGTACTATTGTGAGAAGCCACAATTGTGAAGGTATATTTGATACGGATCCATGAGAGGGCCTTCTTGGAAGGTACCCCTTCCTCCTCCAAGAACTATTTCTGACCTCCTTGTACTTCTGTCATCAGTTGAAGACTTACCCCTAAATAAACAAATAACAAAGTAAATTTGCAGGGTCTCTGTCAGAGACCTTTCACATCATTTACTACCTGGTCCTTATAGGTGGAGACTGAAACCAGTGGACCTTTTGTATTGAAAACAGATGCTCTACCTTTATGCCACAGCTTCAAAAAGTGGTAAGTTGGTGAACATGTTGACTCTGAATATACTGTCTAACATTTTCATTGCCAGATTAAAAGGGAAAATATGGATGCTGCAAAAGTGTTTAGTTTAGTATATCCTCTCATCATAGTCTGTTTCTCAGTTGTGTATGTGTATTTCTAATCCCTAAGCTAAGGCTTACACATTTTTTCCCTCTGTGAGTATACCCCATTATTTTAAACTATGCAAATAATTATGTATTATTGTGAATGATACACTTTGGAAGCAGGAAGTAGAAACAAAAAAAATCAACTAGAACCACATTACTATTATATGAAGTGTATTTCACTTAAAATCCATGTTTTAGTATGCCCTTTGTTTTAGTCTGCTTTAAGCCAGCATTCCTGGTTTAACTCTAATTCTGGTTACCCATGTTGTGCAAAGCAAGTGGATGACTCAGTTGGATTTAGTACTCCCATCCCACCAAATTTTTGCATTTATGTATCATGAGTAATCAGAATTAAGTCTGAATTAAAAGAATGTTCCCTCCTTGTGCTGGGTACAATGAAGAAAAAAAAGAACAAGAAGCAAATGACACACGTGAGCCCAGCAACAACCTGAGTCTGGATGCATTCAGGATTTAGATCAGTTTGAAAAAACCTCAGAATGCAGCATTCGTGTTTTATGAAGCAGAAGAGCCACGTTAATTGGATTTGGAACATTCCAGTCCCCCCCCCCCATGTCCTGTGTGGAGTGAGCATGCCAGATTTTAGCTGTGTGGTGGGTGTCCACCATCATGAAAATTTGAGTGACATCCACCAAATGTCCATTTGGGACTATAGTTGAGCCACACATGCAGAATACTGCACTTTCAATCCATTTTCACAATGGTTTGCAAGTGGATTTTACTATTTCACACAGTAAAATTCTGCTGCTGCAAAGTGCATTGAAAGGGGATTGAAAGTGCATTATTCTGCATGTGCGGAGGGAGTCTGACTAATACATTTTTTTCTCTTCTACTGGATTGGAGTGAATGACACAGTCTACCTGTAATAAAATTTCTTCCTGCCTGATACCCTGACATCCTTACAATGATTTGCAAATTACAACTCTGGTAGTGCTACATCAGCAGGTGAGCCAGCTTCCCAGTCTGCTGCATAATGAGCGTATCCATCAAAGTCTCAGATTCTCAATATGGAAATGTGGAGTGCATATGTCAGTCAATCAGTGACCTGATTCAACAAAAAGGTAACAAAATTACATTTTTAGATGTTGATTGTTTGCGTAATGTACAGACATGCAGTATACATAATCAGTTTTAAATACGCTAATCCGACAAGAAGTAGTAATCATTCTGGATGAACATCTCCCAGACCATGCTTTCTAGATGTCATCAATACTATGCCCATGACTGTATATCTTTTCCAGTTCTATGTGCATTTTCTCTTGCCTGCTTTATTTGACCAAGCCATGAGCATATTTCTCAGGAAAAGTGGATTAAGAATCATTACATGCACCCTGAGAATTCTGGATGCTGCAGAGGAATCCTTGACATGGATCTATTAGACAATTTCCATGGGTGAAAGAGTGTCAATTTTCAATTCTGGAGCTCCAACTCCTCCTTGCCTAATTCTTAGGAGCCCTCTGCCCCCAGAAGCAGCATTGGGGTGGGGGGTGTCATTCAAAGCTGCAGTGGGATGGTGATGGAAGGAAGCCACACACTACTGGCACAAAGCTCTTCTATGTTGTTACCTAGCTTAACAGTATGAGAACCTTTTAAAGTAGCAGTGGGGAATATAACTCAGCTTGGTAGTGCGAGAGGCAGGCTAGGTGGGATTTTTTAGACAGCTATACCAGAATTGGCTTTTGAAACATTCTACAGAGAATGCAAAAGAGACCAAATTGTAGTTTTAAATATGGTTACGTAAATTTTGGTTGCAAACAATCACACAGTAAGGCATAGAGAAGCATACACACAGTTCCTAAGTGATATAAGCAGGGAGGAAAAAGATAGGTTTGGATGATAGGTTGGGAGGGGAAGCAGGAGACTTATATGTTACCTAAATTCAGCTGAAGAAGTTCTGGAAGAAGGCAGGGATTCCTAAGCCAGCATGGAGAGTGGGGGCCAGCAGCAGCTGGAGCCAGCCTGGAGGGCTTGAGCCAGCATTGAGAACTTGAGCCAGCAGCAGCTGGAGCAAAAGCCAGCAGCATTAAGAACCGACTTCTAATAAGGAGCTGGAGCAAGCCAGCAAGCTTGCTAGGAACTGGCTAGCTAGCCAGTTAGCACTAGAGTAAAGAGCCAGCCTCAGCAACATGGAACATGGGGTGTGCTGCATTTTTATACCCCTGTGAGCAGCTGGGGGCGGGAGCTAGTAAGTTTCTATTTCTGTATTTTAAAGTAAGTTTTTATTCCTGGATTTTCTGGGTTTCCATGCTGGGATTGCAGGGCTGAGCTAATCAGTAAAGCTTGGACTTCTTGGTGAAGATGCGAGATCGTCACTTTCCAGCCTGTATCTTTTCACTGCTGGCAGATCTTGGTTTCCACAACAAATGCATTTTCAAAATGCCGGATTGAGTGGCATTTTTCAACAGAGCGTTTCTGCAGACCCATGGTCCTATCTCTGCGCTGAAGTCTGAAAGCTTCCTTCCCTGCACAGAGCTGATAAATGAAAATGCCCAGATCGGACACATTATCAATCTCTTCTGTCACAACCATTTCTTCACGAATAAGATAGGTTTGAGGCAGGTAGGAATCAGTCGCCAATTTTGCAAAGAGGTCTATCAGGTTCCGTGGTGGCATCACAATGGAGGTGTTCAGAGGAATCACATAGCAGTTACCCAGCTGCAGGTCAAGGTAGGCTGTCAAAAGCCTGTCAAAATAATGAACGATAGCAGCAGGGTCGCTGTCAGAGAATTTTGGAACTGGAACATCGATGATTGCTATGTTATCATCCTCCCAGATATCAGCAACTTCGGCAATGGGTAGGAAGTACGGTTCTGCAGCATTATCTGGATTGTCCTCTCCTATGTAACATATTTGTCCATGGAACACTTTATGCCTTGGCATGAAGTACTTGTAGATGCAGGCTCCACCAACCACCACTCCTGCTAAGATGAATGCAACACCCAGAAGGGTCAACAGGCATCTTCCAGAAGAGCTTTCATGGCTGTGAGTGGCAACTTCTGGATCCTTGTCGGCCACCAAGGCCTCGGCCGCCTCCTTCTTGGGCTCGTCCTTTTGGGAGAAGGGCGACTGGAAAGCGATCTTCACCATGGCGGCACTCCGAGCTAATCAGTAGCTCTATCTAATGTTTCTAAGTGTTGGGATAATAGAGCCAATTGTTTCTTGATTACATCAAGGGAGCTCTGAAAGGCTTTATGCAGAGTAACTTCTTGGAGTCTCTGTCTAGATATTCAAATTTGACTGAGGCATTTGTCATTAGGAAGGGTTCTGTTGTCAAGGAGATTGTATCTACAGGTAGAGGAAATACCAAGGAAGGAACTATTGCAAATGTTGATGGTTGATAGAGGCAAAGAGATACTACAATTTCAGGGAAGGTATTTCTGTATCATTTGCATCACTGCAGCCATGGCAAGGAGTGGTATTCAAGATACAGTCCATGAGGCCTTTGGAGGTGCTGAGTGAATTAACCCTTTCAATGGTGTGCTGGCAGATCTCCTTCCGCAGAGTTGGCCTGTTTTTAGCTTGGACCTCTGCTCCACATATATATGGCTGTTAGCTTTTATTAAGTATGAAAAATCATATAAAATCCATATTCCAGTAATATGGGGTATGATGGGTAGGGTTACAATCCTCCTGTGCATTAGTATCCCTCATGAAAAATTCTTAGAATGAACTCCAAGCCATTGCCTATTTGTATATTACCTTTACATCATTCAATGGTGGTCGGCAAATTCCTTTCTTTTCCAGTTGCTTCCTGTACTGACCCCAATATTCTATTAAATTGTTAAATAGGAGAAGTTATGCTGGAGTTAAAGGTTACCTTTTAATTGTGGTGACAATCAGGTGATCTCTATTTTTGTTTATATACTAAAATACTCTTATGATTGCTTGAATAAAATTACAAAAAAATCCCAGTGAAAGAACACATCATCTGCAGATAAGTTCTTTAAAATACAAAGCCTAAAAAATGTATCTGGCACCTAAATAGTTAGTCTGACTTCTAGAGCCAGATAAAAATTGTCAGTTCATGACTACAAGTGATGTAAAACCAACACAAACTTGTCATGTGGATACACAGTAAGTATTATTACGTTTTCCTCCTTGAGAGGTCCTGGCTTTTGTTCCTGTACCTCACATAATATACATCCCATTACCTACAATTACAATATTCTCTCCCCCCCCCTCTTTTGGCTCTTTCTTGTAATTTCTTAGGCCCTTTCCGCATGGGCCAAAAGCGTGACGGCAGGGGTGGTAAAAGCGCCCGCCCCCAGGCGTATTGCTGTTATCTTTACAGAAGCTGGCTGCTGCGCTTTTGCAGCGAAGCTGGCCGAACCTGACTGCCCTCCCTCTCCCCCAGGGCGGCGTCAGGGCCGCCCTAAAGCAACAACCCTTTAAAGGGTTGTTGTTGCAGAAGCGTCTTCCAGGCGGGGCGGTCGCGAACCGCCGCGCCACCGGGAGTACACTGTCTCCCTGCCCGCGTCCCACTCCGCGTTGTCCGTCGTGCATTGTTAAGCCGCCGCTTTGGCGTCGAAGCCCATTATCGCTTTCGTCCTCTCCGACCCCTGGAGGTCGAGGAAGGCAGCGAAGTGGGCAGGGCTTCGGCACGACCAGCAGGCTGCACGATGTAGACAAGGTGAGTGGGAACGGGGAAGAGGCAGCATTCGTCGCATGGAGCCGCCTGCCGTTTGCCGGCCTCTGCTGAGGCGGTCCGCATGCGTGCATGTGAACGGCCTTCGCCTCCACGCCGGCGGAATTCTCGCCGGCGTGGAGGCGACAGGGAGGCCGTGCGGAAACGGCCTTACTTTCTGGTCATTATATACCATCATCATAGTATGAGTTTCCACTGTAGATTTTTTAAAAAAAAATGTTTTCAAGAAGTAATGTTTAGGAAATCTCCCCAGTAGCATACAAGGTAATCTTGGGGAAAATTACTCCACTCTAAGCCCATTCATTTCAATAGACTTAGTAACTCAGGAGTAACTCCGCATAGGATTGCATAGTTAGTACTGTATGCCCCTTGACTCTGTTATCCTGGCCATATGTTTTGCTAGCATGGTGCTAAGTAGTGTGTTTCTGAGGGCAAACATTGATGTGACAATGATCTCCACCAGCAAAGGTAAAATGTGCTCATGCACAGAATCACAATTCAGATTGGAGCTACGCAGGAAGTGATGACGGGGTTTAACCTGTCAATTCCTGACACCAAGCTTTTTGCAATGTTATTAACCTTTTAAAGGAGTGAAATATTTTTAAATGACACATCTATTTAAAATTAAATGCAAGGACCCTACCTTCTATTAGAAAAAAAATGAAATAGGACTTATAGCTTAAATCCCATTTCTTCTTTTTATGACTCTGATGTTAATTTAGCATGAAATTCTTTGAGTATCTACTCAATACAAATGGACCATTCATTATGCCAGCTCAGTATCTGTATGGTATGACCAGTAAGAATTTAGAAATTTTTTTGTGAGCAGCTATTCTTCTTTTGTCCACACAGCATGCATGCATTCAATGGTTCTTTCTTCATATTTGTCAAATAATAAACATAACACGAAATAACACACATCATAAACCTAACATACATCACTGATACCTAGCTTATATCCTGTTCACTACAGAAGGTTAGCAAATTAGGCCACTGTCTGTCTGTGTTGATCACAGCTTTAGTCGAGGCTTCTGGGGCCATGGGAATAACAATGTTCTCCCTGAAACCTGCACTGGTGTAAATGAGATCATTTTAACAACCATCCCATCTCTGTAGTAATCTGATGGGATGTGAAGCAAGGTTGTGAGAAGCTTAGGGAGGCAATCTAAGGTGCCAGAAGCTCCAATTTACGAGATTATCATATCTTGGACATGAACCAGGGGAAAATAATTTTGTATATTCAGCATGCATTGTCTCTTAAATAACCAATATTTTAAACATGAATTAAGAATCACACACAGGGAATCCATCTTTACTACTATTTCATGTGGAAATACTGCTCTTGCACCAACATTTAGATTACAGATTTTGTTTCTGAGCAGTGATTCTTAACAGAGGGTGTATGCCCTCTTTGGGGAGAACCCACAAATCTTGGATTTAGAACTTTGGAGGGCACAGGAAAGCCATCTGGGATTTTAGGCAACCCCTTCTCCCAACTCATAAAGACTTCTGACAGCCAGCAGAGGAGAGGTGGTTTATATTTGCTATTGAGGCTGTTTCCTCACTTTTAAAAAAAGCAGAGGCAAAACGGTTTTGTAAGCTTCGTGTGTTTTTGAGCGCGCAATCACGCTCCCCACTGCAGGTAGTTGTGCAGAGTTTCCCAAAAGGCGCTGTTCCAAACAGGAACAGAAATTACACGCGCTGAGGGGTCGCGAGGGCGGCAGTATTGGGGCGGCTGCGTTGTTGCCGCTCCGGTAGTGCAGAGTGCTGCTGGAACCCGCGTTACTTGGAGCGAGCAGCGTGCAACAAAAGGTGAGTGGGGAAACGGCCTGTGTTATTTATTTATTTCATTTATGTCCCACCTTTCCATTCAAAGGGGACCCAAAGTGGCTTACATTCTTTCTTTCTCCATTTTATCCTCACAACAACCCTGTGAGGGAGCTTAGGCTGAGAGTATGTGACTATTGGTCTGAGGTCATCCAGTGAATTTAACTTGGGTATCCTAGACCCTTCTACTCCAACACCCTAAGCACTATACATACTGACTGTTACTATGCTGCCTACTCTTCAGTGAGGATAAAATCCCAGATCCCAGATTTTTCTATCAAGCCTTTAATGGCAAGCAGTAGACAGGAAGCAAATCCAACATTAAACAAGTTGGCCAACTGGTACAAGGGTCTCTTTCAATGATTGCCTGAAATCTGCCTTATAAACATGCATCATACATACACTTACATAAAGTTGCTGATATGCTTGTTTCATTCCTAATTATTTATTTACAGGGCTCTGACCTGGATATCCCAGCCTAATCCAATCTTGTTAGATCTCAGAAGCCAAACAAGGTCAGTCTTGGTTATTGCTTGTCCATAAGACCACAAGGAGTTCAGGGTTGCTGCGCAGTGGTCACCTCTTGCCTTGAAAACTCTATGGGTTGCCATAAGTTGACTATAATTTTCTGGCAAAATAGAAGTTGGGGCAGGGGCATTAATGATGAGAGTGCCTGCTTGTTTGGCAGCAGTGGATTAACCACTGTTTTAGAATGCGTAGATTGCATCATAAAAAATAACAAAAAAGTTTAATTATATGGCTATGAATTGTGTCATCTTAATAATTAACAAATCTGTTGAATACTTGAATGGTTAACTTAAACTTCTTCTGGTTTTAAACTTGGTGGCCTGTTGAGAATGCTATCTTGATGAAAGACACAAATCCAGACAGTAAAGTCGGGTGGGGGGGGGGGAAGGCAGGGGGATGCACTTTTTAGAAAACCCAAGGAGCTTAAAGATTATGAGAAGATTCTTTTCAGTAGACTGGAGCCCATTATCTCCATTGTACGCAGAGACCACAAAAGGAAGCACAAGAGCAATCCACCGGATAATTTGCTTGGTCACTTGCAAGGCATAAACTAGATACTTTTTGGCACAATCGTTAACCATTCCAGTATCTGTCTGAGTTCTCTGTGGATCAGTGCTAATTGCATGCTAAGAGTAAGAAAACAAGTAGCACGTCATTAGCTTTCTTCAAATAAAACTAATTAGAAGGAAAATAGCACAGCAATGTGTGAGAGTCGGGTAATTAAAAAGAAGAGGACAGATAATCATACAATGGTAATTAAGTGCTATCAGGTAAGAAATATTGATGCTGCATAATAAATCACCACAGTTGCCATTTCAAAACCACATTGCTGCAGATGGTGAGACCTTTCTCCGCTCCAATAAACACGCAACAACGACAGGCTGGAAAAGGAATGGGCCGCAGCCCAGTTTATTAAATATTATCAATAACATGATAAACTTAAACTATGTACAATTGAAGCTGGGCGGCAAACGGGATGCACATCACCATCCCAATCTCCATTGGGACTGACGGGAACGGAAGCCCCAGAGATATCACTCCGGCTTCCACCCTTCCCGCCTATGCTGAGGAGACGGGCACTGGCTAAGCCCGTGGCCGCCTATCGGCCCGCCCTCCTCCCGTGCTTGCTGGGGTGTCAGGCACCAGCTAAGCCCTCGGCCGCCTATCGGCCCGACCCGACCCCACTCCCTGGGGTGTCGGGCAGCGGCCCGGCCTGCCGGCCTGCCAGCCTGCCCGCCCCACCCCCCGGCCCTTCCACAGGGCACAAGCCTGGGAGAACCAGCCGGAAGGCTCGTTTTCTCTCCAGATGTGCGATACACGTTGTCAAACCCGCCAGGACTGCAACAGTAGTAAGCGCAACCCCCCAACCCATAACTTTTAGAGAGGGTGGGTGGGCCACGCCTTGCTGAGTCTCGCCGCCGGGAAGGGCGCGGACTGGAAGAGGCATTCTTATATACCTTGAGCTCCTCCCGCCTTTACTGGCTGGGAGCCAATCATTGCACCCGCTTTGCAGCATGCCGCCAAGCCATGCATGCACGTTATTTTTGCTCCTTGGCTCACCCCGGCAGCAATGGCTGCCCCCGGTTATTCGGTTGCAGATTTTTGCTGCAGATGGTGAGACCTTTCTCCACTCCAATAAACACACAACAATGACAGGCTGGAAAAGGAATGGGCCGCAGCCCAGTTTATTAAATATTATCAATAACATGATAAACTTAAACTATGTACAATTGAAGCTGGGCGGCAAACGGGATGCACATCACCATCCCAATCTCCATTGGGACTGACGGGAACGGAAGCCCCAGAGATATCACTCCGGCTTCCACCCTTCCTGCCTATGCTGAGGAGACGGGCACCGGCTAAGCCCGTGGCCGCCTATCGGCCCGCCCTCCTCCCGTGCTTGCTGGGGTGTCGGGCACCGGCTAAGCCCTCGGCTGCCTATAGGCCTGACCCAACCCCACTCCCTGGGGGGTCGGGCAGCAGCCCGGCCTGCCAGCCTGCCCGCCCCACCCCCCGGCCCTTCCACAGGGCACAAGCCTGGGAGAACCAGCCAGAAGGCTCGTTTTCTCCCCAGATGTGCGATACCCATTGTCAAACCCGGCACGAGTTGCCCCTCTTGCAGCTCCCCGCCCAAGCTTCTCAAGCCTGAGCCTGTCTGGTCCGTACCAAATGAAGGAGGGTGTACCGGACCGATTGCAACTACAGGTCCATGCCCCACCGGGACAGGCGGACGCCATCAGGCTCAAACAGTTCTGCGTTGTCCTGGGTGATTTCTGCATGGTCCGCCACCGCTCCCCCAAGAGAGAGCACCACCTTGGCGGCTGCCTTGTTGACTTTCCTGCAAGCCCTGTCCACGGCTGTGGGGTCCACCGCTCCCCTCCAGTGCACCCGCTGTAGGAGCTCAGACCAAACCAAGGTCATTCCGGGCTGGTGCCTGGCCAGGCTCCGAAGCATGGTGGCCACCGCCCAACGAAGTTCAAGGCCCAACCTGGCCGGGAGATCCTCCTCCCCCAGGTGGACAACTAAAATATCCGGGGTGGCCAATTGGAAAAAGTACTCAATGAGCTTGGCCTCCAGCTCATGCCAAAGCATGTGCCCCTGCCCCAGCCAAGTAATCCTCACGTGAGCTGCGAGTCCGAGATGCCGACCCCAGTCAGATGAGCAGGCGTAGTCCCCAGCTCTGTTGACAACGCTGTGCCCCACGACCCACACCTGTCGAGAAACAGTCTGAGGCGTCCCAGGAGGCACTGTGAAGGGAATCAACAAGTCAAATGGGGGCGAATATAAGCCCGAAATGCACCCGACCGCCACCTTCCCAAGGTACGGATGTCCTCCTGGGCCCTGCCCTCCTGTGCCGCGGTTGTGGCAGCCCCTATTCTGAAGGAGTGCAGGCCGAACTCGGCGGCTGGCAACCCCGCCCGGGCCAAGCATGCCCTGAACACCGCCAGCATCTGGAACCTGGTGAGAGGGGACCCGTCCTCATGCACCAAGAGCATGCTGCCCTGCCTGGGCCTGTGCCGGAGCCAGGTGGTGAGGGAAGCGAGGGGGCAGGTGGTGTCGCCCGGCAGGACCGGCATGGTGACCCAGGCACCGCGATTTTCCTGGTCCGTTTTGGAATGGGCAAGCCACGCGTAGACCATGTCCCCAGACAGGACGAGGTGGTGCCTTTGTAGCGCAGTGCTGGATGGCCGGTCCCTGGTGGGGGCGACTAGCTCCCCGGGCCTGAAAGCCCCGTGATGAGCCAGGTGGAAGGCGGCTGCAAAGAGCAAGCGCTCGTAGCGTGAAGCGCACACCTGCCGCAGCTCCACGGTGACTGCCTGTAACACCTCCCTGGTGACGGGGCGCCTGAGGTCCCTCTGCCTGGGGCCCACCCACCGCCACCCCGCCACCAGCCGGCGAACTACAAATGCTTTGGTCACGTCCGGGAAGCCCGAAATCCTACAATAAAATGCAATGCCCACCAGCTGCACCCCCATGGTGCGTGGGTGCATCCCCTGCCCATGGAATTGAACCAAATACTCAAGTAGGAGGCCTGTGTCCACCCCGCCGCGGACTGGGCGCCCTACTGTTGCTGTGTAGCTCAGGAAGTCGCGCACGGCTCTGTCGTACTGCCTACACGTGGCCGGTGCCAACAAATTCAAAACACCTGTGATGACGGTTCGCTGCCAAGGTTCCACAGGGACGCCGGCACTGTCGCCGGGAACAGCTCCACCCCGGGGGCCAGGCGCCGGAATCAATCCACCTGCTGGCAAGATAAGGCGTCAGCGATCTCATTATTGTAAACCTGGAACGAAAGCAGCTTTAAAAGAAATGTTATAGGTAAGGCAGGTAAGGACAAGATTGCGAACCAATTGCATGACCCGTGCGGATTTGCTTGCCTGCCTGTTCACCACGCACACCATGGCCTGGTTATTGCACCAAAAGAGCACCCTTTTGTTAAGCCAGCGATCGTGCCAGATGTGCACCGCCACCAAGATGGGAAACAGTTCCAGAAAAGTGAGGTCCCTGGTGATACCCGCTGCGTGCCAGGCTGGAGGCCAGAGGCCCTGCGCCCACTGACCCTGGAAGTACACACCAAAACCAAAGGCCCCGGAGGCGTCAGAGTGCACCTGCAGCTCCAGGCCAGGTTCCATAGATGTCTGCCACAAGGAGATGCCGTTGAAGCCTTGGAGGAAGGACAGCCAGACCTGCAGGTCTTCTTTCAGGCCCCGGGTGACCCTGATGTGGTGGTCAGGGGACCTGAAGCCGGACAATGACCTCGCCAGCCGGGAGCAGAACGCCCTGCCTGGTACCACCACCCTGCAGGCGAAATTGAGGTGGCCCAGTAAGGACTGCACTAGGCGCACCCTGCATTTTCGCAGGGGCAAAACGGATTGGAGCAGGTTGGTCAGGGCAACAAGCTTGTCTCTGGGGAGTGAAGACGTCCCCCGGACCGTGTCCAGGTGGATGCCCAGGTAGCTGAGGGCAGGTGTAGGGCCCTCCGTCTTGTTGGGAGCCAGAGGAACCCCCAGCTCAGCAACCAGCATCTGGAAAGCCTGTAGGGCGACTTCGCATTCCCTGGTGCCCTGCCTGCCAATGAACAGGAAGTCATCTAAGTAGTGGGTCACCAGCTGTAAGGGCCAGCAATTCGACCGGCTCTAAGTTCTTTTTCTAGCTTATCAGCCACCACGCCAGGGTGATCGCGAACTGATTGCAAGTTGCTTGCCTGGTAGGCCTTCCTGGGGCCTCGATAGGGAATTCTGAAACCTGTTGAGAAGCCATCTCCCAGCAGGTGTGCCGCGCGCCTGTTCGGGTAATGCTGCAGCCAATCCAGCAGCACCCCCACCCGGACGGGTGTGGGGGCCAAGGACTGCAGCTGGGAAGGGGGTTCATTGCTTCCGAGGGGCGGCAGCACTGCCCTGGCCGCCAGCATCCTTATGGGAGGACCAGGTGCGAGGGGACCGGGCCTGCTGAAAGGGGGAGCGGCCGGCTGGCTTTGTGCAGCCCACTCTGCTGTGGTTCCCATAGCAGTTGGAGCAGACGTGCTCGTACTTGTACTTAGGCCGCTGGCAAGTGCCTCTATTGAATTCCCAACAGGTCCCCTTGGCCGCCGCCCGCCCTTGGTAGGTCCTGGTGGGCCTCTCTGAGGAGGGGGGTTCCACGGCCCCTTTCATGGCCGGCTGGACCACAACCATCCACGTTTGGTCATGTATGAGATCCCAGCGGAAGCGGCTCTTGTGGGAAGCGTTCCTGCGAATGGCCTCGTCGTAGGCTATGGCCGCGGGTTCCCCAGTCAGGGCCCGGGCCCGCAGCACATGCGCCATATGGGCCGCCAAGTGTCAGGCCCGCAGGGGGTAAGCGGCCGAAATGAGGGCCAGGTATTTGGTAAAACCCAGCAACCAGTTATTAAAAGTCCTCTCGGCCGCCACAGGGTCCTTCGATTTCTTGTCAGCCCTCCCGCCGGACAAACCATGTTCCCCCTCCCGCCTCAGACATCTGAATATGTCCACATAATACCCATCGAGCGCCCGCTCCCGGAGCTTCCTGGGGAGATGGGACCCGGGAGGGTTGCCATTGTCATCGGAAGCCAAGCCAGTAGGTGGCGCCTCCGAACCCCCAAGGCGCCTGCGCTTTGTGAGCCAAGGGGGGAGGGCGTGCACCTTCTTGCCCTGGAACCAGAACTCCCCGCTAGCCTGCATATCGTTGTCCTCGGTGGACTCAACCGATGACGAAGAGCTGGGAGACCGTCTGGAGGAACGGGAACGCCGCGACGACCGCTTCTTCCTCCTGCCCTCACGCTCGGAGGGGCCAACGGACGCATCCACCAATGTGGACGCGCTCACCGGGGGTGATAGCTGGAGGTCCTCCACCGGTCCGACTGCCGTGCCCGCCCGCACTGCGCCGGCAGCCGCTGACGCGGGGGGCTCGGACCCTTCTGCACTGCAGGGGGTCCCGGAATCCACAGACGCTCCGCCGAGGGCCTGGGAGAGATGCAGCAGCGTGTCTGCCAAATTTCGAACCAGGGTGGGGTCGGGAGCCGGATCGCTGGCAAGCCCGGGCCGGGCGGAAACCGGCCCGGAGCCTGCAGGTGCTGCAAGGAGAGCCTCCCCAGCCGAGGAGGACTGCTCCACCAGGCCCACCGGCCTGCCCCTGCTGATAGGGGATAAGCCCAAGGCCGCAGCGGCAGCCATCTGCGCAGCTGCGCCAATCCGACCAACCACGGGGCCCTCGTCCGACGCCCCGGGGCCGGTCTGGGCCCGGACCCTGTTGACGAGGGCTCGGGCTCTGCCCGAAGGTGGTAACCCCTCTGAGGGGAGTTCCCTGCTCTTCGCCCGCTTTGGCCCCATCGCCAAAGACAAGACCTGGCCAGCGACCAAGAGAAAAGAAGGGAAGGTAGAAAGATAGAACGAGAGAAGTGTAGAAGTGAAGTGATAACAAGAAGAGAAGTGAAAAGCAAGTGGAAGAATGGCCGCGCCCGGTCTCCCTCCTGGCCTTACGCAAGACTCAGACCACACCACCACGCCTTGCTGAGTCTCGCCGCCAGGAAGGGCGCGGACTGGGAGAGGCGTTCTTATATACCTTGAGCTCCTCCCGCCTTTACCGGCTGGGAGCCAATCATTGCACCCGCTTTGCAGCATGCCGCCAAGCCATGCATGCACGTTATTTTTGCTCCTTGGCTCACCCCGGCAGCAATGGCTGCCCCCGGTTATTCGGTTGCAGCTTTTATTTGAAATGGAGGCTGTCTAAATCTGGTTGTAATAAGATTTCGGGGAAGAAGAGGAAGATAAGATCAGAATCTTACCAGAATCCATTGACAAGCCTGGCATAGTCAGGAGTATATACAAATCTAATTCTGAAAGCTCAGGTAGCTCTTCAGTGGTGGGATTTAGCAGGTTTGCATCACTTGGGCAGAACTGGTTGTTAAAATGGTGCTTGTAAACAACCAATTGTTAAATTATTTGAATCCCACCAGTGGAACCAGTTGTTCAATTATTTGAATCCCACCACTGTAGCTCTTCCAGAATTCAACAGATTCCAGAACTTTACTTGGCAGTTGGGCAGCATAAACTGAGAAAGAAGACAGGCAAAAGGGATTGATCTAGTTACCAATGATGTCACAATGGCCTCTGCCACCATTATCCACTCAGATCATCAACGTTACAAAAGTTCCTTCGGTATGATGGAGGGTTTTCCTGGTTATGTTTACTATCCTTTTTATAATGATTCCAGAAAGTGATTTCTTTTTGAACTGACTGCCTATGAGGAATAGTTACCTTGTGAGCCCCAAGGTCTCCTGGGAACTATAGTTCCTCAGGCCGTTTTTACTGAGAACAGGCCTTTTGCAGCCTGAAAAAGTTTTGAAAAAGGAAAGGAACTAAGGTTAGTGTGGGAAGGAGGGGGTTGCCGTGGGGGGGCACCATGGGGGGAAGGGGGGCAATTTTTGCGCCCCCACAGGCATGCGCCCGGTTCGAGACAGCCCCCTTGTATCTCCGTGACTGCTTTACACACACATAAAAAATTGTTGGATTATATCACAATCTGTGCCATAATATCAAGCACAGAAAATGTGTCATGGTTAAAGCCCTGATTATAGTGTCAGGCTAGAACCTGGGTCTACAATATAAAAAAAACCCTGACTTTACTATAGAAGCTTTCTTGATGACCTTCGACCAGACACTGTTTCAGTCTAGCTTACCTCATAGTTCTGTTCTGGGCATGACATGTGGAAGGCAGAAACTTCTATATTGCTTTGAGCTCTTTGGTGGAAGGATGGGAAAATAATGTGCTGTGCAGATATATTATTTCCCAGCTAGTCCAGAATTTGTATTTTATTGGCCACCATATAAAAATCTTTTAAATATATTTCCCTTGTATGGTGACTTGCTGTTCACAAACCATTAGGTGCATCATGGTGAGATCTGCATACTAATTTTTTTTATTCATTATTTCTAGTTCTGGCATTGCACAGGATTAGAAATGCCTGCTATTTACTGGCACCCAGAGGTACTAAAGCCTGTTCTGGCAGATTATCCAGCTTGTTAATTACCTGCAAAAAGTGATTCGAGAGAATTCATTACCTGCTTAAAACTCAATAATTTCAGGACAGCGAGAAGCATAATTCTTTTGTCTGTAAACAAGACTTATGCAACAAAGGAACCAGTTTGTATTTCAAACCAGCAAACTTGGACCACTCCTCTTCAGGTGAGGCAGCTGCAAGATCTTGCCAAGTAATCAAAAAGACACAATTTTGAGCTGTCCAGGGTAAGAACACATGATCATGGCCAGATTGGCATTCAGGAACCAGAAAATACTAAAAATAGGAAGAGGGATCAGAAGACTTAAAGAAAAGCTAGAAAATAATTGCTATTAATATAAAATGATTTCTTTTTTAAAAAGGACTATTCCATCACTATGACACGCTGTATCCAATTGTGGTTGTCAATGTAACAGGAGCATATAAAACAACTTCATATATATTTTCTTCAGTCTCTGGAATTTGAAAAGAAGAGTGTGTCCGGGCGCGGCCCTGTCCCCAGCGCCCGGACTCAGCACAGCAGGCAGGGCAAGGGCTGGCAAAGGGAGAGACAGCAGGATAACAGCAGACAGAGTAAAAGCCAGCAGAGTGAGTGTTGGCAGGGAGGGGCCTCTCACAGCTGAACCGGCTGTGAGAGAGAGTGATGAGCTGCAGCTGGGCCAAGAGGAGGAGTAGATAAGAGGAGAAGGGAAATGGGCCTCTGGAGCTGCCGCTGTAGCAGGGACTGGGGAGGGCATTGGCAGGGAAAGGGAATGGTAGAGAGACAAGGAGCTTAGAAGGGGTGGCTGCCCAGCGCTGTGGGGAAACAGGCTGGTGAGCCCTGGGCTTCACACTGGCTGCTCACCCACCCCACCCCTGTGAAGCATAACAGGGTGGGGCAAGGAAGCCGGGGAAGGGGAGAAGCACTCAGAGGGCTCTCTTCTGTGAGGCAACAGAGAGAGTGAGAGGGAGAGGGGTCAGGCAAGCCGGTGGCTCTGGCAAACAGCGCCGGGACCCCAGGCCAGGATACGGGAGGAGGGTACAAGGCATGGCCTAACTCAAGGCGCCCTGTGTGCAAGACTGTCCTTGGCTCTCAGGGCCAGGCTAAGATAACATCGTCTGGGGAGTCCAACCCCCAGGTCAGGGAAGGTGGGTCGGTACAGCCACTTGCGGGGCTGGGGCAACTAGGGGAAACACCACAGAGTGATAACCCCACAATATTTGAGTGTAGCTAGTGCAGTGATGGCGAACCTATGGCACGGGTGCCAGAGGTGGCACTCAGAGCCCTCTCTGTGGGCATGCACAAACAGAGTCATCCCACCCCCACACACGTGAAGGCTGGCCTGGGTTGCTGGGCTCAATTATTAGCATTAAACCTAAGACCTAGTTTTGGGGAAGCAGTGTAGGTAACCCTGTTAAGCGCTGTTCAACCCCACTGATTTTCATGCAGAGAACTAAAGTGCAATCCTTTACCTGGGAGTAAGCTCGGTTGCTGGCAATTGGGATTGCTTCTGAAGAAACCCTCCTAGGGTTGTGATTCACCCATTGGAAGAGTTGCCCGGTTGCTTCAAAACAAAGCCACCGACTACCACCAAGTAATGCATGGCTCGGAGCCAACCGTTTTTTCTAAACTAAAACCTCAGCATTCGGGTTACATTGCAGTGTTGGCACTTTGCCATAAATAAGTGGGTTTTGAGTTGCAATTTGGACACTCGGTCTCAAAAAGATTTGCCATCACTGAGCTAGTGGATTCTTTTAAAATCTTCCACTTTTGCTTATCATTATAGTACCCAAAATTGTGTGCAGAGCTGGATTTAGTCACAAGCCTATTAATTAAAAAAAGTTTCTGAATTTCAGTGTTAAAATAGTACACGTTTTGGAAATGCTATGGTGTCTCTTGATATATCATAAGGTTCCAAAATGTGTTAAACTGACTCTGGCCAAAGATACTACACGGAGAACTACACACTCCATCCTATGAATTGTTGTTGCTGAAAAAAACAGCTACTTGGGTTCTTCTCTTCTTCTTTTCTCCCTGACACTAAACATAAGAAATGATATTATGCCGTTTCCCCCCCATGGGTTACTGTTTGTAGAGAAAAGCAAGTCAGAAACCTGTACCACAAAGACAAGAACATTGCATACATGTGAGTATACAGGGCTAACACATGCAGAGGCAAGTATTGCATGAACCAGCAGCCCATCAAAATTTGGCAACGTTAGAAGTGATTTCATGATTCTTGTCAGCAAGGATAAGTGAAAGAAGGATCTTCCTCCCTAGAAAGTAGGCAAATATATTGTTAATAAAAGGTTCCCTAATATTATTATAGAGCTTACAATCAAACGGTATTCTCCAATACTCAATACTCCCATCCCCACAGGGACACACACTTTTTAAGAAGTCTTCTGCATCTGCCTACGAGTATGGCAGAGGGGAAAACATTTAGTCTTAGTAAGGTAAAGATTCTCCTATGTTCTGGATTTCCTAACTGTTTAACATAAGGCATCATCTCCACTTTATTTAACATACCCCATAACATCTCCACTTTATTTAACATAACATAATATTACCTAGTTTATGACTTATAACTACATGTTACAGTGTCCTTGGACTTCAGTTTGACTTGCATTGTAAGTCATCCACTGGAAACACAGTTCCCAGATGTGTAGAGACCTAATTCCTAATTTGTAAGTAGGTGTTAAATGTTTCTCCCTCTGTCCTATTTTTATTGTCCTGAAATAACGAGGGGTGCCATTTACCTCATGGGGTGCTTCACTCACATATAAGTCGATTTTTTCAGAACATTTTTGTGCTGAAAAAGCCCCCCTCGACTTACACGTGAGTGAGTTGTATTTTTAAAAATATGTTGGGGTTTTTATTTTTTGGCCACCAGGGGACACAGTTTTTAGGCTAGCAGCACCAAATTTCAGGCTATTGTCAGGTGATAGTCCTGATTATACCATCCAGGTTTGGTGAAAAACCTAGCTGTTGGTGTTCTCTATCTTCATCCTGGGGCATGCAGACAACATCACAATTGTTGCACATAACGGGCTGCAAAAAACAGAAGTGGGGAAATGCAGAGCACATTACTATTTATTATAGAGCTGTTGGGAGGAGTGTAAATATATGGGGCAGCAGTCACTTTTCAGTGAGTGATAGTCTCCACACAAAGGCAAATAAAATGGAAAAAAGAGGAGTATATTAGAACAGTCCAGATTTACTGTCAAATTCCTACAGAAATGGAGACTTCAGAAATGACAATGGCTTGTACAGTACATTCGCCTGGCTAGACCCAGAGGACTCAACATGTATTGTTTTTCTCATTTCCCACAATTATTGCCATTTGCAATATATATGGAACCCATTATGTGAGTAATCGAGAAATCAACTGACTGTGCACAGTCCAATCTGCCCGAGCAATTTGATCCTAAAAAGAGTATGTCCTGTCTTGGGAAATCAAATCGCAGGGACAAAGCCAATTCCTCTATCACAAGAATGGAATCTCTATGGGGATTCATATTACTTCTGCTATTCACAGCTAATGTACAGAGTGTTCCCAGAATAGTACGGGAAGCTGTAAAAGCTGTCTTGAAATGTGTTTATAGGTGAGATTTTATTTTCTGGGAAATGAGAATGAGCATGTACAGAAGAAAGAATACATTTCATTCCTCACAAAGAGGAATGTTGGAAGAATCAAGAGCTTACATTATTCGTTTTTAACAGGAACATGGACCAATGGAAGGCTCCAGTATACTTACTCATCACCTGCTATGAGAGGCTCAGAAATAAGACTAATTTTGAACCTATTTCATTAATATTTTCTGTAGCAGATATATTAAGAAACATAAACTTGTAATGAAAAATTCCATATAACTTCATAACTTATTTTTTAAATTGTGAGACTTTGAATGGATTTCTTCCTATGATTCCAATATTAGTTTTAATGGTAACCTAATTCAATTAGGCTTCCTAAATTTTGCTCCAGAAGCAATGCACTGATTTGAGATGTCCTGTCATACCTACTCAAAAGAACAGCAGAGAAAACCAATGTAATAAAGAATAATATCTTTACTGGCCTGTAGAAAATAAAATGAACTTTGCTGGATCACAAATGTCATTTGCATATCCTACCATTCCATTTAGCCAAGTGTAAATCTCTTCTCCATCCAAGAGAAAGAAGAAAAGAGTTTGAATTTATACCCTAATTTTCTCAATTGAAAGGAGTCTCAAAGTGGCTTACAAACTCCTTCCCTTCCCCTTCCCCCAAAAGACACCTTGTGAAGTGGGAAGGGCTGAGAGAATTCTGAGAAAACTGGGACTAGGCCAAAGTCATCCAGCAGGCTTTATGTGTAAGATGGGGAAAACAAACCTGGTTCACCAGATTAAAGTCTGCCGCTCATGTGGTGGACTGGGGAATCAATGCTCGTTCCCCAGATCCATAGTTCCTAACCACTACACCACACTGGCTCTCTAGATAAGACTTTCTCAAATAAAGTTGTACTACTGCTAGGGTTTATTGCAAATGGATGCAGGCTGTTGCAGCCTTAGACTTAAAAAATGGTATATGGAATGCAAAGCAGTGATAAAAATAATTAATAGTTTAAAAACTAGATTTAAAAAATGAAAGTTCCAAACTGTATAACTACAGTAAAAGAAACAACAGATTAATTGATCAATTAATTGATCCCAAACTCTTCTAATATAGAAATGTTTTCCACTTTTTTCTAGAAGACTGAACAGAAGCTCAGCGTGCTTAAAATGGGAACTTCCCAGATTTGCCAACTATCAGGTGGATCCTAAAAATCTCCCAGAATTACAACTGTTCTCCAGACAATAGAAAAAATGCCCAAGAGAAAATGGCAGCTTCAGAGTGTAGTCTGCCCTGGCTGTGTCAATAGGTCTGGCTTTGGTGAGGAATCACTGACACAACATCCAGTGATGTGTTTGGGTGTCCCAGAGTGCATCAGTAAGTGTTTCCCCACTTGCCATGACCCCCTCATTTCTGGCACGCGCCTGGGCTTCCCCACAACCCCGGGCTCTGCGCGGGGTCATCAAAAGGCGCCATTTTGGAAGAGCACCAGGAATGATGTGCGCTGAGGAGATTGTTGTCGCCCCTGTAGTGGGGAGTGCTGGGGGACCCCGCACTACTTGCCTACAGTAGCGCAAGCTACTGGTAAGTGGGAAAATGCCCAGCATCTGCCTGCCATCACTTTTGCCCCTCTCCTGGGGTAAATAGAAGAGGAAGAAGAGTTTGGATTTATATCCCCCCTTTCTCTCCTGTTGGAGACTCAAAGGGGCTTACAATGTCCTTGCCCTTCCCCCCTCACAACAAATGCCCTGCGAGGTAGGTGGGGCTGAAAAAGCTCCAAAAAGCTGTGACTAGCCCAAGGTCACCCAGCTGGCAGGTGTGGGAGTGCACAGGCTAATCTGAATTCCCCAGATAAGCCTCCACAGCTCAAGCAGCAGAGCGGGGAATTAAACCCAGTTCCTCCAGATTAGAATGCACCTGCTCTTAACCACTATGCCACTGCTGCTCCTGGAAATACCCTGGAGAGGGCAAATCCACTGGTGCTGACATATGCTGCATCTAGGAATCAATTTCCTAACCCCAGATTGGGATGTGAGATGCTGACCAATAAGATTGATATTCATTCTGGATATTTGGGGTACAGCTACAGTATACATTTTCCATTTTGATTTAAAATACAATTTCTGTTTATTAATCAGAAAATGCCCACATTATGGAGTTGGATGGATGGAATCTTGTCCTATGGAAGAATCAATCTACTGCTTCATATAGACTATACATATGCATACAAAAGAATGTGTTGGAAATGTGATTAACAAGTTCTGAGACAGTACAGTCTGTGATACCATTTATAACAGTTGATGCAGAGGAAGATGGTCTAGTTTTTGAATATTCTGCTAGGTTTCAAAAGTTCCCTGGAAGTTGGTACAGCAGAGAAGACTGAGCTGGCAAATTGTTCCCTGATGCAAAAGCTTTCTGCTTGCAGAGAGCTCTTTATAGGTATTTCCAAGTGATATTTCTACACAAGCAGTCTGAAATACTAAAATTCACTAAGCTACCACAGAACACCATCTCATTCGACCTAGTCCCCAAATGGCATATTAGTAGCTCTCTGTTGTTTATATTTCAATTTTATCTTTTCCAGTATTTCTTTTAGCAACTACAAACCACATGAGCAACGATGCACCTCGAAAATGATGAGACCACTTGTTTGAATGCAACTAATACATTCTGCATTTCAAATGATTTTATTACTACACTGCCCTTTTAGCAGATCAAAGTTTTAACATGCTTTACTGCATAGGATGCTCAATCTGGTTGAAGATTTATTAATTTTATGCAAATTGCTGCACGATTCCTTTGTAATACTTTACAAAGAATTTATGACCGTCTGAGTTAATAAGACATTTCAAAATTGACTCAGGAAACATTTAGCAATTTCATTTAACCAAAAAAAAAACCACTCAAGGTTTAACATGCCAAATGCATTATGTTGTTCTAAAGGTAATATTATTTACTGAATTTCCATTCCTCTAACCAACCATTTCATATGCTGCTGAATGGTTTTATAACCATGTGTTCATGCAAAAAAGCAAAGAACTCAGAGAAATTATGTATATCTTGTGGAAACTTTACTGCTTCTAAAGACTGTTCAAAGCTAAATGGAGGTTGGCCTTCAGCAAGTTCATAGCTCATTGCTTCAAAGAGAGCTTCAGGTGCTCAGATTTCCACAAGCCTGTCAGTCAAAAGATATTTCATACAATTCTCCATTTTCTGGAAAATAATGAAGAACTTGAGGGCGTGAGTCTGGCAAGCATCAAAAGCATCTTCACCATTTTAGTCCCTAAGTAAAATGTATTTATTTATTTATTTAAAATATTTCTATGCTGTCTCTTCAGCCAGTTTGCAATTAAAATAATGTAACAAAAGTCATTAAAAACAAGTCTTTAAACAAGCATAAAAACTGTTAATAAAAAAAGAGTTCAGGCCAACAGCAGAACATTTTCAAAAGCTGATAAAATTCTTATCCTTTTCCTGAAAAAAGTTTCACAAGATATAAGCCCTAATTTAAAGCCTGACTAAAAAGATTTGCCTTTTAGAGAACAGCATTATAGTCAACCATAAACTTCACTGGCAGGCTAAAGGCATTACTATAGGATTCCCCATGGCCCCTGAGATTGCCAATTTATAAATGGAAATCTTTGAACAAGACTATATAACCATTGTTTTACTGACTGCATCTTTAAGTGGGGTCAAAACATACATGAGATCTTTCTAATGGGGTAGGGAACCAACCACAGTTGTTAAATTGCCATACATGGCTGAACCGACAAAATGTCAATATAAAATTTAAGTTGTAAAGTGACAAACATCAGATTAATTTTCTTGATACCATGGTTTACCTCAATGGTACAATGGTACCATTTTTACCAGACTTTATAACAAACCTACTGATAAAATTTCAGTTTTTCCTTCAGAAACAAATTAAAAAATCCCTTTTCTGGCCCTAGACCTTCACAATTCTATCTACATGTGTGCATGAATTACGAATGGTGGTCATACTGGCTTCCAAATTCCTCTTGTTGCTTCCCATACTTTTGCTGTCTCTGCACTGAGGTTGATGGTGCTGCCATGAGAAAAAAAAAACTTTGTGACCCAAAGAATGTGTTTACATGTGATGTTTCTGCAAAATTAGTCTTAAGCTCATTCCGCACATGCAGAATAATGCACTTTCAAACTGCTTTCAGTGCTCTTTAAAGCTGTGCGGAATAGCAAAATCCACTTGCAAACAGTTGTGAAAGTGGTTTGAAAACACATTATTTTGCATGTGCGGAAGGGGCCTTAGTTTTTGGCAGCAAATTGAGTATGAATCTGATCATAATACTGCCCTAGAATGGCATTAAATATATTCTGTGGTTGTGAAGAAAGAGGCTGAAGTTCTGATAGAACAATCTGAGAAACACAGAACAGGGTTCATCAACTTTTCTAGATCTATGACCCAAATTGAATCCTTGGTGGCAAGCATGTAATCCACTGGGCATTTGATGGAAAGTCCTATAATGTGAAAGTAATATGACAAAATAGGATCTGGAGCCTATGAGCCTTCCTCTGCTACAAGGGAATTATATTTGTTCTAGGTTGGCTTGCTTCACCATCCTGCTGCTCTTCTCAGCATGTGTACTAAGAGAAATAAGAGACATGGTGTGGTGCCTTGTGGGTGTGGGAGGACTCTGGAGAATATCTAATCCCCATTCTGACCTCTCCTATTGATTCTTTAAGCCTGAACTGCTCACAAACAAGTACAAAAAAGTGAAGACAAGCTTAGATTTAGCAATTGGAAGTATGTAAGCTGCCCTCACCTGGATGGCTCAGGCTAGCCAGATCTCATCTGATCTCACAAGCTAAGCAGGGTTGGTCCTGGCTAGTACTTGGAGAGGAGACCACAAAGGAATACCATCGTCACTATTCAAAGGAAGGCAATGCCATACCACCCCTGTTAGTCTTTTGCTTTGACAGCCCAACAGGGTTGCAATAAGTCAGCTGTGATTTGACTGTTCTGTACATACACAATAAGAAAGCTATGTACTCCCTAAAAATCTCATATTCAGAAACCTGCTGGGTAAATATTGTTATTATTTGTGAAGTCAACAGAAATCACCTTTTCCTAGCTATTTGGCTAGACAGACAAAAACAGATGGAAATAAAAAAAATGTTTACTTAACAAAAGAATATAATATGTACATAGGTAAGGATCTTGTGTGGAAAGGCTTCATTATATAAAATGAACTGCTTCTCATCTTCACCCCCACAGGCTACAATCTTTCCCCAATTAAATGTAAATAAATGCTGAGGGAAGATTTGATTTGGCTTTCTCCAGACTGGTTACCCCATCTGACTAGTTTTAGTGGAAAGCTATGTTGGTCAGAAGTACAACAGCTAGCTTTGTGTTCAGTAGCACATTAGAAACCAACAAGATTTTGGGGGGGTATAATAAGCTTTCAAGAGCCAAAGCTCCATTCTTCGGAAATCTTATACCTAAAAAATCAGTTAGATATGTCAAGCCCTTAGCTTATTTATTTTACTAAAACTAGCTCCGTTTCCCAAACTGACCTCAAGACCTAACTGCCAAATAATATATTTGCCTAAATGTACACTTTATCCAGAGCTGCAAATTCTCATATGAGTATTTTCCCCTCCCCCTTCTTAAGCTGAGGCCAGCTCCATCCTCAGGGGAGTTCCATGGAAGTTCCATGGGATCTGATTTACTCACAATCACTTGGATGTGCAAGAAGCCAAAATCACAAGGATTGGCTTAGTGATGTGCAGGAGAGGTAGGACTTTTGGGGATGGTTGTCACACATGACATCCTTGCTGTATACACATGCATAGTAGGCAAGTCCTCCTAAATGATGCAAAGAGGTGGCAGCTCAGTAGGGCTCACAACCTAGCAGGTATAACATACTTGAGGGTCCCTACTCCATGACTTCAATCACAGGTCCAAAAGGCCACCAATAATACACCATAGGACCTCTCCGTTCTACAATATGGTTGGTCTATACTAGAACTACACTACATCTTGTTTGCAGAGTTAGAGTTTCCCTGAACCAGTGTTAACATGAGTATTGCCATAAAATTTTATCCAAAACAAAATTTTAGGGTAAATTTGAAAAGTATATCTTGTGGGAAATGTCCAGGTAATTCTGAAGGAAAGCTAAACCAGCAACAACAAAACTTTGGAAGCTAAGCAACACTTTTTTCTCCAAACAGGACAGGGTATTAAGATGCATCACAAGAATTTCATAATGCTACTGAAGGGTGGGAAAGTCATCAGAACTCTTTGAAGGGCCCTCCTGTCCTACCCTAACTAAAATATAATCAGCACCATGGATAGTTCTCTCTGTAGGATGTACAGGTGGATTGTGTAGTTTAGGGACGATATTTCTACAGCTCCAATAACTAACATGGAAAGGGTTATCCTTTAACTAGCTTTAACTGGGCAATTCAGGCTGGACCAGGGGCCAGTGAGGAATTAAAAATCTTGACAGTCCACAACAGGCCAAGTGGCTGGCTATCCTGTGTTCCAACAGCAAAGAGAAGACTTTCCAAGTCATAACTCTTGCTTTTAATCACTAGGCTCCACAAGCATGTTCAGTTCAAAGGATTTCCAGTGCACATGATTTCAGACTTTCAAAGTTCTCCCTTACCCTTTTCTGGGAATATGCAGTTCTGTCCTCTCTGTTATAAATAATGTACAGTCCTTTTCTTTTTATGTGTTTGCTTCCAAGTGGTAATGTAAATTCAGATCCTCCTGTGTTTGGCACCCAATCAACTTTTTGTCATCAATTTCTGTATCAAATACACTATAGAATAAACATTCTAAAGTGACTTTTTTTGTCAAATGAAAACAGAACATGGTTACAGGTTAGCTGTGCCAGCTAGTTCATTTGTGCAATCAGCACTGTGCCTGATGCCAAGTACCTGAAATGATCAAAAACGTAAAAGTAACACCTTGGCTTGAATGATAATGTTGATCCCCCTCACAAATAAATTGGCTGCCTGCCAGTCACATCACTGTGATTTATTCCTCCAGCAAAGATGAGCATGTGCTGTGTGCCTAACACACAAAAGATTTTTGAAATGGCAACGCTGTAAAATTGGGAACTAGGACAAGATCTTCTGTCTTTGCCTTATGGAATTCTTCAGTGACTGGGTGCATTGGCTACGCTTGGAACAGAAGAGATAGAACCTTTCTTATTCAATTTTGTTATCTGTTTGATTCATATCTAGTCTCACAGGCTAGAGAGAATGTAAGCTGGTTCAGGCTGGTATGGAGCAATGGCTGGGCAGGGGCCAAAGTGCAATGTCCCATCTCCTACTTTGAGCCCCCTGAGAGAGACAGTACTGGTAGGAATGCTACCAGTGCTGCTCACAGAGCTCAAATTGGGTCAAATTAATCACACCTTATACAAGGCAAATGCAGGTTTGCAGTAAGTGAACCCACAAAAGAGAGCTGCTGCCAATCATGTCCCTCTGACAAATATGCATTTATAAATACTTGTTTGCATGTAGATGCTTGCCATGTTTATGTGCCATAATGTCAGCTGTACACTGAAAAAACAGATCAGCTGTATTCTGACACTACAACCAACCAATGTTAAACAACCATGTGCATAAGTGTGTGCCTTCCCCATCCCTGTTTCAAATACATGAACCTGGTTAAATGCCAGCACCGCAATCCTAACCAGAGATTCACTTTTGTAAGTCCATTGAATACATTGGGCTTGAATGGGCATAACTCTGTTTAGGATTGCACTGTAACTCTGCTTATCTGTGGCATATAAATACAGGCATTCAAATACCCACCTCCTTAAACTGGGATACTAAATGAGGTTAAGTCCCTTTCTAAGCAGGGCTGTAGCACAGCCAATGAAATCTTAGTTTATTAGCCATATGAGTTAGTTGATTAGTCATATCATTAGCCATATCATTGGATAACACATGCTAAAACATGAATAAATTTGCATATGGTTACAAAATAATATTTGCTAAGCAATATAATATTTCATTTTTTTAGCTGATGTGGGTGCATGTTGCACTAGACAGAGAAACATGCACATACATAAGAGATTTTCCTTCTATATGTATGTGGGAGAAGGAGAAGTGCCCCTGAATACTTTTAAAATGAAGTAGAGGAAGAGGCCTTCTCTCTTCTCCTGCAGATAAAAGGGTATGCCTCTTCTACACAATCATCTGCCAGTTCCTGCTGTAACATGAATTTTCATCACAGATAATTTTGGGCTTTTTTGAGGGGGGAGGGGGATTGGAAGTGTTCATTCTCAAATATATATATTCAGTATATATCCTAAAGTGATATATATATGATCTGCTCCCTGATTAGTATATATCCTAAAGTGATATATATATAATCTGCTCCCTGATTAACTAGGGAAGAGAGCTTTTTAATTGCTTGAAAAGTTTAGAATAATCAATTGCTTGAAAAGTTTAGAATAATTTCATCTAGATAATTAAATATTAAATATTTTGGCCCAATTTTTTAAGTAAACAGGTTATTTGCCAATAGAGCTCTCTTCTTCTAAGGATCAAGACCCATAAAGGATGCTCTGAATTAATACTACTGGGAACAGAAACAAATAGAAGAGGAGGGTTGCATGGAAATAATGACATGGTATGTGTTGTTACCACTAGGTGCTAACTTATATAGCCATACAATTGTTTTTCGATATGTAATAGCTGTTTCAGCTCCTAAGCAGGAGGTCTTCTTCTGAACTATTTCTATCCATCCAAGTGTTTCAGACCACAGATAACACCTGTTTCCACTCAATTCATTAGATCTACTTGAGTGAGCAGCACTACTTTACCTCTTTGTAAGTGGAAGTCAATAGCTTTGTGCTGGGAGGCATCTGTAAAGCTCAAGGAGATGAAAGAAGACCTGGCTTAACTATTCCATGGTTAATAAATCAGGCACACTTGAAAGAGATAATACATTTTTGACCTGCAGAACCCTTGACAGCCATAAAGAGATAAGCATCACTTGGACACAAGCTAATAAAATCCATGATAAATGTTTCTCTAAGAAGGATATGACATGACCCCAAGCACTGCAATGGATAAAGAATTCTCTGGACTCAACTGCAAGTGAAAAAAAAAACTGATGTCCACATAGAGATTAACAGAATGTATTCCAGCATAAACATTTGAGTTGTTTGTTAGTCCTCAAGGTTGTTGTTGGATCCTTATTTTATTTTGAAGCTGTAGACTAACCTGGTTACCCATCTGGAATTACTAGTCAAAAACAGTTATACTAGAACTAGCTGCTATTCATGTATATCACAACCTTCTTAAGGAAGTAATTATGCAGCTCTCATGTGACAGTACCTGTCTTCATTTTAAAGGCATCTAACACACTTCAGGGAAAGGGGAAAATGCTTAATCTCTTGTTTGTCCACTATTCATGAGCCCTTATTTTGTGTGCTACAGGGATGATGAAAGCTCCTTGTACATTTGTGCAGTAAGGGAGACTCTGGCCAAAGTTTGACAAGAACACAATTTAAAAAAATAACAAATTTTGAAATAACAATGTTAATAACTAGTATCTTATTTTTTAAAAAAAATGACTGGGAAGATCTGATGACTCGTTTGCTTTATCATATATCTCATTTGTTTAAGCAAACAATCATTTTTCTTTCAAACTGAAGAAAGAATTCTTACAGTTGTGTGAGAAAGTCTGGCATTATGTGTGAGAAAGTCTGGCAATAATTAAAATATTTTAAAATGTTGCTATTTTCTTTTTTCTCTGCAGACTAGTAAACTCATAGCATTACATCTCTATATAAAAATGGAACCATGCATTTGTTGCTTCGAGAATAACCCCGCACCTGCTGGCCCAAATGCTCTGAAAATTTCACAGATACTTACTCATTGCCCCGACTGTGTTCTTACATACCTCCCGCTGTCAGACAACACACCTGAGTGAGGTAAAACATCTTTTCCCTGGCACACCAGGCCATGAAGCTGCCTGTGTGTAACTGTCACCCTTAGAATGTTTGTGCCCTTAGAATGTTCGCTCAGATGGCCAGATATGAGCAGTGAAAACAGTACATAGGCAATAATTCGAGTGGACGTGAAACACATGCACACGTTGCCGTGTGAGACGTCAGGTGGGGTTCCCCCCCTCACACGCAGGTACCTTTCACTCTCTGTGCCTCACCCACTACTACCACACAACACACCTACTCTCATACACATTCAGCGGAGGGAGAGGGAAGGGACGGAGGGGGAGGCATGCAAGGGAAGAGAAGTGAGGGAGGGGACAGAGAGTGAGGGGTGGCTTTCAAGGGAGGGGAGGGAGTGGGGCCAGCATCTGGATATGACCCACCCACCCTAGCAGAGGGAGATGGAAGGGAGGGAGGGGGAGGGGTGGCATGCAAGGGAAGAGAGGTCTGTTTAGAGTCACAATTAATTTCATAACAAACATGTTCAATGGTAACATATACCTTGCTTGTGAACCACAATCACTAGTGACAGAAACATTCCATTTATTTTGCTTGTTTGTTAACTGCCTTGAATGGTTGTTGAACATCTTTGTACAGGCACAGTACCTTTGGTCTTGTGAAAGTGTTTCCTTGTGGCGGAATTTCATTTCTTTGCCTTAAGGACGCTCTTGTTTCTGAGCAATAGGTGAAACTGATTGTACCCAGAGTCATGGATGGTTGGATCAGGTCATTAAATGACTTGAGGAGGGAGCCACATTTCCCATAAGGCTGTGAAAATGTCCATGTGTGAAATAGCATTTATGTGAATAGCAAATTGTAAGACTTAAAACAAAATTGGTTGCTTATATTCACTAGCAGACTGATTGATTTGCTCATGGTTTATTTATACTCTTGGCTGCTAAATGCTATGTAGCAACAATGGGTCTCCAAGGGTTTCCTCCCTCCCCACAGAAATTTTTTGATATCCATTTCCCATAATTCAAAGGTGTTTCTTGAGGTAATCAAAGGTAAATTTTGGAATAATTTTTTTTTAGGAAGAATTACCATTTTGACCATTTTGATATTTTTCCTATAAGGGAAAATTTCATATTTTTTCATTTATTTAGTTTTTGTTTGTTGTCTGCCCAAACTTGGTCATAGTTATTTTTTATTATATTTCTATCATTATTTTCTATTGTTATCCCTAGATATTTAACCTTCTTTTCCACTTTAAATTGTGTCATTCCTTCTAGTTTCATTATATATTATATATACACCTTCATAAAACCTACATGTAATTCCTACCTGAGTTAAAGTTCTTAATAAAAAAAATCCCAGTTTACTCGGTCAAAGGCCTTCTCAGCATCTAAAAATATTCATCTAAAAATATTATTGCTGATGGGGTTTGGGGTTTCAAGCAGCTTGACTCTATTATATTTATTAATGTTCTAATGTTTTGGTTCATCATTCTGCCCAGTAAAAATTCTGATCGATCCTTAGTGATATATTTATTTAATATATTTTCAAATCTTTCTGCTAATATTGAGGTGAAAATTTTGTAGTCTATATTCAATAAGGAGATAGGCCTGTAGTCTTAGGGTTCTGGAATAATTCCTTTTGTTTTGGGTTGTTTCCATGAAGGAGGAAACATTGTTCCTGCAAATGTTTAATTAATAACAATTGTTAAAAGTTCTATGAAAGTTTTGTAATAGAGTGTCATGATTCCATCGGACCTGGGGATTTATTCTTTAGTTTCATAATTGCATTCCTTGTTTCCTCTGTAGTAATTTCTTTGTTTAAATTTTCTCTGTCTTCCATTTCTATTTTTGTCATTGGATTCCTGGCAAAAAAATTCTCTACATTTCCTTTTGAGACTTTTTCCTATTCATAGAGGGATGCGTAATATTCTCTAATTATTATTTTTAATTTGGTTATTGTCTGTTACATTTTTTTTTTACAAAAAATATGTTTGCACTTACCCCTCCAAACAATTCCTGGCTGCCATTTTGTGATTTTTGCCTTTTATTTTTAGTTTGTCATGTGGAATTGCTGTTTCAGTGTTTCACAACAGGGTGCTGCAATTTTCTGCACCTTCTGCACCTTCTACCCTCCCTCCTTTGAAAATCCCCCCCAAAAGAACTGAACAAACTCTGCTAAAATGCTCCAAGAACAGGTAAGAAGGTCAGAAAATGGCACTGATGGGGAAATGCAGAGAAGGCAGAGAGGCTGGGAAATGTCTAGGGACCACACAGCCAAATGAAGCCATTTTTAAAAAGTTACAGCCAGATAAACATTTTGAAAGGAGATTCATTTAAAATATTTTGAGGCTGCAAATGAAAAGTTTTGGGGTAAAAACAATGCTGAACTCCATTATAGTTTCTGCCTGAAAATGTTTTGAAGTGTCTGTGTGGAAAGGGCCACTGCTGATTACTCAATGCTGTATAGTACTGCTTGAATACATGACAAGCAACCCAGCAAACAGGCCCAGACTGCTCACAAACAGGGAACCAACTAATGGACCATCAGCTTGTTCGAGCATTCCTTGTTCTATTGGCTTGCACTGTTTGAAGAAAGGGCTGAGATTCAGTGGCAGAATCTCTGCTTGGGATGCAGAAGCCCCTAGATTCAATCCTTAGCAGTTCCAGTTAAAGGGAGAAAGTCATGTGAAAAACCATGTTCTGAGACCCTGGAGAGCCAGTCCTAGTTTGACTAGATGATACTAGTTTTGATGAAACAAGAGTCTGATTCAGTATACCACAACTTCATATGTTCAATTTGCATGAATCAATGGAAATTAAACAAAAGATTGACATGTGAGACTTGATGAAGGTTAAATTGATCAAGTACAAGATTCCGGGGTCTTTAGAAAAGGCAGAAACCAATACAAAACTATAGGGAAGGGAAGTGAAACACAATATATCACTGAAAACTTGGCCCTATTCTGCTAAGCAGTAATGCATATGCAGTGATTTAACCTTGGCATCAACCATTAAAGCATCTCAAGTAGCAGAACTGGGAAAGACCTCTGCCTAAGACCTGGGCCAGCTGCTGATACATAGACAGTGTTGAGCTAGAGCAAGCCATAAAATCTACATTCTCTCTGCTCTGGAGCACCTGAATGTTATTGGTTCTCCTTTAGCCTTATTTGTGTAATATTTGCATCCCATTTTTCCACCAGGGCACTGAAGGAAAAGTATCTGAAGGTATTCGATGTGACCTTCACAACTAACCTATGAGATGCTGGCCCTTTCCACACGAGCCATTTACGGCGCCCTGGGGACAGCAAAAACACTGTCCCCAGGGAGCCGTTCACACAGGCGGCGCTGCTAAAATGCAGCAGCGCCGACCTGGCTCCCCTCCCCCACCCCCATGGCGGCGTCAGGTGGCCTCCAAAAACCTCCCTCCACGCTGTTTTCCCCATCCCTCTCCCACTCACCTCGTCGCCTTTGTCACTCTACTGGACTGCTGAGACCCTGCCTCACTGTCCTCTGACCCCTGGAGGTCAGAGGGCAGCGTGGGCGGGTCTTAGGAGTTCAGCAGAGCGACAAAGGTGACGAGGTGAGTGGGAGAGGGACGGGGAAGAGCCACCTCTCCCATGCTGGCCTCTGCGGGGGCCTCTCACACGCTCTCGTGCCAGTGGAGGAGCGCCCTTTCTGCAGTGCGGAAAAGGCTGCTGAGAGGTAGAGGTTGCCTCTCCTCAGCCACTTATCCCTTGTCAACTCAGAATGGCTTAATATGCTTTGTGAATCTAACTACAATTCCAATTTGCAATCCAGTTAAAGCACAAGCAAGCTTTACCTACACATCAGGAACCTACACCTGGTCTCTCTCCACTTGTCAACCTCTCAGCATTTGCAGTATAATTTTATACAGGCTCTGCCCTTTGCACTCTGTGGACTAATGGGAATAGTGGTGTTTTTAACATTTTATATCCATTAGGCCTCAGTCACTAAGCCATGTTGTTGGTCCTCTAGAGCAGGGGTCTGCAACCTGCGGCTCTGCAGATGTTCATGGACTACAATTCCCATCAGCCCCTGGCAGGTCATGCTGGCAGGGGCTGATGGGAATTGTAGTCCATGAACATCTGCAGAGCAGCAGGTTGCAGACCCCTGTTCTAGAGGAACTGTGTGGTCACTGAGTGAGACAGTATGCTGGACTAGACAGATCATTGGCTTGATTCAGCAGGGCTTTTCCTATGTTCTTAAATTCTTATGCCATTTTTTTTATCATTTGATGATTAATTGCTTTTTCCAGGTGTGGAAAATTAAAAAAAAAGCTTTCTAATGGTGAAGATTCAAGAAACATTGTGTACCTCTTAGCTGACAATACTAATTACTTGGCCCTTTACATATAAAGCTTACAAGGGCTTGTGTTCCTGTTCTTGGTAGTTGTATAAATTATGAATATTTGTCAGGGGGATGCAATCTAGGGCCGTTTCCGCACGGCCTCCCTGTCTCCTCCACACCGGCAAGAATTCCGCCGGCGTGGAGGCGAAGGCCGTTCGCATGCACGCAGAGGCCGGCAAACGGCAGGCGGCTCCGCACGGAGCCGCCTCTTTCCCCTGCCCCGTCCCACTCACCTTGTCCCCGTCGTCGCCTGCTGGCTGTCGAAGCCCCACCCACGCTGCCCTCCGACCTCCAGGGGTCGGAGGACAGCATGGGCGGGGCTTCGACAGCCAGCAGCTTTGGACAAGATGAGGATAGAACGAGATTAACGTGTTCGGCCGGTTCGCGCAGCGCCATGCCGGAAGACGCTTTCCCCAACAACAACCCTTTAAAGGGTTGTTGTTTGGCGACCAGCAGCACCGCCGCTGTCGCGAGCGGCGGCCTGGAAGCGGCATTTTACGCCCCAGGCGTCGTTTTATTGGCCCATGCGGAAAGGGCCAAGGTGATTGAGAAATATCCCTGGAACTGTGCACTGCTCAGAATGATAAATTGCTGCTGCTAGAAAGATATATGTAACTAGCCTGCTATATGTATCAACTGCCATCTGTGCTTTCTTTCCTTGATCTTTACTTTATGGCTTCACATGCTTTGTAGACAACTAGGCTTCCCCTGGTACTCCTGTCCCATGGAAGCTGTGTTAAATCCGTTATCTCATAGGGCAGGAAGCTAGGTGGCTTTCTCTTGCTATCTGCCACCGACCTTGGGGCGCCTTAGCTCCAACAACTGTTTTTCACAAACTCTTGGGAATTCTCTATGGGGGATAAAGAGGACTGTGAATGCCAGCTTTGTCAAAGCTGGCTTTGCCAAGTGTGGTGCTTCAATGCCTATTCAATAAATGCTACTAATCAATACTTCAGAGTCCGTTTATTGGCTTAAGGTTGCAAGGCCTAACAATATTGTTATAAATTGAATTTTCTGAATGGATGATTCCTAGTCATTAATTTATAAAGCAGCTAATTTTGTCAGAGGAGAAGATCCAACATGTTTCTGTCAATTTGCATGTTATATGTTGTCATGGTGATAGTTTGGAAGTGACTATGATTTCAGAATTACTTTTGAAATTCTCATTTGTCTTTGGCACATTAATCCTAATCCACTGAATTAGGTATCCATTTATATCAGCATGGGATGTGCTGCAAATTATTCTGTTTGTTTTCTGTGCTGGTTGCGATAGCTTTTGGCAGAAGCAAAATGGAGTGATTACTATTTATACCTGATGTTCAATAAGTACAATCTAGCTTATTTAAAAATTATTAGCTCCCTCCATGATTTTTGAATGCAGTTAAAATGCAAAGAACACATTCACAATATTTGAGGCCATATAATGCTAACCATTGCAAATACAAAATGTTGCTCAGAGCAGTTTTTAGAATCTGAGTACTGTAGTAAGTGCATCTTCCTTAAAATGCATAGACCACTGTTCCCTGTTTTGTTTGAAGGTTATAGATCCTAAAGCTTTTCTTATGACTTGTAGTTAATAGAGATTGCCATAAGCAACTTGGACAGATCATGGTTTCTATATTGCTTTAAATGCGCAAAAACAGGATTTTTGGTTTTTCTTTTTTTCATTTCAGGATGAAAAAGCCACAGGCATTTCAAACTCTGTTGGCATACATGCAAAAGGATAAATGCAACAAATGAGTTCAATCTTTTGGCAACATGATTGAAAAGACGTTATTGAAAAATAACAAATGTTAGTGTAAATTTGCACAATGTAAATGTAACAATGTAAATTTGCACCTGGCTTTGGGGTATGAAATTTTAACCTTAGAAATACTTATGATGTAGCACATCACAATGATCAACATCCTGCAAGTGGTAAGTGCCTTAAACCATTTCATTCTGGAAACTATGGAACAAGCTAGATATTATCCAGCAAAAAATTAAAAGCAGGCTTAGAAGGCTTCTAGTTGGATCAAAGACCCATGATTAGGTGAGGAATTCTTTAACACTTTCATGTCTAGCAACTTTGAAAATCCCCCACCCCTGCTCCTTATGCCTCCTAATTAAGTGTATTCCTCTAACTCAGCGATTCCCAACCAGGGTTCCGTGGTACCCTGGGGTGCCGTGAGCATGTCCCAGGGGTACCGCGGCAATGCCACCAGCCCCCCCTCACTTTTGTGGTGTCTCCCACTGGTGCTAGCAAGGACATGGAGCTGGCTCATGGGGCAGGGCCAGCCACAAGGTCAGCAGCCACTTCCCGCCCCACCCCCAGTGCTTCCCTTCACCCTGGGAGGGAAAAGTGGGGGTGGGTGGGTGGCAAGCAGGGGCACTGGGAGGGGAAGGTGGGGGGTGGCAGGGATATTGTGTGATATGAAGAGTGAGATCAAGGGTACCGTGATGTCGAAAAGGTTGGGAAACACTGCTCTAACTGTTACAGTGTGCTATTTTTACAGCCTGTTTTCTCTGAAGGCCAAATTTCTGACTCTGCCTCCTAAAGTTATAATTGTCTGTAAGATTTATTTGAAAAAATGTTTCATCTGTCTGAAACTTGGCATAGAGTGTACTTTGGATAAAGAGTGTTGAGAATTTCATCCGAGGGAGGAGAGTTATGATCAAAAATATATTTTCCATTGTAATTCATGGATATGAGCAACCAATACAATAAAGAAAATTGAAATGAGAGCCAATATGGCATAGTGGTTAGGAGTGGCTGACTCTAATCTGAAGGACTTTGTTTTATTCCCCACTTCTCGACATGAGGAGGAGACTGTAATGTGATGAACCAGGTTTGTTCCCTAGTCCTACACATGATGCCCACTGAGTGACCTTGGGCCAGTCACAGTTCTCTCAGAACTCCCACAGACCCACAGTTGAGGGGAGGGGAAGGGAAGTGAATTGTCTCTTGATGGGTGAGAAAAGCCAGGTATAAAAACTAATTCTTCTTCTTCCTCTAATCAAAATGATATTTGTATGTTGCATACTTGTATTTAATACTATGGGTGCTTTCACACATGCTGAATAATGCACTTTCCATCTACTTTTAATGCACTTTCCTACTGGATTTTACTGCATGAAAGGGCAAAATCTACTATCAAACCATTGCTATAGTGTATTGAAAGTGGATTGAAAAGCACATTATTCAGTATATGTGAAAGCACCCATAGTATTAAGTAGCAATACAATGGGGTGGTCATCATCCCTATTCCTTCACCAATGTAACTTTCTGACCATTTCATTACAGTACAGTTCTATTTACCTGTGCAAAAAGTCCTTTTGAATAATTCCATTCATCATAGTTTGCTGAAAGGCAAGAGAGTTGGAGCTAACCACATCAGGGATGTCATTCCATAAAGTAGGGGCCATAGCAGAAAATGTGAGTGTGGATATTTATTAATGTTGCCCATTTGTGGGATGGTACTTGCAGAAGGCCCTGCTGGTATGAGGAAAGTTGGCATGGGGAAGCATAGGGAGGGACCATTGTAAATATGAGAGACCAAGGTCATGAAGGGATTTTTGTGTTGTAGTTAGCACCAGGAATTGAACCTGTTAATTGATGGGCAGTTAAGGGAATGACAGCAGAAAGCCTGTGAAGTAAATAATCCACTTAGCCCCTGACAATAACCTAGATGCAACATTTTGAACTGAACTGACTTTGAGGGAAACCTACATATACTGCATTATAGTAGTCTAGTCCCAATGTTAGCATCTGTAAATATTCTATGCAAAAAAGAAAAGAAAAAGAAAACTGCCCTCTGTAAGATCATGTAGTCTGGACAGGGACTGTGATGTTAATGTAAAGAAAAGGAAAGTCCTTCAATGGAAGTATCATCTCTTTTGAAGCATGTCCCTCAAGTGTTTCAAGACACTTTTTAAAGGCACACTTTCAGTTTGAAAACTGGGCACAGAAACAGTCCTATAAAATGTATCACTCAATTTTATTTCTCTAAGAAGTTCACTCAAATACATTATGGCACTTCCACACTCTTTCTTCAAGCATTCAAAGGTCAAGTATCTCTTACTCTGACTTGTTCTGATAAGGACTTGGCTGCACAAATATATCCATTGATTCCCCCTTCCCCCAATCCACTGCTGAGTTATGTTGGATTCTGTTGGAGAAATGTTAGCCTTGTTGACGTTAAAGTTTACATTGTTCCTTATAGCTTCATTCACTTGTATTTTGCTGTTTTCCAGATATATTCATTTCTGAAGTGTACAACAACCCTAACACACATATAAAGGATAAGACCCTCCATTACCATTGTAGCAGCAGAAGACCAGTTTCATTGACAGAATGACATTCTTGTTGGTTTTCTGAACCCATGAACGTATACTGAGTCAGACCAGTGGTCTATCATGGCCAGTACTATCTACTCAGATTAGCAGTAGTTCTCCAAGGTCTCAGGTTTTTTGTATCATCTATACCTGAACCTTTAACTAGAGATGCCAGGGATTGAACCAGAGACCTTTTATCATTGAACCAGGGATAGGAACAGGATGGTATCTTCCTTCCTACTCCTTTGTCCCCCCCCCACTGTTCCTGGGGGTCTACTATCCTGCAGAACCACAATTTGAGGGGGGGCATTGGGAGGAATGAGTCATCTCAATCTAGCATGACTCCACTTATACTAAAAAAGATCCAATCAAAACCTCCTGCTGATTGAAAAAAAAATATCAACATTCAGTACCAGGAAGGACATCTCCATGCAACCATTTCTTTGTACCCTCATAGCAGCCTAGCTGATATTATAATCATGGTGAGTCCAAGTGGGTAGATATTTTTTTGAGAGCAGCCTATGGATTGGCTCCAGTCAGCTTTTTTTAGTGCAGTATTGCCCAGTTCTATGATATCCCAGCTTGAGATGTCAGGCAGAGGTATCAGGTTACAACAGGGAACTGAGAAAAGTCTGAGAGTCAGATTTCAGCATCAGAAGTCCAGTCCCAGGGTCAGAATCCACAAGTCAAAGGAAGTGTTGCAGCAGTCATGTGCTTTGTTACATCCAGGCTGATACGTTCTGTGAGCCTGCTTGATATAGGGTCTTCCAGCACATTAGGCTTCGTCCTGTGAAGAATCTGCTTCCCCCTGCTGCAGAAGGTGTTTTATCTGAGCTAGCAGATGGGTACTTTTCCTTTTGATTTCCAATTGCTTCCAGTGTCTCTGGCTTTGTTGACATGTGGGCTTAGGTGGGCTAGGTTGTTGGGATTTTGCAAGTGTCACAACTCAGTTATAAAAGGGTTAACTGTATGTAAACAAGTTGCTGAAGTCACTGTTTATGACCTGATCGATAGATTAGCTATTAGTCAGTGAGATAGCCATTGCTTACACGTTTGTGAGCACATACATCTGAAGTTATAAAGTTAACTCTGTTTCTTTTTTTGAGCAGATATAACCCCAGGGAGGAGACATGAGGTAGACTACATCATGTGAGATAGCAGATAGGTACCAAGATGTAACCACCTGTCCAGTAATGTAGATGTATAACAGGAAAGAAAGCATTTCTAATTTTATCTTGATGTAACCCTGTAACCCTCCATTTACAGTTAGTAAACTCATATATTAAAAGCAACTGAGAATCTGTTTCTTCTGTTCTACTCTACTAATGCACGAGCGTGCGGACACACACACACACACACTAACACACAGGTGCTCAAGTCTCTGCAGCTGGAGCAGGCTAGAGGCATGACCTGCTTCTGCAGGTACTTCTGGTTCTGAGTCTTGACCTGCCTGTTGCTCACCATGTAAAGCCTGCAGGGACCCTGGTTGCTCCACGCCCAGCTCTTTTTGGTTCCCAACCTGGTCTGGACGTACTGGGCTCTGCTCATCCCCTGAGGACTTATCACTCTCCAGGGGATGACCCATGACATCTGCTTTACCACAGTTACCTGTAGCCATGTAGATCCGATGCTTACCAGTGTAGCTTTTTTGCATGGCTCCTCTATGTATTTTTACTCACAGAAAAGCTGGCTGGATCCAACTCTACATTTTAAAAAGTTTTTACTAATTGTCAAATACATATAATTAACCATACAATATTAAAAATACACAAATGATTATACATTTTATACTAAATCATTACAATAAATTTTCTTCGTTTTAGATACATGTATTTTTTTAAAAAAAACTTATTGGTAGAAACTAAATCTTTCTTATGATTCTCTTTATTATCTCATTAATATATCAAACACTTGACTATTTCCCTGAACATTGTTCTTTCCAATTAAATAATTAAACCAGTGCCAATTAAAAAAATACATCTCTGTTCTTCATTATTAGTATTGTAAGCTTAGTGACAGATATTGATATTCTCCTTTAAGAAAATTAACTAATTGTTCCCAGTCTTCAATTTTTTCCAAATGTTGATATTTGATCAAGACTGATAGTTTATATATTGCTGTATATATCAATGTATGTAGCCAATCCACTGTTGGACTATGTGAAAATTTCTATTCCTTTGCTAGAAGAATTCTTGCCACTGTAATCATATATAATACTTTTTTCCCATTTTTCCCCCCATACCTGAGCCCAACATGTTCAATAAAAACATTTCAGGTTTACATCTGAACAGTCCTGCCCCCATGAAATTTCTTTAGTGTTATCAAAACTTTTCAGAGTCTCTACCATAAACCCTCAGATGTTTCATCTTAAGAAAAACTGCTACATTTGTTTCAGAATTCGACAATTCTCAAGGAAACTGTAGAACTCACCATAAATTCAGGGCCACAGACTTACCTGGGGCCCAACTTGATAGCCCATAAGGGGAGGGGGGAGCACATGTGGGGTAGCCTACAGAGCATTCTGCCAGGCAGAGGGAGTAGTGATGGCCTTCTGATCCTTCTTCAGAGTGGGTGACCTTCTTCCTGGCTGGGTACCTTCCCAGTTTTACCACTGACCTCCTTCCTCCTAGCTGGCTACTCTGGTCCTGCTCACAAGGCCCCAGGGGTGGGGCTAGGGTTCTTGCAAGGTCCCCTTCCCCACCTATTTCAGGCATCTCCATGCTTCTTCAGCTGGAACTTGTTTGGTTACTCTGTGTTATTGGGGCTGGGCCTTCTCTTTCTGTCCTTCCTCCTTTAATACTGAGCTTGCAAAGAGTTATGTTCTGTATAAGATCTGAATTTGCTTCTGCTTTCCTTTTACAGGGTATCTCAGGAGAAATAATATGATTTTTGGGGGGTAGATAATTTGGTGGACAGAAAATGTGGTCAGGGTATAAGCACACATGGATGAATGTCAGCAAAGCTACAGCACTTTCAGAGTGCAATCCTAAGGATGTATATTCAGAAGTAAGTCCCATATTATGTAGCATGACTTATTCCCAGGAAGATATCCTTAAGATTGCTGCCTTAGTATTATTTTACTTGAGATGAGATGTAAGACTGGAAGATATACAACAGGGCAAAGTGTGAAACAAGCCTTAAAATTAGCCTTTGACTTTACTGTGTTACTGTGTCTTCTTGGTATCTTTGAGTCCTCTGCGTGGAATGGATAAATTGGTTAGAGCATGATCTAGTCTGAATTAAGCTTTTAGAAGTCTTAATCTGTGAAATGGAAGGGATTATCAGTTCAGTGCTAAACAAAGTCATTTTAAGCCTATGCACAACAATTCACCCTCTGTAGGGTGAAAATACCAGATAAACAAATGTGCAACAGGTATGTAAACAGATAATTTTTAAAATGCCGCCAGCTGTGGCTAGACTATGCCCTTAATACATTAGAAAGATAACTAAGGTTTGTATTTTGGAAATGCATGCATTAAAATGTAGTTTACAGAAGTTAGTAGAAAGTGGAAGAACTCATGACAACTGGAGGGTTCAAAGTACTTTCCACACATTCTAATAATATTCTCAACAACTCTGTTAGTCTAGCCAGTATGTTTATTCTTGTTGTTGCAGAAAGCACACTTAGCTTGAAAGACCGTGCCTTGCCAAACACTATGTAGAAACTGGTTGTTGTGGGTTTTCCAGGCTGTGTGGCAGTGGTCTGATAGATCTTGTTCCTAAAGTTTCACCTGCATTAGGAACAAGATCTACAAGACCATGGCCACCAGCCCAGAAAACCCATGACAACCAATTGAATCCATCTGTGAAAGCCTTTGACAATACTATGAAGAAAATTCATAGCCGAACTTTCTACGCTTCAATAAAAGAAAGAAAGGCAGAAGACAATGTTAGTTTGTCTCAGCTTTTCATGTATGATTTAAAAGAGACCTGTCTGAAGGAACAAGATCCAGTACTTCTTGGAATGAAAAAATCCACAAAAAACTAAAACAGTACTTGGAAATGGTAGTTGACTAGCAGTAGTCAACACCTGCTCTGGCGTCCCTTCGCTTCCCCGCCCCCCTGCAGCCAACTTGAGCTGGGGAGGTGGCAGCAGCCGACAGGCCTGCAGCTTGCCATGACCCACCAGCTGCTGCCGCCCCCACAACTCAACCTCCATTGGTAGTGGCCCCTCTGCCTTGTCTTTGGAGGCAGCAGGGCTGGCGCCAATGAAGGTTGTGCTTTCCCGCTCAGCTTCCATTGGCACCGGTCCTGCTGCCTCATCTTTGGCCTCTTGTGGGGCTGGGGCAAAGAAATCCTGGCAGGTCCATGGAAGGCTTCGGTCTGTTGGGAGTCATTTTATGCCCTCCATGTGACCAGATAGGTGGTGCCCAGGAACATGGATTACCTCATGTCCCTCTGGCAGGTACGCCCCTGTCATAAAGGAATGAAACTGAAAAGACCCAACCCCCAATGTGTATTTGTTCCTGAAGGGTTGCTACATCTTTTAAACACATCCTTTCCTGATGTATAGGTAGTACTGTTCTGTGGTCAAAAGGAGTATTTATCTGGTCGTCAATAGAAAAACCTTGATGGAACAGGCACTGAGCGTGAAAGACATTCCAGGGGGTCTTTCTGATACTAGATACCTGTCTAGGTACAGAATGATTCTGACAAGCCTGAACTTTGAAAGATAACCAGATGCCATCTGCAAGGATAGTCAGGATGTCTTTGTAAATATGTCATTACTTTAAAATGTCTCTCACTCTATTGTCTAAAATGACAATGAAGCTGAATCCAGCACAATTTTTTTAATTTAAACTAGGGTTTTGTTTTGTTTTTGTACAAGCAGGAAGACAACAAAAAGACTATCAGTCCCCATCCAAGTGCTGGGTGCCTGGTGTGGTGCCGTGGCCGCAACCGGCCAACATCCCCCAAGAGGGTTTTTGGTGGTGTGGGGAGACTTGAAAAGTGAAAGAGCCTTCCTGCCACTGAGAAGCCTCTATGAGCCTCAATAGATTTGTACCCAATAGATTTATGCCACTCATCATCCAAGAGTTCTTGCTGCTTCCAGCTTAAGTCTGAATCATGGCCCATCAGCATAATGCCAGAAAAGGCTGCAAGGAAGCTGACTAATGTGGCCCTGGCCATGCTACTGGCCTATCCCTGCTAAACTGGCAGCAGCAGCAGGAATCCATAGTTTCTGATGTGGTGTTCAATGCCACACTCCTTTGCTGGGGGGTTGGCGGTGGCAGTCACACACTGGTGGAATTGCCCCTCTGCTGAGGTAAGTGCTGTTTCTAAGATCAGATTCTCCTCTCCCCCCCTCCATGGGTCTCTGTGGTTCTCCTCTCCCCCCTCCTCCAGATTCTCCTCTCCCCCCTCCCCCAGATGGGTCTCTGCATTAAATCAAGTATTCCATTGAAAGAATTATTCCATCAGAATAAAAACAAGGAATTTCCACAAATTTTCATTAAAAAAATTAAAATAGATAAAAATAATTTAAAATAAATCTCAAAATAAAATGACCTTACAATCCAATGGCTAATAACACAGAGAAGAGAAAGTGGTGTACAGGTCAACTGTACTTATATTAGCACACTTCACCATCATCTTTTCTTTTTTATGATTGCAGAAGCAGAACTTGCCATTTGGAAAGTAATTAATTTGTCTTGGGTGCTGTGTGGTTTCCAGGCTGTATGGCCGTGTTCTAGCAGCATTCTCTCCTGACGTTTCGCCTGCATCTGTGGCTGGCATCGTCAGAGGATCTGATGTTGGGAAAGCAAGTGGAGTATATATCTGCTGGAGTGTCCAGGGTGGGTGGAGCGGCAATGCTGAGTAACAAGAAGGCAACCAGGTCAATGGTTGAGGGCATCTGAATAGAAGTATGAGTAACAATGAAGTCTATAGCATGATGCTCTGACGATGCCAGCCACAGATGCAGGCGAAACGTCAGGAGAGAATGCTGCTAGAACACGGCCATACAGCCTGGAAACCACACAGCACCCAAGTGATTCCGGCCGTGAAAGCCTTCGACAATACAATGAATTTGTCCTTCTCTGCCACTATTAAGACAAATTTATCCTGCTTTCATCTTTCTGGGAAATGAGATATAGCCCAAAGAAGTCTTTGGCACTCATGCTCAGATCTTGAACACCATAATATGATATGGGACTCATAGTCAATGGATCTAAAAAAGCCACAGAAACAGACTCTTTAACTATAATGAACCACTCTTCTTTTTGGCTAAGATCAAGTGTAGTCAAATGTTGTATCCCCATGTTAGTTTTCACTTGTCCAAAATTGTGTACCACCAATTTCTGGATGCTGTGATATAGAGAGAGGAAAGGGCTATATGTTGTCTCAGAGATCAATCACAAGGGCACTGGAATTGTGTCCTGCATACCCTGCTTTGCAGATATGGTAGAACATGGTAATGCTACGAAGAACTGCCAGTGTCACCATGTTTGGATTGACTCATTGTATGGATGATTCACATAGGGGCACTTTTGTCATGTTACTCTTTGATTGGAAGTCATTAGTATCATCATGGACTCCATTGATTTCATCACACTGTGTGTTCTTTAAAAAAATTCTCCTTTAATTTGCTCTCTGGGAGAGCACAGGATACTGAACGCTATACTAATATTACTCTGGCATGACAGTATAGCTTTCAGTAATACAGAATCATGGTGAACTGCCCTATTTTGTCAGAGTAATGGGATATGATCCAACATTTTACACCTCTGTTTCTATGGATCTGCAACTCTTTCAGAAAAAAAAGATCTTTAGGATATACCATAGCACATGGAGAAATAAGAGCATAGGAAATAAGCAAGGTGAACTTGAACTCTTAACACAGCAAAGCAAATATGATATAATAGGCATAACTGAAACCTGGTGCAATGAGTCTCATAATTAAAATGTAATAATTGTGGGGTATAACCTATTTCAAAGAAACAGACCAAACAGCAATGGAGGAGAAGTAGTGCTATAAGCCAGGTTGAAAAAATCTGAATAAAAATTAAAGGGGAGAGAAACAACAGTTCCGGGGGGTCTATTACAGATTCCCAAGCCTGGAACAGATGACCACACTTTCAGAAAGGAGAGATGTGATAGTAATGGGAGATTTCAATTATCCTGGCATTTGTTGGAAGTCAAACTCTGCCAAGACTATAATGTCCAACAAATTCTTCACTTCTCTTGCACACAAATTCCATTATCCAGAAGGTAGAAGAGCCAACAAGAGGATCAGCTATTGTAGATCTGATCCTAACTGTGATGACCTAGTTAATGTGGTGGAAGGGGTGGGATCCTCAGATGGGAGTGACAATATTCTCCTGGACTTATACAGCAGAAAGTGGAGTCCAAATGTAGTCAGAAACACATTCTAGACTTTAAGAGAGCTGATTTCAGTTGACTTAGGGAACTATTAGGTGTGTTCTTGTGTGATTCAGAATACTGTAAGAGAAGGGAGTGCATATGGATGGGAATTTCTTAAACGTGAGATATTTAAGACACAATTTCAAACAGTTCCAATGAGAGGCATGGATTCCAGAGACTTAAGGACTTGGGTATGTTTAGTCTGGAAAAGAAAAGGTTAAGGAGTGACATGACAGTAATGTTGAAATATTTGAAAGAATGTCATGTTGAACAGGTAGCAAAGTTGTTTTCTTCTGTTTTGGAGACTAGGACAAGGAGTAATGGATTCAAACGAAGAAAAAAAGAAATGTCACCTAAATATTAAGAAGAACTTCTTGATTGTAAGATCTGTTTGACAGTTAAATATACTGCCTTGGAAAGTGGTGGAGTCTTCTTCTTGGAGGTTTTTTCTTTAAAACAAAGGCTGGATGGCCACCTGTTAGGAGTGCTTTGATTGTGTGTTCCTGCATGGCTGAGGGCTGGACTAGATGGCCCATATGGTCTCTTCCAACTCACTGATTGTGTGACTTTTTATTAAAGAACTCAATGTCTAATTGGTGGTGCTGTAACATAGAAAATGTGTCTCTTAAATATATGCTTTGAGCCTGTTCAGTAATCTGTCATTTTAGGAGGAAGTAGCTATTCATTCAGTTTTGTATTTACTAATTTATCTTTGAAGATGTTTGTGCACTTTAAAACTTTCTGCCTGTTTTCTGGAGATGAACTGATGGTCAGCAAAAATAGACATTCTGTGCCCTTACCATTGCTATGAGACTTAAATTCCACCACAGGAGAGATCACCAGTAATCCAATGGACTGAGAACTGTGCAACTTTATCAAGATTTGAACATATGACATATGGGAGGTATATGGACATATTTTTTGGATATTTGGAAACGTTTAGTAGATTTTTTTAAAAAAACTGTCTAAACTTTTTTTAAAAAAAATATTCTTGCGGGTTGCAATTAAACAATTAAAATAAATAGTTTTACAACTCTGGGAGTACCAAGCTACCAGCATAAGCAGACTACCTTTCCCCATGAGGTTTTTTGAAATTAATAAACATGTCCAAAATGTTTTGTTGACCTTTTAGCATTCTGTTGTCATGTAACTTGGTGGAATTCTTAAACATTTTACAAAGGGACATTGTTCAATTAAGTCATGATGAGAGGGAGCAATATATTTACCAGACATTGAGGAATGGCTGGTATAAAATAGGAAATCTCTCCCAAATGGAAATACTGGTTTAGCTGTTTACTGTTATTCTGTCCCAACAAAGGAAACTGGATGCATTTTGAGTAATCAGAGCAATGGTGTTGACTGTTACCTATCAGCAACCTTCTATATTTGGACTGAGGGATGCCAGCCATTTTGTTAATATTTATGGGGTCACTGGACTTCTATTTTATTAAGTTAGGTTAGGGCTAATTCTGACTTTACTTTCATATTCAGAGTACGCGTTTTAGGATGACAATGAGCAGTTACTTATGAGGGTTGTTTTTTAAAAAGAGAATCATGCACTTAATTTTCCATGTACTCAACATCAACCTTTACAGTGAGAATTGGCCCTTAAGCCCAGTACTGTGACACTGAAAAACAGACAAGAATTCTATTTGTGACTTTGATTTTCATGAAGAATCAGCTATTTGCCCATTGTAGGCCAGTTCACAAGGCAGTGTCTATTACATGTGAGAGACCCAATGTCCTTCTGTGACATAGGTACAGTATATGGAAACATGTTGTGATTTTCATGACACGTAGTGATATCTCTTCCTCTGACTATAGATGGAAAGTGTCACCAAGTTGAACAATTCTTATGGTGATGATCTGTAGGGTTTTCGATGCAAGAGACATCCAGAGGTGGTTTGCCATTCCCTGTCTCTGTGTAGCCACTCTTGCAGGTCTCCTATCTCAATACTAACCAGGACTGACCTGCTTATCTTCTTAGATCTGATAATATTTGGCAATCCTGAGCCATGTCAGGGCATCTTCTGATCGGGACACCTAAAAAAAAGAGCAACTGCTCCTGGCATTCCTGTTGTTGGTAAAAGTTCTTCACACCTTTATGAATATTAACATGGTTAAGGAAAGTTGTGATTGCTTGCCTAAATGTGAAGGGAACTGCATATTCAAACTGCTCTGTAAAAACTGTTTGACTCATTCATCAAATGATTATTCATATTCTGAAGGTAGAATATGCATTTTTGACAGTCTATAGCTGCAGGGTATCTGCTGTAAAGATCTTGTTCCTTGTTATGACAAATCTTCCCTCTCATGGGCAGGACTCATAAGGGGTTTCCTAATGTCAGTACCATAATAGGCATGAGGCTATACATTGGATGTCCATAATGTACAACTGTCAGTCATACACTGCTCTGACTCACCGCATAATTTACCTTTGCAGTTTCTTTTTCTTTTTTTAAAAAAACTACAGTATTATAGAAGATCTTTGTTCTATGAAATAAATATTAATATTCCAAAGGTGGAACTAGCATTCTCTACATATTTATGACAAAATCTGTAGAAATGTATGCATTAGTCCATTAACATTTCCTAAGCCGGAACCTCTCTCTCTGCTTATTATCATTATTATTTCATAGCTGACATTCAAGATACCTTTCCTTTTCCCATCAAGTTGCAGCTGACTTAGAGAGATTCCATAGAGTTTTCAAGCCAAGAGACTAAAAGAGGTGGTTTGCCATTGCCTTTCTTTGCATATTGATCCTAGTATTACTTGGTAGTCATCCATCCCAAAATTAATGAGGTCTGACCCTGCTTAGCTTCTGAGATCTAATGAGACCAGGCCAGCCTGAGCTACCCATGTCAGGCCCAAGATACTGTAGAGATCCCGTAAGGATTTTGATTGGAAATCTGTATGAAGTATTAACATAAACTAATAAATCTTGTAATAATGAAAAATGTTAAGCCACTGAAAACACTTATTTTATGCCCTTTAAAGCATTTATAAGACACTTTCCCAAAACATAAGCCTCCTTAAACACACTTAAAAATAAAAACAATGGAAAAGTACAAGATGAGAATAACCTTAAGTAAAACCCTGAGCCAGACAAGTTAAGTGTAAAGGTTTCAATGGTGTTGATGGTAAGAGCAGCCGCCTAACCTTGAGTACATTCCACAGCCCGGGCGATGGGCCAGCTTCATCGGCGGAGACTTTATCTCTGCGCGGGAGATGAGGTCTCCGTTCCCATGGGAAGCCGGGAGGGGGATGGGATGAATAGAGTTATAACCTGTGCTTCTGGCGGGAAGTGTCATTCCTGCCACTGCGCAATTTCTGAGCTTTCTAAGATGTCTGAATAAACGGTCTTTTTTTCACAAACGAGCCTTTTATTTCTGCTTCTATGGAATTCCTTAGCATGTGGCAGGAAACCCTAATTCATCTATATCCCTAGTGCAGCGGACCTCTGGTGTCTCGCATGGAGAGGTTGAATATTAATATGGAAGGTGCGGTAGCCTCTAAAGAGGGCTCCGACCTTTCCCTTCTGGATCTGGAGGAACCGGGCGGGAGAACGGGTCTCGCTGGTGACTCTTTCCCGGCCCTCGTGATCAGCACGAAGTCTTCCTTTACTCCGTTGGAACGAGGGACGGACTTATTCCACCATGGGGACTTACATGAGTCGTTTGGGGCGCTATTCATGGATCGAAGCCTGTGGATCGATTCTCTACCGTTAAAGTATGGATTACAAACCCCATATGAAAACTGTCATGGAGGAGACGGGCCTGAGCACCTTTCAGGCGGCAAACTCAGGGAGTCCATTGAACGCATTCCTGGACTCAGACATTTTGGTGATACCCCAAAGAACCACCGCGGCACAGCACTCGGGGCCCGTCCGGCAAGGACACTGGGACTAAACCTTGGATTGGGAGGGTGTCCGCATCGTCTCCGATCGACCCCTGATCCCGGTCACGGGTTGCACCCCAGGGAGCCACCGGTGGCTCACGGTGTCTCCGATGGCGTCTCGCCTAGACGCAGGAAGAGACCGGGCGAAAGCCTGCACTCCCAGCCGGATCTGTTCCCTCTCCCATCGAAAAGAGAACTGGGATGAGGAAGTGGGCCGACTGCTAGACGCTTCCAAGAAGCATGGACCCGCGGAACGCCAGCCATGGGAGGAGGAACGGGCACAGTTGCAGCAAGAGCGCCAAAACCTGCAGAGGGACCGGAACAGCAACGCAAAGAAGTCCAACTTCGAAGTTGGACCGTACAAAGATGCGCTCCAACGACAATATGCGCAGAATCTGTCAGTCCATGATAAGGTCCTGGAACACTCCAGACTGGATTTACAGCGGCAACGCCAAGCGTTTGCAGGCCTTTATGCACGCGAAAGTGAGCTTACTGCAGCTATTAAACGGGACCTTAACTGGCTAAATTGGAACGGTGAAAAGCAGCTCTGCATGCGCTACCAGGATGCATTGACCCGCTAGCGGGAGAGAGCTGGCTGCTGTTGGAGAGGGAACTGGAGGAGGCAGCAGACCAGGAAGCCCCAAGTTGGAGTCTATGCTGTTACTGATACCTGCCGGGCGCCAGAGGGGCAACGTGGCTGGGTCCTGCCACTAAACGCTTCAGCCGGCACCGCACTGATACCGCCTCGATCCCGCCCTGTGCAGCCGCTGTCCGGGCCTAACCTGCTCAACCTGCGTAAACCGCCTGCCGGGCGCCAAGAGCCGCGGAAAGGGGTTACTATAGGCCCCGATACCTGCCCGCTTTTTTGATGGGACCGCTTCCAAGCTTCCCTACTTCATTTTGCAACTCGATGCCCACATGGAAGACTATGATGATTTTATACCGTCTGAGCTTAAAGATCACGGGACATCGGCTCAGTCCTGGATGGGGCAGCAGCCGACTGGTTTGTGACCCCTTTGGATTTACAAGATGAAGACTCTCGTGACGGTGCCCGCAGATTCCTCCAAGCCTTGAGAGGCTTCCAAGATCCGGCCACCAAAATGAGGCTATCTGCACCATCAAAACTATCCAGCAGGGCAACCGACCGCTTGCAGAATTTGCCCGGAATTCTTCTGCAGGCGGCGGCTGCTCGACTCCCTCCTGAGTGGCCTGAACGCATGAAATGCTTAATACTTCTCAGATGCTGTTGACGGTAAGCTCGTGGAAACGGTGTTTTAATTCGGGTTCCTCGCACTATTGCTGATTGGATCCAGTTGGGATCCCAGGTGGCGCCTCGCTTTGAATACGCTGCGTGCGAGGCCGCCCACGCTCGGGCCTGCTACTGCGCCCACCAAGGCAAGCCCAGCCTACCGGTGACCACCTCTGAGCTGGCCGCCGACTGGGATTGTGCCTTTACCGCGGAGGACCAGGTCATCTAGCGCCAACTGTCCTAAGAAACAAAACCAACCGCTTCCAGCCACGCGACCCCATCTGCCAAGCCACCACGCTAGTCGGGTCAGCCTCCGACGGGCTCTTCTAAGGCGGTCATCGGCGCACCCAGAGGGAGGGGAAGCAGCTGTTTGCCTTTCTTCAGCCCCCATGGATATGGGTCCCACTCCTGACGCCGTGAGTGAAGGCAGCGCTCCCATTACTGTCCAAGCTGCTTCTGGCCAACCCCGCTAAACATACTCGCATTATAGCCTCGGCCCTTGTGGGATTCTGGCTGCTCCCATTGCTTAATCGCGCCCCAGATGGCAGAGGAGCTAGGTCTGGACCAAATTCCCCTGGCTAAGCCCATACCATTCACCCAAATGGACGGCAGCTCCCCTCTCGAACGTATTAAGGACCGCCCAGTTCAAAAAACACAACCGGTTCTCCTCCGCTATACCCGACCATTGGGAGAAAAATTAGTTTTATTTTGGCCAGTGGCCAAACACTCCATAGTTTTGGGCATGCCATGGTTATTGTTACATGAACCAAAGTTCATTTGGAAAGAACGGATCTTTAGAATTCACTGACCCTCCCTGCGGTGAACACATGAATTGGGGAAAACTCAACTTCTCCTGACACACACCCCTCCCTGGCTTCATCAGCGATTGCTCCCGATTCTATTGGCATCCCAATCGGGCGTACTCAAGATCTATAGCCAGAGTTTTCAGGAGCAAGAATGCTACCCAGTTGCCACCCCATAGAGACACTGACTGCAAAATCGTTATACAGCCAGGGGCTTAACTGCCCAAAGGTAGAATCTACCGTGATGAGTCCTAATGAAGAGAAGGAACTGTGTCTTGGACAAGAACCTCGCCGCTGGTTCATAATATGGCTACCAAACACACACACACGCTGCTCCCCGCTTTGTTTGTAAAAAAAGAAAGATGGGTCTTCTACTTGCTTTGCACAGATTATCGAGGTCTCAATGCAGTCTCCTGTCCAATAATAAATATCCTTTGCCTTTGATCAAGGACCTTTTAGATGCACTGGGCAAGGGGCGATTCTTTACTAAATTGGACTTGAGAGAAGCTTATTACAGAGTCAGAATTGCTGAAGGCTATGAACACTTGACTGCGTTTAACACAAAGTTTGGCCAGTTTGAATACTTAATAATGCCATTCGGGTTAAGTGGGGCCCCCCGGGCTTTTATGGCCCTCATCAACGAAGTTCTCCATGATTTATTGTACAAGGGAGTTGTGGTATACTTAGATGACGTTTTAATTTATTCACAAACCATAGAAGAGCATGAAGCATTGGTTAGGGAGGTATTGAAACGCTTTGCTCAACAACTCTCTCTCTTTGCCAAACTCTCCAAATGCTGTTTCCACCAGACCTCCATTGACTATTTGGGTTACCGGATCTTCCTGAGGGCTTAAAATGGATCCTGCTAAAATTGACGCGTCCTCCAATGGCTCGCCCCACCAACCGCAAAGAACTCCAATCTTTTCTGGGTTTTGCTAATTTCTATCGCGGACTTTATACCCCAATTCGCTGAGCTGACTCTCCCTCTCACAGACCTCTTACGCATCTAAGGGTAAAGATCCACTGTCCGCCAAGCCCGGGGCCCCTTCCTGGTCTGAAGAATGTCAAACAGCCTTTCAGCTCTTAAAGTCTGCTTTTTACCACCGAACCTATCCTAAAGCACCCTGACCCAGATCTCCCGCTTGTGGTTCACGTGGATGCTCTCGGACAAAGCGCTTTGGGGCAGCCCTGTTGCAGAAAAAAATAAAGATGGTAGGGCTGGTTCCGTGGTGCTTATTTATCAAAGAAATCCTCCGGTGCTGAACTCAACTGGACTGTGGGGGATAAAGAGATTGCAGCCATCAAAGTAGCACTCTCCACTTGGCGCCACTGGCTGGAGGGGGGCAAAACACCCTTTCAGGTTTGGTGGGATCACAAAACCTGGCGCTCTTTCCACCCCCCCTCAAGATGTCCGCAAAACAACTCCACGTTGGGCGATTTCTTTTCTCGCTTTCTCTTTCACAGTCCATTTTTTTCCCGGAAAACCAATAACTGGCTGGCCAGCTTTCAGCTTACCCGAGGGGTGGAGCTGCCTTACGGGACATTCCACGCACTGTTCTCTCCCCTCCCAGTTGGGACTGGTTGTCACCCGATCTCAAACGTCCACTCCTCCCTTCAATCGCTTCCATTCCTAGCCTCGCTCTCCTTTCCTGCGAACTCGAGGGAGGCGGGCTGCACGGTGCCTCCAGCGGAGGAAAGTGACTCCCACCGCGCTTTGGAGAGTGGAGTTTGATGCGGGGATTGTTAACGTGCCTCCCCCCTCAGCAGGTTCTTGAAGCCTTGCCACGATGCCCGCCGGGCTGGACATTTTGGCTTTCTGAAAACTCTGCATTTGGCCCGCCACAGTTCTGGTGGCTGCAATGCCAAGGACATTGAGGCATATATTAAAGGTTGCTCTGTTTGTGCAGAAGCCAAAACCATTCGGGAAAGCCCCATGGGCTGTTGAAACCTTCCGGTGGCCTCCCGCCTTGGAAGTCATCTCCATGGATTTTATTACAGATTTGCCTGAAAGTCATGGCAACACGGTCTTGTGGGTGGTGGTGGACTTATTTTCTAAACAAGCCCATTTTATTCCATGTGCTTCCATCCCTCCTCCGCTCCTAAGTTAGCACGGCTGTTCATTCAACATGTTTACCGTCTGCACTCCGCCCCGTATAAGGTGGTCTCCGACCATGGCGGCCCCAATTCATTTCTAAGTTCTGGAAGGCGCTTTTGGGTTGTTAGGGGCGCTGTGTCGCCGCTCTTACCACGCTCAAAGTGACGGTGAGTCGGAGAGAATGAACAGAACCCTAGAGCAGTATTTACGTTGTTTACACCAACTACCACCAAGACAATTGGTGCGAGCTCATTCCGCTTATGCGAATGTACCTATAACAATGCGGTTCATAGCAGTACAAAGAAAACCCCTTTGAAATTGTGTCTGGTCGCCGTCGTTCCGCCGTTGTCGCGAACTTCCTTAGCAACAGCTTTGGATCCTCCAGAGTTTCAACAATGGATTTCATCCCTAGCCGAGGGATGGAAATCGGTCCAGACCGCCTACAACAGGCTAAGGACTCCCCAAAAGCTGCAAGCGGATAAGCACCGCCGGATTTTCCTCTGCGCAGGGCTTTGGGTGTATTTGTTCACCAAAATCTCAGAGACGTGCATAAATTTTCCAAACTAGGCAAAAGATTTGTGGGACCTTTTCAGATTACTAAAGTGATTAATGATGTCACTGCCCGATTGGATTTGCCTAACTCTCTTAGTAACATTCATCCTGTCTTCCATTCCAGTTTACTCAAGGAGGCTCCCGCCTCCGATGCCTGGTATCACCTACCGGAGAGACCCCCCCACCAACTATTATTGATGGCCACAAGCACTACTTAAATTGACGCCTATCCTGGACTCTCGCTTTATTCACAAACGCTTGCAGTATTTAGTCTCTTGGGTGGGATATTCCTCTGGGTATAATCAATGGGTTTATTCCGAGAAAATATTGACGCCCCAATTCTTATTTCTGCTTTCCACCACGCCTTTCCATGATAAACCTGGGGAGGGGCCCTTCTTTAAGGGAGGCAGAGTGTAAAGGTTTCAATGGTGTTGATGGTAAGAGCAGCCGCCTAACCTTGAGTACATTCCACAGCCCGGGCGATGGGCCAGCTTCATCGGCGGAGACTTTATCTCTGCGCGGGAGATGAGGTCTCCGTTCCCATGGGAAGCCGGGAGGGGGATGGGATGAATAGAGTTATAACCTGTGCTTCTGGCGGGAAGTGTCATTCCTGCCACTGCGTGTACTTGAGCTTTCTAAGATGTCTGAATAAACGGTCTTTTTTTCACCAAAGAGCCTTTTATTTCTGCTTCTATGGAATTCCTTACATTAAGGGAATCTTTCAAGAAAAATTAGAGACTTAGATTTCTAAGGGCAGCTTCAAATACCATGAACTTTGCAGCCAGCATATTCACCATTTTTTGACAGGCACAATCATTTGTGAATGGAGCCTTCCATCTCCTGCCTCATTGTAACCTTACTCGAGCAATTCCCAGACATCTCTGCAGTGTGTAGTACCTGTGAGGATGGAGGCTGATTTCTTTCTGCCTTCCTTTATTCCATTTATGCACATGCTTAATAGATGAAATTCATTCTCCCCTCAGGGTCATAGATGGTTAGATCAGATAATTATATAAAGGCTGTTTTTGCATGGCCAAAAAACAGCGCCCTAGGGACGGTAAAAACATTGTCCCTGGGGTACTGATTGCACAGCTGGCACTGCTGCATCACAGCAGCACCGTGCCTGCCCCCACCCCCCCGAGTGAGTTTTTTCAAAAGTGGTGTCTTCCTGCGGTGTGAAGCGCACTGGCGTGAGGGCACCGCTTTTGGTCCCTCCAGTGTTCCGGTCACCTACCTCTCCTCCCTGTGCAGCTCTGGATAGCTAGAGGGACACACCCAGACTGCATTAATTATGCCGGTGGAGAGCCATTTTTGCTGCCATGCAGCAACAGCCAAAGTGTGGAGGGAGTGATCATTACCACGTATGTGCACATCTGTGAAATACAGCATGCGGCAGCTAGGCTGTTGGTGCAGTTTAGGGCAGCTATGCTGTTAGTCAGTACATCTGGTTGAACACACATCACACTGGTCCTTAAGAAATTACACTGGTTCCCAGTTTGCTCCCAGGCCTAATTCAAGGTGTGAGTGTTGATTTACAAAGCACTAAATGGTTGGGACCTCCTATGTACCTGCCCAGGCACTGAGATCATAGGGGAAGGCACTCCTGGTGCCACTTCCCCCTGCCAAGGTGTAGGGGGCAGGGACACATGGGAAAGCTTTTTCCACGATTGCCAGGTGTGGAATAGTTTTTCCTCAGAGAGTTGTCATGCACCTACCCTTTATGGGTTATGAAGTTATTTTAATGTGATTTTTATTGCTGTCTTAATTGTTATATTTTATTCATGATGTTTCATGATGGTTTTATTGTTTTTTAACATCTTTGTAAGTGGTCTAGAGATGCTAGTATGAGGTGGGCTTTCACAAATAAATAAAACAACACAGAACAGACTGGCCATTGTGGATTTTCTGGGCTGTGTGGGCATGATCTGGTAGCTTTTGCTCCTAATGTTTTGCCGACTTTTATGGCTAGCATCTTCAGAGTCATGTCACAGTAAAATGTGTTTCTCTCCATGACACAATCACTGTGACATAGTCATAAATGTAGGAGAAACATTAGCAGCAAAAGCTACCATGGGCAGCACAGCCCAAAAAATTCAGTTGATTCCAGCCATGAAAGTCTTTGACAACACGGAAAAGAGTTAGAGAGATATGAAATGGTCTTTAAAGTGCATATTTATAATCATTGGTTCACTGACTGGTTTGCTCACATAAATGGTTGGCAGTTGAGTGGTAAATAGAAATGGCAGGTCAGTTTATAGGGGGAACGAGAGCTCTGACTGGATTGTGTGAGAGGACACACACATGAAATGGTATTGATTGCACTGTATTAGAGGGCTTGAATAAGGGAAAGTAGCTTGCTGAACCGGCCCAAGCTTGAATAGCTGAACTACTCAGCAACAAAAAGACAACAGCAATAGCATGGCTGTTTCCTACCAACAAGCAGACTGTGAGCAGAAGCGATTGGTGTTTATGAACATCTGGGCAGCTCATTCTGTTATTTCCAGGTAACTGCTTCTTCCTATGACTGATCTTACCTCTTGTGAAGATAGAATGCTGAGGGGGAGGTGTGATTCAAACTGCATAATTGGGATCAGACTATATATTTGATGGTCAGCATGTATAATGGTCAGTCATAGGCTTGGGACATAACTTCAAACCAATATCATTATTGTCATTTCTCCATTATAGGCTAAGTGAGGAAACTCATTGGACTTGTAATATTATCAATCAAAAAGCTATTTCGCTCTTTCCCTCCCAAATACATACAGTTATATTATGGTTCTTGGCTCCACAGACAAATGGATATGACAAACGAGGTAGTTACATACTTCCATGCTTAGAACAAAAGAATCTGAAATATGATGTTTCTTTAGAGTATGTGACAGTTAAGGGATGTGGTTTGGCAGAAGGGTTTCATTGGCTACTCATTTGCGACATCCCTTAGAGCTGACTGTTGGCTTAAACACAGGGTATAAAACTGTGCTACGTGGCCATATTTTAGTCTGATCTGCCATATTCATTTCTACTAATGGTTCCTTTGTGAAAAAAATGAAAACATTAAAGTGCGCAAAATGAATTGTTCGTGGCTTGCGGGTTAACAACCACTCTTAATGGTGTGGGGAATAAAGTTTAACCAAAGATGACTGTTAGTTCTTGAATTATGGCTGATTGGCTCATGTGCTCTCTTTTTTGAAAAAAAAATCCTGCACTATAAAGGAACCATATTTGCTAAATCTGTTGTTCATGAAGGAGGGGAAAGACTGTTTCTCTGATATATGATGTGATTACTAAAGCCAGACTGCTAATATTCAAGCACGAAAAGCAACCTGGAGATTAATCAAATGTGTCAGATTGTATACATGGCTCAGCTGTGGAACAAGCCAAGCTAGATACAAAGAGTTTTGCTAGATACAAAGAGTTTTGAAAGAGCAAGAAGGTCTATGATAGAGGACTAGACCTTAAGTTAAATAGACATTCTGCTTGCTGTCTGTACCTTTTGGTACATTGAAATGGCTTAGAATTTATGGATCAGTGAGGCAAATGAAACAAACCAACAAAAAGATACACTTAATTTAAAAAAAACATTTCAAAATAATGCAGTGGACCACTTTGAGGTCATTTTCAAAGTCCAGTTAAGGGGAAAAAAGAAGGAACAAAAGAGAATAATGGAAATACAGCTAAAGCTAATAAAAACTTTCAGCTAAAATTTTGATTCTGCTTTGATTTCAGGCTGCCGACACATTACTTCCACTTATTCACTAAAGAAATTGATTAGTTGCCTTGCTCCTTGGAACTGAAACACATGAGTTAATTAAGCACAAAAAGTCTGCACTCCTTGAAATCCTTATCTGGGAGTAAGGGCTGTCATAAAACTTCCCTGTGCTTACCAAGAATGTAGTGTGTTTATGTGTGTGTAAAGTATGTTCCTCTTTCTTTGTGCCACCACCCCAAGTTAAAATATAGCCTCTCACATTACCAGTGGTGTGGGGAACACTAGTAAGGCTGCCTCTGAGCAAGTACAAAGGGCAGTTTCTCAGTTACTTCAGACTTTCTCCTGTGTGTGTGTGTAAGTGTTAATCTATATATATAAAAAGCAAACAGTGACTTTGTTAGTCACTCCCTAACACCGAAACGGCTGGACGGATCGCCCCCAAATTTTCACATGACATTCCTCCCTGTTGTGGGCAGGTAATGGGACCTTCAAATCAGCGAAAGTCCATACCTGAGCCAGGTAAAACATCTTTTTCCTGGTGCACCAGGCCATGAAGCTGGCTATGTTTAACTGTCACCCTTAGAATGTTTGTGCAGCCTGTCTGTCTGTGGCCTGAGGGCTTAGGATGTTCATGCAGATGGGCAGAGATGAGCAGTGAAAACAGTAAATAGGTAACACTGTTAGGTAATACGAGTGGAAGTGAAACACATACACACTTTGCCGTTGGAGATGTCAGGTGGGGTTCCCCCCCCCCTCACACGCAGGTAACTTTCACTCTCTGTGCCTCACCCACTGCTACCACACAATACACATCCAGCTCATCCTCACACACCTCACTCTGCCCTCCTTCACATCCAACCACCACTTAACCACTTCCTCACCCATATTCACCACAGCTCTCTTTTACTAAAAGCAAACTGGAGCTTGCCTTTTTCTTCTAAGAAAATCCACGGGGTGGGGGTGAACCAACACTACCAGCTCCGCTTCTTTTGCATATGGCCCTTGAAGAACCCAGGGAGCTGGCCTCGATCGGAGCACCTCACCACCCTGCCTCTGCTGCCTGACTGGGATAGCCTCCTTGCCCCAGTTCTGCCTTCCCCAAGCCAGGACTGTGCATGTCAACCAGCCTCATGGACAGTGGGATTCGCACTCTGGACAGTTCCATTGTGGAATGGAAAGGGTTACCTTATACTAAAAAAAAGGACACCACCATATAACAATGTGAATTGAAAAAGGAAAGAGGGATTCCATTTGACCACCCCAAAAGGCTATGCTGCGGATCACTGGACCTGCATGGACATCTGTGTGGGTTGCAGACTGTGATTAGAAGGACAATTGCCACAGCAACGCGTGGCTGGGCCCCGCTAGTAGGTAATAAAAATATACCAGGAGGAGTCAAATCACATCCTTCTCTTAAAAGGGAAAACTTCATTGATACAAGCTAGAGCACAAAGGGGAAATAACTATGAAGCCTTCTGGTTAGAGATCTAAGGAAATGAATAGTGAAAACATAACTATAAGCTTAATTTAACAATATAGAAGAGTTACCTCCGACATGCCTTTCTGGATGTTCATGGAGCCAGTGTAGATCGTAACCCCCATCTGCTCCACGCAAGTGAATCTAATTTCCAATATTTGAATGATGGCTAATGGATGCTACCAGCCTTTTTACCCTTCCTGATTTTGCTGAAGGAAGCCTTTTACCCAATTCAGAGTCAGGGAACTCACCACCACATAGGAAGGGGAATTCCAATCAACTCTGGGCACACTTCCCAATTCTTCCCATATCTTGTTTTACACCAGCTATCCATCTTGCTCTTCTGGGAAGATAGAACAAATGATTATCTCTCTGCAGAACTGTCAGCCCAAGCTTGCCAGAGCTCAGAAGCTAAGCAGGATTAACCATAGTTTATACTTGGATGAAAAACCACCTAGAAAATCCAAAGTTGCTATCCAGAGGAAGGCAGGGACAAACCCTCTTTGCTCATCTCTTGCCTTGAAACCCCATGAGCAGTCACTATAGCTCTACTGTGACTTGATGGCATTTGATTATTATTATTACAATGTTCTGCAAGATTGGGCTGCATTTTTTTTAATATTTGTGTTTTTTAACTTGCTAATGGATTGTTACGTTTTTGTGTGTCCATAACTGTTTGGTGTGCTGCCTCCTACTGATTAAGGGAATACAGTAAGATATAAATGTTTTCAATAAAATGCTCAAGTATATAAATAGCCAATTACAGAGACGTCCAGTCTTATTTTCTCTACTTGCTAACAGCTTCCATAGGGAATCTTCTGAAATTATCTGTCTACAAATTTCTCCCAGGATTTTAGAGTCCCTGAATTACTTGATCTCATCAAACTGATGCATTGGGAATAATTACCGGTATGTGACTTGGATCCTAAGACCTTGTTTTCCTTGTGCCTCAATCTGATTATTGTAGAGTCTGTCCACTGCTGTGGAGCTCGATGCTAGAATTTCTGTGTGTGCAAGACCAGGCTGCTTCCCCCCCAAAAAAATTTCTTGCAGACAGAAGTGCTAGTAATACAGGAAGCAAATGCAGCTGCAAAGGAAATCTTCCACAGTGGCTGGAGAGAAGTGTGAAGGGAATAATGTCATTAGGTTCAAGCCATAAATTAATTTTCTATTAACAAATTTTGTAGGCTATTGTGCAGAGTGGGGTCACATGTCCTGAGCATAAACCATGAGACACGGAAAACTGGGGTGCAGCAGGGGTGCAGCAGGAGTGTGGTGGAGGTTGGTGGGTGGGTGAAGCCATGCACAAGGAGGGAAGGCAGCGTGCCAGGCCTCTGTCTGTCTCCCACATCTCCCTCATGGACAGCCTGGAGGAGGCCTCCTGGTTTACCTGGAGGAGGCCTGCTGCCCATCCGAGCTCCTCTGGCAACTGCCTGAACGCTTCCACAAGCACTCAGGTGTGCGGGGCGAGGGCACGGAGGTGGCAGCTGAGCAGGGCAGCAGGAGTCGGCCTCCTCCGGCTTGTCCATAAGGGAGATGTGGGAGACAGCCGGAGGCCAGGCGCGTTGCCTTCCCTCCTCACGCACAGCTCTGCTTGCCCACTGGCCTCTGCCGAGCTTCTGCTGTGCCAAGGTCTTGCCGCTCCTGAGGCACCACTGCTGCCACTGTGCCAACCACCTCCCGCAGCTGGGCCCCACCAGCTGAGAGCAGGAGGCAGATGGTGGAGGTGTGCCACTCTTCCCAACCCTGGGCCATATGACAGGCCAGTGACAACCGGGCCAGCTGAGATAAGTGGGGTGCAGGGGACGGATGGACAGAATCGTTCTTTGGTCGTGGTGGGATAGGGTGGCCTTTTGTCATGGTGGGGGAGGCTGGCCACCCATGGGAGGGGGTGGAAAACTCAGATTTCCCCCAAGCTCCATTTTCCCTAGCTATGCCTCTGCTTAATGTGTATTCATAAATCCTATATTCCCTGCAGTTCAGGCATGTCTTTCCCCCTTCTTTCTGTTACAAATGTGCTCACTGCAGTCATGTCCCTGCCCAAATCTTACCTGTCTGTCTGTCTGTCTACATTTGCAAAAAAACCTCTCCCATTTCTTGGCAGCACTTTCAAGTCATCTTGAACTGAATTGATTGTATGCATGGCTATATCAGGATTCCTTTTTGTGTGATGTTTTACCAGTGAAAAGATTGTGTGTGCACCAATAACACTGTACAAAAGGAATCTTGATACTCACAAATGTCTGAGTACTTCAAGATTGTCTCAATTTCTGTCAAAATATACAGTGATAACAAAATATACAGTGATAAGGAGGGGGAAAGGATGCAGATGAATTAAAGGGACTGAAAACTGAATCAAATGGTGTGTGCTTCAGTTGTAGGATTGCCAGGTCTCCCCAGTGGCCACCGATGAGGGTGGAGGTGGGAAATAGGGTTGCCAGCTCCATGTTGAGAAACTCCTGAATATTTGGAGGTGGAACCTGGGGAGGACAGGGGCTTCAGTGAGGTACAATGCCATACAGTCCACACTCTAGAGCATCCATTATCTCCAGGGGAACTGATCTTTGACATCTGGAGATCAGCTGTAATTCTTGTGGGTCTCCAGGTATTATTAGTTTCATCAGTTTCATCTTTATTGGGTTTAGATTGCTGCTATTTTCTACTGAGTTGAGTTAGGAATTTTAATTATTTATTAATTATTTATAGTGCAGTATTGTTTTAGTTGTTCTGTTGTACACCGCCCAGAGCCCTTTGGGGGTGGGTGGCTTATCAAGTTTAATAATAATAATAATAATAATAATAATAATAATAATAATAATAATAATAATAATAATAATAATAATAATAATAATAATAATAAACAACCAGCTGAGGTCGTCCCAGTGGTAATCGGCACGCTGGGCACCATCCCAAAAACACTAGGGCAGCACTTGAAACATCTGTCAAATTCACATCTGTCAAATTCACATCTGTCAAATTCACATCTGTCAAATTCAGAAGGCAGCCCTGCTGGGATCTGCACAAATACCACTCTGATACATTACAACTTCCTAGGCCTCTGGGTGAGGCTCGAATTGTAATGAAGGCCAACAATCAGCTAAAGATCTGGCAGCTGTGAAATCGATGATGATGATGATGATGATGATGATGATGATGATGATGATGATGATGATGATGATGATGATGATGATGATGATGATGATGATGATGATGATGATGATGATGATGATGATGATATTTGGAGGCTGACATCCTTATCCAATTCTGGAATGGTTTAAACAGGAATCATGCATTGCAGAATGAAATTCCAGAACACACAAGAAACATAACCAGGGAAATCTTCTTACCCCTAATCTTTGGCTTGTGCAGTTGTAATTACATTAGCCACCAGTTCCCCTTTGTCTTGTTTATCTGCTACATCTTACAAATACCTCAAAAGAATATAAAACAGATCTGACAGGATTAACTTCTGAAGCCTACAGTGTCTGCATTGCACACTGTTATGAAAAACAGTGGTAAACAAACGCTAAGGTGCTCTGGCAGATGTTCTCCATTTGTTTTCAAATATCTCTAGAATATTACCAAAACAACTCAAGCCAGCCTTGCAAAAGAAGACCTGTCTCATTGTGATGGAAGAACATCAGGTGTCCAGGGATGCCCATAATCATGAAGATATAAGTCTTACAGTTCTTAACTCTTTAAAACATGGGAGAAAGTTATGTGAATTGGACTTACACACATAATGGCTCAGTTGGGCTTACATATACTTCACATGTTGCATCATGTGCATATCTTCTGTCTTACCATACAAATGGGATAATTGACCCAATGAATGTACAAACTCAGCATCAGTCAACAGTGGTGGAAATCTTTTTTGCTGGAATCTGTTAAACACCCCTGCTTAGTAAAAATCCTTTTCAACCGTCACACCCAGTTGTTCAGGAAACCTGATGGCTACAGATATCGAGAGCGGACAGTATCCAAGATGCTCCCAATACACAGGGTCAACATGACCAGACATTTTTGTACGTGTGTACTTTGGTGTGCACAAGCCAGGATCCTAGGAAGTGCACTGATCAATTTATGAGTACTAAAGCATGCAAAATGTGGATATTGTCCCTGTTTAGTCACATTGTCTGGCACTCACACTATTGTCTACATGACAAAAGGATCATGGTGGTGATGGTGGTTGGTGGCTTCTGTTACACAATGGGCCACTCCCCACTTACCTCGTCTGAGTTCAACCCCGCAGCGACCCCTCGTAGAAAAGCCTCCGTGGCTTCTGACCTCGGAGACATTTGTTCCCCACTCATTTTCCATTCAGGAAATAGCGCGGGGTTCCACATCAAGAGTCAAAGAGGCAATTGAGCGTTCTGATTGGCTGGCACGCGTGTGCGTCATTTACACGTGGGAGTTGCAGCCAGCCGAAGGCGGGGCTCCATTTTGATTGGCTGACCCGAAAAGTTGGTTTGGATAAGCTAAACGCATTGTTTTGAGACGTCTGCACATGCTGACGTCACTACCCGTTGCAAATTGCTTGGGCAGAAAAACGAAAGTAAAAATCGGTTTCGGTTCACACCGCCGACAACCCTGTGCTCAGCAGCACTTTGCCAAGCTGCAAAACCGTGGAGCTCGAGCAAAAAAGAGCAAAAAGAGCAATGTTGGCACGTCTTGTTGTGCACACGTCTCAATTTCCGAGCACTTTCTGACGGGGACACCCTCCCTAAACAAAATGGCGGTTCCTGTTTCCTGATTGGCCGGAAGCTGCGCGTCAGAGTGAATCAGCCGCGCGTAAACAGCCAAGGTTCCCCACCCCCCCGCGGCACCTGCGGGGTTTTTGAAAATGTTGCTCTTTGCAGAGGACCTAATTTGCCGCGCGACAAGGAGGTGGGAGAGCGGCAAATTAAGGGCAGCTGCGCAGTGGGCGCTGGTGACGTGGGGAATGTCCATCCTCCTCGTGTCTTTTAAAGAGGTGACCCCGCGGCTTATGGTGAGTGGGGAGTGGCCCATAGACATAATGTTGGAAAAAGGACTGTTTGTAAAATTCAAAGGAAATGCAAAAAACTAAGAAAAGCAGCCAGTTTGCACTCCATTATCAGTGGAAGCTTAAAATAGTAACAGCTTCTTAGTGACATTTTTGGATGTTATAGAGGGCCATGCTCATGGCTGTGGCCTGCTCTTTTAGGAGTGAAACACCCATGCTTTAAACAGGAAATTGCCATCAACTTGTAACAACAGCTCCACCGTCCTTTTTCTTACAAGCAGTGTGCTTTATAACTTATGTATTACCAAATATAGAAAGTTCAGTCCATGGCACTGAGCCATGGCCATTGAAATATGTGCTGAGAAAGAACAGGCAGCCACTGCTGTGGGATAGTCAAGGCTGAAAAGACTCTTCCCAGCATGCATCATGAAGCAGTGGCAAAAACATGATCATCAGCCAGAGTTCTGAAATCTTGCCTCTGCCAGCTCCATATTGGGCAAAACACTGGGGAAGCATTCTGCCTATATTGTTTTTATATATGTCATTGTATGCATTTCTATGCAAGTGACCCAGACAACAATTTTGTTAATTTGGTCAGGAAAAAGGATGCCTGCAGTTTCTTTCTGAGTTTGGAGAATCCATAGAGGACACTTCAGCTTTGCACTGAACCAGAATTGTCATGAAATTCAGTAACATCCCTCTACTGCAGTACTAAGTTCAATGGCCTTCTTTCATATCCATACTTAAGCTGTGAGGTTTTAGGTGGAGACTTGTGCTTTTAAGTTAGGTATAAAGTGCTTATTTTATATCAAGTGGTATGAGGATAATATTATGCTATGCTGCACATTATGAGTGGCTGAGGTACCTTATCAGAAGTTCTAATTTGTGGATGAAGTAAATTTTAATGCCAGACTGTATATCTAGACCAGATGTCTCCACCACATGGCCTGGAAATGCAGGTGTACTTGCGAACTCCTTTTCTTGTGCCTGTGGAAGCTCATCAGGAATTTGGTGGATCTAAAGGTGTTTGCGTGCAGATGTGCGTATTACACTTTACCCAATAACCACAGAGAAATATTTATTTCTTTGGAAATGAAATGGCCGCAGCCTGGTTTATTAACATTAACAATAACAGCAACAATAATAACAGTTGGAAGCTGGGCAAGCATATGGGACACATCCTGGCCACCAGGCAGCGAACCGCTGAACCTGGCCATGGCCAGCCCCAAAGCTGACACCTCCTGGCCCTTCGGGCAGCAAACCACTGGCCCGGCACCATCCCCCATGGGGACCAGGACAGGAGGTTACTGGGTGCCACTTGGATGCATATCCATTTGTGAAACCCCCTCCTGCCGGGGGTAGCGAGCCCAAAACATGACCTCCAGGCCTGTGCCATCAAGCCCTCCACTACCCCCAGACCTCTTATTGAGGCCCCCGCCGCGGGGAGGTCTGGCCTGCAAGCCTGCCTCCCCAATAAAGGATGTGCCCCTATGCCCAAAAAACCGCCCAGACTGCGACAAATAAGTAAAACAAAACATGCAACAACCCCTAATAACCCTAGGGAGGATGGGTGGGTCTCTTCGCGAAGAGGTTGAGCTGAGCCAGGCACAGGCTTTTATAGCCTCCTGGCTCCCCTGTCATGTGACGGTGGAACCACCGTTCTTGGCTGAATGGGGAAGTGGGCAGATGCTCCATCCTCCCCTGCCACAACGGGCGCCCTGGTCCAAACCGGGTGCGCTTTTTCTTTTAGCACATGGAAGATAGCAGCCTTCTGTCTCGCTGACATGGCTCAAGTAACTTCTTTGATCCACTACATTCTTTATCGCTTCCTTTTTGTGTGGCTTTGCAAATTTTCTGTTGAAAACAGTTGAAAGAGCCAGTCAGCTTCTTTTCGTTCAGCTAACTAGCTTGAAGGGAGGGGAGAGGAGCCCTGCCAGCCTTCTTTCCCTGTGTTCAAAAAATTAAAGGAGTGATTCAGCTTTTTTACCTCTGATTTAACTAGCTTGAAGGGAGAAGGGAGGAAAGTCGACCCCACCCAGCCTTCTTTCCCTCACCAGCAGCAGCATCTGGGAGGAGTGGGAAGGCTCCTCATTTGGGAAGGAGGCAAGAAACTGCATATTGTATTTTTTTTTCCTGATTTCTACATTTGTCAAAATGAGGGGGGAACCTAGCAAAAAACCTAGAACTTACTTTTTTTCCAATTTTGACTGGGAAGAAAAATACTGTTTTGTGGAAGGGAAAGGCAAATCTGTGTGTTGGGCAGTACCAAAAAAAAAAAAAAGCATAACACTTCATTCTGACATTTGTGAAAGGAACATCTCTGAACTGAAATCAAAATGGATGCATTATATGCTGGTCTTGCAAAGCGAAGACACCACCATTACATCTTTTATAACTTGTGGAACGGAATAAAGATTTTTGAAGTTGGAGAGCTCTGCAGAGAGATATTTTTTTGGCTGTTGTTGAGTGCTTTTTTTTTGGAAGGTTCTCACAATAAAGGTGAAATCATATTTGTAATACAGATGATGTAGAATTCTGGGAGATTAGTGACCAGATGAATTGAAGCCATTTCTAGGGACCTGGAACCTTAGTTGTGAACTGACTTGCAAAAGTGTCTGCTTAAGTGTGTATATTTGTGATATTTAAAGTATTCCATTGTTGTGGCTTGCTTTGCTCATAGAGAGAAGTTAGGATGTAAATATTTGAAATAGCATGTTAAATAAAATCAGGTGTGTGGTTTTATGATTGGCTCTGCCTCTTCTGACAGCCATTTTGTGGTTGGCTCCACCTCTTCGGACAGCCATTTTTTTTGCTTGTGCCCACCACAATCCCAAAAGTGCCCACAAGCTCAGAAAGTTTGGGAATCCCTGCCTAGACTGCATCAGTTTTAACTTTGTCCATGCAAATACCTCCAACTTGAATTGGCATCAACTGGACTCAGTCTACTCTACATGACAAAAGTGATGGTAATTTTTTCTTAACAATTGTTCATGTACCCTGCTCTGGTCAAGCAGCCACTAGGAACTGGAGATTAGAGGAGATTATCCTTCTTCCCTTAGCTGAAGGGAGTGGAAAGAGATGTGACTGGGTAAAAAGGAAGCAAAAATTGGGCGCAGGAAGATAGACTCTGCTGTAAATGGCTGCTGTAAATGGCTGAAGTACCTTGTGGGTAGAGGATTCCCTCCCCAAGTACCTGCTATAACATAGTCCTGCTGCTCTATACCAATGTTTCTGTGTCTCCAACCATGCTGTAGTTATAGCTTTGTCAATAAAGCAAATATTTCAGTCATGTGATAGATTTAGTATTTTCTCCGCCAAAGAGAATTGACTTGGGTCAGAACTAGGTTGACATTGACATAGTGGTTAGAGTATCAGAAAAAGATCTGAGATGACAAGGTTTGTTTTCTGTTGCAGAAGCTCACCAGAACCTAGACCCATCACAAGCCTAGCTTACCATACAAGGTTGTTGTAAGAATAAAGTGGAGGAAGGAAGAATTATATGAAAAGCTTATTTGTGTCCTGATGGCAGAGAAAGATGGAACAGAAATAACTAAATAAACTTCTTACAGAAGTGGAACATATATCACACTGTGAGTGTGATATATCAAGCTCCAAAGCAGTTTCTGTGACAGACATAACTTAGATGAAGGGGGTAGACCTGGAAATGCATGTTTGTGGTGCTGAATATTAAATAAAATGAAATCATCTTGGTGTGTGGAAACTTTGATTTTTTTTGTTTAGGTATAGAGCGAGATCACTTCTTACCTTTTTTTCCTGTTATTTGTTCCTGTTATTTTTATCTCAGTGCCCTCCATCTTCTGCTGAGCCAGCAGTACAGAACACAATTGTTTCCCATAGAAATAAGTGTATTGAATTTTTCTTCCCCTGTAAAAGGAGAGTAAAATCCATGTCTCAAGGTAGAAATGAAGCTTGTTATGCTTAGCTAATCTCTTCATACTCCTTCATGTCAACAGTGCAGTATTTCTCCTCTCACATATGAACACATTCCCAGAGTCACTTCAAGTCTCATGCTATTTTGTGATGGTGAGATGTTATAAAGAGTTATTCCAATCCTGATCTACTGAAAATTGGACAGGATGCCACCCCTGAAGGGATACAGCCCCTGAGGTTTTCATCCCATTAAGAAAGGGTGAGTTAAGTTTCCTGTTGAAACTAATGGCATTACCAGCAGATGGATTAACTAACAGGACTTGCTTTAGTTACGATGTTAAAAACTCTAAATTCAGAATTTTAACATGGAATAAGAATGGAATCCTAATATAACTTTATTTGTTACATTCTTATTCAATATAAAAACAATACTGGTCTTCTTTTTAAGAGATAATGAAAAGACTAATACAGTAAATATATACATACCCACTCATTCACACACACACACACACACGAAATACTGTGCCCACTTGAGGGGAAAAGTGGTATCTATCAAAGGTGCCCACTTGAGGGGAAAAGTATCTATTGAAAAGTGCCCACTTGAGCGGAAAAGTGGTATCTATCAAAGGGAACTAAGGAGAGAAATATCTTTTGTAAATGGTACCAATGAAATTTGATTTTGGACATTTAAAATTGTGTTCCTTTATGGAATAAACAGCATCAAAATGTGTCCATCTCATGAAATTTGAGATTCACTGCCGCCCTAGGCCAATAGCACTGGAAATCAATGAGTTTAGAAGAGCGTAAGTTTTCTTAAAATGGCACTGCCAGATTCCCTTTAAAACTTCTGATCTCTTTGCTTCCATCATTTCCAGACTCTAAGAGTGCCAGGATATCATGCTTCATTAACAAGCACACTACTGATTCACTCCCCGAAGGCTATTGTTGCCTGTATAGCTGTTGACCACAATGTATCAGAAACCTTTGAAGATACAAGATTTTGCATGCTATTTGACCGGTGTGGGAACAACCCTGTATTTATTTATTTTATTTATTTACAAAATCTTTCTGCCTTTCTGCTCTGATGGCTAACATTAAAAACATACTTAAAAACACATCTTAAAAACATTAAATTGAAACAAACATCAAAACATTAACAATGAGCTGAAATACACATACAAACACATTAAAAACAACAGTTTAAAACATAGGGACAGGAGTACGTGAAGCTACCCCACACTGAATCAGACCTTTGGTCTGTCAAGGTCAGCTCTATCTGCTTTGACTGGCAGCTGATCTCCAGGGTCTAAACCTTTTACATCATCTGTTGCTAGATCTGGTAGCTGCCTGGGCAGAAAAAATTGCAACTTTTCCAATTCAGACAGCTGTTTCAGCAAGCCAGGGACTAGTATAAGTTCTGATATTGAGCTGTACATTGATATATATGAAAATAGGGCCTTACAGGATAGATTTTAGAAAGCTCACACAAACTGCTGTCTCGTCAGTGTTTGGTCTGTTCCTCGGCAAATTACTACATCCATCATCCTTGACATAAGAAGTGATATCGAGCTGATAACACAAGTCTGTGAAGAATAATCCACGTTAAAAGAATCGGTTTAAAAATATAATTACACATCTAAGCATTAAAACAGCTAGACTTTTTTTAAAAACAGAAATTATGCATGGTACGTTTTCTGATCTGGTTACTAAAAAAAAGTTGAACTGCCTGATGAAAAATCAGATGTCTGCTCATGACCAGTGAGCAGAATAAGAGGTGAACCACGAGCTATTTGGGTTCTCTGGGGTGGGAGTTCTACCCCCAGTGGATGTCTAGCCACCCTATTTGCTTATCAGGAAAACCAGTGATGTCATTGTTTATACCAGCTGCAAATACTTGAATCTTTGAGATACACAGAGATATCTGGGTGCTGTCCTCTCATTCTTTGTTCACTTAACTTTTCCTTTCCCCCGCCCCTGAAAGACAATTAATTACAAAGTCACTTCTACTAGGAGCTGAAGCAAATTAATCCAAAATCTTATTAAAAACTATTACTATGGATTGAACAACTAATTAAAGCTCAACAGATACAGAAATCACGGCGAATAAATATCTAATTATAAAAATGTTTTGGAAAAACGCCCTGGTAAATCATCAATTTTCTTTTTAAATTATGAAAGTTAAAAAAAACCCCACAGTCAAATAAGTAAGTTAATATTTTTTCACTGATTGTTTTATTCTGACAAAATAAATCCCAATTGCAAGCCCCTTCTCTTGTACCTTGTAATATAGGGATTTTGATATTCTTCTCACATTCTTCTTTCAGGCATGCATAGAATAAAATTAAACTGCAGCTGTGTTCTGAGATTATAGATGAAAACTGCTCTCACCTTAGTAAAAAAAACCTCTAACATTTTCTTTTTAAAATAAAAATTGTTCTCATCCTTCTGGATTGTTCCCGTGTATCTCTAACAGTGGGATAAAAAATTCCATTTTTTTCTACGTTAAGATATTTTTAAAATTTTTCTCAACGCTTCTCTTCTTTTACCTTTGCATACGCTGGCCCAGCAGAAGAGTTTCATACTGAGAAAATTAGGCTAATTCTACACTTTCTGGTCAAAGGGAGCCTAAACCACAAACAAATATGTTAACGATTCAATTAAGTGGTTCAGCCCTAGCAGCAAAGAATAGTAGTTATATTGTTGGTATAGGAACTGGAAAAATCAGGTTTGAAGCAACTCCGCCATGGAAGCTCAGTGGGTTGTTCAGGACTAGACATTCCTCTCAGTAGAGTTGCCAACCTTCAGATGCTACTCGTAGATCTCCCACTACTACAATTGATCTCCAGACAATAAATTCTGTGTCATCATACTGGGTTGGGTGTGTACGTGTCAATAGATAAATAAATAAGTGAAAAAATAATGTGGGGTTCATTTGTCTTGTAGAGCCAAGCAGGAATGTGGGGTGTTTCCTTCAAATTGCTCCAGAAGAGGGCCTTTCCCATTTGCTCTGAATTCCTTTTAGGCATGAAGGTATAGTTTAATTAAGTCTGGAATTTTGCCTGCTTAGCTTTAAGAAGGAATGCCAAGAATAAGGTAGAGTTACCTGCAATGAGAAAAGTTTGGATTTTCTCTGCTTTCCATACACCAAGGCGATGCTTCTGTTAGTGGTTTTGCAAGCAGCAACATGAGGCTCAGCCTTCACAAGAGTCAGCACATACTAGGGACTGAAACCATAGGGGAATGGATGGGTTGAAGTGATATCAGAGGCAAGCAGGCAGCTCAGACAACAAAACAGAGCCAAGCATAACAGAAGCCAAAAAAAAAAAAGCATTCATCAGTGACAATGGATAGCAACAGGCCAGAGTGGAAATGCACACATGTACACAAAAGGGGGGAAAGGAGGCCATTTTCTACCTGAGCTGTCAACCAATCCTCAGCTGCTATCACCCACTTCAACAGAGTGGCAAGACTGCAGTATCTTCTGAATGAGCAGCTTTTCATTTAAAGGGAAAGCGGAATTATTTCTAACCAGATTAACTGTATTAGCAACCCACACCGTCTTCAAAAAATGACTTCAACTTCTAACAACAATGTTTAGATAGGATTGCAGAGTTGTAAAATCAAAAACACATTTCTGTTTCATGCAAGTGTCTGCCATTTTCTTCATTCGGTTTGATCGCTGTGTAATATCCCGTTGCCACTGAGTGGAGGCCCATTGCTTAAGAATGAAAATTTAGTGTTTCAGAGTCTTTCATTCACTCAATTTAATTCCATTTGCCATGGGGATTAGCTGTCCATTGTTCAGAAACACTGTGATTCAAGGTCTTTAGTAAAACCATTTTTTCCCCTTAGCAATTGCTATTAAGAGGCAAAATCTGGAATAAGTCCAAGCATCAGAAACTGGAGAAGAAATTCTCTCTCTCTCTCTCCCTTCAAAACTGCTTTTCATTAAAAATGTATTACGACCAATTTTATCCCAGCAAAGATGACAAAATGTTCACAAATTGAACAAAATGGCCCACAAATCACACTACATTTTCTGATTTTTTCTGACACAAGCAAAACATGAATAGATGTAAGTGGGGCTGCCAATTTTGGCTTGGGAAATTCCTGTAGAAACAGAAGAAGAGAAGGTTTTTATATTTCACTTTTCTCTATCTTAAGGAGTCTCAAAGCAGCTTATAATTGTATTCCCTTCCCCTCCCCATAACACTTTGTAGGGTTGGCAGCCTTCAGGTAGGGGCTGAAAAATTCCCATAATCACAACTTATCTCCAGACTACATAAACCACTTATTTATGTACTATTTATTCATTTGAAACATTTATTCCACTTCACCTGGAGAAAAGGACTGCTTTAGAAGGTGGGCTGCATGGCATTATACTGTACCAAGGTTCCTTCGTTCTCTAAATCCCGCTCTCCCAGGTTCTATCCACAAATCTTCAGGTATTTCTAAACTTGAAGTTGACAACCCTGGCGTCTTGTGAGACAGGCGGGGCTTAAGAAATTTTGAGAGAACTGCGACTGGCCCAAGGTCACCCAGTAGGCTTTGTGTGGAAGGGTGATGAATCAAATTCAGTTCTCCCGGTTAGGGTCTGCTGCCTTCAACCACTGCACAATGCTGCTCTCACACTGCAGATTTGGGAATGGTACCTGTGGAGGGCACCATTCAGCAGGGATATGATGCCACAAAATTTACCCTTTCAAGGTGCCATTTTCTCCAACAGAACTGATCTATGGAGATCAGTTGTAACTCTAGAACTTCAGTCCTTACCTTGAGTTTGTCAACCCTATATTTAAGTGCTACAAATGTTATCCCAGGGCTCTGATAAGAATACAAATGAATTACAACAGCAAAATCTAAAACCTTGCTTAGCCAGTTGGCTGGCTATTTCTGTTTCGAATCTGAAGTGTTCACTTGAAAATGAAGGGCTACATTTACAGGATATAAGATAAATCACTTGAGGTTTAATGTTCTGCATTCATTCATCCTCCCATGTCAATTTGCATCCAGACGCAAAATTATCTTTTTTCAGCCTGCACTGAAAAAGAAGAAAACACTTCTGTGCTCCTGTCTTCATCTTGACACGCATTCAGCGACACTTCTTGTCACAGAGAATTGTTTCTCAGTACTTCACATTGCCTGTTATACCATAACGCCCTGACTTAACAGAATAAACATGAGGCAGTACACTGTGACATTAACTTCGTGATATTATACAGCATCCTGGAAGAGTAAACAAAGACAAAAAGTGATACCTTTTGGAAGAGATTTCAAATTATGTTCCATGATAGCGGGCTAAAATGAGCTAGTGTTACCAGGTATTTGCAATGATATTTTCCTGGAAAGTGTATGCCTGTATAAGCCTGCATAAGCAAATTACATTCTTTACTCCTTTTGCTTTAATGAGCTAGAGAATTGTTTGGAAGATTGTGAGCGCAATATTGCTACGCATCCAAACTGGCTTCAAAATTGTTTTAACTGTTGTGGTTCCCAACTTTGGCTTCATCCACATGAGTTGTTTACAATCTTGCTCCCAAATACTACATTTTTCCCCTTTTAATTCCACATATATTTTTTCCTCTGTTTGGTTCCAAAAACTGTATTTCCTTCATTTTTCCGCCATTTTTTTCCAAAGCACTTTTATCACAATGCTTTTCTTAAAATCCCTTGAGCCCTTCGGGGTAGGGCGGTATATATATAACATATAACATGTGTGTGTGTGTGTGTGTGTGTGTGTGTGTGTGTGTGTGTGTGTGTGTGTGTGTGTGTGTGTGTGTGTGTGTGTGTGTGTGTGTATGTATATATATATATATATATATATATACTGAGAAACGATTATTTATATATATATATATAAATAAATAAATAAATAAATAAATAAATAAATAAATAAATAAATAAATAAATAAATAAATAAATAAATTAATTTTCAAGCCAGCTTCCCTTGAGAATGCAGTCAGGTTGAAACAGTATTTATTCACCACAGGGGGGTGGCGAGGGTGTGGTGTGTCGGACGGGGGCATGGCAGGGGATGAGGATACACCAGTGTACTGGGTGCTTTTCCCCCTTGCTCCATCCATGTTATTCACCCCACCAAACATCTGGACCTTATCCACACTCTGTTTAGTCACCCAACTTTCCCTTCAGTCACTTTCTTTTCTCCCTTCATTGTAACAGTCCCTAACCTTCTTTTTTGTCATATCAAATTCACAATGTAATGTTAGGGTTATACTGGTCTATGACCATAATAAAGATTTATTGATTGACTGAATGTTTGGGCACAGGCACAGTCCTGGTCAATGGTACCAACTTTATCGATTTCATCTTGAATTAGCAGTATAACTTTAAGGCAATGATACGCTGTATTGGCAGTTAGAAGTGGGTGAAATTGACAAGAAAAGTGACAAGAGGCTGCCACAGTAATGATCGTATGTTACTGCAGCTCTAATTTAGCTGGAAAATGAGGTTCTGTGTGGGAGTGGGTAGGCTATACGTTTTTGTTTCTTCAGGTAATGGTGTCACTTCCATAGTTTGTGGGGGGGGGGTGTTGTTGTGCTTCATTGTGTGCAAATGCTTGGTTGTTATCTATCACCCAACCTATCCTTCAGAATTTTATCTTCCCCCTCCTTTGCCATTTTCAAAAGGACTTTTAAAAACCTTTACTCTGGCTTCTGCATGGCCCATATAACCAGCGTGGGGCCGGTAAAAACACTGTTGGGGCGGGGGGAGATTGCACAGCTACCGCTGCTCTGTAGCAGCAGCTGTGTTTCCCCCCACAATGGCATTTTTTGGACTCGCTCAACAAGCAAGTATTTTGGAAAACTCCAGCTTCCATTCAGTGCCGAGCAAACGGCACCTGGTGGAAGCCAGCATTTTCCCCTCACCGCTTTTTCCCTGCTCTTACCTCCTCTTGGCTGTTGTCGCTGTACAGAGCCCAAGGGACACATCTCCTGGCCTCTGTCCCTGGAGGCATCACCATGGCCATGGGGGCATGTCCCCTGGCCTCTGTACAGTGACAGCAGCCAAAAGGAGGTAAGAGTGGGAAAAAATGGTGGCCCTGTGCAACTATGTCAGTACACCCCCGCTTGCCTGCCCATGCTGAAAGGGCTTCAGTGTCATATTAAACTAATATTGTAACTGTGAGAAAGAGATACAAACTAGCACAATTAATTGGATCAGCATTGTCAATTTCACATAGAACTTGTGATCTTAATGTTCAAGCAAAGATAGAAACTAGCATGGTGGATTGGATCAGCTTTGTCAAATTCATATAAACCTACTCATTTTATCTTAGAGCAGAGACACAAACTAGCATGTTGACCAGATCATCTGTCAATTTGACACAAAATGGCTGCCACAAGAGGTAGAGCCAAATGCAAAATGTCAGGAAATGAGGTCATGCTTAACTCTAGTAGTAACTGTTCAGGATTTCAGGCAGAGGTTCTGCTTAACAGGATTTTAAAAAAATGAAAATATTGTTTAAAAATATTTTCTTGCACTTACCTTCTGCCAGATATTGAAGATCCTTGGGAGATTGCAGCTGCTGCACCAACTTTTTAAAAATCTGCATACCCAAGTCAGATTTCCACCTTTGCTCATCTTTTGCCTGGAATGTGTTGTGAATAGAGAAGCCATGAGTCAATTGTTTTCTGACAGTACATTCTTCTTCTAATTTGTAAAACTAAAATTCAGTTCACAGATGGCCTTCAAACTATGGCTAGCATTGACAACTGTGGGTTTTACTGGTTTTATTGTTTTTGCCTGTAGTCTGGAAGGATATGGCCAGCGAACAAGTCATGATTAAATCAGGATTAAGAAGACTGTCTGCATCTACATGTAACCTAATTATCCTTGGCCACATTAATCTCCATTGGAGACCTAGGAAAATTAAAAAGTTAATATAATAACAGAACCCTGTGGCTTGACAAACAAATATGAAATTGCTTGAACAAATGAACAAACCTTTAAACACAATAACTTTCTATCATTTAGGGATAAATAATGATGAACATGTGTGTATGTTAGGGTTGGTCAATACTAAAAAAATTCGGTAAAATTCGGATTTGGGTATTTTGGGGCATAAAATGATTTGTATGCCCGAATCCAAATCATAGCCGATTCGGATATGCCCGAAAATTCGGGTAAATCCGAAAAATTCGGGTCCGTTTTATTATTTTTTTGAATTTTTGGTGTTTTTACACGTTTTGGCCTGCAGGGGGTGCAATTTTAAAGCTAGCAGCACTAAACTTTCAGGATATCATCTGGAGACTGTCCTGATGATTCTCCCCAAGTTTGGTACAGTTTGGTTCAGGGGGGGGCAAAGTTATTGACCCTCAAAAGGGTGCCCCATCCCCCATTGTTTCCAATGGAAGCTAACAGGAGATGGGGGCTACACTTTTGAAGGTCCATAACTTTGGACCCCCTGAACCAAACTTCACCAAACTTGGTGAGTATCATAGGGACAGTACTTTGCATGATACCCTGAAATTCTGGTGACAGTAGCTCTAAAACTGCACCCCTCATAGTCACCCAAACAATTTCCCCAGATTCTGTGCTCTGTAGTGGCTGGCTGGCTCCATTGCAGCCAATGGGAAATTTCTGTGGGAGGGCTGTGGAGTGCACATTTCTCATGGTAAACCCACAAAACTTTCAGGGTGTCTTCAGGAGAGTCTCTTCATGACACCATCCAGGTTTGGTGACCGTTGCTTCAAGGGGTTCAATGTTATGGGTAGGGTTCATCTCCCACTGCCCCCATAAGCAAAGTTCCTCAAACCTGGATGGTGTCATCCAAAGACTCTCCTGAAGATACCCTGAACATTTTGTGACTGTACCTTGATAAATGTGCACCCCACAGCCCTCCACCAGAAATTCCCCATTGACAGCAATGCAGAAGTCACTGCAGAACAAAGAGTCTTGGGCAAATTTTGGGGGGTGCCTGCAGGGGTGCATTTTTAGACATATCAGCACCAAAATATCGGGGTATCATCAGGAGACTGTCCTGATGACACCCTCCAAGTTTGGTGCAGTTTGGTTCAGGGGGGCCAAAGTTATGGACCCTCAAAATGGTAGCCACCATCTCCTTAGCTGTCATTGGAAACAATGGGGGATAGAGGCCCCCCTTTGAGGGTCCATAACTTTGCCCCCCCTGAACCAAACTGCACCAAACTTGGGGGGTGTCATCAGGACAGTCTCCTGATGATACCCTGGAAATTTGGTGCCACTAGCTTTAAAAAAATTCTCGGTTTTCATGTTTCACCGCTTCCTGCACATGAAGCCTGCTGGAGTGAGTGAGCCGGTGAAACACGCAAAACCAGCATTTTAAAGCGCTAGTGACACCAGTTTTCAGGGTATCATCAGGGAGACTGTTCCGATGATAACTTCTCAAAGTTTGGTGCAGTTTGGTTCAGGGGAGCCAAAGTTATGGACTCTCAGGTGTGTAGCCCCCATCCCCATCAGCTACCACTGGAAACAATGGGGATAGTTGCACCCCTTTGAGGGTCCATACCTGAACCAAACTGCACCAAACTCTGCGGGCAAACATCGGGACAGTCACCTGGATGATACCCCTGATAATTTGGTGCCGATACATCTCAAAATGCGTCCCCTGCAGGCAACTTCCCAGAAATTTGCCCAAGATTCTTTGTTCTGCAGTGACTTAGCTGTATTGCTGTCAATGGGGAATTTTTTGCAGAGGGCTGTGAGGTGCACATTTCTGAGAAGTGGAGTCATTAAACTTTCAGTATCTTCAGGAGAAAGTTGGATGACACCATCCAGGTTTGGGAATTTTGCTTCAGGGGTTTAATTCTATGGGACCCAAAAGGGTAGGGTCCATCTCCCACTGCCCCTGAAGTAAAAGTTCCCCAAACCGGGATGGTGTCATCCAGAGACTCTCCTGAAGATACCCTGAAAGTTTTAGGTTTACCATGGAAAATGTGCACTCCACAGCCCTCTATCAGAATTTCCCTATTGACAGCAATGCAGCTAAGTCACTGCAGAACAAAAGAATCTTGTGCAAATTCTATGCCTGCAGGGGTGCATTTGTAGATGTATATCGGTACTAATATTTTCAGTAGAATATTATATCGTCCTGATGATTCCTCCAAGTTGGGGCCAAAGTTATGGACCCTCAAAAGGGTAGCCCTCATCTCCTTAGTTCCCATTGGAAAGAATGGGAGATAGGGACACTCCCTTTGGGGTCCATAACTTTGGCCCCTAACCAAACCTCACTAGTAACTTGAGGGTATCATCAGGACAGTCTCCTGATGATACCCTGAAATTTTGGTGCTGATATGTTTAAAAATGCGCCCCCTGCAGGCCGAAACGTGAAAAAAATTCCAAAAAATAAAAACGCAATTCGGCTGGTGATCCGAATCCATGGGATTCGGATCTGTTAGGATTCGGACAGTTCAGATTCGGCCCCTCCTCGTCCGAATCCGTCCGAATCAGTGCAGATTCGGTAAAAATTCGGATTTGGACTGGCCGAATCTCCAACCCTAGTGTATGTGTGTGTATACACACACACACACAAAGCACAACTCAATTATACAAAATCTTCAGTGGTTTTAGGAAAAGCCCTCAAAACAGTTATAATTACTAATACTCAGTAAACAAAAAAAGCAAGAAAGTCCAAACAATTAATAATGGAGGACTTCTTTATCTTATCTGTTCTTCTACATAGGCTGTAGCTGCTGAAGATCTTTCTTCAACTTGGGCCTATTAAAAATCCTTCCATTGAGCTGAGGGCCTTCCTTCTCCTGTTGCAAGCCAGATCAGCTGAGGAGGGTGGGGCTCTTGCAGTTGATAATATGTAAGCCACATCTTTTAACTGCTCTTGCAGTTGATAATATGCTCTTGCAGTTGATAATATGTAAGCCACATCTTTTAAACAGTGTATTTTAAACAGGGGGTTTCTCTTTTTTTCTCCTTGTCCTAGGGCTGCTGATTGGTGGAAGCTGCTGAAGGGTGGGGCTTCTCACATTTGTAAATCTTTTCAGTTAGTGCTGAAGGGGTGGGGCTTCTCACATTTTTAAATCTTTTCAGTTAGTCTCTGGAACCAGCGGCGCGCGCCTAACGGCGCGTGCAGGTGTTTTACTAAATAAAAACATATTTTAAGGGATAGTAGAAGGTATAGAAACCTTAAGAGGGAGGCACTAATTAAAATTAGTATTTGAATATCTAAACAAAATTAGATATGAAGACAGGACGCCAGCAGGGGGATGGGGGCTTTCCAGTGTTTTGCACTGAGTGTCGCATGTATGACTATCTGCCACTAGGGCAGAAGTCGTGGTGTGCCCTCGCTGTAATGAGTTCCTGGCACTCAAGGAACATGTGCTCTCTTGAAGCCAAGGTGGCAGACCCTGGAGAAGCTGAGAGAGGCAGAGAGGGCAACAAACGCAGGCTTTCGGGACCTAGCAGCCAGGTCCCACTCCCAAGGTGACATCTCTTCAGATGTCACGGAGAATGAGAGTCTGGGTGTGACGGAGGGTGCCAGTCTGAGGTGGTGGAAGATGCCCCTTTAGATGGGACCCCTTCCTTAGCTGGTGGTCAGATATCCTCTCGACTGAGGATACCCTCGAGGTGGGGGAGCTCCTTGTAGTGGGTGATTCGATCATTAGGAATATAGAGAGTTGGGTTTGTGACAGGCGTGATGACCGCGATGGTGACTTGCCTGCCTGAGTGCGAAGGTTGCGGATGTCTCGCGTTGTCTAGATGGGCTGTTAGACAGTGCTGGGGTGGAGTCAGCAGTTGTGGTCCACATTGGTACCAATGACATTGGGAAATGTAGCCGGGAGGTTCTGGAAGCTAAATTTAGGCTGCTAGGAAAAAAGGTTAAAATCCAGGACTCCCCTAAGGTTGCATTCTCCCAATGCTACCTGTTCCACGCTGCGAGGGAGAGCTAGGCAAGCCGAGGAGATACAGGGTCTCAATGCGTGGATGAGAAGGTGGTGTAAGGCAGAGGGTTTCAGCTTTGTCAGGAACTGGGGAACCTTTTGGGATAAGGCAGGCCTGTACAAAAGGGACGGGCTTCATCTTAACCAAAGAGGAACCAGGCTGCTGGCGCTCAACGTTAAAAAAGGTGGCAGAACAGCTTTTAAACTGATCCTTGGGGCAAAGCCGACAGGAGCTGAGGTGACTTCGGTTCGGAATACAGAGTCCATGGGGATGCAGACACAGAGAGAGGTTTTTCTAAATCAACCACATACAAGCCGCAGGAGCATAGCAATGTGATAAGTGATAGTGTCTACAAAAGGCTAGAGGGCAAACACATAAATCCCAGGTTAAGGACAGAGACAGAGTATACAAGTGTCTCTATGCTAATAGTAGAAGCGCTATCTGACCTAAAATGGGGAGCTGGAGTACAGAGTTTTGAAGGAAGACATTGATATAGTGGGCATCACAGAGACATGGTGGAATGAGGAGAACCAGTGGGATGGTGTTATCCCAGGTTACAGGCTCTACAGGAAGGATAGGACAGGGCGTATTGGGGTGGGGTTGCCCTCTACGTCAAAGAGAGCATAGTGTCACATAAAATAGACAATGCAGGGGGAGCTGATTCCCCTACAGAAGCACTGTGGATATCAATACCAGGGTGAAGCCAAAAGTTTAACATTAGGAATATATTATCGACCCTGACCAAAGTGCACAAGAGGATTGTGAGATGGAAAAAAAGAAATTAGAGAGGCCAACAAAAGCAAAATGTCTGGTAATGGGCGATTTTAACTATCCCCACATAAACTGGAAAAATGCATGTTCAGGTCATAGTAAGGAGAGAACATTCCTGGATATGCTAAATGACTGTGGCTTAGGAGCAGATGGTTGTAGAACCAACCAGGGGAGATGTGATCCTAGATCTAATTCTATGTGGGACCCAGGACCTGGTGCGGGAAGTCAGTGTTGTTGAGCCGATAGGGAACAGCTTAATTTCACAATGCTGTCAGATTCAGTATCTCTGCATGCTAACAAGTGACAACTACTAATGTAGTTACATTTGCCTTCAGAAAGGGAAATTTCTCAAAGATGAGGGGGGGATAGTGCTTGGGAAGCTGAAAGGGAAAAATCAAGAGAGTCAAAAATGTCCAAGGTGCTTGGAGGTTATTTAAAACACAGTCTTAAAAGCTCAGCTGGAATGTGTTCCGCGAGGTTAGGAAAGGCAGCTCAGTCCAAAAGAAAGCCACCATGGTTAACAAGGGAGGGTGAGGTAATTATTAGGAAAAAAAAGATGTCTTGTAGAAAATGGAAGTCCAACTTAACTGATGAAGAAGAATACCAGAGAGAACACAAATGGTGGCAAAAGAGAAGCAAGTTAGCTGTAAGGGAGGCAAAAGGATTATGAGGAACGCATGGCTGCTGTAACATCAAGACAAGCAACAAACAGTTCTTCAAGTACATCAAAAGCAGGGAAGCCAGCTAGGGAAGCGGTAGGTCCGCTAGGACGCATGAAGGAACAAAAGGTGTGCTAAAAGATGACAGGGAGATTGCAGAGAAGCTGAATGAATTCTTTTCATCTGTCTTCACCCAAGAGGAGGTGAGGAAAATTCCTGCACCTGAACCAAGCTTCTTAGGATGTGAATCCGAGGAACTAGCGAAGTTAGTGGTAGACAAGGAAGAAGTTCTGGCAGCCATTGATAAACTAAATGCTACCAAATCCCCTGGCCCAGATTGCATTCATCCAAGAGTTCTTAAAGAGCTCAAGCATGAAATTGCTGATGTTCTCACATTAATATGCAACTTATCCCTGAAATCAGGCTCCATCCCTGAAGACTGGAAGATGGGCCAATGTCACACCAATCTTTAAGAAAGGGTCTAGGGGACCCGGAAATTACAGGCCAGTCAGTTTGACATCTGTTCCTGGTAAATTAGTAGAATCTATCATTAAAGATAAAAATTATTAAACATGTAGAAAAGCAAAACCTGCTGAGGAAGAGTCAGCATGGCTTTTGTAGAGGCAAGTCCTGTCTTACAAACTTACTAGAGTTCTTTGAGGGTGTAAACAGGCATGTGGATAAGGGGGAACCAGTGGACATTGTCTACTTGGATTTCCAAAAGGCTTTTGATTAAGTTCCTCACCAGAGACTGTTAAGAAAACTCAGCAATGAAGGAATAAGAGGGGAAGTCCTCCTATGGATTAAAAACTGGTTGAGGAACAGGAAACAAAGAGTGGGTATAAATGGGAAGTTCTCACAATGGAGAGATGTAGGGAGTGGTGTCCCCCAAGGATCCGTATTGGGACCAGTGCTCTTTAACCTATTCATAAATGACCTGGAAGTAGGGGTGGGTAGCGTGGTGGCCAAGTTTGCAGATGATGCCAAATTATGTAGGGTGGTAAGAACCACAAAGGATTGCGAAGAGCTCCAAGCGGACCTTGATACATTAGGTGAGTGGGCTCAGAAATGGCAAATGCAGTTCAATGTAGCCAAATGTAAAGTGATGCAAGTGAAAAAATCCAAACTTCACATACACACGTTACAGGGTCAGTGCTATCAGTCACAGACCAGGAAAGGGATTTGCATGCCTTTAGTTGATAGTTCCATGGGAATGTCAACTCAATGCATGGCAGCTGTGAAAAGGCAAACTCTATGCTGGGGATAATTAGGAAAGGAATTGAGAATAAAACTGCAAAAGATTGTCATGCCCTTATATAAAGCCGTGCAATGCGACCGCGACTTGGAGTACTGTGTTCAGTTCTGGTCAGCCACATCTCAAAAAAAGGATATCAAGAGATAGAAAAAAGTGCAGAGAAGGGCAACGAGGATGATTGAAGGATTGGAGCACCTTCCTTATGAGGAGAGGCTGCAGCGCTTGGGACTCTTAGTTTGGAGAGGAGACGTCTGAGGGGGGATATGATTGAAGTCTATAAAATTATGCATGGGGTAGAAAATGTTGACAGAGAGAAATTTTTCTCTTCACAATACTAGAACCAGGGGGCATTCATTGAAAATGCTGGGGGGAAGAATTAGGACTAATAAAAGGAAACACTTCTTCACGCAACGTGTGATTGGTGTTTGGAATATGCTGCCACAGGAGGTGGTGATGGCCACTAACCTGGATAGCTTTAAAAAGGGCTTGGACAGATTTATGGAGGAGAAGTCAATCTATGGCTACCAATCTTGATCCTCCTTGATCTCAGATTGCTAATGCCTTAGCAGACCAGGTGCTCAGGAGCAGCAGCAGCAGAAGGCCATTGCTTTCACATCCTGCATGTGAGCTCCCAAAGGCACCTGGTGGGCCACTGCGAGTAGCAGAATGCTGGACTAGATGGACTCTGGTCTGATCCAGCAGGCTAGTTCTTATGTTCTTATGTTCTAAGCAAGTTTACCCACTGCACATGCCCATTGAACTCTTATCCCCTGGGTCCTAAGTTCCAAACAAAACACAGTTACTAAAATGGCATGGGTTACATATACACCACCAGAAACCATACTTCAGATTATCTGTGGTTAATACACCAATTTGAAAAAAAATGGTTTGATGGCTGCTATCCAATCACAATGAGAGAAATGGCCTTCATTCAGTCACATTAACCACAGTTAATTTATTTCATCTTTGATTTTCCTCAATGTATGAACATTTCAGGCCTGTGGGAATCACAAGTTACTTCCCCCCAAAGTACTTTTGCTTTTACAAACTGTTGTACCCGTTTGTTTTCCAAGGTGATGAAAAGAAGTCCTGGTGAGTTTTGAGCAGGAAAGGAAAACAGTAATAGTCTGTCTTCCTGCACATACATACACAGGCTTTAGATTTCAGTTTAAATAGTTGGCTTTTGTAAAAGAAATGAACAAAACCAAAACAGGGGCAATCTAGACATGATGGAGGGTCATGTATCATTTATCCCTGAATGAACACTTCCTTGAAGCTGTTCTCTTTTAAAAAGTTCCTTTTTATCTCTTGATGATCCCAGTATAGTTTATTTATCACATTTATTTGAACTCAATAAAGTGAAGGTGCTTCAATAGTGTTTAAAACCTCTCGTGGACTGTGCCCTCACGGTCTTATTTTGCACTTCTTTTGCTTCCCATTAATTTTTGAGAACAAGGAAGGAAGTAGACGAGTGAGCAGGGGATTTTGGCAGAGCTGTTCAATTAGGGGGTTGGATTATGCTTGGTAGGTAAGGGGGATTAGGAGCAAAAGGCCTTTCCTGAGTCAGAGGAAATAGAGCTACAAACTGGAAGAAAGATTGCAAGGTTCATGAAAACAGATGAGAACAGCATCATAAAACTATCTGGAAATCGTATTGTCGAAGGCTTTCACGGCCGGAATCACTTGGGTGCTGTGTGGTTTCCGGGCTGTATGGCCGTGTTCTAGCAGCATTCTCTCCTGACGTTCAGATCCTCTGAAGATGCCAGCCACAGATGCAGGCGAAACATCAGGAGAGAATGCTGCTAGAACACGGCCATACAGCCCGGAAACCACACAGCACCCAAACTATCTGGAAATCCATTGAAAGGTGAGGCTGGGAGTTTTGAGTCATTTAAAGTATGACCCATGGGACAATGCCCAAAACCATGTTTATTGGGCAGATTATGTTTATGGCATGGTATGTCATTGCCTTCCCCACTTGTCTACACTTTACTCATTTTACAGTAACATGGATCTGCATAGCTAGAATGCAATGGGCTATGCACTACCATAAAACTGGCTGTTGGCAGGATAAGAAATTTGGAAGCTAGCAGAGAGGGATGGAGAGAAGTCTGAGCAAGTACTCTGTAATGAATCAAAACCAAGAAAGTTGGCCATAATTGGCACTTAAGCAATGTGAACAGAAGCTTGCTGACTTTCTCCCCTGTCCCCTATCCCACTGCAACCTTCTGTGCTCTCTTGCTGTGGATCATGGGATCCCTGTAGACAACTGGCAGGAGTCAGGTTCCCTTTCTACAGAAATGCCTTTCTGTCAGATAACTTGTTGCTATGTCAATAAAATGTCAAGTTGTGATGTTAAAAAAAAGATTACCAGGGTTGTAAACATGGGATCGATGCCAACTTAAAACACACAGATAAACTAGAAATATATACAAAAGCATACAGGAAAAAATATAGAGTGGCACCAAATGTCAACAAAAGAGGTACTGTCCGCCATTTCTAGCTCAAATGTATACAACCTAAGTCCAGTGACACTCACAAGAGCACTAATAGGTGACTATCCCCTCTATACTATTACCATTTGATACCACTGTTTACCTTTTTTCTTTGCCCATCTGATAACTGAGGACCTACCACACATTCGATAAAGTAAGCTCTTGTATTACAGTTCTGCTCTAATAAATGTTGCCGTCTTTTGATATGCACAAGACTCTTTTTTCCCCTATCGTAATGAAAAAGTGGACTCCAGGTAAGATATAGAATATTTCGCATTCCAAAGTTTTGTGCGTGTGTGTGTGTGTAAAGTGATGTTAAGTCACAGTCAACTTATGGCAACCCCAGCATGAGTCTTTCAAGAGACATGAAAAGCAGAGGTGGTTTGCTATTGTTTTCCTCTCCACATCATTCCTCTCCACATCATTCCATCCTGCTTAGCTTCTGATAGCTGATGAGATTGGGCTATACCATGCCACCTTCCCTCCTGTTCCAAAGTTACGACAACAACAACAACAAAATGTTTTTCTGTAAGGCTTGGCAAAGTACCTGTCTAACCACCAAGCTGTTTTGCTTTTTTAATGCAATACAGAACTTTATCCCTTTTCATTTATCATTTGTTGCAGACTGTGAAATTTGATAATACGATATTATGTAGATTGGATCAAGGTAATGCTTCTTTTCTATAAGAGAAAACAAGAACTAGATTCGGTTTAAAGAAGGAAAATACTTAAAAACACTTCTTTTCAAAGTTCCTAGGTTGCCACTGTGTGCAAAATTCAATCAGTTTTTAATTTTTCTTATTACATGCACCAGTAGTTATTGTTTCCAAATATCAGCTCACTGACAAAACAGAATCTGTCCTAAGTATTACATTTTATATTTGTATGTAAGATCTAAATTGCACAAAAGGAAAACCTTAAAAGGAGATGATAATAAGATACCTGCATTATGAGTCAACCTACGAGATAAGGAAAGAGCACATAAGATGTACTTCTGAAAAATCTGACAGAGCTTATGTAGTCAGTTATAGGGAGAACTCTGTCTCCCAGTACATAGTGCCACAGAAGGAAATGGGAATGATAGGCCCTTGCTGAAAGTCATCAAGAGGAAGGTCCAAGGACTACAACTGTGCATTCAGGTAACCCCTAATTGGGGGGGGGGGATTGTTTTCAATCCCTCAACATGGTGTCAGTTAAACTCAGCCAAATAAGTAGATCTTGAAAAATTCTCTTTGCATTCGAGGGTTTTTGTCAGCCTGACATTAAACTCCCCTCTTTTCCCCCCTCACTTGCTTTGCAGAAAGAAATGGTGGCAGGGAGAGTCTTCAGTTCCCCCACTCCCACCACCTCCCTAGTCCACGTGAACTTAGGAAGCAGTGCAGGGACAGGGGAGAAAACCAAGTGCTGGGTTCAGTGTGGCTAAGGCCAGAATTCAGCTCTTCCCTCTTTCACTTCAAAGTTCAAAGTTCAAAGACCTTTATTAGGCATTAAAACATAGCAGAACTAAGTAATCCAAATACAGTTTTACAAGATAAAACAGGTACTCCTGTTTCAAAAATGCATACATCAGAGCGAAAGAGGAGACCAGGAAATCATTTCGTAATAGTGAGCAAGAATTTGGCCACTATGTCCAGTTGCTTAGGGTTCTCTGTATTCAGAAGATAGTTGCCCTCTTTCACTTCTCAATGCCACATGGATTTGAAAAGTGCAAGTGAGGGGGGGCAGTGCTGAATTTTTGGGGTTTCACATTTAAAAACTCGTTAAATTTCAGGAAAGTCAAATAAAGCTGATATGGGATATTGTTGTTGCTGTTTTGAACATGTCCGTTTCTTTTAAACCTAGACCTAAAAAAATAGCAGAAAAAGGTGCACACTCTTACCAGGAACAGCTTCAGCCCTTTGCCTGGAAACACAGGGGAGAGACTGTGGCCGTTTCCGCATGGGCATTTAATGGTGGCCTGGAGACGGCAAAAACGCCGTCTCCAGGCCACCATTCGGCGACACTGAGAGCGCCCAGCTGCATTGCAGCCAAGCGGCCAGCATGTGAGTCAATGCCCTTGACCGCGAGAGCCGGCGTTTCCCTAGAGCGCTTGGAAGCGCTCTTGTTGGGGAAACGCCGCCTCGAAGCCGCTGCCGAGCTAACGGCAGCAGCTTCGGGACACCTCCCCCACCCGGCACTTACCTTGTCCTCTGGCCTCCGGCGCATCGCCGAGGCCTGGGGACACGCCCCCCTGCCCTGTGCCGCTGGAGCAGGCGCGCAGGGCCAGGGGGGCATGTCCCCAGGCCTCGGCGATGTGCCAGAGGCCCGGGGACATGCCTGGTTGGCCGGGTGCCGGTGCTCTGCGGCGCCGGCTGCCCGGCTCTTTCCAGGACCGTCCCATCGCCGGACCCGGTCCCAGCTCGTCGAGGTGCGGCGCCGGAAACGCCGACCGGCCGTTTTCCGCGATTCGTCGCGGAGGAAGCTTGGCCTGTGACTTAGTGATCGAGTAATTATTTGCCATGCAGAGGATTCCAAGCTAAAAGGATCAGTAGTAGGTAATGTGAAGGACCACTGCCTGACAACCATTGCTGAACTTGATAGACTGACTTGCTATAATGTACCGTCATCTAAACTGCAGAACCCAGGACTAGCAAGTCAAGTCATCAATGACATTCATGCTGGATTCTGCAATCCAGCTCTACCTATATGGAGCTGCAGATGTGGTCATAGCACCTCAATTGTTGCCTATTGGAGCCCTCTGGTAAGGGTGCCACATTCATTTACTGCTTCTGTGGTACTTATTTGAATCCGGGAGGTTCTCCCATCCTACCTTTCCTTTGACTCCTGAAATGTCTCTCATAACCACTCCTTACAAAATTAGCATCAACTTGTGAAAGCCAAGGAAGCTTTGGAATGGCATTCTATGAGGTAAAAAGGGATGAATATAAGGGTTGCCAAGTCTGGGTTGGGAAATTCCTGGCGATTTTGGAGTGGAGCCTGGGAAATCTAGAGTTTGGAACAGGGAGCGATCTCAGTCAGGTATGATGTTATACTGTCCACCTTTTAAAGCAGCTATTTCTCCAGTAGACCTGATCTCTATAACATGAAGACCAATTGTAATTCCAGGGGTTTTCCAGCGACCATCTGGAGACTGGCAACCCCAGACAATACTGTTATTGTGTATGCAAAAGTGCTTTGCTCTTTAGATTCTGGCTCTTTAGATTCTGAAAACCATTTTATTGTTTTGTTTCCCTAGTTTTTGTGCTTCACGAAGAAAAGAAGAGTGGGACAAATTGCACCCAGCTGAAAAAGAAAGAGCAACTTGAATACTGACACCATCTAAATTAACTGATTCTAAGAGTCATGCAATATACATATTGTAATAATTAACAAATACATCTTGCATAATGCATGCAGCTTAAAACTGGGCTAACTCTTAGGACAATCTTATGAAAGAGTCCACTGCTGGTCTCTCTGTAGTCTACCAAATTTGATATGAATTTCCTTGTCCAAAGATGATCTAACCTCTTGCATTTATTTTAATTCAAACATACATCACTCTTTGTCCACCCCCTCTAGTTTATCCCATTGTAAGATATTGAGAAGGAAATTGTATTTTAATGCCTCTGCCCACAAGAACCATTATGATAGCTGTTATGAGACAGGAGAGATTGCATAACTGACATTAGATGGGCGCTGAAGAGGCTTTCTCTTGGGTATGAAGAAAATAAAGCTCTTAAATTGCTATATTTTATATTAAAATGGAACAATAAAGAAATGGAGATGGCAATTCAATGAAAAATGAAGGAAAATGGAGAAGAATGCTACAAAATCAACACAAAACAACTCCTTGTTCTTTATATATGCAATTGCAAATATGTCAGAGGGCCTGGGCAATTAAAATCTAGTGCGTAATAAATACAAAATAATGTTTCTTTTTTTCCTTTTCTGTACAATTCCATATTAAAGGCAATGTCCAGACTGAAAACAGAAAGAACATAATGTAAATTCATAAGAATATTATTCCTAAATGTCTTAAAATAAATATTTCTTTACTATATGTACAGTATAGTTTTTACCCAACAAATATTTATGGTCTGGGAAGTGATTCCTACAGAGTGATATCATTTCCACCTTTGGTGGCAACCCCTTTCTACTTCTTCCCATCAGCCGGTCTAATAACCCTAGCCCACGTTCAGTATATAAACTGAACTTTGTAAAACCTCTGTCACAACATAGTTTACAATCAGAATTCTAATTAGAGTCACAACTTTTTAAGTCCATAAGGGTGTGACTAGTGCTGCCATTGTCCTGTAGCTGCCACCACTCCATTTGCTGCATTTGCTGCAACCCTCCTGCCAGTTGTCAGGCTAAGACTCCTGGCAACCCTACATGTGACTCTTTTTAGGATTGCACTGTATGTTTTCCAGTATGGGGAACATTTCAGTAAACATAGCAGGGGGGGCACTGAGCAGGGAGCCCCCTCTGCCCCAGGGAGAAGGCAGGGGCGGGGGGTGGGGGACACCGAGCAGGAAACCCCCTTTGCCCCAGGGAGAAGGCGGCTGCCTTCTCCCTGGGGCAGAGGGGGAATGATGCCAGCGCCCTGCTCTGTGCAGGGAACCCCCTCTGCCCCAGGGAAAAGGTAGCTGCCTTCTCCTTGGGGCAGAGGGGAAATGGTGGTGGCGCCCTGTTCTGTGCCGCTGGCTGCTGCATTTCTCACCCTCAACTTCTACATGAGTCAATAAGTTTTTCCAGTTTTTTGTGATAAAACTAGGTGCCTCGACTTATACTCGGGTCGACTTATACACTAGTATATACGGTAATTCTGAGAATGAGACCTGTGTGTCTGAGCTCACCCACTTATATGCAGGTGCCAGCCGGCACATGTACACGACGTGGCCCCCTTTGGCTCCATGGAAATGCGGAGCCAATCAGAGCCCGACCCCCATCTGCAATGGTGGGCCCCAGTCAAGCTGCAGCCACGCCTTGCATCATCAATAAACCCAAGCTGATACCAGAAAAAAAAGGCAGCAGCAACCTTCCCAGAGGTAGGTTGCACAGAAAACAAAAAGGAAGTGGCGGGTGGGCAAAATGGTGGGTTGGATCAGTATGACTGGGGATACCTCTCAGCAAGAAATTCCCCCTGCAAACAGAAAACTATGGGAAAACCACACTGTGAAGCAAACAGTTGCACCACAAGCAATAAGTGCAAAAAAAATTTTTGAGTTTCCGCTCTGCTCCTTTGATGCACAGATGTGTCGCATTTTTTTCTGTGTTACAAAGGGAGTTGCAAAAAGAGGAGGCCACAGCGATCAAATGGGTATAAATTAACCTTTATTATCAAAGACTTATTGTTGCTGAAGTTAATATTAACATTTGGAATGATGAATTGAATTGCATGATGGTAGTTCAGAAGCGTAATTACTTTATCAGCATGGAGCCGCAACATACAATTGGCTACGTGTCTTTTTTACTTCACAAATATTAATTTTAATTGACAGGATTTTAAATTATATTATATACGTTTAAAGATTGTCATTTTTTAATATTGTCAGCTGCTCAGAGCCTGGTTGGGAAAGGGCAGGATATATACCCAATAAAATAAATAAATAATTCACTCTATGCACTGACTTCTCAATATAAAAAACAAATAACACTCACTGTGTACATGCTACATCTTATGGAAAATTGTGGTATAATTACTGCTTTGTTCAGTGAACGTCATTTAAACTGTTGCAGTGAGATGATGAACTTATATTGATTGACCAGTCTGTCCCAACCGTACAGTAAAGACCAGAGGAAAACATATGTCGTTCTCTCTCCTTTTCCTTATATTCACTACTGTAAGGTACATTGAGAAGGAAGAAGAAGAAGAAGAAGAATAGGCTATTATAGCCCTTTTCTCTACCATAAGGATTCTCAAAGTAACTTAGAAACTCCTTCCCATCCTCTCCACATACTTTGTGAGTTATATGGGACTGAGAGAGTTCTGAGAGAACTGTGTCAGTCCCTAGGTCACCAGCATGCTTCATGTGTAGAAGAGAGGAAACAAACCGGGTTCATCAGAGTAGAGTCTGTCACCCCTGTGAAGCAGGGATCAAAACTGATTCTCCAGATTAAAGTCCAACACTTAATCACTACACCATGCTGGTTCTCTTGTCCCAAAACACTAAATAAGTTTCCCCAAACCCTCAGTAAGCTTTATAGTCGAGCCAGGATTTTAATTTGGGGATTCCCAGTATTTTTTCAACACTCTAACCACTATATAACACAGCTTGCTCCTCCTTTACACGACCTCTATAAATGAAAGTGTTTGTGCCTAATAGAAACACAGATCTCCTTAGAAAAATGTGTATTACCTTATCAAGATTCAGCACAGCACTTTCAGATAATGGTTTCTTATTAGCAAGCTGTTTCTGTGGCTTCAGCTCCAGAGATCCATGTCTAGCTTTTTATATACTTGCTATGAATAGGGCAAATTGCTATTAATCCAGATATGACCTACAACTTTAAGTCCCACTGAGTGCAGAGGGATTTATTTTTTTCAGTCAACATGCATGATTTCTGTTTGCATTTTTATATGTTAGGGTCCCAGCCTGATGAGAGAGAGGGCCTATGGGGAAACATTCTGAGGGGCACTGGGTACTTCAAAGATTCATAGAGCTGGGCATCTTTGTGTTTTGCATGCAGATTGGTTCCATAGTCAATCCCCAGCATCTTCAGTTAAAAGGTTCAAGGAGCAGATGATGGGAAGACCTTTGCCTGAGACCCAGGAGAGCTGCTGCCACTCTTAGTAGATCACACTGGCAGTGATAGGCTGCTGGTCTGATTTAGTACAAGGCAGTTTCATGTGCTCAGTTGTATTTATGTGATCTGTCTTCACTGGTTGAATCCAAACATTTTTTTCAGTGGTGAAAAAAGAGGACTCAACTTTCACCACTCAAAAAACCTATGCTGGGGATTGTGGAAAATACCAAAAAAACCCAAAAAATCAAATAATATATGAAAGCGTGGTAAATTAATCAAACCAAAGTGTATACAATTAAACAATCACTTGCATATATCAAAACATGAACACGAGTCCTCATCCCAATACAGAGAGAACCACACTAAAGAAGGACAAAAACATGTGCCAGGAGAAACATGTAGTAGTGAAGTCTATGCAAAGTCAGGATGGGTTTCTAGTTAATTGCCCATCTCATGGTTACATTTCCACATTTCTGTCGACAGACGGGACAAATCGAACCGGAGAGTCTCTAATTCAACAGGAAGTTCAACAGAAATTTTTCTCTCTTTCTCACAATACTAAAACCAGGGGGCATGCATTGAAAATGCTGGGGGGAAGAATTAGAACTAATAAAAGGAAACACTTCTTCACGCAACGTGTGATTGGTGTTTGGAATATGCTGCCACAGGAGGTGGTGATGGCCACTAACCTGGATAGCTTTAAAAGGGGCTTGGACAGATTTATGGAGGAGAAGTCGATTTATGGCTACCAATCTTGATCCTCCTTGATCTGAGATTGCAAATGCCTTAACAGACCAGGTGATTGGGAGCAACAGCCGCAGAAGGCCATTGCGTTCACATCCTACATGTGAGCTCCCAAAGGCACCTGGTGGGCCACTGCGAGTAGCAGAGAGCTGGACTAGATGGACTTTGGTCTGATCCAGCTGGCTTGTTCTTATGTTCTTATGTTCGTAAGTAAAATGTCTGGAATATGTGTGCCCATTACTGACAAGAATGAACAATGATACTGATGAAGTGGAAATGTGACCAAGAAACAGAATGTAACTCAGCTTGGAGAGGACTGTTTTATTGATTTTCTACCATGTTACCCTTCCCTTCTATTTTCTTAGTAAACTTTATTTAAGCTAGCCAGCAGCATCTGGAATTATTTACTTTGCTATTTTATATTTTTACACCAACAGATGTAGACTCGTGTTCATGTTTTGATATATGCAAGTGATTATTTAATTGTATACACTTTGGTTTGATTACACACTTTCAGAGATTATTTGGTGCTGTGTAGTTATGGTGTGGTAGACTCTGATTGTGGAAAATAAATATATGGGATGTTGCAGTAAGCTAGGAGGGGGGAATTATGATATTGAGCAAAAAAAAAATCACCTGGCCTGAACTGAATACTTTTAGTGCATGAGGGTGGATGGAGATTGAAGAACATCTTTTTCTGTCTCTTCTGGTGCTCCCAGTGGTCCTACTAGTTCAGAGAAAGTTGGTTGGAATCCAGGGGCTTCAAGTTGATCATGCCTCATTTTTAAAATCCTTCTCAATGAGATTAAGTGTCCTGATATTCAATGAGATTCAGATTCAACTTTCTGTGGATCACAGGATCTCACTTGTTTTGAAAAAAAGAACAGTCCATGAAAGGCTATTTTTATCTCACCACCCCACCTCACCCCACCCCACCCCACCCCACCCCCATACTTTCTTTTGCAAATGAACATGTGTGGCTGCAGTGAACATGTGTGGCTGCAGTGTTCTCTTCCACATTTGCTTCACTGATATATTAAGCTGTCAGTTTTCACATCTGACCACATTAGTCTTTGGGCCATATGTTGTGCCACAAAATTAGTGAGTGATGGTTTACTGCACACTGTGTTTCGTTTTTTTTTCTGAACATGCTAGGGTGCTCAAATGTTATATATACATTGGAATCTCTGCTGAGAGTGTTTGCTCATCTTTCACTGTGGTGAAGCAGATCCATAGCTATACCTTCACTTAGGAAGAGGGCTATTGGGTAGTCTATCCTCAGGGCCAATTGCTATGAGATGCTGCAAAATTTATGTCCAGAGCGTCTGATCACTTAAACAAATAGTGGACATGCCACTCCCAAATTCAGATCAGGGTTGTGGTATAAGTGTGTGTATATGTATGTGTGTGGGGGGGGCAAGGTTCCCCCCGGTCTCCTGTAATTAATTCACAGAGCTACTATTTGCCATTTTAGAAGAAACATTAATATTCTGCTACAAGACTGGTCTATTTTGACATAAACATCAACCCCATGGGATATTTTCTGAACTAGTTTTTAAAAAGGCAACAGCTGGCTAAAAGTGAAATAACCTGTAAAAATTGTAACAACACAGAAGGGAAAAATAAACCCACTACCCACTACACTAGAACAAATGTATTTAAAATCTATTTAGAAAACATACAATTGTATGAGAAAAAATATGTACCAGGGTACATGTCAATCCAACTACTGCTTGCAAGAAAACAGGACTAAAAGAAATACGAAAGGACTGAACAACAACATCCAAACTTCTCTCTGGCCGATTATGCACATAATGTGGTCTATGAAAGAAGAATGCCATAACTCCAGATTCTCTGCTTCAGATCAGAAATGACTAGGAGTGTGCATCTTCTGCATTCAGTTTAAGCAGATGGACTGAGACAGATTTCTAGAGTAAGATTTGTTGAAATAGCTGGTTCTTCACGGGATACATAGGACTTCACTATATCCTGGTTTGCACAGACGTCCATGGATTTGAGGATCAGTATATCTACTTGTCAACATGGCCAAATCTGTGAATACTTAAGCAGTAGGGCTGATTTGGCTTTTGAGGAAGACTTCAAAACACTCAACAATAAGGTGAATCGCTACCACCCAACTTGTTGGACTCACCCAGGCCCAGCTGCTTGTTTCTGCAGCCACCCTACAAAAGCTACTGTGGTTTGATAGTTAGAGTTTTAGGATATGACCTGAGAAACCTGGGTTCAAATTCACACTCTACCTCGGATGTTCTCTGCATGACTGTGGACTAATCACACATTCTCTGACTAAAGTACTTAAGAGGATTTTTTGAAGATAAACCCTCCCACTGTAGATAAAAAAGTGGGGTTTAAATTAATGAAATAAATATCTATATAACCAAAGATTAGGGAGTAGAAGACAGTTTGGTTGGTGGGAAGGAGAGAAAGAAACAGGAAAAGGTCATAATAAGGGTGTTGCCAGGAAGAGGGAAAGAGGAAATAGTATGGGATGCAGGGAAAAATGAGATCCTCACTATGCAACTGGGCCATGGCTTTATTAGGTAGAGACTGTAAGGGGGAGGGAAATAGAGACAGCTAAAGACAGGAGGACAGTTAAAGGTAGGCTGGCTGGTGGGTGGGAAGAAGAGATCCAAAAGGGGAAAAGATTATGGGCACTTTCAAGAAAGAGAAAGAGAAAATAGTGAGAGAAAGGAAAACAAGATACCGGCCACAGGTTCTTGTTGTTCATCTGCTGGGTAATAATTCTAAAGTTCAAGAATATCATCCAGCCCAGTAGCCAAAACTAGCTTGTAACTGTAGATAAATGCATCAATGGTGGAAGACTGGCAGCTGAGAGTGTTCTCAGATTGATAGTCAGCTCAAATCTGAAAAGACCAACTACATCTCCTTCTCCTTGAAGAGATATGGCTTCCTGGTTCAAGCAGAGCAGCTGCCTCTCTAATAGTCACCATGGATCCAAGCAGTATGGTTGGGGATATAAAGGAATAATTAACATGTATGGGTGAGCCCAGTGGTGTACTGAGGACATGGGGTATCCCACGGGGTACCAAAATGGTATGTGCCAGAGCCACATGCTGCCAAGCCCTGCCCTCCTCCTGGCCCTGGGGAGGGCAAAATCTGGCCTACAAAGAGGCTATGGGGGGCCTCTGTGGCAGGTAGTGGCAGCGCCCGCCTGGTCTGTCCACCACGGTGTTCTCCCTGCAGGCCGGCTTTTGCCCTCCCCAGGCTCTCCTCAGGAGCCAGCCTACAGGAAGGCTGAAGAAGGTAGGGTTCCACAGCAGGTGGTACCCCAGCACCCATCCAGCCACCCCTGAGCCCCGCTCTCTCCAGGCCTCCCTGCTGCTCCCATAAGTGTGGTGCAGGGAGCTGGGCATGGGGGCATGGGGAGGCGGTCATGCCCCTCAGATGCCATTTAGGCTTGGTATTCCACTGGGTGAGCCTCAAACTTTGATAATTCCAGTAGGTTATTTTAAAGCTGAGATATAAAATCAAATATTCGGAACATTTTTGATTCACAAATGGGGGGAAAAATCGAGAGGAACAGAAACTGATTAATTCACCCATTCCCTAGTTGGCAATAGAGATGACGAAAGAAGGAAAATTTCCTCCTCTTGGTAGCAAAAGGGCAATTTTTTTCTTCATTTGTATTTTGCCTTTCTACTCCCCTCTTCCACTGTATTCCCACAGTCCCACAACCATCTTAGGAGTACTTCCAAGTAGGAATGTCAGCCAGCAGCATTTGGGAGGAGGGAGCATTAAGGGGTGGAGTCTGTGGGAACTGACATTGTACAATGCCATGATATCACTTCCAGACATCATCATTCCTCCCTGTGTTTGCTCCTTTCAACCTGCTGATTAAGGGGAATCACTAGTGGGCAGTGGTGGGAGGGTGATGGTCAATTCATTCTTTGTCCACAAAAATATAATAGTAGGGTTGTATATTGCTCCACCACAGGACAAAGCATGCCCAGCCTTCTTTGTTGTAGAACTATGCACCTAGGTCCCAATGCCCATCTAGCCTTCTCTCTCTCCACCCCCACCCCCATTCATTTGAAAGTAAAAATACATTTTGGCATGTTGGGAACATTTTGGCCCTTGTATCAAAGTACTATGTTCAATAATACACAAAATGGTTTTGACAAAGGCAGTGTGTAAAAATGAATTATAGTTCTCATATTCATTTGGGACTATCTTCTAATGCAAAAGCATACAATTTCTCAACTACTGCACCTCAACTAACTGAACTATAATCTTTCTGTGGGACAGAGTATAGTAACACTACCTATGAGGTAGATTAGGCTGAGAGTATGGGATTGGTCCAAGCTCTCATGGTGGAGTGGGGTCTCTAGGAGGTGTAACTTTAAGGCGGGGTGTGTGCGACGCATTGGGTGCGAGTCCTTCTGGGGGCATTGTGAGGGTGTTCCAGGGGCATGGTGGGGGCATTCTAGGGCAGGATAGGGGCATTCCGGGGTGGAATGGGGGCAGAGGATGCACTTGTTCACCGGGCGCTTTTCCTCCCTGCTACACCTCTGGGTCTCCTTCATCTTAGTCTAACTGTCACATTTAGGGTTTCATTTGAGGTTATAAGGAAAGATTACTTGGTGTAGGTTAAAGAGAAAAATAAATCAATAACAAAAACAGTTGCAGCCTCCCTGAGAAACTCATCCTCTCCTCCTATGCTATGGCAGAAGTCTAACATTAGGCTAGCTAGTAGAACAAACTTAGAAGTCTCAGCTTTAATGTAAGGTTAGCATCACAAAGCAATCATAAAAATACCACAAATACAGAGAGAGAAAATGACCACTAATGGAGAAAGAACTGCAGAATGTAGTAGTGTGTATCAGGGGCAGCAGAAAAATCTGATTATTCAGTCACATGTTTTCTATATATATAAAGATGTAGCATTTTATATTAATATTGTTTAATGTAGTGTGCATGTCACTCTTCATGAATGTATACTGCTTAATGTTTATACATTCATCCATCATTTTAATCTATTTTTCCTCATCTCAAATAACATAGCCTTTAAGGGCAACTTTCTATGATTATTCAAACTAGAGATAAAATGCCATCTGAACTTAATATTCATGAACATCAAATTTTAGCATTCAGAAACTCAGCTTTCAAAAGTTCCAAGTGGTGAAATAATAGATGATGTTGAAGGGACAGAAAATTTTCAAAGAATTTTTTGAAAGCTGATCACAATTCAGTTCTTTGGAAACAGCAAGGACGCTGTAGCATGGGTCCAGTTGGATGTGCTAATAGAAAACTGGGTTGTGACAAAAAATGTGAACCACTAGAAGCTCACCTTATTTGTACACATAATTGAAACATAAAGCAAATGAAACTCCAAATAAGTAATTTCAAACAAATTGGTAATACTATTATTGTGTTTAGTATCAGAGCTTCCAGTTCTTCAGCTGGCCGCTGACCTTTCATTACAATTTGAGTCCCTCCCAGAGGCCTGGGATGTTGTAATATATTTGCCTAAGTGCCATCAAGTCACTACTGACTTATGGCAAGCCCAGCAAGGGACTTTCAAGGCAAGGGGGTTGCCATTACCTCTCTCTGGAAAGCCTTTCTTGGTGGTCCTCCATCCAAGTACCGACCCTGCTGAGCTTCTGAGATCTGAGGAGACTGGGATATAATATGATACTTTCCCTCCCTTAGAACCATTTGAATACCTGGAAATAACATACCTTCAACAGAACAAATTTAGAATAAATGTCATATCATGAAATGTATTAACATGATAACAAATGCAAATCAGGATAATTTTCTGATAAGGAACATGCGAGGGTGACCATTTTATATGCTGATATAAGCTCTTATGAGTAAATAGCTAACATAATAAAAATACAAATACATAATAAAATACAGTGGGAATCAATATCAAACCTACAAACACAAATTATTATTATTATTATTATTATTGTTGTTGTTGTTGTTGTTGTTGTTGTTGTTTCTGGTGGGGCAAGACGCTCCGTAAGCAGCGGAGCGTCGAAGTTTTGCAGTTTCTTTTCAATCCCTCGAAACTGGGCTCGAAATTGGAGGGCTTCTAAGTTCAAGTTCGCGGGCTTAGAAGAGACGGTGGCTGCGGGCTTGGGAGAGACAGAGACGGTGAGAGAGAGAGACGGTGAGAGAGAGACAGAGACGGTGAGAGAGAGACAGAGACGGTGAGAGAGAGAGACGGTGACAGAGACGGTGAGAGAGAGAGACGGTGAGAGAGAGAGCCTTCTCCATTCTCCAAGCCTGGGAGGGCGCGCTGCACAAAGCCGTGAGTCATTGCAGCCAGCCAGGACGCGCGGGAGTTTGAAACTTGAAGAGCAGCAAGCTCGGTAACGTCTCAACCCTCCCACCCCCGTAACTACGGCCCTTACCAACGCCACTGACACTCTTCAACTCAAGTGATTAGGCTTAGCTTCCCGGTTCCCCATCCCCAGGCAAGGAAGGTCATGAAAAAAAAAAAAACTGCCGCGGCTGGCCGCTTTCCCTCGATGTAGTGTGGATGTTTTGTGTTTTATGTTTTTGTGTTGTGTTTTCCTGCTTCTTTAAACATGCTACATGGAGCAAGGAGTTTTTATAGTCGGCAAGTCTTAATGCAAATTGGACTGAAATGTGAAATGGCTATTACAGACGATTTCATACGTCTTCACAATATACTGGCAGAGGCAGCTAGGACCCCGGGGGAACCCTGGATTACAATTCCTGGTAGGAGGCTGAGACGAAGGCGGGACAGAAGGAGAAAGAGAGGGTGCCGGGCTGGTGTTTTTACTAAGCTTGGAAGGTATCATTTCAAGTCTGCACTTCCAAGCATTTTTCTTACTAATGCACGATCTCTTAACAACAAAATGGATGAACTAAGGCTACAGACTGTGAAGAACAGGTTTGGCAAGAACAGCTGTGTTTTATTAATTACAGAAACCTGGCTTCACTCAAACATTCCCGATGCAGCAGTTGAGCTACCTGGCTTCACTTCTTTCTGGCAGGACAGAAGCAGTATAGATTCTGGCAAGCAGAAAGGAGGGGGATTAAGTCTCTATGTGAACAAGAGCTGGTGCACTAATGCAAGCATCACGGGGGGTCACTGCTCAAAGGATTTGGAAAGTATGACTGTTAGATGTAGACCCATATATCTGCCACGGGAGTTCAGTAAGTAAGCATTATCATTGCAGCATATGATTCACCCTGATGCTAATGCTACCATAGCTTTGAGCTCTCTGTACAACATTGTTGACAACCAGCAGAAAAAGCATCCTGATGCTGTGCTCATTATAGGAGGAGACTTTAATCATACTAATTTAAAAACAGTGCTCCCTAAACTCTACCAGCATGTTAGGTGCCCTACGAGAGGATCCAATACATTGGATAAAGTGTATACCAACATTAAGTATGCCTACAAGGTGATACAATTACCACACTTGGGTCAGTCAGACCATTTGTCACTGTTTCTAGCACCAGCATATATTCCACTTGGGAGGCGGGTGTTGCCTGTAATAAAGACTGTGAAATCCTGGCCTGATGATGCCTCTAAACTACTTCAAGATTGTTTTGAGACAACAAATTGGGATGTTTTCTACCACCCAAATCTGGAAGAGTATACCACTGCTGTTCTGAGTTATATCACCTACTGCACAGACACTCTTACTGTGGATAAGTGCATCCGGATTTACTCCAACCATAAACCCTGGATGATAAAGGAGGTTCAGCGACTTTTGCATGACAGGAATATTACTTTCAGATCTGGTGATGAGGCAAAATATAGTGCAGCGAGAGCCAGTCTCAAGAGAGGTATTCGACAAGCCAAGATGAGTTATAAGAGAAAAATTGAGGATTATTTTAATAATAACAACATGAGGCAGGTGTGGCAGGGGATTCAACAAATTACCAATCATAAACCAACCAATGGCATTTCTGTAGATGGGGATTCTTCTCTGGCAGAGGAGCTTAAATCTCACTTTTTTTGCCCGGGCTTTGAAACAGGTCTATCAGAAGGATATTTATTAACAGCCACTAGGTGATTGCAGCCTCATACCTCACTGTGGAGGAACATGAGGTGAGGCAAGCCTTTGAGGGCTGTGAATCCACAAGGATAGCTGCTGGACCGGGATGGTATCTCCCGGCCGGGTGTTAAAGGAATGCGCTTAACCAACTGGCTGGTGTTTTTACTGGGATCTTTAATCGATCTTTATCCCAGTCCACCATCCCATCTCTTGTTTGAAAGCTTCCAAATTAGCCAGTTCCACTACCAAAGAGATTTCCGCTGCTGACAATCTTCAGGATTATAGACCAGTGGCACTCACCCCCCCATCATCATGAAGTGTTTTGAAAAACTGGTCCATAGGCATATTAGTTCCGCCTTCCAGATACATTTTGATAAAACATCATGTCTTCGCATATCGGATCAATAGATCTACGGAGGACGCCATTGCCATTGGGGCCTCCACCACCTCGTTTTGACGCATCTGGAACATCAGGGGAATTATGTGCTGAATGCTCTTATGCGGACTTTAGTTCAAGATTTAATACAAGCAATCTCGCCACAAAGACTGGTGACGAAACTTGTGGATCTTGGACTCTCACATTCAATCTGTTTGTGGATTAGGGGATTCTCTTGTCTGGACGCTCCCAGGGTGTTAGACTGGGAAATCGGGTTTCCTCAGTTCTTACTCTCAATATGGGAACGCTTCTACAGGGCTGTGTGTTGAGTCCTTTACTGTTCAATTCTTTTATACATATGATCAGTAATTCTGTCTATCATAGTAAATAATTCATTATCAAATTTGCTGATGACATTAACGGTGGTGGGGCTCATCTCTGGAGGGGATGAGTCTGCCTTATCGGAATGAAGTGGACCGGACTGCTCTCATGGTGCAGGGAAAATAACCTGGTTCTTAACACTAACAAGACAAAAGGAGCCTATAGTGGACTATAGAAGGAATAGCTCAGGAAATTCAGCCCTTGGACTATAAAATGAGATCAAGTGGAGCTGGGTGGCTAGTTTTAAATTTCTAAGCAAGTTATGATTAAAGAGGACTTGACCTGGGGCGCATAGACTGTCAAGGCTGGGTGGTTAAGAAAGCCCAGCAAAGACTAAAATTCTCTGGAGACTTTGGCTAAGGTAGCCAACACCTAGATGGAAAACTTCTGGTGTCCTTTTACCGGGCTGTGCTATAGAGAGTGTCCTAACTCTACTGCATCTGTGTATGGTTCTCCAGCTGCATTGAGTGGCGAATGGCCAGGAAGGCGCTCCAAAGGGTGATCACTACTGCACAAAGGATTATCGGCTGCCCTCTTCCCTCCTTGGAAGAAATCTATAATTCCCGAAGCCTAAATAAAGCCCAAAATATTCTGAGGGACCCGTCTCATCCAGCACACTCTCTTTTTAAACTGTTACCATCTGGCAGACGATACAGGGCCCCTAGAACCAGGGGACAAAGAGGCTTAGAGACAGCTTCTACTCTAGAGCTGTGGCTATGCTAAACTCCACTGCTTCATATTGATGTATTTGGGGCTGTGTAGGGATGGGTGGAGGAAGGGGAAAGTGAGGATGATGTATGAGTCTGAAATTGTGTGCATCGAGGAATGCTGCTGTAAATTTCGTTGTGCGTGCACAATGACAATAAAATGCTTATGCTTATGCTTATGCTTATGCTTATGCTTATGCTTATGCTTATGCTTATGCTTATGCTTATGCTTATGCTTATGCTTATGCTTATGCTTATTATTATTATTATTATTATTATTATTATTATTATTATTAAAAAGATGACTGTAAAATGCAAGAGAAAAAACCTTGGGTGCCATGGAAATCGTCCATGGGCAGAAAGGGGAATAGATTTTTGGTTGCCCTCTATATTAGAGCTCAAATTTCCCTGAAGGCTAATCTTTCTAGAGTAGCAGTTCAGAAGACATTTGGGGCTGTAGCAGGATGGCAGAAGTGAGGAAAGCCATGCTCCATGAGCACACATTCTCAGCCACATGGTTTTTGTGGGGATACAAAGGAGGGGATAAGAAAGGAGGGGATAAGAAAGGAGGAGGAGTTTGGATTTATTCCTCCCCTTTCTCTCCTGTAAAAAGTCTCAAAACAGCTTATAAGCCCCTTCCCTTCTGTCCCCACAACAGATACTTTGTGAAGTAGGTGGTGCTGAGAGAGTTCACTGTGAGAGAATTATGACTAGCCTAAGGTCACCCAGCAGGCTTCATGTACAGAAGTGGAGAATCAAACTGTTAGATTTCGTTTTAGAGTCATGGATATGCCCAGTAGTGTGTGTGAGTGCAGTTTGTAGAAACTTCCCAAGACATAAATGTAAAAGGTAAAACTTACATTTATTCAACCATCTTCAGTTCACAACTTTGTTCCAAGAAAAGGTAGATAGAAAGAACCCTAGTCTAAAGAGATTACTTTCCCTACGACAAGTGGGCACAACTAATGCGCCATTACGTGTGTGGAGGTGAGAGGATGCTGCAATGGGAAAGGCCCCACTGAGCAGGCTGCCATTGACCATGCGCTCGGGTCAAAGGCTAGAGCAGAAGTGAAGCTAGCATGGGGAAGAATGGAAGTTAGTGGCCGGTCTCCTGGCCCAGACAAGGAGGGCAAACAAGAGAGGCAACATCAAAGTTAGCGTGAGATACACAGCACCCCCCAGTGTCCAGGCATGCAGAAGTCGCTTTTTCCAACACAAACTTGGTTCTCCAGATTAGAGTCCATCACTCCTAACCACTAGAAAACACTGGCTCTAGAATCTACCACTCTTTACCACTAAACCACTTTGGTTCCCTATTCAAGAGCAAGGTGGTGCATAAATTAATTAAATAAATATGTTTAATGATATGTTCAAGAGTGTTTCTCAGGTTGTTTAGCAGTATTCCTTCCTAGCCATGCATTAAAGCACAACTTGCTGTCTGCACTTGTATCATGTTCTGATCCAGCCTTCTTGGCTCTATTAGCTCCCCTGGCCCATCAATTCTCGATGCATAGCTGCTCTGCTCAGCACACAGTTGTTTAAACAATTAGGTCACTTACCAATAATACAAATAGGCCATTGGTACATGTTGTTTGGGTTTTCTCAAAATCATTACATTTTTCTTTCATTTGCTGCTACTCACATTTCCAGTGCTTCACCACCTGAAACATTGTGGGAATCCTAATCCCTCCTAGAGAAGATCTCAGAGGAAAATCAGGAAAATAATTTTCTTGCAAGAACATCAATTCCAGAAAGTATTCCACACCTTTGATCTCTTATATGATTTATGAGCTGGAGAGCAACACCTTATATTCTCTTCACTTCCATGGGCTTTTAAGAAATAAAACTTATGTGAATATAAGAGACTCATTAAATTTGTTCAAGTCTATTTGCAGCATTTCTATATTTTACTAGTTGTGCAAGTTTGTTTTAATTTCACTTCTTTTGTCAGAATATTTATTGCTGTTTGAATAAGAAATAGACATTCAGTGGATCCATATTGTGAAAAGTATCTTTTGTTATTCAACACAATTATCATTTCATTTTTCTCCGTTTATGACTTCTAGTTTCAGAATTCCCACAACTAGCTAGGTTTTTTTAAAGGATATCATTATTCAAAGTAGAAAAGAATACTAGATTTAAGTTTAATATTTCATAATATTACAGAATTGTGTTAAACATTTTAAAAAGTTAGTCATTCTAAAGAAACATTATTTTGTGAATGGAAAATAATGAAACATTGCCAGTGGGAAATATAAAGTTAAAGTGGTTTAATGCTGAAAATTACAATAAATTTAGATACAGTTTGTCACAGACTCAGGTAAGTGACATTCATGCATTTGAAAAGAAATCAAAAGAATAATTTAATATACACTGAATGTCAAACAATTGCAGCATCTGACTGCTTAAGAGTGCAGTCAATGGAGGGGGGAAGGGCAGTGGAGCCAGCATTGCCAATTCAGACAGCATAAGTGGCACCAACCCCATCAAGAGGGGCACTGAAGCCAGTAATAAGGTGCTGTGTGGCTCCGCTGTGCCCGGACATCATCACAGTTACTCCTTTGGAACTCCTCCACCACAAGAACCAATGCTGGCACTATTGGGGATATTTCTGAGAACAGAACCAACATTAGTTACTTCTTGATGTCTTTCAACCCAGAGCACCTGGGTTTGGCCATGCTGGCAGGGGCTGATGGGAACTGTAGTCCATAACATCTGGAGTGCCAACGGTTTGCCACCACGGCCCTATAGGGTACTCACGTAGCTTCATCATGAAACTTCCACATTTGATCTAGATGTCTGAGTTCCCATTTCATCTGGTGTAGCTCCTCAGTATACCAAGGAGCAAGCCACGAACAGGTGCGCACAGGACCCCGGGAAGCAACCCCGATGATGACTACACTGGACTGCCTGTGCTTGGTGCAGCTCAACTAATGAGAATTCTTATGGATTATGTGTTTGTTCCCAACTACAAACTGATTTATTCTAGAAGGTCTTTGAATATTGTCCCTTTTAAAAGGTTTGTTTGGGGTATTGTTTTTATCATCATATTTTTATTATTATTATATTTTATTATCATCTCTTAAAAAACCTTTTGTATCCATGCATGTTGTGGAAAGGTTGCACATAATTCTGCCAGCTACATAAATACACCATGCCACAGACAACTGGGGAACATTTCAACCACAGTTTCACTAGTACATAGAAGCTAGTGATGCAGCAGAGGAGACAGATAAGGCAAAAGGGAGCTCTTCTCCTCTGCTTTTGGAGCTTCAAGCTATTGATTTGTTTATACAGTTTGCTAGCGCGCGCACGCACACACACACACACACACATACAAAAGAAAAGTCTTGAGCTGATATTGTGATAAGCAAGTTTGAGAAGCAGTATACACCAAGGGGAAAAAATGAGAGACTTTTGAGAGACATGATTGTCATACTAGACAACAAAATGAGACAGAAACCTTTCAGAACTTAGTAGCCTCCTGAGAATGCTAAGTCAACTTTGGAAAGTTTACATGCTTTCAAAGAAGAGGTCCCTGGGGCCCATAATAACAAACTGAGAGGACCAAAGTACACATTCTATTTTTTAATGAGTCAAATCCATGTTCCCTAGACTAGATTTACTTTCCCTGCAACCATTTAACAGCTGTAGGAAACATCATTAGTAAAGCACATGGCAACCCAATTTGTTTCAAGACTGTGATGTGTGTGCGGGATGGAGTAGATGTGGTGTTGTGGTTGAGAGTAAGTGTAGTGGTTAAGAGCAGGTGGATTCTAAGCTGAAGGACTTGGTTTGATTCCCCACTCCTCCACCTGAGTGGCAGTGGCTTATCTGGTATACCAGATGTTTTCCCGTGCTCCTACATTCCTGCTGGATGACCTTGGGCAAGTCATAGTTCTTTGGAACTCCTTCAGCCCCACCTACTTCACAAGATGTCTGTTGTGGGGAGAGGAAGGTAAAGGAGTTTGTAAGCCACCTTGAGTCTCCTTATAGGAGAGAGAGGTGGGATATAAATCCAAACTACTGCTCCTCCTACCCTCCTCCTTTGGTGGGGCTTCTTCCCGGCACTGTTCTCCTGAGCGGTAATTGCCCCAATGGAGAGCTACTTGCATTGCTTTGTAGCTGCAAATGCTCGGAATATATCATATTCAATTTTTTTAAAAAAACTTTTTAACTTACAGTTTGGTCCAAAGATTCCTGATCTCACCATTTGAGCCATGAAGATTGGGTGGGGGAAGACTGGGGAACAACACTCCTAGGACTTGTAACAGCATCTGGTTACAGTGTTAAGTCAACACTCATTCTGTTATAGCGTGTGTTTAAATGCACAGTCCTTTGATTGAGAAACTGTAGTGCAGTATCTGCTTGTGATTACAGTTTTTTGTACCTCCCCACCATAGAGTAATAGCTTTGAGGCTGACTGGGTGGAGTTGCATTCACTTGATGGTCCATAGTAAGGTCATTCTTTTCCATGTGACACCTATGGTATGAACAGTCCAAAGGACCTTTACAGCCTGTTTGCTGTTTGTCCACCTTGCTCCAAGCTCTGAGTCTAAAACCCTCATGATCCTGGGGAAATACTTCATTGATCTGGACTTTTGGGGAGGTAATATTTGCAGAATTCTCCTTTTCCTACTTTTTGATGTGTCAAATAAAGAAATATAAACCTGAAAGAAGAGAAAGTTTGTCACCTTTTGACCATGACCCTTGGAATGCTAGTCCACCTTATGAGGGAGGTGTGACTTTCGCATTACAGTATCTTCTGTGAAATGATGCACATTAGAATTCAAGGCTAACTGTGGATAAGAAAAATGCAGTGTTAGATACTAACTTGTTAGATACTTTTTCAGGCATTTTGAACAACTTCTTTGCTTCTTTGATAGCAAATGAAAAAAAAAGTCTGAAAAATATGGCATTTTGTATTCATTACCAAAGGTTTCTCTTTTCCCATATGCATCAAAAAGCATGCTCACAGACTTATAAATGTACTGTCTGTCTTTCCAGCTTTTAGATAAATAGTTGTACAAGCATGGGAATACCTAGGCAGAAGATCTTTCTTCCATGCTTATCTTACTATGAAATATAACAGGGTGAAAGCACAGGCCTATAATAACCCTGCCCGACTTGTGATTCACCATGCTGAAGATAGCTGATCATTTATGTGGTACAGCCTGGTTGATGTTTGTAAGTCCTTTTTTTAGATTGCCCTGCACAGCCAGCAAAATTCAGAGCCTTAACAAGCCCTTGGTGAATTACAATACCCAGCTGGTGGGTTGTATCCTGACTTGGAGGTCAAGCATTCTGCAGGCCTGGAATATACAAAGAGATAAACAAAAGAAAGAATATCTGAAGGTTGCTTTACAGAGTACTAGAGATAGATATTGATCATGAGTGATTTGACATATTTTTTGAAAGCCAGTTGGGATGTGAGAAGGAAAGGAATATTAGCTGCTTCACTCCTTGGAGGAGGCGGCTGAGTGCAGTGCCAGCAATGGTGAGACAGGGTGAGGTTGTAGCTGTGGTGGCAGAGGTTGCCGACATCATAAAAAGAGTGCCCAAGATCATTAGCGCTATCTTACATCATTATACAGATGGCCACGGTATTAGGCTTGCTAAGTTGCCAGCTTTGACTAGCAAACTCTCATCCCCAGCCTCCAGTCTTGTACTGTTGCTCAGTGGTATAGCAAGAGAAAAGCTGGGTGGGGACAAGCTAATGTCATGTGATGCAGCAACGTTTCTGAGTTCATATCCAGAGATGATGTCCAGCATCACATGGCACCAGAGGCACAGATGCAATGAGGATATTTGGGGCAGCTTGCCCCGTGCACCACCATTTCAGTCACATGTTGGGGTGGGGGCAGGACATTATGGGGTGGGGCAGGGGCAGGAGGGGGCACTCAGGCAGTTCATGCCCTGGATGCAGTTCCCCCTCCCTTCATCACTGCATGGCACTCTTGCATGGTAAAAATCATTGGCCGCTTCCGCACGGCCACGCTGGGGGGTGCATCGGCAAACGGTCCCGGTAAAGGCAGGAAAGATGGCGCAGCGCTGCGCCATTGCCCAATCAATGTATCTTCCCTGTGACCTTCTGGCACGTCACCCAGGCCAGGGGACACACACCCCTGCCCTGCGTGACTGCTCTGGTGTCGCAGAGCAGCGGGGGCATGTCCCCAGGCCCGGGCGACACGCTGGGAAGGTACATCGATCGGGAAAGGGGGGGATGGCGCCTTCCAGCCGCTGTTTTCCAAAAACCTCGCTCGGGGAGCGAGGTGGGAAAATGGTGACTTCGAACAGCTCCCTAGGGACTGCTTTTTTGCCATCTCTAGGGCGCTGTAATTGGCCCATGCGGAAAGGGCCATAGAGATTTGGAACATTTCTAGGATGTCACATGATGTTGATTTCATAGTCCTTGCCTCCCCAGTGCTCTTGGGGGTAGCCAACCAGGGACTGACCACTCTTCTTGGTACAGCTGCAAGATGGTCAACTTGTACGCAAACCACAGCAGGTGTCGGAGACTCATGGTTGTTTTATACCTGCTAACACTATATTGAGTTGCTGTTAGTATGATGTTCTGGATCATTGCACATTGTATAATCTAATAAATTGAGAAAAGTGGGAGGCTGGCTTGTTTCCTGTTTACTGCTGCTAGTAGGGTACCATAGAAAAAATATGTACTGACACAGGGGAGGATCATAAATGACACTGTATTTTCCCCCATGCTGTGGCTGGGACAAGCTCTATGAAGGTGTAATGTACTCTCAAGCACATTCCCTCTTGACTTCTCTGCAACTAGATATAGTGTAGCAACATTAAAAAAATGTTGTAACTTAAGCTGCAGTCTGCTTCTCTCACAGTATACATTGCATTTGATTCAATAAGCAGGGGGTCACTCCAACATCTGCTTTGCCTAAATGCTTTAACATATGCAGAAATCAGCTCTGTCTCGGTTTGCTTGAGACAGAATTAAGCGAGTCCTCCTGGGAGCCTCAAAACTTGCATTCCTGCTGATATAGAAGGTTGTTTTCCCACCATAGTCCGCTTGGAAGTTTGACATCCTTTACAGAGGAGCAGCTAAAGAGCGTGTAAAATGATTGCAGATTTCCAACACACGCCTCGATCTTTAGCATTGTTGTGGGTACGCATGTTGCCAGTGACAAGTGGATGATGCGATGAATGTAAAACACCACGAATGCATCACACAAACCTGCTGCCTTTGTGCTGAATGATGATGGGACATGCCACTTCAGACAAGCTCTCTGAAAGCAGTGATCGAAAAGAAGAATCTTCCAATTCATTGCAATGCCAACTGTTTAATATATTTATTTACTATGAAGATATTTGTGGCTCATATCAAGACCAGGAGCAGCTCTAATAACCAAAGCTGTGTCAAATGGGATGTTGTACAACTGTGTCTTGCTCCTGTACGCCACTGCAAATCAGATAGACAGTAAACACCTTAATAAGCCAATAGTCTGACTCCATAAAAGTAATTTCAAAGCCCCTGCCCTTCAGTGCATGGCTGGTCTATGCAATGGAATGATTCCTTAACCATGCACTGAACTAATCAAGAAAAGGCAGCATATATAAATTGTCCTAATAATTCCAACCACTTTCAATGGTCAAGTTAGTTAACATATCAACTTGACCACCAGGGGAGATAATGTTATCCATTAATCCATTGGTGCCATGAGGCAGTTCCAGTGCTCCAGAATGACTTGATCGGGCCTTGCCAAAGTGGGAGCTCAGGCTGAAATGCCTGTTTACAATTTCACACAAAATGAAATACTATAACAGCATCTTTACAAGCACATAGCTGCCAATTTACCACATACGGGGGGGGGAGGGGCTGTTTTTTGGAAGAGCATTAATCACCCAAATCTATGATTTCATATTCCACCTTGCTGATGATGCCAACATCATTATAGAACACAAGAGCTTGGCTCATTTTGACACCACAGTCCTTGTCTAGAGAACTGAGTAGCCCCTGAAGTTGGACTTGCTGTCTTAAGTCATTCTTGATTTTCAGTAGATAATATAAATATTTTTAGCTAAACTGTGATACAATCATAAAGGATATACTCAGGTAGATATACAGATGGAGATGAGGAAGCAATACCATGTTTGGGCAATAAATTCATATATATATATTTTTAAAAAACTTCATTTGATTTCCTCCCCTACTCCCAGCCCTTCATTCATTCTAGATGCAAGGCACCTTCAGTGTGACCCCAGATATATTCTCCATCTACTTTGTTTCCAAATGCAGCCTCCCATCGTCCTTGACTGCTGCCCATTAACAGCACTCTCCATAAATCTTAATTGAACACAGCAGTGCATCACTGCCTCATCCTTCTGAGTTAGTGATTTAACCCTTCAGGGACCCGTCTGTACGCAGCATTATCAGGCTGAAAGTGATGGAGAGATAAGAGGAAAATTGGAGTGCTCTGGAAAGCACTGATGGTGGCAAAAAGTGCCAAGTTGCTGAGCAGTAAAATTAAGCCAGAAAAAGTATGATTAGCATGTTAATTCATAGGCCAAATTATGTATTAATGCTATCGAGGTACATTCTAAAAAAATCAGCCAGCACATTTCAACTGTAGAAATGTAACACTTCGTTTTCCTAATTGGGAAGGTATGGGGAAAAATTAGAAACAATGTTTTAGGTATTTTGCCACCACTCAAATGATCTGCATTTACATTCCCCCCTGTCATGTAGATCTGGACATAGCAAAAAACCATACATAACATTTTATTTGAAAACACTGAAATTCTGGGCAAGTCAGACAGTTACTATATCAGAATACACAGGGGGGCTATTGAAATCCACAAACACCAAGACAACTTCAACAACCAGAATCAAGGTCCAAGGGCATTCTAGGTTCATGGACAATGAACTCCACCCAGACACAGGATCTGCATTCACTAATACTGCTGCTAGTGCAGGGAATGCAACTGCAAATATGAATGTAAATGGACTCAAAAGCGCACCCACAATACAATGCAGTCCACCACACCTTTGCATAGGAAGTTCCACCCAAACACTTACTGATTGGTTCCCCACCCTGGGACATGGACAATATATACCCCACTAAACATTCCCTTCTCACTGGACACAGTGTGTAACACACTTCTCTCTGTGATATACCTCTGAAGATGCCAGCCACAGATGCAGGCAAAATGTTAGGAACAAGATCTACCAGACCACAGCCACACAGCCCAGAAACCCTACAACAATTAAGTGATATGAAATTTGCATCTATGATATGTAACCACGGATAACATATTTATACATGCCAATTATTATCTGATGTTGTAGTTGTCAGGTAAGAAACATGCATGCATGAAATGCCCCTTACTAAATAATTATAAGGGCTGCAAATACAAAGATCACGGGTATGATCTTATGCTGAATGTTGATCATAAATGACCTTCCATAATAAAGAAATGTTTCCGATCAGACAGTGCTGGGGATATCAGTCTCAAATCTTTCTTCTGTGTTGCATGTCTACTAATTCTTTTGTAAATCTTGACAACTACTTCTGGGTGAAGGAACAAAACTTTGAGTGCATAAGGGACCCATTAAATCGACCTGGAAAGGCACTGGCCACTGGATGCTGCTGTTGCACCACAGAACTATGCCAGAAAGCTCATTAAGCCAGCTGTAAATTCCAACAAGGCACCAACACAAAAGTTCAGAAGTGATTGTTTCAGGTGTTTTGCTTGTCTCTAATTACTTCTAATCATGCTGCGACAGATGCCAGATTCTCACTTTTTCCCAGTAACTGCAGTTTGTCCACATTTCTCTGTCATTTTGAATTCCCAAGCTTCAAATAAGTCCCACCTCGGAGATTTCAAAATCTGATGCCTTATTCCATAAAGGGAAGTTCCATTCTTAATATGCAAGGGAGGAACTGTTGATGTCTTCCAATTTCCATTTTGTAACTTTCTAAAAGTGAAATGGTGCATTTAATCATGGAATAGAATGATGCTTACAGCTGTTTACAGAATGTTTTTTTAAAAAAACCCAAAACATAAGACTTGGTAAGCCCTGTAACCATTCTATCAACATACCATTTTTAAACTGTGGAAATTTGGTGCAAATTGACCATTGTATGGGAATAGACCATTGTGTTGGAATAGCAGTTTTTGATATATAGTCACTCTGGGAGCTGGGATAGTAGAATGAAACCATTTAATATATGGGAGCAATGTGAGCTAATCAAGAGGGTCATGAAGTCACCCATTTCTGGCCATGAAGCTCATCATAACAATGTGAAGAAATGTTATAGGTGCTTTGGAGACAAAAGGGCTTCATTTTTGTTTAGAGGTCCAAGACTAGGTTTCAGAGAGAAGTTTGGCTTCTGATTGAATCCCCCCCCCCAAATAACCACATTAAAATATAACCAACAAGACTGTGGAGAGGGGTCAACAACATGTGGTTGAAATGAAATGAATAAACGTATTGCCTTGAGACCATTGCTCTCTGCTGTTCACCACTGGCTGCTAACCCTACGGCCTTGAGATCACTGTATTTCTTAACCAAGTTAAATGAGTATGATAGAGCCACACCTTGTTTAAATTGCATGATCCTGAAGGCTCAGTACTGGAGAAAGTACCTCCATTAGAAGATGGACTATGTGGAATCCAAACCCAGGGGCAGGTCTGAAAAAGGCTGGGAAATGTGACTATTCCAAAAACATATGTCTGTGGCTCAATTTTATTAATTTGTTAATGTTAAAGATTTATATATTACAAGCAGGGGGCCTGCAAATGATTTGCAGGGAACCTCTTATCCCCCAAATTTTCTATTTTCCTTCCTTGAAAGTCCCAATAATCTTTCCCCTTTTCCTGATGCTTTCTCTAATTTCCACCTACTAGTTAACTAACTGCCCCCTGCATCTTCAGGTTTCCCTCCATCTCTTCCTGGTAGACTCTCCCTGAGAAAATTTTTTTACAGATGCAGCCACTGGACCATGCAAACCCAAGTGTGCCAGGCCAGATGTTGAGCGAGGCCCAATTATGTGTTAGAAAAAATGCAAGGACTTGTGGAGGAAACTCTCTTTTCCCTGTATCTCCTCCCTCACCTGGTTTCTTTCTTTGCTCCTGGCAACCCCCACATTCTCACCTTTTATGTTTCCTTATCTCCTTCTCCCTCCAACCTTTCATCCCCCCCTGGTCTTCATTTATAGTTATTATTCATTTACTGAATTATACCTCCACCTTTTCTCCCAATGGGAATAAAGACAGCTTCTAATATTGGAGAAAATGTTAACCACATATTTTTTGTAAAGACTTGAGATCTCTCTGCAGACTTAAGAATTTTATACGGTTTGTTGTGTCTTCTCTGTCCATGACCCCAGGTTTTAGGTTTAAGTGTCCACAGATGGAGCTTTGTTGAGAATTATTTACATTGATGATTTTATCATGTGTTACCTTGTGAGAAGATTCTCTGGATTCATGGTACATACATCTAAATCAATTAATCATTACATTTAAGAAGTTAATAAGTAAGATCCATGACCCATACCTGTTCCCCCCTAATAAGATTAACTAACATTTGGGTAAGATCTATGAACAAGTTCCATCCATGCTAGATAGTTTTTGTGGTGGACTATGCTTCCGCGTGTGGTAGCACTTCAGTATGTGCAATATCATTGTTTTTCATTGATCAAAGGATCTCAGCCTTGATAAATGATTGAGCTTCCTATACTGGAAAAAAATGTTTTGAGTCTCTGTGAAATAGTCTATGTTGTTTCATTCACGTTAATGAAATTGCAACCATCAAGAAATAAATGCATTTGTGAACAGGACCACAGATTCAATTATGACACAGTATTGTGCCTTGAGTGCAAAGCTGAAGAACTGTCAGAATACCCTAATCTATTGCTAAAGACTGGCTGCAATTTAGCGTGGCCACCATTGGTGCCCAGAAAAGGACACAGTGAAGAGGCCCTACCATGCTGGCCCCTTAGAAGGGAAGAATGCTGGAGGCAGCCACGCCCAGGAGGGGCAAGATGTCCTGATTCAGCATGGCGTCCTGACAACATTAAGAGGGACTGGCCGGGAGCCTCTATAAGGCATTGCCCTGGGCCCCTCCTTTCCAAGCATGGTGGCAACAAGTTTACCACCCACCTCTCCCCTGTTAGTCAATATTAATGCATGTGTTTGCTGTCATATCCAGGCAGGTGGGTTGCACATGGGAACTGATCGGATGGTGAGGGGAGCTGAAGATTTGCCCTCTTTGGTGGCATCTCATTAAGAGGTTTGGGGTGGAGCAAGCCGTAAGGCAGGATGCTCAGGCAGGGGCTACTGAGGATTGCGCCCCTGAGCAGTAAAACGGTTCCTTTGGCCCAGCTGAGTTCCACAATTGCTGCACTTTGCAAAAATGGATATCCAGCATGAATACCCAGCTGACTTTCACGGTTTGCTGCCAAGGACATAGGTAAGGGGGGGGGGGTTCCCCAGTTTCAACCCCCATTACATGTCCAAAGCCCTGCCCCCTTCATCCCCCTGCCCCTCTCCTCCTCCCCTGCCCCCCCTCTGGCCAGGCTCCCAGCCGGCAGTCCCTTCTGCCCTCCCTCTGGGGAGAAGAGACTGCAGTCCCTGGCCTTGGAGACCTGTTTTTATAAGCACTGAGTCCAGGGGCGGGGCTTAGGGATGGGGTCACGCCTCCCCAAGCCCCACCCCCTGGCCTCAGTGCTTAAAAAGCAGCTCTTTGAGGCTGGGGACAGCAGTCTCTTGTAGCATCCCCAGAGGGGAGGGCAGAAGGGACTGCCCACTGCCGGCTCAGCCAGTGGGGGGCATGGGGGGTGCAGGGGCAGAGCCAGGCAGGAGCAGATCTGTCTACAGGTGGGGGCTGCCAGGGGTGGAACTGAGGGGGTGGGCCTTGGGGAGGTGTAGCCATGCCCCCAGGGGTGAGTGGGGGCATGGCCTCACCCCCTGAGCCCCACCCCCCCAACCCACCCCATAAAAAACATAAACCTACATCACTGTTTGCTGTGCAAGGTTAACGGTTTCCTCCAACAGGTGGGTTGGAGGAAGGCTTCACTGGGGGACAGCACTCGGGCTGCCCAGTGTACAGATTAGATCCCAAGCTGTGCCTCTTGCTTCTTTTCAACCTTTACCAATAAAACAGTTTGACTATGGCCAAAAATTTTTTACCGAACAGACAAGAGTGTTATGTCGTTATTGTGGGTTCGGAGCTCTGAGCAGTAACAGTCCTGCACTCGAGTGGCAAATCCACACTCTGTAAAATACACACACCAATCGAAACTTACCATTTTTTCCCTTTTGCACTGAATCTCTACACTGGGCAGCTTGCTGTGAGCAGAATCTGTATTCTGTGTACCGCTTAGTTTGGCTGAGACACTTTACCTGATAAGGCTCCTGCAGTTATATGTTGTCTAAAATTGCTTTCAAATCAAAGAAGTACAAGTTTCACTCTGAAAGTATTTGCAAAGTTTCGGTCAGATAAGAGCTGATGATCACTTATAGACAATAACCAAACAGCATGATGTGTCATTTGTAATAGTCACCAGTTATAATCATGATATGTCACTTGATCAAGTACCTTTTTTATTGCCATTTTATTCTGCTCCCCTTTTCCAACTCCTTTTTTTTTCAGTTTCACCTAATATTATTGAAGGGACAAAACCACTGGTGATGCTGGCAACTGAGACAGATGGGTGATTTCTGTCTTACAAATGCTTCCATTGGAGGGGCCACAATTTAGTGGCAAAGCTGCATTGTAACATGGCTTATTTTATTTTGCTGTCAATTCACAGTGCACTTAAAGTGACTGCATAGTGTTTTCAAGGCGAGACGTGTTCAGAGATGGTTTATCATTGCTTGCCTAGACTTCCTTGGTAGTTTTTCAACCTAGTGGTGACCAGGGCTGACCCTGTATAACTTCCAAGAACTGATGACAGTGGGTAACTTGGGGCATCCATAACATCTCCAATTAAAAGGTCTTTGAGAGCAGGTGTTGAGAAAAAAATTTCCTCTGTCTGAGTTCCTAAGGAATGGTTGTCCCTCAGAGTAGATAGTACTTAGCTAGATGGACTAACTGCACAATCCAAAATCTGCACTGGAAGTGGTGTGACCCATGTACTGTATCTCGGCAGCTGGCACCTCCACAGCTCCATGACACCTAAATTAGGAAGTTTGCCCCCACAACATCCCTTCTGCATCACTGGGGCTGTGCAGAAATGAAGGAGGTATTCTGAAAGTGTTCCCAGTTTTGACCCAGAAATCCTTTTTTTTTTTTTTTGTGGTGCAGACTTATGCCACCAAAAAAAAAATCCTGAAAATAGGCTTCCCCAGGAGGGAAAAGAATGGTTTTTTCTTGTCCCTTGACACCTGTGCCACTGATTGTCTCTTTGGAGGCAGTACCATGGAACCATCTCTGGTCACTGCTCTACCACCCCACTCTTTGCATTGGGCTGCAATGATCTTTATAATGTCCATATGTTCTACAGTTGCACTTACATCAAATGTATGCATCTGTCACTCATGTTTATCTCGCACCCTTTCTCTAAGCATAATCATGGCCTTATTGTATTGGAGGTCAGAAGTAAATTGGACTGTTGTGATATATTCTGTACTGAGTCCTTTTTAAAAAAGAGTTTGGAAACTGGAACTGATGAAAAATGTGACGACTAGATTTTAAGGATAGAGAGAAGCTTGGACCAACAAATGACCATATTAAAACATCCTCACTAGCTTCCAAGCCCAGTTCAAAGTGCTGAATTTGACCTTTGAAGCAGCTGAATGGTCTGGTTCTACCAAGGACTACCTCCTATTCAGACCTTCCTTCATTAGAGGATCCAATTAAAATCCTCAAATGAATAATCATATTCAAAGCTTCCTTCATTAAGAAGATCGGCTTCATGTACCATGTGATATGCATGAAGCTTGTAGCATATGTATTTAATTCATTGATGCTTCATTGATTTCTCCCCAAAGGAAACCACAAACAGCTTACATCATTCCCCTTGCCTCAATTTTATTCTCATCAGAGGATTAGGTTACCCTGACAGCATGTGACTGACTGAAGCTAAAATAACTAAATTGAAATGAAACTATTTCACTTTGATCACATCATGAGAAGACAGGACAAACAGGAAAAGACAAGAATGCTGGGGAAAGTTGAAGGCAGGAGGAAAAGGGAAAGACCTAATATGATATGGACTGACTCAATAAGTTATGGCCCTCAATTTGCATAACGTGAGCAAAGCTGTTAATGATAGGATATTTTGGAGGTCACTAATTCACAGAGCCATCATAAGTCAAAAGCAATTTGACAGAACATAAAATATGTGACTGGCCCAAGATCACCCAACAAACTTCCATATTTCCATTTGAACCTGGATCTCCCAGACCCTAGTCTGAGATTCCAATTACTATACCATACTCTACTATGCCCAAATATCTGTTTGGGATAAATGTGCCCTCTAGCTGCCAATTTAAATATCTGCAGATCAGAAGTACACTTGGTATGTAGGCAAGTGAGGGCTGGTGAAATTTATTGGGGAATCCTATCTCTCCCCTCCCAGTTTTGGCTCCAGGTCTCCCTACCCCCCAGCCTCACTGTCTTATTGACTCACCCAGAGCTACTCAAAGTGAGCACAGTGAGGTCACCTCCCCCCACCAGCTCCACTCTCTTGCTGGCTCTCCCGACATTGATCCAGGCCAGTGCGGTAAGGCCTCTTCCTCCCCTCACAGCTCTGCTCTTTTGCCATCTTGCCTGGGTCTCTGCAGCAACAACTGATTAAAAAATTCAGGGGGATTTAAACTCCCTGTTTGTTTGTTTTTCATTTCAGATTTTTCTGCAGTCCCAGGGGGTCTTCTGAGTCTGCGGAAAAACTTGTTGGGATGAGTGTGTCCCGTACCTGCAGATTTAAGTATCCACAGACAAGCAGCTCACTTCAGAAGTAGATATGCAAATTATGATGTACAATGGATGAAAGAGAGGAGAAAGTACAAACAGGTAGCAATGGAATTGGCCTCGTGGCTTTGCGGGACTTGTGTGATGCAGGAAGCAAAACAGCATTTCTGCAAAGCCTGCTAGTGTTGTTATCTGGTAGTTCCCTTAATCAATCATGTGACCATATCTAAACAAGTTTCACCTCACCAGACATTGTTGTTTCAACTCTTCTTGGAGCTGAGTGACAATTCAATCAGCATCAGCTTGGGAACATACTGTTTGAACAATGTCAAGTTTCTGTAAGTGCTGGCTGCTTTGCAAGTATCTTCGTTTTGCCATATGTGCCATTTTTGTATCATCTTATCAATGATTAAGGTATAGAGTGTGAATTATCTGAAGAGGTGCCTATAAAGAGGTGAACAGGCTGTAAAACTGCTGTGGTAAGAGGGAAAATGGTTGCTTTTAAATATCTGGTAACAGGGAAGGATTGTAAGGGGTAAGACTGATTTAAGAATACCAAACATTGCAGGCCCAAGTCCATTTGTACTGATCTGACAGAGCCTATGGGGAACAGCCTAAAAATGAGTGCATGCAATCTTTTAAAAAAAGAAGCCTAAATTCTATCAGTCAGCTGTCTGACAGGAATATGAAGGTGGACCACAATAAGCTCTCCATACTACTTTACAGGTAGTAGGTCAGAAGATTTTGGTATCCTAGATCAAATTCATTTATGTGTGTTTAATGCACCTCTACCTTGTTTAATGCACAAAATGTGACACCCATAGCAAAATAAAAACTCATGCAGAAAGAAACAATACTCAGATTAGTTGACAGTGCTAACAGTAGGCTGGTCCATTATAACTCTAAAAGCCATCAAATAAGATGGGAAATAATAATTCAATTTTAAATCCATTTCTGTTAGCCATTGGTTATAGCAGAAAGAAGAACAGACAGGAAAGGCAGAGAGAAAGAGGCTTAAATTCCTTCATAACAACCATAAAAAACAGTTGACAATATGGAATTTGACAAAAGGAGTGTGACATTTTGACAACATGAAAAGCAGAGTGATAACCAAGATGTTATTTTCTGATGCTCATTTGCTAATGAGAACAATGTTGTTTTCATCCATTGCATATTTATCAGATTCAGTGCCAGGTAAATGGGTGGGGGGAAGGGGGTGGTGGGGGTGGTTCACCATTCAAATTCTAACACAAGGGCATCCCTTTCCTTGTTTATCATCCACTTCATTTTAGACAACGGAGATAGCCAGAGACATCTCCAAAAATGTTCATAATTGCTGAGCAGTTTAATTTTGGGAAAGTGGCACATGAGATACCTAGGGATCTTATGAGCAATGTCTATCCATGCTGATGTCCATCTTCCTAAGGACAGATCTTGTTTTTGTACATATTCCCCTAGTTTCATCAGGACAGTTTTGACAACCTTGTCTGTCATTGATCAAGATTAAATTATAGCTCATGAGTGAATTCCATAAATGGATGACCTTGTCCAATCTTTATAGGCATAACTAACAATGAACATTTTTAACTGACACTCCCACTGGTTTCAACAGGACAATTGAAAGCACATGCTTAAGAACATAAGAACATAAGAACTAGCCTGCTGGATCAGACAAGAGTCCATCTAGTCCAGCACTCTGCTACTCGCAGTGGCCCACCAGGTGCCTTTGGGAGCTCACATGCAGGATGTGAAAGCAATGGTCTTCTGTTGCTGCTGCTCCTGAGCACCTGGTCTGCTAAGGCATTTGCAATCTGAGATCAAGGAGGATCAAGATTGGTAGCCATAGATAGACTTCTCCTCCATAAATCTGTCCAAGCCCCTTTTAAAGCTATCCAGGTTAGTGGCCATCACCACCTCCTGTGGCAGCATATTCCAAACACCAATCACACGTTGTGTAAAGAAGTGTTTCCTTTTATTAGTTCTAATTCTTCCCCCCAGCATTTTCAATGAATGCCCCCTGGTTCTAGTATTGTGAGAAAGAGAGAAAAATTTCTCTCTGTCAACATTTTCTACCCCATGCATAATTTTATAGACTTCAATCATATCCCCCCTCAGACGTCTCCTCTCCAAACTAAAGAGTCCCAAACGCTGCAGCCTCTCCTCATAAGGAAGGTGCTCCAATCCTTCAATCATCCTCGTTGCCCTTCTCTGCACTTTTTCTATCTCTTCGACATCCTTTTTGAGATGTGGCGACCAGAACTGAACACAGTACTCCAAATGCGGTCACACCACGGCTTTATATAAGGGCTTACCTATTCCATTGGAGTAAAAGGGTTTAAAAGGATTTAATATGGCAAGATTGACCCCTAGCTTTATACTTGTTTCCTATTTGTGTCCTGGAAAACGCATTACTTAAATCAGAAGTTATTGCAATTATGAATAAAAGGGCATGGACTTTTCAAACTAAACTATGCATGATAGGAAATTGCTAAAAGGGAGAAAAAACTCTCAGAAACTGAATTGTAATTGTAATGTTGGACCATCAAAGTTTGAACTATTATTAAAAGATGAGACCATGGTTTGTTGAAAACCTTACAAGAAATTTTACACAATAATGAAGGAACCCTTTTAAAATATGTGTATATGCACATTTAATGCAGTGGAAAATATATTCACAAATTGATTTTCTGTAATTAGCAATGAAAGCCTTTGGAAATAATACAAAAAGTTGTATTTAAAAAAATAAATCACATCTATATAGCCATACACTGAATCGTATGTCTTTTTTATCACATTTTCTGTAAGATATGGGGAGGGACTATTAAAATGACTAGATAACAGCTGTAATAAGTCACCAAAATTAAGATATTAGACTGGGAAACAGAGTAATGATACAGAGAAAGAGAGTGTGATGCATGTATTCAATAAACTCAAAGTTGGGAAACTGTAGTCTTTATTAGATAAAACAATAAAATTATGCCTATTTTAGCAATGAGGATGTCAAAATAAATATTTTGACTTAAACTTTTCCAACTGGAATCATGATTACTACAATTTGATGCTACCTTTTGTTCTTTATAACTCTTCAAATCTAACTTTCTCATTAAACATTTGTCTGAAACACATTAGGCTGAATACACAGCTCACTTTCTATCAGTGGAAGGGCACTTCTGATAGTGGAAATGGTTAAAGTTTTCTCCCATTTTCCCCAGGTGGATATACCCACATAGCACTGTTTGTAGGGGACTCCCGAACTCCAAGGCAGTGTTTGGGGTAGGGTAATTTTATGTGTATTTTTGCCTGAAAAAAGTGCATGCCCAGGACCCCTGGACATGCACTTTTTTCAGGCAAAAATACACATAAAATCCATCACAGAAAAGATACACAAGAAGACCAAGAGTCATCTCTGGTGGCTCCAATGTGATGAACAACCTAAAGAGTTTGAGTAAATAGTCATGTGCTACATACATCATGTAGGACATGTACTACTTGTTCAGTCTTTCCACACAGTAAGTTCTCTGCTTCCCAGGTAATTGCCAATTGTAACGTAAAAGGGGCTTATTATACTGCGCTGCCACCAATGTAACGTAAAGGGGGGACACCACCCTGACTGGGGAACACAGACACAGACAGAAAGAAACACTGGAACAGATTTTAAATGAACAAAACTGAGAATGTTTATTTATGGCTTGAAAGAGGCTTCTCAGGTGATTTGAGAGGTTTCAAAAGCTTGTCGGTTACAGAATAAGTTTGTCTTAAGCTTAGCGGTTGCAGAAGGAAAAAACTTATTTCTTGGAGATGTTACCTCACAGATAGGTTGGAGATTCGACAGTCCAAATCCGAATTTTACCGAATCTGCATCGATTCGACGGGACCTGGAAGAGCAGGGCCGAATCTGAGCTGTCCGATCTCTACCAGATCCGAATCCATGGGATTCGGATTACCAGCCTTGTTCGGTGTTTTTTATTTTTTGGTGTTTTTTTTCACATTTCGGCCTGCAGGGGAGACATTTTAACATATCAGCACACCACAGGGTATCATCAGGAGACTGTCCTGATGATACCCTCCAAGTTTGGTGTATTTGTTTAGGGGCCAAAGCAGGACCCCTCAAAAGTGGTGTCCCTATCCCCATTCTTTCCAATGGGAACTAAGGAGATGAGGGCTACCCTTTTGAGGGTCCATGGCCCCTGAACCAAACTGCACCAAACTTTGGAGGGTATCATCAGGACAGTCTCCTGATGATTACTGAAATATTGGTACCGATTCATCTACAAATGCACCCTTGCATTCTTCAGAAGTATTAAGATTTGTTCTGCAGTGACTTAGTTGCATTATTATCAATAGGGAATTTTTTGAGGGTTGTGGGAGTGCACATTTTTCATGGTAAACTCATCAGGGTATTCTCTGGATGACACCATTCAGGGCTTTGGGAACTTTACTTCAGGGAAGTGATGGGCCCTCACCTTGGGGTCCCATAGAATTAAAACCCCTGAAGCAAAATTCCCCAAACCTGAATGGTGTCATCCAGAGACTCTCCTGAAGATATCTTCTGAAAGTTTTGCATCATACCTTCAGAAATGTGCGCACCCTCACAGCCCTCTTACCAGAAATTCCCATTGACAGCAATACATCTAAGTCACTGCAGAACAAAGAATCTGGGCAAATTTCTGAGGGTGCCTGCAGGGGACGCATTTGAGATGTATTAAGACTAAATTATCAGGGCATCACTCAGGTGACTGTCCTGATGTTTGCCACTGCCTTGGTGCAGTTTGGTTCAGGGGTATGACCCTCGTGGGTGCAACTATCCCCCCACTGTTTCCAATGGGAGCTGATAGGGATGGGGGCTACACCTTTGAGAGTCCATAACTTTGGCTCCCCTGACTGAAACTGGCACCAAACTTTGGGGGTCTCATCATGACAGTCTCCCTTGATGTTACCCTTGAAAAGTTTGGTGTCACTCAGTTTAAAATGCTGAGCTATGCAGTTTCACCGCCACTCACTCCAGCAGGCTTCATGTGCAGGAGCCGTGAAACATGAAACCGGAATTTTTTAAAGCTAGTGGCACCAAATTTAGTCAGGAGATCATCCTGATGACACCCCCAAGTTTGGTGCAGCTTCTGGTCTAGGGGGGGGGCAAAGTTATGGACCCTCGGGGGCCTCTATCCCCCATTGCTCTTCCAATGACAGCTAAGGAGATGGTGGCTACTCATTTTGAGGGTCCATAACTTTGGCCCCTAAACCAAACTGCACCAAGCATGGGGTGTCATCAGGACAGTCTCCTGATGATACCCTGATATTTGCTGATATGTCTAAAATGTGCTCCCTGTGCAGGCACCCCCAAAAAATTTGCCCAAGGTTCTTTTTTCTGCAGTGACTTCTGCATTGCTGTCAATGTGGAATTTCTGGTGGAGGGCTGTGGGGTGCACATTTATCAAGGTACAGTCACAAAATGTTCAGTATCTTCAGGACTTTGGATAATAATCCAGGTTTGAGAAACTTTGCTTATGGGGGCAGTGGGAGATGGACCCTACCCATAACATCTAAAACCCCGAAGCAACGGTCACTTCAAACCTGGATGGTGTCAGTCATGAAGAGACTCTCCTGAAGACACCCTGAAAGTTTTGTGGGTTTACCATGAGAAATGTGCACTCCACAGCCCCCCACAGAAATTTCCTATTGGCTGCAATGGAGCCAGCCAGCCACTACAGAGCACAGAATCTGGGGAAATTTGTTTGGGTGACTGTGGGGGGTGCAGTTTTAGAGCTACTGTCTCAAAAATTTCGGGCATCATAAAATGTACTGTCTCTATGATATCTTCAAAGCTTGGTGAGCTTGTTCAGGGGTCCAACGTTATGGACCTTCAAAAGTGTAGCCCCATCTCCTGTTAGCTTCCATTGGAAACAATGGGGATGGGGTACCCCTTTGAGGGTCAACAATAACTTTGCCCCTGAACCAAACTGCACCAAATCCTCTGGGGAGAATCATCAGGACAGTCTCCAGATGATATCCTTGAAATTCCTGGTGCCGCTAGCTTTAAAATTGCGTCCCCTGCAGGCCAAAACGTGTAAAAACACCCAAAATTCAAAAAAATAATAAACGGACCCGAATTTTTCGGATTTACCCGAATTTTCGGGTATATCTGAATTGGCTATGATTCGGATTCGGGCATACAAATCATTTTATGCCCCAAAATACCCAAATCCGAATTTTACCGAATTTTTTTAGTATTGACCAATCCTGCTCACAGACACTAGATGGTCTCTGTTCCACACACCCCTTTCTCGTTCATATACCCCAAGTCTAAGTCTGGTAGGACTGGCACACACTAGCCACCTACCCTATCAGTCCCCTACTCGGGCCTAAAATGCCCCCTTTCGGACTGGACTTCTGGTGACTGGGTTTAGAACAGGGGACGGACAGACTATGTCTGGGCAGGCTAGCTGCCAGGCACCTGAGTGGCGGTTCACACTCCACCAAGACTCAGGGCCTTCCACACACACTCCCTCAAGCTTCCTCAACTTGAGTCAGAAATCCTTCTCTGTCAGAGCTGACAGACTGCCCAACTCTGCTCTGCTCTCTGACAGCCTCTGATCAGAACTGAACTCCACTCTCCGTGCTGTAAGCCCCCTGGCTCCCCCTAGCTTTTTCCCAATGTTACTGGACCTTTTTCAACCAATCAGATTGGTTCTCTACTTGTGGAGCCTTTTTCTCTTTTTCTGGCTGTTGCTAAGGCCTTCTCCCTTTGGCCTGCTGTACACCAGCCCTTCAGGGTGGGGCAAGTTCGTTACACCAATCATGGTCAATCATCTAATGTTGAGGTCATGTCCTGTTCCCTGATAGCAAGCAAGAAGCCAGTCATAGCTGACTGGATGCATCCAAGTGAATTTGCATAATTTATGACATGATCACATCATTAGATGGTATTATTGCTGCCACTACTCCCATCTATATATCTGACAGTGCTTTCAATTTTGAAATACATTATTTTTTGAAAAAAATGGAGAATTTTGAATTGAGACTTATTACCTCCCCCCAGGTCATGTGATTCTGGGTGGGAACAGCAGCTAGCCCAGGCTCATGACTGGGGGAGGGGAGCACTCATTTAATGACTAGAAGCTCTTCAAATGTTAACTAAAATGTTCTGCACCAGGCATACACAAGTGCAGCCCACATGTGCCTGTACGGAGGACCACTAGATGAACAAACAGTTATGGTAAGCAATGCTGCTTACATTTAGTAGTGGGATGGTTTTTTGTGCTGAAAAAGCCCACCTCAACTTATACGCGAGTGAGGTGTATTTAAAAAAATATTTTAGGGTTTTTACTTTGTCGGCCGCCAGGGTGCACAGTTTTTAGGCTAGCGGCACCAAAATGATACCAGCCAGGTTTGGTAAAGTTTGGTTCAGGGGGCCCAAAGTTATGGACCCCCAAAGGGGGTGCCCCCATCCCCCATTGTTTCAAATGGGAGCTAATAGTAGATGGGGCTACATTTTGAGGGTTCATAACTTTGGACCCCTTGAACCAAACTTCACTAAACCTGGAAGGTATCATCAGGAGGGTCTCCTAAAGATACTCTGGAATGTTGGTACTGCTAACATAAATATTCCTCCCCTGACAGGCACCCTCAAATTTTCCCCAGATTCTCCCTTTAAATCAGCTCCCCACCACCACCTTCTGAGTGGATTTAAAGGGAGAATCAGGGCTTACAGAGCTAGGTTACTGTTGTTCTTTGAAATAAATATTCAAAAACATTTAACCTACTGATGCCTTAATTAATGTAATTTTATTGGTATCTATTTTGACTTTTGAAATTTACCAGTAGCTGCTGCATTTCCCACCCTTGACTTATAAGCGAGTCAATAAGTTTTCCCAGTTTTTTGTGGTAAAATTAGGTGCCTCGACTTATATGCGGGTCGACTTATACACGAGTATATACGGTATTCTTTATTATTTACACCACAGTCTGTGGACATTCATGTGGCTTTTTCATTGTCACTAACATTTATCACTGTTAGCTCAGCCAATGATGCAAATTCAACTTCACTCCCATGGTTTGAATTGAATTATTCAGGTATATAATGCTTATGGCTCTGGGCTCAATTGCTGCAGATGGTGAGACCTTTCTCCGCTCCAATAAACACACAACAACGACAGGCTGGAAAAGGAATGGGCCGCAGCCCAGTTTATTAAATATTATCAATAACATGATAAACTTGAACTATGTACAATTGAAGCTGGGCGGCAAACGGGACGCACATCACATCCCAATCTCCATTGGGACTGACGGGAAGGGAAGCCCCAGAGATATCACTCCGGCTTCCACCCTTCCCGCCTATGCTGAGGAGACGGGCACCGGCTAAGCCCGTGGCCGCCTATCGGCTGGTCCTCCTCCCATGCTTGCTGGTGTGTCGGGCAACGGCTAAGCCTCGGCCGCCTATTGGCCGGCCCCATCCCCACTCCCTGGGGTGTCGGGCAGCAGCCCGGGCTGCCGGGCTGCCAGCCTACCCGCCCCACCCCCCGGCCCTTCCACAGGGCACAAGCCTGGGAGAACCAGCCGGAAGGCTCGTTTTCTCCCCAGATGTGCAATCCCGTTGTCAAACCCGCCACGAACTGCCCCTCTTGCAGCTCCCCTCCCAAGCTTCTCAAGCCTGAGCCTGTCTGGTCCGTACTAAACGGAGGAGGGTGTACCGGACCGATTGCAACCACAGGTCCATGCCCCACCGGGACAGGCAGACGCCATCCGGCTCAAACAGTTCTGCGTTGTCCCGGGTGATTTCTGCGTGGTCCGCCACTGCTCCCCCAAGGGAGAGCACCACCTTGGCGGTCACCTTGTTGACCTTCCTGCAAGCCCTGTCCACGGCCGTGGGGTCCACCGCTCCCCTCCAGTGCACCCGCTGCAGGAGCTCAGACCAAACCAAGGTCATACCGGGCCGGTGCCTGGCCAGGCTCCGAAGCGTGGTGGCCACCGCCCAACGAAGTTCAAGGCCCGACCTGGCCGGGAGATCCTCCTCCCCCAGGTGGACAGCTAAAATATCCGGGGTGGCCAATTGGAAAAAGTACTCGATGAGCTTGGTCTCCAGCTCATGCCAAAGCATATGCCCCTGCCCCAGCCAAGTAATCCTCACGTGAGCCGCAAGTCCGAGATAATGACCCCAGTCAGATGAGCAAGCGTAGTCCCCAGCTCTGTTGACAACGCTGTGCCCCATGACCCACACCTGTCGAGAAACAGTCTGCGGCGTCCCAGGAGGCACTGTGAAGGGAATCAACAAGTCAAGTGGGGGAGAATATAAGCCCGAAATGCACCCGACCGCCACCTACCCAAGGTGCGGATGTCCTCCTGGGCCCTGCCCTCCTGTGCCGCGGTTGTGGCAGCCCCTATTCTGAAGGAGTGCAGGCCGAACTTGGCGGCTGGCAACCCTGCCCGGGTCAAGCATGCCCTGAAGACCTCAAGCATCTGAAACCTGGTGAGGGGGGACCCGTCCTCATGCACCAAAAGCATGACACCCTGCCTGGGCCTGTGCCGGAGCCAGGTGGTGAGGGAAGCGAGGGGGCAGGTGGCGTCGCCCGGCAGGACCGGCATGGTGACCCAGCCACCGCGACCTTCCTGATCGGTTTTGGAGTGGGCAAGCCACACGTAGACCATGTCCCCAGACAGGACGAGGTGGTGCCTTTGTAGCGCAGTGCTGGACGGCCGGTCCTTGGTGGGGGCGACTAGCTCCCCAGGCCTGAAAGCCCCGTGATGGGCCAGGTGGAAGGCGGCTGCAAAGAGCAAGCGCTGGTAGCGTGAAGCGCATACCTGCCGCAGCTCCCCGGTGACTGCCTGTAGCACCTCCCTGGTGATGGGGCGCCTGAGGTTCCTCTGCCTGGGGCCCACCCGCCGCCAACTCGCCACCAGCCGGCGGACTACAAATGCTTTGGTCACGTCCGGGAAGCCCGAAATCCTACAATAAAATGCAATGCCCGCCAGTTGCACCCCCATGGTGCGTGGGTGCATGCCCCGCCCATAGAGTTGAACCAAATACTCAAGTAGGAGGCCTGTGTCCACCCCGCCGCGGACAGGGCGCTCGACGTTCGCTGCGTAGCTCAGGAAGTCGCGCACGGCTCTGTCGTACTGCCTACACGTGGCCGGTGCCAGCGAATTCAAAACACCTGTGATGACGGTTCGCTGCCAAAGTTCCACAGGGACGCCGGCACTGTTGCCGGGAACAGCTCTGCCTCGGGGGCCAGGCGCTGGAATCGATCCACCTGCTGGCGATCTAAGGCGTCAGCGATCTCATTATTGTAAACCTGGAACGAAAGCAGCTTTAAAAGAAATGTTATAGGTAAGGCAGGTAAGGATTTGCTCGACTGCCTGTTCACCACGTGCACCACAGCCTGGTTATCGCACCAAAAGAGCACCCTTTTATTAAGCCAGCGATCGTGCCAGATGTGCACCGCCACCAAGATGGGAAACAGTTCCAGAAAAGTGAGGTCCCTGGTGATACCCACAGCATGCCAGGCTGGAGGCCAGAGGCCCTGCGCCCACTGACCATGGAAGTACACACCAAAACCAAAGGCCCCGGAGGCATCAGAGTGCACCTGCAGCTCCAGGCCAGGTTCCACAGATGTCTGCCACAAGGAGATGCCGTTGAAGCCTTGGAGGAAGGACAGCCAGACCTGCAGGTCTTCTTTCAGGCCCCGGGTGACCCTGATGTGGTGGTCAGGGGACCTGAAGCCGGACAATGACCTCGCCAGCCGGGAGCAGAATGCCCTGCCTGGTGCCACCACCCTGCAGGCGAAATTGAGGTGGCCCAGTAAGGACTGCACTAGGCGCACCCTGCATTTTCGCAGGGGCAAAACGGATTGCAGCAGGTTGGTCAGGGCAACAAGCTTGTCTCTGGGGAGTGAAGATGTGCCCCGGACCGTGTCTAGGTGGATGCCCAGGTAGCTGAGGGCAGTTGTAGGGCCCTCCGTCTTGTTGGGAGCCAGAGGAACCCCCAGCTCAGCAGCCAGCATCTGGAAAGCCTGCAGGGCGACTTCGCATTCCCTGGTGCCCTGCCTGCCAATGAACAGGAAGTCATCTAAGTAGTGGAGGTCCTGAAGTCCTTTAAGGAGTGACACAGTAAGTGTGGCTCGTGATCCTTTCCTTGATCCAAATGCTTCAGGGAAAGTTAGATGCCTTTCTGGACCCAAGAACAGGATGTACAGACACTGTTCCACTGTTTTTTCTTGGGCAGAGCAGGGTAAGAGATCTCAAACCTCACATGGCAGCCGTGTGTGACATGTACTTCAAAGGTAGCCTCACCCAGCATGCCAGTCAGTTTACTGGCTGAAGAAATGAGCACTTTCTATGGGTTTGGCATTTGCAGAACAAGAGGGGCACACTGTTTTCAGGACAGGAGAAGGAGAGGAAAGCAGCTCTGCTGCGTCAACACCCCCCCCCAAACTTCTTTTGGGCAGGGTCCTCCATTGCCCACTCCTGAGAGGGCCATGGGGATGGAGGCCATTAAGAGGCACTAGTGTGCAAGGTGTGTGAGATGACTTCAATAGATGCAATGGTGAAGTAGTGGGTCACCAGCCCGGAGGGCACTTTCTGCCCGAAGGCCCATTCCAGGAAGGTGCTGAAGGCCTCGAAGGCAGCACAGGCAATGGAGCAGCCCATGGGCATAACCTTGTCCACATACCACCTGCCCTGAAAATGGATGCCCAGCAGCTCGAAATCTAACGGGGAAATGGGCAAGAGCCGAAAGGCAGACTGAATGTCGCATTTTGCTAGGGAGGCACCTAGGCCAGCCTGCCTGATGAAATTGATGGCCTCGTCCAGGGTGGCATACCAGACTTTACAAAGCTCAGGGTCTATGAAATCGTTCACTGAATGGCCCTGGGGGTGGGAGAGGTGTTGTATTAACCGGAACTCCCCCGGGGTCTTCTTAGGCACTACACCGATGGGGGAGACCCTGAGGTTGGGAAGAGGCGAGTGGCTGTAAGGGCCAGCAATTCGACCGGCTCTAACTTCTTTTTCTAGCTTATCAGCCACCACGCCAGGGTGATCGTGAACAGATTGCAAGTTGCTTGCCTGGTAGGCCTTCCTGGGGCCTAGATAGGGAATTCTGAAACCTGTTGAGAAGCCATCTCCCAGCAGGCGTGCCACGCGCCTGTCCGGGTAACGCTGCAGCCAGTCAAGCAGCACCCCCACCCGGATGGGTGTGGGGGCCAAGGACTGCAGCTGGGAAGGGGGTTCATTGCTTCCGGGAGGCGGCAGCGCTGCCCTGGCCGCCAGCATCCTTATGGGAGGGCCCGGCGCCAGGGGACCGGGCCTGCTGAAAGGGGGAGCGGCCAGATGGCTTTGGGCAGCCCACTCTGCTGTGGTTCCCATGGCAATTGGAGCAGACGTGCTCGTACTTGCACTTAGGCCGCTGGCAAGCGCCTCTATTGAATTCCCAACAGGTCCCCTTGGCCGCCACCCGCCCTTGTTGGGTCCTGGTGGGCCTCTCTGAGGAGGGGGGTTCCGCGGCCCCTTTCATGGCCGGCTGGACCACAACCATCCACGTTTGGTCGTGTATGAGATCCCAGTGGAAGCGGCTCTTGTGGGAAGCGTTCCTGTGAATGGCCTCGTCGTAGGCTATGGCTGCGGTTTCCCCGGCCAGGGCCCGGGCCCGCAGCACATGCGCCATATGGGCCGCCAAGTGCCAGGCCCGCTGGGGGTAAGCGGCCAAGATGAGGGCCAGGTATTCAGTAAAACCCAGCAACCAGTTATTGAAAGTCGTCTCGGCCGCCACAGGGTCCTTCGATTTCTTGTCAGCCCTCCCGCCGGACAAACCATGTTCCCCCTCCCTCCTCAGACATCTGAATATGTCCACATAATACCCATCGAGCGCCCGCTCCCGGAGCTTCCTGGGGAGATGGGATCCGGGAGGGTTGCCATTGTCGTCGGGAGCCAAGCCAGTAGGTGGCGCCTCCGAACCCCCAAGGCGCCTGCGCTTCGCGAGCCAAGGGGGGAGGGCAGGCACCTGCTCGCCCTGGTACCAGAACTCCCCACTAGCCTGCATATCATTGTCCTTGGTGGACTCACCCGATGACGAAGAGCTGGGAGACTGTCTGGAGGAACAGGAGCGCCGCGATGACCGCTTCTTCCTCCTGCCCTCCCGCTCGGAGGGGCTGACGGACGCGTCCACCGACGTGGATGCGCTCACCGGGGGTGATAGCTGGAGGTCCTCCGCTGGTCCGCCCACAGTGCCCGCCTGCGCCGCGCCGGCAGCCGCCGACGCGGGGGGCTCGGACCCTTCTGCACCGCAGGGGGTCCCAGAATCCACAGACGCCCCGCCGAGGGCCTGGGAGAGATGCAGCAGCGTGTCTGCCAAGTTTTGAACCAGGGTGGGGTCGGGAGCCGGATCGCTGGCAAGCCCGGGCCGGGCGGAAACCGGCCCGGAGCCTGCAGGTGCTGCAAGGAGAGCCTCCCCAGCCGAGGAGGACTGCTCCACCGGACCCACCGGCCTGCCCCTGCTGATAGGGGATAAGCCCAAGGCCGCAGCGGCAGCCGCCTGCACAGCAGCGCCGATCCGACCAACCACGGGGCCCGCGTCCGACGCCCCAGGGCCAGTCTGTGCCCGGACCCTGTTGAGGAGGGCTCGGGCTCTGCCCGAAGGTGGCAACCCCTCCAAGGGGAGCTCTCTGCTCTTCGCCCGCTTTGGACCCATCGCCAAAGACAAGACCTGGCCGGCGACTAAGAGAAAAGAAGGGAAAGCAGAAAGGATAGAACAAGAGAAGTGTAGAAGTGAAGTGAAAATAAGAAGAGAAGCGAAAGTAAGTGGAAGAATGGCCGTGCCCGGTCTCCCTCCTGGCCTTATGCAAGACTCAGACCACACCACCACGCCTTGCTGAGTCTGCGCCCAGGGGAAGAGGCAGCCCCGGACTGGGAGAGGCATTCTTATATACCTTGAGCTCCTCCCGCCTTTACCGGCTGGGAGCCAATCATTGCACCAGCTTTGCAGCATGCCGCCAAGCCATGCATGCACGTTATTTTTGCTCCTTGGCTCACCCCGGCAGCAATGGCTGCCCCCGGTTATTCAGTTGCAGCTTTTTTTATGTACACCTATGAAACTGGATAACAGTCTTTCATACTAAAATTATTATAGATAGGCGGCTGAGAGATATTTTAATGCAAGTTTGTCAGTAATGACCATTTGGTTTTAGACCGTAAAAACAGTACAAAGGCAATAGTGATAAATTAGCTCAGATATCAGCACGACACTTGAAAAATGCTTTGCAGCAAACAAAGGTTTTAAATTGCACTATACTGAGACACTATACTGTGACACCAAAGATAAAGGGGAGTAGCTAAGAAAATGATAACCTCCTCAACATTTTGTTCTTAGCTCTACTTCAAAATATGAATACAAATGCATCTGTGAATTCAATTAACACATCTGCTCCTGATCTTATTCTACAGGCGATCTAGCAACAGTCAAGAGAAGCTACCTCAGAAAAGGTAGCAGTCTCGTTTACCTTGGGAACCTTGAGCTTAGTCCCACTTTTGTCCAGGAAGCAGGCAGGGCAAGACAGAAATTGACATCATGAGGGAATATAATTTTTGAGGGGTTGAGACATGATATGCAGTCATAAAGAGGATGCAAATGCAATTTGACAAGAATTCAAATCAACATCCAATGGATTTTACTCTTTGTCACAATATATTAGAAATATTCTAGTAAATAGACAACCATGGATTTAGCTTGGCTAGTTATGTAAGTGCTTTGTGGTACTTTCTGTATGTCTCTATATTTTGGTAATGGAAAGATAAAAGGCTAGAAATGTCTGAACTTGGCAACGGTTGAGGATCTTAAATCCATCACAGAGGGACAAACCAATTTATTAATCTACTGAAGCTAAAATCAAAGTCATATCAAAATCAACCAACCACATCAAAACCAATATACAGAAACTAAATAAAATACTGTTATACACTGGTGTGTTTCTACAAGTCTAATAAGGGATATCTGATGGCCAAGCCTGGTCACAAATAGATTTTAAAAATCTTTGTCTTTTATTCTAATTGCCATCCAATTTTTTGCTCAGATTACCTGAGGGACAATTTTCAGCCATCTACCACTGCTGTGGCAGATTCCCACTTTGCTTTCCATCACATTTCAAGGAGAAAGTGAGAAGACGCATGAAAGGTTCTCTTCATTCTGTATGTATGAATGACAGAACTTCACCCCATAATTTCCTTAGCTTTTCCATTCTTTCTCGTCCATTTCAAAGATCAGATTTATGTACTTGACCACACACTGAGAACCATTTTTGTTTGATGAGCCACTTAGATTCTCCCATCTTTTGGGATTTCTACAGGAAGCTCATAGATCTATCCAACATATCCCTACATTTAGGAGAGATACCATCTCAGAAATGTGCACAATACCTTTACCAATGATAGTTGATCCATCAAGATACAATTCTTGATGCATTTGGTATTTCCTAAATAGAAACCAGAGGGATTGTTTTATACAAGAAGAATTGCCATGCAAAGTATTTTGATGACATCATCTTCAACTTTGTTATCTTGAATTCATGCAATGATAGTTCTAAGCTTTGATATATTGTTCCAGAGGGAAGGCATATGGTAGGCAGATATTTTCCAGTAAACTTTGAGTCTTGATTCCTTTTTTTTTTCTTCAGGCTTTGACAAGAAATAGCACCAGCATTACAGAATCATCATTTTAAATAAATATAATGAGCAAATTGGGTCCAGTTTAAGACTATCAGTGAATGGAAATCAATTACAAAAGTGCAGCTTTTCCTTTTGAATGATGTTTCCCATAAGCTTGAACTAAACCAGGAAACCAAGCAATTAAGTGCAACATATCTCAAGGTAACACTGGGACTGTGTGTTAACTATTTATGCCTTTTTATTACTTACATATTCCAACTGTCAAAATGGCAATCTGACTTTAAAGATATCTTCCTCAAGATAGGCCTTTATTAGTAAATGCTTTGTAAATGTTAAGATATTCCTAAAAACGAATCAGGTGTGTGTGCGTGCATGTGTGTGTGTGTAAAGTTATGAAAAAAGATTTTAAAAAAGAAATTAGGGATGTGAAGACCGAATTTTCCTAATCAAGATCTGCAACTACCAGATGAGCTTTAATTCTCATATTAAAGAATCCAGCATGACCTATTTCTCATTTTTAACATATCCTTAACAAATCTTTGCCAAACAAAGCTTTATCTTTTGAGCAGAATAGTGATCCCACCCCTAGCTTGTATTTGTTACCTGAAATGGTAGGGTCTGTCCCTTTTAGAGTGGGGAATTAGTGGAGCAGACATTACTTTATGAGAGAGAGTAACCATGGAACTTTTCTATCAGGCCCTTTCCGCATGGGCCAGAAACAGAGCCCTAGGGATGGCAAAAACGCCGTCCCCAGGGAGCTGTTTGCATAGGGGGCACAGCTGCTGCGCAGCCACGCCACCCTTGTGCCTCCCGGCCCGGTCGCTTGAAGCTTGGCCGTTTTCTGACCTGCGCTTCCCTAGCGAAGTTTTTGGGAAAGCGGTGACTTGGCGACCCCGGCTGCCTGATGCTGCAACGGCAGTGGCTCAAAGGCACCCTTTCTCCCCCCTTTTCACTGTCCACCTACCGTTTCTGTGGCCATCCAGCGTGTCGCCGAGGCCTGGGGACATGCCCCCCTGCCCTGCGACACCAGAGCAGTCGCGCAGGGCAGGGGGGGCATGTCCCCAGGCCTCGGCGACGTGCCGGACAGCCACAGAAACGCCAGGTCGACCGGGCGACGGTGCTCCGAGGCGCAGTCTTCCCGGTTGTTTCTGGAGACACGTTAGATGCGAGGAAACGGTCCCAGAGGAACAGAGTCGGTGTCGTAATGCGCGTAACCCAACCCCCATCGTCGTAACAAATCTTGCGGAAATGGCCTCAGAGTTTATGGGGGTGAGTTTCTGTAAGAAATCCACAAGACTCAAAGAAGAAAACATTTAAAACTTTTTATTGACTGAGTAAAATAATAAACGTACACATGTTCAAATAAAAAACATAAACAACGAGAGTATTCAAACATTCCTAGGATGTAGATAGAGTTGAGGAATAGGCATGTAATACATCAGGGCATTGCAGGAAATGTAATAATTACCTTTTCCTGAAGAAGGAGAGACAGAGTCCAATGGCCTGTGTGGGCTTCAAAAAACTGTGAAAGCAGTACTGGGAACAATGCAACTAGACAGAAGAGTCCAGAAAATACTGAACAAAGACAATGCGTCCAAACCAGGGCAGTTCAGAACACACTGGGCCCTGTCAAGAGACACTGAATATGGACTGCAGGGTAAGCAGGCTAGTTATAGAAAAAAATGCCCCTCTAGCAATGTTAAGAGAGCTAATCTTTCTTAAACAATGAACGTCCTTGTCCTTCAGGAGGGGATCTTTGGTTTAACAACTCAAGCCAGGGAGTGTCCAGCAACTGATTAGATTTAGTGTGGAAGTGATGAAATCATAGTTCCAGGATTTTTCCAGTTCAAAGTGAGGTGGCCATTCCCATAAGTAAGGCAGGAAAAGAATGATAGAATTAACAAGGTAAAGAATAGTTGATGGATAGCTTTGACTGTATTGGACTAGACTGACTTCAGCATTTTTTTTTTTTTTGCAAACAGGAAACCAGGTGTGCCTGGGTCTCAGGGGTGGGACAATTTCTCAGGAAAAATCAGTTGTTTTCTTACAATGGATTGTCAGAAAACAGCTGCAGGAAGGGCCTGCCTGGCTGGTATGCATATGAAATGAGGGATTGAGGAACTTGTCCATACAAATCCTTTTTCCTATAGGCAACACAGTACAGGGCAGGAGATACCATCCATTTTAACCTGCATTGTCAGGGCACCTTCATGGAGGACTGGTAGAGCACTGCTTCCAGGTTAATAATAGTGCCCCTGCCTCACCATGGGTCAGTTTAGTAATATATTGTTCATCAAAACAAGGTTGGATTTTTACTGTGTGCTTAAGCTTCTTGTGGTGTTTCAAATTAACTTTCATATTATACTACCAGGGTTAGATTCAAATCTATGATGATTTACATTATTGATGGCAGCCCAGCACTGCAATGTTAATTGGATTCATACCCAAGCCATTGGTGTTTATAGATTCAATAACTCTGCAGCCATAGTGATGCCATGAGAGTTTTATATTTTACTTTGAAAAATACACATGAAGTTAATTGCTAAGCGTGACTAATCAATATCACCTAAGGTAACTGTGAACTCTTCTGTCTTGAACGAATTAATCACCACTGAGAGCCTCTCTCTTTTTTCATTTCTATTTCTCTGGAGGATGTGAGCCAGCGGACACACTAATAGATGTGTCTTCAAACTCTTCCTCTTCTTCATGTTTTTGAATCATGTTCTGATGGATGCCCCTGAAACATCCTCATTTTTAGTGCAACAACATTACTAAGTTTATGGGGTGGTTTGCCATTGCCTTTCCCAGTCATTTACACTTTACCCCCAGCAAGCTGAGTACTCATTTTACTGACCTCAGAAGGATGGATGACCTGGCTAACTGAACCCAACTTCCATCAGGATCAAACTCATGAGCAGAGTTTTGACTGCAGCACTGAAGCTTACCACACTGTGCCACAGGGCTCCTAACAGGTTGAATCAGACCAAATTTAAAAGGCTCTAGACCAGGGGTCCCCAAACTTTTTAAACAGGGGGCCAGTTCACTGTCCCTCAGACTGTTGGAGGGCCGGACTAAAAAAAACTGTGAACGAATTCCCATGCACAAATGATTGTAAAATGTTTGATTTCACCTTTCAGCCTTTCTGTCATGGTCTATTTTTAGAACAGTAACCAAAGTATGTCAAGTACAGGGTGGGCTCCAAATATTGTTGGGGAGGCTGTGGAATACCTTCCCCTGTAAAAAAAAGCAGAACTTTCCCAATGAAACATTCCATCTAACCCAGGATCAGGTATCTTCCTGGGTTCTTTCCTCCCTAGCAGCCAGCGAGCAATTTGCCAGCCTGGCTGATGCCAATGGGAGTGAGGCGGAACAGAAAGCCTGAGAGCAACACATGGAGTAGCTGAGAGGGAAGGGCGGAGCAGATGTTGCCACATGTAAGGTTTCCAACTCTGGGTCAGAAAATTCATGGAGATTTAGGGGTGCCATCATGTAATTGCAATCAACAGCCGTTGGAGCTGGTTCCTCCTCTCCCTCGAGCCCACACTGCACATGAATGGAGCCATCGCCGCCATGCCTGGCGGGCCGGATAAATGCCTTCAGGGGGCCACATTTGGCCCCTGGGCCATAGTTTGGGGACCCCTGCTCTAGACTAAAAAGTTTTGTGTATACACCTTGTAAAGTGAGTGTAATGGCTATCTTTTGTGACTGATAACATTTCTCCCAAGATCCCCACACTGAGGGGCTCAGATGAGGAAATGAATGAGATCTGGGACATCTGACCTTGCTCCCATACACCCAGGAGTCGGGGGTCAGCGTGTTCTGCTTTGCTCTCTTTCCACATCTTATGATGGCACCAGTGAAGCCAGCACCTACTTCCTGGGCATCACTCTGCTCTTCCCACCAGCTCCCAATATACTGCTGCCCAGTTCTGTAGCTATTACCGGGCGGGGCGGTGGGGGGCATCCCCTGGATATGTGCCATTGGCATCATGTGGGAGGCGGAAAATTTCAGCACATATATATGCTAAAGTAATATATGTGCTGAAGTACTTATCATAATCTATTTTCCCTTTTGTATGTTGTGATGGTTTGAGGTGGCAGGTGTGGGGACTAAAATATTTTGGTGGGGAAACTCCTATAGCCCAGTAGCATGTATTGCTGTTGGAATAAACTATCTCCTCACATCACACTTTCCTGTCACAACACCAAGCATATCAGTGAAAGAAGCCAAAACAATCTTTATTTATTGATCTGCCAATGCTTGGTATAATTTACTGCCAGCTCTCCTGATGTGATGGTATTCCTGAGGTACCCTCTCTTTTGCCTTGGTGAAACCCAGTCATAGCTTTTTCTGTTCTTATACCAAGGAAAAGAACAGAGGCTGGACACGGGGGCGTGCGTCGTGCGAACGGTCCTGGGGGGTGCAGACATTCCTGAGAATGTCTGGCCAAAGCTCTTATAAACTACCAATTGTCAACAGGTTAAAAGGCTAGGCAAGGTCCCTCCCTTTACAGAGTCTTTGTGAATCCTCTGTTCAGTCTGATTGGTATTAGCTTTATTTTAATCCCTTCTGTAGTTACCAGAACTGGAAGACAGCTCAGAAAGAATATATACGGATGGAGTGCACCACCTGTTCTGTTTCTGGAAATACAACTGGTATTTTCAAAATATAAACAGAAATATGTAGAAAATAAATGGTATTTGTAAATATATACACTATACAAATATGCTAGTCTGAAATCCAGGGCTAGCTGAAGAGGCACATGTACCCCTCATCCTGTGCATGTTGACTTGAGGATAAAGCCCACTGAATTCAACTCACTTCTGAGTAGACATCCCTTACAACTGAGCAGTTGGCACACCAGAATGATTCATTTCCTGTAGGAACATTTGGATTCAAACATGATCTTCAATGGCCTACTGTTCCAGAAGAGCTGTGGAGTAAGTGTCAGCTGTCTTCATAATCCTTCTTGAATAACAAGTATGATAAGACTCAATTCCAAGTTGCAAAGTTCAGCAGCATCTCCAGAACATGGCTGAACCCAAGCTGATGTGCTAGGAGGTGAAACACTTGATCCTGCAAGTATTTCATACATATAACACACAATGTGAGATGGCCAATTGATATGTGCAACTAACAACCTGCAGAACACCCTCTTGAGTCACTGCTTGCTGGTTTGCTGGCATGCAGATTCTACATGCAAACTGGTCAGCTTACATGAAAAGTGCATTATCTGTGATAGTTTGTGCCTGTGACATTGACAGTTTTAATGCAGAGCTATACCCTTCTAGGCACACTGACTTCAATAAACTTAGAATCATGTAATTCTGCTTAGGATGGCTCTGCTGGGCAAGTCACTATCATGTCTGTTTTGACACTACTTTGCTGAAAATCTAGATCGACCTCCCCAGTAGAAATGTTGTCAGTTATTTTGAATGCTTTGGGGAGGATGGGCCAATGGTGTGATAATATGCTGGGGAGGATGGGCCAATGGTGTGATAATATACTATGATCACTTGATAATGTACCATTGTAAATAATCACCAGGCTGGATCCAACTTTCTTTTTCAAAACATCTGCTACAGCTCTTGAACAAATGGAAATGTAAGGAAAAAAGATGATGGTAACCCCTGGTGCAATATCAAACTTACTATATCTCCACTTTCTTTTTTTGTTTGTGCAAGATTTTGTGCAACTAGTTTCTGGTCACTGTGATACAGAGGAAAGAAAGCACTAGGTGTTGCACAAAATCTGAAGCATGTGGACTGTGCTAAGTCTACTTATTGCTTGTGCATTTCTAGATCCAAGCCAGTGGTTACAAAGTGCATGGGTAGCGAGCAAGATAAGTATATATTCCTGTGTGTAAGCATGTATATAGACAGAACTGTATGCTTTTAAACAAAACTGTGAAACTTCAGATGAAGAAAAGGAGAATGTAACTGTATTATGCATTGGATCTAATCTCTTGGAACTCTTGAGATTAAATGTAAATCTCATGATAATGTGTCTAATTACTCGGCTTATCTTTCTATAGCCTGAAAATCTCTACAGGAAACTTACTGATTATTAATTAAACTATGAAAATCAACCTTTTAATTTGTTAGGTTTTTATCTGTCAGCAAAGAATCCTGAGCTTGAAAGCTCAATTATATGGGATTTTTTAAAAAGAGTAATGTTTACAAAGTATCAACTTTATGTCTGAGAACAAATCTAAAATGAGCCACTTAAAAGTAGAATAAATCCCCCAATCGCCAAAACTAAAATTACACTGTTTTACGGTCTTTATGTAAGTTACTATTAGATAGCAGAGAAAAGAAGAATTGCACTTCTGGTAAACATAATGAAAATATTTCAGGAATAGGTGGCAGCCAGCTCTTTTATATAATGAGACAATGCATTAAATGACCAGTTCTATTGCTCAAATAATCAGTCAGTTTTATTGTATATGACCAAAGGCCTTTACCAATTCTCATCCCAGAATGCATCAATCCATTTTATATATAAATAAAATTGCTTAAAATTAGCCTAAAACCACAACAATAACAAATAATACCTTTAAACATGGCAAGAATATCTATATATATATATGAAATTCCTCAAATAGTTTCTACACTTCAGCCTTATGAATATAAATGTTTTCCATCAAGTCAGTAATAGTGGACCAATGAGAGGGGGAAAATATTACAAAAGTTAGGTATCAATATTTTTCCACACTAGGGTGGTTTTCTTTGGTGGCCAGGTTGATGATGCAATCATGTCTTCAGTTGCTTTTGAAATGAGGATTCTAGACAACAGAAGGTAACCCATTTTCTCTCCATTGTTAACCATGATTTTCCTTTCACACCTTATGTTCATTGAAGTCCGTTTATGGCCCGTGCGGAAAGGGCCTTAGTCTTATGTTCCACCTAGCAAAAAACATAAAAGGATAGTGTACATTTCTGGTACAATGCGCTGCTACCTCCTTCACACATACTGCTAGATTCTCAGCTGTATTTATGCTATGGAAAACTCTTTTATGCTGGGTTTAAGAACATTCACTTGAGTCAGTCCTTATGGTCATTATTAGGCATAGTCCATACTCCTCTATGCCAGATTTTATCTTTCATCATTTGCTACTGAAGCAGCATAAAACACATTCCTAATATTTAAAAATGTAAAATAATAATTGAGCCATCATATGTCCTGTTAGACAATACACAAGCAGGCTCCCAGTGTGGCGGCTCCAGGAACTCATTGTGATCATCTTACACTTGCAGGATTCAAATAATTTATACCAGATCCATAATTCAGCTCTCCTGCTTTCCTACTGTTATGCACTATCACAAGCAATGAGATGGGCCATACATGTGCATACATTTAAAATTAGCTTAGACAAATTTGTGGTGGACAGGTCTAGCCACAAAAGCAGAATAGCATCTTCAGAGGAAGAGTCAGTAGACTGAGACGGATGCCAACAGTTTCTACTTGTGGACTTCCCTGTGACCTCTGGCAATTGGATTTTGATCTAGATCTACTGGTCTGATATAGTATAGCTACTTTTTCATTATTCTGCATAATTGATACCAGGATCCGCATTTACAGTGAGCTTCGAACCCTAATCATGGTTACCACAATTAAAAGGTCAGGAAATAAGTTCAATAAATAAGTAAATAAATAACAATAATTGCAAACCAAAATAGCAACTGCATCTACTCTAGAACAGCTTTCCTATAAGGTGATCTCATGACAACCTTCCACTTTTTTCCATTGTTGCTCCCACTTCACTGGTTTTTCCAAGGAAAGGGGAAAAACAAAACATTGTGATGTCAAGACAAGGCTAAATATCTTAGATTATTATCATTATTTGACTTTTGAAGTCAAATAATAATAATTTTAGCCAGCATTGATAAACAAATTTTAAACCCTAATTCAAAATTTTGGCTATTTTTACATCAATGCAGATGTAACACTGAGACCCCTTCCATACAGAATAATGCACTTTCAATCCACTTTCACAATTGTTTGCAAGTGGATTTGGTATTCCACACAGCTGCAAAGTGGATTGAAAGTGGATTGAAAGTGCATTATTCTGCATGTGCAGAAGGTGTCTGAGTTAATGCAGAAAAGATGTAGAAAATGGAAATTCACATGGAAGACAAGAGATAATACAGAATTTAGTATCTGGGGAAACTTTACATCTGCTGTCAGCCATAGTGAGACCATACACATAAAATGTAGTTGGGATGTATCTGTTGGTACATAGAATAGTTGTGAAATGCTTTCCACAGCACAAGGTCACAGAATTTACATCAAGGTTAGGATCTTTTCTTTTTGTTCACAATTTATTATTGTGGACTTATTTTGTTCTTCTTGTACATCCTTTTGTAAACACTTTACAGAAAACCTTGTTTGGCTCGGAGACTGCTGAGCCCATCATAAAACTACCAACTCTTGCTGAGCTTTAATTTTCACCCTAAAGAAACAATCAATAGAAGTTCTAAATGATTTTCATTTTTTTCCCCAAGAAGATCCTCCCAGTCTACACCACTATTAAAAGCTAAAGGACATTTTCAAGTTTTTAATGAAAACCCACAGTAAATCTCAGCAGTTAAATTGGCTTTTAACTTTTTACTATGATAAAAAGCTGCCCCCCAGGAAGACACACAGAATGAAAACTGCTGAAGATCCATGTTGCTAGTACTTAGCTCAATTTGCAATTCAGCTGATTTCTTAGATTCATCCAAATTTTGCAATGTTTTTTCCCATGGTATGATTAAATCCTACTACACAGTGGGCTGGACTCAGCACATTTCATTTCCTCTTGCTAAACTCTTCTTGTTAAGATAAGGTATTACTGTTGGGAGAGAGCTAAACATCTTTGCCCTCATCTCCTTATGCAGGGGACAGCATAGAAAAATGTGTGATAGGGTCTATATTTCCACCATCTCACATTTCTTATATCTACCATCTAACATTGCAGATGGAAGAGCATCACATCTGGCAAGTGTAAAAGATCTCCTAAGTGATTGAATATCCAGAACATAAAGATAAGGGCAGTGGTGGGAATTCAGCAGGTTCGCACCACTTCAGCAGAAATGGGTGTTAAAATGGTGCTTGTAAACAACCAGTTGTTAAATTATTTGAATCCCACCACTGGAACCGGTTGTTAAATTATTTGAATCCCACCACTGGAACCGGTTGTTAAATTATTTGAATCCCACCACTGGATAAGGGGAATGACTCAAAATATATTTATGTGATGAATTAAGATTGAAATTAGGGAGTCCTGCTAAGTCTTGTGGCAGGCCACGTCTTGCACTGTCTGCTTAACAGCATTCTTAGATATAGAGAAATTTTGACATAAGAGTGTGTTGAGTGAAAACCCTCTTTTGTTCAGGCCTTCCCTGACCTCACACATCCATCTGGGTTGAAAAAGATCTTGTGCTATTAGAGGCCAGAATCCTTTACTATTTAGAAATACTTTCAGCCATTGATGAGCTGATAAAAGAAAAAAAAATCCTCAACTTTCATTTGACCAGACTCCAATTTAAGAAAAGTGTTTGGTATGCCAGGTGAACATCGTTACCTGTGTCTGTTTTTGCACCCAAATGTGCAGAGGTTTCATCTGGTGAATAACCACAGGACACGTTTTGGAATTAAAATGGGCCTCAGCCCTTTTTATTGAGGCAGAAGCTGGGCAAGCAAGAGGAGCACATCCATTCAGCAGCCGGTCAGCACTCATGGCTCAACCCTGGCACCAACTCTAATCCATATTGGGGTTGACAGAGAAGGTACCAGGCCACCTGGGTGCCCACCCGTTGTGGCCCCCTTCCTGCTGGGGTGTTGGCCTTGATTGCAGACGCCTCCGTGACATGTGGCATGAGCCCACCCCAACCCAAGCCTATTATGGAGGCCCCCAACCATGGGGAGGTCTGGTGCACAAGCTCAGCCTCCCCATAAGGATGCGCTCCTCTGCCCAAACCACCAAGGATGCAACAAAATGAGCAGCAAAAAACCCTGCCCAAATAGGGAGGGAAGGTGGCCACATACTCACAAAAACGGTACAGGCCTCAGCGGGGGAGGGAACAGCGAGTGGAGTTTTGGGCATTCAGTTCAGTGGTGTATCCAGGTCCCATACTAGGCGTTATTTTTCGGGGCTGGGTGTACGGCCAACAGAGTACCCTCCCCTCACTACCCGTAGGGCTCGGGAGCCAGTGGCGCCATGGCAAAACGGGGGGATTCCCTCCATGGTTGCATCAACCTCATTGCCAGTCGCTGCACAATTACCTCCAAGCTTCACACCATTAGTGATGGTGTGGCTGGGTTGTAATACGCCTGTGCATTTGTTACTGGCCATGGGAAGCCCAGGGGTAGCTCATTTCTCTATATTATTCCCTGGTCAGGGTTTTTTGGTGGTGGAACATAAGAACATAAGAATGAGCCTGCTGGATCAGACCAGTCCATCTAGTCCAGCACTCTGCTACTCACAGAGGCCCACCAGGTGCTTTTGGGAGCTCAAGGAGGAGAGAAGGGAGAAAGGAGAGGAAAGAGGATATAAATTCAAATTCTTCTTCTTCTGATTTACTCATCACTAATTATGATAATCCCTCAGAGAAGAGATGTGTGTCATTACTACTGGTGGATCATTGTCCTTACAGTATTGGTATGGTTGCAAAGTTCTTTTTAGTCATTATGAGGATCCCCAGTTGTCTCATTTTTAATTTTGATTTATTTAATTTTATTGCAAGTGTCATTATGCCAATAAAGGTTTGTTTGTTTGATTGATACCATAGAGCAATCATTTGGCAAATGCACATACAGAGAGACAAATATATATCACCATCTACTAAATTAAAGAGCAGTAAGATTCTTAAGCATTATGATTGAGAAATCAAGCTAGAACAGTGTTCTCCAACCCATCTTTAACCTTTAGTGGTAGCATAAAGCCCAATCAGCTATAAGCATGTGACAGAAAGTAAAATATCACAAGAATGTATCATTAGAGCAGGGTTGTAGCAAGGGGCAGCTGCGCCTGGGGCACGCATGTGCCCTGCACCCCTGCCACATGCCCACCCACCACACCATGCCCTGGAATGCCCCCACCACGTCCCTGCACCAGCATACGCCTGGTGCATCACCCCTTGCCCCTTGGCACTACACCACTGCATTAGAGTAATGTGGCAAGAAGAAGATGATTTGGGGTTGTGACATGCAATAATGGACCCTTCATGCAATGGAGGATCAACTGATATGGATTAGGTAGAAGCTGTGCCAGATTATGATAGGCTGAATATCGGCATGCAAGCCCATGGCAAGACAGAAGGGGGACCTGTTTTTGAGCTGCACCCTACCAGTCACCTCTCTGTTGGTGTCATGGACAGTTCAGACTAAATTTTAATTGCTAAAGCCTGCAGAAATGTTACTTTTTCCTGTACAATTTCCATCTATCTATTTAATTGATAGATCTCTCTCACTAACTTTAAAGATACTGATTAACATCTTCAGAAAGAGACAAACAACATGTGTTTGTCCTCAAAGTTAGTTTTATATATCAGAGTCTAGCAATAATTTCTCAGAATACCAAAATTAGACATGATGAGTGGTACTTCAGCATGCATTGTTTCACTGGCTTTTTCTATCTATTTGGAATTTTATTACTAACTGCAAGTACGCCTTTGCATATAATAGCAGATACATTAGCACAAGAATGTACACTTTTGCCTTCAATGTGCTGGGGAAGATACTTAAGACTTGTTTGCTTATATATAATGGTGGCAAATGGATTCATAATTACTATCATGGGGCTGGGGCTGTGCCATCTGGTATGCAATAAGACTGTGCTCATCTAGATTTACTAGACGAGCACAGTAGATTTTCTTAGTTGGACTATTAACTCATGCTCATTCATTCCCAAGCATTCGTCTCAAATCTCCAGTTATACATAATCATGAGCTAAACTGGTTTCAGACCTGGGTGAATTTAAGAAAACAATCTTCTAAGAATAAGTGCAGCTTCTAATGCAGCTTGTAGCCTTTAGAGAGTTCAGTATGCTGACACATAAAATGCATTTGTATAAAAGTCCTTTTTAAAAATGGAAAATCAGATGTTTCCTGATTTCTAAAAGATTGGAAGGAACTCATCTTGTAGGTCATGGAAGCTTCACAGGGCAGCCTCCAGACTTCCAATACAATGTGTTAGAATCAGAAAATCAAAGATGCTCTGCATTCATGGATAAATTATGTAGGTATCTGGAAGTAGAACCAGGGGCCTTCTTTTTTTTTTTTTTTGAATAGAATAGAATCTTTATTGGCCAAGTGTGATTGGACACACAAGGAATTTGTCTCCGGTGCATATGCTCTCAGTGTACATAAAAGAAAAATACATTTGTCAAGAATCATAAGGTACAACACTTAATGATTGTCATATAGGTCTAGTAAGCAATCAGGAAACAATCAATAGTAATGAAAACATAAAATGTAAAATCATAAAATAAAATAAAATAAAATGTAAAATAAAATGTCAGCACAGGCTATAGTCATACAGTCATAAGTGGGAGGAGATGGGTAATAGGAATGATGAAAAAAGTAGTGCAGTAATTATATAATAAGTATATAATAAATAGTTTAACATTATCGAGGGAATTATTTGTTTAACAGAGTGATGGCATTCGGGAAAAAACTGTTCTTATGTCTAGTTGTCTTGGTGTGCAGTGCTCTGTAGTGACGTTCAGAGGGTAAGAGTTGAAACAGTTTATGTCCAGGATGCTAGGGGTCAGTAAATATTTTCACAGCCCTTTTTTTGACCCGTGCAGTATACAGGTCCTCAATGGAAGGCAGGTTAGCAGCAATTGTTTTTTCTGCAGTTCTGATTATTCTCTGAAGTCTGTGTCGATCTTGTTGGGTTGCAGAACCAAACCACACAGTTATAGAGGTGCAGATGACAGACTCAATGATTCCTCTGTAGAACTGTATCAGCAGCTCCTTGGGCAGTTTGAGCTTCCTGAGTTGGCGCAGAAAGAACATTCTTTGTTGTGCTTTTTTGATGACATTTTTGATATTAGGTGACCATTTTAGGTCATGAGATATGATGGAGCCTAGAAATTTAAAGGTCTCTACTATTGATACTGTGTTGTCTAGTATTGTGAGAGGAGGTAGGATGGGAGGGTTTATCCTGAAATCTACCACCATTTCTACGGTTTTAAGTGTGTTCAGTTCTAGATTGTTCCAGTGGCACCACGAGGCTAGTTGTTCAACCTCCCGTCTGTATGCAGTTTCATCGTTGTCTCGAATGAGACCAATCACTGTTGTATCATCTGCAAATTTCAGTATTTTAACAGATGGATCGTTTGAGATGCAGTCATTGGTATACAGAGAGAAGAGAAGTGGTGAAAGTACACAGCCTTGGGGGGCCCCTGTGCTCATTTTACAGGTGTCTGATGTAATTTTTCCTAGCTTTGCCTGCTGTTTCCTATCTGTTAGGAAGCTTGTGATCCACTTACAAATATGCTCAGGTACTGCTAGCTGATTTAGTTTGGTTAGAAGAATCGTCCCGGGTCTGATAGTATTGAATGCTGAACTAAAGTCAACAAAGAGGACCCTTGCATAGGTCTTTGGCGATTCAAGATGCTGTAGGATATAGTGCAAAGCCATATTAACAGCATCGTCTGTCGATCTGTTTGCTCGGTATGCAAATTGCAAGGGGTCCAACAGTGGATCCGTGATGGTTTTCAAATGGTACATCACTAGCCATTTCTTCCTACCATTCTACTAAGTAAAGGAGTATCCTCTACCTTAAAGGGTTGTTCCTCAAATAGAAAAGCCACTTACATTAGAGGAAGGTTCCTTAACCTGGAATAATTTACCCCTCCCTTAGAATACTGATGTGAGAAAAATCCGAAGTTGTGCAATGTTATTTGCGGGTCTCAGAAATAACAAGTGTGGGGAGAAGTAACTGTCTGAGTGCAGTGAGCGCTTTAGTTTATTGTTTGCCATGCTCTTTGCTTGTCTATCTTGCAGAAGCTTTGTTAAACACTGAGGCCCTTTCTGCATGGGCATTGTATGGCACCCTGGGGACGGCAAAAACGCCGTCCCCAGGGAGCCATTCGCATTACAGGGCGAAGCTGTTGTATGCAGCTACGCAGCGCCTTGCGCTTCAACCGAGCCAAAGCCGGCATTTCCCCAGAGTGCGCTTTGGAAGCGCACTTTCCTTGAACGCCAGGGTTGTGGGAGCCATTGCCGCGGCAAACAGCAGTGGTTTCCAGGCACTCTAGGGCTGGTGATTCCACAGTCCAACTGGTTTTACTGAATCTGCACTGGATTCGGACGGATTCGGATGAGCAGGGTCCGAATCTGAGCTGTGTCTGTTCTAAATAGATCCGGAATCCATAAGAGATCTCGGATCACCATCAATTGCGTTTTATTTGCTGGTGTTTTTTTCACGCTCTCCGCCCGTAGGAGCGCATTTTAAACATATCAGCACCAAATTAGGGTATCATCAGGAGACTGTCTGATGATCAGTTTGGTGTGCAGTTTGGGGTAGCAGGACTCTAAAAGGGTGTCCTATTCCATTCTTTCCAATGGGAACTAAGGAGATGAGGGCTACCCCTTTGAGGGTCCATAACTTTGGCCCCCCCCCCTGAACCGTAAACTGCACCAAATTGGAGGGTATCATCAGGACAGTCTCCTGATGACATACTAGGTTGAGAGTTGGTATCGACACATCTGAGCAAATGCACTCCCTGAAAATTCCCCCAGAGGGCTTGCAGACACATTCTTGAAATGAAAGACTTAAAGTTGCATTGTTAGCTCATTAGAATTTTCAGAGGGCTGTGGAGTGCACATTTTTCAGGTAAAACTCAATAGTAACAAATTAGGGAATTAGGGATGGATACCATCCAGGTTTGGGGAACTTTTACTAGGGCAGTGGGAGATGGACCCTACCTTTGGGTCCCATAGAATTCAAAACCCTGGAAGCAAAATTCTGAAGAACTGATCTGCACACTGACACAGAATTTGACACCATGGATTATTCATGTTGCCCACTGTTTTGGGCAGTTTGTCTAGTATGGACCCTCAAAAGTAAGTGTAACTATCCCCCCACTGTTTCCAAATGTGGGAGCTGATAGGGATGGGGCTACACCTTGAGAGTCCATGCTACCTTGGCCTCTGAACTAAACTGCACCACAACTTTTGGGGGCATCATCAGAGAAACCTGATGATACCCTGAAAGCCTGGTGTCACCAGGCTTTAAAAAATGCTGGTGTGCATGTTTCACTGGCCACTCACTCCAGCAGGCTTCATGCAGGAGAAACATGAAAACTGGAATTTTAAAGGTGGCACTACTTTGTGGTATCATCAGATTGTTCTGATGGACACCACTTATGCACTTTTGAGTCTCAGGGGGGGCAAAGCAGTGGACCCTCGTGGGCCTCATCCCCATTGTTTCCAATGAGAGCTAAGGAGATGGTGGCTTTACCATTTTGAGGTGGGTCCATAACTTTGGCCCCTAAACCAAACTACTGCACCAAGCATGGGGAAAATAATAGGACAGTCTCCTGATGACATACCCTGATATTTTGCAGTGCTGATATGTTCAAAATGCACTCTGCAGTGGTACTTCTGCACTGTCTAAGATTCTTTTTTCTGGTAGTGACTTCTGCATTGCTGTCAATGGGGGAATTTTCAGGAGGGCTGTGGGGTACATTTATTACAGCAGTCAATAATATATCTTCAGGAGAGTTTGATGACACCTGGTCCAGGCTTCAGGAACTTTGCCATGGGGGGTGGGAGATGGGACCCCACCCATAACATTGAACCCTTGAAGCAACGGTCACCAAACCTGGATGGTGTCATGAAGAGACTCTCCCCAGTTATCTCTGAAAGTTTTGTGGGTTTTACTTATGAGAAAGTCGTGCACTCTGGCTGCAGCCCTCCTGTTAACAGAAATTTCCCATTGGCACAACGAGCCAGCCAGCCACTTACAGAGCACAGAATCCTGGGGCAAATTTCTTTGGGTGACGGTATGAGGGGTGCTGTTTTAGAGCTACTGTCACCAAATTGCAGGGTCTTCATACAGGTACTGTCCCTATGATAATTCTTCTGTTTGAGGAAGTTTGGTCTGTGGGTCCAAAGTTATGGGACCTTCAAAAGTGTAGCTCCCTATTTCCTGCTAGCTTCCCATTGGAAAACAATGGGGATGGAAGCATTCCCTTCTGAGGGGTCACAACTGTTCCCCTGAATCCCAAACTCGCACTAAATCCTGGGGAGAATCATCTGTGACAGTCTCCAGATGATATCCTGAAAGTTTAGTGCCAAGTAGCTTTCTTTAAAATTGCATCCCCTACAGGCCGTACAAAACGTGTAAAATACCAAAAAAATTCAAAAAAAAAATAAATAAAATGGACTCGGGACTTTCTGATTTTACCTGAATTTTCAGGCATATCCTGAATCGGCTATGATTTGGATTCGGGTAGCATACAAATCATTTTATGCCCTAAAATACCCGTAAATCCGGACTCTTTACCCGGAATTTTTTTTGAAGTAATTGGACCAACCCTATTCCCTCTACCTCCCTTTCACTTACACTTGACCCTGCTCCTCGGGCGCGTCAATATCGAGGCCTGGGGACACGCTCCCTGCTCCAAGGAATGGCCAGCAGGTGTGCAGAGCAGGGGAGGCGTGTCCCCAGGCCCCGGCGACGCGCCGGAGGGCCAGAGACCAGATAAGTCTGACCGGGCGCATCGCACTCCAGCAGCGCCTCGCCTTCCCGGTTCTTTCTGGGACCCGCCCATGCAGTGATTCTCTGTCCGCGAGCAAAGGCTGGCCAGTAACATCGGGAATACGCTGACTAATTTCCGCTTCACTGCAAGGAAGCTTTTCGGGGCCTGAGAGATAGAACAATTATCATTCAAGCATTTGAATCCCCCTTTTCTTCTGCTAAAGAATCCAAGGTAGTATACATAATACATAATATTCCCAGCAGGTCTCCCATCGAGACACTGACTAGACCCAATCATATTTACCTTCAGCAAGTTTCCTCCACCATGTGCCAGGGGGCAGGGGAAGCCAAGCGGGAGGGATTTAAAGGCTGGGGGTCCCAATGGCCAGGGAGCAGAAAGGCTGGTCTTCTGTTGCCCCTGTGTGGGTCTTCTAAGCAACCAATGAGGGTCATTTCACACCTTCAGAGAAGGCAGAGAAGGCATGGACCCTTTTCTGAGGCCACAGGACAAACCCCTCTGACAAGGACAAGCAGGCTAAAGTGGAAGCAGGGACCTGAGGGCCTGGCAAATAGTTCTGGAATTGTTTGAATCCCCTCCCAAAGCCAAATATCCGCATGGAGCCACAAGGCAGTAGGTACAGAGCTGAACACTGGGTTCTCAGAGCACAGCATTAAGCTCTGCAATGCTGCCACCTTCTGGGTCCATGTGGGCTGCCTCCTAGCTTCTGGAGCCCAACATTCAAATAATTCATGTAGTGTGATCAGTTGTAATTCTGGGAAATCTTCAGCCCCCACCTGGAAGTTGGCAACCCTACTGATGAATGATCATTTTCAGGACATGAATTGAATAGGGAGATGCTGAAGCATCTCTGTCCAGCATGCCCCCACACCCACCCAGTGCAGAGGGAAGATCTTTGGACCTTGCAAGAGCAGCACTTTCAGACCTTTAAAACCCATTTTCCCTGTGGAATATCCCTCATTACTATTCTTTGGATTACACAGATGTGTAAAGAGCTGCTAAATTCAATAAAATTCTTTCCTTCAGGAATAACGAATTATACAAAGTTGCTAAATATGCAAAGTTGGCTATCAAGTGTAGAAGCAATTGGTTGAACACTCATAAGGGGACTGAATAGAAATGAATTTTATTGTGAAAAGGACTATTTTATTGTAATGGAATATTATCATCAGAGAAGGTGTTTCTAATTTCAGTTTGTGAAACTGTTTTGTAAATTTTGTAGTGGTCAAAGACCACAATAAATTTGTTTGTTTGTGATGGGTAATCCCATAGTATCTCCTTTGAGCGCAGAGATGTAACAAAACTTGCTTTGTATGGTTTCTTTAAAATCATGGAATTCTCTACTTGAAGTTCAAACACCAGATGACACGCATCCTATTCCTGAGCAAGCCCCCTTTATTACAAAGGTGAAGGAACTCTGAATTTCATTGGGATTTCTAAGAGTGGAATATTTTAGTCAGCAGGAGGTAAGAAGAAACAGATGGGCAGCAGTACCAGAGTTTTACAAGGCAATATATTTCTTTGGAAGCAAACACAGTAGATATTGAAATCATTTAATACTTTTTGGCGAAAGAAAGAAAAAGCTGCATGAAGACTGCTTATAGGTACCTTTGAATATTCATTACATATATCATTAATTTGCTACATAAAGAAGGAATTGCCTTCTGAGGTGCACATGAAACAGCATACCTGTTACAGTTTCCTTGCTCACACTTCTTTACTGTAATTGTTAAAAGAATGGCTTTCAATCCCACATCAGTTGCCACAAGGAAGGTGATGCTTTCTCCGTGGATGAGTTAAATGATATCTTGTACATGTTTTGCTTGTATTAGAGATGTATTAGCTGCCTTTCCAAAAATCAACTAAATGTAATGAACAAAGTTTTTTTTTAAATAAACACATAAACAGTGGCCAAGCATGGGGAAGTTCTCTTGCTCACCTATGTAGAATGTTTAATCAGTTTCCATGTGCCTGTCCTATGTAAGTCATTTTGAGACCCACTTAATTATGGATGGGGAATTGGTTAACTGTCATGTTGGTTTGGGCATAGAGTTGCTGGAGCTCTGCGAGGGATAGAGGACCCCCGCTTTGGGTGCCTTCTCCTCAGCACAGTCCAGTTGGCCAGCGGGATCTTGCCAGGCTTAAAATGAGAGCTAGGCTTTGATAGGGGAAGTCACTCTGGCATTTGGGCAAAACACTATGGTAAAGCAGCTTCAACCACAGAGTTAATGTTCATGTACCAGAGTGCCTTCCTTATTGTTGGTGATATGTTGACATCACTTCTGGAAGTGATGTTATCACATTGGCAATGTCAAGGTCTAGACCTCATTTTAAGTCTGGCAAGATAACTTCATCCCAGTTCTCATGTTGGTTGCTAGAGATGGGGGCTGGAAAGCCTACTTGTGCAACTTATATGCAATTTTTTTTTTAAAAAAAGAACTTATTTAAAAGATCCACTGGAATCTTTGAACAAATTTATTGTTAGGCTTGGGGGCGGGGGGGTTGGTCCTGGATTAGCAAACCAGTTTTGATTTTCAGTAGAAATAAAACATTGTCTCCTGGAAAATACGAGAAGTTGGATGCACAAATATGGCTCACACCCATTCTATAAACCATGCAGGGCTCTCTTAAAAACAGCAGCATGTTATCGGCAGTATTAATCAAAGTAGCTAGTAAAACAAGAATGCTTGTCCTCCTTGAGCTGTATAAATTTGTCCTCCTCGTCCTGTATAAATTTTGAGGAAGAAAAAAAAAGATGCTTGCTCACCCTACCACTTTTCTGTGGCTAAACTGCAGCAGAACAGTTTTGTAACAGTTTTATTCATTTTTTTTCCATGGTATATAAGCAGAGCAGCAAATGTGAAATAATGAGAGACAAAATATGCCTTGTACAGACAAGTGAGTAGGATGTTCTAAGAAACAACCTGTTTAATTAAAAAAACCCCTAAGCCTTATATGCAATTAAAGCAGCAGCATTCGAATTCTGTTCTCACATTTTCTGAGATAGTGAGGAATACACAAATCCTAAGCAGTATTGCAGAATCCTGCCACAAAGACCTCTCAAATCTTTTTTTAACAACATAGTACAGTTGTAAGAAGGGCGTTTATAATTCAGTGAAGGAAAAACCCTGCTTTGGTATTAGAAATATATATTGTTGGGAAATAACCTTTGACAAAATAAATACTAAATAGCAATAAAGCTGCTTGAGCATAGTAAATCCAAAATGCTGCTGTTATGACAGGAACCAAACTGCACAGCAAACAGGGCCAGAAAAAGCCAAAGAGATATACTTTGATGAGTCCATAGGCTCTGGCTCATTCTAAAAGATATTGACACCAGCAAAAATGGAGGCCACTCTAAATTCTGTAGTATCTCTGATTACTCTGGTTGGTGGGGAGTAGGGGTGGAGCCCAACAACAATAAGGTCAAAGCCACTCCAAGGGAATTACCGCCTCTCACACAGTGCAATCCTATGAAGTTACTCCATTCTTAGCACATAAATTTCAGTAAGAACATTTGAATAACAATGACGGATTAGACCATTTCTATCTAATCCAGCTTCCTGTTTGACACAGCCGCCAATCAGTTGCCCTGGAGGATTACTCAACAATGCCTAAAGCTCATGGGCTTAGCCAATATGGCCTCCTGGCACTGGAATTCAAACTGAGGAGGTTCTCTTTAGTTTTCTCACCATGACTAGAAACCATCCATGAATCTGTCCAATATCAATGATCTTAGATTATATATAGAATTGCACCATCAAAATCATATACTAAAAATAAGTTGGTGGAACTATTTCCTAGCACCGTTCAATAAACATGAGTCTCTGGGGTCCATTGTTATTTATTTATCATGGGGTTCAGGGCAGCTCCCACCATAAAATAATACAAGATTCAATATTAGATTAATAAATATTTAGAATAATAATAAAGTTTAAGGTTCTGATGAAACCAAGACTCAGAGATGTCCTCCTCACATTAAAGATGTCATGAAGTGAAAAACTGGGTGGTAAATAGGGTGAAAGTAATGTTGGGATATAGTAAGTGGCTTTGCTAAATTCATTTAATGTCTTTTCATGGGATTGTTCCATTTTGCATGAAAATGTATATGTTTCAAATGATTGCACTGAAGAAGATAATTGAAAACGTATCTTAGCACGCAATGCTTTTTGCTGCTACCTGGCCATTGTGGGTGTAAATTCTTCATGTTGATTGCTCGCTGTTGTGGGCCCACTCTAAGATAGCTGGCTGCTCATTCATGATCTTAACAACTATGGGTGGTTGAAACCGAAGTAGATTATATCAATGTGGACTATGAATGAACCTCTTCTTCCATTTGGTTCACCCCGACCGTGATCACGAGCAGTTTGCAGTAGTTGAGATGGTTTCCGGTGGACTCATTGCCAGCTATCTGTGGAAAGTGACATCATTGTGACTCATTCATTTGGGATTATAAATTACAAAATATTTCCACGGATTATTCCACTGTATGTCTAAGTTTGGAAACCTGCAGGGGCACCATATGCGATGCATCATGGATGGAATATATATTCATTCATTAAAACGTTTATTTATTTAATTAGCGATCATAAGAAAACCTACGGAACTACTCTAATAATTGCAAAATAACTGACACAACAACCTTGTGGAGTATAGAAATAGACTTTTTTTATTTATTGATATGCACATTTATGCAATGTTGTATGATGGTGTTGGTTTGAAGATATAATTGCATGGATATTTTTACATATTGATAAGCATATTACAGACCTTGCTATTATATATACAGTCTCTGGTGTAATTTTTGGGTGATTGGCCACCCAATTCGTTCTTCTGTTGTGTTAGCTGGACTGTATATTTGTCTTTCTTGGTAAATGGGGTTGCCAGATCTGGGTTGGGAAATTCCTGGGGGTTTTAGGGATGAAGCCTGAGGAAGGTGGGGTTTGGCAGGAAATACATCAATGAGGTACAGCGCCAGAGTCCACCTTCCAAAGCGGCCATTTTCTCCAGGTGAACTGAAGTCTGTTGCCTGAAGATCAGTTGCAATAGCGGAAGATCTTCAGCTGCCATCTGGAAGTTGGCAGCTCTAGTGGTAAGTTGAGGACAGAGAATTAAACCATAGATGGCCTAAATGGCAGTTGGAAAAGCTGGTGATGAGACTGGGTAGAGAATAACAGGAGGGAGACCCAGAGGTTCAGGCCCACAATGGTAATTTCCGTGCCATTCGTTGTTGTGGTAACATTGCATGTATCTTAGAATCTATGTTCAAGTACTTAAAGGAAGATAGGAAATGGGCTTCTTGCAACCAAAAATCCTGAGCCAATGCCTTAGTGTACCAAACTACATTGTGAGCATCACCTATCCAAAGCACAGAGTTGCTAACTTTGGCTTTGGAATGTTTTGGAGACTTGTGGGTGATGCATTAGGAAGGAGAAAAAAAATCAGCAAGGGTGTGATGCCGAATATCTTGCCCCTCTGAAACTGCCATACATTTCTCTAGGGAAACTTATATCTCTCATCAGTTGTAATTTGAAGAGAATTCCAGGCCCCACGTGGAGGTTGGTAAACCTATCAGAGCCCAGGACTCCCTTAGGAAGGAGAGGGTGGCTTAGGGATGAAAGGACCTGTGGGCAGATCAAAACCAGAAGCAGCATATTTCATCTGAAACTGTGTTAATCACTTCTTTGAAGACACCTATGTCAGTATGCGTTCTGTTTTATCCTCTTTTAGTACCACAGCAATTAGAGAGTTCTGCTCTGTTACAGTGAAATCGGAGTGACATGTGGCTGATTATCTATTATGAGATGCAAATCGTCTATAAGAGGATTAGCTTTCAGGAGCACCAGCATTTGACACCAGAATGACCATTCAAGAGCTCCTCAGAAGTCAGAATTTGATTACTGAGATGAATTATGTACCAGTGCTGGGCAGAACCGATTTTTTTATCACTTCTGGGGGGATAATTATTTTCTCACCACTCTTGTAGCTCAGCAAGCCATAAACCTTAGGATTCATTCTCAGTCCTTTCCCCCTTCCTCTTAATGCTGCCTTTCATTTCTTATTTTATCCTTGTGTTCCTTGGTTGCTTAATAACATATGGCCTTGCAAGTGAGGCTCCCCATGGATTCTGATAACATTCTCCTGAAGCATATATAACTGTATACACACTGAGAACAGCCTTATTTCAGTTGTTCAACATTGCAGGTGCTAAGGACTAAAGATCTGCTTTCCCCTCACAAGTCACACTGAAGGCTGTGGCGTTGGCTAGCAGGTTGAATCTGGCGCTTGCCACTACTTTTAGTGAGCCTGGCAGTTTTACAACATTTGAATTAATACATATCTCTTACCTGGATAATCCAAGCCAACCCTATCTTGTCAGATGTGTAAAATGAAGCAGAGTTAGCCCTGGTTCACATTTGCATGGAAGACCACCAAGGAAGGCCTGGGTTGCTATGCATAAGCAGTCAATGGCATACTATCTCTGTTCATTTCTTGCAGAGAAAACCCTACAGGACTGCCATAAAAAAACCCGTGAAGATGACCTTGGAATGAATATCCTACCCTGGTCACAATTTTGTTGGCAGAATGTAACATCTGGGAAGGTCAGAAATTCATTACTTAGCTCCTGAAAATACAGACCCATATATACAAACAGTAGTTCTGAAATCATGTGTTTGTGTGTGTGTGTGTGTTTGTTTGGTTACAGTTTGACAAGTTCAGACATTTCTTAGCTGTTCTGCTCCTGTTTGTTCCCAATTCCCCAAATTCTATTTTCTAATTTCAGCAATGGTTGCAAGTCATGGTTAGTTAGGTCTTTCTTAGGCCATAAACCCTTACTGCCCAGACCTTCTCAGTGCAAAGACCCACAGGAACTGTAGTTCACCGGGCTTCTGAATGAGCAAAGCAAAAAACCCTCCAGTGCATCTCAACTACCAAAAATGCTACTGTTCCTTGTAAGAGATGGACTGGAAACTGATGTTATTTTCAGCGTGGTAGTGGGTTTAAACTAAAGGTGTCGTTTCAACAACCCCATGAAGGAAGAAGGCATCTACCAGCCAAAAAGAACACCATGGTAAACCTATATCAAGGCACACAAACACATAATAGTAGCAAGTGCCAACCATGTCCATTAGGTATGGTTTCCAACTTCAGTTTGAGAAATTCCTGGAGATGTGGGGGGAGGGACCCTGAAGAGGGCAGTTTTTGGGAAGGGAGCTCAACAGGGAAGTGGTGCCATAGACCCCCACCTTCCAAAGCTGTTGTTTCCTCCAGGAGAACTGATCTCTGTAGTCTGGAGACCAGTTGAATTTGAGAGTAACTTCATGAACCATTTGGAGGTTGGCAGCCCTACTCTTTGGTAATCTCATCTATACTGCCAATGTGCCTTTAGCACTTGCCCCAAAACTCTTTGGTTTCCATAGAGTTCTGGTGAGAGTGATAGAACATCCCCCTCCCAACCTGGTGCAATGCCAGTGTTTCCACATCATGCCAGAAGCGATGTAATTTTGTAAGGATGGTGATTGCTCCCCCCTTCTACCAGTCTGCTTCTGCCCACTGACCAGCAGGCAACAGCAGAAATTGGTGGGTGATTACCCACCATTACTGGGCACCTGAGAACGCTATACTGGCAACCGTACACAGCATATTTTTCAAAAGAACTTTTAGCTCATCTATATTTATAATTCTAAATGTTAAAAATGGTACATCTTGTGAGCAGCCTCTGGAACATGATCCAGAACTGTGCCATATTAAGTAAGTAAAGGAAGTGAAGTGACTGACAGGTATTTATTTCTTTGATATTTGTGTACATCTTGGATATTTATTATCCATATTCACCAGAAATGTTTGAAGTGGCTTATAACAAATAACAAAATGAAAGTAAAAATATATAAACCAAGTGTCATAAAATGAATGAAAGCAGTCACATCATATAAACTCAGTCCCTTTCCGCACGGGGACAAAAACAGCGGCCCAGGGATGGAAAAACACCGGTCCCTGGGCAGCTGTTTGCACAGACAATGCTGCTGCAATGCAACAGCACCGTCCTGTGCGGCCCCAAGCGGCGTGAAGGTGCCACTTTCCACCTCCCTTCCCAAGGGAGGTTTTAGGAAAGTGGCGCCTTCCCATCGGCGCGGTGAGAATCACACCACGCCAAAGGCGCCGCTTTCCCTCCCCCCCACTCACCTCATTCTCCAGCGTTGGTCTGGAGGGCTGCTGAGACCCACCCATGCTGCCCTCTGACCCCTGGAGGTCGGAGAGCAGCATGGGCGGGTCCCTGCAGCCCTCCAGACCGACGCTGGAGGACGAGGTGAGTGGAGGGGATGCAGAAGAGGCGGTTCTGTGCGGAGCCACCTCTTCTGCGATGGCCTCTGCGGGGGCTGCTCACAAGCTCCCATGCGAATGGCCCCCTCCCCTCCATCAGCATAATTTTTATTTTTTATTTTTATTTATTTATTTTTTCAATTTATATACCGCCCGGTGGAGAAGCGCCCCTTCTGCTGTGCAGAAAGGGCGCCCCTTCTGCTGTGCAGAAACAATGCACTTTCAAACTGCTTTCAATGCTCTTTGAAGCTGTGCGGAATGGCAAAATCCACTTGCAAACAGTTGTGAAAGTGGTTTGAAAATGCATTATTTTGCGTATGCGGAAGGGGCCTGAATGTTAGAGGCCTGTGCATGTTGGCCTTGTAATTTTAACCAATATGGTTGTTACTGAAAAAAGTGCTTTGAATGGTTGTCAGAGATTAAATATTTCCAATTATGGTTGGGAAATTCCTGGAGATTTTTGGGGTAAAAAACCTGCTGGGAATGAGGTTTGAAGAGGGGAGGAACTTCAGCATGATATGACTAAGGCTCATTCCGCAAATGCAGAATAATGCACTTTCAAACTGCTTTCACTGTTCTTTGAAGCTGTGCGGAAGAGTAAAATCCACTTGCAAACAGTTGTGAAAGTGGTTTGAAAATGCCTTATTTTGCGAGTGTGGAAGGGGCCATACAGTCCCTCTTCAAAGAAGCCATTTTCTGCAGAGTGGTGGAACTTTGTAGAAAATTGTAATACTAATCAAGTAATGGCCTCTGCAGAACCATGTTATTCATTTTTTTGCTTCATGGAGAATTCTTCATGGAGAATGCCATTCTCTTAATAACATTTTTTTCTGGCGAAGACAGCCATACTTCATAATATCTCAGCCTGTCTGTCTTTCCGTGCATCTATCCCCATGAATCTTGATTGTTTTCAAATAAACAAACACACAAATAAATAAATATCTGGATTGGGATTCTCCACCCCCAAAGAATGCCAGCCTCAATATCCTTCATTTAAACAAGACCAATCTCATGATATGAGCTACAGGGAACACATCAGAAGAGAGTGGGTGCCACAGTAATTAAAATTTATTTCATTTTATAAAGTTGCCAGGCCAGCAAGTTTTTAAGTTATGTCTCGGCTTACATTTTTGGTTTTCCTATTTATAAGTAAGCTGCTTAATTCCTTTAGGATCATTTGTAGGAGGGTTTTCATCACTGTAATGTGGTCCCTACAGGTGAAGATTATTCTTTTTTTTTCCTGCAAGAAAGTGGAGCTGGAATTACAAATATTTTGCAGGATCTACTTCTTGATATACTTCAGTGAAGCCATCATCTGCTTCATTTCTTAATGAATGAAACATTGGGAGAGTTATCCATTCAGGTGGAATATTGGTGACCTGAAAAACCTATTTCATTTTTGGTAGTGAACAGACCTTATCAATTGGTTTATTTCACCTAGTGAGGTGATTTGCAGATAAATGTCTTCAAGAATGTGGTCTGTGTCTCAAATAAGCAATGAGATTTCTGGATTGAATACCAATAGGATTTTTTGCATGATGATGAATAAGAATGAAGCATAGTTGGGCAAAAAATCCCTTTTTTAATTTGAGATGTTAGAGTTAGCCATAATGGGGGAGAAGCATCAAGTTCTTAAAGCTCATCTGCTAAATACCTTTATCACCTAGATGCATGGAAACATTTTTTGATGATTCCATGATGACCACTTAAGGTAAATGATACAAACCTGCAATTAAACAGGTTTCTTGAGCCCAATGTTTTTTTTTCAAAAAGTTTGAAAATAATTCAGCTCACATGAGAAATTTTAAAGGAGTGAGGCTTAGAAATAACTAGAATTATCCTAATTAAAATAAATGAAAAATATTTATTTATTTATTATTTATTATTTGGTTTTATATATCGCCTTTTCCCCGAAGGGCTCCGGACAAATATGTGATTTGTCCAACCTAGAAATGTATGCATTGTCACAAGTATATACAGGAATATAGGGGAACAGTTGCTGGTCTTGATCATAAAGATTGTAAAAGGATCTTTTCTGAACAATGTAATAACTATTTTGATATTTTTAAAGAAGATATTTGTGTTGATATGGTGTTTGAAATTATCAAATAATTAGTTAGCCAAGGATGTGCATCCTTATCAAGTGGGACAGCTGGCTATTGTGAGGAGATGATTTTTAAAACCTACCAATATTGGAAGCTGTAAGATGCTATGTTTGGGTAAGATATTTAATGGACTTCATGTAATTGCTCTCCTTTAATTATTAGTCTAGCAGTAATGGATGACAAAAATTTCTTTTGAGTCAGTCACTGTTAAAGATGCAAATAGTTTTATTGTAGCAAAAGGACACAGTAGAATCATTGTATACTATGTGAATAATGAACCAAAAACACTGAGGTGAACCTGTTGTTAGGAATTAAATGATCCTGTATTAGAAAGATGACAACTACAAAACCAAGCATGTGTGATAATATCTTCTAGATGGAAAAACTGCCCAAAAATAATCTTACAGAAACCTTTGGAAGAGCATGACATTATAAATGGATTGATGGAATTCATTTACCCCACCCAAAAAATCCACATGGCATTGATATAAAGTCTCATGCCGCATAATTAAACATTTATCCTTATTTCATGATAGACTATATTTCTCTTAAACAGAAAACTATTTAAACTACCTTAAATAGATTTTCCCTCAAAAGTCCTTTTATTTTTTTTAAATCTGATTTAATTTTTTAATTCAATTTATTTTTGATCTGATTTTTCTTCTCTCTTTTTAAAAGAAATCATTGATTTTTATTAACCCTGGTAAAGTGCCATCAAGTCACAGGCCACTTGTGCAGACCCCAGCAAGGAAATTTCAAGGAAAGTGAGAAACAGAAGTGATTTGCCATTACTTTGCAAAGGTGTGGTTGAGTGCATTGTATAGTGCATTGCGTGTACCTTTGCATAGCAAGTTCCACCCAAACACTTACTGATTGGTCCCCCCCCCCGTGATGTGGACAATATACTCCACTAAACTTCCCCTTCTCACTAGACACAGTGTGAAACAGACTTTTCTCTGTGATACACCTCTGAAAATGCCAGCTACAGATGCAGGCAAAGCATTAGGAACAAGATCTACCAGACCACAGCCACACAGCCCGGAAAACCCCCACAACCAGTTGAATCCAGCCTTAAAAGCCTTCGACACTAACCTGTTGCCCTGCCGTTCATACCCTGCTCTATTGAAATATGGATCTCATATTATTTTTTTTACAATATATACTGGCAAATGCCAATTCTCATATTTGTGTGTGTGTGTGTGTGTGTGTGTGTGTGTGTGTGTGTGTGTGTGTGTGTGTGTGTGTGTGCGTAGCAGAGTGTCCACCTAAAAGCAGGCCAATGGCAAAAGGTCTGTTTGCAAGATTAGATCAGTGAATGAATTACTCCAGTCAATAGAATCTGGAAGCCTCATGGGCCATGAACATGCATCTTGAATACCACACTCCGCCAAAGCTGCTGAAACACAATGACCCTAGGCTACTCCCTGTCACAAGGTTTTTACATTTCCTCTGCCTTTAGATACCATCTCTCTAACAAACAATCCCTTCCTGATCTACTCAAAGCCTCAGCCAAATTTGAATACCTGGGCAGAGTCTTTTAGAAGACTCTGCTCAAAGCCATTCAAGGCTTCCCTGATATAATCAAGGAACAATTGGCTCTATTATCCTGGGAAGTTGAAACAATAGATAGAGCTACTAATTAGCTCAAGCCAGCAATCCCAGCATGGAAACCCAGGAAATCCAGGAATAGAAACTTACTTGCTACAGGAATAGAAACTTACTAGCTCCCGCCCCAAACTATGTGACGGGGTATAAAAATACAGCACACCCCAAGTTCCACGCTGCCAAGGCTGACTCAAGTTCTTAGTGCTGGCTCCCCAAGCTCTCCAGGCTGGCTCTCCAGGCTGGCTCCAGCTGCTGGCCCCCACTCTCCATGCTGGCATAAGAATCCTTGCCTTCTTCCAGAACTTCTCAGCTGAACTTAGGTAATGTATAGTCCCTATTGCTTCCCTTTCCCAATCTATCATCCAAACCAATTTTTCCTCCCTGCTTATATCTCATAGAAACTGTGTGTATGCTTCTCCATGTCTCACTGTATGAATGTTTGCACCAAAAACTTATAAAAATATTTAATTATAATTCAGTCTCTTTGTATTCTCTGTGGAACGTTTCAAAAGCCAATTCTGGTATAGCTGTCTAAAATAGCCCACCTAGCCTGCCTCTCGCACTGCCAAGCCGAGTAATTCCCCATTGCTACGTCAAAAATATATTCTAACTGTTAAGCTAGGTAACAAACCAGGGTGATGCTTAGAGGAGAAAGCACACCATAAGTGCTTACCCACTATAAGCCACCCATTATCCCAGAAGTGCAATGAATGGGATTCTATTCCTCTGTGAGTTCTCATAGCTCTCCCAATTGTTTCCTTCTAATTATCTTCTAACAATTTGAGAAATACTTGCTGATTATTCTTAATGGTCAACAAAATAAAAGATTGCTCAGCAAGCACAGCAAAGCTGCAGATTAGGATAATAGTTACTTTAAATCTCCAAATGTGTAACAATAGACGTCAGTATTAATATCTAAGTTTTTTTTAATCATTTTGTCTGTGAATTGAAAGGTTTTGGCAAATTTTACCCACAGGTTAATAGCCAAAAAGGATCACCAGAATTAGAGCAGAACTACTCTGTCAATATAGGGGATCTTTTCCTGAAACCCTGGAGAGCTAGTGCCAGTCAAAGTATTTCACTAGATGAGCCAATTTGTTCTACATAGAGAAATGATGTTTTACTAACATCTTATGTTTAGTTAAAATATTTTTTTAAAAAAATCAACTCAGCCTTGCTATTTAAGTAACCACAATTCCAAAATATTTTGTTGAATTTGCTTGCTGGTCATCAAAAGGCAATATTCTGCAGTTATAAACTCCCTACCACACAAATACCCATATAAAATTGTCCACTCAGTAGCTCAGTTTCTAGTCTTGTTTGCTTTCATATACCTGTTAAACTAATTTTGCTTTTTGCTACCTGTGAATGAATCACAGACAATCACAGTATGTTCCGTGTCCGAAATGAAATGGCATACTATTTCTTGGCAACATTCAGTGTGAAAGGAGAAACAAAAATAGCAAGTTACCTGGCAACTATGCTCACATGCGTACTTTGTGTGAGACCCTCTGCTTGTAAACTTACGGAAGAAAATAATTGGAGCTTTGTACATAGGCCCAATTTCCCTCAATGACCCTTGTTGTAATGCAGTCTTTCATAAATGGAGTTCCAAATAGAGTTTCATGAATAAAGCTGAAATGAATGATTTTGCTAGTCATCCATAGTTATCCAACACATTTGAGATATCAGTCTTTGTTTTCTGCATAGTATCCACAGATTAAGTGACATGTTAGGGTACAATTGAATGTGTGATACTGTCTTATACTAGTCCTATCCATATGTTACAATAAACTTATGGATATCTTGCATGCATGTGCATAAAGTTGCTTTGTAAAACAACAACAACAACAACAACAACTACACCATACTGGCTCTGATAGGTTATGGAAGGTTTTAAACTCCATTTGTTTTATACCAGAAAGGATATTTTCAACCCTCCCTGTCTGGGCTGCACTCCAACTACACCTAACTCAAGTTACTGCTTCAGGATGATTATGGTGTTTCAGGGACCAAAATGAAGAGAATTGGAACATTTTGTTCTGGACTAGGTCCAGAACCTCCCTCAGACATTTGCAATGGAAGCTGGATGAGTGATAGAAGTGTGTTACAATTGGATGGTAACTTTATCCTACAAGGACAGAGTTGACTAGTTTGTTCTGAGAGGCTTTGTATGAGGGAAGGAGAGTGTATTGGGAGAGAAGAGATTGTGAGGTGCTGTAGAGCAAAATCTGTGAGAGAAATCTGTGTTCTCTGTGGAAATTACTAACCTAAGGGGCAAGTTAGGAAAATTAAGCTTTGTGCAAGTTATTAGCTGAAGTGGTAAGAGAGGAAATAAGCCTTTGTGGCTAAAACTATTTAAAGAACTTTAGAGAAAGATGAAACTATGAAGGAAGGGCTGAGGAAGGCAAGGAGACAGCATAACACACGCTATCACAGCACACTACATTATCAGCCTTTACAGGAGTCATGCACAGGCCCTACCTACATGGTCCATTTAACCTGGGTCAGGCCTGGGATTAAAACCATTTGTGTCAGAAACTTCACACAACTCCTGCCCCTAAATCAGCCTTGCCCTGGGTTAAATGGCAGAATCCAGGATATCTGAGAATCGTGCTATGCACAATTCTTTTTGAATATCCTGGGTTGCTGCCACACCTGTGTGAAGGGCCCCACATGGCAGCCACTGCTTTTGCTTACATTTTTAAACTGACCTTCTCTCCTACCCAGCCCCTGAGGCATCAGCCATGGCCACGGGGGCCCACCCCCTCGTCCCTGCAGAGCTGCACAGGGAAGAAGGGACTTTTTTTAACAAAAGGATGCGCCTCCATGTGGAGGAATTTCTGCAAGCAGTGGCAGCCGTGGCGTCGCTCGCACGGGAGCATGTGAATGGCCCTGGGGCTGCACCAGGACCAATTGTCCCAACTGCACCCTGCGTCCCCTGGTCCATGCAGAAAGGGCCTTGAAAGGTTTCAGAAAAGAGCAAAAACAATATGTGGGAGTTAAAATATCAGACAAGGACTAAGGAGATCAGTTTGAATCCCATCTCTGTTATGGAACCTTTCTGGGGCACCTTTGACCACTCAAACATTTTTAGCCTAATCAAGCTAAAATAATTAATATTAGAATAACATAGGAATGAGGAGAATTTTTAAATTGTTTTGTGTCCCCATTTGAAGGGTGGATTGGGAATTAATGAATTAAATCTATAACAATAAAAGCGTTTGTGCGTCTATATGTCTGTCCATTTATATTTTTTGTGGGAGGCATAAATCATCATAAAATAAAGCTAAGGGTTAAATGACTATAAGTCAGTTTGGTTCCCCACTGGGGAAAAAGTAGAAGGTATGACATTTCCTACACATTTAATATTGCTTCCCATTTGCCAAAAAAAGAAAAGAAAAAAAGAAAATTGCCCTGGCTGTTGCTTCATTTAATATTGCTGCAACTGCTTGGGCAGAAGGCAGAACTCATTCAGTATTGTCAATTATGGTGGATGTATGGTGATGAGAGACAAGTGAGCAAACAAAAACAAAATTGATCCCAGACTGGCTTAACTGAAGTCTTAGGCTGCAAGTCCAGAGGACAGAGTCAAAGAACCAAGAGCTCCTCTTGCCCCTCAGCTCATCTGCAAGGATTCACTTCTCTGGCCAAACCCTAGCTTCATAAAGTACCTGAGACAGCAAGTGAGAAATATGCTACATATAGGATTGCCAGTTCCCTCCTGGCAACTGGCGGGAGCTTTGGGGAGATGGGTGCAGGGGGAGGTGACCACCCTCTCTGTGGGATGTCATTACTTGTGGCGTGACATGGAAGCACTGGCATCACACTGGGAGACACTATACACTCCCCCCCCCCAATTCTATATTCTCTGTAGAGCATTATGGTTTCAGGAGGAGTATTAGAGTGTCCTGTGCTGCTACACTGGAATGTCTACATTGCACTAGAAGTGACATCATGACACAGGCACACACATTGCTTCCCCTCTTTTGGCCAACTTGTTTCTGCCCACCAGACAGTTGAGGTGTTGGCAGGAAGTACCAGGCAATTGTCCACCATTAGTGGATAACTGGCAACCATAGTTACATAGGTAGCAAATATAGTCCTCCCCCCCTTATTCCTTCTCAATGGAAATGTCCTGATCAAATTGGACAAAGATTGATGATTAGGAGAACAGAAGGACAGCAGCAATTTGTGTCTCTGCAATTAGCTGACTCTGCAATTGTGTTTCTGTGCACTCCAGCACATGCCAGCTGAGTGAACTTGGGCAAGTCACAGCTCTCTCAGCCCCATCCACCTCACAGGGTGTCTGCAGCGGCAAAGCCACAAGGAGGCGGGGGATGCGTCATGCACTGGGCGCACGCCTGGGGGTGCAAAAATTGCCCCCAGGCCCCTTCCCCTGTGGTGCCCCCCATGGCGCCCCCCATGACCCACACCCCCTTCCCATACTTAGTTCCTTTTTCAGAACTTTTTCAGTAAAAACGGCCTGAGGAACTACAGTTCCCAGAAGACCTTGGGGCTCACAAGGTCTCCTGGGAAGTATAGTTCCCATCAGGCCTTTTTTTTTTACTGAGAACAAGGCCTTTTGAAGCCTGAAAAAATGGCCTGAGCAACTACAGTTCCCAGAAGACCTTGGGGCTCGAAAGGTCTCCAGGGAAGTATAGTTCCCATCAGGCCCCCTTTTTTTTTACTGAGAACAAGGCCTTTTGAAGCCTGAAAAAGTTATGAAAATGGAACTAAGGTAAGTGTGGGAAAGGGGGAAAGGGGGAAGGGGGCACTGTGGGGGGGCAGGGGGACACCACGGGGGTGGGGTGTTGTGTGGGGGTATGGGGGGTGGAAAATGTGGAATGCGCACCAGGTGCAGTTTGGCCCAGCTACGCCTCTGGGTGTCTGTTGTGGGGGGAGGGATTCCATGGGGTGAGAACCCCAGGGGGATTAATGGGGGGGATTATCCAAACCCTGAAAACAAATATTAGTGCTGATTTCTGTCAAGATTTGCCAACCAATAAAACATGTTCAGCAGCCATGATTTCATCCCTTTTCAAAAGAACCCACTTGAAAATCAAAATATTAAGCCACTGAAATGAGAAATTCTTCTGCATCCTTAACACTTAAATAGATAGAAGTCTACTCAAAACCCTTTCTGTATCCATTCATTCTTATTGTAAAGCACTGTCAGTAGGAGCAGATAAATATCCTCTGTTATCATGAAGACAGTGAGTTGGTGGCTTGCTATGACCTCACAGTAAATTTAAGAAGGGGGTTTAATTGCCAAGATCACAGAAGATAGTGGAGAGCATTTGTCCTGTCCTCTTCATTGTCATGCAGTGTCTGCTCCCTGGTAAGCAAGACAAAAATGCATACCTAGTCCTTGAATTTGGAGAGGAGAGGCTGAATGTACATTGCTCTCTTTTGTACAGCACTCTTCAAAAACTGAATTGTGCATTGAATTGCATGAGCCTATTGAGCTGATAAACTACAGATCTTCCATTACGAGTGAAGATTTTACAAAAATATAAATGGCTAGGATTTTATAGCTTCTCTTCACCCATTTGAGGTTACAATAATGACATGGAAATACAAAAACAACATTTGCTACAACTAGATTGAATGGGCCATCTTCTATAGGTTAAGTAGAACGTAAGCTGTTGTTGATAGATTTTACCCCACAGCCAAATCACTCCAATAAAAGATATTCTTCCTCACCAATATCTCTTTATACGTAAATGAATAAAGTCATGGGACCTTCATTTGTGTGCTGATTTCAGTAACATCTCTCTGCTGGCTATTTTTTGTTAGGCTGATGGCTCAGGATGATAGCTTGATGTCCCTGAATGGTTGTAAAGAAGGAGCTACATGGAAGGGAAGGGGTTCAACTCTTTGGTAATGTTTGGTTTATAATAAAGCACTTCATAATCAATATGTGGTTTTATATCTTTGTGAACTTTGCTACCTTGCCATTTTACTCTACCAAAACATAAGGGAGGGGGGATAAACTAGCTCTAATCCCAGTACTAATATTTGACACATCCCATAAAGTTCCTGTAACTGGAGGCAGAATCTGATCCCAATATATGCTTAGTTCTGCTATGCTTAGTTTAAGCATTCTGTACCCTGAATGCACTTCTTACAGGCTTCAAACCACTTTGGTTTAGGTAGCATCAAATACAGTCATTCTGGGCACATATGACATATTCCAGACCCTCCATCTTTGCCTCTGTTTCCAATGAATCTAGATTCTTAGTGTTTTTTCTTAAGCTCATGGAAACACCATAATTGTTTGTTAACTTCTCTCTGCCCAGATTGATGGTATTTCATTATGATGGTGTAGGGTCTATACAGCACCAGGCTCTTTAGCATAAGAATCAGAAAACAAAAGGATTTTCTTCAGGAGTAAATTGGTACAGGCCACTGTGGAATAGCAATAAGAAAGTGATCAAAGTGTACCTCCTATGTTCTGCTTCAAGCCTTCTGAGAGATGGAGTACTGGTTTGAACTTTACATTGCTTTGGTCCATTTTTTCATGTTCAGCCTATTTTAATTAATTTATTTGTGTGTCACATTTCCTCTTGGTTCTAGGCTGTCTACAAGATTAGTTAAAATATTCCCAGCTAAAATCAAAAATAAAATAGCAAGCCACAAATCTCCTGCCTCCAAAAAAAAAAGATGCCTGCCAATTCAAACCTTCTCAAAAGCCCTGGAAAACAGGCAAGCAAGAGTCTCCTGGAAATCTCCAAGGAGGGCCCCCCTAAACTCTTCAGGGAGCCCTTACACAGCTGGAGTCAAAATGGGAAATGTTTGGGCTCTAGTTGATGCCAGATGGGGCATCCTAAGTGGTGGGATAGCCAACAGATGCCTGCCTGATGACAATAGTTGATTCACAGGAGCATATGGAAAGAGATAGTCCTTCAAATTGAGCCATATTAGAACATAGGTGGCAGCCATATTGGCACAGGTCTAATATTCATGTTGTGTCTCCTTGACCACTCATGGTAACATTATAAGTCAAGCCCAGAATACCATGAGTGGTTGAGATGGACTGCAAATTTACCAACTTCAGAATTCTTTGGGAAGATGGACAAGAGAAAATGTTTGCAACATCATGGACATATGCATGAATGTAGTGATATGTTCAATCAAAATGCCTCATAAAATATGTCTATTTCTTCTGTTCTGATAAATCTGTGTAAAATAGTCAATTATAAGGGTTAAGGAATGAATGTCCTACATCCAGCTACCAGGAAGAACTTAGTAAATCCAGCTACCAGCAGGGTTCTTCTGACATTCTGTATTTGTTTTGAGCAACCTTGAGCAAGCTATTAGAAAGGGGGGATAACAATTAAATTATCAGAGGGTAACCAGGGCTTTGGGCTCAGAAATATTTCTATGATATGGATGGTCTAAGCAGCTATAACTTTCTTAGCTATCCTAAACACTGATCACCTTTCTACCATGAATGATTAAAGCTGATCTTTGTATTCAGGCTTTACTCCTATTGTATCAATGTGAATTAGATATGGGAAGGCAGCAAGCCAGCATCCTTGACATTTAGCATTGCATGGAGAAAAATGTGAACAGCAAGCCCTTCAAATCATTGAGAAAAATAATCTACTTTTCTCTGTAAACAAGGAAGCCAAAGGAATGTGTGTTTTTTTAATCCCCAAGGTAATCTCCGCTTCTATTGAGCAAGTCCAAGGTGTGGGAACCGAGAATACTCATCAGTGCTGAAAGACAAACTTTATTAGTTGTTTACCAGCAGCTGTTCATTTGGCAGGTATTATAAATGGCAGTTATCATGTATGGCATGTATGCTCATCTGCTCCACTGTCATCACAATATGTAATGGTAGTTTGAATACCGAATGAGCAGTTTTGCCTCCTGCCAGAAGAGCTGCAGCAGTACCAGATGAAAAAAACAACAGCAAGGTCCTTTCCGCATGGGCCAATAACGACTCCCTGGGGAGGGCAAAAACACCATCCCCAGGGAGCCGTTCGCACAGGCGGCGCTGCCAAAAGGCAGCAGCGTCGACCTGGCTCCCTTCCCCCTCCCCCAGGGTGGCCTCAGGCTGCCTCCAAAAACCTCCCTCCGGGAGGGAAGTTTTTGGAATACAGCGCATTCCCGGCGGCACGGTGCGAATGGCACCGCCGGGAATGCGCTGTTGTCCCCATCCCTCTCCCACTCACCTCGTCACCTCCGTTGCCCTGCTGGCCTCCAAAGGCCCTCCCTCGCTGTCCTCCGACCCCTGGAGGTCAGAGGGCAGTGTGGGCGGGTCTACAGAGGCCAGCAGGGCGATGGAGGCGACGGGAGAGGGATGGGGGAGAGGCAGGTCATCCGGGCAACCGCGCTGCGTGGCGCCGTTGTCCCAGCGTCATTGGGTCAGCGTAGATTACGCCGACCCAACCCCTTCCGCCTCCGTGCAGAAGGGGCCCAAGAGTGACCCTCCTTTCTTGCAAAATGTGCCCCAAATTAGATTTATAACAAATGTCACACTTTGCTCTTTGCCACAATGAAGACCCAAAACTGTTTATACTGTTCTCATCTCTTCAGTTTTTATCCTCACAGCAACCCTGTGGGGTAGGTTAGGCTGAGAATGTGGGAGGGGCCCAAGGACACCCAACACCCCCATGACAAAGGTGAGCTTTAAGATAGATCCTGACTCTCCTAGTCAGATAGTGTAATTACAGCTCAGTGAGATACTTAATTCCTCTTCATGTTGGTATATGCTCCCTCCACCCTATCTACACTGCAGTGGCTACCCAAAGTAACTTGCATCACCCTCCTCTCTTCCATTTTATTCTCACAACTACAAATCTGTGGTGTACATCTGGTCAACAACCTTTCATGGCAGTGTTATTCAAAGTGGTGGGAAGTCTGTCCCTTTTAGCGTGGGGAATTAACTGGAGTAGACTCTTGGCATTGCAAAAGGTTAGGCAATATGTGGTCTTGATTGCCTATATTTACGAGAGTAAGCTTTTGTATAGAAACATGCAGGAAAATAGATAACAGTTTAACAGCTTTTATTAAGGGTTAAAAATGGGGGTACACAAACACACAATTAAAAAAACAGCAGAACACACACAGTCCCAGGATTTAGACTGTTGTGAGCAAATAGATCTGGAAGAGATTAAGAATAAATGTGAAGAGGCAATAAAAGTTATAGTCACCTGATCCTGGAGCAGAATGGTCCAATGAACAGAACTAAATGACCCATGCTTAGCTCTGTGGAACAGTATCACAGACAAAGAGTTGTTCTAGAGATACTGAACACTGTCTATTGCAGTGGTAGCAAACCTATGGCATGTGTGCCAGAGGTGGCACTCAGAGCCCTCTCTGTGGGCACGCGTGCACAGAGTTCGTCATGTAGGTGGAGCGGAAAATCACACCCCCCCCCCCGCACACACACACACACACATCTAGGCTGGCCTTGCTTCTGAGTAAACCCTCCTAGGGTTGTGATTCACCCATTCAAAGTGTTGCACGGTCGCTTCACCAAGCTTACTCCCGAGTAATGCATGCCTTGGAGCAAACCGTTTTTTAAAACTAAAACCTCAGTATTCAGGTTAAATTGCCATGTTGGCACTTTGCAATAAATTAGTGGGTTTTGGGTTGCAATTTCAGCACTTGGTCTCGAAAAGGTTCGCCATCACTGGTATATTGGGACAATGGGCTTCTTTATAGGGAGAAATTGAACATCAGGGTTATGCAGAGTGATCCTAAATCTCCCTGGCCTAGACAAGAGGGATTTCCTGCCCTTAGTACTAGACCACACACACTCAGATAGGTCAGGAAAGTTGTTAGCTCCCCCCTCCTGTTTTGTCACAGAGTATGCTTTACATTAACTGCTTGACTGAAGTTGCTTAGAATAGTTTGCTGCTTAGGATAATTTCTTATTTCTTAATAATAATGAGATTACAGAAATGTGCAAGCACATTTATTCATTGGTCAGGCAATTCTCCAAATATAATTGTCCTGCCTTTAGCCGGGGGGAGTAGGGCAGGAAGTGCAACATTCAATTTAATTACAAAAAAGATGCCAGGGCACACTGAATAGTAAGCCAATGACCGGTAGTGGAATGCATGGAAAATTGCCCCTAGCCAGTCAGAAGCCCAAGACACAGGAGAATAACTCAGAGGAAATAGCTGATACCAGCTAAAATCATCTTGATTTTGTTAACTGCAGGAATCCTTAAGACTATAATTTCTTCACCTCTGCTCATTTCTGAAACTTTAAAACATTTATTTAAAGGGATTCATAACTTAGGAAAATCAGTTCTCAGGCACGGAAATATCAGCTCATGCCAGTGGTCTATGATTGTGATCAGTATGAAATAGAGTTGCTTTTTTTTACATATCTTCAGGCATATCAGAATGGATTTGTAATGTGCAGATTATCTCCAAAAGTTAATAATAATGGCTGCATTTCACTGCTGGAATACAAACATAAAACAGTTCTGTGAGACTTTTTGTACAACAAAACCTCTGTTATAATTATCTGTGCCACACATACTAACATGTGTGATGGGCTCAAGAGCTGGTATTGGAAAACACACATTTTAAAGTCATGTTTCAGAAACTTGAAGCTACCTAGCTACTCTGGACAAGATAATGTGGTACCCTAGGTTACAATAATAGACTCACTATAACTGCTTCATTCTCCTTGGCAGTATTTGTTAAAGAGGTCATATCAATCTATGCCAGTTCTCAGTGTTTCCTTTGCTGACTGCATACTTCTCAGGCTCTAACCCTGCTCTTGCATTCTGTGGCATAGTTTGGTCTACACATATTATATTGATATGCAATGATACATTAATCATAGAGCAGCTTATACATATCCCACACTTCTGCAATGCTGGCAATGCAAGCTACACCCTTCTAAGTCCACTGAAGTGAATGGACTTACAAAGCTGTCACTCTGCTAAAGATGGCACTACAAATGGCTTTCAGCTGAATAAGTGAATTGGCACAATTAACATTGTGTTTGGCCCTCACCTGGATAGCCCAGTCTTATTAGATCTCAAAAGTCAAGCAGGGTCAGTAATCACATGGGAGACCCCTAAAGATTACCAGGCAGGCAATGGCAAACTGCTCCTGAATGTCATTTGTCTTGAAAGCTCAGGGGCTGCTATAAGTCAGCTGTGACTTGACAGCAAAATAGCAAAATAACAATAACAACACAGTGGACACCACTGTGACTGAGGACAAGAAAGTGACCATCATCAACATAGCAATGCCTGGTGACAGCAAAGTCAATGAAAAAGAACATGAGAAGGTCACCAAATACCATGATTCAGCAACTATGATCCAAATCAGCTGAGGTCATTCCAGTGGTAATCAACATCCTGGGTGCCATTCAGAAAATACTAGAGCTGCACCTGAAACACCTTAAAATCAACATTTGTCACATTCAAAAAGCAGCCCTGCTGGGATCCACACAAATTCTATGTCAATACACTATGTTCTAGGCCTCTGGGTGAGGCTCAAATTGTAATGAAAGGTCAACAACCAACTAAAGAACTGGCAGCTGTGATATTAAACAAAATTAAATAATAACAACAACAATAATAAAAACCTGAATTGATGTGAAACTTGACCAGTGTTGTATGATTTGCCATGATTGCTCTTTTTGCAATCAAGTGGTGGACATTCATACATAGGAAAATAAAGAACTTGATTGCCCCCGAGTGAACGAGTCAGATTCAATGGCAAAGCAGGAATTAGGTCTCCTACCTCCTGGTCTTGGTCTCTAACCACTTTACAACACTGTCTTATTATAAGTAATTATTATAAGTCTTATTATAAGTAATGTTACATATGAAGGGTGCCGTAATGGTCTGTTATTTTTGTATTATAGATTATTTGTACTTGCCTGGAACTGATCCCTATGGACAGCAGGTGTAAGTATATCACATTCACCAGCATAGCATTCATTGTAAACTACAATTAAAATTCATGATTGCATTCCTAAGTCACAGACAGATGAAAAACTTATAGGACGGCATTCTGAAATAATGTGATATTCTAGCATTGTACACATTCAGCCTCTACCATTCCATTTGTCTTCTCCATTTCCTGCTCTATCTTCCCTTCTAGCACTTACAATGTGCTGCGACTGGATATTTTTGACCTGTAGAAAAGCTTGTGAGTTCATTATTTGACAGAAGCAACTAATTGTTCCTTTTTATAGCCAGTCAGTGGGTGATTTCTTTGCTCAAAGCTTCACTATGTCACAATGTTTTCTAGCTCAGGGGCTTTTTTTATAGGGGAGTATCAAAGTAACAAAGAATGTGTTTATATAAATCGTGTCATCATTTATTACCATAATAGTTCCTTTGCTTCCAAGTTCACAGTCTAACACACTCCTTTCTCCTATATCATCATAAAGATGCTGGCCTGTTCCTTTTTTCTGCACTGCATTCTATATAGAAGCTGACTTTGCTTATGAAAGGAAAATGGAACTATCTCCATGGCTTACTGAATTTGAAGGATAACAGTGGGGTAAGGGGTGGAGACACACACACAAGGCCTTCTTTGAGGTAAGAGTCTGATGTAGTGGTTGAATGCTGGACTAGAATCAGGAAGATCCGTGTTCAGATTCCCATTCTATGATGCAAGCTTGCTGGGTGAACAGTTGCACATTCTTACAGCCCAATCCGGGGATGGGAGAGGGGCAAATCCACCCATGAAGGTAGTATGAGGCTGCGCCAGTGGATTTGCCCTCCTTTGGGCACTTACCCCATCGGAGGGGCATATCTGATGGAGGGTGGCTGCCAATACCCTCAGATTTGCCCTCCCCATGGCACTTACCCTAGTGGAGGGGCAAATTCAGAGGTGGGATTCAGGGGGTTCTGAAGGTTCTGTAGAACATGTTAAAATTTTCTTTTTCACTTTTTTAATACATACAATATTTTTATTAAGTATTAATATTTTAAAACTTAAAATAAAAAGTTATATTAAAATATTTTTAAATACTTTTTAACAGTCATTATTTGAATCCCACCACCATCGGAACCTGTTGTTAAAATATTTGAATCCCACAATTTGCCACAACCATCCACATGGGCAGAAATAGCAAAAAGAACCTCTGCTGGAGTAGTGGGAGCATTACAAAGGCTTGGTTGTGGTGGATCTCCCACTCAGCCTTTGCCTGCTGGAACACTGGGGCTGGGAGCTTGGGCTTATGCCACAGTTTGGGTGGCATAAGCCCAGAGAGACCAATGAAGGGCTTCTCAGCAGTGGGAAGGGTTTTTTTTGTCTCCACATGCCACCAAGATGTTTTCCTGGAGGCAGTGGTGCTCCAACCTGCCATTGGAAGCTCTGGATTGGGCTACCTGCCTAGTGTACCTCACAGGCTGTTGTTGAGGAGAAGAGAATGATGAAAGTCACTTCAGGTCCCCACTGGGAAAAAAAGCAGAGTATAAATGAAGAAAATAAAATAAACAAACCTTCCTAAGTGATATTCCACTTTTTATGTGCTAATTTATAGGTCATTGGGACTGGCTTTGCTATGGGATTGAAGGTTCTGTACTAGTTGTGGTTACAGCAATGCTGTGCTGTTGATATTCTTGACTTTGCAATTGCTGCTCTCTGAATCTTGTTCTTCCATTTTTATCAAAGCATTGCATTTTGTCTTCATTTTTGTTTTTGTGATTTTATGCTTTGTAAAATGCTTTGAGGACACTTGTTTCAAAAAATGAGACAGAAATAATTTTCTAGATAAAATAAATAGGATTGAGCCCAGACCACACACACTTTCAAGTACATGAAAGGTGCTACCTAGTTGTGAGATCTTGTTATAGGTATAGCATTAATTATACATAGCTGCGGTCTTGCACTGCAGATATTACAGAGGACTTCATCCTCCATATTGTGTCAAATCTCTCTCTCTTTGTGTGTGTGTACATGTTTGCATGGCTGGAATGTAAGGTTTCCAGCCCTTTCTTGGTGAATACTGATAGATTTTGAGGGTGTTTCTTGGGGGAGGGTGGAGTTTGGGGCTGAAGCTGTCAGTTCCAGCTGAAATGCCCAAATTTCAATTCAAAAGGTCCTAGATATGAGGAAAAATTCCAAGAACATCACTAAAAATGGTATTTTCTGGACGTTTCCTCAGTTCCTCAAAGGTCGGGTGTTCGAACTCAGGGCAGGAGTTTACTTGCTATGAGCAGGCAATTGGCATTCAGCTCTGGTCCTGCCCAGCATGAAGATTTTTGAGATCGGTAGATTTCAAAAATCAAAACTGAGGCACATACATTTCTCTAGAAGTTCAATCTGTCTGCTCTTCCCAAGATTTGCACTGAACTCCTGTCCCAAACATCAAAGCTGTCCCTTGCTGGTATAAATACCAGGTCGGTATTATTTGTTTATTTGGGCTCTGCACTGAAAAGAACAGTGTCTGCAATGCATATGGCCAGAAAATTGCTCCCCAAATTCGGAAGTTGAAAACGCAGCATGAATTTCTAACTTAAACCAATAGAGCCCTACCAAAATGAAGCAATCATTGTTCCTCCCACATCGAAGCCCAGATCCTTATTTGTACTGATTTTTTTTCTTGGCACACATCCCTATTAAATATCACAATTATGTGCAACCTGGCTCACACAGTTGAATTCATAGTGGTACACAACTAGACTAAAATTAAGCCTTTCCCCTCTCTCTAATGTTTGTTTAATGTTAACATTTACTGAACATTATATTAAGAAAGCAAATTAGAAACTCCATGACAATTTTTATATCAATAAAACTGTTTCAGCAGTTGCCTTCATAAGTGCTTGGGGCAACGGTTAGGAGAACCAAAGAAATTTAACACTCCTTTTTTTAGAAATAAGATTTTAAAAGACCAGCCAATATCTGTAGAAACATTTCTTAGGAAATAAGTTTGAAAGTACTTCTTGTTTTGACTGCAGCATACTGTAAATAATTGGTTATTTCATTCTATTAGCTAGCTAAACATGTGCAGCTTTTGCAATCAAGAAAACACACTTTCTTCAAACCTTTAATAAGATATTTTGGATTTACAGATTATTCTGCCAAGTTTTAAAGGTTAATTTCAGTTATCAATTGCATCAAATGGATATTATGTATGCTAAGGAATATATAATGTCACATATACCTTTTCCAAGAAAGCTTGTTATGAGTTCCCAAGCAACTCAGATTAAATGGTGGAAAGGACTCAACAAAGGAACATTTTGCATGTAGCAAACCAATAGTGGGGGGAAAAAAAAGATCCTTGCATGGAATTAAAATAATGAAATATTTTCTTTTAGCACATTGTGCTACATTCTCCTCCGTAAGCCTGAGCCACAAAGTTGAACCTTCATTCTTTGTACACATGATAGATTAACTTTTTTAAAGGATTCTTTTGATCACATTTATAACAAGAGCATGGCCACACAGGACTTCACGGTTGTCACTATGCTGCAAACCATGGATGTGTTGAATTCACGGTGACAGCAGGGAAGGAATGCAGATCGTTCTGTTCAAAGAGTCGCCACATCCCTGTAGTGGGGCAGGTCACATTGCATCTGACAAAGGTCACTGCTATTTGTAGGAAGTAACCTTTTTATTCCTTGTTCAGTCTTTCAAAATCAAAAAGGAGACTAAAATCTTACCCATCTGATCTGAGACCCATACGTATTTGTACAGCTTTGCTATCTGAACCTGTCTTGTACAGAGTCAGCCATTGGTCCATCCAGCCCCAGCCTGTCTTCTCTGACTGAGAACAGATATACAAGTTCTCAGCAGTCTTTCATAACCTCAATATCAGAGATATTTGAAAATGGAAATGTCAGGGATTGACCTCCAGAACTTCTGTTTACAAAGGATGTGTTGTGACAGACACACCAAGAATGGTGTGTTTAAGGATAGTACAGCAGAGTTGTATAAACCTTCCTTTCATCCTTCAAATTGCAGAATACTTACCAAAATTCTTTTGGTCTCTCATAAAAGCTCTCAGACATTTTTTTTTCCTCCTGAGAAGAATCCTACAATTTGTTTGAAGCATCACTTCATGAAAGATCTGCACAGGAGCTTCCTTAGGAAGTTTTCTTCTATTCATCCATGACTTCTGTCAATATGGCCGCTCCTCTCAAACATACAAATGCATGACGAAGTAGAAATGAGTTGAGCAAATGTTAAGCAGTGACACAGACTTTCTAGGATGATTAGCAGATCCCAAATAATATTCTACACACATACATATATTTCAAAAACACTGAGTAATTTACATGATAGCAGGTTTAAGACTGCAAGACAAGGTACAGGAGATCAGTTAAACATCCTCTGTAGTAAATATTTTATTTTAAATGCCGTATTTTATAATTTTGTCCTGTCCAAAAGCCCATGAGCTGTATAGACATACCTACTAATAAATTAAATCCTTTGTGACAGTTCCATATCGTAAAGGACAAAAATCTGCAGATGCAAGAAAATGATACTATCCCTCATAATAACAAAATGAATGCTCACCTATTTATAAGAAGGTCTGCTCACAGCAGTGTTGGGGGTTTCTGCATGCTCAGAGTAAATTCCTCTGATATATGAGAAAACATCAGTTTGCAAATTATGAAAAAAACCCTCCCAGGTAGCCTAATGACTATTGGAAATGCTCATTAACCTTTAGGATCTGTCCACTATTGAAAGCAGCTAAAAGGAAAAGGACTTGGAATGAGGTGGGTGGGTGGGTTATGATGCCAGTGTGGGGTAGTAATTTAGAACAGATGGATTCTAATCTGGAGAACTGGGTTTGATTCCCCACTCCTCCATCTGAGTGGCAGAGACTTATCAGGTGGACCAGATGTGTTTATGTACTCCTACATTCCTGCTGAGTGACCTTGGGCAAGCCACAGTTATTCAGAACTCTCTCAGCCTCACCTACCTCACAAGGTGTCTGCTGTGGTGAGAGGAAGGCAAAGGAGCTTGTAAGCCACCTTGAGTCTCCTTATAGGAGACAAAAGTGGAATATAAATCCAAACTCCTCCTCCTCATCCCCCTCCTCCTCTCTCTCCTTCTCCTTCTCCTTCTCCTCCTTCCCCCCTCTTCCTCCTCCTCCTTCTTCTCTTTCTCTCTTCTTCTTCTTCTTCTTCTTCTTCTTCTTCTTCTTCTTCTTCTTCTTCTTCTTCTTCTTCTTCTTCTTCTTCTTCTTCATGCCACTCCACTTTTCACATTCCAGTCCAGAACACTGTATGCTTTTGAAGAAATCATTTCACCTGGAGAAGACAGCTGTTTTCAAGTGTGGACTCTATGGCATTATTCCCTGCTGATGTCCCTCCCCAAACCCCACATTCACCAATTGTTTAAAAGATCCCCTCGCTAGCCTACCTCTTGCTACCAAGCTGAGTTATTCCCCACCACCATTTTAAAACGTGTTAAACTAGCACAACAGTCACTGTCTCTTTCTTTCCTCAGACCTCTTCTGGAATGGTAAATATTGCCCTCTCACAATGCCCTCCTCTATTTCTGCTATCAATCATCTCTCTTTGTTTCCTAGTCTTAAAAAAAACTCTCTGTGTTTTGTAGTTTGTGAGTGTATTTTTACTATTTTGAATCTTTCAATAAAATTGTAACTCTCTTCCTTTTAATCCTTGTTTTTGAGGGGAATTCTTTGGGACATAGACCTCTGTATATGCTGGTGGAGATTCTTTGTCCACTTTGCCAGAAAGTCAAATAAATAATTCAGCAATAGTTCTGGGACTTGGCCCTTTAATCTGATGGGACGTGGTTGCAGTGATACCCTGCTACAACTTGCCATAGGAAGAATTTCTTGCCAGCAGACTATTCCTATTTTGGCACATTTCAATGCCTTGCCCTCAGTTTTTCTGAAAGGCCAACATTAATGTTCTTACTGTAAATATGCATGTTCCCAATACATTATGCTGATTTTAAGAAATCCCCTAGGAAGATTAGAGTAATTCTACACTTCCCTTATCTTTTCAGACTTCACTAAAGAAATTACTCATAATTTACCAAAATGTGTATAATGGCAGGTGCAATAAAAAAGCAAATGGTTGAATCTTCAAATATCTCATGCTTCTATTTTAAAATGTGTTCAAGATTTTTGAAATGTAGGATTATAATGGCATATATAAGTCTTTTTTGTTGTTTTTGGTATTGTATCTGACTATTCCATTGTTTATAGTAAAACTTCTCAAGCTGATATTATGTTGAAATAAACTGAACTGAATTAGTTTTACCAAAGAGTTTCTGGTGATTCCCAAAAGTACCACCATCACTTCTAGGTGTTCGAAGTGACATCATCACACACATGCTGTTGCTTCCCCTCTGGCACTGTGTCCCTTCCCCCAGCCTTCCTGCTGGTTGCAAGGCTTGGCCTGGAAACCCTACAAAGAAACCAGAATAGGCCCCAAAGTGACATTTCATTGTAAAGACTCACTTATGTGGAAAAAAATGTTATCGAAGTGTGGTTCTAAGAGTAACGAAGATATGAGGTCACCCAGAGTAGTCTCTGGACCATGACTTCATGCTTAATAATTCATCTCAACATTAGCTACAGTCTGATTCTCCAGATTTGTTGCAATTGTGTACTTCCTATATTGCATTCATGAAACTGCTGTCTAAACCCTGAAAGCCTTTGTAAATTTTTTATTTCAAATTGGAACAAGTTGGAAAGAATAGAAAGAATAAAATCTCATTATAACTGGGCACATTTTTTCCTTTATGCTCACTACCTTGTGAAGTAAGGACTCAAGGGTTTTAAGGCCCCTGAAATAACTTGTTTCAAGGTTGAGTTACATTTGATGGAAATGACCCCTATCCTAACATGTGTGCATGTGAATGTTATGGGTGTGTGAGAGAGACAAAGGTCAATCCTGGACAGCATAATAATAATGAGAGCTTCATTGGGGGTTCACAGTTAGGTTGGTGCGGCCAGGATGGGAGTCCAGAAGCCAGGGCCTCAGGCTGCAGTAGGGTTGGTGGGGGATTGGGGAGGCAGGAATTGGGGTGAGTGGAAAGGCAGTGGGGGAAAGAGCCAGTTTTTGCAGAGCACAGTGGGAGAACATGGGCCCTGTCACTCTGGTGCTGGCCATGGCTTCGGTTTTGGGTGCAGAGAAGGGTGGATGGTGTAAGAGTTGGTTGTTGTCAGGCTCAGTGGAAGAGAACAGCTTATTACTGCTCTCCCACTGGGTCTGTCTTCAGTTGGGGGGTAGGTTTGAGGTGCAAGGGGCAGGGGGAGGGCTGGCTGTTGCTGGGCAGAGCTGGAGAGCACGGACCAGTGTTGGTGTGGTGGTGGGCTCAGCTTGAATTTCAGGTACAGGGAGGGGTGGAGGGAAAGGCTGGTTGTTGCTGGGCCAGTAGAGAAGAGTGGCTCAGCGCCACTCTCACGCTGGGTCTAGTTTTGGTTTGGTGTGGGGGGGGAGGCAGGGGAACCCAGGTTTGGTTTGGGATGTGGGGAAGGGCAGATGGGGGAAAGGGCTGGTTTTTGCTGGGTGCAGAAGGAAAGTGTGGGCCTCCATTACTCTAGCACTGGTTTTGGATGTGGAAAAAAGTGGGTGGGGGAAAAGGCTGGTTGCTGCTGGGCATGAGGAAGAGAGCAGCTTAGTGCAATTCTTGTGCTGGGTCTGGCTTCAGTTTGGGGTGGGAGAGGTGCGGGGCTGGGTTTGGTTTGGGGTATGGGGAAGGGTGAGCAGAGGGAAGGGCCAGCTTTTGTTGGGTCCAGTGGGGGGAGATGTTTGGGGGAATCATGCCACAAAGATGAAGCATCCACCAATGGGCATGCAGGAGAGAGTTATATAGTGTAAGATAGTCAATGTGGTATAGTGGTTAAGAGTGGCAAACTCTAAACTGGAGAATGGGTTTGATTCTCCATTCCCCCACACAAACCTACTGGGTGACCTTGGACCAGCTACAGCTATCTCAGAACATTCTCAGCCAATGTGAAGGCAGGCAGTGGCAAACCACCTCCAAATGTCTCTTGCTTTGAAAACTTGTAGGGTGGCCACAAGTCAGCTGTGACTTCACGGTGCTTTCTGTCCCAGGAGAAGAAGACTTTTTTTTGAGGGTGGACTCTATGGGGAATAGATCCTTGTAATCTGGAGATTAATTGTATTTCTGGGTGCTGTCTAGACATGACCTAGGAGACGGTAGCCTTAGATGAAGATGAGAGGAGATTCATGAATATTTTTATTGTTAAATAGCAGCCATGGAAGTGGAATAGTTCAGACTGAAGCCAAAGCACAGTAGGGATGAGGACATAACTATTACCTCCTACAATTTCCCCAACTTTAAACAATATCCTGAAAATGTCATTTGCCCAAGTCCTGGCTTTTACCATTTGGAAATCTCTTTAAATATCAAATAAGCATATTTTGTGTAGATAAATTGCAGTTTTCCTATATGTGTTGCTCACTGTTGGAAAAAGCAAACAAAAACTAGGACTTGGGTGAGACCTGGGGCAGACTTAGTGGGGTTTGCAATAGAAACAGGGTTCAAATCTCATCAGCTTTGGGGGCAGGTATCTGGGATCAGAGCCCAGCAAAAATTATATTGATTCATCTGCTGCTAAAAGTATAATGTGGAGTAAAAATAGTTTGAACTTGCCCTGTGCTTTTCTGGCAGCCCCCCCCCCCCACACACACACACCAAAAACTCCCCCAAGCTGCATTTTCCCCCTAGTCGATAGACATCCCTACTACTGTTAGTGACCTTTCTTAGAGCTGCAAAATGTGCAGCACCTGAGGTAATTAAGGCAATCCTGTTAAATAAGGTCCTTGAACTCGGTTAAATAATAGATTTTCTTCTGACCTGTGGAGAACTTTTGTCAGATTTCTAGCATTTATAATTTGGTTCAGTTCTAGGTTGTGTTTAAGTATGACATATTTTAATAAATTACAAAGAAGGGCAATCGGCTGGCATACTTAAGTAAGTGTGACTAGTCAGAAATGTTCTTTCACAACTGTTCTGGCCTACCCTGTTACAAGCAATTATGACTCCCCCTCCCTTTGCCACATCTCATACATACTTACTCTGGAGCTAGTATCATTGGCTTTTAATAAAACTGCTCATGGACAAATGCATTTAAGATTGGACCCCTAGAGCAAACTGAAACAAAAGGAAATTATGTAGTTATAAGTTCCTGCAAATTAAGGAGAAAAATACAATGGCATGATGAAGTGAGTCCATAAAGGATCTGTCAATGTGAAATTTCAGCTGCTCAATTGAGAAAAAAAGTGTGTGGGGAATCTCAAAGCTATTGTGATATTTGTCAGGAAACATAATAGGCAACTATAGATAAATAGATTGAGAAATGCTAGTGAGAATCTATCAACTTGTAGGAGGGAGACCCTTAGAACTGATTACCGTTATTGCTATTGTACATGGTGATGAGTTATTAACTAAGGGTGATTTTGCAAAATGTGTAAAGTAAAAACAATTTGAATTCCATGGTTATTCAATCCTTATCTTTAGCTCTCACTAATTGATTATGCTATCTTCATGTTTACTCACATGCTAACTGAGTGGATCCCAACACATGTAAATCAAGCTTGCTAATAGCACCCTTTACACTTGCTAACAGACAAATGGTTCTTTCTCCCATCCTAGACATTCCACAGGTATATATACTCCACTTGCTTTAACACCATCAGATCTTCTGAAGATGCCACTCACAGATGCAGGTGAAACGTCAGGAGACAATGCTATTAAAACATGACCATACAGTCCGAAAACCACACAGCACCCCGAACCAACAATACACACACACAAATGTTCATGTTCTGTTGTTAATGATACGTAAGATTTTTCAGCATAAAATACACAGACTTTCCCCTTACCCATTCATTTGGCTACATCTGCAGAATTCAATCAAGCATTCATCTCTAATATAATTATAGAGAAGATTACAATGCTAGTTTATGCTTAACACCATTTCACAAAGATTTCTTAAATAATGCCTGCTTATCCCATTGGTATTTTTTTCAGGCTTCATTAAAGTGTTATTGTTTTCATAGTGGTGTGGCATCAATGTAAGGTCAAAACTTTTACAGCTTTTCCAGTCCTTTCATTACAATGCATGATTCAATTTGCATTAAAGTATCATGTTTGCATAAAAATAAATAAGAATTTTATTTAATACATGGTTGCCAACCTGCAGGTGGGGCCTGGAGATCTCTCAGAATTACAGCTCATCTCCAGATGACAAAGATTAGCTCCTCTGGTGAAAATGGCTGCTTTGGAGGCTGGACTGTGGCATTTTGCCCCATTATGCCTCACTGAAGTCCTTCCTCTTCCCAAACCCTTTTGTAAGGATGGAGAATATGCCTAAAATTGTATTTGATAGTAAAGAATAAGGGATTTCTAGAACCAAGGATTCAAAAGGGTTTTCTCTATAAAGGCCAGCTTGTCACCAGTTACACAGTGCTTATGCAGGCAAGCAAAAGATTATATCACTAAAAAAGATCTTGCCACCAAGGGTTAAGACATGACAAAAGACATATCTTATAGACCTGCTTGGCATAACTAGCTATATAAGATGGCCTACATGAAATAAACAGAAATGAAGAGATCAAAGATTAGAGTAGAAAGGAATCTGATTAGATAATTGAAAATGTGTTTTTCTATATTTTAATGAACACTGAAATTATACACACACACACACACACATATATATATAACTTGTATTCTAATAGAATCACATAATAATTCAAAATCATTTTTAAACTTTTAAAGTGAATAAATCCTTACACCTTAAAAATTCATTTCTCTATGTGAAAACCCACCCTTAGGAATGTTTGAGCCTGGTTATCTGGATTGATAACCAGAAAACCAGAATTCAGTTTATTGCGGCCCCTTGCATATGGGCAGAGAGAAGAGGACGTGCAGCTTCTGTGTAAAGAAGGATCAGACAAGCCAGTTTGATTTTAATGCTAAGGAAGAAAGCATATGTGGGAGAAATATGATTATATGGGTTACGTATGCTGGTATGATTATGAGTTATGACGTATGTATTCTTTGTACCTATACAGGTCTTTGTCTGATTAGGTGTGACTCTTATATAGAGAGCACCCTGTCAGAGATCTAACTCTGCACAGTAAAAACTTTCTTTCTGTTTAAAGCCTGATTCTTTGGTATTCTTTCCTTACCAGTCTTTATAAACGTAACTGCATGGGGTCTGGCCTGACACTTTCTTCCACAGGATTCGTCCTGAAATCTTCAGGAATTTCCCAACCTGGTAGTGGTGGTAGTAGTAACAATTACACCATACTCTAAGCAATAGACATTTCTTAAATGATTTTAACTATCAATATCATATTTAAAATTAATAAGCAACAATATCATTAAAATTGGTTGGAAGAAAACAGGAACAAAAACAGCCCTTAAAATTTCTGTGCAATCCATCTTGAGTCCCTGTGAGAAAGGTGGACTATAAATAATGTAAATAAGTAATACGTAAATCCAACTTTAAGGAAAATTCAGCAGATAAAACCCAAAAGCAGGCTGGCACTAGGTGGAAAGCTGTGTTGAAAATGTTCTGAACGGCATGCTTCTCCATTAAAAAGACTGGCCCTGGTGCAGTCATCTGTCTCATCTCAGAAGTTATGCAGGACAGAAAGTGATACAGGGCAGATCCTCAAAAAAAAAAAAGCTTAGTTGATGGGTAGGTTCGTGTAGGAGTAAGAGCGCTATATTATACCATGAAGGCATGCACTTCAGAGAGTAACAAACCCAAAAAGAGACACACACCCAGTGGACTTAAATTTACCAGGAAGAAAGTCAATCCTCTCCGTTCCCAAAAAGGAATGACAGAAAGAAGTGGAAGGCAAGGATAATAAAGGAAAAAGCAATTGTGAGCAACATTTTCTGTTTTAACATTAGCATAACTCTAAATATAGACATACATGTATAAAATAGCTTTACAGTGTTTTTGAGCAGAAGTAGTGAAACAATTATCTGATACAAAGGTTAAAAAAATTGCATTATCAAATTGCAAGGCCAAATGTAAGTGCTAGACTTATACTTGTTAAAAGCTCCAGCATGTTCTCACCTACCATTTCAGAAAGTTCATCTCACCATCCCAAGAAGTAGCTCACATTATTTACTATAAATGTAACAAGAAAAATAGATTTTCTAAAATGCTTTCTCCTGCCATTAGGTAGGTTCCATAAGTTCAAATAGCTGTTAAGCATTATTAAAATTATGTTCTTGCCTTCTTCAAAATGGATCACATGCTTTCCCCCTGGATGGGATCTCCAAATTCAACTGGCAGGTTCATATTAAGTGGAACTGGGTGGCAACTCTTCTTCTAGGATTGATCATTTTTCCAAATTTTTGGAGAGCTGTCAACACATACATCTCCCAGTGGAACATCCAGTGTGGTTGAAAGGTAGAGGGTATCCATAATACAACTTTCCTAAATGTTAAGAAAGTGTTTAGTGTGCAGAAACTCTGTGATAATTTTTTTGGTCATCATGGTGCTTTGTTTTTAGAACAAGAACTCACAAACTTTCCTTGAAAACTGAAGACTTTTTAAATTAATATTTTTGGCTGTACTCTTCTGGTATTTATTTTTTTCAGCATTCTTTGCTTCAGACAAGGCTTCTAAAAGACCCAGTGGTCCCCTAGATAAAGATTCCATCTGCTTGCCATTACCCTTTTCCAAAGCATGTATTTGTATTTGTACACACATACCTATGTGTATTGATATAGGATACATCTGATGAAGTTAGCTGCAGTTTGCAAAATCCTCATATTACTTTTAAAGCTTTTCTAGTCCCCCATTTGCAAAGTATGATTGTAAATCAGTAAGAAGTCTATTGAAGTTTACCTTTGTACCTTTAGCTTGTAAAAAAGCAGAGCCAAATTGATTATGTAGGGTTAGGGTTAGGAATTATTAGGAATTATTTCACTGACAATTTCTAAAAAAAGTAGATATCATTAGTCAGATAACATGAAGTTTAATGTCTATGGAAGCAAAGTAATGTTGACCAAGAGGTATTAGACATTCCACAAATAAAACAACCCACTGCCTGAACAGTGTTTAAAATGTAATTAATATAATAGGGGGGGGGTTCTAACTGCTGTTCCAGTTGTGTAACCACTAATACTGATTTTTCATGATCATGCATATAAAGGCAGGGGGGGGAACATCCTTTTAGTAGTGTGATAGCTCATGGGGAACTATTACACACACACACACACACTTCTGTTCATAGTATTAACAAAGGTTTGCTGCTCTACTGCCATTTCTTTGCAAGGAGAACATATGCTGCTTCTGGGGTAGCAAGGTCACAACCCCATTTAAGGCTACCTCCGGCCTGCTCTCAAGGTCAGGTCAAAAGAGGTCTCATATTGGGTTTCTGTAAAACCTACCCTTATGTTCAGCTCTTTGCAGGGATGGTTAGGAGTAGCATTTATAATTCATAATTGCACAGATGCAAACTTACCATACATCCCTTCCAATGTGAGTGAAAAAGTGGCTAGTCTTTGTTCTACTCAAACACAGCTGGCTCCGAGATTTTAAAGTACCACAGAACTGTGATCCATGTGTAGTTTGAGGCTGAGGAAGATAATTGTCTGTTCCTTCTTGCTAAGTAATAAGGGGAAATTTACCACATTTCTGTAATCTGGAAAATTAGAGGAGTGAGACATTTCTCTTCACTCCTTGAGAAGATACAGTAGTTGATTATGGTTCACCAAATGGGTAGTTTCTCTCCATGGCAAGTTACCATGTAATAAATGGCCATGCTAGTTTCACCTCCTATGAGAACAAAGCAAGAATTCAAATATATCCAGGATTTTGCCAACTGGATAAAGAAATTATCCATTTGAACATGACTGGTGATGGCTATAGATATAGTCTAAGGATGAGGAAAACCCCTAGGATTATGATATTTATGTTTTTGTAAGGAGGTTTTATGATGTCCAGGTTCATAGAAATCCAGTTAGAAACGTGGGTCCAAGGACCCTCAAAATAATCTGGACAAAGTTGGTGAAGCAGATAACAAAGCTTTTATTGGTTTACGGTCTTGCAAGATCGGGTGTCCACCCAGTAGTAGGCACACCCTTCCTTTGTCCTACAACAGTTTATATTACTTTTTCAGGACCACCCAATCCCTCCCTCACTTCTCCATTGGCTAGGAGATGAGGGCCATAGCCTTTTACAATTCATCTAGTCATACTATGTCATATACCAGGTGGTATTGCCTCCAATTAATACATTTCTATATGGTCATTTCCTGTAATTAATATTTGCTTCTTCTTAGTTGTCAACCCTTTGTTAGTGTCTTTATGATATATATCTATGCAGCTGCCACGTCTTTGGATCCCTTATCTTACTGGGAAGACACCATCATATTTTACCTCTTCATTCAAAGGCCTTCTATCTTGGCACCGGATCTTAGCCTCCTATAAGCGGGTACCTCTTGGCACAAGAACCCTAGGTTTGCTCGACCCTACTCCCTGCTTCTGGAAGACACTATCCCAAGCTTGCTAGGGGCCTCTTTTATCAGCAGGTGTCTGAGTTTGGCACACATGAACCCAGGTTTTCCTGACCCACTCCATTACTGTATATATGACTATTGGAAAACCAGGGCTTCAGAAGTAATCTTTAGAAAAAAGACTTTAGCTAGAGGCCTCCTTACAGAAGCTTCTAAATGGGAGTTTTGCTTAATTAGCACTTTTAGCTGATTAGGGTCTAGAGAAGCAAGCTGTTTTGGCTATATTTACGCACTTTAAACTGAGAGAATAACATTTATAGCAGGATTCCCATTACACAATATGAAGCATTAGGATACATATATTGAACATGAGAGTGATTTAATTACATATTCTTTAATTCATTATTTAGCTACAATATAAAAGCATTCAAATATACAAACATGATTATAAACTACTACATCACCACATCACCTATTATTCCCCTCTAACCCTTGACCTTTCTTCTTCTGCTAGCTCATTTTAAAGCAGGTGTGCTTTTAATTGGGATTTGATAAGAAATACACAAGTCAAATGGAATATACTAAGCATCATACTCCCATCTCTCTTTGAATTCCATCCAACTTAACAGGCTTTATTCAAGTGTAGATACTATACATGTGTAGATACTATTCAGAGTTCACCTACTAAATCTTGTGATTCTGTGAAGGGTATATTCTTTGTGACTTCTAAATCCAATATTTGTGCACTAAAATATGTTTATGTGTGTAGATAACTCAATATAATCTTACACCTTATGAAAACACCTAAAGATGCCTTCTTTTATAACTTATAAGACAATCATTGTCATTGTCCTGTGTATACTTATGTTTATAAAAGTAACACCTCTTTGGTCTATGTAAAAGCAACATTTTCACCTCTCACAATCCCAACCTTCTGAAGGACTCTGAAAATATTCTAAATAAATGAAATAATAGAGACAGAAAGTAACCACAAGCCAGCATCAGATGGGGCAGGCCAATCGTCCAATACTCTAATGTGCTAAATTTTCATGCTTTGCCGCTGAATTGAAGAGCCTCTAAGATACTTTTTTTTGTGGATGGAATGTGGTCTCAGGTATCTTCACTTCTCTCATACACTTCAACTTTACTTATTAATTAAAGACCCAAATTTGACAATTCGAACAAATTATTCCTACTTCCCTGAAAGACACTTAAAGAGTCTTTTCTTTTGAAATCCTTTTTGAGGCATTTGTAACCTTTCAGACCAGAGGTCAGGCATATCAATACTGAATCTCAAATTGTGGAATAATGTGACACATTTATGCCAGTAGCATCCAATCATTTTTAAATTAAATTGCTCCCATCTTATCACTTACAGATGTTCGTGCTTATGATAATTTAATATAGGATGACATGCTGTAATTATTCATTACTGAAGTACATGATATACCACTAACATCTGACACACATAATTTCCCATGTGTTTTATTTATTTTTAGATATGAGGATGTTATATCAATTAAGTAAAATGTTTGGTATGATTTCCTAATAAAATCCTGCCTGCATTGAGTTGTTTGGTACAAGTCAAAATTCTGACGAAATTAACATTATGGTAATTATACTTCTAGCTCATAGGCACAAAGGACATCTCTAAAGGAACTCTGTTTATTAACGTGTAAACCTTAGTATATGCATATAGACACTGTCAACAATAAATAGTAACAACCAAACATTTCTTCAAGTGTTATTTTTACAAGCATTTGGGGTTCCAGCTTAGATTAAACATTCAAGAAAACTTCAAGAGAAGCACAACATTTTGAAAAGAAATGAGACATTTCATTGATGGAATCCATAATTTCTGCCAAATAAGTTAATTCTAGTGCTGATATCAATTGGATTGTTGCATATATACCAATTGCATAGATGCATATATACCATTAGATCCAGTGACATGTGCCTGTTGTTCTGACTACAATGCATCTTTTATTTAGTAAAATTTCAAACTACAAAAAAAGAAAGGATTGGATATTGAAGAGAAGAGAGATCTCCCTTATGACACAAGAATATGTGAACTGTGTAAAAATATGGTTCCTAACAATGTGTCTGAAATGGTCTGGCAAATGTTCTTGATCTTGTTCACACTCATTCAATTTTTCTCAGTATCCCTCTGATTTTTGTTTTGCAAAAGAGAAAACCACAAATTTGCCTCACTTTTCACTTCAGGTGAAATTTCAGTGGTGGAGGGGAGGGGTGGACAGAACAATGAATATACAGAAACTGCTGAGAAATTTAACCAATGGAGTCCCTGTTTTCCTAAAAATTCCACAGTCAGAGAAAAGAGAAGCGAATTCGGTGACTGTTTTTTCACTGAAGTTTCATCCTTGTTATGCAGGAGACTGAGAGAGCAGGACATAGGGGGTGGGGGCTCCATTTTCCAGGTAATGATTTTTTAATTTATTTTTTTCTTTTACCACCACCAACCGTGACAGCGGGAGACAGGAGCTGAGGGGACACCCTGGTGGTGGCTTGGCACCACTATTTCCACTATTTTATACATCACCATATTTATGTGTGCTGGGGACAGAGCAATTTAACTAATCTTGTCAAAATTATTTTAGCATCTTTTGAATGTCCTCAGATATTTTGTGTTGAGGAAAACCTTCAATTTTCCTTCAAATTCTGCTTTTCACAAAATTCTATCACAACTTTTGTTAGCCAGATGAAACAGGACAGGAATAATAATTTGTGGTAGCCCCACTCAAATGGCTTTAACAGAGAAATATTTCTTTTGAGGCTACATTTTAAATTTTCTTCTTAATAGAATCATTTTTTGTTCTCCAAGAATCTCAGGAATGTGTTCAAGGTCCTCTCCTCCTCCTCCTCCTCCTCCTCCTTACAACTTTCCCATGAAGCTTCAACTGGCCCTGATATCCAAGAGAGTGTTATGTCCAACTGGGAATTTGAAACTAGGTCTCCTAATTTTTACTGCTATACTCTTGCAACACCATACTGGCTGCTTGTATAAGTTGCATAGTTCTTTGGATGCTGGTCAGAGGAATACAACTTCTGTACTATATTCATGGTGTTTCTTGTCATACACTATATTGTGGGTTGGAGATAAAGAAAAGTATTTATTTTTACTGCTGTCGTCCCTGCACACCTGCTTGGTTGTTTGGGAAGAAATAATGCCACACATGTCCATGGGATTTCTACTTTGTTCCAACACTGGGACTCCCACATTCCCCCTTCACAACATCAAATGACTTCTCACCACACAGAAAATTAGAACCTGCTGTACACCTTTTGAAAGCCCTTCATACACTGTAGGTAGCATTGTGCCTCCTAGGCTCAAAGTTACCAGTGCATGAGCAGTTGTGAGGAGAAGAAATATAAAACAAAGACTTCAATTATCTGTGTCATCCACTCTCAGACCCACTTCACAGGAAATAACTCTTCATCCTTCAATCACACTAAAGATTTAAGCTGGTGCTTCACTAGGCTTTGGCAACAGCATTTTAGTTAAGGATTAACTGATGCTGCCAGGGAATGATACAAATCCCTGTAGAATCCTACCCCAAAAGGGTTTGTTGTTTCTTGAATGCACAGAGGTAACAAAAAATGTCTGTACAGATTAGTGTGGCATTTGATTCTATCCAAAGCAGCAGTACAGACAGCACAAAACATTGTTATATTTGGAATCTGTCAGAGCAGAAATCAAGAGCCAAAACCAAAATAAAGGTTCAGATTGTTCCTGCTGGTAATTTAAAAATTAGTTAATAAAAAATTGCTCAAAATCACAGGCTTCCATCTCTATGGACATATCAGGAAATATTTCTCCTCAAGTTAGCAGGAGACCAGCTACAGCAGAATAAATGAAACCATAAAATGGAAATCAGTAAAAATAAATACACTATTTTATTCAACCAGTTTCTGACGTATATTCTCTTTACTTGGGATGAAATCACAGTTACAAATTAAGACAAATTAAACAGGAGAAATACCACTGAAATGGATGCCTTTCCCTGCACCAGTTATATGCACCAATGGTGTAAAAAATGGCATGCAGCATTTCACGAGGTGTAGATATGATGTATTCAGGCAGCTTTCACTGCCTTGTCTTCTGCTTACATAATAACATTTTCTGAATTGTGTAACATATGTCACTTTTGAGTATGTTTTAAATTTTTGTAATCCTGCTCTGATTGCATTGCTTGTGAGATGTCCCATTCTATAGATAGCATTTCTAACACTGTGCAGTCCACCTTGGATTTCAGCAAGAAAGGTAGACTATTAACAACAACAACAATGCAATGAAAGAAACAATACTCAAGAAGTTCAATGGAATTAAAATGCTGCAACCTTAGTTTAGGAATAAAAAAATGCAAATGTGCATATTGATTGATTATATCCCGACAGTGATGTAAAAATTGGCATGTTACACACCTGCTCTTATTTTCATTGATAAATGCTAGAGAATATGCAGATATATTTATAACAAAGAACAAATATGAGTTAAATCTAATTCTTGAGAGAATATGTCAAACGGATCAAAATACCCCCACTTCAAATATCATCCAAGGATTTGGGTTATTTATTTTACTAAAAATTGTCATGAATTTGCAGCAGTTGCACACTTTGAGATTTAAAAAAATCATGGAACCTTGATTAAAGTCTAGTCTCTAAACAAAACACCAGGAACTCTGAAATGGAGAATCTAGACACCCAGAACAAAACAGTCTTGGAGAGGAATAAAGAACAAGAGAGCTATTGACTAATATGACATTTAGTAGGTTAGAAACAATTTAACATATGTTAGTAGATTTAATATCCAGATGTGAGAAGTATCTGAGAATGGTTAAAGTGTCCAGACAAAGACAGAAGTGAAGATATAGATCAAAGATGGCTCATGCTGGTTGAGGAACAAATGAGAATTGTATGCATGAAAAATTTGTAATGCTTTTTTCATTATGATTAAAAATAGCAAGATGTATTAGCACTGTATATGGAAGATAAAAATTATAGATAATTTTGTATGATGTTTGAGCACTAAGATAATTAGCTAGACCAAAATGTACTTCTTATCAAGAGAAACAGTGGGGTATTGTTAAAGTTGATTCTGCAAGTCTAAATATGAAAGTCTGAATTGATTCTTAGTTTGTTCTCGAAGGAAACTCTTTGATTTCTGATACTACTTACTTTTGGGTAAGAAGGACTCATTATTTTAAGTTAGGATTTAAGATGCTAATAAAAGATAAATGGAGGTGAAGATTCTGTGAGACAGACAAAAGGGCAGGGTTGGCCAAACCCCCAAAGAACTCGCCACACAACAAGGAGGATTACACTTCAATAATGAGTGTTATTTCTAAAGGTGATTATAGAATTGCATATATACAATATTGACAAAGTGACATAAATTCATTAATGAATGAAGTCCATTCATGAATCCATAAGGTTCCCCCAATGGTAACAATGTCTTATAAACATTTCATTCACAGTCCAATGGAAAACTAGATGGAATATGGTGGAATCACAGTCCTCTCACCATACTGCCAAATTGCACAGAATCAAGAGAGCAGCAACCTGCACGCTGAAAGTGTGTTTTCGAGCCATGAGTCTTCTTCAGTGCATGTGCATTATATTAGTACTTGTTTCCAAAAAATCTCATTCAAATATTGCTATATGCTGCCTTAATGCTATATGCTGCCTTAATGTAATATTGGTTATTATTAATAAGCTTAATGTAATATTGCTTATTATTACAATAAATATCACAAATATTAATAAATACTATACAAAGTGTCTGTTATTGATTTTGTTAAAAATATTTCATATACATATATAGATGATTGATATACAATTTTTATATATAATAATTAGTTAATAAATACTAAATGAATAAATACTTAATTCTAAAAACACACCAGAAATATATTTGGAACATTGTTAACAATTCATATAACACCAAAGAATATCTTCTTACCAGACTATGCTACAAGTCATTCACTAGGTGTCCCTTCTTTGATTCTTTGTAGCTTAACAATGCATGAAGCATGACTCACGGTTATAATTGTTGGTGTAAATGAGTCACACCTGGAAATGATTATTTCAGCTGTGGGGCACTAAAGATAGCAACTAAAATCAATATCCCTGTTCAAGCCTTTTTTCAAACTGTTAAGTAAATATATCCAGCGTGATTCTTGCTGCAATAAAATTCTTCTGACATTCACTTTCTCATATTGTTGAACCTGTGCAACATATAGGACTACAAATTTAAAATCTTTAGGAGAATGATTGTGTGTTAAAAAATGCTCCGTTAAAGGGGCCTCAGCTCGCTGAGTCTTAATTGAGCTGATATGCTCAGAAAGCCTCTCCCTCAATGAGCGGGTGGTCATAAGAACATAAGAAAGAACATAAGAACAACCAGCTGGATCAGACCAAAGTCCATCTAGTCCAGCTCTCTGCTACTCGCAGTGGCCCACCAGGTGCCTTTGGGAGCTCACATGTAGGATGTGAACGCAATGGCCTTCTGCGGCTGTTGCTCCCAATCACCTGGTCTGTTAAGGCATTTGCAATCTCAGATCAAAGAGGATCAAGATTGGTAGCCATAAATCGACTTCTCCATAAATCTGTCCAAGCCCCTTTTAAAGCTATCCAGGTTAGTGGCCATCACCACCTCCTGTGGCAGCATATTCCAAACACCAATCACACGTTGCGTGAAGAAGTGTTTCCTTTTATTAGTCCTAATTCTTCCCCCCAGCATTTTCAATGAATGCCCCCTGGTTCTAGTATTGTGAGAAAGAGAGAAAAATTTCTCTCTGTCAACATTTTCATCCCCATGCATAATTTTGTAGAATTAATTCTAATATATACACACATGCCCACATATGCCAGGTGGCATGGGCATTCTAATATATACACACATTGTCTGGTGTTGCATGAAGAAAAATGATGAATTTCCCAATAACGAAGTCTATCTGATAGATCTACTATTTTCCTGGTGTTGTAGGTCAAGCTGCAAAGATTGCAATCACCGCATTTAAAGTGTCCCTTTAACGAACGGGGTGACTCTGTGCGTTGCCTAATATCTGTTCTTACCAATTGGTTTCTAATATTCCTAGTACGTTTAAAGGCTATTCTTGGTGGTAAGCTACAATCTGTAATATGGGACACAATGTGCCAATGCCGCAAAATAATAGATTTAATGGCTATTGCATTAGGTGTGAAAGTTAGAGCCCAGTGGATCCTATTATCCTTATTTCTCTCTTTATACTGCAACAACTGTTGCCGTGGTATATTGTCAGCTCTATCTATTGCTCTTTTAATGATGCCATCTGGGTAACCCCATTTATTAAATTTCTGCACAGTGTTACTAATCTCTTCATGGGAAGTTCCTTGTCTAGAAGAATTATGCTTCTGACGTAATAAATGACTATATGGCAAATTGTGCACCAAATGAGAAAGATGATAAGTATAGAATAATGCCCTATTTTTTTCAACTGGCTTATGAAAAGGGGAAAATACTGCTATATGTTCTTCATCAAATTGTATTTTTAAAACTAAAAAATTAATAGATGTACTACTACATTGTCCAGTGAAAGATAAGGCAGGATGTAACCCATTAAGCCATTCTAAAAACGGAGAAAACTCAAATCCAGGTTTCATTAGAAACAGAAGATCGTTAATGTACCTTTTGTAGAACAACATATATTGACTGTACGGATTATTGCTGTAAATATATTTGGCTTCAAAAGATTGCATATATAAATTTGCACAGCTAGGTCCTAATGGCGACCCCATGCTTAAACCGGATGTTTGGATGTATAGATCATTATCAAATCTGAAGAAACTATTTTCAAAAATGATATCAAGAAGGGAAACCAAAAAATGTGTGGGAGGGATCAAATCAGTTCTTGTTTCCAGTATATCAAATAAGATCTTTCTGGTTTCGTCCAGTGGGACATTAGTATATAGGGCAGCCACATCCACTGTAATAAGCCAGGAACTGAAGGGGCAAACCAAGCCTTCCAAAATATTAATAAGGTGGACCAAATCTTGAATGTATGAAGTCATTTTCTTAATGAAGGGTTGAAGGTGGAAATCAATATATGTAGCAAGGGGTTCTAAAATGGAAGAGGAGGCGGAGACAATAGGTCGTCCTGGAGGAGGAAAACCAGGCTTGTGTACTTTGGGAAGAGTGTAAAAAATAGGAATGTGTGGGAACTCGTTAACTAAATAAGTACCAACTTGTGGTGTGATCCACCCCATTATAATAGCTTCATCAATTGTGATTTTAATCAGTGAAGCAATATGCTGGATAGGATCAGCCTGAATGGGTTTATAATATTTTGTATTAGAGAGTTGGGTTTTAATTTCACTAACATAATCTGCTTTGTCTAAAATGACAATGCCAGCGCTTTTGTCAGCTTCTCTAATTATTATTGAGGTATCCTGACTCAAACGAGATAGTATTTGTCGTTCCTTATAGTCTAAATTATTGGTGGGTGTTTGATACCTAGATTTCTTTTCCAATTTCGTAATGTCCCATTCAACTACTCTTTCAAAACTCTTAATGGCATCATTCTGGACCTGAGGAGAAAAAGAAGATTTTCTCTGGAATACACACGACTGATGATCAGTACTCCTATTGGAATCCCCCCAAAATGCTTTTAGCTTAATGTAACATACAAATTTAAATAGCTCTATTCGAGTTTGGTAACTGTCATATTTTGGGGTGGGGACAAAACTGAGACCATAATTAAGGACCTTCCTTTCTTCACGCGTAAGGACTCTAGAGGATAAATTTATAATCAGGTCCTCCTCCTGCTCCTCCATGGAGGGCGGAAAAAAGGAGTCTGATTTCGCTGTTGTCCGCTTCTCCTAGGATTGCACTGCCATTCATGTGCTCTGAGAGCCAATTAATCCTGGTGCTTGATGTATGGATATCACAGGGAAAAGCTGTGGTAAGATACTGCATTTATTGTCAGTCATTTGTGAGTCATGCAACAAGCCACTTGGCAACCTGTTACACAGTCACTGCTCATGAAGTCTTCAAACAACCTGTTTTAAAGTTCCAGCAAAGCTATGAAAGATAAAAATGCCATAAAAATAATTGAGAAAGGTCATGGTTACATCTGAGTTATGGTGTGATATAATATACTTTTATATAACATCAGTCATACTGAATTATTGTAGGAGTACTATTTGAGGCCTTCAAGAATCCGTTGTCTATGAAGTAAGGCCAGAAGTTAGAGGTCATGAATTAAAAGTGAATCAGTCTTTGGTTAAAGCAATCTTTGACCTCAAAACTGCATTCTATGGAACTTTTGTTAGATTAAACTACTCTGTACCTGCTGGTTGAATGAATTATCTCGCACTGGAGTACAACAGTATATGCATGCCTTGTTTGATGGAATAGATTGAGGTCAATAAGGAATCTAGAAACTCTGAGCAACCATGGCAACCATGATAAAGGCAATCTGGAAGACTTTATCTGGCAAAGGACTGAAGAGATAAATTAGCTAGCAAACTGGATTGCTGTATAACGTAAGCACTGATTAAAATATTTGTATTCCACTGTTTTTCTCAAACTCCAGGTACCATGTGTGGAAAACAACAAGCTGCAATTAAAAAAATTACCACATAAAACATACATTAAATTAGAAATCACAGAAACACCTTCCCTATCAGGGACTTTGCACAAAAGCATTTTGAAACACCATGCTATTGCTGCTTTTGGAAAAGGTAGGTTCAAGTCCAGCAGCACCTTAGATATCAACAATATTTTTTGGATATAAGCTTTCAAGAGTCATACCTAGGGTTACCAACCTCCTAGTGGTGGCTGGAGATCTCCCACTATTACAATTGATCTTCAGGCAACAGAGATCAGTTCACCTGGAGAAAATGGCTGCTCTGGAAGGTGGAATGTATACCTCATTGAAGTTCCTCCTCTCCCCAAATCCCACCCTCCACAGTCTCCACCACCCCAAATCTCCAAGTGTTTCCCAACATAGAGATGGCAACTCTAGTAAAACTCCAAACCACTCAAATTCTGAGTATCCTAGGGTTATCAACTTCCAGGTAGAGCCTAGAGAACTCCCAGAATTACAACTGATCTCCAGAGTGCAGAGATCAGTTCCCCTGAATAAAATGGCTGCTTTGGAGGGAAGACTTGGTCTAGTAATGTTAAACTATGGAGTTGCCATAGGTATCTTCTGGTTGGCCTGGATATCTTAAAGTATTGCCCTCAGGAACATTTATCTCTTTATCTACAGCCAACATTTCAGTGCCCTTATCTCTGTCTTTTTTTGGTATTTCCTCTATGAACAAAAAATCAGCTATATTCCTGTATTTCCCTATTTGGACACACACACAAACACACCCACACACCCACAAGGTTATGATCTCCATCTCTACACAGAGGCCCTGAGTACCTAAAAGATGGTGACCACTTGCAATATAGTGGGACTTGAGATTCACACAAAGGGATTTTCTTATGGTGTCATTAACTGATATTTGATAGGGTGGGGCCAGTGGTGGGACTTAGCAGGTTCGCACCACTTCGGCTGAACCAGTTGTTAAAATGGTGCTTGGAAACAACCAGTTGTTAAATTATTTGAATCCCACCACTGGAACCGGTTGTTAAATTATTTGAATCCCACCACTGGGTGGGGCCCAAAGGACAGCTTTTGTCGCTGCTCCCCATAAGGAATGCCTTCATACGTGAGTTGAGAATGACCCAATTCCTGGGGGCCATCTGGACTAGTTTGAAGACTTACCCATTCTGGAGGACCTTCAATTCAGACTGTGAGTTTGCTATGACAATCCAACCTAGATGGGGGACAATGTCTCATCTTTATTGTTTGAATCATTGCTGATTTTATGCCATTTGATGTTCACTCATGTTGTGAATTGAGGGCTAGGTATGGTTCAACAGAAATCAGGGAATATACAAAAATGGCTGCATGGTGAAAATATGGCAATAGGAAAATGTTCCATTGCTCAAAGCCCACTGACCTTCTAAAACAAATTATATTGCAAATTGGTAAATACTCCTAATGTTATGTCCAGACCTGGATGGCCCAGGCTAGCCTGATCTCATCAAGTCTCAGAAGCTAAGCAAAGTTCACCCTGATGAGTATTTGGGTGTGAGTACCAAAGAATATTGGGGTTGCGATGGCCAATTGGCCATGCTGGCAGGGGCTGATGGGAATTGTAGTCCATAACATCTGGAGTGCCAAAGGTTCGCCACCACGGCCCTAGAGGGTCACCATAGGTTGACTACAACTGTACAGTACTTTCCTTGCATATATGATCACATAAAGTGCACAGGATAAAAGCACTGAAAAAATAATTAAGACTGAAGTTCTGCCTCATAAAGGGAAGAAAAGAAAACCATTAATTATTATTTACTTATACTCATCATACTCTTTTTGGACAAACAGATTTCCCTCTTTAGCCAGACAGGATGCATCTTTTGTTGTTGTTGTTATTCTCATTTAGCACAACGTGTTTTACACACTAAACAATTAGAAGTGAGCATTTCATTCCAGCATCCTGAAGGTATAATCAATGGTGAAATTATATATTATTTTCTTATTGCAATCAATAGGTCATTTGAAAATTACATACTGAAAAATGGAAACTGAAATACTTCTCAAAACATAATTAAGATTCTGTAAGTGTCAAATGCTATTACTGATTATTTAGGGAACATTTAAAGCAATTTATATATTATTCCATATCTGACCTTGTGAATAGATGGATTCAATGCTAAGTGAATTAAATTCGTAATGCAGAGTTTTTGTATGAGCAGGGGAACTGAGTGGATTATGAGATAGCAGCTGTGCCAAGAAGTTGTTGTGTTAATTTCTGTATATGACACTTGGTGGTTGTTGTTATTTTAAAATAAACTTGGTTAAAAAAACCACAGTTCATCTACTGGTTAATATCAAAGTGCCACAAGGAACTGCACTTCAAGCAGAGGCCAAGATACATTTGACTTCCAGGGATATAACATTCCATTCATTTAATTTAATTTATTAAATGTTTATACTACTTCTCCCCTTGCAGGCTCAGGGTTGTTAACAACATAGTATGATACAATATAAGCCAGTATATAATATCTAAAACAATTCTACTTTACACTAATATACAGAACTTAACACAAGATGGCAACAAGATTTACATATTTACCTAAAAATAACATCATAATTTCCCATAACAGTCAATTGCGTTCGGGGGAAAACAATGTCTTTCTAAGTCAATTGACAACTACCAATAGTAGAACTCACCTTTAATAAGATAAATTAAGATCACTAAAATAAAATGACATCAAGTGCAGTAAAGTGAAAGGGAAGGGAGGGGAGGGGAGGCCCAAAGATGGTCGGACATTGTTGCCTCAGCCATATGCCTGGTGGAACAGTTATGTCTTGCAAGTCCTGTGGAACCGTAAGAAGTCCTGCAGGGCCTTTGTTTCACTCAACAGAGCATTCCACCAGGTCTGGGCCAGGGCCTGGTTGAGGCAAGCCAAATCTCCTTCAAACCAGGGGCCACAAGCAAATTCCCATTTCTTTATCATATAGTCTGTCAGGTGATATAGTGAAAGAGATGAACCCATAACACAGCTGGCCCCAGACATGTTGTGAAGAAGGATGTCATTTTATATCCATGTTGTTTTGACCCAGACATCCCCATTTTTTATTTCAGCTGTCCCTTTGTTGAACTTAATCCCCAATTCCTAACCTTTATACCATTACATTGCTTCCTTTCAACAAATTTCTACCTTTCCAAATGTTTGGTGCATCAATAAATCAATATTATAAGTATGTTACAGACATAAATGATAAATACTGCATGCATGCCTTTTTATCAAAAAAATCGGTGTGATATCTTTGTTAGGATCAACCAAACTGACTCCCAAACATTGTGCAATCTTTTGAACAAGAACTCTTCATCAGGCTGGATGTTACAACATTTAAAAGATGGAACGGGTAGAAAAAAATATTCTTCAAGCCACAGTGTTAAGGTCTGATCTCACATGCATCCTCTGAGGGATGCAAGAAGACAACTAGCTTACTTTTATTGCTGGGGTGGTGATGAATACTAAATAAATTGCTTGTTAACATCTTGCCAGATGTCTACACACTTAAAATCAAATCTACAAATCAAAAACAAAGAGCCAAAAATGTCTGCTGACAAAAATGTAACCAAATTGTGACAGATCTCCTGGCAGTTACAACCAACCTACCCTGACCTGGATTGCCCAGGTTAGCTTGAATTTGTCAGATCTCAGAAGCTAAGCAGGGCCAATTTTGGCAAATATTTGGATGGACACCTTCCAAGGAATACTAGGGTTGTGATGCAAGTACATTGTCAAATCACCTCTGAACATCTCTTGCCTCGAAAACCCTTTGAGATTGCCATGTCACTTAATAGCAAAAAAAAAAAAAAGGAAAAGAAGGAAAAGGAACTCACTGAATTTTCCACTATTAGTTCTCAATTCTTCCCCAACATCATATCCTATTGGCTGTTCTCTTTGGATCCTGCAATGCTGGGGGTACATTTATATGTTGTAGTTATCATGCAGAAATTCAAAGAAACAAAACTGGGGAGATTAACTCGTTTCTGCTTAGAATTATGGGTAGACTTACCATTGAGTAGGGGAAGAACATGGAAGGGACACTCAACTGGGGAAAAATATGAGTGACAGGTGCCCCTAGCAACCAGGTCTGGTTAAAAAAATTAGAATATAAACATATATATTTTAAAAATCATCTTCAATCTTTTTCTCCCCTCAAAAAGAATATTTCCAAATGTATGTCTTCTATTTATTGAGATGTATAATCCACTCAATCACAGGGGCACAGGGGAAATATGCCTATCAAATTTAAGAAGCAACATAAAGCTAATGCAAGGTTGTTGGTTTTTTAAAAAAAGTAATTTTAAAAAGAGTTGTTCTGGCTACGTGGAAAAATAATCAAGGCAGCAAGGGTGGCATCTTAGTATAACATGATACGGTAGGTACCTCTGTTCTTAAAGTGTGTATACTTAAATGTGTGCACATTAGAACTATAAAGTGGGCTTCATATAAGATTGAAAACAACTCTTATTTAGGTACTTTGGGTCTTCGATGTGAGATCATATGCAAATGACTATGTCATGCTGGAATCTATAAAAAAACATCCTCTGTGTAGCCACAAGTCTCTGGGTAATTTTAATCAGTACATGAGACCATCCACTCTCTCTCTCTCTCTCTGAAGTGTAATGGGACAAGATATTCTAAACAGTGTCACAATGCTGGAATTTCCCCCAAAATGTTTGCCTGCATTAGTTGTCTTCAGGGTCATTCAGATATACTGTTGTTTCAGAGAGTATTTAACATGTGATGTAATGCTTACAGCTGCAATTTTATAATGAATTCTTTTACCAATGCTAATCACAATATTCCTGTTTAATTTTCTCCCCTCCCCCTCTCATTTTATTATTTGTGGTTATTTTCTGAGGATTCTAACTTTATACAATGTTATCAAACTGTGAACTTCCTTGGATTTTTGTTTGGTTTGAAAGACACAATGCAAATGTTGCAATAAATAAAATATCAGCTCTAACAGCTGCTACAGCCACTAAGGGAGAATATTTCCCCCAGTCCTTTCAGTTCTGCCATTCACCTACTCACACTCCAGCAGTGCCTGATTTTTTGTAGCAACAGTGAAGTACAAGGAACTCACAGAGAAAGGAAAGTAACAAAAATAGATTTTTCTGCAGTAACCTGGGGCTTCTGATCCCCAAAACTCCCACTCATAACTTCCTGTTTGAACCATCTAAGAACCTAACTCATCACAAGAATGAATTCCAATACTACAGCATCTCTTCAGAATAATGTTAATGACACTATCTGTTTTATATTTTTTTGAAAATATATCTCACTATCATGTCTGGGGGTCAACAGAAGCTACAAACTATAAAAATCCTCATAGCATATTCAAGTAAATTCAAATCTATTCTGACATAATTTAAAAAGACAAAAATGCAGCATAAAAACCATAATAAAACAGCAGGATACAAGCATGCAATATCAGTGTACACTTGGCACAGCCTAAACAGCTGTTGAAAACAGCATCATTTTGACCAATCTTAGGATTGTCAGGAAATTCCTGGAGTTTTGGGAGCAATGCCTGGGGAGAATGGAGTACGGAGAGGGGAGGGAACTCAGCAGGGATGTGATACCATAGAGTCCACCCTCTAAAACTTCCATTTCCTCCAGGAGAACTGATCTGTGTAGTCTGGAGACACTTGCAATTTTGATAGAACTCCAGGCCCCAGCACTATGACACTGATTTATTCCCTCCATTTTTCACCTGCCATTCCACAGAATAGCAGCAGGAACACAGATATTGAGGACTTTGGCTAGCCACCAAGCATATAAGGATGTACTAGCACTGCTGTTCACATGTTCTAGCTTTTTTACTGAAAGGGAATCATTACCCTAGAGGAACTCTGAAAAATGTAATCCCTTCCCTGCAGTCTGGAATGATATAGTCCACTTTATTACCTCAGCCCTCCGTCACCCCAATAACTGCAGAAGTTGACCAGGCCTAACACTCAAAAAGATGTAAGACATGCTGTAGAGTCTCGGGTAATGATTTAGAAACACATCATTCAGATACTACATAACAAACACTGCTTACGTTACAGCAAAGCTACATGTATTGAATAAATGTATTCCTTGTAAACTCTGTTCACATTTAACACTCTGAGTAGAGCTGCTAAGGAAGGGATAACTGAAAATGGCTGCAAGTTAAATATTAAGCTGTTTGGTCGGATAGCTTAGATTTATTTCTGCTATCTACCATGCTTATTTGCAGCATCTGCTGACATACGTACAATTAATTTTGTTCTCAAAGTGAAGTAGCTGTAGGCAGCCAATCTGCAAACTCATCAGTGCTGAAGTGCACTTTATAAATACAGAAGCGTTACTCATACCAAGCACAGATACATCTAATGTAATTATGGGAGTGATAAAGATGAATATGGGAAGATAACTTATTCTGTAAAGTGAAGTATCATCCCTCTCGGGGTTGACTTAAGCAAGTCAACATGGAAGTATTATGCTGAGCTAATGTGTTTCACAGAACAAAATGTTGTATGAGGATCAGGGCAAATTGGGTTCAGTCATGATCTCTCCCCTGACCTTTTTTGCTTGGTGTGATCTTTGTTAGCAATTCTGTTCTATCTCAGAGTGAAAACTATATATAAGTGGCTCAGTGTAAGAGCATCTACTATGTAGAATGCCCAAAGTTCAATCACAGTGTCTCCAGTTAAAAGACCTTAGATAGCGGGTATGTTGCCCTACCCTTTCTACCCCACTTTATGGAATAATGGATTTAATATGATTTTTCATGTTCATACAATATATATACTGGAAAATATCAGCAACCATGTGTGTGTAGCAGTGTCCAAACCAAAAACAGGCCAAGTGCAAAAAGGCCTGTTAGCAAAATTAAACCAGTTGGCAGAGACTGGAAGCCTCATGGACATGTATCTTGATTACCACACCCTGCCAAGGTTACTGTAACACAAAAGAACTGGGATATACTTTGCCACAAGATTTCTATCTAAACACTTTTAGCACAATCATTCCTTCCCTGATTCACTCAAAGCCTCAGCCAAATTTAAATAACATATCTGGACAGAGACTCCTAAAAGAAACTCTCCCTAAGCCATTCAAGGCTATCCCTGATTTAATCAGAAGACAATTGGCTCCACTATCCCAACATTTAGAAGACAATAGATGAGCTTCTAATTAGCTCAACCCAGCAATCCCAGCATGAAAAGCCAAGAACTCCAGGAAGAGAGCTCCTAGCTCCCACCCCAAATCTTGCTATAGGGTATAAAAGTACAGTTCACCCCATGCTCAGAGCTCTTTACAAGCCTGAACCTCTCTTGTGTCAAGTTAGTTTTGAGTCACGATATCGCCCTACACTTGGATTCACATGCTGGCCATTTGAATCCTTGCCTTCTCCAAGAACTTCTCAGCTGAACCTAGGTAAAGTCCCTGCAATCCCCTTCCTAATCTTTCATCCAAACCTATTTTTCCACCCTTTTTATATCTCTTAGGAACTGTGTGTAAGCTTCTCTATGTCTCACTGTGTGAATGTTTTTGCCAAAAACTTATAAAAATATTTAAATTCAATTGGTCTCTTTTGTATTCTCTGTGGAATGTTTCAAGCCATTTTCCAGTATAGTTGTTGTAAAGATCCCACTGCTAGCCTACCTCTCACTGCCAAGCCGAGTTATTCCCCATCGCCATTTTAAAACGTTTCTTACTGTTGAGCTAACATAACAGGAAAGGCCTTATCCTGCCTGAGAGTTATTCCCCATCGCCATTTTAAAACGTTTCTTACTGTTGAGCTAACATAACAGGAAAGGCCTTATCCTGCCTGAGATCATGGAGCTACCATCAGTTAAAGTACACAGTACTGAACTAGGAGACCCAAGGATCTAAGTATAACACATTGCCATATATGTTAATTTTTCACTGCTTCTATGACAGATGCTTAATTATTTCTCCCTTACCAACCACCACTATCACTCTAGAGACTCATGAATTGTCTCTTTTGTTTTTCTGCCCCCCTGGTGTGTAGATCTGCCAAAAATGTGCATGTGTTTCTGTGCATGTGTGTGTGTGTGCATGCATGCGCATATGTGTGTAACAGAGAGAGTTAGACTATGACACAAGATACATGTGTGAGCATGTGTGCATGCACATGTGTGTGTGTGCACATGCATTTGTGTAACAGAGAGACAAACAGACTATGGCACAAGAGAGGATTAATGAAATAAAAACTCAAAACCATTTTATTTGTCTCTGGGGAAATGGTGGGTCAGGTTTGCAGGGAGGTTTCAGAAAATACACTTGGCAAATTCAATAACAACAGGAATGATGAAAGAAGATATTTATAAGCTATATTTTGTAATCAGGATGCATATGAAGTATGATCCATCATCCTGGCCTCCAGTGGGCTCAGGGAAGGGGTTTGGGGGAGGGTTTTTATCACCATCTGTATTTGTATTTGTTTTAAACTATTTTATAGCAAGTTTTTAATTATTATTTATATTTTTAAATGTTGTACGTCATCCAGAGCCCTTCAAGGGAGGGCAACTAATAAGTAAAATAAAATAAAATAAAATATATTTCAGAGACGTGCTGATACTTTTGATATTTACTGAGATAGAGCGCACTTGGCAGTCAATTGAACAAGCTAAAGCTCCTTGAAACAACTTTTTCAAATGTTGCTAGAGTCAGGAACAAAACACACACTTTCCAAGTTTTCTTCCTTAAAATTGGTTAGGAATCATCCGTTAAAACCACTTTTCCGTTTTGTCATCCCATACCCAATAACTCTTGAAACATGTGGACCCTTTGGATACTTTTGGAATTTTGGGAAAGGATATTGGGCCCCATCACAAAGTTGTTGCTATGCAAACATTTGCAAAGTGTTGTGAGATTCTATACTCATTGTGAGTATCACAGCCCTTTCAAAAATGTATGAAAAGTAAACAACAGGAGTGAGGTGAGACAGTCATGCAATTTGCTTTCATATTAATTGTGAGAAGTTGGGAGGGAGGGAGTACTATGTGTATTTTGCCTTGACTTCCTGTGAGAAATGTGGACTATAAACAAACAAACAAACAAACAAGATTGAGATGGTAATACATGGTGTGAAGAAGGTTCTATTGAAGGCAGATATGAATAATCCCTTAGTATCTGGCTTTCTGTGCAAGGCTTAAAATTTGTCTAACTTTCCTACAGCTGAAGAAAGCCTTTTACTATATGGCCCATCTTCTCCCCAACTCTGACGTTAGTCAATTGGGTAGAAAGTTATGGAACATTCAGAGTGTATGCTCACCACAGGATACTTAGACAGAAATGTAATTGTAGTTTTAAAGCTGCATTTCACACACTTTTGGTACAAAATATGAGCTTCAGGGGATTTCAGTCATGCATACCTATTACTGTCCCATTTGGGGGTAAGATAATCGGAGCTCTGAACAAACCAATTGGGAGAGATTCCAGGAACAAGCATTTACTTTCCAGCTCTATGAGTGGAAAACTAGAGGAACTAAAGAGAGAGACCTGGAGAGAAGATAATTGCTGGGTCACAAAATAACTGTTGTTGAGGTTTTTTTTAACATAAATAGAATGGAGTGGTATCATAGACCTCAAGAAAGGTGTCATTACCCATTAGAACATCAAAAACATTCAAATGAACAACCAAACATAATTGAAGAGAAACATACTGTGATGTGACCAGCACCTTATTTTTCCAGTAGTATTCTTGCTGGGTGATACTTTAGCAGCAGCAAGAATTCTGTTTCTCTGTCCTGAATAATTAAAAGAATCCATGTTCTTTATCTAGTAAACTGTTCATCCAGGCTGAAAGAATGAGGAAGAAAGAGCTGAAAACAAGAAATTTGAAACTTGAGTACCTCTGTGCTCAAAGTGGTTTCTCAGTCCACATTTCCTAACTACATGCTGCAACGCCATCTGGAATCTGTTTGCCCAAACCAGTGGTTTTTAAATGCCCTGTCTTCAGAGAACATTTTACACACTGACCTGTCTGCCAAGGACCCCCAGCAAAGTGCATAGCATTCATCAGCATACTTCAGGGTTCAGATTCAGTTAACATGCTGCATTAATCAACTCTTTTGGGTACAACATTGTAAACACATGAAGCACATCCAATGTTGTCTTGACCATTTACACATGCCATGTTTACCTTGTGGCTGTGTGCTTCACAATGTTTGTGTGTGTGTGTGTGTGTGTAGTTTACTGTTTCAATGGATTTTCCCCCCGTGAAGTGAACACAGCTGAGCTGTTCTGCCCTTTTGCCTGCCCTCCATTTCTATCCATACAGGATGGAACTGCTCTTGAGTGGGCTGGAAAAACTAGGAGGAGCAAGGAAATTCGAAGGAAGCTAAATACATGCTAATTCCCTTTGCTTTCCCTGTGAAGTGGGATGGAATCTGTGTTGAGATAGATTTCAGAACTATGGGGCTTCTCTGATCTTTGGCACAGTGAGTTGGAGAAGGGGGAAACATGTACACAACCAATCTGACCCAAAAGGAATGTATGCTCACAGCAGGGCAGTCCACAGTGCATAAGTTCCCCTTGTGGTTTTGCATTGCAGGAGAAGGCTGTTAGTAACCAAATTTACAGGCCCCTTTTTCATTGTCATTTTAAACCAGTTTTTATCTTTGCTTGCCCAATTCAATTTGACATGGTATGGGGACAGAGACCTCAGACAGCATTTTAAAAATCTCTTCTATGAGCTGTATCTGAAGTGCTCTGTCCATTTCAAACTGCTTTCCCCACCCACCCCTTTTTCAGTGTGTTATGTTTCAGTTTTGTTTTAAACATTCTAACTTGTGTTATAGCATTATGCCCATATAGTAATTCAGTAGTAGCGGTTGTCATCCTGGCAATGTAGTATTGAATTGCTTTGCTTGAAAACCTGTTAGCAGCTAAGAACCAAAACAATTGTGTCTGAAATGACACAACCCCCACCCCCACCCCCACCCCAAAATCATTGACAACTGGCAGATTGCAAAGGCTGGTTTAAAGGGACCTTACAAGGAAACTCGTCTGCCATTTCTTATCTTCCCACTGAGGAACTCTGCTAAGCTTCCAAGGAACTCAGGGACTTCTTTAAATACCATTGAAAACCATTGGACTATGACACAGTTTTCTAGATGGAAAACATATCTTTAGCATAACTGTCTGTTGCTATTTTTTTAAAAATCAAGTTTCCTCTTACTTGGGCTAAGATGTGTTGGATCAATAAGGATGTGTTTATTGTTTGGTTACACTTGATCTCCCAATTGTTTGTCTGACTCCTTCATTTGCCTGTGTGTCCATCTCCCTGCTCGGTGTCCAAGTGGTCATTTGCCCTTCCCTCTAGTTCCCTGTCATATGTATTGGCCTGCAAATCAGAATGACCTTTGAAATACCAGCTGTGTGAAATTATCCCTTGTGAAGGATAATTGCAATTTTTCATACCACCCCCCATGAATAGCAAGCATATTTGCATTTGTATGCAAGATTACACCTTGCGTCATGTTCGTTCAGTGTTTGCCATGATTGTGGCACAACAGTGGCAGAAGGGAACTAGCACTTTGCCACATGCAAAGACATCCCGTGGAATCAATTTGAGGATGCCTGTGAATTGAGTTGGTAGGCTAATCATTTTTTGTCTCTTACACTTTTGGAAAACAACACTGTATTCCTTTACTGATCTGGATTTTACTCCCTAGTCGTTTCCATTTTTTTTAAATTTCAGAGACTGTCTAAAATGCATTAAAAAAATAGAGCTTGCACAATTTACCTTTGCCTTTAAACTCTAATATCCATTTACATCACCGCTCTACCTATATTACTTATACAGCAAGTGTGATGTAGTGGTCAAGAGTGCTGGGCTAGTATCTGGGAGACTAGAGTCTGAATTCCCATTCATGCTATAGAAGCTCACCGGGGGACTTTGGGCTTTTCACATTCTCTCAGCCTAATATTGGAAAGCAAGGTGTAAAATGAATTAATTTAATGAATAAAGGATTGTTAAAGCACTGCAAAACACAGTTTAATGTGGCCATCTGGTTGTTTCATTTTGTGCAGCGTTTTACTGATGTAGTCATGTGCTTCTGCATTTAGAGCCCCTTGCTGCTGGAGAAGATTCCTTAAAGTGGAGGGGAGTGTTCTATGAGCAGAAAGGATCCAGCCCTCAAGACTGCTTTTTTGTAGTGTTTTATCAATATTAATGTAGGTATCATTAATGGAAGCAAAAGAGACATACATTTGTGAAGAGAGTAAACATTTTGCTTGTATATTGCTATGTCCAAAAAGACTCAATTTTGATTGCTGGAAAAGCTTATAAAAATCTTGTTTTCTGTCTTTGTTTCTCACATAGCGTAGAAGCAAGTGTTTGTAGAAAGAGATAGACTGTACCATCACCAAGGTGACATTCCCCATTATGAGCATGGAGTTACCTCCAATTATTTTCATCTGAATTCAACCAATCAGCTAAGGCCCGAACTGAGAGTTTCAAAAGGGCAGGAGTAACTTGCTTACCTTCCAGAGAGTTCTTACTAACTTTACCTAACTGGTTAATTAATATTTATGTGGTGTGGCCAGCTTATGCTATAAATTCATCTCATTAGAGTTAGCAGCCATCTTTTCTTTGTCTATCATCTATCTTGCCTCCACCTTGCTTGAAGAACTTTGCTTATGCACTGAGGACTTCTGTCATATTTTCTAGCCAGTATTTACTTAAGTCAGTAAGTGTAATTTATTGTTTTATTGTGTGTCTGGAAATGTACCTTATGACTTTGTATTTACTGCCTGGGTTTTTTTACCTTTCTTTTAAATGAAAAAAATATTTAAAATTTGCTTTGAGTTTGAGTACTGGCTTGGAACTGCTAGTACCCCAAAGGCCTGGATGCGTCACTGACACATGTATTGAAGGAACAGAAGCAATAGTGGATCTCTATGGTGTATGTTCTGCTTCAGAATCAAAACCAGAGAGATCAAAACTCCAACTTTTGGAAAATAATTTCAACGAGAATTTTGGAACCATCTCTATTGTTAACTAACAACTGTCTCTAACACACTACAATAGATAAAATTTCAACAATGCAATGCTTTGGTACTTGTTTTTTGCTCTGGTGCTATGATCCTGAAGGGAAACGGTGTTTCTTAGTGGAATTTGCAGAGTCACCCTGTTACTAACAAAATCAAAGTTTCAGAACAATTTGTCTCTTTCACTGAGTACATTGCAGTGTTGCATTTCCAGCTGGCACACCCCTTGGGCTTCACATATTTTAAATTTCTTCACACAGATTAGGGAATCACCTAAACTGTCTTTTCTTAACAAAACCTCTGTAAAATAAGTAAAAGGATATCCATGGCAGACATTGTCTCTAGTAGGAGCAAGACTGGTGCTTCTAAATTACATCAGCACTTTTTAAAATTTGGAACACAAATGTAAATGAGGTCTTTGGGAGCAGGTTGATTGCAGCCTGTATTGGCAAAAGAAAAGTGATTGCTCAAAACACATAAATCATGTCACTCGTGCCCTCCATAGTTCCATGGAAGGTAAAATAGAGCAAGTAGATGTACATTGCAATTTTCCACAATTTGCAGACTACTGAGGTCCCTTAGAAAGTAAGTGACCTTATAAATGTGACACTATGCACATCTTAGCACTGAAAGGAAGGTTACAGCTAGAACATTTGCACTCTAGGAATTAGGGGGCATTTTGGCTAGGGATTCAAATGACAGAGACAGATTTGCAAGTTTAAAAGCCCTGGCCGGGGTGGGAAGTCTGTATAACATAGTGAAGAAATCATTAGGAAGTGGCATGAAAGCTGTCTGCTAGTCAGCTAGCTGAATTATTCATTGTAAACAATATTCATTGTAAATGTAGCTTACGGTATTTTTTTTCAGTTTGTGCAAACCAACTGTGAGTCTGCTGTGTCACTTCTAAATTTATAAGATTTGCCAGTGAGCAGTTTACTGTTGCTTGCCAGTCAAAATCCATTGCAGGTCCAAACGTAGAAATATATTGGATGGTACCTAGGGTAAGCTGGGGGAAAAGAGGTATTAAAATAAGCACGAAATGGCAAAAAAAAGTTAGATATCAGTAACCTTATGGTCATTAGCCAGGCCATTATCTAATTCAAGCTTACATAGTATGTTTTTCAGTTCAGGGACCCAAAGTTTAATTATTGCAGGTATTCCCCTATTCACTGTGCTTAAAGAGGTATCTGAATTCTGAGAACACACAACCCTCATTGACAGTGCTATCTTAAGCAGTTATACCCTTTTAAAGTCCACTGGATTAAATGGATTTAGAAGAGTATAACTCTGTTTAAGATTGCCCTGTAGGTTGTTTATTTTTTTTAAAAAAAACCTCAAAGATCCCTAAAAGGCTCAACATGGCTGACAGCAAAAAACAAACAAACCCAATCATGATATAAAAAAGCTGGAATCCACAAGGACTTGTAGGAACTATCTCATTTCTCCCTCCCACACTTTTCCTCTTTCCCTTTCCTGAAAGCACCCGTAGCCTCTCCTCTTTTTCTGCTTCCTTCTTTCCTTCCCACCCAATAGCCAACTTACATTCATCTGTCCCAATGATTTCAGGTTTACCTGTTCCCCATTCCCAGCAGCCTTTACCTAAGAAAACTATAACCTAGTTGTGTGGTGCCAGTCCAGGTTTTGAAAGGTAGAGAACCCTCAAGAATTTGTGGGTGAGTACCTCACCTTCCCCTGTGTACCCTACATAGTATTTCCTCTTTCCCTCCTCTTGGAAACTTCCATATCTTCTCCCTCCTTCATTCTCTCCATCTCAGCCATTCTGCCTCTCGTCTTCAGATATATTATGTATTTACTTCATTTATGTCCCACCATTCTCTGCAGTGGGAGTCAAAGCCGCTTACATTATTCTCCTATTTTTATCCTCACAACAACTCTGTGGGATAGGTTAGCCTGAAAGTTTGTAACTGGCTCAAAGTCCCTCAGTGAGCTTCCACAACAAGATGGGAATTTGAATCTGGGTCTCACAGTTCCGACTCTGAAGTTCTAGCCATTAAGCTATATTGGCTTTCATAGGGTCGCTGATGTTCAACAGTAGCAAGCAGTCTGGCCTAGCTGAGTGATGCAACTTGGGTGTTCTCAAGTCACCCAGTGGTTTTCCCTCTCACTATTCCAACTGCTATTCTTAACTACTGTTTCCTGACACTCTCCCCAGAATTCCATCATGTCTCAATGGTCACTCTTTGGGAGAGGTGGAGCCTTGTCTGTTCATCACAGGTGGTCCTTCAGATTTGTGAGCCATAGGTCATCAAGGGCTTTAGAGTAGTAAGCAGCACCATGATATTGATCACACTGACTGGATCTGTTGAGTTTATACCATTGCTAAGGAACTAGTGTCTCATAAAAGCCAGACAGGCATGTGTTTGAAGGTGAATCTAATGCATTTACCATGGCCAAATTGATCAGAGAAAGCAAGATAAGCTCAAATCCATTGGTCATTTCTCTTTGCTTCATTAATTACTGAAAGATTTACTCAATTTTGGATCATCCCCAAATTGTGCAGGTGATATTAAAAGTGCCTGGTTGTATCCACTTCACTCATTATAATATGGAGGGTTTCTATACATACTGATATCATCAGTATTGTAGGGGATAAAACATCCCATGCCCCCTCCCTTGATGTTGCCAGGTCCACCTTGATCACTAAGGGGGTGTTAGGGTTACCAGTTCCAGGATGGGAAGTTGGAGATTTGGGGATGGAGCCTAGGGAGGACAGGGATCTCAATATCACATGGTCTAATCTCCAAAGTATCCATGTTCTCCAGGGGAATTGATTTTTGTATTCTGGTGGTGAACTGTAATTCCAGGAGATCCCGAGGTTCTACTTGGAGACTGACATCCCTGCCTCCCCTGCTGGCACTGGCACCAAGGCTGTGATTAAGCAGTGAGGTAAATGAGAGCAGATTTAGAGCAGGAAGCATGTGGGATTCAGATGGCCATGTGATCTGAGTAGAGCAGAAAATGTGCCAGATACAGTTTCTGCTGCAAGCCCAACCCACTACCCTCCACCAGTAGTGATGTGAAGTCTCAGAGCAGAAAGCTCATCCTACATGCCACTTTCTCCTCCAAGCCCAGACCCCAAATCAGCTGGCCAGTAGTGACTGGGAGAGAGGCTCAGGATGCAAAGCTTTCTGTTCACTTTAGGGTATAAGCCTCCCCCTCTACAATCAATTGGCTGACTGGAGAGGAAGGCTGATGGAAAAAAGTCTGCTAGATATATTTCCTGTTTCAAGACCAGACCCTTCCCTATCAGATGGCATTGGGGGAAGAGCAGCAGCAGAAATCACGCAGGATGGTTTCTGCTCCAAGCCAAATTGGGTCAGCTTGTCATCGATATCTTACAATGCTTGGGAGATCATGAAATCTCATTCAGCATTTTTTTTCCTGCTTGTATTCACCACTTGGGTTTTTAACATCCTTTTTTTAGTTTGGGATTTCTTTTCAAACCTACATTTACAAAAACACAATTTCTGTACCTGTTCCCACTACACAGATCTTTTTTGATTTACATTTCTGCAGCCAAGAGAAGATATATAGATGCTACTTCTGACAGAAAGCAGATAGACTTTTTTTCTTCTTCTCAAGAGCAAGTGAACTGATACAGAAATACAGGAGGCTTACAGTTTGCTTAACCATACCTTGTGTGTCATTTCTCCATTCTAAACTAACCTCTCCAGAAGTAAATTTTCTTTTTAAAGAGGTTTCACCATAGGCAGTTGTATGTAACCAGTCTGATTAATGGTGTGGCTTGTGTGGGCTGTGATAGAGATGGGGGAAGCAAGAGACAGATATACAATTCTGTCCCTCATCAACTGAGATGACCATTGGAGCCCTGTATCTTATCACAATGGAGGACTATCACATCCATCTGCTAGATGAGCACATATTTTGCAAGCAAAATACATGCAAGTGGATGCCAAACCAAACTTACCAAGCCTGTTCTATGATACTGTTGCATTCCAAGTTATACATTTGTAGGCCTCATATGTGAAAAGAATGTCTGATGGATATTACTGACAATATTTTACTAAATGTTTTGGGGAAGAGTTGGCACAATAGATTTATTACACAGTTAGACATACTGAAGAATGTTGTTTGTTCTTGGGGGTGTTTTGTTTTGCCATCAACTCACAGCTGACGTAGGGCGACCCCAGGGGGAAGATGTATTCAGATGTGATTTGCCATTGGCTTTTCCCCACTCACCTTTGTCCGAGGGTTGCTGTGCGCAATTCCCAGCACGCGCAATTCCTGGCGCATGCCCCGGCTTCCCCACGAAGGTGCCATTTCAAAAGGTGCTATTTCAAAAGGCACCAGAAATTACGCGCGCTGTGGGGGCGTGAGAGAGGCAGTGTCGGGGCGGCTGCATTCTCGCCGCCCCTGAAGTGGGGAGTGCAGCTGGACCCCGTGCGACTTGAGGAGAGTAGCGCGGGGCTTAAGATAAGTGGGGAAAGGGCCATTGCCTGCCTGTTGACAGAACTCTGGTATTCCATGATGGTCTCTGTTCCAAATACTGATCAGTGCCAACTCTGTTTAGCTTCCAAGTTCTGACGAGATCAGGCTTGCCTGGGCTATCAAGGTCAGGGTGAATAATTCAGTACATATTCAAAAATCCAAAAGAATCTGGAAGTGTCCTGAGGTCAGCAACTAAAGATTATACTTAAAGTGTATATTTTAGGATTATATACCAATACACTGTATACAATAACAGATTTCTGGGCTTTGTGATAATAATGGTAAATGTTCCAGGTTAGGGGGGAAAACCTAATTATAAATTGGATCTAACTGGATTTTCTGTTGGAGAAAATCAGTGGAAGAGTGCCCTTAGACCACCCCAAAATAATATGCTGGGAATCACAGAACCTCTGTGGAACTAGGGTTGTAGTAAAGATGAAAATTGGGTGAGATTTAGTGGGGAAACGTAGCTAGATTCAACCTTATGTGTGTTTGTTTGTTCAAATGCTACTTCCTGTGTTGCCTTCTTGCTTGCTCAAGTAATCCAGGGTTATTTCAATGCCCTATTACATTTCTACAGACAGTTCTTAGTGGAGAATTGCTATTGATCTGTGTGTGTGTATTGCTGTAAGCCAGGGAGCCTCAAACATCCACCAGTTCAGCTCATGTGGTGCCAACTGATTGTTCACCATTCAGCTGTTTTGCAGGGAGGCTGAACCTTGTTCATCCGGCTACTTATATATTCAAACACTACAATACAGTCCAATTGACAGGATATGTATTCTTTTGCAGTCCAATGAGAATTTCTAGTTTCTTCCCCTCCCCCAAACATTTGTCACCATTGCATACTGCTTGACAGCCAGTCATATAAATAAATAGTGAGTAAATCTAACTATTAGCCAATGGTATGATATATGGAAACACTGGATGTTCATTTACATCTGACTAATTAATATTATTTTAGGCATATTTTTACATAGCCTTATGGGAAGTGTAGGAGCCCTGTGGTGCATAGTGGTAAGCTGCAGGACTACAGTCCAAGCTCTGCTTATGACCAGAATTCGAACCCAGAGAAAGTCAGTTTCAAGTAGGTGACTCAAGGTTGACTCAGCCTTCCACCCTTCTGAGATCAGTAAAATGAGTACTCAGCTTGCTGGGAGTAAACTGTAGACAACTGGGGAGGACAAGGACAAACCACCCCATAAATAGTTTGCCTAAATATTGTGATATACTGTCACCCCATGGGTCTGTAATGAACTGGTGTTTACACCCTTACCTTCAAGGGAAATGTAGTTCAGTCTCTCTTCATGTAATTACTTGATAAGGTCATCCATGGCCCAACTCTACCACCAGAAGGAAACAAGTCACTAATCAATGTAATGGATGCACAGCCATAAGACCAGTTGGTAACTGTTCATTTCCAGAAGTGATGAAGTAAAATTTAAAAAAAAATTCCAAATGATCCAGGTAATTGAATGTGACATGCTCTCCTGTCAAACACAAGTTTATCACATCCATACCATAAGCTGGCTGTTTATCTGTTGCGCTTATATAGGATGAGGGACTTAAATGCTTGAGTCTGAGGGAACAGTTTTGATGTCAGTGGCTGAGGAAGTGAGTTAATCTTCTGAGCTTCTCCCATCCTTCAAATTCTAGCTATTAAATTTCCATTAAAAGAAACATTATGCAGTTTTGAAAACAAATAAACACACAGTATGTGGAATTTTTTTTAGTCTGGGTTATTATCCCAAGAAGTGCTAATAGTTTATAGGAATTTGGTTTGGTTTGAAAACATTGATTTTTAAAATGTGGGGTTTTTTTGAGGGGGGAGGGGTTATGTCCCCTTCAAATCTAAGGACTTTTGAAAAGTCACAAAACACTGATTTCAATCCTTGACAACTCAATGTGTGTGTGTGTGTGTGTGTGTGTGTGTGAGAGAGAGAGAGAGAGAGAGAGAGAGAGAGAGAGAGACTGAATATGTGTGTAAATATATTTTCTTCCATGTCTGCTTTTCCTTAGCTGCTATATCTACATCTTCTTAGCTATGACTCCTAAAATGGTATGACTTTCTAGAGCTTTTATCTGAGCAAGTTAATGTCTCAGCTTTATTCTAAAGCAATAAACATTATAATTATGAACATGTCTATTCATGTTAGGTTCAGATTGTTTTAACAATCTGAAGCAGAATTCAGCTCCATAATCCTGGATAGCCATTAAAATCCTCACAATAAGGTATGATCTCTTTTCCCTCCTTCAAGAAAGTTAGATCCATCACTGCCAGGGCCAGAATACATACTCCAGTTGCTTCATTCTTATGGAATGGACTGTGGGTTGAAGTAAAGGTTTCCTCTTCCCTCATCCAATTAAAGTAACAGTATCTTTACTGGGCCTTTTCCTGGCTGGCTCTAATTATACTTAATTGTGCTACTGGTTTTAATACGTCAAGTTTCTGATCAATTTCAATTTACTTGTTTCATCGTAAACCACTTTGAGCCAGGAAGAAAAGAAGTGTAGAAATACAATTAGCCAGTAAATAAATTACCGTGACATTCTTTGGTTGTTTGAATAATTTCTAGCCCCAAGTGTTTAAGAAAATGTGAAGTGAGATACCGCAGCTTACAGTCTTTGGCTTAGCTTAGACATTTATTAGGAATTGTCATGTGGGAGGAGGGCAACTAGGACAAGCATTGTCATGTAGGAGGAGAAGGACAAATTAGTTCCTTCGTCCCTTTCCCTTTGCCATGCAGATAAGGCCAAATGTGCAGAAAGATCCAGTCGAGCAGATGTCTAATTTGTGCAATTCTTCCTCCAAAAAGAAAAAGAAAAATTGGACATCTGAGCAATTGGACATCAATATGGAGGACCCAGAACCCACCAGCTATTATTTGACTCTTTCACCACAAAAAGATCTTTACCTGCTCAAACTGGATTTTTGCTGCTATGCTGCAGAAGTGCACATCTATCTTTTTCAGACCATCTTACTGTTGCTTCAAGGGCTCAGTTTGGTCCGCTGGAGGAACAGCCCTACACACTAAGCAATTTGGTCTGGCATGTATTTGTTCAGCACAAGTGCTAGCTGGTTCGCTACCCGGACCTCTACGTACATACGTTCACATGACTGAAACTCTGTAGATGCTTCCTTGGTTAACCAATTAAGTACAGAAGTGACTGATGGCATGCAGTTCTTACCATGCAATATTAGCAATCTAGATAAACTAATTTAGCTTGGTCTGTTTCATCTGAACTTTTTGCTTGTTTGCTTTCATAAGGTAGAAATTGTATTGCTGAGCTAGGGAATTTGAATGAGTTTACAGCACGCTAACTCGAAATACCTCTATTTGTGGTGGAAAACGCAGAATCTATTGAAAAAAAGCTACTACACTGTGATGGTAGGCTACAACAAGTAAAGAGCTCAAAATGAAACTAGCAAAAAACTCCCTCTATTTAATGGTGTCTAATAACCAATAAATGTGAATAAAGTCCATAACGTACTGAATACATACCGGTAAAATATAATACATGCAAGAAGACAAAGATACACATGTGCAAGCACAGGAAAATCCTTGAAAACATGAGGACATGTAATAGTCCTGGTACTGTAGTTCCAAAACAGGATGCGTTTTCACATGCAAAGTGGAAGCAGGTAAGTCTCAGGTAAATAGTAGCTAGGAAAATCTGGAGCTCACCCATTTTGCTGCCAAACAGCTTCTCTAGTAATGTGTTTATCTCAAGCTTGCCTATACATGGGTAATAGAACCAAGCCAATAATGAATGCCAGTATTGACAAGGAGACACTATTTCTGCTTAGCCTTTTTAATTTTTTTTTACAAGCCACTTTACATTCATTACACATTTCAAGGAACTTTCCTGTTCTTGCCACACATGTGTGTTTTTGTCTTCTCGTATGTGTCATATTTTGTGTATTTTGTATGTCATATATTTTATTCACATTAATGGGTTATTAGACACCATTAAATAAAACACTCCCCCCCCCCCCAGTTTCGTTTTGAGCTGGTTTACTTGCTGTAGCCTGCAAGCTCAGTGTAGCAGGGTTTTTTTCTGTAGGCTCTATTGGATGTTGCAAGCAGGAACAGTTATCTTGCAAATATCTATTCTATACAATTTTTACGGCATTTCATCAAGAAACTCAGGGTGGTGTTCAGGGTTCTAATCCATTTTATCTTAACAATGACCCTGTGATATAAGCTAGGCTGAGTGTAACTGGCCCAAAGTTATCCAGCATGGCTGATGGGAAAATTTGAACCCTTGACATGCTGCTCTTAGTCCAGTTCTCTAACCACTAATTAAATTTTAATATTTTGTTTGTATTACAGTCCAATCTGGTGGCACGGGGCTGCCCTAGTGGATTTACCTGCTTTGGGGCACTTACTCTGACAGAGGAGCAAATCTGTGAGAGAGTGGTTGCTGCATCCCTCCATGGCAGGCAGACATAGTGCAGAGCACCCTGCTGGTGCTCCTGTACGCCCACCACCTCTGCCACCAGAGGTGGACAGGGATGGATCTGATATTAGTAGGTTTCCACACAGACTTTGGCTGCCAGAATTCTGGCACAGGGGTTTTGGGCTTATGCCACCTTTTTGGGTGGGGTAAACCCCTAGAGCCCAATTAAGGGCTTCTTGGCAGCAGGGATCTTTTTTTTTTTTGCCTCCTTGTGTTGCTGAGAAGCCCTCTTGGAGGCAACGGGACAGCACCAGGGACTCTAGATTGTGCTGTTAGTATAGAATATATATTTGTATTATTACCTATTTGTTTTCCCTAGTTTGTGATGGCCTATGACCAGAGGTGGGATCCAACCAGTTCTCACCACTTCTCTAGAAGTGGTTACTAATTTTTTTCTGAGTGCCGAGAAGGGGTTACTAAAGCAACCTCCCTGCCCAGTAGGGACTGGAGGTGTGTGTGTGCAGCAGCACCACTGTTTGAATCCCACCACCATTGGAACCTGGGATTTTTTATCCCACTACTGCCTATGACTATATACAGTAAAAAAATACTTGACTTGACTTGGATTCTAACCACTACAGCACTCTGGCTGAAGGGGCCTACAGTATAATTATAGCCAAATGTTGGACAAATGATAGAAACTTACCTATAACCTCTACTATGTCAGGATCTCTTCTCAAAATGGTCTAAGCAACTTCCTTTTTTAAAAATTGGGTAGGTTTGCTAAAATGTGGTTATACCAACAGGTAAGTATGTGGGCAGGCACCTTGGAATGTTCTTGAGTTATGCCTCCCTCATTGTCCCCATTATGCATGCACAGGTTTTCCAGACATCACAAACCTGATAAGAAAACTAGCTCTCATCATGAATCATGCAAAGGACTTTGGAGTGATACTAAGAAGCTTGTGAGTGTAGGGCAAATGCTGACAAGAAAATTAGCTTGTATGATAAATGCTGGCACTCAAGACATTTCTGGAGGAAAAGAATGCAAGGAAACTGTAAATCTTAAAGTTCTTAAAAATCCTATGTGGCTAAAAGTTTCCCAGTTCTGATCTCACATTTACCATGAATTTTCCATGATTTAGTCAGTAGTCTCCTTCAAGCCAGCATCTCTTAATTTCAGTACCACATCTAAAATATGGGAATAATCGTAATACTGGAGTACCCGATATGATTCTTGTAAGGACTGCTGAGGGTACATGCTTATTATTTCTTGGCAGTGTTGCTTAGGAGAAGAAGAAGAAAAGTTGATTTTTATACTTTGCTTTTTTCTGCCATAAGGAGTTGGGCAGCACAATCCAGAGGGAAGGCAGCTGCATCATGGCCTGGGATGGCATGGCAATGGCATAACTGAGCTGCCTCTTAAGCAGTTTGATGCACCACAGCCAGCTCTGGGACTGTAGAACAAAAAGCAAGTCTGTGGACCTGGAATGGTAGTGCAGTAGGAGTGGGGCAAGGGCAGGATGGCTGTCAGCTACTGTGGCAGAGGAATGGAGAGAAGAGAGTCAGTGAAGCCAGCCCAGGGGTGAAGAAGATCTAACCTCCTTACTGTATTGCTGTCACTTTTGCTGACATACAAAATGTTCTCACCACATTAAGCTGAGCACCCAAGAGAACGAGGAGAGTTCTACTGATACTATGGACCACTGAAAAGATGTATAAGTTGATTCTGAACTCTCCCTAGAAGCTAAAATGACTAATCAAAAGCTATTGTACTTTGGTCATATCATAAGATAAGAGTCACTAGAAAAGGCAATGATGCTAAGAAAACCTGAAGACAGCTGGAAAAGAGGAAGGTCAAACATGAGATGGATGACTCAATCAAGGAAGCCATGGCCCTCTGTTTGCATGACCTGAACAAGGCTGTTAACCATAGTACACTTTGGAGGTCATTAATTCATACAGTCACCATAGGTTGGAAGAGACTTGGTGACATTTAATGTACACACACAGCTTTGTCGCTGTGCACATGTGTTTCCCATACCTCCCTCCTTGTTTCATGAGCATAGACACCTCCCTGAGTCTGCTATCTGTTCATTGCTTTAGTTTCATTTTCCAGGCAAGGCTTGACCTTTCCGTTATTGCTGGCTTTTGCACTTCAAAGCATTAAGGAGCATACGTTGTTTTGATCTAGTGAAGGGCATGCTATCCTCTTCCCATAAAATTGAAGGGGAGCTGTTCGCCCTTGGAAACTGGTACCAAGAGGTAGGGAAGAGAGCAGGATTATTAACCTCCAAATGGGGACAGAAGTTTTCTTGGAATTTCAGTGTACCTGCAGATTACAAAAATAAATACCCATAGAATGTCAAGAGGAAGGTCAAACAAGGGATGGATTGACTCAGCCAAGAAAGCCATAGACTGCTGTTTGCAAGATCTGAACAAGGCTGTTAATTATAGTACATTTTGGAAATCATTACCGTAATTCATAGAATTAAGGCAGCTCTGGAGGGCGGATTCTATTGCATCAGTCCCATTGAGTGCCATCCCATCTTCTAACCCTGCCTTCCCCAGGAACTTCCTCCTAGAATTGCCAACTCCAGGTTGGGAATTTGCTAGAGATTGAGAGGCAGTGCTTGGAGAGAGAATAGTGTGGAAAGGGAAGGGCAGGGATGTGATGCCATAGAGTCTGTTCTCTAAAACTTCCATTTCCTCCAGAGGCATTGATCTCTGTCTTATGAAGATCACCTGTGATTTATTCATTTAATTAATTCGATTTATACGCCACCCACCCCACAAGGGCTCAGAGCAGCTTAGTAGTAACATATAAAATTTTATTAAACAATTAAAACAATTAAACAGTTGTAATAGTTAAAATCCAATCTAATCTAGTGAAAATACATTTAAAATTAAAATCAACTAAAAACTTAAAAACTTCAAATCAGAGCTAAAATAATACTGGCAACAGATGCCTTTAGAAGCTAATAAAGATTAAGGGTTTAAGGCCGGCAACAAGTGTGATTAGAAATAAAAACAATTACGATTTCAATTTCAGTTTTCAGGCCACAACCAAAAGCCTGGTGGAACAACTCTGCCTTACAGGCCCTGTGGAACTGCATCAAATCCTGCAGGGCCCTAATGTTAGGTGGCAGAGAGTTCCACCAGGTAGGAGCCAGGGCTAAAAAAAACCCTGGCCCTCGTTGAGGTCAACCTGAGAATAGTAGGACAGGGGACCATCAGGAGGTTCACATTTGCTGACCTCAGGTTTGCTTGGGGGACATATAGAGTAATGCGGTTTCAGAGGTATGCAGGGTTTCTGGTCCTTTCTGGTGCCCTTTTTAAAATGAAAGCTCAGTTTCTGTATATCTTTGGGTAGAGGGTGGATATCACTCACTCATTGGCAAAAATGGAAATAAGTTGCTTTTCTTCACATTGTCCCTCCAGAACTTGTTGTTATGGCCTTAACAGGGGTAAGGGTTTTATTAAAGGGATTCTCCACCAGCTGCTAAAAGTGTAACAGCACACATATAGTTTTAAAAGTAGCAAAGGGGAATGAACTCACATTGGCAGCGAGAGGGGCCGAGAGGGGATCTTTTAGACTGTATAATACGAGGAAGGAATTCTAGCAATGGATATTCCACAGAGTAGCAAGAGTCCAAATTGAGTTTAAACATTTTATATAAATTTGTTCAAAAATACACACGCACAGTAAGACATAAGGGCACATACATTCAAGTTCCTGGTATATAAAAAAGGTTTGAAACATAGATTGGATGATAGAGAAGGGAATGGGGGTTGTTGTGGGGTAATACTTTACCTAACGATTCTTAGAAGGGTAGAAGTAGAAGGCAGGGATTCCATGCCAGCACAGAAACCCAATGAAGGACGAATCCATGTCTCAACACCACAGCAAGAGAACATGTGGCAATGAGCAATATGTTGCAGGTAAACTGAACTTTTATAAGGTGGGTCGTTCCTTGATGGGAAAGGAACCAATCACACTACGTTTCACATCTGTGCTGGGTCTGGGGGTGCTGAGGTAATTAGTCAGCTTGTCTACAGCTAAACCCGGGACAAAGGGGCCAAAATTGCTTTGTTAAGCTAAACGAGGAAATGCTGAAAGACTTCCATGCAGATTAACTCTTGAGAGTCACTGCCCAGGATATACAGATTTAGCTGAGACATTTAGATCAGGATAAGGTGAGTGGTTTTTAGGAGAGTCATGACAAAGGGAAGGAAATGCAGAGAAGCAACCCTTTGTTGCTAACTTGGTTTCCAGAAGAGATAGGGAAATGCAGAATCTGATAGCAAGTTGGCTTTCCATATTCTTTGTCTTTAACAGTATCTTTGCAAGGTGAGGTAATCAAGCATTCTAGTTACTCAAATGAGACCTCCAGGTTATGCTGGGGTAACTCATTATCTTAGCTTTTGTAAAGCAGACCTGTGACCTTTGGACATGCTGCTACCTACACCCATAGGAGTGCTTTTGGCAACTGGCTTTTGCCAATATGATTTTAAAGCAGAAATATATATAAATAATATTCTGGGGGTCTTTTGGGTCGTTACATTGTGCTCCACTCATCCAAACAACTGTGTAGGATGGCACAACATGAGAAGGTGCCAATGTGCTGCCAGCTCCTACCACACTTTTGGTCACTGGGACCGCAGGAAGGAGTATGCTGTGCCCACTGATATTTTCAAGAACTTTTCTGCCACCCAGAGGGTTTGAACTGAGCTCCTGAAATGCTCTGGTTATTTTACTTGTTCCTGGCTGCCATCTGTATGGGAGGAGTGCCTTTTGTGGACTGTGGTGATTTTGTGGACACAGGAGTGCCTTTTGTGGAGTGACAAAATACCTTGGCCTGGCCGTTTCTCTCTTACAGCAATACAAAATGTTCTCTCTCAAGATTACATAAAGTTATTCACCTTTTAACGTTCATGTGAATATTTTCCATCAGAGATCAGGAACTGTACTTTTTTCAGGTTAGATACTCGGACTGGTTCAAGGGACATTATGAATCCCTCCCTCTGCTTTGCTGGGAGCATATGTTGCCAAGTCCAAGTAGCTTTTGATTATGCTTCAAGCACTCCTACCTGTCCTCCCACTTCTGGCTCCCGACACCTCCCCATCCCCTTTATTTCATTCGCACTTTCACAGCTAAGAATTCAACTCGCTTACTTCCAGCAGTTTCTAATGCCTGGGCAGCCACAGAATCTCCTGCAGTGTGCTACAAGATTGCTTTTTAGCTACTGCCAAATGAATGTCGGAATGCAAGGTCAGCTTTGGTAACCCGAATAGTACAAAGATACAATTACAGCTCATGAGGAGATTTTTGTCTTGTAACAAGAATGTGACAACAGGAGTTTTCACGGTCTACCAGTTTCAGAAAATCAAAATATCACCTGAGGAAAGCAACCCTCCTGCATATGCAATGCTGTTGATTTGAATACATTCCTGTCTCCATTAGACAATATGGAGTTCTAAACATTTGCCTATCAGACAGAATCAACAAAATACCCAGCTTTCATATTTACTCTGGGAAGCTTGGCATGTGGCACAAACTTTGGTATTCTTTAATAAAGAGAAAATACGGTGGAAATTTGGGGTGGAATAAAACTCTAATGGCAGTCATTCTGCAGCAATTTTACAAGGTAATATTAAATATTACAGGCAGCTCTTTTTGATTTGAGCTATTTATGTGTGGTGGGAAAACCGATTACAGCTACCAGGGGATTTTGCCTTGTGACGAACTGATTCAGCTGGAGAGGTTTGAAGAAATAGTAAACAACTGTGAATAATGAATGGGCAATAAATATCCTATTGCTCCACTATGGAAGCATTGATGACTGGGGAGCCACATTCAAACTGTGAGTAATAAAAAGAAATCTCCCATGAATCATTTGCCAGGTATGGTAAGATAATGGAATATAAAGACAGCTGCTTAATTCAGTTTTTGTTGATATCAGTAAACGGTGAAACGGGTGATCAAGGAGGAAAGTGTTATAAAGCAAAAGTCACATTTAAATTGCAGATTGGACTTGATCCTTTGGCACTAATAGATACCTTACCAGTCAAATGGGAAAAAAATCCTTTCGGAGACATTTCCGACTTTTGGGTGCTCTCCCAGTACTTTAACAGCCAGTGATTCTCAAAAGCTGTATCAACAGTTAAGCGAAGGATTTGGGATATTGAATTACAACATCATTAAGCCTTGTCACAAAATAACATTTTTTCAGGGAAAGAGATTTGTGCCCTCTAATTATTTGACTGACCTACTAGTTCCCAAATTTAGAAAAAGTTTTTACTTTGACCTGGTTCAAAGTTCTACCCACTGGATGTCTTGCAAATATGATTGTGGTTGCTGTTAATAATGTTGTGCATGTAAGGTGCCATCAAGTAAGGTAACAACCTCAGCATGTCACCATGTAAGGTGACAACCCCAGCAAGGAACTTTCAAAGCAAATGATTCGAGGTGGTTTGCCATTGTCTTCATCTGCAGCATGTTGCTTGGAGATCTCCCACCCAAGTACTGATCCAGCTTAGCTTCTGAGATCTCATGATATCCAGCTATACCACATTACCTTCCCTCCCCTAATAATGTCATTTAAAAAGGTAAAGGTAGCCCCATAAGCAAGCATCAAGTCACCTGTGGGTTGATGTCACATCACAAAGTTTACTAGGCAGACTATGTTTATGGGTTAGTTTGCCATTGCTTTCCCCAGTAAGTTTACACTTATTTGCAAGCAAGATGGCTACACATTTTACTGACCTTGGAAGTCTGAGTCAACCTTGAGTTGGCTACCTGAAACATTCAGTCAGAATCGAACTCAGGTTGTGAGCATAGCTCTGACTGCAGCTTTCCACTCTGCATTATGGGCCTCCTGAAAAATGTCCTAACTAGTTCTAAATCATTATTTTCAACTCCATTTATCAAGTTGCACCATCAAAATTAACTGAGGATCAGATCCAGCTTTGATATCGCATCATCTCATTTATCCTCCAGCAAGACCACATTGCTAGAATACTTGTATCTAAGGACACAATGAAAATGTATTGTCTGTATATATGGAAGTTTGATTATTTTTTGAAAGGGGACATGTTGTGTGTTTTCAATTTAGATGATGATGATATCACTTGCATAAACTCAGATTAATAGGGGTGTGTATTTGGAAACTAACTGGGCAGCATTTAAGCTCAACCTACCTTGTGCGTTAACCTTGGAAGAGCAACCCATCTGATTTCCTGAACTGACAAGGCCATATGTTGGTGGTTGCATTCCACTTTCAGACTCCTTTCCCCCCTGTGGTTTTTGTTTCAGTCTATCCAAGTAGTATGCTATAGGCCGGGATAAGCAGCCAAGTGGGCAAAATATCTGTGTCTGACAGAAACTTTTTCCAATCAGAGCATTTAGCTGAGTGGTGGCCATCCTTTACAGCTTGAGTACTAAAAATGCCATGTCTATCTGGCCAACAAGAGGGAGAGGAGAGGTAAGGATTATAGTTGATTAGACACACTGGAAGTGAACAAAGCTCCAGCAGTGCTGTCAGTAGTGTACCTGAGCACCTCAACTATGATCCAGAAGTGGTTGTGTGAATTCAAGAGGCATAAGGCATTCTGATCATCTTTTTCCACATCCTGCTGGCTCCAGCAGCATTGCCAGCAATCTTGGGAGCTCACCTCAGTTGCCTGGTTGGAGAAATAGTCCTAATGTGACAAGCAAAATGAGCACCCTCTACTTAGATCAAGTTCATGTAACATAATGTTTTACTTTATTGGCATTCCCTGCAACACATTTTCCACTATTGGCATTCCCTGCACCACATTTCCCACAATTACATGGCTGGCATATGTAAAGCCACATGTAAAGCATGGCTGGATGTCTATTTTGCCAAAAAACAGAGCATGCCATCTCAGCCTTTATCTCACTGTTTGCAGTGTTTAATTCCAAGGAAGTCTGCCAATTTTTCAATAGTAATTGGGAATTAAATCCAGCAAGCAGGGATTGGAAGAAAACTCCTGGGGAAATACTACCAGTCTATGGAGGAGTCTATGTACATGTTAAGAGGTTAACACCCTTGTCATGAGAGCAATCCAAAGAAGTCTTCCACATTTTTTTCCCACTTAGGTCTATTCAGTTCGACCCAAGGGAGTGTTTTAGGATGGCACTGTTATTCTGTTTATAAACCTCTACCATATCAGGATACTAATATTGAGAAAGATAGGGGGCAAAAACTTCCCATGCCTAAAATAAGATTGTCCCACTTGTGCTCATGGTGTTATTGCCTACCTTCCTTATCAGCTGTCATTAATTCTTTATATATTCTCTTTCATACCCAGGGAAGGAGCACCATCCCTTTCATCTAAATCTTCAGTCCCTTCCCTAGCTTTGGAAACTGTCTGTTGGCCCAGCTTCACATAGGGAGATGCTCTGCCTGGAGCTGTTCTCTGGTGCCTGATCCTCTTCTAGGGTTGACAGCCCCCACCTGGGAGTGGAAGATTATCCACCTCATGGCCTCAGCTGTGCAGTGGGGAGATTTACCAGCAGGGGAGGCAGGTCTAAACTGCTGTTGGTAGTGGCATGGAAATGTCATCTCAGGTGTGACCTAAAATGCCATTGTGTTGCTGGTGTTGTGGTGACACTCTGGTATTTCAGCCAAGACACAAACAACGTGAAGACTTTACTTCTGGTGCACACCATAACTGACATTGCTGCATCACAGACCATGAGGCCTAAGACTCCTTCCTGCTCCTGGTAAGCCCCCCGCCCCCAGCCAGTTGCCTGGAGAGACCTGACAACCCTCTCCTTTTCAACCAGAGCTGCTTCTTCCCCAATTGGGAGCCATCTCTGTACCTTTCTCAAGTGAGCAACCTGGATATAAGTCTTCCCTTGAGCTGTCATTGAGTTTTCTTTTGGTCTGTACTTGAAATTCTTCCCCCTAGGATTGCCAGGTCCCCGCTGTAAACCCCTAGGGGGTGGGAGGACTTACCAGCTATGGAGGGAGGCCAGCACTGACACAACAATGCTCCTTCCAGAAGTGATATCATCACATTGCCAACACCATGGGAGATATTGATATTTGGTCAAAAACTCTATGGTAGAGGCTAGTTTTATCATGGAGTTTTGTCCAAATACCAGATCACCTCCCATTATATCACCAATTTGAGGATTTCATTTCTGTAAGTGATGTAATTGTGCCAACTGCGACCAAAACTAGGCCTAAACTTGCCATTGGTGAGTCAACTGCTGGCTGGCTGAACAGCACTGGGGGAAGGTGCCCAAAGTAGGAAATTCCCACCCCCTCAAGGGACCTGGCAACCCTGCTTTCCCCATTTCCAGCTGAGCTTTCCTATTTATCAGGTTCAGCCTATGGGGATCAGAGACTGCTCGCCTCCTGTAGCCACACCTGGACTATTTTTAAACTCAGCTAGGCCAGTAGCAGCTCAGGGACCACGTATGACTTGGTGGCCCTCGTCCCTCACAAGGATGTATCCTACACTTTATGCTTGTCATTTGGGAGGGAGATTCTCTTGAGCACCAAATAAAATCTCTAAGTGCTTCTCTATGAATTAAGCAACTTTGGGAGAAAGGCAGATTGAAGATTTAGCAGGGAAAAATGCTGCTTAGAATTGTACTGAAAGTGCCACTTACAGCGTATCTCCAAACTGCACATTTATTTTAATAAGAAACTGTGTTGCTAAATGCTAAATAATATGCAAAAGATCAGTGCGTGAAGATGCCACTGCATGGTCAATTTTCAGATTTTATATGAGATAAAAATTGTACTCTTCAAGCCTCTGTGTAATAGGGTTGTTGTTTTTAATTTTTGCCTGGAAGCACCAAGCAAATGAAAAGGCCACACTTGGGAACAGGTGTGTTCTATCTGGAGCAGAAAATTCTTCCTGAAATCCACTGCATGTTGCCAACCCATATCCTCTATAATTCTGTTCGCATTTGCTATTGCATCTAAGTGATATCTTGGAGCAAACTTGAGCTAATTTGGGACTCATTTAACAGTCCACAAATATATATACCTTATATACTCACGTATAAGTGTTTTTCAGCACATTTTTTTGTGCTGAATTCTTAATTCTTGTGTGGTGTTCCCCCTCTCCCGTCTTTGCTCTCTCCTGCCTTCTTCTCTGCCTTCCCCCTTTCAGCCGCTTTCTCTGCCTCTGCTTCACTCTCCTCTGCCTTCTTCTCTGCCTCTCCCCTTTCAGCCGCTTTCTCAGCTTCCTTCTCTGCTTTGCTCTCCTCTGCCTTCTTCTCTGCCTTCCCCCTTTCAGCCGCTTTCTCAGCTTCCTTCTCTGCTTCGCTATCCTCTGTCTTCTTCTTTGCCTCCCCCTTTCATCTTCTTTCTCTGCCTCTGCCTTTTTCTCAGCAGTGGCTGGCCCCTTGCTCTGGGCGGGTGACAGCCAGTCGACCTGGGTGAGCTGGACAAGCTGCAGGATGGAGAGGTCAATGGCAGAGACCTTGGGATTGGTAAGATGGGGGGGTCAGTGGCAGAGACCCCCAAATAGCACCTGACCATATCTATTTTTATTTTTGAAATTTACCAGTAGGCTGCTGCATTTCCCACCCTAGACTTATACTTGAGTCAATAAGTTTTCCCAGCTTTTTGTGGTAAAATTAGGTGCTTTAACTTATATTCGGGTCGACTTATACACGAGTATATACGGTATATTAGCCAATTGACATCCTAACTCTATGGTACAGTCTATATCAGAATGCTTAAATTGGTGCTGGAAGTTGCCAAAAAAAGGGGGATATACCAAGAATGTAGAAATATGAGAACACACACACACATACACACACGAGAACCAGGGGGGCTGGCTATCTTTGTTTTGATACCCAGCCTCCCTGGTTCTTGTGTGTGTGTGTGTGTGTGTGTGTGTTTTCTCATATTTCTGTGGATATAAGTAATATCCACAGTTGATGATGCAGGATAAATGTAATAACTGGCTCCTGGCTACCTGGTATGTTGTCAAGGTTAGAATATTGGATTTGGATCTGGTGATGTGTGCAGTTGGGGGAATCATATATAACATACTTTCCTCTCATTTGCAGTAAAGCATAATGACTGTAAAGGCTTATGGGAATGTTTTTCTGCCATTGCAGCCAGGGCCAGTTCCAGATTTTTGGGGACTCTGAGCAAAGTGTACAGCCCCCCTCTTCTGCTCCTGCCTCCCTTTGCACCCACTAACCCACATGCTTGTGCATCATCCCCCACCCCCTCACGAGTCTTCTCACTGCCATTTTCACAGATGCCCTTTCCTATGCTGAACAGTGATCCAGCTGGGAGAATGCATTCTGAAATGATTGCAAGGAAGCAGGTGGGCTTAAAGCATGTGAATTAACAGCAGTGGATCTCCCAAAAGGTCTGGGTCCTGGCAGCTGCCCCACCACAGGGTATGCTGATGTAAGCCCTATCCATAGCTAATTGTCACTTCAAAGGCTGATTTACATTGTGACAGTGATATGGCAGGAGAGGGCTCACCATTTCTGCTTCCATCACCATTTCCTTACTTTCAAAGTGGCCGTGTGGAACTGCTAAAATAGCCTGATCATGGATCTCCTACATCCCATCCTCCTGAACCTTCACTGTGTTATTAGTGTTGGCACACCAATTACTTGGTTAAATACTGAAAAGTCTGTCGACAGCCTATTATTTCATTCTATTCCAAGATTGCCTGACACTCTATTTCCATTACAATGTGTTCATGTGTTCGCAAAGGCACACTCCATTTCCATTACAATGTGTTCATGTGTTCACAAAGGCAGGAAGGTGGGACACTTAACCCATGGGGACGTACCTAGCAGCAACTAAAGTCTTCTTTGAGCTACTGGCTATAGGGCTTTCCAGACTACCTTAATTGCTGCCATTGATTAGTTTTATTTCCCCATTAACATCTTTGCAATCGCAGGCTGACCCTGGCATTTCAGCATAAAAGCCAAAGAGATGAGCTCTTTGGTGAATTGTTCACATTTATGGAACCCTCACCTAACATTAAGAAGAGTTATGAATTGTCACAGATTATTTTAGAAAGTGCTTTTTGGTTTTACAGTGACTGTGTTTTTAAAATTACAGTAGTATCCAATCTGTCAATAATTAAAACAGCTTTTCTGTTCTTCTAAATGAAGACCATTCTTTACAAATACTTGACCATTATTTGGCAATACTTGATGTTAATTTGCCACTGTTTGATGGGCTAATAAACTGCTGGGAGGGGGAGGGGGTGAGTTGGTAAAATTCTCAATTGCAACTGAAAGAGACATGTGGATATTTAAACCAGGAAAAGTTTTCACTTGTGAATTAAATAAATTTGAATGAGCTCCAATGATACTGATTTTCAAGATGTGTGAAGGGCTTGGGAGGGGGGGAAGACATGGATTATGTCATGTCTATTCCTGAAATCACCATTTTGATTTTGTTTCTCCCTTATTCAAATCAAGTCCATGATTCTTTGCATTGGTAACATTTTGTTCATTGTCATGGCTTAGCTGTAGCAGTCTAGCTGCAGAGCAGAGGTGTACCGGCAGAAAATGGTGCCTGGGGCAAGACCAGAGTTTTCTGCCTCCCTGCCCTCCCTAGATTAGCCTCCTGCCCTCCCGAGATCAAATTTACTGGCTAAGGGAGAGCCAGCCAGCCAGCCAGAGGGGGGAGGGAGGCAACGGCATGGGAGGAGTGGTCATACACTTTGGGAAGGGGCCACCAGGTCAGATTGAGCCTTGGGCATCCTGCCAGGGTGGCGCTTGTCCAAGGCAGCCTGCAGGCACAAAAGATACCCTGAGATTCTGCAGCCAAGGAGGGCAGAGCTACACTGGACCTGTCCCTTGCCCATGCCATGCCCGGATCCTGGGAGCTCCTTGCCAGGCCAGTGCTCTCCAGAGGGACGCTGCCAGTTCCTACCCACCTAGGGAGCTGCAGGGTGGGAGGAGCACATAGGTGGGGAAGGGCGGGACCGAGTTTGCTCCTACCGAGACAGAGGGAGCCGCTGGGTGCAGGAGAGGTTGGGCACAAGGAGGGGTGTGGGGTGATTTTGTGTCCCCCTACATGTTTAAATGCATGGTGCCCGGGGACATGTGGCCCCACATGTCCCTCTGGGCAGTACGCATCTGCTGCAAAGTATTCTAGCTAACTTTAAAAGATAATAAAATGAATGCTCCCCTTAGTCATGAACAAGGGCAATCTGATCTTCCTGCCCAGAGCCACATGACCAAGGGGCAATAGTGCACTCTCTCTTTCCAGATCTTCCTTTGCTGCCCCGGGAAATGGATGCTTTCTGATTAGCTGAGCCTTCCTCAGTGTTAGCAGTTACTTGCTTCTTCTAATTAATTGGGGCGGGGGGCGGGGTTAGCTTAGATTTTGTTTTCAGTTAATTTACAGTGCAGACAGGTCTGTTTTGCTGTGTTTATTTATTTATTTCAGGCTAGTAAGACTGTTTTTTGGGGGGCTACTTTTGACTGCACCTTCAATATGGCACCATTGAAAGTCTGCCACTCCTGAGGGACGAGCATCTCAACACCTGATGACCACCTCAAGTGTGTTGTTTACTTAGGGGAGGCTCATGCACTTGCCTTATGCAAGGCATGTAGCATATTTTCTGTTAAAGTGCAGAAAGAGAGGGCGGCTCATCTTCATGCTACCCTGTGCGAGCAGACCAATGCAAGCACAGCTTGTTAAGATGCAGAGGGAATGTCCCAGGATGCTGAATACTCAGAGTTGGAACCTCCTGATTTCTGGGGCAGGCTTCCATTCCATCAAAGAAAGCCAGATACAAGACTCAGCAGTTAGCCTCTTCTCAGGAGAGTACCTCCTGCCCTCCTGGAAGGGGGTTGCTGTCCCCAGAAGGCTTCCTGCTTTCCCCATGGGTGGATCACCCCTTCTTCCCTCAGTGGGGAAAAGTCCCCTCAGGCAGACTAAGATCTCCACACAGAGGGAGTTCTCTCCATCTTGAAGAGTAAGGTCCCATTCTCAGGAGAAGTCATGACTACTGGAACAGAGAGGGGCCACTCTTCAGGACCCAGCACCATGACCCCACCAGGCACCGGCAACCCCTCCCCACTTTGCCCAGGGTTATGACTGATGGGGATGGGAGCACTCATTTTACAGATGGAAAGCTTTTTTAAAAAGCTAACTAGAATGCTCCATGACTGGCCTGCTAAAGTGCAATTCCCACATATTCCTGCACAGAGGTCCACTCTAGGTGAACAGTTATGGTAAGCAGTGCTGGTTTTTTTCCTTTGCACCATTATTTTTTCCTCTTAAAATGTACATTTTTCAATATGTTTTGTGTGTATATACACAGTGAATATTGCACAAGTAAATTATACATTGTGCATAAAAACAATACTTGCTGCATATACAGTACTAAAGATCTGTATAAAGTGGACATCTGTAACTATTCACAAGGATATAAACAAAACATGCAAACACACACACACACACACACACGAGCTTTGGCTTATATCTATAAACAACATCCAAATCCCCTGAAATCCAACAATCTATTTCTTTTCCTCTTTTTAGGAAGTTGGGGTCATTTCTAATCAATTCAATTTCTATCAAAGAGAAATCTGGAGAGAAGAAGAGTGGGTTCTATTACATTTCTGAATCTCACTCTGAAGATGGTCAGAGGCAGGCAATTTCTTTCCAAATTTTCGTGAACTCCTACTACTGTATCATCCAGTGGTCTGCAATAAGAAACAACTTCAAGGTCTGAATATAGGATGTGTGTAGGTGAGACGTTGCCAAGCATGGTGCAACTCTACCACCTCTAATGAGGTTCCTGGCAGCATACAAAGCAAAAAAAAAGGTAATAACCTTACTGGTGGAACTGCAGCTGCCCAATGCAGCCCAATGGGCTGAGCATTCCTTTCAGGTGACATAAGTTGTAAGAAATAAAAGGAGGGATTTCTGAGCTGAGGAAACTAAGTTGGTTCCATTACTGGAAACAGCTCCTTCAATGCCAGCATGGTTTTCTGCACCAGAAGGGGATCAGCCCAGCAACACTGGAGATGCCTAGGCAGTGCCACGCCATGCAGCTCCTCCCACAGTAGCATCAATACCACTTACTCCACGTGGACTGGCAATGATGCCAGTGTCAGGGCTATGCTGGTTCCATGGCCTTCCCTGCTCTCTCCCCCATGGATTGCACTGTTAGCTTTACAAAATAGGGTCACCTTCCCATGTATTCCTAATGACTCCCATAAAAGTTGTGTATGGGATCAGGTTATAATGTCCCATTGTGTTCTTAGAACTACTGTGATGTCAGCAGCCACATCATTTATGCTCAGTCCCTCCACTTTCAGTTAAATTACAGGTCACTGTAAAATGCTGCAACAACACTTGCAGGGGGGTCATTAAAAGAGCAACAGTTAAATATTTAAATATGCACTTAATTGCATTGTAGAAATAGTAATGCTATATGGTTTGTTTGGCAGCAACTCCAGTTAGAGCTCATCCTGGGGAGCACCATGGAATTTGGAGCATGGCAAGTGGTTGGAACTTAGCTACTTGCTAATTTGTTGGCAAATAATTCAGTCAAAATTCTGAGATGAGCCAGGCTGGGTTGTCAATTCCCACCATTGTTGAACCTTAGCCAGTCTAGTGTATCTGCAATGAGGAAAACCAGCAAGCCAGACTATTGACACACAACAGTGAAAGTTTTCAGGTCCTCCATAGTTTTTTTTAAATGAAGTTGTGTGTTAAAGAAAATGCTTCCCTACATTAAAGGTGCTCTAGTATTGCAAGACATGGGAATGCAAGATCTCTATATTCTATGGTTGCCAGCTGTGGTTTGTGATATTCCTGAAGATTTGTGAGTGGTACTTTGGAGGGTAGAATTTGAGAAGGAGAGAGAATCAGACAGGAGTGTGATGCTATAGAGTTACCATCCAAACCTGCCATTTCCTTTGGGGGAATTGATCTAGTCTTGGAGGTCATTGTAATTCCAGGAAAACTCCAGGTCTTACTTAGAGATTGATAACCCTTCTCTGCTAATCATGACTCTGATGCCCGTGCCCAATTTCCTAAAACAGGTGGTAGGTGCCATACTAGGAAATGGCACTCAGAAGAGCCACAGATGACATGTAAAAATACACTGTTTTAAGTCAATCAACAAAAAGTAAATACTATATTGTACAATCCACTAAAAAGCCTTCCACTGGAAAAGTTTTGAAATGTGAACATGCCATCTCACTAACAGTGCAATCCTACCTTACACTCTACTAAGGCCACATCAAATAAACTTAAAAGGGTGCAGCTCTGCTTAGGGTGGCATTGTTCGTGTCTGCATTTTTACCTCTTGTGTTTTGGATTTTTTTCTTTGCTACATCAGCTGGATGCCGACTATAGCTGAATATAAAATATTGAGTTGGGATGACTAAGCAGAAGACAAAGCAGAAAAGAAATACAAGGATGACGGATCTAGAATTTGTGATTAAAATTAATACATTTGCAAGTAATCATCTTGCATCAAAAGCATTTAGATAATAGAATGGAAAAACTGGCATTTAAAAATGTAAAAGCATAGTAAAAGAACTCAGTGAATCAGGAACTCGCAACAGCCACATAAAAATAAATAAAAAGAAAGAGAGAAAGAAAGAAGAATCTCTTCACACAATTCCTGTCAATGTTCTGGTTCACAGCTAAGCCAACCACTGTGAACCATTCTGCCTTTCGGACCCCCATATCTTTTTCAAAAGTAACGTTTTGATCACACATGCGCACTTGTGCCAATTAGTTATTGTGAATGTTATTCATTTGCATGGCAGCTGTTTGAAGCATCTTTACTATACTTTAGACCAGGGATTTCCCAACCTTTTTGAGCCTTCATCACCTTTAGAATTCTGATGTGACATGCTGGGAATGGCAGCAAAATAGTTGCCACAAAATGGCTGCTGCCAGAGACAGAGTCAGCCACAAAATGATCACCACATTTTAACTTGACTAACACAGTACAGATATTGTCGAAGGCTTTCACAGCCGGATTCAACTGGTAATAGTGTTTTTTCCGGGTTGTGTGGCTGTGGTCTGGTAGATCTTGTTCCTAACGTTCAGGATGATTTAGCTGACAGTGTCTTTTGTGCTCCTTAATACGAGTCTGAATGCTGCATTTTGTGGTTCCGATGTAGACCTTTCCACAGCAGAAGTGCAGAAGTGAGGGGGCCTCTTGTCCTTTGCTGAGCATAGCATCTGCTGTATTTTCCTGGTAGGTTTGAAGATGGTTTGTAGGTTATGCTTTTTCATCAGTTTCTCTATTTAATCTCTGATTCCCTTGGTGTATGGTAGAAACATTTTTCCTGTGGTGGGCTGTTTCTCCTCATTCCTCTGGGTTTCTCTTGATCTTAAAGCTCTTCTGATTTCTGTTGTGATACTTATACACAGTACAGATACTTATGCTGTGGTGGCAGCTATTGTCAAAACAATACTGAAAACAATATGCACTGCCAATCACATCTTTAACAGTCAATCAAAAGCCTGGCTGCCCAAAGCCTTTTTTGGTGCTGCCCACTTCCTAAAAACATATGGCAAGTGCCCGAAAAAATGTCAGTGAGCACTGTAACACCCAGATGCACCACATTGGAGACCCCTGCCTTAGACCTTTCACACAAAATGCCAAAAGGCAGGGGAACGACAAGCATTAATGTGGGGGTGGACTACTGAGGTAGGAACAGACTTGGCATGCGTCCATTCAAAAATTAACTCTTCATGAACACTTGAAAGAAAATGGTATCTGCCTCCACAGGAGGCTTCTGGAACACTGGTAAACCATCCATCCTTATGTTCCTTTCCCTTTCCCATACCCCCATCTTCCACCAGTAACAGGCCTACTTTATGTTAGTGGGATTCTTTTTGTGTCAGCAGTAACAGCAGCCCAAGTCACAGCTGGTCAAAAGCTAGAGACAGAGGAAAAGGAATTAATCTCAATTCATTCCTACAGAGCTTTGAAATAGCTCACATCATAACATCTGAAATCCTTTCTTCTCCCAGTCATCTCAGCATGAGTTCAGGTGTTCTTACAATGGAGTAAAAGGTATCCATGAGATAAACTATCAGCTTGTGATATTATAGCTTTATAGCTTCCACCAAAGAAATACACACTTACACTTTTAAAAAAAGAAAGAAAATTCATTATGTGGGTAATTGGGGAAATTCTTTCTTCTGCATTTGCAGGAGTATAGCTGAGTTCTCTTCCCCACTCTCTGTCCATCATGCACAGTAGTACCTAATTATCTAGTTAAGAAGGATGGTGGTGTGTCTTACACTCTCTTAAGAATGTCTGAAATTATGGGACTGTACCATTAAATGTCTCTGAATACTGAGTATATGTTGTGACCACTAATAAATCTTACCCTGAAAGAAAGCAATGCTTGCTAGCAAGCTTTGTGACATTCTCCTCAGCCCAATTTCACTTTTGACTTTGGGTCTGTGCAAACAACCCACTCAAATAATGGGTTACAAGGTTATTAAACCCGCACACCCTGTGTTGGTGTGATACATTAATTTGATTAAGTATGTCCTTCCCTGAGCTGTCTAGATCCATAGTATCTGACATACAACCTCCCCACAGGTTAGAATTTCTTTCTGTGCTAGGATTGCTAACTTTTGTTGGAAAATTCCTGGTGATTTATGGGTAGAGCTGGGGAGGATGTGGCTTGGGGAGGGACCTCAGGTGGATATAATGTCACAAAGTCCACCCTCCAAAGCAGCCATTTTCTCCAGAGGAAATTATTTCTGCTGGAAATCAGTTGTAATTCTGATAGATCTCCAAGGTCTGCTGGGAGGCTGGCAACCCTAAATGACCATTTGTGAGTTCTTTAATTTAAGCTACTGTATGCTTCCCGCCATTTAAAAAAAATCAGGTCTCATATTTGGGGTCCTCTAAGCTTGAAAGTCACAAACAAGCAGAAGGATGCATGATGGGGAACCATCTCCTCTACATTTACAGAGGGAACTGGTTTATCTATGTCTAACAGTTTCTGTGTACAAAGCTGACATTATCCTGAGGCAAGTTACCATCTGCTTCAGGAGCAAAGGAAGGGAGACAAAGTGTCTATCACTGAGTATTTTAGATTCAAAGTCTGTACTGTTGCTGGCCGCAGTATTTGGCATGTTTTAAATTGGTTCTATTCTTTCCATATACAATCATGTGATTATGTTTTCAAGTGAGCCCTAGTGCAGCTAATTCCACTGAAGTGAAAGCAAACTTCATAATCTCAATGAGACACCCATTCTTAACCTTCTAATAATTCTCTGGGTGGGTGGGGGAGGAGACCAGGCACATATTGCATTTCCCCAAATGGGCAGCCCCACCCATGAGCTGAGACCCAGCTGTGGCACCTCCACTGCACCCAACCATCACCCCCAAAAAGATTTCCCGGTAGTGTGGGAAAGTCAAAAAGCCTCCCTGCCACTGAGAAGTATCAGTGAGCCACACCAGACTTATGCCAACCAAAAGGCTGGCTTAAATACAGTCTGCAGCCTGCTGGCATAATGCTGGCAAAGACTGGGAGGGAGCCGACTAATGTTGACTCCTCCCCCAGCCCCACCCCTGCTACACCAGTGGTGGGGCCATGACCCTGACTAGCATCCAGCATCTCATTCCAGTGCTGATGGGCAATGACAGTGGCCACACACTGGAATTGTCTCCACCTTGGTAAGTGCCCCAGGGACAGCAAATCCTCTGGCATGGCCAGAGCAGATTGCTCCCCACCTTGGTTGGGGCTGTAAATATTCTATAAAGGGTTTTTTTAAAAAAAAAATCCTGCCATCATATTATGGATAGATTGCTCCTGAGATAGTATTTGTCATGCACAGATATGACTAAAATATTTATTAGTTTATTCCTGTATTTACTTATTCATATTTATATTTATTCATACTATATTTTGTATCTCACTTTTAGGCAACAGGCTTATTTTCTGCCAATCAAAGTTTGGCAGAAATCGAAGTTTAAGGTTTTTTTCTGGACGAAGAAGACGTCCTTCAACAGGTGTTCTTCCACTGAGCCACGGCGCCTCCCCTTTTTGCTGTGTTCTGGCTGTCGTTTTCTGGCAAGTTCCATCAACATATGAATTGGCATATGTTGAAACAGCTACATTGGTTGCCAGTCTGTTTCTGAGTTCAATTCAAGCTGATGGTCAACATTCCCTGTAAGCTGCATGGATGCACGCCCACATGGCCACCATATTGGTGCCATGCATCCTGCCAATTTTTTTAGATATTGAAAGCTGAAGGAGGGGGTAATTGTACTACAACCCTTTGTCTATCCATAAAGATAGTTTTAAATTTGCCTGTGGGTTTTCACAGATAGGGAATTCAACATTTAAATTGCAAAGTTGTAATATTTCACACAAATACCTCGAGTGAAGTGTTATTTCATCACAAGGTCCATCAAGACATATTCTTTAAAAAAAACAGAAACAAAAAACTACCCACATTTGTTTGTTTTCCTTTCTACAGTGCCATGAGGATTGGCAGTACAATAACAACAAGCAGATTTGGAGTTCATCCTCCAGCGTAATTCTATGGTAGTGTGCTGAAAGCCCACTTATGAGCATGTGTGTATGTGTGTGTGTGTGTGTCTTTGAAACTAAACAGCATTAAAAAGTGTAAACAAGCTAAAACATGCAGAAGGAACTCATTCAGATTCAAATGGAAAGGGAGGCCTAATCCTTATTACAATTTTGTTCTTCCTTTTGAGTAATAAATTATTCATTATTGACTAATACATTTGTTTTCCCTACGAGTTATGCCGAAGAGTTTAGGAAGTTGTAATTTTACCTTAATTAGTGTCACCAAATAAAATGACTTTTTTTTCCTTTGGCCAATGAATATTCATCATTAGTTGTCCTTAATCCTAAACTAATCCACATCATTAAAGTCTATTCCTATTCAGCATTCTGTTTAAACTTTTCATTTTGTGGAGGAAAAGAAAATGTACCAATGCATTCTGCCCCTATAGTCTGTAAGCACTGTTTTAAACCACTTCCATGTTCAAGTACTTTGCCTTTCATCCAAAAATAATTTCAGCATAAAGTAGTACATACAGATACTGAAATAATATTCAGCCAGGATGTTGCACCCACTAAACATATGAAGCTGCCTTATACTAAATCACACTCTTAGTTCATTAAGTCAGTCTTGTTTACTCACATGGGGATTTTCTGTCCAGGGTATTTCACATTATTTATTGCCAGATCCTTTTAAGTGAAGATGCCAGGAATTGAACCTGGGACCTTCTGTATGCCCTCTTCAAAACAGCTACATTGGTTGCCAGTCTGTTTCTGAGTTCAATTCAAGCAACAGTCAATGTCCCCTATAAGCTGCACAAATGCATGGCCACATGGCCACCATATTGGTGCTACGCAAAAAAATACTATTACCCAGTGCTGCACGGAACATTGCAGGCACTGGGCAGAACTGAGAACCACCTGGGAGAGCTCCCCCTGCCAGGTGACAACCTGGCAGGGGGAGCTCTCCCAGGTGGTTCTCAGTTCTGCCCAGTGCCTGCAATGTTCCGTGCAGCACTGGGTAATAGTATCTAGGCTTGGTCCACTTTGCTTCTGGGGGTTCAGTTTTATGGCCCCAAAAAGGCTTATTTTGTTTCCCTGCTCCTACATGTGAAGCCTGCTGGCTGAGTTCTCTCAGAACTCTCTCAACGCGCCCCCCACTGCCCCCAGAAGCAAAGTTCACCAAGACTGGATGCTATTACCAGGAAGGCATCCTGGAGCCACCTTGAAACTCTGGTGCCTCTATCTTCAAAAATGTGCAGCCTGCACAGAAATTTCCCATTGGCTACAATGGAGCTACTTCAGAGCACAGAATCTGCCAGGCTCTTCAGCAAGTAACTTTTCCCATCATCTACTTCAGTGGGGCTTGCTGTTATGCCCAACTGGCTCTATGCTGGAGATTTTTGGGGAAGGGCTCAGGGGGGTGGGGTTGTTCTGGGTAGGGGTGCCTAATTTCCTGCAGGGCTGCTGGTGTGAGTCTCCTGAAAGGAACGAGCCAACTTTGCTAAAGTTTGGATGGCTGGGCACTCATTCTGTGCACATCAGGTTCACCTTCAACTCTGTGCCCACAGCATTTGCCCCTCCCAAGCAAGGGATGAATACAAATATAGATTCACTGACTTTCTGTCCCGAGAATTCTTCTCTTGTTCTAATCAAGCTGATTGTAACATGCATAGTACGTTTATATCCTTCACTATCATTCTTTACAACATCCTTCTCACTTTCTGACTAGAATAAAAGGATTCTGAGATCTCTATTTCTACTCTGGTGGAAGGTGGCTGGTCTCTGAGGTTCTTCTAAACTCAAATCCGACAGTTTTACTGCAGACCAACCCAGCTATTCTCTGAAATTATATTCTGAATATGTGATTGTTTAAACAGAGCATTTCTCTTCCCCATCAGAGTTAACAAGGGGAACGTGGAAAATCAGTCTCTTAAGAGAGCAAAAAACTTAATGGCACGAGTGTACTGCACGATCCAACTTTATGTAAAGGGATGCAATTTAAATTCTGGCTCTGCTGGTTACATTATGAATTAGAAGGACCTCTATAATTAGCAACAAGTTTATTTTCCAGCATGCTAGGCAGAAAATGTAGCCCCTCAGGAAGATAAAAATGGAAAAAGTAAATTAAAGTGGATCTGAGCCAGGATCCTACTCGATCAATAGCTGGCACTGACAGATTTGCATAGCACGACTCTGCTAAAGGTTGGCTTTTGTTGCTCCCAGCACCTGGTATGCTTTGTAATGAAGCTGAGAAGCAGATGAAGCCAAGGCCCATCTCTCCCTGAGACTGGTGGCCCTTATAATTGGTAAGCCAGTTAATAGGAGGGCCTCGGGAGCCATTACAGAATTGCCACTCTAGGATCCAGAGTGGTGACTAGGGCATGGCTTGGTGACAAGAGCATTAGGTTCTACAGTATGCCAGGGACACCGGCTTCAGTCTGGGCTGGGAGCCATCCTGCCAGAACAGAATCTGTGATGGGAGCTAGACCTGAATAGAGCCATAGTGAAACATGGCAAGAATTTATAGTGTAATGCAGGGGTTCTCAAACTGCAGTTCAGAACCCAAAAGTGGGTTTTGCTTCTCTTACATTGGGCTGAGTAGGCATACTAAGAGATGTACCATGAACTGGGCAAACATACTCTATTCAGTTACATGTAAGGTGAATTCTTGATTGGATTGCCTTAACTATTGGCTGGCAACTTTTGTCTTGACCGCTATACCATGCCAAACAGCTTGGCTCTTGTGCATTTGACTTTTTCTTGTTTCAGCTTAAAGCTTCTTTTGTGCACCTGAGACTGAACATTTTACTCAAAAAGGGGAAGCATTTCTTGAGTAATGACCATTCTGGTCATTATACTGACCAACTTGTAGAATGTATGGAATCACTTCCTATTTGTTTACTATTTGTCCTGTATATTCAGATGCACTGTTTAAATGGTCTATACCACCAGACACTGTCAGCATCATTTATTCTAGAAGTCATAAGAACTGATTATAAAGTTGTCTGGGTTCATGAGCTACCATTGAAGGCACATTCAGACAGTAAGTCTCAATTTAAAAATCCAAACTGATTTCTTTTTAAATTACTATGTGCCTGTTTTAAAATTAGCAGCAGTGATGGGTGGTGACCAGTGTGTTTGTGTGTGTTGCAGTGAGGAAGTATAATTATGTGAGAAAATATTTGCAGTGCCTGAAATGGGGATAGTTCAACTGTTTGGGGCACATATGAACAGCTTGGTGAATGATAGCTTTCTATTTTTAGTAAGAAAGGCATAAGCCAAACCAGCAAGTATTCAAGTACAACATGCTGAGCACACCGATTTCTACTGAAAACATGGCATGGATGCGCATAACATTTGCATCCGACATATCTTATGAAGAGTGATTTAAGTACATATTTATCACCACAGTCAATGACCAGCATAACTAAAACATTGTGCTAGCCTAGCACAACTCAGAATGGGATGATGTTACAGCTGGTAGCAGCCATGGGGCTGAAGAGGAGAGAGAGATAAGGGATAATTGAAAGTCTGAGTAAGACAGGCCCAGTGCAGAGTCAAGGTGGAGAAGCCAAAGATCATAGCACAATTCAGGTAAGTCAGTCTGATCCAGGAGTCAAGAAGTCCAAAAGTAACAGCAGCTGCAAAAGACACCTGTTTTCTGTCAGGTTGTTTCCATAACACTAGCTTTTCTGCCTTTTATGGAGCTGCCTTTCTGGAAAGACTCAGTGTGCTCTCTATGGCATGTCTGGGCCTCCAGCCTTGCACTGCTGATAACTCCTGCTGATAACTCCTGGTACCCAAATATCTGATGTTGCCTATCCAGTTCAGGTGAGCTGGGCGAACTATACTGGATGAGGAGTTAGGAGCTGCTGCAGGCACTGACATTCTGCTCCAGCTTGTCTGTGGGTCAGCTTCCCTTTGTCAAGCTACATCTCCCTCCTGTGCTCCCAGACTTCAGCCAGTTGGGGACTTAGTGGTGACGTGTCATCCTGCCAATATTCCTTCTCTAAAGATGTTGCCAGAGTGCCCTGTGGTAAGATGGGGGCACCTGTTTTTAGGACATTGTTCTACCTCCAAAGGTTCCATGGACAGTACAGGCAAAGATGGATGACAGAACCTGGGCCTGGGCTTTGGTGACAATTGGAAGGTTCTGTCTGAACAAATCCTTCAGCCCCTCAGTGGAATGCATAGCAGCTGGCTATGACTTTCCTGAAGCTATTTAGAACACAGTGACCAAGCACACCTGCTCTTTTACTCACAACAATATGTTAAAAGCTTGCCAGCCTGATACAATCAAATATTCCTGACAGCTGTTCTTATCTTGCTCATCCTATCACTTCTTTCTTGCTTTAGTCCTGGGAACCACTACCTCTATTTGAATTGGAATAACTCCGGAGTTGTGATTTCATCAATTCCACCTAAAATTTAATCAACCGCTGGATTCTTCCTGGCTTTGAGTCATCAAGCCATTGTCCAATGCAATATCCTATGCCAGAGGATAAGAACTTCCTTTGTTTAGGAAGATTTGCTCTCTTAACATCACTGGGGGGGGGCAGGGCATATTTTCCTATAACTAGGCTGTGCATGCTGCAGTCTTTTTATGCCTAATAAAGGTTTACTGTACTGTACTGCTGCAGTCTTTGCCCAGTGTGTCTGGACTACCTTTTGGTTCAGTTGCACTGTTTGCCAGCTGCTCTACATTTTGTCTTGGAATTTAATTCAGGTGCTGAACTTTTCTCCTCTGGACCTACTCCTCTACAAGAAAGGTAGCTATCACCCCCCCCACACACACACACACACACACAACGACCTACTCTATTCCAGTCCTATCTTCTCACCTCTTTCCAAATTCTCTGTGGGTGTGTTTTTATCATGTGTACATTTATTTTATTTTCTTAATTAAAAATATTAAACTTTACTTTCTGGACTCCTGCAGTTTTCTGATTGAGAAAAACCTCCATAAACTCAGGTGGCAAAGGCCCGTTTACCCACTCTTGCAACTTAAGACTAATCTCCCATTCTAAAAGGGACAAACCCTACCATTCTGGGTATCAGGATTCCTCACTGGCTGAGATTGGGCCCACAACAAACACAAACAATTCACAGTAATTCAAATGTAGAACCATTTCCATGGTTTTCAAATACTAATGTATCCAATAAAATTTGCCTAATTTATTAGAACAAAACAAAACTACCTCCCTAATGAAGCACAAATAGATTTTACTGCTGTGCGAAATTTATTATGGCTCTCACCATAGAACCGTGAGCCAATCTCTCTGTCTGTCTGTCTGTCTGTCTGTCTGTCTGTCTGTCTGTCTGTCTGTCTGTCTGTCCAACCTCATTCACAAGGCTGTTGTGAAAAAATTTGGCAGCTCTCTTGGGACAGCAATATGGGAAAGGTCAAACCATCTTTTGAATTAGATCCAACCAGCTTTTCTGCTGGTGAAAAAGGAAAGAGGGTTCCCCTATGAACACACAAAAAGGTTGTACTGGGGTAATTGAACCAACATGAGCAAACTTCATGTGAAACAGGAACTGGGCTAAGGAAGAAAACTGAGTAAGACTGTGTGAAACATTAGCTGGATCTACCCTATGCTGCCCTGTGATCTTGGAGGAAGGTGAGGGGAAAAGTGTACTAGATAGACAGGTCATGTTGGAGCCAGAATAGGAATTCCACTTGAGTTCTTGCACAAGTGAAAATGCAAAAAAGAGCACATTAGCCTGGTGTGATAATTCAGATGTTTCGTATTCCCTTTCAACTTGTGCAAGATCTTGTGCAACCTATTTCTGGACACTGTGAGACATAATGGGGACAGAAGTTTCAGGTATTACATACAATCTTGAGCAAGTGGAAGTGCACTAACTGTGCTTATGTTTCTCTTTGCATATCTCTGGATTTAACCATCATGTCTGGACTTTTGTTTTGCTAGGCAAGTATTAAATAAATACACAAATGTGCATGCACCGAAATGCCAAGCTACCAAAACCAACCAAAATAACTTCACGACGGCTATAAAAGGCTTCAGCACAGATGATTCATTTCTGCCTGTTAGTTATGTTTTGAAGGACATTTTATAGAATTGCTTATTCCCTCTCCATGTACAATTTTTGTATGTGTGTGTATCGCTTCTTTCAAAATCTGAATGCTTTAATTGCTCTTTCACAGATTGGAGCCTTGGCAAAATATTGGGGTGAAGGTTTTCTCTCAGAATCTTTTGTCCTTTCCTCAGTAATAGCTACTCACCATATCTGCAATAGTTATTGCACAGAAATTAACAACAAACAGAAAGACTCAGAGGAGAAAGAAGGGGTGAGCATTGATCCCCCCGCTCTTTTTTCCCTTGGAAAACTAACAAATAAACAGACCCCCTCCCATGCATTCAATGTGAGATGGTAGAAAGTCTTTCACAAAGCTCCACACAAATGCATCCTTATTCTTGACAATATTGTGCTTTCTGGTAAAAGTGGAAAATTGAAACTCCTGCTGTGACAGAGATAAAGTCAGGGTGGGAAAAATAAGCAGCATTTAGTGCATCTAAATCTTTTTTTTTTTTTGGCATAAAATTAACTTTCAAAGAGATGGCTTCCCAACCAGCAAGGGGGATTGATTGTATATGCATAACAGGAGCAGGCCAAAACTGCATTCTTTACCTTCAAAGAATGCCTTTGCATGCTAAGCAACCAGCTTCCACTCAGCTGATTTATGTTCTATAAGAGAACAGATATGGGAACATTAAGAGCAGGGTTTAATCAACGCTCAGGGAGGAGCGAATCAACAAAGGTAGCAAGGGAGAGATAAGTCCACTGCTTAACCTCTCTTGCAGGCATTTCATATATAAAATACAGTTCACAAATATGTTTTTTAGGTACATCAAGAAACAGCACTATTACCAGGCTGTGTCGCTCCGGGGTCTGTTTTGATGCTTTATTCTCATGCCCCCCCCCCCCGCCCGCTCTTGTATTCTGTATTCATTTCATCTCTCTCAAACTCCTCAACACTGCAAGCTGCCTCTGTTTCACATATGAATTCAGGTGTAATATCCGCTTAGCAATATCTTCAGATCATGCACTGGGAGCGAAGGAAGTTTGTGTGTCATGGATATTAGAGATACTAAGGAAATTGGATGAAGAGAGAATCATTTTAATTAATCTGAGCTTCTCTTTTGGCTGACACTGTGGCCTGTGGTCCTCTGGGATTTTTCATTGTCATTTTATTGTTTCTACAGTGGCTCAGCTCATTATTGCAAAATAGTGGCAACTGGTGATAGTAACATATATTTCAGTATACTGGTCCTAACAGAATAATACATTGGCACTTTGGGGGTGACAAGTTTTTTTTTCCTCCTGATTTCAGAAAAAAACATTTTTTTTCAGTTACAGCAAGGGGAAAAATAAGTTTCTGTAGATATCTGAGAAAACCTCAAGGCAAAACTAAACAGCAGATATCATCCCTGTTCACATGTTCAAGTGAATGCACAGATATCCTTTCTTTAAATGCAAACATTTGTTTGTGGTAAAGAACCAATATACATTTACTTTTTGAATGAAACTGGGAATCAATACCTGTATAAATTTGGGTCTTGTATTACATGTTCATCTGTACATTGGTTGACTTTAACATGAGAATCACTCCACATTCATAGAAATGATAGTCAAGTGTATGCCATAGATCAGTGATGGCGAATCTCTGGCACGGGTGCCAGAGGTGGCACTCGGAGCCCTCTCTGTGGGCACATGCACACAGAGTTCATCATGTGGGGGTGGAAAATCATCCCCCCCACACACACACATCTAGGCTGGCCTGGGCCACTGAGCATGACGTGCGTGCACTTGGTTGCAACACTATAACTATGGCAGTCAAGATTCAAACAGGAGAGAGACGCCATTCTCTGTATCAAAATAATATTTGTTTTAATGTGTACTAAATCATGTTGTTGATTTAAAGCCTTATTTAAAATCATGTTGTTGAGCCCATTAGAGCTGTGCCAACCTCACTCCAAGGCAGATTCTGCACAGACCCCAGGAGCGGCGGGGCACCGGTATACATGACACCAACAATGGCCTGGGGCCATTTGCACACTTGTGTGTGCGTGGCCCTGGTGCTGCTGGGGCCCGCAGTAGTGACTTTGCATGGAGATACACTGTCTTTTTAAAAAAGCTTACCTCCTCCTCCCGTGACTTTGTTGGGATGAGGAGACATGTCCCAGTGGCCCTGGCAATAGCCTGGGGGTTGGGGGGCAGGGGACATGTCCCCTCATCCCAATGGAGCTACACAGAGAGGAGGAGGTAAGTTTTTTTTTTAAGTGGCGCACCGGAAAACTGTGTCTTCTACCCGGTGCTGTTTGCTCAGCACCGGGTGGACACCACCACTTTCCAAAAAAGTCGCTTGTTGAGCGTGTCACAAAAATGCTGTTTTGGGGGGGAAATGCCATTGCAGCTCTGCTCCAGCAGCAGCAGCCATGTGATTCCTCCCCTCCCCCCCCCCCAATGGCGTATTGAGCTGCCACACACAACTTTTTATGGCCCATGCAGAATCCATCCACGTTTTGTTTCAGGTTGTGGAGACAGGAAGGAAAGGAGTTTGTAAGCCACTTTGAGACTCCATACAGGAGAGAAAGGCAGGGTATAAATCCATCCATCCATCCATCCATCCATCCATCCATCCATCCATCCATCCATCCATCCATCCATCCATCCATCCATCCATCCATCCATCCATCCATCCATCCATCCATCCATCCATCCATCCATCCATCCATCCATCCATCCATCCATCCATCCATCCATCCATCCATCCATCCATCCATCCATCCATCCATCCATCCATCCATCCATCCATCCATCCATCCATCCATCCATCCATCCATCCATCCATCCATCCATCCATCCATCCATCCATCCATCCATCCATCCATCCATCCTCCTCCTCCTCTTCTTCTTCTTCAGAGCACTTCAGCCATTGCCGTTCCACTGACATCCAATTTTTGTTTCATTTATTTATTTATTAAAACATCTGTACTTGTACTGGCCTCTTGGCTCAAAACAGCTTACAGGTAATAATAAAAATACAACAGGTTATAACCAGATAAAATTACCTCTCCCCTTTCCAGATGCCCTCTGTTCATATCCCATCAAAAGTTTTAACAAAGTCTCCCAGAGTTTCCTAAAGTTCTCCAATGATGGGGGCTCTCCTCACTTCCTTAGGAAGCCCCTTTCACACAATGAGAGGCAGGCTTTGGTTAATGACAAGGGGTCCACCCTAAGTGGTGGAATAAACAGTGAGTGGAAACCTGGAGACTGTAGCTGGTGCACAGAAAGAAACGGGGTTATATAGACATTCTTGGTATGTGGGATTCAAGCCATGAAGGGCTTTCAGGGTCATAATCAGCACCTTGACCTGACTTTGGAGACAATATGATAGCCGACATAGCTGCTTCAAAATGGCTGCTTCAACATAGCTGCTTCAAGATTTGTTTCCATCAGCTTGCCTTTGATGAGAGGGACCAGGTCTACTTCTATAGTGAGACATTTCTCCCCTCCCCAAGCTGCTGATTCCCTGTTATTGCCTGGCACAACAGTGGGAGAAAACGGGAGTTAAAATGCCATTATGACAAAAGTGTGACATCATAACTAGAAGTGGCATCACACAACTGGGAATTCTGCACAATGTCATGGTGAAACTCTATGGTTATAAGATAGGAAATGTTGCCCCAGCACTCCTAAAAGCTCCCATGGTTATGAGTCCTCAGGAGATAAGCCTACACTCACCAATAATCCAAGGTCTTCTGCCTCTGGTCACACCTGGTGTTTACACCTGCAGACAGAAAAAAAGAAGAGCAAGCAAAAAGCATAATGTTGCAACTGGGAGTGGTCTTCTTTCCAATCTTCCCTTTCTGCTCCCAGTTTCCATGTGTTTTATCCCTTTGTGATTGTTTTTTCACTTCATTCTCCTTGCCTGCTATAATCAAACTCCTGAGGAACAGTGATAGCAAAACAAATGTATCTGTCAAAAGCTTATCTTGTCACTTGACCATACACTAAAGAGGAACACTTAGTCCTGGACTTCTAAAGAAATTTTAAAAATGAATATGGCATACATACAGTTCTATTTTATAGCACTGCCATAATTGATTTTTAAGTGAGGGCTGTTAAAAGAAATCATCCAAATCTTATGATAAAGTTAAAATGCCTTCGTAAAGTAATTTACCTTTTTTTAAAAAAAAAAATCTTTGGAGCTGTTTCATCACATCTTTCCTCTGAGAAACCCTGGGCAGTATGCATACTTCTACCTTCAGAGGTGGAGCACTCACAGGGACATGTCGGGTCACATGTTCCAGGGCACATGCCAGCTGGTCATGTGGGGGTAGAGAATTGCCCCCCACACCCCTCCCCTTGGGCCCGCCCTGCCAGCCTGTTCCTTTAGCCAGGTGAGCCTCTGCCGGCAGAAGGAGTAGCCTGGCTGGGCCGCTGCTGGGGGCCCCTTGGCCCTGCTACCGCTTGGGGCCTCTTGGGAGCAGCAGTGGCGTAGGAGGTTAAGAGCTTGTGTATCTAATCTGGAGGAACCGGGTTTGATTCCCAGCTCTACCGCCTGAGCTGTGGAGGCTTATCTGGGGAATTCAGATTAGCCTGTACACTCCCACACATGCCAGCTGGGTGACCTTGGGCTAGTCACAGCTTCTCGGAGCTCTCTCAGCCCCACCTACCTCACAGGGTGTTTGTTGTGAGGGGGGAAGGGCAAGGAGATTGTAAGCCCTTTGAGTCTCCTGCAGGAGAGAAGGGGGGATATAAATCCAAACTCTTCTTCTTCTTCTTCTTGGCCCTGCCCCACCAGGCTGCTCTTTCAGCAGGCAGAGGCTCCACCAGCTGAAAGAGCAGAGCCGGCTGGAGGGCAGCCCGCATCAGGCTCCTGCCAGCTAAGGTAAGTGGGGTGTGGGTTATTGGGGGGGGAGGCTGAAGCAGGTGTTGCCCCGGGCGCCATTTCCCTCCCTACGCCTCTATCTCCCTTCTTCCATTTTTATCCTCACCCTACAAGGCAGAGTAAGTGACTGGTCCAAAGTCTCTGAGCAAGTTTTATAAAACAGAAGTGATCTGAATTTGGATCTGCAAAGTCTTAGCCTAGCAATCTAACCACTACAAAATTCTGGCTTTCTGTTTTCAATCAACTGCCTGGATGACCTGGATGGGCATTATTTTTCCAAACAACCTAAGATCAAGAAATCTAGCATTTTGATCCCCTAGACCTTTTAGAGTTTCTCTGCATCATCTTGACCTCTGTGTTTTTAAGGGAAGCTGGGAATTAAAATTTAAAATACAGCATTTTGACAATTCTTTTGCTTCTAGACCATCACTGAGAATACACACTTTGAATTCTGTTCTAAGCAGTGAATGCAAATTCCAAGGAGAGGCATAGATGTACATTGTGATCTTCAGTTCATTTATAAGCCATATTATATTGTTCGGTTTAAAGCACAACTCTAAACAGCACAAGCTGAGCTCTGTTATAAGGGTATGCATGTCTCTTATAACCTGAAAATTGGCTTTAAAAACCTGTATTATATTGCCCATTTGGAGCACAAATGTGTCATGTTTTGAAATACAGAATCAGTAAGTGACCCATTTCAAGCAGTTTCCTACAGTTTTGGAAAAGTTTGCCTATGCATTTGCTACTCTTTTTTCCCCCTCATTAAAATAATACTCATGTCATGAAATCTGTTTCTTGATAAAGATTTATGGATATACTCATTTTCTTTCACTTTTTTGTGCAAAAACAGGAAGACCATTTTTGTCTTCTTTTCTTTGGCCCAACTGATAAAAAAAGCAGACATCAGTTTTAATCATAATATCTCTATAAAATTTCATTTATCTGGACGGGAAAAAAGATGATCTGAGATTAATCCAATGAAAGTATAAAAGAAACTCAAACCTGTGAATTGAATCACAGTTGTCATTTCTTTGGTAAATTATCTTATTCTTAAAGAGAAAACTCCTTAAAGAAATATTATTTATTTACCATTTTTGCACCTCTTTGTATTGTTCTCACAACTTTCCTTTCATTAACTTGAAAAGACATCCCCCCACTACTTTTCCTCAGCTGATGTTATCTGAACAGCATCCTCAAGGTTGCAGTCCTAAGAACAGAGTTGCCATCCTCCTCTCAACACAACCAAGATATCACCATCCCCCCAGAGAAAATAGCTGCTTTGGCAGATGGACTCTATTATGGCAGTATAACCTCTGAACTCCCTCTCTTTCCTGAATCCTGTCTTCCCCAGGCCTCAATCTCATAATCTCATAATCTCAATCTCATAATCTCTCAATCTCATAATCTTGACCTCAAGCAGGCAATGCTACTTAAGAAGTAGGCTTGGCAATTTGGGTAGCTTGAATCGCAGAATGTGCCTGAATCAGGGTCGATTCAGGCCACATTTGGGCTGAATACAAAGGCCCTAAATACAAGCCAATCTGAATACAACGTATTCAAACCGGCTTGTTGTCATTCGGGATTTGGTGGGGTTTGGGGATCATTTCAATGGTCCCCACATGCAGCCAATTCCAGGGGGAAGGGGGATGGACTCTTTAATTTTTAAAGACAGAACACAACGAACTAAAAAACCCACCACCCCCTTCCCCAGGGAAGGGGCTGCATGTGAGAATTGTTTAACTGGACTCCCAAATGCAGCCAATTCCCAGGGGAAGGGGAAGGATCTTTCAGTTTCGTTCCCCGCTCCCCTGCACCTTTCCCAGTGATGCTTGCTGAGTGATTGGCTGTTCTAAGCAGCCCAGCACTCAGCAAGCATCACTGGGAAGGGTGCAAGGTGGGAGGCAAATGGGGCAGAAAGCATGCTTTTCTGTCCCATTCCTTCCCCCTCCCCCGGTACCCTTTTCAGTATTGCTGACTGAGTGCTGGGCTTTTTAGTGGAGTCCAAAGCAGCCCAGCAATCAGTCAGCAACACTAAGAAGGGTGCGGGGATGGAATGGGACAGGGATGGGACTGAAAGACTTGCTTTCTGTCCCATTTCCCCCCACTCTGCACCCTTCCAAGCAATGCTGAATGAGTCCTGGGCTGCTTTGGACTCTGCTAAACAGCCCAGTATGATCCCCAAATGTCGCTGAATGAGGGTGGTGGTGGTGGATTCTTTAGTTTTTTCTCTTTCTTTAAACATTGTTTAAAGGGAGTGTGGCTAGCTGCTTGAACTCCCTTTAAACAATGTTTAAAGAAAGAGAAAAAAACTAAAGAAGCAACCCTGCAGAAAATGCCCCCCCCCCCATACTTACCTTGGGTTGCTTGTCAGGGGTGCACTTGTTAAGCTAGCAGCTCCAAAATTGCAGGGTATCTTCAGAAGACTCTCCAGATGACACCACCCTAGCTTGGCTTAGGGGTCCAATTTTATGAATCCTCAAAAGGGTAGCTCCCATCGCCTATTAGCTTCCTTTGGAAATAATGGGGCATGGGACACCCCATTTGGGAGTCCATAAGATTGGATTCCCTGAACCAAACTTCACCAAACTTGGGCAGTGTCATCCAGAGAATCTTTTGAAGATACCCTGCAATTTTGGTGCCACTAGTCTAAAAATGCGCCCCCTGCAGGCCAGAAATCTGGACCCGAATTACTCAGGATATCCGAATGTATTCAAATATACTGAATATGGATTTCAATAGATAATTTTATACCCAAATAAATCCAAATCCAAATTTTACCAAATGTTTTCAGTATTGCTCAACCCTACTAAGAACCACTTCCTTTGAAATAAGCCCCATTGAATATAATGGAGCATTCTTTTGAATAGGCTTGCTTAGGATTGCTCTGTATAAGACTGTGTTAATTCTCATAATAACCTTACTGAACTTCAAGGTATTTCTGGACACACAGACATGATATATGTGCACAGCTTAGGACTTTAACAATGCAGTCCTGAAGAGAGTTACTCCAGTCTAAGCCCATTGAAATGAATGAGCTTAGACTGGAGTAACTCTCCCTAGGATTGCACTGTAAAACTTTCAATAAACAAACACTACTGGAGTCACAACTAGACCAAGATACAACTGGTTTATCTTATTTGTATATACTTTTAAAGCTGACTTCTCAGAGACACATATCTCGCATGCCATGCTAGAGTGGAACAAGCTGTTCTAAGACCAGAGTGTGATGTCCTTGATCTTTGACCTGCCTTAGCTTTTCACACATTCTTGCAAGCATTCTCTGTTTCTAAATATGGCTTAGTAAACTTCAGACTAAAACTGGTGAATACACCAGATAGTTCAGTGACAGCTGCAGTTGCAGTCTGCAAATTGGCTGCATTCTTGGCTTTGTAGACTTAGAAGCATAATCTATGAACAAGCGACAGATCTAGGGTTTCCAAGCCAGGCACCAAGTGGGAGGGTTGGGGGTGGGGATATAGGATGGTGATGTCATTGATGTCACTTCCAGGTACAACCTGAAAATGCCAATGGATATCTGTAGGAATTTCTAGAAACCACTATTGTAAAGCACTATGTCACAGATGATTCTTCCAGAGGATTTTTTGTGTGTGTTTAATTTATGGCTTGGGGCTGATTTGAGGAGCAGTGGGCAATTACATTGATTAGCAGGGGGCCTAGTGAGACCATCTATATATTTACCTACTTATATGGCCACATTCAGCATATTGTGAATGTTGTTTTCACATTGATCTCTGGGTTGTGCACATTTCTTACTTGGGGCTTTTTAAAAAAAATTCCTCTGTCCAGCTATTTTAATCTCCTTGCTAATGGTTACATCAATCCTCTAGTTCTCCAAAGATAATGTGAGAGAAGTTCTGGGATTTATCAGAAACGTAAGCTGTAAAGATGGACTTAACTAGGCAAAAAGGGAGATGGGAATGGTCTACCCAACAATGCTGCAATATTGACACAGGACTGGGGTACAGATACAGAAAGCTGCCTCCCAAAATGTAGAGATGGTAATTTTTATATATATATATATATATCTGTAGGTTCCCTCTTATATATATATATATATATATATATATATCTGTAGGTTCCCTCTCTCCTGATCTTCTTCTCTTCTGACTTTTGCTTAAAGTTTGCCCATTGGCCTCACTGATACATCTTACAAATTAAACTACTGTCTGAACCTGTAGTGTTTGATCCAGAGGGCAGAAATCCAGTAAGATATCAAGAGAGCCACAGCAATCAAAGTGGACAAGTTCATTAAAAGCAGCAAATTAATTCCCCGTGTTCACCAAATAAACAATCAATAAAAATTTACATTAATTAAAAGATAAACTCAGTCCAGATGCATTCAATAAATAACCCCTTCTAAAGGAAACAGGGAATGCAGCTGGGTGGAAAGCCAGATACACTTGCATTATCCATTAAGATCTTCATTCATTCACAGGAATGTATTATTTCCAGTTGTTGGTTAGTTGGAGCATACATTCGTTTCACAGCTGAGCTGCTGCCCAAAAGATGTGCATGGAAGCACCGCTTTTAGGGGTAGGAATGGTAGCCTATAGGTGGGACCTGGGGATCCCCCAGAATTATATTTCCAGACTACAAAGATCTGTTCCCCTGAAAAAAATGGATATTTTGCAGAATGGGCTCTATGGCTTTGCACCCCACTGATGTCTCTGCCCTCCCTGGCTTCATCCCCAAATCTCCAGGACTTTTTCAGCCTTAATCTGGCAATACTATTCCCCCATCCCTTGCTGGTGTCCAGGGGAAACCTGTCATGGTATGTGAAAACAAGGGTTCATCTCCTAGGTCTCAGATAACTGGGTCAGCAATAGAACCAGAGCCAGAAAGTCTGGAGCAACTTGTGATAGTCAACCTTTAACATGATTGGTGCAAGAGACTGTGACCCTGTTCCTATGGACAACTGTTGCTGGGCCCAGGATGCCAGATGCAGGATGCCAGGTTGCCAGATGCAAGGTCTACTCATGAGTAATACAGAAGAGGTAGTCCAAATCTGAGCTGTGGTGCAGCAATTTGAAACAGCAAAGAAGATGGCATTTGCAAAAGCAAGTATGCCTTTCGAGAAGCTGAATGAGAGCAACTACATGGCTTGGGCTTGCAAGATGAAAAGCTACCTAATAATAGAAGACTTATAGACTGTTGTGGAGACAACTGCAGCAGCTGGTGATGCAGCTGGTAAGAGAGCAGACGAAAAATCACAAACCTTAATAGTCCTAACAGTGGAGAATTTTCAGTTCTTGTATATTTGGGACTCTAACAGTGCAAAAAAAGTTGTGGGATGAACTCAAGAAAATTTATCAGCAAAATACAGATGGATCCAAAATGACAATAGCCAGAAGACTGTATAATTGCAAGTTAAAAGCTGGTGAATGCATGTCAACTCATCTACATCTGATGAGGTCCTTATTTGTGCAACTTGATGACAGTGGCATGACTTTTCCTGAGTCTCATAAAGCCTACATCATCTTATCCTCTCTTAATGAAAGCTGGGATCAGCTTGTCTACAGCCTCCAGAATGTTCAGGAAGCAGACCTGACTCTGTCCTTTGTGACTGCAAAACTTTTGGAAAGTTAAAAACAGAGAAAGTATCAACAACAAGAGAGGCAAGCTACAGAAAAGACACTAGTGGAAGCCAATCCTGGATCCAGAAATTACCTAGCTGGAATTATCCAGATGACAACAGGAACAAGGCAATAAAAGAAGAAAAGGGGCAGAAGGGGAGATTTGCAACCAACAAGAAGAATGACCAGTTTGAATCTGCTATGCTGGTGACCAAAGCTTCTGAAAAGCAAAATTCCTGGTTGATGGACAGTGCCTGTACAGCACACTGCGTCAACAAATGAAGTCTACTTCAAGGTGAGACCGAAACTACTGTGTCCCACAGATGGCTCAATTTCAAAGTTACCATTGCAAGGCACTGCATATATTCCTTTCCTGGGTAAAAGCTAATGTCCTGTTTGTTCCCCAACTAGATTTCTGTCTACTAAGCATAGGATGTTTAATTAAGGAGGGGTACAAAGTTGAATTTAAAAATGATATGTGCTATGTAAGTAAACAAAATGTAAATTGTGCAAAAGGGCAACTGAAAAATATGTTGTATCACATCATTCCCATGGGTAATGGGAGTGCACAACAACTGTCTAGTTTGCAAAACAAACCATTACACAATAACTGCGTTCATGAACTACAGTGTATACTTGGACATACAGGGTGATCCACACTTAAGCAATTAGATAAAGTCTGTGATATTCAAGTGAAACCGTGTGAACACTATCTAGAATGCTCTGTATGTAGTGGATGTAAGTTGAAGTCCTAAAAGTGAGCAACAGACAATCAGATTGACCATTTGCATTGGAACATGTAGACTTGGCAGGTCCTTTCACACCTAGTCAGGGGAATGCTCAATATATCCTCCTGATAGTTGATGACTACAGCAGATACCAATATTGTTTACTGATTAAATATAAGTCAGAAGCATTTGGGAATTTAAAAACTGGGTTGCCATGATAGAAATAAATTTTCCCCATTCAGTGGCAAGTCTACAGATTGACCGAGGATGGGTATTCATGAGCAATACATTTTAGTTTTGGTTAGAAACCAAAAGGATTGTGCACAGACTGACCAATCAATATGCTCCTCAGGAGAACAAAATCTCCAAGAGACATTTAGAGGTTCTTCAAGTAATGAGGTACTGTATGCTTCAGGATGCTAAACTTCCTTTTCATTATTGGGGGGAAGCTGTCTGTACTGCAACACACGTAATCAATAGATTATAGAGCTCTAGCATAAACCAGACTCCACATTTCATGCTGTTTGGAAGGAAACCATCCCTAAAACATCTTAGTAGGTTTGGGAGTTTTGCCAATGTGTTAATTCCCAGTGCACAATAGCTGAAGGGAAAACAAAAGTGGCAACGCTTGAAATTTGTGGGCTATGTTCAAAATTGTAAAGGTTACAGATTTGCATTAGGTTATGGCAAAGTTGTGATCTCAAGAAGTGCCAATTTTGAGAGGCATTCAGGGTGGGAGCACGTACATGCTAACTCAGAGGTTTTTCTACCTATAACTGAACAGCCAGCAGATGCTGAAATTAGTGATCAGAACACACCAACTTTCTCAGATCAAGGTGACTCAAGCATCTCTAATGTGATGGGTGAGAGTGAGGAGGAGAGCAGTTCAAATTCAGAACAAGAGGAAGAGAAACCAGAATGTGTAGATTTTCCCAGAAGGTCAAATAGGGAAAATAAAGGGATACCACCACAAAGGTATGGCTATACACAAGTGGTCAGAATATGTCAAACATGGGTTGAACCACAAAGTTTCCAGGAGATGCAAAAAAGAACCCCTGAAGAAAGAGCATTGTACTGCTGCCATGGATGCAAAGTCTGAATCTCTGATGCAGCAAAAAAATGTGAGATAGTGTACAAAGCAAACAATCAAAAAGTAATTGGTTCTAGGTGGGTGTATAGAAAGAAAGCTCTTCTTGGTGGAAAGTTTAAATAAAAAACAAGATTAGTGGCACAAGGCTTTGGACCAGACATCTTCAAACTATGGCCCTCCAGATGTTCAGGAACTACAATTCCCATTGGCCTCTGCCAGCATGGCCAAGTAATAGGGCTGATGGGAATTGTAGTTCCTGATCATCTGGAGGGCCATAGTTTGAAGACCCCTGCTTTGGACAAAAACTATGAGCAAAGATATTCACCAGCAGCTAAAGCTGAGTATATGAGACCAACCATGACATTAGCTGTACAAAAAGGGTGGAAAATAAAACTTTGATTTTTAATGTGACTATCTACATGCTCCTTTAAATTAAAAATGTTTACATGAAACCTGCACCTGATAATGCAGTAGAAACAGGAAAGATTTATAAACTGAAAGTAAATCCTGTACTGGGTATATTGTAAAGTATGCAAATGTATGGAGATCAAGAAGCAAACCTCCATAGCTTTATCAACTTCAGAAGCAGAATACAGTGCTTTATCTGAAACATGTACAGAATTGCAATGGATAAAACAACTGTTAAAAAATCTGAATGTAGAATGTAAAGAACCAATAGTAGTGCAAGAAGATTCATAAACTTGCATTAGTCTTGCAGAGACAGAGAACATGAAAACCAGAACCAAATACATTGGTGTAAGGTATCAAAATGTGAAACAGATGGGACAGAACAAAAGTATTGATTTGGCTTATGTGGAAAGTGAGAATAATTAAGCTGAAACATGTAAAGCTGTACCTGAACTGAAACATGTAACCATGTTAACATTGTTGGTAATTGTGAATATAACTGAGTGAACTGTACATATTATCTGCTAGCTAGTTTATGAGAAGGGGTGTCATGGTATGTGAAAAAAGAGAGTTCATCTCCGAGGTCACAGAAAGCTGGGTCAGCAACAGAGCCAGAGCCAGAGCCAGAAAGTTTGGAGCAACTTGTGACAGTCGACCTTTAATGTGATTGGTGCAAGAGACTGCGACTCTGTTCCTATGGGAAACTGTTGCAGGGCAAAGAACTAGCTTTAACATTATTAAAACTGTGTATAGAACTCTGTATGTATCTTTAGGCTTCTTACTTATCTTGGGCCCTTTCCGCACGGTCCAAAAACGACGGCCTGGGGGCGGTAAAAACGCCGCCCCCAGGCCGCCGTTCGCACAGGCGGCGCTGCTGCAACGTAGCAGCGCCGACCTGACTGCGCTTCCCCTCCCCCAGGGCGGCATCAGGCCGCCCTAAACAACAACCCTTTAAAGGGTTGTTGTTGAGGGGAAAGCATCTTCCCGGCAGTCGCGGTAGCGCTTAACTGGCCGCCGGAAGATGCTCATTTCCCCTTCACTTGCGGTCGCCATGTCCCTCACCGTTAATGCCCGTCCTGCTGGCCTCTCTAAGTCTCACCTACGCTCGTCCCTCCTCGACCCCTGGAGGTCGGAGGGCAGCGCATGGGCGCGGGCTGAGGAGGCGTCAGCAGCAGGATGCGATGGCTAACGAGAGGGACATGGGAAAGGGAAGCGGCAGGAAGAGGTTCAGCTTTCCATGCGGAGCTTCGCCTGCTTCGGTTGGTCTGGAGAGGCCGTCCGCATGCCTGCATGCGAACGGCCTCCGCCTCCATGCCGGCGGAATTCCTGCCAGCGTGGAGGCGCCCTTACGGCCGTGCGGAAACGGCCTTAGTGCTTAGTGCTGTGTAGCTTAAGAACTTTGTATAGTGTTTGTATAGTGCAACTAGCAAATAAAGCCTTCCTGTGGAAATAACAACTTGTGAAGTTTATCTTATTCCAAGAAGGTGGAAGACTGCTGAATGTATACAGTTGGACTACCAAACCTACTTGTCTACTATGAGTAGCTCCGCTCTATTCTGCTGATAAAACCCACCAATCCTATTCAGTGTGCACAAAGTTTAAATGCTCTACACTATGGAACCCAGACCTAATCACATTTTTTTTTACATTTTAAGTTTAGTCATTCATGTCCTATCAAAATTCAAGGGTTTTTTTTTGTTAGTTTGGTTGGTTGATTGCAGAGGCACATGCAAAAGCAAAACACAATACAACATAAAGCATCAACAACTGCCAGTTAGAAGTTTAAAGCCACCCCCAACTGTAATGAATCATGAAAATGGCAAGCATGCAAAAACAGTAGAAACTTAAAAAAATAGGCCCATGTTTAAACCAAATAATGTAGTACTTTTAAATAGGGATGCTTGAGCATTTTCCTGTTTAGCTCACTATCTGTGAACAGGAATCCAGTTTTTCATCAGGCAGTTCAGCTCTTCGTCAGCAGCTCAAGCCTAGGGAGACTCATTCACCTGCCGATTTGGCTCACAATCTGGTCCCTGGTCAGGAGAAGGGAACTGAAGTTTCATCAGCAATTTTCACTCTTCATGAACAGTTTAAAGCTGTGAATTCTGCAAATTCAAACAATATGAAAGTCAGTCTTGGCACATTCTCATTCTAACTACCTATGACAGAAGGAACACAATGAAAATTTACAATACTACCACCAGACTGTCTTCTGTTTCCCAGCCCATCTTCCTTTTTTGCTTCTTCCTTCACTACCATATACATTTATCTTTTTAGTCCCTCCAAGAAGCTCAGAGTGACATCACCCTACCTCCATTGTTACCATGTTAATAACCCTGAAAGGTAATATGTAACAGAGAGAGAGAGAGAGAGAGAGAGAGAGAGAGAGAGAGAGAGAGAGACTTGCCCAATGTCACCCAGCAAGTTTAATGACACAGTGGGAATTTGAAACCTAGGTCTCCCAGATCTTAGTCTGACTATTATACTGTACAATCGAGTCCAGTTGTTCCTCTTCTTAAACCACTTGCCTGCTTTTGTAGAGTGTTAAATTATCTGTTTATTTTGTGCCATTATTTATATTGTAGTAGTTGTTATTAGGTATCAATGACAGTTGCTCTCTCTCAGTCTTCAAATCGCACACAGATTTATTTGAGTTAAACTGGCATAATTGTTAGATCTGGCCAAATACATGCATGCATTTGATGTTGCTTACATCTCTATGAGGGGAAAAACTGTATCTATAGATAGATTTTGCTCAAAAAATCCATGTATTGAAAAACATTTCCTCTAATTATAATGTGTCAAATTGAAAGGTGTTAAATGCTGCCTGGAAAACTATCAGAAGTTAGTAAGGCTTCTGGTGAAAGGATTTAGATACAACTGTTCGCAAAAGGCTTGGCCGTGTAAACTGTTCAAACCTAACAGCTTGAGACCTTCTGAAAGCCCACCAGATATACCTTATACACTGGAGGATATAACCTCTGTACTAACATGAGGAAGGCAGAAAAGTGATCTATCAACTAAAACAAAAAATATTTTCTTATAGCACTGTGAAAACCTCATAATTAGCACAATCTAGAAGTTAAGCATGCCTAACACTTGTTTGTGTCAGTGCAATTAAGCTTCTTAACTGAGCATTGAACCTGAGAACTGATTCACAGACACCATTACTCCAGGGATGTGAGTCTGAATCACTGATATTAAAGGAACTGAGCAGGGCTGGATTAAGCTAATGTGGGGCCTGTAGCAGATAACGGGGCTCTTATTGCAAAGTCACAGTGGTAGCACAGGCACTTGCACTCTTCAGCAGAGTTACAGCACACACTGCAGCAGCTTGGGAGTGTAGGAGATAGCACAAAGGATACCATACCTGTGCACATGACACAGAATGAGCCAACACGTACCAGCACACATGCAGAACTCACAAGGAATACTATGCATCTCCCCCAACATGTAAACAACAGGACAGCCAGATCATGAGAACCTGGTAACATGCCGATTTCACCAGACAGATTGCGAACATTCAGTGTGTTCCCCACCCCCGCAAATGTAGGGCCCATAGCAGATACTACTTTTGCTACTAGGTTAATCAGGCGCTGGAGCTGTGGATGAAAATAATTAAAATTTTGGACCAAAGTAATCAAATTATGTGTCCAGAAAAGCTAAAGTTATAAAAATTGGGTACATTTGAATTAATTTCTTATTCTATATCATTTATTTTGTATGTGTTCTGGGTTGGATCCAACCGGTTTTTTCCATTAGTTAAAAAGCAGAAATGGAAAAAAGGAATCTCTTTCTCTATACAAAAAAGCTATGCAAGGGATTGTGCAACCTTAACAATCAAAAGCCATGTGGGACCAGTGCTACAGTAAGTTGGAGAATTGAATGAGATTGAGTGAAAAAGCTGGTTGGATCCAACTATGTGGGATTTATTGTGATTTTGGTAGCCATGAAAAGAAATGGATCTTTCCAGGACTCAGAAACATTCTAAGGTCGAGATAGTGCCACATCACATCATGATGTTTACTATTCAAACTATGTTCATGGGTTGGGTTACCATTGCCTTCAACAGTTATCTACACTTGATGCCCAGCAAGCTTCTAAGTATTGAAAATCAGTCTCCCTTTGACATTTGAGATTTTACACTTCCAAGCATATTTTTACAACCACAAGGTCTAGCACTTTGCTTTTTAATGAAATTTGAGATTCTCAAGAATCTGAATTGGAAGACCAATATCACTTAAGTGTGAAATAGGCCATTTCCGCACCGCAACGGTGCGGGGGTGCATCGCGTAAAAGATGCTGATGCATCCTGGGAGGGTGGCAGGCGGCAGCGCAGCCTTTGCACAGGCTGTGCCATCCCTGAAAGCTTACTTTGTCCCCTAGCCTCTGGTTCATCACAGAGGCCAGGGGACACGCCCCCACAGGCTGGAGCGACGGCTCTAGAGTCTGCGACGAGCTGGAAGCCAGGAGACGAGGTAAGCTTTCAGGGATGGTGCGGGGGACATGGCACCTTCCAGCCACTGCCATTCACACGGCAGCGGTTGGAAGCCGCTGTTTCCGGAAAACCTCGCTCGGGGAGTGAGGTTGGGAAACAGTGGCTTCACGCTGCTGTGGGGGAGCGAGGGTGGCGCTGCTGCGATGTAGCAGCACCCCCCATGTGAACAGCTCCCTAGGGACAGCGTTTCTGCCATCCCTAGGGTGCTTTTTTTGGCCCATCCGGAAAGGGCCATACATTCAGTTCTCCAGACAGCCAGGCCATTGACTTGATTTTTCCCCCCCACTTGAATAAAATTGGTGCTTCAGTACACTTAATTTTCCGTGGATCGCATCCCAGTGGATGTAGGGCATCTATTTGGTCAAACATCATTTATACCTGGAAGGTATAAACTTCCAGAGTGAAAATAGTCTTTGAAAACATTTTTTTAAAATCTCTTTCTGCTTGTAGCAGTAGATATCTTTCCTGGGATGAACTGCAGCCTGATAACTCCTTGTTATGCATTTGACATATTCATCTTTATTTTTAATGCTAATTCATTGGCCTCTGCTATTACAGAAACTATAATTCACTTTAGAAAAATTCATGTCATTGTATAAATTGCAGCAATTTTAAAAGCTGTATTTAAAGTAGGCCATGCATCAAAATTCCTCATGCAAAGGACCTGGGGAAACCATGGACTTTTAACTAGGTATCTTTGCACGACACCCAAATGACCTTCCCTGATCTTTATTTTTATGCTTCCATTTGTAAGAAAGCACAAGACAATCTCCCATCACTGACTGACTGATTGTAAGAATTTTGCCCTGCTTCTTGACAAAGCCCTTAAAGTGACATTCTCAAATTAATATAGGCCATTTGTGCACTTGTGGTCTGTCTTACAGAAAGAGTACATTCCCTTTGGGTCAAATTCTCAGTTGCACACATGGTTTTCCCCCTTCTGAACTCACTAAGCTGCAGTTCAGCTAATCCCCACAGGTTTCTAAACCTCTGAAAAACAGTGTTTCCTCTCCCTTCAAAGGGAAAGCAAGGGGTTCATCTTGCATTTTGCTTTCTTTAGGTTTTCTTGCTCCTATCCACCTTTCTCTGTCCACACCACAACACTTTCTCATGTTCTTCTGGGATCAAAAAGGCTGTTTGTTTTTTGTTTGTTATTTTGTTATTTTTCATACTGAGGGTCTATTACTGGAATTAAACTGTCTAGAGAATTAATGCTAAACCACAGATGGCAACATCATCAACAACAGCAAAGCAACAGGCAGCCTCCCCAGATGGAGGATGTCTGGAGAGAACAAGAAAATGGTGGGCAGGCAAAATAGTGGATCAGCTCAGCTTGGCTCAGGACACTTCACAACAGGGTGATTTGGTGAGGACAGAAAACTGTGGGGAAATTGCCTGCTTTTGTAGAGTGTTAAAAATAATTATCTTTGGGTTTCATCTTCACATTTATTATACTAGGCACCATAGTCTCATACAGACTACTCCAGTGCCCCCTCATAAGTGGTAGATAAAATGTGGTTGGACCCTAAATATCATTAATGGAGTGATGTTAGTAAAATGGTCTTCCCTTACTTCCCTCCTTCTGCTACAGGCTACTGAGTTCCCTGGGGGTGTGGTTATGAAACCCTGAAGAACACTCTAGTACCTTTGGATCGAATCCATGGTAGATAAAATGAAAACTTGTCTTTGAAGCACCCCAAGGACCACATTTGTAAGACCAAACAGGGTATGTTACCAGCAGAAAGATGTGAGGTTAAAAGCCACCAAGAAATCCCTTTCCCCATCTACTAGCAAAGGGCCCCCTCCACATGAGGCCAATAAACACTGGCATAGGATTGTAAAAACCCATTTTGGGGTGGGGGGAACTTCACACAGATCCCGCCCCTAAAACAAGTCTGCACCGTGTTATTTTCCCCAACCATTTTTTAAAAAGAATTGTGCTATTCAGAAGTCTTAAAAATCCTGGGTTGCAACCACTTTTGAGCAAACGGCTGAGCAGGAGGTGCTTTATTTGTCTCTTTTTGCTTTTTAAAAATTTTGTGGCTTACATCTGTGTAGCTACGCAGGTGCAGATGGTCGTGTGGGTTCATTTGTGCATGCCTGCATAGCTATAAATGGGTGGGAAGTAAATTTTTAAGAAGAGACACGTCTCTGTGTGAATTGTTGCCATGGACTCCAATTGCTGCCTGCACAGATGCATGTGAGTGTGAAAACAGAAAAAAAAATGTGTTTCTTTATCTCAACTGCAACCCGTTATACATTTGCTGTGCAGCAAGTGCCAAGGAGATGCACTAACATGACCCACAAAATGTCAATCTTCAGGCAGATTGAAAGATTAGATTTTCACGTTCTTCAAATAAAACCTGATTCTAGAGATTGACTGTTTGCACAAACTTCCTGCCCTGAGTTGATATATTTTTAATATATTAAAATGTTTGTCACTCACCTTTCTTCTTGGCTCAAGGCAGTTAAGTAAAACTATACCTTACAAGGACTGTCATTAAATCTAGTACTCCTTGTCAAATAATACCCCATCCAGGGATTTGTATTTCTCTACCTTAGCCAGCAGCAACCCATGATATAGTGTGCAGGTGAGTAAATATAGAATCATGAAAAATAGGACAACTCTCTCTCTCTCTTTCTAATAAAATGGAGAGAGAGAGAGAGAGAGAGAGAGAGAGTTCTAACTGCAGTGATCAAGCTAATATTGCAGACTTTTAAGGCACATTGATTTCAATAGAGAAAAATTAAGAATATTTTAACAAACAAACAAAAAGCCTTTAATGGCATGTTAAAAACATGAAACAAAACAATTTGGTGAAACACGTCCAATTTGGTGAAACACGTCCAATGCTAGTCCATATGGATATCAATCTATGTTCACTGGTTCAAGTGAAAAAGAAATTACTCATTCACATACTGCCTAATCTAGCCTATACAGCAGGATGCAAATACTATCTCATCAGATTGACCGTAGAAATTTTCAGAACTAGGTGACTATATTTTGCTCTTGCCCTTATATAATATACCTAACACATAACACAGGCCTTTAGTGACATAAAATAGATGATTATAGTATACACTTGAATTAAAACCCAAATGGCTAAGACTTACAGAAGGACTTTTCTCTAAGTCTGAAAGCTTTTATTAAAAACCTAGCAACTAACTCTGTGGTATGAAAGTGTACGTCACTGAGCAAGTATGCAACTTTTTCCTTATCTGATTTCCCTGGATACTTCTTTAAGATGGATTCCAGATAGACCGAGTGATAGTCCACAAAATCTTTACAGTGGAGTAGCACGTGCTCTGATGTTTCAGGTAGGCTCGCGGCACAGGAACAAATTCTGTTCTCCTATGGGATGTTGTGATATCTGCCTCTTGTTTGAGCTGTAGGTAGTACATTTAAACGAGCAAGCATGAAATATCTGCGAAGATATAGATTTATCAAGTTACTCATGTATTTTTGCATGGAACCTTGCAAAGGTGGTGAGATACCATAAAAAGTGGGTGAGCAAGTTCTTCTAGCTCCAGCCGTGAGAAGCTGCCCTTCAATGTCCAGGATTCATTGTTTCAGAATTCTATATGCTTGTTTCTCTTCTAACAGAAAGAGTTGGTCAAAAGGTGCACCAATAATGTTGATCTGATTGAGAATTGTAATGTGCCAGGTGGAACGAAAATGATCGCTTAGCAGAAAGTATATTAAAGCTGTCAGGGTGGGCTCTGAAGTGTATACGTAGCCAATATTTGAACACAGATAACCAGATCCGGGAAGAAATCAAATTGGCTCCAGATTCCAGACAAAGGTCTTGATATGCGACCATGTTTGGCAGGCCTAATAAGCGACGAAGAAACATAGATTGAACACTCTCTAGTTTCATGACAGTTTTTGTTCCCCAAATTGGGGCTCCATAAAGAAGCTGCGGCAGTACTTTTGTCTGAAAACTTCCATTTCAGCAGGGAAGAATTGACAGCCTCTGGTGTTGAAAAATCTTGATATTGCCAGCACTTCAGTTTTGATGGTGGTAAGAGTTGAGTGGGTATGTAAAGTCCAGGTTAAGGAATGGTGAAAGGTAATTCCTAAATACCTGTAGCATAAACCTGTTCTATCGGTGTACCGTTAATATTCCATGCACTGAGTTTTTTTTTTTATTTTGAAAACATCAACACTTTGGATTTATTGTAATTTTGGGACAGGGCACTGTTCTTGCAGTAAATTGCAAAGGCTTGAAGAAGTCTGTGCAAGCCAACCTTGGACTGAGATAGCAACACAGCGTTGTCAGCATAAAGAAGTACGCATGTTGGTCTTTGTCCCAATATGGGTGCATGATTGACTGTTTGGGACAGATGAGGGGCAAAAATTAAGAAGGAAGTACTCTGCTGTAATAACCGAAGTCAGCGCGAGGTAAAATCCAAATGATTGCACCAGTTAGAATTGCCACCTTATGTTTAAAATTACCACATCCCTAATCAGAGTTACATCCTTCTACATACACTGAGGTCAATGGGCTTAGAAGGATGTTCACTCTACTTAGGATGGCACTATAAGCAACTTTTGGTCTTGTAGTGCAATTTTGTGAGAAAGGAGGAGATATGTTTTGAGATGGGGGCATGAAAGCAGAGAATAGGACTTGCAGTTTGGGACACCCTTAAAAAAGTCCGACAAATATGTCTGGAATAGGTTTACTAGTCTGTAGTTTCATGGGTCTCAGCCCATCCGTGGAACTTTAAAAAAATTCAGTTCTCTTCCCAACTTTTGGTAAACTTGGAGGCCAAATACACATTTACTTAACAATTATTTTTGTGTTGGATGTCATTTGGCCCCAGTTCATTGCTCAGTCAAAAATTTCACAGTTGTTAAAAAAAATCACATCATTTCTCAACTCTGAGAGTTCTTCAGATGCATTGCCTAGGGTGAAAAGAAAAGGACCCTTCATGTGTTGGATTCTGTCCAGCATCTTCTACAATGAAAATTCATGCAAGAAAGTCAGAATTAATTTAAGCTCTGTATGAGTTCCTCATATTCTTTCCAAACTCTTTTCTCAGGGTTGTCACATAATGGTCGGTCCCCTGTTGTCTCACGATCTTTTTTTAAAGGGCATATTTTTAATTATTAGTTTGCTACTCTGTTTTTTAGAAGTTCGCCCTTTTCTTGACGTTCATTCTAGATTTAGGTTTGATTTTCCACAGCTTGATGCTCTGCTTTACATTCTTCCTATTTCAAAGGAAATCTTCATCTCTACTGTTCTTCCCTTTCGTCTGCTATCTAAATATCTCTGGATAGAAGTGCTCACATCTCTGCAGACTCACAGGAATGGCAGTGGAACAACAAGCTGGTGAAAATGTGATACAAAATGTTTGTAGGAAATTATTATTAGCACAAGCTGTGCAGCTTTAGGCCGGTAGCAATTGGCTCGATCAAAAGATCCCCCAAGGTGGTATGCAGATTTTTTTTTTCTTTTTTGGCCTTCGCTTAATCTGCTACAACAGCACAATGAAAATTAAATATCTACTTGGCAAGCTAATTATGAAGTTTAGATGATACATCCCCCTTCTTTTTAACCATATCTACTTTATCATTGGCATATTTAACCATCAATTATGTATTCCAAATGTAAAGTAGTTTATTCCACGGATTCCCCAGGCATACATCTAAAATCTAAATTGCTCCGATTTTGCTGAAAAGGCACCTCACCAGAATGTATAATCGTAATAACTCTTTATATCGCGTGCAAGCAGGTGGAGTTGCTGAGGCAAGTTCTGCAACTTTTTGCAGGAGAGTTGCCTGCAGATTGCAGCACTTTCCTAACAATGTGCTGGAAAGATATTTTGTGAAGTTGTAGCAGCCCCAAATTTGTAGCAAGCCTTGTAAATTCTAACATCTCATGCTGCAGCTCAGATGGGAAGTAATGCAAGGTCATCAGGCTACACATAAGGGCTAGACCCGTGGTGGCGAACCTTTGGCACTCCAGATGTTATGGACTACAATTCCCATCAGCCCCTGCCATGCTGCCAATTGGCCATGCTGGCAGGGGCTGATGGGAATTGTAGTCCATAACATCTGGAGTGCCAAAGGTTCGCCACCACTGGGCTAGTCATATGGGACCAGTTGCACCTTTTTTTGCAAGTCACTGTGATGGAAGCAATCAAAGGAAAGTCCATCAAGACTGGAGAACTCTACGAGTACAATACCTGTTGGAGGAATGCATGGGATGACTGAACATTCTTCCAAATTATGATAGAAGCAGCCAAGCACATGGCATTAAGGCTGTAGATCTCCAAGGGTACAGCACATGTGAGAGAGGAAGTCATATAGGCTCTGTCTTAGCTTCTTCCAGAGACAGGGACTGGACTTCTGTCAGCCAACTCTGCTGAGACAGAATCCTCTTCTTCCAGAGCTGACAGACTCCTCTCTGCCAGACTCTCCTCTGCTCTCTCTGACCGACTCCTATCAGCACTCAACTCTCCTCTCAGTGCTGTAAGCCCACTGGCTCCCCCTAGCTCTTGCCAAACGTTACTGGACCTTTTTCAGCCAATCAGGTCGGTTCTCTCCTTGTGGAGCCTTTTTTTCTTTTTCTGGCTGTTGCTAAGGCCTTCTCCCTTTGGCCTGCTGTACGCCAGCCCTTCAGGGTGGGGCAAGTTCGTTACACCCCCCAAATAGCATTTATTTATTTTCCCTTCCTTCTTTTCAATGATTATTTTCCCACCTAAAGTTGCAGAGCAGTTCTGAAGAAGGCAGATTCATGAGGTATGAGATTTTTTTAAAATTACAAAAATCATTCAGTTAGTTCAGAAATGCTATGCTGAATACCTCTATTTCTAATCAAAAAACTTTTTTATTAGCTAGGGAAATTTGACTCCATGCAAACATTTGAAAACTGCCAACTTTAAAAAAGTGTGGTTGAGTGGTTGAGAGAAGGGGAAGGTTTAATATGTATGATGAATGATTTGATACAAATGATTTTTTAAGAAAGACCAAGAGAACTGACATATGCAGAGCTAACCCAACAGTAAATGCTTGTTATGCCGCATCATGTTACTGAAATGGCCTGTTCGTTGTGTACTTCCCTGTGTCCTGATTGTTGAGTACTTCCCTATAGCCTGATAGTTGAGTATTTCCCTATGGCTTGATTGTTACATTCTTCCTCATGGCCTGATTGTTGTTTACTTCCCTATGGTCTGATTGTTGAGTACTTCTCTATGACTTGTTACTCCAGAGAATTGTCAAGGTTCAAAAAGTGGGATATGGGCATCATATTGACATTACCTACACCAGCAACATGCTTAGGGAGAGGAAGGGAAAGGAGCTTGTAACCCACCTTGAGTTTCCCTCCAGGTGAGAAAGGTGGGATATAAATCCAAATTCTTCTCCTCCTCCTCCTCCTCCTCCTCCTCCTCCTCCTCCTCCTCCTCCTCCTCCTCCTCCTCTTCTGGTGGGGTGAGGCAGGATGGGGTTTCCTGCCCCAGGTTGGGAAACTCCTGGAGATTTGGAGGTGAACCCTGGGCAGAGCAGTGTCTGAAGAGAAGACGGACCTCAGAGGGGTACATTGCTCACCTTCTAAAGCAACCATTTTTCTCCATGGGAACTGACCTCTGTTATCTAGAGATGAACTGTAATTCCAGGAGATGCCCACTGGGAGACTGGCATCTCTAATTATGCTTAATCCAGCTAATTGTATGATCTGTCATTTTAATGGGATTTGAGCTTTAATGGTTATGGGAATTGCAATAGATCAAGTCATGACCAGCTACTCTTGCATCACATGAATGTGATCTTCAACTTTCTACAGAATCAGCAGATTCTAATATTCATTAATTCCCTCTTATACTAGGATTCCAAAATCCTACTTCTTGATCCCCCAGCAGAAGAGTGCAGAGCATCAAAAATAAGATTCCCACTTAAAAGAAAAAGAAGAAAATAGAAAGAGTCCACTAGTCTTAACACCGATGGTGGAGACAGAAATATTCACACAGGAATACTGCATACATAGAATGTGATGGCAAAGTAGGCATCAGGATTATTTAATTAGAAAACATGTGCATATGTATACCATGAAGAATAATTACATTAAATTCAGTAACAAAACAAATCATGTCCTATAATCCATGCTCCTTCTGTTTTATATGATCTCAAGACCTCTCACTCCAAATGTAGTTTTGCTGCAACAGTCTTAACTGACATTTCTGAAATCTAAGACAATCAAATAACCCTGGAGTTAGTTCTCAGGAAAAGTCATAATATATTTCATCATGTCTTCATCAAATAAGAATGTTTTCTTCAGAAAGATTTTTCTCAATCTGAAAAAAATAATTTCTCCATCAGAAAAGGTCATTCTTCGTTGGGAGGAAGACTTTCGCCTTGAAGGAAAACTTAGCAGAAGAAAGTCAGAGGATTCAATCCTTAGAAATCTGGACAAAAACCGACAACTCAAACAGTCTTCCTCTTGGGTCTTACAACGTGAAATCCAAAGATCTGTGGACATTCATTATACCTTTTCCCCATTTCATTTATTTGCTGGGATTCAGAAGCATTGTATCTTGTGGTGTCTGATATTAACACATGATGTTTATGCATGCACTATGTACTCCATAGCTGTTTGCTTCACAGTGGGTTTTTCACATTTTTTTCTTTGCACAGGGATTCTCCCCCCGTGAAGTGTCCCTAGCTGAGTTGATCTGCCATCTTGTCCACTGGCTGCTTCCTTGTTGTTTGCATGCAACCCCCATCTGGGGAGATTGCCTACTGACTTTTTTGTGTTTTTGCCATCTTTTGTCTAGTATTACTTTGCTAGATCTGGTCAATTTAAGTTCAATGTCACTGGATCTATCGATGGAGTGATAGACTTTCAGCATTTTTAAAAAAGGCCTTCTGATTGTTCTGAAATAGTAGCCCAAACAGTGGGATGAACCACTGTTGTATGGGTTGGGGGAGGTGGGGAGGAACAAGAAAACCCAAAATAAGCCTAGTGTCTATGGCTTTCCTTCACTTTCCCTGAAAAGGGAGAGGAAAAAGTTGCCCTTTGAGAGCTTTCAAAAACCATGGGGATTCTCTGATCTGATAGTGCAGTGAGTTCTGAAGGGGGCGGAGGAAAACATGTGCATAACCAAGAATCTAACCCAAAGGGAATGTATGCTGAATGTGAAGAAGCTCAAAAGTGCATAAATGGCCAAAGAAAAAATGAAGATAATTTCATGGCACGATAAAGCTGATTCTCTGAACACATTTGCAGAGCCATCAATATCTTAGAGGCACATGGTGCATGAGCCACCACCTTCCAGTTTGGAAAACCATCCATGGATTCCTATTTAAAATACTGCCCTTCAAATATCTACTGACTGTGACCCCCTTTCCAATTCAACTTAATCTTTTTGGTAATCCAAATGTGTTATTCCTGCTAGAGTATCTGAAAACTACTCACTGCCATTCAGAGAAATTAACCATGTGAAGGAGTAACAAGATAGTGAGGTGAATTAGCCAGCTATTTCACAGAGTTTATTTATTTATTTATTTATTTATTTATACTTTGGGCTTCTAGACCGCCCCATCCCCGAGGGGCTCTGGGCGGTGTACAGCAGATAATAAATACAATTTTAAAACATCATAAATAGGCTAAAACTTATAAAAGCAGCGAAAACTAGCTAAACATTGGGGCATTTAACGTAAAATGTGCCATAGGCATAGGTGGTGGTCGCGCTCACTGGTTAATATCAAATTCTTCCACCCCCCAGGGGAGAACGGTAGGTCTAGATAGATGTTATAGGCCCAGGATGTAGAGGCCGGCGGAAGGGCCAGCCGGGCCAGCGGAAGTGGGGCCAGCGGAAGGGGGCACCATCAGCGGCTGGACTCTCCAAAGGCCCGGCGGAACAGCTCCAGCCTGGCAGGCCCCATGGAATTCACCAATGTCCCGCAGGGGTCCGAACAGCTGCGGGAGAGCGTGCCTCCATCAGGGTCAGCCAGGGCTGTGCGTTCTGGCCCGTGTGGAGGCCAGCCTATCAACGAGGCCAGAATCACCAGTAGACTTTCAGCCTCCCCACCGAACGAAGAGGCCGTGTGGGAACATATGGGGTGATGTGGCCTCGAAGATACGAGGGTCCCAGGCACGTAAGGCCTTTGGGGTCAACACCAACACCTTGGAAAAACGCATCCGGAACTCTACTGGGAGCCACGTAGTCGGTGCAGCACAGGGCTAGAATATGGTTCCCAACTGGCGCTGCTCAGTGAGCAGGCGCGCCGCAGCATGTTGGACCAGTTTCAATCTCCTGATCGAGCTTGGCAAGGCCAGCGTAGAGCCGGACTACAATAGTCTAGCCTGCAGGCACCGTTGCGTGGATCACAGTGGGCGAACCACTTGGGAGAGGAAGTTAGCCAGCCTGGCCTGGTTAAGGTGGAAAAAGACAACTGGTTATATACAATTCTGGGTCTCCATAGAAAGAGACGTAATCCAGGTGGGACCCCAGGTTAATGACAGAGGGGGTCGGCGCCACCGTGACCCCCTCCCACACCGGGCGCTTAAAAGTCCCGCCCTCCCCCTCGCGGCGTTGCCAAAGGATCTCCGTCTTCGATGGATTCAGCTTTAACCTGCTCTGTCGCAACCAACCAGCAACCGCTTCCAGACACGTTGTAGAGTCATAGGGGCGGCGGCTGCTCCCCCCTCCATCGACAGAATGAGCTGGGTGTCATCCGGTGATAATACCGATGACAGACCAGCCCAAAACTCTGTACCAGCTGAGCAAGGGGTCGTACATAGATGTTAAATAATAATGGGGATAATAGCGCTCCCTGGGGTACACCGCAGTTGTGCTGGCACTTCTGGGAGGCTTGATCCCCGCGCCTCACTTACTGATCTCCGGCCCCGGAGAAACGGTAGACAATCCATTGAAGCGATTCATGCCCAGTACTCCGGAGTATGCCAGGCGGTGGGTCAAAAGGTCAGCGATCGTAATCATATCAAACGCCAAGTGGTAAGATCTAACAATACCAGTAGCGCTGATCCGCCCTGGTCAAAGCTGTATACGGAGTGTATCTGTGGACGGGCGACGAGAACAGTCTCTCGGCCCCATGCCCAGTGAAGCCGAATTGGAAGGGGTCCAAAGCCGATGTGTCATCCAGAAAGCCTTGAAGCTGCTCCAGTACTACTCTCTCAACTACCTTCCCCAGAAACGCGATTCGGTGACGGGGCGGTAATTGGCCAGATCCCTCGGATCTAACGATGGTCTTTTTTGGTGAGGGTGGACCACTGCCTCCCCTTCAACCCATCCGCTGGAAAGACTCCTTGCTCAAGGGAGGCAAATGATGATACTCAACAGATGGGGTCGTAGCTCCTCCCGGCAAATTTTTACAAGCCAGGAGGGGCACGGATCCAGAGGACAGGTAGTAGGTCTAACAGCAGCTAAGGCCCTGTCAACAGCGGCTTCAGAGAGCATATGGGAAAAACTCAGCCATGCAAGGGCCTGAAGACGGCAAGGGAGCCTCCAGTTCACTAATTGTATCCAACGTAGGAGGAAGGTCCTGGCGGAGCGACTCGACCTTATCCGCAAAAAAGCTCATAAATGCCTCACAGCTAATGCTCAATTGGGAATTTGAAGAACCCTCCGATAAGGAGGTTAAAGACCGAATTATACGAAACAATTGTGCCGGGCGAGAGCTCTTCTTATTACTGCCCTAATACACATGGAATTTGGTCCATGAAGGTCTCATGATCCCCAGAATAAGCCTTTTATGGGTCCAGACAAGCTGGTTGGCTCCAAACAATTGTTTCAGTCAATGAACAGGAGCACTTGCTGGCATGGATGGGGGCAAGGCATGGATGGGGGCAATGAACAGGAGCACTTGCTGGCATGGATGGGGGCAAGGCAGTCCATGACTTATGCGGGCAGTTATTGCCATGAGATGCCTACTGGAAATACTTTTTTATCCCAGAAGTATTCATTCGTTTCAGTTTCAGAACTTAATAGAGAGCAGGGATATCTTTGACAGAAGATCATTAGCAGTGGAGAAATGGCAAGCACAGATGGGTAAAGCTTCACCTCCTTCCTGCTATCTAATCCATTAAGCCTTCCCAAGGGACTCACAGGGTGTGAAATCCTTTCTTTCATACCTAAATTAATCCGGACTCAATGGAACTGCCTCATGTCATGTTCACATATAATCCACAGAGGTTCAAAAAGAAAGGTTGGGAAGCTCGCAAGTACAAAGACTCTGTAGCCTCTTGTCATAAAAAGCCATTTTAAAATATACTCATATGTGCGTGGTACTGGTTAATGTGTTGGACAAGGATCTGGAAGATCCATGTGTGAGTCCTCAGTCCTCCATAGAAGCTTGCTCAGTGACCTTGGAACAGTCATAGATGTTCAGAATAAAAATAGAAAATGATGGAAGCTGTGTTGAGGAGAAAGGTAGGGTAATAAATTTACTCAGAAGCAAGGTCAGCCTAGATGTGTGCATGTGTGTGTGTGTGGGGGGGGGGGGTGATTTTCCGCTCTACTTACATGACAAACTCTGTGCACGTGTGCCACAGAGAGAGCTCTGAGTGCCACCTCTGGCACATGTGCCATAGGTTCGCCACCACTGTCCTAGTCTGATACTTTTAAAAAAACTTTTTAAATTTTCTCTTCCTTTGACATTTGTTGCGGTTCACCAGATGTCATCCCTTCCATTTTATAAACCACATTGCTATAAACATTCCTTGATCATTAAAAAATAGGCAAAAGTATGAGGTAATGAGTAACCCTTTACTGTCAATGGTCCCAATGGCATATTACCATTCGTATTTAATTGGAACAAACATGACAGTCATGTATATATATGCACAATCTCTGTTGGCAGTAAGCACTGACTACAATGCCCTTTGAGACAATAGCATCTGTTTGCTGCTGTTATGGTATGCATTACCATATAACTAATTTCATCAGTTCAGATTTAGAGGCACTTGGATTTGAATTAGAAACTTTCATAACCTTGTATTGTTTTTTATAACTTTATCTGAAAGTTAGTGGCTAATATATAATGTGACCTTTAGAAATGCAGCCGCCACCTCAGCAATGGTAATATTGCTTTTAAAAAGTTCTCTTACTATTAGTAGTGTAACCAGAAAAGAAAATCTTTTGATGAACTTGACATTTCAGCCAGCCTGACTTTACTGGTACCCATTAAAAAAATGTGCTGACCTTCATTTAGGAAGCAAGCAAAGGAGACTGTCTGAAGTTTATGAGGATTTCAGTGTCCATCACCTAGGCAACCAAAAACTGCCCTCCTAAAATTCCTACACAAGTGTTAATTCATTTTTGGAGGGTATCTTAGAATCTTCCAGAACTGATTGCTCTATACTTCATACAGCTTATTTCAAATCCATCATCATCAGCATATGTCATGGAAAACTCTCATTCCCATAAAGTCCCTTGATTGGCTGTAACAAGTTTTTTTCCCTCTTGAATGGCTTCCATAGTACTGATTGGTTGGTGTCACAGTAGGTGGATCTCCTTTGGTTAATCCTGAACAATTGAAGGCTAGCCCCGGAGTCACTCTTCTTTTTCATTCAGTCTAGTGCTTGCTTGATAACATGGCTTGGATAGAAATGTTCCAGAGCTGAGAGAATGTGTAGCTACAGCCTTTTTGAAATGGCTTCTGTCAAAAGACTTTCAAACTGGGTCAAGATTCGATATTTTAATCTCATTTTTAGACAAACATTGAAGAAAAAACACCTGAAGCAAGCCTGTGTTTTGCTTTTCCCAGACATATTTTGCTGTTTGCCTGCTTTTTTCTCTGTAACAATCCTCTCCTACTTAATGAGAGTTTTATCTTAAAAAAGTTAATCTAATTCTTCTATCAATAAGCTACTTTCCCATGTTTGCCTGGAGAAGCATGTAGACTCCCTTTAATGGAGGTGTAATGTGTGGAAATGGACAGTTTCATGGCATACAGATAAATGACAACACATTATACTTTGAAAGGGACCTGGATGACTCATACTAGCCTGACCTACTCAAATCTCAGAAGCTAAGCAAGGTTGACCGTGTAAGTACCTGGTTCGGTGGCCTAAAGTCACTTCACAGAGGGTCACTGTGCAGAGGAAGACAATGGTGAACCACCTGTGATAGTATCTTGCCTTGAAAACTAAGTGTTTCGTACCCATGTAAATGCATCTGGTAGTTTGAAAAAAAACAGTAAAAAGGGTAAACAACCCACAGAAATTACCTAGAGAGACATTTGGTCTTTCAATCCCTCTTTCTTTAAGCAGATCCATTTTATTAACATCCTGTCCCATTTGTGGCTATCTCTCTTTTTAAAGAACTAGTCTTAGGCAGATTTTGCACATTAAAAATGCCCTGTTGTTGGCATGGGAATACCCCGGCACAATGGGGAGTTCCCCACAGCTCCTTGCGCTGCAGCGTGTCTGCCATGCTGTTGCCCTGGCGCCACCCCACAGCAGTGGCTTTGCTCCAGAACTTTCCAGAACCTCAAAAGTTGAGGACCTTTTAAAATGCCCCTCTGTTGCTCCAGTAGCTTCTGCTGCCATGAAAACTCGGCAATCTTATGAGGCCATTTTTCCTGCCTCGCTATTCTGGCCCACCCCTCCAATGAATGGGTGCCTTCCTCCACCCCTGTAGTGAAATAAAAAACACAGAGGGAGAAACCTTGCAAAACTTGCAAAATCTTTGGAAACCTTGCAGAGATGTGGCATGTGAAGGTGCTGCGAACAGGAGTATGGTGATTCCCTTGCACATGCAAGGAGTTTAGGTGGGGAGGGGGTGAGGGCACCGAATCCCAGCGCCTTTTTTGTGCAGAGACATTTAAAACTAAATTGGTGAGTTTGGGGAGTTGGGGTGGGGGGGGAGATTCAGCCCATCAGAACATGGGAAATGGAGATTGCCTGCACATGCGCAGAATACATCACCCAAGACCTCGCAGTGCAAGTGGTGAAGAGCTGGGGAGCAGTACAAACTCAACAGCAGGGTAAAAAGCGTGCGGCAGCTGCACTTCCAGATATACCATGGGGCATTTTTACTGTGCAAAATCAGCCTTAGAATCTAAACAGCACAAATGAAGTTGCAGCTTAAATTACACCACAGGTCTAAATTTAGTTTTACAATAAAGTCTAATTGTATTTTACATTGTCATTGGATATTATATCAATGTATTTTAATAATTTGTATATCAACAGTTGTCAGTTGCCATGAGCTGTGCTTAGGTGGGGAACGGGTGGGGTAGAAATTGAATAAAATAACAATAATAATTAGAGGAAGACATTTCCCTCACCTCTAACTTCTTACTGTAGTTTTCTTAGCATCCCTCCCCATAAAACAGGGTAGAGGAAATTTGGAGGGCAGGTCTGTAACAGAAGTAAAGAAGTGTCAAGAACCTTCTCCCCTCACAAATGGGGCATTGCTGTTGCACTGAAGGAACTCACTCTAGGATCAAATACATGGTTACAGAATAATATTATCTACGAAAAAATATCTAATCTTATTGCAAGCTGCCCAAATTTCAAGAGTGGGGATTGGGGCAGGTGGTATGGAAACCCATATGGCCACTGGACTGGCAGATATCTTTTTGTTTTGTTCCTCTCTATGGCAAAGTGTGGAGTAATTGTGTGGTGGGTTATATTTTTTGTCCACCTCACAGGGGGGTGAAGCACCTTTGCATGTGCACAGATGGAGTTTATTTACAGTTGCATTGATATTGCATTTGCAATCATATACAAAATAAAGAAAATCAGTACTATTGAGAGTTTTTTACCATATGCAGAGTGAAAATTACATTTTAGGTTAAATGTTGTGTCAACTCCTTCACAGCAAAGAGAAAAGAAAGGTTCCAGTCAGCACTGGGTCCTTCATAGTTCTACATTCCTCCAATAAAGACAGAAAGATTCATTCATTCAGAATTATTTTCACCTCCAGCTGAGAACATCTTGATTCATCCTGTGAAGCAATTTTAATTAATGTTCATTGATCATAGAGTAAGAGGAAGTAGCTCTGCAAGGAATCCTTTCTTTCCTGTCAAACCATACCTAATAAATTACTAACACATCAGACATCAAAACTCTGAAAACATCTTCTCTACTCTTTCAAAGAAAGATGAAAGGAGTATTTATAGTCTTATTCGTTTTTGACCCCTAAGCATAATTTTCCTCTTTCTTCTCTCTGCCCACTTTCTCTCTCATTGGAACATGAATAGTTGGTGTATTTTCTTTCCCCCAATGGAATATGGATAATGTATTGTTGAAGGCTTTCACGGCCAGAATCACTGGGGTGCTAGCCTACTCGGGTTGTAAGGTAACAGAGCTTTTAGTATTTTTTTCACTGATAGTTTCGCCTGCATCTGTGGCTGGCATCTTCAGAGGATCTCATTTACTACTATCAGATCCTCTGAAGATGCCAGCCACAGATGCAGGCAAAACGTCAGGAGAAAATGCTACTAGAATACAGCCATACAGCCCGGAAACCATACAACACCTAAGGAATATGGATAGTTGGTATTATTTTTGTTGTTGTATCACTCTAACTAGACATAGCCATCACCTTTTTTTCAAATATGAGAACTATTTGATCTCTTCATCTCTACGTTTATCTTGAAAAGATAAAAGATTTCTTGGCAGGGAATGTTGCTTTGATGTTATGCACCTTACTCATTGGCACAAAATAAACATGCTAGGCTAGCTAAGAATTAGGACATGGTTGGCCATATACCTCCTGTTTCACTCATCTGATCCTTCCACACTCTCTGCTTCCAGTGTTTTCCCCCTCCATAGACACAAGTTACAGAACATGTATTACAGCCTCCTATCCCTCTCTGCTAAGAGACAGGGAGCCATGCTGTTTTTTCTCAACAGGGTAGCACTAATGGTAGCTGATCCTTTTCTCCTTCCCAGCTAAACTCTCTTAAGTCTGGGAGATAGAAATAACTCAGCCCTTGGGCGGTCTCCTTTGCAATACTCTAACCCACAGTATGGACTTGTAATTCTCTCTCATAGAGAGAGAAATATTGAGAAATAACATAAACAAGGGTCTTGTGGCAACTTAGGATCAGACTGAATTTTATTCTAGCTCAAGCTTTCATGAATTTCTTTATATGGTGATGACTGTATCTCCGATTCCAGACATTTTAAGTTTGAAAATGAAGGGTGGAAGCAGATTTATAGTGGTTTCCTTGCTAATTAACATTTTGCTCATTGAAATTGTAGTAAATGCACTGAAGGACAGCACATGCTTTAAGTCAAAAGAATGGTTAAAATGAGCAATTATGGATTCCTGGAGAGCCACTGTTACTGAAGACTGAGAGTATGAAAATTTAGCATAGTGACAGTGGGGTTGCCAACTTCCAGGAGAGCTCCCAGAAATCCAGATGACAGAGATCAGTTCCCCTAGAGGAAACAGCTGTTTTGGAAAGGAGGCTCTGGCATTAGACCATGCTTTCCCTCCACAAACCCTGCCATTCCTTGACTCCATCCCTGCCTTGGTTCTATCCCCCCTCACCCAGGAATTCCCCATTCCAGAGTTAGCATGCATAAGTGAGAGAGCAAATGTTAGGGATGGGGGAGGGGACTGCCTAGAATCCCTCCTTCCCCCACACCAGTAACCACGTCCTGTGATTTTGTATTCCCAGTTTCTTGGCAGCCCTGGTTCCAAGTGACCTGACAGGGATATAAACACTCCCCCACCCATATACCATAAGCATATGTTGTTCTGTAATCTAATGAGCTGTTTCACGGTCAAGAGAATTATATGGTCAGGAGCCCATTTACCTAACGGATTATCTTTACCTAAGGGATCATCTTTCCTGATACATTCCCCAAAGAGCACTTGGATCCAGGAACAGTAATTTACTGCTGGTCCTGGGACCACAGAGAAGTTTAGTTAGTCTCAACCAGGGTCAGGGCTTTTTCAGCTTTGGCCCCAGTCTGATTAAATACTCTTTCTTGTGAGACCATTGCCTTGTGGGACCTTATGCAATACCACAGAAAGAGTTGTAAGACAGAGTTGTTCCCCCAGAGCTATGGTTGAGGGTTAGGGTTAGGGTTAGTACCATCTGGCCTCCCCCACACTTCTCTCTTGCCATTTTTCCATCTGGCTGTTACTGTGTTTATTCCACCCCTTACAGGATTGTTGCATCTTTGCCATCTATGATTTGCCATCTGTAAACAAAGTAGCTATAATGTATTGGAATTTATTTATTGGAATGTTTTAATTTTTAGATTACATATGCAAAAGATACACACACACACACACAAATAAATAAATAAAAAGACTGGAACAAATTTATTTCTCTCTCTTACAGTGCAGTTTCAGAAGGCAGAAACCTTTGTCTACCATGAATGTGCTTATTTAAAAGAATTCTTACAAGAATGTACCAGAAAGTAGCACATTGGTTGGGGGAAAGCAATGAAGCACATAGATTGCTTTCTTCAAATAAGTTGCCAAAGGTAGTTTAGCTTTTGTAAACTGGGAAATAGATTCCAGGACAATTGATACAGTTGAACCAATGTCTTAGATCAGCTCAGTGGAGTGTGACTGTCCTCCAGGGTTGCAAATGTCAACATAGTGAAAAAGTTTAGGCACTAGAGAAGTGAACTGTATTTAGATACCTGTAGGGATAGCAACAGTTTTGCAGCACTAGGTTCTTAATGCATACCTATCTCCCATTTGAGCACAAAATGAACTGCTGGGGCATTTTTCCTGCTGTCAACACTCTGGGAATGTATTAAAAGGCATACATGATGTAGTTCAGCAGACATAGCACCATTTTTTTTACAAATAAACTTTCTGAGACAAAACATTTAGTCATTTTCCATGGTACAACTGCATTTATTTAACAGGAGTTTGACAGTACCTAGAAAATACCAATCACGGCTCCATTGAGCACAGATCTGTTAGCCAAGTCAGTCTCATATTCTGGTGTGCCTTTACCAACTAAGGAATACCTGTCAGGAGGAGGATACAAAAAAAGATAATTATTGCAATTACAGGAGCTCCAAATAGCAGAAATGGCAGATGCTCACCCAATTTCTGGGAGTCAGGCCTTTTACACCAAGGAATAAACAATAGTGATACGTGCACAACACATTCTTCCAGAACTCTCCATCATCCCATAATCTATTTTTCTCTAGGTTTCAGTTCCTGTATCTTATAGGTTTGCTGCTAAGCAACATTCCCATAGTAATAACCTTCATATGGGAAATAAATAAATGCACTACTGTTCCATCCTAAAGTATCAAGCAAAAATGTATCTTTTCCTGCTTGCTTCCAGCATCGAAGCAGTCTATAACAGGGGTCTTCAACCTGCAGCTCTCCAGATGTCCATGGACTACAATTCCCATCAGCCCCTGTCAGTATGGCCAGCATGGATGGCTGGAGGTCAGAGGGCAGTGTGAGCGTGTTCCTCCAGCTGTTCAGAGCTGTGCAGGGAGGAGAGGTGAGTAAACAGAACAAACCCGAGGTGGCTCCATGCGGAGCCGCCTCTGCAGTTCATTGCAGCTTCGAGGCCACCCTCACGATACCGTGCGAGTGGTCCGGAGCCTCCACTGGCATTAATTATGCTGGTGGAGAGCCGTTTCTGCCACCGTGCAGAAACAGCCTTTGAGTTGGCTGCCAGGTTCTTCTGAATTGTAATTGCTCAACTCATTTTAACCATGATGGATACCAAACCAGTTCTGCTCTTGTAAGTCTTAAGCAAAACGATTTTGCATTGTAAATGAAAGCTACCTTCAGTATTGACTGACAGGGGAAAAAATAAACTGGAGATGAACAGAAACCTTGTAATCAAATATGATGATCCTTGATTAACACTGATAAAATGCAATTTATATCAGGGTAGCTTTCATTACAGCAGGGCATGACAGTCTGCAAACAGTAATGTTTTTTGTAATTTAGTATTCATGAAAACAAGATTGCAGTATTTAGAACGCATTGTGTCATAAACTTTGCAAGGCTGCAGTAAATTTCAGGGCCCTCCCCCCCCGCCCCGCCTGCTAAAGCTAAGCAATGTGCTGCTTTAATCTTCCTACTTTAATGGTGCGATAGCTTATGGTCTGTCATTGTTTCTAATACAAACTGTGTTGCAGGTGTTTCAGGAACGCAAAGGGGTGGGGGGGAAAAGTCTGAAATTTACTGCTTCTGAAATCCCACAGGCCTTCTGGGAATCCAACCCCTTTTCTTGTTAAATGAAAATTTTGTGAGGCATAAATGTGACAAAGAAGCAGTTTCAAATGTGCTTGTGAATATCTTTAATATAATTTTTCTTCAAATGCCCAAAGCATTTAAAGCCTCTATAGACTCTTCCTGATGGAATTCTAAAGTTGCTACCAGGGAAGTTTGTTTTCTTTCTTTTTCTCCCCCTCTCCCAACTTTCTCAATGCTCTTCTAAATGAACACTTAGTAATGGGAGCTGACACTTTCAAAAAAGTCTGTGATTTAGATCTTTCTCTGCTTTTTTCTAGTCAGGAACAGTGAAGAACTGAAATGAGAGATAGTCTTAAATCCCACCACAATAATTGGTATCACACATTCAACATTTTTAAAGAATGGTAACATAATAGTAACATATGATAATACTCACATGTATCTGATTAGATTCAGACAGCTTAATCTTGCCAAATTCTTCTCCTTATTACCTTACCCAATGACATGCAGGTTCCATGATTTCTAGAATTGTCCTTTCAGGTAATCAAAACAGGTTTCTTCACTCATTTTCACCAGTGGGAAAGCTAGTTGGATTCAAACTATCATACCATCATTAATAGGTGACAACCATGTAACATCTAAGGCCTGATTCAAATATTTATCTGTGTAACAATGCATTCTGGGTACTATAAGAGTAAGAGCATTCTTCTCTTTCATGGTGGGAGGCAGGGTGATTTGGTTTTACTGAATCACCACCTTACTTGGGAACAGATTGGCAGCCAGTGTAATTGCTGTGGTATCAGGGACATATGCTTCCAATAGCTGGCCCTGACCAACACTAGCTAGGGCTTCTGAACATTATCTAGGTGTGTTCTCAAATAGAGCACATAGCAATAGTCCAGTCTAGATGTTATTAAAGTGTGAATCACTGTGGCTAGATCTAACTGAACCAAGAACAGATGCAGTTGACCCAGTGGTGTAATGCCCATTGGGCAAAGTGCGCAGTTGCCCAGGGTGCCCCCTTGTGGTGGGTGCCCAAAATACAGGGCTCGTTTGTGGGTTTTTTTTGTATTTTAGTGGGTTTTCCATTTTTGGCCTGCAGGGGGTGCAGTTTTTAGAATAGCAGCACAAAAATTTCAGGGTTGTTTCAGGAGACTCTCCTAATGCTATCGCCTTGGTTTGGTGAGGTTTGGTTCAGGGAGTCCAAAGTTATGGACTCTCAAAGGGGGTGCCCCATCCCCCATTGTTTCCAATGGGAGCTAATAGGAGATGGGGCTACACTTTTGAGGGTCGATAACTTTGGACCCCCTGGACCAAACTTCACCAAACCTGGGAGGTAACATCAAGAGAGTTTCTTACTGATACTGTCCAGGTTTTGTGAAGTTTAGTCCAGGGGGTCCAAAGCTATGGACTTCCAAAGGGGGTGCCCCATCACCCATTGTTTCCAATTGGAGCTAATAGAAGATGGGGGCTACACCTTTGAGGGTCCATATCTTTGGACCCCCTGAACCAAACTTCACCAAACCTGAGTGGTATCATTAGTAGAGTCTTCTAAGGATACCCAGAAAGTTTGGTGCTGCTAGCTTAACAATTGCACCCCTGACAGCAGGCACCCTCCAAATTTCCCCAGATTTTGCTTTTAAATCCCCCCCTTTGGCATGGATTTAAAGGGATAATCTGAGTTTCCCCAGTTTAAACATTGAAAGTGATGCTGTTTCAGGGTGCGGGAGAATCAACCCCAAAATAGCATCACTTTCAATGTTGTTTAAACTGGGAACCCCAGATTCTCCCTTTAAGGTGGATTTAAAAGGAGAATTATGGGCTCCCTAGTTTAAACACCATTGAAAATTATGCTGTTTGGGGGTGGATTCCAGCATCACTTGTTTAAACTAGGGAACCCAGATTCTCCTTTTAAATTCACCTTAAAGGAAGAATTTGGGGTTCCCAGTTTAAATAACAGTGAAAGTAATGCTATTTCCCCCAATTGGGGGGACTGGATACAACACCATAAAATGTTTTCATAGCAGTAATAAAACATTTTGAAAGCATTTTGAAAAAAAATCAAAAATATTTCTGCTGTGTGGCATGGCCTATTGCTGTGTTCAGATCTGTGAGTTGGGGCATGTTCGATAATGTGATGGTGACTTTGAAACAACCTGGTGTAAAAAATCATTGCTTGGTCATGGTGGGGGAGGGCAGCTGCCCATGGGGTGGCACCAAACTCCAGTTTTCCAAGATACGCCACTGGGTGTAGCTACAAGGGGGCCAGGGGGTGCGCGTTGCAATGGGCACCTGCCGGGGAGGCATCAAACTCCGGTTTTGCCCAGGGCTCCAGTTTGCCTAGTTATGCCACTGAGATGACCCACCAGCTGGAGCTGGACCAATGCTTTCCAAACCACAACAGCCCTCAGGTTTTCTAAAGGGACATTTGCATCAAGCAGCACCTCCAAACCATTAACCTGGTTTTCAATAGGTAGTATACACCCAGGCAAGACAAGAGGGATAATCAACTAAAGTGACCAATGTATTTATTTTCTCCCTCCAATATGCACAATATGTCCCCTGAGAAATTTTGAGTTTCTGATCATACGTACTTACGTTTGCTAACTCCAGGTTGGGAAATTCCTGGAAATTTGGGGATGGATCATGGGAAGGATGGTGGCCTCAGTGGGGTATAATGAGAGTCTGTCCTCCAAAATGGCCATTTTCTTCATGTGAACTGATCTTTGTAGTCTGAAGATCAGTTGTAATTATTTTAGATCCCCCTTATCATAGCTGAATCGAGCCTATTGAGCAAGAATGGGGGGGGGAATCAAATCACTCAATTAAATATTTTTTATGTTTACTTCATTAACTGCTTTATACTCTGATTTCTTTCTTAATAACTTTGTCCAAAAATACCCTCATAGTTGACGGAGATCTTTGCTAAATTAATTTCATCCGTGCTTTAAACAACACAACACTCAACATTCATTTCCCAATTTAGCAAAATATCCTAGAACAAATGGGAAAAATGCCTCAACTGAATTCTTTAAGATCATAACTTCATGATTTGACTCTTCCTATAATATTAAGAGATGTAATGATGTATCATTTTAATCTGTTTGCCAAATGTTAATTGTTCTATGATATATTTAAAGAAGAACTGCTTTACAAAACCAAACTTCGTGCTCATAAAATCACAGAGCTTTACCTTAACAGTGTTCAAAACCCTGATGTCCAAGAACGGAACTACAAATTATACTAAATTCAACAACTTGCGAATATGCATCATATGACAATAATAGACGGATAAGATTCAACACTATGTGTAGTTATGGCTTCAGATGGAAGACGAGGACATTATTTTCAGGATTCCCTCAACAATTCTTCTAGGGTTGTTTTTTTTCTGAATGTAATGTATAATCAAAGTGATCAGGTTAGGAAAATGCTTTGGATTGGGGGAGAGAATGAAAAGTCTGCTTCCCAGCCAGATATTTAAAAACAACACCACCATCATTTTTTGTTCTCTCTGGCAAAACAAACTCAAACACATCTGCAAGATGGTTTTAAAATGCTTCAGTCTGAACATTTTTCTTTTTAAATTCCAGTAAAAAAAGATTGTGAGCTTTTAAACCCTTATCCCTTTCCAATCAGATGTTGAGATTTAGTATACTTATTTAGACTCTCCGTCCCTTTAAAGCAGTGGTTCTGAACCTTCCTAATGCCGCGATCCTTTAATACAGATGGAGAACACTGATGCAGAGAGGTGACACCTGTGAAAGGGTCATTTGACCCCCAAAGGGGTCACGACCCACAGGTTGAGAACCGCTGCTTTAAAGCCTTCAGCCCATGTTCATATATTTTAGTAACATTAGAGACTTTTAAAAAAACTCTTCTGTTGGTGGTATAAGGCTTTTATCTTGTTTCAAACCTTTCACTAGCTTGATGGTAAGAGAAAAGGTGCTAAATTTGTAACAAACAACTGTGCTGTCACTTAAATATCTTCTATATGGAATGGAAAGCAAGCCTGGGAGGTAATAATAATAATAATAAAATTGCCTGTATCAACATAGTGAATTCCACCCAACAGGAGGGCTTATTTTTCCCAATCAGTATCCCCTCACATATAAGATGGCAAACCTCTTTTGAAATGTTGAAGACATTAAAAAACAGTTTTTGAGAGGAATGCTCTGCTGGTCACAAAACTGAAATAAATAATTCCACTTGGCATGCTGGCAGAGCAGCTATTAATAACTATTGTAGTCCCTATTGTGCATAGATTCCTGACAGGAGTTAACAACATCAGTTGTATGCCCCCCAGCAATGAAACTGTGGTCAAAAATGATTATGCATATGAGGCAACAAGAGCAGCCACCAGCATCTTAGAACAGAGTTTATCTGTTTTTATCCCTGTATTTTTTTTAATGGCCCTCATGTTTTCACAGAAAAACAAATCAGCTGAAAACCTGAAGACAGTGTTGCTGACTTGGGCCTTATCTACATAGCTAAAATTGACTATTTAAAGTGACTTTCCTTTCCCTTGGACAATGTCATGGTGTCAGAATCTAAAGATGGGGTGGATAGTTCAGAAATTAATTTCCACACATTTGGAAAGCAATGAGGCTTTGTGAACCAAATATTCCCAGCACCTGTGCTTTGCCAAATTTAGCCATTTGATTAGCACCTTGAACAAGGCTCTTTTTCAAAAATGTAAGACCTCTGCATCCTTACGCTCTTTGCAAAGTTATCGATGGTGGATTCCACACAGCATATTCATAATGGGTTGCAGTCATTATAAATGAACCCATTTTCCTTTTCGGCATTCACATGTGCACTGTTCATCCATTCAGGCAGCAATAGGAGCCCATGGAAACAACCCAAGTTGCTTTTGTGCCTTTGCACGGAGATACTTCTCTCTCTTTTAAAAAATTTCCTGCAACACGTGGGTAGCTGCATTGACATACAGACATGAACCCTCACGGCCATGCCAATTGCCTGAATGGCTGTGCATGTTCAAAATACAAAAGAAACGAAAAAGAAAAAGAGACCATGCCTGCCTATGTCTGAATATTTTACAATATGATAGAAATTAATTTAAGTAATATCATACAAATTCATGAATATAATATAAATATACATCAAATATATATTAACAAGGATTGAAAAAATACTAGTAGCTAGATAAGAATCATATAAAGAATACACTAGATATACTAATATATGCAAGATTGGCTAATTAAAAGTCCCAAATATTTCAAGGCTAGGCATTCAATGTGTCTTCTAGAAGTTTGTTCATCATGATAAAATGGGCATAAGCCTCATTAAATAACAAAGACATAATAGCCAATTAAGTGTTTTAAATGTTTAAATAAACCTGCATGCACAGTAGATATGAAACTAACATTCTGTTCTGATCTTCCTTTTCCATGGAATGGCCAATAACAAGAACCAGGAACAAATCTCCAATATCATGTTCACTAGGATAATTACAAAAAGCTAATAAAATCAATCCCATTATTTACTTAACGAATGAAACAATCCAAACATATAAATTAACCTGGTCTTGATTTTATGCAAATGTTTTCTGATGTCAATCTGTCTGTAGGCACATCACCTGTGTATATACAAAACACAAAAGGTGAAGTCAGTCTCCAAATGACCATTAGCAACAAAGTACTGTAGAAAAGATGCATCAAAATACTTGTTCCGGATCTTTGATTTATGCTCGATTAATCTTAATTTAACCAGTCTGCAAGACATTGCAATATAAATTAAAGAATGACATCCAATTAAATAAGTACATTGCTTTGCTCTACAAGTAGTCAAGGTTCTTAAGCTCCATTTATTTTTAGATTGGGATATGTATATTCCGATTGTCCATCAATTGTATGCACATTGAACAATGACCACATTTCCTATGACTGGAAATAGGAGTAATTGTGCGTTCTGTGTGTAAGATGTCAGATCTCACTAAGGAGTCTCTTAAATTTGCTGTGTGCTAAAATGCAATCCTGGCTTACTCCCTACACCCGGAGATATCAGTAATCACATGTCAATGCTGTTGGATGACAGCGTTGATTTTATTTGCTAATGGGGTATAGTTCGTAGCAGAAGTTTACCAGTCAGAAGGAGTTTTAGGTGTTTGTCTCAAAGTTTGACTTCTATCAATGTGATTGGTCCTCTGCCAAGCACCTTTAAGACTATAAGAAGGATAATTCCTGTTAGCTTGATGTCACATCAACAGACTGCCCTCTCTATCAAAGTCCTCTTTAATTATAATAGTCAACTGTAGTGAGGTTGTTTTTAAAGGTGCCTTGGATGGAAGGACTGGCAATGTAATCTTGCCTACAGGTTTTAAATATAATTTATATAATTTTATATAATTTAATGGCCAAGGTCTTACACTGGGTTTTATAGACAGCAGTAGCGGCATCCAGTAAGTACCGAGTACACATTAATATGATGAATGCTACAAGCTGATGAACATGACTGTCTGCAGGGGGGCAAAAGCCACACTAACACCCAAAATGAAGATGATTTTAAATTATGCATATTTCCTCAAAGTGACACTGGGGCTTATTATGCATGGAACTCTTACCTCAGGACTCTTCAGTGAACAGTAGGCTTGTAACAGAGTCTCCTCATGTTTCTTTTTTAAAATTTTTTATTTATTTATTTATTTTATTCAATTTGGTATACCGCCCCATCCTCGAAGGGCATGTGAGGAGGCACTTACTCTTGGGAGTGCAGTTTTTTCTCTGGATAACTCTCCAGGGCCAGGTTTCCTTAACTTCTCCCATCAATGTATTCTTAAAGGCACAGATTTAAAGGCACTTATTCTTAAAGACACAGATCTCATTACATCCAGTAATCAAAATTGCTGGCTTAGCCTTTAAAATTATCAATATTTCTGTTCTGAAAATACCCCCCCCACACAAAAAAAAATGAAAGAGCAAAGCAATTCCCTGAACCACATGCTACCAGAAGAAGGGGACACTGCGCTATAGCCGACATCCCCCCTACACAAACATATTTCCTGCTGCTGCAGGAGGAAAGAGAGGTTTGTTATTTCCAAGTGCTCTGCGTTCTTATTATGTCAATATCTCAATATATCAACATGAGAAGATGGAACTCAGTATGTTTTGGCTCAGCCTATATGAGTGAGCTTCTTTTCTGTGAGTCGGCAGCATGAAAGTGGAGGGCGAGGGAGAAGGTGTGCAGAGTGACAGAGTGAGAAGGATGGAGCTAAGTAGACTGGCCGTGGGTGGAGGGAAGATGTCCAAGGCAAAGTTGTGCTCACTGGCAAATATGCTCTGGTGGCTAAGCAAAATTTAAATCATACTACAGAAAGCATACTGCAGAGAGAATGGAAAGTGGAAGCAGGGCTTGAGGAAATATGTCCATACAAGAAACCTTGCTGTGACGGACATTTCCCTCCATCACACAGCAGATGCCATGTGCATAACTTAAGTAAACTGAAGCAACCTTAAACACTGCTAGTGTGGGCTATTGGTTATTTACCAAACAGGACACCACTGAAGGAACAGACTGGAAACCCTGTTCAGATATCAGTTGTTTCAAATGTGGAGCAACATCTATGATCCAAACATGTTTTTTCTCTATCACTGTTATGTCTGGGGTGTTGTGTGCCAGGTGTCTGTCTGTCTGTATTCTAAAGTCCCAGAGTATTTTTGCTTCTTCATTTTCTGTGGTCTTCTCTGGCTTCTCTCCAGGTCTTGCTACAGGGCAGGCCGTACTTTTTGCAAAGGTTCCAGCCAGCATCTCATTGCTGTTAGCCAGCCTATTGTGACGCTCTGGAGATAGTCACCAGGGGTTTAACGGCCATTTTCTTACAACAGCAGATGCTGTGCTCCACGGTTTCATCACCCGCTCTGCAGAGACCGCACTTCGCGTCATTGTAGGACTCTTCTCGATTTGTGTCTTTGTATTGCATTTTGTCCGTAATGCTTGCTCCTCGGTAGCAAAAAATCAGGGCCTTCAGTTTCCTTCTTTATAGTTCCCCTTCTGAGCCACTCCCATGTTTGCTTGCTGTCAACCTTCCCTTCAATGTTCTTAAAGTGTTGCCCATGGAGTGGCTTGTTTAGTACCACCTGTTCCTTTCGTGTTTTAAACTGTTGGACTCCTATACTCTTTTTTGATTCTTTGGCTTTCAGCATCTCAGCCTCCTGTGGGCTTCTCTTTCAATGCTGGCTCTTGACTTTCTTGGGTGTACTCTTTCAGGCCTCTTTTCTCTTCCTCTACTGATTGCTTGATGTGGAGCAGTCCTCTTCCTCCTTCTGACCTTGCTAGGTAGAGTCTGTCTACATCACTTCTTGGATGCAGTGCTCAATTGATGGTTATAATTTTCCTTGTTTTTCTGTCCAGGATGTCCAATTCGGCTTGTGTCCAGTTAATTATGCCAGCAGTGTAGCGTACTACAGGCACCGCCCAAGTATTAATTGCCTTTCTTGTATTTCCTCCATTTAACTTTTATTTCAATTTTTTCTTACCCTTATTATTATTATTATTATTATTATTATTATTATTATTATTATTATTATTATTATTATTATTATTATTATTATTATTATTATTATTATTATTATTTAAATGTGTAAACCATCCTCTCCCTAGGGGCTCAGGACAGTGAACAACAGTTTTTTAAAACATACATTAAAACACAGTATAAAAAATGCCAACATACTCAATAAAAGCCATCCAGGAGTAAACCCCATTAAATAAAATAGGACTTACCTCCAGGGAATTGCTAGACCTGCTAAGGATCATTTTGTGTATTATTTTTATGGTCTGGTCACTGAGAACATGTTTAAGGTGGGTTCTCAGCTACTCTATTTGTAAAAACCAAATCATAACACTTTTTTTTCCCTTTAAATTGGAGAACTACAAGATAGGCTTGGGGCTTTCTGGCATTGCTGGTATCACATCTGCACACAGGTTGTGAATCATCCTTAGTTTTAAAACAAAGAATAAAACAACATAAAAAGAAAGGTACTCCAAACAAAGGTTGCCTTCTTTATTTTTACATTGTATCTCCCAATTTTTACACTTTGTCTCCAGGGGTTGCCGTCTTCATTTTTACATTGTATCTTCTTTTAATTTTGTAGATCTCTCTTGTACCTTCTTTACAACCTCATTTTACAAGAGAGATTGAAAGTTTCAGCACTGGCTGCCAAAAGCAGAAATAGTTTAGGATTTTTAATCCTATTTTTTTAAAAAATAATGGCCCCAGAATCAACTGGGCTGTAATTGTGACAGGGGGCAGGGCACATGGTGAGCTCCCTATACATTAGGCAGCACGTGGTTGCTCCAGCCTTCTTTGACGCCCCGAGCAAACTAAACGAGTGCTGGTTTGCTAGGCGGGGATCTAGGCTGAGAAGGGGTTGAGGTCTAGGTGTTGGTAGCAGTTGCTATTCAGGGGTTTGAGTTAACCCCTCACCCCTCCCTCCCCCTTCGTGTGTCTTGGTTTGGAAGAAGTGTTGGGAGTTGCATCGGTATCCTTCCCACTTTAACTGATATGGTGGGAATGGTTTGCTTGACCATGGTGGCGGGAAATCGCAACGGGGGCCGCTTAGCACACCAGGTGGTATGTGAGTTAGCTTTGGCGGGAATGGAGAGAGGAGTCTTGACCACGCGGCCTGGGAGAAGGGAAAATCAGCAATAGCAGAACACATGATAAACCAATCTGGGCACAAAATATTATTTGAAAACACAGAAATTCTGGACCACTCTGACAACACAGAGAAGCCATTGAAATTCACAGGCACATGAACAATTTCAACAGAAAGGAAGAAACCATGAAAATGAACAAAATTTGGCTACCAGTACTGAAAAACACTAGAATCAAGACAGTGACTAATGAACACTACCCAGACAAAGGATGTCTCCAGGCAATAAGCAGTCAAAGGGCTAGTGAACACCACCCAGAACACCACCCACCACTCTAGGTAGTATGCAATCAAAGGGATCAAAAGGCCAGGCTTAGCAGGGTACTACAATGAAGATGCCCTCACTAATTGATTATGCTATCTTCATGGTTACTCACATGCTAAATGGGTGGATCTTACCCAACACATGCAAATCAGGCTTGCTAATTGCACTTGTTAACAGGCAAATGGTTCTTTCTTCCACCCTGGACATTCCACAGGTATATATACTCCACTTGCTTTACTACCATCAGATCCTCTGAAGATACCAGCTATAGATGCAGGCAAAATGTCAGGAGAAAATGCTACCAGAACACAGCCATACAGCCCAGAAATTACACAACACCACGGTTGACCAAATGTATAATAACATTTTACATAAATAATAAGCTTTTGACTATACATTGATTTACACAAACATAGATGTTCTATTGGCCAGCTATGGTTATATGGATGATCACTGTTCTCATAGGCATCCTCCCTCTTTTCATTTTGTGGCTCAACTGAATTAAAGGCAAGCCATGTGTTGAAAATGCTGGGGGGAAGAATTAGAACTAATAAAAGGAAACACTTCTTCACGCAACGTGTGATTGGTGTTTGGAATATGCTGCCACAGGAGGTGGTGATGGCCACTAACCTGGATAGCTTTAAAAGGGGCTTGGACAGATTTATGGAGGAGAAGTCAATTTATGGCTACCAATCTTGATCCTCTTTGATCTGAGATTGCAAATGCCTTAACAGTCCAGGTGCTCAGGAGCAACAGCCGCAGAAGGCCATTGCTTTCACATCCTACATGTGAACTCCCAAAGGCACCTGGTGGGCCACTGCGAGTAGCAGAGAGCTGGACTAGATGGACTCTGGTCTGATCCAGCTGGCTTGTTCTTATGTTCTTATGTTCTTATGTGTTAGTGATAGAGCATCTGTTTTGAGGGCAGAAGGGGACAATGCAATCAATCCTAGAGAGTTACTCTAGTCTAAGTCCACTGATGTTCTATTTAATGAATCAGGCCAATATTGTGCAGGTCATATGTATAATGAAGCTTTGCCAGCAGCCTACCAGTGTAAAAGTACTTGAGATAGATCAAGAGTTTGCTTGGAGGTGGGAGAAGAAACAAGAGGCAGAATAACAGGCATTTACAATCAGACTGTGGCATATTAAGTAAATTAAGTAGACTAAGTAGGGTTTCTACAATTCTATTTATAGAGGGGGGGAACAGTTTTTTTTCATTTTGTTTGAATGCAGTCTGACTGTGTGAGCACCACAGATTTTTCCACATGAACCAACCTCCTGTTTGGGCAGTAACCAGAAAGTTAAAATTATCCAAGCTCCATCAGATCACATTTGAGACACTCATAATAAAGTTGTTCCTTTCATGTGAAGAGTTTCCTTGTCAATGCCAGCCACAACTAGGAGCACCGAAAAGTAACAACTGTGTCTAACTTCTGATCAAATGTGTTTCAAAATTCATTGAAGGAATCCTTTCCTTATTCCTCAGAGCTCCAAGAGTCACTTCTCAGCTAAAGTGATCATTCTTCATTTTGAAACATTTTTATCTTAATAATTCTACAAAGAAGACCATCTAAAATAGGGCCCCTGTGCTTGCATTGTCATGGGAACATCTTTCTATTAAGACTGTGTCCTTTAGCAAAACTCCCATTTGCTATTGTTCTTCAGAAACTTCAGTTGCAGATACTGACAATGCAAAGAAAGACGAACCAGAAGTGGGCTTTCTTTTAATGTTCTCAGAGCAAGAGAAGGAAACTTCAAATGAACAAAACCTTCCTTTCACTCTGCTTCTGTTTGTTCTCTGCCACTGAGCAGAGATGGAGAAGACTGCTTCTAAAACACTGGGTGCAAGGAGGTTTTAAAATATGCACCAGAGAAGCTTGCTAAGTCAAAGGTGTAACTACTTGGTCTAGGCAACCAGATCACAGCCTCAACATATGCCATTCAAATGCATGTTTAGCAAAAAGAAAGCAAGTTCTTTGTCTGCCGAATAATTATCCTATCCAAAGACACTTACAGCTGATTACATCCCACAGTACAATTTGAACCACTGGGTAATTCCAGAAAGAAAAGTGGAAAAAAAACCCTGCCTTGCCTGATTATGTTTTCAAATACCCACACATCTTCCAGGATCTGTGTGTTATTAACTAAATTGCATGCTTTAAAAATATACTTTCCAAAGATTCTATACTACCTACCATCTAGCAGGTGAAGAGATAAGCCTGCATAAATGCTTATAAAATTTTCTCTTATCTACTCAATTCCATCATTTCATTGAAATGAGCCAAACCTACATGTAGCATTAAAATACAATTGCTTTTGTCTAGAGACCCAGAAGTATGCAAATCTCTCTTCTTTCTATCTTGAAGACACTGGTTGGGGGGAGTGCTTTCTTCTTATGTTCACTCATGTTACACGGTATCTGCATACATGCCATTTGTTGGGTTTATGTAGGGTTGAATGAAGAATTGGACTACTTCAAATCTTCATGCACACTCCCTGAATTTGCACCAAGGGAAAAATTATGGCTCTACAAAAACCACATGGATTAGAAACATTTATATGATGTCTCTCATTTTTTTGCATAATTCATCAAGCATTTTTAACTATTTTGCATTATTTTCACAAAGGCCCTTTCCGCACGGGCCAATAACGATGCCCTGGGGACGGCAAAAACGCCGTCCCCAGGGAGCCGTTCGCATAAATCGCAGCAGCCAAATCGCAGCAGCACCAACCTGGCTCCCTTCTCCCTCCCCCAGGGCGGCCTCAGGCTGCCTCCAAAAACCTCCCTCCCGGAGGGAGGTTTTTGGAATACAGTGCATTCTTGGCGGCGCGGTGCGAACGGCATCGCCGAGAATGCACTGTTGTCCCCGTCCTTCCCCACTCACCTCATTACCGTAATTGCCCTGCTGGCCTCCGAAGGCCCTCCCTCGCTGGCCTCCGACCCCTGGAGGTCGGAGGCAGCGTGGGCGGGTCTACGGAGGCCAGCAGGGCGACAACGGCGACAAGGTGAGTGGGGAAGGACGGGGAAGAGGCGGGTCGGCAGGGCGACAGCACTGTGCAGCGCAGTTTTCCCAGCCGGTTCTGGGACTGTCCATGTGGACGGTCCCAGCGTCGTCGGGTCGGCGTTCAGTGCGGAAAGGGCCAAAATGACTCCTGTAGTGATTCCACCCCCAATGGGTTGGATCCAACCAGCTTTTCCTCTAGTGAATATGAGATTATGAGTCTTCTCTGACACCCCAAAAGGCTATACTGGGGATCATGGGAGCTGAATGGACAAAATCCACATGAGGTGTGGGTTGTAGTAAGGAAGAGAATTGAGTGAGATTGATCAAAAACATTGCTGGATCCACTTCACTGATTGTATACTATTCAGTACCAGTTAGAATCTCAACTGAAATCCTGAATTTTTTTTTCCTGACCTGCAATCTACCCAGTTCCCCAAGTACATAAATTAAATGTTTATACTCTCCTGAGACTCTGGAGATTGTCTCCCTGGATGCCTGTTGCATCTTGAGCAATCACTGCTCCATTGATGAAGGCCAACTTGCAAAGATTACCTCAACGTGCAAGTCAAGAGGTCATTCCAGGATCTACCTTGGAACCTAAATTGGACTGCATAATCCATTCTGCACTTTCCACTCTACTCCAGAAGTTCTGGCAGACCAGTATTAGTTTATACGGACTTGTCCCCAAACATTTTGGGTTGGAATGCAGTAATTCAATCTCTCCTTTCATAGAAAATATGTATTATAAGAATTGTCAAGAAGATTAATGAGATTTATACACACTATGTTGGATCCAACCAACTTTTCTGCTACAGAAAAAGAAAGGAGGGGTCCCCTTTAGCCCACCTAAAAAAAAGTGCTAGGGAAAATAGGGCAAAAGACAAGTGGAATGGGGGCTGTAGAAAGGAGGGGAATTGGAGGTTGAGTGGAAAAGCAGATTGGATCCAACCCAGTGATTGAACTCATCTTCTTTCATAATCATCCTCAGATTAACCAAATGGAGTGCTGCTCTTCCAGTACATAACTAGTGCTTCTGTGAACTTGAGGAACCTAACAGTACACCCGGTTTCATAATGTGAAGTATCACTGAAGCCCCCACCTAAGTTCCCTGCTCTTCCTGTTTTGTAATAGGGGTAGAAGTCAGCCAAACCCAGTTCTGTGGGACAGATGATGGATGACAAGCATTAAGGGATCCTGGAAAGGTTATTTTCCACTCTGCACTGGATGACTCAGTTGATGATGCAGCAGGTCAGAGGAGCATGGAGGGGGGGAGAATCTTCCTAGGTGGATAGGTTTATTACCTTTCTCAACTCACTTTATCCTTTGGCAATGTGCAAACCAGTGAAAGCTGGGAGAAATTTAAGGGGTCTCAATTCCAAGATAACCAATAGTGTGAATTAATTAATGCTTTAGTGAATTAATTAGCCTTTGATAATAGACCACGTTGAACTGCGAATTCATTAAACAGTGAAACTCTGGGGTATATATTTGACACACATACTGCCCCCCCATTAGTCTTTATTGATTATTCCTTGCAAAATACCTCCAGGATTTTGTGTAAATCACTGTCTCTCAACCTTACTTGCCTTGTGGCACTGTTGTGAGAATCATAAAGTTCAGTCACTATGGAAGAATAGAATAATATAATTATGGTACATATCTATAGCAGGTACACTTTGATTCTTACCCTTTCCTTAAAGAGATCAGGGTGGTGAACACAATTATCTCCCCTGAATTTTATCTTCACTGCAACAGTGCAAGCAAGGTTAGGCTGTGAAAGAATGACTGACTCAAATTCATTTATTGAACTTCAGGGAAGAGTGGAGATTTGAACCTGATCTTGCCAGACTTTTGTCTGGCACTCCACCACCTCACTAATATATATTTAAATATATTTTGCTGTGCCCCCACCCCCCACCCCCAGGGGTGATGCTAATAACATTTGAAATGGAAATGACAGGAACACAAATCCTTCCCTTACAGTCTAGGTTGTTAGGCCAAGCATGGCAACCGGCAGGAAAAACATGGAAGGCTGGGGGTGAGATGCCAGCTGTGCTTTGATATTACATCTGGGGAAAACCTGGAAGTGATGTAGAGTAGCTCAAGGAATCACCAGAATCTCTATGGTAACATCATAGAATAAATTATAGAGTAAAACCATAGATATTTTAGAAATTCCTAGAGCTATTCCATATAATTTCTGGGTTTCCCCCCAAAAGTGATACATTGTGATGCAGCTGATATCCTCCACAGCAGAGACCTAACACCTTTCCACAATCTTTCCACAATCTTTCCACAATCTTTCCACAATCTTTCCACAGCTAATCCCTTGTAATGTGAATGCAGGCCACTTCAAATGTCCTAGACTCATACATGCTCTCAAATCAAATCAAATCAAATCAAATCAAATACCTTTAATGGCATATAAATAGAACAAAAATATAATATCACAACCTTCCTGTTAACACAGTTTAGAACAATTTAAGATTACACCGTTTAAAAATTTGGCCACAGCTTCCAGCACCTTACAGCAATGACTGTTTAAAAGAAATATAACCTTCCATTTATCAGTTGTATGACATATAGTAGTCCTAATTATTTATGTAGCTTTGGCCCCAATTCACAGTTCATACACAGATCCACTCAACCAAGTAGAGGGAAGCTGAAATAAATGTACAGGTAAGGAAGGCCAATGTTCAGGATTTGCTCCTAAAGCGCTGTTCTATGTACAAATCCAAAAACCTGGTGACTGCATCGTTTGCATCACTACTGGAGCTGTCCAACAGAAAAGTAATCTTTTGCAAGTCAGATGCATACTCTTTTTTGAATAGCAGAGGTGACAGGTATTTGACTCTGGGTCCTGTGTAAAGTGGACAATAAAGTAAGATATGATCTATAGAGTCTACACAGTTCCCGTTGCATATGGTGCATTAGCCTTTGGTGGTAAGGGTTTTAGGAGTAGAATCTCCCGTTGATCACGGCTGATGGAAGGGCATTGCAACGGGACTGCAACATCATTGCTCTATGGCGGAGCCTGGGCACTTGGCGATTATCTGGTGCAGATGCACAGAGCCCTCCCCGTTACCAGTGTAGGAAATTGATACCCAGAGCTAAAGGAGAGCAAGTCCTGGCGAGCCTTTTCTGAGTAGGATCTGATGTTCCTGGTCAAACAGCCTTCTCCCTCAGAAGCTGGAAAAGTCCTCTTTGGATGGTAACATGGGCCAGATTGAATGTCCAAGGAGATAGCCTGAATTTTGTTGAATTTTTTGTTTCTATGAAATTGCCCCACCATTCCGGAGTGCGACAAAGAAGTCTTGAGGGCTTTATACTGAAACAATAGCGAGGCTGCATGAAGTGGATTTGACAGAACAGATGCGCAGCCAATATTTGAGCGTGGCAAGCCATGCTCTTGTCTCCTAAGAGATTGTTGCCCAGTTTGCTTATGGAGGCACAGGGTGGCATGTATAGGCACGCAGTGAGAGCAATGCCCAAAAGTTTTTTTCCAACCGTAAAAAGCGAGGATTTCGTACTAGCTCAGGCTGTGAGTAGGACCAGGAGCCTATCCAATAAAGAGTGGGACTCCAGAAGTATAATGGCAATTGCTGGAGCCACAGCTTGGTGTTAAAGACTTTTAATGCTGCAGGCACAAAATTGGATGGCCCCTTTGTTACTTAGAAAAAGCGTAAGATTGCTGATACACTGACCATGGTGGAGTTTGTAACAGCATGTAGTCTCTGTGGGCTAGCCTCCAACCCCCCTCTATATAAATGGAGGTGCCACTCCCTGAAATATTTTAAAGCATTTGGACTATGTTCCGATTCAGGATTTGCCTTCCTAGCATCCAACGGGATGGCTGGGGTGCCAAGATTTTGCAAACACTACAACCTTCGATTTTTTTTTGAGAGTTGAGTGTCAAGCCATTGATTGTTACAGTATCCGCTGTGCAAGGTTGCTAGGAGTCGCTTCATGCCAGATTTTTTTGGTAGTACGACAGCAAAACTGGCGTCTGTCGCGGCATATATAGCAATAGGGGGATTGGATGTAAATATCTGCATCTAGGTTTGGGCAGTGTAATGAATTTACAGATTTAAGTTTACCGCTGGAGAATCATTTAAATAAAAGATTAGAAAAAAAGAACTGGTGCAAGGACACAGCCTTGTTTTACTCCCCCCTTGGAGATAGATATTTTTTTAAGAGTGTAAGCTGCATCCCTCACCTGGGATTGCATTTAACTTGGACGAGACTGTGTTCTTGATGTAACACCTTGCGATTCCAGGGGAGATCAATCTATTCTTCTACACCCATTTTTTCCAGAGTTTAGCCCATAGAAACTTATCTCTTGCAGGGACAGAATCAAAGGCCCCCTTGATGTCCAGGAATGCTGCATACAATGGCGCTTTTGGATTTTGTTTACAGGTTTTGGGTTATTAGTTGGTTAATATTAGCCATTTAATGCGTGGTCCGAAGGAGTAGATTTACGCTTTGCGAGAAGCCACTATCTGCTTTCCGGGTCCTAGAACTCCGCATTTGAGACGCACCCAATTGTTTCAATCTGGTTAGTAAGAATTCTAGTGCATAAATTTTTTCCCCGGTATTGATACATTAGACTAATTGGCCTGTAGTTTTCTGGAACTACGAAGATGGTCCTACCTTTTTGAAAAATTAGGACTGTATTATAGCCTTTTGTTATCCAGGGCCTCTGGGATTAAGCCAGTTTTATTGATTGTTGTAAAAGGGAGGCCAAGAGTGGGAATGGGCCCACCAATCCACGTTCTTTTTAAATATCTCAGGTGGTAATAAGACATCGGGGCCTGGCGCCTTACCTGGCTTAAGTTGTTTAATCATAGACTCTACTTCCTGTTGGGGTGACTGTTAGGCCAGTCCATGGGAATATCAGGAGATGCTTGGGACTCTGAGTTTGTGAGTAACAGGCCATACTCTTCCAGCACTAAAAAAGTGTTCTCCTTATATGAATGCTAACAGTTACCAGGCCTCGAATTGGGATGCCAGCCGGACAAAATTATTGTGTTATTAATCCTAGAGCTACTGGACACTCATTTTCCAAGAAAGAATCTGGTGTCAAGAGTCTTGGAATTCACAGGTGGCCTGGAATGAGGTTTTCCCACTCTTGCATTGATAATGGACATTTTTAATGTCAGCTTTAGACGCTGGCTAAGCCGTTCGCTTTTAATTGAAAAAAAATATGTATCGGGAATAGAGAGGCTCATTATTAGCTCCTCTGCCATGAATACAGGGCTCCTGAAGTTCATTTGTTGTTTCAGATGTTGATTACATTCCTGGTCAAAGAGGCATCTGCCTGGGGGTCTTTTTACTTTCTTTATTGATGGATGATGTTAACTGTAATAGCGATAAGGCATTAATGTGCTGTACCAACTCTTCATATAGGGCTCAGCCAATGGAGATCCGGAGACTCATTTCCTTTGTATTATTTTGGGAGTGTATTTTCCTCCGAGAAGGTTTTGGCTCAGTCGTTCATTAATTCCTGAGCTTTGCTTCTCTGCTCTTTTGGGGGGAGACCAGTTGGATTTTTTTTAAAATTATGGGGGAGCCAAAGCTCTTTATTCTTTCTTTGAGTGGCAAAAGATGATGATCCTCGGCCCAGAGGCTAATTTCCAAGGAGAGCGGAAGATGGTCCACTAGCACTATGATGAGTCCAATATGGGAAGTCTTTTACACCTGCAAAGAGGTCAGGGGAAACTATAACATAGTCTATCACACTACAATAACCTCTGCTAACTGAGGAGGAAGAGTATATTCTCCTCCTGAATGTTTTAAGAATTTGCAGAAGGCCGTTCAAATATATATCTGTATCACAAGAAAATCCATGTTTGACCAGTCTCCTTGCCTGGAAGTGCGATTAACTCTAGATTATCCTTCTCGAAAGTACCTCGGTTGAGAGAAATACCAAAGGTAACTCTCTTCAAAGCATCTAAACCCAATTCTGTAATGGCAGAACTCAATTGTGCGTACTGCTCCCACTCTAGCATTGAAGTCACCTGCCCAGGAGAAATATAATTAGAGGAGGGAGCTTTTGTTTTATTTTTTAACTATATAATCCATCAGTTGCAGCCACCTTGTAATCCTGCATTTCCCGGTCAGTACTGGGGTGGGGCAAATAAAGCATTTAACTATTACAAGAGGTATAAGCTCCCCATGATAATAAAAAGGCCTGGGCCATATTCTCGAACATTTGGGAGCTTGAAATGTGACTCTAATATCGAGGCGGGAATCCAAGAAAGAGAGGCCAGCCCTCCTAAGTTTCTCCTTGGTTTTAGGTTTTCTTCTATGGGCTTGGTATGCATGTATAACAGTATAGCCCTCCTAACTGGGGCTTAGATAGCCAGAACCAAGGACTCCTTTGAATTAAGATGAGGTTGAATCCTTTAAGGTAATTAGTAACTTCGTTATTTTTTTAGCCTTGGACCCCCATCCATAGCACCAGTGTTCCATGAAAGGATCTCTTTTGATATTAGGGAAATGGGTGAGTTTGAGGAAGGTCACAAGAAGCGTCAATCCATTTCCACTAGGAGAGTCAAAGAAGAATTGGTTGAGACATACTCTATCATATGGACACTACTATTCACCCTCTTTCCCAAGAAGGAACCTGTTTTCCACGGATCTTGGTACATTCTGCCCTTACCAAGCTCTTTACTTCCTACCCCCCCCTCCACCACTGAGGTGAGTAGATAGGAGCCTTCTTGTAGTGGCCAGCACTTCCTCAAAGTTGGAAACAGTTTCACGGGGGGGTTCTAGTCTGCTTAAGTTCCAACTGGACGTTCCTGTGTGCCCACGCATTTTCCACTTTCCAGTTGGACAGCAATTAGTAACTCAGAATAGGGTGCAATTCCACTTCAATATCTGCTGAGTTCTCTTTTGTGTTCTTTTCCTTGGCCCAAGTCGGTTTACAGGGGGGACAAGCTCCTGGCAGGAGAAAGCAAGCTCCTGGCATTGGCACCAACTTCATCCAGGTCAAACTGTGGGCTACATTTCTAAATCTGACCTGATTGGTGGAGCAATGTTAAAGTGCCAGATTTTAGTCCCAAAGCTCCTTCTAAGGGGAGATGGAGCTGGAGTGGCCTCCTTGTGCTCAGCTTCTCGAAGAAGAGTTAATATTACAGATGACAGATAGGACTGGAATGACAGCTCTGCTTGGAATCTGGTTCTGCTTTTATGCTACCATCCCAGTCTGTTGGTTTCCCACGCTCTTTGTCGAGCTTGGAGTGTGAAGAGTGGAGTTCCCTGAAGTCGTTTACTTGAGATGCGATAAATGGCAAAAGGTTTCCAAGGTCATCAAGTTTGGAGAGATTTTGCAGTCTGCATCTGGCTTGTCTCTCAGGTCCAGGAAGGAAGACAATCAGGAGGGGTCGAAAAAAAAACTTTTATTGGAAGGCAAATGGAGATGGAAGAAGTGACTTTCTTCCCAGGTCTTGGAAAACGCGGAAGTTGGATATATCCCCTTAGGAGGCAAGAAACTCCCTTGTTTCGTGTAGTAAATAGACTGGGATTGTTGATGTTTTAAAAAGACAGTTATCACCCTTTGGTTGTGTCTGCTGGTTGTTTTAAAGTTTCCCACCTTGGAGGACATGTTTAGAGTCCTCAATCCACCTTCCTTCAACAATGATCGAAGATGGCTGAGGAACTTGAGAATCCTGGAATGTTGTCCAGGTTGGTGGCGGAATCCTTTTGAAATCTGTGAATCATCAGACAGATTTTGTCTTCTGATAGAAGGGATAATTTACAGCTTGGCTCCTTGCTTTCTGGCCATATGCAGGGGACTCTATGGATGGAGAATAGGAGGGAGCTACGGAGAGAGAGTTTGTTCATTTTTAGAGTTCAAGAAGTCTGCAGGTTCCCCATAGACATGCCTCCAAGTGTTTCCAGCAATCAGCTTGCACACAGGGCTGGATGATTCCCAGCAAAGAGTCCACAGGCTGCCCCTCTCCCCTTCTTGTGAGTATCTACATGGTAGGGCAACTCATTTTTCTCTCCAAAAGCCTCATTTTGCACCATTTGTGCTCTTTAGCTTAGGAGCAGTTGTTCACTGCCTCTTCAGTTACTTCCTCATCTGGTGGAGAGGATGGCAGCACGTCAGTTGACAAAACAGAAACCACCGATTGGAGAGCGGCACCTGGGTTAGAAGGAAATCCCTCCATTCTAGTTTGTTTTAGCTGTCGGGGAGTGTAAGTTCCTGTAAAAGGCTCTCTCCCACGTTTCCTATGCGCCATTCCGTAATTAGATGTGGCTAAAAAAGGAAAAAGCTGTCTTCTCTCTCTCCTTCTGAGATTAAAAGCTCATTAATACCTCAAAGGTTCAACAAAACAATAAAACACCACTTCAGCAAGGCAGTAAAACACCGAATCCGTGAATGATTCCAGGGCTCTCTTCCACAGCCAGCAGGTCAGTGCCCTTATCTTACTGTATTAAAACACCTCTGTGTGGGCGTGGTGGCTGGGGGAAGCCGTGGAGAGATAACTCTCCTAAAATTCCTTTTGTATATATATAAACACAAGTCCGTGAGTAAAATATCAAGAGCACTGGCCTTGAGAGATTATTTCAAGCTGTTTCTGGCTTCTTTTAGCCCCGTGGAATTGATTACTATATAAAGGCTTTAAAATCCGGAGAGAGAAAAGTAACGGGTGTTTACTCACTCAAGGCGCCATCTTATGGAATTTCATCCTTTGCAATACATGCTCTCCAATGGGAGCTCTAAAGCCCTTATTTCCCTTCCATCTTCTGAGCATCCCATCCCATTTCATCCCATCTACTTCCTTTCCCCAAAATTGATATTGGGCAGGTGCCTTCTGAACTGTGGAACTATATTGTCCAGGAGTCTAGGCACTTGGGTGTGGAGACAGAGATGGAAAATTTTGCCACTGCCACTGATGCACATGAGATAGGTTTATAAGCAAGGAACGTGTGAGGATGTATCAAGGTGTTGTGAGGAGGGTTGATTGGATGATTTAATGCTAGTTTTTGTGAGAGTTCTTTGCGAGCACTCAAGGGAAATGTCAGGCTAAAAGTAAATCTAGGAGCAAGCATGTGTCAATCAAGGTGCACTGCAGGGAGGTTGACCATGACCGGTTCCAATGAATAAAAGAATAAAAGAAAATAAAGTAATGGCTTTTACTGGACCGACTACTGCTATTCGACAATGAACATGCTTTTGCTCCTTGCCGAGTTTTTCTCTGACTCGAATCGCAAGATCTCTACCTTTGGTTCTTGATGATGAACCTGATACACAGCAGACAGAGAACACAGAATCCCCCCCCCCCAACCTTAGTGAACTGAAAGTGAGAGGAGTTTCTTCTTACCCAAAGCTTGGGGTTATGGCTGGTTGAAAGTTTCACTTTCAAACTTACAAAATAAAGTAGTTGAATGGGTGGAAGAGAGTCGGTCACATTCCCCTGACTTGCTTTTATGGTGCAGTCAGTTAGGTGAACTGTACTTGACCTCTCTCCAAGGAAATCTTTCACTCGCTTGCTCCGATTATCTTCAGATATTCTTCAGTTCAGCTTGGCTTATAACATCTTCTAATGCCTTTTCTATTTTTGCTGTTAGTCATAAGTATGTGGTCCATGACATATGGTCCTGTGGGTTCCTTCTACCTGAAGTTAAGTTTCAAACTTGTAAACAGCAGTGTCCTAAAAGAGATGGCTTCTCTCTTTGTCTCTCCAGAGTCTACTGTGATGCTGGTTTTCAATGTAGTGTGTCTCTGTATTGTGCTTCAGCAAGGAAGCCACAGTGCTCTGGGGATACAGGGGATCTAACACAAGGAATTTTGAGTGATTATAATTCAGGGCATTACTAAGACTATGTAACCCAACAGCCAGTCAGGGACTTAAAGGCTGATTCCGCACGGGTCAAAAACAGCAGTGTGAAAATGGTGTGAAAACAGTATAAACCCTTTTACACCATTTTAAACCCTTTTACACCAATTTCACACTGTTTTCACACTGCTGTTTTTGGCCCATGTGGAATCAGACAAAGAGTACGTGGTTGGGGCTTACATGGAGTCAACCAAAAAAAAAAAAGAATATCTTTCATGGGCAGTCCAAGATTGCAACTTTATATTGTATCTTTTCTTAGCCACATAAGGGTTACTTTTACATGAATCTTCAGGTTAATTTAAAAAAAAACTGTTAAATACCTGTTGGAAAGCACAAAGTTTTCAGCAGTTTCTTTTCAGCACTGGTGTATGTTAGTTTTCAGCATAACACAAAGCTCAAAGATTGAGGCTATGATTTTGCTTTGCTCACTGGCGGTAGGAAAACCTCTCTGGTGTTCTCATGTCCCCCACCTGCATTCAATAGGATGGTGAGAAAAAAATGGGAAGGAACAGCATTAGTTTCCCACCTTTACCGGACACACTGTAAGTCTCTTTAGCCTAAGGGAGAAAAAAATCAGCTCAGAGGCATAGGAACGTAACATAGAGGCAGTTATGCAGGATCAGATCAGTCCATCTAGTCCAGAATCCTGTTTCCATCAATGGCCAGTCAAATGCAATACAGAAACCAACAACTAACAAACTAATTCCATTCCACCATCTTAAAGTGTGTGTGTTGGGGAGAGGGTGATGTAATAGTGGTTCAGAGTTGACAGGGGCTTCTTAAATATATCTCCCAGCCTTCCTCTGACTGACCCAGGTCTAGTCTCAGTCCTGTCCTGAAGAACCTTATCCTGTATTCTTCAGAGATGTAAAAACAACAGCCCTCGTGAAATGCCTGGCCTGGGCAAGAAATGAACTCACCTGCACATTTAATGATATTCAGTCAATTAATCAGTCACCAAAAAGTTGGTCTCTAGAGCAGCAGGACCAAGGTGGATAAAACATCAATGCAGATTGGATGCTGTAGTGAGGAGGGAGATGAGAAAAAAATGGGTACCATAATCTCAGAAATCAGGAACTGTAAGAGACTGCTGGGAAGGGGGGGAGGTACAGAAAAAAAACATTTCACATTCAGCAGCATCGACTGCTGACAGGTCTCAGGATCCACTTCAGGATTATTCATATTGCAAAGCATAAATACTTTCTCAATATCCTATCACATTGTTTTCAAATAATTGGGCTTCTAAGCTGCTATTAAGTTCTGGTGGTATTATACAATTCTTTTTTCCAAATATAATTATTTTACAAGGCAAAGTTTGCTTTGGTAATGAATAATTATGCATGTACATTTTCTCCTCAGTCTTATGCAAGCAATAGAAAATACTTTAGATTTATTTTCCATTTCATACAGTGAATCATACTCTTCCCTTGTTCTCTTGCTGGAAATGATGGGAGTTCAAAATGTTATTTCAAACCCAACCACTTTCTAGGGCTGTCTGTAAATGATTTGAATTTTGCAACCGAGGTTATCAAACACACTAGCAGAAAATTAAGAGTGATTTTGGAGAGCGCTGGAGACAGAAATCTTACTCATAATCTCTAAGGAAACTGTGAACTATTTGAAACTAACAGCTTTCAGTGAGAAGTTTTCAAATTGTTTGTGGGAAATCATTAAAACTGCGAAATACTTGGGGAAAACCCCCCTTCATTTGGCAGACATGACTTCTAGCTTCTATGACTATGACGGTACCCAACTGTTTGTTACTTCCTCAGTACCACAGTTGCAGCTAAGACAAATAATACAGGGAGGCTGAGACATTTGATTCTTTCTGTATCCAAATAGGCCTTTCTACTGGTTAATGGAGAGAAAAATCCTTATGTTGGAGACTCATAGTGTTATAGCAAAGAAAAGGAAAACATGTGAAATACAGATGCATAGGGCAACTGCTTTTTTGTTTAGACAAACAACATGGAATATGTTGTTTGTCATGGAATAGATCCTCCTTCTCCTCAGCAAATACAAACTTTCAGGGGTAACTATGACCAGAAGGGTGGGGTCACAAGGTGGGAAGATTATTCTTTTCTTTCACTGTTCTTGATTCAAACCTCAAGTCAAGTTTCTGCTACATTTATTTGAACCAAATGTTGGTGTTCCTTCTTATTCTATGAAATAAGGAGAGTACTGGTGGACTATTTTGTGTGGGCAGCAGGCATAGTGCACATAGATTCTATCAGCTTTGGCTTAAATAAATCACCATTCAAAGTACTGTTGGAAGTTGTCTTTCAAGTTGAAGATGGGAGAATTTTGAGAAAAGGCAAAGGGGTGTTAATAACATTGGCCGTTTCCGCACAGCAGTGGAAACGAACATCCACCAGCATAAATTATGCCGGTGGAGGCTCAGGAACTGCTCGCACTGCTCCCTCCGCATGGAGCCGCCTCTCCTTCGGTCCCCTCCACTCACCTCTCCTTTCAGCATTGCTCTGGAGAGCTGGAGGGACACGCCCACACTACCCTCTAACCTCCAGGGGTCAGAGGGCAACATGGGCGTCTCCCTAAAGCCCTCCAGAGTGACGCTGGAAGGAGAAGTGAGTAGAGGGGAGGGGAAAAGCGGCATCTTCCCATCGGTGCAGTTCGCACCACACCGGCTTGAAGACGCCACTTTAAAAAACCTTGCTCATCAAATGAGGTTTAAAAGCGGCACCTTCGCAACATTTGGGGGGAGCCAGGATGGCACTGCTGCATCGGGGACCATTTTTTCCCATCCCTGGGGCACTGTTTTTCGGCCGTGTGGAAACGGCCGTTCATGACATTTTGTTTCCATGTACCAAATTTCAAGTCAGTAATCATATTGCACTTACACATTCACTTGGTAGTATACTGTGGTAAATGGGATGAATCCATAACTCATAATCTTGAATGATTTAGCTATTTTCATTTTACAGTTGGGGGTAGGAATGCCAGCCTCCAGATGGAGCCAGGGGACCCCTGGAATACCAGTATCTCTGGACAATAGATATAAATTCCCCTGGAGAAAATGGATGCTTGGGAGGGTGGACTCTATGACATTGTACCAAACTGAGGTCCCTGTCCTCTCCAGGCTCCATCCCCAGATCCCCAGGAGTTTCCCAGCATAGGTCAAGCAACCCTAGATGGGGCTCTGAAACCATTTTACATTTTGCAATAAACACAACATCAGTCAACTTATCCACTCGATATCACATTAGAGGAGGAGAGTTGTGCAAGTTCATGATTGGCAAGTTCATAATTTTTCTACAACCACCTAGGTTTGCAGAAAAATATAAAAAGTTACAAAAATGCATTAGGGGGTTTAAATTGTCCCACATTAAATAAACTTACCTTTGAGTGTCTTGGTAGCAGTGCTGCTATTGCTGCTAGTGGTGATGCCCAGCTGCTTTGGTAATGTGGAGGGGGAAGCCTCAGCGGAGCAGCTCTGGGTAAGCCTCTGAGAGTAGCAATGTGGAGGGGAAGCCTCAGCAGAGGTGACATGAAGAGAGAGTTCTGGATTGGGGACAGAAAGAGAGAATGATGAATCAGGAAGGAAGGAAGGAAGGAAGGAAGGAAGGAAGGAAGGAAGGAAGGAAGGAAGGAAGGAAGGAAGGAAGGAAGGAAGGAAGGAAGTATTGAGCCGAAAAAATAAAAAAGATGTGGTGGGGCAGAAAGACAGAAAGAGAGAAAGAGAGACTGATAGGGTAGGGGACAGAAAGAGCGGAACAGTGACAGCCATGGGGGAGAGAATAAGAGAAGTGGTGGCAGAATGGAGAAAGTGTGAGGGACAGAGAATTACGGGGAGAGGAGGGAAACAAAGATGGGTGTTCCCATTTGCCTTTATACTAATAGCTACGTCAAATTTGAGGATACCTAAATCTGGTGACTGGCACTGTAAATGACAAGGCAGATCTTTCTGAAAGGGGTCCCAGGTTTGCAGAAAGGTTGGAAAATTCTTGGATATATATATATTTTTAGTGGAGTCTGAAGAGGACAGGGTTTGGGGAGGAAGGTGCCACAGCCAAATAAATGTGATAGTGTCCATCCTCCAAAGCAGTCATTTTCTCCAGTCTGACAGATTTCTGTCATCTGGAGTTCAGAGGTAATTCTGGAAGATCTCCTGGTTCCAACTGGAGGTTACCAACACTAGGCCTGGAAGCAACCTCTGGGTGACTTGATAACACCCAGCTAGGATAAGAACATAAGAAAGAACCTGCTGGATTAGACCAAAGTCCATCTATTACAGCACTCTGCTACTCACAGTGGCCCACCAGATGCCTTTGGGAGCTCACATGCTGGATGTGAAAGCAATGGCCTTCTGCTGCTGCTGCTCCCCAGCATCTGATCTCCTAAGGCATTTGCAATCTCAGATCAAGGAGGATCAAGATTTGTAGCCATACATCAACTTCTCCTCTATAAATCTGTCCAAGCCCCTTTTAAAGCTATTCAGGTTAGTGGCCATCACCACCTCCTGTGGCAGCATATTCCAAACACCAATCACGCGTTGTGTGAAGAAATGTTTTCCTTTATTGGTCCTAATTCTTCCCCCCAGCATTTTCAATATATGCCCCCTGGTTCTAGTATTGTGAAAAAGAGAGAAAAATTATCTCTGTCGACATTTTCTACTCCATACATAATTTTATAGACTTCAATCATGTCCCCCTTCAGATGTCTCCTGTCCAAACTAAAGAGTCCCAAACGCTGCAGCCTCTCCTCAGAAGGAAGGTGCTCCAATCCCTCAACATCTTCAGTGCCCTTCTGTGTACTTTTTCTATCTCTTCGATATCCTTTTTTGAGATGTGGCGACCCGAACTGAACACAGTACTCCAAGTGCGTTCGCACCACTGCTTTATATAAGGGCATGACAATCTTTGCAGTTTTATTATCAACTCCTTTCCTAATTATTCCTGGCATAGAGTTTGCCTTTTTCACAGCTGCCATGCATTGAGTTGACATTCCCATGGAACTATCAACTAAGATGCCCAAATCCCTTTCCTGGTCTGTGACTGATAGTACTGACCCCTTTAGTGTGTATATGAAGTATGGATTTTTTTTGCCCCTATGTGCATCACTTTACATTTTGCACATTGACCTGCATTTGCCATTTCTTAGCCCACTCACCTAATTTATAAAGGTCCACTTGGAGCTCTTCACAATCCTTTGCGGTTCTCATTACCCTACATAATTTGGTATCATCTGCAAACTTGGCAACCCCCCTACCCACTCCTAACCCACTCCTACTTCCAGGTCATTTATGAATAGGTTAAAGAGCACTGGTCCCAAAACAGATCCTTGGGGGACACGACTCCCTACATCTCTCCATTGTGAGCAGAGGTGGGATGCAGCCTATTCGTACCTATTCGGTAGAACCGGTTACTAAAATTTTCTCAGTTTGGAGAACCGGTTATTAATGATTAACTCCACTAGGGACAAGGGGGTAATCTTTGTCCCTGGGTACAACAAATCTCGTCAAGTGGGGAAGCAAAATTGCCCCCCAGGGCCCCCTGCGGCTCCTCTGCACTCAATGGCACCCCCCATGTGTGTATGAACTGTATGAAATAATACAATATATAGTAATTCTATTTTTTTTGTTCATTGGTATAAAGGTTGGGAAAGTATTATAGGTAAAGATTTTTCATTTTCTTTTTTCCCCTTGAAATTTATATTGGAAAGAGAGGAGTTTAAACTACTCTTTTAGATTAAGGATTTTGGATCTCTCCCTCTGTTAGTTTTCTTTCAAGTGGAATAGATAAAGTAGTTATAGGAATCTGAAGGGGAAGTAGAAAGTAGGGAGGGAGGGAAATATGGGAAGGAGGGAGGCAATATAGGATGTTTTAATTGGGGGAGTTGCGAGAGATAGACAATTAGATATGCTTGGAATATGTTAACAATTGTAAACAATTTTTGGTTTCTCTCCTTACTTATGTTATTATTTATAATCAATCAATATAATTATATTAAAAAAGAAATAATACACTACCATATGGTATATTGCTTTTTTAATACTTTAAACAGTCATTATTTGAATCTAGAGGCAGGGCGAAGGGAACTGCACCGGGGGCGCGCGTGCCCTGCGTCCTTGCCACTGCCCCGCCCAGGAATGCCCCACCCCCGGAATGCCTGGCTACGTCCCTGTCATGCCCCACCCAGTCCCATTGACGCTACGCCACTGTTTTAATCCCACCACCATCGGAACCTGTTACTAAAATTTTTGAATCCCACCACTGAAGAACTTCCCATTTACATCCACACTTTGCTTCCTGTTTCTCAACCAGTTTTTGATCCATAGGAGAAGTTCCCCTCTTATTCCTTGATTGCTGAGTTTTCTCAATAGTCTCTGGTGAGGAATTTTGTCAAAAGCCTTTTGGAAATCCAAGTAGACAATGTCCACTGGATGATCTAGGATGATCTAGGCCTGTCTGCTTACTACTGTTCAACAGCAGTCATCCTGTGAAAGTCAGTCTGGTTTAGCAGTTAAAGCTTCAGAGAAGAGCCTGCAAGACCCTGATTCAAATCCATAACTTTCTGTATAAGCTCACTGGGTGACTATGAACCATTCACATGATTTCATCCTAACCTATCTTACAGGATTACTGAAATGATAAAAATTAGGAGAGGGCAATAAATTAAAGTGCTTGGGTCTGTACGCTGGAAAAAGTTGAGCTATAAATGAAGTAAATAAATAATAAATATAGCTGAAGATGGAAGACTGATAAAATAGGAGCTGGTGAATAGCTGAGAAGGAGGGAATGAGACAGGGAGAAGAGGGAGAATGAGGAAAGGAGGAGAGATTATGTGGGTTGCCAGGAAAAGGGAAGGAGAAAATAGTGTGGGGAGGAGGATGGAGGGAAAAATGAATTGTTTCCCACAAGTCCTTGAAGGTTCTTTAACAATCTAAATAGAAATATTAACAATAGACCCTAAGGATGCAACCTGTGAAGGGAAGTTGCCTGTCAGTTAATGCTGTCAGAAGAAGAACCTTTACCATTTCATGTGTATTTCTTTCAAGAGAACATTATCAACATATTTATAAAGGTCAAGCAACTATACACTCTGGTTTTATATAGATTTTCCAGGGAATAAAAATGAAATGCTTATTTCATTTGGGAGATTTCTGTCAGGAATGCAGTAAATGTTTGAAGAATTTATTTCTAAATATCACAGAGACATTGAACAACAAGGAAAATGTTGTGAGGTGAGTTAACCTCTTCCTGTCATTTAGTATCACCTACTTCATTTACACCACACCTCTTCCCCCAGTGTAGAGCCAAAACACCTTACATCATACTTCTCTCCACCATTTTATCCTCACAGCATCCTGGTGAGGTTAAGCTAACAGTGTGCGACTTACTCACGATCACCCATCAAGCATCCATGGAAGAGACAGGATTCAGTTCCAGGTCTTCCAGATGCTGGCTCAAAACTCTGTTCATTATACCACATTGGCTTTCACTGACTAATTGCTTAAGTATGCTTAGTGAAGATGGTGATACATTGGGGTTTCATACTTTCCCAAGACCTTTCTCAATAATGATTGAGTGAACAAGTGTGACAAGAGAAAGGAACTTCCAGTTACTTATAAGTTCATCCACAATCAAGAAGATGGGCACCCTATGTGAGTGTTCAGATAGACCCCTTCTGCACATGCAGAATAATGCACTTTCAATCCACTTTCACAATTGCTTGCAAGTGGTTTTTACTATTCCACACAGTAAAATCTAGCTGCAAAGTGCATTGAAAGTGCATTGAAAGTGCATTATTCTGCATGTATGGAAAGGGCCATAGTAAGGAAGAAGTATTTCTGTCATCAGTGTTTTTCTTTCTTTTTTTGCTGGAGTAAGATTTCTCCCATTTAATGATATGTGTGGTGATACTACTATTCCATTATACCTAGTGGTAAAGAGTTAACAATAGAGAGATAATGCAGATAAATATTGAACAAGAGATGTCTCATTTCCACATTTAAATCCATGTGCTTGAATTCTCCCTCTCTGCTTCTCCTCTGTTTTAATGAAAGTTTGTTCTATTCCCTTAGAAAGAGATTCCCATCTTATATAATATAGAGTTATCTCCTTTTATGCACCTAGTTCCTGGGATATATTATAAGCTGCTGAACATTCTCTGTTTGATTTTTATTTATACTTCTCCCTGTGGGTGACAGATTTTGATTTGTAAATATTGAATATATTGCAACTCTTTGAAAATATGCTCTTAATCTGTTCAAAACCTAATAAATCTCAATTTGCAATTGCTATTCAGTATACAGAGCTTTCTTCCAAATCTGTCCATTTTACAATTGTAATTTTTTTTTCATGTATTGGTGAAGGTTAAAAAAAAGTAGATGATTAGGCACGGCTTTATCTTGCTCAAATACCTGACAGATCTTGGGATGCAATCCTTCCTGTGGGCAGTTACTTTGCATAAATCCTTTCAAAGTCAATGCAACAGGTGTCTACACAGTTCATGGCAGGATTGTGATGCAATTCTTTAATTGGTTCAATTATAGAAAATCTATGTTTGCAAGCTATCTTGTGGATTTTGGCACCAATATGAATGTGAATAGTAACTTTTACTCAGGGTTGGTTTTTTTTGTTTGTTAAAATTAGTGTTCAGATTAATGGCCTTTGGTATTAAACTACATTGTTGTGTTTAGATACCATTCCCATTGGTTTCAATTAAGCATGCTGAGAATTTTGACACAAACACGATCGCTAGACAAATGTTCCTTGATTGAACAATTACATGCATGGTATGCTCTTGATCAGATCTCCTCCGTAGGTTTTTAAAAAGTATTCTCAAGCATCTCTGTTCAGTAGCTACCTTGACAATAACTTTTTGTTGCATTTCTGTTTATTACTTAATTGCAGTTACCATAGAAGAGAGGCACATACCCCTTGGAGTCCTGCTTGGGTCATTAAAGCGACCTATGAGCTACCAAGCACGGAATTACATGGCTTGAAGTTCATCCCCCATTTCTGCTTCCAGAATGTGATGCAACCTATCAGTGACTGACACTAGAGACCTTTCATTGTCCAGACAGAAATAAATGAATAACATCACAAATGACAAATTTTATTGCCATGGTTGCTAAGACTAAGATGAGGATCTCTTGATGTAAGTTCTGCTGGTGAATATTTATTAAGAAATGTATTTTTATGTAATAGTTCATTATTATGGAAGATATGAAAATGATGTTGTGATGGTTGTGAATTTTATACTATAGTTGGCAATATAATTACGTTTGTGCTACAATTTTATAAGTCTGAGGTTTTTTTTACTTCAAGTCAATGCAATGTAAGCATTTGATTTGAAATACAGGAGAAACTGTCTGTTCTAGAATTAATTAAAAGTTTAACTTGGAGACTGAGATGGCATTAGTTATGTTCCAAATACATACAGCCACAGGAAAATAAGATGCTTATTTTGCAAACCATATTCAACTCCTTAGCCTTTTCCTCTTGGTTCATGCTATCTAATATTATTTTCTACACTGAATCACTGATAACAGAAGCAAATGATTTGCTTGTACTTGCATGCAGACAGGTTTGCACAAAACAGGTTTACAAAACAGGAAGAATGTCAGGACCATGCCTTCCAGTATCTTGATGTCTTGCTGTATGTGATTTGCAATTGTTTTCCTGTTTCCCTCTTCCCTTCCTAGCAATCTCCTGGTGCCAGCCATCTTCAAAGAGGTGTGAAAGGTTCCCAGGTTCTTTGTAGCTTTGTAGTAGAAACTGTAGTGGACATTTGGTGTGGGGCGAAATGAAGGGGGGGATTAAAGGATATAAGTCCTGGATCTAAGCTCTCTAGTTCAGATCCTGCTTTACATTGTTACTCTTCGTATCACCTGGAATGAACTGGTTTTGGACTTTCCTACAGTCTGTGTTATTTCCACGTTTGACAAAGAATACCTTAATGCTAAACCAAGAAACCAAAAGAAATGTGAAGAAGTATGAGATCTTGCTACATAAGGCAGAACCACCAGCTTTGGTAGACAGATTTCTCATTGAACATCATTAATTTCACGTAGAAACATCTAATTTCTGACACAAATCAAGTTCCATGTCAGACAGCCTCCTAGTAATGTGACTAGAACATGGATGTGAACCATTTTTGAACCAAATCACACTGAATCACACTGAATGTTGTAGTGTTCTAGGCTGTATGGCCATGGTCTTCTAACATTTTGCCCGCATCTGTGGCTGTCATCTTTCCACAGGGAGAAACACATCTTACTGTGACATGCCTCTGAAGATGCCACCCATAGATGCAGGTGAAACATTAGCAACAAAAACTACCAGACCATGGGCACACATCCTGAAAAATCCACAATATCCAGTTAATTCCATCCATGAAAGTCTTTGACAATACAAAATCAGATTACATGGACAAAATGACATTTCTCTCATTCTGGGCTCTTCTCTCATTCTGGGTCCTTTTAATATTCAAACTCCAAGCAGCAGTGAGGAAAGGCATTTTATTCCCTTCATCTTCATTCTCTACTTTTGCTTAAAAATTCCTTCCTTGTCCTTTCTTGTGGATCTAGGGGAAAGAGGAATGTAATAGAAACATTGGCACGATGTTCATCTCTTGCAGCAGCATTGTGGTAAGTGACTGATGAGTTTGGAAACCAAGGCCCGTTCCGCACACACAAAATAATGCGTTTTCAAACCACTTTCACAACTGTTTGCAAGTGGATTTTGCTATTCCGCACAGCTTCAAAGAGCACTGAAAACAGTTTGAAAGTGCATTATTCTGCATGTGCGGAATGAGCCCAAGTTACAAGCAGACGTAGTGGGAACAGGGAGATAGATGGATGTTAACAAGTATAGGGGTAGAAGTTTTTTTGGGGGGGGGATTATTATTATTATTTTCCATACTATCTAGTAGAAGAGCTTGAGACTGTGTAGGCAGCTTATTTTGCCTATAAGCTGATACTTTTAAATTGTTGCCCTAGAGAATCATAATTGAAGGGCTTAATATCCTCTGCTTAGGACTGGACAGTCTGAGCTGGTCCAATCTCATCAAATCTTGAAAGCTAAGCAGGGTCAGCCCTGGTTAATGCTTGGATGGGAGGCCACCAAAGAAGTCCAGGTTTGCGCAGCGTGGGACCTCCGTACCTGCAGGACCGTCTTACCCCATACGTCCCGAACCGGTCTCTGCGCTCGGCAGAGGCCAATTTACTGGTGATCCCTGGCCCCTCAATGATACGACTGACCTCCACCCGGGCCAGAACCTTTACAGCTCTGGCCCCCGCCTGGTGGAACGCTCTCCCACCAGCTGTCCGGGCCCTGTGGGATCTTGTTAGGAAGATTCACTTGAGGAGCCTGCAAAGACTGAGCTGTTCCACCGGGCTTTTGGGGAGACTAGCCGTTGATAGGGGCCCCTCTCTCCCGCCTTCTTCTTTTGTATAACACCATGTGGATCCTACCGCCCTTCCCCTCTGGATTTTTGGAGGGAATTGATAGTAGATGCCATCTTGAGTTAACATTAATTTATATTGCTGCATTTTAATGGGGTAGGGTTTATTTACGTATATTTACTGTATTTTAACCTGATTGTGCTCTATTTATATGCTGTTCACCGCCTTGAGCCCTCCAGGGGAGGGTGGTCTATAAACCCAAATAATAATAATAATAATAATAATAATAATAATAATAATAATAATAATAATAATAATAATAATAATAATAATAATAATAATAATAATAATAATAATAATAAATACACAGAAGCAGGTCATGGCAAATCATATCTGAACATCTCTTATCACCATGAGTCAGCTCCGACTTCATAGCTCTTTCCACCTGCACCAACTTCTTATACAATATTTTGGCAAGCCTCCCTGAAATGAGATTTTGGGCATATATAGCTGTGTGGTTTCTTAATTTTAAAAGTTATGCCCGTTTATATATCCTGCAATGTAAACCTCCCCCTCCCTTTGAGCATCATTGTGTATTCAACTGATCTCATTTCATGCTTCAGCCGGAAGGTTGGCACTGTATACTAGGTAAAGTCATGATATCACCCCTAAGGAAGACTGGAAGCAGAGATGACCTGTTGAGATAGCTAAGACAGCAAGCCTGAGCAGGTGTACTTGGAAGGAAGTTCTAGCCCATTCAATAGGACTTTCTTTCTGGATGGACTTAAAAGAATCCAACTCTGCTTAGAATTGCACTGTGAATTGGTTTTCAAGGAGTCTTCCCTTACAACGAGTATTTTCACAAGGAAAAAAACCCATGCAAATGCTGTTTCATGCCTCCCTGAGTATGAAATGTAATTGTCTCTAAATTGGACTTTGGACATTCATCTGTCCACTAGAAATTTGGCAGAGAGAATCCTTTTGTAGAAAGGTACACATATTGAGAGTGTTACCTTGTTTGGGAAGGATTTTTTTTAAAAAAAAAACCCTACTACCAATGGAAATATCTTTTTTGTTGAAACCAATGGAAACAAAGAATGGGGAGGAGGAATGGAACTAGTATATAAGTAAAGATGGTCCCCCTGTTCAAGCACTGGGTCATTACTGACTGATGGAATGACATCACATCATGATGTTAACTAGGCTGACTACATTATATAGGGTTGTTGGCCATTTCTGGAAACTCATATTACCAACCTCAGAAGGACAGAAACTAAGTCAACCTTCAGTCAGCTGCCTGAAACCAATTTTCATCAGGATCAAATTCAGGTCATGAGCAGAGGTTTGACAAAAGTGATGAAGCTTATCACTGTGGGCAACTCTAATGGTAGTACATTTTGATGCAACTGTTCTTAATACTCTTCTGAAACTATAACTTGCACACAGAGACATAGCTAGGGAAAATGAAGCCCAGGACAAAATCTGAGTCCCCCCCATGGGCAGTCGCCATCCCCCACCATGACCAAAGGCTGCTCTCACCATCACAACCAAAGAACAATTCCTCGCCCCCATGCCCCACTTATTTCAGCCGGCCTGGTCATCACCAGCCTCGTCCTCCAGCCCAACAGCACCAGCCCTGCTTCCTGCCCTATGCTGGTGGGGCTCAGCAGTGGGAGGTGGTTGGTGCAACAGCAGCTGTGGCACCTCAGGAGATGTGAGGCCTTGATGCAACATGAGTATGGTAGAGGCTGGCTAGAAGGTGGGCAAAGCTGTGCATGAGGAGGGAAGGCAGCACATGTCCAGGGTGTAAGCCATGGGTGTGGAAAATCAAGGTGCACGAGGAGGGAAGGCAGCACGCCAGGCCTCTGGCTATCTCCCACATTCCTTCATGGACAGGCCAAAGGAGACTGACTCCTGCTGCCTGGCTTGGCCCCCCAACACCTCTGCACCCTCACCCTGTTTGCCTGAGTTCTTATGGAAGCGAGTGGGACTCAGCCAGGCAGCAGGAGCAGGTGGGAGCCAGACACCAGTCAGCCTCCTCCAGGCTGTCCATCAAGAAATGTCGAAGATAGCCAGAGGCCTGGCATGCTGCCTTCCCTCCTTGCATACGACTCTGCCTGCCCATCAGCCTCTGCCGTGCTCCTGCTGCGACTGGTCCACCTCACCTCGATTTTCCACACCCATGGCTTACACCCTGGACATGTGACCTCACATGTCTCCATGGGTACTATGCCTCTGCTTCTACAAACTGAAGCAATCTTACCTTGAAGATGGACCAGTTTCATGAAAACAGTTTCATAAGATGCGCTATACTGGATATTCTAATTAGGCTTGGTCAATACCCTAGAAATTTGGTAAAATTCGGATTTAGATTTATTTGGACATAAAATTATCTGTATACCTGAATAAGACAAATAACATATTCGGATATACCCAAATATTCGGGTCCATCTGGTTTTTTTTGTATTTCGTTGGTGTTTTTTCACATTTTGGCCTGCAGGGGGCACATTTTTAAAGCTAGTGGCACCACAATTGCCGGTTATCATGTGGAGACTATTCTGATGATATCACCTGAGTTTGGTGAAATTTGGTTCAGAGGAGCCAAAGTTATGGACCCTCAATGGGGGATAAGGGCAGGAGCAAAAAAACTAAATAAGCCTTTTGGGGCCCATAAATACCAAAAAAATGAGATAGACCCAATTTTTTTGAGTATACCCAAATCGAAATATGTTATTTTTCTTATTTGGGGATACAGATAATTATATGTCCAAATAAATCCAAATCTGAATTTTACCGAATTATGAGCACATCAATATCTTTCTTTGGAACTGCTGATATTTTGAGGTCATATCTGAAATGGCTGAAATGGACAGCTTCACTAAAATATTTAAAAGCCTCCCCAAAAGGTGCTTCATGAGTGAATATTTGACTAGGAAACAGGAAGCATAAACGCACAGGCAAGGGTTGATTCTGTTAGGAAATACGATACAGTATATAGCTGGCAGGCATTCATTTTGCCTGGGGCCAAAAAACTAGAAAACAGCATTTTGAACATCTTCAGGCTAAGCAATAGGAAGACATCTGACTGCAGGCAGCAGGAGATAGATGGCTTTGGAAATTCTTCTTTGGACCCCAATGTAGGAAAACAAGTGATTTTCCCCCCAAGACAACAGCGGGATTCATAGTGATATTCATGAATAATCCTATAGAGAGAGAAACACATAGACAAGCAAGTTTCAATAGGAATGTTTGTTCTCTTTTGACCAGAACCAATCTAATTATGTAGAATGGGGTTGCAGATTTAGGTGGGTTGATTCTGGGCTGAACCATTTCTATGGTGATCTGGTCTTGGTTTTACGTTTGTCATGTAAAAAAACATTCCCCATGTACAAAATTAGCACATCAGGAAATATTAGTTGGATCATTTCCAGCTTTGCCTGTATATCCTATGTGTGTGTGTGTGTGTTTTAATATATAATCAAATACATAATTTGTGTTTACTGTATAAAGATTACATTTAACCATACTTCCAGGTCTTTTTGATTATGTTACATTTCAAATCAGAAGTAGCCTTTGTTGCTACAAGGAAAGGAGATCGCTTCTGCTATAAAAATAGCCTCAATTTGTGGAGAGAGGCTCACGGGTGACACATTTTAGAATGTATTACATTCATAATAATCTTTTCCTGTGATCTGAGTGGGGAAAGGGGAGACAATATAATCATCTCCATTGTAACAGCAGTGATTTACCATTGATGGATTTGTCAAAACAAAGTCTCAACAGATTAATGAATCAGATTCTTTGTCAATCATCCATTCTCTTTCTTTGATTGTACTTCCTAATTGTGTAAATAAGCCACAGTGACAGACATTAACAATGTGCTTACCCTGTTATATATCTGAACAATATATAAGCAAGTAAATGGAACCTGGAAAAACAGAAACATCCCAACTTCAAATCATGTCAGGTACTAAGGCTCAAGTAGCCTGTGTTTGAGACCTTGGTGAATCCTGTGAAAGCTGTAGAAGATAATACTGAGCTAGATGGACAATTTAGTGTCATATATGTATATTTACCCTTCTGCCCTTGCCTGAAGGTCAACTCTTAGATTAATTGGTACTTAAAATATTACATAGTATACTGATAAATTCTGATTAATGGATTTTATACCAATGGGAAGATGTTTTGCACAAAACACAATTCCTTTGGAGCACCACAGACTAAGTCACAGTGTTGCTTATGATTTTCCTATGTTTAATCCAAGTTCTTGCCTAATCCAAAAATATGCAAAGATACTGTTCTAGTTTCCTTGACAATCTGCCATTAGGGGCTGGCCACATGATCCCAACAGATTCATCTACAAGTTGGGTTAACATAGATGTTTTGGGAGTATATGCCTTCTATATTTGTCCAGTATAAATACAAACTGAAATTGAAGCATGAGGGAAGAAGGCACATAAACCCTCTGTGACATTTGACTGACCTACAATAACCCCAGTGGTTGCAGTTTTACACCTTTCAGTGCCCATAGTAGCACTCAGGAGAGCAACGCCACAGCCTGATGTTGACTGCTCAAAGAACACATGACCATACACATGAGCAGCCAGTTCACGTGTGGCCAACATTATCATAAATCATCAAATACTCCCATTGTTCCTACAAAGAACAAGGACACAAAGCATAGGCAAAGGACTGTTATAGCTGCAAATGGGAATGGCAACCCAACACCAAACATTGCGGTGCGGGGGACTGCAAAGAGACTGCAGCAGTTGGGCTCTGGAAAGCATTTACCTAATCACACAACATGAAAACTGGAGATGTCCACAGTCTGGTGCAGTGACTAATGGAACTAGCAGGAAGTGAGGGAGAGAAAGCCACAAACCACAACAGAAAACAATTAAAACTGTAAGCAACCAACAGCTGCAACTAAATGAGGAATGCTATGAAGAGAACAAGGGAGCTGGCCACAGAACAGGCAGAGAATAGGTGGAGGGAAAGTGGGAGGCATATGTGAGGAGGGAGGAGTAAAACAAACCTGAGACAGGCATGGCACACTTGTGCAGGTTTGGATTCCCAGTGAATTGGAGCAAAAGGTCGCAGTTTGCCCAAATAGGTTTTGCCCATCAAAAGTACAGCGGCATTGGGACTGTTGCATAAATGAAAATTACCCAGATATGTAGCAAATATGTTGTATAATTGAAAATCTGCCCCGACAAGAAGCTAGGCTTGCCGCTTGGAGAAGCCCTGTGCATAAACGGCCAATGCACACTCAGGCAAATTGTTTCTCCCCAGTTAAGTTGGTAAAATAGGGGGAGATTGAGTGAGTTCTCCCTGCTCACAACAACTGTGATCTGAATCAGGTCTGGACATCCCTGAGAGGCACAGACGTCTGGAACATGTCTGCTGACCTAATCTGCGGACATGCCTGAGGAAAATGTATCAGGTTGGAAAAACTGAAAGGAGGTGTTGTTCTCTTCAGTGGCAGGTAAGGTATTAATGCCAGGGAGGGTAGCCATGTCAGTTTGTTGTTGCAAAATAAAACAGAATACTGGTGGTCACACCACACTTTGTCAGCATTTACTCATTTTTGTCTAATTCTCCTCCTTACTACAACCCTGATCCTACCTGGCTTTTGTCCATGCAGGACACCATGATTCCCTGCATAGCATTTTTGGTTGGTCTAAAGGGACCCCACCCACTCTTTTTGCCAGAGGAAAGCTGTTTATGTCCAACCCATTTTAAATTCTCCATCTGAAGTAGGGTTTCTAGGCAAGGCCTAGCATTCAGCTGGAAATGTGTGGTGGGGTGACCACAGTTGATGTCATCTTGGTGTCTTTCAGGGAAAACCTGTCATCACTTCTCTCTAGGAATCTCTGGAAACTCTGTGGTTTTACCAGGATTTTCCTCAGGACTGACATCATGTTGTTTGGTTAATGGCATTTTATTTTTTTTCTCCACCACTGCTCAAAGAGGTAATGAGAAAAAAGAAGTTGAGGACAGAGATCCCCTACCCCAACTGAGCACTAGAAGGGTGTCTCGCTTTTTGCTTTCTCTGTCTTTTGGTGAGGGGATTTAATCCACTATTTAGGAATAATCTTGCTCTTTAATGCTAATAATATACTGATTCTTCACTGTGACATTTATAATGCATAACTGCCACCAAAGAGTCCATCCATCTCTAATTGTACTTGCCATTTGTATAAATAAATAATTTTTTCTATCTTACGGGGAAAGTTCTTTGATATATTTTCCCTTTCTTTTTAAACAATTAAATATTTAAAATTCCACATGTGCCAAAAAGCCCTGTTAACTTGAATCCAAATCATTAAAAATGCATTGTGTGCTATTAAATTTTGCATTATTTCTTTGACAGATTTCCAAATGTAGCACATGAGGCCATTGTATTCTTGTCCTGAAGGTAACCCTAAACTTGGTTCCCCCCCCAAAAAAAAAAATAAGGAAAGAAAAGAAAAGAAAACTTCCGGTGTTGCAGAGAGAGAGCCTAATCCATAAAATATGGGTTATGGCTTAATGAATAATCTTTAAGGAGCTTGGAAGAAGAGTGTTTAAAAAGTATTATGCTCCAGCGGAGGGGGGGGGAGCAGTTGCTTTCAGATTATTTAAATAGCTTAAAACTTTAATTGAAAGTGCTTTTGTCCTCTTCAGCTTAGGCTACGTTTACATAAGAATATGACAGCAGACATATAAAAATGGAAAAGACGAGTACTTTCAGCCACAGCCCTTCAGGCACAACCAGCCGAGGATGCTGGCAATCAGCACCAGACAAACCTGTTGTGCTTTTCTTTAATAACCTTAACATTGTCTGGCTGGGGTTCTCCGACTAGCCCACACATTAAAAAATAAATGAATCATGGACAGATTTTTAATTTTAGGAAGAAAGCGCACAAGTAATGATCATTTTCAGCACTTTTCCACCCTGAAGGGAATTTCAAAGGGAGGTGACTACATGGAACGTGTTTATCTGCAGGAGCGTTCAGCTTACTTACTTACCCCCTGCTACTGCAGTCTGAATATTCCCATTCTGATTTTGTTTCTCTTCTGTGTGAATCAAACATGAGTTTTCTGTAGCACCTGGAATGAAAATGAAACGCACCTTAGTTAAAAAAAAATCCCCATAGGGTAACACCATGATGCCACTTTGGGAGGAAAACCTAGATGTGATGTCAATTCATTCTAGGAATCACTCGAAACGCTATGGTTTTACCATAATGATTCCTAACATTGATTACCATTCCTAGAAAAGTGTGACGTTATTTACAAGTTTTCTCTGGAAGTGATGTCATGCCATTAGCCAATGGTATTGTTCCATGTCTGTGCCTCCCCTGGCTCCCACTGATTGCCAGATGCTGACTGGCAACTCTATCTCTTATTGAGGCAGACAATTAAGAGTCACTGCTATTGAGAAAATTAGAGCAAAATCAAAATGCTGGGGATGTCTTAATTCTATTATAACAGCACATTTCGTTACAGCAACTGACACGGCTGTCCTTTTTTCAGACCATATTTCATCCAGCTTAATTTGATTAAGAAGCTTGCTCAAATGCTTTAAAGTCTCATTTCCTTAATCTCCTTTAAATTAGTGGTGCACACACTTAAAATAAGAATAATAGAAGGAAATGTTTTATGCAAAAATATTCCATTGTGACTTCTGACTTTGTCCCTTCCCTCACTGCTTATCTTATAGCTTGCATTTATTTGAAAGCAAGACTCATTAATTGCAAAGGGTATTTTGTACCATAGACTCAGAACTAGTTAACACCAAACTTGTAAATGGGTGCTGTACTAGTGATCTGTAATATCTGGACAATGGGAAGGAAAAACATATAAATTGGAAAGAGTGGGTCTTTCCTTTTAAGCTCTTTGTGCGGCACATTTCAGAATATAATGAAGTCAAGCCTTTTTATTGGTGGCCTCCTAATTATAGAATAATCACTCAAGGGGTTCTATTGGTTCCTCCTCCTTTTTTAAGAATGGAACCAGATGTGATGCAGGACCTGAGGTGTAGCTGGTGAAAATGGAGCCTCGGGTGGACTCTGAGTTTTCCACCCCCCAATGGGCTCCCGCACCATGCCTCCATGCAATGCAACTTACAGCCCACTTACTTCCTGGGTTCAGAGTGCTGCCTTCCTTCCTTGGCCTGGCAGCAGCTCAACCAGACTCCCGGGCCAGGGACTGACTCTGGAGATGCTAGGGGCATGGCTGCAGCCCAACCATACTACCAGGCTGGGGGTGGGGGGTCCTGTTGGGATAAAGTAACTTGCTTTCCTGTTTTCACATTTGCATGCATCCGTGCAGACAGTGATTGGAGCCCACGGAAACAACACGGGTTGCTGTTGTGCCTTCACATGGAGGCACATTTTTAAAAATTTACCTCCCACCCATGTGTAGCTATGCAGGCATACACAAATGAACTCCCAAAGCCATGCTGACATCTCACAATACCATGATACAACCATCTGCAGATGTAAGCTGCAAATTTTTTAAAAAAGGAAAGCACAGCTGAATAAATTGCCTCCTGCCCATTTGTTTGCTTGCAAGCAAATGCAACCTGGGATTTTTCAAAAGACTTGCAAATAGCATGGTTCTAAAAAAAACACCTGGTTTGGGGGCACAAGCACGGGGCAGACTTGCTTTAGGGGCAGGATTTGTGTGAAGTGCCCCCCCAAATGGATTTTTTCCATTCTAAACGTGTGTTTAATGGCCTGTGTGGGGTGGAGTGTGGAGTGTGGAGTGGGCCTCAGTTAGTACTCTGTGTGGAGTCTGGGCCTGTGTGGAGTGGGCCTCAGTTAGTACTCTGGTACTGTGGCCTCAAAAGGTCCATTAATCTGTACTGAAGCTACAAAAGAGCACAACAATGCTGGTGATAAATTTATTTAAGTAAGTGGAAGAATCTAGATGGTAAACACTTTAACTGCAAGAAAACAGAGAAACTAGCGAAAAGCAGGAGTCTTTGTCTAAAATATAGGAGATACAACAGTGGCAACACTTTTCTTAATCCATCACCCATCAGCTCCTCTGGAACTCTTTTGGCCAGCTTCATGCAGCATGTGGCTGAACCCTCCTGTACTGGAGCAATCCCAACCCTCTAATCTAAAAGGAGTCCTGGTAACTCTGGGTCTTGTAAGGCCTCACAGAGCACACCATTAATAGACAAAACCCCTATTTTTATCAAGAAATCCCACGTGAGGTGAGACCATTGAACCAATCATGTCAGCTGCCCAATCCAGATAAAATAGCTGATGGCAATACCTTTGGAATGCCACCTCTGCCGTGACTAGGCAGAATACAGGATGCCACATTAGACAGACTGGGCTCTCTCCCCCCCCCCCTCACCACCACTACCACTACCACCACCCCACACACCAGAATGAGCAATTGATCTGTATTATAAGGCCCAGCACCAAGCCAACAAAGGGAGTAAGAGGCCAGTCAGGTATTCTTTACACCTGTAGCCTTATCTCTGCCAGCAATTTCAGTGTATAGTTATGCAAGGGCATTTTCCCACTGCTGAATTACCCTGTTAACTCACAAGAAGCAAGAGACAGCTTACATTCAAAACTGTTCACAAAATCTTCTCAACCACCACCAATACAGAATTAATCACATACAGCATTATAATAATTGGAGACTGTGGGGAGGAAGCAAAGCACAAAGGCTTTTGGGCAAAAGAGGTTTCATGACAGGGATGGCTTTTCTGCTCAGCTGTGGACTTCAGCCACACCTGGTCTTGCCAACCATTGACACTCTAGCTTGGTAATGAGGATGCTCCTAAATGACAGACCTGATGTCTGGGATCCAACCAAGGAGTTCTATCTCATCCCATTGTGAAGTGGACCTTTTTTCTCCTTACATGTTGGCATTCTGTAGAATAACGGTTGTATTCCACAGCAGGTTCTCAGCTTATTGTTTTCATGCCTGGAATTTTGTTCTTCAATAATTCACACAAGATATGAAATCATTTTAATTAGCCATGTTCCATCAACAAATGAATAACCTCTCTAGTTCAAGATCAGCTTTACTATCTTTTTGAAATTGCTTGGGTGGCTCTCATGTGCTTATAATAGAATTGGTACAAGTATGGAATTTTGCTCCACAAGGTTTCAAGTTAAATCTCAGTTATTTACCTGATACATAATAGTGCCAAAGAATGGAGGGATATTTCCAGACTGTGGGAAAGCTACAAAGCTACAAAAATTTTCCTCTTTCCATGGAATCCAGAGAGAAGTTGTAGGCTGTTTTCACATGAGTTGTTTACAACATATTTTGCCACAAAATGTTTCTGTTTTTCTTTGAAATCCATGCCCCCGCCCCCCCGCCCCAGTTTGGTTTTGGAAATGTTTCCCCTTCATTTTTCCTCCACTGTTTTCCTAAGCACTTTTACTGCAATTGTTTTTCTGAGCCATGCAATCATGTTGGAACAGTCTATTTCTCTGCCCTGCCAAATACCTGGTCCTTATCCATGTCCTCCTGTAATCACCCAACTTCCCCTTCAGCCATCTCCTCCACCTTGTCCTCTGTTTTTGAAAGGATTTATTTTTTTCTCTTTGCCACATTGCATAAGCAATGTAATGTTAGAGCCCAGCACAAGCCAGGTTGATTGTATCACCTTTGTCAATTTCACATTGAACATACAATTTTAACATTCAGGCAAAGATACCCTAGCATAGCTGATTGGATCAGCTTTGTCAATGGGGCAGATAATGATTTTGAAGTTGGGTGAACTTGAAAAGAGTACTAGGAATAATTGTGACATGTAATCAGGGACTACTACAGTAATTATTATGAATTACTTTAGATCAAATTTGACCAAAAATATGGTTATTTGTGTGTGTATGTGTGTGTGGGCTATGTGTTTCAGTTCCTTCAGGTAATGATACCTGCTTCAAGAGTTGTTTGGGCTTTCATTTTAAGCTGGTAGTTCTTAAAAGTAGAAATGGAGGCTGAGATGTATTTGAATTGCTGCTTCAGTATAACTGTGCAATATCACTAGAACATCTGAACAAAAGAACAAATGGGAAGTGGTTGTTCTTCTGCATCAGAGACAACATCCTACCACCATTAGGAATCAATGATTTTCAGCAGTAGCATGTGGAATAAATTCAACTGAAGACACAAGGCAGGGAAATCCAAAACAAGGGAGGAAAAGAGGAATGCAGAATACTTCACAGAAAACATTTTCAAGACACAAGGCTTGACCACTGAGAAAATCTGTGGTAAGCTGTGCATGTAGGAAAGGCCATTGTTGTGTGTGACAGGAGGGTTGAAAGATACCTATCCAACTAATTAGAGTTACACCCATCCAAGCCCAGTGAAGGTTTAAAAGGATGTAAAGTTGCTTAGTGGGTACAAAATGTATCTGCATTTGTACATACTACTGAATCTGCTTGAGTAGCAGCTATTTCATTTTCAATGTCATATTTTGATGCTAATATAGTGTTGCTAATTTTCAGCTTGGAAAATTCCTGGTGATTTGGGAGTTCTGCCTTTGTTGGGTTTGGGAAGGGAAATGAACTCAGCAGGGATGTGATGCCATTAGCTCCACAATCAAAACTGCCATTTCTTGTAGGGGAACCCAGAAGAACTCCAGGCACCACCTGAGAGTTGGCAAATTTAACAGTTGTAATGGAAACTTAGAAAAAATCTCCAGCTTCCTCAAATATCTGATCCCATCATTCAAACATGAACCTCAATAAGTTTGAATGTAACGCCGTTTGGGCTCAGAAGCCCTAGCTATAACTGTTCTAGCCACCATTTTATACTATCTACACTCCTGGTTCTTCCTGCCAGATTCCAGATTTTACCATTAATTGTACAATCCTTAGGTATATTCTTTACATGATCAAGAAATCAGATCCATTATGTGCTAAAACACTGGCGTTTCGTCAGTTATTAAAGGGCAAGCTGCTATTAGCTAGTTATGAATACACAAGCTTCATGGCTTTGTATTCCAGAATAAATCAATGCAGCACTAGCAGGCATTTTAAAAAGCCTCCAAAATAATCACTAGTTGAAGGCCATGGAATAGGAGTGTTAGACAAAAACATGATGATTTTTATTTATTTTTTCTGATAAATGATGAAGGACATGCAGCAACTGAATCCAAGACACAATGGAGGAAAACTTATATTGAAGCCGGAGGAATGAAAATTAATTTTGTATATAGCAGAAGCATCTAAGATTTGACTCCTTCAAATCTGTCCTAAGAATGTTCTGAATTGTACATCAGCTTTGAATTGTTGGTTTTCCTGGAGACACAGTATTGTTGGTGTTCACTTGCTGATTTGAAATTCACAATTTCACCACTGTATCTGAACCTCTTTCATTTCCACAACTGCCTCAAACAACAGATCCTAGAATATACCTTTTTTAGAGTTGCTTCCCACCACAGTCATTTGTTCTTCTCTTCCTCAATTCTGCTGCAGAAATGAAAATTCTTATGTTTTTCCCCTTAATTTTTTTAAAAAATCAGGAGCTGCAAGACTACAGCTATTTACATATGATAAGAGGATGATTATCCAGATCTCCTCTGAGCCAGAATCATTTCAGCCAATCACTTTTCCCCTTAGCTTTTCTCCTTTATGACCTCACCATGATGTTTCCACAACAATGGTGACAATTACATGGCATCACCAGAGTTGCTGTTTGGAGCTGCTCATTTCTCATAGACCTACTGGTGATGCTGGAAGAAGTTAAGAGGAACAGTGTCTTGAGGGCTGACTCCTTCACTTTTCATTGACTGATAAAGTATGTTTTCTTCTTCTCTTCAATTTACCAACCAACCAAGCATTCATTGGCATATAGGATGATTCAAATAGGGGGGAAAACAGGATTAAAACAAAACAATCTTCAATTTCATTTTAAATCTGCTGCTACTTCTTGTTTCCATTCTAATGATCTGGTTGAAGTCTGTTGTTTAATGTATTGTTGGAGGCTTTCATGGCTGGATTCAATGGGTTGTGGTGGGTTTTCCATGCTGTGAGGCTGTGGTCTGGTGGATCTTGTTCCTAATGTTTTGCCTGCATCTGTGGCTGATATCTTCAGAGGTGTATTGCAGAGGAAAGTTTCTCTGTGATATACCTCTGAAGATGCCAGCCACAGATGCAGGTGAAACGTTAGGAACAAGATCCACCAGACCATGGCCACGCAGCATGGAAAACCCACCACAATCTGTTGTTTAAGTTAAACCCGGGTTTAAATGGAACTGAGCCCTGTGTGGTGATTGGCCCATTGCAAGTCCCCTGCCACAATCACCAAGCCTGAGCCTACCCAGCTAGTTCCAGCGCTGCCCTGCCAACCCTGCCACTGCCCTCTTCATTCCCCCCCACCCTCACTCTCCCAGAGTACAAGCCAGGCCTAATGGGCATGGACAACAAGCCACCCTTCTACTGGCCTCACAACAACTTCCCTAGTACCCTGCTCACCCTCATCCACCTTGTCAAAGAACCAGCCAAACCTGGCTGGGCTTGGCTAACAAGCTATGCTCTCACTGGCCTGGCAACAGCCCCCCTAGTCCTTCTCCCCACATCAACAAACCTTGCTCCAGAGTGGCCTCTGCAGGCACAAAGGCCAACTGCAGCCACCAGTGCCTGAAAGAAAATGCTGCCAGCCCAGGCAACACCCCCCCCCCACCCTCACTGGAAAAGTTTATTCATTCGTATTGAGAAGGGAGGCTGGTAGTGGCAGAAACCAAATGAGAGGGTCAGCAAGCAAGCAAGCAAGCAGGCCAGTGAGGGGGGAAGGGGCAGTTAAAGCCTATTCCAGAGGAAAAGGCTTGGTTACCCTCCCCTTTTTCTAGAACCTGTTTTATTTCCATATAAAATGGGCTTTGCAACTAGTATTATATAATCATCTTGGCGGCTGACTGAATAACTTTTTGTTTTACTAGAAACCTTTTCTGTTAGATTCAAATATTGCTGCCATTCAAAAGTTATCATATTTTGTGATCTGCTTACTGATTGAACAATTCTGTCATACTTCTAATCCACCTTGAGTTCTGGTGAGAAAGGTAGAATATTAATGTGAGTGAATAAATGAATGGGTGGATCAAGAATGGTCTTCTTCTCCCCCCTTCCTTCTAATTGGCTGCTTTATCTGATGTAACTAACCAAGACCAACTCTATGATCCCATTGGACATGAAGTCCATGATCCAGAAACAGTTCTGTTCTCTGTAAGGGCTGGAATCAGATCTCTGGAAAACTGAGGAGATGCACAGATACTACCAGGTTTTTATAGTGACTCAGAGCAAGTTAATTTTTAGATTGCTCAGGAGTCATATATTATTAAAATTACTTATTCGTGTTCATCTTTACATAGAACACAACTCCACCCATCCTTGGGCTCTTAAGCAGCAAAGCTCACAGTTGGCATCAATGAACCAATGTCAAAGTGTTTTGAAGGGAAGGGAGATACAATGAGAGAATATGGAATTGTCGCCGATGGCATGGACAGAGCTATGTGTGTCTGTACTGAAATGACATTCAGATTAGGGATGCTGCGAATGTTTGCAAGGCATTCACTCCTAAATTGATGGCTGAGTTCATGGAGCTGAGAATGAGCCTCTTCAAGCGATAGGTTGAGTGAATCTGTACCAAAAGAAATAAAAGGGGAGCGATCTGGTGGAGAAGGTGTTGTGCAATTAAGCCAATTGTTCATCTGCACTTCACAATGCTGCTAGGTCTAGAATGTGTGCAATAGCTTGTGTGGCATTTTTGAAGGAAGGACAATGAGAAATAGCCTGGCATGGTACATAATAGCCCATTCTGTCCTTTGAATGAGGATGCAGTGCAATTGTGCATGACATACAAAACAATGAAACACAACAGCGATTTAAAAATCATGACAGTCCTATTGATGTGAGCATTGCATACCCGTTTGTTGCTAAAGCATCCCAAACTCGTTGGCCAGTATTCTGGAAACTGCCAGAAAATATCTCCCAAAAATAAATAGAACAGTTTTGGTCATTCCCTTCCAAAAGCAAGGCAAATGCTGAAGAAAGTTATTATTTTATTGATTTTCAAGTTGGCTTAAATTGGGGCATGCAGAAAGAAACAAAAACAGAATTCCTGAACCCTTAAAAAAGTATGTAGAAGAAAAAAAGTTGCTTTTTGGAAGTACCACATTTCTTATCCTTGAATGACAATCTATATCTACCAAAATTCTTCCCTCTACACAGCTTTTCAAGGTATAAAACTCTACCTCCCTTTCTGTATACTCACCCTACCTACAACTGTAAAAATAGTTTTTGCTTTTCAGTTAGCATGTTCTCAGCTGTAAATAGAATTACACTGAAATAAAGACGAGAATAAATGCACATAATTACAGTACAGACGGGGTCACAATTTATCTTGTCCTATTTCATGAAAACATTTCAAAAGGACTCAACCAATAATAATAATAAAAGATCTTCACAAAGACTTCCAATACAAAACACACAAACAACTCTTTCTTTTTGTTCCACTACACACTTTTTTGCAGGAATTTCTTTGGTAATAATTTTATTTCAAAGCACTTGGCTCGAAGACAAATGTCTACATTGTGAGCATCTGAATTCAGTCTCTGCCTGTGGAACATCTTAACAATCTGTACCTCGCCATCTAATTCAGTAATGTGGGAATAAATGTTGATTATATTGCAAATAGTTGTGATTCTTTAGGATTTGCAAAGCTCTCAGAAGACCAGTATTCTATTTCAGATCAGAACTAGTAATGTCAAAATACTCAAATATAATCAACACTTAGAATGTTGCATGTTTAAATGAATATTCATTAGTAACCCAAATCCCATTGAAGGGTTGCCATTAATTCCAAGGAAAGTGGATGAAGAGCCTGCTGTTCTTCAGCCTAAGAGATAGAAGTAAACACAAATCTATTTGCTGAAAGACAAAGTCTGAACTGATCTATAATTTGTTGCCTATTGCTTGCTTTCAAATGTCTTTAATATGCTGTTCCTTCAAGCTAAAATACAATGTCTATACTTTATAATTCTGTGCCATTTTACTGCCTCCTATAATTTAATTCTTGTTTTTAAATTGCTTTATTATTACTGTAGTCTCAAAGGGTAGCCATGGATCCCATGGATTCAAGAGTCAATGCTCCCTATGTCAGATATCAGGAACATTGTCTCTTGAAAACTCATAACCCACAAATCTTGTTCTCCCAGGTTCTATACTCTGTTTCACAGAAACATGATAGTAGGGTTGAATATTCTTCCACAAAGCATGCCAGACCTTTTTAATGCGTGAACTGCCTCAACTGCATGCTTAGGCATTTTCCAAATAAACACATAGCAAACAAATACAAATGAAAAACAAACATTCATTAAAAAATAAAATGTCACTTTTTTATACAGCAATTAGTACTCTGGACCCAAGAAGACTGTGTAAGTCAGGCCCTTTCCACACAGGCCAATAAAAGTAGGGAAAAGGCAGGTTACATGAACCCACCCTCATCCCAGCCCATTCACATGGCTGGCTGTCCCGAGGATAGTCAGCCTGTTGCCTGGGGCATGCGCCTTCACACAAAAGGGCATCTTTTTTTTCTTCCCTGCCTCCCTGCAAAGCACAGGACCGACACCCCCCCCACCCACCCCGGGTATGATATGGCCCGGTTCCCCTCCATGGCCCAGTAAATTGGATTCGGGGAAGGTTTTTTTGAGAATCGCAATCTTCATGATTTTCTGGTTCAAATGCGCCTCGCAGCCACAGCCGTTTGCTTGGTTGCAGCTGCAAGTGCAATAAAACAAAATAATTGTGAAAATTGCAATTCTCAAAAAAACCGGGTTGGGAAAGAAAACGTGGGGCAAACCTGGTTTAGGGCTGGGAACCGTGCGAAGTCCCCCCGATACAGGTTTTACCTGTTGTTATCTGGAGTTTATTGGCCCATGCAGAAAGGGCCCCAGACCCCTCTCCATTTGTTAGCTCCATTATATTGGAAACAGCATGATTCACATTAAAAATATGTTTTGGTTATGTCAAGGGTTACTGGTCTTTGAAATATCATTGAGTAAAGTTACTTCTGTGGTACTGCATACCATATTTAAATTTAATGATTTGTTGTAGTATTTTAAGGTTTTGTAGAGGTGTTTAATGTTTGTAGAGGTGTGTTATGTATCATGCTATAGCACATTTATTTATTGTACTTGTTCTGTCAATGACCACAATAAATAAATTGATTCAATTGATCTTGGAAATAAACTTGGTCGAATAGTGAGCTCCTGATGATAGTTTACTGCTAAGCTTTCCACCAACTTGCAGGTGTTGACTTGTTCACAATTGAAATTGGGAGCAGCTTTGCAGCTGCATCGTTTGCAGCACTCAACATGGCACCTGTCACAGCAGTTTTTAGTACTGTGGTGTTTGTAAGCAACTGTGGTTCCTATTTGATGGGGAGTAAGCAAAAGGCATATAGCACATAAAAAAAGCCAAACAAAGAGTATGCTGTCTTGATGCATACTGGAACATTGCATGGTTCTCTAGGGAATGCATGGGACTCCCCATCAAATAGGAACCATAGTTCCCAGGAATCTATTCAAGAATGTGTGAGTAGAAATTATTTCTCATTTATAGTGGAGCCTCTTATTCTAGTGGTGGGTGGCTCTCGTATTCAAAGAGTCCACCTGTCTTTTCTGGCATTGTCAAGCCAGTGGAACAAGTTTAGAACAATGAAAGATACAGTGAGACACCTCTTTCAAAAACCAGCATCTATGCAATCCTAAACACAGTAACATTTTTTCCTAAAAATTTTCTAAATGCACCAAAGTCCTTGGGCTTAGGAGGGCAGGATTCTGCTTAGGATTGTATGGTCCACATCCTTTTTTCTTCCATTATTTCCAGAGGCGTACCTAGGCAAACCTGCGCCTGCGGGCAAAACCTGAGTTGGGTGCCCCCCCCCCATGGGCAGCCACCCTGCGCCTCACCTGCTGATTGCTGAATAGCTGCTTAGGTGCTGGGCGGGGGTTGCCCTCCCCTCGCGTGACTAAAGTCACGCGTGACCCCCAGACCTCCGCCATCCTGGCGCCCGGCCTCCCTCCTCTTCTGACTCCTGGCTGGTAGGCGGCAGCTCCACAGGCCGCAGCGCCAAGTCCACGCCGCTGGCCAGGAGGCGGTGGAACTTGGAAGTGAGCGGCGGCCTCACGGTTCTCGGAGCGCCACCGCCGCCATCCAAGGGCCGCGCAGCAGGAGGGCAGAGCCTCTCAGACCGCGTTCTCAGGCCGTTCTCAGACCACAAGGCTGCCGCTCGCTTCCACCACCTCCGGCTCCCCTGAGTCCCGGCCAACGACCATTCACGGCCCCTGCCCCGGAGCAGCCGTTGCTGCCACCCCCCCCGGGGTCCTCCACATCATGCCGCCGCAGCGCCGCCTCTGCCGTCCGGGCTGGCCCGCCGCCCGCCTGCTTCCTCAAGGCCTGCACTCAGGCCTCCCGCCCCGGAGCAGCAGCAGCCACCGCCAACCTCCGCCTGGGAATCCCGGCGCCACCTCTGCCGGCCAGCCCGGCCCAGCCGCTTCCTCAGGGTTGCCCTCCTGCTGCGCGGCCTTCGGGAACCGCGAGGCCCAGCCGGTGGCCGCCGCTCGCTTCCACCGCCTCCGGCTCCTGCTCACCTTCTTGAGAGCTGCACAGAAGGCGAGCAGGAGCCGGAGGCAGTGGAAGCGAGCGGCGGCCGGGCCTCGCGGTTCTCGGACCGCCGCTGCCCGAAGGCCGCGCAGCAGGAGGGCAACCCCGAGGAAGCGGCTGGGCCGGGCCGGCCGGCAGAGGCGGCGCCGGGATTCCCAGGCGGAGGTTGGCGGTGGCTGCTGCTGCTCCGGGGCGGGAGGCCTGAGTGCAGGCCTTGAGGAAGCAGGCGGGCGGCGGGCCAGCCCAGACGGCAGAGGCGGCGCTGCGGCGGCATGATGTGGAGGACCCCGGGGGGGTGGCAGCAACGGCTGCTCCGGGGCAGGGGCCGTGAATGGTCGTTGGCCGGGACTCAGGGGACTGGAGTGATTCTTGCGCTGCCATCTGGGTGAAGGGGCCGGCCGGCCAGGCAGGGGAAGATGGTGGGCGGGGTCAGGGCAGCCGCGCCGAACTGCGGAGGCGGAGCTCTCCCCCGTCCTGAGTTTGACTTCCGGTTAGCCGGCTGGCTTGTGGGCTGGGCGGCCGGGTCCAGAGTGGGCAGGGCCGCTCGGACGTTTTGTCGCCCCCCACGTGACCTACAATTGCTACGCCCAAGGCAGCTGCCTCTTCTGCCCTATGGGAGGTCCGCCTCTGATTATTTCACTTTTATGAATTTTGCAGATGGATAGAGGGTACTGATGGTGAATGGAAGAAGGGACACCCATGGGAAAGCAGTGAGGCATCCCAATTCATCTTGGGGAGGGGGGAGTTTCACAGTAAGACTATGTATGTCTTGTAAGACTATATATGCGGTGAAATGTCTTTTTGTACACTTACAGTTGGAAACGTTTGAATTTAAATGAACTCTTTACTAAATGTCCAAGGGCATGGATTGCAAGTACATTACAGTTTGAGCTCAATGATTGTTTATCAGGTTTTGTTGTTGGGGTTGTTTTGCTTACTTATTTGAGGAAAGTGTTATGGATACTGTGTACTGCCAAAAAGACAAGTAAGTGGGTTCTAGATCAAATCAAACCTGAACTTTCCCTAGAAACTAAAATGACTAAACTGAGGCTATCCATACTTTGGCCACATTATGAGAAGATAAGAGTCACTGGAAAAAAAAAACAATGCCAGAAAAAGAAAGGCAGCAGGAAGAGAGGAAGAGCCAACATGAGATGGACTGACTCAATAAAAGAAGCCACAACCCTCAGTTTGCATGACTAGGCAAGGCTGTTAATGACAGGATGCTTTGGAGAATGTTGGTGGATTCCACCCAGCAGAAATAACATGTCTTTAGGACATTTTAAAAAGATCCGTTTTGACATGTTGTGTTTCCAAAGCAGGGGAGAACACAAGCGTTGCCAACCAAAATGGATCTTTTCCCTACCTGCTGCATGGAGCTCTTGTCAGTTTCACAGCTGCAACCATCATTTATGTGCTGCAGAAGATTCTCTGTGTAGATTCCCAACAGAGGTTTTCTCTGCTTGCAGTTCATGCACACATGATTTTGAGGTTAAAAGCAGATAAAGTTCATTTTGCCTAGCAATCCCGCATAGGTGTTGTTGTTTTTCCCTTTTGTTTTGTTTTGAGGGGGATGTCTGCAAAGCTACAATGACACAATTAGAGAAACTGAAATATGCACATATTTGTGTTGTCATAGCTTTACAGACATCTTCCTCAAAAGAAAAAAAAGGAAAAACAACATGTATGTGGGATTGCCAGGCAAAATGAATTTTATCAACTTTTCGCCTCAAAATCACGTGGATGAACTGCAAGCAGAGAAAACCTCTGTTGGGAATCTACACAGAGAATCTGCTGTGACACATAAAATGTTGGCCATGGGTGGCATAAGCAAATGTAAGAGATTTGAACCGGAGAAATAAAGCATTCCCTGCCTTCTGGGTCAATAGACAGGAAGCGTCTTGAACCCAGGGTGGCCGGAAAAGATGGCTAGTTTAGTAATTTTTGAAAAATCTGGGTTGAGAGAAATAAAACAGGCTAAAGTCATTTTGAGAAAGAGAGCTGCACAAAGTTTTTTTTTCCCCCAAAAAATACTTTTTATGATGTCCTCAGGACATTTTAAAAATACTTTTTATGATCTCCTCAGGACATGTAAATTTCGTTGTACGTGCACAATGACAATAAAATGCTTATGCTTATTTTTCCCCAAACACTTTTTATAATGTCCTCAGGATGGACACACACAGAGGTTTTAGGGATACAGTCTGAAGCCTTTTTTTTGTTTTCATGAAAGGGCTATTGGGATAATTTAGTTGCATAATTCCAGCTTGCATTTGATCAGATTCTCTAAATGTATCCCCTGATTTCTGCCCATCCTCTTGACATCATCATGCTATCTTTACAGACGTTCTTTGACATTTTAATGTCATCTCCATAGGCTAGCATCTTGATTAATTAAGTGCTGTCAACACAGATTTCTTCTGATGCTATTCTTTTTTTGTTCTGCCTCAGAACATTATCTCCACAGACTTTTGCCCACACTATTATGAAAACTTGTTAAGAAAAAGTGAAGGACACAAACTTATGAGAGGAAAAAAGTCCATTTTTAATCTGTCATACTCATGGTGGGAATTGGATGCCTCAATATGATATTGTGAGAAAAAGCCACTCCTTTATTTATCCATCTCCCATCTAGGTTGTAGGAAACACCTGCAGAACACGTGCAGCAGACTAAACGTCGATTACCAGCCATAAATCAACAAACTTTCTGTTTTCTGCTTTCCAGGAAGAAAGACATGAAAACGAAGGAATTTCATAAACCCTGACAAGCCCCTCCTTCCTTTGACATTGTGGGTATCATGTTCTAGGCCATCACATGATTATGTTCTATGTGACAATGGTAGTCATTTTGTTGGTGCTGATTTTAAATAACGGGAGAAAGGATTCATACATCCACTGTAATGCTGGATATTGCATCCATTCAACTGTCATCAAAGTCTGTCAGATGCTTTTTTTTGCATTCCTGGATAGCTGTGGGAATGTTAGATGAAAATAATACCTGATTTATTTTCTGGATTGTGCCGTGATGGTGTTGAAATTATGACTATGTGGATCTCTGCTTCACACAAACAACTTACCCATAGGGCACCAAAAGTTTCCCTTTCAAATAACTATGCATATGTGTTAACGGAATAGAGGTTTGCAGAACATTTATTTATTTGTTTCTTTGTTTCTTTGTTTGTGTATTTGTTTATTTATTAATTAATATTATAGACTGCTCTGCCCCTAGGGGCTCAGGGTGGTGAACAACAATAATATAAAAACAGCTTAAGAACACAACATAAAACAACTAAATATCATTAATAAAACCAGGAACCGTACAGCGTCAGATGGCATCACATCCCTCCCCCTCTCCCCTTATGCACACGGGAGACTAGATGGAACAGCAGCAATGTATTTAACCAGGCTGGCCAAATGCCTGGCGGAACAGGTCCATCTTACAGGCCCTGCAGAAACTCTGCAGGTCCCGCAGGGCCCTGATCTCCCTCAGAAGCCTGTTCCACCAGGTGGGGGCCAGGGCTGTAAAAGGCCAACGTGTGAAGCCAGCAGGCTAAACACAGACCACCAGCCATTAACTGCCAAGGCATGGGTATAGAAATGACTGATTAATTTACTGGTGTACCAGAAAACTTTCTGCTGTACTGTGTTTTGATCAGTCAAAATGGAAAATGTCTTTTCTTAATTGGTGTCCTCAGCTACTGACCTACTGCCAACAATGAGATTTGAGGTTGCGGGCATGGTTTGGAGTAAATTTGTGTGGGTGAACATACAAGACAAAAATACTAGAGTAACACATACCCCTCTAGGTTTCCAGTTTTAATTGAAAAAATCCACCAATCTCTATCTGATCTTCTACTGGATTGTAGAGGTGGCATTTGAGGCTGTCCATGACTGATGGTACACTTCGTAAACTAGATAGTTCTAGGATCCCTTTTCAGGATAGTTCTTGGTAACTAATTCTCATTGTTCCCAGTTTGTCTCAGTTTCAGGGTATCTTCATTTTCATCTGCTTTACTTCCATAAGATCCTCTGAAGATGCCAGCCACAGATGCAGGCGAAAAGTCAGGAGAAAATGCTACTGGAACACAGCCATACAACCCAGAATACCCACAACACCCTAGTGATTCTGGTCATGAAAGCCTCCGACAATACATTTCTATAATGTTGGAGAGGTCTGTAATGTTCTTCGAGATGTTCTCCTTAGTGACCTAAAATCTGCTTATCACCTTTGGAAGCTGACACATTTCAGAAAGGTGAAGAGGCACAGGGAAAGCTTATTGAACTTCTGAATTTGAGACAGACAGAGGGCCTTTCTCCACTCTCTTTGATCCCCCCTATGCTGCACGCTGCTCTCAGCGCGCGGCATCCCAGGCGTGTGCACGGGCGTCCCCACGACCCCACGTTCTGCGCGGGGTCATCAAAAGGCACCGTTTGCAAGAGCGCCAGGGATGCCACGTGCTGAGGGGGCACGACAGCAGCAGTGGTGGGGCGGCTGCGCTGTTGCTGCCCCTGTTGTGGGGAGTGCCGGGGGACCCCGCGCTACTCTCCTCAAGTAGCGCAGGGCTTAGGGTAAGTGGGGAAAGGCCCAGAGAGAGGAGGTATATGCTGAACTAACACATCCTCTTGGACTGCAGTGGTCCACACCATTGCTTTAGGGCATCTGGTGAAGCAACTGCATGACTAAGATGTTTACAACAAAACAGGTATTATATCATGAGTGTCTAGGCTATTTTATGCAATAGTAATTCAACTCTACAGGGCTGTCCTTGGACTTCTAGCCATTCAGGGTAGTGGAGAACAGATAGCAATGTTTATAATGAATTTAGCCAGTCTGCTATTTCTGTGCACTTCCCAAAGTTCATATAAATCCAAACAGATGGTCCATCATAGGTTTGGATTTTGTTGCTTCTTTTTCCAGATAGTGGTTTTATCTTTGTTTGTGAGCTGGCTTACATACCAATTTATCTTGGAGAAAGAGACTTTCAAACAGATGGATTTTGTGTTTTGGCCACCTAGGGTAGAAATTCAAATGGATGACAGTGAAAACTGCTGCATATGTATATATGTATAATATTTGCAGTGTATTTAATTCATTTGTTTGCATGTCTGTCTTGATAAGTAATCCACAAAAACAGAGGGTAATGTTAGCTTTATCAGAAAGTTTCAACAACAAAACTAATACCCCCTGCATAGCTGGAAAATTGAAGCAAAAGAAAAATACACTGTTTTCAGCATATTTCTAACAACAATGTCTGTTCTCCTACCTAGCAAAGATTCAGTAGAACAGAAGGGAATAAAGAAAGATCTACAGAACTGGTATGACATCTATTTATACCTGGTCTACTTTTGATTAGTCTTTTTTCAGCCATGCATCAAAACGAAGAAAGCAATGAAGCTGGACAATCAGAATGGAGTTTCACTTTTACAGATAAAAGAATCTGGATCTTACTGATGATATTTGCACAACATTGACTTCCAAAATATCTCAAGTGCTGCAAAGACATTACTGCATCTGTGGAGAGTCACTTTTACCCATCTTTTTTCTTTGTATATGAAGCAGCACAATCCAGTGTGAGATGAAAATGGCATTTGAAGGAATAACAATTGCTGTCATTGCTCCTCTGTATGGAATGTAATTCCCTGCCAAGCTAATCCTACCTCTAATTTTCTGGCCCTTTGAGAAATTACCGAAGGGAGAGGGAAAGAGAAACTAAATAGCTGGAAAAATGTTTCTTCCTATAGTGATTGCTTTTGGAATTTCCCCATGTATCGTCCCCATATTCTCCATGTACTGATGGTGCACAGTAAACCAGGTAGTGCTAGGCTCCCTTTTTGGAATCGTCATTGGTAACTGGGTAGTGCTAGGATCCCTTTTCAGAATAGTAATTGGTAACCAGGTAGTGGTAGGGTCCCTTTTTGGAATAGTCATTGGTAACTAACTCTGGTGAATCAGGGGAAATTCATAAAGCATCACTCAGAGGTTGAAATCATGCATACCACAAACACCACCCACTGTGGTGGTTGAAAGTGCTGCCAAGTGACCCATAGGGTTTTCAAGGCAAGATCATTTCAGAGGTGGTTTGCCATTGTCTGTCTCTGCATGGGCTGAGAGAGTTTTGAGAGAATAAGAGCAAGGAACTGAACTTGGTTCAACAGATTAGAGTCTACCATTCTTAACCACTACACCATGCTAGCCTTCTTCACTCATAACCAACATCAAAATCTCCTGGCAATGCTCAGCGCAGTGCTGGCAACCTTAATTTGTACCCAAAAGAGGACAGTTGTGTCTGCTTCCTTGTGGTACCTTTGAGAGACAGTAGGGTTTGCTCTAACCCATAATGAACAAAAAAAAGTCTGAATCACCCCTGAAGTTAACTGGGCTTTTCCCTGACAAGATCAGATATACATCCTTCGGGTTTATATTCCTTTCCCTTCATTGATGCTGCTGCTGCTGCTGATCAGCTATTAGTTTTCCAGAGAGCAAAACTATTTTGCTTTAAATGTTTTTACAGTTTGTAAAAAGTGCTCTACTTCCATGTAACTGCTGTGACCAGTTCAGTCTAGTAGAAGTGGCTGATATTTCTACCTTAAAGGTTATTTATTGTGTAGGAGTACAGCTTAATGGACATTACCTCAGTAAGGATAGCTGGCGGATAGGCGCAATTCAAAACACACTGGGAAATGTCATCAATATTTTTGACAGCCCTCAAGGGCATCATTTACATCAAAATGCTGTGTAGGAGTTATTCCCAAATTACCTTAGATAGAGATAGTAGCTGCTGCAGGTATTTGTTCTGGTCTTGACATTTACACTTGTAAATGTTATTTAAAGATTTCTCTCACCCCGAGCTTCTTGCTGAAGATGCCTAATAATTCTTGGCTTATTCAGTTATATTTTTTGAGGAAAAAAGTTGATTATAACACCGTCCAATAAACATAATAGCTTGAGGGGAGTTTGATTTGCTTGGCCTTACAAGTGAATTTTGGTTGCCTAGAACTGCCGGTATAGTCTAGTAAGATTATTTTATCCACAATAACAATTACTCTCTTCTATGGAAGCAAATGAGTCATATTTAGTGAGGATGTTTCTGAGATCACTTATTTGTTATGGATAGCTTTACTGATGCTAGTCTTTTCTGAAACTCTCACTCTATTGGCCAAAATCAGTTATTTTATAGAACTAATAAATAATCCTGATTTGGATCCAGCCAGCCCTTTTGTTTAATCTCTTCCAATTCTTTTCCTTGCTACAGCCCATGAATGGTGTCCATACAGGTGCCAGCATAGTCTTTTTGAGGGCTCAGATGGTACCTGATCATTTACACATCAGTAAACCCTCCTAAGATTGCCTTTTTGTAGGTTTGAAGGTTTTGTAGGTTTCACTCAAACACTGTGTCTTATCAGTTTAGTACTTACACATTTCTCAAAATTATACAGGCAACTGTCTGTGTGGTTATATCCACACACCTTAATCCACTATAGGGTCTTGTGCCTTGGTAAGTATCCTACATTCTTAACATTTCAGGCAGTCAGGAAAACTATTCATGATGACGCAGGACAACAGTCATAAGGTTGCTTAAAGAACATTAGGCTTTACTCTTCAGATAATTGCAGTTCCAATAAGGCAGTATGAGAAGGTTCATGATTGGATTTGTCCAAATCTAGGCCTTTTGTCTGCCTTTTCAGACATTTAAGCAATCAGGCAGCTGTAAAGGATGGAATAAGACATCTTATGATAGTAAATGACTGTGAAATGTTACCATTTTCTATATTTAAAAATGGGACAAACAGTAGACAGACCAGACCACATTTTCCATTAGTTTAACAGACATTTTCTGTTTCCCTTTTCCCACTACAGATAACTGATTTCCATGGTATGCTGCTCTTGTGTGAAAGGGGATATAAATGAGGAGGGTCTGCAGTAGAAAAAAAGTGAGTTGGTAGAAACTTAGTCTGGATCCAGGGAGGGGAGGTGGGTGTTGCAACCAGGCAAAGCCATGGGAAATCCATCTGAAACAACAGAGTGTTGACAAAGTGTTCAAAAACAAGTGAACAGTTTAACTTTGGCAGTGCAGATTGCAACTTGAAGACTGGCTGCCAACTGAACCAGCAGGTGATTAAGCATCTGAGGGAAATGCGCAATAGTCATCTTCATAGGAGAAAGTTGCACTTCACCAGCTTCAGACATGAAGATCTTTCTGCCTGATAAACTATTTGGCTTAGACTTGTGGGATAGAACTATTTTTTTTAAAAAAAATACATACACAGTTGTGACTGGCTCAAGATTATCATGCCCAAAGACTGTCATGTAATCAGCAGGTGCCAAAGGGCTATAACATGACAACATAAGGTGTGCGTCAATGCAGGACAACCATGCATGATCCTAGCATGTCAATCAACTCAAGCAAGACAACAATGGGCAACAAGTGGTCACAAAATCTTGCTGCACAAGATGTCTCAAAGATGTAGTGGTGTTGCCAGCATGGTGTAGTGATTAAGAGCAGTGGGCTCTAATCTGAAGAACTGGGTTTGATGTTGCACTCTTCCACAAGAGTGACAGACTCTTATCTGGTGAAGTGGACTTGTTTCTCCACTCCTACACATGAAGCCTGCTGGGTAACCTTGAGCTAGTCACAGTTCTCTTAGAACTCCTTCAGCCCCACCTACTTCACCAGGCACTTGATGTGGGGAGAGGAAGGGAAGGAACTTCTAAGCCACTTTGAGACTCCTTACAGGAGAGAAAGGTGGGGGATAAATCCAAATTCTTCTTTTTCAATTCATCACATGACAGAGACCAAAAGGCTCAGGAGCCATTTTTATATAAGTGAACATTCCAGGCAAAACATGAGCATATTTAAAAATAAAAAAGGAGCAATTCTATTCAAGTTCTCCATGGAAGTAAGGATCATTCTATTCAATGGAGCTTACTCTGGGGAAGATATTCTTAAGATTGGAGTCTTAGACATAAAAAAAATAGATGCAAGAGTTGGTCTTGATGCAATCCCTTATTGCAATATTTATTTCTTTGTATGTTTGTGTAATTTATTGTCCAGTTTTTATCCCCCGAGAATCAAGGTGGATTACACATTGTAAATCAATGCAATGATTAGGATGAGAAATAGAACTGGGAGGTCTTTTATTCCAAAAGGTCAAAACAGATGATGAGTTTGACTAGCCTAGGTCTGGCTGCTTGCTACTGTTCAATAGCAGACTCTCCACAACAAGGAAGCCAATGCTGTGCAGTGGTCACAGTTCCAGACTAGGATCTGGGAGACTGAGGTTCAAAGCCACACACTGATGTGGAATCTCACTGAGTGACTTTGACCCAGTGACTTTGCCCAGTTTTCAGTCTAATTTACCTCATAGGTTTGTTATGAGGATAAAATAGAAGAAAGGAGAATGATGTAAGCTGCTTTGGGTACCCATTGAGGAGAAAGCTGATGTATAAATGATGTGCATACATTATAAATGTAGCTAAATATGAGGGGTAAGATAGAATGTAGGTTGGTGAGTAGATGTGAAGGAGAGAAGGAAGCAGGGAAAGGTGAGGATACAGGGCTGGCTGGGTTGAGGGAAAGAGAAATAAGTGTGGGGAGAGGATAAAGGGGAAAACGAGCTATCTCAGCATGTCCTTAAATTTTCCCCTCCACTCAGCTAGGCCCTGTTCATCCAGCACCAGGCAACTTGGCCAGAGTTTCCAAAGAGAAGCTGCTAAGGAGGAGAGAAATAGGGAAAGCTGACAATGAGGAAGGGGGGATAAAAGTAGGTCAGCTGGTGCTTGGGAAGGAGAGAAGAAAGCAGGAAAAGGAGAGAGGCCATGAGAGCTGCCACAGAAGGGAAAGAGGACATAGTAGGGGAGGGGGAAATGAGATGCCCATCACTAGTCTTTGTGGGCCCACCACTTGTACCTTTCTAAAGCGTAGTTCATCCCCCAAATATTCAAACTGCATCTTTCACTGTTAGGACAGTTCTTTCATAAAAATGTAATTATTGCATAAATAACTTGCAGCCACATCAAAGACTTCAGGTGGCTGGCTATGGATGTGCTGCCCTGCCATTCCCAAAGGGGCTTCCCAACAGCACGTGGCTTTGCAAGCATGAAACCTCCCTGCTGACAAGAAGTCCCCATTGCGTTTAATAGACTCATGCTGCCCAAAAAGGTAGTGTAATTGTATATTTCTGGCCTGGAGGGAAGTGACTAATGCCAGCCTCTCTCCCGGCCACACCCCCAGCCTGCCCCTGCTATGCTGGCAGTGGTGGCAGGGGCACTGGAACACTGGTGCCACATCCCGTGCCATGCCTCAGCCCCGAGAATAGCTGCAGAAGCTACATGCTGGCAATTTCTCTGCTCCACTGAGGCAAGTGCCCCAGGGAGGACAAATCTACCTGCCCGCCACTCCCATGGGAGGATTCGCCCTCTCTCTGGATGGAATCTTAAGGATTAATCCTGTGCAGATTTATGTGGCAGTAAGCCCCATGGACCAATGTGGGTCTTAATTCTGTCCAGACATGCATAGGTTTGAACTGTTAATCTGATGCTTCTGTTTATGTTTTCAAGTGAACCACCTATATCAGTTACACTGCATTTCAATTAACGTTCATTTGTCATGTTGCTCTAACCAGAACCCTGACCAGAAGGTCTAATTAAGGACTTTTTTTCTCTCCCTCTGAAAAGGCCGAATCTCTACAAAAGCCCTTGCCAAGCAAAGCAAAATGTTCCACAATAGACTTTGCTCAAATGGGTGAAAGCTCTTAGGGTGTTGGAAAGAACTCTCTTATTCCAGAGTGTTATGACAGGGGACATTTATTGCCACATATTCCAGTTAATGAGCCTTGTTAGGAGAGCTTTCTGCACTCTTCCCAGATTGTTTGGTTAATAAGGAAGGCCCTGTGCAGCATGTTAGTGGCTAATGCCGTTTGGTTTCTCAAGTTAACAGCCAGAAAGAAATAGAAACGGTCTGATATATAGTGAATGTCTGCCGTCTTGTAATAACTTCATTTGGGATCGGCTAACATCTTGAGAATTCTCCACAAGGAAAAGTACTCTTTGAAGTTGGAGCTGTTCGTTCCTTGCCTAACAAAACCAGCTGCCAACACTTTGGGTTCTTCTGCAAAGGGAAACAAATAGCAACTGTCGAAAAATGTTAATCAGGCTATCACTTTGAATAACGAAGACCTTCACCAGTACATCATGAACATTTCTCTTTTGATTAATTATTCCTCAACTCCCTTTGATACCTGCAAGCTCTATATGGTGTCCTTTATAGTTGAGGTTAAATACCATTAGGTGGACACTATTCTTGAGAATACTATTCCCTTTTAAGTCCATTAAAGACACTATTCCCTTTTAAGTCCATTGAGGTTTGTAGCTGCAAGCACATTCCAGACTGGAAAAATAACCCTAGAAGTTTAATAAAAATGAACCATTAATACTAAAGGACACCAATTGTTTTCCAAGTTTAAATGAGCCATTGCAAACATTTGGTGGATAAAATATTGGACTGGCTTGGAACATGGGCTGAAATCACTTTCATGGGTTGCCATGTGGATTTGCAAAAATCAGAGTCCTCCAGGCCATGTCAAAAAGAGGGATTCAAATGGCCTAATCTATAGGAGTTTTGTGCACACAGAAATTTAAACATAAAGTGTTGTACACGTGACAAAGAATGGCTATTGTTGCTAGAATTATACCCTTTGCATTTATAGTGAATCCTTTATATAAGAAAGCTTGTGTTTTGCTATTATACACAGTATCCTTGAACTTACATTCTGTTTACATAGCAGTTACTTTTTTGTTGCTTGTTTGAGAGACAGAGAGACAGAAAGAGAGGTATCAGTAACTGTTTAGTGGGAGAGCAGTTCACCATTTCACCTCTTGAACAGTTTATCAATAACATTTCACCTCTCTAAAGATGGCAAAATTCATACAAGCCCAGCTGTTCAACAGGGCCAGGGAATGGCATACATCATTCATATGTATACAAACCCAATTCCCATTCAGGGCTACTTGTGTGAAAGCTACTTCCACTATACATGTGTTTTCTACATGCAGTGATGATTTCAACATGGGCCAATTCTACACAGCAAATGTATAAAAAGTTGCAGTCATGAAAAAGGAACCCATTTTCCTGTTTACCTTCACATGCATCCTGTGCAGGCAGTGATTGGAGTCCACTGAAGCAATCCTGGTTGCTGTCACATCTTCGCACGGAGATGGTTCTCTCTTTTAATTTTTTTCTGACAAAACATGCATAGTTACACAGGCATGCAGAGATCAACCACCACATGCTGATCATTCCATGATATGACCGACTGTCCCTCTGTAGTTACGCAGATGCAACCAGATTTTTTTTTAAGAAAAGGGGCCTCCCTGGAATGTCAGGCAATTGCAGGTGGCTTCTCCATCACTGTGGAGGGTGCAGTGGAAGGGAGGGAAATAAAGCACCACCTACCTGATCATTTGCTCGGGAGTTGCTCCAACTGGGACTTTTCAAAAGAACTGCTAGTTTAGAGATTTTTGAAAAAAAACAGGGTTGGGGAAAATAAAACAGGGCAGACTCATTTGGGAGGCGGGATCCCCTCACAAAACATGTTTTGTGGCATTGTATACCAAGTTTGTTGGCCAATGCAGAATGGACCTAAGTTTGTGAAATGTTTATGTCATGGGCTGACTGACAAGGACAGACAGAAGACAGGGTGCAGCTGATAGATATTTACTGCAGGTTAAACACAGGTTGGAAATGTATCTTAAGGCACCTGACAAGGCGCTGGTTAGAGTTCAGTCTGAGAATCAGTAAGCAAGCTCACCAGTCTACCAGGTCGTCACAATCCAAAACACAAATCCAAAAGCAGGTCCATGGGGCATAGTCCAAGGGTTGTTACCGTAAAGCAGGCTTTGCTGAGCAATTCACAGAACCAAAGCAGAGAAGCCATCAAGGTGACAAATTGCCTTCTGAAAAACACACCAGCTGTGAGCTGTCTCTTATCAGCGTGAGGGCAGAAATGCTGTAGGAATGTTGCTTCAGGGAGCTGGTCCTGCTAGTAACTTAAAAATGCCGAGCAGCCAGTCAAGATGATAGTCTAAGCTCAGCTAATTCAAGGCGTAACTGTTTGGCGATGCTGCTCTAAAGGGGTGGGTGAACTGGGAGGACTGTTTGTTTGGGGTGCTGAGGGTGGACTCTGAGAAAGTCCTAACTTCTAGGGCCCCACAGAGGACTCTGGATTAACAGCTGGTTCATCCTCTTCTGATGAACAGCTACTCTCACGCCTCCACTCCTGAAACATCCCTTCACTGTCAGTGGGGGGATTAACAGGGGTGTGTGGTAGGCTGCTTTCATCTTTGCTGTTCAATGCAGAGGGAGAACCGATCATGGCAGTCTAATACAAAGGTTCTATTGAAATAGATGCGTGCCTACTCAAGGGGATTACTTTGCAGATAACATTTATTTCACCCTGTTAAGATATTAAGCTGAGAAGAGTTGGGCTGGTAATGGACTGACTTAAAGTAGCACAATAAATATTGCATACAAGAGACAGCCAAGAATAAAAGCCAAAGCATGTGCCAAGACCATTCTAGTCTTTCAGGAGGATGCTTTAAGGCCCCAAATAGAGGAAGGGAAAGTGGTAGCAATTTCACCCATATGAAAATAGATCTGAACTTGCTGTAGATGATGAAATGTACTTGAAATTGTTCATATGTCTAATGTCAATTAATTAGAATTTGAAAGTAATGCAGCTGGCTGTAGTTGAGCAAAGCAAACTGATTGATGTTCCAGAATCAGTGGCCACTATCAAATTATATGTGTTGTTATGGTAGCTAATCAATATACTAATTTTAGAGAAAAAAAAAAACAGAACACTGTACCCATGCATTGTTACAAGTACCAGCAATACCAGCAATATGAAAAGATCCAATGTTGTCGTCTATTATTTGGTCAACATAACTTTCTGTAATACAGCAACTGAACTACAGTAATTACTTGACATGACTAAGATAGTCCAGTCTAGCCTGATCTCATCAGATCTCAAAAGCTAAGCAGAGATGACCCTGGCAAGTATTTGGACCAGAGACCTCCAAGGAATACCTGGGTCATGACATGGAGGCATGCAGTTGCAAACCACCTTGGAATGTCTCTTGCTTTGAAGACACCATCTGAGGTCAACATAAATTAGAGGATACTTGACAGCAAAAAAGGTACTTATTAATGTTTGACTTGCAGACATTTTTTAGCATCCAAGATTTAGTCTCAGTGGCAACATTTTTTAAAAAAAAAACTATGTTTAGTAATATGCATGTTTATCTTAGCAAGAAACAAGGTGACTAGCTCTTCTGCTTTCTGGCCTGGTGCTTTAGCCAAGAGTAGAGCAATTACTTCATCTCTGTGGCCCAGAAGGTCCCAGGTTCAATCCCTAGCATCTTCAGTTAAAAGGACCAGGTAAGCATTGGTATGAAAGACCTCCATCTGAGACTCTGGAGTGGTGTTGCCAGTCTGAGTAGACAATACTGAACTTGATGAACTGATCACATGATGCTGTGTAAGGCAGTTTCCTGTGTTCCTGCATATGCTATAGTCACTACAAAACAACAGTGGATGGGATGTAGTCTTTATTACTGCAGTACTACAAGGACACAACTGAGCATTTGCAGGGATAACCTTGTAATGACCTGCAAGGACTGTTTTGCCATCACCACATGCTAAAGTAAAAATTCTCCAGTATTTTGGTACACTTCAGATTTTTAAATTTTTAGCACCAGAATCCTGGAAAAAGACTGTTGTGGGCTTCAGTCCTAAAAATACTTTCAGGAAAGTAAGCCTATTAAATACAATGGGACTTCCTTCTGAGTAGACCTGCTTAGAATTGCTCCCTAAAGGTGTAATAGATTATGAGCAGTGCTGGTGTCATTGCCTAGCAATGGTCATAGACAGAAAGCTACAGGGACTGCTTTCAGTAGTTGGGGAATTAACCCCCGTTATGAGTCCCTTTCATATTTTCTGCAAACCTGGGAGTTTTCTCAGGTTTGTAAAAAGATCGGACTGGTCTTTTCATGGCTCCTATTTCTGGATTTAAATATCCAGAGATGGGTCTATGTCAGGGGTAGGGAACCTGCGGCTCTCCAGATGTTCAGGAACTACAATTCCCATCAGCCCCTACCAGCATGGCCAATTGCCCATGCTGACAGAGGCTGATGGGAATTGTAGTTCCTGAACATCTGGAGAGCCGCAGGTTCCCTACCCCTGGTCTATGTTGAGAGCTATAACATTTTCTACCAGCAGATCTAAGTGTGGCCAGTCATGCTGTGGAAGATGTTTAAGTACCATGTTTCTGAAGGTGAAAATGGTCCTGAATGTCTATGAGCATTAAAGAATCAATTTCAAGTGCAACCTTAGTCAAAACCATCACTAAAATGGTAATTTGATAAAAGAACATATACAGAGCATCGAACAATCTCCAGTGAAACTTGCACCCCCTTCTTTAGAGCTCTTTCTTTTTTCTAGTTACCACCATTTTGTGTCAGCTTCAGGAGCCTCCATTCAGCTGCTGCCATTTGCAGAATGTTCCCAGGAGTTTCCGCAGTTGAAAGTAATCGCTTCTTAATGGCATTTTGATGGGAGGTTGATCAGCTCTCCAAGCATCTGTGATTCTTAGATGGCATCTTCTTAGTCATGAAGATTTCTCATTTAAAACAACAAAAAAGAGGGTGTGGAAGACACATGCATGGGCTTGCCAGGAAAGACAAACTTTATTTATCAGCTTTTTATAGTGAAATGGCCTTTAGATGAGCTTCAAGCAGAGGAAACTCGTGGGAACATTCTGCAAAGGCAAATGGTGGTGGTCGCATGGAGGTTTCTGAAGCTAACACAAAATGACAGCTACTAGCACAGAACAAGACAGGTGCTAGGATCCCCGCAGAACATTCTACTAGGAATAAGGTTCAGGAAGAAGTGGCAGATGAATATGGTGGAAAAGGGTATAGATATATTGATGTCTTAATCCAATTTGGATGCATCCTTTTAAAATCAAGTTAGTCCAGCATTTAAAGGCTTATAGCATCCTGGCTAGGCTATTTTTCCAGAAAGCAGACCCCACTACTAGCACACATGGCTTGGTAGTCTTCAGATTGGACTATGGATGCACTTTATTTTTTTTTAAATAAAATTTATTGAAATGTTAAAAAAAGAGGTGGTTTACACAGATATGTAACAAAAACTTATACCATATTTGGTTACAATACCACACAAATATCTAACATTATAACTCATTTTATACAACAAAATTAAAGGACTTCCTTGCTGTACTTCAGGAGTAATTTTCCTTTGATTATTCATTAATCCTTCCTTAATGGATAAGTTCTTTGATCAACTTCAATAGTATTGTTACATTCTTAAGTGCTTTATACATTTGTATTTAACCCTTTCAATCTATCTTTAAACTTACTTCTAAGATTAATTAATCTATTACATATCTATTTCCTAATTTCAAAATATAAAAAGTGTAGATGTGTTTAAAAGAAACATTCAAAATTAATTGTTATTCTTATTAATATTTTTTAATTTAAAAATTGTGTACATAAAATATATAGTATCAAACTATAACAAAAATAGGGACATCACGCTCTTAGAGCCTTTGCTTACAGAGTGACAGAAAGAAAAAAAAACCCTTCCTCTTTAAATCTATGGGGTTTGTCTGTTCAGTGCTGTTGTATGAGATAGTCCTGATTTTTTTAGTGATTTCATTAAAAGTGGCAAAGGAAGGAACAAGAACAGATTAATTTTAACTAAGATTTTTTCCATCTTTCTCCAGGTATAAGTTGAAGTTCTTCCAGGTTTTTTTTCATATCTTGAGAGTGAAGTGAAGTCTCTTTCAGGTGAGTGGAGAGTCTGTATTCATGTCCTTGTATTCAATTAACGCCCCATCCAGCTGTAACAGCTTAGGGGCTTCTTTTTTGTTTTTCCAATTCCTTTTTGGTAATCCACCCTGTATTCCTTTGCTGCCGCAGAAAGATATAAAAATAAATTAATATTTCTTACTGGTGGGGTATCCTAGAAATATACCTAGTAGGTAGTTCTTGGCATGCATCTTGAATTTTTTCACCTAATATTTTTTTTTTGTGTGCATTTGAATCCAGAATTTCTTGATCTTAGGGACAGCTCCACCAGAGGTGGGAACATGTAAAAATTCCACACATCTCTTTACATCTCCAACATAGTTGAAAGAGCATTTTTCTTTTGTCAATTTTGCCAGTTTTTGAGGAGTTATGTACCACCTATGATACATACCTTATAAAAATTCTTTCCCAGTAGGTCCATTGCATCTAAGGAGGTAAATTTTTTGGTGTCAAGCGTTTCTCAAGTTTCCTCCCATCTATCCATAGGTATATATTTTATTTTTGCAAGGTCTTGTGCCCATTTAATCATGTGGATTCCTTTTACGATTTTCCTGTTCTAGTTCAATTTTTAGAATATGTTTGTACAACTTCTACTGATCATCTTTTTTTTTCTGGGGCCCAGTATAATTTGGTAATCAAACTTGGCCTGGGGATTTTTTCTAGTCCTATTGTTTGTTGGTCTTTTATGAATGCATCTTCTCTCAGTTGGAAGTATAGGTGAACCAATGACATTTTGATTCACCTAATTTACTATCAGTGGTCACCGCGTGCTTTTAATTCAGGGCATCCCTTGTTCCACATAATACTACATCCTTATACACCTCAACTAAACCACCTGTGCCAAAGCAGAATCCCCATTTTGTATATTTTGCAGTGGCTTCTAATCTCGATACCCCAAGAGGGTATTTTTTGATACAGTTTTGGTCTATATTTTTGCCATATCATAATTAAGGCTTTTCTAATTGTGTGCTCTTTGAATCTCCCGATCTCTTTGTTGTCTTTTGGCCAGAGATATTGGTGCCAACCGCAACATTTGTCTTTACCTTCTAAGTTAAGAATTTGGTCTTCTTCTAATAGGAGACTATGGATGCACTTTATGTAGGGTTGCCTTTGAAGACATTATTATTTAATTGGACTGTTCTATCTTTTAAAGCAGTTTTTAAATATCTGTTTTATAGATACATTTCAGATTGCTTAACATTGTTTCAAATATTTGATTTAATAGTGATGATTGAATGCATTTTTATTATTTTATCAATTCATTTTTACACTGCAAGCCACCCCAAGGAAGTCTCTGATGAGATGACAAATATCTATTTTAAGCAAGCAAGCAAGTAAGTACGTACGTACGTACGTACAGACATATATACATACGATGGTCTGTAAATGTCAATAATTTCAGAACGACCAGTGAGGACATTATCTGAGGTTTCCTCAACTTTTACTTCTCCACTGATATAAACAGAGTCTCAAGATAACTATACACTTTTCGACAGACAGACAGAAGCCTTTCTGGCATTATGAATTACTCTTTTCCTTGAAGTGGTGACTGTAAATTTGTATATTAATCCACCATTTCCTGGACCTTCTTTGTAACAGAATGCTCCACAAGGGTTCTAGTGTCTACCTAGTTCTTTACTGTCATTTTTTAATGCAAAAGAGTATAGCAGAAGTTACACCACTGAATACATTGATCAGCATTATGATATTATTTTGAACCACCTGCCATTATTTCAGTCTCAAAAAAGTCTGTATTGAGTCATGTATAAGCAGTGGATTAGATCTGACCAGGTTATCTGCTGGTGAAAATAAATGGAGGAGGTTTTTTTGACCACCCATAAGGGTTATTCTGGACATGATGGAACCTGCATGAACAAAAGTCATATGGGATGCAAAGTACAGGAGTAGGTGACATCTCACTTAAATCCCTCTTCCTCCACTGCCAATTGGTGGACCAGCATGGTGAACATGGGGGAGAAGGGAGAGGTGTTACAGGCAACGTGGTGACATCACATCTGGCAAAACCTGGAATTGATATCACCACATAGGAGTGACACTCTAAAACTTGCCGGAAAGTTTATGGTTAAATCATAGTTTCAACTCAGAGCTGAAGCATTGCTCCTATGCAATGATGTCACTTCCGGATCACATTGGAAGTGATGTCACTACATCACTGGCAATCTCACTACATTGCTGAGGAGAGCCCCCCCCCAGTCACCATGAGGTCTTTTCCAGCAGAGAATTGGCCAAGCTTGAATTTTTTTAAAAAAAGGTTGGATCCAATTCAGTCTCCTTTATTATTGCAGCTGTATCTCATTCTGCTTACTTTCTGAATGGGCTGAAGTGCCAATAAACAGAATTAAATTAAGAATGAGTATGAGTTGAACTTCCTGCGAGGAAGGGGAACCAATATTTACCACTATTTTTCAGCCTAACCAAGCAGGTGTTTTACTCGTTCTTCCACCCAACTGAATCAATTGGTTGGGTTATTTTTATCTGATGGTATATGCTTTTGGATGCAAACTCACTCTGCTATTGTTATCTTGTGCCTCTGGCACCAATGCAAGATGTACTGGGAGCTGAAGGATCGCACAGAAAGTGAGTTAATTTAAAATGCAGCTGCCTGATTATTCAGAGCGGATTCCCAGAGAGCATGAATGTGTTCACTTCCCATCAACTCTGCTACCTGCTAATGGCTGCTGTGTGGAATATTATGTTTGCTATGGAATATAATTGCTAGGTTGGTCCCAGAGAACAAGAAACACAAGCAAGTAGGTTTACACTTGCAAGGTCTAATTGATGTAGGTGAATGTGTACACAAGCCCCTTTTCTCAGGAAAAAAAGAGAAAGGGCAAAATGCCACTGAATAGAAACAATGCAAATATGTTCCTTTTCATTTTAGAACTTTTAGGGAAAGATGCAGATATATCTGTTTATTAAGGCTAAGGATACATGAACTCCTGCAGGTTTTGCTCAAATTATAATACTTCTAAGAGGAAAAGGTCTTAGAGCCAGTTTTCACTGAATTCTACCTGTAAACAGATAATTATCACCTGTATAATAGTAAACAGTGCCTCTGAAATACAAGCACTTACAGTTTACCTTTTTTAAAGGATCTAGATAGAATACAAACACCAGATAACATACACTTTTTTAGCCATTCAAGTATTTTTTCCCCTACCCCATGAGATTATTAAGAAAACAGTGATCCAGGGAACCATTTTACATGCTCCGGAGAGAGGCAACCCTTCTGACTCGAAACAAATCCTGGTATTTATGGTTTAATTTGTGGCTATGGTTTCAAATGGATTGTATTTAACTATCATTGCTAGCCTTGGCCTCTATGGCTTATTTGTAGGCCCTGTAGGGTAACTGTAGAAAGCACAAAAACATTGGAGTAGAGTTTCCTTATGCACTCATCAGATATAACATGTTTTAGGTTACAGAGCTCGTGCCACAATACCTTTGTGCTCTTTAACAGTACACATTGTTAATCTCAGCATACTTTTAGTCACATATAACTCTTATATCAAATAAGTTTATGCATCATGGGAAGGGATATGGGAAGGAGATAAACACAGTTGTATTTCTTAGAAAATCTGAGCATAAAAAGACTTGTATTCCAACATGAAGTATTGCTGGGACTTACCCCACACCACCATTTGCAGTTTGGGAGTGGGGAGAAGCAGGAGAAAAGGAGTGAGGAAAACCTCCAAACCTTCAGGGCAGAGCAGGTGGGCCTGCAGTGTCCATTCTCACACAGCCTACCATATTAGACTGGGAGGGAAGCTACGGAGCCCTGTGGGGCTATAAAAGAACACCTGCATTGGGTGTTGACCTCACTTCTTCTAAAAATGGTGGGTTGTCTACCCACCCTGGGGCTTTTTTATTGTTGGCTTTAGTTATGTTGATTTTCTCTAGCTCATTTGGTTTCATGTCACAGCTTGGTGGGTTGGTTATCAGGACAGATCCTGTGTGTGTGTGTGTGTGTGTGTGTGTGTGTGTGTGTGTGTGTGTGTGTGTGTGTGTGTGTGTGTGTGTGTGTCTGTGTTATGGTGCAAGACTGTGCCTGCATGCCTGCATCCCCATTGTTGTGGCCCATAATAAAGAGCCTTGGAGTTTGTAGCCACTCAATCATATACATAGATGAGGGCAGTCAACTGGCCTACACCTCCAAATGGCAAAGGGGACCGTAGAGAGCTGACACCCACATGGCTCCAAGTGACTTTCCATTCCACAGCTTTTTCCCCAACAGGTGGACTAGGGGGGAGAGTTCATTTGGTTGCAGGTGGGTCACTTGGTGCCTGGATCCGGTGGTGGGATTCAAATAATTTAACAACCAGTTCTGGTAGTGGGATTCAAATAATTTAACAACTGGTTGTTTACAAGCACCATTTTAACAGCTGGTTCTGCTGAAGTGGTGCAAACTTGCTGAATCTCACTACTGCCTGGATCCATCGCCATACTGCACCTCTGCTTTTTTGCTTGAATTTAATGAACAAGCTGTGTTTTTTAAAATTACCAAAATAAAATTGGGTTTGTGGTTTTACTTCTCCCTGTATTTCACCACCTATCCCCATTTGAGCCTAGGCAAAGCTTTTATGTTTAGTAGCTTTGCTTTTCTCTCCAAGCCATCATCCAAACATGAGCCCAAATATGGAGAGCTTATTTGAAATCCAGTTTTACAAGGATATACAAACTCTTTTTTACACACCTTGAAAAATGTCGGCCTGCAGTGTTCATACTTGCTGGCACTATGTTTTTTCCCCCTTTGCACTGCTCCCCCCCCCCCAAGTTCTGTTCAGCTCTACTGAGTCATCTGTTGGAGGTCTTAGCCATTTCATTTATCTTTTATATACTTTGTATACCCTTTAATCTCAGTGAGGGTGGCTATGCATCGTGGTGGTGGGCATTCCTTGACCTTGGTAAAACAATTGGATGGCTAATTCTGGTTAATGATGGAGCACCATGATACCATCAAGTTCAGCAAGTGATCTCTGACTGGCTAGGATCACCAATGTGATTGTGTTTCTAATCAAAAAAGTGAGAGTAACACGAGTCCAGGAAACATAAGGAAACAGTCTCACTGAAAAAGAAAAATGGGGGAATATCTACATATTTAAGTTGTTTTCAAGAAAAAAACCCTATGCAGCCAAATAACATTTTTATACTTAAAAACACCCCCTCTGAAGCTGGATAATATTCAACATAGTCCTGAAAGATACTGCTTACAAGGGTTCTTTGTGGGTTAATTGTTTAGAATTCTAAACCAGTAGCAGTGCTTGATAATAGACATTATGAAGATTGCCATTCATTATCATGAGTGTCTAATCTCTGTGACTGGGTGAATGCTAATATGAGAAATTAGGACTGTTGCAAGGTTAAATGTTCTCACTTGCTTGGCTATTTTCCCCATGGAAAGGAAAAGAAATAATTCTCACATTTAGCATAATACAACTTTAATTTTATTCTTCACTTTCCATTTGCCTTGAGTGTCTCTTATATGACTAGACCAATTGAAAAAAAATCTACCTGAATCAGGTGTAGTTAACATAATGTTCATGAGAGTGCTTTAATCCTCAATTAAATTAAGATGGACTGTTTAAGTCTAGTGCCCAAGACTACTTCACTAAGGTGGTCATTAATTGTTTTTCTGCCACTCTTCTGACGCACGGAGGATGAGTTACCGATATTTAACTCCTTGGCTGAAAGTACAATCTGATATTTTTCATTTGTATTTATGTTTTCAACTGTGTGTTATGCAACAATATAGAAACTGGAAAGTTCTGGAAAATGTGTTGATTGTTGCTAAGTAGGCTTTGCTTTCACTCTGAACTTTGGCCCCTTCTGCACATGCAGAATAATTCACTTTCAATCCACTTTAAATGCACTTTGCAGCTGTGCAGAGTAGCAAAATCCACTTGCAAACAGTTGTGAAAGTGGATTGAAAGTGCATTATTCTGCATGTGCAGTAGGTGCCATTGTTTTTTCTAATTATGATATATCCTATAAAATATTTCATTGGCTCTGTAGTGTTGTGATGTCCTCCTGTAAGCATCTGTGTGACTGATCCTGGAAGCATTATTTTAATTCTCAGCTGTCTTTTCTTAACCTCAGTGCTGTCACCATGAAACCAAATTCCATTTACCCTAATATTGTCATAACAACATAGACCCCAATTAACTAGGCAAAGTAGGGTGACAAAGTCTGGAAGGAGAAACCAGAATACAAAAATGGCACCAGAAATCTACAGAAGAGTTTGAAAATCATCAGTACACAAAATGTTATGTATAATTTGTCACAATTAGAAGTTTTTTTCCTATTCTGAAAATATCTCTTGCCCATCAAGCACTATTTTTAACTTGAAAAGAGAAATAGAAGAACAGTTGATGAAGCCCTAGTTACAAGCAGAAAACAAGAAATGACTGCAGACAGAAAGGGGAAAAACAATACAGTGAGCAGGATTCTCATGTCCACCTGCCTGTAGATGGAAGGAAAGGTCCTGTCTTCAGTGAAGAAGACAAATCGGCTAATAGAGTGAATGCTTATCTGTTTACCTGCTTCTTCAGTTTCTCACTTCCTCACCTACTTATCTGCCTGCCCTGCTTACTTTTGTAAGCTGCTTTGACTGTTCCTGGAAAAGGGAGGTATGTGCATTTTGATGCAAGAAATCAGGATAAGAAGAGCCTGCAAATCACAGAAAGATTAGGTGCTTTCACACATGCCAAATAATTCACTTTCAGTCAACTTTGAGGCTAAATTTTACTATGTAAAATGGCAAAATCCCCTTGCAAAATATCATTAAAATGCATTGAAAGTGAATTATTCAGCATGTGTGAAAATGCCCTGATTCTGCTGTCTGCCAGTCTCCTTAAATGTCACTGCTGATGCCAAGATCCCATGAAAATCTGGCCTGTATCTGAAAAAGCTCCAAAATGATAGGAGGAAACAGAAACTTGACTAGCCACCAGCCCTCTTCACCACCAGCCCTCTTCAGATGTAGCCCCACACAGTGGCCTCTGCAAAGCAGATGGGATCTGAGATGGTACTATTGCTGCAAAAGGACCCACAATTCCATTGATGCTAAAGGAGAATATTTGCATTGATGGTTTCCTTGATCTCATCCTTCCTATGTGGAAAATGCTGCCGTGGCTCCCCCCTCCCCTTCTGCTGCATCTCATTACTAAGTGCCTGTGAAGACACAAGATTTTTGACGTGGCCTAGCTATCATTTTCCCATATGTTGGTGCATGCTTAATGAACCTGCCAGGTGCTAATCCTGCTGCTAGCCATCTGTCTTGTGGCAAGGAATTAACAACATTGCCAGCTCTTGCACTTAGACTGGGAGTCTGTTGCTACTTGGAATTATTTGTTCAGGTCCAAGTTGCCAGATTGGGAGCAGAATAATGCTAAGATTCAACAGAGCAGTTTTAAAAAATACTATACTGTATTGTACTGTACTGTACTGTACTGGAGAATATCCATCTGATATATTGAAAATACCTTTAAAGTTTGCATAGGTTTATTGTAAGTTTTGGGTGAGTTCATAGCTTGAACAGCCCTGGCAAGCCTGATATTAATCACAGCTTGAAATCTAAGCAGGGTCAGCCATTGTTAGTGCTCAGATGGGAGTCCACCAAGAAAGGTCGGGGTTGCTTTGCAGAGGAAGGCAATGGTAAGCTACCTTAGGTCATCACACAAGTTGAAAACCCCTTGTTCCTGGGGTAACCATGTGTTGGTCAGTGAAAACACAGTAATTATTAGGTATGTTCAGAAACTAACAGTGCAACCTTGTGCAATGTCAAGCCAGTCTAAGCCCATCAATTTCTCTGGGCTTCAGCTGAAATCATTCTGTAAAGGATTGCACTGTACAGCTCTTGAGATGATGAAGCATGCTGATGTACCCAATTGAGATCTTTATGAATGGAGGGAATTTAGCACATTTGAGAGCCAAAAAATGGAAGCATGTCATTCCCCTTATAATAGACTCCTGCTGTTATGCTATGGGTATTATTACCTTTGGGATGCGGTTTGGAATAGTATAGCCCAATCTTGTCAGATCTCAGAAAAAAATTGGTCAATACTTGAGAGGGTGACCTCCAAAGAAGACTCTGCAGAGAACAGCAGTGGCAAACCACCTCTGCTGAGTCACTTCCCTTGAAAATCCCACCAGGGATCACTATCATTAGAGAGCCAGCATGGGGTAGTGGGTAAATGCGGTGGACTCTAATCTGGAGTACTGGGTTTGATTCCCCACTCCTACACATGAGTGGCAGACTCTAATCAGATAAACCAGGTTTGTTTCCCCATTCCTACACATGAAGGCTGCTGGATGACCTAGGGCCAGTCATGGGTTCTCTCAGAACTTTCTCAGCCCCACCTATCTCACAAGGTGTCTATTGTAGGGAGTGGAAGGGAAGGAGTTTTTAAGTCGTTTTGAGACTCCTTATGGTTAAGAAAAGCAGGTTGTAAATCCAAACTTTTTCTGTATGTCAGCTGCAACTTTATGACACTACTATTATTACTATCATCATTACTTATTAGATCTCAGTAATAATTTGGAGGAAATTATCAGTAGTATTAGTTTCTGGCAAATCTACATATTGAAAGCTTTCATTGTGTTGTTGTTGTTTTTTAAAAAAACCTTCTTAATATTTGACACATATTCATGAACAAATGATGCTGCCTTACAGGGTGGAGGCAGCAAAGTCCTAACGGAGCTGCAATCAAAGTCCACAGCAGCCTTAGAGAGTAGGGTGGGGCCAGAACAGCCAAAGCCATACTACAATCAAGGAGAAGGCCAAGAATGCCAAACATTTAGTCTCAGGCTGGCAGGGCAAGACAGATAGCTCAGCAGCCTCTAAGAGGCTGGAGCAGGGAGCTCCCAGGTGGGAAAAAAACCCTGAGTGGGATAAAAAAGAGGCAGGGAAAGAGGGATGAGGTTGATGTGTTGCAGGGGCTCAAGGTTGCAGGAGGGCTGTTAACTGCCTGACGGAAGTAAAGAGCATACGAATGGAAGTCAGAGTTGTGTCCTCTTTGTTCTAGAAGGCTAGCTGAGCTCCTCAGGACCAAAGTACCCTACTCTGCAGTGGGGGCTGGCAGAGGGGGCGCTCACAGGCAAAGAAACTCTTTATCATACTTTTATTTATAGTGCTAGGTAAAACCTGGAAGAAACTTCCCACAGATGGTATGATATCCCTAAAACCATAATCAGATTTCTGTGCAATTCCCAGAACCATTGGTTGGATCCAAAGGAACAAGAGTGGAGTAAAGCTAACAGAATGAGACTTTTCTACCTCTTCCTCTCATTGCCGCCCCCTGGATCCCCCCCCCCCCCCACTGCAGTGCTAAACTAACTGTGCTTGGCTAGTCAGGGCTATTCAAGAGGCAAAAAGTGTCATTCAGTTAGCAGAAGAACCTGGACTTCTCAGAAATTAGTACCATAATTAAATGTGTTGAGAGCATAGCTATTTCCGGGAGCGAAATAACCCCCTTCCTGGCAAAATAAAATAAAATAATTACAAATAGAGGTATTGACCTACATATCCGGCATACTTACATTGCACTGGGATGTACAACTGCCTGCAGGGTTTAAGCAAACTTTTATAAATCTAACTAGCATTTGCTTCAGTGCTGATAGTTGTTTTCACTCTAATTTGTCTTCTTCCTGAACAAGGTTTTGCCTTGTGGCTACAGCTTACAGTTCCAATATCTTGCCAATCTCCTTTGGTTTGAATGGGGTAGGGTGGGGGAAAATCCTCTTTTTATGATCTTTTTCAGGCTGTGCTCCTGGAATGTAAAGGTAAAGAGTATATGAGGAGAGAGAATGAGATTTATTAGTTTGTGGAAAAGTCTCCCAGGGGAAGTAATAGAGCTCCATCACCTGCCATATTAGAAGAAAGGTGGTAAGTGCCTTGTTGGAGTCTGACTTGCACTGACAGAGGGTGGACAGAGATGCCTGGAGTGACTGAGCCATCTTTAGTAACTGTAATTGAGCCAGAGGGATTTCCAGGTTTACAATGAATGAGCAACCAGTGTCTTTTGCATGGCCAGAACATTGGAGTGTTAAAGGACAGGCAGATAACCGAATTACTTTCTTTTTTGGTTTTAAATACAGAGGGACTCATTCTTGAAAGGGGACTATGCTATATTTGTTGCATCTTCTTGCATTTACTGCTCGATGGCAGCTTTGCAGCCGTTTGGTTACGCTGAAACTCCTGCCAGTTTGGCTTGCCAGTTGTGAGCAGGGAGCTGATGGTTTTGCAATTTGTTCAGACACATCCATGTGAATTTTGATGCTTCCATGCTGTATAATTGCACTGCTTTCTCACATGCCTAGATGCCTTTTTCACAGCTTTCCCCCCTTCCAATCACCTGCCACCTTCTGTTTTTAAAATACCCATTGGAGGGGAAAACATCCCATTTTAGACTGAAGCTTACTACTTGGGTGTCCCTGCATGTCTTCAGTGTCTGCTCAAAAATCCAGATACTATTTGAAATAAGATCTTGTGATCATTTCGCATATAGATGCTGCTTTGCAAGTGCAAAAAAATCCGTTATCAATCTAATGTTGGTCAATAAATCAATGCATCCAACCATGCTCATATAAGGAGGGGAAAAATGTAGGTGATATATTTTATTTAAGTCAGTCAGTTTAAAGACCCAGTTGTGCCCTAACAGTGCCTAAACAAGTTGTACCTGTCTAAGTCCACTGACTTTAGTGAACTTAGAAGAGTGCTTAGGATGGCACTGTGAATCGGGCAGATAAGTTTTAAATATGTAAATAAAGAGTTCATAGTTAAGCACTGAAGAAACTGCCTGTGATCTGGTTCTCAAAACATAATAGCATTAAAGGATGAATTAATTGTTGCACAATCCCAGAGATACTTTCAAGTTTTTTTATGTTTTCAGAATTTTTTTCATGATTTCATTGGTTTGGTTAGTTGATCAACTGATGTTGTAATATGAGTCTTTTAGCTGTAGAAAGGGCACAGAGGGTCCATTTTTGTTGAGCATCAGTAAGTCAACAAGAGACAGCCAAATAGTTTAAAAATACATAAACATCTTCAAAAATCAGTGAACATTCTAGGACAAAATTGATAAGGTAATAATTTATTCCAAGATAAACAGAATGACTTGACATACCCAAAGCATATATTTTACGGATGCATCCAGTAAGTTACAATGCAAGCAATTAGACACTTTACTCAATCCTTTGCTGAAGAGTTGCTGTAATGTCCAGTATGTTTTGAACATGTCATTTGCTGAGTAAGTCTCAAGATTCATGGGGAGAACATTTAGCAATCACTGATCAATCTAAGGCACTGTAGGGGACATTTTATGGGAATGGTTGTGAAAGGTAAGAATCTGCAAATGAAAAAAAACCCTGTAAAATAAGACAATTTCCTGCTACTAAAATGATGTCATGCTTTGGAATGTCAGTAGGTTCTGATACAGAAAAAAAGATGCAGAGGTTTGTTTTCTAATTTTTTGAACAGGTTAATGCCCCTCTACATTGTCACACTGATTAATTGTCCAATCCTTCTTGAGAAATAATTTCATGTGTTGGAGATGAAAACTTGCAGAAGTAATAGAATGTTACAGCCCTTCAGGCACTCTGAAAACAAATTGCAATGTACTCTTGGATCAGAATTACAGCAGCTGTTTGTTTACAATTATTCATGTGAGAGGCAAGCAAGGTATTGGTATGGTACAGGATCATATACAAATGGCAGAATAGCAATAATAATAATTTACATTTAGATGTAAAAGTTGAATGGATAACAAGCATAAATAATAAGAGTGGTCTATAAGATCCAAGTCATATTTATAGCCTTCCCTAGACCATGGAAGGATACTCTCAGGACTGAGGATAAACTGAGCATTTTCTATGATAGGGTCCTAAGGAATTATATCTGACACCCTAAAGTTAAAGAAAAAATAGAGAAGTTATTTGTGGGGTTTTTACATGGCAAGGAGTTGGACTGGATAGTCCTTGTGGCCTCTTCCAATTCTATGATTCTATGATTTAATGATATGCCAAGATTATCAGAATTCAGTGTTGGTCATGCTTCTAGGCTACTTCTTGCTTTCCAATGTACACTAAATTACAATGACATCCATTTCTTTAGCACTTGCCACACCACATTATCATTCCTTGATTTTTTGTCTTATTAACTGCCTTCAGCTGAGGAATGCTTCTTACTGTTGTATCATAACAGGACCATGGACAGTTCCCTCCAGGAAGGAAAAAAATCTGGGTTATAACCTGTCAAATTTTCATATAATTAAACAAATTTAAGGCATGACACATTCAAAGCTATCACTCAATGCAAAGAAGATATCATAGCTCTCATGCCTTCAAACATTTGTCTTTGTCTTCTTTTAATTCTCATGCCACTTTGGACTGGAACTGTAGTACCAAATTGGTTTGGCGAACACTTCAGAAACTTCTGGACATGCTGTCAGAGAAATGAGGTGCTGAAATTCAGTTTGCCCAGAAATATATTAGCAGGTTCCTGAGCAGATGTCATGGCAGTAGGATGGCTAAAACTTAATGACGATGAGGGAAGCATCATCCCTAGCGATTCATCCATCCAGGTCAAAGATAATAAGAAAGAAAGTGGAGTACTGAAGGGCAAGTTAAGCTCAAGACCAAAATAAATTAATCAAAGGAAGTATGGTTTAGGTAGGAAGAAATCAAGTGCTACAAGAAGCAGTGAACAAAGGAACATCAAAAACAATTCTACAAAGGAGTAAATAGCTAATGGAAAATTTGGCCCAGTTTCGTAAAATGTTCCACCAACACTATTATTTTAACATGGTTATCTAAATCTGAGTCAGCACCAACTAACATGTTTTTAAAAGTGCTCACATCTCTCTACTTTCCTAACATCTTTCTTTTTACCTAGCTCAGACTGCACAAAACAAAGTACTCAAATGACTGGGAGGCCATTGTTTTCCATTAAAATAAAGCAAACGGATTGGTCCTCTAACCTCAATGTCTGGATGCATTGTGCACAATGATGAAGCAAATATATAAATAAATAACCTTTTAGTAGACCACTTTCTTCTTTGGCATCTGATCATTCTCTTCTATTTCATACATTTTCTCACAAATATTAAATTATGATTTCCTACTGCAACCATAAATGAAGACATTAGATGATTACATGTGGGGGAAGGTAGAATTATTATTTGTAGATGAACTTCAGTGTACTACCTTTACTAATGTGGGTATCCCTCAGGGGATATCTGATAGGCATTAGGATTTGACTCCATTTCTAGTCTCTCGATGTTTCTACCTATTTATTTGGACAGTTCTACCTTTTATACACCACTAACCTGTTAACATAATCAAGGTCCCTTCTCACTGTAAGTATAAAACAGACCACCTCTCCATCTCTCTCCATTCAGCACAGACTAGAGTTGGTGATTCAGATATCTGACTCACCAAAAATGGCTGAATCATGGTCTTTTCAGGCCATGATTCGGGCCTTATTCAGCTTAAATAAATTTTGCCTGAATACAAGCTGATCTGAATAGAAAGTATTTGAATACTATCAACTCCCTATATAGTGTGAGGCAGGTATAAAAGAAAAAGAACTTCTCCCATCCCATTTGAGAGGAACCCCAAAATTCTTGCTGATCTTTGTGTAATGGATAGGTGGGAAGATCAGGTTTAACCATCAAACAATTAGCTGAAATAGTGGGGGAAGTTATTTAAGTTTACTCCTGTTCTCCTCTGATCAGCCACTTGACAGCACCACAAGAAAGTTAGGCACTCACTATTCTTACATTGACATCTGCTATTTTCTTTTTCAAACATGCAGTTTGAACATACATGCAATTTGACATTCTTGTAACTACATCTTCCCATGTGACATCCCACATCATTACTAAAGGTTTTCAGAACTTCAGAGGTGACTTGTGGGGGGAGGGGGAATATGGTCAGTAGTGGCAGCAGGCGCAAAAATCCTTTTGCGAACTCTGCTCTATTGATAGTTTATAGGATCAAAACCACGATAATTTCTCTCAGTTACCAAGTCTCTTGTGGGTACCTTCTTGTTTTGTTGCCTTCCAATATGTGCGCCGAACTGGCTTTCTAATATAACTAGGCTCTTATGAATGGAAGAACCCAACAAAACAAAGATAACAGGAATTTGTGAATTCTAGAAACTTGGCCTTAAATCACTGAAATTTGTCGATAAAGTGAGCAATTTTGGTCTTTTATAACAGAACAGGGCTGTGAAAAGATGGCTGGGGTCATTATAAGTAAAGCACTCTTACCAATCTGCTGTGAAATTCTAAACGTGTACCATGATATTTGTACCAACAGCAAAAAAAATTGATGGAGGAAATGAAATGATTAAGTAAATTGCAGATGTAAATGTGTTTTCAACAACTTGAAGCACCTTCCTTCCTTCCTTCCTTCCTTCCTTCCTTCCTTCCTTCCTTCCTTCCTTCCTTCCTTCCTTCCTTCCTTCCTTCCTTCCTTCCTTCCTTCCTTCCTTCCTTCCTTCCTTCCTTCCTTCCTTCCTTCCTTCCTTCCAAAACAGAAAAATGGGGTGGGACTTTAAATCCTGCAACTTGAACTTTAAATGAAGTTAAAAAGAATAAAGGGAAATAAAGAAAAAAAGGTATACAAAAATATACCAGGTAGACAAAAAGTAGACAAAAGGTAGACAAAAATGTAGCAGCAGTGGTGGCAGGTCTATACAAAAGTGTCTATAAATGGTTTCCAAATATCTAAAAATAAGTCCATCTGCAATTGCTGCCTATATGTTCTAAATCAATTGATTTACCTAAGGTGGGCAAAATATAATGTTGATGCTGCCATTGTCAACATTTTAAAATTATTACATTTGTAGCCCACCTTTCCTTCATATGTGTATGACTTATGAAAATCCTATGAATTAATGACCTCCCAAAGTCCTATCATTAACATCCTTGTTTGAGTCTTGCAAACTGGCTTTCTTTACTGAGGCAATCCATCTCATGCTGGGTCTCCCTCTTTTCCTGCTGCCTTCAAATTTTCCTAGCTATATTACCTTTTCCAGTAATTCTTGTCTTTCCATCATTCGGTATCAAAATGGTCCCCACGTGGTCACCTACACAGGTTCTGATTAAAATCAGAACTGCTTGACTTAACTTCTGCAAAATAGTATGCCAGGGGCATAGCTAAATAGTATGCCAGGGGCATAGCTAAAAAATGGTGCCCAGGGCAAGCGCTGACATTGGGGACCCCTGCCTGGACTCCAGCACAACATCCACAGAGGGGTAGCAAAGTCTAGGCAGAGGGGGAGGTGCTAAGGAAGGAGAGAGGATTCAGGTCTGCACCATGGCAGGCCTGGCAGTTCGCATGTACAATCTCCCCAGCTGCAGGTGGCTCAGTTGTTATCATCGCTCAAGGCTGTAGAAGTCTCCCTCTGCTTGAAAAGTAACTAGTTAAGAGTACTTAGCCTCTCAATCCCTGAAGGAGTGACTTGAATACCCAAACAATACAACTGTTCCCACTGTCTTTCACATGCTGATATTATGGGAATGCATGCGTGGGAGGAACTCAGGGGTTGAACCAAACTGTAAGGTTTATACCAGGGGTCAGAGAGCGAAACTCCCAGTTTCAGCTATCTGAGCCTGGGATGACACAGTGCCAATAAAGCTCTTGAAACCTTCCTGAGTCTTGTTGATGACTGGACTAATGGACCCTTACAGAGGGTGAGTCTAGTGGGTGCTCCAAGCCAAACAACCCCCACCCCCAGCTGTTGATTCTGTGGAGGCCTCACTGGGTGGGTGAGTCAGGGGGAACTGAGCAATCCTCTGCTGCCCTAGGATGACCTCCACAGCCTGCAGAGGCCACACTGGGGTGCTGGATTATAGGTGCCAGTTTCCGGGTTGGGGGAATCCTCAGAAGTCTTCAGGTCTGTAGAAATTCTGTCAGGATGCTGGATTCTGATCAGGATATGCGGCTCTGACTGCACTCCTGTTCAAGGAGCACCTGGGGCTGAAGCACCCTCCCACCCCCTTCATTATGTCCCTGCTTGGGGCTAGTATTTATTATAGGAATAGTATCCCTGTATTTGAAAAAAAAATGGCTGTTTCTTATTGAAGTTCTTTTACATATGTAATGTTCTGTGGAGAATAGGCATTATTTCTTTCTCATGAGAACTATGGCACGTTTGATAAAATTAAACAAATATAGCTTTGCTTATAAGAAGAAGCCTTAGTCAGCCTAATGGTTTTTTTAAAAAAACTGGAGATTGAAAAGGCCAATATGCGTTTACAAGTAGAAATGGCCACATTACAAAGGCAATTTCCATCCAGGGGTACTAACCCTGTTTGGTTTTTTGTTTGCCCAAACTGTACATTGCAGAGAGTTCTGACTACAGATGAATCCTTCTGCTTCTAGCTCATTTGTCTGCTCACAGACTGCTTGCCATTGGTTTTCCAGCAATGCCCCACCAGGAACTTTCCAGTGCGTTAGATCATTAGTCCATCCCTGTTGCATGCACAACAAAAGAGCTGTTCACATGTTGTAGAGAATGTCTGCACATCCTGCATAACTGTTCATACTACAGTTTATAAGAGCCAACAGAAGTCCACTCTGAAAATTAAACCTTTGACCAGCACATGGATAAATGTGGGGTTTGTATCATATATTCAGATGTACATTCATCAACTGTCACATAAAAATTCTTCAATGCACATACAAAGAACCATCAAGTGTACACTGAACACGGATTGTACATGCATTCACTGAACAAGGTTAAAGATGAAGAAATACTCAAGGCAGCTGAGTTTGATGCTTACCCCTTCTATATTGGTTGCACATGCATAAGTGACTCAGAAGTGAGATCTATTTGCTTCAATGGAGCTCAGTTCCAAGCAAGCATACTTTGTAGCTTTAATCTCTTATCCAATAAAGAAGATTGAAAGCCCAAGTATGTAACCTTTTTTTAATTTAATTAGAGAGATCCTTCCTGCATTCATGTCACTTGCCAGGGTTACACCAATTTATTCTCAGAGAAAAAAACAAACACAGACAATAGGAGAACAGCAAAAAGGGACAATTAAATGAACTCCGTCTCTTTGGATTGCCGTCCATTTCATTCATTCTTCATCTCTGTCTCGTTCCTCCTGGGCATGGATTTGGCAGCTGATCTCACCACTTCTGACAGGATTGGCAGGTTCCATTAGCTCCTCAGCTCTGCTGTGATCCATCTTTCATTCGACTGCATTGGCAAACACGTATAAGTGGCTCCAAAGTCCTTTTGCACACAAGAAAAAACTCCTTCGTCTAAGTACAGTTTTTTAGGGTAACTCCATTAGAGAGAGTCACTTGTGCATTTTAATGGCATAAACTTGAATGGCATCTAGACCACTATATCTTCTGGTAGCAGAATGGACTGTTTAGAGCATTAGGAAGGGGGGAGGTTGGCACTTGTGATGTTTGTTTTACTGATGACATACTAAGGTTTGCAACATTATCTTGATTTGCAGTGTCTTCAGAGGAAATAAATAGTTTGCGCTTAAAATGGTTTCCAGATCCACCATGTCACAAGAATTCATTGCATAAGTGTGTATGCCATCAGGATGTGCATGCAAACAGATTGGCCTCCCTTCTCTGAACAGAGCTCACATGTCCTGTGGATGCAATGACACTGGAAATGTTTTTGTATTGGAATGCTACCAGTGGTTTCCAACCATTTTGGTATGGTGACCATCCATGTCTGAATTTACTTGCCATGGTGATCCACTTAAAGGGGGAAAAAAAGATTATGCACAAATCAATAAAACTGCAAAAGTTTAGGAATCTCTTTCACCAGCTTTGTGAGCTACAGGTTGGGAAGCACTGATCTATATCAGTGACACATCTCTTAAACCTAAGTAGCTACTAATCTCTGTAAGTAGCTGGTGGTGAATTGCATTTAATACCACATTTTGCTATCTCTCTCTTTTTAAATTTGAATGGCTATTAACTGTGATAGATAAAGGGAACATCCACATTCAGAGGCAGCAAATGTCAGAAAATCTTGGGTATTAATGAAATGACCATTTCTGCTTTTCTCAGGAACTGAGAACTCAGGAACTCAGGAACTGAGATGAGACCTGTGGTTTTGACTGATCCAGTCCAGTAATTCAGTCATTTATTTGCATATAGATCATGCTTATTTTGGTGGTCTGTATCCTATGATGCCACTGAGAAAAATGTGAAATATTTATCTTGCCTTCCTGCAATTTAAGTAGACCTTTCTCCAATTAATGGCCATTTAAATATTTTTGGGCGGAGGAACTTTGGTTGTATTTCTAAAGTAGTCATATGCTGTTCTGTGACTGGATCAAAACCAGCTAGGATGCTGGAGAATTATATTGTATTTTTAATTATACTGGGGGGAGGGTCTTATGAGCCACTATATAAGACAGTGGCATAGGAGCAGCAGTTACGTAGGAGGTTAAGAGCTCATGTATCTAATCTGGAGGAACCGGGTTTGATTCTCCGCTCTGCTGCCTGAGCTGTGAAGGTTTATCTGGGGAATTTAGATTAGCCTGTACACTCCCACACACACCAGCTGGGTGACCTTGGGCTAGTCACAGCTTCTCGGAGCTCTCTCAGCCCCACCTACCTCACAGGGTGTTTGTTGTGAGGGGGGAAGGGCAAGGAGATTGTAAGCCCCTTTGAGTCTCCTACAGGAGAGAAAGGGGGGATATAAATCCAAATTCCTCCTCCTCCCTCCTCCCACCTCCCACCTCCTCCTCCTCCTCCTCCTCCTCCTCCTCCTCCTCCTCCTCCTCCTCCTCCTCTTCTTCTTCTTCTTCTTCTTCTTCTTCTTCTTCTTCTTCTTCTTCTTCTTCTTCTTCTTCTTCTTCTTCTTCTTCTTCTTCTTCTTCTTCTTCTTCTTCTTCTTCTTCTTCTTCTTCTATGTATCCCTGGTGTGGAAGAAATCAGGTTAGAACTGTTCATGTGAAATAAAGAAGTTATAGATGTCAAATATTTGCCACGTGGATAAATGCCTTTCACTCTAGAGATCACACCAATATTACAATAACTAGACCTATACTCTATCCAAGCTCCAGGAGTCTTGCTGGAATAAGCAGCTGGCAAGATGAAAAGTATAGGGGATGAATAATTAGTCCTCAGGCATAGTGCTTAGAGATGCAAATGGATTTGGCCAGAGAGACAAAGGGTTTACCATCTAATACTTCAGACTTATCAGCTAACACTCCAGTTAGATTGTCACACCTAAGAGACAGAGTTTAGGGAAGACAGAATGTTATATATGTCTTCCCATTGGGCTAGGAAGATAGGAAATGACCTCAGAAAAGGATGGACTCCCAACAGGAGATTATACATTTTCTGGACATGACAGAGAATGATCTTTTGTTCTTCTACTTCTCCTTCTTAACTTTTTTAGTTGGATTGAAGCCATGAAAGACCAATCCTAATGGGGAAGCAAACGGCACCATGGAGGCAGCCTGGGGCTGCATCAACACCTTTGCCCCCTCAGCCAGTTCAAGGGGCAGCACTGCCATTGGAGGAGCCAAAGGCACCAGTGGTCGGCCACCCCTCAGCTCCACAGCAGTGGACCCTGGAAGTCTGGGCTGCGGCAGAGCTATGCTGGCATCCAATTGGATGCCAGCATGGAGTGGGGGTAGGCTGGGACATTCCCAGGGGTGGATCCGACATTAGTAACCTTCCATCCCAGTTTTGTGGGCTACAACGCCACGACCCAAGATTTGGAGAACACCATCCTTTCAGGTAGCATAAGTCCATTAAGTCCTATGGAGTGCTTTCTGGAAGAGGGGGGTTTAGTTTGTCTGCCTCCCTGCACTACCGGAAAGCCCTCTGGAGGTGGCAGGGCATCTTGTCTATGTGTGGAAGGATAAGAAGATTTGAGAAGGCATTGGCTGCCTCTGAACATCTGAAGAGTGAAATTCTGAAATTTTGGAGAACCTAATTTTCTGCTTCTCCTCTCTTTGAATTCCTCTTTGATCGAAAGGGAATCGATTAGAAACTGACTCCAAATTCCTTTAAAAAAGGAAAAGAAATGTACTGTTTGATTTCGAAGGTAAATTGGGTAAAGATAGATTAAGAAAATTTCTCTTCATTACACCAATAAGAGTTAGCATGTAGACAATTGCCTGTTTACACTGTTTCTTTTTTCCTTTGCTCAGCCTGATGCTTGTACATACCATAAACATGCTTTTCTATTTATTACATCTGCTTATGCTTTGAATTTCCAAAGCCTGATCTGGGTACTTACATCTCGTTTAATTCAGTTCCATTTTCTAAAGAGTGAGAAAGGGGAGGGACAAATCAGAAAGCTGCTCATTTAGGACTACTTACAGGGATTACTCTTGGAGTGAAAGATCCCAGTTTCTTGCTGAAACAAATGTAGTTTATTGCACCTTTTGCTGTTTTTCCCTTCCATTGCCCCTAATTCCTGCATTATTGTTTTCCAATGATTTCTTCAAAGTTTTCATCATAAACAAGAGCTATTCAGATTCTCTGCTTATACTTGGAACTTCTCCGTATGCCTGTTGGCTCTTGTTCTCAGACATATCTCAATGTCTGCTTTGCTTCTGTATTTCCCTATCTTGCAATTTCAATTCTTGTTTGCATTTTCTGTACTGGTTAGACAGCTACCTTGCCCTTCAAATAGACTCTGTTTCCATTTGTTCAGCCTGCTTTGGCTCTGCATTTATACAGAAGGATGGGAGATATCTTTGTATTCTAAGCTCCTGGGGTGAGCAAATAGAATGTCTAATTTTCCTTGAATGAAAAAAAGGCAAGTACTTCACTAATGACTACAGTGGCAATTACAACAAAGAGAAACAAACAGGTAGTAATTGTGCTACAATAAATGCTCAATTAGATGACATGTGGGTCCAAAATGAAGTTGGGGAAGGGCGGCGTATAAAACTAATGAATAAAATGTGTGAAAAGCTTAGATGGACCTGTGTCTGTGATAAATGCAGGTGTTTTAAAATATTAAGGGCTAGGTTGAGGGGTGTTATGGCTCAGAGGTATGTGCTTTGTATGCAGAAGTTTCAGGTTCATTTCATAGCACCTCCTGCTAAACAGACCAAGAAGCAGGTAATGTAAAAGATCTCTGCTTGACACCCTGGATTGCCACTGCCAGCCAGAGTAGACAATACTGACCTTGATGCTCCAATGGTCTGATTCAGCATAAAGCAGCTTCATGGATTCTATGGATATGTATCACTAGTGGTACATTCCATTTATATCCAAGATACTTGGATATATGCTGCCTCTGAATGTGGAGATGTACCACTAATGATGACATCTGGCTCCAGAACAAGATGCCTTCCTTGGCTCTTACGTCAGGTGGAGGCATCTTGCACCTAAGGAAGGTGCTAACATCAATAGTATAAATCCATAGGATCCAACCCTAAATTAGAAACCTGGGAGGGAAGCTGGGGTTTGTTTCTGCTTCCTTTTCATGTATCTCTAGAAGCTTCATATCAATCAGAGAGAGAAATGGTCCAGGATACCAACAGTGGAAATAGTAGATGAAGTACATTAGCTTTGATCCCAATGAACCTACTTGCAGCTGGCACCATCCACTTCTCAGACCAAAGGTGTCATCCCTTATAACAACATGGACAACAAAAAAGCAGGTTGGTGTAATGACCCACCCCCCTTCATCTGTTGTGCTGCGTGATTCAGGCTGAAGCAAAACAGCCAGGATACCAAAGCTTAACAAATAATGTCAACTCAATCATTCCCAAGCCAACCACTATAATTAATTATAAACCGCATTGGAAAGAATCCTAGCCTGGAAATGCTCCAAAAATGATGTTAGCCGTTATTATCCTTCCAGCCTTTTCAACATGCGTGACATCTCATATGCTAGTGAAAGGATAAAAATAAAAAAGCACGGTGTGAATCATTTGAATGTGTTTGGAAAGAGCCCAAATAATTGCATGTTGGAAGGGCAAAAACAGCATGTTCCTCCCCACCTTCCTAGGCTCCTGTGACCACCTCTTCTGTAGGAAAAAAAGGGAGAATGAGATGATGAAACATCCAGAAATCCTATTCCACTATCACAACTAAAAAAAGACAGGAGACAATAATAGGTAGGTTAAATTAGGCTTTATTATATGGCTGGCCTGCATCATCAAACCAGAAATCAATTTTAAGAACAGGTTCAAGTAAGGCACCCCTTTTGGAACACCATCCACATATAGCCAGCATTGTCACTATCTTTATTTATCCCAGCTTCCACTAATTGTGCAGAAGGGTGCAAAGATTCAGCCCGCTCCCTCTTAGCGAGTTGCTCTGGCAACAAAGGGTGGGACTGATGCTCATCAGCACCAAGGGAGTCTCCTCATCAACTCATTTCATCACTGAAATGCAGAGGCATGGGGGGGGGGCGCAAAATGGCACCTGGGGCAAAATGGTGCCTGCCCGTGTGCCCCCCCTCACAATCCCCCCCACTTACCTTAGTTCTTCTCTCCTGCAGCCTGGTGGGAACTACACTTTTTATTATTACACTTTGGAATCAAACTGCACTAAGCAGAACACTTGTTCCTTTGGAAGTATAGTTCCCACGAGACTGCAGGAGAGAGGAATTTGCTGGTGGGAAGAGAAACTAACAGGCAGGAGAGAGGAACTAAGGTAGGGGGGCACCGGTGGGAGGGTCATCTTCGTGTTCCATTCCTTAGGCAATTATGTCTAAGGATGATGCTAATTCCAACAAGTCCATGTTAAGTTCATAAAAAGGGTATTGCAGGGTACAAAAAGGGTAAGTTTATAAAAAGGGTATTACAGCTTACACTGTTCTCTTTTCTGTTTTATTCTCACAACAACCCTGTGTGGTAGGCTCAGCTCAGAGAGGATGACTGGTCCAAGACCCCCAGCAAGCTCCCATGGCAGATTGGAAATTTGAACCTTGGCCTCCCAGATCCTGGTTTGACAGACTAGCCCCCACTCGACGCTTCCTCCTTCCCTCCTCCAGCAGCCTCAATCTAGGAAAAATCTCTGACACTGTTTTTGACTCACATCATGGAAATGCCTTTTATTGGTATAATTTCACAAGCCCTCAATGATAGCCTTGTGATAGTTCTTCAGTAAAGCTGGTGTAGCGTAGTGATAAAAAGCAGTGGACTCTAATCTAGAAAACTGTTCAATTCCCCACTCCTCCACATGGAACCTAATGGATGAACTTGGGCCAGTCATAATTATCTCGGAATACTATCAGCCCACATTGAACAAGCCACCATCGATTTCTATTTACATTTACATCTACATTTATTATGTACAGGATTGCCAGAAGTCAATTGTGACTTAACAGTAAACATACAAACACACAGAGTTCTTCAGAGCTTTTCTCATCTACATTTTATAGACATTTATTCCTTGTCAGACTAAAACATTATTTCTTGTGAAATTAGAATACTACCGCTACCATAATAGTTGGATTCAAATGCCTTTTCTGATGGCAAAAGAGAAAGAAAAGAAGGGTCCTCTTTGGTCATTCAAATGAGGCTGTGCTAGGGATTATGGGGGCTGGATCCAACCCTACAACTTCCATTCCTTAACTTGATAAGGATAAAAAGAATTAGAGATCAATTTTATGGAGAAGAATGAGACCTTCCTTCAAAAAGCAATTTGCTAAAGATTCTTTAATGTATTTCCTATCATTTCATCCAAATGACACATGTTGTAGAGAAGCTTACCATTTTAATGTCAATTTCCTAGCTATCTTCTCCAGGTTGAAGATAGACCCTCAGGGATAAATGTTCAGCACAATATCTATAAGACATTATGAAACTTCCATTAACTATAATGAGAGGCACACAGCTAAATCACCTTGTATTGTGTGGAAAGTGTATCTCTTTATGTTAGTTTAATGTATATTTGGGAGCTTGAATTGCAGGTGATATTGAAATGGTGAAGCAGAAGAGAGCTAAAACAGAAAATGAACCTGAAAATCTGGGAGAAAAATCTTTTTATGGATTTTATATTTCAGTTCTTAAAAGTTCCATTGAACTGGCAATATTTCTCTTTGGGGGATAAGTATAATTTAATGAAATAAAATATGCACAATAAAACCAAGGGAATGAACAAAAATGTAGCTTAAGCTGGAACAGAACTTCTCCATGGATAGACAATCTTCAGCTGGAGTATGAAATCATAACAGAAAAAAGAAAGAACAGCGGTACACATTTAGGTGAAGCACAATAGTACTTTTAACTAGGAATCAAAAGTAATTCAGTTTTGTTCAATGGTAATACACAGGGTAGTACATCCATTTATATAAGAAGGATACAGTGAAGTGTGTTCTTAGAGAAAGAGCAGGATCTTTTTTTTATTATTAGGTTGCCTCTTTTAGAGTCTTCTGTTTAGCCATATTGTATTGGGCCTAAAGAATCCACACTGTTTAAAATTAAGCCAAACTTGCTTCTCCAAGGACTCATTTCTTCTGCAAAGCCATTGAGGATTTATTCTTGAAAGCTTTTATGACTGGAGTTAAATATTTGCTGTGAGATTTTCAGGTTATGTAGCTTTTTATTTGTCAGATAACACAGGGAAGCCATTGAAAAACATAAGCATCAGCACAGTTTTAATAAAAAGGAAGAAAGTTTGAAAAATAAACAAAATTGGCTACCTGTACTGAAAGATACCAAACCCAAACTTCAAAAAACTGAAAAAAACCCTCCTCCAATCCACCTCCTTATCTTCCAGAAATGTTGACAGTTAACATTGGCTGATTATGCACAAAATGTTTGCTGCATGTTGGAGGTGAACGTCCACCATGGCAAGATTTCTTGTATGAACATATTTTCCTTAGACCGGCTTTCACTTTCCACTCTTTCCGCAGCAAGTAAATCATAGCATTATTTTAATTTTTCTTCATTATGTAGGTGGGACAGATTTACCAGTGGGCACAGCTTTGCCCTAGACTTCTTGTTTCTTCCTTCTGCCCACAGACAGCCCATTTTGTCTCCCCTGCCCCGTTTCCTTGTGCTGCTTTGCACACTTCCCCCTCACCCTCCTCCCTGTTGCCAACTACTTCCCACTTCTTGTCTTGCCATATCATTTCTATTGCCCATGGCTTCCCCACTCCTGCATATCTTTAGATGTTTGGATTTTAAAAAAATTAAATAGCCATATCACTAGATCAATAAATCGATGCTATTTAAAAAATATAAAAATTATAAGACTAATCAGTCAGTCCAGGGATCCAATTTGCCCCTGCATTTGATCAAGAAACTCAGATGTCTCCAGCCTCATAGTTTCATATGCAAGCAATCATTGATTCCAGACCACACTGAGAAAAACCTGTTGGTCTTGATGCCTGGGTTTATAGCACATTGGGAGATGGATGAATGTGAACCTGGGGAGCTTAGCAAATGGCAGTTTATGTTGTCCTTTTGTGGTTTTGCAGTTTGCACATTGCCATTACTCCCCCTTCACTTCCCACCATAAAAGACAATCAGTATTCAGGCAAAGTGTACAGATGCCATATTCAAATCTTTTATTTAATAGCTTGCCTTTTTAATGTACATCTATCGATCTACCAATATACTGATATATCGATCTATTGATTAGTTTGAAGATAAAAATTAAAGATTTGATTAAAAATTAAAGCACAAGTGCATGATAGAGAACCCGCAAAACACTGCACACACAAAACCCGGACACAAGCAAAAAGCCAGCTGAAGGGTAGTGCCTGCCCCACTGAAAACAGGGTGGTGGGTAATAATGCTGAACATGCCCCATAACAAAGATTCCCCCTGGCAAATTCTCTTTAAGGTCACAACAACCTCGCAGTGCATAATCAGCCATCATGAATATTATACAGCCATCATACAATATTATACGCCACTGTGAGATAAGTCTTATAGAGAAAACCTCTGAAAATGCTAGCCACAGGTGCTGGCTGAACATCAGGAATAAAGATATTCAGACTACAGCCACATAACTTGAAAACCTCACATGCACGCACGCACGTATGCACGCACGCACACACACAACTACTGAAGGTTCTCCAAAACCTCATTTTTACTGCCCTTTTGGATAAAATTTGCCTTCTCCTATCTGATCTTCATTACTACAAAATCTTGCACCTACCAGTTGCACCTATTTTAGCTGTGATCCTAAATAAATGGAGGTGGGTGGAGGACTTTAGGAAGAGAGAAGGATATGTCTAGGTCCCAAACTGGACTGCCCAAAAACCCTAATGTTATTACAACTTCTGTGATATGCTAATTCTATAACTCATATAGAATTGAAGCCTGACAATCTGAATGTATGAAGACATCATTTTCTCCAGAACTTCCACTTCTGTGAGTTACCATTGTGTTGTGATTGATGGGCTGTGATGCTGTCGGGGAGACGGGGCTTGGTTGGAGCAAGTCCTTTCTTGGGTCCTCCCCTTTGTGATGTGGACAGATTCTGCTACAAAAATCCCCAATTGAATGCAGCTCCTCTGGCAGTATGTCACAGCATCATTAGTTCATTATTCAATTCATTGTTTATTAAAATATTTATATCTTACCTTTCCCCTGGTTGAAGATGGTTTACTATTTTTATCTTATTCTCAGCATAGCCAAATCTGTAGATACTTAAATCTAGAGATTGGAGCAGTGAGAAGACAGGGCTGATCTTTCTACAAAAACAAGATAAAAATGACCAGAAGGCTGATTTCATACATCAAGTTAAGCCTTTCATTTACTTAGGGAATACCATGATGTGATGTTCCTCAATGTTCCTTCATTTTTCCTTTAGCTAGCATGATAAAGCACATTTCCCAGTCAATATACCTGCTTAGTAGCACTCACAAGTAATGGTTTATGAGAAACAGCTTCACCTCCTTTGAAGATAAACTACTTGGAAAATGATGCTCCAGACTCAGGTAGTCAAAACAATATCCTTTAAACCTTTCTGCAACTCAGGTAGATGGTGTTTACCAGTTTATTAGCAAAGAAAGTTAAAGTACTCACATCCAAAACCTCTCAGCATACTCTTTTGGAAAACAGGAAAAGAGATAGAAGCTTCAGTTTTAGAAAATGGAATAAAGGCAGAGCAGAAATCTTAAAAGTGGGAAGCCAGATGTCCAAATAACAATATCCCCATTTCAGATTTGAAGGACTCAGTCCCCTCAATTGCAGCTGAAGCCCTCACTTTTGAAGATAGCTCAAGGTCTTCTAAAAGTTCAACTCAGCTGAACTGAATGGCAGAAGCCCCTTTCTCTAACAGCTTCAGTCCTGTATCCTAGGCTGAATTCAGCTATGATCTTACTCCTTCAGTGATGTTCTTCTGTATATGTGGACAGTGAAACAATCACAGAATCAAATGAGCCTTTTTTATATTATCCAAATGTCATGTGCAAAGAAGACCGTAAGCATGATTCTCTCTACAGCATCTAAACTTTGGTGTACAGATAGCAGAACTGTTCCACTGAGGTCTACATGTCCAAATCCCATGGAGATGTTCTTAGGGATTACTGAGACATTTTCATCAGCCACTGCAAAAAATGTTACCCTCTGCCTAAAGAAAAACATACCTTACATAGGTTTTTTATTCATTTTCAACCTAATATTTCAAAGTATGTTGACTCCTTTCTTCCCTCTCTCTTTTTTGTGTTATCCTTTTCACGGCAACTGATTGGACCTTTTGCTTTATATATTCTTTCACTTATTATCTGAGTTGCCTGTATTGTATTCAGAAGACGAAGACTAGGCAACAGTACAGGCAGATGAAGTTTACTAGGCAGATTCTTTCTCTGTAACAACAGCACCACCCTCACTTGTTTTTACAGAATCCCTCCTATGTTCTATTTGACTACAAGTCCTAGAGTGAATTAGTGTACAGTTTTCTGTATCAAAGAAGGCAACTCCTAAAATCATGGTAGTAGAGATTGCCATCTTTGTTATGGCAGACCTCCTGCGTCTTTAATCGCTGCCTGACAGACATAAACATAGTCTGTTTCTGCCACTCTCTATCACTGCTTCTCCTGATGGATTTCTGCCTGTGAAGCAGGTGCTAAAGGAAAAGTGAACAATGCCTACAAGATAGACCAGGAAGGAATCTGGTTCCTTTAATTTTATTCAGTACTTACATTCTAAGCAGCACCTACAAATTATACTTCAATGCAAGCAAGTAGAATTTTTAATTTAGAATTTCAATTAAGACTGTGATCCTAAATGAGTTATTGGATGGAAACCTTGTTCAAAACATGGCCCAAACCCTACCATTCCACTCAGAAAATCTTAAAACTTTCCTTGAAATGTGTGACAATTTCTCTTGCAAAAGAGCAGCTCCTGCCAGAGGAAGGCTCCTTAGGCTAAAATGATACACAATGGACTAGGTAGGATGACACCCAATAGATCTAATTTCTCATGTGACTTAAGGTTTCTGTTCCAGCTGATCCAAGCATGTGATGGTATGTGTTTTATTCCTCAATTTCTTCTTTACATATCACTTCTCCCCTTTTTTTTGGTGCCATCAATATCTATGGAGTCCACAATTTTAAGCTTCCTGAGAAGCATTTGAACTGAAAGACATTGTAGAGGTTTGCAACCAACTTATGACAAATCCACAAAGAAGCTTTCAAGGCAATTTAGAAGCAATAGTTTGCCATTGCCTTCCTCTACAGAACCTTCCTTGGTGGTCTTCCTTTTTAGTACCAACACTGCTTAACTTAGTTCAGGCTATGCCATGCTGCCTTTCTACCTTATTCAAAAGTAGGATGTGTTTTTCCCACTCCATCACAGACAGAAGGTTTAAAGATTCCTTAACCAAAAGCTTTTCACACTGATCTAACATACTGAGTTTTCAGAACTGACATCAAATAAATTTAGGAATGGAGGTGCTTCTAAGAGGTGTTCTGCTTTCATCTCTGAAAGGTTATCCCCTCATTCCTCATAGCACTAGCTAAAATGTCTTACTTTTAGCCCATATACCCATTCTATTGTCATCACTTTCCTCCCCTGTCATGTTTTGTAAGCTTTTGCTATAAGTTAATAAAATTGCTGTTATCAGCTCTTCAATTTTCATACTTTGTCATGTTGGACACCAGTTCCTTGGGGGCAATTGGCCATCAACAGGATGGTTATGAATTGCACCTTTCATTCTCCTAGTGCCTAAGGGGTGCAATCCTCCCTTGGCTTATGTGTGAATATATCTCTTTTGACATCACTGGGACTGTTGCATGAGAAACCAGGCAAAACAACAATGAATATATGCTTTCTTGAATTTCTGTGAATTTGTGTAGCAACTACATATATTCTTCATTATGTTGGAATACCCATTTTTCAATGAAAATATAATCCTTTAAAGCCATGATCATGAGTTAAAATCAGATTAATTTTAGGAAAATAAGTCCATCAATGGTTATTTCCTAGGATGGTTGTGGGAATGTCCATCTTTAGAATGTGGATCTCTGAATATCAGCTTGGGCTTCCATGTAATGTTTATAGGTTCTTTCCTATAAGGCATCTGGTCACAGCATAGCGTGAGGCTGAAATGCGACTAGATTCGAATTTCTAAGATCTGATTCCCTTATGATGTTTTTATGGAATGAGTGTGTAAGGTACCATTGTCACAGCTGAGCCTGTAGAGTTTTCAGGCCAAGAGACATTCCAAGGTAGTGTGCCATTGCCTGCTTCTATGTGGGCTGAGAGAGTACTGAGAGAACTATTTCTGTAGCTCTATCAGGCAAGTTATAAGCTGAACTTTAAAAGATTGAGAACCACTGGTGTAGGATAATATGGTCTCAGGCACCCAGACATACTATATTTTCCAGTTCCTGGCTTAGAACTTACAATGTCACTTTTTTAACAATTTAACTATTTTCTGATTTAGAGGCAAATCAACTTGGTTTGCTGAGCCCAATTTGAAGTCATGCCAAGAAGAGTTTCCCTATCACTAGCTACAACATCATATTTTGTTTCTTATGTTAAAATGGGATGATGTTTATGCCAGGTTATCTTTTCTCATACATAGCTCTGGAGCCCTAGCTCTTACGGACACATCAGAATGCTATCAAAACAAAACATTCAAAGCAAATGTGAATATTCCCCCAAGGACAAAACATGCCAGAACTGTCACACATGCTAAAAGATTCTAGCAAGATGTGTGCAGGGTGTGTGGATGTTTGAGGTGGAGAGAATCACATATCCTGACTTAAATTTGGGGTAAATTCACCAACATCATACAAACAGTAATAAGCTCCACTGTGCAAAGTCTGAAGCCTTCCTTCAACCTAAGGAACCTTCCTACAGCATTTTTTTTACTGGTGGAAGTTCAAGAGGGTAGCCACATCAGTCTGCAACGGAAAAACTAGCTTTGAGTCCAGTAGCACCTTAGGGATTTTCAGAGTATATTTTAGTTGGGTACCTAATGAAGGAAGGAGCTTCCTCTAGCCTAAAACAGGTTGCCCTCAGTAACATATCACACCAATTAACACCTTAAATTCCTTTAAGAAATTTAGTGAGCAAAAGAAGGCATAAGAGTCTCCTTTCCAATTCTAAACACAGAAAAGAGTAACATGAGGATTCTAGAGGATTTTCAGTCAGGACAGTCTCGGAGGTTTGATCATTCCTTTCTTTGCTGATCCAATTTTTGCCCACACTGGTTGCCTCCATTGCCATGGGTCTAGTATCAGAGGTGTATTGCAGGTATCCTTTGGCTGATGTGCTTTAGTTCAATAATAGGCAACACCCTTGACTCAATTAACCCCCTCCTCCCCCCAAAAACCCACTACATGAAGATGTTAGTCTGCCTACAAACAGAAGACTGTGGAAAGATTAAGGCTGTACTTAACCAGACACACCAGTAATCCTGTGATGGTGTAGCTTGTACTGCAAGGACTCATGCCGGACTGGTTTACAGGTGTGTAAGTCTGAATAGCAATGGCAGTCATAAATCATTCCCATCACCCTCTTCCTTACTGTGATGGCCCAGCAATTGTGTTTGCTCCACAGGGACTCATTGTTATTGCTTGGTTAGCAGAAACCCAAGGTCAACAAGATGTTTTGTTATGCCACTGTTCCAAGTGGTTACTGCCTCCCCTGCTCTCAATGGTTAGAGACAAAGAGATCCTTTCCTAATTAGGCATGCCTTTGAAATTCTTGCAGGTTGCTCCAAAGCTTAGGCACAGTCATTTGCAACATAAGGACCACAAATCCTGCTATTTGTTGATCACCCTCTCTTTCTAATAACTTTTTTCAACAAGTAGTGGCTGCCTACGACTGCTGAAAGTCAATAGCTTGCCTAAAGTTAATGAGAATTTGGTCTCCATTTAAAATGTCAGCCCCACTGGGGATACACTATAAAATGCACATTGAGGTTTGCACATCTGTTTGCTTCAGCTCCACTTACCGGATCTTATACATATGAAATATATTCTGGGTAAATATCCCTAGAAATTGTTTGCCTAACAGTAAAAGGTTCCACTGGAGAATAACGTAAGGATCCCTGGAAGTCGGATTGTAGCAGATGTTTATGTCAAGCGCAGTGTTGATGGTTGCTGTCAGGATGACTCATGAGTATCTGGTTTCTGCTTTTTACAGTTAAATATATTTTAGTCTGATGATATGTAGGTTCGCTCTTAGTCTTCCAAATTTGACTTGAGAATTTCAGCAAAGAATTTGTTCAGGCTTTTGTTGTTTTATTTATTATCAGTGCTGTAACATTCAGCTGATTAATTAAATGATTGAATTATGCCAGGGACCTTTTGATTGATTAAAAAGTAGCACTGACTATGTAGGGAACATTTTTTTTAAAAAAAAGTATATTGTTTGAATACAAATGTTTGTAAAAAAAACAGCTTTAAGTGGCGAGCATTGTGATAGAAAAGACATAATTTGTATTTCCTTAAAGAGAAAATAGTTCCCCAGAAGTCTGTCTTTCAATCAGCAGATGCATGTACCATCTAAAAGCAAAGAAGTATTTTTTCCTTAGAACGATGGCTCATTCCGCACATGTAGAATAATGCACTTTCAAACTGCTTTCAGTGCTCTTTGAAGCTGTGCGGAATAGCAAAATCCACTTGCAAACAGTTGTGAAAGTGGTTTGAAAACGCATTATTTTGCATGTGCGGAAGAGGCCAATGACATGACAATGGGTTGGATTCAGCCCAGAGGCGTAGCTAGGGAAAATAGAGCCCAGTGCAAAATCTGAGTTTTGCAACTGCCCCCTCCCCCGGGTGGCCACTGTGTTGCTGGAATCCACCCCCAAACAGCACCACTTTCAATAATGTTTAAACTAGGGAGCCCAGATTCTCCTTTTAAATCCACCTTAAAGGGAGAATCTGGGGTCCCCAGTCAAAACAACATTGAAAGTGATGCTGTTTTGGGGTGGATTATCCCCCACCCTGAAACAACATCACTTTCAATGTTTAAACTGGGGACCTCAGATTCTCCCTTTAAATCCATGCCAAAGGGGGTGGATTTAACAGATGCAGGCCTGTCTATACAGAAGCCATGTTTTCCTAACATATTTCCAATGCAAGGGTCATTTCTCCTAGACTGCTGCTTCCTTTGCTTTGTTAGGATAGATATTACTGATTAACTGGACCCCAAAACAACATGCCCTAAGAAAAGTGATCATGACAATCATAACCAGATTACAGCATGCATAGGCTTGAATAAATAAGTGAAAGTTAATCTTTAAGCTATTTTCAGATTTTAGGAGCCTGGCTTTGAAATGCATACTGTTTATGTAATCAATTTAATCTCAAATTCCTGTATACACCTTTGAGAAAAAGACTGGTAAGAGACTTCTCTCCTTGTATGTCTAGACTGCAGTAAGTTTAGAAAGGCATTCTCTGTTTCCCACATGGTCTGTTTTCAGTCCTAGCTGTAATTTGAACCCCAAAATCTTTGGATTTCCTGAAGAGCTTTACTATTGGGGTCTCATGCCTTTGATAGCTGGTCCCAACCAACAGTCTAGCCACAGCATTTTTCACTAACTGCAGCTTCTGAACACTCTCCAAGGATAGTCCCAAGTGCAGCAAGTTGGAGTAGTCCAGTCTGGAGGTAACTAAAGCATGGACCACAGTGGCTAGAATTTTACAATGCAATCCTAGGCAAAGTTACTCCAATCTAAACCTTCTGAAACCAACAGTATTGCTCAGCATTTCATGACATTTTTATAGTGCAATCTGAAGCGGAGTTGAACCCAGTGGTGTATTGACACTGTCTAGGGTTAGGGGGTACCCTCTGTCCCCGGGCACCACTAATCTGGTCATGTGAGGGGCACAAAATCAGCCCCTCGTGTGACCAGGAAGATAGCACTTCCTGCTGCCTTGTCATCGTCCCCACTCATGTCATTATCCCCACTCATTGAGTGCCCTCAGCCCCACTCATGTCATTATCGATGTGGGCAGGGCCAACAAAGCCCAAGGACACACATGCTGGCATAGCAGGGGTGGGTGGGGGGAAAACAGCTGTCTCCGGGTGCCATTTTCCCACCATATGCCTCTGGTTAAACCTTCTCAGGCCATTGAAGCCAATAGTCCTGGAAAGGTGTAGTTCTGTTTAAGACTGCAATGTGTAAATCAATTAATGAATTCAGTTTAAATACATTGCCACAACCTCAATTTAAATACTTTTCTGAGGATACTAACAGAAAAATGTTTCTCTTACATGTGAGAAGGAATGAAAAAATGTTGAATAATGCTGAGCTGCATATTTAGGTGCAAAAAATTTTTGTGGAAAAAGAACAGCTTTTGAGGGACCCATGGAATGTTTCTCAGTCAACTCTTTTGTGCCAATTTATTGTCTTTTTTGTTGAAGCTCATTTCTTCTTCTTAATAACAGTTACACAGCCAATCAAATTTGATTCTATGAGTATGTCACTGAGGGCAAAGGAAATGAATCCACCATGAGGGTATTAGAAATTACTAAATAGGTAGCCAACAGCGGTGAATATTAAATCTCTTCTGAACTGCTTCAACTATGCAAATTAAAATCAAAGCCATTTTAAGGATAGTAATAGACTCATTCGTTTCTATGGAAATGATGATTTTTCCAGGGGGAAAAAAAGAGGGAGGATATTTATAGAAATATCAGAAGCTGATATTGAAAAAGTGAAATTGACATATGCAAAAAGGACAGATACATCAGGTAGATGCTGACATTTACTTTTAGATTGAAATGAATTGACATCATCCCTCAAACAGCACAGAAAACTGACAAAGTGTAGCAGGTTAATAATAGATACATAATTCAAGCTAAGATCTTTTATTACTTTACTTCAATGCAATGCATATAATACAAGTAACTGAAGCTGTAAAACTATAAACTCTTTTCTGTCGAAATCTGATTTCTCAAAGCATACAAAGCCCTCATATTACATATGCAACGCATATCAGTTCAGTATGTAGTAACCTTATGCCCCTTGCACTGCAGACAGGAAATAAAGACATCATGGACCTGAATTCATTAAATTTGGGGTTTTTTTCTTGATTTGAATTTTTGTATGTTCTTTGTATGCGTATTTTAGCTTGCTTTTAATTGTTTCAATGATACATTTTTATTTGGTTTTTAATGTTTCTTAAGATGTGTTTTTGTTTATATTTTTAATCTGTTAGCCTCCTTGCTGGCCCTGATGAAGGAAGAAAGGCAGAATATAAATTCTGTAAATAAAAAATGGGTACTGTTTTAACTAGCTGTGCTCTTGATAGTAAGGAAAGTGAAACCACACTGGATTTCAGCACCTTAGTCACTGGACAGCAATGTGTCCAATTCATCTTCTTCTGCATGGCCTCAGCACAGAAGGGAAGAGGTGATGAGGCAGATTAGAAAAAAAATAGGGGCATTGGGAGTGTTGGATAGGAGAACTGTTACAAGATTGGTATTGGGGGGTAGTCTGTGTCCACACAAAGGATGGGCGCAGGCAAGAGATGGTGTGACAAATAGAATAAGTGAAGAGAATGATGTGACTGATGGCCAATGGGAAGGAGAAGGTGAAAAGGATGCAGAGAGTAAAAGTAATGTAATGAGGGGTGAGTATGCAAGGCTCTGATTTACATTTGCAAAGTAGTCTAGCATAGTTTATGATTGATCTTCCAACTAGATTTTCATTTTGCATGATTGCATTTTTGAACTCTCATCTTTCAGCCCATTCCCTGCACTAGTTAGGTTAGTGTGACTGGTATATGATCTCTTTAACTTTCTTGATTAGATTGAAATCACACAGAATTACATTTTATCCTGTATTTCCTAAATTTTCTGGCCTCTTCACCCTGCTGCTTGTTGGTTTTTTACATCTGCAAAAAATGTCTGCATAGTCAATAGTCTGCATAGTCAATAGCGCAAAAATTGGCATTCTTTTGGATTCAGGTACATTGACACCCCCCCCCCCCCACACACACACACTGATTATATTCATATATATATTCCTGATTTCCAGTACTGATATGGTATTCAGATTTGGGGGTATGGGGGCATCTGAATTTTGGGCCCATTATTCTTTATGAGTGATTGAAAGGGAATGTTTTTAAAGGTACCTGTCCTTAAATCACCCCCAAATTTCAAGTATATTGGACCAGGGGGTCCAATTCTGTGGGTCCCTGGACAGAATGTCCCCAATCATCCTCCAGTATTTCATATAGAGGGGAAAGAAAAAATATCCAAGCTTCTTATAGGCAATAAGCATACCTACAAGCATTTTTGTTATTGGACCTATATGCAAGGCCTGGAACTTAAATATACTGTCACACTTTTTGAACATGAAAAAGAAGCATTGCTTGGTTCATTCGTTGTCTCTGTTGAAATTAATGGTTCTTCTATATTTGCCTTCCAATCACTTCAGAAGCTCAGGCAAACAAACAGAGAAGAACTTTGAAAAGCTCAGATACAAAAATATCAGCAGAATAATAAGCCTCAGCATAATTTGCACAGCAGATTTGAATCCAAAAAGCAGAGCTTCTTTTTCGCACCTGCCAAATGCAGTAAGTACGAATGTGGGGGGAGATACAACACAGCATAATAAAAGGAAAACAGAGCACACACATGTGGGAACACAGTCAGTAGAGATTAAGCTACTCACAAATCATAGCAAACTTCCCATTTTTTCACAATACACAAAAAACACACTCTACACAACAGATTTGAATGTATTTTAAGATTTTTCTTTCCATTTATATAAAACAAACTTTATTTTATGCCTATTCCAGTTTGTTTTTGGAAGGATCACAACAGCTCTTCTTAAACTTTCCTAGACAAGAAGACACTGAACAGGCCCAAGTCTGATTAGATTTCACAGTACAACAATGTCCTCTTGAGATAGGGACTCAGAACTCATCCAGAGTTCATTTGAAAGGCTGTCAATTTCACTATTTGTCATCTTTGATGGGCAATTCATCCCCTTCTCTCGACATTGAGGCATTGTGTCTTCCTCTGATTATCTTCAAGAAATGCAGACTTTAGAATAAGTGTCTGGGTGTGGAGGAGGGGATAATAGAGTGGTCAACTGCTGTCAGGATAGTAATGAAATGCCAGCTATATATATATTTATTCCCTGGATAAAACAATGTTTCAAGACTGTGTTGGTGGTATGGTTGTTTGCAGGGGAAATAACTGGGTCAGCTGTTCCACTGTAAAACTCAGGCCCAGCTGGGAATAATGAATGTGTGTATAATTAGTACATTATTTTGGTTTTACTTAATGTCATTCACATCTGTGGATGACAGCTTTTCTTCAAATCCATCCCAGTTTGAATGTATTATATCTTGAATCCAGCATTTTTGCTCTGCTGATCTTCTGCTGCATTTCATGGAATTTGGACTGAAACAATGGCCAGCATTTGCCTTTGACTGATGGCCAAATGAATTACGATGCTGGGAGACTGACCAACAGATCTCACTATTTTTAAAAAATGGAAATAGCCAGGTGGGATTCCAGTTCAAACCAGGGGCACAATGCCAGCAGAGGAGTTTCAATTATTTCCTTCTGTATGGTTTCTACTCTCATTATCAATGCCTCTCACCTCCAGATTGCTTTTAGCCATGGATACAGAAATAAAAAACCAAGCAAAGAAGTGACTGTTTATTTCCAACTATAGGAAGCTATTTCAATTGGTGAAACTATGGGACCAACATAACATTCCTTCTTCTTCTGCACTATGCCTCCAACATGAATTCTATTCCTGTTTTTAAATGCTGGGAAGAGACCATCACAGGCCTTCCAAATTCTTATCTGGTTTGACCCTGGCAATTAATTTTTTTCCCCTAATGTAAGGCCTGTAATCTCTCATTTCTGCAGAATGGGATGGTTGTATCTGAAGCTTATGGTAAAGCTGGTTCTCATTCACTCATCCTCACTTGATATACATAGTAAAAGTCAGACATGAAAAATCTGAAGTTGGATCCCATTACACCGTTCCCTTTGTGCTTCTCTCAAGTCACTGTGGAAGTTGTCCTCCATGGTGGTGCTTGCCTCTTCTGTTGCTAGCACCCCTGCTAGATCATGACCATTTTTATAAAATGCAAGTGTAACTTTCAATGAGCCCTTGCATAAGCAGAAATGGAGGGGCAGAGGAAGTGAGCACCTCAGCTGAGGACAACTTCTGCAGAACTGGGGAGAAGCATGAAGGAACAATGTTAGAAAATCCAAGCCATAAACCATTACCGAGAATCCTGTAATCTATCATGTTCCCACTTTCCCCCTACTAATTAGTAATGCAATCCTAAGAAGACATGCACCCTTTTAAGTTAGTGTTGGCAGACCTAAATTGAAAGACCCTGGGACACTTTGAGTGACACAGACTCACTCAAACATGTCCCCAGATGTTGTGATGTCATTTTCAGCCACATAACTGGATGTGATGTCAAGATGTCAGTGACTACTCCAGCATTCACTCAGAATTCTATGGCTTTACCCACTCCTGCCTAGTAAATGGCAACCATATCAAGCTAAGCCGATTGAAGTCTGTGGACTTAAAAGGGTATAATTTTGCTTAGGACTGTGTTGACAAAGAGCTTCCTATTCTTAGCCCTTGTTCTTAGTATGCTGTACCTGTCCATTTTCTATTTTCTATGACATGCACTGTAAGCATTCTGTAGGTGGCCATGGTACAGGTTTATAAAATGGCAACATGTTTTGCTATTCTTTACTGCTGGGAGAGATAAGAAAGAAAGAACCTTGAAATGAGCTTAAAAATATCTTTTCATTTTTCTATTATGCACATCTGTGTAGAAAGAAATGCATTCTGTACTCTCAGCAGACAAATATGATTTAGAGAGTTCTAGAGGATGTGGTATAATATACTGAGGGAGGGGGAGTGAACTGTTTCTTCAGTGACCTATATCATTGTGATAATTTTATAGATGTTTTATTGAACAGGAAATACTTTGTTATATTAATCCAAGTCTCACAACTTTTGACTTGCTAGGCAACAACAGCAACCACTGCTACTGTTCCTTCCCCTACTACTGCTGCTGCCACCACTACTACTACTGCTGCTTCACAGGAAAATTCATAGCTTGGCTGCCTATCTAAAATAGCAGATACCTGGTTTCAAGCACCTATTAGGCTTAATCCATGGATGGTGGTAATCTGCCTTTAGCTCAGTGGGGTCCAAATAATACAGGCTCACATTAATTTATACATGGGTTTCAGTATGGAACTTCCCTTGAGAAGTGTTTGGAAACTTCAATTGGCACAGAATGGTGCAGCCAGGGTGCTGAGTGGAATGGATTGTAGGGATTATATCACACCAATCTGGACCACTCTGTACAGGCTCCCAATTTATTTCTGGGTGCCAGTCAATGAACTGTTCTTTAATTCCCTATATTATTAGGGATCAACATACCATAAGGGTCAACTGCTTATGAACCTCCCAGACCACTGTTAGAGTATTTGGCAACATATGCTAAATGTTTGTAGGAGCAAGGCCAGTTGTAGGAGCAAGACCAGTGGGTTTGATTGTGGGTTGATGCTGGGAAGCTGGTTAATGAGGATGACATTTACCAGCTGTTTATCAGTGGTGTGGCTTCTATGCTCATTATCTCTCTCTCTCCTCTTTTAATATGCAGTATTGCTGTTGCTGTATGCTATCTGCCAGTGCTTATGCACTTATGGTTTTTTGACTTCTTTCTTTTGTAAATATGTTTTTATGTAGCCTGCTTTATTTTTAAACTCTACAAAGAAGTGATTTTCTTAAGCAACTCTGCTGTGTGCACTATTTTGCTCTGCTAAGAAGCTGAGTGGCTCCAGCTTCAGTCCTTCTATAAACCACTAGGTCCTGCTTCAGATGCTCACCTTCTGATATTAAGTGATCAACAATGCAGGAGAGAGCCTTCTTGGCAGTGCCACCAAAACTCTGGAATTCTCTCCCAAGGGAGATTTGTCTGTCTTCCTCTTCTGTCAGTGAGTGGAGACTTTTTCGTTTTTTATAAGGGTTCCTCAGTGATCCCTCCTTCCTGAATTATGTTTAAATTGCAATTTTAATTCTTATGAGTGTGGCTTGGGAAACAGGGAAGGGACCACAATCTTCTATGCAGGACTCAGCTGAGCTCTGCATGGAGGATCAGGCTCTTTCCCCCCTCTGCTGGCCCTTGTTTGGTCTTGAGGGGTAAGAGGAGGTGGATTGGAAAATGGGTGGGCTTGTGGCAGGCCCACCACTTTTCCTGTCTGCCAGCCTTCTCCTGCCTCCCAACTCACTTCTGGCTTTGCCTGCCACTTCTGCAAAGATAAGTTCATCTTGGGAGTGGGAGAGGGGAGGCGAGAGTCTGAGAAAGCATCTTCTGAGCCCAACAAGGAGGGTGGCTTTCCTCTGATGCCCCGTCAGGGATGGCTTGAGATTTGGGGGGTGGCAGAAAGCAGGCACAGGACTGGGGAGGCTTCTGCTGGGTCTGTTGGGGAGGGTAGCTTGTTCTTTGAGGCAGGGGGAGGGTTGGAGGGCTAGTGCTGAGTTCCTGATCAAGGGGAAGGTGGGCAAGGGACTGGCTTGAATGTAAGGGACACACTTCCAACCAATGGGCCCATTGGTGGGAAGTGAGTCATTGTGATATTCCAACCCTTAGGTAATTATGTGTAAGTATTTGTTAGCCACTTTAGTGGATCTTATAAGGGGAAAAAAGATGACCTTTTTTTGTAAAATTAATTAATCCATGTGATCTGAACCAGCTGAAAAGCAGCTCAGAGGCAACCTTAAGTACGAATGTGCCTTTGATCCAATATCAGGTGGTGATCATATATTTTATCCAGCCATTCTAATACCCCTGTATTTTATGATTATGATTGGTATTTTTTCTTTTTTTGTTGTGTTTTTATGACCAGGCTGGCACAGTGCCCGCCACCTTCTATGCCCAAATGCTGGTGATAGAACATCAGAGCCCAATGGCCTTGGTATAAAAAACCTTACCACCCTGGGCAACCTTTATGCCTGCAGAGCAACCCTTAGTGAAAAAAACGAGTGCTCCCAAACAGCAAAGCTGGAGACCTTTGGTATGTGTTCCTCCTAGGGTCGGGGTTTCCTGAAGGCTAAAGCCCTGGCCAGAAGTGACCACCCCTTCATATGGTTTGCATGCAACTAGGCCAAGGGATCGCCAAAATCCCTCGACTATGGAACACTCATGAGGTTCCACAGCAGCCCCGGGGAGGACACCTGGCACTTGCTTGCTGGAGCCCAAGTGTGGAAGTGATTCACCTGAGCAAGAAAAAGTGTCAGCAATGTTATTCCATGTTTTTAAATAAAGCAGCAGAAGAAAATTACCCCCGGGATCCACAATCCCACCGGCACAAACCAGAACAAAAAAGGGGGAGTGTCGAAATGCTCCCCTGAAGGCAATCATCACACACTTCCATCCAAGTGGAAGCTTGTCCCGTGAGCTGCCGCCAACCAAGCGGGGCCATGAAGGCCCAACATCTGGGCACTAGTATAAGCTTCAAGACGCCTCCTGCCATCTCACCACCAAGTGGGCTGAAATCCTCCTCCCCCTCTCGAGGGGCTTGGGAGGTTCAAAACCAAAAACACCAAGTCCCTAACCATGACCCCTACGCACCTAAATCCCTAACAGGTAAATAGCACTTGTTCAGTTTTGCTCCAGGCGACAAAAGAGGCTGGCACAACCGTGTGCTGCCTAATATATAGCGAGCGTACTCCACCCTTTCCAACTCATGTGCATCACGTGATCAGGGCTGGGTGTGGCTCAGCTGCCCAGCTGGCCCAGGGCACGTATGCTCACTGCTCCTGTGCTCACCATGTGCCCTGCCCCCTGTCACAATTACATCCTTGTTGAATATAGTGCCATTATTTCTGGAAAGTAGCTTCTCTTATCTTTGCCAGAGGGCTAACTTTTCCTATAACTTGACCTTACAAAGGAGGGCCACTCATCCTTTGGATCTGGTGCCATCTTTGGTTCTAGTTGCATTCTGCCTGACATCATACTGATCCTAGAAAACAGCACTGGTGCTGGATTTCACTTCCTTGGACTTTATTCTTGATCGATAAATATCCCTCAATGCCCTCTTCTATTACCCTCTATCTTTCACTTCTCTTTACATCCTAGGCTCCTTGAAACTCTGGGTGTACATGTGTTTTTCTGAATTCCGTGTGCATTTTTATTGTTTTTGATCTTTAATAGGTTTAAAACCTCCTTAAATTCTGGTTTCATGTGGATTTCTAAGGGGAAAGATCTTTGCAAAACATAGGTGGAGAGATCCCAGTTACTCCCTCACAGTGCAAAGTCTGTTCCCTGCTAATTTCCCAAGCTAGAAGGGAACAGCCCAGATCAATTTAGGTAACAGCTGGGGCTGTGGACCTTTTGGCACTTTGTTTGTAAGCAGTGATAAAGCCAGCAGGAGATGCTGGCTGTGTTTGCAGTCAAGGTGGACGGGGCAGACTACCTTAGCACAGCCTGCCTATTTAAATATAGTAGCATATTTAAATAAAATGCATATTATATTAATTAAATTTCATTAACTAGTTAAATCCAAGTTGTTTTCTTGTGTCTTTTAATGGGTCACTGGAGCAATAGCATCTCCCCTCAGCAAATGTTATTTTGAATTTTATATGCATACAAGATGTGATTGTTCATCTCTGTGTGTCTCCGTCTAGACTGGCCCTAAATCAAACATCAAATGGAAGGAGGACTGAGATGAGTGGTCAAAAATTATCAGGTGTGTTCTGCAGCATTGAAAAAAAAGCAAATTCAGCATTGGAAAATTAATTAGGAGGTATCAAAATACTGGTCGATAAATTTAGGCATATATGTGGGGGATTTTTACTGGTCCAACCCCTGAAAATGTATCATACAATCGGGGTGGGGTGGGGGGACTGCATAAAAGAACCAATGAAATGATCCTGAGGTTGAGCTAACTTGCTGATGAAGAAAAAAAAATGTAAGGTTGGAATCCAATAGAGCTAGAAAAAAAGAAACATGGGTGGGAAAAGAAATGCGATTTATATTATTGTGGATTGAGTGGAGTAAATGAATTAAGATGAATTTCATCTCTTTCTCCAACATTAGTACTAGCTATTCAGCAGAGGCATAACTAGGGAAAATGGAGCCCAGAGCAAAATCTGAGTTTTCTGTTCCCCCCCCCCTCATTGGCAGCCGCCCCCCCACTATGACCAAACAACTTTTTTTTGTACCAGGTCATCTCAAAGTCACCATCACATTATAGAACATGCCCCAATTCACAAATCTGAACATAGGTCAGAGTTTGAACCCTAGAAGCAGTTGCCTTAGCAAAATAAGCCACAGAAGTCAGTGATCAGCATGTGGATTCAAAAGATATCTCCAGGTTTGGAATGCATGGCTGTAGCTTACTGTAAACCAAATTAGCTACCCTGCAACTGACACACATTTAAGCTGGCATCAGCCTTCCCCAAGTAGGAAATTTAACCTCAGCATTTTGGCAATACAAAAACACAAGACACATCCCAGCCCAGAATCGATATAAGGCACATTTGGAAGACAGGGATGACAGAACTCCACAGAGAAGATGCAGAGGGGAGCACTGTATTGGCACTCCTCTTTCTCTTCCAAATATATGTAAATTCATTAGCAACCCTTCATTACTTTTGCTCAAGGAAGACAAGATGGGGTAAGCACATTAGCTTTGCTGAGGATCGTATAGTTTTATTTTCCCCTACTCAAGTGACGAGCAAGTTTGAGTCGATTATTTCTAAAGTCACAACAATGCTTTCTGCTTCTTTTGCAAACAGTGCCAGAGAAGTCAAAACTCTACCTGAACAGCAGAGACAGTCTTAAAACTACATTATTGGGTAATCTGATGGATTCCAAGGGCGACATATGAATCCACCTGATCCTTATTTTAAAGGGGGGGTCAATCCACACTCCCTAACTTGAGGCAGCCCAAAGCAGTTGCTGCCCCCCCACCCCATGCCAAACACCTGAAAGGGGTTTCATCTCCCCCTCCTCCCGTTCCAAACCCCACTGCCTTCTTCGTTTTCCAACTGGAAGGTGAAGAGCTGCTTTTCGCCAAGCATTATTATTTCCTCTTTGGGAGCCATGGAAAGCGGCTCCTCTTGGGCAGTAAACTTTCCACCCCTCCAGCTGGCAGGTAGGTGGTGGGCTTGGCTTGCAGGTGTTGGGAGTGCACCTACCTAATCCTAATCCGCAGCAGGCCCATGGCTCTCTTTGGGAGCCATGGAGAGCAGTGGCTCTTGGGCAGTAGGCTTTCCACTCCTCCAGCTGGCAGGCAAGGATGGCAGTCTGAGGCTGAGCTGGGCAGCTTGGAGGCGCAGGTGGCTGTGCACTCACCCCATGTCTCCATCTCCATATCGGCTGGTACCCCCTGCCCCGGTGGTAGACCACCTGCAAGAGGAGCTGCTTAGCTCTGCTCCTGCTTAGCTCCAAGCTGCTTAGCTCAGCCCGACCTCCCCCAAGTCCACACACTGTGCTGCAGCTGCCCCCTCTGGCTTGGCCTGCCCATCAGGCAGCAGTCAGAGCACCCCCAAAGCCCACAGAGGCTGGCTGGTGGACCAAGGCCTACTGAGGTGGTTCATGCACATCACTCCAGGCTCAGCCAGGCCAGAAGTGTGGGGTGCAGTTTTCCGCCCCTGCATGTGACTCAATGGGGGCTGCCCCAGGACATTTGTCCCCCTATGTCCTCATTGTAGCTATGCCACTGCTATTCAGGGTAGTCATTCCTGTGAGGGTGAAACTGTATATTAGGCAAGCAGATCCAGACAGTTGGAGCCAGAGCAGCAGTTCCACAGGTGCAAGCATTTTTGTCTGCAGCTTGACATTTGCAGCTCCCTCCTCCCAAGGCTGCTTGGAATCCCTACTACTTCTCAGGAAAAAGGGACTGGCTAAAAAATTCAGAGAACCTCGGATAGGGGTAAAAGGGAGAAGCAGTGAATGCCATGTTCTGCAGGCAGAAGTCCTTGGGCCCATGGAAATGCTGCACTGGAAATAACTCTGAATGTTTCTGCCATATTAGTCACTGCTGTGCACAGTAGTTTCCTGAGGAGGAGTTGATTTGGCAAATAGTTTATCATTTATACACAAAACTGTGTGTATATGGATTGGCAACATGGCAGGAGATAGCTGGGTGCTTTACATTTTCCTCATCCACAGCTTTTACTCTGCCACCCTTGTTTGTTTGTTTGTTTGTTTGTTTGTTTGTATACTGCCCTCCCCAAAGGCTCAGGGCGGTGTTGATTGACTTACTGTTCCAGGGATTATGAGATGCATTTGGGCAAGAATAGGAAATAAAGGGTCAGAAGGAGGGTTTCTGTACCTGCTTATGATATTTACAATTTGCATTTTTATGAGTACACTTCAAAATGCTGAGGGGTACAGATACATTGGTATAGTACTTTTGTAGCAAACAGTACTGTGTAGGAGCTCAGATTGTATACTATTTTTTTCATAACAATGTGAAAAAAACAAAATAATCTTGGGACATCTTTGAGGCACAAAACTTTTGTTTTTTGGTGCTGCAAAGACTAATACAGCTGCCTCTGGGGAATTAATCATCTTGAGCATTCTTTGGTCTGTCTTTTTATTTGCTTTCCACAGTGGAGTATCAAGAGATTATTTATACTAGAACAATAGAACTGATTGTTTTTAGAATAAAATTTGATCATTATGATAGTGGGGGAAAAAGAACAGAATGCATATATGAGAGGAGGATGAACTCAGAACTACTACTCAAAATATTTATCAGTAATGTATAAAGAAAACATAAGTACCTAATTTGGATGTAATATCTCCAATGATGAAGATTTGAAAATGGAAAGAGAAAAAACCCAGGCATAAAAAGCTTTCTGTGTCACCATGTAGCTTGAATGAACCCAGTGATGAGAAGAACAATGAGAAATTTAGAGTTGTGATATATAAATTCAGTAGAACATTTGTAAAAAATGATTCAAAAAATAAATACAATCAAACCAGGAAAATTACACCCAAAGATCAAACCCAGATGTAAAGTAAATACAAGTAGAGATCTGAAGTGATGGATGGGAATGAATATTTGCTGCCAAATTTCAAAATAGATTGGAAATTGACATTGAACATAGTGTTACCTGAATAGGTCAGGTCTATTCTCCTGGAGTAGCGGGGGAATTAGCTAGCGGCAGACTGGTTTCCCAAGATGCAAACAGGAGATCTACAATGTGTATACAGAGATTGGTTCCCCAAGAAAATCACTCAAAACCAGGACTGAGGCAAGAGTTTATAATTTTATTAGGGGATCAAAATAATAAAGAAAAAATAATAAAACACATATTTAAGAGGCCTACCAAATAAAGGGTTGAGTGATAGTGGGAGTAGGTTAGGATATTGGGATAATTTCCATTCCCGAAGTGAAGTGGTCCAAGGAATAGCAAGAAAAACAGCCAGCGGTTCTGAGCAACATCAACCACAAGGAGGAAGTACAAAATTTTAAGGATTTGGGGGCTCTAGTTATTGGAAAAAATTACCCTCTGGCAATGATAAGAGGGGTGATTTCTTGCGACAGTGCAAGGTTCCATTCCCAGCATGGACAATGCTGTTGGAAAGGATTTGATGAGATTAAATCTGGGAGATCCCAAAATTTGATGAGTTTTGGGCAGTGCTGCTGAGATTAAAACAGAGAAACTCAGGAAACTTGATAACTCTTAATAGCTGGACAGGAGGTTTCCACATTTAAGTTAAAATTAGGAAAAAGGATGCAGGGAAATGCAGGAGGTTTGCGGATGAGTTTATGCTGTGGACATTTGCAAGTTCATTGTAGGAGTAGAGCCAGTTGTGCTTTCTCAAAGGCTGTTTCCGCACGGCAGTGGAGGCGGAGGCCGTTCGCATGCAGGCATGCGGACGGCCTCTGGAGAGGCCGGCAGACGGCAGGCGGCTCCGCATGGAGCCGCCTCTTCCCCCCTTCCCTTTCCCATTTACCTCTCGTGTCGCCGTCCTGCGGGCCTCCTCAGCCCCGCCCACGCTGCCCTCCGACCTCCAGGGGTCGGAGGACAGCGAGGGAGGGACTTAGGAGGCCAGCAGGCTACGAGGTAAATGGAAAGAAAGCTGCGTGTTCCAGCGGTGCGGTTCGCACTGCGCCGCGGAAGAGCTTTCTCAACAACAACCCTTTAAAGGGTTGTTGTTTAGGGTGGCCTGACGCCGCCCTGGGGGAGGGGGAGCGCAGTCAGGTCGGTGCTGCTGTGTTGCAGCAGCGCCGCCTGTGCGAATGGCGGCCTGGGGGCGGTGTTTTTACCGCCCCCAGGCCGTCGTTTTTGGCCCGTGTGGAAAGGGCCAAGGCTAGGCTGCTGTAACCAGATGTTAGTAACTGTGCACTTGGAAGGGACATTATCTGAAGCTCTGCCTTCCTAATTTGGGAGGGGGAAGAATGATGTCATGTAGCAAGCAGGCCCTCTTGATGTCAAACTCTTGCTTAATTGCTGACTGGCATCCATCTGCCCTTGCTCTGCTCCATGAGATTGGCTATATATGATATCAAAATTATTACTGGTAAGGGACTGTCATTTGTGGGATTTTTTTGTATTTTCAATGTTTTTTCCATTTTTGGCCTGCAGGGGGTGCAGTTTTCAGCACCAAAATTTCAAAGATGTTTCTGGAGACTCTCCTGTTAGCTATCACTGCTAACAGAAGATGGGGGCTACACCTTTGAGGGTCCATAACTTTAAACCCCCTGAACCAAAGTTCACCAAACCTGGGTGGTATCATTAGGAGAGTCTCCTAAAGATACCCTGAAAGTTTGGTGCTGCTAGCTTAACAATTGCACCTCTGACAGCAGGCACCTCCCAGATTTCCCCAGATTCTCCTTTTAACCCCCCCCCCCTTTAAAACCTTTTAAACTTTGAAACGATCTGGTGTAAAAAATCATTGTTTGGTCACGGTGGGGGAGGGTGGACACCCATGGGGGGGCAATCAAACTCAGGTTTTGCCCAGGGCTCCAGTTTTCCGAGGTACGCCACTGGTTGCAAATCCCTGAGTCTTCTGTAGTTGATGCAGAAAAGATTAGCTCCACCCCACCCCAAATCTCAAAAATACCCTGAAATGCTCAAAAAAGGGCAAGAGGCTTCTGTAGGCAAGAAGTGAGCTGACAAAATGGCATCTTAAAGGGAAAGCATAGGCAAATGAAGCCTTTTTAAAAATGTTTCAACCAGAAGGATGCATTTAAAACATTTTGAGGCTGCAAATAAAAAGTTGTTTTGGGGGTGGGGGAACAATGCAGAACTCCTTGGAGGAAAAAATTTATTTCCTGCCCCCAAGCATTTTAAAGTGACCCTGCAGAAAGGGCCATGGATGATCATTAAGATGCAATTGAACTAAAACCTTAACCCTTGTTGTGGAATTCTAATAATATTTTGTTCACATTAAAGAAAGTACAATGTAAAGAAATATGGCAAATAAACTAAAACAAAGCATTTCACTAGACTGAAAGCTCTCTTTCTTCCTCTCTAGGAGATATGTCAGAGTATAGTTCTTGCAGCTTAGACCTGCAATTAGGGAATCAGAAGTGGTTTAGAAAGCACTTGGCTGTATTTTGTATCCCCTGTTTTCTCTGAACTACATATCATAACATTGTACCACAGACACTTAGCCTCTACAATAAGTAACAAAAACCCAGTGTACATTCACATCTAATGAAACCACAGCTGCTTAAGTCATCTTTTCAATACTCTCAATTGCTCTGTAGCAACGAAAACAGTTCAGTGACCCAAAATGAAAGCCTTTTTAGTGTGAAATTTAAAATGCATCAAAGCCCTGTATAATTCAAGGTATAAAAAATGGAGTTAGTAATGAAGAGTTTTATATAATTTTTTTTTGGTTGAAAATCAGCCAAAGGCATGAAGGGGAACATGGGGAGGGCTGGCAGCCTCTTGTATTCAGGTGTCTGAAAATATGTTTTCTCTCCTGCTGTGCATTTGGCACATCCAAGGACAGGAGTGCACAAAGCAACAGTGGGATAAATTGTCACAAAGCTCAAAAGAAATGGGTAGAGAAGCCAGGAAAAGAATGGTTGCGGAATTGCATTTTTTTCTAAAAATGCGACCAAATCATAGCTTGTTGTATACAACATTGTCAAAGGTAGTGTTATGAAAGAAAGCCAATACAAATGCAATTCTTCCTCATTTTGCACTTGTGAATTTCAGAGAAATGAAATCTGTATATACTTTATCTAGACAACGTGTGGTAAAAAATCATTCCTACAAGGAGCGAATGCTCGCCTACAAAATGTGTTTTCTGTCTTCTCTTGTTTTAATAGTAAGATGTACTGATGCAGAAACTTGCAAATCACACACACACACACACACACGAAATGACATACCACATCTCCAATAGTATATAGATATAACACTTAGGTCCTTTCTGTACGGGCGAGCAAGCAGGGTGCATCAACATAGTTGCAGTTGATGCACCCCCTGGGGCCATTCACACGCCACTCTGCAAATGGCCCCGGTGTCCCAGCAGCCTGCGAGGCTGCCTATGCATGGGGCTCACTGCTTTTTTTCCTGCTCTTACCTCCTCTTGGCTGCCGTTGCTGTAGAGAGGTCAGGGGACATGCCCCCATAGCCATGGCAACCCCTCCAGGGACAGAGGCCAGGAGACGTGTCCCCTGGCTTCTCTACAGTGATGGCAGCTGAGAGAAGGTAAGAGCAGGAAAAAAGTGGCATGGGAAAACGCTGCCTCCCACCCGATGCCGTTCGCTTGGAATTGGGTGGAAGATGCTGGTTTTTTAAAAAAACTCGCTTATTGAGCGAGTTTTGAAAGCAGCATTTTCACACCACTTGAGGGGGATGAGCATGATGCAGCTGTGCTGCATTGGCGGCAGCTGTGAGAACAGCGCCCCAGGGATGGTGTTTTTACCCTCCTTAGGGGGCTGTTTTCTACCCATGCAGAAACAGCCCTAGAGAAAAAAAACATAGTGTGGGATTCCTTTTTCTTTTCTTTGATAAAATTCTAGATGGAACAAGCCAATGAGGTATTGTGGTTAAGAGCAAAGAACTCTAATCAGAAGAACTTGGTTTGATTTCCTGCTCCTCCACATGATGCCTGCTGGGTGACCTTGGGCGAGTCACAGTTCTGTCAGAACTTTCCCAGCTCCACCTACCTCACAAGATGCCTGTTGTGGGGAAGGAAGGGAAGGCAATTGCAAACAGTTTTGAGATCTGGACACAGTGTGTAACAGACTTCCCTCTGTGATACGCCTCTGAAGATGACAGCCACAGATGCAGGCGAAACGTTAGGAACAAGATCCACCAGACCATGGCCACACAGCCTGGAAAACTCCCCACAACCTGTTTTGAGATTCCTTATGGTAATGAAAAGTGGCGTATAAAAACCTCCCCCTCCTCCTCCTCATAGGATCAAGGAACTGGAAACATAGCAAATATATTTTGTTCTTTCATAAGCTGATTCTTGGTTTTCCACATACTGTATGAAAACCAAACTGTCAAGAATAATGTATTGTCGAAAGGTTTCATGGCTGGATTCAACTGGTTGTTGTGGGTTTTCCAGCCTGTGTGGCCATGGTCTTATGTCAGACCACGGCCACATAGCTCAGAAAACCCACAACAATCTGTCAAGAATAACATTAGGAACAAGCCTAAGCAGATCTAGTCAAAAGTAAGCCTCATGTTATTCACTGTGGCTTCCCGCAGAAAAAATGTTCTTATAATTGCAGCCAAATATTAATGGTTCAGCCATCTGAAATTTCCTCTTCATACTTTCAAGCTTCCTGCTCCAAATGTACACATGCATTGTAGCATGTAGACAAGCCATGTAGCATTGGCATTTCAAGATGACATTTCTCTCCTGCAAGGCAGTATCAAGCGATCAGCGCAATCAAACAATATGTAAAATTCCTTTTTTCCTTTTAATATGTGTTCTTCCTTGGCTATTTTTTTATGGAGGAAAGCCAAGATATTGAAATTGGATTTTCAGCTACAGTCCTGCAAGTAAGTATCTGAAACCCTACTGAAACTAAGCTTCCATTATGAAATCTGGAAAAGTCCGCAAATACTTGCTGTGTATCTGTTTTCCTGGGGATGAAAAGTCCTATTATGCAGACTTATAGCACAATCTTATGCAGAATTACTCCAACTTCAAATAGCTCTGGTCAGGAGTAATCACAAATAGCATTGTTTGGTTCGGGGAGAGAGGTGGAATTTTGGATTCAGTTTGGAGCAAACTTCACAGCACCAGTGACTGAATGCAAGAACATTAAGCTGGATTCAATTATATTTTCCTCTGGTGAAAAAGGGAGGGGTGCTGTTTGACTACTCAGAAGGGCTCTGCTAGGGATTATGGATGAAATCCATGTGAAATGGGACTGTGGTTAAGAGAATTGGACAAGATTGAACAAAATGGCTGATGATACGTTTCATCTCATCTTAGACTCTTTCGTGTTCTTTTTACTACACTCATATTTGTTAACTGAGGAACCCTTTATCTCATTCCTGTATTTCTGTGGTTTCTGCTCTGTGTCCTCCTTCGTTTAGATCAGTCTGTCCTCCTGCATCTGCTGAGTCCCTTTCCCTTTTGCATCTTCAGTACCCACTGTAGAACTTTTCCTCAGAAACTCCCGCATCTCCATACATTTTACCATTCTACCAACACCTGATGCTTGTTTACACAGTCTCCACCGCTTATTAACAGTGTCTTTTCTTTTCTTCAACCCTAAGTCTTGAAATAGATTTTTTTAAAAAAAAACCCATATTATCGCTACCAAATATTTCTTGACTGGAGCACAATCATTAAACAGTAGCTTTCGACATAGCTGGCAGCATATTATGCACTGATGTACAATAAAAAAAAGGAGGAAGCCATGGTAGTCTATAGCAAAATTCAAATCTCAATATATATTTGGCTTGGTTTCTTGTGCCCATTTTCTTTTGTCAATTAAAGGCCTGATTGGGACACCAGTGAGACCATAACTCTGGTTCCTGTTCTCCATGATTTGGATGTTGCATCACTTCCCGTCAAATGTTTGCACCTTAGTAGTAAGGCCTATGATTAATTACTCCAAGCTCTGGGAAAACTGAAGTCCACTGATTCAGATTATTCAATTATTACATGGCTTTAGGTTTTGTAAAGGGCAACCATTATTTTAAAGAGAAGGGAATCAGGCCATTCTTTCAACATATACCTTCTGGCAATAATCCTTGTATAAGTCCATTCTCCTTTCTCTGGAAATGGACAACAGTCTTACTATTTATAACAGCTCGAGCAAATAAAAGCTGCCGTGACTTATCTATACACATGTTCAAAATGCTAATAAATACAATAAAACCAGCCTCTTTTGTGAAACATGGCAAAAAGAACCTGCTATGATTCAGGAATATGAAAGTTGTGAATGATAAGTACAAACCTCATGGCTGCCAGTGAGTTATGATAGTCACAAAGAAAATATGGAGACACCAATATAGCTAATAATAAACTGACTGGCCCCTGTGGAAATTATGATACAGGCCATCCCCAGAAATGATAGAGGCCTCTGTCTAAGTTTTAACCTCTGTAACTCAATGCCTTTCATCCATTCAGCACGAGTCATGTGGGACTGCAAGATGGCATCCACTTCTGTGCTTTCAAGAGGGATTCCTGTTGGGCTGGTGGGTGGTGCTACCTGCTGATTCCTGTGGCATCTATCTCAGCTACCATTGAAGGCACTTCAGCTGTCCTCAGCTGTCTCACTGCACCTTACCATTCTTTCTTGGCCGTAATGAAGCTGCACATGCACCCCGAGTGCTCTTCCTGGCTCTCTCTGCATCATGAGGAAACACTGAAGGGTTTGCTGGATCTCTGGATCCTGCTAAAACTGATCACTCCCATCCCCTATTCAAACATCCCGCAAAATAAAACCTTCTGCTTCCAAGTGCTATGATATGTTTTCCACCAGCTGTGCTCTGATCAAATTCCAGACTGCCCAATTGTTGTGCCAGTGCTAGCAAAGGAAGGAAGGAAGGAAGGAAGGAAGGAAGGAAGGAAGGAAGGAAGGAAGGAAGGAAGGAAGGAAGGAAGGAAGGAAGGAGAAAGGAGAAAGGAGAAAGGAGAAAGGAGAAAGGAGAAAGGAGAAGGAAGGAAGAAAGAAAGAAAGAAAGAAAGAAAGAAAGAAAGAAAGAAAGAAAGAAAGAAAGAAAGAAAGAAAGAAAGAAAGAAAGAAAGAAAGAAAGAAAGAAAGAAAGAAAGAAAGAAAGAAAGAAAGAAAGGGCACATCTAATAGATCAAAAAGTTATTTTTCCCCAAGAAGTTCACTCCTTTTTGGGGTAGAAAGGAGTTATATAGGAACACTACTCCCATTGTCTCATATTCTTGTTCAGTAGGATTTCCCGATGGACTTAGGTTATATCAGAAAAAATAAATAAAACACTCATAGCTTGATGACTTTTGAAACAAATTATGAACCATTCAGATGTAAAATTGTAATGAACCAGTTTACAAATGAGCTCATATAAAATCTTTCTTTGTGCTTCCATCTAATGCCTAAGCTGTTGCAGTCAATTTTTATTTTCTTTTTTTATGAGCTTTATCTTGTCATACTGAACTTGCTTAAATATGAATAACATGTAGACTAATTACTGGTGTAAAGTTTGTGTTTAATTAGGATTGGAACCAAAATCCATTAAAATCACTGGCTGTAATGGTGTTTGGACTAGCTGTCTGGGGAATGCAAACTCTATTTGCATGGTATCCTCACTATTACAAAAATGCTATTAGCCTGCATGTTGGGTAGAGTGTGCCAAGTATAACTTTATTTGATTGCCATTTTACAGTGCAAACCCAGTCTCATTTTAACCTTGGTTTCTTTTACTTATACTTTGATTTCTTTGGGACTATATAATCAATCACAAGTGAGCATCTGTCTGTCTGTACACTAGTTCATCTTTGCAATTATATGCAGAATTACACCCTCATAACTCCTTTGAAGTCAATGTGTTTTGAAGGGTATTCGTCTCTTCTGGATCACATTGTAAATTCTTTATGTTTTGCAAAGTTATAAAACCACTATGGTAAAATAACAGCCACAGTATAAACTCACACACATGTTTGTACACACACACACAAACACATGCACACATTTGTGTTTGTGTTTGTGAGTGTGTGTGAGATCTCGTCAAATCTCATAAACTAACAGCACCATCCAAACTGGAGGTGGTGGGCCACGCTGCTGTTGCGGCACTACCCTGCCATTCCCATATAGGCTTCTTGGCAGTATAGAGAGGTTTGCAAAGTACAAAAGTTTCTCCACTGCGAAGCAGCCTCTATGGACTGTAGTGGACCTACACCACCCAAAAGGGTGGCTTAGAACTGTGGCCTGCCAGCTTAATGCTGGCAAAGGCTGGGAGGGAGCCATCTAAGGTCGGCTCTTCCCCTGGCCACATGCTTAGCCCACTATGCAAGGTGGTGACAGGGGTCCTGGGACACTGGCATAGTGTCCAGCGCCACATTCCAATGCTGAGGGAGTGGTGACTGCATGCCAGCAGGATCACCCCTCTGCCAGGGTAAGTGCCTTGGAAAGAACAGATCTGCTAGCATGGTGACATGGTGCTCCCAAGAGTGGATTTGTCCCCCACCCCCTTTTGATGGGGCTGTAAATCAATTCGACCCTGTCAAGTATTGGGATGGGAGACCTCCAAGGAATATCAGTGCCATGTGTCGTGATGTGAAGGCAGGCTATGGCAAACCACCTCTGAATGTCTCATGCCTTGCATGCCCCATGGGGTCACCATAAGTCAAGTAAAGTTGGGGGGGAAGAGAGAGAGAGAGAGAGAGAGAGAGAGAGAGAGAGAGATTATTTTCTTTTTAAACTCCCTTTTGTCAAGGATATATAACGGCAGTAGAATCAACTGGGCCATAATTGTGCGGGGACAGGGCACATGGTGAGCTCCGGAGCAGTGAGCATGCGTGCCCTGGGCTGGCTGGGCGGCTGAGCCAACCCGGCTTGATCACGTGTGGTGCATGAGCAAGAGGGGTGGCGCATGCTCCTTATATATTAGGAAGCACGCAGTTGCTCTGGCCTTCTTTGATGCCTGGAGCAAACTGACCCACTCTCCCTCCCTATTTGGGCAGGGTTTTTGCTGCTCATATCGTTGCAGCCTTGGCGGTTTGGGCAGAGGAGTGCATCATTATGAGGAGGCCAAGCTTGCGTGCCAGACCTCCCCGCAGTTGGGGGCCTCCATACGAGGCTTGGGGTGGAGTGGGCTCATGGCGCATGCCATGGAGGCCTCTGAAATCGAGCCCGATACCCCAGAAGGAAGGGGGCCACAGCAGGCGGGCGCCCAGGTGGCCCTGTACCTTCTCTGTCCTCCCCAATATGGATTGGGGTTGGTGCCAGGGTTCAGCCATGGGTGCTGACCGGCTGCTCGGATGCGCTCCTCTTGCTTGCCCAGCTTCTGCCTCAATAAAGGGCTGCGGCCCATTTTAATTCCAAGACATGTCTATGGTTATTTACCAGATTGAATCTCTGCACATCTGGGTGCAAATATGTACACTTTTTAATTTTTTTATTATTTTATTTTATGACACCTACATTTGTTAGCTCAGTTTCCGCCCTGTCACAATAACTATGTGAGATTGAAAAGAATAAAAAATAGGCCAAGGTCAGCCACCAAGCTATATGGTAAACATGGGTTTGTCTCCCCAATTCTAGTACAACATTCTAACTATTACAACATTTTATCTAACTATGACACTACTTTTCTCCAAGATTTGCTTCCTATTGTAAATTAGACTGCCTTCAGTGTCAAAAAAGTGATTCTGGTGGGGAAAAAACAAGATTGTTTTGCTGTTTTGGAAGAAACAATGCCATCCCTTCGAATCAGGGGTCTTTCTCCTGTGGATGTATGGGAGGAACTAGATATACTCAAGTCTTCTTAATACATTTCTAAATCTCCATGAAACAAAATTTGGTAGGAAGTCTACATCATACTCTTTTGTACAAAAATAATTTAGGCCTAATTCTGAGACATGTCCATAATGTAACAAACTTACATAAAAGAACATGGGGCAGGGAATTAAAGCAGCAGCCATATGTCATGTTCCCTACCTCTTACTTGTCCCATAGGAGTTCAACTTACTTTGTATTATGCAGTTATTATGTGCCTTTCATCATCCCTACTCAATGTCATTGGTTTGGACCCAACAAAGCATTTTCACAAATGAGAGTTTGACTTTTCTTCCCTTTGTTCTTTCGCTTTAGCCCCAAATTCTTCCTGAAATGATGTTCTCAGGAGTCCTTCTGACCAGGGAAACATTCCACTGGATCCAAGCCATTTTCTGGCTCAGGCAGTGTTGGGGAAATGCTCAACAGGAAGGTAGGGTGCTCTGATATTGGCAAAGGTATAGTATATATTATGGAAAGGAGAAGTGGACATTCACCAGAAGCCTTTTCTTATGTCATATGGTGCTGCCCAGTGATTATATTTTGCCCTGCATTCCAAACTCCAAGTCTTTTCAAACTTTTAAAAATGTTCAGCAGTATGGTGCCTAATTAAATGAAACAGTTTGGACTTAGGGGAGGATGTATGCTAATAATAGCCAAGGGTAAAAAAAAAAGGATTAAAAGAGATCATGCTGGGGTGATATCAGGTCTGAAGAGTCATCAAGCATTCTCTGTGGATATTACAGCTTGGGCCATGAACAGCTTGAAATCCATCAAATCTATGAACCTGCCAATTCACCAGAAACTGTACTGTGAAACGACACTACCCATGCTAAGAGCAATCATGGTGAGTCAGTCGCTATTGTACATTTCAAAGATTAAAAAAAAAGAACATTGGTTGCCAACCATTTGTTTTCATTATAATGGCTTCCATTTTTTTCTTTTTTTAATCTCATACATCTGTGTGAATGCGTAAGCTATTTTTTTGCAATTGTAAACCAGGGTGAATGAGGCAAAAAGCAGAATGAAGTCAAGTCCATGGAAATTCCACAAATTTGTTTGGTTCACTCTTTGGACCTCCTTCAACTACATTTTCACACACCTTTTTCTACTCTACTCTACTTTTCTTTTTTTTTCTTTTTTTCTTTTTTTTTAAATAGAAATTTTATTAAGTTTGTTAAAAAGAAAAAGTAACAACATAACAATGATAAAATTAACAACATAACAAAGATATCTAACATTGATATCTTCTGTCCGATAATATACATTTTGTTGACATATGTATCAATCTTAGATCTAATTCATAAAATACAACATTAATATTTAAAATGGAAAAAAAGAAGAAGCTATTCATAAAATGTAATATAGAGATAAGTTCAGTATTAAAAGTGTTGTTATTTTCCAGCAAAAATGTACATGGCAGAGTAATAGAAAAAAATAAATGGAATAGACCTGGAACTGAAATATTACATACACGGAGCCAACTATTGAGGTAGAAGAGTCTACCATAGAAATAGATAGTTTCCAATAGATTTCTTAAGGAGTTCTTAAGGTCTACTCTATTTTTCTCATTCTCAACTGAAGATTTCCTTTTATTATAATTATTATTATCACTACTAGCATTATTGTTGCAGCTATTTACCATCAAATCACAGCTGACTTATGGCAATCCTGTAGAGTTTTCAAAACAAGAGATGTTTGGAGGTGGCTTGTTATTGTCTGCATCATGACCCTGCTATTCCTTGAACGTCTCCCATCCACATACAAGCCAGCATCAGGGCTGAGTGTGTGTGACTGGCCTAGTATCACCCAGCAAGTTTCCATGCTGTGAGTGGGGATTCAAAACTGGATTCCCGGGTCCTAGTCCAACACCTTAACCCCTACATTGTGTTGGCTGTATTACTATTATTGGCCTTCCTTACCTAGTGGGCTCCTCAGTTTCCCTCACAACCCCACCTGACACTGTTCCTTCTTTCATCCCAACTGCCATTTTTAAACATTCATTAGGGTGAATCCAGCCTCCTTTTTTGTTCATCTTCACCCAATCCTCATCTCACATGGCTTTTACCTAGGCAGATCTCATGATCCCCAGGTAGCCTTTTGGGTAGACATAAGAATCCACTCCACCTGCTTTCACCAGCAGACAACCTGGTTGGATCTAAGTGACCCTTTTTGTCCTATGGAATGCTAAGGAACCATGATGGTGGTTTGTTACACAGACCATTGTATAACATATAAAGATCCAGAAACCTTTGTCCTGGGTAGTATTCCAGGTGCTTCTGTTTTCTTCAGCAAAAATAGTCAATGTATACTGACTCTGTAATGCCTTCTGAGTTCAATTCAGGATATTCCTAATATTAAACTGTCCTTCACACCTGGTATTGATATCCACAGTGATTCTGTAGGGGAACCAGCTCCCCCTTCATTGTCTATTTTATGTGACACTCTGCTCTCTTTTATGTAAAGGGCAACTCCACCCCAATGCGCCCTGTCCTATCCTTCCTATAGAGCCTATAGCCTGGTATAACAGCATCCCACTGGTTCTCCTCATTCCACCATGTCTCTGTAATTCCCACTATATCAAAGTCCTCCTTCAAAATTCTGTACTCCAGCTCCCCCATTTTAGGTCGAAGGCTTTTACTATTAGCATAGAGACACCTGTATACCCTGCCTCTGTCCTTAACCTGGGATTTATGTGCTTTACCCTTAAGTCTTTTGTAGACACTATCCCTTGTCACATGCACATTGCTATGTTCCTTGCTTGTATGTGGTTGATTTAGAAAAACCTCCCTCTCTGTCTGCATCCTCATAGATACTGTATTCCGAACCGAAGTCACCTCAGCTGCTGTCGATTTTCCCCCAAGGATCAGTTTAAAAGCTGTTCTGCCACCTTTTTAAAAGGTGTTCTGCCACCTTTTTAATGTTGAGCACCAGCAGTCTGGTTCCTTTTTGATTAAGATGAAGCATGTCCCTTTTGTACAGACCTGCCTTGTCCCAAAAGGTTCCACAGTTCCTAACAAATGTTAAACCCTCTGCCTTACACCACCTTTTCATTCACATATTGAGACCCTGTATCTCTGCTTGCCTAGCTGGCCCTGCATGTGGAACAGGTAGCATTTCTGAGAATGCCACCTTGGGGGCCCTGGACTTCAACCTGTTACCTAGCAGCCTAAATTTAGCCTCCAAAACCTCCTGGTTACATCTTCCAATGTTGTTGGTGCCAATGTGGATCACGCCTATCTAGACAAAGCGTGACATCCGCAACCTTCTCACCAGGCAGGCAAGTCACCATACGGTCATCACGACTCTCACAAACTCAACCCTCTACATTCCTAATCATCAAATCACCTACTACGAGGAACCCCACATCTCCCCGAGGGATATCCTCAGTGCGAGAGGATAGCTGATCACCAGCTAAGGGAGGGGTCTCATCTAAGGGAGCATCTTCCACCACCTCAGACTGGTACCCTCTGTCCCTCAGACCCTCATTCTCCATGACATCTGAAGAGATGTCACCCTGGGAATAGGACCCGACTGTTAGGTCCCTGGAAGCCTCATCTGTCACCCTCTCTGACTCTCTCAGCTTCTCCAGGTCTGCCACCTTGGCTTCAAGAGAACGCACATGTTCCCTGAGTGCCAGGAGCTCATTGCAGCAAGGGCACACCACGACTTCTGCTGTAGTGGTAGACAGTCGTACATGTCACACAGTGCAAAACAGTGGAAAGCCCCCACACCCCTGCTGACTTACTGCCTTCATATCTAACTCTGTTTAGATATCCAAATATTAAACTTTTAAGGAGTGCCTCCCCCTTGAACTTTCCGTACCTTCTAGTATCCCTCAAGATATGTCCTTATTCAGTAAAACACCTGTGCACTCCGTTAGGTGTGCACCACTGCTGCCAGAGAGTTAGGTGCGTGCCACTGCTACCAGAGAGTAAGGCACCAATGATAGTTTGGTTGCCATACACTCATAGCCAGAAGTCATTCTATTCCACAGAATGATCAAAATCACAAGGTTTTCTTTGAAGGGGAGGGGGTCATATTATATGGCAAGTTTCCAGGTCAGATTCACCAAGAAATATAGAGAAGTTGTGAGAATTTGCTACCTCAGCAACCTCATGACTAAAATCACCCCCCTTCCCAAATTGCTTTAGTGGTATGGACTCCTGCCAAAGGCAAGTAGCTGCCATGTAATATACTAGCAGGACTTTAGTCCAATGAAAATGCATAGCTTGAAAGCTGTCTGCCAGCTCTTTAAACAGCTTGTTCAATAAAAGATCTCACAATCTGTATTTCACCTTCTCTGGGACCAACACAGCTATTAATACTTTCATGCAAGAATAGCTAATGACAGATTAATTTACTTTCAACATGAAAACACACTTGACAAGAGATGTTACCATATTCTGTAGATTGGGATGAATGAGAAGCAACAAAGTACCATTTGAAAAAACTGCATGGAGTCCTTAATTTATTGCAGTCTTTAGTCATTAATTAGCAGGCACATTATAAGTACATTCCTTAGACCATTATGGGATAATATTCTTACCTTTTTCATCTCCATATCAGACACTACACAGCATAGACAAGAAAGCGCAGAGTAACTTCCCAAATCTCTGGGAGGCCGAGGCAGGGAGACAGCTGACTGAATGAATCAGAGCTTCGGCTCTTTCAAGATATTTTGACGCTATATTAACTAAAGGCTTTGATCAGCTGTTGTATTCAAAGCACCAAATGCCTTTTACTGAAGAAGGTGTGATGCTGTTAGCATCTGGGCTGCATTCTAATGCTATTGTACACTTTGTGGTTCCTCGGTACCTCCACCTCTGTGCCGTCTCAGTTGTCAGCAATGGTCTTTGAAGATATTTACACTTGTCATACAATAGTTATTAAAATGCCATTACTGAAGACAAATTGGAGCACAGGGGACCTTCTCCAAGGGAAGCCTGGGGCAGGCATGGGACTTATTAAAAGCTGTGGAGTAGGGGCATGAATAGCTCCATGTCCAACCTTGAAAAAGACAGAGCCAGGTGATCCAGTCCAAAGGATGGTTCAAGAAAAACAGTGAAAAGGAACCCTGTGGGTAAAAGGGGAGCCAAGGGTAATGGCTCAAAAGCTGCTAGGATTGGCAAGTTTGTAAGCAGCCCTGAGGCTTTAACAACAGCTTGACTTGAAAACATTAACAGGCAACAACTTTTATTTCCATTCCTTTTTTTAAAAAAAATCACCTGCTTGTTTTCTGCCTTTCAGGCTGCTCTTAAAAGTACAGGGACGGGTCCAGCTACAAGCATTGTCAGGATGCAGCCTCTTAACAATGTCTGTCACTAGTATTCTATGGTTTCCCCCTGCCTTCAGTTCTACCCCCTTCTTATAGCTTTGTCCATGCAGCTCAGTTCATGTGTGGTGGCAAATAAATAAATAAAAATAAATGTAATTGTTTTCCCTTCATTTCTTCATTCCCACAATTTTTGCTCTCTTCCTTTCATGATTTGTCATTATTTGCCTCTTTTCCCCTTCTAATCTCCTCCCCTCATCCCCTTATTTTTCAGTGTTGGCCTCAGCTCCTTATTATCCATCCTGATTGGCAACTTGTGTGTATGTCAAGGGCAGTCAAGTCACATCTGCTTCTTTGGCAACCCCTACAGGGTTTTCAAGGTAAGTGGGTAAGCAGAGGTGGTTTGCCATTGCCTTCCTCTGCAAAGTCTTCTTTGGTGGTCTCCCATACAACTACTGACCCTGCTTAGCTTTTGAGATCTCACAAGATCAGGCTATACCATACCATTGCACATCCCTTACTGGCATCTTAGAACATGTTTAATAGTAGTATAGCAACAAACCTTTGTTAATATTGTCAACAGACTGAGAGGGATTAATATTTTCTCATGATTTATCAAAGTGCTAAAAGGTGCTTCCCCCCTCTTTCTTTTCCTTGCAGAATAATTGGAAATTTCAACTGTTTCTGTGGCTATTAATGAGGAGCAGAAGTTAGAACTTAGCTTAGCTTTTATTGCAAATAGCATTGGGAGGGGAAGGAGTCGGGAGATAACTTGGGCCAGGACATCCTGATTTCTTTCATTTTGGGCCCTGGAACTTTCACAATCATTCTGAAGCTGGTGGTTAATTTTGAGATTCCTTGTTGTATTTTCTGATGAGTTATGGCTGCTACAAGTGGACAGATGGATGGACATATGGATTATTTTATTATAATGCATGCATGGTAACAACCAGTCAAGTGATTTGTTTTGTCACAATACTGGATTTGGATCAGGGTCATATGAGGTTCGTATGTGCTGTCAAGTCTCATCGAACATATGGTGGTTTGCCTCTGTATGGGCTAAGAGAGTTCTGGGAGAACTGTGAATGGCCCAATGTCACCCAGCAAGCTTGATGTGGAGAATTAAACCCAGTTCTACAGATTAGTGTCCTGTTACTCTTAACCACTATAAACCTTGACCAGGAGCCAATGGTGGCCCTTGGTGGTCCTTAATCAGGGACAGAGTAGCAAGAAACTCCAGAAATTGTTTTGAAGGCATTGTTTCAAATGGAGGACTAAGGGTACCCAGGAAATAACATGAAGAGGAAGAACATGAAGAATCTGATTCACGTGATTTTTTTAAAAAAAATAATCAATCGTTCAACCTTCAGCTACTCTTTTGAGCCAAAGTATCTGAGCTTCCTCATCCCAATCAGTTGGCATGATGGTCAGATTTGCTTGCAAGGCAGGATTATTTTAAGAGTAGCTGCTGAACTGACTCATTCCTTGCTATCCCCCTTAAATATGCAAATTCAAATGATTCTTGCACACTAGCAGGATTATTGTTTTACACTTGATTTTTAACACACACAGAGAGAGTTTCTTGGTTTTAAATTCCTCTTTTGTTTTGATTTTGTTTTTAACCAATTCATGTGTACTTATTTAGGTGATGTTGAAAATAAATGTGTCAACCAGAAGTCAAGCAGCTAACTCCACATACAGCATGAAAGAAAGGATTTTCCCGACTGGTGTCCCGAGCCAGAGATATTTAGCATCATACTGCCTTTGAACATGGAGGTGCCAGTGGCAAATAGGCATTGACAGATATGATTTTGTCTGATCCCACTGTTAAAGCCATCTTAGATTAAATTACAGATTCTTTGTTCACTCCTATAGCTGATGCCACTTTCAATTGATTGAGAAAACATGCACATGTATTAGTGGTTCTCACCTATCATCAAATAAATCCTGTAGTTTTAAGCTTATTAGTACCGCCTCTCCCTCCCTCCCCCTCTCTCTCTCAACACATTCACAGACACAACATGTTCCAGCTGTTTCCACACATGGACACATATGTGCATAGCATTCAAAAGGATTGTTGCAACAGTCATAAAAGCAAAAAGGAGCATGTTAACACAGGACAAAAAAGACCTGAGTCTCTGAACTTACACTGTGATTTGAGGCTCACATGAACATCATTTTTTGCATGTACCCAACCAACAAGTGAACCTGCAGTTCATTTTCAAAAGCAAAATCATCTCATACTCATGGATTGAGAGAAAAATAGGAGATACCTGGTTCTTGTCTCCATTGGGGGCATTATTTCAAGCTAAGAGCTATTGGGCAGCTTAAAATGAATCTTTTTTTTCTTTCCAGAGCTAAGCGGTTCATTTTCACTCAGGTTGGGTAGGCCCAGAGGTATTAGCAGCTCTGTAAACTAACAGTGTAATCCTAAGAATAGTTACTCTAGTCTAAATCCATTGGTTTCAATAGGCTTGGAGTGGAGTAACTCAGTTTAGGATTGCATTTGAAGGCCAACATTCTGAAGCGACTCATTTGGCTGCCCTTCAGGGGACAGAAATGATGTGTCGTCATTGCGAGCATTCCCTGTTTGGCACAGCGGTCAGTCAAGCTGAACTATTTGTAAAACAAACAGAGGAAGTCAACAGCAACATTCAGTAATGAGAATCAGGGCCACGGTGTTTGATCAGGACATTATGGTACGGTAGGGGCAACATCTGCATACATTATCTTCATTGTGATGGAACAAGCAGAGCCTTTCTGCTGATGAGGCACTTAAAGAAAGTCCAGCTCCAAGGTAAACTGTTCTAATGAGGGTCCCAGAGGCATAGTGTTAAAAGGCAAGGAAGAATACTTTTGACTATTTCTCAGAAATGCATGTGTGTGACCCATACCTTGTGGCACGCAAGGCACTTTAAGACACATTTTTGATCTCTGTTCCACTCTTCCCTACATAATTATGTCTCTAGAGAAAGTTGAGCTGGGGAGAGGGATAAAGATTTAGTGAAATATAATGATAATATGAAAATAGGGAGAATACAGTTGCGGCAAGCACCTCTTACACCACAAAATGTTCTTGATTTATAGGACACCCTCAGCTTTTGCATAACTTAGCTAGATTTAGTTTAGAATTTATTTTTTCTTTAAAGGAGTCTAACAATATATGATGAATTTTCTTCTTACTTGTGAGAATGTGATTCAACGAACAGTAAGAATTTGTATGCCCCATTGAGTTCAAGAGATGTTAACCATCATAAAGTTGCTCTAGTTGAAATCAATGGATTTACAAGGACTTTGTTCTGCGTGGGATTGTGGCCTTACTTTGTACTCAGTGTTGTAGCTGTCTACAGAATATTGCCATGGAGAGAAATTATGAAAAGAGCTCACCAAGCAGTGATCTCATTAGTATGGAGTAGGAGAAATGAAGTAAAGTGTTAACCAGTCAGCCATGAAGAGTTAATGTTAGATTCTTCCAGCCATAAAACAAATCTGTTCCTTGGTAATGAGGCTTAGGAAAAATTTTGTAAGGTATTTATTGGAGGACATGTGCAACCATGCCACTGCTAACTCTTGCACTGTTGTGACTAGGCATTATGCACATCTTGCATTTGAATTTTACATGATAGAAATGTCACAAAATGCACCTTGTCCATTAGATGCTGTTTTAATGCCACTCTTAACCGTCTTCCCTCCCATATAGTTATGCCAACAATGTACCCTTCATGCATCTGACAAAGACAACTGGTGCCAGATTAGAACTTGCAGGGAGGGGTTTCCACGGTATTCAGTTATGGCACAATTACTATCAATTGTGGTTCCAGATGCCACCCAGAACAAAATTTAAAATTCTCTGGGTTTTTTCACTCCCAGTTTTTACAAGACAAGGTGTGATGTGATGTGATTTCTTTTTAGAGTTGTGGAGTAGAGATGTGATCTCTGTGATATAGATTTGTCAGGGATAGAGCACCCCCACTTCCAGTTGGACCCTCTAGAGTGCCAGGTGATGTTATTTACCTCCATGAAATAAAAAATTCATCTGCCAGTTTTCCCATATTAACTCTAATTTTATTACATCTTCATTGACTTGCTGTTTGTTTTCCTTGCTGATTTAAATCACTGGTGTTTACCTTGGTTTGGGATTGAGTTCCCTTAGGAGCCACCTGCTCCAAAAATGAGTTTGTTCTCAGGCTGAGATTATCTGGAGATATTCAGTGGGTGGCAGTGTAGGTTTGCTATCATCCTGGAGTTAGCAGACAACCTCCTGCCCCCAGTTCCAGGCCCCACCAGGCCTTTTCAGTTCAGTAGGAAAAAGGGACATGGTCAAGGAGTGATGTTACACAATGCCATGATGTCATTTTTAGTTTGTACCTGAAAAATGATGTCATAACACTTTAGGAATTCACACATCTCTATGGGAAAAAACACACCCTATGGAATGAATTTCTAGAACATTATGATATTACTTCCAAATGCAAACTGGAATTGACATTGCAACATGGTACATCTTCAAGGATGATGCTCTGTTGTTGGACCTCCAGTGAAACTGGCTGGCTGCTATGTGAGGCAGGATGCTGGACTAGCTGGACCATTGATCTAATCCAGCAGGGCTCATCACTGGTTGCCAGTACTGACACTATGTGATACCCCATTCTCAGTGATACTCCAAGATATGGAAGTCCCTCCCCTATGAGGACCTTTTATCACCTTTTTTCAGTCCCCCGAATCTTACAAAGTATTTTTGGTTTAAGAGACGTTCCAATCTGATATTGTTAGTCTCTTTGTTGGTCTATGCAGTTTTGTTTTCATTTCGTTCATTATCCTTGCCTCTAATACCATTTTCAGCATCTTTTCAAGACCTTAGCATTCTCAGATGTTTGTTAACTGAAAAAAATGTGTGTGTGTGTGTGTAATTTTGTTTTTGAGTAGCTTTGGGGGTATTGGAGACCAAACAACAGGCTATAAATATGCTTAAAAGTGAGCAAATGATTAAAGATGGAGACTGCCAATTCTCAACAATGAAGTCCGGCTTATGTGGATGCTTGATCCAAAGCCTTTAGGCCATTGTAGAAAATACTTTTTTTCCCTATAATCCATTGCCAATCCAACCTCCCTAGAAGATGTTACCATGAATAGGAGTTGCACATAAGGTTGTGCAAAAACAACGACAACAACAACGGTATTTGATTTTGGATTTGGATATATTAGATTTGAAAAATATCCCTATTCCAGATATTCCCAAATACCAGCATGGCATTCAATCATGGAGAAAATTTTTGGGTGGCAAGTGTGTGTGTTTTTAAAGGTACAGGCACCAACATTGTAGCAGAGCTACTGGTGTTTGTACTTGAAATCACCTCCACATTTCAAATATATTGGACCAAGGGGTTCAATTATATGGGCCCTTGAACAGAGTGTCCCCAAGCCATCATCTATGATTTCCGATGGAGCGTGGAAGGGGGACTCTCCTAGCTGCTTCCAAAGCAAATGCCATCCCTGCAAACAGCAATCACTTGTCATTTGTTTGCCATGGAAGAACCAAAACAACAAGTCCAACAGAACCATTGCAGAATCCAAATGATTCCGGTTGACCCACAAGTCAGTGTGCCAAGTTAAACAGAAGCAGAATCAAACCAAAGACAGTGTACGTCTAACAAAAGTAATGTCAAATCAGAAAATCTTCACAGTGGATACACAGTGTGGGGGGGGGGCACTTTTGCAAGTCCAGCAGAATCAGTGGCAATATGCAGGAGCTCAGCAAAACCCTATGCTACCCTGGAAGAGCAAGCCAACAAAACTAATATCAAAGTGGAGAATCATAGCTGAACAATTCCAAGACACAAGAGCTTTAAATCACACATGCACTGGGAGTTCTGGGGTATTTATGCACACTGGTTATTGCCCCCAGGCACCTATTTGAAGGATATACAAAACAGCAGTTTTGATTTAACCAGTTTATTCATTGACTTTGGCAAAGGCCAGGAAATTTCGGAATGGAGGCGTTTGGAAGTCATATTCATTCATTCATTCATTCATTTTCATTTCTTTATTATATTTTTGTCTCACACTTCCTGTCAAAAGCTCAGGGCAGCTGGCAGCATAAAATTACAATTGAAATAATAAATACCATATGAATAATTAAAACCTTAAATGGTAACTATCAATAATGTCACTTCTGAGTGATGCTCTAAGTTGCCTCCCTTGATCTCTGTAGTCTTTACCAAAGAGACTAGGAAAATTCCTAGAACATTTTTCTCCCATTTCTCAATATCTGTGGAGTGGAAAATTCAGGCTGGGACCAGGTGATTCCCTGCTCTGGAAGGAATAGTTACAACCAGCATTTTGAACAGGGCATGCAAGCAAACTGATTTTTTGGTTAGATTTTGATCAAATTGCTGTTTCACCTAAGGCAACTGGATCACTTCTTCCAGGTTAAAAAAGAGTCTTCTGTGGCAGTAAACACCTTTCTTGGTATTAGTAGCCAGTAATCTGCCAACCCAGCAGGCAAGGAAGGAAGAAACTGCATGGCTGAAGCTGAAGTACTAATGTAACCCTTCTGTGCAGCCACTAGTACAGTGACCACTAAGTCAAGCAACAGGAGTAAACAGACAGAATAATTCCCCCGAAGGCGCTTCAATAGCCTCCAAAACTGTGTCCAGAATGAAAACAAATACAACACAATTTAACATATGGTTCTTTCTTTTCTCTTTCTCTCTCTCTCTCCAGTCTCTGGCATCAAAACATTGCAGTATGCAGTAGAATATAAACCATTACCATATCCCAAGGCATTTTTTGCAGTAAAATCATGAGGGAGAGATCTACCTAAGAAGGACAATTGAAAGTCAGAAATAGGCTAAATTAAAAGGGGGAAAAAAGCCTTGCACATAAAGACACAAAGGGGGAGTCTGAATGCCTCAGGCACGTTGCACAAAATAGGAAGGAATTAAAATAAGGCCCTGCAGTCTTGAAATCTGAGGAGCTACATTAATCCTGCAGAGAATTCTAGCACCTTGGAAAGCTTTTATCAATGCCAAATAATAATGTTAAAAAGGAAACAACCCAACACCTCAAGGTAACTACAAAATAACAGCAATTTAATTTATGTATATATTTATTTCAAATTTATAGCCTACCCTGGGGCTCAGAAGTATCAGGTAATATGATTTGCTTATCTCATCTAAAAATAGTCAGTATAATTCTCCCTTTTTTTGCTGGTAGTGATAGTGAAATGCCTCAGTTAGTTGATTAAACAGAAAGCACTTCATTTCGGATCCTCCTATTCCAGGTAGAGTCACTAACTAAAATTCACCCAGGGTAGCATAGGGTTTTGGAAGAGAATGTAAGTTTTTCCTCTGCATATGACTTTAAGAATGATGCCAATGCAGTGTAGTTGTCTAAGTACTCAGCTACAATCTGAAAGAACCAGGGTCAACTTTTGACCTTGTCAGAAAGCTGTCTGGGTGACAGGGGCCGTTTCCCCACTTTTCCTTCTACCACCTTCGCTGTGCGCTACTCACTGCGCGCGTCATTTCTGGCACACTTCCGGGCTTCCCCATGACCCTGCGCTCTGTGCGGGGGTCATCAAAAGGCGCCGTTTTGAAGAGCGCCAGGAATGATGCATGCTGAGGGAGGGCAGGCATTGAAAAGAGCAGCTTAAGCGATCAGGGCTGCCATGCGTTATCGCAGCTATAAGGAGTTTCAATGGTGTTTGATGGTAAGAAGTAACCTTGGAGTGCATTCCACAGCCCGGCTGATGGGGCCAAGCTTCATCGGCCCGGAGACCTTATCTCTGCGCTTGGGGAGATGAGGTCTCCGACCTATGGGAAGCAGGAAGGGGGTTGGGATGAAATAGAGTTATAAACCTGTGCTTCATGGAAGTGTCATTCCTAAGCCACTCTACGTGTACCTCTGAGCTTTCTAAGATGTCTGAATAAACGGTCTTTTTCACCAAAGAGCCTTTTATTTCTGCTTCTATGGAATTCCTTACATTTTCGTGGCAGGAATCCTTAATCCATCCTATCTTACCTAGTGTAGTGGACCTCTAGTGTCTCGGCATGGAAGTTGAATTGTTACTGCTGGAGATGCGAGCAGCCCCCAAAGAGGGCTCCGACCTTTCCCTTCTGGATCTGGAGGAACCCGGCAGGAGAACGGGCCTCGCTGGTGGCTCTTTCCCGTCCACTCAGATCAGCACTGTAGTCTTCCTGCTTTACTCCGTTGGAACGAGGGGACGTGGCTACTCCACCATGGGGACTTACCCATATGTCGTTTGGGGCGCTGTCTATGGATCGAGCGCCTGTGGATCGGATCTCTACCCGTTTTCGTGTGGATTACAAACCTCAGTATGCAACCTGTCATGGAGGAGACGGGCCTGACCACCTTTCATGCGGCAACCCAGGAATCCATTGAACGATTCCTGGACTCGTATTTTGGTGATGCTCCCAAAGAACCACCGTGGCACAGCACTGGGGCCCGTCCGAAGGACACTGGGACTAAACCTGGGATTGGGAGGGGTATCCGTACCGTCTTCCAATCGGACCCCCCTGATCCCGGGCCAGCGACCGCACCTGAGGTGCCCCGGGGAGCCACCGGTGGCTACGGTGTCTCCGATGTCTCGCTTCCAGACGACGAAGAGTCCGAAGAAAGCCTGCTTCCCATGGGAACGGAGACCTCATCTCCCACGCAGAGATAAGGTCTCCGCCGATGAAGCTCGCCCATCGCCCGGGCTGTGGAATGCACTCAAGGTTACTTTACCATCAACACCATTGAACCCTTACACTCTGCCTCCCTTAAAGAAGACCCCTCCCCCCCCAGGTTTATGCGGAAAGGCGCGGTGGAAAGCAGAAATAAGGGTGGGGGCCTCAATATTTTCGGAATAAACCCATTGATTATACCCAGAGGAATATCCCACCCAAGAGACTAAATATTGTAAGCGTTTGCGATTAAAGCGAGAGTCCAGGATGGCGTCAATTTCGTAGTGCTTGTGGCCATCAATAATAGTCGGTGGGGCCTCTCCGGGCGTGGTCGTGCCAGGCATCGGAAGCGGGAGCCTCCTTGAGCAAGCTGGAATGGAAGACAGGATGAATGTTACTAAGAGAGTTAGAGCAAATCCAATCGGGCAGTGACATCATTAATCACTTTAGTAATCTGAAAAGGTCCCACGAATCTTTTGCCAAGTTTGGAAAATTTATGCGTCTCTGAGATTTTTAGTAGACAAATACACCCAAGCGCCCACACGCAGAGGGAAATCCAGTAGTGTTTATCCGCTTGCAGCTTTTGGGAATCCTTAGCCTGTTGTAAGGCGGTCTGGACCGATTTCCACCCCTCGGCTAGGGATGAAATCCATTGTTGAAACTCTGGAGGTCCAAAGCTGTCGCGGGTAGTTGTGGCAACGGCGGGAAGGAGCGACCAGACACAATTTCAAAGGGGGTTTTCTTTGTACTGCTATGAACCGCATTGTTATAGGTATTCCATAAACGGAATGAGCTTGCTCCAATTGTCCTGGTGGTAGTTGGTTGTAACAACGTAAATACTGCTCTAGGGTTCTGTTCGTTCTCTCCGTCTCACCGTCACTTTGAACGTGGTAGTGACCGCCAGAGGCTGACTAACAACCCCAAAAGCGCCTTCCAGAACTTTGAAATGAATTGGGGGCCGCGGTCGGAGACCGCCTTAACGGGGGCGGAATGCAGACGGTAAACCTGTTGCATGAACAGCCGTGCCGATTGGGGAGCGGAGGGGATGGAAGCAAGTGGAATAAAATGGGCTTGTTTGGAAAATAAGTCCACCACCACCCACAAAACCGTGTTGCCATGACTGTCGGGCAAATCTGTAATAAAATCCATGGAGATGACTTCCCAAGGGCGGGAGGTCACCGGGAGAGGTTTCAACAGCCCATGGGGCTTTCCTGGAATGGTTTTGGCTTCTGCACAAACCGAGCAACCTTTAATATACGCCTCAATGTCCTTGCGCATTGCACGCCACCAGAACTGACGGCGGGCTAAATGCAGAGTTTTCAGAAAGCCAAAATGTCCAGCCGAGCGGGCATCGTGGCAGGCTTCAAGAACCTGCTTGCGGAGGGGGGGAGGCACGTACCAACATTCCCCCCTCTGCCAAACTCCATTCTCCAAACGCAATTGGGAGTCACTTTCCTCCGCTGGAGGCTCGTGCAGCCCCGCCTCCTCGAGTTCCCGCAGGAAAGGAGAGACGAGACCAGGAATGGGCGGTGGAGGAGGAGTGGACGTTTGAGATCGGGTGACAGCCAGCCCCAACTGGGAGGGGGAGAGAACAGTGCGTGGAATGTCTGTAGTGGGGAGTCCCGCGGGACCCCGCGCTACTTGACCAGAGTAGCGTGCAGCAGAAGGTAAGTGGGGAAAGGCCCCCTGAGCCAGTCACAGCCTTCCCTAACCCTTATTAATGTTGTGAGAATTACATGAAAAATGAGCTCCTTAGAAGAACACACGAAGCTGCTTTATACTGAATCAGATCACTGGTCCATCGAAGTCAGTATTGTCTCCTCAAATGGCAGTGGGTCTCCAGGATCTGAGTCTAAGGTCCTTCACATCACTAACAACATGGTCTTTTTAAATGGAGAGGTCAGGGATTGCAACTGGGACCTTCTGTATGCCAAGCAGCTAATCTAACATTGAGCCACAGTCCATTTTTTTTATTTCAGTAGGAACGCATGTGTTTAATGTGTTTAACATGCGATGTGTGTCCGACCAGTTGTACCAGCTAACAGCCTAGCTGACACATGCTACACCAACTCAAACTTCTGGATCACCTTCAAGGGCAACCTCACACAGAGCGCATTACTGTAATCCAGTTGGGAGGTTACCAGTGGATGTTACACTGTGGCCAAGTCTCCTTTGTCCAAAACTAGGTGAAGCTGACAAAACAGATGAAGCTGCTGAAAGGCCTTTGTACCCACCTCCATTACCTGAAGCTCAAAGGACAGTGATGTATTAAGGAGCACCTGCAGATCTTGCACCCTGTCCAGAACAGGGTGCCCTATGATATCATGTATTCAGGAGCCTAGAACACAGAAAACCTCTACCTTGTCTGTATGCAGTCATAGTTTGTTGGTATTCATCCAGCCTATAACTTCCAGGTAGTAGTCCAGCAAATGGAGTGCCTCTCCTCACTCGGATGAAATGGAGAGATAGAGCTGGGTGCCATCCACATATTGATGATGCTTGATTCCAGATCCCCTGATGACCTCACCCAACAGCTTTTTATAGATGTTGAACAGTGTAGGAGAAAGGACCGAGCCCTTGGGAACCAGCCAAGGGAGCTCCCAGGACTGCGAGCACAAGTCCCTTATCTTCTGGAACTGACACTAAAGGTGGAAGGAGAACCCCTAAGGTAAGAAGAGAAGGAGTGCCCCCAGCCCATTCCCTGGAACCAGTCTAGCAAAAAATCATGATCTATTGTATCAAAAGCTGATGAGAGATCATTCATTAAGGTGATCAAGATTATTTCCATGACATAACCACATCTGAAATTAGATTGACATGGGTCCAGAAAATCATGTTTTTCCAAGTAAGCCATCAGTTGAGCCGCCAGGATCTTGCCCAAAAATGGGATGTTGGCCACTGGGCAATGATTGCCCAGCAACTTAGGGTTCAATGAGGGACTGTTTAAAAGTGGGTGTACCATCACCTCTTTCAGAAGTGCTGGTGCTCCATCAAAAGAAGTGCTGGCGCTCCATTAAAGAGGCATTTAGCACCTCCTGAACACACTGGGCCAGTCCCCACCCTTGGCTACCTTTTATCTGCCAGGATGGACAACAGTCCAAGGGAAGAGTAATAGGCCACATCCCTGCAAGCAACTTGTCCATGTCTCAAACCTCAATAACTGAAATTGATCCAATAAAACCAAACCAGGCAATGCTCTGGATATCTCTACAGAACACTGTTCAATAGCGGAGTCCAATCCCATGTGGATCTGAGCAACTTTATCTCAAAAGTGTACTGGGGACATCCAGGGGACATCCCGGCAGCAGTTCTCTGGGTGGAAGACTGAAAGCCGTTAACCACCATAAATAACTCTGCTGGTTGCCTTCAAGAAGATCTAGTTGATATTTCAGCCTCCTCTGCACCTGCACTTGGTCAAAGAAACTTCATTAAATCAACAGCTCAAGTCCACCACTATGACATCATCCCGAATAACGGCTCAACTTCGCAAAACACCGGAACAATTTCCAGAGTACCCATATCAGTCACACACCCAGACATGAACTCTACAGTTAACAGAATTTCATCTAATGGATGTGTACAGTACTCTCAGTCACAGATCACACCACACTGGACGGTACAGCCTGACAGCTTCAGAAATGTCCTGCACTATCGATACTTTCCTGGAACATATCAGGGTGGTGCCGCCACATAGGGGATTCTGATTTAATGAAATTTCTAGCCAGTTTTAATATTATCTCATTACAAGAGACTTGGACCAGTAGCGACATTCATCTTGCAGGTTATGCCTCCTTCTCAGATTCCAGCGGTATTCAGGTTAAAAGCCAGAGGGAGGATGAGAGCAGGTACTTGTATCTAATTAGTCTCTCTCAACTTAGAAATCAATGCAGTAGCATCTAAACTCGTGCACTTGCTGGCCCCAAAGCCCTATTGATTTTCAGAAATCAATCCTAAAGAAATTTTTTACTAGTAAATGTTTATTTGCCACCCGCAGAAGAGGCAAGCATTCTTGTAAGAAGGGAACTGGTCACGATTCCATCAATACATACTTTCGCTTGAGCAAGAACATCCTCTGACACCCGTCGTCATTGCTGGGTAGAATCTAAACACCAGGATCGGAGAAAAATGATTCAGCCCTAAGTCAAAGATGTGGGCTTAAATTTGGATGAAATTCAATCTGACACCATATCTCAAATGCAGGTTGTCCAGCGATCACACCATAAATCAAGCAGCTCCCTCATTTGATAGACCTTTGCCTATCAGCAAATAGGGGTAATTTTAAATGGTCTTCCTCCCTTTGATTACCCTTCTGGAAAGTTCACGTTTAGATCTGCACGCATTAGGGTGAGTGTGATTGATTATGTAATAATATCGCCTGAACTAACAAACCACATTGATCACTTTGCAATTATGGCTAAACTGAACGGAGAAAGTGAGCACTTTCTCCCCTTCTTCTTAGACTAATAAAACAAAATCCCTTCTAAACCAAACTCCAGCTCCAGGAAGAAGGGTCTTCCTGTCATGTCCGGCTTCGCTGGACGCTTAAAGAAACTGAACTAAACGTAAAGCTTCATTCTATTTTTGATGATCCCGGGGATGTTCGCTAACTTTCTTCAACGAGTTAACTGCTGCAAGGACAGCAGAGGAGGTTTAATCAAATCTATAATGAACTGGGTTTCCTATCTAACCATTCAGGGTTCCAGTAATCAATCACATCATAAATTTTTCACATTCAGTGAATCCCTCCACCTGGTTTGGATCGGAGAATGTATGAGCAGCAAGTCCCAACTCCGGGAAGTTTTTTTCATCATTGTGAACTTAGAGAGGAAAAGTGTAAGCAAGCTATCAAAAGAGTACCTCGCAGCCTAGAAAGTCCTATCATGATCTTTTAAAGACCAAAAAGAAATTCACATCTTACAAAGATTTGGAACAATCTCCATCAAACTAGCCTTTAACTCCAGAGACGGCTTGGTATAGTGAATTCAAATTAGCCGGTGAGCCCTATACAGCCATCAGTTCTCAGATTTCAGTGGAAGCATGGAGGACACATTTTACAGCCATTTTCTGCAATCCAGAACTTTTGGATACTCCATGTGCAACTGGAGCAGCAAAGCATTTACCTGATATGGCCTCCTGTCGAAATGCGGCGAAGGGTGATCACCCTTATATCTGACCTAAAACAAAGAGCGCCAGGCCCTGATGGCCTGCCACCTGAACTCTTTAGAAGATTCCCAGAGTTCTGGGCCCCTATTTTGGCTACCCTGTTTACCAAAATTAACAACAGTGGCTGTATCCCTAAGCATTTGGACTGAAGCTATCATTGTACCTCTACATAAAAGAAGCGATCCATCGTCCATCTAACTATCGTCCCATAAGCTTGCTTTCAGTGGCTAGTAAGCTTTACATAAGGTACCTTATGATACGATCTCACTGCCTGGTCCTCTTCAATTGGAAGGCCCGGAACAGATAGGATATGCCACAGGTAAATCCACCCTTGACCATTGTGTCTGGTTTTAAACCATTTTGGCGGAGAAATATTGCCACCCCAAGGGTAGGAAACTCACTAGCGGCTTTCCTAGATTTGAAATGCGCATTCGACTCTATCCCCAGGAATCAGCTGTGGGGAAAAATTGACTGTGTTGAGGGAATAGACCAAGAGAGATTACTGTTTCTTATTAGCCAGTTGTATTCCTCAACTACCTGTCAGGATTAGATTGTGATCGATGCGGACCGCCTAACTTCACCTATAGTTTCTAACAAAGTCAAGCGGGGTTGTATTCTTGCTCCTCTCCTGTTCAATCTTTATTTAAGCGACCTTGCTCCTCATTTTATCTCCAGACTGAAAGTCAAGCACCCATTTTGGGACAAAGACCCACATGTGCACTTCTCTATGCAGGCGACGCTGTGTTACTGTCTCGGTCCAAGGTGGGCCTGCAAAGACTACTTCAAACGCTTTGCGGCGTACTGCACAAACAGTGCCCTGTCCATTAATCATAACAAACCCAAAGTGCTGATCTTTTCCAACTCAAAAAAAAACTCAGCACGTGGAAAATAAAAGGTACATTGATTGAACAGGTCCATTCCTTACAGATATTTAGGAATCACCTTCCATGTTCCTTAACCTGGACCTCTCATATCCACCAGACTCTCAATACAAGTAAAATCAAAGTGTTGGCAATATCCAGATTTTTTCACACCAGAGGTGGTCAATTTTTTCCTGCCGCAATGGAAGTTTTTCAGTTAAAACTACTGCCACAATTACTTTACGGAGCTCCAATCTGGGGAGCAAAAACCGCTGAGAAATTAGAGAGTGTTGTCTTTGTTTCTTAAAATGGGTTTATTGGGTCTTCCAAACTCGTATCAAGTTCTTTGTTTAGAAACCCGAACCAAGACAATTTTTTCCGAGGGTTTGGCTCTCTTTGTTTTAAATACTGGCTTACGCCTTCATTTATAGAGCCCTCGGGGCAGTCTCACATATTTTTCTGTTAAGCGACCACTTCCACTCCACCTGGCACACCAAAATTATCAAGCAAATAAACAACATAGGTGCTTATCTTTTGACCCGAAACTCCTACACTGATGGGCCGAAAGACAGGCTTTTGGAGTTTTGAAACATTACTCTTGACATTGAAGGGCAGCTTCTCACAGCTGGAGCCTGCAGAACTTGTTCTCCCACATTTTATGGCATTTCACCTGCCATTTGCTTGGGTTTTATGGCTGAATATATGAGTGGTGAAATCAATCCCACATCTCCGCCCAGATATTTTTTGTGCTTGCTCGACTAAAATGTGTTACCGACTGCTTGCCCAAACAAGAGGCAGATATCATGGCATCCCTGGAGAACAGGACTTGTTCGCAGCCAGCGGGCTTCGAAACAACTGAACACGTGCTCCTTCATTTGCAAAGATTTTGGCAGTCTATCGGTTGCTTTTTCTCGAGACCATCGGGAAGAAATTTTCAGTGCAATGAGACAAGGTAATAGTTTCACACCCGCGTAATGACCATCATCCCCACACTACTGAATCAGTTGCCAGGTTTTTAACAAAGGCACTTGGATCAAGAGTGAAACCTTTGTGTAAATTTTAGTCAATTGGTTTTAACATAATCTGTATTTTACCACTCTTTATATGCCATTAAAGGTTTTGTATTTGTATTTGTTTGTTTGAACTCTGCTGGATGGCTGCTTGCAGAAGGTGGAGAAATACACTGTCTTTGCCACCACCATTTGGTAGGCCCAATAATGGGCTCGCAAGTTTTCAGGCAGATCTGCAACATGATTTCTGCCACCTGTGATCAAGCTGCCACCCCTCCCGGTTCATTGTCTTCAGATCCCCAGTATATCATGGGGCCTGAAGGACTCTACAAAGGAGCAAGAGTGTGCAGGGCAATCATGGTGACAGCCCTCTTGATCTCACCATTCCAAAGGGACACAGGAACACCAGCCATGTCACTAGGAAAATCCTCCAGAACTCTCAGGAATCCTTGAGATTTCATCCTTCTCCAGGGGTGGATCATCTTAATTGGTTCCCCCACCCCTGCAGTGGGAGAGTGACATCTGAAGTCCAAATTTCACCATGTAATAATGATCCCTCAGCTCACCTCCAACCCGCTCGATTGCAAAGACCAGGTTGAGAGCATGCCCAGCTGAGTGTGCTAAGCCAGAAACAAATGGAGACAGCCCCATGGCTGTCATGGAGGCCATGAGGTCCTGAGCTGGACCACCAGTGGCATCCTCACCATGGAGATTGAAATCCCCCCACTGTACTGGAGCCTCCAACATTCACTCCAAGACTGCCTCTGCCAGCTCAGGCAGGGAGGCAGCTGGGCAGCAGAGTGAGTGATGAACCAACAGCAGTCCCAACTTGTCTCTTTAGCTAAGTACCAATAAAAAACTCTCTACACTGGCCACAGGGCAGGAGGGTCAACTGGAGAGGTTGATGGAATTTCTACGGACCACAGCCACTCCCCCACTTAGGCTGGTGCAGTACACAGTAATCCAGGGGATGAGGGCAGACTTATTTTGAACCAACCTGGCATTCACAAACAACAACACCAGGCCAAAGGGCTGGACATGTACCCCTGCCTGCCCATTGGCATGGGCAGGACCAGTAAGATCATTCTAAGCTAGTTATACCTTTGCATATCAAATGAAATCAATAAACTTAAAACACAGGAACTCCTTAGACGTACACTGTGAAAGAGTGGAATTGTAAAAGATGAGGGTTCATCTATACATTAGGGAATAACCAGTGGTGGATTCAAATAATTTAACAACTGGTTCCGGTGGTGGGATTCAAAAATTTAACAATTGGTTGTTTACAAGCACCATTTTAACAACTGGTTCTGCCAAAGTGCTGTGAACCTGTTGAATCCCACCACTGGGAATAATGCAACATAAGGAGTTTGTATCACATTGTTATGTCTCGAACCTTAAGTCAGTGAACAAACTCTGTATTGGTTGTTGTGGGTTTTCTGGGCTGTGTGGCCGTGGTCTGGTAGATCTTGTTCCTAACGTTTCGCCTGCATTTGTGGCTGACTTCTCTCTGTGATACACTTCTGAAGATGCCAGTCACAGATGCAGGCAAAACGTTAGGAACAAGATCTACCAGACCACAGCCAAACAGCCTGGAAAACCCACAACAACCAGTTGAATCCGACTGTGAAAATCTTTGACAGGACTCTGTATTGCTCATCAGCAGCGTTTATTGATAAGCTAAGAGCACCAAAGCTTGGCAAAGCCAATTCTGACAAATCTTGTCTTTGCCATCCCCTTTATCCCTCCTGTTTTTCCAAGAAGTTTGAAAGAAACAGTTTGCGGAGCCAAGACTCCCCAAGGTTGGTGACAGATAGTGATAGAGAGCCACCTTGCAACCTACCTCCATAGAACAACGGAAACAACACTGTATCTCATGAGACCAGGTGTCAGAGGGAAGCCTAGTTATCTACAGAACATGTGAAGCCATAAAGTAAAAAATCAAGGAAAGAATGCCCCAGATGGCAGTGGTAACATAAAGCAGGCTGGTTACATATATCTTGTAGCAGCATCGATATATAGTTGCAAGCAGTTGCATTGAGTTAGGAATGCTTCTCAGTTTCCTAGATAGCATCCCCTTGACACACATGTGCAATGAGAGTTTTGTGCCTCCCAGATGCACTGTTGCTTTTTTTTGTTTGTGACCACAACATGCATGGACAGGTGACTGTGAGTGTGTGCACACACATATGCATACACACAATTACACTACTGTTTTCACATCCTCAAACCACCATATGGAACCCCTATTGATTCTGTTGTGTTACTTAAGCATAGTTTGCTAAGTAATGTGATTTTTACTTTGGAGCTTACAACAGTTGCATAGTGTAGTTTGAGGTCACAAAAATCGTGTGTGTGGAGAAAGGCTACCAGTCCCTTCTTTTTGCAAGTCCCTTCTTGCAGTTGTGGTTGCAAGCAGAAAAGAGCCAATATTCATCTGGGAGGCACAAATTTCCCTTGCTTCTGTGATATGAAATTCTTGGGTTGTTCTTCAACAACCAAAGTGTAATGTGTAGGTGGAGCCTGAGAAAACTGCTCCTTGGCTTTCTGGCACTTCTTCTTCCAGAAAACGAAAATTGCTTTAGAGGTCATTAGTCCAACAAGCCTCTCAAATACCAGGTGTGCTCACTGCATAATATTTGGGGATTTCCCTTCCCCCCTCCTTGCAAATCAAGTATCGCAGAGTGTAAACTTTATGTAAGTGCTTAGGCTATTAATCCCACTCAATTAAATGGAAGATTATTCAAGGGCACACAGGTTAGGGACTCAAGTTGTACGATCTCATAATACTTTGAATGATTTTTTTTAATATAAAGCCTTTGTGTCTGGAGAGAGACTTCATTTTAAAGTTTTGCTATCTTTGTTTCACTCATAGGCGAGAGTAGAGAACAATAATCCAACTTTGGAAAACTTACAGCACATTGCAGAACTCTACAAAGCTAAATGCAAGCATATGTATTTCAAAGTTCACATAGCTCTAGGGTAATATGTTATGCAGTTCTATTTACTGCCATAAGATAGTACTTTATTATGGGTGATTGCTTTTTTCATTTCGTTCAGTTGTTATGAAACAGAAAGACAGCCGTATAAACTTCACATAAATCCTCCAAATCTGTTTCTTAAGGGAATGTCTGAAGGGAACTTCACTTACCTAGATGTAAGTGCAAAAGCAGAGAGCATTTTGTGTGACTACTTGAGGAATATTTTTTACCACATCTTCCAAAACATACAAATAGCAGATGCAATTAAAAAAAAACAGACCAGAAAGAGAGGACAATACAATATCTGTAAAATATTATTGTATCTGAAAGGTAAATATGACTTTTTGTTTCCTAGGATGATAAATATTATTGAACTTAGAATCTTACAAGGAACTCTGTCTCACTAAAAGAAAAAATATAACTTTGTTAATGATTGTTAATGAATAAGCCTTTATTGGCATATCCAAAAGAAAATTTGCAAGATGTTCATTGTATATGGGACCAGGGTTACTTAAAAGTTTTGAGATTACAATTGAATTGACATGTAACTTCATTCACCACATGCTGGACCATTTTTTGTTTCAGAATTTTCCATTTGGGGCCTAGTGCCTATCTAACAGAACTAGGTAGGTACTAGGACCCATACAGAGCATTCTAAAACAAATATGGTCCCGCATGTGGTGAATAAAGTTACTTTTTTTTCTTTTGGTAAGACAGCAGAGGCGTTGCTGAGCCAGAGTGCACCCGGTGTACACTCTGTGTTTTCCGCCTCTCCCCGCAGCACCCTGCCCCCCCCCCAAACTTACCTTAGTGCAGGCTGGAGAAGCAACCTGTTCCCTTCAGGCTGAAAATGGCCTGGTGGGAACTACATTTCCCATGAGACCTTGGGGGTCACCAGGTCTCAGGCCGCCTCTCCATCCTGCACTGTCTCAATAAAGTAAGTTTGGGTGCTGGGGGTGCTGCAGGGTGTGAGGGAGTGGGGTGCTGCAGGGGGCAGCGATTTTCCACCCCCCCAGGCATGCACCCAGTGCAATGTGCATCCCTTGGCCCCCTGGTAGCTTCACCTCTGTAAGACAGAGTATAGCAAACATATCAGACTCTGGGCTTTAGAATGATGACATATTTTCAGGGACAGACTGGTCTTTGAACTGTGTTCTTCTATCTAAGCAACCAAGTGTTCTATCTAAGCAAAAGAGTGTTCTTCTATCTAAGCAACCGTTGTGGCCATGCCAGAGGGCAACTCAATTCCAACCCAGGTATGGAAACAATAGCCTTGTTCACAAGTTACAGTAAATCACCATCTATGTTTATCTATGTTTATTAATTCTGTAATTATGATATTATATCTGTTGATTTTGCTATTAAGAAGTTGGATTATTGTTATATTGTTATACTAGCCATACCCGGCCACGCGTTGCTGTGGCCCAGTCTGGTGAAATAGGAAACATTGAGAAATTGGGAAAATCCCCTCCCTCCCCTCCCTTGCATGCCACCCCTCACCCCTCCCCTCCCTTGCATGCCACCCTTCCCTCCACTCCCCCTCCCTCTGTAAGGGTGGGTGGCCCATATCCAGATGCCGGGCCCCCTCCCTTCCCTCCCTTGCATGCCACCCCTCCCTCCCCTCCCTCCCTCCATTAAGGTGGGTGGGCCACGTGAAAATGCTGGGGCCCCTCCCCGCCCCTCCCCTTCCTTGCATGCCACCCCTCCCTTCCTTCCCTCCCTCCCAGTCTGGTGAAATTGGAAACAGTGGCCCAGTCTGGTGAAATCGGAAACAGTGGCCCAGTCTAGTGCAATTGGAAACATTGAGCAGAATGTGTACTTGAAACCCCACTCTTATCCAGGTACTGTTCCCCAGTTTCATCTATAAGCTCAACATGCATTAGCTCTTTCTTAAAGTTGCATGCACATGTTTACAGGAAATATGTATAGAGATGTTAAATGTTCAGACATTTTGAAGAGGTGGGGGGAAAACTGAATTTTTTTTTCATATTTTCCCTTGTGAGGAAAAACAGAAATGTAATGGAAAATTGAAATATATACAATCCTTACTGTCTTATCAAATCCAAACTAATCTTACTGTTTTAAGAACATGAAGTGGGTCATTTATAAGGTAAAAGTAGTTCCTTAGGCAAGCACCGAGTTGTTACTGACCTATGGAATGACATCACATCACAATGTTTACTAGGCAGATTTTGTTTACGGCATGGTTTGCCATTGCTTTCCCTAGTCATTTACACTTTATCCCCAGCAAGCTGGATACTTTACTAAACTGGGAAGGATGGAAGGCTGTCAACCATAAACCTGAAACCAATTTCTGATGTTATTGAATGTTGCTTGTGAGCAGAGTTTTGACTGCAGTACTGTACTACTCTGCACCACAGGACTCTTGAGTTATAACTTATTTAGGCCATAAAATAGCAAATGTTGATCTATTTATGGAATTTAAACATTATAATGGTATAGTTTTGTACAAGCAACAGCTCAAATATATCTTTTCTGATGGTCCCTGTGCTACCTCGGCACGTGTACCTTAGTTCCAGCTAGATGCTCTCTTCTTTTTGTGGCTGCTGGATGGAGAGAACTTTCAGAGCTTTCCTCTAAGGCTCTGATTTGATCTCTGTTCCACCTCCCTCTGACCTTTTTTTTCCTCACTGAGCAGCCCTTCCTATATAATTTTGTGCAGTAGGGTAGATTGTGAAAAAGGAAATATTGGTAAACAAATCTTGTCCCTCCCGTAGCTAAAATAAATGTATTCTAAATAGATTAATTGAGCTTTTCCACTCAGTCCTACAATCTCCCTGGAAGCTGCAGGGAGTCACAGTACTTCACTACTTTCCTCCCTTTGTCATAAATTATTTGACACTAGAGGCTTCTTAACAGATAAAAGTAATTAGAAGAATTTATTAAGTACGCAAGTTTTAAGGAGTTGCCACAAAAGAAATCAAGTAACTTTAAAAACCACGCAGTTATTTACTATTGCTACTTAAGTTTAGAAACTGTTACCGGAGTTTGATTCGTTATTCAGTACCTGAACAGAGATTACAAGTAACTTCAAATAACAAGAACATTTAAAAGCTGCCACTTTCTCCCTAGAAAGTTACAAATCTAGTTGGGTCTGTGAGCCTTTTGACTTCTCAGATCTCCTTCTCCACTGGATAGAATGTTTCCTCTGAGGTAAAAATGACAGCAGGTCACACTTTCATGGGTCTAAGGGAATTCTCTCTGGGGATTAGTCCTTATTCACACTGATTTTTTCCTCCTTTTTTAGGATTCCTACTTGACTACCAGAAAAATAATCCTTTCCTCTTTGGCCTCTGCATGAGATGCCTCCCCCACACCCCAATGAAAACCACAATCCCTAGGTGTCTGTGTTTTGACTGATATTAGGGATCAGTAATCAAACCAGGCCAGCCGCTTGTCTGCTTGACATTTTCCCCCAAAGTGCAAATATGTTCTCTCAACCTCTGCCTCCAAAGCTAATCTCTCCAACTATTTCTTTTGTCAACACCACCAACTGACTAACTGGCACTCTCTCCTCCAGCCAATTAGAAATTAGTTCTTGTTTCCTTCTCTATTTAACTTCTTTCCAGTCAGTTTTTCTCTTGTGGGTTCCATGTTGACCTTAGTGTCTTGCATTCCAACACACAGGATAATCAGCTACTTGCTACCCAGTCTGTGGATGTGGCATCACAGTGGTTTGAGGGAGAGGTGAAAAAGGTCAGCCATGTCAAGTAAAAAACACAACCCAAGGCATCCAGCTGTTGAGAAACAAAGAAATCCCTTCATGAAGAATATATATCCTTCTAGGTGCAAAAAATGCCTCTTGGATTTAAGAGCTGTACATGTTTATAGCATGTTCACTTTGTCTTTAAAACCATTCCACTCATTCTAATATATTTTTGGAGCATCCCAACTGTTCCCCTTTCTGTGTTTTCCACTACATCAGTCTAAAACCTTTCCTTTTGGGGGTGGGGGGTGGACATTAACAATCAAAGCACCTTTGTATGGTGCATGGATGCAACAAGTGTGAATTTTTGCAGGTTGCACCCCCCTTCCCTCAACACCATTTTCCTTGCCCCAATAGTTTATGGCCACCATCCCACTTCTCCTACCAGTAGGCTTTTAAAAAATGTAACTGACATATGGTATTAAGTGACAGTGCTATGTCAATTTCCAGTAAGGGAGAGAAAATGATTGTCACTGTGGACTGGGACAAGGAAATGCTCCATTGATGCTATAAATACCTTTGATTCATAGTGACAGTGCAAGGAACATGGAAAATTGTCAACTTTTGTCTCTTTCCCCATGCAAGCATATGCCTCTGCCAAAGAAGCCGATCTTACCTTGTAATCTGAGTCAACATATGTGTGAAATATGTCAAAAAAGCAATAGATTTAGGAATTGTGATCCATGCAGACAAAAGAAATTCTGGGACTTCATCTTGAGGGTTTTTTTTTCTTTTGTGAAAACTCAGAAAGGACACCACAGAAAAGGAGTTTTATTAAATTAATCAGCGTATACTTTATTTAATCACGGCAGTAAATTTTAACGTGGGTTTTATTGGGGGGAAAATTATTTGACTGCGTTCCTGGCGGATGATATAATTAAAACAAAAAGTATATCACTGAGACACAGCTCAGACCCGAAATGAGCACAGGCTAAAATAAAACCAAGGGCATTTTGTTTCCATGTATCATTGCAAATGCACTGGCAAATTTATAGTCGCAGGCACAAAAAAAGTGATACTCAGGACTTTAACTTCCTTTTAAGAAAGCCCCATTAGTTCTGGTTTTTTAACTCAGAATCTGGGAGATGAGAAAATAAAAATAGATTCCATCTTCCTCAAATTACCTATTGATTTAATGTGTCACATTATCAAAAGGAACTAAAAATAAAAGTACATTATGAAATTTACTGCACAGAGTACACAGGGGATGGGGGATGAGGGAAGGGGGAAGGAGAAGGGATGATGCTATTGCCAAAAGGGGACCACAGCAACTCCAGAACTGTAACAGCTACTTCCAAATATTCCTTCTGTTCTCAGTTGATAAGCCACATCTTCTAAGTCAGAAAGCTCGTACAGTTCTTTCCTTTCCTCTCCCTCTCTTCCTCAACATTTTAATAGAATCTTTCATCATATGCAGCAGCTGCAAAAACTTCTTTAAAATCCATAGTTTAAAACTTAGATTACATGCCAAAACCCTATTTCAGGACTGTTTTTCTTGCCAGAATTCCTGGGTATCTCGAAAACAGAAGCACCTTTCTCAGAACCCTTGAAAACCCTAAAAGGGATACAGAAAAACAATTGCCCTTATGCATTGAAGACAATTCAGAGATATAACAACATCTTGGGTCTACATCACTGGTTAGGGAGTGTGGATACATTCAGATGTGCATTGCAGCTGCTGAACCAATTAAGGGTGCTTCTGCATGTAAATGTTTCCCCAAGCGGCCCTCCCTGACACTGTGAACGTAACTGTGTCTACAGCAGCAACAGAGAATCCACATGGAGCAGATTGTGTTTTTTTATTTGGGTATCCCCTTGGGGCCACCATTCTTCTCTCCCTATGTTGATGCAGGGCTTTTTGCTTTAAAGATTGTACTTATTGTATCATACAGTGTCAAAATGCTACAAAGATACAGCAACCATTTTCTTTAAAGAGTGCTTCTGTCTCTTGCTATAAGTCAGAAACGACCTGACAGCCCTTAATACACACACCGCACCCTGGCCTTTGCAATTGACCTCTCTCTGCTGTTGGTGAAACATAGGAGTTTCTGTCCAGGGTGTCACTCCATCTTTGGTCCTGCTGGGACTCCTCAGTGGAAACTGGGAAGACAGAAGTTCCTCTTGGTTTGGAGAACTCCCGGAATGAGAACTGATCTCCATATGACAAAGACCAGTTTCCCTGGAGAAAATGGATGCTTTGGAGGGTGCACTCTATGGTATAATACCTCTATGGTATAATACCTCACTCTATGGTATAATACCTCACCCTCCACAAACACACTCTCCCCACTCCACCTTTGAATATCCAGGAATTTACTAACCAAGAGATGGCAATCCCAACAGGAGGGGAGGCTGGTTAGCTAGCACAATATATAAGTACAATTTTTTTTAGACTCCACTTCTTCCCCACTCCTTCCCCACACGATCAGTCCGTACCCAGCTTCTCTGGCTTCATGGCATTTGTTTCCTTTTTCTTTTCCCATGCACCTGCCAATCACTACTGGGCTGGGTTACCACAAATCTTCCCCTTCAGGAGGAATTGGGAGTTGGGCATGGTACGCATAAAGAAAAGCAGGAGTGTGCTAACCTGAGGTTAGTGGATTTTGTGTAAATGCTTAGTGTACTTTAAGAATAGTCCATGCTACTTTGGTTGCCTGTTGCAGCAGTATGCCCTGCGACACTGTTTCCTCCTAGACGCTGGGCAGTTCTTTCCCCTCTTTTCTTACTTGCTTCAACAGCAATTTTTTTCTCATTTGATCTTATTTTTATTAATATTTAAAAATACAAACAACTAAAGTTACACACAAACAAGAATTCTACTCAGCCAGTGTGCACTCCTGAAGCAGGGCATTCCTGGGTTGAAAGTCTTTTGGGAGCTGGCTAAAGTTGGCTGAACCTCTGGAAGTGCCCCCAAGCGGGTTCAAGCATTTGAGGTGGCAGCCAACTGCCACAGGGGCCAGCTTCTGGATTTGGGTGCTTGATGACTGGCTCCCAAGATAAGTCCTTCAGCGCTGGCATTCATGCCAGTTTGCATGGTAGCACAGGTGCTGGTACAACCCTTTTGCCGGTTCTAGTGTGGCTTCAGACCCATCCCTTTTGGATTGCACAGATAACAGCCTGTTTTCTCATTGATCCATTTGTAGATTATTCCCAAGGTCATTGGTCCATTTTATCAAGCAGTCTTTCACTCCTGTTTCAAATTTCAACAGGAACGAGTACATTTTGGCAACAACATGATCATCATTCTTACATGAGATCTTTTCTGCTTTAAATTTTTCTAACAATTGTGTATAGAAAAACAAATGACCAATGTATCCTTCTGCTACTACATCTTCTCTTGATTTCATTTTCCAATCCCCTTGAGAAAAGTCTAATATGTTACAATATGTTAACCACTTATTTTCAGCTGTCATTTATCATCTTCATAGGGCTTCTTGTGATGAGAGCCATAATGATGTTTTCTGACACAACCTAGGTTTTTTATTTTTCCCAAACTCTCAGTATGGCATGTCTAATATAATGATTTTTCACATTCTTATTGGCTTTGACTTTGTCACACCACAAATAAATAGTGTCATCCACATCTCATACATGTCCCTCTAATTCCATCAGCCTTTTATTTCTCAACAAAACCCATTCTTTGAACCAAATCAGGCAACAGGTGGCAAGATACAATTTCAAATGAGTGAAACTTAATCTTCTTCTTTCCCTTGTATCTAAGCTGAGGTTTCTTCCCTTGTCAAACAAAATTTGCATATCCTTCTGCAATTGTTTAAAAGGGATATCATTTGCTAACACTGGTATTGTTTGAAACAGAAATAATTTTCTAGATAAAACGTTTATCTTAATCACAGTCGTTATTGTCAACAACAATAGCTGAAGTTTGTTCAACCTTAACAAGCCTTTTCTGACTTCATTGTATGTTTGGACATAATTATTTTGAAATAACATACAATTCTTATTTGTTCAATGTAATACCCAGATATTTCACCTTTTTCCAACCTTAAATCCCATTTTATCAACTCTATTTTATCCTGTAAATCGACATTTTTGTTCAAACCTTGTTTTCCTTTTGTTTACTAACTTTAAAGCCTGTTAAATTCTTTCAGATTGACATTAAAAATTCAACTCTCTTTTAGGGTTTTCCAAATCAAGTGCCAAGTTTCTTTCTCAATTTTTATACCCCCAATTCTCTCATCTTGTCTTCTATTTCTATTCAGTATTTTGAGAGCAAATAAAAACAAGAAGGGAATAGTAGACATTCTTTTCTTGTTCCTTTCTGTATTCCACATGGTTTTGTTAACTCTCCATTAATTATTTTCACTGTCTGAGAAGTATAAATCCATTTTGCTCCTTTTATAAAATTCTCTCCAAAGTCCAAAATTTCTAAAACTTTTAAGTAGAAAATTCCTGTCAAATGCTTTTTCTGAATCTAAAAAACATATATCAAAAAATTAAAAATCAAACTGGCTTGCTTTTCATTATGTTTATCCAAATATGCCAAGATATCACTACACTTCTAACATTATCCTTCAACTGTGTTCTAGGTTAAAAAAAACCCACACTGATCTTCATGAATAAATTCTTGTAAAATTTCTCTTTTAAGTTGTTTACAGTCCAGTCCAGAGTTATCATGTGGGCGGGGACAGTGCTGCTCCAGCGGCACCCTGCCTGCTCCAAAGGGTTTTCCCACAGTGGGAGGAAGCCCAAAAAGTTAAAATAACCTTACCTTTAACTCCCCCATAGGGAGAAGTGGAGATATGCCAAGAAAAATGTAGCTTATGTCTGAGCCCTGCTCCACCAACTCAAGAAGGCTAAACAAGCAGTAAAAGCTTACTAAGGTTGACTCCACTTCCAGGAATGCCCCCCATGTCCTCATCATGCTGATGCAGCTCAGGGTGGTGGAGAAGTGCTGGTGGAGAGCTGGGCATCACAGCACAGCTGGACCCCAAGTGGCTGGGCACCAGTGTAAGTGCCCCTCCATTGATGTAAGTGCCCTAAGGAGGGAACTTTTGCTGATGTAAGCCCACATTGTATCTAGAAAGGGATTCATACAAATACCCTGATTGGACTGTCCAGATTCCAATTTATTTTAATAGTTCCCCAGAGAAAAGGAATATCTCACTACAAAGCTTAAAAAAATTTCAACACAGATGAAGTCTCTATTTATCCATAAGATACACAAGATTAATTATTCTTCAGTGCTTAAGAAATGAAAGTTGATCAATAGATCTTTCCCTGCCTCCTGGCTCTCAACTTCAGAACTGCCTCAACAGCCTTCACCCCTACAGTTTGCTCAAGAGAAGAAAATCTTGAAGCAATGTGGGTTTTCTGCCAATTATTGTTTAATACAGAGTGATCTGAACAGTTTAAAATTATTTTACAGGAGGCTTTTCTCACTGTGATGGTCTTTTGCAGCTCAGAGATAAAAGCATCAGCATGCCATAAATTTCTCACTGGAACTCCCCCCCCCCCCACCACAACATTTTCCTACATGTTTCTAAGAGGCATTCATGATCACAGCGCTGGGGACAGCTATAGTCTTTTCATCTAATTTTTTCTTAGTTTCAGCTCTTCATATGCATCATGCTAAGACCTAATTATTTTGTTATTCCTCATCCAACATATTTGTCATACGAACTGTAAATTTATCTGGATATTGGATTTTTTGTTGCACGTTGAAGTTGTGAATAAATTTTCATTTAAAAGGACATGTTGCCCGTCCTGCATACACTCAGAAAAAAAGGCAATAAAACCCCTTTCCATTTGCAGGGCTGAGAGAAGAAGCAGGCATGAGCAGAAGCCTGGAAAATGGTGCTTACATGAGCAACTCCCCATCCATAGGGTAAACAAACTCACTTGGGGTAAGATCTTTCTGGAAAGCTTGTACCACAGCAGTGAAGCAAAGTGAAGCAAGGCAGGAGACATTCTGGAAGGGGGGCTGATTGCAAAATGATGTTGTCTGAAAGCTCCTGGGAAATCCATTGCTGTTGGGGAAGCAAGGCTGAGCCACATGTGGAAAGAGACAACCAAATACCATATAAACTCGTGTATAAGCCGACTCGTGTATAAGCCAAGACACCTAATTTTACTACCAAAACCTGGGAAAACGTATTGACTCGCGTATAAGCCAAAGGTGGGAGTCACTGCCCAAATAAGGAGCTCCCTCCACCTCCTCACTGGGTTTGAGGAAGCCCAGCTTGCTGTCACTGCCCAAATAAGGAGCTCCCTCCACCTCTGGGCTGCCTGGGCTTCCTCAAACCCAGCCGGGAGGTGGAGGGAGCTCCTTATTTGGGCAATGACATCAGGGAGAGTCACTGCCCAAATAAGGAGCTCCCTCCACCTTCTCACTGGGTTTGAGGAAGCCCAGCCTGCTGTCACTGCCCAAATAAGGAGCTCCCTCCACCTCTGGGCTGCCTGGGCTTCCTCAAACCCAGCCGGGAGGTGGAGGGAGCTCCTTATTTGGGCAATGACATCAGGGGGAGTCACTGCCCAAATAAGGAGCTCCCTCTGCCTCCCGGGGTTTGAGGAAGCAGAGGGCAGCAACAAGCGGCTTGTGCAGCCACAGGTAGGTCGTCCCGGCCATGCCCTCGGCCTCGGCAGAGGCTTGAAGAGCCGGCTGGTAAGCAGTGACTAATGTGTAAGCCGAGGGGGCATTTTTCAGCCTTAAAACAGGGCTGAAAAATGGCTTATACGTGAGTATGTATGGTAAATAATCTGCATGTACGGGCATATTGTATCACCTTGGTCATATGAACACACAAAGCTGCCTTATACTGAATCAGAACCAAGGTCAACCTGAGCTCTGGGTTGGAAGATACCTGGAGATTTGCTGGTAAAGCCTGGGGAGGGTGATATTTGGGTAGCAGATGGGGCTCAGAGGAGTATAATGGCAAGCCATTTTCAACAGGGGAATTGATTTCTATAGTCTGGATATCAGTTGAAATCATGTGAGTTCTTTAGGGCCCACCTGGCAGTTGGCAACTTTAGTCCATCAAAGTCAATATTATGTTTTCAGACGGGCAGTGGCTGTGAAGTGTTAAGTGAAGATATTTCATATCACCTACTGCCTGATCCTCTTAGGAAGAGATGCTGGGAATTATACCTAGGGCCTTCTGCATGCCAAGCAGAGGCACTACCACTGAGCCACAACCCCTAAAACATTGTCCATGCCCCTCAAGGGAGCAGCAGTGGCACAGTAGTTAAGATCAGGTGTACTCTAATCTGGAGGAACCAGGTTTGATTCCCTGCTCTGCTTCCTGAGCTGTGGAGGCTTATCTGGGGAATTCAGATTAGCTTGTGCACTCCCAACACATGCCAGCTGGGTGACCTTGGGCTAGTAACAGTTCTTTGGAGCTCTCTCAGCCCCACCTACCTTACAGGGTGTTTATTGTGAGGGGGGAAGGGAAAGGAGTTTGTAAACCCCTTTGAGTCTTCTACAGGAGAGAAAGGGGGATAGATATAAATCCAACTCTTCTTCTTCCTCTTCCTCTTCTTCTATATGGATATCTGCATCTCATCATGTATTAACTTTGCTGGATGGAGTATGTCAACTACTATCCAAGATAACCTCTCTATATTCAAACATTGCCTCTTTACTATTTTCCAAAAAAACCCAACCCCTAGTTTTTTGCTATTCCTTCCATCCAAGCCTATAAGAATAAAGATGTACTAGTAATTCTAGACATGCTGTCTTCTAACATACTCACCATTTAATACCAGCTGTATTTAACAGGCTTTTCAGCATGCAGCCATTTGAAATGTTGCTGATGTTTACATGCAGAATGGTTTGTGAATGGCAGATATAAAAATTCATTTTACATCAGAGTGTGGTACTGAATGGAAAGGTGCTTGTTAACATGTACATTGTCTGTGCAGAAACAAACATGACTCATCAGTGAATGAATATGCAGTAGAGGACTGTGGCACAACTGAACACTTTTGTTGCAGTGCTATATAGAAAAGGAATACATGATGCACACGGAGAGAGAGTATTGTATGCATGTGATCATATCTAGAATATGTTACTGTAATGTTCTTTAAATGTGGTTGTCCTTGAAAATTGTTCAGAAATGTCACTTCTCCTTAGATGAGGTGGCCAGGCTAGTATTAGGGCTAGTGATTCAATAAGCCAGAATCACAGAAAAACCAGAAAAAAATCCATATTGGCATTTTGTAGCATTTTCTTTTACTAGCACACACACACAAACACACACACACACAAACATGGTGTATTTGAAAAGCTAAATACACCTAGGGCCAAAAAAGCCAAATCACCCTCCCCTCCACTGCCATTTCCCAAGCCCATGTGGACTTGGGAGCCAGCAGAAAAGGGAGGGAGAGAAAGATCTCATGCATCACTGAGCAAGCTCAGCCCCTCATGCAGGATCTACAATGGTCTTCAAGCATGGGCTTGAAAAGCATCGCGGATGGGGGTGGGGGAATCAGATGGATCTGGCATGTGAGGCTGAAATAGCTTACTGATCTAGCCCACCATCTCCCAAATTCCCGCTATCTTGGGAAATGGTGGGGAGAGAAGAACTGAACCTTTTAGGTTTGAGTTTTTTAACCCAAATATTTTTAGTAATACCTGATAAAGCCAATGGATACCAGCTATATTTGGCTTACCAATAATTTCTGGGTGAAGCAAAACCACTGAACCCAAAAATTTACTGATTTGTTTTAAAATCAGCGGTCAAGTCTAATTAGGGGTTGGATACAGAAATTGCTTCATTCCTCTGCTGAAAGATGTACACTACCTTTCTGTTTCATAGCACAGTCCAAAATGAGGGTTCTCACATTTATGGGTTTGGGTAATTGAAGGACTTGTAAATATCTATTAAGGATCACAGTCACAAGCCTTAGTTGAATGACTTCCTCCAGATGTACAAATTTCTTCTACCAATTGAGGTTCTTTCCCTAAGGCTTACAATTTGTGCCAATACAAGTAAGGCAGATGGCAACCAGAGGCAGAGTTTTTTCGGTGGTGGCTCACTTGAAGAAGAAGAGTTGGATTTATATCCCCCCTTTCTCTCCTCTAAGGAGACTCAAAGGGGCTTACAAACTCCTTTCCCTTCCCCCCTCACAACAAACACCCTGTGAGGTAGGTGGGGCTGAGAGAGCTCATAAGAACTGTGACTAGCCCAAGAGCCCTTAGAGGATGGGGTGGTATATCAAAACTAACACATAAATAAAACTAACAAATAAAGGTCACCCAGCTGGCATGTACACAGGCTAATCTGAATTCCCCAGATAAGTCTCCACAGCTCAAGTGGCAGAACAGGGAATCAAACCCAGTTCCTCCAGATTAGGGGACGCCTGCTCTTAACCATCACACCACTGCTGCTCCTGATGGAATCTTGGTGTCTACCTGACCTCTAGACCAAAATACTGCTGCTTGCTTAGGCTTTTGAAGTGAACCAGTCTATCTTTTAAAGCTGTTTTTTTTTTCCCCTGGGGACTTGTTTTTTTTAAAAAAAAAAACCTTTACATACATGCTTAATAATGTACTTTCAGTCTACTTTCAGTGTATGGCCAACTGGATTTTACTGTGTGAAATGGCAGAAATGATTTGGCAAACAATACTTTACATTGAAAGTGGACCGAAAGTGCCCAATTTGTATCATGTAATGCTGCTGAATATTACTTGGTGTTGTTTTTATACCCCTGTTTTAAAATGCCTTGTTCCTAAGGGTTTGCTTTTATATTGGTAACTCTTGTTATCTTTTAAAAACAATTCTTTTTGTATCGGTATTACTTTGAAATGAAGTTTTCCTCTTGAGGGCCACCCTACATTTGGGGAAGGTTTCCCATTGCCTGCCTGTGTGTCATGATACTGATATTCCTTTGTGGACTCCCATCCAAATACTGAATAGGGCTGACCCTGCATAACTTCTGATATCTGACAAGATTGGACCAGCCTGGGCTATCCTAAACATATTTAAATTGGGCATTGTGAAAACAGATCATTTGTCCATTAAAACAAGAACAGGCTTCACTTTCTTCTGGGATGACTTTGCTAGTATTAGTGAGTAATCTGTTTTTCTTTTACTAGAAGTAAATTCAATATGCATTTAAATGATTAAATGCTATAATGGAGGTACAAATTATTCATACTGATCTTATTTACATATAAGTTTCAAACTAGTTCCAGGTCCAGGAGATAAAAGGGCTACCAATAAAGATTTATTGCTGATTTAAACAAATGTCGCTACCTTGAGGCCAGTTAGAAAATCTATTAAAAGGATGGAATTTACAAAAAAGAAAAAAGAAGAAACATACAAGGAAACAAATAGTTGAGAAGATAAATTTGCTGAGTGTGTTTGCTTGTTTATATGTATGTTTCAAAATGACAAGAACCACAATCCTCAAGAGAATTTGTACCAGATTAATGTAGATCAAAGGATGTAATAATACCACTCTATTCTGCATCACCTAAAGTACTGTTCTGGGTACCACAATTCAAGAAGGATATTGGCAAGCTGGGGCATGTCCTGAGGATGTTGGCCAAAATGGGCCTATAGGGTGAGACTTAGGGAGCTAGGCAAGTTTACTGTGGAAAAAAGAAGGTTGAGAGGTGACATAATAGCCATGTCTAAATATTTGAAGGGATGTCATGTTGAAGAGCGAGTGAGCTGCTCCAGAGACTAAGACATGGAGTAATGGGTTCAAACCATAAGAAAAGAGATTCCACCTAAACACTAGTAAGAACTTCCTGATGGTAATGACTGTTCAACAGTGGAATACGCTGCCTCAGAGGGGGGAGTGGAGACTCCTTCCTTGGAGGTTTTTGAACAGAGGCTGGATGGCCATCTGGTGGGATTGCTTTCATTGTGTGTTTCTGCATAGCATGGGGTAGGACTGGATGGCTCTTGTGGTCTCTTCTAACTCTATAATTCTGTGATGTCTGCTCACTGAAGAGACCTTTTTTTGCCTTCTGTTGTATACCACCCCATGAAAAGCTGTTCCTAACACTTAAGGGACTCTCTGAAACACCACAGGTTGCATTTTGGAGTAGCTTGAATAGGCAGTCATGAATCCATGACCTTTGTGCACATAAATGGCAAATTTGGATCCAACAATCCATGAACAAAACTCCACCTACAAATCTGAAATGGCTCTCCTCCTGCGTCCTAATGGAACCCCACCCCAAATGGTGCTTGATTACATTTGTATGTCATCCCCTCCAAAGAGTTCCAGGCAACACACCTAGCTCTTTTCTCTTCCATTTTATGGTCACATCTGTACTGTGAAATTGGATAGGTTGAGAGACAGAAAGAGTGTGCATGATCTAAGGTGACCCAGTGAGCTTTGTTGATAGAATAAAGACTGGAATTCTGGTTTTCCCAGTTCTAGTTCAGCACTCTAACCATTACCCTGCATGGCTGCTAATAAAATGGACCACTGGTGCTTTGATCCAGGGTTGACCCAAGCACCTGCTCCCTAGAGGTGCCATCCAATTTTCAAGACAGTATGGCAAAAACCTCAGTTGTATGAGGGATAGAAATATGTTTTCAAGTAATGAAGTTATTTTGCAACTGGATTTGGTTGCAATATGGAAATGAGTGCATTGGATGCATGTCTTCTATCACCATGAATCCTTTAGTGAGATGGTGCTACATTTGTTGTGGAACCTGCCAGCTCACAGTGGCGATCAGAGTTCTCCCCCCACCCCCCACCCCATCACTGATATTTTCTGGAGAACGAAGTGGCCTCTTAAAATACAGGCTATCCCTGCACTAAAAAGAATAGTTTGACCTCTACGGGGATCTTGCTATGGATAAAGAAAAAAGGCAAGTGAAAGCTTTTATTTTTTATCTCGTTCAGTAGAAAAGGTATGTTTTTGCCTGAAGCTCAGCTCCACGCTGTCTCAATATTGTCAACTGATGACAGCTTTTTAAGTCTACTGTTCCCCAAAGTGCAATGAAACAATGGAGCAATATAAATTCTTACCAAGGGACCAACACCGGAAGGCAGGGTTAGACTTCTGTGTTATGGTATTACAGACTTTTGAGTGAGCTTGTCATTTCTCAGGGCTGCAAAAGGGGACAGTATTATGTATGCACAATCAGTTGCCAGATGCAGCAGCAGCTGCTCCGTAAAAGGGTGATCTCACCCAAGGTCAATGTTTGGGCAATAGCCTTGGCAGCAAATACCTCCAAATCAGGCAAAATTGGGTCAGGGTGCAATCGTCTGTGACTAAAGGGGGATAATTGGATGAGCCAGCAATAGGTAAATAAGGGACTTCAATCAATTTATAGCACCATCTTAAGCAGAGTTGCTGTCATTGAAGTCAACTGGCTTAAAAGGGTGCGCTTTGATAGCATGTCAGAGATCATGAACCGGCAAAGGGTGGGTCTAGACTGGAACAAGGATGTGTAGAGTCTACTGGTAAAGTGAATGTTTTCTGTAATATGTTTTTAGGGAATTTGTGTCAAAAGGCAAATGTAAGATGGTTCCCCAATCTCCATAGATGCTTTTAAAATGTACAATATTTACAGCACTCTCTTGAAATTCACGTTCAGATTGAGTCCATGCACAGAGGATAGAACATGCAAAAGAAGCCTGCACAATTTTGATATTCATTTATTGACATCAGTTATACCTCACCTTCATCTTCAGTGGAAACCCAGTCTGTCTTACAGCACTCTCCTCTTCTCCAATTTATCATCACAACAATTCTGTGAAGTCGGTTAGAGTAAGAATGTGTGAATTGCTCAAGGTCACCCAGCAAGCTTCCGTAGCAGATTTGGAATTCATACCTGGGTCTCCCAGATCCTAGTTTGACATTCTTGCCTTGACTCCACACTGGATTTGCAAAATCGCAATAGTCTTTTCAAAATGCTTTTTCACTACACTAAAAGCTCTGCAGACATTCAGCTAAGGAGGAGCATGCCACATAGGAAATCAAACTTCACTGCAAGTGAGATTCTACTGCAAAGACAAAGGAAGGGCCCTGTGCAAGGACTGGATTGCTACTGACCCATGGGCAACATCACATCACAATGTTTACTAGGCAGACTATGTTTACAAGATGGTTTGTCATTGCCTTCCCTAGTCACGTACATTTTACCCTCAACAAGCAGGGTACTTATGTTACCACCTTTGAAAGCATAAAAGTCTGAGTCAACTTTGACATGGCTACCTGAAATTAACTTACATTGGGATCAAACTCAGGTCATGAGCAGAGCATTGACTGCAACATTGCAGCTTACCACTCTGTGCCACAGGGCTCCTACTAAATTCTGCTGTAGCCAGGAATATTTGTAATGTTGGGAGAATCCATCTTGAAAAATGCAAGTTATACACTCTGAAATATATATTGCTAAGCAAATGTAGTGTTAGTGAGCTGAATGAAATGGGACAAGCCCTGATGTGCAAAACCCTTCTACGTGAAGAATTACGTGCCAGTAATTCTCATATTTTTTCCAAGCACTTTTGGTTTGATAGTGTGATTTTCTCCATTAATACAATAATAGGAAAGATCATTCAACCAGACTGTATTTTGAGTGGGCAGCTGCAGATATCTACTTCCTCAAGGCAACTCTTAACAATTCTGCAATTCATTTCCTTATGTTAATTGCTTAAATCAGCTCATCCAACATCCTATGTAATCATAGTAATTCATAGGGGAAACTAAAGTGTTTGACAGCTGGTTGTATGCAGGGGGAAAAAAATCTGGCTGGGAAAGCCCACAGAAAGGGTAGAAACAAAACAGAAATGGGGGAAGGGAGTCTGGAATCATACACAGCATGAAATTCTTCCATCATAAATGGAAAGTCATGTTATTCTTTATGGAAGCAAAGAATAGAGTTTTCAGGCACATACCTGGGATCCCTGGAAGACTTCGATGGCAGGGTATTTGAGGGGAGGGGGTTGTGAGATGTAATTGATGTGTCACTGTCATTTCTGGTGAACATCCAGAAGTTACATCACTGATGTTTTAGGATTTTACTGATCTCAAATAGCATTGTGTTTCAGCTGAAAGTGAGATCAATATGGTGACATCGCCTCCGCACACATTTCTCACTGTCATTCATTTGAACAGTGGCAGGGGATGGGAAGTGGCAGCAGGAGACTGCTCACCATAATGGGTCAGTCGGCAACCCAAACAAAAATGTGTCACTCTAGCATCGATATCTCTGTAGTAGAAATCGTATTCCTTGTGTTAAAAGACTATGTGGGGAAACAGTTCTGTTTTAGATCATAAGTTCTGTAAACACTGCATTTCTGTTACACTTCTGCAACACACATAGAGCAGCAGCTAATTTAAAAAGCACTACATATGAATTACAATAATATATACGTACATCTTTGCACATGTATGAGTCTCTTGTTAGTAGGGTTCTCAACACTGCCTAGGCAAATGCTGGAAGATGTGGGGGTGGGGTGGTAGCAGGGAAGTGTGGAGTTTAGGGAGGATGTGTTGTTTCTTACAGGTGACCCTCTACGGTTTCCCCCCAAATCTCTATAGTAAAGACCACAGAGACTAAGGGAAATTCTTAGAATATCATTTTGGAGCAATTTTCCCCTCCATTTCTTAAGGGTGGAAGGTTGAGACTGGGAGCAAGAATTCCTACTGTAATTGGGAAGTCTAGTTGTTTATATCACTTATGCAGTTTGAGCAGCAAATGGTCCATCTTAGAAGATCAACAGGGAAAGGACATATTAAATGAAATAGAATCCTTTGAAAAATCCAGTCAACTTTTGTTCCAAAAATTATACAGGCTACAAGACTACATTTGTTGACATAGATCTCTGTTGCAATTAGTGGAATTTATCCTGTGTCATAATCTTGTGTATAATTACTTAGAAGTTAATCAAACAGGATTCAATAGAACATCTATCAGGGAAATGTGCAGAGAGCTACATATTGCTGAAAGATGAAGTGGCATTTTCTCAGAGCAAAAAGTAATCAGAATGCAACAAGACCTGCTCAGGGAATCTGCTGCTAAGTATACTTAGGATGGAATATCAATAGGTCTATTCCAAGGCACAGAAACAGAATCCATGAAAATCTTCACAAAAATATTATTTATTTATTTATTATTTTATTAGATTTGATACCCTGCCCTTTCCTGGCCAAGGTTGGGCTCAGGGTGACTTACACACAATGATTCAATAACATCAGTTCATAAAATCAAATTCAATAACAGTAATTATGCATAATATTAAAACTTTAAAATTTTACCTACAAATATGTAAAACAATGACACAAAGACTGGTAACTCTCAATCTACATTCCAATTCCAAAAGAAGGAGGCATCAAAGACTGCAGCAACTATTAGACTATTGGACACAACTACTGGACTGTTTCTCACACAAGTAAAGTGATAAACTTATGCTAAAACACAACAAAGACTTCTCCCATACATGGAACAAGAAATGCCTAATGTTCAAGCTGGATTCAGAAAAGGAAGAGGTAGTAGAGATCATATTGGAAATTTATGTTGGTTACTGGAACATCAAATATTAGTCAAAGGGTGCCTTCCCCTAATGTAAGAGCATCCAAGAGAATTTCAGAAGAAAAATCAGCTTGTGTTTTATAGATTACAGCAAAGTTTTGGGACTGTGTAGAATAGATCATGAAAAGCTATCATTGATTTTAAATGAAATGGGTGTGCCCCAGGCTCTGATTATTTTGAGGCATAACCAGTGCTCTGGACAAAAGTCTACTGTTAGGACAGAATATGGAGAAACAGAATGGATTCCAGTTGGCAAAGGTGATAGACAAGGATGTATTTTATCTCCCTATCTCTTCATTCTCTATGCAGAAGACATCATTTAAAAAGCTTGATTAGATTTAGATGAAGGTGGAGTGAAATTTAGGGCAGGGAGGAACATTAACAATTTGAGATATACGGATGACACCACATTAGTAGCAGAATATAGCAAAAACTTAAAATGATTACTGGTGAAAGTAAAAGCAGAAAGTTCCAAAGCATAACTACAGCTGAACATCAAGACAACAGTAATGGCTACTGGGGAATTATTCAGTTTTAAGGTGAGAAATGAAGAAATGGAAATTGTTCAAGACTTCTCTTTGGCTGAATTTTCAATTAAAAGAAAGACTTCAACCAAGGAATCAGAAGAAAATTGAGACTGGGAAGGGCAGCCATGATGGAGCTAGAAAAGATCCTGAAGTATAAGGATATGTCACTGGCAACCAAGGCCCCTTCCGCACACGCAAAATAATGCGTTTTCAAACCACTTCCACAACTGTTTGCAAGTGGATTTTGCCATTCCTCACAGCTTCAAAGAGCACTGAAAGCAGTTTGAAAGTGCATTATTCTGCATGTGCGGAATGAGCCCACGTTCCAGGTAATCAATGTCATAGTATTATTTATAGGTGTGAAAGACAATCAAGAAAGCTGACAGAAAAAAAGCAGATTGTTTTGAAATGTGATGCTGGAAAAGTGTGTTATGAATACCATGGATAGCCCCCCCCCCCCCGCAAAAAAAGGGGGGGAAGAATGTGGATTCTAATGAAATCAAGTTTGAACTTCCCCTAGAAGCTAAAATGACTGAACTGAGGCTGTCATAATGAAAAGATAAGAGTCACTGGAAAATTAAGGGATGATAAGAATCACTGGAAAAGACAATAATGCTAGGAAAATTTGAAGGCAGCAAGAAAAAAAGACCCAACATGAGGTAGATGGACTCCAACAAAGAAGCTCCAGCTCTCAATTTGCAAGACCTGAAGAAGGCTACTAAAGGTAGGATGTTTTGGAGGACTTTGGAGGACCATTGCTCATGGAATATTTACCTCAGATCTTTTAACTGCATGATGGGGCTGAAGTGTGGTCTCCTTGGTTTACACACAAGAAGACAATCCAGTGCTCCCCCACAGATAGTTTCAAGGGGCCTCTGTTTCCTGGTTCTCTTAACTTTGTCCTTCTTAAAGGCACATATCTCATAACACTCAGTAGTCCCAATACTATAGAGCTGATATTCTCCCCCCTCCCCTCCCCTCCCCTCCCCACTCTCCCCTAGCCTCTCTCTTGCTGCTGCCATGAGAGAGAGGCTTGTTTTAAAAAAGAGGCATGTCTGAAAAAAATAAGTTCTAAAAGGTTGATCATCAGGGAGGACAGAAACAGAATGGGGAAGATGGGCTGAAATGAGAAACATACCCTGTTTGTACTGTGCTTTGGAAAGGCCAACTGTTATATTGACACATTGATATATCAAAATGAGCACTAGAAAAACAGGAAAGAGCCAGCAGTATGGAATGGGGGGAAGGGGGAAGGCATGAACTATTTATATTTACTACCTGAACCCAAACGCCAACGTGCAATCTCTTTGGTGAGATGTAACATCATGCCATCTTCTCTGAAATCTGGTAGGGAGATGAGAATGCCACACCATGAAAGCCTTTGCGTTTGTAAAATGAGTTGTGAAGAATCAGTTCATCACATCCTACACTATTGTCTTTTATATAATGCAACTAAGGGGAAGTTCCTGGCACCTTGGTTGACTGATAACAGCACATTCACAGACCAACAGAAAAACCTCTTCCTTCTGGACAATGGCTCAAGAGAAGTCTTAGAGTTGACTGCCAGGTTCCTCTGTATTGTAATTGCAAGGTGTTCTTAATGTAACTTTTGAAACATTGTATTTAGTTTTTCATTTATCATTTTAGAGGGTTTTTTAAAATATAGATCCCTATTTTGTTATATACTCTTTTATAAATTTGTATTTTTAACATATGTATTTTTGTTGTTGTCTGAATGCCATTAAAGGTTTCAATTCAGTGCGATTATGACATTCTATTTACTCAGATTTTGCAGTTAAATGTGGGAATCCTCTTTCTGCTCAGGTTGCCTATTCAATTGAACCCAGTCTATGAAACTTATCACTAGGTGGGAGAGGCTCAGCTTTATCTTGACCATTTTCCCCCCTCAGTGTCTGCAGACACCAAACACCAGGGAAAGGATGGTGAGGAAAACTGAGGTGAAGAACATTCTGCCTTTAATATGGTTTAATAAGTGTCACTGCAGTACTTCTTATAGAAGCCAGCTGCCCTCATTAGAAGGGTTATGCATTTTGACAGTTATGAGGCTGACATGGGTCACCTGCTGACTCCAAAAATCCTGCAGTCAAGGAACTGTGTGTAAACATCTCTATAAACTCTGTCTTGGTTCAACCAGGGTAGACACAATTTTCAGAATTGGTGTGAAATGCTGCTCTCAAATTGTATGTATTATAAAGCAGTAATTTCTTCTGTTCTCTTCTTTTTTGTACTATATCTGCCTCTGTTAGTAAGCATCTCAGGATAAATGGCCTACCAAATCTAAAACAAAAATGGTTAATGCAGATCACATTGCTGCATACTTTCACTGAGGCAAGCAAAGAAATTGACACTGAACATGTTTGTTTAAGTACAATTTAAAATGGTGAACTTTTTTTCTTTGTTAAACAACTCTGGGCTTGTAGGGAGAACTAAGGCTTCACTCTGTGTCGTAAAAGAAAAGCACTCTGCATATGCTCAGAAAGATATTATTATATGTTATATAATAGGTTTACCCTGGATTGACTGCCTGATTCTTGGTTAGTTGCATCATTGAACTTTGATGCTTTTTAGGGTGCTTCGCAATCTTCCTTAGAGCACATAACCTGTGCCATTCCTGCCACCTGTTGGAACTTTATTAACCACTAATGGATTAGGCCTATTTAGAGAATAGAGTTCTTCCTGGGCAAGCTGAAGCAGGCCGAAAGATACTTTTTCTGTGCTAGAAGATTATCAATGACTCTCTTGAGCAAGGAGTCTTTCCGGGTGGGTTGAAGGAGGCAGTGGTCCACCCACTCTTGAAAAGACCATTGCTAGATCCTGGAGACCCGTTACTGACCCGTTTCGAATCTTTCGTTTCTGGGGAAGGTAATTGAGAGAGTGGTGTTGGAGCAGCTTCAGGGTTTCCTGGATGACACATCGGCTTTTGATCCCTTCCAGTCCGGCTTCTGTGCTGGGCATGGGATGGAGACTGCTCTCGTCGCTGTCACAGATACGCTCCGCATACAACTCAACCGAGGTGGATTGGCGCTGCTGGTGTTATTAGATCTCACCACAGTGTTTGATGTGGTTGACCACGATCTTTTGACCCACCGCCTGGCCACCTCCGAGGTTCGGGGTGTTGTCCTTCAGTGGATTGTCTCGTTCCTCCGAGGTTGGAGTCAGCAAGTGTGGTGTGGGGATCAAGCTTCCCGGAAGTGCCCACTTCATTGCAGTGTACCTCAGGGGGTGCTGTTATCCCCACTATTATTTAACATCCATATGCGACCCCTTGCTCAGTTGGTACGGAGCTTTGGGCTGATCTGTCACCAGTATGCTGATGACACTCAGCTCATTCTGTTGATGGAGGGGGGAGCAGCTGCTGCCTCTGCGGCTCTACAGCATTGTTTGGAGGCATCACTGGTTGGTTGAAGCAGAGCAGGTTAAAGCTTAATCCATCGAAGACGAAGATCCTTTGGCTTGGTTGGGGGGGGAGGTTGGGAACTTCCAGCCACCAGAGTGGGAGGGGGTCTCATTGGCACCAACCTCCTCCTTCTGCAGTCTGGGGTCCACCTGGATTCATCTTTTTCAATGGAGACCCAGGTGGCCCATATACCTCGGACTGCTTTTTTCCATCTTCGTCAGGCCCGACGGTTGGCTCCCTTCCTCTCCCATGCAGATTTAGCCATTGTGATCCATGCAACGGTCACCTCCAGGCTAGACTATATAACTCACTTTATGCGGGCCTTCCCTTGCATCTGATCCAGAAGTTAAAACTGGTCCAACATGTGGCGGCTCGCCTGCTTACAGGGGGCGCCTTTCGAGATCACATTCAGCCTGTGCTGCACTGCCTGCATTGGCTCCCAGTTGAATTCTGAATCATCTTCAAGGTGTGGGTGTTGACCTTCAAGGCCTTACATGGCCTGGGATCTCGTACCTTCAGGACCGCATTACCCCATATGTCCCTACTCGGCCTCTGCGTTCAGCAGAGGCAAATCTACTGGAAGTCCCTGGCCCCTTGATGATGCAACTGGTTCCACTCAGGCCAGGGCCTTTACGGCTCTGGCCCCGGCCTGGTGGAACACTCTCCCTCCAGCTGTCCGGGCCCTGCGGGATCTCGGTGATTTCCGCAGGGCCTGTAAGACTGAGTTGTTCCACTGGGCCTTTGGAGAGACCAGTCCCTGAATTGTGCCCCCTCTGTTCTCCTGTGAGGGTCCCAAAGACCCTCACCATGCCCCCCCTTCCCTCTTCCCTCGTTAGGAGGATTTTTAAGTAAGGGTTTTGCGGGACACCAATTTCATGTAGCAATTGCTGTTTTGAATTAAATTAATATTTTAGAGTTTATGGGGCTGGGTTCTTAATGTTAGGTATTTATTGGTTGTTATTTACGCACCCCTCTTGTTATTGTATTTTATGTTGATGTTGTACACTGCCCTGAGCCCTCCAGGGATGGGGCGGTACACCAAATTGAATTAATCATCATCATCATCATCATCATTATCATCATCATCATCATCATCATCATCATCATCATCATCATCTGAGAAGTACTCAAATCCCAGTGGTAATCGGCACGCTGGGCGCCATCCTGAAAACACTAGGGCAGCACTTGAAACATCTTCGAATTGACAAAATTAACATCTGTCAAATTCAGAAGGCAGCCCTGCTGGGATCCGCACGAATACTGCGCCGATATATTACAAGTTCCTAGGCTTCGGGGTGAGGCTCGAATTGTAATGAAGGCCAACAACCAGCTAAAGATCTGGCAGATGTGAAATCTACAACAACAACAACAATAATAATAATAAAGTCTGAGAAGTACTCAAAAATTCTTACTCACCTCGGCTTCTGGCCATTTGACAATCAAACTGGCTGTTGGACTTTGTTCTGCAAATTCAGCTCTGTCCAGCTGTTGCACCAGACTCTTCCTGACAACCTGACAATCCCTGTGAGAATTATTTGAGAACATTACAGAAAGTCTGCAAACATAATTCTTACAGACCTTGCTGAGAATGGCTAGAGGAGTCCAAAATCCAAAAATGAAATAATTTTTTTAAGAGCTATCACAAATATAAAAATAATCAGTAAAGATATAGCCTTGGATCCTAATTATATTTACTGCTTGTGGAAGGCACTTCTACAAGAGAAGGGAGGAGTGATTTTGACATATTCTCCCCATCCACTGCTAATGCCTACTACATCACTTACCAGCACTTACTTCAACCCAAGGTAAGGACTTTGAGAACATGGCAGCCCGCTTGAGTGGGGAGAAGGTGGAATGTTCTCTTTTATAAGTGCTGGTGTTCTTGCACAGCCTAGAATCTAAGTGATAACAACTGCCTTATTGGATCAATCCAGAGATTCCTCTAGTCCAACATAGTAGACCAAATCCAAACATTTTTCTTTTAATGCATTCTTGTGCAAAGTGTAAAGCAAAGGGAGGGCACATTATGCATCAGAAAAAGATGGTTGACAAGAAGGGAAGTTTATGGAAACTCCATTTTGGGGCTCTGGTCACACTGGGAGCTGGGAATGGAGCATGGTTTCCTTTACGATGATGCCTGGGTTGGGACTGTATGGTATAAGAATGTCCCAAAAGTAATCCTTGGGAGCTTTGGGGGGCACTTGGCAGCTCTTTGTAAGAGCATCTTTAAATACAACACACTGTTCCCTATAGTGGCCCATGAGATGCCTCAGGGAGGTTAACATCTGCCACATCAGTCACTAGCATTGTTATAGAGAGGGGAAATTATTTTTCCAAAATTATCTGGCCCGGTGATGACCAAGTATCACTCTAAGAGGGAAACAGGCTGCTAAATTTGCAGAAATGTATGTGCTCACTCAGTTTCTTCCTTTTTTCCTCTTGTTTTTCCCAAAATTATCTTGTTTATATATAGCCACTGATTCATCTTATTCTCTGCCTTTTTCTCTTGTCTCTTTTAAAAGATGGATGTCTCTTTCATTTCTCTTTGATTTCTGTTTGTAGTGAAATCAATACAACCGTCTATAACTCCAGCCCTCGAAGTTGATTTATGTTATATACTACAGGGTAGTGCTCTAGGAAGGTTTGAGAAGACAGTGCCTCCCTCTGAGCATTTTCAGAGTGAAATTTGGAAGTATTTTACTTCCTGTTCCTTCTCTCTTGGAATTTCTCTTTGATAAAAATAGATTAGAAACCCCCTTCAAATTTCTAAAAAGAGAAGAAGTGGGAAATGAAACAGATCATTGATCAGGGAGAAATTGGGTAAAGAGGGATTAAGAGAATTGCTCTTAATAATGCTATCATTGTCACCAGCATCTGATATACGGCGTTATAATGCCTCTGCAAGTTATAGTTACATGCAAGAGACAGATTTGGAGTTTGTCTCTAAGCTAATGGAATCAATTACAACTTGTACTAGTGAATTCCATAAGTTAACTGTGAAGAGGGATGTGAACCTGACTGCACATTTAAAAAAAAATGAGCCATACAACATTAATCTGTTCCTGCATGAGGTAGACATTGCAGGGAAAAAATTCTCTCTTTCCCTTCATAGCCGAGAGAAATCACTGTTTTGCCAGCGAAACAGTAATTAAATGAGTAGGTGACATTGGCTGTGCTTCAACCAGAAGATTAAACTTAAAATTTCTAATTTAGCCCCAGGCCTACACAGTTTGGTAGAAATTAGAGGAAAGAGCCTTTTAACTAGTTCTGAAAGATGCACAGTGTTTTCTGAAGAGAACTCTGAAAGTAGGATAATGAGCTCTCCGAAGCTGAATTGGTACTTTTAAAATGTCTACAAAAACTTTCTAGTTATGAAAATTTCTCAGACAACTCTGACATTAAAGAAGTATAAAACTTTTGTTTTAGACTAGAAGATTTATTCAAAACCAGCCACCACAATGGTGCAAATAACGGTTTTGCTTCCAGATGTGCAGACGCTTTTCTGGTGAATAATCACAGGACACATCTTTGGAATTAAACGGGCCACAGCCCTCTTTATTGTTTGATTCCTGCCTCTTTTTTGGATGTATGCATATATTGCAAATCAGCATGCAAATCCCAAACTTGCATCTTGTGATACACAAAAAGATATAGATCTTGAGACATGGATCTTGCTTCTTGCCCTCTCACAGCAATCTTACTCCTCTCTCCAGATTTTCCCATGGTGCATGCTGGTCATACACATAAAGTTGCCTTTTACTGAATCCATTGATGTTCTTAGTTAGAATTGACAGATCCCTCTTGGCCACCAGTGGGGAATGTGGGATAGGATTACCAGATCCAAGTTGAAAAACTCCTAGGCTCATTCCGCACATGCAGAATAATGCACTTTCAAACTGCTTTCAGTGCTCTTTGAAGCTGTGCGGAATGGCAAAATCCACTTGCAAACAGTTGTGAAAGTGGTTTGAAAATGCATTATTTTGCGTGTGCGGAAGGTGCCCTAGAAATTCGGGAATGGAGCCTGGGGAGACGACCTCAGTAGAGTGTAATGCCATACAATCACCTTCTAAAGCATCCATGTTCTCCAGGAGAACTGATCTCTGTAGTGTGGAGATGAGCTGTAGTTCCAGGGATTTCCCAGGTCCCACCTGGAGGTTGGCATCCCTACCCTTGATTTGTCAAGGTCAGTATTATCAGCTCTCTCAGGATCTCAGGCAGAGTCTTTCACGTCCCCTATCATCTGAACTTTTTCGCTGGAGATGCTGGGATTTAACCTGGGACTGTCTGCATGCAAGGCATTGCCCTGCCACTGAGCCACAGTTTGTCTTTGATTTCAATAGGAAAAACTCAATTCCTCATTTTTCACAAGTTCCTTTGCTGCAGTTAACCAGCATCTGCTGTTTATCTTTAGGGTTCAGGGTTTTTTGTTTGTTTGTTTTTACATTGGCTGAAATCCTAAACATTCATTGACTTAGGATTAAGTAGCATTGATTTTCATGAGATTTAATTACATAGGAATAAGTTTGGAAGACAGGTCATTTGAAAGAGACATATGGAGTTGTGGGCAGTCTGGCCTCTGCGGTACGCTGATGCTGTGTACACAGATGGCAGAATGCTTTCTCATTCTTATAGAAATTTAAAAGTTAGAAAGGGTTAAGGATCAACAATGAATTACCGTATGGAACACATTTCCAGAGGAAGCTTGGAAAAAAGGACAAGTGATGGGAAGTAAAGCTATGTCATGTACTCACTTGCCTACCAATCCTCTACATGATGGATGACTCAATGCATATGCCACTCGTACAAAACAGAATATGTTGCAAGCACTTAGTGTGTACAGCCATATGGATGTAGGTCTAATATACCCCTGTTTTCCCATTAATACACAAGATGGGGGAATCATATAAATTGGACCTATACATGTACAGGGGTATACACAAATCTCCCAAATCTCATGGTATGCATACGTCAAAGGCTTATATCTTTCAACATGAAAAGGGAATCTGATAAGAAGAACCAATGGCATCCATGGCATCCCAGAAAGAAATGTGTGAAATATTGTGAGGATTTTTTTTCCCAAGAAGATAACAATGACTTTAATATCCAGGTAGGTCAGATAAAGATGGATTTTGAATAGATATTTTATTAGATGTTACAATTTATTTCTAGGTGGCTGGTTCTGCAATGCATTTCTGTATGTAAGAACATAAGAACATAAGAACTAGCCTGCTGGATCAGACCAGAGTCCATCTAGTCCAGCATTCTGCTACTCGCAGTGGCCCACCAGGTGCCTTTGGGAGCTCACATGCAGGATGTGAAAGCAATGGCCTTCTGCTGCTGCTGCTGCTCCTGAGCACCTGGTCTGCTAAGGCCTTTGCAATCTGAGATCAAGGAGGATCAAGATTGGTAGCCATAAATTGACTTCTCCTCCATAAATCTGTCCAAGCCCTTTTTAAAGCTATCCAGGTTAGTGGCCATCACCACCTCCTGTGGCAGCATATTCCAAACACCAATCACACGTTGCGTGAAGAAGTGTTTCCTTTTATTAGTCCTAATTCTTCCCCCCAGCATTTTCAATGAATGCCCCCTGGTTCTAGTATTGTGAGAAAGAGAGAAAAATTTCTCTCTGTCAACATTTTCTACCCTATGCATAATTTTATAGACTTCAATCATATCCCCCCTCAGACGTCTCCTCCCAAACTAAAGAGTCCCAAACGCTGTAGCCTCTCCTCATAAGGAAGGTGCTCCAATCCTTCAATCATCCTCGTTGCCCTTCTCTGCACTTTTTCTATCTCTTCGATATCCTTTTTGAGATGTGGTGACCAGAACTGCTTTATATAAGGGCATGACAATCCTTGCAGTTTTATTATCAACTCCTTTCCTAATTATCCCCAGCATAGAGTTTGCCTTTTTCACAGCTGCCATGCATTGAGTTGACATTCCCATGGAACTATCAACTAAGACGCCCAAATCCCTTTCCTGGTCTGTGACTGATAGCACTGACCCCTGTAGCGTGTATGTGATGTTTGGATTTTTTGCCCCTATGTGCATCACTTTACATTTAGCTACATTGAACGGCATTTGCCATTTCTTAGCCCACTCACCTAATTTATCAAGGTCCACTTGGAGCTCTTCGCAATCCTTTGTGGTTCTTACCACCCTACATAATTTGGTATCATCTGCAAACTTGGCCACCACACTACCCACCCCTACTTCCAGGTCATTTATGAATAAGTTAAAGAGCACTGGTCCCAAAACGGATCCTTGGGGGACACCACTCCTTACATCTCTCCATTGTGAGAACTTTCCATTTATACCCACCCTTTGTTTCCTGTTCCTCAACCAGTTTTTAATCCATAGGAGGACTTCCCCTCTTATTCCTTCATTGCTCAGTTTTATCAACAGTTTCTGGTGAGGAACTTTGTCAAAAGCCTTTTGGAAATCCAAGTAGACAATGTCCACTGGTTCCCCCTTATCCACATGTCTGTTTACACCCTCAAAAAACTCTAGTAAGTTTGTAAGACAGGACTTGCCTCTACAAAAGCCATGCTGACTCTTCCTCAGCAGGTCTTGCTTTTCTACATGTTTAATAATTTTATCTTTAATGATAGATTCTACTAATTTACCAGGAACAGATGTCAAACTGACTGGCCTGTAATTACCTGGGTCCCCCCTAGACCCTTTCTTAAAGATTGGTGTGACATTGGCCATCTTCCAGTCTTCAGGGATGGAGCCTGATTTCAGGGATAAGTTGCATATTAATGTGAGAACATCAGCAATTTCATGCTTGAGCTCTTTAAGAACTCTTGGATGAATGCAATCTGGGCCAGGGGATTTGGTAGCATTTAGTTTATCAATGGCTGCCAGAACTTCTTCCTTGTCTACCACTATCTTCGCTAGTTCCTCGGATTCACCTCCTAAGAAGCTTGGTTCAGGTGCAGGAATTTTCCTCACCTCCTCTTGGGTGAAGACAGATGCAAAGAATTCATTCAGCTTCTCTGCAATCTCCCTGTCATCTTTTAGCACACCTTTTGTTCCTTCATCATCTAACGGGCCTACCGCTTCCCTAGCTGGCTTCCTGCTTTTGATGTACTTGAAGAACTGTTTGTTGCTAGTCTTGATGTTCGCAGCCATGCATTCCTCATAATCCTTTTTTGCCTCCCTTACAGCTAACTTGCTTCTCTTTTGCCACCATTTGTGTTCTCTCTGGTATTCTTCATCAGTTAAGTTGGACTTCCATTTTCTAAAAGACATCTTTTTTTTTCCTAATAATTTCCTCAACCTCCCTTGTTAACCATGGTGGCTTTCTTTTGGACTGTGCGCTGCCTTTCCTAACCTGCGGAACACATTCCAGCTGAGCTTTTAAGACTGTGTTTTTAAATAACCTCCAAGCACCTTGGACATTTTTGACTCTCTTGATTTTCCCTTTCAGCTTCCTGCGCACTATCCCCCTCATCTTTGAGAAATTTCCCTTTCTGAAGGCGAATGTAACTACATTAGTAGTTGTCACTTGTTTGCATGCAGAGATACTGAATCTGACAGCATTGTGGTCGCTATTCCCTATCGGCTCAACAACACTGACTTCCTGCACCAGGTCCTGGGTCCCTCATAGAATTAGATCTAGGATCACCTCTCCCCGGTTGGTTCTACAACCATCTGCTCTAAGCCACAGTCAATTAGCATATCCAGGAATGTTCTCTCCTTACTATGACCTGAACATGCATTTTTCCAGTGTATGTGGGGATAGTTAAAATCGCCCATTACCACGACATTTTTGCTTTTGTTGGCCTCTCTAATTTCTTTTCCATCTCAGAATCCTCTTGTGCACTTTGGTCAGGGGGACGATAATATATTCCTACTGTTAAACTATGCTTCACCCCTGGTATTGATATCCACAGTGCTTCTGTAGAGGAATCAGCTCCCCCTGCATTGTCTATTTTATGTGACACTATGCTCTCTTTGATGTAGAGGGCCACCTATCCTTCCTGTAGAGCCTGTAACCTGGGATAACAGCATCCCACTGGTTCTCCTCATTCCACCATGTCTCTGTGATGCCCACTATATCAATGTCCTCCTTCAAAACTCTGTACTCCATTTTAGGTCGAATGCTTCTACTATTAGCATAGAGGTCGAATGCTTCTACTATTAGCATAGAGAGACTTGTATACTCTGTCTCTGTCCCTAACCTGGGATTTATGTGTTTTGCCCTCTAGCCTTTTGTAGACACTATCACTTATCACATTGCTATGCTCCTCGCTTGTATGTGGTTGATTTAGAAAAACCTCCCTCTCTGTCTGCATCCCCATGGACTCTGTATTCCGAACCGAAGTCACCTCAGCTCCTGTCGGCTTTCCCCCAAGGATCAGTTTAAAAGCTGTTCTGCCACCTTTTTAACGTTGAGAGCCAGCAGCCTGGTTCCTCTTTGGTTAAGATGAAGCCCGTCCCTTTTGTACAGGCCTGCCTTATCCCAAAAGGTTCCCCAGTTCCTGACAAAACTGAAACCCTCTGCCTTACACCACCTTCTCATCCACGCATTGAGACCCTGTATCTCCGCTTGCCTAGCTAAGCCCTGCGGCGGTGGAACAGGTAGCATTTTGGAGAATGCCACCTTGGGGGTCCTGGATTTTAACCTTTTTCCTAGCAGCCTAAATTTAGCTTCCAGAACCTCTCGGCTAAATTTCCCAATGTCATTGGTACCAATGTGGACCACAACTGCTGACTCCACCCCAGCACTGTCTAACAGCCTATCTAGACGAAGCGTGACATCCGCAACCTTCGCACCAGGCAGGCAAGTCACCATGCGGTCATCACACCTCTCACAAACCCAACTCTCTATATTCCTAATGATCAAATCACCCACTACAAGGAGCCCCCCACCTCCCCGAGGGGTATCCTCAGTGCGAGAGGATATCTGACCACCAGCTAAGGAAGGGGTCCCATCTAAGGGAGCATCTTCCACCACCTCAGACTGGCACCCTCCATCACCCAGACTCTCATTCTCCATGACATCTGAAGAGATGTCACCTTGGGAGTGGGACCCGGCTGCTAGGTCCCTGAAAGCCTCGTTTGTTGCCCTCTCTGGCTCTCTCAGCTTCGCCAGGTCTGCCACCTTGGCTTCAAGAGAACTCACACGTTCCTTGAGTGCCAGGAGCTCATTGCAGCGAGGGCACACCCATGACTTCTGCCCTAGTGGCAGATAGTCATACATGTGACACTCAGTGCAAAACACTGGAAAGCCCCCATCCCCCTGCTGGCTTCCTGCCTTCATATCTAATTTTGTTTAGATATTCAAATATTGATTTTAATTAGTGCCTCCCTGTTAAGGTTTCTATACCTTCTACTATCCCTTAAAATATGTTCTTATTTAGTAAAACACCTGGCGCGCTGTTAGGCGCGCGCTGCTGGTTCCAGAGACTAACTGAAAAGATTTAAAAATGTGAGAAGCCCCACCCCTTCAGCACTAACTGAAAAGATTTACAAATGTGAGAAGCCCCACCCCTTCAGCAGCCTCTCCCAATCAGCAGCCCTAGGACAAGGAGAAAAAAAGAGAAACCCCCTGTTTAAAATACACTGTTTAAAAGATGTGGCTTTGAGAAAAGCCCTCTGTAAAGAAAAATCAGAGCTCCTCAGCCCTTTCTGGCCCACTTCTCAGCCCTTTCTGGCAAAACAGGCATGAAAGAAGGACAAAACAGGACAAAACATGAAAGAATCAAAGAAGGACAAAACATGAGGGACAAAGAAGGACATGAAGGACAAAAAGAAGGACATGAAGGACAAAACATGAAGGACAAAGAAGAAGGACAAAACATGAAAGAATGTACAAAACAGGCATGAAAGAAGGACCAATGCTTTGCTAACAGCCTGTTTCCCCCAAGCTCCGGTGCTTCCTCTGCAAAGCTTAACATCAGTTGGTAAACATCACTAAGATAGTGACAAATGCAACAGGTAAGAAAAAAGGTATCTGAAACCCCTTGGTCTGCGTCACATTCATGGGTAGCTGAGCAACACATTGCTTGTGGTGACAAATTGACAAACCTTTGATGAATGTGCTTGTTATTGAGCATCTCACTATTTAAAAATTAATCTGTAAAAGGTCCAAAATTAAACATATGCTCATTTCCATCAGAGACTTTGGTTGAAGAGGGATAAGGATGCTCTCCCTTTCCATCTGTGTCTTTTTATAGTAATCAGCCACTGTAATAGATTTCCTTTCTGGCATCATTTGCAACTGGTCCCTGAGGCAAGTGGTAAACATTAATATATTTGTACCAAATACCTCACCACAGTATTATGGCGAGACAGCCGTTCAAATGCCAAGTGTGTTATGTAGATGTTACAGAAAACAACCAAAATAAGGAATTGTTAATAAGGAAGATATCATTTCCTCCTGATAACGAAGGAAAATAGACACTAAGAAAATAAACTAGGAAAGGAAACAAGACACAGCAGAAAACTAATTAGCAAAAAGTTGGGTAGCTGAGTGGAAATTGATTTAAATGCTATTGTAACTTGGGGTTCTCTCATGGGGGCCATATCTCAAACTTATTCAGAATACACAAAAATGTATCCTAGTACTTGCAGATTTTCAAGCTTTCCTATCCTGTATGAGGCACCAAAGAGCTGAGGAGTTAGCTGTTTCAATACTGAATGTTAACCCAGGATGTAGATCTTATATTTGTAGAATGAAAGTTTCTGTATGTGTTCATTCCTTTTAAAATAATTCCCCTTGCTCCAACTTGAAAGTCCATGATTGTTGTTGCATTGTACATGACTGCCTTTTTTAAATAACTGACAGCTGTTTGATTATTCCACTGTCCCTGTACCCCAAAATGGGCACTCAAGACATCATGTCATCAGCTTATTGAGAGTTTTATGAAAGCATTATTGTTCACTGTGAGCTATGTTATGGGTACAAGGAAGATGGAAAGGTATAGCGCAAACTCATAAAATCTTGGAAGATAAGCAAGGTTAGTACTTGGATGGGGAACCCCCAAGAAAGACTCTGCAGAGGAAGAAACTGGCAAACCAACTCTGCTTTTCACTTGGTGGGATCATTGTGAGTTGGTTTCGAGTACACAGCAAATATATACATGTATTGAGAGCAGTCCACCTGGCTGGACAGTGTTTCTGGGGGCATCACCCCAGCTCCAAACTCAGGTAGCATTGTTTATGGCTTTGTACAGGCTAGCTGGAACAGAAAAATATGCCAAAAAGATTTGAAGTCTTATCTTCATTTCCCAAGCGCCATAAACCAACCAAAGGCCATTTCCGCATGGCCACACTGGGGGGGGTGCATCGGTGTATACAACGCCGATGCATCCCCTGAGACCGTTCGCCCGAATGGTCCCGGTAGGGGCGGGGAAGACGGTGCAGCACCGCACTGTCGCCCGAATGCCTTACCGTCCCTCCGACCTTCTGGCGCGTCAGCCAGGGGACACGCCCCCTGCCCTGCACAACACCTCTGGAGTCACAGGGCAGGGGGGCGTGTCTTCAGGCCTGGACAATGCGCCGGAAGGTCGGAAGGAAGGTAAGGCATTCAGGAAAGGGGGGATGGCGCCTTCCAGCCGCTGCCATTTGCACGGCAGTGGTTTGAAGCCGCTGTTTCTGAAATACCTTGCCCAGGGAGTGAGGTTCAGAAACAGCGGCTTCGCGCCGCTCAAGGGTTGCGAGGCCACCGCTGCTGCGATGTGGCGGCAGCGGCGGCCGTGCAAACCTCTCCCCAGGGATGCTGTTTTTAGCGTCCCTGTGTCACTGTATTCCGCTCATGCGGAAACAGCCAAAGATTTGGCTGATGCAGCCGAGCACCAATTGAGTCTGTCCCACAAACACAGCAATGGCCATCTTCTTTGAGACAACCCACTTTCTTCCTCAAATGTCACAGGGTGCCCTCCTATACTGTAGGTGTCTGTACTACAGACACAGACAATAACACCCTCTAAGGCCCCTTCTGCATATGCAGAATAATGCACTTTCAATCCACTTTCAATGCACTTTGCAGCTGGATTTTACTGTGCGAAATAGCAAAATTCACTTGCAAACAATTGTGAAAGTATATGAGCACTGAACAGTGAAAATTAATCAAATATCTAACTTACAAGCACTGGTTCTAAATCCAGTTTTAACAAGCAAAACAGAGTCCAACAGAGTTTTAAAGTTTAAAACAGGGGCTCTGGCCAGTATGGACCACCCATAATCAAGAGGCAACCCAAAGTTAAACATAAATCAGACTTTGGAAGAAAGATATAGTCTTTTTTGCTTGAATAGGTGAGGTATACATTGAATAAAATAATTATTAGTATTATGCCCAATGATCTGAACTGGCATGATACTAGTTGTTCAATCAAATGTATATCAAATGATATAACTTCACCAATCAATTGTGTTGCTACCCAGGTGATCCATTCAATCAAGTGAGCTGCCATAATGAAACCACTTATTCTGCCTGTGTATCGTGCCCCTGGACTGTTCAATAATGAGTCTCCGTGTTCAAACGATTTCCTTTATTGCAAACAACATCAGGATAAGGCATTTAGACTTCCATTAACAGAACTGAGAATTAGGTGCCTATACAGGATCCTTGGTCCTTCCACTAATAAGAAGGATTAGTTTGGCTAAACTCTTTTCCGGGCTCTTCAGCCTTCATATTGCTAGGCCTAATGGTCTGACTGGCATCTCTGTGAACTTCTCATTTTCCTTATCTCACTCTTTGAAGCTGCAGTCAGTGTGACCTTTGGTTCTTAGGAAAAAAAGCTTCCATGATTTTTACTAGGCCACAGCTAGAACTAATCGTTTCTGAATAAACAAGGGATTGGTAAACAAACCAGTTTCTTGACAGGCACAGTGTGTTGCCATCCCCAATTAGCCTGCTGGCCATTGCCTGAGTCTCAGAAGTGGCCAGCAATGTACTGTTTGGGTTGCCAGCCTCCAGTTAGTGGTGATCTTTCACTATAACAACTGATCTTCAGGTGACAGAGATCAGTTTACCTGGAAGAAAATGGCCACTTTAGAAGGTAGATTCCCGGCCATCCCCAAAATCTCTAGGTATTTTCCAACCTGGAGGTGGCAACTCTATCTGCCGTGCCTGTCAGACAGGAGCTACCCATCTTTGGTTGAGCAATTTCAGTGAAAACCAAGCAGGAATTTTGATAAGTCTGCAAACAAAATTCAGGAGTGGTGGTGGTGGTGGTGCATGTGGCAGGTGCTTGGCATATCTCTGTCTTCCTTCTTCAGATCCAAAATGTGAAACAAGATTGTTTAAGGGGGCATTTTTATAAAAGGATTAGAAATGTGATCCAATGGAACAATCTGGGAGGGCATTTTTATAAGGAAGTAGGATATTAGTCTGTTTATTGTATGTATCATCTTGTACATATCTTTTACTGTGCTTCCTTTGTAACCCATTTTCTATGTTGATTAGGGTATGTCATACTTTGCTTTCATTCTTTGGTCCATTCTTTGGTTTCAAATTCTGTAATCCTAGTCATAGTGCATTGTTTATTGCCTCTCTCTTGCTGCCTGAGCTGTTAGTTGTATTTTGTAATTCACCTTGACAAAACAATCATATTTTGAGCTTTACTACAATATCCTGGAAACGTGCAAGGCAGAAATTAAAAGAAGTCATTACATCACACTGCAATCACTCCATCAATGTAAATGGATACATAAACATACAGTTTGGTCCCATTTTTATGGCTTGTTTAGATTCATAAAGCTGCTTTGCATGTTGATGAGGACTAGTGTGAGTAATGAGAAGAGTGAACAGACAGGATTGTCTGTGTAAAGTCTTTGATTAGCAAACTTGCCCAGGGCCAAGGGAAGGGTATGCTATGTCCGCTATGGCCCAAAGCAAGAACTTTGGATGGCACAATGTTTTCACAGAAGGCAAGAACTAGTATGGGTTCTGATTATTCCATACATGCATGATACACCTGGGAAAGAGCAGTATTGGTGCTTTAAGCTATTGCCACCCCTTACTTTGCAGGATTTATGTAGAAGTGCCTAAAAATGTGTCTGTATGATTATTTAGAATTACACTGATTACCTCAAAAGTGTGAATAATCTCATTTGCTCCCAGTGAGCAAAAATAAACCACATAGTATTTCCACTGGCTAGAGTCCTCAATGGTCTCTCTGCTGGTTACTTAAGGTGCATTTCCTTGTTGGAGGGAGAAGGGAGGCATGTTTCCGACTTCACAGCTTAACCAATTCTTGCAATATTATTGATTTTTACAAATTTCAACATGTGAAATGCCACAATTTTTTCCACTTAAATCCTCCTCCCTCTCCTCCTTTATTATTATTATTTGCCATTAGAAATACTAGGATTTCTCCTCCCTTGAGTGCAATTTCCTTATCTAGCTTTTAAAGCAGGAATGGTTACTTTCTCCTCATTCCCCTTCGACATCTACCTCAATCCATCCATCATCATTCTCAAGAGTCACTGAAAGACTTGTCTTTTTGCTCCGATCCTCTTTTCATTGTGATGTCTACCCACTTGTGTGTCATCTCTCTCCTGAGATAGTAAGTGACTGTCTTGATTCAATGATTCAGTTGAAGTCATGGCCTATATAAAGCAAAATGTAGCTACACAATAGGACAAACTGGCCATGGAAGCAGTGGATTAAGTGCAGACAGGTTTTTCCCCACTTCTCCTAATAACTGGCTTACAACAGCCTGTATCCTAGTAGAATTTTATGCAAAGAGATCCCCAGATTGGACTATACAATACCACCTTCCCTTCTGAGCTACATGCCTAGTTTAAACTTTTAAACACATCCACAGCATGTGACTCATATACTTGAAGGCAGAAGCATATCTAGGGAAATCTGAGATTTGTACCCTTCACCTCCCCCCCCCCCCGTATGGGTGGCCACCTTCCCCCACCATGACCAAACAACTTTTTGCACCGGGTTGTGATTTTCCACCCCCACATGACTAAATGGCAGCAGACTGGGGGCATTTGACCCCATATTGCCCCCTGGGTGGTATGCCTCTACTTGAATGAGCCTCTCTGCTTATTCTTGTATTCATCTCTGCTTATAAGCCTCTCTGCTCATTCTTGTATTCATCTGAGTGGTAGCTCTGATCTGTAGCACTTCTCTGTGCTTCCTCTCCCTTACCATAGGGGCATCTATGACTGCTGAGGAGATAACCAATGACTTGCGAGAATCCTGCTGCTATATTGTCCTGTTTGTAATAATTTTAAAATGTAAGCTGCTTTGTCAGAAAGACACAGCAGAGTGAAATAGGATAACAGCAGTCCCCATGACTCTTGATTTTGCCCTTCTCATTAGGATGAAAATGATCGATGACAGAAAGAAGATGGATTAGGAAAAATTATGTATTGGATATTACAGCCCCTTCCTGATTCTCTCCTGTCAGAGTTCCTTCTGTTTTGTGGGCGGGAACACCTAGGAAGAGCAAGAAGATGCATGGAGGGCAGAACATGCAGCAGAGTTCTTCACAGAAACTCTGAAGGGAAAATAAAAATCACACATGGTTTTGAAAACCATGGGGCCATGACTATCAGAGGTGGGGTTAGTGTGAAAAAAGCCTAATGAGCTTGCAAGAAATCAGCCATGGGGGAATGAACCCTGAATGCATAATGGGCCTGGGCCTCCCAGATACTTCTCCTAGTCCCCCCTACCACTTCTTTTCACCAGCAAAAAATCAGCTTGACTCCAACCTAGAGAGGGTTTTCTGCAAACAGTCAGAGGCCGTTTCCGCACGGGCAGAAAATGACGGCCTGGAGACGGTAAAAACACCGTCTCCAGGCTGCCATTCGCACGAGGGGCACAGCTGCAGCGCAGCTGCGCCGCCCTCGCGCCGCCTGCCCGGCCTGGAGCTGGCGTTTCCCCAGAGCGCTTCCTAGCACTCTTTTTGGAGAAATGCCGCAGTGAAGCCGCTGCCGAGCGAACGGCAGCGGCTTCACTCCAACTCCCCCACCCGGCACTCACCTTGTCCCTGGGCCTCCAGCGCGTCGCCGAGGCTGGGGACACGCCCCCCTGCCCTGCGCCGCTTGAGCAGGCACACAGGGCCAGGGGGGCGTGTCCCCAGGCCTCCGCGACGCGCCGGAGGCCCAGGGACAAGCCGGGTCATGCGGGCGTCGGCGCTCCGTGGTGCCGGCTGCCCGCCTCTTCCCGGGACCGTCCATGCGGACGGTCCCAGCGTCTTCAGGTCGGCGCGAGAAGCGCCGACCCAGCCGTTTCCGCTGCCATGCGGAAACGGCCAGAGAGTGGAACAGACTCTATTTTTGTCTGGAAGTCATACCACTACAAATGAGGTTGAAGAGCTTTAGTGACATGCCCCAACTAATTTAAGAATACGATCTGGTCGCAAAGCTGCTGAACTCTTATCAGACATCACCCCCACCTTGAACTAAGTAAGTCAGAACTCACAAAAGTTCTAATGCCGGACAGCAGAAGAGCCACTGCAATGTCATATCCTTATCCTTCTTTACATCTGGTTCGATAAGCACACATTTCGACAGAGTTAATCTTTGGGCTACTATCTCAGCATCACTGTCCATGGTGAAGCATTGAAGCCATTTGAGGTAGTTAAAGCTCAGACCCAAATATGAAAGGCAAACCATTTCGCAGTTCAAAGGATGTCTTTTTGAAGTCAGTCTAGAATATATATGCTTATGTAATGCAGGGTTGGGTGTGAAACTACTTTCTATTAATACCTGCCACCTTCAGTCAAGTCTTTGTGCCAGATTTACGAAGTGTAGGAGGCAGAAACTGAAGTGGGTGTACATACTGATGCTGTCTTTGGGTGGGAGGAATTATTTAATATTAAGTTTCCCTAATTATAAAAAATACCCCCACACCTATACTAAATTGGTTGCAACAAATCTCTGTCTAAGGCCAGTCTAAGAGACTAACCTAGCTTACAAATTTTATTTTTGTCCATTCAAGCAAAACCAACAAGTATTCTGAGCCAGTTTTATTCCTCTAAAGAATTCATCCCATGTGCAAAGCTGAATCCTACAAAGAATAATTTAATATTCTCCAAACTGCAGTTTCTCTCAAAACCATTTTTTGCTTTTTTTTTCTGCTTTAGTTTTTGGTGGGGGGAGGGTAAACTGTGAATTCCATCCCCAAATGTTGCACTTAATATTTGTAATGCAAAGTGAACACTGTTTTATTTGTGGCATTCTTTGGACCATTAATTAAATAACGTCTGAACAGCTGTTGACTTTTTTTTTACTATATAATGATTTACTTTGAGGAGTTTTATTGTGTTTTAATGTTGTTTTACTCTTCACTTTCTAAATTGGATTTGAAGCTGCCATGAAATTCAGTTTTATGGAAATTTAAGGGAAGCCCATTCTTTGAAAGGAATAAATTGAGTATAGAAAACACAGCATCTATTAAAACTTGGGAGGGAAGGAAGGAAGGAAGGAAGGAAGGAAGGAAGGAAGGAAGGAAGGAAGGAAGGAAGGAAGGAAGGAAGGAAGGAAGGAAGGAAGGAAGGAAGGAAGGAAGGAAGGAAGGAAGGAAGGAAGGAAGGAAGGAAGGAAGGAAGGAAGGAAGGAAGGAAGGAAGGAAGGAAGGAACAGGATACTTAACAGTGCAACCTTAAATGGAGTGAGACCCTTCTAAATACATTAAAATCCATGGGCTAGGCAGGGTGTAATTCTGTATAGGATGGCATGACAAAAGAAAAAAGCAGGGAGTGGGGAGACTAAATATTAAATGAAAAGCAAAAGACTCAGAAACAACTTGTACAGTAAAGTTGCTTGAAGATGCAGAACAATTATACCATGATGTGTAACTGGCTGCTGTATTTTAAACAAGTATAACATTTCATATTGTTGACCTTTTCTTTCAACCTGTTATAAAAGCAGAGGGGTGGTGGGGAATACCTTTGTTTTTCTGGGAGAATTCCTGGCCCTTGTGAAATGGCCATACAATCAAAAAGACTAAGAGCATTCCCTGCTTTAGAAGTACAAACATTTCCTGAAAGCTATCCTGATGATACAACACGTTCTTTACAGAAACTTTGTTCAAAAATCCATCTCAAAGCATTCTGAATGATCCTCATTCTTTCAGATTCTGAAGCTTGTGCAAAAATTAGAATATTTTTGCTAGTGAAAAACGAACTGAACCATTCAGTAAGTACCTAAATTTCTTACATTTGTATTCATTCTGTGAGCCAGGGGTGCTGACTGGCTGCTGAATGATGTGTTCCTCTTGCTTGCTCAGTTTCTGCTATGTTAATAATAAAAAGGGCTGTGGCCCATTTTAATTCCAAGATGTGTCCTGTGGTTATTCATTCACCAAATGAAACCTCTGCACATCTGGGCACAAAACCATTTGATTAGGAGCTCTCTTATTAAGATCTGGAATAAATATAAGAACGGATTTTACACAAAAACACCAGGATGGATTTTGAGGGTGGAATCGCTCAAAATCAAAGAATATTATGAAAATTGGAACTTACAGGGAAATTTTACTTGGAAAAAATGACATATTAAAAATGAAAGATAGGGAAGAGATTCATGATGGATAAAAATGCAGTCATTGGTACAGTTGTATCCAATTAAAAGAGGCTTTAAAAAGTTCAGATAGGAGGAATACTTATTAAACCTGTTATATTTGAAGAAAAATTATGTAAAAAAATGCTGTTTAGTAAAGTGTTCAAAATGCTATTAAAACTGAAAACCAAAACAGAAGTGGTGAAAGAAACAATGATTAGATGGGCAACTGACATAAAAAGAAATATTAGTTTAGAGGACTGGAAAAACATTTGGAGTAGAAATAACAAATTTACATTGTCAATGAATCTGAAAGAAAACAGCCTGAAGATGGTATTATACTCAATTACAAATAGCGGAAATGAATAAAAATTCAAATTATTATTGCTGAACATGTAATAAATAACTGAGAACATTTGTACACATGTGATGGGATTGCCCAAAATTTAAAAAAAATAATAGAAAGAAATAAAATCATTCATGGAAAAAAAGATTCAAAGAAAAAATAAAATGAAACGAGAATTCTTTTTGTTGAGTCTGACAGGTGATAAGAAAGTTCTGAAATATTTCTTTATTTGATAACATTGGCAAAGAAAAGAAAAAAACAGTGAAAAAGAAAAAAACATACCAACATTGGAAGAATGGGAACAGACGATCCTAGAAAAAATGGAATTGGACAGATTAACATAGATACTGCGAGATCAATTTGAAAAGACTTGGAAACCGATTATCTCTTATTATAAAACATGACAGTTAAATACATTTAACTTAAATATCTTACTTGTTGGGCCAAAAGAAATATATTAGTAAAGGTTTAGGTTTAGATTATTTTGGTAAGAAATTACTATGTCAGTTTAGTATAACTGATTAAGTTGTCATAGAAAATATAGTATGATATAATTAATTAATTAAGATAATTGTTATTTAGATTAAAATTTAATGTACTTTAAAGGTGAAATAGTATAAAAGATATTGTTATGTCTCAGGAATCAGGAGTCGGAGGAACAAAATACAACACTTTATTCCATGGCTGCTACTCACACTTTGCATAAAATCACTCTTCAGTTGTGCTCAATATAACACAAATACTAATTACCAATTACCAGTGCAGCAACTGCAGACTCTTAAAACAATACAGTACCTCACATCAATACAATACATTACAGATATGATATAAAATTAGACCTTCATAGTATAGCTGGAAGTTTTATGTAACGAAGAATATTGGATTAGGTTTTTTCACTGAAAAAAATTCTATTATAACTTTAACTCTTACCCTTTTTCTTTTCTTTTTTCTTTTCTCTATTTTTCCTTTCTTCTTTTCTCTCTTTTTTCTCTATTATAAATTGGTACATTTAGTATTAATATTTTACTCTGTTAAAACTTTACTGTCAAATAAAGATTATTTTAAAAAGACTTTTGGGTTTGTTTGACATTTCCTCATAGCTTTTATTAGCATTCTTCCATGTTTATATGTGTGTTGGTGTTTAATGATTTTACAATTTTTTTGTAAATTTGTATTTTAAAGGCTGTTTCTAGTGCTTGGATTTTTTTATGCTTGACATGTGTCTATGTTCACTGCCTTGGGGACCCTGAATTTGGTCAAAAGGCAGCATAGAAATAGGTTTTTAAATAAATAAATAAATAACTATATGAGAATCTAGTTTTCTAAAACTAAATGCAGTTCTACCTACGATGAGGGGATATTTAACATCACTAGCTAAACTCTTGTTTGGGAGCGTATACTGACTCCTGTTGTCATTTATTGAAAGACAACATAATTCCAAACTGTGAAGAAACAGAAGTAAAGAGACATTGGGTAAAGATACATAAACAGATTTTGAAAAAAATGAAAATACAATTTAGAAAGACATCTTTGACTTACTTGCTGGACCCAGTGCTAGAAGAATCAACGAAACTGAAAGAACACGAACATCTATTTTCATATATGACTGTTGCTGCACTTGCAAAATACTGGAAAACAGATTGGATACCTACAACGGGAGGAGAAAAAGGCATATTTTGCAATGATGAACAGACAAGCATACCAAGTGAAGAATATAACTTATGAAGAGTACTCAGAAAAATGGAAATTTTGGTTTCAGTATATAACAAAAAAAATATAAAGATAATTGAACCAGTAGAATTTTAACAACTGAAATTTTTAGGTCTATATGTTTAAGTTTAAGTTTGAATCAAGAATTACTTAACAGATAGAAGATATAAATTAACTATACTTTGTATTAAAACAATAACAAATATATATAATTAATTTAGACTTACTAACATTTTTTTTCTTATCTACAGATGTGGGGTAACTGCTAATCTGTGAAAGAACAGAATGAAACAACTAATTAACTAATCTTAAATATTAGAGTAAGACAGTATAAAACAGAATTAGTGGATTAAGAAATATAATGCAATAAAGTTTGGGATAACATAAGTGATTTTAAAGGGATAAGCTGTTGGGGAAGTCTAGGGGAGGGGTAGGTGCGGGGAGTAAATGAGGGGAGTGGGGAGGAGGTGTTAGTACACCCTGAAGTAAGACAGTTAATTTTATTTTAATTATGTAGCATCATAAAGTTCCTTGACAATAGTATCACGGGGGAAGAGATACAATTAAGGTTGAAGTGAGAGGAGATATAAACATTGGCAGATACAGTAGGTCAAGATTTTGTATAAAATGATCTGTCTTGGTTTTCCTGATTGTATAATTCCCTCAATGAAAAAGATAGGAACTTGTGTACGGCTTCTTAAGAGATATGTATTAAGAATGTTTTATACATTTTATATTTTCAAACCCAATAAAAAATAGAAAAAAGAAACAGGCAATGTCTGATAATGTTTAAAATATTATTTTGCTCATAGTGTGAAGCTCGTGGCTGAATTATATGGAGAACCACCATTAAAGAGCTACATAATTTTATTACAATGTTATATTATGAAAGTTCAAGATTAGAACTAATGATTTTTATGCAACCAGAAAGAGGATGGAGCTCATGAGGAATATAAATTATATGCAGAACCACAAAGTGCTGAGAAAATTACCACAGAAAATTACATAAACACCTAAATAGGTTAAATACAGATTTGCATACTGCTGGTTGAAAGTGAAATTAATTTAAGATAATCTCTGAGTTTTTCCAGCCAGGATTGTTTTGGAAGAGTTTCACTCGATTGTCTTATAAGTGAATCATATCATTTTTTCTTAAATAAATACTTCAGTGTTTTCCCTGGATATATAAGTTACATGAAGCTTAAATTCCTTAAAGGTCAAGGATAGTCATTTCCCTTGAGGATTATTCCTGTATGTGGCAGACATCTAAAAACAGGTGGACATCTAAAAATTCATCCTCTTCTATATAAAAGAAGGAAATTCTTCCTTCTCTTATATATAAAGAAGTTCTCATCTTGTTTATTTCTTGTAAGAAAGTCTTGAAAATATTTACCCATGAAAATGCCCTGGGAATCCTAGGCTTCTGGGTGAGGCAACCAGCAAAGAACTGGCAGCTGTGATATTAAACAAAATTAAATAATAATAATAACAATGACAATAAGAACAAGAACAAGAACATGATAAGGTAATTACAACAATAGGACAGCTAAAACTGGTGGGAGCATTGTCCAGAGAAAGTAATGAAAATTGAGAAGATCAAGATCTTGTGTGACCTTTGAATCCAAATAGATACAGTTTTGTCACATAATACACCAGATATCACAGTGATTGAGAATAAGAAAGTAACCATCATTGACATAGCAATACCTGGTAACAGCAGAGTCATTAAAAAAGAACATGAGAAGATCACTAAATATGATTTGAAAATCAAGATTCAATTACTATGGCAGCTGAGGTTATTCCCAGTGGTAATTGGCACCCTGGGCGCCATCCCAAAAACACTGGGGCAGCACTTAAAACATCTTCAAATCAATAAAATCAACATTTGTCAGATTCAGAAGGCAGCCCTGCTGAGATCCACACAAATACTCTGCGGATACATGACAACATCTTAGGCGTCTGGATGAGGCTCGAGTTATAATGAAAGGCCAACAACAACCAACTAAAGAACTGGCAGTTGTGATGTTAAAATTACTACTACTACTACTACTACTACTACTACTACTACTACTACTACTACTACTACTACTACTACAATTGCTGAGCCATATCAAACTTGATAGTCTACATAATGGGCATGCCCTGCTGATTTTTCCAGTACATGCTTTTTGGTTAACAAGGTGGATTCATTTTTATTTGTTTTATTTATGCTCACACAGATTAATTGCATTGCTAATAATCTGACAGTGTTTCTGCATTTTTATATCATCATCAGGCTGCATTTAAGCAAAAACATAACTTTCCATATTATTCCCAAACTGAGGCACAACAATGATAATCTCCATTCATAACTTGACAGGGCTCTTTGAAGAACATTAGCCAATTGTGCCCTGCCAAAGTAATTGGTTTGCTATATAGAGTTTAACATTTAGTTGCTGGAAGGGGACAGTGCTTTATGTTTAATGTCCAAGTACCAGTCTATGAAGAACAACATACTTACAAGTGTTCATTTTTTTTCCTGTTGAGTCAACAGCCAATTTAGCTTTTTGTTTAATCTCACAGTTCTATTCTAAACAAATACATGAAAGTGGAATATAAATCACATCTCCCACTTATGCCGACAGTGATTTATCTCCTGGAGACTTCTGCTTGACTAATATGCTGCAACTATGAAGAAACATGATCTACTGATGTAAATGCTTATGTCAGAAATTCCATTCATTTTATCGTAATATAGGGTTTCATAGCAAGAAGAATGGGCATCTTGCATTCTCCAATGCAATTGACAGATAGCTGTAAAAGTGACTTTTGGGAAGACTGTTTCTTACAGCCTTGCCATTAACCATCTGCCATCCTCTACCACCCAGTGACAGAAATAAACAAACCAAATGTTATATTCTACTCTTTCTAAAGAGGCAAAGTCAGATGTTGTAATTGCCAAGTCTTCTTTGAAGTGACAGGAAAGAAAAGGTCTGGCTAATCACAGCAGAATAGATGTACAAAATGAGTTCAGTTCCCTCCAGGCAGAATTGCTATAGGAATTTTCTAGTAGATTTTGTTCAGCACCATCATATTATGACCAGTGGGGGGACAGCTGCTTAACAGAATCTCTAAACAAACAAACAAACAAACAAATACTATTTTGATTACAATTAATATCCATTCCTTCAAGCAGTTGAGGGCTTCCATGTGGCGGGCTGAAATCTTCGGGCCATCAGCTAGACCACACACTTAATGTCTCCTTCTAAGGTGCCCATGCATGCTTGCTTATAGAAGAGAAGAAGAGTTTGGATTTATACCCCCTGTAAGGAGACTCAAAGGGGCTTACACTCTCCTTTCTCTTCCCACCCCCACAATAAACACCTATGAGGTGGGTGGGGCTGAGAATGCTCCATAGAGCTGTGACTTGCCCAAGGTCACCCAGCTGGCATGTGTTGGAGTGCACAGGCTAATCTAGTTTCCCAGATAAGCCTCCACAGCTCAAGTGACAGAACAGGGATTCAATCCCAGTTCTCCAGATTAGAATGCACCTGCTCTTAACCACTATGCCACTGCTGCTCTTATAGAAATATTACATTCAGAGAAAGACATTGTCACTAACAGTTCATGATCAGATGTGAAGCTGCCTTATCTGTCACTACTGGCTACCTGCCCTGACCTGGATAGCCTAGGTTAGCCCAATCTTGGAAGCTAAGCAAGGTCAACCCTGGCTAGTATCTGGATGGCAAACCACTGAAGAAGTCTAGAGTTGTGACACAGAAACAGGCAATGAAAAATCACCTCTGAATGTCTCCTGCCTTCAAAACTCCATGGGATTGTCATAGATCAGGTATAACTCGATGAAAAAAGTGTATTTAGGTAGTGGCTCTCCTGCATGTCAAGTAGGATGTCTTTCACATTGTCATGATCCTTAAAACTACATACAACACATATTCACAAATACTATATGTTACAGTTCCTAGTTATGTAAGGAAGTACCACTGTTACAACTGCTATTCATTGTGACATCACCCAGCTTCACTTCATGACATCATTGTAAGTCTCTAGGGCCGTTTCCGCACGGCCCATTTATGACAGCCTGGGGGTGCCAAAAAAGGAGCCCCCAGGCCGCCGTTCGCACAGGCGCCGCTGCTGCAACGCAGCAGCGGCGACCTGACTCTTCTTCCCTCCCCCCAGGGTGGCGTCAAGCCGCCCTAAACAACAACCCTTTAAAGGGTTGTTGTTGGGGAGGGAGCATCTTTCCTGTGGCGCGGTGCGAACCGCGCTGCCGGGAAGACGCTGTCTCCCGTCTCCGCCCCACTCACGGTGTCCTCCTCGTCGCCTGCGGGGCGTCGCAGCCCCGCCCACACTGTCCTCCGACCTCCAGGGGTTGGAGGGCAGCATGGGCTGTGACGCTCGCAGGCGACGAGGAGGACACCGCGGAGTGGGGCGGAGGGCAGAGGCAGTCTGCGCGAGCCACCCGCCGTCGCCTGTCCTGGCTGCCGCCTGTTCGCATTTGTACGCTAACGGCTTCCGGCTTCACGCCGCCCTCTTGGCATGCAAGCGCATGAAGGAGGCCGTGCGGAAACGGCCTAGGATTCTAGGGACCTGTTAATGCTATAAGTGATCCCATGTTATTCTCAGCTACTAGGTAGGTTATATTTTAAAAGTTAGCAAGTAATTGTTATATCTATCTTTGGACCAGAGAGGTTTACCAAACCTTGAACCCAAATTCCAAAATTCTTTCAGACTTTTTTCAATTAATAAGGTGAAACCTGAACCTACAGTTTCTTGGTTGCTTTGAATTGAACACAGCAAGTGGTCAACTGATTCAAAATATGTGGTTCAGTTGTCAGATGCTTCTTTTTGAAGGATGGTGAGGCCTCTGTTCTGCTCCAACGGAAAAGGCGCAAGGCAAATTGGAAGGCAGAATTTAAGGTTGGTAGTATGGTTTCCAAGTTGGGATTTTTTTTAGAGATTTGCGGGTGAAGTCTTGGGATTGTTTAGTTAGGGGAGGGAAGGGTCTTCAATATGCTATAATGTGATAGAGGCCACCCTCCAATTCAACCATTTTCTCCAGAGAAACTGATCTCTGTTGTCTGGATAACAATAGATTTTCTAAGAGATCTCCTGGCCCCAACTGGAGACTGTAAATTCTAGTTTGAATCAATGTCCTCATGGTCACCCATTATATATCATTAGAGAGATTTTGGTTGAACTTTGTGGAAATGTTAAATTGCCATGGATACCTCAGATGATCTCCTCTGATAAGAGAGAACCTTTGTGTTAAATTGATGCCATAGTATTTCCTATTAGAATTGAGAAATGCCAAAAAATATTTGGTAAAATTTGGATTCAGGCTTATTCAGGCATAAAAATATCTGTATGCCTGAATAAGATGAATATCTATAAATGAATATATTCAGGTATCTTGGATAATTCGGGTCTGTTTGATTGGGGGGGGGTATTTTAGTGTATTTTCTGTTGTTGGCCTGTAGGGAGTGCATTCTTAAAACTAACAACACCGAAATTTTAGGGTATCTTTAAGTGACTCTTCTGATGATACCCAAGTTTAGTGATGTTTGGTTCAGGGGATCCAAAATTATGAATCCCCAAAGGGGGTGACCTTACCCCCATTGTTTTCAATGGAGAAAATAGGAGATGGGGCTACCCTTTTGAGGGCCCATAACTTTGTACTCCCTGAACCAAACTTTACCACACTTGGTTGGTATCATCAGGACAGTCTCCAAAAGATACCCTGATATTTTAGTGCTGCTAGAATTAAATATGTGCACCCTACATAACCCCCTTCCCCAAAATTCCCCATTGTCTGGAATGGAGCCATAGCAGAGCACAGAATCTCCAATCTCTTCAGCAAGTTCTATGTTGGGAAAAATTAATTGTTTTTCCCACCATAGACTTCATTGGGATTGCTGTTATGCTCAGCTGGCTCTGTGCTGGAGATTTTACTGGGGGCTCTGAGAGGAGTCTTGCTCAAGGTAGGGACACATATTTCCCGCAGAGCTGCTCATGTGTCTCCTGAAAGGAACCAGCCCATTTTGCTGGAAGTTTGGATGGCTGTGCATACATTCTGTGAGCATCAGATTCACCTTCAATTGGATTCCCACAGCATTTGCCCCTCCCATGCAAACTTCAGCAAAGTTGGCTGCTGATTCTTTTCAGGGGACTCACCAGCAGCCCTGTGGGAAATTTGGTGCCCCTACCCAGAGCAACACGCCCAGCAGAGCCCCTCCCCATTGAAATCTCTACCACAGAGCCATCTTGGCATAACAGCAAGCCTCACCCCATCCCACACCTCCAACTGCTTTTTGTGCCACTGCAGCACCATGGAGCATGGAATGTGTGATTGTTGTGTTCAGACATATGGCTAATGGCTCTGGCTGTTATGTGATGGTGTTTTGGGGGTGGCTTAATGCAAAAATCAAGAGAACCCAGGTTTTTAACCAGGTTTTTGTGCCACTGTGGTGTCATGGAGCATGGGATGTATGATTGTTGTGGGGGGTGACAAGCAGGGGCAGTGGGAAAGGAAGCTGGGGGTTAGCAAGCAGGGGCAATGGAAAAGAAAGCTGGGCGTAGCAAGCAGGGACATTGGGGGAGGAAGGTGTGAGGGTACAAGCAGGGGCAGTGGGAGCGGAAGCTGGGGGTAGCAAGAAAGGGCAGGGCAGAGGAAGATGGGGTAGCAAGCAGGTGCACTGGGAGGGGAAGGTGGGGGGTAGCCAACAGGGACACTGAGTGAGGAAGGTGGGGTGCAAGCAGGGGCAGTAAGAGAGGAATGTGGGAGTGCAAACAAGGGCAGTGGGAGAGGAAGCTGGGGGTAGCAAGAAAGGGCAGGGGCAGAGGAAGATGGAGAAGCAAGCAGGTGCACTGGGAGGGGAAGGTGGGGGTGGCAAACAGGGACACTGGGTGAGGAAGGTGGGGTGCAAGCAGGGGCAGTAAGAGAGGAATGTGGGAGTGCAAACAAGGGCAGTGGGAGAGGAAGCTGGGGGTAGCAAGAAAGGGCAGGGGCAGAGGAAGATGGAGAAGCAAGCAGGTGCACTGGGAGGGGAAGGTGGGGGTGGCAAACAGGGACACTGTGTGAGGAAAGTGGGGTGCAAGCAAGCGCAGTGGGAGAGGAAGGTGAGGGGAAGTAGCAAGCAGGGGCAGTAAGAGAGGAAGGTGGGGGTGCAAACAAGGGCAGTGGGAGAGGAAGGTGAGGGAAAGTTGCAAGCAGGGGAAGTGGAAGGTGGGGTGGCAATCTGGGGAAGGGGAAGGGGAGGGAAAACAGTGTTGAAAGCAATGTTGTTTGCCTAAATTTGGCATGGATTGAGGGAGATTTAAAGACAGAGCTCCCTTTAAATCTCCCCCCCATCCATGCTCAATTTAGCCAAACGAAACAACACTGCTTTCAGTGTTGTTTAAAGGGAGCCCATGAGGCATACAAACATACACACACCCTCAAATCCATTTGAATGCCCAAATCATGATTTGGATTCTGGCATTCAAATGGATTCAAATTTGACTTGGATTTGGGCCACTTGAATTCAGCCCAAATCTGAGGCAAATAGCTGAATCGGGCCCAATTCCGCCATTTTGTTGTGGTTCACCAAGGCTCACCAAGAACTCCTTAGTAGTCATTGGATAAGAGGACAGGTCCCGTTATTGATTAAGAAATGGATAAACAGCACGAAGCAAAGAGTTGGAATAAATGAACAGTTCTTGCAATGGAGGGAAATAAACAGTGGGTTTCCACAAGGATTGGTATCGGGGCCAGTGCTATTTAATTTTTCACAAATTATCTGGAGCTAGAGGTAAGCAATGTAGTGGCCAGTTTTTTCAGGTAGGACGAAATTATTTAAGATAGTGAAAACCAAGTTTAGTGTAGATACATGTAAGATGATGTACTTTGGGGCAAAAAAAATATATCCCAACTTCAGGTATATGGTAATGAGGTCCAAACTTACAGAGATTGAGTGGGAAAAAGATCTTGGAGTTAGTGGGGAATAGCTGAATGAAAATGTCAATGCAGTGTGCTGCAGCAGTGAAAAAGGCAAATTCTGTGCTGGAAATTGTTAAGAAAAGGATTGAAAATAAAAGCTAGTATGGTAATGCCCTTGTATGGATCTACGGTGTGACTTTATTTGGAATACTGTGTGCAGTTGTGGTTACCATATTTCAAAAAGGTCACTGCAGAGCTGGAAAAAGTTCAGAATATGATTGTCAAGATAATTAGGGGGGTTGAGCATCTTCCCGAGGAGGAAAAGCCAAAAAGTATGGGACTTTTTAGTTTAGGATGATGAAGAAAAGAGATGAGAGAGATTTATAAAGTTATTGATAGGGTAAAGAAAATTGTCATAGAGGACTTATTTCTCTTTCTCCCAAAGTACTAAAACTCTAGGACCTCCAGTGATGTTGATGGGGAATAGGTTCAATGAAAAGAATAGTTCTTTATACAGCAAGTGGCTAAAATATAGAATTTGCTGCCAGAGGATGTAATGATGGCCATAGAGAACTTTAAAAGGAAACTGACAGATTCATGGAGGGCAGATCTATCCATGACTACCAGCCAACTAAAGTGACTAAAGGGACCCTCCACATTCAGAGGCAGTTACTTTCTGAATATCAGTTCCAGAGGCAACATCAGGAGAAGTCCTTGGCCTCTATGCTCTGTAGTTGGCAATCCAGATTAACTGGCTGGTGACTGTGTGAGAAAGAATTCTGGTCTAGATTCACCTATAGTCTCATCTAGCAAGGCTCTTCCTGGGTTCTTATGTGCTTGTTACTATCTCCTGTTTCTGAACAGTGTGTGATAAAGTCTTCTTCAGGTTATTCCGTTGGCTTGATGTGAAATTCTGTGGGAGAATAACTGCATTTGAAAAAGATCTATGTGTAACTATTTTTTTTAACTCTAGCAAAGGTCTATACATTAGAGAAACAGATTTCTTCCATAAACATGTCTTGCTTAGCAAAAATATTTGCTGATGTTTATTAACGATTTATTGTGTATCAATAAGCTATTGATTAGAATTTGTGTAAACAAATTAAGAAGCACCCTTAAATTGTAACAACGAAACCTCATCACATGCATTAGTCAGTAAATGTACACTGTTTCTTCCGAAGGGGAAATAAATTAGAACACCTAAGCTCAGTTACTTTTTTGTCTCCCTGAGCCCCAGGTCACAGAAAAGCTGAGCTACATCAAAACTGTGAAGCCACCATTTCAATTTGCTGTCAGAGTAAGCGGAAGCTAACTGCAGTTCTGATCATATTGCCGCCTCAGCCTTAAACTTTGTGCAGAATAAGGGAGAAGAGAAGTATGCTGTCAGAAATTCCTTTTAATCTTTGGGAGAAGAAAGAAACACAAGTGTGACTGCATACTGGTATATCATCATTATATGCCCAGGTAAGAGCTGTTAGCTGATAGGTTGATAGGCCTGGAATTAATAAGTGACCTACAAGAAGAGATGGTGGTGTACATTTCCTTCTTGTACATCAATCCCACTGTGCAGTATTCTAAATATTAATGCACTTTTAATGATAAGCTTGTGATAAAAAGCTTAGATCTGTACACTGAGTGCTTTTTCTAGGATGTAAGTCCCACTGATTTCAATGGAGCTTGCTTCCAAGTCACTGCCTATGCAGTTACAGTCTTAAAAGGCTGCAGCCTACAAACTCCTTTAACCAGTTATCATTAACATAGTTCAGATGAATTTAGGATAGTTTTGTCTGGCAGATCACACCGTGACTGATCTATGCATTGCCCTGTTGATGACAGCATAGAAGCCTTTGATGTCCAAAGAAGAGAGAGAGAGAGAAAAAATTTTCTTTGGACTACAGGTCAACATGGTCTGTAGATGTTATGGAATATTTCAAACACTTTTATTCTCATGGCACTCATGTGACCAACTAGATGCACAGATGCTGCTCCTAGATCTTAGTGATACTCCAAAGAGTTCACTAAATAAGATTGATCAATAGGAATTCCACAGCAATGATGGTAACAGATGACAGGCTTCATCTGACTTGTATTAGGGGACAATTATACTCACAAAATAATGTACTGTGCATAACAATATGAAGAATAATGATGAAAACTATATCTTTCTTAACCAAAATTCTAATTTATACATAGACTAATTTATACATATATTTATACACTAATTTATATATATTCTATGAAAGAAGATATTAATTAAGGTGCATATTCACACTATCTAAAATTATTTAGTATTCTAAACACAAAGGTTAAACGTGGTGCATGTTCATATTCCCCAAACCATTCAAATTGCTAACCAAATGACAACACAGTAATATACAAGGTGCTCTACAGCATTAAAACTAGTCATTTGGTTAAGAATGATATAGCTTTCATCATTATTCTTCATATTGTTCTGTACAGTACATTGTTTCATGAGTATGACTTATTTGTACTGATCCCCTGTTCCATATTAGCATTTATTTGTATCTGGGGGCAGATGGTTAACCACACAAACTATGTATTAACCAGTCACAATATATGTCAGACATACTACAGATCCAAATAACTGCGCTTGATTTTGTTTCCAAGGAGCCATTTCTCATACATACTAAATAGATTGGAGTGATTGCAGTGTCTCAGATAAGATGTAGATTAGAATGTGGTAGAGCAGAGGAAGCATTTGGTTTTTTTGGTGGGGGTCAAATATCCCTCCTGAATTGTTGTGCCCCCATGCTTTTTCCTAAAGGTCTCTTTCAAGGGGCTCAATGGACCACAATGGGAGTTGGGGGGCAGGTAAGTCCTACTCAATCATCTTGTCTAAGCTGGTGGTGCTTATTTCAATCACATGAACTTTACGCAATACTTTAATAGAGAACAGCAAACATTCACACACTGTTTGTATGTATGTGTGTCTGTGCTGTCAAGTCACAGCTGACTCATAGCGACACTATAGGGTTTTCAAGGCAAGAGACCTTCAGAGGTATTTTCTCATTGCTCTGTGTGGGCTGAGAGAGTTCTGAGAGAACTGTGACTGACCCAAGGTCACCCAGCAGGTTTCATGTAGATGACTGGGGAATTGAACCAGGTTCTCCAGATTAGAGTCCTGCCACTCTTAACCACTGTTTGCACTCAGAAGTGGAAATACAATCAGTGTTAACTTTAGGGGAATAATTACTCACTTGCCCAAAATGCTCACTAAAGGAAAACTGTGTAAAAATTGATATTTCACGGCAATGAAGAATAGAGAGGCCTCCGCCTGGTCATAATTTAAATGAGAGATGATGCACATGTATGCTAGGTTATGTATACAAATCTTTCAGAAAAGCAAACCATTACATGCCCACTTTTGAAAATAAATTATCTGAACATACAATATCAATGTTCAGCAGCAGCTACTAAAACAACAGGGGGGGACATTTAGTCCCAACCCCATACCTGCTCAGCCAATAGCCATATCCGCAATATCATCTTCAGCTGTGTGTTATCTTTTTGATGTTCACAAAATGGGCTCTGAATTAATCTGATTTTTTTCTCCTTGGAAAACAAGGGACATACAGAGCTGTTCCAAAAGAAAGGCCACAGGGGTTATGTGAAATCCTTTTTCTTGACAAAGTCATTATTTGCATATAATTGCCATTTTCTCAGGCTGCCTCTAGGTTGGTGCCACTCCATTTTACCTCATATTGTTATTTACTTTGATGGTACCTCTTTAGGCTGCCATGGCAGGAGCCAAATGAAAGGCAGGTGAGCGGAAGAACTGCCTTGCCACTGAGCTGCTGCGAAGAAACAGCAGGGGACACAAGCTGTAATTTTCCACCATTGCTATTGGCAGGCTTCTCCCCTCCCTTTATAAGCTTGATAAATGTTAGTGAATATTGTGGAGAACAAGAGAAATGTATTGTCAGTTATTGTTAGAGCTATTGTTTATGAAGTTATTAGCTACTGTTAACATCAGCAAAGGAAGAGTTCAGTCATTTGGGAGCCTGCGGTAGATGGAGAATGTCACAGCATGCTTTGGAAACAGCAGTCCTGATTTAGAAACAGAGAAAATGGTGATTTAGTAATTTAGTTCTATAAACAAAGCTTTCTTGGGGTGGCAGGGTTGAGGGGGAGATTTTTTTTAACCTTTCAATTTCTGATCTATCTTAAGCCCTGCGGATTTCTGGCAATGGTAGATTCCACACAGCACAAATATAACATCTTTAGGATGATATAAAATGTTTGGGGGAAGAACTTCACACAGAGCTTTGGGGAAGCTCTCTTCCCCAAAATTGGTTCAGCCCGTTATATTCCTCTGAACCCAGGTTTTTCAAAAATCGCTAAACTAGCAATCTTTTCCCCCCAACCTGGGCTAAAGATGATTCCTGCCTGCAGAAAGCCAGAAAGCCCTTGGCTGTTTCTGCATGACACAATTATATTGGGTCAGAGGCATAGCTGGGCCAGAGGGCACCTGGTGCGCACTCTGGCTTTTTCACACACACACCCTGCGGCGCCCCCCACACACTTACTTTAGCAAACCGAGCAGGCTGGAGAACAGGTCTGCCTGTTTTGGTGGGAACTACATTTCCCGGGGTCTCCTGGAAAATATAGTTCCCACCAGGTCCTTTGCAGCCTGGAAGATGACAGGCAGGCCTGTTCTCCAGCCTGCTCGGTTTGCTAAAGTAAGTGATGGGGGGGTTTGCCAAGGGGGGGAGATCATGCCTGCCCCCCCATGACACCCTCCACACTTACTTTAGCAACCTGAGCAGGCTGGAGAACAGGGGAAATGTACCCTGGGAAATGTAGTTCCCACCAGAACAGGCAGGCCTGTTCTCCAGCCTGCTCGGGTTGCTAAAGTAAGTGTGTGGGGGAAGCGCCTGGGGAGGAAGGGGGAGGGGTCAGGGGGAATTTTTTAGCCCCCATGTGACCCAAAGCCGTGGGCCCTGTGCGTGGTGCACCCCCCGGTCCCCTGGTAGCTTCGCAACTGTACTGGGTTACAATAGGTATCGTACAATCCGGATCTATTTTATTCCAGTTTTTCCCTTTGCATGACTGCACATTTCTGTGAAGGAATCGAGTGAAGACCTGGAGGAAACACTCCAGTTTGTTTTACACGAGCCCAGGACTTTTGTATTTACACTGCAAGTGTATCTGTGCATGCACAAACATCCCTGGCGTCCTGCATTTTGAATGGCTATTGTTTTGGAGCAGCAGCGGGGGGAAATGAAGCCCTCCATTTTTCCAGTTCTGGATAGGGCCTGGTGCAGGCCTCAACATGGCAAACAGCAGCAAAAAACAATGGGGCACACCATCATATCACATTCCCACTCACATTTTCATGTTTTTGTGGAAAATGAGCAAGAGGAGCACATCTTATCTGCTGGTCAGCATCCCTTGCTGATCCCAGCTTCAACCCAATTCTTATTGGGGAGGACAGAGGTACTGGGCCATGGGGCGTCCGCCCCATTCTTTATGGCCCCCACACTGCTGGGGTATTGGACTTGCCTGCAGAGGCCTATGCGGCATGCGCCCCGAGCCCGCCCTGCCCAAAGCCTCTTATGGAAGCACCCATAGGCGGGGAGATCTGGCATGCAAGCTTGCCCCCCAAAAAATATGTGCTCTTCTGCCCAAACCGTCCCCACTAGGGCTGCAACAATGAAAAACTAGAGTCCTGTCCCTTCCGGGAGGGTGGGTGGGTGGGTCAGTTCGCTTCCTGGCATTGAAGAAGGCTGGGGCAACTGTGTGCTGCCTAATATAGGAAGCATGCTCCACCCTAATTCCCACGTGCGCCAGGTGGTAAGGTGCAGCTGCCCAACTGGCCCAGAGACATGCATGCCTCTCCTCTGGAGCTCTTACCACGTGCTCTGACCCATCGCAATTACAGACCTAGTTGATTCTAGTGCTGTGATTTCTTTACAGGCATCCCCTCAAAACAAAACAAAAAAAGGAAAAAATGACACATGCACAGGATTGCTAGGCAAAATAAACTACATTCATATACTTTCTACAGTGAAATAACTAATGAATGAGCTGCAAAGGATACCTCTGTAGGGCACCACTGTCAAACTGACAAGAGCTCTGCACAACAGGTGAGAAAAAAAGATTTGTTTTTCTTCAAAAACAAGAATTGAGAGATAAAATTGTTACAAATGGAACAATATTGTTGAAGTAAAAAGAAAAATGCTTCTGGAGTTCTAGTAGCATACTAAGATTATCATCCTAAAAAGCACACTTACTAGGGATAAACAGCCCCGCCCCCATTCCAGGGGGCAGGGCTGAAATCATCAATGGAGGAAATGTGGGGCTGCACCAGCAGATTTGCCCTTCCCAGGGCACTTACCCAGGTGGATGGGCAAATTTGCTGGAGGGGGGCCACCACAGCCCTCAACAGCAGGCAGGGATGACACAGAAAACCATGTTGGCACTTCTGTGCTCCAACTACCTCTGCTGGCATAGCAGGGGCATGCCAGATGCATGGCTGGGGATGGAACTGATAGTAGTCTGCTTCCATCAGGCCTTTGTTTGCTAGGATGCCAGCCCCAAGAGTTTGGGCTTATGCCACTCTCTTTCAAGTGGTGTAAACCCATAAATCCCAGAGAAGGGCTCCTTGGCAGCAGGGTGGCTTTTGTTTTGTTTTGAGTCCCCAGACATGTGCGTGTGCATAGGCACAAAGAAAGGTCGGAGTCATTTCATAGTTTCTAACTAATAAGATGAATCTTTATAAGTGAACTTTATTGTGGATAGAAAGGTGAAGGCAGAGGTGTATGGGAGGGAAATGGCACCCGGGGACAAAACCTCCTCTGGACGCCACCCCTGTGGGTCGCAGAGCCCCACCCCTCTATAGCCCCACCCCCATGTGCCATAGAACCCCCCTCTCTGCTGCCAGCTCCTGCTCTCCCCAGGGCCTTGGGAAAGCAGAAGCCTGCTTGCAGAGGGCAGAAGCTTTGTCTGACTTGGGCCTCCCTCAGCCCCACTCATGTCATTGTACAATGGGTGGGGCTGAGAGGGCCCAAGTCAGATGAGGCAGCAGGATGTCCTTCTACCTCATCTGACTTGGGACTCTCTCAGCCCTGCCCACATCATTGTGATGTGGGTGGGAGGCTTATTGCCTGTGGATGGGGAGATTCTCTTTACTCACAGTGTTTTCTAGCCATTGGTAGACCCATTCTCTACTAGTCTATCTAATATCTTTTTAAAGTCATCTATGCTATTGGCTATCACTAGATCCATTGGCAGTTGGTTCCACAATTTAATTACTCATTGAGTAAAGAAATCATTTGTCAATCCTGAACCTTTTTTTTCTCTACCTTCAAGGAGTCTCAAAGTGGCTTGCAATTGACTTCGCTTCCCCTCCCTGAAACAGATGCCTTGAGAGGTAGATAGGACTGAGAAAGTTCTGAGAGAACTAGGATTAGCCCAAGGTCACTAAGCAGGTGTCTTATGTTCTTATGTTCTCTTATGTCTTGTGCATGAGTGGGGAAAACAACCCCAGTTCACCAAATTAGAATCTGCTGATCATGCGGAAGAGTGGGGAATCAAGCCTGGTTCTCCAGATTACAGGCAGAAATTCTTAACCACTACACCCATCCTCTTATTCTATGACTGCTAAGTTTACTCAGTAGTCTTTGGTGAAGGGTCTCATCAAAAGCCTTTTTGGACATCAAAATGTGAAGAAGTATATAGGGAAGAAAACTATTTAGCAGAAAATGAAGAATGAAATTACTAAAAAGCCAGGCAGGATGAATGAGCTTGGTCCTTTCCTCACAGCATGGGGTGAGTGGGTTACAGACAGGTTATGGTGATGGTGGAATGAGGAGGTTATGGTCATGGTGGAATGAGGAGAACCAGTGGGATGCTGTTATCCCAGGTTACAGGCTCTACAGGAAGGATAGGACAGGGCGTATTGGGGGTGGGGTGGCCCTCTACATCAAAGAGAGCATAGTGTCACATAAAATAGACAATGCAGGGGGAGCTGATTCCTCTACAGAAGCACTGTGGATATCAATACCAGGGGTGAAGCATAGTTTAACATTAGGAATATATTATCGTCCCCCTAACCAAAGTGCACAAGAGGATTCTGAGATGGAAAAAGAAATTAGAGAGGCCAACAAAAGCAAAAATGTCGTGGTAATGGGCGATTTTAACTATCCCCACATAAACTGGAAAAATGCATGTTCAGGTCATAGTAAGGAGAGAACATTCCTGGATATGCTAAATGACTGTGGCTTAGAGCAGATGGTTGTAGAACCAACAAGGGGAGATGTGATCCTAGATCTAATTCTATGTGGGACCCAGGACCTGGTGCGGGAAGTCAGTGTTGTTGAGCCGATAAGGAACAGCCACCACATTGCTGTCAGATTCAGTATCTCTGCATGCGAACAAGTGACAACTACTAATGTAGTTACATTCGCCTTCAGAAAGGGAAATTTCTCAAAGATGAGGGGGATAGTGCACAGGAAGCTGAAAGGGAAAATCAAGAGAGTCAAAACTGTCCAAGGTGCTTGGAGGTTATTTAAAAACACAGTCTTAAAAGCTCAGCTGGAATATGTTCTGCAGGTTAGGAAAGGCAGCGCACAGTCCAAAAGAAAGCCACCATGGTTAACAAGGGAGGTTGAGGAAATTATTAGGAAAAAAAAGATGTCTTTTAGAAAATGGAAGTCCAACTTAACTGATGAAGAATACCAGAGAGAACACAAATGGTGGCAAAAGAGAAGTAAGTTAGCTGTAAGGGAGGCAAAAAAGGATTATGAGAAACGCATGGCTGCGAACATCAAGACTAGCAACAAACAGTTCTTCAAGTACATCAAAAGCAGGAAGCCAGCTAGGGAAGCGGTAGGCCCATTAGATGATGAAGGAACAAAAGGTGTGCTAAAAGATGACAGGGAGATTGCAGAGAAGCTGAATGAATTCTTTGCATCTGTCTTCACCCAAGAGGAGGTGAGGAAAATTCCTGCACCTGAACCAAGCTTCTTAGGAGGCGAATCCGAGGAACTAGCAAAGATAGTGGTAGACAAGGAAGAAGTTCTGGCAGCCATTGATAAACTAAATGCTACCAAATCCCCTGGCCCAGATTGCATTCATCCAAGAGTTCTTAAAGAGCTCAAGCATGAAATTACTGATGTTCTCACATTAATATGCAACTTATCCCTGAAATCAGGCTCCATCCCTGAAGACTGGAAGATGGCCAATGTCACACCAATCTTTAAGAAAGGGTCTAGGGGGGACCCAGGTAATTACAGGCCAGTCAGTTTGACATCTGTTCCTGGTAAATTAGTGGAATCTATCATTAAAGATAAAATTATTAAACATGTAGAAAAGCAAGACCTGCTGAGGAAGAGTCAGCATGGCTTTTGTAGAGGCAAGTCCTGTCTTACAAACTTACTAGAGTTTTTTGAGGGTGTAAACAGACATGTGGATCAGGGGGAACCAGTGGACATTGTCTACTTGGATTTCCAAAAGGCTTTTGACAAAGTTCCTCACCAGAAACTGTTGAGAAAACTGAGCAATGAAGGAATAAGAGGGGAAGTCCTCCTATGGATTAAAAACTGGTTAAGCAACAGGAAACAAAGGGTGGGTATAAATGGAAAGTTCTCACAATGGAGAGATGTCGGGAGTGGTGTCCCCCAAGGATCCGTTTTGGGACCAGTGCTCTTTAACTTATTCATAAATGACCTGGAAGTAGGGGTGGGTAGTGTGGTGGCCAAGTTTGCAGATGATACCAAATTATGTAGGGTGGTAAGAACCACAAAGGATTGCGAAGAGCTCCAAGCGGACCTTGATAAATTAGGTGAGTGGGCTAAGAAATGGCAAATGCAGTTCAATGTAGCAAAATGTAAAGTGATGCACATAGGGGCAAAAAATCCAAACTTCACATACATGCTACAGGGGTCAGTGCTATCAGTCACAGACCAGGAAAGGGATTTAGGCGTCTTAGTGGATAGTTCCATGGGAATGTCAACTCAATGCATGGCAGCTGTGAAAAAGGCAAACTCTATGCTGGGGATAATTAGGAAAGGAGTTGATAATAAAACTGCAAGGATTGTCTTGCCCTTATATAAAGCAGTGGTGCGACCGCACTTGGAGTACAGTGTTCAGTTCTGGTCGCCACATCTCAAAAAGGATATCGAAGAGATAGAAAAAGTGCAGAGAAGGGCAACGAGGATGATTGAAGGATTGGAGCACCTTCCTTATGAGGAGAGGCTGCAGCGTTTGGGACTTTTTAGTTTGGAGAGGAGACGTCTGAGGGGGGATATGATTGAAGTCTATACAATTATGCATAGGGTAGAGAATGTTGACAGAGAGAAATTTTTCTCTCTTTCTCACAATACTAGAACCAGGGGGCATTCATTGAAAATGCTGGGGGGAAGAATTAGGACTAATAAAAGGAAACACTTCTTCACGCAACGCGTGATTGGTGTTTGGAATATGCTGCCACAGGAGGTGGTGATGGCCACTAACCTGGATAGCTTTAAAAGGGGCTTGGACAGATTTATGGAGGAGAAGTCAATCTATGGCTACCAATCTTGATCCTCCTTGATCTCAGATTGCAAATGCCTTAACAGACCAGGTGCTCAGGAGCAGCAGCAGCAGCAGCAGCAGCAGCAGGCCATTGCTTTCACCTCCTGCATGTGAGCTCCCAAAGGCACCTGGTGGGCCACTGCGAGTAGCAGAATGCTGGACTAGATGGACTCTGGTCTGATCCAGCAGGCTAGTTCTTATGTTCTTATGTTCTTATGTTATAAAGGAACCCACTCTCCTTCCTGCCCTGTTTGCATGCCTCCATGCAGGCAGTGACCGGAGCCGACGGAAGCAATGTGGGATGCCATCACCCCTTTGCATGGAGGTGTGGGGTTTTTTTTTTTAAAAAAAACTCACTTCCCATTGATGTGTGGCCATGCAAGCATGCATGGCTGGACTTCCACAGCCATGCTGCCTCACTGGAGGCCCCAGTGCAATTGCATGGCCATGCAGATTCAGGGTGGGAAGGGATCCCTCAGCAGAATGCGCAGCCGCAGAGAGTGCCTCCTGCTCGGGCCATTTGCATGCAAACGGATGTGACCTAGGCTTTTCGAAATGGCTCACGGAAAGCGCAGTTCAGGTAAAATCTGTTTAGGGTGAAATACCTTGGGTCAGACCCACACTAGGTGCAGGAACTGTGTGACGTTCCCTCCTCAACATGGGTTTTATCCAGCTGTTATTCTGCGGTAATTGGACAGTGCAGAAAGGTCCCTTAAGAATCCAGTCTCAAAAACCTATGCTATTCTATTGGTAGTATCCTTATCTGGTGTAAGCTACCTTTCCCATCTTCAAGAGTTTGTTCTGCTAGTGGAAGGCACTCTAGCATTAAGGGAATGAACCTTGTTCTATAAGAATATGCTACTGTTGTGTGTGCATGGTGGTTGGGGGAAGAGACAGGATCCACCCAAGAGCTCCATGATAGGGTAGTGGAGAAAAGAAAAGGGAATGTTACATGGTTTGTTAAAGAAACTCAGTGCCTAGGATAAGCTCTCTTCCATGTTCATTATTACAAGGGGTTATTATTTTTCCAGGAAATTTGAAATTTCAGTCTCTTGATTTAAAAATTCTTCTTTAGAACTTGGCATTTTGAACAGACACAAACTGAATCATCAGACCTCCATGAGCTGACATTTTCATAGCACAGAAAGTGGTCTATATTTATATTAGATTTTATGTCTTCCCATTTGGGAAGTAACATTGAATATAATTAGACAAGAGCTATCTGCAGTTCTGTATTGGGCTATTATTTGTCTTAATATGGGGTTGTCAAATACCTGGAGAAAAAAAATCCTGTCAGTTTAATAGAAGCTTAATGGGTTGGTATTTACCAGGTAATGTTATTTACCTCCATGCCATGAAAAATTTTAGCTGTCCACTTCCACATGTTCAGCCTCTATTAAATGAGCTATATATAAAAACAAGTACCGTATATACTTGTGTATAAGCCAACCCATGTATAAGCCAAGGCACCTAATTTTACTGCCCAAACCTGGGAAAACTTATTGACTCCCGTATAAGTCGAGAGTGGGAAGCCAGGAGGCAGATGGAGCTCCTTATTTGGGCAGTGACATTAGGGGGAGTCACTGCCCAAATATGGAGCTCCCTCTGCCTGCCGGCTGGGTTTGACAAAGCCCAGCCAGCCAGCAGGCGGAGTGAGCTCCTTATTTGGGCAGTGACTCCCCCTGATGTCACTGCCCAAATAAGAAGCTCCCTCTGCCTCCCGGGGTTTGAGGAAGCCCAGCCAGCCAGGGTGCCTCGGGGTTTCTCCTTCACCCTCCGAGGAGGGCAGCAACAAGCGGCTTGTGCAGCTACAGGGAGGTCGTCCTGGCCATGCCCCCAGCCTTGGCAGAGGCCTGAAGAGCCGGCTGGTAAATGGTGACTCGTGTATAAGCCGAGGGGGCATTTTTCAGTCTTAAAACAGGGCTGAAAAACTTGGCTTATACTCGAGTATATACTGATTAATTACTTAACATGATGTAACTTAATTTATTGAGACAATCTTAATCATAGAAAACTGCTGCAGCATGTTGGACACCTTGTGATATCTATATTTTTTTAAATGTTACTTTTAGTTTGGCTGGTCCCACATTAAACATTTATTCTTCAATTGGCATGATTTGTTTGTTCAGTTTTCACAAATGACCCATATGACACTGTGACATATGACATATGACACTGTGGTGACCATGTTGCATTTTGAATGTTCTTTGTTGCTTTTCTTACTGCCCCACTCCCAGAATTTCAGTGCCTGATTGTCCCATGTGGAGATCTAAGAACTAGTGAGGATCATCAAGGTTAACACTCCTTTAAAACTAATGTGTTTCTTCTCTGTCCAGTCTGAATAATTACTTCCTGACTGCTCAGGTATTGTCAGTTTTTTTCTAGGATGACCAAGCTTGAGCTTGGGACAAGTTTTCCCTGTCCCTGAGTTCCTGTTCCTCATAAGTTCTTGGAGTGAGAGCAAGCAGAAAGCAAATAAATAAACAAACTAATAAAAACTCCCTGCCATTTCTCATGTGATGACATAACTTCAGAAGAATACCTGGAAGTAATGCTAGTAGATCTAGGAATCAACTGAAACTTTGCCATAGAGTTTCTAGTGATTCCTAGAGCTATCACAGTAACTTCCGGGTATCCTCCAGAAGTGATATCATTGATTTGACATCAACATCTTCTCTATACCAGCCTTCCCCACACTTCCAGATCCAAGATGACAAATCTATAAGCAAGTAATCCTTTAAGTTCCCTGGTCCTAAATCATTCAGATTTGTAGAAAAGTAAAAAATGACTTGGTGATTAGAGGACCAGTTTTGAGCCTTTTAATCATGAGTGGGTCTAGGTCTGAGAGAACTAAGTCTGAGTCTGCCATAGAAACTCATTGGGCGACCCCATTTTCTACTTAATTTGTGTTAAAATGTTTTTACTATGATAAAATGGAGGAAGGGAGAATGAATTATCACCTGAATTCTGAAGTAGTCCCACATAGAATGCATTGTAGGGTTTTGAGTACCCTATAGGAATATAAATCACTAGACAACTTTGCCCTTTGGAGGGAAAAGGCTTTGTGTTCCTTTTATTGTTTAACATCCCCCCAGTAGTGTCGAGGAGGAGTAGCAAAACAGAGCAGCATTTTTCCTTAAATAGCAATAACTAGAAGAAGAGTTTATAATTATACCCCACTTTTTTTGCAACTGAAAGGAGTCTCAAAGTGGCTTACAAACACCTTCCCTTTCCAGAACAGACATCTTGTGAAGTAGGTGGGGTTGTTATGAGAGAACTATTACTTGCCCAAGGTCACCTAGTAGGTTTCCTGTGGACTAGTGAGAAAACAAACCTGTTTCTCCAGATTAGAGTCCACTGCTCTTAATCACTACACCAACTAGGATATGTGTCAGGACCTAGGTCCTACCGCAGTTTCCATTTAAGTTTCAGTTTTGTTTCTCCTGATCCCCTGATCCCCGCCACTTCAAAGAACCACCCACACACCCTATATACTGGGACTGAGGACAAGAACCCTCAGTTCCTTTTTATAAAGTTGGCTTTGTTTGAGTGTGTTCAGTCTTACATTGTGCTGGAACTCCTTAAACGTTCTACCACACGCCTGGACCTTCGACCAAGAATGACTGGGTCTGGAGAACACTTCCGCTATCCGGGGGTTTCCCCAAGTGGCAGAGGAACCCCAACACAACACCCCACACCGGAACGTGTGGGGGACAACTTCCTACAACAATTGTCTTGGACAAGAGTCAGCTCCCTCTGCGATGCCACAGAGCCCAGATGACCCGACCCGATGCCGGATGAGGAGGTCCGCAAGGCCAAGAGAGCTCCAGACCGGGAGGCGAACAAGCGGAGTAACGATTATGAAGTGCTGTGGCTTCATACCGAAGAGATTACCTGAGAGCGGGACCAGCTGAAGGTGGACCTCTCGACCTTGCAGAGCCAGGTGGCTTATTTGATGGCAGAATGCAACGAAGTGCACGCAAGCCCAGTGACCCCGATGTTGGCGAGAGACCACGCAACGGGAGACACCGACCTGAGAGCCAACCAACGGGCTCTACAGCACCAACTTGATAGCCTCACAAGGAGCGGGGGCGATGGACATCTCTTTGCAATGTGCCCAGACCACCGCACCCAAGTGACCGCACCCAGGGACAACGATCGCCCGCATTCGGGGACCCCTACGAAAGCTTCCAAGGACTTATCTCACTCCTGAACCACCACCGCTTCAGTGGCCTCTACCCATGCAGGCTTTGGGGAGTCCTCAAGCGATTCCGAGGCCTCTGAGATCCTTTTTATAAAGTCGACTTTGTTTGAGTGTGTTCAGCCTTACAATATGAGTGCATTCTCCCCTGTCTGTGCCTTGTTCAGAATAGGCGCATCAGCATAAGGCTCCTTTTCTACTTACAACAAAACCAATATTACTTTATTTTACTAACATACATTTATGGGGAGCTGGCACTTGTCAGAAATGGCTTGGCATTTTTGCAATGTTCCTACGAAAATAATGGCTGCATATAACAGATGCTGCCAAGCTGGGTTGCCATGTTGGTATACAGTAGCTGAGCAATTCTCAGTAATTTCTCTGTTGTTCTGCATGATGCTTCTCATAATAAAATACATGATCCTTCAGCTGTATTCTTGTGCTCACCATGTTATTATCTCAGGGGAAAGCTGGCATCAATCCACATGGTACCATTTCTTTGCTGAATTCAATTATGAGGGGCTTTTTATTCCTCATTGTCTTAAAAAGACAAAGATGGAAGACAATTATGGGGTAAAACAAATAAATGAGTACAACAGAACAGCCCCTCAGGAACGTTTAACTAAAGCACGATTGGAAAATCTTTAGCTGGGGTTCATGGATGCTGTATATCATTGTTGCCTTTGCAGAAGTAGATATGCATTTTCTGGAATGGGGCTTTTGGCTTAACTGTTATCCTTGCAACAGCCATTGACGGTTGATATAAAGAGATGAGTCAAAAGCATTAATTGGTCTGTACCCTTGGCTTGTGTTCATTCTCCTTATGATTCTAAATGGGAACACTCGCCCGCGTGGTATGTGAGTTGTGTGCTGTGTTACTTAAAGATCAACATTTTCCATGGTATAGGTTTTGTGAGTCAAAGCTCATATATCAGAGTTTAGTTCTGCCTGGATGTATAGCTTTCAAAGAAGTGTTGTCAAGTGTTTTGTTCTGAAAACTTCTAGAAGTCAAACACGATTAATTCTTAAAACACTTTCTACAACTTGTTCATTTAGAAATCTCAGCATGATTGGCAGGCAAGCCTGAGATTTGTAACATTTCAAGCCATATTAAAATTCCTACACAGAACAAAGGGGGTATTGAAAACTGATTGCAAATTATGAACCCACACTACTGAAATATTTTATGCCTGGGGGGGAAGGGGAGTCTAACAGAGAAAAAATGCAAAACATTTGTGATAGAAATGACAAAGAAATTGAATCAGCTGCCTAAAGATCAGCCTGAATTTAATGGGGGGGGGGGGGTTGCACTAAGTTAATGCTTTTATTTCTTTGTCTTAATCTATATTACCATCTTTTAAACACATTAAGAGTGAGGGTTTTTTTTGCAGTTAATCATTGCATACTGGCAATTTTTATTTTTAAAATCAAATTAAATCTTTTAATGAAATCTTAATTTATTTCAAGTGTGGTGGTCGAAAGTGCCATCAGGTTGAAGGCAACTTTTGGCAACCCCGTGGGGCAAGAACGAATCTACATTTTTTTCAAAGGGGAGCAAAAGTACAAAATGATAACTGGAATGAGTCACTGGAAAAGACTAACTGGAAAAGGCAATAATAATACTAGGAAGTACTGAAGATAGTAAGAAAAGAGGAAAATCCAGCATGAGATTGATTGACTCAGTTGAGGAAGCCATGGGCCTCTTTTTATCTGACCTGAGCAATGGTGAACAAGAGGACAGTTTGGAGATGATTGAATCATAATTCAGAAGCTATGTGATGGCACCTAATGCATGCGAGCAGGACCTCCATTCTTGTCCCTCCTTTCTCAAGGTGTTAAATCAGGATGTTTGGGAGAAACCAAGTCTATAAGATGGGGGGGGGGGCAAGTGCGGCCTTTGACAAAGCCAAGCATAACACAGTTCCTATTTTTAAAGCACTGGGCCATCTTTGCTGGGTGATTAAGCCTATCACCACCACCTCTCTGCCTATCATTTGCCTCCCTTGCCCCCTTGCCACTTAGATCCAGCCTGGGTGAGAACAAGAGGCCACGTTTTCACTAACATCATTCATGGAAACAACCATGACAGCATCCCTCCCATGTCTAGGACAACCTCAAAAACTACAAATGTGTTTCTCAGCTCCATTAACTGACCTTGCGCGAAAGAACCAAACATCCAGAGTAAAGCCATCATGCAATGGCTGCTTTCTGAAACACAACAGCCTGCTGCACGTTCCTAAGCATTTGGCTGTCCCCCTTGAGAGGTAGCCCCCTCAGTTCCACATGAGAGAAGACATGCCCATGGGGTCTGCATTGAAGCTTCAGCCTCCTTGCGTTGGTAATGAACAGTGTGTTGTGACTCATATCTGTGAGCTATTTCCTGATTAGGTGGGACAGCTTGGTTGCTGACACTCTTCATTAACCTGTGTGATAAAATATTTCCTCTAGGGAATAAGAAACATTTTAATCATTTCTAGATTGGAATTTATCTGGGACAGAGACATTTGCTTACTCACTCCTGTTGGAACATGACTAGTGAGGTAAGGTATGTGTGTGTTGTGGGGAGGGTTTTTTTCCCCCTGCACTTGATTTTAATGATCATTGCAACTGTTAAATAGGCTGGCTTCTTAAGGGAGGCTAATTCAGCATCCATAATCTGAAGCAAAATGTTGGTTCATTGCTCTAATATTTAGAATACAACAGCAACAAAATTTGGATCAATACTTGTACTTTTCCCAAGTGCTTAAAGAAGAGTAGAAGAGTTTGTTTTTTATTCCCAGCTTTTTTCTGACATAAAGGGTCTCAGTGTGACTTACAAACTCCTTCCCTCCTCCCCCTGCCATAGCAGGCATATTGTGAGGTAGGTGAGGTTGAGAGAGTTCTGAGAGAGCTGTGACTGGCCCAAGGTCACCCAGCAGGCTTCACAGTGGGGAAATGAACCTGGTTTTCCAGATCAGAGTCTACCGCACTCATCCACTACAACATGCTGGAACTTCACATATTCTCGGTAACTTTGAGCAGAGCCTTTCAATGTTAATCATGTAATCTTTTGTTTTGAACATCATCTATTATATGGGGAGGAGATGTGGAATGATATAGCCTAGCCCAATCTTGTCAGATGTCAGAAGTTAAGCTGGGTCGATGCTTGGAAGGGAGACTTCCAAGGAAGACTACATAGAGTTAGGCCATGGCAAACCCCCTCTCCTTAATCACTTGCCTTGAATACCCCACCTATAAATCTATTGCAACTTGACAGAACTTTACACACACATTATATGGGGTTAACAGTATAAAGCTACAACAGAGGAATAAATTGTACCCCTCAGACTCAGGTTCAAGTTGCTCTATCTCAGCTGTTTTGTCAGAATCAGTGTGGTGCAAAAACTAAGCAGCCAGTTTTTTAACAGGTGAATTTGAAATTGTTATTGATACATGATTCGACTTTTCTGAAACACAGCTGTGCATTTTCCTTGTGTATGTGCACATACTTCACTGCTTAAAACACCTTTTCTTCCAGCAGTCCCTCTTGACTCCAGCAGCTCTGCTGTACCAATTGTGCGCTCCTGTACTGCCTTTGTCACCAGTCCTAGTGAAGGGACAGGAAGAATGGCAGCTGCAATATCTCATAACGTGAAAGGGATTGGGACGCAAACAGTGCTCCTGGGATTCTGCCAAGAATCTGCACCAGACATCCTACATCACAGAATTTGCCCTCTGTAGGCCAAAACACATCCTACATCCCACAGAAACTTGGCCTGGACCCATCCATGAAGAGGGTTGAGGGGGATAGTGTCTGCGATCTGCATGTTAATGCCTGATTATGTAACCCAAGTTTGGTGAAGTTTGGTTCAGGGAATCCAAAGTTATAGACCCCAAAAGTGGGTGCTTTATCTCCCATTGTTTCCAATGGGAGCTAACAAGAGATGGGCGCTACCCTTTTGAGGGTCCATAACTTTGGCCCCCCTGAATCAAATGGCCCTCCTGAATCAAATGCCCCCCCCCTTCCCGAATCACCAAACTCAGGTGGTATCATCAGAACATTCTTTGGATGAGACCCTGAAAATTTTGGTGGCACTAGCTTTAAAAATGCACCTCTGACAGGTACCCCAATAAATTGCCCAAGAGTCTCTGCTATGCAGTGCCTTGGTACCATTTTACCCAATGGGGAATTTCTGTGCAGGCTGCACATTTTTTAAGATAGAGGCATGAGACTTTCAAGGTAGCTCCAGGAGACCCTCCTGGTAATAGCATGCAGGCTTGGTGAACTTTGCTTCGGGGGGTTCAATTGTATGGGCCCCCAAATGACTTATTTTGTTTCCCCACTCCTACACATGAAGCCTGCTGGCTGAGTTCTCCCAGAACTCTCTCAACCCCCCACCCCACCCTACCCCCAGACGCAAAGTTCACCAAGACATCACCAACCTTGGGTGACATCATCAGGAGAGTCTCCAGATGAGAACCGGAAATTTTGGTGCCTTTAGCTTTAAAAATTCACTCTCTGTAGGCCAAAACACAAAAAACCACAAAAAATACAAAAAAAGATGGACCCAAATTTTTCGGATATATCTGAATATGTTATTTGTCTAATTTGGGCATGCAGATAATCTTATGCCCAAATAAATCTGAATCCGAATTTTACCAAATTTCTAGGGTATTGAACAAAGCCTAGCTGGAAAAGGTGGGCCCAGATAAAGGCTAAAACCTAGGACCATAGTACACAGTTGGCAGCTCAGCACCTGTCAACCTCTGCCTATGACCTTGACTCACCAAAGAAGCAAGGCTGATATCCACATGGCTGTTCCACCATTGAGTAATATCTGTTTCTGAATGACTCAGCAGTATTTTACTAGTAAAAGCAGCTAAGAAAGGCAAATCAATATGGAAGCAACTTGTCCACAACCTTATGTGCCTATCATTTGTCCCTGCCATGTTCTAGACCTCAGTGTGCTTTGGGACTGTTACTTGGTATGTCCTCTTTGGATTCGCCCTACTGGTTTTGACACTTGGACGACTTCGACCTCTGGATTGTGTTTTGACATTGCTTGTTGTCTCTCACCTCAGGTGCCTGCCAGAACCTAGACACCATGGTTATGCCAATCACATTTGGCAAACATGGTTAGAAAAGCAAACTATGGTCCAAGAAACCCATGATTACTGCTATTATTTATGCAGACTTCTCAATAGCCATTGCTAGTTTTGGAAAAAGAAAGGGAAGGATTCTCATATTAACCCAAATAAACTTGTAAAGAGGTTTCTAAAGAGGTCCCAATTTCCAAACCATGGTTAGGAGATGAAGCATCCTTTCCTCCAGTGGCTTATAGGATATCTTCAAGTAATAAATGGACTGAAACTGCATGGATGTGTATAATAGCAGAAAAAGAGGTATTCCCTTTCTTTTTTGTAAAACTGGTTTTTAACTTAATGTAGCTTTATTCCTCACCAGTCTCCAAAATCCACATTAGTAACCCCATTTCCATTGATCAAATAAGTGTAAATTCCGGCTTGGAATTCATCTAATGTGGCTGAATCCACTTAAGGCTTCTTTAATGGTGTTAAATAGATTTAGTAATTTGGACATGATCTCTGCTTTCTCTTAAATTACAGATTTATTTTTCTCCACATGTCTCAAATTTCCCTTTAATTCACCTCCAAAGTGTTCCTTCCAATAGACTAACATGATTACTCTTTAATTAAAATTAAATGAAAAATCCACTCTGAAGATAATGGTCGAAACACAGACTCACAGCTTTTTGTATGCAATTTTCACTAAGTAATCATATGCGTGCAGTGGAAGAGGGAAAGCAGGAGCTATCACCACTGGCCCCACTGTCACAGCAGCTACTGCCACCATCTTGTGAGTCAAGCAGAAGGAAGAGGTGGGACTGAGGATGGACTGACTGATCAATTAGTTCCCAGCCAAGGAATTGAGGGGGAAAGGGTAGGAACTCTCCCAGGAATTTTTCATACCCTTTCTTATATTTGTTGTGAGTGACCACTGCGCTACAGAGCTAAACATGGGGGGGCTAACAACATATAAATAGAGCAAATATTTAAAAATGTAATAGAATATAAAATGAAAAACCATGAAATCTAATATAAGGTGATAATTTATCCTGCCCTTTGAACTAAGGATGCCCTAGAAGGTGTTCCTATTCCCCACTTCCACACGCATCGTTGCAGGCCAAGCTGATGACCTTTTCCACACAACTTTTCCATATTTTTAGGCAGGAAATAAAATGTTTCCTCTAAGAAGTTCCACAATGTTTTTCACCCAAAATGTTTTATTTCTAGCCTAAAATCCTCGATTTTAGCAATTCTTTTGTTGAAATATTTAAAAAATGTTTTGGCTTGCTGTTTGTATCACTTTAAAATGTTTCCCACATCTCTCTTCAGTCCCTGGATGTCCTCCTCAGTGCCATTTTCTGAGCTTGCTTGGTCATCTCACATGTTTATTTTCATCAGTTTTTCAATATGGTGGATGACACCTTCAAACCTTTGAGTGCATGACCTATGAAGAATTGCAGTCCAAGACTTTGAAACATTGAAACATCGGATCCATGGAACAGTACAAAAAATGGCATCCAGTAATCATTTTGAGGAAGTGGATGTGAACAAAAGGGGGGGGGAATTGAAAACTTTTTGAAAACTTTTGCAAATGTTCTCATTGACTTATGCAGAAAAAGCCAATATGTTTTGTAAACAATGTATTCCTATGCAGAGATATTCTATTCTAAACCCATTGACTGCTAAAACTCACTTAGGCAGATTCTTGCTTTTGTTGACTTTGTTAGAATAATCTCTTCCCACTCTTCAGGGAAAATATCCCCCAAGTGGTCATTTCAAAACTAGTTGTCAGTAGCCTTAATAACTTCAGCAAAGTAATGGTTGACTTTAGATTTTGCAAACATACAAATGTGTGAAATGTTGCTTTACTTTGGAAGGCTGAACTTGTGTATGACACTTAAGAAAAAATAGATTTTTCATGTTACAAATCTCCAGGGTTTTTTTTAGTTCAGAGTTCAAAAAACAACAAATAAACAAGAAAAGAATCAAATAATTTGTAAAAAAAAAAAACCCTTCAAATGGGCTACCTTCACAGAAGATGATGATCAAATGAATTTGCAATAAAATAGTTGGGAACAGATTTTTACAAAGCAGCTGGCTACACAGTTGGAAGCAAAACACAAAGAGAGAGAAAAAGTAGCACATTTCAAAGAGAGGCCCATAAAATACATTGCAGAAAACATTAAAAGGAGCCATGCAGATGCCTAATCTGGACTGTGAAAAAGATAGAATACTCCTGAGGACTCTGCAACAGTTTAGCCTGTAAAAACGTGAGGGTTCGATCATGGATGTATTTTCGTCTGCTCTTTTCGTCTATGTATAAGGAATGTAATATGCCCACCATTTCTATCATATGAAATCTAAAAATAATTCCATAGTCACTAACTTTGATCAGAAAGTGGGTATGTTTGCCCTTCAGATTGCATCCAAATTAAGGTCTCCACCATATGTCTCCACTGAAATTTCAAGATTGTTACCAAACTGGCCTGTTGTAAATTGGAGGGGGTGGGGGGCTGTTCTTGAACAAATCTCCCACAAAAATGTCCTGACAATGTACGTCAAGATGGATGCCATCTCCAGCCCTGTACTGTGTTGCCTATAGGAAAAAAGGATCCTTCTGGACAAGTCCCCTAGCTTGACATTTTATATGCATACCAGACAGGTATGTATTCCCTGCAGCCGTTTGGAAAACAATGGACTTGTCCTGAAAAACAGCCACAGTCCTGAGACCCAACCACACCTGGTATCCTGTTCACAAAAGATATTCTAATGCCAGCAAAGCCTAATACAATCAAAGCTATCTGCCTTCTATTCTTGACCTCATTAATTCTATAACTCCTTTTCTGCCTTACTTCTGGGAACAACAACCTCACTTTGAATTGGAATTTCCCTGGAACTGTTATTTCACCAATTCCACCCGAAAATCTTATCAACCACTGGATGCTTCCTGGCTTGAGTCATTAAGCCAAACACCCCCTATATTGTCCCCCTCCTGAGGACAATAACTTTCTTTGGGAACACTATGTCTCTTAACATTGCTAGAGGGCAAAAAATTTCCTATAATAAGCCTGCACACTCTACTGTCCCTGTTCAATGTTTCTGGTCTAGTTGCATTGTTCCCAGAACTGCTTTCATCCCATCTTTTGGAATCCAACATGGGCTACTGGACTCTGTCTCTGGATCCTCTTCTTCAGGAAAAGGTAGTTATTACCCTTCCAATGTCCTACTCTATTCCTGACATATCCCCTCAATTCTGTCTATATCATAAGACTGTTTGAATACACAGTGTGCTTGTGCTTTATTATTTGTGTGCCTGTACATTTATCGTTTTACTTTTTCAATGAAAATTAACTTTACTTCTTTGACTCCTGTCAATTTCTTGCAGAAACCCACCTATGTAACATCCTGTGGAAAAGATCCACTATTACCTCCTCTCATATAACTAGGTGTGTACTGCTAATTCCCTACTTTAATAGGGACAGACCGTACCATTTCAGGTAACAAGATGAATTTAGAGCTGCCTATTTGGGAGGATTTTGAGGCAAGAATTCCTGTTTTGTCAAATTTTATTCTTCAGATTTAATTGTATCTTATGCCAGATTGCTTCCTGCCGACAGTAATGAATCTGAGCAGCTTTTGACTGATGCAAGCAATACTCAGTTGACATCTTTAATATAAAGGACACAAGAACCCACCACCCGTAAAAAAACCCTCCAGTTGCAATAAATTTGTTATTTTAAATTTTTTCTTTTTAAACACAGCAGTGACTCACATAGCAGCTATTTTCCTCACTATAGCTTCAGTAACACTAGTGTGATTTCTCTATATGTTCAATGGAGAAGAGAGTGGTTAGCAATAAATGCCCTAAAAGAAGAGCAAAATGTTTAGAAGACTAGAAACAATATTTTTGTTTGTTTTTAGTACTCCAAATTGGTCTTATAGAAGTCTATTCATGGAACAGTAGTGTTACATATACCAGATTTATTTTATAATGTGTTTTTGTTGGGTTGGGTGCACTTTTGGAAACATTTCTATATTTATCACATTTTTCGACTAGCCTCCCTTTAAGCTTCAGTTCCTCCCTCCTTCCCCCCTCCCCCAACACACACACACATACTTTATTCTTACTACAACCCTATGCAGTAGACTAGAGGAGTAATTCATATTACATGTTTTAAAATAGTTATCCATCTGTGCATTACCCTTTTATTGCTTTGAGAGCTTCTCCTGAAGAGTATAACAATACTCCAAAGATATCAGACACAACAATTTGGAACACTAACAAATCAATAGCCTTTGTTTCTCATACTTTTTTGAAGTGTGGCTTTTCAATTTTGAGGACTGACAAGACCTTGAGGTGGTCTAGTTTGTGGGTACTATATCTTGTGAATGGGAGGGTGGGGGGAGGATACAAAGAGCTCTTTTAATGCCATTAGAAAGTATGGGTTTTGCCTGGAAAAACAGTGGCAGGGGAACTCACTTCCCCTCTCGCTATTTGTCTTGTTTGTTTCTTTTTAAACTCTTAGGATTTTTAAGTCTTTAACAGTGATTTTTGCAAAAAAGTATTTGGAGGAGGAAAAAGGACAAACTGATTGGGGCTAGAGCATTTCTTCTAAGTGTGCATTCTTCAAAGTTTATCATTCTAATTCTGTAGTGGAAAATTGGGACAGGATGGATTATCATTTTGTTAAATATCAAGAGTATTGATATGGTATTGAAAAGTCATGTTGGGAAATAATGTCAGAAAAATATCAACACTCTCAAAACTCAGTAAAAACAATAATGATGCCTTTTCTAAATTTCTAAAGCTAAACTAAAATATACATTTTGGCGTGCCTGCAGGTAGTGGGAGAAGGAAGAGAGAGAAAGTGTGTCTCGGTCAGTGGTATATCAGCCCTTTAAACTTTAAAGGACCATTATTTTCAATAGGCAGTTGGTCTGGTGGGAATCTGAAGGTTAGCTGCCATGTATGCACTCTCGCTGCCACCACATATAATAGCAGTCACTAAACACCGCCAAGCCTTGAGCCACCAATATATATGTACTAGTCACTAGCCCATCATCACCCCCCTTCTACACTCCCAAACACCAGAGCCTCTAACAACAATAGAGGGAAACTCTGTCAGAGAGGGTTTTGGCTTGAACACAGACAGGCACTACCTCTTTTAGGCTCACAGACACAGAGTGGCACTTTTGGTAATGTGAAATCAGGTTTTAAGTTTATTTAACAGAAGTAAGGCTTCTCAGTTGGTTTAGAGAGGTTTTAACGCTTGCGGTTACAGAAAGTTAGAGTTTATTCTTGAGAGGTTGTTTCAGTCAGTTTCTTAACAAAGCTTGGTCACACGCAGATGGCCACTTCACTCTCTCTCTTAAAGAGTTTTCAGATACTTAAGCTTTTACACATCAGGTTTCTGGTTTCTTAGCTGTTAGGCATACAGTTTCTAGCTTCTATAGCTTTTCCACATACAGACACTAGTTCCTCCACTGATCCACACACCCTGCTGATCCCACACTCTCCACGTCTAAGTCTGGAAGGACCCTGGCATACACAAGCCTCCTTCCTATAGTCCTCTGATAGGCCTCACTGCCCCTCTTGGACTAGACTCCCCAGACTGCATTTGGAACTGGGGTTGGTCAGACACTAGGTCTGGACAGACAAGCTGTCTAGCCACTGACTGGCAGGTCACTTTCCACCAAAATCAGGGCTACCACACTCTAACAAGCCGCCTCAGCTTCATAGAGCTGTCTGACTCCTGTCAGCACATGAGCTGAGTCAGATCCAACAGCAAAATAAATTTGTCTTTGTGGTGATCTATGGTATCTCTAATACTTTCCTCAAACACCAAATTTCAAGGGAATCGACTTTCTTCCTGTCATCTTTCTTCACTGTCCAAATTCCAAACCTATATATTGCCATGGTGAACACTATAATATGAATTAATTTGATCATGGTAGGCAGCAACAAATCCTTTCACTTCAGAATCTCTTTTATAGCTTCTTCATAGTAGCACTTCCCAGCCTCAACCTCCTTCTGATTTTTTTTTAGTGGCAGTCTCCTTTTGGTTGATGATGGAGCCAAGGGACAGAAAATCTTTAACAAATTTTGTTTTTGTTTTTCATGGTCATACCTAAAGTTGTGTAATTCCTTAATAGTCATTATTGTTGTCATTCTGCTTTGGAACTTTCTGCTTTAACCTTCAGCAGTAATCATTTCAGGATTTACTATTTTCTGCTAGTAATATGGTGTCATCTTCATATTTCAATTGCTCCTTCCCCCAATTTACATCCCACCTTCCTCTATTTCTAATCCAGTTTTCCTTATGATAAGTATGATATTTCAGGTGATTTCAAGTGATATTTGCTGGTATATGCATAGGTGATTTTGGTTCTTTGTTTTTCTTTAAGATCTGAGCCAAAGAATTTAAAAAATCCCTGGTTACTCATATTGTGGGTTTACATTCTATTATGGTGACTGATCATCAGGACCTGAACTGAAAAAAAGATCCATGGGAAATACATCTCTGCCCTAGCAGCAAAGTAGTTACTTTCCATTGTTTGCACAGTGGAAGTTTTACCACATGACAATAGCAGTGCGATGCTCAGCATGTAGAGACTATTAGCAATAGTTAAACATCAATCTGTTAAATCACATTACACCTATTATTAAACACACAGTCAATAACTCAGCACCAGCAGAGTAGAGAAAACCTTAAGGAGCAAAGAAAAAAACCCACAAATTCTGATTCTGGGAATTGTTGGAAGTTAATATCCAGACAGACAGAAAGCAAATAAGAAAGAATAGAAAGATTGTCCAACATCATGGCAAAATACATGTTGGAGAGAAGGGATCATTTGTTTATTTTATTTACTTTATTTGCAGGCTGCATATAGATTTCTGGTTTTATTTCTATCACATTTTACTTTTCCCCCTGTTTCATCTTTAGCAATTTTAAGAGCTTCTTCAGTCATTCATCAACATTTTTAATTTTTCTTTGCTACAGAGTAATTTTTGTGTGTGTTTTTGTTTGATAATATCTCCAGTTTTAAGCCATAGTTTTTTCTGGTTCATGTTCTCTTGAACTTAATAACACAAATCTATTCTTTACTTGGTCCTTAAACTCCTCAGGAATGTTGTTTAGATTGTATTTTTGCACTACAAACATCTGGGTTTTTACTTCAGGTTTTATCTAATTTTCAATATTAACAGTTTATACTCTGTACCACAATCAGTGTTGGATTTAGTTAATTATGGACCATCCCAGCAGTGTGTGTGAGTGCAGTTTATAGAAACTTCCAAGAGATAATATGTAAAAGGAAAAACTTACATTTATTCAAGCATCTTCAGTTCACAGTTTTGTTTCAGGTAAGAGGTAGATAGAAAGAAACCCTAATCTAAGAATTACTTTCCCTAGGACAAGTGGGTGCCCTAATGCACATCACGTTGTGCAAGTGAGAAGCTGCTTCAGTGAAAAGCTCCACTGAGGCAGACAGCCAATTGTCTATGCACTCAGGACAAAGGTCAGGAGAGAAGTGTGTGCAGCACAGAGAAGAAAGGAAGTTAGTGAGCAGTCTTCTGGACCAGACAAGGAGAGCAAACAAGAGAGGCAACAATACAGTTAGAGGGAGATACACAGCACCTCCCAGTGCCCAGGCATGCAGAAGTCGCTGATTCCAACAATCAGCTCCTAGTCTTATTTTAGCAGAAAGAATAGAGCTTGTTCACCTTCTGCTTCTGACTGTGTAATCTATTTGATTCCTATATTGTCTATGCAGTAATGTTCACATGTTCATTTCTTTGGTTGCCTGAAAGATATGTTCACAATGAACAACTTGCCATCACAGAATTCTATGAGTTGCTCTCCTGCTTCATGTCATGCTCCCAGCCCAAATCTTCCAACACTTGATTTCTGCTTTGTTTGCATTCCAGTCATCTATGATTATCAGCATAGTTTATCCCTGGACGCTTGCATAAAAAAACTTCCAATATTTTTCTCATCAGTATCTGTAGTTGGGGCATAAACTTGAATGACAAGTTAAATGGATAGGCTTCTCATGAATTTTGACTGATCTTACTTGGTCAGACTTTGTATTACAACTGTTGACTACATCTCATCTCACAATTAGAGTACTATTGTTTCTTCTGTGTTTTCGTTTCCAGATTAAAATACTGGGTAATTTTCTGACTGACAATGTCCTAATTCAGTCTACTTCACTCACTCCTAGGATTGCCATATTTAAATGTTTAATTTCTCATTTTGTGATTTTGAGTTAATTTTAAATCATACTTCTCATGTTGCATGTTCATGTTACATGTGCCAGACAGTGTTGGACTTTTCTTTTGCATCCATTCACATCAACACTTGAACATTCTTTTGGCTTTAGTCCAGTTGCACCATTAAGGATAGTGCTTGTTGTAGCTGACCTCAGCTCCTCCCCAGTAGCTGACTGAGTGCCAATTGACTTGCGGATTCCATCTTCAGTGCTAACTTATTTTCTATTCTGTATTATCTCATCATAGGGTTTTCAAGGTAAGAGATAGTAAACCAGAAGTGGTGTACTATTGCCTTTTTTCAGTTCTAACTAGGGTTAGCTTAAATAGCACTGCTGTTGTCTATGAAATATTCTCCGCCACTGTCACCATCCACTACTGCTGTTATCCAATAGCTACCCTTCAAGGCTTCCTCTGCCCCACCATCATTGGAAGTGTCCATTATTATTTGCTGTTGTGGTGGTTGATTCTCGAAAGGAAAGAAAGTGTCTTAGCTTGGTGTCTCTTCTAGGAGTGACTCTGTGTGATGAAGTTGTTCCGTTACTGTATCAAGCAAGTCACATTAGCCTGACAAGGCCTTTGATCTCCGGATAGGGAACCAAATGGGTTCAATAAATTACCCAAAAGGAAGCCACAAGCCAAATGGCCATACAACAAAAGATAGGTACCACATGGCAGGAAACAGAGTTTTCCTGGGGACAAAGGGGCAAATAAACATTAATTCTAATCCAAGCTGAGCTAGAGGGAGCATCTCTAAGCTCAAGGGGCTGAGACAAGCCTGCAGGAACCATGCTGTTAGCTGTGTTAGAACGTTTTATTGTTTTCTGTTTTTCTTTTCAATAAAATCATTGAGAACTCAGCTGGTTTCACAGTATCTGGAGAAAAGAATCCAGAATCTACAAAGCAGGCATGGCCCTTGTGACACTCTGCTAGGAGGTTACTCACTGGGTAGAGTCTAAACTCCTTGTAGTATTGCTCTCAGGTTTCCTGACACACACAAACTCTCTCATTACATTAACATGGGGATGCAAGGTGCAGGGGTGAAAGGGGGAACTGTGCCCGGGGCATGTGTGCACCCTGCACCCCTGCCATGCTCCTGTCCGCCCCTGCCCAACTCCAGAATGCCCTGCCATGCCCCCAAAATGCCTTGCCATGCCCCCACAGGGGCGCACACCTGGTGTGTCATGCACCCCCTGCCCCCTTGGCACTATGCTACTGCCAAGATGTGTGTGTGGGGGTAGAAACTGTACTTTAAAAAAAATTAAAACTGGGAATTCAGATGTGGGTATGGTTTATTTGGGTGTGTGTGTGTGCTTTCCAAGGCCTCCCATAGCTATGAGCCTTTTGCTCATGGCCAGATCTGATTGGTGATATGATGTTGTCTTCTTTCTTTCATGATTCCTGTTTAAACAGAACCACTCAGGGAAATAGAAAGCTTGGGTAAATATAAATTGATCCCTAGACAGCGACAAGAAATATAGGAGATTACACTTTGTTGAAATTAGCAGCAAAAGAAGGCATTGCTTAGGGAGATTCTCAGATTCCCCTTTGGAGCCCATTTCACAACAGCCTCACAAACAGAATGAAAACAGGACACATCTTTAGTTATATCACAAAGCTGTATTCTGCATTTAAACAATACACTCACCTGCAGACATTTTCTTTGTTTTTCTTTTTTAATTTAAAGATCAGCCAATGAAATTTTCCCTTTAAGCTGAAAATGCTTTGAAAGTGCTCTCTGTTCATGGATTATCTCTTTAATGCCTCTAAATCATAATTAGATCATTAACAGCCCAGAATGGAATCTGTGACTCAAGTTTTTTTGGATCAGGACTTGGATTTCACAGCTCAAGCCAAGCTTTCTGTCCTGCCAAAAGGGGCATCAGGATGCATGCTGCAGCAGGCTGTTTTGATTCTCTTCCAACTGAAGCCATATTTACACTGTTCCATCAATTTGTTAATATTGTTTGGACCAAATGACAATCACCCTTGATTTCCAGATACGTGCCTTTTTCAGCACAGCTACAATAATAATAAAAAATGGTGCAATTTTGACGCTGTTCCCACGCTGTTCCTCTCCTTTTCATCTTCTAATTAGAGAATAATGGTCCAATTAAAGAATAAGGTCTTTTGAATGACAGATACCATGTGGCAACAGTTGAATGTAGTATTGTAATAGACAAAGGCACTAATAAGGAAAAAAAGAGATGCAAACCCCTGTTACTAAATTTTAAATAAATAAAAAGGTAGCCATATAGTATGTGGTAGTAAATGGGTTGACCACCAAATACATTCACATTCAGCAGGACATGCAGTGCTATGCTGACACATATAGTCAAAGACACCTTGCATAAATCACACAGATCTGAAGCACCTGATGACAAAACATGAAAATAACTGTTGGTTTGCAAAGTTATACTTAGTCCACTCTGCTTGACTCTCTGGCTGCCTGCTCCCAACCTTACTTAGCAGCTGACCAGAAATTCAGGCAAAAAATATTTTGAGAGCGCAATTGCTTTGGGTTATGTGGTGTAGCGGTGTAGAGCCAGTGCAGTGTAGTGGTTAAGAGCAGGTAGATTCTAATATGGAGAACCAGGTTTGATTCCCCACTCCTCCACCTGAGTGGCAGAGGCTTATTTGGTGAACCAGATGTGTTTCCGCACTCCTACATTCTTGCTGGGTGACCTTGGGCTAGTCACAGTTCTCTTTGAACTCTCTCAGCCCCACCTACTTCACAAGGTGTCTGTTGTGGGGAGAGGAAGGGTTTGTAAGCCACCTTGAGTCTCCTTACAGAAGAGAAAGGTGGGGTATAAATTCAAATTCTTCTGTCTTCTGTGTTGCCCTTGTTTGGTTAAATGGTCACTTATTCAGCAGGCATCTAGCCAGAATGACAAAAAACTGTGTGAATTTTTGAATCCTTAGTTCGTTTTGCACAGCTAAAATAAGATGCCCAGGGGATTCTTAAAAAGAGTCAGTTTCTGGGTGCTTTCCAGACAGCAAAGGCATCAGAGGGGAAATGAGGCTGTTTCCTGCCTGACCATTTTGCTCTATGGTCTGTGAACTTTGATATCGTGGATGGCTGCCCAGCTTGACCAGACCTGGAGATAAAAGTAATGAATCCTGAAATCCATCTCCTTTTATTTCCTCATGTGATTTATCTTTGTTGAACAATATGTAATTACATTGAACGTCATAATGGTGCCCATGAGATGTGCCAAAGCGCTATAAAGCTTGTACATATGTGGCCCAGACGTGTACATTATGTGGGAATGGGAGAAAACTTTGGTCTTGTCTTTCCATATCCCTTATGTCAATATGTTTCCTTTGAGTTAGGAATGTGTGCTTACAGTGCACACAAGAATGTTCTACATATGAGATCAAAGCCATCAGCTAAATGTCACTTCCACACAAATTCAAATGGATAGGGTAGAAAACCAATTTGACTAGATTTTAAGAAATGCTTCAGGAAAAATGTGGGGAGAGGATCTGGACAAATCATTACATTATGCTCCCAGTGAAATATTAGGTGAATATGTAGGTTCCTCTTCAATCAGATCGTCTGAAAAATGTTTTCAGTAAGAACAGTGAAATGTTTCAGGAGAGTTTCCAAAAGTGTGTGAAGATCTGTCCGGATATTACTTTATATGTTCATGGGAGCTCACTATTGTTAGTAAACATGGAAAAAATAAGAATGTTCAAAACAGAATTTGCAATATTTTATTAAAGATGTATAGCATAACAGGGTCAGGTCCTCTTGGCTAGATCTGTCAATGCAAGAGGGTTTCTGTCAATGGAAGAAGGATCATTTTGGCTGATTTCTTCCCTTGCCTAACAGCCCCAATGTTTTGTCTGATGATGTTGCATTTCAGGAGTCTCATGGTGTTAATCTAGGGAGTCAGTCTTCATGTATGTTGAAGGAATTAGCTGGAGACAGACAGCAAGAGGGGATAACTGGGATTGTTAACATAAATATATATACCAGAATTCTCCCTGGTGAGAATTTTTAAATTAGCAGGCAGTTATATAATTAAAATTGGTTTTAATAAAGAATACAAATAGAGGGAAAGTTCAGCTGGCAACCTCCTTCCTGCACAGGCTTGACACACAGGATAAATCCCAAACCTATCTGAGGGGTGTCCATTTTGGGGAGAGAAGAGACCTGCCTTAATGTCACTCTTTGGATCCAGTGCCTCCATGGAACCCTTTAATTCAAGGAGAGATCTGACTGTTCCACAATGGATCAACATTAGGAGGCAGGAACAACATTTAGCATCAGAACAATATAAGCAATTAGAATTAGAACAATACAAGCAATTTGAATTAGAACAATGTAAATCTATTATTCTTCCTCTAAAACCTAGCATTCTTCCCACATCTTGCTCTTCATTCCTGAATGATGCTGCATTAGAGTTGCTCAGTATTTAAATCAAACACTGCAACTCAGCTAAGCCATTTTTTGAAAAAAAATTATCTTCTGCCAATGCAATAATTTTTCAAAATGTGTTTAATTTCTTATCATTCATAAACAGAGAAAGAACAATTGGAAAACTACTAGGTTGATATATTGGCAATACAGAATACAAATGAGCTGTGGTAATCGAATCTTGCAGTTATTACTCAGATTTCAAAAAGCTGTTTTCCGAGTCATTTAAGAAACACATCACACGTGGAAGAAGTTCAAGAATGACATATGTCATTTGAGTGCGCCATCTGGATATGGTTTAGTAATGCTGAAATCCTGAACATGTGCCTTCTAGCATAATTTTCATTGACACTTCTGGGATTTAGAGCCAAACTACATAATCAGCAGCCCTGCACGATATATCTGTTGTTGGGCTGGTCCATCACACTCCAGGCAGAAAATTCTAGATCTCAATGCTAAATATTCCAGACATTTAAAATAATCCTCCTGCAAATGTAATATTAGTGTGTCAGGGTGATAGTTCTAGCCTAGCTTTCTTCTTGACAGAGTGGTTTTGAATATGTGGTATTTTAAAAAAAAAGATGGAAAAGCATTCCAGTTAAGGATACTTGCAAACTTCTCTCAATTCAGTTTTCTCTGTAGATATTTGGGATATGAATTGGTGTTGGAAAGTTTTACCATTTTGTAGCTATCATGTAATGATCTCATCAGATTTTCAAGACAAAAGATGAACAGAAGTGGTTTCCAATTATCTGTCACTGCAAAGCAACCCTGGAATTCCTTTGTGGTCTCCCATCCAAACATTAACCAAGGCCCAGTCTACTTAGCTTCCAAAATTTGACCTAAGTGAGTTACCCTGGGCCATCCAGGTGAGGTGGAATATGAATCCCGTTCTTTGCAGCATTGTGCTGAATCCACCACTGGGCTGATTTTTAACTCTGGATTTCATTTGGATTTCTGATCACATTCAGGTTTTTGGGTTGGTGGGTGGGTGGGTGGGTTGGTTGGTTGGTTGGTTGGTTTCCACATGTGTGGAAAGTGGATGCAGGCATCCACAAATGAATCCCCACAGCCATGCCGATGTTCCAAGGGCCCTCCCCACAATGGCCAGGCAATAGCAAAAGGCTTCTCCCTGACTGTCAGTTGTGTAGTGCCAAGGGGGCGGGGGGTATGTGATGCACTGGGTACAGGCCTGTGCGTGGGTGTTCCGGAGGCATTCTAGGGTGGGCATGGGGTGGCAGGGGCACAGGGCACACATGTGCCCTGGGTGCAGTTCCCCCTCACTGTGCCCCTGTTGACTGTAGATAATAGGGTGGAAAGGAGGCAAATAAAGTGCCTTCTGCCTGGCTATTTGATCAGGAGAGGCTCCAACCTGAGACTTTTAAAAAACATTGCTTGTTTAGCAATTTAAAAAACGAGTTGGGGGAAATAACACAGAGCAGACTCATTGGAAGGGCAGGATCTGTGTGAATCCCCCCCTTAAAAAACAGGTTATTTACCATCCTACAGCTGTGTTTATTGGCCTGTGTGGAAGGGTGCCAAGACTAAGCAGGTCTACTCAAGTATCCTACTCAAATTTATTTAGTGGGGCTTACTTCCAGAGAAGTTCTGTTCACTGTCAATTACCAACTTGTGAACTTAAACTACAGTTAAACCAAATCAAACTGGGGTTTGCTGCCCTTGATTCAGATTTTATCGTATTTTTGGGAATGACTGTTTTCTTTTTCCTTATCTAAAGCCACAAAAGGTAGTCACAATCTCCTTAAAATGTATGAGTCTAACAAAGGAATGACTCCAATAGATTTGCCAATGCAAAGCTCTAAGCCAATCACAATTCATTTTCCATGTGTATTTCATTCACCTATTTTAGCAATTTTGTATGGCTATTTTCTCCAGCAAGCACTCATGAAAAATTCAACTGTAAGGCTTGTAAAATCAGAAAGGGCTTTGTATCTGCTAGATTTGCTGTGAAGCGATTGTCTGAAATGGAAAGAACAGGAAAAGTGCACAAGGCTGGAAGTGATTTTTATGAGGATGTAAGGCATATCCAGAATATGGTATCATGTGCTGATCTGAGCAAACATTTTGAAAATTTTAAAGTGATGTAATTAATAGGGTCTTTTTAAAAGACCGTAAATCTATCTGCTCCGCTGCCGCTGCTCACATCAAGGCAGAGGGAATTAATTAATAAGGTACAAATCCTCTCATGTGCTGACTTGTTTGGAAGCATTTTGCAATATTGTATTAACCTTGACTTTTAATCTGCACATTCCTGAAATGAGTCTCCTTGAACTGTATTTTATCCCATCAAATTAACAACAAAAATGAAGTCACACTCCAGAGCTTAAGCAGACAAGAACAGGATCATGTTCTCAATAATGGAACATGAAGGTACATGTTCAAATTCACTGTGCAAAACTTTTACAAAACTAATTAACAAGTAAAACAATACCTACTACAGTAAAAAAAAATGGATCCACCCCATACAGCCATTTTTACCAAATTTTGCACAGCAGATTTATTTGTTTTAGTTTTTTGGCTAGGTTTTTTTTGGGTGGTAGGGGTAAGATAACATTAAGTGACAGAGATCAACTTGAAAACAAACAGCAGATAAATGCATTTTGCTAACAGGTCCTGTTTATTCTTTAACTGTGATGTATTATTCCTAACTTTTCTTTGTGAAAATTTTACTTCCTATGTTTTGAGGGAAGTTAGGCCTTTCCTTTTGAGGTACTTCACCATTTCTATCCTATCTCCCTGTTCTACCTGGCAGTTATAACCTGCCATTTATCTCTCATCTAAAAAGAACCCCTCACTTCTGCTAAATGATTCCATCTCATCCAATCAGCTCCTAGCTCCTTTTTTGATTAGTCTTTGTTAGCCAATAGAAAACAAGCCTTTTCAAAACCTCATTCTATTTACAATCCTCTTCACCTTTTGTGTGTTTTTCTTTCTCCTTTACATCTTTCTTAAACACTCTAAAAATATAGAAATTCCACTTCCAAACCCTACAAAATTATTATTGAGTCACATAGGGATTCCAGCCTCCAGGTGGGACCTGGGGATCTCTGGAATTACATTTCACCTTTAAACTCCCCTGGAAAAAATGGGTGCTGTAGAGGGTGGACTTTATGACATTATACCCCTCTGACATCCCTGCCCCACCTAGGCTCCATCCCTAAATGGAGTTTCCCAACCCAGATCTGGCAGTACTGTCTTCCATCCCCTACCAGTGGCCACAGATGACTTGGCAACCCTAGACTGCAGAACTTCTCCCTTCTCTATACAGGGTTGCTATCTATAGGTTGGAATGTTTTTGGAGATTTGGAGGCAGAGCCTTGACAGGGCGGAATTTGGGAATGGGGAAGGAGCACAATAGGGATATAATGCTATAGAGCCAAAGCTACCATTTCCTTCAGGCATACTGATTTCTGCAGTCTTCAGTTGTAACTCTGTTTCTTCATATTCAGAACCATCTGGAGATTGACAGCACTAGAAGCTGATTGTTGAGTTACCTGTGTTTCGGGAAAAATGTGTAGCATGGAGTTCTCTGGTATGGCTTAGGGTTTTTGGAATCTGGCTGCAGCATGCCCCGGGGTTACTTTCATCCTCTGATGGGGCCAGTACAGAAGCATGATACCTCCTTGCCTCCCGAGATGGCTTTCTTATGTAACATTGGAAGAAAATCTAAGTTATATAAAACACTGGCAGATAGAATAATTGTTTAGAACTAATATGACTACCTTGCTTTGCTAAAAGAAAAAAAAATGCAGAAATCTAACACAGTAGAGCTCTCTTTAAATATTGTATAGACCATTAAAAATGAGAGAGGGCAAGAAATTAAGAAAACGATGCTGATGGCAAGAGCTGATCTTTGATCTTGCAAAGGTAGGGATTTATTTTTTGCTTTCTTTGCCGGGCGACTCAGCAACTTGTCCTCTCTCTCAATCAGCACTTCTTTGATAAGTGCTTTAAAGTGTGTGTTCGCTGCACATTCTTTTCCCTTGGGAATTAAAGTTCAGAGGGGGAATTCAAGCTCAAGCTATCTGCGAAAGCCAGCGAACATGAAACAATGTGACATATAGGCTGCAAGTAATTGTCTAAGTGAACAATATGCCTGATCACAGAGAGGCCAGACATGATCGGCCCTACCATGCTGACAAGAGGGAAAGGGGGGAAAGGTCTTAATCTATTGTGGTAGATTAAAAAAAAATTATAGTTACTCAGGCTGTCTTGATTTCCACAGTTGTGTGCTTTATTCCAATACCTTTTTTCCTAAACCTTAAGCCGAAGGAAACATCCTTCTACAGCTCTCCTGTCAGGGTAAAAACAACTTAAATTGGATTAAGGTGAATAATAGTAATAACAATTTAAGGTGAATAATATGATTACATGTTTCATGGGCTGATTCTACATGAGGGTGTTCCAACCTCCCACCCACCTCATGGTCATGAAGCTGGTGTGATTGTTGGTCAATTTACCTTTGCAACTTTGACTCCATACAGCACAGTTTTTCAAACTTTTTAGCTGTGACTTCCCTTTCACACAAGATGCAGACTGAATCTCTCCTTTCTGTTGTTGTTATACGACAATCATGATTTTCCACCCATTTTTTAAAAAAAAACTGTGATACATGTCTAGTGCTACTCAAGAATAGTGCAATTCTCTGTGTGTGCAAAGTGCCGTCAAGTTGCAGTTGACTTATAGTAACCCTTGGTGACATTTTCAAGCTGTTCTTTTTAAGCTGAGTGATTCAGCAGAGGTGGTTTGCCATTAACTTCCATAAAGTCTTCCTTGGAGGTCTCCCATCCAAGTAGAGACCATGTTTAGTTTCTGAGATCATGGGAGCCAAACTGCTTAGTTTCTGAGATACTATACCTTTCCACATCCCTGTGAAATATGACACTTTGGCCGTTTCCGCACGGCCCCCCCAGGCGCCCCCACGCCGGCAAGAATTCTGCCGGCGTGGAGGCGGAGGCCGTTCGCACGCAAGCGTGTGAGCGGCCTCAGGAGAGGCCGGCGGACGACAGGCGGCTCCGCATGGAGCCGCCTCTTCCCCCTTCCCTTTCCCACTCACCTTGTCCCCGTCGTCGGCCTGCTGGCCTCGAAGCCCATACGCTGCCCTCCGACCTCCAGGTGAGGAGGACAGTGAGGAGGGACTTCAGAGCCAACAGGCCGACAGCAAATGAGTGGGAAAGGGAAGGGAAACAGCGTGTTCCCGGCGGTGCCGTTTTTGCCGTCCCCAGGGCGCCATAAAAGGGCCGTGCGGAAACGGCCTTTAATAAAAAATGTGTCTTTAATAACACTGCTGCAGAAAAGTGTTACATTTGAATACTTGGGTAAGGCTAATTACTGGAAAGTACTGGTTGTCCTGTTTGCAGTCATCTACATTGAAAAGACTAATTGGCTTCTTGCTGCTTGGAGAAATGGGGGAGAATACTTCAGGACCTTTTCAAATGCTAATTAGGAGAGCAGAGAAAAAAAACATTTGCTACTTGTATTAGTGTAATGTGGTAACAGAGACATGATACTTCCCTAACCCAAAAAAACTTTACTTTAAAAAAATGTGTGTGAGAGTGTATCAGCAACAACTCCAAAGAAAGTCACTATTAAAAATGAATGGAAGGGGGCAAAAGAGGCAGCTGATTTCATTCAAACACAAAATGCACCATTCCTTCCAGACACATGAAACAGATTGTCCCAACACCACCATGCCAGGAAAAATATTTTTTTTCCATTTTTTACAAAGCAGATTTTTAGGAGGAAAAAACTCTGCTCCATTTACAGTTTGTTCAGGGATGGAAGATGACATCATGTGGAAATGAAAAAGGTACTCAATTAGAATTGCTGTAACAGCTCCCCATTGAGATGTGCTCTCCCTGCAGACTCCCTTAGCACTATACTTTTTTTTAAAAAAAAGTTTCTTTTAGTCACTGCTAAATTTCTAAGAGAAATTGTAGAAGAGTTATCCAAAGTTAGTACTTTGAAAGTGAACCAGAGACTCACAGATGGCCACAGTGTGTACAGTGGTTAAGAGCAGATAGATTCTAATCTGGCAAACCAGATTTGATTCCCCACTCCTCCACCTGAGTGGCAGAGGCTTAACTGGTGAACCAGATGTGTTTCCGCACTCCTACATTCCTGCTGGGTGACCTTGGGCTAGTCACATTTCTTTGGAACTCTCTCAGCCCCACTTACCTCATGGGGCATCTGTTGTGGGGAGAGAAAGGGAAAGGAGCTTGTAAGTCATCCTGAGTCTCCTTAAAGGAGAGAAAAGTGGGGTATACATCCTTCTTCTTCTTCTTCTACACAGTCCCTGTCATATCAGACCATTGGGAATCTGAATGCAGTAGGCCAGACAGATGTGTTCATCCCTGAAAACCTTGATTTTCAAGAGGATAATACAAATGTTTAAACTGCAGTGGGCCAAAATCATCCCAGAAGCATTTAGGTGGAATCCTGAAGTGGTAAATTAACATGTTAGGAAACTTTTTACAAACAAACAAACAGGGTGCATGAAAACAGAAATCTGCATGTGATGTGCACCACATAAACCAGTCTGGACTGTTAGTGGCTCTTAACCTTCTGTGCCATAGAAGCATATTTGGTTCCAGTTAGACTTTGGGGAGGGGGAATCTTTTCCACAAACCTTGAGTAGAAATCTCTGCTTCATTTGTGGTTTGTCTTTTGTTGTTGTTGTTGTTGTTGTGTTAATGATTGACACGGAGCAACATATTTTCTGTTAGACATAAGCATATACAAACAGAGTACCCATAAAATTTGTGGAATCCCATCCTCCCCCCTGCTGCTTAGTTGGCCAGACATTTGCCAGTCCATTCAGCTGATGTGCTGATACCACAGTACTCCTCTGTGTCTCTTCCCTCTTCTACTTCCCATATCTCAGGCCTTCCCTCTACTTCCTTCTCTGTAACTCTGACCTCCCATTCATCTGGCTACATGACCTCACCCTAGTCTCCTGCCAATTACCCCATACCCCTTCCCTCCATCAAGTCACCACTCAATCCATCACTCCTCCTTTGCCCTAATAAGCTGTTCTCTCCACCATCATGCACTGGTTTCTCTTGGGGTATTTTATCTGTCCCAATTTCCCAGTTTTCAGTTTGATCATTATTGTAAGTTCTTTTAATCGCTAACAGAAAATGTTCCTAGCCGGTATGTAGCCCAATCCATGAATTTAAGTATCCACAAATGGATCTATATTAACTATAAGGTATATAACCTTTGAAATGGTGTGTATCCAACCATTATAAAATGAAATCATTCTTCTCCCTTCCACGGCAACCTAATAAGCTCCCATCCATTTTTATTCCTTGGGATTAGAAGTAAAAGCACATGGGGGCAAAGTGAGGATCAACAGTAGGAAAGGGAAACCAGCAGATATCAACACTTCCCTCTTTCAAAGATTTCAGTGCCTTGCATGATTTGATATATGTATAAAACATTTGGATCCACTGGAGTTTTTCCACAGATGCAATGATTTCTGCCTGAAGATTGTCACTTTTCTCACATCCCCCCCTTCTGTGGCAGCACAAAATGCCCAGTTAAATTCCTGGAAAATTTTGGGGAGATTAGGCTGCTGCAGGAGAAGAAGGCAAGAAAGTTATGCTCCATGAATTATGATCCTTGTACCCATGGAAAATGTGTGGTGGATCCAAGTCAAGATTTCTGTCTCGCATTACTATTAAAAATACAGGTTTAGGACTGACAAAAAGGAAGCAAACCCTTAGGAAGATGACTTGGTCTGCAAGACACTAATTATGCACACAGGAGTTACAAGAGATATCCACTTTCCCTCCCTGCATTTGTGTTATCCAATGCGAGCATAAGCCCGGTTTTAAAATCCTTTGTCCTGGTCAAAATCTGAAGAAGCCCACTGCGTTGATTGTTTCCATTAGAAAAGGAAAAATCTCCAGAATGTTTTCATAGTGTGGGCAATTTACTTTTGAAATTGTTTCATGGACCACCTACCTCTTTATTCATGATTGCTTAACTAACAACCTTCTGTGGGCTTATATGTCTCTGGAACAACAATACCAATTGCTTACAGGGAAAAAAAGGAAACCTTCAAAGCCCACCTGAGTGTGCATGTGCTATTAAGCTATTAAAACTAAGAAACAAAGGAAGGAACAGCAGTAATCGACAGGGTCTCCATAGACACCTAGCAAGCAAAGACTTCGTGAATTCATACTTAGCCACCATTCCATTGGTTTTCTTACACAGATCCTATCTGGAATAATTGATGTGAATATGCATTTAAAAGAATGGTGCCCGTGATGGTTTTTAAAAGGTACAAACATTCTGATATTGTCTACAGATCTTTAGAAATGAAATCCAAGTTTTGAAAATGGGTTCTGAACTTCTAACAGAAGATGTATACGGGATTCTATAGGCACATTGTTCTAACTAGAACTTCATCAAGTAAGCCAGAGATCCTCTGATAATTCAAAAAGGAATAATACCCAAGAATGGTTGAATTATATTTTGGGGAGTAGATGGGTGTCCCCCTGCCTGGCCCCTGATTGGAGCGAAGTGCACAAAGAGGCAGCTAAGCATTGGAAAAAAAAACTCATTCTAAAGTTCAAGGCAGTAGAGAGTGGCTTCAAAGGTCCCCAGAGTTAAGCAGAGAGCATGACTAGGGTTGTACTTCCTGTTTTAATACTTCTGGTGATATCATGGGTGAATGCCTCTCTCCATTGGAAGGGGCAGTGTGTGTGTAACCCCCATGCCCAGAATGGGTTGGCCCAGAATGGGTTGACCCAGTAAGGGGGTGGAGACTCGGAGCAGCAGAGAGGCTGCAAGAGCTCTTTTGCAGAAGAAGCAAGGCTACCAGACTTGGACCTTGATTTCTATAAGCCCTTAACACCTTGTTAAGGTAATTTCAATATTGTTGGGAACTACTGGGAAGGTAGTTGTTGTTTTGCTGTGTTGTAAATGTTGGAGTTTATTGTTTCAGGGTTTCTTGTGTGGTTGTAATGGGTGAGAGTTCTCCTGGAAACCTTCATCATGTTGCAACCTGTTCATCAAGCCCTTGGAGTCTTCAGGAGCCAGCCAACTTGCAAAGGAGAATTTGGACTTGGCAATATCAGTAGACTGTAAATAGAAGGACTTGAAATGCAACCTGAACAGGACCTTGAATTGTAACGTTAAATGTTGATGTTTTACAAGTGTTAATTGTAAAGAAAAGTAAACCATTTTGTTGTTTAAATTTGGTTCTTTGCAACTCCTTCCAAGTACTGCCCCACAGAACCCACAAGCTGAGGTTACAAATGGCGCCCAACCAGCGTGGGGCTTGGAAGTGAGATTGCAAATATAAATTGTTTGCAATGAAAATGTGCAGCAAGTTGGGGTTTGATCCCCATATAACTGTTTTGTTATGTGATGTAAGTTCAAGAGATGTTGCTATGTGAATGTGAAGCACATGATTCTGTTTGGCAGTTGCATGAAGGAGGGGATTCCAGTTGCAACCCCCCCTCCCTTCTGCAAACTAATTGGCTGAATCGCAACATTTGCTGGAAAGTTTTGCAAACTTCCAGTGCAGCTAAGTTTGGAACAGTTGGAAATCCTTGCAAGGGAAAGACAATGTTCTGCATTCAGATGCACCAAATGTGGTTCCTCCAAGTACAGGAATCTCTGGGGAAATCATTGTGCAATGATTTCAAGAGTTGCATTGTAATTACTGTCGGGCGACAGAATTTTAGTGGAGGAGAATGTCACCCCCATGCCCAGAATGGTTTGGCCCAGACTGGGTTGACCCCGTAAGGGGGTCGAGACGCGGACCAGCAGAGAGGCTGCAAGAGCTCTTTTGCAGAAGAAGCAAGGCTACCAGACTTGGACCTTGATTTCTATAAGCCCTTAACACCTTGTTAAGGTAATTTCAATATTGTTGGGAACTACTGGGAAGGTAGTTGTTGTTTTGCTGTGTTGTAAATGTTGGAGTTTATTGTTTCAGGGTTTCTTGTGTGGTTGTAATGGGTGAGAGTTCTCCTGGAAACCTTCATCATGTTGCAACCTGTTCATCAAGCCCTTGGAGTCTTCAGGAGCCAGCCAACTTGCAAAGGAGAATTTGGACTTGGCAATATCAGTAGACTGTAAATAGAAGGACTTGAAATGCAACCTGAACAGGACTTTGAATTGTAACGTTAAATGTTGATGTTTTACAAGTGTTAATTGTAAAGAAAAGTAAACCATTTTGTTGTTTACATTTGGTTCTTTGCAACTCCTTCCAAGTACTGCCCCACAGAACCCACAAGCTGAGGTTACATGTGCACCAGCATACTCTGAGGTGGGGCAACTGCCAAGGTCCAGGGTTTTAGGCAGGAATTATTGATGTTGACCTCTCCACTCATATGCCACCAGATGCATGCATAAGAGGGCACATGAGCAAACACGGAAGGACATACCAGCAGGTGGGAGGAATTCAGATAGGTGGGAGGGAAGACGAGTATGAACCCACCCCTCTGCATTGCTGAAGAGCCTAGCGAAAGTCTTCCCTGGCCTTTTCATGCCCTATGTGTTGTTTCCAAGGGCAACAGGGAGTCAGTCTGGCGGATTCTGCATGGGCGGGGGCAGCAGTGGGGCGGGGGCATACTTCATACCTGTGTAACCCTTGGGGCCATTTGCACACTGTCCTGCAAATGGCCCTGGTGTCCCAGGAGGCCACGGGGCCACCTTCACACAGGGCCTGCCACTGTAGCTCCCCTCTTACCTCCTCTCTGCTGCCGTCACTTTGCAGAGCCATGGGGACACGCCCTCATGGCTATGGCAGTGCCTCCAGAGTCACAGGCCAGGAGGTGTATCCCCTGACCTCTGCAGAGCGATGGCAGCCAAGAGGTGCTGTTTGCTCTGCATATGGCCTGTGCCGAATCCGCCTAAGTCTGGCAAATAGGAGAGCTTCTGCAGGTAACTGAGCTCCTTGCAGAGTGAGCATCTTTGCAGAGAGGAGAGGAAAGGAATCTGCTGTTGGCCTAGTGCACAGCGGAAGGACTAGGTGCCAACTCACCCTTGCTTTTAAGAGTCCCTGAGATATGTTCAAATTAAAGTGCTGGTTCTTGGTCAGCCCATTCTGTTCTAGACTGAGGTTGTGTGATAGTTTAAGATTTCCCCCTGACTCTTGAACTTGTCCTCCATTTGTCTGGTCGTCAGAGTATCTGTCTTTGTGGTATCACCTGCTGTCCTACACATTGGAGACCTGCTTGTGAGGAAAAGATGTCAAAGGGTTTGCTGGAACCACTTTATTATTTTTTTCAATTACCTTTTTCAATTTCTTAATTGCTGTTTGCTTTAGTTGCTTCTAGTTGGGCTGCTTGTTTTTCCTTGTTCTTCACCTTCTCTGGTTGTGTAAAAGTTATATAATTGAGTGTTCGAGGGGGGTTTTAAGAGTTCTGATTTAAGATTGTTGTTAACAAGTTTGAGGGGAAACTTCAAGCTTCATGCATGCTTGCTGGTTTGGGGTTGGTTTTCAGGATGGCCTTGCTATGGGCTGGCTAGTCCTGTGGGTCTGCCCTCATTAGTTCATAGGGATTTCTCTACTGAGAAAGGTGGAGTAGAATTGTTGAGGTAATATCTATGGATCTCTAGCTGAGCCACAGTTTTTCCTTCCATTAGATTTAATTAGAGGCTAGTTATAATGGCTTGATGTGGTTTGTTAGAGTTTAATTTAATTCAGCGCTGTAGAATTTCAGTTTGCTACATAATAGGATATTAACACGTTCAAATAAGAGTGGAGGTTTTGGTTTGGCAAATAGTTAAATAATTTAAAAGTAATCTTTATCGATTCAGCCCACATTAGCTACTTAGACCTCAGAGTTTTTAGAGCAGCTCTTGCAATTTCCTTGGGAATTTGGGCAGCTTTTAGTACTTGTGCAATAGGACACAGGACATCTAAACTTTAGCTACTTTCCCTTGTTCTAAAAAGTTTTACCTTTCATCTCCAGGTCATGGTAGTTGGAGGCTTAAACTCAAATAGGTTTATGTATAGGTCACTAGGTTTTTTAAAAATCTTTTTTTCATTGAATCAAGTTAAGATTAGGAGAACTCTCACACTGGAAAAAGAATTTCAGGGGGAAGAGCTCCTAAAAAGTTGCTAGGGCATGCTAGGTGGAAGTTCTGGTCAGCTAGCCAAAGCATTTCAGCTAGTCAGGGAAACCAGCAGAACAACAAGTGTCATATAAATCTAGGTTGGAAAAAATGACCTTTCTCCCCCACACATAGATTGTTGCCAAAACCTGATTCTCATATCAGAACTGTAGCCAGTAAGGAACTTTTAGGGGTGCCTGTAGGGGCAACATTTTTCAAGGTAGAGAGTCTCTTATCAGGAGACCATGTTTGGCTCAGGGAAGTCCAGTTCTTTGGTTCCTCAGTTCTAATAGGAGAACCTGGGGTTATACAGATGCTTTGACCTCTGCCTCAGAGTGCTAGTCCTTGCCCTTGTTTGGCACTGTCACCACTACATCATGCTGACTCTTTCTGACAATTCTGCTGACTGTTACATGCCAATCACTGCAGACCCAGACAGAGAGGCTCCGACCTTTACAATTCTGCTGACTGTTACATTCCAGTCATTCTAGACCAGCATATGACCACCTTGCAATTTTCAATATCCTGACATCTGCCAGTAGCCAATGAGCTGCCAACCCTGCTTCTTTACAATCCAACAAGGTTTTTATCCCCTGAGATATGTTCAAATTAAAGTGCTGGTTCTTGGCCAGCCCATTCTGTTCTAGACTGAGGTTGTGTGATAGTTTAAGATTTCCCCCTGACTCTTGAACTTGTCCTCCATTTGTCTGGTCGTCAGAGTATCTGTCTTTGTGGTATCACTCCTGCTGGGTCCCATACACATTGGGAGACCCTGCTTGTGTAGGAAAAGATGTCAAAGGGTTTACTGGAACCTAGCACTTTATTATTTTTTTTCAATTCACCTTTTCTCAATTTCTTAATTGCTGTTTGCTTTAGTTGCTTCCTAGTTGGGCTGCTTGTTTTTCCTCTTTGGTGTTTCTTCACCTTCTCTGGATTTATTGTAAGTGCTATATAATCTGAGTGTTCGGAGGGGGGTTTTAAGAGTTCTGATTTAAGATTGTTGTTAACAAGTTTGAGGGGAAACTTCAAGCTTCCATTGCATGCTTTGCTGGTTTGGGGTTGGTTTTCAGGATGGCCTTGCTATGGGCATTGAAAGCTAGTTCCTGTGGGTCTGCCCCCTCATTATGGTTCATAGGAAGTTTTCTCTACTGAGAAAGGTGGAGTAGAGATTGTTTGAGGTAATATCTATGGGATCTCTCAGCTGAGCCACAGTTTTTTCCTTCCATTAGATTTAATTAGAATGTGCCAGTTATAATGAGAAGCTTGATGTGGTTTGTTAGAGTTTAATTTAATTCAGCGCTGTAGAAATTTCAGTTTTGCTACATAATAGGATATTAACACGTTCAAATAAGAGTGGAGGCTCTTTGGTTTGGCAAATAGTTAAATAATTTAAAAGTAATCTTTATCGATTCAGCCCACATTAGCTACTTAGACCTCAGAGTTTTTTAGAGCAGCTCTTGCAATTTCCTTGGGAATTTGGGCAGCTTTTAGTACTTCCTACCCAAGTAGGACACAGGACATCCCTAAACTTTAGCTACTTTCCCTTGTTCTAAAAAGTTTTACCTTTCATCTCCAGGTCATGGTAGTTGGAGGCTTAAACTCAAATAGGTTTATGTATAGGTCACTAGGTTTTTTAAAAATCTTTTTTTCATTGAATCAAGTTAAGATTAGGAGAACTCTCACACTGGAAAAAGAATTTCAGGGGGAAGAGCTCCTAAAAAGTTGCTAGGGCATGCTAGGTGGAAGTTCTGGTCAGCTAGCCAAAGCATTTCAGCTAGTCAGGGAAACCAGCAGAACAACAAGTGTCATATAAATCTAGGTTGGAAAAAATGACCTTTCTCCCCCACACATAGATTGTTGCCAAAACCTGAAGTTCCTCTCATATCAGGAGACTGTAGCCAGTAAGGAGACTTTTAGGGGGGTGCCTCGTAGGAGACGAAACATTTTTCAAGGTAGAGAGTCTCTTATCAGGAGACCATGTTTGGCTCAGGGAAGTCCAGTTCTTTGGTTCCTCAGTTCTAATAGGAGAACCTGGGGTTATACAGATGCTTTGACCTCTGCCTCAGAGTGCTAGTCCTTGCCCTTGTTTGGCACTGTCACCACTACATCATGCTGACTCTTTCTGAAAAGAGAAAATGAGCACTAACATGAGGTAAACTGTAACAGTATCTCCTTCTCTCTGTCTGTTTCCTACCTTGATAGGAAAGGATATTACAAGAGGAGTAATAGTCAAGTATTATATATCAGAAAGTGGAGTTGAGCTAAAAGTAGAAACCTATAAATGTTCAATAGCACCCTGTTTTATTATTTTGTTCATTGATTTTACTAAGATTACCAGGAATCAGAGTATGAAGATATTTCCCCAAATGACACTGAAAGCAAAAAAAAAAGAGGAAAAAAACATTTTTGCCAGAAATGTTTTATTTTTCTCTGTGCTATGTGGACAAAAAACCCCAAAATGGATCTTTTCAGAACATTTGCAAAATATTTAAAATGTTTTTTGTGTGCAGGAAAAGCCAAAAATTGAGCATCTGAGAAGGGACTTGAGCAAACCTCAGACAGAGAAAAAAATAGCTTTAATATTTATTGATACATTACATATGTTCCAAGGATCAAGTAAAATATGGACACATGCTGCTGTTCAAAAATGGAGACTGTTGACATTGATGAGAAATATTTCTGATTTTAGACAACTGCTGAGAAAAGTTGAAAATGGGCATCAGGGGAGAGAGGTTATATTTCCTGATGCTCTGGAAAAAAAAGTCTAAAGGGTGATTTTGCAGGACACAATGGAAAGAGTTCGGATAATTAAGAGAAGTGAAGGCCTGTAGAAATTGTCTTCATAGCACAGTAGGAAACAGAATGCTCTGAATTACCCAGTGAATTACATCTGCCCCATGAGTCTGGAAGATTGATGATTTGCTCTACTCAGATCTACTTCAACTTATAGTTGTAATTTGATGCCGTAGAAAAAGACCAGCAGGGCGAAATGACTCTGGCAAGTGTGCTATTTTTGCACAAACTTTTTTTCCTGGTTGGGGGATACTTTAGGACAATTGCATCTGGGTCCAGCTGTATTTCAACAACAGGAAGAAGAAGCGTTTGGAATTATACCCCATTTTTCTCTCCTGTAAGAAGACTCAAAGTGGCTTACAAACTACTTTTCCAGCTGTAGTGCAAGACATTATGTGAAATAGTTTGAAGCATTTCTTTATTTCAACATAACTTTGCCCATCCTCTTAATTTTATATTTTATCACACTTTTATCCCACCTTTCTTCCAGGGATGTAGCAGCCCATATGGCCCTGACTAGATTGATCTTGTCAGAGCTCAGAAGCCAAGTGGGGTTAGTGTTTGGATGGAAAATCACCAAGGAAGATCGGGACTGCTAAATTGCCAAGGAAGATCGGGACTGCAAACTATGGCCATTGTGGTATAGTGGTTAAGAGCAGTGGATTCTAATCTGGAGAACCGGGTTTGAGTCTGGTGAACTGGATTTGTTTCCCCACTCCTACATGTAAAGCCTGTTGGGTGACCTTGAGCTAGTCACAGTTCTCTCAGAACTCCCTCAGCCCCACCCAACTCACAAGGTATCTGTTGTGAGGAGAGGAAGGGGAAGCAGTTTGTAAGCTGTCTTGAGTCTCCTTGCAGGAGAGAAAGGCAGGGTATAAATCCAAGCTGTTGTTGTTGTTGTTGTTGTTGTTTGTCGCCAGCATGGTATAATGGTTAAGAGCAGGTGGACTCTAATCTGGAAAACTGGGTTTGATTTCCCGCTTCTACAAATGAAGCCTACTGGGTGACCTTGGGGTAGTCATAATTCTTTCAAAACTCTATCAGCCCCACCTACCTCATAAGGGGAAAGAGTTTGTGAGACCCTTTGGGTCTCCTTGCAGGAGAAAAAGAGGGGTATAAATCCAGACTTCTTCCATTGTGTCTTGTGATCCTGCCACCTTTAAAACCAGTAGTTCCTTCTTTTGATGGAAAGGTAGCTGTTCTTGGAGAGCTAAAGAACTTCTGCCTTAACATGGACACCACACCTGAAGGTGCTTTATACTGAATTCCACCTCTGCTATATTACACTTGGTACTCTCTACTCAGCTGTGCAACAGGTCTTCAGGATCTCAAGGTAGAGTCTTTCACATTGTCTACTACCTGATCCTTTTCACTGAAGATGCCAGGGACTGAACGTGGGACCTTCTGCTTGCCAACCTAATACTCTGCCTCGGAGCCACAGACCTTTCTCCTAAATAATGTGGCAGTATTACTGCTAGTGGGATAATAGGTGGACTTTGTGAACTTACAGCAGGTAGATGTTGTGGGCTTATAGCAGGCCTCCTTGCATTTATTTTCCAAAGCTTGGTTGAAAGAACAGCATACTAGTTCCTTAGTCCTCTGCTTACCACGCTGACTATCCCAACCTCTGATAGAAGGAATCTTTCTTCTGCAGAATTCTTAATATTCCAAGATTTTAATTTCTCCTATGAGAATGACAACATGTGGGCCAGACGTCAGAATGCAAAGCTGGATGTTTTAGAAGAGCTGACTCTGTGCTGATTGAATTCTACAGCTTAGGTGGTTTAATTGGCTAGTTTGATTCCCCATTAATAAAGTTAAAGGTTCATTTAATTGCAATATTAAATCAGTATCTTCATTTGGCCCAAGGGAGCAAAGGAACTTATAAAGATCTGGATAATCCCCTGACAAATGAAAACAGAAATGTTTTTGCTGATGTTTTGTCACAGACATAGTGCCATTGGTTGCACACGTCATTCTCCCACTCACCCCCACACACACCCCTGCACCTACTTTAGCAACCAACTTAAATCTGCAGTGTGCTTAATGATGAAGATTGCAGAGCTGTCACCAGACTGTTCTTTGAAACATATATGCCCACCCCATATTAGTTTGGTGGCAGACAGATTGGACTAATCATTGCAATGCATTGACATGATGGTGCCCCTACCACTGGATCCTCCAGTGATGACCTGCATGTAGGCTGATGTGAAAACACTTGAAATTCCTTCCAATAACATCTTGATTTGTGACAAAGTCCTTTGCCCTTTTCTAGGATTGCCAGGTCCTACCTGGCCACTGGCAGGGGATGGGAGAATTGCCCAAGAATGTTTCCAATGCTATTAAAATAGACTTTCAAAAACATTACTATTTGCTGCTGTATGTGCCAATGAAAATGAGAAATGTGGTGTTCTACATGAATGGAACATTTTATAGTCATTTTTAACTTCTACATACTCCCAAAAAGTGATTCAGCAACCTGACCAGCAGTCATACAATATCAGCTGGTTAATTGGCAACAACATTTCTTTGAAAAGTAGGGTCTGGCCACCATGATCTATCCCTGATCACCCCCAGATTAGATTGCCGTAATGTGTTTTGAAAATGGCCAATAAATCTTCAGGTGGTCCAAAATGTGGGTTCCAGGTTATGGTCAGAGGTTATCTACAGGGACTGTATCACCCTTGTGCCGAAAGATCTGCAGTGGTTATCCAGCTGTTTCTGGGATAGTTCTTACCAGTAAGTTTGTATCTCTCAAGTGAGTCAGCAGTTGGCCTTTTATGGAAATAGGCCCTAGGCAACTGCCTCTTTGTTTATTGGATGAAGTTGCCCTGAATTCAAGAGAAGAGATGGACCTGGTTCATTACAAGCATGGCCTGAGTCCTCCCTCATAGGTCAAAACAGCCTTGAAAAAGGCCCTGCTCCCACCTCCTGCCTGTCACTCACAGAAACTCCAAGCCTGGAATGTTGTGGTTGCTTAGCCACAATCACTGAAAGATCATCTTGGCCAGCTGCAACATCGTGGTGAGCAAGTGCTGCTCCCCCACTCCCTTCTTGTGTCAGGTACTACCGAAATCAATGCACTTTGAGTAGAGTAGTTCTCCATTTGAATTCACTCATAGTTTGCTCTTCTGTTTTGCTTGTCGGTTGGTTTATTTACAATGTATGTTTTGCTCTTGGAAGCCACTTTGGGACTCTTCAAGCAGAAAAGTGGGACACATAGAGGTGGGATCCAACCAGTTCTCACCACTTCTCTAGAAGTGGTTACTAATTTTTTCTGAGTGCCGAGAAGGGGTTTCTAAAGCAACCTCCCTGCCGAATAGGGACTGGAGGTGTGTGTGTGTGGCGGCGCCACTGTTTAAATCCCACCACCATCAGAACCTGTTATTAAAATTTTTGGATCCCACCACTGGACAAATATTTAAATAAACACATATGTAACTGCTATCAAATTGCAACTGACTTTTGATGATACTAACAAGATACTTCCAAGGCAACTCTGAAGCAGAGACAGCTCAAGAAAGAGAGTTGCTTTTCCTCTGTAAAATCTTCCTTGGTGGCTTCCCATCCAAGTACCAACCCTACTTAGCTTCCAGGATCTGATGAGATCAGGCTATCCCATGTTGCCTTCCTTTCATTTAAATAAAAAAAAATTCTTTCATTTAAATAAAGAAAATAAAGAAAAAGAAACAGTTGTATGCTTCATCGATCTAGGTAAGCAGAAAGAGAAGCAGTGGTAAGTCTCCAATTACAGTGAATGACCTGAGATAGTAAGCATTAGGTATGGCTGCAACCCATTGAAATGGCTCATCCTTGTCATAGATGGGAATTGTTTCTGGATAAAAATGTTGAAATAAAAACCTCTGAAACAGAATACAGATTTTTAATACAAAGACCACTGGAGCCTATAAATCAGTAATTCATATGGTCTAGAGATGCCACATTTAGATCCCAACTTACTTTGCCCCTGTCTTGTTCAGCTCCAGGGTAGCATCCTTTCTGTGAACATGACAGAATAAATGACAGATATGTAGGTTTGCCTAGGTGTGGAAAGTGTGGTAGAATATCTTTGCTTCTAGAGACATGTGGGCTGTGGAAAAAAATAGATTTTTAAATCTTCTGGATGAGCTTGCTTATTACGAATTCAACTTTATAGCACTCATTTTGGTAACTAAGGATATATGGACAATGAAGACTTACTACCCTACTGTGCAGCAGATGGGAGCATAAAAACTTTATTGAATAAAAAATACACCTCCATACATATTTTATTAGTTTATTTCTTGGCACTCATTGTAAATACCAGGACGAGATGACAAACATAAGCTTTTGTTATATGTCTATACGTACCCATATATGTGTGTCACTGGGACTGAAGTAGCCTTTCCTTATCCAAGTGGTGAAGATCTTCATAATCTTCTTAATTTCTTAGGCTTTTTCTGTGCTGTGGCTCCATGATAGAGACTCTGCTTTGAATGCAGAAGTTCCCAGGTTCAATCCAGGGTGTCTCCAGTGAAAAGGACCAGCTAGTAGGTGATGTGAAAGACCTGAGGCCTCGGATCATCACTGTCAGTCACAATGAACTGTACTTACCTTGATTGATTGACCAATGGTCTGATTCCATATATGGCAGTTCCACATATTCAATGTTTCACTTTGCTATAGCAGGAAATGTAGCAGGCCTAATTAGATTAAAACTATGGAAAGTGAAAGATCATGGATGGTAATTCAAAATTACAGGGAAAAAAATCAGTGTGTGTCATTGGCCCTTTCCATACAAATCCCTCCCCCCCCCCAAGTTCTTAAAACATTTTCAATACTATGCTGTATGACTGCTCAAAATGATTCCTGGCTGCCTCTTTATGATTTACCTCTCAAAATGATCCACCCCTCAAAATGATTCCTGGCTGCCCCTTTACGATCCCTCCCTTTTTAAGTAAGTTTTCTATTTGATGATTTAACACTTCACAGCAGCTTCATGCTGTGATTCTCTGTGCCTTCTGTACTCCATCCTTTGTAGATTAGCCCCTCCCCCATAACCCCCCCTAAAGAAACTCACAGAAATGATGCAGGAAAAACAGGCAAGGGACAAAAAGCGAGCTCAGAAAATGGCACCAAGGGGGACGTTCAGGGTAGGCTGTGAAATAAATGTTCAGGTGTGTGAAATGTCTCAAAAAGATCATACAGGCAAATGGAGCTATTTTGAAAACATTTCAAGTAAAGAATCATTATACAAGGGCATTCATTTAAAATGTTTTCAGGCTGCAAATAAAACCTTTTGGGAATCAAAGGGGGTAAAAACAATGCAGAATTCCATGGAGAAAATGTTTTATTTCCTGCCTCAAAATGCTTTAAAAGGTTTTTACAGAAAGGGCCATTATCATGCCATGACCCCAATGGACATACATTAAAGCAGTTCTAGACTTCATGTTTTCCAAACTAAAGTCCCTGTATTAAGGAGTCAGGCTGAAAACCAAAACTTGGAGCCTATGAACAAGTTTTGTGTGTGTCAGATTCCACTGTGGATAATGCTGCCTTTTGTGCTAGCCCTTGCATTTTGCATAGACTCATAAAAAAATTAATTCTGTGCAAATGCAAGCAAAAAAGTACACTCCATTGTAAATAGTATTTAGTGAGAATGTTTCTTAGTCACAGGATCCAAGCCCAGAACATTTTTTTCTGGCAAAAGCTTCTTTATCAAAATCATGGAGACAAGGAACTTCACCACACAATTGGATGCTTTCTGTAAATTATCAACATTAGACAAATTGCCTACTTTTTGTGTTTATGCAGCAACTGTTTATGAAGTGATTGCAGCAATTGATTGTAAGTTTAGCAAGGGCAGATACTGATGGCACACAGAGAGATTTAAGCTAAAAATCTCAACTCAAACATTTCATTTGGAGGCTTTATATATCTTAACTGGCAGTTTAAGCAGTGATTGAAGGGTAGTGATACAACAGCTGTGAGAAAGCAGTGTAATCATTTAAATAGCTATATCTGATATCGTGTGTATGCATCAAAAGAGTCTGTGGAATAACTGGCTACTAATTGTGACACAACAAAAGTATCCCTGATTAAAAAGCAAATGTTGGTAGCTGGAATTCTGATATTTATATGTGGTCTCAACACCCATAAGGAGCCCCATGGTGTAGAGGGGTAAATTGCAGTACTGCAGTCAAAAGCTCTGCTCATGACCTAAGTTTGATCCCAATGAAAGTTGGTTTCAGGTAGCCAGTACAGGATTGACTCAGCCTTTCATCCTTCTAAGGCAGGGGTAGGGAACCTGTGGCTCTCCAGATGTTCAGGAACTACAATTCCCATCAGCCCCTACCAGCATGGCCAATTGGCCATGCTGACAGAAACTGATGGGTGTAATTCCCTAATTTATCCTGGAGAGAAACATGAGTTATTCTAAGGTAAATAAAATGAGTACTTATCTTGCTGGGGATAAAGGGTAGATGACTGGGGAAAGCTATAAAACACCCCCCATACATGCTGTGATGTCATATCATTGTCACCCCATGGGTCAGTAATGTCCCAGTGATTGTACAGGGGACTACCTTTACTTTTTACTTGGATACCCGTATGCCAGATTGCACTCAGACACCATAGTCAGCTGCAGTTTGCTTAAACTACAGTTTTCTGTGTAAACCCATGTTGTGCTAGGAAATTTATATTACAGACCAAAATGTTTTTTAAGTCCAATTAGTCTGTAGACTGACTCCTTTCTCACCTCCAAACAGAATCCCTAAATTCTATTCCAAATTGCTTTGCCTCACCTATTACGAATTGCTTTGCATTATGTGCAACCCACTTGAGATTGGTTATCTGGATTTAATTGCAAGGAAACTGGGGCAATAGAAACCCACGCTCCCTACTGTCTTTGGTCTTGGCTAAAGGTTGATAGTCACTCTTATCTATCTGCTTCCTTGATTTTTTGCAATGTAAACCCCACCTTTTATTGTCTTTGCTCCTCCTTTCTCTCTTGCTACTAATCTGCTGCCTTCCTCCTTTCTGTCCAACCAAAATTGGAAGTCTGCATTCAAATGCCATAACAATCTACAGTTAGTACAAACACACAGTCAACCCATTAGCTATTAGTCCTAGATTAGCTTCCCAGTGCAACATTCACAATAGGGTTGCCAGATCGAGTTGGGAAACTCCTGGAGATTTGGGGATGGAGCCTGAAAGGACAGGGGGCTATTTCCCACTGGTGATTAATCCTGGAATAGTCACCCGAAATATCCAGGTTCCCTCGAGATTTCCTCACAGCCAAACTGTGGAACACAGATCAGTCCCGTTTCTGCTGCTCCCCCCACCCCCATCACGGGATTTTCCTGGACCTGCTTGTATATGCACCTTTTTGAAAAAAAACACTCCAATGGGAGCTAATAGAAGGGGGCTACACATTTGAGTGTCCATAACATTGGCCCCCAGGAACCAAACTTCACCAAACCTGGGTGGTATCATCAGGAGGGCCTCCTAAAGATACTCTGAAATTTTGGTGCTGCTAGTTTAACAATTGCACCCCTGACAGCAGGCACTCCCCAAGGGGCAGGCCTAAACGTCTGTACTAGAAACATACTGCAGTGAGGATGTTGGAACCTGGATGAAAAGGTGCTGATTCTTTTGAAACTTGGTTGTATCTAGATTAAATTTTCAGTGAGAATTCAGCCAGGGATCTCAATAGAGTGTAATGCCATTCCAGGGGAACAGATTTCTGTAGTCTGGAGATGAGCTGTAATTCCTAGGGAATCCCCAGCTCCTACTTGGAGGCTGGCATCCCTACCAAACTCATTAAATACAGCAGTGGTTCCCATCCTGTGGTACACATACCCACAGGGCATTTATGGGTATGTGGAAATAAGTATGTAATGGGTTTGCTAATATGGAGGCACAATTTCAGAGAAATAGGTTGCCAAGGGATACACAAGTGAAAAAAGGTTGAGAACTGCTAGACTACAGTTATGGTTTATGAGCTATGACTTAGCGTGACATCCGGACACAGCTAGGCCCTTTCTACACGGGGCCAAAACCAGCGGCCCAGGGATGGAAAAACACAGGTCCCCGGGAAGCTGTTCGCAAAGGCGGCGCTGTTACAATGCAGCAGTGCCGTCCTGTGCACCCCTGAGCGGCATGAAGGCACAGCTTTCCACCTCCCTTCCCAAGGGAGGTTTTTGGAAAGCGCTGCCTTCCCATCGGCGCGGTGTGAAACGCACCGTGCCAAAGGCGCTGCTTTCCTGCTCCCCCTCACCTCGTCCTCCAGCATCTGTCTGGAGGGCTGCTGAGACCCGCCCATGCTGCCCTCTGACCCCTGGAGGTCAGAGGGCAGCATGAAGTGAGGATTCCCTACAGCCACTCCAGACTGGGCTAGCTAATGGAGGGCCAGGGTGAGATGAGAATAGAGACATGAAGAAGGCTGACTCCGTGCTAGGAGCCACCTCTTCTGTGCTGGCCTCTGCAGGGGCCGCTCACACGCTCCTGTGCGAACAGCTCCCTCCCCTGACATAATTTCTGCCAGTGGAGAGGCGCCCTTTCCGCTGTGTGGAAAGGGCCCTAGTTTGCCAGCTATGGAGGCTGATGTTGCACATCTCTACCTCTTCTTTTACACACAAAGGACTCTGGGGCCCCCACAACAAACAGTCCTGGATAGATGACCTTTTTCTCTCCCAAACTCTTCTGCAGCAAAATATAGGCAGAGTTATTGTGTTCTCTAAAAGACAGCTTTCAATCATTCCCAGTGAAGCTCAGTAAAAAGAAGGGACATCATTTGTTCTAGTACATTCAATCAGTTCATGATAGTGATGAAGCTCAGAAAAGTCAACAAGCTCTTCACGCATGTGACCTTGAACATGCCCCAGAATCAACCACAATCCATATGAAATGTCAGGGCTCTTCATTGGGCAAGCTGGTGTGAGAAGCTTTGGCTAAACGAAGAAACTTTGCAAATCATTATTTTAAACCGCAAATAGCACTTCAGTGTATCATCATGTTCCCTTTTTAACCATATGCATGAAACATTATGGCCTTGCCACCCTTTTCTCATAAAACTTCTCTTTCTACTCCTCCTGAATGAGACAGAAAATAGAGGATGACAGGATATGGTTTACAAATTTATGGAACTGCCTAAGACTGGGAGTATCCCAAGCCAGTAAATAATAACCTTCACTATGGATGGCAAGAGGTACTAAAAAGATAATATACTGAATTCATTAAAACTCTTGTAGTTACAGTTAGTCAACAAGGGGAAGGACCTTCACAAATATTTCATGAAAGACTGAATGAGAGAAACGAAGCCCTGCAAGAAAACTACAAAAGGAAACAAAATCAATGATGATTTTAATATGGCCGAGTTGCTGAGCAGCTTTAGGAAATCCATATTTGACAAGGAAATAAAAAAGAAGTAAAGAAAATATATGCAGAATTGCAAAGTAATAAAGTCCCTGTCAATACAGACATAGATCAAAAAGCCGATAAGAAGATATAACGGTTGTAAAAATCAAGCCAAACAAATAATCACAAGCGGATGATACTTTCTATTAGACTCAAATGTGCCAGATCCTGATTTTGTCGAACTGTTCACAATTAATTCTAAAATGCCACCAAGTGTTGGAGGGGAATAGCAGATGGCTGGAGGGGAAATCAGCTGGGATGTTTCCCTTTACCATTCAATAATTAATGACAGAGCATTGTGAATAGTCAAGTGCCTTCCATCTAGGGTTGCTCAGTTGCTGCCACCTTCAGCCCTGTGACTTGCAGGCAAATCTGTTGATATGGGAGTGGGAGGGGGCCTCATTGGCACCGGCCCCCTCTGTCCGCAGCCTGGGGGTCCACCTGGATTCGTCTCTTTTAATGGAGACCCAGGTGGCCCATACAACCCGGGCTGCGTTTTTCCATCTCCGACAGGCCCGACGGCTGGCCCCCTTCCTCTCCCAAGCTAGGCCACCAGCCCACTGTGATCCCATTGCTTGACGGTCACCTCCAAGGCTAAGACTATTGTAATTAAGCTCTACTTTGAAAGCCTACCCTTGCGCCTGATCAGGAAGCTGAAGCTAGTCCAACATGCAGCAAGCGTCTGCTTACAGGTGGTGCCTACCGTGACCACATCCAGCCTGTATTGCACCAGCTGCACACAGCTTCCAGTGGAATTCCGGATCATCCACAAAGGTATGGGTGTGCTGCTGGAAGGCCTTGCACGGCCTGGGGCCCTCATTACCTTCGGGACTGCCTTACCCCATATGTCCCTGCACGGCCTGTGCGTTCAGCAAATGAGGCCAATTCCCAGGTGGTCCCCGGCCCCTCTGTGATCTGGCTGGCCACCCGAACCCAAGGGCCTTTCTGGCCCTGGCTCCAGCCTAGTGGAGTCTCCCACCAGCTGTCCCGAGGGCCCTGCAGGGGGGGGGATCTTGGAGAGGGATTCCACTTGGGGGGGCCTGTAAGACTGAGTTGTTCCACCCAGACTAGAAGGGAAACTGACCCGTTGATGGTGTGCGCCCTTCCTGTGTTTTACCATCTTGGGAGCCTATAACATACCGCCTCCTCTCCGGGAAGGGTCTTTTATCTGATAGTTTATATTGGGCGTCGTATGACTTGCCAAAGCATGTAATTTTTATGTAACTTATGTATTTATTGATTGATTGATTTTAAATGTAACTGATATTGCTGAATTGTTTATGACGCTTGTTGTCCACCGCCCAGAGCCCTTAGGGGATGGGGCAGTCTACAAATATAATAATAAATAAATAAATAAATAAATAAATATAAAAACACAGCTGATAGAACACTGAATAGCAGTAAAAACACAGGACGAGGCCCTCCTGACAGTCCCACCAATAAAAGAGGTTCATATGATGGGCACATAAGAGAAGGTCTTTTTGATGGGAGCCCCAAAATTATGGAAAAACCTAGCTAAGGAGGTGCCCCTGGCTGCTTTATTGTTGATCTCCAGGAGGTATTTGAAGACTGTTTTATTTAGGACTTCATTGGATTGATTTCGTTTTTATTACTGGAGGTCCTAACTGGAGTTTTTAAACTGTGATTTTTTTCAATAGACTTTATAGTTGTGTTTATTGTGCTTTTACAATGTACAATGTTTTGTTTATTTTGTAATCTGTTGAGAGTTCTGCAAGGGAGAAAGACAGCAAATAAATGGTTTAAGTTAATAAATATATAATGAAAGTAATAATGGTAATATGCTTTGCACACGACAAGGGAGTATTTCATATCTGTGAAAGTGTGTACTCACAACTGCATGGTTTTGAAAAGATGGGTTATTCACTAAAATTTCCACCATCGTTGTAGCAGCAGTAATAGTAGTAGTAATTCTGAGATTAACTATGTACTGAATTTACTATGCACATTAGATTGTTGCTTTTAGTCTCCAACTGACTTTTGAGGCAGGTATTAGATGTCTCAAAAGAGGCCATTAAATTGATACATTTAATTCCACAACTAATTGACAACCATGGTTTTCAATTGGCAGCCCTGAGGCTTTGAGAATAACCCCCTGAACCTGAGTTTCAAGGTCAGTGCTTGACATCTGGTATCTCTGATCTTAAAGTGCAGAACGGTTTGGATCAGATTTTGGAAATATGGAGCTTGATACTGCACAGCTGAACTAAGAAAATCCCAAAAAATAGTTGTTCTCTCAACTTGTACCAGCAAAGTAATCCCACATATGAGGCCTTTACTTTCAGTTTACTGTTGGCTGCTAAAATAACTGTAGCTTACACGGAAATATGTTCTCCTGTCACCCTAGAGCAACGGATGGATTAACTAAAGTAGATCATGGTTATGAACGAATTGAAATGAAACCTGTAATGGCATTTAAAATATATATAATATACAATAGGCTTGAAGAATATAAAAATTAAGGTCATTAAATAAAACAATCTTTTAACAAATAAAGGATTAAAAGTTTTGTTTAGCGAAAAATTGGGAACATATGGTAACAGCGACACACAGAAATCTGGCCGTAGGTTTCAGTATTGAGACAGAGTTGCTATCTAACAAAAACAGAGTTTTGGCAGCATCCACAATTCTGTCTAGGCCAGACAAAAGGGGTTCAAATAAGTTTTTCTACATAGAGTTGTAAAAAGGGCAGTGATGAAGGACATGGTGGATGGTTTCCTCCAATCCAAGGGTGCAACTGCAAGTTCTATCAGTGGTTGCAATATGATTCTCTCTGCTGAATCTTCTGGTGAAAGGAAACACGTTGCATCTAGCCAGAGAAACAGCTCATCACAGTTTGGGATTAGTTAAGGCTGTTTCCGCACGGCCCATTAACGACGGCCTGGGGGCACTAAAAACGCCGCCCCCAGGCCGCCCGTTCATACCAGAGCGCCCGGCTGCTGCGAAGCGCAGCAGGCGGCTGACCTGACTCCCCTTCCCTCCCCCCAGGTGAGCCTCAGGCCATCTAAACAGCAACCCTTCAAGGGGTTGTTGTTGGGAAGGCGTCTTCAGCCGGCGGTCGCAGTGCAGACAGCGCCGCCCGGAAGGAAGAGCAGCTGTCTCCTTCTGCGCCCCACTCACGATGTCCCTCGTTGTAGCCATCTGCCAGGCATGGCCAGCCCATGCACACTGTCCCTCCGACCTCCAGGGGTCGGAGGCAGCGTGTGAGCTCGAACTTAGTGAGCCAACAGGCAACAACCGGAACTATCGTGAGTAAAGAAGCATAGAAAAAAAAAAGGCTGACTCCGTCTGTAGACCGCCTGCCGTCTGTCAACCTCTCGCTTGTAGTTAGCATGCGCATCTGCGAGCGAACTCGCGTAAGAACTCTTGGCATTAGAGGCTGAGCTCGGAAAACGTCGCGAGCGGCCGTTAAGCATGATGAAGATAGCTGGCTGTGATGGTAAACTGCGGGAGGATGCCCAGATGAATAGGGGAGCAAACTTTATTTGCTTGGGCCATCAGTCTCTGTGATTCTTGCTCAAAATGTCAATGTTTTACTTTACAACATATCTCATTAGCAGTTAGCATAAGAAAAGAGTCCAGTGGCAAATTTAGATCTTGTAGTTTGGAACACTGCTGAGTGGAGAAATAAAATCACTATTCCGGATTTCACAAACTTTCTCAAGGATTTCAAGATCATTATGCTCCAAGATCATGGCTATGCTAACTTGCCAAGACTTTTCTTCTTGGTTTTTGGAAATAATAGTTTCAGTTTCTTAAGTCAGGAGAGCAACCTGAATGCCCCCAGCAGATATAAATGTATTTCCTGAAAATGGAATTGATTTTCCCTTTATTCAACTGAAGATTTCTCTCTCTTTTTTTTTTAGAAAATTGCCTTATTTTAGTCCAGTTGTTTTTATTTTGCTTGATTCCAGGAATTGTTATTTTATCTTTGTTTTATGTATTTATTGTAATGCTAATTATGTGTACCTTTGCCTTCTCTTGAATGTAATTAGATTTTTATGACAAAACTATCAATCATCTCTAAAGAAAAGCAACACTTTGGGCTTTTATGCATCCTTAGTTTCCTTGTGTCCAACTTCCTGCTTCTTTGGACTTTTCTTTTAATTCTGCATGCATTTTGCTCCCTCTGATGGTTGATTTGACACCACACAGGTATAAATGAAGTGATTCTCCCTGCAGTTTAAATCAGCAGCTATTTACTCTTCATAAAAATGGATACTATATTGAATGGACCACATGCAGAACCAGAACCCTCCCCCACCAAAGAGACGGGAAGTTAGAAGGGAGTAAACTGAGAATGCATAACAGTCCTTAGGTTTCTTCTGAAAATAGAAAGCTCATCAAAACAACAGTTTGTAGGGGGGGGGGGATCAGATTTTATGTATGCATGTACTCCAAATTTGAAGAAACATCTGTTTGGGTAATTTAAAGTGAATTACTAAAGGGTTACACTATGGAATTTATACTAATGGGAATAATCTGCATATCTTATGCATATTAATGAATCGGAGCAATTAATTTGCATGCTTTCCCTACATCACCAGATGTGATGTGCTACACCACATAGGAGCATCCCCTACAAAACACATTGTAGGTAGTGTCGGAATTTTAAACTCAAGGCACCTCACCATCAGTGGTGGTGGTCTGACAAATGCCAGAGGCCAGACAGGATTAACCCATTCTCCCCAAGAGCCTGAGCAGCCATGTTCTTGCCAAGCCTCAGAGTGCATGTCTGCTAGTAGAAATGGCTTCTTTCCTTTAAAAAAAACCCTACTCAGGGCGGGTTCCAGGTTCTTTCCTATTGGTCAGGGGTGATGGGGTATGTTGCTAGACAGGTCACATGAGCATAATGTGGCATCACCAGTGATCAATGCTTCCTTTCCAGGATGGGGCCATGCAGGCAATAATTCATTGACACAAGAGTGGGTGGCTCTAGAGAACAGCATCTGGTGATGTGGCAGGGTGGGATTACACACACCCTTTCCAGGTCTGGGGTGGAGAAGAGGTATTTCAAGTATGAAAATGGCCAACTTAGTGTCCAGGTGTCCCAATCACTTCTGGTGATGTCGGAGAGGATATGGCTTGGTCATAGGACTTCCAGTGGTGTCAGGAGGATGGCCCACATATGCACATCTGGTGATGCAGGGAAAGGTATGACACATTCAGATGATGCACTTATGGTGATGTCAGGGGGTGTTCTCTCAGCTCATCAATATTCATGAACATACAAATTAATTGACTTGGTTAATTAATATTCCTGGGGCATGCAAATTAGCTTATTAGTATGCATGGTGGATCCACTTACTATGTACCTTTTGGTTAAAATGCAAGTAACATTATGTTTTGTGCAATGTTATATATTTTGACTACTTCACAATAAGGATGTGACAAATGTGACCAATATGCTATTTTTTTTCTTTTCTGCCATAAGCGGTGACTATCACCCTCCAGTTTGGTTGTCACACTGCATGGCAGGTAGCAACAATTGGAGATGGTTGATTCATGTATAGTTTAACTGAATCTGAATAGTTCAACCATGTTTTGCTATGGGAAAGAAAATGTCTATGTCTGTGCAATTTCCTAAATACTTTGCTGTGATTGTTAAATGTCATATTGTTAAACACAGAAAAAAAATGTTGAACATTTTGAGATGACAGTTGTTAAATACCAAGTTTGTGATTCCAGTGTACAGGATGGTAGAAATATTACAGTCGTTGCTGTTGATATTGTGGTTTTTCCCTACTGCTGATACTTCTGCTACTGCTACGATTATCATTGTTATTTCATGTTTCTATGTGCCCAAAGCTTTATAAAGTAAAAGAAACAAATCGCTGCTCTGAGAAACATGCAAGCAGAATTGTGATGTAGTAGTTGAAAATGGTGGACTGTAATCCCTGGAGGGCAGTTTTGGTCCTTCCCCACTCCAACTTATCACCAGAATTTCTACTAGTCATCTTAAGGCTAAAACACGGATTCTCTCAGAACTCTCTCAGCCCCACCTACCTCACAAGGTCACTGGTGTGGGAAGGGGAAAGGAAGGTGATTTAAGCCACTTTGAGACCCCTTAAAATAGAGAAAAATGGGCTATAAAAGCCAACTCTTCTTTTTCTTCTTCTACATCATAGGAGAATAGGCTACAATTCTAAGAACATTTATCTGAATCTTAATTCTGAGTAGATTTGCTTAAAATGGCTCCTGGATGGCAGCAGGCCTTCACCTGGATTGGTTGCTAAGCAGGGGAGGGCCTGCTAATATTTGGATGAGATACCACCAAGGAATGCCAGAGTCACCAGGCAGAGCAACTCAATGGCAGTCACCTTTTCCCCTGAAAACTCTATAGGGTCACCATAAATTGGCTGCAACTTGTTGCTGCAGGAGTTGTGATATTTGAAATAAATCTGATGGGAATGGGGTTTTTCTCCCAGTTCTTTTGGAAAGTATAGATTAAAAACAAAAATCCCGTATCTCCATGTGGTCTTTTTAATATTTTCTTCACTTTATTACTTGGATCCTGTAGTATTTCTAAAGAAATACCATCGTAATCTTTAGCCTTCCGCCTTACGGCCATTTATAATGACCTGGAAGCAAAGGCACCCCCAGGCCGCCCGTTCCACACACAAGCGCCGCTGCTGCAGCGCAGCTTAGCGGGCTAATACCTGCCCTCTTAGGCGTCATCAAAGCCGCCCTAAACTAACTAACCAACTTTAAGGGTTGTTGTTGAGAGGCGTCTTCCAGCGCAGTGCGAACTCGCGCCGCTTGGTATCTCAATCTCCTGCCCTCCCGCGGTGTCACTCCTAAATTAAGCCTGCGAACCGTCCAGCCCACGCCCGCACTGTCCTCCGACCTCCAGAAATTCCGGGAGGGCAGCGTCAGGCAAGGGCACAAACGCCCATGAAGCGACAACGTTCCACCGATAATGAAGCGAAGCGCAAAGCTGACTCCCGTGCGGGCCATGCCATCTACCGAAACCTCCCCTTCACCTGCTTCCATGCGCTTGCATGCGAGCAGGCTTATGCGCCCGGCAGAACTCCTGCGTGCATTAGGGGTACCCTCAACGTGCGAAGCGGCCTTTTGTTAAATAGATTTTAAAGCCACAGCCTTTGACTGCCAGGCTTGGCTGGGTCTGAAACACAACCCAACTTTTAGTCTTGAATATTAATCCCACTGAAATTCCAAATTTGTGTGTGAAGGAAGGAAACTAATACTGCTGGGATTTTAAGGAGGGTTTGATCCAGGAAATCATAACTATCTCTTTTTTTTAGAGTTTTTGTCTTTGTCAAGGTAGTTTGTACCACTATTGATGTAGAATTCAATTTTTTAAAAGTCACAATGGAAGTTACACATCTGCTTCATAACCCAAGGCATTTTTTTTCATACCGGGTGCTGCACAACTAAAATGTTAAATAAAAATTTAAGCACATTATCCCTGATATGAAAGGTGATCTTGCTGAAATTCATTTGAATGAATTCCTATTTTTTAAAAAAATGTAATTAGCATTTGTCTCTAGAATACATGCAATTAAACTTCAGGTATCTGAATTCAATAAAGTGTAAATAAGTGGAATGATTCAGTCAAAGTTACACATGGTTAAGTGTCAGCGGGTCACATCAATGAGTTAATTCTGACTACAGCATGCCCAATATTTATATACCTCTGCACTTACTGTAGTCTCAGATATAGAGATGTTAGCTGTGGTACAGTAAGGATGCACACAGGAATGCACAGAGTCATCCTTTCGACACAAGTCACCTAGAACATTTCCAAAAATTTTTGACCCCACCCTCTTTACCACAATGTTAGTACACCCTCACTTTCTCCAAATGTTTCATATTATCAATGCTGCAGGCATTGCTCACAGTCACTGTCTGCTCATCTCAATACAAGGGAGTGCTATTTCGGGCAGCCTTCACCTTGTCCTTTTTTGGTGCCTTTCAATGCAGTGAATTAGTGGCACCTTCTACAACACCTTCTGGTGCCCATGCCATCCAATAGGCCAACGTAACAATTGTTGAAAGAGGCTTATACATATGGTTGGCCTTTTCAAAAACTGATCAACTTCAAAGGGGCACCTGGATTTATTTAGAAGTTTCCCCTATAGGATCTCCTTGCCCAGTGGTTACAACTGCAGTGTAGTTGGCTCTCCAGCGGCTATCCCAGCCCCCCTCCTTATGCACAGGGATGGGTCGGTATTATCAAGGTTCCAGTTTGCAGTGGAGCTGTGGCAGTGTATAGGGACTTCAGGTAGACCTGCCAAGGAGTTTGGCCTGCACTCATTCTGGATTGGAGCAGCCATGTCAGCAGTGTAAACTGATCTTTCTCCGGACTAAATTTGAGCCATTGGCCAGTGGAGATCACTTGCCTATCAGGCATATGTGCGGCCTCACTTTACGTTATGATTTGTTGTTCAGTTGCACTGGGTCAGCGGACCTGTGTATGATTGGTGGGACACAGCATCATGCACAGGGCTGGTCGGTATGCTGCAAATTCCAGATGGGGTGCAAACATTGGCTTGGATGATATCGTGACTATTTGTTGGTTGGGACATCGGGGCATGGTCTGAAATGCCCTGCTACCTACAGCTTGTGAGTCAGTGCTTTGCTTTGGTCCTCCTCACAGTACAGTGTTCCAGCTGGGTGAAAATGACATTCCAGCTGAGAAGGGTGTGGTGATAGCATACCAGATGGCTGAGGACCTGCAGGGGGTGTACTGGCGGCTGCCGAGGGTCAGATGGTTTTGGTTCTGTTTGCTGGAACAGAGGGCATAATGGGATGCACTGAACCCTGGAAAAGTTAACAAAGCCAGGCGGAAAGCTTGTTAGGCCGCAGCCGGGTGGTATGGGATATGGGTGGTGTAGTTATCCCACAGACGGAGATATCCCATGTGCAAGATATGCATTTTCACCCTGATGGAGTCCACTGGTCCAAATGGGGAATGGATATTTGGCTTCACACCATAAGGCATGCTCAGTGGTGGGATCCAAAAATTTTAATAACAGGTTCTGATGGTGGTGGGATTCAAACAGTGACGCTCCCTCACACTCGCACCTCCAGTCCCTATTGGGCAGGGAGGTTGCTTTAGTAACCCCTTCTCGGCACTCAGAAAAAATTAGTAACCACTTCTAGAGAAGTGGTCAGAACTGGTTGGATCCCACCTCTGGGCATGCTCTATTGCAGTGGCAAAGCGGCATGCAATAGGCCAGTGGCTCTGGGCTTGAAAAGCTGGGGCGGGAGCTGTTGGTAACAGCTCAGTGGCAGTTTGGGGCATAGGAGCACATCCATATCGGGAAGGCAGAGCTTGCATGCCGGACCTTCCCGCGGTTGGGGGCCTTAATAAGAGGTCTGGGAGTAGTGGAGGGCTCGATGGCACAAGCCATCAAGCTTGAGAGATCGCTACACCCGGCAGAAAGGGGTGTCACTAAATTGGTACACGCCCAAGTGGCACCTAGTAACTTTCTGTCCCTAGGGGGATGGTGCCAGGTTCAGCGATTGCTGCCTGAATGCCCGGGTTCAGCAGTTGCTGCCCATATACCAGGTTCAGCGTTCACTGCCTGGCGGCCAGGATGTGCCCAGAGGTGGGATGCAGCCGGTTCGCACCGGTTCGATAGAACCGGTTGTTAAATTTTCTTCAGTTCGGGGAATCGGTTGTTAAAGATTAACTTCAACTCCTTTGATAAATCTTCCTCAGTTCTGCAAACTGCCGGTTAATGATTAACTTCAACTTCAACTGACCCAGCAAGTCTGTTAATGATTAATCCCCCTCCCCTCCATGGCGAGAGATGCGCCCACCCTGCTTTGTTAAGCGTTCTACGCTTGGGGCATGGGGATGGGGAGTGCAGAATTTACAGCCAGTGTTTGGTTTCTACTGGGCAAATCTTGCTTCCCTGCAGGGCTGGCCCGAAGATGGAGCTCGGCTGGCTCGGCTTTCGGCCTGGCCGGCCAGCCCGGAGAAACACTTCCAGCCATAAGCAAGCAGTGGGGCGGGCAGGAGGTAAAGACCGCGGCGCGGCCTGGCCGGCCTTGGGCGAGGGATACGCCCGCCCTGCTGCCTGCAGGGCGGGTGAAGATAGGAATGGCGGCTGCGGCAGCGTGCCGCCGGGAGAGCGCCCGCGCCGGGCAGGAGGTAAAGCCGCGAACCGCACGGCCTGGCCATTGCCTTGGGCGAGAGGTGCGCCCGCCCTGCACTTCCTGCAGAGGCGGGCAAAGATAAACCTTGGTGGATGCAATACCAGCTGGCCGCCGAACACCGCGCCAGACGCGGTAAATACAACGGCCTGGCAGAGGCGGGAGGTGCGCCATACTTCACCAAAAGGCTGAGATAGGGATCGGCCTGGCCAGCCGCCGGGAGAGCACCCGCCCGGGCAGGAGGTAAAGCCCACAGCACGGCCTGGCCGGCCTTGGGCGGGAGGTGCGCCCGCCCTGCTTCCTGCAGGGCGGGGGAAGATGGGGATGGCGGCTTGGCCTGCCCGGCCGCCGGGAGAGCACCCGCCCGGGCAGGAGGTAAAGCCCACGGCATGGCCTGGCCAGCCTTGGGCGGGAGGTGCGCCCTCCCTGCTTCCTGCAGGCCGGGCAAAGATGGGCGCGGCGGTGGATCGGCCTGGCCGGCCGCCGGGACAGCACCCGCCCGACAGGAGGAGTAAAGCCGACGGCTGCGGCACATGCCAGCCTGGGGCGAGGAAGGTCGCGCCCATACACAACTTCCTGCAGGCAGGGCAAAGGAAATGGGAATGGCCAATGGTTGACCTGGCCAGCCGCCCGGGACAGCACCCACCCCGCATAGCAGTGGGGCGGACCCAGGAGGGAGTAAAAACCCACGGTACGGCCTAGCGGCCAGCCGGGAAGCGCCATGCCTGCTGCAAACAGCCAGGCGGGCAGGAGGTAAAAATGCGAAGAGCGCGGCCTGGCCGACGGCGGGCAAGAAGATCGCCAGCCACCTGCTTCCTGCAGAGCGGTAAACCAGCGAAGCTCCGCTCATGGAGCCGCGAGAACAGCTGAAGCGGAGAAGAGCCGCAAAGCGGCTTTCGCCCGAACCACAGGTTCGACCCTGCCTTAGTGGGAGAGCAGGAACACCCGCGAAATAATTCAGCCTGTTCCTCCCTGGCTATTAAAGTAGAAGTAACTTGCTTTGTTGCGTGTTCTACTTGGCATGGGGATGGAGCAGGGCAGAATTTGGCCAGTGTTGGATTTCTGTAGACAAATCTTTCTATCTGGTGGCATGGGATAGGGAGGGCAGAATTTGGCCTGTGTTTGCTTTCATGGAGCAAATCTTTCTACACAATTTGGCATGGGGATGGGGTGCAGAATTTGGCCAGTGTTTGGTTTCTAATGGTAAATCTGCACCCTGGTGGCATGGGAATGGAAGAAGTGCAGAATTTGGCCAGTGCTTGGTTTCTGTAAGGCAAATCTTTCTACCCTGGTGGCATGGGAATGGGGACTGCAGAATTTGGCCAGTGTTTGGTTTCCTGTGGAGCAAATGTTATTTCTACCCTTGTGGCATGGGGATGGAGGGAGTGCAGAATTTGGCCAGTGTTTGGTTTTTGCAATGGGCAATCTTTCTACCCTATAATTGGCATGGGGATGGAAGTGCAGAATTTGTGATACTGGTTTCTGTGGGCAAATCTTTCTACCCTGGTGGCATGGGGAGGGATGGAGAATTTTGCAGAATTTGGCCAGTGTTTGTTTGGTTTCTGTGGGCAAAGCTGTCTACCCTGGTGGCAGGGGAATGTAGACTGCAGAATTTTGCCAGTTTTTGGTTTCTGTGGGCAAATCTTTACCCTGGTGGCGTAGGAATGGAGGGCAGAATTTGGCCAGTGTTTGGTTTTCTGTGGGCAAATCTTTCTATCCCTGGTGGCATGGGGATGGGGAGTGCAGAAGAATTTGTACTAATGTTTGCTTTCTGTAAGGCAAAATCTTTCTACCCAATGGTGGCAATAGGGATGGGGATGGTGCAGAATTTGGCCATAGTGTTTGGTTTCTGTGCGGCACAGAATCTTTCTACCCTGGTGGCATGGGAATGGAAGAAGTGCAGAATTTGGCCAGTGCTTGGTTTCTGTAGGCAAATCTTTCTACCCTGGTGGCATGAGATAGGAGACTACCAGAATTTGGCCAGTGTTGGATTTCTGTGGGCAAATCTTTCTACCCTGGTATCAGCGTAGGAATGGGGAGTGCAGAATTTGGCCAGTGTTTGGTTTCTGTGGGCAAAATCTTTTCTTACCCTGGTGGCATGGGGATGGAGAGTGCAGGAATTTGGCCAGTGCGTTTGGTTTCCCTGTGGAGCAAATCTTTCTACCCTGGTGGCGTAAGGGGAATGGAGTGCAGAATTTGTGATGTTTGGTTTCTGTGGGCAAATCTTTCTACCCTAGTGTGGCATGGGAATGGACAGGTGCAGAATTTGGCAGTGTTTGGTTTCTGTGGGCAAATCTTTCTACCCTGAGTGGCAAAGTAGGGGATGGAGATGCAGAATTTGGCCAGTGTTTTGGTTTCTGTGGGCAAATCTTTCTACCCTGGTGGCATGGGGATGGGAGGGCAGGAATCTTACTGTGTTTGCTTTCTGTGGGCAAATCTTTCACCACCCTGGTGGCATGGGAATGGGGAGTGCAGAATTTGGCCAGTGTTACTGGTTTCTGTGGGCAAATCTTTCTACCCTGGTGGCATGGGGATGGAAGTGCAGAATTTGGCCAGTGTTTGGTTTCTGTAAGGCAAATCTTTCTACCCTGGTAGCATGGGGATGGAGGTGCAGAATTTGGCCAGTGTTTGGTTTCACCAATAGGCAAATCTTTCTACCCTGGTGGCATGGGAATGGAAGGTACAGAATTTGGCCAGTGTTTGGTTTCATGGGCAAATCTTTCTACCCTGGTGGCATGGGAATGGAGAGTGCACAGAATTTAGCCCAGTGTTTGGTTTCTGTGGGCAAATCTTTCCTACCCTGGTGGCATGGGAATGAAGAAGTGCAGAATTTGGCCAGTGCTTGGTTTCTGTGGGCAAATCTTTTCTACCCTGGTGGCATGCCAGGTATGGGAGAGCAGTTTTTGCTCAGTGTTTGGCTCCGCTTTTTTGGGCAAAAACTGTCTACCTGAGTGTAGGGGATGGAAGTCTAGAGGTGGCCAGTGTTTGGTTTCTGTGGGCAAATCTTTTCTACCCTGGTGGCAGAATGGAAAGTGCAGAATTTGGCAGTGTTTGGTTTCTGTGGGCAAATCTTTCTACCCTGGTGGCATGGGATGGAGGTGCAGAGTTTGGCCAGTGTTTGGTTTCTGTGGGCAAATCTTTCTACCCTGGTGGCATGGGAATGGAAAGTGCAGAATTTGGCCAGTCAGGTGGCATTTGGGGTGGAGTGGGAGATTTTGCCCAGATGCCCCTGCTGCAGGTACCGCCCACCTGCCCTTCTTCTGCGTCCCTTCACCCAGAGCAGCTCCAGACCATTGCCCATCCATGTTGTGCCCCACCCTGTTCCATTTGGCACTGCACCACTGTTTGAATCCCACCACCATCGGAACCTGTTGTTAAAATTTTTGAATCCCACCACGGGATGTGCCCCTTATGCACACCCAGCTTCTCATGTTTTCATTAATAAATGGGCTGCGGCCAAATTCTATTTCAACTAAGAACTGGGTCAGTGGTAAACGGAGCAAACATTCGCACATCTGCACACAACTTTTCACAATTGTGTTTTCAAATTTGTACCACAGTTATTAGATACACTCCTAAAAGCTTGAAAAGAATCAAGGCAAGTGAGACAGTCCTCCAAAACCTAATGTTTCCTTGCCCTCCCCTCATTAAAACTCACTCATGTGATGCTGAATCAAATTTTTAATAAAGCAAATAATATGGAGTAATAATTTTCTGAGTTGTGATATGTCAGCAGATTTGAAATAGAGATACTGCTTATACCTCCCTCCCAAAAGTTTCCACATACCAGCACCTGACCACATAATAACATTATTATGTGTATGGGTTTTTTTAAAAAAATTCTTTTGAAGGGCAAAGGAAGTGAATGTTCCTTAGTCTTCTGTGGAGATATAACAATGAGAAGTGTTCAAATAATTAATATTATGGCTTAACTTATAACACAAAGCCACGGCTCAAATTTATCACTCTTTTTATTACCATATTAACACCTCCATATTGTTCAGGGTAATTATCTAAATTTATTCAGAGTCCTTTTGCAACTACTATACAATTAGAATTCGTCCCATGTGTCCAGTAATAGTGCTCTAATTTCAGACAAGTTCTTTGCCCCCGGAGGGTGAGAGTGTCATCTTTCTTTGAAATGAAGACATTGGTTATTTTTTTAAAAGATATTTGAAAATTTCACATATATATATAAACAGCCTGTAATATATTTTAACACCCCTTCAATAGAAGCAGACTGGGCCCTGTCTTCATAGCGGGGGCCTGCCACTTCCAGTTGGGGGGATATCTCCGAGCCACCTGATAGCAGTGAGCCATTATGTAGACTTGTGGTAGTGTCACAATATCCCCTGATCCATCCCCGGGCAAGGTGGTCTTGGAGATCCTGTGCTTCTGCTGGTGTTTCAGGCTCCCCTCTGCCTTCTTGTCTCTGCACCATGGACCCTCATGGGAGACCTGGACTGGGAGGGAGGAGCAGATGCACCACAATTTCATGGATCATGGCACAGGTGGGAAACAGTTGTTCCACCAGCTCTGGCTGCAACACCCAACAGCTCTGGCTGCAACACCCAGTGTGATAGAGAAGAGGATTACCAATAGTGTGGTGGAACAAGCAGAAAGACTTCTTGAGTTGGCCGAATGCATGCTCAATAATCATTTGACTCTAGAGGAGTGCCTGTTTGTAGATGGCCCTGTTCTCTGGCTCACCATAGTAGTAGGGGATGAGCAGGTATGATAGGAGCAGGTACACACAATTGCCTGTGGATAGAGGGGGGCACAGTAAGAGTGTTCCAAGGGGCCAGCTCCCCACTCCAGTCTTCAACCTGTCATAGACTTTTTGAGTAGTTAAAGGCTTTTCCTGTTTTCATCACTGGTAAAGTTGTTTGGATTCAACCCCATGGTTTGAAGTTAGTTCATTCAACAGAGTTAATCTCCACTAGTCTTGGATGGTTGTGGACATCCTGGCTTGTACCATTGTACTGTCCTTACACGCTCTCTGACTACAGAGACAAAGATGGCAAACAACATTGATCTGGCTTCACAAGGTAACCATAGGCTTTTTTAAAAAAAAATGTTTCATTCTATGTCTGGATGGAGCTAACATTAGGCACAGAATAACAGTGCTAGGAAGTCATATCAGGTGGAGGTCTTCATCTCTATGACCTTCTGACTTTCCAAGATGCTGGTCTGAATGAGCTACTGGTCTGATCCAGCAAAGCATCCCTTAAGTATCTGATGGATGGATCTGACAATTCCAGCAAGCTCCATGTGAACAACAGTTTGTGCAGAATTAGACCAACACAGAATGTCTTGCTCATCATTTCCACTGTAGTAGCAAGACTAAGTCACTGGGTCACAAACTTCAAGGGAAAATTCAGGTTTCATGGGGGCAACTGCCTGCTTCTATGCCATGCAGGCTATCAAATACTTGGATAAAGTGAAGCACTGATTTGCGTGGTCATATGAAAGTCAAAGAGGTAACAATAGAAAATAAATGGGTCAAGAGTTAAATCTTACTGATCACACGAACACATGGAGCTCCCTTATACTAAATCGGACTCCTGGTCTGCCAGCGTAAATATTTTCTACTCAGATTGTCAGTGGCTATTTAGGGTCTTAGCGAGACATCTTTCACATTATCTAGTGCCAGATCCTTTAAGTAGAAATTCCGAGGGTTGAACTTGGGAATCTTATCCAAAGGAGGGGGGTAAATCCACACTTAGGAGCAGCACACTGCCGTGCTGGTGGTTTTGACCTCCCCAGGGTACTTACTCTAGCTTAGGGGTGATTTCACCAGTGTATGGCCACCCCCGCCCCCAGCACTGGGACATGGCATGGGATGCTGTGCCAGGGTCCCTGCCTTCATTGGCATAGTGGAGGTGGGCCAGGGGCATGGCCAGGGGAGGAGCCAACATAAGTCGGCTCCCTCCTGGCCTTTGCCAGCATTATGCCAGTGGGCTGCACTTAAGACTTAAGCCACCAAAACGGTGCCATAAGTTTATTGCAGCCCATAGAAATTTCTCAGCGATGGAAAGCCTTTTATACTTTTTGAACCTCACCACACTGCCAGAAAACCTTTTTGGGGATGGCTAGAAACCTGGCTCTTGAATGGGGCTACCGGACTGAGAGCTCCCATTTATACTGCTGAAAATTCGGAGGTTCAAGAAAGGCTAATATTCATCTCCAGACTAAAAGCCTTGCTGTGAACTGTTCTGTGCGTTAAACCTAAGACCTAGTTTTGGGAAAGCAGTGTAGGTAACCCTGTTAAGCATTGTTAAATCCCACTGATTTTCATGCGAAGAACGAAAACGCAATCCTTTACTTGCGAGTAAGCTCGGTTGCTGGCAATGGGGCTTGCTTCTGAGTAAACCCTCCTAGGGTCATGATCCACCCATTGGAAGAGTTGCACAGTTGCTTCGAAGCAAAGCCACTGACTACCACCAAACTTACTCCTGAGTAACACACACCTCAGAGCCAACCATTTTTTCTAAACTAAAACCTAAGTATTCAGGTTAAATTGCCATGTTGGCATTTTGTAATAAATAAATGGGTTTTGGGTTGCAATTTGGGCACTTGGTCTCGAAAAGGTTCGCCATCACTGACTATGACCTATTCTTAAGTGGCATTAAAACCCCACTCTTCCATCTCCTTGGAAGGCAAAGAATGGTTTCATTTTTATTGTTTCTCAGCTTGAGACTGGAATCTGTCAGGTTATACTGGAGTGACAATTTGGATATCAGCAATAACCTTTTGCTTCCTCTGTGGAGTCGTCATCATATGACACTTGTCAGTATGTATGACCCACCTGATTGCCGCTTAGTGATAGTAACTGAGTAACCCACATTATTGCAAATGAACCCTTCCAAAAGAACTTGAAGACAGCTCTGACCATTGACCTGACCCCTTAATTCAGTGATTTTTAAACTTCCTTCCTGGGAATAGCTTTCCACATCTGCCAAGAAACCCCTATTCATTATACTCAATTCTGGGGCATATTCTTGAGCTTGGTTTACATAGGTATGTTACCGTGTTCCATGTGAATATGTGGCTATACACTGTAGTGAATAATTGGTAAAACTAGGTAAGCTGTTTTGGACAAAAAAAACATGCCTGCTACTACCAAGGAACTTATATATATTACCAAGGAACTCCTCATATTTCTGAAATTCAGATATACATTCAAAATCCTCTCTACCTAGGTAACTGTTATCCAGCCATGGTGCCATACATGGTTCTGGCCTCCACATTATTTTCATCACAATCCTGTGAAGAAGTAGAATTGCCAGTCCAGAGAGTTTGAACGTGGTAGTGAGAACATTTGGCAGGTGGTAAAAACAGCATTGTGTGGCACCATGATGTCACTTCAAGTACTCAGAAGTGACAGCAGGACACCATATGATGCCATTCCCCCACATCCTGCTGTTTCACTGAGTGGGGATGGGGGGGGTAGACCAGGGAATTTAGTAAATGTACAAAGAAAACTACACTGAAAGAGAAAGTGACAGGCCCAAGAACACCCAGTAATAGTCATGGTTGAGTGAGGATTTGAGCCAACATGTCCCACATTTTAGTCTAGTGCGCTAACCACTGTAATACTCTGACTCTTATTTTCCTGGAACACAGTTTGAAAAAAAAATGATGGGACAGTGAAAGGAGAAGGAGAAGATCCAGCTTTATTCATGCATCACACCTCTGAGCACCAGCCTATATTTATATATATTTTCCTTCCTCTCTCCATGTACATGCCAAGCAAGCAGCAATGCTGGAAAGCTTATCAAATGTCAAATTGAGATTTCTTTAATACTGAGTATTACTGTGATTCTTTGGCTTCAGAAAACTTGCTACAATTGTCCCCTGCTAGTAGGGTCCCCTAACATCATTGGGACCCCTCCTCATTTTTGGAAGAGGGTGGTATATGGGTCTCGCGGGCCCTATTGTAGAATGTACCTGTTTTAAGATTTTTATGTTTTTTGTATGATTTTATGTTGTTCACCGCCCTGAGCCCTCCGGGGATAGGGCGGTATAGCAAGTTTAATAAATAATAATAATAATAAATAATAAAGGGTAGCCTGATCTTGTCCAATCTTAGAAGGTAAGTAGCCCTGGTTAGTATTTGTGTGGGTCATCTCCAAGTAATTTCAGGGTCATGATGTGGAGAGGTTGCCATAAGTCAGCTGTGACTTGGCAGAACAACTACTACAACAAAAAAGGCCTCTTTATGTATACAGTACAGTATACAGTAACATCTGAAATTTAGTGAACAGCCATTGTTCATGACTAAATGTTGTCAATCCCAGAATAATTTGTTAACTGCTGCTACTGGGGACACCTTGGGCATCCAACAATTCTATTCTGTTGGCTTTGAATACCAACTAGTATGCCTCCAGAGTTTTTGGACATACAATCAGAGGTGGGATCCAACCAGTTCTCACCACTTCTCTAGAAGTGGTTACTAATTTTTTCTGAGTTCCGAGAAGGGGTTACTAAAGCAACCTCCCTGCCCAATAGGGACTGGAGGTGCGTGTGTGTGGTGGCGCCACTGTTTGAATCCCACCACCATCGGAACCTGTTATTAAATTTTTTGGATCCCACCACTGCATACAATGTTTGCCTGGGGTCGTCAGCATTCACATGTGATCGTGTATTTACCATATCTGTCTGTCCGTTATTCCAGTTTGAATATACATCCTGCCAAATTGAGCACATACTCTGTCAGCCTACTCATTGATACTGTATAGACTATTCTGGATTGTACAATTTAAACTGTCCCAAATTCTTCTGAGTAAAGTAAGTTTAGATTTTTCTAGGCATCAAATATTCACTGTTCCCCCCACCCTTACAATCTGCAAAGCTACCCCCTAAGGTTAATATACACTGCATACAGAAATAGCTTCCCCCACTTTTACGACCTATGTCCTTGTAAGGGATGCACAGCATGGTTTTGAATTAATCTAATCACATATTTTAACCTTTTTTTGAACTATAGTCTTGGGTACCTTTGTGATCAATTTGTTTTTAAGTCTGAATGGCTATCTTAATTAAAATATTATCCATCTGGCGACCAGGGACAGGTTAATTGCTTCTGCAGCACTTCTTAGCAGGCAGGTTAACAGCTCCTTGAACCACAGACTTGAACACCACACCGTGCATCAGAACAAAGAACACAAAAAATGTCAGTTCTGGCTGTTAAAGCTGCAAACCTCTGCTGACTTATTTGGTGACATGCGGGTCTTCCAATGAGGCTTACATCTGAGCAAGCATGCATGGGGCTGGGCAAGTATAATTTCTTGCATATGTATTACATACATTTTTATCCTGCATTTTAAACTTCCTTTAAGAAGTTCAGGAAAGCATAAATTATTTTCTCCTCTTTTGTTGTATCCTCACATCCACCATGTGAGATAGGTTAGGCTGAGACAGCATGACTAGACCAATGTCAACCAGAAAGTTTCCATGGCAAAGTGGGGGCTTGGTTCTCCTGGACTGTTGTCTGAAATTCTAACTACCATACCACATTTATTCCAACCTCACTTTTTTCTACTCTCTAAGTACATCCTCCTTTTCTGCACAAATTGCTTAAAACTTTTTCAGGAACATTAAAAAAACAAAATGAAATCTTTCACCACAATTATGGCCCACTCTCACCTCCTACAAATATTTAACAACTGGTGTTTTTTTTGTCATTTTTTGACTTTTTCATTAATTCGTACTTTTGTTGCTTCATTGATGTGTCAAAGGAAGGAAGGAAGGAAGGAAGGAAGGAAGGAAGGAAGGAAGGAAGGAAGGAAGGAAGGAAGGTAGGTAGGTAGGTAGGTAGGTAGGTAGGTAGGTAGGTAGGTAAGGGGAATACTTGAGTAACAGCACAGGGGCTTGGGAAACAGACAAACAAGGAAATGAGCCAAGGGGGAAAACTGAGCAATGGCATCTTGGGAAATGGGCAAGCTTTTTAGTGAGAAATTTAAAATGTTTCAAGTTTGACCGCACAGCAAAGGAAACCAGCATGGAAATGTTTTAGGGAAAAAAGATCATTGTAAAAAGGGTTTCAGAAATGATAGATTAAAAGAAAAATGAAATGTTTCCAAAACCAAAGAGGAAAAAACAGTGCAAAACTCCATGAAGTAAACATTTAATTTCCTGCCTGAAAACGTTGTAAATGGTGTGTGTGTGGGAAAGGTCACAGTAGATTCCGCCTCTTTACTACTTTTCGAGGCATGTGCAGAATATTCATAAAACTTGCTATATCATTAGAATATTGGAAGGGGAGGATCCACCTGTGCTACTATGACTTGGAAGAATCTCACTATCCTGGTAAGTGCCTGAATTGGACCACCATAACTGGGTCCAATTTTACGTCAGAGCTTTTTTGTGAAGGTCAATGGACAGAAACACTGAAAGCTAGGACTACCAATGGGTACACCTTTTAGAATAATGTGCTACAATGGTAGCTACTATTTTGTCATCATTCTTATCCTTTGAGTGCTGTCTCTGACACACTGTGCTGATGTTTTGTTTTTTAACAAGGTGGGATGACAAATGGGAAAAAAGCACTGATGTGGGAACAAGCAAAGATAATACTGGTGTATTGGCATTATTCCACTGGCTTTGCAAACCTTCATGGGGCTCTTTCTACATCGACTCATCTAATGAACCCCAAGAAGATTTTGAGAAACACATTTGGACACATAAACTATCATCTGCATTATGCTCACTTAGAGTCAGAGCACTGATCAGTGATTATCTACTTTTATGATTGGCAGTGGCTCTCCAGAGTTTCAGGCAAAGGTCTTTCACATCACCTGCTGCCTGAACAATTTAATTAGAGAAGGCAAGGATTTCCATTGCACTGTTTCATCGCCGTACCGAAACCGAGAGTACGACATGAACATACCCAGCATTTTTCTGTCGCTCCATTTTGTTAGATATTTACATACAATGAATTAATTGCGCTTTTCAACAACCCTCTGGCACCATCCCTCCACCTTATGTTTTGCTCTGGACAGCCTATAGGGATTTATGGAGAGCATGGTCCCAACAGGGAGCTGAATAGAATGCTGTAAATAAGTCCATTCAGTTAACCAGAACATGTGAGAAATCTTAAGTGGGATGTATCTATCATTAGACATTGTAATAATTCTCTTCCTATATTTTCCTTCAAATATCCAACTATGTCAGATTAAGTGATTGATTTCAATGGGCTCAGACTGGAGTAACTCTGCATAGGATTGCTCTTTAAATGAACCAGCAGACAGTGTGTAAAGGGAATGCAAAATAACAGAACAAGTTGTATCCAGTTGTTTCCTTGCCCACCATCCCTGATATTCTCCCTTAGGAACCAAAAGACTCTTGGGGAACCAAATCCCAGGGTTCTTTTAAAAACAGTTTGAAAACCCATCTCTATTGTTCAGCTAGTTACAGTGGAGTCTCACTCTAGTAATCAACAGGATGTTCCATTCAAATCTGCACTGATGGTAACCAGAAGTGTCTTAAAAGATCACATGCAATATTCTACCTCAAATAGGCAATATTGTGTGTCAAAGTGTCCTTCAGAGCTTCAGATAAATAAAAAAGAATGACACAAAGTTATTCACATTTTACAAGCCACTCTCTAAGTAGCACTATTATAATTTATCAGAGCTTCTATAAGAGGAACTATAAATTTACTATAAATTATAGCAGATATTTCTACTGTCTGCAAAGCAGATGGCAGCACAGAAGTGGAAAGGGTGATGATTACTGGCTCAAGTAGCTTATGAGTCATAAAGTTAACCTTTCTCTTTGAAACTATCTGACTGCACTGATATTATATCTCATCCATCTCATTTTCTGAATAACTTACAGAGTTAGAGACCTTGCTCATTCCTCTGACTCATTTATCCTGAGATCACTCATGATAAACCTTTGGCATATATAAACAATCCCACAAAAATTATCTTCCAACACATGTACTGTAACTTTTAAGGACTCATAAGTCAACCACATCTATGTAGAGGGTATAAATAGCATTAGGCCATTGAGTTTGCCCCCTTTACCCAACAAGAGAGCTGAAAATATTTCATGCTGCAACATGGAGGTCTTCAGCTTGAGCCATGGGAGCTTTCAATTGAACTCCTCCTTCATGAACCATACCATAGCCTGCCCTCAGCTTTCACTGATCATAGTTTCTTACTACATATGTGGCTTGTTCCCATATGACTTAGGCCCATTCCACATGGGCCAATAAACACGGGTGTAGGATGGTTAAAAAAAACCGTTTGGGGGGAACGTTGCAGAGATCCCGCGCCTAAAATGAGTCTACTCTGTGTTGTTTTCCCCAAACTCGTTTTTTTTTTAGAATCGTGCTATTAGTGAGTCTTTTTAAAAATCCCAGGTTGTAGCCACTCAAGAGCAAACAGCAGAGCAGGAGGCGCTTTGTTCGCCTAAATTTTCCTTTAAAAAAAAATCACGGTTTACATTTACATTTATGTCACCAGCAGATGATCTACATCTGTATTGTCGAAGGCTTTCACGGCCGGAATCACTTGGGTGCTGTGTGGTTTCCGGGCTGTATGGCCGTGTTCTAGCAGCATTCTCTCCTGACGTTTCACCTGCATCTGTGGCTGGCATCTTCAGAGGAAGATCCTCTGAAGATGCCAGCCACAGATGCAGGCGAAACGTCAGGAAAAAAAATGCTGGGCTTAAGAACACGGTCCATACAGCCTCAGGAAACCACACAGCCAATGAATTCATACATCTGCATTGCTACACAGGTGCAGATGGTCTTATTGTGAAACATCATAATTGCTGTGGGGGTTCATTTTTTGTGCATGCCTTCATAACTATGCATTGGTGGGAAGTAAATTTTAGGAATCGATGTGTTTCTGTGCAAAGACATGACAGCAACCTGGATTGTTTCTGTGAGCTCCAATTTCTGCCTGCATGGATGCATGTGAATGCAAAAACAGGTTAATTTATCCTGACTGCAACCTGTTATACATTTGCTGTGTGGAGGGGGCCTTAGTAAGAAACCATATTGGAAGTATTGTTGTCATTTTGACTTACAATTCAGGGGGCATGTTCTCCTCTCATTATGCTGACCACATTCTTCAGTGGAATTGGAGGTGATTCCTAATTGTAAGCCTAAATCAACCAAAACTTTAGAACTCCCTTTTTTCATTGTCATCAGTTTCTGAAAAACCAAGGAGACACTGGGCTCTCTCATGGGGGAGGGGAAGAGAGAAAATGAAACACAAAAGGTGATTGTGTCAACAGCTCAGGGCATCTTCCTATTCTAGAGAATAGGCCTTGACAGAATAAGCAGCAGCCAAGTGTTTGGGGAAAATCCCCAAACACGGGCAGGAAACCATTGAGATCCATCAGAGTCCTCAGATGGGCCATCTTAAGGGCTCCTCTGCTCCTGAGGACAACAGAGGAAGCAGTACTCTACCAGGCAATTATAAGTACATGACAAGGGAGTAAGTTTTAATTCACCCACCTTCAAAGCTCCCTCACAATCAGTATAGCAGACCCAGTGCAGTGTGTGTCTTGCTAAATGTATGGGTCCAGTAATTGCTTGGGGCAAGCCCATGGTCATCAGGGAGGTCATGAAGTCCCAAGCCACTCCTAACAGTTTGGCCTCAGCATGTATGTTAAAGGCACCCAGGACCACCAGTCTTGGGGAACTGCACGAGCACACCTGAACCAGTTCAGATAACTCAGGAAGACAGACAACTGGGTAGTGGGGTGAAGGATAAACCAGCAAAATCCATACCCTGTCTTGGATACCCAAGCTGAGGAACACATAGTCAAAACCAGTAGCCTGTTGGATGAGGCCTCATGAAAGATAGATGTATCTTTGATTATTAATTAGACTAACCCATAATTAATTATTAATTATTAATTAGACTAACTATAGGATCATGAAAGTTCCATGGAAGGCCAATTCTACCAGTGGTGAAGCACATACCTTTTTAAATAGAATGTTCTAGGTCAGTCACTACCATCTGCAGTTAAAAAAATCCTGAATGGCAGGGCTGAGGAAACAAGTTTACCTGACTACCTACTGAAACCTACAGAAGAAAATTCTGCCGTACATGGACCTAAATTAATTTTAACAATGTAAGACACATTCCTATCATTCTTGTATATTGACAACAAGAACAGTGGTGGGATACAGATCCCACATTATGAATCAAGGGTCTGCAGTAGGCAGTATATGAATTACATACAAACAGCAAGACAATATTATTCACTTGGAACATATCTGACACAAATATTCACAAGCACGATCTTGTTGTTAGAATGGAACTCCATTGTAGTCAAAATTTATAGTAGTTTCAGAAGTATCATTCTGTGTAGATGTCTCAAAATCTCACATGAAATCACAGTCTAAAGTGTAACAACACCATGCATTTTAAATAGGAAGATTAAGTTGTAAAAAGAGGTTTAAAGTGGAACACAGTATAAGAACCCTTTTTCTAGTTTCACTTTAAAAAAAAGAAAAAGAGATTGATGAGCTGGCTTCAATTTCCCCATGAAAATTCACAAGGTTTACAGCAGGTCACTGTATTTTCTTTGTTGAGTTAGTGATAGCAGAGAAGTGGTATCTTTGTAAATGGTTTTGATATCAAGCCATATCTGTCAGTGGTTAAGACTTGAGTGTATTGATTCATCTGGGAGAAACAGAATGCTTGTCTACTTTCCTTTGATGCTGAATTGAGTTCTAACTGCACCATGTCTTTACAAAGGGGAGGGGGGAAAGGGGCAAGGAGCATCAGTTGACATGAATCTTGGAAATATTGAAGTTTTACAGAGCAAAGAGGGGAGAAAAATGGGATTGAAGTGTGCCAACCAAAAACATGCAGTCAAGTGACAGTAAGTGTTCTGCTTGTTTGTTCCAGTTAGAAAAACTGCCTTGATAAAGAAACAATTGTCTAAGACAAGTCGCTTTTCCTCCTGCCTCTTTTTTTAGGTTTCAAAGAAAGTATGATGCTGACCTTTGCTGAGTCAAATGTATTGAACAAGTGCTTTTGGTATCTGAAACTTTCACATTTGTCCATTGTTTTCCTGTAGAGTTTTGACTTTTTGTAGAAGTGATGCAAAGCTGCAATGCCACAGTGGGTCATTTGCTATTGGTCATTCCATTGCTCCAATCTAACTAAAAACATCCTTGTGACCTTTTAAAGTCTCTCAAGTTGTGTGTGTAGCAATAGCACCAGTCAGAATATTGTATGTAGCATTCATTGGACAAAAAGGGTAGTTCTCTCAATCAATCTGAGAAAGAGCCAAAAAGTTCTTGCTTGCCCAGCTGTTCCCATAGTGCCTTGCTCAAAGTTAGGTACGTGGTATTTTTTAAAGGCCTGAGATTCTAAGAGATTCTAACCTGCCCAAGAGAGGTAGAACATACTTAGGATGCCAGTCAAGTGCTTTCAGTCCCCATGAGATGGAGAGCAGAGGTGACATTGGGCAATATCACTTCGAGTATGAAGCAAAAAGTGATGGCACTATGTCACGAGTGACATTCTAGGACTCACTCAAAGCTCTATGGTGAAACTAGAATCGTACAACATGTGGCATCAGTCCCAGGTCAATGCTGAAAATGATGGAATAGATTTGTTGCAGTCCCTATTCCTTCCCACTCCCCCATTTTGTGGGAAGTTCAGTAAGAATCAAAATTGAATGTATTTCTATTTTGACAGAAGTTTATACTCAGAATCCTGTATATACACATTTTCCTGTTTGCAATTAATATTTCACCATCAGAAAGAGGAATGTAGATTTACAATAATCTCTCCATTTGACAATATTTATGAACTTTATTTATGAATTATTTATGAATTCGTTATGTATATTGTTTGTCCAAACCATGATTAGCTGACATTCTTGAGTGTTGAGAAATTGAGTTGGAATCAGCCACTTTATTTTTTCAGTTTTGTCCCATTTCCCCCCTTACTAAATCCAATTCACCTGGCTTTTGTTCATGCAGACCCCATTATTCCCTGTACAGTTTTGATTGGGTGGTCAAAGGTCCTCTTCTCTTTTCCATCAGGGGAAATAAAACTTGTTGCCTCTAACTCAAACTTTTTGTTTCTGCGTACAAATCAGTGGCACTGGTTGCATTTCTGCTGAATGGTCCATGGGGAAGTATTCGTTTTTTAGTAGCAAGTCATTGCTATAAAGAAGTCTGAAAAAGCAACTTATTTGTGGGACAAAAACAAATGTGTGCATGATTGTGATGACAAGAGGCAAAAAAAATAATGTCACTAAAACTTGAAAATATATTATCGTTATGAAACAAAGGAGATAGTCAAAGGCTATTGGATTGGTTTCCAGGCAACCTTTTATTTTTTCATCCTGGTACATTCCAGCAGGTACAAAAGCCATTGTTTGATACTGGGAAGCAGTGAGGCCATTCTTGGTCCTGTTGGTAACATATGCCTCGTATGGCATTTTCCTACATACTATTATTTGGTGCTAACTCACACAAGTTGGGCAGTAGTCCAGTTGCTGAACCATGAAATCTGGTCTACCACATAGGATATGGACTTGGATCCATTCACGTGTAAATGGAAAAATTACTGGAGTAGGCACAGTTCTGCTTGTACAAGACCTTGTGCAATACATAGCACCATGGTCCAAGGAGGGAATGTGGTGAGGCACTTGGACAGCCTCCCCCGAAAAGAATTTGTCCCAGTGCCCAACCTGTCAAAGAGTAGGGTCATCCTGCCCTGCTCCTGCCAAAGCTCCCAAGCCTGCAGCAATGCCCACAGAGCACTCCATACCACCAGATGCCAGTGGCTGCACCAAAAAAAATCCACTATCCACTTGTAGATCACCGGACTACTAAGTGATATTGGGTGTGGAAACATGTCCCCCTTAGAGAGTCGACACAGACAATGCAGACACCATACCCATTGAGTGAATCCACCTTCCCTGGGCCAAGAGTGCCCCTCTACTCCAATGAGCAAGAGTACAGGAACCACAAAAATCCATGATGTATAGTCTGGAGGTCAGGCAATGCAACAAGTCAGACCCTGACCCTACAACATCAAAGGTTCACTCTTCCCAGCAAGGTGATGATATGCCATTGTGACAGACTCCAGCATTCGTGACTTCCAGGAATGCTGGCTCCTGAGTGGCCTACACCGTTGAATGTGCTGCTTTGATCCTGCCCACAAAGAAGTCATAAAGGACCAGAACCCCACCCACTGAAACAATGTGTGCGAAACAAACGGCAACTTGCTACAGCAAGTGCCCGACAGAAGACAGCACAGGACAAGTAAAGAAAAGTGTATGTGTGGGCGGGAGTAGAGTAAGTAAAACTTAAAACAAATAACTCCTGTGAAACTCCTTTTCTTGTGTTTCAGCTTGCCCAAGAGCTCTAGTGCAACTGGAATTTTTGCACCAGATCATGGTCATTGTGTCATATCACACGAAACTATTGTTTGAGTGATGCTACCATTGTACTGTGAGGAACTTGACATATCATGTATGATGTTCCATGCTTTAGACTACTTGACATTAATGGCTTCCATTTTTAAAGACAAGTGCAAGAGAGGCTGGAATGTGAGTGTAGGTAAAGTGCCATCAAGTCACAGCTGACTTACAGTGACTGCAGTAAGAGGTTCAGAGGCGAAGCTGGGCCAGAGTGTGCCTGGTGCACATTCTGTGTTTCCGCCACCCCCCCCCCCGGTGTCCTGCTCCCTGCCCCTTACCTTCGTTCACCCTGGAAGAGCAGTCTGTTGGGGCTTGCAAGGTCTCCTGGGAAGTGTATTTCTCACCAAGCCGTTTTCAGCCTGAAGGGAACAGGCCGCTTCTCCAGCCTGCACTGTTTCATTAAGGTAAGGGGGCAGGAGGGAGGCACCATGGGGGGGGGCGTAGGGTGATTTTCTGCCCCCCAGGTGCATGCCCGGTGCCCCCCCTGGTAGCTCCGCTTCTGAAGAGGCTTTCAAGGCAAGTGAGAAGCAGAGGCGGTTTGCCATTGCCTTCTTCTGCAAAGTCAAGTACTTATTCTGCTTAGCTTCCAAAATCTGCTTAGATTGGCCTACCTCATGCCACCTTCCTTCCCTGATGTTGGATTAACATCTGGAAATGAACTTTGAGAGCAGATATGCATATGACACAGAAGCAGAAGTAGTTTGTGCATCTCTCACTCAGGTTACTTGTTGTACATAGATGTTACATTAGTAACAATATGATTTATTCTAACCAAATTTGTGTTGCTTATAATAATCAGAAATATTATACATCTAACAACATTTCCTTGGGACATTTTTCTCCAGTTTTGAAAGTAAAACAAAATCATGAACCATCTCATGATACATTAACAGCCAATTTAGAATTCTTAAAGTGAATCCCATCCCAAACATTGTGTAATAAATTGCTGACCCAAATTGAAATAGGGGGAGGGGGGTGTTTAAAAGTTTCTGCCAACCATGCAGAAGCAGGAAACCCAACTAATTCATGTCTCATCTTTAGTCTTGTAAACCAGGTCTTTTTAAGCCTCACATCGATATCCATATTGTCGTTAATGTTAAAAGAAACTTTACTCAAGGAGTCATACCGGGCAATGACATTTCCCAATGTTTATACATTAAATGGACATGTTTATTTTAAACCTAGAACTATTTTACTTGTGGTACTTTTTTCAGCCATGACCTCATCTTTTGTAGTCACTGAAGTGAGAGGAACATGATGTATGAGAGGAAATTTCAGTAGTCACCCCTCTATGCCAATGGCTCATACTTTATCTCAAACAATTTTCAACAATAATGGGAAATACATGGTCGAATCCAAAGTTATCCAGATACTCAAACAGAATGTGACATAGTTTCACAAAACTGAAGTTTCTTATGTTACATTTCATGACCCTTAATCTCAAAACACCCAGCAATGCCTTTGAACTGTCAGATATGATTTGTAATTCATTACTTTTCTCTTGTTGTTTTTTTAGGGCATTTTCTAGTTATTGAAAGGTAATCTTATAACCCAGCCAAGCAAATTTCACCTTCTCAACCTGGGTACATTAAACCTTTCTCACCTGGTTGTGTTTTACTTCTGTTTTGTACTTTAAGATATCTTGTATATACAAGTCTGAAATAGTACCAAATTGGTCAAAATATATTGGATGTTTTAACCCATTTCACATAAACTGACAGGGAGCACCACAAGATCAGACCAGATTATTTCATTCTAAATGGCTCGATGCTGTCTTCAGGCTCTGGAGTCTTCCTCTAAAGACCAACACTGGGAAACACACAGTGTCTGGAATATTTTGGATAGGTGGAAACATAGTTGAGTAATAAAATGATCTTCTAGTTAGGGGAACCCAGGGGGAGTGGGGGAGAGGAGGACTAAATATAGTGTTAGATCCAGCCATCTTTTCTGTTGACAAAAATGGAAAGAGGGGTTCCCTTGATCCACTCAAAAATTCTATTGTGTGAAACATATTTATTCCAGCAACTTTTCTGATGGCAATTTTATTTCTCCCAATTGTCCTCCAGAAGTATTCACTGAATCACATTTATTGATCTCAGTTCATCTTATGATTAACTTTCCTGCATATGTTGATTTTCAATATATACAGCGTGGCCATAAACTTATTTGGATCCCATCCATTAAGTTGCCTTTCAACAATTTAGTCACCTATAGCTTTTGGCATATATATATATATTTTAAAAATATCTTATTTACATATGGGAAAAAATTCAGCAATAATATTACAGATGCTGGGAAAATAAATTTGTTAAGCAGATTGTGAATGTATTGTCGAAGGCTTTCACGGCTGGAATCACTGGGGTGCTGTGTGGTTTCCGGGCTGTATGGCCGTGTTCTAGCAGCATTCTCTCCTGACATTTTGCCTGCATCTATCAGATCCTCTGAAGATGCCAGCCACAGATGCAGGCAAAACGTCAGGAGAGAATGCTGCTAGAACAGGAAACCATACAGCACCCCAGATTGTAAACGGTTAGCCATGATTGATAAATAGTTATGGAAGGAGAATAAGTGGAAATCTTACTCCTATTCTTTGGAAGGTGGTAAACCTGTGAGTGGGAAAAGCATAGATTCATGGTTGCTAAACAGTACTTTTTCTCAGTTTGAATTATGAGACAGACATTGCAATCTTTGTGGGAGAAACACTTTCTTGAGAGTAAGCCTGATAAAATAAAATAGGGCTTGCAGTTCAAAGGGATCAAACAGAGATAGCAGAATTTAGAGCAATGAACTTAGCTAGACCAGAAGAAGCCAGTAGAACTAGAGGACTCATGTTTTGATCATTAGATGCAGGATTTGTTGTTTTGGTGGCTGCTTTTATTTGCTTCTACTGTGTCCAATATTATATTTGTAAATAGAATAGATGTTCCAAAAAAACACCATAAGGAGACTGAGCAAGGTAGAATGCAGAGAAGTATGGAAAACAGCAATGTGAACACTAGAACCAGCTGAATCGTTAAGTGAAAAAAATAAACAGAATCACACATTTCCACTCAACAAAATGGATTGGCAGGGACTATTTGGTAAATTATTGATTTTGCCATTATTACATAGTCAATTACAAGTTCAGGATAATACAGAATCTTTGACCAAGTGCAGTAACATTTGTATGTCAGATGAAAAATCAAATTATGCTCCTAGGACAATGTTTTCCACAGTTAGTAGCATTAGAGTAGCACTGATCTTCTTAATTATCATTATCACAATGGGTTGGATCCAGAGAGCCTTTCCCCTCCATCACATTCAATTCCCCGCTTTACTCTAACCCATATTGTGCATGCCTGTCATCTGTGGAACCCCCATGATTCCTATAATCACCTTTTGGGTGGTCAAAGGGGAATCCGCTTGTACTGGCTTGTACCCTGCTATAATTCACAACAGTATGTATGACTGCTTTTGTGGAGGAGGGGGCAAACAAAACAATAGCTTCACATGCTCAAAGACTGTTTGTAACAGCAAGGATATCTGAGATAGTTTGTGGATTTTCTGTGGATATCATGGGTTATTTACCTAGAGGTTTTCCTTTGAAACGTGGTTTTCCTCTTCCCCATAGTATTATGGTACATTCATTCATTCCCCAGTTTTTCTGTGATCTTTCTCAAATTTGATTTGCTCTGAAATTTTGAAAAAAAGATCACAGCAAAGGCTGGGTGGCTGTCATGTGTGTGGAAAAGTACTGATTTTCCCATTCCCATTCACACAGCAGCCATTTTCTTCATGGCAGCCAATTTCTGTTCATACTGCAGACAGTTTTTATTTAAAAACAGCCATCTAACAGTGTTATATCAATATAATGTTATGCTAAAATAAATATCAGATTCTTTTAATTCCCAGCTCCCCCCCCCCCTTTTAAGTCTTTATCTTCTTTCCTTGAAGAGATATATGGGAAAAAGCATATCCCTGCAATGAAATGGGCTAGAGATTTACTTTTTTTTTTAAAAAAAAGGAAGCTGGGAACTCAGAGAACCTGGTGCATATTTTAGTATAATGGCACAGGGATATAATATCATTCAGCTGCTGATCTTTAAAAAACCTGCCTGTGAAACCAACGAATGGAAGCCAAGTTAACAGCCATCGTAGCAGCAAGGAAATTACTCAAGTTGTCCGCATGGGGAAAACTTTGAAGAGTGTGAGGAGGCAAACAGGTGAATCCTGGAAGAGGAAATCGTCTCTAGTATTACTGTAATTGAAGAGCTTTGTGCATGTAAAACCTTCTGCCCTATATAAAGTCGGAACTCCAAAGGTTAATCCAAATAAATAGGTCTTATATTGCTTTTTGAACAAAAAAAATGTTCAGGCTTTGTGAGACGATGCACACTTTCTTGCTCTGTACATTATTGCAGAAGCATAAAAATACTCATGCATTTGGTGCCAGCATTTTTGCAACATGTAAATACCTATAATAATTTTTTTTTGTTGTGCATTACTATTGTCTGAATGCTGAGCTCAGGTTTATCCTGATAGGATACTGAAGAAAACAAGATGATGGCTCTTTCCACAAAAAAATCACCTAAAATGTTTGTAAAACATATTCAAACCCCCACCCTACCCCTAGAAACATTTTCTGGCTGCCATTTTGTGATTTCTGTGTTGAATCAGTGCTTCACAACTTTGTGCTGCATTCTATACTTCTCATATACTTGATGCTTTTGAGATTGGTTCCCCCCAAATAAAAGAACAGAGAAATGCTGCAAATAAACAGGTGAAGGGAAAGTGGGTGATTTCAGAAAATGGCACTGAGGGAAGTACAGGTAAGCAAAGAAGTGTGGGAAACAATTGTTTGCACTGCAATTGAAGATGTTTTCAAAATGTCTCAGTCAGAGAATTGCTTTAAAAGGGGATTCATTTAAAATGTTTTGAGGCTGGAAATAAAATGTTTTGGGGTGAAAACAATGTGGAACTCCATGGTGGAAACATTTTATTTCCTTTCTCTTTCATGTATGGAGGTCCAGGTCACAAATATAGACAGTGAAATTTTTTTCCAAATTTGCCAGGCTGGGCAGTTGTTGCCCTATCTGTCTCACCTCAGTCTAGCCAGGGTGATCCATGAAACAATCATTTCTAGGTTAGACTGCTGTTAACTCACTCCATGCAGGACTACCCTTGAGCCTGCTCTGGAAATTTCAGCTGGTCTAGAATAAGGTGATGAGAATCCTTATGAGGACCCCATATAGAGCACATATACAAGTGGTCAGCCAGCTGCACTGGCTCCAAATTGAACACTGAATTGGATTCAAGGTTTTGGTATTAGCCTTCAAAGCCCTAATTGGTCTAAATGATCTGGAACTCTACTCTGGGACTCTACTCATGGGAACCCTCTCTTGATACAATTCCCCAGAGAACATTACACTCAGCTAGTAATAATCTGCTTGTGGTCTCTGACCCTAGGAGCATCTGGCAGTCCTCAACCAGAGTCAGATCTTTATCAGCATGGTGGAATTCTTTATCAAGTGAGACTTGGGCCCTGCAGGACTTGTTTCTGTTTTACAGGGCCTACAAGTCTGAGATGTTCTGGTTGAGGCAGCGATGGTTACATCTTGCTGGCCTCCTCATTTTTTTCTTTGCATTTTTTCAGCTGTCTGCCAATTTCTTGGTTTGTCTTCCTTTCCTCTTTTTTCCTCCATCCTCTCCTCTTCTGGTTGTCCCCATCAATGCATTAAATTTTAGATGTAACTTTATAGATTACATGGTGATGAAAGCTGTCCTGAGTCTATAGTAAATAAAGAGTGGGCTACAAATCTAATATAAATGAAAGAATTTGTGTACTTAGACAAGCTTGGACAAATCATAGCGGTCAAGTTCTATTGACATACTGGAATAAATAAAGCTAGTTTGTTTAATAACATTGAAGTTCATTCAAAATCATGATTGGATGAATTTCTTACCTAAGAACACTGAAGACATATTTGTTAAACATTTCTTTGAGTTTTAAAAATGTTCTTGTAACATATATAGAAAAAATATAGAGTAGAGAATATGGAGTAGAGAAATCTGCATCAGAATCTCTCTCTTGTTTTCTCTGTGTATGGCTGAATCTAGCAGATCTCTTACGGTTGAATCTAGAAAAGCACTTGCATGGGATGTGTGGAGACTCATTCCAATCAAGACACTAACACATACTTGTTGGAAATAAATCGGCCGCAGCCCAAATTTTATTTTAACATAACCAAAACCTTGAAGCTGGGCGAGCATATCAGAGCACATCCTGGCCCCCAGGCAGCAAACCGCTGAACCTGGTTATAGGGCAGCCCAAAGCTGACCTCCTTTAGGGCCCTTTCTCGGATAAACCCCTGTCCCTACATCCCCCCGCGAAAGGGAACTGGAACAGGAAGTTACCAGGTGCCACATGGATGCAAATCCCAATTTTAGCTGACACCCTCTCCCTGCCGGGACAGTTAAGCTCTTAGCGCTGCCGGGCCCTGCTGCCTTCTTTGCTTTACCACAGGAGCTCTGACTTCGCCACCAATTACCGGACTCTCTCATATGAGGCCCCTGGAGGTGAGGAAGGTCTGGCAACACAAGCTACTGCCTCTTCCCAATAGGATGTGCTCTTATGCCCCGCCCATGGTGAACTGGGCGACAAATAACAAAGCCATGCTGTTCCCCAAATCCCTACAAACCACTGGAGAGCTTTGAGGGCCTTTCAAACCTGCCGACTTTCGAAAAGTGGCTTCGAGTTCTCGGCCGACGAGTTTGACCTTTATATAGGCTGCTCTGGAAGCCCTTGTCACGCTGCCAGCACCCGCCACGGATAGGCTCCAGCCTTGGCCGGCAATGAGGGAGAGGTTTGCATTCCTTCCTCCCCTACACGTCGCCCCAGGCTGAAGCCTGGGGACGCTACTGCATTTGCATGGGATGTGTGGAGACTCATTCCAATCAAGACACTAACACATACTTGTTGGAAATAAATCGGCTGCAGCCCAAATTTTATTTTAACATAACCAAAACCTTGAAGCTGGGCGAGCATATCAGAGCACATCCTGGCCCCCAGGCAGCAAACCGCTGAATCTGGTTATAGGGCAGCCCAAGCTGACCCCTTAGGCCCTCCGGCACATCCCCCGAGGGAACTGGAACAGGAAGTTACTAGGTGCCACATGGATGCAAATCCAATTTGTGACACCCCTCCCTGCCGGGCAGCGAGCTCTCAGCGCGGCCCCAAGGCTTTGCTTACCAGAGCTCTATCGCCACCACGGACCTCATATGGAGGCCCCCGAGGTGGGGAAGGTCTGGCACACAAGCTACTGCCTTCCCCCAATAGGATGTGCTCTTATGCCCTCCATACCACCGAAGCTGTTAAACAAACAGCTCCCGCCCCAGCTTCAGCAGCCCAGAGTCCCACCGCTCAGTGCGTGCCGCAAAGCACTGCATCAAAGCGAACGGATTTCAGCTCAGTGCGGGCCGTGAAGCCACTGCAGTAGAGCATGGCGGACATCATGCAACCAGATGTCCTGGCCCCAATCCGATAAGTGGACTCCATCGGGCAAAACAATGCTGGTAGAGCATGAGATAAATCAACATGGGAATAACATCCCCGCCCATGCTCAGTACCAACCGGCCGCAGACCGACACAGTTTAGACCTGGTTTTATTAACCCTGGCCCGGAGCCACAGCTGCTCCTCCAAGTCCTCCGCTCTAGTAAGCACGACCAGAACAGCTTGGTCTTAGGCATCTTACAGTGGAGCAGCATCAAGTCTTCCCTCATGGAGTTCTGCAACGCCACCCCTTCAGAGGCGGGAATGTCATTTTCACCCAGTTGAATCAAAACTGCATCAGGGAAGCCAAATTGAAGAACGGAATTCCTCAACTGGAGAAGCAGAGTAGGCCACATCATGGCTCGCCTCGCCAGCCAGCTTAATGTCCACCGAGGAGTCCAGGCCCAGATGTTTTCCCCAGCCAGATTTCTTCGCGAAGCTTCCAGCCCAGTGCACAATACTGTGTCCAACCAGCCAAACTTGATAACGATGGGCCACCGGAACTATAAAGAGAACAAAGTTACAGCGAAAGGTGAGGCCGGACATAAATACGATAGGCTAGAGACCTCCAGCGGCCTAAAGCCTGAATCTCAGTTGTGGAGTGTCCTTCCTGAGAGGCCGTGGTTGCCGCTCCGATTCGAAAGGAGTGGGAACCAAACTGTTCAGCGGGGAAGCCCAAAAACTGTAAGCAATGCCGCAGAACCACTGTAAATTGGTATCTGGACACTGCTAATCCATCACTATGGATGAACAGTGGACCCTGCCCTTCGGGACGAACGGCCAAAACGCAGCCATGCGTGCCACCGGACAAGGAGCCCTGGTGGGAAGGCCAAAGTCACTCTGGTTCCTCGACGCCGCTGGTCAGTCTTGGACCCCGCCAACCATATAAGTAAGCTCCCATCAGCCATAGACACATCGAGTCTTTGTAAAGCCTTAGGGGCCGATGATGTGGTGGACGGAGCAACTAATTCGCTACATCGAAAGGCCCCATAAAAGGCCAAAGTAAACAAGGCTTGGAATAGTGCAGCCTCATAAGCAGAGTCACCAACTGTGTCTGTAGCGTTAATCAGAGTCCCCAAGAGCTCCCTGGTGATGGGACGCCTACTGTCCTGTGGCCTGGGGGAAGCGCGCTGCCACCCGGCCACAGCTCTTCTGGCTTCAAAGGACCGGGAGTGGTCGGTGATCCCCAGAGCCTGGCTGAAAAAGGAAATGGCCGCCAAGTGGACCTTAATAGTCCTGGCAGCCATTCGACTGTCCCTCAATTCCACCAGATACCGGAGAACCAAATCCTTAGCAAACCCCTGCCGCACAGGTTCGCCGATGGAAGCTGCAAATGCGAAAAAGGTGCTCAGGGCCCCTTCATACGCGTGACGTGTAGCTGGGGCCAGTGACTGCAAGACACCTTCGGCTATGGACTGCCTCCAAGACGCCACAGATGGTCTGGACACTTCTCTGGAAACTGGCTGGCTTCGGGAGCTAGGGAGTGAAAGCGGCTGACCTGATGACGAGACAAGGCATCAGCTATATTGTTAGTTATACCTGGCAGAAAAACGGCCTTAAAAGAGATGTTGTTAGACAGGCAAACCATCACAAATTCCCTTACTAGCCGCATTACTCGCTCTGACCGGCTGGACTGCCGGTTTACCACCCTAACAACAGCCTGGTTGTCACACCAGAACTTAACTGCGTGGTTGCGAAACACATCCTTCCAGATGTGAACCGCAGCCACCAGAGGGAACAACTCCAAGAAAGTCATGTCCCGCAAAATTCCGGTTTGAGTCCATGCCGATGGCCATTCCCCTGCTCACCACTGGCCCCTAAAATAAATACCAAAACCTATAGAGCCAGCTGCATCGGTGTGAACCTGAAAACTGTCTTGAAGCTCCCACGGCACTTGCCAAAATGAAACCCCATTATAATTTTCCAGAAAACTTAACCAAACCCCTAGGTCTTGATGCAAACCCGAAGTCACCCTGATGTGATGGTGGGGAACCGAGTAGCCTGCCATGGACCTGGCAAGACGGGAACAAAAGGCCCTTCCCGGGGAGACCACCCTACAGGCAAAATTAAGGTACCCAAGCAGGGACTGTATTTCCCGCAGTCTGCACTTCTTTTTAGCAGAGATTTCACTAATCAGTGTGCGCAACGCCGTCAGCTTATCAAGGGGCAGGGAAGATGTTCCTGCTATTGTGTCCAACTGAATTCCTAAGTAGGTTAAGCAAGACACAGGCCCTTCAGTCTTGTCGGCCGCCAAAGGAACTCCCAACTCTGCCGCCAAGTCCTGAAATGCTGACAACATCCCTACGCAGTCATCAGTGTCTGCTGCGCCTACAAATAGAAAATCATCAAGATAATGAGTAACTTTTGCTGATGGCATGCGATCTCTGATTGCCCATTCCAAAAAGGTGCTAAATTTTTCAAAAGCTGCACAAGCTATAGAACAGCCCATGGGCATGCATTTATCGACATACCATCGTCCGTCAAATTGAAAACCTAAGAGTTCGAAGTCCCTGGGGTGTATAGGCAGCAGCCGAAAAGCTGACTGTATATCACATTTCACTAACATTGAGGCTGGTCCCACCTCCCGGATGAGACTCACTGCCTCATCCAAAGTGGCGTATCGAACAGAGCAGATACCTGGGTCGATAAAGTCATTCACCGACCCCCCTGCGGGGTAGGACAAGTGTTGTATCATTCTGTACTCCCCGGGGGTCTTTTTGGGGACCACCCCGATGGGGAAAACCCTGAGGTTGGGTAACGGAGGCTCAGTGAAGGGGCCTGCGATCCTACCCGCCAGGCATTCTTTCGAAATTTTGGCAGCCACTACCGCAGGCAATTCCCTGGCAGATTTTAAGTTTGGAGCTGATGTTGCCTCCCTGTTCCCCAAAAAAGGGATGTGGAAACCCCTTTGGAATCCCTCCTTCAAGTATAATGCGTCTTCCCGACGCGGATACCTGTCCAACCACTGGGCTAAAAGTTGCACACGCACCGGGGAGGGGGCGAGACTCCGTAGGACCTCCGGGACTTCAGGCCTTCTGGGCGGGGAAGGATCCTCCCTGGCCACCACCGCCCTTCTTAGCGCCGCTGGAGCCAGGGTTCCGGCCACGTCGAAAGGGAGGCCGCGCCAGTTGAGGGCACTGTATCCTGGTGTCCCCAAGCATCTAGAGCAAGCGTGTTCTCAAACCTGCACTTATCTTTCCTACAAGAGAGCCTTGATTAAAAGGCCCAGCAGGCGGACGCGGCGGGTCTCAGCTGGCTAACCCCTTTCTTCTTTCAGCTCCCTTCCCCACTCAGCAGGGTGACCTTTAACCACACATTTGCCTCCCTCTCCTCAATCCACGCTTGATCTGCGGATTATGTCCCACCTGCGCCTGGGCGATGTGAAGCGCTCTTTCAAATGCTTCATCATACTTCAAGGCTGCTGCCAAGGCCCCTCTCGAGAGGGATCGGCTTTCAAAACGTTGGCTCCAAGTGAGCAGCTACAGTAGGTGCCAGGTCTCCTTAGGAGGGTAGGGCGTTCCAATAAGTGCCATATATACTCCGCAAATCCTTTTTGACCAGTTGTCAAAAGCAACGCCGGCTCTTTCTCATGGCTGCCTCTTTCTTTTCTGGCCGTTTAACGGGGAACCAGACTCCTCAGGATCCTCTTCCTCGGACCGCAGAAACCGTGGAAGAGGTCCACATAGTACCTCGGCCCAGGGCTCTTTTCTCTCAGTTTTTCTCGGGCAAATGGGGAGCCCGGAGGATCTCCAGGATCCCATGCTGAGCAGTGAAAGCCGCCAACTCTGGATTCCCTGCACTGTCCCTCTCTGCCAGCAAGGTCCCCTTTCCTCCCTTTTGAATGATCCACTGAGGAAGAGCTGGCACCTTTTCCCCTCGCCCCCAGCAATAATCCCCTCGGCTCTGCCTGGGAGGAATCCTCATCTGTTGACTCACCCAATGAGGGATAGAACTAGGGGATACGATGAGAACTTATCACGAGAGGCCTTCTTCCCTCTGCTATGCCTTGCTCTGGCTTATGATGCCTCTTGGCCGACATTGGCTTGGAAGAGCTCTCCTGCCAATTCTGGACTCCCTGAACTATGGTGGCCTTGCCGCTACTGGAAGGAGCTAGGCCTTCAGAAGGTGGCTTTGGCAACCCAAGCTCTGGTGCTGGGCCTGAGTCCCCTACAAAAGGGGGGGACAGAGGAAGTCATGCTCTGCTGGGTGTTAGGTCCCGTGTAAAAGGGGACAGAGGGAACCCAAGTTCATGTTGGGCCTGAGTCCCTCATAAAGGCAGGAGGGAACAGGATGAACCCAAATCCTTTGCAACTGGATTCCCTGCATAAGAGGGAAACAAAGGAACCCAAGTCTTCGGCTGGACCTTGGAGGTCCCGAAAGGGAGTGAAAACTGAGGAACCTCAAGCTCTGCTGAATCTGGAGGCCCCGGAAAGGGGGGCTAGCGAGAACTGTGCCCCTTGATGAGGCCAAAGACTGGGGTGCACCCTGTTGGCTTCACTCCAAAAACCACACCTGGCCATTGTCCAATTCCAGGGGCGGGTTAAATTCGTCCTCGCCAAATCTCTTGCATGCCTGGATTCACGTTCATGCCCATGCCCCCAAATGGGGCATACGGGTAGGGACATGGCATGAAAACGGAACCCTGAGTTGCAGGCAATCCACTCTGGCGCCTTATAGGAGCCATGAACCCTACAGGATTGCTCTGGCCCAGCTTAAGTGGAAGCGAGACCGTAGATGGGCCCGAGTACTCAGGTTCCCCGCAACGCCTCTGTTGGGTTCCATTATTTAACCTAACTTGTTCCGTCGTGGCCCACAGCAGGTGTGACACACCTCGGCACGAAGCTGGAAGGGGAGGCTTGGACCCCCGATTGAGCGGGGATGGCAGGCGTCCCCAGATTGTCTTGGGGTGCACCCGCCTCCGGATCCCAGGCTATTCCTAGAGTGGGTCCCATTTGGCCCTGTTCTAAAGCCCTAATGGCTGCGCCCTGGCCCGCGTTCCATGCCCTCTTTCTGGTACTCTTTGCCTTTGTGGCCATGGCACAGAATGCGCACGAATTATAATAAAATGTAAAGTAAACCTATTATAAGCTACAAAGTAAACCTATTAGAATTTACAAAAGGAGTTCCCTATTTCCTTATTTTTATGTTATGTTATGTTATTATTATTTTATTTTTATTTATTTATTATTATTATTATTTTATTTATTTTTATTATTATTATTATTATTTTAAACAAGCAGACAAGCAGACCCTTCGACAAGTGAAATGGCCTTAAATATTTAAACTGACTGCTATCCTACAAGAAGGAAGGGGGGGGGTTGTGGCGGGAATACGCGGCTTGAAAAAACGAAGGCCCGAATGGCCGCCGCAAATAAAGGCCCAAAATGGCCGCCACTCCCCCGACAAACAAACTGAGCAAACAAAGGCCCAAAATGGCCCCCGCTCTCCTTCCGTCGCCTCTTTGCCTCCGCTAAGCTTTCAGGCTCCAGGCGAGAGAGGCGCTGCGGGCGGCGCTTCCTCACCCACGCCCGGCTAGAAGCCGGTAGAAGCAAGGCTCTATGCCTGCACTTTGGCGGGCTGGCACCCCCTGGCGGCTGCTTTGCAGGGCGGCGGCATTGAGCCGCTGATCGCATTGACAGGGTGCGCGGCCGGCTAACGGTCGCACCTCATGAACTTAAACGAATATTTCGCTACCTGGCGCCCGCTAACGAAGCGGACGGGATGGACGGAGGCGAGACCAGTAAGCCCCCAATCAGGCTAAATAGACGGAGTGCACGGCCGATTAAAACGGCCGCACCCACGGACTCGCCCAAGTCCCACCGTGTGCACTAACTAGCGGACGGGGAAATAGAGGGGGGGGGGTAGGGAAAAGGAATGTCCCAGCACTAACCCCTCTTCGCCCCTTCAAGCACCTGCTAAACCTCGGCACTGGCCAAGCTTCACGCCCTGTAAAGGTTTCAACCGGTGTTGATGGAAGGGCAGCCGCCTAACCTGAGTAATACATTCCACATTCGGCGATGGCCAGTTTTCATCGGGCGGAGACTTTATCTCTGGGCGCGAGGAGATGAGGTTCCGCTCCCATGGGGAAGCCGGAGGGGATGGGGATGGACAGAGTTATAACCTGTGCTTCTGGCGGAAGTGTCAATTCCTGCTACCGCGGTAATAAAGTGGAGCTTTCTAAGATGTCTTAATAAACGGGTCTTTTACACCCAAAAAAGCCTTTATTTTTGCTTCGATGGAATTCCTTACCTTGTGGCAGGAATCCTAGTTCATCTATACTCCTACTGCAGCGGACCTCCTGGGTGTCTCGCATGAGAGGTTGAATATTCCGTGGTTGCGCGGCAGTCCCCAAAGAGGGTCTGAAAGCTTCCTTCTGGATTTGAGTGGAACCGGCGGGAGAACGGGTCTCGCTGGTAACTTCGATCGACATGAGTTTTTCCCTGACTGGCCGGCACGAGGGACGCAGGGAGGCGCATCATGTGGACTTACATGAGTCGCTGGGGCTGTTCATGGATCAACTTCGTGGATCACATTCGCCCGCTTCCAAGGGATTAAGAAACCTCAGGTGCAAGTTCTCGTCACCGGTGAGACGGTCTGACCACCTTTCATGCGGCAACGCGAGGAGTCCATTGAACGATTCCTGGACTAATATTTTGGTGATGTTCCAAGAATCCATATCAGGTCCCCTGTGATCCCGGATTAGCAGCTGGATCTGAGATGTCCCGCGGAGCCACCGGGTGGGCACGCACGCCCCTGGGGCGTCAGAGGAAGAGGAGTCCGGAGAGAGCTCTGCACTTTTCCGGGATCTATTCCTCCTACCGAAGAGAGTTGGATGAGGAAGTGTTTACCGCGTAGATGCCCAAGAAGCATGGGTCCGTGGAACGGCAGCTATGGGAAGAGGGAACGAACAGCTGCAGCAAGAGCGCGGAAAACCTGCAAAGAGACCGGGATGCATTGGATCAAGGAGAGAGAGCTGGCTGCCTTGGAGAGGGGAACTGAAGCGCAGCAGAACAGGACAAACCTGCTGGTCTCCGCTGTCACTGGTACCGCTTCAGAGGGCTTAATGCGCCGTTGGTCCTGCCACCTTCAAGGACCGCTCCCGCCAGAACGCCAGCGCACCGCATTTCGGTACCTCCACCTCCACCGCATTCCAGCCCCTGGCAAGAAATCACTTTGCGGGCTTAAGGGCTGGAGAGGGATACTACAGGCCTCTAATATTTGCCCGCTTCTGGCGGGGACCGCTTCAAACTTCCTATTTATCTTTGTAACTCGATGCCCCATGGAGGACTGCGATGATTTGGTACCGGTCTGAGCTAAAATACGGACATCGCTCAGTCCTGATGGGCGCAGCCCACTGGTTTGTGACTCTTTGAACCTGCAAGATGAGGGATACTCGCGACGGGTGCTCCCGTGATTCCAAGTTTTAAGTGGGCTCCGTCGAAGACGATCCGGTGTTGAAAAATGAAGCTATCCGCACCATCAACGATCCAGCAAGCGGCAACCGCTTCGCTTTGGTAAGAATTTGCCCGGTGGAATTGTGGCGCGGCGTTCTAATTCTCCTGAGTGGCCTGAGCGCATGAAATGCTTAATACTGATGCTGTCGACGCAAGCGCGCGGAAACGGGTGTTTTTAATTCGATCCCCCGCATTCATTGCTGATTGATCAATTGGGATCCCAAGTGGCGCCTCGCTTTGAATACGCTGCACAAATTTACCAAACCCGCCACTGTTTTACCTCACTACTGCGACTACCGCCAAGCCCAGCCGCCTCAATGACCACCTCCGAGCGCCGCCGGCTGGATTGTGTCTTTACCGCGGAGGACCAGGTCACCAGCCGCCAACTGCCCAAAAATAGAAGCCAACCGCCCGCCGAAGGTGACTTATCTAAGCAGTTTCACCACGCAGTCCGGGCCGCTTCAACGGGCCCGCCCGGCGCTGCAGTCATCGGTTGCTTACCCAGAGGAGGGGAAGCAGCTGTTTGCCTTTCAGCCCCATGGACATGGGTTCAACCGACGCGGAGCGGCGCAGCCCCAGCCACCCAGCATTTCGCCAACCCCTAAGCATACTGTGATATAGCCTCGTTCCTTGTAGATTCTGGCTGCTCCCATTGCCAATGCGCCCCAGGTGGCGGAGGAACTGTCTAGACTAAGTCCCCCTGGTTAAGTCTATACCATTCACCCAATGGATTATAGTCCTTCGAGCGGGCGGACCGCCCAGTTCAAAACGCACCGTCCTCCGCTAAGTACCGCATCTTCATTGGGAGAAAATTAGTTTTATTCCCTTGGCGCTTGTACAAACACTCCATAGTTCTGGGCATGTTTTTGTTGTTGTTGCATGAACCAAAATGCATATGGAAAGAAAGGATCTTTAGAATTCACTGACCCTCCCGCGTGAACACATGAATTGGGGAAACCGCTTCCTGACACTCTGGCTTCATCAGTTTATGCCCGTCAACTGTTCCTGATTCACCGACATTCCACCGGGTTACCAAGATTCTGGCTGAGCATTTCAGGGAGCAAGCACGCACTGCCAATTCTATAGAGATACCTGACTGCAAAATCGCATTACAGCCAGGCTAGAACCGCTCCAAAGGTAGAATCTACCGATGAGTCCCAATGAGGAGAAGGAATCCAGGCTTAGACAAGAACCTCGCCGCTGGTTCATATGGCTACCAAACACACACACACGCCAGTTCTGTATTGTCGGTAAAAAAGAAAGATATCCTTACTGCCCTGCACCGACAATGTGAGGGACTCAATGCAGTCTTCTTGTCCAATAAAATACCTTACGTTAATCAAGGACCTTCTAGACGATATAAGGGACGGCATTCTCACTAAGTTGGACTTGAGAGAAGCTTACTATAGAGTCAGAATTGCTGAGGGTTATGAACACTCTGATCAGATGAATATCGAAGTTTGACAGTTTGAAATACTTAATAATGCCATTCGCTAAGTAAAGTCCCTGGAGCTTTTAGCGCCCTATCAACGGTTCTCCATGATTTATTGTACAAGGGAGAAGTTGTGTATTTATATTTTAATCTATTCAAGAAACCATGGAGGAACATGAGGCGCTGGTTCTATAGGCTATTGAAACGCTTTGCTCATCAAATCTCCCTCTCTTGCCAAACTTCGAAATGCTGTTTCCACCAAACTCCTATTGACTATTTGCTTACTGATTCCTCCCAGCCCTAAAGATTGATCCTGTTAAGATTGATGCAGTCCTCCGTGGGTTCCGCCCCTACCAACCGAAGCGAGTTCTTAATCTTTTCTGGTTTTGCTAATTTCCTATCGCGGACTCTTTATAATTCCCAATTCGCTGAACTGACTCTCCCACTCCACCCTACCACTAAGGGTAAAGATCCATTGACTGCCACAAACCCGCCCCCCTTTTCCGGTTCAAGAATGTCAGGACAGCTCTTTCAGCTTTTGAAATCTGCTTTTAATACCGAATCATCCTAGCACCCTGATCCGGATCTCCCATTTGTGGTTCACGCATGCCTCTGACAGCTGGGGCAGAAATAAAGATGGTAGGCTGGTCCGCAAAGCCATTTATCCAAAAAAAATTCTCCCGTGCTGAGCTCCAACTGGACTGTGGTGGGGATAAAGAGACTGCGCCATCAAAGTAGCACTCTCCACCACATTGGCTGGAGCGTCAAACACCCTTCAAGTTTGGTCGATCACCAAGAACTTGGTCAGCTCTCCACCCTCAAGATGTCCGGCAACTTCTGGGCTTCTATTTTCTCGCTTCTTTCACGGGTCCACTTTTTCCTGAGTTCAATAACTGGCTGATGCGCTCGCTGCTTACCCGAGTAGTGAGCGTTCACGGACATTCCACGACTGTTCTCCTCCCACCAGGGCTGGCTGGCTTACCCGATCTCAGACATCCGCTTCCTCCTTCTCCGCCTATTCCTATTTGGTCTCTCCTTCCTACCGGAACTCGAGGCGGGGCTATGCCAGTCCGACGGAGAAAGTGCAGTGACTCCCACCATGGAGAATGCCATGCCGGGATTGTTGGCACGCACTGCAAGCGTTCAGGCTCCACTGGCTGGACATTTTGGTTTTCTAAAACTCTTGCATTTGGTCTGGGCCACAGTCTTGGGTATACATGCTAAAGGACATTGAGACGATATTAAAGGCTGTTCTGTTTTGTGCTAGGCCAAGAACGTTCTGGAGAAAACTCCCCATGGTCTGTTAACTTCCTCCGTGGCCTCCCGCCCCGAAGTCATCTCCATGGATTTTATTACAGATTTGCCAGAAAGTCATGGCAACACGGTCTTGTGGTGGTGTAGTGGACTTATTTTCTAAACAAGCCCATTTTATCTCCGTGCTTCCATCCTCCGCTTCCTGTTTGGGGCACGCTCGTTCATTCAGCATGTTTACCGCCTACACTACTTCCTGTTAAGGTAGTCCCCAAAATCATGTCTCAAATTCATTTCAAAGTTCTGGAAAGTTTTTCGAAGAAAGCAGTCGCCTCTGCTAGTCGCCGGCCTCTACCACGCTCAGTGATAGTGAGTCGGAGAGAAACTAACAGAACCCTAGAGCAGCATTTACGCGCAGCCATACCAACTATCGTCAGCGACAACAAAGTGCAGCTGATTCCGCCGCTTGTAGAGTACGCCTACACGCGGTTCATAGTAGTACAAAGACTTCTTTGAAATTACAGGTCCGGGTCGCCCTCCTTCCCGCCTTTCGTTACAACTACTTCCGCGGAAGCATTGATCCTCCGAGTTTCAACAATGGATTTCTTCTGGCCGTGAGGGTGAAATGTCCAGGCTACCGGCTAAACAGGCTAAAGCGAATTTCCAAAACCGCGATACACCGCCGATTTCCCCCCCCGCGGTTTCGGTGTATTTGTTCACCAAAACTCTAGAGACGCAGTATAAATTTTCGGGAAATGAAAAGATCTTTCAGATTACTAAAGTACTCTACGTGATGTCACCGTCCATTGACTTGCTCACCTAGTAACATCCATCCTGTCTTCCATTCCAGTTACCCATGGAGGTTCCATTTCCATGCTCAGCACGGTTCTGAGAGATTCCCCACCTACCATTATTGATGCACAAGTACGCTTTTAGATTGACGCCATCCTGGACTCTCGCGAATTCGCAAACGCCAGCACAATGGTCTCTGGGTGGGGTATTCCTCTGGCAGGCGCACCCAATGGGTTCATCTTCGTAATATTGACGTTTCCGCCTCTCATTTCTGCTTTTCCATCGGCCTTCCACACAAACCTGGGGAGAAGTCTTTTTTTATGATGCGCAGAAAGCAAAGGTTTTACCGGTGTTGATGGAAGGGCAGCCGCTTAACCTTGGAGATACATTCCACAGTCCGGCGATGGGCCGCTTCATCGGCGGACTTACTGGAGATGGAGGGTCTCCGTTCGCTGGAAGCCGGAGGGGTGGGATGATGGATGCCATAACCGTGTTTGGCGGAAGTGCTCACGCCCTGCTACCGCGTAAAATGAGCTAAGATGTCTTTAATCTGTCTTTACACCAAAAGCCTTTTATTTTGCTTCCGCGAAATTCAAGGCTGCGTGGGAAGGATCTTGAAGATGCACAGAGTATCGGCTAACCAATCCCCTCTCTGAACGAGGCCGCAAAAGGAACCACGCTACCCAAGCAGCAACCTCCTTTCAAACCTGCCGGCCTCGAAAAGAGGCCGGGCCCCGCCGACGCAGCCCTTATATAGGCTGCTCTGAAGCCCTTGTCACGTGCCGGTACCCGGCCACGTGACAGGCTCAGCCGGCCGGCGCGGGAGAGGTTTGCATTCCTTCCTCCCCCCCTGCAATGTCGTCCCAGGCTGAAGCCTGGGACGCGATTTACAGCTGAATCCAAAGGGGGAAGTAGAGCAGTGTCTGATGTAGTGTCTTGGTGCTCTCTCCAAAGAGGCAATTGGTGGCATGAGTGCCTAGGGAGAAGGAGAAAAACCTCTTCTCCTCTGGGGAATCTTATTGGCAGGAATGACTTATGCCACTCTTTTTAGTGGCTCTGCTACCATGAATTCCCCAGACTGCACCCATGCATGCCAGCATGGGCTCCTACAGTGGATGGATGCTGGTGGACATGGTAGCTTCTGGGCTAAGGCACTATGCAGTTGCTCAGTGCCTTGACACTGGCATAATAGCCCCTCTGCTGGCACACCTTAAAGCAGTGAAATGGGAACCTGCAGTAAACCCGGTACTGCATCCAAGGTTCGATTTGTGCCCCAACCCTTTGGATTGCACTCTCAGGGTTGGATCCAATCTGTTTTTCCAGGGATGAAATGGGAAGGAGGGGCCCAGAGGTGGGATGCAGACGGTTCGCAACAGTTCACTAGAACCTGTAGCTAATTTTTTTCTAGTTCGCAGAACTGGTTGTTACCAGTCTGGCCTCTCCACCTCTCCCTTAAACCCAGGCTCTTAAAGGGAAAGCACCTTTTCCCCTTAAAAGGGAAAGGACTTTTCCCCTTAACAGGACCTTTCCCATTAAGAGCCTTAAGGGAGGGATCGAGGTCAGCCTGGAAAGTAGAGCTTACCAGGGAGGAGAGGGAGGAAGACCTCCAGGCCATGCCGGCTGCCTGAAACTGAAACAGAGCCACCAAAAGTGAGTGGGGGTGATGGCATGACCCGATCAGAAGCCTTCCCTCTCCCCTCAAACGCCCCCAAAGGCCAGTTGGACACTTGGGGGGCTAGCAGAAGCTTTTTCTCTCCCACAAACACCCCCAAAAGCCAGTTGGAAACTTGGGGTGCCAGCAGAAGCCTTCCCTCTCCTCCCACTCCCTCCAAAAGGCCAGTTGGACTTCCCCCTGCCACCCCATTTCCCCCACTCCTAGCCTCCTCTTGCCTCCCTCCCCCCACTAGCTCAGCTGGCATTGTTCTGAGAAGTGGTGATTTTGGGGTGAGTTAGTGCAAAAATCATGAGGATCCATGTAGATCTGTGTTTTTCAAGCAGGTTTTTGCACCATTGCGGTGCCATGTGATGTGCAATGTGTGATGTGCTGGTGATTTTGGGGTGACTTGGTGCAAAAATCATGTGGATCCATGAGGATCCATGTTTTTCAAGCAGATTTTTGTGCCACTGCGGCACCATGAAGCACGGGATGTGTGATTGTTGTGTTCAGACATGTGCCCAGGGGCTTCAGCTGTGACGTGCTGGTGATTTTGGGGTGACTTGGTGCAAAAATCTTGAGGATCCCTGTTTTCAAGCAGGTTTTTGCACCACTGCTGTGCCATGGAGCAAGGTATGTGTGATTGTTGTGTTCAGGCACATTGCCAAGGGCATGAGCTGCGATGTGATGGTGATTCTTGGGTGACCAAGTAGAAAAATCATGAAGATCCATATGTTTTAACAACATTTTTGTGACACTGTGTTGGCAAAGAGCATGGGATGCAGGATTATTGTATTCAGACATGTGTCTACGGGTTAGAGCTATGATGTGGGTGACCAAGTGGAAAAATCATGAGGATCCATGAGGATCCATGTTTTTCAAGCAGATTTTTGTGCCCCTGCAGCACCACAAAGTGTGGGATGTATGATTGTTTGTTCAGACATGTGGCTAATGGCTGGAGTTATGACGTACTGGTGATTTTGGGTTGACAGTGTAAAAATCATGAGGATCTGTTTAATATTTTAAAACTCTTTCTTATAACGTAATCTAGTTTTGTGCATCTCTTTTTTGTTCTTATTTAAGTATTAACTGTATGAACTAATGAACTACCTTTCGGTATATCTTTTTTTATACATAAAACGGTCATTAGGGCAGCAAACTGGTCATTAAATTATTTGAATCCCACCACTGGAAGTTCGGAACCGGTTGTTAAATTATTTGAATCCCACTATTGAAGGGGCCCCTTTTGACAACCAAAAGTATTATGCTGGGGAACAGGAACCCTGAATGGACAAAAAACATTTGTGGCAGAGGTTGCGGTAAGGAGGAGAATTAAGTGACACTGACTGAAGAACTGGCTGGATTGAGAGGAACTCCTTTCACATAGGTCCCAATAGTCGAGAAAGGTTGAATGATACATTGTTATTCCTCTGAGATTCATCTCATTGAGAGGAAGGTTTGATGTGTCTAGTGCTTTATATTTCCAGTAAGAAGGACAGAATATATCACAGTTCTGAAGACATCATGATCAGGAAAAGTAGTTACTTATATTGTGAATATGCTTGGAATGATCTAAAGTTTCAGTTATGTGTCACCAGTGATAGCCAAAGATTTCAAGTCATAATTTACCACAGCCCAACTTTCCAATAGAATTCTCAGACTGGCTTTGCCAATAAGAATTAAATATCCTGAGTTACTGGCAATTTAAATGAAATGTAAAACTAACCCTGACTTTTATGGGCCCCCCCAATCATCCTCAGTTTGGTTGCTTATAGAATTGGAATCACTCATTCAAATCTCACCAAACATGTGGGTTCTTCCCAGGAGAGTCACCAGCTACTGTGCTGCAAATTTGGTGCCTCTGCTTTGAGAAACAGCCCCTTAAGGCCTGCAAAGATCTACCACTGAATGCAATTGGAACAAAACAGTTATTTAGGCCCTCATCATGTGTGCATCATTGTTTGCAATGGAGGAAAATAAAACAGCTTTTTTTTTCCTCCCGGAGAAAAGCAAAGATGCATGGCTGTGAACAATTACAGGTCAATACCTCCTATTCAAAGGACCAACACAAGCTCAACAGATCCACCCAAAAAAGATGGTGCCTGTCCAGATGAAGTTGCAAACCAATCCAAAGCACGTGCCCAGCAAAACCCAGGCACACTCCGGCAACTCAAGCCTAACATAACTAATGTCCAACTATACAATGCCATCTATCTGAAGATATGGAGGTACTTTTCTAGCCGAGATGAAGCCACAAGCCAATCCAGTGAGCTGGGACCCAGAGAAACCCAGGCATGCTGGCACAAAATATATCTTCATTTTCCCAAGGAAGGAAGTTCCCAGAAATTGAAAGGGGGTTGTGTGTGCACCCTGACCCTCCTCTTCCTGCAGTGTTGCACACCATTAAAGCCTCTGAGATGAAACCTTTGGCACCGCAACTGTGTTTCAGCATTGGCTCTCCTTTTCTCACCACCCATGTCTGTGAAGAAAAATATTAGGCAGAAACATGTCTTCATTGACTTCATTATTTGTGACAATGCTGTGGATTCTGCTGGGTTCTGTTTAACATATTAGAGAACAGAACAGTGTGTTCCCTAGTTGTTTGGGGATACTGTAATGTCCACAGTCAACCGACAAATCAGTGCTTGGTTTAAAAATAATGATTTGACTGTTCAATCATGAGACAGTGGCCCTTTCTGCACAAATCCCCCGAATGTTTTTGTAACCCATGCCATTTTAGTCTTTTTGTTTTGTTTGGATCTTAGGGCCCAGAGATAAGAGCTCACTGAGCATGTGCAGTTGGTAAGCTTGTTTACTTATTACCAACGGCAAGAGCTCCACCCTCCTCAGTTGATCTGGCCTGCAGTAGAAGGAAGGCCTACAACTCAGTTGAGAGAATAACTTATTTTTTACAGGTACTTATTAGATGCCAGTGACATTGCTGAGATGCTGGTTTTGGATTCCCCTTGCTGATGGCCCAAATTAAGGAAAGACCTGCAGCAGCTACATCAGATGCAGAAGGCCAGATGAGAGAAAGAAGCCCTGCTTTATTAATAGTTTGAAATTTCTTGCTATTCTTTCATTATTGGACATTGTTAGTGGTGGCAACTGTTCTGTTTTTTCTTTAAAAAAAGCACTGAAGATTTTGTACAATTGAGTTGTGCTGTATATATATATACTCACTATATGTTCACTATTATTTATGTTTAAATGATAGAAAGTTGTGTTAAGATTAAAGGTTTGTTAAGTTGTTCAAGCAATTTCATATTTGTTTGTTAAGCCACAGGGTGCTGTCATATATTATTTCCCAGGTCTCCAATGGAGATTGATGTGGCCAAAGATAAGTAAGTTACATTTTCATTCCCCCCATTCCACAATGTATGTCCACCCTCACTCCCTTGAAATGATTCCTAGCCACCATTTCAGGATTTTCCGTTCTTTTTTATATTGTCCAATCAATGGATGTTTCTGCATGGCCACGGTGGGGGTTGGGTCGGTGTACATGATGCTGACCCAACCCCCCCGGGACCATTTGCACGAACGGTCCCGGAAACTACCGGGAAGACAGCGCTGTGCTGCGCCGTTGCCTGATCGACTTACCTTCCCTGCGACCGTCCAGCATGTTGCCGAGGCCAGGGGACATGCCCCCCTGCCCTGCGCGATGACGCCGGAGTCGGGGAGCGAGGTTGGGAAACAGAGGCTTTGCGCCACTGGGGAGGAGCGAGGGTGGCGCAGCTGCAAAGCAGCTGCACCCCCCATGCGAACAGCTCCCTGGGGATGGCGTTTTTGCCGTCCCCAGGGTGCTGTATTTGGCCCGTGCAGAAAGGGCCAATGCTTCTATGTTTCACAGCTTTGTTCTGTGATTCTTTGGGCCTTCTATACACCACCCTTCTATGATTAACCCTCCAAAATGAAAGACACCCACAGAAATGGTGCAGGAAAAACAGGTGAGAGGCATGGAGAGAGGTCAGAAAATGGTGCTGAGAAGGAAGTTCGGGGAAGGAAGAGAAGCATGGGAGATAGCCCAGGCAAATGAAGCCATTTTGAAAACATTTCAACTAAAGAATTCATTTAAAAGGACATTCATTTTTTTAAAAAAATTGAGACTACAAATAACACATTTTGGGAACCAAAGAAGGTAAAAAACAATGCAGGGAAGGAAATGTTTTATTTCATGCCTCAAAATATTTTAAAAGGTTTATGTAGAAACTGACACTGTTTTAATGTTTTTGCACCAAGTTTTATTTATTTATTTTATTTATTATTTATATTTATATACTGCCCTCCCCGAAGGCTCTTCCGCATTCACATGTGTCACTTATTTGAATCATCATCTATACTCCGGTTGCTCTTGTTTCACTACTTTGATATAGGATATCAGTTGCTGAGATTTGGAAGGACAATGAAAAATATTATTTTAGGGAACAGATGAATAATTATGAAATGTTGCCTGCATAGCTGAGAAAACCAGATGAACAAAAATGATTTAATTGAATATTCACTACAGAATTATGCATTTTACTTAATGTAATACTCTAGTAAAGTGTCTTATGTAATAACTAATGTAAGAAATAAGTTATGTGTTTATATTACATCACAACATATAAATGCCAGTGGGCATTACTAAGTTTTTCAGTTTGCAATCCAAACACAGAATTTAGTGTAAATCTTGTCAGCACATTACAAAAGCATATACAAATATTTGACACATGGGAAAGGTTATGAGACATTTTAAGCTTGCCTCCTAGTTCTAAACTTTTAAAAGCATTATACTTATGATGGTTTCTGTTCTTCCGGCAGCATTCTGTGTTTATCTTAGACAATTTTAAGTAATTAATTAATCATTAAAACAATTTTAGCTGTGACCAGGGGAAGCATAATAATATATTACTCCGGATATTAAATTATAGTTGTATTCTTTACAACAGACACTTTTATGACTAGGAAATGTTACCCAAGAGCACCATCCAATAAATATCTCTTTTTTGCCAATCTTTCATATCTGATTAGCTTTCTTTGACTTCAGGATGTAGCATTAACTGAATTACACAGTGAAATGACTCAGCCGTATAGGTTCCACCATCATGTCTTTTCATATCTGTGTTCCGAAACCGTTAAAATTCAGACAATTTGAAAGAGCATTACGCATATGGATGCCAAAGCAATTCTGCAAAGAGGAGAGTGGTTACTGACCTTGAAAGGCATTTTTGCCCTCCTCTACAGTATGCAAACTGGCTTGTTGCTTGAACCATCTGGATCTGTTTCTTAATTTTGCTATGATTCTAAAATGGGGTGACTCTTTAGTCTTCAGATGATAATCCTTAAATCCCCACTGCAGGTCTTAGTCAGCAGCGAGAACATGTCTGGTTGATATTGTGGCTGTGAATCATCCACCATATTTTCAGAGCCAAAAAGAACAGTGCACATAAGAGAGATTACAAAAAAAGTATCCAGATCTCTTGATTTTCTGTTTTTGAACTGTAATTATCCATGGTATATAATAAAATCAGGAAGAGGAGTAGACACAGTAAATAGGAAGGACCTTAAATCACCTAAAATCATGGATTCTCAGAGGAGGTTAACCTGCTCTTTAATCATTTTCCCTCTTAATAGTAATATATACTGGTGGGACTGAAACATTCAAAAAGTGAGTAATATGATGGTTCATTCAGTCTCAAAAAACTCAGCATGTTAGTAAGATCAGAGGATTTTGTAGATATGGACATTATGTTGCTTGCCCTTTAACTCTGGAGTGCAAGGAGTTCAGTCTTCCCACTGTGAACTATAGCAAAGTGTTTTGTCTTTTTTTTTCAAATTGTAATACACAATATGCCGTATATATATATACACTATATATACACTGTAATACACTATTATATATATATATTAGCTGTGACCAGGGGAAGCATAATAATATATATATTCTTGTATGCCCATGTGGGAAGTACAACATGCAGTATCAAGATATGCATAAGAACATAAGAAAGAGCCTTGCTGGATCAGACCAGAGTCCATTTAGTCCAGCACTCTGCTGCTCACAGTGGCCCACCAGATGCCTTTGGGAGCTCAAATGCAGGATGTGAAAGCAGTGGCCTTCTGCTGCTGTTGCTCCTGAGCACCTGGTCTGCTAAGGCATTTGCAAGCTCAGCTCAAGGAGGATCAAGATTGGTAGCCATAGATCGACTTCTCCTCCATAAATCTGTCCAAGCCTCTTGTAAAGCTATCCAGGTTAGTGGCCATCACCACCCCCTATGGCAGCATATTCCAAACACCAATCATGTGTTGCGTGAAGAAATGTTTCCTTTCATAAGTCCTAATTCTTCCCCCCAGCATTTTCAATGTAGGCTGCCTAATTTTAGTTTTGTGAGAAAGAGATAATTTTTTTTCTCTGTTAACATTTTCTACCCCATGCATAATTTTATAGACTTCAATCATATCCCCCCTCAGACATCTCCTCTCCAAACTAAAGAACCCCAAATGCTTCAGCCTCACCCTCAATCATCCTCATTGCCTTTCTCTGCACTTTTTCTATCTCTTCGATATCCTTTTTGAGATGTGGCGACCAGAACTGAATACAGTACTCCAAGGGGCTTTCCGCACTGACAGAGTTGTACTGGTTTCTATCTAGGTTCACCTTAGTGTATCCGCTAAGATCGCAACTGAGAGCTCAACGCTAAAGGTTTTTGTTCCTGCCATAGCTCCCCAACCGTTCAGGAACTGCTACATCCTCGTGTCGCAAGTTATGAACTGCACCCTTTCTTTCTGGAACACCGGGTTGATACCGCTTCAAGTGCGGATTCGATCAAAACGCATTGGCCACACTCCTCATCCGTTTCAAAATCCCAATCAGGCACCGCTTTTGTGGCATGCGCAGAATGGGAGAGTCGTGGCGGGCATGTAACTGTAAACTATAAACTGTAAAAACTGTAAAAAAAAAAAGAACGCTCCCGTTTCCCATAACACAAGCTCCAATCATGATCGAGGAGCGAAACAGGCACCAAGATGATCCCGCCCACTTAGCTCGGTTCCAGGGGGCCATGTAAGTTGCTGTGCAGACAGCCTGGAATCACCCCCCACTGAAGGGAACCAAGTCGACCTTAGATCCCTTCTGTAGTGCGGAAAGCCCCCAAGTGTGGTCACACCACTGCTTTATATAAGAGCATGACAATCTTTGCAGTTTTACTATCAATAATGATCCCCACCATAGAGTTTGCCTTTTTCACAGCCGCCATGATGGAGCATGTCTCACAGTTGTGCCACCAGATCAGGAAGTACTACTGGTTAACCACTTTATCACCCACCAGAGTTCCAGCAGTTTTTTGTATTAGCATTGGTGACTGCCTTAATTTAACAATGCTTTAATATTCACAAAATATTGTTGCAAATGGAATCATTTTTTTATTCATCACTTGAACTGAGTAGAACCTTTGGACTGAACCAAAACTTGGACCTATCCTTTTTTATGTGATTTGTTGCAGATTTGGAGCATAGAAAATAGCTTAATGAGTTAACCAGTCATGAACCAGACTGGGGTTTACTTAATTCAACAGAGGACAATTGTAACAAGGTCTAGAGTGGGCAATTACTGATCTGTCGGCAATACTATCCTCATGTGGTAATTATAATATGTGATTTATTTTATGTTTATGGGTCAGAATTATGTTACTCACTGAACTGAGATTGTTCTCATGATGTCTGACCTATAGAAAGCCTGGGAAATGCACATTGAGCATTTTGCCACTGTTTTAAAAGAAAGTTTAAAATCCATTTATTTAAATAATATTTTGTTTCATGTTTGTGGGTTAGAATTATTTCTCTCACTGAACTGTGTGGAATGCCTATGAATGAAATTCGCATTGAACATTTTTCCATTCTTTAAGAAAAAAGATTATTATTTGTAAGTGTATTGGAATAGAATTTAGGATTTTTTTCAATATTTGTTTGCTTATCATACTTTGCATAATTTATTCTAGCACTCAGTATAATTCAAGACCTGAAGAATATGGCAGCAAAGTTTATGCCAGTAACTTGCCAGCTTGAGGGGTGCTTTGAAGTGCTTTTTTGTATATTGTTATTACATAAAAGTGGTTTGCTATACTTCTAAGTGATTTTTTGGATGCAGCTGTTTTCTTTGCAGAATTGCAGTCAGCTTGAAATGTTTGCATTTTTTCCACTTAGTGAAGTGCTGTCAGCTCCAAGGTGTTTGAATGTCTTGTATAAGGACCAGTTTTCCCCATTCCATGATCTAGTACACAGATGTCAAATTTGCAGCCCTCCAGATGTTATTGACTACAGTTCCCATCACCCCCTGCCAGCATGATGCTGGTAGGGAATTATGGGAACTGTAGTCTATATCTGGAGGGCCGTGAGTTTGACACCTATGAACTAGCATATCCTGTACTATGTGTTCCCTGGAAACCTTGCTTTTAGCAATTACTTTTAGCAATTAATTGGAGATATTGGATTTACAAAATCTTGAATACCAGGTAACTCCAGCATGAAGATATCAACCTTTTTTTCCAGCTTGGAAGCCGGGGTCCTCAAAGCATTGCTGGATGGTGGGACTTGTATATTATGGGCCCCTGGTTTGGGCTATATACGCTGGGATTTCCAGTTTTATTTAGCAGTGTGGTGTTTAGCAGTGAGTAATGTTTGTATATAACACAATGTGAATTTTACACTTTATTGCACTAGCTGCACTTTTTTGTTTGCTTTATTAAATCACATGTACAAGGGTATTACTAAATTATGAGCAGCCAGGTATGGTGGCTTACTGGTTGGTTTGTGTTTGTACACTCTACCCATTTTTGTTTTGTATTTCTAAGAATGTAAACGGCATAGAATTGAACATCAGATGGAATGGGGACAGTTGTCCTTGTTTTGACAATATCTGTGTCACAAATCAATTCTGCCAGGTGACTGGCACATCACTACTTTTGTATTTCTCTGTTCAGTTTGACCATTTTTAAAATCAAATTTGGTAAATCCCTTCATCCCACTGCAATATTTCTTTGGGAAGGTTTCAATCAAATTGTTGTTCAATTATTCAATTTTTTGAAGATACAAATCACACAAATATAAAATGAAAAAAATACAAGTCTTTTAAAAAAATATGTGTAACCAAATTAGTTCTACTGCCCATTCTAAAGATCACAAATGGTGCAATTTGAAGGGGATAGGGTTGAGCCGTGGCTGAGTACAACACAGGCACACCACCTCTAAAGAGGCTTGCTGCACGGTGGCCAGCAACAGCAAGCTGACAGGAATGTTCCCCCAATCCCCATGGAACTTCTGTATGCGACAGCATGGGCTGTGTGTACCTTGTTGTGGGCATAACTCTATGATGGCAAATGGGAGTGTTTCTAGGATGAAAGGGATTAGGAAGCCAACTAAAGATGGCCCCACCTCCAGGAGCACCCTCTTTGGCGCTTGTGTGGGCTTTTGTGTAGTGTGCCCAGCTCCCTAACAGCAGCATAAGTGTCTCTACACTTATGTTCTCCCCTGTCCTGGCCCCCTGCCCTACCCCGTCCCTCCTGCCTTCCTGCCCCTCTGACCCCCCATATCTGAGAATTTTTTCCCAGTTTGGGGGAAACTACTTTCCATGTTGTGTCCATAAATTTGTTTTTAACATCCACATAACAGGAAGTGTTCCTTCTCTTTCTCTTCCCTGCAGAGGCACAGCTCAACCTTCTGATCAATTTACCATGTGAAAACAGGCAGCAGCAAGGAGGTACTAGGCAAAACTGCTCTTCTCACTCTTACATAAGGGGAGTAAGCTCAGCTCTAAGACTTTTCTTCTCACATATGAATAAGGAGGGTGATTTACAGTCCCATCCAAAGGGAGGGATGAATCTGCTGCTAGGAATGGCACATGACCACTTTGGTAGATTGGTGGATTTGCCCTTTTGGGGGCACTTGCCCTGACAGAGGGGTGGGTCTGCTGTTGGACAGCTGCTGCAGCCCTCTACAATGGTGAAACATGGCACTGAGCACTGCCCCAGCATCCCTGCACTCTCGCATAGAAGAGGTGGTCTGGGACAATGACCAGTGGAGGAGCTGACACTAGTCGGCTTCCACCCAATGGAGGCTCTCCAGTGGCGGGGAAGCTTTTTGTATTTTTTTGCCTCCTCACATTTCTGGAAAACCCTTTGGGAACAGCAAGGCAGGCCATGCCCAGTCACTCAGCCCTTTGGATGGGGCCACCCAATTTAAATCTCATTCCTTGCAATAATCCCTTGAATTATAGGAAGGTTGTCAGGGTCTGTTCCCCCACTGTGTCTGACAGTGAGGATGATAGCCTGTCATGCCAGTCTTTTGACTCAGCGAGACCTAGCCGCAGTACCACATTGGAGGATGAGGACCAGCTGCGGCCACACCGGCCTCTGATGGCCTTACAGAACTAGGGCCATCTCAGCCAGCACCTCCAGAATAGGCCCAGAGCTCACCTTCAGCCCCACCCCCACCCCAGCTTGCAGTCCTCCTAATTCCCCTACCCTGCTAGAGCAGCACCGGAAATGTTTGCGGCAGGACCTGACAGAGCACCAGCAATCAGCTAGACTGGCTGCTCGCAAAATGTGAGTGCTCACAGCCTCTGCTCCCTAAGCAAAATGTGAGTGCTCACAGACTCGGCTATCTAAGCAAGATGTGAGTGCTCACAGACTTGGCTCCCTGAAGCTTGGCAGTTAGTCCCACATGGATAAAGAGGGATGGTTGCTGCTTCATGCTTTTGCAGAAGACAACAGCTCACATTGCTGGCTGCCCTGCTCTGAACCTTGTATTAAACCTGACTTTGTGGACTTTGCTGAACCTTGTCTTCCACCTGACCTTATGGACATTTCTGAACTGATTCTGGGGAACTTAGTTTGTGTGACCTTTGCTGCACCAACAGAGTGGAGAGCTTCTTTGATTATTTTGTATCAGTAAAGCTGTGTGTTCCCTACACTTTGCCTCCTGCCTCCTTTGTTGCCAGCCCGTGACAAAGGTGCCCACTTGACATTCCACTGGAGGACATATGCTGTCAAGAGAATAAGGCTGCAATATAAAGGAATGTTCAGGAGGCAGTTCTTTATAAAAGAAACAGGACTGTAGTGTATTCTAATTTACTGCATTTTTTAATTTATTACATTTTAATCCCACGCTTACCAACTAACTGGGTTCAGGGTGGCATGCACTTATTGAATGTTTTATTGTGCCTGATTACATTGCTTGTATCATGTGTTGTGCCTTGTTTCTCAGACAGAAAAGTTGGTTGTAAATAAAGCAACTAATTATGTTTGTAAATAAATAGTTCATTGTAGGAAGCTGCACAAGCTAAACGAGTATCTCCTCAAATTGACTTAAATTTGTCATATCAGTACTAAAGCAACTTTACTGAATTATTCTGGGGAGTGATTTCATTTCTTTTCAACATCTTTCCCCTCCTTTGCATAGGGGAAGTATTTACTTTTTGCTTCTCATATCTTGGAAAGATTGTACTCGGCAAGGTCATTGTTAAGCGGCATAATTAAAATACAAATTGGTTTTCAGCTACTGATCAGCACAGTAGCAGACAATCACCCAAGAAAATAATGCTAGCAGCTATGCTTGTCTTGAGCAGCATTTCCAGAGCACCAAAACTAGCAGGAATTAGAAGTACAGAGATTTTAGTGTTGCCTAAAGCAAGGGGGACTGGTGAAAACGCTGATGAAAACTTCCTGAGTGACTGATTTTTCCCCCTCCTCAAGTGACATATAGGAAAATCCAAACTCAGCTGGCCTGTCTCAAATCAAAGGTTATTTGTGTTTTTAATTATTTTAAGCCTTGTTAATTGAATTAACAATAAAACCTCTACATATAAGACACCACGAGAGATCTCCTGATATGTTTAAATTGTAAAAACAATTGTTTTCTAGTTTACACTTTCAGTTAAGCCCTCCCATCATCATATGCTGTTTAAACAGTGGAAGAATTTAGGTTTTGTTGTAATTTCCAGTGCCATGCTTGATGGCAGATTTCAGAATTTTCATAACACAATGTTGTCAAGAGCCACAGTGCTCTTCAGGCAGTAGCCAGTGGCTGTGTCTTTTCAAGGACTCAGGAGAAAAGAAAGATCAAAGACAAAGCTGGAAATAGATGTGTTTTATTATTACTTTAAGATGTATTTGCAAGTTGTTATATGTTAATCTGCAGAGTCAAAACAGAGCAGAGTCTTTTGGCAATTTAATAACAAACGAGCATGTTATGCCATAAACTTTGGAGAACTAGAATCCACTTTGTCAGGTGCATGAAGTTTTACACAAGCTGCTACAAACTCTGATATTTTATCCCCTAAACTATTTATCCCCTAGACTATTTATTTCTGTTCTTCTCTCAGTAGAGCTGAAGCATTATTCATTTAGTTATAATCGGTCATCTTGTTTTTAGAATGGAGTCGGTTTACATGCTATCGTATTTATTTATTTTAAAAGCACCTACAGTCCTGTTTGTCTCTTGTGGTTTAAGGCAGTTAATATTTTTAAGATTAATCTATATATATAAAAAGCTAACCGTGTATGTGTTGATGACAGGGTACCTCAGTAACTGCTGGGCGTACTCCTCTTAAACTTCCCATACACACTCCTCAGCCAAGCGAGTGTGTTCAAAGCAACTTCGGAAACTCTGACACTCCTCCTGTGCCAGGAAAACCTCCTCTACAGTCCCAACAACGCTTCTTCTGGAGCCTCTCCCAACGCTCAACCCAGCTGCCTCAGCGTTCTACATGCAACCCTCGCTGCCGCACAATCACCCGTCACTGAAATCAGCCAGCCCTTACAACGCCCTCCATCTGCACATATCCCGCTGTGCGCACGGCCCAAATGCGCAAAAACCACCCTCGCTGCCGCCCAAGAGCCGGTCTCTGCTACCAGCCAGCCAGCCCGTCCACACCCCTCCTCCAGTTTCGCATTCCCCCAGCGAAAACGGCCACACAAGCCTCATTTTGACGCAGCCGTTCCTCCTTAACTCAGGCAATCCCCCTCCTCCACACTCATTTTCCCGCGTCTTCCAAACCCGCGCAGACTCACATTCTTCAAGGACTCCGCTCCCGTCCCCAGCAACCAACTTTCCCTCTCTCAGCCACCTCGCTGCCTCATTTCCTCACTTCAGCTCCCGCAGCGCGGTGCCTCTGAGGGCTGCAGCTCGCCATTCACTGCTCCTTCACGCCGCCAAAGCAAGCCATACTGCCCCATCACCACACGTTTCCATTTCACACGTGAGGGGGGGTTCTCCCCTTCTCACGCAGGTAATCTCCACTTTTCTGTGTCCACCTCCTCCATACGCAGTTCACTCTGCCCTCCCTCACATTCAAACATCACATACACAATTCTCCATAGCTGTCTGCCTTCACTTCTTTCTTGCACATTACCGTCAATCTCAATCTCATCCATTACTCCCACACACAACAAATACTCTCACACACATTCCCCCCCATCCTCACACATTTCACTCTGCCCTGTCCCACACTCATCCACCTCTTCCTCTCACACTTCAGTCTGCCCTCCCTCACATTCAAACAGGGGCATAACGAGGCAGCCCTGGCCAAACTGCAGCCCTGGGCAAACTGCAGCCCTGGGCAAAACCTGAGTTGGATGCCCCCACCCCCATGGGCGCCCACTCCACCATGACCAATTTTTTTTTTGCACCAGGACATTGGTGCCTACAGGGGGTGAAGTTTTTAGACGTATCGGCACCAAAATTTCAGCATATCATCAGGAGACTGTCCTTATGCTACTCGCCAAGTTTGGTGAGGTTTGGTTCAAGGAGTCCAAAGTTATGGACTCCCAAAGGGGGTGCCCCATCCCCCATTGTTTCCCATGGGAGCTAATAGGAGATGGGGGCTACAGTTTTGAGGGTCCATAACTTTGGCCCCCTTGAACCAAACTGCACCATACCTGGGGGGTATCATCAGGGCAGTCTCCTGATGAGAACCTGAAAGTTTTGAGACTGTGCCTTCAGAAATGTCCCCCCCCCAGCCTGCAACCCCATGGACAGTAATACAGAAAATTCAATGCAGAACAAAGATTCTTGGGCACATTTCTGGGATGTTCCTGCAGGGGGTGCATTTTTGCATGTATCGGCACCAAGATTTCAGGGTATCATCTGGAAACTGTCCTTATGGTACCCCCAAAGTTTGGTGCAGTTTGGTTTAGGGGGTTCAAAGTTATGGACCCTCAAAGGGGGTACCTCATCCCACATTCTTTGGTAAGGAGATGGGGCTACCCTTTTGAGGGTCCATAACTTTGGACCCCCTAAACCAAACTGCACCAAACCTTGGGGGTGCCATCATGACAGTCTCCAGATGATACCCTGAAATTTTGGTGCTGATATGTCCAAGAATGCCCTCCCTGCAAGAACATCCCGAAATTTGCCCAAGAATCTTTGTTCTGCATTGAGTTTTCTGCATTGCTGTCAATGGGGGTTGCAGGCTAGGGGGGCACACACATTCCCCCCCATCCTCACACATTTCACTCTGCCTTGTCCCACACTCATCCACCTTTTCCTCTCACACTTCAGTCTGCCCTCCCTGACATTCAGACATCACTGCCTCACACATATTCTCCATATCTCTCTGCCTTCACTACATCATTTCCTGCACCCATCTCCTCCTCACCCACTTCACTCTGCCCCCTCTCACAGGCCCCTTCCGCACATGCAAAATAATGCGTTTTCAAACCACTTTCACAACTGTTTGCAAGTGGATTTTGCCATTCCGCACAGCTTCAAAGAGCACTGAAAGCAGTTTGAAAGTGCATTATTCTGCATGTGCGGAATGAGCCACAGTCAACCATCACATACACAATTCCTCACCCATATTCTCCACAGCTGTCTGCCTTTACTTACTCGCTTATAACTACCAACAACAAATGGTCTGTCCCTCACACACAACTCTCCACCAACTCAACCATCTCTTCTCTCCCACTGCAAACAACTAACTCTGCAACTACTCCACCACCTGCTCTCTCCCATTGCGTCTACCTCACATGTTCATACTCCTCTTTGTGGCTCTCAAACACTGTTGGCCAGCCTTCTCTACACCAGCTGCCCAAATTGCAAGACAAACCCCACTTCTTTTTCGCAACAGACCAATTTGGCAATTCCTCCTGCTTACTGACATTTATGCGTCGCACCCGTCAGAGGGTTTCCTCAGAAGCGACACCCATTGCCACCAACCAAACTTACTCCCAGGTAAAGGATCATGACCAGCCAGCCTAGATGTGTGGGAGGGGTGCCTTTCCATTCCCCCCCCCAAGGAATGAGGGCACACACATCACTGACATCGCACAGTATCAGGCTGCATGTTTGCATGAGCATGTACTGCTGGCCTCTGCAATTGATTTGCTATTACTGTTCCTTTCCCATTTCACCACAATAAGCCACAGCAACGCGTGTCCGGGCCATGCTAGTAGGATATAAAGCATATAAAATACAGTAAAAGTTCATTTACCCTTCACCCCAAGAAAATGTCTGTAGCTTCATACCCCTTAAAGTTCTCACAAATAAAAAAAGCCTTGCAGCACCCTTTAAAAACTTCCTAAGGGGATGTCTCCTCACTTCCTTACACAACTAATTTCTCAAGGTGGGAGGCACTATGGAGAATGAACAGGCTCTGGTAGATGCTGAATAAGCTACCCTAAGTAGAAGAGCCACTAGCTACAGGGGTCTGCAACCTGCGGCTCTCCAGACGTTCATAGACTACAATTCCCATCAGCCCCTGCACTATAAGATAGCAGCAGAGGAATGTCATTGACACACAAAAGCATGTGCTGAGAGTTAGTCCTCCTACTGTATGGGTTCTAGTTTGTGCCACATTCTGAACCAGTTGAATAGTCTAGGTTGTCTTCAAGAGTGTGTTACTATTGACTATTGTCTACCTACATATTGCCAACTAAATAAATTGTACCAGCTTGATGCAGTTTGTAAGAATTGCCTGATGATAATTTGCTTCACAGAACCAGTTTACCGGTATTTGACATAATAACGACTAGGTGACTGTGTTATGAAGAACCTCCTGGTCTTCACTTGCTTTTGTGATGGGATTACAGCCCTCATCTTAATCTCAAACTGACTTTTTTTAACACTCTGGTCCATGCTGAATTTAATACAGGTCTCCACTGAGCCAAATGCAGCTCATCAACCCATACATAATTATCTGCCCAGGTGCTTCACGAACATGTTTTTTGTGCAACTCTGGGCAGGATTGCCATATAAAGATGCTGCCCACCCCCCCAACTTGCATTCAGAAGAACTTGTAGATGATTGGTCAGAACAGGATGGTGTAGCATCTAGCCTGGCTCTCTGAGCCTTCAGAGCAACCTGAGTCTCCAGGGCAATGTGAGCACTGGGAGGTTTTACCTCTGGTCTGTCTCAGCCCATTTCCCAGCAAGCAGAAATGCAGAAAGTTGAGCTGAAGTCTTACAGCCTCATCCAAATGGTAAGGTGCCCAGTTGCACTACCTGGTCGTTTCCAGGAGGGCTTTCTGGCTGTACGGGGAGCCAAAAAAGGCCTCCCAAAAACTTGTGCCCCAGAAAAGGTGGTATAATTCCAGCAGCTGGGTGTCAGTGTGTCTGATGGCTAAGTAGGGGTGGGAGCCATCAATAATCAGCTCCTCCCCCAGCCATGTCCCCAATCCAGTCTTGCTATGCCAGAGGAGATGAGGGTGCAGAGATGCCATTCATGAAAATGCTCATTCCTACCAAATAACTTTTATTTTTTTCTTTAAGTCATTAAAATGGAATGTAATAAAGGACATGAATGTAGTACCTAGCACCTTTCATGGAAACCAAGAACAATAATTCCCTGAATGGGAAATCCTTATTCATCACACTCCTTAGTAGATGCATTTGTAATGGAAAATAGCTGCTGAGATACAATTCTGGGCCCTCAGACTCAGATGTTTAACTTATGGGCAACGCTCCCGAAGTTAAATATGTCCTTTAATGGATGTTCTTGGCTGTAAGTGTTTTTGTTGGCACGAAAAGATTAAGTTGCTAGATGAATGTCTGTCATTCACTGCCTATATTGCCAGATTCAGAAAGGACATTCCAGGCATAGGAAGCAGCAAACATTTAGATTTTGGAATAAGATGGCACCAGATGGCATCAGAAGAAGCTTGGGTGGGATGGAGGTGATCATATATAATGGAGTCCCAAATCGACCTCTGCGTTCAGCAGAGGCCAATCTACTGGTGATCCCTGGCCCCTCAATGACGCGGCTGGCCTCCACCCGGGCCAGAGCCTTTACAGCTCTGGCCCCTGCCTGGTGGAACACTCTACCTCCAGCTATGCGGGCCCTGCGGGATCTTAATGATTTCCGCAGGGCCTGCAAGACAGAGTTGTTCCACCGGGCCTTTGGAGAGTCCAGCCGCTGATGCCCCCCCCCTTTCTAACATCTGTGGACCCTGCTGTCTCTCTTCTCCTCTTTTCTTCCCCCTCTTCCGTTAGGGGATGTTTAATAGGACACCATCGATATACTGATGCTAGAACGCTGCATTTTAATGGGGTTGGTTTTAAGTATATAGAGCCGTTATTTAATGATTATTGATTTTATTGTGCTCTATCTATTTGTTTGTTCACCGCCCTGAGCCCTTCGGGGGAGGGCGGTTTAGAAATATAAATAATAATAATAATAATAATAATAATAATAATAATAATAATAATAATAATAATAATAATAATAATAATAATAATAATAATAATAATAATAATAATAATAATAATAATAATAATAATAGGAAGCCACAAGTGCTAGGAGCCTGAAGCTGGAATCCAAACAACTCGACAAATAAAGCTATGGGTGAAAAGTCCACCACAATTTCCCCCTTTTCATGCTGTTTCTGCGAACATCCCCTAACCATCTTGCTGCTGCTTCACTAAGCCCATGCCGAGACTCTTCGGCCCCTTCTGCACGGGTGGAATATGGCGGCCTGGGGACGGCAAAAACACCGTCCCCAGGCCGCCATTTGCACAGGGGGTGCAGCTGCAGCGCAGCTGCGCCGCCCTCGCGCCGCCCGACCGGCGCAAAGCCAGCGTTCCCAAACCACACTTCCCCAGCATGGTTTTTCAGGAACACCAGCTTGGAGCCGCTGCCGTGCGAACGGCAGCGGCTTCCAAGCGCCTTCCCCCCCCACCAGGCGACTTACCAGTCCCGCGGCCCTCTGCCACGTCGCCGAAGCCTGGGGACACGCCCCCTTTGCCCTGTGACCCTGGAACGGCCATGCAGGGCAGGGGGGCGTGTCCCCTGGCCTCGGCGATGTGCTGGAGGGCCGTGGGACTGGTAAGTCGCCCGGACGACTGCACAGCTCTGCGCCGTCGTCCCAGCTGGTTCTGGGACCGTCCATGCGGATGGTCCCAGCGTTGTCGGGTCGGCGTGGGTTACACCAACCCAACCCCTTCCGCCTCCGTGCAGAAGGGGCCTTCCTCTACTAACAATGAGATTAAACCCTTACAATGCCACAACCCATTGGAAATTGTACCTGGTGTGGGGTACAGACTCTCTAAATAGGAACTATTCAGCCTCTCCTGCTCTTTAAGGGTCTGAATCTGCCTAGTCTAGACTAGATAACAGAGGTTTGTGTTAGGAAAAGGGAGGGAGCTTTGGTACATCTGCACTGGGTTCCAAAGGACTTTAAAACCCTCTGGGGTTCCAGATGCAGGGTCCAGGGAAACTGTCCCTATTCCCCATTGGCTAAAGCTGTCCTCACAAGGTCTGTGTACATAAATCTCTGTGTGCAACTAACATTTGAGAAAGAAAGCTGCTGAGGACATCAATTAAACTGACAAGCCTGAAGGAGAGGCCCTTCCATCAGAGTGGTGAAATAGATCAGAAATTTCACAATGTGATAAAAAACCTGGCAGTTTCTCTGCTGTCCCCCCCCCCCCCACTCTCACACACTTGCCCAGAGAGTAGCCAATACGTAATTCATGCTGAACATTCCAGGGCTGGCTATAGTTGCTATGTTAGGAAATTGGGATTGGAAGGGAGGGATAGGTAAAATGAATGTATACCTAGAAGCTGTTTTAGAAACCCTACTGATGCCTAAGACATCTTCTTTAGCTTTCTGCAAGAGCCAACCCCAAAGGCATAGAACAGGGGAGAACTCTGTGGAAATCAAGGGGCAACTCCAATTGCCCATGACAGGCATAAAGTTTTTGAACAAGAAACTCCTTGCAAATGACCACAATTGCTGCACTATAACCTCAAATGACATTCTGCATGCTACCTAAAAATTTGCCCTCCTTCCCATTTAGCTCATGGAAGCCATAGGATTTGCAAGGTTTGTGACAGTGTTTAGTAGCTGAAGCACCAAGATAGTAATGCAAAAGTGGATAGGGAAAGAAAATGTAGTGAGTGCTGGCAACACATTTTTTTTTTATTTCTGTGTCTGAATCTGCCTAGTCTAGACAGAATTTTTTAACAGAATGGAAGTGACTAGCTCTTCACTAGGTGACTATCACCAAAGGACATAAATAGTTATGCCATTAAATTACACCGGATTCACATGAAAGCAACAAATAAGATGGCAACAAGCAAAAGTGATTTTTACCATGAAAGTGTAGTTTTCTATTGCTACATTACCATCGCAAACATGTATAAAATTGCAACTTTACATTTTCCACATTACTGCTGTTATGGTGACTTTGTTCTTCTGTACTGAGTAGATGTGTAGGTGCTTTAAGCACAGTGGAAATTATACTCCTTTAGAGGGTAATTGTTAGAGGAGACAGCTCCAAGAACACTACTTTTCTGAAGATGATATACATTGTGTTTCCCCATAACTTCCAAGAGCTAACCCAAGAATACATTTGCAAATATAGCTCTTTTGTATAGCAGAAAAGGAGCTGTGGAAACTGTAATTCAAAGTGGTGACTTCCTTCCCCCTAAAATGCCATTTCTGCCAAAACAGAGTACGTTTCCATGCATTGGAAACATTTTTCAGATGTCACTGCTTACTTTGGTCTACAAACCTGGAGAAAAATTGAGGTGATGAACTGGGAGGAATAGCTGGACTATGAAGGTGGGCGTAACATCAGGAGGTGAACCAAAGTGAGGAATCTTCTCCATCACCGAGTGACTTTGCCTCTTCATCCTGCTTCTGTTCTCAGCATCAAGGCGTAGTTCCTTTGTTCTTTACAAATGCTAGCAGAAGGTCCTTCCAAAAAGCAACACAAAAATGGAGGCTGCCTAGTGTCCTGTGACCTACCAGGCATCATAACCAACCTGAGACTCTTACCCATGGGTTGAATTGAAGACCATGCGTTAAAGACCCATGGGTTGAATTGAACCATGCTTGGGCCACTGTCCATTCTGGACACTTCTTTTCTGAGTAAAGGGGAAAATGGGGTAAGGACCAGCAGCTGTGCTGAATCCAGTCGGTTTTTGGTTGACTCAAGTACAAATTATGCCTCCCCCATTAAGATGTACAGGTTTTTATAAAACAATGCTGAGGAAAGATAACCTGCCCACATCCCTCTCTCTTGCTTTTCTAGCAAAGTATGTATGTTGGGAAACTATAAGCTAGGCTGTCTTTTTTTCTCTCTGCTGATTGCCAGTCTCACAGGTCTATGGTGTTCCACTGCACAATTAGAGCATTTTCAAAACACTCAAGATTGGAACTATAAAATTACATTTATGAGAAGGCTTTGGTAGTTAGACCACATCACAAGTTACCATTCATGCTCTAGAATGAGAAAATTATCTTTGCTTATGTCCACTCTACCAAAATAATAATAATAATAATAAAGTGTTATATCAAAAAGAAAAAAAACCCCTATAATTTCACATATATTAATGTGTCTGGTGACTAGTAAAACCCTAGCAGGAAACATTCCAAAAGGTTCATTTATAACTGCTCTCTCTCTGCTCAAGGCAGTGTTTGCTTTTTTTGCTGAATTAGGTTATCAGCAAATCATTCCTGGCTCATCAAAAATATGATATATCCTGCCTCAACAGCCATATCTTTGGGCAACCTGAACCCTAAATGCTATTACCCACAGTCAAAATTCATGAGTCAGGTCTGCCATGACATAGAAAATATCATACATGGAAATATACACTGGAAATTGAGAGCAATATTTGTATTTGCATTTTGATGCAGCCACTGGGATTTCTCCTTTAATGCTCTTCATTATCCTGAGAAGCAGCAGTATCTTTTTTTAAGTGATAACATGTGGAGATTTAAGAAAGTAGGGTCTCCTTTCCTAATGGAAGCTCTTGCACCTTTAAAAGCCTTCTGAGACCCCAACTCTATTTCCCCTCTTGTGCTGACATCATCACTCCCTCACACCTTCATGTCCTTGCACAATTGTCACAGTTACAAAATGATTTCCCAAAACACCTTTAAAAATCTATGAGCCTAAATGATTCCTCCATTTCTCCAGCTGGGTAACTGGAAAAGTTCTTTTTAAAGGTCAGCAGAACTTCCTTGTGTAATAAGATCTATTTGACTGGGTGGGTTGGAAGGTTTCCATGTCAATTTCATATCTCCTTTAGCTTGACCCACCTCCCCTTGAACTGTGCATCCACACTACCAGGAACCAGAGAAAGAAATGAAACAAATTAAGTTTATTCATTTTGTTTCTATTTCATTTTTTAAAAATATCTGTATGAAAATAAACTGGACTTTTTGTTTGGAAACAAATACACATTTCCACATAGGAACAAAACCCCAACTCCACAGTGTAACTTATAACATGTATGATGGTTTCTGTTACTGTCCAAATGACTCATATACTTCTGTTTTTTTCCCACTGTAATCCTGTTTCTTGAGAGCCTTGATTTAACTTTGAAATTGGAAACGAGGTGCTTACTGATTAAGAACTGCTGGTGGGATTCTCACATACTAACTTGGCCTCATTTTTGCTTTTTCTGTTTAGTTCATTAATCTGATCACCTTAAAGTTATAGCCCATCGTATATGATTCATTTTCTTTCCTTGATTCCCATTGGACAAATGTTTCAGAATAATACAGTTGGCTAGTTTAAACCCATTTTTCTTCTGATGATAAAGGGAATCTGGGCTCCCTATTTTAAACACCATTAAAAATGATGCTGTTTGGGGGTGGATTCCAGCATCACTTGTTTAAACTAGGGAGCCCAGATTCTCCTTAAAGGGAGAATCTGGGGTCCCCAGTTTAAATAACTACACAGTTTAAATAACTACCCAAACTGGGGTCCCCAGTTTAAATCACTACACAGCGGACGACAATGGCAAACCACCTCTGAATGTATCGTGGCTTGAAAACCATATGGGATCGCCATAAGTCAGCAGCAACTTGACAGCAACTTGACAGCAGCAACTTGACATCATAATTGTAACAGGTTTTCTAATGACTTGTTGAAGAAATCAGCCCTTCACACTGGGTAATGTAATTCTGTGTGATGCACTAAAATGTATAATGTTTGCAAGTTATAAACAGAAATTGCTACTGAGGAATAGTCACTTTCCTTCTAATGCAGTTTACTTCCTGAACTAATGTTTTACAATTTGTAATTCATTCTGTGCTGGTTTAAACCATTGGAGCTCAATTAGAATGTTATATGAATAATGTAAAGAGCAAAGTAATGAAGTGCTTCATTTCCAGCAAAAGCGTAACCTAGGTTTATGTTTAATATCGATAAAAATGAATAAGGATACAATATGGCTGGCATGTACTATCCCAACACATCTAGAGTCACACAGCATCCGTTTGTATAAAGCACTTGGCAAATCTGGGCTAGTGTCATCTGACAAGCTCTAATTGCACTTAACATTTGAATGATTCTGGTGAACTGGAAAAGCTTTGTGTGATGTATTCTATGCTATCTGCCTCTGGAGTGTGAATAAAAGAATGTTTAAAGGAACAATAAAATATAGAGAGACAATGAAGATAAGTTTTTTCCCCCTTTTTTGGATGTCACTCTTGATCTGCCTTTATGATGTGATAAACATTCTGGGTTTAATGAGGCAAACTGCTCTGAAACCAAAGTTGTGTGCTTTTCAAAGCACCAGAAAGCTATTGTGTCCTCAAAATGGAGCAGCATTGTCATTCTAGAGCTCACTTGTAGAGTGTAGCCACTACAAGGACTGTCTGTCTTTTCTTTTATTATGTTAAGAGGCTTGCTGTAGTAGTGAAGTGGTTAAGAGTGGTGGAATCTAATCTGGAGAACTGGGTTTGATTCCCCACTTCTCCATCTGAATCTGGTAATCTGGTAAACTGGATTTGTTTCCCCGCTCCTACACATGTAGCTTGCTGAGTGACCTTAGGCCAGTCATACTTCTCTTGGAGCTCTCTCAGCCCCACCTACCTCACAAGGTGTCTGCTGTGGGGAGAGGAAGGGAAAGGAGTTTGTAAGTCGCTTTGTGACTCCTTGCAAGAGAGAAAGGTGGGGTACAAATCTAAACTCTTCTTCTGCCTGACTTCAATACTAATTCTAATTCCATTAATCATCCTTTTGAGGCAACTGAAAATGAGGGACACAAACCCTTCGGTCAACAATGCCTGTTAGAAGGGGTAGATGTCCAGTGGCAGACAACCTGCAAAACAGTGGTTTCCAAACTTATTTGGCCTACTGCCCCCTTTCCAGAAAAAATATTACTTAGCGCCCCCTGGAAATTATTTTTTTAAAATTTTAATAGCAATTAAACAGAAAGATATATGTATTAATGTTTCTACCTGTGGCTATCACCGCTCCCCTGGATCGCTGCAGCACCCACCAGGGGGCGGTGGTGCCCACTTTGGGAATCACTGCTGCAAAACCTTCCAAGTTCAATCCCCAGTGCCTTAATTAACAGGATCAAATAGAAGATGATGCGAAAGATCACAATCTGGGACTGCAGTGAGCTGCTTCCTATAAAGTAAGCAACATTTACCTTGGTCTGACTAAAAAGACTGGGGCAGTGTAATAGCCAACATACAAAAAGGCAGCTGAGACTTGGAGGGAGAGAGGAAAGGATATATCCTGACTCTGACAGGGAGTCCAGTATAGACTGTAGTGATATGTATTGTCAAAGGCTTTCACAACTGGAATCAACTGGCTGTTGTGGGCTTACTGGTTTGTGTGACTATGGTCTGGTAGTTTTTGCTCCTAATGTTTTACCCACATGGCTGGCATTTTCAGAGGCATATCACGATAAGATGAACACATCTTGCCATGACATGCCACTGAAGATTCCAGCCATAGATGTGGGCAAAACATTAGGAGCAAAAACTACCAGACCATGATCACATAGTCTGGAAAACCCACAGCAGACTGTAGTGATATATTTTGACAGGAAGGGTTTGGGTGCTCTTTCCAGGTAAAAAACAATGAAATGGTTCAGGCACTTAATTACTGTGTTTGCATTAAAAACTGCCCAAAGAATAAGCTTTGTGCCCGTGAAAAGTATATAAATACTTACAGAGTAAATAATCACAGATGCTCCCAATTAGCTTAAATGAAGTTTACTAAGAAAAAATAGAAGGGAAGGGTAACATGGCAAAAAACAACAACAACCCCACAATAAAACAGACCTCTCTAAGTTGAGCTACCTGCTGCTTCTTCATTATGAGAAGGTGTAATTCCAACTGACTGAGAACAAAGATGGGAAACTGGGGAGGCAAATAATTTTTTTCTGTTCTGTTGGCTGTCATCAGTTTGCAGAGTTAAAGCAGGATACAAATATTTTAATAAAAATAGAGACATAGTAGCACAAGTAATGACAAAGCCAGATGGCCATAGAAAGTGGGTCCCACGCCTTCAGCAGATGTGTCACAAACTATACCTCCAAATTATATGTAAAAGGTTGTGCTAATTGAGTTCAGTCCTCAGTGGATTGTTCCACAGCTATTGTGGAAGGTCTAATTAGAGTTAACCCCTAGAAACATGGAATGGGGAGAGAAAGATGGGGAAAAAAATGAGGACTCATTGGCTCATGAGAAATTCTGGAGGGGATCCAACCATGTTTTTCCAAGCCTTCTCTTACTATTGAACCCATTTCACACAGCTTTGATCCATGTTTGTCCGATTACCCACAGCATAGCCTCAGCATATGTGGACTCCCTCCTATCTATGAGCTTTTCCATGTGGGTTTTTAATTGGTTTTGGAGCCATACTGCTTTGATTTATCCTTGGTTTCCACATGCATTTTTGTGTCTTTAGTTTTCACGTGGAGCCCCCCACCCCCCCACCCACCCCCCCGGCCTGGGCACCCAATGTTTTCTGCCTCTTTTGAAACCACTGTTACCAAATCTTCTGGGGGAGGCCAATTTTAGGTTGTCTTTTTTTTCCTTTTGCACAATTTTTCTGTTAGTCTTCTTTGGCCCACCCACTCCCACACATTTTCAGCCCACTTTTTGATGAGCCCACTATCATGGTCAAACCATACCCTCTCCTTTTCATTCATTTTTGTTCAAAACTTAGTGATGTTCTGTAAAGGGGGAGTCCTGTGAAACCACCAATCACATAGCCAATGATGACAGCACCCTCCCCTGAAAATCTTCATTATTGAAGGCCATGTGAAAAGAAAATAAACTGACTTAAATGTTGAAGAAAATAAAGTGTGAAATTGCATCGGTAGGGCAGACATCCAGAACTATTCTGCCCAAACTGATTCCAATGTAGAGTGTAGAGTGACTTCCAAGAAAATCAGAAATAAGTTAAACATGTGGAAAAGTTCTATATCTCCAGTGGAAATACTGGTTGAATCTACCCTATGGGCTGTGGTCCACATCAATGGACCCAAGGAAATGTTGGCTGTTGACTGGAGTTTCTGAATGAAATACATGAGCAAAAGGTGTCATTGGGGAAGGGGAGAAACTAATGCAAAGGTAAAGTTCTTATTCTTTTTGGAATTGTTTTATGTAATTCTGTTCCTACCACTGTGCCTGCTGAGCAATGAGACATTAGGCAGAATGTGCTCACAAGCCAAAAACATTTACCTTGCGTTGCTAATATAACCTGCCTGCGAAATTCCATGTTTCTCAACCAAAATCCGCTTGAGTTCCTCTAATATACTACAAGTATATATTAAGATATCCTTTTCCCCATCACCTCCTTTCATGTCAAAGCAAACCATTCCCTCTACACTTTCACAGCTGTACAAAGTACAAATTTAAACATGTCCTTTTCTCCTTTGCAGAATCTGTTAAAGGACGGATTGCCACTTGCCATGGGTTTAATTGCTGCTGAAACAGATGCAGGGAGGGAGGGGGGGGGGAGAGACTACATCAAGACTGAATGATGCCGAAAAAGAAAACCGTGTCTAAATATTTGCAGAAATTAAACTAAGACTGAACGTTAAAACTGTTATACAACTGTTAGGCACTTAGATGCTGAACAGAATTGGAAATAAGCATCTCATTGCCACCTCTCTGTCTCAGAGCCAGACTGCATATTGCTACACATTCCCTTTATACATGTGGTGAGGCTTTTTTTTTTTTTGGGGGGGGGGGAAGCACTATCAGATATATTTTTCTTTGAATGTAAAGACATTTGAGATTAAGGAGGTCTTTGTGAGATGTCCTTTATTTACAAGTATGCACACAGAGCATAGGAGACAAACAGTGTCATCTGAAGAACAGTTAGACTCTTCTGAGCCTACTGAAGTTTGGGTTGACAACCTCTCCCACTATTACAACTGATATTCAGGTAACAGAGATCAGTTCCTCTGGAGGAAATGGCTGTTTTGGAAGGTGGGTTCCATGGCATTACACCCTACTGAAGTCCCTACCCTTCCAAGCTCCACCTTGTTTAGGCCCCAACTTAAAAATCTCCCGGTATTTTCCAACCCTGAGCTAACTGAAAACAAGCAAGGGATCTTATGATCTTTCTACTTCTATTTGGACTAGATGTGCATGCTTTGAAAATTACTATTGTTACATTGCTTTAGGTTTTTCAGCAGGGCATGCTTTTTTGTTGTGCCAGAATTTGTATGTGTGTGTGTGAGGAGTGGGTGAGTCATTTTAAGAATTATTTGCTGACACAGATTGGGATTCTGGAATTTCACGTCCTAAGAAGCATACTTTTTAAAAAATGCCTGAATTCAAATGGAAATTTTAGAAATGCACCCCCAACCTGGCCAAGAGGGGGAGGGAGACCAAGAGCAAACTAGCCCCAGCTGTCTGTCAAAAGGCATCTCATTCCTTACATTTTAAAAGGCCAAGGCCTCACTAAGAATTTATAGTCAGGCTACCCTCTGGATGGTTCTTTCACATTTTTAAATTGAAAAGGGAAGGAGGCAGACACAAGATTTATCTTGTCAACTGAGCCCCTGATCTGACAGAGAGTGGCCTACATTCCTCTAAGAAGAAAAGGAAGAAGAAGAGTTTGGATTTATATCTCCCTTTTTCTCCTGTAGGAGACTCAAAGGGGCTTACAATCTCCTTGCCCTTTCCCCCTTACAACAAACACCCTGCGAGGTAGGTGGGGCTGAGAGAGCTCAGAAGAACTGTGACTAGCCCAAGGTCACCCAGCTGGCATGTGTGGGAGTGCATAGGCTAATCTGAATTCCCCAGATAAGCCTCCACAGCTCAAGTGGCAGAGCGGGGAATCAAACCTGGTTCCTCCAGATTAGAATGTACTTGCTCTTAACCACTACACCACTGCTGCTCCTACACCACTGCTGTTCCTCTCTCTCAAAGGCTTCCAGAGTTGTCTGAGATTCTCATGGTGTTGAACTCAATCCTCACTGGAATGCAAGCAGGCCTGGTGGCCATTCTGCTCTCACTATTGGCACCTTGGGGGGCTCTGGTGAGAAAGGCCAGCAGCTGTGATGCAGCCCTAGCCAGCAAGGTAAATTATGTTGCTGTCTCCTTTTTTTTACAGTTGAAAGATGGAAAGGCTTATGTGGGAGAAGCTAGACTACAAGCTGAATGTTGGATCTTGTCCCTTCAAAAATTAATGTTTGTGGTGCTAACTTGCTCTCTTTCCCAACTGAAAAGACTAATTTGGGATAAATTTTCAGCAAGGGTGGTCCTGTCCATTAATTAAGATCTTGATCAGAGACCCATCTCTGAATACACAAGAATTCAAATGTTCAATGGTCCTATCAGGAATAGGACTTTTTCTGTAATAGGATGACAACTGACTTAAGAACATAAGAACTAGCCTGCTGGATCAGACCAGAGTCCATCTAGTCCAGCACTCTGCTACTCGCAGTGGCCCACCAGGTGCCTTTGGGAGCTCACATGCTGGATGTGAAAGCAATGGCCTGTTGCTGCTGCTCCTGAGCACCTGGTATGCTAAGGCATATGCAATCTCAGATCAAGGAGGATCAAGATTGGTAGCCATAAATCGACTTCTCCTCCATAAATCTGTCCAAGCCCTTTTAAAACTATCCAGGTTAGTGGCCATCACCACCTCCTGTGGCAGCATATTCCAAACACCAATCATGTGTTGCATGAATAAATGTTTCCTTTTATTAGTCCTACTTCTTCCCCCCAGCATTTTCAATGTATGTCCCCTGGTTTTAGTATTGTGAGAAAGAGGAAAAAAATTATCTCTGTTCACATTTTCTATCCCATGCATAATTTTATAGACTTCAATCATATCCCCCCTCAGACATCTCTCCAAACTAAAGAGTCCCAAACACTGCAGCCTTTCCTCATAAGGAAGGTGCTCCAATCCCTCAATCATCCTTGTTGCCCTTCTCTGCACTTTTTCTATCTCTTCAATATCGTTTTTGAGATGTGGCGACAAGAACTGAACACAGTACTCCAAGTGTGGTCGCACCACTGCTTTATATAAGGGCATGACAATCTTCACTGTTTTATTATTAATTCCTTTCCTAATTATCCCCAGCATAGAGTTTGCCTTTTTCACAGCTGTCATGCATTGAGTTGACATTCCCATGGAACTATCAACTAAGACAACCAAATCCCTTTCCTGGTCTGTGACTGATAGTACTGACCCCTTTAGTGTGTAAGTGAAGTTTGGATATTTTTTTTGCCCCTATGTGCATCACTTTACATTTTGCTACATTGAATTGTATTTGTCTTTTCTTAGCCCACTCACCTAATTTATAAAGGTCTGCTTGGGGCTCTTCGCAATCCTTGGCAGTTCTCACCACCCTACATAATTTGGTATCATGTAGTTCGCTAGTTCCTCGGATTCGCCTCCTAAGAAGCATGGTTCAGGCTCAGGAATTTTCCTCACCTTCTCTTGGGTGAAGACAAATGCAAATAATTCATTCAGCTTCTCTGCACTCTCCCTGTCATCCTTTAGCACACCTTTTGTTCCTTTGTCATCTAATGGGCCTACTCCTTCCCTAGCTGGCTTCCTACTTTTGATGCACTTGAAGAACTGTTTGTTGCTGGTCTTGATGTTTACAGCCATGCATTCCTCATAACACTTTTTTGCCTCCCTTGCAACTAACTTGCTTCTCTTTTGCCAACATTTGTGTTCCTTCTCGTATTCTTCATCAGTCGAGCTGGACTTCCATTTTTTAAAAGACATTTTCTTTTTTCTGATAATTTCCTCAACCTCCCTTGTTAACCATGATGGCTTTCTTTTGGACTGGGTGCTGCCTTTCCTAACCAGCGGAACACATTCCAGCTGAGCTTTTATTACTGTGTTTTTAAATAACCTTCAAGCATCTTGGACAATTTTGACTCTCTTGATTTTCCCTTTCAGCTTCCTGTGCACTATCACCCTCATCTTTGAGAAATTTCCCCTTCTGAAGGTGATTGTGACTACATTAGCATTTGTCACTTGGCTCGCACACAGAAATACTGAATCTGACAGCATTGTGGTCACTGTTCCCTATAGGCTCAACAACACTGACTTCCCGTACCAGTTCCTGGGTCTCACATAGAATTAGATCTAGGATCACCTCTCTCCTGGTTGGTTTCACAACTATCTGCTCTAATCCACAGTCATTTAGCATATCCAAGAATGCTGTCTCCAAAGACTTGTGAGTTAGCAACAGGTCTTCTGAAAAGGAGCCAAAATGTGCTAAGACTCACCAAAGAGTTCTGACCAATGAGTTAAAGACCACTGTCTTACCATGTCTGACAAAATCTCTCCTGGGTTCGCAACAGATAAACATTTTCCCAACATCTGCTACTTGAGATATTTTAATTGGAGATATTGGGATTGAACCTGGAATCTTCTACCTGTAGCCCATCACTCCAAAACTCATGTCTCATTTCTTCATTTCAGGTTCTACACACAAAGGCACACTATTAAGCATACATTTAAAAAATCTGCTAGAAATATGACTTCCATATGACAGCTACACAGAGAAGCATACCCTGGAGGAGGAGAATAGAACAGTGTTGCAGAAAAGTAACATTTTTGCCTTAGCTGGCACACCAAAGTCTTGTCTCTCAGTACGCTACAGGTGATGAGACTATCTGGTGTAAACAAACCATCTCAAATTTTTTTTTTAAAAAAAAGCTTCACTGTAGAGATAGCACTGCAAATTGTGCATCTTGACACATCTCAGGGACAACCGTTCAACTTAATGAAAAAGCACCCATGGCATTTAAACAATTCAGAGCAGTTAAAGAGCACTTTAGCTGAGGGGAAAAGCTATTGATTGCCACAAAAGCTTTTCCATCTGGAAAACAGGAAGTAAGATGTCTATAAAAAAATCAGCCTTTTGCAATGACTAAGATGTAGATGGTATGTCAAGATGTTATTCACTGACATATTTGGTAGAACTTGCAGCTGTTCCGCCCCTAACATCAAGAAAGAAGATGTGCGAGTCTGTTCATGCATATGCGCAGGAGGCATTTTTCAGCGTGAAATTGTTTACGGCTGTCTGTTCTGCATGTTGCTCAGGAAGAAAGAGCATAAAGGTGCCTGCATGACATAATTCCACAACCTGTGATCCATCAAGTCAAATACATTCCAACAGTAATGTGCAATGACTCAAAAAGGATTCAATAAGCCTAATTCCTCCCTCTCCCTGGGGGTGTAGACCTGGGGGATTTCGAGCATGTAACAGGCCAGTTAGGAATGAGCAAATGGGCCTCTATTTTTTTTTACTATGACTTTTATAACCATTTACAGTTTTTGCTTTTGGTTTCTATTCTCTCCTTTTCACCATTGGCTTTGCACTTCCGTTTGTAAGGTTTGCATTTACATGTGCAATGAGCAAGGAATATGTAATCAGGTCTCCTAGGTCCAAGTCGAAATTTCTAGCCCTCCATGTAGGCCTGTTGTTCTAGCAGGAGGCCTCCTGGTGGCAAGCTCCATTGCCTTATCACCACTTGAATCAGCAGTGGGGGGGGGGGAAGACTTATCACTTACTTCTATATCATACCCAGAAGTGACAACAGTGTTACCAGTTCTGTGTTGGAAAGTACTTGAAGATTTTGAGGGTGAAGCAGAGTTTGGAGATGGAGAGAGATAGTACCATAGAGTCTATCTTCCAAAGCTATCATTTTCTTCAGGTGAACTGATCTCCTGGAGATCAATTAGAATCAATTGCAACAACCATTTGGAGCTGGCAACCTTAAGTGACAAAGGGTTGTTCTAGCAATCACTAGAAAGTCTTTTGAGGTTGTACGCAGAAATGACATAGCAACATCAGCAATGTCATTGGGCTTTTCTTCACCATTCATTGAAAATGTTCTGAGGCAGGAAATAAAATGTTTCCTCCATGGAGTTCCTAATTCACCATTGCCGCACAGTACCAATAAAATGTTTTCAGGACAGGGAAAAAAAGTGTTTTGAAGTAGAATTCCACTCAATCCCCCCCCCCCAAAAACCCCACATTTTGTTTCCACCCTCAAAATATCATCTTTTCTAGCAATTCTTTTGGCTGAAACATTGTTTAAAAGGCTTCACTTGTGTGCCATTTTGAGAAATCACTTCTTACCCTGTTTTTGGAGCATTTCAGAGGTTTTTGAGATTTAGGAGTGGCTTAATCTTCACGGCATTGACTTTAGATATTAAATGGTTCTTGTGACCTTATTTATGAAAATGTTGCAAGCTTTCTGAAACATTACCTGGCCAAGCGTAATTATTTTATATATAGGGTATTTTTTAATGTATTTCAACAGATTCAGTTAATGGATAAATGTTCTTTTTTAAAAAAATACTGTAATTCATAATGCCAATAAAGGCTCTGCCTGTCTGTCTGACTATAGAAAACTCAGGGAACTGCAGTATGAATCTGTGAACCACAAAGCACTGATTTGTTCACATACTGGGGGAAAAACAGGGAAAAATAGAAAATGTCAGCCAGGAATCATTTTAAGGGGGTGAGTGTGAATGAAATGGGGGGGGGGGGGTTAAAACATTTTAGAAATGTTTCACAAACATTTTAGGAAATTTGTGTGGAAAGAGCCATTATGCCAAAACATTTTATTTCCAGTCTCAAAATGTTTTAAATAAATCCCGTTATAAAACAATTCTCTGGCGTTTTGAAAATGTTTTCAGTTGCTGTGTAACCTACTGACATTTCCCATGCTTCTCTGCTTCCCTGAACATCCTCCTCAGTGCCATTTTCTGAGCTCACTCAGTTCCCCCTTCCCTGTTTATTTGCAGCATTTCTCTTTTGTTCTTTTATTTTGGGAGGGGGGCAATTTTCAAAACATCAAGTATTTGAGGAGTATGGAATTTATCATGAGGTTGTGAAGGGTTAGAAAATTAATTCAACACAAAACTAAAAAGAAAAAAAGGGGAAAAATCACAAAATGATGGCCAGGAATTGTTTCAAGGTGCGAACAAAAAGTGATGGTTGAAAACACCTTACAAATGTTTTAGGATCTGTGCGGAAAGGACCATTGATGTCACACTTATATCCTCTCCCCCAGACTTTCTGCAGTTGTCAGACTAATCCTAGCAACCCACAGACACTTGTTTTCATCTCCTAATCAAACATGTCTCTTGTTTTTATCAATTTTATCAATCTCCATGTCCCTCCCTCCCTCCCTCAACATGTATTCTATTCTTTCTCCCCTCATGCATGTAGATCTCCCAATCATGTTTAAAACCTCCTTTGCAAGGTTTATTTCCTTTTCAGCCCTTTCTTTCTTCCATCCCACTCTCTCATGTCTCTTATTGCTGCCCACTTCTTCCCAGAGCAGCCAAGAATAATTCTGTCTTGCTCTTGCTGAGAGCAGCAGTGGCGTAGGAGGTTAAGAGCTTGTGTATCTAATCTGGAGGAACCGGGTTTGATTCCCAGCTCTCTGCCGCCTAAGCTGTGGAGGCTTATCTGGGGAATTCAGATTAGCCTGTGCACTCCCACACACGCCAGCTGGGTGATCTTGGGCTAGTCACAGCTTCTCGGAGCTCTCTCAGCCCCACCTACCTCACAGGGTGTTTGTTGTGAGGGGGGAAGGGCAAGGAGATTGTAAGCCCCTTTGAGTCTCCTGCAGGAGAGAAAGGGGGGATATAAATCCAAACTCTTCTTCTTCTTTTTCTTCTTCTTCTTCTCTTACTCCACCTCTTTGTCACATCAGGGAATTTCTGGCCAACCCTTGCTAGGAATGTGCACTTATTTTTTTTAAAGTTTTCATATACTTTTAATAGTATTTTCAAAGTATTTGATTTGGAGTCTTTACGATCAGGATTAGAAAAACTAAAATTAACTTTTAATTTATGATGCATGAAAGGTTACTGGTGGCAGTCCGATAAATTCATTAAAAAATGGTCAACGTTCTCATTCTGCGTTAATGAAAGTTTTGATATTGTTAGACCTACTTCAAAGGTGAACTGTTTTTGGATAGATACTGTTGCTAGTTAATTGGAAATGTCAAGTGCTTTGAAGTCAAGCACTGCTTTAAATTTAGATTATGGCTATATGCTCAGCATTTTTCGGCATGATTTTACTTAGCAATGCTTTAATTTAATATGCTTGTTTATTGGTTTATATGCATAACTTTGTATGAGAAATTCAGTCTTAATTGTTTGAGGATTGTTTTTATGCTTGTGCTTGTTTATTTTTGTCCTTATCTGGGGAAAATGATTAGGTATTTATTTGATTATTTAAGTCTTCACTCATTTCAATTCATTTTAATGGGAAACATACTTCTAACTGTTTTTTCTTTGTTTTGAACTCAAATGATAAGAACTACTTAAGGCTTCTACCTTTGCACAACTGAACCCCTCTCCAAATTTCAAATACAGAAAAGGTTCTCATTATATATGCAATTAATTGTTTTACTTGCAGAGCAGGCAACAGGAGATAAGTATGTGAGAGCCTTTTCCAGTATACTGAAGAGGACATACACACACAGACATGTACATGTATACACACACGCACACATGTACATACAGAGGAAGATATATACAGAGAGAGAGAGAGAGAGAGAGAGAGAACAGGATACTCATAGAACTGTCAACTCAGCGTAGGAAAATTCCTGGATATTTGAGTGGTGGCACCTGGGAGGTTGGGATATGGGAAAGAGAAAGACCTTACCATAGAAGCCACTCTCCAAAGCATCCATTTTCCCCCCAGGGAAACTGATCTCTATAGTCTGGAGATCAGTTGTAATTCAGGGAGATTTCTGGGCCCCACCTGGAGGTTGGCAATCATAGGAGGCCAGAACTGAATAATGTCCCCAACCCCATTTTGCCTTGAGGTATCTGATCAATTTCAACATTGTTCTGCCAGACACGCTTACTACTCCCAGTTAGGCTGGAAGAAAAATGTTTCATGCACTGGAGTAATGCACAGAGTGAAATGGATTTACTTTCGCATTGCACTTTGTTTAAAATTAGATCTTTCCAGTATTCTTTGTGGAAGGTAGCCTTTTCCAAACTGGGGAAGTAATATATAGTGGGGGAGACATGCCTACTTTTCTATTATTATTATTATTTGTATGGTTATCTCAGGATTAAACTTTGAATGGAACACTTTTCAGAATGTCCCTTATCATGTGATTCATGTGTTTCAAACCTTTTCAATAGCTGGTGGAGAATTTGTCTTTTTCCCCATCTCTTCCATCTATTTTGCAGCAGCTTGCTGGCATCCCTTCCACATAGCACAAGAAAAAGGCTTGGCTTTCTCCTTTGCTGTTTAGCCGTCATGGATGGAGGAGTGTAGTGCAGCTCACTTTTGCCTTCTCCCCCACCCTCCACCCAATCTGCAGCAGAGTACCTTCTGGAATAGGTTTGCCAACCTCCAAATAGGCCTGTCAGCCTGTCATTCTTTCAGAATTACAATGGATCTCATTACTACAGACTATGGTCGTCTGTGCACAGCACATTAATTATGTGTGTAGCACATTATTAATGAACCCGTTTTACACCTCCTGTCTTTGAGTTAACTTTAGCTGCTTGAGAGTTTCGCACTTCCTCCAGGGAAGCAAATTACACTAAACCATCGAGTTGCAGGGGTTTCCTTTGGTTTATCCATAAAGATCGCTAGTTTACCATTTAGTGTGTGTGTGTGTGTGTGTGTGTGTGTGTGTGTGTGTGTGTGTGTGTGTGTGTTTTCGAAATGTGGTAATGTACATAGTAATAAGTCAATGTAATACATGTGGAGAACAGAGAAGAGGTACAATGGGGCAGAGCTACAATGGGGCGGGGGATCACAAATGCCCCGATGCAGGCACGAGGGGGCAGAGAATCACTCCCCCACCCTTCCCCTTCTCTCAGGCCACGTCAGGCCGCCTCTGCAGCCCACAGCAGGCTTCTTTTTTCATTTTAAAAAGGTAGGTAAAAAGTGTTTGGGGGCGGGGGCGGCTGCCATTTTGCCCCAGGTGCCATTTTCCCTTCCTACGGCACTGGCCAGCCTACCTTGCTCCGCCCTTCCCACTCCCTTGCACACCAACCCGCACCTTTGCCCTCTTCCCCCCTTCCATGTTGCTGGCTCCTTCCTGCTTCTCTAAGTGCACATACTGAAACACTGATGTCTCAATATAATAATAACAAAGAGGTGTTTTTTCCCCCTAAGGAACAGTACAAGCAGGGTCTCTTTTTTATTTTTATCATTTCTCCAATCATGGTGCCTCTTCATAGTCTTTTTCAGTGTATATATGGTGTCCTGTTTTGCTCCTTGTCAGCTGTATTTTGTGTAATTCTATTTTTCCTGTTAACTGTTTTTTCATTATTATTGTTCTTGATATTATTCCACATAATATATGTTTCCACAGCCATCAGTGTGGTAGGTTTTATTTGTTTGTTTTTTGCAGCTTTTGTTCCACCAAACTTTCTGTTTATTGCTTAAAATGAATGATACCCATGCTACTGAATAGGGATATCAGGCAATGAGATATTTGGGAGGATTTGAGGGGGGGGATTGAGAAATTGGGGTGACCTTTTAGGATTTATTAGTGACCAGACTAGTCCTAGAATCCTATTGGACATTTATGGAAATGTTAACATCCCCCCATGTGTTATATAAATGTGTGTGTGTGTGTGTGTGTGTGTGTGTGTGTGTGTGTGTGTGTGTGTGTATATATATATATATATGTGTGTGTGTGTATATATATATGTATATATGTGTATAGTGTGCAGAATATGAATATCTGGTTCAACATGAGTCCATCAGGAACAAACTGGAGTCCAGGCAGAAGACAGCTGGCATCCAGGGAGGCTGGCTCAATACTAACCTTGTCATTCCTCCCCACACCAGTAATGGAATGCAAGCTGTAGGACAATGGGTCTCCTGCCAGGTGCTACTAATCTCATTAGGATTGATGTCATTCCCTTCTAAAACTATCATTTGAAAAGAACAATAATGAACTTACCCCAGCTGCATCCATCCTTCAGTAGAGAAGACCACAAGTATTTTTGTCCCACCTTGAAACTATTTCCTAGGAAATTTAATTTACACCCAGCTGCTTAATGTGCCTTTTTGTCCATACTGGAGAACTCCATTTTAAAGTCCCTGGAACATCACTCTCAAAATAATCTCATCAATACATTGTTCTCATGGGACACTCTCATCACCATTGCTTCAGATGAATTTCCCCTATAAATTAGACAGTAGATAGTACCATGTGTGATGGTTTCTTTCTGCCAGACAGCCACACTAGACATGTCTTGCTCTCTGCCTTCTTGAACTTCTGGATAGGTAATGTATCACCACAAACCAATTCCATTTCTGTATCCCCCACTCCACTCTTTACTTTCTCAGACTCCATATGCCTGCAAAGGTTGTAAGTGTGTGTGTGTGTGCAATATTTCTCCTCTTTCAAGAAAACCTTAGTTTCTTTTATCAAAGTTGTCCTCATTATTTCTAAGTCTAATCTCCTAAGAAAAAATCCTGATAGATACTGGTGGAGAATCTTGCAGCTGCCTAAATTTCCTTAGCTTCCTTCTATCCTCAAATTTCCCCAAAATTAGCTTTAAAAGGCAAACCACCAATTTGGGGAACAGATCATCAAAATTATATGGTGGAATGATAGAGTTTTGCTCATCCCAGAGCTTCATTCCAAATATAATGACATTACTTCCGGTTTTTTCAGGCATCAGTGTGCACCAGCATACTCCTTCCACCATTTTCCACCACTGGCCCTTGAAGTACCATTGGACAATAAGGGAAAGAGACTGTGTGGAAGTTGCCTGCCATAGCAGGAGACCTGGCACTGCTGCTACTGAGTCACCCCAAAGCCTAAACTGGTCTGTGATATGAATCAAGATTGCAGGGGTTTTTTCCCCATACGCAGTCAACTAAAAGGTTCATTCATTCATTCATTCATTCATTCATTCATTCATTCATTCATTCATTCATTCATTCTGGCTTATATACGGGATACTGTCTCTCTTCCATTGCATTCATCGCAGTTCACAACTCAAGTTGACAAAGAGGCAGGAAGGGAAGAGTAAAATCAACAAGTCCAGTTACAAATTAGCATATATATGTTCCATAATGACCAAACCAAATGGCCACCTCAGAAGGCACAGAACCAAATGGTGGTTCATCCCAGGAAGATTGATAGAGGGGAGCTTGCTGTCTCAGCTCTCACTCTGATGTTGCCAAGTGCTGGGGGAAGACATTTTGGATGGGAGGCACAAAAGTACTTCAGGGATGATTATTTTTTATCCTGCTGCCTGCCTTTAAATTTAGCCTGCCTTTAGCCTGCTTCCTGCCATTAAATCTCTGTTGGGCCTAGAACAGTGTTGGAATCAAAAAGAACCCTTCCCACAAAGTGAGCAGTGGACCTTTTTGAACCATAGCAAAAAAAGATCAGGACACGGCTGGGAACAGCCATATCAAAATGGTGTCCTAAAACCAGAAACGACCAGAGAAAGGAAGGCTCCACTATGGCAGGCAGAACTTCTGTCACAAAAGAGAAACTTAGGACCTGCAGAGGTCTTTATTTTGTCAAACTAGAGATTGGGAAATGAAAACATATCCCTGAAGCTTTCATTCTGGGTTTCATAAGAACATAGATTGTAGCCTAGAATGGGTGGTGGGATGTTGGTGATGAATGTTTTTTTTTAATTACAAAGAGGAAATTGACTAGTGCAAAGATTTCACAGACCCACATTTGATTAGTGAAACAGCAAAGCATGTTTTGTTGTGCACTTCTGACTTCCTCCACTGTCTACCTTATAACTCACTTGTTACTCCTTTCCTTGAAGGATTGCTGCAAGTTGCTATTTTATAAAGCAGGCATAATGGATACTCAATAACAGTGCTCCTGAAAACATAACTCAAAAGTTTGTAAATTGCTGTAGTACCTTACCCCAACCCCCAGCATTCCTAATAAAAATGTAACAATTTATTTTGGGTGGGGGAGATTTAGAACTGTAGCTTGTTTGTTTTTTAAGCACCAATGTGCTGTTCTTAACGTCTAGGAAAATCACATTAGAAAGAAAGGGTTAAAATGGATAAAAAGAATCTTCTGGATAAATCAAGTTGGAAAACAAACCAAACAGGTATGAAGTATTTCTCTATTGTCAAGCCTGTCAGTGTGACCACCATAATTCTTGCTAGAAGAACACAATGTGAGATACAGAGCTTTATAAATCTGAACTCATTTTTTTTCTCTTCAAGCCAATTGATTTAGTTGGCTTCAAAAGCAGCAGCTTGAAACCTTCTCTTGTCATTCAGCTTGAGCACTTGTTACTGCTATTAACTAGGATGTACATTCTTTCATCATATTCTCTTTGTTGTGCAACCCTCTGGCATTCCCAATTGACATGGGGTGAGGTCCTGATGGTAAACACTGACTTTGCATGCATAAAATCTCAGGTTCAATCCTTGGCATTTCCAGGTTAAAAGGATCAGGTGATATGAAAAACCTACATCTAAGATTGTGAAGAGCCACTACCAACCTGGGAAGACTGTGATAGAGTCATGGTCTGTCTCAATAAAAGGTAGCTTTATGTGTATTTGTTTCAATATACACAAATATATACACAAATCATATACACAAGTGCACACAAATGGCAGGAATTATTTGTTCCACCAGGCCTTTTTGGTTGAAGTAGCAACAGCTACCTACCCCTGCCTACCTTTCTCTATGCATGGATATTGCCATAGTTAGCTTAATATAGGTTTGTAGTTGTGTTAGGTTGGTTTTTATTGTTGTTTTCTGGGTTCCCTCCTCCTGGGTCTAACAACCGGGAAGATTGTAATCATGAGGCACTAGGGATATTTAATTGGTGAGGTATTAAATTGGATATATATATGAAAAAATGTAATTTTTGTATACTGTATGTTGCCAGACCCCCTGAGCCTGTCTTTGAACAGGAAAAGGCAGGATATAAATCCAGCAAATGAACAAACAATACCCTGGAGGCTGTGAAGACTTTAGTCTTTCTGATTCCTGATTTTTTTTTACCTCACTCTTAAGCAGGACTTTACTCCAAGTTGTGTTCCTGAGAAGCTCTCACCTCTTGTTCCCTGGTGGCTGTTGTAGATATCTTCTGACCACCAGCCCTCTTCGTAACTAAGCTACTATTGTTCCCATGGCTACTTCTTTTATCTCCTTTCTTTCACCTGAGTCCAGGGTCATCATATGTCACAATGAGCTCTGAATAAACTGAAGCAGGGTTGTTGTGGTTTCCCAGCAGTTACTATCTAATCCACAAGGAAATGCCAACATTGTGATACAGTGAGTAATTAACCTTTCTGTCACATGCAAGTACATACACTCAAGCATGTGCATTATCTTGCAAACAGAATGTTCTGGCAGCTTTGGATCAAAAGCTAGAAGATGCCAAGAATGAATCTGAGAGCTAAGATGAATACCTTCCCCCCATAAGAAACTTATGGGTAAAGAAATTTCATATCTACTCATGAATGCAAATGCTTTCTTAGTGTGCAGTGGAAAGTCCTTGCCATCCACAGTAAGAAAGGTTGTGGCTCAATGGTGCAGCATCTGCTAAGCACAGAGAAGGTTCTAGGTTTAATCCTTGGCATCTCCAGCCCAAAGGATCAATGGTAAGTGATATCTGAGACCCTAGAGAGCCACTGTCAGTCTGAGTAGATAATACTGACCTAGATGGACAAGATCTCAGTGGACCAATGGTCTGGTTTAGTATAAGACAGCTTCATATGACCATGTGTGTCATCAGGAAGTAGTTAGAAGACTTTCTTACAAAAGTCTTTCTTTTGTAAGACTTTCTTACAAACCTTTTCAAGAGTAAAAGCTTGCTCAGAAGGTAAAAGGCAAAGGAACATGTTTAGCAAAGAACCTGTAATTAAATTATTTGGGAAGAGAAGGTGAGAGAAGAGCTACTTGGATTGATCACTTTACATCCTGATGCGTAAAGTCCATGCAGGTTGAAGAACTCCAAAGTTTCAGATTCCATATTGGTATTTAGCCAAGCTACTTCCTATCCCAGAAATCCCAGAACTGTTTTATTATGAAAGCTGCTAGCAATTATGAACAGATAATTTAAAGACTCTTTTGAGCCCAAAAGAACCCATCAGCAAGGAAGTCTGCATCTCTGCATGATTTGCTGCTCTCTTTCTACCTTGTCTTAAATATAGTTGACAAGACTTATTAAAGAAGTTTTATACTCACTCTGAAAAAGGAAACATTCTAGGTGTTGCTTTAAAGAAATATTTCTAAAGTAGACAATTATAACTGTCTGGCCAATAACTTAGGCAGCAATGTCATAATTTCTTGTTTGTGACATTCCACCTGCTCCTTTGGGGACTCAGTGTGAATTCAGATGCTGCATTATGACATCACTGAATAAATCAGAAATGATCACTGAATTTGGCAGGAAGGAGAGAGCATACAGATAGAAGTGCAAGTGCTTGGTCTCACTGAGGAGGGAAAAATGGGAGGGTTCCATTGAAACAAAATGTGATCAACTATCATTTTTTCTTGCTTAGTACTTTATGCAGTGAATCTTCCTTTTACATTGCATAAAGGAGTTGTCGTGTCTGTCAATTTTATGTGGCAGCCAGTGTCATATAGTGGTTAGAGTGTTGGACTAGGATGTGGGAGATCTAGATTTGAATCCTCACTCTACCAGAGAAGCTCACTGAGTGACCTTGGACCAGACATACACGCTTGGCCTAGCCTAGCTCACTGGGCTGCCATAAGGAAAAAAAAAGGAGAGAGGAGACAGATATAAGTTTTGGTCCCCATTGGAGAGAGAAGTGGGGTATAAATGATGGAAATGAATAAATATTCCTGGGCAAAGTGGTTACTGCTTCCTCCTTCCCCAGGACAGGGTCCTATGCCTCTTTGATAACATCTCTGAAGAGGAGCCACTTCTCTTGGGCTAATTATGTAGAACTTATTTATAGAAACAGTATCAACATTTGCATGGGAAGAAACCACTCTGGTCACCTGAATAATCTATTTCTTCTGTAGAAGTCACACTGGCAAAGCATGCAACTAAAGCATAGGGATGCAGCTTACTAAGGCCGTTTCCGCACGGCCCTTTAATGGCGCCCTGGGGACGGGATAAACGCCGTCCCCAGGGAGCCATTTGCACAGGCGGCGCTGCTGCTAAGCAGCAGCGCCAACCTGGCATCGCTCCCCTTCCCCCAGGGCGGCGTTAGGCTGCCCTGAAAAACAACCTTTTAAAGGGTTGTTTTTCCCCCGACAGCGTGTTCCCGGCGGCGTGGTGCGAACAGCACCGCCGGGAACACGCTGTTTCCCTTCCCCGTCCCACTCACCTTGTCCCCGTCATCGGCCTGCTGGCCGTCGAAGCCCCGCCCACGCTGTCCTCCGACCCCTGGAGGTCGGAGGGCAGCGTGGATCATTTCTACGCGGCTTACCTACAGGACAAGGGGGAAGAGGCGGCTCCATGCGGAGCCGCCTGCCGCCTGCCGGCCTCTCCGGAGGCCGCCCGCATGCTTGCATGCCGGCCTCCGCCTCCACGCCGGCAGAATTCTTGCCGGTGTGGAGGCGCCTCGACGGCCGTGCGGAAACAGCCTAAGTGTCTGTTTTAAGTAAGACGTCTCTTCTTGTGTTAACAGAATGGACATCTCTTGTCTAACTTGATTGCTTACTTCTAGGCATTGTTGATCAGGGGATGTTTATGGAGTTAGCTTTTAGTGTTTCTGTGATAGCTTTTAAAAGTTGGTGACTATTTGCCACAGGGAGTTGTGAAATGTTGCTATTTTCCCATAAGGGATAGAGAAAAAGCAGTTGGAGCACATAAATTCAACGGGGTTGGAGATTTTGCAGCTGGCTGAAGCTTTCTATTTTTTTTCTTAGAGGGAAACTGAATCTGGTTTAAAGATCAGCACAGTTCACTGGAAGTGCCTGATCTTTATGCTCAACGTATATTACAAAATGCCTTACGTTTTTAATACTCTAGCAGAGAGAAAGCGCTGCCTGTAGGATTGGGAATCTCCTAACTCTGTCGGTAGCTAAGAAAGCTGAAAAAGTCAAAACATGTTCGGATTTTTCAGAGCTGGACTATTCTGTTCTGCCTAATAGTCTATTGCTTTTTCAGAGGCTGAACTAGCTGTGGCGGGGGGTGGCAGGGAATGGGATTGGTTGAATCTAATGCTGCTGTCAAAGCAAAGAAGAGCAGGCAGTTTTTGAGTCAGTTCCCCCATCTCTCTGCAGGCCTCTCATCTCCCTTATGTTTCTTGAGAAGCTCTCCTCAGCTTCCAGGAGCAGAATTTGGGGGGCTCAGCAACAGTCAGTAGAAGACTGGGGTAGGAAAATCTCATTCCATGAATTTCATTCCATTTGGAGTTCATTGAATATAGCTTGTTAATAGCCTGAGAGTGTCCAAAAGCCTAGAAGACTCAGACTAACAATTCATAAAACTTCGTTATCAAGCACAGCAGCATGATTGGTATTTTGGATGGGGAAAATCCTCTATTTGCACCTCGAAAAACTAACAGTGAAACCACCAGCACATTTTCCTTCCTAGCTTCTTTAATTAAAGAGCTTTCAAGAGCTGCCCTTTGTGAGCCATAGCATCTAGTTTGGGTTCACCATTTAAGAAGCTCAGATTCATCTAATTCCTCTGAATAGAAACCTGCCCCTCCACCCATTCATCCATCACAAATTCGTCTGAAACACTTATTTTCTCACTACACATGGAGAAAGTGCTAGGTTAAGTCTTTGTGATCCACTCTACCACCATTTCAAATTAACTTTGCTAACTGTTTGTACATTGTGTCCTGGGACGTGAGTTGGAGCTTCTTGAAAAGAACAAGGGTTCACTTTCTACCTGTCAATTAAGACTGAACATCAACGTACACAGGCCTTGAAAAAAAGGAGCAAAGCACATTGTTCTTCTGTTGCTATATGTGCCAGACTGTTTCAGGTAAAGTGTTAATGGGCTCCAAAGAGAAACACATCATTCTGTTTTGGGCTATAGATTGTATCCATGAAGCTCTGTGGAGGCATAAAAATGTGCAGAAAGATGGATTTGTAAGAAAAAATGGCCCTTGGAAGAACATTAGAGCTCATTGAAAAAAATACCACTGAGTAACAAAATACTTGCAGTAAAGGTAATTTATCAGTTTGTGTTAACATATAGTACAAGAAGAGACATGCAGTGTTTTTAAAAAATTAGTCAGAAAAGCTATATCACAGAGTCAAGCAAATACAAATATACTGATAGACCTGGCCTGACTTATTCCAATTGTGACTTTTGATAAGGTGAAGAGAGTCAATTTATTACCTGACCTGATAAGCTGTTGGTAAAAGTCAGCAGCTCATGGGATCTGATGGGGAAGGGGGGGATTCCAGTAATATTACAGGTATGCCATTGTTAACCTTATACTGGCACCAAAATCTGAATCTAGTCACAGAGAGTTATGGAAGTAAAAGTTGGGCGGTCAAAAAGCCATAGCAACTGCCAAGGCAAAGAGGTACAGATTTTAGGAGCAGCAGTGGCGTAGGAGGTTCAGAGCCCGTGTATCTAATCTGGAGGAACCGGGTTTGATTCCCAGCTCTGGCGCCTGAGCTGTGGAGGCTTATCTGGGGAATTCAGATTAGCCTGTACACTCCCCCACACGCCAGCTGGGTGATCTTGGGCTAGTCACAGCTTCTCGGAGCTCTCTCAGCCCCACCTACCTCACAGGGTGTTTGTTGTGGGGGGGGAAGGGCAAGGAGATTGTAAGCCCCTTTGAATCTCCTGAAGGAGAGAAAGGGGGGATATAAATCCAAACTCTTCTTCTTGTATGTTGATTAGACCTTACTGAACAAAGTTTGGGATGCAGGTCATAAAAAAGTTTTATTAACATGGCTTTCATTTCAGATCAGGACTCATGCTTCCAGATAGGGAATTATTTTCACCAGCATGGCCAATTGGCCATGCTGGTAGGGGCTGATGGGAATTGTAGTTCCTGAACATCTGGAGAGCCGCAGGTTCCCTACCCCTGTTCTAGACCCTGTAATGTCATTGCATAGTCTCACCTTCCTAAAGTTATACTCTTGCAATACTCATGTGTAGATGGACTGTCATCTTCCAACTGCCATGTGTTTGAAAGGGAGATAGGCTAGCTATGCATTCAAACAGTGGAGAGTACAGTTTGTAATAATAAATAAATAATCACTGGAGTGTGACCTTAATCCATTTCTAACTGCACCCTGAACGAATGGGGTAAAAAAGTAATGCTGGCTACTGTGAGGTAATTATTTAGACTGCTTGGCTCCAGGGGCACATTGGTCAGCAGGTGTCTGATGACTGCTTCTTTCAAAGTATTCAGAATTACCCACTTACAGACCCTCTCAATCAACCCTATGCAGTTTCTCAATAACAATCATGAACGATAGTGAGATTGAGTCAAGACTGGATGGGCCTCACAATTCCAAACAGCCTGTCTTATACCTATTTTAATTTTCTTAATTTGTTGTATGCATTTGATCTGAATTTTTGTCATTGTTTTAAATCATATTTAAGAGAGCCAGAGTGGTACAGTGATTAAGAACGAAGAACTCTAAACTGAAGAACTGGGTTCAGTTCCCCATTCCTTCACATGAAGCCTGCTGGGTGACCTTGAGCCAGTCACAGTTCTCTCAGAACTCTCTCAGCCCACATGGAGGTAGGCATAGCAAACCATCTTTGAACATCTCTCACCTTAAAAACCCTGCAGGTGTCTGTATAGGTTAGCTGTGACTTGACGGCACTTTCCACCACTGAGAGTCCTGAAAGGATTTGGTTCTTTTGACTCTTCTATTTCAAGAATACCTTCATTTCAGGAGATATCTCCACTTATTAAAGCAAATGTGGTGATGGACTTTCTAAGCATCCCTATCTAAAGGCAATTCCACCCATTTCAAAGGGTCCAGGCACTAGTGGGCACTTCCCATCTCCTCTGAGCTGGGCAGCAGGAGAAAAAAATGTGGGACAGTTGGAAAGGGGGGTGATGGGAAGCATCTCAATGGACTGACATTACTCCCCATGAGCCTGAATGTTGCCAGGGATTCTCTAGCATTTGTATAAAACTTTATGATCATTACATTGCTATTGAGCCCTGATAAGTCTCCCACCACCTGATAAGTCTCCCACCAGTTGTTAGATAAGTATTGCTGTGTGAATGCAGAGATGTATCCAGGAGCACATCTGCATCAAATTCAGTTGCAAACATCTGTTTTGATGTGGGTTTCCTATGTTGGGTTGAAATCATGCGAGTAGAACATGTTGATGTCTTATGAAAGCCAGCACAGGGGGAATCTTTGCATTCAGATTCAGAAAACTTGAGGATTTCTGAAGTTGTCATTGCTTTTCTCTCCTTTTGATCCCGCACCAAGTCCAAGTCAAATAGCAAAAAATATTAAAGGGAAAATTTCCCCTTTCAAGAGGAAAGGTGGAAGGATGGGTAAAGGAAATAACATAGTTTGTGTCTTTTAAAAAAAAAATCAAAGCTAGCTTGTCAGTCATCACAAAAAGTACATCTGCTTTCATTGATGGAAAAGTGTAAAGGTCAAATTCTCAACTAGTAATAATGGCTCAAGCTGCATTGAAGTAATGGGAATGTGATCTGTTACTAAGGACATTGTAGTGCATTTAAAAGTGAACGTAAATGGTGGGGGTAAAATAAGTCAAACTCCCCTAACAGTCTCCAAAATTGATTATTTCTGAGAGGTGAGAAAACAAAAATAAAAAATTCTCTGTGAGAATGAAGCACTGCAGGCCAAGATCCAACCCAAGGGGATCTCCACACCAAACTTGAAAATAGGAGTGAACACCTGTAATGCCAGTAGTGTTCAACTACTAATGCATTCAAGTGCTTCTCCCCCCTGAGAAACACAGTGCAGGGATTATTAAACACATCCTCATATCTCAGAGGCCTTCATCTTTCCTACCACTTAGATCTAGCACAAAAATGTTCAAATATTGCCTTACATAATGTATTGCCTTACATAATGTATGGAAGTATGAACTAATGGTCTATAGCTGTTTTTTCTCCAATCTAGTCTAGATTGAGGATGATGTATTTTTATATGCTGTGTAGCCAATTGTCTATTCCTTTGCTACATTCTGTTAAATGGAAATAATCTAGATGAAGTTGCAGATCCTTACACACTGTTTAAATTGCCAACAATGGTGGAGATCCATCAGGCACCCACCAGCCACAAACACAGCAGGGTTTTACCACAAATTCAGTCACCTATAGACTTATGCCCTAATAGACTACTTCTTCAAAGACCTCACTCAAATTTGGGCAAGGTATTCCAAATGGCTGTATTCAATAGTCTGGAGGGTATTGAACCTCTTATAACATCAGAATGGGGTAATGCTACCCTCTGGTTGGGGAAACATCAGCTTTATAAGTTATTTAAAAGATTTTTCAATAATAATACTCCAAGAAACCAGGGATTTTTATGGTGTTAACCTATTAGGCTATCATTCATACAACTTAGATGCATCCAGATCTAAACTATTTGGCCGTCCATCAGGGACTTTCCTATACTTTCTATATTAGTATAGGAAAGTGTAATTTCAAAACCATTAAAGAGTTGTCCCACTTTTGCCCAAGCTGTTTTTTTTTTATTATAGGGGAAACTTCATTAATAGCAGTAAATATTTACATCCCTCCAGGTTTTAATCATGCCTCCCAATTACTAAATTGGAGTAATCTCATGAAATATATTGAAAAATTAGAAAGCAATTATTAGGCTTGGAGATTTGGATGAAACAAATACCAGATTTGCCCCGAATCTGGGTGAATTTCGCGCATATTCGGACAAAAATTGGCCGAATGTGTCCTGTCTGAATATGAACGAATCCGAATGCAAGGTATTTGAGCTTTTGAGGGGTATTTTTTGGCCTGCAAGGGGTGCATTTTTAAAAGCTGGCAGCACCAAAATTTCAGGGTATCATTCACATACTGTCCTGATGATACCACCCAAGTTTAGTGAAGTTTGCTTCAGGGGGGCAAAGTTATAGACCCCCAAAGGGGGTGCCCTGTCCCCCATTGTTTCCAATAGGAGCTTACAGAAGGTGGGGCTACTCTTTTGAAAGTTCATAACTTTGGACCCCCTGAACCAAACTTCACCAAACGTGGTGGGTAGCATTAGGACAGTAAGCCGATGAGACCCTGAAATTTTTGGTGTCAATAGCTCCAGTGCTGATGTAGGTTAATGACCAAAGCCCTAGACTAAGCACAAATCATGTACCATTATTACTCTATGTGGATGATACTGTGCTGTTATCCCATACTCAAATTGGCTTAACCCGATTGCTGAATCAATTTGTTTATATTGTGAGTTTAACAAATTAAAGGTGAATTATAGCAAATCCAAAATACTTGTTTTTGGGGCCAACACAAAACAAAACACACTTGGAAAATCAGAGGACACAAAATAGAACAGGTAAATCACTTCAAATATTTGGGGTTATGGTTTAGTCACAATCTTTCTTGGACAACCCAATGGGAATTTTCCTCTGCTGCGACTTACACTAATGTTAGTGTCTTAATGCATTTTTAGTATTCCAAGGTGTAATGTATTGTATTGATTGTGAGGTACTGTATTGTTTTAAGAGTCTGCAGCTGTTGCACTGGAATTGGTAATCAGTAGGTGTGTTATATTGAGCACAGCTGCAGAGTGATTTTAGGCTATGTGTGAGTAGCAGCTTTGAAATAAAGCACCATGTTTTGTTCCTCCGACTCCTGATTCTTTGAGACATAACATCTATTAGCGATGAGGATAAACTTATAGGACGAAGTCTAGCAAGTTTCTTGTGAAGCAAGGACTGTGAGTAAATTCATGGCTTTTCAAGGGCAGCTGGAACAGTTTAATTTGGAAGAGAGAGAGAGAGAGGTTTCCTTTGAAGTGGCAGAGTTATGGAGGCCCGATTGGAATTTTATCTTCTGGCAAATGGCATAACAGACCCAGAAAGCGAAAAAACAGCCGTGTCTTTGAGCCTCTGTGGTGAAGGGGTGTTTGACCTAGCCTCAGCTTTTATTGATAGCGCCAAGAGACTTATCAGCAACACCGCTTGTAGAGATGCTTGATCTGACATTAAGGAACCATTTCATTCCCCAACTTGAGTCAGAAATATAGCTAGACGGAGTGTTTTTTTGTATAAACGATGATCAGGAGGGGACTGAAAGCACTTTGCAGATTATGTTGCAGTCTTATGGCAGTTGGCACAACAATGTAATTTCTCTCCAATTTGGAAGAAATGTTGGGGATGTCGTCTGGTCTGTGGCCTGAGAGAGGCACCATTGCAAAAGTTGCTGCTGGCAAAGACAGACAATTTGACTTCTTTCAAACGGCATACCAAGAAGCCTTGAATTTTGAACTTGCTGCAGCCTCTACTTTCGGAGGTGCGACATAGCCAGGAGCCCACAGAGATTGCAAACAGCTGGCAGTGGGACTGTATGGACCCGAGGTAATGGTGAAATTCAGAGACTGCAGCATGGTGCAATGAAGATGGGAAAGATCTCACCACAACAGAGGGGAGGATGCCGCTAACAGAGAAATGTGTATGAGTTGTGGTTGGCCCCATGAGAGAGGAGGGGGTAAAGTTAAAGAGGCGCAATGTTTCTGTTGTAAAGGTTGGGGGCATATTGGGAGGAGAGTGTGCAGAGAAAAAAAAAAGGCATCAGGGGACCAAGAAGACATGTTCCCGGCTCATCTGCTACACACTCTGTGGATGCACCTTGCTGTCCCCATGTAGCTGGCTTGACTGTCCAACCCCACATGAGCAGTGGTAGCCAGTGAATTGTTTCTACATAGCTGATGTGATTACCCACGATGCAACCCAGAGATCCAGCCGTAAGTTGTGCGGTGACTGTGAAGATCCAGGATGTCCCTTGTGTGATGGAAGTGGATTCTGGAGTCCAGCATTCTTCCATGCGTTTCATGGGACACTTATAAAACATTTTGGCCCAGGGATGATTTGGACATTCAATCTTGCTGGACTTACCACTTCACGGATTATCAAGGACATAGAGTACCTGTGGTTGGCATGTGTACCGTCCATGTGAAATATCATATGTTTGATGGATGTCTGGAAATTGTTAATAGTGGAAGGAAGGCGAGACGAACCTATTGGGGTTGGACCGGTTTGGGAGGTTGGGGAATTGTAATTACTGGAATTCATGAGGAGTTAGGGCAAGTTGACATGGGAGGTGCTGAAGTGGGAGGGAATTTAAGAGTGTGTTTGCTGAGGACTGGGGGGGGGCAGTATAAGGGTCCACCTATATCATTGACCATCTTTGATCCTTTAGTACCCTACACGTCTAAAAAATCAATGGAAGCGTATTCCATTTGCTTTAAACTCTAAAGAGTGGATGCAAGAACTAGATCGGGTTATTGGAACAGGGAATATTGGAGCCAGTGGTAAATGCAAAATGGGAAACTCCAATTTAGCTGACCTGAAGGCCAATGGGGATGTGCGCATTTTATTGCTGGATTATAAGTGCACAATTAACAAGGCATTGCAGAAACATCCGTACTCCAGTGCCAGTTGTCAGTCAGTTTGTTAGCAACATTGGCAGGGGGAAAGGTTTTTGCAAATTACTTAGATCTTAGCGCAGGCATACCAACAGCTGGAAGTGGATGATGCCACTGCAGAAGCCCAGACGATGAAGCTGTTGACTCACCAGGGGGGGCATTCAGAGTAAAGCGGCTGCAATTTGGAGTGAGCGTAGCTCCTGGGATATTCCAGAGCTTGATGGAATAAATAATAAGAATCTTGTTGGGTGTCATACCATATTTTGATGATAATGTCTTGATAGTGGGTGCAACTGAGGAAGGAACTGACGACACGGAGTAACGGAAAAGTACTGCGAGTGCTTCTCAGATGTAGGGTTGCGCTGTTAAGCGCATGAAATCGCAATGCTGCAGGTTCGGAGTAGGCGCCAAGTAGAGTTTTTGGGATACATGGTAGATGCAAGGAGAATCCACCCGACATCAGCAAAGGTGAGGGAGCCATCCAGGATGCCCCAGCACCACAGTCAAAGCAAGAGTTACAGGCATTTTTGGGATTGCTAAATTTTTACCATTGCATTCTTAAAGCATAAGGCCACAATGGAGTGAACCACTGCACCGTTATTAGATAAACCCGGGCAGTGTGGCAGTGGACAAGTCAGCATGAGAAGGCATTCCGAGGATGTCAAACGATTGTTGTCATCGGAGAAAGTGTATTGGTTCGATTTTGATGAGAGGAAGCCATTAATTTTGACGTGCGATGCCTCGTATGGAGTTGGAGCAGTGTTGAGCCATCAATTGGAGGATATCGCGGGAAGCTCCAATTGGCGTATTATTCTTAGGACGTTATCTACAACGGAGCCGAAATTACGATGCAAATTGATAAGAGGCATTAGCAATAGTGGCTGGGGTTAAGAAGTTTCATGACACGTGTAACATGGGCGACCATTTATAGTTATTGTTACAGACCATAAAGCCGCTGTTGGGATTATTTTCCTCAGAGCGCCAGACACCACAGATATTGTCCCCTAGAATGCTGGCGGTGGGCAATGTGTTCCTCGAATGATACATATGATTATGTCTTGCAGCACCAGTCGGGAAAGAAAATTGGTCATGTAGATGCGCGCTGGAGTGCAGGCTTGCCAGTACACAAAGGGGAGGAGGGAAGATCATTCCCCACTTTTTTTTGAGGTTTTGATGTTGGAATCGTTATCAGAGCCTCCAGTGCACAGCAGCAGAAATAGCAGAAAAGGTCAGCTGGGGACCCAGTGCTTGCCCTCGAAGTTTTGAATTGGGCATGGAAGGGTGGCTGGCCATTGGGTAAGTTAGGAGGAAAAATTCAGACCATTTGGAATGAGAGGCAGCACGAGATATCAGTCCACAAGGGGTGCTTACTGTGGGGAAATAGAGTAGTGATCCCAGCAGCTTTAAGGATTATGGTGCTGGAGGCCTTACATGTAGGGCACCCCGGAATAGTGGAGAATGAAGGCATTGGCCCGTAGTTATGTAGTGTGGTGGCCAAAAGATGGATAGCAGTGAAATAGAAGAATGGGTGGCCAGGTGCAGGGAGTGTCAGATAACGCTGACCTGCTCCCACCTCAGGCCCCTACCTATCAATGGGAGTCCACAAAAAAGACCGTGGTCAAGGGTACATATTATTGATTTTGCAGAACCTTTCCAAGGCCAGGTGTTTCTCATCGTAGTGGACTCATATTCCAAATGGCTAGAAAGTAAGGTGCCACAGTAATGTCAAGCTGACATCACAAACAGTAATTAGGGCACTGCGTAAGTTATTTGCAACCCATGGCCTCCCCGGATCTGGTGGTATCGGATAATGGGACAGCCGTTTGTATCCAAAAGGAGTTTAGAGTATTCCTGTGCCAATGGTGTTATTCCTCGCCCAGGTTACCTCGGCCCCTTTTCATCCGGACTACGAATGGGCGAGGCAGAAAGTGATGGTGCGTGACAACGAAGCGATGCATTGCAGCGAATAGTGAGGGGGATTGGCACCGTCCGGGTTGGCAAATTTTTGTTAACACAGCACATAACACCGTGCACAGCCACCGGGAGGAGTCCTGCGGAGTTGCTAATGAATCGGAAACTTACAACGTTGCTGGACCGAATGCATCCCGATTCAGTTGATGATCGTCCACGGAAAGAAGATCAGGTGTTGAAAGCACCTCGGACATTTGATAGGGATGATACGGTGTATGTCCGAAATTATGGAGCAGGTCCATGTTGGAGTCCCAGCAGTTGTAGAGGCAGCCGACAGGGCCCTTGTCTTATAGGGTGGAAACTGAAGAGGGGCGGCAGTGATCCGGCAGAACATGTTGACCAAGTAAGGAAGAGAGTGCCAGGTCCAACAGTAGATCAGGAACCCCAGGTCCTCGAATCTAGGGCGTTAAGGGGGCAGATGGAGCTGCAGGATAAGGAAACAGCAAAGGGTCCAATTGTTTTGCAGAACCAGGAACAAACACAGACTCAGGAGCCAGAGCGGGAGCTGAGACGATCTCGAAAAGAGAATCCCACCAGATTATTACAGGAGTTAGGGGGAAGGGGTGTAATGTATTGTATTGATTGTGAGGTACTGTATTGTTTTAAGAGTCTGCAGCTGTTGCACTGGAATTGGTAATCAGTAGGTGTGTTATATTGAGCACAGCTGCAGAGTGATTTTAGGCTATGTGTGAGTAGCAGCTTTGAAATAAAGCACCATGTTTTGTTCCTCCGACTCCTGATTCTTTGAGACATAACACAAGGTCTATCAGTGTATCCCTGCAGTTTTGAAAGTATACAGTGCTAGGGTTGAAGCACAGTTGTACAGAGTTCCCATCTGGATCAAAGCGATAAACTGTTAATTAAGGGTGAATCATTCAAAATTCCTACATAAAATTATGGAGGTTTATAATTGTGACATTTATGTGACACTATGCCTGGAAACAGGTGAATGGGTGCTAGAGACAATAGCGTGGCTTAGAACAACCAGATTCTTTTTCTGCATATGTTTTCAATCAGAGTGTTCATCCCTAGTCCACCTGATGCTAACAGAGTCTCATCGTTCCAGTTGGTTGGCTGCTGTTCTTGCTAAAATAGAAGAATTGGGATTTTCTATAGATTCTCTAACCATGTTATAGCATTTGGAAATATATAAATGCTTAAAAAAGAGAATTTTAACACTACAATTCCAAAAGTTACTCATTGCAGCAAATAAAATTTGCTTCCCCCTGAATTTAATGATCCCCAATGAACAAGGGTGTCTAGCTTCATATCTAAACATCTTAATGGATCCACAACAAAGAAGGGCCTATGCTAGAGTGAGATTCAATGTAGTACCTTCTGCCATGTTTTCTGGCAGATTCAAAGGTGTTCCTCATGATAAAAGACTATGCCCCTGTAATCTAGCCCAAGATGAAATGATATTACATATCTTACTTTATTGCTCAAGATTTTGTGAAGTAAGGATTAAATATTTATCTTCTTGGTTATTAAATTACCAAGATTTGATGGATATGCAAAAAATTTCCTTTCCAGCTGAATAGCAATAACTTCAGTTGTTGTGAAGCAGTAGCTAATTTCTTTTTAGAAGTGATAAAGGTTAATCAATGACTAACATTATATTTGTTGCTATTATTGGTATAAGTTCTCACTCCTGTTATTTTATTGTATTTTTCTGTTATTTTTTGATGTCTGATATAGTATAGAACAGTATGAAACTTCTGTTTTTTTTCTAATGCCAATAAAGGCTTACTGACTGACTAAAATAGTCAAAAAAGGATTATAAGATATAAAGATGAGTGGATGATAGCTGTATCATAGGTGGCAAAGTCACCTGGTTTGTTCAGAAGGGATTTATGTGTGTGAGAGAATTTAATGTGAGTGACGGGAAGCAGAATTGAATGAGTGAAGAAGAGTGAAACGCTGTGAGAGAAAACATATGTTTTATCTGGAAGTTATTAGCCTAAATGGTAAATGAGGAAATTAAGCTTTTGTAGAAGTTACTAGTCTAAATGGCAAGTGAGGAAAATAAATATTTGTAGATAGGTCTATTTAAAGAACTTTAGAATAAAAATAAGAACTGTATCGATCTGAAACTATTGCACACATATGAACCATACTGGAACTAACTGTTGTGGATGACCATGGTCTGGTGGTTTTAGCTGTTAACGTTTCATCTGCATGTATGGCTGGCATCTTTAGAGGCATGTCACGGTAAAAAGTGGTGTGTTCTGCTTAGTTGGGTATCTGCTTTGTGGGTGAAGGCATATATCATGTGTCCAGGAACAGTTCATTTGCAGTGTCATTTGTATGTGTCCTCATGGTTTGAATGTGTGTGACTCATCTCAGAAACTGGTTCGGAGGTAGTGGGGGAAGGGACTGTCGTATCCAGTGGATTGTTGAGCAGTATTTGAAAAGTCCCCTGGTTTTTCATATTGATTTTTTAAAAAAAATACTGGTTGGCACGTTTTGTTGATTTTCAGACTCTCTTTTTGTTGAAATTGTTCCTATGTTGGTAGATTTCAATGGCTTCCCTGTGTAGTCTGAAATAGTGGCTGTCAGATTTGTCAAGAATTTCGGGGTCATTAAATAAGATGGTATGTCTGGCTTTGGTTGGAGCATGTTTAGTTACTGGTGATTTCCCTGATTAGTTTAGACTGCAGTGCCTTTCATTTTCTTTAATTCTTATCAGAATGTTGTGTGTTGTAGTTCCTTCGTACACTTGTCCATAGTTACATGTTATGTAATAGACTCATGCAGAAGCAAGGGGATCTCATATTTTGCTGATGGTGGCATTTGTTGTATTTTTCTGTTGGGTCTGAAGACTGTTTGAAAGATATGTTTTTTCATCATTTTTTCTATATGGTTGGTGAATCCCTTAATGTACAGTAGAAATACCTTCCCTATGTGTACGTTTGGGTTGTTTTTTCTCAGTTGTGCATTTTTCTTTCTCTTGGTTATATAACTCTTCTGATTTCCATTACGGAGTAGACACTTGCTGACTCCAATCTAGGTGAATCAGTTCTTCAGTCAGAAAGTAAAGTTCACAAGTGTGCTTCGCACAGTCTATCAGAACTTTAATTATGCCCCTTTTTTGTTGTGGTTGGTGAATAGATTTTTTGTGTAGATATCAGTCTATGTGTCATTTATAGAATCTGTGGCCCAATTGTTGGTTTGTTTTGTGGATGACCATGACATCCAGCAATGGCATTTTCCCTATTTTTCCAAAGTAAATGTAATAGTAGAGTGGATGTTGTTATTGTGGTCCAGAAATGTCATCAACCTCTCCTCACCATGGCTTGAAATTGTAAAAGTATCATCCACAAATCATAGCCATACTGTCAGTTTTTGGGCTGCCAATTCCAAGACTTGTTTTCCAAAATGTCCCATGTATGAATTAGCTATAACAGGGCTGAAGGGGCTTCCTATGGCTATCCCATCCATGTGTTCGTAGACATTGTTGCCCAATAAGCCATAATTAGTTGTCAGGCAATGTTAAAATAGAGCTGTATTATCATTTGGGAAGATCTGGTTGATGAGTGCAAGAGTGTCCTTTATCGGGACCTTTTTGAATAGGGTGACCACATCAAAACTTAACAGGCTGTTATTGGGACTGAATTTGAGGGTACTGTTTTGTTGATGAAATGAGCTGAGTCCATAACATGGGATGTTGTGAGTCTGATGTGCTTTTGTAAGTGGGTAGTCAAGAGTTTTGCTAATTCATTTGTAGGGGATCCAATAATACTCCCAATGGTTCTGAGTGGGATGGAATTCTTGTAAATTATAGGGAATCAGTGTAGTTGGGGTGGAATGGTTTCTGTCTTCTGAGTTTTGCATCTACTCTTCATAGCAGAATCATGCAACAATGCTGTCTTATGATTTTGGAAGTAATTGTTGAGTAATTGTTGAGACATGTTACAGTTACAAAAAAAGCACATCACACACACACACACACACACACACACCGCATTCTTGATTTTGCAGCTAGGTATCCTGAAAAAAAGAAGAGTACGCAGATCTGTCAACTCCCAGGTGCCTTACATGACAATTTAGTCTTTTTACTCCACACTGGTAACAAGCATTTTACTGAATAATCAGGAGGATGAACTAAGGGATGTTAATTTGTATGTACTGATCCATTGCCTATTCACTAACCATCATCTACTTATGTGCTGAAAACTCTAGGCTCTAATCTTAATCTCGTAAACCTATGAGACACATGGTTGACCTACTAAAAGCACTATTCCCCCACTAATTCAATAATTCATCAAGTTTTTCCCCAAACAAGCTTTACGGTAGATTTCAAAAGGGACACATCTGCTGCATCACTGAGTGAACAGGTCTGGGCCCAGACCAAATCTCCTGTCATACTTCCTATTTCTCCTGTCCTATTTCCTCTAGCATCAAACTACAGCAAACTCCCAGCAAAAATTGCTTCCAGCTCTGTTGTTTGTAAAGGCAAATGTACACTCCTATTCAAGCACTGGGTCAATGCTGACCCATGGAGTAACATCATATTACAGCATTTACTAGGGAATATTTATTTTTATTTGATGTGGTTTGCCATTGCCTTCCCTAGTCATCAACAAGCTGGGTACTGCTGTTTATAGCCTCTACTGAATCTAAGAACACCACACACAAGGGCATTTAATGTATCCCCAATTCACCTATTTTATCCTTCTGTAAGGTTGCCAGCTAATAGCTGACCACTGGTGGGAGATGGGTAGGGGAGGATTTGAGGGGGTATCAGCATCACATGAGACATGATGTCACTTCTGGGGAATATCATGTTGCTGTAGAAATCACTAGAAACTTTATGATAAAAGCACAGAGTTTCCAGCAATTCCTGTAGTGACATGATATTACTGCTAGGTTTTCCCTAGAAGTCATGTCATGTCTGTTGGCCTAGTGCACAGCGGAAGGACTAGGTGCCAACTCACCCTAGAACAGGAGGTAACTGCTTGCAGTATAAGAAAAAGAAACACTCAGACAGTAGATTTGACCACCTTGCAATTTTCAATATCCTGACACCCCTTCTCATATCTGGTTGGAATGTTGCCTCATTACATAATATTTACAAACAAAATAATTACAAACAAAAGTCATTCACATTATTTACACTCATTACATAGTTAGTACATAGTCAGTACACAGAGTTACTTTCTTATTTCACTCACTTTGTACAGAGTCCTTGCTAAATTGTACATCTATAAACCCAAACCAAACACCAAGCTTTGTATTGAAAATGCTGTAAGATGTCGCATGTCATACATTATCCAAAGTACTGCCAGTCTCAATCATATCGCTTCCGGGAAGCCATTTTAAATTCACAGCCAAAAAGGACGTTTAGTACTGCCCTGCCCTTCGCTCTGCCAGCTATACATGTCTGTGAGTTCTCGCAACTGTTATAGGTTGTTCACATTTCTCACCCAGGTCTTTTAGCAACTGCATAACCCATTGTGAAATTATTGCATGCCCTTGCATTAAGAGTCGATACCTTGCCTCAGTAGCCAGCGGCGAACCGTTGTTTGTTTCCTAGATCTCCAACAAATCGGATACGCTATATTGCATATATAATAAATTCATCACTGACTTTGCTACATCCTGAGTCCTCTGCAAATGAGCTTTCGTCCTGATACACCACTAAGTCCTTGTTGTTTTGGTTAGAAAAAAGTGTAAAACCATAGTTAGCAGTTCCTCTGGCACCAATTACTCTTTTTTTTTTAGCCCCTCTGCCAGTCTTTCTCAGTAGGTTTTGGCAACTGTTCTACTTAATAAACCTACAGCAAAAGCAGCAAGCCCTGGCCTCGTCCCTAGTTAGCAATGTGCAGCAGGCTACCAATTATGAACGATAAGTAGGTCTTGGCTCTTTCAACAAGTCTTTGCTGTTATTCTTGCTTTACAAAATCAGTTTGATCGTGGGTTTGTGCCACTTTGGCATCTTGATTCAGCTTTTTAAAGTGACACCTTCTATCTTTAGTTTAGTGTCAGAAACACATCCCCTTCTTTCAGATTTCCTACTGACTTGAATAATTCCAGGTATTGCTTTAGATACCCCAAGTCTTTCAGCTGGTAAAGTGTTTACTCAACTCAGTGTAAAGTTGTTTGATTTGGTTGTCTTTTAAAACCACAGCCAGAGATCATCAACATAAATCATCAAATGATACATTCATCACCAGTACCTCTTGGTATATATACAGGCATCGCCATGAATTTTGGTCAAATTTCTATTCACATAATGCTTTGTGTATGCACCTGTTCCAACATCTGGCTGACTGGGAGCTTCAGCCTCAGACAAAGCTTTGTTGAGCTTATAACTTTATCAACTTGTTCATGCCTATAACCTGGTGCTTGCTTCATGTATATGGTCTCTGTAACGTACTTAAATGTTTTCGTTTCAAATCAAAAGTCATTTTAAAGTCTCTTTGTTCAGCTTAGGAGCAATCACTAATCTCATGGACTTTGCCTTTTGCAGTAAGTACAAGTTCGATCATAACTGTCAAACTTTGTTTGAGAGAAGCCTTGTGCTTAATTAATCTTGCTTTATATTTGCAGTCCCATCGGGCATAGGTTTACGCCTTCGTATACCCATCTTGCACCTATGATCGGCTTTATCAGTAGGTTTATCAACAATGTTAAACACTTTTAAGTTCACCAAGGATTCAAACTCATTGTCCATGTAGCTCGAGATTCCCATTTTTTTCCGTTCCTGTGGGTGGACATTTCAACATATCATGGAAAACCTTGTGGTTCTGTCCTCTAATTGGCACTCTCTACTTCTTGTACCATAAACCTTTTTGCAATGCCCTTTATTTGCTCCTTTCTGGATTCATGGTATAGCTATTTCTCCAGTTTGCTCAGCCCTCCCTCTCTCCCTGGCTTCCTTCCCTGATCACTACCACTGTTCTGTTGTTGCCAGGCCTCGGAGCAGATGTGTGACCTCGGAAACAGGAGTGGGGGTTGTGTCAGTCACTAGGGTACTGTGTCATGGCTTACTGGGTGCGGTAAGAACACTTCAGAGTTTTGTGCACATGTTCCCAAACCTGTATGCTTTTCAAAGCTGGAAGACCATGTGAGATAGAAAGCAATTCCTTCCATGACCAATGAAAAATCTATATAGCCTTTGGTATTCTTATGATATCCTACAAAAACTAGAAGTCTCTGCCATTTCTTTGTCCTTTTTTTCCTCGCTGCTGTCTGGGAATGAGGACGCTAGCAAACTCCAAACATTCTAAGGTGTTTCAGGAAGGCCTTTTGCCAGCATTCTGGAAAGTGGTGTTTCATTGATACTCTTTGAACCTCCACAACCTGTTTATTACATGTGTGGCAGCCAAGACAGCCTCTCCCCACAAATGGAATGGAACCCTGGCATCATTTATCATAATCCCGCATTGTTTTGTATTAATGCTCAGTCTCCTCTCTCATAGCCACGTATTTTCAGCCGGGCTGAACGGATTTGTTCTCCTGTGGCTAATACCTTCAGCCGCCATAATGAATGTTCCCCAGGAACTCACTTCCCATTTTGTCAGAGGATTGCAGGCAAGCTTTCACCTTGTGAGGGAACCTCCGTCTTCAATCATTGAGACTCCATTCCTAAACCTTTGTAAAGGCTTCATCCTTAGATTTCAACAGCAAGTGGTAAGAACGCCAGTAATCATCAATCAGCAGAAATATATATCGTGCACCCTTCGCTTGATTGGAAAGGACCAGCTAAGTCTGCATGGACTAGTTCAATGGTCTTTCCATTTGTCTGGTAGCTCTTTTGGGGATTGGATAGGATTTCACCTTAACTCCCACTACAGACTGAACAGTCTGAAATGCTTCGCGGGCGCTTTACACTTCAAACTCCATACTTTTGCCAACTGCTTGATAGTGGCAAACTTGCATGTCCTAGGACTCTCAGGAGATAGTGCACACAATCAGCATACAGCTATTTAGCACTTCCTTGAAACATTCATTACATTTCATTTTTTTGCCCCTTTATCATCAACATATAATATTATGATTTCTCGTCGCAGAGTGTACTCTTTTGCACACTCCTATGTCATTCTGCCATACTGTACAACCCTGTCTATCAAATATAGTTTTGTACCCTTGTTCAGCTAAATTTGGGACGCCAACAAACAAAAATCCAGTCCAGGAACACACAACACATTTTGCAACTTTACCAGGGTATGGTATATGTAGGCAGTTCCTTGCAGCTGCAACAGCAGCTGGTGATCCATCGCTGGCCATGTCGCCATTAATTCTGCCTTGACTCCTCAGTCAATAGGTGATGAGCATTACGACATGCTCTTGAGCAGGCAGAGTCCAAGAGCCAGATGGGGTTGGTTTCTCTGGACATCGTCTCAGCAATGCCAAGTAGTTCTTCTTTCCTTTCCCCTTGTCCCTTTAGCTGGCCCCTTCTTCTCTCCCCCCCCCCTCTGTGGGCATTCTCGGAGAAGATGATTAGTAGAGCCACAACGGAAACAAACGCCTAACTGCATAAGTATCTTGACAGTTCAGGAAAGTTGGGTTTCACTTTGCCTCTTGAAACATCAGCAGGTTTCTCTCTCTGCCTGTGGCTTCAAGGCAAACTCTCTTTTGTTTCTGAGCTCCAGAAGTCGCAGTCACATAGTCTAGAGTCAAATCATCTTCCTTATGCTCTTGCATACTATAGACAAAATTGTCCCAGCTAAGTCTAGGGAAGATAGTACAATATAGGCCCTATGCTGTTCAGTGAAAGTCATGCTCTGTCTTCCAGCTCGACGAATAGTGCACGAGCCAAGTTGGGACATGGCTGGGCTACATTTTCACCTCCTTTCAGTTTAAATTGTGAAAACGCCTTGGTCAAGACGCTATACAATTTTACTCTTGGAACCAGCAGTTCATGCCTGGTACAGGTCCTTCAACAACACCTCTCCAGCAGTCAGAAGCCTTCTCAGCAGCCCGTGATAGATGAGCTGGGAGTTTTCCACAGCCAACATTATGGACGCCTTGGCTCTGCATCCCGCCTCTGCTCTGCTGGGCAGTTCCGGGTTCGTGGGGTCTGACTACAGCCCATAAATCTTCACGCCGTATGAGCAATCTCTGCATTTTCACACTCCATGCTGAGGAGTTCCCTGCAGTCACCCGCTCAAAAGGCGAACTGCACATGGTGGATGTCATCGTGTCACACTGCCTCCTCGACACTCTCTAGCTTCAGTGGTTAGGATACTGGGCCCATAACCAAATTGTTGGCCTAGTGCACATGGAAGGACTAGGTGCCAACTCACCCCTTGCTAGAACAGGAGGTAACTGCTTGCAGTATAAGAAAAGAAACACTCAGACAGTAGATTTAATTCCATCAGGAATACTTTATCTCTTGTTGCTCAAAAGGAACAAAATAACAATGTTTTACTCATCTAACTATCCACTCTCTACTCTAACAACAATCTGAGCCCGAACCTTAAGGTGAAGGAGAGGTACTTCGAATTGGGTATGCAGTCTTCTTATATAGTTTTGTCCAGCAAATCATTAGCTAGATGATCTGAATCGGTCCCTGGCCTGTGACCTTTTCACTTCTGCTGACTGTTACATGCCAATCACTGCAGACCCAGACAGAGAGGCTCCGACCTTTTTACAATTCTGCTGACTGTTACATGCCAATCACTGCAGACCCAGACAGAGAGGCTCCGACCTTTACAATTCTGCTGACTGTTACATTCCAGTCATTCTAGACCAGCATATGACCACCTTGCAATTTTCAATATCCTGACAATGTCATGTGTGATGCTGCTGATTTTTTTAAAAAAGTGATATCATGCTGTTGGAGGGACATTGCCCCTCTAGGTACCCACCAAATCTCCTGCTAGATACCATTTTCTGTCCAGCAACCCTGGACATGAGCTAAATTGGGAAAGCTTTAAATAGTCTACTCTAACAAGCCAATTCACTGGCTGCACCTCTAAGCAGACAGCATTTCTCCCCCACCCCTAGTATCTGTTTCCCACCATTCTGTAAGTGGAATGGAACCAAAACCACCCTTCCCACTGTTTGGTCAGGAACATATTTATTTGTACCCAGTACAATTGGTAGCATTTTGTTCATTCACAATTCCACATGGCTCAGTGGGAAGTATATTTCCTTCCCACAACTGACTTAGCCGTGTGCACTGCCAATGATTTATCTAAACTGTGAGCAAACTAGTCAGTTATTTACTAATAGGTTCCGTTTTCTTTTTTAGGTTTTACTGTTCAGTGTTTTAGTTTGCATTGTTGATGTTATTTTCACTCATGCATGTTTTTGTATAGTCATATGGCAATCATTGTCCATTCTTCCATCAGTTAATTATTGGATCTAACCAACCATTATATTGGGGGAGAATTGATTTCACCTACTGCACAGGATCAAGAGCAGCTGTGAGAAAGAAGAAAATGAGACTATTACTACAGTTGTGGTTCAGCATGTGGTTCAAGTTGGATGGCAGTGAGGTGAAGAGATCTGAGGTTCATCTCACAAGTGATCATGACTGTTGAGATTTTTACTTTTTTAGTTCACATACTACTTTTGAAATATTTTGCCATATTTTAGAACTTATTTGCCATATTTTAGAACTGGTAAATCAAATGAATGCCATGAGCAGCATTACTTTCCTAATGTCTTGAACTACAGAACTGGAAAGCTCCCAAAATAGCTTCAAAATAGACACACTTCTTTTTGCTGCCCTTGAAAGACATTCAGTTGTCCATGAGTTGCTGTTGCAGCTGTCACAGTCAATAGCCACTACAAGCATCCAGGAGTGTCTAACCACGTGAAGAGTTTCCTATGAACCTTGTGAACTGCGCATATATTTTATGCAGGGCCAGTGTCACCATACTCCAGGGCCAAGGGTCACTGCTGCTATCTGTATGTCTCCCCTGCTTCCCACCCTTGCTTGCAAGCTTTCCTGTCACTTATCCTCTAAGTCACATGTACCCTCAGCACCATCAGAGAAAACCTCTGAAGATGGTGCTCTCAAGGGCACTGCTTCTAGCTTAACTCTGTCCCCAACTTTGTCAGAGGAAGGTTGTACAGGGGGTGGAAAGTTTTGCAAATAAGCGAAGGAAGGCAGTGAAGGGAAATGTGTTGTCGGGTGAGAAAGGGATCCAATGGTCGAGAGGAGGTCCTCCAGGCATTATCTTCCCAGAGGCTCCCCAAAACCTGGGACCAGACTTGCTTTTACTTGTAGGAGCAGCTTTATTGCAAGTCTAGAGGACATTTTTGCTGGGGACAGGGTTATCTGGGAAAATAACCCAAAGAGGTTCTGCTACGTTGCACTTAAAGAGGATTTGTGAGCAGTTTAAAAGCTCTTTTAAAATATGCATTTATCCTTAACTAGCTTCACAGGAGATGGATTTTATTATGTACATAGCCAAGCTTCATCAGCCTTCAAGGAAAAAACCCAATGAGTATATAAACCAGATGTATTTTAATTGTTTTTGTTGTATGCACTGCCAACATATTGATATGTAAGCCACTTCAGGCTTTTGTAGGGAAGGTAGCGTAGAACTGTACTAAAGAAATAAATGGCATTCACCATTGTTTGAAGACCTTATTCTTTGGTTTTATTCACTATTGTTAGGGGTGGAGAGCCCCACAACTTGAACTAATGAGATTTGGAGCATTTTAATTTCTGTTTGCATCATTTTGCATTGTGAACGATAACAAATCTCAAGCTATTATACAACCAGAACTCATACAGATGGATTAGATGTAATTTAAAATACAATAAAAATATCATACAATTCAGTTCAAAATTGAAACAATAAAACCATCAAACTCATTAGCAAAGCTGGAATAATGAACCAGTGCCAAGAATTCAGAGTTGCGGTCCATAAAATGTTCTGCAACAACAGGATTACAATTGAAATTAAAGAGCCAAACTGGATGTTAAAAATAACAGGAGTTGGGAGACAGGTGCCCAACCTGACTTGCTGTCCCATGTAATCCCTTGTATAAAGTAAATTTGTGGGCATGTAAAGTGCCATCAAGTCACAACTGACTTCTGGCAACCTGAGCAAGGGGTTTTCAAGGCAAGTGAGAAGCAGAGGTCAGTTGCCAGTGTCTTCCTCTCTAGAGCCTTCCTCTGGCAGTCTTCCTTCCAATTGCTGATCCTACTTAGCTGCCAAGATCTGACAAGATCAGGCTGTACCATGCCATCTTTCTTCTCATGAAGTGGATTGACTCACCTAAAAAGTGTTTTGTTGAGTTTCAGAGCTTTTCAAGAAGAAAGGAGGGTCTTCTCGTTTCTGTACTACGCCATTTTCAACAGCAGAAATGTCTGTGAGAGGGAGCTGTTTGTTCCTTTCTCTAACTTCATGTCCCCTTTCTATGGCAAAAAGCCCCCTCCACAGTCATGTTCACTGGCAAAAATAATTGGCATGATAGGAAATCTGGAAGACCTTTTTCACCCCATCGCCCAGCTCAGGAGTTTAATGGAGCAATATAGCAATTTTTTGCTTAATAAACCCACTTTAAGCTAATCCTTACTGGCCCAATCATGGTGGAGGGGGCCATGGGAGCAGTGTGGGGCCAAACCAATACATTTGTCTACCCCACTAAAGTAAGAGCACTTATGCTCGTAGGGACAGCAAATACAACAGTGGGTGGGCACCACAAAGCTGTGTGGAGCCCAAACTCGGACTCACCTGCCACTTGACGACTGTGTCAGTGTCCAGTAGCACACCTGCACAGTAGGGGGAAGGGTAGGGGCATTCCTGCAGTGGAGCTAACATTGGTTTTCTGACCAATGTTATCAGGCTTTTAGCCCAGGTATGCCCCAGTGCAGCCCTCTGATGCACACCACAGAAACACATGGCATAAGTCATTTGTTCCAGTGGAGTTTTTCCAGGTGCAGAGGGGTTTTTCTCTCCAATGCTTGCAGTGCCATCTGGAGTTACATTAGAGGTAGCACAGTGCCACCCTCTCCTGTGCCATCCCCTGTTGCCACATAGTTTGCCATCTGGGTTGGGCTGCCTGTGTGACAGTGTGTTGAACGGGGCACATTTGGCCCTACTCGTATCACTTGTAACTTTTAGATTTGCTCTCATTATACCCCTCCCAGGAGCAGAAGTTTTTTCTTATACCTAACTTAAGGGACAAAGCAGAATTCCAACTAGGGGCAAAGAACAATGAGATAACATTTTGACACATTTGGAACTGTAGAAAGAATACATAACATATCTATCTATCTATCTGTCTATCTGTCTATCTGTCTATCTATCTATCTATCTATCTATTTATTTATTTATTTATTTATTTATTATTCAACTTATATCCCACCCTACCCCCGAAGGGCTCCGGGTGGTGAACAACATCGATATAAACAACATCGATATAAACAATCAGTAGTCATCATCAGATCAACGAGCAACAATAACATAGCACTGCAAAATGGCAAAAACTTCAATGTTATCAATATTATATAACATGACTGCATAGAATAACAATATAAAAATTATAGCTAACATATCAATAGGTGAACATTGCACATCAAAGAAAATCAGTAAACATAACATATTAACATAACATCATTAACAATATCAGGTTTTCCTGGACTGGTGATGCCCTGTATTTGTAATATACATTAATCAAACCATTGATATGCTGTCACCTCTCCAACAAAACCAAACTTAAAAGGGGTCCATTAGCTCCAGTCACAGCTGCCAGCACTATGTCCTCAATGTTGCCAAAGGAGACCTTTGATCAGTCACAACAGGCAACATGTCCCCAAGATCTGTTTCACTGATCCTTAACCCCCGTCTGCTTATGCATTTGTGTAACGAACTAGGCAAAAGAAGGGAAATGTGGAAGTCCCAGGGGCAGCTTTCAAAGAGGCATAGTTTCCAGGTGAAGGTCTCATCATCATACCATTAGAGAAGTGTGAATTACCTCAGGCACACTACAAATGCAGACATAAGACAGCAACTTAGGTTTAATTGACTTTTTAAAAAATAACCTACATAATCTTATTAAATATACTCACTTATTTAGATGGACAAGCTGTGCTTGGCAGCCTGGCCATGACTTCAGACTCATCCAGTGTCTTCTGCTGGCCTTGTTTGTCATTGCCTGCGTACGATGAGTCAAGAAATGCACAGGACCAGCAAAAAAAACCCGCCATTGATGTGTCACACAGCTACAACTAGGTACAGAATGATGTTGCTCTGAAGCCAGTTATACCCAACTATCCAGTTATACCCAACTGAACAGACAGTGATCTACTGTTTTGTATATACCCTTGGATTTCTCAGGGAGTTTGCTAATCATCCCTACCTATTGTGATCATCCCACCCCATTCCCTGCCCAAATAGTGATGGCCTAAATAGCTGCATGAGTCTTCTCATTTAACCAACCCCCTTTGAAATTGTGAAGCAAGAAAGCCCCCCCCCCCCGTCAATCCAGGGAAGCCCCTAAAATTTCTGCTTGGCCTCAAATGGAGTCAAAAGGGTGGGTAGGCAGGTAAGCCTCCAGCAGCCAAAGCATGGATAGTGACATATTGTTAGAATGTGTGTTCACCATCCAGGCCTCTCCCTTGGCTAGACCCACAAAACATTATCCAATGAGTCTTGTGCCTCATTTGAATTCATGGGGCTGAGTTAAACTGATCTCTGGCGTTAATTCCACTTCTTGCAACTGAAAACAAACCAATTGCCCAAACAGTTCAAAAGAGATAAGCTCCAAGCAAGTATTCAGCAATGCAGGAAAGAAAGAGTGGAGCTGTGGCACAAGCTGGCCTGATAGGTAAAAAGGAATATTTTGTTTAAAAAATGTTTTAGTTCCCCTTCAAGTCTTTTGCATAGATGCTCAAGACATTCAGAAGTTCAACAATTATGTATTTTATTTGCTTCGGGGGGGGGGGGGATCCCTCTGAAGCTGCACTCTGCTAATTTGTCAAAAGTAGACAGAATTGTCAATATTTGGAATTAGCCTAAGCACATTCTTTCACAGATCATCTTTTTCCAATACGTTGTTGTTTCTCTTTTTTTAAAAAAATTACGTTATGCTTTTCTTTTTAAAGTGGTAAAATTATTCTATTTCACCTGTTTATTTAAATATTATGGCAGAGGACATTTGTTATGCTTTGAAGGGTTAGTTAAGGAAGGGAAGGTTTAATACAAACACAAAGGACACCAGTACACAGAGAGAGAGAGAGAGATAAAACAGGGATCTATCATAAGCAGCATGATGGAAACATCACCTGACCCACAATATGAAAAAGTGACAAGCATACAAGTGGAAACAATATTCAATATACTGTTAATAAGTGTATAAATGTACGTAAAACTGTGTGTAAAGTGCCATCCAATCACAGATGATTTATGGCAACCCAGTAGGGTTTTCAAAGTAAGAGACATTCAGAGGTGGTTTGCCATTGCCTGCCTCTGCTTAGAAACCCTGGTATTCCTTGGTGGTCTCCCATCCAAGTACCAATCAGGGCCTACCCTGCTCAGTTTCTGAGATCTGATTCCAGCTACCTTGGGCTACCCATATCAGGGAATACTTGCAAATAAAGAAGGCCTGCCGCAATGGAAGTTTTTCAGTTAAAACTACTGCCACAATTACTTTACGGAGCTCCAATCTGGGGAGCAAAAACCGCTGAGAAATTAGAGAGTGTTCAATCTTTGTTTCTTAAAATCGCTGCTTATTGGGTCTCTCCAAACTCGGTGAGTCACACGCATCAAGTTCTTTTTGTTTAGGAAACCGGAGCCAAGACAATTTTTTCCCGGGTTTGGCTCTCTTTGTTTAAATACTGGCTTCGCCTTCATTATAGAGCCCCCCCGGGCAGTCTCACATATTTTCTGTTAAGCGACCACTTCCACTCCACCTGGCACACCAAAATTATCAAACAAATAAACAACATAGGTGTATCTTTTTGACCAACTCCTACTGATGGACGGTAGTAAAGATGGGCTTTTGGAGTTTGAAACAACGTATCACTCTTGACATTGAAGGGCAGCCTCTCACAGCTGGACCCTGCAGAACTTGTTCTCCCACATTTTATGGCATTTCTCCACCATTGCCGGGTTTGATGGCTAAATATATGAAAGATAATTTTAATCGAAATCCACATCTCCTCAAGCAGATATTTTATGCTTGCTTTCGGGCTAAATGTGTTACCGACCGCCCAAACAAGAGGCAGATATCATGGCATCCCACAGGAGAACAGGACTTGTTCCTGTGCAGCGGGCCTACCCGAAACAACTGAACACGTGCTCCTTCATTGCAAAGATTTGGCAGTCTATCGGGTTCTTGCTTTTTTCTCGAGGCCATCTTGAAAGAAATTTTCAGTGAGATCAGATAAGGAAATAGTTTCACAGCTTCTTAGTGACCATCATCCCCACACTAGTGAATCAGTTGCCAGGTTTTTAACAAAGGCACTTGGATCAAGAGTGAAACCTTTGTGTAAATTTTAGTCAATTGGTTTTAACATAATCTGTATTTTACCACTCTTTATATGCCATTAAAGGTTTTGTATTTGTATTTGTTGTAAATAAAGAAGGATAACTAATGTTATTCTAGAAATATTTTTAAAAAAACATCAAAAAGGAGTTGCATGGGGATGTGTGGAGACTCGTTCCATCAAAGACACTGACACATACTTGTTGGAAAAGAAATCGGCCGCAGCCCAAATTTATTAACATATAACAAAACTTTGAAGCTGGGCGAGCATAACAGAGCACATCCTGGCCCCCCCTGTGGCAAACCGGCTGGATCTGGTTATAGGGCAGCCCCAGCTGACCCCTTAGGCCCTTCGACAGAACCCTGTCCGGCACATCCCCCAAGGGAACCGGAACAGGAAGTTACTAGATGCCACATGGACGCAAAACCCAATTTGTGACACCCTCCCTGTTGGCAGCAAGCTCTTGGCACGCCCCAAGGCTTGTCTTCAAGAGCTCTATCACCACCACGACCTCATATGGAGGTTCCCTATGGGAAGGTCCGCATGCAAGCTACTACCTTCCCAAAATAGGATGTGCTCTTATGCCCAAAACCGCCCAGTGAACTCGACAATATACAGCACAATAAAGAATCCCAATAATCCTTCAAATTGGGAGTGGAGGGAGGGCCTGAGCAGCCGGCCTCAAAAGAGGTCGGGTTCCCATCGACGAGCCCCTTTATAGCTGCTCAAGGCCCCCGTCACGCGTCGGCACCGCTGACAGCCTCAATCGCCGGGCGGGGAAGGAGGCTTCCACTCTCATTCCTCCCCTAGGCTTCCAGGCTGAAGCCTGGGGCGCCGATTTGCATGGGGATGTGGAGACTCGCTCCATCAAAGACACTGACACATACTTGTTGGAAAGAAATCGCCGCAGCCCAAATTTATTAACATATAACAAAACTTTGAAGCTGGGCGTAACATAACAGAGCATATCCTGCCCCCAGGCAGCAAACCGCTGACCTGGTTATAGGGCAGCCCCAGCTGACCCCTTAGGCCCTTCGACAGAACCCTGTCCGCACATCCTTCGAGGGAACCGAACAGGAAGTTACTAGATGCCACATGGACGAAACCCAATTTGTGACACCCTCCCTGCTGGCTGGCAGCAAGCTCTTGGCACGGCCCCAAGGCTTGTCTTCAAGAGCTCTATCGCCACCATGGACCTCATATGGAGGCTCCCCATGGGAAGGTCCGGCATGCAAGCTACTACCTTCCCAAAATAGGATGTGCTCTTATGCCCAAACCGCCACCGAAGCTGTTAAACCAATAACAGCTCCCCGCTTCCAGCTTCAGCAGCCCAGGAGTCACACAGCTCAGTGTGTGCCGCAGCTTCACTCGCAACAGAGCACATCAGACGCCATTTTGCTCAGTGCGCGTCGCGGAAGTCACTCGCAACAGAGCAGCTCAGTTTCCTCAGTGCATGCCGCAAAGCCATTGTAACAGAGCAGCTCAGTGCATGCCGTGGAAGCCACTGCAACAGAGAGCACATCAGAGCATAACCGACATCATTTCACCCAGATGTCCTGACGTCAATCTGATAAGGCGGTACCTCTATCGGCAAAGACAGCGCACCGAAGCGCATAGAATATATCACCATGGGGAATAACATCCCCCTATATCCTGTACATAACCCGGCTGCGTCGACAAGCCTTAACCTTGGCTTTGTTTTCCTGCAGTGGGGAGCAACTACATCCCTCCAATTCCTCTGTTCCAATAAGCACGACTCGACAGCTTGGTCTGTGACGTCTTACGATGCAGCCAGCTCAGTTCAGGCTCCATGAGGATCCCTCCAAGTCCTCCGTTCTAGTAAGCATGACCAAACAGCTTGGTTTTTTGGCATCGTACAACGCAGCAAGCTCAAGTCAGTCTCGATGAGAATCTGCAAGGCCACTCCCGTCAAGCCAGGAATGCCATTCTCTCCCACTTGTAGCACAACTCCATCAGGGAAGCCGAATTGAAGGACGGCATCCCGCAACCAGGGGAGTAGGGACCACCTCATGGACTTCGCTGCGTAACGACCAGCCCAGGACACAACACTGTGGCCCACCAGCCAAACTCAGTAACGACGCGTCGCCAAAACTTGGTTAGATGCCACAAAGTAAGTGGCAGTGCCTTAACCATATGCGTGTTGTACAGGCCACTAGGACCTTTTCCATCCTTATAAAGGGGAGTGCTAACCTTCTCTCCTTTCATACAACACGGAACTATAAAGAGAACAGAGTTAAAGCAAAAGGTGAGGCCAGACATACACAGGGAAGGCCAAAGACTTCCAGCAGCCTCCAGCCTGAGTGGTCTGTAGCCTGAGTCTAGTCCACGTGGTGGCCCTCATGAGAGGCCGAGGGTGCCGCTCCCATCCGGAGGGAGTAGGAACCAAACTGTTCAGCAAAAAGACCCAGAAACCACAAGCAACGCTGCAGAACAGCAGTGAATTGATATCTGGACACTGCTAATGCAATCATGTGAGCCACCGGGTTGGCTCCAAATGCTGCCTGCCTGGATAAATGCGAATGCAAAAACAGGAAAGCGGGACTGCTACCCACTATACATTTGTAGTGTGGCAAGGGCCTTAGTGAATAATAGATCTTCCTCCTGCTCTGCCCAACAAATTAAAATTTAATAAAGCAACCATTTAAACATTTCCTAAGGCTTGGATAAAAGTAATATACTCTTTGTTCTTGCCAAGCATGTCAATGAATCCCCATCAACCATGCCCATATCGACCCTTTGAAAGGCTAAAGGAGGGCTGATGATTTGGTGAGTGGGGCAACAAGTTCACTGCACCAGAAAGCCATAAAAGGCCAAAGCAGCGTTCTCAGGAGCCCCCTTTGTAATGTGCTGCCTATGGTCTTGTGGCCTAAGGGAATAACAATGCCAACCGACCATGGCCCTCCGGGCATCGGGAGTGGGAATGACCCAGTTTTCGGCTATTGACTGAAAACTACTGAGCAGGATGATGATCTCCTTAGCTGCAGAGTCCTGGCCAGCGGTGGACCACGTTGAGCAGCGGCAGCAGCACATCCCGTCGCCAACCATGCTGCCCGAATCAGCTGGTTTAACGATGGAATCCCCACCGAGGTTCCACTTCCTCTGGATCGATGAGGCAAACCAACCAGCCCGAGCCGATCCACACTCCAGTTGGCTGGCTCGATGAGACTAGGTAAAGAAAATAGAGAGAACTGAGGCTGACCATTAACCTTGTAAACTAACTATACCCTGCTCTGGGGTAACTGTCCTCTGCCACTGCCCCAGGAGCCCTTATGCAGGAGGAACCCAGTTGAAAAAAGGCCCCAGTGATAAAATTCCAAGCCAACACTAAGAGTAATAACACAGAAGCATGACCAGGATCGAACTTCAGTATAAGCAGGATCAATACTTATCCTGGAGTCTACTTTAAACAGCCGGTGCTGTTGAAGTGAAGAGGTCAGAAAGATTGGTGTTCTAGCACTTTCTCATTTGAATAAGACGTGCAATGCAATAAAATAAAAGAAAATCTACCATCTAAACAAGGGAGACCCATCCCTGGTGAAAGTGCCTGAAATAGCTGGCCACTGAGCTGAGACCACATCTGCCTCATTGACTGGGCATGAAGACCCTGGAGTGGGGTTTAACCCAGGTCACCAGCTTCGCGTCCACCTCTCTTTGCAGATGTGGTTTGCCACTGCCAGCCATCGTATCACCCTGGTACTCTTAATCCGAGTCATAGTGTGTGACTGGCCCAGGTTCACCCAGCAAGCTTCCCTGGTGCCAGTGAGGGTTTCCATGTGGTAATCCCAGGTCTTAGCCCCATACCTGAAACCCCTGAACCATGCTGACTCCGTGTGGATAAAAATTCGTCCCATTGCCATGCTGGGCAGTTCGGAACCAGCCAGCCAGATTACCAGATTGTTGTCACCAATCACATATCGGCAAAGTAAATGGCCTGTGGCACTTCACTTTATTTTTTTAAATTATTCTATTTTATTTTTTATTTTTATTTTTAAAGGTGCTACCTCCCAGTATGATGGAACAGAGAGAGGAAGACTGAACCCACTACATCCGGTAATCAAGTACTAAAGGGGGAGACCTGAAGGAGTCCCCTACTGCCACAAAAACCTCCTGGCCAAGCAAGATCAAGAGCCCCCCGGGGATGGGGCGGTATATCAAGTTGAAAATAAATAAATAAATAAATAAAAATTAATCGCCCACCAATACACGGCTGATCTGGAAATGCCTCTGGTAACTGCTGCCTTGGTGACGAATTAAACTGTTGGCGATATCCGAGCTGATACCTGGAAAAAACCAGCCTTAAAGGAAATGCCAATTAGTTCATATAACAACACCACTCCTGGGCTAAGAGCCCAACCCTTACAAAAGTGGCTGGATTGTCCGGCAACCGTCCATGCCAAGCTAGGCTCTGACGGTATGAATTTGTGGTGCCATAGTGAACACTGATGGCCGAAAGTCGTATGATCACCCTTGGATTTTGCAAACTGGGCCTAAAGGCCCTTTAGAGTGCTACAACCCTGCTGACAAATTAGGGTGATCTAATGGGAAAGCGCATCCATGACCGCTTGAATTCAAGCCCATAAACAACACTTGACCTATAAATCCAAGACCTGTGTAAACTCCAGTGAAGACACGTTTCCAACAACTTGTTATAAGAAAACCTAGAATATCGCTTAGTAGGCACAGAGGGATGATCACTTCCGATTGATTTCTGCATGGTATGAATGTCTACATTGAACCATATATAATTGGCTTAATCAGCAAGGAATCTGCCCCACCAGGGCCAGCCCCAGTTAACCTCCAAGCTCTGACAAGCCAGCTTCGGCTTAATGAATGATCTATTTTAATAAATTAGAATCTCCCAATGCTACATCAAATGCACATGTCAAGTCCTTTACTCGCCACCGGTTGTAAAAACTGCTGAATTACAGTCCCTTTGTTTTTCAACTTCCTCTCGCTTGGCATAGTGGCAGTTTGCTCTTTGCCTACATGTAAGGAAGAGAACGTTTACATTACTGACTTCCTTCCCCCAAGTGTTGGGGGTGATATGGTTACCATCTCCAGGTTGGAAAATTCCTGTAAACTGAATTGGAGAAAGGGAGCTACAAAATGGGTTCTAATGAATATAGCATCCACCCTCCAAAGCAGCTGCTTACTCTATAGTTTAGAGATCAGCTGTAATTCCAGAAAAAACTCCAGGCCATAGATTAGGACCGGCTTTTGGTGGGGAGAGTGGAGGCCTGATTTCCAGTATGAAGAAGAAGAAGGAGAAGAGTTTGGATGTATATCCCCCCTTTCTCTCCTGCAGGAGACTCAAAGGGGCTTACAATCTCCTTGCCCTTCCCCCCCTCACAACAAACACCCTGTTAGGTAGGTGGGGCTGAGAGAGCTCCGAGAAGCTGTGACTAGCCCAAGGTCACCCAGCTGGCGTGTGTGGGAATGTACAGGCTAATCTGAATTCCCCAGATAAGCCTCCACAGTTCAGGCGGCAGAGCTGGGAATCCAACCCGGTTCCTCCAGATTAGATACATGAGCTCTTAACCTCCTACGCCACTGCTGCTAATGAAAGGATTATCTAATCCTCCCCAGCTCAAGCAGAGCAGGAATCAAATCCGGTTATCCCAATTACAGCGCACTAACACTACAAACCCGCTGGATCTCTCCATCCGTTATTTTGAATCTGGGTCATCCAAAAAATTACAGTGCACCTGCTCTGAACCACTACACCATGCTGGATCCCTCCATCTGTTATTTTGAGTCTGGGTCATCCAGAAAATTACGGTGCACCTGCTCTTAACCACTACACCAAGCTGGCCACTACACCATGTATAATGGTTTAAAGGGGGGCACTACTGATTAGTAAGGCAACTCCGCAGATTTGCCCATATCGGGACTAGTCAGAACTGTTTTTTTTAAAACCCTTTCTTAAGTATTTTAGTTAGTTCGTTGATATGGCTCCAAAACCACAACGGTCCAAAAGGAAGATCCAAAAAGAGAGTGGGGCCTCAGAACGGGGGCAAGTGGCGCCCACCTTGGGAGTCGCACAGAGAGCAGAACAGGGTTTAGACTTACAGCAGCAACCTTCCTGGAGGCACAAAATCGCCACCTGCTGTACCGGCTGACCTGCTCTCAAAATGGTAGGCCGCCTGGCCCTCCACCCCACAAACTGCCCTGCTCTCAAATGGGCACCTGCCTAGACCCTCAGCCCCAATGGCTGTGTGCCTAGACCCTCCAACCAGTCCCACGCCCCTGCTGTACAGGCTGCCCTGCTCGAAATGGGTGCCTGCCTAGGCCCTCAGCCAGCCACGAGGCTTTGATTCACGGCAGCCCTTCCCTCCCCTGCCGCATGCTCGGAGAGGACCCCTGTTTAAAAACCATTGCAGAGCTCTCACGAACCCTGAACGCCTCTCCCGATGAACGCTGTGTGGGGAGGGGGGGCATAGACCGCTCGGCGCAAGGAGGATCCCTCCCGGCCTCCTGGTCAGGCTGGAGGAGGTGGCGTTGGGCTGAATGGAGGGGTCGTCGTAGTCGCGGCCCTCTTAGGATCCTGACTGGCGCGAACGCAGCTCCGCGATTCAACGCGGAACCGACGCTCCATCCCAAGGGTCTCGGTTAAGCCGGAGACCCGCTCTTCAAGGCCAACGAGGGAGCGCCGTAACGACGGGCCGCCTTTGAAAGCAGCTGGCTGACAACCCCCAGCAGACGAGCGGACGAACGCTCGCTCCGGCTGCTCAAGCAGAACGTGCCCTCACTGACGCGGCCGATTGAATACTAGTTCAGCCGTTTCAGATTGGGACAGGCTGGAGGAAGGGAAGTCACGAAGGCAATTGCTGCCTTCTCCCGAAAGCCCCCAAAAGTCCCGGCAAAGGCCGAGTCATGCTCCCTGAGGCTGCGAGGGAGAGATGAAAGAAACCTCCTCCCTTTGAAAGCAGCCGGCCTCAAAGAGGCCGGTCCCCGCCGACGCAGCCCTTTATAGGCTGCTCAAGGCCCCTGTCACGTGCCGGCACCCGGCCACGTGACAGCCTCAGTCGGCCGGCGGGGAAGGAGGCTTCCACTCGTTCCTCCCCCCTTGCAATGGCGCCTCCAGGCTGAAGCCTGGGGCGCGATTTAACATCCATGACAAGCCAGGCCTGGTCAACCAAATTGAGTTTGAACAGATCTTCACTAGACCATTTCTGTGTATTCAATTTTTAGAACAATTTTTAGAACAGCCACCAATTAAAAAAGAGCCAAAAAAGGCCTCGCACCCTGATGCATGAAATGCACAATTGTGATGAAGTTGTCCTGTAACTGTGTTACAGGACACACTGGCCTGTTAAAAACCTTTGATCCTCAGATACATATACACATATACACAGGAATATATACATAAGTCTTACCTTTATAAGAATTAACTTTTAGATCCCCTTCTATAGCATAGACTTCAGTGACAGTAAAATTCCACTGTACTTGGGAGTTAATATAAGGACTGATGTTAATTAGTATCAACTGCATGAAAGCTTGCTCTTAAAGGTCAATGCACTATTGCTATTTAAATGCTATTGCATTTCCTATTATATTTTTACAGGAACCATGGACACAATTTGGTAGTACAAAAAGCATGTCAAGTCAAGTTCAGAATTAAGTCCCCACGAAGAGGTAAAGGACCTTAATCTATTAAACTACTTTGCCTCCCCCTGCAGCATTTTTTTTTTGTTTTTACATCCACTCTCACATATGGCTTATGTTGGTATTGGAATAAAATACTGTTACTGTGTCACTGTTCAGTGTCTATGTTGCCCCGAATTCTCTTGGGAAGTCATATGTTGCTTCATCCTAATCCCAATGTATTTTTATCCCTTTTACAAACCCAAAAAACAAGAAAAGCCAATTTGTTCTCCCTCCCATAAGCCAAAACCTTGGGTGGTGGCAGCTATCGTACCTGGAGCTTAAGGGATGGCAAGGAGGGGGTTAAAGGATGCTGTGGCAGGGTGCTTACCTTCAACTGTTGCAGCCCTCTGCGTGGTTAGTCTGTGCACCAAACTCTGCTTTCGGATTAAGATTATTGAAATGGCAAGAACAGAAGAGTCAGCTGGAGCATTTGACAGTTAATCTGTTCTTAATTTTTTTTAAAAAAAATACTAGTTATACTTGGGGATGATCAATTTCTGCTCTGAACTGCATTGAAAAAAATGTCCTTATCATGTGGTTCATAAATTAATCCTCTCTCTCTCTCTCTCTCTCTCTCTCCCCCCCCCCCTACTTGCTTGACATTCCATTCCACTGTAATTCTAGATGCCTACTGGTTAAATGAAAGCTTGAGGGGTTTCACTAAGTTGGACATAATTGTGAATTTTGAAATTTGTATGTTTTTATTGCCATACTAATGAGGTTCTGAAAATCCCTCTTGTAATGAGTTTACCTTTGCTACATTACTCTCTTAGGCCTATAGTTACACTAAGTCTTCTGCTTAAATATCTTTCCAAACCAATGAATTAAAGTCTTATAGATTTTTGCTCCTTTGTGAGTTTTTACTTGGTGCACACAATCTCCTGTGAGCCATCTTCAAAAGGATGCATTTTCCCATTAAGAAAATGATAATATTCATTATGGTTGTTCAGTGCTGACTTTTATTTCCCTTGCTGGCAGAATTTGCCACATTATTCAGCTCTAACTTCCCTTCTCATTGTTGCTTTCCTGAAACAATATCCAGTTGTAGCTCATTAATGCATTTATTGATTTCAAATTGATGGACTCTATTGATTTTCCTTCTCCCACAAAACCACCTATGTCATCTGCATGGCATTTATAAATGTTACCAAAAACTTAATGAAATGAGATGGGCAGGGATGCTTCTGAAGTATTAATTTGATGATTCCTTTGCATCAATACTTATTCTCAGGTTAACAAGTTGACCAAGCAATGGAAAGTCACCCAGGGGTTGTTTCAATGATTATTTGTAATTATCATTTAGACTTTTAATCTGCAAAGTGATTAATGATCTTTATTTTCAAAGCAACAACTATGAGATAGGTCATTATTATAATTACAGGTCTACAGATGGGGAACTGAAAGTGAGTATCCGAGACTTAAGCAAGATCATCTATTAATTCAATGACTGAGCTGGGTTGTATTCACTAGTTTGTTTGGAGCAAGTCCAACAATTCCTTCATTGAAAGATAATTTAACGTATTGGTCTGTGTGTGTGTTGGGAGAAAGGCATCCCTCCATTCTGCAGTAATACCATTATTCTCTTGCTGAGTACAAGAAGGTAAATAAAACGGAGAGAGCCAGCATGGTGTAGTGGTAAAGAGCAGTGGATTCTAATCTGGACAAATGGATGTTGGATTATTGCCCACTTTGCAAGATCAGCATGTTTTCACTCATTTCTACTGATGTGGATTTCTTCACACACAAAGACACACCTTATCTCTCAACTTTTGTATTGAGTGATTCCAAGAATGTGTAAAATACTTCTCTTGCAATTATAGAATTGTGTGATTGTTTGTTTGGCCTCAGGATGAAGGAAAAGAGGTGGAATGAGCTAGGGACCCCCAACTATCGAGAAGTAGGGAAGGGTTGCTGCTTTTAATCTGTCCTGTCCTTTCAGCTGTACTTGCTTATTGCAACAGAAATAAACATAGAAATACAGAACTGTAGGGGACCCCAAAACTCTAACCACTACATACACTGGCTTCCATATGTGGTAGTGACAGACTATGTCCAGCTAACTCGGACTCAAGGAGAAATCCAGAAAAGCAAAAAGTTAAAATAAGAATACATCTGCTATCTAGGCAGATTCTCGAGCTGTTTTAAAATATCTTATTACTGGGGTGCCAAGTCCAGGATCCTGTTCTCCTTGCTAGTGCTCTGCTATCCCATTGGTTGAATTTCAGCAGGAAAATTCCCTACCCTAGGACCAATCTGGTGGCATTTGGAAACAGGTTCACAGGTCATTCTACTAGATGGCATGAACTATTAGACTTTGTAGTGACTGTATCAATGCGGTATGAAGCCCTGTGGAGACACACCCCTGGGGCAAAGGGTTGTTACACTGAAAAGCTATTTCACAGAGGAAAAGGAGATTTTAAGGCAGGGGTGGCTGCACTGGAATTGGGAATGGAAAAAAAATTGCGGTGTGGGTACACATGAACACATCAAGCTGCCTCCTACAGAATCATCAAAGTCAATCAAGGTCAGCATTCCACATGAGACTGGCAGAGGCTCTCCAGGTCTCAGCTGCAGGTCATATCATCTACTAGATATTTTAACTGGAGATGCTTGACGACCCTTTTCAAGTGTGTGTGTGTGTGTGTGTGTGTGTGTGTGTGTGTGTGTGTGTGTGTGTGTGTGTGTGTGTGTGTAGAAGTTTGAATGTTCTTCATGGAACATATGACCTCCTTTGAAATATTGTCAAATATTTTGCTTTGAGGAGGAAACCCAAAATTCGGGTGACAAATTTGTAGCTGTACCCTAAATGACTGGTTTCTAGTGCATAACTTAAACCAGAGCTGTAAACTGAATTTTATACCCATGAATAACACAACATTTTTAAAAAATCTACCATTGTTGTCTGGAGTTCTTTTTGTGTCAGCTCTATTCAAGTCACATTAGCCTGCCCTATATTGAAATATTTCTCCTGTTGTCACCGCCTTGCATCTCAGCGAGTGGTCCTTATGCTCAGAGGATGCAAGCATTTGGAAACCAATCTTCTCAGTTATATTTTAACTTCATTTGTTACATCTAGTATTACAAAAGCTCTGTCTGTAACAAAGAAATACAGCACAGAAGAGGCAGAGAGGTCCCCAAGAGACCTGGTCGAGATAGAATGGCCGCATTTTGGTACTCGAGAGAAATGTAAAATTGAAAACCAAATTCAGTTTCTGCTGAAGAGAACCCGATCACACAACTGGTGTGAGAAAGAAGGAAAAGTGATAGGGTTTATTTGTTTTCCCTGCTCCCTCTCTTTATCTCAAAGCTTTTGAAGGAAACAAAACAGGAGACACAGCTTTTTCCTTTTGTTGCATATACACAAGGTGAATTGCTTTTGATACCTATTATTATCATCATTATTCTCAATTTTCATTCTGCTATATTTTGAAGATGCAATATGGATTATAGTTTTCTAAAAACACAAGGAATGTTGTCACCAATGTTGAATATAAAAAGATATTGTCACCTGAAATCTTTCAATATCATCTCCTCCTCATTGTCATCTATATTGTCTCCCGTTTCCAGTACTATCTTTAGGTGCCTGCTAATGGTGGGCAGTCTTTCAGGGAATCCTTCCATTGCTCATTGGCGCTCAGATGTTTGATAGGTAGAAGCAGGCTATCTGAATAGGGTGGGGAGCAATCAGTGTCTATCTCTTCTGCTGTGATGTGGAAGTGTTGACATCATGCTTTATCATTTTGGTCAAAACTCCATGGAAACCATAGGGCATTTAGAAACCATTGAGTTTGGGGGCAAGTGCTAGAGCATCCTCTGGTGAGATGCTGGCATTTCTGTGTCTCACTGGAAGTGACTTCATCATGCACAGTCATTGATCACCACCCCTGTACCCACCTCCAACAATCAGTTGCCAGGAGTGACCTGATAATTCTAATTTTGTTTAAGTGCAATCCAAAGAAGATACATACTTTTCTAAATCCTTTGAGGTCAATGGGTTTAGAAAGGTGTAACTGTTATTAGGACTGCACAGATATTCTTCTGTATCTGTCAACTAGTAGGGTCCTAACAGAATCATACAAATCTTGCACCCAGCTCTATATGACACTCAATGACTGAAAACTGAAAAAAAAGAACTAATTCAGATGAGACTGAGACATGATGGGTCAATAGTGTAGTCGAGAGTCAGCCTGTTAAGGATGGGGTTCCATTTCTACTAAAGGAGCAATCTGATACTATAATAGGCACATCTGTGCATGGAAATATGCACACATGGCATCTTTCACCAGTGCCATTTGGTATGTCAAGTATAGGAATATTTCTATTTTATTACAAGCCTATTGTTATTTGAACATTGACATTCTTCAGTGGCTTTCTTCACATTCCATATTAAGCTGTAGCTATCCTTCCTCCAAACCATATAACTTGATAGAAATTTTACTTGTCAAATTGGTACCAGTTTTGGCATCACCTGCATAAGAATGATACAGGCAATCCCTTCCAAGCGATGAGGCAGGCAGTGGTAGCGCCATGACCATGGCATCCTGACACTCCCAGAGAGGCTTCTAAGCAGCATGGGGAGGCTGGCAAAACAGAACTGCCTCCCCAACTGAGAAGCCTCTATGGACTGAATGGACATATGCCATCCAAAAGGTTCACACAAGTCTGGCTTCCCCACCAGCAGCATAAACTGGCTCCTAATGTTGGCTCCTCCTTGGTCAGACCCGTGAACTGCCCCTGCTGTGCCAGCGGCAGCCACAGGTGTGCTGGGACACTGGCACAGAGTCCCACACCACTTCCCAGTGTCAGGGAAAGCCAGTAGCAGGCTCATATTGGCTGTCTCACCCCTCCACCCAGGTAACAGCCCAGGGAGGGCATTTCCACTGGCAGCAGCCCACACCACTTCCACCAGCAGATTCAGCCATTTTTCCCCCTTCCCTGAACAGGACTGACAATATTAAAAAATGTTTGTAAACATTATATTTTTTAAAAAAATAGCCAGAAGAAAATAGGCAGGTTGAAAACAGTTTTCTCAACCACACAAGAAAATATAAACAAACAAAAAGACAACTACATTTGTACATCTCTAGCCTTCAAAAACAAGTTTCAGCTGCAATTACTTGTGTTCCGATCACATTCAGGTTTAATAACTGAAACATACTTTATGTGAGGCTGCTTCTGAAAATCCTCTGGAAGCTTCCATTAGTGCAGAATACTGCTGCCAGATTGTGCATCAGTGTTTGGGATGGGATTACAGCAGTCGTACAATCTCACAGACTGCCTTTTCACTTCTGACTCCAGTTCAAAGGGCTGCTTATTTTTCTACAGCCTTTGAACCCTATCCTTTGAGGGGAAGATCTGAATGTGCTCATGGGAGTGGTGCATGGCCATGCCAATGGATTTGCTCTCTCCAGTGCACTTGTCCTGGCAGAGGGGCAATTCCACCAGAGTGCCTCCCACCCAGCACTGATATGCCATGCTGGATGCAGTGCCAGCATCCCAGGGCCCTTGCCACCTCTGGTGTAGTGAGGGTGGGCCAGGGGCATGGCCACAGGAGGAGTCAATGTTAGTCAACTCCCTCCCAGCCTTTGATGACATTACACCACTGGTCAGTGCTTCAGACTTAAGTCACCAAAGAGGTAGCATAAGTTTATTGTGGCTCATAGAAGCTTCTCAGTGGTGGGGAGGGTTTTTTTTGCTTTGCAAGGCTCCCCACACCTCTGGGAACAGTCTGTCAGAGCAGCAAGGCAGCACCACACTCACTGGCACTGTGGCCTACCTTCTCCGGTTTGGATGGGGCTACTAATGGGTCAGAAGTGATACCCAAAGAACCAAATGATCTCACCCATACTTGCCCATCAGTTAAGATCCTCATCTGAGAATCTGCTCTGTCTCTTACATTATCAGATGTGACAGGAGCAATAACATAAACTTTTTTTTCTGCAACGTTCTAAAGATCAACCATGTCTCCTTGTCATTCCTGGTGAGATCCTTTTCACAACAGACAAAAATGTATTCAGTTACCCTGGCACTTGATTGAATTTGGGCTGATTAGAAGAAATTATTGATTGATTCTAATGTGTACATATGACTTTATTATATGTGATGTCTTATGGTTTGCATCCTTAAGGAGCTGCATTGGCTGAGTATATGTTTCTAAAATAAAGAATAATAAAGAACAACAACTATGGCATTCTGATTCAATTTGAATGGTGTGGTCCAGGCTCAGTCACATTCAAACACAAGGTGGATCTCAAGATGGAAATACACCAGAAAGGCAGAGGTGGTTTGCCATTGTCTCTCTCTGAAGAGCCTTTCTCGGTGATCTCCCTTCCAAGCGTTGATCTTGCTTTGCTTCTGAGATCTTACAAGAGCTGGTTATACCACACCACCTTCTTTCCCCTGGCAGCTACAAAGTCTAAATATATTCAAATACTTTTGGACTCATCTTTCCCTTCTTACATTTGCTTCCTTCCTTTTCATAAGATCCAGTTCTATCCAAAGCTAAGTTACTCAGGACAAAGGCCCGCCATTTCACTTTATTATACTGTACAGACAATGTTCATATTATCACTGCTATTGTTGTCGCTGCCTAATAATACTACTACTGTTGTTGTTGTTGCTGTTGAGAAGAACCTACAACTCATGTGTTACAGTTAAACAGGGCCAAAGGTGAAGACCCCAGACTCAGCCTGTGTGCTCTGTAATGTGTGAAATGGCATCTTAGAACCCTTGATATAAAAGCATGATCCATTTGTATGACAGGAAATGAGTCAATTAAAAAAACCCTCTAACAATACAGCACAGTAAAGCCTTTTCATTAAGGTCATTAATATCAACCCAACAGATAATTAAACTCAAAGAGAAAACAAAAATTAAATCATATTGATGTATCACTCAGGGATATATGTCTCTTGAAGGTAAATAAAATGTTTACCAACCAGCATGTCCACAATACTCTCTTGGTGGTTACATTTGCAAAAGAAAAAAAAAGTTGTTCAGGAGCAACAACAAAGAAATCCTAACATTTGATTGAGCTCCATACTAGACAAGTTCCTATTTTAAAATATGTTGACAAATAAGTTTTATTTAATACATTTTAAAACAGTAATAAATATTTATGACTTTTTAAAATGGAGGAGCATTTCATTAAGGTATATAGGGGTATATAGGTGTAAGAGGGGAGGAGGATGCTCTCCTCTCTTTACCTCTGAGCCTTCTGACAGAGAGATGGAGATGGAGCATTTCCCATATATGTCAGCTGGCTTGTGGGACTGGAAGCAGCCCCATAAACCAGCATATAAGCCCCACTTCCTGCCTTCAAGCCAGGGAGATAGATAGAGGATACTGGTGTGTGGGTGAGTCATCTTTCTTTTAGGCATATGGTAAATAAATAAATGAGATCAAATAATACTTACATTTTATATGGGTAGAATCTCACTTTGACATTCAACATTAACAAATCAGAAATATCTAAAACACTATCTAGAAGAACCAATTAATACAAATCTCCTTCTTAAAGACCTGTACAAAGGGGGGGGGGGTCTTCCACTTTCTGTCCCTCCCTTATGACAGCAACCTATCAATCCATGTGATCCTAATTAGACTCCAAAGCAGTTTGTGATTCAGCTGAAGGGTTCCAAATGCAAAGCAAAGAAGTCCAAAATCCCACTGGGCATGCCTGAAGTAGCTACTTGGATCCTGGCCCAGCTTCTGAGGAAATGTGAGACTGAAAAGGTGTTATGCAATTGGCTAATGCACCAGGACTGATGAAAGGCTGCAGGGTCTAGGTGAGAAGGGTGACTGTCAAATTAGTTTTCGCAAACATGAATAATTTAACTTTGCAAGAAACCTTTGTTCATAACACACAACGCACAGCCACAGTATATCTGAAATGTCAAAGTTCTTTCTTTGGGGTAAAAGTTGATGAATGTTCACAACACAGTATTCTTGCTGGGCAGAAATAAGACAGAATTTGGCCAGATCTTTGTTTTAAAAAGAAAATCAAATATTGGGTATCCCTGATTAATGTTGCATGTTTTACTAACAAAGAAAAAAAACTTAATTTGATTTAAAATTAACGCTCAGGATAAGAACTTCCTGATGGAAAACAAAGTGTCATTTTATATGATTTTCAACAACACAGAAATCTTTTGATTTTTCACTTCCAAAGACTCTTGAAGGAGAATTCTGAAAGTTTTTTTATTTGTGGGTGTATGTGCAGAAGAATTTGCTATGGTTCAACTAGTCCCGTGGTGGCAAACCTTTGGCACTCCAGATGTTATGGACTACAATTCCCATCAGCCCTTGCCAGCATGGCCAATTGGCCTTGCTGGCAGGGGCTGATGGGAATTGTAGTCCATAACATCTGGAGTGCCAAAGGTTCGCCACCACGGGACTAGTCTATAGTAAGGGAATCACATAATCACATGAAGCTGCCTTCAGCTGAATTTGACCATTGTTCTATAAATGTTAGTATTATCTACTCTGACTGGCAGTGTCTCTCCAGACTCAATGGCTGAGTTTTTTTCACATCATCTACTACATGATCCCTTTACGCACGCTGGAAATTGAATTTGGGATCTGCCGCATGCCAAGCAGGGGCCCTTTCCGCAAGGGGCCAAAAACAGCAGCCCAGGGATGGAAAAACACTGGGCGGAGGGCAGCACGGGCGGGTCCTTGAAGCTCTCCAGACTGACACTGGAGGATGAGGTGAGTTGGGGGGACGCCTCTTCTGTGCCGGCCTATGCAGGGGCCACTCGCACGCTCCCATGCGAACGGCCCCCTCCCCTCCAACGGCATAATTTCTGCCGGTGGAGAGGTACTCTGCCATTGAACCACAACTTTCCAAACTGTGAATAGCACCATAGAGTAGCAAACTGATCATTCTAATTGATGAAGACTAAAGGTTAGATTGAGCAGCATTGCTGTTAGCTGTACAATTAGTTGTGATCAATAACCCTCATCTCCCCCTTTTTATTGCTTCCCCCTCCAAACCTTCTGAACTTGTCTGAGCCCTTCATAATAACTAGCCTTTCATGAGATGCTAAGATGCAGTAAATATGTTATACTTGAGACTATTCAACCAGCAAAGGGCAATAAAGGTCTGGAAGTTACACATCTTCTGAAATGAAATTGGTGACATATTCCTAGCTAAACAACAATTGTCTTACTCTGCGTCTAGTGTGATTCAGGGTGCCTTTTTTGTTGGATAATCTCCTCGGAGAGATTATATCTTTGCATTACAAGCAGAGTGCATGGAGGCCGGAGCACATCAGAGCATCCCAAACATGCTTGTTAACTTTGGCACAAAGAAAAGTTGGAGTTGTTTGTAATTTCTAATCTAATAAAAAGAGTATTTATTAGTCATAGCACACCACTAGCAGCAACTAGTGCCAACTTCTAGAATTGGCAATTGAGAAAGAGCAGAACCCCCAAAGCCCAATCCCTGCTACTCTTAAGTCAACCAGGTTCTCTCCAGAAGGAGATCATGGTTGATGGTACTGAAAGCCATCAAGAGACCCAGGAGAATCCGTCTGGAATATATTCCCTTTGTCATTCTCCCTTTAAAGACAGGACAGCCAAGGTGGTTTCCATCTCAAACCCAGGTTTAAAATAGAAAGAGGTCTAGATAATCAATTTCCTCCAAGACCTCAAGCTGTATAGCTCTAGTAACTTGATCAAATCACTGTCTCAAGTGTTATTTCATCTAAGATTTTATGCTTAGGCCACATGAACTTGTTTGGGGTGATTTAGAAAACCCTGTTTTCTAGCTGGTTTAGTGACAACTTTGCTGTACAAGGATCAAAGTTTCTGTTCTCTGAAAATATGAGCTGAGATAACATGTTGCACATCATTTATTCTGGTAATCTCTCTCATTGTTTGATATCCCACACTGAATGATATTGGTGGAGACATAATTTAGCAAATTAATTAAAATTGCTTGTTCTGCTTCGATATGACTTTTAGGCTTTAGTAAAGATTGAACCTACTGGTTCATTTCTAGACATCCAAAATAGAACCAAGTTGTTAATATGTTTTATAGAATCTTGTTGCCTTCTGGAGCATAACCTCTCCTACCTCACATGAGCTTGAGCTGTCTGTCACCTTTGCCACTTTTTTATCCTGCTGTTCCCTTCCAGAGCTCAACATTCATCTTTCTTTTCTTCATTTTATCCTCATAGCAACCCTGTGAAGTAGGCTAGGCTGATGGAGTGATAAGCCATTTGGTTCCTTGTTCTGCACTGTAACCACTACACAACAGTGCCCCAGTGCTGGGGCTATTTGAAGAAATGAGAAATAAGTCAATATTATTGTACAGTTATCCAAAATATGAAAGTTGGATGTTTGGGTGGGGGTGTTTTCAATTCTTGTCCTGGGCACCATTTTTTGTAGCTATGCACCTGTACACTGGTACAAGACCAGTACAGAACTGGCATAGCAGTTGCCATTTGAGCAAGACCATATTATTGGGTTGCATGAATATTAAACAAGGGGCAACTGTCTGACTTAGCAGTAAAAGTGTTACTTTTTTCATTTATCTACATTTAGGGTCATTAGCTATGAAAACTTAGTTTGCAATGTAAATAAGTGATTTGCAGAAAGATGCAAATTTGCTGACAACAAAAATATCAGACTAATTGCTTGTACAAGTTTGTCTGCTTAAGTAATGGATGACCCACTTTGTTTCTCTCTGAAATTCATATATTAACCTTAGAGTCTCTTGCATCACCATATGTACAAATGTTACATAGATGAAAGAAGTCTAATAACTTGTTTTATAATTCATGACAGCTTTTGTGTGTTTAATATTTTTACTTGTAGTCATAATGGCAGATAGTAAGAATTAAGTCACTGAGCTGGAAAATCAGAAAACCTACTTGAAGTATCATCCTTCTGCCCAATGTGGCTTTTATTAGCAACTCGTTACTGTAAAAAAAATACACTGTGATTAATGTTACATAGGGTGGAGCATCTGATGACCATCAAAGAAAAGTTCCAAGTCTGTGTAGCTGGACCCTCATACTTAATATCTATGTTTAAAAATAATTTACAGGCTGCATTTTGCCCCCATTTTCAATCATATTAGCACCGTATGTACAGCAATGCTTGGTGAAACTCAAAACAAGATAATACAATGATTTTCAGTCCAGTTCCAAGCAGAGTTAGATGAGGTTTCGTTCATCAAAGTCAATGGGCTCAGAAGGATTTAACTATGCTTAGGATAACACTATTTATGAGAATAGGCCATTGTTGGACAACTAAACACCAAATCACTCTTGATCCAAATCAGATAAGAATGAGAGTGGTACTTGTAAGGACTTGCAGGAGAAATTTCATTTCCCCCCTCCTCACTATTACTTCTTGCCCTTCACTCTTTGGCCATTTCTGCATAGCACAATCATACCTGGTTACAACCTGTTTCTTACAATATGGGTCTGTTTTATCCTGGTTTCTCCCTTTGCATGGCTGCTCGTTTTGTGAAGTAATCCAGTGAAAACTGGGAAGAAACACTCCAATTTCTTTTGCACAAGTCAGGGACTTTGTTATTTACTGGTGGAAAAAGATATACTATTTTGTTTTTTTTAAAATCCCTCCAATGTATCTTTTTAATTTAGATTTCAGATTTTTCTTCAAACATGGACTGGTGATATTTTTTCAGATTTGTAGAAAGAGCTGTCTTGTCTGTTCAAGGCTCCACTTTCCAATTTAACTATCCATGGATTTAGCTATGTGATAATTAGATATTCAGTTTTTAGTTCTATTGTTGAATTGCTGCCTAGGAACATGTAAACAGAAAACCAAAATTCTGCAAAGGACAAGATTCACTATAGAACAAAGGAGACATTAATATTGTTCGGAACATGTCAGGGCAGATATGTATGCTGGAACCTTTGCCCAAGGCTTGAATGTCTAATAGTCTGCTAAGTCCTCAAGGATACTGTAAATATAAGTCTGTAAATACAATGAATGATCTGAAACTGATCCTTTTCTAATAAGTAAGAGAAGTGACTGTAACTTTGTTGTGACAGTAACTTCAGAATCCTAAAGTCTTATTTCAGTTCCCCAGACAGCAGGAAGAGCTGTGAGAGGAAAGACTGACTCAACTGATACATGTCTCATAATGATGTTTTCCAACCATCACAGTTAGCTTGTCTTCTAACCTAGAAGGCTAATGCCAACAGCCATTTTTTAGCACACCTTTCTATTTCCCACCAATCATTGTAGTAGTGTCACTGGCTTTTAAAATATTACATATAGACATGACACAATAATTTTCCTGGTTGCTGCATACCCCCCCACAGGATTTCTGGACCATCATACACTTTCTCGTCTAGCCCATTCTTCTAGGGCTTCCTGGAAGAAATCAAAAATAGAATTTAGGCCTGACTGTAACCTGCCCAAGGCTGGATTGATAACTAAAGTAAACAGGCACAAGATGGCTTGTAGTTTTTTTTAAGCAATGAACAAAATTTATTCAGAGCAAATGCATAGAACAGGTAAATATTAACACTTAATCATGAGTTTTGGGATGTTTCAATCTGCCCATGTCTAAAAAAACGCCCTTCAGACAGATATATAATATATGAATATACCAGTCAGCTACAACTTGGTTACACACAAGATCCAGCAAATCCAGGTGTCTTGCTGTAATAACTCAGTTTTCCAGACAAGGAAGCGAAACCAAAAGATCTGGTATCTTTGCAGGTCTTTAATTCACCACTCTCAGGCTGCTTTCACAAATATTGGATACTAGATCATTCATTTTCAAGGTACTTTCCATATGCTTTAGCAATAATTTGTAAGCGGATGTTTTGGGAAAGTCCAGTTTCAAATGACTGTTAAATTATATTATCCAAAGTGCATGTCTCTCAGTCCTCAAAACCTAATTTCCAGAACTTTACGCTTTCCCAGTGCAGAACTCCTATTGGCTGATACAGAGCTCTGCTCTGATTGACTCATGTGTTTTTGTGCTGTGTTGATATATAGACAGAGCTGCAGATATCAGGGAAAGAGCTCAGAGGCCCAGATTTTGCACAGTCCTCCCCACACTGATAAGCAATAGCCAACAGGCAATAGCCTAGAGGAATGCAGGGAGAGGGATGTTGGAGCCTAAAATCTTGCTTCTTGTAATAACAAAGAATAAGTACACAATCACTTAGGATACAATCATAAATGTTTAACTTTGCAGAGCTTAGAGAGGCATAATGTTAGGTCTCAGAACAGACTTTGAGATATTGATCAGTAGTGTTTATTGTTGAGGTAACAGAGCACCCAAGCTTGGCAAAGCCAGTTCTGACAAATCTGGCCTTTGCCATCCCCTTTATTCCCCATTGTAAATCCCCCCTCCCATTTTCCCAAGAAGTTGCGAAAGACAGAAAAACAGTCCCTGGAGCTGAGGCGCTCCAAAGTCGGTGGCAGATAGTAAGAGAGTGCAGGGGTGTAGCTAGGGTAAATGGAGCCCGGGGCAAAATCTGAGTTTTGCGCCCCCCCCCCATTTGGGCAGCATTCCTCCCCCATCACGACCAAACAACATTTTTTGCACCAGGTCATCTCAAAGTCACCATCGCATTATAGAACATGGCCCAACACACAAATCTGAACACACCCAGGGCTCCCTAGTTTAAACAACATTGAAAGTGATGCTATTTTTTGAAGACAGGGAATCCACCCTGAAACAGCATCACTGTTAATTGTGTTGTTTAAACTACAGAGCCCAGATTCTCCTTTTTTAAATCCAATCCTTTAAGGGGATACTGCTTGTAGGCTCCCTTTAAAGTTTAAACAACATTGAAAGTGATGCTGTTTCAGGGTAGATTCCCCACCCCAAACAGCATCATTTTCTAATGTTGGTTATTGTGGAGTTTTTCTGGGCTGTGTAATGCCGTTGGTCCTGAGGTGTATCTTGTTCCCTAATGTTTCCACCTGCATCTGTGGCTGGTATTTTCCAGCAAGAGGAGTGTATCAATTGGAGAGAAGTCTATTAGTACACTGTGTCCAGCCTTCTTCTTATAATACCAGGACTTCTCTCTGTGATACACACCTCTGAAGATGCCAGCCACAGATTCAGGCCAAACGCTAGGAGGTACAAGATCCTATCAGACCACGGCTACACACAGCCTGTAAAACATTCCACAACTACCTCAGTTGAATCTGGTTTTTTGAAAGCCTTCAACAATACTTTCAATGTATTTTTTTTTTAATCCTAGGGAGGCTTCCAGATTCTCCTTTAAATCCACTCCAAAGGGAGTGTGGATTTAAAGAGAACCTGGGGAAAATTTGAGGGAGTGCCTGTCAAGGGGAGAGCAATGTTTAAGAAGCTAACAGTACCAAACTTTTAGGCTATCTCTTCAGGAAGACTCTTTTCTGAGTTAAACCACCCAGGTTTAGTGAAGTTTGGTTCAGGAAGCTCCAAAGATTATATGGACCCTCAAAAGGGTAAAAGCCCCATCTACCATTAAGCTTCCATTGGAATGGGGATGGAGCATCTCTCCTTTGGGGTCCATAACTTTCGGACCCCCTGAACCAACACTTCCACCAAACCTGGAGTGGTATCAGCAGGAGACCTATCCTTATGGTACCACCAACGTTTAGGTGAAGTTTGATTCAGGGATCCAAAGTTATGGACCCACTCAAAAATGGTAGCCCCATGACTATTAGCTCCCATTTGGAAAACAATGGAGTATGGGGTCACCCATTTTGGGGTCCATAGCTTTTGGACCCCCTGGAACCAAAACTGCACCAAACGTGGCATCAGCACAGTATCATCAGTGGAGAGAATCACCTGACAATAGTCTGAAATTTTGGTGCATGCTAGCCTAAAGCTGCGCCCCCACTGCAGGCCAAAATGGGAAAAATAGCCTAGGAGGAAAACCCTAGAAAAAAGTGCCACTAACTAGACTCCTGTAATCTTTTCCGCCCACCACTGAAGGAATTTGGTGCGCCGGGGCGCTTGTCCCCGGATGTCCCCATGGTAGCTACGCCTCTGAGAGAGTGCCACCTGGCTTCCTTCCCCATGAGATAACAGATACAATTCTTTCTCTTATGGGATCAGAGGGCCAGGGGAAGCCTAATTATCTACAAAAAGTATGAAGCCATAAAGTAAGAAGCAAGGAAAGAATGCCCCAAATGGTGAGGGTTACATATATCTTTTAGCAGCATTGGTTTGTTGTTTTAAACGGTTACATTTAATTATACGGCTAGCCTCTACCCGGGCCAGAACCTTCACAGCTCTGGCCCCCGCCTGGTGGAACGCTCTTCCATCAACTGTCCGGGCCCTGCGGGACCTTGCTGAGTTCCGCAGGGCCTGTAAGACCGTACTGTTCCACCAGGCCTTTGGGGAGGCTGGCCGTTGATAGGGCCCCCCCTTTTCTCCTTCCTCCTTTGCTGCAATAACATCATGTGGCCCTACCGCCCTTCCCTTCCGATGTATGGTTTTACAGGGAATTGATAGTAGGCGCCATCCTAGTTGATAGTTGATATTAATGTTAATATTATATAAATTATAGGCCGTATTTTTAATGGGGTAGGGTTTATTTTTATTGGAGCCATCGTAACTTAAGTATTTATTGTATTTTAATCTGATTGTGCTCAGACTTTGGCAGGTATGGGCATAGGAGCACATCCTTCTGGAGGAGGCCATGCTTGCACACTGGATCCCCCTGTGGTTGGGGGCCTCTATGAGGGGTCTTGGGTGGGACTTGGTCCCTAATGCAAACCGTGGAAGCTTTACAAGAGCTCACTATCCCCAGCAGGGAGGGGTGTCACTTAATGGGCATACACTCAGGTGGCACCTAGTAAATTTCTGTCTCTATTCCCCAATAGGGATTTGGGACGGTGCCAGGTTCAGCAGGCAGGCTGCCCGGTGGCAAGGATGTGCCCGTTATGCTTGCCCAGCTTCTGTGTTGCGCAATAAAAGGGCTACAGCCAAATTTTATTCCAACATAAAGTTGTGTTGCATTCTTGCAAAAAGGAAGCTCCACAAATCAGCACGCAATGCACCTCCATCACATAGATACTATCTCCCTGACAAATACACAGCTATCCCCTTTCTCCACTTTATCTTCATAACAAAGTCATGAAGCATGAAGTCATTCATTAAAAATGAATAACTAGCCAAGGTCCCTAATGTTACACATTAGGTTTTTCGAAAAACTAAATCTCACAGTAGATCATATATGATCTGACCTCTTTAAGGAGTACTTTTTAATCTGAAGTTCCAAGGTAGTCTCAAATCTAGATAAATTAATGCTTTGGCATTTGAAACATTTAAAAGTTACCAGGCAAACATTTGCAACTGTCGGAAGTTGGGTGGTGGTGGTGGGCATATACATATGTTATGTTACAACAACATGGCATCACTTCTTGTCCATCCACAGAATTGAAGTTATTGTGTTGGTGTGATGCTCTCAGATCCTCCCAAAACTCTATGTTTTATCATAGAATGCTGAGGAAGTCCTAGAATGTCCAAACAGCATAATGATCTAATTTCTGGGGTTGTACCATAAATGGCAATACTAACAAATTTGTTCCTTTTTGAAGGATACTTACTCTGCAGTTTGAGAATCTTAAATTTGCTGCATGAAAATTGAATTCAGATCTATATCTTAAAACATAGCAGGGATGGGCAAATTTTTCCTATTCATCTTTGTGTATTGATGTCATGTGTCTTTTATTTGGTTGATGATGTTCCTAGCTTGTATGTATTATGATACATTAATGACACCATTATGCTGTTTATACAAAACTGATGAAAAAAAGTAAAACAGGTGTACATTTTAACAGTAAGATTTTTGTCCAGTTTTATTTATTTATTTATTCATTAGCCTCCTTTCTCTTGCACAGATATTGAGGCAGCTTACAATGTGCAGGGATTTTAAATACGTACCAGGTAAGTAAAATTTATTGTATCACTTTAACAATATTATTATTAACAGTATTATTATTATTAACAATATTATTAAATTTATTGTATGACTTTAACGGCCATAACGATATAACAAAAACAACTGCTGAGGCAGTACTAAATATAACAATAAAAGATAACTCAACAGAATAAAAAATAATATTAAAGTTGTTGGAACATAGATTACAGCACAAACATCAGGCGGAGAGTTCAGGATGGCTACTTGTGACATAATGATGCTCATCAAATTTTTAACACATAATAATGTTATCTGCTGCTGAATGCAGAGTTAGCTTAGTTAGAATGACTGCAAGAAACTTGTCCTGGAGAACTGAGTAAAGGGGGTTGTGGAAGTTTTTAAAAATGTATTTGCAGTTTTGTTCATATAGTTCATTAAAAAAAGATGACAGATTGCATGATTATGCAAAGTAAAGGGGGGAGGTAGAGGAGGAAACATTTGAATTCAAATGGTGTTAGAATGTCAGACTAGGAGGATCTGGGACAGCCAGTTTGAATCCTCATTCTTCTATGAAAGCTCGCTGTACGACCTTGGGCCAAACAAACAAGGCATAGACACCAAGTCACCTTCCCCCAATGCTGCCTCCCACCACTGATATTCAGAGGTTTTCTGTCTCTGTATGTGAACAGTTGTTGTGAGGGTAAAATGGACTAGAAAGAATGATATAAGACAACCTGGTTGTCCATTGAGAAGAATGTGGTGGGGTAAAGTGCCATCAAGTCTCTGCTGAGTTATGGCGACCCTGTAGGGTTTTCAAGATAAGAGACATTTGGAGGAGGTTTCCCATTGCCTTCTTCCACATGAACTGAAAGAGTTCTGAGAAAACTATGACTGGCTCAAGATCACCCACCAGGCTTCATGTGAAGGAGAGGGGAACTGAACTTGGTTCTCCAGAGCAGAGTTCATCACTTTTAGCTACTTCACCACACTGGCTCTCTACTGGGGAGAATGGCAGGGTATAAATTAATCATGGTAGGGTGGTAGAGTATAAATGAATTTAAATTAAATGAATACAAAACCTAAGTGGTACTGACTTGAAAATCAGTAACATCCCTAAAAATGTGTAAGTTCAGAAATGCATGTTTTGATGCAAATACTAATACCTTAGTTTCAGAATGCTTATTTATCTTTCTCCTTAATATACCCTTAAGCTATTTTTTTTCCAGATTGTCCCAGCGTTAGTCTGAAAAATAAATCCAGCTATGGCTATTCAGCTAGATATACTATCCCAATCTGACCTTGTAAGACTAGGAAAAAAGCTCTGAAGACTAAGAACAGTAATCACACCCTTTGTGGAACCATATTTCATTACACTTGTATGAGTTGCCAAGTCCTGGCTCCCAGTGCAGGAAATGTGATGTAACAAGGCAGTAGGCTTTTAAGTAATCATAGACAACTTTTCAATAAAATAGAAAGTCATTGTTAAAACCTTGCACAAAAGCTGGGTGAGTGATGAGATGTCAAAGAATCCATTAGATATTACCTGAAATTTATGTGTATTGCTCTTTAGCAAAAATGGATAACAGCATCAAAATCAATTACTTTTCATTCAATCTCCTTGATTAAACTTTGACCAACTAGCCCAGCTGTGGAAGGCTGAGTTGTTGGGGCTTTTCATTTTATTTTCCAAAGCTGCTTTCCTGCAATTTCAGCAGACTATTATGCCCTGTTGTGTTGTATGGTCCTAGACTACTATCAAAAGGCAGGGTAGCTAGGGATAAAAGGTTCTATTTTACTTTAGACTGTGAGGGTTGGGAGAGTGGCATGCTGTGCCCACAGTGAGTAAAGTTAAGCACCTGCATAAATCTTCGAAGAATTGGGACTTTACATTGGAAGCCTGGGAGGCAAAGTTGATGGTTGGAGCAAAAGCGGATAAAAACAGAAAGCTTTTTTTTTAGTTTCAAGAGTGCAAAATATCAGTGGCTGACACTCAGAAATGAAGCTCAGTGTAAAATAAATCTGACTTTCCCTCCTCATTCTACAGAAGTATGCTTTTAAATGTATGTTTAAACCAAATACAACCTTCAGATAAAGTACTCCTTTGTGGTTTGAAAGCAAATTCATGTTCAAAGCTTTTGGTAAACCTGAAGGTGTGACTTGATCTGAGCTTGAATTCTTGCTTCTTTTGGGATCCTGGCAGGTGTACAATTTCACTGTGTCAAAAGCAGTTGCAAGACACGTTCTCTAACTACAAACACATGCCCCATGCAACAAATTATATCTTCAAACTCTAAAGATCTTACAACATAATTTTGGGAAGATAAAAATCAAAGAATATGCTATTATGCCAAACTAACAAATTATGTAAACAGACAGCCAAAACATGAATTTGATGAGAGATAGGAACTTTACTTTTTATATGAAGCTAAAACAACTGTGTAAAAATAAAAACAACTTGAGGATTAATACTTTGATAATGATTAAGATACAAGATACTAACCAGTAAAGATGTTTTAGAGTAAGTAGATAGAAAACAGTGACTTAAAGATTTCATAATGGTTTTTCTGACAATATTAGTACGTCACATTGGGATCCATTATGTAATGATTATACTAATACAGTCTTGGGTAGATGTCTTGTCTGTTATACTTCCATCTGTTCTGAATTATCTTTCTCTGTATCTGTCAAATATGCTTTGAAAAGTAATAAAAAGTATTTAAAATATATCTTCAAACTCCATTTGGCAGTCATTAAAATAGCAGTCTTAACTTTTTACTTAAAAAATAAATCTAAATTAAAAATCTGTTTTCCCAACATATACATTTAAAATAAAATGGAAAACTATCATGGTGATAGTAATAACAGCAGCAGAAGCAATCATCATTACTGTTATCACCATAACCAGCGGTGGCAAGATCAAAATACTCCATTACATATATTAGCCATAGGAAGGCTTTGAACTGGTAGCTAATTGCTTTACTTAGATATTTATACCCCACTTTTTGCACCAGTAAGGACCCAAAATAGCTTACAATATCATTTTCTTTCTCGGTTTTATCCTTACTACAATTTTGTAAGACAGCTAGCAGGTTCTGCTGCCACTAGGCTAGGCTCTTCATCCCTGGCTATTCCTAGGAACACCCTTTAAATTCTTCCCTAAGAGCAGGCCACCCAAGGCCTCAGCCAGTCATCCATCCCCAATACATCTCATAGAGTGACAAGTACTTGGGCCAATGGATCTTTGTCTTAGAATAGTGAGCTCACTGGCTCTACTCCCTGGACCTCTTAAAGTAGCTGGTTACCCCCCCGAGCTTCTTATAAGAAGTTCAGTGGGGTTGAGCTTGATGCTGAGAGCTGGCTAAGCACCTTTAAGGTGACTAATGTCTGAGTAGATCCTGCCAAGGAGCATTCCCCAGCTGTGGTACTTTCTGGCAGCACATGTCTTTGGTGGGGCTTGCAGTCTTATGGACTAAATGTTCCCAAAGCAGAGACAAGGTAGAGTTTCAGACCTGATCTCCAAGTAGGCTTGAAGATTTGGGTGTGACAAATACTGGCTGAATCTGGGTGAATTCAGGCATATTTGGGCCCAAATCAGCTGAATATGTCCTGCTCAAATATGAATGAATCCGAAGGCAAGGTATTCGGGATTTTTTTGGGGTGTGTGTGTGTATTTTTTTGGTATTTGTTCACGTTTCAGCCTGCAGGGGTGCATTTTTAAAGATAGCAGCCCCAACAATTCAGGGTATCATATGGAGACTGTCCTGATGATACCACCCAAGTTTGGTGAAGTTTGGTTCGGGGGGCCAAAGTTATGGACCCCATCTCCTGTTAGCTTCCTTTGGAAACAATGGGGGTCCGTAACATTGGATCCCCTGAACCAAATGTCACCAATCTTGGGTGGTATCATGAGGACAGTTTCCGGATGATACCCTGAAATGTTGGTGCTGCTAGCTTTAAAACTGCGCCCCCTGCAGGCCAAAATGCAAAAATACGAAAAATCAGACACAATTTTTTTTGGCTATATGCGAATATGTTATTTGTCTTATTTGGGCATACAGATAATGTTATGCCTGAATAAATCTGAATCTTAATTTTACCGAATTTCTAGGGTAATGACCAAGTTTATTTCCAAGGTCCTAGCCTGTCTAACCAATACACTATAGTGATAATATTTGCCTAGATAAGGAGCCAATCTGATTACCCACTCTTGGCTGATCTTCATATCAATGATTACTGAAATTATTTGATGGTGGCAATTGATTAGAATACATGTTTCATGGAAGTAGCACATGGATGCAGGGGAGGGAGTCTAGGGAACATCTTTGCCATCTGAATGAAATCTGGGCTGAACTATGTGACAGGTCAAGTATTAAAACCTTGATATGGGCCCAGGCACAAACATTTTAGCATGAACCAAAGGACAAGAGCCAAGGAGCTGTTAGTCCATGTTAGTCCATGGTTCATAACAAGGGGTCTTGGATGTGCTGGGCCAGTGAACCTGGAACCAGTCCAGGATGTTAGAATTATAGGGTATTTTTTTTTCTGTTTACCTAAATTATATTTCTGAGTTTTTGTAAGCTGCTTTGAAGCATTGGAGAGGAGAAAAGCATGGCAGAAATACATAAACGAAGCACCCAAATAAATAATTTAAAAAGTAAAGGTAAACTCCCAGTCATTATTGACTCATGAGATGATGATACATCATGACATTTACTAAGTTTACCATATTACAGAGTGGTTTGCTATTGCTTTCCCCAATCTATACTTTAGCCCCATCAAGTTGGGTACTCATTTTACCAAGCTCAGAAGGATGAAAGACTGAGTCAATCTGAGCTGGCTACTTGAAACTGACTTCTGTAGGGATCTAACTCAGGTCATAAGCAGAGCTTTGACTGTAATACTGCAGCTTACTGCTGTATATCAAAGGACTCTTAAACAATTACTTTTGATTAAATATTACCAAGCATGGCATTTTAGTTTACTAAGGCCGTTTCCGCACGGCCCATTAACGACGGCCTGGGGGCGGTAAAAACACCGCCCCCAGGCCGCCGTTCGTACAGGCGCCACTGCTGCAACGCAGCAAAGCGAAGGCGACCTCCGACTCGGCGCTTCCCTCCCCAGTGGCGGCGTCAGGCCGCTTCTAAACAACACTAACCCTTTAAAGCGGGTTGTTGTGTTGCAGGGAAGGAAGATCGCTAGTCTCCTGTCAATTCCGCCCACTCATCTGGTGTCTCCATTAAATTACGCCTGCTGGAAATTACGGCGCAGCCCCGCCCACACTGTCCTCCGACCTCCAGGGGTCCAGAGGGCAGGCATAAGGGCGGAAGACTGCGATGCCCAGCAGGCGACGACGAGGCTAACGGGTGGAGTGGAGTAGCGGGGATTTGGGAAGAGGCGGCTCCATGCTTGCGAGCCGCCTGCCGCCTCGCCGAAGTGTAAAGCGATTCAATGGAGTGTTGATGAGAGGGGCAGCCTGGCCTGGACTTCATTCCACAGCCCCTGACTTCTCCATTCCACAGCTCCGCCAGCTACATTCCAGCCAGGCGATGAGCTTCAGCTTCTCTGAAAGCGGAGACCTTTATTCCTCTGGGCGTAGGGAGATGCAAGGACCTCCGCTCCCATGGGAACTGAGGGGGGGATGGGATGGACAGAGTTATAACCTGTGTATTTTCTAAGCAGAGAGGGAGATCTTATTCCTGCCACTGGGCGTACTTTTGAGCTTTCTAAGATGTCTGAATAAACGGCCTTTACACCAAAGAGCATTCTTTATTTCTGGCTTCTATGGAATTCCTTTACATTGTGGCAGGAATCCCTGAATTCATCTTATATTCCTAGTGTACAGTGGACCTCTGGTGCCTGCGGCGTAGGCATGGAGAGGTTGGATGTTTCTGGGAAGCTGCGCGGTAGCTCCCAAAGGAGGGCTCCGCCCCTTTCCCCTTCTGGATCTGGAGTGAACCGAGGCGGAGAACGGGTTCTGCGGCTGAGTGACTTCTTTCCCCGCCCTCGATATCAGCACGAAGTCTTCCTTTACTCCGCTAGGAACGAGGGACGGAAGACCATCTGACCATGGGGACTTACATGAGCCGTTTGAAGTGGCTGTCTATGGATTCGAGCGCCTGTGGATCCGGATATCTACCCGTTTAAGTGTATCGGATTACAAAACCCTCAGATGCAAACTCCCTGTCACGGAGGAGACGTGGCCTGAAGCCACCTTTTCATGCGGCAAACTCCAGAGAGTCCATTGAATCGCATTCCTGGACTCATTATTTTGGTGATGCTCCCAAAGGAACCACCGCGGGTATTGCACTGGGGCTCCGTCAGAAGCTATTCTCACCGTGACACTCGCTGGGACTATACCAGTGGATTGGGAGGGGTATCCGTAGCCGCTCTTCGTCCGGGATCGGACCCCTGATCCTTGAGCAGCGGCTGCACCTGGAGATGCCCCGTGGAGCCACCGGTGGGCAGCATGCGTACGATGCCTCGGCGATCAGACGACGAGGAGTCCGGAGAAAGCTCTGCCTTCCCAGCCGGGATCTGTTCCCTCTCCCATCGAAGAGAGAGCTGGGATGAGGAAGTGGGCCGACCTCGCGAGATGCCCAAGAAGCATGGGCCCGTGGAACGCCAGCTATGGGAGAGAGGGTGAACGGGAACAGCTGCAGCAAGAGCGTGGAAAACCTGCAGAGAGACCGGAGCAGCAGCGCAAAGCTGAAGTCCAACTCGAAAGTTGGATTGCGGTTCGCAAAGAGAGGCGCTCAACGGCAATATGCGCCAGAATCTATCAGTCCATGATAAAGTCCTGGAACACTCCAAAGCTGAACTTTACAGCTGTCAATCAGCGAAAGTGTTCAGGGCCTTTGGCGCATTACACAAAGTGAGACTCACTTCGCAGCTGTTCAACCAGGGACGAACTGGCTAAATTGGAACGGAGAGAAGCAGCTTTGGCATGCGCACCAGGATGTAAATTCGACTTCGCCCCAAGCGAGAGGAGAGCTGGGCTGCCTTGGAGAGGAACTGAAGAAGCAACAGACCAGGACAATAGCCCAAGTTGGGAGTCTACGCTGCTCACAGGTACAGCCGGGCGCCAGAGGCGGCTACTGCTGGGTCCAGCCACCTTCCAAGGACCGGCTCCCGCACACCGAACTACCAAGCGGCACCGGGCGCTGATACCTTCCACCAATTCCAGCCCCCCCGCAAGCAACCGGCTGCCCTTTCAACTCCGCTCAACTCATGCCATCAGCCAAGCCCCGGCGGGCGCCAAGAGGGGCCGTGGAGAGAGGGTTACTACAGAGCCTCCAATACCTGCCACGTTTCGATGGGACCGCTTCCAGAACTTCCCTTTACTTCATCTTTGCAACTTTCGATGCCCACATGGAGGACTATGATGAGATTTATACCGATCTGAGCGCGAAAAAATACTTGTGGGACATCGGCTCCAGTCCTGGATGAGGGCAGCAGCCCGACTTGGTTTGTGACTCTTTTGAACCTGCATAGATGAGAGATTCTCCGCACGGGTACCCTCGCGATTCCTCCAAGCCTTGAGAGGCTCGCTTACAAGATCCAGGTGCGGAAAATGAAGCTACATCTCAAGCATTCATCAAACTATTCAGCAAGGCAACCGCTCGCTTTGCAGAATTTTGCCCGTGAATTTACGTGCGGCAAGGCTGCTCCGACTCCCTCCTGAGTGGCCTGAAGCGCGCGATGAAATGCAGAATACGCTTCTCGGATGCTGCTCGACCGGCAAGCTGCGTGGAAACGGTAAGCTTTAATTCGGGTCCCCCCCGCCACTATTGCTGATTGGATTGCATTGGGATCCCAAGTGGCGCCTCGCTTGAGTAATGCTCGTGCCGAGGCCGCCCACGCCCGAAGCCGGCCACTGCGCCCACCTGCCAAGCTCCAGCCCCTACCGGTGACCACTCTCCGCCGTCGCCGACTGGGATTGTGTCTTTACCGCGAGGCGTCCCGGTCATCTAGCCGCCAACTGCCCTCGAAAAAAACAGAAGCCAACCACTCCGGCCGCGCGCACTCGCATCTGCCAAGCCACCACGCAAATCAGGGTCACTCAACGGGCTCGCTTCTCAAAGCAGTCATCGGCGCACCCGGAGGAGGGGAAGCAGCTGTTTGCCTGTCTTCTTCAGCCCCAATGGACATGGGTTCGACTCCAGACGCCGTGAGTGAAGGCAGCTTCCCATTACAATCCAAGCGCTGCTTGGCCAACCCCGGCCAAGCATACTTCATTGTATTATAGCCTCAGCTCCCGGTGGATTCTGGCTGCTCCCATTGTTTAATATCGCGGCCCCAGGTGGGCGGAGGAGCTAGGTCTGTAATCGAGTCCCCTCTGGCTAAGCTTCCATACCTTTCACCCAAAAGCGGACGGCAGTCCTCCTCGGGAGCGAAGGGATCCGGCCCAGTTCAAAGTACGCGAGAACCGGTTCTCCTCATTACGCCGACCATTGGGAGAAAATTAGTTTTATTCTGGCACCAGTGGCCAAACACTCTATAGTTCTGGGCATGCCATGGTTGTTGTTACATGGAACGTAAATTCCTTTGGAAAGAAAGGATCTTGGAATTCACTGACCCTCCCTCAAGGGGAACACACACCAAGTTCCTCGACTTCTCCTGACTACACACCCCCCCCTTAGTTTTCATCAGCTTATTGCTCCGGATTCTACCGGCATCCCACCGGGCGTATCAAGATCTAGCCAGAGTATTTCAGGAGCAAGAATGCTATCAGTTGCCACCCCATAGAGACACTGACTGCAAAATCGTAATACAGCCATTAACTGCCCAAAGGTAGAATCTACCGTATGAGTCCTAATGAGGAGAAGGAACTGCGTGCCTTCTAATAGAAGAACCTCGCCTGCTGGTTCATATGGCGGGCTACCAAACACACACATGCTGCTCCTGTATTGTTTGTAAAAAAGAAAGATGGGTCTTTACGGCTCTTGCACAGATTACCGAGGTCTCAATGCAGTCCCCCTGTCCACTAAATCCCCTTTGCCTTTAATCAAGGACCTTTTAGACGCATTAGGCAAAGGACGCATCTTTACTAAGTTGGACTTGAGAGAAGCTTACTACAGGGTCAGAATTGCTGAAGGCTATGAACACTTGACTGCATTTAACACAAAGTTTGGACAGTTTGAATACTTAATAATGCCATTCGGGTTAAGTAGCCCCCCCGGAGCTTTGTATATCTCTTATCAACGAAGGCGTTCTCCATGATTTATTGTACAAGGGAGTAGTGGTGTACTTAGATGACGTTTTAATTTATTCACAAACCATGGGGGAGCATGAAGCATTGGTTCGGGAAGTATTGAAACGCTTTCTCAACAACTCCCTCTTTGCCAAACTTTCCAAGTGCTGTTTCCACCAAACCTCTATTGACTATTTTGGTTATCGAATCTCTACCGAGGGCCTACAAATGGATCCTGTTAAGATTGATGCGGTCCTCCAATACGTGGCTCCCTACCCCAACCTAAAAAAGAACTCCAATCTTTTTCTAGGGTTTTGCTAATTTCTATCGTGACTTTATACCCCACCCGCTGAACTGACTCTCCCTCTCTACAGACCCTCTTACGCACTAAGCGGGTAAAGATCCACTGTCCGCCAAGCCCGGGCCCCCCCCCTTTCCTGGTCTGAAGAATGTCAGACAAAGCCTTTCAGCTTTTAAAGTCTGCTTTTACCAATGAACCTATCCTAAAGCACCCTGACCCAGATCTCCCCGCTTGTGGTTCACGTGGATGCCTCGGACAAAGCGCTTTGGGGCAGCCCTGTTGCAGAGAAATAAAGATGATAGTATTGTTCCAGGTGCTTATTTATCAAAAGAAATTCTCCGGGTGCTGAACTCAACTGGACTGTGGGGGATAAAGAGACCGCGGCCATTAAAGTAGCACTCTCCACTTGGCGCCACTGGCTGGAGGGGGGCTAAACACCCCTTTCAAGTTTGGTCGGATCACAAGAACTTACTTTCCACCCCCCTCAAGATGTCCGCTGAAGCAACTTCGTTGCGCAATGATTTCTTTTCTCGTTTCTCTTTCACGGTCCATTTTTTCCCCGGAAAAACCAATAAACTGGCTGATGCGCTCTCGCGCTTACCCGGGGAGGGGGGTGGAGCCAGCTTACGGGACATTCCTCACAAGACTGTTCTCTCCCCCTCCCAATTAGGGCTGGTTGTCACCCGATCTCAGACATTCACTTCTCCTTCTCCGCCCATTCCCAGCCTGGTCTCTCCTTTCCTACGGGAACTTTGAGGAGGCGGGGCGACGCCAGCCTCGGGCGGAGGAAGGCGACTCCCACCGCGCTTGGAGAATGCATGCTGGCAGCGGGGGGATTGTTGGTACGTGCCTCCCTCCCTCCGCTAGCAGGTTCTCGAGAGGCTCGCCATGATGCCCGCTCGGCTGGACATTTTGGCTTTCTAAAAACTCTGCATTTGGCCCGGCCACACTTCCTGTATGCGCGCACGCGCAAGGACATTGAGACGTATATTAAAGGTTGCTCTGTTTGTGCAGAAGCTAAGACCGTCCTGGGAAAGCCCCCCATGGGCTGTTAAAACCTCTCCCGGTGGCCTCACTCCCCTGGGAAGTCATCTCCATGGATTTTATTACAGATTTGCCAGAAAGTCATGGCAACATGGTCTTGTGGGTGGTGGTGGACTTATTTTCTAAACAAGCCCATTTTATTCCATGTGCTTCCATCCCATCCGCTCCTAAGTTAGCACTGCCTGTTCATTCAGCATATTTACCGTCTTCAATAATTCCTCGGGCATAAGGTGGTCTCCCAATCGCCGCCCCCAATTCATTTCAAAGTTCTGGAAAGCTTTTCTAGGGTTGTTAGGGGCCGCCCCGGCGGTTGCCTTACCACGCTCAAAGTGACGGTGAGTCGGAGAGAACTAACAGAACCCTGGAGCAGTATTTACGCTTGTTACACCAACTACCACCAAGACAATTGCTGCGAGCGCATTCCGCAATCGGAGTACTCCTATAACAATGCGGTTCATAGCAGTACGAAAAAAAAAACCCTTCGAAATTGTAAATCTGGTCAGCTCCTTCCCCAATCGCTGTCGCGAACCATCTGCGGAAGCATTGGATCCTCCAGAGTTTCAACAATGGATTTCATCTCTGGCCGAGGGGTGGAAATCGGTCCAGACTGCCTTACAACAGGCTAAAGACTCCCAAAAGCTGCGTAAGCCGGATAAGCACCGCTCGGATTTCCCTCTGCGCGGTGGGCGCAAGGGTGTATTTGTCTACCAAAAAAATCTCAGAGACGTGTATAAATTTTCTAAACTAGGCAAAAGATTCGTGGGACCTTTTCAGATTACTAAAGTGATTAATGATGTCACTGCCCGCATTGGATTCACTAACTCTCTTAGTAACATTCATCCTGTCTTCCATTCCAGTTTACTCAAGGAGGCTCCCGCTTCCTCATGCCTGGCACGACTCGCCACCGGAGAGGCCCCTCACCGACTATTATTGATGGCCACAAGCATTAATAAATTGACGCTTCATCCTGGACTCTCGCCTTTAATCGCGAAACACTTTACACATTTAGTCTCTTAATGGGGTATTCCTCTGGGTATAATCACTGGGTTTATTCCGAAAATATTGACGCTCGGCCTCTTATTTCTCCAATCAACCGCACCTTTCCGCACAAACCTGGGGGGGAGGGGTCTTCTTTAAGGGAGGCAGAGTGTAAAGGATTCAATGGTGTTGATGAGAGGGGCAGCCGCCTGGCCTTGACTTCATTCCACAGCCCGGGCGATGAGCCAGCTTCTCTGGCGGAGACCTTATCTCTGCGAGGGAGATGAGACCTCCGTTCCCATGGGAATCCGGGAGGGGGGATGGGATGGACAGAGTTATAACCTGTGTTTCTGGCGGGAGATCTTATTCCTGCCACTGCGTGTACTTGAGCTTTCTAAGATGTCTGAATAAACGGTCTTTTACACCAAAGAGCCTTTTATTTCTGCTTCTATGGAATTCCTTACAGCCGGCCTCCGCTTCGCCCGTTCATGTGAACGGGCTTGCGCCCCCACACCGCCAGAACTCTTGGCGGCGTGGGGGCGCATCCTGGCCATGCGGAAACGGCCCTAGCTTATTCCATCATCTTCTATTCTTTGGCTATGTTGATTAACTTAGCCTTTAACACAGAGTTCAAAGGATGCAGGTAAGTAACATCACATCTATCTATCTATCTATCTGATGCATAGAGATAATCTTTTCAATCTTGTGTTGCATTCCTGGTAAAGCCACATTTGAGGACCACTCCTGAGAACATTCCCATTTTATTCCATGGGGTGTAGTTCCAGGAAAGTGTTCTATGGATCAAATCCTCTTTCTTTCCAAACCACTGAGCAATGTGAAGTGTCTCAGATGACACCGGAGAAAAGAGTTGGTGAGGTTGCCCATGGCATTGTCACTTTTTTTTCTGAAAATGAATCCAGGATCAACCAGGATCAAAGCAGGAACTCATACTGAATGACTGAGGATTCAAAAGTCCCATGAATAACATAGCAAGGAACTATGCTACAGTAGCTTTCTATGCTACAGTAGCTTTCATGCCATAAAAAGAAATATAAGAAGGGTCCATAAAAAAACTAATCTTGAAAAAAATGAGACATGCTCCAGGATAAGCTCTATCACATCCTGTACCAATTGTAACTTCTCAGTATTCGTCAAAGACAATAGTATTGAAAGCACATTGCAATAGAGATATCATAGAGATATGAATTAAGACTACCAGATCTGGTGAGAAAATAATTGTGCCCTTCTTACTTCTGGTCAAAGGTATGATTTGGTCTGGGGTTACAGGTAAATATCCAAAGGTTCCTCAAGGCTTGTGCTTCTGTCCTCCCCCTTTCCTGTCAAATGTTCCAGCTGGATTTTTATTTAATTCAGCTTGAGTTGGCTCACTCCAATGGCATAGAGCCAAAGGGGTGAGGGGTGCACAATGCACCAGGCAGGCAGGGGCATGGCAGGGGCACAGGGCGCAAGCGTGGTCAGAGTGCAGTTTCCACTTGCTCCGGCCCTGGCTCACTCATATCGAGATGCCACTCATGGGGAGAATGTTGTTTGACCACTAAAACAGTGAGATGAATTAAGATAGATGTCACAGATAATTAAGGACTCTGAATGGCTTGTGTCCCTCAGATCTCATCTACTAAAGGCAGGGTACAAGAATTCTGTCCCCACACAAATATCTCACATCAGCAGAGGTCTCTTTGTGTTGGATGGAAGCACCACAACTAGTGGAACAGATCCACATGATCCAATCCACTCACTTCAAGTCCCCCCTCCCCGAAGTTTTATAGACACAAGATGAACAATATGAATGGTATGATTAAGAGCTTGACATTTTTTTAAAGATTATCAGCAAACCATTGTCTGGATAAGAACTTGACCATGACATTATTTGCTGACAAAATAGGTGAGCAGTGATAATAAGCACAATAAGATATGGACTATATGATTCATCCCCTAAGTTTTCAATAGCATTCCAACCAATGTTGGCTAAGTTCTTGTTGAAGCTCTAGCTTTTTTCCCTTCGATTGTGATTGCCCCACTAAATTGGAGTCATTAAATTTGATTTTAAAAGTCTGGCAAAGGAAGACTGTTTACTTACACACGGAGTGAGAACAATCCATGGCTCTCAAGCACAATCATAGCAACATAGGATAAACTGTCATCTTTCTCTCAAACCAATCAGGCACTGAAGCTTTTTGTAATCTACCCATTTGGCGGCCGGGGGGGAGGGGGTGTCATGGTTGTTTATTTTCTTAATTTGTACCTTATCTTTATTCTTAACAGGGACTCAAAATGGGAAAATTATACTCCTTTGCCCAGGGCCTACAAAAAACCCAAAATAAACCCTGACCAGTGATCACAGACCACATCTCAGTGCCATTCCAGGAAAAAAGAAATCAGTCTGTAGAATTATAAAACTTCACTCCATCTAGGGTCAACTTTTTTAGATTAACTTTGTTTATTTTTCCATAAAGGATGATGGGGCAAGCCACAGCACTAATGCCAAGATTACCTCCCCATCTTTGTAACTAGGTGGGAACTTAGTAATTGCAGCTTTGAATTCGTGTTAGAAGTCATAATTTTAAATAGTTTCATAGCACCAGTCTGGCTCACCATGTTCATCATAGCAAAATTAATGAGAAAAAATAAACTTTTAACAAAAATCAGAATTTCCTAAACTCAACCTGCTTAATGAGACAGTAGTTGAAAAATCACTGCCTGGACATCCTGCAAAACAATTCACTCTGTTCAAATGACTGTAGAGACTATTGAGTGACTGTCAGATCTGCTGGCTATGAAAAGGCTGAATAGTAGCTTTTAACATGTCTGTCATTTTCACTGGGATATCACCTGTCAAAAGAATACCATCTGAAAAAAAGCACAATATATCACAGCTTAAAATGATGGTGTCATACTGAGACAACCTGGAAAGTTCACAAGTCATGCTGAGAAGATAAGCAGATCTCTCTCTTTCTCTGTAGCAGTTTGATTCACAGGAAGGAAAACGACTTTTCAGGGTACAACATTGTTTTATCTTCTATTGTGTTATTAACATGGAACAGAACCTTCCAAATGAAACTTCAATCTGGATGAAGGCTCACTTTGAGTTCTCAAAGTTATCTCATTTTGTTAGCCAATTATCTATTGACAAGGCAGCTGAAACAGGAACCAGATGACCACAGGATGAAATGGGTTAAATTGCTTTAGAATAAGGGTAGGCAAGCTTTCTGACTCAAGTGCCAAAAAAAATGGAGCATCTACCTGTGAAGATGTTGCTGTGCCAGCAAACAAAATGGAAATGGAGGCAGGAGTTGTACTTGACAAGAGATGGTGAGAGCCTGGCTACCAATACCACAGAGATCTGCCTTGGACTTGGCTGTTGGGAGTGAAGGTCCAAGAGGCAGAAATGGACATAAGTCATGCCTATTTCCTTCTCTCACCCTACTAGCCCCAACAACTACAAGAGGAGATGCAATGGGCCCTAGCAAAGAGGAAGGTGAGCAAGCATTTCCCTCTTGCAGTGGGCTTTACTGGGGCCATAACACACACACTGCTCCCAGTGTGACCCTACCTTTTTGGTCCTAGGAGTCTGTGGCTTTGGGGAGAGGGCAGACAGGTGTGACTTGAGCTGAGGGAGGGAGGAAAGTTGAGGATTGAGAGAGGGTGGAAAGTAGTGACTTGGGGGGAAGGTTGAAAGATGAGAGTTGGGGTGGGGGAGGTGGGAGGTGGGAGGTGGGAGGTGGGAGGTGGGAAAGCAAGGCTTGGTTGGGAAAGGTGGAAAGCAGAGGCTTGGGGTGAAGAGGGGGGAAAGTGAAAGTTGGAGTAGGGGAGAATTGAAAGGTGAAGCATGGGGGGAGGGTAGAAAGCAGTGGAGTGGGGGAAGGTTGAAAGGTGTGTCTTTGAGGGTGAGAAGGTGTGGCTTAGTGTGGGGGGGAGGGTAGGAAGGTGTGGCTTGGGGAGGGTTGAAAGGTGAGGGTTAAAGTGGGGGAGGTGGAATTTGGAGGGGTGGGGGAGGGAGGAAAAGTGTGACTTGGTGTGGGTGGATGGTTGAAAGGTGAGGCTCGGGTAGGGGAGGGTGGAATTGGAATGTCTTGGGGGAACTGGGAAGGTTTTGGTGGGCAGTGGAGCAGCCAGGATGTCCTATTGGGGATGGGGGGAATTGAGAGAGTTTTGACGTGGCCAGCAGAGCAATGGGCACCAAAGCACTGCTGTGCCACTGTCCAGGATGTCCTTTTCAGGGTGACAGGGAACAAAGAAAATTTTGGCAGATCCGGCAGAGCTCTCTTAACTTGGTTAGACAAAACATTTTTTAAAAAAGATGCCTGCCACAGATGCAGGCAAAATGTTAGGAACAAAATCCACCAGACCACGGCCACACAGCCCGGAAAACCCACCAGAACCACCAGCCAAATTTTCTAAAGTTTGCTTAGGAGGGCAAATGCTGTGGGCACCCAGTTGAAGGTGAACCTGATGCCCCCCCATCTCCAGTACAGAGCCATCTGGGTATAACCACTAGACCAATTGAAGTCTATGGTGGGAAAAGTTAATTGATTTTTTTCCCACCATAGAACTTGCTGGAGAACCTGGCAAATTCTGTGCTGTGCAGTGGCTCCATTGTATCCAATGGGGAATTTCTGACTGTAAGCACTGGCTGCACATTTTTGAAGATAGAGTAACCAGACTTTCAAGGTGGCTCCAGGAGGCCCTCCTGGTAATAGCATCCAGGCTTGGTGAATTTAGGGAGATAAGATCAAGAGTCTTTCTGATTTTTAAAACCTTCTAACATCTTTTCTACTGGGAGTTCTTTTTATTTTATTTTAAGTTCATATCAGCTCAGATCATTAATTTTATATTTTTCTAACATTTGCATACCTTTTAGGAAGATCTTGTACTTTCCATTAGGTTATTGGCAGTGGTAATTAGACTTCCCTTTTGAGTCTTTTTCAATCTTCACTCGTTTCTTCAGGAATACTCAACTTGGATGTTTTCTCTTATGGGAAGATCAGCAGCTGATACTGTACAAGATGGCAATGCCACTTTGCTTTGGCTCCAAAACACAATGGGATAGCAATGGTGAGTGTTCGCCATGTGATCATACTTAAAGAAGATTATCCTAGGAGCTCAAGCCACTGCCTCCTACTTTCTCCTACATCCAGAGAGGGCTAAGCAGTCCTTGGTACGGCACATTTGAGTTTTGTTATCTGGAGCAGCTCCAGACACATCCACCCAGAGCTATTTTCATGTCAGAAGTTTACAGACATCATTGTAGTGAGAGATCACTTTAAATACATTTTTAATTTTTTTAAAAAAATATTTAAAAGTTCTACAGAAAAGGAAAGGATATGCTTTCCTAGCTCAAGATTTTCCTAGCTCAAGAGAGAAGGTGTGTTCTTTACCCTTAAGGGGCAGCAGAAGATAATAACTTCTGTAGCAGCTGCTAAAGAGATCTTGAAGAGCTACCCCAAAATGAGCAGTCAGCATACATAAAAGTTATCTTTGAACAAACATTATGTCAAGTTTTTAAAAAAGAAAATTAGTTCTTTTTTTAAAAAAAAAGATAACCAAAGATGAGGTAGAAATGTGAAATACAGGTGATGAGAAGAGAGATGACAGCAGAGGGTGACATTAATGGATTATAGAAACAATAATCCTTGCTCCACAATTAATGATGAGAAGAGAGATGACAGTGGAGGGTGACATTAAAGGATTATAGAAACAATAATCCTTGCTCCACAATTAGTCATTATTCTGAATAACGTTCTTAAAGAAGGAAAGGGGCCAAAATTGTGGGAAGAAGCCCATGTCTCCCTGATTCCTAAGGAATCTGACTTACAAGCAAAGGACTTTTGACCATTCTCGTTGCTTAATAATGATAATAATTTTTTTTTTACCTCAGCTAAACGTTTGCAACAAGACTTAGGGGACTATTTACATACTGACCAATCAGAATTCATACTGGGTAGATACGGTTATAACAATGTCTGGACATTGTAATCTTAAAAATTGGGACACTAAGGCCAATAAACACAGGTTAAGTATGGTAAAAAACATGGGGGGGGGGCCTTCACATGGATCCCACCCCTAAAATGAGTCTGCCCCATGTTATTTACCCCAAACCAGTTTTTTTGAGAATTGCACTATTGAGTCTTTTGAAAAATCCCAGGGTTGCAGCAACTTGTGAGCAAACAGCCGATCAGGAGGCGCTTTATTTGCCTCCATTTTCCTTTTGCAAAAATTTCATGGCTAACATCTGCATAGCCATTCAGGTGCAAATGGTGATATCATGAGAAATCAGCATGGCTGTGGGGTTCATTTGTCCATGAGTGCATAGCTACACATCAGTGGGGAGTAAATTAAAAAATAGATGCATTTTCCATGCGATGGTGCAACGACAACCCAGATTGTTTCTGTGGGCTCCAATTGCTGCTTGCATGGTTGCATGCAAATGCAAAAAAAAAAACAGGTTGCTTTATCCTGACTGCAACCTGCTATACATTTGCTGTGTGGAAGGAGCCTAAGTTAAGAAGATAGAATATGTTTTTAATATAATGTAGGTATTGCTTATTTTTATGATTTAAGAAAGGCTGAGATAAAGACAATTTGATGTTGGGCTTGAGGTTTTCATTTTTGTAAACAAGATAAAAAGGGTCTGGATATGTTTGACAGTGGTGTTTGGATGAGAAGTCATACAGTTGTATGCGATCTAGCCTTTATTTCTATCTATTTTCTGGATGTAGACTAGGGTGGCTGAATCACCCCTGTTATTTTTCTTCTTTTTCTGTTGCATTTATTTGTGTGATCTAAATTTTTAAAAAAGCATTACAAAACTTAAAAAGCTTTTTAAAAGAGTTTTTTTTTTTTTGTGGCTGCACACTGTGAAACAGGCCCTTTCTTTAAATAGTTGAAACTCGATGACCGAAATATTTATTGTGTTAACAGGTTTTTTTACTATTCAGCTTGGGTTTGTTCCCCCTGCTTCTTACATTTGACCCCTAGAAAATCTCAAAACTGAGGTAAGACAAATTCTCCAACCCAAAATACAAGTTTTCTCTCAAAGACCAGATGAAAAATGATGGAATGAGATATTGAATAATTAGCTTCAGACTGTACTGTGGTTCTCCAGCTGTAGCACCTGTGGTACCACAAATATGCTCCAAAGTCAACAGTGATCCTATTTCCGTTCTCCAGGAACAGAAGAAGAAGAAAAAACACCAGATCCAGCTTCAACTTGATCAGTCTTAGCATTATATTTTTTCTATGATGGATAATGGCACACATAAGCATTCAAATAAAGTTGTTTCTTGCTTTATACAGTATCTGTGGAAGACAGCTTCCTAAGATCTTTTTTTTTCTCTAATCGTATTGGTGTGATGGATGATCAACTCTGGTTTCTATTAAAAATGTTTGAAAACTGAGAAAAACCCAAGAAGAAAAATTCCAAGGAGAAAAAGTGTGTAGATAAGGATATGATGAACCATTCTGAATAATTCAGCTACTCAGGTCAAACAACTCGGGCAGCGGGGGGGGGGGGGGGGTTGCTGATAATGCAAGAGTCCTCTCAATGTTCCATCACAGAGAACACAGAAATAATACAAACTCAAGTGGCTTCAAGCATTATAAAATAACACAATGTTCCTTTCTGTTTGCTATTTTCAGTAGTTGCTTGTGATACATAAGGTAAGTACTGTGTAACCTCATCTACGCTTTAAAACATAGCAGTGCACACTGAGTACATTAGTTGGACCCTTACACATTTCTGTACTATTAAAATTTCAAAGTGTTCTGTTATTTGAGCTCTGGTCCATTCAAAGACGACAGGGCTGAAATGGAAGCACAGAAATTTCATGGGTTGCTACTCATCCTAAGAACAACTGTCTTTTTGGAGGGAGAAAAAGAGTCACTATTTTAGGATGCACTATGATGCATTTTTTTCACTACTTATAAGGTCCATACACTCTCAGGAAGACTATTTTGTAACTTCTCTATAATCTTTGGCAGATTTCCCCATTCCTATTTTCTTTTTTGCCTTATTAATGCATTTTGTTTCATTTTATACTATTTATATGGACTTTTATGTCCAATGGAAAGTAGTTTTGCGTGCAGATGTGCGGACTTCGCTTTGCCCAGTAATGACAAGATAACTCTTATTTGTTGGAATAGAAATGGCCGCAGCCCGGTTTATCAATAACAATAAGTACAGGAAGCTGGGCGAGCATAAACGGGACACATCCTGGTCACCAGGCAGCATACCACTGAACCCCCACGGCTGACCCCTGGCCCTTTGGGCAGCGAACCGCTGAACCCGGCACCCCACCAAGCAGCGTACCGCTGAATCCTGGTCATGGGATCGGGACAGGAGGTTTCTAAATGCTACTTGGGCGCCTACCCATTTGTGACACCCCCTCCTGCCAGTAGTAGTGAGCTTGAGACAGGACCAAGGCCTGTACCCTCAAGCCCTCCACTACCCCAAGACCTCTTATTGAGGCCCCTGCTGTGGGAAGGTCTGGCATGCAAGCCTGCCTACCCGATAAGGTTGTGCCCCTATGCCCCAAAAAACCGCCCAGACTGCGACAAAAAGCATAACATTAAATAACATACATAACCCTCCACATCACTTAGGGAGGGAGAGTGGGTCTGCTTGCTTGCAGCCTCGTGAAGAGGCTGAGCCAAGCTGGGCACCGGCTTATATAGCCTGCCCAGCTCCCTTGTCACATGATGGTTCCAACCATCACATGACCACCCTCTGAGGCATAAGGGGAAGGAGAGCAGCCGCTCCATCCTCCCCTGCCACAATGGTGCCCCAGGTGAGTCCAGGTGCGCTTTTTAACAACAATATTGCTATCTAGTTTTGTTCATGCAGTGGAGGAAAAAAGGGGTTGTAGTTTCACCTTCTGTTTTGGAGAATCTATAAAAGACACTTCTGAATCAAGGCAGAGTTGTCATTAAATTTGCTAAGATCTCCAGTTAACACTGTTGTTTCAGCCAACAACCTTTAATAATTAAACACAGTTCTTACTTCATTCAGTTTTTCCAAATGCAACCAGATGAACCATTTGCATAGGAAATAGGCTGGTTCCCTTGTTGGAGAGATCAATTTTACAACACTGCCTTCGTCCTCAAAATCCTTTCAGGGTGGGGAAAGGATTTCATAAATTAATTTAATATATTCAGTACATTTTTCAGAAAGGATTTCATAAATTAATTTGATATATTCAGTACATTTTTATCTTCCCTTCCTCCAAGGAACTCAGGGAAGCATTCTTCACTATTCTTTCCTCCATTTTATCCTTACACTGTGAAGAAAGTCAGCCTGAGAGAGAAAGACTGAATGGTCCAGGGTTCCCCAGAAAGCTTCCTGTCAGTGGGGAATGGAGCCTGGGATTGTCATTTAAAAAGCCCAAGAAAGAAGATGCAGATGTATTTGTGTGTGGCTCATGTCAAAAGAGATGGCCGTCAAGATATCTAGAGATGTACAGATTATCAGAAATCCAATCTAGATATAATCTGGAGTAAACTGATTGTTTTCCCGAATGTCCATCTGATTTCATATTTGTAAAATTTGTAAAATTTCTCCCAATTAAAGTATTTTAATGCATGGAAACATAACTTCTGCATCTACCAGAGCCCCCAGGGGATGGGGCGGTTTATAAATCGAAACAATAAATAAATAAATAAATAAATAAATAAATAAAATAAATACCTCCTTCCATTATGGTCCAAAATGTCCCCTGAATTCCTCATTCAGGTGGATGAGGGATCTGGAGAAACAGCTTGGGAGAGTCAGAAGTCTGCTATGAAAGGAGTTGGAAAATTTGGATGGGATAGTTCTGGGGTAGGGGAATCACTTTTGTTAAACCATAGAGTTTTGGGGAAATCCAAGAGCACTGCAATGACTCAGTGATGTCACTTCTGGTATTGTGCCAGAAATTACATTGTTACATGTTGGCATAATGTGAAGACCTCCCTCCCCCACAATTTTTCCCCATCAGCCTGCCAAGCAGCTGCAATGAGGTGTAGGTGGCCTGGTTTTGGAGGACTGACCCCCCCCCCCATCTGAAACAAGGGAATCAGCAAAAAGTGTCCTTGGGCAAGCAGACAGTTTAGGCAGATTCCAAACCTAGTTATGACTTGGGCTTTTGGAAAGAGATATTTCTCTCCCATTCTTCTTGTCTCTGTTGGATAATAAGGTCTAAGTCAGGCCTAACTGATATAGAACAATGTCCCATTAGGTTGAATGACAAATCTATTTTATTTGCAGTATTCTGACTTGAAAACTATCCTATGTAAAGGATTACCATCAGTCTTACCGGAAAGCCAGATACTGAAACATGAACATCGGTAGTGGATACAGGTATGCCATGCTCTATCCATCATGTTGTATTACCAGCTTTCACCTTACTGAAATGAACTTGGATACAGTTATGATGTTCTGGCAGAAGAGCAGCTCATATAACAAAAATTACATTTGGGATAAGGCATATATAAAAACCATAAAATATAAGAAAAAAACATAAAAGTCAAGGATGGAAATAAGACAAATAGGTCTGGGACTCAAAGAAATACTGAAGCTGAGCAGAAAAAAATGAATTAAAGGATCTACCAAAACAGGTGGAGGGAATAAGTCTGCTTCTGTGAGTAAATCAATTATGACAGGATTGATGTTGCTTCCATTCTAGCAAACAGTTATACATGGCTATTTTCTGTATCTATATTTCTTAGAGAGGAAAAGAAGAAAATAGTGGCACAGCAAATTACATACCAGCAGAAACAGTAGTCCAGCTGATATTTATGATGAGTTAAGAACAGCAGACGGCAAAATAATGTTAGCATTTGGATTTTCAAGACAGAAAACCAAAGCAAGAGAATGGCTGCTGCAATTTCTATTACAAAAATCTACCTACCTCCATATTTATATCCTCAGCAGAGTTACCATCTTTGAAGCCCATTGTCTGAATGTCTGTCTAAGCATCTTCAATGGTCTGCAGATGTACACAGATCAGTGTTTAGACCATGTTTTTTTTAAAAAAATAAACTGATAGACAAATGACATTCCACGAGTCTTCCTTTTGTCCAGTACATTCACTAGCATTCCTCTGTGTGGGGGCTGCCAGCTCCAGAGCTCCAGTTTGGAAAATTCCTGGAGGCAGTGTCTGGGAGGGTAGAGTTTGGGGAGGGCAGGGAGCTCAGACAGATTATGAAGTCATAGAGTTTACCTCAAAAGCTGTCATTTTCTCCAGGATAACTGGTCTCTGCTGTAATTTTAGCAAGACTCCAAGTTCTGTGTTGAGGTTAGCGACCCTACATCTGCTTAATAGAGTTCCCCATACTGACTATCTCAATCGATCCCTTGTGAACACTGCTTTTTGTTGGATCCATAGGGCATAATCACCTTTTTTAACCACTTAAAATATAGTACAAGTGATTTAAGCAAGCTTTACATGAAATGCTGGACTTCCCCCCCCCCCCATCTTTAAAAACTGCCTGCATTCACAAAGGTCAGTGTTTCATCAAAGATTTAAAGATATTTGTAGAGGAATCAGTGTGCACTTCTAAACCACAGCAGCCTTCTTTTGTACTGTATTTGTTGAGTGGTCAAAGCAAAGAATCTATCAATCTCCTGCTTGACGAACAGAATTAACTTTTTGCTGATGTAGTATTATCTTTGTATGTGTTTGAAGAAATCTTAGCCTAATCGAGTCCCTTGTACAGTTAAAGTGACGCTGGAAGTCATTGAAGAGGAATGTGGACAGATTTTTTTTAACATGCTGCTAATTTACCGAGAAGGAAGGCTCCATAAGGCATCCTCCTTTTCATAATTGTAACCAAGATGCAGTTTCCTTGGCAATGTGCCATTAAAACATGCATTGCTTTTTAAAATCAGTATCATATTGATTGGATGGCCTGCTGTCAGTCAGTGTGAAACTTTTAAACACCTGAAACCATTGAACATCTGAGCTAAGTGTGAAACATAAAATCCCTGTCTAATTTTAATTGGCTCTCTTAGGAGGATGTTTGCTTAATTGGACTGCATAGCAAAACAACCCCACAGTTAACTTTTTAAAATTCAAGGCTGAGCTAGGCATGACGTTTGTCATGTGTCCTCCACCGGGACTGACAACCATAGGCTAGGTCAGTTACCAGTCCCTGTGGAGAACTCCCCCTCTTTATCGTTGGTATGAAACAAATCGTGGGGGGCAATGCTCGTTGAGCAAAATGAGGAATAAAGTCACGGTAAACGTTTGCGAAGCCCAGAAAAGACTGCAACTGTTTGCAGGTGGAGGGTGCAGGCCAATTAATGACCTTGGATCCATTTCCAAGCATGCAGCTGATACTCTATATCCTAAAAAGTCAGTTTTTCCAGATGAAAGGCACATTTAGATAACTTGACATAAAGGGAATTGTCGCTTAGCCGTTCAAGCACTTTGCGGACCAATCAGACATGTTCCTCCTAAGTTTGGGAATAGATCAACACATCATCTAAATAACCTACCACTCTTTGGAACAGCAAATCTTGGAGAACTTCATTAATTAATGACATAAAAACACCGGGGGGCCAGTTAGCCCGAAAGGCATAACACGGTATTCATATTGGCCAAATTTGGTGTTGAAGGCAGTTAAATGTTCAAAGCCCTCTGCAATCCGAATGCGATAATAAACTTCACGTAAGTCCAGTTTAGTAAACAGTTTGCCTGAGCCAAGTGCATCCAGGAGGTCTTTAATTAATGGTAAGGGGTACTTGTTGGAGGTAGAGATGGCATTAAGGCCACGGTAATCAGTACAAAAACATAGCGTTCCATCTTTCTTCTTGACAAACAAAACAGGGGCTGCATACATGCTTTTAACCGCCTTCTGGATAAATCCCCGTTGGAGATTTTTGTCTAAAAATTTCCAGAGGGCAGAATCCTCAGGAGGGCTCATGTGGTATAATCTGCCTTTGGGTAATTTAGCATTCGGTAACAGTTCTATTTTACAATCAGTAGCACAATGGGGTGGCAGCTGATCACATTCAGTTTCCTCAAAAACCTGGCACAAATCCTGATAGGGAGCTGGGATGCCAATAGCATCACTTTGATCAGTGGCCGAAGATGCCATGGGTGATACATCGGGTTGACATCTTGACGGGTCATTGTGCATATGGTCACTGCAAGGAAGGTCAGTGAAATGGACCAGATGGTCAGCCCAGTGGATGGTAGGATTATGATCCTCCAACCAGGCCATCCCCAATTCAATTGGATGTTTGGCAGTGGGAGCTAAAATGAAACTATGGTGCCCCCAGTGTTCTGCACAATGAAGGCGAACTTTTTTGGTTTTATATTGAGCTGGAGCCCCCCCAAGGGGCTGCCATCTATTTGGGTAAATGGAATGGGTTTTTGCAATGGGAGGATCTGGAGACCTAATTCCTCTGCTACTGCTGGTCTCATTAGACAATTGGAGCAACCTGAATCCACTTGGGCTCAGGCAATAATATGGATTTTCTATGCAGGATTAGCTAGCGTTGTGATAAGGGTAGTGGGTCGACTACTCTCACTCACTCTGTCCTTCGGAGCCTTAGTGGGATCCAAACTTGAGGTGGCTGTAAGTCCTGCACTCATATCAGCCTCGTCTTCTGCATCCGCCAAATCCAGTTCATCCACTGTGACTGATTTGGTGCTGCCACGTTTGGACCGAGGAGCCTTGGCTGCAGGTGGTTTAGGCACTGGATTGGGTGCAGAAGCTGATTTAGGTTTTATTGGGCAGTTCAGAGCTACATGGCCAGGCCCTCCACAATATGCCAAATTAGGACATATAATTCATAGGGCCTTTTAAGATAACTCAGGTCATTAATAACCTCATCAAAAAGCACTATTTCAGGTGTCTCCCAAGGACCCTCTTTGAGGGTCTCTTGGTCTGACTCTCCCTCATCCAAGTCTGACAAAGGCAACGGTTCCAAAGGATAAGACATCAGGCAACCTTGTACAGTAAACTATCAAAGGTTACTCTGAGAGATAGAGATTTCTCCTAGTGTAAGGAATCTGACTGAGTCCAGACAAACACTTGAAACAAAAGTTCTTTATTTGGAGGCTAAGCAGATACTCAAATGACAGCAAGGAGTAATCTGAAGCATTACACGTACACTAACTTATATCACTCATCCCCCTCCCTTTCACCACACAGGGCCATTGCACTTTCACAGAGTTCCCAAGAAACAGGCTCACAGACCAACTCTGGGCTGCCATCCAAAGGTGATAAGGAACACAGCTGCAGGCAGTCTGGAGGTCAGACAATTTTGAATCTCAAGTCTTGAAAATTGGGGGTATTGCTGGGGTCAGCCAGGGGTGCCGCCCCGCTTTTGCCTTAATAATAATAAAAAGGGCTGCAGCCCATTTTAATTCCAAGACGTGTCCTGTGGTTATTCACCAGATGAAACCTCTGCACATCTGGGCACAATTGGTTTGATAACACCCACATTGCATTCCCTTTAGAGTTTAACTGATGGCATCCTTAAAATCAAAGAAACTAAGGAACATTATGTACAGAAGGAGCAAGCTACTGATTTCCAACAGGACAAGTATTGTTCCCAAAGCCTTATCTCTTACACTTTTAGTGTACCCCAGATCACAAGGGTTTCTCTTCCTCTCACACAAACACAGTGGTATGTTCCTCGGCCACCATCTCTCAAAAAGTCACAATGCAAAGGGCTTTGGCAGAAGAATCCCTGTATTAAAAATCTCATCAGGTCACTATGAGTTGTCTTCCAAGAAATGGAAGTGACCAGTTGAGATGCCAAATGAATAGGGTTGCCAAATTCCAGGTGGGCCTTAAGTTCTCCTGAAGGTATGACTACTGAGATCAGTTCTCAGGCAACCCAATCCAAAGGTGGGGGGGGGAGGTGGACAGTGGTCAGGCAAGACACAGCCATGCCACCTCTAAAGACACTATCAGCAGTTCAGGAGGATGAAAAGGGATGAAACTTACCTTTTGAGTTGAAAGACTCCTATACAGCTCAAGGGGCTGCACCTGCCTGCCAGGTGGCATAAGTCCCTGGAAGCAAAAGGGGTATTCCCAGAGCACAAGACCCCAGGAAGCCAAGTAAAGTTGGTTCTGCCCGTGAAAATGCCCCCATCTGTGCTGGCACAGACTCCTGCACTGGAGAAGGACTTGCACCATGGCCATGTTGCTCCCCAGTGTATGCCTGCACCAACATAGATGCTACTTATACTACAACCTCCACAGCCCTCCCTGCCCCCCATGGACTGCATTTTTGACTTGTCTATTCACCCACTATGGTTGGGTGAACAGCCTGATCCTTGCCACTGCTCAAATGAGTAGCAGGGGAAATGAGGAGGGGTTGTGTATGTGTTGATGTCAGTTCTGGCAAACCACCAAAAGTGATGTCACCAAAGCTCTTAAGAGGATTGGTGAAATTCTAGTACATTGGCTACATCACTTACAGATTTTTTTTTCCAGAAGTGACATTGATGCTTATATGACATCTTTTTTCACTGTCTTCCAAATTCTCCCAGGGTTTGCAGGTAGGTGCCTGGCAACCCTAGTTCCCTCGTAGGAAATGTCTTTGGAGGGTGGACACTATGATATCTCATCTCCATTGATCTCCCTCTTCTCAGACTCCAAAGCCCCTGTTACTGATTGAGAGATTAAACAACTTGTAGGAAAATTATTCAGTAGGTCAAGCCAATGTAGTTATCCCACTAAGAACTGTTCAACTGGAATGTAGCTCTGCTCCCAAACAGAGATGGAACCAATATATAGAAAGATCAGATTGTTTTACCAAACAATCCAGAGTGGGGAGGCTGAAGGATGTTGTGAAGGTAGTGGGGCCCTGTGCCAGTGGATTTGCTCTCCCTGGGGCACTTAATCAAGCAGAGGGAAAATCTGCCGGTGAGCAGTTGCCACCAACTGCCATGATGGCCAGACATGGCACAGAGCTCCACTGGGGTAAGAAGGGTGTTCCAGAGGCATGGGTTTGTGGTGTTCCAGAGGCATCCCAGCTTTGTCCCCCCACCCACCCCCCGGACACTCGTGCCCAGGGTCTTTGGGTAGTGTAAGCCCATTGAACCCAATGGATGAATTTTCAGTGGTGGGGAGGGTTGTGTTTTTCTTGCCTTCTGGCACAATCGCAGCAGCACCATCCCTGGCCATCTCAGGGTTCTGGATTGAGGTCCCTGTTGCTCAAATGGATGAAAAAGATGTAGCTTTTATACACAAGGAAAGGATTTATTAAATGAGAACTGTACAGCTAAGCTTCAAAAAAGTATGCTCATACTTTTTTCCCCTGAGTAAGAGTACACGGAATATCAAATTCCATATATTTTTGATGACTTGAGTGCTTAATAAGTAATGCCATCTCCTATTACTCCAGATCATGTCATAATTATCCCCCCCACCCAGAAATGAGGATTACAGCTGACATCTGGCTATTAGAGTGCCATACTTTATGTGCTTGGTATTTTTGGAGAATATTTCAAAAGACAATTTTGACTTGAACCCCAGATGCACAATGTGTTATTATCTCTGTGAATCATTTGGGTGGCACTTCTATTGTAAATGAGTTTTAAAAGTAGTTTGTTTTGAAAGGAGGAAAATCAAACAACAACACACACAAGGCACCCTGTCTATGTATGTGAAACCACTCAAATATTTTGTGTGTGAGTATCCATCAGATTAGAAACTGGAGCAATAGCAGCTGGCATGTGGGAACTTCTCCCAGTGCGCAAATCTTCACATATCAAATGTCCATGGACAAAAGGCACTGTCAATCCCTGGGTACATACAGTTTTTTTGTACCAAAACAATTTGCATAGCAGTTTAAAAATATTGTTTCAAGTGATGGTCATACAAATATTATAAGCTTTTAAAATAAAAGCTGGCCAAATGATTATCATAGTGGTGGAATAGATGAAAAGAGGGAAAGCTTAAGACAGAAGAGGCAGATAAAGGTAAGTTAGCTATAGAGTGAGAAAGAAATAGTGTTGCTAAACTTGGGTGGGGAAATTTCAGGAGATTTGAGGGCTTCAGGCTGGGGAGAGCGGGGTTTGAGGAGGGGAGAGATTTCAGAAGGATGTAATATCGTGGATTCCACTCTCCACAGCAATGTTTCGTACAGAGGAACTGAAGTTGCCAACTTTCAGGTGAGGGCTACAGACCACCTGGAATTACAACTGATTTCCAGATGACAGAGATCAGTTCCCCTAAGGGGGACTGATTGCTCTAGTTGGGAGATATATAGTGATTCCAGGAGAGTCACTGCTGCCACTTCTGCTGTGTTTGGGGAGGGGGAAGCAAGTTGGTGGCTGGGAGGTTGATGGTCGGCAGAAAGAGAGTGGTGGAGTGGGAGGGACAGAAAGAGAGAAAAATGGGTGGAGGCAGAAAGGGAAAGAAAGTGGCAGGCATGGAAGACAAAGAATACAAGAAAAGAGGTGGCAACAGGGAGAAATAATGAGAGATTGAGAGAAGTGAGGGAAAGAGAAGGAAGCAAAGGAATGGGATAGTAGTTCTTGCAAGTTCTGTGTGGGTCTCCACTAGTGGTATATATCATTAATTTAACCAAAATATATTTAGGATCAGTTGGCCTGACCAATTTAATCTACCAATGGAGAGATCTTCAAAATCATTATTGTCATAATATTGGTGATAGAAAGTTTTTCAAGGCAAGAGACAAAAAGAGGTGGTTTGTGATTGCTCACCTCCACTTTAGATTTCTGGGATGGTCTCCCATGCAAGTACTAACCAGAGGTGACTCACTTAGCTTCCCAAAGATATATTCAAGCTATTCTGACCCATGAAGGATATTTGGGCAAATTTAAAGTGGTGGACCTCAAACTGGGAAAACTACGATTTGTACCTAAAGAAGTAAATTAAACTTTTCATCACCTTCTCTAGCCAGACACAAAAATAAAATCCAGGCTTTTCCTATTTTTTTTTACTTCCTTTTCATGATTCAAATAAAATGGGAGATAAATGAACTCAGTTAAGGCTATACAGTGGAACCTCGGTTTTCGTCGATAATCCATTTGGCAGGAGCCACCGAAAACTGAAACTGAAACTGATGAAAACCGAGGCACCATAGGGCCAACTGCCTTGCAGTCCTGGGTCGCCCTCTATTGACATGGTTTTGATAGACATCAGGCGATGGAAATCGACGAAAACCAAGGTGATCAATGAAAACCTGAGTCAACCTTTTTTGCCCAGGCGATCGACAAAAACTGAAACAAATTAAAAGAGAGGGCGACGAAAACCAAGGTTCCGCTGTAATCCTATCCACAATTTCCTGGAAGTAGTCCCCATTGAATATATTAAGAGTTGGTTTGAAGTAGACATTCCTGAGATTAAGCTATAAAGAATGATGTGAAAGGAATTGTCATGGGGGCAAATGGTTGCATAGAAATTGAGGGCCAGTGAACTGCCAAATGGAGTCAGCTGGGTCCCCATTTATTCCAACCTGCTTCCTGCTTGCATGGAAACCTGCTAGTCCACCTCCCCCCCCTTTTTTTAAAAAAAAAATTCTGGTTTAATACATCTGAAAGCTTTTGTAACTGTTAAAAAAAAGAATCCCCATAATAATAACCTCCAAGCTTTTGGTAAAAATTGCATCAGGGGTCCAATTTTTTCTCTATTTAGGGGCCAATAAAATTGGACCCTTGACTCAATCTTAACCATGTAGACAGTCACTAAATACGCTACAAATTTGATGGTTCTATCTTAAAACACACACACATACAGAGCCCTACTAATATTTCCTATTGACTAATGTAAAGTTGTACTTTTTTAGAGCTCAGCTCCATTATATCATATGTAGAGTCTTGGGGGGTGGGGGGGTGGGACAGGGAAGCTTTTCAAAACATTTTTGTTAAAAAATGGTTCTTCAAAAACATTCCAAAATCCAAAACAGACAGAGAGATATAAATTCACCAGATTATGAAGTTTTTACTCCATAAAGACTCCCAGTTTTTCTGCAACAAAGAAAACTTAAACCCTAAAAATAATGTTTTAGCACTTGGTCATTAAGCATCAAAATAAAATTAAATCTTCAGCATCATTACTGATTAAAAAGTCTCATTTTCTGTTAGGTTTAAAAAAATTAACATTCCTTAACCTTCAAACCACAGGTCATCAATTTATTTTCTTTTTCTGTTTTGTCTAAATATTCTACTAAGGGTTTCCAGATGTCCATAAACTTAATTAAGTTATTTTATTTAAGTAGTGAAGTTAATTTGGCAATCTCTGCCAACTCTAATAATTTTACCCCCCATTCTTCAATTGCAGGTATAGCTGAAATTTTCCATTTCTGCTCATATAGTATGCTGCTGCTGTCATATACAAAAACAAAGTTCCATGTTTTCTTTTTAGAGATCTATGCATAAGTCCCAATAGATGAGTCTTAGTTTTTAAGTATTTTTACATTTGTTTGAAGTATTGTATGTATTGACCTCCAAAATTCCTTAGCTTTTCCACAAGTTCATCATAAGTGATGAACTTGATGTTGATATTCCCAACACTTATTTGAAAGAGCAGCCGCGACTTACCACGGCAGCCATTGCTGGTGGGGAAGGGATAGCCTCTGTATGCTGCCTCCTTCCCACAGCCTCACAAGCTCCTCAGGGCTCGCGAGGCTTTGGCTTGCCTGCAGTGCGGGCCAGACAAGCCTCAGGGCACCAAGCAGTGATGCTGGGCGCCCTGACACAGGTCCTCGGCACATATGGATCATTGGACACAGCATCGTCCACTGGGCATCTCACTATGTGGCATCATCTGGATGGGGATGGAACTTAGGCCAGCCAGCGGGGAATCGAGTTTCTTGGTTCGGCCTTAGAGGAATGCAATGGGATGCCCTTCTGCCCATGCTACAGGACAAGGTGGATCGCCTGGGAGCACCTCATGCCCTCATCATACATCTCGGAAAGAACGACTTGCCAGCAGTCAAGCGGATTACACTACTTCACAGGATGTGGGAGGATCTGGATTGTATCCACAGGAGGTTACCAGGGACCATGCTTTTTTGGTCCAAGCTACTGGAGAGGTGCTGCTGGCGGGGGGGCATCTCCCTAAAACAGATGGACTTGTCCAGGATCAACACCTGTCATGCGGTTTTGGGCTTCATTCGGTCACTAGGGGATCGGTGCATTGCTCATTGGGACATTTCTCACAAACTGGCCCCCCTTTACAGGGAGGGCGGGGTACACTTATCTTCCTGGGGCATGGACTGTTGGCTGCATAGCATACGTGGCGAACTGTGCAATTGGCTCAAGGTATAAGAGGCATTTGGTGGGAGCTGGAGTCCAGCTCTCTGGCGGTTCGTGCATGAGGGACTGATTTTTAGCTGGGGGGCAGCAAGCAAAATACCCACTTTAGTGGAACCTCCTCAGGAGGTTTGGGGTGGAGCAAGCCAAGGGGTCATCTGCCCAGATATGGGCTTTGATGGCTTGCGCCCCTGGCAGCAAAGAGTCTTCAGGAAGTGGTGACTGCCCATCTGGAATCTCACAGTTGCTCCAGTGTGTGTCATAATTTTTCATCGACAGGCGTGCTGAGAAAAATTTAGGTGTCTGGGGGACAGCACTTGTGGTGCCCAGTACACAGATAAGAAGATCAGACCCCCATGCTACGCCTTACGCTTTTGTTTGAACCAATTTTGTTTGAACCAATTTTGTTAATAAAATGTTTTTTATCACACACAAATGTTTGTTGTATTTACAATTTCTCTCAAAAGGTGGGAGGGTATTAGCTACTTCCCTCAGGCAGCAAACATTTATATACCTCTTTGCCAGTTTTTCCGGTATCATCTACCAGTTATACATATATATATAAAGCTAACAGTGACTTTGTTAGTTACGCCCTAACGCTGAAATGGCTGGACGGATCACCCCCAAATTTTCACAAGACGTCCCTCCCTGTTGCGGGCAGGTAATTGGACCTTCAAATCGCTGAAAGTCCATACCTGAGCCAGGTAAAATGTCTTTTTCCTGGCGCATCAGGCCATGAAGCTGGCTGTGTTTAACTGTCACCCTTAGAATGTTCGTGCAGCATGTCTGTGGCCTGAGGGCTTGGTATGCCCTTAGAATGTTTGCGCAGATGGCCAGAGAATAGCATTGCAAACAGTAAATAGGAAGCACTGTTAGGTAATACGAGTGGAAGTGCAACATGTACACACTTTGCCATGTGAGACATCAGGTGGGGTTCCCCCCCTCACACGCAGGTCACTTTCACTAAGGGTTACCTTATATTAAAAAGGGTTACCTTATATTAAAAAAAGACACCACCATATAACAATGTGAATTGAAAAGGGAAAGAGGGATTCCATTTGACCACCTCAAAAGGCTATGCTGCGGATCATTGGACCTGCATGGACATCTGTGTGGGTTGCAGACTGTGATGAGAAGGACAATTGCCACAGCAACGCATGGCCGGGCCCCACTAGTTGTTTTATAACATGTTTCTATAAAATTGTATATTTAAGCCTCCCATTGTTCAAGTTAGATATTATACCCAAAATTGGTAGCCTGTTTTTTCAAACATTCTTTGACCTTTCAAGAAGAGTGTGTGTTTTTTTGAGGTACCACATTTGTAGCACAGTTGCTGCTGACTCTCCTCACAAAACCCCCTAAGTTTAGCAAAGATTGGGGCAGGGGTCCAATTTTATGAGCCTCCATTTTTCTCCATTGAACCCAATCTTTACCAAACTTGACAGTATTTCTAAGGAGAGTCATCAGCAGTTTTGCTGAAATTCTGGTACCTTTACCTTAAAAATTATTCCTCAGAGAACCCCACAGATTTTCACCAAATGGTATAATGGACCCAATTTGGCTAATTGAAATGCTGTCCCCCCCCCCAAAAAAAAACTTTTTTGGCTTCTTCTTGGTTTGGCATATCTGAATGCACACCCCTACCAGACAATAAATATGTTGTACATAACAAAGTTACAAATCCTACACATCTGATGTATCCTGTGGAACATCCAGGATGCTGTGCTTCCAGCTGCCTGATGGGGATAACAACTGTATATAATTATGCACAAATAAATAAATGTTACTCCCACAGTGCTTTTCAAGTAGTACACAATGGATAACAATGAAGCAGATTACATTCTCACTCATATTTTGATGGGCTGTTTTAGCCCAAAAGCTGGTAGCTCTCAGATGCTGCTCATCAGGTGGTAACCCAACCTGAAAGTATACAAAGGTATTTAAATTATAATATAGCTCAGGCAACAATAACCACATTTATTTCTTTATTAAGTCTAATGTGATTCTTTTCTGACAAAATGTAAACATAATTGAATGATGTTTTTGCTTCAAATTAAAACTGAAGGTGCCTTTAAAACGTCTGCCTCCACAGAAGAGAAGCCAGCGTCATAGAACCTTTTGATTATCTGATGCAGGTATCTAACATGCAGGTATCTAACATCAACATGACATCTAAAAATTCACAAACAACACATCAAAAGAAAAAGACACCATAGGACATAAGCCATCTGAGCAATTAATGACAAATGAGCAATTACTGAAACGGGAAGATAAAGGTCAGTACCCTTTCAAAATAACTGTTTTCGCTTTCTTTTTTTTAATCCAACTGTGTTTTCGAAGTATGCTCACCCATATAGAACTTTAAGGGAGACTTTCTGAAAACATACATAGTTTTCATAGCAGTCAATCAGAATCCACTATCTTCTTGGTTGTTCAACTTATGATAGGAATGGCAAAAAATGCAGCTATGATAGAGTTTCCAGACTGAATCTGGACACTGGCAGGTTGGTTGGAGGCAGGGTGATAGTGTGAGATGGTGTCACAAGCATGATGGTGATCTGTAGCAATCACTGATAATTATGTACAAGTATCACATTTTGTGACACTGATGGGGAATTCTGACCCTCCTGGGAGTCTGGACTCGCCAACATGGAATTTGAACGAAAAGGTTCACAGAAGCCTTTTCCGCATGGCACAATTATATAGGGTAGAACCGGGATCTTACATACTGGGGCAATTTTATCCTGGTTTCTGCCTCTGCACAGCTCCCCGCTTCTTCCCAGGAGCCAAGATAGGACTAAGGGGTAATACTCCAGTTTGTTCCGTGCGGACTGGGTCTTTTGTATTTACCCCTCGAGCGTATCCCAGCATATGCGTACATCCCCAAGTGTTTACAGTGGGAGAAGTAGCGAGGTAAAATAAATAACCTAAAAGTAGCATGTATATTTTGCAACGCAAGTCATAAAAATGTTGTACTGTGGAGCTCCACATATGCAAATGCTTCCTTCTTGTTGATGCAGTTGGAGCTCAGTATAACAGCCTTGGGTTTATTTGCTAGGGAAATCAGCTCTGAGTTAACAGCCCCATCTTGCTTTAGCTGATTTGAATATGTATTGACAAAAGACAAAAGAAATCACTCTCCCCACCACCAGCTTCCCCCTTCCGACCCAATCCACACCTCGCTGGCTTTCTCCACTTCTCTGTGCCAGAGCCAGCTGCACCATGAGGAAAACTCTCAGTGGCCCCTTTTCATCCCTGCTGGCCTACTAGCCATGGCGGGGGTGGTGGAGGGGGGAGTGTGCCTTCCGCCACTTTTAGGGGTAAGTGGCAAGGCGGGAAAAATATACCAGGTCTACTCCTGTGTTGCTTGCCCAGCAGCTGGGTCACCCCGGGATCTCTGAAAGGAAGCGGCAATTTGGTGATTTTTGATTATCTTGGGGTAAGGGAAATATCACAGGGCAACACTGGGGCAGGCCCGTGTTAGCACCAGGAGCCATGCGGAATGCACAGCCATGCGGCTGCACAGGGATATTTTTCTCGCTCATGTCGAGATATTTTGACCATGAGGAAATGCCCAGAGAGAGTCAGTGGAGAGAGAAAGTATCTCACCAGGGGGTAAGAGACGATTTTTCTCAGAATCAACAGGGTTGCCAAGATTTTTTTTTCTTAGTCAGAAAAAGTCAACTATAATTAGTCAGGACTGATACAAAATTGTGCCGGCACTAATACCAGGCAAAGGTTAATTTCCTTAATTCTTGACAAAAGTTATTTCCTTATCAGCATGGACTTTGGGAAATTGTTTGCTTCACCTCCTATGTTCATCTCTTATGTTCCTTTCATGACCTAAAGTCAGCTTGACCTGGTTCAGAAATAACTTTGGACAGAGAGCAAAAGAAAGAATACTAAAGTCAGCTACATAAGCTCAATTTATTCTTAGTCACATTACTGTCTCTAACATAAGCACATTTTATTCTTAGATATGTTCACTGAATATGCTGGTTTCAGATAAAATATAATTAATCTTTGGTTCACTCAGCCTGTCAGGAATTCTCCTGCAACACCAGTGAAGAATTTAAAAAAAATCCTCCAGCACTTGGAATGATGGCAGGCAACAGGAGCTAGGGGTGGAACATCCTGTGTGAAAGACCTGAACTATGAGCACAGTAATGCTTCCAATTGGGCTACTGAGCTCAGTAAAGTCTTTTTAGATAGGCCAGATGTTCTACAGGGTTTCAGCCAGAAGTCTTTCACGTCACCTACTACCTGGCCCTTTTAACTAGAGATGTTGGGGACTGAACCTGGGATCTTATGCATGTCAAGCAGATATTCCACCACTGAACCATGGTCTGGGCCCCAAAAGTGCTACATAAAATTATTAAGAACAATATTTATTTGACTGTAATTTTTTTAAAAAAATCTCCTTTGGGTCACCTGAATCATGCTGAACTGGTAGATGGAAGTGACTTCTTTGGCCACCTTGATCATGATATTGGAATAGGAGAGACCATAAGTAAGATATTCTGTCCTTCAACAAGCAACCTTGGAAGTGCAGAAGAAAAAGCAACTGGTTCTGATTGCCATCATTCCCGTTCCAAGGCCCTTGGCATCCCATAGAAAGGGTGCTGTTTTGTGATATTTGTATTAAGCTGTTGTTAATATTGAACCAGTTGTTAATATTCAACCACTTTTTTCTATTAATAAATAACATTAGCTTCAGGCATTATTACAGTCCTCATCACACAGTGCGGCTCTTTGTTTTAATAAGGAACTACGCTTGTTGTGTACCAAGATACAAAATTTAGCTACCTTCTGTGAAATGGCAGAAACACGATCTTCTAATAATATTCTTACAGAATTCGTATCTGAGTTATCTATGAATAGATATACATGACGAGTTAACAATGGTTGGATCAACAGCTTCCTTTCACCTTCATGTAACTTGCAATGCAGTAAGATATGTGACATTGAGTCTACTTCCCCTGAGCCGCACACACAGGAGAACTACTTTTTTCTTTCTTTAAAATTGATACATCATAGGAATGTTATAAATGGCAAAAAAGACTGACTGACTGACTGACTGACTGACTGACTGACTGACTGATTGATTGATTGATTGATTGATTGATTGATTGATTGATTGATTGATTGATTGATTGATTCTGGGGTTTTGTGTGATTGTACTCACTGTGGGTGAGTATGGACAACTTTTGGGAGTGGCCTGTCTCAAGTTCTAGGGGGTAAATTGGTGCAGCTATGTGTATGAGTACTAGTATCTCTTTTTTAAAAAAAGCATTTGCTATATTCCAAAAGAAGCAACATAATTACTACAAATATACTTTTTTTATATAGTTTTGTATTAATGTTGCCTGTTTCAAAACGATGTGTTAGATCCAACCAGTTTTTCCACTACTAAATAAGATAAGGTGGGGGGCTGGAAATCATGGGACTTCCATGCACAAAAAGCATATGGAATAGTAATGGTAGTAAGAAGGAGAATTTATTGAAATTGTGGGGGGCAGAAACCTAGTCCTTTGCTTTCTTGAACAGGATTATCCCAGTTCTAGCCAGCTAACTTCCATATTCACATGATCTAAATAGATTCACCAAAATAACCTGGATAATGATTTTTCCAAATAGAGGAAGAACAATCATATGCAGAGTTACTCTACTTTAATCTCATTTATTACAATTGGCTTAGAAGTCAAACTGTATAGGAGTGCACTATATAGGAGTGCACTGTAAAATTCACGATGCTGGGATTGCTTTTGACCCACCCTGGGGAGTAAAGGAAAGATTCCCTGAACAAGTTGTTCATGTCCTTCGGCACTTATTCATTCTCAGGCAGTTATGTAATTAAAATGTAGACCTTGAGCCTGACCTAGTTTTGCTGCTAATGACCAACATTTTGCACATCTTTTTTCCCCTCCACCTCCTTTCCTTCTACCATCTGGAACATTTTCATATTCATTCATGGTTCATTGATAATACATGCAAATGTACCTTCTTTTAAGAATCATTTTAATGCTTTAACTTGTAGGGCTTGGATCTCGTTACACTGCGAGAGAAGGCATTTTGTGGGCGTCAGGAAGGTGAGGAGACAGTCACTGTAAGCGTTCACTACTTGTAAATTAGACCAAGCTAAGACTGGCATTTTCAGCAGACTGTAAATTATGCCTAAGTGTATACTATTTACCAAGTGCCCAGGAAAATTGCTTAATTTATTTTAACAATGTTTTAGCTTGGAGAAACAACAGCAGCAGATTCCATGGCTACCCCCCCCCCCCTTCTTTACGCCCCTTTTGCTGGTAGTATTTTTATATTTCATGAGATATTTTGCAAAGTCATCAGGAGATTTAGTTACCTGTTAATTATAAACTTGCCTGTTCATGTTCTTCAAAGATACCTAGGCATAATACATTCAGAATGAAGTACTTGTTCATGGAGGATTCCTACAGACTAAATAGATTTTAAGACTGTCCTCACTTCTCTGCCTAAGTATGTTCATGTGAAAGCATTGTGAAAGCATGATGATGAAAGGATGTTTCACTATGCACATTTAACATATCCCCATCTAGTCCTCTCTTTCACATCTATATAATTTATTCAAACTGCAATGCATGAGTAATTTCAATTAATCAGCTGGAGTAAATAGATCTGAAGGAGCAAATCCTGCCTTCAGAACATCCAATTCTCACTTGGGAAAGTACACTTAGGGCCCCTTGCCCCTTCCCAGATCAGAGAGTAGAGGATGGGAGGTCAGCTGCCATCCTTTCTGTCAGTTCTGTCACATAATGGTGGCCCACCATCAGAGGCAGAGCAAGGGTAGGTGAGTCTTGGGGCATCCTTACAGAGCTGTGGTTACATCCTTGTGGATCCTTACATCCTTACATCCTTGTGGATCCTTACAGAGCTGGAGTATTTGGTCAATGGCCTTTTAAGAATAAGAATGAAGAGGTGTAGTCTCAAGGAAAACACCTGGGTTAGTTCTGGTGGGTTTTCCGGGCTGTGTGGCTGTGGCCTGGTGGATCTTGTTCCTTATGTTTTGCCTGCATCTGTGGCTGGCATCTTCAGAGATGTATCACAGAGGGAAGACTGTTGTGTAACCTCTGAAGATGCCAGCCACAGATGCAGGCAAAACGTTAGGAACAATATCCACCACACTACAGCCCGGAAACCCACCAGAGCCAGTTGAATCCAGCCGTGAAAGCCTTTGACAATACACCTGGGATAGTGTGGAACTCAATAAACCCAAATGGGTTGAAAGCCAGAATGAGAGAGAAGTCTGGGGTGGAAGGAATGGGGAACTCTAGCCTGTATTCTGAGAGAGAGCCCTCACTTCAGTCTTACTCTTTAGAAAAAGCTTGTGATGTCAATCAAGCTTCTATATGTTGTTGGATATTTACAGCATTCTCTTAGAAATATAACTAGATAGGCACTAGAAAAGATTGTGTAAGGATGTGTCACTGGCAACCAAGATCAAGTAAATTCATGCCATAATATTATGTATTACTATGCATGGGTGTGGAAACTGGACAATGAAAAAAGCTAACAAGAAGAAAGTAGATTCCGTTGAAATGTGGAGTTGGAAAAGAGTGTTACAGATATTGTGGACCACCAACCCCCCCCCCCCCCCCCACACACACACACACAATATGTAGGTTCTGGATCAAATACAGACTGAACTTTCTGTAGCAGTTAAAATGACCAAACTATGATACTTAAATCACATTATTAACTGACAAGAATCACTAGAAAAAAACAATACTAGGAAATTTTGAAGGCAGCAGAAAAAGAGGAAGACCAACATGAAATAGATTGACTCTGTAAAGGAAGCCAGGATCCTCAGTTTGAAAGACCTGAGCAATGTTGTGAACGATAGCAACTTGACAGCACTTAACACACACCATGGAGGGGCTGTGGCTATGTCCATTACCTTGATAAAAATATAAGAAGAACCATGCCGGATCAGACAAAAGTTCATCAAGGTCAGCATTTTGTTCACACAGTGACTGAGCAGTTGCATCTTGGAAACCCACAAGAAGGGTGACTGCCACAGCTTTCTCCTGCCTGAAATAAATTAGCACATACCTTTCTTACTGGAGGGAGTAAATATCCATCATGACTAGTAGTCACTGCTAGCCATGTACTCCATACATTTGACCATTTCATTTTTAAACCCTTCCAAGCTGGCAACCATCACCACATCTTGTGGCAGCGAGTTCCATTTTTTAACTTTGCACTGTATGAAGAAGTACTTAATTTTGTCTGTCTTGAAAATCCCACCCTTCAACTGCAGTGGATGATCTCTGGTTCTATTCTTGTGGGAGTGGAAGACAACCTTCTCCTGGCCCATTTTCTCCATGAATAGTTGGATAGCCCTCTATCATGTCGCCTCACTCACCTTTATTCTAAGTTAAATAGCCCTAAGTGTTTTAGTAAATCCTCGTAGGGCAATAGCTCCAGTCCCCTGATCCTATTAATTGCTCTTTTCAGCACTTTTTCAAGAATTTCAATTTCATTGTTCTGCTGGAGATTTTCTTTTGTCCTTGGCATTTTTTGATTGGGAAGTTATTTTAAGTCCCATTCTTCAGGAGAAAAACAGGACAAAATATTTCAATATAAATCTGCAAAACAGGACAAATAAAGGTTTTTACCTCTTGCACTGTTAAGCTTGGCTAGTTGGCTGGAATGGATTCACTGACCAACCTTAGGCTAGTCACTTATTGCTGTCCTTTAATGTTCCTCAGCTGTAAATAGGCCAAATGTACTACAATAAGCAAAGACCAGGGGTAGGGGAACCTCTGGAATGCTCTCAGATGGTTCAGGAACTACAATTCCCATCAGCCTCTGTCAGCATGGCCAATTGGCCATGCTGGTAGGGGCTGATGGGAATTGTAGTTCCTGAACATCTGGAGAGCCGCAGGTTCCCTACCCCTGCTCAAGACTGTCTTCTTCTTTTTTGTAATAGTCAATATCTTTTACAGGGGAGTCCAAATATTTGTTTCAATTCTTGTTTTGTTTGAATGAATCTTGTAGAAGCCACCCTGAATATATTTTTCACAGAATGCACAAAAATGTATGTTACAGCATCATTGTGAGGATAAAATGCAAACAGAATCATATACACCTTGAGCTTCTTGGAGGAATGCACATATAAAAATACAAAGGAAGACCCAACATAAGATGAATTGACTCAATAAAAGAAGCCACTGCCCTCATTTTGCAAGAACTAAGAAAGGTTGTTAAGATGTTTCAAAGGCCATAAATACATAGGCTTGCCATCCTCCTTAAGAGTATGCTGTGACTTTCTTGCTTGCTTTATTCATCTTGAGATATTTGTTTTGTTGGGATCACTCTGAATTCACACTGGAAGTTTACAAGTCCATATCAGAAGATAAAATTCCTTTGTGTCCATATGAAGTACTGAAAATATATTCTCCCAGAAATCAGTAATGGGTGTAAATGAAGGCTTTCCTGCTCTTTCCTTTAGGGTTAGCTTCCCATTCTGTAGGATATCACTGGTAGGCTTGGTCAATAGCCTAAGATTTGGTGAAATTTGGATTTGGAATTATTTGGGCATAAAATTATCCGTGTGCCCAAATAAGACAAATAACATATTAGTGTATAACCAAATATAATGATACCACCTGAGTTTGGTGAAGTTTGGTTCAGGGGGTCCAAAGTTATGAGCCCTCAAAGGGGTAGCCCCCATCTCCTGTTAGCTTCCTTTGGAAACAATGGGGGATGGGGTCACCTATTTGGGGGTCCATAATTTTGGACCCCCTGAACCAAACTTTTCCAAACTCACTTGATATACCGTAATCAGAAAAGTATCCAGATGAGACTGTGAAATTTTGGTGCCACTAGCTTTAAAAATGTGCCCCCTGCAGGCCAAAATGCAAAAAACCCACCAAGAATACCAAAAAAAAAAAAAGCCCAAATGCCTTGCATTCGGATTCGTTAGTATTTGGGCAGGACTTTTTGGGCCAATTTTGGCCTGAATATGCCTGAATGAGTCCAGATTCAGGCCATATCTGGGATTCAGTGCACCTGAATCTCCAAGCCTAATCACTGCCTACTGTTCATGTTCTGTGATCATTCAGAAAAGTCATTATAATGGCTTGGGAAGTGTCTCTTGAAGAGGCCAATACCATTTGAAAATCCTGGAATTTTTGATCGAATTTGTGATTTCCCCCATCCCCAAATCCTCATCAGCTCAGTCTGGGAAAGGATGAAGAAAGCAGATATATCATGTCTCTCTTGACCATCTTCTAAATAAGGTTGCCACCTCTAGGTGATGGCTGGAGGTCTTCTGCTACTACAACTGATCTCCAGGTAACAGAAATCAGTTCACCTGGAGAAAATGGTCACTTTGGAAGGTGGATTTTATGGCATTATACCCCCATTTAAGTTCTTCCCCTCCTCTCCCCAAACCTTGTCATCTTCAGGCTCCACCCCAAAACTCTCCAGTTTTTGCCAACCTGGAGCTAGCGACTCTACTTTTTAGCTACTTGCAAAGTTCCAGTTCTCCAATTTCTTTCCAGGTTTTCTTGTCTTAGAACAATCTTCTACTCAGCTCTGAATATCAGATCTGCACATCCTCCTTGAGCAAAATGATCAGACTGCAACTCTGTATAATTATGAAGTCAAGAAGAGTGACTGGTCCCTGTTTCATTTCTGTTTACATTCATTCATATTTCTGTCAATGGTTTTGGCTCTCTGCTTTTTGCTGTTAGCATGGCCTTCATCCCCTGCCTTATGAAATATTGGATTTTCATATCATTTCTTACACTGTGTGCTATAAAATGTCAGTTTCCATGTTTGTATGGGTAGACAGCAGAGTGTTCAAGCTGAAAGCAAACTTAAGGCAAAAGGTCTGTTTGCAAGATTAAATCAGTGAATGGATTACTCACAGAGGTGGGATCCAGCAGGTTCTCACAGGTTCCCGAGAGTAGGTTACTAATTATTTGTGTGTGCCGAGAGGGGGTTACTAATTGGTGATTTTGCCACGTGATTTTTGCCTTAGTTACGCCCCTCCTCTCAGCAGTAGCGCGCAGAACTTGAAGCAGTCTAGCAGGAGGTGCACCGGCATGCATGGCTGCCTGCGGCTGCGTGCATTCATTTCCCGCCCGAGGACTGGCGCAGCGGCTGTGTCCTTGCCACAGGCCCGCCCCTGGAATGCCCTGCCCCCGGAATGCTTGGCCATGCCCATGTCATGCCCCGCCCAGCCCCATTGGCACCACAGTTTGAATCCCACCACCATGGGAACCTGTTACTAAAAATTTTGGATCCCACCACTGGTTACTCACCCTAACAATCGATCCCTTTCTGATCCAATCAAAGCCTCAGCCAAATTGAATACCTGGGCAGAGTCCTTTATAAGACTCTCTATTCAAAAGCCCATCAAGGCTTTCCTGATATAATCAAGGACCAATTGACTCTATTATCCCCGGAAGTAGAAACAATAGATAGAGCTGTTAATTAGCTCAAGCCAGCAATCCCAGCATGGGAAGCCCAACAGACACAGGAAGATGAAACTGAAACTTACTTGTTCCTGCCCTTACCTGTGCAAAAGGTATAAAAGTACTGTGCACCCCAGAGTCAGCGCTCTTTACTGGCTAAACCTCCCTTGGTATAGTTGGTTTGAGACACAATATCATCCTTCGCATTGATCCCTATGCTGGCATAGAGATCCTTGCCTTCTTCTGGAACTTCTCTGCAAATTTTAGGTAACATATAAGTTCCCTGCTTCCCCTCCTGTTTATATACTTAGGAAATGTGTGTATGAGCATTAACGTCTCACTGTGTGATTGTTTGCAACCAAAATTTATATAGAAGCATTTGAAACTACAATTTTGTCTCGTTTGCCTTCTCTGTAGAACGTTTCAAAAGCCAATTCTGGTACAGTTGTCTAAAAGATCCCACCTAGCCTACCTCTCGCACTGCCAAGCTGAGTTTTTCCCCGTTGCTACTCTGGAAAATATATTCATAACTGTTAAGCTAGGTAACACTGCCTTCCATTCTGTAGGCTTATTTGCATTTTATAGAAATACTGCACAGCTTGCACACACAATTTATGCACTAATTAGCAGAGCAATCCTATGATTGATCTCAGATGACTTAGATTGGAGCAACTCTGCATAGGATAGTGCTGTAAATGTACAATATACATCATTTGTACATATAACATTATAATGCACATATAATATTGAAAAATGTATTCGTTTTATGGAAACAGTTTGATCTGAGAAAATGGGAAATGATGCTGAAATGAAGAATCACAGATTCTGTTTGCCGAAGGGAGAAGATAAATCAGAGCAGGAAAGTTTAGAATGAAATTGTAAATCCTAAATTATTTGCAGTAAGAGTCTGGAACTCTAACACTTCAATCCCAGACAGTGTTACACCCTTCTAAATGGACTGAAGTCAGTGGTTCAACCCTCTTGACAGAAAGTATTAGTGACTAAAATGCACATTATTCTAATACAGAATTCAACATGCAAGATAAAGCAAGGAAAAAGATTTATCAGTAAATGTCCCACAAGAAAGTTTTGTTTCACTTGCATAACAACATATAAACCTTTGTGAATGTAGGCATCATCAGAGAGAGTGGTCTAATTGATCTTAGATAGTACTAGTCTCTGATCAGGTGGACCAAAAAGAATTAATTTGGCTGTATTCTTGGTTGAAGGCGTTTGAAACATCTTGGCACTCAGATATATATGGCAGGAATGCCTCCTGATGGAAGCATTCTGGAAATATATCATAAAAGAAGATGGAAAAAAAACCCACTTGTGATTTAAAATAACTCATCACCCAAGAAATGTCTTGATGAACTCAGTTTAATATGATACAGAAAAAGCCACGTATATTTAGTATGCAATCTATATCTGTAAATGCGAAATACCACTGACTGACTCACTGATTCATCAAAAGAACTCAAAAACCACTGAACCTACAAAGTTGAAATTTGGCACACCATTACATCCTCCAGGTGCTCACTAAGAAAGGATTTTTCAAAATATTCAGTTTTACTCAAGTTATTACACATTTACTGTTTTCACTGCTCATCTCTGGCCATCTGCACAAACATTCTAAGGGCAAACCAACCGCTCAGTCCACAGACATGCTGCATGAACATTCTAAGGGTGACAGTTAAACACTACCAGCTTCATGTCTTTCAACAAGGTGCGCCAAATGCACTCTAACACTGCCCTCCATAATGCATGCGAACCTATCCCTTCTGCTGAAACCGCTACAGGGAGAAGAGGAATTAAACACAGAAAGGGCTTTACACACTACATTATAAAAAGACAACTACAGAAAGCTGCTGCAAAATATGTGAAAACAAACCCATCAGTCCACAGACAGGCTGTGAGGAAATATGCTGCATGTCACCGCAAAGTTAACAGACAGGCTGTTAAAAAGTACTCCTTCACCCACCCTCACATTTATTTATTTATTTATTTATTTATTTATTTATTTATTTATTTATTTATTTATTTATTTATTTATTTATTCAACTCTTATACTACCAATTCCCACATTAACAACACCGCTACAGCCAAATGCCATCAACATACATTACAAACCACACTATGACCTTGGACTACTAAACATTTGTCGGGTTTTGCATATGCAATAGAACTGAACAACTCAAAAATTCAAAATTGGCACACTGACCTGGATTTGTATGTAGACATCATTTACAATAATTCAAAGCAACATTTACTCAAAGGTATTTTTTCATTGTTATTACACATATGTAAATCCACTTACACTAATGCTAACCTTATTCTAATATACTATAATGAGAAAATTAAAGTGCATAATATATATAAAGTGCCAGTGTCAATAAATCATATCAAAATACAATTTCATCATTTCGTTCAAGATATAATGACAAGGTCCATACGAGACTTCAAACTAATGAGTTCCAAAAATTTCCTGTATATACTCCATATTTTTGTACATGGTTTCAAAAAATGGAACTACACAAATTTTCACCAACTGTATTGACAAACAATCATTCACAAGTCCATATGAGACCACACACTGTTTCCAATTCCAACGGAAACTTTATATATTTCCATTTTTTTGTAATTCCCAAATTGAACTTCACAACAGAGCTGATATCTCCTGTGCCTTGAGTCCATTCATAGATGGTACATGGAAAAATGAGAATCCTGTATAGAATTGCACCACGCGTCTGAATGCGTTTTCAAAGGTATCTTCCTCAGTATACCGATTCTCAATAGCTTGATATCATCCTGGGGTTAACATTCTTCTATAGTGTCATCTTTCCCCTAGAGATCAACAAAAACAATGTAGAAAAGTTTTCTACAGTAGACAACTGGCTCAAGAAATGCTTTTTGTTGATGAATACATTGATAACCTATAAATAATTGTGCGAGAGAAGAGATTGGTGAACATGGATTTATTCAAAATTGGTAGCCATTGGTGTTATTACCCAGCCACTTTAAACCAGATTTAAAAAGACAAAAACATTACAAGTGTTATCGTATATGTAGCAGCTGTTACAATTATGTGATCATTTATGTTTTATTATTCAGTCTTAGGTTGATTCCTCATGGGCCAAGTTTGTGTCGATTAAGAGTTTTTAAATGGAATGATTTTATGGTAGTGATCATCTTCTTTTCCAGTTGGTGCTGGAGTTCCCCTAGGTTGTCCACCCCATGGGTTTTATTGGATGATTGGTAGAGTTGTAAAGGAGCCAGTTAAATGTATTTAGGCACTTTCTCATGAGGGTAAGGCTTTCTTTTTTCTTCTGTCTTGCTGGTTACTGAAAGCTAATATTATAACAACCAGGAAGCATTTTCAAGGGACGAATGTGCAGAAACGAGAAGGGGGGGGGGGGGTTGAAAACATTTTTTAAATGTTTGCAAAACTTTTTCAGGAGCTTGTGCATTAGTGATCTAGAAACTTCATAAACGATGTTAGAGTTTGAAAATGTGCATTCAGCTGCAATTCGGGACATCTGGGGCAGCTCGCCCCAGGCACATGTCAGGGGAGGGGCATGTCATGATGTGTCAAGGGCGGCAGGGTTAGCAGATGTATCCCCATAAATGCGTGGAGGTGGTAGGTTTGTCAGTGCATAATGTTTGGCCAATCATTACAGCTACTTGGTGGCTTGCATCAGTTTTGCATTCCAAAAAAGCTTGTAACATTGTGCTATTTCTTCACCCATACAAGTACAGTTCTGCCATTGCATTTACAGTTTCACATTCTGACTTTATTACAAGCAATTACTTGCTACTATATTGAGCTATCTTCTGTGAGAGCCAGTGTGATTGTAGTATGTGTGTGATAAGAGTGTGACAAACTATTTAGCATTTTCCCCTGTCATGCCAGTTTTACAACAATCTGTATATTGTCTTCACTCTGTGAGAGTGTGTATGTGTATGTACATTAATGTGATCATTTGTAGTGCATACAAATAGTGAGTTGAGGGCTTCACAATGCAAGATGCTTCCCACTCTGTAACACTGCCAGTATGTCTTGACTGCAATCCTCACTTCAGTCTATTGCCTGGCTTTTTGTGTTGATTCTGTCATTTAAAAACAACAACCCTAATTTCCCATAAAACAGTGAAACCCTTTCCTAATCCACTGTGCAGGGAGGATCTGTTGGGTGAGGACCCCAAACAATTTTGTCCCATTTGGATGGGGGTGGGGAAGATAGCTGGAAATATGTGCTATCTTTAACTGCCTCAAGCAGACATGATTTTTTTCTGATCTTTCTGCAATCTGGCAGTGGAAATCCAGTGCATCAACTCATTTGTTCATTCATTCATTTGTTTGTTTGCTCCTTCCTTCCTTCCTTCCTTCCTTCCTTCCTTCCTTCCTTCCTTCCTTCCTTCCTTCCTTCCTTCCTTCCTTCCTTCCTTCCTTCCTTCCTTCCTTCCTTCCTTCAGGCACTTATAATCTGCTTCATTTTATGTGGAATCACACTCAACAGAAAACCTCCACATTCTACAGATCTGTCAGTGGTAAAAACAATCTCTTTCCAGCCAAGCAAGCCAAGAATATAATTCCTGAAAATCTTGTCTTCATTGGATGGTGAATTAAAAAGTTACAGCTCAAACACTTTCCTGGGAATAAATTACAGTGGGGCTTGCTTCTAAGTAAAGACTGAACTCAAAATGTTTTTTACATTGAAATCAATGGAAAAAGAAGATGGTGATTTATTTATTAATTTAAACAAAATGAAAACAAATGGCAGAAATAATGAACAAAACAGAATGCAAACAAGTCTGCAAACTTGCCTAGCAAACAAGCAGTAATTAAACTTGACCTTGGGTCTTCTCCAAGCTGCTACAGGTATTTATAACAGTGGGAAATGGATGCAAAATGTTGGTAATTTCTTCCAAGCATTGAAAGGACAGGAATTATGATGTTTTCTGTCTCAGTAACAAATTAGTAGATTTTTTTTGGAATGCTTGAAAACAAATGAATGAGCTTTTATATTTCAATTGAGACTGGTCTGCCTACAATCTTATGTACAAGTGGGCATAATCCTCACAGAGAAAACGGACAAGCATTGGAAGTAAAGTATCTGGGGCAGAACAAAGGGAGTGAGTATGTTTTGAGTTGGGGCCAAAAGAGGAATGATGTGGGAAGTGGAGAGGAACCAAGAGGTTGAGTGTGCTAAGGGGAGGACAGGCAGAATTAAATGGGCGGGATAAAAAAAATGCCTAGCCAACCAGTTGCCTTGGAGGATGAAACAAAAAGACCATAGATGCATAGACCTTCCCTAATATTGCCTCCTAACACTAGTATTCATAAATTTGATGTCTCTATATATTGAGATTGCCTTCAGTCTTCATGGCTAGTAGCCATTAAAAAACCTTCTCTCCTTTGTTTTAAAATGTGCATGTATTTCTGGTAGCACTGAGCATTCAGGTAAAACTGAGTGGGAAACAGCCCCCACCCTAGAAAAAACCTTTCAGCATTTGTCCAAACCCACCCACCCCCCAACCCAGGCTATTCAGACAGAGCCAAATAGCTCAAGCTGAAACAACAAACAAACAGAGGCCCTTTCCACATGGGCCAAAAACGACGGCCTGGGGGCGGTAAAAACGCCGCCCCCAGGCCGCCGTTTGCACAGGCGGCGCTGCTGCCTGACTGCGCTTCCCCCCCCCGGGCGGCGTCAGGCCGCCCTAAACAACAACCCTTTAAAGGGTTGTTGTTGGGGTGGAAGTGTCTTCCTGGCGGCGCGGTGCGAACCGTGCCGCCGGGAACATGCTGTCTCCCTGGCCCGTCCCACTCACCTTGTCCTCGTCGTCGCCTGCTGGCCGTCGAAGCCCCGACAACGCTTCGTCCTCCGACCCCTGGAGGTCCAGAAGGGCAGCGTGGTAGCGGCTTCAACCGCCAGCAGGCGACAACGGGGACAAGGTGAGTGGGACGGAGCTCAGGGAGAAGAGGTATGGCCCGCGTCGCGGAGCCGCCTCGCTGTTTGCCGGCTCTCTGCTGGCGACCGGCTCCCTTCGCATGCGTGCAATGCGGGTTTTCGCCTCCACGCCGGCGGAATTCTCGCCGGCGTGGAGGCGACAGGGAGGCCATGCGGAAACGGCCAAACAGATTTCTACAGAATGTTCTGCCCAACAACATGTAAAGTTGGAGCTGGCTTCAGGGTAGGCATCCCACCTGGCAGAGCTGTTTGCTGAGGTTGGATGACACCGTCCCTGCAAACAACTCTTCCCTGCAGCCTCTGAACTTGGAACCAGCTTCAGAGGTGGCGGGCCTGCTGGGATAGCTGTCTCCAGGGGTCAAGTGACTCAATCCCTGCAAACAGCTCTCCTCACCACCTCTGAAGTTGGAGGTGGCTTTAGAGGCAGAGGGCTGGCCAGGAAATTTGTTTGCAAAGACCAGGTAATCCAATCCCTGGAAACAGCTCTCCCAATCAGCCAGCCAGTTTATTTACAGTCAGAGACCACCATGAAAAAAAGAGTATAAGATAACATCACAACCAAAACAGATAGCTTAATTAATTCTGATCTACAATTAAAACAACATCTAGACCTACATCAATCATGTTGTCTTATCCAGAATCCTTTTTCTTATCTTGCAAGCCGCCACACCAAATTATCCAGCCTTTTTATCAGAAAGCAAGAGTGACAAATAGAATTGCCTGGTTTGTCTTGAAAGCTTCATAAGTAATGGTGATATAAAGGCACCACAGATTTGCATATAAAAGGCACAATCTATCAACACATAGCCAACAGTTACAATGCTACCATCCCTGCAAGGGGACATCACAGTGATTGAGGACAAGAAGTGACCATCATCGATATAGCAGTACCTGGTGACAGCAGGGTCATTGAAAAAGAACATGAGAAGGTCCCTGAATACCACAATTTGAAATTCAAGCTTCAGCAACTATGGCACAAACCAGCTGAGGTTGTCCCAGTGGTAATCAGCATCCTGGGCACCATTCTGAAAACACTAGGGTGGCACTTGAAACATCATCAAATCAACAAAATCAGCGCCTGTCAGATTCAGAAGGCAGCCCTGCTGGGATCCGCACGAATACTATGCCAATACATTACAACTCCCTAGGCCTCTGGGTGAGGTTCAAATTGTAATGAAAAGCCAACAACCAGCTAAAGAACTGGCAGTTGTGACATTAAAAATAATAGTTCTCCCAGCTTGGAATTTTTCATGTTTGGCTTTAAAAACGTGAAACATTTAAAAGAAGCCAAAAATCCAAACCTCTTTCAAAAATTTCCAGATCTTTTATAGCTAAATCTGACAAATACCCCCCCCCCCCCCGCCCAAGATGCATACACCTAATTTCCAGTCTTAGCTCAGTGTGCCATCTAGAACCTGGGAATAATAATACTGTAACTTTACAGGGAAATATAAGAAGACTTCGTGAATGAAGCGGCTTCAGTGCTTGAAAGTGCCATACAAAAGATGCATGTTATCAAATAATTTATTTTGTCTTTTCCTGTCCTAAATTTAGCACAGATCAATCTCATGGCACAATCATGAGTTTCAGTGTTATCTAAGAAGATGGGGGTGGGGGAAATCTCTAAATCCATTGTCTTTAACTATTCACAGTTTTATAATCTTCTAAACATCCTATTTTTTCATCTTTAAAAACTTAAACTAAATATGAAGCATCTATTGAGTCAGACCATTGTTATTGTCTATCTTGGTTGTAGGAGCTCTCTTAGGCTCCTTCCGCACATGCAGAACAATGCACATACAATCCATTTTCACAATTGTTTGAAAGAGTGCATTGAAAGTGGATTGAAAGTGCATTATTTTGCATGTGCAGAAGGGGTCTAAGTCTTGGATTATATGGTATCTGACATTGTTTACTGCTAGAAATGCCAGGGATTGAACCTGGGATTTGTGAATGCAAAGAAAATGCTCTGTCACCGAACCATGGCTCCTCCTCAGATTGTAGTTGAATCTGAAATTGCACTATACTGAATCCAACTATTGGTTTATCAAGGTCTGTGTATTTACTGCTGTGACTATGAAGGGCTTTCAGAACACTACCATCGGATCCTATCAACAAGCAATTTCAAGAATTGACCCTAGGACCTTCTTTGAGTAAAATACAGGACTACATTAGCAGTACCCACAGCCTGCAATATTTTAGCCTTTTCTCATTGAAGTGGTTTAGCAACACCTTGGATCTCCAGAAGATGCAAGTCACAGATGCAGGTGAAATGTCAGGAGAAAATGCTACTAGAACACAGCCATACAACCTGGAAAACCCACAACATTCTAGTGAAATCTTCAACAATACATTCAACACCTTGGGCATTGGGTTTGCTGTCATTTACAGTTTCTCCAGCTCTATAATCTAAAGCTGTTAGATATTTTAAAATTCCAAGCAGGGCACAGATTTACACTTCTGTCTGTTTTTTTATGCAGAAGCTTGAGATTGTTTAAAAAATAGATGAAAACAACATCCTTTTTGTTCCATAATTAGCAACTAACATTATGAAATCCCATAAATTAGGGTGACATCCAGTATCCTTTTAGTTTAGTAAAAATAACAATTAAATTGCCTCACATTTCCTTTACAAAGATACGTATGGGGACAAAAATCCTCTCAGACAAAGTGGTGATTACAGAATTAACATTACATGTAGTTTCATTTGATTTGTTTCAGTTCCATGGACAGTTAAACATTTATCATAAGTACAGGACAAATTATGCAAATGAAGAACTGAGCTTTTTTTGGGGGGGGGAGGTAAATTAAACTGTTAAAAATAACTACCTGGAAGGAGAGGGCATAAAGAACACTTCCAGAACTTCCACTACACCAAAAAACAAACAAAAACACCAACAAAATTTTAATCCATCAGAAAATCTGTGCTTGAGATATCTGACCCAAAGCCCAATGCATTTTGTGTTACAGAAATGCTGCTCATTCCCTTCTCGATGCATATAATACAATTGTACTTGATGAGAACAATTATTTGGGCATCATTAATATTCCATGTTTCAAAAGTGTTTTATCATGTGACCCAAGAGGTATATTTCCATGTTACAGAGAGCACATGTACAAAGGCTCATACACCTGTTTGTTTCTTTAAAAAAACCCTATTAACTTTACAAATGAAACTGGGGATCAGTAACTGCATAAATACAGGATTTAAATCACATGTAGTTGTACATGCATTGAACATAACATGAGCATTATTTAGTTCACACCAAGTACATAGATTGCATGTGCATTCATAGGAACTTGTGAACACGGCTAGAAGGATGCTCTTAAATGAATGCAGAAGCATCCTTGGCAAAGTCTAACTAGTGGTGTAGTCCTTGGACTCTGCCCAGGTGTTCTAATCCAGGCAGATCCCCTGACATATCGAAGCTAGAAAGTATTCACTGAAAGAATCTTGATTTAGTGCTTCAGTGTTTCAGCTCAAAATTCCCCATTCAATTTTTGCTTTTGTTTCTGTGAATTAAACTCTTGCATTCTTTGTGTATGCAGAATCATTATAGGTCATTGGCACCAGTCTATCTCTTGTTGACAGCCTCATTCACAATTACCTTAAAAAAAAGAGCCATATTTCTTTCTATCCTATCAGGAGTCTCCAAAACATTCTGTCATTAACAGCCTTGCAAAATGTGGGTCATGACTTGTTTAATGAGTCAATCCATCTCAGGTTGGGTCTGTTTTTTCCTCCTCCCTTAATTTTTTCCTAGCATCACTGTCTTTTCCAGTGGATCTTGTCTTCTCATAGTGTGACCAAGGTACAACAGCCTCACTTGGGTCATGCAAGCTTCTAGGGAGAGTTGATTTTATCTACAACCTGGTTACTTGCCATTTTGGAAGTCTGTATATCTGTAAAACTTTCCTCCACTACCACATTTCAAATGCATGTTTTCTTCCTGTGTCCAACTTTTATGCCCATAAATGAGGAATACCTTAATTAAAGATCTTGATCACCAGCAACACATCCTTACACTCAAGGATCTTTCTAGCTCCAGCAACATATTCTTATGTTCAAGGATCCTTCTAGCTCCAGCAACGTATTCTTATTCTCAAGGATCTTTCTAGCTCCTTCATGACTCCCCTGCTACTGTGTCATATGTAATGATATTGGAGGTGTGTTCTAAGACTGAAATGGAGCCATGAGTGGCGTAAAAGGATTAATAGTTCAGAAGCTGAAATTGGTCATAGCATTGCATGACAACTCCACAGGTACTGATCAAAATGTAACCCATGCAGAGTGACAGTTCCAGTTTTCACACAAGAGCTATACTGTCACTCATCTCATTTGGAATGTCACTCAGAAACAGAGCTTTGGTGCATGAAACCAAATGGGGTAACTCCTTAAGCTTCCAGATGGATGAGCCTTCTGATAGGTACAACCCAGCATGAATCTAAGTAACTTTGCTGTAAAGAGCTTTACAGACTGCATAGCAAGTCAGCAAGCCCCTGAGAAATGAAAGCAATTCAAACTGTAATAGCCTTGAGTGTCATATATTGTATGAAGGAAAGGTCATGGAAAGGTCTCTGTCTAGCAGATAGAAATTTTCTTCTGAATTAAACTGAATTAATTTGATTTCTTCCCTCTGTTTCAAACTTTGCCTGAAACAGCAATGCTATTCACAGGTATGAGACCTTATAATTTGTAAGAGGTGTCAGCAAATTATATTTAACCAAATCATGGAGGTGGAAAAACCATATTCATTGTAGTCTAATGAGTAGAATATATTGCACTTTTCCTGCATGTCTGTCAATTTCAATGGGTGCCCTTGGACCAATCACTTTCTTTCATGTAACAACCTTGCAGGATTCTTGTGGGAATAACAGATATCCCCTAGGCATATCACATTGAGTTTCTATAAGGAAATAAAGAATTCATATGTGATAATCAAAACTTCTGCATTTATTGATTCAAAATAGAAAGGCAAATGGGACAGCTGTCTAATATTAATATAATTTTGGCAAAGTGAGTAAGCAGTGATAATCACAGTAATTGATTAATGATGATTCATTTTTATTTAAGGAACTACTTCATTAGATAGGTGGATAGATAGATCAGTGGTTGATGACAGACAGACAGACAGACAGACAGACAGACAGACAGATAATGTTCTGTCTTCTAAGAAGATAGTGGAAAAGTCTAAGCATAGAATTCTAGCAGACACAGGAGTAAATGCCATTTAGGCAGAGGTAGAGATCCATGCTCCCATCTGACTAGGACTCTGTAGGCTGCCCCCTGTAGGACTTTCTCCTCTTCTTGTAGAACAGGCATTGTATATTCCAAAGTCATGTGATATCAATCTGTGTTTACAATCCCTCACACCAATCACACCAAGGGATTTACTACAGGAATTTAGAAATCATAGCCCACAAGGAATCAATATCAGGGGACCCTGTTAGCAGCCCCTTTCCCCCCTAAGGTGAGGGGGTGGGCGCTGCATGGAGAATTTTCTTTGCAATAGCTCCCAATTTATGGAATGCCCTCCCATTACAGGTCTGACAAGTGCCAATTTATACAGTTGTTGGTGCCTGGTTAAAACCTCCATTTCTATCTGGGTGTTTGACTGACATGCCATCTATCCTCAGACCACTGGCTGTTTTGGAATGTGTCCTCACCTGTATCTAGTGGGTTAGGGTGGGGGGGGGGGTTGAGTATTTGTTTTTGGATTGTTATTAGGTATGTTTTTAGGTATGTTTATGATGATGCTTTTAGTGTAATGTTTAGATGATTTTATATTGTGTAACCCAATCTGGGACATATTTGAAGGACCGAGTAGAAATTTACTGAATAGATTTTAAATTTTAAAAAATCATGAAGCTCATGAAACTAAATCACGAAGCTTATTGGATAATTTCCATAATCCTGGGAAGATCTCTCTCTTTCTCTCAGCCTACTCTACTCCACAAGATTGTTGTGAGTTTAAAAACAGAACAAAGGAGAACTATGCAGGTTGCCCTTAAATCTTCAGAGGAAAGGCAGAATAAAAATGTGACAGGTTTGTCAGGCCCAGCAGGGGACTAGAGGGAAGAGATGGGGGCAGCTGTTGATGATGGAGTGAGATCACTTCTGAGAAGGACCTGGAAGTGATAACAATCCTCTTTAGAAATATAGTAAAACCATTGTTTTACCAGAGTTTCTGATGGTTTCTAGAGAGGAGGAATATTGTACCATCAACTCAATTACCATTTTAAAGCAAGTTTTATTCCACTGATTTTTGAAATGGTGGTGAGAAATGGAATGTGAGGGTAGAATCATAAAACTGGAAAGGGTGGTACAGATGATCTAGTTTAAACCCCTGCTCAATGTAGGCTCAGCCTAGAGCCGTGGTGGCGAACCTTTGGCACTCCAGATGTTATGGACTACAATTCCCATCAGCCCCTTCCAGCATGGCCAATTGCAGGGGCTGATGGGAATTGTAGTCCATAACATCTGGAGTGCCAAAGGTTCACCACTACTGGCCTAGAGCATCCCTGGCATGTGTTTGTCTAGCCAGTGCTTGAAGACTGCCAGAAAAGGGAATGCACCACCTCCCTGGGCAGCAGATTCCACAACTGAACAGTTCTTACTGTAAAAAAAGATCCTAATATCTAGTTAGTTTCTTTCACCTATGATTTAAATCCATTATTGCAAACCTATGTTCTGCTGCCAACAGGAATAGCTCCCTGCACTCCTCTAATTGACAGCTCTTCAAATACCTAGAGGTTGGGCATCTCTTGACAGCACAAGGGCACTGGCAATCCTAGACAGATAGCCATGTCAGTGACTAGTCAATGGCAGTCAGCCAATGATAGATAGTCATGGGAACATTATTGCTGAGACAATTATAGTTGTAAGAAGTCTATTGTCTGTCTGTTCATTTGTTTTTAATCGACAGCTATGTCAATCTATCTATGGATCAGGGCTGTAGGTTCCAGAGCAAGTTAAGTTATCCTTTCAGAATCTGTAAATCTAAAAAAACTAAAAATCTATAAAACTAAAAAAAGAGTGACTATGAATATCAGAAAATGTTATATGAATAACAAACAAAAAACCCTATTTTCCTGATATGTACTTCCATACCCACTGTTAACATACAATGGAGTCTCTTTGGCCGCTTCTGCACGGCCGTAAGGGCGCCTCCACGCCGGCAAGAATTCCGCCGGCGTGGAGGTGGAGGCCGTTCGCATGCAAGCATGTGAGCGGCCTCCAGAAAGGCCGGCAGACGGCAGGCGGCTCCGCACGGAGCCGCCTCTTCCCCCTTCCCCGTTCCACTCACCGTGTCCCCGTCGTCGGCCTGCTGGCCGTCGCCAGCCCACGCTGCCCTCCAACCTCCAGGGGTGGGAGGACAGCGTGAAGCGGGCTGCACCAGCTGGCCAGCAACGGGAATACTGAGTGGAATGGGGAAGGGAAACAGCGTGTTCCCGGCAGTGCTGTTCGCACCGCGCCGCCGGGAACACGCTGTGGAAGGAAAAACAACCCTTTAAAGGGTTGTTTTTCAGGGCGGCTTGACGCCGCCTTGGGGGAGAGGGAGCGGAGTCAGGCCTGTGCGAATGGCTCCCTGGGGACGGCGTTTATCCTGTCCCCAGGGCGCCATTAATGGGCCGTGCGGAAACGGCCTTTAATGTGTTTGGAATGGCTTGCATGGGAAAGAAAAATGATTATAAGTTTAATTTAATTAGGAAGGAAATTGATCTGCATTTTATTATGCTCTGTAAATAAACAGGTTTCACTCTCTCCTGACATTAACTAATATGTTATAAATATAATCACAGGCAACATTTTGGGCATATTAATATTGTCACTACTTTGGCATTGTTATACTTTTGGCATTGTCAGAAGATGCTCCAGGTTCCCGCCAGAACTGATTTCAGCCATTTGGAGAGGGGCTCAACAGGTTTTATTTATGCATTATAAAAACTGGGCCTAGATGGACCACTGCTCTGATCCAGTTTGGCTGTTTTTATGATGGCCATGGCCACAGAAGCCTATAAACAAGTTTATGAATTATGCAGGACAGCAATAACTACTAGCCATGGTGGCTGAAAACTTCCATATTCAGAGGCACTATACCTCTGAACGCTAGTTGCTGGACTAACTAGGAGGATCCAGCAGGGCTCTTATATATGTTCTTATATAGTCTAATGGATTTTTGGTAGTTCTTATTCCACATAGCTGTACAAAACATCAGTTCTCAAATTAAATCATACAACCAAAATAGCACATTTTAAGGCAGAAAATAAAAATTTTCCTCTGAGAAGTTCCACATGGCTTTTAGTCCAAAACATTTTATTTCCAGACACAGAATGTCTTATATGCATCCTGGATTGTAATGATTATTTTTTTCTGAAAATGTTTTCTGAAAATGTTTTCTGTGCATGTGTCTTTAAAATGTTTCCCATGCCTCTCTGCAGTGCCTGGACTTCCTCCTTGGTGCCATTTTCTGAGCTTGCTCTATCATCTCACTGTTTATTTTTGTCAGTTTTTAAAAATTTATTGGGGAGGGACGATATTTTCAAAGCTACAAAGGCATGACCCAAGGAGAATTGAAGCATGAGGCTTTGAAGGATCAAAGTTACAAATCTATGGCAAAGTCAAAATGAAATGGAAGAATCACAAAATGGTGGCCAGGAAGGGTGAGTGTGATCAAAGGGGGGGGGGGATTGAAAATGTTTTGCAAACATTTTGCACTTGCTTTCAGTGACTTGTATGGAAATTGCCTATATGAGAAATGTTATGTCCTCATTATCGGGGATTGAGCACCCCTTCCTGGAATTGTTGTGAGCTACATTTTTTTTTTTGGTTTCTGCTTCCTATATTTTTCTTCATACTGTGTGCAATATTTTTCATAACATCTCTCTCAACTATCTCAAGTGTGCTCAGCTTGACAGACTAGATGAATTTTCTAAACTGTGTTGAAATGTTCTCCTGGCAAAAGTACGACCCCCCAAATATAATAAATTCTAGTTATTAGTGCACAAAGGAAGCTCAGTGAGGCAGCTGAGGGACTAAAGAGGTACAGCTGGAAAGTAGGTTGCAACCTTTATAATGAAAGGACATCACTAATTGCTGAGCCTTTGGGGGAGATCACATGAAAGAATCTGCTTTTGAGCAGGCATGGTAGAGCTATCCTTTCCACCAGGCAACCCTGCCAAATTTAGAGCTTCATTGAGTTTTAACAGGAGCAGAAAACACAGTTGTAATAGCAAGAGAGCAGCCATTTTGAATCCAGATGTACACATACATTTAGTGTGGGTCCAGGTATGGCTTTATCTATAACAGTTGACATTTTTAAAATGTTGTTATTGCTTGTGCTATTGTTTGTGAGACTTAGGAATATATATATTGTGAGTGGCATAGTAGTTGGGTTGTTAACGGATTACAATGCTGGACTAGAATCTGTGAGAAGCTATTTTACACTCCCACTCTGCAATGAAACTTGTACAGCATTCTTGGGCTCTTTCTCAGCCTCACCTATGTTACAGGTTTGTTATAAAATGGAGGAAGGGCAAGTAGCATGTTCAGCACCAAGAAAGGTTGGATAAAAATGTTCTAAATTAAAAAGTGCATTGCCAAGAGTTGTATTGGTGTCCTAGGAGTTATGGAAAAAAGACTTTTGCAAGATGGTGAGGTTCTGAAGGGGGCAGGGGAGAGAGATGAGTTAACAGGTTTTTGGGTGGGAGTCGTTTAATGGCCTTTTATGCACAAATCATTTAGAATGTCTTCAGCAGATCCTACCACAATGTTTGTCCACACTTACCTTTTCCAAACCATTCATTTTTTGCTGTTGAATCATCACTTCATTTACTCATGGGTTTACTCATGAATAAATTTACCTGTGTAGAAGTTGCTTAGTGTAATTATGAGTTCACTCATCAATAAATTTACCTGTGTGTAAGAGAACATGTAAGGGGGAGTGAAAAGAATAGGCAAAAATATTTTAAAAGCATGAAACAATGAAAATCAAAGGACAATGGGTAAAGGAGTAAGGCAAAGGACATGAAAAAAATGGTGGGCCAGGCTCTGAGGAAGAAGTTGAGTGAGGGAACAAGGGCTTGAGAAACAAGCCAGCTTTTCAGTGGGAAATTTAAAACATTTGAGCAATACCACACTGCAAGGGAAGTCATTTAGAAACATTTCAGCCAGAAGAATAGTTGTAAAAGGGTTTTCAAATATGACAGATTAAAAGGACAAGGAAACATTTCCAGGATGAACGGTGAAAATGAAGTTGCTCAAGTCAAAGACATAATGGAAGCTTGATCACCTCTTCTCTACCAACCTTATGTGATTTGTCTAGTTTTATGTCTTGTTTTAACACCTGCTCTGTCCTGTATTTTCTTTTATTTGTACTGATATGTCTAATAAAGATCAGTTGGAGAAGTTGGAGAAAATGAAGTGCTGCAGAACACCACAGAGGAAATGATTTATTAAAGTCCAAGAAACATTTCCAATGATTTGTGCAGAAAAGACCAATATTTACAATGAAAGAAAATGAAAGAAAAATACATAGAATGGGCTCAGCAATAGTTGTGGTGATTGGGCCACGGCTGAATGAAAACACACCTGTTCTGCATGTGGAAAGTCCAAGGCTCAGTCCCCAACATCTCCAGTTAAAAAGACCATGTAGTACATGATATGAACAGCTCCTTATTTGTGACCAGAAGAGTTTCTACCAGTCAGAGTAGGCAATACTGACCTTAATAGACCAATGACCTTACTCAATATTAGGCAGCTTCATGTGTTTATAGTCTCACATTCCTGGGTTACAAGATCTACTTTGTTAATAATTAGGGGTGTGCATGGTGGAAATTTTATTCAGGTTCAGATGCTTTAGGTTTTTTTTAACTATTTTTTTAAAAAAAATGAATATCATTGGCCAACATTCTACCACCCTACTCAACAATGTTTGAAGTCTTTCTCCAGTTTAAGAAGGCTTCCTCCTGAAGTAGCTCTTCTACCAGAGAAAGAGCTTCTTAAACTGAAAGGGGGATCTTTTCCCTGGGGAAATCTTCAACCTTTGCTATGGGAAGAGAGAGGAGTTCAGTTTGGTTAGCTCAGAAGGTGTGTTCCAAGTTAGATGACCTCAGTGTTTCCTGGTGATGCTTGTCTTAAACACAGTATGGGCCAAGCAACTTTGCTCATATGGAATAGCTACATCTGCCAGAGGGCTGGGTCACTGCCAATAACAGCTGCTTTTGTCTGTTCTGAGGACTAAACTCACTTACCAAATAGGAGACAATATCCTCTGAAGTCATAGTGAAGTAATTCAATTGACTGACTTGCTTTGTAAAGCCCAGAATCACTTGCACTTCATCCCCTCTTTCAGATGCATCCTTAAAATGTCTGATATTCCTATGAGAGACTTAGGGAGCTGGGTATGTGTTTAGTGTGGAGAAGAGATGGTTAAGTGGTGACATGATAGATATGGTTAAATATTTGAAGGGATGTTATGGTGAAGAGGGAGCAAGCTTTTTTTCTGCTGCTCCAGAGACGAGGGCAAGGAGTAATGGATTCAACCTACAAGAAAAGAGATACTACCTAAACATTAGGATATACTTCTTGACAGCAAAGGCTGTTCAACAGTGGAATGCACTGCCTCAGAGGGTCTCTTCCAACTCTATGATTCTATGACATCAGATAGATTGCATTGTGGATGTGCAGCTGCTACCATCTATTTCAGAAGTGATCACAAGGCTAGTTGGGTTCATAGGCAGATACCAAAGGCACATCTAAATGGCAAGTCTTAGTTTAAGAAACCCATCCTTTAAAAATATTTTACTATTAGAGGTGGTGGGAGCAGAGTGGCAAGGGAGCTGCAGCTGTGAAAAGACTGTGTGATCATTCAAGAAAACAATGAAAATACACATACCACATGAATCCATATTCACTCAGATGCACCTGAAAAGCTTGCAAAACAATAAACTCTCCAGTTTGGAGAGGTGAGGAGGTCCTGAGCCAATCGGAAGGGTGATGAAACATACTCTCTGTACACCTCCCCATTATTTACTACACAAAGCCAATCCACTTGATTTCAACCCAGTGCAAACTTTCTGTGACACTTTTCACCTTACTGTCTGTTTTACATGCTTCCTGTCTGGTATACGCAGTTGGACATCAGCTCTGAGGCAATCTGCAGCTGACTAGTTGAAGCAGGAATCTCTTCATGAGTTTCCTACTGTGATGCAGTGGAGGAGGGGGGCATGGACAATTCTGGCAAGGGAAAACCTGAACTACTGTCACTTGAAATTACTTATAAGCTCACTAAATCCTTTGCTTTGGGGGCTTATATAACCCTGGAATGCCACATTTTCTAAATGAGACCATTTATGACACTGATAAGCCAAACACCAGGGAGCAGTAAGTGGATTCCCTTGAGTAATTACGGCTGTCAATAGCGGCTAAGCTTATGAGACAATCATTAACTGAACCCAGCATCTGTTCATTAGGTATCAGAACAGTGAAAATTATTCCACATGAGCCAATCCTCCCCCTTCCCCCCAGTCAGGTAGCACTCTGAGGATAAGCAGTAAATACATGATATTTTAATGGCTCAAAGTAGTCCCAGTCAATCCTCTACTGGCAATAGTCCATAGTGAGATATTCAGAATATGACATTTTTTAGAGCTGTGTTTACACAAAATGTCAGAATCTTTCATAAATTTCCACATCTCTTCACAGAGGCCGTTTCATACGGCCAAAAAAGCATGACAGCGATGGCGTGTAAGTGCGGCATCCCAAAAAAAAGCGTTCACACAGACGAAGGCGGGCCTAGCGTCCATGGCCCGCAGAAATGTGGCGGTTCGCCGCGAGAGCGCTTCTTGGAAGCTGGCGTCTTTCAGCGGCGTTAGCGCCCTGCGCGCGCTAGCGAGAAGCGTGCAGGCCAGCATGCATTTTGGCGACAGCTCGTGGCGGCTGTTATTGCAATCTTTGAAATCGATAAATCACATGGGGAAAAAGTGGTTCAAGCGTTTTCTGAATGCACCCGTCTTGGCGGTTTAAGCGTTTTGGCGGCGAGCAGCGACTCGCACCACCTCCGCCTAACGTCGCGACGCTCTCGCTCTGGCGCTAGCTTTTCCGTTCGCGGCGGCGTCATATTTTGCCCGTCTTGAAGCTTGACCAGAGTCAATCCATGACATGTGTCATACTTTTACAATAATGTTTACTCCCTCATTTGTCACAATATGAGACCTTCCTCTGATAAATGAAATATTTTAGAAATCATGGCGTAACTGTTTTGGTTAAAATAACTTTTTCAAAGTGACTGTTCTTAATCCTTCCTCCAACCTGTTTTTCTGTTGATTAAAATGGGAGTAGGGGTCCCCTTTAACCAAAAAATATGATGTTGGGGAACATGAATCTTGAATAGATAAGAACCATATAGGATGAAGGCTCCAGTAGCAGAGGTATATCTAGAATGGGGCAGCCAGGGCACATGCCCTGGGTTTCATTTGAAGGGGGGCTCCCTTGACCACTCAGTCCCTCTCTGCCAAGAATTCTGCTCTCCCTGGATGGGTTCAGCTTTAAACTGTGGGCTTCACTTCCAAAATCCACATTGACTTTGGAAGCTGAGCCCGCAGTTTAGTGCTGGACCTGTCTGGGACCAGCTTTGAAGTTGTTTGCAGCAATTTTGGTGAGAGGGTTAAAAAGTGTTTTAAGATATTTTATACATGAAGACCAGAGTGGCTTTTTGCTCAAAATATAACTGAGAGTTAATGTTAGATAAGTTTTGTATGTGCTGGAGTACTATGAAAAGCATAATGATAAACAGTTAGCCTTGATCTTTTTAGATGCTGAGAAGGCATTTGACAATGTTTCTTGGCTGTTTATGTTAAGGGCATTAAAATGGGTTTGAAAACAATTTTATGAAAGGTATAGAGGCAATTTATACCACACTATATGCTAAAATAATTGTGACTGGTGAACAACATTTAGGACAATTCTTGCATTTGAAATCAAAATGAATATAAACATCTCCAAAAACTCTTTACTACATTCTTTCTGTGTTGGAGGGGCAGAGTACATTGGCTGTTTCTGTATGTCAGTTGCTACTCACCTTTTCCCTGTAAAAAGGAACTAAGAAGCTTGATGTAAGATGGCAGTTGTGGGTTTTCCTGGCTGTATGACTGTGGTCTGGTATTTTTTTGCTTCTAACATTTCACCTAACATTTCATGGTTTGCATCTTTGGAACCATAGATGCATGAAAAATATTAGAAATAAAAGCTACCAGACAATGGCCACTCACCCTGGAAAACCCACAACAGCCTGTTGATTCTAGCTGTGAAAGCTTTTAACAATACATTGATTTAAGGTATCCGTTGCTCTATTTTATTTCCAGAAGGAGCCTGGGTTCTCTTTTAAGAAGCAATTTCAAGCAATAAGAAAATGTTTGCTTTCCTCTTATCTGTTTTATCGTTTCAAATGAATGAGAGAGAAGAAGTAGATTCACCTTGGCACTGAAGGTCAGCAGCCCACTCTAGTTTATCTTCACAATTTCTTCATAGTCTAATGAATAGGACAGCTGTTGGCTTTACAGCTGCTGCTCATAGAACCATGCCTCTGCTCATTCCTCACTCCTCCCTTTCACCCTCTGAAGATTTCCCATGCCTTTGCAAAGATGGATGCATACAAGTATTTTAGGCTATGCAAAATGTTTCACTAGCTCTGTCATTTGCCCCAGTTTTAGTTACCAGTATCTTGGTAAGGGATGCTTAAATACTCACCAGTTTGACTCCTGTTCTGTTTACTGATTGCAAATGGAAACTTGATTTTTCAACAGTCAGTTTGATTGTTCGTTGATATTTTCTGTTGGTCTTCAGAATGTGTTTCACTGGATTCCTAACTATGCTGCACAGCACAATTGACTTTGTGTATGTGCATTCTCACACAGCATGATGGAGTTCTACTGCAAGAAAAGATTAACTGGAAAAGACAGTATTGCTCAGAAAAGTTGAAGGCAGAGGAGCAGAGGGAAACCAACATGAGATGTATTGACCCAATAAATAAACTCATGACATTCAGCTGGCAGAACCTGGGTGACACTGTCAATGATCGGACACTTTGGAGGTCATTAATTCACAGGGACGCCTTAAATATGCAATGACTTCATGATACACTATATGAATACCCTTATCCTTACTAAGCAACTGCTCCATTCAAGAGGCAATTTTTAGATTACTCACAAATTATATCCTACCCTTCGGTGTCCATCTGAAAAGTTCTTAAGCTAATGGCCAATTTGAATCAGCAGTGTCTTCTCTCATGCATAGTTTTGCGAAAGCTCAATGCTAACCAAGTTTGGACAGGCATTCTCAGCTGCTTGACTTGACTTGAACAGACTGAGTGATGGGCTCACATCTGATAGCTACCTCTAAACACAGGAATTTCAACCTCACAAATGTGTTTGTGGTGAATTTTACAGAATCCCTAATCTTGATTAACACAGGGAAAGTGTAATTGGTTCTTCATATAGTACAAGGAAGTTGTTATTAATATTATTAGAAGAGCCAGTGACTTTAATCATTAGCATGTAGAACTAGAATCTGGATGCCCCCTGAGCAGATTTTGACTCTGCTATGAAATTCACTGGTTTGGGGCTAGGGTGTCCAGACTCTTTCTGGGGGTGGGGGATCCCCAGCTTTGGCCCCCCTCTCCTGGTACCATCCAGCTGGCCAGCAGGGTTCTCACTAGGCTTAAAATGAAGCCTAGGCCTTGACATTGCTGCCATGATGACATCATTTCAGAGGTGACATCATCACATAGGCAATGTCAAGGGAGATGTTCTGGTAACTGAGTAAAACTCTATGGCAAAAACAGCTTTCCTGTGCAGCTTCAACCCTTCCCCATCTTCGGCCAGGGCCGAGGGGAGTCCACTATAATTGCAATACTAGGGGGGACCTGGCAACCTTACTTGGGGCTAATCATTCTTTCTCAGCATTGTTTGGTTGACTTCAAGTTAGACTGTGTGATTCCAATGAAGTGTAATCAAAATATATAATTTATTTTCAGAACTGAAGCTATCATAATAGATGTTTTTGGTCAATGCAGATTATCCATTGGGCAAAAGGGACAGTGGATCCTGCAAGGAGAAATAAGCAGACAGCTGTTATATCCTCTATTCATCATTCACCTATTCATGTGCTGATCATCTTCAGATAACAGACTTCAGTAATCTTTCTTTCATGACAGTATAATCTGGCTTGTTTATTCACATCATTTCTTATTCTATGTGCACATAGTGAAAATGCATTGGGTTTGTACATTGCACTAAAGATGAGGTGTTAAAAAGATTGAGGATATTCTGAATTCTATCCTTGAAGTTAGATCCCTTAGTAATTTCAGATTTTGCCATTGAGCAGCTGCACACCATTCCACAGTGCTGATTGGGAATACTCATCTCCTCTGAAACAAGTCTGTACTTTCAGGAGAGAGTTGCTGTTTCATGATGGAAGATGATATCTTTGACAGTATTCTATTTCATAATGGAAGATTATATCTTTGATAGTACCATCATTGTGGTTGTACAATAACACTTGGAACTGAATATTTTTGTGGATATGTTTTCATACCAAAGACACAAATACATAGACTTTTTGATAGTCTATTATTTATGTCAATTGGCAATATTTTTCTTATCCTCTTTCTTATACTTCCTCATAATAATCCTATTGAGTGTAGGTTTATGTTATGTCATTTTTAATAAGTGTGCACTTCTGAGTAGAAAAAGTTGTGACGAGTTCAAGGTTTTCCTCTAACTGCAATAACACATGTTGAAGATCATGTCACACTGATTACAGTAAAATCCTATGCAGTTATTCTATCTGTGCCCTCTGGTTTCCACTGGTGTAGATTGGAGTTACTATAGGATTGTACTGTTACACTTTGCAAGCCTGCTATACTCAAGATGATGATTCAAGAAAGGCAAGAGGGTATATCAGGCCTCTTGGGGCAAACTCAATAGACCAAAACTTACTAAGTTCTGGATGATACCTCCAAAAGGGATGCCCTGTTTATCCACTGAAACAAAATTAAATAAGATCCAATAGGACTTTAAAAACTATTGAACTGTATCCCAGTAAAAAAGTTCATTTCATCAGTTGAATGGCCTAATCATCCAAAACAAAGCAGCTAACTTTATATTTTAGGAATGCACAAGAATCAGTTAAAAATAAATCTATTTAAAATGGGCAAAAACCACTTACACTATTAGTACATTAACAGACTAATGTCCCTAGGAGAGGGAGAGGGAAGGGGAGGGGTGCCATGCAAGGGAAGAGGAGTGAGGGAAGAGATGGGAGTGAGTGAGGGGTGGCATGCAAGGGAGGGGAGGAGGGGCCCCAGTATCTGGACATGGTCCACCCACCCTGGTGGAGGGGGAGGGAGGGATGCCATGCAAGGGAAGGGGAGGGAGGGGAGGGGAGGGGAGGGAGGGAGGGGTGGCATGTTAGTTAACTCTTTAGTTAACTCAATTCTAACTAATTTTAGCATAAATTCTTATTATGAAAAGTGAAGTACAAGACACAATAAGTAGATTGGCACATCTGAATTAATTAACAACTGTAACAACACAGTGTTAAAGATCTGGATGTCCATATGATGGCTATCTTAAGTTTTATTAGCCAATCAGCAACTTGAGATTATAGTTACACGGTCCTTTAATGTTTTGAGATTCGATTAAATCTGCCACTCTACAAACTTGCATGACATTCAGGGGCACACACGGAACCTTTAAACCTAGCCACTCAAAGCACAAACTACTTTCAAGTCTTTGTCTGCAAGATTTTTGCACCTGATAGAATAACAGCAGCTGCGTAAAGCTGGCCTGTTTGATATATCTCATTGGTATGCTGTGAATCCTGAATCTGTTTTGTTTTTAGCTACAATTCCTGAGGCAGAATCATATCATCCCGATCCTTGTGTACCTGAGAAACTAACAGTGTGATAATAAGTACCATGCAGGTCACAGGCAACAATGTACCTTTGGCAACAAAGTCACCTCGGAGTATATTTGCTACTCTCAACTGTAAAATATACATATACAAATAGAGAACTGCAACAATGTTTGGCGGGGGGATATCCTTTTCCCTACCCACTTCTACCTGGAAAAACTATGCTCCAGTTGCAGAGTGCTGGCTGCTGAGTGAGGCCTACTCGCACAATGAACAGTTTGCAAGAAACATTTTCTTCTTTCTGTCCTCCTGTAAACCCTCGTCTCTTCCCTTTTCCTTGCTTCCTTCTCTCCCATCTTTTATTTATCCCACATCTGCAGCTAAATTTATTATTTCATTTATTACCAGCTTCCCCCCCAAAATGAGAATGCAAAGCATCTTACATCATTCTTCTCTTTCCATTTTATCCTTACAACTCTGTGAGGTAGATTAGTCTGAGAATGCATAACTGGCCCAAGGTCATCCAGTAGGCTTTAATCGAAGGCTAGTGATTTGAACCTGGGATCCTGGTCTAAGACTCAAACCACTACACAAAACTGTATTTAATGGAGTGAATGCTGTTGAACAGCTGAGTCTGTGTGACTCGTTAAAGCTATATGATAGCAAGTCACCTAGTGGCTGCTATCAGGGCTTGCCTGAAGAATCCTCTCTCGAAGGCTAAAGCATCCTTGCAAAGCCCTCCCTTTAACTGACAGAAGTCAAGGCTTGAAAGCTGACAATACTGTTGTGATTGCTTAGCAATGGCTACTGATAGCATTAGTTTCTTAAAGTCATGGGTGCTGCTTCAATTATTGGAGGGTTAACTCCCCCAGGCATTTTTAAAAGATTTCAGATTTTTCCATAAGCCTGGGACATGTTTCAGGTTTATGGAAAGATGTCTTGTCTGTTCATGGCCCCTGTCTCTGGATTTAAGTATCCATATTTCTGGCTATGTTGAGTATTAGATATTTTGATATTGAGGCAAGTTCAGTAACCAGCTGCACTTGAAAGTAATTATGAATCAACACCTGAGTGGGTTATTTTACACTTTCTGTGGAGTATGTTGTTGGGATGTACAATAGATGAGAAGAAAAAAAATTGAAGTGTCTGCAATTGAGTGACAGACCCAAAGGAATTTTTCATTCCCCTAGCACAGGGGTAGGGAACCTTTAACCCTCAAAGAGCCATTTGGACCCATTTTCCACAGGAAAAGAAAACACCTGGAGCCGCAAATAATTTTTGACATTTAAAATAAAGATAACACTATATATATTGGGTTTTTAAAAACCTTTTACTCCGCTCATTCTGAGAAGCGCATGGATGCGTCTGCCCTGCTGCCTGCAGGGCGGGCAAGGATGGGGCCAGCGGCTCGGCCTTGCCAGCCGCCGGGAAAACACCCGCCCCGCTCGAATGGGGAGGGCGAGAGGGGAAGCCCGCAGTGTGGCCCAGCCGGCCGCGGGCCATTGGTGCGCCCGCCCTGCTGCCTGCAGGGTGGGCAAGGATGGGGCCGGCGGCTCAGCTCGTGGAGCCGCAGTGCAAGGGCAGAAGAGCCGCATGCGGCTCTCGAGCCGCAGGTTCCCTACCCCTGCCCTAGCACATAGGTGTCAAACTCGCAGCCCTCCATATGTTATGGACTACAGTTCCCATCATCCCCTGCCAGCATCATGCTGGCAGGGGATGATGGGAACTGAAGTCCATAACATATGGAGGGCCACGAGTTTGACACCTGTGCGCATGTTAGTGACATTTGTAATAATGTATTTATTTACTTCATTTATATCCTGACTTTCTCCCCAGTAGGGACTGGACAGAGTTTACATTGCTCTTCTCTGCTCTTTTATTGTCATAAAACAACCATGTGAGATAGATTAAGCTGAGGTGTGTGACTGACTCAAGGTCATTTAGCAAGCTTCCATAGCAAAGCAAGGATTCAAACCTGGTTTTCCCATATCCTGCTATGACACTGCTATCACTACACTACACTGACTGTCAAGGAGAAGGGAGGATTATTGGCTGAAAAAAGTCATTGGCCTACTTAAATGTTAAAATTTATTACTTGTGCACTAAAGACTGAATGGTGTGGTCTACATTGTGAATGAGTTAGTTGCACCCACCACAGTATTGGAAGATACATAGATCTTAGATCTGGTGTAAGAGTAGATGTATCCATTCCACGGCTTAGTTTCTGCAGTGAAGATAAGGGTTGAAGGGATGAAACTAGAGAAAACACTTCAGGAGGATCAGCTGCAAAAATTGCAGTAAGCCTGCAATGGTCCTCTCACATTTAGTTTATTGGTTATGTTTCAATAAATAAATAAATGCCTCAACTGAATTACAGGCATTTTACATTTGCCCTTCCATTTAGCAGGCCCAAACTATTTTACAGGAATTTTAAAGTATTGAAAACAAAAAACAAACAAAAAAACCTGGAGGAGAAACATTTCCACGGCATATTTAATGACAAGATTTACATTTCCTGTCTGCTAGCTGTTTGTTAATACCTTCATCTTGGAGATTTGCAACCTCCGCAGGGTGTTCTGTTGTAGGCCTAGCATGCTCTGGCAGTGCTTAAAAGTCTTAATGTTTCTGTCTGCTGTTGGCTTATCTCTAAGACGACAACCAGATACAGTGACATTCATAGGTAGGTGATGTCAGCAAACGTTCTGTCAGAGGTGTTTAACAGATTTCTGAAGAAAGCAGGCATTGGAGATGAAGGAAGAGATGAAAGACTTCTCTCTCCTTAGGTTAAAACTACTTAAACAGTGTCCATCACTCATAAGCTGTGAAAAATGGGATTGCTAATAGAAAAAAGAACATCTGTAATGTGATTCAAAAATAATGGTAGAAGCAACTTCAGACTTAGAATATAAAAGCTTTAGTCAGTTGGGGAGCTTCTAATTAAGCATTGGTTTGAAAGAATATTACAGGACATGTTCATTGATAAGGATTATGTTGATAGCCTTGCATGACACATGATAGCTTTCCATTCTCTGCATCCTTAAAATCTAAGTCTTTAAGAACAATTACAGAGAAGCTGTTAAATCTTTATCTTTCATGTAATAATTTGGATCCCACTGATTGTTTATTCAAAAGAAAGATCTCCATCAGTGGATTTCCAGCTTGCTTTCCCTTTCTTTTTCAAAATGCACCCTGAAATGCTGTTTCTGGGCTACAAGAAAAGCATTTAGAGGACATTTTCAGCTGCTGAAGGAGGGAAACAGAAGAAACTCATGCTTTAAAGTTGCAAATACCTCGAACCCTAGTAGCATTCCGTTGAACATAGAAAACACTTCATTAGATCACCCTAATATGTGCATTATAATTGGTACTTTTATTTCAGAAGTGTGAGGTACAATGGCTTCACCAGCAATGCCACCTAAATTTGATATGCTTCTAAGCCTATTGACTTGAAAAATCTGAAATATCATATGACAGACAGTTCAGTTCTAAAATCCCTTTTTTGTTAGAAGTGCAAACATTCTGTAGAAATGATTTTCCTCACTTTTCTGTAAAACTTAGTTTAACAAATAATTTCACCATCATCTGTCAGCCTAGATGCTTGCCACAATTTCACAAAAATCAGGTCTCATGGTAAAAAAAATGTTTCTTATTAGGAAGGAACAAATGAGCATATTTTATGACAATATTAGGAGGAAGCAAAAAGTAGGAGGAAGCAAAAAGTAATACAAAATATTTACAGGTGTGATTTGCACAAAGAAGCATAATTGAAATGGGTGTTTGGAGGTCAACGTGAGTATTATCATAAAGTTGGAATCTATTTTTGCAAAAGCTGGAGATCAGGGCTGGCATCTGACAATTTCATCCATTCTGATTTCTAGCAAAAATAGCCAGTGATTCTTGAACTGTCTATTGTTTGTTTCAGTCAATAGATTTGGGGAAATATTATCACATAACAAATGTTCAGTTATTTAGTGTGTGTGTATAAAAGTATCATATAGGGCAGAGGTGTCAAACTCGTGGCCTTCCAGATGTTCATGAAGTACAATTCCCATTAGTCCTTCCCAACATGAGCATTGGCTATACTGGCAAGGGCTGGTGGAAATTGTAGTTCATGAACATCTGGAGGGCCGCGAGTTTGACACCTGTGATATAGGGATATATGTATGGATGGATGTATCAACATATCTAACACTGAATGTTAGATATTGCCAGTGCTGAATGTTGCCAGTGCTGTGGATACTTAAATCTGAAGGGTGGAACCATGAATAGACAAGATGGATCTTGCAAACCTCTGAAAATGTCCAGAAAATTCAGAAATGTAATGATAGATAGATGGACAGATGGACAGATGGACAGACAGACAGATGGACAGACAGATAGACGGATAGACAGACAGACAGACAGACAGACAGACAGACAGACAGACAGACAGACAGACAGACAGACAGACAGACAGATGGACAGACAGATAGACGGATAGACAGACAGACAGACAGACAGACAGACAGACAGACAGACAGACAGACAGACAGACAGACAGACAGACAGACAGACAGACAGACTTTAAAATCCCAAAATAATACAAACACCACCTGTAACTTTATGAAACAGAAGCTCTCTGCAATGGTGATTGTTGGGATCAGTGGCGTAGTGCCAATGGGATGGGGGGCGTGAGATGCACTGGGTGCACACCAGTGCAGGGGTGTTCTGGGGCATTCCAGGGTGGGGTTGGGCCGGGCATGGCAGGGGCACAGGATGCATGCATGCCCTGGGCACAGTTCCCCCTCGCTCTGGCCCTGGTTGGGATTAAGCAACCATAACAGAATTGCCAGTTGAAGCCTTGATTTCTTTCAGTGAAAGACAGGGGAAGCAGGTCTCTTTTGGCTTTTGAGGCAGGACTCAATGGGGTCAGGCCTGCCAGCAATCACCAAACAACTTGATACAATGCAAGTTTCATGATTCACCCTGGCCCAGCTGCTCACTACTGTTCAACAGAAACCACCACACAAAAACCAGTATGTAGTAGAGGTTAGAGTGTCATACTAGGATCTGAGGAACCCCAGTTCAAATCCCAACTCTGCCATGGAAGTATGGAGAATGAATTTTGACCAGTTTAACTTAGCTTAACATACCTGCTGGAGTTTTGGTGGGAAAATGTGGTAAGCTGCTTTGGATTCACATTATGGAGAAGGTAAACAAATAAAGGTAGTCCTCTGTTCTACCATCAGGTCATTATTGACCAATGGAGTGAGAAGTGGAGCATAATATATTAAATAATAAATATAGTAGAATATGAAGACAGATAAAATGTTGATTGATGGGTGGTACATGTGATATAGGCACTGCCATAAGGTGGGAAAGAAGAAATAGCCATTTTGTCAATAGATCTTATTATCAGCATCACAAAATACGGAGAGTGGAGCCATGAACAGACAAGACATATCTCCAGACACTTTAGAGAAAGGCGAGGAATAAATTAAATATAGCTGAAGATGGGGAGGCAGATAAAAACTAAGTTTGTTAGTGGGTGGGAAGGAGTAAAGGAAGCATAAAAAGTGAGGATATGCCAGGAGAAGGGTAAAAGTAAATAATGTGGTGAAGGAGATATATAGAGAAATGAGGTATCTTTTTACAAGTCCTTGCAAGTTCCCCCCTACATCTGGATATAGTCTGGTGGCTGCCATCATCCAGCTATGACATAGGGTCCCCCCCCCCCAAGTAGAGGTTGTCAGAGTTAGAGAAGGATGGAAAGCTGGAGACAGAGAGACAGGCCGCTTCTGCCCAGCCCATTTAGACTGGCATGGGGCCAGTAAAAAGCTGTTATGGGGGAATCGCACAGCTACCACTGTTGTGAAGCAGCAGCATTCCCCCCCCCCCCACATAATGGCGTTTTTGGAAAATGCCAGCTTCCATTTAGTGCCAAGCGAACGGCATCCGGTGGAAGCTGGCATTTTCCCTGCACTGGTGAAGATTCCTCTTACCTTTTCCCTTGGTTACATCACTCTGGAGAGGCCAGGGGACACGCCTTTTGGCCTCTGGCCCTGGAGGCATTGCCATGGCCATGGGGGCATGTCCTCTGGCCTCTCCAGTGCGATGGTGGCTAGGAGACAAGGTAAGAGGTACCTGCGTAGGCATACCCGTGCTAACGCTGCCTGTGGGCCACTGGGGCACCGGGGCCGTTCGCAGGGCACCATTCCAATGGCCCTTGGAGTGCACCAATGTCAACTATGCTGGTGCCCCTCCACTTGTGAGGCTGTGCAGAAACAGCCACAGATTGACATTGGTTGGTGGGTGGGAAAAGGAAATGGGGGGGGAGAGAAGCCATGGGGGCTTTTAAGGAAGAAAGAAAAAGAAAATAGTGGGAAAATGGAAAATGAGATGCTCCCTTTGTTTTGCAGGTCCCCTAGTTCTCCTTATTTAATTTGCTAGGTGCCTGCCTTCAGCATAGATGTAGCATCAATAGTTTGTGGCAGTGTCTTTGTGTGATCAAAATTTTTAATGGTTTAACAAACTGTCTACATTCAGCAGTCAAAAAAAAAACACTTTTCTAAAACCCAGACTTTTTCTTTAAAAAAATAAGAAGTTAACACATAAAACAAGGGCTACATATTATCAATTTTGGATTTGCTGACAGAAGCAGATCCACGTCAACCATCTCAAAATACACAAATTTCTCCACACACAAGATGCAGTTCTTATTTAAATTAAACACACATCATTTTTCTGGAGCAAACAGGAATCATTTTAAAGTGAATGATTCGCTTTTGGAGGCTTGCAATTGCAAACAAAAATGTATTAGATTTCTTGCTGTTCTTTGTTATCGCCTGTGGAAAGAAAGCAAAATGACATATTCAAGTGTTTTTAAAAGAGTGTTGATTGTCTTACTTGCCTGAAAAAGCAGCACATTGTCTGTTTGCAAGCTGTATCATTGTGTTTATTTTGCTGCCATTCTGTTAAATTAACCTTATGGAAGGGAGAAACTCTGCAGTCTAAATTATCTCTAAACATATTCCAGACACATTGCCTGATATAATATGGAAAGGAGCTTACCTTTAATGAGCTACTGAATCCTACAGCTACCAAGCCCCATACCTAAGAGAAGATTTATTTTTTTTCCCAACAGGTCTTTAATTTAGCCTTAAATGTGCAGTTTCTTATCATCTCAGTGTATCAACTTTTGTCTCACTGTGTTTGCCAATCAAAACAATTGTTTGCCAATCCCCTCCCCCAAAAAAGATATTTTCAGAGCCTGCAGGACTGTCAAAATGATTTAGGTCACTATTTCTGATTTTTAAAAACTGGTCAAATTGGTATTGCTTTTGCTTCACAAGCATTTGCATGATGAAACGAATCCAGATCCCAGCCTCTGTACTAGCATTCTCTTCTGTTATTAGAGCTTCCTAAAATAACCAGTGAGACACATGGATACTCACACAAATGGTCTTTGTGAGATCTTCCCAGAAATGAACCGATCAGAAACTAATTGTTCTAGAATCAGAAAAACTTGAGCATGTGGGTAGTGGGGAAGTCTTCAGGTGATTGTTATTCTCCATGTTTCATTGTTACTGTTAAACTGAAGCAGTATGTGCAGATTTAAATTATCTATACAAACATATGTAGACCTACTATTTTGGTATGACTCAATACCAAAATAATTATACAAATCACTATGTTTTGTCAGATGCTTCTCAACTTTCAGCTTCCAATTTCAACAACCTTTATTGGCATAATAATACACTTCTATCAACAGAGAATTCAGTCACCAAACAGGAAATGAAAATAAAATTATGAATAAATATCAGTATATAAATTGAAAGCTAAAACAAAGGGGAGAGGGGGAGAAAGGAATTAGGAAAGTTAATCCTTGGATCTCTGGATTATATATAGGTCGCTGCTGGTGTTATCTAATAAAAAGATGATCTTCTGCAAATCGGATGCATGCTCTTTTTTTGCTAACAGCGAAGATAGCCATTCTGTTCTAGGTTCCATAAGGAGGGGACAGTATAATAAAAATGTACTATAGAGTCTGGACAGTCCCCATTACATGCACAAAGTCTTTGCTGATAGGGAGTTTTGGCAAACCTCCCTCATAGCACAGCTGATGGGAGAGTATTACAGTGGGCCAGCATCATTGCTCTTCGAGATCTGGGTGTGATTAGTTGATGAAGATATTTAGCCCCCCTACTTCCTGAACAGGGGATACCCAGGGCAAGAGGAGAGCAAGACCTTGTAGCCTTTTCAATTAGAGTTTGGTTCTCCTGATCCAGCAGCCTCCTTTTCAGGAGTTGAAATATTTCTTTGGATGAAAATATGGTCAAGGAATACAGAGAGTAGCCCAGCTTAAGAATTTTGGATTCAATATGGCCCCACCATTCAGATTGATGGGAAAGCTGTAGTGACTTATTAATCCGAGTGATGGCTTCACAGTTGAACACAGATGTAACCAGAATTTAAAAGTGCCAAGCCAGGCCCTTGTCTTCAATAGATGTTGTCAAGTTTCAAGGCACAGAGCAGCATAGGGCACACAGTGGAGCATACCCAGGAGCCTATACAGGAATTGTGATTGTACCTGCTCAACTGAGTTAGACCAGGAACCTATCCAAAGTGAGACTCTGTATAGAAGCTGCTGGGATACTTTGGCATTAAACACTTTAATCGTCACAGGTACATATTGTTTGCCCTTGTAAAAAAAAGTATAATGGCCGCAATGCTTGCCTCACAGTTCAAGATCGCGTAGTCTCTATGGCTAACCCAAACTCCACTCTAATGAAGGTACAGACCCATATATTTGAAACACTTGACCTGTTCCAGCGATGGCCTCCTAATAGCCATCAAGATGGCTTCCAGGATCTTGAGAACCCTGCCATCTTAGATTTTTGAAGATTTAGTGCTAAGCCATTGTTAAGGGAATATTCATTACAGGCCACTAATAATTGCTTCAAACCAATTTTAGTAAGCGATAAGAGGACTGCATCATCTGCATATAATAATAGAGGGGTTTGATGACTGGCTAGGTTTGGGCAGTGTGGATTAACTGATTTAAGTACTCGTGCTAAGTCATTTAGATATAAATTAAAGAGGACTGGGGCAAAGACACAGCCTTGTTTAACTCCCCCAGAGATTGATATTTTAGATGTAAGCAGTCCCTCTTGATTACGCTTGACTTGGCACTCAGTGTTATGGCAGAGGGCCTTAATAAGCAGAATCAGTCTGTCCTCACACCCATTTTGGCTAACTTGGCCCATAGTGTGTCTCTAGGGACAGAGTCAAAGACCCCTTTGATGTCCAAGAATGCAGCCTACAGAGACCTTCCAGATGTATTGCAATTTTTAGCTATTAGTTGTTTTACAACCATGATGTGATCAAGAGTGGTTTTGCCTTTACTGAACCCTGTCTGTTCAGGGTCTAATACCCCATTCAAGGAAACCCATTCATTCAATCTAGTGAGAGGAAATTTGGCATATAGTTTCCCAGGTATTGATAAGAGACTAATCGGCCTATAGTTCGCTGGTGAGGCATGATCACCTTTTTTAAAAATAGGGACAACTATAGCCTTTGTCCAGGCTTCTGGGATTAGACCGGTTTTGTTAATCGTTGTAAAGAGGGAGGTCGAAAGTGGAGCTCACCAATCAACAATTTTTTAAACATCTCAGGTGGTATTGCATCTGGGCCTGGCGCCTTGCCTGACTTAAGTTGTTCAATCAAAGTCACTGCCTCGGAGGGAGTAACTGGGGACCTGTCCAAAAGATTGTCAAGTAGAGGTGGGTCTTGGATTGTGGGGCTCTCCTCTTCAATGCTAAAGGTGTTCTTGTAGTGCTGATACCAGTTCTCAGTCAAAATGCCAGCAGCCAAATTGTTGTTGACTCTTGAGCTGCTGGAGACTATGCTCCAGAAGGACCTGGGATCGTTAGAATTGATTGCCTGGATGAGTCTTTCCCATTCTGCATTGTTGATGGACACTTTGTTGTCCTTTAATCTCTAAGCTGTTTTTTGATTGAGAAATAAACAAGGGGTAAGTCAGATGCTTCTCGACATTTACTGAAATTATAAAATCATAGAAAACATTTTTTTCACTATCATCTGGAAAATTTCTCTTCCTAGCAGATGTCTAAGGCCAAGATGTAGTTGGTTTTTATGTTGTTTGGGGTTTTTTCTTAAGTCTCAACTGACTTATGGCGACCCCATAGGGTTTTCAAGGCAAGAGACATTTAAAAGTGGTTTGCATTTCCTGCCTCTACATCACATCCTGGTATTCCTTGGAGGTCTCTCATCTAAATACTAAGTATGGTCAGGACTGAGAGTGTGTGACTGGACCTAAGTCACCGAACAAGATTTCATGTCATGAGTAGGGATTTAAATCTGAGTTTCCCAGATCCTAATCTGGCACCTTAACCACTGCCCCATACAGGCTACTTCTTTACAAAGAAGGAGCTCTGGTAGAACATCTACCTTTCAGACAAAAGCTGAACCACTGGTATAGCCATTAAAAGCAGATCTTGTAAAGTACCTCCACCTGAAATGGCATTAATTAAAACAGGCATTAATTAAAGTACCTCCACCTGAGATGGCATTCATTGAACAGACATTAATTTAAACCCAGCATTGACATCCAAAATGTAGGCCATAAAAACAGACCACTGACAAATTAGAAGCCACAGTTTCTGTAAGTAGTGTAAGTAGTACTGAAAGATGAAGTAGTACTGAAAGATAAATCCCTTAAAAGCCTCAATGAATAGGAACATTTTGGCCTAGAGTCTAAAAGAAAGCAAGGCAGGTACCAAATAAGCTTTGGTCAGCAAGGGAAAATCCTGTCTCTGGTAAGTATCTGTCTGAGGCAGATTCATGTGTTCATATAGGCATACATGCCCTTCTCCTGTTGTATTAGTAGCATCTTGATTGTGTGTATTCCTGTATTCCAACAAGCATCTCTCACAGATATAGGAAGAGATCTCCATTGATTTCTGGATCATTGGCAACCTTATGGTCAATTCACACAAACAACAGATAACCCCCCCCCCCCACATACACACACACAAAACCCCATTCTTGGACTGTAGCACTTCAAATTTGGGTTTGGGAGGGGATTACATAGTTGAATACCTCCCAAGGAGATGGGGTGGAATGAGTTCATGCTGAACTTGTATGTCAAGGAAGAGGCTGGACTAGAATTTATCTCTAATAAATAGTTTTTTTTACATTTTTGATGGAGGAACTTTCTAAATGGAGAAATTTTCAATCTTGTCCCTCAGCTGTCTCTATGTCTACTTTTATGAACTAATCAATGATTTCATCCAGGTGTTCCAAGTTCCTCAACAGAACTTGGCCTTCAAAGACTTTAAAAAGCAAAACATCAAACAACAACTGACATATTCCAGACAAAATTATCACAACAGAAAAGAATCTGAATCCCAGAGGAAGATGGAAGAGGAAAGAGGCAGTGAGGCATAGCATGGATGAGGCAGAGGGGACAAGGAGGTGGATGGGAATGGCCTCCAGTGGCAATGCATCTCCAGCAAGCATTAGACCCCATTCCCTCTCAAACAATGTGAAATAACAGGCTGACAACCTCTAGCTTCATGTAACCAAGAGAATGCTCTTTACCTTAGGGGGAAAAAAAACACAGACCAGTGGACTATCCTAGCCTGGATTGGTTTCACACTATTATCTGCTGCAGTCTCATAATGTTCTATGTTCTCCACAATAATCCATCCCTGAAGGCAGCATCTTCTCAGGTCCTCTTGAAATGCTCCAGTGTTTCCCTGCAAATTTCCCTTCATCACATTATTTTTAAACTAATGAATTGCTTGTCAGTTCTCTGCCAGGCACTCATAAATCAAAGGTCAATTATCAGTTTTTGTTTTCTTGGAAGGGTGGAAGGAGGGTGCTAAATACAGCTTTGTTTCTTCATAGAAAGCCTTGCCATAATTGTTTATCATTTTTACTATTTAATTACACAAAACAAATGCTTAAACCTCTTCACCGGAAAAGGAGATGATACTTTACAACTGATATACAAATGGAATTGCAGTCCTTGGGAGAACAGGAAGTCTTTGATAAATGATTATGGTGAAGGGAGACCTGGAAATTTAAAGAGACAGTAGCCCCTGTAAGTCTCAGCTGCACTTTCAACATTAGATGCCATCTAGTAACACTATGTTTAAGTTGAAAATGCACACGCAACAAATCAAATCTGGAAAAGACCGTCAAACAAGGCAGAGAATAATGGAGTGCAACCCTTTGATTACAATATCAACTAGAAGGTTCATAAAATATTAAACCAAGTGAACAATTGTAGGCATTGCTCAATGGTGAAGCATCCACTTTCTAAAATGAACCTTTAAACTGAACCAGAAGCCTGTTTGTTTTACAGGGTATAAAGCATTGGATATTTCAAAGCTGGATACTTGGATACATTAGATTCTTCAGAAGAGCCTGCCCACTTTTAGTTTTCACAACATGTTTAATCTAGAAAATTTAAAGTCCTGAAGAATAATCCAGTACATGTCTGGAACGGTGCCTCTCAAGAGTTTGATGACGACACAGAAGCTTAAAGGGCAGCAGTACCACAATACCATGGCTACTTCTATGGCAGACTTTTTCTCTCGCAGGGAAATTATCTATGGACATCTAGGGGGCAGTGATTTGTAAAAGCAAAAGAGAATCATGCAGCTCTAATTTTCTTCTGTTCCTGCAGTTTTTTGGATGGTTGAATGCCTTGACGTGCAGAGCTGCCAAAAAAAAAAGAGATGACACAGAGGATACTGGACCTACAATAATTAGAGGGATCATAACAGGTTTTGTCTGGACAATTTGAAATCAGCAAAATTGAGGCAAATAGCCAAGGTGAGAAAATAAACATCAAATTATCATTTTGATGTGACAAATTCATACATTTAAATACTCTGACATCTTAGTTATATGGTGAGGTCAAAGCTACAATATCTATGAAAATGCAGATTGAGATCTAGAAGCATTCTGATTTTGTAATGGTATGTCAAAATAGAACAAAAGTGATAAAAGCCTTGACACACTTGAAAATGTTTTGTTGACTGAGAAGGGGAGAGCAACCACTGATCCACCAATAAAGATGCGGGGGGGGGGGGATTAAATATTGTTATGGTAATAAAATTGGCCACAACTTGTTTTTATTGATTACTAGCTAAAGGAAGCAGAGTTGCATCATAGAGGATGGATCCTGTCACTGGGCAGCATGGTTGCTGCACCCAATGCACACCGTCCCCCAGCCCAAGTGCTGGGGGAACCAGGCGCAGCAGGTCAGTGGGAAACAAATGGGTGCTGGCCACTAAATGGATCTACTCCTGCTACCAGGGAGTGTGGGCCAGCAAGGAGCCCCCACCTGGGCATGCAGTAATTAGGCCCACACCACCCCCAAGGCCTCTCAGGTGAGTTCCCAATAATAGGGAGGCAGGCATGAAGGCTCCACCTCCCCGCAAAAGGATCAGTGCCTATGGGCACCCTGCCAATCTGTGACAGGAGAAACAGTAACAATTCACATACCCGTAACAACCAAACACAACAAAACTGAGCACCAGAGGGAGGGTAGGAGGGAAGATTTGACATGGGCCAGGAAAAGAGGCAGAGGCCCACCCCACACAGCCATATATGGCCACGTGCATCAGCCTCTGTCCATCATGCCAACTTCACTGCCCTGAACCAGCTGGTTTCTAATGGCTTGTCCTACTGAGTACCATGTGGCTAGCGTGGGGAAGGGGGGCAGTCCTCAACTTTTCCTGCTTCCGGGCAGAAACAGTGGCACAGGCAAGTCTCATGCTGTATATTTATTGAGACAGGAATATCAATATTTTACATCATGAGGGTTGGGTCTGATAGTAGAGGTAGAAGGAACTTGGTAGAAGGTGGTAGAAGGAAAGTGGTGGTAGAAGGAAAGTGCCTCCATCAGACAAATGGATCGATGTGCAACAAAACTTTTTAGGAGCAGTTTACCTATATGAAAGTTGTCTTTGCATTCATGGAGAAGCAGGCGGCTACTACAGCTTGCATCTACAGTAATGCAGTCTGCAGGCCCCCATTTAAATCATTATATACTATAATATTGATTAATTCATCTTGATTAATTTATTCTGTGGCAGATTCCATCCCAAAGGACCTGCTACAGAATAAATTAATCAAGTTGAATATTGATAAGAGGTTGATGTTCCTTATTAGGAAACTATGCACCTCCACAAATTACCAAATCAAGTGCTCTTTGTCAGGGAAATTATCCCCTAAAGTTCCTACCGAAATAGGGGTCAAACAAGGTTGAATGTTAGCTCCCTTTTTGTTTAATCATTTAATAAATGACCTTGCCTCAACTGAGCATTGATGGTCATAGTCCCAAACTTGGTTCTGTTCTGTTCATCCTTACGCCTATATGCTGATGATGTGATCCTACTATCTTGTTCACAGATAGGCCTGAAATGTCTGCCCACACTCCTGTTTTGACATCTGCACAAGGAATAAGCTTACTAAACTATGTGAAATCCAAAATTCTTATTTCTCCTCTCAATTAGAAATAAATAGTAACATTCTAGAGCAGGTTAAATATTTCAAATACTTCAGCATACATTATCAATACAACACTGACTGGACTACTTATTGTAAATTAGCAATTAATACAGCAAACAACAATGCCATAATATTTTTTCTTTACCAGAGGCTCACAATATGTGCATGTTACACTTAAGGTTTTCAATGTCAAAGTGAACTCGCAATTATTATATGGCACTCCACTTGGGATTGGTGCAGTTGATTACTCACTTGAATGCATTCAATCCAATTTTCTTCATAAAATCCTTGGTTTACCCAACAGTGCACCATATGTGGTTCTCTGCCTAGAAAGTGGTCAGTGATTGCTCAAAACTAAACCATGACTCATTACTGTTAAGTATTGGTTATGCCTTCATTTTGAGTATGACCCCACTAGTCTCACTTACAGAATGCTCACTGATTGTCCGGTATGTATTGGGTAAAAAGTAAGATCTATTTGCATATTCCTTCCATCACTGGCCATGCTATTGGCAAAGGACACATTTCAAGTAATAAAATAAAGGATTATGGATATCAAATTTCAAAAACTTAATAGTGCAGCTAATAAGACCTGTTTTCCCCTGAGTTTGGGGATTTCTCCAAACGCACACCAGTTGGCTTCCTATTTTTATTAGCTGCACGTACCTCACTAGTGCAAAGCATTCTGTCTTGCCAGGTGTAATGTTTTGCCATCAGTGATCCTGTCTGGGAGACTTCAAAAAATCCCATATTTAGACAGGCATTGCACTTGCAAGTTGAAATGCATAGAAACTATTTCTCATGTTCTCCTTCACTGCCTTTTTTATATAAATATTCGCACCAACTTATTAAATTCTGTTTTATTAAACATCCAGGAACATCCAGACTCTCACAAAATAGCTTTCCATTTGAACAACTGTGATCCCAAAATAACTGAAACTGTCACAGTTTTTTAAAAAAAATATTGTGCTATAAGATTGCACTCATGTAAGGTTTTTAATTTCTTATAACTTTGGCTTTTACTTTGTCTTGTTTCACTTTTAAAAGCTATGTTGTTAAATTGAACATTTTATCTGGCCTGGATGTTTATTTAATGGAACCATTTATCTGCCTCTTTTTGGCAATAAAGGACTGTGATTGTGTGTGTGTACATACCATAATCTGAATTGAATATAGTCTCTTTTCTTTGTGGAGGAAGAAACACATAAATTGCAAAAATGGAGCATGAGCTATACCTATTAACATCTCACAAAGGATGGATATTCTCATCTGCCACAAAAATAAGATCCTTACTTGAATGAGTGTCTAAATGAAAAAATTACTTTCAAAAGTTGTCGAAGGCTTTCACGGCTGGAATCACTGGGGTGTTGTGTGGTTTCCGGGCTCTATGGTCGTGTTCTAGCAGCTTTCTCTCATGACGTTTTGCCTGCATCTGTGGCTGACATCTTCAGAGGATCTGATAGCTGGCAAGGAGAGCAAGTGGAGTATATATACCTGTGAGTGAAGGTCAATAGGTGAAGGCATCTGAATAGGAGTGGCCTGGCAACTGAGTAACAATGAAGTGTAGCATGTGAGTAACGATGGAAATAGCAAGGTCAATAGGTGAGGCATCCAAATAGAAGTAGTATGGCCTTTGTTCCCTTTGATTGTCTATAGTCATCCTGTGTCTGTGTGGAGCTGATTAGTCACTGTCTTGATTCTAGTGTTTTTCAAAACTGGCAGCCAAATTCTGTTCATTTTCATGGTTTCTTCCTTTCTGTTGAAATTGTCCATGTGCTTTCAGAAGGCTGAATGGAATGTGTTACTTTAAAGATATAGTTTAGTTAATTCTAAAAAAAAATCATAATGGAGAACTATGGGTAGGATCCAACAATTTTTTTTCATTGGAAGAGTATGCAAAGGGGCTGTGGTTGAGATCATGAGATCTGTATGAACAAAAGCCATGTAAGCCAGGTGCTGTAGCAAGTAGGAGAATTAGTTGAGATAGAGGTAAGATTCAAGTAGGTGAGATTCAGTTGCTAGGAAGCATGGGAAGGGTGATAGTGTTATAGTCATCCCATTTGTAGGCTTCCTAAAGGCAGGTTTTCCAGGCTGTGTGGCCGTGGTCTGGTGGATCTTGTTCCTAACGTTTTGCCTGCATCTGTGGCTGGCATCTTCAGAGGTGTATCACAGAGGGAAGTCTGTTACACACTGTGTCCAGAGAGAAGGAAATGTTTGAGGTATATATTCTCCATGTCCCAGGGTGGGGAACCAATCAGTAAGTGTTTGGGTGGAACTTGTTATGCAAAGATGTGGTTGATAGTATTGTATTGTGGGTGGGACTTATCAGTCCAGGGAGTGATTCACATTTTCATGCCCTGCAGCAGCAGCAGTAGTATTGGTGAATGCATATCCTGTGTTTGGGTGGAGTCCATTGTTCATGAATTTAGCATGCCCTTGGGGTTTGCTTTTGGTGTTTTTAAGTATTGGTAGCCAAGCTTTGCTAATTTTCAAAGTCTCTTCTTTCCTGTTGAAATTGCCATGACTATACTTAAGACACTCCTGTGGGTTCTATAGTTTAGGGGTCCTTCATAGTATGCTCAAGAGTTTTTTTTAATGGATCTAATGTACATGCTAAATTAAAATATACCCAAAGACATTTTTTTTACAAATGCTAGGGAGAAACTAATTGTTCATTTCTTTTTATGACTGCAAAGAGATTATGTAAAGCCAAGGACATCAGATGCATCTTTTTATTATTTTATTTCCATTTGCCATGATTCAAAGCTATTTTGGTAACTCCTCAAAAATCACACCTCTCATGTAATTGTCATTGTGCCTCATTGTCAGATGTTGTCTGTAAAGAAAAAAAACTTCTTGTCATGGGGCTGTGTGGATGTCCCCTCTTCTGTTTTATTATCATTGTACAGACTACATATTCAGCCCTCACAGTGCAAGTGTGTAAAACACATTCAGAACTGATGTGTGTTCCACATTGGTTCAATTCAAAGCAGATGTCAGTTGTTATATTCTGTACTTGTTCTTCTCTGCTTATTCTTCTTTATTGTGTCTTTATGTCTGTTATATCCTGTCCTTGTTGTTCTCTATTTATTCTGTATCATGTTTCCTTTCTGTATACCTGTTGACAGTTTACAATTCATCAGTGAGGATGCATACATGATTCACATTTGTATGTGTGGTTAATGGGTTGGATCCAGCCTGCTTTTATGTTGTTCTCCTCCTTACTGCAGCCCCTGCGGTTGTTGCCATGGAGAAGGGAATTTCTGTTTTCTGAAATTCACTTTTTGATAGAGCCATCAAGTCCTCTTATTTTTTTTTCAAAGAGGGATTTATCTTTTCATTTATCTCTGATTCCTCTTGGAAGAGAAATCAATGCACACTTTTGCAATGCCAGCCTTGGCAGTTGTCTTACATTACACATTGCAGGGTGGTGCTCTAGCTGGAGGATAAGAAGGCTAGGGGGCACACTGCTACTTCTGAGCATCTTCAGAGTGAAATTCTGGAATTTTGCAGAACCTGATTTCCTTCTCTTCCTTTCTTCAGGGTTTTCTTCAATGGAAATGGGATTGATTTGAAGCCAATTCCAAATTTCTTTGAGAAGAAACAGACTCTTGGATTTTAGGGGGAAAAACTAGCTAAAGGAGAACTAAGAGATTTTCTCATAACTGTGCCAGCCCTGCCTCATTGAACTTTTGTTCATGCAGGTCCTGAGATCCCTAGTATAGTATTTTGGGTGGTAAAAGGAGAGTCCTGATTCTGGTTTTTCCCACAGGAAAAGCTTATTGGACCCCAAACCATTGTGTATCAAATCACATGTGTGGGAAGGGGAAAAAAGGATGTGAGGAAAGGTGAGAAGCAATTAAAAGGAAATATGGATTGTCGAAGGCTTTCATGGCCGGAATCAGAGGTGGGATCCAGCAGGTTCTCACCAGTTCCCGAGAGTGGGTTACTAATTATTTGTGTGTGCCGAGAGGGGGTTACTAATTGGGTCTGCTTTTCCGTTAGAAATTCCATTAGGTCCAAAAATCATAAAGTCCAGTTGTTTCCTATGTGGCTGGTTAGCAAAGGTAGAAAATGGGATAATTCTCCCTGTTGGGCTGTTTTAAAAACATGTTTTAGAAATATGGTAAAGTTCCTTGTTTAAGGAAAGTATCCTTCTTTTGATTTCTAGAAACAAAATTAAGTATTTGAAAGTATTAAGTATTTGACAGGCAGTCAATTAGAGGAGAAGTAGTTGTTTCTGTTGGCAGTAGACGATAGGACTTGCTATAATGAGTTTAAATTATGGACAGAAAGATACCAGCTGGAAATTAGGAACTTTTTTTACAGTAAGAGTTTTTTACAGTAACAGAGAAATTATTAATGCCCCGCCCCGGAATGCCCGACCATGCCCCCGTTGTGCCCCGCCCCTCCCCATTAGCACTATGCCACTGTTTGAATCCCACCACCAAGGGAACCTGTTACTAAAATTTTTGGATCCCACCACTGGCTGGAATCACTGGGGTGCTGTGTGGTTTCCGGGCTGTATGGCCGTGTTCTAGCAGCATTCTCTCCTGATGTTTCGCTTGCATCTGTGGCTAGCATCTTCAGAGGATCTGATAGTAGGAATGGAAAGCAAGTGGAGTATATATACTGTGAGGTCAAAAGGTGAGGCCATCTGAATAGAGTAACCTGGCATGTGAGTCACAAAGAAGTCTGTAGCATGTGAGTAACAATGAAGATAGCAAGGTCAATAGGTGAATGCATCTGAATAGAAGTATCCTGGTCTTTGTTCCCCTTGATTGCTATTGTCTATAGTCATCCTGTGTTTGTGTGGAGCTGATTAGTCACTGTCTTGATTCTAGAGTTTTTCAACACTGGCAGCCAAATTTTATTTGGCAGCCAAATTCAAGCCATTGAAATTCACAAGCACATGGACAATTTCAACAGGAAGGAAGAAACCATGAAAATGAACAGAATTTGGCTGCCAGTGTTGGAAAACACTAGAGTCAAGACAGTGACTAATCAGCTCCACACAAACACAGGACAACTATAGATAATAGCAATCAAAGGGACCAAAGGCCAGGTTACTTCTATTCAGATGCATTCACCTATTGACCTTGCTATCTTCATTGTTACTCACATGCTACAGACTTCTTTGTGACTCACATGCCAGGCTACTCTATTCAGATGGCCTCACCTTTTGACCTCACAGTATATATACTCCACTTGCTTTCCATTCCTACTATCAGATCCTCTGAAGATACTAGCCACTGATGCAGGCGAAACGTCAGGAGAGAATGCTGCTAGAACATAGCCATACAGCCCGGAAACCACACAGCACCCCAAAGAGGAAATAGTGTAGAGAAAAGAATACAGGGGAAATGACAAGATGGGGCCATAGTAAGGAGGAAACTTTGGTATGAAGTGAGGAATCACTGTGTCCCTTATGCTGTCCTCTGCCTTGAGAAAGGACGCATCTTCTGGAAACCAGGATGTGGGCCACCACTTTCAATTTTTTTCTGACTCTCACAGCCTGGTCTAACTTGTGATGCATGAACTCCAGACCTCTGCCTTTATCGAGGCTAAGATTTCCTCCTTGGGGCTTTCATGTAATTCCTTGCTCGTGCTCACTGCCAAGAGATTTATCATCCGTCAAAGAATAGACTATTTGAGCAGGAATACCAACACCTTTTGAACAAGGCTCAGAGTTCCTGTTCACCCTTGTACTTTGGGATTATTCCCCAGAAACTTCGTGTTGCCCATTATCTGGACCAACTTTTTAATCACAAACTCAGATGGGCATTTTCAAAAGCAAGATGCAATTCTTTTCCATCTTCACTACTTCAAGGCCGGTTCTCCAACATCCCTCGGCATGATTTACACTGTACTTTCTGCCCTTTTTACACTGACTCCACTGAACACATCTTGCTGTTCTGCCCTAAGTACAACAGCTTTAGGCTCAACTTCTCTGCCTTAACCCTGGTCAGGTTCTCAGACCATTCTACCCACGCAAAAATGATTTTTTGCTCAATAATCCTGAAGCTGAAATAACTGAAACTGTAGCCAAATTTATACTGCATATTTTAGATTAGGTTCCCTTCATTTCTGTTCACAACACTCACACTGTTCTACACTGGATTTACCACTATTCTTTGTCCCTATGTTGTATATGCCTAACAAAGGTCTTTAAATTCCAAATTCCAATTTCTGAAGTGAGGAATGGTGCTCTACTGACATTCGTTTATGTACAGGAATCTGTACCTGCTTTGGGAGTAGGGCTGCCAGCTGTACACTGGGGAATACCTGCAGCTTTTGGAGATGGAGCCTGAGGAGAGCAGGGTTTGGAAGAGGAGGGATTTCAATGGGGTATACTACCATAGAGTCACCTTTCAAAGTGGCCATTTCCCCCAGCTGAACTGATTTCTGTTACCTGGAGATCAGTGGCATTCCCAAGAGATCTCCCACCACTTCCTGGAGATTGGCAACCCTATTTAGGAGTGACTACAAAACTAACAAGTCATCTATTAATATGTACTGGTAAAAATAGTCCAAATTTGTTTCTACAAGGATTAGCTGATGTCTGAAAAAAGGGACAGGTACCTTTAGAAGAACATATGATGAGGATGTGGGGCAATTTACACTAACACGGAAAAAAAATACTTGAGAACCGTTTGAGAGGTTTCAAATAAATTAGCAGGAAGCATTTTTCAGGAATGCTTGCCAAATTCTGAACAATTATGGGGAAATTGCAAGATACTTTGAGACAGAAACAATTAATAAGTGGCCACCTAAAGCATTTATGTCACTCCATGTCTTTTAAGACTCACCTGATATTGACGGAAGTGTCAGGAATGGCATGTAATAGTGGGTCGTGCTAGTCTTTCAGTTGCTCATTGATTTTTGTCCTGTGATAGTTCAAAAATGAAAGTGAAGACATGACAAGGGATCATCAAAACTGAAATTTACCAAATGGAGAGCAAAAACAATCTTTACAAAAATCAGTGATTGCCTCTGATAGAATTACTTGTATTGGTGTAATAGCAAATTATATGAATTATTGTTGTGGATCACAAGGACAGATACAATCAATACTAATGTTGTTTGGGTGGAAAAAGCTATATATGAGAAGTAAGTCACTTTTTGCATCTGGTGTGCAGATATCTAACATTCCTAAATATCTGCTTTTGTAGACAATGGGTTGGATCCAATGAGTTGTTCTGCACACTGAATTCTCCTATGGGTCATATCCCACATGTCTTTGGGGGGATAGTCAAAGGAGCCATCCATTAACCAGTACTGGTAAAAATAGACCAAATTAGTTATATTCAATTTTTGTTGGTTCCTTGACTGCAGCGGCTTTGTACACTTACCAGGTTGTAACTACAAAGGAAGTTGAACAGATTCACCTCTATTCAGGGATTTTTAACACTGTGTCTTTATATAACTTTTTTCAAGATTCCCTAACTCTGATAGCTAATTTCTGCTTTAAAAATGAAACTTGGCATTTTCAGGATTCCTAACAAGAGCCCTTGGGCCACATTACTCACTGAGTGTGGGACAAAATGTTTAGTCTTTTACAGAAATACCACTTTTGTGCATGTTTTAAATCTGTTTGGTAACCCAAGTAAAATTAGCCACAAATAGGTCAATGGCATACTTTGTTCTAGAACTGGACAGCTTCTAATTATTAGCATTGAAGGCTAATCATTTAATAGTATTTATTATAAACATTTTGTGTCTTAATTTTCTACTTGGTATTTAAGGTTGTTTAAGAAGTATGCAAAGTCAAGCAAGTGCTGCATCAATTTAAAATAATAAAAAAACAGCCTGGAAATCACAGAGCACCCCAATAAAAAACTCAATAACACCATTAAAGAGAGCTAAATCCAGCCACAATAATGATGAACAGCCAGCATTATATTCTGGGTAGAATTGCTTTCTTTTCCCTTGCCCCCAAAAACAAAAGTGTATTAGGGGAAAATGGCACCTGGGGGCAGTACTAGGGAAAAATGGCACCTGGGGGCAGCACCCAAAAAGCAAAAGTGTACTAGGGGAAAATGGCACCTGGGGGCAGCACCTGCTCCCAGCACCCCCACCCACCCATGCATTCTCCCTGTGCACCCCCCCATGTCCCCACCCTGCACGCCACTTACCTTAGGAGCAGCAGTGGCGTAGTGGCTAAGAGCAAGTGCACTTTGATCTGGAGGAACTGGGTTTGATACCCTGCTCTGCCACTTGAGTTGTGGAGGCTTATCTGGGGTGACCTTGGGCTAGTCACAGCTTCTCAGAGGTCTCTCAGCCCCAGTCACCTCATAGGGTGTTTGTTGTGAGGGGGGAAGGGCAGGGAGATTGTAAGCTCCTTTGAGTCTCCTATAGGAGAGAAAGGGGGGATATAAATCCAAACTCTTCTTCTTCTTCTTAGCCAGCAACTGATGCAGTGGTCCTGGCAGTTGCTCCAGCAACTGCTCCAGTGGTGGCAGTCTTGGGCAGCCTGGCAGGGCTGAAGGAGAAGCTTGGTGGGGCCAGGCTGAGAGGTGCCCAGTGGGCCAGAGCCACAGTTTGCCATGGGCCACCTCTTGGCCTGGCACCACCTCTTGGCCTGGCCTCACCAGGCTGCTCCTTCAGCAAATGGAGCCCCCACCCCCTGAGCCACTTGCTGTTGAGCTGCAGCCATAGGCCAGCTCCTGCCCGAGGGCTGGCCTCTGGCTGCGTCCCGCAAGGACCCTGCCAGTGCCTGGCATCCCCTACATGATCAAATGGCATGTGCCTGGGGACATGGGACACCCCATGTCCCCATTAACGGTACACCACTGCCACAAAGGCATTGTGTGAGGAAGGTGGGGCTGAAAGAGAGAACTGGGACTGATCCAAGATCATCCAGCAGGCTTCATGTGGAGGAGTGAGGAAACAAACCCTGCTCTTCAGATTAGAGTCTGTCATTCTTAAGCTCTACACTATGCTGGTTCTGAATGCCAAACAGTGCCAAAGGACTTAGAAATGATAATTCATGAATGTTACATGTACCACATGTGACCTTACTCAGAGCACATATCACATATGTGGCCTCATTATATGAGACATGTATTGCAACCAAATTTTAAGATGCGTCCCTGTCATAAATGTCATACAAATTGGGTATTATTGTGTATTATCTTGTATTACATGTATGACCTGGGACTGACCTTAAAAACTGTTTGGAGCCCAAGTCCACTGTAGACTGTGGTGCAGCAGGAGCAGGGGACCTTCCTTCTCTTCCCTGACTTGCTATTTTCAGGTACAAAAAAAATGTCCATGGGATGGGGGCTATTTATCTCTCTGCTGAGGACTACATCCCTGTTCATATGTCTTGGCCAAATACATGGAACCCACCACAGGACCAATGGCCCCCATTCCCTGTGGTCATTTTTGCTCATGAAAACAATGTGGAATAGGCTTGCTAACCTCCAGGTGGGAGCTGGAGATTCCCCAGTATAACAACTGATCTTCAGATGGTAATCCTCCGTTTCCCTGGAGAAAATGGCCTCTTCGGAAGGCACACTTTTTGGCATTATACCCCATTAAAGTTGGACCCCCTCCCAAACCCTGCCCTCCTTAGGCTCCACCCCCAAAATCCCCAGGTATTTCCCAACTCAGAGCTGGCAACCCTAGTGTGAGAATATATGTGGAAACTTCTTCTCCCAACATAAATTGTTCTGCTGCTGGATTAGGCCCTCTCAGGCCATTTCTGCACTGGTGGCAGAATTCATGCCGGTGGAGCCACGGGACTGTTTGCACGGTCCAGTGCGGGCTGTCCCAAAACCGTCATGGGCCGCAGGGTTGGTTCCACGTGGAGCCGCCTCCAGTTTGTTTTGTTTACCTATCTTTTCTCCCTGCGAAGCTCTAGACCAGTGGTGGCAGAGGAATGGACACACCCACACTACCCTCCAATCCCTGTGTCCCTCCCACCATCCAGAGCTTCACAGGGAGAAAAGGTAGGTAAACAAACAAACCAGCAGTGCCTAAAAGTGGCGCCCTCATGCTGGTGCACTTTGCAGGGTGCCAGCAGGAAGACGCCACTTTCCAAATAACTCATTTATTGAGCAAGATAGGAAAGGAGTGTTTTCCCGCCATTTGGGGGGGGGGAGGAACATAGTGCAAACAGTGTCCCAGGGATGGTGTTTTTACTGTTCCTAGGATGCTGTTTTTGGGTCGTGCAGAAATGGCCTCAGCCTCACCTGCATCATAGTGTGGTTGAACAAAATATAACTTAAATTAACTGGGGGAGGGGAGGGGAACCTTGAAAAAGTACAAAACCCCACATCATAAGCTAGTCCTGGATCTATTGGTCCAACTCATTGCCAGAGGGGACAAGCCATAGGTCTGGCTCCTCATGCCTTGCCTCTGGCTGTACCCAAGCTAAATACTTGGAAGAGATGATGGACAGATGCTTAGATCAGATCTCCAGGGTGCAAAGAGATATTCCCATCTGTCCTCTACTGCTAGAAATGTGTCTGGTACAACTAACCACTGTTGTAATAATAATGATAAAACACTTCTATTTTATTTGTAATATTGTCAAAACACACTAATAAATTATTAAGCAGACAACTGTCTTCCAATTCTCTTTAACCCTGCTTCAAGACAAAAAAAGGGGATTTTTAAAAATATAATCTGCCCCTCACCTATTTTCTCAGATCAGCACGTTGTGACATAACTTGGATGACTAGACTGTGTTAAAAGAGAATTGCTTAAGGAATTAAGAAATGTAAGAGATACCAGCGAGACATCTTATAATTAAAAACTTGTCAAATTGTCAGTTTCCAGAGTAATGCGCAATGAACACTGTTTACTTCAGAAGGTCATCAAATATTAAATTGGAAAAAAAAACCCTGTGGAAAATCAGTGAAAAATGCTAAAGTAGATATTTTAATGTGGTAGACATAGGTGCAGTGAATGAAGCACACTGAAATAAATTAGGAAATATGATGAGGCTTTGTGCTAGGTCTCTGTTTTACTGAATGAATGATATAAGCAAATTTACACTTTTTTTGGCAGAGCACATTTTATACATTCTTTGGCAGAGCAAAACAGAAGAATAAATGGATGCTATGAAAAGGCCATGGCTATTGGATTACTGCACTGACCTAGAAGGCCCAAGTTAGCCCAAACTTGCCAGCTTTTAGAAGCTAAGTAGAGTCGACTTTGGTTAGTATTTGGATGAAAAAGAATTGAGTCCAGGGTCACTATGTGGAGGGAAGACTGCAACTGCAAACCACCTCTTTTTTTGCCTTGAAAACCCTACATGTTCACCATAAATCATCTGTGACTTGACTGTACTTTCTGCCACCACAGGATTACTGGAAGCAGAATGGGTTGGATCCAGCCAGCTTTACTCAAATGAAAAAGGGAGGAGGGATGCTCTTTGACTATCCAAAAAGGCTATGCTGGGGATCATGGGAACTGCTCTGACAAAAGCCAGTTGGGATGGGGGCTATGAAGAAGAAGAAGAAGAAGAAGAAGAAGAAGAAGAAGAAGAAGAAGAAGAAGAAGAAGAAGAAGAAGAAGAAGAAGAAGAAGAAGAAGAAGAAGAAGAAGAAGAAGAAGAAGAAGAAGAAGAAGAGTTGGATTTATATCCCCCCTTTCTCTCCTGTAAGGAGACTTAAAGGGACTTACAAACTCCTTTCCCTTCCCCCCTCACAACAAACACCCTGTGAGGTAGGTGGGGCTGAGAGAGCTCTGAATAACCGTGATGAGCCCAAGGTCACCCAGCTAGTGTGTGTTGGAGTGCACAGGCTAATCTGAATTCCCTAGATAAGCCTCCGCAGCTCAGGCAGCAGAGCGGGGAATCAAACCTGGTTCCTCCAGATTAGAGTACACCTGCTCTTAAAAACGCCACATAAATTGAGTGAAACTGTTTTTTTATAACAGCTAGGGCTGTCAGAGTTTACTGACATCAGGGGGAAAAAACACCTTACCTACCTGTTTGGAATAAATAACTCTTGGAGTCCTAAGGTGTTTGGATGATCATTACAATTCTATTTTTTCTGCCTCTAACTTAAAGAATGCCCATACCCTAGTGAAAATGTTGTATCACTTCTTAGATAATGGAAATGGCATAGTTACCATGCTGGAGATGGATGAAATTGGCATGAGATGTAGTAATACTGAACTTATAGGCACAACCAGCCCACCTTTGGGTGACAAATTCCTTAGTCAGCTGGATCAGCCCACTGAGTGGAAAAGAGAATTTTACTCATAAACTTGGATCCACTGGAAGATTTGTACATGTCCTGTGCTAGCAGAATTCTGCAAAAAAGCAACAACAACCCACCTCTCAGTGCCCCCTTGTTCTAATCTAAATTAGAGGTGCTCAAACACCCACCAGTTCAGTTCACATCCCATCCTCTGGTCATGAAAAGGGAGCGAGTTTTTTGATGATTCATTTGGTTTGTTGTCAACCCATTCAAAGCTTTTTAGCAGGTTCCTTCCTAGCAAGGCAGTACAGCTCAATTGTTTTGGGTTTTTTTGCTCAAGTGTGCTTTCAGACAGCCCAGTTTAGGTCTACCACGTGTAAATCTTTGCTGTGTAACTTGTTCTGCACAGCACTAAGTTGTTTAAACAGATGAACAAATCATTCACAAATCATAGAAATCAGTCATAGATGAAGGTTGTGTTTTAATAAAACCCTGCTTTTCCATGCTTATCTAAGCAGTTTTCAGTGATGTCGACAGCTGTCAATCAGTTTGAAACAAGGATTAAAAAAATAAATTAGGCCATGTGAAATATTTCTATACTCACCTGATAATCTTAGGATCCAAGGTGGTTAACCATAATATTTAAAGAACAAAACAGAAACAATGTAATAAAACAAACATTAAAACAACAGTCACAAAAGCATTAAAAGCAGCTTGAGAACAACTTTGAGGGAAGGTGGCATGGTATAGCCTGATCTTATTAGATCAGGGAGTTAAGCAAGGCTAATACATGGATGGGAGACCACCAAGGAAGAATCTGCAGAGGAAGGCAATGGCAAACCATCTCTGCTTAATCATTTTACTTGAAAGCCCCTTGCTGGGGTTGCCATCAGTCAGCTGTGAGTTGACAGCACTTCACATACACACACACACACACACACACACACACACACACACACACACACACACACACACACAAACTCAGTTCTCCAGATTAGAGGCCACTCCTCTTCACCACTACACCATGCTGGCTCTTCCCTTATTTTTTTCTAATGTGACTGTTCCCGAGGCATGGGGCAGTCATTAGGGGGGGGGGGCGGGAAACTAACCTGGACTTTTGCTAAATGTACTTTAGACAGGAGGGGTCCCTTTCTTGGTAATAGACTTTACTGGGAATTATGAAGCTGCTGCATGAAACATAGAGGGAGAGGCAGTCATTCAAGTATGTAAACCCCAGGTTAAGAAGATTTTCACCAAATCTTGTTTCTAATGTAGAATTTCCCCTGAGAGTCAATTATTTATTATTATTATTATTATTATTATTATTATTGATTTTAGTACATGTTTTTGTGTTTTTCCCATGTATTTTGCATAGTTGTCTTCTCTGTTTTACTTACCTAATGAATAGGATCCCATTATGTACAAGTAGAAACATAATCAGACTTAATGCAGTTCCACTGGGCTCTAGATCTCATGCAACACCTTGCCCTTTCCTCATATCTTACATACCCCACAACTTGGTTGAACAAATTCTTCAAAAAGCAGAAATGCAAGTGGGAATAGAATAAATCTGATCGAGTGTAAGAGGATACCATGGTCTTGTCTTGCATTTTTGCTGGCACAGATGCTCTAGCACATGAGGAACTCTTATGCAGAATCCAACCCAGTGTGCACTGATCATTCACCACAACAAAGCTATCTTAATATGACTATTGAGGCAGTTCATAAAGATTATTGTTTTTGTGATTTAAGAAAGAATCCTTAGTTCTGCAAACATATTCAAATCCTCCCCTCCCCCAAGAGAGACTCATACATGTTATTACCCTTGATTGGATGATGTTCTTAAAAGATTATACAATGGTATAGGAAATAAACTGATATCTATGAACTGAGGTAGCTAAGTGGAAGTTATCTGGTCAGAGCTGAGCATTGATCATGAAGGAATCAATAGGGGATGACTGTCATCTTCATGCCCTGCCTGAGGGACTCCAGAGTAATTAGGCTGCCTGCCAATGGAAACAGAAATGTGGACTGACATATCTTGGTCTGATTCACAAAAGCCGTTCTTGGGACAAATATCTGCTGATGCAGCATGAGCTGAATGAGAGTTTGGGTTTAACATTAACGAGAAAGGATAGATTGTCACCATATGTTGGTGCTGGCATACCCTTAAGCTTATGTGACACTATGTTTATAGAGTGTCTACCGGCTCCAAGCTCCTACCTAATTTGCTTTAACATGCAGCCACTACTACAAGGTTCCCAGCTGGCACCATCAGCATTTTCTGAAGGACATCCATGTTCCTTGCAGAATGAAATTTATTCCCAACACACTCAAATTCCCGTAGCATTGTTATCATTCTCGTTTAAATAACAAGAAAAACAAAATGTTGTATGAAGGGGACTTATTTTCAGGATTTATTTCATTTGCAGATTTCTTAATTAGAAATATAAGTGTAAAGGCCTACCAAGATGTGTATAAGAGAAGCCACTTGTGTTGATTCATACGTCTGCCTCTGTAGCAGTAAAAGCTCCTGTCGCTGTCAGTAATGGAACCAAGTATTCTGTGTTTGGCCAGTAAACTACATCATTTAAAAAGCAAAATAGAGCTTTATTGGGAAATGTATAATGATGGTTAAAAATAACAGAATTACAGTTTGGCAATGAGAAGTACACAGAAAATAACAAAGCTGCCTCACTACATAGTGACAGAAGTCCTACACAGCATAGTTGGTCTTGAAACCTCGGTAACAAAGTGTAAGCAAAGTTCTCTCTGGCAGCAATAAGAGGGAGAAGAGAGGAAAATACCTGGCTGTTACATGATGACAGTTTGTGAAAAATGCTGGCCATAGTTGGCTGACCCCATTCAATCAATCATGTGACCGCCCTGACCGAACCTTCAAGGCTTTGAGCAAGTTGTCTCCTCCCAACAAGAATAAGTAGTTCACCCTCTCCCAGCTAGAAGCTTCTTCAGCTGTACTGAATATTATCACTTAGAATTGACCTGGGGGCGTGTCCTTGAGAGAGATAACAGTTACCAAGCAACACCTGGCCAAATGTACAGCTAGTTGAATCCAGAAAATTACTTTAAGATGGATGCTGTCAAGAGTCTCCAGTTTCAATACTGTATCCTGCTTCATTTACATGCCTGATAGTATAATTATTGCCATCCCCTGTGCCCGCTGGTCAGTTTTAGATCGGCGTAGCCAAATATGGAGAGGCTGATCCACGATACTAACATCGTCGCAAGCCAAGGCCCTATTGGAGGTGTCAGAGCATGACACAGAGACTAACTCACAGCCCCTGAAGTCCCTGAAAAATGCCAAGGCAAAGGCAGTTCCAAACAGTAAGGTTTCAAATTGGGATCTGCAAACCTGGGGAACAGTGGCCACAAGCTGGCGAAGCAGAGAAAGTGAAACAGGGCGCCACCCATCTGGCTTGTGGGCCGCCATCCTGGACTACCTTTTCAGGGCCTGGCGAGCTGCAAATGAGCGTGAAGGGTCAGGGAGGGAGGACAGCTTGCAATGGAATGATACCGCAGCCAGAAATACACGTAGGGTCCTAGCTGAGCATCCAGCATGTTGTAGATGGGCCAAGTAATGCAGGATGGCCTTCTCCTCGGAGGGAGGCCTGCCCCATCCAAGAGATGTAGTGTGGAACTCTAAAAACGACTGCAGTCCTCTCTGGTATGTGCGGCATGTCAATGGTGCCAATTATTCCTTGATGCCTATAGACACTAATCCATACCAAGGCTCCATAGTTCCTGGGGAAAGAGTTCTGCGTTAGCAGCTGCCCCAGGGGCCAAAGCCCAGAATTTATCAAGCTGGAATCAAGAGAGGGCATCTGCTATGTTATTTTTGGTCCCTGGCACTTGTTTAGCTGAAAAAGAGATGTTGTTTAAGAGACATAAGGCCACAAATCTCCTCACCAATCACATGACCCACTCAGAGTGAGAAGATTGCTTGTTAATGACCTGGACCACTGCTGCGCTGTCACATCAAAAAATAACCCTACAATTCTTGAACTGTTCCTCCATAGGTAAACTGCGACCAAAATGGGGAATAATTCCAAAAAAGTGAGGTTCCACAAGATTCCAGTAGTGGCCCATTCCGATGGCCAATGTTGAGCACACCAATAACACCTGAAAAAGACTCCAAAACCCATGCTCCCGGAAGCGTCACAATGTACCTGAAGGTCAGAATGGGGAGAAAGTGGGGACTGCCACAGAGACACCCCATTGAAGTGTGTTAAGAACTCTACCCAAACTGACAAGTCAGACTTAATACCCCTAATGGGTAATGGTGTAATGGTGAGGTGCAGCTATTCCCCACATTGTGTAGCCAAGCAGGAACAAAAGGGGCAGCTGGGAGCTACTACCCTGCAAGCAAAATTCAGGTGACCCAACACCACTTGCATTTCTTTCAGGGTGCACTTGCTGCAAAGTAAAAGATCCTTCGATAAGGAAAGTAACTTGTATAGCTTGTCTGATGGTAGGCTGGATGTACCCTTTTCAGAATCCAATGTTATGCCTAAGAAAATGAGGGATGAGGTAGGATTCTCTGTTTTCTCTTCCGCCAATGGAATGCCCAGGTCTGCTGCCAGGCCCTGGGATGCCAGCAGCCTATTTCGGCACTCAGATATGCCGGCCCAATTGCCCCTGAAACTTAAAACCCAGCAAGCAAAAATCATCAGGATGTATTGGCAGCAGGTAGAATGCGGATTGAATGTCACATTTAGCAAGCTGGGCCACTGGGCCACATGAGCAAATAAGGGAGATGGTGTGGTCCAGGGAGGTGTACTTAATGGAACTGATATCAGGGTCAATGTAATCATTAACAGAAGAGCCTTTAGGATAAGATAAGTGATGGATCAGCCGGAATTCCTTTGGCACCTTCTTGGAGACCACCCCTAGGAGAAACTCCGAGGTTGTGGATGGGCGGGGATGAGAAGGAGCCAGCAATCCTACCTGCCCCTTGGTCCTTGCTGATTTTTGCCTCCACCACCAGGGGCAGGACCCTAGTGGACTTTAAATTCCTGCAGTCCTGGGGGCCCATGTAAGGAATCCTAAAACCATTTGCAAACCCATCCAATTGGAATTTTGCTGCTTGTTTGCATGGATATGTGTGAAGTAAAGGGATGAGGGTAGGGACCTGAACAGGAGAGGTGACCAGGGTGGTGAGGTCCCTGGACTGCTCCCTATCAAGCAAAGCTTGCGGCACCTGGGTTTCCCGACCAACGCGTCTGTCTTCCAGCGAACTGAGGAAGAGTGAGGCCAGGTCTGCCTTATATAGGCTACCCGGCCTGCCTCCAAGTGACATCAGGGTGACCCCCTGACATCACTAAACTGCGCCCAACTGCCCACTAGGGTTGGAGATTCGGACGGTCCGAATCTGAATTTTGGCCAAATCTGCATTGATTCGGAAGAATTCGGACGAGCAGGGTCCGAATCTGAGCTGTCCGAATCCCATCTGATCCGAATCCATGAGATTCAGATCACTAGCCGAATTGCGTTTTTATTTTTTTGGTGTTTTTTCACGTTTCGGCTTTCAGGGGGCGCATTTTTAAACATATTGGTACCAAAATGTCAGGGCATCACCAGGAGACTGTCCTGATGATACCCCCCAAGATTGGTACAGTTTGGTTCAGGGGGGCCAAAGTCATGGAGAGCCTCTTTTGGCTCCCCTGCAGGCACCCCAGGAATTCCTCCATTGAAAGCAATTGAAAAAATTCAATGCAAACCACAGAACCTTGGGCAAATTCCTGGGGTGCCTGCAGGAGGCGCATTTTTAAAAGTATTGGCATGAAAATTTCAGGGTATCTTCAGACTACTGTCCTGATCAGGTTATGGACCTTCAAAAATAGCCCCTATCTTCCATTGGCTCCCATTGGAAACAATGGGTGATATAGGCCACCTGTTTTGGGGTCCACAACGTGGGGCCACCTAAATCAAACTGCACCAAACTTGGGGGACATAATCAGGAAAATATTGTAAAGATAACCAGGAATTTTCATGCTGATACAAACCGGACAAACCTCCCAGGTGTCCAGACGAACCTCCTAGGTGTCTGGACAAACTTCCCAGGTGGCTGGACAAACCTCCCAGGTGTCCAGACGAACCTCCTAGGTGTCTGGACAAACTTCCCAGGTGGCTGGACAAACCTCCCAGGTGTCCAGACTAACCTCCCAGGTGTCCGGACAAACTTCCCAGGTGTCGGGACACACCACTCAGGTGGCCGGACACACCTCCCAAGTGTGCGGACTAACCTCTCAGGTGGCCGAACAAACCTCCCAGGTGTCCGGACTAACCTCCCAGGTGTCCGAAAAAACTTCCCAGGTGTCCGGACAAAATTCCCAGGTGTCCGGACAAACCTCCCAGGTGTCCGCACAAACCTCCCAGGCGTCCCGCCCTACCTCCCAGGAGTCCCGCCCTACCTCCCAGGAGTCCTGCCGAACTTCCCAGGTGTCCGGACACACCGCCCAGGTGTCCGGACACACCTCCCAGGTGTCCAGAAGAACCTCCGAGGTGGCCGGACGAACCTTCCAGGTGGCTGGACGAACCTCCCTGGTGTCTGCACAAACCTCCCAGGTGTCCGGACACACCTCCCAGGTGTCCGGACAAACAACCCAGGTGGTCGGACAAACCTCCCGGGTGTCCGCACAAACCTCCCAGGCGTCCCGCCCTACCTCCCAGGAGTCCCGCCCAACCTCACAGGAGTCCTGCCGAACTTCCCAAGTGTCCGGACACACCTCCCAGGTGGCCGGACAAACCTCCCAGGTGTCCAGAAGAACCTCCGAGGTGTCCGGATGAAGCTCCCAGGTGTCTAGTCGAACATCCCAGGTGTCCGGACGAACCTCCCAGGTGTCCGGACTAACCTCCCAGGTGTCCGGACAATCCTCCCAGGAGTCCGGACACGCCTCCAAGATGTCCGGACAAACCACCGAGGTATCCGGACACACCTCCCAGGTGTACGGACAAACCTTCCAGGTGTCCAGAAGAACCTCCCAGGTGTCCTGACGAACCTCCCAGGTAGCCGGACAAAACTCCCAGGTGTCAGGACACATCTCCCAGGTGTCCAGACACACCACCTTGGTGGCCGGAAACACCTCCCAGGTGTCCGCACAAACCTCCCAGGTGGCCGGACACACCTCCCAGGTGGCCGGACACACCTCCCAGGTGGCCGGACAAACTCTAGGTGGCCGGATAAACAGGAGTCCGGACAAAACTCCCAGGTGTCCGGACAAACCTCCAAGGTGTCCTGGCTAACCTCCCAGGTGTCCGACAAACTCTTCCAGGGTATCTCAGCCTAACCTCCCAGGAGTCCTGTCCAACCTCCAAGGAGTCCTGCCTAACTTCAGGTGTGTCCGGACACACCTGACGGGTGTCCAGGCACACCTCCCAGGTGTCCGGACAAACCTCCCAGGTGGCTGGACAAACCTCCGAGGTGTCCGGACTAACCTCGCAGGTGTCCGGACAAACTTCAAAAGTGTCCGGACAAACCTCCCAGGTGTCCGGACTAACCTCCCAGGTGTCCGGACACACCTCAAAGGTGTCCGGACAAACCACACAAGTATCCGGACACACCTCCCAGGTGTCCAGACACACCTCCCAGGTGTCTGGACAAACCACCCAGCTGTCTGGACACACCTCCCTGGTGGCCGGAAACACCTCCCAGGTGTCTGGACACACCTCCCAGGTGACCGGACACACCTCCCAGGTATCCGGACTAACCTCCCAGGTGGCCGGAAAAACCACCCAGGTGTCCGAAAAAACTTCCCAGGTATCCGGACAAAATTCCCAGATGTCCGGACAAGCCTCCCAGGTGTCTGGACAAACCTCCCAGGTGTCCGGACTAACCTCCCAGGTGTCCGGACAAGCCTCCCAGGTGTCTGGACAAACCTCCCAGGTGTCCGGACAAACCTCCCAGATGTCCGGACAAGCCTCCCAGGTGTCTGGACAAACCTCCCAGGTGTCCGGACTAACCTCCCAGGTGTCCGAAAAAACTTCCCATTGTGTCCGGACAAAATTCCCAGGTGTCCGGACAAACCTCCCAGGGGTCTGCACAAATCTCCCAGGCGTCCCGCCCTACCTCCAAGGAGTCCCGCCCAACCTCCCAGGAGTCCTGCCGAACATCCCAGGTGTCCGGACACACTTCCCTGGTGGCTGGACATACCTCCCAGGTGTACGGACACACCTTCCAGGTGGCCGGACACACCTCCCATGTGTCCTGGCCAACCTCCCAGGTGTCCAGACAAACCTTCCAGGCGTCCCGCCCAACCTCCCAGGAGTCCTGCCCAACCTCCAAGGAGTCCTCCCGAACTTCACAGGTGTCCAGACACACCTCCCAGGTGTCCGGAGAAAGCTCCCAGGTGGCCGGACAAACCTCCGAGGTGTCCAGACTAACCTCCCAGGTGTCCGGACAAACTTTCAGACATCCTGCCCAACCATCAGGGAATTTTGCCCAAACTCCCAGGTGTCCGGACAAACCTCCCAAGTGTCCAGACACACCTCCCAGGTGGCTGGACACACCACCCAGGTGGCCAGACACACCTCCCAGGTGTCCGGACAAACCTCCCAGGTGGTCGGACACTTCCCAGGTGTCCGAGACTAACTCCTAGGTGTCCGACAAACTCAGCCATCGCAGCCCAGACACAACCTCCTGGGAGGTGTCCGGACACACCTCCCAGGTGGGTCGGACAAACCCTCCCAGGTTTCCACACACATCCCAGGTATGGACACAACTCCTAGGTGTTCTGGACAAAACTCCTCCCAGGTCTCCGGGATTGGGGCTCCCAGGTGTCCTGACAAACCTCCCAGGTAGCCGGACAAAACTCCCAGGTGTCAGGACACATCTCCCAGGTGGCCGGACACACCTCCCAGGTGTCCGGACACACCTCCCAGGAGGCCGGACAAACCTCCCAGGTTTCCGGACAAACCTCCCAGGTTTCTGAACAAACCTCCCAGGTGTCCGGACAAACCACCCAGGTGTCCAGACACACCTCCCAGGTGTCGAGACACACCTCCCAGGTGACAGGACACACCTCACAGGTGTCTGGACACACCTCCCAGGTGGCCGGACATACCTCCCAGGTGTCCGGACTAACCTCTCAGGTGACCAAACAAACCTCCCAGGTGTCCGGACTAACCTCCCAGGTGTCCAAAAAAACTTCCCAGGTGTCCGGACAAAATTTCCAGGTGTCCGCACAAACCTCCCAGGCGTCCCGCCCTACCTCCCAGGAGTCCCGCCCTACCTCCCAGGAGTCTCTCAAGCCAACTTCCTAGGTGTGTCCGACACACGGCTTCAGGTTGGACATACCTCTCCCAGGTGTCCAGAAGAACCTCCTAGGTGGCCGATTTAACCTTCCAGGTGGCTGGACGCAATCCTCCTGGTGTGTCTGCACAGTCCTCCCAGGTGTCCGGACATTATTTCCTCCCAGGTGTCCGACAACAATCCCAGGTGGTCGGACAACAAACCTCCCCGGGTGTCCTATTAAAATCCCTCCCAGGGCGCCCCCCGCCTCTACCTCCCAGGAGTCTCACTAACCTCACAGGAGTCTCAAGCCGAATCTCCTAAGTGTCCGACACTCTCCCAGGTGGCCGGACAAACCTCCCAGGTGTCCAGAAGAACCTCCGAGGTGTCCGGATGAAGCTCCCAGGTGTCTAGTCGAACATCCCAGGTGTCCGGACGAACCTCCCAGGTGTCCGGACGAACCTCCCAGGTGGCCGGACGAACCTCCCAGGTGGTCGGACAAACCTCCCAGGTGTCCGCACTAACCTCCCAGGTGTCCGGACAAACCACCCACGTGTCCAGACAAACCTCCCAGGTGTCCGGACAAACCTCCCAGGTGGCCGGACAAACCTCCCAGGTTTCCACACACATCCCAGGTGGCCGGACACAACTCCCAGGTGTCTGGACAAACCTCCCAGGTGTCCGGACAAACCTCCCAGGTGTCTAGTCGAACCTCCCAGGTGTCCGGACGAACCTCCCAGGTGTCCGGACGAACCTCCCAGGTGGCCGGACGAACCTCCCTGGTGTCTGGACAAACCTCCCAGGTGTCCGGATGAACCTCCCAGGTGTCTAGTCGAACATCCCAGGTGTCCGGACGAACCTCCCAGGTGTCCGATCTAACCTCAGAGGGCTGGACTTAACCTCCCTGGTGTCTGGACACCTTTTCCCAGGTGTCCTGACAAATTCTCCCAGGTGTCCGACTACCTCCCAGGTGTCCGACAATCCTCCCAGGAGTCCTGACATGCTCTCCAAAATGTCCGGACAAACCACCGAGACCTGACACACCTCCCAGGTAATGGACAAACCTTCCAGGTGTCCAGAAGAATCTTTCCAAGGTGTCCGACAAACTCCCAGGTGTGTCCTGGATCAGTTCCTCCCAGGTGTCCTGACAAACCTCCCAGGTAGCCGGACAAAACTCCCAGGTGTCAGGACACATCTCCCAGGTGTCCAGACACACCACCTTGGTGGCCAGAAACACCTCCCAGGTGTCCGGACACACCTCCCAGGTGGCCGGACACACCTCCCAGGTGGCCGGACACACCTCCCAGGTGGCCGGACAAACCTCCCAGGTATCTGGACACACCTCCCAGGAGTCCGGACAAAACTCCCAGGTGTCCGGACACACCTCCCAGGTATCCTGGCTAACCTCCCAGGTGTCCGGACAAACCTTCCAGGCATCCCGCCCAACCTCCCAGGAGTCCTGCCCAACCTCCAAGGAGTCCTGCCGAACTTCACAGGTGTCCGGACACCTCCCGGGTGTCCAGGCACACCTCCCAGGTGTCCGGACAAACCTCCCAGGTGTCCGGACAAACCTCCCAGGTGTCCTGACAAACCTCCCAGGTAGCCGGACAAAACTCCCAGGTGTCAGGACACATCTCCCAGGTGTCCAGACACACCACCTTGGTGGCCAGAAACACCTCCCAGGTGTCCGGACACACCTCCCAGGTGGCCGGACACACCTCTCCCAGGCAGGCCGGACACACCTCCCAGGTGGCCGGACAAACCTCCCAGGCATTCGGACACACCTCCCAGGAGTCCGTACAAAACTCCCAGGTGTCCGGACACACCTCCCAGGTATCCTGGCTAACCTCCCAGGTGTCCGGACAAACCTTCCAGGCATCCCGCCCAACCTCCCAGGAGTCCTGCCCAACCTCCAAGGAGTCCTGCCGAACTTCACAGGTGTCCGGACACACCTCCCGGGTGTCCAGGCACACCTCCCAGGTGTCCGGACAAACCTCCCAGGTTGCTGGACAAACCTCCGAGGTGTCCGGACTAACCTCCCAGGTGTCCGGACAAACTTCAAAAAAGTGTCCGACAACTCCCAGGTGTCCGGATTCAACCCCTCCCAGGTGTCCGGACACACCTCAAAGGTGTCCGGACAAACCACACAAGTATCCGGACACACCTCCCAGGTGTCCAGACACACCTCCCAGGTGTCTGGACAAACCACCCAGCTGTCTGGACACACCTCCCTGGTGGCCGGAAACACCTCCCAGGTGTCTGGACACACCTCCCAGGTGACCGGACACACCTCCTGTATCCGACTAACTCTCCCCAGGTGGCTGAAACCACCCAGGTGTCCTAAAAAAACTTCCAGGTATCCGACAAAATTCTAGATATCCTGGACAAGCTCTCCCAGGTGTCCGGACAAATTCTCCCAGGTGCCCAGACACACCTCCCTAGGCTGGGATTACTACTTGGATTCCAGGGGTGGCCAGACACACCTCCCAGGTGTCCTGACAACTCTCCCAGGTGGTCGGACAAACCCTCCCAGGTGTCCGCACTAACCTCCCAGGTGTCCGGACAAACCGCCCACGTGTCCAGACACACCTCCCAGGTGTCCGGACAAACCTCCCAGGTGGCCGGACAAACCTCCCAGGTTTCCACACACATCCCAGGTGGCCGGACACAACTCCCAGGAGGCTGGACAAACTCCTCCCAGGAGGTTGACACACTTCCCAGGTGTCCTGACAAGCTACTCCATGCAACTGACATACCTCCTGGTGTCTGGACACTCTGACAGGTGTCCTGGACAAACTTCCCAGGTGGCTGGATAAACTTCCTCCCAGGTGGGCCGGACAAACCACACAGGTGGCTTGGACACACTCTCCCAGGTGTCTTGGACAAACTCCTCCCTAGGAGTCTCTGCCCTAACCTCCCAAGGAGTCTCGCCTAACTTTCCGAGGGTGTTCCGGACACACCTTCCAGGTGTAAGAAAACACACAGGTGTTTGGACACCTCCCAGGTGGGTCGGACACACTTCCCCAGGTGTCCGCTCACACCCTCCCAGGTAGCCAGACACACCTCCCAGGTGTGTCCTGACACCTCCAAGGTGGCAGGACAGACTCTCCCAGGTGTCCGACACACCTCCCTTGTAGCCGGACAAACCTCCCAGGTGTCTGCACAAACCTCTCCTAGGCTTCCTCACTACCTCCAAGGAGAGAGAGTCTCATTTCAACTCCTCCCAGGAGGTTAACATCCCAGGTGTCCGGACACACCTCCCTGGTGGCTGGACATACCTCCCAGGTGTCCGGACAAACCTTCCAGGAGTCCTGCCCAACCTTCCAAGGAGTCCTACTGCCCTCACTTCAAACTGCCCAGGTGTCCTGCAAACCCCTCCCAGGTGTAAGAAAAAAACGCACAGGTAAGCTTGGACACACTCTCCCAGGTGGCCGGACACACTCTCCCAGGTGTCCGGGTCACACTCTCCTAGGTAGCCAGACACACTTCCCAGGTGTCCGACACACCTCCCAGGTGGCAGGACAGTTCCTCCCAGGTGTCCGGACACACCTCCCTTGTAGCCGACAAACTTCCCAGGTGTCTGCACAAACCTCCCAGGCTTCCTCATTTCTACCTCCAAGGAGTCTCACCAACTCCTCCCAGGAGTTCCCTAACATCCCAGGTGTCCGGACACACCTCCCTGGTGGCTGGACATACCTCCCAGGTGTACGGACACACCGTCCAGTTGGCCGGACAAACCTCCCAGATGTCCTGGCCAACCTCCCAGGTGTCCAGACAGCCTTCCCAGGGCGCCCCTACTAACCTCCCAGGAGTCCTGCCCAACTCTCCAAGGAGTCCTGCCGACTTCTCACAGGTGTCCGGACACACTCCTCCCAGGTGTCCAGACACACCTCCCAGGTGTCCGAGAAAGTTCCCAGGTGGCCGACAAACTCCTCCTAGGTGTCCAGACTACACCTCCCAGGTATCCGGACAACCAGACATCCTGCCCAACCATCAGGAATTTTGCCCAAACTCCCAGGTGTCCGACAGTCTCCCAGGTGCTCGACTCTCCCAGGTGGTTGACACCACTCCAGGTGGCTGTGACACACCTCCCAGGTGTCCGGACAAACCTCCCAGGTGGTCGGACAAACCTCCCAGGTGTCCGCACTAACCTCCCAGGTGTCCGGATAAACCTCCTATGTGTCCGGACAAGCCTCCCAGGTGTCCTGACAAACCTCCCAGGTGTCCAGACAATACCTACCAGGTGTCCGGACAAACCTCCCAGGTGGCTCTGACAAACCTCCCAGGTGTCCTCAAGATCTAACTCCTCCCAGGTGTCCTGACAAACCACCCATCGCAGTTCAGACAATTTTCCCAGGTGTCCCATAAACCTCCCAGGTGTCCACAGACAACCTTCTAGGCGGGACGCCTAACCTCCCAGGGAGGCTGACAAATTTCCCAGGTTTCCGGATGTTCCTCCCAGGTTTCTGAACAAACTCCCAGGTGTCCTGAGAGCTCCCAGGTGTCGGACAAAATCCTCCGAGGTGTCCAGGACTAACCCCTCCCAGGTGTCCTGGACAAACTTTCAGACATCCTGCCAAACCATCAGGGAATTTTGCCCAAACTCCCAGGTGTCCGGACAAACCTCCCAGGTGTCCAGACACACCTCCCAGGTGGCTGGACACACCACCCAGGTGGCCAGACACACCTCCCAGGTGTCCGGACAAACCTCCCAGGTGGTCGGACACACCTCCCAGGTGTCCGCACTAACCTCCCAGGTGTCCGGACAAACCACCCACGTGTCCAGACAAACCTCCCAGGTGTCCGGACAAACCTCCCAGGTGGCCGGACAAACCTCCCAGGTTTCCACACACCTCCCAGGTGGCCGGACACAACTCCCAGGTGTCTGGACAAACCTCCCAGGTGTCCGGACAAACCTCCCAGGTGTCCTGACAAACCTCCCAGGTAGCCGGACAAAACTCCCAGGTGTCAGGACACATCTCCCAGGTGGCCGGACACACCTCCCAGGTGTCCGGACACACCTCCCAGGAGGCCGGACAAACCTCCCAGGTTTCCGGACAAACCTCCCAGGTTTCTGAACAAACCTCCCAGGTGTCCGGACAAACCTGCAGGTGTGTCCGGACACACTTCCCAGGTGGCCGGACAGTCTCCCAAGTGTCTGGACACATCTCCTGCAGCTTAGACAAACCTCCCAGGTGTCCAGACAAACCTCCCAGGTGTCCGGACAAACCACCCAGGTGTCCGGACACACCTCCCAGGTGGCTGGACACACATCCCTGGTGTCCAGACAAACCTCCCAGGTGTCCAGATACACCTCCCAGGTTTTTGGACACACCTCCCAGGTGTCCGAACACACCTCCCTGGTGGCCGGACACACCTCCCAGGTGGCCAGACAAACCTCCCAGGTGGCTGGACAAACCACCCAGGTGTCCGAACACACCTCCCTGGTGGCCGGACACACCTCCCAGGTGGCCAGACAAACCTCCCAGGAGGCTGGACACACCTCCCAGGTGTCCAGACAAACCACCCATGTGTCCAGACACACCTCCCAGGTGGCCAAACAAACCTCCCAGGTGGCTGGACAAACCACCCAGGTGTCCGAACACACCTCCCAGGTGGCCGGACACACCTCCCAGGTGGCCAGACAAACCTCCCAGGAGGCTGGACACACCTCCCAGGTGTCCGGACAAGCCACCCATGTGTCCGGACACACCTCCCTGGTGTCTGGACACACCTGACAGGTGTCCGGACAAACCTCCCAGGTGGCCGGACAAACTTCCCAGGTGGCCGGACAAACCACACAGGTGGCTGGACACACCTCCCAGGTGTCTGGACAAACCTCCCAGGAGTCCTGCCCAACCGCCAAGGAGTCCTGCCTAACTTCCGAGGTGTCCGGACACACCTTCCAGGTGTAAGAAAAAAACACACAGGTGTTTGGACACACCTCCCAGGTGGCCGGACACACCTCCCAGGTGTCCGTTCACACCTCCCAGGTAGCCAGACACACCTCCCAGGTGTCCGGACACACCTCCCAGGTGGCAGGACAGACCTCCCAGGTGTCCGGACACACCTCCCTGGTAGCCGGACAAACCTCCCAGGTGTCTGCACAAACCTCCCAGGCTTCCCGCCCTACCTCCAAGGAGTCCCGCCCAACCTCCCAGGAGTCCTGCCGAACATCCCAGGTGTCCGGACACACCTCCCTGGTGGCTGGACATACCTCCCAGGTGTCCGGACAAACCTTCCAGGAGTCCTGCCCAACCTTCAAGGAGTCCTGCCGTCCCGCCCAAACTGCCCAGGTGTCCGTGCAAACCTCCCAGGTGTAAGAAAAAACGCACAGGTGTTTGGACACACCTCCCAGGTGGTCGGACACACCTCCCAGGTTTCTGTTCACACCTCCCAGGTAGCCAGACACACTTCCTCCCAGGTGTCCGGACACACCTCCCAGGTGGCAGGACAGACCTCCCAGGTGTCCGGACACACCTCCCTTGTAGCCGGACAAACCTCCCAGGTGTCTGCACAAACCTCCCAGGCTTCCCGCCCTACCTCCAAGGAGTCCCGCCCAACCTCCCAGGAGAGTCTGCCAACATCCTGTGTGTCCGGACACACCTCCCTGGTGGCTGGACATACCTCCCAGGTGTACGGACACACCTTCCAGTTGGCCAGACAAACCTCCCAGATGTCCTGGCTACAACTTCCCAGGTGCTAGACAAACTCTAATAGGGTGTCCCACCAACCTCCCAGGAGTCCTGCCCAACTCCCCAGGTGTCCGGAGAAAGCTCCCAGGTGGCTGGACAACCTCCGAGGTGTCCAGACTAACCTCCCAGGTGTCCTGGACAAACTTTCAGACATCCTGCCCAACCATCAGAATTTTGCCTAAACTCCCAGGTGTCCGGACAAATCCTCCCAGGTGTCCGGACACACTCTCCCAGGTGGCTGGACACAACACTCCAGGTGGCCAGACACAATTCTCCAGGTGTCCTCCCAGGTGGTCGGACAACTTCCCAGGTGTCCTCAGACTAACCTCCCAGGTGTCCGACAAACCACCCACGTGTCCAGACAACCCTCCCAGGTGTCCTGACAAACTTCCCAGGTGGCCGGACAAACTCCTCCCAGGTATCCACACACCTCCCAGGTGGGCTGGACACAACTCCTAGGTGTCCTCGGACAGGGGCTCCCTAGGTGTCCGGACAAACCTCCTAGGTGTCCTGACAACCTTCCCAGGTAGCCGACACCTTCCAGGTGGTCGGACAAAACTCCCAGGTATCCGGACAAACTTCCTAGTGTGTCCGACAAACCTCAGGTGGCCGTGGACAAACCACACAGGTGGATGGACACACTCTCCCAGGAATCTTTGGACAACCTCCCAGGAGTCCTGCTCAACCTCCGAGTCCTGCCTAATCTGAGGTGTCCGACACACTTCCCAGGTGTCCGATGAACCTCCTAGTGTCCGGGACAAACCTTCCAGTTCTGACTAATCCCTCCCAGGAGTCCTGCCCAACCTTCAAGGGTCCTGCCGTCTGCCTAAACCTAGGTGTCCGTGTGTAAACTCCTCCCAGGTAAGAAAAACACACAGGTGGCTGGACACACCTCCCAGGTGTCTGGACAAACCTCCAGGGAGTTCTGCCCACTCTTCCAAGGAGTCTCTGTTTAACTTCCAGGTAAAGTTTGGTCACACCTCCAAGGTAGCCAGACACACCTCCCAGGTGTCCAGACACACCTCCCAGGTGGCAGGACAGACCTCCCAGGTGTCCGGACACACCTCCCTGGTAGCCGGACAAACCTCCCAGGTTTCCAGACACACCTCCCAGGTAGCCGGACAAACCTCCCAGGTGTCCCAAGACCACCTCCCAGGTGTCTCGGACAAAACTACCCACGCAGGTCCAGACAAACCTCCCAGGTGTCCGGATAAACCTCCCAGGTGGCCGGACAAACCTCCCAGGTATCCACACACCTCCCAGGTGGCCGGACACAACTCCCCGGTGTCCGGACAAATTCCCAGGTGTCCGGACAAACCTCCCAGGTGTCCTGACAAACCTCCCAGGTAGCCGGACACACCTTCCAGGTGGCCGGACAAAACTCCCAGGTATCCGGACAAACCTCCCAGGTGTCCGGACAAACCTCCCAGGTGGCCGGACAAACCACACAGGTGGCCGGACACACCTCCCAGGAATCTGGACAAACCTCCCAGGAGTCCTGCCCAACCTCCAAGGAGTCCTGCCTAACTTCCGAGGTGTCCGGACACACCTCCCGAGGTGTCCATACAAACCTCCCAGGTGTCCGGACAAACCTTCCAGGTGTCCTGACCAACCTCCCAGGAGTCCTGCCCAACCTTCAAGGAGTCCTGCCGTCCCGCCCAAACCGCCCAGGTGTCCGTGCAAACCTCCCAGGTGTAAGAAAAAAACACACAGGTGGCTGGACACACCTCCCAGGTGTCTGGACAAACCTCCCAGGAGTCCTGCCCAACCTCCAAGGAGTCCTGCCTAACTTCCGAGGTGTCTGGTCACACCTCCCAGGTAGCCAGACACACCTCCCAGGTGTCCGGACACACCTCCCAGGTGTCCGGACACACCTCCCAGGTGTCCGTACACACCTCCCTGGTAGCCGGACAAACCTCCCAGGTTTCCAGACACACCTCCCAGGTAGCTGGACAAACCTCCCAGGTGTCCGGACAAACCACCCAGGTGTCCAGACACATCCTACAAGGTGGCCGCACACACCTACCAGATGTCCAGACACACCTCCATGGTGTCCGGACAAACTTCCCAGATGTCCGGACAAACCTCCCAGGTGTCCGAACAAACCTTCCATTCGTCCCGCCCAACCTCCCAGGAGTCCTGCCCAACCTCCAAGGAGTCCTGCCGAACTTCCCAGGTGTCCGGACACACCTCCCAGGTGTCCGTACAAACCTCCCAGATGTCCAGACAAACCTCCCAGGAGTCCGGACTAACCTCCCAGGTGTCTGGACAAACCACACAGGTGTTTGAAGACACATCCCTGGAGGCCGGACACACCTCCCAGGTGTCCGGACACTCTCTAGGTGGGCTGGACACACTTCCTAGGTCCTAACAAACCTTCCATTCGTCATTCCAACTCTCCCAGGAGTCCTGCCTAACCTCCAAGGAGAGAGTCCTGTCATCTCCTAGGTGTCCGGACACACCTCCCAGGTGTCCTGCAGACAAACCTCCCAGGATGTCCAGACAACCTCCTAGTAGTAGTCCGGACTAACTCCTCCCAGGTGGCCTGAACAAAACCCACAGGTGTGTTTGAAGACACATCTCGTGTGCCGGACACACTTCCCAGGTATCCGACATCTTCCCAGGTGTAATGGACACACCTCCCAGGTGTCCGGACAAACCACACAGGTGTTTGAAGACACATCCCAGGTGGCCGGACACACCTCCCAGGTGTCCGGACACATCTCCCAGGTGGCCGGACACACCTCCCAGGTGTCCGGACACACCTCCCAGGAGGCCGGACAAACCTCCCAGGTTTCCGGACTAACCTCCCAGGTTTCTGAACAAACCTCCCAGGTGTCCGGACAAACCACCCAGGTGTCCGGACACACCTCCCAGGTGGCCGGACAAACCTCCCAAGTGTCTGGACACATCTCCCTGGTAGCCAGACAAACCTCCCAGGTGTCCAGACAAACCTCCCAGGTGTCCGGACAAACCACCCAGGTGTCCGGACACACCTCCCAGGTGGCTGGACACACATCCCTGGTGTCCGGACAAACCTCCCAGGTGTCCAGATACACCTCCCAGGTTTTTGGACACACCTCCCAAGTGTCCGAACACACCTCCCTGGTGGCTGGACACACCTCCCAGGTGGCCAGACAAACCTCCCAGGTGGCTGGACAAACCACCCAGGTGTCCGAACACACCTCCCTGGTGGCCGGACACACCTCCCAGGTGGCCAGACAAACCTCCCAGGAGGCTGGACACACCTCCCAGGTGTCCGGACAAACCACCCATGTGTCCAGACACACCTCCCAGGTGGCCAGACAAACCTCCCAGGTGGCTGGACAAACCACCCAGGTGTCCGAACACACCTCCCAGGTGGCCGGACACACCTCCCAGGTGGCCAGACAAACCTCCCAGGAGGCTGGACACACCTCCCAGGTGTCCGGACAAGCCACCCATGTGTCCGGACACACCTCCCTGGTGTCTGGACACACCTGACAGGTGTCCGGATAAACCTCCCAGGTGGCCGGACAAACCTCCCAGGTGGCCGGACAAACCAACCAGGTGGCCGGACACACCTCCCAGGTGTCTGGTCACACCTCCCAGGTGGCCGGACACACCTCCCAGGTGTCCGGACACCCCCCCGGAAGCCAGACAAACCTCTCCGGTGTCCGGACAAACCTCCCAGGTATCTGGACAAACCACCCAGGTGGACAAACACACCTCCCAGGTGTCCGGACAAACCTCCCAGGTGTCTGGACAAACCTCCCAGGTGTCCGGACACAATTTCTCCTAGCAAGGTGTCTGGAGAAACATTCCATGTGTCCGACAAATCCTTCCCAGGTGTCTCTGGACACCTCCCTAGGTGGCCGGACAGTCCAACCAGGTGGCCGGACATTACCTCCCAGGTGTCCTAATACCCAGTTGTGCTAGGTTGGACAGTCCTCCCTAGGAGTCCAGCTCCAACCCCTCCAAGTGAGAGTCTCTGCCGGTCTGACTTCCCAGGTGTCCTAGACAAACTTCTCCTAGGTGTAATGCATAAATCCTTCCCAGTGTGTACGGACAAACTCTCTCCCAGGTGTCTAGACAAACCAAATCCAGGTGGGCTGGACAAATCCCTTCCAGGTGGCTCAGGACAAACCAACTTCAGGCTTTGGCCGACACACTCTTCCTCAGGTGTCCGGACACACCTCCCAGTTGGCCGGACAAACCTCCCAGGTGTCCAGACACACCTCTCAGGTGTCCGGACAAACTTCCCAGGTGGCCGGACACACCTCCCAGGTGTCCGGACAAACCACACAGGTGTTTGAAGACACATCCCAGGTGGCCGGACACACCTCCCAGGTGTCCGGACACATCTCCCAGGTGTTTTGGACATCACTCTCCCAGGTGTCTCGGACACACTCTCCCAGGGAGGTCGGGACAAACCCTCCCAGGCCTGGACTAACCTCCCAGGTTTCTAGAACAAACTCTCCCTAGGTGCTGCCGACAGTCTGACCCCAGGTGTCCGGACACACCTCCCAGGTGGCCGGACAAACCTCCCAAGTGTCTGGACACATCTCCCTGGTAGCCGGACAAACCTCCCAGGTGTTCAGACAAACCTCCCAGGTGTCCGGACAAACCACCCAGGTGTCCGGACACACCTCCCAGGTGGCTGGACACACATCCCTGGTGTCCGGACAAACCTCCCAGGTGTCCAGATACACCTCCCAGGTTTTTGGACACACCTCCCAAGTGTCCGAACACACCTCCCTGGTGGCTGGACACACCTCCCAGGTGGCCAGACAAACCTCCCAGGAGGCTGGACAAGTCCCACTCCAGGTGTCCGAACACACCTCTCCTGGTGGCCGGACACACTCTCCCAGGTGGCTAGGACAAACCCTCCCAGGAGGTTGGACACAACTCCCAGGTGTCCTGGACAAAACCACCCTATGTGTTCTAGACACACCTCCCAGGTGGGCTAGACAAACCTCCCAGGAGGTTGGACAAACTCACTCCAGGTGTCCTAACACACCTCCTAGGTGTAAGGCCGGACACAATTCTCCCTAGGTGGCCATAGGACAAACTTCCCCAGGAGGTTGACACACCTCCCAGGTGTCCTGGACATGCTGCCACTCTATGTCCTGGACACACCTCCCTGGTGTTCTGGACACTCTGGACAGGTGTCCGGACAAAATCCTCCCAGGCTGGCCGGACAAATTAAACTTCAGGTGTCCGGACATTGTTCACCAGTGTGTCCGGACACACCTCCCAGTTGGCCGGACAAACTCCTCCCATAGTCCGACACACCTCTTAGGTGTCTTTTTGGACAAAATCTTCCCAGGTGTCTGGATGAAACTCCTCCCAGGGAGCTCCTGCCCTTCCCAACTCTCCAAGGAGTCTCTGCTTCTCGGTCTTCCCAGGTGGGTCTCGGACAAACTTCCCAGGGTTTCCTCGGACAAATCTCTTCCAGGCGCCCCACCAACTCCTCCCAGGAGTCCTGCCCAACCTTCAAGGAGTCCTGCCGAACTTCCCAGGTGTCCGGACACACCTCCCAGGTGTACGTACAAACCTCCCAGGTGTCCGGACAAACCTCCCAAATGTCCGGACTAACCTCCCAGGTGTAAAAAAAACCCAAACAGGTGTTTGGACACACCTCCCAGGTGGCTGGACCCACCTCCCAGGTGTCCGGTCACACCTCCCAGGTGGCCGGACACACCTCCCAGGTGGCCGGACAACCCCCCCCGGAAGCCGGACAAACCTCTCCGGTGTCCGGACAAACCTCCCAGGTATCTGGACAAACCACCCAGGTGGACAAACACACCTCCCAGGTGTCCGGACAAACCTCCCAGGTGTCTGGACAAACCTCCCAGGTGTCCGGACACACCTCCAAGGTGTCTGGAGAAACATCCTATGTGTCCGGACAAACCTCCCAGGTGTCCGGACACACCTCCCAGGTGGCCGGACAAACCAACCAGGTGGCCGGACACACCTCCCAGGTGTCCGGACACACCTCCCAGTTGGCTGGACAAACCTCCCAGGTGTCCGGACACACCTCTCAGGTGTCTGGACAAACTGCCCAGGTGTCCGGACAAACCTCCCAGGAGTCCTGCCCAACCTCCAAGGAGTCCTGCCGAACTTCCCAGGTGTCCGGACAAACCTCCCAGGTGTACGTACAAAACTCCCAGGTGGCCGGACAAACCTCCCAGGTGGCCGGACAAACCAACCAGGTGGCCGGACACACCTCCCAGGTGTCCGGACACACCTCCCAGTTGGCCGGACAAACCTCCCAGGTGTCCAGACACACCTCTCAGGTGTCCGGACAAACTTCCCAGGTGTCCGGACAAACCTCCCAGGAGTCCTGCCCAACCTCCAAGGAGTCCTGCCGAACTTCCCAGGTCTCCGGACAACTCCTCCCAGGTGTCCTGGATTAAACCTTCCAGGCGCCCCGCGCCAACTCTCCCAGGAGTCCTGCCCAACCTTTCCCCTCAGGAGTCCTGGCTTCTAACTTCCCAGGTGTCCTGGACACACCTCCCAGGGTGTACGCATAAACCTCCCAGGTGTCCGGACAAACTCCCTCCCAAAATGTCCGGGACTTCAATCCTCCTCAGGCTTCTAAAAGTAAAAAAAAGACTCCACACAGGTATTTTGGACACACTCCTCCCAGGTGGCTGGGTTCACATTCTCCCTGGTGTCCGTCACACCTCCCAGGTATGTCCATAGACAAACCTCCCAGGTGTTCCTGGACAAAACCTCCCAGGTGTCCTGACACACCTCTCCCTGGAAGCCGGACAAATCCTCTCCGTGTCCGAGCAAAACCTCCCAGGTGTCTGGACAAATCCTTCTCCCAGTTGGCCAATGACACACCTCCTCCCAGGTGTCCTGACACACCTCCCAGGTGTCCGGACAAACCACTCCAGGTGTCCTGGACAAAACCCTCCCAGGTGGTCAGACACCACCCAGGTGTGTCCTGACACACCTCCCAGGTGGCCGTCAGACATTGGCTCACCATCTAGGTGTCTCGGACACTCTCTCCCAGGGGTGTCCTGGACAAATTCACCCAGGTGTCCAGACATTAAATCCCTTCCCAGGTGTCCGGACACTCTCCCAGGTGTGTCCAGACAAACTCCTCCCAGGTGTCCTGCATAAACATGTACTACAGGTGTCCCGAGAAAACTCCCTCCCAGTCATCCAGCCGAGCGCTGGGTCCAAAGGGTGGCCCAATCAAACTTTCTAGACATCCTCACTCTGCAACTCCCTTCCATAAGTATCTTGCCCAAGCTCCCAGGTGTGTGGACAAACCTCCCAGGTGTACGTACAAACCTCCCAGGTGTCCGGACAAACCTCCCAGTCATCCAGCCCAAAGGCCCAGGTGGCCCACCGAAACTTTCAGACATCCCGCCCAACCTTCCTGGCATCTTGCCCTAGCTCCCAGGTGTCTGGACAAAGCTCCCAGGTGTCCGGACAAACCTCCCAGGTGTTCAGACAAACCTCCCAGGTGTCTGGACAAACCTCCCAGGTGTCCGGACAAACCTCCCAGGTGTCTGCTCTAAACATCCTACAAATAATGATGATTCTGACATGGGCTTAACAGCTGACCAGTTCCAAACTATGTCTGCCATCAGAGTTCACAATGAAACTAAATCTGTTTTAGTTGAAAGAGAGAAACTGGAAATTGTGCAGGAGGTGGGGGGGGAGTTGCTCTCCACAGGCCTTGGGAATTGTCCGATCAGACCATTGTGCAACTATCTGTACATTCTGTGTAATCCCAAACAACGCAGTGCGTACACTTTGGCTCATTTTAACGCTCTGCCTAATGCTATGATTCTTGGCAGGTATAATAATACTCCATATGAGAACAGGTTATGTCAATGTAATATGGCCGTTGTTGAGACTGTTCAACATGTACTGTTGGAATGTCCAATATACGAGTCGTTACACTCTATGTACATCTGTCCATTGATAGAGAGCTCAAACGATGTCAGGCTACCATCTGTTATGAATTTTCTACTCAACGGTTCCTGTAATCTCGTATGTGAGAATGTTGCAAGTTTTTTGAGGAACTATTTGGTCAGGTGCAATCATTGCCTACATAAAGGAGCAAACAACTAAATGCTGCAAATAAGCAGGTGAACGATGTCAGCTCAGAAGATAGTGCTGAGAAGGAAGTTCGGCGAAGTGAGAAGTGCAGGAAACATAGTCAATAGATCACACATCAACTGAAGATATTTTCAAATCATTTCAGGGAGAGAATCACTTTGAAAGGGGATTCATTGAAAACATTTTGAGGCTAAAAATAAAACATTTTGGGCTGAAAACAATGCAGAACTCCATGGAGGAAATATTTAGTTTCCTGCCTCAAAACATTTTAAACATATTGTGGAAAAGCCCAGTATGTGGGAGGGAAGGTGCAGTGAGAAGGGGGAATCAAACAAAATGAAGCAACAAAGCTGGTAGGAAAGAAGGAAAACAGATTTAATACCAACTCTGTGAGATGTAACACAGAGGGGAAACTTGATTTTGCCTACTGGGCAGATGCAACTGCGGCAGCAAAGTAGAAGAAAATGTTCAACAGCCACCCGGTACTGTGCAGTTTGGAAAGCTATTTGACAGTTGCTCTAATCATACAGCATTGAGGAGAGACAATTCAAAGCTAAAACAGTTGGTTCACCTGCCTCATCTTTCTTCTGAGTTGTTTCCACATCATTTTACGACATATGCAGACCAAGCCTGAGTTACATCAAACAGGATTGTTGGCATTACTTTATTTAGCTGTACAGGAATCACTTCACTATTTTCACATTTTTTCAAGCATTGTCCATTCCTCAAGGCATTTCTAATTTTTACTGTACCCATTGTCTTCTATTGTACTGTAGGTCTTCTGCTCTTTTACTGCTTCTAGAATGATTTTAAAGGGTTTTTCCCCCTCCTAAAAATGACAGAGCCTAAGGCAAGATATAAACATTTTCTCAAGGTAAGTAGTTGCCAGAATTAAACTGCCTGAAGTAAAGGAGTTTAGTTCTTGTCTTATACTTTCTGTTTTCCCAGTTGTCTCCCTTTACATTTACCTCCAGGGTCCTGAAAGAAACAAAGTGCTTTGATTGCCTGCACTGTAGATAATATCAAAATAGCAAACAATGGACTGGCGCTCCTTAGAAGCCCCTTTACAAGAATGTTCAGAAATATGTCTTGCAATGTGCAAGTTCTGATGTGTCCCTGTCTCTGGAAATCTCTCCAGCATGGTGTAGTTGTGGATAAGAACAGTGGACTCTAATCTGGAGAACTGGGTTTTATTTCCCACTCCTCCACGTGAGCGGCAGACTCTTATCTAATGAACTGGATTGGTTTCCCTGTTTCCACACATGAAACCTGCAGAGTGTATTTGGCCTAGTCTCAGCTCTGTCAGGACTCTCTCAGCCCCAACTACTTCACAAGGTATCAGTTGTGGGGAGAAGAAGGGAAAGGAGTTTGTAAGTCACTTTCAGATTCCTTACAGGGGAGAATGGTGGGTTATAAATCCAAAATCTCCTCCTCCTCCTCCAGTCTATCATATGAATTTGTTAAAATGTCTTATACTGAGCCAACCATTGTTTATTGAGGTCAATACTGCCTACTCTAATGGACAGCTGTTCTCTGAGGTCTCACATTTTTTATCCGCTGCCTGATCCTTTTCACAAGACATGCTGGAGAATTCAGGGGGGGTCTTCTGAATGGAATGCAAATGCTCTACCATAATGCCACAGGCCCAATGTCCTTTTCCAAATTCAGAGCACCTGCATGCCCCAAAGCAACTTGGCAAAACTAGTATGCAACAGCCCCCACTAATACTTAACCCCCAGGGAGATTTTTAACACGATCCTGTCAAATTCTTGTGGAGATGGGCCAGAATGTATAAATTTGTATTTAATCAAGAAACATGGAAGTTGCCTGAACCAAGGATTTGATGAATCAAAATGGTTCTCTGTATAGTGACCAGCAAGCCTGCATTTTTGCAGTAGGTCAAAAGGCATTTTGAAAGCTTGTTGGTGACTATGCAGGCAAGCAAGATAACATCTTTGAGATCTTGTCACAGAGGGCCAACGTGACAGCAGACCTATGCATTTTATAACTTTGGTTTTTGGGTTAGAAATGAATGTGATTAGTTAAATTACAAAGTGTTTTTCTATATAGTTAAATGAACACAGAAATGATAATGAGAGATTCACATGTATTAGTATTTCACTATAATTCTATTGTTTTAGAATCAGTGTATGTAAAATCTTTTAAATGTTTTAAATCATTTCATGCTGAGAAAGGAAAATTTTATGATCCTAAGGAATCCTGCATACCTTAGGGACATATCTCTCTGGGAGCAAAAACTAAGAAAACAGGTTTTTCTTGGAGACAGAAGCTAGTTTTATGGCTGCCCTTTGCATATGGGTAGAGGGCATGACCTAACAGCTTTTGAGGAACAGAAGGAATGTGAATGTGTAGAATAAAGGCTGTCTTCATGTGACCAGGAGACAGATTCTATCCAATGAGATTCTTAAGGTACATGCTTGTAGCACGTGAAAGAGGTATGGATTAATATGTAAAATGTAAGGGGATGGATTGTGTGACGTCTGTATTCTGTAACTATAAAAATAAGGTTCTTCCTATGCTGGGCGTGACTCTTTCGAGAGCCACCCGGGAGGGGTAACCTTCTGTAACTTTCTAAATTCTGTGTCTATAAAATTGGTCCTTTTGTATGAAGTGTGGGTGCCTCTTACCCTTAAGGGGACACCCTGGTCAGATACTTATGCTGTCCAGTAAACTTATCTTCTGTTTCAAAACTGTTTCTTGGGTGTTTTCTAATTCTAAGTTTTTCTTAAACTAATTCAGCTGTGTAGGACCAAAGACACGGTCCTGGCCCCACATTCTGATGACATGAAATATAAACTTTACCATCGACAAAGTGATACAGCTATCGTGTGTGTATGGGGGTGGGAAGTGTGCACAATAAAATAATGTGAACAGCACAGGAACTTGCTCAGTAAACGTTTTGCTCTGATTTGATAGTGCAGGAAGTCTGCAGGCTGATCTCTTTTAAAAGCATTAATTTTAACTTTTTTCATTTTTCTTTTGTTTTTATCATCCCAATTTACTTTTGTGTGTTCCCATTTCTTTGTTGAGTTTCTTTATTTCTATTATGAAGCATCTATCACCTCTAAGTAGTTTTAATCTTAATATTTCTCCTTCCCTGTCCTCTCAGTTGTCTAATCAAAAGACTGTATGGATGAAGGAGGAGCGAGAAAACTTCTGAGCCCTGTTAGAGCTCTTGAGGCTTTTGTATGTTTATTTTTAAAATTTTATGGTGCCTATTTATTTTACTTTTTTAATGTTAACATACCTGTTTATTTTAAAGTTTTAAGATGTCCCAACTTTTGTTTGTTTGTTCATTGTTTTATTTGTTGGGGACATTTTCTTTATACCTTTTAATAACATTTTTACTGTCATAGTTATAGGTTTATTGTCAGGGGGACTGGTTTTTCCTTATAAATAGGCTGAGTTTTAAGTAAATATGCAACGGGATTAGGCAGTTTGAAGTAGCATATTCTGCAGCAATTTATAATTTACAACATATCAGTAAGTTGGCAGTAAATCTTTAATAGGGATGGGATAATTAAGTTAAATCTACAATTTTTACCTGTTTAAAAATTAATCTTTGGGCTGGACAAGGAATTATTCCAACGGAGGCCGTATGCCAATGTGAGAATCACATACTTCCGTGTGCCCATGTGTGTGCATGTGTGTGTGTGTGTGTGTGTGTGTGTGTGTGTGTGTGTGTGTGTGTGTGTGTGTATAATGAATTATTTGGTATGCTTCTGTATTTATATTCCTGGCTGCCAAATGCTGCCCTGTCTGGTGCTTAGCATTCTCTGTGGTGGACAATCTTCTTCTCTGGAGAGGATTTCATATTCTAAGTTTAAAAGAAAAGAGGTAAACATGTCAAATAGTTAGACTGTTCTGGTGTGTTGTTGAGACCCATCTGGTCTCTGTGTATGCCCATTTGTGTTTTTTTGAACTGATTCTGTACTATCTCATACGATTTCTGAATTTGCATTTAAATCACAGAGTTTTTCTGTATATGAATGCAGAGTTTGGTTTGGATCACTCACACCATCACATGGATATGGGGGGAGGGAAAGGTGTGTGAGCCATCTAAAACTCCCTCTTGCCCAGCATTTAGCATTACATCAGAATGACTCCTTGTGGATAATCACTTTTCAGAGGAACCTTCAGCCTTTCCTATTGTGTCTTGCTTTTTCTCCAAGAAGAATAGGGCACCATACATGGTGCCTGCCAATTTATGTCAGTACTGCAAAAACTGTGTGGCAGTGAGTTGGGCTGAAAGACAGAAACTACCTCAAGTTTCATGCTCAGGTATTTGTTCACAGGTATCCCTGAGTTTGCCAACCTCCATGTGATGGCTAGAGTCCTAGGATCACATCCAATTGCCAATTGGCAGAGATCAGTGCTCCAGAGAAAATGACCACTTTGGAGATTGTGTCTATGTTATTACATCCCACTGAAGCCCCTCCCCTCCCCAAACCCTCCCCTCCTCAGGCCCCACACCCCAAATTTCCAGGTATTCTGCAACCTGATGTTGGGTAAACTAGTCTTCCCACTCCATTAGATTACACTGCCTCATTGATGTCATTTTGGTTTCGCCTCATGTCTTTCATGAAGCTTGTTGTCTTGTGGTTTCTTCTTCAAGGACTTCTCTTACACTTTCTGCTTTAGGGATAAGACTTGGGCCAGTTGCCAAGGTATACCATCCAGTTCCATGTCTAATTCTTTTATTTGGCCATCACCTCAGCCAACAGTAACTTTCTTTCAGCTTTTCACTTCACCTTATATCTTTCAGATGTGCTTTGCTGTGAAGCAAAGTTCATAAAACAGCATAAATGGCAACTATAAAATAGATAGTCAGTGGAGCTTATTATGCTTACATTTTATCAAATGAATTTCTATTTAACAGCAATAACTTCTTGATCTAAAATCTGGTCCCTGATGATATTTTATGAAATCAATTTTCGTTATTATGGAAATGTGCAGTAATTTTATTTATTTATTGTATTTTTTACCACTTTATAAAACAGATTAATCTGATTAGGTGTAATTATTAATAGTTTAAAAATAGAATTAGGTTTTTCACATATGCTAATTTTTTTCACATTTGGCAGCCTAACAACAGTAGTATTTTTTAAAGATAAATATAATTTCAAGCAGTCACGGTAGCGCTGTGCACTCCAAGATACAAATGATAGTCTAATTGTCAAATTACATATAATTATAATGCCCTACACACATTTTGATGATACATAATTCTAATTAAAATTAGATAATTGTACTCATTTGCTATTTCAAAGAACATCAGGTTTCTGAGATGAGAAAGTGCTGTGGTCTGAGGTCACCTATTCTGTTCATTTCCTCATGCCGGCTCACTTTTTATGGGGTAGAAACATTTCATACTGATTTCATAAGGTCCATAAGGAATGTGTTAGTTTTATGACATCCCATTTCACTGCTGTAGAAATTCCTAGGAAGCTAGGACCAAATCAATGCAGAGTTTAGTGGCGGTACCAAGGAAGAATGAAACCTACCACAAGACATCCTATGTAGCCTTATTTAGACTTGCCATGGGAATCAAATCTAAAGAGACATTAGAAGCAAATGCAGCATCTTTGCCCTCTCAGTTGATATTTAAGGAATTAAGAAGGACATTAAACAAATGTGGATTGCCTTTAAGGTGCTACACTGCAACTTGGACCTTTTCAACACATGCAGAATTATGTATGTATGTATGTATGTATGTATGTATGTATGTATGTATGTATTTATTAATTAATTAATTAATTAATTAATTAAATTTATAGGCCGCCTCACCCCCAAAGGGCTTGTAATTATGCACTTACAATCCACTTTCAATGCACTTTGTAGCTGGATTTTACTGTGAGAAATAGCAAAATTCACTTGCAAACAATTATGAAAGTGGATTGAAAGTGCATTATTCTGCATGTGCGTAAGGGGCCTAAGTAATAATGCTATTAGCTTGAAAATATTTCCCAGGGGATTCAGTGGATCCATAGGTTGTCATTAGAAGTTGCCTAATCTTATTCAGAGCAGGTTTGAGGGCTTCTTGGGAGGCAAAATATGTGAAACATTTCAAGGGGAGCAACAGTTCTGGTAAAGGCAACACAGTGTTTTAGGCAAGAGTAAGGGAATGTTCCCTCTCTCACTTCTTTTTATTTTTGTATTGTCGAAGGCTTTCATGGTTGGAATCACTGGGGTGCTGTGTGGTTTCCGGGCTGTATGGCCGTGTTCTAGCAGCATTCTTTCCTGACATTTTGCCTACATTTGCGGCTGGCATCTTCAGAGGATCTGATAGTAGGAAAGGAAAGCAAGTGGAGTATATATACCTGTGAGTAAAGGTCAATAGGTGAGGGCATCTGAATAGGAGTGGCCTGGCAAGAGAGTAACAATGAAGTGTAGCATGTGAGTAACAATGGAGATAGCAAGGTCAATAAGTGAGGCATCTGAATAGAAGTAGTCTGGCCTTTGTTCCCTTTGGTTGTTTATTGTCTATAGTCATCCTGTGTTTGTGTGGAGCTGATTAGTCACTGTCTTGACTCTAGTGTTTTTCAAAACTGGCAGCCAAATTCTGTTCATTTTCATGGTTTCTTCCTTTCTGTTGAAATTGTCCATGTGCTTGTGGATTTCAATGGCTTCTCTGTGTAGTCTGACATAGTGGTTGTCAGAATGGTTCAGAATTTCTGTGTTTTCAAATAATTAGGAGAGAATGCACAGTGAAAGAATCACACATGTTTGAAATTGAATTATACTACTAAGAAAAGTTCCAGCGGGAAGCATTGTTGGTAGGACAGTTAAATTTGTGTCCAGTAGCACCTCAGAGATCAATAAGATATTCAGAAGTTCAGCTTTTGAGAATCAGACATCCCCATCCAAGAGCCAGGAATCCAACTGTGGCACCATGGCCATAGTTGGATACCATGGAAAAAAACTCATAGAACAATCTAATGTAATGCAACTTCCACATCTTATTCTTCTTCCACCATCCCTCTTAAAACATGCACGATTCTTTAATAAGGATCAGGGTAAACAAAATGCACCATAGCAGGTGTGTGTGTAAGTTAGGGTTTTAAACGGCAGGATATATGTAGCGTGATGTAAAGTCTAAGGAGTGTAACCTGTATCCCCAATGTCACCTGACAGTTTGATCCCAAATGTTTCTAAGTGCAATTATTTAGATACACACGAGGAAGCCTAATTAATGTTGCTGCTGGCTACAGTGTGATGATAATGTTAGAGTTTTTCTTTCTACTGCCCAGGTTATGTTCTAAAAATGCCTTGCCCTTCTTCAGAGTGCACATGAGTCATGAGGGAAACTTTTTTTCTTATTTTAGGATTTTTCTAATCTCAGGATAGGATACTAAGGATGTTCCCAAAAGAAATCTGATACTATTTACAAGTGTAACACACATTATTAGCTGGGTTCATTTAGTTATAATATTTCAACTGACAAATACTAGGTTCAGAAAGAAGTTATCAGTCATGCTATTAAAACTCATAAATCATTGGTGTTTCTACACTTTTAGGAATACCACAGAATAGATGTAAATTCCTTCTTGAAAATCCAAATCTATATCTATAGCTAACTCTCCTTAGAAGTTAGGCTCTGAGACAGTTATAATCTCTTCCTAAGCATCCACTAAAAGCCAGACTGTGAGACATCACACTCTCCTGAGAAAGGATCCCTCAAGCAGTGGTGTAGCTGCCATGGGATGGTGGGAGTGCTGTGCCCCAGGTGTGCCCCATTGGGTTCATGTGGGAGTTGGAAAATTGCCCCCCACACCACTCCCTCTTCACACAGCCCACCAGGCCCGGCAGAAGCCTGGAACAGCCTGGAGTTCAGCCAGCTGTTCTTTGCAGCCTGGAGTTCAGCTGGCTGCAAAGAGTAGTCAGCTGAACTAAGGTAAGTGGAGGGAGGAGGGAGAAGTCAGGTCAGGGTGCCCATAGGGGTGCGGGCCATGGGATGTGTGGGGTGCAGTGCCCAGGCACCATTTCCCCCCATGCCACCGCCCTTGAGGCTCAAATACAATCTGACTCAAATTGACAATTGTGCAGATTTTCTTCCATGGGTCCTGATTGACAGCTGCTTTGCGCACACGCCAAACAGGAATACTAGAGATTGGAGATTGACAAGAAGAGATGGGATCATTGGCCAACTGCCACAAGGAATCACATGAAATTTTCTGTTCTTTCTTTTGCTAATAGAAAACTTGGTCCAAAAAAGCAGAAATGGGAACTGTTACAACTAATACACCGCTTCTCCACAAGCCACCATGTTTTAGTATGTTATATAAATTGGAGTCTCCAGAACTTCAGCAGAGAATGTTGGGATTGAGTAGGATCCAACCCCATGTATCTGATGCTATTTTTACCAATTTTTAATCAATATCACATATGAATCGTACCATTTTTGAACAACATTTGTACAAGTTTGTTCCCTTTACCTAATTATTTGCAGGTAGACAAGTGGAAATGTGCAATTTTTACCACATATATAAATATGATTCAAATGGTCCATGTGGTTGTAGACTTAGTTTGCAATTTTTTCCCTTTAAAAAGAGGGATTGTACTGTACACATAATGACCTGATCCATATTGCAACTGCTTCACATATTACCTTTTTGCATTGAGAAGCGGGTGCATATGTATTTGTTTCTCAACGATGCAAAAATAATCCTTGATCAGGTGAGTGTGTGAACTGGCCACTTTCATTTGGTAAAGGGATAATAACTTTTCTGCGGAATGTAGAGAGGTATTCCTGACACTGATGTGGAAAGGAAAACTCAGGTTATTTTTTTTTAAAAAAACCCACTTTGTGTGATCTGTACAAGTCCTTAAAAGTTTTGTTGTAGACTTACTTGTTAGGCTATCCCTTTAATCATTTCCATTCTGCCATGTTGTGTTCTCCATTGTAGTCATACAAAACTGGAACACTGCAGGGATTTTCATGTCATTATCTGACCTGGACCATCCACATCAGTTAAATTCAATAAAAACAATGGATGAGCATTTATTCTTCAACACTTGTTCTTAGGTTAATGGGCCCCAATTGTCTAGTCAAGACAATCAAAGAATAAAAATAGAAAGCATTTTCATTGGAAATGTGCAATGAAGATGTCAATTTGTTTCATCTGTGTTGTCATCTGAGACATATTTTGCCTTGCAATCAATTGTTCTGTTTCATTCTTATGGCTAAACTGTGAAAGGTATTGAACATTCTCAGACTGAGGTACAAAAGCACTTGGTCACATAGCCGATTTCTCTACAAATCACAACACCATATATAACTTCAGTGATAGTCAAGTGTTCTCAAAGATTTTGGGTAAATGAAGCTCTACACAGTTACACTTCTGATTTTATGTCTATACAAGGGCCTTCATAATCAGTGTGAAGGGTTTTTTCTGTTTATTATTTTAAATTGCATTTACCACTTTACTTCTGTTTTCGTGCAAATATTGTTTTTATTGTTAAGACTTTCTAAAGACAAGCAAACAAAACAATTAACATAAATCATATTACAGAGGGAAAAGGAGGGCTCCTGACTTCTGTGCCAAATACGAACACAATAGAAAATCACCACTAGCTCTCTATTTACAATTATAGAATTGATTCTTAGTTAATCTATATATATAAAAAGCTAACATTGTTTTTGCTACTGATGCCTTAACGCCGAAATCGCTGGACGGATCGCCCCCAATTTTTCACATGACGTCCCTCTCTGTTGTGGGCAGGTAATCGGACCTTCAAATCACCGAAAGTCCATACCTGAGCCAGGTAAATCATCTTTTTCCTGGTGCACCAGGCCATGAAGCTGGCTGTGTTTAACTGTCACCCTTAGAATGTCCGTGCAGCATGTCTGTGGCCTGTGGGTTTCGTATGCCCTTACAATGTTTGTGCAGATGGCCAGAGATGAGCATTGAAAACAGTAAATAGGTAATACTGTTAGGTAATACGAGTGGAAGTGAAACACATACACACTTTGCTGTGTGAGACACCAGGTGGGCTCCCCCCCCACACACAGGTAACTTTCACTCTCTGTGCCTCACCCACTGCTACCACACAACACACATACTTTCATACACATCCAGCTCATCCTCACACACCTCACTCTGCCCTCCCTCACATCCAACCACCACTTCCTCACTTCCTCACCCATATTCGCCACAGCTCTCTTTTACTAAAAGCGAGCTGGAGTTTGCCTTTTTCTTCTAAGAAAATCCGTGGGGTGGGGGCGAACCAACACTACTGGCTCCGCTTCTTTTGCACATGGCCCTTTAAGAACCCAGAGAGCTGGCTTCGATCTGAACGCCTCACCACCCTGCCTCTGCTGCTTGACTGGGATATCCTGCTTGCCCCAGTTCTGCCTTACCCAAGCCAGGACTGTGTGTGTCAACCAGCCTCATGGACAGCAGGATTCGTACTCTGGACAGTTCCGTTGTGGAATAGAAAGGGTTACAAGACACCACCATATAACAATGTGAATTGAAAAGGAAAAGAGGGATTCCATTTGACCACCAAAGGCTATGCTTTGGATCATTGGACCTGCATGGACATTTGTGTGGGTTGCAGACTGTGATGAGAAGGACAATTGCCACAGCAACGCATGGCCGGGCCCCGCTAGTATTACTAATAAAAAGCACTCATTTCTCTGTGAAGTTTACTTCCTTGTTCTTCTACTCTTCAGATCCACAAATCATCAGTTCATTTTTTTTTTGTTTTATGCGAAAAGTCTACCAGGGGCTTCTAGTTATCAATTAATTTAGCCAAGTCCTTTTCTCTAATCAAAGAAGTAATCTTAGCCGTCTCTACCAATTTTAGTATCTTCACAAACCATTCATCTATTGTAGGTATTGATAACATCTCTCATTTTTATGCATATAATATTCTTGCTGTCACTGTCATGTATAAAAACAAATTTCCATATTTGTTTTTTTAAAAACTGTCCATAAGACCTGAAATGAAAAGCCTCTGGCTTCACTTGTATATTAATCTTTAAGATCTTCTGGGTTTTTTTTTTTTTGTATTTGTATCCAAAAGTCCATTTTAAGTGACACCAAGACCTTTCATGATCACATTTTAACATACATATAAAATGTTTTATACATTGTTGCCAGTTTCTCCAATGACAAATACCAATGAGAAATCATTTTATAAAAAATATTTTTAAATACTAAAACTTACTGTTAACATGTTACTTCATTTTGCTAGCTACTTCATGTAAATATATGGGTACTAAGCAAATATTCTACGTAATATATTGGACTCAATCAGTGAAAGAGCATCATCGCTGGCGTCTTTCCTAAAAGCAAATTAAGAACAAAATAGGGTACACTATCTGACAGGCCAAATAAAATCAGGCTATCTTTTGAGAAGGGGGACATTGGAGCAAATGGCCACCTCTTTTATAAAAATAAGCCTCAATGTTTTCTAGAAGTTTTGTTCAAAGAGAAGTTCCACTTCATCATTGCAAAAAAAATCTATTCAACTACTGTGATGTAGTCAATATAACAAGACTTTAGATCCACTCTTTGATCATCCATCTGTCTCTGAATTAGTTGAGAACCATATGTAAACATTTCTTGATTTAGGCTTGCCAACTCCAGGTAGGGACTGCAGACCTGCTAGAATTAGAACTGATCTCCAGGCAACAAAAATACATTCTCCTGGAGAAAAATGGCCACTTTGAAATGTGGGCTGTACACCGCATTGAGGTCCTGCCACAACCCAATCCCCGCTTCTCCCAGATGCCCCCCCTCAAATCTCCAGGCATTTCACAACCAAGAGTTGGTAACCCTACCTTAATTACATATCTCAAAAGTGCAATTGCTTACTATGTACCTAACATTCTTTGCTACTTCTTAGGAACATGATTTCATAATGACAGAAAACTTAAGTTTCTAAAATGTGTTTACAAAGCATGTATTCTGTGAAGAAGTCAACTCCCTCTTTTCCTCTTTGCAAGTGTCTGAGGTAACAGTGCAATCCTGAGGGGGAGATAGTTGCATAGTGGCGGAGATGGCACAACCATGTAGCAGCTGAGCCACCTCCTAAGAAGCTTGCTGTGCTGTGGCTAGGAAGCCAGCAGTGATTCTGCCTCTTCCCCTGTGAAAATGGAATATGTAGCTCAGTGGGTTGTGTCCCTAATTTTTCTGGCATAAGTCCAGGCTGGCAAATGGGGGCATTCCAGGGCCAAACAGACTGAAAAAGCTGACTGAAGCTGGCAACATGGCCTAGAACACCCCCTTTGGTGTCAGCACAGGTTCCTGCACTGGAGGAACACTGCTGCTATGGAAGAATTAGTGACCAGGTGTTGTGTTGCCGCATGGCTCCACAGCACCAGCCTAAGTGCCCCTGTGCAGGCGTAAATGTCCCTTATGTCAGTGCAAATGGCTTTTATGCAGGTGCTGAAGTCAGAGTACCTCCTAAGTCATTTTGCTCCCCAGCCAGGATTGTACTGTTAGTCAGCCAAGTGAAGCAGTGAAGCCAGTGTTTTGTTTTGTTTTAATGATGTTTCCTCTTGAAACCCACAGGTGATGTCCTCACTGGTGATTAATCCTGGGATAGTCACCCAAAATATCCAGTTTCCCTCAAGATCTCCTCACAGCCGAACCGCGGAACACAGATCAGTCCCATTTCTGGTGCTCCCCCCACCCCTTATCATGGGATTTTCCTGGACCTGCTTGTATATGCACCTTTTTGGAACAAAAACCCCAATGGGAGGTAAAAAGAAGATGGGGGCTACACATTTGAGGGTCCATAACTTTGGCCCCCATGAACCAAACTTCACCAAACCTGGGTGGTATCATCAGGAGGGTCTCCTAAAGATACTCTGAAATTTTGGTACTGCTAGCTTAACAATTGCACCCCTGACAGCAGGCACTCCCCCAAGGGGTAGGCCTAGACGTCTTCACTAGAAACATGCTGCAGTGAAGATGTTGGAACCTGGATGAAAAGGTGCCGATTCTTTTGAAACTTGGTTGTATCTAGATTAAATTTTCACTGGGAATTCGACCACAGACTAAAATAATCTAAGCATTCTGTTCAGTACTAAACAATTGAGAACATAAGAACATAAGAACTAGCCTGCTGGATCAGACCAGAGTCCATCTAGTCCAGCACTCTGCTACTCGCAGTGGCCCACCAGATGCCTTTGGGAGCTCACATGCAGGATGTGAAAGCAATGGCCTGCTGCTGCTGCTTCTCCCCAGCACCTGATCTGATAAGGCATTTGCAATCTGAGATCAAGAAGGATCAAGATTGGTAGCCAACTTCTCCTCTATAAATCTGTCCAAGCCCTTTTTAAAGCTATCCAGGTTAGTGGCCATCACCACCTTCTGTGGCAGCATATTCCAAACACCAATCACACGTTGCATGAAGAAGTGTTTCCTTTTATTACTCCTAATTCTTCTCCCCAGCATTTTCAATGTATGCCCCCTGATTCTAGTATTGTGAGAAAGAGAGAAAAATTTCTCTCTGTTAATATTTTCTATCCCATACATAATTTTATAGACTTCAATCATATCCCCCCTCAGACGTCTCCTCTCCAAACTAAATAGTCCCAAACGCTGCAGCCTCTCCTCATAAGGAAGGTGCTCCAGTCCCTCAATCATCCTCGTTGCCCTTCTCTGCACCTTTTCTATCTCTTCGATATCCTTTTTGAGATGTCCCATTATGCTGGATTATTACAATGCTACAAGGTGAAGAAGTTCTTTTTGGGTGTGAACAATAAGCCCATGAGGGTGTGAACAATAAGCCCATGAGGGTGTGAACAATAAGCCATTGAAATGTATTGTCGAAGGCATTCATGGCCAGATTCAACTGGTTGTGGTGGGTTTTCCGGGCTGTGTGGCTGTGGTCTGGTGGATCTTTTCCTAATGTTTCTCCTGCATCTGTGGCTGGCATCTTCAGAGGTATATCACAGAGGGAAAACCCACCACAACCAAGCCATTGAAAATTTGCCCAAACCTAAATATACATCTTCAAGATACTATAAAATCTTTTTAGGATTTTCCTCAAACCCCCCCCCCCCCACACACACACAAAAAACCCCATCTCCACTCTGCTATTCTCAGACACATATTCATAGACGTGCTTACCAGATTGTTTTGGAGAGATTTTTCTCACAAACCAAGCTGCCATTTTCTCCATGGGAACAGGTATCTGTAGTTGGAGATCTGTTGTAATTCTGGGAGCACTCCAAACCCCAAATAGAGGTTGGCAACCCCACTGCAGAGCCCCTCATAAGCGGAACTTTTGTGCTTTTCTGCAGGGGGTCCTTCTCCCTGCTTTTCCGAGAGGATATTTTTCATAAATCTTGTTCTCAGAGGAAACAGGTGGGGGTGGGGGAACACTGTAAGGATAAATACAAGGGAAACGTCTTCATAGGCTGCATTTTATTTTCTCAGATATGGCAAGCTGTTGGGGGCACGGAAAAGCCAAATCCTGCATACCTGAACTCTGTTTAACTTTTTGGAAAACAACAACAGCTGATGCCTACTTTATCAGCATTTCACATCTCCTCAAAGCAATGCACATGATCAGTCCTCATCAGGTCTCCCTTTGTGGGGAGAATCTTTTTAACTGCAAACAGCAATATTTGTTTTCCCTGCAACAAATTAAAAATATGGGAAGCAAAATTTCTTTCCCTCAAATGTACGTTACACACATACACTCTTAATAATTTTTTGTCCTTCAAAATATTTTCTTTCTTTTGTCCTTCAAAATATTTTATTTTGTCCTTCAAAATATTTTCTTAAAGAATATTTTGAAGGACAAAAAATTATTAAGAGTGTATGTGTGTAATGTAAATTTGAGGGAAAGAAATTTTATTTCCCATAACATTTTTAATGTTTAATGCATTGCAGCAGCACCATGCTCGCCCCCTCAAGCGGTGCAAAAATGAGCGAGTTTTTTAAAAAAATCAGCGTCTTCCAGCAGCTGCCATGCGAACGGCAGCGGGGGGAAGGCAGCATTTTCCCCGTGCCGCTTTCCCCCCTTACCTCCTCTTGACTGCCTTTACTGTAAAGAAGCCAGGGGACACACCTCCTGGCCTCCATTCCTAGAGGCGTCAACATGGCTACGGGGACATGTCCCCAGCCTCTCTACAGTGATAGCAGCAGAGAGGAGGTAAGAGGGGGGGGGAAGCAGCATTCCCCGTACAAAAGCGGCCCTGGAGGTTGCTGGAGCACTGGAGCCATTTGCAGAATGGCGTGCAAATGGCCCCAAGGGGTGCACTTACTGCAACTATGGCCCTATCCTCATGGCCGAAAGGGTGCCTCTCCACCGGCAGAAATTATGCCGGTGGAGGGGAGGGGGCCATTTGCACGGGAGCATGCAAGCAGCCCTCGCAGAGGCCGGCACAGAAGAGGTGGCTCCGCAGAGCTGCCCATGCTGCGTCCACCCTGCAGAGCTGCCTCTTCTGTGTCCCCCCACTCATCTTGTCCTCCAGCATCAGTCTGGAGGGCTGCAGGGCCCCGCCCATGCTGCCCTCTGACCTCCAGGGGTCGGAGGGCAGCCTGGGCAGGTCTCAGCAGCCCTCAAGACCGACGCTGGAGGACGAGGTGAGTGGGGGGGACGAGAAAGCGGCGTCTTCAGCGCAGTGCTGTTCACACCACGCCGATGGGAAGGTGGTGCTTTCCAAAAACCTCCCTAGGGAAGGCAGGTGGAAAGCGGTGCATTCATACTTCTCGGGGCCACACAGGATGGCGCTGCTGTGTTGCAGCAGCACTGCCTGTGTGAACAGCTCCCCAGTGTAAGCCCTCTGACCAATCCTATAATATATATATATATATATATTATTTCATAACATTTTCCTGTTAAACTACATAGGCAGAAGCCACCTCATATTTTTGTGTGGTTAGCAGAGTGTCCAAGCTGAAAGCAGGCCACAGGCAAAAGGTCTGCTTTACAAAATCTAATCAAGAGGATGAGTTACTTCTGCATAACCTGGAGGTCTCATTTTGTTTTTGGGCATGATCTTGATTACCACACCTTGCAAAGATACTGTTAAGACAAAGGATATGGAAAGCCACCTTGCTATCAAATACTGCATTTTCTATCTCTTCTGGGAACCCAGGTCAACAACAAATAGTTACTTCTCTGCATTTCCTTCCCTTTGTGATGACTCTCCTAAAACCACTTATCCCATCCTGAATCAATCAGCCTCATTCAAATCTGAATGCGGAAGGCAGAGACTGTAAGAGTTACTTTGCATAAAGCCATTAAGAGCAAATGGCCCCATTGTCACGGGTTTAGCAGTAGATGAGATGACTAATGACCTCAGCACCCCCAAAGTCCAGCATGGGAAATTCCAGAGGATTTAGAAAAATAAAACTTAAAACTCACTTATTCCCGCTTCTTCCTGGGCAAAAGGGTATAAAAGTTCAGTTCACCCCAACACATGTGCTCAATTCTGGCCTGTGCCTCTCTTGGACTGGTTGGGTTGAGACACGATATCGTCCTTCGCCTGGATTCAGATGCTGGTCATTTGAAATCCTTGCCTTCTACAAGATCTTCTTCAGCTGAATTTAGGTAGCGTATTACCCTGAAAATCCCTCTCCATTTCTATCATCCAATCTATCTTTCAAACCTGTTTATATCCTAGGAAACTTGAATGTATGTGCCTTTGTGTCTTACTGAGTGTGTGTATTTTTAAACAAATTTATATAAAACATTTAAATTCAATTTGGACTCTTGCTTCTCTGTGGAATATTCATTGCCAGAATTCCTTCCCCGTATCATAAAGTCTAAAAGATCTCCTCTTGGCCCCTCTCCTGATCTGCCAATGTGAGTTCATTCCCCCTTGCTACTTTTAAAAACTATATGTGTGCTGTTACACTTTTTAGCAGCTGGTGGAGAATCCTATCCCAAATCCCCTTCCCCTGTTAAGGCCATAACACCAGGGACCAGTGTTTTTCCATCCCTGGGCCACTGTTTTTGGCCCCGTGTAGAAAGGGCCTTTGTCAGTGCACCCACGCTCGCTCGTCCATGTGGAAACAGCCTTCAGCTGAGACAGTAAACAGTACTGACCTTTATATACCAATGGGTCTCAGTAACAAGCAGCATCTTGTGTTCCTGTGTATCAATAAAGGCTTTCTTCAACAAGCATGGCAACAGGTAATTATATACTACCTTTTTTCCGATATGTTCTTATTTAAAATTACAACAAAACAAACCCATGTTGTAACAATAACAATTTGTTGCATCTATCTATGTTTTTCTATGTATCTTGTTTATGGCCATTGCTCTGATCAGAAGAAATGAAGTTCTCCAAACTGAATCTTATCAATGCATAAAAGTGAGTTACGGTGTTTAGTAACTATGTGTATATGATGACAGGAGTTATATTGCCATAACACATAGAATTATGTCTTTGTAGGATCACTGTCTTCAACAGGTGTAAGTCTGTTTAGGATGAGACTTCAAACTCAACTCTCCTTCTAACAGTCTTTACCAAGCATGACTATTGTAGCTCACTAAATGGCAGATCATGCCCCTTTCTCACTTGATTTATCCTGTCTTTACAATCCTTGATTTTAGCTTAATTTGTACCTTACTTTTCTTTGGAACATTAGTTTGGTAAGTCATGGATGATTAGGATAAATTTTCAGATAACTATGGTAACGTTGAAAAAAAGAAATAACATTTTGTAGAAAATCTTACTATTACACTACCATTCAGAGTAATTCTTTCATTGCTTTGAAGACCCAACCTCCATAGAGAGCAATTAATATGGTGTTCCCAAATGTTATATTAAGCAGTTGAATCTCTGACTGAGCTGACAGATGTGTAAAATCACATATATTTGGAAACCTCTGTAATGACTTTGAATCTGGGGAGGCTAATTATACTATTAAGAGTGTGAAATGGATTAAACACAATTTTCTCTGGAGTGTTTTCTATTTTTAAAAGAAAAGTCAGGTTACTAGGAGGCACTTCTCTTATTAAATGCAGGTAACTACAAGCTGTGGTTATAACACTAAGATAGAAAACCTTCTGAATAATAAAGAGGATTACAAATATTCAATTCAATTCAATTTAATTCAACCTTTAATGGCATATGGGATTACAAATATATTAAAAATTGGTTCCAGAAGGACATGAGTTTTGCTTTTGTTTTGTGTGATGCAGTTGGTGATGCTAGTCCTCGCTTTTCATTTCAATTATCACATTTAATTTTACTGTTGATTTTGGTATTAATAATAACACTTAGCATTGCTGTAGAATGACCGAGGGTTCAGTGTTCCAAGAACACCGCAATTCACTTAAATTGGATTGAGTGATGGCTTAGAAACATAGATAACTTCATACGTTCATCAACAGCAGCTAGGTATGGTGACTAGCAGGAACTTCCAGCAACCCTCTGAAGAATTGTTCCAGGACATAATGCCAAGGGAAGGCCTTGATCTCCATGACCAATTTCTTGCTGCTGCTGGGTGACTGGTTGATCACTGTATGATGCAGCTTACTGGGCTAAATAGACTACTGGTCTGATTCAGCAGAACTATTCTTACGTAAAAATATTTTGGAAATATAAGGGACCTTATTAGTGTTGCCAATACAAATGTGAAAATTTGTGGAGATTTGGGGGTTCATCCTAGGAAAGGTATGATTTTGAGATGGGTAGGACTTCAACAGAGTGGTAGGACTTTAACAGAGTACAATACTACAGAGACTGTCCTTCAAAGCAACCATTTTCCCCTCAGGGGTACTGATTTCTGTAGTCTTGAGATCAGTGGTAATGCCAGGAGATCTCCAGACCACACTTGCAGGTTGATAACACTACGGATGAGGAAAAATGACTAGCCAAAGCCATCGTGAGTCCACAACAGGGGTAAAATTTAGAGATGTTCTGGACTTAGTCACTTAGTCACTATGATTGCAAATGCTGGGGCATCAGATTCACCTTCAACTGGGTGCCCACTCACACCAGCAGCCCTGCAGGAAATAAGTGCCCCTACCTAGAGCAAGACCCTCACCAGAAAGCCTTCCATTGAAACCTCTACCACAGAGCCAGCTGGGCATAGCTGCAAGCCCCATGATGGGAAAAGCTATTTTCCCCCCAACATAGAACTTGCTGAAGAGCCTGGCAGATTCTGGGGAATTTCTGAGTGTGTAAGCACATTTTTTAAAGATAGAGGTGCCAGACTTTCAAGGTGGCTCCTGGTAATAGAATTCAAGCTTGGCAAACTTTGTTTCTGGGGGTGGGGGTGGGGTGGGTGCAGTGGTGGGATTCAAATATTTTAACAACAGGTTCTGATGGTGGTGGGATTCAAATAATGACTGTTAAAAAGTATTAAAATATTTTTAATATCACTTTTTTATTTTAAGTATTAAAATATTAATACTTAATTAAAAATATTGTACGTATTAAAAAGTGAAAAAGAAAAATTTAACAACAGGTTCTACAAAACCTTCGGAACCCCCTGAATCCCACTTCTGGGTGGGTGGGTGGGTGGGTGGGTTGAGAGAATTCAGAGAGAACTCAGCCAGCAGGCTTCACATACAGGAGTGGGGAAACAAAATAAGCCTTTGGAGGGCCCATAAAATTGAATCCCAAGAAGAAAAATTCAAATTCCCCATTGGCTACAATGGAGCCAAGACACTGCAAAGTAGAAAATCTGAGCAAATTTCGTGGGGTGCAATTTTAAAGCTAGTGGCACCACAATTTCAGGATATCACCCAGAGATTATTTTGATAATACCACCCGAGTTTGGTGAAATTAGATTCAGGGGGGTCAAAGTTATGGACCCTCAAAGGGGTAGACCCCATCACCTGTTAGCTCCCATTAGAAACAATGGGGAATGGAGCACCCACTCTGGAAATCCATAACTTTGCCCCCCTAAACCAAACTTCACCAAACTCTGGTGGTATCATCAGGACAGTCCCTGGATCATACCCTGATATTGTGGTGCCACTAGCTTTAAAAATACGCCCCTGCAGGTCAAAACACAAAAAACACCCCAAAAATACAAAAAAATTCAAATGGACCCGAATTTTTAGGATATACCTGAATATTCTGGTTTAACCTAATATTTTTTTAAAATCTTACTCAGGCATACACATAATTATATGCCCAAATAAATCCGAATCCAAATTTTACCAAATATGTAGGGTATTTACCAACCCTACTCTTCATTCATCACATAACAAAAGGCAGCATCCTACCAGGGAATACATCTGATCCAGTCATATCACCTGCTGCTATACCAAGAAACCATACCTCACCCATAAAAAAGAAATCCTTTAGGTTAATAATTAAGGACCCACAAATCCCCATTAGTCGGCCTGTGCTGCAAGAAGCTCTACCACTATTATTGAATAAGATTAAATAAATAAATAATTGGGCACAGTTTCATTCCCCAGATTCATTCCCTACCCACAAAAAGGGGTATAATCAAAACTTTGACAGATTGTGCAAAAGGAATCTGTAAAACTCACTTCCTCCCTTATGAAATCAATCATCTAGACTGGTCTTTGCAGGGAAATGGCTATTCCACAACAGAAATCAGAAGAGCTTTAAGACCAAGAGAAACCCAGAGGACTGAGGAGAAACAGCCCCCCACAGGAAAACATGTTTCTACCATACATCAAGGGAATCACAGATCAAACAGGGAAACTGATGAAAAAACATAACCTGCAAGCAATCTTCAAACCTACCATTATTTGAAAACACTGAAATTTTGGACAATACGGAAAGTTACTATGTCAGATTGCACAGGGAGGGCATTGAAATTCACAAACACCAAGACAACTTCAGCAAGAAGGAAGAGACTCAGAGAATTAACAAAACTTGGCTACCAGTACTTACAAATACCAGAATCAAAGGCCAAGGGCATGCTAGGTTCATGGACAATGAACTCCACCCAGACACAGGATTTGAATTCACTAATACTGTTGCTACTGCAGGGAATACAAATGTGAATACGAATGTAAATGGACTGAAAATGCTGTCAACCATACTTTTGCACAGCAGGTTCCATCCCAAACACTTACTGATTGGTTCCCCACCCTGGGACATGGACAATATATACCCCACTAAATATTCCCTTTTCACTGGACACAATGGCAGAATCTACAGGGCCCCTAAAGTGGCTTCACACTGGCATATGTGATGCTGGTGGAGCCTTGGGGCCATTCGCACACTGAAGTGCAATGGCCACAGAGCGGCCACAGCATGAGGAGGCCCCTTCTCATGGAGGCATCTCCATTTTCTTTCCCCACACTTACCTTCTCTCCCTGAGGAATCTGCCTCTCTCAGAAGGCAAGTGTGGAGGAAAATAGAGGTGCCAAAAAGTGGCGCCTCCAATGCAGTGCCATTTACATGGTGCTGGCTGGAAAATGCTGTTTCCCAAAACAGCATTTCCACCCCGGTGGGGGGAGGGAAGCATGCTATTTTTGGCCTGTGTGGACTCCGCCAGTGTGTAACACACCTCTCTCTGTGATACACCTCTGAAGATGCCAGACACAGATGCAGGCAAAATGTTAGGAACAAGATTTACCAGACCACGACCACAGATCCCAGAAAACCCACAACAACCAGTTGAATCCGGCCGTGAAAGCTTTCGACAATACCTATGGTTAGGTTGCACTGTGTGCCTGCTGCTTTGCCCTGTCACTTGGGAATCCAGCATTGGCATTCAAGAAAAGGTAATTATTACCCTTTTCACAAAGACCTGCTCTATTCCCAACCTATTCACTCACCTCTTTCTAAATCTCAGGAGTCTCAAATTATCTCTGTGGTTGTATTTTTACCATTGAATATGATACATTTATTATTTTATTTCCTAATAAAAACTGTTAAACTTTATTTTCTGATTCCTGCAGATTTCTTGCAGAAACCCACCTCTGTTAACTCTGATGGAAAAGATCTACCCCCTGTCGCAAAGCAATGTTTGTCCCACTAATTCCCCATCTGAAAAAGGACAGAGCCTACCATTTTGGGTTACACTTTGGCTAATGCAGAAAAAATTAAAACCAGCAGGTCCTAACATCTCTAGAGTGTATTTTTTAATGAACGCATTGAGTAGTAATCAATTACATCTATTTCAGATGTTATAATTTTAGAAGATATATGCTATGGAAAAGGCCTGGCATTCTCAAATATTTCTCAAGATGGATTTTGTAAGTAAGCTGTGGTATATCATCTTCAGCACCAGCACAGACTAAGTGACCTTCTAGTGTCTATAGCTCTCCTCCCATTCAGGAATCCCTCACTACTGAACACCACAGTTTCCTCCCAGATCGAGAACTCTATAGTCACAGGAGAACTGAATGGCAGTTCTATGCAAAGTAACTCCAATCTAAGCCCAGTGAAATCAACTGATATACATGGTAGTACCTTTGCACAGGATTGCAACATTAGGAGTAACTGCAGCCTCAATTTTTAAAAGATTGGAGGAAATAAAACAGAGATGGGAAGCAAGCAATTCATGATTTCCTTCATTTGTGACTTAGTTTTCATAATGAAACTTTGTTGCACATTAAATTAATGTCTAAACAACTAATAATTAAATTGGGTAATGCAAGAGGAGCATTCCATAAGGATACCAGACAAATATAAACAATATGTTAATGATAATGAGGACAAAAAAAGATGGTTATGCCTCGATGTTATACTCAGCTGAGAGATGAGCTGAGAACATCAAAGACCCTTTTTCACATTCCAAAGTAGCTGGAAGGAAAAAATATATAAAAGCAAAACAAACAAAAGTTTTAAAATAATAATTTTAATAGAATCTTGTCTAGCTTCTTTTTACAATATTTATGCATCCACCCCCCATTTTCTTCTTTTAATATGGAAAAATGTTGATCCATTTCAAAATGTATTATCCAACTTTTAATTTACAAGAACTCTCTATGCAGAGCACAATGGAACAATCCAAATAGTAGAATTGAAAACATCACTTGTCATAAAACCATAATAATATGTGAATCAGTACTTTCCAGCATCCTCAGGGAAGAATAAAACACAGTTCAAATAATCTCCCACTGTATTAAAAATTAAATGCTTACTCAAGTAAAATATCCAGAATATTCTAACAACCTTCCAGAACATTTGAATCATTCACCATGAGCTTCCTCTTTTGCTTGGATAAAATTTTAATGTATTTGCCTTCATTTCACCCATTTCAACCTCAGGCAAGCATTCAAAAATAACACTAACCACAGCAGGTTCAGATGAACCACCCCCATCCCCACACACACATGTAGCTATCATTAGCATAGCTATGAAAAGGATGACTACCAGTACTGAAAACCACTAACAGATCTAGGAGACTCAACAAGGTCCCACCAGTGAAGGTAATCAATCATGATGACCAAATCAGGCTGAATCCAAAAAATTAGTTTGGGTAAGTCCCACATCTGAGAATGCCTGGACATGATAAACCACAAAGTATTAAACTTTCTGAGTGTTCTTGTGTGATCCATGCATAATCAGGAATGTACCTAAGGGCTTCCTTACTTTGCTAAGTTTTGTATGGGTTATGTTATATGGATCTTATTTTCCCATGATAGTGGAAAGTACCTTCAAGTAGAAGCCAATTTATGGTGATCCACTAGCTTTTTTCAAGAGAAGAGACAGAGGAAGTTTGTCATTGCCTATCTCTGTATAGCAACCCTGGACTTCCTTGATGGTCTCCCATTCAAGTACTAACCATGGCACAGCTTCTAATTTCCACATGGATGAATCATATTTACAATGTAGCCTACTGCTGAGGCATAATTTTCTACTTCTCTTATAAGAGGCATTTGTGATTGTTGCTTATCATTTACTTTCATCAGTACTTTTCATCATTCACATATGGATAGAAGGGCACAGATACATCAGTGATGCAGTGAAGGAACCATCAACTAGCATCAAAGTACTATTCCATGAAATACTTGGGCAAGAGGTGCATATGTAAATATGAAGTAATGGCTAGTGTTCTACAAATAATAAATTTGAAGCTATTTATAAGCTCCCAAAGATAGGGACAATGGCACTGCTAGAACTAAACTTCAGAAATGTTAATAAAGCTCATTTCTGGCTAGAAAACCCATGCAGAATTGAGTTTGCCTAATATTTTATGCTCCATACCATGCCTACATGGGGCAACATAAAGAAACAATATCAGCTGTCTGATAAACTGGAGGTGCTATTGGCATGAGAAGTTGTAGGAGAAGTGGTACATTTTTATTAAGGGATCAAAAATAATAGAAATATACAAGCAAACAAATTTAAGAGGCCTAAGAAATAAAGGGTGGAGTGATAGCAGGAATAGGTTAGGGTACTGGGCGGTGATAATTACCATTCCAGAAGTGAAGAGGTCCAAGGGAGAGGTGAGAGAAACAGCTAACACCATGACATTGGGCATAAGGAAGAAATCTAAGTACTATGGATTTTGGGGCTCTAGTCATAAGAAAAATTGACCTTTTGGCAATGATAAGAGGAGCATTTTCTTGGGACAATGCAAAGTTCCATTTCCAGGCAGACAGTGTGTGATGGATTTGCCCACCCTGAAGGGTTGGTGTGTGGGTTTTTTTTGTAAGGCTCAGTGAGACAGGCCTTGGCAGAAGCCAGAGAGAGTCAACAGCACACTCCATATAAGGAGGTCCTACCTGATTGGCTGGCAGAAGGCACAGTTTGCCTAGTGCCTCAGGTAGAGGGAGCCATAAGGGCTGAATACATAAAAGCAGGGAGAAGCCTGTGACAGATTTTCTGTTCTTTTGCTGTTGGATCTGACTCAGCTGGTGTGCTGACAGGAGTCAGACAGCTCTATTAAGCTGAGGAGGCTTGTTAGAGCATGGTGGCCCAGAGTGTGGTGGAAAGCGACCCGCCTGTCAGTGGCTAGACAGCTTGCCTGTCCAGACCTAGTGTCTGACCAACCCCAGTTCCAAATCCAGTCTGAGAAGTCAAGTCCAAAGGGGCAGTGAGGCCTATCAGGGGACTATAGGAAGGGGGCTTGTGTATGCCAGGGTCCTTCCAGACTAAGACGTGGAGAGTGTGGGAACAGAAGGGTGTGTGGATCAGTTGAGGAACTAGCGTCTGTATGTGGAAAAGCTATAGAAGCTAGAAACTGTATGTTTAACAGCTTAGAAGCCAAGAAACCTGTGTGCGTGTGTGAAAGCTGAAAACTCTTTAAGAGAGAGAGTGAAGTGGCCACCTGCGTGTAACCAAGCTTTGTTAAGAAACTGTCTGAAACAATCTCTCAAGAATAAACTCTAACTTTCTGTAACCACAAGCATTAAAACCTCTCTAAACCAACTGAGAAGGCTTACTTTCTGTTTAAATAAACTTAAAACCTGATTTCACATTACCAAAAGTACCAGTCTGTATCTGTGAGCCTAAAAGGGGTAGTGCCTGTCTGCGTTCAAGCCAAAACCCTCTCTGACAGAGTTTCCTTCCATTTTTGTTAGAGGCTCTGGTGTTTATTCCCTCAGTCTTTTGGAATAGTAGAAGGGGGGGGGTGTTGGTGGGCCAGTGACCAGTACCTATATATTGATGGCCCAGGGCTCGGCGATGTTTAGTGACCATTATAATATAAGTGGTGGCAGCGAGAGTGCATACGTGGCACAGTGCTGTTGGAAAATGATCTGATGAGACTAAACTTGGGAGAGCCCAAGACTTGATGAGTTTGGCAGTGCTGATGAGATTTAAACAAAGAAACTCAGGAAACTTGATCACTCTTAATCGTTGGACAGAAGGTTTCTAAAATTAGGTTAGTCAGGAAAAAGGGTGCAGGAAAGTACAGCAAGTTCACTGAGTAGATTAGAATGTGTGAACATTTGTAAGTTCATTGTAGGACCAGAGCTGAATGTGCTTTCTCAAAGCTAAGCGGATGTTATCCAGAAGTGAATGACTGTGCCCTTAGGAGGGACATTGTCTGAAGCTCTGCATTCCTAATTCAGGAGGGGGGAAAATGATTTCATGTGTCAGGCAGATCTCCTTGATATCAAACCCTTGAATTAAGATTGGTATCCCTTTTACCCTTGCTCTGCAAAGCATCTGAAATGATAGTGGCATTTCTTCTGTAAACAGAAGACATCTTCACGCCCCCATTAGGTAGCAGACTGCACTCCATTGAAATGTGGAGCACAAATGTTTTGATGTGAGATTGGATATGTGCTTCTTTTTTTGGAAATATGACTTCTGAAAAAGAATGTACCTTGCTAACATTTTGACCAGTGGTAACAGGACACTGATTTCACTATGGTGGAATGGATAAAGCATTTTTCCTAGGTCTTCAGTCTAATTCGATCCATATGTTAAAGAATTCAGAAGATGGTTTCGGGGTCCTGCCCAGTGTACCACAGTCAGATGTGAATTGTAGATTGTCCTGAATTCCAACATGTATTGTGCCCATTGTGAGCCATTTGAACACTTGCAATATGCTTCATAGTAATTGAAATTTTCCTTTGCCGTAGACTTTCATTTGTGCATTTTTTACCCTTTCTGAAGCCTTTGCTGCTGAGATCAAAGTAGCTACATGGTATCCAAATGCTGGCAAAACATGACTTTTCCTGCTGCCTTGCTTTTCCCTGCAAAGCTAAACTGCTAAACAGGAAGCTTTCTCCAGATTTTGTTGCTACTCCCTCCTTTCCCCCAGTGGCATATCTAGGGAAAATGGAGACCAGGTGCAAAATCTTAATTTTTCACTCCCCCCCCCCCAGCATCCAGAACTACCACTCAAAGGCAACAAGGTACCCAGGTCTACCGCTTGGAGCTGGAGTCAGCGTCCAGGTCTACCACTTGGAGCCGGCATCGGCACCCAGTCTACTGCTTGGAGCCAGTGCTAGCACCCAGGTCTACTGCCCAGAGCTGGTAAGCGCAACCTGGACCCAGTGCCCCCCCATGTGATTAAATGGCATGCACCTAGGGACATGTGATACCCCATGTCCTTCTGGCAGATATGCCCCTGCTTTTCCCACTCAGCTGGCCATGTTATTTTTTGTTTTTCAAGCTGCTGCTCTTTTGGAAATATAATAGACCTGTGAAATCTGTTATATTTTTGATGGACCAACACACACCCCCACCCAAAAAAAGGCTGCAGGTGATCTCTCCAAGATGGAGGTCATGCTTAGTATGAGGAGGAAGCAACTGGGAGCAAAAATGGAACAAAAGAAGGAAGCTTCACAGTGGGAGGCTCCTTTAAGAATGGGGAGCTGGGTGAAAACCCTAGAGTTCAGAAGCAAGCCTTTACTGGCATAGACAGCAGTAAAACAATAATAAAAACAGATTAAAAAGCATATACAACATAGGATATACATGTTAGGACAAAGGAAATCTACTGGCATTTAGTAATTTCCAGGAGAAAGTCTGCCACTATCATACAGAGAGAAGGATCAGGGTTGTCCAACAAGTAGTATAATCTAAATAAATCGGGGAGGTCGGGTAAATGTAAGGGAGTGAGATTCACATACTCGGATCTGATTTCCTTGAATCTGAGACAGTGAAGTAATTGGTGGGCCAGAGATTCAACTGAGCCATCGTTACATGGGCACAATCTTTTAGCCTTTTCTTGCTTATTAAATCTGCCATGTAACAAGGCAGAAGGCATAACATTGAACCTGGCGAGCATTATGGCTCTCCTTTGAACAGGGTTTATTAAACAATACAGGCAGTGTGCCAAGTGGCCCCGTTCAAATGGGAGAGAGAAATACAGGGGGGGGGGCACGTTTTCTTGGCTGCAGTGATTAAGGTGGAGAACTCTCTATCCAATAGTTGACCTTTTAATTTCCTATAAGCTTCTGAATAGGACAAAGGGCAAAGTGAATCCACTGACAGTCCGATAGAGGCAATTTTTTCTTCAATTATGTGGAAAACCAGGGGTTGGAATGGGTGTCAGAGAGCAGACGGTGGACCAGGGAGTTACGGTCCTGAGAGAAAATGTGAATTCAAGAGCCAGAATCTAAAAGTGTCCTCAGCCAAGCCGACTGGATTCCAAGGAGTTTTGACCTAACTCCAGACAAAGGGCTGCATAGGGCACTCCAATTTGGGGAGTCCCAGTTATCTTGTGAAAAAAAATTGATTGAAGAGAATTCAAGGAGTAGTTAATACAGCTTGAATCCAAATTGGGACTCCGTGAAAGCAATCTTGAAGTAAGCAACCTTTGGCATTGAAAAATTTGAGGGCAGGAGTGGGATAAAAGGAGTGGCCTACTGCTGTAAAATAAACGTAGTAGTGCTGACATACTCATTAGATGTAACTAGGAGAGCGGCCTTCCTCTTGGGCTGCCTTATGAAAGGTTAAAGGAGAAATGAGAGGCCAAGGTATTTATAGCACTTAACTCTGTTCGATTTTAAGGTGCTTTTCATTTCGCTCCATGTGGACCTTCTTAAAGCACCTAGAGAAGACCAATACCTTGGTTTTTTCATACAGTTTATTGTCAGTCCTGTTGGATTCACAAGTAATCCCACACAGCTCATTGCCAGCTGCCTGAGGCCAACTCCCTGGATTGAGAGGAGAAGGGACAGCTGGCCATCTGGCATAGAGCAGTGAATTCGGATACATGGGATGTACTCAGTTTGGGGGCATGGCTGTTCACTGCTGAGAGGGCAGAGGGGGAGGTCACTTAAGAAAAAAGATTGAAGAGAGTGGGGGCCAGGACGCAGCCTCTGTTTGACCCCTTTGGTAATTGGAATACTGTCTCGTCAAAAGGCCTTCGTGTGGAACACTTTGATCCCGCAACTGGTATTTGTGTGCAATTGCCTCTAATTAAGAACAAGAGTCTGGAATCAATGTTAAGTGGCAGCCAGTTTTGTCCAGAGAAGTTCTCTCTGCACAGAGTCAAAGGCAGCCTTTAAATCAATAAAGGCAGCGTAGAGTTTGTTATCTGCATTGATTGAATATTTACTGGCTAGGTGTGTATTAGCAATTCAAGGCATGGTCCAGAGGAGATTTCCCTTACTTAAAACCTATTTGTTCAGGCCTCTCCCACTGCACCAGAGAGTGGGGAAAGCCACAGCTGAAGTTTCTTTAGTAGCAATTTGGCATAAAGCTTCCTTATCACTGAGAGGAGGCTGATGGGGCGAAAGTTGGCAGGCTCTGAGTGACTTCCTTTTTTATGGATGGGAAACACAGTTGCAGAGACAGCCAAGTCTTCTGGGTGGAGGGATACTCCTGAACTGTTTACTTGGGTAAAAAAAGTGAGTGGGCCAGGATAGGGGCCCACCTAACTCAGTATGGAAATTTCAGAATCTCTGGAATTATAGAATCAGGGCCAGGGGCTTTCCTTCCTTTGAGGTCCTCTAACAGCTCAACTACTTCTTGAGATGAGACAGGAGGCCAACTTGACAAATCAAAAGGGATGGGTGAAAGAGATCCATTGCTTAAAATATCGTCATTAAAAAGTTTGCTAAAATAGTCATGCCAAATATCAGGGGTAATACAGGTAGGGGTAAGAGGCTTGCTTCGAAAACCCTAGAGTGAAACACCCAGCTGCAGCAGTAATTGCATAAATAGTCTTAGACTGAGACTACAGTACATGGGGAAAATGGGCTTCAGCCTTTCCCACACACTTTTTTCTCAGGATAACCTGCCCAGGATGTCCTGCATTTGGTCTTTTGTGCAAACCCATATGCAATGAAATAGTGCCCCCAACAAGATTGTTCAAGACAGGATAACAAGAGAAAAGAGTAAATTTCCTTCTCCATATGCACCATGGTGCTGGTACCAATTGGGCATCTGAACACATGGAATTGAGGAGAACCTGCAGCTGATACATTCTTTAATTAATTTATTAATGTATACCCTGCCCTTCTCCTAGGGGCTCAGGGCAGCAACAACACTGCAAACAATAAAATTATAGTAAGTTAAACCAGTTAATCAGTTACTAAAACCCAAGTCCAGATGGTGACTTGCACATTATAATACATCCTCCCCCCTCCAGGAGGCCAGGAAAAGATGTTAACCTGGCTGGCCATCAAGGGAAAGCCTGGTGGAATAGCTCCATTTTATAGGCTCTGCAGAAGACCCGCAGGGCTCTGATCTCAGACAGAAGCATATTCCACCAGGTAGGGGCCAGGACTGAAAAGGCCCTGGCCCTTGTCGAGGCCAGCCAGATAATTTTCAGGCCAGGGATTTCCAGGAGGTTCCCTTCCAAGGAGCAGAGGGACCTACTAGGGCAATATGGGGAGAGGCGGTCCTTGAGATATGAGGGTCCAAAACTGCTCATGGCCTTAAAGGTCAAAACCAAGACCTTGAAAATAACTCGGTACGCAATAGGCAGCCAACAAAGATGGAAAAGGAAGGGTGTTTTATGGTCCCTATTCAAGGCTCTGGCTAGAAGCCTTGTGGCTGCATGCTGAACAAGTTTCAACTTCCAGATTAGATTCAAGGGCAGACCACTGTAGAATGAGTTACAATAATCTAATCTGGGGGTGACCATTGCATGGATCACTGTGGCCAGAGCAGAATGAGAGAAATCAGGAGCCAACTGTCTGGCCTGGTGAAGATGGTAAAATGCAATCTGGGCTGTTTTTACAACCTGGGCCTCTAGGGAAACCCCAGAGTCCAGGATAACCCCCAGACTGGTCACTGATGAGGCCAGATGTAAGGCCTTGCCATCCAGCACAGGCAGACTAAAGTTGGCTGGCATCTCCCTGTGACCCACCCACAGGACCTCCGTCTTTGCTGGATTCAGTTTCAACCTGCTAGTTCTCAACCAACCAGCCACAGCCTCCAAACACTGCTGGAGAGCCTCAGGGGCAGAGTTTGGCCAGCCATCGCATGATACTTATGGATCTCATGTCCTGTTGCCTCATTGGCTTGATTTTCAGTGAGGCGGCAACTTTTATCAGGGCTGTGCCAGTTTAGATTGCAGTTAGAAGCACATATGGCTTTACTTGTTTGTCTATGTGACATGATTCTCTGCAACAGAAAATTAAACGTCAAGGATAAGGCAAGGTGATTTTCTCTGACATCTAATTTTCTATTTGGAGGGATTTTTTTTAAAAAAATGGGCAAACAACCAACATGAGCCCTCCTCTGTAGTCTGAATTTGTACAGCCCTGACTCAGACTTACCACTTCAGGCCAGAATAAGCCACTGCAAGATTGCATTACAATTTTATTTTTTTTGCATTCAAAATAAAATATTCTCACTCTGATGACATTTGTGAGGTCTAATTAGCTGCTGTTCAAAAGACTTTTTTTGTAACAGCTGTAGAGTAACTGATCAAAGTCAGACTTCACACCAGCCCACAAAGGACATCTCTCCACATCAGAAATGAAATACTTTGACCACATGCCAGGTGAGGTTCTTTTATTTATTCATTTCATTCTTCACTGATCTTAATTTTTTAAAAAGAGAAATGTTGCTGTTTACACAGCACTTTTGGGGGGATACAAAGGGCTTTGGCATCATATTTTGTCCTATACCCTCACAAACATCTTGCCAAGTAAAATGTTTTATAGTGTTCTTGTTCAGTAAAATGAGGGCAGAAAATTTTAACTTTCCTAAGTCTGACTTTGCAAGTCCTCAAAAGTGTAGAAAATCCAGCTGCATCTACCAGTCTAGTGATGCTTATTGGCCTTTTGGTTAAGATCAAGTGTAGCTACTGAACTTTCTTATACCTGGAATATGAGTTTTTAAGCAGGCTGTAAGCCGCACATTCAATGCAATAGCGTGTGAGAATTACACCCCTGAATTATTCTGTGGGAACGGATCAGAATGTGTATAAATTGTTTAATTAAGAAACATGGATTAAGTTATAGAATCAAAGAAGCTAAGAATCAAAATGGAGCTTCTGTGTAAGTGACCAGCAGAAACCTGCATGTTTTAGCAACAGGTCAAAGGAATGTCACCAGGTTTCTCAGTGAATATGCAGGCCAGCAAGATAACATCTTTAGGATCCTGGCACTGAGGGCCTACGTGACAGAAGACAAGATGCAATTTTATTACCTTGTTTTCTTGGTTAGGTTTTGGGTTAGAAATGAATGTGATTAGTTAAATATGGGAACAAGTGGTTCTTCTATATAGTTAAATGAGAACAGAGAAATGATAAATGAGATATTCACATGTATTTGTATTTCACTATAATTCTATTGTCTTAGAATCATTGTATAATTGTTAGAATCATGTTTTAACATTTCATGCTGGGGAATTGAACAGAGAGGTTTTATGATCCAAAAGAATGTCCTGCATTGCCTAAGGCATCTCTCTCTGAGAGCCAAACTCAGCAAACGGGTTTTTCTTGGAGGAGTGGGCTATCCTTTGGCTGTCCTTTATGATTGTCTTATGCATATGGGCAGGGATGGCCATAAGCTCACAGCATGCAGTTTGAATTACAGAAAGCATGCAGCGTGTGACGTAGAAATATAGGCTGTCTTTATTTGTGACAAGGAGACAGATCTGACCAATGGAGTTTGAACACATATGAATCATAGGTCAGTAATACGTGAGAGTAAGGGATGTGGACTGTGCGGGACGCCTTTTGCATCTACTCTACAAAAAAACTCAGGTCTTTCCCTTCTACTGGCCGTGGCTCTCCCTTTGAGAGCACCAAGGTCAGCCTCCTTCTCGGGAGAGGTCACCTCCCCTGTAACATCATTCTCCTAAATTCCGTGCCTCCTTCGAGAGCCACCCAGGAGAGGGCAATCTCCTGTAACATTCTAAACATTGTATTGGGGCGTGCCCCTCCTTAGGGAGAGGTCACCTTCTGTAACTTATCTGTATTCTGTAGCGTTCTGAATTCCGTGTCTATCACTCGAGGGCACTGGGGAGTGTTCGCATTCTGTAACTGATCTAAATTCTGCTAAGTAAACTGTCAGTTTGTTTTTCTAATATCAGATGCCTTGCTTTTATTTCTAACTTAGTTTTTCTTAAAACTAATCTTGCTGTGTAGGACCAGAGAAGCGGCTCTGGCCCCACAGTTTCTATTGTGGCTCATCTTCAGGTCACATATCTCATTGACTATATTTCCCAGGATGCACCTCAGCACATGGATGCTGCAAAAACATCTGAGGTAACACAAAATTTGAAGGAGAGGAGAATGTGAGTTCATTCACTTCTCATCAGTGACACAGATAAGTAACTTACACCATTTTATCATCTGAATTTAAGAGTCTCCTGGGCATGAACCTCTCATTTCAGGGTCCAGCCACTAACAGACTGAAGTATTATAGCCTTCAATGTGATGGAAGTCATTGGCTCCATCACTTGAGAATAAGTCCAATTTAACTCACAGAAGTTTGCATATCAGTAAACTTGTGTAGGATACCACTGACTGAGACTGAGAACTGTGAATATGAGAATATTCCAGAGGGAAATATGAGTTATATATTGAGAAATGTACATATTTTCTTTTTGAAAATGTAAACAATATGTGCAAAGTAACAAGATAGCACCCATCTATCAGTTTGTATAGGCCCGAGCATCGTCCTGAAATTTCTTTGAGACACACTGGGCTACCCTGAAAGCAACCATACCCAAACCAGAGATTCCTTAAACAAACAAACAAACAAACAAACAAACAAACAAACAAACAAACAAACAAACAAACAAACAAATTTAATGTGCACAAGTCCAATGGCAGAGGGTTCAAGGACCTTTACTAGAGTTTTCACATTATATATATAGGCACTGGTAAAGGCACTTTATTACAAACTTCCACATACAACTCAGGAAGGATAGAATATGATTGATTAACCACTTGTGGCCTGATAGAGCTGTATTGTTGTTATGAGGCATACATTACTTGCCTGGTTCATCTAACAGCTTAACAGCCATTTCAGGACGTAACTTTATATGCATTTCTGCATTTGCAGCCCCTATGATGAGCCTCTTGACTGGTCTAGGTCTTAAAGTACCTCTGCCTATCAACTGGCTGGCCAACCAGCTGCTTGTTATTCAGCTTTTCCCAAATGTAGGCACTACATCAGCAAAATCCTTGAAGAGTTCTGAGGGGAAAAAAATAATGTTCTTCAAGGCTTCTCTCCATGGGAGCTTTGATGAATTTGGTGTTTAACCCTTTTCAGCATTTCTGAAATGAGAGACTTCTGTTCTCGTACATTAGAACTGGAGGTGGATCAAAAAAATGTATTTTAAAAGTTTATCAGACCTGGACATTTTTGAAACTGCTTTGAAAGTCGAAACAACATATTGGCTTTATTGACTTTTTTCTGAAAATTTTCAGGTTATTAAACCCAAACCTGAAAAAATCACATGCCTTCCAACTCCACGTGGGCCTGGGAGGCAGCAGGCAGTACAGAGTTGAACCCACATTGCTTGCTTCCTCCAAGACCCTTGTGGATTTCTGAGGCAAACACAGAGTTGAATGCTGAGCCCAACCCAGCTAAGCTTAGCCCAGTGTTGAACTGTGGGGTTGGGCTGGCTGGATCCAGCTTTAAACTGCAGGGTCTGCCTCTGAAGCCCACAGTTTAAAGCTGGACCTTGCCAGGCTGAACCTGCAGTGCAACACTGGACTCGACCTGGCTGAATCCAGCTTTAAACAATGGGATTTGAAGGCAGAGTTGAATCCTGGACTCGGCTAGGCTGCAAATAAGAGGAGAAGAGAAGAGAGAGGAGAGAAAGTTTTTTTTTTAAAAAAAAAAATAACAACAACAGTTCACTGAGTGGTTGAAAAGTGTTGGAGAAAAAACATTTTTGGGGGATCCAATTTTTTAGTTCCTTTTTATTGCTTTCTTTTTATTTCAGGTGAAAAAAAAACCCTGAAAATCGAGAAGGCATTTTTCAGTTTTCTTTTTCTGGGATTTCAGTGGGGCATAATGCCATAGAGTCTACCTTTCAACATAGCCCTTTTCTCCAGGTGAACTGATCTCTGTCATGTGGAGATCAGTTGTAATCCCAGGATGTCTCCAGTCTCCACCTGGAGGTTAATTGGAGAACCACTCTGCACCAATGACTAGGAACAATAAAGTATCGTTCAAAAAAGTCTCCACATCTCTTTTTTGAAGATATGAAGCTTTACCTGTATTTGAAACAACAAAATAACTTTTCTAACGAGCACTCTATTGTGAGATATAACAGTTCAATAGAAATTTTCCAAAAGGTATTATCACACAACAGTTCAGATTTTCTGGTTCAACACACAAGGTTCAGATTCTCTGTTTCCAAAAATAACAAGCAAAGGACTTCAAACAAAATGTACAGAGTTTCTGTTTCCAGATAACACTGGTCAACTGTCTCCAATAATAATAAATTCAAATGATAAGTAACCAATGTCACCAACTTTTGGACCTGTTATTTGCCTGTTATTTTTGGAAACAGAGAAACTGAACCTCTTTGTGTTGAGCCAGAGAATCTGAACCTTTGTGTGTTACTATCTCAGGTTACTATCTCATATTTGAAGAAGAGTTGGATTTATATCCCCCTTTTCTCTCCTGTAAGAAGACTCAAAGGGGCTTACAAACTCCTTTCCCTTCCTCCCCCTCACAACAAACATCCTGTGAGGTAGGTCAGGCTGAGAGAGCTCCAAAGAACTGTGACTAGCCCAAGGTCACCCAGCTGGCATGTGTTGGAGTGCACAGGCTAATCTGAATTCCCCAGATAAGCCTCCACAGCTCAAGTGGCATAGCGGGGATTCAAACCTAATTCCTCCAGTTTAAAGTGCACCTGTTCTTAATTACTACACCACTGCTGCTCTTTGAGTTATCATTAGAAAAATTATTTTGTTGTTTTGAATACAACTATAGCTTTACATTAAAAAAAAGATGTGGAGACTTTTTTGAACTATACTTTATTGTTCTTTGCCATAACTGAAAAGTGGTTCCCTAACTTCAGGTGCACCTACGGCCACTATTCTAAGATGGTGGACTCAACCTGGGGGTTGGCAACTCTAAATCACCATAGTCAGATAACTTCTTGAACTCCCCCTGATCCTCAGCAGAGGTTTATCAGTGGCTTCTCAGAGAAGTAAAAGATAGGAAAGGGGGAAATTAACAGTCTGGAGGTACTCAATATAAAGTGAAGTTGTTGTTGGGTCTTTTGTGGAGGGGGTTAGGGTTGAACTTTCTCAAACACCAGCAAAATCAAGATGATCAGGTGAAGAACCACTTTTGTAAACTTATTTCTTATTCTTGTGTAGGTTGGGTGGACAGTTGTCAGAGATGGGGAACCAGACAGCCACGGGAAAACAGCTTGTTAATAAATATGCACAAAACATTTTCAGTACTATTTGAAGCAATTTCAACATTAGAAGTGACTTGATTAAAAGTGGTTTTTGTTGATGCTGCTCACAAGTTGCAGTCTGAAGAATCATTATATTTTATTGCTAAGGAGTCCTTTCCTATTTAAGTCCATTTAAGTTCACAGGTCTAAGCAGGGAAGCCCAATACAGATGGGTGAGTCTGAATCTGCAGAGGAAATGATGGAGGACCACAGCAACACATTTGCCCCCTCTTCTGCATAAGGAACAGTCGTGCTGGTGCAGGGGCAAACACAACAGCATCTAGCAGCCTCTCTGCTCTGCTGTGTCAAATTTCAGAAGTCCAGGGTGCTGCAGAGCTGTGCATGTGTGGACGCCAGTGTGGGGAAGGGTGTCATGGTATTCTGGGGGGGGGGGGGGGGGGCCAGACACAGGCCCCAATGAGGCCATTCTTTTGTGTGGCATAAGCCATTCAAGTCAATGAGGCAATTTGGATAGTGGAAGGGATTTCAAGTTTCCCTGTCTGTTGCACCACCCAAAAGCCAATTTGGAGGAGGTGTGGCACTGTAAGTGATTTATGATACACAATTTCTACATGTGACTGTCACTTTTACAGAAGTGTCATTTTCTTCTGAGACCCAGAGAAACTGTTTCCAATGTGGGATGTAGATCTACTTTGGACCCACAGAATACATTATAAATGTCCTTATTTGTACTGCAGAATAAAGCACACAGCTCATTGTCTTGCACTAAATTCATGATGCTGAATTACTTCCCTCTGTTCCCTTTAATCTTTGGTGCTGTGAGACATGACAACGTTACTGCTCTTGACACTTTGTTGTCTTCTGGAGTAAAATATTCCCTGAGGGAGCCTTTTCTAAATCTATTTCTAATCTTCATTGAGACTTGTTTACTTTGACTTGGATATTTCCAGCTTGACAAACCACTGGCATTAAGGTCTAGCCAACACACACAGAAATGCAGATAATCAGACTGCATTTTGGATAGCAACCAAGGAAACTCTGTTTCTCATCACCTCCTCTGGTTTTTCTCTGCTCACAAAGAAAATTATATATTTAGGAGCATATCTTTTAGGTTTGCCAGTTCTGGGTTGGGAAATTTGGGGGGTGGAGCCTGAAGAGGATGGGGGTTGGGGAGGGACTTTGATGTTATATAATGCCACAGAGTAACTTTCCAGAGTGGCCATTTTCTCCAAGTGAACTGATCTCTGTCACCTGGAGATCAGTTGCTATTCAAAAGTCCTCCAGCCACCATCTGCAGATGGGCAAACCTAATGCCATCCCAGATCTCTTCTACTTAGCATCTTTTAAAAAAATAGTGCCAGGGATTCTTTTGTAATTCAGTTATGTGACTTACCCTCGATGACCTTTTCCCATTGTACCAGGAGACTTCACCACCTGGACCCCCATTTACTCAAACAGTAAAGTGATTTGTCGACACGCCAGTGCACAATGTCCTTCTCAACTCAAAACCAGAAGTTAAGCCATCACATCAATACAATGCTGGATGATTCACCCCAAACTCGATGGTTTACTCCCAGAGTTTTGGGTGAATCCTACAGCATTGTGCCATGCAAGGATGTTTTGTACTGTTTTAGACTGAAAGTGATATTACAATTTGGTGCATTGCTGCATATTTCATTCCCTGCCCCTCAAAATCTCCTGTCAAGGTACCAGTAAGGGTTGGCAATGGTACTTTTGTGACACAGTCCAGGAACAGTTCCCCCAATGATCTGCTGCGTATTTAGATAATAGTGGAATATAGACTCTTATGTAAGAGGGAAACATTGATAGCAGTGGGCAAGTCTTTCTAAATTGGTGAATTTCTTGAGGAATATATGCCAACAGGGAGCTCCCTCAGTTCTCTGGAAAGCCACAGGACTAAGGCATAAAATCAAGTGCCCTGCAGATGCAATTCAATCAGAAAGAAAAGTAGTTCATCCAAAGGCTGTGTTGCCCCCTGTAGGTGTGCGATGACCTCTTAAATTGGTGATGCATCGTAAAACTGTCTGAAGTGCTGTGGCTCCAAAACAAACAAAATTGTTTCATCCTTAGGAAGAGATGAAGGGGTCCATGTCAACTAACCAATGAAACTGAAGAGCAGCTTTGAGATTCAGAGCAAGAACTCTGTATGCAGATAGTAGTGATGAACATAGAGACAAATTTTAGGGTGACCAACATACTTTGGTTATCAGTTCGATCTGAGAATTCCCAGTGGCAACTGGAAAAAAAGTGGCATAATTGGATGAGCGGGGCCAGCAGTTTTGGGTGGTGTAAACTCTGTAGAGCAAAAACCTTGCCCCACTATTGACACCATGTCTATATTTGTATCCCAGCTCCAGTGTGTGTGCATGTGTGTGTGTGTGCACGCGTGCTATTCTGTCTTGTATAACAAACGCTTCTCTGTAGCATAGCCATAATAGTAAGGTTCATGACAGTGATTCAGCTTGGATGTGGACCACTCTGTGTCAGTGGCATGGGAGCAGCTTTAATATCACATCCTCCCACGGTGGGAGAATAATGTGAAAAGCCCTCAGCCACATTGGACAAGATTTTACTGAAGTCCCTTTCCATGCCAGACTCCTTTCTTTGGAAATGGGATATGGCAAGTGATATGGCAAGTAGCTACAAGACTGTCTCCTTTCAAACCATTCCAGGCTTCTCAGTACAGGCGAGACAGACTCAATAAACTCTCCCACCTCCCCTCCCCTCACTCCATTCAGAACAGTCCAAGAAGTATTACCTCAAGTTTTTTTTTAAAAAAAATCCTTGCCTTCTCATTTTTCTAGAAATCTAAGCAGGCAACACATCTAGCCCCATCTTGCCCTGCTTTTTCATTTACAGGAAGAGAGGAAGATGGTATAGGCTTAGAACATTTTCTGAAGTTTTAGAGCAAGACATTTAGAAGACAATTCTGCAGCAAGCAGCTAGAAGAATCTGCAAGCCAAAATTGCGGATTGCTCTGGGCATCACACAATCCCAGCAAAACCTGGCAAAAATGACTAGAGAAAAGTGCAACAGTGGGGCTTTGTTCTTTTCAGCAAGGAAGCCAGGTGGGAGGGGGATTTGCCACCTTTGCACTGCTCTTTGAGTTATCATTAGAAAAATTATTTTGTTGTTTTGAATACAACTATAGCTTTACATTAAAAAAAGATGTGGAGACTTTTTTGAACTATACTTTATTGTTCTTTGCCATAACTGGTGGATGGGAGACTGCACGGCATATGGGAAGTAGGAGAGCTTTTGATGGGCCAGGGAGAAAGTGTTCAGGAAGCGAGAGATCAGATGGGAGGGGGGAGGCTATTGGTGAGCCTGCTAGGGCTTTCCAGGATAAGTGGGCAGCCTCTCACTCTTTGTGGAGCATGAGAATAAACCTTCAACCATTTGGCATGCTGGACAGTCTCGAGAGCACCAATTGGTTTAGGGTTCATTTTCAATTTGCACGTTAATGAATTATATAGGGTAAGATAAGATGGTTATGTTATATCTTTTGGTATTCCTTCCCTTTCACATCTACAATGGGAATGGCCATGTCTCTGAAGCACACTTGTTGCATCAAAACATTCCCCTAAAACAGACACATACGATGCTACTGTATTAAAGGAGCGGCCGCGACTTATCACAGCTGCCATTGCTGGAGGGGGACAGACCAATTTGGCAGCTGCCACCCTCCCCGGCCTCACGAGGCTTAGTTTCTGCCTCACAAGGCCCCAACTGCCTGCCACACATGCACAGTGGGCAGACGGGCAAAGTTCAGTGACGTCAGGTGGCTCGGCCTCACTCTCCCACAGTTGCCGGAAGACAGACTCGTTCCCACCCTCCTCTCCCTTGATTTTGGTGCTTGTTAATGCATGTTAATTTGTCATAGCCTGTTGGCAGGTTGCACATGGGGGACTGATCTATAGGTGGGGGACAGCAGGTGAGATACCCGCTTTGATGGAAACTCCTTAAGATGTTTGGGATGGAGCAAGCCAATGGGTTGCATGCCCAGACATGGGCTTCTATGGCTTGCGCCCCTGGCAGTAAGAGGAGTCTTCGGGAAGTGGCAACCGTCCATCTGGAATCTTGCATAGCTGCTCCAACATGTGGCATTTTCCTCAGCAGGTGGGCTAGAGGAAAATTTAGGATGCTGGGGGACAGCACTTGGGCTGCCCAGCACACAGATCAGACCCCTATGCTGCGCCTTACACTTCTGTTTACCTTGAATCAAGATGTTAATAAAAGGCTATGGCCAACCTTTTTTACCACTTAAAATCAAGATGTTGTTGTATTAATTTAAGGTTTAATAGGTGGGAGGGCTTTTAGTTACTTCTCTCAGAAAGCAATGTGTGTATATGATCAAACCACAGCTGACCTATGATTACCATGTAGAATTTTCAAGGCAAGAGCTATTCGGAGGTGTTTTGCCATTGCCTGCCTTGGCATGGGCTGAGAGAGTTTTGAGAGAACTGTGACTGGCCCAAGGTCACCCTACAGGCTTCATGTGGAGGAGTGAGGAATCAAGCCTGGTACTCCAGATTAGAGTTCACCACTCTTCACCACATCAACATGCCAGGTCTCCTCTATTTGATTTAGCGTCTTCCAAGTTCCCTTTCACAAGCAGCACCCTGCTGCATTCCCAGAATGACCTTCTGTCAAACATCAACCAGTTAGTTCCCTGACCCTTCTTCATTACAATATGGAGACATAGTTGTAAGCTCCAATAAACATTTACTTCCAAGTAAATATGTTTGCTTGAGATCACACACTTCATAGGTAATGAAAAAAATCCCCCTCGCTGTTATGTCTTTAATGCTTGCATACCATGAAAGTGGCCTATAAGAAGGTTCTTTGAGGATTTGTGGGGGGGGAGACTTTCCTCTCCCCTTTTTCTGCTTCCTTTTCTCCACCCACCAGCCAATCAATTTTTCCTCATTCTCCCATATTCAGTTATACTTATTATTTCCTTACTTAATTTATACCCTGCCTTTCTCCACAACAGAGACCCAAAGCAGCTTACATCCTTCTCCTCTCCTCCATATGTATGTGTGTGCACGTGGAGATGCGTATACATACATACAAGTGGAAACCTGCAGTGGCTTTCAGCAGGCATCTTATATCCCTTGTTCCACTTTTTCTTCTTTTCCTTCCCTGAAAGTCCCTATAGCCTTTTCCTTTCTCCAGTTTCCTTTTCTCCTCTTCACCCCTCAGCCAACCTACATGTATCTTCCCCTCAGTCTTCAGTTTTCCTTTTCCCAACAGCAGCCTCTACCTAGAAAAAAATATATGATCCAGTTGAATGTTCTAGTCACTGGGCGAGGCCCACTGGCTAGGACTTGTGGGAGGGGGCACATCACTTCCCCTTGTATTCACATACTGTAGTATTTCCTCTTTCCCTCCTCCTGGCACCCCCTATATCATCTCCACTTTCTCTGCCTTATTCTCTACTTTGTCTCTCATCTTCAGCTATATTTATTATTCATCTACTTAATTTATACCCTGCCTTTCTCCACAATGGGAACCAAAGCAATTTGGATTATTCTCCTCTCTTTTTACCCTCCCAAGAACCCTGTGAGGTAGGTTAGGCTGAATGTATGTGACTATAAAATCACCCAGTGAACATCCACAGTAAGATGGGGGTTCAAACCTGGGTATCCCAGTTCCTATTCTGAACCTGTAATCTCTGCACCACACTGTCTTGAATAGGATGGCTGCCGTTAAACAGTAGCAAGCTGTCAGACATCGATGACTGATGCATTTAAGCGGCACTAAGTCACCAGTGGTTGCTGCCATGCCTGGTTCCAGTGAGTCCTCCCTCAACGGCCAAAACTGCCCTGGAAAGGGCTCTGCTCTCTCCCCATTTTTGATTTACAGAAAGCAAGCCTAGACTGTTGTTCTTGGCATGAAGGTCATCTGACAATCCATTAAGCCTCTATGAAAGAGACAGGGCATCTTTTTCTCCAGGCAAATGGCACCCCTGTGTACCATATAACAGGTCTTCAGGCTGGATTGTTAATCCTATTTGCAAGTATAATATTAATCAGTGAGTCTATCAAAATATCTGAGCAGATATGCAAATATCACTCATCAGCCTTCAGAATGGGAACATTTACTAGGGAACAGGAAAATATACAACTTCCTTTCCTCTGGGAGAGTTGCTCCAATTCTGTTGCTAGCGGATGTTACAAAACATTGTAAAACCTATTTAGCGAGGCTGTTAGCAATTTGATTTAATGAAGTAATCAGTTCTTTTTATTTATATGTCACATTTCTATCCCCCTCCTCCTTTTCTGTGGGCTGATTCCCATAGTACCAAAGCACTGCTCTTGCAGCTGGAAACTTATTTGTAATTGTAACAACCAGTGTGGTGCACTGGTTAGATTGTCTTCAGTACACTTTGCAGCTGAATTTCAATATGGGAGAACCAGGTTTGACTCCTAGCTATGTCATAGAAGACTTCTGGGTGACCTTATCCCAGTTATTCTCTTTCTCAGCCTAACCTACCGTATAAGGCTGTTGTGAGAATAAAATGAAAGGAGCATGTTAGCCCAGACCTGTGGTTCTCTTCAGATAATTAGGAACTACATTCTTATCAGCCTTTAGCAGCATGGCCACTGGCCATGCTGACAGAGGCTGATGGGAATTGTAGTCTCCTGAACATCTGGAGAGCCGCAGGTTCCCTAATTGCCTAGCCCAGGGGTGCAGGAACCTGCGGCTCTCCAGATGTTCAGGAACTACAATTCCCATCAGCCCCTAGCAGCATGGCCAATTGGCCATGCTGACCCAGGCTGATAAGTGCTGGTCCCTGTTTATCTGAGCCACGGAGACCCTGGCTTAGCCATTTAATGTCTTCACTGGAGAGAAAAACAGGAGATCAATAAAGTTAATAGATAAAGAGTATAGAGTCACTTTACAAGTGTACTCCTCCCAACCCCAACCCCCGAAAAAACAAAAGTTAAAAATGGCCCCTACTTCAAAAATGTGCAGAATGAGAATTTGTTGCTGGTTAATGCAGAAATGTTCATAATAATTAAAAGTAAAAAAATAACATAAAATGAAAAATTATATAACCAAGACTTATTTGAGCATTTACTGAGGACTTTTCTGCAAAATAAGAGCAATCATTGAACATGCATATTGTATGGGAAGCTGGCCTTAGACACCAACTCTAGTGTCACACAGCATCAAAGAAAAAGGTTGGCATCTATTGGACAATCTGTCCTATAAAGCAATTAGTTTCCTTGCATGACCATTCAGCATGTCTTGGGGAGAAAATGAGGTATTTCCAGGTTCATCTCCACTTCCATCCTATTGGCTCACTAGATGTCATAGCCATCTCCAGCAACCCTTAGTCATTCAAGGTCTGGTAACAAAAACCTTTTTGATATTGTGACTTTGGGGGAGGGTTATGACTATTCTTCAGGATATATTTGTTAACAGTCATCGTACTGGTTACCAGAAACTGTGAATCTCAGCTTAACAGTGGTCAAATCATAGAAGAATCTTACCTAAAGAAGTCATGCAGCATAAGATTATACTGTCAAAGTAATAACACTGTTTACAACCATCACATCAAAAGCTCACCCTTTTGCTTTGGCAACCCTGTACAGCTTTCAAGCTCAGAGACATTTGGAGGTGGCTTCCCATTGTCTGCCTCTGGAGGACTGATAGAGTTCAAAAGAACTGTGACTGGCCCAAGGACACCCAACAGGCTTCATGAGGAAGAGTGGGGAAATGAACCTGGTTCTCCAGATTAGACTCTGCCTTTCTTAACCACAACACATCAGTGACTCTCTCTTTCAACCCATTATCTGGACCCAATTCCTGAGCCCTTCGGGGATAGAGCGGTCTATCAAATGGAATTAACAAAATTAACATGTGTCAAATTCAGAAGGCAGCCCTGCTGGGATCCGCACGAATACTACGCCAATACATTACAACATCCCAGGCCTCTGGGTGAGGCTCGAATTGTAATGAAGGCCAACAACCAGCTAAAGATCTGGCAGCTGTGAAATCTACAATAATAATAATAAACCAACACCTAGACAATCTTGATATGTAACCAACAGATATACTGCACAGATCTATGTAATAAGTTTCTTAAAATAAAATGTTTATAGCTGGGGAAAAAAGAATACCTTGATCTAAGAAATTAGAAATTAAAGTATGGAGTTTCTCTGATCACTAGAGCGGTGTGATTGGTTGAAAAAATATATTTGAGTAGCCTTTGGAAATTAAAAGTAAAAAATAAATCTGCTATATCACACAGGAAGGGAAAATGTTCAGGCATCTCTCTCTGAGAAAGGTTGCCTTGTCTGATGGAAATTCTGTTTGCTTCCCTTGAAATTCCTAGGATGTCTCATCCAACATGAACCTCCTCATTTGCCTCAACACCTAACTTGAGGCAAAACTCGGCTGTCTGGCAACTTCAGCTATAACCATTAATCACTTTGATGGCATTGTTGCGATAAATGAAGAAAAATGACAAGAGTGAGGAAGAGCTGTCTATCAATCCCATTGTTCTCCAGAGGATCTCTGTTTCTATTCTAAGCAATGGCATTTGGGTTCTATTGTATTTTTTTTACTGTATATCAATAAAATGTGGGAAAGAGCCAGTCACTTTCCCAAGGGCTTTCAAAGCAATTAAAAATACCTCCTAGATTCTTTCCCCTGCTGCCGCAGCTGGAAAGCTGTAAGGTTTTTGCTGTCTCAATGGACTTTCCTCCCCTTCCTCCTCAGCCTGAAGCAAGCATCAGCCTAGCTGGAAATTTCCCTAGTGCTAATTGCAGTTCTTTATATTTTGTTTTTGTCGCATTTTAATGTCACGCACAATAACATTTGAAGTATAAATGGCAACCTGAACGTCAGTTGAAGCTGGTGCTGGTGCAAGTATTTATTTCATTTATAGGCTAGTCCAATTTAATCAGATCTCAGAAGTGAAGCAGAGTTGGCAGAGTTGGCCATGGTTAATACTTGAGTGGGAAACCACCAAGGAAGTCCAGGGCCTTTAGGCAGAGGCAGGCAATGGCAAACTACATCTGTTCATCCCTTCTCTGGAAAATTCAGTGGGGTCAGCTGCTATTTGCTGTTACTTTTCACCAAACACAAATGCATACAAAGACAGAAATAATGAGTGCTGGGTTTTTCATTTATTGGTTTTATACCCCACCCTTAACCTTATGGGCTCAGGGAAGCTTCCGTCAAAAGATACAGCAGGGTATCATGGGCAAATTGATGACCACTCAGTCCAAATCTCTAGATTAGCCGAGCAAGAGGGCACATATAGATGTTAAACAATATCCATGAAAGAAGGACTCCTTGTGGTTCGCCACATTCCAGCAAATTGTTGTTGTAGCGGAAGAGTTGTAGCGGAACCAAGTCAGTTGACAAAACAAAACCCACTATACCATCGCATTCGCTGCTGTCAGAAATATATTTAAAGTGCTAATTTTATTAAAGTGCTGGAAATGTATATAAGATGAGATGAAAATGTGTATAGATATGGAAAAAAAACAAACCACATTCAACGAGATCAGTAGTCCCACATAAGCGACAAACTCCATGTAAACAAACAACAAACTAGTGTCAATACAATACATTGGATGAGTCTGAAGATGGGGCTCCTGATGATTACCTGTTTCAAGAAGGCTTCATCACTTCATAGTGACACATTAATGCTTGCCTGTTGTTGGGATATCTAATCCAAGAATAACGTTTTAGAAGCTGATGTGTATTCCCATTCTGTTTTAGAGCTGACCATCACAGTATCATGTAAAATGCTTCTGATCCTAGCCATACCATCAGCTGCTCAAATATCTCTAGCTACCTTTGGCTGAACAGAACAAAATCCTTTGCAAAAATGTCACATTTCCTTTCATACAGAAGTGTAATCCTTCATTAATAAAACTTTAAAAATAGCAGCAGTAAGCATACTGATCATAACATTAAAAAAAACCAAGAGAATGGTCAGATAGTTTGTTTTGTTAAAATTTTGCTGCCAAGCAAGACTTAACACATTTATAGTTTCCAGTTTCCAAGTTTGGAACATCTATAAGATTTCAGGATGACATCAGCCTGATAGTTTATGAGCCTCCCGTGCCTTGGCAGGGTTCCAGCAAACCAAAGATCAAAGAAGGAAAGCTGCAAAAATAGACATTACCACTCCGTATAAAGATAGAAACAATGTAATGGTGAACAACAACAGATCAAGGCACAAATCAATCATCACCAAGTACAGATCTAACACAGAGAGTGAGTACAAAATACTGAAGTTTTTAAACAAAAAAAAAATCTGGCACAGGAGATGTTTTGCTTCTCTACTTGATCTATATTATAAAACACATTAGAGACCAACAAATGATATACTGAGGTCAAAGTCTCTGAACAATTGAGACCACCACCAGATCCAATGTAGCTCCTAGGTTAAAAAAACACACCATAATAGTAGGGCAAAGGACTAACACACCTGTTTACCTCTCTTTTAGATATAAACTTGCTGATCTGCATAAACACAACTCTTCAAACTTCAGTATCTATGTAAAATGGATCAGTCTGAATCCCCTAATTCATTAGTGACAACAGTGAGGAGATCTTCTTCCGGGATCAATGGATATTACCATTTTAATTGAAAAGAACAGAAAATGAGATATTTAGAAATTCCTTCTTCAGGAGTATTATGCTCTGGGTTACATGGACATGAATTGGTTAGAATACTGCATAAGGCCAAGAAAGAAAGTTTCTGGAATTTGAGCTGCAGGAAATCTATGACTTAACACACATAACTTGGCCCCAGACTTACCAAACTTCACTCCATCTCAAAACCCTTTATGCAAACTTAAAAGCTTCATCTTCTCAAGTTTTTAGCAAATCAAAAATATTCTCCTTGAAACTACTTTTAGATTTTAAAAAAATGATTATCATGTCTTTTTGATATGCATGTCTATCATGTAGTTTGGCCTTGCAGGTACAATATTGGTAGATTCTGCACAGCATAAATATAATGTCTTTGGGATGATATAAAAATATCCATTTTGGCATTTTGTGTTTCCACAGTGTGGGAAAACACAAACATTGCCAGTCAAAATTGATCTTTTTCTCCCCACCTACTGCACAAAGCTCTGATCAGTTTCACAGTTGGGCCCACCATTTTGTGTGCTGCAGCATATTCTCTATGAAGATTTCCTATGGAGGTTTCCTCTGCTGGGAGCTCATCCACATGTGATTTCACTGTAAAAAAGTAGATGGATAAAGTTTGCCTTGCCTAGCAATCCCTTGCACATGTCATTTTTCCTTTTTTTTGTTTTGTTTTGAGGGGGATGTCTGCAAAACTTTGGTGACACAAATATGTGCGTATTGCAGCTTCTCTCATTGTGTTTCCATTGCTTCACAGTCATCCCCCTCAAAACAAAAAAAGGAAAAAACTACACTAGGCAAGGCAAACTTTATTCATCTACTTTTCACAGCAAAACAGTGAATGAATGAGCTTCAAGCAGAGGAAACCTCAACGGGGAATCCTCATGGAGAATCTGCTGCAGCACACAAAATGATAGTCACAAGCAGTGGAAATGAAAGTAAGAGGTTTGGGGAGGAGAAACAAAGCATTCACTTAGCAGGAAGAAATTGTCTTCAACCTGTGTTGGGGGGGCAGGGGCGTAATGAGGCAGCCCTGGGCAAACTGTAGCCTGGGCAAAACCTGAGTTGGATGCCCCCCCCATGGGCAGCCACTCCACCACGACCAAAAATTGTTTTGCACCAGGACATTGGTTCCTACAGGGGGTGAAGATTTTAGACATATCAGCACCAAAATTTCAGCATATCATCAGGAGACTGTCCTTATGCTACTCCCCAAGTTTGGTGAGGTTTGGTTCAAGGAGTCCAAAGTTATGGATTCCCAAAGGGGGTACCCGATCCCACATTCTTTGCTAAGGAGATGGGGGCTACCCTTTTGAGGGTCGATAACTTTGGACCCCTTGAACCAAACTGCACCAAACCTTGGGGGTGCCATCATGACAGTCTCCAGATGATACCCTGAAATTTTGGTACTGATATGTCCAAGAATGCCCTCCCTGCAAGAACATCCCGAAATTTGCCCAAGAATCTTTGTTCTGCATTGAGTTTTCTGCATTGCTGTCAATGGGGGTTGCAGGCTGGGGGGCACATTTTTGAAGGCACAGTCTCAAAGCTTTCAGGGTCTCATCAGGACACTGCCTTAATGATACCCCCAAAGTTTGGTGCAGTTTGGTTCAGGGGGGGCAAAGTTATGGGCCCTCAAAACTGTAGCCCCCATCTCCTATTAGCTCCCATTGGAAACAATGGGGGATAGGGGCACCCCTTTTGAGAGTCCATAACTTTGGACTCCCTGAACCAAACCTCACCAAACGTGGAGGGTAGCATAAGGGCAGTCTTCTGATGATACGCTGACATTTTGGTGCCGCTAGCCTAAAAACTGCGCCCCCTGCAGGCCAAACATGGAAAACCACTAAAATACCCAAAAACGAACCCAGCATTTTGATGCCCCCCACAAGGTGATGCCCTGGGCAGCTGCCCACCTTGCCCAATGGGCATTACGCCAGTGGGGGGGGGGAGATCACTAGTTTAGCAATTTTTGGAAAAAACCAGGTTGAGAGAAATATAATGGGCTGCACTTGTTGTGTGAATTTCTTCCCCCAAAAACACTTGTTATAATGCCCCAAATTTGTGCTGTGTGGAAGTCACCATTGTGAAGGGGTATCTCTGAAAAGCTGCTTCTCCAGTCACAATTACACATTTGCAGTTAATAAATTTCTCTAAAATATAAACAGTATATGTGCATAATCATCATGATCATCATGGGCTTCATCTTTTGCTTACTACTACAAAGCCAGACCTTAGACATGAGTGCACTTCAATAAAGATGCCGCTGCAGTTGCAACTGAGAATCCCATGGCGGCCTTCACAACAACCTGATGCGTTGTGTTCTTGAAACTGTCGAGCAAATCGTTAGGCAAAATCAGTTAAGAACCATCAAAAATGCAGCTGTGAGGATTCCTACCCAGGATATTATCTTTCCACTTCGAGACATATTTTAATCCAAATGTTCAGTTTCTAATGAAAGTGATAAACACATTTTCACTGCATCACAAATTTTCTCAAACAGTTGGCTCGCAACTAGGCTCCTAAGTAATTAAGAAAACAATATTTTAATGATTTTATCCTTCTTAGGGGGATTTTTTTAGTTGTTTGATAACTGTGTTGGCTCCCATACAATTATGTAGTTTCTAAAGAGACCTCTTGCCAAGGGGTTTTGAAGTTATTTTGAAGAATAGTTGGAATGTAATTGCTAGACATGGTCATATAGCAAAGGTATATCACATACCTTGGCTAAACAGATATAGTCAATTGGTCATGAGGTCTACTTATTACAACAGAAATAGGGAAACTGTGAACCCCCACACACCAAGTATAAAAATCAAAGTGCTGCTTGTGTGTGTGTGAGATCAAGTCACAGCTGACTTTTGGTGTGACCCCACAGGGTTTTCAAGGGAAGAGACATTCAGAGGTGGTTTGCCATTGCCTGCCTTCTCATGGAATAAGAGAGTTCTGAGAGAACTGTGACTGACCCGAGGTCACCCAACAAGCTTCACTAGGAGAAGTGGGGAATTGAACCCAGTTTTCCAGATTAGAGTCTGCTGCCCTTAACCACCAAATCACACTGGCTCTCTATTGTTGCCCACTTGATTTATTAAAAATGTGATTCATGCCCTTCTGATGGTGAATAATATAATGGTGATTCTGTGTGTGGATTATCTAAAACTTTATGAAGCTCAAATGCATAAACTAAGGTGTTGATACAAAGAGGTCATCATTTTCAGAATGCAACCATGTTGGTCTGCAGTAGAAGAGCTAGATTTGAGTCTAGAAACAACTTAGAGACGTTCAGGGTATAAGCTTTCAAGAATCAAAGCCCCCTTCATCAGACAAACAGGTCATTCTCTTTTCTGCTGTGCTGAGAAAATACTCAGTCTACAAAAAGGAAACACTTGCATCAATGCATGTGGATATTCCCTGATACATACTGCTTTATTTTTATCTATCTATCTATATAAAAAGCTAACAGTGTTTTTTGTTGATGGTAGTATAACTCAGTAACTGCTGGGCCAATTCCTCTGAAATTTCCCAGCCACTATAGTCAGCCAGGTGAGAGTGTTTTTAGATGTTCACATACCTGAAATTTCACACCTGGCTCAGGTAAAACACCTTTTTCCTGGTGCTCCATGGTGAAGGACATGCAGCTGCCTGTGTGTAAGGCTCATTCCGCACATGCAGAATAATGCACTTTCAAACTGCTTTCAGTGCTCTTTGAAGCTGTGCGGAATGGCAAAATCCACTTGCAAACAGTTGTGAAAGTGGTTTGAAAACGCATTATTTTGCGTGTGCAGAAGGGGCCTTTAACTGTCACCCTAAGAATGTTCGTACTGCTTAGAATGTTCATTCAGATGGCCAGATATGAGCAGTGGAAACATTACATAGGCAGTAACTCGAGTGGAAGTGAAACACATACACACACATACACATGAGGGAGAGGGAAGGGAGGGAGAGGGAGGGAGGGGTAAGAGAGGGAGGGAGAGAAAAGGGACGGAGGGGGAGGCATGCAAGGGAAGAGAAGTGTGAGAGAGGAGGCAGTGAGGGGTGGCATGCAAAGGAGGGGAGTCAGGGGGCCCAGCATCTTGATATGACCCACCCACCCTAGTGGAGGGAAAGGGAAGGCAGGGAGGGGGAAGGGTGGCATGCAAGGGAATGGAGGGAGGGGCCAGGCACCCTAGATTCCCTGAATACTGTGGTTGCAGTTAAGAAAGCCAGGCAGACATTACTCAGGAGTAAGCACGGTACAGCAACCGTGACATACTTTGAATGGCTGTGTTGCGCCCCTCAGAGGGTTTCCTCAGAAGCGACACCCATTGCCACCAACCAAACTTACTCCCAGGTAAAGGATCATGACCAGCCAGCCTAGATGTGTGGGAGGGGTGCCTTTCCATTCCCCTCCCCCAAGGAATGCAGGCACACACATCAATGACATCGCACAGTATCAGGCTGCGTGTTTGCATGAGCACGTACTGCTGGCCTCTGCAATTGATTTGCTGCTACTGTTCCTTTCCCATTTCACCACAATAAGCCACAGCAACGTGTGGCCGCGCCCCTCTAGTTTATAGCTAACGTCACATTTGTATTCCAGGAAACAATTGGTGTTATTCCTGCAACCAGTGAAACGCACTGTAAAATGGATTAAGTTGAAAGAAGGGCAGATGACTGGGTCAACCAGAGGACAGTGTTTTATAAAATAAAATAGGATAGACACTGTATTTATAGAGCAATGCCTCTTTGCATGAGTACCAGAGTTACCAAAAGGCTGTTTCAAGGTAAGTATTTGAAACAGCTTTGCTTCCTTGGCTGGGTCTGGTCTAAAAATGCTTTCATTCAGGGATGCTCATTTTTTCCAGTCTAAAAGTATAGGGACAGGGATATTCTTTAGACCTACCCCTCCTGGAAAGTCACATTCACTCTTTCGGGGAATGGTGCTCAGTCGACAAGCAAAGCGGGTTACTCTTAGTTTTGCTTGTACAATTCAACATGTTTAGATACTCTTCAGACAGAAGAACCCCAGAATGTCTGTATGCCGTCCTTATCTATGATGCAGTTGATTGCATTTTGAAGCTTCCATTAAAAGGGTTTGTATTCTTTTGAATTTTCCACCCGAAAAATATGGATTGCTTTCATTTGTTTTGTTAAACCATTAGAAATTCAATCATTATCAATAAAATATATGATGGTGTAGCCCATATACCAAAAAGAGAGTTCAAAAGATTACTATTGATTTCAGAGATAATCAGCAAGTGTAGAGTCTTCAGATTCAGTGCATGAACAGTAATTTGCATGTCTTGGAAACAGGCAACATAATATTAGTTGACTACACACTTTTTACAGTACCACTATAAGCAGAGTTGGAGCTTTCAGTGTCCAATGAAGACTGCAATGAACTTTTGCCCATTATGCATGGGACTGTTTGCTATTCAGTGGGATTGTAGTGAGGATCACCACATGTTTCTCTGTTTACACATGAGGTACTACCTTGGTGCTTGCTGCAGATCTGCTTCTCCTATCTCTCTTAACTAACCCACCAACTCACTCTTAAAGGCACACAGTCACAAGATTACTGGCTTTGTTAAACCCCTTTGAATTACTGTAACATTGATACGGCTGTTATTGCAGTTGAATTAATATTGTAGTCCCTTTCCAAAAATAATTCATCCCCCACCCCCGAAATGAAAGAGACAAAGCAATTTCCGGGACCACACTCTGGTGAAGAAGACCATATCCTGGAAATGATATTCTCTCCCTTCCTCCTTTCCAAACACACACTCTCTCTCTCTCTCTCTCTCTCTCTCTCTCTCTCTCTCTCTCTCTCTCTCACTCTCTCTCACACACACACACACACACACACACACACACACACACACACACACACATATCCTGCTCCTGTTGCTCCTGGTGGAGGAAAGAGAAGTTTGTTATTTCAATATTCCTTGGTAACCTGATATTCCTGTATTAGACCTCTCATTATTTTAATAGATCTATTATGGTACATATGCTTGAAGTTGAAATAAAGCTTTTACAAGCCCTCCTGATCATTGAGAGGGCAGAAGTAGAGCGGGGGGGGGGGGCGGGGTGGAGCAAAAAAAGCCTGACGCAAAGACTCGCCCAGGGTTATTTGTTCCATCTCCCCTGTGAAACAGGGGGGGAAAGTCATTCTTTGTCTGCTCTCATAAACAGTGGAGATTATGGGATCTGTTGTACAGTGAGAGTGAGGCCGTTTCCACACAGCCACGATTGGGGGGTGCATCGGCGTACATGACGCTGATGTGCCCCCCCGGGACCATTCGCACGAACGGTCCCGGTAGGGGCGGGGAAGACGGCTCAGCCTGCGTGGAGGCTGTGCCGTCGCCTGAACGCCTTCCCTTCCCTCCGACCTTCTGGCGCATCGCCCAGGCCAGGAGACACGCCCCCCTGCCCTGCGCGACAGCATTGGAGTGGCAGGGCAGGGGGGGCTTTCCCCAGGCCTGGGCGATGCGCTGGAAGGTCAGAGGGAAGGTAAGGCATTCAGGAAAGGGGGGGAATGGCGCCATCCAGCCGCTGGTTGGAAGCCACTGTTTCTGAAAAACCTCGCCCAGGGAGCGAGGTTCAGAAACAGCAGCTTCGCGCCACTCGGGGGTTGCGAGGCTGCCGCTGCTGTGATGCAGTGGCGGCGGCCATGCGAACCCCTCCCCAGGGACGCTGTTTTTAGAGTCCCTGGGTCGCTGTATTTTGCCTGTGCTGAAACAGCCTGAGAGGGGAACAAGTCATCCATAACAGAACCTGTGCCCAAAGAGAATCTCCTTTCAGTGCAGAGCAGGGCACCAGTGTATAATCAGCCTTTGAAAAGCATAACTTTGCTTAGAATTGCACTGCTAGACTGACAGCACAATCTGATCCACTATGTCTAGTAGTATCCTGCATGCACAATATTTTTTTTAGTGAAGGAATTGGTTGTCTCTGTCTATTGATTTAGTGCCTGCGAGCCAATGGGTGTTGAGTCAATAGTCTTTCTCTCTTTAACAACTACAGCTGTAAATGTTAATTAACTGCTAACACTGATTGGTGTGGCTGTTGCTTGGCAGTAGATGGAAACATTAAGAACAGCTGAGTTTTTTTAAACAGCAAAAGAAAAAGAGGTGGTGTTTACCTGAAATTACTTTTTTCTCTGCTCCCTTTGCTTCTTTTTTCTCAATGTCTTGTTGGATTTTGTTATTAATTTTCTTTGATATTTTTTAATCATCATTTCTACTGGATGAGGAATCTTGTTAGATTTTCTTGAATAAACATTTGACTACTGTATGGAAGTGGAGTCTCAACTCAATGCTTGTGAGTTCAACGTTCCAGAAATGGACCCAAGGTGAAGACCCTCAAGATGTGAAGTGAGTGCATGTCCTCCTAGCAAATTGAATTGCCCTCTATGTGATCCCCAACTCAAGGCCTGAGGCCTTGGAGGCTGAGGTTCAGAGGGAAGACTGAGACAAAGAGCAGCTAGTTCATATATGGTGGCAGCAAAGTTGGCGATTCTGGAAGTATTTTTACCACAGCATGATGGACATATTTCTGAAGTCTGAGTTTGTTTTTTGAACAAGGCTAATATGAGTATGGATGGATGAGTATGGATGGCCCCATACGTCCCAAACCGACCTCTGAGCTCAGCAGAGGCCAACCTACTGGTGATCCCTGGCCCTTCAATGATGCGGCTGGCCTCCACCAGGGCCAGAGCTTTTACAGCTCTGGCCCCTGCCTGGTGGAACACTCTACCTCCAGCTACGCGGGCCCTGCGGGATCTTAATGATTTCCGCAGGGCCTGCAAGACAGAGTAGTTCCACCGGGCCTTTGGGGAGTCCGGCCGCTGATGCCCCCCCCCTTCTTAACATCTGTGGACCCTGCTGTCTCTCCTCTCTTCTTCCCCTCTCCCCCTTTAGGGGATGTATTAGTAGGATGCCATCGATATACCTGATGTTAGAACGCTGCATTTTAATGGGGTTGGTTTTAACTATATATAGAGCCGTTATTTAATGACCACTGATTTTATTGGGCTCTATCTACTGTTTGTTCACCGCCCTGAGCCCTTTGGGGGAGGGCGGTTTATAAATATAATAAATAATAATAATAATAATAATAATAATAATGAAAAGGCGTCATTTTCTGGAAGCACATTTGATCGAGCAACCTTTGCAAGAGAGAACGTTTTACCATCCAGTTGTGCTGGATATTTTTTTTTCTGAAGCAACTATTGTGGCTGCATTCTTGTGTTGAAGATGATTTGTATGGTCTTGGAATGAGTCTGCCAGAATACAACAACTCATCAGATATTCTTGAGAAACATGTGTTGTGTCTGGAAACAGACTTTTGTTTGTGGCAAAATGGATTACAACAAGAGTTAAAAGGAGATTGTTGTGGCAGCTCCCTTCAACAATTACAGCCTTTAGATACAGCAAGGCCAGTAAGTGATGGAGTGAATAACTTGGTGAATACCCAGCTGGATGTATCTATTCCTTGTGTATCCCCACAGAGCCAGCAAAGAGCAGCAGTGCAGTCTGTGAACCCAGTGGAGCAGTTATGCACCCTATTTACCCAGTTATTAGGGCAAAATGGATAACCATGCTTCAGAACCCTCTTGTCCAGAATCAGGATGATAGATGGTCTCAATTAAAATTTCTAGATTTAAAGCAAGGTGAGGATGTCTCTGCTTTGTTCTTTGTTTGAATCAACAACAAAGGGTCATCACCTCCCTAAGAGAGTATATGGGGTGATCAGGGACTGTGTGCATGGAGAAGCTGCTGAACTGTTATCTCCACTGACTTTTAGATCAAGTGAGAGATTATCAATATTTAAGAGACTTGGCACTTCAGTAATTTGGGTTTTTTTATGAAACAGCTGTGAGGACATTTTTTGGCTGCTAATTTAAAGTCAAAAGAATTCTACTGTGCATTTGTAAATAAGCAGCTAGTTCATACAGTACTGTACAGGCTAAACAGTGCTTGGTCCAGCCTTCACTATGGAACTTTCAGGGAAATCTGGTTGTGGGTTTTCCAGGTTGTGTGGCTGTGGATCTTGTTCCTAACGTTTCGCCTGCATCTGTGGCTGGCATCTTCAGAGGTGTATCACAGAAGGAAGTCTGTTACACACTGTGTCCAGGGATTTCAGGGAAATCCTTTTCAACCAAACATTTCCGTATCCTTTAATTATTTCCTTTCCTGCAGCCTCAAGCTCATAACTCCTAATTTACAGACATTCTGAGTCATCAACATAACAAAAAATAATCAGCCATCATAGTTGCAGGTTAGGAAAAAAAATGCTTCTTAATCCCAAAGACCTGAACAACAGCCAGTAATAGAGGTGTCTTCTTCTCTACAAGAGTTTGAAACTGAAATATGATCAAGAGCCTCAAGTGAAAAGTACCCACTTGAATCATCAGTGTTCAAGCTTAAGTAGTGAATGCATGATATTCTTTTGTATCCTTACCTCTATCCAACGTTTTTGTGAAAACTGTTCTATGTTTTACTGTCTGTATTTTCAACAGATATCCATAAGAACAACCTGGGGTCCGAACTAATGGTAGACACCTCATATCTAAAAGTAGCAAAACGTCATAAATGTCTCTCCTCCATTTTCTAAGTTTCAAAACTAGCCTTGAACAAGTAATAGTCCAGGTTAATTTCCTTATGTGGATGACCACATGACCACAAAAGTTAGAATGAAAACTCTAGTTGGGAGTCTACGAAATAATTTTGTTGAGTGAGCATCATTTACTCAGCAAAAGAACTGCTCACTTCCTGTCACTCAGTGTAAGGACCCTCCATGTTATCCTGTAGCTCTAGTTTGTCATCCTTGGTGACTGCTTACAAATCGACTCTGTTAGATGTCACAGGGGTATACATCATCATCAGAATCTAAATCATTCATTCCTGGGCCTTGTCTGTGGGAGAAGCATCTTGGAAGAAAGCAGTGCTTTGAGGATGGATGTTAGCTACCATCCTATCACTACCAACAAGGCCATTGTGTGGGTGTATGACCTGTGAATCATTCCTGGCTCCTATCTTTTTTACAGCTAAATATGAACATAAACAAGCAACCACTGCAGAACAGAATATTGCCAGGAGAACAGCGGAAACATTTGAAAACCTTTGGTTAGATGGGATTAATGCAGTAGCTACAAGACTTTCAGATTATGACAGCCTAGTTGGACCCAGGGGAACAGAATCTTCCACTGATTCATTTTCAAGGGCTGAACAAGGAGTCCTTCTATTTAGCTAGCTATCAATAGAGAGCTTTCCACGTCCACATTCATTTTTTTTTATAAAGCGTTCTTTACATTTCCAACCACAAACCTCTCGAACAGAGAAGGGGGAGGATGGAAGGAAGAGAACAACTCTGCTTTCCAAAAAGCTTAAAGTGACCTTAGGGAATGTCTGACAGAAACAACAGCTGGAGTAAGGTCAAGTAAGCCAAGTAAACAGAAATCTCTCTTAAACAATACTCCACTTTCACGGCTATCTACAGAAGATAATGACAAGATATAGATCCCTGGTACTGTTTTGATGAAGTAAAAAGATTAAATCCCTGTCAGGAACATCTCTCACAGTGGAAACCGAAGTTGAGTGACATTTTTCTAAATGTCATATATCTATTGATATATGGCATAGCTCTATTTAGAATTGCATAGTTCAGAACCATATGCAGAAATCTTGTTTTGTGTATACATAGGTACTAAACTGGGATAATGCTGGGAATGATATTGGCATTGCCATTTGAATACAGAGCTATGTGCATATGTACCATTAAGTTGGCAACTTAACCAAAAGCTTTCAAGGTAAGTGAGAAGCAGGAGTAATCTGCCACTGTGTTCCTCTGCAGAGTTTTCCTTGGTGGTTTCTCATGCAAGTACCCTGCTCAGCTTCTGAAGTCTGAAGGGACTTGGTTATAGCAATTCACTTTCTCTCCCAAATACAATTGTATCAAAGTGTAAATTGCAATCAAAATCTGCAAATTACTGGGCAAGAGCATGCCTTAGACTGGGAAAAGTTCCAGATGTTCATCTAGAAGGGGAAAAAAAGAAGGGGGCTCCTTAGACAATTCAAAAAGGTTGAGTTGGGGATCATGAGACTTGCATGATGTTACACAAATGGTTATACGTGTGAAGCCCTGTAACTTGAAAAGGTATCCCTTTGCCACTATGGCCTAAACATGTGTTTTTGAGGTTCCTTAAATATATATTTGGGGTCTTAAACTCTCTGCATATGAAGGTCCAGATTCAGACCCACATTCACAAAAATGAGAAGGAACCGGCTAAGTAGAGAGGGGAGGTAAGAGGCTGGGCCTAGCCTTATATAGGCCGCCTGGCCCGGGCCTCCCCCAATGAAGAAGAAGAAGAGTTTGGATTTATACCCCCCTTTCTCTCCTGTAGGAGACTCAAAGGGGCTTACAATCTCCTTGCCCTTCCCCCCTCACAACAAACACCCTGTGAGGTAGGTGGGGCTGAGAGAGCTCCGAGAAGCTGTGACTAGCCCAAGGTCACCCAGCTGGCTTGTGCGGGAGTGTACAGGCTAATCTGAATTCCCCAGATAAGCCTCCACAGCTCAAGTGGCAGAGTGGGGAATCAAACCCAGTTCCTCCAGATTAGATACACGAGCTCTTAACCTCCTACGCCACTGCTGCATCCTGACGTTGTCTTCTCTAGCCCTGCTGCCTGCCGTGCTTGCGTGGCAGCCAGGGCAAAGCCTCACAAGTCTTTGGGAGCTCGTGAGGCCGGGAAGAAGATGGCCACGTCAGGAAACTGTCCCTTCCCCTCCAGCAATGGCAGCTGCTCCTTTCTTAAACAGTAGAGTTTCTGCTTGATCAACCAAAAAGAAACCAAATTAAAGTTAAGCAGTTCATAGAGTAACATAAAGATTACAGAAAGGAGAAACACGTTAGCAAAATAATCTTAAAAAGTTTCCCTAATAAGCTGTCTACTTACAGTGGGAAAACTGAAAGGGGAACACAAAACAACATACAACAAGTCTGGTCTTGGTCTGTATTATGGAAGAGAACTTCCCTTGTTTGTGTTAAATGTATCAAGAATGTTCTCTTGGGGAGTTTGGAAGTTAAAACTATGGCTGGGAATGCGACATGACTAGGGAAGGGCAGAAACCTTCCTATTCAATCTTTATAACATGGGGGTGGGATATTGCTGCAATTGTTGCTTATTGTTTTGGAGATCTGGCTCATTCCTTAAGATCAAATTATCAGAGAGGAGATAACAAAGTGCTTGGGGAAAATGGCCTCTGACTGAATCCCTCTAAAAGTGAGCTTCGCATGATTGATAGAAGTGTTGCCTTGCATTCCTTTATGTCCTTACCATGATTCGTTGTCATTTGATAGTTTTATATAGACTCGTTCTATCATTTCTAGGCCTGTGCTGAGATATACACATGTGCAAGCAAAAATCAAACATTACAAAAACTAGTGTCTTCCTGGGATGAAAGTCCCAGGGACATCAGTGGGCAAGAGCCGTATGAGATGGGGACTGTTGTAAGAAGGAGAATTGGGTGAGACTGAACAAGTAAGCTGGCAGGATCCAACCTAGTGTTCAAATATTTATGTGGATGGAGGAGATGATGTAACATTGTGACTGATGATTTATATTAAGATAGTCCTGATTTCTGGTAAGTTACTTAACTTAATTGATAATTATGATGAATTAATAGTCCACAATATAAGAATGAGTGCCAAAACATATATTTTATTCCTGTGCTTGAGGGAAGTGGTGGAGATGTGTTAATCTTTCTGAGAGGAATGCAAGTGCCTGGAAGGATGTGGGAAGGATATGACAGAGGCTGGATGCTGAGCATAATCAGTCACTGTGAAGGAAATCAGTCTGTCAGGCTTTTGACATATTTGAGAGGTCTAATGAACAGATAGATGGAAGGAAGGGACAGATAGACTATGATCAGGACTTGAAATCTTGGATTTATTCCTACGGGTCAATTTTGAAGAGCATGTGAAGTCATGAAAAAAAAATCTCTTGAACAGTACATCAAAGAATGGATGGCTAATCTTATTTACTGTGTAGTCAGTGAATTGTGGCTGGGTGATCTCTAGGATTCTTTTCTGCTCAGCCAGTCTGCATTTTTCCCAACACAGTCAATGATAGCAATTTAAGCATAGGGCATTCTCACTTGAAAAGCGTGGAATAAGCTTTCACTCAGGGTAGGAGAGATACCAATGGGGTAACCAGAGTTCCATTTGAAAACAACATACCACACAGCTGCCCAAATGTTAGGGTGATATTAAATGATCTGTGTCCACTACTACAAAGTTAAAATGGGAAGGTGCTGACCTTTCATTCCATTTTTACCCCAAAAAAATGAGCAGATTCCTGGTTTCAGACTATGTACTTCTTTCCTGACCTTTTGGTCATACATGAGCATTGCTAATTTGATGTTTCAGATGAACTGAAATCTAAGATGATGGCAGAGGACGTGACCAAGCAATAGCTAGATATGCTGTAATGATGTTGACATTCTGTCTTTGCCCATTCCAGAAATGATGGTCATTCAAATAATTGGGGTTCAATGTCTCCAAGGAATATATCATTCTGTGTGGCAGACTTTGATTCTGCAGACCTCTCTATAAAGGAGCAGGAATGAAGACTTATGGAGTGAGAGGTGGGGTTAAGCAAAGTCTGGTTTCACACATTAGGGAATCAGATACATAAACACCAAGACATCAGATACTTAAACAATATTGGATAGAGGGCAGGAGGTAGCCTTCCATGGCATCTGGATCTTGATCCAAATCCTCCTCTAGTTTTCAGCAGATATTGGTAGAGTCCTTGGAAGGAAGTAGGAAGCAAACATATCTTTGTTTTCTTAGTCCCTTGGGCTGCTTTGAGATTCATTATTTGGCCAAAGGAGAATGAGAATGAAGATGATGACAAAAAAGATTAAAATAATGGATTGCATGGAGCCAGACTAATACTTTTTCTTCAGCAGTGGCCATTCTAGTGGCCTTGGAAAACTCGCAACAAACAGAGGAAGATGGATATAGTTATTCCTGAGTGCTTGTTTTGAACATCTAGTAGATCGTGGTATAATATATTCAGATATGGTGAATGGGGATAATACTGTTTTCTGTAGCTTTATTTCTTTGTGTGACTAAAGGGATTGCAATGAATGATTAAAATCCATGGTGACTAAAGGGAATCTGCACATTCAGAGGTAGTAAACTTCTGAACACCAGTGCCAGGAGACAACATCAGTGAGAGCCCTTGGCCTCTCTGTCCTGTGGTTGACTCAGCACAGGAAATGGTTGATTACTATATGGCCTTTCTACACGGGCCTCATACAGCGTCCCAGGGATGGCAAAAATGCCGTCCCTGGGAGACCGTTCGCACTGGACGTGTTGCTGTTACGCAGCAGCGCCGTCCTGGCTTTCCCTGGGTGGCATGAAGCTGCCCCTGGAAACCTCGCTAAACAAGCGAGGTTATTGAGAAACAGCATCTTTCCAGCAGCGTGGTGCGAACCGCACCACTGGGAAGTCGCTGCTTTCCCTGTTGGCTCCACTCACCTTCTTTTGCAGCGTCCCTCTGGAGGGCTGCAGAGACCCGCCCACGCTGCCCTGCAACCTCCAGAGGTTGCTGCAATAGAAGGTGAGTGGAGGGAGACCACCACAAGGCAGCTCCGTGCGGAGCTGCCTCTCCAACTGCAGGGGACGTCAGGGCTGTGTGCACGCTAGTGTGTGAACAGTCCCTGAGCCTCCACCGGCATAAATTATGCCGGTGGAGGTGTGTTTCCGCTCGTGTGTGGAAAGGACCTTTGAAACAGTAAGCTGGACTAGATGGACCATCACTGTGATCCAAAATGGCTATTTTTATGTTCTTATGTCCTTGCTTCCATCAAGAAGTCAGGCTACCACTGTGACACCATATTGTATATCAAAGATCCATTTGTAATACATTTCTTATAGCAATCCTGTAGAGCTAGTCAATCACCAAGCGGAACGACTTTAGTGATGTATGGTATATCTCCACATAGAACATTGACTAAGGACCACTTGAAATGCAAAGAACTTAAAAGTTGACATAAAGGGTTCTGCAAAATGTGATCCAATTAGCAAATGTGACTTTTTAAAGAAATTCTGCTCATTGATTTCAATTTATTATCTGTATTGGGTTTACTGGATCTTGGATCTGGAACTCGGATCTTTATCTCTATGAAGCTTGGGTCAAGTTCTTCAAAATCCAGGACAATCACTGACATGTCTATAGATTCTGACACTCCTGGAGCCCACCTGAATCTACAAAAATAAGGGATATCCAAGCAAATTATGAAGCTACATTTGACGATGGTTCATTAGAAGTTAGAGCAGACTAAAGGTATCATTGCAAGATCCATTTCGGTTCTGCAACAGTGAAAATAATGCACTGGCTACATATTGATTGACTGGGAATGAACTAAATTGATTGCCACTGTACCTTGCCAGTAATTCCTTGCAAAAGTCTATTAGTGCTACCTTGAGGGTTTCAACTTGCTGGATTCGAGGCCAGCACTCAACCTGACTTGGATCAGCCTTTTGCTGTGCTGGTAGCTCTGTCACTTTGATTTCATCTGACATCTTAAAATGGTTTCCATAATACTAGAAGCCGTGTAAACATTTTGCAGTTAATGTATGTACGATCAGTGTACTGCATGCATGGGATTTTTCTTCAGAGGATTTTTTAAAAATGTTTTATTTGGGGGATATATTCAGCTGTGATATCCAGCAGTGAGCACTACCCATTACTCTCCTGATATACGCAGTCATCATTTACTCTGCATAGACCACTACATGTATTTTCAGCATGCACAAAAGATGTGTTTCCGCCCGTGTGTGGAAAGGGCCTTTGAAACAGTAAGCTGTTTCAGTAGTTGGGAGCTGGCAGCTAGGGAGCTGAGAGGGGAAAGGAGGATGTCTGAATGAGGGGAACTGCAGAAGAGCAACAAAGCAGACTGAAAACAGGCAGTGTATATATGAACAAAATGAATAAACGTGTATGGAACAGTGTTTGACACCCAATCCCAATAACTCTGTGTGAGTGAGGGCTTGTTATTAATGGGGGCTGGGCTGTTCTGTCTGCAGATATCTCTGTGAGAAAGAGGATCTGTGGTGTGAAATGGTCATGGCACTCTATATTTTAAAAGAGACAAAAATGGTGATGAATATGACATTCTAACCTACTCATAACTCTGAACCAGAGAGAGAGAGAGAGAGAGAGAGAGAGAGAGAGAGAGAGAGAGAGAGAGGTTGAAAAGAGTTGTAGGGTTTATGTCTGAATGGAGAAGGGGTGTCACAGTAATATTATTTTTAAACCATTCTGTTTTTTTACCATTCATTATCCACAGAAGGAATGTCTCAGTCGAATGTAGCTTGTTCTGTGCAGTTTCTCCTTTTATGGTGTAATATTGAACAAGGAACTTTCCTATAGCTTCCAAAAACAGAGCCATGTTGGCATTACTTCTTTTGCTCCAAAAGTCAAAGCTGCAATAATTAGGTTCAAAAGACTTATTCACTAAGTTCATGCTGATGTACTACTGGGGCTATTCCTTTCCCACGTCTCATGTTTTTATAATACTATTGTACTGATTACTTTGATTTTACTTTTTGCTTTATCTTGTTTACAGGGTTCCCCCCTTCTTTTTAAACAAATACACTTGTCTTAGAAATATAACATTCTGTTTCATGTTGCACATTTTAACATAAAAATCTTGACACTTATTTTCATCCTGTACAATAAAGGTGTAACTGCTGTCTAAGAGTTCCAATTCCTGCTCAAGCTTTAGATGTTATGTGTTGACTTTTGCTGGAATAATTGGAAAGAAGACTGGCAACACATTATACTTGTTATCGAGAAGATTTAGTTTATGAAGTGAAAGGATGTGGGAAGTTCTTTTTTTCAGAGGAATATCTTTTTAGACTTATTAAATGACATAAAAAGAAGTATCCTAAAGACAACCAAGAAAGCCACAGTCCAAAATAAAAAGGCAAGGGAAAAATGTGCACAAGGCCTCCCAATTTCCTCTGCACCAAATATCATCATACTTAAATATTTACCGCTTGCTCCCTATTTACTGTCAAAATAGAAATTGTCAATTAATATCACTGAAACAATCCACACTTTTTTCTCTTATATTCTTTTCTTTGATCTTCTACTCAAAGCCAAAAATCATCAATTCATTTATTCCTGTTTTACCCAAAACGTCCATCAAGGGTTTCCAATTATCTGTGAATTTAGAGAAGTTATTTTGTCTAGTCAAAAGGTAAGTTTGCCATTTTTGCCAACCCCAAAAGTTTCACTAGCCTGTCTTCTGATATAGGTATGAATAATGTTTTCTATTTTTGTGCATATAATGTTCTCACTATTGGTACCGAGTTGAAACAGTTAGTAGCGAAGGTGGTTGACCCTCCTACCTAACCAGCAATAGCATTACCCTCAATTGATGTATTCTAAGATAGGAATTTACAAAATAGCAAAATGTGCATCAGTGATTCCGCTGATAGGGATTGGAATTGCCTGCAAATCTGCCTGAAATTGCCTGCAAGAATAGGAATTGCCTGCATATCTACCATGCAGCACCTCTGAGGGAAACACATTAAATCAGACCTTAGTGAAAAGCTTTCAGTAATGTGGAACTGTCAAATTCTTAAAATAATTTGCTAGACAAAAGGAATTATTGTAATTTAAGCCAAGGGAAATTAGACAACAGAAAGAGATGGAAGAAGTCCATCACAGTCTACATGAGGCACAAAATCAGTTCTTGCCTCGGGCTCCATTTTCTGTAGATATGCCACTGCTGGTAATAGCCACTAGGCAGCAGTATAATTAGAGTCTCCTGCAACTGCAGCTTCTCCTCCTCCTCCTTTTTGTTCAAGATCAATACCAAATCATTGGCAAATGTTCCCAAGATTCTATCTTAATTTTTATACCAGGATGTTGGAAGTTCTAAATCTGTTGGAAATATAATGGTAGATGCTCTAAAACCAGCAAATTATTTTTATCCTGTCTCAAATATATTTTTAGTGAAAATATATGTAAACAAAGGGGTAACCTAAGAGAGGGAAAACTGCAGAAGAGATAATTGTTTTATTTCTTACATTTTAATGCTTTCCTTGAGAGATCCTACAGCAATGTAAAAATGGGATTACTCACTTTAATCTTTATGACAAACCTGTAAAGTTAGTTAGGTTGAAAGGAAGTGGCTGGCCCATGATACTCAGAGAACTTTAGGGCACAACAAGAATCCAGGTTCTGATTCTTGAATTCAGCCCAAGTCCGGCAGTATCTGCCATAAACCTACCTTGGGTCTATGTGTGTTTACAAGTGTGTAGCATGTTATGTAGCATGTTATTCTATAGTTGCCACTATCCAAAGTCACATTTATTTGATTTATTTATATTATGCCTTTCACTCCACAATGGCTTACATCATTCTTCTCTCCTTTGTTTTATCCTCACGACAACCCTGAGGGGTAGGTTAGGCTGAGAGTGTGTGACTAGCCCAAGGTCACCCAGCATTACTTTAATGGGGATTTAAACCAGGATTTCCCAGATCCTAGTCCAACTCTTTAATCATTACATGTCATTACCAATGACTTGGGGAACACTAGTACAGACTGCCTCGAGGAAGTGCAATGGCAAAGTCTCCCAATTACTGTGCATGCATGTGTAGCATAAACAAATGGCTAAGACACTCAAAGAAGAGTTTGAACCAGAGGCTGCTCTGTTAAATAGGAAAATAAAATATTCCTACAGATTAAGCTACAGCTTAATAATTATCATGCCTACTAGAAGCAGACGCAAAATGGTGAGTGCAATGATCACAAACAGCAAGTTCTGCTAATAGACTTTAGATGCACTAAAATGCTCTGTTATCACATTAGCAAGCTTAATAGTGCACAGAAGGAAGGTTTTGACAGAAGCGGCGCTTAAAATACCTTTTAAAATGCAACCAGAGAATCACACTCCCTTGAACTGCGGAATGATGTGACTGTCATTTCTGCCACAGCATGTAAGACCACATTTTTTTTTATTTTGGTGAGACAGGGTATAAGGAAAAAAACAGGAAAACAGAACAATAAGTTAAATTTAACATTACAGAAAATTGACCTCCAGCATGCCACCCTAGATGCCATGGAGCAAATGCCAATCCTGACCCCCATCTGTTCCATGCAGGAGGATCAAATTCCTGGCACGTAAACAGCAGCTAGTGAATGTTTCCCACCTTTTAACCCTTCTGTAATGGTCTGGTTCTCCAGTTGACAAACAAAGGCTCAGGAAAGTTTTAAGAGCTTCTTTGGAACTGTGTCAGCCTGTGGCTCAGATAGCCGAAACTGAAGTTTGGCTCTCTGGCCTCTGGTATATATGTGTAAGTTACAACATAGCTCAACCCACAGTCCCCCCCACCCTCACATTCCCATAATATTAGCATAATAAAGACTGGTGTGAACAGAGCATTGTTTCGGGACAGGCTATTCCCTCCTTTTGAGGAAGACAAGACAGAACAGTTAAGCTCTATTGACTAGTTACATTGCAAGCAAGGGAGATCTCCTTAGCCTTGAGAAATGATAATGGCTTGGCCAGCTGTGGTCGTGATGCAGACGTGTGAGATGTCAAGCCGAGAATGGCATGGCCTGACATCTTCCTACCTTACCTAGTGGGAAACCTCTTACCTAACTCAAATTTAGGGAACTCACTTCCACATGAGAAGGTGATCCCTTATCTCCAAGTCAACCCAGGGTACACATTCCACATGTAACAATACCCAGATCATGTTCTGCAACAGCTGTGTGTCTTTCCTTTCCTGTCAGGTACAGCAAATGCTTATTTCTTTGCTGAAACTCATCTCTGCTCTCTGACTTCCTTGTGCATTTCATGACTATTTTCCTTTGGAAAGCAAGTGGCAGCCAGGATCCCAATGATTCCCTGACGAGCTTCAAACACCTTGCATCTCTGGTTCATGATAGTACCTACTGTTATAGAATCATAGAGTTGGAAGAGACCACAAGGGTCATCAAGTCCAACCCCCTGCCAAGCAGGAACACACAAAGCATTCCTGACATATGATCATTCAGCCTCTGTTTAAAAATCTCCAAAGAAGAAGACTCCACCACTCTCCGAAGCAGTGAATTCCACTGTCAAACAGCTCTGACAGTGAGAAAGTTATTCTTAATGTTTAGGTGAAATCTTTTCCTGCCCCTTGAATCCATTACTCCATGTCCTAGTGTCTCTAAGGCAGCAGAAAACAAGCTTGCTCCCTCTTCGACATAACATCCCTTTTAATATTTAAACATAGCTATCATGTCCCCCCTTAACCTTTGCTTCTCCAAACTGAACATCCCCAGCTTCTCTAAGTCTCTCTTCATAGGGCATGGATTCCAGACCTTTTACCATTTTGGTTGCCCTCCTCTAGACACGTTCCAACTTGTCAATCTCCTTCTTAAATTGCAGTGCCCAGAACTGAACACAGTACTCTAGGTGAGGTCTGACCAATGCAGAGTAGAGTGGTACAATTACTTCGCTCGATCTAGACACTATACTCTTATTGATGCATCCCAGAATTGCATTGGCTTTCTTTAATGCCATATCACACTGCTGACTTATGTTCAGTTTGTTGTCTACTAAGACTCCCAGATCCCTTTGTCAAGCTAGGTGTTACCCACCCTACATCTGTGCATTTCATTTTTTTTCCTAAGTGTAGAATCTTACATTTATCTCTGTTGAAATTAATTTTGTTTGTTTTGGCCCAGTTCTCCAATCCATCCAGATCATTTTGAATCCTGCCTCTGTCCTCGGAAGTATTAGCTATCCCTGCTAATTTGGTATCATCTGCAAATTTGATTAACATACACTCCATTTCATTATCCAAGTCATTGATAAAAATATTGAATAGCAGTGGACCCAAGACAGAACCCTGTGGCACTCCACTACTCACTTCTCTCCAGGATGAAAATGAGCCATTGATGAGCACTCTTTGTGTTCGACCAGTCAACCAATTACAAATCCATCTAATAGTTGCATTGTTTAGTCCACATCTTTCCAGCTTACTTGCAAGAATATCATGGGGCACCTTGTCAAAGGCCTTACTAAAATCAAGGTATGCCACAGCATTCTCTTCATCTGCTGAGTTTTTCACTCTATTAAAAAAAGAGATAATGTTAGTCTGGCATGATTTGTTTTTGAAAAACCCATGTTTCAGTGATCACAATATTCCTTTCCAAGTGCTTACAGACTGTCTCTTTAATGATCTGCTCTAGAATCTTTCCTGGTATTGATGTCAGACTGACTGGGCAGTAGTTGTTTGGGTCCTCTTCCCCCCCCCCTTTTGAAAATGGGGACAGCATTAGCTCTCCTCCAGTCCACTGAGACTGCTCCTGTTCGCCAGGAATTCTCAAAGATTATAGCAAGCAGTTCTGTTAAAAACCAGTATTTGTATTAATATACATTGCTAAACTCAATTATTTCATTTCATTCAAAGATAGTCTAATTCTGGTATTCTTGGGTCTTTTGCAACAGTTGTTTAGTTGGCCAATCTTATGTCATTGGAATCAATACACATTCAGAGTAGCAGTAGCATTTATTGTTGACTTTTACTCTTTGTAATACACTTTGTGTGTCATGGACTGCCCCCTGGTGAGCAAGGACTCTTCGGGGAAGGGCAGGGCCAGAAAAGCACAGGCCAGCCAGAAAACCAATGGGGTTGATCCTAGAGCAGCCAAAGCCCCTGCAGGATGAACAGCAGGCAAACCAGGACTCAGAGCCCAACTGCCTGCAGAGGCAGGTCCTTCAACCAGGTCCTTAGGCAAGTAGTTCACATGAGCCCATTCACCTATGGAGAGGGTGTTGTAAAGAACTTCTGCAAGCTAAAAGGCAACACACATGGTTGCTGGCTCACAGAAGGCATCTCCTTCAGCAGGAGGCATCAGATTCCTCACAGGAAGAATGTTAGATGCCTGGGAGGACATATAACAGGGACATTTAGCAAAGTGTTGATACAGCCAAGTGACTTGATTGCTGCATCCCATCCTATCAATGTAATGAACTATGTGGACTTTGACTCTATGACTGGACCCCTTTGGACTCTGAACTCATGTGATGGACTTTTGGCTTGGTGTACTGATAATCCCAGTGTTGACTCTGGAACTCTGGACTTGGCTTTATTTGGACTGTGGACTTTTGCCATTGGTTCTCGACTCCCTGCTTCTGCCCAGGCACAGCTCCGTTCTGTAACCTGAAACCACTGGCCATGCTTGAAGATATTGTGTCTTCTGTGAAAAAGGTGGGAAATAAATAAATACATTCAACAAAAACATTTATTTTTGGATGTCATGTTTGTTGTTGTCGTCGTTATTCTCAAGTAAGAAATTAACTTTTATTTATGAGTACAAATGAAACAGAAGTGAAGTTATTCCATTTGCACTTACTATATGATGCTGAGATCTGGGGAGGAAACCAAAAGATGTTGGATCAATTGTGCATTATTCAGAATACCTTTATATGGGAAATCGTAAGACTTCCTCAGGGTACCTCACCAACACACTTAAAAATCGAGGCAGGGCTGCCTTCAGTTTCCATGAAGGCTCATCGAAAGCTTGTGTGATTTTTCCTCAGATTGGTTTGTGCTCTTAATACGCTGCTGACATCACATGGATGCCACTTTTATCTGAAGGAAAACTATTGATTTAAGGTCTTGTCTCCTCTTCTACAACATTATGATCTACCTCCCCTTGAGACTACTAAAATCTGGGATTATAATAAAATTTGTGAATGGGTAAATCATAAGGAAACATACCCAGACATTCGGTTTGCACAAAATTCCAAATTTTTGAGATGGTATTATTGCTTCAAGCCAGTTGAAAAATTCTCACAATATTTATCTGAGCTTTAGGCTGCTTCACTAAGAAGAGCGTTGATGAGCACCCGATTTCAGACAGTACCCTCAGGTTACATTCAAGGCAGATATAATAAAATCTCTTTATCTATGCCCCTCTTTTTCTAACCAGGTAGAAGACCTTCCCCATTATTTTTTTTCCCTATGGTCCATTCTATGTCAGTATTTGATCTAGACTGAGCCAGCCTTTGGAGTCAAATGAGGATAACATCTGTTTTCTTTTGGCAGATGTAAAGTCAAAGATTGCATATGGGATAGCCTCTTTTACATATTTATCAATTAAATTAAGGAAAAGGCTTGGAGTTGCCAACCCTCAGAAATGGATCAAATAGTCCTGTTATTTGGAATTGACTATTGTGTTTTATCTTACTGTATATTTCTATGGTACTGCAATTCTTTTATTGATCTGGTTTTATGTTATGTTGTTAAGGCCTGTGACTGTAACACTTAATAAATATTTATTCTTTTACTCATTGGCACTTACATAAAACTCTTTATGGCAACATACCTGTTTTGTTTGAAACCTTTTTAAAGAAAACCACATAAAAGGTCCTTATCTTCACTGAGCATAGACATATTTCATAAGTAACCAAATTGGCTGCAGTGTGTCTAAACACAAAAATTGGAACCTGATTGTGCAAATATTTACTTCCATTAGTGGAATAATGTGTGCAAAAGAAATGTGTAATTATTGTCCTAAGAAAACCTATGCCAACTCAAGCAGTCTGTCATTGGAATTAAGCAAACAAGATGCTAGTTGTTGAACTTGAAATGCCGGGAGGGGTGTGGGGAGGGGTTACTAAAGTATCTGCTTAATTTTACCAAAAATGACTCAGAGTTAAACAAGTGTCTAAAATGACTACCAGCACCTTGACTAAAATCTCTAAAACCTTGTAAAATGATCTCAGTGATGGGGTCCTGGAACGTAGATGTAGGGGTGAGCCCGGGAGCCCAGCAGAACCGTAGATAGAGCGCTTGGAATGCTGGTGCCGGCTGCGGCCTTCTGGGCGCACACGCTCCCCCACCCCACAGTCCCCCATGAGTCACAGGTCATGAGATGCCTGACTCATGGTCACCAGATGTCCCAGACAAAGGGACAAAGGGGCTCTTGCCCCCAGGTGTGGATTAGACCCAGACGCGGATGCTTCCTCCCGCACGTAGCAGCCCGATGAGATCATGCATCACATGATGACCTCCCGCTCTCCCGCTCTCCTGCCTCCCGGTCCGCCCACATTGCCCCCCCTCTTGTAAACCCTAATAAAAGGAGGCTGAGCCTAGCACACGGCAGAGTTGCCAGGATCACGGAATCCCGCGCTTCCTGCCGCTGGCGCTCTCCACCAGATGGAATCTCTGTGTCTCGTCTCTTCCTTGGGGCCTCGTGGGCAAGACTACAGTATATTTTACAATGTGCCAGCAAAAAGGCATCTTCTAACAAGAATCAAGGCCAGAAATGTCAGGTTCTTCAAGGAATACAAAACACAGGGCAGCTTTCCTATCTTTCCTTTCAAGCCTCAGTATGTGCAGTGTCAAAAATGAACTCCTGTTCAAACCAGAAAGAAAGCTGAACAGAAAAAAAAGCTTATCAGTTTTTAAGATTGTATAACAAAAAGTCTTAGCAATTACCTACAAAAAAATACTAAAAACATACACTGCTTCTTTCTGAAGTACGAACTTTCACAAAGGTTACGTGAAAGTAGTTAGTTACATGAAACTAACTGTGCAGTCCAAAGGGCGGGGGTGAAGTAGCACTGGAAGTGGCAAAATGACATGGACATCGGCACAGAAGTACTTACCACAGTGGCCAGATGCAACCCGGAAGTTCAACTTTGTGGCTGTGGGCCTCTGCCCCAACTGCCTCTGCTGGCGTGGAGAGGGTGTGCTGGGGCATTCCTGGAGGCAGAGCCAACTTTAGTCTCCTAAAGGACTTTTAGCCTGGGAACTCTCCCTACACTGCCAGCTAACTTATGACACCCAAAAGTATGGTGTAAGTAATTGTTTCCTATGAGATTTTTCAGGTGGCTGGATTTTTTTACTCCCCCCTTCCCATGCCACCTGAACCACCATTGTTTTCTCTCCATTACCTGGTGTGGAGTTTGTTTCTTCGTATTGTGTCATGAGAGAAACACACCTTTCTGTGACATGACTCTGAAGATGCCAGCCATAGATGTGGGCAAAACTTCAGGGGGAAAAATTGCCAGACCATGGCCACAAAGTCTGGAAAACCCACAACACCCAGCTGTATACTCTGGCTTTTAGTGGTTTCCCCCAGATTCCAAGCAGAGAAAGCTCTTTCCCAATACCTCCAGTATGAAAAGCATGTGTTCTTCCAATGGATCACAACCTTTCTGATAGTGCTACAGTGCAATCATAGAGGAAGCTTGTTTCCCGCTAGGATAGATTCAGGTGAGTAGCCATGTTGGTCTGAAGCAGCAGAAAAAAGTCTGTGTCCAGTGGCACCTTTAAGACCAAATTTTATTCTTGGCATAAGCTTTCGTGAGAGTGCCCATTTCTTCTGAATGCATACTTTGCGCACGCACACATAAGCTTTATGCCAAGAATAAAATTTTGTTGGTCTTAAAGATGCCACTAGACACAAACTTTTTTCTCATTTCCCACTGTTAGAGATCTGTGCCCCCTACAGGCAGCTTTGGGGCAGTACAGAACAAAATTAATTCAGCTGCATTCTGCTCACAACTATTTTGGACGTATCGTCAAGTCATTTGGAGATTTGAAATAGTTCTGTGTTTGTTTTTTTCTCTCCCACTTTGGCAAACACTCCGAGTCCTACTGTGCAAATCCAACACTGACTGCCAAGATGGACCGCAAACAGTAATTTCTCAGCTCCGAGCTAAGTGCATCAAACTAGTGAAATCCTGTTCTAATCTCCTCAAAGCTCTTAGAATCGGTGGCAGAAAATCACAATGGGGAGGAGCTCAGTCTTTCTGCTCAGTTTTTAATGTGAGAGGAAACTGTCAGGGGAAAAAAGCAACGGGAAGAAGTCAGTAAATTGGTCCAGGATTGGAGGGGTCACTGTAGAACGCCAACAGCAACACACACACAGCCCTACACAGCTCAGGATGAGCCACAGGTTTCTTCATCAAATATAAATAGTTGCTACGGTGGAGCCTTGCTTTTGAGAGCATTTTTAGATTGACATTAATTCATCCATTGTCATCACAAATGAGGCAAGCCACAGAACAGAGCTTGGGCGGGGGGGAGTCCCTCTCTCTTGCTTTCCCATCAGTATGGTGTTGACTGGAATGCAGCTCATCCAGCGTTCATGAAAACCTCACCTCTGTTTCATAAGCTGTAGATTGACCGGTGTAATCCATATGATTAAGAAGCATGTTGCTTTGCCAATGAATCTCCCTCTGTGAGCAAAGTATTTTGAGAATGTGCAGGTTCATTGTTGCATTTCCATCTGCAAATGCTTTCCCATGAAAAGATGAGGTAGTTGGTGATATGAAAGGCCTCTGCCTGAGAGGCACAGCCAGTCAGAATAGACAACATTAATGTTGATGGACTGAGTCTGTACCAGGCAGTTTCATGTGTTCATTTGAGATTCATGGCATATTGCAAGAGCCAGTGTACAGCAGTGGTTAATGCTGGATTAGGATCTAAAAGACCCAAGGATCTAGAAGACTCCCTTCTCTGCCATGGAGCTCAATGGGCGATGACTCTCTCTCTCTCTCTCTCTCTCTCTCTCTCTCTCTCTCTCCCTCCCTCCCTCCCTCTCTCTCTCTCCCTCCCTCTCTCTCTCTCCCTCCCTCCCTCCCTCCCTCCCTCCCTCTCTCCCTCCCTCCACCCCTCCCTTTCTTTCTCAGCCTAACCTTTCTCAGTAGATTGTTGTTGCGAAGATAACATGTAAAAAGAGAGACTGATGTTACAAGCTGGGAAAAAAGCAGGGCATCAATAAAAATAGACTGGAACAATCTGTTGTGGACAATGGACTGGATCTCTCAAATAAGGGTGTACATGTGGATATATCTAGTCTGAACATATATTCCAAAAATACCTTATTGACATTTTCTGAATATATTTGTGTATCTGGGTGGCATTTAGCATTTTCCAGGGAATGGGTCCTGAAAAATCCTGGAAATATTCAAGATTTCTAGCCATAGGCTCCCAAAACTGTTTTCCCCCTTTCAATTTTATTGTGTGTCTTTTGTTACCAGGGCTGTGTATCAGTGGACCAGACTGATATGGCTTGGAGTCTGATCTCTGAAACTGGTTTTGCAAAATGAAGGTTTTTTTTGCTCAAGTTACTTTGCATAAAGTTGGTCGTTTGGGTTGGATTCTCCAGTTTGACATTGGCTTGGATTATTGAGTTCTATGTTGATTGGTATTCTATGTATTGACATTTGTTGGACTTGTAACAATGTTCCTGTTGGGGGTTCTTTGATTTGACATTTGTTGTGTTAGCTTGACACACTGTCCCTTACTGCTGGAATTCTCCAGTTCTGCATTGATTCATTGGGCTTGTTGGTTCTGTCTGCTTTGGGAGGCTTTCAGGAAGAGGTTGATTTGCTTGAATGTTTGGTTACTGTTTGCCCTGGGTAAAGCTTGGAATTCCCCAATGGGAAACAAAGGATGATGGCTGGCAGCACCATGCTCAAAAGCCCACAGCATTAGACTTGTTCATCCAGTTCACTTGACATTTGGGGATTGTTTACTGTACAGGCACTGACAGCTCTGCTAAAACGTTGGTGCCACTTAAAAAGAATGCCTCCAGCCCCGCCTCCCCAATATTCCCCACAAGGAATAATGGAGCCTAATTGTACTGGAATCTGGGGGAGGACCCTGTGTTGGAATGCTAAACTGGTATTTAGAACCTATCCTGACCGAGATGGCTCAGGCTTGCCCAATCTCATCTGAACTTGGAAGCTAATCAGGATTGCCCCTGATAAATATTTGGATGGGAGACCACCATGGTCACTATCCAACAAAAGGCAATGTCAAATCACCTCTGTAAGTCAATTGCCCTGAAAACCCTATGGGGTTGCCACAAGTCAGCTGTGACTTGATGGCATTCCACAAACATGTACACACTAATTTGCAACTTCGATAATCAAAAATACTCATTTTTTAAAACTCCCTAATATAAGGATCTGAAAATTACTGATTTTTTTTCTTTTAGGCACACATCCCATTGTTGACATATTTTTTTTTGTTTTTACACTGACATTTTAAAACAACATTTGAACCATTTCAGAGTTTAGCATTAGCCAAAATAATACTTGGAGGACAATATGTTACCGGTTACTAATACCCTTTTCATAATAGAGGATGATGAATCAAATTGGCATGACCTTTTGAGGAAGTCTGAGGCAACTCTTAGGTACCACTGAAAGAGAAGAAATTGTAAAAATTGTAAATGGTAAAACTGTAAGGGGGAAAAATGGGAAATCATAGAAAGTAAAGTGCTAATCTCCAGAGTAATTCTAGCCCATTTCTTCAAAATGTGCAAACACTCCAAGAAAAGACTAGAGACCACATTTGTCTCTCATACCAATTATTTCTTCCTGCCAGTTATTCAAAAGGTCACCTCTCTGTTGGGCACTGATCACAATGAAGCTGAAGTTCTGTGGCACCAACAGGGAAGATCTTGTAGGATCTTTCAGGAAAAAAATGAAGCCCATCAGATGAACTGTGAGACTAATTAAGAGGGTACTTCTTGTTAGAGATGGATTCCCTGGACACAGCTACCCCCTTTTTCTTCTCCAAATTCAGATGTTAAATAGGGTGATTCAGAAATCCTCTCACAGCACTCTGCAAAAAGGCCAAGGAATGACATACCAGATAATGTAATCCCTCTTAGACATAAGAATATGGACCATTCTCAAAAAGAAAACTCAAACCTTAAATGAGTGTTAAAAAAAAACCTATCCACAAATGAAGGTGTAAGATCTAGAAGTTTGATTGAATGAAGAGAAATATGTAATGCAGTAACCAGCCAAACAACTGCCTTTTCTTTTCTTAGGCCGTTTCCGCACTGCCCAAAAACGACGGCCTGGGGGCGGTAAAACCGCCACCCCCAGGCCGCCGTTCGCACAGGCGCCGCTGCTGCAACGCAGCAGCGGCGACCTGACTGCGCTTCCTTCCCCCCAGGGCGGCGTCAGGCCGCCCTAAACAACAACCCTTTAAAGGGTTGTTGTTGAAGCGTCTTCCGGCTTGTGATGCGAACAGCGCCGCCCGAGCGCTTGTCTCCCGCCCCTCACGATGTCTCCATCATTAAGCCTGCGCACTCCAGGCAGTCGGAAGCCCGCCCACGGGCGGGGCCTCCAGGGCCAGCAGGCTTAATGCACGGTGACATCGTGAGTGGGTGGAAGTGATGGAAGAGGCGGCTCCGTGTGGAGCCGCCTCTCCTGCGGGGGCCTCTGCTTGGCCTGCTCGCATGCTTGCGTGCGAACAGGCTTGCTCCCCCACGCCGGCAGAACTCTTGGCGGCGTGGGGGCGCATGGCGGCCGTGCGGAAACGGCCTTAGTGTAAATTACCTTCTAACAAGAAGGATGCTAGAAAATCAATGCTTTGACCAACTGGAGATTTCAATAGATGAAAAATGGCTTCCATCATGGGAGAGTGAATTTCCAGTCTCCCATGTTTTGTTGTGGATTATTACCTAGACTCAGTCAATTAGGCAATGCTAGTTCACACTCCTGTAACTTTACAGCTAGATTACTGCAACACAGTCTATGTAAAGTTACCCTTGAACACAACCCAGATACTACAATCATCCAGAAGGTGGCAGCCCAATGTTGCCAGGGGCCAGCCTCTGGAAACATCTTGCCCATTTTGAAACAGTTACATTTATTGCTAGTCTGTTTCCATGCTGTTTCCTTGTTATGACCTTTCACAACCTGGGACTCACATAGTTGAAAGACTGTCTCTTTCTTTCTGTATGTCTCTGTATGCCAACTATGGAATGGAATGGAAATTTCATTTATATAATACCACCCTCCCCCGAAAGGCTCAGGGCAGTGTACAATAACATTATAGCAACATCAATCAGCATAATAGCAACAATAATCATAATATCAACAACAACATCAATAAGCATAATATCTCAAATATCAAAATATCAGCAATCATGACCTAAGCAACATAATAAAATTTCATAACATAGCAGCGTAATAACATCATAACATAACAGCATAATAACATCATAACTGATTATAACATCATAAACATAATAATATAACATCAAACAAAATAACAATAAATTTATCATCATGACTAACAACATGAGTAAACTCAGATGGTGACTTTTTATTCTACAATCAATTTGCAAAGCACAACCTAGGACTAAACAGCTATACAATTCATTACAGTGTCAGCATAGTAAATTAAAGCCAATAACTAATCTAAACAGCATCACATCACTCCTATATCTAACACTATCTACAAAATTGCTAACAATATAACAATTTCACTACCTAAACTACTAAATTACCTAAAACAGCCAATACTATAATCATAACAGGAGGGGAAAACCTCCCATTATACCAACCCTAGAAGCTAACCAGAGAACAGTGTCCATGGCGCTACTGCCATCACCATGCTTCTGCTCGGAGACACCCAGCCTTGGCCGCCAAGTGAAAGTCTACCAAGTGGAAGTCTCAGCTGCCAAGTGGGAGTGAGAATTTCCTGCACATTTTATGGGGGCTTCTTCCACAGGCCTCCACTACCGTCACTATACCTCTGTTTGGTATGCACAGCCTTGACTGCCGAGTAAGAGTCTCTTATGTGTTGTATGGGGATCTTTGCCACAGGCCCCCACCATTGTTGCTGTGCTTCAGCTGTGCATGCCCAGCCTCAACTGCTGATTGGGAGTAAAAGTCCCTTACACTTTGCATGGGGGCCCTGCCACAGACCCCCACCACTGCCTGGGAACCTCCAGCATCATTGCAAAAGCACCCCACCTCGACATCCTAATTGCCAGCAGGCTGCCGACACTTTCCATAAACCAACAGCACTGCTCGGGCCCACCCCAACAGTTGTTGTCTAGGGATCTCAGTCAGGTATTGCTAGGGGGCCTCTGCCACCTGCATCCGATACGCCCAGGAATCTCAAAAGCACTTCTCGGCTCAGAAGGAAGTTGTTTATTGAGACACTGCTTGCTGGAACAAAGGCACACGCCGACTGCAGATGAACTCAGATACAGAGTAAACTGATCCATTTTTAACTCAGTCCAATTTAAAAAAGGTACTAGTAACACAGTACTAGGAAAAAAAACACTCCTAACCCCTCCTAGGTCCTAAAAAATGCTAAGCACTGGAACTGTAAACTACTGGTCTGCTCTGGGCACCCTTTTTTGTTTTGTATTGCAGGGGTATCAGACAGCTATCTGTGGCTATCCCGGTGTCAAAGAAGGCCGGAGCAACTGCGTGCTGCCTAATATATAGGGAGCGTGCTCCACCCTCTTGAGTTTTTGCGCATCGCACAATCAGGCTGGGTGTGGCTCGGCCGTCCAACAGGCCCAGGGCATGCATGCTCACTGCTCCGGAGCTCACCATGTGTCCTCCCCCCTGTTGCAATTACAGCCTAGTTAAATCTAGTGCGGTTATTTTTGTCTCCATGAATAAGCCACTTTCTGTCTCCATAAATAAGCAGCTCTCAATTTCATAAGTAGACTGTGAATCACAGGTTCAACAAAAATGGATTGTGCGTGTGTGTGTGTCGGGGGTATATTTCAATAAATTCTAAAATGTAAAATAAGATTCTGCACATACATATACATGTATGTATAAGATTCTGCACATATATTTACGTAATACATGCAGAATCTGTTAAATCTGCTTTTTGTAAAGCTCATGGATATTGATGATAACTCAGATGATGCCGAGCTAGTTCCCCCCATATAGTGATTTTTAAGATTTTAAAGGGTGCGACAGGGAAGCTCTGGTGCCTTGAATGAGGGGAAGATGGGTAATCCTGAAGCTTGTCAGATCAGCCTCTGGGACCATTCAATCCTGATCACTTAAAGGTTTGAAAAAAATATTCTTTTTCTTGCAATCAGTTATTTTTTATTTATCTAAGCTTTTATTGACCTTTTCAATTGAAGAAGAGAATGGAGGGAATCCTTTCATAAGCTTCAGTTTTCAAAGAAAATTAATTAATTAATATCCGCTGAGTGTTGATGACATAGGGAGGGAAAAAAACAAAAAGACCTTCACTGAAAATACATTTAATGCATTTGCAGAATTCTATTTTATATTCTAAGCTGTAGATCAGTCTCAGGGAAATAACATTTGATCCATAATATATCCAAGCTTTACAAAGCATACACATTCATATTCTTTTAAGTCAGTATTACTTTTTGGGGGAAAACAACCTTTTTTTTCTGGAAGTAAATGTTAAGGGTACTTGTTGTCATCTGTGGATAAATGTACTTTACCTTGAAAGTTTTGATTGTAAAAAGCCTTAGTTGCCCTACCCTTCATACCCTGCTTTATTAAAATATGGATTTAATATGATCTTCCTGCAACATGTACTGATAAATGCCAGCAACCGTGTGTGTAGCAGAATGTCCAGATATTAATACAGGCCAAGTGTGCAAAAAGGTCTGTTAGCAAAATTAAATCATTGAATGAGTTATTCCAGTTGGCAGAGAACTGGAAGCCTCATGGACTCCCCACACCAATGGGGAAGCCTCATCTTGATTACCACACCCTGCCAAGGTTACTGTATCACAAAGGAACTGGGATACACCTTGTCACAAAATTTCTATCTAAACGCCTTTAGCAGCCATCAACATTAACAACATTAACAATCGTTTCTTCCCTGATCCACTCAAAGCCTCAGCCAAATTTAAATAACATATCTGGACAAAGACTCTTAAAACAGAACTCTGCCCAAGCCATTCAAGGCAATCACTTATCCAATCACAAGACAATTGACTCTACTGTCCCAACATTTAGAAAACAATAGATGAGCTATTAATTAGCTCAACCCAGCAAACCCAGCATGGAAATCCAGGAAGTTTCAGGAAGAGAGCCCCAGATCATGCTAAGGGGTATAAAAATAAAGTGCACCCCAAGCTCAGGGCTGCTCTTTACTAACTCTAGCAATAGCTGGCTAGCTAGCTAGCTCCTAGTGAGCTTGGTGGCGCGTTCCAGCTCTTTACTGGCCTGAACCTCTCTTGTGAGCATTTCCCCACTTACTCATAGCCCCCTATGCCGCGCACTACTCTGAGAGCGCGTCATTTCTGGTGTGTGCTCGGGCATCATCAAAAGGAATGACGAACGCTGAGGGGGCACGACAGCGGCAGCGTCAGGGCGGCTGCGTTGTCGCCGTCCCTGTAGTGGGGAGTGCTGGGGGACCCCATGCTACTTGGCTACAGTAGCGCAGGGCAGAAGGTAAGTGGGAAAATGCCCTGTGTCTGGTTGGCTTTGAGTCATGATATCGTCCTTCACTTGGATTCAAATGCTGGCCATGTGAATCCTTGCCTTCTTCAAGAACTTCTCAGCTGAACCTAGGTAACATATAAGTCCCCGCTACCCCCTCTTAACCTTTCATCCATCCTTTCCCACCCTTTTTATATCTCTTAGGAACTGTGTGTAAGCTTCTCTACATCTCACTGTGTGACTGTTTTTGCCAGAAACTTATAAAAATATTGAAATGCAATTTGGTCTTCTTTGTATTCTATGTGGAACGTTTCAAGCCATTTTCTGGTATAGTTGTTCTAAAGATCCCACTGCTAGCCTACCTCTCGCTGCCAAGCCGAGTTATTCCCCATCACAATTTTTAAAATGTTTTAACTGTTAAGCTAGCGTAACACCTTCACCAGTGGTACACAAGTGCTGTAAGCTGTTCTCCTGATAAGCAGATGCTGGGTAGCTGAATTTGCTGGCATGAGGCTGATCTTAGAACTGCAATGCAGAGGTGTGTAGCTAAGAGGCCAGGTCCTCTCAGTTGGTAATTCCTACAAAGGCCAGGTGTTGGCAGTGGCTGTTGCAAAAGAGGAAAAACCCCTCAAAGGATCAGAACATTTGAGAGAGTGGCATATTGTCATGTGGAGACAGCCCCATCCGAACTGCCAAGTGCCCCAACACAGTGTCATGGCTGTGCCACTCTGCCACTCCTGGAGAGGTTTCCCAGTGGTGTGGGGAGGTTTACAAAGAGAAAAGGCCTCCCCGTCACTGAGAAGCCTCTATAGGGTTCTATAGACTTATGCTGCTTTTTCAATGTCTTAAGTCCTTAGCCCTACAGGGAAAGGGTGGGAAATAAATTTAACAAAATAAATATAAATAAGTCTAAACTAACTGATGCTGGCATAAGGTGATGAATGGCCAAGAGGGAGTTGACTAATGTTGGCTCCTCCCTAGCCATGCCCCAGGAATGCTGCTGCAGCATCCTGTGCTGCATTCCACTGCCAGGGAGGACAGCAGCCGCCACACACCAGCAGTTTTCCCCTTCACTGGGGTAAGTGCCCCAGAGTAGAGCAATAACCACTGGAGCAGCCACATATCACTTCCACAGTGGATTTGGACCCCCTTTTTAAATGAGACCATTGGACAGCTGCTGGTGCTCAGATGCCTTGGAGGACAAGATAGAATAGGACCTATGGATCAATGGAGCTGTTCTATCACAATATCATTGCCCTCCTTGTTATCTTGAGCACCTGGAGAGGTCATCTGTTGAGTCAGATTACTGATATATCAACCTTGTCTATTCTTGCAGCATCTCCCCAGGGACTCAGGAAGAGATCTTACACATGACTTACTAGCTGGTCCTTTAAGTGGCGATGCCCCAAAGATTTAACTTTGGACCTTCTGCATGCAAAGCTGATGACCTATCACTGGATAGGCACTGTTAAAATTGGATTGCTGTTCTAGATGGACGTTGATCTCATTCAAAAAGTCTTCTTTTTCCTTAAATGTTTGTGATAAAAGCCATTTCCCCACAATGAGATCTGATATTCACAGCAATGGGAGCCTAACAAAACAAAGTTCTCTGAATGAGTAAAATACATAATTCAACCCATTTGCAGATATAGTACATGTCTTCGAGGTTGCCCCATCTGCCAACCACACAACAAAAGTTCTGTGGTCATTAATATCTACTTTTGATTTCTACCTCAAAACTCCATATCTTATACTCATGTACTGTTCCATATGATAACTGCAGCGAGAATCATTCCAGCTCAACTGTAGAAAACAGAACGATTACCAACAATAGAAGATTGGAGGAATAAAGTACAGTGGTACCTCGGAAATTGACGCCTTCAGTGATCGCCGATTTCGGAGATCGCTGATCGCCAGGCGCTGATTTCCACATTCAGAAGTTGTTGGAAGCCTCAGCTTCCATCAGCTCCTGAGGCTACGCAAATGCCATTGCTCATACCTCAGAGTACGCCGTTTTTTGTGTTCACTGGCCGTCGTCAGACAGATTACCGGCAAACACCGAGGTTCCACTGTACAACTATGGATGGAATGGCACATCAAATAAGGGAATTACCTTATGAAACATATAAGAAATATTGGGAACTATGGACAAACTATATTAATAAAAATAATGATGTTTTGATTTCACCAGCTGAATACTAAATGGAAACCTAACTTTAAAAGGTATACTAGAGATGTACAACTCTATTAGTTAAGAAAAGCAGTTAAGATAAGTTGGTTACATTAAGTTAGGAAAAGTTAAGATAAGTTAGTTAAGATAAATTAAGATATGTACTACATGAGTTTGACACATTTTTGATTTCTATAATTTGATAGATAATCTAAGAAAGATATGCAATATTTATCAAGATGGATGTGGACAATTATATAATGATGGAGCTGAATGTAACCAATTTTTTTTCTTTTCTTTTATATTTTCACCTTTTTAAAATGATTACATAAACTTAAAAAAATAAAGACAAAAAACCCCTCCATATCTGTTCTGTTCTAGTACAATCTTTGCTGAGTACCACTTATGATAGCAGTTAATCAAACAGTATTCTTGCCCAGTGATTGACTGTATAGTACACACCTGAAGCACAGGTGAATTTTCAGTCCACCTATTTATGCTATGCTTGCATTGCAAAAAAATTGTTAGTAATTCATGCTCAGTTACTCAAAATAAGTTCCTAATTAAATCCACAACATTTTGGTGTGCAGTTTTACAGTGTGTACCATTTCCTTTACTAAGGATCTGTAATGTTTTGTACTGGGTGAACAAAATCAGGTAGTCCTGAACAAGATACCCCCAATGACTCAACACAGAATTCTAGATTGATTTAACTCTGCTTTTGGTTAGGTGATTGTTGATTGCAATCAAAATGTACCCTGCATGGCCTGACAGAGTGTTTGTGATTTTTTTTTACACTTGATTGCCATGTCTCAGCTAAATAACTCATAGATTGAGCATTCATGGCTTGTGTTGGGAGTCTAGCTGAAATATTAGATTCATTTTCAGACTAGCTATCGGTAACTGAAAATACAAAATAGAAAAGATGCTATTCTATGTCTAAGAAGCATTCCATGAGAATCTGCATGCCTCTTCTCATCAGATAGTTTGTCTGGCAAGTACTGTCTCTTCCTTTCAGGGAATTCCTTTCAGGCCATTGCTTTCACATCCTGCATGTGAGCACTCAAAAGCACCTGGTGGGCCACTGCTAGTAGCAGAGTGCTGGACTAGATGAACTCTGGTCTGATCCAGCAGGCTCGTTCTTATGTTCTTATGTTCTTAACCTGAGAATGGCAAATAGTAACAACTTCACACCCTCACAAGAGTTTAGAACAATTGACCATAGGTGCCAAGTGGTAAGTACCAAGAGGGTCAATCCAACATCAGTAGCCCCAAATCTACTGCTTTCCTTTAGTCTGGACACCCTGTCATTGAGAGAGGTTTCTATCAGGTTGTTTCTCTAACCTATTGTGTTGAAAGTTGCTGGGTAAGAGCAGCTGGCTGTTTTGCTGTTAGCGTTCGAAACACTCAAGTCAGTAAAAAACTGCTAGGAGGAAGATATTTTAATTCAGCTTGTTCACTACTGGTAATTTAGTCATCCTAGGATATTCTATTATTAACAGGTTCTGGGGAATCCCATTAGAAAGGAAGAGGTACAAGAAAGAGAATGAAACACAATTATTTCAATTAAGTACTTGGAAATATTTATCATGCAGACTTTGTGCAATGGCCTCATAACAAGTGACTTTAATAGAATATGCTGTAGGGCCCAACTACTCAAATGTATTAGCGATGTTTGGTCTTGTACATCCCATGCCCACCCCCAGGATAATGTTCCTTTGTATTGTTTTCCAATTATCATCTGCCTGTTCACTTTCACATTTCTGTATTACTAACATAATGCTGACCTTAAACTAACCAGTTTTTCCCCTCCAGAGCAGAATATTGCTTCATTCTTTCATCCACTCCTTAGGAAATAGAAAACAATGACTCCAAGAGGTTCCCCAGAAAGTAATCTGGATCCACTGTGAATTCACTTATTTTAGGAAATTGACAACATGCACTTTAGAATGTTGGAAGCACTTAACTTACATTATCTCAGTAATTCTTACAATAAGCCTGTAAAGAGTGTCAATATTGTATTGTCGAAGGCTTTCATGGCCGGATTCAACTGGTTCTGGTGGGTTTTCTGAGCTGTGTGGCCGTGGTCTGGTGGATCTCATTCCTAACCTTTCGCCTGCATCTGTGACTGGCATCTTCAGAAGTGTATCACAGAGGGAAGTCTGTTACACAATGTGTCCAGAGAGAAGAAAATGTTTGGGATATATATTGTCCAAGTCCCAGGGTGGGGAACCAATCAGTAAATGTTTGGGTGGAACTTGTAATGCAAAGATGTGGTCGATAGTATTGTATTGCGGGTGGGGCTTATCAGTCCAGGGAGTGATTCACATTTTCATGCCCTGTAGCAGCAGTAGTATTGGTGAATGCAAATCCTGTGTTTGGGTGGAATCCATTGTTCATGAACTTAGCATGGCCTTGGGGTTTGCTTTTGGTGTTTTTAAGTACTGGTAGCCAAGCTTTGCTAATTTTCTCTTCTTTCCTGTTGAAATTGTCTTAATGTTTCTGAATTGACTATAACGCTTGACTATAACGGGCAGAAACATTTTGTTTTCATTTAGGGTCTCTCAGAAAAGGGATTTTGCCTTTTGGAATTGACAGAACAATCATGGTGCTCCTGGCTGCTGAAAAAGATAACTATGGCATAAACAGTGCAATTTAACAACAACAAAAGCACAGAACAAGGAAACAAGAAAATATATATACAAAGTGCTGCTCACTAGTTAGGCCCCTTCTGCACATGCAGAATAATGCACTTTGAATCCACTTTCATGATTATTTGCAAATGGATTTTGATATTCCATACAATAAAATCATCTGCAAAGTGCATTGAAAGTGGATTGAAAGTGCCTTGTTCCGCATGTGGAAAAGTTACTGTGCAACATATACAGCAGAGCTGAAGATGAGTGAATCAAACACAGTCCATTTTTTCAAGCGTTGCCTTGTTGCAGTCTGTCTGGTAGAGCTGCTAAGGCACGCCTTCAAGTGTGAAAGAAACTCCATCTTTGGGTATTCTCACCAAAGGGGATTCTTGTGGTAAATCTCCTAATGATAAAGAAATGAAACAGTACACAAAATTAAACTTCCAAAACCATCCAGAATGATCCAAAACATGTTCCACAATAAATGTTTTCCATTGATACCTTCCTCAGTGGAAAACTGGACAGGCATTCTTATTGCACTTGTCCTGAATTAATCACAGGATACAGTACCAGTAAAATTCTGTCACAAATGATCCAGAACAGGTTAAGTCTTACTCATTAGGGGCTGTGTGCTATAGAATGTATTCATCTCTGGGCTTGTATCCCAACATTATTGGACAGTATACTTTTGCTAAACTAAAACAATTACTTGAAACTGGAATTTCCTGTGTGGAAAAGTTAACCTAGTTGTAAATGACTGCAATAATTTCAAGTGGGTGCAGACCTGGATTATACAGGAAGTGAATGGTCGCTATAGCACAAGATTCAGTGATGTACGGATAACTGGCCTTAGTAAATTCCAGGTGGAAACAAAATTTGAATTAGGGACTTTCTGTTTCATAGCCCAGTTTCCTAACCACTTGTCTCTGATTTAAGGTAGATTCTTGGTAAAAAAAGACAACAAGTTTATGGCTCATATTTTTATAGGCAAATGGACATTAGAACAAAGTTGACATCATTATTGATTAATTAAAATATTTTTTCTCAGGTTTCAAAGAAAAAAAATACCTTTTTCCCCCAGAAACTGTTAGAGTTATTCCCACATAGTCACACTTGAGAATGATGTATTATCCATTGTGTGATACATTGAAAGATGTATGAAACTGGAGTTCTGAAATGGACAGAATTAACAATGGATTCCCAGTGACTCTGCCCCAACATGTTAGCAGTTCACACTCCATATTTTCATGCATACATGAATTCAATTACTTTAGTAAAGGATGGATTTCAAATTGGTTATGTTTTTTCTGGGTTATTTTAGGTGCATTTGAGGGGGTGGGAATCATTAACAACAAAAACAAGGACGCAGTTGTTAACAGACTGATTGTTGTTAGATCATTAGCCAGGAGCTGATGATTGTAATATACTAATGTACTAACCATTATATTCTTAATGTTGTCCATTTTCTTTTGATATGGAAGGGTAGCAAAATTTCTTAAAGTACCAGACTTTGCCAGGGTTCAAATCCTTACTCTAAGATGAAACTTGATGGATGAACCTTGTTCCTGTCCCCATTCTCTCAACCTTACCAACTTTGCAGGACTGAAGTAAAAAAAAAAAAGAGAGAGAAAGAAGAAACCATATATGCCAGTCTTTGGAGGAAAAGTTGTATAAAAATGGTCTTCATAGTCCATATTGCAGTAGCTTCCTTTGAATGCCATTCTGCAGTTGCCATCCACCCACCCCTGCCATCAGCATGGTGTAGGGCCGTGGTGGCAAACCTTTGGCACTCCAGATGTTTATGGACTACAATTCCCATCAGCCTCTTCCAGTATGGCCAATTGACCATGCTGGCAGGGGCTGATGGGAATTGTAGTCCATAACATCCGGAGTGCCAAAGGTTCACCACCACTGGTGTAGGGCATTCGCTGGCTATAAACATAGACCGAAGCCTCCAGAATCAGAAAGTGATGATGTCATTTCTGGTATGCACATGGAGTAATGGCATCATGTCACCAACAACTACAGGAATGCTCTAGTATTTTGGACAGAATTCCATAGCAGAAGCCATTTTCAAGTTGTATATTTGTAGAAGTGACAGACAATACAGCAAAGCAGTCAGCAGAATTCTGTATGTGAACAGTCTGAACCTGTCCAGTTTTTATGAGGTGAGTGTAGGTTTTGAGTAGTTACCACAAGCCCTTGAATACATCTACTTAACATTTTATCGGAAGAATGAAAATGCTTGACTATAACGGACAGAAACATTTTGTTTTCATTTAGGGCCTCTCAGAAAAGGGCTTTCGCCTTTTGGAATTGGCAGAAAATACATAGTAAATACATGGATTAATCAATCCGGATATAGATAGCTTAACCAGAATGTACAAACAGCACTCTAACCGCATAATCATTAGGCTGGTTTATGACTTAAGAGCAGGCAGTGAAGACTTTAAAGCTGCCTAGCAGAAAATTGTTATTCAAGATCACCATGTCCAAAAAGATTTCATATTTAAGAGGCTGTGGAAAGCAGAAAATCCTTTCATAAATAGGACTGATCAGCCTGGCTTAGATAAAAATAAACACAAAACTCAATGTAGAGCTTACATTTCTGACAGATCCATAACTCCTGCAGGGCACATATCCTGCAGTTACCTGGCCTCTATTTGTCAGTTTTTTTCTGGGAAAAGGGTGTTTGAGGCTGAGGCACAACTATAAAACACCTATTGAGAAAATGGCCTATTCTAGAGAAAACATCTTGCAACTTATGATTTAAGGCTACTGCTTTGAAGTCCAGATACAGGGCAACATCTCCAGAAGAAGTAGGAAGTAAGGGAAGGCAAGGTTTTGGTAAACAGAAATCCTGGATGTTTCAGTCCTTAGGGTTTGAGTGTTAGGAGACCTGACAGATACAGGTTTAAATTCTCACTATGCCAATTTGGTGGGTGATCTTGGGGCAGTTGCTCTCTCAGTCTAGTCTAACTCACAGGAACATGGTATTGCAGTGGGCAAAGAGGATGCTGTGAGCTGCTTTGTGTTCTCAGAGTATAATTAGCTCTACTTAGTAAATAATACCAACAAGAACAATATTATTATTCTATTATGGTTACTTTTGATATCATAAGCAATAAATACCTATTAAAATGATACGATAGTTGAAGATTAGGGATGCCAGCCTCCAGGAGGGACCTGTGACATTGTACACCACTGAGGTTCCTGTCTTCACCAGGTCCCATTACCAAATACCCAGGAATGTCCCAACCTGGGTTTACTAACCCTACCTCCCCAACCCTTGCCAGTGGTCAGGAGAAACCTGGCAACTCGACTGATGATCTAAGCACAAGAGAAGAATTTCTGAGCAACCTTTATTGCTGTGTCAGTTGTATGGCAATTGCATAGCAGCGGAAGAGGAGAAAGCGTGTAGCAGATCCTATCACAGTGTCTATCACATGATTGCTGAAACTGAAATAATTAATTCAGCATGACTCTATTGTTTTAGATGTCTTGCTGAGTAGAAGAGTCACTGGTGGCATCTGTCGAGCACTGACACAAATGGCTTCACTCAGTGTGCTCAATCCCCATCTGGCTTCAAGCAGATGTTTCTCTTTCTACAGGCAACTGTCAAAAGGAGCTGCACGAGCACAGAAGTACATTACTTATCTGGACACATATCTTGGAGCTGAATCGGCTAGAAGCAAAAATGTGTCGCAGCCTGGTCTCTTGGAATGTACCAAGATGATTTTCTTCCCTATGCGGGGGTGAATTTTTTTAAAGGGTGATTCCCTCATAACCAATGGAAACTTCTAGAACTGTACTGCCAAACCCCATGGGTCATATATTTTTATGTTTATGTAATATTCAGATCAAGATGTACAAGCTGAATATGAAGAACATGCTTCCCCCTCCAAGATTTCCAAAACTTTTACCTACTGATAATAATAATCTTCCTTGAATAAATAGCAAATTCCCAAAGTTATCTTTTCCGTCACACTGCTAAGCTCACAGATGTTGTTGCTGAGGGCAATTTTTTCTCCCCATGGTGACTTAAGTATGATAAGGAAGACAGTGATCTTGAAAAATCTACCTTGAGCACAAGAGGATCCTGAGTGTTCAAGTACAGCAGCTCATGACAGGAAGGCTTAGAGCGCTATCTCCAAGGGAAGCGTATAAATATCCAGTTTTTTTAAATTATGAGAATCAGAAACCTTTAACAACATTTTTTTAAAAATGCAGGTCGTTGGTCCTCATTACATATTCTAATGATATTGAAATATAAAATTATACATAATGATAACTACTCCAGATATTGCATTGTTCGAAATGCTAATCCTCATTTTGCAGTTCTTCTACTCCGTTCAAGCTATTCTATTTGAGATCTTTCAGTCAGTCCTGTGGGCAGAACAAGTGCTACTGAGGCTGTATCATCTCATTCTTATCTGCCAAAAGAGTTTGGATAAGTGATCTATCTGAACTTTTCTTTCCTTTGGTAATTAAAGGCCCAATTAGGTGGGAAAGAATTTCTTTATGAAGTGGGCAGTTTAAGATGATATGTAATGTTGTATTTGTTGCCTCGGTGTCACAAGGGCATAGCCTCTCCTGGAATGGAGTATGACAGAATCTGCCTGTCATCACTGATACAGGGAAGGTATTTAGCTTTGCCAGTGAAAATGTTCTTCATTGTAGCAGTATGGTTAAACCATTAATCTTCCTGCTGTATAGATATTCTGTCTTTCTTTGAAGGAAGCCACCATCACATTAAAAATATTCCTTTTCTTCAATTGGATGAGTTAGCTCCAAGATATAATACATCTACAGTCCTTGCCTTACCTACTGCTTGACCCAAGTGGAACATCCCCTTCACTGGTAAGATGTATTATACAGAAGAAGAAGGGACCATAGGTTGGATCTCACCAATTTTTTCCTTGATGAAACTACGTGGAGGATCATTGGACATACATGGAAAAATAGCTTATAGGCTAGGGGGCTACAGTAAAGAGGAGCACCGGGTTAAATCAAACGAAACAGATGGCAAGATGCTCTTTTTCTGAATCTCATAGAACATAATAAACACCCTAAATCCCATTATGTTAAAAGGAAAATTTATCCCTTTATTTTTAAAGATGTGGCTGCAAAAAGCATTGCAAGTCGTGCAATGCTTTCTGTCTTTCACTCTCAAAAGTTCGTTAAGATACAATTACTTAACATTCCTTCAAGTTGCTTCTTTTCTTCTGACAGAGGCAGAAATTCAACAAGTGGGGCTTTCCTCAGTTAAAAGAGACATATACTGAATTTCTCAGAGCCATGTGTCTAATAAAGGCATTTTATGACAGCAAAAAAAAAATTGTGCCAAATAATAATGGCAGTCATATGAAATAATGGAGCCTGATGCAGAAAAAAAAATCAAAGAAACATGTCCTAACTTTTTGCATAAGTGTTTATGGAGATTGTTTTTATTTTTAAAATGTGAAATATGGAGCATATGAAATTCTTCACCATCTTTACCTCTCTAGGGTCTATTAAAGATCCTAATACATTGCATTCAGAGCACAGTAATTGGATGCTCTGTTCTCTGTTGCTGTTGCTTGTGATTACATACAGGGATCATTTAAAAAGGAACATATATCTCTGCTGAAAAGTAGATATATAGTTGCTGCTAAAATCTTAGAGGCAAAATTCTATAAACAAGTTCCCTCAGAGTGATGTGTGGTGACATGGAGTTTGGAATATAATCATAATGGAAAAAGCTGCCTTGGTACAAGAATTTTTGGAAAGGAAAATATGCTCTAATGAAAAATTGGGGGTTGGGGGAAGATGCCTGTTTATTTCTTCTGGGAATAAGACCAACCCATCTGGAAATGCATTGTCTCTTATTTAAATAAAACTAACCTGTGAAGAAATAATTTTGTTTGTTTGCCAGTGGTTCATCTTTATACACAGTCCTGTATTTTCCTGTGTATGTATGTGTACTATATTATACATTTTCCTTTTTTTAAAAAAAAAAATCCAAATATTGCCTTTAGGTATACCTCTCTTTTTCTAGAGGCAATTTAAGTAACCTATGTCTGGCGTATCTCAGTGGTGTATCTGTGCTGATGATTGCATGGTTTGATTCCCATCTAACCCTGTAACCTCAATGAAAGAACAGTGTTTATGGATTTGGATGCCCAGTTCATTTTCTTTTTGGTGATGGGGCTACTGCCTAGTTTTCTTCTTAATTTTTGCAGTGTTGTAATTATGTTGATCAGTGTTGTCATTATGGATCAATAGTCTGATTCATTATATGACAGTTTCATATATGTTCACTGCACCCCTCCACACATTTTAAAAAAATTGAATTATATATGTTAATCTCCTGATTGGGTATGTAATCTCATTTTAAAAAGACCAATTATTTATATAATTTACATTGTTGCGAGTAAGAATTATTGCAATAGAATTTACAAAGTGTTTATATTTAAATTTTCATGTATATCTTGTGCCTGCCTGACCTGGATAGCTTAGGCTAGCCTGATCTGCTCAGATCTTGAAAGCTACACAGGGTTGGCCCTGGTTAGCATTTGAATAGGAGACCACCAGGAAATACCCAGAGTTATTATGAGGAGGCAGTCAATGGTAAACCACCTCTGAAAGTCTCTTGCCTTGTCAACCCTAGAAGGTTGCCATAAATTAGCTATGTGACAGTAAATCTGATTGTCTCGTTGTTGTGCTTACAACAGTCCTGTGCCATAGGTTAATATTATTGTTTGTATATTGTAGATGGTGGGTAGAGTCCAAGATAGAGTGATTTCCCTAAGGCTGTCTGGTGAGCTAATGGTAAAAGCAAGATTTAACCTGAGGTCATCCTGATTCACAGCTCAGGCTCCCAGCTGCTGCAGCAGTTTGCTCTAAAGGAAGCAGCTAAGTACCAAAGGAATTTGTCTTAATCTTTATAGCTGCAAGGGCATAGCAGGATGAAAAGTACATCCCTGGTGATTTCTGCAGTAGTATGACAGGCGAAGCTGACACCTCTAACTAGAAGGACAAGGCTTTGAACTATACAAAGGGTGCTCTGCTGTTTGAAATACATGTCATCCTTGTGGCCAGTCAATGGTTTGGGCATCACAATTTTGTATTTTTTTTTTGTAAAAGACTGTAATAGCTTCAGGGGGGTGCCCTATCTGAACTATAACATCAATGGACACGATTTCAGCTGTACATTGCATCAAAAATTGCAGTTTGCTTTTGCTATATTGACCAAGCTGTAAGGGGGAAACAACAACAAGGGATGGGAAATAAACTAACTCAGTGCCAGAAACATTCAGAGTGAGATGCCGTCCCAGAAAACACAACACAGAGATACAGTGTTATTCCTTGCAGAGGAGTGGTTTGATAAGACAGGGTGTTAGAAGCCAGACTGGCTTGTACCTTTATTTCGCTGTGCCCTTTCTTACCAGATGACAGCCTTTTGTCAGGACTAATTAAAGCTACTGGAAATTGATGTGTACTGTGAAAGGATTAACAGTGGGAATTGTGTCCTTCCCTTTTAACACGCTGGCCTAAACAGCTGACAACTCTGCTAGCAAATGTGTTGTACCTTCCATCCTATGCAGGCTTGGCAAAGCTGTGGGGGTTTGCATTCTTATGCTAGCAGAGTGTCTGTTCCATTTCACCTTCCAATGCCCAGTAGTCTCCATAAAGCCAATCTGCTATCTTTATCAGCTCATTCTGACCTGCCTCTTTATCTCTGGGCTTTCGGGGCCTAAAATATTGCTATGTCAAATTATGAGGACAATGACACCTCTATTAAAAGCCTGATAATGGTTTGATAAATAGCCTAATGAATACTGCCATTTTTCTTCCTGGTGGAACAGGTAACCATCGACTGTATTAGAGAGCAGGATTACTGGTAATTTACAACTCTGGAAAGCTGTAATAATTTACACCGCAATGATCTCATCTTAAAAGTAGGCAGTTCTGTTCTCAAGAGTTTTGTGCATTTGAGTGTGTTATGTTTATCATTGCAATGAGGGGTGGGGGGAGAGAAGCTATGGGCACACAGAAATGTATACCATTCAATGAATACCATGTATCCTGACCCACTACTAGTTACTGGTTCCATAATCGCATCTGTTAATCCAAAATCCCAATGTACTTAATAGCATCTTCATTTACCTGGCTGGGCAATAGCCTGGTTAAAAGGTGAGGCAGAGTAAACAATAAGATATCATCTTAAATATACAGCAAGAGGTTAAAATAAGCTAGCTGTCTAGAGGAAACAGATAATAGACACCTGCCAGAGGTCAAATCAGGTTATACTGTGAGGAAATAGAGAATGGAGGGAGAGCTCATATGCCAGGAGGGATGAGGAAAAGGTCTCTAAATTTGACACGCACCTGATTCAATATAGATAAAATAAAGGTAGGCTTCTCCATTGCTACCATTATCCCATTTTCAGTCACTGTACCAAATCATGGCCACAAATTTCAGTAGAAGCCATCTGCTGAAACAGAAACCCACAGTTTTCAGACTAATTGAAAAGGCATAGTAGAAGCTGTGGCTTGGCTGTCTGAGGTTAGGGAGACAATGTGTCTGTGAAAAGGGGAAATTATTAATGAGTTGAACATCGCAATAGCCAGAGGTACTATTAAGACTTATGAACACAATGTTCCATAACTTTTGGGAAGGACCCATGGCTCTATGGTAGAGCATCTGCTTTGCAATCAAAAGGTTCAGTGCCTGGTGTCTCCAATTGCAAAGAAATCAGGAAGGAAGTGTTGTGAAAGACCTTCCCATGAGACCCTTTAGTGCTGCTGCTAGTGGACGATACTAGCTATTAGAGATGCCTGATTCCTCCTAGGGCAGGGGATTTCCTTCTCCTAGCACCATTCAACTGACTGGTGAACTTACCAGCAACTGAGATTGAGGCCTCTATCCCCAATGACCTCAGGTGACAATCGTCAATTACATCTTGATATAAGCATTCTGGTGCTGTTGATCCTTTTAGATCTAACAGCTGCCTTTGAGACAGCTGGACATTTGGTCTTGATCAACCACCCCACTTCCCTAGCAGTTAGGGGCACCTCCTTTGGATGGTTCCTCTTGTTCCTCCAGGCTCAGAGGTTTGCCCATCAAGGAGGAAGGGTCTTCCCTACAAGATTTGAATTTTGGGCTCACACAGAATTCAATCATCTCTCAAATGGTATTTGGTATATATGTGCACCCTGTTGCTGAGATTGTTAAGAAGTTTGACATTGGATGCTGGTAACACACAGTTTTTCCTCCTGATAAATAAGCAGCTGGCAACAGGGCTCTCAGTACTATCCCAGCGCCTAGGCATGACTGACAATTGTTCAGGGGCGTACTACCCATGGGGACAGGGAGGGTCAAATGACCCTGGGTGCAATGGCAAGGGGGCACAAAATCGCCCCACCCCCTCCTCCCGCAGGCCGATCTGGCTCGGAAGAGCTGGGTCATTGTGGGGGAGGTGCCTAAAGACAGAGCAGTGCCTGTCTGAGCTGCCTCCTTCCCTTCTCAGATTGGCTTCTCAAACTGCTGAAAAAAAGCACATTAGTTAAAGGAAAGATAAACTGCAAGCCCTTAGTTGATTCTTTTCACTGTCAAAGACTTCCATTCTCCAAAGCAGCCCTTTTTCTCCAGAAGTACTGGAAATGAACTGTAATTCCAGGTGAATCCCCTGATCCCACCTGGAGGCTGGCATCAATATCCTGGAATTTCAAGTGGTCCCCAGGTTACAGAGACTGGTTCCCCTGGAGAAAATGGCTGCTTCAAAGCTTCCTCCCTACCCCAAATGCTGCCCACCCTAGATCTCCCCAAATCTCCAGGAATTTCCTAAACCACAGTTGATAAACTTATTGAAATCCCATGTTCATGTTTTGAGGTTCTCAAACATCTGACGTTTATTGTTGTGTTAAGCAAGTTTGGCCTCCCCTGGCCTAGAACTTCATGTTCACTTTAGTCTGGTTTTAGCAGGCTTCCATCCAAGGTTTCATTGTCTGGCAATGCTCAGAACTTTATGGCGACCATGACTTCTTTGGAACTATCCCAGCTTATTTTGGGACCTGCCTATGAGCATGAATGAACACAGGACTTAGAATATTGCTGTTATCCCACAAAGCTCTCCATGCTGCCCTTCAGTGATCTCTTCTTCTGTGTCTTTAGCCATTCTCATTTTAATTATGAACTTAAAATAGCTCAATTAATGTTTCACAACACAGTTCTTTGCTCTACTTTGTTGCCTTGACCAGTTCAGAGTTCAGCCTGCCTTATGGTTTGCCTTTCCCAGCAATGAAAACATTTTAATGAGCATTTTCATCCAAGCATCTTTGTTGTTTGTGCTAATGAATCCAGCCCACCAGTTCAGTGCTGAAGAAACTGCAAAAATTGTCCTCGGGATAAATTCACATCAGGAGACTAATGGAAGCATGAGGCTGGAAAATAAGAACAAGCAGAAAGGATGGCAGTAAGCCCCTAAATAGAATCTTATAAGATTCATAAAGATTGTTCAGCCTGCCTCAGATGAGGGCTCATAAAATAAGCAATTGTAACACAGAGAAGACCAAAAAAATGGCTGTTGAAGAAAAGGAATTTAACAAGAGATAGCTTGAAATGTTGGCTAGCACAAGCCCCCCCCCCCGATAGTTTAATTTCTTTCTATCAATATTATACATGCTTTATATTTATCAAGAACAACAGCTGTGAGGGGTTTGAGTTATAAACAGTTCTGTCAGAAAGCAGGTAATGGTTTGGATGCCAGCTTGGTTGAGTGGGTAGAGTGTCTGAGCTTGAACTCAAGAGCTCTGACTGCAAATCCCCATCTTGTCAGGATGTTTTATGGGTGCCCTTGAGACAATAGTTGGGTTTTTCAGCACAATTCATTTAAAACATTTTGAGATGGGAAATAAAATGTTTCCCCCATGGAGTTCAACATTTTTTTTACCCAAAATATTTTATTTCCATCCTCAAAATGTTTTAAACAAATCCCCTTTTAAAAAGATTCTCTGTCTGAAATTTTTTGAAAACATCTACACTTGTTGTGAGATATATTGACAACATTTCCCATGCTTCTGTGCTCCTCAGAATGTTCTCCTTGGCAACATTTTCTGACCTCACTCAGTTCCCCCTCATCTGCTTATTTGCAGTGTTTCTCTTTTATTTTGCTTTGGAGGGGGGCAATCTTCCAAGAATTGAGTATAAGACTAGTACAGTATTAAGCACAAGACTGTGACACACTCCACATGGGCCAAAAACACTGGTGTGGGCTTGGTAAAAACAGTGGCTGGGGAGAGAATTTCACAGAGCAGCACTGTGCCCCCCCCCCAAATCAGTGGGGAAATGTTTTTTTTAAACTCACTGGCCCATTTCGCACAGGACAAAAACAGTGCAGGCCTTGTAAAAAACACCAGTTGAGGGGAAAACATTGCACCGCTGCTGCCTCCAAAATGAGACAACACTGTGCTTCCCACCCCCAACTGGTGAGGAAACAGTCTTTTTGAAACTCGCTAAATGAGCACGTTTTTTTCTAAAAACACTGTTTTGCACCTGGTGCCAAGTAAATGGCACCGTATGGGAGGCGCCACTTTTAGATGCATCCTTTTTTCTTGTCAATCTACCTTCTCTCCTTGCACAGCTCTGCAGGGGTGAGGGGGCATGCCTCCTGCCCTCTAACCCCCAAGGCATTGCCATGGCCATGGGGTGTGCGTCCCCCATCCCTGCTGAGCTGTGCAGGGAAGAGAAGGTACATTTAAAAACAAAAAAAGTATATGCCTCTGTGTGAACGTGCCTCCGTGAACTTCAGCAGCTCCAGGGATGTCTGTACATTTACCCCAGTGTGCAGCCACTTCCCTGGCCCATGCGGTGTGGGCCTGTGAAGCACTGAAACATCAGTTCAACACAGAACTAAAAAAAACCCAGGAAAAATCATACAATGGCAGCCAGGAATTATTTCAAGGGGATGAGTGGGAACAAAAGGGAGGAAATTGCAAAATGTTTAGGAGGCTTGTGCGTAAAGGGCCCTTCTGTCTCAGTTTCATCCTCCTCATAGGATTGTGAAAATAAAATTAGGCAGTTAGGCCATGTGTGCTGCCCTGAGCAATTTGGAAGAAGGGCAATCAGTAAAATGTAATGGGATAGAGAAATGAGACCTTAGAATGAAAGCTAAACCTACTCTCAATAAACATTTGGATAACCCAGTGTTGATGGTGAGGTTCAAGTTAGCTCCCATTCTCCAGCAGTCTAGGCATGCTAAGAACCTCAACAAGAGAATGATGATTAGATTAATTTACCTTGTCACAGACTTTGCCAGTTACATACAAGGCAAGTTCTTGATTGAATTACCTCAGTGCTCCATGGAAACCTATTCTTGAACTCTGTACTAGATCAAGGCGCTTCATGTTATATCCAACAAGGTATATTGTTTAAGTTTGCAACTGTTCTTGTGCCATACAAGAGCTAAGTCATCTCACATATTTGAGAAGAGGAAGTATTCTCCCAGCACCCTAGTTACTGTAAACCATGGAAACACTTGCTGTTTATCTTCTCTTCATGCCAGTGTGCAGTTGGATGATCTTTGAAATGACCAACCAAGTTTGCATAGGGCTTTTTTTTTTGGTACCTGTGCAGTTAGTTTCATCTATTTGAGAAGCGAGCACAAGTACACATGGCAAGATTAGCTAGGTACATGGGCAGGCACTGTTGGCACACAGAGACAGTTATATAGTACATCTCAACTAAAAAATAACTCAAAATTATTTCTGTCAAGGTCGGTAGAGGCTTTGAGAAAACAGTCTAATCACATGAGAAAACAGTGTAGTAGTATAGCCTCACTGTATCCTAATATGCTTGGGTACAGCTAGGTAGCTTGCTGAATGATCAGTTCTCTGCTGGTAACCATTGATCCGGATGTGAGCTAATATGGTATAAGAATTCTGTTCTAGATTACAGCCTCGCTTCTTTTTCTCACATGAAATGTGGCATCCACTATGTAGTATTTTTAGGTACTAAGCCAAATAAATCTGTTTCAACTAAGGTGGTTTTTTTAATTAATCTTTTTACCTGCCTCTGGTCTGGGGTCTCTTCTAAGGATATTTTTCAGGGTACCCAGCGGTTGCTGTACACAAGTTTGATTGACTTGCTTTGTTTCTACATGGTTTTTTTTTTAAAAAAATAGAATTGTTTTAATTGTAAGATACCTTAAGCAGGACCCAAGAATAACAGCATTTAAATGTCTTAAATAAATTGGGGAGGGCAATGGCAAACCATTCCATAAACATAGTCTGCCTAGTAAATGTCCTGATGTGACATCACTCAGTGGGTCAGTAATGACGAGGTGCTTGCATAGGGGATTACCTACCTTTTAAGTAAATAAATACAGCCTAGGAACAGCCAATGATCCTCCTTTCATTTTTCTAGCCCCACCCTGTTGGTCATACTAGATTACGAGGAATCCTGGTCTCTTGTGACCCTTCACATACATCACCTATGAGTGAATGCCATTTATGTTGCAGGATCGGGGAGGAGGGAGCTGTTATTACCGACATCATCCTAGTCAAAATGTCCCTGGGCTAAATATCTTGCTTATTGATGATTTCCATGCAATTTTCATCCTCAGCAGAACAGATCAGGTTGATTTGATTCAGCTCCTGAACTGCTCCTCAGTTTGTGACCCTTGCAAATGGAGATATGAATCAGTGGTTCTCAGACCATTATCAGCTTCTGCACCAGCAGCTATTTCCATTAGAAAATAACTAGAGTTGAGCAGATTTCTCCATATCCCACTTCGTCTGTTGTTCTGGAATTTTGATTTGCATGGTGTTCTGGTTCTCCAGATAGAAGGAGTAAGCATAGCTGGAGGAATAAGCACAGCTGGAGCAGCAGCAGTTGGAAGAGCTTGGGAAATGGGGTGAGAACATGAGGACATCCGCCCACCACCTTTTTGTGCACTTCGCTGATTTGTTATGTTACGATGGATTTTTTTTATATTGCCACATACAGCAGAAAAGAAGGCTATTTTTAAATACATACAAAGAATTATTCTTTTAAAATTACATAAGTTTAATGTGGGGTCATAGGTTCCAGTCTTCTCTCCTAGAAAAATAGATGTGTGTTCTTTGAACACCCCCCCCCCCCGAAAATAGCAGTATTAGAAGTCATACCTCTCTCCCCCAAAACATCAGCAGCTATATTATCACCAAATCAATACCGGTGACCCTTCTGTCATATTTATTATGCAGATGGATTTCGCCTTTCTCCTCACTGATTTGTAAAGTAGTCCCATTTGATTGTTTCCAAGGCCCTCGAGTCTCTCAAATAACATCGGACACCAGTTTTTCCAGCAAGCTTTTAAAGCTGTTTATATTCACCACAGGTGTTTCTTCCTCCTTTCCTGTCTCTCCACATGCTTCATAAATGCAGGGCTGTCAGAGTTTATTTATTGCTTCAGATTCTTTTCCCTAGGACTTTTCTTGGCGCGAGCTGTGCAGCTTCTTTGTCGTGGGGTGGTGCTTAACTCCTGCAGTGCTATGGAGACTGTGGGAAGAGTTTTCATAACATCTCAGGCACCATGCGTTACTTGAAATCTGTCATATAGAGCTGGTATTCACACACATACTGAAATATATATTGAATAACTCTGAAATGAGACTCCAGAAGAAATTCACTTATATTCTGCCATGTACCAATAACTGTTGTTGCAAAACATATATTAGTTTTTGGTATGCTACATCTGTAGGAGTTATTCCAAAGTTACAAGATCTAGCCAGTTTCCCTAAAACAATGCTAAACATGTCATTTTTGTCCAATATTATACCTTTGTATTGCCTTTACTGGCTTGGATGCAACCAATGTGCAAGTGAAACCATGAACGGACTTTGGGCAGTTCCACATGTGCAAGGTCTTGTGTAACACACTTTCCCCTCTGTACATCATTGTCCCCAGAAATTGATTGCACAAGATCATGCATAAGCACAGTAAGTAAAATTGCAACAAATCTGACTTAGCTCCCATCTGCGCATGCAGAATAATGCACTTTCAATCCATTTTCATAATTGTTTGCAAGGGGATTTTGCTATTTCACACAGTAAAATCAGTGGTTTGAAAGTGCATTTATTGATTGTTGTGACCTGCACTGAGCCCTATGGGGATAGGGTGAAATATAAATTTTGAATGTGCGGTGGAAGCCTTAGAGGGTCTGGCTACCATAGTTTTATTGTTTTTTGTTTTTTTCATTTATGCTTGTGTGAGAATTCTAGTGCAAGCAGGAATATTTCACTGGATCCATCACAATGATTCCAAGCAACTGATTCCAAGGAAAACAATGGGTAACTCCTCCTACCAAAGAAATATTGCTAGCTGTGTCATTTTATTGTGGGTTGCCTTCAAAATCTTAAATCTTTTACACTTAGAAGAAATTGGATTTGAATTTTGCTTTAGAGAAAGTCTCACAACAACTCCAAAGACAATTCAAATCTCTAGAACAAGGGGATAATTTTTCTGCCATGAAAGATGCACACCATTACAGATTGACTTGGAAATAATTTCCTGTATATGCTAATTCCTGTCTTTAGGACAATAATAATTCTTTGGCACTACCCTTCTTTCAAAACGAAGGTAACATACCTTTGGGCACATTATTCATCTTGGCCAATTAGATGGATGAGATGCTTCTCCACTCATCTGCACCTGCCTTTTGGGTAGCCAAAGCTGCCTTGGTCACACACACTTCACCTTGCAATGTAGGATTAGCTATTTATTTCAAGCCAAGCACAGGATTTATTTGTATCTCTCTCCAGTCCTGCCCCCCCCCCACTTTTTTTGCCTACTGTGAGTGGTTGTAAAAGTTGTTCATTTTTAAAAAGCCTGCCATGGTGAGAATGGTTAGGTTCCACTTAAACCAATTGGTAGGATTACAGCCCCCAAGGGGGAGGGGCTGAATCTGCCACTGAGAGTCGTTCAGTGCCACACTGGTGGATTTGCCTCCTCAGGGCACTTGACCCAGCAGAGGGGCGGATTTGCTGGTGGGCAGTGGCTGTGGCCTTCCATGGTGGTGAAACACAGCACTGAGTGCTGAGCAAGTGTCCCTGTGCCCCTGCTGGAGCTCATACTAGTCCGCTTCCACCCGGCCATTATCTTTGTTATGCTGGTGGCTGGGGCTTTGGCTATTAAGTCGATTAAACCCAATTGGGCTTTCCATCAGTGGAGAAGCTTGTGTGTGTGTGTGTGTGTGTGTGTGTGTGTTGACTTCACAGGCCACCAGAAAGACCCCTTAGGAACAATGGGGTGAAGTGGCCATGATGCCTGGCCCTTTGGATGCGGTTGCCCTTTTGGGAATCATATTATTTAGATTAAGCCTCTCTCTCTCTCTCTCTCTCTCTCTCTCTCTCTCTCTCTCTCTCTCTCTCTCTCTCTCTCTCTCTCTCTCTGACTGCAACACAGAAGTGAATTTAATGTACCTCACTAAATGAAAGTTTCACCTTTTTGCAAGATGGAGTTTATTCATTGCATGTGATGCCATGCTTCTGTGATTGTGCAACTCTGCTATGTTAGCTAATATCCCCGAGATGAGTATGTTCACGTTGAGCAATACACTCAAGCAGGCAGTCACTGTGCCACCATTCTGCCTACATTTCAAAGATTTTCCAGGACAAGACAACTTTCAGTATGGTCACTAAGATGACTCCTTTCAAATGCAAGCTGAAGCGGGAGAGGGTTGTATGTCTTTTGTAACATGAACAAGTTCAGTTCAGAATTTCAGCTGCAAGAAAGCTTTTTGGGGTGTTGCCAGATGCTTGCCTGACTTTTGGCATGTCACAAGGATTTATCACAGTTCTGCAGGGCCTACAAGAAGGTGTTGTTCTGCCAGGCCCATGGTTGAGGGCAGCAATGATGTCCACTTTCTTTTTTCCGTTTACATTTTATCTTTCCTGTTGATTCCTTCCTCACCAGGGTTTTGTTTTAAATACAACTTAGGGTGCCATAAGGTTAGGACTGTCTTTTCATTGGAACTGTATTTGTATTGTATTTGTACTGAAATTGATATGGTTTTGTTATGTAAATGGACTGTTTTAAATCACTCTGAGCCTGTTGTGGTGGTGGGGAGAGTATAAATAAATAAATAACTGTTCAAGTTAATTAGATTGTTGAGCACTATCAAGTTGTCATGGCTCACATGATGTTGGACAATGCCAACAAGCTGCAGTCAACTTATGGTGACCCTAGAGAGTTTTCAGGACAAAGATGAACAAAGATGGTTTTCCATTGCCCGCCTTTACATAGCTACTGTAGATTTTCATGGTGGTCACCTATCCAAGTACTAATTAGAGCCGACAGTTCTTTGTGTCTGAGATATGATGAGATTAGGTTAGACTGGGCCATCCATGTCAGGCAAGGATGAAGAGAAGTAATCAAACCAGATAATCTTGGCCGACTGGCCCAAAAGTCTGAGGAGATGTGGCTGACTGGAAAGGGCCTCTGAATTGCATTTAGAACATCCCAGGGTCAATTCCTGGCATCTCCAGATAAACAGGCAGTAGGTGATGTAAAATAACCCTGAGAACACGAGACTCTGGAGAGCTTCTGACATTGATGGTCCAATGATCTGAATCAATATGGTAGCTTCACGTTTGTGGGAATGAACTCTTCTGTAATTAACCTTCCATGCCTAAACCTGAACATTGACTGGCTTAAGGGAAGAGTGTTGAAGGAGAACATCTCTTGGCACTTGGTTGGTAAAAAGAAGGAATAGTGACTTCCTTGTTCTGAATTTGAATAGCAGGGTTGGACAGCAGCAATGAAAACACTTAGTCACTTCTTTGGAAAGTCACACTAAATGAAATGATTAAACATATAAAGATTATATATCAGTTGTTAAAAATAAATACACCTTAATTTAACCCAATGTTGGTGTCAGTCTCTCTCTTTGAAGGATCAATCTTTGACCCAGAACATATCTTGCAGTTCATATCTGTAACCGTGTAGGCACATCTACAATCAAGAGAATTTAATTCTTCTTGCTCCATTCTGTCATTGTGTCTCTGATTCTCTGATCATAGTGTCCTTTCCTTCTGGGCTTTCATCTCTCTCTGCTTAGTACCTCTTGCAGTGTTTTGCTCACCATTTTTTTTACTCTTTTGTTTTTATTTTGATATTTGATAATATGTTTTTATATGCTTTGCTAAATGCACATTGTTGTCTTAACTGTATGATAATTGCATGGGGAAAATAACATTAGGAGTTGATAGAAAAACTGACATTCCAACCCACAGTCATCGGAAATAGGGGGTTGAAAATGTGTAGGTATTGGGGAAAGTGTCTGGTGGGAGGTGGTAGATAACTGGGTCTGCAGATAAAAACACCTAAAATATTATGGCAAGAAGGGTAGAAATGGCAGTCATTTTACAATTGTATCAATCGAGAGACTTGAAGCTCAATATGTCAACAAATGTATATAAAATCACCTAGGTGGTTGAAATGCAGGGAATGAAAAACAGCATAATTGGATGGGTTCCGAGGTGCTGAGCTAGTTAGTGATCAAATCTGTGGGAGAAATTCAATTGCTGAGAATGTTGTAATTATCTGTAATCTACACAACAGATTCAAACTGATTGAATAGTTATTTTGTCTCCCTAGAGCATTGGTTCCCAACCTGGCATACACTTACCTTCAGGGATACCTGCCAGAGAGTTGGAGGGTACATGAAAAAATTACAAAATGTATTTGCTAATATAGAATCATAGAGTTGGAAGAGACGCCAAGGGCCATCATGTCTAACCCCCTGCAATGCAGGAAGACCCAATCAAAGCACTCCTGACAGATGGCCATCCAGCCTCTCTTTAAAAATCTCCAAAGAAGGTTTTTTTATGGGGGTACAATTTTATGGAAATGGGTTGCCAAGAGTAAAAACAAGTTGGGAACCATTGCCCTAGAGTAGGAATTTAAGCTTTCCAGATAAATTAGAACTACACTCTATCAGTTCTACCAGCATGGCTAATTGGCCATGCTGGGATAGAGGGCTGATGGGAATTCTGCAGTTCCTGAACACCTTGAGAGCCACAGGTTCTCCTACCTCTGCCCCTAGAGCAGGGAGTAGGGAGACCTGGCTCTCAGATGTTCAGGAACTACAGTTCCCATGTGGCCCTACCAGCAGCCCAGTGCTTGGCCAGCCGAAACTGATGGGGAATTATGGATTCCTAATTTATCCTGGAAGGCTCCCTGAGTTCCTACCCTAGAGACTTGAATCAGCCTGCCAGTGAGGAAAAGAAATAATTTATAGGGAAGCCTCAGCACCCTCACCAAACATAGTTCTAATGACTGCGCTGGCGCAAAGGGAAATTATGTGTTAGCTTAGAGCTTGGCTTGCGCTGTGGAAAGGGGATGCTGCTCACAGCATGGAACCCGCTTGAAGCTTGTTTAGAAAAGAAATAGACATTCTCTATTTTAAAGGAATTTCATAATGGATAGGGATGACAGAATGAAAGATTCTAACTTGCAATCTAGGCTAGGATGGATAGAGATTGGAGGAAATATGTCTCATGTGTGGTGGTTACAGACTGAAGGAGGAAAATAAAGAGTTGGCCAGAAGGAAGAAACCCCTAAGAGTTTCATTCTAGGTAAACAAAAGGCCCAGGGGCCTTGGTAATTCGGGAACCTGGGCAGAAGTCCAGGAAGTGCCCTCAAAATCACTGCCACCCCCACTAGACCCCCAACCAACTTGCCATGGACAACTGAAGAAAGGCTGTCACCCAGTGGTGGAGCTACAAGGGGGCGGGGCGCACGTTGCACTGGCACACACCTGGGGGCATTAAAATCACCCCCTGACCCCACCCCCTTCCCCCTCATCCAGCCCCACACTCAAGCTGAAAATATAACCCCAAAATTATTTATTGATGTTTTAGTATTTTAAAGTGTATTCAGCATACCAAATATATTCAGGATTTCTTCAGGAAACTGAAAAAAAAAATGGTTTGAAATGTCCAGGAAATATTTGGGATTTATCAAGATCTGGAGCCAGCATTTGCAGGCTCCTGGGAACTATTTCTCTTTCTCTCTCCTTCTCTCCCCCCCCCTTTGTTTTTGCATCTTTGGGGAGGGGAGGTATAAGCTTGCCATGCTGCTTCTGTCAGTTTCAGACATCTTTGTCAGTTTCAAGAGGGTTTTTTCTACCTCTGCTAGACTTATTTTGTGTTCCTTATGGTTTCACTGTTCAGTGCTTCATGGATTTAACATTAGTTCTGTTGCTCTTGCATAGACACAGTGTCTCAGGGTTCCATATATTTCCATTTGTTCTCCTGAGGTTGCAAAACTGCCCCTCCAACTTAAATTTCCACACCAAAGATTTTCTGATGTCAGTCCAGTTTTTTGACATTAGTTCTGCTTTTGATATTAGTCCTATTCAGCTTCTACTGCCAGAGTGCCCCTGGCTTCTGCTGAGCATTCTGTACATTGCCATTTCTTCTGCAGGGCTTGAAAAAGTGCAGCCCCTTCAATTTCTACTGCATAAATTCTATGGCTTGACATTGGTTCTATTGAGCTAACATTGTCACAGCGGCTTAGGTTCTGCTGGGCTCAGAAAAGTGGCCCCCTCAGAGTTTCCACTGGTTTGATTCTGGTTTGATTTTGGGACACTGACTTGTGGTTCTATTGGGGTTCTGCAAAGCTTCTATTGAGCTTGTTGTGTTGGCTGTTCCAAAGAAGGTATGTGATTGTTGCTTGCAGGCATGGCTTTTGCCCTGGAAGCAGTTTGGACATGTTCCCCACCCCCCACCCCCCCACCCCCGCCATAGGATATAATGGAGGATGGCTGGGGATACCCTGTTCAGGGGTCTTTATGGTCCTCTCTACTTGAAATTTGGGGATGATTTAAAAAACAGGCAGAAACAAGTTCACAGTAATGTTGGTATCTGTACCCTGATTCTTAGGTGAGATCCTCATCTAAGGAATCTCACCTTGGTACAGCCTATCTCTATCTACAAACATCTGCTTCCGAGCTATGTAAGAAACAAGAAAGTCAGAAAACAAGATTTTTTTAAGCTTTTCCAACAATCAAAATGGAATCTTTTTGGACATAGCAATATACAAGCAATATTCCCTTGTTAGAGAAATTAGGTAGTATTGTAAGGTTTATTCTTGTAGCAGTTATAGTTAGCCTGAAGAAGTCTTTTAGTTTACTGTTATGTATTAATATGGTGTTTTGTTTCTGATGTATTGTTAAATGCATTGTTGGAAATGTATTGATATTTATCTATTGTAATGTATGAATATTGTCCAGATATTGATATTTTTGATATATTAATGCTCTGTTAATGTATTGTCGATTTATTGTTACTGTTATTTAATGTAGCATAGATTCAGTATGGATATGTATTAATATGTTTGACATAGTGCTGCTGTTATAGTTGAGAAAATTGTTAGGCTTGATATGTTCAGTCACCATCTACAATATGATCTTCGTTCTTAGCTTTATTGTATATTATCAGTATTTACTTTGTTGTAATGCTTACTGTTTTATGATGTTGTAAGCCGCCCTGAGCCCTGCGGGGATAGGGCAGGGTATAAATCGAATTACAAATACAAAAAAAAAAGTTTACTCTCTTCACAAATGTCTCTTTTGCTTCCATTAATGATACTTACATGAATATTGATAAAACACTACAAAAAAAGTGGGATGGGCAAGATGGCATCAGTGAAACAGTGTGCTGTAAGCTGACTCCAATTTATAAACTCAAAAAGCTTGCCTTTGATTTCCTAACTGCTTATGTATCTGGCATAGCATTGCTAATATTCAGAATGTGGGAGTAGTGAGAAGGAAAAGAGTGTTGTTATTTATCTCTAAGTGAGTTCCGGGACCCTAATTAATGCTCCAGCAACTCCCAGAGCCTGCAAGACCTTGAGATAATCTATAAGTTGGTTTATTGGCTTACTCCCTCACTATCTGAAGCTTCTGAAGAGAGTAAATCCGTAGTACTGAAGCAGCTCTTATCTGTGAACTTAATTTTTAAGTGTGCAATTTAAAGGGAAATAGGTCAAAGAAAGAAACATCACTTATCAAATTCCCAGAACTTAGCATCTCAAAAATCCTGTAAACAAACAAAGATGGACTAGTTCTGTTTGGATAACTCTTCTGTAGAGGGCTTATTGGACAGCTTAAAGCTCTCAAACAGATATGCAGTGCTGGGTCAGGATGTTAACAGCAGATTCACCAGTTCACCCATAAAGGCAACACCTATCTCCCAATCCCTGGCAACTGAAAATCTATCAGATTGGACAGTTAGAGATTTGTCAGCAGACAGGCCAAGTATTGAACAATACTCTCCAAGAATAAACAATAGGAACAAACTGGGAGCATATATGAATGCATCAGAGCTGTTTGAGCTCCTTTCTAATGAAGCTATCCTAATATCTAAAACCTTCAATTTACTGTTAACAAACATTTCTAACTTTGACCATACAATGAATGCCCTCAGCAACTGGCTGCAAGTTCAAAATACATCTACGCAAAGGGGGGAGACAACAAACAAATCCAACTGTAATAATTGTGACAGAGGGGAGTTTGCATACTCCTCTCTCTTGTACTTCCCTTCTTAAAATTCAGTGGCTCTTTGCAGAGATGTCAGGTGGCTGCTTATATTGGGGAAACCAGACTAAGTTATAACAGATAGTCTAACTTTCAGAATATCTGGAACTGTTATTAGCAGGCAGTTGAACTGTAACCCACTGAAAACTCAGTTTGAATGTTATGACCAACTGCCACCTATTGAGGGCTGTAAAAGATTAGTTGTTCAAATCTCCATGGTCTCTTCTTCATTTCTTAAAACATTGTGAACAATATCTCTCGAATTATGACATTGTGGTAACAAGAGTCTTTAAAAATACTAACTCAACTAGTTAAATTGATTTAAATGATTTTTTTAAAAAATAAACAATATGAAAACTCCTGGTTTTAGCAAAAGGAGAGCTGTACTCAACTCTGGGGATGTGCATCCATTTGAAGTCCTATTCAGAGATAGGCTTAAGGAAATTACCAGGAAATGGAAAAAAAATGGAAATATCCATAAAGGAAACAATGGATTCCATTCATCATACATCCCATTACAAATCCAGAAGGTGTTTGAAGGAGGATACAGGCTGCTCACACTTGACTTGCAAGGTGAACCCTTCATGTTTAAGGAGTGATGCACCTGGCTCAAACAGATCTCCTGTAGTTTTAAATTCTACTCATTCACCTAGTGTAGTTGATCAATTAAGCAAGATTGATAAGGAACATGACTATACTCATGAAATGGAAAATGAATTGATCCTTCATTTTGACTCTCTCAGAGAAATTAGTTTGGTGGATCCAAAATGTGAGGGAGACAGACAGAAGCCATTAGAATCAGTGGATATTGATATTGATCCAAGATCCTTCAAAGTATTGCTAACTGGACCTTGTTTAATAGGATCAGGGAAGTCTGGGTGAAAGAGCTGGAGGAATTGAACAATACTCCAAATGCTACAGCAAAAACCCACTCTGAACCACAGACATTGCCTTGTCTGAGACTACCTGATTCTCTACCCTTATCCCCTCCAATCACTCTCATGGAAAAGGAGATGCTGGATGACTTCAAGAACATCTTGCTGGATGAGTAATGGAGTGTAATAGACTGGAATAAAAAAAAGCTAACCTCTTGCAACCCTAATTTTACTCCTACTATAAATAACACTCCGGGGGCCAAAAATGGCTATATTCAATATGTGGCATCTGATACTGAAACTTTGAATGCAACAGCATGACACAATGGGAACCCCCCTGCAAAGCTCCTATCTTGGAACATTGCAGGATGGGGGAATAAAATTACTAATACTTGTTTTGGCAGTTTCTTTTTTAAAAAATCACAGTAATACTTTTGCAAGAAACCTGGGCCAATTCAGATGTTATCTTGGATATTTTTTTGTGCATATTGTCTTCCAGCTGTTAAATCTAAAAACTTGGGTCGCTCCTCTGGTGGCTTAGCTACCCTGTTGTCTACCAAAGTAGTATCAGAAGCCCTTCAGAGTTGCCCCCCCCCCAAATAGCTCAGGCAACTTTGCTGAGCATAGGGGCATTGAGGCTGATAGTAGTCAACATTTATATGCCCTCAGGGCTGGACTATCCATCCCTATCAAAGGTCTGGAGCGATTTATCTATATATAGAGAGGAGCTAGAGTGCAAATATCCAGCCATAGAAATCATTCTGGCAGGAGAGTTTAATGCTAGGAGATTTTAATGCTCTAACTTAAGTGCCTTTTTATGTAATGAAGGCCTGGAAGATGAGGTCATCCAACTTTTATTATCTTCATCACAACGTGTATCTAAAGATTCAGTTTTAAATTATGCTGGCATTTTGTTAATCAAGTTTGCAGTCCAGTTTTGGTTAAATGGATTGCAACTTTTTAAAAATGCTAAAGATTGCCCATTTGTATCTGCGTGTGGTAGAAGTGTAATTGATTATGTTTTGATTTTCCCGTATTTGTGGAACCTTTTAGAAACTTTTATTATTGATGATTATTACCTGAGACCACCTTCCTCTTGTGTTTAGTTTGAAATTTAATGAATTACATTGGACTGACACAGAGACAATCTTTAAACAAGACTTTTTACCTAAGATAAGATGGTTTTCTTGTCTTGAGATGACCACTATTGCTATGTTGGAATCAGCATCAGTAGTTGAATATAAAAATTTGATAATCAATGCAAAGGCACCAGAGGAGGGAATTCCCTTCTTCAAAAGTTTATTAACTCTAATTGTAGATACTCTTAATAACAATCCTGATGCTGGGAATAACAAAAGTCCAAAGATCAGTGGATGACTTGATAGGGAGTGCATCAAAACCAACAACCAAATCCTGACTCTTTATAGAATTCTTGTCATTTATGAGACAATTTTACTTTTTCTTGATTTGAAAAAAAAATATTTCTGCCTGCTTAAGGACAGAAACATCAGAAGTATATAGAGACTGAATGAGAGCTCCTCTATCAAGCAACAATTTCTAACAATGCCAAACAATTCTGGTCTGTAGTAAATAGAACATATCGCTCCTGTAATCCCACCATGTCAGTTATTCCAGCAAATAATGGGTATTTATATTTTAAAAAAATATTTCATGAGAGCATAGCTGACAGGAATTTATGCAAATGATCAACTTGGCCATCAGTCACATACCAAGAAGTAGTCAATCTGATTGGGAGCCTAAAACCCAGAAAGGCTCCAGGCCCAGATATTATCATCGCAGAAATTCTCAATGTAAATTCAGATTGGTGGGCCCAACTCCTAGCCATTCTGTTCTCTCAAATAAATAATACAGGCATTGTACCAGAAATGTGGCAGAAAGCCATTGTGGTCCCTATATATAAAAAGGGGATCCACAATGACCCTGCTAACTTTTGCTCCATTAGCTTGCTCTCAATGATTGGCAAACAATATGCTAAATGTTTATATGCCAAACATGAAAAGTGGGTCTGTCAAGCTAAGATCTTAGGCCCTTAGGTGGGTTTCTGCAAACGTAAATCTACTTTGGATCACAGCCTAGTTTTGTTTCTTTTAGTGAATAGATATGCAAATCATGACTCAAACCAACAGTTTTCTGTTTTTATCGCTCTGAAATGGGCCTTTGACTCAGTCCCAAGAGATTTATTATGGGAAAAGTTCACTTCTTGGAATATTGACCCTAGATTGTTATTTTTAATTTGACAATTATATTCTAACACAACATGCCAAGTAAAATGTTCACCAGAGGGCATTCTCAGGTAGCATCCCTGTTAAATGTGGTGTTAAACAGGGCTATATTTTAGCCCCCCTCTTGTTCAACATTTTTATATGATTTACCTTTGGTACTTTCAGAAGTTAACAGTCATAGTCCCAGACTATGCCGTACTCATGTTCCTGTATTATTATATGTGGATGATGCAGTTCTACTGTCCTGCTCTAGAACTGGATTATCCCGCTTAATGATTGATTGTGCTATTTACTGCGAGAACAATTGATTAAAGATCATTTTTTAAAAATCTAAAGTCCTAGTGTTTGCCAAAAAAAAGTTTTCAAGTGGAATATAAATTGAACTGGTAAAGCAATTTAAATATCTTGGGATAACATTCAGCCATAATCTATCATGGTCTACTCAATAGCCCTTAATTAATTGAAATGCAATCCTGTGTTTCTTATAGTAGGGGAAACCAGTCTATCCCGGCTGCTTTGAAAGTTTTTCATGCCAAAATCGATTTCTCAATTGTTATATGGGGTCCCTATTTGGATTAAATCAGTAAATTATTCTTTAAATTCGGTTCATTTCAAATTTCTCTGTAAAATTATGGGGTGGTCAAATTGTGTACCCTATGTGGCACTGGGTTTAGAAACCAAACAATCAACTTTAGAAACAAAAAGATTGGTTGAGAACTTTTAGATTTTGGTTGCGTGTCCATTTTCAATAGGACTTTTCAAGCTTTTTATATCTTAAGATAACCAAATCCAAATTTTCCAACTAGCTCCCATTAAACAAAATTGAGGCAATTGGCATTTCTATTGAATTTCTGGATATGTTATCCCATGCTGAAGTCTACAATAGTTTGGGAAAAAAGGTTACTAGAAACAGAATCTCAAAACCTAATTGCAGTGGCATCCAAAACATGTTCACCCCTCAACTTTTCGATACCATTCAAACAGATGCATAGCAGATTATATATGTGTAATACTGAACCCTAATTTTAGGAGAGCCATATCAATAACTAGCTTTAATGTTCTGCCTTCAGTGCTGCTATATGGTAGATTTTTTTAAAATAGAGGGTACGAAGAGATTCTGCTCCTGTAACTCAAATCAACTGGAAACTTTAGTCCATTTCCTCTTCTATTGCACTAAATGCAAGGGAATAAGGGGAAAATATGCAAATGCTCTTCTTTTGAACTGTGATAGGATATCAGATACCCAAAAGATCTTATGCTTGTTAAATAATTCTGATCTTGCAGTTTGTGAATTGGTGGCCAAGTTTTTACTAGAAATCATACACTTTAAAGGATAGCTCTGTTCTTTCTAATTTTGTAGTGTCACTCTGTTATTAAGAGATTCTTTGTTATTGTTTTCTTTGGGGAGGATGTATTATAACTATGCCAACAAAGGCTCTCGTGCTGAGTATCTGTACCCTTAAAAAAAAGCCTCTCAGACACCTGGAAAATTTCCCCATAGGGAATAATGAACCTGAACAATTCAGATTCCTGAAAAACAAACTAATAAATCTGAATACCATATCAATATTGGAATTCAGAAACACTGATATTTTTGAAGGGAGGGGGTTGTCAAATATACCTGAATTTGAAAAATATCAATTTTTTGGGACCACAGGTTCCCTCTCCCACCACGAGGCAGGGGGCAGCTACATGTGTTTCTCCTTTAAAAGAAAAACAGGAAGATTATTATTGCCACTAAAAGGGGTATCAGGAGATCTTTACTACCTACTCTGAAGAACTGGTATGCCCAAACAAAGGACTATTGCAAAGTCCTTTACTTCTAATTCCGCAGCTGCTCATCTGGTGTATGACTTCCTTTTCTCCTTTCCAGCATGCTAGTTTTTTTTAAAGCCTTCACACACTCACAGCCATGTTTCCCCTGTAACCTCTGTAGGGGAAACATTTTTCAAATTACTTTTTGAAAGTCTGAACACATTATATCTGTGTGTTCACCTTTATTTATGACTTTATTCACACATCCAAGTAAGTACCCTGTCAGATTAATGAGGTACAGTTTTTCCTTGAAGAAGCCATGCTGCTTAGACCTTAATCAGTCACCTCTTCCAGATGCTTTATTATTTTGCTTTTAATTAGTGGTTCTACACATATGCTGGCTGAAGCAGTAGTGCCAAGTGTGCCTTTAGATACAATCACAACTCCCAAATTATATCAATGTAAGCTAGTTCAGTCAGTCTTCCAGCATATTGTAGTCTTAAATGTACACAAACTGGACCAAACATGGTTATTTTTATATATCCGTTTCAGCAGTTTCTCTCTAGATGGTGAAGTATATTAGACAATGACCTCTGGAGCACAAGTTGTTTACTATGCATCTCACCACCAAATCCTTCTTTTTCTTTGAAATTTGTACTTTTCCCCCTACATTTGGTTCTGTAAACATTTTCCCTTCATTTTTCCTCAAATGTTTTCCTGAGTACTTTAACCTTGATTTTTTTCAGTCTGTTTCTAATACAGCTTCCCTTGAGCATGTGATCATGTAGAAACAATCTTTATTTTTCTTTCTTACCAAACACTTGACCCTTATCCTTGTGGTTTCTCACCTTCACCCTTCATATTCAGCCATGTTCTGCTCCCCCTCCATTTTCAAAAGGATTTTTAAAAATCTCTTTGTCATATCAAAGTAGCAATGTAATATTGAGGCAGTGATACAAAAAAGGAGGATTGACTGGATCATCAATTTTTATCTAGAATTTGTGATGTTAACATTCGGGCAGGGATACAAACTAGCAAGGTTGATTGGATCAGTGTTGTCAATTTCATATACAACTTGTGATGTTAACATTCAGGCAGAGATACAAACCAGCATGGTTGGATCAGCTTTGAGAATTTCATATTGAACTTTCATTGTAATATTATGGCAGAGAGCGATTTTGAAGCTGAAGTTATTGAAAAGAGTATGAGGAGTAATCACTGTCATTTCTTAGGGACTGCTGCAGTAATCATTGCTCATTGCTGCAGATCAAATTTGGCTCCCCAAAATGTGGTTCTCAGTATGTGTGAGGGGGGCTATCTGTTTCTGTTCCTTTAAATAATGGTGCCTGCTTCAGGGGATGTTTTGGCTTCCATTTTAGTTTGGTAGTTCTAAACAGTAGAAATGGGGGCAGAGACATTTTTTGAATTGCCCCTTCAAAATATAACTGGGCAGTAATGCTAGAGCATCTGTGCAAAAGAAAAAAAAGAAGGATTATTGTTCGGTATCACAAATGACATCCCACCACCATTAGAAATAATATTTTTTTTCTGTGGTAGCATGTGGAATAAATGAAATTGAAGAGACAAGGGGGGGGCAATATAAGAACATAAGAACATAAGAAAGAGCCTGCTGGATCAGACCAGAGCCCATCTAGTCCAGCACTCTGCTACTCACAGTGGCCCACCAAATGCCTTGGGAGTTCACATGACAGGGGGAAAAGAAGGTGTGTGGAATTATTTCACAGAAAAAGTTTCCAAGGCATAAGGTTTGACCACTGGGAAAATCTGTGGAAACTGTGCATATGAAAAAGTCTAATAATGCCAGTCAAAACAGCATATCCTCAGGAGAAGTCAGTTTTTTGGATAACCCATTATTATTAAGAAGGCACAGGCCTTAAAAAATAGTACAGGTCAAACAATGTCTCCTTTTTAATCTTCCATGATGGACAATTTAGAGCATTAATGTAACTGTTGTACAACATAATTATCTTTGTTGATAATTCAGTATCCAAAATTGTCTTAAATATATTAACAATTGTTTTATTTGATGTATGAGCTTTGTCATTTCTTTCTTGCAGTCCATCTGCTCTTTGTCTCTTTCGTTCCCTTTCATCGGTCAAGGTGAAGTGAGAGCTGAAGTTTTTATAGATGGGGTGTAAAATATGAGCTATTTCTAGAGTTATTTATGTGCTACTTCTGCTTATGAGTTTGGCTTTAAAATGTTGCGATCAATCTAATTATATTCCCATAGACAGACTTGTGGAGGATTAGTCCATCAGTTGCTGCTCACCTTGATGACTCAAGGGGAGCTCCACATTTAGAGGCAGTAAACTTCTGAATATTTATTTATTAAAAACATTTGCTACCCAATTCAGGGTCCCAAAGGCAGTAAATGTAAAATCATTAAACCAAAACATTAAAACATTTTATTAAATTTTTTTAAATAAAATATACACACATACATACATACATACATACATATATATATGTGTGTGTGTGTGTGTGTGTTACACTTTATATATAAATAACAGTTAAAGTGTAGCATAACCATATAAAATGTAAACATATAAATACATAAAAACACACAAGGAAGGCTAATAAGGGAGAATGCTAAAGAAAACAATAGAAAACCCCCAAAACACTCTTCACCTGCTGGTAGAAGACAACACTAGAGGGAAACAGATGAACCTCCCGGAGAAAGCGGAGTTCTGCCTCCTCCTTCTTTTCAACCCCCCCTTCTTACATTGAGGACCTGAACAATAAAAACAATAAGACTTAATAAGACCCATACTTTTACAAACTTGATTAGTATAGTAAATTAGATATTATAATTACTATTTTGAATTTGTAGATGTATCAAAAAAGTCTAGTTTGGAGATCAGATTGTAATTTAGCTGTGGGTTTTAGGAAGATAAAGTACTGTTGGGCTGTCATGTGGCCAGGGATCCCAGTGATTATAGGGCAGTGTAAGTACTGTGGTGGGCGGAGGCCACATGAGAGAAGGTGGGGGAGAGATGGCTATGCTTGCCCACCTTCTGACCTCCGTCCCATTCTAAGGCTCATTCTGCACCTGTAGAATAATGCACTTTCAAACTGCTTTCAATGCTCTTTGAAGCTGTGTGGAATGGCAAAATCCACTTGCAAACAGTTGTGAAAGTGGTTTGAAAACGCATTATTTTGCGTGTGCGGAAGGAGCCTAAGACATGCAGGTAGCAGCCTATTGGTATCTAACTCTGCTCCACGCCTGGTGTTAAGTAATGCCAGGTCCATTAATAATAAGACCACCATGTTGTGAGATTTTCTTATAGCAGAGGATAGTGACCTGGCCTGTATCACCAAAACTTGGGTCTGGGAGTGAGAGAGGCTAGATTACTGTAATTGGCTGTACACTGGCTTGCCCTTAGCTCTGATCTGGAAACTGAAGTTGGTATAAAATGTGGTTGCAAGGCTCCTTGTTGGGGCATCAGTGAGGGAGCACATCACCCCTCCATCCTCCGCAAACTGCATTGGCTACAGGTGGAATTCCAGATCAGGTTCAAGGTATTGGATTTGACCATTAAGTCCATGAGCAGCCTGGGACCTGCATACCTCTGAAACCACATTACCTCATATTTCCCGCAGAGAAGTTTCAGGTCAGCTGATGTAAACATCCTCGTGGTCCCCGGCCCATCTACTGTTAGATTGACCTAAACCAGGTTCAGGGCTTTTTGGTCCTGGCCCCTACCTGGTGGAATGCTCTGCCACCTAACATCAGGGCCCTGTGGGATTTGATGCAATTCTGCAGGGCCTGTAAGGCAGAGTTGTTCCACCAGGCCTTTGGTTGAGGCCTACTGGTTGAGCAGCAGTGGCGTAGTGGCTAAGAGCAGTGGCTAAGAGCAGGTGCACTCTGATCTGGAGGAACCGGGTTTGATTCCCAGCTCTGCCGCCTGAGCTGTGGAGGCTTATCTGGGGAATTCAGATTAGCCTGTACACTCCCACACATGCCAGCTGGGTGACCTTGGGCTAGTCACAGCTTTTCGGAGTTCTCTTAGCCCCACCTACCTCACAGGGTGTTTGATGTGAGGGGGGAAGGGCAAGGAGATTATAAGCCCCTTTGAGTCTCCTACAGGAGAGAAAGGGGGGATATAAATCCAAACTCCTCCTCCTCCTCCTCCTCCTCCTCCTCCTCCTCCTCTTCTTCTTCTTCTTCTTCTTCTTCTTCTTCTTCTTCTTCTTCTTCTTCTTCTTCTTCTTCTTCTTCTTCTTCTTCTTCTTCTTCTTCTATACAATTACATCTGTTGCTGGCCCTAATCCTAATTCTGGTTTTAAAGCTTTAAATTTTAAATAGATTTTAATTTCAGTTGTATTTTAATTAGTTTGGACTTGATTTTAATTATTAATAGAAGTATTAATTGTTTATTAAATTGAGTTTTACATTGTTATGTTTTGTTATTGTAAGCTGTCCTAAGCCATTTCAGGAAGGTCAGCATATAAATTGAACTAACTAACTAAATAAATTAGAGATGATTCAGAAGCTACATTTTGGTTCAGAAAATGGTGGTCAGGATGCTTGCCTGGGTTGGCTACATCATTTCAATCTTGCATCAGCTATAATGACCTCCCAGAGAACTTCCAGGCCTTTGTGAGCATCCTCCACACTTTACTTATTAGCTCATGTTCAGCAGGCATCTCAGGCTAGAGAAATTCAACCACAGAGAAAGCTCATGATGGCTCTTTCAATGGCTGCCTTGCTTCATGAATCTCTCCAATGTGGATAGTTCCTTATTTTGAGGTACTCTAGTGCCAGTAGCAGTATTTGAAAAAAAATGAAAGTTTTTTTGTTAAACATTGTTCATCACACTTGTATATTTTAATGAGCGCAGTGTGTTATTTGCTGTAAACTAATGTTCAGTGTAGGAGTCCAGTGGCGCAGAGTGCTAAGCTACATTACTGCAGTCAAAGCTCTGCTCACAACCTGAGTTTGATACTAATAGAAGTTGGTTTCAAGTAGCTGGCTCAAGGGTCCCTCAGCTTTCCATCCTTCCGTGATCAGTAAAATGAGTACCCAGCTTCTTGCAGGGGGAGGGGGGAGTGTAGAAGACTGTGGAAGGAAATGCCAGACCATCCCATAAACAAAGGTTGCTAGTAAACATCATGATGTGATGTGACCCCATGGGTCAGTAATGAACCAGTGCTTGTTCAGAGGACTAACTTTACTTTTATTGTTCATTCAATGCATTTGTAATGCCACAAATCACCTTGAACATTTATTTTTAAAGAGGTAGAGAATAATGTTATAGTAAATATACAAATAAACAAAATGGCATATAGAAGGGACTCCAGCCTAAGAGAGGATGGGTTATATTCCTTTAACTTTTAATTAACTTCTGAACTTCTATCCTTTTTTTGCAATGGGCATCTAAATCTTGCTTCCTTGATTTAAATTAATACAAATCTGCATGCATGTAGGATGTGGGGGTGGTTTCTTAAATTATATCCTCAGTATTTTTTATTTTTTATACAAAGGAATAATCTATAGTTAAACGCCGACTCAGCTGTTCACTAGTATATTTACATCTGATGTATGAGATGGAATATAGCTGCTAGATGCAGATGGCTCCTTTGACTATCACTTCTAAAATTAGCCCTATTAGTCATGTGACTGTTTGATGCTCTAAACTTGTAAATGTAACCTGAATTAGAAATTCATTAAATGACACAGCTGAGAACAAAACACAAAACAGCAAAAGTTATGACTATTTTGGGGGTGGATAATTTATGTGTGCTATGCAAATAGAGATGGGTGATTTTGTTTTCTTGTTTGTTTGGAATGCTGGAATTTTTAGAATTTAGATAAGGTAGATATCACATATTTCCCTTGTCGTTTCACCAAAGAGCATCGGGCAGTAATATGGGTCTCCAGTCTCCATTTTATCCTCACAACTGAGGCTTGAGGGGAAATGACTGGCAGAGGGGGGTTTGACCCCAGGTCTCCACAACATTAATCTAACTGTAGCAGTATACTACTCTGGTTCTCACTCAGGCTGTTTCCGCACAGGCGAATAACAGCGCCCTTTGGATGGTGAAAACACCATTCCCTGGGATGCTGTTCACACAGGAGGCACTGCTGCATCACAGCAGCGCCATCCTGGCTGGCCCTGAGTGGTGCAAAGGCATCTCCTTTTGAAAAGTGGCGTCTTCCCGCCGGCGCTATGCAAACAGCACCAGCAGGAAGATGCCGCTTTTCCTGTCCCCTCCACTGACCTTCCCATCCAATGCTGCTTTGGAAGGCTGGAGGGACAAGCCCACACTGCCCTCTGACCACTGGAGGTTGGAGGGCAGCGTTGGCATGTCCCTCCAGCCCTCCAGAGCAGCGCTGGATGAGAAGGTCAGTGGAGGGGCCGAACCAGAGGAACTCTACTGTGCAAGCAGTCCCCAAGCATCCACTGGCATAATTTATGCCGGCAGAGGTGCATTTCCGCCACCATGCGGAAACAGCTTCAGACTGAGCCATATATATTTGGGTGGATCTAGTATCTTCCAAGTAGCCTTCCTCTAGCCTTAAGCATCTTCATCCAACTTTAGTGAGTCTTCCACCAGTGGAAGAGCCAGTTTATTTGGAGGCAGGTCCTTTTCATTGGAAGTTGAGCAAAAAAGAAAATGTTGTACAAGTATTTAAATAAATAAACTTTGCTCAGTGGCCTGTTAGAATAGAGGTTGGATTCACTTTACTTTGATGATCTAAGCACATAAATATTTTACAAGTTAATTATTTGGGACTCTCAAGAAATTTCCTCAACTGAAAAAGTCATTAGTGGGGGTTAGAAAAAATTCTTCCAGTTGGAAAACTATATCTTTGCATACATGTTCAGGTTTCTTTTCCCTCAGTGGCAACTCCTGTGGAATTAGGCATGAGGGTGTGTGGAATTAGCCTGTGAGGGTGTGAGTTTTAACAACAACCACTTTATAAACTGTATCTTTAAGTTGCAGTTGCAGTACAGTTGCAGTTGCAGTACATAAATGACATCTTTCTAATATGAATAAGAAACCAACTAACATTGTTGAAAAAAAAATCTTACAAAAAACAGACAGCAATTCCTCTAAACCCAAAGAAAAACGGGCCTTTAAATGCTGGTCCGTTGTGCCTCATTTAACTTTATAATGGCCAGATTCGTTAACTGGACCATATTGGACTGTATCTTTGGTTGTGAACCCAAACCTATTATTAGTTTTAAAAGAATCTCTAATTTCAAATACCTAATGGTCCACAGTGACACTTGCATAAAAAAATAAACAACAACTTTTATCAGGTACAGATTTACCCTTGAGTCTTTTTAAATGAGGGAATTGTTTGTACTGTACGTTTTTATGTAACATCAAATAATTTATAAATCTGATTAATGGAAAGCAGTATGAATAAAGGAATTTCACACATAACTGTAAAGGAATGATATATGCTGTATGTAGGAAAAACCTAAAGGTGCTTAAAACACATATTTGTGGACACAAGAGCAATATATTGTCGAAGGCTTTCATGGCAGGATTCAACTGGTTGTGGTGGGTTTTCCAGGCTGTGTGGCTATGGTCTGGTGGATCTTATTCCTAACATTTCACCTGCATCTGTGGCTGGCATCCTCAGAGGTGTATCAAAGAGGGAAGTCTGTTATACACTGTGTCCAGAGAGAAAGAAATGTTTGGGGTATATATTGTCCATGTCCTAGGGTGGGGAACCAATCAGTAAGTGTTTGGGTGGAACTTTTTATGCAAAGATGTGGTTGATAGTATTATATTGCGGGTGGGGCTTATCAGTCCAGAGAGTGATTCACATTTTCATGTCCTGCAGCAGCAGTAGTATTGGTGAATGCAAATCCTGTTTTGGGGTGGAATCCATTGTTCATGAACTTAGCATGGCCTTGGGGTTTGTTTTTGGTGTTTTTAAGTACTGGTAGTCGCTTTGCTAATTTTCAAAGTCTTTTCTTTCCTGTTGAAGTTGTCTTGGTGTTTGTGAATTTCAATGGTCTCCCTGTGCAGTCTGACAAAGTGACCTTCTGAATTGTCCACAATTTCCGTGTTTTCAAATAAAATGTTATATCCAGTTTTGTTTAAGACGTATTCTGCAACTGCAGATTGTTCAGGATGGTTAAGCCAACAGTGTCTTTTGTGCTCCTTAATACTAGTTTGTATGCTGTGTTTTGTGGTTCACATGTAGACCTACGTAGATCTACCATACATCAAGGGAATCACTGATCAAATAGAGAAACTGATGAAGAAACATAACCTACAAACCATCTTCAAACCTACCAGGAAAATACAGCAGATGCTATGCTCAGCAAAGAGGGTCTCCCTCACTTCTGCAGGAGGGTCTCCCTCACTTCTGCGGGAGTCTATTGCATAACCTCCAGCTGTGGAAAGGTCTACATAGGAACCACAAAATGCAGCATATGGTCATGGTGATTAAGCATTTCAAGATCATACCTGGGTATAAAACATGGCCACCTCTACTTTGTTTAAAGTATGAGCTGATAAACTTCTATAGAAGGTATGTCACAATGTCTGTTTCCTACCATCCTGTTATAGACCATGTAAAAAAAATTCCCAAGTCCTTTTTGCTTCTGGCTGCTGATCAAGACCAGTGCTTGATTATTATTTTTTGATGTTGCTTCTTTTATTTCCTGTTGACTAAAATGTCACATTGAATATATAGCATCTGATAGTGAAAATATTTCCTTAATTGTCTGATCTGACTCATTATGAGAAAAATTTAGCCCCCCCCTCCCCGATTTGCCCAACCCCAAGGGTTTTTTTCATCTTTGTAAAATATTATAATATGATATTATGGGCTGTCCTTCACAAGGTGCTCCACACTTCAGTATTAATCATCAGGATTTTGTTCAGATTCCTGCTCTGCCATGTAAGCTCACTAGGCAACCTTAGGCCACCCTTATACTCGCAAGCTAACCCCACCCCAAGGGTTTGTGTGTGTGTGTGTGTTTGCATGCATGTGAGTGAGTGAGTGAGTGAGTGAGTGAGTGAGTGAGTGAGTGAGTGAGTGAGTGAGTGAGTGAGTGAGTGAGTGAGTGAGTGAGTGAGTGAGTGAGTGAGTGAGTGAGTGTAAAATGGACAGTGGAGAATGATATGAGCTGCTTTGGGTTCCTACTAGGGAGAAGTAATTTTAAAAAAAAACTGAATTGCACAAGAGGATGAAAGATACATTGGAGAAGCCCTTCAAACAAGGCTCTGCTTACTTACAGTTTTTCATGAGGTGACAGTGATGTACAGCTGTGGGACCTTTTGTTTATATATATTTTGTTTCCTCCTGCCCAGAAATGTTTTATGCCATATGTGTAGCAGTTCATTGACAGATCAAATATCTGCAGTGGATATGTTTTATTGGACTTGTCTTTCAGGACCATGGTCAGCTCCAAACTAAACCTTGAAGCACAGACAAAATATCATGAGTGGATTTTTCATGTTTAGGTGAGCTGAATTTTTTCAGCCTTGTCTAAAAATAGTTTCTTTGCATTTCATTTATATTTTGTCAAATATGTAACTTACATAAGATTTAGCCATACATTTCATTTTTCTCTCTCCTTTAAGCAGTCCCTCTCCTGTACATATAACAATTGTGCTTGTCAGTTCCTGCTTATTCCATGCCTCTTGTGGTTTGCATTCAGAAAGCATTTGAAAACAACAACAGTGGCAAAGATCTGGAACTGTTATCTCTTTAACTTGGCTTTGGTACAAAATTCACAGGAGCTTTTTGCCCACAATTTCAACTCACATAATAGTTTGTAATGTATTATGTATGACATAGATTTCAACAGCCCTGGACTGGGGAAAGGAAGGTAATGGAGAGTGAGACAGAATGGAGAAAAATACCCTATTGTCTTCACCTAATATCTTTTAGCTTTCTGAACAGGCTTCTTTACACCAGGCCAGAACAACATAATATAGATATGCTCTAAACTGAATTTTGTGCCAAGTCTGCATGGCAAAAAACAAACAAACAAACCACACAACAAATGCATGACACAGCTGAGTTCAACTCTAAAGATATGTTGAAAAGGCTTTGCAGCCCATTCATATCATCATGAACACAGCCGGAGGGCAAGATTATAACCCAATGGGAAAACCATGAATTTCTCTGCAAATATGTTCCACAGTCAAATTATTGTAATTGACTATCTTTTAATTCCTCTTTACTGAATTTCTCCCTGAAATCCAACAATCCATTTCTCCCCATCTTTTTAGCAATTTGAAGTATCTTTCTAATCAATTCTGTTTCAATCAAAGAAAAATTAGAAGATAGGAGGGGCAGGAACAGAGGTTCTGCAAAATTTCAGGGTTTCACCCTGTAAATACCCACAGGTGGCAATGTTTTTTTCCCCCTCAGATTTTCCCATAGTTCTATGTTACAGTACCACCTTGTGGTGTGCAACATAAAGCAACTGCAAGGAATGGAGTTAAAAGGGGCATGCAGGATTCTCTTTCAAGAGAAATGAAAGAGAAATTTCTTTTTTGAAAGATAAAAAAGAATATAACAGCAATCAATTGTTCTCTCTCTCTCTCTCTCTCTCTCTGTGTGTGTGTGTGTGTATATATATATATATATATATATATATATATATAAAGTGAATTTTGGAAAAAAATTAATTCAACTCTTCCTTATTATACTACCAACTATGTCAATCAGACATGAGCCAATCAATCTGATATTTTTGGTTTAGCACTGAATAGCATGAATGATTGCTGAACAGGCTTCCGATGACTATTTTTCAAGCTGTGCATGCATGAAATCACTGCTGAACAAACAGATCAGTCTTGATAAATGTAGTTAAGGACTACTCAAAATGGTAGGATTGATAGAATTCATTTATAACTTATTTAGATGATTTGTGAATGACTTAACTATTTGAACAATTTCCTGCCACATGAACCAGTGGTTCGGCAGAGGAGTAAAACTTAATTGGGCTATGTGAGAATGTGCATGCACATAAAGTTGTTGTGCATGTGTTTACTGAAGCAACTTGCCAAACAGCCATGAATAGGTTGATAAACAGATGAATGCTTTCTGCTCACAGTTGGTGAACAGGATGTGAGTCAAATCAGCAGATCTTCAGGCATACCTAGTGCTCCTTCAGTATATCTCCTCTCTGTGGGGAGAGGGGCTTTCAAATCTTTTGAATATGTGTTTGGCTGTAATGATACTGTCTAACATTCAACTTTATTTCACAAAAGTTGGTGCCAAAACATCAGGAGTTATTGGACTTACAGTGCAATCCAGATCCCAGAGGCTGCTGGTATGGCACCGCTCCCACACTACCCTGCTATCTCCAAAAGGGTTTCAGGTGATACAGGAGGGCAAAATAAACAAAAAGCCTCCCCAGTCACCCAAAAGTCCTCCATAAGAAAAAACCAAAGGGTGGTGTAAGTCTGACCTCCTCACCATCAATGTTTCTGGAGTGAAAGCCTAGTGGGAGTAGTTGGCTCCACCTCTGGGAATGCCCCTGAGATGCCCCAAGTTGCACCAGCCAATAAGTTAGGCAGACACAACTCTGGAAGCAGCAGTCAGGGTTGAGTTGAGTGCCATGGAACTCTGTCATGCCCACCAAACTCCTCATGTTCCCTCTTGACTGGCAAATGAAAAAGAAGAGAAGAGTTTGGAATCATGTCCAACCTTTCTCTCCTGCAAGGAGACTCAAGGTGGCTTACAAGCTCCTTTCCCTTCCTCTTCCCATAACTGACACCTTGTGAGGTAGGTGGGGCTGAGAGAATTCCAAAGAACTGTGACTAGCCCAAGGTCACTCAGCAGGAATGTGTGGAAATCACCAGATTTCTTCTGCCATTCAGGTGGAGGAGTGGGGAATCAAACCAGTTTCTCCAGATTACAATCCACCTGCTCTTAAATACTACTCCATGCTGGCTCCAGCATTGATGCAAGCCCATGCCACCTCCTATGGCCATTCCACCCCCACCCACCACCAATCTGGATTGGTCTATCAGTGGCACAAGTCCAACTATTTCCTGAATTTGTAGAATGATACTCTGCCTTCTTGCATGACTCTACTGAGTCCCCTGGAAATGTGTACCTTAGAGCAATAGAAACAATGCAGATGAAGTAAAGGTCTTTAGTGGAAGAGGGAATCAGTAGAATTGTTTCCCTCTCTTCTGAAGATTTGCTCCCTGAAGTCTTCTGAACTGTGTGGTTGGGTACATGCCCATCTTAACTTTGCAAATTATTTCACACCTAATAGCTTCTAATTTTTCTATTCACTGTTTGAACATTTGAACACTTACCATGGCCACCTAGAGTGCTTTCAATTTATCATGTCAAGTATCATACAACTGAAATTCTTCTGAACTCTCCATCTTTGTAAAGAATTGTTCTTCCCATATAAATACTGTCCAAGGACAGCACAAAATATGGGCACCTCTTGCATACCTGCTGACCATTCACATTCTCCTGACTCATCTTTACTGATTTGTAACCATGGTGATTGAAATCTTCCTTCCTGTCACTATCTTAGCCCATGAAAGTTTGGGAAGTTGACATTTGTGCAAAATCAGATTTATATTCAAGATGTTAACAAGCAGAAATCCCCCCCACTCCAAAAAAGAGACATCATGCCCTTTCATGCACTTTTCTTGTTGGAAGCTTGCAGACGGATGTTTAGTGGATATCTGAAAACTTTGGCAAGGGTACAAAGTGCTGTAAAGATTTTTTAATGAAAACATTTTAACCATCCAATAGAATATCTATCTATCTATCTATCTATCTATCTATCTATCTATCTATCTATCTATCTATCTATCTATCTATCTATCTATCTATCTATCTATCTATCTATCTATCTATCTATCTATCTATCTATCTATCTATCTATCTATCTATCTATCTATCTATCTATCTATCTATCTATCTATCTATCTATCTATCTATCTATCTATCTATCTATCTATCTATCTATCTATCTATCTATCTATCTATCTATCTATCTATCTATCTATCTGGGTGGGGAGGCCTATTCTAGACCTATTCTAGATGTAGTAAAATGTGTGAGACACCCTTACTGCTTTTGGTGGAAAATCCATGCTTTTCCCTATGCAGCAAAAGAAAGCCAACAGACAAAATGCAAGGGTTAAAAAGTGGACTTTACTAATTATAATTGGAACTTGTATTAAATACAAACAGAAGTAAACCCATTCTCACATATTTTGTGGGTTCCCCAAGAGGCTGCCCATTGGGCAATGTGTGGACAATTCCCCTTGCTCTGAACTCTAGGGCCAAAGATCATGCCTTGTTTTTTCCTTGCTTGCACCAAACCCTATCCACCTCCACCATACAGTGCAACATTTCCAGCTCTGATGCACAGCAGTGAGGAATTGGCCTTTTTTATAATGACTGTGTTCTAATGGTGTTGAACTATTGGTTTTTCCCATAGTTATGTTTTAATGGTTTTATCTGTCATCTTAACAGTAAGCAACCTCAAGCAGGTCTCTCTAAAGAGACAGTATATACACACACACAAACACACACACTTAATTAATTAAACACTCCACCCACAAAATGGGACTCTAGAGTTGTCAGCAGCTGATTTGTCGGGAGGTGTCAACTGTCATCATAATACCTTATGTCCTCTGATTACTGCATCCAGTCAGATGGGTATTCCACATATGAGCAAGTAATGTGATACAATTCCAAACTGTACCTCCTCAAATAGTATTGGGCGATATCATACTTGTACAATTTCTCCATGTGAAATATCCCTACCCATAACTTACAGATGAGCGATTCTTCCATATCATTCCTGTATCCTGAAATAAAAACATGGGGCACAGACTTGAGGCTGAAACGGGGTGTATAGATAGCTGATTATTCTCACACACCCTTTACTGTGTGCCATTTGATGTTCTTTTCTGTGTGCAGATCAGGAATAGGGGTCTTATTTGGGTTCCTGCACTTAGGCTCACAGAGAGACAACACCCATGTATTATCAAGGGGATTCAGGGATGGGAACAACTGATTTCAGGACATGGGGCTCATTCTGCAATTCTAACTTTCTGCAGTTCTGCAATTCTAACAAACAGAAGTGAGAAATAGAGACCCCGCCCCATGAAACTAAACCAGCAGACAATTATCTAGGAAGGGATAGAGTTCCATTGAAATGTATACAACAAATACACAAAAAGACAGCCCAAATTGATACCAACATTTCTATCTCTCTTTGTATAGATACAGATAACATGTTTCCATTGGGACTCATGGCAGCTTACTGTCCCAAAGTTAAAAATTTGTAATATACAGTAAAACCTACATAAACGCCTTCTTCCAAAATGCCTGCTGCTTGAACTCATCAAAAACCCGCTCAAATAAAAGGACCTTAATTCTAAAGATGGCAACTCTCAATCTCCTCAGTGACCTAGTTCCAAAAGGTAGGAGCCATTACAGAAAAGCAGCACACTCTAACAGGTGTCAAATGACCCAGTTTAAGCCCAAGAACAACTAGAAAATGGCTACCAGAAGATTGTCGTTTTCATACTTCTGGGCAATTTGGAAATTCATGCTGGGGTGACAGTTCCAAGGACTATTGCAAAAAGCAAATGATGCTAATATTACTAGTCTACAAACTTCACCAAGGGGATTGGAGTTCCTTTGTGTTGACCCTCTCCACAGCAACTGTATGACATTCAGAGCAATCAGAGGCCTGCACATTCCTATATCATCATTAAGCTTTTCCTAAAGCAGTTTTTTTTTCAGGAAATTTATAGATTCCTACTTGGGCAAAACTTGACAGGAAGCAAAAACATTTCTGAGAAGCAACACATTTTAGGGTGGCAGACAGCACTAAATCCTCATTAAAATCATTTTTATTTCCAGTTTGGAAACAAAGCTTAATTACTGTGTGAATATTCTTTGCAATCCCTTTGCATTGCCAAGTCAAAGCTACATATATGAGCTTGAAATAAACATTCAAATAACTCTCCTTTTAATTCTCAAGTATAATCATGTGAGCAATTTTATGGACACCAGAAGCAATCTGCTGGAATTTGCTCTCTAATAAAGTGGAAATTTCTTTATGTTATTGAATGTTTAGGTAAGGATGAATATGCACATTTGTATACCTTAATGGCATCCTTTTTAATATTTGCTTCAAATAAATAAATGCACATATTATACACAAAGGCATAAAGTAGTAAAGTAAATGCTGTATTTTACCAAGAAGAAAACAGTATTATTTCTAGAGATCCAATGAATAATTCATTTGCCTGCATTCTATATACTTTCTTTATGTTGTGTGTGGAAATAGTAAGAATGGATGACCAAAAAAGAAAAGAAATAGTGGATGTTTGAATAGAAGCTGTAAATGTGTCACATAAAAAAAATAAGATTTCCTCCTTGCAGGTTATTAAAAACTATCTATACAATTCACTAAACTTTAAAAAGAAAACATTGGCCACATAAAGATAAAATGTGGACATGAAGGGCGCAAGCACAACTAAGCCAGTCTACTCAGAAGTAAGAAACTCCAGTTGATCCAGAATGCAGCAGCGAGGGTCCTCACTGGAACCTTGTAGTGGACACACAGGTCAATCACCCACTGGTGCTCTAGCTCTGGGGGACAGGAAACACAAGATTTCTTGTCCTGATGCTCTTGTTCTTTGTGGTGCACTGAGAAAGGAGGCCCATCAGAGCAAAACATCTTGTCCAAATGCGCTTCCTCTTTGTGGCGTGCCGAGAAAGGAGGTGCATCATGGTAAGATTTCTTGCCTCCATGCACTTCCTCTTGCCCCATGCATGCTTCTTGCTTTCTGCAGGGAAAGTGAGAGTATTTCTGGTGTGACTTTGCATGCCAGAGCCGGGCAAAGGCAGCGTGCAGTGGGCCACTCAACCTGTGCACCAGTTGGAATAACTGTTCAAATTGAAGTTTTTAGTACTGATGTACAAAGCCTTGAACAGTCTGTGGGCAACATATATTTGGGACTGTTTCTCCTGTTAAGTCCCCCCCCCCCCATGCTCTGCTGATCAATGAAAACCTACCTGTGGTCCCTAGCCCAAGAGAAGTTTGCCTGGCCTCGACCAGGCCCAGGGCTTTTTTGGCCCTGGCCCCCACCTGGTGGAAAGCTCTGTACAGTGAGATCAGGGCCCTGCAAGATCTTGTGCAATTCCATAGGCCTTGTAAGATGGAGTTGTTCCACCAGGTATATGGTTGAGGCAGCAGCAGTTACTATATTGACCTTCCTGTCTTTTCTTCTTTCCTCTTCCTGTTTTGTGTTGTTAATCTCAGCCAGAATTGGATCTTATTGCCATTAATGGAATTTAGATGTGTAAGTATGCTAACACATGATTTTTACCTTTGTGTTCTATTTAATCGTATTTACTGAACTGAATTTGTGTAATATGTATCTGTTGGAAACTGCCCTGAGCCCAGCAGGGGAGGGGAGGTAAATAATCTAAACAAATAAATAGAATTCAATGGAACTTACTCTCAGCTAAGCGTTCTTCGGATTGCAACCTGTGTGTACCTAGATGTCACAAACTCCAGCCTACTTATTTTCAGTAGGGCAAGCCAAAGGGTTTTTGGGGTCCTGAAATGAAATATAATTGTGTTCCCTATTCAATATAGAGAATAATAATAATATTAATGACAGAAAAGGGAAAAAATTACTTCCATATATTTTGGTGTCACTTCCTTGTTCCTCTATGCAGTTTGACCCTCTCTGATTCTCAGACTCATCTAATCCTTTCCCCTTCTGCTATCACAGAAACCCTAGATAGAGCAGTTTCCTCTTTAGATAGCCTTCAGTCTAGCCATGATTTTTTTTCATGTCACCTGAATGCGGATGCTTTTATCAATTAAAGTTTTTTGTTCCTGCCTATGAAATCAAATTTGAAATCCAGATTCAATCATATTTTAGTATCCTAGCTTGTGGGCTAAAAACCTAAATTTGGATGTCACAAAAATACAATGAGATTAAGGACTTCTATATTCTTCAACTCCTTTATGCCATTGAGGTGTGGGGCTGGAATTACAATTTGGTACAAAAGTTAAAACCTCTTTATATGCAGAATTCTAGTGCTATCCAAGGAAACCCCAGCAGCCTTGATGAGAGCTGAGCTTGGACTGCCATCATTTAAGACCTGAGTATACATTGCCCTGATGAAACACTGAAACACAGTACAACCTCTAGTAGTTTATTCAGCCAGTTGAGTTTTGATGTAATGTGGCATGATGATAAGTTACGAGTAGCTACTTTTAATAACATTCTCTCTTGCTACTCTATACCAGATGGCAGACAAGTTTCCCCAGTAGCCAGATTAAATCTACGTGACTGGATGTTTAGATGTGATGCCATGTTTGACAGGAAAGCAATATCTCAGTCCAACTGTTCCCCTTATGTTTAAATATACCAAAAAAGACTATACAAGATCTGAATATTTGGCAAACATCACTTCTCATAAACTCAAAATGGCACTTACTTCATTTTCAGGCAGTTCTGACAGCATTATTAGCTGGGAGATACTTCCTGACTCCTTTGGCCTTACGCCTGAGCATTTGTGGGGAAGCAGTAGTGGAGAACCTGCCACATTATCTTTTATACTATCCTCTGTATAAATAACATAGCCAAATTTCTTACTGGCATATTAATTGGTCTACATGTTCATTGTGATCTTAAAAAAATTATTCTTCTTTTATCTGATACTGACCCATTTATTTCATACAGAGCTTCACTTTTTGCCCTGACCACTAGAAAATTATGGTCCAAATGCACCACTAAAAACAATCCAACAATTATATTTTATATAAACACACACATACCCTAATACATAATTGAGTAAGGGTTGGATTGAATTGAAGATTCACTTCCAACCAATGGACATGCCCATTGGTTGAAAGTGAGTTCCTCACATTCCAACCACTTTCCAAGCTCCTAAACAACCACCTGGGATGGCGGGGCAACACTGGGTTGCTGTGCACTGCCTCACCAGCCCAGCCCAAGACTCTCCATTCCATCATCCCCCAACCCCATGCCTCCCTATCCCATACTCCCCACTCCTCCCCATGCCCTCTCCCATCTCCCCAAACCAAGCTGGCCCTAGTGGGGCATCAGCACCAAGTCATCTTCCCCACCAGTCCAGGCAGCATTCTCCCGATTCCCCCACCACCCTCCAATACCCCCAAATGCCAAGGCAAATACTTACCTGGCAGAAGAAGAAAAAAGGTAAGTTGGTGGGATGGGGCCAAGAGAGGCAGTGGGGGGAGAAGGGTTAGAGTGGACCTCCCACCAGCCTTATCAGTCTTCTGCTCACCCTCTCCACTTCCTATCTCGCGTTCATTTTATTTTAATTTAAAATGTGCTTTACTGCTAGTTTGTGTGTGTGTGTTTGTGATATTTTATACAATGTATATTAGTATTTTTTATATTTAACTTATATACTTATTTTGTTATTTTTATATTTTATCTATTATGACTTTTTGTGATCACCTATGGTCATATAAAATACATTTTATTGACCATTACTTGACAACTACAGTATTCCAGACGGGTTACTATAAGTAAGAAGTCAGGAAGAGGGGGGAAGGTTGTTTTGGCCTTTGAGGGAGAACTCATTGGCGCCAGGCCTGGCAGCAGCCTTCATATCATCCAGTAGATGACTTGATACTACCTGATCACATGACTGACCTAGACCTAGCTGCAAGGGCGTAATGAGGCAGCCCTGGGCAAGCTGTAGCCCTGGGCAAAACCTGAGTTGAATCCCCCCCCCCGGGCGGCCACTCCACCACGACCAAATTTTTTTTGCACCAGGACATTGGTGCCTGCAGGGGGTGCATTTTTAGACATATCAGCACCATAATTTCAGCATATCATCAGGAGACTGTCCTTATGCTACTCCCCAGGTTTGGTGAGTTTGGTTCAAGGAGTCCAAAGTTATGGACTCCCAAAGGGGGTGCTGTAGTAGTGCACTGCCGACCCAGCAGTGCCGTAGTTATAGAGCGTTAGGGGCATGCCGGACTATAGGCCTTGCGGTCGCGCTCGCACCCCCCACTCATCCCCATGAGTCGCAGTGCGTGAACTGTCTGGCTCTCAATCACGGGGTGCAGGGACAATAGATGCCCCAGGTGAGGATTGAAACTCAGGCGGCGTCGCTCTTCTCCGCCGTAGCCAGATGAGATCGCCATATGATGATCTCCCGACCTCCAGCTCTCGAACTCCCCAGTCCTCCTCCCTACGCCCCGATAGAGTAACAATAAAAGGTGCCAGGAGCCGGCAGGCCCGAGCTTCGCTAGGAACCGCGGACCTCGGTCTCCAGCTGCTGGCGATCTCCACCAGATGTTATCTCGGCGTCTGCGTCGTTCTTCGGCGACGGCGTGGTGGAAGCTAAACACGGTGCGGCAGAATCCACTCCAGAACCCTCCACCCTGCTCGTCGCCTGGGGAAGGGCGATACGAAATCATGGATGGTAGCATCAGGACCACCGTTCGATTATCGCCTATCCTCGTCAGCGCATCAAGACTTTCGCAGCGTCCTGGACACTCTCGTCAGCCAGACACACGGTGAGTATGGGAGCTTGCAAAAGCAGGGGCTTATGACCATGCGTTGGCGAACTGGCGTTAGCGAAATGCGGCAGGAGTCCCGTAAAGAAGGAGCAAACGGTGGTTGAGATTCGGAAGCTCCGGTGTCCATGGTACGCAGAGGACATTGAATCTTAAGGACTGGGAAAACGTCGAGCACTCTTGCACAGAGCCTGCAGCTGGCGCCGATGTAAACACTACTGGCGATGGAGACAATGTTTTAATAGCCATCAGCCTGCAGACTTCTCGGCTCCGCCTTGTAGGCGCCCTCCTTCGATCTTTTCACCTTCAATTTCAACCCGAGATTTCTCTATCCGCACTAAATTGGGCGCCTGTCCTCGCTTCTGCCCTGGCTCCTTCACCCATTTCAAACTCTCGGCGGCTCAGCCTCCCCTGCTCCGTAGCCACGAACCGAAGCCACTGCACTCGTCAGCCCGCGTAGTAGCGGGTTTCAAACTCTCGCCCGGCATTATTAGCCACGATCTGCAGAAGAAAACCCTGGCAGAGAGCGATGCGATATTCTTGCATTGTGCCTATCCGCCACAGATACTGAGGAGGATGGCATAGTTCGGGTTATGCGGTACAGCCCCCTGAGCTATAATATCCTTACGGTCGCAAAGCAATGCGGGCGGTAAGTCACCTTCGTGAGAGGCATGCTGGAAGCCATCGCAGGAACCACCTAATGGTTCCGATGACAAACACGCACTGCATGCTCCTGAGCCCTGTAATTTGTGGTCTGGGAAGTGAGTTCGCCAGCGATTCTTCAACAGAGCAGCCACCTCTGGCTGGCCTACACGCCCATCAGCTTTACGGTTCGATGCTTTTGCCAATCCCAGCGATCAGATTGTCCTGCCTGAGGCCACGCCGCTACGGTGCGCCTCTGAGTGCTGGAAGGCATTTATCAAAGTCCCCAATGCTGACCCAGCCAACCCAGAGTTTCTCCTGCATCCGGCCAAAACCCCAAGGGAGCCCTATGCTGAATTTGTGAACAGGCTCAGGAGCTCAAGGCGGGTAGATGGCGAGGAGGCCCAAAACAGGCTCCTCATGCGCCTGCACCGCCAAAGGAAGGCAGCTTCCATGGAGTGCCGCCAGGGCAATCAGGGCCTAGGCAAAAATCCTGAACTGGCGACATGCTTAAGGCTTGCCAGGACATCGGTCCTCAGCCCACCAAAGCCCCTAGCCTCACCAGCGCCTTTTCTCCACCCGGCGCAGTCTCCAGGATGACTGCTTTAACTTCTTTGAGCAGACCGGACCTTCGAAGGGAGTGTAGGCAGCCCGGTGGGGGGCCTACAACCCGATGGAGGATCCTCCCAGGAGAAGGCCACCTAAAACCGGTGCCCGTTGCCAGAAGGGCTTCCATTGGAGAAACGACTGCCCGTCGGGAAACTCCCGCCCGGGCGTCTCCCCAGCCCAGGACCAGGAGGAAGTACTAGAGCAGACCCCAGCGTAAGGCCCTGCCAAAACCACCCCCCCCTCTGCGTGGCATCTCGCTCGCGTGCACCCAGCCATCTCCCTTTAAGTTCCCCGCGAGGTTCTTGTCGCCCCAACCCAGTATCGGCCGAGCCCATCCCTAGGGACAATTGGGCTGAGTGCTGCCAAAAGGCACTCTGCCGCTGGTGGGACTGTTCATAGTCCCCGAGTGTCGACTCCGCACCAAGGACCCATCTACCTCCAGGTCTGGACAAACATCCCACAAGGGCTGCCGGAGCCAGCTGCGCTCAGCTGATTCTCTTGCCCCATGCGCTGCCAGCTGCGACCCAATAAAGGCTACGAGGCCCAGCAGCCAGCATGGGCGCGAAAGCCACCACCGATAAGCGGTGGAGACACCTACTCGGAGCTCCGTCCATATCTGGAGCTCGCCATAGAAGGATGTAAGTTCAAGGGCCTGGTGGACACGGCGGCTGATGTTACTGTCATCAGAGCAGCGAGTGGCCGACCGGTGGCCCGACAGCTGCCCGCGCATCTGGGGGGGGTGGGGAGACAAACGGCGAGGCAGACATCAGCCGCTCACGGTCAACAGCCCGGTTTCGGCGGCAGCTCTGCCAGTCCATACATCGTTCTAGACATCCATGTCAATCTCTGGGGAAGAACCTCATGAGTCAGGTTAAAAGCGACTCTGGTCTGGGATAAGGTAAAGCCGTCCGCGGATCATTGATTCCAATCGTGCCTTCGAAGTTGCCTCCTAATTTCCACAGGAAAACTGTTTCCCTCTCCCTCCTCTTCTCCTTCTGTTTTGACCAGTAGGCGGGAGGGCCAATTGGCTGACTGGCCCTCCTGGATTAAGAATCTGGGCCAGATCCTGATACCGTAGCACTGTCAGGACCGGTTTCGCTTAAAGGGGATGCTGCCGCGCAAATTCACCCATAAGCGGCGCAGCAATGTTATCTCGGTTTTCTGACTTATCCCGGCCCTTGGCGAGAGGCAGCCTGCAAGGCGTCACCGGCGGCGATTCCCCAAGATAATTCGATCACAAAATTTAGCACCATCCAGCTTCCTGCATTAGCCACCAAGGGTCACCCGATGAGTGCAACTCCCTTACCAAAAAGAAACCCCCCTTCCTTTCTCCTTTTGTGTCGCGAGAATTTGCCTCTAATTGCCTGATTGCTTCGTTCGGATGCACCCATCCCCAAAGGGTCTTCAAAGCCTTTGTGTTGCTGATTAAGCATGCATACCACAATCCCCCAGGACCCGCCTGTTCCCTCCCCCTCAAGGCTGGGACACAGCAGCAGCTAGCACCCTGATGGCGCTCTGAAGCCAATTCCCGTAAGTGCATACCACCTCTGCCCTCCCTGTCAAACAACTAAAGAAGGAGGAATTAGGCCCCCCAGGAAGAGTTGCATTAAAAAGCAACCTTCACGGGCTGCAAAACAAGCCTTCTTCCTTCCCCATGATAAATCTAAACGTGCTTGATCCCAATCTCCCGCCATCCACTCTAGGGCAGGCCTGGCGGGACCGGCCCCAGTAACCTGGGAAAGGGGTGTGTTTCGATCCTCTTCCTACGGGTTCCGTGTGGACTCGATTACCGCCGCTGACAGGCCAACCCATGGAATGGCGCCGGAAGGAGAAACCAACCCCCATCGAGGAGATGGAGCATATCTCTCTAGAGATCCGCCCAGCGATCCAGCAGGAGCGCGCCCCGTCGCCAGCAAAGACAGTGACCTGGGGGGGAGGCGTCAAGGCGACCACCAGCCGGAAACCTAAGCGGCTGCTGCTGTAAGACCACCCGGGGAACCCCTATCCCCCATTGTTTCCAATGGGAGCTAATAGGAGATGGGGGCTACAGTTTTGAGGGTCCATAACTTTGGCCCCCCTGAACCAAACTGCACCAAACCTGGGGGGCATCATCAGGGCAGTCCCTTGATGAGACCCTGAAAGCTTTGAGACTGTGCCTTCAGAAATGTCCCCCCCCAGCCTGCAACCCCCATGGACAGCAATACAGAAAACTCAATGCAGAACAAAGATTCTTGGGCAAATTTCTGGGATGTTCCTGCAGGGAGCGCATTTTTGGATGTATCAGCACCAAAATTTCACGGTATCATCTGGAAACTGTCCTTATGGTACCCCCAAATTTTGGTTCAGTTTGGTTTAGGGGGTCCAAAGTTATGGACCCTCAAAGGGGGTGCCCCATTCCCCATTCTTTGCTAAGGAGATGGGGGCTACCCTTTGAGGGCCCATAACTTTGGACCCCCTGAACCAAACTGAACCAAACTTGGGGGGTGCCATCATCTCCAGATGATACCCTGAAATCTTGGTGCTGATACATCCAAAAATGCACCCCCTACAGAAACATCCCAGAAATTTGCCCAAGAATCTTTGTTCTTCATTGAGTTTTCTGCATTGCTGTTAATGGGGGTTGCAGGCTGTGGGGGGCACATTTCTGAAAGCACAGTCTCAAAACTTTCAGGGTCTCATCAGGGGACTGCCCTAATGATACCCCCCAAGTTTGGTGCAGTCTGGTTCAGGGGGGCCAAAGTTATGGACCCTCAAAACTGTAGCCCCCATCTCCTATTAGCTCCCATTGGAAACAATGGGGGATAGGGGCACCCCCTTTGGGAGTCCATAACTTTGGACTCCCTGAACCAAACCTCATAAAACCTGGGGGGTAGCATAAGGACAGTCTCCTGATGATACGCTGAAATTTTGGTGCCTCTCTAGCCTAAAAACTGCGCCCCCTGCAGGGCAAAAATGGAAAACCACTAAAATATCCAAAAACGAACCCAGCATTTTGATGCCCCACACAAGGTGATGCCCTGGGCAGCTGCCCACCTTGCCCAATGGGCATTATGCCAGTGCCTAGCTGTTTGCTGCCTCTCAACCATAGCTACCCTATTAACATTTATGAACTTGCGGTCTGCCCCACAGTGAGTGAACATTCCCTTCAGGTCAGATGATTCATTGAGCATACATTTTCCCTCTCCCAAACTCACTGTGCCATAGATCAGAGAAGCCCTGTGATTTCCAAAATTTCCAAAAGTGCAACTTTTCCTGAGTTTACTTAATTTTTGCTCCCACTTCCCCTGCACACCCAGTGTCAATTCCTACACTCTTTGGAACAGCAGAGCGGAAAGTGATGGGGAGTGGCTGGTGTGGCTGGGGATGCTTCACAATTTAAACAGGCATCTGCAAGAAAAACTCATTGCATGGAAAAGAACCACAGCACAAGCACGGCATGCATAACAGACCGATGAAAGCTAATTAGGTATAATGGTTAGAGCATCAAACTGGTGTCTGAAAGACCTAGGTTTAAATCCTCAATCTGCCATGAAAGCTCACTAGGTGATGTTGTATCAGTCACATACTTTCTGCATAACCTATCTCAGAGGGATGTGAGGATAAAAAGGAGGGGAGAAAATGGTATAAACTGCTTTGGTCCCCATTGTGGTGAGAGGCAGGGTATAAACAGTGGTGGGATTCAAATAATTTAACAACCGGTTCCGGTGGTGGAATTCAAGCAATTTAATAACTGGTTGTTTACAAGCACCATTTTAACAACCGATTCTGTCGGTGTGAATCTGCTGAATCCCACCACTGGGTATAAATGAAGTAAATAAATAATACATGCAACTGAAGATGTGAGGCAGCTAAAATGTAGGTTGGTAAATGGCTGAGAAGGCAAAAATAAGGCAGGGAAGGGGAATATGATATGATCCAATGACCAGCACCACTGAACTGGGCCAGTTTTCTTAGGTAGAGACTGCTGGTTGGGGGGTGGGGGGAACCGAACACAGAAGGGCAAATAAAGGTAGGTTGCCTGTTGGGTGAGAAGGAAGCAGGAAAAGTGGTGAGGCTATGGGAGCTTTCAGGAAAGGGGAAGAGGAAATAGTAGGGCAGGGGAAAATTAGATGCCCCCTGCAAGTTTTTGTGGGATTCCACTTGTGTGTATAGAGATATGTATATCTCCAGGCAAATACGGTTTCTTTTGGAGCAAACGTATTCAATCTCTGAAAGTGCGTGTTACACTTAGGAGACCAACAATCACAAGATTATGATAAAATGATATGAAAATTAGTTATTGTATCCTCTAATCTAAAGGATCACCCTTATTTGCATCCATTCATAAACTAAAATTATTTGGCACTGAGAAGACCTTTGCCCCTGAAAGATTATAACTGATGGTTATAGGCTAGCAGTCAGCTAGAGTGCAATTATTATCTCTCTCATGAAATCGCTATACTACCTAAGTAACACCAATGTAGCATTTGTTTGCTTGCTTTAGCTGTCGGAAGGATTAAATTCTCACATCATCTGCTGCAAAGCCATCCCATTGGGCAGACTTCAAGAAGCCACTGTTGATTGTCTGAGATCTAGTAGAGCCTCCTACGTCATCCAAGTGATTGGCAGTTGAATTCCTGGGCCATAAATATTTGTGGGATTGGGAGGAGAGACAGACAGACAGAGATGTATCTTCACCAATACTTGGTAAACTGGTTTTTTTCAAAGTTGTTGGAGAATAAATTCCAAAATAAATAAGAAAATGGTAATCAAATGAGCACAAAAGTAGTGAACCTTTTACAGGATATAAATGGTACCATTATACCAATTATAATCCAGTGTACTTTTCAGCTTCTTCAATTCCACATCATTCATTTCGATACAAAACTTGCAAATATGATGCTAGATGGTGTTGCCTCATTGTGTCAGAAAGATCAACTTGAAAGGATGTGACTGGATATGTGCATAAGGGGAAAATGTGATTGTATTTTAATTTCATGCTTTGAAAGATAGCAAAATATTTTTTTTTAAAAAAAGGAGGAAATTGGCATGTATTTTGCTTTTCATGCTACCATTTGAAAATTTATTTTTCACTTTGAGACAATGAAAATGTCTCTTGTAATTTTCTTTACATATTTTGAAGACAGATGGATCTAAACACTTAACTATTCTTGCTTTTTATCCATTATTTTTCAAATTAATTAGTTGATGAACTATTTAGCAGATCATTATGGCATTAGACTGATTGAATATATACATGATCTATTTCATTTATGTGAAATAAAGCAAATCATTATAGACATGGCAAACTAATGTCTTTCTCTCCCCCCCCCCCAGTTTATATTCATCTTTTTTTTCAGTATGAGTGCATCACTTACATTTCCTAAGGAGGTTTTGTTGCACCAGTTCCAAGTTTTCAATATAGGTTGACATTTTACTGTTCTGCTCTGAAAACATATACAAAAAATGTATATGAGACATGAAACATTCTGATTCAAAGGAATAATTCAGATCCCAACATACTTCAGGCTAGAAAGCTCTTCTTGGGGGTGAATATTGAGTGCAGAAGATAGAAAATAAAGTATATCCAAACAGGCAGGAGTCAGCAGGTACCTTCTACATCAAAGGACTTTAGCAGACGGGACATAGATCATACATCTCATTCCCTCCATCAAAGGAAAATTTCAGTCTCAAACAGCCTAAGTTTGCAAAATCCTCTACCCCTTTATACGTGCCCTCCAGGCAAAAACATTGATAAAACATTACCACAAGCCACCTTTGTTTTATTTATTTATTTGTCCATAATTGGACCTTCTCCTAGATTTACCCAGGTTGCAGAAAGGTATTATGGTCCTGACACTGGTCTTCAGGCTTCCAATTGCTCCTATGGCTTCCACGACTGCACAAGAGTTGATGCCAACTGGCCAGGTGGTGCATAGCTCATGCAGTTCAGAGTGTTCCCTTTAAGATGCTGCTAGTATCAGTTGTGGCTGGGCTCGGCCAGCTGGTCTATCAAGCAAATAGGAAACAAATGTGTAGGACAGAATGCACTGTTAGGCATGCATGCAATCAAGTGTGGCTTGCCATAGGGTGCCGCTTTACAATGGTACACCTTTGCACTAAGGTCTCAGTTTAAACCACAGAGAGGACAAGGTGGTCATGAACCCTCCTGGACCTCCTCAATATTATGTTGATATCCCATCAATTCTTAAAAAGGACTCAAGGTAGATAACAAAAAAAATTGCTAAAACAAGGTAGCAAGAAAACCCAACAAATATACTCACAAAAAAATTGAGGCCACAGGGCAAAAATATATTCAAAGTCAGCACTGATGTGTATATCAGACTAGTTACTATTTGGGAGACTCATAGCCTCACTTTGTCATGGTGCTCACTGAGTGACCAGAGGAAAGTTCAGATAAGGAGAATTTCAGAAGTGTGCTGTACTGGATTGGCATCAAATATTCTTCCGGATAATCTCTGGATAATCTCTGAGCTTTGAATCTGTTCTACGTTTAAACTTACCATGATCAGGCATGAGTCAATGGTTATATATATTCATTTGGCATTGACTGGCTGAACACTATTTCCTTCCATCTGTCCTGTACCTATTGCCCATCAACTTCATTGAAAGTTCCAGAGTTCTAGCATTTGGGGGAAAGGAGAAAAACCTTCTCTTTGCTACTTGGGAGGCATGCCATAATTCCTACTCCCTTCTTCTTGTTTAACATAAGAAAACGACACCGTGCACACTCAGAGACACTTTGCTTTATTATTATGGTACATACTTTGGGGATCAGCCCTGGTACTGAAAAGCAGATGTTTGATTCACCCTGAGCAAATGACTTGCCTATTCTTCACAACACAGTCTGGGGAAGCTCCACCCTGAGCAAATGACTTGCCTATTCTTCACAACACAGTCTGGGGAAGCTCCATTAAATTTTAGTTCATGGTAAACATAGTGTGGGAGGCAAACGTATCTGCTCTGGGTTTCTCAATCAATAAGAACCATATTTGGTTCTGCATTCACAATCATGGAAGCACAGTGCAACTGGAATTTTAAAAGAAAATCGACATCCCAGCAAATGCCTGAGCACTTAAAGTGTCAGTGTGTTATTGTATGGGAAACAACAAGACGAGAGTCAGTATGAGGAAGAGCGGGAATCCTCAAGGTGCCACAGTGCCTGTTGATGTGTCTGCTGGTTCCACCTTGATTGTTGAGGATAAAATACAAAGGAATTTGAATGGATCAGAAAAGGGGTGTGTGAGGTCATTTGCAGTCAATTGACTAACAAGCAAAGGAGCAGCAGTGGTATAGTGGTTAATAGCAGGTATACTCTAATCTGCAGGAACTGGGTTTGATTCCCTGCTCTGCTGCCTGAGCTGTGGAGGCTTAGCTGGGGAGTTCAGATTAGCCTGTACACTCCAACACACACCACCTGGGTGACCTTCAGCTAGTCACAGTTCTTTGGAGCTCTCTCAGCTCCACCTACCTCACAGGGTGTTGTGAGGGGGGAAGGGAAAGGACTTTGTAAGCTCTTTTGAGTCTCCTATAGGAGAGAAAGGGGGGATATAAATCCAACTCTTCTTCTTCTTCTAAGTGCTAAAATAATGTGATGTGCCTGGAAAGTCACATCACAGCCATGTGATCTTAACTAGACAATTTTAAAAATGGCTCTAGGGTAGGAAACCTGTTTGTGTGAATTCCAGAGAGTTAGCCATGTTAGAATTCTCTAACAGCCCAATTCAAAGGGAGCCGGGGTGTGTGTGTGTGTGTGTGTGTGTGTACAGCAGCAGTGAAGAACATACTGCTTCCAGAAAGACAATTGGTGGTGTGGACACTGGAGGAGTATGGGAAAACCTATACTTCCCCAGAAAAGCCCATAGCATAAAGTGACTTACACCATACTTTTTGGTGGTGTAAGTCTGTGCTACTGGGAGGGGATGTTCCAGCCTGAAAGTGCACTGGGAGCTGACTAACGTCGGCTTTTCATCCAGAATTGCCACTGGAATGCCCTCCATGAAGCCCATGTGGGTATTTGTAGGAGGTTGGGCTGCCATGCATCCTTGTGGCAACCCAAGGCTGAAATAAGTGGCCTAACACCAGTGTCTATGCCACCTTGCATGATGCAGTGGGCATGGGGGTCCCACTGCTTCCAATGCAGCTGCATCCCATCCTAAATTTGTTTTGAGATGAAATTTCAGTAGTCAAAGCTTGCTTCTTCAGATATGTAAAAAAGATGATTGTTTTGAGGATTATCACAGAGAATATTATGGGGGAGAGGAGAAGTTGAGGCAGAATGAGGTTTCAGGTGAATCCTATCCCTGAACCAATCAATTTCTCACAGACTAGCCTACTTCACAGTGTTATCATGGGACATAAGAAGGGAAGAACTGTGCCGATCACCCACCCTGAAGAACCAGGTCCACCATCCACCTTGGAAGAAGGGAAGGATAAATACTAGATAAGAAGACTGAGGAGAATATACTGATTTTTCAAACTGGGCAGCAAAAATAGTCTGAAATGGTCCTGGCTGAACAGTGGAAGTGGTCCACTTTTGGTATGCAGTTCATGAGAGCAGACAGGCGGCATTTGGACAAGAAGTTGCTGGGTTCTTCAGCTGGTTATGTGTGATAAATGATTCACTCTGTGCCCTTTCCCTTTCCCTTTCTATCATTGTAGAATTTAAACTAACAGCAGCAGAAGTGTTTAGTAAAATAAATTTTATGATAATGTCACGAGTTAGAAGAAAAGGAACAACAAGCAGAAGGGCAATTTAAAGTGCCAACATTTTAATAATAAATGGGCCCTGGAAAACTTTGTAGAGGTGAGCCATAACATTTTTAAGTATACGTTGTAAGATTCTGAGATACTTGGAATAAGACAATGTAGAGCTTTTTCAATGTTCCTCATTAAAATTTATGTCTTTTGAAAGTTATCCCAGATGTACTTAAAACAAAAATCTTCTTCCTTTATCGCCGTGCAGAATCGGACATTCAAATAATATATAGCCCTTTTTTCCAGTGTCGGAGGACAAAGCTTACTTATGCTAATTCATTGATTTACTGTCCCAATTACCTACATTAAAATATCGTTTCCCTCTCTTTTCTCACAAGCTCTGACTGCCTGTCTGATATCAACTGATTTGAATGTTTATTTAAGCAATAATGGTTTAGATGGGGTGTCAGATTCTGATGCACATGGCAAGCACGAAAGAGCCCATGGAAGGAAATCATTGTTGATCATAATACTGCTGAATTATTTACTCTGGATAATGATCTGGCATGGTTCTGAAAACGGAGTTGCTTTTACAGACATTATTCATTCTACAGTATGGTTCAGCATATGGGGGAAATGTGAGGCTTATTTTCAAATACAATACAATTCTGAGGTCCTCAGTGTAAATTTTATTCCTCAGATTTATCTTCAGTTTTAAAACTTGAGATTCATATTTCCTCAATGTTGAATTTCATTTTACCATATATTTATTTTTGCCTGATTATTCTTGGGGTAGGAAGTGGGACACAGCCAAGTATTTCATGACACTTTTCACTGGGCCAGTTTCCACAGCTGATAAGTCAAGCCATAGCTCTTCTGCCTCAGAAGCCTGCATCAGTGCCAATAGGGGTGTTCCCAGGAACAGAGCCGACTTTCATTGGCTTCCTGAGGGCTTTCAGATTGGGAACATCTCTTTTAGCTAGTGTCAACTTATGCCAGCTATAAGTGTAATGAAGTCTATTGGGCTGGTTAGTGGAGTTTCAGGGCAGACAGAGATATTTCTTTTCTTTCAGTGCCACTACCAGGAACCTGTTTGGAGGTGATAGGGCTACACCATCCCCAGCTGCTGTGAAACTACTTCTCCCACCCCACCCCATGGATTGGGCTGACAGGCTTTAAGTATGAGCTAGAGATCTCATGGAGACTCTTCTTTCTATGACTTCTTTACCTACATTTAAGATTGGGGAAGGCTATGGCTCAGTGGGAGAATTTAGAAAGTCCCAGGACCAATCCCTACCTTCAGTATTCTTTTGTATCATAAATCTATGTATAATATACATGCTCAAAACCATAATGAAAATCCTGTTGAACATTTTGTTTTTGGTGTTACTTTTCTTTAACTTTGAGCTTGGAGGGCATTTAGTGATAACATTGTGTATTTGATGATCAGGGATCAGCACTTTCACCATTACTATTCATACTCTGCATGGACACTTCTACAGCAGATTTGCTGACTATGCATCCTTGGACACTTCTATATGCAGATGACATTGCACTTGGTCACCAAAAATGTGCAGTCCTTCAATGACAGCTGCAGGCATGGAGTGATAGACTCAGTGAAAATGGACTTCAGCTGAACATACCCAAAACAGAGTATCTATAATGTGACTCTCAAACTAGAACAACAATTCAAATTAATGGACAAACACTGAAGAAGGCCACCCAATTTAAATACCTAGGGTCCCTGGTCTCCATAGATGGCAACACAATGCCAGACGTATTGTCACGAATAAATGCAGCATGGTTGAAACGGCGGCAAACTACTGGCATTCTATGTGACTTTAAAATGCCTTAAAAATTCAAGGCTAAGATCTACCCTACATTTGTTCACCCAGTAGCCCTCTATGGGGCAGAGTGCTGGCCAGCAACAAAGAAACATGAACAAGACCTTAACACAATGGAAATGGAAATGCTGTGATGGACACTTGGCCTGACACTTCTTGACCATGTGCCAAATGATGACATCCGTCAAAGATTAGGAATAAAAGCAATTAGCAAGAAAATGCAGGAAGCCATACTAGGGTGGTATGGCCATGTCATGAGAAGACAACCAACATCAGTAGCTCAAAACAGCACTACATTTGGAGACAGCAGGACGACAACCATGCGGACGGCCAAAGAAAAGATGGATGGACACCATCAATGAAGACATGTGTGCTGCCAACCTGAGTCCTGCAGATGCACAAAAAAGAGACCTGTGGAAACGACAGCCACAGTGCTAACCCCTCCACTGGGAAAATAGCCTAGAAAGAAGAAGATTGTGTATTTGATGATGGAGTAAAGGTTAAGAACCACTGCTCTACCTGTTTTATGTTTGCTTTGAAAACAACACTTTAAAAGTAAGAGTTAACATTTTCAAGTAATAAGTGATGTGAGCTACAACCTCAAACAATTTTGAGTTCTTTTGCATTTGAGAATTATTTCAATCTTTGTTTTGATAGATAAAAAAGACACATGGAATCTACTCAGAAGAGATCCTGTCATCTCAGAGTGGGAGGACAACGCTGTAGGAGAATTCTATTACTGCAGAAATATCAGAGAAATGTACCTGACAGGAAAGAGACGACAGGTCTAAGCAGCTGGATTTTACAGCTCTTGATGGGATCTCCAGGAAAAGCTGAGAACAACTGGGAGGGGAGGGGAGTTTGTTTAACACCTGAGGATGTGAGTTCATTGCTAGGTATAGGAACAGCTTTGAAGCCTAGTAACATGAGAAATCAAAAGCTACATTGATAGCATACAAATCATGCTACCTGAAGGAGATGAATCAATTGTTCTCTCACACAAGGCACATCCAAAAGTTACGGAAACAGAAGGATGTAGTGTATGCCTGGCATTTTTATCAGGGATACAGGTAGCTGTTAAATGTCTTTTGATGCAGAAATGGGCACTGCCAAAGCAAAATGGCAAGACCTGAAATAAAAACAAACAAAAACAAGCAAACAAAGCACTGTCCAGGTACTCTACCAGTGACACAAAATGTCTGGGATGAACAAAAATCCAACTTACATCCCAATCATACAGGGAAGGGGGGGGGGGGGCTGGTTAATGGAGGAGGTGCAGGATCATGGTGGTGCATTTGCCCCTCCATTGGTGTAAGGAACTGCTGTGGAGCTACACCACAGAGCTATGATCAGATGTTAGTGCAGGAGAGTGGGCAAGGACATTCCTGAGGGTGGAGTCAACTATAGTTGGCTTCCATGTGGGCTTTCACACCATAAGCCCAATGGACTGTGCCCCAGACTCACACCACCCAAAATGGTGACCCCCCCCTACACCACTGAAAGCCCCCTCAAGGTGGCAGGGGATGCAACAGTAGTTCCTTGGGCTTTGGATTGGGGTGTTAGACCTTACCTTAACTCAAGCAAATCTTCCACTGTAATTAAAAGTTATCTACTTTATGTGCTAGATCAGTTGAGGTGTAAATGCAAAGGACTCATTTCTTTGTTTTCACTGATTGATCACTGTGCCATTCCAAAGATACTAATTTTTTGTAGATTTAAAAAAAACATCAAAAATGGCCTTCTTTTTCTCTATGTTCCTGATGAGCAGGAGGCAATGACCTTCTTGAGGCTTTTCTTTCTTTTGTAAGTGATTGGAATTCAGTACACATGTCGATTAAACATGGCAGTAGCCACATGGAACACTTAAAGTGGCAAGTTACTGGAACACAACAGGGTCTGTTGATCCACTTATTTCCATACTCTTATTACCTACCTATTGCAGTCAATTGAATTCTTCTCCTAGGGAAGACTGGGAAATCCTCTGCAGTTGGAAATACTGATCTTCTCCATCACTTTGCTTCTCCTAATAGTATATAAAACAAAATTATTAATAGTTGAATAGCCCAATCCAGATGTGAGGGGAACTTGGCTGTGGCTGTGGAGCTCCAGGTGGCACAGAAACCAACAGGGGGAAAAACCCTGCGGTTGCCTTGGCAACTCCATTGGAGAAACACACGTATGCAACATGTTGTTGTAGTGTATGTCTGAGGGTTATAGTGTATATCGGGGGCATTCCTGAGCTGAAAGTCTGATGGAAGCCAACTAAAATCAGCTCCATCCCTGAAAATACTTGTAATCCACCCCCAGCAGCTTCAACGTCTATCTTGAGTCTGGCACAGCTCTGCAGACCTTCTGGGTTGGCTTCTGCCAAGCTAGCTGGCACTCATCCACCACCCTAGGGGCCCACTTACACCTGCAGAGTGGCGAAATGCACTGATGTAGCCCTGTGCCAATTCCAGGATCCACTTTGCCACCCTTCCCCATATTGGTCTGTAAGAAAATAATGTTACATATCAGTCTCCTTAAGTGCACCTTCCTATTCACCAGGCTATGTGGAGTCAGGACGCAATATAGCTCTGCTGGCTACCCACACCTTTTAACATTAAATTCCTCGATATTTGGTTGTGGTGGCTGTGTTTAGGGTTTGGAAGGACCTCTGTGAGATCTAGGCCACTTCTACACTTGTGGATGCACTTTCAATCCACGTTCACAATAGTTTTCAAGTGGATTTTGCTATTCTGCACAATAAAATCCAGCTGAAAAGTGAATTGAAGCTGGATTGACAGTGCATTATTCTGCCTACGTGGAAGGGGCTCTAATGTTACTCTCCAAATCAGTCATTTTTTTCTTTCCAGGGGAATTGATCTTTGCCATCTGGAGATCACATAATTCCATGAGATCCCCAGACTTCAACTGGAGCTGGTAACTCTAGAGCAGGGGTAGGGAACCTGCCGCTCTCCAGTTGTTCAGGAACTACAATTCCCAGCAGTCCCTGCCAGCATGGCCAATTGGCCATGCTGGCAGGGGCTGCTGGGAATTGTAGTTCCTGAACATCTGGAGAGCCACAGGTTCCCTACCCCTGCTCTAGACAAATTCTTTTTTCATTGTGTTGGGGCATGTAGACTTCTTATGTTTCTTGATGTGATACTCCACACATCTCTGCCTAGGACACACTGTTCTTCTCTACCTTTGTCCTTTTCACTAAGTACGCAGAGTGAGGTACAATTGCAATGTCATTAAAATAATGATTTAATGGTAATAACCATGTACTGTGATCATTACTAATTTAAGTCCTTGATATTTTATTAATTAGTCTAATGAGGCACTCATGGATAAATATTATGTGTGTCATATAATTTCCCAGTTGAAATGATCTGTGGTTTTGGTGAGGTCATCATATATGTGCAGAGAGGCAATTCTGACCCCAGGCCCATCAGGGGTCCAAAATATCATTGACTGTGTCAGGATGAAGCGTGCATTCTATTATTATTCCTTCAATTTATGCCCTTTTACATTTGCTTGTCTAAGCGTCAAAAATCATGTGAAACAGCTTCAGTTGGAGTATTTAATCCATAATGTCATTATATGTTCCATTATGCTTCAATGTGCCCACTGCTGGACCCATCAGAACTTTTTTTTCTAAACTCCAGAACAGAAAAGAACAACTTAAAAAATACATTGCAGGCGTTGTAATTTCAACAGAGTTGAAGCTGCAGCTATACATTCTTGCTGTTACTTAGCAACAGATTTGGAGAAATTCAAGAGTGACAGAGTCACAGGTGGAAACTTGCAATGTCGTTGCCAGTTGGAAATGGCTGGTGGGTGCAACTTTCTCAACTTGTCACTGCTCAGATGTTGGTTCAATAAAAGTAGCAGGGGAGAAAATAAGGCTTACTCCGTTTCCTGCATTCTGCAAAGATTTCTCCAGCCTATGTTATGAATATAAAAGGAAAAGACAAAGAGCTGGATCTAACCAGCTCTTCCCCAGTGAAAATGGATCTAACCAGCTCTTCCCCCCCCCCAAAAAAAACTATACTGGGGATTATTTATTTATTCCCTGACTTTTCTCCAAATGGCCTATATCATTCCCCTCGCCTCCATTTTATCCTTGCAATAATCCTGAGAAATAGGTTAAGCAGCATGCATGTGACTGGCTTAAGGTAAGCCAGGAAGCTTCCATTGCAGAAACTGGACTCAAATAAGGTTCCCCTAGATCGGGCCATGTTGGCAGGGGATGATGGGAATTGTAGTCCATGAACATCTGGAGAGCCGCAGGTTGCAGACCCCTGCCCTAGATCCTGTTCTGAGTCTCTATCTACTAAACCATGCTGGCTATCGTGGGATCTACATAGCAAAAAAAACCCACATGACATAGTGCTGTATTAAGCAGGATAACTGAGCAAGGTACAGAATTTATTTATTTTTAAGCCAAATGGATCCAACTCAAAGGTCTGAACAATAAATAATCTTTATGGTGGTACTTCCTCTGTAGAGCTATACATATGAAATTGCTGGGCCATCTTATGAGGAAAATGGGAGAAGCCAGAAGTGCAAGGTATCTTCCTTTGGAGAGTTGAACAGTCTTCAGTTTAGGAAATGAGGAATACACACACACACACACACACACACACACACACACTCTCTCTCTCTATTTGGACAACAAATAATTAGTATTAAGAACCTGTTTCAATTATAAGCAGCTTTATGTCCTGTTGATTGCTATGAGAGAGGTAAGTATGCGCATGCAATGGGGGCAAAAGTGACAAACTGCCCTGGATCGTCTACAAAGCACAATATCCCAAAGGATCCTAATCTGAAGGACTTTTCCACTGAGAATAAGCTCCACTTAATAATATGGGACTGACTTCTAAGCAGTTCTGTTAAGGACCACTTCCTGGAAAGTATTTGGATGGGAGATTTCCAAGGAATACCAGGGTGGTGAGTACCAGGGTGGTGATACCACCACCAAAGGAAAACCACCATCAAATGTCTGTTGGCTTGAAAACCCAACAGGACTCCATAAGTCAGCAAAGAAAGAAAGAAAGAAAGAAAGAAAGAAAGAAAGAAAGAAAGAAAGAAAGAAAGAAAGAAAGAAAGAAAGAAAGAAAGAAAGAAAGAAAGAAAGAAAGAAAGAAAGGTTAGTGAACCAGGTTGTATTTTTCTGTGCAGCAGCTTAGCTCTTCCCATGAAGGCCTGTTGTTCATGCCCCCTTGTTCTTGGGTGTATTCTGCAATGGCCCAGATGCAGGCTTTCTGATGAGGCTATAAAACCGAATTACTGTGGACACCTTTGGGAGCAACATGATTCTAGGTACATGGGACTGTTTCTCACCTGCAATGAGGGTGTTTTATTAATACAGTTTTAATGCATTTATTATGTATTGTTTAATTTTTTTAAACTCTTAAACAGATACAGTTTTAATATATGTTGCATTTATTGTTTTACCTGCTTCAGGTGCTAAGCTGTCAGGAGAAAAGTAGGCTTATAAATATTTTAATAAATAAAGTTGCATTTCAGCTTTACCCTTCAGGGCACTGTCTTGCAGACTCAAATGGGAAGCCCAATTACCTATCTAAATGAATCAGCATTCATGGTGAATAATAAAATCACCTTCATTACACTCTACACAGTAAATTGTATAATACATTTATCATGTCAATATTCCATGAATTCAAGTATGCTGTCTTATCTACTGACAGCATAGGATGAGGAGGAAGACCCCAAGTGATTCTTTACCCCAGGCACTTGGTAACTTTTCTACAACCCTGATGAAGCATATGCTTCAATCTCTCCCGCTGAAATTAATCGGCATTAAAATGCTGGTGTTGGGATTGGATTCTACCGAAAATACATTTGCAGCCTTTCTACAGGAAACTTGCATTCAAGATGACTTAAAATTATATTTAAAAGCAACACTCACATAAGTATAACAGCAATCAAAGAAAAGTTAAATGATTCAGACAAGCAAATTGGAATAACAGCAGCTATAAAAATCCAAATCAATCATCAATTGGGAACACTTGCATGAAAAAGGAGCATTGTTTCCTGGAAGAAAAGCGAGTCAGTCTATTGCTGGATCTTCCTGGAGAAAGTATTGCTTTAGGTAGAAAATGCCACCACACAGAAGACAGTGCTTAATGTCTTTACCAGAATCATTTCATTATAGGAAGGAACTCAGAACAATTGCAGATCTTAAAGAATGCAGGACCACATGGAATGTCCCAAATAACTATTGCGTACATTTGGCCTCAGGTTGTGTCACTTCTTGCCTGATCCTGTACCTCATAGTTACTTTTAAAAACCTGTTGAGGGTTATGTAGAATCCTAGTTATATGTGTTATCTTAGTTATCTATGGGGCAATGTTTTTGTGCATTATTTTGAGAAATTTGTTGAGATAGTCTGAATAGAATTTTGTGTTTGTAATATAGTATCATGTTACCAGCCCCAAGAGCTATCTTCAGCCATAAAATTAGGTGAGGCTTCATTCACTGCTGTACATCTTGCTGCTATCGTCTGCCAGAACTGTGTGTTGAATGAAGCTGATTTTGAATTGCTGGTAGAGGAACTCGATCATATCATCAGAATATGATGAAATTGCTCCACTAAATCAAAAATCTTACAAGTGGATAGACAATGGCCATACCACAGACCCTGGTGAATGATTTGAAGGGTCTCTCATTCATTTTCTCAGTTCAGTGGTTACAAGGATCAGTCTTGTATGAATATTGCTGTTACATCAGGTACAAATATGAGTACATCATATTCCATATACCATATTATTGTTTTGGTTTCTTGCACAACACCAATCCTGATCTCCAGTTGTGTGGTGCCCTAGTCAATGTTATGAAACATAGAAAATGGTTCAAAAATATATTACAGTCAAAGAAGAAGAAACTGTGTGCTTCCTGTTGTAGCTGTAGATGTGTAACATCTGACAGTAGATGTGATGCTTGCTCTTACAGGGTGCATTTGAAAATTATGGTTCCTATTCTGCGAGAGAATGTTATCAGTGAATTGGGTTATATTTATAAAGCCCTTTGGTTGCTGTACTGAAATGCCTCACAAGTTTCTGCCACTGTTGTCATTAAATAGCCATAATATTGGTAGCACTACATGGATGGAAAAGGCTCCAAGTCAAGAGATGAACTGTGAATGAGGATTACAACTGCAAATCTGTAACAACAAATGTGCTGTGAACAAAATTGGATCAACATTATAAATTGAGGGTCATTTTTTTCAACATGCTCATTTTTATTTTAAATTTAAACTGTATTTGGAGGGGAGGATGGATGGCTCTAACTTCTGTGATAATTCAAGAATGCAAGATAAAGCCATGGAAGTATATTCCTGCTTCATAGGGATAAATATATAAAGGGCAGAAAACCATCAAGGAAAATGACCATAGGGCAAATACAGACAAAGTTAAGCACACACACACACAACATTCTCTCACTGAATTAAGTGGAGATTTACAGCTCAAACTGAAGCAGTTTGAGTTGAAGTATATCTACTATATTCATTTGGGGAGCATCAATAGGAATTAAGTCTTCAGAATGCAGAACATGATGGGTTAGACCCAATGGTTTTGTTTCTCTGATTGCAGTCTCATATTCCAGATCTTGGTGATTTCACCTGATACTAGCAGAAGACCCTCTTGAGTCTGGGCCAGGTACACTGTGGCAGAAGAAAATGCTACTATTAGTGAAATAAATTCATAGGATCCAACCCAATATACTGATGACTGCTGAAAGATCTCAGGCCAACCTGTGAGCTTCAAACCTCGGAAGGGCTTTGCCACCAACTCTCAAACCAAGTCCATTCTTCTATCGATGCATCACACTAGCTTTTCTATGCCAGAATAGCATCAAACAAAGCCAACCTGTAACTATTACTTGACTCTGAGTTCCTGGCAGCCCCCTGTTTTGATAAAGCAATCTTTGATGTCAAATAGGCACAAAGGCCACACAATGTATCCTGACGAGCTCATTCTCTCTGAAGTTTTACCTTTGAGCAAGCTTCTCTGTGAATATCTCAGTCACACTCTCAGTGGGGCTCCAGAACTGATTCCTCCTGAGATTCTCTGCTTTGAAAACTGGCCTACCTTAAAAAAATGCTTTCAATTTCCATTGCAAGGGAAACATGAGAGAATTCACAGATAATACGATGAATGTAATGGATATTAAAAGTGGTATAGAAAAAGGGACAGAAAAAATAGCTGCATGTCTATTTTATATCCATGTAGGCACATGCATAATAAGTACAAAGCACATATCTTTTCCAGAAAAAGTAGCAAAGTTCAGAAAAAAAATGTTGCATCTAAGACTGAAAACATGTCAGGCCAAAGGAGGGTGTTTGTAGGCAGGATGTAATATGTCTCAAGTAACCATTGATTGGCTCAGAATTTGGGAGTTTGGCCCTGATTTGTTTGGGTTTTTTTTTAAAAAAACCCTGAGCATGAAAAACATTAAAAAAAACCTCTGTTCATATGTCCATTTCCACCACATGCATTTTAGATGAGAAGATAAATGGAGCAGAGCTTAGAATTATAATTGTGCTTTCAATTCCTGCTTTTCTCCCATCATCTTCCAAGGGGAACTTCATATCTCTTGCATTAGCAACATGCTGTGCAGACCTTGAAAGACTTTATGTCTCCTTGATATGTATATGAGGAGGAATAAAAAGGCTTGACTGCATGGAGGTGACAGGCAGCATAATCTGGGTGGGGGGGAGCTACATTGTGGTTGGGACAGCACAGCAACAGCACACCTCAACTGCCTCATAAATTGCTGCACCACATCCAGCCCTGGATCAGCACAGCAAAAAGCCAGTACACAGATCTGAGATGGAGGCACAGCAGAGGAGAGGAGAGGGCAGGACCCCTGATGGTCTGGATAACTGCCATCCATCAGGGGATGAAGGAACGCGGGGGGGCGGGGAGCCACTGAAGCCAGGCAAGGGGCAGGGAGAGGTGGGAGTAGGCAGATGAGCTTCCAGCCGCTATCTGATCCCTGTCCCCTGAAAGGGAATTGGAGAAATCCAGGAGACCAAGGTGGAAAATGATAACCCAAGCTAAGGCACTAGGAACCCGGGACAGCTAACTCCCCTCCAGGGGCGGGCCTGCCCTATTGCACAATTTTCAATGGGCTCAGAAAGGAGTTGCATCAACATGGGGAACATACTCCTGGGAAAAAGTCTGCCAGGTGCTCAAAGGCAGCTTCTCTCCCCATCTGCACCACTGATTGGCTCCTGCCCCCCCCCCCCAGTGGAAATGGGGCTGTGCTGATGGAGGGTCTTATTAGTAGTCCAATATGCTGCTTTATGTGCTTCACCACAGTTTTTGCTGGCATAATTTTGCACCAGAAAAAGTCAGTGTTTCCAGATTGAAAGGGCTCAGGGGGCTCCTGCCTCTAGGAACACCTGCTTTGGTCCTAGCGTGACTCCCTGTACTAAAGGTGGGCCACCCACAAAGGCCCCTGGCCTGCACCCCACTACCATGCCACTCCCCAGTGCATGGTATATAAGCAGTGGTGGGATCCAAAAATTGTAATAACAGGTTCCGATAGTGGTGGGATTCAACACCACCGCACACACGCACCTCCAGTCCGTATTGGGAAGGGAGGTTGCTTTAGTAACCCCTTCTCGGCACTCAGAAAAAATTAGCCACTTCTAGAGAAGTGATGAGAACTGGTTGGATCCCACCTCTGTATATAAGTTTCCAGAACTCCCCAGTGCTTGCTTTGGGCCCCAGTGCCATCATAAATGACCATTACCCCAGTGCAAGTAGCATTTATGATGCTCCTGGGATCATGCTGCCTCCAGAGTACTTTCCCTCCTCTTTGGATTGTGCTGAAAGAAACACAAGAAAAAGAATCACAAATAACTACAGAATTCTTTGGGTATTACAAAGTGATCTATTTGTTGCTTCAGTAGCTCCCCTTTCTGCTTTCCCTTCTCACTTCCATTCTGACAGTAACTCTGGGCATCTGGTTGTGGTGGGTTTTCCGGGCTGTGTGGCCGTGGTCTGGTAGATCTGGGAGGCATGTTAGGCTGAGGGAGGGGAGAGACTGACCCAAGTTCACACAGTAAACGTCATAGTTTAGTGAGGATTTGAATATAAGTTTCCAAAACTCCTACCTGATACACTATTACATAATGTGGCCTGTCCTATTTTTTTAGTTAGTTCTTTTCCTACATTCCTTTTGTCCACCCCGCTTCTCCTGCTTCGCCTTTTTGCAATTCTATTTTTTTTCCCCTGGAAGACTGGGGTTCTCAAAATCCTGCCAGTTCAGCATATATCCTGTCCCCCAGTCAGTTGCAGAAAGCTGGACCTTTTGTCAGTTGAGTGACCTGTTTGTGGCTGTTCAGCAGCTGGTGGTCATTGTATTGCTTCTGAACAGCGCAGACCAGTGCAGACCAGCACAATCAATCAGCCTTGGCACATGTCAATTCTCACACAAACCCTATTGAGTTCTATTTTCTCCCTTTGCTGTGCTTCTGCACTGTTCAGCGGACAGCAGTTTGAATAGTTCATTCAAACACCATATATACGTTCCATAAATAAATAAATACATCCTTAATAAATGCATGTAGCCTTTTAAAGCGCTGCAGATTGGTGTTTAATATTTTAAGTGAGACTATTGTGCTTTGGTCATATTATCAAAACACCAGTGGGAAAAAAAAATTATGCTAGGCAATGTTGAAAGCAGTAGGAAAAGAGGACGATAGAGTCAATCAAGGAAGCCATGTCCTTCAGTTCGCAAGACCTGAGCAAGTCTATCAGTGATATAACATTTTAGAGGTTATTAATCCATAGTCACCATAAGTTGGAAGTGACTTGATAGCATATAACAGTTTGGTGTTCATTTTAACTGTCCTTAGAAATGTGTGAGGATTAGCAATGTTTGGGCACATGAGAATTTCTGAAAAAATAAAACAATGCCAACCCAAACAAACAACATGATCAACACCATTAAACAAATAAGTTTGACTGTTGAGCACGTTTGATATGAAATTCAATGTATCCCTAATAGTAACCATTTTTGGAGCAGAGTTTTTTTGTGGTGGGGGTCTTCTGCCTTTTCACTTCTTTTACACCTGCTTCAGGTGGCAGGAGGCTTACCGGTACTGTTACTATATTCTCAGCTGCAGGAGCACACGTCTGGCACCAAAACCAAAAAGTTGTTGGAGAAATGTTTGCCGCTGGAACAAGGTCTTGGTTCATTATGCGTGCTGTCAGATTACACCAGAAAATTGGCAAAGTACAAGCAGAAATAACTCTCTGGAAGATGTGGAAGGGAGAAACAGATTCTCAATAGCAGGCAGAGCAATAATCTAGAGCTGCATCGTGTTCTACATAAAAGTGGCATTTTTCCACTAGCTGGCACTGACAACCACAACAGGCAACTTGGAAGCTTTGTGAAGATGCTTTCAAAAGTCCCATGACCAAGGAAAGTATACGTTGAGCAAAAAAGGTATTAATTAACTTTGAGTTCCATGACCAGCAGATGATGTTCAGGACTTTGGGTTAAACTAGACAATGTACTAAATGGGTAACTACAACTATGGATTGACTGTTTACATTGATGGTACACCAGGACATTTTCTTTTGCATTGTGGCTCTAGAAGAGGGTGGGCGTATAGACAGTGGTGGGGTTCAGCAGGTTCGCCCCACTTCGGCAGAGCTGGTTGTTAAAATGGTGTTTGTAAACAACCAGTTGTTAAATTATTTGAATCCCACCACTGGGTATAGATCATAGGTCGGGAACCCGCGGCTCCCAAGCCTCAAACAGCTCTTTCCTGCTTGCTGTGCGGCTCTTGCCCGCCTGCCCGCCGCCGCCGCCGCCACTGGCCCCACACATCCCCCTCGGCTCAGGCTGGCTCCAGGTTGCCATTCAGGCAGTCAGCCTGAGCCTCTGTCTATGATTTTCTTAAAAGGGCAATTCCCCAAAGACTGCTTAAAGGGGAAAGTTTCCCCTTTAATTGCCCCTTTAAGAAATTCAGAGCAGGGAAGAGATTGGCCGAGGGCCGCAGCCAGCACAGACCTCGGAGGAATCCCAGGCGAGGGCTTCAGGCTGGGGCACCCCTCATTTCCACGGAGGCTGCCTGGCTGGATGGGGAAGAGGGGAGATCTCCCCTCTTCCCCAGCCAGCCAGGCGGCCTCCGTGCAAGAGAGGAGCCCCAGCTAGCAGCTTCCTTACGAGGGCTGCAGGATGGGGCACCCCTCGTTTCCACGGAGGCTGCCTGGCTGGATGGGGAAGAGGGGAGATCTCCCCTCTTCCCCAGCCAGACAGGTGGCCTCCATGCAAGAGAGGAGCCCCAGCCAGCAGCCCCCATAGGAGGGCTGCAGGCTGGGGCACCCTTCTTCATTTTAAATGTCAAAAAGTATTTGCGGCTCCATGTGTTTTCTTTTCTGTGGAAAATGGGTCCAAATGGCTCTTTGGGTTTTAAAGGTTCCCTACCCCTGGTATAGATCTTTAGGAGAAGGTGCTGACGTCCATACCTTCTGACTTAGCTACCTCCAATGAGAGACACTTAAAGATTCAGAGTATAGGAATGGCCATAGAGAAAGAAAAATCCCTTGATTTTTGCCTGAATGTTTGCTGGGTACAGCTGTCATGATCTGGCCTTGGTCCAGCCTGGTCATATCATGTCCCCCAACCTAGATGTGGGAACCTTCCATTGGGGATGTTTCTCTTTACTAACTTGTTGTTTTTGCTTTCTGGCACAGGATAATTAGCTGTTTGCTTTGCACTTTAAAGTGCTGGGGAATGTGGGTTGTTTTGACCTAGTGAAGGTCATACCTCTGCCTTTCTCTGGGAACGAAAGGGTGCCTGCTCCTCCTTTGAGAACTGGTGTCAAAGGGTGATGTCTGGTGATGTGGAACTTGAACATTGAGGGAATGGAGGAGGTATGGGGGCAAGGGAATAATGGGTGTAAACTCCAGTTCTGTCAATGGATGTCTAAATGCTTAACCCTGATGCTGTTTTCAATAGAGGAAATACTTTTTACATTAAATCTCATTATTGAACAGTCCAGGGGCACGACAAAGGTCAGCCCTGTTTCAAACCATAAAGAGAAGGGGAAAGTGGAACAATATGGCAGATGGGGTAACTGTGATGGTGTTGCACTTATGATCTTGGTAGTTTAAAGGCACTGCCAGTCACTATTAATATTACACTAGTGTGTTCAGCTGATCCTGAAGCCACATGTTAGTTTCCCTTCTGTAAGAACTTCTAGGAGTTACTCATCTCCTGGTATTATACCATTCTATGCTCCCTCCTCTGTCAGTGCTACCATTAGCATATTGGGATAAAGCAAAGAAAGGAAAGAAAGAAAATGTCAAGACAACTTAAGTTCTACTAGATGGTACACATGAACAGGAGGAGATGAATAAATGGCTGTTCTTTTCAATAGCCAGAACACTCTTAACCATGGGGTGTCTGGACCAATTGCCCTGGGCCCCCAATGCCCTTGAGTCTCCCAACTACTGTGCAGCCAACCAGCTGTCTGATTGCCACAACAGTGTGTAACTAAAAGAACCTTGGGTAAGTTCCATTCCTGAAGCCAGCCTGGAATCTGGATGAAAGCATATGGAGGAGAGAAAGGAACAGTGGGCTTCCCAATTGAAGCAGGACTGTGAATGGAAGGAGTTGATTGTCATACATGAGAGAGCAACTCATGTGACATCACTGCTGAGACACAATATAACAAATGCTGTGAGTTATGGGACTGGATAATGGAGTGAGAAAGTGGGATCTAGTGAGAAATAAATGGCCACCAACAAGAAAGGATAGCCCTACATTCATTCTTCTTCCTTTTTCCTTAATATGTAGTAAAACTCACCTGTGTCCTAATATCCTTGTGCTTGTACGTGCCCCCACTTTACATCCTTACCATTCTAGTGAGTATGAGGAACCATGTTATCAAAGGACATCATGAATACTTGGTAGGGGGAGCTTTTAACACAAGGTTGCCATTTCGAGCAGCAGCCCTGAGCAGTGGAGTAACTAGGCAAACTGGAGCCCTGGGCAAAACCTGAGTTTGATGCCCCCCCCAGCACATTCCCGGTGCAACGTGTATTCCCCAGATCCCTTTGTAGCTATGCCCAGTGGCATATCTAGGCAAACTGGAGTTGGGTGCACCCCCAAGGCAGCTGCCCCCCCCCACCGTGACCAAGCAATGATTTTTTACACCAGGTCGTTTCAAGGTCACAATCACATTATAGAACATGCCCCAACTCACAAATCTGAACACAGCAATAAGCCATGCCACACAGCGGAATTTAAAAGGAGAATCTGGGCTCCCTAGTTAGTGATGCTGGAATCCATGCCCAAACAGCATCATTTTCAATGGTGTTTAAACTAGGAAGCCCAGATTCTCCTTTCAAATCCAACTTAAAGGGAGAATCTGGGGTTCCCAGTTTAAACAACATTGTTTAAATTGCTATTTGGGGGATGATTCTCCTCCACCCTGAAACAGCATCATTCTCAATGTTTAAACTGGGGACCTCAGATTCTCCCTTTAAATCCATGCCAAATGGGGGATTTAAAAGGAAAATCTGGGGAAATTTGGGGGGTGCCGGCTGTCAGGGGTGAAATTGTTAAGCTAGCAGCACCTAAATTTCAGGGCATCTTTAGGAGACTGTTCTAATGATACCACCCAGGTTTGGTGAAGTTTGGTTCAGGGGATCCAAAGTTATAGACCCTCAAAGGTGTAGCCCCCATCTTCTGTTAGCTCCCATTGTAAACAATGGGTGATGGGGCACCCCCTTTGGGAGACCATAGCTTTGGACTCCCTGGACAAAACTTCACAAAACCTGGGTGGTATCAGTAAGAGTCTCTCCTGATGATACCTCCCATGATTGGTGATGTTTCGTTCAGGGGTCCAAAATTATGGACCCTCAAAGGTGTAGCCTCCATCTCCTATTAGTTCCCATTGGAAACAATGGGGGATGGGGCACCCCTTTGGGAGTCCATAACTTTGGACTCCCAAAACCAAACCTCACCAAACCTGGGTGATAGCATCAGGAAAGCCTCCTGAAACATTCCTGAAATTTTGGTGCTGCTAGCCTAAAAACTGCACCCCCTGCAGGCCACAAATGGAAAACCCACTAAAATACCAAAAAAACCCATAAACGAACCCTGCATTTTTGGCGTCCACCACAAGGGAGCGCCCTGGGAAACTTCCCACTTTGCCCCTGGCCCTGAGTATATTGTAACTTGTAGTGTCTCCCTCAGCTGTAAGAGCAACCAATTTTCATGATTCATTATAAGCTGTGTTGCCCTACCCTTTTTACCCCGCTTTATTGAATAAGGTTGCTGCCAATACAAAGGATCTCGGAAACACCCTGCCATAAGGTTTGCATCTCCCTGCCTTTAGTAACCAACTCCTTTACAATTACTCCATCCCTGACCTCTCACACCTCAGCCAAATCTACATGACACACCTGGACAGAGACTCTTAAAAGAAATTCTGCCCAAGCCTTTGAGGCTACCCCTGATTCAATCACAAGACAATTGGACCTACTGTCCTGATATTTAGACATAAATAGATAGGCTGTTAATCAAGTCAACCCAGCAATCCCAGTATGGAAATCCAAGAACTTCAGGAAGAGAGCTCCTTGCTCCCACTCTAGATTGCACTACAGTGTATAAAAGTACAGTTCACCCCAAGCTCAGTGCTCTTTACTAGCCTGAACCTCTCTTGTATCCAGTTGGTTTTGAGTCACAATATTGTCCTTCGCTTGGATTCACATGCTGGCCATCTGAATCCTTGCCTTCTTCAAGAACCTCTCATCTGAACCCAGGTAATGTATAAGTCCCCGCTACTCCCCTCCGAATCTTTCATCCAAACCTATTTTTCCTCCCTGCTTATATCTCTGTAACTGTGTGTAAACATTCACTGTATGAATGTTTTTTACCAAAAAACTATAAACGTTTCAATTTCATTTTGGTCTCCTTGTATTCTCTGTAGAACGTTTCAAAGCCATTTTCTGGTATTGTTGTTATAAAGGTCCCCTCACTAGCCTACCTCTTGCTGCCAAGCTGAGCTATTCCCCACCACCATTTTAAAATGTTTTTACAGTTGAGCTAGGGTAATAGCTGTGAAACCCAATGGGGTGGTCACAGCACTGAAATTCTGAATGTCTTATTTGAATGACTGAATGTCTTAGTTTGGTCACATCTGTTGATGGTTACTTTACAGAAATACCAAAAAGCCCCACAACCTTTCAGCATTGGAGGACAGAAAAGAACAAAGTATCAGTATTTCAACAGATGTCTAGTATGCCTACAGAGAGTTGGTCAGGTGTCAAAATGAGTGGAAGATGAGCACACAGCTTGCCACAGGTCTGAACAAAGGCTATTTTATAGCAGAGTCACAACACATGGGAACATGTTGAAGAGCAAGCAAATAAAAAGGGTACAAAAGCAGAAAGCAATGCCAATTGCACAAAAGGTGGGAAATGGCCAAAGGCAGACCTTTTCCCTACTTTTATCTGGTCAAGAACAAAGCACAGAATGCCTTTTCACTGGAGATAATGACTAGCTGTGGCTTACATGTGAGGTTTTCATAGCCCATACTCGGAATGTTGCTGGTGATGCAAGCATTTAGTTCAAAGTGCAAAAGCATAATGGTGTGTCTTCTATCTTCTGCTGGCAGTCAATCCATAGACCAAAGGTAACAAACTTAACTTGAGTTACTTCTGAGCCACATGAGCCATGACTTCATATTTGTTAGCAAATGCAAAGGTCGGGGAATTGTGAAGTATGGTGATGGGAGGGGTTCCCTTAAAAATAACAGTCCATGGAAGATAAAGCTTGTAAGTGGCAGAGGCAGACCAAAACAAAATAAAAAACCAAAAGTAATTTAATACCTCTTAGAAAAAAACCAACCAAGATGACACAAAATAGTGTGCAAGTATTCCTGAAAGCTTTTCTCAACTGCTTGCTCTCAATGTGGGTTTTGTTACTAGAGTCTGTGAAAGGAGATTTTTTTAAAAATCCTAAGAATATATGAAGGCAACCTCTATAGGAGGAAAAGAGTTCTACTGGATAAGCTATTTCTACCCTATTTATTAAATGATGGTGATCCTAAGATTGCAATGACAGCGGCAAAATTTATTGCAGTCCTTGCATCCCAAAGGCCCCTTCCACAGGGGCCAATAAACCTGGGCTGGGGATGGGGGAAAAACCTGTTTTTTGGGGGGGGGAGACTTCACAGAGCTCCCACCCCTATAGAGAGGCTGTTCTGTGTTAATTCTTCCGAAACAGGTTTTTTTTTAGAATCGCGCTATCCACAATTCTTTGGTTTTAATGCAGGTTGCAGCCGCTCACAAGTGAACAGCTGCCCGGGAAAGTGCTTTACTTGGCCAGACTTCCCTTTTTTAAAAAAGTCCCCACCTCTCAGCTGTGTAGGCATGCAGGGGCACAGGGATATTAGCATGGCTGTGGAGGTCCATGCCTGTCTGTCCATGTAGCTACACAGCAAAGAGAGGTGAGTAGCAAAAAAAAGTGCCTCCATGTGAAGGCACAATGGCAACCCACATTGCTTCCATGGGCTCTGTTTGCGGCCTGCACGGAGGCATGAGAACACAAAAATAGGAGAGTGGGTTACTTTATCTCGACTACAACCCGCTCTGCCTGTGCTGTGGGAAAGGGGCCTTAGACAATGGGTATAAAATTATGCTGTTTATGACTTATCAATCAAGGAGCTTCTATGGGAGAAAGGCAGCATTTTGTTTCATGCAGTGACTAGCAAAACAGCCCTCGGAAGCTCACAAAGCCTCTGCAGTGCTGCCACGATGAAAATGGCCCCTTAGTACAATCTGCTCTGAGATGGTTTTAAGATGGTTCTAAGATTATAACCTGCCATAGGGGAAGGGTAACAAAAGGACTCTGGGGAAATAGTGCAAACCTGGGCGTGCTCAAAGCACACCCAAGACAATTGAAAACAATTTTGAGTGTTTGACAAAATGCAAACATTTGTTATCAAACATTTAAGAGAGCCCCTCTGTATTTGTGATAAAACCACAATTCAACAGAAGGGTGTTCACACATAATAAGTCATCAGATCATTATCTGTGAAGCTGGAAGTACTCAGAGAAGAGCCTCAGAAACTGTCTCAAACTGCGGTCAGATTCAGATTGATATTAATAACCCTAATCAGGTTAATGGTATAGGCCAGGAGACTCCAACCTATGACTCTTCAGATGTTCATGGACTATGACTCCCATCAGCTCTGCCAATTGGCCATGCTGGCAGGGGCAGATGGGAATGATAGTGCATGAACATCTGGAGGGTCTTAGGTTGGAGATATGTGGTGTCGGCTGATGTCATCAGATCTTGGAAGCTAAGAAGATTTGGAAGTTGGTTGATATGATCAGGGAAGATTTCGCAGAGAAGGAACTGTCAAACCTCTGCTCACTTGCCTTCAAAGCCTTTTGATGAGATTGTCAAAACTCAGTTGCAACTTTCCAGCACATATGTACGTAATCAGCCACCGAGTCCTCTGCCATGCACATAAATTCTGTCTCAAGTATTCAGAGGGTGCTCGAATTCTCATGTTGCTGGGGAATGGGAAAATATTTGAAATGGACAGAGTCCATATTTGTTACCCATGGAATGGGTCATCTGGGCTGAGGCCAATATGCAAGATCAATGAGAACTTTGTTTGCTTATGTTATGCATTTCCCTGCACACTCACTTTTCTGTTCTTGTTTCATTTCACTGCTTATTCTAATAGAGTAAGCCCCAAAATGGAAACATCCAATGAGGTGACTGTGCAAATGAGCCCTTTACTGAGGTCATATTGATTTGGAAAGGGAAGGTCATCATGATATATTCAAATAGTTGAAATGATTGACAGTTGCTTTGCCGGAGCTTCATCCCCTCAAGTCATTCCTCAAGGAATACGAAAAACAAGAAACCGATATGGGAACTGAATAATTAATTGCCTTCTGGAAGCTGGGCCCTTTCTAGCCAATGGTACAGTTGTTTCTTCCTTAAAGCAATCTCAGCTAATAGTTGAGTTTATAATAAAATAAGGAAGTTTGGGTACAATGCAGTGTTTATTTGGACCTTACAAACCTGAACATATTTTCTTCCCTATTATAGCACACCAAGCATGCAAACCACAGAAATTATTAATATATTGTTTGAATAATTGTCTCATAGCAACAGAGATTTGATGCAAAGCCCAGGATATCCCAAAACTGAATTTATCATTTTAAATAAGAAATATTTCACCTTCCAATCAAGATCCAAGAAAGTCAATTTCCATTAATACCATATAGAGACTGCAATTAAAAACATATATATATATATAATTGGATGTTCTGTGTAGGAAAAAGGGAATAATTATTTATTTGTACAGATGCAGTATGACTCTCCACTGAGATTTCAGTCACCATCATTCTAATGATTTTTTAATTTTCCTTTTTTAGGATGCAGTTCACATTAATTTTTCATCTTTTTTCCTCCTAAAAGCAAAGAGATATTTGTTTCTGTTGTTTCAGACTCAACTCAAACTGCATATAAATTTCCTCTGAACACTAAAGGCTGTGGCTTCTTTAGTTATTTATGGTGTTTATTCCAGCATTTTTTTGAGAAATGATGACCCTCCCATTACATTTACTGTGGAACCTTTCTTAGCACCCATGATGCATTGTGCTGTTAAACATTTTCCAAAAAACCTTTTATGGGGCCTGAGCTTATGCTCCTCTATGCTGGCAAGGAGGACCTTAAGAACTGTCTTACAGGATCAAAACAAAGCCAGTGTCACCTTAAATATTAACAACATTTATTCCAGTGTGAGTTTTCAGTGTGAGTTTTCAAGTGTCACTTCTTTAAATACAATAGAAGAAATAGATACATAAACAGAAAATTGTGCAAAGAAAGTGGGAAAGGGAAGAGCTGAGCAGAAAGAACCCTAGTATAAGAAATGAGGTGGATTCTCTACATGGCGACTTGAAATGCTTGGATAATTTAATGGATGATGGAAGGTTCTAGCCTGCCTCACATGTGGCTCAGACCAAAGTTTGATCTACTCCATCCTTCTGTCCCTATGAGTAAGGTTTCCATATTTGGGTTGGGAAATTACAGGAGAGGGCAAAAACATCAGCAGGACATTATGCTGCAGACGCCACTCTTCAAAGCAGCCATTTTTCCCAGGGAAACTGATGTGTGTAGTCCAGAGTTCAGTTGCAATTCCAGGGGACCTGCAGGTCCCACCTGGAGATTGACTACCATATCCATGGACAGTCTGTTAGACACCTATGATGGTCATAAGCTAAGTGTGAAAGTTATGGCTTTCTTCTAATCATCTCTGAATCAATGGTATACATGGCTGCTAAAAGGTGTTCTTTTGCCAGTTAGTGGCCATAATTATAATACACATTCAAGGCTGTATTTTTAAACAAAATTTAGACTTCAGATGGTCTACCAGAAATACCTTGGCCAATCAAATAAGCTATGTATGGTTCATATATCAGATTTTTGTTCTGCCTGTACTTCTCACCTATTGCAGAGGGGGGCATTTGCTGGAGGGCACATTCCCATCATGCTACACACTTTGTGTGTGTGCATGCAAAATGTCAAATCACAGCCAACTTAGGGCAACCCAATCAAGTTTTCAAGGCAACAGACAACAGAGGAGGTTTGCCCTTGTTTTCCTCTGCATAGCAACTGTGGTATTCCTTGGTGGTCTCCCATCCAGTACTAACCATTGCTGACTCTGCTTTTCTAGCTAGACTGGACCATCCATGCCAATGCACTGCACACTTTGGGTATCCTTTTTTTAAAAAAAAACTGGTCTTGTTCAAGTAGAAGTGCCTTGTTCCAAAGGGAAGCTGGTCCACAACAGAGAACTACCTCCATGAGGGATGAAGTCATAGGATCTAAGTCTACATATATCAGTCAACTATTACTATTGTGGTTTTGAGTGGGACCTACTTCTAAAATAATCTTACTTTGGGGGCCCTCTTGCAAAGTCATTATGCTGTACTTTCATCCTTTTCCATATTAAATGCAAAAAATTGCCAACACTGAGCAATGCATACTCTGAAGATGCCAACCACAGATGCAGACGAAACGTCAGGAGAGAATGCTACTAGAACACGGCCATGCAACACCCTGGTGATTCTGGCCGTGAAAGCCTTCAACAATACAATGTATACTCTATTTCAATGTATAGTTTGTTTTAAAATTATATAGCTTTACAGAATAACAAACTGTATTTTTAGCCGTTTTGCACATTCTGCAGATGTAAAGCCAAATTTGTCACTCAACCTCAGAGAATCTCCTCTCCCTTCTTATCCTTCTCCTACATTCTGACCTAGTACCAATTGACAAAAAACTCACAACCCACTTTCTGTTTAATCCTGTGCAAAACATTTTGAAATGAAGTATGAGGAAGATATCTCTTCACCTATGAGGCATGAAAGGTTATTCACAATTAGGGATCTTGCAGATTTCCCCATGGATATGTAGAACAATTGAGTAATGTGTTCAAAGGTGTTGGGCAGTCGTGAGGTAATTATTCAGCCTGTTTGGTTCATACCAAAAAACACAAATGCCTGCCTTGGAATTTTTGGGAAAAAGTGTGAACACATTGCTAGGCCAAAGCTATTGACAGTTATTAGTGTCACATGTGGGTTGGATTCAGAAGGCTGCTGTTGGAGACCAGTTGTTAGAATGAGATTTGTTTTCTGGGATTCTAAAAGATTCAGTCCTGTTCCTCAGTGTTCTTCAGCCTCTATGACAGCCATCCTAAACAGGTCTACTGAGAAGTAAATCTCATTTTATTCAGTAGGTTTTACTCTCTGGAAATTGTTTGTTTAAAATTGTTTATAAAGCCTCAAGAGAAACTATTTGTGGTTTTGGAGTTGGCTGGCTGTCAACAATATTTCAATAATTAAATTGCCTGATGATGCTCTTGAGGACTTGAACCACTTTCTGATTGCTGTGGCTAAATGGCTAAAAATTAATGAGTTGAAACTGAATCCTGACAAAACAGAGGTAATGTTGGGAAGACTCAGGTCTGGAGGGTACTGTCATGCCATCATTTGATGGGGTTCTGCTGACCCTTGTTGGCTTGGAGAAAAGCCTAGGGATTACATTGAATCTGGTATTATTGGTGGAAGAGCAAATTATTGCAGTTACAAAATAAAAGTTTTCTTCCATCTTCATTTATCCCTGAAGATCTCTTCCTACTTTGTCTTGGATGATCTGACCATATGGGTCCATACCATGGTGTCCTTGAGACTAGGTTATTGAAATGCACTCTACTTTAGTCTGCTTTTCAAGTGAACTAGGAAATTCCAGTTGGTACAGAACACAACAGTTTGGTTGATACCAGGAGCTAGGCAGGATATGTATATTACACCCATTCTGTAGTCTCTCCATCAGTTACCTATTAGTCACCAGGTTCAATTCATGGTAATAGTTATCACATATAATGTTCTTCATGAGTTTGTCCCTCATATCTGCAGGACTCTTCTTCTGCTATTAATTGGTTCCTTTTCTCACTTGCATACCTCTTGACAATCAATTTCCCTAAAATTGTACCCCCTTATTAGTAAAATTGTACCCCCCTTATTACCCTCATTACATTTTTTCATGTACCCCCAAATGTATCCAAGGTTGGGAACACTGCTCTAGTGTGACAATTTCTTTCATCTGAGCAAAACCTTCTGAAAATGCTGCCCTTCCACTGGTAAGATTGATAACTGCATGTACATGAGTGCACTTTGTTATGGCTTCCTCTTTGTGGAATGGCCTGCCTAAGAATGGCAGGAAAGCTCCCTTCCTTCTGTCATTCTGCAAACTGTGAAAGACATTATTGTTTGGAAGGAGATTTTTTAAAAGAGAAGAGGGTTGTAGTTTAATGAGATGGTTCAGGAGGGAGTTTTTATAAAGGGAATTGCATTGCTTTCTACTTTTGTATTTCATCCTCTGCATTGTCAGACATAGCATGCCTGGTACTTTATTGTATTGTTCTTAATTTTTATAATCCCAGTATTGTACTATCTCATTACTTAATAAATGTCTCATTCTATTTGAGTGTATTGTTCTATACCACATAATCCACCTTGAGACTCACTAGGGAAGGGAAGGGAAGGGAAGGGAAGGGAAGGGAAGGGAAGGGAAGGGAAGGGAAGGGGAGGGAAGGGAAGGGAAGGGAAGGGAAGGGAAGGGAAGGGAAGGGAAGGGAAGGGAAGGGAAGGGAAGGGAAGGGAAGGGAAAGGAGGGAGGGAGGAAGTCCTGTTGGAGCAGATCAAGGCATCCTCTCCCAGGGGAATATCTAGTACTGTTGCCCTACCCTTTTACCGCGCTTTATTAAATAACAGATTCAATATGATCTTATATAATAGGTACTGGCAAATGCCAGCAGCCGTGTGTGTGTAGCAGAGTGTCCAAACTAAAAACAGGCCAAGCGTGCAAAAAGGCCTGTCAGCAAAATTAAACCACTGAAAGGGTTAATCCAATCAGCAGAGACTGGAAGCCTCATGGACATGTCTTTGATTACCACACCCTGCCAAGGTTGCTGCAATACAAAGGATCTAGGAAACACCCTGTCACAAGGTTTTGTATCTCCTTGTCTTGAGTAACCACCTCCTTTACAATTGCTCCTTCCCTGACCACTCATGCCTCAGCCAAATCTACATGACATACATGGACAGACTCCTAAAAGAAACTCAATGGCCCAAGCCATTGAGGCTACCCCTAATTCAATCACAAGACAATTGGTCCTACTGTCCTGATATTTAGAAATTAATAGATAAGCTGTTAATCAGCTCAACCCAGCAATCCCAGCATGGAAATCCAGAAATTTCAGGAAGAGAGCTCCTTGCTCCTGCCCTAGACTATGTTCTGAGGTATAAAAGTACAGTTCACCCCAAGCTCAGGGCTCCTCTTTACTAGCCTGAACCTCTCTTGTGTCCAGTTGGTTTTGAGTCACAATATTGTCCTTTGCTTGGATTCACATGCTGGTCATATGAATCCTTGTCTTCTTCAAAAACCTCTCATCTGAATCTAGGTAACGTATAAGTCCCCGCTATTCCCCTCCTAATCTTTCATCCAAACCTATTTTTCCTCCCTGCTTATATCTCTTAGGAACTGTGTGTAAACCTCTTTATGTCTCACTGTATGAATGTTTTTTTACCAAAAACCTATAAAAATATTTAATTTCATTTTGGTCTCCTGGCATTCTCTGTAGAACATTTCAAGCCATTTTCTGGTATAGCTGTTGATAAAGATCCCCTTGCTAGCCTACTTATCACTGCCAAGCTGAGTTATTCCCCATCGCTACTTTAAAATGTTTTCACTGTTGAGCTAGCGCAGTGCTGGCAGGGGCTGATGGGAATTGTAGTCCATAACAACTGGAGTGCCAAAGGTTCGCCACCACTGCGCTAGCTCAACAGTACCTAGCCATGATGATTTGATCACTGGAAACTGAAACATATATTGAGATGAGGAGCAGACCTTGTAACCATTACTACTGACTTGGCAACCTTCGTGCTCAGTGGGGATTTTAGGAAACCTGTTTAAATTGCATGGCCTTAACCACCGTCAAATTAGGGATGGGGTAAGGTGAATAAGGCAGCAGAAACACTTTGTTGAACTCTATATAGTGACTCAGTTTTTTTAACTGAAGCAGACATGGAAACTGGTTCAGTTGATAGGTTTCAGACAAATCTAAGAACTGTGTCATAGAAAAAAACAGCAGTTTGAGGAGAATCTGAGGGCAGGATGTTGAACAGAGAATTAGAAGGCTTCAAAAGGTTTCAGGTCAGACCAGGTTACCTCACTTTCTATGGACTGAGCCATTGGGGTTTGAGAATAAAAACCTCCGATCCTAGTTTGGAGAACTTGGAGTTGAGCATCTTATGGCATCATTAGCTGAGGTCTCTGAGGCCAGGTCACAGCCAATGTCAGGAAGTATAGAATAAACCTCATCAGAATCTGAGGCAGAATGTGCTGATAAATACTGGAAACCAAAGTAAAGGCAAGATATGGAACATTCTAAAACTGGTCCTTGAGGTATCAATAACTCTCAGGGCTGCTAGGAATTATGCTAATAAAATCCCCAGTCATAATTGTAGGTAGGTAGGGCATACACTGGATACAGAGGCCATGAATGAGAGGGTCTGGAGTCCCAGGAATTGCACTTAGAAGTAAAGTATTGCTGAACTGATAAAAAAAAGCCAATTGATAATGGTGACAGAGCTTCTAGGAAAAAGAAGGTGATAGAATTTCAACTTCTGTTTCACCATCAGAGAGAAGCTCACTTTCAAAAGCTTCCAGGTAGAGAATAGGCATTTGTGTGGGGGAGGGGGGATACCTCTCTATGACACTCAGACAGAAGAAGTCTGAGGGGTCACAGCAGCATACACTGAACCACTTACAAATGGTGTGGATTGAATCAAAGCTCTTTTTACACTACTTCAATCACCCTTGTGCCTTTTAGCTGGAATTTTGGAGTTGCTGTTAAGTGCTTTAGGAATCAAAGGATGGGAAGCTGGGCAAGATACTTTTTCTGACCTTAGCACCAATGAAAATGAGGACATGAGTGTCTCTCAAGGTGAACAACCTGGTGCAACATAAGTCTGTGTAGCCAAAGTCCCAAGAACAGTGACAGCCTTCTCCCACAAAATAGCTTTTTTAAGGTTGATTCCCCACCGGAAAAAATGAATGTAGATGCTAACCGGTTTGGGAAAAACCGGGACCTTTTGAGCACGGTTTCACCGTCCCCATTGCAGCTTCTGCCCCACAAACGATCCTTGTTCCCAGAAACTTAGTAGCAACGAAGGATTCCCCAGTGAGGCGGATTGAACACGCAATCTGCTCAGGGGCTATCCTGATTGACTGCTGTGTTGTGTTGGGGTGGGATTTTTTTTTGACCTTGCAGATCCATGTCTGCGCGAGCATGTGCAGAACGACTCTACATGGAGATGAAGGAATGGGCGATTAATGCAAAGTCCTGTTTCTGCGCACCTCCATGTAGTCGGATCCACGTGGATATGACATGTAGCACTGCTTTGTATTGCCTTCTACTCAGTCAATCAGTCAAATCCGGTCCCATGTTGCTTCATACCCATGTGGATCTCCGGTCCGCGGAAAAAAAGGCTGCGCACGCATCACGCACAGCCCACTGCGTTCTCATTGGATGGGAAGCTCCACATCACTACCAGCGGTGGGAAAAAGGAATCCGGATTCAACCCTCCCCCCTCAACTTCCCCACCACTCCAGATTGACCACTCATTTTTTTAAAGGTCTGCTTTCTTCCAAGTTCTAAATTAACACATGCTGGAGCGGGGGGGTGGGGAGCGCCAGAAACAGGATGAAAGCGTGTTCAGCACTGGTGCAGTGGGGAGTTCTGCTGGAAACCTGGATATTTTGTGTGATGAGCACGCATCTAATCCTCAGTGGGGAATCAACCTAAGGTGCCCGATCTAAAAGTTGCCCAATCATTGTGGGTTTTTGGTGTAACCTGTTGGCAGGCAGAAGATACAGGCAGGTTACAGAATAGGGTTGAATGCTTAATGTTGGGAAACACCTGGAGGTTTTGTGGGTGGAGTGTGAAGAGATGGAGTTTGGGAAGGGATGAGATAGCCACAAGATATAATGCCATAGAGCCCACAGAGGTCATTTTTTTCGAAGGGAACTAATTCTCATTGCCTGGAGATCATTAATAATAATAGCAGCTCTCTGGCCATCACCTGAAGCTTGGGAACCCTATTGCTGAAGTACAAGAGACATTCACATGGACAGGGATGTGTCACCTCAGAAATCTCTAGAACCTTTGGTCATGATGTCTGTGGCTAGTCTGCACAGTCCCAGTGTGGGATTTGACAGTGAACAGCAAGCAAACAGTAGAACCACATACATGTGTTCCTTAGGTCAGTCAGTCAAGGCAGTCTTCTTCACAGGCAAGATCAAGTTTTAAAGGTATTGACTGGCAACAAGCATACACATCAGTTACATGTCTACTGAGTCATTTGAGCCTTATTCTTCCCTCTCCCTCTTATAGTTGTGAACTCTAAACCAAACAATGGGGAACCATTATCATCACCACATCTGGACACTTATGAATACTACAGGCTGCTGTGCTTTTGTCAATTCATATTAGTTATAACCACTGTATTATCAAACAGGCATTTTTTGTTATCTCAGTGCACATCTCGAATGGGATCTGTTGCCTTTTACTATTAAACCAAGCAAACTAAGTATACCTAGACTTCCCTCATACACACATTTACTAAATCAAGACTTACAGTTTGGCTTATTTCAGACAGCTTGGAAAGCAATACTTTACTATTGTTAGGGAAGGGTTTAAAAAAACACACAAATGTTGGCTACTCCATCAGGTTTTATGATGGTGTGCCAAACCAGCCTCTGAACCTAGGATGTGAATCTTGCTTATCAGCTAAATTTAGACTTAACTCAGTGGGTGTGTAATATGTTTTGTGTTAATGCTGGTTTAATCTACACTTCTTCAGAATCTACTTCCCAGCTACAGAAGGCAATGAAACCAACATTTGCCAGATCAAACCAGGACCTGAGTGATCATCATCTGCAAATTGAATCCTGGTTCCACAGCATAACTAGAATTAAAATAACCATTATATTAGGTTGGAAATTATTCATAGTCTCCCTGTAGGACCTTCTGATTATCTCCAGCTACAATGACCACCTCAAGAAGGCTGTTTAATGTACCAAAGGCTATTCTGTTGATATTTTCCCATTATCATTTTCAATATGATATTTGGACTTTGGGCTATGAACTAGAAAGGTTTGTTGAGTTTTATTTAATTATTAATTTTAGGTAGAAAGTATGAATAATGACAAACTCATTAATTTACTGAATATTCTGGCCTTTGTTTGTTTAAGTCAAGTCACAGCTGACTTGTGGCAAACCAATGGGGTTTTCAAAGCAAGTGATATTCAGAGGTGGTTTGCCATTGCCTGCCTCTTTGCCTTTTTCCACACAAGCAGAGTAGAGCGCCCCAGGGCCGGCAAAAACGCCATCCCTGGGAAGGCATTCACATAGCAGGTGGTGCTGCAATGCAGCAGCGCCGTGCTCACACCTGCCAATCGGCACAGAAACGCCCCTTTTGAACCTCGCTCCACTGTCGAAACACTTGACCATTCTCTGTTTGTATGCCCCAAATATGACAGGTTACAGATTAAATATACGAACTCCATTTTTTGCAGTGTTCCCAATGGCAAGAATGCTATAAAAGTCCATATCTCCTGAATAGTTCTGATGTGCTTTTTGTGAGAACGTTGCAAATTTCATTCTTGAGATAAGTAAGCATGTTTTTTTCTCACTTGTATTTTTTCTTTATTATACACATCTGTTTTGTAACTTTTTGCTTTTGTATGCCAATAAAGGCCATTGTTGTCGTTACTTATTATTAAGAATAATCCTCCACTTCAGACCAGTTTCTTCCAGCAATCGATCAAGGTATAATTTGGGATTCTTCATTTATTCTCTTGATCCAGTGCTACAAGTCAAAGAAGAAGGGTTTGTAAAGGCGGGGATTACATGAAACATAACCTATAGTTTTGAGACATGGAATGCCACTTCATTTACTTCTAACTGGGAGAATGATGAATTCTATTTTAAAATGTGATAGAGAGAAAATAGATATAAACTCTCTAAGACAAAGACACAAAAAAACAGACTGCTTGATTTCTGGATTCTTTTTTTCCTGAAGCTGAAAATTCATTAGAAGCCTTAATAACCATCACAGGACAGATGTTTACATGCATGCTTCGCTGCATTGTGAATAATGTAACAAATGCAATTGCCTCTTATAACACAGGACTGCTTGCTAGGCAGACATTTAAATACATAATAAGGTCTTCCAAAATCTACAGAACTACTATGTGATCTATAAGCAATAACATTTGTGAATTTTTTTCTCCTCTTCTGCTGCAATCCTGATAGTTGTTGTTGTTGTTGTTGTTGTTGTTGTTGTTGTTATTATTATTATTATTATTATTATTATTATTATTATTATTATTATTATTATTATTATTATTATTATTATTATTATTATCGTCGTCGTCGTCGTCGTCGTCGTCATTGGTGTTGTTAATTTATTTTCCTGGAACTGTAATGATTTGTCTGTAATGAAAATATTCCTATAGAATATATTATAAAACAATTATGGAATTATAGGCATAATTTCCTAGGCAGCCAAATGTGAGCACAGAAAATAATTGGGTGGATACTTGCAGATGTTACTTTTTAAAAAGACAGCATTCTAGTGATTGGTCTAGAATGATGAACCTATGGCAGTCCAGATGTTCATGGACTACAATTCCCATCAGCCCCTGACAGCATGGCCAATTTGCTGCCAGCATGGCCCCTACCAGCATGGCCAATTAGCCAATTGGCCATGCTGGCAGGGACTGATGGGAATTGTAGTCCAGGAACATCTGGAGTGCCATAGGTTCACCACCACTGGTTCTAGATTCTTTCTGTGATGCCCTGACTACACAGTTGAATGGGTTGGAATTTCATAAACATGCTGTTTCAGTTTGAGAATTCCAGTTTTTAATAAGGATTATCCTGCTTCAGACTTAACTGAAATTATCTGTTTTGCCCACTGAGCAAACTAACACAGGGTTGGGTCTGAGCTAAATTTACAACTAATGGAAAAGATGGGGTAATTCTAACAATTCTATCTTCTTACTGCAGATCCCAAATTTATATCTTATGTTGTTCCTGAGAGCCTCCCATTCCCCTGGAGCAATATTTTAAGAATACGAATGGGCTGAAGTAGGACGGAGAGGCAAGGGCATTCTCATCTTTTGACAGCATTGTCCTGTGTGAGGGGGGAAATGAATCTTGATCTATTCAAAAGAATTATTGGTGTTACAACAGATAGCTCATTTTGCATCATTTGCCTGATTATGGTGTACAAATAACATATACAATGTAAGTGTCATTTAACAGGCCAAAATGACACCAAAGAAACAAACTGATTGGGAACACTGGTAAGAAAAAATCGTGAAACATCTCAAAATGATAGCATGGGTAGAAACACGGATTAGGTTCTTTGGCTCTTTCAGCAAGGGTGGAAAGACTGCAGCCAAGTGTTTAAAATGTCACTTGACTTTCTTTTCCTGCCTACATTTTAAAAGCTTTGATATGGCTACAGGCATGATCCTTTTGGTGTGAATCAAAAGGCAAGAGCCAAAAGTCTCTGGGCCCTTTCCTTTTAGCCTGTGATCTTGCTGGTCCATCTCAGTGGATTTTATTTGATTCCCATTCATTACTGCAGCTTTCCATCCCTGATCATTTTGCTGACTTCTTGATCCTCAGAACAAAGTTTTGGGCTTTTGTGACCAGGTCCTGTGGACATCTTTCAATGGATCCAACCCAATCTTGAAATACTAGTGACTTGAAACCACTTTGTGGGTGGCCATTGGCAGGGGTTAGACAGACAGACACAACATCGAATGAAATGAAGGCATGGGATTAATGTCTTGAAAGATTTCAAAACAATCATAAACACTGAGTTGGATCCAATGAGGTTTGGCACTGGTGCAAAATGGAGGAGGGAGTCCCTTCTGATGACCAAGACTACCAAGAAGGCAACAACCATGTGGGATGAGGATTGTAATAAGGAGGGGTATTAAGTGAAAAGAAAAATGTGGCTGGATCTAACTCACTCTCTATAAATTAATCATCTCTTCAAGCACATCCAACATGTTTCTAATTATGTCTCACTACCAGATAATGGAAATACCAGACTGTTGCTATTTTTGGTATGCTTTCCATTTACCTAGCATTTGATACCATAATGTAACAAGGAAAGAATTTTTGAATCTTGTGAATAAAAGGATGTGTTACATAGTAGATATTATATCATACCATTTGGTGGAGAACTTGTAAGAGGATTTAATGATAAAAAACCAAGACTGTAGAAAGCTGGTAAAAATGTTTTGAAAAACACTCTTGAATAGTATTTAAATAAGAAAATTGGAAAGGTCCCTCAAGAGATGTTGAAAACTACAGCAGGCATTTTTATAAAGTGTCAACACTTACGGTGGAAGAGATTAACTGGGAATGAATAGGGACATAAAAGAGGTCCAGGGAGTAGAACAATGAAACTTAGACCTTGACAAGACAAAAGTATTCCGTTTAGCTGGAATGGAAATGTGAAATAACTTTCTGAATGTAAGCATTGTTGGTCACAGGCTGATAACTTGAAGTTTCACTTTGTATGGCTGGAATACTTCAATGCATTGTCATCTGATTAATGTAACATTAAACCAAGTGGTACGCTGAGCTCGTAAAGAATGGAGTGATAATCATCAAATCTGGGACCTCTCTGTTGTGTGCACTTACCTGCAAACAGATAATCAAATTATGGTTTTCCTATGGGAGAACACTGCCCTCAAGTGTTTTGCTTTGCTAGTGTGCTAATTAACAAAGCAGTGCATTAATCACTGAACAGGGAGAGGATGTCTAACCAAAATACATCCAGTAATTAACAGAGGATTATTTTTGTTGTTGTGAAACTGATGTGGAAGACTTAGCATAATAGTGGTTAAACCCCCAAATGGTGGCTTCACTACGTCTCATGGAACATGTAATGGGATGCACCCTTATCCCTTGAGTCACTCAAAACTGTCCATTGAGAAGAGCAAGGGGGGATGTCATTTAAACAAGGCATTTCTCAAAAGGTCACTATATCAGTGACATATTCTGCTTGGTGATCATACCAGTCTTTTCTATGGCCAGTTTAAAATAAATTCAGGGCAGATAAGGGCTAATGGGTTTTTGCCAGTTAAGTGCAATATCCTTCTGTGAAGTTTCTGGATTTTGACTTCCCTCTGATTTGTAGCATCCATCCGTCCGTCCGTCCGTCCATCCATCCGTCTGTCTGTCTGTCTGTCTGTCTGTCTGTCTGTCTGTCTGTTCAGTCATGGTTGCTGATCTTAGATTGCAATAATATTGATTTGATTTGACTTCCCTCTGAATTCCCGTTACTCCAGCCTAGGAATCTCCAACATGGCACCCATGGCCACTGGGGCACCCACAAGAAGGTGCCTCTTTGACAAAGCATCTCTTCTCAAAGTGCTTCAGACTAATCCAGGAGGCATCACCCTTCCATCTGCAGTGAATTGAAAATGAAGGCCTCCATCAAAGGATGCAGCTTGTTTTGCAATCTTCTAATGAGCCCTTTGGGGGAGGGTGGTATAAAAGTGGAACAAACAAACAAACAAACAAACAAACAAACAAACAAACAAACAAACAAACAAACAAACAAACAAACAAACAAATAAATAAATAAATAAATAAATAAATAAATAAATAAATAAATAAATAAATAAAATTGACTCCAGCACCCCACAACAGCTATATTACAATTGCTCCATAATGGCCCTTTTGTAGTGGTGACCAACCACTGTCCTCAAAATTGCAATATTGTCCACTGACAATATGAAGATCTATAGAATTGTGCTCTATGGGCAATATAGCTTCTGGAATTCATCCATGGAGCTAAGAATAAGTCATGAAATCCTGTTTTACCTTGACTCCCTTCCTTGGGATCATTGCTTCCTATAAAGACAATGTTGCCTTCTATGTGTTTGGGGGGGATCAATACTACATTGATTTGAAGTGTGTAGAATTATGGATACATCCCACATGGTGGGTTGCATCCTATGAATTTGTTTGACTAATCATGCACCTTCTTCTGGTTCAGGGTGCCTTTTCCCTGATAAAAGAGGCTCTTTTGCTAGTGGAACAAACCCGTAGAATAAGACCTGGTGTATTTAAAGAACATTTTCAGTGGTGCTGTCAGAACTGAAGTGGCCCTGTATCTAGAGATGAGCAAGCTGCACCCAAGCCATTCATTCATTCATTCATTCATTCATTCATTCATTCATTCATTCATTCATTCATTCATTCATTCATTCATTCATTCATTCATTCATTCATTCATTCATTCATTCATTCATTCATCTGTCTTCTATACTGCCCTATCCCCGGGGGGCTCTGGGCAGTGTACAACATAAAAATTCTGCCACAGTATAACCAAATAAAAAGTTTAACTACATAGATAAATTACAAATTATGCGGCTCCATCAATTTTAAAACATAACTACTAAATCCCTTAAAAACAGCGGTTGATACAATAAAAGACGTCCGGCAAGACCCATATTTAAAAACCCTCCCCAAGAGGGGGAGAATGGCGGGCCTTATTAATATAAAGGGACCCTGATGTGAAAGGAGCAAAAGGGGGCTCTTCCATCTTTCCATTCCAAATCATTTCCATCTTTCCATCTTTATTCCTCCACTGTCTCTTGCCTCTCTCAATACTTTGTGGGACATATCATTCTTCAATGATATACCTAGCATTGGCCCTTTCTGCACAATTACTTATCATCATCATCATCATCATCATCATCATCATCATCATCATCATCATCATCATCATCATCATCATCATCATCATCATTAATTCGATTTGATAGAATAAATAAAAAATGGGGCAAAGTAAAATGTGTCCTCCAAGCATTGTTTTCACCCCCAAACATTTTAGTTGCAGCCTCAACACGTTTTAAATGCATCCTCTTTTCTAGCCATTCTTTTGGCTGAAATGTTTTTTTAAAGTCTTCATTTGTGTGCTGTCTCTTTAAGGACCATTTTGTGAGATCACTCCTTGCCTGCAGAAGGAGTATTCCAGAGGGTTTTTGAAATTGTTATGGAACTGAATCTTCACAACATCAAGTACAGAAGACCAGTGGTGGGATTCAAATAATTTAACGCCTGGTTGCATACAAGCACCATTTTAACAACCGGTTCTGCCAAAGTGGTGCAAACATGCTGAATCCCATCACTGCAGAAGACTCAAGGAATTGCAGCATGAGACTGTAAAGCACTGATTTGTCCACATACTGGGGGGGGGGGGGGGACAGGACAAAATGGAATGTGGCTGCCAGGAATCATTTCAAGGGGGTGAGCACAAATAAAAAAGGAGAATTGAAAACATTTTACCAATGTTTTTCAAACATTTTAAGATATTTGTGCAGAAAAGGCAATTAATCACAAGGGGCAGGAGCTAATTGTGCTATCCTAAAATGTGTTATTCCACTCTAAGCCCATTCATTTCAATTGGCTTAGACTGGAATAAGTTTGCATAGGATTGTACTGTAAAACTATGAAATACAGTGGCAAAAATTACCTAAATGCACCACTGCATTGCATCCCATCTTTTGACACCAATTTGTGAATCAGTGCAGTAATATGACCTACAAGACAGCATGAGAAAATGGACACATGCAAAGAAGGCACCAAATTTATTGTTAGGTGTTTGCACTTGTTCTGAACTTCCTCTTTTTAAATATTCATCCTAACACAAATTTGAAAGGACTTACAATCCAGACTGCTATTAAAATCATTCTGCATAGTTTATTATTGTAACGATCAATGACTTTAAAAAAAAGCAGCCTGGCAATTTCATTTGCATATTGGTCTGGAACTCTGGGAAGTCCATCATCACACCTGGATAATTTGCTGCAATTTATTGTGTCAGTTTGTTAAGCAAAGGAATTATTAACTGGTCTAACAGTTCCTTTGGGTTTAACGTACAACAAAAATAAGAGGAGAAGATTATTTTCATATTAAGCACCTTCTGTAATGTTTGCTGGTCTAAATCTGGATATTTGTTGCTAAACACTGTTCACAATAAATGTGATGTGTAGACAGGGTGTTCATTACTATGACGTTGCTTCAGTAGCAGGGGACCTTTAAAAAGTGCAAGATGTAGTACTGCATGCAGAATCTAGCTACTTTTCATTAAAAAAGAGAAACATTCTAGTTCTTATTATTTTGAAGCTAAAAGTCAATATGCTAGTGCTTGTTTTCTTTCCAGTGGACAGGGATTGGCTGTCAGTATTCTCCATAACCTTTGTTCCTTCCATGGAACCGTCAAATCAGAACAGCTCCCACAAAATACCATTAATGATGAAAATTTGTTGTGCTCATCTCATGCATATTGATTTCAAAAAATCCAACTTCTGTTGTAGCAAACTTGGATAACCTCAGTGCAGAACTGCATAGTTTTGACACATGTTTTCCCTGCATATTATTTTAATTAAGCATCAGCTTTCTCTATGTATGTTTGCCAGTTCTTGTTACAATGATCCCAAGAGGTATATGGGCAACTCAGGACATGATGCTATTTCTGAATGCAGTTTTCCATACCTGCTTGTGGTCTGGCATAACAGGATATAAATAAATTTCATCCCCTGCAGCACTAACATATGCCAGACAGCGTGTGGGGTGGCTGAGTAATGGAAAGAAGGCCATACATTCCTCTTTTGTCAAAGTCTTATTGTATTGCTGAGGATGTATGAATTGTGGCTTAGGCTTTTTATTGCATACCATACAGATTGATTGTTTGCATGTTTATTTAGAAGTAAACCTGCTGTGTTTAATAGAACCAAGTACCAAACAGGCCTTTATCTTGATAGCAATGTTTCATGGCGTTTTGAGCCTTATATTAAGGTGAGTTCACGTACTGTTTTCCTACAGTAGTAGCACATTTAGTAAATGGTGATGGATCATGCAGTTGTTCTACAAATGTGCGGCTGTACCAGTTTGAATGATCTGGGAATAGGCACTCATTCATTTCAGCATATGCACCATCCTTCCCTAGGCCCACCGGCACAACTTTCTGCACTAGCATGGCTGAAGGCATTCCAGGAGTGGCCCAGGAGGCCACTGCTCAGGAAGCCCATTTGCGCTGATGGTGCTGGCCTCAAGCATATGCCATAAAAATCTCCAATGGAGGATTCTGGCCAACTGTTTTTTTCTTTTTCTGACTTCTAATGCTGTGGGGAAGCCTTTTCACAAGGGCAGGGTGGCACCGAAGCAGTGTGTTCCCTGCTTCCCAATTTGGCCTTCCCAATTTGGATGGGGCTGAAAGTTAGGGAACTGTTTTGCTAAGTATCATTTCAATAGTAGAAACTGGATTTATGCCCTGCTTTTCTCGACAATGGGACCCCGACATGGTTTGCAGCCTCATACTCTTCTACTCCTTTCAGTCCTCAAAGCAACAGCCCTGTGAGACATGATAGGAGAGCCAGTACAGTATAGTGGTTGAAAGTGGTGGTCTCTAACATGCAGAATCGGATTCAACTCCTTGCTGACCCACATGAAGCCTGTGAGATGACTTGGGGCTAGCCATAGTTCTCAGAGCTCTCTCAGCCCCACCTACCTAACAATGTACCTGTTGCATGTTGCGGGAGGAGAACTAATAGTAAGCTGCTTTGAGAATCCTTACAGTTAAAGAAAGAGGGTGAAAAACCAGTTCTTTTTCTAGGCTGAAAGAGTGAACAGTGCATTGTCACCTACTCAGTTTCCATGACTAAGTAAAGAATCAAACACGAGTCTCCCAGATCCTAATTTAGTACTCTAACCATTATACCATGCTGGCTCAAACAACAGAGCAGAGATGTTGTCTTTTCCCCCTTTACATGGGCATGTAGATGGCTACTTGTAGGGAAATGTACCAAGCAAGGCCCAATTCATTTTGCTGAAAACTTAGGCCAGAATAGTCCAATTCATTTCCAAGGGACAGCAGCATCTTTGTCTGCTCTCTGGTTCCTCATTGTCAGAGTTCCTCCTGTGGTACTTCATGATTCTTCATCTGGTTACTGCTCAATGGGGAGAAACACTCAAACCATTGACCTCATGTTATGACACAAACCTTTTGCAAAGGTCAGGCTGGCAAACACTCAATGTTTAAAGATATATGAATGTAAAAAGCACTTTGATGCCTTAAACTCTTATTACTCTGGCAAGAATTAAGGAGATTAAAATTCCAGGAAGACATTGTACTTGTCTTGGATGATTGCTCAGCCATTGAAAAATAGAAAGCAAATAGTGGGTTACATCATTGTGTGATGTGCCGTGACAAGATTTAACACAACATGGTGGAAGATGAACAGTACGCTCTGGTATGCATGTACAGCCTACACTCCCCCCCCCCCTTGCCTGATGGCACAATTTAATCCTCTACATAATGTGATATGCAGAACAGGCAGTGGTTTGATCAGAATTCTGTTATAATAAATTGAAACTAAGATTGTTTGACCTGGTCTTCAGTTTAGAATTTTTAATGGCTAATGCCAGGACTATTCAGAGACCTTGTCTGTCAGGCTCAAGAAATCTCAATCCAAGAATTTTCCATTGTATGAAATCATTCCTTCCTTCATGTATCATATGCTGGGCAAAGGAATATAACAACAACAGCAACAACAACAGCAACAACAGGCAGTTCAAGCTGGGACATTCATTTTACATGAAAACCAGGGCAGTGAAATGATCAGGACTGGGAATGCTGAAACTTCACCCAGCATTTTGATGTCACTTCCAGGTTGCTCCAGAAGGAATGTTACAATGCTAGGGATGCTGATCAACCCCTTCCCATTGTAGCTGTTTGTTTTGTTTTGTTGTTTAGATGAATGTCAGTGGGCAATGGAATCTGGGGTCAGTGGCATACCTAGGCAAACTAGAGCCCTGGGCAAAACCTGAGTTTGATGCCCCCCCCCCATGGGAGGCCATCCTGCCCCACCATGACCAAGCAATGATTTTTTCCCACCAGGTCGTTTCAAAGTCACCATCACATTATAGAACATGCCCCAACTCACAAATCTGAACACAGCAATGGGCCATGCCCACAGCAGAGATTTTTTTTGAAAACATTTTCAAAATGCTTTTTTGAAAACATTTTCAAAATGCATTATTCTGCATGTGTGGAATGAGCCTCTGATTGTCAAAGCTGTTCGACAGTGGAATTCACTGCCTTAGAGAGTGGTGAAGTCTCCTTCTTTGGAAGTTTTTACGCAGAGGCTGGATGATTGTATGTTGGGAGTGCTTTGATTGTGTGTTCCTGCATGGCAGGGGGCTAGACTTAACTGCCCTTGTGATCTCTTCCAACTCCATGATTCTATGATTCTATGACTATTTGGTGGTGAGGACATAAAGAAAACAGAGTGTGTATGAAGGAAAAGAGTATGGGTAGTCTCAGGCCTTCCAGGCAGGACAACCTATCTGCGAAAACACTTCCACCATCCAGAGAGTGAGAGCTACCTGTTTCTGATTTACCCATGCCCACTTCCCTATATATTTGAACAGGTTTGAGAAACTGACTCCATTATACAGGGGATGCATTTGGAGAAAATATGTCTGGCACTGATAGCTATTAAAAACCTGGATTCACTCCAATCAGATTAGGGTGAGAAATGGGAAAACACTGAATGCAGTGGCATTGTGGGTCTTGTTAGTTTATAAAATATTTATGTCAATTTGCTACAACAATATTCATGTCAATTTGTTCCATGGGAATGTGGCTGTAAATAAAACATTTTTCAGGTCAACACATAACTACACTTGGGGTAAGCCATGTAAACATACTCGCCACTTAGCATCATAGTGAAAGTCAGTACCTTAGAATAAGATCCATTTTTGAAGTTGAAAAAGATTCCAGGGGGAATGGAAATTAACAGGTAAAAGAATTAGGCTATCTACTGCAGGTACTCCACAACAGGTAGTCCTCTATATTTTTTTAAAAATGGTGAAAGGCAATCTATAAGTTCACACAGCATCACACAGTTCATACAGATTTCTGCACACAGAGTTGAATGTTCATATGGCCACATAATTCTTGAACAGCTCATTCCACATACTATGTTGAAAATTTAATCAGAACATACAACCTGTATGCTGTTTCACTTAGATGATTGAGGGTGCATTTCAATTCAAGAAATTCAGTACAGTTGAGTATACCTTGGGCCCATTGATGGGATTCAGCAGGTTCGCACCACTTCAGCAGAACCAATTGTTAAAATGGTGCTTGTAACAACCAGTTGTTAAATTATTTGAATCCCACCACTGGAATTGGTTGTTAAATTATTTGAATCCCACCACTGCTTGGGCCCTGTCTGCACAGCACAGGGAGAGCGTGTTGCAGGCTCTCCCTCTTGTTGTCAGGCCTGTGCCTGACGGTTGGGGGGAGGGGCATTTGCAAAGGGAACTGTGTCGCTTTATTCTTTGCAGGTGTCCAGCTCTCACACTCTCCTTTGCCGGCAGCCTTGGCAGCCCGGAAGAGCCGATCTTATCATGTGTGAAATGTTCTCAGCCTTGTAGTAATATTGGGACTGGTGTCATTATCATCTCCATGTGGCCTTGAAAAAGGTCATCTATGGCCACTTAGACAAATTTGATAGGCCATATGGAAAGACTGAATGGTTCCCTTGAAGATGTCTCCAGTTAATGAAATTAAGGCCATTCATTTCCTTTACTAATGTTTAACAAAATTGTTTGTCACTTTACCATATATAGATTTTTCAACCAATCTTTGCTTAGCTTCTTTATATTATCTTCTTTTAAATAATATTTTATTCAATTTTTTAAGAACTATGAACACAACTAATATGATACAGTACAATACACAATAGTAAACCAGTCACTCTAAACTACATGAAACATGGGGTGCACACTACATATAACTACTTGATTTCCTGTCCTTAACCCATTGTAAAAATCATCTAAAGAATATTATTTTTCCATTAGCACAGACCAGCAACTTTTGAAACTATTCTTACTTATATTCACTAGGGCCGTTTCCGCGACGCTCCATTTCCATGGCGGACGGCCTGGGCTGCCAAAAAAAGGCGCCTCCCTCAGGCCAGCTGTTTTTCAGATAGGGCGCCGCTGCTGCAACGCGAGCAGTAACGCAGCAGCGCGACCTGGACTCTTCTTCCTCCCCCCAGGGCAGCTGAAAGCCGCTTCTAAACAAATAAACCCTTAAAGGCTTGCTGTTAGAGGGATATCTTCTCGCGGGCGCTGCGTGTAAACCAAGGCCACTGGAAGATCGCTGTTCGTTTACTGTCGGAATTTTCTCGCTGCTCCGTAGGGTCGAGCTGCCCATCTTCGTCCTCCTCACCTCCAGGGGTCGGAGGGCGCGCGGGCGGGCTGGCGACTGGGCAGGCAACGAGGAGGACACCGCATATGGAGCGGAGTGCAGAGGCGCCCGTTCCGGAGCCGCTCTCGCCATCTGTCAAGCCTTCTCGCTGCTTCAGCTCGCATGGGTCAAGACAAGCTTAGACGCGAAGCTCGGGTCATTTCATCACGCTTCCACACTCTTTGCTGCGGCAGGAAGGAGTACAGTATGTTCCGCCTATATAAAATACAAACATACCTATATCATAACCTTATCTCTCTAACTGTTCTCAAAATTGAAGACAATTATATAAAAAATTCCCCATTCATTCTTAATCATCTAACCCGTAGATTATATAGTTAAGACTGCTGTCTGACATTTCTCTTATTTTTAATATCTAGCATTCTAGTCTTTTCTACTAATTTTTCATCTTTAAGTCAACTATTCCAACCATTAAATAGGTAGGATCCTTCTTTTTTTCTTGTAGAATTCTTTAGCACTTGCTGCAGAGGTGATTCTTTGTTACTCTCTTTTAAAAATAAAGAGGAGTCCTTCCATTTAAGCCATGTAAATCTTATCTGCTTCTTTCTTAGAGCATCCACTAGAAAATCATAGTTTTTTCCCATTTCTGCAAGTCTCTAATTGGTATTTCTTTCATGATGATTATTATGTCTGTATCTTCAATCTTAAATGTCAATTTTCTATGAGCCTCCATTTCTATGAGCTTCTATGAGCCTCCATTATTTGATCTACAGAGTATTTTGCATAAATGAAGATAATAATGTTTCTACATAGTTCCTTGATTTTAGATTTTTTTGAATTGACTCTGTACACTTTTTCAGTTTTTGAAGCCATCTCTTCTTTCATGTTCACACATTTGGTCAAATCTGAGGAGATTTTATTCTTGAGATTTTCTTTTGAAGGATCTTGGTCCTCTGCTACTTACCTCAGTCTCAGGGTCTTCTCTCTGATTTGGTATTCAAGTCAGAAAATAGCTTGATCATGTGCTTTGAATTCCACTTGTACTAACTCCTTTATTCAAGCCGTTTACATCTTCCTTTGCTGTGTTCCTGTCCTATTATAGTTGGACTTTTTAAAAGATCAGACTTAATTTCCTTGAATTCCTTCAATAATTCAGACATTTTGCTGGAATATGTTTTCAGTACTGTTTTTATAGAGCCCATTTCAGATTGTAGATTTTGCATATTTGCAAACATTACTTTCAAATTGTTTAATAGTTCCACCATTTCAAGGGAAGTTGAACCTGTCTTGTGGTCATTGTATCTCAAATGGCTAGTGGATGGCATTATACAACAGGCAACAGGCATCAACAGAGATGGAGGGGAAGGGGGGCTTTTATCACCTTATATGGTTCTTAAGAGTATTTATCAGTTTATTATTATGGGTTTTAATAATGTTTTATATTGTTGTATTATGTTATTATATTCTATGTTGTTCACTGCCCTGAGCCCCTTGGGGGAGGGTGGGCTACAAATCTAAAGTACAAATAAATTGAAAAATAAACACCAGCAAAAAATCTTTCACAGGAACCATTCCTGTCATTCTTTTTCCAGTGTCTAGTTTAGTAAAGCTTTCTTTTCCAGTATTAGGCCCCTTCTGCACATGCAGAATAATGCACTTTCAATCCACTTTCAATCCACTTTCAATCCACTTCATTGCTGTGCAGAATAGCAAAATCCACTTGCAAACAACTGTGAAAGTGGATTGAAAGTGCATTATTTTGCATGTGTGGAAGAGGCCTTAGTCTGGCATTCCACCAACTCTATGAACTGGTAGCTCAATCTTATTTATAGCCACAAAGCAACTATTACTCTCTAATGCCTTCATTTTTGCTTTTTGCCAACTTCTTCATTTCAGAATTCTTCTGCACCTGTTGGAGAGATTTTCTAAGTTTTGCTGGACTTATCCACAATAGGTTTGGGTCTTCTTTCTTGATATCATTTTTCCCTCTTTGTTCCATCAACAAGAGGTGAATGGCTCAGATGTAATCTTCCCAGGGGAAGGCTGGAACTTCAGCTGATAAATGATGTTGGCACTGTGGACTCTGACCTCTTTTTTTCCTAGTGAATCGCAATGGTATGTATTCCTGCATGTTCCCTTCCAAGGGAGATTGCCTCAGAAGTCTAGGCAGCTTTTTAGGCTTCCCCTTTTATCTAGGAAGGCATGCAGCTCTCTCAGAACCACTAGCTGGAGCTTTGGATCCCAGAGCAAGTACAAGGTCGACCATCTTACACCGTAACTAAACCAGAAGTCAGCTTCTTAATATTATCCACTCATTTTAATATTGGCTTCAGAATATTATCAGTTCATTTTGTAGCTTCAAAGTTTTCTAAGCCTTTTAAAGGAAGGAAATAATATTTCCATAAACTGGTCATATCGGCAATGGACAAATTAGCCTTTTTTAGCAGGTTGCAAAACTAAATAAGACATATATGTAAAGAATTCTAACTGTTTCTATGAATCGTAAATACAGTATGCTAACCAGTGTGTTTAATATGCAATACTCCAGCAAAGAAATATCACAGGTAGGCAGTCATAAGAAGTATAGCTTCAGAAAAGCAGTAAATAAAAGCAAGGAATTTGGAGGGCAGATATTTATAAATTTTAGTTGCAATTATAATAAACAAGTATTTTAGTACTCAGAAATAATAGGAAGCAAACGCTTTGAGGTGCAAATTACACCTGAAGCCCCTCTCTGTATGGTGGATCACCAATGCAACTCTTCAATAATTCTCCAGTTTTTTCCTTACTCTCTCCCCTCGCCATTAAACAAAACATGAATAAAAACACATTCATGTTTAGATTTCTTTGAATACCTTGTGGTAAGAATCACTGTGAGATATTCAGAATGTACAACAAGACCTGCAAAAAATTAGTCTGAAACATAAACAGAATTCACAGCTGGACTTTTTAAATTGTTTACTCAACTCACTGGTGAGTGTGCCCTTATTTATTGAGATGGAAAAAGAAATTAGAAATTAGAGAGGCCAACAAAAACAAAAATGTAGTGGTAATGGGTGATTTTAACTATCCCCATATAAACTGGAAAAATGCATGTTCAGGTCATAGTAAGGAGAAAGCATTCCTGGATATGCTAAATGACTGTGGCTTAGAGCAGATGGTTGTGGAACCAACCAGGGGAGAGGTGATCCTAGATCTAATTCTATGTGGGACCCAGGACCTGGTGCAGGAAGTCAGTGTTGTTGAGCCGATAGGGAACAGCGACCACAATGCTGTCAGATTCAGTATCTCAGCATGCGAACAAGTGGCAACTACTAATGTTGTTACATTCACCTTCAGAAAGGGAAATTTCTCAAAGATGAGGGGGATAGTGCGCAGGAAGCTGAAAGGGAAAATCAAGAGAGTCAAAACTGTCCAGGATGCTTGGAGGTTATTTAAAAACACAGTAATAAAAGCTCAGCTGGAATGTGTTCCACAGGTTAGAAAAGGCAGCACCCAGTCCAAAAGAAAGCCACCATGGTTAACAAGAGAGGTTGAGGAAATTATAAGAAAAAAGAAAATGTCTTTTAGAAAATGGAAGTCCAGTTTGACTGATGAAGAATATGAGAGGGAACACAAATGGTGGCAAAAGAGATGCAAGTTAGCTGTAAGGGAGGCAAAAAAGGATTATGAGGAACGCATGGCTGCGAACATCAAGACAAGCAACAAACAGTTCTTCAAGTACATCAAAAGCAGGAAGCCAGCAAGGGAAGCGGTAGGCCCGTTAGATGACAAAGGAACAAAGGGTGTGCTAAAAGATGGCAGGGAGATTGCAGAGAAGCTGAATGAATTCTTTGCATCTGTCTTCACCCAAGAGGAGGTGAGGAACATTCCTGCACCTGAACCAAGCTTCTTAGGAGGCGAATCCGAGGAACTAGCGAAGATAGTGGTAGACAAGGAAGAAGTTCTGGCAGCCATTGATAAACTAAATGTTACCAAATCCCCTGGCCCAGATTGCATTCACCCAAGAGTTCTTAAAGAGCTCAAGCATGAAATTGCTGATCTTCTCACTTTAATATGCAACTTATCCCTGAAATCAGGCTCCATCCCTGAAGACTGGAAGATGGCCAATGTCACATCAATCTTTAAGAAAGGATCTAGGGGGGACCCGGGAAATTACAGGCCAGTCAGTTTGACATCTGTTCCTGGTAAATTAGTAGAATCTATCATTAAAGATAAAATTATTAAACATGTAGAAAAGCAAGACCTGCTGAGAAAGAGTCAGCATGGCTTTGCAGAGGCAAATCCTGTCTTACAAACTTACTAGAGTTCTTTGAGGGTGTAAACAGGCATGTGGACAGGGGTGAACCGGTGGACATTGTCTACTTGGATTTCCAAAAGGCTTTTGACAAAGTTCCTCACCAGAGACTGTTGAGAAAACTCAGCAATGAAGGAATAAGAGGGGAAGTCCTCCTATGGATTAAAAACTGGTTGAGAAACAGGAAACAAAGAGTGGGTGTAAATGGGAAGTTCTCACAATGGAGAGATGTCGGGAGTGGTGTCCCCAAGGATCCGTTTTGGGACCAGTGCTCTTTAACCTATTCATAAATGACCTGGAAGTAGGGGTGGGTAGCGTGGTGGCCAAGTTGGCAGATGATACCAAATTAAGTAGGGTGGTGAGAACCACAAAGGATTGCGAAGAGCTCCAAGCGGACCTTGATAAATTAGGTGAGTGGGCTCAGAAATGGCAAATGCAGTTCAATGTAGCAAAATGTAAAGTGATGCACATAGGGGCAAAAAATCCAAACTTCATATACATGCTACAGGGGTCAGTGCTATCAGTCACAGACCAGGAAAGGGATTTAGGCGTCTTAGTTGATAGTTCCATGGGAATGTCAACTCAATGCATGGCAGCTGTAAAAAAGGCAAACTCTATGCTGGGGATAATTAGGAAAGGAATTGAGAATAAAACTGCAAAGATTGTCATGCCCTTATATAAAGCAGTGGTGCGACCGCACTGGAGTACTGTGTTCGGTTCTGGTCGCCACATCTCAAAAAGGATATTGAGGAGATAGAAAAAAGTGCAGAGAAGGGCAACAAGGATGATTGAGGGACTGGAGCACCTTCCCTATGAGGAGAGGCTGCAGCGTTTGGGACTCTTTAGTTTGGAGAGGAGGCGGCTGAGGGGGGATATGATTGAAGTCTAGAAAATTATGCATGGGGTAGAAAATGTTGACAGAGAGAATTTTTTCTCTTTCTCACAATACTAGAACCAGGGGGAATTCATTGAAAATGCTGGGGGGAAGAATTAGGACTAATAAAAGGAAACACTTCTTCACGCAACGTGTGATTGGTGTTTGGAATATGCTGCCACAGGAGGTGGTGATGGCCACTAACCTGGATAGCTTTAAAAGGGGCTTGGACAGATTTATGGAGGAGAAGTCGATTTACGGCTACCAATCTTGATCCTCCTTGATCTGAGATTGCAAATGCCTTAACAGACCAGGTGATCAGGAGCAACAGCCACAGAAGGCCATTGCATTCACATCCTATATGTGAGCTCCCAAAGGCACCTGGTGGGCCACTGCGAGTAGCAGAGAGCTGGACTAGATGGACTTTGGTCTGATCCAGCTGGCTTGTTCTTATGTTCTTATGTTCTTATTCTTTTTTAATTTTTGTATGCAAACAGTTCTTTCACAACTTTTTTGCTGTTTGTTCCTCAATGCCAGTGTAGTCTAGGGGGAAATCCCGGGTAAAATACTCAGTCAGCAACAAAGCACATTGGATGACCTTTGGTCAGTTAATGGCCTACCCTCCCACAAAGGATTGCTATGGGAAATAAAAGTGAGATGAAAATGAAATAGAAACATTGTTGTGTACAAGGGCTGCCATTAGGGTTGCCAGACCCCTACTAGGAGCAGGGAACCCTCAACTTTGGGTCGCCTTCCTCTGGCACCATCCAGCTGCTGTCAGGGATCTTCCCAGACTTCAAATGAACCCAAGGCTTCTGGAAGTGACATCATCACACAGTTGATGATGAGGGAGACATTCTGGTTTTTGAGCAAAACAGTATGGTAAAAAACAGCTCCTGCCATATAGTTTTTGCCTAAATATCAGAGCATTTTCCTTGTTAGAAATGTGATGACATTACTTCTGAAAGTGATGTCATCATGCAGGCAACATCAAGGCTTAGACCTCATTTGAAGCCTGGTAAGATTTTCCCCACCTCTGCTGGTGATTGGTGGGGGGAGAGTTGGCATCTTTTCTGCCAAAGCCCTGGGGATTGCAGGGAGTGCCCCACCCCAAGACCATATTGTCCGCTGCTATTCTACCTCCTAGTTCTTTCCCGCTTAGCATACTCAGGCTAGTGTCAACCAGACCCTGTATTTCTATTTTCTGGAGCTTTTCAAAGGATGTTGACTGAAGACATTGGGTGTATGTGTGTATATGGGGGTTATATTATATTTTATTGTGATCATGTTTTAAATTTGAAATTGTAAGCCTCCTGAGACACAGGGATATAAATAATTTCAGTACATAAATAGCAATTCCTTACCATTTCTCTCCATTACACATGACAGTCATAGCTCCATGTTCAAGGACGTCTCCCAGAGCTTTCAACGTATTGATTAGCAATCAATTGATTAGTTACTGTTGTAATTTATTTTTAATGTCATTACTATACTCCTCAGTGTTGTCAGTGCAAAGCATATGGTTCTCTGAGTACTGTAGAATGGGCCAAATGCGAATTAAAATAGAACTTTATGTTCCTTCCCTTGTGTTCCCAGCTTGCAGAATCAATGACTGCATTCTTAGCTTGTGTTATTCTCAGTGTTCCATAATCATTGCTTTGACCTCCTCACCAGAAAGCTACCTTGCTTATTTTTTCCCATTCTTACCATATCATGGGCTAGGAAATCTTATATTTATGGAGTGAGGTTGAGATAAATCTGTTTGGGAGAAAATATTCAATTCTTGCTAAGGGCGGCAAGATGTCCTTGATACATGTGATGATTGTGACAGATTGGCAAGTGTCCAGAACAGAAAGCAAGCTAGCTGAATGATGGCTATACAACAGCATGATGGAAAGAGATAGTTAGATGAAGGTTTTAGGTGGAGAGGGTGAAAAGGGAGACAAGAAAAAATGTGCATGAGACTTCTGGGTTTCATGGGGGCAGTAGAGAGGAACCTCTAACTTGCTTTTTGGCAGAAAGATAGCAACAGCTGAACTAAAATAGTTCACCTCTTTTTGTAGGAATTAAAGCCTGGACATGTCCTGAGGCATTCCTGATTTGGGAGGGGAGTAAAGAATAGAATTGGTGATTCAGTATTTCTGAATCACAACGCCCCCCCCCCCAAAAAAAGAAGTCTTATCAGCTTTTTTTGGCTTTTTCTTTTACCAGTAATAAATCCCAGGTGTATTCATAAAGCTGAACTAACAACCTTTGGGGCTAACAACCTTTTGGCTTTTTCAGCTGTTTAAATCTCCCTTCTCTCCACTGTCATTTCCCAAGACCAAATGAGATACAGTGGAGAGGGGGAGGGAGAGAGCCCGGCTCCAAGCCCGGCTAAGCATGCTCTGACCCACATGCAGGATTGCTCCCCCATCTTGCTTCCCAAGGTCTGCCAGCCTTGGGAAGCAAGGTGGATAAAAAGATAGCCTGATCCTGCTTGCAGGCCTTAATCAAGCACTTGACTATCCATTCCTATGACTACTACAAAAGTGTGACTTATTAACCTGGGGTTTATTTATTTTTCTATATTGCTGTGTTCTTTCTCTCTTCCATTTGATACTGACAGGAGACATGTAGAGGATTCACCTTTCTTGACAGTCGGGGTATGAGACTCTTATATAGAGAGAGTCTACATCATTGATTCTCTGATGAGACATAATTATTAATCATGGCTTCCATTTTTGTTTTGTTTTTAATTTTGTTTTTTGTCAAAGAGAGGAGCATGGGGGTTTACAGTGTACTCTGGAAAAATGTTATGGAAAATTTCTTTGTAAGTTACATTGTACACTAGCCTACCTCTTTGAGGACCAGTGACATGAGCATTTGCATTTCACCTTGTAGTCTTTTTGTTACATGTTGTTATACCTAACAGCTATTACATTGGAGTCATAACAGAAAATAAAGACCAAAGTTTCAAAATTGGTCCCCAGCTTTTGTTGGAGTTGCAGTGCCAAATCCAAAGGGAATTTGAATTTCTTGTTCCGTATTATCATAAGAAATACTCTGACTGAGCCTGAGATCCCCAACATACAAAGCACATTCTGCTATTATCAGATGCAAAATCAACTTGCAGATTTTGGGCTCCTTCTCCTAATACTGATATGATGCTATGGAAGGGCTCTGGACTATTGATTTCTGCTCCAGCAGTGAAGGGATAGAGAGTCCCAGGATCTTCTAAATGAAATAAAGCTTTATTGAAAGCATTTCTTTATGCAGCCTATACTAATCAATTCAGACTTCTCATTCATCCCAAGATGGTCAAACCTTATGTATATAATTTCCCATTAGATTTTGGTTGTGCTTATTAGGAAGGAGAGTTAGCAGTCTTTCTCAGAATTGATGATTTAATATGCAAACTACTAGTAGAAAGAGAAAATTGGGAAAATGAAGGGTGTGGAGCAAATAATGTAAGAAATAAGAGATGTTATTTAGAGGACATAAGATTAATAGGCAAATCAAATCAGTAAACCGGCCAGCCCATTGTTTCACTGGTAGCAGTGACGACCACATCCTTATTGAAAATACAAGATAACTTACAATTACTCTTATGCTCAAATAAATGGGAAATATCAGGGAATGTTCCCAATTCTCCAGATAGAGATGATAGAATAACACAAAAAGAGAGAGATAATGTTAAAAGAAAATATAATGTTCAATCACAAAATGGTCCAAGAAAATACAATGTTCTATTGTAGAATGGTCCTGACATATGTAGTGTTTTTGCATAACATGTTAAAAGATCCTTTAAAAATTGTAGTTACAATCTGCCCATATAAAGGTCAGATGAAGACACAATTGACATCTCTCTCTCTCTCTCTCTCTCTCTCTCTCTCTCCCTCCCTCCCTCCCTCTCTCTCTCTCTCTCTCTCTCTCTCTATCTATCTATCTATCTATCTATCTATACACACACACACACACACACACACACACACACAGACATAGATATAGATATAGATATAGATATGCCTGCATTATATTGAAAGACCAATTAAAGGGTTTATTTTCTTAAATTCTTCTTCCCTAAATTATCTTCTCAAATTATAGAAGAGAAACATTATTCTTACCACTTTAATGTATATTCTAATTATGCATTGAAGACTGGATGTAAGAAACCATAAGTTCTACTGGCTCTAAGAAATGGTTGAAGGGTGGGCACCGCCACAGCACTGACTTCATTCAAGGGGACCTCTCTGGTGGAATTTGTCAGCCTGGCTGAGTTGAATTGGTCTCAGAAGGGCCAGAAGATGTACAATCAGATCCCTCCTTTGCCCTGCCATGTCAATTTTTTAAGGTTGACAAACAAGAGGCTCTTTCTGTATAATCACCTCAAATGTTCCTAATTTTGATAGAGCATTGGTCAGATACAGTATAAAGCTGTTTCAGGGATATTTTCCATTTTCCCCTTTGGAAATTTGTTCTTCCCTTTCACAAAGATACATAAAAATGCTAAAATTTGTCAGATGGCAAAACATGCTAATGAATCCTCCTCTTTTTCAGTGCTGTACTATTTCAGATTATTCTGACACACACACACACAAACACACACACACACAGAGAGAGAGAGAGAGAGAGAGAGAGAGAGAGAGGCCCTTTCCGCACGAGCGGAATATGGCGACCTGGGGATGGCAAAAACGCCGTCCCCAGGCCGCCATTCGCACAGGGGACGCAGCTGCTTCGCAGCCGCTCCACCCTTGTGCCACCTGACCAGTGCCAAGCTGGCGTTTCCAAACCACGCTTCCCCAGGGTGGTTTTTTGGAAACGCCGGCTGGCAGCCGCTGCCGTGCGAACGGCAGCGGCTTCCAGGCGCTTCCCCCCCCCCACTCCCTCCTTTCAGTTACCTGCTCTCCGGCCCTCCGGCGCGTCGCCGGGGCCTGGGGACACGTCCCCCTGCTCTGCGATGCGGAAGCAGGCACGCTGGGCAGGGGAGGCGTGTCCCCAGGCCCCGGCGACGCGCTGGAGGGCTGGAGAGCAGGTAAGTCGACCGGGCGACGGCACCCAGCTGCGCAGTCTTCCTGGTTCTTTCTGGGACCGTCCATGCGGACGGTCCCGGTGTCGTTGGGTCGGCGTCAGCAACGCCGACCCAAGCCCTTCCGCCTCCGTGCGGAAAGGGCCAGAGAGAGATAGAGAGAGACTCTGTTAATGATTAGAATACAAGAAACTCCATCATGGAATTTCAGTTCCATTTTCCCTAAGTCAAGAGAAAAAAGTCTTTACAATGTTATTAATGACCCAGTTCAGTAAAATGCCCCAGTATATTTCTTAAATGTGGCGTTTCCCCACAGCCAATATATCCTGGGATAAGGAGGTGAAATATCCCGGTGCGGCCTTGACTTCTGCATGGCTTCCGTGTCCGACTCAGGCCCGCTTATGGGTTGCCATGTGGAGGGAGAAACCAAGATAGAAATCTGCCGGGATGTATGATCCCGGTTTTCCCCCAGGATATATTGGGCGTGAGGAAAACACAGTGGTGGGATTCAGCAGAACTGGTTGTTAAAATGGTGCTTGTAAACAACCAATTGTTAAAGTATTTAAATCCCACCACTGGAACCGGTTGTTACATTATTTGAATCCCACCACTGGGAAAACACCTGTGTTTTGTTGACACTCACATAGTACCATGGGTTTTATAGTATTTTATGCACACATATATGAGCCCACATGGGGAAGGGGAGCATATAAATATAATTAAATAAATATTATTATTTATACCAACAAATCTAGGCATGACAAAAAATTAAAATATCACAAGAAGGCAGATTACCCATTTTATGTGTTTTTCTGTAATGAAGAAAGGTGGCTTGGCCTAATGAAACTATTCCAACAATTTTGGTGGTCTGATACAAATAAAAAAGTTCAGACATGAAAAAATAAACAGTGAATGTGTTCTAGTTCCTACCAATCACAACTTGTAAGTATGTATCTCAAAAAAATTGTACAATGTTTGACCTGAATGCTATTTCTTTTTCTTTGAATGGCAGCAGGAAAGCTAGTTAATCATCCTTGTAATAGTTTCAGGGAGCCCATTCTGAAGGACCACTGTGTATTTTACTTCAAATAGCTAGCAGCTGTTTTCCAGAAATTACTCCACTTCACAGCTTCTGTCACTGAGCATATTCGGATATACTCATCCACAGTCTGGTACGATATTTCAAGTCCTGAACTTAAAAGTGGCACTCACTGTAAAATAGCACATTCATGTGCAGAGTATCTGGTTATATGATAGAAAGCTATAATTCATTTCAGTTCTTCCCATAACTGTAAATAGTCTTTAAAACAGTGCAACTGGAGAAGTCAACGTAATCAGTAAAAGTGAGGGGAAAATTCCTATGAAATTGGTACTGTATCTTGATGTTGTCAGCCTCATATTTTAGGTACAATTTCACGTTCCCATCCCCACTTCCAGTTGTTCTTTATGGTACCTAAATCAACTTCAAAATACCCTTGCTGGATTTTTGTATTATCCTAAATAAAATTCTTCAACTCCCTTTATTCCGGGGATGAACAAATGTTAGAACATCAGAACATAAGAAAGAGCCCGCTGGATCAGACCAGAGTCTGTTAACATTTTCTATCCTATGCATAATTTTATAGACTTATATCCCCCCTCAGATGTCTTCTCTCCAAACTAAAGAGTCCCAAATGCTGCAGCCTCTTCTCATAAGGAAGGTGCTCCAGTCCCTCAATCATCCTCGTTGTCCTTCTCTGTACTTTTTCTATCTCTTCGATATCCTTTTTGAGATGTGGTAACTAGAACTGAACACAGTACTCCAAGTGTGGTCGCACCACTGCTTTGTATAAAGGCATGGCAATCTTTGCAGTTTTAATTATCCCCAGCATAGAGTTTGCCTTTTTCACAGCTGCCATGCTATGAGTTGACATTCCCATTGAACTATCAACTGAGACACCCAAATCCCTTTCCTGGTCTGTGACTGATAGCACTGACCCCTGTAGTGTGTATGTGAAGTTTGGATTTTTTTGCCCCTATTTGCATTACTTTACATTTTGCTAAATTGAACTGCATTTGCCATTTCTTAGCCCATTCACCTAATTTATCAAGGTTCACTTGGAGCTCTTCGCAATCCTTTGCGGTTCTCACCACCCTACATAATTTGGTATCATCTGCAAACTTGGCCAACACACTACCTACCCCTACTTCCAGGTCATTTATGAATAGGTTAAAGAGCACTGGTCCAAAAATGGATCATTGGGGGACACCACTCCTTGCATCCCTCCATTGTCAGAATTTTCCATTTACAACCACCCTTTGCTTCCTGTTTCTCAACCAGTTTTGATCCAGAGGAGAACTTTTCCTCTTATTCCTTTCTTATTGTTCTTTCATTAGGTTTTTTACATGTATTCATACTTTCATCAACAGTTTCAGTTCTCCGCTTTTTATAGTTGATTAATTCTGTAGGTCTATATATACCATTTGTAAAGTATGTAAAATATATCCACAAGTAATGGTGGAAAAGCACAATAGGAAAACAAAGGACCAGGTGTTCAGTTTGCACAAAGGACAAGGAAAATTGTGAGGCTTCAGCTGAAATTAAAAAACCCCCACTCTAGCAAGCTTTACAGATCTTTCCACTCGGGGTATACATTTCGAAACTCCCAGGTCAAAAATGTAAATACAAATTGTTGCTTTGGGCTATTTAGTTGAAAGATCCAGCAGTTCCCTCTGAGATACAAAAATGCTGATCCTTACGATGTTTCCACTCCAGTATTATTAGCTTACATGTTTTCAAAGATTGGGAGACCAATGGAGTGAATTTAAACTTAAATCTTAATATCTATATATATATATATATAATCATGACAATACTAAAATTGTACACAGACTCTAAGATTAACGTATCATAAATCATGTTAAACACCATCATTTTTTTATTGATTTGCATCAGTTTTGTAAAAACACCATCATTTTTTTATGTTTGACCCAGTTCAACATTCTGATCAGCAGTTTGCTGAGTGGCGCTAGTTCACAAAAAACAGCTACTGTGTCTGTCTGTTTGCGCACATCAACTCCTTGCATTCCAGGCTTTTAATGACCTTGGTTCTCATGCTGTATCGTTGAGCAGTCAATTTCAGGTCTGTGATCTAAACTGGGACTTTAGTTAAGCAGCAAAGGATTCTGGGCTTCTAATAAAAGGTTAAAAGTGTAATCTAATTTTATTGATTCTGACATTTCATTCCCGCGTGCCCTGTCACACACACCTCAGTGGGGAAGGTCTTACCAGGAGTATCTTCCCTTGTGAATTCAGTGCTTGTTCAGGTACACACAAATGCAGGCACTCCTTACATTGATTACTGTTATTGTGATTTTCCATAATGGCTCTTTGAAAGCCTCAGCTGATAGCTTTCTTCACGTCTTCCTGAAGATCTTCTGCCTTCCATCAGCTCCTCATCTTCCCCTCTCCCCCATACCTCTCTCGGCTGCCATAAATCCACCCTCCCCAGAAGGTTCCATCCGATCAACTGCTAACACTTAGACAAGCCTTGTTCTTATTGTGTTTGGAATCAAAGCATCCCTCTGAACTGAAGACCTAATCTGAAAATGAAAGCTTTTATTTAGTGACCATTTAACCTCTCTTTAGTAACAGTCTCTCAGCTGAAAATTCACTGCATCCCTCCTGATTTCCCCTTACAGAACCTCTAAACATAAACAAAAGAACAATGACAATAACAAGTATTTTAGTTTGGTGTATATAGTTTGGTGAAAAGAAGGTTAAGAGGTGACATGACAGCCATGTTTAGATATTTGAAGGGATGTCATGTTGGTGAGGAATCAAGCTTGTTTTCTGCTGCTCCAGAGACTAGGACCAGGAGTAATGGGTTCAAGGTGAAGGAAAAGACATTCCACCTAAACATCAGGAAAAACTTCTTGACAGTAAGGGCAGAGCAACAGTGGAATTCACTACCTCAAAGTGTGGTTGAGTCTCCTTCTTCAGAGGTTTTTAAAAAGAGGTTCGATAGCCATCTCTCAGGAATGCTTTGATTGTATGTTCCTGCATTACAGGGGGTTGGACTTGATGGCCCTTGGGTCTCTACCAACTCTATGATTCTATTCTAAAATTGTTACAAATATAATGGGGGGGGGGGTTCTTGGAGAAGAATTCATTTCACCACAAGGGTCACTGGCAATATAATCTTGTGCAAAATTACACTGGTTCCATAGGCCAAATTATTGTCTCTCCTTGTCCCTTCCCCAGGTAGGGTTGCCAGGTCTCCTCTGGCCACCAGTGAGGTTGGGTTACCAGATCTAGGTTGGGAAATTCCTGGAGATTTGGATGTCAAGTGTGGGGAATACAGGAACCTCAATAATGTACAAAGCCATAGAATCTACCCCCCAAAGCATCCATTTTCTCTGCAGGAAGTGATCAATGTAGTCTGGAGATGAGCTGTAATTCCTAGGGATCCTCATTTCCCAGATGAAGGCTGTCATCCTAGCTCCAGTTAATTGTCAACTCTCATTTCTTGCTCATTTCCTACTCTCACTCCTCAGCATCATTCTAATGAGGCAATTTATCTGGAAAATGAAAGAGTTTGTAAATCCTTTTGCAAAGGAACTATGCCATAAATAATAATCCAAACAGCTAAAACTAGGGCATATCATTTGCCTGTAGGAGATATCTGATACAGCTTGAAATCCTACTCCTGCCTAGCTGGCAAGAAAACCAAATTTATCCAGCAACCAAACACTGAAAGAATATCTTTCATGGTATGAAATAAAATATTAATCTCATATATAAATTTGAAGTCCCAGAAGTAGAACAGTGTAAGCATCTTCTATTTTGGCAACAGATATCTAAAAATAATGTTAAATATCTATGAAAATGGTTTTCTAAATGGCTGAAAATTATAGGTTGGATCCTACCAGCTTTCCTTCTGTTGAAAAGAGGAAGAATGGTCCCCTTTGACCATCCAAAAAATCCTGTCCTGGGATCATGGAACTTGTACTGACACAAGCCATATATGATGGGGCTGTGGTAAGGAGGAGCATTGGGGGAGACTAAGCAAAAGATCTGACTGGATCCAACCCAATCATTTCCATATGGATAATAGATAGTGTGTATCTTCATTAGGGTTCCGACAACCTCTCAGGGGGAGAATGTGTGTGGCCGGGGGGCGGGGGGGATGTAGTGGCAGCCCTCTGTGATGTCACACCTCTACAGGAATTGCCAGGAACTCTATGGTAAAGCCACAGAGGTTCTAATGACTCCTAAAGAAAACTTTACCAGTTCTACTTGTATGTATGTCCATTCATTGCTGAGAATTATCGAGGAAATAATGCCACATATATTACCTTGATTTGGATCTAACTAGTACTTTCCCCGGTAAAAAAAACAAAGAAGCATGGACAAGACTTTGCTTTCCATTCCCTCTTCCCCCCCTCTCCTCTTCCCCCAAGGTGTGTGCACCTTGACCAGATGATGGCCTCCCTCCCTTTCCTTCCCTTTCTCTATGTTGGGTGGGCTGGCACAGCCAGAAAACTACACATTTCTATGTATTTCTTCTTCACTGGAAAAACAGTGTAGGATGGAGGCTGTAGTAAGGAGGGTAATTGAGTGAGAGTAAGTAAAATAGCTTGCTGGATCCAACCATGTACATTAATATATGTCTGTCTCTCTATGTGTGTGTGTGTGTAACTGTAATGCTGCTGCTTCTACTTTTTCCCTCTTAAAAATGAGTAACCAGGTCTAGGTAGAGCCAGGAATTTAACTGATTTTTTAAATATCTCTTGTTAAACTCAATGCTTGTTCACACAAATAAGTGGTCTCACATATCAGGATAATAAAAAGTGGTCATTGCAAATTAATAGTCTTAACAGTACTTCTGGATTTGCTTAGTATTCTTTTCACCAAGACTAACACAGCCACCCTTGAAAAAAATCACATTTAGATCTATTTTAATAATTAATTTGAAAAGGTATTAAAACAAAATAAAAGATCAATTATATTAAGCATCTCTTTAAGAATAAACTGGTTTAATATGAAACCTGAGCTGAATAGAAATGAACATATTAAGGTCTATCCTCTGCTAAGCTTAATGAGTTAGACAGCCTGTTTTTCTATGCAAAATAAAAATCTGTGGATCCGTAAATCTGACTGAAGAGATCAAATGTTAGAAATGTGATGTTTATTGCTGTAGCAAATTACAAATATCCATGAGTTTGCCAAACAAACTGTATAATCATATACTTTTCATCCCTTGGAAAAATATACAATTACTGCCAACACCTATTTCTGATGCATTCTGGGCACATAATGATCAAATTACTTTATATCAAAGGTATCCAACTCTGGCCCTTCAGAGATTCATGGATTATGATTCCCATCAGCCACTTCCAGGATGACCACCCCTACTCTATATGGCCACCCCTGCTCTGTATGGAGATTTTCCCCAACTTTGGAATCCAAGCTGGAGCAAATTTTAAAACCTCCTCACAACACTGTGCTCCAATTCTGCTCCAGTTATCATTTCCCCATCATTATTCTCTTTCGAAAACCTTCTCCAGAGGAACACATTCAGGCAGCCCAATCCACAGTGGAGGTGGCAGGGCACAGAACCAATGTGGTGTCCCCTGCTGTTCTCTAAGAGACCTTCTAGTGGTGTGGGGAAACTCACAAAGTGCAAGAGCCTCCCAGCCAAGAAGCCTCAATGGGCCACAGTAGGCTTACACCAGTCAAAAGGATAGCTTAAATCCAGATTGCAACCTGCCAGTACACCACTGGCAAAGGCTGTGAGGGAACCAACATGCATCAGCTCCTCCATCAGCCCCGCCCTCATACTGCCCCCACTACACAGGTGGCAGCGGCACAGGGATGCTGCTGCAGTGTCCTGCGCCATGTCCCACTGCCAAGGGAGGGTGGTGAATGCTGCACAGTAGCAGTTTTGCCCCTCCGCCAGAGTAAGTATCTCACAGAGGGCAAATCTTCTGGTGTGGCTGCTCCACCACTCCCACGGGAGGATTGACACCTCCTTGGATGGGGCTTCAAGTGTACTACCCCACCATATGTATGAGAAGGTGTGCTTTTTTCAAGGTCTTGTTTGTCCACATTGGCACCATTATCCTCCCATAACCTCCTCAGAGCTGCTTTATTTTCCCAACCATACTATTGGAAGAATATTTGAAACCTTTTTCAAATAGTAATGGCTGCACCACTACAAAGCTCAGGCCAAGGGTAGCCGGCCCACAAAAAAATGCCAAGAGGATGTGGGGGACTGAGGGTGCCAAAATAAACTTTCCCCGAGCAATGGCCTGGGCTGCCTCCTGTGAAAGATGGAGCATGCTTGGGTCAACCTGGTGATTTGGGCTATTCCCAGGATGGCCAGGGGACATAGGCAGGTTGGCTGATAGCTCAAAGTGTGCTTGGCTGATGGAGGCATAGTTAGGCCCCAATTGGGGGTGCACAGTGAGTGGCAGAGGCTTACCAGGGAAAAATGGTGCCCAAGGCAACACCTGCTCTGGGCACTCCCCCCACCCCCCATGCCCCACTTACCTTAGCTGGTGGCAGCGGTCTTGGGAAGCCTGATGGGGCTGGGCCTGGAAGGGCCAGACAAGGAGCGCCCAGTGAGCCTGCTGTAGGCTGCTCCTTGGCCCCGCCCCACCAGGCTGCTTTTTCAGCCACAGAGCCTCCACCAGCTGAAGGAGCATCCTGGCAGCACTGGGCCAGGAGCCTGGTATGGGTCCACCACACCCCATGTGATCTAATGGGGCTGCCCGGGTCAATTGACCCCCCATGTCCCTCTGGCAGATACCCCACTGGTGGATGGTCTGGCCCAGGCTGGCCAAAGCCCTTTCTCTTGCCCTGAAAAAGCCATAGAACAATGCCACTATCACTCATATTGAAACATACATCTCAAATGTATATCTGAGGTAAGGTAAGTGCACTCTAATGAAAGGCCATTAAAACTAAGCTATTTTCCATCATCTGTTCTCTCTGGAAGGTTTCTTCACATGCCATACATTGAAAGACTCTGTTCCTGTGAAATGGAAATGCCTGGCTCAATTTTCCATATACTTCTTGACTGTCAGCTTTATACTGATCTTCGAGAGAAATTAATCACCCCACCAATTCAGCCCAAAACAGCTTTAAGCAAAAAGAAACAACTCTCCTTTCTTTTGTCAGATAAAGACTCAGTGATTACAAGCTCTGTTACCAATTTTCTCTTGCTGATACTAAAAAGGAAGGTCTGTGAGAATTTGAAACAGTCTAGTATTGAATATTTTCCATTTTAACATACCAATTTTAATGAGTGGTGATCTTAACTTCTTTTATGTATGTCAATGAAGGTATCTGTATCTAATGAAAGGCCATCATCTGTGCTAGTCTACCTATAACACTTCAATGCTTCCTTGGTTCAGTTTTCAATTGCAAAATGTCACAACATATCTCTTCCCCCAATACCCTACCTGGCCAAGGGGAAACATCAGTATAGCAAAATCAATAGATTTCTGGGGTTGCTTTATGTCCCAGGTACATCTTTGCTGTTTTCCAAAACAAACCAGTAAAACAAAACTATTGGTAGGGAACTGTAGTCTTTGTATATTGTTTACCATGGGCAGGTAACAATGATCTGAAAGAAGAAAGTTGTACGCCAACTTTTCTGTGCATTCTGCCAAAAGAAATTGGAACCAGGATGGGATTTTAATCAAAATAGTTATAGGGGGCTTATCCATTTATTACAGAGCTTTCCCCCAAAGCAATTTTGCCTGTTTCCACCATCTTCACACACCTTCTTTCAACCCCAGTTGCCTATTTAGTAAACTTACCAGTAGGCCTGGAGAAAAAATGTCCTGGGACCTCCATACCTACGGGACCGTCTTGCCCCACATGTCCCAAATCGGCCTCTGCGCTCAGCAGAGGCAAATTTGCTGGTGATCCCTAGCCGCTCAATGATGCGGCTGACCTCCACTCGGGCCAGAGCTTTTACAGCTCTGGCCCCTGCCTGGTGGAACGCTCTACCTCCAGCTACGCGGGCCCTGCGGGATCTTAAAGAATTTCACAGGGCCTGCAAGACGGAGCTGTTCCACCGGGCCTTCGGGGGGTCCGGCCGCTGATGCTCCCCCTCCTCTCTCATCTCTTATAACATCTGTGGACCCTGCCGTTCCCCCCTCCCTTCTCCTCCCCTTTTTCTTTTTAGGGGATTGCTAGTAGGTTGCCATCGTTAATTTTGATATTAGGATGCTGCATTTTAATGGGGTTAATTTTAGCATATAGAGCTATATTTAACTTTGATTTTATTTGTGCTCTATTTGTTTGTTCTGTTCTCTGCCCTGAGCCCTTCGGGGGAGGGCGGTTTATAAATACAATAAATAAATAAATAAATAAATAAATAAATAAATAAATAAATAACAAAGGCTTAACTAGACGTTATTTATAAGGTGAGGTTATTTGCCTCCATGTCATAAAAAGCTTCAAGGGTCCATTCCCTTATATTAAGCCTCTATTAGTGGGACAGAACATTTTTCTCTAGGACTGTTGGCAGTCTTACAGTATCTAGTCTTCAAGGTCCTTCCACCTACAGTCTACTCTGTAACTGTTCTTCAGCAACATTTCTTCTGGGATCCTTGCCTCCTAGTTTCTCTATCGCATGGGCATCTCCAACTTTGTCTAAAGGAGATTTAAAGCTCAGCCATATTGACCATTTTTCTTTCCCTCACAGATACTAATCTGTAAACTACTCAATTTCCTGAGTCTTCCATTCCATTGGGCTAGTCTTGCCCATCAACATCACTGATAATCTTTATACAGTATGGATAGGTGTCATTTGAAGATATGGATGATGTTTGATGTGTTAATGAATAAATGAACAACAAGGATTTAAGTAAGCATTAAGTACAGATTGCAACCACAAAATCAGGAGGAAAATGAGACTGGGAAAGGCAGCCATGAAGGAGCTAGAAAATATTCTTAAGTGTAATGAAGTATTGCTGGAGACCAAGATAAAGATAATTCATACCATAGCATTCTTCATTATTATGTCTGGTTGTGAAAGCTGGATGATTCATCCGCAGAGGAGAGTTGATTCATCCGCAGTATTGGAGGAGAGTTTTACAGACACTACTACCCCCAAAAAGACAAAATTAAGTCTGAACTCTCCTAAAAGCTAAAATAACTAATCTGGGGCTACTTTGGTTACATTATGAGAAGAGTCACTGGAAAAGACAATAATGCGAGAAAAAGAGGAAGAGCCAACATGATATGGACAGAAATGTGCCTCAGAGATTCAGGAGCCAATTGGAACAGGGCTGTGAACTAGCTAGTAGCAGTCAGACACTGAGAAAAGGGTTAAAATTTTGCAGGGGGAAGTTTGCTGATTTAAGTTTAGAGGTTGAGTAACATAAGTCGGAAATTGTGTGTGTGTGTGAGAGAGAAGAGCTTGTTTAATAGTAGCATGAAAAATATGTGGTAATATCACATCTTTGGTTATATATCCCTGTGGATAGAATGTCAGCAGAGTTTGATGGGTCAAGAACGTAACTCGGCTGCAATATATGGCCTTTCTGAGGCAGGTATAGTTTGACGCTTAACACTCCACAACTTCTGGTTCATTGTTAATATTTACTTCTCATGCTGCTTACTGACCTTGATAACAAATGCTGATTCTGATATTTACTTCAGAGTTTTAAAATAAATATTGTTCTTGTTCACTTCAGAAAGCAAACCACTTGATTTCTGTCAGATTACCTCATTATCCGCTATCAATCCTAGCTTGGATAGGTTCACACTCAGGCCCAGATTCTATCAATTGGAACTGATCTTTGATTTACTACTAGGAACCTCAGTGCAGTTGGGTAGGCAGGAAATTGTGTTGTGACAGAGAGGGAAAAATCCTGTGAGTTGATGTCTAGCCTCTAGGAAATAGGTCAAAACCATCTATCTTACTTCACATTAATATGTTGTCATTGTGAGACTTTTTGTTCTGCTCGGCTTCACAGTTGGTGTTCCCGATCCTTTTGTTCCTTTTGCAATGTTATACAATGATGCAAAAAATAATGCTCAGAATGTGTGAATTTAATGGGGAAAATCTGATACAAGGAAAAAGAAAATCAAATAAAGTAAGGGGGGAGCTGAAACAAGGATTTTCAAGTCAAACCAACAAGGATGAGAAATTGGAAACTGCCCTTACATGAGAACTAATGAGGAAGAGCTGATATCTCAGGTTTGTACTAGAGAAATCTGCACTTGAATCCTCAGTGGGCCCTGAAGCTCACAAACAATGCAGTCCTGAATACGTTTCATGCCATAGTTTTAGCCTAGTCCATGGATCCCCAATGTAGTGTCTGTGGGCACCATGGCTGCTACTAAGACCTTTCTTGGGACCTAACAAGTGGGGTTTTTTTCTTAAATGTGGATGGGGTCAGGTAAAATATTTGCCCAGCAGGGTGTCTGATTGGTCATTAGATATCTAATTGTCTATGCAAACGTTTTAAAAATTGTTTCAGTGGCAGCTGTCACCACAATTTTGATTTTATTCTTTCCCATGGTATTTTTTTAAAAAAAATACACCTCTTCCCAACTGCAATGTGGTTCCTCTGTGTGTCTACATCAGGGGTAGGGAACCTGCGGCTCTCCAGATGTTCAGGAACTACAATTCCCATCAGCCCCTACCAGCATGGCCAATTGGCCGTGCTGACAGAGGCTGATGGGAATTGTAGTTCCTGAACATCTGGAGAGCTGCAGGTTCCCTACCCCTGGTCTACATGCATGCTCACACATATGTGGCTCTGCCTCCTGCAGCAGCCATTTTGTAATTAACTCTACCTTCCATGACAGCCCTTCTGTGACTATACCCACCACACTGTGCCTGAATTCCAAGGCCTATGTCTTGACCACTCTTTGACGGAGGTAATGACAGCCCTGTGTATTTCACAGAAATGTTATATCTAAAAGTTTTTCCTCTTTGAACAATCTGGAGTGGCTGCTTTATTTTCCCTTGAACAATCATTCCTTGTCTTTTTTTCCCCTAGTACCATTACATTACTATCTTAAATGGAAGCATTAACTATTCTACCATTAATTATTGTTAAATTAACTAATACATCCTATTACAATTATTCAGTTGATGTGATTTTCATTTAATTAATTTGATACTAATAAGATGTAATGCCAGCTCTTACTGGAACAGACCAGAATAAACTAGAACAATGATAAAGTGTTCCCAGAGTTTAGAAGTTTTGGAAGGGATCGGCCATTAAATAGTTATTACTAAATCAGAATCATAAATTTGTAAGCTATCAGAGTCATCCACTGAATATGTAAAATAGGGGTGATTGTTCAATAAGCAGCTGATCCAGTATATAGAGAGAGTATTCTTAAATATATACTGAGAAAGAATCCCATTTTATTCAGTATGGCTTTCTCCCAGGGAAACGTTGTTAGATTTGATAACAGAGAGAAATAAACTAGACTATCATTTAAGAATAGTTTTCTGAGCTAATTCATATACCTATTAATAGCCCTAAATATTCTATGCATTCTAGAACCTTATCTTACTCTAGAAGAGTATCTATTGTTCTATCTAAAGTGGCTGGTGAAGAAAAAGAAGCCACCAACAGGAGGTGTGCCTTCACCTTAATAGTCTAGCCCAGCCAGATCTTATCAGATCTCAGAAGTTAAGCAGGGTGACCCCTGGTTAGTAAAATGGATGGGAGAACACCATGGAAAGCCATGGTTGCTGTGCAGTGGAAAGCACTGGAAAACCATCTCTGTTATTCTCTTGCCTTGAAAAACCTACAAGGTTGCCATAATGTGGCTGCGACCTGGCAGCATTTTTAACATACACAACAGTTGGCATAATGAATAGGTGTTCTACACTAGGCTTTTCCCCAGGGAAGGTTGGAACCTTACAGAACAGTCATTAAAAGGTCTATTTAGTGGGTTTACACTCAGGAAAGTATTCTAAATATTGCTGTCTTAGTTAGGCAGCTAAAACAGGGAATGTAGGAAGCACTGGAGTTCACATGTCTAGATAAACCAGTTAAACCAGCTGGGATGGAGGGTTTAAATGCCTTTGGAGGTTGATCCCTGATATGCAAAAAGCTATGGATGTTGGACTGGCCATCTTGATCAGTGGTATCAACAAGGACCACAGGCTAGGTCAGTGATGGCAAATCTTTTCGAGACCGAGTGCCCAAACTGCAACCCAAAACTCACTTATTTATCGTAAAGTACCAACACGGCAATTTAACCTGAATACTGAAGTTTTAGTTTAGATAAAAGGTTGGCTCCAAGGTGCGCATTATTTGGAAGTAAGCTTGGTGGTAGTCGGTGGCTTTGCTTTGAAGCAACCATGCAATGCTTCAAATGGGTGAGTCATGACCCTAGGAGGGTTTACTCAGAAGCAAGCCCCATTGCCAGCAACCGAGCTTATTCCCAGGTAAAGGATCACACTTTAGTTCTTCCCATGAATATCAGTGGGGTTTAACAGCGCTTAACAGGGTTACCTACACTGCTTCCCCAAAACTAGGTCTGAAGTTTAATGCTAATAATCTCCCTGAAATAATTACACTATTGTCACACTGGGGGTCTGGTGGGGGAAGGGGGAGGGATGCACGGTGAGAGGGAAGTAAAACTTTTGCTTTCTGAAACTCAATAACTCCCACCACAAAATAAAACTAAAAAGGCAGTCAAGGAAGGCAATCCTAAGCAAGAATGCTGTGCGAGGGGTGTGATAACTTCAGGAAATCTAAATTTGTGGAGCAGCCATCTGATCTGCGGTTTTTCCTTCATATGACTTCCCACAAAATGCAACAGAAACAGAAAAATAAAAGTGTGGAGAATATTTTGAAATGGACCTCTCTGTCCCACATTTGCCTCTGTCAGAATGGCCCTAATTCTGACTGGGGGTGGTGGGTGGTGGGGAAGGGATGCTCAGGGAGGTAAGGGGATGTTCCTCTCCCTTTTCTTCCAGTTGGTTGGGGCCTGGTTTAGCTCAATTCTTTATCAGTGTGAAATGCCTTTTGTCTTTTGTACTTTTGCTTTGATCCTGTGAGAACAGGATTGGTGTGGTGAGCCTAGGGACCTTGCAAGATCTCTCCTCCCCACCCTGGGCTCCCAGGCACGAAAAGCCCCATCACACTCTCTCCCAGGGGAGGGGGGGCCCTTAACAAAAAGTTCACTCCAATCGGGGCGAGCGCCTGAATCCCACCACTGCGCCTGTCCTGCTCTTGGCAGACGCACTCCTCCCAATGGAAGCCCCTCACCTGGACTGCTGCTTATTAATCCTACCCCCAAAGTTTTAGTTTGGTCCCAAAAGTTACATGCCATGAAAAGCGTGCCAGCCTCCAGTCTCCCAAGCTTTGTGCATGGCCAGCATGTACAGCGAGACTCCTAACGCATCTGCTGGCAGCCGCTTCTGGCTGGGTGAGGGGGGAAGGAATGGGGGAGATGATGGCATGAGTGCCCACAGAGATGGCTCTGAGTGCCGCCTTGGGCACCTGTGCCATAGGTTCACCATCACAGGGTTAGGGAGTTCTCTTAGGCAGAGACATCTCCTTGCAGGCCTGTTGTCTCTGATTGTGGTCAGTAGGGAAGCCTGACAACTACCAGTTCTTGTCCTCTGTGACCAAGAGAAAGCTGAACCTGGAAATGGATTGTGAGTTGTAATATTGATGTTGTAATTTTGTTGTAATTTTGTGAGTCATAATTTTGCCTACTCTCAAAGTAGGCACTTCTGTCAAGGCCTACAAGTACCTACAGCTCATATATTAGAAGTTCCCTGCCTGAATTTGGGGTAATTGGGAAGTTTAGTCTTCAGTGGAGGAAAAATTCCAGGTCCTGCTGCTCCTCCTAAGAAAAAGGATGTTCTGTGGCCAGCCTTAAGGTGAATGGTGCAAGTAGAATTCTGCTATAACCCCCTACAAAGGATGAGTAAATATTAAGAACATAAGAACAAGCCTGTGGGATCAGACCAAAGTCCATCTAGTCCAGCACTCCGCTACTTGCAGTGACCCACCAGGTGCCTTTGGGAGTTCACATGCAGGATTTGAGAGCAATGGCATTCTGCTGCTGCTGCTCCTGAGCACCTGGTCTGCTAAGGCATTTGCAATCTCAGATCAAGAAGAATCAAGATTGGTAGCCATAGATCGACTTCTCCTCTATAAATATGTCCAAGCCTTTTTGAAAGCTATCCAGGTTAGTGGCCATCACCACCTCCTGCGGCAGCATATTCCAAACACCAATCACACGTTGCGTGAAAAAAATGTTTCCTTTTACTAGTCCTAATTCTTTCCCCCAGCATTTTCAATGTATGCCCCCTGGTTTTAGTATTGTGAGAAAGAGAAAAAATTTTCTCTCTGTCAACATTTTCTACCCCATGCATAATTTTATAGACTTCAATTGTATCCCCCCTCAGCCGTATCCTCTCCAAACTAAAGAGCCCCAAATGCTGCAGCCTCTCCTCATAGGGAAGGTGCTCCAGTCTCTCAATCATCCTCGTTGCCCTTCTCTGCACTTTTTCTATCTCTTCGATACCCTTTTTGAGATGTGGTGAACAGAACTGAACCAAAAATATTAATCTGAAACAGTACATCTTATCATTAGGAACCCACAAGGGGAAGGGCAGAAATATAAATGGAAGAGGTGGTGGTGTCACTTTCTCTAATCCATAGGTCAGATTGTGTATAGAGTGGTTTAACCCACTTGCGGTCTGTTCCTACTGGTAAAATGTGCTGTTGTTTTAGTGTCTCATTTGACTTTTTCCAGGCTGCCTTTCAACAGGAGTAAAGGCAAAGACAGACTGCATTCACACTTCAGTACCAACCTCCTACTCAGTCTGTGATAGATTTTCTGGGGCTAGACACCATCTCTGACATGGAAAGTCCAGGCAAACCCAGTTGCATAGGATTTTGGAAGTTAACCAGGGTTGGACCGGGTTAGTATTTAGATGGGGGACCATGAAGGAAGTCCATGGTTATTATGAAGATGCAGGAAATGGCAAACCATGGAGTCACCATAAGTCAGCGGCAACTGTCAGCATGTTCCACCACCAAACACCAACACACAAGACTTTTCACATCAGAGTACTTACACTCTGGGATTTTTAAAAAGTTCAAGAGGGATAGTGATCTGGGTATAAAGTACCTAAACCCAGATTGATTCAGGGATAATGAAGCAACAGATGGAAACAAGAAGGTTTACTATTTAAAGCGAACAGGATCTATCAAGTTTATTCAGAAAGAGATACACAACTGAGGTAAATATTAACATTTAGGGAGAAAGTATGGGGTTTCTGACTATAAGAAGGAAAACTAATTCAGGCAGGCTTATAACATATAAATACAGCATTCTGTTGCAATTAATTTACACACTAGGATTGCCATACCTTACCAGTGGCAGGGGGACCTATTGGTAGCAGAAGGACCTCACTAGTAAGGTTACCAACTTCCAGGTGGTGGCTGGAGATCTCTCACTATTACAACTTATCTCCAGGTGACAGAGATCTGTTCATCTGAAGAAAATGGCCACTTTGGGAAGTGGACTATATGACATTAGGTCCAAACTTAGGCCTTTTCCACTCAGCAGTGGAAACGAACCTCCACCAGCATAAATGATGCCGGTGGAGGTCAGGGACTGATCACACGGTAGCATGCGAGCAGCCCCAACTTTCTCCCCAGTCGGAGAGGCGGTTCCACACGGAGCTGCCTCTCCTTCGGTCCCCTCCACTCACCTCTCCTTTCAGCGTCATATTGGAGGGCTGAGGGACACGCCCATGCTACCCTCCAACCTCCAGGGGTCGGAGGGCAGCATGGGTGTTTCCCTCCAGCCCTCCAGAGTGACACTGGAAGGAGAAGGGAGGGGAGGGGAAAAGCAGCGTCTTCCCGCCAGTGTGGTTTGCACCGCACTGCCTTCCAAACGCCACTTTTAAAAAGCGGAGCCTTTGCGCCACTTGGGGAGAGCCTCCTGTGTAAACAGCACCCAGAGACCATTTTTCCCTATCCCTGGGGCACTGTTTTTTGGCCATGCGAAAACGGCCTAAGTCCCTCCCCTCACCAAACCCTGCCTCACCTCAGGCAGGAAATACCCAAAATCTCCAGGTATTTCCCAACCCAGAGCTGGAAACCCTACTTGCTGGCAATGTTATGACTTCAGACACCTGTCCATATGCACCCAGATGTAACATCAGGATGTCACCAAGCAATGCCAGGAATGCACTGGCATTTTGGCAAAACTCCATGGTTAACCACAGAGGGAGGGAAGAACTATTATACTCCTTGGAGGAAAGATGGGATAAAAACATACCAAATAAATAAATATTATATTCTCTTTTGTCTGTATATATGTCTGCGAGTAGGGGTGAGCCAGCGAACCCAGCAGAGCCTCAGACAGAGCACAGGAATGCCTGCGCCATCTGTTGCCTTCTGGGCGCACACACTCACCTGTCACAAGACCCCCATGACTCATGGGTCACAAGATGCCCCAGACAAAGGGACAAAAGGTACACACCCCCAGGTATGGATTAGGCCCAGACAGGAACGTTTCCTCCGGCACGTACGCAGCCCCTATGAGTCATGTATTGTGCAACATTCTCCTGCTCTCCCGCCTTCTCCAAACCCTTAATAAAAGGTGCCAGGAACCCCAGCTCGGCAGATTTGCCAGATCCATCGATCACGCTATATCGCCACTGGCTTCTCTCCACCGGATGATATCGCTGCATCTCGTCTCTTCATTGGGTCGCCCGTAACGACTTCATCTGTGTTTCTCTTGCCTTGCTAAAACCTTTTCCTTGGGGCATTTTTATCCCCTTTTCCCCTCTTCACAAGAGGCAGCTCTGAATTTCAATGAGGCTTCTTCTGCCAAATAAGTTATGGTAGTATCTGCATGATATGTAGCAGTCATGATATAGGATGGCCAAGTTTTCTTCTCTGTGTACTCAGTTTTCAGAAGGCTGTGTTTGTAGAGGGAATTTAAACCCTATCTGCTGAGTTCCTTGAGGATGGTCATTATGGGGGTCCTACTGAGTTCCACAGGCCCCCCTAGAATGGATAGTTCACTGTTTCCTATTTTTCTTCCTTATTCCATTCTCTGTGTAGGTGGTGGCTAAGTGATGTCCAAGAGGCATGTCAACATTGCCTTATATGGCTTCTGGCAGTATTGTTAATGTTACTGAAACAGTTACCATGCTTATTGCTCCTTGGAGTTGAATATTTTTTGCTGCTACTCTTCCCTACTGAAAATACCCTTAGCCCAGTGCCTACTGAAAATACCCTTAGCCCAGTGCCAAGAAATCTCCCAGATTATTCCATCAGCAAATGCAGCATAATGGCAAATTGTGCTTATGTCCAATCTGACAAACATGTTTAACGTAGTAAGGCAACAGTGATTAAACTGGTTGGGATGCAGTACAATTTGATAAAGATTTCCTTTCACATTGAACCGTATAATGTTATATTTTTATCTTGGCAATCTTCACAGAACCAAGTGTTGGCAGCTGTGGACATATGGATAAATCTGACAAACCCTGTCCCGCTTCAACAGACTTTTTTTTAGCAGCAAGATGTAAAAATATTTGAAAACATTGCCTTAAGATGCATTTCCCTCCTGACATTTCTGAATACAATTCTTCTAAAAATCCAATGTACGATATAAGTAATGCTATTTTCACTCCCATCCTACACAGTTTTCTGTTTCATATACAGCTAGAATACCATACAACTGGACTCTCCCATGCTGTTACGACAGTTTATGAAATGACTGATCTGGAGAATCCTAAACTTCTATGGAAGCCTGGCAGGGATTCCTTAAAAATAGGCTCAGTAATGGTGAAAAGGTTTCCCAACACAAAGTCTGACCAACTGCTGCTAACTATCCCCTGCAATCTGCAGTCGCAGGAGCAGTCATTCCTGGTGGGCCAGAAGCCCACCTGATGAGTCATGAGTCCCTACAAAGCCACCATTTTGCAGACTGTTGGCTTGCTTTGCACTTACCTCAAGAGAAGCAGCAGTATGACAAGGTAAGATCATGCACAGATTGGATAGGATTCTTCCATGGCTCTGATTTTCCCCCATTTACTATGGTATTCATTTTTGCTGCTAACAGTTCCTATCCGCAGCTCTCTTGGTTTGCTAATCCCAGTCTTGATCTTGACCTCAGTAACCTCATGTAATCTTCCTATCACATAATTCGGATCACTCATGATTTCCTGTAATTTGTTTGTAATTCAGCCTACAAAATTTGAAGGCCACTGTTGTAGGGAGGGATATGATCTTGGGCAGTGGTGGGATTCAAATAAGTTAACAACCACTGCAGGTGGTGGGATTCAAATAATTTAACAACTGGTTGTTTACAAGCACCATTCTAACAACCAGTTCTGCTAAAGTGGTGCGAACCTGCTGAATCTCACCACTGATCTTGGGTCATGATAAGGCTCAATGTACTACAATGTAGTATGTATATTAGAATATTTCCCTCAAATCTGGGTAAAATGTAAACCTTCTATAATAAATACTCAGGATTTCTTGAACAAGAAAATAAGTGGATGTATTAAGGGAAGTTGAATTATACCACTTAAAATAGTGGGGTACCTTTCAACATGAGTCCAGTACCCTTGAAACTTTGGCCATAGAAACTACCTGTAGTATTTTTTGTCTAATTTTAAGGATTTTTAGCAGACTGAGGAAATTGACTCCCCCGTCTCTCTTCACACACGCAAACATATGCACAATATTCACTGGTAATATCCATATTAATACTGTTTCTCTTTTGTGGCTTTGTCATATTTGTTTCCTATCAATTATAACTGCCTTTTCTATAACTTCAGAAATAAATGTAGACATTTCTGATTTAAGAAAGAAAAGATTTCTCTGACTTTAATACCCCTACCACAGACTGCTGCTTTTGAGGCTGAAGCGGCCTCAGGTGATGGACACCTGTGCTCATATATGATCTGCAGCGCGATCCAGTTTCATTTGGGTGATATTTACCTAATTTTGACATTCATTATTTCAGGCAGAATCTGTTCCAGTCTGTATAAGTGGAGACTGCACTGGGAAGGATGACTAAGAATTTGTTTCCTGTTATGCTATTGTTACACAAGGAACATCTTGAAACCTTGATGAGATGTCGGGGGTGGTGGGTGGTGGTGAACTAACATATTGACAAGCATTTTCTATGATGAAGGGGAGAAAAAACATGATGAAGGTGGATCATTCATGACATTCCATCAAATGTAGTTTCCACATTTTTGCTTTAGCATCAACAGTGGCGAGCAATCTTTCTTTTCATTCACAGCCGAAGCTTTCATAGCCAACAATGCAAATTGCTTAGGCTGTTTTGTCAAGGTCAGTGGAAAACTAGCTGCCACAGCACAACTGTGGATTCCTTCTCTGACATGCCCTTTGGCACCAATGGTTGCTTAGAGGGCCTGACACTGCCTGCTGATTATGTTTCATTCCTGTCCTTGATGCAGATTTGACAGTTCTTATCTTCTGGCTAACTTCAGTAATGTGTAACTTCAGTAATCATCTCATTTTCACATTTGTAGATTTTTATCCCCAGTGCTCCCTGCTATCTTTTTTAAAGGAAAAAAAAACTAGTAGCCCTTGAAAGCTTTTCCTCTGTTAATCGAAAGTAGACATTCCTGGAATTTAATGGGACAAGGCAACAGTCTTACTTGAGATAGCTGCAAGTAAAGATACTGGCAATAGTACCTTAGACTCTGTTTGCTCTGTGGGTTAGCTACCTGTCCCCCAAATAAGACCTGTTGTTTTTAGGTACTGTTCCTACTTATGGAGCCAAGTGTTATCATCACAAGCTATGAAGCACACTCAAGCTTTTCCAGTTGCTGGGTATGTAACCATCCTGCCACCATTTTGTTCCTGCTTCAATAGAGACATTTCAATTTAATTGAAGCCTATGTGGAATCTTTGCAGGGTCTGGTGGTCTTTTTCTTTTAAGGTAGACACATCTAATTTGCAGCATAGCTGCTAATGACTCTCTTACAAGAGCTGGTAAAGATTGGGTCTGCTCCCAAAAGGAGAAAAAAAAGGAAGCCAATAAAACTGGGCCTCTAGACCCAGTCTTTATCAAACACAGGGTTCTTGTAAGGACAGTCATTATCAGCTATGCTGCAAATTTGGTGCCTTTACAATAAAAAGTCCCTCCCCCCACCCACTCAGAGTTCCATAAAAATTCCTCATAGAGTATAATGGAGCTGAAAATGTTTGGATATCCAATAAACAAATAAATAAATAAACCAGAAAAGAACCCATACCATTATGGAGGTTCGGCTTTTTTTGGATTTACAAAAGTGAAGCCTGTGCAGGCAAGGGAGCTTGGTGGGCTGCAGAAGCTATCTAGCATACATGGAACATGTTCAGAGGACCCAAGTCATTGTATCATGTCCCTCTTTTTTTAACAAAAGAAAGCTCTGACCTTTATAACTGCATACAATGATTTCATTGAAATCTATTGAGATACCATTATCCTTAACACATTGCATTGCATAGATCTGCACCCTAAACTAACTATAGCTGAGCTGAGCTGTTTCAGGAAAGGATGCACCTTAGAGAAGTTATGATTTCAGTCTGCTCCAAATGCGGGCCAAGGCTAAATATTCCCTTCCAAAAGGAACAGAGAAGTTCTTCTGCTTAGAAAAACAGCTGGATGTTATTTTGCTTTCTTAAACTAATACAGTTTATAGACTACGTTTCAAAACATCAGTCATAATGGTTTTTTTAATGAATAAAAGAAACCTAGTGGCACTGAAGAAGTAGAAGAAGAGTTTGGATTTAAACCCTGCCTTTCTTTCCTATAAAGAGTCTCAAAATGGCTTACAAACTCCTTGCCTTCTCCCCACAACACCTTGTGAGGTAGATGGGGTGGAGAGAGTTCTGAGAGAACTTTAACTGGTCAAAGGTCACCCTGCAGGTTTCATGTGTAGGAGTGGGGAAACAAATCCATTTCACCAGATAAGAGACTGCTGCTCATGTGTAGGCGTGTGCAATCAAATCCAGTTCTCTAGATTAGAGTCCACCATTTTTTAACCACTACATCACAATGGCTCTCAGTGGATACAGCTTCTGATATAATCTATTTGTTTTAACTTCTTTTGGGGGGACTACTCCACCTACCTTGTCGAGGTCTCATTTAGTGCATACCAGTTTGTAGGAGTTGCCTCATGTCTGTTCAGTGTCTAATTCAAGATTCTCCTGAGATGGGTGAAGTTAACTGAAAAAAATTATAAAACAATGAAGTGTGATGCCTCACACCTCACCAGGTAGCCTGCTACCAGCCCCTTTCTCTGCCCAGCTATCCAGACACCAAGGGACAAATCTCTGGTCCTCCTGGAATTAAAATCAAGAAAGTCACCCTTGCAGGGTAGGATGCTTACAAAGTTAATTTCAGAAACAGCTATAGCTACCAAACTGAAGCCCTCCAAAGGCAAAATACCAGAAGATATAAATAAAGTGATTTATTAAAATTATGCAAGGATAAGAATAAGAGGGCAGTGAACAGTGGAGATAAAAAACAAACTAATTTTAAAAGGCTAACTACACAGTTATAAGCATCGGTTCAAATGTTACTCAAAAGGCTGAGTTCTTTCCACAGCCCAAGTTCAAAGTCCAAAACAAGGACTGCTTGCCAGTAAGGGCCACCCACAAGACAAGATACCTGGCACAGGGGATTTACCTGGGCCAAAGCTCTGGACTAATAATGAGCAAGGACAAACTAGAAAAAAACTAAGCTTTATACTCAAAGATCTGCATTGGCCTGATCCTGGTTAGCCAATCAGATATATAGTCAATGAGGTCAGTTGTCCAACAAAACCTGTTGCGGTCTATGTAACCTAGGGGTAAGAGGAAATTGCCAATGTGCCCAGGCACTCTGCAGTGTTTCTCACTCCCATAGATATGTTTAGAGCTGGAAGGAATGTGCTTTCCCAGGTCCAGTGTACTAGGAACCAATTACTCATGGTGCTGTGAGATGCCTGGGTTCTCATTGCCAACGCAGATGTAAGTCTTAACTGTGGTAAATAGAGATGATGGTTTGCAAACCTTCTTCAAACCATGATGTTCCATCTTTGTGGCCATCTCTTAGACATTTTTTTAAGGAAGAGTCTCATAATGGTCAGCCATAAAGAAACCAACCCATGATTAAGGATTACATCAAAAATCCATTTGGAGAGGGAAGCAGAGTTTGGTAATGAGGATCTCTAGATCCAGGCTATCAGGACTGATTGAATTGCAGTCACCAAGGCATTTCACATTTCTGCTTAGGATTGCTGTGGTAGTTCTATTGATTTAAGAATTGCATTTAGGACAGCAGCCCATTTAAGTAAAATGTAGTAACAGCCCGAACAGTGCTAGCTGCTAAGAAACTAATTTTAATGGCCAAATCACTTCTGTAAAAAGCTTTTCCCACTGTTTCATTGTTAGTTGGGGTTTACAGATGATGCATTTACTTTCTCCCAATTTCAATGACAGAACCGTAATTAATTCATCATCAAACAGATGGGGGGAAAGTTGAGGGAAGCCAGAATAAAAGCAAAACCACAACAGGATTTGAATTCAATATCACTGCATTTTAAAATAAAATCTACTAGACTTCAATGTTTTTAGCTAATTACAGATAGAGAAATTAGGAGATATTAATTTGGCTGGTGGGGATATTCAATTTTTCCTCCATCAGAAAAATACTATGAAATATTTAAAATACTAGGCATGTAAAGTTCAAATAAAGCAGGTTCTCAAGTTCATATTATGACCTATGCAAACATAAACTTTTTTCCCCATGTACTTTCATCTGGATTAAGATAAGATTTTGTCTACATTGTTTTTAATGCAAAATTATTTTTGGGTCTTAGAATAAAGGCATTTAATTTCCAGTCTCAATCCCACCTGATTATGCTGCTTATATTTATGTTATATAGGATGGCCTGCTTTTTTGACTGGAATTCCCAAAGCAACTCACAACTTTATAAACACAACAGTTTCCTTATAAAACCCTACTGTTTCAGAATTCAGGCCGCTTCCTCACGGCCACACTGGGAGTTGGGTTGGCGTACATGATGCTGACCCAACCCCCCCGGGACTGTTCGCACAAACTGTCCTGGCAACGACAGGAAGATGGTGCTGTGCTGCACCATCGCCTGATCGACTTACCTTCCCTGCAACCTTCCAGCGCGTCGCCGAGGCCAGGGGACATGCCCCCCCCGCCCTGTGTGACCGCTCCGGAGTTGCAGGGCAGGGGGGGCATATCCCCAGGCCTCAGCGACGCGCCGGAAGGTTGCAGGGAAGGTTAGTCGATTTGGAAAGGGGGGGATGGCGCCTTCCAGTCGCTGCCGTTTTCCAAAAAACTCGCTCGGGGAGTGAGGTGGGAAAATGGCGGCTTCGTGCCGCTGGGGGGGAGCGAGGGTGGCACGGCTGCGAAGCAGCTGCACCCTCCATGCAAACAGCTCCCTGGGAACGGTGTTTTTACCATCCCTAGGACACTGTAAATGGCGCGTGTGGAAAGGGCCTCAGTTACTTTAATGGGTGCATGAGAAAGAGAGTTATATATATATATATGCTCCATATGTGGAATGGGGAGGTAGTTTAAAAAACAAAATGCTAAAATACTAAATTCCAACAAAAAAGTAGAAAAATTTGAGGCACCAGTAACCATACTTGTATACTTCCAGACCTTGTCTGAAAGTAGGATATAATCTGTTCAATAAAATAAAAAAAACAACCATGTGGATTTTCTTACTATGTCCCCACCTACACAGCAGGGTACTTTCCCATCGAAGATCAGATATTTTGCCAAAACCCAATAAATCTGAACTTTGCCTTCAGTTCTTTAGTAACTGTACATGAGTGACTATACTATTATCAAACCAGATAAGCAGACAATGTTTTTTTTTATAAGTTACCATGTGCTAATCCTGTATCTAATAGTTAGTGTTAATGCCCTTGAGGACTTTGATAAAAATTCTAATTTTGCTGAAGGTGAAAAAAAACTTAAAATTTGCTTGTGATTTTTGCAAAACAATAGATGTTGGAAAAAATGGAATATGCATAGTTGCAGATGGAACAAATTTAGGCAGGAACAGACTTGTCAATGTTGCAGTAATGTGCAACAGCACTTCTGGTGCAGTAACTCTATACATTTGGGGTGAATCCTAGAGCATCACACCAACACAATGCTGTTACCTCCTGTTTTTTGCTACAAGTGATGTCACACTCACACATGATGTTGGGGAGCACTCTTCTTTTTCCCCCAGTGGCAGTGGGGAATGGGGAGGGGGCATTGCCCGAAGGTATCCTGCATAGTGAGAAACATGGGCCCCCATTTGGTCATTTTAAGCAAATTGAGCAGGAGAGAGTTTGCCACTGAATTTTTTGGAATTACCATAAGAGAATTGCTATTTTGTTTAATAGCTGAGTTGCTTAAAATTATTTTTCTTAATGTCACTCTCGCATTTAAATTGCTTATAGTCTCATCCAAATGGTCAGATGCCTCAATGGGGCACCATAGCCGCACTGTCTCATCATTCCCAGGAGGGCTTTACGGCAGCACAAGGAGCCAAAAAGGCAACATCCCTGCTGCCAAAAAGCCCTCTGTAAAGGTGGCATAAGTCCAGGAGCCAGGCTCTGGAATTTCTGGTGGCAAGGGGGGGGTGGAAGCTGACTAATATCTCTGCCCTCCCCCCTCCCAGACATACCTTTGGAATGCTCCTGTGCTGCCAGCATAAACAGCAGGCGCACAGGGGCACTGTCATGGCATGATCACCACGTCTGACTATTTTGATGGGCTGCAGGGAGGGCAAATCTGTCAGTGTAAGCCCAGCAGCCTCCAGTGATGGAATCCCCATTCCTTTGGAAGGGGCCCTTAGGGCCATTCATTTTTAAAATCACTTCTGCAATTTGGACTGCCTTTACTCTTCATTCCTATGGCATACTGTGTGGTAGGTCATTAAAGGACCCTTCCGTACATGCAGAATTATGCACTTTCAATCCACTTTCAATGCACTTTGAAGCTGTGTGGAATAGCATCAAATGGCACTAAACTGAATGTTGATCCCAGTGTTCAGCTCTGTGCTGCCTGCCACCTCCATGCCTCAACTAGCCACCAGGAAGTGAGGGGAAGAGGGAAGATGGGGGGAGAGTGGATTTCTTCCACTTTTTTAAGTGAAGACAAAGCAGCTCGAATATATCCAGCATTATGTGCGATCCGTTTTTCAGCTGCCTTAAATTGCTGCCTTTTAATTGTTTTTTTTTTTCAGTTTGAGATTGTTGAATGCACACCCTTATCACCTAACTCTCCTCTTCACTACAGTACTGAATGGCTTTTTTCCATGCAGATCCCATGACCTGGCATAGACTTTTGGGTGGTCAAAGGGAACCATCACCTACCTTTCTGACAACAGAAAATGGATTGGATTCAACCCAATATTATTTAATTTCCTTCCTTCCGACTGTTTATAGCTAACATTTAGCGTGACATCTGGTAAACAGAAAATGGGTGTGTTGGGATATCTCAATCTCATTTGACAAAAAGAACATCTGGTCCTGTTCACTAAACTATAAAATATAGAACAATTTTTGTATATTAATGATGTTGTTAAACTCTAAACATCTTATTTATATCTAGGTTTATGTACCTTTTTAGTCTCTCTATGGGCCCACTGCATCTTTACATTTCTTTCTTTCCTTCTTTCTTTCTTCATCATATTACATGACTGGATATTGGGGTTTTCATTTTTTAATGTTTCTTTGTTATAGCTTTTTTGACCTATCTCTGTTGTATATGATGTTTAATTACTAAGAAACCTCCTTTTTCTACCAAAAAGAGAAAGTTTTTAAAAGGGTAACACTAGCAGCAGGGGGAGGGGGGAGTGTTACTGAAAGAGTCTTGCCAGCTCATGCAATGTGTTTCTTACTTTCTAGCTGGAGAGAGAGAATGATTTCTTCAGTAGCTATCAACAGCCTCTTGCAACGCAAAGGTGTTTGCTAGAAGGTAATCAGCAAAATGGCATTCCTGGCCTTTATTAAGACTGGGGATGAAACTATTCAGAAATCAGAAACCCTTCAATCAAATGAGGCATGAGACCTTGGCAGAGCTGGTAATTGCCAAACAAATGGGGAGTACAGCTGAAAGGGCTTGATAAGGGCACTCCTTTCATCCCACACAAGCTTTTGAGTACTGCTGATCCACCCCCCACTCTTGTGAGAATAAGATCCTTCAGGATTTGGCAGGGATTTGACAGTATTTGTGACTGACATTTTAGTAGGTCATGTTTTGCCTGTCTAATATTGTATCTGGGCAAAGAAGAAAAAAACAACTCTGGTGTTTGGACTAGTTAGGCTGTGACTAGGGATGGCAGGAATAGGGCAGGTTGCCCATAATTGGCAAGCACCATGTAGTTCCTGTAACAACCCATCATTTATTGAGCAATCAGGTGTGTTGGCAGTGAATGCCCTTGGTACTGAGTAGCATCAACCAAAATCTTTGTTATCTGTGCTGCATGTTGGCAGAAGGAACAATGAGGTTTGGCACCTTTTTGGCAATGTTCAAGTACAGGTGAGGATAAACCAAGCCAGCAAATCATTGGCCAAGTTTGGAGGCAGGGAGTTTCACTAATAACACTTGATCTTGCCTAGTTCACCCTTCTTTAAATATGTTAATAATAAGGGTATGGTATCTGATCAAAGACTTTTTTTGCTCATTTGACCAACATGAACAAATAAAAAAGGGTAACAACAGACAATCATAATTAACAAACAGTTCTGATTGAGACCCTGGAATATCATATTCTACTTGCAATGTAAAGGAATTTTGTCACTGAGTGTGAAATATTAAAACTTCATTCTCAAGCAGAAAATTAACTGAGTCATTGAGGCAACTAAAATAACCAAGATGATCAAAATGCTGGACAACAGAGGCATTATTAGATATTCCCTAACATTATTAGACATTCCCTGACATAAAATGTACAATGCAGTAGAATGTGTGAAATCAACTCTATCTTGTCTGCATTACAGAGGTGAGAGTTGAAATCTTCTAAGACTTATGGAAATGCATTAAAGTGCACCCTGGAGAAGGCCCAACAAAATTTTAGGAAGGTGATTTTTGATAGATACAGGACTATATAAACTCTTTCCCAAGATTTCAGATCTCTAAATTGGTTTGGGAGTAGCAATGTCAAGGAGACATTGAGGAACCATAGTCCTTGTTTTCCCAAGTCCAAGCTCTACTAAATATTCAGGGTTTAAACCAATCATACATAATTTTTAGATAACTTTTAAGATCCAGGTAAACTGAGGAGAAGCTAATGGTATAGATCAGCCATTTAAACAAACTGGTTAAACTCAAGCATCATTGCCCTTTGTCTTCATTTGTGGGAAGTGCTATGAACAATGGCATTGGAATCATGTTTTGTCCTTCACTCAGTCACACCAGTGAAAGCAATTGAGAAATAAAAAATGAAGAACTGGCTCAGTTATGTGAACAGCATAAAACTATCAGGCAACTGAATGCCTAAAAACAGGTATGCAGCATTGTTGGTTGCAAAGTCAGACATAAAAAAACCACAAAGTGCTAAGATTTGCTCCAGCACTAATATGAATTCCACTTGGAAAGCACAGAGTTTCTCTGGATTTATTTTTAGGTATCTGGTAATATTTACTCTTGAACTAAAAGTCCTGTCATTTGTGATAGGAATTTGTGGAGTCTTGAAGAGCAGCTACATGTTATAATGAGTATCTTGAGGTTAGAATGCTCAGTGTAACAATACCAAATGATACAATTGTTTATATCTAAGGGAAAACACTCAATATGAGCAAAGCACAACGTGATCCAGATAGGCCATTTAACAACCTCTTTATGTGTAGCTTAGCCCCAAGTCACAGAACTCTTGTACGGTGAGCTAGACTAGTATTCAGTTCATTCTAACTGAACCACTGCACATTATATAGCCTCAAAAATGTACCGTACTGGATTAAAACTCCATTAATCATTCCTAGAGATTTCTCCATGCAAATGAGAGAGCAATTAACACAAAATTATGTCTAAATGACCAACCACAAGTTTGAAGAATTGTTAAATGGTGTTTCAATATAATATATATATATAATGACAATCTGGTTTCACTGAAGTTTGGCTTTGAATTTCAAAATATTTCTTGTTTTGTTGAGTTGTGTGTCTCCTTTGTCCTCAAGTTGCAGTCGACTTCTGGAGATGCTTTAAGGTTTTCAAGGCAAAACAGATTTAGAGGTAGTTTGCTATTAGACCTATGTGTAGTAGCTCTAGACTTCCTTGCTTGTTTCCCATACAAATACTGACCAGGTCAGACCCTGGCTAGCTTCTGAAATCTGACAAGGGACCAGCCAGGTCAGGGCTTTATTGTTTAAATATTAATAGCTGCAGTATATTCTATTTATCAGGGAAGCTGTTTTATAAAACAATATTGAGAGAGAGGAAACATATAATTGAAATGTTCTAATGTTTCCTTCCCTTCAACGTTCTGGTTCAACAAAAGATGTGTGGAAAGAAATGTCTTTTATAATGAAATAATCCCCCTTTAAGTTTTGTTTCAGTGAGATGATATGATTCATTTGAAAGGGAGCTCAAACATTTCAGTGTTTTTAATTTAGATGGAAAGCAAATCCCCAGTCTAGGTTGTATTATATTCCAAAGTCAGAAAAGCTTGAATCTGGGTTCAGGTATGAATTATTAACAGGGCTAGCATTCTAATCACAACATTATCCTAGGGTACTTAAATGTGGCCCAAACTCCCAAGTTTGCTTTTAGCAAGCTGTTTCCTTAAAATCCTACTAAACCAGACACATGGATGTTGAAACCTATTTGTATGATCTCAACCTCTTTCTCAATCTCTCCTCGTTCTGGAGCATATGGGGTCAAATTCTGAGTTACAATCCTGCTTTTATCATCACACTTAATATCACACATTTTCTACATACAGAGGGTTATTTATCAATGCATTAAAAAGCAAGGTAATTCTGTTCATCATATGTACATGCCTGTGGACAAAAGAAAATCAGTTTAACAATTAAATTGTGATCGAAAGAACCTTCAGAAGGCCATCGTACACTCCCCCCCGCCAATCCATATAAAGGCCAAGTCCTCTGACAAAGTTTAGACAGGTTTTTTTCTTTTTCAGAGAAGAAAATCCCAAGTATTTCCAGTGTTTTAAAACACATTCCAAAGGAGTGAGCACCTTTTGCTGCATTCCTGCCTGATTTCCCAGGGTCTTAAAGACCCCCTTTCTTTACAAGCATCCTTGTAAAGAGTTTTCCTGCAGTCAGTCCACTGCTAACTTCCTGGGACCTCCCAAGATCAAAAGCTTACCTTTAAACCAACCTTACCCCAACCTTTTGAAGGTCCATTTTTTTCTTTAAAGGAGGCCTGTCTGAAAACTCAGATCAAGGTCCCTTTAGTTTAAAAGGATCCTATCAGAACGGGTGCCAAGAAGTGTTGGGCCAGAACCCCTTTCACATTTAAAAGACAGAGGCCCCTTCCGCACAGGCAAAATAATGGGTTTTCAAACCACTTTCACAACTGTTTGCAAGTGGGTTTTGCTATTCCACACAGCTTCAAAGAGCACTGAAAGCAGTTTGAAAGTGCATTATTCTGCATGTGCGGAATGAGCCAGAAAGAAAATTTCCAAAGACTTAGGCCATTTCCGCACGGCCCATTAATGGCGCCCTGGGGACGGGATAAACGCTGTCCCCAGGGAGCCATTTGCACAGGCGGCGCTGCTGCAACGCAGCAGCGCCGCCCTGACTCCGCTCCCTCTCCCCCAGGGCGGGCGTCAAGCCGCTCTGAAAACAACCCTTTAAAGGGTTGTTTTCCTTCAACAGCGTGTTCCCCGGCGGCGCGGTGCGAACAGCACCGCCAGGAACACGCTAGTTTTCGTTCACTCATGTTCGTTTGCCGCCTGTTCGTTAAAGCCCATACGCTGTCCTCCGACCCCTGGAGGTCGGAGGGCAGCGTGGGCGGGGCTGCGACGGCCAGCAGGCCGACGACGGGGACACGGTGAGTGGGACGGGGAAGTGGGAAGAGGCGGCTCTGCCGTCTGCCGGCCTGTCTGGAGGCCGCCCGCATGCTTCCATGCGAACGGCCTCCGCCTCCACGCCGGCGAGAATTCTGCCGGCGTGGGGGCGCCTCCACGGTCATGCGGAAATAGCCTTAGGTTTCAAAGAGAATATTTTTACTGTTCAGATTTAGTCTCTGTACAGGGTGCACAGTACTAGAGTCACAATTTACCAGACACAGATCTCAGTTCTTATACTTTCAAAATGCATACATCATGATTTTCTTACATACATGCCCTCCACCATAAAATCAAATTTTGCTAGTCTAACACAAACACAAATTTTGCTATGCTAATTTTTCTGCCCCTTCTATAGGTGAGGCAATAAAACTATTTTCAACCTTTCAATCAAGTTAACCAGTTTCCAACATTCCTGAAGAGGACTATGGACCAAAGTAAATGATTTCACATACATCTTATTTACTAAAAACAGTTCAAATGATTATAGCCATTATTATAATATGTGATTCAAATACAATACATGTTGTATATACTTTTCATATATTTCACTATCATTTCAGAGTTCATTAAAATATAGAAAAACACATTTTAATTATCTGATTATATTTCACCTGTCTTCTAACCTTTAAACATTTGTATTTGACGTCTGTATTTTTTAACTAAGTTTCTTTATCTAGCTGAAGATGTATTTTGAACTGTGAGATATGCTGTTTTTAGTCCTTAGTCCTGTTCCAGGATGTTATAAAATCCTTAGTGATATGATAAGATCTTTCTACTTTGTACCTTGCTAACCTAGCTTTGACAGAAAAAAAAATTCTCTTGAATCTTCAGTTATATAGATTCTTTTTTATTTCAAATATAATATACAGGCTATTTTGTGTTCCCATAGTATAGGTTTGTCCCCATACCACTTTGTCATGTCCACTTCACTCCATAGAGTTTTCCTTTAATTAGAATGGCTGTTCCTCCTGCAGAGCAACCATTAATTTGGAGGGAGGCTCTTTAAGATCAGAGAAACGTTGAATTTACTTCAGTGGAATGGTAGGATACAGGCCATGGTTTCTTTGCTCCTAACTTGCAGAACAACCTTAAGCAGAGTTACACCCTTATAAGCAATTTGGGATGAATGGTCTTAGTAGAGTGCGGTTCTCAAGGTGGTGAGATCCAAGGTGACTTCCTTTCTTCAGACAGGAACAAAACATTGGTAAAATTTGAACATGCCACTTTATTCTGTCCAGAGACTCGTGGGATTTATGTGTGTATGTGTGGGGGGTGTCCACAGTGTGATGAAATGATACTACATTCCAGATATTCCAGGTAGTCTTGGGCCCCACAAAAAAAAATCAAAATCAGTTTCTACTGAATGTTAATGTTTCAAAACTGCTAAGCTGAATAACTGATTTTAAGAGCTTTTGCAGTGAAGTACTGTGGAATTTTTGAACATTATGCAGTGCTACATATTTGCTTTTGGCCTTATTGTTTTTGTATTTGTCTATTTTTATAAAGGATAGCTGAGACACTGAAACTGGGCTAAATTTGTATTAGTTTAATGAAGCAGACAAGATCATATTGGCAATACAGAGACACTTGGAACCATCTTTGCAGTTGCTCCAGTATTAATAACTTCTTGACATTTCCCCGAAGGTTGAAAGAGTACATTGGCCTTTTGTGGAGCATGGACAGTAAATTAGAGAGATGACAAATAGCCAGCTTATATTTAATTTATACACTAGTGTCATGTTTGATATTCTTTAACAAAAAGACTAATGTTACTTAGTATAATTTTACCCCAATGTCGTTTGTGCCCCTTGTTTCATATCAGCCAGCCCTGTTGATATAAATAACTGATCATTCTACCTGCTGAGCAATGCATGGTAAACATGCAGACTAAGTTAAAAGCGAATATGGGGGGAGGTGACAGGAAAATAATAAAGCTTGAAAAAACAAAGGGCAGAAAAAAGAGTTTAGTTTCTGTTATGTTTGAATTTTAACTTGGATTACACTTGTATTTCTTCATACTTTCATTATGAAATAAATTATGGGCTGGATCCAGCCACAATTTTCACTCTAGCTTGCTCAATCCTTCCCTTTACTATAGCTCCTCTACCACGTAACTCTTGTCCTTGCAGGTCTCATGGTCCCCACTACAGCCTTTTTGGATGGTCACTTTCCCCTTTGGGGTGTCCTTTTTCACCAGGGGAAAAGATGGTTTTGGTCTAACCCATTAATTTATAGTGGAAGTTTGGTATCTATACCAAGATAGATTTGTGTCAGGAAGTAACCTTACATCCACAGTCCCTCTCTCCCTGCCTAATGAACTGCTGATTTGGATTTTAAAACAGGCTATAACCTAGGTTTCCAACCTCCAGGTGAGGCCTTGAATTATTTTAAAGTTACAGTTTTCTGAGTCTACATCTGCTTGATGAAATGGCAGTTATGGGTGTGTATCACAAACAAATTGGTATTTATTTTTTAATTTATTTTTAAAAAGAAAATCTTCATTATAATGACAGATGTTTTGAAACCTAGTCTGTAAGCTGTGTTAATTTAAGATTTAAATAGCACCCAGCAATTTTTCTAAGCTGAAGAACTGCTCTGTCCCTTTTGGAAGTGAATGTTTAGCCAGCCTGCATTTTGAACAGACTGAAATCATAACTTCCCTAAGGCAATCCCTTTCTGAAAGAACTCAGCTAAGCTACAGTTAGTTTAGGGTGCAGATCTATGCAATGTAATGTGTAAAGGACAGAGATTTCAGTGAAATCTATGCATTTGTAAATGGTCAGAGCTTTCTTTCTTTCTTTCTTTCTTTCTTTCTTTCTTTCTTTCTTTCTTTCTTTCTTTCTTTCTTTCTTTCTTTCTTTCTTTCTTTCTTTCTTTCTTTCTTTCTTTCAATGAGGCAATGCAATGGCTTGAATCCTCTGAACATGTTCCATGTATGCTAGATAGCTTCTGCAGCCCAGCGTACTTCTTCTTCTGCACAGACTTCCATTTTGTACCATGGCCCACCCAAAACCACTGGTGTTCAGTGACGAATTTGCCTAGGGACGAGGGGTACCCCTTGTCCCCGGGCGCAACAATTTCAGTCACGTGGGGGGTGCCAAAATGTCCCCCATAGACTGCATCAGTTCAAGCAAGCAGCACCGGCAAGCTTTACAGAGCAGCCGGCTCAGGCTGCCTCAGCCCCGCCCACTCTGTACGGTGGCCCACTGGTCCAGTCCCACTGTGCATTGAGTGTGCTCCGCCTCCCAGTCCCAGCAAGCCACCAGAGCAGGAGGACGGGGAGCTTCACCTCCCTCCAATCCAGCATGTCTTGCCTTCTCCTGTGTGTGGTCACAAGCCTTCTCCCCGGCTGCCTGGCCAGCAGCACAGGAGGGAAGGGAAGCCCAGCCGGCCCCTGCAGACCCAGGTAAGCGAAGGGCGGCCTGGCGATGGGGTGGGGCGCTCGGGAGGGCATTTTCTCTTGGGTCTCCGTCTCCCAATGTTGGCCGATGGGCCCTTTCAGGTGGGGTGTGAGGTTGAAGGGCAGCCTGTTTCCCTCCCCTTTGAGGGGAGTCCCTTCCCTGCAGAAGAGAGGCGCTGCCCACTCCCCTCCATTCGTGCCAGGCCAGCCCGTATCGGGTGCTCCCCCCATGCATTTCCCCAGCCCCAAGAGCCTCTTTCCTCTCAGCTGGTGCACGGGGCTTGGGAAATGCAAAGCCCCGTGCACTGGCTGAGAGGACAGAGGTAGTTTTGTGGGGTGTTTTAAAACTTTTACAAGCCTCATGGGGCATCTGGGGGGGATTGCCAATCCTCCCCCCCCCCCCAGCTGCCTCATGAGGCTTGTAAAAATTAAATCCAACCGCAAATATACCTATTTCCCCTCAGCAGGTGCACGGGGGCTTTGCATTTCCTAAGTCCCCTGCACCACCTGCGGGAAAAGAGGTGATTTTGCAGGTGGATTTCCTTTCCTTCCATTCAAAAAACAGTAGAAAGGCTCTTTCCTTCTTTTTGTGAATGGTAGGAAGCCTCCTTCCAGCGTGGAGTGCTGGGCGGCAGAGGCTATTCCTGCAGTGCTGTGCATGCTTTACTGGGGCGCAAGGAATGGAAATCTGCGGTACTTACTTCTGAGTAAAGCCATTTAGGATCACAGAAGAATGGCTGTTATGTTCTGATTGTAGAAAGGCACACTCTTCAATACACACTTTGCACAATCACCTTTGCGCTCCCCCTCCCTTTCCTTGGGCTTCTTCGCCAGAACCTGCCTCCCCCTTTCCCATTGCTACCCACATAATTGTATCCCCTCCCCCTCAATTATACCATCTTGATTCAGTCTCGGCAGTCCCACTTTGTTTTAACACAATTTTCTATTTTCATCTCACTCCCATACACACACATTATTACAACTACTACTACTAAATTGCAAGCCTTCCGTTTGATTGTTTTACTTCTTGCACATTGCATGGACTCTTTTTTACAGTTACAGTGGGAGAAAGTGGGAGGGGAAGGATTATTTACATGCTGGGGCATTATAGCTCACAAAATTGTCAGGGGAACTGGTAAAAGTGAGCAATTATAACCAGAAATGTGCAGTCTCTTTTCTTCATGGATTGTACCTCCTCACCTTCCTGCCACTCTCTAAGCTGTGCAGTCTTAGAAGAAGAGTTTGGATTTATATCCCCCCCTCCCGTTCTCTCCTGCAGGAGACACAAAGGGGCTTACAATCTCCTTGCCCTTCCCCCCTCACAACAAACACCCTGTGAGGTAGGTGTGGCTGAGAGAGCTCCAAAAAGTTGTGACTAGCCCAAAGTCACCCAGCTGGCGTGTGTGGGAGTGGCCAGGCTAATCTGAATTCCCCAGATAAGCCTCCACAGCTCAGGAGGCAGAGCTGGGAATCAAACCCGGTTCCTCCAGATTAGATACACGAGCTCTTAACCTCCTACGCCACTGCTGCTCTTTTTTAGTCAGAAATAGGTATGTGTGAACTGCTTCGGAGCCCCAGTAACTCACTCACTGCCTGTTCCCTTTAATGCCAAGGACTGAACCTGGAATCTGCTGCATGCAAAGCTGATACTCTTATCACTGAGCCACGTCCCCTTTTTAAGTGAGCCTGCCTTTATCGAGTTAGAGCCAATGTTTTCAACAAATGTCATATTCAACATCAAAATATATTGAAACTATGTATTTGGAGGTAAAATGCTGGGGGTGTCTGCTGGTGGCGGGTGAGGTGGCCTCGAGAGGTTTAATACCCACTTGTACTGGCTTGGAGCTGTTTCTCAGATTAACAACCTACCTCATAGGGTTGGTGTGAGGATAAAATTAGGAAAGAGAGTTGGTGGGGAGAGAGCCATGTATGTTTTGCTGGGGGAGCGGTGTTTTGTGAGCTGGTGCAAAAAAAATCATTGTTTGGGTGTAGTGTGGGAGGGTGACCGTCCATATGAGGGTGGGGGTGGGCACCAAACTCAGGTTTTTCCCCGGGCATCAGTTTGCCTAGAAACGCCTCTGCTGGTGTTACATGGAAGTTTTAGTTGAAATGAAAGTCTTCGTGGTAAAGGCTATTGGAATATGGACTATATGGAACTGAAGCTTTGTTTCTGAACAAAAAATTGAATGAACTAAGTGATTATTTATGTTTAGTTATAAGAGCTGGAAGACTTATGCTGTATCTTTAAGAACTTTGGCAGAGAAATAAGGAAATGTAAATACAAATAGAAGTGTTAAGTTGTTTAATTATATGTAAGATCAATATATAAGATTGGACACAGCCAGAGTGCAACATGTGTATTTTTGAGTTTATAAAGGCTATCCAACATACATTGAATTTATTCAGAGGATCTAAAGGATGCAGTCTGAACAAGTGATGCTTCTTTCTTGGGAATTAATTTACCAAAAGACCAGCTGAAATCATATAGAAACTCTTATACACTTCACACTGAAAGATTTGGATTTTTATAAAAATATTTTAGCAGGTGACGGATTTTGAGGTTCTTTATCTTCTTAACGGTGTTGATTCAACTTGTGAATGTATTTCATTGTGAATTACAATAATTATAAAAAAAGAAATATTTCTGATTACCATAATTCATATGCAAACAAAATAGATTTCTCATTTAAACAGCTCATAATGGTGTGGGGCAGGAAGGGGAAAAACCTATTCTTTTTACTGTTTTTTTCCTCCATTGTTGTAGTCTATCCTTTCTTGAACTTTGCTGTTTTCAATTTTACAAAACAACCAGCATTTCCATAATAAAGATATAGAGAAAACAGTATTCATCAAGGGAAGAGGTAGAGTTGCCAGCTCCATGTTGGGAAGTATTTGGAGATTTTTGGGGTGGAGCCTGAGAAGGGTGGGGTTTTAGGAACTTCAGTGGGGCATAACTAGAAATCTCAAAGCCATGGACCAGGATTCACAAAACGTGCATATCCATTGTGTTAGTTGTCCTATGACTTTGACTTATAAGTCACATAATATAATTGCTAGCACACCTGAATTTCTCTTTGCTTTGGATGCTGGTATACTCCAGAGAAAGACCAATGTGCAGCTTGGAAGCTGAAGACATAGGACAACTAACACCATAAATGGATATGGACTTCCATGTTTTGTGAATCCTGGTCCATGGCTTTGAAATTTCTAGTTATGCAGATTAAATTCTCTTGTGTGTTTGTCGTGCTTAATTGCGATTTGATTATAACAACTTGTACCATTTGCACTTTTTTTGCTTTATTTAATCACTGCACACTTGCATTAATCTATTTAAGTGAATTTAGCAGCCTGGGTATGGTGCAGTTTTGTTTGGTTGTCAGTATAAGACAACTTCATGAATTCACCTGCATTTCCCTGGGTGTATTAAAATCTTGTAAACCCTGTGAGTTTCAAACAACCAGTATCTCACTTAAGAAAGTGCACCTAAGCAGGTCTACTTGGAATCTTACTTGGATCTATCCAATGAGAATCACTTCCAGAAAAGTGTTCTAGGATTTCAGTGTATGGTATAGAATTTGGCACTACAGCTCTTTTCACTTACTGTGGCTTCTGAAGAGTTTAACTCTTTGTTCTTTTCTGTGTCTATGATGATTCACCACCTCAGCTCTATGAAGAAAAGTGGGTATGGCAAAGGTCCCTTCCACATAGGCCATTTAAAGCTGGTTGCAGGCGGGGCAAAGTAACCTGCTTTCCTGTCAATGTGTTTGCATGCATCACTGCAGGCAGTGAATGGAGCCACAAAATCAATGTGGGTTGCCATCATGCCTTTGCACAGAGGTACATCTTATTTTTAAAATTTACCTCCCACCAATGCGTAGCTATGCAGGTATACATGGGTGAACCCCCGCACCCATGCTGTCTTATGATACGACCCTTTGTGCCTGCATGGCTGCACAGATATCATCCAGGAAATTTTTAAAAATGTACAACTGAAAAAAGTGCCTCCCTATCCAGTGGTTCACTCGCAAGTGGCTGCAACCTGGGCTGTTAAAGAAGACCCACGAATATTGTGATTCTTGAATAACCAGGGTTTTTTGGGGGAACATGGGGCAGATTCACATTAAGGGTGGGATCCATGCAAAGTTCCCCCACAAAATGGGTTTTATACAATCTTTAACCCACGTTTATTGGCCCATGCGGAAGGGGACCTAGGCTCTTTCCACACGGGTGTAATACAGTGACCCAGGGACAGCAAAAACGCCGTCCCTTGGCTCCTGTTCGCACAGGAGACGCTGCTGCATCGCAGCAGTGCTGTCCTAGCCGCCCGGGAGTGGCGTGAAGCCACCCCTGTTAATCTCACTAAACAAGTGAGGTTTTTCCAAAGTATCGTCTTCCCGTCGGAGCGGTGCAAACAGCACTGGTGGGAAGACGCTGCTTTTCCCCTCCCCTCCCCATCCCATCCAGCGTCGCTCTGGAGGGCTTCAGAGCCCCGCCCATGCTGCCCTCCAACCCCTGGAGGTCGGAGGGCAGCGTGGGCAGGTCCCTGCAGCCCTCCAGAGCAATGCTGGATGGGACGGTGAGTGGAGGGGGGTGACCAGAGGCGGCTCTGTACAAAGCCACCTCTCTGGCTGAGGGAAAAGTCAGGGCCGCTCTCATGCTAGTATGCAAACGGTTCCCAAGTCTCCACTGGCATGATTCATGCCAGCATGATTCATGCCGGTGGAGGTACATTTCTGCCTGTGTGTGGAAAGGGCCTAGGAGTTGTAACAAGCCAGTTATTTGTTAAACTTATCCCACAGCTTTTCATAACTATTTGTCATATAGAATAGCATTGGTTGTAGATGGTGTCAGTATTTTTATCCAGCCTACTTGTGACAATGAGCACAACATGTATAGGACATGCAGTCATTAAGTGGCTCCTAAACTTAAAACTTTTATGTTGTCCTAGTCTCACTGTATAATTCTGTACCTGTAAACAAAGCAAGTTCTCCTGACACTGTTAATTATGTTGGTTAAAATGAAATCCGGGAGGGGGTTTTATTGATAGTTTTAATGCTGGACACCAAGTGATTTATGTGGAACACTGTAATTTTATATTTTAATGATGTTAATTATATTAATGTTACTGTTATTGTTATTACTGTTCTGTAACACATGTTGTTCACCACCCAGAGCCCTTAGGGTATGGGGCGGTATATAAATACGATAATAAATAAAAAATAAAATAAATATTTTTTTTCACTATCTAATAATTCTTAAGCTTCAAGACCATGATAATGTGATTTTTCCATTTTAAATAATTATTGTGACATTGACTCACAACAAACTGAAGCTCCACCTCATGTGGTTTTGAAAGCAAGAGATAAACGGATGTGGTTGGTCATTTCCTTTGTCTGAATAGAAGCCCCAATCTTCCCTGGGGGTCTTCTATCCAAAGTACTGACCATAACTTAACCTGCTTAGCTTCCAAGCTCATACTAGTCTGGGCTATTTAGACTGTTATTTCTACTTTAGAAAAGTAATAATAATGACAATGGTCAGCTAAACTAATAATATAAACAACATTTTCCTGGGAGTAAGCCCCATTAAATATACTTGACTAGCATTCAGGATTACTAAGTAACAGTGCAATCCTTTACAGAACTACTCCAGTCTGTTGAACTCAATGGGAAATTGCCCTCAGCTTTATTATATCAATATTAATTTTCTTAAGTTTAATAATAATCCCCAAGTAAGTTTACTAATCACTGCAAATTCATCAGTGTTTCAAATGTCAGGCCTTTAATACAACTGGAATAAAACTCAGATTATTTGTACTTTTCTGAAAATTAAAATCCTCAGTATGAAAAGGCAGTTCTCTGGATGAATTGAATTACTCAAAGCTTTGTTCTCTGCAGCTGCTTTTCTACCAGTTGCACTAGGAAACTGGAGCAGGGTAGAATGACTGGCAGGCAGCCAGTGACCACCAAAGAAAAGTCTGGCAAAGCTGGTGGCTCGATTCACTGGTGCATTAGAACGGTGCAGCCCCAAATCTGAAGGCACTCCCTCTGCCGACATGTCAAGAGATTCTGTTTATGCCATGGTGAACAAATTAAGCAGGTGCACATGCCATGTTCTACAACTACAATCATTGAAGAGTCACACCTTGGGTGTCCTTATCTAACTACCATACAGCTCAGATAGCTGCCAAACTGTTTTGAGGCTGCACAGTAGCTGTTACATTCCAATTTAATTTCCTTCTGCCTTGTAGCCACTTTTGCATATTGTATGTATTTTTAAAGTGTCATCAAGGCACAGCTCTATTATGGTATGTGAAACCAATTGTCCTCCAGAATCAGGAAATTCAGTGAAACTATGCCTCAGATAAGGCTATGAAAAAACATGGCTATCTGGAACAATATCAATAACACAAACTTAGACAAACACCAGCAGTTTCTTCCTTTAAAAAACTATATCTATATTTCTATTGATACAAACGGATAGTGTGGTTTGCTCATCTTTGTTCATACAATTGGCTGCAGAGCAGGATGGTTTTAGCAATGCCAGTTTTGGAGAGGTATGGAGAGCTCCCACCTGGCTTTATAAAAATGCACATGTGTGATGTATCACTGATGGCACTGAACTGTACTGTTTGAACATATGGAAAGCAATCCAGCAAACTGATCTGAGCTGCTAACAAACAGCTGAATGGCTTGAATAAAAAAAAATGTGGCTCCCTACTCCTGAACAGTGAACAGAAGGAGAGATGAATTGGTGGATGCTCGGACATCCCTCATTATCTCCAAAAGGCTAAATAGAGACAGTGAACTACCAGGGACAGTTACCAGAAAGTAAGAAATGTTCTGTGTACATAGGGACAGTTGGGATGTTCCTATGAGTTTCCATGTGTCTTTCCCCCACCATAGTATTTCAATCTCCCATGACCTAAGGATGGGGTAATGGCTAATGTTTGTGAATTGAATCTGTACTCTAAAATGCCCCTATTTCTCTGGAATTATGCTGATCCCCAGATTACAGTTCCCCTGCAGGAAATGGATGCTTCAGACAACAAAGTCTGTGACTTTACATCCCCACTGAGCCTCCCGCAAATTCCTCCCTTCCCAGACACCACTACAACAAAGAAGTGTAGCACCTACTAATATAGCCATAGATTTCAGGTGGTAATTCCTACAATCATGGAAGCACATTTTCCACCTACCAAATTTATCCAGTAGTTTTGGCTGAATATAGTCTGAAGTCCTACCTACTGCATTGATTTTTAACCTTATTTGTTTCACATTGATTGGGTAGCTATCTGTAAGCAAGTAGTTAATGAAAATATCCATAGTCAATGTTTCCTGTTCCAGTTAGTAATTCTGGACTTAACCCCCTAAGTATAATAAAAAATAAAGTTGCAAGTTAGGGTGTCTGAAACTTGTAGTAGGCTGAAATTGTTTATGTTGCTGTGCTTGCATGGTTGTAAACAAGCAGTAGTAGCGTAGTGGCTAAGAGCAGCAGTGGTGCAGCAGTGGCATAGTGGCTAAGAGCAGGTGCACTCTTATCTGGAGAAACCGGGTTTGATTCCCAGCTCTGCTGCTTGAGCTGTGGAAGCTTATCGGGGGAATTCAGATTAGCCTGTGCACTCCCATACACGCCAGCTGGGTGACCTTGGGCTAGTCACAGCTTTTCGGAGCTCTCTCAGCCCCACCTACCTCACAGGGGGTTTGTTGTGAGGGGGGAAGGGCAAGGAGATGGTAAGCCCCTTTGAGTCTCCTATAGGAGAGAAAGGGGGATATAAATCCAAAACTCTTCTTCCTCTAGTTGTTTCATGCATTCTTCTTATTGAAAATGCTGGCCTGGTTGGCAGTTACATTTGCAACACAAGCCATTCCGGAGACATTCCAGTTGAAGCTCATTGGAATCAATGGGCATATACTGGATTAACTCTGCATACAGCTGTGCGTGTTAGGAAAAATGCTGGCCAGGCTGATGCTATTACAGTCTTACATTGCAGGAAAAGCAGAGAAAATGAATACAGCATAATGCTGACAGAAAACAGTTTTTACCAACATGTAATAGTGAAGGAGTAGAACTAATAGAACCCTATTTTCCATCTGAAACTCTATTTGAAATGCTAGGCTTAGAAAAGAAGCAAAATGAGAAGCCTATGCCTATAACTGTTTACTCAGAAGAAATCCCATTGAGTTGAATGAGATGTTCTTGCTCATTAGGGTATTTAGGACTGCAAGCATGTCTAAACATCAAGAGAAAAGGCACAAATTAAATATCCACAGAGCTTCCTTAGGATTACTGAAGGAAAGTTATAATTATAATAAATAACAATAACAAATGTGTAGTGTGAAATATAATTTCCCCTGGTCACTTACTTGATAAATGGTTTTACCAATATAATTAAGGAAAAAGGGCAAATGCACTTAAAATACCTCATTGCTAACTATTATTCAACCCCCACGTGTATATATATAAATATCATTGATAAAAATTGCAACTGTAAATATAATTCATAAGTAGCCTAACTATATTCATAAGTAGCCTAAAGTATCAAATGAAATCAAATAGATTAAATGAACAAACACATATTTCAGACTTGCCAAAACCCTTAACTCACAATGCTGTCCACCTTTCTCAATAGCTCAGCAAGAAATGAGTAGCTTCAAGCAGGAATTTTCATGATGTCACCAAGGTTTGTGAAGGAAACATAATTGTGACTTCATAGTGAAGGAAGACAAGGAACAAAGATGATTGGCTGAACAGATATCAGCTCCCAAAAGCATATGATCATGTGTGAGTAATAATGTTTTACTTACAATTTTTGAAAATCAAATCCTACCCCCCTCTCTCTGATACACATCAACATCTCCACTACCATCTTACCTAAGGGGAGACATGATAGTTTATAAAATTATGCACACAGAGGAGAGAACTGTCAAATAATTCATTTCCAAAACTACTAGAACTTGACTGTCTGCAATGAATCTGATGGTCAGTAGATTCAAGATGGAAAAGGGAAATATTTTTTTACTCAATGAGATAGGCATTGATAGCTTTAGAAGGGGATTTCACAGATTCATGGAGGATAAGTCTATCAGTGGCTAATAGCCATGGTGTCTAAAGGTGTCTAATGTAAACCTCTGAATACCAGTGCTAGGAGGCAACATCAGGGAGCAATGGCATAGTGGTTAAGATCAGGTATACTCTAATCTGGAGGAATCGGCTTTGATTCCCTGCTCTGCTGCTTGAGCTGTGGAGGCTTATCTGGGGAATTCAGATTAGCCTGTGTACTCCAACACATGCCAGCTGGGTGACCTTGGGCTAGTCAGTTTTTCTGAGCTCTCTCAGCCCCACCTACCTCACAGGGTGTTTGTTGTGAGGGTGGAAGGGAAAGGAGTTTGTAAGCCCCTTTGTGTCTCCTTACAGGAGAGAAAGGGGGGATATAAATCCTCCTCCTCCTCCTCCTCTGTCCTGTTGTTGACCCTCTAGAGTAGCTGGTTGGTCATCAGGTGAGGCAGGATGCTGATCTAGATGAACTACTGGTCTGATTCAGCAGGGCTGTTCCTATGTACTTATATTCTCCACCCAAAGCAAAACCAGACATAGTGCAGAAATAATGCATTCTGCCAGGGTGAAAAGGGTTAAAGGAAGAGATTCCTGAAAATGGCAAATTTAATTTTGGGTCCATTTTTTTCCCAAATTTTGCCAAAATTGGTAGGCTTGATAGAGGACATCAATCATCTCTTTTAATCCCCGTGGAAAATAAATGTGGATCACAGAAGTAGGTGCAATCTAACAGAATTTCTTATGTGTATGCTAGGTAGTCTTTGCTAACCAGAAGGACAAGGATCAAATTTGCAGACCTTCACAACCTCAAGGGCCTTGTTCACCACCTTAGTCAGGGTAATGTACCTGAAAAGATCCTCATAAATCTGAAATGAGGGTTCTTTTGAAATCCCCAGCTCACCAGAATTGGAGTCTGACCTGAAACTGATTTGATTATTTATTTTTAATCAGCCAATGATCTTTCAAAATTGTTGAAATGCCTGAGAGAGCTGCAGCTTACCTTTTACCAAAGTTATTATTTAAAAAAATAAACTTTGTGCTCAAGTTGTTTGTAACACTGCCTTTCTTCTCTTCTCTTCTCTTCTCTTCTCTTCTCTTCTCTTCTCTTCTCTTCTCTTCTCTTCTCTTCTCTTCTCTTCTCTTCTTTTTTTCTTTTTCTTTTTTGAAAAGCTGTGTCTAGGCAGGTTGTGAGTTCAGAGACTGGTACAAGCTATTGAATGCTTCTGTATGCCCATGTACGCAGTGAGTGGGTATGCCAATGCATTTAATCCTGCCTTTTCCTCCATATTTGTGTCCTGGTACACAGACACATCATAGGCCTGATCACAACTTAAAGCACACATACAATTTGTGTACAGTGTACACTTGATTATTATTCAAATGTACGTTGAGTAATTCAACTCACGTTTAGTTAAATATGTGATTGAAACCAAACATTGAGCCAGACGCTGGTCCCCATTTTAATTTCTAATTTTTGTTGGCTATTTCTTACAAACACGTGTGTGTGCACATGAAGGATGTATGCATGTTCACTGTAACATGTGAATTGGGCATGTGTGCAAGTTTTTTACTCCAGGTTCTTTCAAATTTATTTATTATATTTAATAGTAGTTGTGGGAAAACTTGGTGTACGGGAGTTCACCTATTATGCATGAAGCAGAGGAGCTCTGTTTTTAAGTCAAAGGGGAACTTGCCAGTAACAGGAACTATTGCTGTTCCTCTTTGCCTTATTTTGTAGCACTATTCTGTTTGAAGCATATTTCTCCCAGCCATGCTCCCAAAAGAAATGAGAGAAAAACATTTTCCCTATATAGTTGGGTAAAGCTTGTGGGGTTTCAGGATTAAACCACCCACCCACCCCTCACTCTCATACAGGCTCTTTAAGCACTTGGGGAAGGAGGATTAATCTTGTGCTTTGTTTCCAGTGACTACTCTGATATTTCCTGCATGTGTATGCTTGCCTTTCACTGTTGGGGAGGAGAGAAATTCTGATTCTATTCTCCCTCTGCAGTCTAGCTAAGCCTGGGTTTCCCTCTTTCTATCAGCCCGGTATATGCAGCCCTGCCTATCAGTATACGCCATTCTTTGCTTCTGTTCCTTGCAGGGCAGGTAGGCTGTAGGCAAGACTTTGCTCTGTGGTGAAGTTAATTTATTTATTTATTACATTTATATACCGCCCTCCCCGAAGGCTCAGGGGATGTATAACCATGGCTAGAATTCACTTTAGCCCTGGAGAATCGGATTTCATTGATTCATTCATTTATTCCTTCATTAATACTTCACCTTTTCTTTGTGCCTCAAGGTAGCTTAAAATTCCAAAAATTTAAACATAAAAAGACAGTGCAGTGAGGCAGTAGGTGATAGGAAAGACCTTTGCTTGAGACACTGGAGAGCCACTGCCAGACTGAATAGACAGTATTGTCCTTGAGGGACCAATGACCTGATTCAGGATAAGGCAGCTTCATGTATTTATGTGTTCAAAACCTGCCATATTTGGATACTTAAAGCCAAAGACTGGGGATGTGAATAGACAAGACAAATCTTTTTATAAAGCTGAAAAACAGGCCAGGTTTGCCAAAACAACAACAAAATCTGAATTTTTAAATAAATCTATGAACAAATAAACAAACAAATGGAGGTCTAAGTTAAAGCTCTCAAAATAATAGAAGCAGCACCTGTGTCTTTAAAAACAAATACCCTTAGTGGCTGTGCCTAGGCAACTACACAGTATTGCCAGCCTTCAAGCCTTGGTTTCTGGTAGTAAAAGACAGTTGGGGCAGGAACTTTTCCAGGACTGTTCTGGCCTTTGAGGTAGGAAACTGCAGTAGACTGGGAATGAACAAAGGGATCTGGAAAACATCCCACTCCCACCCCATTCTGCCCCAGCATTTAAAAGAGGAGGGCAGGGAAAAAATGGAAATCTGCCTGCCCCTGCCCTAAAAAACTGACTACCCATCCAATTGGTCAAGGATCACATTCATTACCTCATACAGTCTTAGATAGACCAGGTCCCACCTCCATTGCCTCATTTTGCCTTGTGAAAGGCTTGGGCAGGATGGGCACTGCTGTCTTGCTTCTCCTCACTTGGGGCTTTACTACCTCTGCCAAACCATGCCAGGCTTGGGCAGGCTAGATTCAACCCTTCTGAAAAGCAGTTGTGCTCGTGCCCCCCACATGTTTAATACGATTGATTAGTGGCTCTCACAATAACTAGGAGGGTGAAATGGCTCAGTAGAAGAGCATCTGGTTTCTGGTAGTAAAATACAGTTGGGACAGGGACATTTGCAGGTGGCAGAACACCTCAGAATCAATCCCCAGTAGTATCTCTAGTTAAATGGATCAGGTAGTAGGTGATGTGAAATACCTTCAGGCGAGATGCTGAATAGCTACTGTCAGTCTGAGTAGACAGTACTGACCTTGGTGGACATTTGTCTCGGTAAAAGGCAGTGTGTGTGTGTGTGTGTGTGTGTGTGTGTGTGTGTGTGTGTGTGTGTGTGTGTGTGTGTGTGTGTGTGTGTGTGAGAGAGAGAGAGAGAGAGAGAGAGAGAGAGAGAGAGAGAGAGAGAGAGAGAGAGCCCTTACTGCTGTACTGCAATGTCTGTCTTGGAAATACTTATGGATTAATTAAGAACATTCTGTTTCATTTCATTTCCCTTTTACTTTTCCTAATCTAAAATTTGAAATAGTTATGTCAGCAGCCCAAATGACTGGTGAGAGTGTGGAATGGTCATAAATATATAAATACATAAAGTCACCCCCTTTGGTCTATCAAATTTAAATAATAAATAAATAAATATCCATGGCATTGGAATTAAAAATAATATTAACAATAATAGTAAAACATAGCTAGAGTGGGTGTTAGTGGAAGAGAAAGCAGAAGGTGGGTGGGTTGATTGATTGATTGATTGATTGATTGATGATCATAGGATTTTTTTCTGGTAGTTTCAGTGAAATCATACATTGAGGGACAACCTTTTAAATCAAAGTCACTGGGTTAAAATGGTCTAACTCTGCTTAGAGTTATGCCATATAAGCCCAGAACAGACTTCAGTAGGTTTAGAAAAGCATGTGATTGCACTGCTGGTAATATGAACACATATTATATGCAACACATAAGTCAATAACTCTGTTTTGTGAACTTTAGTTACAAATCCTATTGCTTGCCTACAAAAGTGGTCCAGGTCTGCAGACTATATGAAAGGGGAATGAACACACAGGCCTTCCTGCTTTTGTGAATAAATGACTCCAGACACACCAGGACTAAGAATAAGAGGTAAAAATAGTTGTTGTCACTGATATATCTAAAAGCCTGCAGAAGTCTAATGATAGTTATGCTGACGATTTTGTTCTGCCCTCCAGAGGAGATGAATAGCAGTTTTCTGCCCTCTCTACATATGAAGCATTGAAGAGACAATTGTAAAAACAGCACAACCTGAAATTCTTCTGAGAGGAACCTATGTGGCAAAAAAAAAAAAAACACCAGTTGGCTTTACAAATCAGGAAAAGCTACTGTGTCATTCATATCTAGACAGATTTGTTTTTTGTAATGGTTCATCGGATGGTTCAAAGTCATCCCTGTCAAATGGGAAGGTACAACATTTGAGACAGAAGAATATCAGATGCTGAGCTGATGACTCTTCTTAGACCAGGGGCAGAAGTTGAAATGCAAGGAAAAGAAGAAAACAAGGTCAAGAGGTGAAAGACCTAATCATCAGGACAACATATTGCTTCAGGTAGAGACTCAAATGTTTTTAATCCCCCCTCCCTTATTTTCTTCTAATATCCCTGTGATTACAGAATATTGGGGAGAAATACAGGTTAAAACGACTCTCCAGGCTTGCTAGATAGTGTCCTTCAGTTTGCCTGTGAAGGCAGGCAAAAGGTTTCACTTTACCTGCTTTTGGGAACCACTGGGATTCTCTAATCTGTGATGTGGTGAGTTTGGGAGTGGGGAAAATGAGTGCATATTCAAGAATCTGACCTGAAGGGAATGAATGCTCAGTGTGAGGCAGACCACAAGTTCATACATCGCCTAGGTGTCAGAGTCCAGCCAAGATATGGGCTGATCATTTTGTTGTCTTCTTCTAGGAAGGGCCATTTGCATTCACAAAGCTTTAATGATAGATACTTGCTAGACATATTGGCAAAATGGACAATGCTTGTAACTGACTTCCCCCTTCCTGCCTGTCTTTTGCTAACTGAAGGAAAATTACAATCAAGTGTGGTGGTTTTGCAAATGCCAGATCTTGAAATAAAATGCATTTCTCTACAACACTGTAGTGCAATATCTATTATTTTAGTTCAGTATTCAGAATACATGATGACAGCAAAGGATGCTTGATAAATACTCTATTCCCCGCTCTTCAGAAAGCTAGGTAAAGCGATTTAAGTTGTTTTGATTTTCAATTACTTTTTATATTGATGGTAATATATTCAGAAATCAACCCTGTGTTTAATGCAATGTTATCCCATTTATAAACGTGGAAAGTACATGTTCCTCTTTCATGGCATTATTAATGCAGAATTTCAGTTCAGTTAGAACATTACATAATGCTTCATAATTTATTGCATCCTGCCAACATGTCAAATAATATGTCTCTTTTTCCCCCCTCCTTTCCTTGTGCTGTTAAATGTCTTTGTTTCTCACTGCCTTGGAGGAAAAACAATACATTTGAACATTTTATTTGCTCTGCTAGCAGGAAAAAAAACTTTAAAAAATTACTGACTAAAGATAGTTTTTGGAGACAGATCTCAGTGATAAATAATATTTTGAGTTCTACTACTCTTAAGAATGGAACTATGAATTCCAAACTTTCCCCTGATTTATATATAACAAAGACTGGAGGTGGGCTAGCTCATTCTGCTTGCCAACCCCATACCTTGCTGTACTCGCAATATTTAATGGTAGTTCAACTGCTGAACCAGCAGTTCTGCCTCTTGTGAAAAGAGCTGCAGCAATACCAGATGAAGCAATAACAGGAGAAATCTTCCTTTTTTTAATGAACTGTAGACAAATTAGATTTATAACAAATGTTATACTTTGACTTTCTCTCCAATAAGGACCCAAAGCATCTGACATTGTTCTCCGTCCTCCATTTATTTTCATAATGGTCATCCTGTGAGGTATGTTAGGATGAAAGTATGTGAGTGGCTAGACTTGCCAGCCTCTTGATGGTAGCTGGAGATCTCCCACCATCACAACTGATGTCCAAGCAACAGAGATAAATTCTGCTGGAGAAAATGGCATCTTTGTAAGATGGACTCTATGGCATTATACCCCATTGCAGTCCCTCCCTCCCCTCCCCTCCCCTCCCCTGCCATCCCCAACCCCTGCCTTGCCCCCCCCCCAAATCTCTAGATATTTCCCAACTTGGTAACCCCATGAGTGGCCCATGGTGCGCCAGCAATCTTCAGTGCTTATCCTCACATCTTTTCCACCTGTGAGGGGAGCTGTTCTTTTAATAGTTTACAGCATCCCAGGTGAAGTTACCATCTGAGAAGGAAAGATGTAGCCAACCTCAGTTCCTCTTTTCCACATTTTTTAATACAGAAGGAGGACGGAAGGGGGTATATTACAGCACCACTGCTAAGGGCTGAGACTAAATTGTTCAACTAAAAACATGAAGCTGCCTTATTATGCATCAAATGACCAATCTGTGAAGGTCAGTTTCATTTATTCTGACTGGATACATCTTTCCAGGGTCTCATGTGAGGTCTTTCAAATCTCTTAATACATGATTGTCCTGACTTGGATGGCCAGACTAGATTGATCTTGTCAGCCCTCAGAAGCTAAGCAGAATTGGCCCTAGTTAGTATTTGGATGGGAGACTGCCAGGGAAATCCTGGGTTGCTATACAGAGGCAGGCAATCATAAACCACCTGTCTCTTGTTTTGGAAACTCTATGGGGTCATCAAAAGAGAGCTGAGTCTTGATAGCACTTTATACCACCACCCTATCATTTTAACTGGAGGTTCTGTGGACCTAACCTGGGCCTTTTTTTGCATGCAAATCAGATGCTCTGACACTGAGCCCCTTGAATGCTCTATAGCAGTGGTGGCGATCCTATGGTATGGGTGCCAGAGGTGGCACTCAGAGCCCTTTCAGTGGGCACACGTGCACAGAGTTCATCATGGGGGGGGGTTGAAAATCACCCACCCACACAAACACATCTAGGCTAGCCTGGGCATGATCCTTTACCTGGGAGTAAGCTCGGTTGCTGGCAATGGGGCTTGCTTCTGAGTAAACCTTCCTAGGGTCATGATTCACCCATTTGAAGCATTGCACGGTTGCTTTACCAAGCTTACTCCCGAGTAACATGCTCCTCAGAGCCAAACTTTTTTTCTACACTAAAACCTCAGTATTCAGGTTAAATTGCCATGCTGGCACTTTGCGATAAATAAGTGGGTTTGGGGTTGCAACTCGGTCTTGAAAAGGTTCGCCATCACTGCTCCATAGCACTAGATTTCTGGATCTCTGAATGGTTGGGCAAGCAGGAAATTATTCTTTTCACCCCTGACCTCATCAGTCTTATACTGTTGAATTATTTGTGAAATTTTCGCTTGATTTTACCCTCTAACACAAACTTGCATGATTCTTCAGGAATCCCAAATTTGTAATATATACCATTTAACTAGCATTTAAGAGTATGCAAAGCACTTCACATGTATTATTTTATTCAAGTGCTTCCTGACTTGCACATTCATCATGATCAGAACTCCATTGTTCCAAGGCCCTTGAAGTTAAAGGGTGTATGCTAAGATAGCACTGTTGGCTACCTATCCTTTAGTTCATTCCCTTTTATTTTGTATCATGTAGAACATATACTTTTTCATAGTGTGGTAGGGGAGAGAAACTAGTGGTGGAAGTGAAGAGTGGGAAATGGGGTTACCTTTCCCCTTTTAGTACTTATAGGTCCTTCTCTGTACATCATAGAATTGCACAGGAGGCTGAGGAATGAGGTCTTCCATGGTATCAGGAGATCTCTTGGCTTGCCCCTGTCCCCCATCATCACTCATTATCCCCCATTTTCTCTTTAAAATGACTTTTGTGAGAAATCACCCTTCTGGGGGTGGGGGGGAGCCCTCTCTCCTCTTTAGAGAGGTCCCTGTTCGGGCGCCCATCAGTAGGAGAAAGGGGGTGGCTTTTTTGCATCACCATATGCAGCAGCAATGGTGACACTGAAGGTCAGCGTGGCACTGAAGAGCCTGTCCTTGCCACCAAAATCCTCTGTCAGCCACCCTAACAGGAACTCATCAGTAGGATTCATGAAATGGCTATTTTTCAATCCATCCTGACTTTTCATACAGAGAAAAAAAGCTGAAAATCTGCAGAATAGATACAACTGCACAACAAGTCACCATGATAAGACCTTAGTACTTTATGCATCCTGTCGTTTGAAGAATACTTACCTTTATAATAATCCGAGCCATTCCCACAAGTCAGGTATGTTGCAGTATTTCCAATGAAAACTTTGCTGGCTGCAGATATTGTTGTTCTGCTTCAGGGAGAAAGAGGGACTTTAGCAAGAGTATTTTTTCGTTATATGAACCGAAAACAAGTCTGAGATCTGAAATGGAAAAAGAAAATATCTGAAGGACTATCAAGCCAGTTGAAAAGTCTGTCTGCTTGACATCTAAGAATGGGATTTTTTTTAAAAAAAAAATCTAATCTAGTACCACCACCTGCCTTGCCTTGGGATATATTTGTTCCACACTGTTGTAGGAAAAACTAGCCCCCAGACTTATACGTCACATCTCCCTATGTATCCATAAATATGTGCAGGGATTATTTAAAAATGCAGGACGTGGTCACAAACTATTAAGCCCCAAATTTTGAATATGAATTGCATATTCAAAGCACTGTCCTGAAGGTTTTTGTTGGTTTATATTCTGCTTGGGAGATTAACAGTCAAAGTCATAGTCATCTTCTTTTTAGTCACTGAAAGCTTTAAAGAGCTTGATAAGTTTATGCTTCTAAGAGCCAGATTCTCCAGAAGGCATAGAAATAGCATCAATACTGATAAGGAGGGTGGGGGTAAGGGAAGCATGTGGATATATCTACAGCAATATTTCCTGAGGTGGTCTTCTTTTATCAAAACTTTTGGTTGTGACTATTTTTATCAGAAAGTCTTTTTAAGAAAAGGGGAGGGGTATCAAAATGGAGCCACAGGTACTCTAGAGCATAGGTGTCAAACTCACGGCCCTCCAGATGTTATGGACTACAGTTCCCATCATTCCCTGCCAGCATCCTGCTTCTGTATGTGGCAGGGGCTGATGGGAATTGTAGTCCATAACATCTGGAGCGCCAAAGGTTCGCCACCACGGGTATAGATCAATGGGGAGTAAAGAGAAATTATCCGGTTAATTTTATAGTGGATTGTATTGGAGCTGTATTGTGTGTTTTATGCTGCAACTGGGATTTATGTTGGGCTAAAGATCCCAAATTAGAGTTTTGCTTGGGGAACCAGCTCTCCTACTTCAGTGGGAGATTTCCTGTCCCACACCTCCTCTCCTCTGCTATTGATTGATGCACCAGTAGGAAAAAAAATGAGAGTAAAGATTCCATCTCATTTAGGGGGATTTCTAGTACAGTGGCAAGTGATGTCACTTTTATTATTTATTTATTTTTCAAACTTATATACCACCCAATCCCCGAAGGGCTCTGTAACTTTCAGTTACATGCTCACAGCATGGCATGATACCTGGCCAAACCTTCTCAAAGTTGTCAGGGTGGCCCTTGTCTGGCAAACCTTGTTACACCCCTTTTCAAAAGGTAACCTCAGCAAACACAGTGCTGGTATGCCAGCCTCCAGGTGAAATCTGGGAATTCCCTGGAATTACAGCTCATTCCCAGATTACAGAGATCCATTTTCCTGGAGAAAATAGATGCTTTGAAAGCTGGACTCTATGGCATTGTCCCTTACCAAGGTTCTTATCCTACCCAGGATCCATTGCAAATCTCCAGAAGTCTTCCAATCTGGACCTGACAACTCTATACCCCCCCCCCCCATTAGGCTAGCCATGTGGGGATCTGGCAACCTAACACAGACCAACTTTAGTGTTATAGAACTGTATGCTAATTCAATAGTTATATGCATATATACCTTTGCTGTATGTGTGTGTGTGTGTGTGTGTGTGTGTGTGTGTAATTTCCTCTCATTAAGTGAATAATGGTAGAATCCTGTTCAGAGTTATACCATTTTAAAATCATTGACTTCAGTGAACTTTGAAAGATGCACCTCTGCAAAGGACTTCACGGCAAGAAATGAAAAATCATATGGTGCACGTATATGCAAACCAATCCACACTCATCAAAAATTATAATTAATATCTATTATCTTTATTTATTACAAAGATATCCATTTGTTCCAACTCTTTTTCACAACAGCTTCAAATGTTTAACTTCTGGTGTTGTGAAATCTGAAAGGGTTGTCTTTGAACCTGTATCTTTGCATCTTCTAGAATAGTGCATTTCTATTATTCTCTTAGCTCAGTGGGTGCATTGAGAGTCAATCCACATCGTCGTCGTCATCATCACAAATTTCATATATAGCCCACCTTCCCCACTGATTAAAAAGTGAGAAAAAACCCTAATTCAATCAAACAGTAATAATCTTTATTAAATAAAACAATACAGAGGGCTTAGGATTGCAGAATTAGAGTATCACAACTGGGCAGATCTTTTTAATGGGCTTGGTGAACTCTAAACCAGTATGTTGTACCTATCTAGCTAATTAATACACCCTTATTTATATCGCATTCTATTTTGGAAAAATGCAAATGGTGCAGCCCTTTCAGTGTGCCGTTTTGGTACTCAAGCTTCAGGCAGAGCAGCACACTAAGAACAAACCATGACGGGCAGTTCTGTTGCATAGCAGCTTCTTATTTTTCAAAATGTGTGAATTCAAGAAAAATTCAGGTAGTTGTCCACGACAGGAGCTAGGCATTGAAATGAGCCCCTTTTTTGTATCCATTGAAGATGAGTAAGATACGTGAAATAAAGGATTGTAAGAGCTGTGAAGAGATGTGGCTTGGCAAATCTAACACATTGGTGGGGAAGGTAATTCTCCATGCTCTACATTTCTTTTTTTAAAATATATTTCTTTCTCTGAAGTTTTTTTTAAATATTACATTGGGATTTGGAACAGGCAAAAAAAGGAAGAGTTATGAAAACATTTTCTAAAAAGAGTTCCAGGAGATGATGAATTTATGGACCTGACAGGTGATATGAGGGCACTGGTTAAAGTTAGGTTTCCTACTACAAAGGGCAACCTTCTGCCTTTGAGGTCTGTGTCCCCATTATTGTGTGCCCCCATTATTGGAGCTGTGGGAGCAAGACTGTGGGGAAGAGAATCAGTTTCACATGACACTGTTACATCACTTCTGGTTTCAGGTTTATAAGTGATGTCATGGCACCATGCAAGTATTTCCCAAATCCCTATGGTAAAAACCATAGAGCATCAATAACACCATGAGATTACTTCTGGGTTTGAAATTGAAAGTGTCATAATAGTGTCATATGACACCAATTTTTTACATCTCTGCCCCCACATTACAGGTAAGTTATTCCAGTGCAGGCAATTCTATCACTGTTATCACTCTACCGCAATCCAGACTTCTGCACTATTCTATAAGCAAAATAAGAATGCTGAAATTGAAATAAAACTTAAAGTAAAAGAAAAAAAATAATTTTCAAAATATCCCCTTTGTTTACCTAAACCAGCAAAAGGTTGAAAGAAGACTTCAAGATAACAATAGCTAGGTAGAATGGACTCATCCAGGCCCATCCTGAATTTCACCTTCAGGGTATAGTTTCTTGAACTTTTACCTTCCAATCATTTGCCATATTAGGATGGTGCTCCAACAGAACCAATTGTTGGCAAAAGAAGGGCAGTGTATGGGAGGAAGAGGATCTGGGAATGGATATGGTTCAGTTTGCAAATCTAGGTACCTTATGATTTGTTCCATCCAACAGTTTCAAGTTTTGTTCGACAGTCTGTAGTGTGTTTGATATCATATTACGTTATTTGTAATAATTTGTTGGGGAGTTTTGGTAATGATTTGATTTGTTTTCTCTGTTTTTAACCAGAAGCTAAAGCTGGCTGTCTTGTAATACATAAACGACATGCTGGATGTATTGTAATAAATCATAGCAACAATATGTACAAAAGCATTTATTGGAATCTTTCTTCCATGTGATTCAGTCATTGTTCCTAACTTCAACAAGCCAGTGACTAACAGTTGGGGGGTGGGGGTTGAAATATGCAGTCAGTGGCCACATGGTTGCAATGCTCAGGATGCCAAGTTTAGACACAGGAGATCCAGGTTGAAGTCTTCATTCAATCATGAAACTAGTGTTGCCAAGCTCCAGTGGAACCTGGAGACCTCCTGGAATGACAACTGATCTCTAGTCAACAGAGATCAGTTCCCCTGGAGAAAATGGCTGATTTGAAGGGTGGAGACTATGGCACTTTGCTATGGTAAGCCCCCCTCCCTTCTCAACCACTGCCCCCACAAATCTCCAGGAATTTCCGAACCCAGAACTGGCAACCCTACATGAAACTCAGGAGGTGACTTTTGGCCAGCTATTCCTGTCATAGGATTGTAAGAATGAAATGAGGACTTCCAAATAGAACAATGTAGACCATCTGGAATTGGAATAAGTGTGAGATAAAAGTAATGAATAAACAGAAATGTTACATTTTGTCTATGGGGATGGGGAAGAAGAGGAAAGCATCTATTTCCTCCTCCAGGTGAAGAGGAATTCCAGTTGAGTAAATATATGAACTAAACAAAGAGTGGCATTTTCATCTTACAGGAAGTTAAGCTGAGAAACAAGAAGTTAAGCTGAGAAAATGACCAGGTTACTTTCTTTTAGGTAGATATTTCAATGTAGGTTTCCAACATCTGGAACCTGTGAACCACATCCATGATCATCAGGGTCCTTCCAAATAATCCCTTAATTTTGATGTGATCTACTGTAGGCTTAATATTAAAAACTACCAGAAAACTTGGAGTATAGCATAAACATGCCCTTGCAGCAACCTCTTACCAAGTAAACTTTTTAATGTTCTATTTTAGGGATTTCAGCTTTTTATCTGCTATGAGGGAATTTATCAAGTTTGACAGGCTTTTTCTGCAAAATGTATTGTAGTGCACAAAAATGAAAGAATATGTTTAACATATCCCTCCTCCTTGAACTTCTTAAGTCAGTAACAATGGTCCATTCTGCACAGCACAAATAAGACATCCTGAGGACACCACAAAAAAAAAAGGTGTCCTGGAGAGGAACTCCACACAGCTTTTTCTCCAAGATGTCCTCACAACACCTTATTTCTGATCAAGGCATCTTTTTTATTAAAATGGTTTAAGGTGCACCTTTTCCCCCTAAGCCACCTGCAAGACTTCCCCGGCCTGGCTATACAGAGCACAGAGCTCAGGAGGCATCTTATTTTTCCTGCCCGACTGTTTAGTTCTCTGATCAGTTCCACCCTCCACTTGCTGAAGGTTGCCCCAGGACTTTTACTTTGCAGGCTCCAATCCTGGGCACCTTTTCAGCCTGAAAACATAGTTGTGTTCAACTGTTCCTGCCAATTCCAGCAATAAATCCAAAATTTAACATATTGGTCTTCCTTTAAAAGAGGGATAAGATGCAGGAATAGTATTATGTTGTAGTGTTGTGTCTTGCTGTTATTTCATGCTTGTTGCTATACGATTGCTGATGAGGTCAAGCTGTTATCTTATTATATTATTATGTGTATGATGCAGTTATATTTTATGCTATGTGCTAAAATGTTTTTGCTATTTGTTATTCCGTTAAGAAATGTTAATATTGTTGATATGCTATGTTTAGTGATGTTTGATGATTGTTAAGCTGGGACTAAGGTTTTGGGGTACTTGTTGCTGTTCATATTTATTTATTGTTCATATTTGCTATTTGATGTTCATATTAATTGGTCTGTTATTCTGTTTTGTTGGTTGTTCACCGTTCTGAGCCCTATGAGGGAGAGCGGAGTACAAGTTCAATAAATGAAATTAATAAATGAATATAGTTTTCCTTTTAAAATTTATTTTGGAGGAGCTGTATTCATAGCTACACAGACATACATACAAGAATCTTAGCCACTTGGAGGACTGCTCCATTGCCCATTGAGACACATTCAGCAGACCTACCCTCCGTGGACCATCTGTGCAGTAAGACTCCTACTGGTTTTTAAGCAACTTTCCTTGCAGCTGTGATGCAAATGAAATGGAAGTGGGTTGGGTCCAGGAGACATGGATCCAACTCATTAAAAATATTATGCAGTTTGGTCTTTGCCCTGTTCTAGATAGCTGAGGCTAGCCCAATCTCATCAGAAGTTAACTAGGGTCAGTTGCAGTTAGTACTTGGATGGGAGGCCACAGCAGAAGTCCAGGATCATGACACAGAGGCAGAAAATGACAATCCCCCTCTGCCTCTTGCCTTGAAAACTCTATGGACTTGACATAAGTTGGTTACAACTTGATGACCCTTTCCAACACTTTGGTCCGTAGCCACTTTATGGCATGTGGGGCAAGTCAATGAATTTTGATGCTGACAGCAGTTTCCTGCACAACATAGGATAAACCAGAGTGGAAAAAACACCCACTGAATCTGAAGTCAGCATGAGCTTGCTACCTTAAGCATTTCTGCAGAACGTAAAATGTGAGGGAGGGGGTTAGATCTTTCTCTCCTATTTACACAGAAATGTCATGCCTGTTTGCATCTCTCTCGATCCATTAACATTTTTGTCGTTGCACAAATGTTTCATTTCTTCTTCGAAATGAATTTTCTGCTCTCGCTCGCCACATGCCCCATTTGTATCTTGCCTTAGTTCAACTGCAAAGTTTTCTCTCTCTCAAACACCATTTCCTCCATGGTCCCCTTCCCTTTTGGTGTTCTTGCCTTTGGCTGTTTTCTTGCCTTGGACAAAGTGGGCTCTGGCTCACAACTGCTTATGCATTTTCCAGAATCCTTTTGCCCGTCTTGCTTATCTTCCACTCTCTCTGCAGGTGCTGATTTGAAAACAAAAACAAAAAGGCTTTGCTCCTTAAAGTATCTCTGCAAGCCGTCTAGCTGAAGCTGCAGCATGCTGGGCATAGCATTTCAATGGTATCACCAACATTGTCCCAAGCAAGGAGAAATAGTACTGTCCAGGAAGAGGATGGTAACATGCAGCCATTTCAGAAGAGGCATTTATTACTGCCACACTTCCAACCACTCTGAGCAACAACAACATGACATTTTCACTCTGTCTCTTCTTTTCCTGCCTGGCCGAAGATTATTCCATAATTTTGACATTCTAGACAGAGAAAAAAAATTCTTATTCACTAATTTTCATTCACTTTCAAATTTGCTTATTTTTGCAAGAACTTACTGTTTTCTCCAAGAACTTACTGGTTTCTGTGGGATGGTAGTATCAGAGAATCTTCCCTAACCAGGGTGATAAGGGAAGAAATGCAGCAAAGACATCAAATGGGGCTTGGAAAATTTGGACTTTGCATGTGTTATAATTTATAAAACACAAGTGTACATTTTGTTTTCCTTTATTTAAAAAATATGCATGTTTGAATTGCATAATTTGGTGAATCTTTTTTGCTTCCTGTAACTTTCAGTGTAATTCATATTTTGGGATTTTTTCCCCACCATCCATTTTGGATGAACATTTTTAGGAATCTTATTTAACTATTTATGCTCCAGTTCTCCATTACCTCCCTTACATATAAATACAGGGGTGTTATATTTATTCCCATCAGGATACCATGTTAGTATTGTTAATTTAATTTAATTTAATTTCAATTCAATTATATTTGAACCCCTCCCTATCCCCGAAGGGCTCAGAGCGGCTAACAACATGATAAACAATACATTTCAGCAATATAACAATAACAAACAGAAACAGTAATAAAATACATAAGACTAAATAGAATTAATTTCAGATGGCGACTTGGCATTAATATAAATCAATACATTAGCAACATCAGAGTAGCAATACACAACAATCAAGTAGAAATGTATCGAAACATTTCCAACCAAATGTTTCCAACGCATCAATATATTTAAACTCCATGACAATACATAACCAATAAACTAAATTAAGCAACAAGGCAAACCAATAACACAGCAGTAGTATATAAATAAGAATGTTAGACAACTGGGGCTTACAGCAATAATGCAAGGGTTGTTATGTAATTCATGCAACGGTCACCTCCAGGCTGGATTCATTGATCCTGTATCATCTCCACTGGCTGCCAATTGAGAGCCAGATCATGTTCAAAGTGTTGGTTTTAACCTTCAAGGCTGTGAGTGGCCTCGGAACTGCATATCTGAGGGTCCAGCTCTGTCATGATATATAAAACAAAGGTTCCCAAGGTCATGTTCTAGGCAGCAAAAGGTTTGCCCACCAACAAGGGCCAGGAGCCGGGAAGTCATGTTTTCTCCTCCATTATAAATATCAGGCTTAAGTGGTATAGATGCCACTCTCTGGTTTTCTTCCAACCTATCTATACACTAATTACAAAGGGGGGCAGCTGGACACCTAATTACAAAGGGGGCCAGCCAGCCACCCATTTTTCTAATATTGTCCCACAGCCTTTGCCTGGGTGAGACACGCATATCTTCCCCCTTTATGCTTCCCCCTGTATGTTGTTATATAGGTTTTAAGCCACCTTGTTGGTAACTGGTTTTAATGTATATACTTTTTAATATATTATTGTATTCTTTTATTATATGTATATATGTAAGCCATCTTGAGTCCCTTTGGAGATTGGTGGGGTAAAAATGTAAGATATAAATAAATATAAATAAATGTCATCACATTCCTCTCAAACATCAAACATCCTTTTATTAAACAATTCTTCTGGAAATGACTCCCCAAAATCTTATCCTGTCCTGTGTGCCTGGAATTTAATTCCTTCTTTGCAGCACCCTTGTTTCTCATGCTCACATTCTGATTCATAATGAGTGTGCATGATAGCTGGTGAATTATTACTTCATGCACTGACTTAAAGATTGCGGGAGTTTTGCAAAAGGTTGGTTTTTGGAACAAGATGAAAGATGCCATTCTACTACGCTTGATATTGGTACCCTATATCATATCCACATCATTGCATCAATTATGTTTTGGTTTTCGGGCATCCAAGCTTGGTTATTTCAACCAGAATCCATGCCCTAGTTAATTTTCTATTTGTGCAATAAATGAGTTATTCTGCAACTACATCCTGTTCAGAAAACTCAGGAAGCAGAGATTTCAATTATTCCTTTTTTAAAGTAATACTTAAAATAACACAGCAAGTTCTTAATAGGTTCCATAAAGTTCTCGTACAGTTCCTTAGTCACTGGGATTCTGTTTAGCTTGGTTTGGAACAAATATCAAGAACTGAGATGCTAGGACATTGGCTGTTCTGGTTGCATTGCACAAAACAACTTGTTCACATCATATTTCATCTTCATTGTTCTCCTTTAGGGCATCAGCATTTCTTCATTTCTCTCTAGAGAATTTTTGTTCATTTAGTTCTTACAGTCCTTTGCACAGTCTTTTTCTCCCAGGGGCTAGCAGTTGCTACGCAGACATGGCTCCCATAGCAATAGTTGTGTAATGCATCCTTCTATGCAACTATTACAAGTTTAGAGATGCTGCCTCCTTTTGTTCATGTCCACCCCAACTATCCCACCTGATGTGCAGGAAGATAGTGAGCAAGAGGTCCACTGGATGCATAAGGTGGGTGTTGCAGCGGCTGCACCCTTAACTCTAGAGCATTTGAAGTCTTGAGGATCATTTGTGTTCACTGACCTGAAAACCTCTAGCCTTTCCACATGATTGAGCAGCTTGTCTGCTACCATAGTTGATAGGAATCACATGAAATGCTTCAAGTTGTCAGGTTTCCAGGAAATAGGAGCCACGCTTGAGGATTCATCAGTGAATCTGCAATGACAACTGGCAGATACAGGCAAGCTCCACATGAAGACAGAATATGTCCATGTCAGCTAAGGGGTCCTAAAACCATACAACATTTATTGTCATATTGCCCAAGATACAAAGGTAGGTGAGTCCAACAAATTTTGCCATAGTTATAAGGAACGCCCTAGTCGGATGAAAGGAAAAAACCCAATTTCTTCAATTAGAAAAGAAACCTGAAATCACAATGGAAGAGGCTGAATTTTGAATATACACTGCTGTATGAAGGAACCTGAACTAGGGTGCACTGTGCTTCTTTGTATTTTTTAAAAATTTCTTTTATGCCATCGAAGGTATTTGTTTGAATCTGTGAAATCTTAAATGTTTGCAGGGCAACATGGGGATTCCAATCCAACATTTGTTTCATAATATGAAGAAGGGAAGACAATCATGGGAGAATAAATAACGGAACTAGATCAACTAGGCCGTAATTGCGATAGGGGGCAGGGCACATTGCTTGTAGCGTGATTTCCCCGGGGAGGGCCTGTTGCGCCCTCCTGGCTTGTTCCATGCCCCCCATCACTGGATCAGGATCACTGTTGGCCTGCATGAGGACATTGGGGCGTGGCTTTGCTTTTTGACTTACTATAATGGGGTTACCCTTTGGCAAACCCCTCTTCACCTGGGGAGAGAATTTCAGGTTCATACAGATGCTGCAGGGGGCATGGGTTTTGGCATCTGTTTCAGCGGGCGGTGGTCTTGGGGGCTATGGCCTTCCTCCTGGTCATCTTCTGGCATCCTGAGGGACATGATGTTCCTGGAACTCTTCCCATTGCTGGTCGCAGTTCATCTCTGAAAGAACAGTTTTTGGGACCATTCTGTTCACTTTTGGTGTGATAATCAGGCTGTTGTCAGAGTTGTTAATAGGCAGTCTAGCCACTCGGCCAGGGCCATGTGGTTAGTGAGAGAACTGGTCCTTTTATGCCTGAGGGATAACATTTCCTTTCATGCTGTTTTTATCCCAGGAGCACAGAATAACATTGCTGATGCTTTATCTCGCCGCCAGGTGGATCGCTTCCGTGCCCTGGCTCCAGGGGCTGCTCTGCACCCAGAGACTTTCCCAGAGCAGCTGTGGAGCCTTGGCAACGGTCCATAGTGGAAGGATTTATGTAATCCCTCGCTCCAACCACATGCCAAGCAAATGAGGGGGTGGTTGCCTCCTTTCTGGACTTCAGTTTCTGGAAAGGCCTGATCCCCAGGCAGGCAATTACAGAAGGTCTCCTGCTTCACTATTTGGCGCACTTGAATTTGCAGAGCTTTGTCCCCAGGTCCATTTGGGTGCATATGGCTGCCTTGTCCTTCTTCTGCAAAACTGTGGGGGTCCCAGAACCTACAATGTCCTTTTAGGCGTGTACAATGCTGGTGGGTTGGCGCTGCACCAGCCCATGTACGGGGGATACCAGGCGGCCTATATCTAGGGAGCTACTTCAGTCCCTTGTGAACATAAGAACATAAGAACATAAGAACAAGCCAGCTGGATCAGACCAAAGTCCATCTAGTCCAGCTCTCTGCTACTCGCAGTGGCCCACCAGGTGCCTTTGGGAGCTCACATGTAGGATGTGAACTCAATGGCCTTCTGCGGCTGTTGTTCCCGATCACCTGGTCTGTTAAGGCATTTGCAATCTCAGATCAAGGAGGATCAAGATTGGTAGCCATAGATTGACTTCTCCTCCATAAATCTGTCCAAGTCCCTTTTAAAGCTATCCAGGTTAGTGGCCATCACCACCTCCTGTGGCAGCATATTCCAAACACCAATCACACGTTGCGTGAAGAAGTGTTTCCTTTTATTAGTTCTAATTCTTGCCCCCAGCATTTTCAACGTATGCCCCCTGGTTCTAGTATTGTGAGAAAGAGAGAAAAATTTCTCTCTGTCAACATTTTCTACCCCATGCATAATTTTCTAGACTTCAATCATATCCCCCCTCAGCCGTCTCCTCTCCAAACTAAAGAGTCCCAAACGCTGCAGCCTCTCCTCATAGGGAAGGTTCTCCAGTCCCTCAATCATCCTTGTTGCCCTTCTCTGCACTTTTTCTATCTCCTCAATATCCTTTTTGAGATGCGGCGACCAGAACTGAACACAGTACTCCAAGTGCAGTCGCACCACTGCTTTATATAAGGGCATGACAATCTTTGCAGTTTTATTATCAATTCCTTTTCTAATGATCCCCAGCATAGAGTTTGCCTTTTTTACAGCTGCCATGCATTGAGTTGACATTCCCATGGAACTATCAACTAAGACGCCTAAATCCCTTTCCTGGTCTGTGACTGATAGCACTGACCCCTGTAGCGTGTATGTGAAGTTTGGATTTTTTGCCCCTATGTGCATCACTTTACATTTTGCTACATTGAACTGCATTTGCCATTTCTGAGCCCACTCACCTAATTTAATGGAGCTCTTCGCAATCCTTTGTGGTTCTCACCACCCTACATAATTTGGTATCATCTGCAAACTTGGCCACCACGCTACCCACCCCTACTTCCAGGTCATTTATGAATAGGTTAAAGAGCACTGGTCCCAAAACGGATCCTTGGGGGACACCACTCCCGACATCTCTCCATTGTGAGAACTTCCCATTTACACCCACTCTTTGTTTCCTGTTTCTCAACCAGTTTTTAATCCATAGGAGGACTTCCCCTCTTATTCCTTCATTGCTGAGTGTTCTCAACAGTCTTTGGTGAGGAACTTTGTCAAAAGCCTTTTGGAAATCCAAGTAGACAATGTCCACCGGTTCACCCCTGTCCACATGCCTGTTTACACCCTCAAAGAACTCTAGTAAGTTTGTAAGACAGGATTTGCCTCTGCAAAAGCCATGCTGACTCTTTCTCAGCAGGTCTTGCTTTTCTACATGTTTTATAATTTTATCTTTAATGATAGATTCTACTAATTTACCAGGAACAGATGTCAAACTGACTGGCCTGTAATTTCCCGGGTCCCCCCTAGATCCTTTCTTAAAGATTGGTGTGACATTGGCCATCTTCCAGTCTTCAGGGATAGAACCTGATTTCAGGGATAAGTTGCATATTAAAGTGAGAAGATCAGCAATTTCATGCTTGAGCTCTTTAAGAACTCTTGGGTGAATGCAACTCTTGGGTGAAGGCCAGGGGATTTTGTAACATTTAGTTTATCAATGGCTGCCAGAACTTCTTCCTTGTCTACCACTATCTTCGCTAGTTCCTCGGATTCACCTCCTAAGAAGCTTGGTTCAGGTGCAGGAATTTTCCTCGCCTCCTCTTGGGTGAAGACAGATGCAAAGAATTCATTCAGCTTCTCTGCAATCTCCCTGCCATCTTTTAGCATACCCTTTGTTCCTTTGTCATCTAACAGGCCTACCGCTTCCCTTGCTGGCTTCCTGCTTTTGATGTACTTGAAGAACTGTTTGTTTCTGGTCTTGATGTTCCCAGCCATGCGTTCCTCATAATCCTTTTTTGCCTCCCTTACAGCTAACTTGCTTCTCTTTTGCCACCATTTGTGTTCCCTCTCATATTCTTCATCAGTCAAACTGGACTTCCATTTTCTAAAAGACATTTTCTTTTTTCTGATAATTTCCTCAACCTCTCTTGTTAACCATGGTGGCTTTCTTTTGGACTGGGTGCTGCCTTTTCTAACCTGTGGAACACATTCCAGCTGAGCTTTTATTACTGTGTTTTTAAATAACCTCCAAGCATCCTGGACAGTTTTGACTCTCTTGATTTTCCCTTTCAGCTTCCTGCGCACTATCCCACTCATCTTTGAGAAATTTCCCTTTCTGAAGGCGAATGTAACTACATTAGTAGTTGCCACTTGTTCGCATGCTGAGATACTGAATCTGACAGCATTGTGGTCGCTGTTCCCTATCGGCTCAACAACACTGGCTTCCTGCACCAGGTCCTGGGTCCCACATAGAATTAGATCTAGGATCAGATCTTGTGGACAGAGCACCCGCACTCTGTGATTCCCCCTTTGAAGGCTCCCTATTTCACACAGCTTTTACGCTGGCGTTCTTTGGGGCATTTAAGGCTAGCGAGTTGGTTGCCCCCTCCAAGCATCGCACGGGCCACCAAACGTTACGGTCCTGTTGGGGACGGAGGTGTTTACATTTGACTGGCTTCCTCTAAGATGGACCCGCTTTGGTAGGGTACCCAGGTTTTTCTTCCCCCTGGGGCTCCTGGGGAATTTTGCCCGGTGGCCATAATCCTGGCCTACATGGCCGAGCACCCACCAGTACAGGGCTTATTCCTGGTGCATCAGGACGGTAGCCCATTGATCCGCTTTCAAATGGCCTCTGTTTTATGCATAGGCATTGGCAGGCTTGGTCTCCCTCCAGGGAGTTTGGTTTTAATTCATTCAGGATTGGAGCTGCCATCCCTGCAGCCTGTGATGGCTGTTCCCCTGAGCAAATTTGGGCGGTGGGTCGTTGGCGCTCGTTAGCCTACAAAACATTCGTAAGACCTCACCTGTTGTTTTAATGTTATGCAAAACTACAGGAATGCTGGAGCCAGATATGGACCATCGGACATAGTATCAACCACTGGGCTGTCCTGTACGTGTCCTCAACTGCTTGGGGGGCAGACCTGGACCTCGGAAAGGGCATGGACCTTGTTTGGCTTGGCCAGTGGAGTATGCACTGGGAGTCTTTGTTGCCTGCTATCTGGGAGGCACTTCAGAGGTTTGGTGCGCCTCAGGGGATTGTCATCCACCTGGGTTAGAATACCTCCCAGCTTTGAAGGGCCTGGAACTGTCCTTATGGATGGCGGCCAGCCCCCGTGAGGTCCTGGAACTGATTCTGGATGTTAAATTGTTTTGGTCCCACCTCCTCCCAAGGCTCCTGTGGAAGGATGCCAGGGAGCTGAGGAAAGTGGATGTGGCACGCCATAAAGTGTGTAAGGCAGTGGCATGGGTGGTCTGGGAGCTTGGTGGTAGCATTATCCCACACCCTGATATAACCACCCAGGAGCATGTGCACTTTCGTTCGGACGGTGTTCACCTATCCGACTGGGGCATGGACATTTGGCTGCATGCTGTATGGCAGGTGCTCTTGGACTGGCTGTGAGGCTTGTGAAGCTGTAGCAGGAGCTGAAGGGTCAGCTCTGTGGTGGTTTGGGCAGAGGAGCGCATCCTTATGGGGAGGCCTAGCTTACATGCTGGACCTCCCCGAAGTTGGGGGCCTCCATATGAGGCTTGGAGCAGGGTGGGCTCATGGCGCATGCCACGGAGGCCTCTGCAATCAAGCCTGACACCCCAGCAGGAAGGGGCCCACAATGGGCAGGTGCCCAGGTGGCCCAGTACCTCTCTGTTCCCCCCAATATGGATTGGGGTTGGTGCTGGGGTCAGCCATGGGTGCTGACCAGTTGCTCGGATGTGCTCCTCTTGCTTGCCCAGCTTCTGCCTCAATAAAAAGGGCAGTGGCCCATTTTAATTCCAAGACGTGTCCTGGGGTTATTCACCAGATGGAACCTCTGCACATCTGGGTGCTGGAAGAGGGGAGACTACTGTTGTAAGCCACTTCGGACTCCTGTTGAGGAAAAAAAAGTAGAGTGTACATTTACAAATAAATTAAACTAATAAAATTATAGGGGGAAATCAGCAAGCCAGAAGGCTAGCGAGTTGGTTGCCCCCTCCAAGCATTCTGGAGTCATGAGTTAAGTGATGCTTAATCCTTTCATCACCCATTAGTTCTTTCCCACAATTCTGCAAGCTATTTCTCTGTGCTGTAAACAAATAGTTTTTTTTATAAAGGCAGGGAGTAATAGGTCTTAGTTAACTGATGCAAAAGCTCAAACCTGCTAGTATTTCAGGCAGGTGAATATCATCTTCTGTGCTTTTGCTTGAAACAGATTTCCATGACATCCGTACATCATTAATGGAACCATCCGTTTGAGTTCCTCACATGAGCCAACTTGTTCTCCACAGTACATTTCTTACCATTTTCATCTCCAATGGGAAGATAACCATTTGGTATTCATCTATGCTTCCTGCACTTCTATTCAGATAGTGCCTCCATAGGCTAATAGAGCTGTCAGTAAGTACAACTGAATATTCTGTAACGGAGTTCTTCTAAATACATCCTGATTCATAGAGTGGGCTGGAATCACAGTGAAAGAAGTAATACAAAAAGCTACAGTGCAGAGAAAGTACCTAGCCAATGTGAAAGGGAACTGAAACAATTTACAGAACATTTGGATAGTTTTATGGCTTTCCGTAATAAAAGCGCTGTTCATAAATCAAGTTTAGCAGGCCATTTGTACAGACTTTGGACAGAAATGGCCAGCAATTTCTGATGTCTTCAACAAAAGAAACTAATAAAGATGTGCTACATTGACCACTACATCTTTGAAGGCAACGATTTCTTTCTTTTTTAAAAAGTCTGTTCCGCCTTCTAACAGTGCTAAACAGCTTGGGAGCTTATACAGTGATACTGGCATTTTTTGTTGCCTATCAAAAATAAGAACCGAACTAAAATAAATCACTGAGCTTGGGAGATGACTCATGCTGTGCCCTTTACACTGCAGAGCATAGTAACCAAGTGGTGTGCCTGGTTTTTGAGGGCTCAATTATCTTCACAAAATATCTTGGGCAATCCCCCCACTCCTGAATTTGGAAAGCAAAAGCTGGACCCAAGGGGCAAATGCTATTTCTTAAAAGCTGGAGATGCAATGTTACATTTTGGCACCAACAAACTCAGCCACACAAAATCGAATTTATCACTTGGAATTTAAGCCAGTTGATTTCATTGGTATATAATATCATACAAATGGTTCAGGATAGGATCTGGCAATCTCACAGAATTACAGTTGATCTCCAGGCTACACAGATCAGTTCTCTTGAATAAAATGGTTGCTTTTGAGGTTGGACTCTGTGCCATTATAACCTGCTGTGGGAGTGTCAACAGGAGTCGCACCTTTACCCCAAACCTGCCTTCTCTAGGTTCCACCCCCAAATCTACAATTTCCCAACCTGGAGCTGACAACACTAAACAAACCATTCTGGAGTCATGAGTTCCAGATTCTGCCTATTACCTTCTTAACTGTCTCTGATGATATCTTCCCTAGTGGTGAAGTGGTTCTGGAAGAATAATTTGACAGACTCAGCCACCTTGAATATCTGGAAAGGGTCATTGTATTGACCTGAATTTTTCAGATCTCTTTTTCTCCATGACACGTCTTGTGAAGCTGGGGCACTGATACTATGTCTCAGCTTTTTATTTAAACTGTAGAAGGGCTGTCAGCTTTCTCCTTCATTAACATGGGATAATCTGCCATGGAGTTTTACAGATAACCTTCAAACATAACAGGGTTTGACAAATGGCAGGTGAGAACACAATGTTCTCATCATTCCAAAGCCAGCAGGGAGCAGTGGTAAGAATATCAATCCAGGATCTGGGAAACCCAGGATCAAATCCTCACTCCACCACCAAAGCTTGCTGGGTGACCTTGGGCCAATTACTCTGTCTCAGCTGAAACTACCTCACATGATTGTTGTGAGGAGAAAATGGAAGAGAAAAGAAGAACATAAGTCTCTTTGGGTCAACACTGGGGAGAAAGGCAGGGTTTAAATGATATAAAAATAAATAAAATAATTTTGTGTCTTCTATATCAATAGAAATTATAACTACATAAGCTTCATGCCTCAGTAGATGTTTCAGATCTCTGCACTTGTATCTATGTGTTCTACAAAAAGTCTGAAAACAATAAAACAACTTTAAATAAAAAAGTCATGTTGTTAGCTATATCCAGCCTGTGTTGAAGAATTCTGGGATCCATGTGAATATAATATAAAAAACAGTCATGCACTTTAAAGTGGAAGCACATTAATATGATTGACTACACACACACACACACACACACACACACACACACACACACACACACACACACACACACACACACACAAACTAGCAGGGCACCCGTGCTTCGCTACGCATATTTCATCACAGGCTCTCTATGAATTTCGGGGTGATGTTTAACATACTTCTTTACAGCCTGTGTGTGAACTTTGGGGTGACGTGCAGCATATTTCCTCACAGCCTGTCTGTGGACTGATGGGTTTGTTTTCGTTTGTTTTGCAGCAGCTTCCTGTAGTTGTCTTTTTTCTAATGCAATGTGTTATTGCTCTCTTTCACCTGGTGGGCTCCAAAAGAAGTCATGTGGAAGCAGCTGTTGTATTTTTGGGATGCAGAAAGGAAGTGTTCTGCCATTGGATGCTGATGAGTGAGAAGGCTATGAAGAGGTTCAGGGTAGTGTTAAAGGGCAGGGAGCTAGACTGTACCGCCACTGCAGCACATTCCTGGGGACTCATCCCGCCACTTCTGAGCACGACACCAAGCACAGGGTGATCGGAGGCCGAGTGCAATAAACTTGTCTCTCCACAGTAAGCAATCTGATGTCCATATGCAAAACCCGACAAATGTTTAGTAGTCCAAGGTGATAGTGTGGTTTGTAATCTGTTTTGATAGTATTTGGCTGTAGCGTGTTGTTAACATGAGGGTGGGTGGAGGAGTACTTTTTCACAGCCTGTCTGTTAACTTTGGGGTGACATTCAGCATACTTTTTTGCAGCCTTTTTCTGAATTTTGGGGTGACATGCAACATATTTCCTCACAGCCTGTCTATGGACTGATGGGTTTGTTTTCAAATAGGTTCACATGTGTTGTGGAGGGCGGTGGCACAGTGCAGTTGGTGAAGGACATGAAGCTGCTGGTGTATAACTGTCACCCTTAGAATGTTCGTGCAGCATGTCTGTGGACTGAGGGATTGGTTTCCCCTTAGAATGTTCACGCAGATGGCCACAGATGAGCAGTTAAAACAGTAAATAGGTAATAAATCGAGTGGAAGTGAATATTTTGGGAAATTCTTTCTTAGTGAGCACCTGGAGTATGTAAGGAACAGGTGTGCCAAATTTCATGTGTGTGGCTTCGGTGGTTTTTGAGTTCTGTTGATGAGTCAGTGAATCAGTGGTATTTCGCGTTTATAGATATATAGATATATATATTCAGTTTACCACCATTTGATGCTGTCTTTTATCATAGGGAATTCCATATTCTCTTGTGGCTCTTTACCAAACCTTTTTCAGTTTTTTGAGTTAAAGGTTAGCATCAAAGCACACATAGAACTGAACATGCCATATATTTATGTGGAGGCATTATTATTTTTATATGACTCTGTCCTTTTCCTAATAGTTCTTACTATTCTGTTTGCCCTTTCAACAGTTGCATTAGGTCTTGGGTGATGTTGGTGAGCTTTTATATTTATTAATCTTTAAATCTACAGCACATAATTGAAATTAGATATCAAAAAATGAAAGTGAAGGGTGACATAAAACCAAATAGGGACAGCCTGTGTGAATCTCAAAATGTCATGCGTACTGATGTTTATTGCCTGTGCTTTTTATGTGTCATTGTGGTAGGGATTCAGATTAAGATAAGCCTATTACCTCACTATAAATTATCCCCTGGCTGAAATTTTGATCCTTGTAAACTCCATGTTATTTCCCAACAAAAAGCCAATTTTTTTTTGTTCCAAGCAGAACCCAGAAGGCCACCTGACTTCAGTTCCGTATACTAAATGAAGTTGAATAGAAAACAGGGTAATCAACCTTCAAGTTGCTCCTGGGGATCAACAGGAATTCTGACTGATCTCCAGATTACAGTTTACTTTGGAGAAGGATAGAGGCTTTGAAGGGTAGACTTCACCGTTTTACATTCCTGCTGAACACCCTTCCCTCTTCAAATGCAACCCTCCCTAGGCTCTACCCCCCCAATCTGCATGAATTCCCATACTGGAATAGGCAACCCTACAAAACAATGGGAGTGATCACAGTTTCTGGAAACCAAAATCCAATTTAAAAGCTGAGAGAAAGAGTGAACTGTCAGAACATGTGTGTCTGTTTCCTTCCAAAATTACTGCATGAAATTCGTGTAATATATGAAATTAAAATATTAAGCTGAACACTAGGTAGATAGCGATCGGTTTGTTTCATGACAAGAAATGCAGGGAAATGTCAGGCAAGTTGGATGCCAAGCGGCCATGTTCCAATGTGACTGAAATAACTGACAGGCTGGATCACTGCAAAAATCCATGTTCTCTTGGAAATTAATAGAACTTTCATCTACCACATATTTTACACAATTTTATGCTCTGCTGGGACTATGTTTTATTGAGCTACCATGTCTAATGTCCTTTGAAAGGGCCATTTCCCATTGTGCAAAGTACTAATTTTATTGGATGAGCAAAGATTTTAATATTAAATATTGATTGTGTCCAATTGAGAAGATTTCTATTATATTTATTCTCTTCATGGTGCTAACATTGTTGTAAACCATATCATGCCTCCCATATTTTCCCCCTACACTGCAGTGCTTAACAGAGTTACTCCCTCTTAATTCCTTGGACTTCAAGGGACTGAGAATTGTGTAACAATGTTTAGGATTATACTTTTAAAGCTTCTTCCATCATTCCTCATAGATGTTCCAACCAATTGATCATTTTTGTTGGCCTGTTCTATATATCCTCGAGTTCTATAATATAACTTTTATAGCTGGGGTGACCTGTGCTGTACACATCGTTCTAACTGTGTGTGCACCATAGATTTATACAATGACATTTTATTTTTAACTTCTTTCTTGGCAATTGAATTATTCACTCCTATTGAACATTGGGTTGATGCTTTCAATGAGATTTTTTTCCCTCTTGCGACCCCAAGATTCTGAGGTTGTCACAGCCAATTTAGAACCCATTACTATATATGTGAAGGTAGGGGTTTTTATGGTCCCTCCATGCATCACTTTTCACAACAGTGTAGCAGATGATTTCCATCATTAGGAATTGTATTCATCCCATACAATTTTCCTCTTCCTTTGTTGGTTTGAAGATAGAGGAGCCTATATTCCTCACAGTCGATTTTATAAGGTTTATATATAGCACCAGTCCAAATACAGATTTTGCCCAGTACTTCCTTTCCACCTGAAAACTGTGCATATATGTTTATGCTCCACTTTTTCTCATGAGAACATGAAGTTTTCTTGTACAGGTTCAGACCACTGGTCCATCAAAATGAGTCAACTCAGACTATTCAGACTGTGGTCTACTCAGATTGACAGAAGCTTTCCAGAGTCTTGGGTAGAGGCCTTACATGTCTGTTATCTGATCTTTTGAACCAACAGTCCCATGGATTCAACTGGGATCTTCTGGGTGCAGTGCAGATACTCTGCAACTAAACTACAACCAAAATAATTTATACTTCCATCTCAAATCTGCAAAGTTTTCTTCTGAGCCTTTTCATAAAATGTGCAGCATTCCTTCCCTCCATATAAGAGAAGATGGCTTAATGCAGCATCAGGACAAATCTGCCAGATAAACAGGAATCAGATCTGTCTACATGTACAGTCTATCTCTACTGAAAATGTGTTTGACATCTAATCTAGCAGTTGGAAAACTAACAAGGTTGAATCCAACCAGCATTTTTGCTGGTACAAGTAGCTGGAGGGTTCTCCTTTGACTAATCAAAATTGCTTGGCTAGGGGTCATGGTACCTACCTCAGAAGCGTTTCTCCCATTGGGCAAAGTGGGCAGTTACCCAGGGCACCTCCTTGTGGTGGGCGCCAAAAATGCAGATTCATTTATGGGTTTTTTTGTATTTTCAATGTTTTTTTTCAGTTTCTTGCCTGCAGGAACGCAGTTGTTAGGCTAGCAGCACGAAAATTTCAGGGATTTTTCAGGAGAGACTCCTGATGATATCACCCAGGTTTGGCAAGGTTTGGTTTAGGGATTCCAAAGTTATGGACTTCCAAAGGGAGTGCCCCATCTCCCATTGTTTCCAATGGGAATTAATAGGAGATGGGGGCTACAACTTTGAGGGTCCATAAGCTTGGATCCCCTGAACCAAACTTCACTAAACCTGGGTGGCATCATCAATTGGGGCTCATGAAGATACTCTGCAATTTTGGTGCTGCTATCTTAGTAATTGCACCCCTGACAGCAGGCACCCCCTAAATTTCCCCAGATTCTCCTTTTAAATCCACCTCCTGCCTGCCAATGCTTGTTTTCTTTCTTTCTTTTATTCTCTCAATGCCTAATAAAGGTTATTATTATTATTATTAAATCCACCCCCTTCGGCATGGATTTAAAGGGAGAATCTGAGGTCCCCAATTTAAACATTGAAAATGATGGTGTTTCAGGGTGGGGGAGAATCACCTCAAGGGCCAATATATATCACTTTCTTAATGTTAGCGAATACAGCTTGGGATCTCAGCTTCTCCCTTTAAGGTGGATTCAAAGGAAGAATCAGGGTTCCATCGTTTAACCACCATTCAAAATGATGCTGTTTGCGGGTGTATTCCAAGAGCATCACTTTCATTTTATACCACTAGGGAGACACTTCCGCAGGATTCTCTTTTTTTAAATCCACCTTTAAAGGGAGAATCTGGGGTCCCCAGTCTAAATGACATTGAAAGTAATGCTGTTTCCAACTTGGGGACTGGATATGGGCAACACCATATAAATGCTCTTGGAAAAGCATTCCTTGGAAATCTGCTGTGTCTAGATTTCCAGAAGTTGTGGGGCATGTTCTATAATGTGATGGTGACTTTGAAACGACCTGGTGGAAAAAAATTGTTGTTTGGTCACGGTGGGGGAGGGTGGCTGCCCATCGGGGGGCATCAAACTCAGGTTTTGCCCAGGGCTCCAGTTTGCCTAGGTATGCCACTGACCTACCTAGACAAAAACCATATGGGATTGGAGCTGTAGGTATGATAATTCAGTGAGCTTCAGCAAAAAGGGAAAGGGTAGAGGAGAGAGGAGAGAAGAGGAAACTGTCTGAATCCATCCTAGTGAATGGCTGAGAACATAGAAAACTATGATTCAAAATGGCTGCTGAGAAGTTGAGAGGGATGAAAAGCACTGCATTCTGGTGGTCCATGGTCACCTTAAGGATCCATGGAGCTGGGCTAGTCATGTAACTTATTTTCACATAAATGTTTGGATATTGTCAGGGTACCATGAGAGAGAACACAAAATAAATCTTTGATTTAGGTTCTATGAAGGCTCTCGGCAGCCCTGCATTCAAATACTGGCACACCCTATTGGTCACTGATGGGAGAAGAAAGACTCTACCCAGTTTTTTTAAAATAATACTATGATTGAATAGGCTGATGATACACTGTGCATTATCAATCTGCTCAACTAAGAGTGGTATATTCCGCCACACAAGAAGTCTTCTGAAGGAAGAGTTTCCCCTTAATGCAAAGCCTATTCAGTTGGCAGAAGGCTCTGCTGAAGGAATACATTGAGCAGGATGGTTAGTAGGATGGTTAGTAGAGTTGGTGATTCGGTTCATCCAAATCAGTGATTCAGTCCGAACTGCCCCGATTTGGATGGATTCGGACTGAGCAAGGTCCGAATCCATGGTGTCTGAATCATTTCTGAATCAGGCCTCAGACTGCCCGACTTGTTTAAAAAGAAAAAACCAGCCTCCGACGATGCCAAGAAATTCTTCCCTCCTGAGTCCCCAACACATGAAAAACAGTACCCTCCAGCCCAGCCACCCAGTTTCCCCTCCCAAAACATGACCCCACTTACCCCTGCCACTCCCGAGCCACGAGTCCTCCTCGTTCCCACCAAAACACCCTCCCTCCACCCCAGGCGCCCTTCTCACCCAGTTCCCTACCAAAAAAACACGACCCCATTCACCGCCGCTGCTCCCAAGTCCTGCACGCATGCACGCACACGCGCACACATGTGCACACACACACCCCAGTTAAAGCAACCACCCTCCCTCCCTCGCCATGCTCATCACTGCCCAGTTTCCCAGCCCAAAAGTCACTGCTGCAGCTACCCATGAGTCCTTGCCGAGTTGATTCAAGAAAATAAACCCTTAAACAGGCTTCCTTCCATTCATAAAAAAGTAAGGGAGGAGGGCTGTCTTGGCTGCGCATGCGGGGGGGAATGATTGTTTTATTTAGAATGGAAGGAAGGAAGCCTCTTGCTGGCACTAAGTGCTGCTTTGCTGCAGAGGCTGGTTCCTTCAAGGAGGAGGAATCCTTTCTTACTCTTAAAGTTTTTTTCTTGAAGGAACCAGCCTTTGCAGCGAAGCAGCACTAGGTTGTTTGAAGACAGCTGGAATTTGGGAAATTTGGGTTTACTACATTAAACATTATACATCAATACAAGCATTAATCCCAGTTCTAGAGGTCTAAAGCTGCCACATCTGCTTTTCAGACATGTTTTTGGTAAAAAGGGGGCTTTAGTAGAAGCATCAGTTTTATTAAGGTAGAGCTATCAGATACAGTTAAGAATGAATTAGCAGACACTCAAAGTGAAGACAGGAAGCCTCAATTTATTGTATCCTGTCCCCTCCCCCCACAAATTTAGCCTTTGCTATTAATTTTAATTTTAACTACATTTGCAAAAAAAAAACCCATCTCTTTTGCTGTGGGCAAGAGATATTTCATAGAAGGCAAGTAAAAATGTAATTAGATATGTTTTTCCAGGGGGCTATACATCACTATGGGAGTGGGCCAGGAAATTGATTTTATGCCTGTATTGATAAATTTCCACAGTGGCTTTTTACAAGGCTGAATCTATCTCCAAAATGTCAAGGTTTTTATCACAGCTTTAAAGGGCTTATATAAGGCGCCGATCATCAAACAAAGTGGAATCTCAGATCAAGAACAGGATAACCAGATCTCTGTAGAGGCTGATTCTTCATTTCACAGGTCCTTTTTCACTCTGAATGCCTCCTGTCGAGTCCGCGTTGCGGCACTCTGAGTGGCTTTCAGACATCTACAAACAAGCACGGCCAGCTGCTTCCACAGTCTTTTCTGTAGTCAGCTGGGGGTACTTTTTTGTGTGAGTATGATGTCTGAAAAGGAATGAGTCTGACTGTTAAGCAAACAGGCCATGACACCGTCCTGTGAAGGATTCTTTTCAAGCACTACAATGATGGACCTGAGCCAAAATTGGGAAGGGGGAGGGGTTGTTGTAGTGAACGATACTTCAGAAAGTGAATGATTGCCTTCATAAAAATGCTGTACTTTGCTATTGCTGAAGGCGTCATTCCCTGAAAAATGGAGATCCCTCCCCAACAGAGGAATTGTTCAGTCAGGGATTCCCAGAGTTGTCTATGGCATCATTGTGTCAGCTGATGCACTTTCTGGTGTCCACTGATGTGCTTCCTGGTTCCCGTTTGCTTCTACCCCAAAACACTACTTCATCTAAGCGAACAGGCAGTCTCGGCTTTTCTCCACCCCATTGGAGCTGGAGCAGTTTCAATGGACTCCAAGGTTCCTCTGCTTTGGGTTTTTGGAACAACTGTCAGCATAACTGTGAGCCCTTTGGGGGAGAGTGGTTTATTAGGTCGAATAAATAAATAAACAACAACAACACAGCAAGTATACATCTTCAAGAAAACCATGGGCTGTTTCCAAACTCCCATACATTTGATTTATGCTAAGGCATGCGGAAGTCTCAGCTTTAGATCTAGTATGTGATCCTTTAGAATCTGCAGCCCCAACTGGCAAAAAGTGTTTCATTCTGGCGCACTGAGGTTTTCAAGACAAACAATTGCTGACTTTATCCTAGTTCTATCTGGACAGGGAAAGGGCTTTGCGCCAGGCGTTCTCTGGTCACAGTTCTGATGATAAGTGGGCTCCTAGTGAATCAAAAAACCTTCAGTTTAATGAAGGAAGAAAATTGTAAATCAATTTTCTCCAAATTCTGGGTAAAAGTACGCATTACCATTTCCAAAGGCCATTAAGCTTTTCAAAGCAGACAAAAGAAGGTGATACAATTCATCCAGGAACTGGTAATTTAAAACAAGAGACCTTACAGTAGAAAATATTCACCCCAATTTATTTAGGCAGATGACTGCATGTAAGCAGATTTACACATGCATATATTAGCGGTATTGCAAATTTCCTGCATAAATCAGCATCATATATATATATAGGCATTCCTACTGGATAATTTCCTGCATAAATCATCATTCATATAAATACATACACATATATGGACAAAGATACAGGGTTAGATCCAACTATGGATCTTTAGTAGTGGAAAATATAATCCTGTATCTTTACCCATATCTGTGTGTGTATTCATATAAATGATTATTTATGCTGGAAATTATCCAGCAGTGATGTAGGGATGGGGAAACAAATCCAGTTCACCAGATAAGAGTTCGCCGCTCAGATGGAGGTCTGAGGAATCAAACCCAGTTGTCCAGATTAGAGTCTTAACCACTATACCACTCTGGCTGGAAACATCTAGCCAGCTCCTCAGTGAGGTAGTGTGTGCAACTGTGTGCACACACAGGCACATGTGTGAATTAGAGTGTGAATTCGAGCGTGAGGAGGACTCCTGAAAGGCTGTGGTGGCTATTGCTACAATGCCATAAATGGGAGGAAGATATATTAGACAATGTTTGGCCTGGCAAACCTACACTGGAATCTAGATTATAGTGAGTTGCTTAATACTACACCTTTAAAAACTCTTTCACCTTTAAATTGCTAATAAAATTGCAGGAATCCCTTGTAGCAAAAAAAGAAGTAGGATTTACAGATTCAGTTCATTCTCTCTTTTCTGTGCTGCCTGAATTCAAATTTGGCTGCACACATTCCCATTTTACTTTTCACAGACTGTTGGGGATCTTTATTGTATCTTCTGATTTTCAGCATCATGGCTGGCTCTGTGTGGAGTGTCTATTGGAGAGACCCAACAGGCCCCGACTTTCAAGTGACTCTGCAATTTTTGGGGGGAAGGGGGCAAACAGTACAAAACGGTTGCACAAGGCAAGCTCTGCAGAGCAAGGCAATTGCAAACCACCTATGCTTCTCACTTGCCTTGAAAGCCCCTTGCTGGAGTCACCAAAAACCAGCAATGACTTGATGGTACTTTACACACACAGTAGGAGAGAACTGTTATTTTCAGGGGGTTTCTATTTGGTTTGATTGGCCTAATTTAATCGATTAGACAACAATAGAAATGACCTACTCATGACAAAAAAAATGAAAGAAAAGGTGAAAGACAATGTCCTTGTCATCATTTGGAAGCTCAGGACTGAAGAGAACAAGAGCAACAATTACCCTTTCAGAAGAAATCTGGGACCGTGCTATAGTCCAATGGAATGAACCTACATCTGTACTTAGGTTGATGACTGCATGTCCCACCTCATGCAATATATCTCAGTAAAGAAGCTGCAGTTTGGCATCTTGTTATGACACTAATGGGACATGTGGCATGAGCAAAGTGATCTATTTGATGGAGCAGAAAATGCCTTTGATTAATAGAAAATGAATGTCATTTGTCTTGATGTGGTTTTTATTATACAGGTTCAATAGATAATGAGATCTTTTATCTTATTTTGCTGAGCAAAGGTAGCTAACCCTGGTGGGCAGAATCTATCATTAAAAGGTAGCCTTTGAAAGCTCGAGTTGTAAGTGTTTTCTAAGGGAAAAGTGTACAAACTATGGCTACCATATGGACACCACTTTAAAAATGTTCCCTGTGGCGACTCTCTACACAGGGGTCTGTCCTTGATCATCTGCTTTCCATGGGGATCAGAAAATTGTCTCCAGAGGGAATCTGTGAAAACTTCTGTTTTATATCCACCTTTCTCCAAGGTGGATATACACCTGAAGCACTGATCCACAAAAAGGTACAATAAATGTGCTTGATCCAGCTTAGCATCACTGCTGTGTATCCTTGTTTGTAACTGTACACCTTGTCACACGTTTAAAAGCACAATTTCTCAAAGCAATAGAATGCACATCTGAATAATTGTTGCACATTATGAGTTGCCCCCTCCCTCTAAAATGTCCATCCTTCTTTGGGGGCTGTTTTTCCTCCATCCCTTTCCATAATTGTCATCCAGTCCCGCCCCCGCCCCCCAATCTATTCTTTGCGTTCCTTATTCCTCCAGAAGCAGCATTTCAGGGGTCACTTTGTGTTGCAGGGGGAGGGAGTAAGCAGGGAAGTCACTCTTCATTAGGTGAAAATCTTGGGCCATTTCCGCATGGGCCAAAAACGGCGGCCTGGGGGCGGTAAAAACGCTGCCCCCAGGCCGCCGTTCACACAGGCGGCGCTGCTGAAACGTAGCAGCGCCAACCTGGCTGCCCTTCCCCTCCCTCAGGGCAGCGTCAGGCCACCCTAAAAAACAACCCTTTAAAGGGTTGTTTTTGAGGGAACAGCGCCTTCCCGGCGGCGCGGTGCGAACAGCACCGCCGGGAACACGCTGTTTCCCTTCCCTTTCCCACTCACCTTGTCCCCGTCAGCGGCCTGCTGGCCTCCGAAGCCCCTCCCTCACTGTCCTCTGACCCCTAGAGGTCAGAGGGCAGCGTGGGCGGGGCTTCGGAGGCCAGCAGGCTGATGACGGGGACAAGGTGAGTGGGAAAGGGAAGGGGGCAGAGGCGGCTCCATGTGGAGCCGCCTGTCGTCCGTCGGGCTCTCCTGAGGCCGCACGCACGCTTGCGTGCGAACGGCCTCCGCCCCCACACTGGCAGAATTCTTGCCGGCGTGGGGGCGCCTGGGGGGCCGTGCGGCAACGGCCTGACTGTCTATAGAAACTGCATATGAGATCCAAGCCAAGGTGCAGATTTACATTATTCACTAATAATAATATTTTCAAATCAGTTCATTGTTTTGGGATACTGAGTGGCAACAGTGCATTGGTGGTTTTTACCTTGGTAATGAAAAATCATGAAACTTTCAGGCATCCCAAGTCTCCACTCTATATTACTTGTAACATTGCTGTGGGGAGAGAAATTTCTTTTTCTGACATAGGCTTTTAAAGATGTAGCCATTGATTCCTCTTGTTCTCTTTTCTCTGTTGAAAAAGGATTTCACTTTGAAGAGAAATCAATGCACCCTCTTGTAATCTCAGCTCATGCAATTGTTTTATGTTACATACCACAGAGGGGTTCTCTTAGGAGGACAATAAAGTCTGGGAAGCCATTGCTTGCCTCTGAGCAACAACAGAGTGAAATTTCATAGAACCTCCCTTCCTGCCCCTCCTCTTATTGATCAGAATGGGAATTGAAACTGACTCCAAATTCCTAAACAAAGGAAAAGAAATGGATTGATGGATTTCAGTGAGAAACTGGGAAAAATAATTTCTCTTAATAAACACACAAAAAGTTCATGAAGACGATTCACAGGAAGGGAGAAAGAGAAAGATAAATTGTCAAAATCCCAACTTTATTTTAGATACTAAACCCAAATCATATAAATCCTTGAAAAAGTATTATATCTTTCTCAATAATGTGTACTGTTTTGCATTTCCATTCTTATATCAAAAAAAATCTACCCAATGAAGCATATCAGTCATACCAAAAAATATGTTTGGCAGTTTACCTTGCATATGTTAATACTTTTTTCTGAATATCTATCCATTTGTGACAGTACCACCCCATTTCAATTTCCCATCACACACTAGCTTTCATATGATAAATTGCCATAAAGGATATTTTCAATCACAAGCTGAAATCTGACACTGAAGTCCATAGAACTAAATAGTGCTCAACTTGGGGTGGATTTTGCTCATTGATTCCAGGAGGATCTACCTTTCACTAATGAGATTTTTAAAAAATCTCAAGAAACTCAAATTCATACATCACTAAGTCAGTGGAAGTAAACATCTCTGGAAAGAGTTTACAAAAAAGAGATGATAGTCAATACAGTAGAAAAAAAGAGATTGAATGCCACTGAGTAGAGATGATGGAGACCAGGCACCCTCCCAAGAAACAACCAAATGCTGCCATTGGGGCCATGAATGGACAATATCTGAGCAACTGCTCCATCACAGTTCCCTATGCCAAAGGCAAAATACATGGCTATCGTATGCCTTCTGACAGCTGAGAACAAGCAGTTTGGCCTCACTATACTCTGCTCCACAGACAGATGGCAGTTTGATCAGGTGAGGTGGAGTGGTTGAGAAAATTGTACGTTTTCACATTAGTATATAGTCCCGGACAAATATGAGAATTATCAGTCATTTTTACACTCTGCTTTTGTCAAAACCATTATTTTGTGCATTATTGAGCATGGCACTTTGATGCAAGAGCATTTATGTCATAATGTATTTTCACTTTCAAATGGATGCGGGGGAGCGGGGCTAGGTAGACACTAGGATGCAGGCAAAGCATTCTACAACAAAGAAGGTCTGGCATGCTTTGTTCTGTGGCAGAGAAATATACAAACTGGAAACTTTACTTTGGATCTCCATTGGGTCATCCTGGGCCTATGCCTCCTCTATGATGCCTCCCTATGGGTAAAAATGGCTCCCTCGCCCTCCTCTGTATGGCTACCAGTAGATCTTCACATTGCCCCAAGGCCCCTGGTGCTTTAATGAGGACCCAGATGGGGGATGCAAGGGGCATAGCTTTATAAAACAGCACACACCCTCAGCTGCTCCCTGGCTCAAACTCCCTGGAGCCAGCAGCAATAAAAAGCTAGAGGCTTGACATCCTCTGTGCTCAGTCTGAACCTGCCTCAGCCAGGCTTTGTCAAACTCAAAGCTACAGGGTGGACCCAAGCCTGGACCCAAGCCTGGCTGAAACCCAGTTTAAATGAGCCCTTGCCACTCTTGACCTCCAAGTAGAGATTGGGGGTGGGGTGAGCCCAGTTGGCCATGCTCCCTACCTCCATGTGGAGATTGGGAGCGGGGTGAGCCCCACTTATCAGCATTCAATTGAGCCCCTATTTCCAACTCCCCGGAGTTCTGGACTGGGGCGTAGCTGCAAGTAGGGGCACTGTCCCACTGTGTGCCCCTAGGAAGTAGAATATAGGGCTCCAGCCCCCTGTGCCTTCTGCCTAAGCCACTGGGGGTCGCTACCCCCATAAATGAAAAGTTATAAGCTAGCATCAAAAGATCCCTGGTGATGACCAATTTCTTTCATCTCTATTTTGTTTACTCTCTTTGAACCAATGTTCCTGCAAACTGGACCACTGCTCTATGTCGAGCCATTTCACATGTAAAACATTGTTCTATCTGCTTCGGCAGTATAATAAGGTCTCTCTCTCTCTCTCTCTCTCTCTCTCCACTGTCACTGAGGAGAATAACAGGTTTTTATTCTTAATTTTATTGTTATGGTTAGTACTCTTTGTGAATCTCAGTGTTGAAATGCAGTCTATTTTTTAAAGGAAAGAGTTTGCAGAATTGGCTATTCCATTGCAAAGGTGGCTGAAACTCTAAATAGGAATGACTACAAAGAGGGACTATGCTCTGTCGTACTACTTGAACTAAATGCATGGAAAGAGGGGCTCAGTGTGGAGAAGTCCCATATGTTGGGCCCACATCCTTCTTTCCTAGAAGCCTGCTCTCTCTTCTGCTACTATACCAGTGATTATGCAGACAAGCTTTCTCTTGGCTAGCTAATGCAGGAGATGCAATCTGCCAGGAAATGGAGCATCAAAAGGCAACCAGTTTGATATTTTCCTAATATGTAGAGCTTTAAATTATGATAGGAAAAAGGAGCCAATATCTGACTGGTGGACAATTGGAAGGAGTTTAGCATCTGTTCCTGACTAGAAGACAGGGTTGCTTTCAAAGCCAAGCCAATCATTCAGAAAAGAATTAAAAGGAGGAAGCCCAGTCTTTAATGAAGACATAGAAAAACAAGGAGAGAACCATTTTGGATAGGAAAGGGTTTCTATGTCACTGTCTTACCAATGCTTCTCCCCTCCACTTCCTTTCCTCTGCAGTTTATTTTTGCTTCCAGCAAAGAGGAAGAAAATATGGCTAGAATAATAGCTGGGAAAGGCAGAGCTGCCAAGACATAGCCCCAGACAAAGCTGTTTTCAGGGCTCCTCTTCACAGCAACAAGACCCAAATCAAATGTCATGTGAAAACAATAATGTGGCTTGTTGTTAACCAATTATTAACCTAACCTAAGTGTACCATACATTATTTCCATTTCATGCTCCAGATCACTATTCTATTTCTCCTCAAGTTAGTCAAGACAGTGTACATGACCCTTCCCCCCAATTTTATTCTTCCTGTGAGGACAGATTGGTTTAGATAGTGAATGACCAGAGATGACATTCCTCCCCAATTTCATCAATACTGGAGACACTGAATATATAGCCACACTGTTATGTCACCCCTCAAAACTGCTCTGTAAGTGACTTTTCTCACTACAGGGTTTTAAATGTGAGAACAGTTTGCAATGGGGGAATGTTGGTGGTGGAAAGGGCTGTCAAATCATAGTTGACTTATTGCAATCCCTTGAGGTTTTAAAAGCAACAGACATTCAGAGGTAGTCTGTCATTGCTAGGCTGACCATCCGTCCCGCTTTTGGCTGGACCAGCCCGCCTTTGGACAATTTGTCCCGCGTCCCGCGGGTTCAACAAATTGTCCCAATTGGAGAGGCTGCTGCACTGCCTTGGGGGCGCAAGGCAGTGCGGCAGCCTCCCGTGCGCCCGGCCGCAGGAGCGCACAGGCTTCTGGGGCTCACCGTTTGCCGCTCTGTCACAGGGCAGCAAACGGCTAATGAAACCTGTCCAGAAGCTCTGTGCGCCAGAAGTTGCGCGACAGATAAGCCGTAGGAGCGATATTATTGCCGTTTGCTTCGCTTGCCTCTGTCCAGACAGAGCGGCAAACGGTAAAGTCTTGGTGAAGCCTCGGTGGTAGTTCTGCAGCCCATCGATCCAGCTTTTCCGGGCTGCCGTGGGTTTGCCGCCTTGTGACAGGGTGGCAAAACCGCTTGAAAGCTCCCACTTCCGTCTGCGGCTGACAAGAGGCTTTGACTCGCGCCAATGCGTAGCACAGCCACCTCACCCCCCCGGATAACAAAGGTGACCATCTGGTCACCTTAGTCATTGCCTACCTCTGCAAGGACAGAGATAGTTCTGGGTGAACTGTGACTGGCCCAAGGTCAACCCACAGGCTCCATCTAGAGTTGTGGAGGTGTGGAGAATCAAATCTGGTTCTTCAGATTAGAGTCTACCACTCTTAACCACTATACTATGCTAGAGAGCAATTCAGATGAGGAAATGATGTAGGAACTGATTCAGAGTTCCTCTCCTCTACTGAATTTCTGCTCCTGAACCTCTCTGAAGAAGCACCATTTCCTTTAGTTAGAGAAGATTGCGGCAGGTTACCATTACTTGGGCCGCTTTCATGATGGAAGATAATGAGCGACCTGGAACAGGCAAAAGCGGCTGTCTCCCCGCCGCTATTTCTGTACATAGGCGCGAAAGCTCCATCACTGTTTCACTTCACCGCTAAGCCGCCTAAAGTCAGCCGTCGCGGCGCTTTCCCAAAAGCACCGGGAAGCGCTCTTTTTTGGGGAAACGCCCGCCGAAGCTTTCAATTGCTGAGCTTCTAACGGTAGCTGCTTCAATTAATTTCCCCACCTGGTATCTTTACTTGTCCTTGGGCCTTTGAGACGCCGCCGGTGTTTCCAGACCTTTCCTCTCGCCCCGCGCTGGAGCGAGGCGCATGGTCCCCAGGCTCCCGGCGACGCGGCCGGAGGCCCGGGATCACATGCTGGCCGGCACTGGCGCCTCCGCATGCTGGCTGCTCCAGTTGTTTCCAGGACCGTCCGTGGACGGTCCTTAGTAGTGTTGTCGAGGTCGGCGCATCAATGCAACGACCTAGCCGCTTCTAAGCCTCGTATGCTTGAAACGGCCTTGGATTTAAAGCAGGCATGTCATTGGAGCATCAGAAAACCCCACAAATTGCCTTCTAGGCCCAATGGCAGATTGCCATTTTTCTGAGAAACTTTGTACAGATGTAATGCCAGAAAGAAAGAAAGAAAGAAAGAAAGAAAGAAAGAAAGAAAGAAAGAAAGAAAGAAAGAAAGAAAGAAAGAAAGAAAGAAAGAAAGAAACAGAAACCCCAAAGCTAGTGTGCCACTTTTGTTCTGTTTTGTGGGAGCATATTATTTACATGCTAGTTTATAACTTCCCCATAGTCAATATTATCATCTGGGATTAACTGTCAACAGGCACAAAAGAGGAATCTTAATTCACAGACTGCTGATGAAACTGTGATAACTCTGAAGAAATGGAGAAGAGCAAAGGAAGAATCGAAGCAGTGAACATTTATCTGCCTTGCTGCCTGTCACTGTTTTAGAAGCAGAAGAATGACAGTGTATTTTCTTTGAATGTACAATTAATTTGATCTAGAAAGTCATGGAGCAATCAAATTGTGGAAACATGGTATGCTCTGCAGCCACAGAAGAGAAAAACACTGATTTTCATTGAGTGTATCAAATGTGTACACAAAGAATAGAAATAAAATATGGTTGCAGTATTCATGGATACTGCCATGACAAAAAGCTGATTCACACAGTCAGCAAGCTTGTTCATTTGTTTGTGTGTGTGTGTGTTTGTGTGTGTGTGTGTTTGTGTTTTTTACCTCATGATCCCATTCCTGTGTGCAACATTACCTGGATAAATATTTTTGCATTCTTTCTGTGGAGAATCCTATAATCAAAGCTCCTAAAATGCAGCTGCTTTTTGACTTCTTAATCTTGAAAAAAAAAAACCAGTGCCTTAGACTGGATTGTTCCCATCTTTATATCTAATTGTGAATATAGTCCCAAAATATGGATTTAAACAAAAATCCATACAATGGGGCCAGGTACAGAAAGCACAGAGGTTTCCACAGGTGTGGGTGTGGGGGGGACAGGTTTTGCAGAAAAATCATAAAGAGAACTGGAGGAGGGAGGACATAAAAATGGAAGGAGTAAAATGGGGGCTGGAGAAAGAGAAGGAAGGAATTAGAAAGGGGAGATGTTAAAGGAGCTGTGACAAGGAAGGAAAACAGAGATAACCTGGAGAGGCAGAACAGTTGATGGAGGAACAAGAGTCCTCATGGATTCCCCTCTTGTAAAGGCTCCATAATATTTTTACCACCACCCATTAGTAAATGCACCCACCAGGTGCATTGAGCTGATAGAAAGTCATTAACTAGTTTAGGTTGGAAGATGGAAAATGAACATGATTCCTGAGCAATTCCTTTGAAAAATCTTATTGGCAATGGATCGTTGACTTCTAACTTCTATAAGAAATAGTCATTGGAATCACTGGATGCAACCATTCTGCTACATGAGGGATATTCCTCCATTTGAAGACATCTTCCTTCCTCATTACTTAGCCAAAGGACCAAATTCATAGAGTCTAATTATTTCTTCAAGTTAGCATGAAAACAAGGATTACCACATCTTAAAAGGACCACTGAGGACTGGATCAAGCTGTGCCAGAAACTAGATGTGGCCCACAGGTCAATGGTAGGTCACTGCTGTTCTAAACCATCCTCCCAAATTTGATACAATAACTAGGAACTAAATGCTACTCTTCAGGAGTTCCATTTTTTAAATGTACAATGTTACAGATCACCTCTCTCTTTAGCAGTTTGTTCTCTCATTCTTTAAGAGACAAAACAAACTCAGTCCAGAATTCTCTGAACTATATCTAGTTTACATACTTGTTCATTTTTATAAATTTTTATGACCTATTTCCTGTATCTCAAATCTTGAGAGAGTCTTTCGACTGAATAACAATGTAGATTGTTTCTTGTCAGTTTATGATACAAAAGAAACTAAGATGAGCTCTAGATAGAAGTCGGGGGATTTCTAATGTAGGGAATCATCATATAAAGGATTACCCTCTAACCTTGAAAGAAACATGCCTTCCAGTGTGAGCATTCATCTTCCCCGCACATTTCTGTTACTGTTACTTATGTTATATTGAGGTGTCTCAATAGAGCAAATCACAGACTTATCCTTATGAATAAGTTATCAATAATTCTGATGTAAGTAGCTCAGACTATGTGAATGCTGTAGTCTTCAGCTGGAGAGTTGTGACCCATAAATTGGGTTGAGTGAAATGTAGAATGATGTAATTTTAATGATGATCGTGGATGTCAATCTAGATTGGTACTTCAAAGTCCTCCAAGGAAGACTGCAGAGGAAGGCATTGGCAAACCACCTCTGCTTCACCACCTGCCTTGAAAACCACACCAGGGGTCACTGTAAGTCAGCTGCAACTTGACAGCTCTTTATGCATGCACACAAAGTGGGCTGGATAAGGTCCAATCAATCATGGACATAGGTAAGGGGTTCAACCCCCCCCCCATTACCTGTCTGAAGCTCCGCCTCCCGTTTGTGGGTTTTTTTAGTGTTTTTTCAGTTTTTGGCTGCAGGGGACTCTGTTTTTAGACTAGCAGCACCAACATTTCAGGGATTTGTTGGGAGTCTCTCCTGATGATATCACCCATGTTTGGCGAGGTTTGGTTCAGGGGGTCCAAAGTTATGGACTCCCAAAGGGAGTGCCCATCCCCCATTGTTTCCAATGGGAGCTAATAAAAGATGGGGGCTACACATTTGAGGGTCCATAACTTTCGACCCCCTAAACCAAACTTCACCAAACCTGGGTGATATCATCAGGAGAGTCTCCTAAAGATACCCTGAAAGTTTGGTACTACTAGCTTAACAATTGCACTCCTGACAGCAGGCATCCACCAAATTTCCCCAGATTCTCCTTTTAAATTCCCCCACTTCGGGATGGACTTAAAGGGAAAATGTGAGGTCCCCAGTTTAAACATTGAAAGTGATGCTTTTTCAGGGTGGGGGATAATCCACCCCAAAACAGCATCACTTTCAATGTTGTTTTAACTGGGGACCCCAGGTTCTCCCTTTAAGGTGGATTTAAAAGGAGAATCTGGGCTCCCTAGTTTAAACATCATTGAAAGTGATGCTGTTTGGGGGTGGATTCCAGGATCACAGCAGCCGCTCATGGGGATTTTGCACCAGGCTCCATTTTCCCTAGCTACGCCTCTGCCCGGGGGGAAGGGCAGAAGGGACTGCTGGCTGCCGGCTGGAAGCCCATCTGGGGTGAGGCGGGGTAGGGAATGCAAAGAGAAATCTTCTGGAAGGAGGACTCAATAGATATATCTTTTTAAAAGTGAATTTCAGAAAAAGAAATTCTACTCCCCACAACAATGCTACTTTTTTAGCAAGATAGAAAAATTGCCAGGTGGAGTTAAATGTGAACCTCAGAACTCCAGAAGTGCATCTACTTCAGAGGGTGGGAACAAGTTTTGCATTCCTAAACTTTGTGTCTTAATCCCTTGAATCCCCAGGAAGAAAGTCCCAGAGTTGCAGGTGTAGTATGTTTCCACTCTGACTGGATAACAGAAATGGGGGAGGGTGGTACACTTCATTGACATTTGGAGAGGTTGAGTGGGAAGACTTTTCATAATCTGAGCAGATTAACATGGCATAGAGGTCCTTCTAAAGGTCCTTTTTAAAAACTTCCTCTTGGATAGATGTCAGTTTTAACAGATTCACATGACTGCATACAACCAGTCTTGTCATGCTCCCAGAGATGCTCTTACTATTTCTTATAAAGCCTCAGTTGTCCCTTCAGCTACAATGGGTTTAGTTACTTTTGTATAGTGTTCTAAGGGAGGGAACTTTACTTAGACCCTATTCCTTTAAGAAGTCCCCTAGAGGCAACAGTCTTACAGTCTCCTTTTTTATTACCCAGTAATGCTCCTGTTCAGTTAGTTATAGTCTAAGGTGCCAGTGGAGCTGGAAGGCTGTAATATCTGTTACGTCTAAGGTGTATAGTCCAAGGTGTATGCGATATAGAGCATCAAGTCAAGATGTTACAGAAAGTGAGGTCCAGATAGAGGACACTGAAGGAACCAAGAGGAAACAATGACAAAGTGGACTTTCTTGGAATAAGTCTAAAAAGGATCAAGGTCTCAAGCTTCAAGCTGTTCCAGTCAAGCAAGTACTTTATTTTAGTCAGACCCTTGGAGGAGTTAGGGTCTCAATTCTTCTATGCAATACACCTCTTTTTTTTTGAACTGTTACATCTTTACTTGAGTCTCCCACTCTGTTCTGGCCGAGTACAGAGCACCTAGAATATTTTACTTGGGAACAGAACAAGTCTGGTTGAGAAATCTGGGTGAGATTCAACCAGCCTTTTTGCTAGTGAAAAAGGGGGCTCCGGTTTGATCACCCTAGAAGGCTATGTGGGGGTCATGGTTCTAGCATGCTCCCAAGTCATATGGTTTAGGGGGATCAGTAAGGGGGAAAGTCTGGTCTGATTGAGTGAAAAAGCTGGATCAAACCCATAATATCACAACACTCACGACATAAAGAACTCTGGCATGTGTTTATGCCAGTAAACTATTTCAGAATGTCCACTTGATCCTTTGAAACTGAAATGATTGTTGGCATAACTCATCCCATTCTGTGGGCTGAAATATTGGCAAAAGTTAATAAACAAGAGCGGTCAATAATTACTGTGGGACCAGGAATTCACATTAGCTTTTCAGTCACTGCTCATTGGCTTAGAGAATGATTCATGGACTTAGCTTGTAGAATGTAGCTTGTCAAAAGCAAGCTTCAGTTTGAGAGAAAGAAAGAAGTTCACTGAGCTGTTTAAAGAAATCTGCAATGAAATCATCAGGCCTAGAAGGAATTTTAAGTTCTGCAAGTCATTCATTGTTGTTTGCAGCTATTCTTAGATAACCCAACCATGTATTTTTATTGACTTCTTAACCTTTTTCCTTATTTTTCAATGAAGCACATGGTATTAAAAACTTCATATTTATCACTTCCTACAATTATTTCAAATCACATATAGAGTCATGCCAAGTTTCTTTGCAACACAGTGTCTGCAGATACTACATAAAACTGAGAAAGATACCCTTACAGCTGGTTCTCCAAGGGCCTCAATCCAGTCCCCGAATCATGCATTGCTGAGCTTTCAAAAGTGTTCCAAGAAGTTAAAAAAGATTCTCAAAGGCCCTTTCTGCACGGACAGAAAAGAGCACCCTAGGGACGCTAAAAACAGCATCCCTGGGGAGGAGTTCGCACGGCCGGTGCTGCTGCATCGCAGTAGCGCCGGCCTCGCAACATCTGAGCGGTGCAAAGATGCTGCTTCCGAACCCTTCACCCTGAGCAAGGTTTTTTGGGAAGCAGCGTCTTCCAACCACTGCTGTGCGAATGGCAGTGGCTGGAAGGTGCCATTTCCCCTGCACCGTCCCTGAACGCCTACCTCATCTCCTGGCTTCTTGCTCATCGCAGAGGCCAGGGGACATGCACTCCTGGCCTGCGACACCAGAGCTGTCGCTCCAGCCTGGGGGGGCGGGGTGTCCCCTGGCCTCTGCAATGGGCCAGAAGCCAGGAGACGAGGTAAGTGTTCAGCGATGGCGCAGCCTGTGCAAAGGCTTCGCCGCCACCTGCCACTCTGCCAGGAACATCCATGCGAACGGTCGGCATTGTTGATGCTGACGCACCTTCACACCGTTGATATGCAGACAGGGCCTAAGGGTCTGGATTTCCTCTCTAGGACAAGATGTGGCACTTCTGTAGGGTTGCCAATGTCCGCTTGGCCATCAGAGGGATAGGGTTGCTAGGTTCAGTTCGGGAACCTCTTGGAGATTTGGTGAATGAGCCTGGGGAGGACATGAACCTCAGTGCGGTACAATGCCATAGAGTCCACCCTCCCCAACATCCATCATCTCCAGGGGAACTTATTTCTGTAGTCTATAGTTGAGCTGTAATTCCAGGGGATCTATGGGTCCCACCTGAAGATTGGCATCCTTACACCTCCGGGCTCTGAAAAAAACTAACCAAAATATCATTTCCATCAGTTGTATATTGTCTTATTGTTGGGAGCTGGGCAAGTAAAACTTACACAAACAATAGTAATACAAATTTGTAGTACAGACTGTAAACATGCGAGATGCAAGTTATGTTTTCACAGACCTAATGAGGATTATTGGGTGCATCATATTTTAATGTTTTTTAATTGTAACGTTAAAGAGTCTTGGGGTATAGGATGTAATCTTCAAGATGGCCCTAAACTTCCATTTATTTTTAATGCAACAGGCTACCATAGATACCTCCCTGGAATTATGGGAACCTGTGGTTCAGATTTGTGGATCTCAACAAAGTGATTCATTGCTTTGTTTTTGCCTTGTTTTACTTGAATGTCTGCCTAAGCAGATGTTTGAGATATCCCCCAGGCTTCTGAGTTTTGAGGCTATAGTGTCTATCAATTATATCTATACTACATCCACATTTTCTTCGATGAATGTTGTTGGCAATATGCTTGCTTGGTATAACATAACTAGCAATGTGTTTATGTGTGCATAAATGCGTAGGATGGATATAAAAAGGCAATTAAGAAGGTCTCTAGGATCTCCCTTACCTAAAGTGATGTATTTTTTTACAATCTCGGCTTGGTGGAAGCAAAGTTCTTTCCATTAGTTAGCAGTTCATCTGTCAACAGAATGGTAATGTGCCTAATGGGGTTCAGCTATCTATCACTCTAACCCAGAGAACCCCAGGCAGAACAATTTTGTGCTGGTGGGTTTTACTTGCTAGCATGCTGTGAGCAAATTCTCTCTGTCTGTGTATCCATAGGATGCTGTGAGTTAAAATGAAGGAACATGGCCATTTCTTTCACTCAGAATCTGAGAAAGCACAGGTGGTGACAGCAAAGCAAGAAGGGGCCAGAGATGCTCACAGTGCGTGTGCAGTGCTTCCTTTCTATTACTGGGAAATAACGAGGATGGAGAATTGGGAAACAAAGTTGGAGCTAAAAAGACGGGGAAGGCAATCAACATGAAGGTCTAAGACTGCAGGAAAAAAAGGTTATGGTGACATCTGGATCATGCTGTTCTGAGACGTACCTTGTCGCAGTTATTCTCTGATGAAAACCGAGCTCAAACTAATCCCTCTTCTAATTCTCTTCCAAAAGCTCTCCCCTGAAAACATTGATCTCCAGAGTTGAAAACATTAGGTGAATATTTGATATTCAGCATCGTCATTTACTAGATGTGTCTATCAGTCAACATTAGATAGTATCCGCTAGCTGGCATGAAGTACCATGGATCCACCAGAGTGTTTATTTCTGGATGGAAATATTTCTGCCAACACAACACGATTTTCTCACCTCCCCCTCTTTCTACAACCTAAAAATGTTCCCCAAAACACTCCTCTTGGGGCAAGGAATGCTTAAGAACAACTTCCTGGAGGAAAGTGGGAAGGAGGGAGCCAAGAAAGTTACACTGCACAGGTGGAAATCATTCTGTAAATGGAAATGCTTCAGTGGATCCAAACTAATATTTGATGCCCTCTGATAGTAGCAGTGTATTTCAGTATACAGTAGGTGGCATGCAGTCAGTATTTACAAATACTGAAAAAAGACCCACAGTAGAATGCATCATTTGACAATATCAGGAGATCTCCAGGTCATAATTCCAAGGAAATTGCAGACTGTACCTGGCAGTTATCAAAATGTTGAGGATTACAGTAATAAAAACCATTTTAAAAAACTACAACAGTAATGGCTAGGATGATTATTTCTATATATTTGATTTCAATAATTATACAGGTGGTGCCAATTGAAGACAATTTACCTGGAATAAAATAACAAGAGCAGCAGTTTATGCAAAGTGAGCTTTTAAAAGTCTTGCATTCCACAATCTGGTAGTCATTATCAACAGAATCTCAAGGTTAGATAATGGCAGGAGCTTTTTATGAGCTTGTTTTGTGCAGTATACACTTCCTCAGAAATCTTCTGTAGTGCTTTCAAAATATCTTATGGCTTTAAATACCAATCATAATGTGAATATTGTCCAAAGGCTCCCCACAATCCAAAAAATTCTGCTTTCATGTCCCTACTGGCTGGTTGGCAAACATCTAGAGTTACCAAGCAGCATCTAGCAGCTGGAGGCAGAGTTGGGAGGGTACGGTGTTGTAAGAGACAAAAATGAAGAAAAATGCAGCTTCATGTACTTACTAGAAGCTTTGGAGTGCATATCCTTGAACATCAGGTTGCCAACCTCCAGGTTGCACCTGGATATTTCCCACTATTACAATTGATCTCCAGATGACCTAGGTCAGTTTCCCTGGAGCTCTGGAGGGTGGACTATGGCATTATGCCCAATTGAAGTTCCTCCTCTCCTCCAGACTCCATCATCCCCAGGCTCCACCCCCAAAATCCCTAGGTATTTCCTAATCCAAAACTGGCAAATCTATTGAAATAAGATGTCCATGCAGTAAGTACAAAGCTCGTGGCTGTGTGTTAAAATGTATTGTGTACTTTGGAGGTCCTGTGGATCTTTGTACCAGTTTGCATGTGTTCAGGTTGTCTGCAGTCCAACAATTGATATTGTTAATGGAGAAAACTGCATACTTAATGGAGTTTGGATTATGACCTTGCTGTTCAAGGTGGCATCAGTTTGCACATGTTCAGGTTGTCTGAAATCTAGCAATTGATATAGTCAATAGAGACCACTGCATACTTAATGGAGTTTGGATTATGACCCTGCATTATACTTTGTACCTGATAACTGGCTTGTATGCCACATTCTTTCAGATATCCTCCAAAAGGCAAAACTCCCATAAATTAAAACATGAAAGCAATATCATTCTCTCTAGAGAATCATTTTTTTAAAGAAAGGCAATTGAGTTAGCAAGCCTTGTAGTTTCATTTTGCTATGTGAGGAACTCTGTGGGAAGCTAGTAGAACTATTCACTTTGTGCATGTACATAAGTGCCTGCTAAAGTGAGGCTTGAAAGGAAATTTCAAAGAAAAGGGTCATTTTCTCATTTTGCACCAAAGCTACTTTATTCTGCTCAGGGAGTAGCTTACATTTACAAAGAGGTTTTACACTCCGCAGCTAAGAGATTGGAAATTACTTTTATAGCTGAGTGGGGGGAAGTATACCATATCATAAGCATTGAGTGTTAGAGCTTTTTCACCTGCCAACATATAAACCTACCAAATGCCAAGACAAGATCATTGGGAGCCCATCTAGCTCTGACTGGCAGATGCTCTTCGATGTGTCTGATCAACTCTGACTGTCAGCAGTTCTTCAGGATGTCATGTGGCATCTCACGCTTAGCTTGCAGAACCTCTCACTCCCATGATCCCAAGAGAGGACAGATCTTTTGACCATTGATTGTTATTCTTTAATCCGTATGAGGTATAAGAGACAAGGGTTTATGTCCATACGTGAGAGTTTTGGCCATAATAGTTTGCGTGAGATGGAGTCAAATGCGCTTTTAAGGTCCAACAAAATAGTGAATAACTTGGGACCCATCTTGCAGGTGTATTTGTCTAGAGGGTCAGGCCTGAGCATTCTGCTCTGAGTGTCCTGTTGCACCAATAAGCCCTTCTAATTCATGCCCTCCAGAGATCATCTTGGTTGAGAACTCTATGCCAAAGTCGAGACCTTTGGCACTGCCCCCTATCACAAGAACAGCCTTACCCTCCAGAAATGGCTGCATTCTCCCTGACATTCCTGGAATCACAGACTTAAAGCACACTGAATGACGCCAGCCTCCAGCTGGCCTATCATGGAATATTTCAGGATGGGGGAACCAACTCAGAAACCCTCTCTTCTGTGACTGCCTTAGAGAGGCTGATGTGATTCTCCTTCAGGAAACATGGGACAATTACCATATTTGCTTTATGAGCTATAAGTCTTTCTGCCTTCCAGCAACCAAATTGTCTAGGTCTGGTCGCTATTCCGGTGGCATTTGCATTCTAGTTTCACAGTCAACCCAGGCACAGGCCCTTCCCTCCTTTGCTCAGACAGCTCAGGCTGTTCAAATTCTTTGGGAGGATCTCTCTCTAGTCCTTGTTAATGTTTATGTTCCTCCTGGTCTTCAGAAAGCTACCTTGAGTGAAATTTGGGATAACCTATCCATTTATATTGAGGAGCTTGAATGCAGTCATCCCTCCTCTGAGATTGTTCTAATGGGGGACTTTAATGCAAGAGTAGGTGCAAATCTAGCTTCCCTTCTTAAGCAGGAAGGTTTTGAATTCTACCACTCACTCTTACTTCCTGCCCTTCGTGATTCCAAGGATACTCACTCCAATGCTGCTGGTAGGAAACTCATTCACTTGGCCATCAAGCACAACAAACTTTGGCTTAACGGCTTAAAGTGCTACGCCCAGTCTCAAGATTATACCTTTGTTTCTCCTAATGGCTGCAGTGTCATTGACTATCTCCTCACTTCCCCAAAGTTGAGATCATCTGTTTTACCCTTCCAGATTGGAGATCTTCTGCTGGGTGATCATCTTCCTTTTAGACTTGTTTTATCACAGCAAGAGGCCAGACATGCTGCTTCCTCACCACCTAATGAACCACCCCCCAGACTAGTTTGGACACCCAAGCTGGCCTTAGCCACTCAAAACTTAGTCATTTCCCTAGCTTTAGCCTAGCTCTTGAAGTGCCTTTCTGTCCTCACTCGCAGATCTCCTCTCCAGGGAGGCTATTACCAGGTTCCCAAGATTCTTCTTAAACAAATTGTGGCTGGTCTTTCGACGTCCACTGTGGGGAAATTGAGCAAAAACAGAAAGAGAACAGCTTGGTTTGATAGAGAGTGTATGGCGCACAATAGCCAAATTCGTTCCTTATTTCGGAACTTTAGGGCTTCAGGAGAGCCTCCTTGTCCTACTAATAAATTGTAGGAACAACTTTTGCCAGTTAATCAGGAAGAACCAAATGGAACATGTCATCACTCAATAGGAACATCTCCACTCTGCAGTAACTTCTAACAACTTCAAGCTACTCTGGGCTGTCCTGAATAATTTTAACCAAAGCAAGCCTCCTACACCTACCTGTAGGTGGCTACTCCTGATATTTGGTATGACTATTTTAGCAAACTTCTTAATGATAAGGATATTTTACAGCACACGGATCTCCTTCACCTATCCTTTTGAGATTATGCCAAGTTGGCCTCCTGTCTCATCTCACATGACATAAAGTTAAGTGAATGAGCTGTTAGAGGACCTCAAAGGAAGGAAAGCCTCCTGGTCTCTGATTCTGGTAATTCCAGAGATTCTGAAATTTCATACTGACTGGTGGGGGGGCTCCTTGGTCCTGGCCAGCTCTTAAATTACCCGAGTAAATTAGCTCAGGTATGATATCAAGACTTGGTTGCCCTAGACTGTGCTTCCCATCCATAAAAAAAGGAAGCTCATTCCAGAGCCCATCAACTTCCTACTTCATTCAGCCCCCTATCAGTGATAGGGAGAGATTTATGCTAAATTGTTACTGAAGAAACTTCAGCTTTGGCTTTCTTCCCATTCCGGTGCAGTGGGGGCTTGAACAAATAGGCTTTTGTAAGGGGAAATCTCCTCTGGACTCACATCTTTGAGAAAAAGTTGCTATTACACCTAGCCAGTAAGGGCAATACTCGGGAATCAATGCAGATAACATGAACTCTACGCTGCTCTTTATTTGATTGAAAGGCTGTTCTTTTGACTCCAAAGCGCGCTGAAAGAACTTCTCTGGTAGAAAAACAGATGCATGTCTTCAACATTGATGCCAGACTTCTTGTTCTTAATTAGTGCAACTGCAACACAAAATACCAGTTGCCGGATCAAGTGTTCCCACATGAAAGGCCCTTTGGCAGACAGTGGATTTCAATTTCTAAGGGGTCAAACAGGGCCAGCGTCCTGGCCCCCACTTGTTTTCAATATTTTCTTAAGTGACCTCCTCTCCTGCTCTCTCTCAGCAGCGTGAACAGCCATGCCCCAAAACTGGGTACATCCCATGTATCAATTTCTGCTCTATGCAGATGATGCTGTCCTTCTCGATCCAGAGTTGGGCCCTTCAAGACGATTAATGAAGGTGCTGTGTGGATTACCATTTGAATCCAACAGACTGGACACATTATGAAAAAACCAAGGGTTTGTTATTCTCTAGGTGCTTTTATAGAAGCTCTACATGGGCAATGAATAGCACCCATAATTGAATTGAGGTTAAGGAGGGAGGAGTGGTGGCGAACTCTTTGGCAATCTAGGATGTATTCGACTTGCAGTCTTCTTTATCAGCCTCAAAGCCAGCATGACCAATTGCCCATGCTGGCAGGGGCTGATGGGAATTGTAGTCCATACCATCTGGAGTGTCAAAGGTTCGCCACCACGGCGCTATAAGTACCTCGGCCTTTCATTCTCCTATAACCTTTCATGGGCAACCCATAGGAAGGCCACTCTCCTTGCTACATCTAACAGTGTGTCAGCATTACTACATTTCTTCTACAGCTGTGGCCATTCCTTCATCCCTCCTGCCTTCAAATTTTTCAATGCCAAAGTTGCCCTCGAGGATTGAAAGTTTTACATGAGTCCCACTCTGAATTCAAGCTATTGAACCACTCCTTGAATTCCTCTCCCTGAATTCCTCCCTCCTTGAATTCCCTCCCTTGAATTCCCAAATTGTGTAGTGCCCTATGCAGCCTCTTTGTCTGGAGTTAGGTTTAAAAAACTCCTTGGAATCAGCCTGCTTGGCATTGAGGGCTTTCTAGATTCTGGCTGGTGGAATCCTGATTCTTCTCTCGGACTGTAATTCCCTCATCCACTGTCTGTCCATCCTTCTGACACTCATTCCTAAACCCTGGTTTTCCTCCCATAATCGAAGAAAAATGGCTTCTATTTTCACATCTGTCAGTGGAGTTCACTTCTGTCCTTTGTCCTATTCAGAAGCTGACTTATGTAGAAAATTAAAAGGTCCAACTATTGGATAGAGGAGTTTTCATACCCTAATTCCACCGCAGCCAAGAAAACATGCCCCCCCCTGTATTTTTCTCTCCCAGCCTTGAACAGGGGCAACTTGACACACACTTACCTGTATATTGTTTAATAAACTAGTCTGCCTCAAAGGAGAGCCATTAATGCTTCGCCAGGTTTAACACAGCAGTTGGCGCCTTCTGCCTTGTTATATGGCAGATTTAATCAAGCAAGAAAAAAAGCTGCTAAAAGATTGTGCCTGCGTGTAACATGATGGTGGCTCAGTTGAATCCTCTTGGTCTACTAATTACATTCACTGTTTCAGATTCAAGGAAATCAGATCCAAGTATGTGAATCTTACTCCTTTACATTTACCCCATCTCCCCGATTTATTTAGATTACACTACTTGCTGAACAATCCTGATCCTTCTCTCTGTATGATAGTGGCAGACTTTCTCCTGGAAATTACTAAATGCCCATAGATTTCCCTCCACTTAACATTTATTTCCTGTATTGTATATATATTTTAATCATTTTTTTTACTATTGTACTGTTGTCTATGCCAATAAAGGCTTGCTTGCTAGGTGCATTTGTCCACGATGTGGTAAAGTACGGCACAATGATCTAGGGTAGATTGTTCCCTGGTAAAACTGATCTGTTCAGGGCAGATTTGGGATTGCATCCAATTCACCAATTTTTCTAGGAGATAACTCACATAGAGTTTTCCTGGTAGTGACAGCAAACTGATGGGCCTGTAATTTGTTGGAATGTTGGAGTCGCCTTTTTTGAAGTTTGGAACGATTATCACCGATTGCCATGTATGGGATCCTGGATAGCAACCCAAGGCAATTTATAGCATTCTACTTTCCCCCATTTGTCATTTTTACAATCCTGTGAGGTAGGCTGGCTCGACTGAGAGTGTATGACTGGCCCAAGATCACCCATAGCTGAGTGGGAATTCAAGCTTCAGTTTCCCATATCCAACCTGGCACTCTAACCATGATACCAGACTTTATAGAGGTTTCCAACCTCCAGATGGCACATGGAAATCTCCATTATTGCAACAGCTCTCCAGACAATCATGGTCAGTTTCCCTAGAGAAAATAACTGCTGTGGAAGGTGGACTCTATTGCATTATATCCTGCTGAAGTCCCCCCCCCTTCCATAAAGCAGCACACCCACCCTGCCCTGCCAGCACAGCCACTCAGGTGGAGGAGTGGGGAATCAAACCCAATTCTCCAGATTAGAATCCACCTGCTCTTAACCACTATACCACACTGGAACCTGAGGAGGACAGGGTTTCTGGAGGGGAGATATTTCAGTACAGTATTATGCCATAGGGTTCATCTTCCTAAGTGGTCATTTTCTCCAGGTGAACTGATCTTTGTAATAGTGGGAGATCTCCAGCCACCCCTGGGAATTGGCAGTTTGCATGATGGCCACCAGCCAACTCAATGTTAGGTTTCATTCCTATATGTAGCATGCCACAATGGCAGAAATCAACAGTCTGAGTGCAGGGTGAACAGTATTACCCAGCTCTTCTGCCTGGGTTGTCAGAAGCCTGTTACAAGTTGGAAGAAGGGGGAATCTAAACACCAGAAACTCCAAATACATCTGTTTGCCAGCCAAAGTTCTGAATATCCCCTGAGACTTGTAGGTTGTTCATCCAAGATTACTGTTCTAGGCCTATTTTGTAAGCTCACTGGAGAATCAGGAAATCTGAAGACACACACATGTTCTTGCAAGATTTTGGCTATTGCAATGTTTTCTATTCATTCATAGGATTTCCCTCTCCAGTGGTAATGTAGGGAAGATATCCCTCAATGCTGTCTCCACCTAAGAAATCTGCTTCTACCTACCTGGATATGCTTCCAGAATTGAGCCTGGTTTCGAATTTCTGATACCTTCTTGAAAAACCTTCTGTTATTCAGCCTCTTCCTGGTAAGCACTCATTGAGCTTAGAGGGAACAGAAATACAACAATCAAAAAACAAGGTGAAGAAAAGATTCAAGTAACTCTTAAGTTTGAGCCAGAATAGAGCAAATTTAGTAGTCTTAACCACCTTGAGGCTCCCTGGAGGGAAGAATATGCACATTAGCATCTGTTGTTGCTTTTGGACAAGCGTAGGCAATCGCCAGAGCATGTGGAGAGGGGGCGGGGCTGTGATCAACTTCCTACAGGCTGTGATGCTCACGAATGCTCCAGTTGTTGGCTAGCATGTAGGGTTAACTAGATTGCTTCTGGGAAAGCCTGAAACTCTTACTAGAGTCTGGAGATATCTACAGCCTATTCTCTCCTATCCTTTCCAGTCTTCAGCCGAATTTCACATAAAACCAGGCAAGGGAGTCATTGAAATGCAGATACAGATTGCTAAGTTGGAAGAAGCAGTGTCTAACAAAGGGTTCAGCAGCGAAGAGGCTGAACTGATGCCCATGGAAATGATCCCAAGGACAAATCATTGTTACCTTGATATTTATAGTCCATCAGATTTGAACAGAACACAAGCCTTTGTCAGTCCAATTTCTGAGGAATATTTTTGATTAATTTACACATCCAGCTTAATGTTCACGCATAAATAATGTTCACCTGACAAATAGTGTAAGTTCAGTGCATAGGAACATCCCAAGCCCTAAAGCAGCTTAAAGTATCAAACAGAAAGGTAGTTAATTAAACACCTCGCAGGTTTTTTTTTTAAAAAAACAGCTATTGATGTCTCCTAGGGTTGCCACCACTGGCAACCAGGAGGAACTGGGGGGCAAAAACAGTTGCCAGCACACACACCAATTTTTCCCCAGCCAGCCCGTGAAGTGCCATGGAGGTAATTACTAGGTTTCCTGCTACAGCAGGAGACCCAGCCTCCCACCTTCATGCCTTCCAAAAGTTATTACCTTTACATTTATAATAAAGAATGGATCATGACACCCAAATCTTATTACCTCTGGCACAGATTTGTTAGGCCACACCCACCAATCTCTTTGGATCATTAAGGAGATGGGGACTGGTATGTGGTTTGTGCAGTAACTGTACCTGGTCACAGGAAAGATGCTTAAAAATGTGACATCTCTATATGTATTAGTGTAATTCTACCCAAAGTGTTCTTTTTTTTTACACTAGGAGAAGTATTTGAAGGGCAGAATAGAACTCCAATCAATCAATCAATCAATCAATCAATCAATCAATCAATCAATCAATCAATCAATCAATCAATCAATCAATCAATCAATCAATCAATCAATGTTTATGTGTTCAAGTCTCTCCCACTGAAATCTGCAGAATGTAAAAGGCCTTGACTTTTTGTGGTTCATGTCCTTTGTTGTTATTATTCTTTGTTTGTTTGTTTTTAATAGTAAAATATTTAGTTGCTTAATATAATATTAATTGTTTATCAGGGAAACACAAAAGGTCACATTGCAGATGGAAATAAAATTTACAGACTGTTTAAGTGATCATTTTTACACATAGTGCCTCATCTGTGACAACCAAAAATATAAAATGCCTTCCAAAGCACATTATGTGGAATGCTCTAGTAATTAGGATTAATGGGATTATATGCAAAAAAATGCAGCAGATAATTTGCTTTACTGCCTCCCACAAACTGTACTAAATTATTTGGCTCGAAGTTCAGTACGAATGAACAGTTGTGACAGAAAATGGATTCTGGAAATTATCCTGAATGGTCTACAATTTCTGACCTTATATATTGAGCAGCCATTTTAAAACATTTGCTTTATCATTTACAATGCCAGGAACATTGGATACCTACTCAGAGATGGCAAGTAATTACTGATGAGACATGCAGACATTTCTTTCTTCCATTAGTTCATTTAGGAAATAGGAAACTCACTTAAAGCAACAACTTATTTTAACTGCCGGTAGTATTCCATTTATGACCCTTTCACTTATATAGATTTGTGGGGTTTTTTCAAGAATGCAAGCTGCTGAAATCTTCCACTTCAACAAGGCACCATGGGATTCATCTGTTCCTTTCCTTCACAACAGACACCTTGTGAGGTAGGTGGGGTTGAGAGAGTTCTGAGAGAACTGTGATTAGCCCAAGGTTGACCAGCAGTCGTCATGAGGAGAAGCTTACAGCTTCCAGCAGCTTACAGAGAGAATGTCAGATTCATGCCATCATGAATGTAGTGGTTAAGAGCAGTGGACTCTGCTGCCCCCACAAAAACCCTCTTGGTGTCTTTAAAATACATCTAACTTCTATCTGACAGCCCTGAAGCTGGCAAGACACTGGGACAAGGAAGGAACATGCCATCCCTGGCTTTGTCCCCACTTCCAGTGTCTTGTGGGCCTTGGTGTGCTTGGATAGAAGGCAAGTTACATGAATTTTGAAGGCACCACAGGTTTTTTTTTTTTTTGCAGGGGCAGATGTGGAGGGAGTTTGACCAGAACACAAATGGGGGCACAGATGTGGGGAGGGGCAGCTCCTGGGCCAAGCCCTGGGTGCCATTTTTTAAAGCTATGCCCCTGTGTCCATGCTATTCATTCATGAGCAGGAAAGTACACTCTGAAGAGGTTGTATTTGGAGTTGATGCACTGGCATAGAGAAAACTGATGTTTCTTTTGTATTTTTTTCTTCATTTTTTTCTCCCACCACTGCTTGGAGCTGCAGCAGACAATGGCAGCATTCAAGGATTGCCTCCTGTCATAGCAGAAGGCCTGGCAACTCTCCTGAAAATCAGGTTGAGCAAATTCCCCCAACTATTGCATCTGTATGAGGATCTCTGTGTGTGGTAGATAGGTGTGATTTCTGCTCTTTTCTCTTTTTCCCCTCTGGCATTTCACCTGAAAATAAGATTTGATTGCATTTTGGTATGACATTTAATATGTATTTTGGCTACATGAACAGTACACAGTTCCAAAGGTTATATTTGTATGATGGGATGCTTATACAGAGTGGAGAAATATTAGGTATGAAACACAAAAGAACATAAGAGCCCTGCTGGGTCAGGACAGTGGGTCATCTAATCTAGCTATCTTGGAGGGTAAACAAACAGGCCCAGAGGCCAAGGTCATCACCAAATGTTGCCTCCTGAAAGTGGTATTCAGAAGTTTGCTGCCTTTAGGTATGGAGTTTCCCTTTAGTCGCCATGGCTGGCAGTCATAGATAGATACTACATGAACCTGTTTAATGCCTCTTGAAGCCATTTATGCTTGAGCTAAGTCCCCTGGTAGTGAGTTCCACAATTTAATTGCTGATGCAAAGTGCTATCAAGCTGCAGCTGACATATGGTGACCCTACAGGGTTTTCAAGGCAAATGATGTTCAGAGGTAGTTTGCAATTGCCTGCCTCTGGGTAACAACTCTGGACTTCCTTGGTTGTCTTCCATCTCAGTACAAACCAGGGCAACCCCACATAGCTTCTGAGATATGATGAGATCAAACTGGGCCATCTAGGTTGGGGCACAATTTAATTACTCATTGAATAAAGAAGTATTCTGATTGCCTGTGGGATCAGTTGCTGCTTCCCATGCTGTATAGCCTATGAACATCTGATACTGCATGAAGAAATTCAAAATCTAGTGTAGCTAGTATAGATTAAATAATTGCTGATAGGCAATGAGATGTGGCAAAGTGGGGAGGAAAACTCTGGTCCATTCTGATGCTTTATGCTGGAGAGTGGAACAGATCAAAGGTGTTGGGGAAAATTCACAGACACAGAGTTTTGAGAACATCCCTCCTTGGCAGGAGAGCAGGGACCAAACCATGAACCACATAGGCTTCCTGAGAACCATTTTCATGATTTCTTTGACAAAGCACAATGAATAGCTCTTGCATGACCACACTAGGATATGGGAACTGCTGCTCTAAACATATCAGAGCAGCATACCGGCATCTACACAGCAGTCATGAGTAAAAATAACAGACAATATCAGCTGCTTTTCCCTGCTGCTTCAACATGCAGATGTGCAAAAAGCAAAGACCAAACCCCACTGGCCTGGTTCTTGTTTACAGTGCTTTGGCGCTGCAGAGAAACATTCTGTGGGAGTGAATTACTTCTGGAAGAACTGTGTGATAGTGAGATAAAGTGTATTTGACATGCCTTTTATTTCTTTGGCAAAACTGTTACCTGCCATGAAATCCTCCCAACACGGCTGCAAAATGTGGGATAATTAGTGGTTACAGTAGGTAACATCACAGCTGTAAATAATAGGAAGTTAAAATTAGCCTTAAAAACTTATATTTAGATGGCTGCCTGACTCTTTTTTAAAAAGTGGTGCTGAGTCCCATCAGGATCGCATTAACCTCATTAACCTCTTTGCTGTTTAATATAATGTTGCTCAGGGGACCATTAAACGCTCCCTTCCCTGCTTATTTGTAACCTCTAATTTGTATAGCTAGTCATATAAAAAGAGGGGAGGGGGAATGTTCTATTTGATGCTATCTGTCAATGATGGGAAAGGAATTTACAGACTTACACATTCTCTTTGAAGATTTAATATCTAAGTACACCAATGTGGTCATAACTTATAATCGAGTAAGAGCCTGGCCAGGTGGTGATGACGCCAGGTGCCAGCCAATCCCCAAGCACCAGAGAGGCACTTGACAGTTCCCGCACACACGATTTGAGGGGTGACACGTGCCATGGTGATGGCTCCAATTGCTGAGGTGTGGGAACGCACCAACAATTCACTCCCCACTTCCAGCCATTCACTGTGATGAAATCCCAGCTGTGAAGCCTTCAACTGCTGAGGCATGGAACTGTTCTGATGATTCATTCCACACTCTCAGCAAATAAAGTTGGGGAGGAAGAATCCATTGGCAGAGGGGGGGTGTTTTTTCCTTCCTTTCAGCCCTCAAGGGCAGCACAGAGTTTGCACAAATGGGGGGAAGGATGGAACGGAGAGCAAAAGAGTCTTCAAAATGGGGAAAAGATGCAAAAAAGTGGGGTTAGAAAGAGAGAGACAGAATATCTGGGGATGGGAGTTGTGTATGTGTGAATGAAAGAGAGAGAGAGAGAGAGAGAGAGAGAGAGAGAGAGAGAGAGAGAGAAGCAGGCAGCAAGGGAGAACAAAATATCAAACATTGACCAGGGGGAGAGAAAGACAGGAGGGTTACCCTCCTTAACCCACCAACAGTTGCCTAGAGCCCATTTTATTTGTTCATAAAATGGGCTTTACTGTTAGTGTATCATATTCATATGACTTCTGGGGGTGAAATGACTACAGAATGGTGGGAAGGTAGCATAGCATACACCAGAGAAGTAACCTTTCTCTTGCCCACTCCTTTCCCCCTCCAATCTAGTCCCCACAAGCTACTTTCTCTGTAACACATCAAAGATGTGTCAGCATCCTGGGGAGGGGAACAGTTAGAAGAAAGAGAAAATGACTGGGAAAGGACAACATTAAGCATTTTCCTTCCACCCACTGTTTCTTTGCCTCTAATGTGAGGCTGTTCAGTAGAATCTAAATTCCAAGGCTGGATTCTCCACCAAATAACCAGCTTGGCTTTAAGATAGTGAAGCTATATTATGATTTAAGATTAGTTTTGGACAGTTGCAAGAGAATATCTACTGGGTCCATGTGCACGTGTAAACTCTGCTTGTGGGTTCTGTGGGGCAGAACTTGGAAGAAGTTGCAAAGAACTAAATTTAAAACAAAATGGTTTACTTCTCTTAACAAATAACACTTTTAAAACATTAACATTTAACATTTACACTTTACAGTCCTGTTAAGTTGCATTTCAAGTCCTTATATTTACAGTCTACTGATAATGCCAATATAACCCATGCCATTTTAGTATTTTTGTTTTGTTTGGATCTTAGGGCTCAGGGGATAAGAGCTCACTCAGCATGTGCAGTTGGTAAGCTTGCTTACTTATTACCCACTGCAAGAGTTCCACCCTCCTCAGTTGGTCTGGCCTGCAGTAGGAGAAGGCAGGCCTACAGCTCAATTGAGGGAATTACTTATTTTGTTTACAGGTATGTGTTGGGCCCAATAAGAAAGAAAAATAATGGAAGGGTGTATTAGGTTGTTAATTATGTGACCCTCCTCAGTTGATCTGGCCTGCAGTAGGAGAAGGAAGGCCTACAGCTCAATTGAGGGAATTACTTATTTTGCTTCATACAGGCCTCACGAGGAAAGACCTGCAGCTGCTACATCAGATGCAGAAGGCCAGGTGAGAGAAAGAAGCCCTGCTTTATTAATAGTTTGGACTTTCTTGCTATTCTTTCATTATTGGACACTGTTAGTGGTGGCAACTGTTCTGAGTGGGTTTTTTCTTTAAAAAGCACTTAAGATTTTGTACAATTGAGTTGTGCTGTATATATATACTCACTATATGTTCACTATTATTGATCCTTAAATGATAGAAAGTTGTGTTAAAATTAAAGGTTTGTTAATTTGTTCAAGCAATTTCATATTTGTTTGTTAAGCCACAGGGTGCTGTCATATATTATTTCCTAGATCTCCAATGGAGATTGATGTGGCCAAAGATAAGTAGGTTACATAAGGAATAGGGACAGCACCATTCTGTGGCATATTGATATTGCAAGTTAGCAACTTAGTGAAATTGCTTTAAAATTTTGTATATTTTGTAGTAGCAATGGATCAGTTTGACCCAGAACACTCAATTAGGCTGAATGGGATTCACCCTGAAGTTACTGATAAGGAATTAATGGATGCTTTAAATGAATATGGTGCTGTAGCAAGTTTAAAAGAATTCAGGGTGCAAGATTGGGAATGGTATTGTGTGAATATACTAAAAGATGTGCAGCTAAAATGATAAGGTCTGCTGGTGGTTGGCTTTTGAAGACTTCAGAGGCTTGGTGAACAGGATTCAAGATGATGAAGGTCCCCAGAAGAACTCCCATCAACTATATATAAACAGAAAGCCCTGAAACAATACATTCTAACATTTACAATACAACAAAAATAAACAGCTCCCCACTAGTTTTCAACAACTTAGCAGTTACCTTAAACAAGATGTTACGAGCATATAAAGAAATAAATCAAGGTCCCAGCCTGGTAGCCTTGCTTCCTCCAAGTTTTAGAGTTTTTGCAGTCTCCTGCTGCTTTGAGTCTCCACCTAAAGTGACCAGATGGTCACTTTTGTGAACCGGGAAGGGTGGGTAGGCGGGTGTACGTGCGCGCAGCCGCAGGAGCGCACGGCCTTCTGTGACAGGGCGGGAAACGGCCGTGCGCTCCTGTGGCTGCGCGCACGGGAGGCTGTCGCACTGCCTTGCGCCCCAGAAGGCAGTGCGGCAGCCTTTCAAAAACCGGGAAACTTGAAAAAACCCACAGGATGGGGGACAAATTGTTTTAAGGCGGGACTGTCCCACCAAAAGCGGGACATCTGGTCAGCCTATCTCCACCCCTTTCTGGGTCAACCCATTCTGAACATAGGGGTTACACACGCATGCAACCCACTTCCCAAATGATAATGCAATAAATGTAATACTGCTGTATGCTATACATTTTGTTTGTATTATACTGATATAAGTTTGGGCTCTTTCCTTTCCTTCCAAATGGGGAAATTCTTACTTCCTTTACCCATGCATGGAAAACTGAAGCAGAAGAGTGTTTGCCTAAATGACATATTACAGGACCCATTCCTGATTTAATGTTGTGCTGCAAACCTTTCAAAAAGGCAAAACATTTCACTTCAAAGATTGCCTCAAATGCAGAACTTCAGCCTTCATAGGACTGCCAGTTTCCAAGTAGTAAATGGAAAGCTCCTTCTATTACAACTCCAGGCCACAAAGATCAGTTCACCAGGAGAAAATGGCCACTTTAGAAGGTGGACTGTATGGCACTATACCCCAATGAAGTCTCTCCACTTTGTAAACCCCACTGTGCTTAGGCTCCACAACCAAAATCTCCACGTATTTTCCAACCCAGACTTAGCAACCTTAGGCCTTCATGGCCTAATTTCAATCCATGGGGACAGTGAAAGTTACAAGGCATGAAATAGCTTCCAGTTTTACATAGTTAATTGAGATAATCGTGGATTTATATCAATATAGCATTCATGTATATATGCAATCCACAAAAATGTGTTGCTCTGAGAAGTGGATTTTTTTTATAATAAATATGATATGGCAAATAAATATGGCAAACTAAAAGAAAATTATATTCCAGGAATGTGTAGGATATTAGTGTTAGCCCATATTTATTTTTGTGTCCAGGTGTGCAGATGCTTGTCTGGTGAATAACCACAGGACACATCTTGGAATTGAATGGGCCACAGCCTTTTGTATTAAAAACATCTTTAAACAGAAGTTGGGCGTCAAGAGGAGCACATCCACTCAGCAGCTGGGCAGCAACCCCTGGCTGACCCCAGCACAAACCCCAATCCTTATTGGGGAGGACAGAGAGGTATATGGCCACTGGGTTGCCCACCCTTTGTGGCCCCCTAACTGCTGGGGTGTCAAGCTCTACTTGCAGAGGCCTCCGCAGCATGCCCATGAGCCCACCCCACCCCAAGCCACTTAAGGAGGCCCCCAACTGCAAGTAGGTCCATCGCATCAGCTCAGCCTCCCCACAAGGATGTACTCCTTGTCCAAATCGCTAGGGCTGCGACAAATAAAGCAGCCAACCCAACCCTTAAAATTTAGGGAGAGTGGGTGGGTCAGTTTTGCTCTAGGCATCGAAAGAAGCCAAAGCAACCATGTGCTGCCTATATAGGGAGCGTGTTCCTTTCCAACTCGTGTGCATCATGAGATCAGGGCCGGGTGTGGCTCAGCTGCCCAGCCGTCCCAGGGCAAGCATGCTCCCTGCTCCGGAGCTCTCTCTGTGCCCTGCCCCCTGTCACAATTACGACCCAGCTGATTCTAGTGCCATTATGAACAAAAACCTAACAACCTTGTGTGAGGCTAAAGATGCCAGTGTCTTCCAGAGGGCGCAATAAAAATCTTTGTCCTTGCCTGCTTGTCTCGGGGCTCCCAGTTGGCTAGCTCTTCCATGCTGGCTGCTCTTTAGAGGGTCATCAAAAGCCTCCCTGTTCCTGCTCTGTCAGTGAAAAAAAAATATTGGCCTGTAAAGCATGAAATTTGGCAGGAAGGATCCCGCAAGTGACTGTGAGAACCTCTTCAAATTATATCAAAATGAGATATGAAAATAAAAGAGGGGGCTGCACAGCGCAATGTGTTCCCCATTGAAACCTTTAAAAAAATTGGAACAGAGATAATAATGAATGTCACACACACACACAAATGGCACTGAGAGTGAACAAAGGAACCAAATAACATCTTACCTCCAGTTCTCATGTCAGTACGTGTGTTTGAATAGGAAATCACATGAATCATCTCAAAAAGGTTATTTCAGTAATCAACACATTAATTTCCATGCGAGTCTCTTACTAGAACTGGAAGTAGTACATGTTTTTGAATGTTTAGTTACCATACATATATAGGACACATACCGACCTAGGCTACAATTAAGAGTAAAGTAACATGGAGACTAGTTTTCAGAGTAGAGATCTATGGTTCCTCAGAGTATGATTTAATTGAAGGCCTCAATGTCATTATTCAGACCTGCTGGGAATCTCAGTCAATTTTACCTGTCATACTACCCAACTGAAATATGTTAGCATTGTAGATAATAAAAATGGGTACAGAACACATCTCATAATAGTAAAACTTCATTGATCTTTTTCCCCCTTTTAATTCTCAGAAAGACCACAATGGAAATCAATACATATATATGACTTTACAGCCTTTCGTGTATAAGAGTTGACATAACACATTGGCACTGTTTTGTTTCAGTAATTTAACAGGTGCCTCTGAAACTTTCAGTTACTTCACTGGCAGTAACATTGGGAAAATGGGCTTTGGTAGCATGGATGAGAAAAACAGGAGACTGACTTTTTAAAAGAGAATTCAACAGTGTGGTTCTAAGTACAGTTAACTCATCTAAATCAACAGGCTTAAAATGATGTAACTCATCTTAAGATAAATCACATATGTTACACATGAATTTGCTTTTGTATGTTGCAATGGTATTTTGAGCCACTCACACCACCTTCTATCCGGATTCTATGAACAACTTATTATTGCTGTGTGTGTGACAAGTGCTGTCATCTTGCAACTGACTTCTGGCAACCCCAGCAATGGCCTTTCAAGGCAAGTGAGAAGCAGAGGTGGTTCACCATTGCTTTCCTCTGTGCAGTCTTTTTTGTGGGTCACCATTCCAAGTATCAACCTTCTGAAATGTGATGAAATTGTACTACACCACACTTCCTTCCCATTTTATTATTACCACATTGCATTCTCTCACTCTGTGTGGAGCTCAAGGCAGAAGACGCAAGGTTGTCAAAGTTTATTCTGGCAATAATCTTGTGAGGTAGAATTAGGTTTGGACATAGCGATTTGCCCAAGGCTAACCCCACAAAACTTATGGACATCAGACAACATGAGTCCTTGGCCTCCATGGAAGAAATCTTAAGCAGATTGAATAGGAAGTAAGTGCTATGTTATTCAATAATATTTACTCCCAGGAAAGTGATCCCAGCCTGTATCCTGCTTGCTGGCCCTCCAAGGGAACCGGTCAGCCTCCATGGGAAAGAGGATGCTGGACTAGATGGACCATTTGCCTGATCTAACAGGGCACTTCTTGTATTCTAATGCATGAGTGGGGATTTCAACCTAGATCTTCCAAGCTCTATCCAAACAACCCAACCATTTCAGGGGAAGAAACAGATCTGTGTGCTGTGCATTCCTCTGGGGATTTCAACCTAGATCTTCCAAGCTCTATCCAAACAACCCAACCATTTCAGGGGAAGAAACAGATCTGTGTGCTGTGCATTCCTCTGCATAGATAAAGCAACTTTGTCAGCTGAAAAGAACAGGGCAGCCTATGCACACAAGGGTCCTGTATGCTCATGGGGATGTACATGGCTTCTCACTGGGGTCACTGGTGTTTACACATGCGAGACTGTGTTGAAACAGCAGTCTTGTCCCTAGAGATGCAAGGGCACAGTCTGGCAATTGCCTACTGATGTATTTATGCTTTGGCACATTGCTTCCCCCTTGGGTGAGGTACCGCTATAAGAAACAACATTAGCAGAGAACCTTATGCAGCCCTCAGAAAATCTCCCAACTTGTAAGGAGGGAAGTGCGACAGAGAATTAATAGCTAGCAATCGCTTCTATTACGCCAGCTATTTTCAGCCTGTCATTTAATAAATGTTTACATTCCTCCGATTGAGGCCAATGATGTCTGAAATTTAATTTAAGTTGGTAGAAAACATTCTGTCTGTTTAGGTGCCAGTCCTGCACTTTAATTACTGTAGAGCAAAAGCACCAGATTGAACATTTCAGTAGCATTTTTCTTTATTCACCTTGCCTCCTAGGTCAAATGACATTATTCCCTAGTGTCAGTAGCTGTTTTAGGGCATCTTAGAAACCTCAGTATATAGCAATATAATGATACCTCCATGCAGTTTAAATTACAAAGTAAACTTTACACAAAGACATTGATAACAGCAATCTTCCCCTGATCTCCTAGCTGAACAATCATGTTAGAAACTCAGTATTTTGTATTCCTCAAAGAATAAAATGAAGAAGAATTTGTATTTTTACCCTGCCTTTCTCTCCTGTTAGTTTTGAGCAGCCTACAAATTCCTTCCCTTCCTCTCCCCACAACAGACACCTTGGGAGGTAGATGGGACTGAGAAAGTTCTGAGACAACTGTGATTAGCCCATGGTCACCCAACAGGCTTCATGTGTAAAAGTGGAGAATCAAACCTGGTCCTCCAGATTAAAGTCTACTGCTCTTAACCACCGCACCACACTGGCTCTCCCTTTAGATGACAATTTGCTTTGATGGCCAAAAAGGATATGCTGGGGACCATGGGATCCACACGGACAAAAGCCAAATGTAATGGGCTCTAATAAGGTGATTATCTTGGGTAAGTTTTGTGAATGTGATGGTTGTATCCAACCCCATTTCTGGAAGGACCTGTAACCGTAATGGGTAGAGTGGTTCTCACTGCCTTTAGACAGACACTTATGCTTCAATACTAAGTAGAGCTACACCCTTATAATCCCATTGACTTTCAGTAGATTTGGAAAGGCACAACTCTGTTTAAAATAGCAGAAATAGTTTGAGGATGCTTCTGAATCCAACCCTGTTTTGGAAGAGCAGAAAATGGTCATAGTCAAAACACATTTCATTATGAACTACTGATTTTTTCTTTTCATGGACCCTTAGCATCTCATCACGATCACCCATATTTTCATTCTGGGATCAGCCACTGCAATGTGCTGGATATACTCGTGAAGATTACACAGGACCATCGGATGGTGCAGAATGCTCCAGCCCACCCCATCACTTTTAGCCAGTTCTGCTTTAACTTCCAGTATGCTTCTGTATCCATTTCAAGGTGCTAATTGCAACCTTTAAACAGTATGGATTTAATGTACTGCTAAATGTTCACCTACCACCAGTGGTAGGAAGAAATGCAAGTTTACAATTAAATCTTAAATAGTTATACCCTTCTAAGCCCACTGATTTCAATGGACTTAGAAGGGTATCATTCTGTTTAGGATTGTACTTTTAGTTCTCTTGGAATGTGAACAGTGATGTATTCATAGTACCTTTTACCAAAAATCAGGGAACTGGCAAAGTAACAATATCGATTCTTGAGTTCCACAAAAACACTCATACAATAGCATTGCAGGACCTAATAGTATCAGCAATCCTATCTGGAGCTTGTTTACATTCTCATATTCTAGTGTGATATATGCCATTATATACAGTTAATGCTTTTCTTCTCTCTGTAAAGAGCAAATCAGTCAACCCCATTGTTTAAAAAGAACACAATTCCAACATCAAAAACTGCAGTATTCAGTACAGTGGGAGAATATTTTATTCTCCCTAGTCCCTCCACATAAGCTGGAAGGTCACAATTCTTCAACAGAAATATTTTAAAAAGTAAACGCCAATATGAAACTGCTGAATTAGGATTTATTAGTAGGAGTCACACCTCCTTCCCACCTGGCCTAAAATGGGACATTAGATTTATAGCTCATTACAGACATTTAATGTCTTAGCAAGACCAATTACAATCATTAAGTGAATAGTCTTTTTTTCTTGATTAGATCTGAACACCTCATGCTTACAAATTACCCTGCATCCTTCTGAAATTTTACCCTGTAGTGCTTACATTTCATGGTGTCTTGAACATGCTGTTCTCCGTACCCCATCTCATCCTTCTACGTAAAATACCTAGAAGTAGAGATTCATTCATAAACCTTTGAGGACATGGACTTGAGTACCCAGAAACTAACACTGTAGTGGAACATAGTTATTAAGATGCTATAGGACTCCTATTCTTTTCTGCTGCAACACAACTGTCCTTCTGCAAGGACTGGAACAGCTGATAACCATGCAGCAACAATCAACAGGACATTGCAAATCAACTGGATGTTCTCCTTTCACCACCACAATTTCCCAAGTCCATGTGGACCTAGGAAATGGAGGCAGAGAGAGCAGAGCTCCAACTGAATGCTAGACTGAGCTCCTCCTCACCAATTTCCCAAGTCCATTTCTCAAGTTCTAGCCCCCCTCAACCAAAAAACCCAAATAGCCTTGGATTTTTTTTATCATGAATTAAAATCTTGATAAAAGATTATATGGCTTTTCTGGGTTTTTAAGGTGATTCACCTTTACCGAATCACCACCCCTAACCTCCATACTAAAGAGATAGGTTCCTATGGAGGAAATGCCATCTTCAGAGTGCTGACTTCCCAACATCACATTCCTACTGAGCTCCATCTTCAAACTCTGCCCTCCCCAAATGCTGCCCGGAATCCCCAGGAAGCTCCCATGCCAGAGTTTTCAACTCTGAATTAATAATTGGATGTTCATATGATCATGTGATACTATCCTTGTGCACAAGTTAAAGTGAATGAGCAAACTGTTTTGTAGTAAATGTGCACATATCCTGCCTGCACAGGGGCATATCAATTTGTAAGAAAGAGCCAGTGCACAAAGGAGATTGTAAACCCCTTTGAGTCTCCTTACAGGAGAGAAAGGGGGGATATAAATCCAAACTCCTCCTCCTCCTCCTTCTTCTTCCTCTTCTTCTTCTGTGACACAATTTCAAATCCCTATGATGAAAGCTTGCTGGATGACCTTGGACCAGTCATATACTGTGAGCCTGACTGACCTCTCCGGGATGTTTTGAGGGTAAAATGGAAGAGGGGATAACAAAGTGAGCTGCTTTGGGTCCCCACTGCGGAGAAAAAAGAGAATAAACAAACAAATAAATAAATGGTTGTATTTTCAGAATGAATAAATGCACAAATAAAAATCAATTATAACTTGTTTATAGTAACATGTGCAGGACTGCTGTGTACAGTATATACTTTTCTTTGTATGCTTGCCAGGTAATTTTTGCATGACATTGAATGCATGTACAGGTGAATGAAAACTCACCTTACACCCCTTACAAGTGAATGAAAACTCACCTTACACCCCTTACAGGTGAATGAAAACCCCTTCACACCCAACTGGATTTTGCACAATTTTTTCACTGTAGCAGTCGCTGGCAACTGGATTGTCTTGTCTGCACAGGAAAATCCATTCACATTGCTAGAGTGATGACTTGCTATTATCATATCAAACCAAATTAAAAGTATACCTATTGATCACAAAAATCCCACTGCTATGGAAGGCATATAAAACAGAGTGGAACTGGAACATTCTATCTCTAGAGGAGATTCTGAGGGTGTTGCATGATTAATCAAAAATTCATAGTTTGGCTGCCAGCATAATAATGTGAACCCCCACCCTCACCCAATACTAACTTCCATTTTTCACCTTTAATACTGAAAACCATTCAAAATATTTGCCCTGCTTTTAGGAGGCAGATCCATATTCATCGCAAATTAGGAAGCAATTATACTATTCTGACTTTAATGATTCACTTATAAGACTCACTTGCAGCTACCTGCAAAAAAAATCAAACTAGGGATTTGAGCTGAGTAGAATATTTCAACAATATTTAAATAATGGCTGCAGTCTGATGATATGCCAGCAGCAATAAGCCATTTGCATTTCATCCACCACATGGCCTTTGTTGGATTAGGAGAGAATCTTTGATAGATGCTGTAAATCAAGCCAGACATAGGATCTTAAAGACACAAAAAATCTTGATGAATCCGACAGCCACTGTGGCAGACTACACAGGGAAGTCATTGAACTCCACAAACACTGGGACAATTTCACCAAAAAGGAAGAGAGTCTGAAAATCAACAAAACCTGTCTTCAGTGCTAAAAACTAAAAAACACCAACATGAAAAACCAGAGACCTTGAATACAACTACAAATGAACTCCACCCAGACATAAGCAAATGTACCTCATCCCCCAAACCATATACCCCACCAAACAATTACTGCACACTGCCCCTCAGAGACAAACACATCCTACCATGGCATTCCTCTGAAAACTCCAGGCATAGATGGAGGTGAAACATTAGCAACAAAAATTACTAGACCACAACCACTCAGCCTGGAAAACTCACAATGGCTAGTTGATTCTGGCCATGAAAGCCTTTGACAATATAATCTTTGATAAACTTTAAATTACTATACATTTGAGCATCAATGGAGAATTTAAAATTGTCAATGGTTTCAGAAAGCATTTATTTAAATATGATCACTTTTCTCCCCAACAGGGATTCAGAGCACTTCAACATTCTCCCAGCTTCCAATTTATCCTCCTAACAATACTTTCAGACTGTTTCCACAAGGCCGAAAAACAGCACCCTATGGACAGAAAAAACACTGTCCCTGGGGTGCTATTTGCACAGCTGGTGCTGCTGCACTGTGCTCACCCCCCCCCCACCAGTGCAAAAATGCCACTTTTGAAATTCGCTCTCTGAGCAAGTTTTTTTCAAAAGCGGTGACTTCCCTCCAGCATTGTGCGAAGTGAACCAACGTGAAGATGTTGCTTTTGGTCCCTTTGGTGTTCCTGTTCATCTACCTCTCCTTCCTGCACAGCTCTGCACAGCCCAGAGGTTGGAGAGCAGCGGGGGCATGTCCCTCCAACCATCCAGAGATACGCAGGGAGGAGAGATAGGTGAATGGGATGACCCACAGGCAGCTTTGTGTGGAGCCGCCTCTGCAGGTCACAGCAGCGTCGGCACTGCCTGCACGAAACTGTGCTAGTGGTCTTGTGTGTCCACCGGCATTAATTATGCTGGTGGACGGCCTGTTAGGTTAGGCAGAGTTAGGTGATTGGCCCAAGCTCACTCAGGGAATTTTCATGGTATTATGGGGGTTTGGAACTGGGTCTCTCAACTCCTAGTGCAACACTACCCCATGCTAGTTCTCAGAATGCTTTCAGCACAGTTAAGAAGCTTGGGTCAAGAAGAGCAGAACAAACGCTTGCACAAGAATGCTAAACATTAGCTTGAAGAAGAATTTAGTGTAACATAAAAGGTTGCTTTTATTAGAAAGAGGTTATCTGTCTGTTGCATGTGTGAAGTGCAATCAAGTCACAGCCAATTTATAGTGACCTCACAGGTTATGAAGGCAAGAGACAATCGGAGGTGCCTTGCTATTGTCTTCCTTTGCATAAAGACCTGGAAATTCTTTGTGGTCTCCCATCCAGAACTGACCCTGCTTAGATTCTGAGATGTGACTAGATCAGGTTAGCCTGGGCCATCTAGGAAAGGATACAGAGTACATTGTGGGGGGGAAATGATGGAGGCACCATGATTATCATGCATATGTTTTAATGTATTGTCGAAGGCTTTCACGGCCGGAATCACTTGGTGTTAGAAGACTCGAGAAGTTGTCGGGCATTTGTGTGAAGTATCTTCTTCCTGATCGCTATTTCCGTATTGTGGAATTGAGCTCAGGATGTTGTTATAGTATTCAGTTGATTCCAGGTGGGTGAAGAAACATTGCTCTCACCAGACAATGTTTCTTCAACGCACCCTGACACTCTAACAGATATATATATATACTACCCACTTGCTTTCCCAACATCAGATCCTTCTGAAGATGCCAGCCACACAGATGGTGCTTAAACGCCAGGGAGAGAATGCTGCTAGAACACGGCCATACAGCCCGGAAACAACACAGCACCCATATGTTTTAAATTTACAAAACAAGAATGCATCCTAAGGCTATCTTAACAATTAAGGCTTAACAAATGTGTACATGCTCATAAGTACACACTCTTGGTTAAGAAAAAAAGATCTTAGGAGCTAACGCGAACATTGCATGAAAGCAAATCATCTGACTTTTTTCAGCTTCCCAGGTCCTTCCAGAATTTTGCTACTCAATTCCCCATCACTTTGTAACCATAGATCTAAATGGGTTTTGAACAGTCCAACAGTCTTTGCATATAACCAATGTGAACTTGGTGGCCTACCAGAAACTAGGCAGTAATCAATTGGTGGATCATATTCTACCTTCTGCCAACTTAGGTTGATTCCCCACTGGAAATTTAATATAGTTTAAACCAAGTTTAAAAATAAACTGCACATTTTCATCGGGGTTTCAACCTCCCCACTGCAGATTTATTCTGCAGAGACATGTAGGGCTACATTGGGTTCTGGAAATGCAGCACTTCCCACACAAATTGATTTCTGGTTTTTGTCTCTCCTGATTGGCTACGCACTGCGGTTTGGTTGGTCCCTTTTTCCTGCAGTAAAACATGATCAATGCCATGACGTTAGAATCGGCAACATACATGTTTCTCGGTGGCTAATTGATTAAATGGCTAATCGTTTAATCTGTTGCTCGATCTTCCATTTACTGTGTACTCATGTGTTCTCATCTCCTCGCGCTTGCACTTTCTGACCCCAAAGGCGAAAACGAAACCAGGAAATCTTGTGCACACATTGCTAAGCACCCGGTGACCACTGATTGGTTGTTGGCATTTACGTCACACTCCACGGTGGGAAATTAAGTGAAGATTAGTCCCCCGTTTCTCTCCTCGAGACTGGGAAGAACTGTGGTAAAAGAAAAGTTGTACTTCCAAGCAGGTACAGCAAAAACGCGGAATAAGGGGGAACAAGCGCCAGAAACAGGAAGAAACCCCCTTTGTCGCTCAAGGAGTGGGAAGCATGCCTGAAACCTTGTTTTTTCGTGTAAGTACCACGCGATTAATTGTCAGTGGGGAATCAACCTTAGACTAGTTCCATTCAACTATATTCTTTACCATTCATATCAGCCTGTTCAGGACCATCTGTGGTTTCAGGGTGATGCTCTAACAGGAGGATAAGACAGTTTGAAAATACACTGCCTTCCTTCCAGTAGCTACAGCGTGAACTTTTGCAGAACCTTCCTTCCTTCCTGCCCCTCATCTCCTCACATTTCTCTGATCAAAACAGGATTGATTAGAAACTGACTCCCCGTTCCCCAGAGGAAGGGAAGACTTGTTAGGTTTCAGGGAGAAACTGAGAAAAGAGGAATAAAGAGAATTTCTCATTAGTGTGCACATAACCAATGTGTACTGGGGCCATTTTGGGATGCATCTTTTGGTGCCCACAGAAATGTACATATACACTTCCTGTGATGAGAGCTATGCTGGAATCCACACATGCCTAGAAACATTTGGCAGTGTTGCCTAATAGATGTCCAAAGTTTTTGCAGCAGAACTAACTAATAGAATAGGAATCCATCAACCAACGGCTGGTTTTAAAATCATACTATTCAGTTGTGTTTTTCTTCCCAAATAAGTCACCCCAGCAAACCATAGCATACATGAAAAGTGCTACTGAATATATGTATGAAGGAGTTTTACTTGACGTGTGTTTGCTGCCTCAAATTCATTTCCATAAAAACCCATGTAAGAGCAATTCTTGATGGATTGCAACCTAGAGCTCTCCTTATACTGAGACAGTGATAATTATTGATTTGCAGCCTCTCTGCATCGAGTAGAATACAGCACTTTATTTTATTTTTGTCACTGCAAAAAGGCAGCATTTGAATGTTTGGCCTGAATAACATTGTATGTGGTGTCAAGGTTAATGTATCAAATTCAGGTGGCTGCTTGGTTGAATTTTTGTCAAATATTCCATAGCTGCACTAACCCTCTGAGACTACAGAGGGACTAAAATGGAAAGGAATTTAATTAGAGCGTGCTGGGAATGTAATGTGGGACATTAAGCATTTATTATACAATGTGGTTTCGGCACCCTTTCGGGTTACACATCGGGAAAGCATCATTAGCAATGTACCAAGTACACATGTGTACTACTGTGCAGCCCAAACAGGAAGACAATGCATCATGTATCATATCACCTTCTGAGGATCGGAGGCGTACAGACCTATTTTCATGCAAAACAGCTATTACAAAGGGTTGCCTCCAGAGTGAACATTTTGTAGTTTATCCCCTACTGATTGTTCATTTTGAAAACTTGCAGTAAAAGATGCTCTACAGCCAGGCCTGTTCAAGTCATTGGAATGCAGCGCAGCTCTGATTAATTTCAAAGGCACATTGGTTGAGGGTTATTATTAGGTTAGTTTGTTAATGCACAATCTGTCACGAAAGCCTTGGAGTGGAAACCGAGCAGATGCAAGACAAGTTCTACTTTGAAATTCCTTAAATCACTAATGACATGAATAATTTCGTTTCAGCTTCTGTGCCGACAGAAAAATATATGTTATTAAACATCACTATTTTCATGATTTTTTTAAAAAAATGGCATTATCAAAATGAAGAAGTTGTTTTTACAACCCATTGCCTAGGAATGTAACAGACAGATATGGAGGGTTGGAAAGAGGTCTGATTCACCTAGGCCTTGTGAGTGGGGTAATGTAACCACAAGGTAAATTTACCACATAGATTTCCCAACCTGTATATGTCATTTGAAAATTTGCCCCTGAGGTACTGGTTCATATTTACTGGGATAGAATAAACCACCAATCAGTGCAATCCAAAACAGAGTTAGCTCGTTCTAAGTCCATGATTTAGAAAAGTATCAGTTATGTTTACAATAGGTCTGATAGTGATTTATACCACATTGACTTCAGTGAACTGAAGATGGTGTAACTCTGCTCAGGATGATAGCATATATCTATCTAAAGAGCCAGTGTGGTGTAGTGGTTAAGAGTAAGTGGCCTCTAATATGAAGAACTGGGTTTGATTCCCCACTTTTCCACATGAGTGGTGGCTTCATATTGGGTGAACTGGATTTGTTTCCCCACTCCTACATATGAAGCCTTCTGGGTGACCTTGAGCTAGTCACAGTCCACTCTGAACTCTCTCAGTGACAACTATCTCACAAGATGTCTGCTGTGAGGAGAGGAAGAGAAAGAGTCTGTAAGCCACTTTGAGAATCATTACAGTTGAGAAAAGTGGGATATAAATCCAGATTCTTCTTCTATCTTTCTCCAAGAAGTTCAGCAACAGACATGGGTCTCCATTCCTCATTTTAATCCCACAAGTACAATGTAATAAGATAAGGTTATGCTGAGAGAGATTGACTGGCCCAAGTCTATTGGTGCAAACTTCATGGCAGACTGGATATATAAAACCCAGGCATCTGAGAAGATCCTAGTCTATCACTCTAACCAATGCACCACATTCACAGTCTAGAAGGCCGGGGGCTTCTTTTGCCCCCACCCCCACCCCCACCCCCCTACCACTCTGCACGGTAAAACACACACACAGGAAGCTACCTTATATTGAGTCAGACATTGATTTATCAAACCACTGCTTTCTACTCTGACAACTGTTGCCCTGAGTCATAGCTAGAGGTCTTTCACATCACCTTCTACCAGGTTTTTAGGGGGGGGGGGGGAAGCTGAGATTGAACCTGGGGCCTTTTGTATTTGAAGCAGATGCTCTGCTCTCAGCAGCTCTCCCCATTCACTATGCAAATAATGCGATAAAATCTCACAATGATGGCTTTGCCACATAAGAAAGTAAGATGTTAATCAAGAAGCAATTGGATTTCCACTGTTACTTCCTTCAGTCACTCGGGCTGACTAGACACTGAGCGATTTAAGATCAGATCTCACAGCTGTTTTCAAATTCTGATGGTTGTGTGTGGCCTTGTTCCAGATCCTGGCTGTGGTGCACCAGGAGAAGAGGTTTAACTGTTCTACCCTCTCATGGTTTTGCCAATCAAAGCTGAATTCAACGTGATACTATTAAACCTCTAAAAGGAAAGGAAAAAAGTCTCATCCTCTCAGGATATTCGACTATAACAGCAGGTTCTCAACTTCATTGGTCTTAAGGCTGGGGTTAGCAGCTTGTAAAAAGAAAACAGTCAATTAGTGACTTTTAATTCTTTACTAATGAATCAGATGAATAAAAAATAGTTCTGAAAAAATAGATGTTTGCAAGTAACACAAATGATTGATTACATGTTCTTCTTCTTACCTTAACTCTGATTTTATTCTAAAAAAAATGCTCTGATTTAAATTAGAGTTATGTGGTGGGAATTAAGGTTCACAGCTACTAAGAAAGCCCAGACCAATGGTGGAAGCACAAAGAAGATAGGCATAGAAAGATTACCTTTGTAATGAAGTACTGCTTCATGTAATGAACTGCTACTTCTGTGCAGTCCTACATGGGACTGTGCTTCTGCAGGCCAGCTGTGGAGCTTTGATAGCAAAAAAATTGAGCTTTAGGACAAATATTGGGTGATCCCTTCCCCCCAGGCACAGTCTAGACTGGCCCAGTCTCTGCCCAGGTCATGTGACTGGGGAGCAGGGATGCACCCTTCCCTCCAGATTTTTCTTTGCCACCATGAGAAGCAGAGGTGTATCTTTTCTCCTTCAATAGCAGAGATTGTCAAGCCCTACACAAGTGATTCTAGGACAACTTGGTTGGCTAGTTGTTTTAAAGTTCTTTTGTTTTTAACTCTCAGGCCCTTCCAAGACGTGGCGGTTTATGGCACTTGGGGACGGCAAAACGCTGGAAGAGGAGTGCTGAGGACGGGCAAAATGCCGCGGCGACAGTAAGTTTGCGGCACTCTCCCCCCCCCCCCGACCAGGCTTATCTCATCTGTCCCATGGCCCTCCGTGCATCGCAGAGGCTCAGGACACTCTTTGCCCCGCGACCCCGAGCGGTCAGCAAGAGGGCAGGGCGTCCCCTGGCCTCGGTGATGTGCCAGAGGGCCGCAGGACAGGTGAGTCGCCCAGTCGGGGGGGGGGGAGGTAAGGCGCCTGGAAGCCGCTGCCGTTCGCACAGCGTTTTTGCCGTCCCCAGGGTGCCATAAACCGGCGTTTTTGCAGCTCTGCGGCATCGTCCCTGTGGTTTCTGGGACCGTCCATGCAAACGGGCTCAGAGGGGTCGGGTCGGCGTGGATTGCGCCAACCCCGACCCCTTCCGCCTCCGTGCGGAAATGGCCTTAGTTTTCAACACGAATAGAGTGTAGTTCTGGTTTTTTGCTTCATTTTCTGTGAGTTAAACTGTTCTCTTGTAAGCTGCACCACTTTGTGCTCAGGCACAATGGCACCCATCAAGAAGTGTCACACTGGTGGCTTGAGCCTAGCAGCCACCAATGACCATATCATCTGTCTTAAGAACTTCCTCCTGCAAGGTCTGTGCTTGGTTCATGAACAAGGTGCACAAGCAGAGGGCTTCCCAGCTAAAGGTGGCCCTCTGCAAGGCATCCCTACACCCGGAGGCCAGTCAGGCAATGCAGCCCAGGGGTGACAAGCTATCCACCTCTGCAACTGCCCAGATTGTGGAGCTACCTAAGAAGGTGATCAGAAAGATAAGGCAGCGCAGCTGGAGGAGAGTACTTCCGTACTGCTGATGGGTTGGCGCTCCCTACCCAAGGCCCAAAAGTCTTCAGGCCGTCAACTTATCATGACTGCCCTGCCATCACTCCCACACCAGAGGGCCTCTCCCAGGAGAACCTCCTCTCCATTGTGTCTCCAGTCACCCTCCTGACCTGACCAACAGAGGACAACCTACAACATTTTCGCAAATGAGAAACCATCCAAGAGTCACCATGGTTTGAGATCAACCCCGCCAAATGTTCCTATGAATCCAACTCAGAATGAGAATTCATGAAAGACTCAAACACTGATGGTGACTCATTCAGTACAAGCTCCAGTTGGGGGTCCAAGCAATGTGTAACCTCCTCAGAGGCACGTAAAAACTATGTAGATCAACTCGTGCATATGGCCAAGTAGAGTATGTTCATGTGACCCCAATGGATGCTGATACGGTGCTGGATATTGTCAAACTGGTGGACATTTCTCAGGTTTTGCTTTCCCTGGCAGAGGGAATTATTTGGATTGCCTCAGATATTTGGTAAAAATTAACCTCAGGGTCTATTTCTACCTGAAAGATAGAAAATCTCTATAAAATCCAATTATTTTTATCCTCACCCCATCCCCAACTCACTGGTGGTAAAAGCAATCCTGGCAAAATCTAAGGCCAAGCTGGTAATGAGCCCCTTAGAGAAGGAGGGCAGGAAATGGGACTCCTGGGGAATAAGATTTATTCAGCAGGAGCTATAATACTGTGAGTATCTAGCTACCAAGCAATACAGGGCACGTACCAATGCTACCTATGGGAGCAGTTGAACCCCATTATTGAGAGCCTCCAAGAGGAGACACAGGAAGCTTTATGCCTCCTATAGACTAAAGGGCTGAAGCTAGCAAAGACACAAATAATGTCAGCTAAGATGTTGCAGATGGGTGTGCTAGAAATATAGCATCTAGCATAGTAATGTAATTCCATGGACTGTTATGCTAGCTTAACAGTTAAAATGTTTTTAAAATTACGGTGGGGAATAACTCGGCTTGGCAGCGAGAGGTAGGCTAGCGATGGGATCTGTAGAACAACTATACCAGAAAATGGCTTGAAACATTCCACAGAGAATACAAAAAGAGACCAAATTGAATTTAAATATTTTTATAAGTTTTTGGCAAAAACATTCACACAGTGAGACGTAAAGAAGCTTACACACAGTTCCTAAGAGATATAAAAAGGGTGGAAAAATAGGTTTGGATGAAAGATTAGGAAGGGGGTTGCAGGGATTTATACGTTACCTAGGTTCAGCTGAGAAGTTCTTGGAGAAGGCAAGGATTCAAATGGCCAGCATGTGAATCCAAGCGAAGGACGATATTGTGACTCAAAACCAACCAGACACAAGAGAGGTTCAGGCCAGTTAAGGGCGCTGAGCATGGGGCGAACGGTACTTTTATAGCCCTGTGGGGCAGAACTTGGAATGAATCTTGCAAACCATTTAAAGCCATTAAAAAAACTTTTCACTCAACAAATCATAGATCAACATAGAGCTTAGCAGTACAGCAAAACCATAACCTTATTAAAGTTTAAAAATTGATTTTCCCCTTTTCACAACTTGCCAACCACAAGTCCATTTCTTTCCTCTTGTAGGTGACCCAGGAAGTTTCCAGGAGAACTTGGTGCACTGACCTGAGTGGTTAAAAAGTAAATCTATGTTACCTTTTTCAGGTTCTGTTCCTAGTAAGAAAAGCATAAAAGAAAGATGTAGTGTCAAGTGTACAGCTAGATACCAACGTGTGTAACAGGACAGATTAGCATTTTCTCAAAATTTTCTTTTTCATATACATGTGAACTTACTTAGATGGATAGTAAACGTAATCCAACTTTGCAACTCATGCATCTTAGGTCATTATTCTCCTAACTCTGCTTATATCTCTTAGCAAGGAAAACCCCCACACAAAAGTGAGTCCAGTAATAGATAGGCAGCCAGGGGAGCATCTGCAGAATGAGAGTAATATCCATGCTCCATGTAGATCCAATTAATTGCTGAGCCATGGCATCCTGTACAAGCTGGAATTTCTGAGCTGATTTTGGGAGGAGACCAGTATATGGTGTTAGTGACCTGATGTTCAGCTGTGATGATTCTGCACAGCATTTTGCCAGTAAAATCTCTCTGATCCACCATGACTAGAATGCTGATTTAACCAGTACACAGGGGGTAGAGATATCCGTGGCATCATTTAGTTGTTGTTGAATGGATCAGTTCACTCAGTCTTTGATCAATATTGACAAGACTTGAGGGACTACAGAGATCACAACTTGTGGGCTAGATATATGGTCTTCTTCATTTATAAGATTCTTCAGCTGGGGAACAATTAGATCTTTTAGTTCAGAAGATTGTTAATACCTCTGTGATGGAAGTTTTCCTCCAATACCAACAAAGTTCCTAAAAGAGGAAGTTATTAAACCTTTAATCAAAAAGGATTTACCTATAGGTTTGGTGGGCTGAAGTCCAGAGCCTTAAAGTCTAGGAGGCCTCCAGTCAAGGTATATAATATTTTTGATGAACTCCTGCTTATTCTGAAAAAGGTTTACAAAGTTCAATTATGGCAAGGTTTTCACAATGTTAATTTTAATGTTAATCACTACGTTATTAAGAACAGGCGGACTCTAAACTGGAAAACCTGGTTTGATTCTCCACTCCTCCACATGAGAGCATACTCTTATCTAGTCAACCAGATTTGTTTTCCCACTCCCAGAGGCAGAGTTTTCACAGTGACATCTGGGGACAAATGCCCTGGGCAGCAGACGTTCAGTCACACTTCAAGCCTGGGCCTGGGCTGGGCGTGTCATGCATGCATCAGGCAGGCAGGCCCTGGCCGGCCTGGTGGGCGTGCTCCGTCCTGCTGCCTGACGGTCGAGGCAGAGGGGTCTCCTTACAGAAGAGAAAGGTGGGGTATAAATCTAAATGATTATTATTGAATTATGTTTAATATCAAAGTTGCCAGTTCTTTACTTAGTTGTTGTTGGCCTTTCATTACAATTCAAGTCTCACCCAGAGGCCTAGGTCATTGTAATGTATTGGTGAAGTATCTGTGTGGATCCCAGCAGGGCTGCCTTCTGAATCTGACAGATATTGATTTTGTCAATTTGAAGATGTTTCAAGTGCTGCCCTAGTGGTTTCAGAATGGTGCCCAGGGTGCTGAGTACCACTGGGATGACCTCAACTGGTTTGTGCCATAGTCGCTGATTCTCGATTTTCAAATTGTGATATTTATGGATCTTCTCATGTTCTTTTTCTTGCCCTTGATCACTGTGATGTCTGGTCTATTATGTGTCCACACTTTGTCCATTTGGATTGAAAAATCCCACAAGATCCTGACCCTCTCATTTTCCATGACTTTCTCTAGACAATATTCCCACTAGTTTTTAGCTGTCCTAATGTTGTAATTATTGCATAAATTCCAGTGGATCACCTTGGCCACTGAGTTGCACCTCTGTTTGCGCTCAGTCTGGGAAATCATTCTGCAGCAGCTGAATACTACATGATGTACAGTTTCGTCAGCTTCTTTGCACAATCTGCATTGTGTGTTATCTGAAGATGATGATGATGAGGAGGAGGAGGAGGAGGAGGAGGATGGTGATGGTGATGGTGATGGTGATGGTGATGGTGATGGTGATGGTAAAGTTGCTCTATTTTTATGCAGTTATCCTTGGTTGTTCAGGAAAATGGCAAACACAAGAATATTTATTTTTAAAAATTTTTTTTAAAAAAATTAAAATATGAATGTTTACTTCAGACTCATCCAGACCATGAGTGAAATAAACGTTTTCTGAGAATCTTCCATATTTCACTGTAATATAATGGCTGGATGGATGCAGAAATTTAGCACATTGTGTATTCTTAAAATCAGTGTTCTTTTGATAAAAGACCTTCTATTTACTTCCTGATTGAACCTTGAATTTTAGTTGATCTGGTATTTTGAAATTAACTTAAGAACTCTGAACAGACTCCTAAAACTTTAAACTATAGTGTTATTTTTTCAGATTTTGAATACAGCCTTCCTCAAGCACTGACTATATAAAAGCACTGATTATTTTTAAAAAAATTCAGAGCATTTTTAAAATATGCTAGTAAGAAGAAAAGTCTGAGCAAGCCTGCTAATGATATGACATTTTGGAGGATATTAATTTACATGGTTGCATAAACCAGAAGTGTGGTACTTAACACTTTCTTTCTTTCTTTCTTTCTTTCTTTCTTTCTTTCTTTCTTTCTTTCTTTCTTTCTTTCTTTCTTTCTTTCTTTCTTTCTATCTATCTATCTATCTATCTATCTATCTATCTATCTATCTATCTATCTATCTATCTATCTATCTATCTATGGCACATGATGTAGTGATGGGATTTGGCCATTTCATGGAGGAGAGTTCTGTTAGTCATGATAATAAAATGAAACTTCCATATTCAGAAGGATATACCTCTGTGTACTGGATGCTGAAGGCAAATTACAGGGAATGGGCACAACCATTATGACTCCACTTCCGAGCTCCCTCAGACACCTGACTGTTTCCGCAAAAGGATTGCCAGAAAAAAAGTGGAACTCAGACTAACCCACCAAGACCATTTTTTGTACTGTTTGTATTCTTATCAGTGAACATTCCATATTGGCCAGGAAAAGATATAAATCTTTAAATGTCTTATTGGTGATGGAATTGTAGTTAAATATTTATAGTGAAATGTTTTACAAAAAGTGTGCAGCTCAAAAAAAGCAACAATGGGCGGGGAAAAATAGCTAGAGTATTGTTATGCTGCATTATCATCCTTGGACATTATTGAATTATATTAGAAATGCCAGTTTCGAAATCTACATCTGCGAGTGAAAATAATTGTTACAAAAAATATGTACAAAATGCTGAACGAAAACAGAATCTGGATTATCCATCTATTTGTCACTCACAGTTTACCTTGGCTTTCTACCAATGAGTGAAGATTGGCCCATGTTTTTCCTCTTTTACTCCATGTAAACCTGTGTGGCTGGTTAGAATGAGAGAAAATGACTGGCTCAGGATCACCAATTATGGTTGAGTAGGAATGTAGACCAGGATCCTAATCCTCAGTCCTGATCCACCACACTGGGAGCAGGTTTTCTTGCACACCCTTCTTCCCCAGGCATGTCTTGCACCCAAGTCATGTAAGTCACTGTAGATCAGGGGTCTGCAACCTGCGGCTCTCCAGATGTTCATGGACTACAATTCCCATCAGCCCCAACCAGCATGGCCAATTGGTAGGGGCTGGTAGGGGCTGATGGGAATTGTAGTCCATGAACATCTGGAGAGCCGCAGGTTGCAGGCCCATGCCGTAGATACAACCAACAGGTATTGACATAAAAGAAGATAATCCATTTTGACCTTTCTTTGAGTTGCCAGTTGTACATGTTATGATAGGAGACTACACAAACCTGTGCCTGACTTCCACACACTGCTAAGGGGATGACCTACATTCCTGAGCATGGATGCTGAGAACCATGATGGGCTCCCAGACAAACTCCCTTTCAGGACCTTTTTCACACCATCCAGAACCAACGAAAGCTTCACATGAAAACAAATAACATGACCAATAGGCAGAACACAGAAAATAATCCCATTGAAACAGGATCAATAGGACCAGGGCCCTCAGTTAGCAAGAAGAAGAGGAGGAGGAGGTGGTGGAGGAGGAGGATGGAGGGGAAGAGGAAGAGGAGGAAGAAGTAGTGAAGGAGGAGGAGTTTGGATTTATATCTTGCTTTTCTCTCCTGCAAAGAGACCCAAGACACCTTACAAACTCCTTTTCCCTTCTCTCCCCACAGCAGACTTGTGAGGCTGATAGAGCTGGAAGAGAACTTTCACCCAGCAGGCTTTATGTGCAGGAGCTGGGAAACAAATCCAGTTCACCCAATAAGAGACCACCACTCATGGTGGGGAGTGGGGAATCAAACCCACTTCTCCAATTAGAGCCCACTTATTCTTAACCACTATACCACACTGGCTCTCCAGTAGAAGCTACACAGTGGAAAACACCTTGATCTGGATAGCTGAGGTTCTCACCAAATCTCAAAAGCTAAACAGGGTTAGTCCCAGTTAGTACTTTAGTGGATGTCTATGGTTGCTATGCAGCAGAAGGCAATGAGAAACCACTTCTGAATGTCTGGTACCTTGAAATCCCTACATGGTCGCCATAAATTAACTGTAACCTGATGGCATTTTCCATTCAGCTACAGGTTTATGATCTGACACAGGCCAGTTTAGTTTGTTAGAAGCTGGACAGTGGAAAGTTGGAGGTGAGAGTGAACAGCTGCTTTACCAGGAGTGTGAATTAAAGATCTCTAGAAATATCAGGTTTTTGGTTAAGTTCCCTGCCTGGGTGAACTGAGTATTAAAAAAGCATTAGCGTATCCCATGGAGTTTGCTGAGTGTGGTGTGAAACTAAGTGTATTTATGTTACAAACCTGCTTGATACAGGGTTTTTCCTTGGACATATTCTATTTAAAATCTAGCATGTCACATCTCCCAGTTGATGGTTAACGTTTACCTCAGCTGTGTATTTATTTTTGAACAAAATTCATTCTAGTTCACTTTTTAAAAGAATTTTTCTTCCTGTCATTTTACCCCATTATCCCTTCAGTTATCAATCCAGACTTGAGTAGCTTCATCATAAAATTTGGCACACCTTTGAATGTAATAAATGCTTAAGACAGTTATATGCAACCATGTTCTGAAATTGTACTCCAGAAGGAAAATCAACTTGCCTGCAAACCTAATGGCCTTCATTCTACTAATCTATTGAGCAAAGTATAAACCCTTCCACCAAAATAAGAAGCCTTCTCTTGTGTTAAGTGGCTCTTCCTGTAACGGATAGCACCCAATGAAAGCAATTGCAGCAATTTTATGCTATAAAGTCAGTTTTGGAGTGCCCCCATGTTGAGTCCATTTCAGCTCAATTTGCCCATATAAAGTTATGCTTTAATTGGTATGAATTATATCCTTTTAGCTATCACTTCCTTTTTTCAGTAACCCCCATGTTCTTGAATTTGAAATAGAAATGCTTTGTCACTAAATGGGAGAGGATACTGACCTTTCACAAGGTGAACCCATATGCCATCCTACATGGCTACCCATTGGCAGCAAAGCATTAATCTGATGTTCCTCAGTACTTGCTCAACAGCATAGCTTAAGTGAACAAAGGTCAGCCTCCTTGGAAATCGTTTCATATTCTTTGCATTTGAGGGCTTGTATTTCAACACTCTTGACTTAAAATGCTGAAACCTTTCAATGGCTTTAACAGTAGTGGATTGCTTAGCCCCTAAAGAGTTAGCTTATCTCTGTAAACCACACATGGTTGCTAGCAGTACCTCAAAGCAAATGTAAAATGCATTCAGACTGATTTGATACTTTCACTATGGATCCCATAAAATGTGCTAAAGAATGGGGAAATGGACTGCATCACATTGAATGTTATGCTTAACACTATCGGCGCTGATAATCCCTTGAACCAGAATTACTGAAAAGGACAGCAATGACTAGGTAGAGGTGACTGACCACAACACATTTAGGAATCTAATATCAGGGAAATAACTCATAATTGGAAAGTAGCAGTGTAAAGTGCTTTCAAGTCACAGCTGACTTAAGATGACCCCATAGGTTTCCAAGGCAAGAGACGTCCAGAAGTGGTTTGTTATTACCTGCCTCCATGTGGGCTGAGAGAGTCCTAAGAGAACTTTGACTGGCCCAAGGGCACCCAGCAGGCTTCATGTAGAAAATTGGGGAATTAAAACTGCTTCTACAGGTTAGAGTCTGCTGCTCTAAACTACTTCACCATGCTGGCTTACAATTGAACAGAGAAACCCATTCGATGTAGTGACTCTTTTTAAAGCAGGGCTAACTTCTAAACTTGTCCTACATTTTGTGATCCTCTACCACAAACTGCCAGATGTATAAAAAAAAAACAATGTCCATCATCTTCTGAGTTGGACACACATGCCCAGTGGTGTATTTACCTAGGGACAAGGGGTACCCCTGGTCCCCAGGTGCCACTCTTCTGGTCACGTGGGGGGGGGCGCAAAATCAGCCCCCCATGTGACCAGGAAGCTGCCCATGTCAATCACACATGGGTGGGGTTGAGGGCACTCCCAGCCAGCAGACAGCAGTCCCTTCTGACCTCCCCTCCAGGCAGGCCAGAACAGACTGCAGTCCCCGGCCTCAGAGACCTGCTTTTATAAGCACTGAGGCTGGGGTGGGGCTTGAGGAGTTGATGCTGTATCAGTGAACCACAGTTCCTCCCCAGAACTCTTAGCTGCTGGGAGCCAAGAGCAAACTGGTCACGTAGGTATGAGTAGGGTAAACTAGAGCAGTAATTCTCAACCAGTGGGATATGTACCACCTGTGGGTGGCAGGACTAGACTGTAGGCTGCATGACTTTTGCAACTATTGCTAAGAATTCACTCTCCCTCAATCCCTCACTCAAGAACCTGCCATGGATTATCTATCTGTGATCTTTTGGCATGTTAGTAATAACTTTGAATGTCCTAAAACTTATCATAAATTATATATATTCATAAATTATAAATATAGTGACAGAATTCTTGCAAATATATAAATATCCTTCTTTTGAAAAGTGGGCTTTTTGGCGACCCTGGTTCTTTGACAGAGGGATGTTGCTTGCAATGATTTTGGGTTAGCCAATAACTTCCTGTTCTTGGGCTTCCCTTAAGAGATGAAGAAGAGAAGGAGGAGGATTTTGGATTTATACCCCACCTTTCTCCCCTGTAAAGAGAATCAAGGTGGCTTACAAGCTCCTATCCCTTACTCTCCCCACAACAGACATCTTGTGAGGTAGGTGAGACTGAGAGAGCTCCGAAGAACTGTTACTAGCCCAAAGTCACCCAGCAGGATGTAGGAGTGTGTAAACATATCTGGTTCACCTGATGAGCTTCTGCCACTTAGGTGGAGGAGTGGGGAATCAAACCCAGTTCTCCAGATTAGAATCCACCTGCTCTTTACCACTACACCATGCTGGTGGTTTACTTACACTCCCAGCCAGTGTTGAAGGCTGCTGCCAACAGGGAAATGGAGGAACAAGGTGAGGCAATCCAAAGAACTTATTTGTTCTCATTAGCCATGACATAATTCCAATCAATCATTTAAATAGAAAATAGAAAATAATTTACACATTTAAAATTGCATTGGACTTGTCAATAGATAAGAAGGTAGAAATATCTACCAAAATTCCCGGAAAGCTTTTCATTTCCCAAAGTTGAAGATGATTCTGAATATTTTCCTTATCTTGGAAAATACTTTGTAAGGCAGCAGCTCACATCCAGGCAGGCATTGGTGGGGCCATCAGGAGAATGGTGAAGCAAGCAGCCAACCCTTTGCTTACAGGAGCGAGCCAATGGAAGAGATAACGAAACCAGCCAGATGGCATCCTGATCCACTGAAACCAACTGACTCTAGAATCGTTTGGATGCAGTTGCTCTAACTAATCAAGTGACACCATGAGCCACTGAACCAAACTGGAATCCAGTGATGGCCAAGCACACCGGTTCCCAATGCATCTGCCCTGAGCCAGAACTGAATGCAAAACGGAAAATGATTTCCCCACTTATCCACCAGCATTGGGAAGTAGATCTTGACTGGTAACAATCTACGGTTTCACTTTATAGTTTCCCCATTCTCCCGATATGCTCGTTTAAATCAAGCATGGTGTTATTGCTTCCAATATGAAGACCCACTAACTAAAACATTTTAATCAACTGGAAGCCTGCAACCAAAGAAACAGTTGGCAAGATGACAGGAGAAATTGACATCCCATGCCCTTGCCACAGCCTTCTTAAGATTATGGGGACCCAGTGCAGCTGCTGAAATACCAGCCAGCAGAATTTTCCATTCTATAAAATTTTGAAAGGCACACAAACCATCATGTGTAGTTCTGGCTCCCTGACCCTGACCCAGGCCTCAGGTTTTCAGGTATCTGTCTCTTCCACCTGCCTTTCCTTCATGGTCCTGTAGCACATTCTATGGCGTAGGCCCCTTCAGCACATGGAGAATAATGCACTTTCAATCCACTTTCACAATTGTTTGTAAGCGTATTTTGCTATCCTGCACAGTAAAATCCAGCTGCAAAGTGGATTGAAAGTGGATTGAAAATGCATTATTCTACATGTGTGGAAGGGGCCTTGTACTACCTTTTCCCTCCAGCCAACATTCTTCTCAGCTCTTTGTCCTTTAGGTTTCCCAGTTGCTGGGACATTTTCCTACTTAGTTTTCTTTACTTAGCCTGTTACACACAGCTGCTCTTTCTAAAGGCCTTCAGAGGTTTTCATCCTAACCAAAAGGGGGTTGCAGAAGTTGTAATAAAAATATTTTATTGCTATCAGCTATGTCTCCCTAACCCTGAGCAACTGGAATGGCTGTTGGCACACTGTAACATCACCCAGCTCAATCAATGTCAAGAGGAGATGAAATATAGGTATTCACAAAGAATGCCTTTAAAACACATTTTTGAATGTCAGTTTAAAAATGATTTTTCATCTAAAATTTCTCAGTTCTTGTAGACCAGTAATGCCTTAAAGACCAACAAAATTTCCCAAGTATAAACTTTTGAGAATCAAAATGTCCTTCAGAGACCTTAGGGAGTTTTGATGTTCAAACGTTTATACCCTGGAAATCGTGTTAATTTTTAAAGTGCTATTGGGCTTGAATTTTGCTACTGGTGAATCAGGAAAGTCCAAGATGCAAGTGTCTTCAAAGCAAGTGTTACCCAATTTCTAAGAAAGAGCGGCCATGCCTAGGATGCGGCCGCCATTGCGGGCAGAAGAGGTGGCCCTAGTGAGGGCCATCTGCCTGTCAAAGGGCAGACAGGCAGCATCAGAGGCCAGCGTGCGCATGTGCACACGCCGGAAAGCGTCGGGCCCAGCCTGCACACGCGCAGGAGCTGGACCAGGATTGGAAAATGTGCTCTTGTGATGCGCAAGAGCACGTCATCTGGGGGGGCCCTGGAAGGGCCTATAAAAGACCCGGCCTCTGGCCCAGGCCCCATTCGCCTCCGGACACTGAGAATAGCCCACCCACCCAGGCCCTGTAGTTAGGCGCTATATGTGTTATTTCATTGTCATAGCCAATGGTGGAGTGTGCATGGGGGGTGATCTGCTGAAAGGGTGCTGGGGGAGCTTCCCCACCTGGGTACACCACCGTAAGTGGTAAGGGGGAGCAAGCACACAGTTGGGATGCCCCACGGGAGGCAAAGAAGCTTGTGCCCCTTGCGAGGGTTGGAGGGCGCCAGTCATGGGCACTTTGCTAGGCTGGAATGCCTCTCTCCAATCTTCTGCTAAGGCTTATTTCTTCAGCAGGCGGGTTGATCATTTTCTCTGGGGGACACCACTCGGACTGCCAGAGCCTGGATCACCTCCCCATGCTGTGCCAAGTTTTGCATTCCTGTGATTTCTGTCAATAAACTTTTTGGCTGTGGCCAATTTCTTACCCACACAATGATGCTGTCTGGTGTCTTAATGCACTATTGGAAATTGGGTTACTGGAGCAGGAAGGGCCTCACCTCTACCTGCAAAGTGATGGTAGATTGATAAAGACTTATCCTATGTAGTCCAGTGATTCTGACATTGCCTACACAATATAAGATATATGATAAACTTCTCAAAATCAATATCATTCAGAAACGGGGTTTTTTTTGGGGGGGGGGAGATCTGGAAGAGATAAAATACAAAGTGAAACTGTTTGAGCACAGGTGACACTCAGTTTGTGCTGGAGATGGTCAGTAAAACATAGATCATTTTCTAAGGAGTATGTTATGGCAGTGGCAGCTGTGAAAGTTTGTTTTCCTTTTTGGCTGTTATGTCTTCTACATGGTCCAATATATGCATGCTTTTGCTTTATCTGCAGGTGTTAAAAACCCTGGAAAATCATTAAGAAGCAGCAGCATCCTGTTCGCACTCTCCAGCAATTGATTAAAAAAGGCATATTACCTCTCATACTAGACGGGGTAGTAGCCATTGATAGCCCAGTCATTCATGAATTTGTCCACTCTCCTTTTAAAGTCCTCCAAGTTTGCAGCCATTTTCTCATCCTGTAGCAGAGAGTGCCACAAATTAACTATACACTGGGAAGAAATAGGTTTTTTGTCTGTTCTGAATCTCCCACGGTTCAATTTCACTGTGTGACCCTGTGTTCTGGTATCATGAGAGAGGGAGAAAAGTGTATCCCTGTCCACCCTCTCCATAATTTTATAAACTGCTACCATGTCTTACCTTACTTGCCTTTTTTCTAGGCTAAACAGCCCTAAGCGTTTGAATCAGTTCTCAAAGTGTTCTGGCCTCCTTGTGGTTTGGGTTGTCTTTTTTTGCTCCTTTTCAAGATCTACAACGGGGGTGAACTCTGGCATTATTCTGGCAGGGGCTGATGGGAATTGTAGTCCATTAACATTTGGAGGGCCAGAGTTGGACACCCCTGATCTAAAATAACCTTTTTGAGGTGTGGTAACCAGAACTGTACACAATATTTCAAGTGAAGTCTTACCATAGATTTGTAGAAGGGCAGTATGATAATGGCAGCTTTATTTTCTATTCCTGTTCTAATTATGGCCAGCATGGAATTTGCCTTTTTCACAGCAGCAGAGCATTTGGATTTTCACTGAGCTGTCCTCTACCAGCACAAGGTCCCTTGCTTAGTCTGTTGCTGCCAGATCAGATTCTATCATACTATACGCAAAGCTGAAATTATTAATCCCAATATGCATCACATTGCATTTGCTTACATTAAATCCTGTTTTCCATTTTAATGCCCATTCCCCCAGTTTAGAGAGAACCTTTTGGAGCCTCTTGTAATCAATTTTTGTCTTAACTACCTTAAATAATTTGGTGTTCTCTGAAAACCTGGCTGTTCGCTACTCACCCCTACCTGCTGGTCTTTTACGAACAAATTGGAATGCACCTGTCTCAATCCCCAAAGCCCCCTCCATTGCAAGAATTGATAGTTTATTCCTTCTCTCTGTTCATTTTTAGCCTGTTTCCAACATTTCCATATTTCACACTGTCTTTCTTGCCCTCTCCAATTTGACATTTTCAATTGTAAACCTCCTTCCTTCCTTCGTTCCTTTTTTCAGTCAACATTGATGATGATGATGCTAGAGCAATGATAAATAGTAGGGATAAAATAGTAGGGAAAACTGAACAGGTATGCAAATGAATTCACTGAAGAGAATTAAGATCAAGATGTTTGTTCAAGCCTAACATGTCACTGTGAGCCCATGTATGGGTTTTGTGCCAGTAATTAAATGCATCATTCCATGTCCAGGTTTCCCCGATTTGAGAATAACCAGCATATTAGATATTAATTGTCCTTTTACCATTAGGATGATAGAAAGCAAGTGGGAGTTGCATCCTGTTTACAGTAGCGAGTCCTTCTGTTCCCAGTTACTGCAGGTGGTCATATGGGTATTTTATCAATTGCCAAAAGTGGCAGATGATCCTTCGTGGTGGATCAGGCAGTCGGGGCATGTTCCCAAACAGACAGCTGCCATCTGGCCTCAGGAGACGGAGTGTGCCACCTGAGCAAATTATTCAGCATCCACTGGCCCCGGACCAGGCAATCACCCAATCTGCTTCTCATAATTAGAAGTACATCATGTTATTTCCACTCTGCCTCTCAGAGCATTTCATCTTCTTTTTAAAAGGAAGAAAAGCTTCTCCTGAACTTAGTGAGGCCTCAAATAGTTAACACCCCATTGGTCTCCCCCCCCCCCAACTCCTGGTGTCTAAAATGTTCTTGCTGCCATCAGGCCAATTTAAGCTCCCTGTGATGACTGCTAAATCAGGCTTGTGCCATGTTATCTGAAGCAATGCAGTGGAATCTGGTCAGGTTTTTAACTAAGGAGAGACAGAAATCATGCTGCATTTTAAAGGGATTGAAGTACAACGGAAAAGAAATAACTCTTCTCTGTCTAGCTTAAAAGTGCTGGCTGTTTTTGTTCCTTTTGTGAATTGTCTTCAGAAGCAGACTCCCCAACAAGAAAATAATCTCCAACAATGTCTCCAACAATGAAAATGTCCTTCAAAGTCTGATTCATAGGACAAGTCTGAACACTTGGTCATATTCTCACAGATATTCCACAGGCCCAGGACTGGTTAAGTGCATTATCCATGTTGATGGGAAGATTTGAGTATTCTGGTAATTTTCTTTCTGTACTAGGAATTGAGTCTTTTAAAATATTGTTTTTGACAATAATAAAGCAACCCCCAAATACTTTTGCAGTTGTGATGGAGGCCTTTGCTTACTCCTATGGTAGTTGGCATAATGTCATCACAGAAGGTTCATCATCGTCTAATGCTAGACTTGAAGAAAATATGTACATAGGATGTTGGACCTTTTATAGCCTCTTGAATGAATCTGAGTATAAAAATATGACAAATTAGCTCTTAAGGGGAAATCCTGGTCATGCAAGGTAGGCAAACAGTGAGTCCTGAGCTAGGTATGGCTGCTCATTGTCCAGACAAATCCCCAACTTGATCTAGAAGACTTTTTGAATCCTACTAGTTTGGTGGACGCCAATGGTTTGCCTGAGTGAGTTTAGTTGAGACTTGGGAGTACATGGCCTAGACACTTTTCTGATTTGTAGCTCCAATACAGAGCTGAACATTTCAGGCTGCTAAGATTAAAGAAAGCTTTAGATTATACGCAATTTACCCATATATACTCGTGTATAAGTCGACCCGCATATAAGTCGAGGCACCTAATTTTACCACAAAAAACTGGGAAAATTTATTGACTTGTGTATAAGTCGAGGGTGGGAAATGCAGCAGCTACTGGTAAATTTCAAAAATAAAAATAGATACCAATAAAATTACATTAATTGAGGCAGCAGTAGGTTAAAAGTTTTTGAATGTTTATTTCAAAGAAAAACAGTAAACTGGCTCTGTAAGTGGAAAAGAGGGTCAACAAGAACAATATGGTCTCAACAATAACTTTAAAAGTACAAAAACCTTAGCTCAATCAGCAACCAAGCTAAAACACAAGAGTTAAAATCCTTCAAAACTGAATTCCTCATCATCATCTGTATGTCCAAATGTAACCCAACTTAGATTTTAATAGGGATATTATCAGAAATTGAAAATTTACTATAAGCTTCCATTGTAAACAATTGGGGATGGGGCACCCCTTTGGGGGTCAATAACTTTGGATCCCCTGACCCAAACTTCACCAAACCTGGCTGGTATCATAAAGAGTCTCTCCTGATGATACCAGCCAGGTTTGGTAAAGTTTGGTTCAGAGGGTCCAAAGTTATGGACCCTCAAAGGGTAGCCCTGTATACTATTAGCTCCCATTGAAAACAATGGGGAATGGGAGCACCTCCTTTGGGGGTCCATAACTTTGGACACTCTGAACCAAACATTACCAAACTTGTCTGGCATCATCAGGAGTGTCTTCTGAGGGTATCCTGAAATTTTGGTGCCACTAGCATAACAACCGCGCCCCCTGCTGGCCAGCAAAGTAAAAACACACACACAAAATTAATGACCCATACATAAGTCGAGGGGAGCTTTTTCAGCTTTAAAATTTTGACTTATACATGAGTTTATACGGTAACACCAAGTGTCCAAGAATCAATCACTATATTCTAAACCATTGCTGAGAAATACTCCAGGCATTTCTATACAATAGCATCCTGCACCCTCACTTTGGTACAAAAACACGTGTCTTGGAACATGGTACATATACCTAAAAAAAGACAAATTCCCTCCCTCCCAGCAAAGGAACTATGAAGAATCCATCAAGTTCCTTCCTTAAAATATCAGTTTTCAGGATTTTTCTTTAAAAGTAGCTGTCAATCTTTTAGAGGTGTGTGTGTGTGTGTTAAGTGCTGTAAAATTGTTTCTAACTCATCAGTGTCCTCCAAAATGTCCTATCATTAACAGCCTTGCTCGGGTCTTGCAAACTGCGGGTGCAGCATTTGCCCAAGTTTGCACACCCATGATGTTCCATGCATTCTTCATCCTTAATCCAGAATGGTGTGGCTCACCAAAATGCCAGATTGATCTGTTAATTATGCCCAGAGATCAGCTGACTATAATTTGGCATTCCAGAAGCTTCATCAGAAGGGTTAACTCTGCTTATGTGGCATTGTGAGTACAGCCAATATGAAGTAAACCACAATTCTGATGATTCTACAACTGGCCTTGAGAATAAAGAAAATCATACCTGACATACATTAATTAGGCTATTGACTTCAACCATTTCCACTTGTTCTGAGAATATGATGAATTCTTCATAATTACACAGCCAAAAAAAAAATGCCTCAGCTAAATGGATACTCCATTTGAAATAAAAACCTAATTCAAGCTCTCTCTCTCTCTCTCTCTCTCTCTCTCTCTCTCTCTCTCTCTCAAAACCAGGTATCACATAAATATATTACATCTCTACCCCAAACATCTTCCTACTGGATCACTTTCACCAGCAGTCAACTGAATTTGAGGTCATCATTATAAAATCCACAACAAATAAAAAATGGTATACAAAGTGACAGACAACCATGCCCACTGGATGCACTGCAGAAGAAGGGTTCAGTTCTGCATTATAGAACATTCTTGTTGTGTCCAAGTGTAGAAAAGCAACAATAAATGGTCGAGAATTAAATAAGCAAGGCTCTGCAAAATTCAGCACTACCTAGAGGCTCCAATTAAATTGTAAGCTTTAAACTCATGTCATCCACTGTTATCAATCTCCACGATGTTATTTATATTTGGAACTCGATGTAGGGGGATCTTGTGTGCATGTGTGTGTGGGGGGTTTAATAGAAAAGAAAATGAAATATGAAATTGCAAGTGATAGATTTATATGTGCTTTGTGTCTGAAAGTCTTCCATGTTTTGGGTAGTCATGGAGAATATCAATTTGTCCAGCGTAATATGAAATAAAATAGTTCATCAATAAAGCAAATAAAGTATATTTCCAAGGGAGAAGTTATGATATAGTGTAAATTGTTTTTGGATTTCTGGACAGTTGAAAAGATTGATGCATAAACTAAAGGCAAATGCATTACTGGACCAAACTGCCTGGAAACTCAGTGTTTAAAATCTCCCAGAAGTAATCAATCAGTGATATTTCAAGACATAAACACTATCCTCTTAAAAGGAAATCTGTTATGATGGACAGTGCAGTATAGCTAACCTCCTTCCAAAAATGTATGTGGGTGTCTGCAGAAAGGATAATTTAAACATTTGTGCACAAACACATGTATTAATCATCAAGTGTAAGATATAAAAATATGTAATATTCACATTAATCATCGATAGTTGCATTCTCAGGAACAGAGGGGAAAACAACCCCTGGAATGGCAGATAATGCCAGAAAAAAACTTTCTTGTTTTACAGAGAGCAATATTGAACAGCTTTCTTGAAAAAAAATATAATATACTTTTCAGAAGAACGGAGAGAAGTACAGATGGTGGGGAAATTACACCAAAATATATTTGTTGCATTTTTACTCTGATTTTTAGCTGAAAATGTGTTAACGGAATGGGTTGGAGCAATTTAAAAGGTATAAATACAATACTCTGAAAGATTGTCAAGGAAGCAGCAGTTAGTGAGGTTCGCTTTCATCATTGGTGTAGTGGTTAAGGGCAGTGGATCTGGAGAACTGGGTTTGATTCCCTACTCTTCACATGAGTATGGGACTCCTATCTGGTGAAGCAGGTTTGTTTCCCCACCCCTACACGCTGGGCTAGTCACAGGTCTCTTTCAGAACTCTCTCAACCCCACCCACCTCACAAGTTGTCTGTTGTGGGGAGAGAAAGGGAAGGATTTTTTAAACTGTCTAGAAATGCCTTTCAGGAGAGAAAAGTGGGGTAAAAATCCAAACTCTCTTCTTTCTTGTCCCCTTGGTTTCAGGATTAGCTGTTGGCAGCTAGGAAAAAAAAGACACTCTTGGGCTGGAGCTACATACATACACTCCAGGTATTTTGCAAGTGCATAAACATGCATATAGAAAAGGAAAGGGGTATGTATTAAAATACATAAAAGGTGAAGAGATGGACCCACCAGACCTATGAAGGGAAGATCATTTCTATTTTATTACTCTTCTACACAGTGCTGGCTTTAGCTCTCTCCACCCCCTGCCTCTGCCAGGATGGCCTCTAGCTCTGGAGATTATCTCCTCTTCCTGGCTGGTACCTTTTTTTTTCTGAGAGTGTGTGTTTGGCTTATAGCCCGAAGGGTTGGATCCAGACTAAATTGGCAACTTCTGCTAAACCCCCCTCCTGTAGTAGATCTCCCACAAGTCATTTTTCCTTGTAGTGGGCATTCCTTCTCTACTCCACTCCTTGGAGTGACAGGAGAAATGCCAGAGACTGGGAATTATGTCCATTGATGCAGATGTCACATCCATCCCAAAACCCAAATGTGATGTCATATCCATCCCAAAAACCCATATGCGGTGTCATATCTTCCCCCAAACCTAGATGCAATGTCACATCCACCCAAACATGGAACTCAACATCACATCTGCTCCAAAACCCAGAAGTGATATCAGTGTGATGGGCAATGTTCTGGCCATCCCACCAAACTCCATGAATTTCTGCCAATGGCCAAATCAACTGGTGTGCTGATGTTACATCCAAGATTTCAGATGGATGCAATATGATGTATTGCCAGACATCATTTCTGCCCCTCACCCAGCCCTCAAAATTCTTGGGAATACAGGCAGTGTCATATCATCACTATGATTTTTATTATAGTTCAGAAAAATTAGCAATAGAATATTTAGCAGCAGGAACAGAAGCCTGATCTACCCATGCAGACAATGAGTTTTGGAGCACTGAGATTATAGAATGGACCATACCACTTCAGACTGGAGATGATGTATAAATGCACACTTGTGGCTGGCATTTCGGATCAGCAATTTTAACCAACAGGGTATGAACCAGAAGAGTATCAAAGTATCTGAGCTTTAAAACACTTATGATATGTACCCAGCTGAGAAAGAATGAAACCATTTTATATTGAAGTTGTTAAAGTGAATGTACTCCTGAGCTGCAGGCTTTTAAGCTACATTTTCAAAACTGAAGCAGTTTCTATAGAACTGTTATAAATCTTTTGGAAAGAGAAGGCAATCTTCATTTTACTTAGGGAATTTCCAACTTGACAGAAGACGGTGACATTGTTGTGTATGAATTTCTCCTCCCAGTTCGGAGCCAGCTCAAATTTCAGCAAAATTGGTATAAATTAGAACTGACATGCAAGATACCGTGGCATCATTGAAAGGTCAATAAATCCAATATGTCATCCAAGTGAAGCTGTACATTCCACTGCATCCTTGGGTAAGGTCAGCCATTAAAGTAATAGAACTGGAAGGAATGAATATTGTGTATGGACAGAAGGATTCATTACTGTCCATGGTATGTGATCAGGGGATTGAAGGTACTGTCATCGCAGAAATCTCCGTGGCCACATACAGACCACTCACCTGGAGGCACAAATCTATATTAGCAACGTTATACTAGTTCAACTCAGTAACAAGCAGTCTTCCCTCACTTTAGCCAACTGTATACAGTCTGTTTCCATGTGTGCAACCCCATCCTCACTGTCACTGTATCACACCAACTCGTATTTCTGGATTTTATTTTTTATTTTTTAGCTCTACAATGTAGAAACCCTTCCCTTCCTCCTAGGTCCGTGGTGGCGAACCTTTGGCACTCCAGATGTTATGGACTACAATTCCCATCAGCCCCTTCCAGCATGGCCGATTGGCTTTAAAGGGTTGTTTTTTAGGGTGGCCTGACGCCGCCCTGGGGGAGGGGGCGCGCAGTCAGGTCGGCGCTGCTGCGTTGCAGCAGCGCCGCCTGTGCGAACGGCGGCCTGGGGGCTGCGTTTTTACCGCCCCCAGGGCGTCGTTTTTGGCCCGTGTGGAAAGGGCCTAATAGACTTGTAAGGCATCACAAGATTCTTGATTGTGCAAAAAGTTCTCATTGTTATCAGCGTGATGTTGAATGACTGGACAAACTGATTCCATTATCACAAAATGAAATGGAATTTCAATATCTTGTGTCAGAGATGCCTCTTTCTGACATTCCATTTTTTAGATATAGCCATTGATCCCTCTTTTTTTCTTCTTTTCTCTTTTGAAAGAGGGATTTCTCTTTCATTTCTGACTTCTCTTTGAAGAGAAATCTATCCACCCTTTTGTAACTTCAGCTCTTGCAGTTGTTCTGTGTTAAACAGCACAAGTTAATGCTTTCGCATGAGGACAGAAAGTCTGGGAATACTGAACCTGTGCCTGAGCATCTACAGAGTAAAATTCTGCAGAACCTCCCTTCCTACCGCTCTTCTCTTTGAATTTCTCTCGGATCAAAATGGAGTTGATCAGACATGGACCCCAAAGTCCTAAAAAAGAAGAAAATAAGTGGACTGTTGGATTTTAAGGGGAAACTGAATAAAAAGTAACTAAAAGAATTTCCCCTAGTAACCCAATAGCTAGCTTCAAGTTTATGGGGGCTTAGGATGAGAATTGGAGACTGCAGACACGACTGATTAGTTTTTCTTTGGGGCTGCCTTCATGTCTACTGCAGTGCAGTCATTTATACAACAAGATTGAGAATAGAGCCATCCCCATTCTCTTTTCTCAAATATGCATTTAAAAGCGGATTCATTAAAAACAATTTGAGTCTGGAAATAAAACATTTGAGGTAAAAATAATGCCGAACTCCATGGAGGAAATGTTTTATTTCCTACCTCAAAATACTTTAAAACGTTTGTGCCGAAAGGGCCAATGTATGTGATTCACAGGGATGTGCAAATGAACAGGGAATGCTCCACTTACTTTGCTCCAACCTGACTCAAAACTTCCAGTGATCCTTTGCTAAGGGTGATGCTCAGTGGTAGGATTCAAATAATTTAACAACTGGTTCCTGTGGTGGGAATTCAAATAATTTAACAACTGATTGTTTACAAGCACCATTTTAAACAACCGGTTCTGCCAAATCTGAGGCTGATTCCGCATGGGCCAAAAACAGTGGTGTGAAAACGGTGTGAAAATGGTGTAAAAGGGTTTAGAATGGTGTAAAAGGATTTACACCATTTTCACACTGTTTTCACACTGCTGTTTTTGGCCCATGCGGAATCAGCCTGAATCTCACCACTGGTGATGCTACTCTACAGGAGTAGGCAGAAGTTCCAAAATGCCAGCTAATGACATTAGGCTTGAAGTACTCTACCTCAAATAGCTGAGAGACCAACAGCTCCATCCTAAGTGAGTTACACTCTTCTAAGTTCATAAGATTCAGTGGGTTCAGACGAGTTTAACTCTGCTTAAAATTGCCTTGAAAGCTGTCTAAGGGCCTGAATAGCTAACTATCTTAACCCAAGAATATTCCATCTGGTAAATCTTTACCATATTTGTATTTTTATTCCTTTTCTTTTTGCTATTTTTTGGAGAATCTTTCCTCAGAATTCTGGCAGTTGTTTTGCCTACTATTGTGTGTTTGATGTGATGGCAGCATGGGTGTTCATAAACAAAGTCATGTGGATTACTAACATAGTCAACTGGATTAGGCAGATCAACAAGGTCAGGTCTCATAAGAAGAACCAGCTCTGAGAAGCATGAGCAATCAGTGGAGGAAAAGAGTGCTGAACAGCATTCAGATAAGATGGATGTTTGGAGGTGATCACTCTAGATTTCATTTGGTCACTTCTTTGGCTATCAGAATTACAGGACTTCCTGCAAAGCCCTCAGAAACTGACCCCCATTCCTTCAAAATGTTATTTCTGTTGATTATAAGCCCTCCTAAAAATACTTCCCTGGGGCTCAGTCCCATTGAATAATACAACATTACTTCAACATAGACCAGCTAGGGTGATCGACTTCCAGCAGGTCTTGTATTTCTTCCAGAATTATAACTGAAAAAGTCAGTTCCCCCGGAAGAAAAGGTAGCATTGGAGAGCAGATTCTGTGGCATCACAGCCCTCTCAAAGCACCATCCTGAAATCCCCAGGAATTCACTAAGTAGACAACTCAAAGACCTGCTGAAGACTGCAGTCTTGTGGTGTCTTGAGAAGACAACTAGTCTCTCAAGCCTGTTTTTTTTTTAATTATTATTTTGGGCACAGGATTGGAAACAATTGAAAGTCAGCACCCCTTTTGAGAGCCCATAAAATCAGACCTCCAGACCCAAACTTCACAAAATTGGAGGTTCTTCTAAGGAGAGACACCTGCAGCTATGCTGCAAATTTGGTCCCTCTCTTTTAAAAAAGAGCCCCAAGAAATTTCCCCCATAGACTTTATAAGGGAAACAAAAAAAAATCAGATTTTTTTTAAAAAGCTGAAAATACCAATTGACAAGTATGAGCATTTGGGGTTTTTTGTCCCCCCCCAAAAAAAAAATTAGGTCCAATAAACCAAAATCTGGAAAATACCAGGGGGGGAAATGGTTCACATCCCCTAGACCTTATTCTCTGAGGAAAGATAACTTGTTTCCACAAAACTAGTTTCATATTGCACATTCTTGAAATCTATTGTTGCTTCTTATTCATCAGTTTCAAGAGGCTGTGGAGAAAAAAAAACATTCTTGTTTTGGTAGCTGCTAGATAAAGATTTTTTTTTTTTGCCATTAAAAGTCGGGAAGGAAAGGGGAATATTTATCTTCTGCAGCCTTAGTCCTGTGATGCAGACAAGAAGAAAAGGAATTCAGAATGTGTAAAAACAATGCTTTATGGGAAAGACAGGAAACAGCCTTCGTTTCCAATGAATTGCTCTATTATTTATATGAAATCATACTTGTTTCAAACCCTGGCGTCTCCATAACTTATATAATAAAAATGTCAGAGGTTCCTGGCAAAAAAACCCCACAACAACTTGGGTACCGATATGTGAAGGTGTCTAATGCTGTAAACTAAAATGAGCTGTGCGAATGTTTGCTGTGAATGAAAAACAGATTCTGTGTGTTTACATCAGAAGACTTCAGCATTTCAATCGGAGGGGCTGGGGAATTTTTATCCCTCCAAACCACATGGCGATGACAAGGTAGACTCCTCAAACTGCACCTATGGGTCCGGATAATAGTGTGACTTGTTTTGCTTTGTTTTTTCCCATGAGAAAGAAGGAGAAAGAGTGATTTGGGCGAGATGTGCAATATGGTCCTTTTCCGCATGACTCCTACTGTTGATGCATGCTGCCAAATGGACCCAGCGCCGGGATGCTTGGCACAGCCCAAGGATAGCAATTTAATTATGAAAGCAGGCACAAGGAGGAAATAGCAGTGTTAGACTGTCACAATAAAAGAGTCACTCTATTCTCCTCTTCTGCAAGTTATCTTTGGAAGTGGTTCACACACACACAGGGTTGGATATGTTCTTCATTTTTACTGTTGCATATAGGTTTGTGGGGGGGGGGAGAAGGTCTCAAAAGTCTATGCTAGGGACAATGGGACAAAAGCCATAGGGATGGGGGAATGTGGTAAGGAGAAGAATATGATAAGACTGAAGGAGCAAAAAAGCTGGCTGGATTCCCCCCCCCCCCATTTATTTACACACATAAACACACACATACACAATTATTACTCAGACTTTTCTCCTGCTGGTTTCCCAAAAAATTCAAGGCACATATTGTTGCAGCAAGCTATCCACTACAACAACATTGGCTCGCAAAATGGAAAACCATTTTAAGGGTCGGTGTAGTGGAGTTTTTAGTGCATCAGACTCAGATTTGGGAGACCTGAATTCATATCCCTTGTCTGTCATCAAAATTTTCTGGATGCCCTTGGGCCACTGGCTAACTTTCTCTCAGTTTCACTTTTCTCATAGGGATATCACTTGCAAGAACTTGCATTGTGCCTTTCCATATGTTCATGTATTGGGGGAGAGGGAGAATGTGACATCTGACACATGTGTATTCCTTTGCTTTGCTTTGCTTTGCCTTAGGCTTCACCAGGGGTGTACTGCCCAGGGGGACACATGGAGTCAAATGTTCCTGGACTGTGGCCATTTAGTCACAGTGGGCAGAAAATTGCCCCTCACACCCCATGTTGTTTGGTCGTGGTGGGGGAGGGCGGCCGCCCATATGGAGGGGGCGGTGGTGGAAAACATAAGATTTTGCCCCTGGGCACCACTTGTTATGCAGAGTAAGAGTTTCTTTTCCCTGTCAGGCAGTTCCTGGCTCCTTATCAAACTCTGACTTGGGAGGTACAGCACAGCCTGGGGAAAGGAAACTGTTTTACCGGATGGGGTGCTGTGGGGGATGTTTGAATTTCAGGTACAGCAATACTTGAGTGTGGTCTGCTCATTACTCTGAGACAATAAAGCAATTTCTTTTGATCGATGGCTGTGACAATTGTGAGAACTGAATGGGGAAGGCAGAATGTTCCTTGGAAGAAAGACAGGTTAAAAGTGCATTAAACGTTTATTCATTTATATATCAATACTCTGGTTCCTCTTCAGACTGCACAAACATTGCTTGCTTGCTTGCTTGCTTGCTTGCTTGCTTGCTTGCTTGCTTGCTTGCTTGGTCGGTCGGTCGGTCGGTCGGTCGGTCGGTCGGTCGGTCGGTCGGTCGGTCGGACCGACGGACCGACGGACCGATGGACCAACCGACGGACTTTTAGGCCACTTTCCCCTATCATGACACGCTCAGAGCAACCAACAACAGTATTGTCTATAAAATTAAAATAGATGCATCAATATCAAAAAAACAATATAATATGTTTACTTAATTCATATATATCCCACCTTTCTCCTCAATGGGGACTTAAGGAAGCTTCCATCATTCTCTCTCCCATTTTTCCTCATCACAACCCTGTGAGGGAGGTGAGAGAATATGACTGACCCAAGATAACTCAGTGAACTTCCATGTCACGAGTGGGGATTCAAACCTGGTCTTATCAGATATTAGTCCAACATTCTTAACTGCTACTCTGCACTGAATCTGATGTTCAGAGAGCTCTTAGCCTAATGCCAACAAGCGCGGCCGCGGCTTACCCGCAGGCTGCCGTTGCGGGCCGGCCGGGACCCGGCTCAGGCGGCGTTGCCCTGGTCAGGGCAATGGCGCGGCCTCAGAGCACGGCCGCGCATGCGCGACGGCCGGGCTCTGGCTGGCTCCGCGCTATCGCGGTACCAGCAGGCCGCGTCATAAGCAGGTGCCAGCAGGCGCTTGCTTATAAGTAGGCGGCCACGTGGGTGAGCTCAGTCTCGCCCAGGACGCCGGAACGCGAAGGATCGTCGCTGGATCGCTCAGCTGGGTTGGGTCAGTGGATGGGTCCTCTCTCTGCGGCTTCGCAACACCCCCCCTTCCGCAGATCACGGCCGCGGCTTCCTTCTCCGGCGGCGGCCGGGCGAGCCGGTGGCGAGGCCCTGGGGGGCTTCCCCGATAGCCGCGTTCTGAGCATTCTTTAGTGCAATCCCTGCCTGATGGGATATCCTTCCTGAAAAGACAAGACAGGTTCCCACGCTATTATCATTGCACAGAATGTGCAAAAAATGAACAGTTATGGAGGCATTTTAATAAGGCTTTAATAAGGTTTTTTTAACAATGTACCATGGCTCCCTATTGGACCATAAAGCTGCTGATCTCCAGCCACATGCCATCTACCAGGCATACAATGTGCTATTCATTTGAAGTGGCATGCTTCTCGTGCCAGTGGTTTTTGCCTCCCTATCTGGAAGGACCACACCATCTAGGGATTTACTGATAGGAGAGCCGTGTGCTAAAAATGGTGACAACTCCCTGGGAGTACTATCTGCCAAGTCAACCATATTGTGCTGAATTGTGTAAAGCCAAGCCAAACTACGTGCATCTGCTTCTCAGAGCAAGCTGTTCATTACCGAGATAAGCAGCAGCCTGCATTTCATACTGCATGGACAAATTAGTGGCCAAACACTTGCCTGATTCAAATTTTAAAAGAAGTTATAGCTTGCTACTGCAACACTTGCTCTTAGATTTGTTTTGTTTGTGGTTAGCAGAAGGGTGTTTTCCTCTATAACTGTATTTCGCAACTGTTATGTAAAATTTCCCCCAAATCGGGAATTAATACTTTATTATTTATCCCTCCTTTCTAAGGATTTTGGGGTCATCATATGCTGTAAAACAGCAATCTCTGGTTTATTTATTTATATTTTATTTATGGGCTCAGGGCAACTACCAATGTTTAAAATTCAATTTTACAATAAAACATGGCTACAAGCCATACAAATTCTAAACAATTCAATGCATAACCAATGGTATCAAGATGGCAATAATGCAGAACTGATTGGTGAGGCAGAGGGGATGGTCCAGACCAGATGGTAGGGGGAGGCTCAAACTGGAACCATAGCTGCCGCAACCATATGACTGGTGGAACAATCTCTGACATGCAGGGCATGTGGAACTGCATTAGATCCCACAGGGCCCTGATCTCACTTGACAGAGCTTTCCACCAGGTTGGAGCCAGGGCTGAAAAACATCCTTTGGACCAGGGACCACCAGAAGATTTTCATTTCCTGATTGTAGTGCTCTTTGAGAGATGTAACACGAGAGACGGTCTTGGATGTACACTGTCCCCTGACCATTTCAGGCTTTGTATGTCACTACCAAAATGTAGAACTTGACCTGGCGCTCCACCTGAAGTCAGTACAGCTGGCAGAACACTGATTGAATATGATTGAATATGTGCCCACCACAAGATATCAGTCAAGACTTTCACTGCTGTATTCTGGACTGGTTGGAACTTCTGGAGCAGGCCCAAGGGTAGCCCTGCATAGAGTGAATTGCAATAATCAAGCCTAGAGGTGATTGTTGCATGAATCACTATGGCTAAGTCTGATGGGGATAAATAGGATGCCAAGCATTTCACCTGGAAGCATGGTAAAATGCTGTGCAAGTTGTGTGCGCCTCCTGTGCCTCCATCTTCAGGAAACATCATCTTATCCTCTTGATGGTAGGTGTCACATTCAGCTGCACTCCATCAAGTGTCTTCAAGTGGTGCTTCCCATCCAGTCCTCCATGGCCCAGTCACAAAACTTCTGACTTAGCTGGATTTAGCTTCAGCCAGCTCTTTTTTATCCATTTCACCACAACCCCAAAACAAGTGGGAAAGGTAGAACCTGTCACTCTTCTGCCCCAGCACCCATTAAAAACAACAGATCAGGGAAGAGTGAAGCACTGTTCTCTGATTATAGCTTTTAATCCTTTTTGAGGGGTATTTTTGGGGGTATGCAGGTGGTACAACAGAAGTGTACCAACTGATCTGCCATTAAGATTGAGATCTGTCTGTGCAACTGATTTGCCATTTAGATTGAAATTTGTTTTTACATTAGGCATGAAATGTTTCCTATGCTGCTTGTTGTTATATTTGTTTGTATGTTTTGACAATTGATTTAGTGCTCTACTTTGCACTGTCAATTCTGGGGACTCATTGTGTCCTGTGGGTTATTTGCATGTTCTACTTTTTAATACAGATTTTATATGAAATTCTGTTTATATATGTAATCTATAAATAATGCATAATATGGGTATATTAATGCACAAGTAATGCTGAAAAAAATAAAAAAGCATATGTGATATGGGATACTACGGCACAAGGAAATAGAAAAGTGAACAAAAATAAAGATTCACTGCTCAAACCTCACAAAAAGGTAAGGGAAATTTAAGTGAGGATTTTTCAGCTCAGTGGAGATGCAGAGTCCACAATCATCCCAGGGATTTTATACTGTTGAAATGCTGGACGCCACCTTACATCTTGGAGTTTAATTTAATTTAATTTATATCTAAACTTGGATCGCTGCTTTTAAATGTTATTAATTATACTATTTTTAAATGTTGTACACCGCCCAGAGCCCTCCGGGGATGGGGCGGTATAAAAATCTAATAAAATAAATAAAATAAAATAAATAAATCTATATTGAAATGTTGCAGGTGTGAGTTTCACCCTCAGGACAGACACATGATATAGGATGCTCACTCTCTGTATTTAATCCAGCCTCCTTTTTTCCTTGGTTCTTCCAAGTCTCCTCCTTGGTATAACCTCTATTTAATGTGGTTTTTCTCCATGTAGTTTTTATAAACCCTACATGGGATAGCTTTTTTTTTTTTTGCAGGGGTAGGGGTGTTGGTCAAAGACTTCTTAGCTTATTTTCAACAGCAGAATAGTGAGTTGGATTAAACCTTATGAATCTCCTTTTTTGAAAAATAATTTGTTTTTTCTTCATGCACCTCTTTATAGCTGACAAAATTCCTCAGCCTATTTCCTTGGAAATTCTGCTAATGACAACTAGTCCAGATTCCTATCCCATAATCTATCCAGACTTGCCAACTAACCCCCTTCACTCTGAATTATTTCTGCGGTTGACAAGTTTAAAGTCAGTCCTAAATACCTGATTTGTGAACTATATTTCGTCCACTTTTATGCTGCTTTATGTTAAGAGCTGCACAGATGGAACTAGGATCAAGCCCATCTAAATAGGTATTTTAACTTTAAAAAAAACATACATGATGGGAAAACAAGATGCACATAGAAATCTGTGAAAAATATTGTTAAAAATGGGCTAGAAGAAAAAGGTGTTCTGATTTAGAAGCTATATTTAGACATTTTGCTACACTTTTCTCCCCAATGAAGAACTGAAGTGGCTTACATCATCATTCTTCTCTTTGTAATTAGATGCCATAATCCACTCCATGAGGTAAATTCAGTGTGGGAGATAGTGACTGGCTAACAGTTACCCAGCAATCTTCTATAGCTGAATAGGGATTCAGTCCTACACTCTAATCCAGAGATTCCAAACTTTTTTGAGACTGTGGAAATCTTTAGAATTGGCAGGGTGGCAGGGACCATTGCAAAATGGCTGTCACAGAAGGCAGAGCCACACACACAGGGGAAATATAAAAAACACACACACATGCACAGAGAGAGAGAGAGAGAGAGAGAGAGAGAGATGAAGTCCAATGAGGATAATATGCATACTGAAAAAGACAATGCATGGGAGACTGGGGCACTCCAACTCTGCTGCTCCCTAACCCCCACCACCTCACAGCTGATACTCAAATTGTGTTCTCTGAGCAAAATACTCTCAAAAACCTATTTGCAGAGGTTGACCAAAGAACTGCTGCATCAGTGGCTAAGTTTCTGTGCTCTGCAATAAAAATACAGGCCAAGTCAATGCCCAGTGTATAATTTACTCAGACATTAACCTCTAAACTCTTAGCTACATTAGGATGAATGATGTTTGTTGAAATTCTAGGTAGGTAATTTAATAACAATGTTTTAATCCTGCTTTTTTCTGCTTCTAAATAGCATGTGGACCATAGTAAAGATCTGGGTCCCTTCCACACATGCTGAATAATGCACTTTCAATCCACATTCACAGTAGTTTTCAAATCCAGCCGCAAAGTGCATTGAAAGTGGATTGCAAATGTATTATTCTGCATGTGTGGAAGGGGCCAAAATGATGGGCAGGTTTCATGTGAAAAGCTTTATTTCTATAAAGGCATCAATCCACTGGTTCTGCCATTGGAAGGACCCAGTCTACTTTCCTGGACCACATGACGGGTTCAGGGGCATTACTGGCAGGTGTGCCATCGGGGAACCCTTTTTTAACCTCAAGATAACAGCTCTAGTATTCAGAGTCTCATCCAGGGCCACTCCAGGTGGGCTGCAGAAGCCTACTTTGAACTGAGTCAGGAAATATATATGTGGGGCAGGAGGAAGAGTGTTAGAAGAGTCAGGCTTGCACTCCAGCATCACTGAGATAACAATGGGGTCTCCCAAACTCCCATCTCCCAAACATGATCCATTGCCCTTCTTTGGATGGTGGAATACCTAAACATGACTTAGATTGCTGCACATATGCATGTGAAAGCCAGATCATAAAGAAAGCTGACAGGAAGACAGTAGTGTTTTTTTTTTTAATTTAGTGTTTGGAAGAGAGTGTTGTGAATACCGTCAAAAGGAAAAGGGATCCTTGATCAAAGCAAGGCTGAACTGTCCCTAGAAGCTATAATGACTAAACTGAGGCTATCGTACTGTGGCCAACTACGATAAGACAAGAATCACTGGAAAATACAATAATGATAGGAAAGGTAGAAGGCAGCAGGAAAAGAGTAAGACCCAACATGAGACAAATGGACTCTGTAAAGGAAGCCACAGCCCTCAGTTTACAAGACCTGAGCAAGGCTGTTAAGGATAGGACGTTTTGGAGAACATTGATTCATAGGGTCGTCACAAGTTGGAAGTGACTTGACAACACTTCACGCACCCACACACTTTAATTTTACAGAATAAGGAGATAGCATGATATGGAGAGCTGTTTCCCAGAGCAAAGCAGCTTTGATTTTGTGCCACTCCTGCTGTCCATCTTTGAAAGCCTAAGAGTAACTGTGGATAACAAAGCAACTTCAGGCTTGGCTTTGCAGACCACAGCTATCCATCATAAGTGGCCAGCAGTCAGACAATCAATTAACTATGGTTAGATGTGAAGCTGGAGCCAAGCCATAATATATGTGTGGACTGACCACACAGCCAATTCAGAGACCCACTTAAGGATGCTCCTGCTTCATTTGTAGTTATATTATTGCCCCCCTGTGTGTGCACATAAGATAGTGGAATAAATGTTCAAGTGCCTCTGCTGACAAATTCCACCAATAGAAAGAAGGGCAAAAAATGGGTTTCCAGCAATCATGTTGTGTGGCAGAATGCTACATTCCAGTATTGCAGAAATATAACAGTTTACTACACGTTTGAAACATTTGGATCATGTTTATAATCACACAGTGTACTTTAAGGAAGGACTCCACTGCATCGCTTTCTCAGGGATGCAAGAGACCAAGTGACAAGTTGTCACTAGCTAACCAAGTAAGTGGTTTTGTGACATAGGCACACACAAAATAATGCATTTTCAAACCACTTTCACAACTGTTTGCAAGTGGATCTTGCCATTCCGCACAGCTTCAAAGAACCGCACTGAAAGCAGTTTGAAAGTGCATTATTCTGCATGTGCGCATTGAGCCACAGTTTTATTTATCTGAAACATTTTTACACCCTACTCAGTTAAAAGTTTGTGCAGTGACTTAAAGAAATAAAAAAAAATGACTAATGTGTGTCTGTAAAGTGCTGTCAAGTTACAGCTGGTTTACAGCGACCCACTAAGCCACTTTCAACCCAAGAAGCAGAAGTGGTTTGCCATTACCTTCCTCTGCAGAGTTTCTTGGAGGTCTCCCTTCCAAGTATTGACTCTGCTTAGCTTCCAAGATCTAATGAGATTGGGCTATACCATACCACTTTCCCTCCCAGTGAAAAATATAACAACAATAAGAAGCAGCATAAAAACAGTAAATTCAACAATACTGGATCCTGGACAAGATATTTGCAATCAAATAGCTTTGTTCTTAGCCACTTAAAGAAGAATTTCAGGGTAATCTGCTATTCTCACAATATAATATAATATTATTTATTTATTTATTTATTTATTTATTTATTTATTTATTTATTTATTTATTTATTTATTTATTTATTTATTTATTTATTTATTTAGATGTACACTTACAGTTTTTGAGCACCCTCCCCCAAAGGGCTCAGGGTGGTGTACAACACAAAAATACAGTATGCAATATCAATAATTTAGTCATATTACATTTAACACCTATCTTGATTAAAACAATAAAACCAAAAAAATTACTATAAAATGGAACTATATAGCAGCAGATGGCGTCAAAGACCCACCTCCCTAACTGTGCCCACAGGAGGCTTAGATGTGATGGAGTTTCATGGTCAGCTCGGCTGGCCCAAATGCCTGGTGGAACAGGTCCATTTTACAGGCCCTGCAGAAACTTTGTAAGTCCTGCAGGGTCCTGGTCTCTCTAGGGAGCCTGTTCCACCAGGTAGGAATAGCCTTGGCCCTTGTGCAGGCCAGCCAGATGTCTTTCGGGACAGGGACCTCCAATAGGTTCTTCTCGGAGGAGCGGAGGGACCTAATGGTGCAATACGGGGAGACACAGTCCCTCAGATATGCAGTATTGACTTATTAATTGGGTTTAACTCAAGATGGTGCTATGCAGAGTTCTTAATAGTTATTTTTGCTATGCATGTATAGTTGGCCATAGCAGAATTCAGTACAATATACAGAAAACTGGTGATTGGATCCAGCCAGCTTTTTCACTCAATATCATCAATTATCTTTTTACTACACTTCCCTGACCCTCATAGTCACAGCACGGGCCAAAAGCTGCTGCGTTTGGCAAAACTGGCCTCCCCTAGGCCGCCAAGCTCGCTGGTATGGCGCTACTGAAACACAGCAGTGCCGACCTGGCTCCCCTTCCCCTCCCTGAGGGTGGCGTCAGGCTGCCCTCAAAAACAACACCCGCCAAAGGGTAGGTCAAGGGCAGCATGGGCGGGGCTCAGGAGGCCAGCAGGGCGACAACAGCGACAAGGTAAGTGGGAGAGGGACGGGGAAGAGGCGGCTCCGTGCAGAGCCGCCTCTCCTGTGCCGGCCTCTGCTGGGGCCGCTTGCACGCTTGCGTGTGAACGGCCTCCACCCCCACACTGGCAGAATTCTTGCCGGTGTGAGGGCGCATAGAGGCCCGTGCAGAAAGGGCCTTAGTTTTTGTTCAAGCAGATCCCATGATCCTCAGCATAGCCTTTTTCATGCATGGAAAAGGTGATTAGGTTCAGCTCCATGAATAGTATACATCTGGAGTTCACTGTTCTCTTTGTATGTTCACTGGTTGTCTGCACCTTAGTAGCATGCAGCTGGACAATCTTGGAGAAGCTATTCTAAACCTGTGACTGAATTGCTAATAATCTTGACTGAAAGTTGAATGGATCAAGCCAGCAAAGATTAGTTGCTGCCTGGCCTCCACCTATCCATAAGTATCATTTGGCAAGACATTTCTTCCTTATTTAACATTCAAGTATGTTTCCAAATGGTGGCATTGTCTGGCGTTTCCAGAACAATGTTGGCATGCCAAAACTATTCACCTTCGCATCTGTAAAAAATAAAGGCTACTGTTCTAATAGCCAAACAATGTCCCTCTTAAGATAATGAGACCATTTCTCATAAATAAGATTTATGAGGTTATCGAACAACATGCTGTCAAAGGCTCCACTCAGCTCTCAAAATACAAAGCCTTCACATGATGATTTACTATTCAAGAGACTTCAGCTAATTAGCTCATGCGGCTATATTTTAGCTTCAAAATAAAATTAGAATCCCCTTACTGTGATAGCCTGTACTTACAATTTTCCACAGAGATGAAAATCCTCCCATTTTGACAGTCTGGTTAAAGGCAATTATCAGGGGGGAAAAACCTTTAATTTTTGTGTCTGACTGGGCAGTTCTTGTTATTCGTGGTGTTCTCCAGAGTTCTAGTCTCAGGGCCACTGACAGCTGGTGGGGTTTTTTTTAAAGATAGAAACCTGCATTTGTGGGAATGGCCTCTGGTTTCATCTTGTGGACTATCCATGCCCTTCTGCTCCTGAATCCAAAATGTTAAACACTTCATTGTGCAACTGTCCAGGGTGCTGAAAACGTTTTCCATGCTGTTCTTTGTATAGTGGAACTGACTATCAATTATGTGGTCAACTTCCAAGATTTTCTCCTGGAAAACTGAACAAGGAGAACATACTTTTGTTTTTTCACAACTGGTCTCTTTTCACAACTCTACCAACCAAAAGGCTACTGTGAATAATTCAGACTTTTTTGCCTTCAGCCTTCATCTTTTGCCAAGACTGAATTTCTCCTTGAGAGTTTATCATATTTCCATATTTACAATGGAGCCTCCCTGGGTCACTGTATTTTGCCCATGCGGAAAGGGACTAACATTTATCCTGATAATGTATTCCCACGTTGATATTTCAGCATTCCTAGTTGTGGTTTAAATTTTCCTTTGAATTTGTGGATCTTGTGAAACAGATCTCTTGTTCTTTCTTTTTTGTTGTTTTTCCTGTCACTTTGTGATGATTACTATAATGATTCTCTGTCTTTATGCACACATTGCTGGAACACAGCTTTTAGATTTCTGATTCTATTTGTCACCTTTTCATAAGAACATAAGAAAGAGCCTGCTGGATCAGACCAGAGTCCATCTAGTCCAGCACTCTGCTACTCACAGTGGCCCACCAGATGCCTTTGGGAGCTCACATGCAGGATGTGAAAGCAATGACCTTCTGCGGCTGCTCCCGAGCACCTGGTCTGCTAAGGCATTTGCAGTCTCAGATCAAAAAGGATCAAGATTGGTAGCCATAGATCGACTTCTCCTCCATAAATCTGCCCAAGCCCTTTTTAAAGCTATCTGGGTTAGTGGCCATCACCACCTCCTGTGGCAGCATATTCCAAACACCAATCACACGTTGCATGAAGAAGTGTTTCCTTTTATTAGTCCTAATTCTTCCCCCCAGCATTTTCAATGTATGCCCTCGGTTCTAGTATTGTGAGAAACTTCGCACAGATCTCACCCCTAAAATGAGTTTGCCTTGTGTTATTTTCCCCAAACCAGGTTTTTTGAGAATCACACTATTATAGTGAGTGTTTTCAAAAATCCCATGTTGTAGCCACTCACGAGCAAACAGCCAGGAAGAAGGTGCTTTTATTCACCTCCATTCTCCTTTTTTTAAAAAAAAATTGCAACTTGCATCTGCATCATGGCTGTGGGGGTTCATTTGTGCATGCCTGCATAGCTGAGCATCAGTAGGATGTAAATAAAAAAAATAAATGTGTCCCCGTGTGAAGGCACAGCAGCAACCCAGATTGTTTCCATGGGCTCTAATCTTTGCCTGCACAGATGCATGTGAATGCAAAAACAGGGAAATGGTTTACTTTATCCTGACTACAACCAATTATACATTTGATGTGCAGAAGGGACCAGAGAGTTTCATCAGTCATCCATTGAAGTTTTTTCCCTTTATTTTAGCTAGAGAAGTATCTCTATATATTCTTCCTTAATATCTCTAATTTTGACCCATAGTTCTCCCAGTTTATGCCACTTGAACTTAATAATGCAGATCCATTCTTTACATGATCTCTAAACTCTGTTTAGGAATATTGATTTGATTGTATTTTAACACTATGAATGTTTTGGTGTTTTTCTTCAGCTTTATTCTGTTTTTTTAATATTAACAATCCTTGGTTTGTATCACAATAAGCTTCTGGTCTTGCTGTAACAGAGAAATGAGTTTCTGCACATTATGCTTCCAATTACTATATATCTTACTTCCAATTCCAGATGTGATGTCCACATATACAATTGTCTGTTCAGTTGCCTGAAGAATATGTTTGCAATGAGCTGTTGTCTTCACAGAATTCTATCAATCTCTCTCCTACTTCATTTCATTCATCCTAGCCCAAGTCCTCCAACAATATCCGATTCTGCTTTGTTGCCTACTTTTGTGTTCCAGTCACTTATCAACACCTTTTATTCAGGAATGTGATCAGTTTCTTTTTGGACACTTGCATAAAAGTTTCCAGTTTGGTTCTGCCACTTCAGCATTGCTTGTGCAACATCTCACCTCGCTATTACAGAAACTCTGTGTCTTTGTGTCTTTATGTTTGTTATTTCCAGACTAAAATACTTTGTAATTTTCCCACTGAAAATGTCCTAACCCAGTCCACTGTCATTCACCCAGTTCCCAGGATTACAATGTTCTATTTTTCATTTTATGATTTTGAGGTTACCTTGATTCATGCTTTTCACATTCTGTGTCCCTATTATATGGGTTGAACAGCTTTGAGTGTTCCTTTTGCATCCATTCACATCAGCAACTGAATGTCCTTTTGGCTTCAATCCAGTTGCATCATTAGGAATAGTGCTATTCATACTTGTCCTCTGTTTTTTCCCCAGTAGCTGATTGAGTGCCATCCAACTTCGGGGCCCCTGTCTTCCATCACTATATCATCTTTCAATTTCGATTGTTTCATCATAGGGTGTTTTTTTTAAAGAGATGATCAGATGTGATTTACCATTGTCTTTTTCTGTGCCTTACTAACCAGGGTTAGCTGTAGTGTCACTGTTATTGTCTATGAAAGGTCCAATGTCACCTTCCACTACTGCTGGTGCCCAGCAACTATCCTTTAATGATTCCTTCACTCCCATCATCATTGTAACTGTCTATTCTTTTCTGCTGATGGGACCAGTGGTTCCTGAAGAGGATGGATGCATTTTAGTGTGGTGTTTCAGCAATGGCCATTCCACCTTGAGTGACTATGCTAGGAGTTTAGCCTCCCAGTACTGCTCTCAACTTCACTGACACACAAACCCCCTCACCAGATTACATGTGTATTCAAGAGGAGGGGTTTGTGGGTACTAGTATCTAAAGAAAGGACTTTGAATATTTGCAAACAATTCACCTTCGCTGCAATCATCTTCCAGCAAGTGGATTTACATACTTTAAAACCTAGATTAATAAGCATTACTGATATTAGTCTCATGGCGGCACTTCCTTGTATTTTATAATTGGTTAGGATTTAAAATGCTAACCAATAAATTTGTATAAGATATTGATTTTCATTGTATATTTTAAATACTGCTGGCTGCCCTGAGCTAGTTTCAGTCTGGAAAAGGTGGTATAAAAATCCAATGAATGAATGAATGAATGAATGAATGAATGAATGAATGAATGAATGAATGAATGAATGAATGAATGAATGAATGTGCAAGCGGACACTTTCATATATATTTCATCATGGGATGATTGGATTTTCAAATGATGACTTCCAATATTAGGTCATCACAGATCCATTGCCATTCAATGTCATCTGAAATAGAATAGTTTTCAATGGACCTAGTTCACACCTTTAATTGGCAGTCAGAATGGAATGTTTCATGCATGGTCATGATGTTGTTACTATATTCTTGATAACTTGCAGCTGAATGTACAAACTGACTTATTGCTATAGTCATTAAGTGAACCAGCCTCAAATGTTGAGTGACCAGCTAATTATAATTGAGTAGAACAAAATCAGTCTGGATTCATCCTGGTTCTCTAGAAGCAGCTAAACAAGCATTGTTTTTGCTAATGACTGTTGATTGTGTGGCTGTGAAAGGCCCACAAGCAGAGGCCAATAGCAAAAGTTGGCAACCCCTGGAGATTAATCAACGGCTTTGGAAGGACAAGCTACCCTGAAGATGAAATGAGATGGAAACTGCATTTAAACTATAGAATGAGCATAGTGTAATACAGAGTCTCAGACTAGGATCTGAGAGATCTAGGTTTGAATCTCCACCATGGGAGCTTGTTGGTTGATCTTGGGCCAGTCACTGTCTCCAAACCTATCCTACTTCAAAGGGTTGTTATAAAATGGAGGGACAGAGAAAGACATTGTAAGCTGTTTTGGTCCCCATTTGGAATAAAAGCAAGATATAAATAAATCAAGCCATCATGAGACAGAAGGGTTTTTGAAATTTCTTTTTCCTCCTCAATGCAATACAAGAAGATTGAAAGCTAATGAATAATTGTGGATTATTTGCATTTGCGGCTCTAACCCCATTTCTAAATCCGCACTGTGGCCGTCACTTTGAAACCTGAAATAGAATCTCTGACTTTATCTCTATTCAGCAGCAAAGTTATTTGTTCTATAAGCAGAAGAGCTGGGAATACGAAATTAAGCCTCGCAGGAGAGAATTCTTGATAGGAAGCAGAAAATTATCCACAGCATTACCCAGCAGTTATCCCTGGAAGGGATCTATCAGTGGTGCATTTGACTCCAAATCCTGTCATTTGAATGATAAATAGTCAAAATGGAGACATATTTTGGTTATTACCTGGCAATGACAGGAAAGATTCATGGGGAGATCAGATTTTTTTCCCCTGCTAGACAAGGGGGAAAGGAAGCAAATGTAGAAAAGAGCAGTCACACTGAAAATTAATATGTTGACTAAGAAACAATATCACAAATTTAGAGCTCAATCCAGGGGGGAGTCACACTCAAGGGGTAAATGCGCTGGCTGAGGGGTCAGATACATGGTTGCCTGGGTGCCATGCAGCTCCACAGCACCAGACCCTGGAAATAACAATTGTTTCTCACCCCTGTTGGTGCAGGACACTGAGCTGGCATTGCTAGGGACTTTCCAGTGATATAGCTAGGGGTGGAGCCAACCTTAGTTGAGCCCAATTGAGGGCTTTTCAACGGCTGTCAGTTGAGCCCAATGGAGGACTTTTTGTTGGCGAGGAGGGCTTTTGTGTGTGTGTGTGTGTGTGTGTGTGTGTGTGTGTGTGTGTGTGTGTGTGTTTTGGCTGCCCACACCTCCAAAAAGCCTTCTGAAGCAAAGCAGTGCCATCCCTGGTCACCCCAAGGTTCTGGATTGGGTTTAGATATCATTAGCATGCAGGGGCAGAGTGAGGGGGAACTGTGCCCAGGGCACATGTGCTGCCTGCCCCCACCTTGCCCCGGAATGCCCCTGGAATGCCTCCAGAACACCACATTCATGCCCCAGTCATGCCCCCACCCTCGCTTGTGCCTAGGGCATCATTCCCCTTTTCCTGTTGGTGCTACGCCACTGTTAGCATGTGAGGAAAATACATTGGTGTAGATCAGCTCATGCACTCTAACTTCCAAAAGGACTGTAGTCTGAATATAGGGACAATTTTTATGTTGCAGAAGAGCACAGCATAATTTGTATCCTATATTCCTTTTCTGCATGTACTATGAGTAGTACAAAGTAGAAGTCCCTGTGTCCAACTCAGCTTGTCCATCGTATGAATTATTCCAACCCGGGTGATCATATTCCCTTCTCCTAATTCATGATCACCACATGCCAGCTATTAAAGAGATTATTTCTTCCCAGAATCTCATCACCACATCAGCCATAGAGCCATACCGTCCCTCTTATCCTCTTTGCTAGTCCTTACCATGTCTCATCATAAAACTTACAATCCAATGATTTATTTTGAGTTATGTCTCTCTTGCCCAGCACTCCAAGTAGCCACTTGGTGCCCTGGGAACAAAAAAAAAAAAAGATTGTTCCAAATAGCATCCAAGACTCTATTATGGACATGCACATTTTCCTAAGTGCAGATTATCATGGTGAGTTTAGCGCAAAGAAAGCATATAGGGAAAAGAGCTACAAGAATGATGAATTACGCTGTTATCATAATTCAAGGTCTGTTCCAAGGCCAAGGTATGAGTCACTAATTCAAGTGAAACCTCACATTTGACTTCTCAGCTCATTTGCCTTTTGGGTCTCAGTTTTCTTGCATTTAGTTGATACTCTTGCATTGAACAGTGTTAGAAGGGATGAGCAGAGTGTTGGAGCAGAATGGCCAAGTGGCAGAGAAAGAGCTGGTTTAAGTCATGCCCAGTATTTTGAAATAGGAACTTGAAGCAGAAATAACAAGGGGTATCACTTCACAAGATGTCTAATATGGATCATGAGGCTGGTCTGTATGAACAGGTGATGGACCTTAGAGAATCCCACTGGTCAATTCCGCACTTGCGTTATCGACCTAAGTTCGAGCTGCATTCAACCTAAGTGCTCCACACAACCACTGGGATCGACGTGGTTTTGTACCCGCGTAACGATCAGATTTCCGACTCCAGTTGGGAACTACTACTTTTTCAGGGAACCACACTCAAACTCAGTTCGATTCCAGTAAAGTGCGGAATTTCTGGTGCCAGGAGTCCCCCATTCAGCCAATCACAGCTGAGTGTTTCAGGCATGTGTACAGCTGGCCAATCAAAAAATGCCACCTTCGTCCCTCCATTCCTGTGGCAGTTTTTTTTAATAACCTGTGTGGGGATAGATGGAACATGGCCGTAGAACAGCAGCCAATCAGAACGGAGCGGTGAAGAGGCACAGGATGATTCCGCCCTCCGAGCGGGGATCAAGCTGGTTGCAGTGGGGAACAACAATGGCTTTGACCTAGGGAACTGGGTCGAACCTATTTTACTCGTATGCGGAATCGGCCACTGTTTATTTGATGCTGTGCTATGTTTTTGTTTTTCAGGTGCAGAAATTACGGTAAGTACTTAAAATGTGTTCTGTGTTTCTTTAAAAAACAAATGTAAACTTGGATTTTAATGCTATTTGCAGTCACACAATGACACTAGCTTTACATCAAATAATGTTTCTGGTAACAATTATTTCAGTGGGTGCAAACATCCAGATGTAGCTGGCTAAATTAGAATAAGTTCTTTCAAACATTTTTTTTTCCTTTTAAAGATGCTAAATGTGAGTTCAGTAGCACCTTTGAAACCAAAAAGATTCTCAGGGTATGGGTTTTGGAGAGTTCTTACCCAAACATCTCTAAAGTTCTACTAGACTCAATTCTAATTGTTCTACAGCAAACCAGTCTCACTTTTAATCTTGGAACATCTAAAGGGATATTTTCCAGTTAAGAATCCATACTCCATGCTTACTAGAGTTTTGGGGTGGAAACAGTAGAAAAACCCTTGTCTGGCTAGATCCAAATCTGAACACAGACTCATTTTCTTTTTGGTAGAACTATACAAGGGTGTGCAGCCACACAGATTTTTTTCCTGTACACTGTAAAAAAAAGTCTATTTTGTTTTGGAAATCTCATGTGATTCAGTAAGGCAATATACTAATTCATGGTTATGAATTGGATCATGGATCATGATGTCTACAAACCTGAGCCAGCACCTACTGGCAAAAGACTGACCAATAATTAATGCTTCTGCCATGACTTATTGATATAGCCCTGATGCCACCATACTGAGACAAACAAGTGTTATCTGTCTGGCGGAATGTTTTTTCAACCAAGACTGGGGGCCTGCCAGACTTGTTACAATTTTGCAGAGCCTGCAAGTTTGCATTGTTCTGCCAGGCCTACAGTTGAAGGCGGCAACAAGTGTCCAACTTTGCTGGCCTCCCTTTCCTTCCTTTTCCCTCCCCTCATCTTTTTTTTTTGTCATTGATTCCATGTTATGATTACTTCATTACCCCTCTGGTTGATCGGTTGACTGTATTTTTAGGTTTTTAAGGCACTGTGATGTTGCATTGGAATTGTTGATTTTAGCATTGTAGTTACTGATAGTTGCAATCTGCCCAGCACCTGTCCAATGGAAAAGGGTGGCCTATAAATCTAATAAACAAATAAGTAGCAAGGAAAAAAATATTAATACAACACTGCAATGTTTTGGGAAGACAAAGAACAAAGAAGAAAGCTGGCAATCCTTAATTAGATATTTTAAATTTAACAGTGCAGTAGTGCATAAAATAGTGTGGTCTCTTAGAAATGAATGTATATCTGCTGACTTTCAGGCTGGATATTGTTCTGTACAATTGTGACCTATGTAGTTACATTGCAATGATTATTTATGATTTTACAAAAAAAAAATAAAAAGTGGGAAATGAGTTAAATATTGGAACAATAATACTAGAACATTCAAAGCAACTTTATTTGAGCTTAAAGGGCTTGTTTTTCAATGGGATATATGTTTTTATATGGTGACTACCAGCCCATTAAAAAAAAGCTGGAGATGTTGGGGACAGAACCCTGTGCCTTTTTGTACATGAAACAGACCTTCCAGTAGGAAATGTATGCAATCCTGGGCATTACTAGAAACTGGGTCACAAAAAGAAGCCAAGTCTCTTTTTTATGGGTTGGCATTTCATTGAAAAAAATATGTTGCAGGTTTAGTACAATTAGTCTTGTTCTGAAGCTCCACTCTCCTCCCATCCCCTCAGAAAACCAGAAAGATTACCAAAGGTTACCACTACTTTTCTTTAAAAGCAGACTTAAGCAGCTGAATCTGTTTCTGACATGGAGCTCATTGGTGGACAAGCTTCACCTGCTAAATTTCTGTGTTGTTTTCCTTAAAGGCGTTAAATTTTTTTTAAAAAAATACATTCATTTCTGCCTTATGAGTTTGTCTCGTGTAGCCTCCTTGGATGGGGAAGACATGATGGATACTGATCCAAGTGCCAGAAACCACAGGAAGACCCACCAGGCAAAGTAGAGACGTCATCTGGAGAGTCTCAGGCTGAAATTCGTATGCCATGCCCTTCATCTCATTGCCTGGGTTCTGAGACTGAAACAGAAACGCTGTAACCACCAGCCTCACCTCCAGGATCAGCAGAGTCTCAGGAACACTGGAGATGGTGGGCTCAGGAGGAGGCACAGGAGTGTGCAGTTGGCAGCCCAGCACCATCAACTTCTGCCTGTGAGCTTGAGTCACCACAGGATTAGGGCTGGCAGCCACAGAGACTGCTCAGCCAGTGATAGGTGGCACATGACTGTGGAAAACTCAGAAGGGTGAGGAGTTGCACTTTCTCTTGATCAGGGTTTCCCTCATAAACCAACCAGAAAAGCAAGAACCAGTATGGAAAATGCCTTGTCCACCTCTCTCATCTACTTGCTGAACTCTGTGTGCTTGACTTCAGACTGGGTTTGGACCTTGTTTCTTGGATTTAGTTTTAACCTTGGACTGGGACCTGGGTTGTGTTCTCTCGTTTTGCCCTTCTGTTTTAATGTTTAAACTTCAACTACTTCTGGGTTGACCCTGAACTGTGTCTTCCACAAGGATGTCTGCCTATTGCCCCAGGTCCTGACTGACTTGGAACATCTACAGAAAACTAACAGGACAAGAGGAAAAATTGCCTGAGCAACAAAAATATTTCAGTGTGTAGTTGTTTGTGAATTTGTTGCACAGACAGAACAAAAGTTGGGAAACTTCTCGAGATAAAAAAATAGCTTATTACCAAGCTGAAACTGCTTTGGGCTGCTCTGGTGATGTTTGATAAGGTCTTATTCTGTAAGAAACAAAGCCCTATGTATCAAAAAGACACACACTTTTTTTAATTACAGAACTTTGTGGGCCATAGTTTTAGTTAACTGTTAAAGCCAGTCTAATGTCCTCAGATAGTAAAAACAAATGACATATCATTCCGTTTATGATTCTGGATAAGAACCAGGAGATTCAGACCACTCAGTGGCTGCGACAATGTAAAATAGGTATCTAGCTTCACTGGCCTTCATGATTAGTTTTAGGCAATTTACTATGCTCTTCGTTTCAACTCCCACTATTTGGCAGCAGTGAAACAGCAGTACAAATCTGGTCATCAATAAAAATAAAAGGAGGCATCCATCTGTCCATCCATCCATGGCACACATAACTTGACAGAAAATAATGGAAGGAATCTGAAAATTGGCCACCAGTATCAGGGTGATTGTGAGTATTGCAATCCCAACCTGCAGGGAAGTTCTTAATCTGCATTTGGGCCAGAACCTTACTCCTATGCTATTTCTAATGGAACTGAAGTCTGGCTGATAAGGTTGCCAGCTTTGGGTTGGGAAAATCCAATCTTGGGCGCACTCCGCATGGCTCTTAAGAGCAGCAGTGCACTGGCATACTTGATGCCAGTGCACCCCTGGAGCCGTTTGCATGCTTCTGTGCACACAGCCTCAGAGTTGCCATGGCCCACGGAGGTGCCTCTGGATGGAGGCACGTTGCTTTTTTAAAACTTACCTCTTCTTTCCTGTGTAGCTCTGCAGAGGCGAGGGGACACACCCCCCCATGGTCATGGCAAGGCCTTGGGGGTTGGGGGCCAGTAGCGTTGGGGTTCCCTCATCCCCACAGAGCAACACTTTGGGGGTTGGGGTCTCCTCATCCCCACAGAGTAACACAGGGGAGAGGAGGTAAGTTTTAAAAAGTGGTGCACCAAAAACGGCACCTTCCACCCAGTGCCACTCACTCAGCACTGGGTGGACGCCACTATTTTTGAAAAGACTCACCCAAAAACAGTGGCTCAGGGGGGGAAAGCGCAGCACTGCCTTGCTCAGGAGGTGGCGGCCATGCAAACAACACCCCCGAGACAGCGTTTTTGCCATTCTGAGGGCGCTGTTTTTGACCCATGCAAAATCCGCTTTAGACTGGAACTTGGGGAGGTTGGATTTAGGGGGAGAGGAATTTCAATAGTGTAAAATGTAAAATGGTGTCCACTCTCCAAAGCAGCCATTTTCTCCAAGGGAACTGACATTTGTAGTCTGGAGAACAGTTGTAATTCTGGGAGACCTATAGAAATTGACATTGGAAGCCATAGTTTGTGGCATGCATCAGAAAATAAAGTTGGGAGTCTCAAACTTGGCCACTGGCTACAGGATAATGGTCAGAGTTAGTGTCCACACATGACACCAACATCTGGGCACCACACTGGAAATTCTGGACACAGATTAGCTCCAGAACATCCCTTTGCTATTTGTAATGGAAGGAAAGATTTACTCATGAGAAACCAGGAAGGTGCTGCCAACGCAGGGGAGGAAGGACCTGCCTACCATGCCTCACAGGGTTGTTGTGAGGATAAAATGGAGAACAGGATAATAATGTAAGGCAATGTGGGGAATAACATAAGGTATGACATCTGCTATATGTCTAATGTTGGGCACCGTTCACAAAAAGGGTTGATTGGTTTCACTGCTGCTTCATCTGGTATTGCTGCAGCATTTTTGGCAGGAAGCAGAACTGCTCATTCAGTATTCAAACTACTGTGGAATATCAAAAGCCCAGCAAGCTATGGGGTTGGAGAGTAGAGCAAGCACATCTCTAGAGATATATGTATTTCTGAAAAAAAGAAAATACTGTGAGAAATTTATTTATTCAAGGAACTTTGGGGATCTCAACTTACTTCTCCCTATTGGCCTCCAAAAAGATTTTCTCAATCACTTCTTTGGATCCTTGTTTATATTATGATAAACCTAACTGAATACTTTGATCTCCGGAACATGGAAGAATGGTGCATATCAGTCACGTGACTTGGGGGTGCACTTATCTGGATCCCTCCCCCTCTTGGTAATGTTGCCTTCAAAAATTTGTTCACATACAGCTTAGGCAAACTTTTATTTTAAAAACAACTAATCTACATGTGGGGAAAATTCAATAATAGTATTATGATTGCTGGAACATTAAATTTGTTAAGCAGCATATCTGCTAATAGTTAGGGACGACTGATAGCCCAGGAATGAGAGGCAATCAATCTTTCTTGTTGCCTTTGGAAGGTGGTACATCAGTTAGTGGGAAAGGCAGAGAACCATGGCTGTTGAAACATATTATTTTCCATTTTTAATTATGAAACACTATCTCAGGAGTAAATTCTTGTAAAATGGTCTTGTTCTTTTTTTAAAAAAAAAATCAAATAGAGACAGCAGAATGAGAGCCAGTGTGGTATAGTGATTAAGAGCAGGTGGACTCTAATCTGGAGAAGTAGGTTTGATTCACTGCTCCTCCACATGAGCATCAGATTCCTATTTGGTGAACCGGATTTGTTTCTCCACTCCTACATTCCTGTCTGGTGACCTTGGGCTAATCACAGTTCATTCAGAACTCTTTCAGCCCCACTTTGGGGAAAGGGAGGGAAAGGAGTTTGTAAGTTGCCTTGAGTCTCCTTACAGGAGAGATAGGCAGGGTATAAATCCAAACACTTCTTCCTCTTAAAGTTATGAATTTACTTGCACTAGAAGAAACCAGGAGAACTCTATGGGGCTCATATTTCGGTAGTTAGATGCAAGATTTGTAGGTTTCTTTTTTTCCCCCTTTTCCACATAATGTTTATATTATAAAAACAACATAGGGTTCCACTGCTCTCCCTGCCAAAAGGAGAATAATAGTGCAATCTTAAGGAGATCAGACAGGTGGGGCTGGCTGATATGGCAGAGTCCCACCCCAAGTATTGTTGAGTGGACTCTGTGGTGACCCCTCAGGGACTTGTCTGCATCCACCAAAGAGTCCTTGCCCCCTTGTTGCAGATGCATGTGCCTGTGAGTTTGTTTGCAGGTGGAGATCTAGGACTGTTTTCAGGTGGAGATGTGTGTGTGTATGTGTTCTGCTGCTTTGATCATTGTCTGCTTGTGTACCCCTATTTATCCCTAACTAAATTTGTTAAACTTCATTTGCTCTCCTGTGGAATTTCTTGTAAAAGTTGATCTTTATATACACAAGCAACAAAGATCCCATGCTTGCCCCACCTTTTGCTAAGCCCAGAATCTGCTCTCACTAATTCCACAGTCTAAAAGGGACAGTCCCACCATTTTGGGTAACTTCAGGGTCATATTGCCTTTTGAGCCATTTTGCCCCCTCCCCTTCCAGATTGTGCTGTGATTGAAGTAGCACAATCCATTTTCAGCTATGACTTCCTCTTTTTTTAAAAAAATGTCAAATCTTCCTTGGTCTACAGGAGACTGATTTTTTTAAAAGAAAAACCCTGTGGTGTTTTATTTTTACATTATCATCAAATGTATGGAGACTTTTTTTCTTTCATCTTGTAGATCCTCTTACTAGCTATAGCTTTACATACATTGCTGTGCAAATAATGAATTTCTCAAGTTCTCAAACTGAGCAGGAAAAACATTATAATGGGAACAAAAGTCTCTCTGCTTTGCCAGACAAAAGCCTGAATTCTGTCTACCATCACCTTAACACGTTATGTGCAATAGTTTGCTCACCTGAAAAAAGGTATTTTGACAGGGGAATTAACTTTGCTGTGTTACAGACAAGGCTCGCAGCAACTAATATCTCCTCTTCAGTTTATTCATAATCTACTTCATTCAGATTAGGCCAGCCTTTCTCTGAGGAAAGCATTAAGCCTTAAGCTTGAATATGTTCTTTCATTTGTCACTTGGAGACATTAACCTACCACAGTTGTGTGTTGTGATCAAGAGAAAAGCGGGATGTAAATATTTCAGGAGTGTGTGGAGCTTAACAAACTGGGTGGCATAGTGCTTGGACCAGGATCTGGTTTGAACCACCCCTCTGTCACGGAAGCTCACTGGATGACACTGGGCCTGTGACCCTCTCTAAGCCTAACCTAGTTCAGAATAGTTGCTTGCTATAAGGATTAGAAGTGAGCACAATTTTCTTCAGTAAATTTTGGCTTTGAGTTATAAAAACCCAAGAATTTTTGATAAAGCCACACAGCTGATACCCAAAAAGTCACAATGAAGCTGGGTCTTCAAATCTAAATAACCAAAAGCTACAGAACAAATAACTCATCAGAGTGTCTACACTGAACTTACTGAATGTTCTGACTGTATTTGATATATAAACATGTCAAAATTACCTCAGGTTGGCTGAGACTGATCAGAAAAAGGCAAGCCCAAAGCAGTAAATGAAGAGTTGGAGTGAGGGGAAACTGCGCCCAGGACGTGTGCCCTGTGTCCCTGCTGCGGGGCTGCCTGCCCCTGCCCCACCCCACACCAGAATGCCCCCAGAACCCTCCAGGACACCCTTGCCATGCCCCCAGCTCTGTCCAGGGCATCACGCTGCCCCCCTGCCCCATTAGCTCTATGCCATTGAGTGAATGTGCAGAACAGTGTGGAGAGCTGTGCCTTGCTGCCTGGGGTTGCAGGAAGCCATTAGTCATTTAAGTAAATCATTATTATTTTTTGCCTCAGACTATAACGAGGCCCTCAATGTGATGCATGTGAGTGTCATGGAATCCACTTTCATCTTTATTGATTTTTAGAAAGTCTTTTTGATTTTTAGGAAGTGTGCAGGGCCAAGTAGGGCCCTGACTCAGGGAAGCTTCCAATTGGCTGAGTGGAATTTTTAAAATGTAGCTTTGAAATCCACTGCCACCATAGCACAAAATATTCGCTGTGTGATGTAAGCTGTGGAAGCCATTTTGTGGCTGGCTTTACCTCATACAACCACTGTTTTGTAGCAGCCAGTTTGTGGTTGTGCCCACCACACTGTGTCATAATTCCAAAGTTGTTCACAGACTCAAAAGGTTGGGGACCCCTGGGCTAGAAGTTCTCTCATGACCCTTAGTGTGCCTGGCATGCAATTTTAGAGTTAGTGAATTAGAATATTGTACAGATCATTATCACTACATCCTAACTCAAGAATATCAGCAAAATTTCACTGTGACCAATTTGAAACTCAACTATCCATCTTACATTTTTACAAGCAACTTATCTAATGTAATAAAAACAACAAAACCCTCCATATTTTTAAACTAGAGACCTGAAAGGGGAATAAAATAACACTTTTTTTCATATATCCCTAAAATGCTGTTTAATGCCAGTGAGGCAATTATGAGCATTTCATACACCTTTTAGAGACAGTTTTCTTTTTAAGAGCTGAAATGACTTAAGGTTGCTTTATAAGATGAGATTTTCCAAGTCATCGAGGAACCGTAAATGTTGCTTTTAAAAACTTCCTTTTTGGGGAAGCGAAGCACTCTGAATTATTTAAAGAAGTTGATGTGAATGTATTTTAAAACATTTAGTACCTTTTGGCACAAGATTTGCAAAGATTTTGTCATGCTGGGTCTGACCATGAGTGGAATTTGCACAAGACACCATTCTCACACACTGCACTTGGGCTGTCCCTTGACATTTCTGAAATCTTGAACAGCCTTCAGTGAATTGCCTCAGGCATTGTCAACACCAGCTTCAGTCCTGCTGAAAACTTCCATTGTTTTAGCTGTTATTTCGAGTATGGAAACTATTACCCATCCTGTGTCTTGACTTATGCCTGAGTACAGCCAGCAAGCACTTGCTCAAGGCTTTTCGGTGAGACACCCAGGAAGGGACAGCACAGCATGGGGGCCCATACTAGCAGACAACTTGGTCAACACTCAAGCTTTCATGGCAGAAAATATTTCTACAAATAGAGGCATAAATACATGAATTTTGTTCTTTTTACTTTATATAGAGACCATTCTGTTCTGTTAGTCTTTCCTCAGGGGTAGTTCTATGCCCAGATCCTGTTCCCTCAAACCATGATAATACTCCTTTCTCTAATTTCCTGCTAGGAACCTCAGTGCTGTGAAGTGAGCAGGAAATTGAAACTGTGATGAGAGAGAGAAGGGGAGAATCATGTGTGCATGGTAACTAGCACCAAGGATATCAGTCACATTTTGGGGGGGTGTGTGTTTGTTTCAAAATATACTGATTGCAAAAATCTTTTACATAATTTTCACTGTGAAGTTCAAGTAGTGGACTATTCATGGCATATCTGCTCATGAAAGCCTGTTTAGAAAATGTAACAGCCTGGTACCCCTAAAACCTTTATTTTCTCTGACAATCATGGTTGCTGCTGGTGGTGGCACTTAAATCGCTTATGCTTTCGAATGGTGAAATTTCTATTTCTTTGTAAATTTAAGCACCTATTTCACACCTTATAATTACAATGAATGGAACGGAGACCATAAAAAACTTTTGTACTCTAGAACTGTGTAATTTGTTGCTCACTGGCAAAACTGAGAGTGACTGAGAAATTAAATATTTTTCCAGTGCCAACGTTGCCATTGATTCAACACCTAGAGACACTGAATTTGTGAATCCCCATCAAAGATGTAGGTAAGGGGGGGGTTCCTCATGTTCAACCCCGCAGTACATGTCCGAAGCTCCGCCCCCGTTTGTGGGGGTTTTGTATTTTTCAGTGTTTTTTTTGTTTTTGGCCTGCAGGGGGTGCAGTTTTTAGGCTAGCACAGGGGTAGGGAACCTGCGGCTCTCCAGATGTTCAGGAACTACAATTCCCAGCAGCCCCTACCAGCATGGCCAATTGGCCATGCTGACAGAGGCTGATGGGAATTGTAGTATCCTGGAAAATCTATCTGGAGAGCCGCAGGTTCCTTCAAACTTGGCTAGCACTGGTCAGGAATTTTTTGGGAGACTCTACTGATGATGCTACCCAGGTTTAATGAGGTTTGGTTCAGGGGGTCCAAAGTTATGCTCAAAGGGATTGCCCCATTCCCCATTGTTTCCAATGGAAGCTAATAGATGGGGGCTACACCTTTGAGGGTCCATAACTTTGGACCCCCTGAACCATGTGAATGTTGTTCCAAGAATATTTATCAATATCATTTAATGCCAGTGTTTTTTTTGTTCTTGTAGATTATTTTTATGGAGCTCATGTTTTGTTATCAAACATATCGAAATATACTGCCTGCATAAGTTCTTCCATATATGTATTCCTTATGCTTTTTTTTTGTATCTGACAACCCCATCTCGGGCAAGGCGTTGAATGCTGTGGGAATGGCATGGGGCTGCACTGGTGGATTTGCCTTTCCCGGGCACTTGCCTTAAGGGAGGGGCAAATCAGCTGGTGGATGGCTGCCATGGCCCTCCCTAGTGGTGGGATGCAGTGTGGGATGTCGTGCCTCTACCACTGCTGCTGCTAGTGTAGCAGGGGTGGTCCAGTAGCATGACTGAGAGAGGAGCTGATGTTAGTTGCACCAGCAACCAAAGGTGCAGACTTATGCCACCAAAAAGGCAGCATAAATCTATTAAGCTTTTAAGCCTCCCCATGCTGCCGGGAAGTCTTCTTGGGAGTGGTGGGCCAGCACAGCCACTGCTCAATGGCTAAGAATGGGGCTCTGCTGGATGGGGCTGCCTGGAGCTCAAGGCAATTTATGTTGTTCCTCTCCTTTTTATCCTCCAAACTATATGATGTGATAGCTTAAGATGAGACTGAGGGGCCAAAGATCATAGACTGGCTTTCATAGCAAAGTGAGGAACTCGGGCTTGCTGAAACTTTTCATATCATTCTATTGGAGAGACTCTACAGATACAGGTGAGATTTTTTTATATCTCAGTCCCCTTCGTTTTTCATTACAAACAGATATAGTTCTCTGTCTCTGTGTGGAAAAAGTCTTGTGCTGAAGTTAGACCACCCACTGCAATTTTCAGAGAAAGGGAATTAAGAAACACAAGAACTAGTAGGCAACTGCAGCTCTTAACAGCAGTCTACATCTTATTCTCACTAATAATGGATAGTAATTTAAAATTGCAGTGTGAAATCACTGCATTCTGAAGCAAACTTGCTTAGAATATCAGAGCTGACGTGGTTGCCAGGTGAAACTACCTTGATCAAACTCCCCTGATTACTGGTAAGGTTAGATCCATGTGGGATTGCCTTAATGTTCCCTAGTAGAGGGAGCAGCAGTGGCGTAGGAGGTTAAGAGCTCATGTATCTAATCTGGAGGAACTGGGTTTGATTCCCAGCTCTGCCGCCTGAGCTGTGGAGGCTTATCTGGGGAATTCAGATTAGCCTGTACACTCCCACACGCCAGCTGGGTGACCTTGGGCTAGTCACAGCTTCTCGGAGCTCTCTCAGCCCCACCCACCTCACAGGGTGTTTGTTGTGAGGGGGGAAGGGCAAGGAGATTGTCAGCCCCTTTGAGTCTCCTGCAGGAGAGAAAGGGGAGATATAAATCCAAACTCCTCTTCTTCTTCTTCTTCTTCTTCTTCTTCTTCTTCTTCTTCTTCTTCTTCTTCTTCTTCTTCTTCTTCTTCTTCTTCTTCTTCTTCTTCTTCTTCTTCTTCTTCTTCTTCTTCTTCTTCTTCTTCTTCTTCTTCTTCTTCTTCTTCTTCTTCTTCTTCTTCTTCTTCTTCTTCTTCTTCTTCTTCTTGAGTCCTCTCTGACACAGCAAAGCATCATTTAAATCAGCACTCACCCCCTTTACAGTCCTTCGTCCTGTGACATCAGAATCAATTGACATCAGAGCTATAATTGTGACATCACTTGTGTCAAAGCCAAGACATCACTTGTGTCAAAGCCAAGGCCTTGGGACACAAGCAGCAAGGTAAGCACCAAGAGGTGTACCATACTGAGGAATGACCTATGCTTCTAAGCTGTGGAGGAATCTTTTCCACCACGGTTGCTGGTGTCTATGGCTCATTCCACATGGCCCAATAAACACGACTTTAGAATGGTAAAAAAAACCTGTTTTGGCAGAGAACGTCACACAGATCCTGCCTCTAAAACGAGTCTGCCCCATGTTATTTTTCCCAAACTGTTTTTTTAAGAATTGTGCTATTCACGAGTCTTTTGAAAAATCTTGGGTTACAGCTGCTTGCAAGCGAATGGCCAGGCAGGAGGTGCCTTGTTCGCCTCTGTTTTCTTTTTTTTATTATTTAGCAGCTTACATCTGCATAGCCACACAGGTGCAGATGGTTGTATCATGAGACATTAACATGGCTGTGGGGGTTCAATTAGTGGGAAGTAATTTTTCAAAAAGATTGTGTCCATGCAAAGGTACAACAACAACTTGGATTCTTTCTGTGGGCTCCAATTGCAGCCTGCACAGATGCATGTGAATGCGAAAACAGGAAAATGTGTTACTTTATCTCAAATGCAACTCACTATACATATGCTGTGTGGAAAGGGCCTATAAGATGCATCTAAATTTGATTGAAGACATCTAAACAGCTTGCAGAACTATGGGGAATATTGCCTCTCTAAATGAAATTATTATTTAGTTCTTGGACCACACAAAAGTCGCCACAAATGTCAACAACCAAGCAGGTACTGTGCAAGTGCAAAACTGCTTGACATGGTGAAATAGCAGAGATGAATGTTAGCAAGGAACATCAAGGTGATTTGATCAGCAACCTGCCTCATATGTGACTGTGAGCAACCGTAAGCGAGATATCACCTAATCAGCATGTGCCATGAAGTTGTCAACATGCCTATACAGAAGGAATCATGTTTGCTTAACACAGGGAAGTTATGGATCATTGGGTAACAACTGAACTGATATTACAGACATAGGCTGAAAGTGCATTGATTGGGAAGGCATATGCTGAAGAATTTCCATGCAGGCAAAATGTTAACAACACCCCTGCCCTTTGCAGCCTCTATTGACATCTCAGTAATGAGAGAAGCTTTGTGTCACATCTGATTATTTCAGTAGACTCTACATTTAAATGTTAAACAAACATATAGAAGGAAACCCATACCTGCCCTGTCACATCACATAATTAGTCTGGATTGTCAGGTCAAACCCTTTTCCAAACCATTTTATTTAAACTTTTAAGGCATTTCCATTTAAATCACCCTGACAAAAAGCCCTAGGTGTCTTCTCAGGTTGGCTTTCTGGCCTTGGCTTTGTTGAAAGTATTACAAGGGGGCTCTATGAAAACATATTCATATATGTCAATTTTGTGTCTGCTTCTATACACTATGTACACCAACATTTTGTACACCATTCTGTATCCCAGGCTGACGACAGAAAGCCAGCATGGTGTAGTTGTTGGGAGCAGTGGACTCTAATCTGCAGAACTGGGTTTGATTCCGCACTCCTCCATATAAGCAACAAACTCTTATCTGGTGAACTGGATTTGTTTCCCAGCTCCTACGCATGGCCTGCTGGGTGACCTTGGGCTTGTCCCAGTTTTTCTGAACTCTCTCAACCCTACCTGTCCAACAAGGTGCTTGTTGTGTGGAGAGGAAGGGAAAGGATTTTGTAAACAATCTTGAGTCTCCTGACAGGACAGAAAGACAGGGTATAAATTCAAACTCTTCTTCTTCTACAGGTCTTGGTAAGAAGCCAGCTGAAATTCCCCATCTAATTGCAAGGAGGCAGAACCCATTTACCAAAAGATTTGTAGCCTGCTACAAGTTACAGGTAAGCCTGTCTTTCGAGTATTGTTTATCTGGATGGGAAAGATGGGTACAATGTCCTCCATGCATGTGGGAGACTGTTGCACCTCACAACGAAGGGAAACATTACATTTTGAAAGTGCAAATAATTGCCATTTGAACTTATCTATCTTCTATATATATAAAAAGCTAACAGTGACTTTGTTAGTCATGCCCTAACGCCGAAACAGCTGGATGGATCGCCCCCAAATTTTCACATGATGTTCCGCCCTGTTGCGGGCAGGTAATCAGATGTTCAAATCGCCAAAAGTCCGTACCTCAGCCAGGTAAAAGATATTTTACCTGGTGCACCAGGCCATGAAGCTGCCTGTGTTTAACTGTCACCCTTAGAATGTTCGTGCAGCATGTCTGTGGCCTGAGGGGTTGGTATGCCCTTAGAATGTTCACGCAGATGGCCAGAGATGAGCAGTTAAAACAGTAAATAGGTAATACTGTTAGGTAATACCAGTGGAAGTGAAACACATACACACTTTGCTGTGTGAGACGTCAGGTGAGGTTCCCCCCTCACACGCAGGTAACTTTCAGTCTCTGTGCCTCACCCACTGCCACCACACAACACAATACTCTCATACACATCCAGCTCATCCTCACACACCTCACTCTGCCCTCCCTCACATGCAACCACCACTTACCCACTTCCTCACCCATATTCGCCACAGCTCTCTTTTACTAAAAGCGAGCTGGAGTTTGCCTTTTTCTTCTAAGAAAATCCGCGGGGTGGGGGCAAACCAACACTACTGGCTCTGCTTCTTTTGCACATCACCCTTTAAGAACCCAGGGAGCTGGCCTCGATCTGAACGCCTCACCACCCTGCCTCTGCTGCCTGACTGGGATAGCCGCCTTGCCCCAGTTCTGCCTTACCCAAGCCAGGACTGTGTGTGTCAACCAGCCTTATGGATAGCGGGATTCGCATTCTGGACAGTTCCGTTGTGGAATGGAAAGGGTGACCTTATACTGAAAAAAACAAGACACCACCATATAACAATGTGAATTGAAAAGGGAAAGAGGGATTCCATTTGACCACCCCAAAAGGCTTTGCTGCGAATCATTGGACCTGCATGGACATCTGTGTGGGTTGCGGACTGTGATGAGAAGGACAATTGCCACAGCAACATGTGGCCGGGCCCCGCTAGTTATTATAAAAGGAGGTGTTCGTCCATCTGTGTATCGCAGGCATAATGTATTAGAAAATAAAGTCAGGGGCCTCAGAACTGGCCACCTGCTTCATTATGATCCTGGGAGTTACAGTGCCAAGTATGAAGAGAATCAGATCTTCCCACCTACATTATTTCCAGAATTCCCCTGTGCTATTTGCAACAGAAGTGACCATTTACCATTAGAAGTCAGGAAGCTGAACAGCATAGACAGGTGCAGAAAATCCCATCCTTTGTAAAATAAACTTTTAGACAAGCCTGCCAATAAAAGGATGAGGATGATGCAGTGCTCATTTGAATAACATTGTAGAGGAAATATCAGCAGTATCAAACTCAAACTAGACCAGGGGTAGGGAACCTGCGGCTCTCCAGATGTTCAGGAACTACAATTCCCATCAGCCCCTACCAGCATGGCCAATTGGCCATGCTGACAGAGGCTGATGGGAATTGTAGTTCCTGAACATCTGGAGAGCCGCAGGTTCCCTACCCCTGAACTAGACCTTTATAAGACATCAAAAGGAAGAATATACACACACACACACACACACACACACACACACACACACACACCAGAGAGGATTAAACAGAATGATGCAGCTGGTATATCAGGAATATACAGGCATTATTTATACAAAAGGGGAAACCCATAAAGTTATTTCAAGGTATTGACCAGGAATTTGGCCACCATTTCCAGTATCTTGGGGTCCTGATTGTTTAGGAGATACTTCAGTTTGGAATTTGAAGAAGACTGGAGTGCCAAAATTTTGGCCTTCAGAAAAAAGCTAGGTCTAAATTCTGTGAATCGAAAGCAGGCAAATAGGATATGCTCTAAGGTTTCTTCAGCACGCATCTGGTGTAGGAGTGTCATAAATCTCTCTGGGGTTAGAGCAAGAAGAAATGTGTTGGCAGTAACATTCGGCAGCCAAAAAAGCCAATGCAATTCTGGGCTGCATCAATAGGAGTATAGTGTATATATGTAATAGTACCACACTGTTCTGAATTGGGCAGACCTCACCTGGAATACTGTGTCCAGTTCTGGGCACCACAATTCAAGAAGGATATTTGAAGGCATGTCATGTTGAAGTGAGAGCAAGCTTGTTTTCTGCTGCTCCAGAGACTAGGATAAAGAGTAATGGATTCAAAGTACAGGAAAATAGATTGCCTCAAAACATTAGGAAGAACTTCCTGATGGTAAGGGCTGTTTGACAGTGGAATACGCTTCCTCAGAGGGTGGTGGAGTCTCCTTTTTCAGAGGTTTTTAAACAGAGGCTGGATGGCCATCTGTCAGGAGTGCTTTGATTTTGTATTCCTGCATATCAGGAGGTTGGACTTGATGATTGTTGTGATCTTTTCCAACTCGGTGATTCTATAAACAATTGTGCAGTCATCTAAAATGTTACAAAAATCTGCTTGCTGCTATGCTACAGGTATGTTTTATTTCAAATCCTTATCTATGGTACATACACAAGGGACATCTCTAAAAAGATTCTTTGAATCAATTCTAATTTTTAAAAATCCACCTAAAAAATGACCTATTGTGATGCAATTTTGTTAGAGCTCTCAGCTCTTGATGACTGAAGATTAATTTCCAACAATGAATGGCTCTTATTTGAAAATGTTTGGTCCTCCCGAACCACAAAACAGCTCTTGCTGCTTCTATTTTTTTTAAAAAAAATGAACACATTGTTAGAGGGGACATGCTGTTATACCCATGAACACATTGTTAGAGGGGACATGCTGTTATATCTTCTGCAAGCAGAAATAGTGTTTGGATACACTGAGTTTTTCTCAACACAAGCCTCTTTCCCAGTTCTCAAAAAAACAACAACACACCCTTCTTCAAGCACACCACTAAATATCAATCATTGGGTAAAATTAAATAAACCCACAACAACTGTAGAAACAGCCACATGAACTTGGCTATATAAATAGATGGTCATCTAAATGTTGCTGAGAGTCTTGATTCTCTCCCTGCTCGCCCCGCCATCCACGGCAAAGTTGAAATTCCGATTGTGACTGAAGATTCCTCATGCCATAGAATTCTTAACAGTACCGAAACTCTGTCTAGAAAGATGGGCCCATAACCTTGCTGGCCGAGCTAAATTTACCTTGCTGCAGATGGTGAGACTTACTTTGCTCAATAATCACACCACAACGACAGGCTGGAAAGGAATGGGCCACAGCCCGTTTATTAAACATTCAAAACATAACAGCATAACTATATACATGAGAGCTGGGCGGCAAACGGGTCGCACATCACATCCCAATAACATGGGACTGGCGGGAAGGGAAGCCCCAGAGATAACACTCCTGCTTGCTTCCACCCTTCCCGCCCATGCTGAGGAGGGAGAGAGAGAGACGGCACCGGGCTGAGCCCCCAAGGCCGCCCCACAGCCCGTCCTCCTCCCGAAAGCATAAGTCTGGGGTGTCGGGCAATCCCGGCTGAGCCAACGGGCCGCCCTACATGGGCCCGACTCCAACCCCACTCCCCTAATTTAGGGTATCAGGCAGCGGCCCGGCCTGCCAGCCTGCCAGCCTGCTCTGCTCCCACCCCCCGGCCCTTAACAGGGCACAAGCCTGGGGAGACTCCCAGCCCGGAAGGCTCGTTCTCTCCCCAGATGTGCGACACCGTTGCAGTAACCCGCCAGGACTGGGCAGTGGACCCATAAAGCCACAAACCCTTAAACTAGAGGGAGGGTGGGTGGGCCATGCTGCTGGGTCGCTGCCGGGAAGGCTGGACTGGGAGAGGCGTCTTAATGCAACCTCCGCTTTTTTTTAGGCTGGGAGCCAATCGTGCCTGGGTTTTTGCAGCATGCCACCCGGGCATGCCTGAAGCTGGTGGCGTGGACGTGGGACGTGCGGACGGGCGGAACGGACGGACGTGGGACGGTGGTCGGGCGGGACAGCCGGCGGGCGTGGACGCCGGGCGGACGGGCCGGGCCGTGGCCATGGAACCGGGCGGGCGGGCGGCCGGGACGGGCGGCTGTTCTCTCCCAGATATGCGACACCCGTTGCAAAACCATGCGAGCTGCCCTCCCTTTGCAGCTCACCGCCCAAGCTGCCCGTTCAATTTGCCTAAGCCTGTCTCTACTGTAACCAGCGGAGGAGAGTGCGTCCAGAACCGACCGGAGCTACTAAGTTACCATGTCTCCGCTGGGACAGGTATGGAGGGCGCTTCATCCGGCTGGAAAAAGGTCTTTATGCTGTAACCCGGGTGATCTCAAGAGTGGCCTGCCACCCGCTCCCCTGAGGGATAGGCACCCACCTTTGGCGGCCGCCTTTGTTGACTTCTTCTGCAGGCCCTGTCACACGGCCGTGGGGTCCACCGCCCGGCCTAGTGGACCCGCTGCAGCAGCTTGGACCAGACCAAGGTCATTCCAGGCCGATGCCTGGCAAAGCTCCTGAGCGTGGTGGCCACCGCACAACGTAGATCAAGGCCCGACCTGACAGGGAGATCCTCCTCCCCCAGGTGGATAACCAGTAGGTCCAGTGTGGCCAGCTGGAAAATGTACTCGATAAGCTTGGGCTCCAGCTCATGCCAAAGCATGTGCCCCTGCCCCATCCAGGAAATTCTTACGTGCGCCCCGAGTCCGAGATGCCAGCCCCAGTCAGAAGTTCGAGCGTAGTCCCCGGCTCTGTTGATGAGGCCGTGCCCCATGACCCACACCTGTCGATAGACAGTCTGCGGCATCCCTGGAGGCACTGTGAAGGGAATCAACAGGTTAGATGTGGGCGAATGTACGCCTGAAAAGCCCCGACCTCCACCTGCCCAGGGAGCGGATGTCCTGCTGGGCCCTGCCCTCCTGAGCTGCGGACATGGCGGCCCCTATTCTGAAGGAATGCAGGCCGAACTCTGCGGCTGGCAGCCCAGCCCGAGACCAGGCACGCTCGGAACACTGCTGCAGCATTTTGGAACCTGGTGAGGGGGGAACCGTCCCTCATGGCCGCAATTCACAGTGAGCATGCGGCCCACCCGCGGCCTATGCCGGAGCTTGCCATGCGATGAGAGGGATGCGAGGGTGCAAGTGTCATCGCCCGGCAACAGGAACTGGCATGGTGACCGCAGGCGCCGTCGGCCTTCCTGGTCAGTCTTAGAATGGGCCAGCCACGCGTATACCATGTCCCCGGACAGTGATGAGGTGCTCCCTCTGGGCTGCGGCGCTAGACGGTCGGTCCCTGGTATTGGGGCAACTAGGCTCCCCAGGCCTGAAGGCCCCGCGGTGGGCCATTGTGGGTGGAAAGCGGCTGAGAAAAGCAAGTGCTCATAACGAGACGCTGCGACAACTGCCGCAGAGCTCCCGGTGACTGCCCACTTAACACCTCCCCTGGTGACTGGGCATCTGGTCCCTCCTGTCTGGGGCCCACCCGCCGCCATCCCGCGCCTACGGCAGCCGGGCCAAATCCACTTTAACGACTTGGTGATGTCGGGGAAGCCCGCAGATCCTGCAATAAAAGCGCTGTATGCCCGGGGCCAGATGCACACACACACACACTCCATGGGAGCGTGGGTGCATCCCCCCGCCCATGGAGTTGTACCCAGATACTCAAGCAGGAGGCCTGTGTCCACCCCCGCCACAGACCATTGTGGGTCGCCCCCTTTGGACGCTTTCGCGTGAAATCCGGAAGCGGGTGCACGGCTCGGGTCGTGACTGCCTGCTGCGTGGCGGTACTGTGCCAACGAAGTTCAAAAAAACAAACACCTGTGATGACGCTCTCGCATGCCAAAGGTTCCAGAGGGATCGCCGGCACTGTGCGCCGGGAACGGCTCCGCCATGAGGGGCCAGGCGTCAAAAAATGATCCACCTGCTGGCCGAGACAAGGCATGAGCAATCTCATTTTGCAAAACCTGGAACAAAAGCAGCTTTGAAAGAAATGTTACTAGAGGTGAGGCATGTGAGAGAAACCAAGTTGCGTAACCAAACGCGATAACTCGTGCCGAATTTGCTCGACTGCCTGTTCACCACGCGCGCCACAGCCCGGTTGTCGCAGACGCAGAAAAGTACCCTCTCTATTTTGCCAGAGGTCGTGCCAGATATGTACCGCCACCAAAATGGGAGCAACAGCCCAGAAAGGTGAGATCCCTGGTGATGCCCTGTGAGTGCCAGGCTGGGAGGCCAGAGTGCCACTGTTGCCCACTTGAGCCTCTGGTAGGTACACCACCGAAGCCAAAAAGCCCCGGAGGCTGGTCAGAGTGCAACCTGCAAATAGCCGGGTTCCACAGATGTCTGCCACAGGGAAATGTCGTTGAAGCCTCAGGATGAAGGACAACCAGACCTGCAGGTCTTTCAGGCCCCGAGAGACCTTCTGATGTGGTGGATCAAGAGACTTTGCAACCAGACAAGGACCTTGCTGGCCGAGATCTTAGAACGCCCCTGCCTGGCAAGCCTACCTCCCCTGCAGGCGAAATTAAGGTGCCCCAGTAAGGACTGCACCTGGCGTACACTGCATTTCCGTAGGAGGAGCACGGACTGGAGCAGGGTGGTAAGAGCCAAGATCTTGTCTGCAGGAAGGGATGACATGCCCAGGACCGTGTCCAGGTTGATGCCCAGATAACTGAGGGCCGTGGAAGGCCCCTCCGTCTTGCCGGGAGCCAAGGGGACCCCCAGCTCAGCGGCCAGGGCCTGGAAAGCCTGCAAAGGCCGAATTTCAGCACTCCTGGTGCCCTGCCTGCCAATGAACAGGAAATCGTCTAAATAATGGGTCACCAGCCCAGAGGGCACCCTCTGCCTGAAAGCCCATTCGAGGAAAGTGCTGAAGGTCTCGAAAGCAGCACAGGCAAAGGAACAGCCCATGGGCATGGCCTTGTCCACGTACCAGTTGCCTTGAAAATGGATGCCCAGCAGCTCGAAATCGAGGGGGGAAATGGGCAGAAGCCGGAAGGCAGACTGGATGTCACATTTTGCTAGGTAAGTACCTGGGCCTGCCTGCCTGATGGAAACGATGGCCTCGTCCAGGGTGGCATACCGGACCGAGTAGACCTCGGGGTCTATGAAATGGTTCACTGAATCGCCCCGGGGGTGGGAGAGGTGTTGAATTAAACGAAACTCCCCCGGGGTCTTCTTAGGCACCACGCCAATGGGGGAGACCCTGAGGCTGGGGAGAGGCGGGTGGCTGTAAGGGCCAGCAATGCGACCGGCCCTGATTTCTTTGTCAAGTTTGTCAGCCACCACGCCAGGGAGATCACGAACTGACTTCAAATTGTTTGCCTGATAGGCCCTCCGGGGGCCTCGATAGGGGATCCTGAAACCTGAGGATAAGCCATCGCCCAGCATGCACGCAGCACGCCTATCAGGATAAAGCTGTAGCCACTCCAGCAGCACCTTCAACTGGACGGGTGTGGGAGCCAAGGACTGCAGCTGGGCGTGAAGTTCAGTGTTTGGAGGGGGCGGGAGCGCTGCCCTGGCCACGGCTTCTTTTTGGGAGGGCCCGGCGCCGGGGGACTGGGCCTTTCGAAAGGGAGACCGTCCAGCCGGCTTGGGGCAGCCCATCCGGCTGTGGCTGCCAGAGCAGTTAGAGCAGATGTGCTCAAATTTGCACTTGGGCCGCTGGCAAGCGCCTCTGTTGAATTCCCAACAAAGCCCTTTTGCCCCCGCCCGCCCCGGGTAAGCTCTGCTGGGTTTTTTTGGGACAGATGGCTCCGCGGCCCCTTTCATGGCAGGCTGAACCACGACCATCCAGGTTTGGTCATGAATTAGATCCCAGCGGAAACAGCTCTTGTGGGAGGCATTCTTGCGAATGGCCTCATCGTAGGCTATAGCCGCATGCTCGTCAGCCAGAGCCCGGGCCTGCAGCACGTTGGCCATGTGGGCCGCCAAGTGCCAGGCCCGGAGGGGGTAAGCAGCCCCGATGAGGGCCAGAAATTCCGTGAAACCCTGCAGCCAGTTGTTGAAATTGCGCTCGGCTGCCGCCGGGTCCCTGCGCTTCTTGTCAGCCTTCCCGCCCAACAAGCCATGCTCCCCTTCCTGCCGTAAGAACTTAAAGATATCAACGTAGTACCCATCTAACGCCCGCTCCCGGAGCTTCCTGGGGAGATGGGAACCAGGCGGGTTTCCGCGGTCGTCTTGGGCCAGGCCGGGGGATGGCGCCTCCCCGCCCCCCAAACGCCTGCACTTTGTGATCCAAAGTGGGAGAGCGGGCACCTTTTCCCCCTGGAACCAGAACTCCCCACTAGCCTGCGCGTCGTCATCCTCGGTAGACTCACCCGACGATGAAGAACTGGGAGACCGCCTGGAAGACTGGGAATGCCTCGACGACCGCTTCCTCCTCCTGCCCTCACGCTCAGAGGGGCCGACGGATGCATCCACCGATGTGGACGCGCTGACCGGTGGCGAAAGTTGAATCTCCTCCACCGCTCCACTTGCGATGCCCGCTCGCGCCGCGCCGGCAGCCGCCAACGCGGGGGGCTCCGACTCGCCCACGCCTGAGGTGATCCCAGTTTCGCCGGCCGCTCCGCCGAGGGCCTGGGAAAGGTGCAGCAGAGTGTCCGCCAAGTTCTGGACCAATGCGGGATCGGGGCCCAAAACACCGGCGAGACTGGGCCAGGGGGAGCCCGGTCCGGCCCGATCGGAGGCGGCGGGGAGAGCCTCCCCAGCCGGGGAGGACTGCTCCGGTGGACCCGCCGGCCTGCCCCTGCCAATGGGGGACAAGCCCAAGGCCGCAGCCGCCTGCGCAGCTGCTCCGATTGGCCCGACCACCGGGCCTTCGCTCGACATCCCTGGGCCGGTCTGAGCCCGGACCCTGTTGAGGAGGACTTGAGCTCTGCCCGAAGGAAGCGACCCCCCCCCACGGGTGGCTCCTTGCTCTTGGCCCGCTTCGGCCCCATAGCAAGTCGTGAGACCGGCCACAACCAGAAAAGGAAAACAGAGAAAGTAGAAAAGAGGAGACTAAAAAGGTGAGTAAAGACTAGAAGGAAGGAAGAGGCGAGCTAGAAGGCCGAGACCGGTCTCCTTCCGGGCCTTACGCGAGACACCACCACACCACCACGCCTTGCTGGGTCTCGCCGCCGGGAAGGGCGCGGACTGGGAGAGGCGTCTTAATATACCCTGGCTCCTCCCGCCTTTTCAGCTGGGAGCCAATCATTGCACCCGGTTTTGCAGCATGCCGCCAGGCCATGCAAGCCCTATTTTGCTGCGTTGCTCACCCCGGCAGCAATGGCTGCCCCTGGTTATTCAGGTGCATCTTATTTCTTGAAAAGACAATGGGAATTATATGTTGATTCATATTTTAAGAGCTCCATTTTTCCTTTCCACCCCTTTTTAAAAGCGAGCTCCAGACCAGCTTCATAAACAATGGTGTGCTGCCTTGCTTTTACAACCACATCTCACTGCTTTTACTACATATTCATAGAAAATCTGTGAATCCTATTATTCAAATTAAATGCTATCACAAAAGCCAACTATATCCCAAGCAGGAATGATGTTGCTTTATCAGACTTATTGTATGATCTTTCAAAGCCCAGTTCAGCAAAGACAATTAAGCATGATCATTATTTTTATTAATGAGTAGCCCCATTAATATCTATGTGATAGCTGGGATTTGGCCGGGAGAGTAGTTGAACAGTTTGCTGCTGTAAAGAACATTTGCAAATAAAAATCACATATAAATTGTACCGGACAAAATATGTACTTACAACATAGTCAAGAATCAGAGCTATTCTTCTGTCCATAAAAACATTTGCAAATCTTAATGTTCTTTTTATGGCCATTTCAGATTTAATAAATTTAAAAACATTTGCTTTTACAAAATATTCCATAGTCCTAGTAGCTGCCCAGCCAAAACATACCATTGGCAGTATAATTTTCATATACTATCAGCTAGAGGATACAACCCCAAATGGTGCTTGTAGATACTTTTTCTCACTTTAAAGATGTAAGATATAATGGAGGAAATTGTCTCATTGCCCTCATCTACAGAAACAGATAGTTGGTAAGATATTTTTATGACCCTCAGTAATATTATAAGAATGCTGCTGCAATGGTGATGGAAAATGCCATCAAGTTGCCACTGATATATGGTGACCCCCATATGGTTTTCAAGACAAGAGATAAACAGAGGTAGTTTCCATTGCCATCTTCTGCATAGCAACCCTGAACTTCCTTGGTGGTTTCATATCCAAGCACTAAGCAGGGCTGACCCGGCTCAGCTTCTGAGATCTGACAAGACTGGGTTTGGCTGAGCCATCCAGGAATAGTACTCACATAGTACTTATTCCATCTATTACTAGAATTAGACTATTGAATTTTATATGCCACAATGTCCAGCCAGATGCCTACTGAAACAGGATATGATGGCAGTCACTTGGAACCTAGAACCTTCAGTATTCTAATCACAGGTTTAACCACACATTCTCCTACCCCTGTAAATACATTGGGAGTCTGGAAGAAATGATTCTGGGTTCTGGTGGTTGTTTGCTATCTGTTTAAGATTTTTCAGGCAGTTTGTTCAATCTATCATTCATGGATAGATCAAAAGCATTTAAATTTTAAAAAGAGTCGTATCGACACCACTTACCCCCAGAAATGCCATTGGGACTTTTCCTGTTTGGGCAGGGGAAGGCGAAGAGGAACAAAAAAGCAGAACAAAGCAAAACATACCACTTTACCTGACCACTTCTGAAAAACACACTGCTTCTCTGATCTGTGGCATGGTAAGTTTTGAATGGGGGAAAACATGTGCACAATTGAGAATCTGACTTGAAAGTGGGGTGGGGATTTGAGATGTATGCATCTGAATATGACAGAAGGCAAATGTGATCTGAAGGGGACTTATGGATGGATCTCAACAGCCTTCTTCCTAATGACTCTGTCTATTAGCTCCAGAGGTGGAGTGAGGGGAAACTGCGACTAGGGCGTGCGTGCACTCTGCACCCCTGCCGCTGTGCAGCCTGCCTTTACCCCTGGAATGCCCTGGAACGCCTCCCACGGCATGGCCATGCCTCCACCCAGAGCGTCGCCCCCCCTAACCCGTGGGTGCTACGCCACTGGCTGGCTCATGTGGGTTTTCTGGGCTACAGTGGCTACAGTTCAAAAACCAACAACCGCCAGTTGATTCTGGCCATAAAAGCCTTAAACAACTCTCTCAGTCATTTTAAAAATGGGGATAGATTATTTGTTTATGAATACCTCATATTTTCCTCTTTTCCATCAGGTCCTTGGGGTTTATCCCACTTTTATGTCAGCAATCTTCTGTTAGGGTTGTTATCTCTGGATTGGAAAAAGTCTGGAGATTTGAGGGTGGAGATTAGGGACAGGAAGTTTGGGGGAGAGGAGGAGCCTCAGCGGGGTATAATGCCGTAAAGTCTTAGTTCCATAGCAGTCTTTTTGCTCCATGGAACTGATCACTTTCATGTGGAGATCAGTAGTAGTAATTCCAGGCTTGGAGGTTGGATACCCCAAGTTTTTTGAGGTATATTGAACTCTGACATGAGGATTGGTCTTAGTCTACTCACTTTGTTTCATGGCAGATCTTCCCAACCCAAGTCATTTGTTCAAGCCACCATGACCCACTGGTTGTATGGCAAGGTACAATGCAAAAGTGGTAGAGAACTGCTTAAATGCTTACTGAGAATTCCAGGCTCAACAAATCACCCCGTTTTCTTTTAGTAGATTATGAAGCATCTGCATAAAGGGTTGCGAAATAATTTTCTCCAGGTTTTTGAAAGGGCAGCTCTAATCCATGCCTTTTCAAGCACGACAGAGATTACTGTCAGCAGACTGTAGGGACTCAGCTTTGGAACATCGCTATTTCTTTGTATAAGTGATTAGGATAATGATATTTAAAGCTAAGTATTCTCACACGAAGATAATACAGAAATAAAACAGAAGGCTGGAATCCGAGAATGAAGATTTGAGGGCACATGGGAAATTAGTATAAGGTGATTTTCCATCTCAACCATATGTTTCTCTTATTTGGTTACAAGTGACGCTGTTCTGTAGTGCAGGCCAAGTCAAAATACAGTCACCTACCATCTTTGCCAGCATCTCTCAAGGAAGGTTTTTACATATTTTTTTCTTGTTGATTTTTCCTCCTAAATATGCTAGCTGCGGCGCATCTAGCTGCAGGCTCATCATCGAGGCTCCATGATATTAGTGCACCATTTCCCTTAATAATCAGAGTCTCAAGGGGAAAACACAGGTTTAGTAAATAATTTTTGAATGCTTTTAATTATATTTGATTTGCACCTCCTTTGTCATGACATAAATGGGTTATGGCCAGATTTCTCTGGGCTAATTGGCACACTCATAGGGTAGTAATAAGCAATCAGCAGGATAATTTGATGATTGTTGTATATATTTAGAAAGCCACTTAAAGCCCTCCCTTGCTCTCAAGGGCTTAGGATAGGTAACAATACGGCAAACCCCTCGCCCTCAATTGAATTCACTAGATTTAGAAATGTGATGCTGACTGATTAAAGAAATCATAATTACCTGCCCTGTAAAATTATATTTGAATAAATTTGCATGTAGCCCAATCCAAATGGTTGTATGTATACGGATATTCCAAATGCCCATTATGTAGCAACCTTCAAACTGAGATTTCCTTCCCATGATGTGAAAAGGCTAAATGAGCTGCTGTTATTGTGCTTAAAAGGAAGTCTCAAAACCACAAAGTCTTCTAAAGTTCAGCTCAAGTGTATAATCATGCCAAGTAGTAAGCAGCTGTGCTCCCATGAAGCCCCTTGAGAACCAGTGTGGTGTAATGGTTAAGTGTCAGACAAGTATCTGAAAGGTTCAGATCTCTACTCATGCCATGGAAGCTTGCTGGGTGACCTTGGGTCAGTTGTACTCTTTCAGCCTAACCTATTTCACAGAGTTATTGTGAAGATAAACTAGAGCAGAGGAGAATATGCACCAAGGTGGATTATATCTATCCCAACCTGGGAGATTCCTAGATGATGGTGAGGGTCTGTGGCAGGGCCCCCCCATGCAATGTGAGGGGTCCTCTAGGGGGAGGGGGTTGAGACATGGCAGTGACGGTGATGGGGGGCTGGTGGTAGTGGCCCCCAGGAAACTTTGGAGACTCTCTCTTCCAGACATGGGAGTAGGGCATGCCCTTGTAAGAACATGGTGGTGGTAGCAGTGGCAGCAACTCGCTAAAGAAATGCCGAGTCTGCTCTCAGCGTTCGACGGACATTGCTTCCCACTGCTGTTTTTTTTTTTCCAAATAATTAGATTTGTTGTTAACTTAGGACTTATTGCTATAGTTAACTCGGGGCTTATTGGGTCTTTCGGTCAGATGTTATTATAGAGTTTAGCCTGATTGTTGAATCCTTTTGTTATAATTATGACAATTAGACCTTTTTTGTGAGTTAGTATATGTAATAGTGAATTTGTAATATCCGTAGCATAGGTAGGGTTGTCTTTTAGTCTCAGGTTTTTGGAATATAGAATTTGATAGGAAGTCGCCATCTGTTTTTTATTATTATCAAGTTAATTTTTGATGATTAGGTTAATTTTGATGATTCCTGTTCCTATTTTATTTTATATTATGTTGTATGGCAGTGGTGGCAAAGCTATGGCACAAGCCCTCTCTGTGGGCATGTGCAAACAGTCGCCCCCCCCACACATCTAGGCTGGTCTGGGCTCTGGGCTTGATTATTAGCATTAAACCTAAGACCTGGTTTTGGGGAAGCAGTGTAGCTAACCCTGTTAAGCGCTGTTAAACCCCACTGATTTTATGCGAAGAACTAAAGCACAATCCTTTACCTGGGATAAGCTCGGTTGCTGGCAATAAGGCTTGTTTCTGAGTAAACCCTCCTAGGGTCATGATTCACCTGTTGGAAGAGTTGCATGGTTGCTTCAAAGCAAAGCCACCGACTACCACCAAGCTTACTCCCGAGTAACACATGCCTCGGAGCCATCTGTTTTTCCTAAACTAAAAGCTCAGTATTTAGGTTAAATTTCCGTGTTGGCACTTTGTGATAAATAAGTGGGTTTTGGGTTGCAATTTGGGCACTCGGTCTTGAAAAGGTTCGCTATCACTGTTGTATGGTGATTATGGTATTATTGTGTGATTGTTATGTGACCATGTTTTATTATTATGTGATTATTAATAATACTATTGATGTTCCTATAGGGACTTGTTATAAGATGCTGTTTATTATTATAGATGTTGTAATGTGATAGTGCTGTGATGTTCTGTTCTTATATATTGTCATATTGTGAAATGTTATTATGTTTGGCTATCAAATATTATTATGTTAATGAGGTTTATGTTTTTGTTAATCTGATATGGGAATGTTGAATATTTGTTTATCTGGTTGAAATGCTGTTAAGGGTTTGGAATTGTTATTATTGCTGAGACTATGATTAGTTTTATTGTATTGTATTATTATGTATTGCTATGATATACTGTATTACTATGATGTTGTTCACCGCCCTGAGCCCTTCGGGGGAGGACAGTATACAAATTAAAATTTCCAATCCAATCCAATAGAAAAGGAAAGGCATAAATTAAATAAACAAGCAAACAGCATGTGCTACAAGGACAGATGGTTGTAACAAATGACTGCTTTTTCTCAGTCAGAGAACGTACAGTTGCAATTCTAAGACCTCTTTCTTGGGATTAAGCCCCACTGAATTCAGGGGGACTTACTTGTCAGTATACTTGCCCAGATTTGTTCTCAAAAGCATCTTGATTAACAAAGAACCCGCATGCATTCCCAATGTCATAGTTGGATCCTTAAATTGACCAACATATGTAACGTGTGGAATTGCCTGCTATTTGTCCCCCATTGTATCTGTGTGTCATCTAAATTATTGGAATCAGATAGAATGCATTGCTGGATGCACATGTGCAGTCAGTGGCATCTATTCAAGAATTGATTGCAAGGTTGGCTGAGTTTGTAGACAATATATGATACAAAAATAGAGGGTTACAATATATAATGTGCACAGTACAGCTGAAAACTGTTACAGTAGGCTTAAAATACTGTTTATCATGTACCCAAAGGCAAAGAAAATAGTAAATACAGATGACCATTTCAACTCTGTGTGTATTAAACACAGCTTCCACAATGATAATTACAGGAATGTATCCCTTTGAATCCCTTTTAAAACTAAGGCAAGGATTGCAACAGAGTAGCTTAGCCAAATAATTGTGAACACTTTGTGTTAGTTTTTAATTCTGCTCATTATCATTGTAGACATTGTGTTTAATACACACAGTGCTGAAATGTTCACAGGGTTGAAATGGTCTTGCTTGGTGATACAGTGAAAAAAATGGGGGGGTGTATCAAAAGCTGGAGGAGACGGCATTTCTGTCAGGAAACTCTGACATATCCATACTTGGAGGATTCCACTTCATCCAACAGTTGTGCCACTTCCAGGTTTCAGTGCCATTATTCCCGCTTTCTCCTTCCACACTTGCAGGTAAGTCAGCTCCAAGGCAACCAGCTGGACGGTGGTTTGCGATATCACCAGTCCATGTGTGGGCCAGCAAGTTGGATCGCTAGTGCTGCAGGAGCATCAGCAGGCAAGCTCAGCCCACCTATGGTATGGCAAGTTCTTTGGTCAGCCCAGCTTTCAGGACACTTCTGAACAACGTGCCAGACTTTCAGCTTTCACCGGCAACTGGAAAGCAAAACTTGAAATAAACAGAAAGGAGTTCATGCATAATTAGACACAATTTGATTGAATCTCTAATTTTAAATATTTGCTTTGTCTTTCCATGTTACAGTAATTCCCTGGTGTCACTGTAGACAAGCACCAACCATCTTGGGTTTCCCCACGCCAAAATTTTGAAAAAAAACACCTTTCCCCTTTTGTGGCCCAAGATAGGCAGTAAAAGCAAAACTGTTTACAGGATCACTGATAGGCTATTTTGAATATCATAGGCCATAGACTACAGATGTTCCTAAAATGTTAGGAATATGAACAGGATGCATTTTCCTGATTACTTTGACCAAAGGCATTGCTATTCCATCTACATGAGTTTACCTAGTTTTGTTTTCTGTGAGCTGAACTGTATCTCCAGAACAACCCTCAGCTATCTTTTCTGAGGGTTGTATTCTTAGTCCCTGTGTTTACAACAAAAGAAAAGAAACAAAGAAACAAAGAAACAAAGAAACAAAGAAAGAAAGAATCAAATAATTGCAAAAATATTTCACTTGACAAAAGTTGTCTCAGTCAGAAAATGAATACTGAACACTATTGGCAATGGGAGAAGCCCTAGCCACCAGAGCCAGTAATGCAAAAATAGCAAGAAAATAAGACATTAGATACTTCAAATATACATTTTTAGCATTCAGACAGAGTAGCTGAAATCTCTTTCAGAGAACAGTCAGGTCCCATCTGTCAGGTGTGAGGGTGATAAAGAAATGTGGGCAAATGTCAAAATACTCTCATATTTATATTATGGCTACCTTTCCTTAAAAAATATTGACCTTGGGAATCTGCTTAATATAGTATATAGCTGATGTCAATGTTAAAATATAAATAGAACCGTATTCAGTGTTCCAGGTACTGAAAACTTTAAGCACAGTTACCAAACGGACCCACACATTTGAGTAGGCTTCTATTTATAGACTATTTGTTGCATCAGGAACCCTGAGCATCAATTTGATGTCAGCTACCTGCACTACATTGTTTCCACTGCTATTTGCACATGAATGAATACAGCCTTCCACATTCTGGCACAGTTGTGATGGTGGAAAGTGCCATTAAGTCACAGCTGATTTATGTCAACCCTGTAAGATCTTCAAGGCAAGAGATGTTCAGCCACTGCCTGCTTCCACATGGGCTGAAAGAGTTCTGCAAGAACCGTGACTGGCCCAAGGTCACCCAGCAGGATTCAACTGGAGGAGTGGGGAATCGAACTTGGTTCTCCAAAGTTGAGTTAAATTTTGAGATTAACTGGCACAATTAATCAAATATAAATAGCAACTTTTAAAAAGGTACTTCCAATGCACTCCTAAACAGAGTTGGCATACTTCTAAGCCTGTTGACTTCAAGGAATTCAGAATGCGGTAACTCTGCTTAGGATTGCACTGTTAGCGGAATCAGAGGAGGCGCTATGTTGAAGGGAACAAATCCATAGGATCCAACCTGTTGTTTCCAGGTTAGTATCTCAAACCCAGGAGTTCACTTTCCAAAAGGACATGCTGAAATAGAGAAATATCACATATTCCTACTTCCCAGCATACTAATAAAAGAGAACTGAATATTGCTTCACTCAACCTCCAGTTTCCAGGTTTTGCCAGTATGATGCAAGAAGACAATCTTTTCCAACCATCTGTCTACAGGATGATGAGGAAAACTGTGCTCCAAAGAGCTCTCTGATGCTTTCCTAATATGTGTTCCATCTACTGAGGAAACATCCTGTATTGCATTCAGGACAAAAGATGGAGGGCTTTTAAAAGAGTTACTGCAGACTTAAAGGACAAGATGATGCTGCCAATGCGTCCATCAGGGAAAGATGATGGAAGGCTTTCAGATGGTCCCAGCCGTATTGAAGCGCAACTTCTCTGAGAGCCGTATTGGAGCTCTATTCTCTGAGGCCGTTTCTGCACGGCCCCCCAGGCGCCTCCACGCCGGCAAGAATTCTGCCGGCGTGGAGGCGGAGGCCGTTCGCATGCAAGCATGCGGACGGCCTCTGGAGAGGCCGGCAGACAGCAGGTGGCTCTGCATGGAGCCGCCTGTTTCGTCGTTGATTGACGTCTCACGGCCTGGTTCGAGCTACCACGCTGCCCTCCGACCTCCAGGGGTCACAGGACAGCGTGGACGGGGCTTCAACGGCCAGCAGGCCAACGACGGGGACAAGGTGAGTCGAACGGGGAAGGGAAACAGCGTGTTCCCGGCTGTGCTGTTCGCACCGCGCCTCCGGGAACACGCTGTTGAGGGAAAAACAACCCTTTAAAGGGTTGTTTTTCAGGGCGGCTTGACGCCGCCCTGGGGAGGGGCGGACGCCAGGTTGGCGCTGCTGCTTAGCAGCAGTGCCGCCTGTGCGAATGGCTCCCTGGGAACGGCGTTTTTACCGTTCCCAGGGCGCCATAAAAAGGCCGTGCGGAAACGGCCTGAGAGAAAGCAAGTCTGTTTGCTTGCAAGACAGAGTAGTCTCTGCTTTGCATCACTCCCAATTCAATCTGGTATCTTTACAAGTTCACTGCTAAACAGTTTTCCCTTGTGATGCAGTATCTGTATTTTGATTCAGGACTATTCTACATTTGTTCTTTCTATTTTGGTGCTCTCCCCAGCTAAAATTATTGTTCACATTAAAGATCTATTGGTAGGATAAGGATGCATATTTTTCCCAATGTGGGCAAACAGTGTAATCCTAGCAGAGTTGCACTCTTTTAAACCCACTGAAGTCAGTGGGTGCTGGTGCTGCCACCAGGATAGTATGAGTGGTCCAGAGTGTGGTCAGGGGAGGAGCCAGTGGTGGGATCCAGCAGGTTTGCACCACTTCAGCAGAACCGGTTGTTAAAATGGTGCTTGTAAACAACCAGTTGTTAAATTATTTGAATCCCACCACTGGAAGGAGCCAACATTTGTCAGCTTTCTCCTGGCAATTGCTGGCACTGTGCTAGTGGCCAGAACTTTAGACTTAGACCTCCAAAAAGATGGTGTAAGTCCATTAAGCCTAACTTTTGCATTTTAAGGCTCCCAACACTGCCAGGATGCCTCCATGGAAGTGTCAAGCCAGCACAGTTATAGCGCCATGGCCAGCTGCTCACCTGTTGGATGGACTGTTATTCATTTGCTTCATTCACATCCTACGTTTCTTCCCAGTAGAGGACCCAAAGATGGCCTACATTGTTCTCCTCTCCTCCATTTTACCCTCACAACAGCCTTGTGAAGTTGGCTCCATGGTGTGTGACTGGCCCAAGGTCACCCAGCAGTTGTCCTTGGCAAAGTAGGGATTTGAACCTTGGTGTCCCAGATCTTAGGCTGAGGCTCTAACCACTACACAACACTGTCATGGTAACTAACATTCTTTACGGCAATTTTGCATTTGAACTATGATGAGATTTTTAAACTGGTTTCTTACAGAAGGGTTTGAAAATATGAAGTTTTTCTTGTATGAAATTTCAGATTCAGAGAATGAACTGGATGTGCTGGTATGATGCAGATGTACCACCACCATCCATCCTTCCCCCCCAGGTTTGTGAAGTGCTGGTGGAGAATGGAGATTAACACACACCCCATGACACATCCATACCAACTTTTCTCCTCCATTGGATTGCTGATAAAAGCAAGAAAAGTTCTTAAGATAAGTGTTGCTTCCTGTCACCAGTACAGCATTATCGCCAACAATGAAGAACCAACGTGCTTATCTGGGGGAATTGCAACCACTGCTGTGGCTTCTTGACAGCAACAAATCCTTTACTATTGACGAAGATATAGGCATAGCAATGATCAGGCAGATTAGATGAGCAGACGGAGCCATAAAATTCTGAAAGGGATAAACTCACAAATACAGAACATTTTTATTAGTCTTCATCCCATAATAGACCAGAGATTGCTGGATAAAAGGCAAAGGCTCGCAATGGAGAAACAGCAACAATCCTGTATTGGACCTGATCCTACATTTCAAAAGGCTGTTTGGATTTGGTGTTGTAAAATTCAGTAGGTTTTCAGCCTTCCCTCGGGTGCCCTATGTGTGAAGAAAGCTCTGGTCTTGGTTGTAAGCCAGAACACTTTTATTAATTTTGTATTTTTTTAATTTCCATTTTATGCATGAACTGTATGAAATTATGCACAAAAGGACACAGAAAAGTCTTTTTTTAAAAAAAAAAAAACCTACAGGACTAATGATACTTAAAAAAAAAAAACCAATCCACAAAAATTCCCAAGTGCATTCACCTTTTACAAAGGAAAAACTGCAGGAAATAACAATTTACCCCAAAGACTTTTTTGTGCCTTAAACACTTAGCAGAATAAGGGTGTGTGTATGATGTACAGCCATGGGCATAGTGAGGGCATAGCAGGAGAACCTCAGGCACTCCTTGGTCGAATCCCCACTACCGTCTTAGCCAGGTTTCAGAACACAAACTAACCAGGTTTGAAAGACGAGCAGAGGCACAAGCAGAACCCCCAACCTGCCCAGAATCTGGAGTCCCAGAACGGCCTCCACAGCCCTTCTTCACTGAGTGTTGGTGGTGGGCTGGTAGAGAAGGGCTGTGGAGGCCATGCTGAGTCACAGGATTCTGGGTGGGGGAACCCTCAGGCTGCCCAGAATTTGTTGCCTAAGCATGGACTCCACAGCTTTCCCCCAACAGCCTCCAACTGCCTTGGGCTGTTTATGTTGCTGCTGCCACTGCTGGCCACCCTCATCTTCCCACAGTGACTATTTATCCATCTGTCCTTCCTTTTTTCCTTCCCACAGTGAGTGTCTTCCTTTCTTACTTCCGGTTAACACAATTATGGTAGCTCAGTGCCCCCCTCCCTCCTGAACTTTGCTGCCCCACTGTTGAGTCTGTGCTGGGACAGTGGCCTCTGGTTGGGGGCAATTTCAGTGCTTGCCCCAGGTGCCATTTTCTGTTGCTATGCCTCTGTGTACAATACAGTTCAAACCAGACTTGTTCCCTTCTAAGTCAGTTGAAGTCTATTGGCTTAGAAGATGTAAGCATCCTTACAACTGTACTGATAGTCTTCTGAATCTTTCAGAGAGAGGTGAAATCCATAGCTATGCTGCTATAACTAAGGGGGCAACATTACAAAATTGTTCACCAACTCTCTCTGGAGGGTCACCCTCAACAGTACTTTGGGTAATGATGTCACTCACTGGAAGCTCCATATGAAAGGAAAATCTTAAATTTGCATCTGCTTTTTTATTGACATTCCATTTTATGTACTGTAAAATTCTATAGGTTTATAGTACAATATATAGATTAAGAAGTGTGGTTTCATAAGGTGATGTCTTTTTTTCAAAATGCAGTCACAGCCCAGAATTTCTAAGGGAAAGTTTTTGTTGACAATTTTCTTCTGTTTTTGAAGAGACAGGTTAGTTTCCATCTAGACACCATTTTCTTCTTTCTGCCTCTGATCCATTCCCCACCCCCCTAAACCTTTGCTTGTTTAATGTTTATGAATTTGTTTCTTATCTTTGTGGATGGATAGTCAACACTGTAGGCAGAGAGAGGGTAATTTTTTTTCAGACACTCCAGCATCGCTCCAAGAGACAATAAGCATGTTCTTGATATAAACAGGAAATAATATTGAAACAATCCTCTGAGGGAATTATGACATTAATTTTGTCATGAAGAGAAACATTCATACCTTGTCGGACAGCAAGAAGCATTATCCAGAGTCCAGGTTATATAAGGATTGTGTGTGTGTGTGTGTGTGTGTGTGTGTGTGTGTGTGTGTGTGTGTGTGTGTGTGTGTGTGTGTGTGTGTGTGTGTGTACAGACATATATACTGTCTGTATGGCAATGGTCTACACATTTTCATGATTTAAAGGCTATTTCCATAAGTCTGGATCAAATGAATATTGAAGATCTTATATGAGAACTAGTGCATCTATGCATTGATGTCATGTGTTTGAGGTTTCTTCACTGTGCCTGATGGACTCTCCCACTGATGAGCCTAGCTACTGCCCTCCTATCAGGAGTCTGGGAGCTGATGGTGTGGTGATGTCATACTGTTCTCAGGTCATCAGCTGGTCTGCTATCAGGCTTGCTTCATTCTGAACTTCCACCTCCCTTTCTCCCCAGAGGCCCTGCACTCCAGAATGACCGCACTTGGTAGTTAGCAAGAAAATATGCTTTCCTGTGTGAAACTGGCTGAGCTCACTATCATAAACAATGTAACACCTCCTCTTCTGTCCACATGCTAAAGGGGGAAGGGAGGGGTTTCTGCTGGCTGTATCTAAACCCTATCCTTCCCAAGCTCTCCAGATCTGGCAATGGAGATTTATGGTTACTCGCCTTGCATAGAACTACAATAAAGACTACCATGATCACTGCTGGACTCTTTTTTGACATCTAATGACAGGCAACCTCATAATTACCGAAAATGATAGCACTGTACTTGGGTTTGGAAGTGACCTACAGTCTTCATTGGTAAAACAGCAGGGTCAATTATGCCATGTTGGCAGATATTGGCACTCTTACTGCTAGAGGTGAAATATAAGTAGTCAAGGTTGTATGCAAATCAGAACTAGATAGAAAGGAGAAAATGGAGAGATGACAGTTACCATCATAGCTTGACAAATCTGGAAAGAACAAGAAACCTGCAGCATCTAGTACAGAGATACTCAATGGCATGAGAGTTACCCATGGCTCTTCTGAGCACTGTTCCCCAATGTGTAGAGTTATCAGCTCTGGGGTGAAGCGTGAGGAAGGCAGGGTTTGGAGAGAGGAAGGACTTCAATGAGGTATAATATCATAGAGTCCACCTTCCAAAGTATCAGTTTCTCCAGGTGAACTGATCTCTTTTGCCTGGAGATCAGTTGTAATAGCAGGAGATCTCTAACCACCACTGGGAGGCTAGCAACCCTACCAATGTGTCCCTTGCCTAGTAGGGCTTGTACTTGATTCTGACCTTGAAACTGCCTCCTCTGGATGAATGTGTAAGCAAACCTCCCTGAGGTGTAAACCTCAAGCCATAGATGGGAGTACCTGCAGCTCTTTTGGTTGATGGCAATTGAAAATGTGGCTTTCATGAAGTAGAAGTAGAAGAAGAAGTAGAAGAAGAAGAAGAGGAGGAGAAGGAGGAGGAGTTTGGATTTATATCCCCCCTTTCTCTCCTGTAAGGAGACTCAAAGGGGCTTACAAACTCCTTTCCCTTCCACCCCCACAACAAACACCATGTGAGGTAGGTGGGGCTGAGAGAGCTCAGAAAAACTGTGACTAGCCCAAGGTCACCCAGCTGGCGTGTGTGGGAGTGTACAGGCTAATCTGAATTCCCCAGATAAGCCTCCACAGCTCAAGCGGCCGGGGGGGGGGCGGATCAAACCCTGTTCCTCCAGATTAGAGTACTCTTAACTCTTAACCACTATGGCACTGCTGCTCAATGGGTACCGTTGATCTACTAGGCATTAAGATATAAAGAGAAGATGCTGAAGTGTAATACACACACACAGCACCTTTCGGGAACACATCCAGCCTGTGCTGCGGCAGCTGCATTGGCTTCCAGTAGAGTTCCGGATCATCTTCAAGGTGCTGGTGTTGACCTTTAAGGCCATTCACGGCCTGGGACCATCGTATCTTCGAGACCGCATCACCCCATACGTCCCTAGGCGGCCTCTTCAATCTGCGGAGGCCAACCTACTGGTGGTCCCTGGCCCCTCGGCAATGCGGCTGGCCTCCACGCGGGCCAGGACTTTTACTGCCCTGGCCCCGGCCTGGTGGAACGCTCTTCCTCCAGCTGTCCGGGCCCTGCGGGACCTTAGGGAGTTCCGCGGGGCCTGCAAGACGGAGCTGTTCCGCCGGGCCTTTGGAGGACCCAGCCACTAATAGTGCCCCGCCTTTGGCCCTCAACACCTGGGCCACAATTACATCTTTGAGACTCGCCATGCCCCCCTCCATCTTGGGGAGGGAGGGTTTTTACATTATTGGAACGCTGGACGCTATTTTATATCTTGAATTTTAACCTAAATTTAATCTTGGGTTTTAATTTGTGAATGCATTGGGAGTTTTATCGCTGCTTTTAAATGTTATTTAATTACATTGTTTTAAATGCTGTACACCGCCCAGAGCCCCCCGGGGATGGGGCGGTATAAAAATCGAATAAAATAAATAAATAAATAAAATACCCTTTGGAAAAAATAGGGGACAAACAAGAATGTGAGGATACACTGATAGTCTCGAACCATGCTTCTCAGACATGCTTTTCTAAGTGATCAGGCACAGTTGCTAGGAAAAAAAAATAGCTTGCAGTCAATTTTCCATAAGGAATTAAAACAGGTCAATTTATTATTTGTACCCCCATTTTTCTGTCCCACTAGGCTTCCAAGGCTTATGATGACCAATAAACTTATATATCCAGTTGTTCCACCAGGGAGTTTAGTGTGGCATCTAGAAGGTTCCCCATGGATCTCTCCAGATAATTTCTAGACAACATCTGTTCAGCTTCAGTAAGGCTGCTGGCCCAAGTTAGCCCAATCTCATCAGATCTTGGAAGCTAAGACAGATTGGCTCTGGTTGGTATGTTGATGGGAGACCTTCATGGAAGCTCACTACACAGAGGTAGGCAATGACAAGCCACCTCTGCATGTCTCTTGCCTTAAAGCTCTCTAGGGGTCAGCATAAGTTAGCTGAAACTTGCTACACATTCATTTGCCCTGACCTTGCTGGCCCAGCTAGCCTGATCTCATCATGTTTCAGAAGCTAAGTGTGGTGGCATAAAAGCAGGCAATGGAAAATCACCTCCAAAGGTCTCTTGCCTTGAAAACCATAAAGAATCACCATAGGTAAGCTGTGACTTGATGGCATACACACACACACACAGATTCTTGGGAGGGGCGGAATTGATTGTACATCTAACTAATATAAATAATGCATATTACGGGAAGTTTTTCACTAAAAAGAACTGCAAGGCCTTGTCAGAATCTATGACCCTGTACTTCCTGTATTCTATGAAGACTTAAGATGAGATTGCAACATGATGATGAGCTACGTCTTCTCAGTTATCCTTCCAGTCGTGACCTTCAGACATAATGAATGGCTCTGTTGCACTTCCATTTGCATACCTAGTACAAATTAACTAAGGACTATTGTACCTAAATGTGCATTATGCTTTAATGGGAGACGTTATTTTTAACAGCATTTCATGTATATTGTCAGGTTTCATGAATATAACCACGTTTGTTATATTCCTCTGATGTAGTGTTATGTGTATAAGGAAAAATCTGCAAATCAGTGTTCTGTGCACACCTGTTCATGCAGACAATGAATAACAGTTTCTAAATCTTAATACCTAAGGTTTGGAGACAGATGCTTATTAGAACTCTCTGAGGATACTATTGTCATTACCGGCTTCCCATTTGTTATCAATTGCTCTATTTTTTCAGCACAGAAAGTCCTGGTATTTTCTAAGATAAATTGACAATCAACTTTCCTGGAAGGTGCTTTGTGAAGGGAATGATTCTTCCTTATCACTTTTTCCCCATCCTGCTGGTTGGGTGTAGAACCACATGTGGTGTTTTCTACATCAGTTTTGTAGCTGGGCACCTGGGGTGATAGATCCTTTAGGCAGCCCACTATCTTGGCCCTGAGACCACCAGTTGTCTATCTCTACTTTGAGCATAATTAATTCAATCAGTAAAAGCAGTTTCAAATAAATCCATGCTAGGGTTGAAATGATACAGGTGTCCTTAATACAAGATAACTGGTTCAGTCTTTAGTGGAAATGCAACCTTCTTAATCCAGCAGAATCAATGAACTTACATGGCTGTAATTCTGCTTAAGAGTTCGCTGCTGATCTCTCTGTATTAGGCCTCTTCCGCACTTGCAAAATAATGCACTTTCAATCCACTTTCAATGTACTTTGCAGCTGGATTTTAAGGTGCAGAATAGCAAAACCCACTTGCAAACAATTGTGAATGTGGATTGAAAATACATTATTCTGCATGTACGGAAGGAGCCTCAGAGTGCCAAGAAGAAATCATATTGCCACCACTCAACATGTCAAAAAAGCATCGAGGAATCAACATTCTGTAAGCTTATCAAGATGGTTGTGACTTTTCCCAGGTAGAGGTGCACTAAAATAATAAAAAATAAAATGTGTATCGATATAAAATATAAAGTTGGTTTTACTTAGTTACAGAGAAAAAAACCCACCCAATCAAGGACCTGTTTTACACTAGGCTTCCAAAAGTCTTTTTTAAACAGATTGTACAATGCATTGCTGATACAAGTGGAATCAGGATAGATAAGACTTCAGTGTTAGTACTCATACATTTTATTTAAAGGGAAAACTAGGCCCTTTCGTATTTTAGATACTCTGTTTTTTTATTTTATGCATAACTTCCCACTGAAAATATGGGAGATGAAGCATGAAATCAAAAATGCATGAAATCTCAAATTAGTATGATTTAAGTGAACATTTGAAGCAGAACTCCACCTTTTAGAGTAAAAGGCTGGGATTCATTTTTTATGAAGGCAATCTTGATTCTTCGAAGCTCTCACTAGAAATTTCTCACCCATAAAGATACTTTTTTCTTTTAAGGAATTAGATTGGTTGGGAATCAAAGTACAGATTCGGTTTAGGCAAGTCGATGCAATAATGGCATTTTTGGTCAGAGTGCTCTATAAATCTGCTGATTCAGGAATGAATGGACAGTTCCTCAGCTAACTCTCATCAAGGACAATGGCTCTCTTTTATTTTATTTATTTATTATTTCCTTGTTCTCTATAATCACTGACTTCAAAAGGGGTTCGGCGGTGAACAACAATATCTTCCTCTAATAGCCCATAGAAACAACTAATTCTAGTGCGGCTTTTTTTATTTATGAGCTTTAGAAGAGAGTAATTCCAACCACCTCTGACCATCTCCTGCCTGGAAAACCTATGGGGTCACCATAAATTGCCAGCAACCTAATGGCACACACATACACACAGTTCCAAGCAGGTATACTCATAGAGTTGCCAGACTTCAGCCAGCAAAGTCTGGGAGCATGGTGAGACACTCTAGCATTTCACAAAAACTCTGTGGTTTTATCATAGAATTTTTGCAAAAATGCTAAAGTGTCCTATGTCACTTCTGGTTTAAACAGAAAGTGACATAGGTGTACTGGAGCAACACAAGTGGCTTTCCTCTCCCTCATTCCTCCCATCAGGGCCCAAGGCACCAGCAGACATAAAAGGGAATGGCTGGGAGGCCCCCTGCTATAATGGTAAACATAGCACAATGGTGGCGAACCTATGGCACTCCAGATGTTCATGGACTACAATTCCCATCAGCCCCTCCAGCATGGTCAATTGGCCATGCTGGCAGGGGCTGATGGGAGTTGTAGTCCATGAACATCTGGAGTGCAGTCCATGAACATTTGGAGTGCCATAGGTTCGCCACCACTGCCATAGCATCTCTATCCACTTAGAATCTAATTCAGAATCTATTCAATGTGGTGTACTTTCAAGAATATGTTGTTAGGATGGCAGTATAAATCTTTCAGCCACATCAGCCTTGCTGAGCAGTGGCAATATGCCCTTTCTAGCTGAATTCAGCCTTGATCATGCATGCACCCCCCAACTGATTCTATATACAGATTCCCATGTCAAACCGTGATTTCAGAGTACAGCTTGCAGATAGCTGGCTCTCCCTGCATTGAACCACCTGGAAGTCTGTACGCTAACTTTGGCTGAAGGCTGCAGTGGTTGTGTGAAATAATCTAAGGATGTCCTTTCACACAGGAACATCCTCAACTTCTTCAGGACATGCTAAGGTTAAACCAGAAGATTAGTCAAGTCCCTGGAAAGAGAAGATAGATCATATGCAAGGTTATTGTATGTACCTTGAGGTGTGTGAGGACAACCCATGCTGCTCCCACCAAAAAAACATTTTAACTCTGAAATAGGTGTGAAACCAAGCCAGGGAAGAAGGGAGAAAACTGATGAATACAGGGTGTAAAAAAGCTGAAACACAAAACCACAGGAAGCTAAGAGACAATATCCCATGATGGATCTGCGCATAGGAATATGATAAAAGAGAAATAATGGGCTTAGATCTACTAGAGATTTTTGGAAATAAAAGAGGGCAGTTCTTCATGATTCTTGTCACCTAGGGCTGGCCTCCATAACCCCCTCTGCTTTCCCTGGAAAGTCACACAAGAGCAGAATTGGGGCACGTTGGGGTTCAGTGAGTGGGTGGAAGTTATTGTCTGTGGATGGAAATCTCTTCTGTCTGGAAAAAAAAAAGCTTTCCAATAGATTCAAGCTAATATATTCTACAATTGCTCTAGAATAAAACCAAATGCTTTTTAAAAATTCCACCTTGATAACAATGCAGAAATATAGAACCACAAAAGTTTTAGAGCAAATTGTATGGCGGGAGGAAGAGAAATAAACTGAGTCATTATAGGCTGCTGGGAGCCCAAGTGCTCACCTGCACAGAGGTTGCCTGCTGTTTCTCTGCAAGAGTTGCTGTTCCCTATATGCCTCCTCCTGATTAGCAGCTGTGGGATCTCTGCATTTAATATTCATTCCATCATTTAAGGTGCAAAGAATTCACAGAATTATCCTCTCTTGAAGGAGGCTGCCTGTTATACCTTCAGATAAGTTACTGCCCTGGGGTTGTTTCCTTCCAGTCATTAAGCATGTTCAGATGGATGAACTATGAAGAAACACAGGGAATGTTTTTTTTTTCAAGAAGTAACTTCACTCAGTTAAGTGGAGAGCCTTTCTCTGGAGAAACTTAGTTTCTAGAAGAAAGCTTGACATTAGCTGAGTAGAATAGTAGGATATAACTCAGCACCTACCAGTGCAATCTAAAGCAGGTCTATTCAGAATCCTACTCAGGTTTATTCAGTAGAACTTACTCCCAGGAAAGTGTTTTTCAGATACATCTGTCTCTGTCCAGAAAGTTCTTCCTAATGTTTAGGTGGAATCTTTTTTTCCTGTACTTTGAATATATTACTCCTTGTTCTAGTCTCTGGAGCAGCAGAAAACAAACTTGCTCCCTCTTCAACATGACATCCTTTCAAATATTTAAACATGGCTATTATGTCACCCCTTAACCTTCTCTTCTCCAGACTAAACACTGACAGTTCCCTAAGCCACTCCTCACAGGGCACAGATTCCAGACCTTTGCCATTTTGGTTGCCCTTCTCTGGACACATCCCAGCTTGTCAATATCCTTCTTGAATTGTGGTGCCCAGAATTAGACATATTATTCCAGTGAGGTCTGGCCAATGCAGAATACAGTGGTACTATTATGTCCCTCAACCTAGATTCTGTACTCCTATTGATTCAACCCAGAATTGCATTGTATTTCTTGGTTGCCACATCCCACTGCTGACTCATGTTCAGTTTGTGGTCTACTTAGTCTCCCAGATCCTTTTCACATGTACTGTTGTCAAGCCAGGAGTCACCCATCCTAAATCTGTCTTTTCATTTTTTTTCTGCCTAAGTGTAAAATCTCACATTATCTTTGTTGAAATTCATTTTGTTAATTTTGACCAAGCTCGCTAATCTGTCCAGGTCATTTTGAATTCTGACCCTGTTATCTGGTATTAACTACCCCTCTGAATTTGGTGTCATCTGTAAATTTTATTAGCATGCCCTCTATTCTATAATTCAAGTCATTGAAAAAACAATATTGAATAGCACTAGGCCCAACTGGGGAAAAAGTCAGGAAATAAATGAACTGAATAAACAACATTCTTGCCTCTTCTCTGTCTCACAGTAAGGGGGATGTCTTTCATAGATTGCCACGTCTGTGGGCAGATGTCAGCCATTCAAAATCCACTCAACAGATGGTAGTTTGTTGATTAAATCCATTACAGAAAATCACAATTAATACAAACTGTGGCTTATTCATAAGCAATTGCCTCCCCTTTGGAATTTTAGTTTGTCACTAATCAACAAAGTATGAATTGGTGAACCATCTGCAGTTAGTAGGTTCTTAATTAAACCATGGTTTATCTTGATGTCTGAGTGCAGACTATGGGTTAGACCTAACTAGTTTGTCTACAACTGCAAAAGAAAGGCTGGCCTCTGTTTGACTACCACAAAAGTTTATGCTGGGAATCATGGCACCTCCTTATCCAAAAGCCATATGTAATAAGGGCTGTAGTAAGAAGGAGAACTAGTTGAGATTGAGTGAAAAAGCTTTGCTTTTCCTTATACATCCTTATACATCTTCAGGAGGGGTTGCAGAATCCAGAGCAGTGGTGGCCAGACTACCTATTGAGGCACTGGGCAGGTTTTTCCTCACCCCAGTGTTATCCCTAAGTCAGAAACATACTTTAAGAACTCCCCAAGGTGGTGGATGCATGCATTTCAAAATCCACACTTCAATAATTTAATAACAGCCAGGAGTAATATATAGTAAAATGCAGTTGTATTAAGTTGTATCATAGCCCCCTGTGGTTGTAAGGAAATCAAGATGTATCATAGCCCCCTGTGGCTACAAAAGTAACTATCTACATGTTAACAAGCAAAACATGTATACTAATCCTTTCCTCTAATGCCCTCTGTTCTAGTTCTACTAATGCTAACTAGGCTTGGCGATTCAGGTGCCCTAAATCCCGAATTCAGCCCAAATTTGGGTGCATTTGGGCTAAAATCAGCCTGAATATGTCCTGTCCAAATATGAACACATCTGAAGGCAAGGCATTCAGGCTCTTTTTTTTTGCGTTTTGCGTTTTTGCATTTTGGCCTGCAGGAAGCACAGTTTTAAAGCTAGCAGCACCAATATTTCAGGGTCTCATCCGGAGACTCTCCTAATGACATCAACCAAGTTTGGTGAAGTTTTGTTCAGTGGTCCAAAGTTATCACTCCCAGTGCCCCCATCCCCGATTGTTTCCAATGGGAGCTAACAGGAGATGGGGGTTACCCTTTTGAAGGTCCACAACTCTGTCCCCCTTGAACCAAACTTGACCAAACTTGAGTGGTATCATCAGAACAGACTCTGGATGAGACCCTGAAAATTTAGTGCTGCTAGCTTTAAAAATGTGCCCCTGACAGACACCCCAAGAAATTGCCCAAGATTCTCTGCTCTGCAGTGCCTTGACTCCATTGTTGCTAATAGGGAATTTCTGTGCAGGCTGCACATTTTTGAAGATAGAGGCATCAGACTTTCAAGGTGACTCCAGGAGGCCCTCCTGGTAATAGCATCCAGGCTTGGTGAACTTTGCTTATGGGCCCCCAAAAGGCTTATTTTGTTTTCCTGCTCCTACACATGAAGCCTGCTGGCTGAGTTCTTTCAGAACTCTCTCAACCCACCCCTCCACCCCCAGAATGCTGGACACAGTGTGTAACAGACTTCACTCTGTGATACACTTCTGAAGATGCCAGCCACAGATGCAGGTGAAACATTAGGAACAGGATCTACCAGATCACGGCTATACAGCCTGAAAAACCCACAACAACCAGCTTAATCTCGTCATGAAGGCCTTCAACAATACGCAGTTGATATCTCCTGGGCTCATCTGAAGAGCCTTGTGATCCAATGAGATGGAAGAAAGCCAGAACTGACCCTTTTCTTTGGATGAGAAAGAAGGCACCATGGAACAAATTGGTGGGAAATATTTCCTTACACACTTAGACTACCCACAGTGCAGTAACCTCTATCATCACTCATTATATGAAGCTTTAACCTGCAGTGTACCAAAACATTTCTACTAAGCTTAAAAACTCAATGATTTGAAGTTACAACTGCACTTTGCTAAATATTCTTTTCTCCATCCATTTTTTTTTACCTTCAGTGACATATGAAGATGTTTACAGAGATATCAGGTGCAACTGTGTGATGTTTGAATGGGTTGTACTCTTTTAAGTGCTGGCCCTCAGCAAATTTCTGTCACCAACAATTTCTCTTGACCCAGGTAGAGATAAGAAACCTAGCTCTACAGTTCACTGTGGAAAGAAATGGGAAGCTATTAACTGATGATCAGACACACAATGCTCCTGTCATCTGGGAAAGGAAAATTAGAGAGAACACCATTCATTTTGACATGACAGGGGGAAAGGGGGGTGGGTGATGAAAAAAGAATGACACTCAGTTCTATATAACTATAAAATGAGGCTGTTCTGCCCACACAAGTCAAATGACCTATTTCACTGGTCCGTTCTTTGAAATAAAAGTTTTGCTCTCTCTGGAGGAAAAAAAACTATTCAGGAGTACTACTACTATATTTGTCCAGTGAAAGCGAGTGTGGATTAACTTTAAATTATCTCTTTTCTACATCCAAGGAAGACATCATGTTAACCTGAGAAGTATTAAAGTAAACTGGTCCATTACAAAGATGGGAAGACATCAAGGAAGTACCATAGCTATCTCTTTTTTGTGCTTTGAAGTACAGGAACAATCTCTGCCCTTAAGTGTAGTGTTTCTTTTTAAGGCACCTCTGCCTCCCCTATGCTTTTTAAAGCTTCTGGACCAATCTGAAACTATCAATAGCAAGGAAATTACTCCTACTTTTCACTGCTATAAGAGGACTACACCGCAATTGCACACTGACTTTCAAGTTGAAAGCAGGGCAGACAGCATCTCTTTTAAAAAGCTAATAACTTACAGAGGGCACAGGAAAAGGGCCATCTCCATCACACCTCTTATCCCATAGTCAACGGCAAGTATTGTAACATACCTGTTTAAAGATCCCATTCTGATAAAAAGGAGTTATAACAGTTAAACAGTTACCTGCCCCAGAATAACAGAATCAACATAGAACCATCCCAAACACAGATGTGCAACAGCACCACCCATTGTTAGAGATGATCATATAATCATTGTAGTATTTCAAAAATAATGATATTGAGTATGCAGCCTCTTACACTGGGAGGGGGTCATTTCTCAGAGTGCAAGCTGTTGCTTTGCATACGGAATGTCCCAGGTTCAATCCCTGTCATTTCCAGTTAAAACAAAGATCTCCACTATTTAGGGAAGGACTTTTTCTTTGTGAGATCCTGGAGAGTCCCTGCCATCCAAAACAAACAGTGCCAACCTACATTGGCAAATGGTTTGATTACCCCAGGTTGGAAAAATTGAGGGTGGTGCCTGGCGAGGAGTGGAGCTTGAACATGGGAGGGAGCTCAGCAACCCTTACAACTACCCTTTCCAACATTTACACCAGATATGTTCTCCTGTTTCAATCTTCACCCCTACCTTCCCTTAGAAAATAAATAAATAAATGAAAAAATAACCCCCCTCCTTTTATTCAGGATAGTTTAAAAATTAAGACTCTTTACTAACTGGACTCATTCTTCCACCTTTACCTATTACTTAATGCCCTCATAATACCTAAATATACATCCTACCAAGTTGCTCTCTAATTTAATTCTATTCTACTTACTTAACCAAGGAAAACTTTATTTAAACACATCTCTTTCCATCTAGATACAAAATAGACCAGAATCTGAACCAACCATTCCATTAGTATTGTTGTTTCTGTCTATACCCTTAATGACTTTTTTCAGTACTCCACTGGGGAGATCTTCGTCCCCTTGATGTCATTCACATAATTGGTCCCTGGTTCCCATTTATATTTATATATTTCAAAAGGTATTCATCTAAATTGATGGGCTGCCCTATCCATCACGTATAAGTAAAGCACCTTGTCTCTCCACTCTTCAAGCATGGGCACTTTATTTGTTTTCCACATATGTGCCAGTACAATTCTTGCTGCTGCTGCCATATGATAAAGTAAATGTTCATAATGACTTGGGATCTCATTGTCGGATAAGGCTGGACTCAATAAATACATAATAGGTAGAAAAGGAAACTGATGATCAACAATTGCTATAACCTGACTATGCACTTGGGCTCAGAATGCCTTTACCTTTGTACAGTCCCACCAAACATGCTGAAATGTTCCCGCCCCTTGATTACACTTCCAGAATATTGATGCACAATTTTTATTCATCTTTGATAACCTCTCTGGAGTCAGATAACTTCTATACAGCATCGTCAAGTTATTCTCCCACAAATCAGTATTTGGAGAAAATTTGTAGATATTACTCCAAAACTTTTTCCATTGTTCCATTAATATTTCTTTTCTGTATTCTTGAGCCCATCAAATCATACTCTGTTTAACTACTTCTTTCTCCATCTTCTGTTCTAACAAATTTTTATAAAGAATACTAATCGTCTTAGCTGTTGTCATTACCATTACCCTGTCAAATTCAGTCCACGTTGATGCTATTCCTCCCGATTCCATATAATGCTTCATGAGTTTCTCCAAATAAACAGTTGTGTATTAAACATGCTTGACCCTCAAAGCTGATGCTATCCCTGCTTTTTAAGGTTATATCACCTACTTTCACCTCCAACGATCATTATAATTTGGCCAATTTTTATTGTTGTTAATATCTTGCAGCTGATATGCTTCCATACGAGACAACCACAAAGGAGCCTTGACACAAAAGATTTTTCTGTATTGTGTCCACACTTGAAACAATGCTCTTTTTATGAAATGTTTCATCATTTTGCTATTTGCACCTTTAGTCCTGTCTACAGTAGGCCAAAGATGGGAGTGCCATCCTCTTTTCAATCCGTATCCTTCTACATTTAGCAATGTTTCTTCCTTAAGCCTTACCCAAGACTTAATCCACATTAAGGCTGCTGAATCATGGTATAGATCAGGGGTAGGGAACCTGCGGCTCTCCAGATGTTCAGGAACTACAATTCCCATCAGCCCCTACCAGCATGGCCAATTGGCCATGCTGGTAGGGGCTGATGGGAATTGTAGTTCCTGAACATCTGGAGAGCCGCAGGTTCCCTACCCCTGGTATAGATGCAAGTGTGGCAGACTGTAACCACCTCTTGTCTTCGCATCTATCAAATTTGTATATTTTATCCATTTACCTTTACCTTCCCATATGAATTTAGCAACATCCTTTCTCCAACCTTCAAAGATCCTATTTGATGTTGTAAAGAGTTTACATTGAAAAAGAAAAGACATTTTTGGTAACACCAACATCTTGATCACCGATATTCTGCCATAAAACGATAACATCTTATTTTGTCAATTAGAAAGACTCTTTTTAATATCACTTCAAGTTTTTATATAATTGCTTTCAATCAATCATTCATTGTTGTTTTCTATTATAATCCATAAATATTTAATTTTCTTTACTACTTGTATGTTGACTATCTTCTCCATGTGATCTTTCTCTTCTTTATTAAGATTCACCATTATCATTTTTGTTTATTGTTTATTCATCTTGAATCCTGGTACTTCCCTGTATGATTCAACTAGAGCTAATACCCTAACCTTTTCAATATCTAAAGCCCTAAAGTCCTGCAACAAGAGCCTGCAATTGAAACCTCACAACTGGAAGACTCCTTAACCCTCTTAACCAGAGGTGTAGCTGGGCCAAACTGCACCTGATGCGCAGTGTGTTTTTCGTCCCCCATGGCCCCCACCCCCACAGCACCCCCTGTGGCACTTCCCCCTTCCCTCCCCCTTCCCACACTTACCTTAGTTCCTTTTCTTTTTAGTACTTTTTCAGGCTGAAAAAAGTGGCCTCTTCACAGTTCAGGCTAAAAACGGCTTGAGGAACTACAGTTCCCAGGAGACCCTGTGAGCCCCAAGGTCTCCTGGAAACTGTAGTTCTTCAGACCGTTTTTGAGCCTGAACTGTAAATAGGCTGCTTTTTTCAGCCTGAAAAAGTACTAGGGAAAAAAAGGAACTAAGGTAAGTGTGGGAAGGGGGCGGTGTGGGGGCTGTGTTGGGGGCACGGGGGGTGCATAGGGTTGCAAGGGAAAGGGGGAGGGACCAGGGGCAATTTTCCACCCCCAGGCGTGCGCCCGGAGCACGACGCACCCCCATGTCCCCACTCCGCCACTGCTCTTAATCCTCCTTTTAAAATAGTGTGTCCAAAAGGGTGAAGGTACACAGAACTGCTACCAGAACCTAACATTTTAAAAGTATTCATTTTTAAAAAGAAAATGTTTACAAGCATAATTAATTAATTAGACCTAATACCTTATCATTATTATTTTTAACCAGCCTGTTTTATGATTGTCTTCCAAGCTGTTATTTTCCCTAGTAGTCTTCAGTCTTTCCTATCTTTCTACTAGGATGCTACTGAAAGATTAGTAGGATGTCACTTCTTCCTCAAAGCTTCCTTTCTCAAGGGCCTGCAGTTAAGATCTTGCCATTGAGAGATCTGGCACCTCCAATACCCAAAGTCCTGCAACAAGGACCTGAAGTTGAAACCTCACAACTGGAAGACATTCCAGACTCCATGGCAGCTGTTCCTTAGACCAACAAGCCTTCCAGGCTCAGCCACCACACAACAAGAGCAACAGACAACGAACCTGCACAGAAGCAGCCCAGTAGAACTTTTTTTTAAAAAAAAAATCTGTCAACAATTGCTTGATGTCACTTTCTGGAAAATTGAGAGGTGATATCAAGTCCTCTCTAGGAATTGTTAGTAATGCTTTGGTGTTACTACTAGGGAACTCCTTTTGTATTGTGAGAATCCAGGGACATAGGTATAGATTCTTATGGGGGGGTTCAGGGGGCGGGGCCAGGCCCCCACCCACCCCAGGCCTCAGTTTTTATAAAAGCTGCTTTCCGAGTCTGGGGATGGTGGACTCCCCTCCCCCACCCTCCCCCGCCCCCCCACAAACTGGGCTCCCAGCTGGCAGCCGGCAATCCCTTCTGCCGCCCCCTCTGGGCAGAGACATAGCTAGGGAAAATAGAACCCGGCGCAAAATCTGAGTTTTGCACCCTCCCAATGGGTGGCCGCTGTGATGCTTGAATCCACCCCCAAGCGGCATGACTTCCAATGGTGCTTAAACTTGGGAGCCCAGATTCTCCTTTTAAATCCACCTGAAACTGAGAATCTGGAGTCTCCAGTTCAAACAAGATTGAAAGTGATGCTGTTTTGTGGTGGATCATCCCCCACCCCCAAACAGCATCACTTTCAATGTTTAAACTGGGGACCTCAGATTCTCCCTTTAAATCCATGCCCAAGGGGGTGGATTTAAAAGGAGAATCTGGGGAAATTTGGGGGGGTGCCTGCTGTCAGGGGTGCAATTGTTAAGCTAGAAACACCAAACTTTCAGGGCATCTTTAGGAGACTCTCCTAATGATACCACCCATGTTTGGTTAAGTTTGGTTTAGGGGGTCCAAAGTTATGGACCCTCAAAGGTGTAGCCCCCATCTTCTATTAGCTCCCATTGGAAACAATGGGGATGGGGCACCCCCTTTTGGAGTCCATAGCTTTGGACCCACTGGACCAAACTTCACAAAACCTGGGTGGTGTCAGTAAGAGATGCACCTGATGATACCACCCATGTTTGGGGAAGTTTGGTTCAGGGGGTTTAAAGTTATGGACCCTCAAAGGTGTAGCCCTCATCTTCTATTAGCTCCCATTGGAAACAATGGGGGATTGGGTCACCCACTTTGGGAGTCCTTAACTTTGGACCTGTTAAACCAAACCTCATCAAACCTGGGTAGTGTCATCAGGAAAGTCTCCCAATAAACCCCTATAAATTTGATGTTGCTAGCCTAAAAAACGTGCCCCCTGCAGGCCAAAAACTGAAAAAACAGAAAAAAGTTTAAAAAAACACAAACGGGGGCGAAGCTTCGGACATGTAATGGGGGGGGGTTGAACCCGAGAAACCCCCCCTTACCTACGTCCTTGTGGGAACCTAATTCTGATTCAGGATCAGCACTGCAAAGAGAGAAAAGGATCCTGCCTGCCCCATATCATTTTCCAGACTCAAAAGGTAGGGAAAGTTATTGGATGCAAAACTACATTGTCCTACAGGGGTCTCAAAAACAGTGTTGCACTATGTGGCAGACAAGCCTGCATTTCCAACTTCTCTTGGACAGAGATTTTTTTCTCTTTCTATGAAAACTGTAGCCACCACCTGACCTTTGTAGGAATTTCCCAGTGGGGAGGGCAGTAACAACCCCCCCCCCCCCCGGCTTTCTTTCCAGGTAGGAGGCCTTGCCTTTGGGTCTCCAGCTTCCCTGCTCCTGGGCACTACAGGGATAGTTTATGGCCTAGTGTACCCCTAAAGAAATAGCTGCTTGCCAGCTGTCAGCCTTCCCCTGGCACCCTCCTTTTAAAATAGTGTGGCCAAAAGGGTGAAGGTACACAGAACTGCTACCAGCATCTAACATTTTAAAAGCATTTATTTTTAAAAAGAAAATGTTTACAAGCATAATTTTAGCACCGCACCAGATTGAGCAAGAGATTCAAAAGAAATGAGGGATAAATGCAATTATTCTTCCCCTTTCTCTATCCATCTCCTATCAGTTGTTAAAATAAGGCAAACTCTTAAGCTTAGGGATGTTTCAGCTGCCTACAGATTATCCATTGCCTGGAAGATATCCTTCAGCTCTGTGGGTGATCACATGGTCAAAGTGGCAGCCCTTCCAGACTCCAGGCCAGATCTCTGTCCCCTTCAATGGTTCGGCCAGAAGAGAGCTTTCTCTCTGCTCCCAAGAGTTGTCTCAGTTTCAAGTCTCTATCCCCTAAGTCTGGTTCAAAGAAGCTTTTCCCGCTGGATCCAGGTATCTTCTTCCTGAGCCCCTTCTGTCTTTTTGAGACCTTCAGATCTCTGACACCTGCTTGGAGAAGGAGTGGTGACTTAAGCCATTCCATTGTCTCTCACTTAGCTGTATTAACATTTCTAAAAGTAGCTGGGCATGCCTGGGATTCCCTTGCCTAGATTTTTTTTAACTGGTTAAAATGTTTTTTTTTTTTCAAATCTCAAGGGGGGCATTTCTTTAAATGCTACATAGATGAAATCAGGCAGAGAAAGAATAACACATTATAAGCCTTGAAATAATTATAATCGTACTGTTGTCTATGCCAATGCCAATAAAGAAATAATTATAATCTGAAGTGCTGTTATTATTACTATTGAATCTGTGAGGCCAACTAAAGGCAAAACACTGAATTTAAATTATTGGGAGTTCAACACGGGGAGTACTCAGATGTTTAAGTTTGCACAATTTAACTGATAATAGTAATACATGGAAGACAGCATGCTTGGTAAAGTTGCTGACACAAATACATGAGAACTCAGGAAATAGAGCCAGGCTATGAAGGTCAGGAAACAAGAAGGTCAAAGCTAAAATCTTTGGAAATGGTGAGGGAATCTAGGGTTCTGAAGACTCCATGAAACTGATATTTCCCCTTCAAAAATGGTTGGAAAGGCCACCACTGCAATTATTTTTGCACTTAGAAAGCCAGCATGGGGTGGTGGTTAAGAGCTATGGACCCTGCTCTAGAGAACCAAATTTGATTTCCCACTCCTCCAGATGAGTGGTGGACTCTAATCTGGTGAATTGGATTTGTTTCCCTGCTCCTCCATATGAAGTCTGCTGGGTGACCTTGGGCTAGCCACAGTTCTCTCTGAACTTTCTCAGCCCCATCATACCCACAAGGTGTTTTTTGTGGGGAGAGAAAGAGAAGGGAGTTTGTAAGCTGCTTTGAGATTCCTTACAGGAGATAAAGACAGGGTATAAATCCAAACTCTTCTTAAAATCACATGTCCTAGCATTTTCTTGACCCCTTTGAAAGATTTTGGGTGCACAATCAGGGCACCCAGGAGAGTGTAGAGGGGAAAAAAATAACCCATAGCAAGGTGTTGCCTTTTTTACAGCTTCTCCAACCAAAACAGATGGTGGAGCTTTAGTTTATCTTGAATGGAAAACAAATAGCGCTATTTTCTTAAGACAAGCAAATTACTTTTATTCTACTCCTTCATTTTCAGAAATTACTTCTGCACTGTATCCCACTTCTCTGGCATTCCAATTCAATTTATCTAATTCATTTCAGAATTCTATTTAAAATATTTATACTCCCCCACTCTATTACTACAGGGTTGCTTATCATAATAAACAACAAATCTATGGAAGAAATAAATCCAGCATGTATGAGGATTTGTCAAACAAACATCAGTAAATCCCCCAGTGAGGAATGCAAATACAAACTTATTGATCTAGGCATGGATAAACTGCAGAAGAAATCTTTTCTTTGATACCTAATAATTTAGTAGCGGCAGATCCATAAACTGAGTTAAGCTGAAGTAATACGCATAATTAATTAGACTGCTTTAGGTGAAGGAAGACCCTTCATCTAAGCACTCTGATCAAACTGGGGGGTGGGGATTTTTTGCTTTGTTACTATCAAAGATAGTTGTTGTTACCATGATCTTGTGCCATAACCTTGTCCTTACCTCTGATTCCATTCAAAGAACACACTATGTCACGGAGAGAAACACTGGCCCCTTCCGCACATGCAAAATAATGCGTTTTCAAACCACTTTCACAACTGTTTGCAAGTGGATGTTGCCATTCCGCACAGCTTCAAGGAGCATTGAAAGCAGTTTGAAAATGCATTATTCTGCATGTGCGGAATGAGCCACTATGTCACAGAAAGAAACACATTTCAGCCATAGATGTGAGCAAAATGTTAGGAGTTAAACCTGACAGACCATGGCCATACAGCTTGGAAAACCCAGAACAGCTAAGCTGAATAGACATTGCTCCTATATCATGTCCATCCCGTTAGTGGCATGCACTTTTACATGGCATGGCTGTGCTATGCATTAATTGGAGAGAAAGGAACGGCACGAAACCTATCACTCCATGTAAATGTACGTTTTGTTCACACACAACCTCATCACACAGATTATTTACAAATAGATAATTTGCATGCCCTTTCCCATCACACTGGGGGCTTTGAGTTGTTACCTGAGCTGATATGAATATATGCTTATGTTCCAATGTGTCACACTTGCAGTCTCTGCCATAGGTGGACATTATAAGTAGGACCTTTAATGTAGGCCTCAATTTACTTCACAGTTCTGGGCATGACAAAAAAGGGGTGCATGATCATGAGATTTTCACCTACATCTTGCCACATGAACAATCTACAGACTTGATTGTGTGTGCACTGGCTCATATCAGCACCCAAATCTTTATGCTGCACAGGGTCGCTAGCCCAAGGTTGGACACAGGCAGGACATTTACTGCACAGTTGGAGTCCTCACCAGTGACATCATGATGACATCATGTTGGGCAACAATGTAGCATTCAACCAAAACTAGCACCATCCAATGTAGCATTCAACCAAAACTAGCATTCAACCAAAACTAGCACCAGTGGGAGCAAGTTCCACTGAATGGACTTGAGTGGGACTTTCTTAGGAATACTCTCTACATTTCTCAAGAGTGTCTGCAGCTTGCAACTGAAGCAAAAGGGCTGTTTCATTGCAGAGAATGGTAAATAGAAATTCAAAACTTGATAAATAGAAATTCAAAACCCCTTTCCTATTAAATTGTGTTAAAAAGTGCCGGATTTTAAGACTGCGAAGAAATTATTGTTCATGTGAAAAAGGTTGTGTGTTTGTGTGTGTGTGAAGATTGAAAACAAATGCCCTAACTAAACACATTGGTCTAATAAAAAGATATCACCTCTCTGAATCTCATTCTCTGGAACAAACACTGACAGGAATACTCTGTTATGCAAACAATGGCAGTGGGAGATAGAGCAGAGGTAGGACAGAGATAAATATGCACATGGTTCATATTCAAAGGTAAGTATTTGTCGACAGAAATTAATCCAAGCCTGAGAGATGCTTTGTGTTTCGCAGCAGTCATGACCCCAGAATGAATCAGCCCAGTGATTTATAGTAACAGCTCCAAGGGATGAACTAGCAGCAGTATCCAGCCATTGCCAGAAAACAGAAACATTGGCATTTGTTCATAGAGATGGGCAGATTGAGTATGGCCTGAATATAGTCAATGGTTATGTGGCAACCTAAGGAAGAATGCACATGTCCCAGATAGTATACAGAAGGAAGAATCCATTGAAGCTTAGATTTGGAAATCTTATGTCCTTGTTGGGCCAAGCTCCTTCACTGGGGAAGGCAACAAAAATACCATCAAAATATTGAATGATAGCAGAACCACAAGAGAGAGTACAGAGATTGAGGTCACCCTTGAGAACCTGACAGAAAATGGAGTGGCTCTTGGTGAAATCCATGAGCAACCTTGTCTGACAAAATGGGCAATCTTGATGTGCGAAAGTGAACAAGAAATAAGAATTCTCATGCACTTCAATTTGAAAAATGTGCTAGTGACATCAATGGCAATAAAAACCTTGAACTCGATAGCATTGATGCAAGTATAGTCATGAGATTCAGAACCACTGGAAAGCAGGAAATGACAAACTTATTAATAGCATGCAGATCCTGAAAAAAACGCCAAATCGGGTTACCTTGTGCATCAAATTTCCCTGTTTTTTCCCCAGACAATACAGGAATATTTCACAGACTTGTGCATATCTCAGTAATCCCATGCTGCAAGGGAGAGGGACAATAAAAGAAACAATGCCCTCCTCAGCAGTCTTGGAAAGAGAGTGTTGAAAAATTTGGGGGAAAGGTTTGTTCTTTTGCTGAGCAATCTGTGCCAGGTTTTCATTCTTCCGGAGGCCCACATTTGAACATTTTGCCCAAATAGTACATGTCAGTTTGACCCCCAGGACTTAGTGGGTCCAGGAATCCTTGACATGATTGAAGAGAGCACTGGAAAATGTTGGGTGGTGTGGAGCCCCTGTGGTGGAAGAAAAAAGGTTATCAGATTTCTAATACAAACAGGGTAGCTGCTTGCTATATGGTGCGGCACTTGTTTTTTCCAGTGGCTGGGTTTCTTACGATAATGACACAGTTCCTCCTGAAATGGTAGGAGCTCATGTTGTGCACTTACCAAGGTTTGCATTGGATGTGCTGGAGTGGATGGCTGTCTTCAAGATAGACCCTTGGTTTCCAGTCTGCAAGGCTAAACGTTTAGTTTATACGTCACACTTTTTATCCTTAGTAGTCTGGAAATTTTGCCAGAACAGGTTTGCAGCTTTAAAATATCCTGAGGAGTTGATTCAGCCCTTCCCACAACAGTATTCTCGATTTGGTTAGCAATCTGAGCTTTAAGTCCATTCAATAAATTATCAACCATCACAGAAGCAAAATTATCAGGATCAAGATTGGAATATTTATGAAAACATTGCAAAAAGCACTCATAATATTGAGAGGGAGTTTCATCATCTGTCTGCTAATAGTCCAGTTGACCTCTGGCAGGAAGACCTTTATCACAGCACTTGTGAGTCCAGCTAAATCCTTAACTAAACATGATAACACAAAAGACAGTGTGGTGCAGTGGCTGGAGTGTCACACTTGGAGGGAAATGGGCAGCCCCACCAAATGGGCTAGGTGCCCGACCACAATCCACAATTGTGCCAGTCTACCACACCCAGGGAGGCTTTTTTTCATTTTAAGCCTCCTCACTGCTGCGAGCTCCCATTGGGCTTAATGGACTTACACCATCCTTTTGGTGGTGTAAGTCTGAAGCCCCAGCAGTCAATACAATAGGGGCAATGTTTGGGAGAAAGCTAACATTGATTCCTCCTCTGGTCACACCCCCAGACCCCCCCTTGCTATATCAGCAGTGGTGGCACAGGGACCCTGGTGTGGCATCCAGCACTGCATCCAACCACTGAAGAGGGCTGCAGCGGCCACCTGCCAGCAGATTCACCCCTCTGCAAGGGCAGGTGCCCTGGAGAGGGCAAATCCTCTAGTGCAGCCCCATGCCACTCCCACCAGCAGATTGCCTCCCTTTGGATGTGAGGTTTGAATTCCCACTGTGCCATGACAAGTTGCTGGGTGATCATGGATCAGTCACTCTCTCAGCCTGATTTACTTCAAATGGTGGTTATGAAGAAAAATGGGGAAGAAGACACTGATTTAAACTGCTGCGGGTTCCTATTGGGGAGAAAAGTGAGGCATGAAGTAAATATATGATAAATAAAGTGGAAGATTGTGGGGGCACATTACGTTTGTTTTGTTATTGGGAAGGAGAGCAGGGAAAGGGGACTGCCAGAAAAAGAAAGAAATGAAACACTATGGGGGAAAGGATACAAGGGGAAATTAAATTACCCTGAAAGTCCTTGCAGGGTGCCTACTTTTAAATATAGGAACTACAGAGATTAAAAATGTAAAAGAAAGTAAATCATTTACAAAGCTTTAAAGAACTGTTTTGATATTTTAAAGATAATACCATTTAATAATTGCATAGAAATAGGAATGTTCACCTTTCCCACTTGAAAAGGGGGGCTACATCACTTATCCCTACTTGCTTGAATCTGAGTTTACTGAACAATTTAGGATGCTTGCATTCATTGTGAAGAAACTTTACACACGAACAAGATCAGTAGAATAAAAAATAAATAAATTATGCCCAAAAAGGTTAGCTATACTTTAGACTGCTTAGTCAAAGTTGTACAGAAGTGTGAAACCCATTAAATATTCCTCTTCAGTCACAGCAGGTAGAAAACCTGTAGGATTGGCTGATACCCACTGGTTTCATATCGATTTTTGTCCAAAAGCTAGTTACACATTTGAAAAAAAAACAGTTCTATATTTGGCTGATACCCACTGGTTTCATATTGATTTCTGTCCAAAAGCTAGCTACACATTTGAAAAACCAGGGTTATATTTTAGCAAGAGCAAAGAAACAAACTGGGAAAGGCTTTAGGCAGGTGAAGTATCAGACTTATTTATAAATGGGTTTCCATAAATTCTATTGGACTGACTAAACAGAATAATTGCAGAACCTGTTCACAAGGAGGAGGAAAAATTCACTAGAGCCCCTCTGGTCATAGGGCAAGCTTTGCCCCACCTCAGTGAGAGATTACTTTCCTTTACCTTCACTCATAGAAGTGGATGGTCGCCAGTCAGTTCTGTGGTGAAAAACTAAGCAGGTCTTAAAAATCTTTACTTATTACTGAATTTTAACATTTACATACCCCTTTTTCTTGCTGTTCAAGGTTGTTTTCAATAATAGTTAAAAACACTCCCAATTAAACTCAGAATAAAATGATAAACCCCAAAATCTTTCCACTCTCTCCTCCTCAAAAGATGACTGCCATTCAACCCCCACCCCTACCCCAGCAAAGACCTGTCAAACAAGGAGGCCTTGCAGCACCTCCTGAAAATCTCCAAGGAGGGACCCTCCACTTCTTAAGGTACCCTATTTCACAGACCAGGAGCCATGGTGGAATAATCACAAGCTCTTGTTGATACCAGTAAGCCACTCTATGTGGTGAGGTGACCAACAAATGACTACCTGAAGACCACAGTTGGCACACAGAAACATATAGGAGACAGTCCTTCAAGTGTGTGGGCCCCTTGTTATGAAGGACTTTGAAGTCATAACCAGCACATTCAATTGAATTCATAAATAACCTGGCAACCAGAGTAACTGGCAACAGGCAACAAGTGCTCTTGGTAGTTAGCTCCTGACAATATTTGGGCTGCTGCATTCTAAACCACTTTGGGGTTTCCAGATTGTCTTCACAGGAGGCAATAATCCAACTGTGAGTTTACAGATGCACAGATCAGCATGGCCAGATTGACTGTGTCTATATAACCAGAGTTGATGAGCCAGATGAGGCTAATAGAAGGTGCTCCTGATCGCTATAACCACCTGATTTTATACAAAAAAGCAGGTCCTATGAACACAAGCTGTTACCCTGGTCTGAAGAAGCTGATGTGACTCCATCTAGGATAAGTTATGACTACCATAACATTTGTCTTCTCTAGATTCCACTTCAGCTCTGTCCTCAGAACAAAAACATGGAAGAGTCTTTATCAGCAAGTCAGAGTTGCTGAGAGTGAGGAATAAAGTGGACGACATTCTTGAGGTCTGTGGAGCTGGGAAAATTGTATTATTGGCTTTGATATGATTATTAGGTCAGGCTTGCCTGGTGTGATGGGGGGCGGGGGGTTGAGCTCAGAGGACATTTGTCTGGGTACCATTATGACTCTCAGCAGTCTCATGAAGAAATGCATCTCCAGACCAAGAGCTCAAGATCCCCATGGATTGCTTTAGTCTAGTGAGCTTTCCACTGCCTACCATTACATGCACACTTAATGACAGAAACGTTGCCATTTAATTAAAAAAGAGTTACTGTCATTTAAATAGTAGCGATCAGTAAGAGTGTTGAGAAAAAGAAAGCATTAAGCTGAAGGAGAAATACACCGCATGCTAATTGTTTACGAGATAGGTGCCATAAGAATCCCATTAGTAAACGAAAGAACATTACCTAATGATTAAGTCAGTGCAGCAAACTTAATTGTGAGAGGAATATTTGAGAAACAAGGATATTTTCAGGAAACAAATTTTGATACAAACTCTTGCCAATCAGCTTTGTTGACAAGGCAGAATATCAGCAAGGTTACGCCTATTCTTATTGGTGGAGCATAGAAGACTGCGTGAGATTTTTTTGCAAGTCTTGCCTAAAGAAACACTCAGCTTGCATGTATGATATGCTAGTGCAATTTGACACATGCAAATATTGTTTGTGCATCCCAGTGCAGTGGCGTAGCACCAATGGGACGGGGTGTGCCCCTGTGGGGGCAGATGGGGTGTGGTGGGGCGCAGGGCACACATGTGCCCTGGTGCAGTTTCCCCTCGCTCCACCCCTGCCCCAGTGTAGACTATAATATGCAGAAATATGTATATAAGTGATTATAAGGGAATAGCATATTGGGAAGAATGACTTGCCCTATTGTTTGGCTCCCCTTTTAGGATTACATTTTTGTTGCCAAAGATGTCAACACTTAGACCCTGTGGACATATTTTCCTTCTTAATTCTTGGAAAGTGACCTAGCTAGGAAATGTTTTATTTTGAATGTTTATACCTCACTTGGACACAATCAAATTACTAATGGGTCCAATTTATTGCTAACCCAGGTCATGGACAGTTCCTTTTTATTCACCCTTGGGGCTGTCAGGCTGAACAAACACTAAGCTGAGCAAACACTAGCTAAGATTAAGTGCAAGCTTTGGTCATACATAAACAGGAGAAAATAGGTCATCCCAAGACGTCTAGCAGACTGAGCAAACCACTATCTCTTTGGATCTAGTAATCAGAGAACAGAGATTTTTTTTAAAAAAACAAATTGCTTAGCCAGTTAAAAGACTGTTTATCTTCAGCTCCCAGCGCTGTCTTAATAAGCCACAGGAATGAAAAGTATGGAGTGTACTTCTGAATTATATTTTCCCCATTATACTGAAAACAAATTTTGAGGCACAAAATAGTCAGAGATTAGGAGGTTTGGGTGGCTGTGGTCTGGTAGATCTTGTTCCTAATATTTCGCATGCATCTGTGGCTGGCATCTTCAGAGATCTATTACACTCTGTGTCCAGTTGTAAGTGTGTAGCATATTTCTTCAGCGTCCAGAGTGTAACAGACTTCTCTCTGTGATACACCTCTGAAGATGCCAGTCACAGATGCAGGTGAAATGTTAGGAACAATATCTACCAGACCATGGCCATACAGCCGGGAAAACCCACAACAACCAGTTGAATCTGGCTGTGAAAGCCTTTGACAATACATAGGATTACATTCCTTGTATAACAGAATTCTGGCCCATTATGCGTTAGGTACTTACCAAGCAGCTCTTTCCTTCAAAGTGAGATTTCCCCACATCTTTTGGTACACATTTAGAAAATGTCCATGCCGATCTGCCATTCCCCTCTGCTCCCCATTCATTGCCCTGCAAGCTTTCACAAGCCAGCTTCAAAAAGCAACCAAGAAGCTCATGAGAAAAGAGGGGGAGGGAAGATGGGCAGAATCTTTTGTGTGTATGTATTTGGTATAGTCCCTCCTGCAACAGACCTTCACTAAAAATCAGGGTGGGAAGAAAGCATGTCCCGATCCTCTGGAAACGGTGGCTGCTTAAGCAGGAGGTACTTGGGCAGGGGAAGATGAAGAGGAGCTAGAAAACCCAAAGAAAGCTTAGCCCATTGTGCATTTCTGCTGTTGGAAAATGAACTGAGAAGGAAAATGGCACTTAAACAGCTTTTAGAAACTGCAGGGCTTCTCAGATCTGCTGTGGGGTGAGTGCTGGAGAGGCAGAAGAGCATGCATTAAGGAAAATCAAACCTGCAGGGAACACATGCACAAAGTGAAGGAGACCAGTCATGCATAATGGGCCACAGACTCTGTGCTTCAGAAGAATCCAAGAGACATCACCTTTGTGCCTATTTAGAAACAGTTACCTCCATAGTAGGAGGAAGTTTAGCTTTAGAGGAGTTAGGCAGAGTGGAACTTCTTTCTCTGAAATTCAGTTTCTAGATATAGTCATTGATTCCTTTTATTCTCTTTTGCTCTTTCAACAAAAAAAACTTTTAAAATATCTCTTTGATTACTCTTTATAATTCTGTTACACTGCAGAGCTGTGTCCTATGCATTCTTTTGTATCATCTGACATTGCAGAGAGGGTTATGTAACATATCACAGGGGGTGCAAAGCAGGAGGATTGGAAAGTCTGGAAAAACATTCTCTCACTGAGCATCTACAGAGTGTTTTTTAAAAAAAGAAGAAAATTTGAATTCCTAAAATTCCTAAAATAAGAGAAATGGATTGTTGGATTCCAGGAAAACATCGAGTAAAGAGGAATTAAGATTCCCCCCCTCGAATAACACTATTTGCTTTTGCACTTCCTTCATTGTGTGACTGGCCCCAGATCCAATGGTAGCCATTTTGTGACAGCACTCACTCCCAAAAATCCAAAAAGGACTCATGAAGCTTAATGAAGCTGGGACCCTCGCAGAGGCATAGCTGGGGCATACTGTGCCCGATGCACACTCTGTGTTCCCTCCCCCACCCAACTTACCTTAGTTCAGCCTGAACGTGCAGAATGGAAAAAGCGGCCTGTTTACTTGAGAGTGAAAATGGCCTAATGGGAACCAAACTTCCCAGTAGACCTTGGGGCTCGCAAGGTCTCCTGGGAAGTGTAGTTTCCACCAGGCCATTTTCACCCTCAAGTGAACAGGCTGCTTTATCCAGCCTGCACATTCAGGCTGAACTAAGATAAGTGTGGGGAAAGGGGGTGCAGTGGGGGGGAGGAGCTATCCCCCCCGGTATGCGCCCAGTGCAACGTGCACCCCCGGTAGCTCCGCCTCTGGACCCTCATTTAACTTAAGGCACTTTTGTACATGCAGAATAATGTACTTTCAATCCACTTTCAATGCACTTTGCAGCTGGATTTCACTGCATGAAATAACAATATCCACTTGCAAACAATTGTGAACGTGGATTGAAAGTGCATTATTCGGCATGTGCAAAAGTGCCCTAAGTCAAACTGTATCTTTGGGGCATCTTTGGGGCGTGCTAAGCTTGTATATTTGGGGCATGCTAAGCTTTTAAAAATCCTTTAAAATACAATTTGAGGGATTCAAGCCCACGCACAATTAACGTCCCTTAAACTCAGTGAGATTCAAGAGTGCCTAATTTTAACTGCATGATGCCTAATGTGGATCTGCAGTGGCCATATGAAAATTTTAATTATGTGAGAGCTAAAGGAAAGAGTTTTAAAAGACTTTCAAATGGCAACAGTGCTGTTTCTGTATGCGAGTAACTATGATTAAATCCTTGGCATCATTCAGCAGATCTAACGGACTATTATTCCCTGTTGCGGTCCAGATGCCAATAACTAAGTGGATTTTATTTTAAAGCAAAACAACAGGAGGGGAAAAAATCCTTGGGGTATTTTGTACATGGCATGCAAGAAAAATCACATTGGGACTGACACCCATTTCTTTTCAGCTTTCGCTGGTAACCTTGCCATTTCTGGAGCTGCAGTTTGACAATTAGATAGAAGAATCAGAATCTGCAACACAAGGCTGGCTTGCAATTGACAGATGAAGCATGACAAATTGACATGCAGCCTCCCGCTTGTAGCGGGACTGTGACATCCTAAGCAAAATGCAGGTGTGCAGATGAGTGTGACAAATTCTTGTTTCAATTTTAGGCTACAATTGAAAACAGATGAGGAAAAAAATGAAAGATTTGGATGTTTCTGCCTTAGGAAATAGGATTTGGTGGAGCCTTTCCTTCCCAGATCTACTTGAAGCTGTGTAGCATAATGCTGAAAGCTGCACAGTCATTAGAATTTTATCCACGTGTGTTTACAGTCTTGATTTTGCCTCACTGTCTATGATCTTTACACTTTGTCCTTTAAAAATCAGTAGGCTGGATCCAGCCAATCTTTTCCCTCAGCCTAGCACAATTCTCCCATCCACAGCCATCTCTTGTTTACAGCCACCTTAAGAGAGCCAGTGTGGTGTAGTGGTTAAGAGCAGTGGACTCTAATTTGGTGAAGGTTTGTTTCCCTGCTCCTCCACATGAAGCCTGCTAGGTGACCTTGGGCTAGTCACAGCTCTCTCAGAACTCTCTCAGATCTGCCTGTTGTAGGGAGAGGAAGGGAAAGGGTTTGTAAGCTGTTTTGATACTCCTTACAGGAGAGAAAGGAGCAGTATAAATCTAAACTTTTTTCTTCTTCTAAATATAATAGAGAGGGTTGCCAATAAACACATTATCCTCCATCCTTCCCTGACTTCTCCCTAAATCCTACTGCCTGCAGCTCATTCCTCCTAGCCAGTTGTACTCTTTGCTCAAGTTGCTTTATGTCAGTTGGTTTTTTGCAGTGGAGTCCTGGCTTTTACAATCATTAGATTCTCTGATTTTGCATTGTTGGGGCTTGTAAATACAGATCTGAAAAATACTTTTTTTAAGCTGTGCATCCCTAGAACATACCCAATTTGTTTATGATCTCTGAAGGCTGCCTGAAGCGACAGTCACTGAGTGACAAGCATCAGCTCTGAGTAAATATTCATGCTATTATTGTTTAGATACATCATTTTCTATTTTTACTTGAAAAATAAAATAAGTCACATTCTTCTAAACCAGTCTGTGTATTTAAATCAAAGGCAACAGCCACCATTAGCAGACACATCTGGCTTCATTTTCACTTTTCTCTGACTGGTTCACAGCCTGTAGCATTGGGATGACTTTAATACATATGAATGAGCTATCATATGATACACATGGACCAGGCCACACTTCTGAAACTACTCCAAATCCTAATTTCAACTGAGTCAGCCCATATGTTCAGCTGTCAGTTAGCAAGCACTGGTGTGCATGTGTCATGCATAAATGACCTGCTCTTTGTAACAGTCAACTTTATGCCCCATTTCCTGCATCACAAATGCAGAAAAGTTTGATCTAAATCTACATCAGTGAAAAACCTAGACCTAAACAGCAATTTTGTCCCTTTGCCACAATCACTTCTATTTGGTTACATGTTACAGAATGGTGTGTGTGGTGGGGGGGATCAACTTATAAATTAAATCTGTTGAGGTTTGCCATTTTAGGAGATAACAGTAACCCCTATCATTTTCACAGACAGTTCTCAGACCAGCCCAAGTTTAAAGACAAGGTGTGCCATTGATTCACAACTAAGTTATGGCAACCCCATGAAGCTCAAGGCAAGAAATGAGCGATAGTCTGCCACTGCCTTCTTCTACATAGCAACCTTCCTCTGTATAGCATTTGATGCTCCCCATCCAAACTATCTAAAAATAAAACAAAGGAAACTGCCCTAAAGATTTGAGAACAAGCAAACATGTACCTTGAGAGCTGATTCATACAACATATATTCATCCTTTTTTGTTTACTGAAAGATGGAGTGATGTTCCAAATAACATCACCACAGATAGAACGTTTTTTGAAAACATCACAGTATCTCAGACTCCATGATTTTAAAAGGAATCAGTTCATACATCAACTGCCAATACTCGAGTAACAAGTGAAGAACGTACATGTATGAGTCAGCTCTGGTAGCGTACAGCTCCATCCAGAAAACATTATTCCTTGAGCAAAATCAGATAGCCAGAAATAAATGTGCTGAGATCATTTCCATACCCTGAATCAGAATTGTTGAAATAATGAGCTGCTGATTATGGTAAACCTAGGATGTACTAAAACTATTCTAAATTAAATAATACTAGTTTGAATACTAGTGATGGACAATTTGTCTCTTACACTTCCAGTGAGATGTAGTGGCCAGAGTGCTCAAATTTAACTGTACATGTTTGTATTCATGATCGTGTTTTGCTGTGAACCTCACCAGGTGACTTGATACCAGGAATGGTGTCTAACACTCAGCTAGATTACAAGCTGGTTGTGAGGATTAAATAAAGAGGAAATCTAAACATGGAAAAAGGGTAAAATTAAGTACGGTAGATTCCATATTTACCAAGAAATGGTATTAGCTAACACTGTTAGGGCAGTACTGTAGATTTATGAGGAATGGGTTATTTCATTTCAGTACAGGCTGACCTGAGTATTCTAGAAGTTATTTTATCAGTGGACTACTACGTGCTTTTCATAAAATTTGAGATGCACAAGAAAGAAGATACATGCATGAATGCAAGGTACAATCAAACAGTGCACAGCTCCTTAGGCAAATTAGCCATTTTGCTGCCCCTGCAACATCATGACTTAAACCCTTAAAGGATGTTCATAGCTGTGCAATTTGCACTTCAAACACCCTGCCTAACTAAAGTTTCACTCCTATGACTATGAGGCAAACAATTGTTATTCACCTCTTCCTGGGTTTTTTAAAGTTATGTCTGTTAAGATATTTTTATTGTACTCAAGGTTGTAGGTAAGGGGGGGGTTCTCGGGTTCAACCCCCCCATTGCATGTCCGAAGCTCCGCCCCGTTTGTGTTTTTTGTATTTTTAGTGTTTTGATTTTAAGCCTGCAGGGGGCGCATTTTTCAGGCTAGTAACACCACAATTTCAGGGATTTGTTAGGAGACCCTCCTGAGGGTACTACCCAGGTTTGGTGAGGTTTGGTTCGGGGGTCCAAAGTTATGTACTCCCAAAGTGGATGCCCCCATCACCCATTGTTTCCAATGGGAGCTAATAGAAGATGGGGCTACACTTTTGAGGGTCCATAACTTTGGACACCCCTAACCAAACTTCACCAAATCTGGTAGGTATCATCATGAGATTCACTTACTGATACCACCCAGGTTTTGTGAAGTTTGGTCCTGGGAGTCCAAAGCTATGGACTCCCAAAGGGGTGCCCCCATCCCCCATTGTTTCCAATGGGAGCTAATAGAAGATAGGGCTACACTTTGAGGGTTCATAACTTTTGACCCCCCCAAACCAAACTTCACCAGACCTGGGTGATATAATCAGGAGAGTCTTCTAAAGATACCCTGAAAGTTTGGTGCTGCTAGCTTAATAATTGCACCCCTGACAGCAGGCACCCTCCAAATTTCCCCAGATTCTCCTTTTAAATCCACCCCCTTTGGCATGGATTCAAAGGGAGAATCTTAGGTCCCGAGTTTAAACATTGAAAGTCATGCTGTTCCAGGGTGGGGGAGAATCCACCCCCAAACAGCATCACTTTCAATGTTGTTTTAACTGGGGACCCCAGATTCTCCCTTTAAGGTGGATTTAAAAGGAGAATTTGGGCTCTCTAGTTTAAACACCATTGAAAGTGATGCTGTTTGGGGTGGATTCCAGCATCACAGCGGCTGCCCATGGGGGGGTGGTGACAAAAAACTCAGATTTTGCACCAGGCTCCATTTTCCCTAGCTATGCCTTTGCCCAGAGGGGAGGGCAGAAGGGGCTGCCGGCTGGGAGTCCTCCCCCCCAAAAAAATCTATACCTACATCCCTGATTGTACTGTATATATGTGGTGAAAAGAGCTGTCAAGTCACATCTGATTTATGGTGACCCCTCATGTAGTTTTCAAGGCGAAACTTACAGGGGTGATTTGTCATTGTTGCCTCCAAGTAGCAACTGGGGACTTCCTCAGGGGCCTCCCATTCAAGTACTGATCCTGCTTATTTTATTTTGTGTTTTTTTTACACTTTGTTTTTGAATTACTGCATATATGCTATACACATTGGTATGGTATATTTTACCCCACCTGTGCTCCAAAGGCAGCATACATGAGTCCTTTGCTTCATATTACCCATACAACATCCCTGTGTAAGAAGTTACATTGAGAATGTGACTGGCCTGAGATCTTTCAGCAATCTCTTATAGCTATGGAAGATCTGACCATGAATTTCCCAGACCCTAGTCTGACACATCAACCATGCCACACTGGCTCTCTATTTAGCTAAGAAATTACTAAGAAATTGGAGAAATATATGCAAAAAATACAGATGCATCTTTCCTAATAGGAAATCCTCTACACAAGTTGCTATGAAGTGAGGGGGAAACCATTTTTCATTCTGCTGAATACACTGTAGTACAATGATGGAATGAAAAGTGATGTCTGATCCTGAATCTCAACCTATGAGAGACTAGAAAGTATCTCTACTCAGAAGTTCCACTAAGTTGAGTGAGATGAATCTCCAGATAATTTTTCATAGGATTTATGCCTAAAAATTGTTGCATTTTTTGTAGATCTGTGCTAAGCAAGCATTGTTTTCAATGACCCACTTGCCAATAAAAGAAAAAAACCCAGAATAAACTCGACTTCTGAAAAGCATGCAGGCAGAGTTGACATCATTTCATCTTCCTAAGAAAGGCAAGATACAGGCACCTGTCATAGAAGTGCATGAATGCTATCATGTAGGGTTGCCAGTTGCAGGTTGGAAAATTCCTTTAGATTTTAGGAATGGACCCAGGCAAGGTAAGTTTGAGGGAGGAGGGGACCTCAGTAGGTTGTAATGGCAAAACCTCCAAAGTCATTTTCTCTAGGGGGACTGATCTTTCAATATTCTGGAGGTCAAGTGTAATTCTGGGAGACTGTCAGACACAAATGAGGGTTGGCAACCATATTTGTCAAGGACGAAGGAAGGGGTCATGGCTCAGTGACAGAGTACCTGTTTTGCATACAGAAGACCTCCAGGGTCACTCTCCAGGTAAAAAATGGGTCAGATTCTTTACAGTCCATTCTCTTACACTCCATTATTTAAGCAACAGAGTGCTGAATCATATCACAAATGACTGAATTTGTGGTGATACATGAAGAATAATTATTTGTACCATCAGATCAAATGATATATAGTTGCATTCAGAAAGATCACCTAAAAGAAGTCTTCCCGGTAGCCCAGTTCCACTTTGGGGTGGTTGTCGAAAACTTCGGTTTAATATAATTAAATAGTATAGATATTGTGGCATGCCATCTCTGTTCATTTTCAGGAAATCTGACATCCAAGTAACTGAAAAAGCCACTTTCTGCTCTGTTAGCTCATCTGTATAAGGGAACTGACTCACATGTCTCAGTATTTATGGGCCTAAGGCTGGAATCTCTGTTTCTGTCGCAGTGAAAAATTCCCGGACTATTACAGTTCGGAACAAAATGAACCATCATGATTAATTAAGAGGATTGCAGGAAAGCCTTTACACTGGCACAAAGGCTGGGAAGATAAGAGCAGCTAAAAATGTAAAACAAAATGGAAGAAGATGAAGCATTTCATCAGGTAACAGCAGACTAAAATTAGACCATGTCAGACAGAAGATAAATTGGAAACACTGACAATTTGCTAATGATGATTATCAATGGAAGCAGTTAATTCCTGAAGTTTCAAATAATAAACAAAATCGCACCCACACACAAACACAGAGAAGAAATAGGATATAAATTAGTCTCCTTCATCTAACTAATGGCCAGATGTACACATCCCATTTGTAAGGAAACAGTAGTTTTGTGAGCCAGCTGCTGGAACTATATATGTAGCCCTTGGCCCTTTGTGCATTTTCAGTTTTTGATATGGTTGTATGCTTTGCAGTGAGGTCTCCCTACATTTCTTCATTTACACATGAGGACATGCCCCACTGCTTCCCCCAAGCCTAGCTGCCATTTTACCTGCCCACTGCCTCTGGGTTGGGAGGGTTTTTTCTGCCTGTTTTTTTTAAAAAGGCTGGGGTTTTTTGCTCCTGGGATATATCACGTCTAAATTAAATAATTAAAGAGGGCTTATTGATCTCCTGGAAATCCTGGTGAAACTACTCCTGCATGGGTGGAGGAAAGTGGGGATGAGTGGAAAAACCAAACAAAGCAAAACACATACTGCTTTGCTTTGTTTTCCCTGTACAGGAGGGAAAATAATTGTACTTTGCCCTCTCCAGGAAACCACAGGACTTCTCTGATCTGTGACAGAGAGCTCTGAAGATGGGGAAATAGGTGTGCAATTGAGAATCAGACCTGAAGATAATAGACCAAGGCCCCTTCCACACATGCAGAATAATGCATTTTCAATCCACTTTCAATGCACTTTGCAGCTGGATTTTACCCTGCGGAATAGCAAAATCCACTTGCAAACAATTGTGAAAGTGGATTGAAAGTGTATTATTCTGCATGTGCGGAAGGGGCCTACATGTGTGCATAAGGTCCTTCTTAGAAATTCTGTGATAGTACCAATATAGCTTTGGGTTGCCAGGTCCTAACAACCTGGTCAGAGTGTTGGTGGGGGAAAAAAATCCTGTTGGGCCAATAGCATGATATCATTTCCAGAAAAAAACCAAAAGCAATGCCTATCTAGGAAACACCAGACGTTCTATGGTTTTCCCTGGAAGTGACATCACACCATTTTGAATTTTGCCCCTCCATGTTCCCCTTGAGTTCAGTCAGTTGGCAAGACATGCCTGCCAACACTAGTTAGCTGCGTAGGAAACCAGGCCAGTGTGACTGCTGCCATTCTAACAGGGCTTCATGTGGCTACTTCTGGTTTATGTGCTTATGCACAGATGGATCAGGTTCAAGATAACCATGATGCAGTGCAAAATACCTATTAAATAATCAATGTCTTAACATTCTAAGAAATCCAGAGGGAAATGTCAGAGTTTCTAAGTATCAAAATACCTCAGCATTTCTGACATCTATCAGTAGTTTTAGGGTTCATGAAATCTGCATGGATAAAAGCCGTAAAAGATGAGAACTGTAGCAAAGAGAACTGAGCGAGATTTTGCACTTTCCCCACTGCACAACTTGTCTGTGTGAAAAGACTTCCCACTCTTTCCTTTTAAAACTGTACATTTTCTCATTGCTGTTGTACTGCTGATAAAACAACATATATTTTCACTTTTCAAAATAATATTGCTTGATCTTTTAAAAAACACTGATGAAAATGATATGCATTTGAAGAAATCCTGAGAAGAATTTATAACAATTACTATGGGAAGCATTCGGAAGCAAACATATTAGATAGCTGAGAAATGATTTGTCGTGGGAGACAAAAAACCAATAAAGATGGCTTAGTTGGAATATTGTGTTAGCTATTGTGGCAGGTTGGAATTAAGAAGGAATTTAGCATTTTTCACACTTCATTTCATATTTTGGTGGAAATGTAAAAAGATGCATTAGCATAGAATCTAGCCACGTGCCATAGCAGTCAAATACCACACATTCCTGTTTCTGAAGCCACTATTTTGGGTCATAAATAGCCATGGAACAACCTTGCTAGTCTTCTGCAGTAAAAATAAATGAATAAAAAGAGGCATGTGACATAATACACATACACAGCCTTTTGGTTTCACTTGTTATTTGGTGTCAGGAGACTTCAGGTGAAAGTCATTTCATATAACTACCATTTCCTATTGATTTGTCAGGAGAGGGAAGGCAACATAGTATAACCCAGTCTCAGAACTCTGAAGCCAAGCAAGGAAGGGAAACCACCAAGAAAAACTCTGAAGAAGAAGGCAATGGCAAACCATCTCTGCTTTTAACATGCCTTGAAAGCCTCTTGCTAGAGTTGTCAAAAATCAGTTGCAACTTGACAGAACTTTACACACACACACAAAGAATTAAACAGAGTTGAATTCAAGTCAACCTATGAGCCCTGAGCCCATATTCAAGATGCAAAATGCCACCCATGCATCTTCTCCCATGAAAAGTTTTTGGACTACCTCATATCAGGCCCATCCATTTTATTATTTATTAATTTTAGACATGTATACCTGGCTTCTCTACTTACAGATGGATTTAAAAAAATCATTTCCTTCTCCATTTTGTCTTCATAACCGTGAGAAGTAAGTTTGGTTGAAGAAGAAGAAGAGTCAGGAATCATACTCCACCCTTTCTCTCCTGTAAGGAGACTCAAAGGAGCTTACAAACTTTTTTCCCTTCCTTCCCAACTACAGACACCTTGTGAGGTAGGTGGAGTTGAGAGATTTTAAAGAACTGTGACTAGCCCAAGATCACCCAGCAGGAAGAAGTGACTGATCCCAGGTCACCTGGAAAACTTCAAAAACAGAATGATGATTCCAGTCTGGGTTTATGTGATCATGTTCTATCACTGTAACCGCTACACTGGCTCAGACATGGACATTTGTCACTGAAGAGATATGTGATAGTTCTTCTCATGTCTCAAAAAAGAGTAAAGAACAAGACTGATTAATCACTGATGCTTCCTGTATGTACACTCTTTTTGAGCACTTAAGGCCATTTGGCACACAGCTAATGCACAACAAGAAACAGGACACAATCCTAAAAGGTGTGTTTTCCCCTTCAGTGTCTTATGGGACAAAATCTGTCTACTATAGTTTGGGACTCAGATGAGAGGAAAAGACTTGCATTCTTCCTCAGACACTGGGGTCTCCAGTTACTCTGGAGAGAGACTGATAAGTTCTACTTGAATTGTAGCCCCTACTTGTAGTCCCATTACTTTCTCATGTATAAATTCTTAAGTACAAAATAAATTGACTCAAGTAAGTCAGACTCTTACAGAAGAGCTACCTATACTCCAAGGTCTGGCTGCACCTAGGAGCAGCAGGTAGGTCTTATTACCCTCTTATTACCATGGTATCCCTGACTACACTCATTAAATGTATCATTAAAAGTACAACATAGAATTTTACCTGTTCTAGTCAAACAGTTATTGTTTATCTGAAATGTTTTGTACTACCTCTCTGGAGAACTTGCTCAAGTCAGCTTACAAAACAAAACATAATGAAAACAAAACAGAAAAGTCCAAACATTAATACAGTGCTTGTTTATGTAAATATTTTGTGTATTTTCTTTTCGTACTTTACTGTGGAGTTTTATATGTATGTTACTATACTTTAAAATGCAGGCCTCTCAAGTAAGAAATATGGGGGACTGGATGAGTGACTGAAGTGGGTTATGATTGGTTCATAGCTGTATGCTAAGGGGTGGAGTTGACCAGCTTGTACAGGGGTCAGATCATGAGAAAGAGAAAAGAGTTGAGTGGGTGAAGAGTATGAGTGAGATGCTGACCTTTTCTGTGCAAATCCCCTTAAACGTTTTTCTAAAATATTTTCAATTCCCCCTTTACAGTGATGTATGTCTGCATTTGCTCCCTCAAAACGATCCCTGGCTGCTATTACATTATTCCCCCCCCCTTTTTTTTTTTAGTTCAGTGTTGCATCGATGCTTCAATGCTTCACAGCCTCATGTTGTAGTCTATACTCCTCATATACTCGATGCTTTAAAGATTGGACTCCCAAAATAAAAGAACAGAGGAATGCTGCAAATAAACAGGTGGGAGGAATGAGCTCAGAAAATGGTGCTGGGGAGGAAGTTTAGGGGAGCAGAAAAATATGGGAAATGTAGTAAAAGACTGCACAAGCAATTGAAGACATTTTCAAAATGTTTCAGTCAGAGAATAGTTTTAAAAGAAGATTAATTTAAAGGTTTTGATGCTGTAAATAAAATGTTCGGGGGTAAAAGCAATGCAGAACTCCATGGAGGAAACATTTAATTTCCTGCCTCAAAACATTTTAAAAAGTTTGGGCGGAGAGGGCTGCTGTGAGAGAAATCTGTGTTCTTTTCACAAGTTATTACCCTAAGTGGCAACTGAGGAATACAAGCCTGTCTGAAAGTTATTAGTCTAGGCAGCAAGTGAGAAAAAGAAGCTCACATGGAAGGCATTAGTCTAAGTAGAAGTGAGGAAAATGAGACTTTGTGGCTAGGTCTATTTAAAGAACTTTAAAGAAGAAACCATTACGCTTAAGAACTATACTGAAACCATGATGATTTTATACTTAACTCTATTTATGTTTACATGAAAACAGTTGTTTTGTTTGGAGTAAAAGATTTCCTTTTACCTCAGAGTCACCCCCATGCAATGACCATTCTGTCAACCTTTGGGTTCAACTAAATAGTCTAAGGTGACAGCTTTGGGGTTCTTTGGATTCAACTAAATAGTCTAAGATGAGAGCTTTCGGAGGCAGCAAGAATAATTAGGATAGGCCAAGGAAGACATAACATGTGTCTCAGAACATTACAGACAAGTGCCATTACAGAGCTCAGAAAAAAAATGTTACATTTAAAAGCCTAGGTATAGCATAAAAGCATAAAACATGAAGCAGCCTGAAAATAGTTCAGGCTAGACGCAGACTATTTTAAAAATGATAAAGGATCAAGCTCTTCATTAAAACCCTGGGTAAAAAGAAAAAGTTTTGGCCTGGCACCCCAGACCAAGTAGGCCTCAAGAGAAAGGTTATTCCACAGGCAAAGAGCCCCCACGGAAAAAAATACCTTGTCTATGGTTGCCACTCTCTTCACCACTGAAGGTGGGAGGCACATAAAATAGGTTCATGAAGAAACTAAGGCTCATTCCGCACATGCAGAATAATGCACTTTCAAACTGCTTTCAGTGCTCTTTGAAGCTGTGCGGAATAGCAAAATCCACTTACAAACAGTAGTGAAAGTGGTTTGAAAACACATTATTTTGCGTGTGCGGAAGGGGCTTTAGCTTGATGGTTTGATTCAATTATTTTTAGCCAACAGTCAAAACTGACTACTGCATATGTTCAATTTATATATGGTCTTCAAAGGGAAAGTGTTTGGGAATTAAGTGGCTTTTTTCCCTCAACCTGCACCTCAGCTGGTTTTGTTCCTCCGGTGACTCAAATAAGCTTGCAGCTACAGGAAAGGAAGTGATTCATTCAACTATTTCCAAGCATGGAGCATATTGTATTATTGTATAAATAATTGGTTGTCACTTGCACGCTTTGCTACCTCATGGTTTCCTCTGAAAATCATACTGCAGTTATATTTCCTTATATGATGAGAGGGGATTTTGGATTTGCTATCCTTTTAGAACATTTCTGAAAGAAAACAAGCAAGTTGGTTAAGAGAGACTATTTCTAGCCTGTACTTCGACTGTTTGGATCATTCTCTTTTAAGCTGATAAGAGCTATAGAAAGAAAAGAGACTCGTTCCAGAATTTGAAAATGTTAAAGCTACAGGGAAACACACTGTAGTCATTTGGTATTTTCATTTGCATTTTTTCCAAAAGATTTAACCATAAAACATTTAACACGTGATGCCATTTACCCATCTAGAAACATTAAAATGAACTGGGAAAGTGCTAAATGCTAAAAATGACAGGCATAGAAAAAGTCTACAGAGGTAAAAGTTCAGTGAGATAGCTGCACCTAGATTTTTGGGACAATACCTTGAGGATTTGGGTTCCTCAAATATTACAGAATACATAAAAAAATGAGCAAATCTGTGTACCCCTAGGCACAACTTTATACCTGAACAACTGAAAATCACACTTTTGGAATTGCATTTCAAGTCACCTCTGTCAGGAACAAAATTTTCTTTTCCTGATTGGGGCAGTAGGTCTTTATTGACAAAAAACTCTCCAAGGGAATGATACTAAGGGCATACTAAGACCCAATGGGTCCCTAGAGACCCCCAGGAATATAAGGCTCATTCTACCTCCTGATATAGTATTAGAAGTTTGACCAGCAATATCAAAAAGCAGGATGCACTTTTTCTCAATGGATTTCACACAACACAAATATAACATCTTTAGGACATTATATACAGTGTTTTGGGGAAGAACTTCACACAGCTGTCTTCTCCAAAATGAGTTCAGCTCATCATATTTCTGGCTTTTTCAAAGATGACTAAGCTAGCAATCTTTCCCCTAACTCTGGTTGAGAACGATTCTTACCTGCTGAGCAAATGCCAGCCGGCAGGAAATGTTTTATTTCTCCCACCCAAACCTCCTTCTCCCACTTGCACCCGCTATTTTGTGGGCTGCAAGAGACTCTCCATGGAGATTCCCTATGGATGTTTCCTCTGCTTGCAGCTAATCTGTTTGCTATTTCACTGTCAAACATGGTAGAATAAAGTTTGTTTACTCTAGCAATCCCGTGCATTTTTGCTGTTGTTTTGAAGGGGCTGTCTGAGAAGCTATAGCAACACAACTAGAGAAGCTGCAATATGCACATATTTGTGTTGTGGTAGCTTTGCAGACAGACCCCTCAAAAAAAACCCAAGGGAAAATGACACATGCACGGGATCACTAGGCTAAATAAATTTTATTAATCTGCTTTTGACAGCGAAATAGCAAACAAATGAGCTGCAAGCAGAAGAAACCTCTGTGGGAAATCTCTACGGAGAATCTCCTGCAGCACACAAAATGGTGAATGCTACTGTGAAATTGAAGAAGAAGAATTGGATTTATACCCCCCCTTTCTCTCCTATAGGAGACTCAAAGGGGCTTACAAACTCCTTTCCCTTCCCCCCTCACAACAAACACCCTGTGAGTAGTAGAGTGGCTGAGAGAGCTCCAAAGAACTGTGAGTAGCCCAGCTGGCGCGTGTTGGAGTGTACAGGCTAATCTGAATTCCCCAGATAAGCCTACACTGCTCAAGCAGCAGAGCGGGGAATCAAACCCAGTTCCTCCAGATTAGAGTACTCCTGCTCTTAACCACTATGCCACTGCTGTTCCATGCAGAAGAGCTCCGTGCAGTAGACAGATTTTAAAAAGATCCATTTTGGCTGACAACGCTTGGGTTCTCCCATGCTGTGGGAACAAGAAATCCCAAAATTAATCTTTTTATAATGTCCCAAAGACATCATATTAATGCTATGCAAAATCCACCAATGTGAGAAAAAAGACCATGTTGTAACGAGTGCAACCATTTGGCAATAAACCCCTTTGGTCATCTTGGTTTCTGTTAAACAGCAGCAAAGCAGTAAGGTGATTTGCAACAGAAAAACAGGAATTAGGAGAAGGACCCTTGACCTTTCACCCTCCCTCCCATCCTTTTATTTCTGCAACCTCCTCTATCCAACCATTTTGCCTTGATGCATCAAACCTGCATTCAGAACCCAAGAACGAAGGGGAGGGGAGAATGTGAGGGAGGAGGATGCAAACCTTTCCTGCCCTTCACCTTCTCCCACCGTTTTACACCCATTTTCACCCATTTCTGGCATCTGCCTCCAGATGTGATTGCAGAAGGACTCCAAGCACTCATCCTAATTGAGCTGCTTATTCTATTCAGTCAGAAAGAGTCAATAGAGGAACATGAATACATGACACATTCAAATACATGCTTGAGTTTTGCAGGGGATTTTCTCTCCTGTAATGCATCACCACTTTGCAAATTCCAAATGGAATCCTGATGACAGTGAAATAAACAAAAAGCAGACAACGCCACTTCAAAGTGTCTCGTGTAATCTAAAAACAGTTTAGTCTCAAGCGCTATGGTACATTTTTCTCTTTCATACAGCTGAATATCCTATTAATATTAGATATACCTATCAAAGGGACAGTAAACTCTGCTTTTCAAGTTATGTATTTCAAGGCATCAAGCAACATTCCTCTATGTATATTAAGCTTAGAGTTCAACAGCACAATTAGACATGTCTGAGTTAGACATGTTTCAACTTACAACTGATGAAATCTGGATTCTAATCATTCTGTCATGAAGTCAATGGGTGATTTTAGGGCAATTGCTGAGCAATTAGGCTTTCTGCAACTTAAATAGTTCTTTCATTGGAAGAACAGCCACTTAAGGTGAAAGAAGGCTTAAAATAAGCTTAGAAAACTGGCCATGCTGCCTTCACCTGACAGACTTCATGGGGTAGCTGCACAGATAAAAATCAGGGAGAGGGAGTGACAAAACCACCAGGCTGTGTTCTTTACTTGGGAGAAGGGTTAATAAATGTTTTTCATTGATGTTGGTGGGTGACCATGGATCTAACTCTACGCCAGATTGTGCCTATGCATTGATACTTAGGGATACCAACCTCCCTGTGGAACTTGGGAATCTCCCAGAATCAGACCTCATCTCCAGACTACAGAGATCAGTTCCCCTGGAGGAAAATGGATACTTTGGAGGGTGCACTCTATGGCACTGTCCCCCCACCCTGTGGTCCTTGTCCTCTCTGGGCTCCACCCCCAAATCTCCAAGAATTTACCAGCCTGGTACTGGCAATCCTACCCCACCCACTCCCCGCCACCTCCTATCTCAACTAGTATCCAGGGAAAACATCACACCACTTTTTAATATATAAATGGGTGCATTATGACTCTGATATTTAAAAATCAGGGCATTTGGGGAATTTGAAACACCCTGCCCCCCCCCCCAAGAACTAAGAATCTCTCTCTCTCTCTCTCTCTCTCTCTCTCTCTCCCTCTCCCTCTCTCTCCCTCCTTCCCCCCCGGCCAAGAAAATTACTCATACATGAGTTTGGTAGCTGAAATTTGGAGTATATGTTCAAAACATCATCACTGGGCGATTCCGCACATGAGTAAAATAGGTTCGACCCAGTTCCCTGAGAAGGGTACTAACCTAGGTCAAAGCCATTGTTGTTCCCCGCTGCAACCAGCTTAATCCCAGCTCAGGGGGCGGAATCATCCTGTGCCTCGTCGCCGCTCCGTTCCAATTGGCTACTGTTCTACAGCCATGTTTCGTCTATCCCCACACACGTTATAAAAAAAACTGCCACAGGAATGGAGGGACGAAGATGGCGTTTTTTGATTGGCCGCTTACATTGGTACGTGGAAATTGTGCGCCGTTTGTGCAACCAGCCATCGCTTCGAACACAAGACAGAAGAGAGGGAAAAAATTAGGTGCAATTTTCACCGCAGCAGTTCTCCAGCTGTATGCATGCCCAAAACACTCAGCTGTGATTGGCTGAGTGGGGGACTCCTGGCACCAGAGATTCCGCACTTTACTGGAATCGAGCTGAGTTTGAGCGTGGTTCCCTGAAAAAGTAGTAGTTCCCAACTGGAGTCAGAAATTTGAACGTTACACGGGGTGAAACTGGTACAAAACCACGTCAATCCCAGTGGTTGTGCGGAGCACTTAGGTCGAACGCAGCTCGAACTTAGGTCGATAACGCAAGTGTGGAATCGACCACTGTTAGCAATGTCTAAAGGGGTAACATTGCTCAATTGTTCTGTCAGAACAGAAACACAAAATGTAATCTCAAAAGGATTCTGGCGCTAATCCCCAAAGAAGAAGAGAGGTAGTAGCTCTGAGGTAGAGCATCCGCTTGGCATGCAGAAGGACCTGGGTTCAATCCCTGGCATCTCCAGCTGAAAAGATCAGGTAAGACCAATAACTGAGACTGTGGGGTCAGTCTGACTGAACAACACTTGATGGTCCAGTTGTCTGCTTCAATAAAAGGCAGCTACATATGATCAGAAAACAGGAATTTGGTATACAAATCATGGTTCAAAACACCCAGAAAGGGAGAAACAAAACCTGGAAGTTGACCATTTAAAGAAATGCACAATAAAAACTCAAGGCGTCAAGCTTACCTCATAATAAAGGGGACAACATATAGAAAACTATGGGTCAGATCTTAATTGGCAAATTTCTACTAGTTTCCCCCTTCTGACTACATACACCCTTAATGTCATTCCTCAGGGCCCCTCCCTTATGCCCCCAAGAGCAGAACTGTGGAGATCTAGGATTGCCAGCTCCAGGTTGGGAAGTAGCTGGAGATCTTGGAGGTGAGGCCTGAGGGAGGTGGGGTTCCAGGTAGGGAGGGACTGCAGTGAAGTATAATGACATGGAGTCTACCTTCCATAGGAAGGGGAACTGATCTCTGTTGCCTGGAGATCAGTGGTAATCCCAGGAGATTTCCAGCCACCATCTGCAGGTTACATAGAGAATACAAAGATGAGGAGTTGTGCAAACAATGGCTAGCATTCAGTATTACTGAATAGCTTAACACTTTACTAAATCAATAGTGTGAACAAAGTTTCTAATTAAGAATTAGCTTAGAGAAGCTTAGATTGATTTGAAAGTATGAATGATTGTATGCTTTGACATATACTTGTGGAGACTAGGGCACTAGCTGTTTCATAGTCCCTTTTGCAGACTTTGTTCACACTATTGATTTAGTAAAGTCTTAAGCTATTCACTCACAGGTGTTTGAGCACTGCTCATGGTTTGACCACCTGGAGATTGGTAACCCCTGTGAAAATCAGAATGCTACAGTGGGAAGGGAGAGGCAGGAAACTTCAATTCTACTGACAGAGAATATTATCTAAATAATACATACTTTGACCAGGGTGCTCTAACAATTCCAGAGTCTAAGAAGGTGACCACTATATGGTTATCTGAGTGTCTAAACAACTGCATCACATGTTTGGACTTAGAAAAACACACCCTATCTACTTCTATTTGATAGCCACATCCATGTGCTTTCAAAAGGCTGTAAAAATATAATTTAGCTGTCTAATGTCCTTTATAGTGTGACCAATTCACATTCTAAGCCCAGGTGAGCACTTAGATTTGCTAGAGAACTGCTCAAATCTACAGGCCATCAGAAGGCTTGCCGGGTTCCCTCTAATGGTCAGCAAACTCTTGACAATCACAGCTGTTGCCTGCCAGTGCTCAGCTGATCAACAGGCAGAAGCAGGATAGCCAAACTGGGGTGGGGCAAGAAGAACTCAACTCTGCCATGTGATGACATCATTTCTGGTGTGACACAGAAGTTCTGGCACCATACCAGGGTGACATTCTAGCACTTCCTCTAGAACTCCATGGTTTCCATAGATTTTTTTTTAAAAAAAATGCATATTTAAGTGCCACCCCAACATAATGCTGACTTGTGGGTTGTGCCGGAAGTGGTGTCATTGCATGACAGTGATGACCACTGGTAAGTATTTGCCTCCCCCCACCCCACCCCCGTTTGCCAGGCAATGCCTGAGAACCCTAGCTATCAGGAACACTGCTAAGTGTTGCCTTCTTTGTTCAGCCACCACACACATAAGATCTCAAGCCCTTTCAATAAATTGGGCTTCACTGTTGCCAGGTGACTATCAAGGGACAGAAGGTGTGAAGCAATTATGGTAGCCTTTTAGAATGAGCTACCCACCACTCTTTTCTCTAAAGCCCAGCAAGTCAGTTGCTGTCAGATGCACAGCCATACCACTACCAGTACTGTATGTATGTGTGTACACAGCAGCATTGTCAGTGCTGTCTTAGCAAATACCAGGAATATTTTGAGGGCAGTGCTTGGGTAGGATGGGATTCAGGAAGGATGAAGCAGCACACCTGGGGGATGCTCTGGAAATTTTTCATCTCTGGTTAAGACCATAAAGAAAGGGGGAAATTCTAGACTGTTACTTTGGTGGTCATTTTTCAGCCACTTCTTTTCTTCCACCCTTAAATCCTTTGAGGGTGGGTGACCGGGGCCAGGCATGGGATTGGCTGAGCAAACAGGAAACCTAGTAACAGTCTATGTAAGTGCACATAAGCAAAGAAAGTATGTAAAGATCTACTGCAGGACTTGCCTGGAGCTCACAAAATCCTGGAGTCATCACTGTTTTATATAGCAAAAATGTTTCTGAAATTACTTTGTAGCTCAGATGTCTGGCTTGCCTCAAAATAACTGAGTTCAAGAGGATAACTCAGACTGTGCCCTTTGGAAACCCACATGCATTCTATTAATTCCCAAATCCGCTCCCATGGGCTGCAAACCTCCTGCTTATCCCAGGCTATTTCAGATTTGATGTAAAGGGAACTGCCACCTCTTGCTTGACTCTTCCAGCAGTCCATTTGCTCATTTTCCTCCTCCACTTGCTATCAGGGGTGGGTGAAACCACTCTGCTCTGCTCTACACAGGTTTTTTTTTTTTTGTGCAGAGTGTGGAATTTGTATTTGACATAATGTCACATGTGGGAGTGAATATATGACAAGGTTTAACAACTGAGATGCAAGAGCAGTCAACATTTGACAAAATTTGTTGGATGACTTGCAATAACATGTAGCCAATTTTATCTCCTCTGCATTTATTTAACCAATCAAAGCAAGTGAATTTGGAAGTCAAATTTGGACTCTGAAATACAAGTGTTGAATTCAGAGGCCAAATTTCAGTATTTAAATTCTCAAATTTTTTTGGGAAAAAAAAGATTTCAGCTCCACTTCTGATAACACACTCACCTGCACACAGATGTCAAAGAGAGAATACATCAAGTATCAATTCCAAATGACAAAAGTTCTCACCCCAACTCAATATCCTTTAAAACAGTGGTTCTCAACCTTCCTAATGCCAACCTTCCTAATGCTTTAATACAGTTCCTCATGTTGTGGTGACCCCCAACCCTAACATTTATCCATTTTACAGATGGAGAACACTGAAGCAGAGAGTCTTAGGCAACCCTTGTGAAAGGGTCGTTCGACCCCCAAAGTGGTTGCGACCCACAGGTTGAGAACCACAGCTTTAAAAGATCATTAGAAGTCATTAACATATTTACCATTGTCCTCAGATCTCTAGCTGGGTGTGTAAAGTGCTGTCAAGTCATAGCTGACTTAAGACCACCCCACCAAGGAGCTTTCAAGGCAAGTGGGAAGCAGAGGTGGTTTAGGTCATTGCCAGACTCTGCCGAGTCTTCCTTGGTGGTCTCCCATCCAATTATCAACCCAGTTTGGCTTCCAAGCTCTGATGAGAATGGGCTATACCAGTGGTGGTGAACCTTTGGCACTCCAGATGTTATGGACTACAATTCCCATCAGCCTCTGCCAGCATGGCCAATTGGGCTATACCAGGGGTAGGGAACCTGCGGCTCGAGAGCTGCATGCGGCTCTTCTGCCCTAGCACTGCGGCTCCACGAGCCGAGCCACCGGCCCCATCCTTGCCCGCCCTGCAGGCAGCAGGGCAGGCGCACCAACTGGCCGCGGCCGGCTGGGCCACGCTGTGGGCTTCCCCTCTCACCCGCCCCATCGGAGTGGGGTGGGCGGTTTCCCAGCAGCCGTCGAGGCTGAGCCGCTGGCTTCATCCTTGACCACCCTGCAGGCAGCAGGGTGGGCGCACCAAATGCCCGTGGCCGGCTGGGCCGCACCGCGGGCTTCCCCTCTCACCCGCCCCGTTTGAGCGGGGCGGGCTCTTTCCCGGTGGCCAGCGAGGCGAAGCTGCTGGCCCCAGCCTTGCCCGCCCTGCAGGCAGCAGGGCGGACGCATCCATGCGCTTCTCAGAATGAGCAGAGTAAAAGGTTAAAAAACCCAATATATACAGTGTTATCTTCATTTTAAATGTCAAAAATTATTTGCGGCTCCAAGTGTTTCTTTTCCCGTGGAAAACAGGTCCAAATGGCTCTTTGAGTCTTAAAGGTTCCCTACCCCTGGGCTATACCATGCTGTCTTCCCTCAACATTTTTCCAGTTACTCACCTATACACTATACATGTCATACACAAACTTAGGCTGTTTCCACAGTGCAGCGTGCAAGCCCCAGGGCCGTTCGCACGAACTGCCACACTGGCTGCACAGCTGGCAGAGCAGGCTCCGCATAACCGCGCAGCCCCAAAAGTGGCTCCTTACCTCCTCCTGGCTTTTGTCACTCTGTGGAGGTCAGAGGACACGCCCCCATGGCCAGAGCAACGACTACAGGGACGGAGGTCAGGAAGCATATCCTCTAGCCTCCACAGAGTGATTGAAGCCAGGAGGAGGTAAGGAGCCATTTGGGGCCCGCACAGGGAAAATGTTGCCTTCCACCCGCTGCTGTTTGCACAGCAGCGGATGGAAGATGCTGCTTTTGAAAAACCTTGCTCCCCGATGCAGCAGCGCCTACTGTGTGAACAGTGCCCCAGGGACGGTATGGTTACCGTCCCAAGGGCTCTGTTATTGGGCTGTTGGGTAATTTAGATGCCCAAACTCTCCCTGATAATTTTCAGCTGAACTCAGAGGTCAATCACTGGGCAATGATCTACAGCACAGGTGTCAAACTCGCAGCCCTCCAGATGTTATGGACTACAGTTCCCATCATCCCCTGCCAGCATCATGCTGGCAGGGGATGATGAGAATTGTAGTCCATAACATCTGGAGGGTCGCGAGTTTGACACCTATGAACAGTATTCATTTCCGGGAAGCAAAACATTATTAACATGAGGTTTCACATGGTGCCTTTGGAGAAACAAGGAATATTAACTTGGATGGATTTTCTCAAAGCTGATACATTGCTGAACTTGAACTCTGCTTTGAAATGGTCAACCATATGCCCTATGTAATAAACAGACTCTTTAAAATAGCACAGCATAACATTTTGCTTTAAAAGCTGCTTTGAGTTTGTGTGAACATCTGTGAGGGTGTGACTAAATTCATGTCAAATAGCTTGGTGAAGTTAGAAATCAGTTGGGAGGGCATTTGGGATGATACTGCTATCCACCTATTTCTATTACTGTTCACCAGTGTACTTCTCCACCAGTTATACTCTTATCTAATTCACCACTTGGGGATGTAGTGATGGCTTTTAAAGGGTGGCTACTGATTGGAGGACAGGTCTATCAATGGCTATGAGTTAGAGACATTAGGAGGCAGTAAACTTTTGAATACAGGTGCTAGGAGGCAAAATCAGGGGAGAAGATGCTCTGTTTCCTGTGCCTCTGTGCTCTGTTTTCTGGTCTTGATGAGAAATAAGATGTGGACTAGATGAACCGCTGTTCTGATCCAACAGGGCTCTTGTAATGTACCTCACAGAGTTGTGAGGACAAAATGAGGACAGGAGAATCATTAATACTGCTCTGAGCTCTTAGCAAGAAGGGCAGGATTTTAAAAAGCATCCAATAGGGAACAAAAAAAGTAATGTGGGGCTGTCACTTTCAGCTGCAGGCACACAGCTCATATAATAGCTAGTTCTGACAATTATGTATTACCGCACTACAGTCAGAGTTATTCATGGATCATACTGTAATCCATGTCCTATAATTCAGAATTCGACCAGGTTCACGTCACTTACAGTTCATCATTTAAAGGCAGTGACAAAAGTGGGAGAGTCAACTTAAACAGAGGGAGGGAAGTGTCATGTTAATGGAGCTATCCTTTGGTTCCTAGCAAATGTTAAAAGATCTAATTTCAAATCTGAGGGATCTTGTTTGTTCAGAACCCCTCTTCACTAACTGGTACAAATGTGTGTCAAAGGCGGCAGGCAAAACACATCAAAGGATCTGTCTACATGCTCTTGTTACTGAGCCAGAAAATCATCCCTGTGAGTCTTTGTCATGACTGGGTCCCAGCAGAAATGAAATGTGCTAGACACTCCCTTACCTACTACATATGTAAGTACCATAAAGTTGCAACCAACTTACAGTGACCCCCTACAAAGGCTTTCAATAGGGTTGCTAACTTCCAAGTGATGGCTGGAGATCTCCTGCTGTTACAACTCATCTCAAAGTAAGAGAGATCAGTTCATCTGGAAAAAATGGTCGCTTTAGGATGTGGACTCTATGGTATCGAAGCCCCTCCCCTCCCCAAGCCCCACCTTCCTCAGGTCCTATTCCCAAAATCTTCAGCTATTTCCCAATCTGGAGCTGGCAACCCTAGATTTCAGGGCAAGTGAGAAACAGAGATGATTTGTCACTGCCTTCATCTGCAGAGGCTTCGCTGTTAGTCTCCTGTCCAAGTACAGATCCTGATTAACTAAGGAGATATCATGTTACCTTCCCTCTCTCTTACCTCCTACAGCACTGAAAATCTACAGGTGGAGTTTATGTGATGTTGTGAACATAAAAAGAAAAAAAGGCATCACACATTCAAATTCCACAAAATGTAATTAGAATGGCGAAGGGAAACCATTTCCTTGAGAAGTTTATGAAAGGTGCCCATTGTGCTACAAATACAACTGCTAATGGTTCTTCTTATACGACCCACTGACTGATTTTCAAGAGTCCGCCTTCCTGTTCTTCAGGAGGAGTTTAGCTCAATATGATATGTGTCTTGAAAGGAACTCCTTGCAGGAGATATATCTTGTGCAGTTCTTCGGGGAGAGCACGAAGGGAGACTCTTAAAAAGATTCATGTTGCCCTGATGAATAGTCCTTGGAGCTTAACAACGTATTAGGACCCATTATATACGACTCTCTCAATATACAGTTTCCCCCATTTATGTACACTATTTTTGGCTCCACCGGCAGCAAAACAATTAATTGGCATAATTATGGTCTTCATTTACATTGGTATCCAGAATGATTTCACGGCTCAGAACGGTGGAGCAAAATTCAATATGAACAAAGGTCCAATTCACTTGCAAACCATGACAGAATTATGAATTGATGCTTGAAGTTCATACTACAAAATTCTAATGTAAGCTTTCCTACATGCCCTGCGCTGAATTGTCAATGCGACTATGTTTTAGCTGTAAAAAAGAGACATTGAAATATAATAGACACTGGTGATGGTTGATAGTATTTTTTTGCCTATCTGGAGCACATTTTGGGGGTACGGGAGCCTCAAAGGGTGAAGCGTATGGCATCACATCATGGCCGAGCTTCATCCACCACTCAGCTTTGCCTTTCATAGGCACCATCCCCAAATCTTCAGGGCTTTCCCAAGCCAAACATAATTGTCAGGTAAGTAATTCCACCCTGTGAAGGCCATCACAAAAACAACAACAATTCCGGAATGGGCAGCTACCAGTTTTATTCATTTACCTGCAAAAGGCCCTGCACTTGCATCACCCCGATCAAGCTCCCAAAGGTCTTTCATCCCATGAGAACTTTGTATCCAAGCCCTTACAATGAAAACATGTAATATTCAGTGTTACTCAATACCATTATGATCCTCAGCATCTGTATTGGTGTAATATTGCTCTGTGGTTGAAATTGTACAACATTTCACAAAAGCGATCACTCCATATATGGAACAACAAAACTGCAGGGACCTCTGATCAGAAATCCCTCAGTTTCCGAAGGCTCTTAAAGTGCAACTTTTTCTCTCTCTTTACAAGGAAATCAGAAATCAGCATGCAATCAGCTTTTTCCAGGTTTTCACACTTCTCCCCATCTTTCCCTGCTCACTGCCATTTCTCCCACTTTGGGCCACCATTTCAGAAGGATCGGAAAGGCTTTTCTTTCTTTAAATTTTCACATGGAAGGTACAATGCTGGAGTGATAGACCTAGTGAAACGGACAAGAAAATGATATCACCTAATAAATTAATTCAAAATACCAAAGAGGGCAGGATGACAAAAGTGGCAGGATACCTCCCAAATGGAGATTTCACAGAAACAGCAAGGAAGTGTGAGGGGGGTGCAAAATGGCAGCTCAGCTAGGGACACATTGCAGAATCCCTGTGCAAACAAAAAACCCGTGGGAAAATCCCACTGCAAAGCAAACAGTCACAGGATAAGTAGTGCCTGCATAAATGGCCATGACCTTGTGAAGCTGCCATATACTGAATCAGACCCTCGGTCCACCAAAGTCAGCTCTGTTTTCTAAGACTGACAATGGCTCTCCAGGATCTCAGACTGAAGTCTTCCATATTACCTACTGCCTGGGCCTTTTATTTAGAGAAGCCAGACTGGACCTAGGACCTTCTGCATGCCAAGCAGAGGCTCTTTCACTGAGCTACAGCCCCTCACATTGCCGAAGCATGTTTGGCTTTCATGATTATCCCATTATCCTATTAGGTGGTGGGCACTTGCTTCCTTTTCTCATTCATTCATTCATTCATTCATTCATTCATTCATTCATTCATTCATTCATTCATTCAGAGATGTTATTGTTTAGCCATAGACTTTCACAATGTCAGATATGAAAAAGCCCCCAAAAGATAAGCAAGTAGATAAAACACAATATCAATTACAGAAAAATGTAAAATCAGTGATCACAAGTTTCCCACTTCAGAGTTCTTACCAGTAGTGAAATAAATAGTATCAAAAATCCTATTAAGGGTACAAGATCATACTAAACAGGAAGTTATTCTGAGTTTACTGCTTTCTTTGATAACACCTTGGCTCTGATCTTACTGGCTGCCATACTATTGGATACAAAAAAGTCATTATCTGAAAGCAGAAAGTTAAATTTATCTGGCAGCACAATCCAGGGGAGAAACCCCCTCTAGATACTGCACGGACCTCCGTCGACTTAGATGTCCACTCTAGGGCACTTATGCCAGTGGAGGGGCATATCTGCTGCCACCACCACCCCGCCTCACGCTAGCATTTGCACACTGCCCCCAGCTATGCCTCAATTTGCCTCCAGATCCCTCTTGGTCCCAGCATGCCAGAGGTGCTGCCAATGGAGAAACACTACAATTTTTGTGGCATATCTCTAATCCCCCCCCCCCATTGGGGAGTTGAAGGGGTTTTAAAAACTTTTTTTGGCTTCCCATGCTGTAGAATGTGGAGTGGGCGGAACAGCGCCATCTCCATCCACCTCAGCTCTGGATTGCATTGCAAGTCAGGATAAAACACTTCCTTTTCTCAAAATTCCCAAAGCAGCCACAGGTTCAACAAAAGTCGGGGACCACTGCTTTAGAGTCTTATGGAGATGCCTGCTGAAGAGGTTCATGTCAAAACAAAAGTAATTCTGGATTCCTGTCATAATCTGACAGATAATGGCTGCACAGACTTCCTTGAAATCATCACTGGGGTCAGACAAGATGCATTCTGTCTTCATTTCTCATCCTTGTTGCCCTTGACTACATCTTGAAGAGAACTGGCAATGGCACACACTGGCCTGACTAAGATCAGCTTAATGACTTGGATTTTGCTGATAACATCACTCTACTCGAGGAAGATGAGCCAAAGCTTCAGTGCGTGATAACTGACCTGAATAGAGAAGCAGGCAAAATTGGCCTCAGTATAAGCACTGATAAGTCAAAGATCATGTATGTTAGCTCCACAGCCCAATCACAGGGAATCATCATTGGATCATAGCAGCCAGGGAAAATGGAGAGGTTCACCTATGTGGGCAGTGTGATCAGAATGGTGATGCAGAGGCAGATGTCAGGTGCCACATTGGGAAGGCTGCACCATTTTTCAGAGAATGAACAAGATCTGGTGCTTACCAACCATTGCCCTAAAGACTATTCTGCCTATCCGCCTCCATTGTAATCCCAACAGCCATTTATGCTAGCGAGACCTGGAAGGAATCAACAAGTATCAACCACAGGCTTGATGTCTTCCAACAGAAGTGCCTATGCCAAATCCTGAAGATGTGATATTATGACCACATCACTAACAAAGCTCCGAAGGAGTGGCAAGTGCAAACTCCATACCATTGATGCACATAGCAGACTCTGACTGGCTGGGCATGTCCTTCGCATGGAGAACGGTCAGATCCCAAAGACAACAATGAGATGGATACCGCCTGATGCCAAACGACCATGAGGATGCCCCCGAAACACCTGGAGGAGAACATGCAAGCAATACCTGAAGGCACGAATATTACAAGGGAAAAGGCTGAAACACTCACCCAAGACCAGAAATTCTTGAGAGCACTTGTTGCCTGATTTGCTACTTAGCATGATGGATTCGATGATGATGATGATGATCTTATGTTCACCCGTGTACAAGTTTGTACTGATTCTGAAATTAATATTTCATTGTATACATATTTCTAAAGTTTAAATATAAAAGCAGTTGCGTTTTATAACTTGCATGATTCTACCCAATATACAACAGCCACTCTTTGTATCTATAACTCTCACCTACATCACAGTAGCTTGGATTATCAATCCCATTACTAGCCCATTCTGACTATAATATTGACTGACTTTAAAAAAAACTACTATAAGAATGACTGAGTTGTTATGCATGAGGTACACTCAGAAAGTGCTATACAACGATTATTCTAAATGTTAACTCAAGAAACCCTTCCAAATACTATAAGCATTGGAAGAATTTATTATCCAGTGACGAACACTAAACACATTTTCAGTGGTATGATCTTTACTAGGGATATCAATCCCATGAAATAGTTTCACAAATTATCTAAAGCAAGGTATAAAGCATGAAATCATTTCCTCTTGAATGATAAAACAGTACTTAACCTAGTTAGCCACTTTTTATTCTTATGTAAGACTTCAAGAGCAAGCAAAGCTATTAAAGCAACATGGCACTAAGCAAAACATACATTAGGGAATGGTCACAAGAAATTCTTCATTGGATAGGCAATATTTGGGGCTCTGGATGATTACTTTCTGCTGATGCAGCAAGCCTCAAGAGACATCTGCACAGCCATTTTGATGCACACAATGTCAGAATTAGCTCTGCCTTATGGGAACCAAAGTCCTTCCAGATGGAGCTGGGCTTTAAGGATTGGTTACTGTAGGCAGAGCCCTGACTGAGATGGCTAGTCTGATTTTGTCAGAACTCAGAAGCTAGGCAAGGTAAGCCCTGGTTAGGATTTAGACAGGTGACCACCAAGGAAGTCCAGGGTTGCTACACAGAGAAAGACAATGCTAAACTCTTTATCTCTTTCCTTGAAAACCCTGTGGGATCACCATAAGTCAGCTATGACTTGATGACTCTTTCTACCATCACTGTTGGTGAATGTGACTGCTGCGCAATCTTCCATAGGAATCTTCTACTGACATGCATCTGAAGATGCCAGCCATAGCGAAACATTAGGAGAAAAACTAGCAGACCATGGCCACTCAGCCTGATATACACACAACAGCCAGCTGATTCTGGCTATGGAAGTCTTCAACAATACATTCCATTGAAAGATTTCATGCTTTCAGATATAGTGTCACTGCTGGCTTGTTCCCCATCGTGTGTGTCTGTGATTTTCTGGCAGAACACAGCTGACTTATTGGGACCCCACTGGGTTTTCAAGGCAAGAGACAGCAGAGAAGTGGTTTGCCATTGCCAATCTCCACATGGGCTGAGAAAGTTCTAATAGAATTGTGACTGACTCAAGATCAACAGAAAAAGGGTCAAAAATGTAACCTCAATACCAGGGGAAAGAATCAAAAGGTTAAAATTGGGCCTTTTAAAATTGAAAAATACAAATATGTTTATTCAAATTAAAATCAAAATATCATAGTAAAAGGCCTTAAATAGTCTACCAAAAAATCATAGTAAAAGGCCTTAAATAGTCTACCAAAAATACATCAATGAAAATCACAACATGATAACACATGTTGTATTATGCAACACTTTGAGACCAAAACACATTTTGGCCCATTGGCCTTCTTCAGTGGTCAAAAATAATGTTACAAAATATTACAATCTAGCAAAACATTACAATATTGACAGAATAATATTGGCAATATTGCCTTATAAATGACTGAAGTAAATATTGAAAAGTTTAGCACCATTTAAATCCAGGTTTTCAATATGGAACCATTGTTCATTCAAAAGGTATGAAATGGTGTGCCAATATTTTCAATCAGGCTCCATTTGGGTAAAATGGTGTCCTACAGTACCTCAGTCATGCAGAGTTTCAAATCAGAAGTAGGGTTTTCAAGGCAAGAGACATTCAAGAAGTGGTTTGTCATTGCCTGTTTCCACACGGGCTGTGAGAGTTCTGAAAAAGCTGTAACTAGCTCAAGGTCACCCAGCAGGCTTCATGTAGAGAAGTGGGGAATCGAACCCGGTTCTCCACATTAGAGTCCACTGCTCTTAACCATCCTATCCCTTAATCATGTAACTATAAGTTCCATTTTCTGCCATGTTGAATGAAGGCATGAAGATAACAGCATTAAATTGCAAATCTTTCATCATATGTTACATAATCAATGATTGCAGATCCACATCTGGTTCTCTATTTTAAGCATGATTCTCTGCATAAAAGTCTATTTAAAAATAAGGATGGGATCCTATGTATTATACATCAAACTGTCTTATCTTGTCAGACCATTCAGTCACTTAATCCAGGATTGCCAGCTCACTTTGGCGATGCTCTCTTTCCTAAAATGCCAGAGATTGAACCTGGGACCCCAGACATGCTGAGCCTCTGAACTATTAAAATTAAAATGACATCTTAAAATGCTATCAATTAATGTTCTGACAAATGACCTTTTTCGGCAACATGTTTTGTGCGAGTGCACTCATAAACAGTATTTAACTTACTGAGATACATTTTTAGACGTTATGCTTTTTAGTCCCGGGAAAACGTGAAGCACAGGAATATATTTTCCTTAATCCAGTGACATGTTTAAAACGGCTTCTCTAAGAAATTTGCATTCAGTTATACGGGCATAACTGTAGCATTTTCCTTCTGAAATAGTCCCTCTTTACTCTGCTGTAAGTATCTAGCCCATTAATTGTAAAGCAATTAGTTAATTTGATAACAATTTAACGACTACCTTCACTTTATTTTATTTCCCTTAAAATCCAGTTAATTAAATGAGTCTGGCTTCTAGTATTTGAATGCAACTCTTTTTCTGTGCATGTCTTTCCTTGCACTGCTATTCCCAATCAGCACTTTTTTGTGGAAAAAAAGGAATCTCTCTCTCTCTCTCTTTCTTAAACATACAGGCCATCTCTTTTTTCTACTAAATTCTCTCTCTACTTCTCTAGGAGTCCAAGGAGACCTTCAGGTGTTGTAAATGTAATTTACCTTTCCATTGCCTGCAGGGTTGGAAAGAGACCCTACTATAAATAGAATCCGGGCCAGCTCTTTTCAATACCTCTGCAGTATTATTGCTTAAATAGTTATTCTTATGAGATTCATATGAATAATGAAAAAAGTTACTGTATTATAACAAAAATTGCTACACGTATGAGATGTGTACTTGATTTCTCCCTCACACACACACGGATATGTAACGATCCTGAGTTTGGAAGGAAACTTCAAATACCAACGATATATGATCTCAATACAGAAGTTCTTAAGAGGACAACAGAATATCTGCCATTATCCTAAAGGTATTCAACTCAGTTGCCTTTAGTTGCCCACTTGCACATATGCCATACTGAATAATACCCACATGTATTAGGATCTATTAGGGCTGTCACCTTCAGCAGCCCATGTTATTAACAGACAATCTGACACACAGTTATTTAGCCAGTGGAACTTCTAATGGCACAGATAGAAGTGGTAGGAAAATCTTCACCTAGTTAATTTCTATATTATTTGACCTTTTGCTGTTAAAATGCAACGAAGCATGCCATAACTCACCAACTCCAGGTTGGAAAATATCCAGAGATTTCAGGGCGGAGTCTGGGGAGGACAGAGTTTGAGGAAATGGGGGGTCTCAGAGGAGCATAATGCCACAGAGTCCATCCACCAAAGAAATAATTTTCCCCAGATGAACTGATCTATATCATCAGGTGATCAGCTGTAATTCCAAGAGATTTCAAGGTCCCATTTGGAGGTTGAGAGTCATATTTGTGCATATACACAATCTTTTTTTCTTTCTAAGATGACATTAACTCTTGTCCAATTGTGACTCTGGCAACAGACAACCAGGATATTAATAACTGACAATTCTTATATTCTTGTGTCTTGAGGACAGCTGCACATAATAGAAGAAATAAGATAGTTGGGCTCATGCTATTCTTTTTTATCTATTTCAAATGGTTTCATTCTGGTTTTGTTTTGTTTGTTTTTTGCCTTACAAGCAAAGCTAAAAAAAGCTTATGTCATTCAAACCAGAAAAACATAATTCCACCAAAATAACCAGAAGAGAGCCCTTTACTCCACCGCCATAATTGACCCTCCAATCACAAAAGTATACTGGAAATGCTCTCTTTTACTGAGCCTCTGAAATCTCTGCAAGCTTATACCTCCCTCAGGCCTTCAGAAAGCTTGCTCCATAAAACGCAAGTAGTCAGTGAGAAGGGCTAAGAAGAAACAGTTCTCAAGAAGCTGGGTGGAGGGAATTGCCTACAACCTAAAGTAAATCCCAATAAAAGTCAGTTTCAGTAGCAGGCTCAAGCTTGATTCAGACTCCTAATCTTGCGAGGTTGGCACAATCAGTACTCAGCTTGTTTGGGGCAAAGTGTAGATTAGGGGTCTGCAACCTGCGGCTCTCCAGATGTTGATGGAGTACAATTCCCATCAGCCCCTGCCAGCATGGACAATTGGCCATGATGGCATGGGCTGATGGGAATTGTAGTTCATCAATATCTGGAGAGCCGCAGGTTACAGAGCCCTGGTGTAGATAACTGGGGAAGGCAATGACAACCCACCCCCCAATAAACATAGTTCACCTAGTAAATGTTCTGATGTGACATCACCCAGTGGGTCAGTAATGACCTGGTGTTTGCAAAGGGGACTATCTTGACCTTTAAAGAATTCTAAAAGTTGATCAAACATAGAAATTACATTGTGAATTCACCTGTTCTTTCACAGTGACCCTTTAGCAATAATGTAATGAAAATGATGTTGCCCCGATCAACTTTTGAATGGTTCAACATTAATACAGAATATGAAGTCACATCAGTTTAACCAGTGTTACAGATCACATCTACACTTGTAAAAGGTCCATATAGGCCTACCTTTTACACACAATATCACAATTACAATACACAGGAGGGTCCTATGGGAAACTTTTTTGACCCTTAAAAACAGACATGTTTTGGTCGACTGGCCTTCCTCAGTGGTCAAAAGTAATATAGCAGTGGTGGCGAACCTATGGCACAGGTGCCAGAGGTGCCACTCAGAGCCCCCTTTGTGGGCATGCGAGCTGCTGCCCCAGTTTAGGCACTTGGCAGTGGCATAGCGCCAAGGGGGCGAGTTGTGTGCGACATACTGGGCGCGCGCCCCTGCAGGGGTATGGCGAGGGTGTTTTGGGGGTGGGGCGGGTGTGTTTTGGGGCATTCCAGGGCGGGGGGGGGGCATGGAAGGGGCACAGGGCGCACGCGTGCCCCAGGTGATGTTTCCCTCACTCTGCCCCTGGCAGTCTCTAAAAGGTTCGCCATCACTGTAATATAGTGTTTAGCTACCAGACAAGAAACTGCAGTTATAACACTTGTTTATGACTGAGACCAACTGTTGAAGAGTTGTTTATATTAGGCACCGAGGCCTTCCACACAGTCATGTCCTCTTAAAGAGTTGAATACAATGTGCCAATCGTGCCCAGTTCTTCTGGGGCAAAATCTTATAATGCCTCAGGAAATTCTTTGTATTTAGTGGCCCTTGAAACTTTTTAGGTACTTAATATGAGTAATGAGCCAACAGTCAAAAATGGTCATGTGGGTCCACTCTACATCCATGATTCAGAATGCTTCTGCAAAGACAGCTTCCCTGATAAACAGCCTGCCTTCAAACCAACTACCTCAGATTTTTCCCTTTCATCTATCTAGCAAGAAAACCTGATGATTTTTTAAAAAGGCGACCCTCCCTCTCAATCAAATAAACAATCTACTGATCTTCCTCTCATCAACAGTTTCTCTGCCTTCCAACATATCATTCACAAGCCTCCAAGTCACCTCAAAACCGCACTTTCTGTATGTGATCATAAGCTCTTCACTTGAAGAAACAGATGTTTAGGGATAGAGATAAATTTCTAACTAATGATTTCCCCTTGATTAAAAGGAATAGTTTCTGAGATTATCTAAATAGCACTTTTGGCAGTGGGGAAGTGTCATTCACAATGCAATTCTCAAGGGGGGAAAATCCTGGCAATAGACCAGATTGGGATCCTGACTAGACTTACTTATGACTACTCTCTTAGTTGTGGTAATAGTTCAAAGATTATTTTAAGATAGGCGGGCCCTACTGTACAAATAAACCCTTCAAAATCATCAGTCCACTCAACTGAAATCAACATGATGTCCAGGTTGAAAGAACCAACAGAACTGGCCACACCCTTGCAGTTCCAAGCCATTCAACATTATACCAGGAGTACACACTTTTAACCATCAGAGCAACAGCATGGAATAAACCTACAAATAAGCAGTTCTCACGCTACAACAGTCACATACCACAGGTTCCCTGATAAGCATCAAGTAGATTGACAACTTCTCCAAAGGTCCCAGAGAGACAATTTGCCATGTCAAGTTTACCACCTCCCTTCTTTAGCACAATGTCCAAACAACTGGTTGTGACCCATCAAGACAAGCACATCTCACAATGATATATTGTGTGGTCCTTGATGATCACCCTGCTTCCATACCCCTATGCAGACAGCAAGAATCATGAAGTTTATTTGAGTTTCTCATAGAAATGCTGTGCAAGGCTGGTTGGAAGAATCTGATAGGTAAAAAGGTGATACTGAAAGATATGAGGCCAGCCAAGCCTAAAAAAGCAAGGACTGTATATATCGGGAGACAAGGCAATGAGGTATAAGCAGTTAGTTTGAGTGTAATTTCAACAGATACTTCATAAACCGTTCATAAAGATTATTCATCAAGATATATTGTGGTTATTTAACTGGATAGAAAGGTAATAAACACACATATAATGAGAGCATGTCATAAACATTGTCCATGAGGCACGAAACCTGCAATAGTCATATTGCGTTCCAGTCAGTAGAAAGAGTCAGTATCTCCAAAATTCAATGAATCAAAAATATTAAGATGAGTTGTGGTAGTTGACAGCAACAGCTCCAGCAAGTGATGAAGAAACTATGGCGACAGCAGCCACATTCACAGAACGCGTTGCGCGCTAGTCCACGTTTTCAACAGAAATTTCTTCAGTGCGTTCAGGTAATTCTATTAGAAATAGAGATTGAATTCTCTTATTTGTGTGTTTAGCTAAGTAAAGCAGCATACAGCTTCTACATTCAGTGAATCATCTAGTTATTATTAATATTAGTTATGATAAATATTAGTATTTCATTTCTTATTTATATGTCTTTAAAAGAGCTGTTTGCTTTGGAAAGAAGGTGTGGTAAATTGGTTACCCTGGTTGGTATATCATCTTGGGAGTTCAAATGCTCCCACTGCCATGAAACTCAATGGTTGACTTTGGGGTGGTGATACCTAGCCTTCTTCACAGGATTGGTTTGTGAATGTGGTAGGTAAGGGAAAGCCATACACAAATAGTCTGAGATCCTTGGAGGAAAGATGGAATAAAAGTATGCCACGTATGTTTACTTAAAACTTATATGGGAAGATGAAGTAACTGTTTTAGACAGTTTTTGCAGCTAGCACTAAGTGAAAAATTGTCAAAAAAATATTACAGCTTTCCCATGGAGAGGTTTTTGTTTTAATGGCATTTGTATGGAACCCTCAGAATTTGAACTGGCTTTTACACTACATAGTATCACACATTTCACAGAAGACCGAGTAATGTAATGTCTTATTCTTCTTTGAATCACCCTCATTCACATAGAATTCATAAATACACCATGATTTAAAGTCACAAATGAACTGCCTGCAGTCACTTCCATGTTTAAAATCAGGACAAAGAAACTTGAAGAGAAAAGACTGCATTTACTTGAAAAGAAGACTTTTCTTGAACACTGTGGGAAAAAAGAGAGGTTGTCTTAAATTGCTTACAAGTTACAGGTAAGCATTTTTATGTTCATGACCTTTTTTAAGGGGACTGTCTTACATTCAGGGTATGTATGATATATAATGAAATTAAATTGTGCAGTATGTAGGATATAGCTATAAATACAGATTCAATAGTATATATATAGAATGTAAGAGTATTTCAAGGGTAAACACCTGGCAACAAATTATCCCTTCCCATATGTTGATTTTAGATTGGAGAGTGATTTTTCTTTCTTTTTTAGAAACAGGGAGCACAATGGGAACAAGAAGGAGACTTTGATCAATGGCTCAACTCCCATGTTCCCATGCAATGTAGTCACGCTGGTGCTGACACTGTTTTTAACCTTGTCAGTTTCACACAGAAAATATTTCCTATGAATGCACCCCCACGTGGTGACAGCTGGTATTTACCACGTCAGCTTTCAAGCTTTTTCGCTGATTTTGTAAATACCAGCTGTCACCTCGCTTGAGCGCATTCCTGTGGATTATTTCCCCATGTGAACCTGATAAGGTAGAATTATCTTGCGATTACCACCTCAAAAGTGAACATGGCAATCAAGCCTATGTGATTCAACAATCAACCACCCTTGTTCTGTTTGTCTCCACCCTCACTTATAGATTTTTTGGCGGGTCAGATTATTCTCAAAGGAAAAAAAAAACACAGATGATGGCACTCTTGTTTTCCCAAACTCAAGGCCCTTTGTCAGGAATAGAAGGCTTAAGTGGTGGCTGGGGAAGAAAAGAGCCACTAAAAGTCAAGTCAAGTAAAGCCTAATCAAAAGACATTCAAAACTGTATTAGTAAACAACAGACTAATGTTCATTTTTGTTCTGATTCACCAAAATTCAACAGCTTATCTCATAAAGACACACGTGTACTGCCTGCTAACAACAGATAGTTTAATTATTAATCTATCTTTTAAAATGGGTCACCAATCACACTTAAAATTTTCAGGCGGGTATCTTACTAGCTTTTTAACTACCCCCCCCCCCAAAAAAAAAAAATATGCTGGAGACTGTAAGATGCATGTGGACAAAGTCACATAGGGGCAAGTAGCTCCGGTGAAAATGGGAATTGGGAGACATCAGAAAAGTCACAAACCTGATGGGACCCAACTCCCACCATGCCAAAATGTTAATATAGGAACGTTTTCCAAAAAGCTGGAAGATACAAGAGAACTTAACACGTTCAGTAACAAAACTACACACAGTTTCCTTTTTGTTCCCTTTTGCATTAGCAACCTTGAGCCAAAGTAGCTTTGAAAACATTGTTGGCTCTCAACCTCTTCAGTGAAAACCTGCAGTCACTGATTAAAAGTAGCTGCCAACACTGTGTCCATTAACACTTTAGTTGATTTGTCAAAAAATCAGACCAATAAAAAGCTTGAACTAAAAAAGGTAACAGTTTATACTGATCAAGAGATTTCTCCGTTTTTAACAGCAGAAACCGTTTTCCGATTTATATTACATATGTCTGTTTTGTAACTCCTGAACTTCCCAAAAGTCACAGAGTCCTGTTTATTTGAAGTTTTTTGAAACCTGCATCATCTAGTAGCTAGACCAGGATGAATGGATAGGGACCTGGGTTTAAAATGCCTTTCAGACACTAGGTGCCCTTAAAATCACACTCAACTTCATCTCTTTCTAGTGGAGTTGTTCTGACAAGAAATGTGATACGGAAACACTGATAATGGTGTTGGGACCCTGGAATACAAGATCATACACATTTTTATTTTCACACAACCACCATTGCTATTAATTTCTGACCAATTTACACCAATAGTCTAGCTTCTCAGAATCATGCGCTCTCGATGTTCTCATTCACTCCAATTTCTGACCAATTTACAACAATAGTCTAGCTTCTCAGAATCATGCGCTCTCGATGTTCTCATTCACTCCAATGGAAAGTTTTCAAAAGACATTCCTATTGCTTCAAATATTTCACAACTATAGTCTCTGAGGGGAAATAAGTATTTGCCTCAAATGACTCTCTGGACTCCACTGTAACTAGTTTCTAGAACCAAAGCACAGAACATGAAGAATACTACTCCACCTGGCACAAGAAAAAGTGTTCCTAAATAAACCCATTGCTTATGACTCATTTTTATGGGATTGTACACATGGGGAAGGAACTCCTCGCAGCAGAGTAACACATAAAACATCCCCCTTAGCATTTTCAACTGAATGAAGGAAACCGCTTTCCAACACAACCAACACAACCCATCACTGAGTTCTCCACACACAAACGGATGTGAGATGCACAGAAATGTGACACGTGATAGGCCTTCATCAATGCTACAAGTAGGAAACATCATCATCACCTGGCAAGCATTTCACACTAAGTAGTGTATGTGCTTGTGTGCACAGAGATCTGCAAGTGGGATCCCAATCCCCACATGGAAAATCTAACATACTGTATAGCTATTACTCAGGATGGTGAAAGCACTTATCCTGAAGCAGCATTTCACCAGAGGGTGTCTTTCCCAAAACTTGAGAAGTGGGGCGGGGGGGATACCTCCATCATTCCAGGCTTCATCTAAAGATCTGGCTCAGTTCACCATCATAAAGATAACACCACTTGTAACCTTCCTTTCCATCACTTTTAGGATATGAAAACACCAATATTGATGATGTAATTCTCTGTATGATGGCTCAGGCTGTACTTAGAATAATTACGATTGCTAGGTTTAAAAAAAAAAACTTTAATGCTGCTCCACTAACAAATGCATGATGGGGTGGGGGGTTGGGGGGGTGGGTTGGGGGGACAGTGGCTACTTTTAAAAGTACTGTCAAAACAAACAACAGTTCTAGAACTGCCTGGAGTCAGCCCATGACTAACTTGGCTATCTAAATCGATGAGTGACTTAGTGATCTATACTTCTCTCAAACAGAATTTGAATGCACACCATGCACAGTGTACTTCATAAACAATAAACAAAGCACTTAAGAAAAACTTGCCTAAGACCGAGTCCAGTCCTTTCTAAGGATAAACTTTAACGATGAATGAAAACAGACTAAGTAACCATAAGTGCTCAAATAAAAACTTCACAGATCATTTGTCAACTGCAAAATAAACATTTGACCCGTGATATGGTATATGATACAGCCTTTGGTCAAACCTCTGCCTTCGGTCATGAAACCAAGAAATGATTTGTAGGATTCATCAACTGGCCTTGGTAACAATTTGCGACAAACCTAGCATCAAAATCCAAAACAAGATTCTTTTTGTGGTTGAATTTCAGTGAAACAGAATGTTATCTGCTAGAATTTTTTAAGATCAGATCAGCAACATTTTCACAATCGTATTTTAAGCTCCTGTTCAAATCTACACTTAGAAATGTGCCTTCACAGTACTTCCTTGTTTGAGTGAAAGGGTGACAGGGCTTGGAAGAAAGCCAAATTGCTTAATAGAATGAAAAAGATATAACATATAATTGTGCATTTTTTTAAAAAAAATCACATTGTTTAAAAAAGCATGATTATTATTCAAAAGAACCATTAAGTGCAACTTTGCCCCCAAAACAATAGCTCAGAGTATAACACAAAGCTCAGAATCCACATGAGATATCACTTACCCAATTTCACAAATGTGAAATGAAAACTAGAAAAGAGACAAAATTTAAAGGTGAAACTGCAGAAGCACACAATTCAGAACTATAACTATTCAGTGCTGGTAAGGTACATTGGGAATAATTAAATATAGTGACTTCAAAAACCATCTTGAAAATTGTATTGGTATGTACCGGCTCCTATGAAATCCAAGTACAACGTATGGCACTGGAAAAAAAAATCACTGAACTTCATGGAATGACTATTTCATTTTCTTCCATTTGAAATTGTTATCAAGTGTTTATTCATAAGCTATTAAAAAATTACATGTGCTGGGATACATATGAGACCACAACCTGTCCCATTGTACAGTGATGCTGTGTTTACGGATATCATTGTCACGGCCTGCTGCCCCAAGGGATAAGAATCAATACTTGATAAATAGATTTGTACAGTCTCTCATCTGGCCTTTCCAGGTGCCAGTACACATCTGCAGCTGTACAAAGGCAATTGCATTTGACTTGAACCATCCAAAATTCGCTATAGCAGCAGTCAAATTAAGAAATTTGGGTTGGATTATGAAAAGAAACCACCACCATCAGCCCTGCTAAAGTGAACAATTTCTATCTGTTCCTCTGTAATTTACCCGATTAGTCATCTTAACAGGAAGGTTCCTAAAAGTAATAATTCATGAATAACAGCAACAACAAAATATATCGTACATGTATTTCTTTTTTCTTTTGCCTGACCCGATTGTTTACCTTGGATTGTCTGTTTGGTTTTGGTCATGATTATTTATAGTAATTTTATAGTAATTTCTGGCTTCCTCCCGAGACCACTACAGTTTTGGAGATCAAGTTCAGAAGATACCACAATCCTTCTGAGAAGATCACAGATTTAGGGCCTCATCCTGAAACCTCATCTAAAATAGATTCCCATACGATGTCAAAATTGCTTTCTGCAAATATAGAGGCATAGGTGGTTGGTAGAACTTGACACTGAAGTTTAACATATGCCTTAAAGGTCGCAATGTTTTTTCCAGTAGAAGACAAACTATGCCTAAATGTTTGCAGTGTTCCCACACCATCAGAACTGTAGGAACATTGCATGTGTTACACAGCAACAAATCCTGTTTTGCTACCATAACGTGCACCGATAGGGATCTGCAACCAAGCTCAGCTCCCTGTAAAGATTACCCTTCCGACATTCCAATATTTATCATCATCACACTTTACATTTTGTTTCTTAGCTAAAAAATGTAATGTGTGAAGAGAACCTATCATATATTTCAAAGGGAAGTTAAATTATGTGCAAACAGTAAGCATTTGGGACGACTGGACCCTCGAATGATGAAAGAAATGCTACCGCATATATAAAAATAGGTGCTACAATAAAATATTTTTGTATATATTTTATCAATAAGTTATTTTTACTAACCAGTTATGGATCATATATCTCTGAACTCTTTATTGATCCGACCACATCTATGGTGATCTTTTTTAAAGATTGTAATATTGTTTTTAATTCAAAAGTCCAGAAACATACAAATACATCCTTTTTTTTCTCTTAAAAAAGGGAAGGAGGAAAGAAGAAAACAACCTTGTATTAAAGTCAGGGTGTGCTAACCTTAAGAAAGAAAGAAAGAAAGAAAGAAAGAAAGAAAGAAAGAAAGAAAGAAAGAAAGAAAGAAAGAAAGAAAGAAAGAAAGAAAGAAAGAAAGAAAGAAAGAAAGAAAGAAAGAAAGAAAGAAAGAAGCACCAATCAGACCCATCCAGGGCTATTAGAAGGAATCTGGTGCTTTGTACTTCTCAATTAAAGAAAAACCCAAATTGTCAACAGTGTGCATCTGACATAAACAAAAAAGGCATACATGATTTCTATGATTACTTCGACATCCAGTCACACAAGATCCATCTCTTAACACAACATTGTCACAGAAAGGATTGAAAGAACATATCCTGCACCTTGTTCCCCCAGCGAATTGGTTCTAAGCAGCTGTAAAAAAAACACACCAAAAAAATAGAGAAAGAGAACTATAACTATGGAATCAGCACACCCTTTCAATAGCTTTTCCCAAAGCTGGAAATTCCTGTGCCAAGGCACTTCACCTTCCAACAAAATGAAGCAAGGAGGTGGAGGAAGGGGAGAGGGGAAATGAAGGGGAGAAGATAAACATTGTGTTTTCTTGTGTGTGGTTGTTAAATACAAATGCTCTAGGGAGAAGGAGAGGTCTCAGAACTGACTGAATGTGGTCTGTTTTTCCAACACTTCGAGGTAGTCCGGCTCTGCATTTAGTTTTGCTTTTAGCTCCAGGTATTCGTTCCTGTTTGGTTCTACATAAACAGTACTTGGGGGGGTATAGAGCACTGTCTCCCGGATCCTGCTGTCCCCCGGGCTGGGATGCAAGTAGGAGTGTGGGGGATGCCTAAGGTCATAATTAGGGGTATAAGTGTAGGTGGTGGTGGGGAACTTAGGGTACTCAGGAAGGTTACTGCCCCCCAGAGTGGTAGAAGAACGTTTATCGGGCTCCAAAATGCCCCTGTAAAAACGGTCGGCATCCTGCACCGGGGATAGCAATTCATCCCGAGGCTCAATGGTGCTCACACTGTATGTGGGGCTCCGCAGGGGCTCCTCTTGGCCCCCTGGAGCTGCTGGAGGCTGCCCCAAAGCCTGTGAGGATGGTAGAGGTTGGGGTTGGAGGTGATGGTTGCTGTAGGTCACCTTGAGCTCATGGAGGTCTTTGTAATCCTCGCCTGCGTTGCCCTCCCTGGAACGATAGATTGGGTTCTTGCACATGTGGCCTAAGGGGTGAGGGATGTATTCATAGACGTGTCCTGCAGGGGTTTTCACCTTGGGCAAAGCTGGAACACCACCTCCTCCTCCACGGTGAAGATGCTGCGGATGTTGCTGGTGATGGGCATGGGCGTGAGAGTGGGGGGCTCCCCCTCCTGTGTACACGCTGTACTGCATGTTGAAGGAACTCACATCTGAATTGTTGCCACTGGCATGGTCACCGCTCTGAACCTTCTTCCTGCGCTTCATGACCAACACAAAGAGACCCGCAGCCACAAACACAGACATAATGAAGACCAGCAGTAGGCTAAGGATCAGCACCGACAAAGGCACCGTGGAAGAAGTGGAGGAGGAAGACCCACCAGAAGGAAATGCTGCATCGTCCTCCTCCGAGGTGCTATTGAACTGCCCAGAGTTGGAGAAGGGGGTGGTCCTGGCTGGTCCCTGCATGGATGATGGAGTGGGTGTGGAAACAATTATGTCAGAGTAGTCCGGGCACAGCAGCTCTGCTTTGATGCTCCTCATGTCATGCTGGGCAAATTTCTTAGGGGACTCACAGATTACCTGGTCCACAAGGACGCCTGTGTTGAGTTGCTCGAGCCACAGCTTCATGCCTACCACATCACATGTACAATCCCATGGGTTTTCATGGAGGTCAATCTGCAGCAAGGATTTCAGCTGGTCAAGCACCCCACTAACAGGCAGGTAGGAGAAATGGTTGCTCCTCAGGCTCAACCTGTAGAGAGTCAAGCCAGAGAAAATGCCCCCAGGTAAAGACCTCAGCAAGTTGTTGTTGAGAAACAGGAGCTGTAGATTGGGCACAGGATCAAAAGTACCTGCCTCAATTTCACGGATCACGTTATACTGCAGGAAAAGGTACTGCAAACTTTGAAGCCCATAGAAAAGCTCTGAGGTCAGTCTCTCAATTCGGTTCCCATTTAAGTAAAGCCTCCGCAAGCTAGTTAGATCCCCAAAGGCCCGGTCCTGAATGGACGAAATGCGATTGTTGCCCAGGTGAAGCAAATCTAATCCAGTAGCATCCAGGAAATCTGACCGGTGCACCTGCATGATATAGTTCTCAGTCAAGTACATCTTCTTGGGGTTGTAGGGTTTGGGTTGCAGCTCTGAGATGTTCTCAATCTTCCTCTCCTGGCAGTTGACATTGAGGCCCAAATCGGAGATCTGGAGGTTGCAAGTGCAAGCCGTGGGACACTCCAAAGGCACAGGAGATTTGGTCTGGTAGGCGATGCTGGGCCCATAGTTACTGTATCCCAGGTCCTTCGATGGCAGGCGAGAGGTGGGGCGCACCCGGGACTTGTTGGGCTGGCGTGTCCCCTTGGGGGGCTTCAAATGTGATTTGTAAACAGCTGAGGAAGAAGTAGCCACAGAGTTCACCGAGGCCGGAGTGGTGTGGAAATACCCTGTGGTGCTCAGTGGGGTCTGCGGGGGCATCTCGTAATCAGAGATGAGTCTCCTAGGGCAAAGCTCCTGCTTGGAGACCTCATCCAAATCCCTCCCGTGCAAACGGAAAGGCGTCTCGCAGACCACGTCCCCCACCAGTGCCGAATAGGAGATGCTGTCCAGCCAATCCTTCAGGGCGATAAGTTCGCAGGAGCAATTCCAGGGGTTCTCTTCCAGCTGCAGCTCCACCACCTTATCCATGTGCTGCAGAAGGCCCAAATAGGGGAGCAGCTTTAGCCGGTTGCCCCTTAAATCGAGGTGAGTCAAGGGCACAAAACGAAAGAGGTTGTTGGGCAGCGAGGAGAGGAGATTGTCGTTCAGGATCAACACCTGCAGCAGGTGCAGCTTGCTAAAAGTGTTGGGTTCAATTGCGCTGATGTAATTGTAGTCGACCTGGAGATATTCCAAGCTCTCCAGCCCTGCAAAAGTATCATCCCGCAATATCTCCAGCTTGTTGTTGTTCAGGTGGAGCCTCTTCAAGCCCCTCAGCCCGTGGAAGGCTCCTGTTTCGATGTCCTGGATGTCGTTGCTGCCCAGGTGCAAAATCGTAGACCCGCTGTAATTGACGAACTGGTTCGGGTAGAGCCTGTTGAGCAAATTCCCGGACAAGAGGAGATGGTAAACGGGGAATTTGGGAGGGCTGATCTCAAAGAGGCTGATGATCCCACGGTTCTCGCAGCTGACTGTCAAGATGCCGTCCTTCTCTTCGCAAGGACACCCGTTGTCACAGATCTCCCCATAATACTCGATGCTCTCTGCCCACGCCAGGACCAGAGACGTTAAAGCAAAAGCTATGGTTTGCACCATCCAGATATGCATTTTCCTGTTGAGATCCTGCTCCAAAGTCACTGTAGAGCAGCAAGCATACATGTTATCTCCTGCAGAGGAAGAAGAAGAGAACACAGACACCAGTGTGACACAAACAGCAGGGACCCATGCATGACAAAGTTGGGAGAGGTTTGTAAAAATACGATGAAGAGGCACACTGGAAAAAAAAAATTCTCTTTCAATAGCCAAGTTCTGATTTTCTGAAATAACTCCCCTGGGATTGCTATGAAATATTGTTTAAATAACCACAGCTTTGCTGAATTTGTAAAGGAAAGGTCACAATGGACTCTGTTTCTATTTCAATCTCTTGCTTTTATTTTTACAATCGGCTGCTCTCCATCATCACCCCCACCCCCACCACACACAGATCCTGGCCATAAATATACATAAAATGGCTGTCAGTTTAGTTACTCCGTTCTAATTTCAGATAACAGAAGCACCATTTGACGAGATTCCCACCTTCACCTTTCACTCATTCAACCTCACCTCCCCCGGTCTGTTTCAGAACCTCTGGAATGAACAGCGACCGACCAGCAAAGAAGGTCTTCCCCCATTTTTCCCTAGGCAGGCTGCTTTCTTGATGCTCCCCTCCACAACATACACAAGCACGCAATTTTATTGTTCTCACTTAAACCACTGCATGAAATAAAATATCAGGGGTCTACAGAAGCAACGGCATGCACAGCAGAAGTATTTTGTTTTTTAAAAAAAATCAAAAGGGATATTTCCAGAATGTCCGATTCTTTAAAACAAGCCCTGTTAGGCTGTGCAAAAAAACAATAACAACCCTAGAAGAATAAAAGCGTACAATTTCTTAATTGAAGGGAAAGGGGGTGTTCTATCAGAAGTGATGGAATTCTCCAACGGAGTAATTTAATATACTCATCAACTGGCGAGCTTCAAAGGAAATAAATAAATAAGCCCACGGCAGGGCTCGCCACAGCCAGAATATTTATGAATCCCTATTACAGGCAGATTTTTCTTAAAGAAGTCATCACGGCACTTCGTGATTGATCCGCTGGCAAAAGGGGTGGTTTTTGTCAAGCCACTGGTCGAAGAGCAGCAATGGGACATGCACAGAGATCCCCATCTGGGCGGAAACAAGCATCGTCCCCGAGCCATTCACCCCAAATTTGGCAACCGCACTCGACCGGGAGGATTGTGCTCCCAGTCTCGGCCATCTCTGACAGCCGGATTCTTCTCCACGCTTTGTGTTTTTTTTTAAAAAAAGACTGAGACAGAGAATAACTCGCCTAATTGCAACGGAGCAAGCTAAGTGGGTCTCCCAGAGGCAGTTCATCCCCCCCCCCTCAGTCTAGGAGCAGCAGAGTTCTGTTTCCCAGCTGCCATGGTGGCTGTCAGCCCCCTCCCAGGAAAAGCCATCGGTGTCTGAGACAGCTGGATGGGGAAATACCCCCCTAGCAAGGAGCCTTCCCTCCTTCCGACCTACACCTGGGACTGTGTCTCTGGAACTGCAGCCAGAATAGAACACGCAATTGGAACCCGCCCCCCCTCCCCACCACCACCACCACCACCACATTTCCTCCTTTTAGGATCCCGGGAAAGGTTCCCCGGACTTGTCTGAATGCAATATGGAACATGTAAGTGCAAAAGGGGGTGGATAAATGGAGGGCAAAGGAGACGGATGGACAAATGAACAGCCTAAGCCTTTATGGTCTTATGCGAAGATGAGTGTTTCAAATAAAAAAGGAGGGTTTGCAAAGTTGCTCGAGGATCAAAGAGGTTTTTGGGGATCTTAGATCCCCCCCCCCAACTCCGCTGTTTTATGGCTCGCCACAGATTGTCTGGGTTCAAGCCATTTGCAGCTGAAGTGAAGAAGGGTAGGGTAGAAGGCGCGCCAGCTGAACAGTCCAGGGCTAACAGAAAGCCAAAAAGGCATATTTCTCTGTGGCGCTCACTCTCTCTCTCTCTGCATCAAGCAATGAATGGCGGGGGGGGGGGGGTCTTGCTTCTACCAACTCCCAGCTCTGCCAGAGCCATGGATACACAAACTGGCACGTTATGCATTTCTTATTTAAAATCCTTCCCTCCTTCCCCCCCCCCCCAGTTTATTATTATTATTATTATTTTCTCTCTGTGATCCCAGTTTTTTTCCCCAAGGCTAAGTAGCATCAGACCACAGCAATTGGCATGCTCTTCTCCCCCCTCCCATCTCCAAAGGAAGAAGTGTGGGGGGAGGATTCGGTGGTGGCAGAGGGAGAAAAAATAAAGTTGAATGTGGCAAAGCGGGATCCGGCTGCCAAGGGAAAGCAAAAAGGGGCAGCTCTGGAAATGAGCGATCGGATTTTTTAAAAGGGGGAGGGTGCCTTTGTGCATTCAATGCCCATTTCTCTCTCACACTCCCCCCCGCATGAGTTCCACCCCTAAGATTACCGCACTGAAGCAACCAGCAGAAAACCCTGCTCGCTCGCTCTCAACTGCTCCAACATTGGGAACTGGAAACGGGGGGGAGGGGGGGGGGAAGGAGCCAAGAGCAACAAGGAGACAAGGATCGCCCCCCACCCCCAGTCCACTCCCACCCCCGGTTACTTACTGAGGCCGAAATCTCCCGGGCCCGAGCCTGGTTGGCAGCCATGGGGCTGGCTTTGTTGCAAGCCGCCCAGGCAGAGGGGCGAGGAGAGAAGGCGGCAGTGGGGAATGCAGCTGGGGGAGCGCGGCACACGCGCGCACACGCATGCACACGCCGGCCACACACACACACGCTCACATGCACGCGCACATACACGCGCGCACACAGCCCAGGGGCTCCCTTCGCCAGCTCCTGGCCCCACCAGCGGACAGCGAAAGGGGAAGGCGGCGGGGGGGGGGGGCAGGGTGCGGAGGGTGCGGGGGGCGGGAAGGAGCGGGGCGGGGGGGGGGGCTCCAGAGGGAACGAACGACGGCCGGGTATTATGGAGGGCGTGGAGAATCCGGAGAGGGACAAGGGGGCCGGGAGCTCGACGGGGGTGTCAATTCGGAGCGGGTGGAGGATGGAGGGGCACGGCGAAGAGGGAGAGACCGAGCTGGCGGGGGTTCCTCTTAAGGAAATATTAATATAGAAAGGGGGTAGCGGTGGGGAGAGACGATTTGGAGAGGGGGCATGCCGAGTGGCAGGAGGACTGGGAAACACATGGGTCAATGGGGGGGCAAGATGATGGGGGTGCATATTGGGGGTAGGGGGGAGGCAACGGGGATCGGAAAAGCGGGAGGAGCAGGGGGAGGACAGGTGGTAATGGGGGGCTCCGGAGGCAGCGCGGGAGGGCACCCGGCGAAGCCCCCCGCAGGGGCGTCCGCCCCAGTCCCTCGCCGCTGGTCTCCCAGCCGGGCCGCTACTCACACTTTTCATCAGCGAGGTCAACTTTCTGCCGGCGCCGCGGCTACCCCACGCCGGGCGGGGAGGCAAGAGCCGCCCGGCCGCCCCTTCAAGCCGCCGCTTCCTCCTCCTCTTCTTACAGCGCGCTCTGAACATGGTCGGGAGGACGAGCGGCGCGCAGCAAAACCGGCGATCCTCGGCGCTCCCTCCCCTGCCGTGGAGCCCTCCGCGGCTGGCGCTGCTCCTGCGGGCGGCGAGGCATGCCCCGCTCGGCCTCTCCGCACCCCTCCCGGGCGGAGAGCTTTACTTTAGCCGCCCAGCCCAGCTCTGCGAGGCGTGCTGCCGTTCCTTCGGCGCATCGCGGCCCCCGGGGAGCAGTCGGAGACCGGCGGCTCTGCCCCGACGGGACGCCGGGAGCCGCCAGGCTCCGCCGCTCTGCCTCCGGGGCGCAAGTAGTGCTTCTGCTCTCCCGCCCGAGGCTTCCCAGGCAACCCCCACAGTCCGGACGGAGCTGCTGCTCCGGCGAAGCCGACACCGACACCGCCGGGTTGCGGGAGGCGGAGGCGGGCGGTGCGCCCTCGCGGCCAATAGATGGCAGTGCCGGGCACCGAATTGGCATTCCTGGGGAATGCTCGCTTCGCTGGAAGGTGAGAAAATAAAGCGCTTTTTGGGGGAGGGGGGAGGGACTGGGTCACGCCGACGCTTCCTCGGCATGGGAATTGGCCTCCGTGCGAGGATTTCCGTCGGCGGGCGTCCTGAGCCCGGGATTTGGCCCTTGGCTGTCAGGGAACGGGCGAGAGGGCAGCTACCGCTGCGACAGCGAATCAACCGGCGGGGCTTGTGGCTTTCTCGACCACATCCTTGCCTACTTTTGTCAACTGATGCAGCGACAAGCAGGGACGGGTGGGCGGCCCAGCGGCGTGCAGAAGGGGGACCCGGGTGGGGTGCGGAGACTCAGTGGCTGGGAAGAGACATCGGAGATTCTACCGCGTGGGCGACCAGTTCCTCCGAACTGGCTGCTGCCGGGAGGTGGAGGAGGATGAATTTCCCAGCAGAGAATGGGTCCTTCTGCAATTCATGTGCCCCGTTCTTGTGCTGGGGGGTGGGGGGGCAGGAAAGAGATGGGTCATTCTTCAGTGTCTGTACCCCTTTCCCCGAATAGGCTGTTGCTAGGAGGTGGGAGCGGCTCAGTTGCACATCGGAGATGGCTCGTTTCGCTATACATGTGCCCCCCTCCCCCAGGTGGCTGCTGCTAGGAGGTGGAAGATGTTCAGTTGTCCAGCAGAGATGGCTCGTTTGCAGCAGTGCATAGGCGGTACTTCCCCCAATGAGGCTTCCGCTAGGAGATGGGAGAGGCTCAACTGCACAAAAAAAAAAAGATAGCTCATTTTGGAGCATGTGTACATTGTTGGTCCCTGATTTAGGCTGCTGCTGGGAGGTGGGGTAGCAGAGGGAGACCCCAAGCCTCAGAGGAGAGTCACAGCCCTTGGTAAGGCAGAAACTGTGGCTGTTATTCGGCAAGACTATGGAGAGCGAACAGAAGGGGGAGCTTAAGATGATAGAGATGTTCCAAGATTTCAAGTTTTATGCAATGTGAGACATAGACCTCCAGGTCACCTTCCTTGGCCTTGCTAATCAAGTGCCAGCACGATGTAGTGGTTGAGAGCGAGGACTCTAATGTGGAGAACTGGGTCTGATTCCCTACTGCTCCACTGCTGAGTGACCTTTGGCTAGTCAAAGTCCTCTCAGGACTCTCTCAGCTCCACCTACCTCACTAGGTGTCTGTTGCTGGGATAGGAAGGGAAGGAGTTTGTAAGCAGCTTTGAGACTCCTTATGTTGAGAAAAATGAGGTATCAATAAATCCAAACTCTTCTTTTACTTTTAATTTCCCTTCTTCCTCCAGCTGAGGTACCTTCCATTCTTGCACTTGCAGGACCTTTCAATTCCTTGTCTTCCCTCAACCCCCCCCCCCCCCAGTTTTAAGGGCTGTGGATTGACAGTGGCCATGGTAGGCTTTGGGCTGGTGAGACTTCTGGGAGGGGCTTAGGGGGCAGCCTAAACACTCACAGGAGGAGGAGAGTTCTGGGGGCTGGAAACTGTTAACAGCTTAGAATGCCTGGTACACCCTTTTTTCCTGCCTGCCAGTCTTGTGCTCTACTGAGGGACTTCAAGCCTGCTGGAGCAGCCTGGAATGGAAGGGCCTGGTGGGAAAGGATGGGCTCTTCTCTTGCCCACCCCCTCCCTGCTTTAAAACTGTAAGCTGTGTCATGTTTGTCTTTGCCAGAGGCCTCAAGTAGACCTGTCCCCTCATATGATAGGCTTGGCTCTCCCCAAAGAGCCTGATTTTACACTTTGGGAAAGGGGTGGGGGTCAAGAACGGAAGGCCTGTTCACGTACTTTATGTGCCATCAAGTCACTTCTAAATCATGGCAGTGCTCTCCAAAATGTCCTCTCCTTTACAGTCTTGCTCAGATCATGCAAACTGAGAGCTGTGGCTTCCTTTATTGAATCAATCCATCTCATGGTGGGGCTTCCTGTTTTCCACCTATCTTTATTATGGACCGTCAAAAGGGTAGCCCCATCTTTTATTAATTCCCATTGGAAACAATGGGGGATGGGGCACCCTTTTGGGGGCCCATAACCTTTTACCCCCTGAACCAAACTTGGAAGATATCATTAGGACAGTCTCCAGATGATACCCTGAAAGTTTGGTATTTCTAGCTTTAAAAATGCACCCCCTGCAGGCTGACATGCAAAAAACACCCCCCCCCCCCAAAAAAAAAAAAAAAAAAAGCCCAATGCCTTGCATTCAGATTCGTTCATATTCGGGCAGGACATATTCTGAGATTCGGTGCACTCAAATCTCCAAGCCTACTTACAATGCCTGTTTCAAGATGTCTGGTCATCTTAGTAGCATGTCATACCAGAGGCCTCAAAGCATGCAAAGTGAATGTTCAGCACAGAACAAAGTCCGAAAGTGCTAGAGGTTTCAAATGAAACATTGAGAATATCATGAAAATCCCGAAATGAGAGTCACTTTCACCCATGTTGAAATACGATGCAACTAGTAGTAACGCCCATTTAGTGGTGAAATAAATTGGCTCTTGATGGAGTGCAATCTTTAAGAGGGCTGCCCCACCCCCCACCCCCAATTTGGCCCTGGCCAATCAGGGTCCCTGACTTGTTCCCTAGCCTTTCCCTCTGGGCTCAGGGTAGCTCTCTGGGCTGTACCTCTGGGCTGCGGCCCATGTCCTGCACCACTTCCTCCATGTCCTGCCCCCATGCCAAGGTCTGTTCCTGGGCTGGCAGCATCCCGGCCATTCCCGTCCTGTGGCTCATTCTCACTCAACAATGAATCTCTGCCAGCGGGGCTTGAAGAGGGCTGATAGTCATGGAGCATGGCTGGTGTAGGATAGTCGGGCAATGTTTGCAGAAGTGGGGACCTAGTGGGAGTGGTGATCACAGGGCCCAGGGACTGTGCAGAATCCAGCCAGGTCCAGGCAATGGAAATGCACTTGAGGGGTTGGGGGGGGGTGGGCAGGGGAGTGGCCAGACTGCTGCCAGGCCCGGCTTGTAGCAATGGAGGAATAGGGAAACTATAAAATAAGTTGCATCTGTGAAATTAAAAGGAAATTGGCTGCATCCTTTATTTTCCCCCAAGATGGAGACCTCAATATTGCCAATTGATGACATCAGCAATGATGCTATTCAGTGGTGTTATTTTATAGTCTTCTGAATGTCCTCTAGATCATCGTAAACCTGAGTCAATCAATCACTCAAGTGCTAAACGATCTAGTGATGTGTGATACCAATGCTTATGTGAATCAACCCGTACTATATTTTAATTGATATATTTTGAAAACAGACACTTCGCCTTCTGATTCTTCAGAGGGCTCAAGGCAGCTTACGATATCTCCTTTCATTCTAAGGTATTTCTATCCTCCCTTTTTTTCTCCAAGCAGCTCGCAGCATCCCTGTTTTATCTTCATAAGAACCCTGTGTAGTAGGTGAGATTAAGAGAGCGTCATTAGCTGAAGGTCACTAGCTGTGGGTTTCACAGCAGAACGGGTACTCGAACCTGAATCGCCAAACTTCCAGAATGTCATTCTAAACCTCTATAGCATGCTGGCTATACTATTAAAACATATTCACTTTCAAATTCATAATAAAAAGAGAGCAACTTTTAAGAAAATGATGTGACATAGTCATTTGGTAGTTGACAGAATCCAGACCCATCTATTTAAAAGCAAACCCCCTCCCAATAATAACCATCTTTCTCTGAATAGGTAGTCTGTACATATTAATGGGGGAGGAGGAGACTACACATGAATGTAATTGCAACTTTACAATGGTGATTTTTATATGAGAAAATGTGGATCACACATATATTGCAAACATACACTTTCCATAAGCATATGTTTTGTAAGAGAGAGAGTCTACTTAGGTCAGCTGCAGGAGCAAACTGAAATGGATAAATTACACATGAAACTAGCACTTAGCTGAAGAATTCAATTGACAAATTCAACATTCTGTAACAAATGGTGCCTAAGAACAATTATGTACAAATGGGAATGAGGTGTGTACAGTACAAATACTGTAATTCTGCTATTCTGTTGCTTGTGATTGTTGCTATTTTAGCTGACTGCAATTAACCAGTGAGCGTGGGAGAATGCAAGAAAAAGTCCTTTCTCATTAATGAAGCATGAAAAACCCTATCGAATGATACAGAGAAGTGTATCAAAATTAGGCAGATGAACTATGAAAGATGTTGTTTAAAAGTACAGCTGACTGCCTTGGGGTTCTGTCACACTGGTTACAGAACTGTACAACAAGCCAAAAACATGGAAATTCAAGCCCTATTTCTCTGGTTCAAGAAAGGAAGAGTAATGGCCCCAGTGTCATCACATACACAGTGTCATCACCCCAAGGCCCCAATGTCATCACATCTTGGAAGCTTAACAGGGTCAGTACTTGAATGGGAGACCATCCAGGAAGATTTTCAAAGGAAGGAAAAAGCAAACCAGCTCTGCCTGTCCCTTAAGAGCCCCTTCCTGGGGTCATCCTGAATCAGTTGTAACTTGGCAGCTCTTACATGTGTACATATTACACTTAAGTTGGTACAGCTGCTCTGGATTTGTTCTGCTGATGGAAATACCGTCTTCCAGCACAAGGTGCCTCTCCCAGCATGACAGGAACACATCCAGAACAAATCCCCATAAGAACATCATGTTTGGAATCTCAAGTTCCCTGACTGCACCATTCAGTGATGCAGGACAAGAATCATGGGTAGAGGGTAACTGAACCCTTCCTCCAAAGTCATTTTCTCTATGAAAATCTCTTTTCTTTGAAGGTGCTTCAGTTGGACAAATTAAGGGCAAAGAGTAGCTTCAAGGATAGGGACCATTTATGCCAAATGGAAGGCATAGAACACAGGATTAACCCAGTTCTATAGTGCTTTGGTCTTGATCTATTCCTTATCCCGTTTACAGCCAAAAAATCCAATCATGGATCTCCAACATCTCATACAATTTGTCCCCAAAAGTTTCAGCACAGTTATTCCAGATCTTGTAATTGCTACTAAGACGCATGGCAGAAAGATCGCATAAAACTGTAGCTTATGAAGTTCTATAAATCATTCTGACAAATAACTAACTAAACTAGATGAAAATGTTCAGGAAGGCATTCTTATAAGGAAAATAGAATTCTGATTCTTTGCCCTGTTTCTTGTATGTATTGTCTTATTTGTACTGCATAGTTCTCTAGTTGTGGTAATCCAGCTCTTACAGTGTGTATAGTATGCCTTATGCTAGTTTAAGAACATAAGAACAAGCCAGCTGGATCAGACCAAAGTCCATCTAGTCCAGCTCTCTGCTACTCGCAGTGGCCCACCAGGTGCCTTTGGGAGCTCACATGTAGGATGTGAACGCAATGGCCTTCTGCGGCTGTTGCTCCCAATCACCTGGGCTCATTCCGCACACACAGAATAATGCACTTTCAAGCTGCTTTCAGGGCTCTTTGAAGCTGTGCGGAATGGCAAAAACAGTTGTGAAAGCAGCTTGAAAGTGCATTATTTTGCGTGTGCGGAATGAGCCTTGGTCTGTTAAGGCATTTGCAATCTCAGATCAAAGAGGATCAAGATTGGTAGCCATAAATCGACTTCTCCTCCATAAATCTGTCCAAGCCCCTTTTAAAGCTATCCAGGTTAGTGGCCATCACCACCTCCTGTGGCAGCATATTCCAAACACCAATCACACGTTGCGTGAAGAAGTGTTTCCTTTATTAGTCCTAATTCTTCCCCCCAGCATTTTCAATGAATGCCCCCTGGTTCTAATATTGTGAGAAAGAGAGAAAAATTTCTCTCTGTCAACATTTTCTACCCCATGCATAATTTTGTAGACTTCAATCATATCCCCCCTCAGCCGCCTCCTCTCCAAACTAAAGAGTCCCAAACGCTGCAGCCTCTCCTCATAGGGAAGGTGCTCCAGTCCCTCAATCATCCTTGTTGCCCTTCTCTGCACTTTTTCTATCTCCTCAATATCATTTTTGAGATGCGGCGACCAGAACTGGACACAGTACTCCAAGTGCAGTCGCACCACTGCTTTATATAAGGGCATGACAATCTTTGCAGTTTTATTATCAATTCCTTTTCTAATGATCCCCAGCATAGAGTTTGCCTTTTTCTTTTTTTAGTTTACGCTATTGCATTGCTTTATTGCATTGGATCTTCAAGTTTTTGAGTAGTTAAATTTAATGGTTGGCACTTGGCTTCATGGGAGTGCCTGAAGAGAGTGGGAAGCTGATAGTATTGCATTGCTTTTCTAATTCTGTAATCTGCCTTGGGTAACAGAGGGAACAACAGACTATATGGTAAGTAAGCAAGCAAGTAAATAAATAAGCCAGTGACTATAACAGAGGTTACATTTGCATGGATAACTAAAAGAAAAAATAGATTAGCACATTAATATTTCTCTCCAAGTATTATTTTTTACTCTGGTTGCAAAAAAGATTAGGATTAGATTTGTAAGGAAAGAAGATACTACTTCCTTTTAAAAGTTTTAGAATGAAAATTTATCTCTATGTTGTTTGCTATGTTGTTCCCCTAAATTCTGGCAAATTAGTAGGGTCAGACCTGCTTAGTGAGAGGCAGGGTAAGATTGAGATATTTTCTGTCTATGTCTATGGAAATCAGTTTCTGTAAGAAATCTTCAGGAGTAAAAGTTTAACAATTTTATTGAAAGAAGAAGAATAGAATACACAAGCGCACAAGCAAAGCAGCAGAGAATTCAAAGTCCTAAGATACATATAGTGTTGATGGGATAGGTTTGGAGATAGGTGGAGGGTTTCATAGATTCTTAGGAGTGATATTTTACCAGATCTTGAGGAGTATTTGTATATGAGAAGCAGAGTCAGTGGCCCACACTCAGCTCTGGTAGAAGGAAAAGACAACTAATTGGGGACAGAATCAACCAGACAGAGAGGTATTCATTTGAGGAAGATTCTGAACATTGCGTGCTGCATCGGGGGTCTAGTTATAGGGAGAAATGGGCCCTCAGGTTATTCTGAGTGACCCTGATCTCCCAATGCAAAGGAGATTCTGGGCTTCCAGGGAGTAGGGGAGTAGGGGAGACAAGTGTGGGTTACCTAATGTGAGTATTTGGATCTTCAAGTTTTTGAGTAGTTAAATTTAATGGTTGGCACTTGGCTTCATGGGAGTGCCTGAAGAGAGTGGGAAGCTGATCTAATCACAGCTCTTTAGACAATGCTGAATGTTAATGAAGGTGGTCCTTGGGAGAGGTTAGTTAGAGAGTAGAAATAAGATTAGTATTGATGTTAGGAACTCCTTGATGATTTCATATCAGCATGTCCTTTTTTTCCATAAAGGCAAATAGACCAGGGCTGGAGATGGAAACTAGCTTTCCCAAGCTGGAGTATTGTCTCTTTCTGATCTCTTTGGGAAGGATGAGGCAAATTACATTTGCAAGGCAGATGTTGACCAGGGCAAGTATAAGCAGGTTTTACTGTCCTCATGGGTGACACTGAGCCAGTGCAGAGAATGGGCACCCCATCTTGGCACTGCACTGCTGGGTCACCCTGTAAGGTTAGTAGGCTGGGGAGGAGTACATACGTTGAAAGTAGACCCCCCCCACCCACTCACCATGCTGTTTTAAGTTTGTGTACACATATTATTATTTCTTTTTTAGTAGCTATATATATGAAAATATTTGTTTTAAATGAACTTCCCCCCATTCTGGGAATGGTGTCCCTAAAATATCATACACAAGTTAAAATCATGCTAAGATGGGGAGGGGGACAAAGCACAGATATGCTGTGTAAGAAATTCTTTAAAATGATGACATATGACAAGACATCATGGATAGCCCACCTTAACATCATCCGAGGTTGGTACTCCCTAATGGATTGTTCACTAGAACCTACTACATTTGGATTCATAGTCAGTGAGTGCTTGTTCCGTTGTGATGCCGCAAAATAATTTCCCAAACAACATTTTCTCCATGGTTTTATATGCTTAAAAAAGATCATGTAAGAGCCTCTTATCTAACAAACGTTACTTAGTATTGGTTTTACATGGTTGCATTTCCAGATAATGCCAGCACTTTGTTAGCTGGATGTTACACACAAACGGTAGAACAATTGCATTATTGTGTCTCTGGAGAACTTGTTCCCGAGGATGTGATACATTACATCTTTTCATGCCCACTATATAATAGCAGCTGTTTAATGAATAATAATAATAAACCTGGTTTTTTCTCTGATACTTATTCTTCAATCACCCCCAATGTTGCACTCTTCACCTTAGCAGCCAAAAAAGAGCCAAATTTGCTGAGATGTTAACAGTAAGTAATGCAGTATGCTTCCGAATTTTATACCCTTAGAATTTTTGTTTTACCATTAGCAATATGTAGCAAGGTTTTTTAGACATTTTGTTTGATATTGAAGTACTGTTTGAGGTTTTTTTTAAAACAAAGAATGAACTTATTGAATAATTATAAATGCTTGGTGAGAGAAATTGCAAAGCTTATAGCCAAATACAATAAACTTTGACAGACTGAATGACAAGCAAATGAATACCAAACCTGATTTTGGAACTAAGTTTGCCCTGAACTGGATGGTCTGATTGTGTCAGATTTTGGAAGCTAAGCTGGATCAACTTTGGTTACTACTTGGAAGGGAGTCTGCCAAAGAAATCCAGAGTCTTTACACAGAGGCAGGCAATGGCAAACCACCTCCGAACATCTCTTGCCTTGAAAACTCTGTAATCACCAGAAGTCATCCAGAACTTGATGACATTTTCCACCATCACAATAAGCATTATGGGACAATCCCTCTAAGATATTTCTTAAAAGCAGCTGCAGGAGCTCTTCCAACTACTCTGAAGCAAAACTTAGAAATAAAACATGTTCTATTATTATCCACATTTGATGCATTATTATCCATATTTGATGCTGTTCTGTGGATTGGCTAAATGACAAGGAAACCTCCAAATGGCACTAGACATTCCTTATAGGAAGCAACTTAGAATACTGTACCCACCCAAGCAATCACTGGAACTTATGAGTATAAATAATCAAACAGAATGTGTGGACCTTTAAAATATATAAATGTCACAAATGTTATCTCAATAATCCTTAATGTGTTCCTTTTATGTAGATCACTGTTATTATCCCTTTATTGCGCATGGCTGGAGACTTGCCTAAGGCCAGTGTGAGATTATTTGGAGATGGACATTCAACTTCCTGGATAATAGTTCAGTCACTTCTGATATCAACCTAAGGAAAGTTACATCCCTCTAAACCCTAAACCTAATCTTGAAACTAGTAACTTCGTTTGAAAGACTGTAATATTTAATAATGTTAATATCTTTCAGGGTTTTGTGGGATGCCATAACTGCTGCAACTCCAATATGCTTCTCTCTCTACGTGTATGTGTTTAAAAAACAGGAAGTTCACAAAATGGAATGTACTACTTACCATGGGACAAACCTAAAGAATTAACTGGTGCGTTTCACCAATGTGGATGTTTCTGTGGAAATCCCCCCCCCCCTTGCAACACATTAGAAGAGATTTGTCTCATATAAAGTAGACAAATCTGTTACAGCAATTCAGAAGAGGGAAAGTCCCTCTGGCATGCTAGTAATTGTAAAAACTAGCCCTTCTCTGTTGTTTATGGCACTGGTTTGACATTTTATGTTGCTGTGACCTTTTGGTTAAACAATAAACTGACTGGACGTGGCTTGACAGGTACAGGTAATAGCAAATCTGGAGCTCAGAACATGGTCTGAGGGGATATGTTGCTTTTGGAGGTCTCACTCTGGCCTTGATGTGAACTTCTGTTCCAAGATATTTTGAACTTTTTCATAGACGGACGAATGGGATATTTGCGTGTGTGAAATAAACTAGAAGGTATTGTGCGAAGGATAATTTTCCTTCAACCAGAGTGAAAGAATCTTTACATCTTCAGATTACATGTATCTTGAGATACCACCACTAGGTGTCCTCATATCCACCTGTGCAGCCAACTGCTTCAAAAGTCTCTCTCTCTCTCTCTCTCTCTCTCTCTCTGTGTGTGTGTGTGTGTGTGTGTGTGTGTGTGTGTGAGAGAGAGAGAGAGAGAGAGAGAGAGAGAGAGAGAGAGAGAGAAATTAATACACTTAAAAATTAAATAAAAATTAAAAAGGATGGGTTTTTTTTAAAAAAAGGAAATTGTCCTTGCGTATACATTTAATATGCTTATTTGGCCTTGCCGTCAATCAAATTTCTCTAACACTGAATGAAGAATGTGGTCATATCAGTACTCCAGAATGATGTACAAGACATGTCTTCAGTTGATGTAATTAAAAGTGCTGGCTTTCTGGGTCAGACCTAGCTTTTGCAGAGCAAAGAGAACAAATATTTCACGCTTAGAGAGTCTGCATCTGTGTACTGTTCTGCTCATATTTTCTGTATGTTCAAAGGGAGGGGGAGATCACAAGATGTGGGAAAACTATGGGAATGTGTCACCAATTATGAAAGTCTTGGAGAATTTTTCTTGTGAGCTGAGGCTAAAGTGTTTAGAGATTTTTGGTCTTGAAATAAGGTGACCAAGTGGGAACACGATAATGTCTTATAAACTTGTGGAGAAAATAAACTAAATGAAAATGATTTTCTTCCTCTCTCAGTATGTTGGTTCATTCAATTAATTTGACGAAGAAGGTTAAGGACAGATAAAAATAGTGAAGTATTTTGTTGCATAACTAACATTTCTAGTGTTAAAAAAACGATTCCTATGTCTGTGAAAGCAGTTTGAATTACAGGAATGAAACTGTCATGGAAAAAGGTGAAGGATGAAGGCACCCCCCTCCCCTCCCACACACAATGGCTACTAAATTTTCAACTAATTGCAAGATAAAATCATACATTCACATAGGAAGAGGCACATAAGGGAGTTGACTGAATTTGAAAGGGTGATAATGCAACAAAAGCAACATTTATTAGGACAAATTAACAAGTTAATACTTCAATTTGACACAGGAACAGAACAAATTAAAAATGTATAGTATGGCAGATGCAAAATTTTGAAGAAGAAATATCTCTTCAACAACAGAAGCCTTATGGACAAAGGATATAAAATTCATAGCCAAACATTAGAGAAAATTGTTATAAAATCTTTTTTCAGTGATATATTACTCCAAAGCACAGGTGTCAAATTTGCGGCCCTCCAGATGTTATGGACTACAGTTCCCATCATCCCCTGCTAGCATCATGCAGGCAGGTGATGATGGGAACTGTAGTCCATAACATCTGGAGGGCCGCGAATTTGACACCTATGCTCTAAAGAATATTGAGAAGATGAATAAGAAAAATGTTAGAAATGCTGTGGCAGCGGCAGCAGGAGAAAAGTGGTCCCCCCCCCACTACCACTGCTGGAAAAAAAGCTTGCTTTAAAATTAAACTGACTGTACTTCCTTGTGAGCAGTGGCCAGAGGGAGACGGGGTGGGGACATGGCCCGGGAAGGAGTGCCCTCCCTGGCCTGTTCCCACCCCCAAACTCCTCCCCACACACTGCTACCAAAGCTCTATCTGCCCCATTTCGCTTCCACTTTCTCTCTCTCTCCCCTCCCCTCCCCACACCGTTCTCTCTCCAAGCCGGATGTCAGCTCAGCCTAGACTTCTGCGTTTTGCGGTGGTGGGACTACAGGATGCACAGCCACCAGTGCACCTGGCCCCTTCTCTGAAATAAGTGCCTCCAAGGCCATTGACAGGTCATACCATTTCCAGCAGCCCTTTCTTCCCCCACCCCCTTTTTGGATGGGGTTGTGAGCTGTTCTGATGAGCTGTGAGGTGTTGTCCACTCAGCCTTAGGAATTCCAGAAAGATGGAGCCTTTTCCCTATGGCAAATCCCCCTTTTCACGACACCAACGATCACTGAGGCAGTTCAACAAGCAAAAGTAAAATTTATTAAACGAACTAGATGGAATCAGGAGATATTTCAAATGACAACAACCTGTCATGGTCCACTCATCTAAAATATGCACTGGCCCGGGCTCAATCAAGTATTAGCACCATTAAGAGGTTCTATTACTCCAGGGGTAACCAATATATTCCCCCAGCTCTGCAAGTCTTCCAAGCGAAGGTGAGAGCACAGCTACTCTATGGAGCTCCTATTTGGCTAATTCCGAATAACAGCATTATCAAATCATTCCACTCCAAATTCTTGCACAAATTATTTGGTGTACCAAACTGCGTCCCGTACGCAGTCTTATGTTTAGAATCTGGCCAATATTCTATAGAGGCCACTATTTGGCTAATCATTATAAAATTCTGGTTAAATATTCACTACCGAAGCTCCAGAAACTCATTGACCCAACTTACCTTGAGTGAACTCCACCATTCAAAATGGTGCACAATAGTTACAGCAAAGATCGGGGAACTGGGTTATGACAGTGACTCCTTCAACATGCTAACCTTTACTGAAACTTTTGACCTCATTAAAGAGAGGCTGTTAGCAATGGACTATCAACAACTGCAGAGCTTGGCAAATAAATCTTGTTCACCAACAAATATGTCAATTCCTTTCACGCAGGGATACCCAGCCTATTATATTACAGCGCTCACAAATCCCATACACAGGAGAGCCTATATGCTGGCTAGATTTAACACCATGCCATCTCCGCTACCTAGAGGAAGACTTAAAGGTCTTCCAAGCGATTAGAGGTTCTGTACCTGTAGCATAGGACAGCTGGATTCCATCCTACACATTCTCCTGAACTGCGTATTATACCAAGAACTCCGATCCAGCCTGCTATCCCAAGCTATAGACCCTATGATTGATTATACTGAATCAGATAAAGTAGTTATGCTTTTAAATTGTCAGGATTTTCATTGTTGCCTTATAGTGGCAAAGTTTTTGTCAGAAGTTTGTAAACTGAATGTATGACAAACGTGAAGTTTTTTACTATTCACGTTTTAACTGAAACTGTATTTTTTAACAGGAACTATATTTTAACTGGAACTATATTTTAACTGGAACTATCGTGTATATGCCAATAAAGGCTTATTGAATTGAATTGGATATTTCAAATGGATGGAAATCAGGCAAGATACAGATGTTATACAAATCTCAGTTATTTGTCACAGGCACAGTTCTTAGTTAAGCTTTATAAGTTTCTTCAGTTGTTTAGGTGTTATGAGAGGTTCTTTTTCTTTGAAATAGTACACCTAGATGTTCCTGGCTAATGGATTCACAATGACTTTGGGTTCTATCAGACTGGTATCCTTTCACACAGTACATATACAGCCTTGACACTTTTAGCGACCCACTTCACATCTCCTGCTGAGATAACTATAGCAGAACATTAATATGCCAGACTGGAAATCCACCTGTGTATATAGTTCCCATTCGAACTGTCATGGGAATTCTTCTTCTACAATCAGAAAATATATTCCCTTCCCTTTTATTTATGACCACCTGTGGAAAGTCTCACTACTGTTCCACCTTCAGCCTTGACCACTACATAAAACTCCCAACTTTCTTGTCTGAATATTTTCTGCTGTCAACATACACTGACACTCAGTATATTTAAAGTCAGATCCACTCCCTGACTGAAATCCTCTCAGAGTAGATGTTTAACACAAAAAGCTAAACAACTTGATGTTAACCCTCTAGAGTCCACATTCAAAAGCTCACCAGACTTTTCCTCTGAGTAATGTCGTCTCTCAGCCAGCCCCATCCACAGCTCCAGGAGGCCAGCTGCAATGCTATGACTACAGTTTCCTGTCACTCCCAAAGGGGCTTCCCAGAGGTGCAGTGAGGCTGCACAAGCATGACAGCATCCCTGCTGATGAGAAACCCCCATAGTGCTCCATACACATCCAAAAGAGTTGAGGAAGAGTAAACTCACAGCCACTGGCATAGCACACTAGATGGCTGGACTAACTCAGCTCCTCCTTCTCTCCATGCCCCTTGCCCATCCCTGCTATGCAGGCAGTGTCCATAGGTGCAGGGATGCTGCCACAGTATCCTGTGCTGTGTCCCACCACTGGGGAGGATTGCAACGGCCACCCAGCAATGGTTTCACCTCTCCGCTGGAGTAAATACCCTGGAGAGGGTGAATCCGCCAATGTGGCTGCCCCCCCACTCCTCCAAGTGGATTCGTCTCCCTCCCTGCTTTGGGCAGGTCTCTGAGTCAGTTGGTTGTTCCACCAATCAGGGTGCTTTCTCATTCATAGAAAACTTTTTATCCCACTCTGTTGTGATATGATCTTGTTTCACTGACTGACTTGCACTTTTAATACTCTATTTTACTTTGCCACTCATCGCACCCCCTTTCTCTGTCGCCCCTTTTTCTCTCTTCCCGTTCTCTCTCTTTCCCACTTCTTTATTTCCTCTCCCTTTCTCTTTTTCTTCCCCCTTCTCAATCTCTCTTCCCTTTCTTCTTTCTCTTTCCCTCCCCTGAGGGTTGGGAGGGGGGTGTCACCATTTTCCTGCAGAGATTTTATGTTTTTTTTTTAAATAGAGGTGTGTGCAAAAACTGAAGCCATGTTTTAATTTTGCTCACTTGTTTAAGATTTGCACAGGGTTTCCAGTTTTCCCTCCATGTATGGTTTCTTTGCTTTTATCACTTGAGAAATAGATATAAAGTCATTTGGTAAAACAAAAGCTGTTTTTTTACAGATTCAGGGGTTTCCTGCCTCAAATGACCTGCTTCCTCCCCTCCCCTTGTGTGAAGCCAGTTGGCTAGATCAGGGGTCTGCAACCTGTGGCTCTCCAGATGTTCATGGTCTGCAATCCCCATCAACCCCTGCTAGCATGGCCAATTGGCCTTTTCCATTGTGACTTTGTGTGCAATGGGCCCCCTTTGGAGATCTTCAACAGGTCCTATAAGTTCTGCCTGTTTGCTAGGAGTTTTGATGGGGTTTGAATTTGCAGGCATCTTTAAAGGGGGAGGGGAGAGAGAGAGAGAGAGAGAGAGAGAGAGAGAGAGAGACTTGAGGTTTGTTATTTTAATTTTGGTTTTTAAATCCAAAAATGGTTTAATTATAGAAAGTCACCTTGAACTATAAGGAAAGGAGGAATAGAAACAATTAAGCAAACAAATAAACTGGAAAAATAATTCTTCCATTGCCCTGACTTGCTTTGGTCCAGTCATCAGATGACTGTGATATATTCTGAAAGCCAAGAAATATGTGGAAGAAATGTGGGGGAGGGGGGGAGGCGGGGATTAGAATATGAATGTTACCAGGTGAATGAGATCCAAAATTCAGAATGGTTTGCAGACTGAGCAAACTAGAAGCATGATTCATAATAAATTATGCCCTGTGGAAAAAAAATAACCTTGATTTCTTAAAGTACTTCAGTGTCAATTACTGTTCTAACATAAAACCAAAATTATAACATGAAGACATTAATGTATTTTCTAACTCTTGTTCTGAACAAAAGGGTAAATGGCTATTCATCTACATTCATGGTTCTAAATAAAGATGTCCTCCCCCTTTCATGCTCCCCTTAACAGATATCTGTTTTCTAATATGTGTACTGCAGATATTTTGTTATCTTTCTTTTGTTTTCCAAGAGATATATTGAAAAGAACATGCTGCCCAATATCATCAAGGGCGTGGATGAGCTGTAGATTTAGAGGTAAAGACGGTACCATTTCCTTTTAACAGTTTGTTTTTGTTTTGAAAAAGAAGAGGCTGCCCCGTATTGTAAACTCAAAGTGCAGATGAGCTGCAGATTTAGGGGTATGAGAAAGCACCCATAGAGACTAGACCAGACTGCTTTTTCCACAAGATTTGAAATTCTCATCAGGAAGCCATGATTAATAATGGAGGCCTTTCTGCTATCTAGTTCCTTGGCCCCATCCCTCTGGTTTCTATTAAATTGCAGTCAGCAGTGCATTCAATTATTTCTGTGTATATAATCAGAATAATTGCAGACTTTAATCATTCACTGAATTAATTTGATTGGGGAGAGATTTTGTGAAGTTTCTTCTAAAACTCCTGTAGATCATGTATCTTTAGCTCTCTCACATCAAACCAGCATGGTGTCATGGTAAGGGTGTCAGACTAGGATCAGGAATGGAGGTTGGCATCTCTGCTCTGTCATAAATGCTTGTTGGATGACCTTGAGACAGTCACACACATTACACATTCTCACTCTGGCCTCTCTCGTTGGATTGCTGCTGTGAAGATGAAATGAAGAGAACCATGTTGTAAGCTGTTTCTGCTGTTGGGAAGAAAAGTGATATATAAATATAGAGATAATTAGATGAAGCCTAATTGGGAACAGCAGAGGACATGGAGATCCGCAGTGCAATTTTCATAGCATGCAAAATCCATGAATGTGAAGTGGGAGGATGACCATTGTTGGGTTGTAAGCTCTGTGATTGTCAGAAAAGATAAACAACAAGCCCATGATGCTGTTTTGCATTTCCCTCTAGTTTCTTTTTGTTTGTGTTGTTGCAAAAAAAAGTAGAGAGTGGTTTGTTCCTCACAGCCTAAATAAGACACCCAGGGGATGTTAAAAAAGGGATCCTGGGGGAAAAACTCCACACAGCTTTCGGCCCAAGATTTCCTCAAAATTCCTTATTTTAGCTCAAAACATCTTTTTCGGAGAATGCTTCAAAGCACCTTTCCCCCCTAAGTTGCCTGCAAGACATCTCCTGCCTGACTGTGCAGAATGCAGCTCAGGGGGCATCCTACTTTTCCTGCCCGAACATTTTGCTGTCTGGTCAGTTTCATCCTCAGCTTGTGCTTGACATGATGCATGTAGCTGAAGGATTTCTCCCTGCTGGCATTTGCTGAAGTTCTTCTGTGCAGTAAGATAAAAACTGTTGGTCTGTGGAGGGCAGCTCTACCCAATGATTTTCAGTGGGAGGTAGATGTATCAATTTTTGAACCTCTATTCTTTTCCCTTTTAGTTATTTCTTTTCTAAACTGAAAAGTCTTTCCTCCTATTGAAGATGCTCCACTTGAAGTCATTAACCATATTGGTTGCCCTCTTTTGTACTTTTCCAGCTCTGCAAAGTCCTTCCTAAGAAATGATAGCCAGAATTGCACACAGTATTCTAAATAAGGGTGTGCCCTAGAACTATACAAAGACATAACATTGGCTGAATTATTTTCACTGCTGCAACTGAGTTGACATTTTCAGCTGCAATCCCAAGGTCCCTTTCCCTCTCAGTCTTAGCAAGTTCAGACACTATTAGCATATTCTTAAAATGAGGATTTTTTGTTACAGTGTGCATCACCCTACACCCACCTACACTGAACTTAATTTACCATTTCATTTCATTAATCCTTACAAGGCATAAAACTTAATTTCCCACATTTGTTACCCACTCAACTGATTTGTGGAGATCCTGCTGAAGCTCTTCACAGTCTTGGCTTTCATCATCCCAAATAACATTTATCATCTGCAGATGTGGCCACTGCATTTCTCACCCCTGGTCCACATAATTTATGAACAAATTAAATACCTCCAGGAGAAATACCGGTACTAGTGGGACCCCACTGCCTGAGAGTAAATCAGCAAGGGCTCTGAAAAGGCAAGTCCTACCTCACTGACCTTTGATGTTCTTTCATTGGAAGAACTCTCAATTTATTTCTACTTACTGTTTCTTTTCATTTAACCAATTTTCAATCCATAAAAAACCCATCCTTTTATCCATGACTGCTAATGGTGAGATATCCTGTCAAATGCCTTTTAAAAGTCCAAGAATATAATGCATATCAGACCTCTGTTATTTACAGGTTGTTCACTTTTTCAAAGAACATCAAAAGGTCAGTGAGGTAGGACTTCCTTTTTCAGAGACCTTGCTGATTTACTTTCAGCAAGCTTTGTTTCAGTATGTGTTTAATTATTGCGGCTTTGATCACAGTTTCGACTAGTTTGCATGAGACTGATCTTAGGCAAACTAGCCCATAATTTCCCTTGCTGCTTTCCAGTTCTTTGGTACCGTGACAGATTTTAGTAACAAGTTACATATACTGGTTAAGCAATCTTTGGAGCATTGCCCTTTTTAGAAAGTCATAGAGACAGGCTGCCCGAATGGCAGCTTCCCTGAAGCCAAGCCTCAGAGCCTGCAGGGAAAGGAAAGAATGAGTGAGTGAGGGCACTGTGCGAGTAAACGGAGCTCCACGAGGGGGGGGGGCCTGGAGGGGTTTTTTCCTCCAGGCGCCATTTGGACCCCATACGCCACTGATCACCCCCTCCACACACACACACACCTTCTTCATGGTGGCTACACGGGAGAATGTTGCAATGTCCTCTTTACTTTGGAAAAAAAGTTTTCTCCAAATAAGGGGGGGGCAGGAGTCAGAAGAAATTGAGTCTATCACAGACACAACCCTTTTCTGTGGGGCTTCCCGCTGCATGTGCAGGGGACAAATCCCCAAGTGAAAGCACCCTACTTCATAATAGTGGAGCAAATGACATATGAATCCTACACTACTTTGTCTAGATTACTGTGATCCTCCCACCAAAAACAACATAAATTATTGTGCAAACCCAGAAAAAGGTGAATCCAAGTGTATTGTGTCTGCACCTGTGTCTGTGATATGATATATAAGGTTCCCAAGTTTAATACCTTATAAACTAATAGAAAAGTACAAGGATTTGCCAAACCATTCAGGGTTAATGATGAATTCTCTCTCTCTATTTCTTACCATCTCAGCAGATCAGCAAAAACAAAATAACAAATACTTGTTTTCTTAACTTCAGGTGAATGTGTAGAGACTTAAGCCACAAGTATAGCTAATTCAAACTCAAGTTTAGCTCATTCAAACTCAGTCCCCTGAATTTGTGTGAGATTTCTTGCAAAAAAATTCCATGCAGACCAACTGAATAAAATGACCTCAAGAAGACCAACAAAATGTCTCCATAGGAAACAAATCAAGAAAATTGATTTGTCAAAGGGTTCAAACTTGCAAATATTATTCACAGACTTCAAAAAGCTCTATTCACAACACTATGGTATTGCTGAGAAACTAATAATAGACAACACTGTAGAGGCCAAATCATTATAATCAGCTAAAGATTCAATTTCATACTTCCCTTTATCATCAAAAAACCTTGCCAGGTGGTTTTGACATAAACAACTCATAGTTTCAAAGGTACATTTTGACCCAGTTCTGAGTGAAATCATTCAGAAACCTTTTTCAGTGATTTTTTTGCCTCTTCTGCCCACATTATTATAAATGATTCATAGGCCTTGTGTAAAAAAAAGCACCTTAGAATGATACTGATCCCAGTCCTTCTAAATCTGGAATAGGGCAGCTGATTTGAAATGTGTTAAATCTTCCTAGGAGCAAATTAAATCAGAAATCATTTTAAAATAATGAGTGGCGTGTCTGCTATAGCCAGGAAGTAGCAATTCACACTGATATGATAAAAATAAGGTGGTTATCCCCATTATGGCTGCCCTGTGTGCAGTAGTGCCTATCAATATGTTTCCTGGTGTCCACTGCCTTCCTTTCCAAAGCATCTCCTTTCAGAAATCAGAAAGCAAGTTCTGTTTTTTCTCTACCTCACTGGATCAGGAAGTGTGTTAGAGGAGCTCAGGAATTATCATCTTTGTGTTATCGAGAGCACCCATTCAGAAACAGCTTCCTCAGTCACAGAACAATGCTTGTCTTGGAATCTCCTATCATGTTGTAGAAGTCTACATGGAAGCTCTTTTGTTGATGACAGTCATTTTCTGGTTCACTAAGCATTCTCAAAATTGCTTCCCAGTTATAACTGTAAAACTATAATTCGGTTATTTTTTAATGTATTGTTACTATTAAGTAGGATTACATTTTTTTCTCCATTAAACAACCCAGTAGGATTTTCAAGGCAAGAGACTTAGGCCCTTTCCGCACGGGCCAATAACAGTGCCCTAGGGACAGCAAAAATACCGCCCCTAGGGAGCTGTTCGCATGGAGGGCGCAGCTGCATCGCAGCTGCTTCGTCCTCGCTCCCCTCCAGTGGCGCGAAGCCACCATTTTCCCACCTCGCTCCCTGAGCGAGGTTTTTGGAAAACAGCGGTTTCCAGCCGGTGCCGTGAGAATGGCAGTGGCTGGAAGGCGCCACCCCCCCTTCCCAAACGACTTACCTTCCCTGTGACCTTCCGGCGTGTCGCCCAGGCCTGGGGACATGCCCCCCTGCCCTGCGACTCCAGAGCTGTCACTCAGGCAGGGGGCGTGTCCCCTGGCCTGGGCGATGTGCCGGAAGGTCGCAGGGAAGGTACGTTGTTAGGGTGATGGCACAGCGCTGCGCCGTCTTCCCTGCCTTTACCAGGACCGTTCGTGCGAACGGGGTGTGTGTGTTAGTGTTGTATACGCCAACGCACCCCCCCAGCGAGGCCGTGTGGAAATGGCCTTACGGAGATGGTTTGTCATTATCTTCCTCTGCATAGCAACTCTGGACTTCCTTGGTTCACCCATATTTACTTCTGAGATCTGACAAAATCAGGCTAGCTTGGGCCGTCCAGGTCAGTGATGTTCTAATGTGGTGTTTGTATATGTTTAGAGTTACTTTTATTGTAAGCCATTGCAGAAAAACATAAAGTAAAATCATTTTAAAATAAGCAAGCAAGGAAATGAATAGGCACATGAATAAATAAATATTTAACACCTGCATTTTAGTCTGCAGTTTAAACATATCCAGTGATTAAGTCCAACCAATGAAATGCTTCTGCATTCTTACTATGGTGGTAACAATTTCATGGTTCAAAAGTTCACCTTTATTTCATGGTTTCTTCCAATTTGGGACAAATCTACAACCCCCCCCCCCCCGGTGGTAATACTAACAATATCTGATAGAAACATTTCCACTAAAATGAATGCTTATTATTTCATCAATTGCTCATCAATACATTATAAATTACACTAAATGGCTTCTAACACACAAGTGATATAAAAAATGATAAAAGAAAAAAAGGAATATGCCAAAATAGGCAGGACAAAAATGAAAACAAGAAAATATTTACATCCATACGTATTAGCAAACTTATCTTTTGTAGCAAGATCCCTGTTTTTCTATTTTTTTTTAAATCCTCCAAATACATATCTCATGCATTTCTCTCCTTCTCCCTCTAATCTCCTTGAACTCTAAACTAAACATCCTGGTGCCAGAATAAGACAGATAAATTGATATGTTGTATGTCTGAATGTCAGCCTTTTCTGTATTTGTTTTGGTACAATAATGATATCAACAGGGATTCCCCACCCCCCTCCATTTTTAAATAAATCAATAAACATCACAATATAAATGCAGGCAAGTTACAAATTTTACTTTACAGTCAGGTAGCTAAAACAGGGACAGACTAAAAAGTAGGCAAACATTAACACCTTGCATGTGTGCATACATGTATATGAGTGAATGCACACACATTCATAGGCTTAACATGATACCCCATTAGAATGCTGCCATCAAGACAGGGAGAAGCCTTTAGAAATTTGTTTTTAGAAATGTCTGAGTCTGTCTCAATCTGCGCTCAGAGAATGTTGCAATCAAAGGAACGAGAAGCTTCTTTCTGGAGCTTTTCCAGTAGTTCAGCTTTGAATCAGAGCAGAAGTCACAAAGAACCATTCACAGCTGTCAGAAGTTAACTATTGGTGGGATTCGAAAGGGCAGCTGTAATGTTTTTAGAATATTGATAACTGGAGGAACTATTTTTGATGTCCTAGATGATCAGCTCAGATTCCCTGTGTAATTTGCACTCACCAGGTAATGATATATGTCCGGTTTATGTGCATGCTTCTCTCAGCGTACATTTAGCTATTTGCAATGGGATTTAGAATGCTTTTATACCCACCGGGTCACAGGAGACCATGATCTCAAAATCATATCAATATTGGTGCTTTTTTCCACAATGAGTGATTTCACTTACCTTCTCTCTCACACACACTAGCACTAGCTATTTTAAAACAAGTGATTCTGTCGAAAATTTCCTCCCAGTCAATGTCATATTTTGTGGCTGGGTTTTCACTCGATGCTGTATTTGACAGGCATGATATCCAGTTCAAAATTTTTGCCATGGTTCCGATCTATCCAATGGGATCATACCAGAGCCTTTTATCTTTCCAATATCTCCTTGCATCTACTTAGAATAACTTTCACAGACATCTGCTTCCAAACCACACCAAAAGCCATATTGATTGGTTGTTACAAGCAAAAACCTGTTGTCCAGTGCCCATGTCTTTTGGGGGCTCTAGAAATGAAGAACCATCTTCCTGCATTTTGTCCTGTTCTCTCTATCAGAAACCCAGATCTGAATTTCTTGTAGTATTGTTAGCCAGCTTTGACATGACTTCAGTGGCAGAATAATTTTTCCCCGGATGTAGACTGATACATTACTCACCTGTGATCAAATTCCAAACCAAAACCATGTTCAAACCCTAATTTGTCACAGGTTGTCTTGTGTTCTTTCGCTAGGATCTCTTCATTCTTTGTGCAGACTCTGCCAAAAATCTACATCCTCATATCTAGTTCCTGCCTCTACCATCAATGAAATGCATGACAACTAGAAATCTGTGGTCAAATTTCCCATTAACTTTCATTTTGTAATAATTTTTGTCATTCTTGGTTTTGACAGTTGTTTTCTAAAGCTGCATTTCTGCCTGTTGTTTTTAACTCCTATTGTTTATGTTTTGTCCCTGTTTTGGAAGAAAAATGAGACCAGAAATATCATTCATAAAACAAATAAATGTAAAAGCAGTCATGATGCAGAGAGGGAGTGAGAAAATGATTTGGATCATAAGCATTATAGCACTGGGGTGTGTGTGTGTGTGTGTGTTTTGATCCTTCCCCAGCATTTCCTAACAAATTCCCCTCTGAATGGCTATTTACTCAGGAAAGAAATCATGTACATTGCCTATTAAAGTAATACATGACGTAGTGCTATAGTGGTTAAAAGCATGGTGTAGTGGTTATGGGCAGTAAACTCTAATCTGGAGAACTGGATTTGATTCTCTACTCCTCCACATGAGTGGTGGACTTTTATCTAGTGAACTGGGTTTGTTTCCTTGCTCTTACCCATGAAACCTTCTGGGTGACCTTGAGCTAGTCAGAGTTCTCTCTGAACTCTTCCAGCCTCACCTGTCTCACAAGGTGTCTGTTGTGAGGAGAGACAGGGAAAAAAGTTTGTAAGCCCCTTTGAGTCTCCTTAAAGGAGAGAAAGGGGAGTATAAATGCAAACTCTTCTTTTTCAATTTGGGAGGAGAAGCAATGTCTACCTGCAAACTGAAGAGGAGAGGGTTAAAATCATTATGCCCAATCAAAACTACGGGGACCTGCAGTGATTTTTCAATAAAAGACTTTCGAGAAGTCTTATTACAGATCTCTCATGGCTTTACTGTGAGGCATGACATTGGACTGGATCTAGTCAGCTTTTTATTTAATTTTGTCCAGTTCTCCTGACTACTGGCCAATCTCATATAATTTCTACCCATGCAGATCCCAGAATTCCCAGCATGTTTTTTTCCTGGTAGTCTAAGGAGACCCTCGCCACTCTTATTCACAAGGGGAAAACCCAATTGAACCCAGCCTAATGGCAGTAGCTATTATTTTTCTCACTATCTAGTTCAGAATTCCTCAGTCCATAGGTGCATCTAGAAGATCCATTCCAAAATTTGTGTTTTGTATATATAGACAGACAGACAGGTAGGTAGATATAGAGAGATACACAATTTCTTTTTAAATTTTAAATTAAAATATGACTTCTTCCTTCAAGGACTTCTAAGCTGTAGCACAAAGAAAACCATGACAGGGTCATGAAACTGTAGGCAAACAAATACCGTATATACTCGTGTATAAGTTGACCCGCAGATAAGTCAAGGCACCTAATTTTACCACAAAAAACTGGGGAAACTTATTGACTCATGTATAAGTCGAAGGTGGGAAATGCAGCAACTACTGGTAAATTTCAAAAATAAAAATAGATACCAATAAAATTACATTAATTGAGGCAGCAGTAGGTTAAATGTTTTTGAATATTTATTTCAAAGAAAAACAGTAAACTTGCTCTGTAAGCCCTGATTCTCCCTTTAAATCCACTCAGAAGCGGGGGAGGGGTGATTTAAAGGGAGAATCTGGGGAAAATTTGAGGGTGGGATCATGGCAATGATAAACAGTAAAGGTGATAGTGAAGCACCTTGGAAAATTCCTTGCTGTTCCAAAGTTTTCATTTCTGACTGTCAGTTCAGTTTTCCACTATCTCATTGCTTTTTCAGTGAATACTCGAATGTTTTTGCTGATGCCAATTGTTTCCAAGCATTTCATGATCCAACTATGGGGCAGTGAGTCAAATGCCTTGTTGTTGTTGTTGTTGTTGTTGTTGTTGTTGTTTTGTTGTTTTGTTGTTTTGTTGTTTTGTTGTTTGTTGTTGTAGATTTCACAGCTGCCAGATCTTTAGCTGGTTGTTGACCTTTCATTACAATTTGAGTCTCAACCAGAGGCCTAGGAAGTTGTAATGTATCGGCGTAGTATTTGTGCAGATCCCAGCAGGGCTGCCTTCTGAATTTGACAAATGTTAATTTTGTCAATTCAAAGATGTTTCAAGTGCTGCCATATTAGTATTAGTATTATTTGCCACTAAATCACAGCTGACATGGCAATTCTGTAAGGTTTTCAAGATAAGATACATTCAGAGGGGGTTTGCCATTGCTTGCCTCTGCATAGCAACCATGAAATTCCTTAGTGGTCTCCTATCCAAATACTAACCAGGATCATCCTAGCTTAGCTTCCAAGTTCTGATGAGATTGGGTTAGCCGGGGCTATCCAGGCCAGGGCGCGTTTTGCCAATGCATGTTCCAAAATTCCTGGCACAGCCTTTTTAGGTGTTTGAAAGGACCCCTCCTAACTTTTATTTCACCAGAGACAAAGGCTCATTCCGCACATGCAGAATAATGCACTTTCAAACTGCTTTCAGTGCTTTTTGAAGCTGTGCAGAATGGCAAAATCCACTTGCAAATAGTTGTGAAAGTGGTTTGAAAATGCATTATTTTGCATGTGTGGAAGGGGCCAAAGCTCATTGGATTCAACCTGACATTTAAAAATGGGTATTGTTTGGGCTCCATCTTGATGAGTAAATTTTCAGCTACACATCCCTGTTGCATACTTCTTCTTAATATCTCATTTCTAATTGTGACACTTTTTAATACCATGATTAAGTAGGGAGGGAAAACCGAACCAAAATTGTGTGTGGTTGAATGACCCATTCTCAACTCCACTTAGGGGTTCACATGGTCATATGAAATGACATACTCCAGAAATTACCAAATCACATTTACAGCAGCATCCCCGTGGAAACACACTTTCTCATGCAATAGGAGTAATTGAGGAAATATAATCTCTGTTATCTCTGAGGTTGAAAAGTTGTCACTGGCAGCTTCCATTAACAATTTCTTCCATTGAAACTGACAGGGCATTCTTACACTAAGGGCATGAAGAAAAAAAAGAACAAAGATGTGTTGTCATCTGGAAGTCATATGCTATTTGGCATAGCTAATTTAAAAAAGTGAAATGTCAGGCCAGCATTTTGTATAATTGTCCTTGTGATAAAGACACCCTTTTACAGAAACTTTGTAAAAACGTTGAAGGCAGTAGGAAAAGAGGAAGGCCCATCATGAGATGGATTGATTCAATAAAGGAAGCCATGGCCCTTAGTTTACATGATCTGAGCAAGGCTGTTAATGAGATGATGTTTGGGAGGACATTGATTCATAATTCAGAAATGATTAAACATAATGCATATGAACAGGCCTACTGTTCTTGTCCTTTCTCCTTTCCCAAGGTGTAAAATTAGGCTCTTTGAGGAAGGCCAAGCCTATCAGATGAGGGGTCAGATCTATTTGCGGCCTTTAGTAAAGCTAAGTAGAACACAGGTCCCATTTTTAAAGTGGGGGCATGGGCAAGAGAAGTGCCCATTCTTTCTCTCTAAGTGGACTGTGAAACCACTGAGAGATGTGTGTTTCTGGTTCAAACAGAATTCTGATTTTAGTTTGCTAGATTCCAAGTGTGTTGCAAAAATCATGACAGTTTATTTTTTGTTCAAATCATTTTCTGTTGTGGATTTTGAAGGGATTTTTAGTACCACATTCTGTGGAGCTAAATTGTGAGTTAAGCATGTTCAAGCTTTGCTTGACCAATGTGGAAATGATTCAGTATTGCATTATAAACACCTATCTGTAGTAGAACTGTTTTTGTAATAGGATGATTACTGATTTGTGTGGAAATCAAAAATTGTTGTGTGCTTTATTTGTTACCTATTTGTAAGACTAGTTTTAGAGGGATTTTGTTCTGGAACAACATCTGTTCTCATGGTAAAGCAATTTCTATTGTAAACAACTAGTACAGGTGAACTTACATGGATACACATTCTTCTTTATAATTAATGGCAATGTGAATACTGATTGTAATTCAAATTACCATTTATTAGGGGGGAATTGTGGAGACAGGCCAGAATGTGTATAAAAATTGTATTTAATCAAGAAACATGGAAAGTCATAGAACCAAAGATTGCAAAGAATCAAAATGGTTCTCTGTATAAGTGACCAGCAGAAGCCTGCATTTTTGCAGCAGGTCAAAGGAATGTTACAAGCTTGTCAGTGACTATACAGGCAAGCAAGATAAACATCTTTAGGGTCTTGTAACTACAGGTTACTATGTGACAGCAGAAATATGCAATTTATAACTTTGGCTTTGGGGATAGTTAAATCAATGTGATTAATTAAATAAGGAAAAAGAGTTTTTCTATTTATGTTAAATGAACAGAGAAATGATAATGAGAGATTCACATGTATTAGTATTTCACTATAATTCTATTGTCTTAGAATCTAAGGTGTAATTGTTTTAGAATCAGTGTTTGTATAATCTTTTAAATGTTTTAACATTTTAACTGGGAGAAGGAACTTTTATGATCTAAAAGTATGTAGATTCAGAGCTGCATGCCCTAGGGACATATCTCTCTGGGAGAAAAACAGAAGAACAGGTTTTTCTTGAAGACAGCAAGTTAGTTTTATTACTGTCCTTTGCATACAGCATGAGCTAAGGTACATGCTTGTAGCACGTGAAAGAGGTATGGATTAATACGTGAAATTTAAGGGGATGGATTGTGTGACGTCTGTATTCCTGCATCTATAAAGACTGGGGTCTTTCAGATGCTGGGCGTGACTCTCACTCGAGAGCCACCCGGAAGTGGGTGTGTCTCTCACTTGAGAGCACCAAGGCACGCCTCTCCCTCGGGAGAGGTCACCTTCTGTAACTTATCTGTATTCTGCTAAGTAAAAACTGTCTGTTTGTTTCTAATGTCAGATGTCTTTTGCTTTTATTTCTAACTTTTTAAAGTTTTTCTTAAACTAATTCAGCTGTGTAGGACCAGAAACGCGGTCCTGGCCCCACAGTTTTTCAACTCAAGGCTGCTCCAGAGCTCTGAAGAGCACAAGACTGACAAGTGGGAAAGAAGGGCACATGAGGCATTCTAATCCAGCCCTCAAAACGCTTTCCCCTTCCCCTTCTGCTTTTGAATGTGCCCTAAAACCACCACCCAGAAGTCTTGTAATGCCCAAAGGCTACCATAGCCACTGCCAATGTACTGTCCTTGAAGGAGGGCGGGGGAGGAAGAAGGAAGACAAAGGAACTGGAAGGTCCTGCAGGTGGAAAAGTAGAGGATGCCTTGGATGGGGGAAGGAGGGAGATTAGTGAGGTCAAGGAAGTTTACCTGGGGGTCTGTCTCCCACTGCAAATAATTTGACATCTTTGAATGTCTCAGGAACCTTTAGCTCCCAGTTCTCTTCACTAACCATAATCTTGCCTGACTCACAGTTGCAGCTTCTGCCTTACCAAGGAATGTGACTCCACTCTAAGGCCTAAGGTCTCCCTCTCCCTTCCCCCACCTCCTAGCCACAGCCTAATTGGAGAAATGGTGCATGTACAATGCAGAAGAAGCCATTTGTGCTGGGCAATTGAGGCTCCCCTATCTCCTTGCAGCAGTGTATTTGGGGAATGGGACACATACTGCTGAATAAATCATCTCTATCAAGCAACTGAGCCTCCCCCACTTCCTCCTGCCACCCCATATCTGCCTGCCACGTGAGACACCTCCGCCCCCCCCTTTCAGTTCTGAGTAGTCTGTGTTCCTGATATGTTTGTTTACTGGATTTCCAGGACATGCAGAAGCAATGTCTGAAAGGGTCTTTAGTATTTGTAGGTGGAACAAACCTTCTCTAAAGTATGTTATTGTTCAGTGCATTAAAACCACCCAAGGCAGAGGATGAGAGCTTAGTAATATTAAGGATTTATTTTAAAGGTGCCTATGAGCATTGTAGTTACCAGGGTATTGATTAGATATTACATAACCTTGTTTGCATCCCTCCCCCTTATTTATTAGTTGGGAAAAATGAATACAGATAATGAATTTTCCCTCTCCAAAAATACCAGAATTTGAGGGCATCCAATGAAACTGATGGGCAGATGAAAATAAATAGCGTTTACTCCATTTACTATTGCAGCGCACTGCTGCAGAAGATGAGGAAGTTGCTTAGATGGTTTCTGAAGGGGATTGGATGAATCATGGAGTGTAGATGATTCATCATAACAGCCAAATGGAACCTCCATGTTCAGAGGCAGTATCCCTCAGAATCTTACCATTTTTTTAAAATAAAGCTGATCATTCTTTTGTTTTTCTATCATTGAGAGCTGCTTTGAGCATTCCGAGTGAAAACGTGGCATAACACATGTTCTAAATAAATCAGCAAACATGGGAAGTGGATTTGGCCTATGTGATACCCAGACAAGGCATAATCCCACAAGAGGACCATTTCTGCTGGGACCAGCTGAGTGCCCCACCAGTCATAATTTTGATATCATATACCGCCCAGGCTCATGGAGTAGAGAAAGCATAAGATTCAAAGGCTTTAATATCAAGAGGGTCTGCCTGATGATGTCAGTCTTTTTGCTCCTGAAATAAGAAGGTAGAGCTTCAGACAATGCACCTCCTGAAGGCACAGCCACTTGAATCCAGTTCACAACAGCCCCGCTTTGAGATTGTGTACCTGGCTCCAGTTTTAAAAGAACTTGCAAACTTCCACACACTGATTTCATCAGCAGATTGGATAGATTGCCCTATATCAGTGGTGGCGAACCTTTGGCACTCCAGATGTTATGGACTACAATTCCCATCAGCCCCTGCCAGCATGGCCAACTGGCCATGCTGGCAGGGGCTGATGGGAATTGTAGTCCATAACATCTGGAGTGCCAAAGGTTCGCCACCACGGCCCTATATCCTGTTCTCCCAAATGTTAACTGAAACCTTCTGTCCACCTATAAAGGGTCATCAACCTGCTTTGATTTAACTTCTAAGCTTATTAAGACTTGGAATACCCCTGTTTTTAATTTCATCAGGACAGTCCAAAACTCACCAAGTCCTGTGCACTCCCTTGCACCTGCAAGAAATGCTGGCAGCTTCTTTTGCTTTCCTTGGATCTCTTCACTTCTGGAATGGTAAATATCACTGTCCCGATACCCTGATCTATTCCTGCTATCACTATCTCGGCACTTTCCTAGGACTCTTAAAATTGTGCGTGTGTGTTTGCAACTTGCAAGTGTATTTTTTTATTTTTCATCCCATTTTGCAATGTTTTTTCCTCTCAATCCTGTTTTTGAGTGGATTTCTTTGAATAGTGACCTCTGTATGCATTGGTGGAGATTCCCTACCTGCCTCTGACATTGCAGGTCTGTTTCCAGCTAATTCCTCCAACTATTAAAGGAACATATCATACCAATTTGGGTAACAAATGTGGCTGTTCTGTAGATCTTTCAGGGGCACCTGGTTTGCTGCTGTGGAAAACAAGACATGGTCCTTCTTATGTTATTATAACAAACCATTTTTGAATTTTATCCTCCCTCACATGCAAATCACCACCCTCTTCCTTCATGAGGTATTTTAGACAGGTTTCATTTGAAGATTTATTATTGGGAGACATAAAGAACAAGGCTCAGAGATGTAATTCCATGCACATCTCCTCCACCCATGTGCATTTCGAGGAGACTACAATGTTTAGCTGTTCTTTTGCCCAGAGATTCTCTGAAGTTATTTACCTTGTGTAAAGTGTTCATATAAAGATTTCTGTAATAACAACCAAAAAAAGCCCTATGCATCATGCATCTGTTATCTTTACTCTTTGTCCCTCATCACCGGGACCATTTCCGTTGATGCTCCTCAAGTAAATGAGCAAATGAGAGATAAAAGGAGAATTATTTAACTGGTGTATGTTTATACATTGTCAACGCTGTCTTTGTGCATTTGAGATGGCATTATATACTTTCTCTCCCATTTTGATTAATCCTCCCCTCTCCTGACTGGAATACTCTCCCATAGTTCTGTCTTGTAGCAGCTTGAAAATCCTCTTGCTAGGAGCTGCAGGGGAAAGCGTATTGGGCAGCTGGGTGGACTGCATCGTCTGGCCGGTGAACAGCATTTGGCTTGTTAACTCACAGTGCACTAAGGATCCATGTCCATAAGCTGAAAGTCCTGTTCACACAGTATAGTGAACAGCCACACATCTGTTTGTAAATAATAGGGAACACATGTTCACTTCAAAAATGAAACCAGGCACCTGTCCCTAGATAAATGTGGAGTAAATCACACATATAGCTCTGCACTGCACGTGCCTTCACTGTAACATGTGAACAGGAAGGGAGTTCATGAGGTATGCAAATAGGGCAGGCACTTCAAGCTTTGTTAAGTGTCATTAATTTGTTCCACAGAGAAGCACTTAAGCCTGTAATCTCTTACCTTCCAACCTGAAGCTGTGCACTCCCATCAGCCTTCCACTATAACATTATTCTGAATTGGCAGTAAAAGTGCATTATTAAATGGATCACTGTTGATAAGAGTCACAGAATGAAAACCCAAAGAGCTGCATGCTCTGTCATTTTCTTGCAGTTTTAGTATCCCATTCACAGTTTCTCAAAGATCCAAAAGAGTTTATCCTCTTCGCTTCAAAGGGCCTCATGTGTGGATTGGCTGATTCATTGCTGTAGATTTTTATTATTGGTTGTATTTCATGATTTGATCTGCCTCTCTGTAGGCCAAGCACAGGGATGTCAGGTGTCTTATAGGGAGAGATGAAAGATTTTTGCATGATTTCTAGAAACAGATTCTAAATTTTTAAAATATAGGTGGTTCTCTGGTTGTCACATTGGGTTTTGTAGGATCATTTATATTGTGCGTGCATACTTTATGGTTTTTACATGCAAAGTATATATGCAGTCTCATTTATATGTACAGTGTGCATATAATGTATGCTGCTGATGTATTGATACTGACAAATGCACATATTTTATAGGAATAATTTGCCCATGAAAACAGAAAATGTTTACAGATAATAAGATGCACCTGAATAACCAGGTTTTCATTGCCGCCAGGTGCAGCAAAGCAGCAAGCAAATAAGTGCCGTGGCAAGGTAGGGTTGCATGCTTTCTGCAGAACCGGTAGCATTGATCAGCTCACAGCTGGCTTTGGAGGGAGCCCGGGGCATATATATATATTTCCTCGTCCGAAGGGCCCTTCCCAAGGCGAGACCCAAGGCTTGGCGTGTGGTGTGGTTGGCGCCTCGCATAAGGCCTGAAGGAGACTGGTTGGCGGCCTCCTAAACTTGCTCTTTTCTTTTCCTTTTTTTTTCCGCTGAATTTTTTCCTCTACCCTGTTTGCGATTTCTCACTTTTTATTCCCTTCTTTCTCCTTGCTCGTGCATTGACCGCGATCTTCCTTCATGAGGTCCCAAAAGCGAGCCAAGAGCAAGGCGAACCTTGGCGGGCAGAGCTCTCTCGAGCCCTCTTAAATAGGGATTCCGGGGTTCGAACCTGACACTGGCCCGCCTGAAGGCGTCCCGGTCATCGCGTTAGTTAATGCTGGCGGTGACTGCTGGCTTTGAGTCTGTCCCCATTGGTCGGAGCAGTTCGGTGGCCCGGTGGAGCACCTTCCGGCGTGGAGGGCTCTCCCGTGGCCTCTACGGACGTACCGCGGCAGCGACTGGCATCGACCTTTCCTGCAATGCGCAAATTAGCTGATAATCGCCGATACCCTCTCGCGAGGCCTCCGGTGGTGGGCTAGCGAGTCCGGCCCCCGCTGCCAGGTGCAGGGGAGCCGGAGCCTCCGCGTCAGCTGTTCCCGGCGCACCGGCGAGCACATCGAAAGCTGGCGGCGTGGAGGCCCTCCAGCTCTCGCCGCCAGTCAGCTGGCGTCCACATCAGTGGATCGCGATCCTGCCCCTCCGCCCGAGAGAGAAGCGTCGCGTCGAGGCGCTTCCTGGTCACTCCAGACGGTCTTCCCATGCTTTCATCTTCGGGTGCAGTCCCCCTCCGAGGCCGACGACGCCCAGGTTAAATTCTGGTTCCAAGGGGAACACGCGCCAGCTCTCCCATTTTGGATTGCAAACGCAGGCGCTGGGGCGCGGAGGCGCACCCTTCCAACCAGCCCAGGCCTGTATCACTGGCGTAACTCCGCCTGGAGTCCCACCCTCCCAGGGAAGCTCCGGAGCCCGAGGGCACTCGACGGGTACTATGTCGAGAGTATTCAAGTTTCCCAGCGGAGGGGCGAACATGGCTTGTCGGGGAAAGCGATGAAAGCTGCTGGACTCCGGGCGGCAGCCGAAATACTTTTAGCAACTGGCTGCAGGGTTTTCACTGGGTCACCGGCCCTCGCCGGGCTGCCTACCCCCACTTCTGGCCTGGGTACCTGGCCGCCCATATGTCCCACGTACTTTCGCGAGCTCGAGCCATACGCGGTGAGCCAGCAGCCAGTATTGCCCTACGATTATGCCATCCGTTATGAAGCAGCTGTCCCACAAGTGAGCCGGGTTCCGCTTGGGATCTCATCCACGACTCAAAACCTGGATGAGGTTGCCGCCCAGCCGACCATGAAGAAAGGGGCCGCCGAAAGCTTCATCTGCCCCCTCAAAAAATCCGCGAAGAGCTTCCCCCGGGCGGAGCATGTAAAGGGCTTTGTTGGGAATTCAACCGGGCGCGCTGCCAGCGCCCAAGTGCAGAGTTTGCCGCCATGTTTGTTCCCAACTGTTTGGCAGCCGCGGCAGAAGCTGAAGCTGCTCCCGGCGGGCGCCCCTTCGCGGCGAGGCCCGGCCTCCTGGCGGCTTCGCCCACACAAAAGTTTCCGGTGGTCAAAGCCGTTGCCCACGCCCCCCGCGCAAAACCTTGAGACGCCTTTCCCTTCCCAACTGCAGCCGCTGGCTCCCCACACCTGTTCGCCTTCAGCCTTTGCTGGTGGCTGACAGCTGCTACTCCAGACAGGCGTGCAGCGTGCCTGCTGGGGAAGGTTTCTCCTCTGGTTTTCAATCCCCTACCGAGGCCCTGCGCCCAGGGTATGCTTACCAAATGGTGATTAACCCTAAAGTTGTCCACCGAGAACTCTACAGCGTGGTGGCTGACAAACTTGCCAAGAAAAAAATCAGGCCGGTTTATAGCATAAGCGGGCCCCTTCAAAGCCACCCTGTAGCCTCCTCCCCAGGGTCTCACCCACTGGCATGGTGCTCCAAAATAGCCCGGGAGCATCGCCAATTCAACACCTCTCCCCACCCCAGGGCGACTCCGCTTATCATTTCCTCTTCACAGACCCCAGGTCTGTCTGGATTCGGTATTATGCCACCCTGGGCCGAGGCCATATCCTCCCATTTGGCAGGCAGGCACTGGTGCCCCCCAGTAAAATGTAATATTCACCTGCTTTCCCGCCTCTGCCCATTCCCCCCTGGGACTTCAGCTGCTGGGCATCCATTTCCAAGGGCAGCTGGGGTTTGCTGGACAAAGGCTACGCCCATGGGCTGCTCTTTTGCCTACCAATGCAGCTTTTGAGACTTTCAACCGCACGCCCTTGAATGCTCAGTATGGTACCTCCGGCAGTGCGACTCGGGCGATACTCATTATCTGCGATTTTTTTGTTCATGGGGCAGGGCACCAGAGATGTGATTTTGCTACTGTAGGCTTTGGTGGCCCTGCGGTATTGAGCTTGCCAGTCCTCATGCCTCCCAACAAGACAGAGGGGCCCCCCACTGCCCCTGCTACTGGGCATCCACCTGGACTCAGTTCATGGCATCTCCTCACTCCCTGCTTAATAAGCTCCTGGCCCCCTCACCACCCACCGCGCAATCCGTGCTCCATTTAAAAAACATGCAGGGTTCGCCAGGTCAATAATCCTTACTGCCGCCCTGGCCTTCTCACACCGGGGTGGTGGCGCCTGGCAGGGCTGCTCTGCTCTCGGCTGGCTAGGTCCTTGTCGGGCTGCAAGCCCCTGGATCACTCCCATCAGGGTGCATCCCAGGTCTGAAGCGAGGATCTACAGGTCTGGTCATTCGCGGCGGGCTTTCCAACGGTATTTCCTTGTGGCAGGCAATTCTGGAACCCGGCTTAAGAAGTTTGCAGGTGGTGCACTCTGACAGCCCGCCGGTGCTCTTTGGTTTTGGGGGGGGCTTACTTTTCAGGGCCCGTGGGCTCCAAGGCCCTCAGGCCCCGGCCTGGTGCATTCACAGGGCATCACCAGGGATCTCCACTTCTGGAGCTGCTTCCTATCTTGGTGAAGGTGCATCGCCGTTTTGGCGACCTAATTTTGGCAAAATTGAAGGGATTGCTTTTCTGGTGTGATAACCAGGCTGTACAGGCCCGGAGGTGTGAACAGGCAGTCCCCAAATCCGCCTGAGTCATGCACGGGTCAGTTGCAATTTGTCTTCGTAACTGCTCCCACTCCGCCTCTCTTTTAACATTTCCTTTAAAAGCCAAGCTTTCTGCTCCAGAGTTTGCAGAATGAGACGCTTGTTCCCATCTCTTCGCCAGCAGGTGGATCACCGCTTTCGGCCTGGCCCCCCCGGCTAGCGGAGCCGTTCCCGGGCGACAGCCGGGCGCCCCTCTGGAACCTTGGCAGCGAGCAGTCATCACAGGTGTTTTGAACTCAAGCAATTCAGCCACATGCAGGCAGTAATACGAACGAGCCGTGCAGGACTTTCAGGAGTTTCCTTACCAGGCCACCGGGAGGATGCCGTTCACAAGCGGGGCGGGACATCCGGGCCTCCTCCTCGAAAAGTGCAAGCAATCTTTGTCCGGCTCCATGGGCAGGGATGCACCCCGCCACCATGGGTGTAGCCACTGGCGGGCATCGCCTTCTACGCAGGGTCTCCGGGCTCCGGACGCTGGCTTCGGGCGCTCGTCGGATGCGCCGGGCTGGTGGCACAGTGGTTGAGGCTTAGAAGTCGGTCCTACCAGGCAGAGGATCTCAGGCGCCCAGTCACCAGGAGAGGTTAGCTCGGCGATCACCGGGTGTTGCAGCGGGTAATGCTTGCGCTATGAGTGCTTGCTCTTCACAGCCGCTTTCACCTGGTACACCACATGGGGCTTTCAGGCCCGGGAACTGGTCGCCCCACCAGGGATCGACCTTCCAGCATCCTGCCGTGCAAAGGAGACCCTAGTCCTGTCTGCTGGGACATGGTCTATGTGTGGCTGGTTCTTTCAAAACCGTCCAGGAGGCCCGCGCGCTTGGGTCACTATGCTGCTATTCTACCAGGCTGACGCCTCCTGCCCCTCCTCCACTCCATCGCGTGGCTCCGGCATATTGCGCCATGGGCTTCCGCGGCATGCTCTTAGTGTGCATGACGATGGGTCCCCTCACCAGGTTCCAGTTCCTGCGTGATGGTATGGGTGCATGCCGTTCCGGGCTGCTGGGCTGCCGGCCGCTGAATTTGCATTCAAAACTCCTCAGATATGGGGAGCCGCCCGCGGCAGCGGCACAGGATGCAGTGGGACGAGGGAAAAGATGGATGCTTTTAAGGCAGGTGGCCGGTCCGGGGGGCCTTCGGCATTACATTCGCCCCACCCGACCTTTGTTAATTCTTTCCACACGAAGTGCCTCCAGGATCGCCCGCCGAAGACCGTCTATGTCATCGACAGGTGTGGGTGGAAATGGGGCACAGCTCGCCAACGCGTGCTAAAGAATATCGCCTGCACTTCACCAAATGGGGCGGCATACCGGTTCGAGACCGCCAGTGAAGATCGTGTGGATGGGGCAGGGGCACATGCTGCGTAAAGCGCTGGCCGGAGCCCAAAATACCGAATATGGTCTTCAGATGCGGCCACACCGGAATCTATTGGTCATTCATATTTGGGAGGAGGACCTCCCTGCCAGGCCCGCCTTGACCTGCGCATTTTGTCGCGATGGCCACCACTTGAACTTTGCCAGGCGCACGCCCGCGGCCTTGAACTTGGCTCAGACTACCGAGATAAAGCTGCAGCCGGTCCACTGGAGGGGAGCTGTGGATCCCACTGCCGTGGACATTGTACCTGCAGAAAGGCCGCCAACAAGGCGCCGCCTGGCTGCGGTCCTCTCTTGGGGGGAGCGGTGGCCATGACCACCCGAGATCTCCCGGACAACAGAGACTTCTTCGAAGCCGGATGGCGTCGCCAGCCACCGTACCAATGGGGTTTGGACATGTGGCCGGCCTCAGTCCACCAACTCCCGCCTCCCATGCTTGAGATAGGGACAGGCTCCAGGCCGGAGAGCTGGGCCGATTGAGCCGCGAGGAGGGCAGCTCGTATGGTTTGGGTAACGCTTAGCATCTGGGGAGAGAACGAGCCTTCCGCTAGGGCTCCAGAGCTTGTTGCCCTGTTATGGCCGGAGGTGAAGATGCTGGCAGGCTGGCAGGCAGGCAGGCCCGAGGACTGCTGCCCCACACCCCAGGGAGGGATGGGCCGGAGTGAACCCGGTAGGGCGACTATGGGCTGAAGGCCGTGCCCACACCCAGCAGGCAAGGACAGGAGGACGGGGCCGTGCGCGGGTTTGGGGCTTCAGCCAGCCCGTCTGCCCTCCAGCATGGGCGGGGAAAGAGGTGGGCAGCCAAGGAGCATTCCCTGGGCACCTTCCGCCAGTCCCATATGCGGAAGGATAGGATGGATGCGACCCATGTCTTTCCAGCCTCTTTTGTATATAGTTGTTGCAGTTGTTGCGTCGATGAGCCAACAAACGGCCGCGCCCGGCCCATTTTCCTTTTCCAGCCTGTCATTGTGGCGGGCCATTGTGCAAGTAAGGGTCTCAACACCATCGCAGCAAATAAGCACCTGAATAACCAGGGGCAGCCATTGCTGCTGGGGGGGTGAGACAAGCGCCAAGCAAAATAAGGGGTTGCAAGGTAGGAATTGCATGCTGCAGAACCGGTGCATTGATTATTCCCACGCAGCTTTGGCGGGGAGGAGCCTGTGAGTATATAGGCGCCTTTCTCCTGGTCCGCGCTCTTCCCCGGGCGGGCGGCATCCAGCAGGCCCACCCACCCTCCCTGTAACTGGGTTGAAGGGGTTTTCTTTGGAGCCTTACCTGCCGGAGCCCCATGGGGTTCGCAACGGTTATTCGCACATCTGGGAGAGAGAACGCTAGCCCGCGGCTGCAGCCCCGCCTTTGTGCCCTGTTATTATGGGCCAGGGGGTGAATGCGGGTAGCAGGTGAGGCAGGCGGTGTCAGGCGACGCCTGCCCGGACACCCCGGTGAGGCGGGCCGGGCCTGGAACCCTGTGGAGGCGCCAGCGGCTTAGTCAGTACCCTACACTTAAGCGCAAGCAAGGCAGGAGGACCGGGCTGTGTGCGCCCGGCAGGGCTTAGCCGGGTGCCCGCCTCCTCAGCATGGGCGTGGAAGAGGGGTGGAAGCAAGGAGCAAGCGACCTCTGGGGCTTCCCTTCCTACCAGTCCCATATGATGTGGGATGGGATGTGCCAATCTGCTTGTCAGCCTCCCAGCTCTTTTGTATATAGTTATTAAGGCTGTTATGTTTGATATTTCCAATAAACGGCTGGCGCCCCGGCCCCTTTTCCCAGCCTGTCGTCGTGGTGTATTTATTGTGCAAGTAAGTCTCACCATCTGCAGCAATAAAGATACCTGGGTTTAATTTGTGCAAGGTTAAAAATTGGGTCATACCGGATCCAGCTTTTATAACTGGAGAAGCAAGTTCATGGAACTGTGATAAAGGTTTTCAACCAACTCTGCCAAGCTTGTAAAGCGCCCCTGAATCTTAATACAGCTGACCTGGTCACTTGGATGCACACCACAGTAATATGACTTGACTACTGTAATGTACTGTACATTTGTTTCCCCTCAAAATCCACTTGAAAACTCCAGCTAGTCCAGTACACCGTGGCTTGACTATTAGCAAAAGCTAGACATTTTACTCCCATTCTGGAGATGCTCCATTGGCTTCCCATTTGTTATTGAGCTCAATGTAAAGTATTGGCTATCACATGCAAAGCCCTTCATGGCTTAGCCCATCTTATTTGTAACTCTTCCTATGCTGTGTCACTACAATTTCACTCATGTTAGCAACGACTTCTGCATGTGCTAACTTGCAAATGAAGAAGAAGAAAAAGAAGAAGAATTTGGATTTATACCCTGACTTTCTCTCCTGTAAAACTCAAGGCAGCTTACAAACTTCTTTCCCTCCCTCTCTACTCAACAGACACCTTGTGAGGTAGATGGGGCTGAGAGATTTCTGAAGAACTGTGACTAGCCCAAGGTCACCAGCAGACAACATGTACAACAACAACAACCTTTATTAGGCGTTAAAAGAATAACAGGAAGAAAACAAGCATTGGCAGGTCAGATTATTCTATTCACGAAAAAACAGTACAGAATAAATTATTCCAAAATATCTGATAAAAACTTGGCTACAGAGGTTACAATCAACAGAGAAGAGTTGTTTAATAAGAATATGACCTTCCCAACTGCTGTATATTCATTAAACTTTACAGGGAACAAAGCAAAGAGCCTGCTCCTGGGCCCCTCATGTTCAGAGCAGTAGAGCAGTATATGTTCCATAGATTGAGTCTCGGAAATGCAGTGAGGACATTTTTTATCTTGTGGGGCAATCTTAGTAAACCTCTCTTGTAAAATAATGGAGGGGAAGGAATTGCAACGTGCCCTAGTAAATACCCACCTTTGGTTGGGCTCTGAGAGTTGGGTCAAGTAATCTGCCATCTGGTAAATTTTAAATTTGACGTTATAATAGAGGGGGGGGGGAACAGTTGCTTTGAGCTTTGTTTTGCAGAATTTGGAACTCCTGATCTAGAAGATGCCTTTTTAATTGAGTAAATTTTGGAAGCAGGTAGCATTTGAAGGGTGTTCCAGAAAAATCCCAGGGAGAGTATTTTGGATTCGACTGAAAATGCCACTTAGAGACCTGAAGCTGGGGGAGAATACGATAGGTAAGACTATTGGTGTCAGAATTAAAACACAAACAAACCCAAAATTTAAGAGTAGCTAGCCATGCTTTAGTAACTAATAGATGTTGTCCTGTCTCCAGGCAAAGCAAAGTGCAGGGTACGCAATGTGGAACTCCGAATATTTTTTTTATAAAAAGGATGACTATCCTCTCCACTCTATGGTTCCAGGCATTAATCTACAAGGGGATCCCATAGAGAAGTTGGGAAATGGCCTTCATTTTTCAAGGCGGCAGGTATGAATCTGTAGGCAACATGTATCAGAGTGGGAAAACAAATCCAGTTCACCAGATAAGAGTCCACCGCTCATGTGGAGGAGTGGGGAATCAAACTCGATTCTCCATATTAATGTCCACTGCTTTTAACCACTATATCAAGTGGGCATTACACCATTCTGGCTCAATATGAACTTTGTGGAGTGGCCTTCCCAAGGAGATCAGGAAAGCTCCTACTCACTGGCCTTCTATAACCTACTAGCGGGGCCCAGCCACGCGTTGCTGTGGCAATTGTCCTTCTCATCACAGTCCGCAACCCACACAGATGTCCATGCAGGTTCAATGATCCGCAGCATAGCCTTTTGGGGTGGTAAAATAGAATCCCTCTTTCCCTTTTCAATTCACATTATTATATGGTGCTGTCTTGTTTTTTTAGCATAAGGTAATCCTTCCCATTCCACAACGGAACTGTCCAGAGTGTGAATCCCACTGTCCATGAGGCTGGTTGACACGCACAGTCCTGCCTTGGGTAAGGCAGAACTGGAGCAAGGAAGCTATCCCAGTCAGGCAGCAGAGGCAGGGTGGTGAGGCGCTCAGATCGAGGCCAGCTCTCTGGGTTCTTAAAGGGCCATGTGCAAAAGAAGCGAAGCCAGTAGTGTTGGTTCGCCCCCACCCCGTGGATTTTCTTAGAAGAACAAGGCAAACTCCAGCTCGCTTTTAGTAAAAAAGAGCTGTGGTGAATATGGGTGAGGAAGTAGTAAGTGGTGGTTGGATGTGAAGGAGGGCAGAGTGAAGTGTGTGAGGATGAGCTGGATGTATATTGTGTGGTAGCAGTGGGTGAGGCACAGAGAGTGAAAGTTACCTGCGTGTGAGGGGGGGAACCCCACCTGACGTCTCACATGGCAAAGTGTGTATGTGTTTCACTTCCACTCGTATTACCTAACAGTATTACCTATTTTCTGTTTTAACTGCTCATCTCTGGCCATCTCTGTGAACATTCTAAGGGCATACCAAGCCCTCAGGCCACAGACATGCTGCACAAACATTGTAAGGGTGACAGTTAAACACAGCCAGCTTCATGGCCTGGTGCACCAGGAAAAAGATGTTGTACCCGACTCAGGTATGGACTTTCGGTGATTTGAAAGTCTGATTACCTGCCCAGAACAGGGAGGAACGTCATGTGAAAATTTGGGGGCAATCCGTCCAGCCGTTTCGGCGTTAGGGCGTGACTAACAAAGTCACTGTTAGCTTTAGATAGATAGATAGATAGATAGATAGATAGATAGATAGATAGATAGATAGATAGATAGATAGATAGATAGATAGATAGATAGATAGATACATAGATAGATAGATAGAATATGCAAAACTGAGCTATTTAAGAGGGCTTTTCTGAACAGGTAGTAGGGCTGCACCGGACAAAATGGGGCTGAGGTCTATACTACTGCATACAAGTTATTGTAAATCGGATTGTATTAGGTAATTTCAGTATCACTTGATGTATCATGTGAATACTTATGCTTCAGTTCTTGTGGTTCTAGAATTCTAAAATCCTAATGTATTGGTTATTGAATGTCCTATTTTGTTGATTATACTACTATGTGTAATTTGCCTTGAATCCCTGTGAAAAAGGCAGACTATAAATAATGTAAATAAATAAAACTAGGGATTGAGAATCAAAGGAATTAAAGTCATTCCTACTAGAGGTTCACTAGGAATATTCTGAGAGAATTGTGGATACCAGTTATTGTTCTGCTGTTCCCCATAATCCAAATGGATCACATGAGACAGTCTTTTCTTGATCCATGAAGATGGAAATGTCTCATGGGCTTTCCACACAAGCCATTTACATTGTTTTTAGCACACTAATGAAATATTTCCTCCATAAAGTTCTACATGTTGTTTTTCACTGAAATGTTTCCAAGCTGACTTCCCTCACAGTGTGGTCATATTTGAAATGTTTTATCTTTCCCACCAAAATCACTGCCATTTACCACACCTTTGGAACCCAACTTCCCCTTCAGCACCTAGTCCGCCATTTTTTCACATTCATCATGTCACTTCTTTTCCCGTTTCCTCTTCATTTTTGTCATTGTGGAGGGGATGGAGGAGAAGTTTGTTGTTTGGGGAGAATCAACAAAGCACTGATTAAATGGATCAACATCTAATCAATGAATCGACAAATGCATTGTTTTGACGAATAAGAAAAAAAAGTTTTAAAACCCTCATGGCAGCCATGAAATGTTTGGAGAAGGTGAGTGTGGACAAACATGATGGCAAAGGGGGGATAGAAAATGTTCTGGAAACATTCTAAGTGACCTGTGCAGGAAAATATCATGCTTAACTATTATAGTTTATGTAATATATATAGTTGGTTTTCCCTTACATACATGGGGAGGTGATCCTATCTGCCTTTCTTTGGCTCATTGGTCACGCTCCTAAGAACAAAAGAGTAGCCCTGCTGGGTCAGAATGGCAGCTCATCTAATCCAGTGTCACATTTCACACAGTAGCCTTTACTGTGAGTACTGACAGCGAGACCCACATTTTACAGGTAATCCCAAATAAGGTTCTAAACCCATTGACTTAAATAGTCTAAGAAGGGGATAACTGTTTAGCACTGCATTGTTAATTACTTGCTGTATCAGGGAACTATATAATGCCCAACAATGGCTGCATAAACCCTCATGTCTTAACATGTCCTACAGCTGGGGTAAAGTTTGGCATCTCAGCCCAGAAAAACCTATATCTAGTTTTACCATCAATTAACTAGATACCATTGGGCAGATTTTCTTCTCTCTCAGTTCCCTTTCCCCTATTCTGACATCTGAAAAAATGGCCTACCTCCAAACTGTTGGTGAGGTGAATGAGAAGTGCTACACAAATGATGGCTGATAATAATTGACTGGTGTCTGCATTTTTCTGAGCAACTCCTGAGATAGCCACTGATAATTCAAGCAGCTCTATTTCCCACCTTAAATTGGAATATTCACCCAAGGGCTGTTTGGAGGATTATGTGGGTCAAGTGAGAATTGAGCACAATGTTGTTTATTTAAAAGGAATGAATTGACTTCCCATTCTTAAAAGAATGAATAAACAGTCCTTTGTTCATGGGATGTAAGCCTTAGGGACACAAATGTGTTCCGCTTAGGTAATTTGTTCCTGCAGTGTGTTTATCTATTACTACACAGAGCAAACAATGCTAGATCCAACATTTTTTTAAAAAAGTAAATCTCATATAAATAAGGCTCCAGAAGTGTAATATCTGAAAAAAATTGTTTAAAAAGGATCAAGATTCTGCTAAAATATATTTCTAAAAGCTTATTAAAGCGACAATGTTTTCTGGCCTACTGACGTTTCCAATTATGCTAATGGATTTGGAAAGAAGGAACATGAAGCTGTTTGTTCTGTACTGTTAAAACAAAATGATAGGACTCTCCGGTAATATAAATACCTCCAACTCACTATAAAGTGTCTGTTTTTAGAAGTATTTCAGCATTTAGTATAATACTTATATTGGACTGTATACCTAGGCGGAATTTTGCTGATGGAAACCAGGGTCAATTTTTTGCCAACTGCCCCTTCCCATGACAGACTTATTACCCCTTTCACACTGATGCTGGAGGTCCTCTATGTCCCAGAAGTAGTATTCAGAGGGCATTTGGGGCCACAGTGGTGGGAAAGATGAGGATGAATCACTCCACTGTCAAAAATCCCTTTCATCAGTTATCTCTGGTGAGGATGGCACTCTAAATTCCTTCAGTGAACCCCATCAGTTATGAATAGGATGACATTTACCATTGTGTGGAGGTAAATATTAAAACAAGTCTTGGGACACTATGATTTCCGACACACCAGCAAGAACCACCAAATCTCATCTGTGGCTATCCCATTCATTATCCTTATTTCTAAATTGAACAACTGTTTTTCACCTGTGCATGATAGGAAATGACCAGGACGGTGAAGAAATCAATTCATTCTCATATATTTTCTGAGATACACTACTATTACTTGGAAATAGTTGCAGAGCTAATTTATTCCTACAGTTAATTGCAAGTAGACAAAAGACAAAGAGTTAACTGAAGTTAGTGGAAGAGTGATGTTCTAGCCTGATGCTAGAACATCTGATTTGCAAGTTTGCGGAAAGTCTCTGATTGAACTTCCAGCATCACTAATTAAAATGTCAGGTAGCAGGTGATAAGACCATGAGAAAGACCCTGGAGTTCTCTTGCCAGTCAGAAGAGACAGTATTGACCTTGATAAACAATGGTGCAACCCAGTATAAGATAGCTTAAAAAATGACTCTGGTTCAGTCAAGGCTCAGTAACTTAACTCAGAATTCCCACGCCAGGGTTGTCCCCAACAGCCCCCTCCAGACCCCCTTTCACACTTTAGAGGCTGAATGAGTGGAATGTCGTTCTACCTGGACCACCTGAAAAGGTAATCCTGAGCACATGACTTCTACACCTATTCAGGACTGTCTTGGCTTTATCTCCTGCTTCCATACAATTCTCATTTCATGAGCACTGTATGTTTAAAAAATTACTTCATTTTCTTCCCAAGAAGGAGCCAAAGCAGCTTACCTTGTTCTCTTTGCCATTGTATCATCTCAACAGTCCTACAAAGTAAGCTAGGCTGAGAGTGTGTGACTGGCTCAGCAGCCCTATGTCATCTCAACAGTCATCTCAACAGTCCTATGGAGTAAGCTAGGCTAAGAGTGTGTGACTGGTGCAACAATCCTACGTCATTTCAACAGTCATTGCAACAGTCCTACAGAGTAAGCTAGGCTGAGAGTTTGTGACTGGTGCAACAATCCTACGTCATCTCAACAGTCATCTCAACAGTCTAAGCTAGGCTGAGAGTATGACTAGTTTAACAGTCCTATGTCATCTCAACAGTCCTATGAAGTAAGCTAGGCTGAGAGTGGGTGACTGGTACAACATCATCCAGCAAGCTTCCATGGCAGAAGGGGATTCGAATCTGGGTCTCCCAGATCCTAAAATAACACTGTCACCTCTTTAATACATTGGTTCTCACATGCTGGAGCCCCAACTCTTGCTGGCCCCCTGACGCTTATTCCCCCTCCTCTTCCCGATGCAAGCTGTGATTTGAATTAGAACAGGACAGGGATGGGCAGTTTTTAGGCTGTGTTGGGGTCCGCTGTGGATAGCTAATTAGTCGTCATCTGAAGATTTTATAATTATATCTGAATGATTAAGTGACATTGTTATTGAGCTGGATTTTATTATGATTGACATATTTTTAAATGTGCCCTGAGCCTGGCTTTGGCCAGGAAGTGGCAGGGCAACAAATCCAATAAAATAAATACAAACTTAAACATTCCTATGCACAGAGATACCGTGCCACATGTAGACACAGGGCTAATGTGTCAGTAGCATAATGCAGCAGGGGACACGGCCACACATGCAGAAAAGTCACAGATTTGGGGCTTATGCTACATTAATATATCTTAAGGAAACCTGCTGGTGACATTAATGTGAGAAGCAGAGAAAATATTGGCTGCAGATTTTACTGTGACATGGAATGCATCCCATTAGTCTCTTTAAGAAAAAAAATGTTTAATCTGGAAAATGGCATGTACTTTCACCTGAATCAGAACAAAAAGATTTTTGATAGTAAAATATAAAGGGTAATTATTTTAGACACTTCTGTGGTTTAGTGTAGGAATGTGGACATATTATTCTGTCATTTTATGATAGATGATGTTGAAAACTGTGACAAGCAGTACAAGAAAGGATTGCTTTATACTAGACTACAAATTATTTGGATGGTTGACTGATGGAGATGATGTCTATTAAAGTTCAGAATTTCTTTGTGTGTGTGGTGTGCGTTCCCATTAAATGCCACTATGGTAACAGTCTTACTAAATGAGGCTAATCCAAAGAAGAATCTTTCCTGGGCTTATTCCCAGGAAAGGTTTTCTTAGGATGGTACTGTAAGGAACTTGCCTCTATACTAACCAATACATGGCTAAGCGATGGAATGTTGTGACGACAAACCCTCCACCAACTGGAGTGAGTCCTGCTCACTGATTGGTGGGTGACATTCTATCTCCTCCCCCACCAGCCCTGCTCCAACCCAAGAGCAAGCCTGCCCCCCAACAGTCCATCCTGATCAGCAGAGCAATGGCACCTTGGCAGTCACTGCTCCCTCAGCCTGGCAATGTCCTCCTGCCTCCCCCCCCCCCCACCCCAAGAGGCCATCTGCACCAGTGGAGAAACAGCACCTAGCTGCCTGCTGCTCTGCTGGTCCAGCAAAGCCCTCTCGCCTCCACCACACCCCAAGAGGTCATCCGTGCTAGCAAGCAGCAGCACCTGGGAGCCCACTGGTTTGCTGGCCCAGCAAAGCCCTTCTACCCCCACCCTAAGCATCCCCATTCAACCCTCCCCACCCCAATACTCACCTCCCAACTTTCCCTAACCCCAAACCACACTTTCTCCTTTAACGTTCAGCAGTTGTTGCAAGTATTTGTTATTTTGTGCCAGTATTGTGGTATCATTGGCATACTGCAAATGGTTATTGTTCCTCCCCCAATTTTTACTTCACCTTCATCTCTAAAGCCAATGCAGTTTTCCTTATGATATGTTTTGCATACAGATTGAAGAGATAAAAAACATCCTTGTTTAACACCTTTGGCAACTGGAAGCCATTATGTTGCTCCATATTCTGTCTTAAATGTAGTTTCTTGTCTGGCGTACAGGTTGCACATCGAAACAACAAAATATTGCGGCACACCCATTTACTTTTAAACAAGCTGTAGCTTTTTATGATCCAAACATTTGAAAGCTGATTTTCTTCTAAAATGTTCTCATGCTCTAGTAGTCAACGTAAATTTGCAATATGACCTCCAGGAAAACTGCCTCGTCCTTTCTGAATCCAGCTTGAATATCAAGCATTTCTTGTTCCATATATGGAAAGAATCTTTGTTGAAAAATTATTGCAATGATCCAGTAGTTTCTGAATGTTCAATGTCTCCTTTTGGGGGGGGGGAATTTCCAGACTGTGGAACATTTTATTTTTTTCCATGTTTGTTGGCATATCCTTGTCAAGATTTTGGGTTGGAATAGCACTATTGATATCTCATCTGCTTTTGGTGGCTTGTTTCTCCCAGTTGCTCTCAGTGCACCTCTCACTTTCTAAACTGTTCTTCAAAAGATTCCTAATGGAAGGAATCTATCATCCTTTTGTCTCTTCTGTATAGCTTTTCAGTGTACTGTTCCCACCTTTTCTTTATTTTGCCCCTTTTGGGCAATATATTTCTATGTTGATCTTTCAGCATGCCTCACCATGCTTTAAATTTTTTGTTGATTTCTTGGATCTTGTTGAACAGATCTCTTATTCTTCCTTTGTTATTGTTCTTTTCTATTTCTTTGCACTGCTTACTATAATAGCTCTCCTTGTCTCTGCATGTGAATCACTGGAACACAGCATTTAGACTTTTGATTCTATTTTTGTCACTGTTTACTGTTGCTTCTTGCCTATCATTAGCAATTTTAACAGTTTCCTCAGTCATCCACCAAGGCTTTTCATTTCTCTTTGGCTACAGGAATAGTCTTTGAACATTGTACCCTGATAATATATCTAGTTTCAATCCATGGTTCTTCTGGTTTACAGTCACTTGCACTTAGTTATGCAAATGTTGCTTAGATTGTATTTTGGCACTGTGAATGTTCTGGTAATTCAGCTTTAGTATAATTTTTGATATTAACAATTCATGGTCTGTGCCACAGTTGGCTCCTGGTCTTATTTTAGCAAAAAGAATACACCTTATCCATCTTCTGCTTCAAATAATGTAATCCATTTGATTTCTATACTGACCATCTGGTGATGTCCATGTATACAATTGTCTATTTGGTTGCCTAAAACATGTGCTTGCAATGAACAAATTGTTGTCCTCACACCATTCTATGAGTTGCTCTCCTGCTTCATTTCATGCTCCTAGCCCAAATCTGCCAACAATATTTGGTACTGCTTTGTTTCATACTTCAATGTTCCAATCACCTATGATTATCAGCACATCTTGTTTAGGCATTTTTTTTTCTTCCTTGTCAGCATCTGCAGTTGGGGCATAAACATGAATGGTGATTATGTTGATAGGCTTTTCCTGAAATCTGATTGATACTATTAGGTCAGATTTGTATTATAGCTCCTGATTGTCCATATTTTATCTCAGCTCACTATTAAAGCAGAACTCAGTTTCTTCTTTTGTTGTCATTCCCCAAATAAATCACGTTGTAATTTTCTGACTGAAAATGTCCTAATGCAGATCACTTTAGTTCACTCACACCCAGGACTAAAATGTTAAAGTGTTCTTTTTTTTTTCCAATTTCAAGCTTACCTTGATTCATGCTTCTCACATTCCGAGTTCTTATTATATGCATCAAACAGCTTTGTACTTTAATTTTGCATTCATTCCTGTCAACAACAAAAGTACTTTCAATTTTAATCCATTAAGAATAGGGCTACTCAAACTTGTCCTCCACTGTTCCCTAGTATCTGATTGAGTGCCATCTAACCTGGGGGTACTATCTTCCACCACTACATCTTTTTTTTTTCAATTTTGGATTGTTTGGATTGGATCAAAGGGCTTCTAAGGTAAGGGTTGGTCAGAAGTGGTTTACCTTTGTTTTCTTCTGCTCAGCATTAACCAGGGTTAGCTGTAGTGGCACTGCCATTATCTATGAAAGATCCTTCTTCAGTGTCACCTTCCAATATTGCTGCTGTCCAGTAGCTAGCCTTTAAGGATTCTTCTGCCTCCATCACCATTGGATATTCTCTCCTCCTGATGAAACCATTGATCCCTGAAGTGGGTGGATGCACCTTAGTCTGATGTCTCATCTGTGACCATTCCACCTTGAGTGTCTCTGCTTGGAGTTTAGTCAGTTGACAGAGTCTAAACCCCTTATGGTATCGCTCCGAGTTTTGCTGATGCACATAACCCTCCCCCCATATTAAGGTGTACATCAAAAATAGGGGCATAGAAGTGTAGGAGGATAAAAAAATAAAACATATCTGAGACTGGACATTCATGCACAACAACCAAATTGATGAGAATGAGTATAGTTTGTGTGCACTAACCTTGTCATTATGCAAAGCTTTTTAAATACCCAGGGAGTGGCTTTTGTTCATGAGTTTGAAAAGTGGCTTTGAAGGCCAACTTGCTGCATATGACTTCAGTGGGCATCAGATGTTCCACTGTAGAAAAATACAAATATATTAAACATATTGGGAATTATGAGAAATCTCAAAACGCACTGAATAAATAGTTTTCGTATACCAATTGGCTTTCGTTTTTACTATTATTCTCCAGTAGGGTACATCCCACTTAGCTGTTACAGCAAATATACTGTTTGCTTATTGCAGGATCGCCGAGAACATCATTGTAAATATAATTGTGTTTCTGTGAGAAGCTGCCCTGAGCCCAGTGGATAAAGAAAGGGGGGTATAAATCAAATAAATAAATAAGTGATCACTAGCTGAACTTCACTTGATCCAAGTCCTCATTTACATATGAGTAGAGCCTCCTCACTGATGCCAATAAAGGGGTTGCCTAGGGAACAATAGCTCTTCCCCAGAAAAAAAATTAACTCCCATGAGACTGTGCAAGAACACTCGTGCATGAATTTCTATCTGATCAGGACAATTTGACTGCCTTTCCATTAAAGTTTATAAAGTGGGTTTTGTATGACAGGTATACTGTGGAACAACAAGTCCCAAGAGCCCTTTAAAAATATAAAAGTTATATATTCAAGCTTTTCTAGTAGACATGTGGTAGGCAGAGAAGCTCAAGTTGCTATAAGACACAGCATGAATGTGTATGTATGCCGAATGATACAGACCTGGACAGATCAGCAGCCACTGTCAGACACTGCCTTAAGGCACAAAGAGACACTTCAACAATAATTCTTTTCATCTTTAATGTTACTCTTTTTCTTTTAACGTGTCTTTGAAACAACTGGCAGTGTGGGGCAGCAGATGTGGTTGTCAGAGGAAGGCAAATGCAGCAAAGCAACCTCTAACCTTGCATGTGCAGGTTTTATGCATCGGAACCTGTTTGAACTGTTCTGATGCCACTGAATACTGTAGAGAATATTCAGCTTCACTGATCACAGTCTATGAGAAGGATGTGAGCAAACAGGCAAGTAATCAAGCACGGATTTTGTCCTTCAAGAAACAGCTTTGTAAGGGCTGATTCATGCAGATTTCCAAACACATCAGATAGCAGTTCCTTCCAGCCATTTCAAAAATGGTGTCTTGGGAGCAGGAAGACTAAAGATCCTTTACCACAACTGCCAGGATTACAATCAGAATATAGTTCCCAAGTGCCTGGGGAACAAGAGACTTCAGTGTGCAAGTGATACAAAGTTGTGGCCACTATGAGGACATATGAATTGGCCCCAAGGTTTTCCACAGAAGCAGACATGCAAAGTTTGGGGATAAAAGGCATAAGAACTGCTGGATCAGACCACTGGACCATTTAGTCCAGCATTACATCTTACATAAATGGCCATTTTGACTGCCTTTTCTTTAACATTTATAAAGTGGGCTTTGTATGGCAGGTATACTGTATAGCAACACACCCCAAGAGCCCCAAGTTTTACATTCAAGCTTTTCTTGTAGACATGTGGTAGGGGGAGAAGCTCCAGTGAATGTCTATATTGTGACTGATACAGATCTGGACATATCAGCAGCCATTGATAGAGACTGTGTGACATTGGTCGTTTCCCCAGTCACCATTTGTTGCGGGTTACTGGCGGCAAATAACCCGGGGTCTGGCTGCACTCCCCACTACACTAGTGGCAACAATGCAGCCACCCCGTTTCTGCCGCTCTCCTACCCCCTCAGCACGCGTCAGTTAAGATCCTGGATGGACAAGCACCTTTAGGGAAACCCTGGGCAGAGCGCGTGGCAGTGGGGAAGTCCGGGTGGTGAATTCGGGGTTTGAGTTTCCCGCCCCTTAGTGATGTGTAGCCTTTTGCCCAATAAGGAAGCAGTGGCGGGGAGAGAAGAGTAAGAGCAAGAGCAAGTTCAGTGCTTGCCTCTCTGGACTGCCGCTCCCGCTGCTGGGCGAGGAAACTGCTGCCCCGGGATGCCTGGCGGGAAGCGACCGGGCAATCTGCAGGGGGGGGGGCAAAGCTTTTTGGGCTAGAAGCCCGCTCCCCTATCAGACAGCTCCGGAGAGCAGCTCCAGCAGGCTCTAGAACCGCAGGCTTTGCTTGCGTGAGGCAAAACCAACATCTAATTTGAAGATGCGGCAGAGTCTGCACCTGTCCTGCGGGGAGGGGGGTTACACCCGGCAGATCTTACCCCCCCCCCCCCCCGTGTTTTGTGCAAGGGAAGAAACCCAGGTGCCACTGCTGCCTCAAGATCTCTGGGGAGTGCGCTGTAAGACTCTCCCTTAGCTTTCCGGGAGGAGAGATCGTTGTGTATTTGACCCCATGTTGCAACATAGGGTCGTTTACACAGCAATGAAAGGGAGCACTGAAAGGCTAGTATTTACCCATATCTTCCACTAGAGTTGCCGTGGCTTACCCAGCTAATACAGTCTGCAGATGCCACAATGTGAAAGCTTGTGAGTTCTAGTCCCACCAGGGACAACTAATTTTTTATCTTAAAAAAAAAGCCTACGAAGGAATTGGGGCTGATTTTTTAAAAGGACAAGGTTTTTCTGTTTGGGCTGAAAGCAGTGGGATTCTGATGCACCATTCCCACTGTTATTTAGGTTCACTCAAAACACAGCACAATGAATCCCCACAATGTCCCCAGCGTTATCATGAAGCCACAAACAAACAACCAGGAAGTTCAGCAAATTTTTGCAGCTCAGCGTGCTTGCAAATCAAAAGTCAGCACCAAAAGCAGGGAACTTGGATTGGGCAGCTTTGTGATGACGTCTGCATGTGGGGATGGTTCAACGTTGATTCTAGGAAGGAGAAATTTAAAAAAAATGAAAGGTTCAGCCTCCAAAACGGTACTCCAGCCAATCGTAGCAGAGACCCACCCTGCCGATCTCTGCAGACAGCGAGGCCATGGGGAGTGCTGCTTCTAAAAAACCGCAGCAGAAAGGTGAGTTCCCCTAATGGACATACTGCAGTGGGGAACATTAACTCGCAGTCAAAAACACCCGGTTTTTACGAGCCCGGTCTGCCTCCACTTTAATTCTGAAGTGGGGAAACGCCCATTGTCTTAAGGCACAAAGAGACACTTCAACAATAATTCCACTGGTTTCTGTGGAGGTCCAGCATCAGGACTGAGGGCTTCCCCTGATGTTGCTTCCTGGCACTGGTATTCAGAGGTTTACTGCCTCTGAATGCTGAAGTTCTTGTTCATGTTCACAAGAGTTAAATACTATTGTTAGATTTGACAGGAAGGCCCTTTCCTTGCGAGGGCCAAATACAAGTCATTACGCACAGGACCGCGTTAGGAGGCGTTAAGCACAGGGACTGCGTTGCTGCATGAAGCCACCCCTGATAAACAGCGTCTTCCTGGCAGCACGGTGAGAACTGCACCGCCCGGAAGTCGCTGCTTTCCCTGTTGGCTCCACTCACCTTCTTGTGCAGTGTCCCTCTGGAGGGTTGCAGAGACCCACCCACTCTGGAGGTCACAGGGCAGCGTGGGCGGGTCCCTGCAGTCCTTCAGAGGGATGCTGCACAAGAAAGTGAGTGGAGGGGTACCACCAAAAGGCGACTTCATGTGGAGCCGCCTCTCTGGCTGCAGGGAAGTCAGGGCTGCGCACATGGTATATATATGAATCACATCTTATTTGGATGTTAAAATATTTGGTGTCCCTATAACATAGTAAACATAAGTGCTTTTGCCTACATAAAAAAAGGTATGCATTACCCAGTAATGCTTTTCTCAGCTTCACATATGGTAATAAAATGTAAACATGTCCTTAAAAAAAAGATGGAGAGGAAGTGAAGACACAGGTGGCCATGAAACAATCAATGTTTGGCATAAGGGGACTCTAAGAAAAAAAAAGGAAAAAGAGCTCAAAATAGGCTAGAGGCCAAAAATGCAGGATGCAATTAACTGGATGAAAAAAAAAACTCAAAGAAATGAACAGCTACATTGTCCAGTGTGTGAAAAAAAAACACTGATAGGATCCTTTAGAATAGAAAAGCAAGTGATAAATAAATACATAATCTTTATAAGAGTTTACCTTTGCATTTTCGAAGAGGTAAACCATGTTTTCCAAAATGAACCAAAGGCTTTTTTTTATACCCATGTGTGCAGAGTTAATCAGAACTGGGAGAGAATATACAGAATAATCAGGGAACAGATTGTATAAAACCAGGTACTTAGAACAGATTTACTCCCAGTTTTAACTATCTGTTAAAATTTAGGGCAAGCCTGTGAATAACTCTTTTGGGGGAAAAAATCAAGCTGGTGAAGTTGAAAACACCATTTCTGTGTTTTGGTGAACTTGGGATTTCACTACAGGTGTTTATTATCTTAGTAAAACCTAGACCAGTGGTTCTCAACCTTCCTAATGCCACAACCCTTTAATACAGTTCCTCATGTTGTGGTGAACCCCAACCCTAACATTTATCCATTTTACAGATGGAGAACACTGATGCAGATAGTCTTAAACGACCCCTGTGAAAGGGTCGTTTGACCCCCAAAGGGGTCATGAGTCATGACCCAAAGGTTGAGAACCACTGACCTAGACTTTCCCATCCATTAGAGGTGTCCTCTAGCTTAGCCAAATTAATAAGTGCATTCTTCTTGATTAGATTTGAATCTTACATGATTAGATAGAGCCCACCCTGGACTTCCTGCATTTCATGGCCCGTTGACTTTGATTGTTTGTCATTTGCTTACATAAAAAGGCTGCCAAGTATGAATCCATTCTGGGCATCTGGAGAAGTGGGCTCTAGACTGTGAAAGAGTGTACTGGAACTAAATATTGTTAGTCTTTAAAATGCCATGAAGCCTCTATTTAATTTTGATGCAGGAGGCTAACATGTTCATCCCTCTGCAATTACTAGACACTAGGATCTCACTAGAAAGGTTTCCAGCTTTTTTGACCCTGAAGTCACACGTGGAATTCTGAAATTTATTTTATTTTTATTTATTTCATTGGATTTAATAGGTTGCCCCTCACCTTTCGGGCTCAAGGCAGCTAACAGCATAGATTTAAAAACATAACGAACTAACATTAAAACATTCTAATAATTTACTAATTACCAATGTTCTTAGATGATGAAAAGATTCAACCAATTCTATGAGGGTTAGCACTAATTAATATGACACGATGGAAAGGGGAGGGGGAGGCCAGATGGTACCAAAGCTGCCTCAACCATATGCCTGGTGGAACAACACCCTACAGAATTGCATAAGATCCCATGGGGCCCTGGTCTCACAATACAGAGGCCATTTCCGCACCACACGAATTAAATGTCTTGCAGATGTTTTAAAAATAAGCGTTTTGGCTCCTTTTGTCCACATAGCATGGACAAATAAAGCGTTTTCACTGCAAAACCATTATTTTACCCACCGAACCCACTGCAAGAGCTCTCACTTTCAGTTTCTCTACAGCTCGTGCCCGCTATTTTCTGCTGCTTCAGCATTCTTTGTGCCATCTGCCATTTGCAGAAGGTTTCCACAAAGGTTTTGTCTGTTTGCAGCTCATCTGCTCACCATTTCCATGTAAAAAGTGCATGAGTAAAGTTAGTTTTCACTGCCTATTCAGCGCTCATGTTCTTCCTTTTTGTTGTTGTTTTGCTTTGAGGGAGGTGTCTTTGAAGCTGCGGCGATACAGTATGAGGATTGGCAATATGTGCATGTTTCGAGTCGTAGCTTCTAAGACTCCTCCCTCAAAACAGAAAAAAAGGGAAAATGACACGTGCATTGAATTGGCAGTGAAAACTAACTTTGTTCATGTACTTTCTACATGGAAATGGTGGGCAAATGAGTTGCAAGCAGATGAAACCTCCCCCCCAAAAAACTTTCTGGAAATGGCAGGTGGAATGGAGAACCCTGAAGTGGTAGAAAACGGCAAGGGCGATCTGCAGAGAAACCAAAAGTGAGAGCTTTAAAATCAGATGGGAAAAATGAAACATTTCTCGCTTTCTGCATAGCAAGCAGGAAACGTCTTCAACCCATCTTGGGGTTAAAAGATTGGTAGATTAGCATTTTCAAAATAAGTTGGGTTGAACAGAAATAAAACTTCCTGAAGACATTGGGGGGGGGGGGCTATGTGGACTTCCTCCCCAAAATGCTTCTTTTAACGTACTCAAGACATTTTATTTGTGTGATACAGAAATGGCCAGAGTATTCCACCAGACTGAAAAAATGCAGGCCCTGGTTGAGACTAGCCTAAAAGGTATGGTGTGTGCAGCAACAAAATGCATTCTTCTGTCTGAATGTCAGTATGCTCTAATTATGAAGCACAGTTTATATAAGGTGACCAGACATCCCGCGGGGTTTTGTACCTGTCCTGATTTTGCCTTCTGGGGCGCTCCTGGTTCAGGGCGGGAAACAGGGTAGTGCCCCAGAAGGCAGTGCGGCAGCCTCCCGCGGGGTTTTGTACCTGTCCTGATTTTGCCTTCTGGGGTGCTCCCGGTTCAGGGCGGGAATCTGGGGAGCACCCCAAAAGGCAGTGTGCTCCTGTGCCCGAGTGCGCACACCCACCCCCCACCCCCTGTCCCGGTTTTAAAAAGTGACAATCTGGTCACCTTAAGTTTATACAACTCATTATACCAAAGGTCTCAAACCTTTTTGCATCTGTAGGCACATTTGGAATTCTGACATAAGGTGGTGAGCACAGACACAAAATGACTGCTGTAGGAGATACAGCCAGATACACAAGGGCTGCTGCAATTTACTTTTAGACACACAGGGAAGATCCTTGAGCTGTGGCCACATCTGTGTGCCAAAGCAATGTTTTCAAAAATCTACCTAGCCAATCAAATCTCCAACAGAAATCCTGTTGGACAAAAGTCCTTCCTTGGCCCTACCACTAAAAAACACCTGGCAGGTGCCAGGAAAAGTGTTGGCAGGTGCTGTGGCACCCTGAGAGCCCATGTTGGGGACCTCTGTGTCATACTATTGCTGTTTCATTGTTCTTTAATGTGTGTAATCCAGTTTTGTTTCTATGATGTATTCTACTATGTTTTTATTATTGTCTTTTCATAAGCTACCTTGAGTCTCAACGGAAAACGTAGATGAGAAATACAATGAATAAATGAATAAATTGTGGAAAGAAACTATTAATGCTGAAAGGGACAAATGTCATTTCTTCTCCTTGATTCAAAGAGGCTTAGGCGTGATTCTCAGTTTATTTTCTCATTTAATAAGCTTGTTGCCATCATTTTTATAGGCTAAACAATTCTTAAGGTGCTCTTGTATGGTGAAATTAGGTGTTTATCACAGTGGGGGAGATGGAAAATTCTCCCTGTTGTAGTAAAGGCTGACTTCACTGGTTGAAATTTCATTCACACAAATGTACTGCCCCAGTCTTACATTATATTGAAGGTTTTGAGGAGGCAAGAATGTATGAGCACATTCCACATGAACAAGTGAATAGCAGCTAAAATCCTTAAAACTTTTATTCCTTATAAACTTTGCTTGAATATCAGCAACTTTGATGAACCACATTATAAAAATAATGAGACCCAATTAATATGAATCTAGCTTTACACAGCTTTTAGAAGAAAAAAACTACAAAATGGGATTCATGTAGAAATTGGTGTATGTCACCATAGCTACAAAGAATTCAATTTAAGGAAAGTAGGGCTGATTCCAGCTCAGCATATTTTTTATTAGTTTGTTTACTAAACTTATACCCTGCCTTTCTCTCCAGTGGGGACCAAGGTGGAATACATCATTCTCCTCTCCATTTTATTCTCACAACAACCCTATGAGGTAGATTAGACTGAGATAGTATGACTGGCCCAAGGTCACTCATAGAGCTTCCATGGCACAAGTGGGGGTTCAAACCCAGGTCTCCCAGATGCTGGTTTGACACTCTTAGCTACTACACCACAATGGCTCATACACAATGTGCTGCCAGTCCTCCACAATTTTATTCTTACTGCTTATGGCAAAGTTTCAAAAACCAAAGTAGATGGGATGGATGAAAAAAATGCCTTTAAGAAGACATATCAGCCACCCATAATGCCATTCATATTCTGTGTAATCAATAGAATTCACTATGAAGTGAGTGTTGAAAACAGTTGACAGATTTCATGGAGGATAGGTCAATCAATGTGTTGTAATAATGATACTTAAGTGCAACCCTCACATAGGCCCTTTCTGCATGGGCCTCTATGCGCCCTCACACCGGCAAGAATTCTGCCGGCGTGGGGGTGGAGGCCGTTCACACGCAAGCGTGCAAGCGGCCACAGCAGAGGCCGGCGCAGGAGAGGCGGCTCCGCATGGAGCCGCCTCTTCCCCGTCCCTCTCTCACTTACCTCGGCGCTGTCGTCACCCTGCTGGCCTCCTAAGCCCCTCCCACGCTGCCCTCCGACCTCCAGGGGTCAGAGGACAGCGAGGAAGAGAATCTTAGAAAGGAAGGACAGCAAACTGGCGGCTACGGTAATGAGTAAGTGAAAGAATGAAAAGCAAGCGATCGTTCAGCGGTGCTGTTTGCTTTTTTAGCCGGCGCCCGCCGAGAGAACACACTGTTTACTCAAAAACTACCCTTTAAACGGGTGTTTTTGAGGGCTGCCTGACGCCGCCCTGAGGGAGGGGAGGGGGAGCCGAAACACAGCAGCGCCTCCTGTGCGAACGGTGGCCTGGGGACAGCGTTTTTGCCGTTTTTGGCCCGTGCGGAAAGGGCCATAGAGAACCAATATAACCCTGAGAAACAAATGTCAGAGAGAAACAGCATAATCTTCACTGTCCTGACCTGGATGGCCCTGGCTAGTGCAACCTCACTAGATATTGGAAGCTAAGAAGAGTTGGCCCTGATTAGTATTTGAATGGGAAACCACCAAGAAAGTCCAGAGTTGCTACATAGACGCAAGCAATGGCAAACTACTTTTGTTCATTTATTGCCTTGAAAATCCTATGGGGTTTCTGTAAGTCAGCTGCAATTTGATGGCATCTTCACTAGGGAACAGTCATGGGCCAGTGGGAGAGCATCTAATTTGCAGGCTGTAGATCTCAAATTCTTCATTTATAAGGATCAGGCAGTCGGTAATATGAAAGACCTCTGTCTGAGATCCTGGAGAGCTGCTGTCAGTGAAAGTAGATAGTACTGATCTTGTTAGATCAATTTGCTGACTCAGTAAGAAGCAACATAATGTGCCCAGAAAATATGGCAATGTGTTCATATCATGTTTGTGAACTTTCATAGGATTTCTAGAAGACTCCGTTTTGAATAAGGGGCGTGTGAGTGTGCATGCGTGCAGTCAAGTCACAGCTGCCTTATGGCAACCCCAAAAAGTTTTCAAGGCAAGAAATATTCAGATGCCCTTGCATGGGCTGATAGAGTTCAGAGAGAACTGTTTCACCCTGTAGACTTCATGTGGAGGAGTGGAGAAGTGAACTCAATTCTCCAGATTAGAGTCTGCTGCTGTTAACCATTACACCATGATAGCTCCGCTAAAAATGCCCAAACTAAAAAAAAATGAATAAATCAGTATTGCAATTTCAAGTTGTGTCTGTGTTTTCTGAAATGGTAATTGCAAATCCAGGGTTTTTAGGTATTATGATGCACTAAACCTGCCCCCCAAATGCATGTGTTTTTAATGTGCAGGTGCTTACTGTCATCGTCATCAGCAAGTGTCTTGTTTTTTTTTTAATTCTCCTCATTTCCCAGGCAATGACACTGTTGTCATTGGAGACAAACCCCAGAGATGGAATGTAAACTATCCTTCACTAAGCTAGGGCCATTTCCTTCAAGCTCCTTAATCAGTAGCAGTAATTAAGGTACCTCTACAACAGGCTCAGCATAAAAATGTGTGTCTCATGTAATCACAGACAAATATGCTCTATTTTTTAAAGTTTACTCTATTTTCAAAGATTGTAGACAGTGACAGGGTGGGATGGGGTGGTTTTCCTCTGAGGAGACAACAACCCCCAAGGCAGGATGACAAACACAGTTTCCAGCAGAGAGGTTAAAAATTGGTATTGTTATACAGCCACTGTAAGATTATGTCAAAAAACTGATGGAGGCGAGAAGATTTTTTTAAACGCCATCTGCCAGTACTTTCCAAGTGGGCTGCCATTATTTCCTCCACTGGAAACAGTGGGAGTATACTGACAGTCACCTACGTCAGGGGTGCATGAAATTTAATCATTTCCTTCATTCTGCATGAAACTTGGGGAGGACAGTGTTCTGTGCATTATCTTTAAAAACAGATGTACTATATCATAAAATTAGTTCTCACATCAAAAATGTTGGTCCCAAAATTCAGAACCCACCCAAAGCCTTGTATTTGAATCCTGACCAGGATTGTCAAACTTGAAAATCAGGACTAACAGGAAAGGTATCCCTCTCAGATCTCAAATACACAACTGATCCTCCCCCCCCCCCCTCAAATTGCATCCCTGGTTTGAATCTCCACTTGTCATGGCTGCAAGGTCACTTTAGTCCAGTCACTCACTCATCTTAAACTACCTCACATGAAATGTGATCATTTGTATTTCATGTGTTACATATTAGTCTTGGAACAGGTCAAATGCTTTAAATATTTAAGAGTGCACCTCCATTATAGAGGAGGTTGGGCCAACCACAGAGACCATGCTATTACAAACTCCATGGTCAGCGTATCGGCAATTTTACGCTTTTTTAAAATAAGGGCCATCAATTTGTCCCTGCAGCATTAAAAGTCTTCAACACCAAGGTGGCCCAGCAATTATTATATGGAGTCTCACTTTGGATAGGGTCCTGGTCCAACACAGCTGAGCAAGTACAATCTCGCTTTTTATTTAAACTTTTGGGCATGCCTCACTGCCTTATGCCACCCTGTGCCTTGAAAACTGGGCAGCATCTCTTAGAGACAAGACTGACCCTCAAACTTTGGCTGCACATCTGTTTCAACCGCAGTGTCGCCTCCTTGTCATAACTTGTACATATAGGCAGTGTAACATCAAAAGAAGTTTCCCACAAAAAAGCAAGCAAAGAAACAAGCAAGCAAACAAAGCAGGGCTGCTTCATGAAAAGGGATTGTTATGTTTTCAGTATCCCTTGCTTAAAGATACATCTATGTGGTTTTCTGCAAATACCTTCCTTGGACTTTGCTCCACTCATGCAAGCTGTTCCATGTGTGGAAAGCAAGGCCAAATCATAAATATATGGTTTGATCCTTGCCTCACTAGATCCACAGAAAACTTCCACAGCTGTGGAAGCAGGACCCTGCAGGCTTCCTCAGGTTTATGCTAGTCAAGTACTTTGAAACACTGGCACACCCAAGAAGACCACATGGAAGGAAAGGCAGAAACAGCAGCATCTGGATAAATATCACTGGACCTTGCCATGTGAACAGCTCTTGTTCAGTGCCTCTAGGTATCTAAGACAACTGTAATTCAGAGATCACTCCTTCAACTCCATCTTCTATTTACCATAGCTCATGCTATCAGCTGGTTTTCTAGCTTCCCAAACTTCCTCAGATGTGAGATACCTTCCTCCAAAGCAAGAGGCTCTTCTACTAATGGAAAATAGCTACCTAAGCAAAACTAAACCATGGGATCCAGGGCTTTGTGTCTGTATAGAGACTGCCCCCACCCCCATACACACTTTGTTCTCAGATGTTCTTTTGGTCTCCTTGATTCAGTATTGGCCCACAATCAACCATATCTGATTCAGCTTTAGAGGGTCAGTCCTGCCAAGTCATTAGGAAATAGGAGATAGGACCAGGAAATACTATAGTTTCACAATTTTTAGCAGTACTGTACAAACCATATGCATTACAGGAAGCTAAATTGGTAAGATACCACAAGGAAGTTTTCACAGTTTGAATCCAAGTCCTGCTGGTGTCAGTGTAAGTTCTCCCACTTCCATATTGTAGTGTTCAGAACTCTTGGGATTTTATTTCCAATTGTTTGAGAGATCATATTTCCCTGAAATATTTTAGATAATTTGGTGCCAACACATTCTGAGGAGCTTTCAAATGTTCAGCCTCTTATCCTCATTGAACAGAATGTTCCAAAGTTTGCTCGATCTCAGTTACAATTTGCCCTGAACATTTGAGGTAAGATGTTTGGATACCAACTGTTTGCTTTAAATTGTTCCTATAATCTCCAGTAGTAAATGAGAATGAAACCCAGAAAATTGCCCCTTCTTTGCAAGGTAAATGGAAAAGTTAAGTCTAAAATCCCTGCTGTTTGAGTATTATAATGAATCCTGATTCTTGTATTTAAAATAATCTTTAATTACTGGTATTCTCTGGAAGAAAATTCTATTTAATCATTCTGATACAATTTCCATTAAAATGATGTTTGAATGAGAATCAATTTAAAGTGGGGGAAATTATAGTAAGATGTGATTTACTATGAATTTGTACCCACTCATACGCACAAACATCTAAGTGTATTGTACATAATAGAACATCATGTTATACTCTTTCAAATCAATTCTTAAATATCCACACATCTTTGGATACTGTGCAGTAAGGAAGCCAATTATTTGATAGACTGTTTGTCTGTTGACCATTATGGCCATTTGAAAGGTTACTTCACCATATTGCTTCCTAGCATTGACCCACATATGTGCAGCCTACTTATGCAGCCTAATTGAGTTGAACTCCTTTTGCTGCACCAACACTTCAGTGGGTGGACAGTTGTTCAAATAGGTTGCTCCCACACACACACACCACTAGAGACCTTTTTTGGACTTTTAAAAAGAATTGAGAGGGCTAGAGACTTAGGGTCAAATGACATGTTGCAGAAGCCACAAATTTAACCCCTGTTGACCATAATGCAAAGTTAGGTCCTATGTCTCTCTTTAAAAAACCACCTCAAAGCTGATGATTCAGAAGAACTAATCTACCATGGCAATAGATGGTAATCATATTACTGTAATGTGGCAATTACTGATCAAAATATAAAACTAAAAAAAAAAACCCTGAAGGCTTTTCATGGCTGAAATCAACTGGCCATTGTGGATTTTTTGACTATGTGGCTTAACACTTGTACCTTGAAATTCTGGTTGGTCTCTTAAGTACTACTGGACTCAAATCTAACTGAGATTGTTACATATTTCAGTGAATCCTCCTAGACTGGATATTTAGCATGCTCTAGTCCTGCAGTCATTCATATCAAGTATGTAGTGGCTGTGACACACTGGTGGCACAGACTTCAAGGATGTGTCGTGGTCATGCCTCACACCTATTGCAATTAGTCAGAGAGAGATGACTTAAATCACTGCACTGTGGAATGCATTGTCTCCTCCATGTATTATTTTGTGATAACACTTCTTCTTTCACCGACTTTCACCGACTTTCTATTGCAGGAGGCTAAGACCTACCAACAATATAAATCACCAGACCACTGAAGTTTTAACTGCTTTACAAGACTGTTGTGTCTTTACCACGTTGTAAATATAATTACTGTGTGGCTTAGGGCAAAAGATAATCCTTCCCTTTCGTCACTATGAACCAAAGATGATCAGGAGCTCCCTATGGATTTTCTGCATCATTGATTGTTTCTTGATAATTGATTGCTAATTGATATATAGATTTCTCCACAAAATGTGCATGAAAGCTAACATCCCCCCACTTCCAATCTTTTTGTATTCCATTATGAGCCCATATGTTCTGGAATGAACTTGGATTATTTCAGTTTGCTCTGATTATATCTGAGAAGTTAATTATAGCCTACTATACTTGTCACTCTGTCTCTCAACAAGGAGATAGAAAGCACTTGTAGCCTATTGTTTCCAATGCCAGTTACCAATTTCTTCCATCTTAGGCTCGCCAACTTTCATGTGAAGTCTCAAGATCTCCCAGAACTGCAAATAATTTCTGGACTATACAGATCAATTCCCCTTGAGAAAATGGCTGCTTTGGAGAATGGGCTCTATGGCAGTACATCCTACTGAAGTCACTCCCCGCCCTAATATTAGCAAAGTAATTAACACAACAAAGGTGCACACCTGATAAAAGTGTTGATAAAGGTTAAGGCACTAGTGAAATTGATACTAAAGAGTAGTGACAGAGCAGAGAGTGACTTCTGAGAAGGAAGATATTGCCCTTAGAGCAGCAATCTGGAGTCAGAGAAGAAGAAGAGGAGGAGGAGGAGGAGGAGGAGGAGGAGGAGGAGGAGGAGGAGGAAGAGTTGGAATTGGTTTTTTAACGTCACTTTTCTCTATTGTAAAAAAATCTCAATGTAGTTTACAGTCACATTTCCTTCCTCTCCCCACAACAGGCACCTTGTGAAGTAGGTGGGGTGAAAATGTTGTAAGAAAACTATAACTGGCCCAAGGTCACCCAGCAAGCTTCATGTGGAGGAGGAGGAATCAAACCTAGCTATCCTGGTTAAAGGTCACCATTCTTAAGCACAACACCATGTTAGCACCAAAGAAAAGACACTTAGATGTAGAGAAAAATGAGCCCTGCATTACAGAGGCATATTTGCCTCAGGACATGGGGTACCTCATGTCCCTGGGGGCCCCCATTTGGTCACGCGGGGTGGGCGTAAAAATTTCAGGTCTGTTGGTGTATTTTTTGTATTTTTTTTAGCTTTTTTCAGTTTTTGGCCTGCAGGGGGTGCAGTTTTTAGGCTAGCAGCACCTAAATTTCAGGGATTTTTCAGGATGCTCTCCTGATGGTACCACCCAGGTTTGGTGAGTTTTAGTTCAGGGAATCCAAAATTATGGACTCCCAAAGGGGGTGCCCCATCCCCCATTTTTTCCAATGGGAGCTAATAGGAGATGGGGGCTACACCTTTGAGGGTCCATAACTTTGAACCCCCTGAACCAAACTTCACCAAACCTGGGTGGTATCATCAGGATAGTCTTCTAAAGACTACTCTGAACATTTGGTGCTGCTAGCTTAACCATTGCACCCCTGACAGCAGGCACCCTCCAAATTTCCCTAGATTCTCCTTTTAAATCCAAAACATTGAAAGTGATACTGTTTCAGGGTGGGGAAGAATCCATCCCAAAATAGTATCACTTTCAAATGTTATTTTAACTGGGGACCCCAGATTCTCTCTTTAAGTCCATGCTGAAGGGAGTCGATTTAACCAGTGACCAAGGTAAGGCCTAGTTGCCTTCACTAGAATCTTTTTTTCACCAAAAGGATATTCCCTCCAACTGACCTGTTTATTTAGGACATCTCTATTTTCAAAGTCCTTCTGGTCTAATGATCCTGTATTGCCTCCTAAAACTGAGCATAAGGCCACTTTTCCACAAACCACAGAAGTTCCCTGTAATCCCTGGCCCCTTCCACACATGTAGAATAATGCACTTTCAATCCACTTTCAATTCACTTTGCAGCTGTACAGTATAACAAAGTCCACTTGCAAACAATTGTGAAAGTGGATTGAAAGTGCATTATTCTGCATGTGGGGATGGGCCCCTTGAAAACCTAGAGATCAGGAAATCACCCTTGATGCTGTCTCTTAGAATTGGTATTGCAAGGTTTACTGCCTCTGGACTCTCATCCATATCAGAACTGTTTGCTAGACATATGCCATCCCCTTTTAAAGCCAAGACTATCACTGGGTCCACTGGCAGCAAATTCTACAATTTAATTACTTATAGAGTGCAGAAGTACTTCATTCTGACCATCTTGCATCTTTTGCCCACTGACTTTACAGGGATATTGACATGACTGTATGCCCCATTAGTCTAACTCTGGGAAAGGCAGTGCATTTGCATTCTCGTTTCTATCTTCAAGTATCACTGGCAAAATTATATCATGGAAAAAGAGAAACTCCTGAGTTGAAAAGGAAAGTATGTCAAGCATGATTTGTTCCCTGTAGACAAATGTGTATGCAATATTTGTTTATCCTTAATTTTCGTACCTTCTTATTACAATCCAATTAACAGAGCAGTCATAAAAAGTGTTTCACTGTTCTAAGTCCACTGACTTCAATGGACTTAGAACCATGAAAGGTTTTGCATTTGTAACATGAATTGTGAAGAGTCAGTTCATCATATCCTTCATCACTGTCCACCATATAATGCAGCTAGGGGGAAGTTCCTGGCATCTTTGCTGACTGATAACAGCACTCTTACAGACCAACAGAAAACCCTCTTCCTTCTGGACAATGGTTCAAGAGCAGTCTTAGAATTGACTGCCAGGTTCCTCTGTACTGTAATTGCAAAGCGTTCTTAATGTAACTTTTGAACCATTTTATTCAGTTTTTAATCTATCATTCTAGTGGGTTTTGAAAATATATCTATGTAGATTCCTACCTTTTGTTATTTGCTCTTTTAAAAACTGTTAAAATCTTATAAACTGTTAAAATCTATAAACTTTTAAAATCTTTTTAAAGTATGTATTATTGTTGTTATTTGAATGTCATTAAAGGTCTCAGTTCAGTTCAGACTAGAACGGTGTAATATTGTTCATGATGGTGCTATAAATCATCCATAGAATATCTAGCCTCCTTTTTTGAAAAAAGAAAAACATGACTTTATTTGTACCATCCTTCTAAGATGGCAGGCATAAGAACAAAAGTGCTTAAGCAATCTTGGGAAGCAACTAGACAAAGCAATTGTATGAACAAGTCCCAAATCTCTCTACTCATTAACTGTCAAATATTCTGATGATTGTCTCTTTTCTATGTATGTGAAACATTGTTCATCTGCCTTTGTAAGCTGAAGGAACTATTTTGAAAATTAATCTGCATTTGTACCTTCTTTTCTGGTGGCAGTGGTATCACATTTTGATGAGATGGCGTGACTTTCCTGCAAACAGGAAAGGCTAATGTTTCTTGCTGATAAAAGTTCAGGTGATGAAAATAAATGTCTCTAAATTATTAATGAATGCTATTCTGTTCTAGGTACAGGAGAATTAAAAAGGGGGGAAATCATCACTCCATATAAACCCTGCAGGTTGGTTCGCACTTGTGTAGCTGGGCTTAACAGATTGCCCACTGTGGCAGTCTCTTACCCCTGGCTCCAATCCCTCTGCACTCTTCACTCTAGCAGGAGCTAAAATAGTGGTTGGGAAGCAATGTTGCTACATGACTTCTGGTTACACCTGGAAGTGACCCTGTAAGGTTCTAGAAATTCCCCCAGATATCTGTGGCTTTTCTCATCGAGACTGAGGAATTCCTAAAATGTTGTGACATTATTTCCAGGCACAACCAGAAATGATATCACCTTGCTTCTCATCCGTTTGGCTAAGATCAAGAGAAGAAGTGGTTAAAAATTTTTAGATGCAGAAGCAGTGAGGTGTCACAGCAAGAAATACTCTCCCAATCATCAGCTTAGGAAGTTGGCAATTCTTGCTTCTAATAACATCCAAAGATGTCAACGTGAAATGCTGAATTTACAATTAACATTTAACCAAAAAGAAGACGAGAGAAGACTGGGATAGAGTCATTTGACCTATTGTGGTGGCAAAGAGCCATTTACTAAGTAGGCCAAAGTATGTTGTTGAGTTGCTGTTGCTGTTATTCACATTATTTATGGCCTGCCTTTCTCACTCAGACTCTCGGCAGATTATAAAATATGAAAAGTAATTTGATCTGAGAGTAAAGGCCTGCAATAAACAATGTGCTAGGCTTAGTAATACAGAACTGGAAAACAATGCAAACAAAAAACTTCTTAAGGCCGCAAAAAGCAGCTAAGGCATGATACACAATAATGGTGAAATGAGGTTACAAAGGTAAAGGACATTGCAGTAAACAAGTGATATGTATATGAACACTGCAATAGGCCACGATACTATCCCTCATAGAAGTGACCTCCTGTCCTGTTCCATTACACTACCACTCACATCCCTTTCTAGGGAAATGCCCCATGAATATTTCTGTATTGTGTATACTACAGAATGATTTATTGGTCTGGAACAGGAGTTCCTAAATTAACTTTTCAGAAGTGGTTAAGCTAACCTCGCTAAAGGAAATCAGATTCTTTTGCCCTTCAATCAGTGTTGAGAAGAAATTAAACCAAACTGTGTTTCATTTACCTGTAATCAATTTTCATTGGGTGATTGTCTGTTCAGTGAACTCTGCACATGGAGGTCAACTGTATAAGATACCAGAACTGACTGGCGCACAAGATATTAGAAGTGGCTGGAGCACTCTCGACAATATATCTCCTGCAAAATGCCACAATCAGCAAGTAACAGTCTGCAGGTGGTCCCTGACCTGAAAGATGTCCAGCTAGCCTCAACGAGGGCCACGTGTTCTCTCTGGCACCAACCTGATAGAACGCTTTGTCCAATGAGACCAGGGTTCAGTGGGATCTGATGCTATTCTGCAGGGCCTGCAAGACAGAGCTGTTCCGCTAGGTCTTTGACTGAGACAGCTACATTTTTACCATCTAACAGTCTCCTCCTCCCCCTCCCAGCTTTTTATTGTTCTGTTCTATTGTTTGGGATATTAATATATGGATTTTTTTTTTAAAAAAATAAGGTTACTTACAGTCATCATCTAAATTTAATGCATGAATTGTATTGTTTTTTCATGTTGGAAGCTACTCTGAGCCTATGAGGGGAAGGGTGGCATATAAATTTAATAAATAATGATGATGATAATTATGATAATAATAATAAAAGGTTTTTTCCTCAACCTCAAATATATTTTTCTCTGCCTCTGAGTCACATGAAGATGGAAGGGACATGAGTCATTGTGAGGAATTTCTCAGCAATAGTATGAAGAGATCCCATGATGGGGTAGGAAGGAGGGCAAGGTGACTCAGACCCCTTCTGCACATGCAGAATAATGCACTTTCAATCACTTTCACAATTGTTTGCACATGGATTTTGCTGTTCCGCACAGTAAAATCCAGTTGCAAAGTGCATTGAAAGTGGACTGAATGTGCATTATTCTGCATGTGCAGAAGGGGTCTCATTGAGCATTAATTATAGGTATCTGCAGCTCTGTCCTCATTGTTGCAGACTCTGTGCAGCCCTACATGGAATATAAGCAAGCTAATTTATCAAACAGATGGTGAACATCGGCTTTCAAGTGAATAGCACAACTGTCCAGTTCTGCCTCTTTCTAAGCATTGTCAGCTGTGGAGTGGTGTGTAGGTCCCAAACCTTGTAAATGTTTTCAGAAGTGGATGCCACCACAAAATGCTGCCATGGGAGTTGATGTCAGTCACAGAATTTGGGCAGGTATCTAGCCAAATATGTTCCTTGCTCTTTCCAAATGGGTGCTTCCTGCTGACACATAGGTGATTTTTCCTGGGCTGTTTTGAAGCACCTCTTCCTATTTCAAAAAGGTGGAGAAACAACAGGACAGACATTCTGCTTTGGGGAATAAGCAAGTGGACCACAGGAAGTACACTAATGGGCACCATGGACCCCTAGATATCTGATTGGGGGTAACTGGAATAGTTATTGATAAAGGTGAACATGAAGGTGAAAGTCCGGTGTTGCTTATATGGTCTGCTCAAACTCCTCAAGGAATGCTATGAGGGTGTGGCAATCATGGTAGAGTAAGCATGGATCTGAAGTGGGTGCAAGGGTTTCCAATTGACAGGGCTGTACTGCCCTGGAAGAGACAGGTGTGAAATCTGGGGGTGCTCCTGGACTCTGCTATGACACTTGAAGCTCAGGTGCAGGCAGTGGTTAGGAGTACTTATTCCCAGGTCCAGCTGGCTCACCAGTTATGGCTTCTTCTGGACAGAGACGATCTAGCTACAATAATCCATGCTCTGGTAATCTCCAGATTGGATGATTGTAGTGGGGCTGCCCTTGAAGATGGTTTGGTAGCTAGTACAGAATGCGCCAGCAAAACTGTGAACAAATGCACATCATGCCAGTCTTAGAAGAACTGCACTGGCTGCCAATTCACTACTAAGCCCAATTCAAGGAGTTATCTTTGACCCCTAAATGTCTTGGGCCCCAGGTTATCAAAAGGAGCACTTTCTCCAATATCCATCTGCCCGTGCCTGAAGATCAACAGATGGAGCCCTTCTGGTGAAACCTCCACCTTCAGTTGTAAAAAAGATGAAGACCTGTGATAGGGCTTTTTCAGTGGTGGCCCTGAGACTGTGGAACAATCCCCCCCCCCCCCCGCCATGAGGTTCATGAAGCATCTTCTTCATATGCCTTTAGAAAGCTAGTAAAGATGCCCCTATTTTCCATGGCAAATGACTTCCCCCTTCTGGTAATAGGAATTTTTAACTAGGTTTTACAAATTTTAAACAGATTTTATGAATGTTAATGAGTTTTGTAAGTTTTAATAGATTTTATAGGTTTAAAATAGGTTTAATTGAGATATTGTTTCATACTGCATTTGTTTTTAGGTTACTGGTATTGTATAATTTTTATCTCATGTTGTTACCCACCCTGAGACCTTTGAATATAGGGTGGGCTAAAAAATACATATCAATAAATTAAATAAATAAATGTCCAAGTGATGTCTGGAGATCTCCTGGGATTACAAGTGAACTCCAGGTGACAGATCAGTTCACCAGGAAACCATGGATGCTTTGAAAGATGGACTCTGCGGCATTATATCTCTTTCAAGTCCAACCCTAAACCCCAACCTCCTGAAGTCCTACCCAAAAAAATGTCCAGGTACTTCCCACCCTGGAGCTGGATCCCTAGTGAGTACTGAACATTTTATACTTTATGATCCATTAGGGATATGTTCCATTAGGGATGTGAAGAAGAAGAAGAAGAAGAAGAAGAAGAAGAAGAAGAAGAAGAAGAAGAAGAAGAAGAAGAAGAAGAAGAAGAAGAAGAAGAAGAGGAGGAGGAGGAGGAGGAGGAGGAGGAGGAGGAGGAGGAGGAGGAGTTTGGATTTATACCCCCATTCTCTCCTGTGAGGAGACCCAAATGGACTTTCAAGCTCCTTTCCCTTTCCCTTTCCCCACAACAGACACCTTGTGAGGTAGGTGGGGCTGAGAGAGTTCTGAGAGAACTGTGACTAGCCCAAGGTTACCCAGCTGGAATGTAGGAGTGGGGGGGGGAATCTGGTTTACCAGATAAGACACCGCTGCTGATGTGAAGGAGCAAGGAATCAAATCCCTGAAGTCAGAGGCTCTGCATCCTTTTTTAGCTCTGCTGCAGCTAATGAATCAATAGCTTATATGACATCTAATGTATGTAAGGCTCTTTCTTCCTCGTCAGTAAATTGAGGCAAAACAGACTGGTTAGATTATAGCCTGATTAACATGGCATTGTAATTAGGAATTCTAAGCTGGGTCTCAAGACCATCTTGCCATTATACATTTTAATGGGGGGAAGTCACTGACTCCTCGTGTAGAGGTCACAGCAACTAAAAAGGCTGTTTTTTCCTGTAAGCAACTGGAAAGAGCATGTAGCCAGCAATTTGAAAGGTTTTGACATTAATCTGCCTAGGATTGGTGATAAGCTAAACTGAGGAACTGGAAGCCTGGAAGAAGAATATATATATTCATCAAACCTTGAGGCAAAATTTTGGATTCTCTATATGCAGATAAAAAGCACTTGGAAAGGAACAGCAGCTATTAGATGAATGTTTAAAAAGGTAATAGCTAGTCTAGAGTTCTTAAGGTGTAACAGGTATTCAAATGTGGCTAATAGTGCATCCCAAAGCCCAGTAGGATGTGTGTGTGTGTGCATGCATGTGCCATTAAGTCACAGTTGAGTCAGCGCTTTGAAAAACTGAAATGTTCAGAGGTGGTTTGCCATTTCCTGCCTCTGCATGGGCACCTTGTGAAGTAGGTGGAGCAGAGAACTGTGATTGGTTGAAGGTCACTCAGCAGTCTTCATGTGGAGGAGTGGGAAATTGAATGTGGTTCTCTAGTTTGGACTAGTTCACTCTTAACCATGACACTACACTGGCTCTTGCAGCTCCACTTAAGGGTAGTTAAATAACAAGAGTTTTTGCCAGAGAACTCATAAAACTGTTACAATTCAAGATAGCCTGAACATGGACTAATATTTCAACTGTCCTAGGTTATTTTGTTATCAACATACAATAACCTTGGGTGGAAAAATCCCATAAAACAGTGGTCTAGACAGCAACAGGGTTCTTTCTTGGAGTTTTGTTGTTCTACCTATAACTTCCATCAGCTTAGTCTAGGTGTTCCTTCACAGTTGCATCGGAATTACCTGTGATTTCCATCAACAGACCAAAAACAATAACAACAACCACAGCCATAAGCTGTTTAACTTACTCACTGGTCAGCATCTTTAAACAAGGACTACTCATTCAAGAGACTAATACCCTTCCACACATGCACTTTCAATCCACTTTCACAACTGTTTGCAAGTGGATTTTGCTATTCTGCACAGCTGTGAAATGCACTGAAAGTGGATTGGAAGTGCATTATTCTGCATGTGCGGAAGGGGCCTAAGAGTTGGAAGCCAGTAACATCAGGATATGGATACTGATTCATTCCCTGCACAAGCTCAGACAAATCCTGTCTCTCAGTAGCCCTTTCGGTATGCAAGAACTGAGCCCCTATAAGGAGATTCAAGGTGGCTTACAAGCTCCTTTCCCTCCACAACAGACACCTTGTGAGGTAGGTGTGACTGAGAGAGTTCTGAAGAATTGTGACTAGCACAAGGTCACCAAGCAGAATGTAGGAGTGTGGAAGCACTCTGGTTCACCAGATAAAGCCTCTGCCACTCAGGTGGAGGAGTGGGGAATTAAACCCAGTTCTCGAGATTAAAATCCACCTGCTCTTAACCACTACACCATGCTGGCTCTCATCACAGTCATGGGATAAGGGGGGCAGAGATTTTAGCCTCCACATTTTTAGGCCTTGCTATTCTGCTGCTTCTCTCACTGTATATGTAAAAAAAGGCAGCAAAACCTGGTGGTTCAAATGGGAGTCAGCAGATGAGGTTCTTCAACCTAGCTGAGGGTCCTGACCCATGGGTTGAAGACTAGTGGCCTAGTAGTTCAAGACAAAAGTGAGATTTAACCTGAGGGCTTCCCAATTTGCAGCTTGGTTTCATAACCACATAAAATGAACGCTTTGACCCTCTATTGGTGTATAAACTGGGGAAGAAGAACCATTAAACAACCCATGGAGAATTTGTTCATCGTTCATGAATCTCTAGCTCCTCATATTTATTACTGGCAGACAAGTAAGGCTGTACTGATTGTCTGACCTGGCAGCTGACAGCACAAAACTTCCAAAGTATAATTAAAGGCAAACAAGTGGATCGGTTTTTCTCCTCTTTGAAATCTGCAAAAATCATTTGCCCTTCTGAATAGGAGGGGGTGAGTTAAATTATCATATATGCCTTTTTTTGCAGAATATGATACTGAACATTGATGGGCTTATTTAATTTCTCTGCAAATAGTAACCACTTAAAAATGAAATCAATTTTTCTATTCAAAACAAGTAATTCGAGCGGTTCTTTCAGAAAGAGGGCACTTGGTCTTCAACGGACAAAGTGACATTCTGTCATCAAATGGAAATAGAGAAAGTGCAGAAAAATAGGAAAATAGGGAGGGCGCAAATGTTATTCTTGTGCCATAAGTTTTCTCTGTAGTAAACTCCCGTACATTAATTTTGAACAAGAGGAGATACTGGTTTTTTACCCAATTTTCTCTATCTTTAAGGAGTCTTAAAGCAACTTACAAATCCTTTCCCTTCCTTTCCCCACAGCAAACACCCTTTGAGTTCTGAGAGAACATTAGCCCTTTCTGCACAGCACAAATAAGATGCCCTGAGGTTGGGACATCTTGTGGCGAAAGTCCACACAGCTTTTTCCCCAAGATGTCGTCAGGCCATTTTATTTTTGCTCAAGCCATCTTGTTTTAAATTTGCTAAAATGTGGAGGTTTTCTTTCCACAGGTTGTTTTCAAGACATCTCCTGCTTGGCTGTGCAAACACTTTGTTTTTTCCCTGTCTTCCACACACACACTCCTGGTTAGAGTACTTACTTTCACCACCACATGACTTTTTTATCTTTAAAAAAACAGTGCTTGTTTTGTGGAGCAGGCTTGAGGCCCAATATGAAGATGGCAGAATCTATGCATGTTTCATATATATCTTCTTTTAGCCAGGCTCGTGAAATTGAGGATATCAACCAGCTATACATGTCCTCCTGACCACCTCCTGTACTCTCTTCATTTCCATTGCCAGGACTGCTGATAAGAATCACTACAGGCCTCAAACAAAGATGTAATCTGGCCCCACATATGTCCCTGATCCAAACCAAATATCACAGCAAAAATCACTTGGGCCCCTTCCACACATGCAAAATAATGTGTTTTCAAACCACTTTCACAACTGTTTGCAAGTGGATTTTGCCATTCCGCACAGCTTCAAAGAGCATTGAAAGCAGTTTGAAAGTGCATTATTCTGCATGTGCGGAATGAGCCTTGGCTTGCTGTTGCCATGCGTCTACAATAATAAAAGGATCCATTGTTTATTTGTGGTAGGGATAACTCATCAGCAAATAAAGCTGGGAGTCTCAAAATTGACCACCAACATCGGGATGATCATGGTACTCGATTATGGGATTCCACAACAACAAGCCTTTATTGGCATACAAAACAGAACAAAATTTCAGAGTAAAACAAGATTAAAAAACACAGTTAGAATTACTAATTTCCAGTATAAAATTTGCAACAGTCTCACAAAAGAGCACATCAGAGCTGTTCAGGAGGTTGGGTATCTTGTAACACTCTTGCCACTGGGAACATTGCAAGAAAATAGAATTCATATATTTCATGCGTATCTTGTCATATTTAGGGCATACAAACAGAGAATGGTCAAGGGTTTCAACCGTAACCAGATCACAAGAACAAACCCATTTAGAATGTTCTATATTCTTAAATCTTCCCTCCAGAAGAGCTGATGGCAACACATTACATCTTGCAGTAGCCAAAGCTCTCCTCTGGGTGGGATTAATCAGCAGACAAAGATATGTTGCCATAATTCCACGCTCACATGGGATTAATAATGTAGTCGGGGAGCAGGTTGTCCTGGCTGCAAGAGTCAAATAATGAAAAACAAGATCCAAGAGCCTATTCTTAACTAGTCTGAAGGCTTCCACCTTTGTGAGCATAAGGAGTGATTCCAAAGGGAAACCAATAGCTTCAACCTTTCTAAAGATCAAAATATACCATTCTGAAATAAAGTGATTTGATAACAGAGAGGGAATATAACTATTGGATATGCAGCCAATATTTTATGGCCCTTATCCATGCCAAGGTTTCTAGAGTTGTTTGGCCCATCCCTATGCACAGCGCAGCATAAGGCACACAACTAGGGAGCCCCATTAGTTTCTGAAGGAATTTGGAATGTAATTAATTAAATGATTTATTTATTGCTGAAATCCAAATGCAGGAATCGTACAGTAACAAAGAACCGATCCTAGCATCAAAAACCTTCAAGGCAGCAGGAATGTATTGATTGTCTTTACTGTAGAAAAAGCGATATATTGCCATCATGTTTGTATGTGCCGAGGATTATGGGACTCATACTACCAAGAATGAAGACATCTTCTACCAGGTTATCGTCACAGTAGGCAACATGTAATAATTCCTTTTAAGCAATCTATAGCATCTCTAATACTCAAATCCCCAACCTGGCTCAAGTTATCTCCAGACCCTCCCTTCCCCCATGCTATTTGCAATGGAAGCTAGGAATCTCTGTTCATGTGTGGCATAAATCATCAGAAATTGATGCTAGCTGTTTGAAGATTGTCATGTGTCTTTGATACTCAGATCCCCCATCTTACATGGAAGGTTGCTGTGTGACCTACACAGCAAGAGTTGATGTGAGGATAAAACGGGGGACAGGAGTGTAGTCTTACAGCAACTGAGGCAGCATGTCGTTTCGGCCAGTGAGAGAAGCAGGGAGCAACTCTGCCATCCTGTTTTCCCCCAAGTCCTTTTATTGATCGTTTACAAGTGGAAAAACAAACAGGGCAGGCAGGCAGGGGTAATACAATACAATGGATGGGGCAAAGAGCACGGGTTAGAGCAGAGAATTAAGTATTTGCACATACACATATTGGGGCCGGAGAGTCTGCAATGTCAGCAGTTTTCTTCGAAACCACCTTTGGGAAGGAAAGGTCAGTTGCATGTGAGAGGCCTTTTTTCCAAGCAGTCTATTGCCGTACCCAGGATGTTGGGGGGCCCTTTTCCAAGCAATGTGCTGCCATACTCGAGAGCTTCCCGGGTGCTGTGAGACCCCTTTCCAAGCAGAATGGCTGCCGTACTCGGGAGCCTCCCGGGCGCTGTGCCCCCCAACACAGGAGAACAATGGAAGGTACTTTGTGTCCCCACTGGAGAGAAGACAAGGGTGTGACATTTATTATAAATCTGATTTTGCCTACAGTTCAGCCCCCCCTCAAATGTTCACTATTGCTGCTCATTCATCAAGTATTGCTGCAATTTTTGTAGGGGGGAACTGCTCATTCAGTATTAAAGCTACTGTTAAATATTTTGGGTGCAGAGATCAGGGGCAGGCCTCTCGTATCTATACAAGCCATCAAAATTGCATATACACTCAATAGCTATATGCCTAATTTTGTAATTCTACTATGTACTTTATTGAAGACTGTGACACTGATGAAGAAACCTATTGAAACAGCACCCATTATTGAATTCCTGTAGAAATAAGTTTTGCAGTCTACTCTATTCAATGCTAATGGGATTGTAGAGTTCACTTATTCTACATTCTACGGATGCATGATCTCCTACAATTGCATCAACTCTGATACAAATTGATGTCTACATGAAATTGGCAACTATATGGAATGGTGATTCAAATAGTTGTCTTTCAGTACTTGGTGATTATACAATACTGTGACTTTAACAGTGTATCTTTGGAGATATATATTTAAAGAACATTTAGTTTTATTACATTAAAATAGCTTTTGTTACTATGCACATTGAGATTAGAACATAAAAGTTTTATGCTATTAGAACTTTTAATTTTATAACATTGTGATACCGCTTTATTAGAGTATATACAGTATCGCTTTACAATTGAATTTTATAACATTGTGATACTGCTTTATTAGAGTATATACAGTATCCCTTAACAATTGAATTAATTAAAGAATGGGAAAGAAGTGCAAGTTTATTTTCTGCTGCTCCAGAGTCTAGGACACAGAGTAATGGATTCAAGGTACTGAAAAAGAGATTCCACCTAAACATTAGGGAGAAGTTCCTTACTGTATGGACTGTTCAACAGTGAAATACACTGCCTGGGAGAGTGGTGGAGTCTCCTTGGAGGTTTTTAAACAAAGGCTGGATGGCCATCTGTCAGGTGTGCTTTGATTGCGTATTTCTGCATGGCAAGCATTTGGACTTGATGGCCCTTGTGGTCTTTTCCAACTCTATGATTCTATGGTTCTATTCTAAAATATGAAAAATATGTTCCATTTGGGAGTTATGACATTTCCATAATTCAACGTTTCTTCTCACAAAGTCTGATTTATCCTAACTTCTACCTTTTAGTTTCATTCAATTATTCATTAGCTCAGAGTACACACAACTTGGGTATACTAAAGGAAATTCATGGATTGGAACTGCACAGCAACAACAGTTTGGGGTCACTGGCTATGAATGAAGGGCTCATGAAACAGCACCCTTGCTGAAGCTAAGTGGGCCTCATTTTGGTCAGTACCAGGACAGAAGATCTCTGGGAATTCCTATAAAAACAACCTTGAGTTTTGTGGTAGAACAAAGACAGGATACAGACTTGGGGGGGGGGGGAGGGGGATGAATATATAATATCTCCTGTGAGAAACAGTTTCACAGTCACGTATTCTAATGCTACCCCCCAAAAATTGGAATTGCCAGGGCAGCAAGCAAGCAATAGAAAAATGTTCAAATCTTATTAAAATGTATTCAGTGTTTGCAAACTCCGCTAACAGTTATTTAGCCACCATAAGTGGTAAACAACAATTAAATAATTTGAATTTATTTCTGCACAGTGAATTTCCAGCAGTACCAAGCATGTTCTACAATAGACTAGTGATATAATAGAAGTAATTATAAACTGGGATAAATCCTCATACTAAATTGAAACGAAAAAATGCAAACACAACAGTGCCATCTCCAATGAATTATACAGCATTTTTGATCTCCAGCTCTGCATTAGTTCACAGCCTTGTTCAGATAAACTCCGGCTTGTATGTGAGCTATGGTTGACAGCTCTGGATTGAAGAATACCTGGAAATTTGGGGGGGCGAAGCCTGGGGAGGGTGGGATTTGGGGAGGGGAAAGGCCTCAGCACATGTAATGCCATAGAGTCCATCCTCCAAAACAGCCACTTAAAAGTTTCTGTGTAGTCAACCCTATAGACCAATGGTGGCAAACCTATGGCATGGGTGCCAGAGGTGGCACTCAGAGCCTTCTCTGTGGGCACATGCAGAGTCCCCCCCCCCCACATACACATCTAGGCTGGCCTGGGCTGCTGGGCTCAATTATGAGCAGTAAACCTAAGACCTAGTTTTGGGGAAGCAGTGTAGGTAACCCTGTAAAGCACTGCTAAACCCCACTGATTTTCATGCGAAGAACTAAAGCATGATCCTTTACCTGGGAGTAAGCTCGGTTGCTGGCAATGGGGCTTGCTTCTGAGTAAACCCTCCTAGGGTCGTGATTCACGCGTTGGAAGAGTTGCACAGTTGCTTCAAAGCAAAGCCACTGACTACCACCAAGCTTACTCCCGAGTAACGCACGCCTCGGAGCCAACCGTTTTTTCTAAACTAAAACCTCAGTAATCCGGTTAAATTGCTGTGTTGGCACTTTGCGATAAATAAGTGGGTTTTGAGTTGTAACTTGGGCACTCAGTCTCGAAAAGTTTCGCCATCACTGCTGTAGACAAAATAAACATGGTTGAAAATGAAAATGAACCCTTCTTATTAAAGACAATAAGCAACCTTACTTTATTCATAATACTAGACCCATGACCTATGTTGTAGGTGAACAAATCTACCAAATAAGGCCAATCCACCTCAGACTTTCCTTAAGCAAATGGGAGTTTCACAGTGTCTTTAAGCCTTTGGGAGTTTCACAGTGTCTTTAAGTCGTCAAGTATAATTAAAAGACAGAATCACATGGTGTGTTTATTTGCTTTCCTGGATTTTCCAGATTTACTTGGAAGGGATTGTATTGGGGTCATGGCTTTGATGTTTATTTGAAAATTCTTCTTGCTAGCTTCATCAAAAAGTATTCTGTATTCAAATAAAGCATGAGGTTTGCAGATAAACAAAGAGCCTTACAACACTCTCAGTCTGTGGCCTTTCTCACTCTTCTCAAGATTTACTGAAGAGAATTGGAAATCAGGAGTTCTTCTTGCCTAACAACTCTTCATTCTTCCCAGGAAGTGCAATTCAGTCTGTCAACTTCTTATAGCTCCTTTTCATATTTTTGTAGTGGTTGTCCACTTTAATCATCCATGGGTTGTATTACCTTGGGATTCAGAATAAATGACCTAGATTTGGTAGCTAGTGATGCCAGTCTCCAGGCGGGGCCTGGGGATCCTCTGAAATTACATCTCATCTTCAGACTACAAAGAAAAGTCCCCCTGGATAAAATGGATGCCTTGAAGGGGGGGACTGTATGGTATTTTGCCTTACAGAGGTCTCTGTTCTCCCTAGGATCCATCCCCAATTTTTCAAGAGTTTCCCAACCTGGATCGGGAAACTCTGCCTGGCATCCCCCAACAGTGGTCAGGGCAGACCCAGCAAACCTAGTTCAATGAATATTTATTCAAAAGCAGGGGTGTCCAACTCTGACCTTCCAGATGTTCATGGACTATGATTCCTATCAGCCCCTGCTTCAAAAAGTTCATGGGAATTGTAGTCCATGAACATCTGGAGGTCCAGAGTTGGACACTGCTGTTCAATAGTAAGACCTAGTGTTCTCAGTGAATCTTACTGTCAGGTAAATGTATGTACAGTTGTAGTGTGAAGAGTCATCTATACATTCCAAGTATTTAAAACACTCCAGGGAACAGTTTTCTGTAATGTATTAGCAAACAGGTCCCAGAAAAAGGGTGATTTCACTGTCCACAGAAGCCTGAATGCTGCCAGGGGAACAATGGCTACAGCTTACAGAAGTAATTTGTGATGAAAAATTCTTCAGAGACCCACTGTGGGTTTAGTGTCTAAGATTCCATTTTTGACAAATACATTTCTTAGGGGAAATGTCATCAAGGATTTAATTCAATTTCAGAACAATAAAAGACTTAGTAGGCGGGAAAAAAATGTGCTCGAGATTAGTTGAGACATGTCCAGAGTCAATCTCTATCCACCCATGGAATTATTGAAGCTCTGCACCCTGGGTGATAATTAAAGTTGCATAAGGGTGAGTTGACAGAGACAAAAAAGGAGAGAAAGTGAAAAACAGAGGCCAAGAGAGGTGCAAGAAGCACAACAGCACAACCCAGTTTTCAAAGAGACTACCAAAACACTCTCCGTTAAGGACTGCAACACCACCACCCCCCCAACTGAATGACAGTCCATTTTTAATTATTCTTTTCAGGCTTTCGAATTCTGCGGCCTAAGATCCTGAAACCTAACAGCCCCAGCCTTCTAGCTTTCAGCAAGGATTTAAATTCTGTTTGTATGAATAACAAGATTGTATCAATTATTCACAAACACAATATTCCAACATAGTACAAAAGGGTAGGGGGGATCATGTAAGACAAAAAAGCCTCATTATGAACCACAGTTTCTCTATTGCTCACCTAGCCTTCGGACTAACTCTGTACAACCTTATTCTAACAAGGTGGTCTCATAGTATGCCCTGAAGCTAAGCCATCTTGCTTGGCAGAGCAACCATGTGCCTAGAGCAAAAATATCCCTAAGTAACAAGGTTGCTTGCCTTGAAGCCTGCCCCTTCTTTCCTCTGCACTGACATTTCATGAGCGAAACTCCGCATACAAGACTCACTCCACCTTGGAGATTATGAAGGAATGAATGGCAATCAAAATGATAAACTATGAGAGCACGGATGGGGAGGGTGCACTCAATCCATATTTGATAAGTGAACTGATGATGTGGCAGAGCAGGCAGAACAACTGTGGAATGGGGGAAAGCCATTAATAGTTCATATGTATACCACAAATGTGCTCTTTGTGACACGTGAGGTAAAAGGGCATAGGATTTGACAACAGTTGGTTCAAGATCACTGAAATGACCAAATGTTTCATTGCTTTTGCGCAGGTGGAAAGTGCCACCAAGTTGCAGCCAATTTATGGCAACCCCACAGCATTTTTAAAACAAGAGGCAAGCACAGATAGTTTGTCATTGCCTGCCTCTGTGTAGTGGCTCTGAACTTTCTTGGTGGTCTCCCATCCAAATACTAACCAAGGCAGTGGTGGGATCCAAAAATTTTAGTAACAGGTTCCCATGGTGGTGGGATTCAAACTGTGGCATAGTGCCAATGGGGCTGGGCAGGGCAAGACGGGGGCGTGACCGGGTATTCCAGGGGTGGGGCATTCCTGGGCGGGGCTGTGGCATTCTGGAGGCATTCTGGAGGCGGGGCATTCCTGGGTGGGGCTGTGGCAAGGACGCAGCCGCTGCGCCGGTCCTTGGGCAGAAAACGAATGCACGCAGGTCCAGGCTACCATGCACGCCGGTGCACCTCCTGCTAGACTGCTTCAAGTTCTGCGTGCTACTGCTAAGAGGAGGGGTGTAACTAAGGCAAAAATGACATGGCAAAATCACCAATTAGTAACCCCCTCTCGGCACACACAAATAATTAGTAACCTACTCTCGGGAACCTGTGAGAACCTGCTGGATCCCACCTCTGAACCAAGGCCAACCTTGTGTATCTTCTGAGATCTGATGAGATAGAGCTAGCCTGGACCCTTTTTGCACAAATCTCCTACAATGTTTGTAAAACATTTGTAAAATATTTTCAATCCCCCCTCTTTTGTTTGCACTCACCCCTTTGAAATGATTCCTGCCTGCCAATACGTGATTGTTCTCTCTCTTTTTTTAGTTCTGTGTTGAATTGATGCTTCAATGCTTCACAGCCTCATGCTGCAGTCTATACTCCTTGTTTACGAAATGTTCAAAGACTGGCTCAGCCAAAACTAACAGACACCCAAATGCTGCAAATAAGCAGCTGAGGTAGAACTGAGGGAGCTTTAGAAATTGGTGCCAAGGAGAAAATTCAGGGAAGCAGAGGTGCATAGGAAACATAGTCAATAGAACACACATCAGCTAAAGATGTTTTCAAAATGTTTCAACCAGTGAATCATTTTAAAAGGGGATTCATTTAAAATGTTTCAAGGTGGGAAAAACAACGTGGAATTCCATGGAGGAAATGTTTTATTTTCTGTCTCAAATGTTTTAGATGAATTGTGCAGAAAAGCCCCTGGACAATCCAGGTCAGGGTGTTGCCTACTCCATGGGTTCCCAACTTTTTGAGCTTGTAGTTACCTTTGAAATTCTAATACAACATGGAGGCATGGTACAAAACAGGGCCACAAAATGGCTACCGCAGGAAGCAGAGCCTACCATACAATACCTGCCCCAGAGCTTACCTTCAGTTACACAGCGAAGATCCTTGAACTGTGACGGCAGCTGATGCTGAAGCAACATTTTTTAAAAATAATCTGCTTAGCCAGTCAAATCTCCAGTGGCCAATCAGAAGCGTTTGTGGGAAAAAGGCCCACCTGGCCCTGATCATTTTCTAAAGAAACCCACAATTGTTGGATGCCTGAAAAATTGCCAATAAGCACTATGGTGCCAATGGATACCATGTTGGTCTTCTGATTCACACACAATCACACACAAACATAGAAGATGAGAAATGTGACAGTAACAGAAGATTTTTTTTTAGAAAAAAAAACCATTTTTTTCAGACAGCAGGTACCTTTTCTCCCAGAAGATATACAGCAGTCATTTCAGTCATCATAGTCTGAACATTCATCCTTGTCAACTTGGCCTCCCAGGACAGGCATGAGTCATGAATGTTTATGATGTACACTCATCCTTGCATGCAGTTTATGGATGGCTATCCAAATCAGCTCCTGGTATTTAAGCAGATTCCACCGCTTCTCCTTGCCTGGAACAATAGCCATTGGAAATGAAAAATGTTGTAATTAGATTATCTCCACGAGAAATTCATGATAATTGTTTTCACTCTTTTATGAAACTGAAAATTCCATCTCTGTTGTGCCTTACAAGATCTATCAACGTAATCAGCAATGCACTGCTTTAACGATTCGCTGGTATTGGAAAAATGAGAGCAATGGCCTTTGAGCTAATTAGTTTATATGAAGAACCTAGCGAGATGGAAAGTATAAGACCTAATAGTATTATAGATTATACATTTTTGTCACAGTGGTGAAGGTAATATCTGATATTAATTGGATTGCTAAACCACGTTCAGATAAACAGACTGTAATGTATATGTGTGTGCGCGCGCACACACATGTGTGTATGTATGTGTCTATATTCATTTTTTTACCACTGATGACTAAATAATATGCACTGATTACTTTTTAAAAAGAAAACTACTTCTGATAAATGAAGATGATTTAAATTATAGGTTTTATTTTTTAAGTACAGCAAGGACACCATGGTGGTTTCTGCACAGCCCAAATATAACAGGCTGAGGAAGCTATTTGTCCCCCTTGGGGGAAGAATTTCACACAGGGCTCTCCCCCCAAATGGGTTCATCTCGGTGTATTTTCCTCAACTTGGGTTTTACAAAAATCACTAAATTGGTGATCTTTTTGGAGAAATCAAAGGAGCCACAGCAACCCAGACTGTTTGCAATCACTTCCTAGAGGTGTGAAATCTCCAGTGCGAACGTAAACAGGGGAAACGGGGTTCATAATAATGTGCTACAACACATATTAGCGTGCTGTGCAGAAACCACCCATTTCCTCTCTTGTAAGCTTGTATATTGCATAATGAATTTTGATTGGGATTGTTATCATACAATAATATAATGGTATTGTTATCATTCAATGTAAAAAAAATCTATATGTGATCCTTGATGGCCATGGATATTTCTACTTTCCTACGCCCTGCTTTTACTGGTTCTGGACAGATATGCAGTTTTGGTAGTATGTGTGTGAGTTCTTATGCATTTCCAGTGCATAGTTATCTGGAGTTGACCTAACTCCACATCATGGTTCACACTGTAATACATAGGCTGTATAACCTAGATTTGAATTGTTGTGCCTTTTATGTGAATTGGCTTAATTATGCAACAACTTGTATGTGAAAGTAGAGAAAGAACACAAAAAAGGGAAAAATCTTAAATTTGCTGCCAGCTCAGAGCCATGAGTGTCAAAATAGCCAAGACTGCAAGCCTGTGTTAGTGTTCCATGTGCTCCTGGTGTTGTGTGAATGCACTTGCAGTGGGAGTTGGCCCAGTCAAGTGGTTAACATCTTAGCCATTAGTGCTCTCAGTGGACATTCCACTGTTTTTACACATAAAGGAGTAGTATATTTTTATGGGATAGGGAGCATATATAGTTCTTATGTTGTTGACATCACACCTATGGCCAGTGTTGCACTGACTGGTGCTTCCTCATGGTTTTCACACTGGTAGTAAAAAAAATGGATACATTGCCTTGCCAGGTTTGTCAGAGATGGCAGAGTGGAGGGTTCTCTGACTACAGGAAAATTTCACTGCTACTCAAATCTCTCAACAACTTTGCTTGCTAGCTACATTGAAACATAACCCAGAAAGAAAGGAGGAATGGGAAGGAGGAAGGTAAGTATTGTATGCTCTGGTGCATACGGCCTTTCGTGTTTGCAAAAGTAGGACAAGAATTCCAATGCAGTAGTGAGGTGAGGTCCAGGTTTTCTAAGTCCAGAAAAGTAATCACCAATGTTTAGAAAGGGTTATTTCACCTTAGCAACTGATCTTTTCCAGGCTTAAGCCACTTTATAAACAATTTATCTCCATTTATAGTTAGGGGAAAAAAATAAGGTTTCCATTATTTTCTATTATTCAGCCCAAAGACAAATAAACTGATTACGGAGAGGAGGGTGGAAACACACAGTTATTGGGGCTCTGTTTGTGAATGAAGGGAAGGGGGGAGAATTACGTTCCTGGGGATGGCATCGCAGCAGTTTATGAAAAGGGATGATTTATAACTTGTGGTGGGCATATTCCCATAAAGTTACATTTAAGGGGACCAGGCAGATCAGCCTTTTGTCAACTCAAGCAATACATATGCAGGAATGGAAGGTGAGTTTCAATTGAACATTAGGAGCAACTTCCTTCCCATTACAGTGGAAACAATTGCTTATGGAGCAGGTAGTCTATCCATCAATAGAGTTCTTCATGCATAGACTAGATAACCTGTAGGGGTGAGCCAGTGAACCAAGCAGAGCCTCAGAAAGAGCACAGGAATGCCTGCGCCATCTGTTGCCTTCTGGGCGCACACGTTCACCTGTCACAAGACCCCCATGACTCACGGGTCACAAGATGTCCTGGACAAAGGGACAAAAGGTGCATACCCCCAGGTATGGATTAGGCCCAGACAGGAACGTTTCCTCCCGCACGTACGCAGCCCCTATGAGTCATGTATTGTGCAACATTCTCCCGCTCTCCCGCCTTCCCAAAAAACCCTAATAAAAGGTGCCAGGGACCGCAGCTTGGCAGAGTAGCCAGATCCATGGATCGCGCTAGCCTGCTGCTGGCTACTCTCTACCGGATGATATCGCTGCATCTCGTCTCTTCATTGCGTCGCCCGTGATGACTTCATGCTGGTGCTGAAACCCGGGAATCTCCAACCGCCACCTGCTTACCGTCGCCTGGAATAGGCCCCAAACTTATTTGATCATGCATGATAACCTTCCTATTTCTTTGTTCCAAAAGGCATCAAGGTTTATAATTCAGTGAATATGTACAGTCATGGGGTAGGCAGAAACTAAGTGCACCATTTGACTTCTCAAGACAAATTCCTGATCCCCATCATTCAGACTTGATCAAGTAAGCACTGAAATGTTTTAAAAATGGGGAAGATAAAATAATGGATGCAGATCACCTGAAAGTGACACCAAAACATCTGCAATGCTCTAGGAATTTCCCTATGATAAAGACCAAAGAGATTGAAGAAATTCCTACAGTGTTGTGAGGGGGGGGATATGTGATGTTATTTCTAGGTACGGTTGGTAATCTCCAGGTGGTATTTGGAGATTTCCTGAGATTATAACAGATTTTCAGGTGAACAGATCATGAAGAAAATGGCCACTTTGGATGATGGATTCTATGAAATCCCTCCCCTCCCCAATCCACCCCCTCCTCGTGCTCTGCCAGCAAAACCTCCAGGTATTTCCCAACCTTTAACTGACAACCCTACTTCCAGGTGATCACTTGGAAGGGATATCACAGGAGTAGCAACATTCCTTCCTCCCCAGACCCCATTCCCTCAAAACTCCTGAAAGTGCCAGTCACAGTGTTGGCAACCCTAGCATAAACAAAGGGCATGTTTGTAAGCTCTGTAGGAAGTCACTCTTCTAATGGCAAGTCAAAGATGCTTTGTTTTGGGGAAAAAAATAATTATGATATTCCTTATTTGTCCTCATGGAGAACTCCACAACAATCTGATGCATGCAGATAAATATTAGATGAACTCAGATCCTCAATACATCATGCTCTCTTAACAGTGACCACAGCCATAAATTATTCCATGCAATTACAGAAGTCAATTACATTTAAATTACTACCATCAATGGAAACTGGCAATATTCACAAACACTAGTCCTGATACTATGAACTTTTTTACAGTTCTGCCTTGTTATTTAAAATATGCAGAGAAAATGTTATTAGGTTGATGCAAGCCATTGTGAGGTCTTTAAAAAAACTGAAATGAATAATACAGCTAGAATAATTAGGCAAAACAATTAATACAACCCCTTGCTATGCAGGACTAATGAATGCTTGTAGTAAGATGTGTTGAGTATTACACAGGCATGCTAAATTTGTTTCTAAAGACATTAAATATACAACTTTAATTAAGAAAGGAAGTTTTCATTCTTGAATAGTTATATCCAGTGCCATTTAAAAGCTCATACATGATGCTAGGGGAAACTTGCAACTCAAACACAGCAAATTACACCTAAGCAAATGGCTATTTGGTATCTGTATGAAGCTTTGTATGGACGATACCTTTCTTTTTCCATTTCTTTGCCCCTGCAGCCCAGGGCAGTTGGATTCCATTGTGCACATTCTCCTCCACTGCCCACTTTACCAGAAACCAAGATCCAGCTTATTAGTACAAATCATTGATTCTATGAAAACCCTGACAGAGCTTGATAAAGTAAATATGCTCTTAAACTGCAATGACCTTGACTGTTGTCTCGCAGTGGCAAAGTTTCTGGCTGAGGTTTGCGAGCTGAACTTATGATCCGATGTGAAGTTTTATCTAGTAATTTTAACTGTATCTATATTGTATGTTCTGTATGCCAATAAAGGCTTATTGAAATTGAAAAAAAATTCTTTTTCCATTAAATTTTAAGGACGCTATTGGTACTGAGCCATGTTTGGAGTTAATATTGGGCTAGATGGGGGTGAACAAGTTAAAACTTAATTGTGAGAGGACAGATTCTCTGGGATAATAGAAAGATAGACCAGGGACTTGAGTTCTCTCCTGCCTTGAATAGTGTTATAGACCTCTTGAAAAGCCAGGTCTGAAGCATGAGAGTGCTTGAGAGTTTCTAGCATAGCAACTTAAAGGAACCAACCAGCCATGAAGAGGCTAGGGGTTTCCAAGAATGTTATGGAGCAAGGAACTTGCAGGTTTTCTGCACAGTACTGCATAGAACAGAGAAACATGTTGAGTCAAAACTTGCATAGGAAATGGTCGGCAGGAGGAAGTTGCGGTCTGGATACTTTCAGACACGTGTTCAACTGCTATGCTTAATTTAATAACTCCTTTCTGTAACTTGCTCTGGCAACCGAGCAAAGAATCTTTATGTTCAACTTTTTGATCTAGGCATCTAATCCATGTTAACCACATTGTGCTCAGTGCAAAGGAGAAGAATAAAGAAAATGGCTGCAAGAGTGGAGGAAGCTGGTGGGCACAGCCCAGACAGGGAGAGCAAACAATAGAACAGCTTAAAGATACATAGTGCCCCCCATTGTCCAGACATGCAGAAGTCACTTATTCCAATACTTGTGTGGTAAGTTGGGCTGAGAAGTTCTGAGAGAACTGTGTCTAGCCCAAGGTTACCTAGCAGGCTTTATGGCTAGATGGGGGAAAACCAATCCATTTCACTAGAAAAGAGTCCGCCACTCATGTGGAGGAGTGGAAAATCAAACCCAGGTCTCTGAATTGGCGTCCACCTGCTCTTAACCACTACACCTCGGCTCCCTGTCTATTTATGTGCTTATATGTTTTAATTGTTTTAAATTATATGTGTGGGTGCTTTAAACACATATTCTAATGTCCTGAAATTTATAAAGTTTGCTATGTTTTTAATGTTCGGATGTTAATTGCCTTGAGGACCTTCTATTGGGTGGAGAGCCAGCATGGATTATATCCAAATCATCCATATCTACATCTATATTGATAGATATAGATATCCCTTTAAAAAGGGTTGATCTGCATTCTATTTGTCTTCCATGGGCCATGCGGAATCATTGAAATGACACAGGCATGGTAGGTTAAATGAAACAAAACAAATGATTAGTTGAGGCACAGTTTAAACAATAGATGAATGAAATTACTAACAGCACTAAACACTTGAAAGCAAATAAAAGCAACGTATGGAAGCAAGATTCATGAATAGCAGAGTAATCAACCTTGTAATACATTTCAGGCAGAGACTCTAAAATGGCAAAAGGATATACTGCAGTGAAATTCAAGCAGTACTCGTAAATCAGCCCCATGTTGAAAGCAAACCCAAACTCTCTAAATTATCTCAAATTATAGGTAACATAATTCCATATACAGAGCTCCCAGCAATTTTTTTTAGAAAAAACATTATTTTCAGATCCGTGTAGCCCCAATTTTGCTGGTGTCTCTGGTGCATGGAGAGAGCTGGTTTAAGTCTTCCACTTCTCAGAGGGCTGCTCTTCACCACACTGGGGAAATTTACACGTAGTCCATAAGTACACACATATTTCCCCATGAGGCAAATAGCATCTCCATTGGAACATTTGTCACCACAAAAACAGTGGGGAGGGGGCCTCTTTCTTCTCAGAGACAGTGGTCCTCATCCAAATCAGGTTCTCTATGCTCATGAGAATTATGTTTCTCAAAAATCACAACAGGATGCAAACGCAAAACTCCTAGAGCACCTCTGGTCTGATAGAAATTGAAACAGATCCAGAAACTGAGGCAAATAGCATTTCCATAGAAACATTTCCCATTATGAAAATGGTGGGGAGGTGGAGGCATCAACCCTCTCTCCTCAGATAAAGTGGTCCTCATCCACATCAGGTTCCTTATGCTCATGAGAATTAAGTTTCTCGAAAATCACGAAGAGAGCCAAACAAAAAACTCCTCATGCATCTCTGGTTTGATAGAAATTGAGGCAGATCCAGAAAGCATCACAACATGTGCTTAGACCCTCAGAGGTGGCAAGGAAGGAACAACATTCTTCCACACCTATGAGCACCCGCTTTTGCCCGATGTTTTTTTCCATGGGGACAAGAGTCTTCAAACAAAAGCAACAATCAAAATTATTTTTAATCAAAAACTAAAGCCAGATGGGTGGTCTCATTTCCCTCCTGATAATTGCCAATTATGCACTTTCCCTTTTTTTATTATGATGATTCCCAGATAATTGGCTACATTGAAGAAACAGATCGTTTTTAAACCTTCCCACCCAACCAATGGTTGCATGCCTTGGAATAAAGTTTTCCATAGTTTTCACAGTTTTTACGGTTGTACAGTTGACGGCTTCTCCTTAGCAGTCATCATTTTGTTCATAGTTGAACTGAACAGTCCAAGCTCAGTCACCTTCAGGACATGACAGCATGCCTTTACTAAGACTGAACAGGGTTTGAAATGTAAAGAAAATGATAGATTGTAGACACTAGAACACATTTAAGAAATAGCTATTGAACTAATGTTTGAATTATATGCATTATATACATGAATCTAGCATTAACTTTTAATTAAAATGAGATAATTGGAAGTCAACTGTACTGGGCTGTGTTTTTTATGCTTGTATATTCTGGTTATTTTTTCTATATGTGAAAAATAAAGTCATAATTAAAAAAAGATTGAGCAGGACTGTATTTACTGTAGGAAAAAGAATGAATACATTGCAAAATAGGTTTTTTCAAGACAAGTTTATAGAAGGTTAAAGGGATCAAGATGATCTCCCCAATGATTGCAGAGTGTGTGTGTGTGTGTGAGAGAGAGAGAGAATGAAAGGTGGGGAGGGAGGGAGAGTCACCAGACTAGCCTGAGCTGGTCTGATCTTGGAAACTCTGCAGGGTCAGCTATGGTTAGCAGTTGGATGGGAGACCACCAACAAAGATGTAGCAGACCACATCTTCTAATCTCCTGCCTTGAGAACCCATTGTGAGGTTGACCTAAATCAGCTGTGCCTTGAGGGCTAGAAAAACTTTGGTGCTCACTATCCATATGGTCAAGAGGTTGCAATTAATTGAACTGGGTTTCACCCAAATGGTAAAAATTGCTTTCTTGTATTGAGAGCAGTGGCAGAGCGCCAAGGGAGTAGGGGGTGCGTCATGCACCGGGCACAAGCCTGGGGTGGAATATTGCCTCCTGGCCCCTCTCCCTTTCCCCTGCACCCCCACAGCCCTCCCCCTGCAGCACACACACCCCGCTCCCCTTTCCACACTTACCTACGTTCCTTTTCTTTTTTAGTACTTTTTGAGGCTGAAAAAAGCGGCCTATTTACAGTTCAGACTAAAAACTGCCCGAGGAACTACAGTTCCCAGGAGACCTTGGGGCTCACAAGGTCTCCTAGGAAGTATAGTTCATCAGGCAGTTTTTTCCCTGAACTGTGAAGAGGCCACTTTTTTCAGCCTCAAAAAGTACTAGAAATAAAAAAGGAATGTAGGTAAGTGTGGTAAGAGGGGCAGGGGAGGGCTGTGGGGGAGGGCACCATGGGGGGTGCTGCAGGGGGGCACCGCGGGGGGTGCTGTGGGGGTGCCATGGGGGGCAGGGGCACCGCGGGGGACCATGGGGGGCAGAAAAAACACACTGAGCACCAGGCGCAGTTTGGCCCAGCTATGCCTCTGCTTGAGAGGCTTAATCCCAGAGAGACTGGGATTCATTACAATGAGTTAATGATGAGGACTTTTATATGGATTTTTAAAATAATGATCAGCAGTACTTTTAGAGAGGAATCCTAAAAGGGTCATCTTAAAATTCTACTAAGCTCCATTCAAGCTGGTTTATTCCCACAAAAGTGTTTTTTTAGGATTGTACCTTTAGGTTTTACTGTATACTCATGATTCCAATTTTGATTACTCATATGTTTCATGGTTTGTGTTTTTAAGAGCTCATGTTTAATATTGTTTAACTGATGTTGCTTTAATTATTTGTTTTTATTTTTGAGCTGCCTTGAGAAGGTCTCTGGGGAGGTGGCATATAAATTCCCAAAATGAATAACATGGAATTAAGGGAATCAAACATGTCAGGAAACTGCAAACCGTGACAAATCAGAAATCTATGCATCAAAACTCACTTCCTAGATATTTGAAAGAAAGTGTCCATCCTGATAATTCAAAGCAACTGTGCTCAATCAGAAGACTATAGGAGACAAGCCAAAGAACTGAGAAAATATTTCATAGACACAGGTTACGCCGCCGATGCTATCCCCAGAATTCATTACAGAACCCTTGCTACCTCTCAGGTGCTATCTTGACACTTAAAGATAAACTCAGAGGGAGACTAATGATAAAAGATCTAGGCAAGAATATAGTTAGATATTTAATAAGGCAAGCATGTCCAGAAATAAAAGAATCCGCAGATACTGGCATGGATTGGGAAATATAGCCAAAGAGATCTGACCCTCCTGATTCTTCCTTTCAATTTCCTTTTGCCTTATCCCTTCATCTTCAGAAGTTTTCTCAAGTTAAATGTGGCTGAGCCAAACTTTCTGTAATACTAGTATTATTCCATTGTTCATTGGCTATCTTAGGGTACCGGTATGCACTGTTTTATACCCTGTAATCCACCTTAAATCTCAGCAAGAAAGATAGATTACAAACAAAGGTAAATGTTAAAAATAATAAAATAAAACTTAGTATGTGTATATGCACTGAAGGTGGTTTCTTTGTGCTCACTGTTTCTAAGTGGGTCAAGCACTTCCCCCCACGCATCAGAACTGAGGATCAGCTCCAAGGATGGGGATCAGATACCTCCTGTTCAGTTGGCTCCATGACAAACTGTTCTAGGGTGCAGTCGTGTATTGTGTCTAGAAATGTCCTCTCTCATGACTTGAGCAGACATTTGTGCTGTCAATGTGAGTAATTTAAATTCTCCATTATTGAACTACTGTCTCTTTTATCAGCCTCTCTGATTTCCTCCACCCTTAGGTAGCCCTCAAAATTTTGATGGGGGTGGGGCGGACAGTAGTGCAATCTAAAGAACTAAATTCCATTTCTGGTCTGGTATTTCCAATCATACTGATTCCGAGAAGACTTTTGTTGCATTCTATGCTGTGTGTGTGTGTGTGTTAAGGGCTCTCAAATTTCTTGCATTTGTTAAGGAACACCATGAGGATTTTGTGCCTCCCAGACAAACTGGCTCTTTTCTGTTTGCAACCAAACCATTTAGGGCTTTATAGGTTAATATAATATGTCAAAGGATTTCTTTGTAGCACTCTCATTTTTCTTTTTTTAATGTTTTTTGTTCTTTCTGAAAATCTTGGGGAGTTTTCATAAAAATCCCCCATCTCTGTATATGTCCTATTGTTTGGATTTAATGAGCCAAAAATAATGGTAATTCTAAATTTTGTTTCCCTACAGTTTATTCTGGGGACTATGAAAGTGTCACAGACAAAAGCCAGGTGAGATGGTAAAGAGGCTATGGTAAGTAGGATTTGATGAGACTGCATGAAATAGATGGCTAGTTCCAACCCAGTGTTTCAAAACATGCATTTACTTGGGCCGCTTCTGCACAGGCAAAATAATGCGTTTTCAAACCATTTTCACAACTGTTTGCAAGTGGATTTTGCTATTCCGCACAGCTTCAAAGAGCATTGAAAGCAGTTTGAAAGTGCATTATTCTGCATGTGTGGAATGAGCCTCAGTGACAGTAAAGATACATTAGAATGTGGCCTAACATGGTGAATGCATCCCAAATATAATATGAGTTCTTTTTCGTCTTAGTATTTGTTGTTATTCAGCTTGATGACTCTCAGCTGAATATATGCGTGTCTATTAAAAAGTACTGTGTTTGGGGAGATGCTGAGTGATATGGAAGATCTACCTCATATGTTCAGTCAGGTTATCATGAGATGAGTTGTCATTTGATGAACATTTTTGTATGATCAACTCAGTCTTCTGTGCTGAGGTTTTGTCTTGGAAGCTCTGCAGAGTGTCCATCAACTCTATCCCTTGTGACATTTTAGAAAGCCTCATTGGAAAACGAATAAAAATGTATATTTTTTTCTTTATTTCTGATAAATCAATCCATATTTTTAAGGTCTATCATCACAGTATTCAGGCACATTAACTGAAAAACAAAACTGAAGCAATGAGTCAGTTGTTGTGATCAAGCATGACAGCCAGAACGTAAGAAAATAATTGTAATTGGTTATCACCATAGTAATCTCATCTGGACAGGCAAGAAGAAGAAGAAGAGTTTGGATTTATATCCCTCCTTTCTCTCCTGTAGGAGACTCAAAGGGGTTTACAATCTCCTTGCCCTTCCCCCCTCACAACAAACACCCTGTGAGGTAGATGGGGCTGAGAGAGCTCCGAGAAGCTGTGACTAGCCCAAGGTCACCCAGCTGGCACGTGTGGGAGTGTACAGGCTAATCTGAATTCCCCAGATAAGCCTCCACAACTCAAACGGCAGAGCGGGGAATCAAACCTGGTTCCTCCAGATTAGATACACGAGCTCTTAACCTCCTACGCCACAGCATATCAAGGTCTTTTCAGAGTGCCCAAATGTCAACAGAAATGTCATTGAAATATTAGATGAAAATATGAATATTTTTACAAGGAAGAAGTTGGGTCAGAATTCCAGCATAATTTCATTATACAATGCACCTGTGTAAAATTACATCAGATTTCTCCTTACACATTCAAAAATCTTGATACTTTTTCCTAATGACCGTGGGAGGACAAATGCAACCCTATATTTTGAAGCAATTCAATACTCTTGTTTAGGAAAGGCAAAAAACTAGGACTTGAACATGTCCACTGGAATGCTGAATTCAAACAGATGTTGAAACATGGGATTGAAATGAAATTAATCCAGTATTTTGAAAGAAATTTGTTTTATGGGCCAGAGCCTACCACACTTTTCAGTGGCTTTCTTCAGATTTTCCTCCCCATTGAAGCAACTGTCTTCTGTGGCTTTTATCCATACTCAGTACACAATTTCTAGCATGTTGGTGACAAAAAGGGACCTCTCAAGCCTGTTTCACCAGTGGAAAACAGTCAATGTCACTATTGCTTTAGAGACCTCTCATAGTTTCAAAAATAATTGAAGAAGCAGCATATTACTTGAAAAGAGCATCCCAATAACATTGGGATCATAGAGATGGGTCACCAATTTTTTGATCTTGCTATAAATTGTGAATTTATGGCAAAGAAGAATGATTTAAACCAGAGATGAACTCTCTTCCTGAGGTTGGTTGTGCCTCCTAGCTGAAAGATATTTATTGCAAAGTAGACATGGGGCACAAGTTAAAATGGCTTTATATGACTGAGAAACAGAAACTATGAAATATTTACTATAACAAGAAGTGAATAGAGTGTAATACAGAGAGGCTCACAGACAGTAAAAATCAGGAAGAAAAGGGGGGTACCCAACAGTATTTTTCAATTCTTTCCCTTGTGTACCTTGAGTGACTGCAATTGCACAGTGTGGGCATAAGGAAAATTTATTCCTCTGTCAGATTTATTTCTTTTCATGCATTCATTCATGAAGATCCCATCATCCATAGTACCTTGGCATAAGCCATCCAAAGCAAATTTATTCATTTAATATATTTATTCATTCAACACCTCATAATTGTATTTTACTTTCCTGCATCTATCAAACTACTAACAGGTTATTCCCTAGAATACTTTCAATTATATAAAGAACCGGGGTTTATTTTTTTTATTTGAATGCTTTAAATTCATTTATTTTAAATTTGCCATAAATCAATGATCAGCACAGTCCTGGTTTTCAGTTATGTAGTGCATCCGATTATTTGGATATAAACAAGTCCCCGTCTAACTTATGCTAAAGTCAGAATGCTTTTTGCGCCCAGATGTGCAGAGGTTCCTTCTGGTGAAACAACCACAGGACACATCTTGGAATTAAATTGGGCTGCAGCCCTTTATTGAGGCAGAAGCTGGGCAAACAAGAGGAGCGCATTCGTATTGTGGCCGGTCAGCACCCCTGGCTGACCCCAGCATCACACCCCAATCCATACTGGGAGGACAAAAGATACTAAGCCACCTGGGTGCCTGCCCGCTGTGGCCCCCTTTCTGTTGGGGTATCAGGCTCGAATTGCAGAGGCCTCCACGGTATGCACCATTTGCCCGCCCCACCCCAAGCCTCTAATGGGGGCTCCAACCATGGGGAGGACCGGCGCATAAGCTTGGCCTCCTCCCTAAAGATGCGCTTCTCTGCCCAAACCGCCACAGAACTGACCATTCAAGTCCCACCACAGCTTTGCAAGCCTCATAGCCAATCCAAGAGTGCCTGCCGTATGGCACACAGCCAAATGTCCATGCCCCAGTCGGATAGGTACACACCATCCGGATGAAAGAGCCCATGCTCTTGGGGTTATATCAGAGTGTGAGATAATGCTACCATCACACTCCCAGACCACCCGCGCTGACGCCTCACTCACTTTCTGGCGTGCCATGTACACATTACAAGGCTCCCTGGCATCTTTCCACAGGAACCTTGTTTAAGGCAGAAGCTGGGCAAGCAAGAGGGGCACATCCATTCAGCAGCCGATCAGCACCCCTGGCTGACCCTGGCAAACAACCCCGATCCCTATTGGGGAGGACAGAAAGGTACTGGGCTCCCAGGCGCCCACCCTTTGTGGTCCCCTAACTGCTGGGGTGTCAGGCTCGAATTGCAAAGGCCTCTGCAGCATGTGCCATGAGCCTGCCCCACCCCAAGCCTCTTAAGGAAGCCCCCAACCGTGGAGAGGTCTGGCTCTTGGGTGGTTACCGTATATACTCGCGTATAAGTCAACCCGCATATAAGTCGAGGCACCTAATTTTACCACAAAAAACTGGGAAAACTTATTGACTCGCGTATAAGTCGAGGGTGGGAAATGCAGCAGCTGCTGGTAAATTTCAAAAATAAAAATAGATACCAATAAAATTACATCAATTGAGGCATCAGTAGGTTAAATGTTTCTGAATATTTATTTCAAAGAAAATCAGTAAACTGGCTCTGTAAGTGGAAAAGAGGGTCAACAAGAACAATATGGTATCAACAATAACTTTAAAAGTACAAAAACCTTAGCTCAATCAAGCTAAAACACAAGAGTTAAAATTCTTCAAAACTGGATTCCTCTTCATCATCTGTATGTCCAAATGTAACCCAACTTGGATTTTAAGAGGGATATTATCAGAAATGGAAAATCTGCTATTAGCTTCCATTGTAAACAATGGGGGATGGGGCACCCTTTTGGGGATCAATAACTTTGGATCCCCTGACCCAAACTTCACCAAACCTGGCTGGTATCATAAAGAGACTCTCCTGATGAGACCAGCCAGGTTTGGTGAAGTTTGGTTCAGAGGGTCCAAAGTTATGGATCCTCAAAAGGGTAGCCCCATCTACTAATAGCTCCCATTGAAAACAATGGGGAATGGGGGCACCTCCTTTGGGGGTCCATAACTTTGGACCCCCTGAACCAACCTTTACCAAACTTGGCTGGTATCATCAAAAGTGTCTTCTGAGGGTACCCTAAAAATGTGGTGTCTCTAGCTTAAAAACTGCGCCCCCTGTTGGCCAGCAAAGTAAAAACACACAAAAAAATTAATGACCCGCATATAAGTCGAGGGGAGCTTTTTCAGCATTAAAAATGTGCTGAAAAATTCGACTTATACATGAGTATATACGGTATATCAGGGTGCAGGATACCATTACCACCAAGCTTCCAGACCACCCGCGCTGCCGCCTTGCACACTTTTTGGCATGCCACATCCACTTTTCCATCTCCCTGGCACCCATCCACAGGAGCCTTGGGAGGAGGCAGGACCAAAATAATTTAATGCCCGGCAGAAGTTCCATCACCTCACAGAGGCCGCCGCCATTCATGAGGACAGTTCCAGGCCTTTCAAAGCTGAGAGGTCGTCCTCACCGAGGTGGATGACAAACCCTTGAGGCACATCAAACCTTTGAAAGAGCCTCCCAGATAGCGGGCAACAGAGCCTCCCCCGCTTACCCTGCTGGATGAGCCAAACAACGTCCACATCCTTTTCAATTTCCAAATCTTCACCCCAGGCAGATGAAAGGGCATACTGGCCCACCCAATGGAGAATACTATGCCTGATGATCCCAAACCAGGTCCACCTGTTTTGCGGCACTGCGAGACAGTAAAATAACAGATGAGCTTTCCCATATATTTTAAAAGCCAATGATCTCCACAACCCACCGCCTGTATTTTGCACAGGAGAAACAGCCAACGCAGGCCGCCAAAGTGGCAGTTCCAAACCAGAATGGAGGCCAAATTCACCAGGAAGATGGCCAAGCCCACCAATATCCATGCTTAACACAACAGCCAGTCAAAGCGGGCCAAGGGGGGCTACCACCCTGATGCACTGGGAAGAAGCCTTGCACTTGTGGGCGCTTGGCCATGTAGGCCAGAATTATACCCACTGGGCAAATTTCCCAGGGGCCCCAGGGGGAAAACCCAAAGCAACTGAAATAAACCCTGTATTGGCAGGCCCTGAGCCATTTTGCTGGGGTCATGACCACGAGAAAAAAACCCTTTCCCCCCCCAGGGGGACCTAGGTGCCCTCCAGCAAGGCTGCACCAAATAAGGGACCCAGCCAAACAGAACATGAGAAGGTTACTAAATACCATGATTTGAAAATTGAGCTTCAGCATCTATGGTACAAACCAGCTGAGGTCATCCCAGTGGCAATTGACACCCTGGGCACCATTTCAAAAACACTAGGGCAACACTTGAAACATCTTCAAATTGACAAAATTGACATCTGTCAGATTCAGAAGGCAGCCCTGCTGGGATCTGCATGAATACTATGCTGTTACATTACAACTTCCTCAGCCTCTGGATGAGGCTCAAATTGTAATGAAAGGCCAACAACTAGCTAAAGAACTGTCAGCTGTGAAATCACCCAAAATAATAATAAGAGTTGGTCCTTATACCCCACATTTCTCTACCTTTAAGGAGTCTCAGAATAGCTCACAATCACTTTCATTGTGAGGTAGGTGAAGCTGAGATTTCTGAGAGAACTGCAACTATCCCAAGGTTACTCAGCAGTCTGCATGTGGAGGAGTGGGGAATCAAACCCTGATCTCCAGTTTACAGTCTGCCACTCTTAACCACTACACTAGAATGGCTCTTAACCTCTATAACACGCTGACTAAATAAGCATAATTAGTCTACTAATGTGTAACCTTTGTTTGTAACCATTCTCTTTTCCTTCACTTCCTTGAAAACAACTCTTAATGCCAAAGGCTATAAGTAACCTTTATCAACCAAAAGCAGATAGTTAATTCAGCTGCTCTGTCTGAGTAGTTTTTAAATCAAAGCTCTGGAATCAGTAATAAGTCCACCTTCTCTAAATGTCATGCAATTTGGCTTGTGAAAGAAGCTGAAACTCAAATTTAAGTAAGCTTTGTTTAGTGTTTAAGTGCTTAATACTGCAAAAATATAAAAAAAAATTAAAACTGTTAAGAATGCTATATTTGGATGCATTTTAAAAGTCAGTCCTCCTCCTTTCGGTTTGCAGCAGAAGTAAATCATATGCCAGTTATTGCTCTATTACCATATTATTTCAGAATTCGAAAGTCAGAAATGGCATAACAATGATTTGGGTATAGACCATAAATGTCAAGGCACGAGTTGGTAAAAAAATGTCCTAATAGACAGGATGGAGGTGGGGAAGCGCCACACATTCATTGTGGATGGGAATTAGACATTTCCCACCATTTCTTCATTCATAAAAACAAAAAAAGACCCAGTGTGTTATGTAAGAACATGTAATCCATGCAACCATTGATTTTTTTTTGCCAACAGTGGCATTTGGGGATTGCAAGATTAGAACAGGTATTGCTAAGTATGAAACACAATACTGAACATGGAGCCATAATGTAAATATAAAACAGAGGGGGTGGAGGATTTGATATTTCCAATTAACTAGCAACCAGATGTGCAAAAAGTTTCACTTTTTTGGTGGGTCTAACTATAATGTTCCATTAACATAGAAACTTCCATGAAACCGTTTTAGTGGTTCTTTGGCAGGGATGAGCAGACTCATTTCAGGGAGCTGCTTAATTGTTTTCAAGATACTTGAGAACTTGGGTGCTGTGTGGTTTCTGGGCTGTATGGCCGTGTTCTAGCAGCATTCTCTACTGACGTTTCACCTGCATATGTGGCTGGAATCATCAGAAGATCCTCTGAAGATGCCAGCCACAGATGCAGGCGAACGTCAGGAGAGAATGCTGCTAGAACACAGCCATACAGCCCAGAAACCACACAGCACCCAAGTGATTCCAGCCGTGAAAGCCTTCGACAATACTTGAGAACTAATAGTCACAAAAATGGTACCTTGGTGGGTGGAGCTAGTTATAAAATAGTAGCTCAGTGGGTAAAGCTGGCCACAAAATGGTGGCTTGTAAAAAAATTATAACATTTCACAGCAGGCCTGCAGTGCTCAGATGGTGAAACCTTTCCTCTGATGTTTTCCCAAAGCAAACCTCCACTACCACCCCTAATTGTAATTTGTTGTGGTAGGGATTAACATATAGTTGCCACTATAATTTCCTTGAAAGAGGCAAATAATAGCATTGCTACACAGGGAACAAGGCAGTAGTAGACTCCTTTCTCATCCAGAGCAAAAATATGCATGCCTCCTCCTTCACACAAAAGAGAAAGAGAAAATATGCTGCTGCAATAGTTTTCAAGGGGAAGATAAGAAAGTGATGGGAGGATAACAATTCTAGACAAGGGGTGAAACCACTGGTGGGATTCAGCAGGTTTGCACTACTTCCACAGAACCAGTTGTTAAAATGGTGCTTGTAAACAACCAGTTGTTAAATTATTTGAATCCCATCACTGGAACTGATTGTTAGAGTATTTGAGTCCCACCACTGGGTGAAACACTACTTAGACTTGCTTGAAAAGCGACAGTAGTCACATCCAAGTAGTGGTCCCAGAACCCTGCTGGGAGCAGGTGATCCCTCACTTTGTGGCCCCTTCTTTGCCGCCACTCAGGCTGGCTGGGGAATTTACCAGCAGCAAACAGAGGCCTAAGCCCCTGTCAATGATGACATGTTAACATCACTTCCAGCACTCACTAGAAGGAATGTCACCATATCACTGGTAATGTATAGATGCTCTGGTATTTGGGCATAAACTCTATGGTAGAAATGGCTTCTGCCATACAGTTTTTGCCCAACTACCAGAGTGTCTCCAAGAAACTGGCAATGTGATGACATCACTTCTGCTATGTACTGGAAGTGACAAAAGAGGCATAAGCCTTGGTTTGCTGTCAGTGAGCTGAAATCCCATGAAAGTCAGTGTGAGAACTGACATGAAACAATGGTCAATATTTGGCACTATTTTATGCCAATCTGCCTGTATTCAATAGTCTGGTTAAGTAACTTTCAGTCTTCCTGGTCATTCACTTCATCTCAAGCCCTCTCTCTACTTGGCCGCCATGTCTCCAAATCCTGGTTTCCAATGATTGTGCTGGGAAAAAAAAGATATTGGAAGAAACTGGAATAATCATTTTCCCTCTTCCGCCTCACCAGCAAAACATTGCTTCATTCACTTGTAGCTTCTAATTAAACATCTGTTAAAAGTCCATAACAGGAAATCTAATAGAGATCTGCCGCATTTTGTCAGAATGATTAATGATTCACACTATGAAAATGTCCCTGCATGAAGCCTATTATTTGAATCATACAAAATCAGATTAAGCTTTTACTTTACAATGGATCTCTTGTCTCAAGTCTCATTATTAGAGGGAAATGAATACTGTTTGAATGAACACTCTCATTAAACATTTGTAGGAAGACCTGCCTGTAGCAAAACCTTCTGTGATTTTGCAACAAGTAGTAAGATCACTTGATAACAGGCTAATAAACTTCACATGAGTCTACATCACAAGCTTTTAAGCAAATTTAAGCTTGACTGTCACGGCTGACTTCAGAGAATCCTGGGAACTGTAAGCTGGCCAAAGTGGTGAGGATGTTTTGAAAGAGGTTGCCAGCCTATTTTTAGACCAACTATTGCCAGTTCTTCTTGGCTGAGAGCCTCATCAACTAGAAAGGTTTGAAACCAGTTAAAATTATATGATGGATACAAAACCTGCACTTGAATTTGTTAAGTAAGCCTTTTCCTATTTCATTAGCATTCAAAAAAGGCACCTTCCTGTCTATCTCACCTTATTCCATCTCTCTTGAAGTGTATTTGGAGATCAATTAACACCTAATTATCCCAATCCAGTAAATCCCCTAGCTGGATCCTTTCATGCAGCTACTACAGTTGTACAAGCTACTACAGTTGTACATATCATGCTAGGGTATGAAATGTTCATCCAGTACCCAGCATATAGTTGCCTGTCACAAGATACATCATTAGCTTTCAGTACATGTGATCCTTATCTTCAGCATGCACTGGGGCTGTGGATGTGTCTTCCCATTTGTCATGTGATGCATATGAGAATGAACCTTTCCATCTGCTGTATAGAGCCACTGAACATAATTATTACCTGCTCAGTACAAGCAACATGTAATGTCCATTCCCTGTGGTATCAGTGGATTAGGGCTAATGATGTTTAAGAGGACATATCAGTAACTGAGCATGTTTCAGCTGAGATTATGTCAATATATGTAAATTTCACAAGTCGTGGCATCAGAACTTCTGGCAGCCAAAAGCATTGAAGCTGGAGGCTTTGGGGAACAAATGAGAACCCAGTTCTAGGGTACAGCCTGACACATATATACAGTCCATATACATGCATACTTCTAGTGTCCCCAAAGTTTCATGCATACCTCTTGTGTCCCTAAAGTTTCATGCATACCTCCAGTGTCCCCAATGTTTCACGGCCCTGCCCACTAATTTCACTTGTTCTCCATTCTTCCATGTAATTAGTTCCCATTTAATCTTACACAGAACTGAACACGATATGCAAAGTTGATTCCAACCAATTGTTCGTCTAGTAAAAATCAGTAGTTGGGTCTTTGACCGCAGAAGGCAATATATTGGGGATCATGGGACCTGTGTGAACAAAATTCATATGGGATGAAACGCTGGAGGACAATTGAGTAAGATTACTAGATCCAATTAATCTTTTCAAATAATTAAAAAAAATACTCAAACTATATTTTCATGTAAAATAACATATTTAAATAATTATTTCAAACATGAGATACAAAAATATTTGCCAAGTAAAATGTATATTCATTCATACAATGTTGGAAATTAATGTTGGGAAAAGTGGTATACATGCAATTTCATTTGTATTTTATTTATAGCTCCACAAGGGATGACAATTACCAGCAAATCAGAAATAAGACATATTTATTAATGAATTATTTTATTTTGTATGCAATTTTAAATATTCATATAATTTTATTATATAGTTTTATTTATTAGCTACAATCCAGCCAAATGAAAGCATGTGCTTAACATTCCTACCAAAATCAATGGTACATAAAATTGCATAGCTTTCATGTTCATTGCATTTTATATCTAATTAATCTCTTATGGATTAGTTAATTATTACTACCAATTCAGAAAGGTAGCAAAAGAAACCATGAAAAAGAATTATCTGCTTTTCTGAATAATTTTATGGTTTTCAGGAAATGTACAGATTTAGGTAATAAAGACAATTTAATTTTCCCAAGGGCACCATTAATTGAGTTAAATGGTATGTACTTTAGCCTTACCTTTAGGGTAACCATAAATTTATGTTGCTTCATATTCCTTCATAGTAGAACCATGCACTAGACTAACTTTAAATGAATATTGCTTGAAGTGTAAAACAGCATGACAATATTTAGAAGTTTACCACAGGCTGTCCAGAACACAGAAAGAAGTTCTTTATAGTCTTCTTGCTCCAAAAGTAAAATCTAACAACCCAGAATTTAATACCTGTTATATTTTTATTAGGGTCAACTCAATGCACCTAATAGTGTGAAAGCTTTTGAATTCACTACAACTTGAGAGCACTTACGTTCTTCCTCTCTGTGTTATAGCAAGTGTTATTTTAATATTTGATTATTCAACTTGGAAAACTGTTTGGCTATAAAATCATAGTCCTGTTGCAAACTATATCATTTGGGCCACTTACCTTTGATGAAGTCCATGTCCCATTCTTTGGCCCACCAAATCTGTTTTTGGATGATACAACACATTATATTAGTGTTGTAGTGAAAAGCGGCATCAAGTTGCAGCTAACATGGCAATCCCAAAGGAGTTTCAGGGCAGGAGATGACTAAAGATAGTTTCCATAGTAACCCTAGACTTCTTGGTGGTCTCCATTGCATGTAGGAGAGAAACCGCATCAATGCTTCCAAGTACTAACCAGGGCTGACCCTGCTTAGCTTTTGGAATTTGATGAGATTGGACTAGCCTGGGCCATCCAATTCAGGGTGGATAATCAGGACCAAAATGATCACTCAGGTTCCTCCTGCACATGCAGAATAATGCACTTTCAATATATTTTAATGCACTTTCAGTTACAAACAAATGTGAAAGTGGATTGAAAGTGCATTATTTTGCATGTGCAGAAGGGGCCTCAGGCATCCATAATTGGTCTAATTGAAAGACAATACATATCTGACAGCTTTAAGTCAATCAATGGCTTAATGATGCTCATCTGTAAGGTCATATATCCGTGGTTGCGAACCTATGGCACGAGTGGCACTCAGAGCCCTTTCTGTGGGCATGCACAGAGTTCGTTGTGGGGGGGGGGAATCACCCCCCCCACACACACACATCTAGGCTGGCCTGGGGCGCTGGGCTCGATTATTAGCATTATATCTAAGACCTAGTTTTGGGGAAGAAGTGTAGGTAACCCTGTTAAGCGCAGTTAAACTCCACTGATTTTCATGTGAAGAACTAAAGCGCAATAAGTAAGCTCAGCTGCTGGCAATGGGGCTTGCTTCTGAGTAAACCCTCCTAGGGTTGTGATTCACCCATTTGAAGAGTTGCACGGTTGCTTCAAAGCAAAGCCACCAACTACCACCAAGCTTACTCCTGAGTAATGCACGCCTTGGAGCCAACCATTTTTTCTAAACTAAAAGGTTAAGTTGCCATGTTGGCACTTTGTGATAAATAGGTGGGTTTTGGGTCGCAATTTGGGCACTTGGTCTTGAAAAGGTTCTCTATCACTGTCATATATGGACAAAGGAGCTTGTCACTGTGTTCACTGGCCCAAATTCATAATGGCCCAGCCAAAGAACATGAAAGACAAATCCTCTTTTCATTGTCTATCACTCTTTGGTTAAAGGAGCTGCTGATGGTTTAGGTTTTATGCCCGGCTAGAAGACTCAATCTGGACAACAAAACATAATAAGCAAAGGAATAATTGACAAAAGGAAAAAAAAAACAGTCCTGGGAGCCCTCAAATGCTGACTCCTGATATTTTCAGCTAACCCTAATATTTCCTAGTTTTTTGGGGGGCCATTTCCTGGTATCCCTGAAAATTCCAGAAACCATCTGGAGACCTGATAATGTCTATAAAATACCAATAAGATTTTTTAAAATATTAATTATATCCAAATGCACATCCCTAGTTCACTTTCACACAGAAGCAATCATGCATATCCAGTGTAAAATCTATAGCTGAACCTTTAGTAGCATCATTTGTGGAATCCCAAAGTTTTCTTACCATAGCCCCATTCTGGTCTTATTCAATGCAATGCAATTACGCATATTTGTTCAACATAAAATGACAAGAGAAAAGTATAACATATGATATTAAATCACTCTTAATGACATGACCTGCAACAAGTAGTGAGCTGTTTTCCCTAAAATCAGAGGATCATTACTATTAAATAGCTTTACCATGGTCTTATTCAACTACCATGTTTGACTTACATGAGCTCATACCGGGGGAGGGAGTTGTATTGGTCTTTATTGTGCTACTTCAATTGAATTTTGTTCTACTACTGCATGGCTACCCACCTACAAGTATCATATTCAAAATGATTTGGATAAATAAACATATCTCATAGCTCCAAATTTCAATGTTAAAAAATACTCAAATTCATTGTTTTAAGTCCTGGGGTTTTAAAGGTTGGCTTCTGTTAAGTACCTGAGATTTTACAATGAAGAGCAGCTAGTTTAGCTAGTTAAAGAGAAATGACCTCAGCAGGTACTTTTAGAAATTAATTTTCTTTTTATTATGGGATTGTTTTCATACGGTTCAGCATTGTGGGAATTGTTACATGGTAATTAATGTGCTATTTGCTACAATAATTTAATTAATTGCAATAAAAGGATGCACAGTGACAAAAATAATTACAATCGTACTGATTCCTATTTATAAGAAAGAATGGTGTTATTTACCCAACTAATAAGCTGCCTGTGATGAATAAATATGAGAATTGGGGATTTATGTTTCTTTCTTTCTTTCTTTCTTTCTTTCTTTCTTTCTTTCTTTCTTTCTTTCTTTCTTTCTTTCTTTCTTTCTTTCTTTCTTTCTTTCTTTCTTTCTTCCTTTCTTTTAAACTCTTTAAAAGAACAAATAAATTAATAGAAGAATTATATGTAAAATGACATTTACATTGATAGATGAAGGCATTGACAGTGACTATGCAATCTGGGGTGCATTTAGATTTAATCTACCACTTTGTCTGGCATTCTAAAACCTCTTAGTTTTATTAAAGAAGCATTATACCAAAGTATTTCAAAATAACGTAGGGGTCTGAAACAGTACAGAAGCCGTGTGGGAGTTTTTTGCTCATGTATTCGTCTTCTAGAGCAAAAATACCAGACTATGGCCATAACAGCCAAAATTAGAGAATCTCTGACAATAAATAACCCAAGAATCAAAGGCAATGTTGAAGTTGAGAATGAACCACAAATTGCTACTCCAACCCCACCCAATTAGTGCAAAGAATACACATTGCTTGACCAACAAAATCAATTTTAAAGGACAAACTCAAAGTGAAATCAACATGGCAAGATGGTACCAAGCCTGGGAAGTCAAAGACACATAGGAAAGAAAGAAAGAAAGAAAGAAAGAAAGAAAGAAAGAAAGAAAGAAAGAAAGAAAGAAAGAAAGAAAGAAAGAAAGAAAGAAAGAAAAAGCAGGAGTTTGAATTTATATCACCCTTTCTCTCCTATAAGGAGACTCAAAGGGGCTTAGAAACTCATTTCCCTTCCTCTCCTCACAACAGACACCCTGTGAGGTAGGTGGGGCTGAAAGAGTTCTGAAAGAACTGTGACTGGCCTAAGGTCACACAGCAGTTTTCATGTGTAGGAGTGGGGAAACAAATCTAGTTCACCAGATAAGAGTCTGTGGCTCATGTGGAGGAGTGGAGAATCAAACCCGGATCAGAGTCCACCTGCTCTTAACCACTACACCATGCTGGCTCTAATTTTGGCTGTTGTGGACATAGTCTTATAGTTTTTGCTCCTAACATTTCACTCATATCTATCGCTGGCATTTTCAAAGGCATGTCACACTGTGCCACATCTTGCTGCGGCATACCTCTGAAGATGCCAGACATAGATCCAGGCAAAATGTTAGGAGCAAAAACTTCCAGACCACATAGCCTGAAAAACCCACAGCGGCCAGTTGATTTTGTCAATAAGAGCCTTAGATTATACATTCTCTAATTTTATGTTTGTCAGGCTTTCAACAGTATTCCTATTCTGTTTGGCATAGGTGATTCTTTGAATTGACATTGGGTTGGATTCTGTCCCATGTTGGGCTGAGATTCTCCAGTTTTGCACTAGTTCTTTGAGCTTGCTGGCTGCTTTGAGATGATTTTGGCCAGGAGTTGCTTTGTTTGTTCTTATGTCTTTAGCTACTGTTTGCCCTAGAGAAAGCATAGACTCTCCAACCCAACCCGCCCCCCCACCCCAATAGCAAGCAATGGAAGGATGACTTAGGCACCTTATTTAGGGGCCCAGAGAACTGGATTCACTTGAAATTGAAGGATTATTTAAAGAACAAGCATCATCACCTCTGCTGCAATTGTGGTGCAATTTGGTTTTTAAAAAAAGCCTCTGCAGCCCTCTGGAAAGGTTCCCCATAGGGAATAATAGAGCAAAATAATAGCAGAATCCTATAGGTGGGATGTGTCTGAATATCCAACTGGTATTTGGAACCTGGAAAGCTGGGAATAGTGATTTTTCTTTTTGCTGTCTGATATCCAGATCTGGAAAATACAGATTTTTTGAGCTGCACATCTCCACAATTAACGTATCGTTACCACATCTACCTTGCCTCCTAGAAGGATGGAGTCTATCTTCTGAGACTGTGGGCTCCAGAACTCGTGCAGCCAAGAATCCTGACAACCTGGTACCATCCCTTTGCCCATGGCACCAAGGGATAGAAAGAAATCTGCCTTGGGAGCCCATGTTATGCCTCAAGAACAGTGATGTAGGTATAAAAATTTTATGGGATGGGGCTCAGGGGGCAGGGTCTTATCTCTGGGTGTGGCCACGCCTCCCCAAGCTCTGCCCCCCACCCACCCACCCAAGCGGGAGGGAATCGCTCCAAAGTCTATGAAATTTAAGCCAAAAGAATTTTGTATCGGATTTCCCAAAGCTGTACCTGGACTTTCTGGGGAAATCAAAACTCTTATCAAGCAGCTGAAAAGAATTGGCTGCATCTCTGCCTGTCCTCTTTCAGCCATCAAAGGCTTTCTTTAAAGGATTGGGTGGGGGGCTCTTTGTTCTCTCTTCTGTTGCATTTAGAAGGTTACTGTAGAGTGGACTTTAAGTAACTTGCTACTAACATGTAATTAGTTTTGCTAGCCTGAAAAATCACAGCTCTCTCCCAATCTATTTGGAAAACCGGGAAAAGAAAAGTGAGCATCCAAACATGTCTGTTTGGCCCACCACCAAGCACCCCCACATTTATTAGGGAATCGTGTCCACAGTCAGAGGCTTGCCGGAGCCAAATAGCACCCAGAGACAAATCCCCTCCGGGTGCCTCGCAAGGAAGTGGGCCTTCAGCCCTCCTCTCTGCCTGGCAGACGGGGGGGGGGGGGCGAGTGTCTCTCATTCTCCACCTGCTAGGCAGGGAGATGGTGGTGGCACCTCTCTGCCATGGTCTCCCTGCCAGTGCCTAGCAGCCAAGGGGCGAGTTTCTCTCGCCCTCCTGCTGCTACACAGGGAGACGCCAATGGCAGCTTCTCTCCACTGTTACCGCCAACTCCCTGCCAGTGCCTAGCAGCCAAGGAGCGAGTTTCCCTCGCCCTCCGGCTGCTAGGAAAGGAGATGGCAGTGGTGGTGGCCCCTATCCGCTGCTGCTGCGGCCTCCCTGCCAGTGCCTAGAAGTCGGGTGAGTTTTTCCTGCCCTCCAGCTGCTACGCAGGGAGACAGCAGCAGCGGCTCCTTTCCACTGTCGCCGCAGCCTCCCTGCCAGTGTTTAGCAGCCAAGGGGTGAGTTTCCCTCACCTTCCAGCTGCTAGGCAGGGAGATGGAAGTGGCAGCCCCTCTCCGCTGCTGCCGTGGCCTCCCTGCCAGTGCCTAGCAGCTGAGGGACGAGTTTCCCTTACCCTCCAACTGCTAGACAGGGTGACAGCTTGGCCCACTCCACACAGGCCAACAATTCCAGGGGGAAAACTTGGCTTGGCTCAATTACTAAAAGTTGGGACATTGCACAAAAAATTATGATGTTCCAAGACAATCACCTCCCTTTTACAGAGGCAGTTGTTTCCAAATGGTTACTCCCTCCGGATACAAAGATAATGTCCCTGGACTCTTCCTACTCCCAGGTTTGACTCCTTGCTTTGAGAGACAGTTTGGGAACAATTAAGGGGCACCACGGCAGATTCCACATGGGTCAAAAACAGCAGTGTGAGGATGATAAAAACACCATTTTGGGGGAGAACTTCGCACAGCTACCACTGTTGAAGCAAAGCTGCAACGTCCTGTTTTCCCCAAACCTATTTTCCCCAAACGAACATCCTATTTTCCCCATATGTGACTCGCTAAATGAGTGTTTTCGGAAACGCTGTTCTGCAACCGCTGCTGAGCGAACGGCCAGGCAGGAGGTGCTTCTCCAGCTGCGCGTGCATGGTTTTTTTTTTAAAAAAAAAAAATTCAGATCACATAGGGTCGTATTGTGGTCTCGGGGTATGTCAGCCTGGCTGTGGGGGTTCATATGTGAATTCCTCCGTAGTTACACTGGAATGGGCGGCCAAAAAAACCCCCACCACACCTCCATGTGAAGCCTCGCAGCCCTGCCAAATCACTTGCTGTCAACGGGACACCCAGCTATGGAACAGATAGGAGCTGCACTGGTGTCATTTACACCATTTGTACAGTGCTGTTTTCAATCCGTGCGGAATCTAAGGAAGACACTAGTGGGCATCATGGCCCCTATGAGCACCCCTACCTTAGACTCTGTCTGTGACAACCATCTTAAAATGTGAGTGCAACAAGTCAGTTACACTATAGTATACGGCTAGATTTGAGTCCAGCAGTGCTTTAGAGACCAACAAGATTTTCAGGGTACACGCTTTTGCAAGTCAAAAGTGTCTTGATCAGATATAAGCTTTGACTTGAGGAAGCTTGTAAGCCAAAAATTATGCAAGTTTCAAAGATGCTACATGGCTTGAATCTAGCTGTTCAACTTCACACCAACACAGCTACCCATAGGAAACTACAGTATTTGGATTGCATTTAGTATAACCTTTCCAGAGACAAAGAAGTTCACTTCGAGTATTCTGGTTGAGTCAGTTTGTGGATAAAAGTCATTGTCAATTAGAAACATGCATTTAAAATCAATTCCATAGCTTGCTTCAGTAAAGCAGCCAAGAGGCCATCTGATATGGCTGAGCTGGTTTTTACTGCGAGGTTCAATCAGACATGTTTAAATGAACAGAAGTCAATATCCAGATCTGAGATTAATCTCTTAAACCTGGCAGAACAGATTTGTCTGGGCTTCTTTTGTAGCAAAATATCTGTTACTATTTGAGGCATACATCACAGGAGGTGCTAATTGCTACCTGCTGTCAAAATTAAGCATCTTTTATCCTGCATTTTACAAGCACAAGAGGAGAAGGCCCATCTTTCTCAGTATGCAAGATAAAATTTTTTTGAAACAAAATAATAGATTAAACTTATTCTGGGCAAAATCCTTTTCCTATAGGGCTGGTTGGAAGTTAAACACCCAGCATGATAACCTCATAGACCCAAAGTATTACATTTTAGTTTCTGAGCTAGGAAAAAAACACTGGTTTTTTAAAGTGAAAAATATTTTTACATTCTGACTCTGAGAATCCCACTTGTTGGAATGCTAGAAGGATACTGTTGAACACTTCATCATTTATGTCCAAGCCCCGTGTAGACAAATTACACTTCTGGGAATGAAAATCAGTTCAGTTGTATTTACGCTGGGAGGCAAGATGATCAGAGTTATCTTGCTAGCAGAGGTTTGGCAGGCATCCTGAGTTTATAATTGCTGACAAATGAAGTCTTTTATGGGAAACCTACTTTATATAATTAATGAATTACAGGGCTTTCTGACTCTACACACTGTACATCAACAGGGCCAAACTACCCATTGCATTTTAAAAAAATGTTCGGTTCGTGTCTCCCAAACTGAATGCACTTTCTCTGAAACAGTGTCTTAGAACAATGGCGCAATGGGAGGAGGGGTTCCTACTCCCCCACTTGACCTGTGTCCCTTAGCTTAAAGGCCAGATAGGATACTTTGCCCTTCTTTGAAAATGCACAAGCAACTCCTCTGATGAGCCCAGACTCCACTCACCATAATGTGTAATGTGTAGTTTGGCCCCCAGATGTGATCCAGGAAGAGGGACATTGTGATATAGTGGTTAAATGTGGTGTACTCTAACCTGGAGAACTAGGTTTGATTTCCCACTCCACCACACAAGTGGTGACTCTTATCTGGTGAACCAGTTTTGTTTCCCCACTCCTCCATATGAAGCCTGCTGGGTGACATTGGGCCAGTCACAGTTCTCTCTAAACTCTCTCAGTGCCACCTATTACTAGGTGTCTGTTGTGAGGAATAGAAGGGAAGAAGTTTTTAAGCCACTTTGACACTCCACACAGTTTTAAAAAGGGGGCTATAAATCCAAACTCTTCAAACTCTTCTTATCAGGAGCTGAACCAACTTGTCTTGCAGGTGTCAGACCTCTTGAACTGAACAGGACCATCATATTTCTCTTGAAAAATCAGTTGCATATGTTGCTTCTGGATCCAGGATTATTCCCAAGTAGAACCATAATCAACAGTGCCTTTTACCAATTTATGCTGGTGCTGCCAATTACAGCCACTCCTAGAATATGATGATGTAGAAATGGGGCACATTTGTAAAGTTACTGGCACCACTGTTTCAGGGTCTCATCTAAAGACTGTCCTGATGATACCACTTGAGTTTGGTGAAGTTTGGTTCAGGGGGGCCAAAGTTATGGACCCTAAAATGGGTAGCCCCCATCTCCTGTTAGCCCCCATTGGAAACAATGGGGAATGGGGGCACCCACTTTGGGGGTGCATAACTTTGCCCCCGAACCAAATTTCACCAAACTCAGGTTCAGTGACATCATCAGGACAGTTTCTGGATGAGACCCTGAAATTGTGGTGCCAGTAGATTTACAAGTGTAGCCCCTGCAGGCCAAAATGCAAAAACACCAAAAATATCCCCCAAAATTAGACAGACACGAAAATATTCAGATATCCGAATATATTCGAGCATACCGAAACTGGTATTCAGACTTATGCAGGCATACAGATACTTTTATGCCCAAATAAGTCCAAATCCAAATTTTACCAAATATTTATGGTATTGACCAGCCTAGTTATCTGCCTCTCCATGTATTGAGCATCAGTGATGAAGCCTCTATTGAGGTTAGACTGATGGGATGGAAGAGCTCAGCTTTTTCAATGATCGGTTGAAACGCCTTCCTATGTAGGTTCAGTAAGCTAGCTTTCTACTTCATTTCCAGAAATCTTTTTATTTCTTCAGGCATTTGGGAGAAGAATGCTGTTTTAATGGGATCAGGAAGTATTTTATTTGCTGCTATTCTATTGCTTTTGCTGCAGTAATCACTAGCCCTGACCTCAATGGCCCAGGCTAGCCTATTCACATCAGATCTCAGAAGCTAAGCAGGATCAGCCCTGGTTAGTACTTAAATGGGAGACCACCAAGGAATTCAGGGTTATTGTGCAGAGAAAACCAATGGTAAACCATCTCCACTAATCTTTACTTTGAAAACAGTGTTGCCATAAGTCAGCTGTGACTGAATGGCACTTTTACATACACTGTTGGTATTTAGGCTGGTACTTCTTTAGGTTTAATTTTTACAGGTTTAATTTTTTATTCAATGCCCAAGTGAAATCTGGGTTTACTCCCAGGAATATGTTCTTAGGACTGCACTATGGCAGGGCTTTACAGCAATATTTGTACGGCTTTAACTGAGACTTCTGTTTCTTTTGATCCTGTAAATAACAAATATTATTTACCAAGCAAAATAACTAAACTTGTCCATGAGTTGCATTATTCACATTGTGATTTATTACATTTATTTATTTATATCATGTCTTTCTCTGAGAATTCAATACATAGATTATCTCATCTGTCATTCAGGATTGCAATACATCAAGGGACAACCAGAGAGAGAGAGAGAGAGAGAGAGAGAGAGAGAGAGAGAGAGAGAGAGAGAGAAATGGACTTCCGGATTTGTCCAGAAACTCACTTAAAGGGACGTAATAGACAGTTGGCAGCCATTTTTACCTTCTTATAAAATTTGTCTTCTTCTGTCATTGAAAAGAAGCTTTTGGTCCTTTTCTCCAGTTGTGGCTGATCCTGCTTCACCCCCCCTTTTTTAACAGGAATGGCAGTACTTGAAGGAGATGGATTGATATGGCACAAGGGTTTCTCTTCTTTTTCTCTCTGAAAGAACATATTTACTTGTACAAAGGCAATTTCAAAAATGGATTTGTGAAATTGGGCTTTTCTAAATATGATTAGAGAGTTTGTAGCTCAAAAAGAGATCTTGATAATATTACAGGCTGAAATTAATTCAGGTGGAATAGCTGTGCTAGTCACTGGTAACAGAGTGAAATAGAAGTACGGAGGCACCGTAAAGATGTGCAAAATTCATTCCAACCTATTCTTTTCTGAGATCTGACTTATGAAAACTTATGCTGGAATAAGTACCATTAGTATTTAAGGGTCACTGGGCTCCTGTTTTATCCAGCCTTGATTTTTTTAAAAAAGAGAGTTGGGTGAAGGAAGCTTGTAATGTCCCAGTATTTCTCATTACTAATTATTAGTAAACAGAGAATAAGAGGGATAACAGATGGTAGTAATCAATATATAACAGAAAATAAAGCAATAAGGAAGAAATTTGAAGAATTTTACAAAGAATTATTTAGTCAAGTCCAGAATGAAAAATATGATGAGAAATCAAAAAAGGTTTTAAGATAGGAAGAGAGAGATCAAATGCAAGAGGCTATGGACCCTCAAAGCAGGTGCTTCATCCCCCAAATAAAAGAATGGGATAAGAAGACCTTAACGATCACAGGAAAAATCAAAGCATTAAAAAATGTGTATAATGCCTTTTATAGGCGGCTTGAAGGCCCCTGTCACGTGCTGGTACCCGGCCATGTGACAGCCTCGGCCGGCCGGTGGGGAGAAAGGCTTCCATTCGTTCCTCCCCCCACGCAATGGCGCCTCCCAGCTGAAGCCTTGGGCGCGATTTATTAGTAGTTTTCCTAACCACATTCATTTATCATCATTTTATTTCATTTTTAAAAATCTCAAAAGCTCTATCCCATGTACTGACTATATACTCTGAAATACCTCACAATAAGAGCTCATCATGCAAAAGGTGAGCAAAAACACACATCCAGCCAAATGTTAAACACGGTATGTAAAAAGACCAGGCAGTCTTAAAAGCAGAAATTACCAAGGTGAGACACATAAAATTTGCATTTTTATTGCTCTCCCTTGTTATCAGTTGACCTGTTTGGTCCCTTGTAAATCAAGAATGTTGAAAATGGTATCATTTTTCCCCCCATAGAAGGTTGCAATTTTAGTGTTTTCCCCTTACATCATTGGTCTTTATTTCTTAAAACTTTACTTTTTTAAACATGTAAATGATCCCTTCTTATTCTTTTCCATTATTTCCAAATATAAATAACTTAAAAACAAAAACAGAAAGAACACTAGAGAGGGTAAAGGAAGGCTTCTGTGGTATTCAGACACTGAAAATTATGTACACACGCAATTTACTTATTTTGTTTATACCCCAACTTTCTCTCCAAGGGGACTCAAAAACAGTTAAGATTGTTTCCCTTCCCTTGTTAGGTTTAGATTGTTTCCCTTCCCTTGTCAGAGCTCAGAAAAGAATAGGTTGGAATGAATTTTGCACATCTGAAAATATGTTACTGGGCCAAGATCACGCAGCAAGCTTCCTTGGTAGAGAGGGTTTTTTACCTTGGGTCACCCAGATCTTCATCCCTGGGGGGAAAGGGTGGGATATAAATTTAAGAAAATAAACACTGGCCACTGCACAAGTTAACAGCAAAGTGTATAATTATTTCAGGTTGGGTAACATTGAGTCTCTTGTGCAATTGAAAATGCTTCTTTTGTGTACCTCTGATGGGAAGGAAACACAAAGGTGAAGGACACATACCTGCAATTCCTCGAGAAGTTATTTATCTGCATAGCCTGTGAGGCAGCCAGTCATATAATCCAACAGATAACAGGCATTGCTATTTGAAGTTGTACAGTTCACTAGAAGCTAGAAATGTATCTTCCTGCCTTAAACAAGAGACAGGGCAGTTCTGTGCAGAGTTCTTCCCATCCAAGCTTTAGCCTACTGAAATGAGACCAGTTTAGACAGGAGTAACTTTACACAGAATTGCACAGTTGTTTTGTCTGGTTAATGCAGATAAGCCTGAACTACACACTTCCTTGGGAGTAAATTCAATTGGGACTTTTTCCTGGTTGCCTATAGGAAATGAGAATTACCTGTAGGCAGCCAGATAAGGTCTCAGCAATTATTTGAGGCTGCACACTGACAAACATAGGCAGGCTACTCAAATATGTGTGGGCTCATTGACAAGGCTGCAGAATTAAATTAAGTGGGATTCATTTTCAAAGCAAACTGGACTGGGTTGTGAATTAATTCATAAAGGACATTTAGCACACACATTTACTGTACAGGTCATCATTCGTACACCCAACAGATTGACATATGGGAGGAAAACAACAGAAGATTACAGTTACAGATTCTCAGGCGGATTTGACCTGCCCAACATGGGGAGCAGAATTCTGGACTAGAGGAGTAACCATCAGCTGGTGGGTCAAAACTGGTACCTGAGAAGGGTAGACTGAAATTCTGACTGACATATCTTGAGCTATGGAAAATGTACAAGCTCTATGGTGCAGAGTAGTAAACTTCAGTGCTGGCAATTAAAGTTCTGCTCTCAACCTAAGTGGGAAGGAAGCTCGTTTCAAGTAGCCACCTCAAAGTTGACTAAGGCCCACTCCCCATGGGCCAGTGAAGTGGATGCACACTGGGATAAATTATCCCAGTGCAGCCCCGGCACAGTTCGCATGCTTATGTGCAGGTGGCCCCAGAGCTGCCACGGCCACGGAGGTGCCTTTGCATGAAGGGACATTCTTTTTTTAAAAAAAAACGCAGCTCCTCAGAGATGAAGAAACACCCCCCGCAGCCACATCAATGCCTCGGGGGCTGGAGGGCCATGGGGGCATGTCTCTCATCCCTGCGGAGCTGCACAGGAAGAGGTGGCACCTTTTTTATTTAAAAAAAGACATGCCTAAAAGCAGCACCTCCCACTTAGTGCCATTCGCTTGGCACCAGGTACAAATTGGTGTTGTTGTTTTTTTTAAAGCCCTCTCATTTAGCGAGTTTGAAAAACACCAGTTTGGGGGGGAAATCATGGTGCTGTGTCGTTTCGGGGATGGCAGCTGTGCGAAGTTCTCCCCCTGGAATTGTTGGCCTGTGTGGAGTGAGCCTAAGCTTTCCATCCTTCTGAGATCAGTAAAATGAGAACGCAGCTTGCTAGGGGTAAAGTGTAGATGACAAGGGAAGGCAATGGCAAAGTATTCCATAAAAATAGTCTGCCTAGTAAACATCGTTCCATAGGTCAGTAATGACTTGGTGTTTGCAGAAGGGACTACCTTTATTTTTACGAACAATATGTGATTAATTAATCTGTTATCAGTTAAATTTCAGGTGGGTATAAGCTAAACATTCTTTCATTGGTAACTTTGATTTTAAATCAAGAAAAGAAGAAATCATTTTTGATCTGATTTTTCAGTTTACCTGTCATAATGACTTTTTAATGTTTAATTAATTTTTCAAACAGAAAACCACCACTGAAACAATAACAGCCCTTTCAAAATACAAACATGGAAGTGATATAACAAAAAATGCATGAAGTTGATTATTTGCAGAGGGCTTAATATTTAGCTTTTTTTCAATGTATTTTACTATTACAAATAAGACAGGAATTCATATTTTGTACTTAATTCCTTTTCCAGATCTGATGAGTGACTTAGATGTTGAATATCTTTCTGATTCATGCCATGATAATAATAAGCACCACAATACATTTCAAAACAAAACAAAACAAACAAGAAATTATGTTTGGGTTAAAACTGTTTGGTTACCACAGTCATGCTAATGGCTAATTAACAAATTATGCATGAAATTGCATATATTAACCCCATAAAATATTTGGGGGGCTGTTTAAATTTCACAAGGAAATCAATTAGCAAGAAATTATTTGGAGAGAAGACTGTTGATAGGTTGTGCAGCATGAACATCCCAAACAGCTCATTATATTTGCAGCAAACCAGCCATTTCCCCACTGAACACCATCAGAGACGTATGCTGATAGTCGTCTTCTTTTATTAGTGTCATAAAGAGCAAACCTGCCTCCATAAAAAAGAAGTTTAACTGGCAGTTTAAAAAAAAAACATAATTGTGTTATTTGTTGTGGGTCTCTCTTAGCGATCTCCTATCTAACAAAACACCACCATCCAACATACATCAAGGAGTGATTTATGGTTCCCTTGCCTAGTTTATCACCATAAACCAAGTGTTCCTACCACATTTAAGATCATTAAGGAAGAGAATGGTCTTCCCCCTTATCTCCTCTTCAGGGAACCAGACATAATACAAAGATTTATTTCTCTAAATGTCTAGCTTGTTCCATCCTGAGGTCTTATAAAAATAGACTAAATGTAAGGGTGGGCATCCAATGGGCCAACTTAGCTATGCTCAAGGGCTTTCACTACCCCACTGGGAATTCCGACATTTTTATTTCAGTGACACTTCTACACATTACATCACATGCTGTCTAAAACTTATCTCTGATTCAGAAAGAATTTACTGTTCAAAGCCTCTTGTGGTTGGAAGGACAGTATATTCAAAGCCTGGTTGGGTACACCAAACTAATTGCAAACATTGTGGCAACTATTAAATGCCCACCAGTTATGTGAATGAAACATTTGAAACATCACAACGGCATGTTCATTGGTAAGATAGATATTGTCCATTAAATATTAACTGCCTTATGATGAGCCAGACAATTGATCTATCGAATTCTGTATGGGCTTCTCTGAATGACAGTAGCTCTACTGCTTCACACACCATCCACTACCTGATCCTTTCAACTGGAGTTTCCAGGGATTGAAACATCACAGGGACATTTCTCTTTTCATGTGACATATTAGTTTATTTAAAAGACGCATCACTTGTATTTACCACTTTAATGTTAACACTATAACTGCCACAGGCATTGAACTCCCAGAGAAGGAAGCTTTCAATATTGGTTGGGCTTTGAGTTCTGATTACAATTCGTCTGAATGATCAGTTGCCAGCTAGCCATCTGAATCTATGGTTGTCTCTTCACTGTACTTTCAGAAAGTAGCCATGCTGGTCTGCAGTAAAAATTAGATTTGAGTGAAGTGGCACCTTAGAGACCAATAAGAGTTTCAGGACACATGCTTTTGCGAGTCAAGCAGGGAGATTATGCCCTGAAATACTTGTAGGTTCCTAAGGCACGATTGGACTCAAGTTTAACTTTCAAAATATGAAGGTCTTTAACTTCTTTTAGGAAACTAGCAATGGATTGTGAGCATACATGTAGTGGCAATTGGGACATCTGGGGCGGCTTTCCCGCCATTGCCGTCATATGTCAGGGGTAGGGCCGCGGGCATTTCAGGGACGGGGTGGGGTGGAGCGAGGGCAGGAGGGGGCATGCAGGCAGTTCATGCCTCGGGCAGAGTTCCCCCTCCCTTCATCACTGATTGTAAGTTAAGTCATCCAGAACTCCTGGAAAAGTTATTTCAAGTTCCTTTGCATCGTATTATCACCAGAGACTATTGAGAAAAATCAGCAATCAAGGAATAAGAGGGGAAGTCCTCCTATGGATTAAAAACTGGTTAAGAAACAGGAAGCAAAGAGTGGGTGTAAATGGGAAGTTCTCACAATGGAGAGATGTAGGGAGTGGTGTCCCCCAGGGATCCGTTTTGGGACCAGTGCTCTTTAACCTATTCATAAATGACCTGGAAGTAGGGGTGGGTAGCATGGTGGCCAAGTTTGCAGATGATACCAAATTATGTAGTATGGTGAGAACCGCAAAGGATTGCGAAGAGCTCCAAGAATCACCTCACTTAAAAGCTATCATTGGATCTAATGTCACTGTCTGTGCATGTGTTTGGGGAAGGTCAGTGTTGGAATATGTGAGAAAATGGCTACCAATCTATGGCTACTAATCTTGATCCTCCTTGATCTGAGATTGCAAATGCCTTAACAGACCAGGTGATTGGGAGCAACAGCCGCAGAAGGCCATTGCTTTCACATCCTGCATGTGAGCTCCCAAAGGCACCTGGTGGGCCACTGCGAGTAGCAGAGAGCTGGACTAGATGGACTCTGGTCTGATCCAGCTGGCTTGTTCTTATGTTCTTATATAATGCAACAAACATCCAAACAATCAACACTTCATCCAAGTTTTCCACATCGCCAGCCACAATCTGCAGTCTTTGTCTGAAACTGCAGCCTTCTGTATGAAAAGTGAATACTCTGCCATTGACCCATTTCTGAAATGATCTCACATGGAGTGTCTTTTCCTTGTTGTTATCACTGACGTTATTACCTGCAGCAAATCACAATAGAGAGTCTCTAGTTGCTGATGGGCCATCATATAAATTATCAAGAAACTTCATTTAGAAGCTTATTAAGGGAGTTCATTGGTAAGTGCTAGGGGTTAAAAGATACCCATTAAAAGACAGTGATTTCCTAGTGTCTGTTGTAGATCATTTTGTGACACAGATTTTAAGCATGTCTGCCACTGCTGCTCAAACAAACGGCTTAATAGGAAACTGGCTGGTATGTCTAATTCTACAACAATTCCCCCCCCCTCCAAAAAAAGCTATTTACAAAGATAATAAAGCCTGATTTTTTTCCCTTCTTACTGTTCATGATTATGAAATGAAAGCAATGATAATGCTTTTATCACCAATGACAAATTAAAGTTAATTCAATAGCTTAATGGCAGCAATTAAGTTGACAGGAGGATTGATACTGCAGTCAATACAGGGAATGAAGATTCTGTGTCAGGGAGCAAAAATATGGGAAAGAAAAAATGAACACACAGTGGATGAAATGGTTCCACAAAGAAGCAATAAATTACTTCTGAGCAAGATATGAGTCTCTGTATAAACATATAAAGTACATTCTCTACATTTGTGTTTGCTAGAATAGTCAAGCCAATAACTGAAGTGAATCCAAAGGTAAGAGCTGGAATGAATGTCATTGTATTGTTATTGTTCACATAAATCTGTTGTTTAAAATAGATACGGAGGGAAGGAAGGCCTGCTTTAGAGGTGTACTACAAAGATATAGTAGACAGTGATTCTTCAGCTCTTCCCAGTCAGGCTGCCCTTTTTGAGTAAGAACTGATTCACACTTTCATGTTCCTTGCTGATGGCAGCTTCAAGTGGTGAGCCTTTTCCATACGAGTTGTTCACTATGAATCTGGTCACCAAATACTACATTTTTTTCTCTCTGAATGCTGCACATTTTCCCTCTATTTGGTTCTGGAAACATTTCTCTTTCATTTTTCCTCTGTTTTCCCTGAGCACTTTTACTGTGATTTTTTTCTATCCATTTCTGAGCCCACTTTCCTTGAGCATGTGATCATGTTGAAATGGTCTTTATTTCTTTGCCCTACCAAATACCTGGCCCTTATCCACTCCCCTATGTAGTTGTCCAATCTCCCCTTCAGCCATTTTCTCCTCCCCCCCCCATCCTCTATTTTTGAAAGGATTTTTTCTCTTTGTCATATTGAGCTATTAATGTAATATAGGGACCTTCCGCACTTACTGTGTTGTACCGGTTTCTACTCAGGTTCAACTCAGTGTATCCGCACTACAACCGAGCTCGACGTTGTCTTGTCGCTGTTCCCCCCGCTCGGAACCGCGACATCCCTGTCGCAGTTATGAACTGCGACTCGCTGGTGGAACAAGGAGTTGATAATAAACGCCGAAGCTTGAGAAATCGCGGACGCATCGAAGCGACACCACATCCATTCAACCAATCAGGAGCAACCGTTTGCATCGCCAGAACGGGAGAGTCGTGGCGGGTAGAGAGTCGCGGCTTTTAATACAGTTTCCCTCACGTTTGAAACTCACGATATCGAGATCGTTTCAAAGTGACGAGGAGAAATCACTGACTGGAAAAATTTTGGCGCCAAAGCTTCGTAGCTCCGACTACGCCGGAAGTAGTTCAGCGTGTCAATGCTACGTAGCTGCGACGTACGGAAACTGTAAAAAAAAAACAAAGAACGTTCCCGTTTCCCTCCGTAACACAAGCGCCAATCACGATTGAGGAGCGAAACAGGTACCCGCCCACTTAGCTCAGTTCCAGGGGGCCAAGGAAGTTGCTGTGCGGACAGCCAGGAATCGCCCCCCATTGAAGGGAACCGAGTCGACCTTCACTCCCTTTTGTAGTGCGGAAACACCCATAGAGGCAGACATAAGAAGCCAGGGTGATTGGATCAGCTCTGTTAATTCCACATAGAGCTTGCAATGTTAACGTTCAGGCACAGATACAAAAGAGCAGGGGTGATAGGATCAGCTTTGTCAATTTCATATCTAAGTAGCAATGTAACTTTAATGCAAAGATTCATTGTGTCCCAGTTAGAAGCAGCTCAAATTTGGCTGGAAATTGTGTTTTTGGGGAGTGGGGTGGACTATGTATTTCTGTTCCTTCCAGTAATGGTGGCTGGCTTCCATTTTGTATGGGTAATTCTCAATGTTAGAAATGGAAGTTAAGGCCATTTCCGCACGGAGGCGGAAGCGGCTAGGTCGGTGCTCCAGCGGAGCAGGGCAGGGGGGCATGTCCCCAGGCCTCGGCGACGCGCTGGAGGCCCGGGGACAAGGTAAGTGCCGGGAGGGAGTGGGGGGGAGGCATCTTGAAGCCGCTGCCATTTGCTCGGCAGCGGCTTCAAGGCGGCGTTTCCCCAACAAGTACGCTTCTAAGCGCACTGGGGAAACGCCGGCTTCGCAGCGGTTGGGCGGCGCGAGGGCGGCGCAGCTGCGATGCAGCTGCGCCCCCTGTGCAAATGGCGGCCTGGGGACAGCGTTTTTGCTGTCCCCAGGCCGCCATATTCCGCCCGTGCGGAAACAGCCTAAGATATTTTTTGAATTACCAATGCAATATAACTGTGCAGTAACAGTAAAGTGGGTGCAAAAAAGGGGAAGGGTTATTCTTAGTTATGAATGACTTCCCACCACCATCAGGAACAATACATTTTCAGCAATAGCACATGGAATAAACTGAAGACACGGGGGCAAGGGAATGATGGAGGAAAGGAGGTGCACAGAATGATTTCACAGAAACCGTTTCCAAGACACAATCTGGCCACTGGGCAAATCTGTGGTAAGTCTGTGATTCATATGAGCAAGAAAAGTCTGTGATTCATATGCAGAAAAGTCTATGATTCATATGAGCAAAAGAGCTATCAAGGATGAAACTTCATCAAAAGAATTTTGATATCCTCTACCTGTCCTCAAACCTTTTCAACTAAATCAATACACATGTAAAGGATTGACGTATAATATCTCAGATGCACAGGACATGCTTTTCTGTGGATTATTCCTACACCACTATGGAAATTTTGATGGAACTATGTGGGCATTATCCTAAATGAGCTAACTATTTAAGATGATGGGCAAACAGTGCCAAGGCTCGGTTGGTAGTAGTGATTTCCTCTGCAACAGGGTAGCATGTTTGGCATAGAATTATACAGGTTTTGTCAACTTTCTTTTAAACTCTTTAATTTTTCTGTTAACTTTCTCATAGTTCTTATGCTACTCAGCTGTAAACTCTTAGGTCTCCCTTGGAGGAATGCAGATAAAACAACCAACATTGGTATTGTCAGTTCAGAGTAATATAGAAATGGATATAATAGGGAGCATCTATGGTCTTTTCTGCATGGGCGTTTTATGGCGGCCTGGGGACGGCAAAAACGCCATCCCCAGGGAGCCATTCGCACAGGGGGCGCAGCTGCTGCGCCGCCGCGCCGCCCTCGCACCACCCAACCGGCGCGAAGCCGGCATTTCCCAACCTTGCTCGGGGAGCGAGGTTGTTGGGAAATGCCGGCTTGGAGCTGCTGCCGTGCGAACAGCAGCAGCTCCAAGGCGCCCTCCCCCCCACTCCCACCCTTCACTTACCTGGTCTCCAGCCCTCCGGCGGGTCGCCGAGGCCTGGGAACACGCCCCCCTGCCCTGCGATGCTGAAGCAGGCGCGCAGGGCCGGGGGCGTGTCGCCAGGCCTCGGCGACCCGCCGGAGGAAACTTCAAGAGGTATGCCTTTGAGAGTCAGCCGGGCCACGGCAACTCCGCGGTGCCGCTGTCGTCCCGGCTGCGCCTTTCTGGGAACCGTTCATGCGGAAAAACGGTATCCCAGGGGCAGGGGTTGGGTCGGCGAGTCGCGCCGTGGCCAACCCCCAGCGACGCCGTGCAGAAACGGCCTATGTCTGTTCCTTCTATGTCATCCTGTTCACGTGTAAAGCACGTTGGGGCAATCAAAATAATAAGAGTGTCTGGAGAACAAGTCCAATAAAGAAAGGCTTAGTGTTGAGTCTAGAAAAGAGAAGAAAAGGAAAATTGTACTCGATAACTGTCACTCTGCAAGAAATAATTCTTTCTTATACTTGAAGAATGAAAGAATTTTACCAGTCTAGCAATGTTCTGCAGTCTTGGTAAGGGGACAATGCTTCCAGGCAGGAAACTTCAGAACTCCAGTTTGAAGCTTGACCTTAAATAGTCTATTTGATAACAAGGAGTATGAAAAAAATCAAAGATAATGGAAAGTAATTCTTTGAATTTCCCTCTTTTTCTTTAAGAAAAAAAAACCCAGACCAGAAGATGCTTGCTTCTTGCTCAGTGGGCCCATTCACTTCCACTATGCCTCTTTCTTCTCTTCCTTTTAAACTAACTTCTAGCCAGTCTCAAAGGTACTAAAGTTTTCCTTTCCTTGATTACTTTATAACAGAATTAAATGTGTAGTTTATGTTAGACCTCATTTACCAAATCATATTCTAGATGGCATCTTGCCCTTTAAATTATCCTGTGTTGGCAAATGATAGATATGAATCCTGCACCTAATGAGTCTTATCAGTAAGATAGCCAGTGCCATTGCTTTCAATATGATTAACAATGTATAGTTATCCCTTCCATATCACTGGGGTTAGGAGCGCAGTACCCACCGCCCCCCAATTTGGAAATCTGCATAAAAATTGTTTGGTCCTCCCTTCATACCAGAGAAGAAATCTGATTTTTCCCTTTTTCTTTTATTTTAACTTTTAAAAAGAAATTGCATATATTTAAAAGATAAAATATGTTGATATTATATTATACTATATATCCTATGCATTTTTGAGTTTCTAAACTTTTTTGTGTTGTCTGCTGACTTTTGCGTGTTGTCTGTGGTTTCTGTGAAACTCCCCTAAAATTCCCATTTAATTTCTTATGCCAACCTGCGATATTTCAGAACCATGATAGGGAAAGTCACAATGTGGAAGGGAATACTGTTTGTTTGTTTGTTGTTTTTTTACAGGCCGCCTCACCCCCAAAGGGCTCGAGGCGGCTCACAGTACAACTGTTTCTAATAACAGCACATAAAATACATAAATAAAACTTAACCCCATTAAAACAAATTTCCAACAGCAGCAGTTACTTAAAATTTAAATAAACAAAGTTAAGAGCAAGCAAATTTAAAGACAACTTTAATGCTAAACTGCACTGTAATGCTAAACACTGACTTTGAAGAGGAGTAACTCCACCCAGGATTGCATTGTAAAGCTACTTTCCTTTGAAGCAGTAGTCAGGATTATAAAGTTAAGTTTACAACAATACATTACATGTGTTATGTGTGACTGGGACATTTATGCAAAGGAGATGGCTGGTTTTATGGATATTGAGATATTCCAGCTGTCAAACTGCTATCTATTGTGGCCATCATCTTGTTGGACTATCATCTAGAATGCATGAGAGTTTTTTGTGTTTGTTATAGGGGTCTTCATCCTATGGGCCAGAATCCTCAGGTGGGTTGCAGAGCTAAAATTTATAGGTTATGGGCACACTGATCTGAAAATCCACATGAAAAATTTTGGCCCTCCCTTCATACCAAAGAAGAAGCCCCAGCGGATCCACCATCTAGGTTTACAGCTAGTGTATAGAAAAAGACAGCAAGGATTCCACACCTCTTTCCTCTCTTTGGGCACACACACACAAACACAACTGGAAGGTCAAACTACAAGAAGGTATTGGTTCCACCCCAGAAATATGAATGGATATTATGTGGTCTTCTCTGTTAGAAAGTCATGACGGTATCCTATAGAAGCAAGGATTTTTTCCCAAAGTTATAGCAGTATTAGCTGGTGCTAAAATGATTTCTGTTGCCTTTTACACGGATGACCCATGAATATATTGTTGTAGGCTTTCATGGCCAAAATCACTAGGATGTTGTGGGTTTTCTGGGTTGTATGGCTGCGTTTCAGTAGTATTTTCTCCTGATGTTTCGCCAGTCAATAGTTGCTATCTACTTCTCCTCTGTGGGGACAGACACTTTTAAATGTTATGAAATGTTTTAAATAGTTGTTTTAAAAGTATTGCCTATAAAGAACTACTATGTACATTTGTGGGAGAAGCTTCCATAGCACCAAAGCTTCTATTGAAACTAGCTTTTGTTAGTCTTTTGCCATGAGACTTTGGCTTACTTGTCCTTTGGAGCTTCCTTTTTGGTAAGAGGCTGATAAAGATCACAGAATGAACTTAAAAGCTGTCAGGGAGAGGGGAAAGCCATCTTCTGAATTCATCTCCAGAGCAAAATGAGATCTTGAGGTGGAACTAGAGACTCTGAACTGTTTTTAATTTGCCTTCCCCTGCCCCTCCGTCTCCCTATTGCCTCAGAAGATCTTCTATAACATTACTTCAGGTCATCCTGCCATTTGCCTGTCTCACATGTAGCTGATGATGCAGTGCATGAGGAAATGTTTAGTGTTGTCGATGCAATCCTGTGCAGAGTTACTCCAGTCAAAGCCCATTCATTTCAATGATCTCACACTGGAGTAACTCTGCACTGTGTGTTTTAGTAGGAGACAAAGAGACACAGAACAGTCTGATTCTGCCCTGATGAAGCTCCTAGAATTTCCTTGAGTTGCTGCTATATCAGGTATGGATCCTTAATCCACACTGGTTTCTATAGTTGTTCAAAAAGAAGGTGATGCTAAATGTAATACAATACCTTTAAAATGCTATACACCCTTAACTACAATTATGATTTGCTGCAACTGTAACTCGTATGCAAATGTAAGATGATTTCCTCTTTTTTTTTAAATGGCACACTTGTGAAAAAAGCAACCATTCCATTTGAGTCAATCCTGTAAAATAGCAATCCAGCCTTCACAGTTACACCTGAATGACAGGAAAATCAAATTACAGATTTTGACTAGTAGACACCAGTCAGGCTTTTAGTAATCTAGTTACCGTATTTAATTTCATTCTGTTAATTACTGATTGTCATATTCCCTTCTTTCAGCTTTATTGGAGAGTCTGGGTTTTAAATGTTTGATGAATAGTGATTAATGAACCTTGAAAACATGACCAAAGCAGCTAATATATTTGAGAACAATCACCTGTCCTGCTCAAGAAAGCCTCTTCTATTATTTAAGCTTCAGAAACCATGCAAGCGGAGCAAAAAATGTTTATAGCAACTCTATTCAAGCTGACATTGTTTCTCACAAAATTATGCTAAATTATAAATGGCTAAAAGCCTCCAAGGCGACATCTCACATAAACCTAACAGCGGTGGAAGTGCTGCTCAGGAAATGTACTGTGGTGGTTTACAAGCCTTTCTAAGACACCCAGGAGAAAGTGGGTATATAAATATTTTCAATAAATAAGTAAATAAATATCAAATCTAATGATCTGCAATCTGTCCCTTGAAAATGTTGCTAATCTTATCAAAACTCTTTCTGGCTTCCTGTGAAATTCCTCAAATATTTGAGGAGAAACCTTCAATGTTGCTTTGAATTTCATTTTAGGCAAAATCCATTGACATGACAACATACAGATTTATAAACCTTCAAGAAATAATGCCAGAAGATACTGGAAAATTCGAGATCAGATATTTCTGCCACTTCTTAAAGGAAAACACTGATTCTTTAAAGGCAGGCAGCAGATGCACTTCAGGGCCCCAAAATAGAATCAAAACTGTGGTGTGAGACATTTTTTTGTGGAACAAAGCAGTCTTTGCTATACAACAAGAAAATTCACAGATGGTATCAGTTGGTATTTTATCTTCCCTTTCAGGGCTAATAGCATATGTGGAGGGGTTTGGCAAGGCAAAAATATGGGCAGGACTAACTACCACATGGTGGTGGTATAAAGTTTTAAATTACAGCTGACTTATGGTGACTTCTTTTCAAGGCAAGAGTCATCCTGAAGTAGTTTGCCACATCCTTCCTTTGTGGTGTGAACCTAGATTTCCTTGGTGATCTCCCATCCATGTACTAACCAGGAACAACCCTTCCAAAATCTGAGAATGTCTGACTAACTTGGGCCATCCAGGTCAGAAACCACCCCGTGATCATAATTAAAAACATTAAGAATTGCTAGGATGATTCACCTCCTGCTTTTATGAAAATGTTGAAATTCATCTGACATTTTGACTCAGGAAGAGTCTCTACATTTATATGCTTCAGATTTTGTGCTCTGTTTTGATTCTGTGGCTGTTGTAACTGAATGAGTTTCTAATATGGAAATCCACTGACAAATATGGCATAATGTCAAAGTAAAGACAGCTATGTTTTTTTTAAAAAAAATCAGTGTTTTTCTGTGTTCTGATCTCTCTGGTCAGAAACCGGCTTTAATCAGCAACACACCAGGTATAGGAAAAAAACTGAATAGATACTAAATCTTAGGAACTGGAATTCTTCCTCCCCACCACCCCCAGCCTTGGTAGTGACAAACCAAGCATTCAGAAAAACTGATTATTATTAGTAGCAGTTATATATATATAACCAAGGGGTTGCTATTATGCTTCAATATTCTTATACTTTGTTCACCTCTGGTGGTTTACAGTAATCTTCTTTCTTCACTCCTCTCATACCAGCAAATTAGCACTTGGAAAAAAAGTTAATGAAGGGCTATTTTTAACCACCAGTCCATCAAATTTGTCCATTATGTGTCTTTAGGGATGTAGCTAATGCAGAACCTGGCTCTCCAATGATGAATGGAGGCTGCACACAACGAATAGGACACATCTAATTTCACAAGGGTGCTAGCTGGCTTTTGTACCGGGAGGGGCTGTGGCTCTGTGGTACAATATCTGTTTTGCATGCAGAAGATCTCAGGTTCAATCCCTGGCATCTCCAATTAAAAGGACCAGGTGAAAGTCCTCTGCTTGAGACTCTGGAATGCTGAGCCAGTCTGAAGAAATAATACTGACCTTGACAAACTGTTGGTTTGATTCCATATAAGTCAATGTCATGCATTTGATCACAGAGCTGCTGGGTCAATATATGTGGGTGAACTTCTTGCATGAATAAAGATGACTTCACTACATATTCTGTCAATTTATTAATATATTCCACCTTTATGGTTTTAGTATTCATTTTATTTTTATCATTATTTTGAGTGTCTGTTGCCATAACCCTATCCAACTACGTGCTCAAAGCAGTTTCAGTTTACAAACCAGAATGCAACACATAAAACCAACATTCAACTCACCACAGGACAAGAATGCAGTCACAGTCTGCAAAACAGCTCTACCTTGTACTACTGTTGGAACTCACTATATAGTTGAAATGCTCACAGAGAACAGTTTGATGTAGAGCGTAGCTATCAAAAACTCCCTTAGGAAAGAGGATGGAAAGCAGGCTCATATGGAAAGAACATAAAATGTCACTGGGCTCATTCTACTCAAGAGTATGCCACCCCGTTCCATTTCCCACTTTGCTGAAGTTTGACTTCTGCTATGAAAATCCCATTTCCCTTTTAAAACCACCCCCAAATTCATCTCAGGGCTGATGAGCTATCACTTCATGGACCTGGTTCATGCTTAGATATTCTCAATATTCAAGTCACTATCCTATAATAGAGAATTGTTTCCATCATCACAGTGCACTTCTTACTACATCTAAGACTTCACCTGGCACATAAGACTGTCGTTTGTATCCAGGGTCAGTAGCTATAGTACCCAGTCAGCATTTCTCCTTCAACCTTGCTTTTTCTTCCAGAGCAAATGGGTAATTTGTTCAGATTCACAGCACTGGAAATCAATGGTTCTGCTTTTACATAGCGTGCCTTTTTTTTTTTTTTTAAAGTAAACCGTGTTTCTGATCATCAGTTTTGTTTGGGTCCTCAGTATTTCTTCCATGTTTTGGTCATGCTTAATTTCCTAGTCATGAGTACTTCTTACTAGTGGGTAGACAAACACTCTGAGTCATAGACAAGTGTTCGAACATAAGAGCATAAGGAGATCCTGCTGGATCAGACTAGTAGTCCATCTATTCCAACCTACTTCTCACGGACCAGCCAATTAGTCACCCTGGAAGGCCAACAAATGGAACACAGAAGTACACGCCTTCCCCTAATGCTGCCTGCTACCACCAGTATTCAGAGGTTTACTGCCTTTGAATGTGGAGGTTTCCTGTACTCACCATGGCTAGAAGTTACTGATGGATTATCTCCCATGAATCTGTGTTAAAATCCAAGTTGACAGCATGAATGATGGGTTACAGATAGGAAAGCTATTTCCTTATGTCAGATAACAGATGTGGGTGTGAGTCACAATTTGAAAAGTTGGCTATATTCACAGAGGCCGTTTCCGCACGGGCGGAATATGGCGGCCTGGGGATGGCAAAAAAACCGTCCCCAGGCCACCATTCGCACAGGGGGTGCAGCTGCATCGCAGCCGCACTGCCCTCGCGCCGCCCGACCACCGCGAAGCCGGTGTTTCCCCAGTGCGCTTAGAAGCGTACTTGTTGGGGAAATGCTGCCTTGAAGCCGCTGCCAAGCGAACGGCAGCGGCTTCAAGACCCCCCCCCCGCACTACCTCCCGGCACTTACCTTGTCCCCGGGCCTCCGGCGCGTCACCAAGGCCTGGGGACACGCCCCCCTGCCCTGCGCCGCTGGAGCAGGCGCGCAGGGCCGGGGGGGCGTGTCCCCACGCCTTGGCGACGTGCCGGAGGCCCGGGGACACGCTGGGTCGGCTGGGCGCCAGCGCTCCGTGGCGCTGGCGTCCCGGCTCTTCTCCAGAGACGATCCATCGCGGCCCGGACAGTCCCAAGCGTCGTCCGGAGTGGAAGGCTTGAAATGCGCCCGACCACACCGCTTCCGCCTCCATGCGGAAACGGCCAGAGATACATGTTCAGAGTACAACTGACTACACAGAGGTTTAACACTCCCATCCTGATATGAAGTTAGTTTCAGAAGGTAGCTGTGATGGTCTGCAGTAGAACAGTTAGATTTGAGACCACCACCTCTTAACAGACCGAAACAAAAGTTTCAGGGTAGATGCAGATGAAATGGTCTGACAGTTTTGACTCTTGAAATCTTATACCCTGAAACTTTTCCTTTGGTTTTTAGGGAGCTAGTGGACTCAAATCTAACATCCCTACATGGTTTCACAAATTGAAACCAAGACATTCCCTCTCTTCCCACATACCCACACATGCACCTATTAACTTGGGAAAGAAAAAGAGAGAGAAAGTTAACGTGTAGGTGCTTTCCTAGGGCTAAAAAAAATGCAGATGGAGGGAGGACAAGTTACCAGTGAAGGAGAAAGAGGCAAATCCTTTTGGTCCTGAGTCTCAAATTGTACCCATAAAAGAAGAAGAAAGAAAAGAAAAGAACAAATGAATGAATGAACGAATGAATGAACCTGGGAAGATCTGTCCAGGACTATTTGGTCCTTGAAAGATTATTCAAAAGCTGCCAGCCTATCTTGCTGCTCTGGGCATTGGTGTTCTCTTCCATGCACCAGGCTGGGGGAAAGTTATTACTGGGGGACAGCAGACATGCTTCCCAGTGATCAGTGAGGAACAGCAGGCATACTGCCCAGTGCCGGATCTGTCCCTTATGCTGCGCCTCTGCTTCCTTTTACCAATAAAATGGCTATGACCAAGTTTTACTCACACAGTGGAGTTTTCTGTGTCTCCTTCTGCACCTTCAGACTGCTTCCTCCCCTCCTTGTGCAGCAACAGATTACTCCCAGTGCTACTAGTTTACCTCCTCAGAATGCACAGCTGAGGCCCTTTCTGCAACATCTTTTAAAATGCTTTGAGGCAGGAAACAAAACATTCCTTTCATGGAGATCCGCAATGCTTTTACACCCAAACATTTTACTCAAAATTTTACTCAAAATGTTTTACTCAAAACATTTTACTCAAAATGTTTTAAATGAATCCCCTTTTAAAATGATTCTCTGGTTGAAACACTTTCAGAACATCTTCAGTAGTTGTGTGATCTATGTACTATGTTTTCCACACTTCTCTGCTTCCTTAACTCTCTCAGTTCCCCGTCACCTGTTCATTTGTAGCATTTCTGTTCTTTTATTTGGAGGGGGGGCTAATCTTCAAAACACTGAATATATGAGGAGTATAGAATCGCAGCACAAGGCTGTGTACCACTGAAGCATCGATTCAACACAGAACTAAAAAAAAAGAAAAGGAAACATCATGTAATGGTGGCCAGGAATCATTTTGAGGGGATGAGTGCAGACATATTACATTGTAATGCAAGAGACTGAAAATGTTTTAGAAACATTTGAGGGTTTTTGTTGTTGTCATTATGAGCCTATCATTTTTTAGGGGCAGCCCGATGCAGATGGGTTGATGGGCTCAGCTTTAAGTGAAACCTATATGGCATTAGTGCATCAGCATCTTTTATTCCATACACAGATCCATATAAAGGTTATTTATACAGCATAACTTGTGCTTTAAAAAAATCCAACCACTGATGATTTTGAAGGCCACTAAACTGGACTTTTGAGGTGTGCCAAATGACTTTATTAATCAAAAATAAAAGCCTGCCAAATGGAAGACACTTCTGTGGCCAACTTTTAAGTGAAAATCTTGCCTGAAAGAGAAGATTAATGTGTATTTCTTGCAGAGGGAAAAAGAGGCTTGTATGCATTTCAATCTGCTTTTATTTACCAGTTTCCTAAAGAGGTCTGAGGGGACACCTTATAGATCTGGATCTTGTTGGTATGTACAGTTTGCCAGATGGATGGTTCTGTGGAAAGACTCAGCCAAAGAAGTGAGGGAATCTAAAGTCTCATCCAAGAATTATCTGAAGGCAGCTAAGGACACTCTTGAGGTGTCCTACCATGTACACTGTCACATACAGCATTTTCAAAGGGTAGTTTGAAATCCAAATATAGAATTTTAATCCACTAGATGAGAAGGGTGTTGTTTTAAGATGACACACATAAGGGGTCCCGAAGCATTCTTGAAGAAGGGCTGCCACATGGAATAGTTTTATACTGTGTGATGAATGGGGTGAATTTGACCTGTATCACAGTCTTTTCAGGGAACACCAGACAACCCAGAGACTTGAGTAGCTTAATAGAGTCTTCATTTCCCCATGGATGAGGAAACACACGGACACATTTATCTGTGCCAGCGCATTGTGTGGTTTGGTTGATTGATGGGTTTCACATGCTAATACCTATATCCTTTTCTCACTGCCCAGGAGAGGGAAAGCACGAGGAAAATAAAAGGACAAAATCTCCCTGCGGATGTATAAAATCACATAAAATGTATGATAAATGTTTGCATTGTGGGCATGCCTTGCACTCCATCAATCAGTCAGAACTATGCACCACCCATGGTAAACAATATTATGCTTCACTGAATTCTTTAGAGAATTATGAATGCCAGCCCAGATACTTAGTTGCTCAAAAGCAACACTGTAAAAAAAAAAAGGTTGGGATAGGCTCCCATTTTCTGCGAGTACTCTGGTGGTTGGCAGGAGGATTATTTTCTTTTTTAAAATCACCATTGGGAAAAAAGCATTACATAATTCAGAAGTGATGGTTTTCCTCTGATGTGATGTTGTCAACTGACAGTGCCTGCCCCTTGATCTTACTCTTTCTCAGATTCCCACAGGTTGCTGCTGGCTAGCAAGACTATATTTTGGGGATATAATGGTGGAGGGAAGAATGGGGAGAAAAGTTGGGTGTGAATAAATAAAACTCTTTGCACTTCCTATAGGATCCAACATTGCTTGCAGAGGGCTACAGAGTCATAATCTCAACAAAAATGAAATAGAAAATCAACTATGTTTTCTTTATGCTTGATAGTATGCTTGGGTGTGGACAGAAAAGTGATCCTGGTTTTCATAAAAGTTTATGATCCTTTTGGCCACATAAAGATGCACTGAATATCCAAGCCTAGTCTGCACCATGGTGAGTGTACATGCCCTTTGGGTCAGATTCTTGGTTGCGCATATGTTTTTCCCTTTCTTGAACTCACCGTGCCACAGATCAGAGAAGCCCCATGATTTCCAAAACTTCTTCAAGTGCAATTTTTGTCTTCACTGATCAAGTGAAGATCTTATGTGTGAGATCTGCTACTTCATCTTTGTTTTTCCTTCCTGCCTTCTCCCCCCACCCCATTTCCCTCTCCTTCCCCCATCTACCCGATAGCAGTTCTTTTTTTTTTCAGAGAAAAAAGTGGCAGGCAACAAGGAAGTGGTGGGCAAGGAAAGGGGGGATATAAATCCAACTCTTCTTCTTCTTCTTCTTCTTCTTCTTCTTCTTCTTCTTCTTCTTCTTCTTCTTCTTCTTCTTCTTCTTCTTCTTCTTCTTCTTCTTCTTCTTCTTCTTCTTCTTCTTCTTCTTCTTCTTTTTCTTCTTCTTCTTCTTCTTCTTCTTCTTCTTTTTCTTTTTCTTTTTCTTTTTCTTTTTCTTCTTCTTTTTCTTCTTCTTCTTCTTCTTCTTCTTCTTCTTCTTCTTCTTCTTCTTCTTCTTCTTCTTCTTCTTCTTCTTCTTCTTCTTCTTCTTCTTCTTCTTCTTCTTCTTCATCTGTAGTCAGTCAGGGACAGCCAGATCATAACACTTGTTTTCAAATTCACAAGGCAGGGAGTTGTCTTTGGAGATGCACAAAAATCTCAGTGGCAAAAGACAAAACAGAAATAAATTTGATGGGAACCAGGTTGGGGAAAGAATACTGCAACAAGGCATAGAAGAAAGCTTCACTGCGATGTGTTGGTTTAAAGAAGCTGCTGAGGTTAGTTTTGGGTGAGTAACAATGTGGTATACTGGTTAGAGTGTCACACTGGGATTTAGGAGTCACAGATTTGAATCCTCATTCCTCCATGGGAGCTCAGTGGGTGATCTTGGGCCAATCATTCTACTTTAGACTAGCCTCCTTCACAGGATTTTTGTTGTGAGGATATACATGGAGGAGGGATAAATTCATCTTTGAGTCCCCCTTGGGGAGAAAGGTAAGGAATAAATATGGATAAAAATAAGATCACAGATTGGATGAATGCATACAATCTACGTTCCATATAAACTTGTCTGTTGCATATTTTATCCTGTTGTGCCTTATGCCTCTGGGTTTATTTGAACTCTGAGAAGGAAAGGAAGATCATAAGCACTGGGATTGATCTGGGGCTAACTGGAAGCCAAGATCTTGTAGAAAGGGATGCTGACAATTTTACTGTAAACCTTTTGATCATGCAGGTGAATGAAATGGGCATTTCCTCCCCTTCTGAGTTAAATTTCAGAAGATATGCAGTGAGGGCTATCAATGTTCTTACCACGACAATGTGATTTTTGAAGTCTGACATTTTCCATGCCAGAAGGTCACATTCTGGACTGTGCACCATGGAGGGACACATGAAGCTAACTTATACTGGCACTGTTTACAAGTTATAGTGAATGCATATGCAATATGTGTACAGTATACAGGATACACTTGATTTATCTTTGTAACTGTGTTGAATTGCTGTCATGGTACATTCAACATGTACATACAGAGGAACATGTGGTTAAAACTCTCCATTTATCCAGGTGCTGATCCCATTTAATTTGTAAAGGGAACACACACTGGCTCTTTCAAACAGATGTACAGAGATATATGCAGGATGTATGTAACATGTTCCCTGTAACATGTGAACAGGACTACTCAGTCTGATCATTGATCTGTCAAAGCCAATATTGTCTTCTCTGGCTAGCAGAGGCTCTCCAGAATTCCAGGCTCTCCAGAATTGCAGGTCTTTCAATTTCTGCCCTTGTAATGATATTCTGTGCCACTCCCCCTTAATCTGACATTTTAAAGTTGTTGTTGTTCTTATTGTCATCATCATCATCATCATCATCATCATCATCATCATCATCATCATCATCATCACCATCATCATTATATTTAATATCTTGCACTTCCTGCTGAAGTGGGCTCAGAGCAATATAACAATATAAATAAAATACAATTTATATAAAAATGAAATCTAAATTATAAATCTCATGAAGATAGTGCTAAAAATAAATCAGGGTAGGTTAATATACCCCTCCCCCCATTTAAAGATGGGAAAAGGGAGGTGGCCAGCTAGACATCTCATCCCCATTGCTGTCCCCAATTATAAGCCTGGTGGAATAGCTCTGTTTTACAGGCCCTTCAGCAGGTTGTTATTAGCAGGGGGAAGAGCTGTCTGAGCTGGGATACATACTGGAAGAGGTGGTCCTGCAGATATGCTGGTCCCAGACCATCTATTTATGCTGACCCCAGACCATGTATCTGTTTACATTATTTATAGCATGCTTTCTAACTGGGACTTAAAAAGGATTATACAGAGCCTATCAATACAATCAACAGGATGGGAGATTCAATAAAAAACGAAGTATTGTTTGGGTTGTAGAACCAACGAGAAATCTAAAACAAAACCATTATCCCCCCCCCACCCCCCCCAGAACTGAATCAAAATGTAAGTGTTAACATGACACATTAAATGTCTCCCCATACTCCTCGGAGGGGGAGAACCTATTTGAGGTGCCTGGCTTGAGAGACGTCTGGCTAGCCTCTACGAGGGCCAGGGCTTTTATGGCCCTGGCCCCGACCTGGTGGAACAGGCTCCCTAAAGAGACCAGAACCCTGTGGAACTACCAAAGTTTCCACAGGGCCTGTAAAACAGACGTGTTCCACCAGGCATTTGGCCAGCTGGGCTGAAATCGTTTACCCCATGTCCATCTAGGCATCTCGTGGGCACAGAGGGGGAGGGAGGATTTTGTGCCATCTGTTGTAAGAACAGCTCCTATTTTATTATATTTTTTATGTATGGTTTTATCCTGATTGATTTTGCCAATGTTGGTTTTAATTGTGAATGGTTGTTTATTTTGTTGTTCACTGCCCTGAGCCCTCTGGGGAAGGGTGGTTTATAAGTCTAATAAACAAACAAACAAACAAATAACTAAATAAATAAATGATGCAAAATTATGTAGTAAGATCCAACTAACAGCAAGCTACACATAGTAGTTTAGACCACAGCCCCTAATAATTTGCCTAGATAATTTTGCAAATCATTTTGTACAGTGCTATCCTATTCCCTGCATAGAAAACCGCTCTTGAATAATTCAGCTTTGCACAGTTTGTGGAAAGCCAGGAAAGAGGGAGCCTTCCTGACCTAACATGTGTCCATTATTTTTCAGCACATGAAGCTACCTTACATTGAGTCAGACCGTTGGCCAATCAAGATCATATTTTCTACACTTGACTGGTTGTGGCTCTTCAGAGTTTCAGGTCTTGGTCTTTCATGTGGGATTTCTGCATGCAAAATCAGATACAGTATAAGACAGCTTCATGTATACGCTACCACCAAGCCATAGACCCGACTCCATGAATGGTTATGATAGACATATTACTGAATATTCTGATTTTCAATCCTTACTGGATATTTACTTTCAGTATAATCACCTGGTAACAAGAACACTTTATTGACTCCTAGATACACCCCAAACCCACAAATCTCTACTGAAATGAATGTTTGCCATGGAAAAGCATTTATTACACAAAAAAGGTTAAGCACTAAGGTTTGCATGGTACTAGTTCTGATTAATTATGAATATTTCAGGCCTAGTAATGTGTGTTTGGTGATCAGAATGATAGATAATACAAATTAACAAGCCTTCAGTTCCAGCAGTGGGACATGAGTTAATATTTAGATAGCACATTGAGAAGCAGAGTGGTTTCCACATGACAAATGTGATGAAACTTCTCACAGACTTATGAGACCTGCAAGTCCCAGGTAAATTAATTGTTCTGAGGTGCAGATATCAATGTTGGTTATATTAGACTAGCATTTTTTCAGTGATTATGGGACAGAAGAAGGAAAAGTTGGACTGCCATTTACTGGCTTCCTTCAGGTCTACAAGGAAGTTGTCTATGGTTATTTCTCAGGGCACAATTCAATACCACTTATCATGACCAATCAGTTTCAACAACCTTCATGGCATAATAATACAATTCTATCAACAGTGAATTCAGTCACCAAACAGGTAATGAAAATAGAATTGTATGAATAAATATCAGTATATAAAGTGAAAGCTTAAAAAGGGGGAGGGAGAGGGGGAGAAAGGAATTAGGCAAGTTAACCCTTGGATCTCTAGGTTATATATAGGTCAAGAAATTTGACTACTGGATCTGTTACCTCGATGCTGGAGTTGTCTAATAAAAAGATGATCTTCTGCAAATCGGATGCATGCTCTTTTTTTGCTAGCAGCAGAGATAGTCATTTTGTTCTAGGTGCCATAAGGAGGGAACAGCATAATAAAATATGTACTATAGAGTCTACACAGTCCCCATTGCATGCACAAAGCCTTTGCTGATAGGGAGTTTTGGCAAACCTCCCTGATAGCACAGCTGATGGGAGAGCATTACAGTGGGCCAGCATCACTGCTCTACGAGACCTGGGCAGGATTAGTTGATGAAGATATTTAGCCCCCTACTTCCTGGACAGGGGATACCCAGGGCAAGAGGAGAGCAAGACCTTGTGATCTTTTCAATTAGAGTTTGGTGCTCCTGATCCAGCAGCCTCCTTTTCAGATGCTGAAATATTTTTGGATGAAAATATGGTCAAAGAATCCAGAGAGTAGCCTAGCTTAAGAATTTTGGATTTGATATGGCCCCACCATTCAGATTGGTGGGAACGCTGTAGTGACTTATTGATCAGAGTGGTGGCTTTGCAGTTGAAACACAGACATAACCAGAATTTGAATGTGACAAGCCAGGCCCTTGTCTCCAATAGATGTTGTCTGGTTTCAAGGCACAGAGTGGCTTAGGGCATACGCATAAGCCTATACAGTGGGGCAATCCAGGAGCCTATACAGGAATTGTGATGGTACTTGCTCAACTGAGTTAGACCAGGAGCCTATGCAAAGTGGGACTCCATATAGAAGCTGCTGGGATACCTTGGCTTTAAACACTTTAATCGCCACAGGTACATATTGTTTGCCCTTGTTATAAAAAAAATACATAATGGCCACAACACTGGCCTCACAATTCATGATTGCATGATCTCTATGGCTAACCCAGCCTCCTCTATAATGGTGCAGGCCCAGATATTTGAAACATTTGACCTGTTCCAGCTGATGGCCTCCTAATAGCCATCGAGATGGCTGACCAATCAATTGACATATGGCGGTGCCCATGTGTCACCAGAACTCACCAGAACATTTCATCAGGCCAGATATTATAATAAATAAAGAAATCAGATGACGGGAGAGGGAAAAACAGATTTTCAGAATGTGTTCTTAAGACTTAGTCATGCCAGTGTTTGGTGTGGATGTTGAGAGGAGTTGTCATTTTGAATTGCTGCTGGTGTTGGACTATAGCAGGAGGCTTATATCATGTGTTAGATGCACAGTGGATTCAAATGGAACTAGTTTTTAATTACTCCTGACAACAGGCAAAATGTCTGTTACAAAAAGTCCAATGAATGTATTTAATGTCTCTCTAAACCAGGGAGACTCAAAATCTCTTTTCATAAGAGAGACACTGTTATAACTCAAGAGATAACATTACAGGTCTGCAACAGGGATATCAACCTGCATCTGTTCTGATGATAATGTAATGGTGGGAGTGGAAACTGGGGTAAGTATTTTGGGCAAAGAAGGCCTTGTTACCTGAAAAGCAACTTGGTCAGGCAAGGTTACCAGAAGGAATGCTAAACAGTTTGAACCAAGATGTTTGTGAAAAAAAGCTGGCCCAAACTTGGTGGTCTTGGCCTGGAGAGTATTACAGCATCTCTAATATCTATCTATCTATCTATCTATCTATCTATCTATCTATCTATCTATCTATCTATCTATCTATCTATCTATCTATCTATCTATCTATCTATCTATCTATCTATCTATCTATCTATCTGTCTGTCTGTCTGTCTGTCTGTCTGTCTGTCTGTCTGTCTGTCTGTCTGTCTGTCTGTCTGTCTGTCTGTCTGTCTGTCTGTCTGTCTGTCTGTCTGTCTGTCTGTCTGTCTGTCTGTCTGTCTGTCATCAGCACACTCAGATGAACCAGTCTTACTGTTCATGCACATGGGTTTGCTGTCATGGCCTTCTTTATTAAATGACTATTAAATGTAGTACAGTAACATTGGCATTGACTACCATCTCTCCCCAGAAAATATAACAACTGCAAGGAGGCAGACCAAGTGCAGGATGTCAACGTTCCTAGTCCATTCAGTCAAGGTGGAGCTTACTTATGGTGATTCCATGAGTTTTCAAAACAAGAGATTAACAGAGGTGGTTTGCCATTGTCTGCCTCTGTGTAGTAACCCTGGACTTCCTCTGTTCCTCCCTCCTAAGTACTAGCCAGGATTGGCCCTGCTTAGATCTGAGATTGGAAGACAGTGGATGAACCTGAGTTATCCAGGCTAAGGCACTGCGGACACACGTGTTTCTAAAAGCTTAGTTAAAGCATTGATCAGCACTAACAGAGGTAAATATACATCAAAAAATTTCCCAGGGAATGATGAGCCTTGAGAGTTAATTGAAGGTCTCTAAAAATACGAGGAAAGGTCTGTGACCTTTTTAGGGGGAAAAATGGGATCTGAATGGTTTCCTTTAGAGCACATTGATTTACTTTGATGGTGGAATCAGTGAGATAAACTTTGAGGCTATACCTGTAGCAGACTATATCTGTAATTCCAATTCTTAGTGAACAGGGCACTTTGAAAACAGTAAGTGAAAATTTATTGCCTCTGGTTTTAAATAGACCAATTGACAGCTGATTTCCTGATCCACATACCTACTGACTTTTGTCTAGTAATTAAAATTAACTATCTTTTTTTAAAATGTCGTTTATTTCGATGTATCAGTTGAACAGTTTGGCAGCATCTCTCACTGCCTCCTGCTGCTAGAGGAAATTATTCTTAAGCGCTAAACTTTAAAAGAGCTTTCCAATCATTCAAGCTCAATAAATGCGTTGAGACGTTCTTGCGACAGCTTATCTGTTTTGGAAGGGGGCCAAATTAACTTGTAATCCTAAATAACTAAATAACAGCTGCCAGCACAAAATAATGTGAAACGACAACAGATCACTTCAGTGCACAATCACAGCATGAGGTGTTACAATCTTGCAATCTCCAGATTCTTTCTTCCTTTCTTCCTTTCTTCCTTTCTTCCTTTCTTCCTTTCTTCCTTCCTTCCTTCCTTCCTTCCTTCCTTCCTTCCTTCCTTCCTTCCTTCCTTCCTTCCTTCCTTCCTTCCTTCCTTCCTTCCTTCCTTCCTTCCTTCCTTCTTCCTTCCTTCCTTCCTTCCTTCCTTCCTTCCTTCCTTCCTTCCTTCCTTCCTTCCTTCCTTCCTTCCTTCCTTCCTTCCTTCCTTCCTTCCTTTCTTTCTTTCTTTCTTTCTTTCTTTCTTTCTTTCTTTCTTTCTTTCTTGAGCAGCTATTTTCTATGAGTTGAGAATATATGGGCAAAGCACACCAATGCCTGGCCAGAAAAACACACTTCTGGGGGTGTTAAAAACCAGTCTTGTAACCTGTGGGAGTCAAGAGTGTCTTGCGGTACCTACCATTTTACCCGGCATGGGCTTACTGCTTAGCAGCATCTCTGTTTCTTCTTGACTCTAATAGTTATTGTTTTATCTTGTAAACTGCCATCAGAACAACACATTGAGAGGCTATCTACTTTTTTTTAAAAAAAATACATTGATTATATCCTACTGAAATTGCTAATTTCAGTCTGGAAATGGAGACTGGAGAGCATTTCAGTATTATTTTGGATCATGAAAGAACAATTAATGAAATTATTTCTGTGTATAGAAGTAAAATTTCCCCTCTTCCCCAGCAGCCTAACGTTTCCCCTGCTTGTTGCTTCCGGGCAGTAGGGAACTCCAGAAGCAGCTTGAGGTGGCAACTGGAGGACTGCCACCATGGGATTCAAGTCTATGTTTGTGAATGTGTGCCCCCTGAATGTAAGTGTTTTTTTTTTTAAAAAAAATCAATTTAAAGCCACTAACAAATTAAATCATATGATTTAAAATTAAAAAAAAACACACCACATGATCCACACAATTTAAAAAATCCAGTGGTATTATCATCAAGCAATATCCAGTGCCCTCATTCTAACTTTCAAATGCCCTTCAACACAACCATTACTTCAGGACAGGCTTTTCTGAAGACTACCTCCAAGCATACAGGTGTTTGAGAATTGTGGTTGATTGTTTATTCCTGCTTTTAGGTATGGACATCTCGATGGTTTGTTGTTTTCACCAGTGGTGCTCCTACCTTTACATTCCAGACATAGTATCATCCAGTTTGTGAATGAAAAGAAAGCACAAGATGCAAAATCCTGTCTCACGGAAAGTCACTCTAGCACATTCTGCACTGATCATCCAACAGTGTTTAGACTCTAGCCCAAAGTGGTCAAAATCAAGGCACACATGCATCACAAAATGATACACATAAAGTATTGATATAGATATAGTCAAACGTTATAAATCATTTGACTCTATGACACACAATATAATGGCTAGTTCCTCCATACTTCTAGATTTGCATGAATGATAAGGTTGATTTTTGTTAGTATTTGGCAACCACTGCTGTTTTATAGAAAGGTATTTCTGACAATTTCACAAATTGTGTATGGATGTATTATGGCTACACTCAAAAGCATACCCTGTTTGTTGGCAAATATTTGTGGACATCTTTTACTCAGATAAAATGCAAGAGACTGACCTTCATGGAGATCTCTGTATAACAATGCCTAACATTTCTGCTGGCATTACTCAAGGTTTTCTTGGACTACACAGAAAATCTATGGCTTATTATTCATGACTGATCTGCCCTCTGGTGAGCATGCATTCCCTTCATGGCAGAGTTTTCTTTATGAATGCCCCTTTCCCTCTTCTACACTCTCTGTGCTGCAGATTATCTGATTATCCCCATGGTTTCCAAGAGTGAGGAACTGCAAATATTTCCCTTCTTTCACAGGAAGAACAAAGGAATCCAGTGTCTGTTTCTCCTGCTTTGGGTTTTCTGCTCATCCCTGCCTTCTTCTGGTCACACAGGAACAGTTCTGCCCACTCCCAGGTGCGTATTTCCAGGAGGATGATAACACTCATTTTTTAAAGAAGAAGAAGAAGAAGAAGAAGAAGAAGAAGAAGAAGAAGAAGAAGAAGAAGAAGAAGAAGAAGAAGAGGAGGAGGAGGAGGAGGAGGAGGAGGAGGTTTGGATTTATATCCCCCCTTTCTCTCCTGTAGGAAACTCAAAGGGGCTGACAATCTCCTTGCCCTTCCCCCCCCCCACAACAAACACCCTGTGAAGTGGATGGGGCTGAGAGAGCTCCAAGAAGCTGTGATTAGCCCAAGGTCACCCAGCTGGCGTGTGTGGGAGTGTACAGGCTAATCTGAATTCCCCAGTTAAGCCTCCACAGGTCAGGCGGCAGAGCGGAGAATCAAACCCGGTTCCTCCAGATTAGATACACGAGCTCTTAACCTCCTACGCCACTGCTGCTCTAACTTTCTATTGCAGGGGCAGTATAACATTAAAACATCCCCCCAAAATTTAAAGATGTCAAAAAAAATGGCAATGAAGCCAGGGGCCTGGAAGTAGGGGGAGGCAAAATAGTGGCTAGGATCAGAGTAAACTGTGGGTTTTCCTTGCATGTGAACAGAGAACAGAGATATATGGGGAGACCCCACTGTGGAGCAGACGGCCTCAGGGTAAGTATTGCATGCATAAAGGACCCATTAGCTCATTCTTGCTTCTGTTTACACCAGCATTAGTGTGGGATAGTGCATACTGACAAATGCACTAATACATTGATGGCAAAGAAGAATCAATTGTTTCTCAAGGATTTGTAATAGAAATAAAAGAACAAATATTCATTGGGCATAGTTATATTTTTATATACAACCCATCCCTTCAAGGATTCATGACATTTTTAAAACAGGCCTTTGTTTACTGTATTAAATATGTAATCGGATGCATATAAATATTTCAAAAACATGTATCATTTACTTGATTGACAGTAATGGCTTCTTCCGACTGAATCAATGTGCACGATGAATACATGCATAATTTGGTAACCACTGAATGTACTGTAGGTGCAAATTCTGTCTCGTTAATGCTTGTATGAAGGCACTGTTTCCCTTGAATAAAATGCTAGAAGTTGGATTCTATGGAGAGAGGTTGTTTTTTTACTTTTCTGATGTTTTGATGTTCTTTGCTGCTTTTAATGATGTTTTAAGATGGTGTTCTTTTGTTGGTTGTTTCTTATTTGTGCATTTGCATGTGTGTGTGTGTGTGTGTGTGTGTGTGTGTGTGTGTGTGTGTGTGTGTGTGCCAACAACTACAAAGTATGAAGTGTGGGGGGAAACTGGCTTCCTAAAAGCAGGGATATAACCTGTGTAGAAAAGGTGGGGGTATCCTTCATGCAGTAAAAAACAGCATAATGGAATTTCAACAAAGGTGCATTTAGAAATTAGAATATACTGATGCACTCTAATTGGAGTTAGAATACGTTTAGGTTTTTGTTTAAATTGCCCATATCAAGGGATTATTTCTCAGGAATACCTAAATCTCACGTTATTGTTAATAAGCCCAGGAATGTTCTTCAAGTACACTTTTTTTTCAATTTAGTCTTGAATATATGTAATCTTGAATATATTTGTCAAGGATTTAAGCTTCTCTACAATCCTTGCTTAGTTCAAAGCTAACAAATGTAGGACTACCAAATAAATAATTGAGGAGTTAATTAGTTTGTGTTAACAAAGATACCAGAGTCTCTACCCTCCTGATAAACAGAGAGGTGGCTTGGTGAGAAATTTTTAAGTACAGGCAGAATCTTGGCATCACTCTGGAGCATTAATTGGAAATATCACCCCCAAAGGAGGTATTTATATCTGTGGAAAAAACCTTGCTCTGTTATCTACATCCTGGTCATTTATGACACCTGGCCAAGTGTTCATTTACTAAAATCTTAGATCACTTTTCTGTGACCTGATTGGTTAATTGGCACCTTGTCATGTTAGGCTTTCACTATAAAGGGCTACCCAAGCTCACACAAAATTGTACTTCTTTTGGCCTTACTACAGGTCTGAAGATTTTCCATTTTTGAAGCTTAATTTGCTGCCTATAAATGTTACCGTATATACCCGCATATAAGTCGAGTTTTTCAGCCCTTTTGTTAGGCTGAAAAATGCCCCCCTCGACTTATACACGGGTCCCCCCCCCACGGAACAGCAGCACTTACTTGCGAGTCGTGAAGCCTCGTCCCCCTCACTAATGCATGCTTTCTTTCTTGCAGGCTCTAAGTCTAAAGCTTGGCTTGCCACTCGGGGCAGCCTGTCTCTACGGTTTTCTTAAAAGGGCAATGCTCCATCATTATCTCCTAGCTATCCTCAATCTAAATCCAGTGTCTAACTCAGTGGCTGTATGTCAACAGATAATTGTTCTTTGAGAAATTAACACTGTAGAGGTAACCCCATAGGAGCTGGAAGTCTGCCCTTTGACTTCTACACGTGGGAAAGTAAAGAGGCTGGTGGCAAGCTACTGAATGCGGGCTTGAGGATTCAGACCTCAGGATTATTTAAGTGTATTTTGGAACACTCTCCCTTGTACTGGGGTCTTGCCACAATATTAAATGCCGGGTCTCTCACTATGGGCATGGAAAGGAGCCATCTTTATTTTAGAAGTGAGTCACAAGACTTGCCTTGTTGCCTTGACGTCAATGGTTATGTTCATTGTAATGTACTAGGAGATTTCAAAGACAGGTGGAGTGTTACACCCATGGAAAAAAATGAGATACATTGCTCTCATCAATGTGATGGATTGCAGCCTGAGCCCTCCGGGGGAGGGCAGTATATAAATACAATCAATCAATCAATCAATCAATCAATCAATCAATCAATCAATCAATCAATATTTCACTGAGAAGACTCATTTTGAAAACTGAGGCAAGACTTCTAAGCTCAGTCACCTGAGAGAAAAGTCTCACTGAAATCCATGTGACTTCCTTTGAGTAATTCTGCCAATCAGGCCCCAACCTTTTTTTAGTATGTACATTAAAAAATAGTACGTTTTCCATAAATCATAGTAACAGAAGCACGAGGTGAAATCTCGCATGCACGTAAGAGACTTTGGTGACAGACGAGAAATAAGTACACAGATAAATAAACAAAAAAAGTCAAAAGTTGTTCCTTCTATCGAAGTTTGATAGGATTGTTGAATGCCTTTTCCTGACCATGCCCCAATTCTGAACAGTTAACAATATGAAGAAATTAAGCAGGTGACCTACTAAAAGATTTTAAAATGCAAAATATGGCTTTTTGTTGACAGAAATAATGGTGGTATGTCAATTTTTCAGTATTTGAAAATTAAGAGAGTCATGGCTCAGTAGTAAAGCATCTGCTTGGCATGCAGAAGCTCCCAGGTTCAACCCCCACCATCACCAGTTAAAAGGAACTGGAAGCAGATGATGTTCAGAATCCCTTCCTGAGATGCTGCAGAGTGACTGCCAATCTGAATAGACATACCAACCCTGATAGGCGTGTCTGGTTTAGTATAAGGCAGCTTCACGTGTTCAAGACTTTGCTGCAGGAATTCATAAAGGAGATCTTTAAAAAGAATCACCTCACTTAAAAGCTATCATTGGATCTAATGTCACTGTCTGTGCATGTGTTTGGGGAAGGTCAGTGTTGGAATATGTGAGAAAATGGCTACCAATCTATGGCTACTAATCTTGATCCTCCTTGATCTGAGATTGCAAATGCCTTAGCAGACCAGCTGCTCAGGAGCAGCAGCAGCAGAAGGCCATTGCTTTCACATCCTGCATGTGAGCTCCCAAAGGCACCTGGTGGGCCACTGCGAGTAGCAGAGTGCTGGACTAGATGGACTCTGGTCTGATTCAGCAGGCTTGTTCTTATGTTCTTAAAATAGCAATGTGCACTTGGATATGAGATTGATAATAGATTCCCTGATGATCATAGAACAATCTGTTTTCCAGTTAGTCTTAGCATATGGGAGGATACTATTAGGCATGAGTATCAATACAGGTTTTTTTTTTTAGTAAATTTCAGGTTTGGGGGCTGGGGTGGGGGCTTATTTGCTTATTTTTCAGTTCTGCCCCCTGCCACCATTTCCCAAGACTTTGAGGCTTGGGAAATGCCAGAGGGAGAGAGCTGCCATCAGCAGGGGGCAGATCCTGCATTTAGACAGCTCAGCATCACATGCAGGATCTCACTAGCCCAGTGGTGGCAAACCTATGGCACAGGTGACAGAGGTGGCACTCAGAGCCCTCTCTGTGGGCATGAGCAAACAGAGTCACCCCCACCCCCTACACACATCTAGGCTGGCCTGGGCTGCTGGGCTCAATTATTAGCATTAAACCTAAGACCTAGTTTTGGGGAAGTAGTGTAAGTAACCCTGTTAAGTGCTGTTAAACCCACTGATTTTCATGCGAAGTACTAAAGCGTGATCCTTTACCTGAGAGTACGTTTGGTTGCTGGCAATGGGGCTTGCTTCTGTGTAAACCCTCCTAAGGTCATGATTCACCCGTTGGAAGAGTTGCACAGTTGCTTCAAGGCAAAGCCACTGACTACCACCAAGCTTACTCCCGAGTAATGCACACCTCGGAGTCAACCGTTTTTTCTAAACTAAAACCTCAGTATTCAGGTTAAATTGCCGTGTTGGCACTTTGAGATAAATAAGTGCGTTTTGGGTTGCAATTTGGGCACTCGGTCTCGAAAAGGTTCGCTATCACTGCACTAGCCCTTCCCCTGCTGATGCTTTTCAAGCACCAGTGTGGTATACATCCTCCAAGTTAGCTCAGTGCCATATTCAGGATGAGGCCAATGCTTTCCCTGCCAATAATTTTCAACCCCTTCAAATCTCCCTCCTCGTTCTGCTGCCCCCCCCCCCACAGCCCATGTTGGCTTGTAAAATGGCAGGCCAGGGGGATTTAAAAACTGAAAAAAAACAGATGTTATTCGACTTTTTTGACCCCAGGTATATTTGGCTTTTTGAATACATCTGTGTTTTTTAATTGGTAGAAGAAAAAAAAAGAAAACAGCAGATGCAGCTTTTTTGGGTGGGGGGAGGATTTCTGTGATTTGGGTTTGCTGAATCAGCAAGCCTAAACACTATTGAGATGTTACACCGCTGGCTCCTTTCCCCAGTTAGACTGGCAAGAATATATGGCAGTATTAGCAAATGCAGTTAGTATTGCAGTGAACAATGTGGTGACTTAATTCACCATCCTCCTCTAACATGTAAATCTCCAAGGAACTTATCAATGATGAAGCAAATAATTTTGTTCTGCACCTTGCACTCCAAGTTATTCACCTTTCTTTTCTAATGAGAACATTCTCCTAGGAACTTATTGATCTCCTGTAGAAGCAAATTGTTTTCCTCAAAACCTTCAGGAATTTCATTGAGAATTTTTGTTTAACTTTGAGTCTGTGGTAGCACTTCTTCACCTAGCCACAAATCCGTATTACTGGTATCTGAGTGAGTCAACATGGCTTAGAATTGTGCCCCAGCAAAAATCTGTGAGACCTAGACAATCAATACAAACTATGAAAAAGATGTTTGTTTCCTCACCTTGGGGTATTTTAGTGTAGGTTTTTGACTCCAACTGGAAATTTATACAAGGACATGTCTAGGTATCAGTTCCATATGTGGCTGGATCAAGACTAATTTTTTTGCTAATATGAGGGGTTTGATCATTTCTACCAATTCCCCCTTCCTGCTGCAGACTTGCAATTGTCTCTTACACAGTTCTTGAGGGTCTCCTTTTCTTCAGAAGCTACATTTTAAAGAGCTTGTTTGGCTACAATTGAAGGGAGGAGACAGGAACATTTTCTTCCACTGACAGAACTGATGTTCATGCATGGAAAATTTAGTGTGGATTCAACTTATAGCAATAGATTAGAATCATGGTCATGCTCACACACGACAAGTCCAGCACAACAGTTACATTACTTGACTGCAATTTCAATCAACTTTTAATGACTTTAACAATTATTTGCAAGTAGATTTTGCTATTTCACACAGTAAAATCCAGATGCAAAGTTCTTTCAAAGTGGATTGAAAATGCATTATTCAGCTTGTGTGAAAGTGCCCCACAGGATGTTCTCAGATTTACCAGCAAAATTAGGAGAATTTGCTCATTTTCATGTGCTGATTTTGTTTCCAAATTTGGCATGGCTAACTCAAATTTGAAACAGTCACTCCTTTTAGCCAAAAGAATTTGTGGTCAGAGCAGATGGGTGCTGGATGCAGTAGATCAGTGATACTTTCAAAGTAGTGTTTATGGGTGTTTTGGTACCTGTTTATTCGTTTTCTGGTGCCAACCAGCTTCTTCCCAAAAAATTTGTCTTCCTTAAAGTAAATAACCAGTTATGGCTTTCTAGATTCTAGAGATGGCAAGAACTATCACTCAAGTATGGTTTCCAGGCCCCAATTAGCCTAAGAATTTTCTTTCTCCCATCCACCCTCAACAAATTAAACAAGTAACAGGGGTGAGAAAGGGGGCAGATCGGGAGGCCAGCAAAATGGAAAGGACTGTAGCTGCCTCAAAGACCTGATGGAACATCTCTGTTATGCAGGTCCTGCTGAACTGTCTAAGATCCTGAGGGCCCTGGTGTCAGTTGACAGAGAGTTCCACCAGGCCGGAGTGAGGATGAAAAAAGCCCTGGCTCTGGTTGAGACTAGCTGAACATCTTTGGGGCCAGGGACTACCAAGAGGTTAGCACCAGAGGAGTGAAGCGTCCTTCAGGGGCCATATAAACATCTGCAACCATTCATACTTTCATAGCTGTAATATCATAGCTTAATTGCATACAAACGTTAATTGTAGCATGAGGCAGAAGCAGTATTAAGGTATGTTTCATCATCCAATTTAAAGCAGTTTATATAATGAGTGTACCTTCATTATCTGTAGTGTGAATCATATTGAGGGGCCCACCGCTCCCCCCACCTCTTGGGGGTAGGTTTTGATTTGGATTTGGACGCCTGTTCATAGATGTATTAATTTGTTCTCGCTGTTTTTAAGCTATTTTATTGATGACATGAGATGGAGCCTATGTATTTATATTTTATGTGTGATTTGCTCCTGTCTGTTGTTGGTTTCTGTTGTTCACCGCCTGGAGCCCTTCGGGGATCGGGCGGTATAGAAATTGAAACAATAAATCAATCAATCAATCAATCAATCAATCAATAAATAAATAAATAAATAAATAATATGACCTTTGCCTTGCAGATATTCCACAACATGTCTCCAAAACATTTGCATTTGTTCCTAAAAAGAAGAGGCACTTGGGTGATAACAACCTTTGAATTCCTGTGAAGCATTGCTGTCATGCAGTTGCATCTCAATAAAACTCTTACTGCAGCAGCCCTCCAACACCCTTGATACACTGTTTCTAGAAGAAAGGGGGTCCTCACAGACTGCAACAGGGGTTGGCCAGACCAGCAGATATTTTAGCTGTTCTATTTTAGTTTGTGATTTTAATTAGTACCTATTTGATAAGAAACAGTCTTCCTTCTGTCTTGACCTGCTGCCAGTCTTTGGGTTCCTTTTTCCAATAAATTATTTTTAGACATTTTCAAGCTAATCTCTTTTAAACTAGTTGGCAAATAATACCGAGTGAGAGATATTCCCCTGTGTTGTTCATTGCTCTGTTGAGAAAACTATTTACTAAACACCCAGGTGCCCTCTAAGGAGATGAATTCTGTGAATCTGCAGTGGGTTCGTTCACACCCAAATGAGAATCTGCCTGAGAACCCCCCAGAATTTGGGAGGTCAGGCCAAGATTTACAAAATAATTTCTTTCTGAAATTCACAGGGGATCATTGCGTTCTCACAAGGGAAATGGCAAGTGGTCGTCATTTTTCAGCAAGTGAATCACATTTCCAGAAAACAGGATCTCCTCAACTATGATTTTTTTGGCTCTCTCTTGGAAGCTCTCAACCATCTCCCTTTTCCTTAGAGTGTGCTAATTGTACTAAATCAAAGGAGACTTTACCTGGGAGTTTAGCCTTACCTACTCAGAGCAGAAAAAAAGCATCCGTTTCATGGCCTGAGGATTGGAGAGGGGAGACTTGGAAACACAAAGCAAATGGTTCAGTTTGTTGGTTGCTAAGTAATCATATTGCTCACCATGTTACTTAAAATAATTGGAATTAAAATAATTAGTCAAAAGCAAAATATTTCACTCAGGTGGTTTCCACACAGCCCAAATATAACAGGCTAAGGAAGCTATTTATCCCATTTTGAGGAAGAACTTTGCCCAAGGCTCTTCCCCAAAATGGGTTCAGCCCCTTATATTTCCCTCAACCCGGGCCTTACAAAAATCACCAGTGATTTTTGGAGAAGCCGAAAGAGCCACAGAAACCCGTATTGTTGGCAATTGTTTCCTGGAGGGGTGAAATCTCCAATGTGAAGGCAAACTGGGTTCATTAATAACATGTTACACATTATTAGTATGCTGTGCAGAAGCCACCTCAGAGTCAATAACTCACAACCAAAATGTATTTTATTGACCTTTTTAGGATTGATTATTTCCAGCCCATAAAAGCTAGAACAAAAATTCTACTAACTTTTGAAAATGTAATAATATGTTGATGTTATTTATAATGCAAACTTTCTTGCATTCTTTTGAAAAGTTTGCAGTTACAATGTTTTTTGTGTGTGAGAAACTGGTTTGATTTCTGTTGTCTGATTTTACTGGCATAAAAATTCCTCCACCTAACTCTGAGGCAACAACTGGTCCAAGTAATTTAATTAAGTTCATCTCTTTAACTCAACCTGTTGATTTTTTTTTTCTTTTTGTGCTGTCAAGTCACCACTGACTTATGGCTACTACATAGGGTTTTTAAAGCAAGTGATACTAATCAGGGACAACCCATATTAGCTTCTGAGATCTGATGAAATCAGCTAATATGATAATAACACCATGGATGTACAGGTTACTTCTGGCACATCAGGAAAACCGGGCTGGTGAATGTGATCCCACCCAGTTAAGCTTTTGGGAGTTTCATATCAGGAATAGGAGAGGAATACCGGTACCTTGATTTTGGAATGTCTTAATACCTTCCTTCATAAATTTTGTTCCTTTGCTGTTTTTCTGGAAGAAATCATGGAGCCAGTAGTCCAACACCCACAGCAAGAGCCACTAATGAAACTGTTGATATCAATTACATTGCAGATATAGAGAAGTGTTTAACACAGCAGTGAGAATCATCCACTTTGATTACTATAGAAGTTGAAGATGTGTGATCCATCAGAACAACTGACCTATTTACCTCTGAAAGTTCAAACTCATTAATACAACATTCCTTGAGAACACTTGAAGGTATACAGATATGTATACTTAGAAGTGCCTGTTGGATGCTGGTTTGCAACAAAAAGCCATCGAACAGTAGTTGGAATATAACTGAGTCTGTTACAGAATCATCTGCTCCTGAGCCTGTGAATGGTGGTTCTCCAATAATGGTTAGTTCAGAATTTTGGTGAAAAAGACTTGATGGTACAACACAGAATCCTCAACCCATACTCAGCCTTTAGACAAATGAGTTCTTGTATCCCAGATGCTATCTTCAGCTTATCTCCTAAAAATAACACAAATGGCAGTATTTTTTTAAAAAATTGATGGGTCCCCAGATAAGCTAATTGAGATTGGTTGACTTCTTGAGGTAGAGTTACCAAATTTGCAGTGTATTTGCAGGTGACTCTCCTGAGAAGAACCCAAAATTTGGTTCAGGGGGCCCAATTTTATGGCCCCTCAAAGGGGAATGTCCCATCTCCCATTGGAAATATTGCAGCTATTTATTATTTACAGAAAAGGCAGAAACTTTAGCAAAGCAAGAGTCAAGCAGCTGAATTGCAGTCTGAGGGAGCATATCAGTAGCCTGGATTAGCACTGGAAGCATTTTTTCACAGACTGCTTTTTCCTGAAGAGTGCTAAATTATAAATAATCCAGTTAAAACTCTAAGGGAGCATTTCAAATTTAGCAAACTTACACACTGTCATATAACAGATCAGAGAATTGGGCTTGAAAAAGTGATTTTGAAATAATAGCCTAGCCAGAGGTTATATTGCCCTATTATATATGCCCTACATGATGTAACTTGATGTATATTTGGAAGCTTCCATTTAGTTTATGACTGCTTTGTTGAAGACTATACAAAACTACGTTGGTTTATTTCTATGTTGTTGAAAACAATAAAGAACCAGGGAATATTTTCTTTTTTATATTTTTCTTTATTGAAATATATTGTTTTACAGTTTTCTGAGTTGCCATATTGTCTATTGTTACCTGTGACAGAAGAACAAAAATAATGTTTAAAGTTAAAGTTATTTCATCATGTAAGGGTTTACAGGTCTGACTGACCTTTGCACATATGGCTTGGAAGAAAGCATCAGGCAGGGCTATGAATAAAAAAGTATGAAAAATATTTAGTGTAGTTGTGGGGATCTGGGCATAATATCTGCAACTCACAGGAGGGCAAGGGGGGCTGCTGAGCCTCGCCGCCACCCGCCAACACCATCTGCCGGTCTCAGCCTCCTCCCTGGTGTGGCTCCGCCAGCTGGCCAGGAGCTCCCCGGGTTGCCGGCCCTGTCGTTGTGGCTGGAGGGTGGGCGAGGCTGCTGGGAAAGTCTGGGGAGGGGGTCCTCCTGCCAGGGAATTCCGGAGAGGGTGTTGTCCCTGCCCCTGGACAGTCACCAACACATAATGGAATAAAAGGTTAATGTTAGCAGTGCCATAAAGCAGATAGCATGGTTGCGTTTGTATTGGAAGTGAAGGACTCTACACTGTTTCCTGCTTCAGGGACAAAGGAGGACTTATCAGTGAGTCAGATAACTAGAGGGGTTCAAGACTCTGGACACCTTTCTCTACCACTCTGACACTATTCCTTTGATGTGTAGATTGCAACTCTCAGGGAACTTCCTTCCTTCCTGCTGCTTCTCCTCTCTCCACCATTCTTACCCACACCTTCCATTGTGCACCATGTCTGCAGAGATACAGACAACATCTCTCACCATCCAGCAATGTTGATTAGAATAGAGAACCTATCTTGTCACTTTTCTATCCACAATGGAGTTCACTAATAAAGACTCCTCTAATTAGTTAGAAACTACGAATTGACTCTGAGTTTTCTTTGTTGTCAGCACACACACACACATACCTGGGGAAGCTCTGCTGTGCTTTGCCTCCATGAACTCTGCTTGTAATGCAAAGGTATCTCTTACCAGAGAGAATAACCAACAGTTTGGAGGATAGACGTAAATTTAAAAGTTCAGTAAATGCATACGATTGTAATATTTATTGGAAATACTTGTTTGATATTTGAATATTTTGATAGGAAGAAAGAGATATTGAAAATCCATACTGATAAACATGACTCAGCTGAGGTTCAGGAGTTCTTACCTGAAGAAGTGCCTCTTCTGGACATGAAACGGGAGAATTACCAGGATTACCAGGATTACCAGGATCCCATTGTGTGAAAGATATACATTGATGCATATGGTGAAGATAGATGGACACATATGTTATTGGTGTAAGTTCTGTAAGCTTTAAGCAAATATGGGAATGATTTAAAAATATATAAATAGCCTAAGTTTGATGCAAGTATGCAAGAACAGTAAAAGAACATTGGCTGTTTCTCCACTGCCAAATAACAGCGCCCTAGGGATGGAAAAAACACCATCCCTGGGGTGCTGTTTGCACAGCAGGTGCTGCTGCATCGTAGCAGCGCCATGCTGGACCCACCCAAGCAGTGTAAAGATGCTGCTTCCAAACCATGCTCCCTGAGCGAGGTTTTCCAAAAGTGGCATCTTTGTGCTGGCATGGTGTGAATTGCACCTGCATGAGGGCGCCACATTTGGCCCCTCCGGTGTGTGCAAGGGACTTACCTTGCCTTCCTGTGCAGCTCTAGGAGGTTGGAAAGACATGCCCATGCTGCCCTCTGACTCCCAGGGGTCGGAGGGCAGCATGGGCATGTCTTTCCAACCTCCCAGAGCTGCACAGGAAGGCAAGGTAAGTCCCTTGCACACACTCTGGGCGGTTCTGTGTGGAGTGGGATCGTGCGAACAGTCCCAACACTCCACTGGCTTCATTTAAGTCGGTGGGACACTGCTGCCTCTGGCCATGCAGAAACAGCCATTGTGTATATTGTGTGTGACTTGATGACATATATGGTGTACTTAAAATGTCAGTACTTTTTGTATGAAACTGTAAAAGAAAGTAGTAAACAGAACTCTTTATCAGAAAAGACTGCCCATGTGGAGCTGGTGCCAGGGGTGTAACGAGGCAGCCCTGGGCAAACTGTAGCCCTGGGCAAAACCTGAGTTGGATGCCCCCCCCCCCATGGGCGGCCACTCTACCACGACCAAATTTATTTTTGCACCAGGACATTGGTGCCTGCAGGGGGTGCATTTTTAGACATATCAGCACCAAAATTTCAGCATATCATCAGGAGACTGTGCTTATGCTACCCCCCCCGTTTGGTGAGGTTTGGTTCAAGGAGTCCAAAGTTATGGGACTCCTGTAAAGGGTGTACCCCATCCCCCCCATTGCTCTTCCAATGGGGAGCTAATAGGAGATGGGGGCTACAGAAGCTCTTTGAGGGTCCATAACTTTGGCCCCCCCCTGAAACCCAAACTGCACCAAATTCTCAAATCCAGAGTGCCATCATCTCTTCAGATGATACCCCTGGAAATTTTGGTGCTGATACTTCCAAAATGCACCCCTTCAAGAACATCCCTAGAAATTTGCTCCAAGAATCTTTGTTCTGCATTGAGTTTTCTGCATTGCTGTCAATGGGGGGGTTGCAGGCTACAAGTGGGGGGCACATTTCTGAAGGTACAGTCTCAAAATCCTTTCAGTGGAAACTCTAATCAAGAGACTGCTCCTAATAATACCCCCCCCCCAGGTTTTGGTGCAGTTTGCCCCAGTTCAGGGGGGGGCAAAGTTATGGACTCCTCAAACTGTAGCCCCCCATCTCCCTATTAGTCTCCCATTGGAAACAATGAGGGATAGGGCACCCCCCTTTGGGAGTCCATAACTTTGGACTCCGTTGAACCAAACCTCACCAAACTTGGGGGGGTAGCATGGGACAGTCTCCTGATGATACGGCCGAAAATTTTGAATTGTCGCTAGGCCCTAAACATTGCGCCCCTGCAGGGCAAAAAAAAATAGAAAACCACTAAAATACCCAAAAACGAACCCCACATTTTGATGCCCCCCACAAGGTGATGCCCTGGGCAGCTGCCCACCTTGCCCAATGGGCATTATGCCAGTGGCTGGTGCTCTTAAATTTTTAGCTCGTGTTTTGCTTCATAGTAAATTTTATACTGAGTTAGGAATTCTTTAATTAGCCCCCTGTTATGTAAATGGTTAGTTACTCTGGCAAGCAGTTAATTTTATATTTGTTATCTGACCAGAAACCTCATATCACTAGTCAAATAGCTAGCTAACTCCTAGCTGTTACGAGACTCTGGAAATTAATTGTCGATAACCTTGAAGGATTTCCTTTTTACTCCTTTAAACTTTATGATTGTTCATTTGTGCAATTTCTTGATGTTGCATGATCTGCTTATGCCATTTGTAACAATTGTGCTATAAACGTTTTTGATTTGATTTGCATCAGGACTCTGCAGTAGGACTGAAGGGGGCAAGGGAAAAATATCTCCAGGTGCCAGTACAAAGTGTCATCAGGATCCAAACTGATTTAGTATTTGGTATGTTTGGTGTTCATATTTCATGTGCACTCAGATCCAACAAATACCATTCTTGCATCCATAATACTTTACCACAAACATTCAAATGCCTTTACATTATCTGAGCACGTGCAGAATTTTGGCCATGGCATGTTTTGACATAGTGCGCTGCCATCAAGAAAATGGCAAGGTTCTTCATGTAAACTAGAAGATACATTCACTGTCATGGCATCCACAATTCTGCTAAGAGGGGACTTTCTCAAGGACTGTAAAAAAATGCTCAAATAAAGACAGAGGTAATATGCATGACTGAAGTTCTTATGCAATTTCAGTAAAGTTGTGCTTAATGGAATGCACACATTTGCTGGGTCATAAGGTGTCTATCAATGTGATGGGCTTTACCATCATTAATAATGCCCTTCTTCAGAATGGTAATCATTACTGTGTGCTCTGATTTTACTATTATGACACTTCTGAATGATTTGTCTGTTAGTCTGGCCAGTATTCTCCAGCCAATCTCCTCAACTTTATTTGCATTCATCCTGTGCTGGCTACCTGTTATTCTGTTGAATATGAAATTTAAAAGAAACATGAATGGAATGGCTTAGGAGATGCTTCCATGTATGTTTGAAATCTCTTGGAATCCTAGTATCATCAACATCAGTGTGCTTCTAGATAATTATGAACACAGCTCTTGTGGTGGTGCTGCTGATAACGAAGGTGATCTAAGTGTATGCTGGATTACCAAACATCCATGCATCTATTGGTTTTCAGACATATTATCTCCATGTGTTTCTGCTTGATTTCTAGCTTGATCCATTTACTCTAGGAATCTGTCTTTCCCAATGCCAGCCCCAACCCAGTGGCAGCTTCTAAAAAAAGACCTGTTTTTCAGCACAATATAAACAGCTGGATGTTGTTCTTCTAGTAGTTTCTTTTCCAAAGGCACATGACTACTCCAGACAGAAAGTGTGTGTGTGTGTGTGTGTGTGTGTGTGTGTGTGTGCATGTGTGCTAGCATGAGAGAGGGAGGGTGAGGTAGAGAGAGAGAGAGAGCGTGAGTGAGTGAGTGAGCAGTGAGGAGGAGGAGGACAGTAGGAGTGAGAGGTGAGAGTGAGAGCAGGGTGCCTTTTATACTCAAGAATGACTAGGCTGAAACCTAAGAGCCCTACAGGGACTAGGCATCCATCCTTTTTTTCTGAGGCACTGTTATGAGCACCCTATGGCTTCAGCCTTTTTGACAAGTGTTGACTGAGTGATCATATGATACAGTTGAGATCAAGTTGCACTCGTAGACAGCTGAAATTTATTTTGAGTCAGTGGGAAGTAGGAGCAAGGGAGACAGTGGATCAATAGTAAGTTAGTGTCAGGGTTGTGATGTCATACCACCTCCTCCCTTATACTTCCTTATTATACTTCCATGAGCAATACAGTGTAGTCATGACCTTGATCATGTGTGAGTGAGGCCCTTTTTGCCCATGCAGATTAATGCACTTTCAATCCACTTTCAATGCACTTTGCAGCTGGATTTTGCTGTGCAGAATAGCAAAATCCACTTGCAAATGTGAAAGTGGATTGAAAGTGCATTATTCAGAATATGCAGAAGGGATCTGAGTAAACTTGTAAGTAAAATTCTTCAGAACACCCTCAAAATGGATAAAGGGCTATGTACTGCAATCTAGTACCTATTGTACCAGGATTAGGCTATCAACTATCAAATTTTTAAAATGTTTTGGCAAAATTTTCCATGTGTGGGGAAATCTGCCTCTTAACCCCAGCTCTCTGTGCCCCACCTTCAGAGTTGATGACTAGAGAAAGAGGGATCTTATGTGGGGTCTTTGGAATACCCTCTGAGGCTTGTCTAGTGCCTGCTTTCCTTTCTTTTAAGCACCAGGGTAAATATATATCTTTTTACTCAAGCTTTCAATTAAGGGAATTATCTCATCCACTCTTTAATTGTCTGCTCCTGTTTTGATGGACAATTCTATGTGATTTATGTCCAATAGTTCGTGTTGCTATGGCTTTTGTTTTAATATTGTGGGTTTTTTAAATTGTAAGCCACCTCAAGGAGGACTCTGGTCAGGCAGTTCTGAAATATTTTTCATAAATAATGGTAGAGGATCAATCAATCAATCAATCAATCAATCAATCAATCAATCAATCAATCAATCAATCAATCAATCAATCAATCAATCAATCAATCAATCAATCAATCAATCATTACGACCAAAGACCAGAGAATATAAAATCCACATTGTACATTGCCAGATCAAATACAAAATAAAATTGAAGTAATCTGTTTCCAAAGACTGTTTGTCCAAACCCTAATATAAGTTCAAGTTAAAAACTATAATAAAATTTGAATAAAAGATAAAATTAGTGATCCAGACGTCATACCCTTATTGCCCTACTTTTCCACGCCTTTTAACAACATAAGCACTAAATTTTGCCACCTCTCTGGTAATATTAGAATTAGCATCTTATAGTAGACTTTTCATGGCACATTCCTTGGGGCCAAGAACAATTGTTGTTGGAAGAGAGACAAACAGATTTGCTCTCATTTCTTTGTGAGTGGGGCATCATAAGAAAATAGGTGTCAGGGTCTCTATTTCCCCCGTATCACATGGGCAAAGCCTGTCGATGTACGGAATTTCTTATATCTGCCCTCAAGCATTGCTGAGGGAAGGACATCACATCTGGCAAGTATGAAAGCCCTCCTAAGTGACTGGCTGTCCAAGTTATATAGATAGGGGGAGAGCCCCTGAGTGTATTTACTGGGTGGTTTGAGATTAAATTTAGGGAATGTTGTTATGTCTTGTTGGCGAGCCATATCTTGGACTCTCAGCTTGACTGTAGTCTTAGCTGAGAACAAGTCTTGTGTCAAGAGAGAGCTAGGCGATATGCCTCTCTTGTACAGGCCTTCCCTAACCTCACAAATCCATCTAGGTTGGAAAGAGTCTTGGCTTATTAGGGGCCAGAGTCCTTTATGGTTTGTGTAAACATTAAGCCATTGATAAACTGATAGTAACAAAATTCTATCAGCAACTTTTGTTTGACCCGTCTCTAACCTTACAAAGGTGTTATTCGGTACACCAGTCAGGCGAACCTGTAGGAATGGCTTCTCAAGAATTTACTACTTGGGTTCCTCTCTAAGGATATTATTTGCCATTGTTTTTTGTTGTAGCATACACCGTACATAAGTTGTGTCAGAATTTACCTTCGGTATAAGTTTAATGGCAGCTGGCAAGCATAGTGCCCTAGTACCTTGAAATGCAGAAAAAACCTTAAGAGTGATCCTGTTGTCTGCTCTGTGTTTCCCATTACCATTTTTATATGCTCCGCATTCAAGCTGTTGACTGAACCACAATTCCCTGGTAGTTGAACTTATCAACTTGTTCGATTTCTTTCTCTCTAACTTTCCAGATTCTCTTTTTGGGTTGATTACAAAAAGTTGTGACCTTGATTTCATCAAAGTTAATTGTCAGCTCCTCTTTCTCACAATATGCTGCAATGGTAGAGGATCTGTTTTGCATGCAAAAGATAAGGACCAGTCCCTGGCATCTCTAGTTAAGAGGATTGGGTGGTAGGTGATGTAAAAAACCTGCATCTGATGCTATGGAGGCCACTGCCACTCAGAATAGATAACAATTACTTTGATAAACCAAGAGTCGGGCAGAGAATAAAGCAGTGTCACATACCCATAAACCAAAGTTTAGCTGTTGTTGTGGGTTTTCCGGACTGTGTGGCCATGGTGTGGTAAATCTTGTTCCTAACATTTAGCCTGCATCTGTGGCTGGCATCTTCAGAGGTGTATCATAGAGAGAAGGAACAAGATCTACCAGACCATGGCCACACAGCCTGGAATACCCCAAACAACCAGTTGAATCCGGCCGTGAAAGCCTTTGACAATACATCAAAGTTTAGTTGTTCTCTGCTCTTTTGGGTCTTCTCAACAGGGTGTTCCTCCCTTCTACTGGGATACAGCCACATGATCCACTGCCTCAAAAATATGGTGTGATAATGTTTGACAGGATGTTGAATTTTTTGTTCTTAGTGTCAGCTTTCATAGGTTGACATGTATCATTCATGATTGTAGCTTCATTTGTTACAGAGGGTGCCACACCTCCACTGACAAACTACAATTCAACATCAGAACTGCTGTCAGAGCTGATGTAATCAACAGCGGTCCTTCAATCATGTGTGGATAGGTTTTGCCAATGACATATAGTCCATACTATCCACAATGCTTCTTTGGTGTGAGGTTGCAAATGACTGACCACCTCATGCCTTGACCATCCAGCTGGGAGAGAATGATCTCCTCGCAGAAAAGAGCTTGTTGCTGGCTCGCCGCATGGTGTTGGACTTGGAATTAATGGTGCGCTTGTTGCCAGGGACTACTATTTTCTGGTCACACCTATTGGAGCATCAAGTATGGCGTGGGGCATTGGCCCCAGAGAAAGTGGACCTGGCCAGATGCAGTACTAATAAGACAGTGGCACACCTTGTGCAATCTCTGGGGGGCAGGTGCATCACCCACCTAGACATTTGGTTTCACCTTTGTTTCACCTGCATTGGAATGATGGCATCCATCTGTCAGAATGGGGTATGGATCTTTGGCTGCACAGCATCAGATCTGCTTGTGTGATTGGTTGTTGGCTTAGGAAGTTTTGGCGGGAGCAAGATGGCCTCACTCTTTGGCGGGTTGTGATGGGGACTGATCTGTTCAAGGTAAGAAGACCTGCATGCTGGACCTTAGGGGTGGTAGCAAGCATGTGTGCCACATGCCCAGGCAGGGACTATGAGTGGCTCGTGCTCCCCGGCAGCAAGGGGAGTTCATCCAGAAGCCGGCACCTAGATGGCTCCCAGTATCTTGCTGCTCCAAGTGTTCCCCCCCTATTCATCAGACTGGAGGAAGGTTATTATTGGGGGCAGCAGACGTGCTGCTCAGTGCCAGATCTGTCCCCTATGCTGCACTCATGCTTCCTTCAGCAAGCATACCAATAAACAGACTGTGGTCAAATTTTATTCCATACAAGGTTGTAAGTCTGTGTTGTCTTTCTGCACCCTCAAGGTCATTCTCTCTTCCTCAGGCAGCAAAGCTTTATTTCTGGAACTTTTGATGGTCCATAATCTAGCTTTTTGTTCAGCATCTTTTAGACACCTCTCAGTGCTTTGTTATTTGTTGGCTGTGCTGTTACGAACTGTCATAGGGCAGGAAGAAATCTGTAGATAGCTACCATGGTCCAAAATGAATTAATGCACTGTCTCTTTAAAGCCTTCCTTTCCTCCTGATTCCTCCTGCTGCTGTTTTCTGTTAGTAGGAGCGGGAAGCCAGAAGAGAATTCACAGGTATGTGTCTTACAATGAACTCTTGCTGTAACCACAGCATGAACACAGTCGCTTCTCCTTTTATCTGAAGATGAAATATCATCCTACAGCCTTCTTTCCTGGCTCTGAGAACTTGTAAAAGAAGGGTGATGGAAAGTCACTGCTTCAGTAACTCAGGTGCTGAACAGCGTTTCTACTTAAGAAAAAAGACTGGAGCTTTCTCCTGCCTTTCAAATTTAAACTTCCTTACTCCAAGGAAACCAAACTTCCAGGTTGCAATCCTAAATGTACTTGGCTGTAAGTGAATTCTGTTGTATATAGAATGGTGTCCTTTTGATTAAACATGCAAAGGCTGAGTTTTTAGTGGTAAAATGAATGCACTCCATATATAATCACCATCATTTTGTGATCAGAACTTCTGAAGAAAATGTACAAATGATACCACCTGAAAGCAAGAGTTCTGGGCCTTCAGTGACTGCTATTAAAACAGAAATGACATTCTCTACTCTGAACAGAGTACTTCCTTGAAAAATGCTACATCAGAAGGCCAGCTCAATGCATTAGCAATGCTGTTCATAAAACAGTGGCTAGTTAAAGAAATATCATATTTTAATCGCGGAGGGATTGAACTATTGCAAGCCTGAAAGGAAGACTGGATAACTCTACCTACCTGCACTGAAGGAGGAGAAAAGTTAGTTTTTGTACCCCACTTTTCTCTACAGAAAAATTCTCAAAGCGACTCACAATGGCTGTCTTTTCCCTTCCCCACAATAAACACTGTGTGAGGTAGGTGGGCTTGAGAGAGTTCTGAGAGAACTGTGACTGGACCAAGGTTACCCAGCGAACTGTATGTGGAGGAGTGAAGAAACAAACCCAATTCTCTGGATTGGAATTTGCCACTCTTAACCACTACAGCATGCTGACTCTCCACATAGGCCTACTGCACTTAAGTTCAATTGGACACTAAGAGCTGCAGTACAATTATTTAATGCTTTATTATTTAATAATATTATTGTATAGGAGGAGGAGGATAACTAGAAATAATTGTTTCTGCCTTGTAGTAGTTTGTTCTGACTCCTATCATGATTGATTCTGGCTCCACATATAATTAACCCCTCTGTCCCACCAGCCACAATAAGGAACAGCTGCACTGTCAACTGGTTTGACCCCCATTCAATTTTTATTTTTCTGAGTATACAAACTTTGCCGTGACATAAGCATAACTGTAAGGTATTATGATTAGATTATCAATTGCAGTAGGGAAGGATCCCCCAGGATGTTGACTATGGCATTTTATACATATCCTGATTTTTGTGGATGAGATTGTATTAAGAGCTTACCTGTGGTCCATCAGTGATCAAATAGACTGTTTTGGCTCATAAAAGAATCTGCCAAATGTGATTTTGCTCAGGGTGGAATTGAAAGACACAAAGTGATAGTTTTGCATTAACAGAAAAATCAAATTATATTATATCCTCAAGTGTTTTTTAATATATATATATATATATATATATATATATATATATATATATATATGTATATATATATATATATATATATATATATATATATATATATATATATATATATATATATATGTATATATATATATATATATATATATATATATATATATATATATATATATATTTAAGAAAAAATCCAGTCTTGATGCTTCTGATGTGCACATTGTGGTAAAATGTGATTAAAGATGAGGCCTTTAATCATGATGAAGTCACAGCGTACCTCCAAAGGGGAAAATGACCTCAGAGAGACCACAAAACCTTCATTCTAATATATTAATACAGATTACAATTACTTACAGATTACAAATAGACTGAAGTACCAAATTCCTAGTGGACCAGTACAACAAAATTCAGGTGAAATAGGCATCGGAGGTAAGGTCTTGAAATTTACAATACAGCCAAGTCCTCCTGAAATTGGGTTCACATCACTGGGGTAATGCAGGTAATCCAAGAGATTCAACAAAACATCCAAAGAATGCTTCTTTTCCCAGCTCCTCTAATAATTCCACTGCTAAAGAAGGGGAACATAAATTCATAGGTTTGGGAAACAACTAAATATGTGTCATCAATTAATTTTGCAGATTCTTCAGTCAGATGATCTTTTTTCCCTGTACCATGATGTTCTCCACCTCACCCTGCCACTGTTGTAATTTTACATAAAAGCATTTTCTCCCTAGAGTTTCCATAGTGGATCTTTTCTCTTGTTCACAGAAAATACTATTTCAATTTCTATTGCTGGTGATAAGTCTATCATATCCTATTCCTTCTGATGAGAAATCAAGAATTTTTTTTCTGCAAGTTCTTTGATATCAGCATATTGTTGTTTTCTTGAAATTCACAATCCTGTGTGATGACAAGGTTATCAGTAACAAAGAGAGAAACATATGGAGCCACCTTGATATCAAATCAGACCAATGGCCCATTTAGTTCTGATTGCTGACAGCACTCCAGGGACTTCACAGGGGGAAAAATGTGTTTTCCAACACCCAAGATTCTTTAGCTGGAGATGCCAAGAATTGAAACTGGGAAGTTTCACATGCAAAGTATGAGTTCTACTATGAACTACAGTCCCTGTCCAATTCCCACAACATTTGGTGCATTGATAGAATAGAATCCTTTCCTAAATCTAAATGACATAATTGGTGATACTATGCAAATGCCACTAGTAAGTCTATAATAGAAACTATCTTTGCGAAATGGCTTCCTGGTTAAATATCAGCCCATAATCCTATGTTGCTACTACCTCAAAGTGTTCTTTCTGCCTAAGAACTCTCCTCCAACAAGTATTTCTTTCATTGGAAGAGCCACTTACGTTGTAGCAAGGCTTCTTAAGCTGGAGGGATGCTTCAGACCTTGCTATGCAGAGTGCTAGGATATGCTGTTGTTGTTATTTTGTGAAATCACTGCTACTACATCTTCAACCAATGTTGGCCTTCAAACATATCAGGTTCTTCCCAAGAACCTAAGATATCATAATGTATCAGTGTGGTATAGTTGCCGATCCAAACAATGTGGCCTTTTGTAATTGACAGATGGACATTTTTTCTATATGTAGATAGATCAAGTGCCATCCAAAGTGTTTTGGTATGACACCCAGTATGTCGATAATCACTGGGACCACAACTGCTGGTTTGTGCCATAATCTCTTGACTTCCATTCCCAGCTCTTGGTATTTCATCATTTTTTTTCAGTTCTTTTTCTTCAGCCCTGCTGACGCCAGGTAATGATACATTATTGTTTCTGTTGTTGCTGTATTTATAAAAGCATTTCTAAGATGATCCTGTTTAGCTTACATACAGTGCCACCTTAAGCAAAATTTGCTAATCAAATTATGTAGTATAAATTGGGCACTTCAAATTATGAAGTATAAACAGGGCACTTGCTATTTTTTTCCATTTCTTAATATCTGTTAAACAATTCTCCTTCCCCAATATTTCTGAAACAAAAAGTTATCAATCCACTTAATATTGTGACTTCCTGAGATTCCCCTGAATTTGTTCAGCTTTGTGTAAAACTGGTGACATATTTTGGGGACTCACAGGATAATGATAATGTGTCCTCCCCAAGCCTGCTTTAATTGTCGAAGCCATGGATGCTTTTAGCTTTCTGTTAGTGTGATATAGTCCATATTTTCACCAAGATTTCACAAAAAACAGTATTTAGCCTTTTTTGCACATGCTTTTAAAAAGGATTCAGCATAACTAAAACAAACAATTATTCAGGAAAATAACAAGTGACTAAATTGTGGCCTATACAAGCAATAGACATAATGCTAAGGTATTAGACAGATTCATGGATAATAGGTCCATCTAATGCTACTAGTCATGATGACTGAACAGAGCATCCATTGTCAAAGGCAATTAGTTGGCTACTGTGTGCAACAGTTTGCTGGATTAGATGGACCAACACTGGTCTAATTCACTAGGAGCCCTTTATTTTCCTAAAGTATACATTAGGTGACTTGACCAGAGAATTCTAACTAACACACAAAGCAAGGTAACACAATTACATGCACATAAATGCATACATAGCTATTTTCTCAGTAAAATAAACCTATTCCTTTTTATTTTCCATATAAATATGCACCCTTACACTGGACTTAACAGTGGAGACCTAAACAATTTCACGCTGTTCTAAACCAATAGAAATTGCACTGAAGAAGGCTCGCAGCAATTGCTGTCTACTTTCAGATGAAGAATATGAGTACAATAAATGTCCATTTTGCAGCAGCCAGAGTTTTCAAAGCAGACTGCAGTCCTTGACGGTTTCAAATTATTGCTGTTGAAACAAACTTTTGTGCATTTTGGAAGCACAGGCATATGGAATTTATGTTCCACTAGCCTTGAAGCTTGTCCAAGACCAGTGCACATCTGGGTTAGCTTAGTGGACTTTTATTGTCTTACGGAGGACCTTTGCTTTGTACTACACAAGATTTTTTTAAAATTAATGTTATTGGGGTCTGTATTTCAAATACCTTGTAGTAATGTTGTATTGTTTGTAGTTTTGGACATGTATTATACTTATAACAAGGCTTCATCTGAAAGTAGTCGGCAATCGCTGACAGCCTTCTTCAGTGTAATTTATGTTGGTTTCACGCTCTTCTAAGCCAGATGACTTCCATGCATGTAGAAGTATTCAACTATCTTTAGAGTTGTCTTGATAGTTGCTAACACATCTGCGTCCAACTGAAAATAATCCAGAAAAAGGCTTTGAGGTTGTTAAGCATGTCTTCTATGATATTTTGTTGTCATCTATTTTTCCATAGCTTGCTTTATGATACAAAGTGATTTACAATATTTGGACTGCTGTTGGATCTGAAGAATAACAAATGGACAAGGGAAAATGCTGTACAAGTAATGGATATCTATTTTAATTTTGATCAATGTCCAAAGTCCTTAATGACATGGTTGCTTCTCCACCTCACACCACAATTGCATGGGTAACTGCAGAAAATAGTAGATTGAGAAAAACAACAACACGTGAAACTGGATTTACTGAATACATTCAACAAGTATCCAGATATCTTATAAACATGTCCTTGGCAGGGTTTACAATCTAAGATAAATATGATTGCATGAAAATATTTAATTGGCTCACGTGGGTGTAGGAATGGCTCTGCCTGTTCACTTCCAAAGCAATATCATTGTGTTAAGGTTTATTATTGAGCTCGCTATCACAATATAATCATATGCATTTGTGCTTCCTGTAGCCCCTTTGAGAGAAAAACAATCATTCAGGAAAACAACCAACTAAAATGAAGCAAATAACCTTGGTCTATCAAATAACACGTCCATCACATTCATCTGAAATAAGTGCTGTGGGATAGGAAATCCTCAGGGCTTGGAAAGGAACACTCTGATGGAGATGTGCTGATTTAAACTGCTAAATAAATATAATGAGCTGAAACAATTGTACAAATTAAGTGTGGCAACACACCAATATCATTGGTTGGTCTGGTCTCATAGGGTAGGGTTGTATTTCCTGAAAAAATAAATTCATTACTGAGAATGTTTAGTCAAGGGAAATTACCAAAGAAGCTGTATATAAGGCAGGCAATTTGGCAAAGGATTAGAAGGGAGTGATTCAAATGGGGAGGGGGGGGGGGTGTTCTATATCACATTATGTTTTTTTCCTACAATGGGAATAATTAAAACTCATTTAATGAGGTGTCAAAATACACACTGGGGGACTGGTAAATATTGTCAGAGGGCTCAAATTATATTATTGGCATTGCTGAGAACTACTAAAGAACCTGAGACAAAGATTCCAATTGGGTTTCCATCATGCCATGTTAGGACCCTCCACCCTCACACATTCTGAAGAGCACACTCAAGACACTTGATTAGAACAGGTATGCTGTTACTTTGCTCCAATAACACCTAGAAGGATATATAAATCACTCATAGAACATCTCTTTGCTTGCAGAAAATTTCAGATGTAATCTTCAGCATCACCTGATAAAAGCATCAGATAATACAAGGGGTAAAGGACTGCTGCCTGAAATCTGGAAAGCCACTGCTGGTCAGAGCAGTCAATGTCAATCATGATAGAATAACTGTCTGACTCAGTTGCTCCATGTGGTCATGTTGGCTGACTTTTAGGCCTCCAAGTGACTCAGACCCCTAGGATTCTATATCCTTCTTTTTCATACCATTTCTTCAGAGATATATTGACATTACTGGAGTTTCTAATGAATTTCTTTCTTTCCCTCAAATAACTTGGATATTCCAGATCTTCTTGTATGGCCAGGAGCCACTCTGATCACCAGCTCCCTCATGTAAGACATCACCCAGCAGAGGCAGAGTGAAAGGAAAGTGTGCCCGGGATGCGCACGCACACTACGCCCCTGCAGCAGTGTCTCCCACCCCGGAACGCCCCCAGAATGCCCCTGCCATGCCCTGCCATGGCCCCTCGACAGCCCGGCCATGCCTCCACAGCTGCTTCACCCTGGGCATCGTGCGCCCCTTCCCCATGGGTGCTACACCACTGTCATTCAGGAATATTGTCTAAGCACAGAAACAGAAATTGCATCAATTCTCAATTATGTGATATTGTCATTATCATATTTTTAAAATGTCTAACTGCAGAAAGTAGTCTGGAGACTGACAGTCAGAACTATGCTTTCTCATCATGCCAGCAAGCCACACACTCTGAAACACATCAGTTTTGAGGATATGGTGAAATAGTAGCTCAAAAACTGTCTATGGACCCCAGAGATTGCATTTCTATTTCCCATGAAAGAGGGAGGTGGTCAGGACCATCTCACTGGGAAAGAATGAAAGGAAAGAAGCTTTCACTTGTATGACAATTTCCCTCTCTTCTCTCCTGTGGTCTGCTACCTATCATTCTATCAATTTGTTTCCCATTCTCTGAAATGTCTTTTTGCTTCAGTCTGCAATTGGCCTTTCTCTCACAGTTTGATTTAGTTATGGACAGTCAGTTACATTTTTCCACAGGTGGATACCTACCCAATCAATTTCCCTATTTTCCCAGTATTCCAAGTTTCCACATAATGTATTGTTGAAGGCTTTCATGGCCAGAATCACTAGGGTGTTGTGGGTTTTCTGGGTTGTATGGCCGGGTTCCAGTAGCATTTTCTCCTGATGTTTCACCTGCACCTATGGCTAGCATCTTCCAAGGATCCTCTGAAGATGCCAGCCACAGATGCAGGTGAAACGTCAGAAGAAAATGCTACTGGAACCCGGCCATACAACCTGGAAAACCCACAGCACCCTAGTTTCCACATAATCTTTGCCTAACATTATCCACTAAGTTTTTTCCCTCTTCTTTTATTACTCTGATCTCAGCATTGCCAGTGACATTTAGCTCTGTTCAGTGTTCAGAAATATAGTCACAATTTACAATCTATGCATATTATCAAATTATGCTTTGGGCTGTGCCAGTTATATAGTTTCTAAGACTGACTGATCCTTCTCCCATGCTCCTTATTGAATGAAACTAAATAGTTTCCCACATTTTCAGCATTTTCTAAACAAGGTAGAACACTTTAAGAAGACTTTATGCTATTATCAGATTTCTTCCATCAACAGGAACTGACATCATCTTTCTGACATCCTATTTTGGTGCACCATTTTTTCCTTCAACTTATTAGTAGCTGAGGATTATATAGATTTGATAGAACTAAAAGTGGATCATTAATACCCCCACCCTAGACATATTTAAATCTGAAGTACTCCCTCAAATATTGTACAGCACTCCAGTTTGGGGATTGGGAAATCTAAACCCATTAGAAGTTTGCTTATATTAAATGTGCTTATATTTGCTTATATTATATAGGGAGTGCCAAATTCCATAGCATCAGTTATGGTGAGATCATAGTGAACTCTACCATGACTATCAATGACAGTGCATAAATTTGCTATGTACTTCAAGCTGAAAAATTTAGTAGCAGGGGAGGGAATTGGGCTACATTTTAAACTGCTTTAATATAGTCAATCAGACTGCTTTTTTGGGAGGGGAAGAAAATCTATTGCTTGCTATTGCTATTCCATAGAAGTTTAAGTGCAAGTTATGAACCTGATGCTTTTCCATTTGCATCACAAGCTTTTCCACAATGTCTTGCATGCATGTGCAAACAACTTCCATTTTCTGCATTCTGATTAGCTGAATCTCCCCCCACTCCCCCCACTCAGTTTCTCTATTTTAATTTTAAAAGATTCTGAACACAAAACAGGTGCTGAGAATCGACGCCCTCAGCCCCCTGTCTGAAATCCTTGCATGTGCGAGAGAATCACCATCCTCCATCCCCCCTCTGTCTGAAAAACTTGCATATGCAAGAAAATCGCTGTCCTCCACCCCCACCCCCCATCTAAAAACCAAGGTTTCTCCCTCCCTGTTTTTTTCCCACTGCAATGACAGCCATGTCACTAAGGCTGATTCCGCATGGGCCAAAAACAGCAGTGTGAAAACGGTGTGAAAATGGTGTAAAAGGGTTTAAAATGGTGTAAAAGGGTTTAGACTGTTTTCACACCATTTTCACACCACTGTTTTTGGCCCATGCGGAGTCAGCCTTATTGACAGGGATTCCCTCTCACACACAAGGATGTTTTGTGGAAGGGGGGGGGTACCAATTCTCAGCGCCTGTTGATTGATGGGGTGGGCCAGAGCGGAGAAGTGGGAAAAATGGCCCCAGTTCTGCTGCTGAGGAGTTTTCATGGCAGGGAAGCCAATGGCGTAGCAAAGAAGCATTTCAAAAGAACCTCAAATTTGGCAGTTTTTGAAAGTCATGGAGCAAGCCAATACCACAGGGTGGTGCTGGGACAACAATGTGAAAGACATGCTGCAGCACCGGGAGCTGTGAAGAAGTTCTGGCTGCACCGGAGTATGTGGAGCATTTTGACCATAAAAAATCAGCCCTAGTGTCTTGATCTCCTCTTCCTTACCAGCCTTACGTGCTTTGTCCAGTTTTATGCCTTGTTTTAACACCTGCTCTGTCCTGTATTTTGTTTATTTTTTTACTGATATGTCTAATAAAGGTCAGCTGAAGTTGAAGAAGTTCAGCCCTAGTGAGCTAAAAAAAATGAGCCAATTTAGAAAAATGAGTCAATCCCTCTTTAGGTTTATTTGTCACAGTGTTCAAATGATTTTTTATTTATGTTTTTATTTATCATATTTATTTATATTTTCCATTTTTTATCCCTCAAAGGGCTTGAGAGATTATTATTAGAGAGATTAAGACATATCCTCCCCCCAGAAAAATCCAAGCCCATACCCTGACTGGAAAAAAAATATCTGTCAATACATTTGACCTTTGTTAACAAAGGGTGCATTCTTTTTTCTTGTCAGAGGATTAAGAGAAGGAACTATTTTCCTTGTTCAATCCTGTTCCTTTAAAAAAAGGATCAAATAAGGTCCATTCTTGCATTGATTTCCTTTGATTTCTGTAAGCTGTATTTGCATGAAGATTCTTTCCTAGAACATCACCGCATGACATTTTCTCAAAATGAGTAATGAGCTATTTGAAAAATTGATAAAATATTACATCATTTATCTTCAGGAAACTTGGATCTCTAACCTAGAAACTAAACCCTTTTCCACACGCTGGCCTTACTCCATTTTGCTGGTGTTTTCAATTGCATCAATTTGTCCACATTCCCTTCTTAGAACATTGTTTCGTTGTTGCCATCATTATTTTTTTTCCCATGGATGCACTTTAGCAATGATTTAGCACAGCTAATTTGATGATCCAAAAAAAGTGAAAAAAACAAAAAACATTATAAAAAATAAAAGAGGGATGAGGGGTGGAAAAATTGGTACACCAAGCACCAAAGGGAGGACAGATGACTGCACAGGGGGTATGGGTAATGGACAGGCTTTTTGGAGTTAAAAAAAGTTTCAGAATAATCATACTGTAAGGGGGAAAAATTCAGGGAAAAACAGGTGATAAAACAACAGAGGAAAAGTTAACTGGAAGCATTTCCAGAACCAGACGGGGAAAAAAAATGTGGATCACCACAGGAAAAGCACAGCATAAGACGACTGGAAACATTTTAAACCAGTCGTGTGGAAAAGGCCTAAGTAGGTTTACCCAACAGATATACATTGGAGCTATCTGAAGAGTAGGTAAGGGAAGGCCATTAGAGAGCAAGTTGTTTGTGTGGCTTGAGGTTAAAATCTCATGCTCAGTTAACTGGCTGTAATAGAAATGGGCTGCACAACTCACTTTGGGATTCAAACATATAATCCTTCAGAGTTTTTATTTGGCAATTTGGATATGCAAGCTTTTTAAAGACTACGGTTGGGTCCATTTCATACAATCTTATTTTGGTAACTGACTCCCCGTGGAACAATTAACCACACAATCAGACAGAACTGGCTAGCGCCTTCAGTGTATACAAAGGGCACTCAGATGATGCAATTGCTTCTATTTTGATCTGAGACAAGACAAGTGGTTTTGCTTCATTTTTTCACATAATTTCAAAGATTCTATGATCAATCTGGCTGGAGCTCAACAGTTAAAAATTCTTCATCAGTTAAATGACATACATTATTTGGGATTCGGACAGCTTTTTCACTCAGTCTTGCCAAATTCTTTTCCTTACTATGCCCTCTTCCTACATGGCTTTCAGGGATGACCTGGGCATTCAGGACCTGGGCATTTCCTGGAACGATAACCAGTGGTGGGATTTGGCAGGTTTGCACCACTTCGGTAGAACCAGGTGTTAAAATGGTGCTTCTAAACAACCAGTTGTTAAATTATTTGAATCCCACCACTGATTATAACTCATATGCAGCCTATAGAGATCAGTTTTTAGGGGTTGCCAACCTCCCGGGGAGGGAGCTGGAGATATCACAGAATTACAGCTGAACTTCAAACAACAGAGATCCATTTGCCTAGACAAAATGGCTGCTCTCCTAATAATTGATGGAAACAAATGATACGGAGGGGTAGGGAAGCCAGTGGTGAGGTAACCATTGCTGCTCAACCATGGAAAAGACTAACAAAATTTCTTGCAGGATATGAGCTTTCATGAATCACAGCTCACTTCAGGTGCCACTCAAATAATTCTTCAGATATCTAAGTGAGCTTTGCATCATGAAAGTGCATACCCTTCCAGAAATGTTGTTAATCTTTTAGGTGCTACTGGGCTTTTGCACTTTTCTGCTGCTGCAGAGAGATTTACACAGTCACCCACTGTGACAAATCTTTGGGAGGGAATTGTGCAGAATTATGCCCTGCTGAGGTCCTTCCCCAAACTGTACCCCAAATCTCCAGGAATTTCCCAGCCTGGAGCTGGCAAACCTATCAGTTCCTGTAAAGAAAACAAATATTTTGGTGAATAAGTTGTATGGCATTGTACCCCACTGAAGTTCCTATCCTCCCCAGGCTCCACTCCCAAATCTAAAGGAATTTCCCAACCAGGAGCTGGTAACCATACAAACTTTACAGTCCTAATGGCTTTTGCATTTGCAGGTCCCATAATCCTTAGCATAGTATTTTGGCGTGGTTGGAGACCTTTTCATGTCTGTCTGTCACCAACAACTGGGTGGATCTGACTCATTGTAATTATATAAGTTAAGGTGGGCTTTTCCACACAATTCATTTAAAACTTTTTGAGGTAGGAAATAAAATATTTCTTTCAGGGAGTTCTGCATTTTTTTTACCCCAAATCATCTTATTTCCAGTCTCAAAAAGTTTTAAATTAATCTTAAAACAATTCTCCAGCTAAAACATTTTGGAAACATTTTCAGTTGCTGTGCAATCTATTGACTATGTTTGCCATGCTTCTCTGCTTTCTTGTACTTCCTCTTCGGGGCCATTTTTTTTTAGCTCACTCAGTCCCCCTTCACCTGTTTATCAGTATAATTATTTTCGGTTTGTATTTTAATTTGGGGGGGGGGGCAATCTTTGAAGCATTGAGTATACGATGAGTATAGAATGCAGCATGAGGGTTTGTAACGTTGAAGCATCAATTTAACACAAAAGTAAGAAAGGGGGGATCACATAATGAAGGCCAGGAATCATTTCAAAGGGCTAAGAGTGAAAAACAAAGGGAAGTGATTGAGAATGTTTTATAAATGTTTCAGGAGATTTGGGCAGAAAGGGCTTTTGTTACCAAAGAAGACAACTTTATGGGACAGGTTAAAAGCTGGAACCTCCCGGAACAGGTATTAGACAAATTATAGAACCATAAAAAACACTGGCATGCATTAAAGACACTTCACAGCTACATTTCTAAAATCAAAATGCAAGGAGAACACACATTTGTTAACCCTTTCCTGGCCAAAATGCCTTCGGAACATCATAAACCAGCCTGGAACACAAGGTCCACAAATTTATTTAACTGGAACTGTTTTTAACATGAGGCATTCAAGACTCCCTGAAAATGCTACATATTTACATTTAATAAATGCACTGTTCAAATTATACTTACTCTAAACTTGCATTTTTATACTTCACAAAACAGTTGAATACTATTTGTGTTACTTGTAAACAGGAAGTTTTTAGCAGAGGAATAAGGGAGGTTGAAGGAAATTTACTGCTGCCCAAACTTTGTTTTTTTAATGTTTCCTGAGTACAGCTGAGGAGAACATTTGGTGTCAGAAACTGAGAGGCTTTTGAAAAAAATTTCTGTGCACATGAATTTGGATGGTCTCTCTAAGGCAGAGTTTCTCTACATGTTACGACTGAAGGTGGGAAGAAATCTTCCAGTTTTTCTCAGAGAACTGCAGCCAAGCCAGGTGCAGGACTTTGATGCTTTCAGGACCAGAGCAGGCACACATTTTGAGCTGTCACCAGTAATATGCAGGGAGATGGTGTGTTGCATGCACAGAGAAATTGGAGAAGCCTGGGAGCATTTTCCATAGTGAGGTTGCTGGAGAGATGAAAAAATTTGAATAAACAACATTAGTTGAGCCCATTCTGCTTTCTCATGCCATCATCAGGGACTGCAAGAGCAAGATACTAGATCATGTCTAAAATTTTAATTGTTACTTGCTGGATCTTTAACCAATACCATTCTAGTGACAAAGGTCATAAAACAGTTGTATCTTCTCTGTTTTCATTTATTTGTTTGCTTATTTACAGCCTGCCTGTCACTAGAGTTGGCAATCCTACCCCAATCCCTCTCTATTTTATCTAATTAAAACATTTTCATGGGCATTTCTGCACAGTACAGCTAAAATGTTTTCAGGGTGGAAAAAAACATTGGGGTGGAATTTTGCACCGTTTTCCCCTCAAAACATTTTATTTCCAGCCTTAAAACATTTTAAATGAATCCCTTTTTCTAGAGACTCTTTCGGATGACAGATTTTAAAAAGGCTTCATTTGAATGCTGACCCTCTAAGAAGCCATTTTGGGACATCACTCTTTGCCTGCAGAAGCTCCTTGCCCTGTTTTTGGAGCATTTCAGAGTGTTTTTGATATTGTTTGCAGAGTTTAATCTTCACAGTACTGACTACAGAAGACTCAGGGAACTGCAGCACGAGGCTGTGAAGCATGAAGCACTGATTTGTTCTCACATTTGGAAAAAAACTGGGAAAAACAGAAAATGGTGGCCAGGAATTATTTCAGAGGGGTGAGTGTGAACAAAAGAGGGGTATCGAAAACAGTTTGCAAACATTTTAGGAGGTTTGTGTGGAAAGGGCTCATGCGTCCTTTCCACTCAACCTGGGGTCCCCAAAGTGGTGACCAATCAAAAACATTAATACCATACATAGAGGTAAATGCAACAAATACAAATAACAATTAAAACATATACATTTGAACAGGAGAAGTGAGGGGACACCAAACAAAGCAGAAAACTCTTCACCTGCTGGCAGAAGACAATGGGTCAGATGAATTTCCTTGGAAGGGAATGCTATAGTTTTGTGTCATATAGGCTTCCCAAAACTCCTGATGCAGCAGAAGGCGTAAAATGGGGGGTAGGGGGCTTTCACAACAATTTTGCAACATCATTTTTGGTTGAATAGCTGGAAGTGATGTCAAATATTATTGTGGCATGAGATTTGTGCCAGGGATGAAAATAAAGATCCAATTTTCTCCATTAACTCATAATTGTTCCCCACAACCACTGCACAATCATCACAGCACCAAGGAGAAAACTGGACCTTTATTTTCATCCCTGGTACAAACCTCACAATTTATTCATCTTCCAGCTCCTCCAAGGGCAGCTGTTTCAAACCTATTGACCACAAGCCCAGATGAGGGACTTGCCCAGTTTCCTAAAATACGGGCAGGTACCATATTGGGGAACTGCTGCTCAGAAGAGTCAAAGGGAGTAGCATGGGTCTCCTGAGCCACTGAGTATTCTAGATGAGGTGTGTTGAAATGTGAGATGTAATAAATGGAAATTTCCAGGAGTTTCTATTCTTAGTTATCTCTTAAGTACCTAAGTCCCTTAATTACCTATCAAGATACTTTCTTATTTAAGTCTATTGCTAAATTCTAGACTTTGATGGGTTATTTCTCCTATTATAAGGTATGTTTCCAGACTGAACTATTTAAAGCTAAATATTCCTGGCACTGACAGGACAATACAGAATTTTTGATGACTAAATTAATGGAGATAGGAAAAGTGATACGTTCTTATGTTGCAAGCAATGTTTGAAATTTAAGCCAGATCTCTTACAGATGCCTCTTAGAGAGGAAATGCTGAGAATTGGCTGAAAAACACTGTGCGTGTATTGAATTGCAAATAGGGATGACATTTTTAGCTGCCTCTTTGACCTTCAGGGTGCCCTGTGCCTGTGCAGTCGGTGCCATCTTCCATACGTGCAAGTATGTGCAGAGAACTGAACAAAAGATTTGCAGACCAAAACGCGCCTGCATAACTAGGGTTGTCTGTTGTGAGTCGGGAAATACCTGGATATTTAGGTGGGTGGAGTTTGGGGATACCATACCTCAGCAGGATACCATACTGGGCAGACATTTTTTCCAAGGGAACTGATCTGGTCAGCTGGAGATCAATTGTAATAGCAAGAGATCTTCAGGTGCCACCTGGCAGCAACCCTATGGAAAACCAGCTGAGAACCACCTAGCTCCATGAATGGATCAGGTACTTTTGTTTAAAGAAGCGTTCTCATCAATCAACAAATTAACTGTTTGATCAGAAATATGAACCAATAGCAAAAGTCCTTGTATTTCTCCCATGAGTGCCAATCTGGATGGCCCCCGATTAGCCCAATCTCATCAGATCTTGGGAGCTAAACAGGATCAGCTCTGATTAGTTTTTGAATGAGGGTTTCCCCAGGCCAGTTGGAAGCTCAGCATGCCCTGATCTTATGCTAACAGAATTAGGAGAAGTTCATTTGGCCTTGTTGGGAGTGGGCGATTGCTCCTTGGTTACTGGACTGGGCTGCAATCTTATGCAATGAGATGTATTTCATCTGTGCCAAATACACCCCTGGCTCCATTTTCACTGGCTCCATCTTGTTCACATATGCAAGCTCCTTTCACAATTGACAGTACCTTTTATGCCCAAATTTAAAAATGTGAAGTTGAATGGTCTTTTCCCCTCCTTTGGGGTGCTGTGAAGTGTTCTTACAGCAGAGAAGTTTGACTCAGGGTTGTGCTAATTAGATTAATAAAGGAACTAATATTAACACATATAATTACATGAACTGTGATGAAGGCAGAAACTTTCTTCTCACTGCAGCATGAACTTTGATCAAGTGCAGAGCAATTGAGCATTGCCAGTCGCTTTGCAACTCTGTGGGGGTGCATTCACACATGCAGTTAAAAGGGAAGCCATGATGTGATCACCTCCCAGCTTGGCTCCTGTTATCAGTTAATTGGATAACACAATAGAAACTGAGCTGTAAGAATGAGGCTTTTGCATTTGGTCTGTATGTCTTATTATCCATCAACAGGGCCAGATCTGAATGATACCCCTCATATATTATAACATATTTTTTCTTTATATTTAGAATACATGGAATAAACTATGTTGACCTCTATGAATTGTTAATGAAAAATCACACTTTTACATTATTTTATGTATCTACACTCTTTGATTATTCCTTCAACCCCGCTGTATACAGAAAAAAAAAACAACCCAAGAAGATTTTTTTTCAATTTAGCCTTTCTGAGGACATTTTGTTTAAATGCTTCACATATAATTTTGACCTGGGAAACACCAAACACATCTCATGCTACTTCGCAGCCAGATAAAGTTTAGCCTAAGAAAAGCTTTATCTGGTAATCATGCTGCTGAAAAGAAAATTACTAAACTGAAGCCACTGTATTTTTGTCACTGGAAAACAATCCCAGGAAAACACAGTACTGTTGAAAGTGGTAGGAAAAGAGAAAGACCCACCAAGAGATGGATTGACTCCATAAAGGAAGCCACGGCCCTGAGTTTGCATGACCTGAGCAAAGATCGTTAATAAGAGGACATTTGGGAGGCCATTGATTCATAAGTCAGAAGCAACTTGATGGCAGATAACACATGTGGACAGGCCTTCCGTTCTTGTTCCCCTCTCTTTCCTAGGGTGTAAAATCAGATGGATTGGGGAAGGCCAGGTCTATCAGATGAGTGGGTAGGTCTATTCATGGCCTCTGACAAAATGAAGCATAATACAGTTCCCAGTTTTAAAGCAGCCAAAGGGGGGGGGGGGCAAGAGATGGATCTGTCTTCTTCCCCTCCACCCCATTTAACTCTAAGCTGCTCAAGGACTTGCAGTGTTTCAGCAGAGCATAAGGTGGGGGGCGGGGGGGAGGGTTGCACCAGACATTCTAAATGATTAAAGGTCATCAGTTCACAAAACAGTTCTCATCTTTGAACATTTCCTCAGGAATCTTTAGCTCCTCATCCTCTTCACTCGCCTTTGGCTCATGCAACTAACAGCTACAGCTTCCTTCTTACCAAGGGCTGTGACTTCACTCCATGGCCTGTGGTCTCCCCTTTTCCTTCCCTCCACTTCCTAGCAGCAGCCTAATCAGTGGAGTGGGTGTGCTTTTTGCAGAATGAACAATCTCCTCTGGGCATTTCAGCATCTCCCATCTCTCAGCAGCAGCCTAATTAGGGGAACGGGGCATGTGCACTGCAGATTGAGCCATCTCTTCCATGCAATTGAGCCTCCCCAATTCCTAGCAACATCCTAATTGGGGAATGGCATATGCATACTGCAGAATGAGCCATTTCTTATGTGCAATTGAGCCTCCCTACTTCCAAGGAACATTCTAATCCAGGGGAACAGAGCACACACACTGTGAAACATTCCATCTTTTTCTGGGCAATTGATTCCCCCACCCCACCCCGCCACCTTTGTTTCTTTGCAATGGCGTATCTAGGGGGACAAGAGGGGGCAGACAACCCAGGCACCATTTGCCTGGGTCACATGGGGGCAAATTTTGGTCAACCCCCCTCCCTCTCACCCCCACAGGTCAGGCCAGTGCAGCATCCCTGGTCTTGTCTTTGCCCCCAGTGTATTACCTGCCTTGGCGCCACTTGGACAGAGGAAAGTAAGGTGAATTTTAAAGGAACGGTGCCTTTAAAATTCACTTTACTTTCCTCCATCCAAGCAATGTTACAACGTTGAGGCCAGCAACACAGTGGGGACATAAACAAGGCCAGGGAAGGAGTGCACACTCTCTGGCCTCGTCCCCGGCCTCAGTTTGTTGCCAGCCTTGGTGCACTTGGCTTGAAGAAAGATTTGTAGGGTTTTTTTTGCAGGGGGGAGGCATGGTAGGGGATGGGGGAATTTGACTGGGCATGGGAAGTACACCACTGCCTCTTTGCCTGCCATTCAGGGCACCTGCCCCCCCCCTCACCCCCTAGATCTGGCCCTGTTAACCAAAGCAAACAAATATCTGGTCTTACCATGGGCTTATCAAATGTTCATTTTATTGGCAGGCAGGGAATACTTCAGGTTTATTTAGTTCCTGGTGGGAGATTGTATATTGCTTAGCGGACAATTTTAATCTTGATGGGTTACACAGGTCTGTTTAACTCCTGTTAACTGCATAGTAGTTGCATGGACTCAAGTGTGACAGGCCTGTCACTGAGAGGACACACAGTACCCTACAGTTTTGGAGAACCAGGTTTGTTTTAAACTCTGAACCTTCCTCTCAGTTGCCAGATATTTTTAAGGTAGCAAGTGTAAAGCTATGGGGTTTGTTGCCATGAGGTGAGCAACTAGAACATGGAGGCAGGAGGCAGGAGTTCTATATAAATAACAAATAATATTTATTTACAGGTTGATTTGAAGGAACAGATCAGCAGCACATGTCTCTAGATAGAGGAGAAACCTGGCTGGGGCACGTATATTTCAGCTAGTTATTTCTTCAGAGTGTGCTTTAAATTGTCTTTTCAGGTGTGCTTCAAAGTGTCCTTTGAGGTAAACAAACAAATGTTTTTTTTTTACTGACTAGATACACTAGGTTGAATCCTTTCACATACACAGGATTCCACCCATACCGGCCTGTCCTTTTTTCCAAGAGTCAAACTAAATGGTACAAGGTCTGCTCATCTCCAAAGGCAGATATAACGATTGGGTACTGTAATCTCTCCCATAGGTAAAGCTAAACCACTCATACAAGAAAGAAAAGATTTCATTGCATTAGCCTTAGATCATTACAATCAGTACAATTTCCTTCTTCTGAGGAGTTCTCTCTGGCTGTAGGCCTAGTTTCTAGCTTTTTAATTCAGTGTTTTATTTTGAGTTCTGTTCATTATGTTACCACCAGGAAAATAAACAAAATATTTTCCTGAAGTCAGGTTGCCTGGCTACACTGGCTCCATGCCTGGACGCAGAGACTTGTGTGGTTCACAAGCCTCCATAAGGTTCACAGAGAACGCATATGTATGTTTGTGCCAATGCTGTACAGTTTCCCTCTTGTTTATGCCTTTCTAGGATGTAATAAAAGCCCCTTTTAAGTTGAATTTATGATGTGCCTGCAGTTTAGGATGTTAGTTTAGTTAGGTTCTTCAGTTAGTTTAAGGTTTTGTTATTGTTAGATTTAAGAAAGCCATGCCAATAAGTATCTGTAAAGTCTTGCCCATAAGTATAAGTACATGTGTTTATCCTTTAAGGTTTCCCTAACGTTTAAGTTTAGAAATGTTATTTTTGAAATTTGTGTCTGATGGCCAAAGCAGTGGCCAGAAAGGTTGATATTAAGGGACAAGGAAGTTAGTCCTGGAATTCAGTTTGGACCAACACCCAGGTAATCCCATCTTCACCAACAAAAGGGCCTTTTGACTAACAAAGGATGTCACCCTGTTTTGCTATTGGACTGTTTGAAGTTTTACTCTCAGGATCCAGAAGCTCATTGAACTGTTCACATCCTTACTTTCAGGATCCAAGAATTCATTGGATCATTTAAACTTGTCTCTGTCTAACACTCCCAAGGAACCACCTCAGGCAAGAAGGTACAAGCTTTTCTTCTGGGATTTGATCTCATCAGCATGTGCAAAGGGATTGTTTTCTCCCTTTGGTGTTCTAGGATATTTTCTCTGTATTAGATGGAAGGAGACCACCCCCTTTCTGGTTTTTGCACCATGGGGGTGGGACTGCCCTACACCCCCTTTCTGGGTTACTGGGGAAATGTATAAAAAGGGGCTGATGCACAGCCATGTGGGGGTCCTTTTTGCTGAGCTGTGCCAAGAAATCACTTGCCAATAAAGAACCTCCCTGCTTTTGAAGAAATTCTGGTCTCCTGTGCCTTTCCTCCTTTCCACGAGCTGAAATCACTTGAAATCACTCCTAGAAATCACTTTATGTTACTGGGGCAGCAGTAACAATTATAGGGACTGATTTGCTGTGCCTTGCTACATCATTACCAAAAGAAGTGGAACTAGTATTTCCTCACTCACTCCCAACCTCCAGTTTCATGACCAGCCTGTGTATGTTATTTGCATGTTAGCTAAAGACACATTAGAATGAGGCCCTCCCAATCCTTTTATAGCCATTTCTATTCCTCCAGTGGGAGACTTCTGATCCCTATCAATGTACTTCATGGGGTCAACTGTACTTCATGGGGTCACCCTGGAACAGCATTTTGGGGGCATTTTGGGCTGCTGCTGGAGGGATGAATCCACATGAATACCCCCTCCTTGCAACTACAGAAACCTGGGCAGGATCCAACCCACACTTTGATGCTTCTTTGGTTTCACTTTCCCTTCTTTATGTAGTTTGGTCAAAATAGCAAGCAAACAAAGCAAGAAAGTAAATAAATAATTCTTGGAAGCCTTGAATACTACTCGAGTTTTCTGGAGCATGGCCCTTGTTTCTCTGTCTCCTCTTCCTGCCCTTCCCAAATTGTGCTCTTGATATATTGGCTAGTTAAGATGATGGGTTAGCCATTTAGGTAATACCTAGGGTTCCCATTTTCCTGGTACTGGCAATCAATTGCCCACCAATTGCCAGCCTGCCTGTCACCTCTCCATTAGTTGATGAATGGAGGCTGGTCAGCTGAAGGAGGAAGTGATCCATGTGCCCAGTACAATGATGTCATTTCCAGTTTACCCAGGAGCACCAACATCATGTTGGGCATGCTCTAGCACTCCCCACACCCCACAGGCTCTATGGAAATATCTCAGAGGGAGCATCTCAGTGTGATGAGAGTATCTCAGGGCAATGAGAGTGCTTTCAGGTAAGCCTGGAAGTGATGTCATCATTCTGGACACCAGGATCATCACCCCCAGTCCCAGTCCCACAAAACTCCTGCTGCTTGATAGGACACACCTGACAACCCTAGTGAGCAAAGATAAATTCTAGCCACCTCACATTTACTTTGGTATGGGGAGTTTGTATTTCCCATCCTTTCTACCTGCCGCTTGTTTCTTCCTGGTTATCACCTTGTGGCAATTTTCTCTGCAATGGCTCCACAACAAATTGTATCTTTTTATTTTGCCCCTTCCTAGTTGCTTTCCTAATAGGAACCAATGACAACAATATATATAGAAGCATACAAGAGTAGGAACTCGCTGATCAGATGAAGCTTTACACAGGCAATTATGGAAACCTTGGAGTTTAGTATAAGAATATGATCAATACATATGGGGGGGGGAAGATAAAAAAGAAAGGAAATTAATTTCTCACTTGAGGTATAAAATGCTTCAAATACTTCTTAGGCAAACTGTAGCTGGGATGTTTTTGATCTGAATTCCAAGAGAACATAAATTCAGGACCCAGAAATAACAACAATTACAGGAAGAGATGGTGTTCAATAATTATTAACTTTCACTCAGATTTAATAAATGGATTACTAACACATCTGGAACTGTGTTATCAAAAGTTTTCACGACCGGACTCAACTGGTTGCTGTGGGCTTTCCAGGCTGTGTGGCTGTGGTCTAGTAGATCTTGTTCCTAACTTTTTGCCTGCATCTATGGCTGGAATTTTCAGAGGTGTATCACAGAGAGAAGTATGTAACACACTGTGTCCTGGAACTGTTTTCACCCTTCATATATTTCCTTTCACTTTTTCTCACTTTTTGCTTTCTTGGAAACATTTTCCCTCAATTTCCATCTTTTTCCTCCAAGGAGTTCAGGGTAGCATATATGGATCTCCTTTAATCCTGTCCTTACAGGACAGGTAAATTGGGTTGAGAAGGAGTTAAGTGGATGATTCTCCATTTTTCACTCATTGTCAAGAGAAATTATTTCAATTTACCTATCTTCTTCTGAGAACACAACAATCCATTTCTTTCCCTCTTCTTCAAAATTTGGATTCTTTTTGGGCATGTTGGGCATACTCTAGCAAAAAGTGCCATTTTTATCAAAGAGGAATTCAAGGACAGGAAGGGAGGTTTTGCATAATTTCAGACTTTCACTGTGTAGGTGCTCAGTGGAAGGCAATAACTTCCCAAACCTTTTTATCCTCCTCCAAGATTGCCACCTTGTGGTGTGCAACATATCATAACTGCAAGGGCTGAAGTTACAAAGGGATGCATTGATTTCTCTACCAAGAGAAATGAAAGAGAAATCCCTATTTTAAAAGAGGAAAAAAGATAATAAGAGGAATCAATGGTTTTATCATTAAAAAAAGGAATTTAAGAGAAAAAATATCTTCTCCGTAACAAAGCAATTGGAAAGGAGAATCTATTTAGGGATTTTCTTCATATTTTTCCCTTCTGCCTACCATTTACTCCCTCCCTTACTGTTAGTTTAGCTTTAAAATAAATCAGTAGCCAGTAGTAGGTATGTTGCTATAGTTCTTTAAACACAATTGTGATACATCTATTATCGATCCTTTAAAGAAAAGAATCCAACAAAAATCCTATCAGTGATAAGAGTGGTCGACATGGAGCAAAAAGGGAAGAAATTATATTAGATGCTAGTGTGGTGGTGTGGCAATCTTTACCTTCCCATTCAAACAGATCCAAAACCAGTTTTGAGTTCAGTCTTCCTGGAAAGACCTACCAAAGCAGATTTGGGAAACCATGTAGTAAAACCAGGGGAAACCCCAAAGGTAGAAGCTCTGCTACAAGGCCCTTTCTGCATGGGCATGTGAAGTGGCAGCACACCGGCATATATGATGCCGGTGGAGCCCCAGGACTGTTCACACGCTCCTGTGCAGGTGATCCTGGAGCTGCCGCAGCCCACAGAGGTGCCTTCACACAGAGGCGCCTCCATTCTTTGAGTTGAGTTTGGATTTATATCCCCCCTTTCTCTCCTGTAGGAGACTCAAAGGGGCTTACAATCTCCTTTCCCTTCCCCCCTCACAACAAACATCCTGTGAAGTGGGTGGGGCTGAGAGAGCGCCGAAGGACTGTGACTAGCCCAAGGTCCCCCAACTGGTGTGTTTTGGAGTGCTCAGGCTAATCTGAATTCCCCAGATAAGCCTCCACACCTCAAGCACCAGAGATGGGAATCAAACCTGGTTCCTCCAGATTAGAATGCACCTGCTCTTAACCACTACACCACTGCTGCCACTATGCCACTCTTCCTTCTCTTCCCTGCACAGCTCCGCAGGGTTGAGGGGACAGGCCCCCAGTGCCATGGCAATGCCTCAGGGGTCAGAGGGCAAGAGGCATGTCCCCTCATTCCTGCAGAGCTGTGCAGGGAAGAGAAGGTAAGTTTACAAACAAAATGGAAGTGCCTAAAAGCGGCGCCTCCAATCCGGTGACATTCACTCAGCACCAGTTAAAAGCGCTGTTTTTGAAAAGACTCACTCATTGAGTGAGTTTCAAAAACAGCGTTTCCCCACCAGTTGGGGTTGACACAGTGTTGCCTCATTGCAGAGGTGATAGCTGTGTGGATTGGACCCCTGGAATGGTGTTTTTACTTTGGGGAAAAGGAAACGTGGAGCAAGAGTCATCTGTGGAAACAGTTGTCATTCATATGGAAAAAAATGATCTCAGCAAAAGATAGCAATAACAGTTGATTAAGAAGTCAGTGAAATTTGTATCATTCTTGACATTTTTTTCTTTTAATCTCATTTTCCACTGATAGTTCTGTACAAGCCATTCTACAAAATATTAACAATGGACAGTTAGATTTGTAAAAGTTTCCATGCTTGGAAAATGAGGAAACCAGGTGTATTTTTGTATATACAGAAAGTGTCTACAGATCCCAGTGTTACACCGGTTACTGCCAAGTATGATATGTACCAACAAGTCTTTTCAGACTTATGGCAACCCTACAAATTAATGACTTCCAACATATTCTATATATGAGAAACAAATCAAACAGATATCCAGGATACCTTTTCCACCCAGTCAAGCAAAAGCTACCACTCTCTTTAGGACACTTTTCTCCTGTAGATAGAATTGGAGCTGAAATGGCAGCAAACATTTATTTTATCCATTTTGTTTTTACTGAGTGCTGTATTCATGTGTTTGCAATGTAGTAATATACCATTTTAAAATGTCACTTCTGTTTTCTTGAAAGGGTTGGGAAGTTGGTTTCTTTTCCGTTTGTTGACATTATTATTAGCCCATCTTTGTGACTTTTTAACAAAAGGAAAAGAAAGTCATCACTTTGATTTGTAATGGTGAAGGTTGTTATTTTGGAAAGGAAAAATTGACAGCTGTTTCGTCTTGAGTGTCAAAGCACTATAAAAGAAACTCTGACTTTCAATGTAGTCACAGAAATTCATCATGATTCATTTGGAACACACTTTTCTATATCTTAGCTGTCTTGGGTTTTATACATATATGGCAAGGCATAAATGTTCTGAGCAACAATAATAAATAGAAATTCACACTAAAACATGGTGGACAGTTTTGTGCTTGCTCTTCATCTTAATCTCAGCCTATAGAGTAATTTCCTAGTATTAGAAGCCCATGGGCTTTAAATTGTGGCTTTAAATTTGAGGTGTTTTAAAGCCAAGGAACAGAAACCTGGTTCTTTATTCCCTGGCTGAAATGGAGCCTTATAAGGAAACTACCCTAGTGCGCCAGGGTTCAAGGATGTGGAACTTCTTCCTCACCTTCTCCCTAAACCCAACCCTATAACTTCTGAATCACTTTTTCCTCTATCTTTAAGGAGTCTCAAGGCAGCTACAAGTGTCTTCCCATTCCCTCCTCACAACAAATACCTTGTGAGGCAGATGGAGCCGAGAGAATTTTGAGAAAACTGTGACTAACCCAAGTTCACTCAGCAGGCTTCATGTGGAAGAGAGAACAAGCCTAGATCTTCAGATTAGAATCTGCTGCTCATAACCATGCTGGCTCACCCATTCTCCTTGAGCAATTTGGATTTATGTCTCACCTTCTAAAAAGCAGAGAACAGAGGGTGATGCTATGACTGGATCTACATAATAGTGGACACTGTGCACAAGACAATCTAGTGGCATTGAGACTGGAATCCATGGTATGCAGTCTGAAGTGGTACATTCTGTCTCCTCAGGACTCTGCCAGTCATAGAGACTTGGGCTGATTTCAACATATATCCCTCACAGAAAATAACATACCCATGTGCCATTGTGCACATCCTGCCTTTTAAAAACTAGATTTATGTGTTACCCTAAGTAGGCAGCATTCACTTTAGTTGGAGGAATGATTTAGAGACAAAGAGCAAGCCGGGGGGAGGGGTTGCAACTGGGATTGATGACCCATGTATACCAGGATAGTCCTGGGTGAACACTTTTAAATGAGCAAATAGTTAGATAATTAAAATGCAGTTTTCTTAAAGAACGAAAATAGCAAATAAAAGGATGTGTTTTAAGCAATGAGCTGATGCGCACAAAGCGTATAAGAGTTGGGTATAAGAAAATGGAGGAAATTGGATAGGATTTCAAGAATGGGTGATAGTTACCTGTCTTGAAGAGGTATCTCGAAAATGCAGAGCTGAAGAGGAAAATGGCCAGCATTTCCAGGAGCAAAGGAAAGAGTCCACATGGCAGTGGGGGTGCATACACAGATTCAGAACACACACACATTATGAATTTCCAAAGGACCAATATTTATACCCCAAAATTGGTCCCGAGGCACTACGAAATAAGCTGTCAAGAAATCCAGAGACAAAAAATTGATTGCTTTTCTGGGGTTGAAACAAAAAAAGATTGGAGAGGGTGGATGAGTTGTCAGAACCCAAGAGGATCACTGAACTATTTTCTTGAATACTGATGATTGCTGGGATGGGTGCAGATAGGATAAATAATGGTCTGCTTGGAGTGCCGATTAAATCACCCTAAGACCGTGGTGGCGAACCTTTTGCACTCCAGATGTTATGGACTACAATTCCCATCAGCCCCTGCCAGCATGGCCAATTGGCCATGCTGGCAGGGGCTGATGGGAATTGTAGTCCATAACATCTGGAGTGCAAAAGGTTCGCCACCAGTGCCCTAAGGTGATACAATGGAGATTAGCTAGTCCCATTGTCCAACCACACACACTTTGGGGCCAAGAGAAAAGTTCACTGGCCAACTGCCTTCATGCTCAGACTTGACACAAAACATCAATCCCAAAATTCTCTGAGGGGCCTCCATTTTGTGGCAGTCTTTCGTCCCAAGGGTTATGTTTGAGTTCAGTAGTGACAACAATCTTAACTTGGCCTCCCCCCTTCTCTCCATTTGGTTGTTGGTTCCTTCTGTTATATTATTGTATGGCTGCAGGAGAGTAGAGCATCCTCCTGAGACATTGAAACCTCTAGGGCTAATTGTAGAAATTTATATCAATGGTGATTTTAATTGTACAATGTACCTTTAAAGTGTTATTTGTGTGTTATGTATGGTGTAAGCCTCCCTGAACCCTGTTTTACTGGGGAGGGTGAAGTATACACAAAATTTCTATTCTATTCTATGCTTACAAAAGCTATTGTCTCTGCTGATGGATGCTGCAAATTTCTCCACAAATATGTTCAACAGCCAAACTTACCAGGCTCAAAGGTGTCATTCAAATGTGAATTGATCACCCATCTTGTTTGGATCATGCTGAACAGATAAACGTTAGGGAAATATGTGTTAATGCTTCCTTTTTGTTTGTTTAAATAATGAACAGCCAAAAAACAAACAAACAGAAGAAAACACGAGAAAAGAGTAAAACAGACCTCACAGGGCATATGCATGACATCTGTTTTTCCTTTCAAAATCTGACAGGGAATCAAATATCTTGGATGAATGGTGTTCCATCTTTCACATTACAAGAACCTCTTTGAAACAGTCTGATCCGAGTCAAACCAATTTCATTTCTATCCCTACAGCAGCCACATGTCCACAGTTTTCTATTTGAAAAATGAAGGAAGTTATTAAAGACAGTGTGCTTTTGTGTCTTTTCCAGTGAGTGGGAAGTAAAGGAATAGTTCATTGAGAGCTGAGGGTTTGGGGGGGGGGGGGGTTGGTCTGCTTAGTCCTGATTTTTCCCCCCAGGAAAATGTTGAAAATGAGAGGCAGCAATATATGCATTAGTTGTAACTGCTTGGGAAGTCCTATCTCCAGGAAGCACTATGAATTATATGAATCACTGAATGTGAAAGGTGTATTAATGGAGGACGAGGTAGTTTTTATTGGTAATAAAAAAAGACCGAGAAATAGCTTATATTATATGGCTGACTGATACAAAATACTGCCTTCTGTCATTGCATCCCTTCTGATAGGTGGCCATGATGTTGAATTTGCCAGTAGTGTTGCAACCAGAGAATGGGCTCATTGTGTGGGGCAGCTTTCTCAAATCTTAAAACTGTTTCTGAGGCATTTTGTTTCTCTCACTAAAGCCTGAAAAATTTCAATTTATCCAAGCATTGCAAGGTGAAAATGACAATCATTGGTTTACAAGGAGAAGAAAACTTCAAGAGATTATTTAGTGCAGAGAACCTGGAGAAGAGGTAAATAAGTCAACTTACACATATACACAAAAGCCGTTTCCGCACGGGCAATGAATGGCGGCCTGGAGACGGTAAAAACGCCGTCTCCAGGCCGCCATTCGCACAGGGGGCGCAGCTGCATCGCAGCTGCACCGCCCTCGCGCCGCCCGCCTGCCCGTCGTGGAGCCGGCGTTTCCCCAGAGCGCTTGGAAGCGCTCTTTTTGGGGAAACGCTGCCTCGAAGCCGCAGCCGAGCAAACGGCAGCGGCTTCGCGACGCCTCCCCCACCTGGCACTTACCTTGTCCCTGGGCCTCCGGCGCGTCGCCGAGGCCTGGGGACATGCCCCCCTGCCCTGCGCCGCTGGAGCAGGTGCGCAGGGCCAGAGGGGCGTGTCCCCAGGCCTTGGCGACTCGCCGGAGGCCCGGGAACATGCCGGGTCGGCTGGGTGCCGGCGCTCCGCGGAGCCGGCTGCCCGGCTGTTTCCAGGACCGTCCGTGCGGACGGTCCCAGCGTCGTCGGGTCGGCGTCATAAACGCCGACCCGGCGGCTTCCGCCTTCGTGCGGAAACGGCCAAAGTATCAAACAAGGGCAGTGAGGAGAAACCATGAACAAGAACACTTCTGCACTAAATGTTTTCTTTCAGAAGTTAATTCGATACTACAAACTTTTCTGTTTTTCTCCCTGGTTTTTCTAAGTTTTCAGGCTGGGGTTATCGTTGCACATTGGAGCAGTGAAAGACAGCTTTTCCCGTACATCACTGCTTTTGTCACTGGTGTGTCTATAACACACAACCCCCTTTTTCACAAGTGCTACCAAGGATGCTTTGTGGGCACAACTTTAGGGAGTGCTGCAAACTTGCACAGGCTCAGCCAAACATGATCCAGATGCATTTTTAAAAAACCTAGGCACAAAGGAAAAACACAGGCCATTTATGTATATGTGGTCTCCTTCTCATTGAATGTACATTCCTTTCAAGATGGATTCTCAATTATACACATTTTTCCCCTCTTTGGAACTCACTGTGCTCTCAGATAAGAGACTCTCCATAAAATCCAAATACTTTCAGCGTGACTTTTCCTCTACCTTCCCAGGGAAAGGGAAAGGAATTGGCATGCATTTTTTCTTTCTTTGGGTTTTCTCTTTGCCTTTCCCCATCCACACAACAGAAGTTTCTCTTGTTCTTCTGGTCACCACTTCAGAAGGATTGAAAGGGCTGTTTTGTTTTGTTTTTTAAAATTTCATGCTGAGGGTCTATTGCTGGCATAAAACTTACATGGTCTAGTAAATTAATTATAGAGCAAAGATCACACACACACACACGCACAGGCTGCAGGTAACCTTCCCAGATGAAAGTTGCATGAAAATAAAGAGGAAGATAGGGTCAGGCAAATTGGTGAATCGGCTTGGTTAGGGACATTTCTCAACAGGTGACTCAACAGGTGACTCCGTGGGGTAAGTAGTGCATGCATAATGTATTGTTAAGTTGACCAGTCTAAATTTACAAATTACAGGTAATAGGTCCTTCCAGTGTCTGGGGCTTGAGTCCTTCCAGTATCTGGAACTTTCCCCATTATCTGAAGGAATGAAAGAGGGAATAGCATAAGATACTAAGGAACATTAAATTCGATCTACAGACTACTGCAATAGGTAGGTAGTAGGAATGTAAGCCTCCAGGTGGGACTGGGCATCCCTGGAATTACAGATCATCTCCAGACTATAGAGATCAGTTCACCTGCTGAAAATGGATACTTTTTAAGGCAGACTCTATGAAATTGTACTTCACTGAGGTTCCTCTCCTCCTTAGACCCCACTCCCAAATCTCCAGGAGTTTCCCAACCTGGATCTGACAATCTATATCCATGCCCTGCCAGTGCTCAGAAAAATTGACAACCTATGTGATCCTTCCATCCCATCTGATTCTGTACTTCTAAAATAAATTCTCAAGGGCAGATTCCGCACGGGCCATAAACAGTGCCCTCAGAAAGGCAAAAACGGCATCCCAGCAGCACCGTTTGCACAGCTGCTACCTCCTGAGTGAGGCAGTGCCACGCTTCCCCCCTGAGCTGCTGTTTTTGAGGCAATTCTTCAAAAACAGCGGTGTCCACTCAGTGCCAAGCAAATGGCACCAGGTGGAAGGCAACGTTTTTCTGCACACCACTTTTTTTAACCTTATCTCCTCTTCCCTGCATAGCTTCGTGGAGATAAGGGGACACGCCTCCTGGCCCCCAACCCCTGAGGCATTGCCACGACTATGGGGGCATGTCCCCTCCTCTCTGCAGAGCTATGCAGGGAAGAGGAGGTAAGTTTTAAAAAGTGGTGTGTCTATTTTTTTGCTGTTGGTTTTATAGATTCATTTGCAATGGTGTACACATTTGTTGTGGTTTTTATATATCATTTTATACAGCGGTTTTATGTACACTGTGCATAACGTATATATACAATGTATAATGCTGATATATTGATCAACAAATAATATTGAAAACTGCATACATTTTATGGGGAGGAAAGTTTTGATGTAAAGAAAGAGGGATGGGGTAAAACTTTAAAAAAGGAATATTTGATTCTCACCTAAAGAAGCAAAACTGAAACAAGGACAAGATGCAATTCGACAAGGATAAGTGCCAAGTTCTACAACTGGGGAACAAAAATGAGGAACACACATACTGAATGTGGGATACACTACTGAGTAGCAGTATGGCTCATTCCACATGATTGTTCATTTATTTAAAAGGCAAGTACCTTTTAAAATCATTTATTTATCAAGCTATTTATACTCCACTTTTCTGCCCAGTAAGGATCAAAAGGAGATCATGAAGCTTGACAATCAATGCAATAGCATATATCTGGAGCAACCAATGGCCAGTGGATTTAGATGTAGTACATTCCACTGATTAATTAGCAATAAATGATAAGTATTTTAAATGCACCATTTTTTTGGACAAATAATTGATTGTTCCCCTTTCCAAATATTCAAAGTATGCATTGCATTTGCATCTGGAGCCTGGAGAATAGGTTCTTTTATATGCAAATTTTGCAGTCCCTTTTGCTAACACCATAAATTTGTAAATTTAGATCAATATGCATGACAATTTTTGAAAGTGATATATTTTTATGCTGATATTTGCAGTACTGAATAATGGCATTCCTGTAATTTATTAAAAGCATCTATACTGTGCGGGAGATTTATAGCTTTAATAACTTTGTCATGTTTAAATGCATATTTTAATGACATATTCAGACAAAAAATCCCCCATAAATGAACTCCCTTCATGCTAATGTTGGAAACAAAAAAAAATCCTCCAAATACTTCATAACACTTAATAGTGCCATCCTATGCAGTTACATTCCTTTAAGCCCATTGACTTGAATGGACTTAGAAAAGTATAACTCTGCTTAGAATTATACTGTAAATCTTTTTTCTTTTTAAACAAGGTTATTATGTTCAAAGATAAATTCTTTATTTCTGACCACTTAGACTTGACTTGAGTTCATCTTAGACTTCTAAAGATGGATGACTACATGATCTTGTTTTTTCTATGATGGTTGTATGCTGTCCCAACCTTGAAAGGGGAGGGGTGAGATATTAAAACCAATAATAAAGATTGAGGAGACACTTCTGCCTCAGTGGTTTTCTGGTTTCCTCTGACATCTCATCCTATCCCTTCCCCATTGACTGTGCTTCTTTCCTTCAGCAGTATCTGGAAGGACTGTTTGTGCTACCACAGCCTTAACAATCAGAGTAATGTTGCAGTGCTCTCCAAGGTAACTGAGTCTTGAGCAAAGAAAGCAGAGGTAAAGGGAGTGGCTAGGAGACAAAAATGGCTATGAACAAAGAGTACCTAAAAGCTACTCACAACCTGCCTTGGAGCCTCCACAACAGTAGATCTGTCCCCTACTTGCAACTGCCACTAAAGGCTCCTAGTTGGGTCATAGAACACCTCCACAGCTTGCCTTGGTCGGAGCCCATGTGAGCAGCACAGAAGGGGGTGAATCTCCCCACTGCTAACTGCTGATATTGAGCTACAATACTTGGAGCCAGGAGATGATGTCACGAGAGGCTAACTGGGTTGCCAAAATGTGTACTGAATATATGTTTTTTTAATGAAAATGGGGGCTCTGAGAAGCTGCTGAGCTCTTCTGTGGAAACATCAAACAATGGAAGAAGGGAAGTAAGTCTGTATTCCAAATGTATGGCTTAGACTGGACAAAATTGTTATTCATAAGGCTGGGTTATGAGGTTGACTTAACCCAGGAACATAGTGAGATGATTCCAGACTAACCATTGTAGTACAGTGCATACATGTACATGGTAGGGTTGACAACCTCAAGGTGGAGCCTGGAGATCTACTATTGCAACTGATCTCCAGACAATGGGAATCAGTTCCCTTGGGGAACATGGCTGCTTTGGAGGGTGGACTTTGCTGTGGTTCCTTCCCTCCCCAAACCTCATTGTCCTCAGTTTCCAATGTCAACATCTCCAAGTCTTTCCCAACCCAGAGCTGGCAACCCTAGCTGAAAGCAATACACTGCTTTCCTCTGGGACTCTTCCTGCATCTTCTTGATATTGTTTGGCAAACTGATAGCTAGGTGAAAGAAGAAGAATCAGGCTCTGTGATGGAAGCTGATAAGACCAGTGTTCCAGGGCATGAAATACCATGCTGTGGAAGGAAACAACCTTTAACCACATGTCTATCTAGTCTTTGAGGGCAAACCCATGTACAAATAGTTCAGATTTTATGTGCAAATGCATGAATAGTCACTGCCCAGACCTGATGTGACAAAATACTTCTGTCCTTTATCACACAGTGGAATTTCTGTGTTATACCCCTTGAACTGTTCAATAATGAGACTTCATGTTCAAATGATTTATTTTATTAAAAACAGCAACAGGATTGGGTATTCAGATTTCCATTGACAGAACTGAGGATTAAGCACCCAAACATCTTCCATTTTATCTCCTCTTCATTCCCCACCCTTCTACATCACATAGCACCACCTCCTCGGTCCCAGTTACTGAGGGGGGGGGGGGGACAGCACCGCTCCAGTCTCACATGAAGGAGAAGGCACAGCCTTCACTTGAGTAAAACAACCCATACTCCCCAATGTTTTGAAGAATAGAAGCCAGCAAATGTCTAATGAGTAGATTAGCTCATGCAGAAAAGTGAAACTAACAATCCAGCAAGGGAAAGCAGTTTCATTGAGAGGATCCCACATCTCAGCTGAGAGACATGACAAGATCAGGCCAGAACAGGCCAGATCATGACATTCTGCCCCCCCCCCCCTTAAGGTCATCACCAGGGACCCTAGGGTGCTGTGGATATTTGTGATGAAACCCGCACACCAAATGGGGCACCTGGACATCTAAGGCATTAACCCACTCATACTCCCCCTCAGGGAAATTGTTCCAAGCAACCAAATATTGCAAATGGCCACAGTGTATTCTAGAGTTTAAGATGCAGGCAACTTTGTGGTGCTCCTGTTGATCAATAAGAATAGGGAGAGGCACCTCTACCCCAAATGATCCTTTTTCAGGAGGCTGGAATGAAACATAGGGTGTACTGATCTGTAAGTCACCCAGCAGGAATGTAGGAGTGGGGAAACAAATGCAGATCACCAGATAAGACTCCACCACTCATGTGGAGGAGTGGGGAATCAAACCAGGTTCTCCAGATTAGAGTCCACCTGCTCTTAAACACTACACCACACAGACTCACAATGCAGTAGAAATCAAGTGAATTTCTCTGTGATCCTTTTCAAAAATAAGATTGGGGATGGGATTCTTAAATAATTGTTGGTCAAGGATTCTACTTCAATTGTTTTGGGGCAAACCTGTGTTTGGCTCATGGAAGCTGAACTGAATCACTGGATTAAACCACCCAGAGGTTCATCCAGTAAAAGCGTTACTAAATGGATGGAGCAGGGCAGTAATTTTGTGGACCTTCTCTTTATTTCAGTGGAGTCCACAGAAGATTCCTTCCCTGTCAATTTTGCCCTTATGTATAGAATATGGCCGAATAAGCAAACCTTTGATAGCTTGATTGCATTTAAAAGCTTGTATCTGAATTTGTAAAGGAGCCAAATGGTGGCATCAGACATCATCAGTATTCTATGGCCAGAATACAACACTGACTTCAATGCACTTAATCCTACTGGCTGTGTACAACACCAAATTAGATGTGCTTAAGATCACTGATAGTTGATGATCAGCTGATATCAGTTAGTTTTATCATCCCTAATTCTGCTGAATGGCAGCACTTCACTCTGTGCTTTGGTCCCTTTTGCCTGTTATTAAATGAAACTCCTAGAATTATTTTTTTTTTGCTTTTTATATCTTACGGTCTTTCTTTTGCAGATTTGAAAGTTTAGTTTGCCTAGCTGAAAGAAAGCCTTATGTTGAATGGCACTCACAAAACAATCTGCTTCCTAGGGAGAAAGGGCAACCTTAAAGCACTTGTTTCTATAATTATTATCTGTCTCTGTTATTATCTTAACGTTTCAAGTTGTTACAGTCTTTTGAAATATTCAGAAGTGTTCGCTGTCCAAAAGTTCTATTGTGACACATTGTATTGCTGGGCTATTGGCAAGTTAAAGGAATATTTTCTTTTCATTGCTTGAGAGTTAAGTGCTTGTGAATGTCATTAAATGTGCCTTCGGGAGAAATCACATGATCACCAACTGCTTGGCGGTCACTTAAAAGCTTCCGATTTGCCAGGTCTAACTGCACAAAGAGTTAGTCATTGCCAGACTGTAAGCTAAGCATTCCCATGGACCTGCAAAAGTTCAAAAGCCAGGGCAGGCAATGTTGATGCCAAAGTGCTTGACCCACTAAAAGGATTAAAGGAAACAATTCATGATGCCACACTTAAATTTTTAAACCTATCCCTACTTTTAACCTGTCATCATGCAAGAGGATAGCATGGTAGAACTGAGAATCTCTGCAGACAATTGAGAAAAGTGGAATATATCCTGAGCCATATAATTATTTATTACTATCCTGCCTTTCCCAGTCAATGACTGAGTTCAGAGCAGCTAACATAAATGAATAAATTATACAATATCTAAAACAATTCAAAAACCATAATTTAGACTAACAATTATACACGTTAATAATAAACAGTGAACTATTAAATATCAATTTTAACAATGACAACGGCTAATCAATTAAACCAACAGATCGGAGTACTACTGAAAGGACCCCAATCTAAACTGAGTTAACATCCCCTGCCCCATAGTAATTTAATTCCCAACAGATAGAAGGAAAGGAAGGAAAAACAGATTGGGAGAATTGGGAGGCCAGCAAGTATGAAAAGCCTGTAGTGGCATCAACCCAAGGCCTGATGGAACATCTCTGTCTTGCAGTTTTACAGAACTGAATTAAGTCCCATAGGGCTTGGTCTCAGCTGTCAGAGAGTACCACCCAATGATGTATCTTGGGGGGGAGGGGGGACATTTTATCCAGGTGCGATGTTGCTGGGTCATGTAGAGGGAGCATTTGGCCACCTGCCCACCACTGCTGTTCACCTGCCCCATTTGCCCACCCACTGCTGCCTTGCCCACTCCACTTGCTTGCCTGCCTGCCACAGCTGCTCACCCCACTTGCCCGCCGCTGCAGCTCACCTGTCCTGTTTGCACACTTACCTGCCTGCCGCCACAGCTGGCCCACCCTGCTTGCTTGCCCACTTGCCACTGCTACTCAACTCCCTCCCCAAGCACTTCTCTGCACTGCAGTAAGGCAGCGTAGCATCTGCAGCCTCTCTCTGACAGCCTTCTCCATGGCCTCTGGGGGAGGAGCTCTGGCTTCAGGAAAGACTCTGTGGGAGGTGGCAGTGGCAGCAGCAGCCCTCCCATGGCTCACCCTTTCTTTCTCTTTACCCTTTACATTCTCTTTACATTCTCTCGCCCCCTTGTTCTCTCCATTCCTCTCATTCTGCTGCCTTTTCTCTCTATTCCACTTTCTTTCCTTTACCCCCATACTTATGCCATACTTTGCTGGGTAACATTGGGCCAGTCCAGTGGTGGGATCCAAAAAATTTAGTAATAGGTTCCCATGGTGGTGGGATTCAAACTGTGGCGTAGCACCAATGGGGCTGGGCAGGGCATGATGGAGCGTGGCCGGGCATTCCTGGGCGGGCAGTGGCAAGGATGCAGTCGCTGCGCCGGTCCTTGGGCGGGAAACGAATGCACGCAGACGCAGGCTGCCACGCACGCTGGTGCACCTCCTGCTAGACTGCTTCAAGTTCTACGCACTACTGCTGAGAGGAGGGGCGTAACTAAGGCAAAAATCACATGGCAAAAATCACCAATTAGTAACCCCCTCTCAGCACACACAAATAATTAGTAACCTACTCTTGGGAACCTGTGAGAACCTGCTGGATCCCACCTCTGGGCCAGTCACTCTCAGCCTAAGCTATCTTGTAGGGCTATTGTGAAAGGTAAAATGGAGGAGAGGAACATGACGTAAGTCACTTTGGCCCCTGCTGGGGAGAAATGTGGATTGGGAAATTCCTGAAGATTCAGGTATTAAGCTCTCTCTCTCTCTCTCTCTCTCTGTGTGTGTGTGTGTGTGTGTGTGTGTGTGTGTTGGTGGCAGAAGGAATCTGAGCAGGAAAACACTATCACAGTGTTCACCCTCCAAAGCAGTCATTTTCTCCAGGGTAACAGATCTCTGCAATTTAATGCAATTTATTTGTGTATATATAGATTGACCTGAGTGCAAAAGGAACCTTCTAGAATAACTGCTGCCTCTGCAGATGCTCGTGGGGGAAGGGGCGGCGCAAAATCATTTCTTATATCTATTTATTTATTTGTACTTTAGATTTTTAGACTGCCCTCCCCCGAAGGGCTCGGGGCAGTGTACAGCCTAAATTATAGCAATATCCTATAAAATCCATACAACTTTAAAACCATTTAAAAACTAACAACCATAAATACTGAAAGGAACTTTATATACATCAGATGGCGATAAAAGCCCCCCACCCCCACCCCCAACTGAGCTCACCGGAGGCCTAGATCATCTGGGGTCTCAGTCAACCCGGCTGGCCAAATGCCTGGCAGAACAGGTCTGTTTTACAGGCCCTGCAGAAGTTTTGCAGGTCCCGCAGGGCCCTGGTCTCTCTAGGGAGCCTGTTCCACCAGAGAGGGGTCAGGGCCATAAAAGGCCTGTCCCTAGTAGAGTCCAGCCAGATGTGTTTCTGCCCCAGGCTTTATTTTCAGTACCTATGCCATTGGTTCCACCAGGCCTAAATCAGGGTCAAGAAAGTCCTGGCCCTAGTTGAGGCCAACTGGACATCCTTGAGAGCAGGGGCTATCAGGTTACTACCAGCAGAGTATGTACAACAGTTCCAGATCACTCAAGGCCTTAAAGATTAACACCCAAGCCTTGAACATGAGTTGGAATTCAACCAGTAGTTAGTGCAGCTGGTGAAGCAGAGGTCGAATATGCCCTCTTACTGGGATCCCAGTAAGGACCCTCACCACCGCATTCTGGACTAGTCGTAATTTCCAGAACAGTCTCAAAAGCAGGCCAGCATACAGCAAGTTACAGTATTGACTTTCACTTGATATAAAAATACTTCCATAATCTCCAGGGTTTCATAATTTCTAGCTATCTCCAGATATAAAAATATCATAATCACCAGATATAAAAGTGCTTTCATATTCTCCAGGGTTGCATAATCTCCAGGATTTCATAATCTCTCCTTCCAATTTTTGTGTAATGTCCATCCTAAGGAAGTAAAAAATGGCTTATTTGGATTTTGATGGGCAATTACTGTAGATACATCATTCTTTAGAGGTTTTGCTATCCCCAGCCTTCATAATCTACTATTGTCTATTTCTTTTTCAGCTGAGCAGTTTAGCAGAAATTAATTTTAAGATATTACTTGATAATGGCATTTTATGACAGTCATGTACCCTTTAAAAGCAAATGTCATTAAGCACAGGATGTAGGATCAGGTCAAATGCTACTCCTGTACTGCTATCACAAATGCAAAATTCTTCCTAACACTGAATTAGACCTTTGTGTCTTGGGCTAGGAATGATACTTTCAGGGTTCAGGGCAGAGATGTGAACGAGCTTACTTACCATTTATCAGCATCCAAAACTTACATCATCAAATATTTTGTTTAACATTTTTAAACATAAAAAGGTCTAAATATAACATGTTTTTTATCTATATGACCGATGTTGTCACTTATTGCCCCAGACCTTGATCTTTATAGTTCCCAAAGACTCACCATTTCTTTTTAAATTTTGTAGGCAATCTGGTATGTATCAAGGTTTTGCCATTGTTGCATATTCTGTTAGTTTATCCATTCTGTAAGATCTGGAGGTTGCTTGCTGTAAACGTGATTCTAGCCACAGTCACCATATACTTAACGCATTATAAACTTTTGGTAGATTAATTGGCAAAATAATTAACATGCTTTTAGGAACTAATGCAAATTTGACTTTCATTATCTTTTCCTTTCATTATGAATCATTCTTCAGTATTTCCTTGCTTTTTTACATGTCAAAATACAGATAAAAGTTTGCATCTGTATTTTGACATTTACAGCATCTTTCATTATAATCATCATTAACTTTAGCAATATCTTTGTGCATAGTGTACCACATAAAAACAGTATATCCCAATTTGACAAACAGTCAATTTTACAAACAGTTTGTGTTTCAAAACTTTCTTTAAAAATTATAAGACACATTATTCAAATGCTTTGTGATAATACTGACCATGGTGGACAAATGGTCTGATTCAGTGGAAACATGCATCAGATGCTCACTGTTTTCTTAGCAGAACAGCATGGCTTTATTTTGGACAGGTGACTCTCCCTGAACACAAGCTACCCTTTCCAAGACACAGTGAAGGCATGCACAAAGTATTATTTGCAATTCCATTTAGAACAGCTTAGAAAACTTAATAAAAAATGAGCGAGTTTGAAGACACTTCTTGCAATTTGTGATCAGAGTTGTATTCAAGCAGGTAATCCATCACTGTACAAAATAGTAGACTACTCCTTTGTTTTATCTTTGTAACAGTGTTATGAGGTAGGTTTGACTGAGATTGGTCCAGCGCCACGCAATGAGATTCATGGCTGAATGTTGCTTTATGCTGGTCTAATGACCATAATAAAGATTGATGAATTGAACCCCATGTCTTTCAGCCTAGTTTGATGCTCTATTATACAACCACAATGGCCTTCTGCCACCACTTCTTGACTTCTCTAATTATTGTATTTATTAACAAAATACAATGAATGCATGAAATTGCTTTAATCTAACAAAGTCACTGTAGTCTACTGCTACTAGCAACCACTTTCCAGATCTTAGGTTGAGGTCTTCCATATCACCTACCACCTGATCCTTTAAATTGGAGATGCTAAGGACTGAATGTGGGTCATTTGTATCCAAAGCTGATGCATTATTACTGAATATTGCTGCAGGTGTCCAGGGTCTCCAGTGGAGGTCTTTCATATCACCTACTGCTTTCTTTTTTCCTAACTAAAGATGCTTGAGAGTGAAAGTAGGACATGCAAAGCAAAAAGTTTACCACTGAGCTATGGCCCCTCCCAAATGCAGCAAGGTAGCAGGCAGTGAGTAACAGGCAGTGACAGTGTTAATTCAATACCACTTCAAAATGGCACCCAGCTCTACTTACCTTTAACTTTTCCCCTTTTCACAGTAGACCTTTGGGGAAATGCCTTCACACACTAACAGGACCTTTCTCTAATGCTTCATAAGTGAAAGTTTCTGATATTTATAGCTTGCTAGACCTTTCCCTTCAGATCAGCGCTCATTAGTATATCACATGTGCTTTACTGTCCCTAGCACCAAAGACCAGCCTCTGCAATAAAGCACAAAAAAGTAGGTCAAATAAGGGCAAGCTGTCACCATACAAACTTGTTTCAAGATCAAAGATGATCTACCTAGTCTTTCAGCAGAGAAATAAGTGACAGGAAATATATGTAATCTTCTTAGAGGAGGAAAGAATTGAATGTTTCCAACCTAACAGCTATTGGGCAGGTCTAACTCATGTTTCCACATGGGTTTGAATACCCTTGCCCATCATCAATTTAACCACTGCCCTACAAATATGTCAGTTGGCCCAAAATGTAGGGATGTTTCTGGCAAAATGAATATACAATATTTCAGCTCAACCCTGCTTTTCTAGTTTTATCCTGAGTTTTCCGGAATTTCATTTCTATTTTTGGATGGTCATTTAATAGATCCTGTTCCTTTCAGCTACACTGAACTAATTGGTAGTGTAAGTATGTGACTGTCCTAAAAGCAATTGACTGAAATTTATTAAAAACTGGACTACTTTTTCCAAATGTATCAAGGTTTTTTTCCCCCAGATCACAAAATGACTCTATTCAAACATGTGCTGTACCTTATGATTCTTGACAAATGTATTTTCTTTTATGTACACTGAGAGCATATGCACCGGAGACAAATTCCTTGTGTGTCCAATCACACTTGGCCAATAAAGATTCTATTCTATTCTATTCTATTCTATTCTATTCTATTCTATTCTATTCTATTCTATTCTATTCTATTCTATTCTAGATAGTGTTCTAATAGTTACATACCTTCAAAGACTGCATCCACTGCTTTATTAAGAGTAAGATCTATATCATTTGCACGCAGACTAATTTCTGTTTCCCAGAACTGATTTCTGAAATTTTATGATTCTCTCTAATTCATTACTAAAAGTTTGATAGTCAAAACAAATAAGAGAGATGAGAGAGGATAAATCTATCAAGTGCCTCTAGAGGAAAAGAAGCTATTTGAGAAAAATTCTGATGGGTATATGAGATTCAGCTTTTAATTTTTTCTTGAACTTTTAAATTATTATGTGGTAAAACCCACAGTAATCTTGCAATTCCCTAGGAATGAAAGGATTACTTAAGGAAGACAGGTAAATGGAAGATAAATGGAATAAATTTTATGAGTCAGTTTTCTCTGCAGAAAAGGTGGAGCCAGCACCCAGAGAGCACTGGTTTCAGGAAGAGTGCCTGAACAATTGGGTCAAATTGACATGATGAGAGATTAAGTTTAGGATTGCTAGGCAAATTGAAAACTAATCAGTCTCCAGGTTCAGACGGTATATGCCTGAGGTTCTAAAAGAATGTAAGTGTGAAATGGTTGATCTACTAACCGGTATATGTACCTTCTCACTAAAATCACCCATGTACTAGAGACCTGGAAAGTGGTCTTCCATAAAATATCACACCAATTTTTTAACAGGGGATGCAGAGGGAATCCATGGAATTACAGGCTAAAAAATGTTTTAAAAATCCAAGTCCCTTTCTGACCAATTTCAGATGGACTCCCAAATATTCTGTCCAACCAACTATTGAAAAGAAACAGGCAATTGTATATGTCAAACAGGCATGCTTAAGTGGCAACTTGAAAAGCAAAAAATGGTGCATAAAGATTGGGAGAGGTGGTCCTACAGATGTTTCTTTATTTCCTCATAGGGACCAAATGGCTTACAATATAATTCTCTCCTTTTCTATTTTATCCTCACTGGAAGGTACATCAGGCTGTGAGACAGGGACTAGCCCAGAGTCCATGGTAAAGTGAGGATTCAAACCAGGTTCCTCAAGATCCTAATCCAACACTACAACCACTATACCACATATGGGGATAACAATAAGTGTGTCCAAATCTATGAAAATTCATAACCTTTACAGCAGGGGACTCCAACCTATGACCCTCCAGATGTTCATGGACTACAATTCCCATCAACCACTGCCACCGTGGCTAATTGGCAGAGCTGATGGGAATAACAGTCCATGAACATCTGGAAGATCATAGGTCGGAGACTCCTGTTTTAAAGGATCCTTGAAATGATCTCTGAAAAAAAATCTGGCATCCAGAGATTCTTTTTTAAAATAGGCAAGATGTATTCTCATCCACTGGCCTTTGACAACCACTAAGCTGCCTCATTCTAAAACAGGTATAGTTTCTCATGGCAGCCCATTGCAGAACACATTACAGTAGTCTAACCATGATGTCACAAAAACACTCATTAGTTTGTAATGGAATTTTGGTTTTGATACTTAACAGTATTAACCTATTTATTTAACTTCCTTTTATTTTACTTACTTACCACCTTTCTCTCCAGTTGGGACCCAAAACATCATACCTTGTCCCTCTCTTCTCCACTCTAACCTCACAACACGGTGAAGTAGACTATGCCAAGAGTACGTGACTGGCCCAAGGTTACCCAGTAAGCTTCTATGACAGAACTGTTTGTTCAGTCATAATGGATTTATAAGCATGAAATCTCAACCTTCACATTTGAATTCCAGCACACTTGAATTTTCAAAGAACAAAACCTTTTCAAAGTGCTGCATCAGCACTGCTGCATGGTAATTATAATCTTCACTTCCACCTTAGCAGTAGAACTTATACTTCATCATCTTTTCTCCACAACACATGCTTCCACTTCAGCAGGAAAATAATGCACAATTTTTATACTTAAAATATATATCTGCAGAAACCCACCAGGAATGCACAATTATTCAATAAAATTGCAATAGACTTCATTAATTCTATGGCTGATTTGAATTATGAGGTCCCATCAAACTACAGTTGCAACCTGTAAACTGGGTAAATCCATGTTTTGGGTCCCTACAGGTAAAAAGGGTAGACTCCTATAAAGTCAGGTATTGCTAAGGCAAAAGAACTGGCATATGAAGTTTTGACTAGGTGGCAACTCATAGAAGCATAACAATATTTCACTTTCATCCACCAAAGGTTGGATGAATGTGAGCCCTCACTGATATGTGGCTGTTTTAATCAAATACCTGTCCTTTCTAGGCACAGATACTAGATGCCACAAATGCTACTATACTGTTGGTAGTACCTTTGAATGTAGACTTAGTAATGGTAAACATTTTTCCTGATGAATTACATAGGATAAAGATTTCATATCTCCTTCCCGTAACTAGGTTAGAAATAGTTTTACACTGAAAAAGCAAAACCTTTTAAAACATGGTATTCCCATTTTTCAGCCCTACTTGTTATTTGAATTACCAAAAACAGATAGCTAAAAATATCAGACACTTCCTTTAAAATATGTCATCCCTTTTTCTTATGACACTGCACCATCTGATAAACACTGAATTTGCTGCCTGTTAACTGTGAATAGATCTGTCAGGACGGTTTTGCCTCAAGTGACACCTGATGTGAGTCAGGATCTTTGAAAAAAAAAAGAAAGCTAATACTTTCCAGCCTCTGTTTCCTCCATGGGAGCTAACAGTTAAAAGATAGTCTCCTAATAGCTCCCTGTTCTTCAACGAGAAGTCCAGTAGAGCTTGGAGAAGTTGTCATCCTTCCAAATGAAAAGAAGACCCAAGTGGCTGGGGGGGGGGGGGTGAACAGCAGATTAGAAAAGAAAATGAGAGTTGGTGGGGACATCCAGTGAGGTGTGAGCTGACTGGAAAGTGAAGTACTTTGACATTTAGTGTCTCTCTATGGTGGATTCCACATAGCATAGCTATAATCTCTTTAGGATGTAATAAGAGGTGTTTTGGGGAAGAATTTCTCACAGTTATCTCTCCCCAAACGAGTTCACCCTGTTATATTCCTCCCAACCTGGGTTTTTCAAAAATAATTAAACTAGCGATCTTTTCCCCCCAACCTGGATTGAAGATGTGTCCTGTCCAGCTGAGCTAACACAAGTAGTCAGGAAGCACTTTATTTCTATCACCCAAACCTCTTGCTTTCATTTCTGCCACTTGCACCCACCATTCTGTGTGCTGCAGCAGATTCTCTGTGAAGACTCCCTGTGGATGTTTCCTCTGCTTGCAGCTCATCTGTTTGTTATTTCACTGTAAAAAGTAGATCATGTTTGTTTTGCCCAGAGATCTCATACATGAATCATTTTTTCTTGTTTTTTGTTTTGAGGGGGATGTCTGTGAAGCCACAGAGGCACAAATATGTGCATATTGTCCCTTCTCTGATTGTGTCACTGAAGCTTTGCAGACATCCCCCTCAAAAAAGGGGAAAACAACATGTACATGAGATTGGTAGGCAAAATGAACTTTATTCATGTACTCTTCACAGTGAAATAGCAAACGGATGAGTTGCAAGCAGAGGAAACCTCCATGGAGAGTCTTCATGGAGAATCTGCAGCAGCACACAAAATGGTGGGCACTGCTGTGAAATGGACAAGAACACCATGCAGCAGGTGGGAGAAAAAATCCATTTTGGCTGGCAATGCTTGTGTTCTCCTGTGCTGCGGGAACAGAAAATATAAAAATGGATCTTTTCATAATGTTATATTTATGCTCTGCAGAATCCACCTATCTTTGGGGATCTGATGTGGGAGTGGAACAGAGGGCTTGCTGCCTCTGTACTTCAGTTTATGGCCTACTCATATATGTGTAAGGGAAGCAAATATTACTAAGATACCTTAAGGCTCCACTGCTTCTTTCATCTTCAGGAAATAAATTCTGTATAGCTCTGGATCCTGGAAGTCTCTACTGCATACCAGAATGTGGAGCATATAACAATACAAAAAACCAACAACACTGATTTATTAGTTTTTTCATTCATGTGTTGTTATACTCAGTGGTTTTTGTTTTGTTTTAAATATATGCATGATGGATATGTTAGGTTCAACCCCTCCCTAAGAATGTCCAGTGGGAGATGACAAAATATTTATGAAAGGAACAGTTGAAGAAAGCTGTTAGTTCAGCTGAGAGTGAGTCTAGCTGAGTGAAGCTGTAGAGAAGAGCAGCTTAGTGCTGACTGAGAAAAGATCAAATTGTCATGAGGAAGCCCAAATACTTGAATAGGAAATAGTTCAAAAGTTCAACTGAACAGCAACTTTGTCCCTATATATCCCTCATAGAGTTTTACACTCAGTTTCATCTATTCTGCTGATGGCTCCAGGACTTAACACTTTCCAGCTGTTCTCATCTAGGACCAGTGCTATTTTTGTCCTGGCTCCAAGTTGTTAGAACTCTGGACGCAACTCTCAGAACGCATGGACGGTCCCAGAACCGGCTGGGACGGCGCCACCGTGGAGCGCCGTCGCCCGGCCGACCCAGCTTGTCCCTGGGCCTCCAGCACGTCGCCGAGGCCTGGAGACACGCCCCCCCAGCCCTGCGCGCCTGCTTGAGCGTTGCAGGGCAGGGGTGTGTGTCCCCAGGCCTCGGTGACGCACCAGAGGCCCAGGGACCAGGTAAGTGACGGGTGGGAGTGGGGGGAGGGTGCCTTGGAGTTGCTGCCATTTGCACGGCAGCGGCTCCAAGCCAGCATTCCCCAACAACCTCGCTCCCTGAGCGAGGTTGGGAAATGCCAGCTTCGCGCCGGTCGGGCGCCGCGAAGGCGGCGCGGCTGCGAAGCAGCTGCGCCCCTGTGCAAATGGCTCCCTGGGCTCCCTGGGGCGAATGGCTCCCTGGGCATGGCGTTTTTGCCATCCCCAGGGCGCCATGAAACGCCTGTGCGGAAAGGGCCTCTGTGAAGCAAAACCCAAGCCCTGTAGGATCTTGTGCAATTCCACAGGGCCTGTTCCATCAGGCATATAGATGAGGACATATAGATGAGGACAGCAAGATGAGGACAGGCATATAGATGAGGACAGCAATGGTTAATATCTGTGCCTAGCACCCTCCCCTTTTTCCCTTTTGCCTGCATTCTTCATTTTTTAGTCTCGGCTGGGCACACCCTCCTGATGTACAATAGTACTGGGCTGAGCCATCTTTCTGAGAGGTCATCTTTGAGACTGCGCCAATCTAGGCCAGTTATCATTATTGTATTATATGCTAATGTTAATGTGACTTTAAAATGAATGTTTAATTTATATTGTACCTTTTTGAGTATGGTAAACCACCTTGAGCCCAGATTGGTCAGGGGAGTGCTGGGTACAAATAATAACAACAATAATTTTAACCACTCAAGAGCAGGTGATTAGGACAAATATGATCAAGGCCAGAATAAAAAAAATTCTTGGATGACACAAAGTACAGATTGTGCAAGGAAGCCAATGAAACTGTAGATCACGTGTTCAGCTGCTGCAAAAAGATCATCCAGACTTAGTACAAACAAACTCAGTGGCCAAGATGATCAACTGGAATTTATGCAGAAATTACAACATTCGGACAGCTAAAAACTGGTAGCAACATTATCCAGAGAAAGTAATGGAAAATGAGAAGGTCAAGATCCTGTGGGACTTTTGAATCCAAATGGATAAAGTGTTGGCACATAATACACCGGACATCACAGTGATCGAGGAAAAGTAAGTCATCATCATCAAAATTGCAGTGCCCTCCAAAGCCTTGAAAAAAATTTCCTATGAATTATAATGGAGTCAAGGGGGAGGGTTAAACATTAAACTTTAATGGGAATCACCTGCAACTCAGCGCAAATATAATGGAGCAGGTTCCCCCCCTTCTTTTTACTGGGCTGTTCCCCCTCTTCCAGGTTTTGGCTAATTTCCAAAAAAGCCAATTTTGGGGTGGGGATTGGGATTGCTGGCTATCATTTGAATTGCCATTTTTTCCTAGTTTGGTTGACTGAATGCATCCCCTAGTCCCCAACCCCAATAGCTCTGTGTAATATCTGATTATTAAAGGGGACAGGGCAGGGGCGGAGGAAGGGGAAACTGCGCCCGGGGCACACACATTGCCTGTGCCCCTGCTGCAGCGTTGCCTGCCCTGCCCCGGAACACCATGCCATGCCCCCTTCAACTGCCCGGCCACGACTCTGTTGCTGTTTCCCCAGGACGTTGTGCCCTCCCTGCCCCGTGGACGCTATGCCACTGGGACAAGGATACCCTGTTTGGTGGCATTATCTCTGTGTATGAAGAATTAGAAGTGTTTGAATTTATATCCTGCCTTTCTCTCCTTACAGGATGGCTTACAAACTTCTTTCCCTTCCTCTCCCCACAGCAGACACCTTGTGAGGTAGGTGAGGCTGAGAGAGTTCTGAACGAACTGTGACTAGCCCAAGGTCAGTCAATAGGAGCAGGGAAACAAATCAAGTCCACCAGATAAGAGTCCATTGCTCATGTGGAGTGGGAATCAAACACAGTTCTTCAGATGGGAGTCCACTACTCTATACCATACTGGATCTCAAGAGAGGACCTGGGATATGAACTTTTAAAAGAGGCAAGATGGGTGGTGAACTGGCCACCTATAATCCCGAACCTGTGGGACAGAGATTGTGGAGGGTGGTAGGGACTCTGAGCAAGAGAAAAAGATACTCATTATGTGAAATATTTTTAATTAGTTATACTTCCATGCGTTCAGACTATATACTGATGCTCTGAATGACTGCATCCTCCGGTTTGAGGTTCTACTGAAACATAAAAAAATGATTTTTAAAACATTACCCTCAAGCATTGTGCCACGTAAGTAAATCTCCAAGACTTCTGAGTGTCTGAACCAACTTGATTTTTCTCTCCCTGTTCTGAGTAACTGCAGTGCCTTGAGGAAGTGCATTGGAACGTTAGGACATCTGACATCATGTGAAGAGGAGTGTTCTGACTCATTCCTCAGAATATGGGCACTAATGGATGCACTGAAAAAGAACCTCAAGAAAAAAAGCTAATTTTAATGTAGTTTTGTGATTTACTCCCACAATCTTTAGAAGTGATTCAAGATACCCTTAATCTTTTCTGCCTCGGAGCATGTTCTTTTTTTTTTAAAACAGTCAGTAAATTCTTTGAAAATCCCTAATGCTACTCATAAATTTCAATCTTAATTGCACAGCTGATCTGATAAATGACAAAATTTCAGCTTTTCTGAAATGAAAGGAAGTGTTATAATAGACTGCTGAAAATTCCTCAGTGTGAAAATCACTTGGTTCTGTTTATTTATTTCTTTTTTTTTTAAAAAAAAAACCCTTTTCCCTTATCACTTTGGCATTCTATTCATAATATAAATTATTAATTTTAATGGCAAGAAGCAGCATGTTGGCAATAGTAGATTTTCTCATGGTATAACTATCCATGGATATCAATTAATATATCTAATTCTCAACACAGCCTCATCTGTGGATACTTAAATCCAGCGATGGGAGCCTTGAACAGATGAGATAGATTTCTACAAAATCAGTAATGGGTGTGTGCCATCATGTCACTGCAGATTACTTGATTCAGGATTAGGGTTTTGTATGGGGGAAAGAAGCTCCATTGTTGTGATCTACTGAAAGGCACCCCTTGACACAAGGCCTGGTGAAGAGGGCTGTCCATCTCAGGAGTGGAACACAGCCAGAATAGGACCACCTCTTGCCTCACACATCACACTTTTGTGGGGGAACCTGAGCTAAATCATTCATATACAAGACAGACTTTTCTACAAATCTGAGTAAAGCCAATGATTTGCAAGAAAATCTGAAACATATATGTGTGTACATGTACACAAATACAAATACACAATAGGGAGTTAAAATTGCAAAATAATAGAAGCAGTGCCTTCACATTTCAGAAACAAATGCCCTTTGTTGTGTCCTTTGTTGTGCCCATTATGGGAGTTGCTAAGCAACCACAGCAATATCACCACCCTTCAAGTTCTGGTTTCTGCCAGTAAAAGGTTTGTATTACTTGAACCTTTGAGGAAGGAGTCATTGAGGCCAGGTCCAGCATCCGCCACTGGCAGGTCCAGATGTTCTTTACTACTCAGCAGCAGCCACTATATGAAAGTCAATGTGGAGTATTGGTTAGTGTTTCAAAAACAGGATCTGAGAGACTCAGGTTTAAATCTCCACTCTGCTATGGTAACCTCAGGTTTGTCATATACTCTCAGCCTAACCTGTTCCTCAACAACATCTTTTGATTAATGAAATAGTGTCAAGCTAGGTCTAGGTTGGGCATTTACTTTCCTGCACTGCACTGAAGAAACAACAATGGAAGCAAAGTTACACTTGCCTATAACCAGTGGTGGGATTCAAGTAATTTAACAACTGGTTCCAGTGGTGGAATTCAAATAATTTAACAACTGGTTGTTTACAAGCACCATTTTAACAACTGGTTCTGCTGAAGTGGTGTGAACCTGCTGAATCCCACCACTGCCTACAACTGTTCTTCATGGAGTGACTTTTCACACATTACATTGTACTTTTATTTATTTACTGCCATACTATCTTATAGGAATCCAAGTCAGCTTATAATGCAAATAATAATAAAAATACAACCATAAATATAAACAACTAGTTGAAATTAATAATTTAAACCTGGTGTTAGTCATAAGAACTAATGAAATGTCATCATAAAAGGAACTTTTGATGACCCCACACAGAGATGCCGTGCGCTGAGAGTATTGTGCATCAAAGGGCAGCAAAGGTAAGTGGGGAAACGCCCAGGGACACCTTCCTGGAGATGTTTTTCCATAACCATGGGCTGGTTGTGTGCCCAGTATACAAGGTTTTTTTTGTTGTTGTTTATGGGACTTTCAAGCGGCTTTCTTCCTGTGATCTTAGTTTCTGGGTAAAAATGTCCAGGAACAGATGTTCCTTCAGTTACCCTTGTCCAACGCCTTGTAGGGCTTCAAAGGTAAAAAACAACAACACTTTGGAATAGAATCAGGAGCAGATCAGAAGCCAGTCCAATTCCTGTAAGATTGGGGTAACATGATCCTGGTTACTATCCCACAGAAGCAGTCTAGTTAGAGCATTCTGTACTAACTGCAGCCTCTGAACACTCTTTAAGAGTACAGTGGAACCTCGGTTTCATTGGTAATCCATCCGGGGAACCTTGTTGAAAACCAAAACCAACGAAAACCGAGGCTCCCATTGGCAAGCAATGGAACAGCAGGGGTTCACCTGTTTTCATCGCAAAATTAGCGCGTGTGCGCCGACAAAAACTGAAGCGATCAACAAAAACTGAGACACAATTTCCAACCAAAGAATCAGCGAAAACCGAAACCGATGAAAACCGATGTCAACGATAACTGAAGTTCCACTGTAGTCCCAAATAGCACTAATTGTAGTCATCTAGTCGTAACTAAAGCATTGATCACTGCTGCTGGATCAGGCTAAACCAGGAACTGGCACAGCTGGCACACCAGCCAAACCTGGGCAAAAGCATTCCAAATCACAGCAGGCACCTGAGTTTCTAAGATGATTGCTGTGTTGAACAGCACTCCCAAACTGTGAACCTGGCTTTTCAAGGTGTCACCCGCATTGAAGATAGAAAAGATCTCAAGTCTTTCATCTGCCTTTCTATGAACCCAGAGCACATCTGTCTTGTCAGGATTAAGTGTCAGCATGTTCCCACCTTTTAATTTTGTCAACAGTCACCATCTGTGCAGGAAACAGCTATATTTCAAATGTTTGTAAATAGATGCACAGCACTAAAAAAGTCCTTGTAAATTACTCTCTCTATTTCAACCCCCCGCCTGCATTTTTCTGTTCTTGAGATTACTTATTTAAAATGTGCTGTATGATTTACCAGTGTTGTTGTTGTTGTTGTTTTTAGGCATTGGTAAGCTGCCTGTTTTTAGAAATAGGCCTCAGGGTAGCTAATTATATTTTTAAAATGCTTCAAAATATCTGAACACAAAACTAATAATCTGTATCTGAAACACCAACCCACCTTACCCAATTTTCTAAAAGTGGGGAGCTTCTGGGCAAAGTCAGAAAGGTCATTTCATAATCCTTGTGCCACCACAGAAAATCACAGGCATAAAAAATTAGTTGACCTTACTGACGCATATAAAGGATGATCATGAAAATGACCCATCTGAGGGATGGAGTTGTCACACTGCTGTGTGGTAGGGGGACTTTTTTTCTTCAAGATTCAGTTCCTTTTCCAGAAATTGTAGATGCTAAATCTCAGGCAGATTCCACATGGGCCAAAAACAGTGATGTGAAAACAGTATGAAAATGGTGTAAACTCTTTTATACCGTTTTAAACCCTTTTACACTGTTTTCACACCGTTTTCACACCACTGTTTTTGGCCCAGGCGGAATCCGCCTCAGAGTGTCTTGACCTGAATGGCCTAGGTTAGCATGTTCTTGTCAGAACTCAGAAGCTAAACAAAGTCATTCCTGGTTAATACTTGGATGAGAGGTCACCAAGGTATACCAGGGTCTCTATGCAAAGGCAGGCAATGGCAAACTACTGTTAGTCTGAAAACCCTACTGGGCGGTCACAAGTCAGCTGTTTCTTGATGGCACTTTACACACAAATGTGTAAACATATGTGTGAATATATGTATTGTCAATGCATGTGCATGCATGCTGAGTCAATAGACAATGGGCAGTCTGCCATTTCATGCTCTTTAGTTAATGAAGTACCTTTTGAATGGTTGATAATATATTAGCTCTGATCCATGGTTCTCTCTGATCGAAAGAAAGATTGAATCACTTGGTATATCTCTCGACTCGCTTTTCCTGCTATCTAGTTCAGAATCCTACAACTTGTTAAAACAAAAATTGTTGGAAAGCGAATGGAATAATTTATTTAGGGCTGCTATGAAAACTTGTTCACCCTTACATCTTTCAATACCCCTATATCAAAACAGGATGGCTCCCTATTTGTATTTTTTGACTAATCCAATGCAGAGAAGAGCCCTCACACTTGCTCGCTTCAATGTTTTCCCCTCCGCTTTATTGCGTGGTAGATTTAACAACTTGGAAATGAGCGAAAGGGTATGCTCTTGTGGTGAACAACAAATTGAAACATTGGCACATCAACTGCTTTGCTGCCCTAAATCTGCTAATATCAGATCAAAATATTCCAATATTCTTTCTAGGATACCTAGTGAAATGGGAGAATCAGGTAGACTTCCTTTCCTTCTGGACAATTCTGACAATGAAACTTGTGAATTGGTTGCACAATTTTTACTGGAGGTGATGCACAATCAATAATTTATATTTTATCCTAAACCTTTGTATTTGTATACCTTTTATCTCAGGTTTTTATTGTGTTATGATTATTGTTATGCCAAATAAAGGCTTATTATTATTATTAAATATTAGCTCTGGGTATCCAGTGGCTGCTCAGGAATCTCACCTTGACTGCCACTTCAGCCTATACTACTGGGCCAGTGTGGAACCTGGACAATTTAGGCCTTGAAAGGGGGAGTGTCACCTGAAAAAGAGGGTAGACCACTCTATTTTTAACCCACTTCTGAGAAATTTGTGTGTGTTTGCTTGCCATTTACCAGGCCTATGAATGTTCACAGTGAGCAGAACAATTCTCTGCTGTGCACTAATTATTTAAGGGATTAACCAGAAAGTGTCATTGCAAGCAGGATTTGTGTTAGAGGAAGAAGAAAATAGCATCACTTGTTTCCTAGAAATCTGCAGGAATACCAGTCCAAGATAGGTTTGCCAAACTCCAAGTGGTTTTGCTATATTCGTATGGAGGCATGCAAGACTGGCAAATGTTATAACAATCAATTATTATTCATCAAAGCATTTTTTATTCATATAATGAAATTTGTCAATGTGCATAAGACACTTTACACTTCTGACAGAGCAAACATACATCTAAACATGAATCTAAATAGGTTGTGTGTTACCTCCTGAAATTCTATTTCTTTCTGCTTGTTTTCTGACCTGGAGCTGGTTTCTCCTTGTTTTGCTCACTGGCTTATTCAAGGAATTTTGTGCATTAAAATACATAATACAAGTTAATACATAAATAGCATATTCAGTACCAAAACAATGTTATGTTATTATTTTACAGAAATGAATCTTAAATCCTTACTTGTAATCACTGCTTATTTTTCTCTAATTTATATTTCCAAATGAAGGTCACAGTTGATGTGGGCACAATAACATACATATAATAATACCACTATGAATTGCTAATAGCATAATTTTGCAAAAAAAAAATATTTTTTTAAAAAATGCTTTTTACCTTGTTTACAATCAATGCTGCCAATCCTCTGATATATGGTTTGGAATTTCCATACTGTCCCAAGATGGCTGGGGCCCTGACCACCCAGGATGCCACTAGAGTGGCCCCCTCCTCATGGCCACGTAGATGGCTGGGAAGCCCCCAAGGACCCAGGACTACCATTTCCATTAAACTCTATCAAAAAGTAATAAGCCAAGGGGAAACGGTATACATTAACCTAGGAAGCTTTCTTGGGAGTATAAGGATTTGAACCTGGGTCTGTCAAAGCCGAATCTGATACTTTTAACAACATCTGATCAGTGAGCAATCATGTCAGGTGGTGCTTTACATTAGATCCAGGAATTCATAGAACTTGGCTTTTCAGCCTACACAGTTTGCCAGATCAAGAGGGAGCATAGTCAAATAAACGAAGGTAGCCATAGCTCCTAGTAATGAATTCATCCCAGAAAGTATGGGTCTCCCTGGTGGAGGAAAGCCTTCTTCATGTATTTTAGCGACAATGTAAAAACCAGGTATTCTTGGGGTTTGATTAACTAGATAAACTGCTATTGTCTTGCTGTTGTGAGTTTTCCAGGCTGTGTAGCCATGATCTGGTAGATCTTGCTCCTAACGTTTCACCTACATCTGTGGCTGGCATCTTCAGAGTGTGATACACAGAGTGTGATACACCTCTGAAGATGACAGCCACAGAGGCAGGCAAAACATTAGGAACAAGATCTACCAGAACACAGCCACACAGCCCGGAAAACTCACAACAAGCAGTTGAATCTGGCTGTGAAAGCCTTTGACAATACATAGCCACTGTTTAATTAATATATTTCATTGTTTGCCCATTTTGAACTGTTATATGAATCATCTCAAGTATATGATCTATCAGATCTGATTTCAAAGGTTTATAATATTCACCATCTGACAGTTGCCTCTTAGTTTCAAATATGTAATCTTTAGTATTTAATACTACCACTGCCCCTCCCCTTTCTGCTGGTTTTATTGTAATAGAGGGATCCTCTAACAATTCTTTCAAAATATGCCATTATTCAGGAGACACATTATTAACTGTATGATGTGGCATTGATTCTATCTTACTTCTTTCTGCAAAGTTTGATAAAACACTTGTATTCTAGGATCCTTAATAGAAGGTGTGAAGTGAGATTTAGGCTTAAATGGTTGTATTGAGGTGCTTCCCTGATCATCAAAAAAGAAATACATTGAGTTGTAATAAATGCATTAATTTTAATAGATTCACTAGCATCTGGAAGGAATTATATTTAGGTTTTGCAACAACACTTAATCCTAACTGTAGTATTCTCATTTTTTACTGGGTTAAGAGTATTCTCATTTTTTGCTGGGTTAAGTATTTTAGATGTTAAATTAGTAACGATGTATTTTTCATCCCCTCTGTGGACATGGACAAAAAACCCCTTTTGTATGGAAGATCGGTATTTGCCAGGGGTTCTTTTTGACTATCTAAATAAGGGCAAGAATCTCTTATAGATGTGCTACTCTCCTCTGATATACTGTGAACTATAATAAGTTGAGTCAGCCAAAGTGACTTTTTTTCATATTTAAATAAGCAGAGATTATAATAAGATTCATTTGTGTAAAATAATGAAAAATTGATTTGTTACCAATTATGTTATGTTTGTATTAATTTGATATTATGTATTTTAATATATAAGGTCCGTTGAATAAGACATGGACCAAAACAAAGAGAAACTGGTTCCTGTAGGGACAGAAAACAAAAAAGGATCTAAAGAAGCTACACATAGTACATTTAGATTCATGTTTAGATTTACTCTGATGGAAGTGTAAAGTGTTTTACTCACTTTGGCAAATTTATACTATATAAACAAAAACTGCTAATTAGCATGTGCTAATCTTGCACAACCTCACGAATGTAGCAAATATGCTTTTGGTTGTGCTTCTCCCATTTTTTCTTTAAACCTCCAAGTTATGGTTGGAGATCACTTGCTATTACAATTGATCTCCAGGCAATACAAATCAGTTCACCTGGGGAAAATAGATGTTTCAGAAGATGGATTGCATGGCATTTCACCCCATACTGTTCCTCCTTTCATGAAACCCATTCTTAGGCTCATCCTCAAAATCTCCAGATATTTCCCAACCCAAAACTGGTGATGCTAATCAGTAATGTTCCCACCCCTTAAAATCTCCTGCTGGATGCCGGTGCTGGGCTAGCAGCCAAAGTATGTTGTCTTAGCATACAATATGTTGTAGCAGAACATTTGACTCTCAGGATGTTTCTGCACGGACGAATAACAGCGCCCTAGGGACAGTGAAAACACCGTCCCTGGAGTGCTGTTCACACAGGAGGCTGGCCCCGAGTGGCATGAAGGTGCTGCTTTCAAACCTCGCTCATTGAGCAAGGTTTTTGAAAAGCGGTGTCTTCCCGCCTGCAGGGTGTGAACAACACCTGCAGGAAGATGCTGCTTTTCCTGTCCCCTCCACTGTCCTTCCCTTCCAGCACTGCTCTGGAGGGCTGGAGGAACATGCTCACACTGCCCTCCAATCCCTGGAGGTTAGAGGACAGTGTGGGCGTGTCTCTCCAGCGCTCCAGAGCAGCGATGGATGGGAAGGTCAGTGGAGGGGCTAAACTGGTTCTCTGGTTCAGCAGATCTTTGGGGCTGCTCGCACACTACTGTGCAAGCAGTCCCCAAGCCGTTTCCACCACCATGCGGAAATAGCCTCACACTCAAAAATGAAATGTTTGAATGCCACCACCTCAAACTGACAACAATTAAGAAAAAGCTTAGTCCATTAAGGAGAATTGTCCTAATCCAGCCTTCTATGCTAGGCTGTTCTCTATACAGAATTTGGTTTGTATTTGATGACCATGTCTTCCTTGTGCCTGTCTCCAGCTGCTGCAGAAGCTGTTTTCTGCTGTGGTTTTCTCTTCCTAGCACCTCCACAGGTGTAAAGACATTGAAATACATAAGTTTTATCAGAGGCTTCAAGTTATTTCTTTAAGCAGCTTCCAAAGTTATGTTTTCCTCCCACCTTCCACTTCTGGGTCCTGCTATTGAAATATTTGGTTAATATAGCACAGTCAGCATAGCCATAGAAACATAATATAGTGTGCTGTAAAATGGAACTCCTAAGAAGTCTATTGCAAAAGTAGATCTTACATTCATTCAATTAGATTAAGTTCACATTTAAGTTGCAGTTAGAAGGAGAGGGAGAAGCCTAATCTAATGAATACTTTCCCTATCACAAGTGGCCAGATGATCTGGCATCTGGAAGTATAAGGACACTGATTCTACGCAAGAGACCTGTAGAGATTTGTGACTCCAGAATGATGGGAACCGGAGTCAGTACTGGTTAAGGGTGGCAGACTAATCTGGAGAACTGGGATTAACCTTCCAGTTCGGTATATGAAGCCTGCTAAGTGGCCTTGGGCCAGTCATGGTTCTCTCAGAACTCTCTCAGTCCCACCTATCTCACAAGGGGTGTGTTGTGGCAAGGGGAAGGTGACTTTAAGCCACTTTGAGGCTTCTTAAAGTACAGGAAAGGTATAAAAACCAATTATCTTCCCATGAACAGCCATGTGGACAATGGGGTAGAGCAAAGAGTAGCAAGAGAAAGAACAAAAGTCAGAGGGCAACTCCCAGATTAAGACCAAGAGAGGTATTCCATTCAAGGAGATAACCTGTATTCACGCTTAGAGGGATGTAGCGTCCCCCACCCCACGCTACTCACACACACACACACACACAATGTCCAGGCATGCTGAGTTGTGCACTCAGAGGCTCTTTCCGCACAGCCTCTTCTGCATCCCCCCCACTCACCTCCTCCTCCAGCATTGGTCTGGAAGGCTGCAGGGACCCACCCATGCTGCCTTCCGAGCTCCCGGCATCAGAGGGCAGCATGGGTGGGTCTCAGTAGCCCTCCAGACCGACGCTGGAGGATGAGGTGAGTGAGGGGATGGGAAAGCGGTGCCTTCATGCCGCTTGGGGCTGCACAGGACGGCGCTGCTGCATTGCAGTAGCGCTACTTGTGCGAACAGCTGCCCAGGGATGGCGTTTTTGCTGTCCCTGGGCCACTGTAAATGGCCCGTGCGGAAAGGGCCTAATGCCCCCCAAACCATTTTTCTATCTAATTCTACTGCAGGTGTTGATTTGGCCTTAATATTCATTCTGTTTCTGACAAAGTTTCCTCAAAACTCCACTGCAATCCCAGTCTCATTCTAATGCCAATTTAGGCAAAATGTCCAAAGTCACTCCCAAAGTGGCAGCAATGTCAATACAGTGAATCAGTTCTTGCTGACATAACTTTTGCTTGAAATATTTTTTTCTCTGTTTCTGAAGCAATTTGATATCTTGGGTTTCTTTTTAATTAGACTTCTACCTGTCCCAAATATTGAATGGGATTTAATACGGGAAGAACTTATTTTAAATTCATTCTCTGGTTCTATTACTAATGACATAAGCATGGATTAGCAATGGGTTTTGTTGTACCAAAATTAAAAAAAATGTGTATGAGGTTGTGGATTAGCATATAACCCCAACAAAAAGAACAAGGTCAATGAAGGCTCCCCCCTCCTTCTTGTACAAAGGAAACTAAGGCCCCTTCCACACACACAAAATAATGCGTTTTCAAACCACTTTCACAACTGTTTGCAAGTGGATTTTGCCATTCCGCACAGCTTCAAAGAGCACTGAAAGCAGTTTGAAAGTGCATTATTCTGCATGTGCGGAATGAGCCTAAGTAACATTTTTGCCCAAGACTTGGAAATATCTCCTCGGCCCTCACCTTCAGTCTTCCACTTATCGAAGTATTCTCTCTCTCTCTCTCTCTCTCTCTCTCTCTCTCTCTCTCTCTCTCTCTCTCTCTCTCTCTCTCTAAATATTTTATCCTGAAAGCAACTTTCAGGTTAGATTTTGTAATATTTCTTCCAATTTTGTTTACTGAGGTAACTAGTATGGGAACTGTACAGGCCCCATTCTGCTTTCAGATACTAGTGGAATTTTGGGAGTATTCTATATAACCTATTTCATCTGATGAATTGAATGTGCAACCCTATTCTACCATGTCTCTCAATCTTTGAGCTTACCTATGTCTTACTCTCACCTCTGCAGACAGCCAACTTGATGCCTCCAGCCACTGTTGGACATTTGACAGCCAGTGACATCATCCTTTGTTGAATCCTTTGTGACATCATCAGCCGACATAATCCTTTGTTGCATCCTTCCATTCAGCCTTGCTTAACCTGTAGGGAGCCAGCTCTGCTAGAAAGCTTCCAGGCAGCTGGCACACTTGTCTACGATTTGCATAGGATTCCTCTAACTTGGAGGAAAGGTGGCGGGGGAAGATGGAATGGATTTACCTCAGGATACACTCCCAGCCGGCTACTAAGTGTCAGAATCCCTCCATTTCATCAGAGGTAGTGTACCCAACAGTCTCTTTCCAGTGCTGTCTTCTCAGTGGATCTAACTGACTACATAGAAAGTTTTCCAAATATCGTAGACTTTTGGCCACACTGCAGTCCAGTTCTTAGTATGGGCTCTTGCTCTGGCAATGTCATCTGGTACCCTCCTATGTCATTATACTCCATTGAGATTTCTGTCATCCCCTGACAACATCCCCAAATCTTCAGGAGCTTTCCAACCTGGATCTTGTAAGCCTCACCTTCCCCCAGTTCCCTGACAGTGGCTGGGGGGACGACAACCCTACTAATGAACTATTCAGCATAGAAATATGCCAGATCCTTAAACCTATTGCTCTGCCTCACTTGCTGTCCAGAGAAATCCATTCCGTCTCCCCATCACCACCTTTCCTCCAAGCTTGAGGAATCCTATGCAAAACACAGACAAGTGTGCCAGCTGCCTGGAAGCTTTCTACCAGAGCTGGCTCCCTACAGGTTAAGCAAGGCTGAATGGAAGGCTGCAACAAAGGATTATGTCAGCTGATGATGTCACAAAGGATGATGTCACTGGCTGTCAAATGTCCAACAGTGGCTGGAGGCATCAAGTTGGCTGTCTGCAGAGGAGAGAGTAAGACATAGGTAAGCTCAAAGATTGAGAGACATCGTAGCTGAGGGGGAGGAGCTTGTATTCTGGGGCATGCTGATGGAGTATACTGGATAATTGAGTGCCAATTAACAGGTTTTACTGTACATAATCCACCCTCTCACTGCACAGAGCAAGGACTTACACTTGGTCAAATGTTGTATGCTTGCATTATTATACTTGGAGCAAAATTTATACCTACTACCCATTCATGCAAAGATCACAGTTTTCTCACCTCCTGTGAATACATCTTAAACCATTATTAGGGATGCGTATTCAGAAATTTCCTAATCAAGAGTAACACTGCTGAAAGAAATTCTCTTATTTTCTCTGTTACATAATTTTCTCCCTGAAATCCAACAACTCATTTCATTTCCCTTTTTAAAAAAAATCTGAAGTCTGTTTTTACTGGAGTCTGTTTTGAACAAAGAAACATTTGAAGAGAAGAGAAGCAGAAATTGAGGTTCTGCCAAAAAAAATCAGAATTTCACTTTGTAGATGCTCAGAGGCCAGCAAACGTCCCTCTCCTGGTGCCTGAGCACCACCCTGTGGCATGTAACATAAATTGCTAAAAGGAATGAAGATACAAAAGGGTACATAGATTTCTCTTCAAAAAGAAATCTGTTGGGACCATAGGCTTTGGCTGGTCTTCCCAAGAGTTTGGATTTACCTTTCAGGCAATTAGTGAGTAGGATCTGGGGTTTAGGAGTAGTTAGTAACTGGAGCAGGCAAGGTCAGGAGCAGTCAAATCTTGAGTGTAGCAGCCAGCAAGGTCTACGAGGCAAGAGTTGTGACCCTGCGAACTGGGTGATCCACCAAGGCTGCCTTTCCAGACTCCAGCTTGAGTAAGCTGAGATGTAAATGAGTCCAGTTGCTGGAGTTCCTGAGGTGATGCCACACACTGGCCAGGCGCCTGAAAGGGATTATCCCAAGCACATGGCTCTAAGCTAGTATTGCATAAAGCCAGCCTGGCATTTCACCATATTTGTGTCACTTTAGCCTGGGCTCTCTGCTTGGAGATGCCAACCTCCAGGTGGAACCTAGGGATCCCCCAAAATGAAGGCTCATATAACAGCTGCAAAATTCAGTTATTCTGAACTTTCAGACAACGGTTGCTTTGGAGGGTGGACTCTCTGGCATTGTACCCTACTGCTTTCAAGGGCAGACTCTATGCCACTGAGACCCCTGTCCTCTCCAGACTTTACCTCAAAATCTCCAGACACTTTTAATTTTTATTTAATTTATATCCTGCCCTTTCTGGTCAAGGCCAACTTGAAGCTGGCTATCTTACTCCACCTCCCACCAATGATCAGAAGCAACCGGGCAACCCTACCTCTACTAGCAGCGTTCCTGAAGACTAGAAATGCGTCCAGGGGGTAACAGGGCTGATAGATCCTCTGCTTATATTCAGATCAGATCCTCTGAAGATGCCAGCCACAGATGCAGGCGAAACATCAGGAGAGAATGCTGATAGAACATGGCCATACAGTCAGAAACCACACAGCACCCTAGTGATTCCGGCCATGAAAGCCTTCAACAATACAATAATAAGTATAGCTTAAGATGGGAGGTAGATAAAAGACAGAAGGTGAATGGCTGAGAAGGAGAGAAGGAAGCAAGGAAGCAAGGAAAAAGGAAAGGATATGAGGGTTGGCAGAAAGAGAAAATAATATGGGAAGTGGGATACAGGGGAAAGTGAAGTGTCCCCCAAAGTCCTGAACGTTCTCTATCATATAATTAGGCCTGTTTTCCTAAATAGAAGCTTCTAGTAAGGAAGAAAAAGCTGAAGACAGAGGTTCAGATAAAGGTAGGTTTGTGGGAAGGTGGGAAGGAAATGGGAAAAGAGGAAAGGCTATTTTAAAGAAGGGAAAGAAAAAATAGTGTGCGTGTGGGGGGGGGGAGTAGATTCCCTCTGCAAGTTCTTGCAGGTTCCCACTTGTCCTTTTATATTTGTATGTTACATTGGTTTTATTGTTGCTACCTGACTTTGGTCCAAGTGGTTTTTTTTGGGGGGGGGGGAGGGGAGGGGAGAGAGAAAGGAAGTCTATAAATATATTTAACAAAATGTCATCATATATTATTAACTTGGACTAAGGGATGGTTCTTGGTTATTCTGAGAATATATCCAGACCAGGAAATCAGAATAAAATGGGTATGCCCAAAACTCTCTCAACAGTGACTTAAAACACAATCCTCTTATAATCTTAAAGTTTGACACAAATGAATGGCTTAAAATAACATAGCACAAACAAAGCCAGGAAGTTTCAACTGCTAAATCCTCCATACACTTGTTTGCAGCTATGTTCCATTCATCTTCTACTGACTCAATTACACCAGTGTGTTGTGAATTGCAGTCTTAATAAAGAGTGGTGGGGAACGCATATGTGAAAATGTCATTCTTTAAAAACAGGCAACTGGGGAATCTATTTTCAGAGCAAGCAGATGGCAGTGGAATGTATTTTAAATATTTGAGAATACATTTAGCAGATGATATTTCATACTTCCAAGATGGCAAGCCGTCACCAAAATTATGTATATGTACAAATTATTGGGAATTCAATGGGTTCAAAGTCAAATTGTGGAGCTAGTTAACATCCCAGAGTGCATGTGATCAAGACCTTTGGATCAATCAAATAATAGCTAATTTAAATCTGGATTACTGTTAAGGTTTCAATAAGTTGATTCAGGGCTGAGGTAATTCAGCCCCACATGCAGGATTAGGCCATCTCTTTCCCTGCCTTTGCTTCCCAAGCCCCACACAGCTTGAAAAGCAAAAGAGGGAGAGCAATTCTGCATGAAAGGCTGAGGTAGTTGAGTCACGCATGCAGGATTGGGCCCTCTCCTCTTGCCCTTTCTTCCCAAGTCCAAAAGAGCTTGAAAAGCAAGTGAAAGGGAGAGATCCTGCATGCAAGGCTGAGCTAACTCAGTCCTGTATGCAAGATCAGGCCCTTTCTCTCCACCCTCGCTTCCCAAGCTCTACATGGCTGAGGGGCTGAGCTAGGAATTGGAGGAGGAAAAGAATCAGAGGATTGATCCTTCATAAATCCTGCTTGCAGGATCTGACTGATCTCTCCTCTTCTGATGCTTTTCAAGCCCCCAGGACATAAAAAGTGTCAGAGGGGGTGGATCCTGCATGTATTTACCAAATCACCAAGGGCCTTTCCCCACTTACCTTAAGCCCTGCACTACTTGAGGAGAGTAGCACGGGGTCCCCCGGCACTCCCCATGAGAGGGGTGGCAACAGCGCAGTCGCCCCGACGTTGCCGCTGTTGCACCCCCTCAGCGTGAGGCATCCCTGGCGCTCTTGCAAAGGGCACCTTTTGATGACCCCACGCTCTGCGTGGGGATGCCCGGGCGCGCGCCAGGGATGCCGCGCGCTGGGAATTGCGTGCAGCGACAGCAGCCGACGGAAAAGTGGGGAAAGGCCCCAAGTCTATCTGATATATTACTATATTTGTCAATGTATACAATAATGGCTAAATTAATAAGATTCACCTTTGTTCTAAGGGGAGGGAATTTTGTTTGATTTATGAGACATGCTTTCTCCAGAGGGGCTCAGGGCATCATACAACTTCAGTGTAACATTAAAATCCACTAGAATCCAGTCAAATTCTTATTAACAATATAACAGTAAATTTAACTAAGGGAGAACAATTAGAATAAAGTAAGTTAAAATAAACTCACCCCAGGGAAACTTTTTCATACTGGGAAGGAAAGAGAAGAAGAATAGAGGGGAAGGGAGGTAGGAAAGGGAGCCCAGCAGATGGAAACCCTTTACTGTCTTCAACTACAAGCCTGGCCATAGAATGGTGTAATTCTGTTTAGGATTGCACTGTTGCAAATCTACTATGTTTGATGGAAACATATTACAGATGCAAGCAATGCTGGGGTAGAAAGTAAGCACATTGCTGGCCCCACCTACATAGTCTCTTCCTTCATTCACATTTCTGTAGCTGAGATGTATGAGCATGTGAACCCGCACTGGTAATTTACGCTGGATCTGTGCCAGGGAAAGAATGACTCTGTAATGAAAAAAAAATAACTTCAGTCTGGATATAATAGTCAGTCCAGAAGACTCATAATAGAAAATAGATATTATACAAAGTACAGCATTGGATCGGTGAATCCTTAGCTGTTGTGGGTGAAAGGTACACAAAAGCAGAGGAGAAGAATGCAATTGCTGAGTGCCAAATGAAATTAAGATAAGGATCTTGTTTACAATGTGTCAGTTACAGAGCTCGGCTTCCTTATCTCAGCTGCCATATGAGCTTCTTTATCAGAGACAAGTTGGCTCAGGGATGGCAATATGTGAAACCAAATTGATAAGTGGCATGTTATTAATACATCCTGACAGGGGCTGTGTTTAAATGAACTTGCTCTTTTTAGTAGTTTTTGGACACTTTCCTATAACAGTTGCTGCTGAATGTGGGTGTAGAGAAAAATGGTCAGCGGTGTAAAAGAACTCAGCGGCATGCTGGGTAATGCATAGACCTTCTGCATGCTAAGCAAATGCTTGACCACTGTGCCATAGCCCTAATCTGATTGTCTAGATTGCTAATACATTTGACGATTGCTGTGAGGTTGCATCATGACTATCCAAGCATCCTGTGTTGTGGGCATCCTATCAGAGGAGGACCAGTTGGATGGCAGAGCTAACAATAAAGCAAGGAATTTGCTTATAGGTTAGCCCTACTTTGGATGACCCAAGTTATCCTAATCTTGTCAGATTTCAGAAGCTAAGTAGGGTCATCTCTGGTTAGTACTTGGATGGGAGACCACTGGGAAGGTGACAGGCAGAAACACACAGTAGCAAATCACTTCTGTTCAGCTTTTGCCCAGGAAACCTTATGGGGCCACCAGTTGGTTGTAACTTGGTAACACTTTTACTGCCACCTCCATATTCTTCCATTTTTCACACGTCTCTCTTGTGGTCAGTGTGCTAAAGTTGGTTAACAGCTTCTTTCTTGAAACAATTAAAATGTCTGTGTGTGTGTGTGTGTGTGTGTGTGTGTGTGTGTGTGTGTGTGTGTGTGTGTGTCTTGGTTTTCGAGAAGTATAAAAATGCAGATTGGCATGCAGATGATTTAGTGATACTATTTCAGCATATTCTCAGGATGTGTTGGTGCATGTTGAAAAACATGTATTTGGAAAGCTAATGGGCTGAAACTGAGGGAAAAGGATGAAATTATATTTTTGTGGACCTTTGTATACCATACAGGGAAAGGAACAGATTTATTACAGCAATGGCACTGATAACCCCACCCAATGTGGATGGGAAAATCTGAGAGGTATTTTTTTTTCTTAGTGGTAGAATATGCACTGACATGTAGATCCTCCACTGCAATTCCACATGCTGGAACAGCACAAATTTGATTGTGAAAAAGCATGCTGATAGAGAACAAACCTTACAAAAAGCTTATTTCTGTATTTTTAAATTTATATCCACTTGCCTTCCATTCAAAACACTGCACAACATATAATTAAAGTAACTAGAAAATGCATATAAAAAGTAAATATTTTTTATTTAACATACAAAGCAACAAAATTATTGAAAAACCACACTATTTGCTACCAACTGTCACAGTGGGATTGGTCTCAAAGGCCTAAGAAGAGAGAAATTTTCAGAGTATTTATAAATGTCAGTGGAATAGATCTAGCAAATGTTACCAAATGCCACTATTTTAAGTGGGAAGAACTTGGAAGAAAACTGTATACTTAGGTTATATAAGCTTATGCCTATGTAAATGCACCAAGTGTCAGGCCTTTCGAGAGTCAAGATGACACCTGGCCCTGCTATCAGTTGCCTGGGGCCTGGATGGTTTCTCTATAGCTTGCTTTGTAACTAGTGAATTAGGCAAGCCTTCCCCCTTATCTTCTGCTTCCTGGAGGAAGGAGGGAGGCTGTTGTGGCAACAAGGGTCTCGGTCAGTGACCGACTACAGGGCCAAATTCTGCCAGCTGGTCAGCTGCCTGCGGAATTCGTTAAACACATCTTTATGCTGGGTAATAAACCCAGTCGCCATGGAACTAGAATTCCCCAAGAACTTACACAATATGCCCTCTGTTTTTCATTCCTGCCTCCTCAAGAAAGCTGCTCCAGGCGACAGTTGGCATTTGATTCCCAAACCTCCAGACCCTCAGTGGTTGCGGGGCAAACTACATCACGAAGTTGCCAACATCTTGGACTCTTGCCTACATCAGGGTCACCTTCAATACCTGGTGGCCTGTATTAATCTGTCCCCTGGTTTTAATGAATGCGTTCATCACTCTGATGTGCGAGCTCCTTGCCTGGTCTGGGCTTTCCATCATGCCTACCCTGATCCTCTGGGGGGAGGGGACCTTAGGGGAGCAGAATGTCAGGCCTGGTTTTCGCTGGGCCTGGCATCCCATGACCAGAGTCAAAACCACACCTGGCCCTGCTATCAGGTGCCTGGGGCCTAGTTGGTTTCTCTATAGCTTGCTTTGTAACTAGTGAATTAGGAAAGCCTCTCCCCTTATCTCATGCTTCCTGGAGGAGGGAGGGAGACTGTCATGGCTTGAAGTCCCATAACAGTGTTGCTTTCTCACTGTCTTTTCTTATGGAAATTGTTTTGGGAAAGAATGGGAGGGGGGATTGTCCAAAGGAGCAATGTTTTAAGATATATATTGGGGGCAAAGGACAGAGCACCAGTTTTCTGGCTTTCTGAATCCCAGGATCTGACACATTTCAATAAAGTTCTTGAAATATTATTCAGTCTTAATTATTGACTGGAGTAACAGACCCTTACGCTAAGGATGAAAGAACATGTCATATTGCCAGGGTCACTGCAGACAATGAGGAAATGGTTTTGTTTTGCTTTTCTACCTTCCCAAACAATCTTCTGAGGGTCTGCTGTTGGAAATGGAAATATTTCTTCTGATATTACTCTGATCACCCAGATAAGATATAGAGGGCAGTCTCCTCAGAGATAGTTTATCATAGGAGCACGCCTGAAGTATGAGGAGCTCTTCAAAGTTAATCTGTCTTAAGAAGTGGAAAAGTACATGTTATGGGGAAAAATGATAAAAGATGGGAAGGTGTTTGTCTGAAATTATTGTAATGTTTTCATGCTATGAAGCTCTAAGATACATTCTGGAGCTATAAAACAATCTTGTGGAGGCGTAAGATACAAACTTGTGCTTTTTATTAATCCACAAGCCCAGTTTAGCCATTCCAACTGAACTGTTGCCTGGATTCTCCCTGCACTCCCTTGAATGTACAGTCAAAATGTATCATTACCCATTCATTTGACAGAACCTTATGGGCATATCCTAGAAAAGTATTCTTGCAAAACAAATGGGAGTATTTCAGAGGTCATTATGAAATTGGTGGATTTTACAATAAAATTTTGTTCCTCTGCCCTATTGGATGACTCTTCAAATTGATACCTACTGAAGATCCACTGTGGACCTGAACATTTTTATTGGTGAAAAAAGAAGGAAGAGTCCCATTTAACCACCAAAAAAAAGGCTATGCAGAGGGTCAAGGGACCACAAATCAGCCCTATACGATGGAGGACAGTTAGTAAGAACATTAGGTGAGGTTGAAGGGAAAACTTGCTGGATCCAAACGTGTAAGCAGTCTGATGTTTGTTCTCTTTGGCATATGGCAGGAGATGGGGAAGACACAGTGGACACCATTGTCACCCACAATATGACATCATTTCCTGGGAAACCAGAAGTGACTTCAGTCACTCTTGGAATTTTTGGAAACACTGTGGTAAAACCCCAGTTTCCTGCATTTCCTAGAGTGACCTGATAGTACTTTCGAATCTTTCCCAGAAGTGATGTCACATTGTGAGCACAATGTTTTCATTTTTCTCACAACACCTAAATGAGCAGCATCAGGAAACACAGACTGCCAGTGGATCGTTTGGCAACCCTGTCAGGCTGACTGGTCCAAGGGCACCCAATGAACTTAGTGGCAAAGCAGATATTTGAACCTGGTTATTTATGCTCTAGTCCAGCACTCTAAGCACTATATCACATTTGCCCTCCAAAATTTAGGCCTCGATAATGCTTAGAGCCAGAGTGATGTAGTTATTAAAAGTTGTGGACTCTAATCCGGAGAACTGAGTGATTCCCCATGCTTCCACATGAGCAGCAGATACTAAACTGCATTTGTTTACCACTTCCTACTCATGAAGTCTGCTGGGTGACCTTGGGACTGTCACAGTTCTTTCAGAATTCTCTCAGCCCCACCTACCCCACAAGGTGTTGTGGGGAAAGGAAGGGAAGGAGTTTGTAAGCCTTTTTGGGATTCCTTACTGGAGAGAAAGGTGGGGTATAAATGCTAACTTTTCATCTTCTTCTCAATAGAAGTCTACCTGGTTTTAGTTTTGGAATACATACAAATTGCATTTTTTTTAGAATGGTTGGTTGTTAACAGCAATTATTGTTAATAATTACCAATATACAACTAAGATTTGATCAAACACTCAAATGAAGATGTTCTAGTGAAATTATTTTCCCCCTCTATTATTCACCCCTCTTTTTTTATTCCAAACATTTGCAGCAAAGGGAGATTAAAATAATCAAAGAGATCAAATGCTTTCTCTGTGAAGAAAGACTAAATAGTTTGGAATTTTTTAGTTTGGGAAAAAAAGATTACTACGGGGGGAATATGATAGATCTTTGTACAATTATGCACACTTTGGAGAAAGGGGGAAGAAAAAACGTTTTCTCCCTCTCCTATGCTACAATACCCCCTCTGGACCACCACTCAAAGAACTTGATAGACAGTCAATTCAGGTCAGACATGAGGAAATAATTCTTCATGTGATGCAAAAATGAATCTATGAAGTGCATTACAACAAAGTTTTGTAATGTTGTGATAGCTCATATTTTGGAAAGCTAAAATGGCCTTCTAAGCTACCACCCTTCAGTCAATCAGTGGCTAATAGCCATGATGACCCAAGGAAACCTCCATGTTCAGAGCCTGTCTATCTCTGATCAAAAGTTGCTGGGGGTGGGGGGACAGTGTTGTTGCTTTCACATTTTGCTTATGGGCTTCCCAGAATGTTTGGTTGGCTGCTGTGGGGGTGGGAGAGCAGAACTGAGTGTACTTTCGTCTGATCCAGCAAAAAGAACTTTATATGTTCTTGTTCTCTAGCTGTATAATGACAGATGTCTGTACAAACTACAGGGGCAAGGTTATTATAACACCTAAGTTATCAACTGAAACTTTTCAAAAAAGCTCATATTTATTTATGTGTCTGAAGTGCCATCAAATCACAGCTGACTTTCCAGGCAAGTGAGAAGCAGAGGTGGTTTGCCATAGATTTTCTCTGCAGAGCCTTCTTTGGTGGTCACCCATCCAAGTCTATTTAGCTTCCAAGACCTGATGAGATCCATCTATACTGGCGATCTGCAACCTGTGATTCCAGAGCTGCATGTGGCTCTTCTGCCACTCCACAGTGGCTCTCTACAGCCAGCCAAGCAGAGCTGTGCAAGAGGCCTGGTGGCCAGTTGCTGATTGTTTGCAAAGGCCACAGGGCCAGGCAGGAGGAGCAAACCAAGGGCTGTAGCCACCAACCAGTTGCTTGGCAGTGTTGCGAGGGGTGCTGTGGGCTTCAGCCACAACAGCCAGTGGTCCTTCTGCTCCCATGCTCCTCTGTGAACCTGAGGAGGGACATGGAATCTTCTCAGCACATTTGCCACCTCAGTCAGTTTTGTTGGTGAAAAACATCTGCTCTTCTTCTGCAAGCTGGCCAGAAGTATTATTATTATTTACCACTATAGTGCAGACATTATTGATGTGCGTACATTAAATCCCCACGTTTAAACCATACATTCCCCAAATGTATAGGCATGTTGTGAGGCAAGGCAAAGAGAGGCTTTGGAAAACTGATGTCAATCAGAATAGACAACCAGCTAGAGTGGACCAGTAGTGGTGGGTGTTTTATAAATCTGACACCCCCCCCCCCATATCTTGGTGGTATGGGGGGTTTGCCAGAAAAAAGGCAGAAATTAAAGGGAGCCAAAAATTAGATCCCAAAAAATGCAGAATGTTTTCAGTATTTTTCAAGCCCTTTTGACCTGCCACCTTAAAAAAGAAAAAAAGAAAACTCCTCTTCCCATTCTGCCTTCCCTCCCTCATTTGCCTACAACCTGACTGGATCCGGCATTGAACTGTGCACATCACTCCCAAAGTCCACTTTGGCTTCAGAGGCGAAGCCCGTAGTTTGAAGTCGGACCCGATCAGGCCAAGCTTGTGAGTCTTGGAGGAAGCAGGATGGGCAGATTCAGTTCTGTGCTGCCGATTGCCTCCCAGACCCATGTGGAATCAGGAGAGAGCTATATTTTCAGGTTTGGGTTTAAGAACCCGACAGGTTTTAGCTGCATTATTCCTACTGCATATGTTGGATTATGGCTCTGGGATGGGAGAAAACTGAAAATATAGTACGAATGTCCCCTCTGCTGGCCACCCTTGTAGAATAGGCCACCTTGGCCTTGTAGGGGCTCAGTTGCCCTGTTGGGTCAAATAGGACATGACTCTGGCCTTTATTCATAAACTCTTTACTTCCAAACTCTTTACTTCCATCATAGAAATATAGAGTTGGAAGAGACCACAAGGTCCATCAAGTCCAACCCCCAGCCATGGCAGAACAGCACTCCTGTAAGCTTGAGCCTCTACATCACAGTTAGCATTAATATAAATCAGAAATATATCTCACATATATATTCTATCCATAAATATCCCGGCTTGGATGCATGATCTGAGATGTGGGGTGGAAGGGGAGCATAACACTGCTGACTGCAACTTGACCAGGGCTGTGCTGTGTTCACCCTTTCTGCTGCAACTTGTTCTTGCTGCTGAGGCTCTCCTGGTGTTTCTCTACAGTTTCTCATCACCCCTGGCTTTCTGGAGGTCCCTGCTTCTGCTGGTAAGTCCAAGGGTGGGGCTGCCAGTTGTGGGGTGTTTCAGGGTCCCTGTGTAAGCTTCTGTGACAAGGAGAGGGGTGGAATAGGCTGTTTGGTGCTGGAAGGCAGTCCTGTCCCTGGACACATAGTGAGTAGCAAAATGCTGGCATTTGTTCATCCCCAAACATTATTTCAGCAAAGCCATAATTACTTAGCTTGTGTATTTCAATTACAATGGAGAGTGGCTATTTTCTGAGTCATGCACTTATTTTCAGCATTGTCTTCATCCATCTGACACCGCTTGACTTTTGATAATATGCCCTTAATGTTGTTTACATAAACAGTTATTAGGGGGGAAATCCCATGAGTGAGTTTTATGGAACAGATTGGAAGCTTTTGATTTACTCTAAGTTATTTTTAGAGAGATCCTCTGTTTTTTTCTGGGCTTATCAGAAACAAGTTTTGGACTTCTCTTATTGATGTCTGTTTTATCTTGGTTTCTTCATGAGAGGTTCATAACTTGGATCTAGTCTTCCTTAGGGAAGGAGAAACCTCTAGCAGGGAATGATGGCAGTGCCACTGACTCAACTTCTCTTTCCCAGTGAATCACTATGGCATTCCCTTCTCATGTGATCCCAAACAGGGAAGGCAGTCTTAAGTGTCTATGGTCATTTCCGCACGGCCCATTAACGACGGCCTGGGGGCGGTAAAAACACCGCCCCCAGGCCGCCGTTCGCACAGGCGCCGCTGCTGCAACGCAGCAGCGGCGACCTGACTGCGCTTCCCTCCCCAGAGTACGTCCAGGCCGCCCTAAACAGCTAACCCTTTAAAAAAAGGGTTGTTGTTGGGAAGGGAAGCGTCTTCCGGCGGCCTTGGTCGCGAACAGCGCCGCAGACGCTGTCTCCCGTCCCCGCCCGCCTCCGCGGTGTCCTCGTTAGGGTCGCCTGCTGGAAGCGTCTCAGCCCCGCCCACACTGTCCTCCGACCTCCAGGGGTGGGAGGGCAGCGTCAGGGCTGAGACTCGCGGCATAACAATGCTGGTACCGTGAGTGAAACGAAAAGGAAGCAGCGACTCCGTCTTGAGCCACCTGCCCGTCTGCTGTCGCTCTCGCTTAGCCCGTTCATCGCGAGCGGTGCTATGCGTAATGCGTAGAACTCTTGGCGTGGGGTATCCTGGCTGATTAGCGGAAACGGCCTATGTGATTTTCTCTGGCTCTCCCCTTCCCCTGGGAAGGCATGCAGCTTCCTCTGAACCATTAACTAGAGCTTCAGATCCCAGAGCAAACCCAAGAACAATAATCTTATGCCATGACTAGACCAGAAGTCAAAAACGCAAAAACACAAGGGGTTTTCCAAAAGCTGTACTGTGTTATCTGCAAATGCTCTTAATTTATTTATTAATTTTTATACCACCAAACCTCTCATTAAATCTTATATCTCTATTTAATATTTCAATAACTAGAATAAAGAAGGGATGAGATAGTGGGTCATTCCTTTCTGTGTCTCACATGGTTTAGTAAAATCTCCATTAACAATTATTTGTGCTTATTACGAAGTATAAATCAATTTCATCTATTTTATAAAATTATTTCCAAAACCCTTCACCATTTCTCATATTTTACTGTACCATGTTGTGTCTAATTACAATAAATTTAAATATCAAGAAATGTCTGGGTCTTTTAAAAAATCCCCATTTTATAAAAATGTATATAGAAGTATCTCATGAACTGTTCAATATCCATTACTCCCTCCTCCCTCATACCTACTAACAGCTCAAAATGCTGCTCCTGAGATATGGGTGAATCCCATAAACCACATCAAGTGGGGGTATACCCAATGAGGGGGAAGTTGGCAATTATTATCCCTTTCATCAGTAGGAACTCCCCAATATACCCAGATAGGTTGATCACAGGTATAGTGGCTTCTAGTCTACCTTTTCCTTTATGCAACCTCTCATGTTTAATATCCCTCTTCATCTCCCTCCCATATGTAGCTTTTAATTTCTTTAGTCATTTTTACTCCTGATGTATGTAAAAATTTCCTGCCAATCACAGTTGCTAGATCCTTCTTGGCCACCAGCAGGAAATGAGGCAGTAGGGTAGGGTTTGTACACCCAGTTTGGAAGACAGGGACTTCAATGAGGTACAATGGCATATAGTCCATCTTCCCAAGCATCCATTTTCTTCAGGAGAACTGATCTCTGTTGTCTAGAGATGAGCTGTAATTCTGAGGCATCCCCAGGTTCCATCTGGAGGCTGGCATCCCTACAGCAAATGCATCTGTCAGAGTCCAGTCATGAGGTATTAATCAACTGACCTGCATGCTGTTGTTTGTTTGTCAATTTTTTTAAAAAAATTCTTATTAGGGGTAGCTATTATCAATATATATTTAAAGTATTCTATTCCTAGCTTTACACGATTCTTTTGTGATACTTAACTAACTTTCCATTACTCTATTCTCATTAGCCCGCCCCTGCTCCCCCAAAGTGTTGTCACACTATCTCTTCTTGGCAATTAACTCCCACTCTGATCCACCCCTCTCTCCCTTTTATCCTCCGCAGACTCATTTGGTTGCTGTTTTAATCACTTGCTGGATAACTCCCTCTTAGTCTCTGAGAGAATGAGTGGACATAATGTCATGAATGTTTCTATCTGTTTTGAGCAGCCCTGAAATTTCAAACAGATGAGAAGAAGGGTGTCTCTTCATGTCAAGATTGCAGTTGCTATTTGACATTTTAATGTAACTGCATTTGGGTATGTCAGCAATTAAATCTGGTAATGGACTGCCTTGAGATAGCATTTTGAAGTTAGCAGCAAACATGTAAACTCCAGCACTTAGAACAGCCATCTGACGTTTTCCTTCATATGTCAAAGTGTCACAGGGTCTCCCACTGTGTACATCTCTGCACAAGATCTTTACACCACAATGAAAACATTATCAGATTTTTTTCCCTTTCCAACACAATAATACTTCCCATTCTTCCCATTCCTCTATTCCTCTTCCCATTCCTCTATTCACTATCTTGCAGCAATTCTTATAATGACCCTGGAAGATAGGTCAGTGGTGTGGTGTTACCTCCATACTGCTGATGAAGGTGGGGAGACTAAAACAGAAAACCTAAAGATGCCCAATGAACTCATGGAAGAGCTGCAATTCAAACAGAAGACTTACTGATTTTAGTTCAGTTTCTCTTAGCCATGGTTCTGTATCAGTTCACATAAATCCAGAAATTAGCATGCATGAAGCGAAAAAAAAATAACAAACAGAACACACCTTGGGTATTTCTGACGATCTATTGCCTGATTCTTACATATGTCTTCTTGAAAAGAGCACCAGGAAGTGACTTCCCACTACTTTTTAGAGGCAAAACTATTGGTCCTTGAAATAGCTAAAATTGATGACACCCAAGATGAGACCCAGTAGAGGTTTGGCCACAGAGCTCAGAGGAGGGTACAATGTCCAGATAAATAAAGGGACATGGATGTAGAGCCCTGAAATGTTGTGGAGAAATGAAGATGGTAGAGCTGGGGAAGGAAGCATATTTATAAGAAGTTGTAAGCTTTACATATACATTGTTCCTTATTTCCCCTGTTTACAAAGATTATCAGGCATCCCTCTCCACCAACCCAAGTAAGGCAAATATTTTCAGTTAATAAATAATGCCCATTACAAACCAGGTTTTGGAATTATAAATCAAACAAGCTAAGACATCCCAAGTTTTTCTGTCATTATTTCTTTTTTTTTTACATATTACTTTTTATTGATGTATTTTCAAAACATGTATACACATTTCCTATCATTCATCTTCAGTATTATAATATGTTCTATCTTAACTTATATTAAGATCCAATTAAACAATTGCCAATAAGAGTGTAAAATATTCTTAACAGTGTATTTCTGTCCTTTTATCCTCTTCCTATTCATTCTATTTTCTTTGATAGACTTTTATATTTTAGTATTCAATAGGTGAAATATGCATACTATTGTTTTCGTTAATATAATTTATACAAAGTTCCCAATTCAACTTGTATGTTTCATAAAGTAAGTTACGTATTTGATGACTCATTCTATCTACCATGTATAATTGTTGCACCTTAAGTTTCCACTCTTCTGTCGATGGTATTTTATCTGTTTTCCATACTTGTGCCATAATTTTTTTTGCTGCCACTATCAGGTGATATAGAATATGCATATGCAATTTTAAAGCATGACATATCATTTTCCAATATTCCGATATCTTGTCACATGACCACAATACATGATCAAATGTGCCTAGTTCTTGACCACATTTCCAACATTGAAGAGATTATTGTTGTCTATTTTGGATAAAAATGTGGAGTTGCGTAGCTTCCATAAAACATTTTCAGATTGTATTCCCACACATCTGTATTTGGAGTATACTTGTAAATACTGTTCCAATATTTATTCCATTTGTCTAATGTTACTATATCATTATGAATTCTAGCCCATTCTATCATATTAAAACACAGCTTACAGGCATGAGAGACAGTTTTAAAAAGTTGCTTCTTCCTCCCACTAATCCTCAATGCAACAGAAATGGAAACACAGATTTATTAAATGGACCACCACTTGAGAACACCACCTTTCCTTTCTCCATCCAGTTCTGTATATTGCCATAGTAACATATGGCATGTATCCAAACACAAAGTTCTGAATATGGAATGGCACTCCAAAAGAGGAACATAAGAACATAAGAACAAGCCAGCTGGATCAGACCAAAGTTCATCTAGTCCAGCTCTCTGCTGGACCTGCTGGACCAGGTGCCTTTGGCAGCTCACATGTAGGATGTGAACACAATGGCCTTCTGCGGCTGTTGCTCCCGATCACCTGGTCTATTAAGGCATTTGCAATCTCAGATCAAGGAGGATCAGATCAAGGAGGGAGCTGATTTCTGTCAATTCCAAACCCCTACTTTGCACTCTGAATTGTATTGATGGATCTGCTGAACCTAGAAACAAAGTTTTGGAGGACTCAGCGGGCAACAGTTGGAGAGGGAACCAGGGAAGTTCAACTTAGCAAAATCTTCAGATGATTGAATATGTGCTTCCAATTCTTTATCAGACATATTATGAGAAGGTTTCTCTGTAACTACCCCAGATGTTGTCTAGTTGTTTGACTCATAAATGTGGAGATGGTGAAGAATTTTTGTAGGAAGCCAAAGAGGTTTTGCTAAAACTAGCAAAATGTCAGAGAAAATGATCCCTCATAAGTATCTAGTTACCAGTTTTCTCCTAAAACTCAATTGAATGGAGATATTCTCCTCAGATAAATTACCTGTAGAATTTCAGAAGCAGCAAAAAAGTATCTCTCTCTGCAGGTCCCTACTAGGAAGAAAGAAAAGGCATAAGTATCTAAACTACATTAATAAATCAGAATTATACCCTTCTAAACCTATTGACCTCAATTACTGAAGTATGGGACCTATGGAGTTAATTGTTGGGGTTCTTTGGGGTCTGAACTGGTGGTAACTGTCAAAAAATCTGTGTGTGAATATATGTCATCAAGTTGCTTCCTGATTTATAATGATCCTATGAATGAATTATCCCAAAATGTACTACCATTAACAGACTTGCTGAGGTCTTACAAACTGACAGCTGTGGCTTCTTTTATTGAGTCAATCCATCTCATGTGTGGCCTTGTATTTTTCTGATGGCTCTCAACTTTTCCTAGCATTATTGTCTTTTCTGGTGAGTCTTGTCTTTTCACAATATGACCAAAGCATGATAGCCCCAGTTTAATCACTTTACCTTCAAGGGAGAATTCAGGCTTGATTTGATCTGTAACACACTTATTTCTGATTATGCTCCATGGTTTCCATAAAATTCTCCTCAAAAACCACATTTCAAATGAAACAGTTTTCTTCTTCTCACTTTTCCTCTTTCTCTAAAGATACCAGTCACAAGGTGGGCTTCCTGATGGAGACAAAATTAGACTTAAGCTGCAACCTTCGCCTGTCTTGCTACACTTGGCCTGTATTCTGGCATACTTCCATTGGCTGAAAGTAAAACATTTTCCTGCTCATGTAATTACCCTCATACTTGAGAACCTGAGCACTAGAACACCTCTGGCAAGGAGCATCTTCCATCCCCCTGCACATTTAAAGGTTCTGCCAGTAGTAGTTTAAAGGCTCTATCAGACTAGTAAGCAAGTGGGTGATGGTTTACTGCAGACAGTGAAGGGAATGGTATATGTATGTAGAGTGGTTGTGAACACCTTGTTGACATGGCCAACAAGGAATATGGGAGAGCAATTCCTGCATGGAAGGTCAAAGGGGATCCACATTCTGAGGTTACTGCTATCACCAATGTCAGGCCCTTTCCACACGGGGCCAAAAACAGCAGCCCAGGGATGGAAAAACACCGGTCCCTGGGGAGCTGTTCGCAAAGGCAGCACTGCTGCAACTGTGGCCCCGAGCAGCGAGAAGGCGCCGCTTTCCACCTCCCTTCCTGAGGGAGGTTTTTGGAAAGCGCTGCCTTCCTATTGGCATGAACTGCACTGCGCCAAAGGTGCCGCTTTCCTGTCCTCCCCCCACTCACCTCGTCCTCCAGCGTCAGTCTGGAGGGCTGCTGAGACCCGCCTACACTGCCCTCTGACCCCTGGAGGTCGGAGGGCAGCATGGGCGGGTCCCTGCAGCCCTCCAGACCGAAGCTGGAAGACAAGGTGAGTGGGAGGGACGCAGAAGAGGTGGCTCCGTGCGGAGCCGTCTCTTCTGTGCTGGCTTCTGTGGGGGCTGCTCGTACACTCCCATGCGAACAGCCCCCTCCCCTCCACCGGCATGATTTCTGCCTCAGTTTCCAGTCATGTTGTATATCTTTAATTATGCAAATGAGATTTGGCTCCTTGTTTATCTTCTTGCTCTGAATTTTCATGTAATTTGACTCTTTATTTGTACTATTTTTTTTAGTCTGCTTTATTTTGCAGACTAAGCTCCATGTAACAAAAAAAAAAGCCTCGTTGCAATCATAACCCTATAAAGCAATGTTCTTCGATGCCAGTTAGAATTACAAATTGTTGTTTGAGGCTTTTATTTCTTTGACATCCATACTTTAAAAATAAAAGCTGAAACATTTTGTTCAAAAGTTTAATTGAGATGGGCCAACATTAACATTTCTTGAAATCACAAAGGAATATATTTTGACTACTCACATACCTTCTCTGCTTTTCCATTACAAACCCTGGATGTCTCAAAGCATGGTAATTGGCTAGAACAATATGGCTTATTTCTGCTATTTGAAAGGGGGGATCATTATTCTGCAAGAACAATTGTGCAGAGGCTGCTTGGTATTTTTCGGTTCTTCCTTCCCTTCCCTTCCCTTCCCTTCCCTTCCCTTCCCTCCCCATCATTGTATTTAACATTAAGGGCACCAATTGGAATTTGAAAATTAATAAGGTGTTTAATCATGGTATGTACTTTTAACTGATTGCCCAATTTTGGTTGTGAACTACCCTGAGCCTGACATTAGTCAGGAAAGAGTAGAATATAAATCTAATAAAGTAAATAAATAAATGATGTAAATGGAAAAAAGGACATTCCTAAGACATGGCAGGAGAAAAAGTGAGGTAACTCTACAAGCAATGACTGAGCAAGTAGCCTTCAGGTGACTATCCCGAGTAAGGCCTTCCAGGACTGTTAAATGCCACTTCAGCTGCACAATAATTTCCTTTTCTGGAGTACACTTTAATTCCTGACTTTTATTCCAGTTTATTTATTGATCAATGACTTCTTTAGATAGCGTGATGTAACCAAGTTTCCTAAGTTGGTTGATCTCAGAACAACGCAGTAATACACACACAAAAATCAGTCAGACTTGTCACAATTATGGAATGACCAATAATTGCAGCAAATAGTCAGAACAACATAAAGTGACAAAAATGCAACAGCAGCTAATAATCCATTTAAAACAGTTCAGAGCAGGAATTAATCCAGCCATCTAATAAAATAATCAAAGCACAATCCTAAACTGAACTATTTCTGCTCAAAATTGCATTATAATTTTGCCAAGAGTTGGAGGAAGGGGTGCTTAAAACCCAAAGGAGAAAGAACAAATTTATCAGCTTGTGTGTTTTACAGGGGGGTTGCCAAATATGCAAAAATGTCACTGAGACACCAGACACAAGAAGACTTCTAAATGCAAGAATAAAGTGTGCTTCCAGTTTAACCCCACTGAGAGGAGGTGATTAAGAGAGCAACCACAAGAAGGAGGAGGAGGAGCCTGGATGTATACCCCGCCTTTCTCTCCTGTAAGGAGACTCAAGGCAGTTTACAAACTCCTTTTCCTTCTTCTTCTTCCCACAACAGTCACCTTGTCAGGTGTGTGGAGTGTGTGTGAAGAACTGTGACTAGCCCATGTCACCCAGTGGGCATCATGTGGAGGAGTGGGGAAACAAATCCAGTTCACCAGTTAAAGGGTCTGCCACTCATGTGGTGGAGTGGGGGATCAAATCCAGTTTTCCAGATTAGAGTCTGCTGCTCTTAACCATTACATCATGCTGGCTCTAGTTAAAATAAAGCTGCTAGTGTTGAATACTACAATAGGAATCCATTCAGACATAGCGTTGCCAACCTCCCCTCTCCAAACCCTCCCCTTTCCAGGCTCCATACCCCAAATCTCTAAATTGGAGTTGACAACCCTAGTTTACCTCCAACTATGACTTGTAAAGTGACAAACAATCCCAGGGTTTGACTGGATGAGAGATAACACTTCTTCAGACTCCAGATGCCTGAAATCCAGTCTTTCCCATCCTCACTCCCCATCTGCTCGCTGTTCTTTGTAAGGAATGATAAAAGAACTTTTATGATGGCTGCTCTTGAGAAAATGTTTCCAGACAGAAGTGGCCGGTGAGCAGATGGGGGCAGATGCTCTTTTAAATATTTAGAAGCATTGAAACGACTCATCTTGGAGCACATCAAGGAAATAAAAGTCTGGCAACAGAGATATTGCTGTATGACCCTGTTAGCAAAGTGTCAACAACAAACCGCAGCCTGCATGTATTCAGATTGGCAGTGCCTGAGGCCATCTATGAGATGGCAAACAGAATCCCAAAAGGTATATTTCCTGAGAAAGAGAAACCATTCTTTTTCTGATGAGGTGAACTGATTTGAGAGAAGGTTTATTTCTATGATGGGCCATTCAGTCATGCAAAGATCACTCAGGGCTCCATTGGATCCCCAGACCTTTCTAATGTAGCTGTGAGAGAGGAGACAACCTGAGTCGAGGCTAAGGTGCCAGGGACGGAGAATTTTCCTTCAAATGCAATTTCCCCAGTGGAAATAGTCCCTTTAAGCTGAATGGAGACATGTGAGGGGTAAAGATGGGCATAGTAGGGATACCTGGACTTTTTACCTTCCCATTATTTAAAACAGTGGAGATGTGAATTGAACAGCCTACCCCAATGCATAATCCCGATCTCTCGATCTCTCTCTGTCTTGAACATATATAGAAGCACTACAGCTATTTTTTTGCAGATAAATTAAGTTATAATGAGCACAGCCCCTCTCCCCAATTATTAATGGTATGTTGCTTGTTCAAAATGGATGATTTTTGTGGGACACTGAAGAACCAACCAAAATAAATAAATGATCTAACAATGGAGGCATGACCCACTCACAATTATAATAATAGGCACCTATTAAGTGTTTCATTTCATACCAAACCTACAGTGACAGACCTGTACCAGAGTACCCACAGCAATTTAAAACTGCAGCAATGGATATGGACATTTACAGTACAGTCCCAAGCAGAGATACACCATTCTAAATCACTTTTAACACAAAGCCTAGAGAAGGGTATAATTTTGATTAGGACAGCATTGTTAAATACCACTTCAATGAGAAAAAAATTATTCAAGGTCTTACAAGGGTAGGAGAGACCTCCACCACAAAAGTTCCAAAAAAGTACAGTAAAATCTCAGAGGGTTTTTTTGCAACATTTAATATATCAGCCATCAAATATTAATTAAATTAATTCTAATAGGTCTTACCAAGCAGGAATCTTTCTTCAATGAAAGTGCATGTACAGAAAGATGACCCAAGTTAGAAATAAAGTATACTCTCTGAAGATCTGGGTTTGACTTCTTAATAAGACCAGACAACTACTTCTGCAGTAGCAGATTGTTGGCCATTGAAACAGATGGTGGCTCCTACATTTGTGGCTCAGAAATAGAAAGATTTGCTCATGCCAGCAAGAAACCAGAAAACAACAAAGCAGACATTTGCTTGATGATTCTTCTAATTTAATAATAATAGACCCATCCGCTCATACCCATTATGATCCAAAAATTGACAGCTTGCTTTCCAATTCTTTGAAAAACTCAGTGGAGAAGATATTGATGAATAGGATAAGTTGGCCAGTGAGTCTTATGTTTTGAACTGTCCCACACAAATGAGTTGTTCACGTGATAAATGCAAAAGTGATATTTTGCAGACAATTCATAATCTGTCTTGAAAAGGAAACCAATCCTTAGCAACTCGGAAGTAAAATCTATTTTATTCTATGGTCTTTACACTTCAAATCATCTATCGGTCTATATATCTATATCCCTACCTCCCTATTTACCTGTCTGTTTGCCTATCGCTTTTATTCATTTATCTACTTCATGTATGCTCCACCTTTCTATGCAATGGGGACTCAACACAGCTTACATTGTGCTTCTGTGTTCCACTTTATCCTCATAGCAACCTTTAAGGTAGATTGGGCTGACAATGTGTGACTTCCCTAGCTTCAGCATCACAATCCTCTCCCTCCACTTCTGTGATCCCTGCTTCCTATTGCCTGACCTGTCAGTCACAGCCCCTGTCCTGCCCCTTTCACACCAGTGCTCATGCACCCTCTTCCCTTCTTTCCTTTTTGCAGTTCTGGACCTGGCCATGGTGCACCTACCAGCTTGAGAGGGAACGTTCAATGGAATTGAAAGTTCCCAGTCAGTTGTGATGGTATTGGGTTCAAAGGAAAGATACTGATACTGTTCAATCCATTGTTGACTTGCAATTAGTGGATTAAATGTTTTCCTAGGAGATACTAGCTTCCAGAATTGTTTATCATTGTTGATTCCCAGTACTTCATGTAATATTTGCCGGTTCTCAGAAAAATGAAGATGTTCCTTCATGGAAACCAGTAATTGGTAAACTTTCTTCTGGCATAAATAGCTACCCAAAGAAACAGAATAATTTTGTGACTAAAGTTTATTAAAAGCAACTTACAATTGTTTATTTTTCCCTTGATACATTCGTCATCCAAGTAGTAGAATCAGTAGACTGAACAACAGCCAGGCTTGATAGAGAGCTAGAGGTGCCAAGATCTGTCACTGTGATGGACTGCAGTGGAAATATGAATTTGAAAGAGCTGTTCTGTCAAAGTAAAATATTGGTTAGCTTCAGAGTGAGGCATAGGAACAAGTAACTATGTAATGGACAAGTAACTATGTAATGCAGATTGGACAAGTAACTATGTAATGAAGAGAAGGAGGAGGTTAAATTCCTTGCCAGTACATTCTGTGACACTTTGGGTCTGAAATATTCCTGATGTTAAGTGCTGTTTGCCTAAACTGTGTGAAAGATTGAACTTTAAGAGGAGTAGATCAGCCAAAGAGAGTGACTACTGGTTATCAGCCTGAGTGCTGTGGAAAGCAATCATACTTAGACACTGTATACTGGAGGGGTTAGGTGTTGGGAGAACCACACCTGGTGCGTGTGTTTCCCTTGCAAAAGTAGCAGAGCGGCATAGAGGTTGAACACAGGGAAACTTACCTGGGCACACATGTGTGGCTGAGTTTGCTAGAGAGAACTTCAGACACAAAAGAAAGTCAGAGACGTTTGTAGTTTCTAATCTAATAAAAAGAATATTTATTAGTGAACTCCATTCTGGATAGAAAGGTGGAGAGATAGGTTCACTATCTATTCTAATCTAGCTGGATGGAGGCGGATGCTCAAGGCATGCATCCTCTCCCTAGGCATGGTGAAAGTAAGATGGAGAAGCTCTGAGAAGAATGTGGAAGCAAAGGAGGAAGTCCCTAAGAGTATCAGTCTACATCAAAGGGATAGAGTCAGCATGTTAGAGTAAAGGTGACAAATTCCTAAGTCCCTATCTAGCCACTAGCTCGCTAGTAAAAACCCCTCTGTAAAATGAGGCAGGAAACAGCGTAAAGTCCCTTTCTTCCAACAAGGTTTATGGGAGAACCAAGTTGAAGGCTATATAAACCTGGATTAGAATTGATTCTAAAAAGAGGAATGTTCTAGTGTACCAGTGAGTCTGGAGTATTGGGATTTGCTTTGAGTTTACCTCAGTAAAAAGTTTGTTTTATTTGTGAGAGTTTAATCTAACTGTGAGGATACAGGGGAAAAGTACCAAGCCAATGTTAGAACCCTATATATGCATGCATAGAAATCATTAGCCAGAACATCTAAGCAAAGGAACTGTACAATCTGTGAAACACCTATGAAACTAACATCTAAGCTGAACTGAACTAAGTAATTTTATGCACTGTACTGAAGAAACCAAAAACTATAAGTCTCTGTGCCAAGCTCTCTGTTGAATATATCCTCCCTCCTGCCTAGTTTAACTCATCCACTTCATCTCCAAGTTGTTGTTTTTTCTTTTTTACCATCTCCCAGAAATGTTTCAAGATAATAATTGGATTTGAACTAGATAACCCCCTTCTGAGGTAGTCAGTGAGTTTTTTCTATCCTGTCAAGCTCACCATTCCTGTTTTTAAAAATGTATCCATTCAACTCCATCTTGAGGTAGGGAACCTGGGTGTTCAATGGAGCTTCCACAGGTCCTAATGTGGGAGAAGTCAAAATGTGAATCAGGGATTCTGTTGCTGGAGAATTTGTTGGTCCTTGTGTAGCAGGAAGAGCCACTAGTGTTAAATTCATACCATCATTAGTTGATCTTGGTTTTAATTTAATTGTGTTGATCTCTGGACTAGAAGTATTGCCTAAGCCTGCCATAAGGAGAGACTGTGAAAAATTGAATTTGATTAATGATTGTACTGAATCAAGGGAGGAATTAAACTGCAAAAGCAGAGTTGTTCATGTCATATCCCAAGAGCAAATCAGAATCCAGAGGATCTGCAAAAGTTTTTGATTGAGTACCACTGATCAAGATGTGCTCCATTTTAGGAGATTGCAGCAACTTGGAAACATCTAGTAATGGACTCGCTCAAATTAGAGGGTGATGACTGCGATCCTGAAAGACTCGAACAGTCCACATCAACATAACCCACTACATGCTGAATGTGTTTTTTTAAACCTCAATCCATGTTCTTGAGGGATAACTCTGCCAACAGCCAGAGCTTTGAGTACAACACAGTGCTCTAATAGGAGCTCACACCCTCTTAATGTGTCAAGTCACCTGTCAGACCTTTTACAGCCCTCTAAACTATGCTGACAAAGTTCAGTTACAGATATGTGAACATCTGATGGTGAAGTTGTGGCATCCTGTCAACAAAGGGGAAATGCACAGTGTTACCCATCAGAAAGAGAACAAAAAGCCTCTAATGAACAGATATAAAATATGAGCTAACTGACTTGATTGCTGAAAAGTATCTGTGAGTTATTAGCAAGCTGATTGCTACAGAAAAGGTCTAATGAGCCTGGTTTTGCGGGGTGGGGTGGGGTGGGAATTCATGACAGATGTTGCTTATTTTACTAGAATTCTTTCAGATAAACTTCACACTTTTCAAGTTTACCTTAACAGAAACTTTTAAATTGCAATATTCCATGACAGTTAGAGAAGTGTATTTGTCATGGGCTGACTGTCAAGAACAGACAGAAGACAAGGTGCAGCTGATAGATATTTACTGCAGGTTAAACACAGGTCGGAAATGTCTCTTAAGGCACCTGACAAGGCTCTGGTTACAGTTCAGTCTGAGAATCAGTAAGCAAGCTCACCAGTCTACCAGGTTGTCACAATCCAAAACACAAATCCAAAAGCAGGTTTAGGGGGCAAAGTCCAAGGGTCATTACCAGAAAGCAGGCTTTTCTGAGCAATTCACGGAACTGAAGCAGAGTAGCCATCAAGGTGAGGAATTGGCTTCTGCAAAAACACACCAGATGTGAGCTGTCAGAGGCTCATTCCGCACATGCAGAATAATGCACTTTCAAACTGCTTTCAGTGCTCTTTGAAGCTGTGCGGAATAGCAAAATCCACTTGCAAACAGTTGTGAAAGTGGTTTGAAAACACATTATTTTGCGTGTGCGGAAGGGGCCCTAGTGTGAGGGTGGAAATGCTGTAGGGATGTTTCTGCAGGGAGCTGATCCTGGTAGTAACTTACAAATGCCAAGCAGCCAGTCGAACTGATTGTCTACGCTCAGCTAATTCAAGGCGTAACCATTGGTGACGCTGCTCTAAAGGGGTGGGTGAACCGGGAGGACTGTTTGCTTGGGGTGCTGAGGGTGGACTCTGAGCAAGTTCTAACTTTGAGGGCACCGCAGAGGACTCTGGATCAACAGCTGGTTTATCCTCTTCTGATGAACAGCTGCTCTCACACCTCCACTCCTGAAACATCCCTTCTCTGTCAGTGGGGGGATTAACAGGAGTGTGTGGGAGGCTGCTTTCATCTTCACTGTCCAATGCAGAGGGAGAACCAATCATGATAGTATGTCTGCCCTCTCCCCATCAATGAAAATTTTTTTCTAATTTTACCACAACTCTGTTTTGGCTTCTTTAAAAAAAAAATTCAGCTGATTTATTCATGCCAGAAAACTCAACCATTGCCTTAGGAGAGACTTTTCCAGGGAGAAAATAATTGGTAAGCCACAGATCATCACTATGATATAGAGAATAGAGTGCAGGGAGATCAGGCTTCAGATTCTTACTTGCTTTAGTGCTGACAGGGCCAGTCACTCCTACTCTGCCTAGCCTACCTCTGAAGGTGGTGGTGAGGACAAAATAGCTCTGCTGCCTGTTATTTTGAGCATCTTGATAACATGTCCCAACTATTACATCATCCTCATCCTCATCCTCATCATTAAGCTGAAATATCCATTTGTGAATGGAGATATGAAATAAATAATAGAGGGGAAAAAACCCCAGCAGTCATTGACAGACCAAGTATGCTTCCGGAGAACCACACTTGATCAAGAGATGTATAAAATAACGGTTCTCAACCTAGTTCAGCCTGTGGACATTTTTTAAATTTTAAGCAAGGTAGTGGATGTCAAAACAAATTGGCTACCATGGGAAGCAGGGCAAATCACAAAATGGCTGTCATGGCAATTGCAAATAATTGGAGGTTCCAAACCAAGCACCTCCTATAATGGACTTGAAATAACTTGAAAAGATAGTTCAAGGCAGGGATGGGGCCACGTTCCTGTTCTCCAAGGTCAGTGCCTTGGACAGTGTTTTCAAGTTATAGTGATCATTTCAACAAAATACCCACGAGCCTTTGTGAAATATGCAAATTACTAATTTCCATATTTCGCAGTGGTGCACTGGAGCCACCACACAACAAGATAATAAGACTTTCCCATGGGTCAGGCATGTCAGAGGAGGCCTAGTTCTCTAATAAGTGTGCAAAGTCAAAAAATTCAGCTCAAGGAAAAAATGCATAGATGGTAGTGGTTACATATATCAAAGCTGGTTACAGATAGGTATAGAAGACACTGGTTACATATATCAAGGCTGATACAGACATTCAGGTTTGGGTTACATTCAGGTCACATCTAAGCAGGATTCTGACACCTGTGTATTTTGTAATGCCCTTTAGAAGGTTCTCTTTGAAATCCTCCTAACATTCCTTCCTTCCTTCCTTCCTTCCTTCCTTCCTTCCTTCCTTCCTTCCTTCCTTCCTTCCTTCCTTCCTTCCTTCCTTCCTTCCTTCCTTCCTTCCTTCCTTCCTTCCTTCCTTCCTTCCTTCCTCCCTCCCTCCCTCCCTCCCTCCCTCCCTTCCTTTTCTTTTTTTCTTTTTTTCTTTTTTGGGGGAGATATAGTGTAATTATTGGAGAGAAAAAGATGCAATAAATAAAGAGGTTATAAATATTAAAGTCAATTTTTCTAATAGACATTGTGATTCTGTCTGAGTAGATATTTCCTGTGCTTGGAAATTTCAAGTGTAGAGAATATGTGCTCATCAAGGCAAGATTTATTAAGGAAGTATGAGCTTGGGAAGTATATGAAGTTTACATTCAGTACAAAAGTGAGCATTTCATCCTCTACTCTTTTTTTTTAAGTAGACAAATTTAAGCAATGGAGCATCAATTGAATTCTTGCAACCATGCTAAAAGAAATGTTGTTCTATATTTTGGAGATCTTAAGAAACAAAGAGATGAATCCACCAGGGAAGAAGGATAGAGAGAAAGTTCTTTACAAGTGATGGATTAGAAGGCTTTACCCAGGACACAAAAATAGAAAGAGCGCACAGTATAACAAGCACATTGGATAATGACCACAAGAGGAAAAACCAGGGAGAGAGGGAAGCTGATCAAAAGAGTAGGTAGTTGAATATCTGAGCATTAATGTAATGATAGAAATGAGAGTGCAAAACTTCTTTCTACTTCACTCAGGGCTGAAACAAATTGCATTTTTTTAAAAAAAAACGTTATTTAAACATCACTAATTTTAGTGTGTATTCTTTTAAAGAAAAATATATTCTTTGCAATATTGCCACAGATATGGCCAGAAATATAGGAGAACAGTTGCTGAACTTCACCAGAAAATCACGGAGGAGGTTTCTGCATATCAGAGACAAAACTGGTCTAATGAGCCAAAGGGGAGTTTAGAAACCTAGAATAGAAACAAAGAAAGATACACAATTATCAGTGGAATTGTAAGGGAAGGTGAATGGGGTTAGGGAGCTGACTGATCCTTACACTGGTATATCTCTGAGATATGCTGGTATAAAGGTCAGTTATGCCAGTGCAGGGCCCCTATGCTCTGCACCGCACTTCAGTACCAGCACTGCTTTGTGGAAACTGTGTGCTGGTGCAACTCAGTTACATGCCTCTGTTCCAACATCCTTGTGGGTAGATAGTAAGGCATGGCTGGAATAAATCTGTTCCCTAAGCCCTTCCATCCCAGAAACACCCCAAGGTAGAGGTGCAAAGTTGTGCTGTCAAAAAAAAATGTGATGCAGCCCATAGGCAGCCATAAGGAAGCAAAAAAAAAAAACAAGTCCCCCCCCACTGCTACAGCCATGCCCATGAGGCTCCAAGCAGTTAATGATAGAAACTAAAGGTGCAACCACCCTCCTCTGTGTTGTCCAAGCCAACTACTCAGCACCAGATCATGCCACCCACCCTCCAAAAATACCAGTCATGATACCCTGAAACTCATGAGATAGGTCACATGGCATAGAATGCTATCAGAATGCTCCCTGCCTTGCAGACTTAAAGCAAGCACTGAGTGGTAGTGGAAAAACCACAGAGATGCTGCCTATGTGGATTAGAAGAAATAGAGTCTCTGGTGAGCATTATTCTCTATTGTCATTTTTGCAATGAGTTGTGTCCAAAGACTATTTATCCATTATTAGTTAATTCCCAAGGGCATTCAGATAAAGTATGCCTTGAGAAATGACTTGTAGGTGATAATCCTGTAACTTTGAGGCAAGTGGCCAGATTTAGTGTCTTTATATACAGAGCATGCAGAGGGTTTAAATGCTCAACCTGGTAAAGAAGCAGTTTAAAATCTCATTTTCATTTTTGATATACTTTATGTTTTATTGATGAAAATTGTTTTTCAACTTTTATTTTGATGAATTCCTTGAAGCTACCTGATTGTATGCTTTTTAATACTGGTCTATGACTGCAATGAACTGACTGATTGACTGGCACTACTGGGTGAGCAATTTGCACCAGCACCCAACAGAAACAGCAAAGTCTACACTCTGTGGTTGCCTTCTCCCAGTTCTGAACCCTAATAGGTACCCCATCACCTCAGCCAGTACCCAAAGGGGCAGCCATGCACTTACAAGCAAGCAAGGGACCATTCCCCCAATCTTCTTCCCTCTTTCCCCTGGTTTGAGGTCAAGAGCCACACAAGCATTGCTGACCCCCACACTCAAGCTCAGCAGCGGAGCGTTCCAACAGGGACATCAGGAGCCCCCTGATCCCACTTTATTTATTTATTTATTTATTTATTTATTTATTTATTTATTTATTTATTTTTCAGTTTTATAGACCACCCCATCCCCTGAGGGCTCTGGGCGGTGTACAACATAATAGCCATCATATACAAATAAAACAGATAAAACCTTTAAAAGCAGCGGTAAAATGAGAGACTAAATATAATAGTTAAAATTAATTTGTAAAATGGCATCCGACAATTTCGTTTCCAAATCCTCTTTCAAGGAGGGAAGGACAGCAAATCCCAGAGTAACAAAGGCACAGATGTAAAGGCCGTGGGAGGGGGCACTGTCAACGGCTGGTACCTCCAAAGGCCCGGCGGAACAGCTCCGTCTTACAGGCCCTGCGGAATTTCATAAGGTCCCGCAGGGCCCAGACAGCTGGTGGAAGAGCATTCCACCAGGCTGGGGCCAGGGCTGTAAAGGCCTTGGCCCGCGTGGAGGCCAGCCGTATCATCGAGGGTTCCTGTGCAAAAGGGGGCTTCAGCAGAACAGCTGCTGGAAGAAGAGGACCAGGTTTTCTGCTGTGCACTAGACTGACAGGTCAGTCAGTTACTGGGCTCCATCTTGCTGTTCACATAATGTGGGAATTCCTTGCTTTGTCAGCCTAACCCCTTTTTGAGGGGAAGAAAACAAAAATAAAGGGCAGACCTCAAAACCCCAGAGGGGCCTTGGAAAGCCCCTCTCCTGCCTCTAGGATTGCTAACAGTGATCCCTTATGTTCCTCTGTGTTGCCTGGCTGAGGTGGACATATGCTTGGGCACTTGCATATGGTTGTAGTGATCAGTGACAATTTGGCTTCCTTTCTCCCCACACCTTCAGTCAGGCACCTGTGGCCAGGCTGTATGGGTGCTAAGCTGAGTGCTCATTAATGGTGAAGAAACCCATAGCACAGTCCTCCCACATCTGTGGATTGTGACCCTTCATCTTGGGTGCTTCATGGTGTTGGGCATGGGAATGTTGGGCATGGGAGTAATGGGAATGAAGCTGCAGGTTGGTGGGATTTTCTAAGGAGCACAAGGGTGCTGTGCTGTTCCCATCCCTGTTGGCCTTGATTGGTTCTGCCTGCCCTGTCAATCATAGCTCAGCCCCCTCACCACAACATCAATGTAGTCACTGGGGACACTGATGTGGTTGCAGCTATGGAATCCCAACTATTGATTCTTTTTCCTGCCAGCTATCATGGAACCAAATTAATTAGGGAGTGGGCTAGCAGCACCCCAGTTATGTCATGGCTCACCACCACAGTGTCTTACAGGACTGCTCTGTCCATGGTCTTTTGCGGAGAAGAAACCACCTAATGTACATCTATAGGTGTGTGTTGAGACCCAGGTGCAGCAGAATCTGAAAATGGCAACTGTGTTTAACTTCATAGAAGTGAAGATATAGTACAATGATGGGATGTATTGGTTGAGGACCAAAAGACATTCATACGTCTGAGAAACTTATAATTTCAATTTTAAAATAGTTGTTAAGATAAAAGCAGTAAGGATGAACTAACAGTTTTAAATATTTCAATTGAAGATAACTTTGTATGGTGTTTGAGGTTATAAGTTAATCAGTCAAGAATGTGCACCCTTATCAAGTGAGATAACAGGAAAACCTATTTAAAAAAACCTATAAATGTTGAAAGATGAATTAATCTGGGATTAATTAATTAATCTGAGTCCACTGGGATATTTTCTTCTGATGGACATGTGTCTGTCCTGCACTTTGAATCATATACCAGTCAACTGTTAGCAAGTTTATAATGTTCAGAGCCAAAAAAAATCCAGTCAGGAGGGAGGGAATGGAAAATGAAGATTGAGGAAATTGAGAATCCAACAGTTGTTCTAGAAAGGAAAAAAGTGCTCACTGGTAAGGGGCACCATGAGCTTAGATTCCTGACTCAGGCAAAGTACTGGCAATTTGATGAATGCTACTGAGAAGTGATCTTAATCTAGAGTGATACCATCTTCTCAAGGAGCAGCAGTGGCGTAGGAGGTTAAGAGCTCGTGTATCTAATCTGGAGGAACCGGGTTTGATTCCCAGCTCTGCCGCCTGAGCTGTGGAGGCTTATCTGGGGAATTCAGATTAGCCTGTACACTCCCACACACCAGCTGGGTGACCTTGGCTAGTCACAGCTGAGCTTCAGCTCCACCCACCTCTGGGCCAGGTTGTGAGGGGGAAGGGCAGGAGATTGTCAGCCTCCTTGAGTCTCCGGCAGGAGAGTAGTGGGGGATATAACCAAACTCTCTTCTCTTCTCTTCTCTTCAGGAGCAGCAGTGGCTAGGAGGTTAAGGGCCTGGGTAGCCATGTAATCTGGAGAACGGGTTTGATTCCCAGCTCTGCCGCCCTGAGCTGTGGAAGGAGGCTTATCTGGGGGAGTCAGATTAGCCTGTCTACTCCCACACGCCAGCTTCCTGGGTGACCCTTGGGCTGATCACAGCTTCTCGGAGCTCTCTCAGCCCCACCTACCTCACAGGGTGTTTGTTGTGAGGGGGGAAGGGCAAGGAGATTGTCAGCCCCTTTGAGTCTCCTGCAGGAGAGAAAGGGGGGATATAAATCCAAACTCTTCTTCTTCTTCTTCTTCTTCTTCAAGGAAGTGGTTTGGATATATCTGAACTACTTGAATGTTGGGGTCTGGCCAATTTGAAGAATGCCTTAAGTTGGAGTTGTCATATATTTAGTGACTGTAACAGTTGTCAGTCAGGGTTGAAAGTGCTTTTCTGCTCTAAATGGATTTGAGTTAACTTGTATTCAATTACATCTTCCTTCTGTCATAACAGTAATTACCTGAAAATGAAAAGGTTTGCCTCAGCAGAAAGCTTTGATGGTATGTTGCTGCTGTAACCTCCAAATAGCAAATACTATTAAACATGGTTGTTTAATGTATTGTTGAAGGCTTTCGCAGCTGGAATAAATTGGCTATTGTGGGTTTTCTATGGCTGGCATTTCAGAGCATGCCAGGTGAGGCATTAAATCTTACTGTGATATACCAGTGAAGATGCTACCCACAGATACAGGAGAACAGTTAAAAACTAAAGCCACCAGACCACAGCCACACAGCTGGGAAACCACAACAGCCACCTGAGTTTTCAACTCTGCTAAGGAAGTAAAATAAAATAAAAATTCTATTTGATCCTATATAATCCTGTGTTCTGTGCCTCAATCACATTTACATATAATTCATCATCCCACACAATACCAAATTGACATTAATGCAGCCATCAAAATAAAAAAAATCAATTAATTTAGTTTATAGTGAAATTTCTGTCATGAGCAATCCTGAAGATTGTTACACAAGCTTTTTGCTGCTTTTGTGATTGGCATGTGGGACAATTCATTTAATATTTGCTCTAGTAATTAATCACTCAACTAATTAATTAACCGAATTGATACTTTGCCTTTTTGCCCTAATCAGGGCCACTGAATCCTGACCTGGATAATTCAGGTTATCCTGATCTTGTCGAATCTCAGAAGCTAAGCAGTTAGCCCCTGGTGGGCATTTGGAAGGGAGACATCTAAGAAATTGCTGGGTTTTGATGCAAAGACAGGGAATGGCAAACCAGCTCTGAACCTCATCAGGGGTCACCATAAGTCAGTTGTGACTTGATGGCAAAAAAGTGATTGATTCATTAATTGATTTACAGTATTTATACTCCGCCTATCTGCCATCTTCAGAGTCACCAAGGTGAATAATACATTACAAGCATAGGTTAATATTATTACCTTGCATTCAAAGAGTTCACGAATCCCATGGACAGCTAGAGTCACCAACAAAGCTGTCCTGGAGCGAATTAACCCAGAGATGTCCCTGGAGGGCAGGATCACTAGACAGAAGGTGACCTACTTCGGACATGTGATGAGGGCAATTGTGCTACTTGGAATGGTCTGTGGAAATGGAAACGGGTAGGCCAATGACTCATTGGTTGGAAACCATTAAGAGGGACATGGGCATGTACATCAACCAATTGAAAGAAGTTGTGGCAAACAGGGAACAATGGAGGGGACTAGTTTACGGAGTATCCAAGAGCAGACACGACTAAATGGATAAAGAACAACAAGAAGAAGAATTCCAAGAGTTGCATAAGGCACATCTAAGTGCTTATTGTTCTTTGGGATTGGGAGGAGCATCATGCTTTCAATGTTACACCACCATGAAATATAATACACCAAGCTGATCCTGTAAGTCTTCCCTGTTTCTAAAAGTGTTTGCTGTCACAAAAAATTAGCAGGATATTGTTTAAGGAACAGAGAATTGAAGGTTCTTTGGAAACATAGAATTATTTATGTTTTTATTATTATTTTCTGGCATCAGTTCTGTACCATTTCTAAAATGTTTTGCTTTACAGATCGAAAAAGCAATCAAATGACCTATATCAATACTTGTAGCTTCCATAATCTTAAGCAAACAAATTCCAAACTCAGTACTATAATAATGCCCTCCATTTCTTCCTTAATGTGCAGATTTTCTAATTTTAACTGTGACAGTGGCATCAACAGTCCTACTAACTTGTACTCTTGTTTACCTAAATGAGCAATTGGAAGTGCAATCAGCCGATCTTTAGAAAAATATGAAATAATGTTGATTTAGAGACATGCTTGTATTTTATGTTTCCTGATGTGTAATCATGCTGCCGGTGACAAACTTTGTCATCAGCTATTATTGTAACTTAACACTTCTCCCAAACCTGCCACAATATCTCTGCAATGGTAATTGTCTTACAGCTGCAATAAAAAATATTTTGAGCTGTATGAAGTATGGGGGGGAAATGTCATAGTTACCAGAAGTCTTCTTAATACAAACTGTTCCCTGGACTGTGTTGCATGATTCCAGATTGTCTGGCCAAGCAGTGACCTTCTCCAGGTTCCTAGTGTATTATTCCTCAATATTCATATTACACAAACAAAACAGTGAAATAATTGCACACATGAAGCTGCCTTAAACTGGATCAAACCCTTAGATCATCAAAGTCAGCATAATCTACTAAGATTGACAGCAGCTCTTTGAAGTCTCAGGCAGAGGTCTGTCACATCAGCTACTATCTCATATAGCAGCCAACCTGGTGTAGTGGTTAGACTGTGATCTGGGAAAGCCAGGTTTGAATCCCCACTCTGCCTCGCTGGGTGATCCTGACAAGTATTTGGAGGAGAGACTTCCAAAGAATGCCAAGTCATGACGTGGAAGAAAGCAATGGCAAACTACCTTCAAAGATCTTTTGCCTTCAAATCTCTGTAGGATCATGATAAGTCAGCTGTGACCTGATGGCCAACTAATCATTTTGCAGCTGGATAACATCAAGCACGGGCAAGTGAAGAATGTGGTCATCAGAGAATACACCCAGAGTCTCAAGAAAATTTTGAAATCCAAATTAAATGGTGGTAATACCATTAAGGCCATCAACACCTGGGTCATACCCATCATCAGGCACACTGCCAGAATCATAAACTGGACACAGGCTGATTTGGTTGCATTGGATAGAAAAACTCATAAGCTTATGACAATGCATTACACCTTACACCCACTTAGACATACTGATAGACTACTGAGATCTGGTGGCAGAGACTTACTGCAAGTAAAGCAAACAGTGGAAGAGGAGAAACATGTGCTGAATGAAAATCAAGAACAGGCATTGATTGAAGTGAAGAACAGGCATTTACTGAAAGCCCAGAGACCTAAACAGGAGTACATAAAAATGTGATTAAAATGAGGATTGAAAGTTGGCACAACAAAGCATTGCATGGCCAATTTTTGGAGAAGATCAGGGACCAGGTAGACAACGAAAAGACCTGGCTGTGGTTAACAACTAGTACTCTGAAAAAAAGGAAACGGAATCACTGATTTTAGCTTCTCAGGAGCAGGCAATTAGGACAAATATGATAAAGGCCAGAATCGAAAAATCCTCAGATGATGCAAAGTGCAAGGAAGCTGATGAAACTATAGATCATGTACTCAGCTGCAGAAAAAGGATCGCCCAGAGTGAGTACAAACTGAGACACAACTGAGTGACCAAAATGTTCCACTGGAATTTATTAGGATGGCTTAAAAACTAGAGGGAACATTGTGCAGAGAAAGTCATGGAAAATGAGACAATCAAGATCTTGTGGGACTTTCGAATTCAAATGAACAAAGTGTTGGCACATTACACTGGACCTCACAGTGATCGAGGACAAGAATGTGGTAATAATTGACACAGAAACACCTGATGACAGTAGAGTTGCTGAAAAAAAACATAAGAAGGTCACTAAATATCTTTTCTTTTGAACTTCCCTGGTTGAAAGCATTGTCATACTGTGTTACAAGCAAACCAGGACAACAGAAGGATAATCACAATTGTAAAAATAAGGTCAATTAAAAATTTAAAAATCTGAAAACTGGGATCAAAAGACCTAAACCATAATATTCATATTCTTAAAATAGTCAGTAGTTGTGCAGAATGGGAACTGATTCACATAGAATGTTAAAGAAATACAGATTCACAAAACAGAAGCAAAAGATTGAGGTGTAATAGGTTTGCCGATTATTCACAGTCATTGACAATTTATTTTTGCTTTACTGTTCAGCAGCTTTTTTCTTCTTTTTATTATTTTCAGTTCTGTCTAGTTGTACTATTACTTACCAAGTATGTGCATTTTGATGTATAACACATCATGATTCCAATTCCATTGAAGTTAATTGAGGTTAGTTTGGAATTTTACATTTTATAAATTTCTGCACTTGGGTAATGGAAAGATCCCAAAATAGTCTTCCCTAACTTTCATGGCCAGATTAGTGTATCCTTCAAGAAGAGAAGGGAACTAGGAACAAAGGTTTGTCCTGTACTTCATTTCCTTAGCTACTGTCATCAGTTAAGATATATGCTGAAGTCCTTTTGGGCCTGCATATTGAGTCAACATCTACTATTTTAAATTCCATATTCTTCCTGTCCCAAACACTGTCTGATAGTCCAACAGCTGAACTACCACCCAAACCTAATAACAGTAAGGAATACTTACCAGCTCAGCTGAAATTCTTAGGTAATATTGCCTCTTTTTTCAGAAGTCTACCCATTTGAGGTCCAAAACCCAGTAACTGATAGGAACCTCCTATTTGCATAAAGCATGCTGTACTAAGTATATCCAGTTGTTCCCCTTTCCCATTGTCCTGAGACATAAAATCTTAACATACCATTGTACTGAATACCAGTGTTAATATATTTTTCACAACTGAGAAAAAAAGGTGATATTGATGCATGTTATGGTGATGAGGAAGGAGGTCTCTCAAATGAACATTCATCCCACTGGTCTCTCTTTACAAGAGTTCCCTATGTTACTCCAACTTGATGAATATGTTTCCAATCATGTTGTCATTTTAGGAGATTTTGAAACTGTGGCTTTCCCCCCCTCAGAAGTAGTTTATTCTTAGAATATAATATCTGCTTAAAATCCCAATTAGCTTCCTAAATATCATTTTACTGGGTCCTTTTGTAGCAATATAAAAAAAATCCAAACACCTGAGTTTTTTTCTTCATTCAAATATGCTGACATATATATTCTATATGGGTTTCTTTGTCACCAGCTCCATTAAAAGAAAACATTTTACAGGATAAAGTAAGCACAAAGAATTCTTTAATTTCCTTCCAGTTTGAATAGTGGTAGCATGTAAATTTTTTTTTACAACCCCTTTGAGAATAGGATAAAGATCTGCTAATTACAGCCGTTTACTGGAACATTTGTTGTTCTCTACTAGTCCTCAAGGAATTATCTCATCTGCCAGTTTCATTGTGAATGGCTTCCCCTCTGCTCTGATATATCAGGAAATGCCATACTTAGAAAATTCAGTTTAGGCAGAACAGCAAGCATTCATTGGTTTGGAGGACATTATCAGAAGTACTGAAAAAATGAAAAAAAAATCCCTTTCCTTTTCAGTAATTGTAAAACATACTTTACTAAAAAGTTTGCCTGTTAATTTATATTGCCTTCTTCCTCTCTCTTTTTTCATTTAATTGCCTATGTGGTAACAACATCCCTGGATGGCTTAAATCAACCATGAGATTAATACATGAAAGACAGTGAGTTAGTACATGGGGGGATATCTTCTGGGCATAAAAAAATGAACTTGAATAATGTTTGGTATAGCTTTGTTCAAAGAAGACCACCAAACAGGTGCAGAAGATGGAAATTACCAAAACATCTACTTCTAAGGTCTCAAACAGGTCATTCATGAGCTTCAGTAGATTGCTGGCTGCTGCAGAGTAGATTGTGCATCCCCTAGAAGACCCTGAAAAAAGACGATTTAAAAAAATCCGTGTTAGGTTTTTATTTCACAGGGGTTTTCACTGTTGCTGGTGAAGAGGGTAATAACCTGTACCACAGCTTCCATAATTTGACAAAATCAGGATGACTTTCTAGAAGACTTTTTTGAATTGTGTGGCTATAAAGAATGCCTCTCTGCATGCCCTCACAGCTTTGGTTTGGCACACGTAGTATATTAAGAGACCACTTTGTCAGTCAAATAACAGAGGAGGTCTCTGAAGTAAACAGTGAGATCAGCATGGAGTTCTAAGTGTGGATTTCATCTTGACTTCCTAAGAAAATAACTAACATTTTACACTTTTTTAAAAGTCAGTTAGGGCCAATACATTTAGTGGTCATCAATCCAAATGCCTGGTCAAGAATGAGAGAGATGGAGAGATCTATACTTATATGTTATAAGAGAGACATTATTTCACAGTATGGTTCCTTTCAGGAATCAGTGGTTACCCTCTGCTTATCATTTAGTAGCAGCCTTAATTATGGAATTCCTAAATAAAACATGTCATATAGGCCCCTTTTCGCACATGCAAAATAATGCGTTTTCAAACTGCTTTCAGTGCTCTTTGAAGCTGTGTGGAATAGCAAAATCCACTTGCAAACAGTTGTGAAAGTGGTTTGAAAATGCATTATTCTGCATATGTGGAATGAGCCATAGTCATGGAAGGTATGACCACTACCCATGAGGGGACAGCACCATATATGAAGGTCTGAATAAATTTCTCTTTGCTCTTTTCTCCTCACCCACTGACCCTTGAAATACATCATTGATCTTTTCCTCATTACAAAGGCACTGAATCCATGGAACTGCCTTATACTGAGTCAGACTATTGGTCTATCTAGACCATTGTTGTCTATTCTGACTTTCAACAACTCACCAGGGTCTCAGGCAGAGGTCTTTTACAGGACCTTGTCCTTTTAGTGGAAGATGCCAGTTAACCTTTTGCATGTGAAGTAGATTCTCTATCACTGAGCAACGGCCTTTCCCCCAAGTCCTTTTTTTGGATTGAAGTAACTCATGAGACAGAGACATGTAGAAGAGGAGGTTCCTGACTCAGGCAACATACAAGAGTCACCTTGGGTGAAGGAAACAGGAAATTACCATATGCCCGCTTTCCCCCCAAAAGAGTTGCTGTTCCTGTTAGCAGCAGAAGATAGAACTCATAATAATCAATCAATCAATCAATCAATCAATCAATCAATCAATCAGTCAATCAATCAATCAATCAATCAATCAATCAATCAATCAATCAATAGCCTTTATTGGTATAAAAAGTTTTAAAAACAATAAACAAATGCCCCCAGTACATTATGGTTTTAGATATAAAAAAAGAAAGAAAACAAAACCCCACTACGTAAGGCATTGGTAGCATCTGGCAACAGCGAAAAGAAAAGAACTACTGATTGTGAATGATTTCAGTAAGAAATTTTGCACATTTTGCAAGAAATTTTGACATAGGCCAGGATTCAGGTTGTTGATCAGCATATGGAATTGGAATAATTCAGGTTGCTCAGAATGGAATACTGGAGTGAGGCTTACATACTTTTGTCTAATTCTCACACTCCTAGGGTAATATAATAATAGATGAACCAGTGTTTCAATTGCCCAGTGTTACAGGCACAAAATCTACCGTGTTTTTAAACTGGCCAGATGACAGGGCAGATGGCATAACAAAAAATATCACCAAGGTAAGAGCCTTTCTTAAACTGGGATTAGTTAGAGAATACAGATAGTGAACAACTCACAGTAATGGGTTTCTACAATTCTTTATGTGGAAAAGTCCTTTTAAAAAAAGTTCATCCTTATGCACACAACATGCAAGGAAGAAAATTTGATTTAGATACTCTTTGCTTTCTGAGATTCTCTGATAAACAATTGATGGTGAGAGAAGACAGGGCTTCATCAAGTAATTGCAACAAGTCACCTATGCAGTTAGGCTGGTTGAGTAAAACTATTATTTTATAGCATATAATTATCCGGAACAGGAGAGGCAGGCTAAGAAAAATGCAATCTCATTTAACCGATCCATCTAATAGTATCTCCTATTGTCATTTGCTCATGGAAATTACATAACACTGATAGATTTCTTCAGCCTTAATCCACCACCTTCTTTAATTCAGCTAATCAGTGATTATGGAAATGAAGGCCATTCTCTTGAAACCAATGACATTCAAAGTAACCCAGATCAAAACTGATTCTACAACAGTCTGATTGTAGTATTTTAAAAAATAGTAAGACGACAAAAGAGTTTATACAAACGCTTAGAAAAAAAGATAGCAAAATGCCAAATTTCATTTTCTACCATTTGACTTGTAAGCACAAAGACAAATTAATCTCTTCTTTAAAAAAAACACCTTGGCAAAGCTTATGTAAAAATAAGCAAGGCATATCAGAAAGATCAGTATGTTTTCTATTTCTAAAAGGAAGTCATTTTATGAAGTTGAACGGCGAATGCTAAGGGTGGCAGATTGCTTCCTTTTTTCTGCCCTCATCCAACACTTATGACATCTGGAGAATTTTTAGGGCATGGAAGTCCTGTTTGATCACTTGAAAAATATCAGAATAGTAACCATCATCCAATGGAAGGCACCAGGACATGTAACAAATAGGAGATGTTGTTGGTTGCATGTATCTCCTACATTCTGATTTTTTTTAAAGATGCTTAAGTCAATGGGTTAAAGACACCTTCCTTTTCTGAGTGCAGGTATCCACAGGAGATGATACATGAGGCCTAGAGTCAACAGTTTACACAGGGAAGGCATGAGAAGGCATCCATATAGGATTGCTGAAATCACCATGGCCTACAATACCGGAAACCAATAACTGATCATTGTGGATGCACACATTATTACTAAATAACTTGTTACTAAATAACTAAATAACTGGCAAGGTGGCAGGGACTGATGGGAATTGTAGTCCATGAACATCTGGAGTGCCATAGGTTCGCCACCACGAAGATAGGACATCACAGGACATACCAAAGAGCCAGCCTGAGTCCTGAGGGAAGGTCTCCAGGGCTTGAAGAGGATTGGAAGGGGAATGGAATAACTGTGGACCAAGAACGCCTCCCACCTGGCCGGTCTCCAGTCCTCCTTCTAGAGCCCATTTATTAGAATATAATATGGACTTTACTATTAGTCTATTATAACTTAGGATGTCTGCACTGTCAACTTTTCCCAATTGCATGAGATGGCAGCAGGAGAGGGCAGTAACAATGACAGCAGGAAGATTGTGACTGGGAGGGAGAAAGTGAGTCAGCAGGTAGTATAGATAACAAACACATTATCCAACCAAAGTAATTAGCAGATGTTCCCACTGAAACAAACTGTGCTTTAAGACAGCTATTTAAGACAGTATTATTATAAGCTGCCAGTATGGCACTGTTTCACTGCCCATGTGAGTACTTTTTTCTATGAGCCTGAGAGTTTATAGGTTTCATTCGGCAACTTACTTTGCTATTACTAATTGCATGATGCTATGCTAATCTGTGTTGCACAACAATATGATTTTATATAGCTTTTGTGAGCGTATGTGAAAGTGTGTGTGACAATAATACTGCTTAGTTAACATCTGAGTTTTCCCTATCACCTTCTCTGTTGTGCCCCTTCTGTTCTGAATAGTCTTCAGTGTTGCTGTACATGGACTGCTGAAGTAATTGTCCCAGAATATTCTAGTGAAGGTGATATCATTAAATAAATAATAAATTGCAAAATGTGAGAAAGTGCAAAGTGAATTCAACTAATATCATACACCATCATCCCTAAAGATAGGACAACTTCCTTCACTATGCAATTCAAATTGCAATTTGAGCAATAAATGCAATAAAAGCATTATAAGCAAATACACAGATACAACCAGGGACCATACAATTAGGTTCCAAATAAACATACTCTTTGAAGGACCAAAGTATCCAAGCCACAAACATGTAAGTCCCAATAACAAAATCATCCGATGGCTGGAGCACGGAATGAGAAGAAACTTCTGCTTTTTTAAAGAGTTAGCAAGGATTCCTTGAACCATCAGGGGTTCACTGAGAAGCATGAATAAGCTGAACTACTCTGAACATTCACCTTGGGAGTACATTGTAGTTATGTATGCTGGATTCCTATGGCATTTATCAAATAGAGGATGAAGTTAATGTGGGAGTGTTTTTGAGGAGAAAAGACATTATCAAGAGAACTTAAGAACAGTAATTACTAGATAATTATGTTATCTACAATACATGCAACAGTCTACATGTTACACTGTTAATTGTTTGTGGAGGCAGGCTCCTAACAGATGATTTCTGGATCTAATTTTCAATAGGATACTTAATAAGTTGTTGCATCTGCTAAAAAATGGTCCAGTGCTGAAAGGTTTGTTTCAGAGTACATCCCACACTTGTCAAGAAGTGGGGCTGGTATATGCTCTGTTTTTGCTCAGCCTGAATTACAGAAATTACTCACTGGCGACTCCAGGAAAAAACTTGCAAGGCATTGCTCTAGTTAAACTAAAACTTGTTTCCAAATAATATAATATTGTACTCCATATTTGCTCTTTTTCCTTCAATGCTGATGTTGCTCAGCATTAAAAGAAGAAGAAGATAAAATCTGAATTTGGTCTTATTCCCGTAACGTTTCTGGATACCCACAATTTATTCTCTCCTTCTAAAGACAATCTACCTTATTTTCTCCTTGCCCTTATTTCTTTCCTCTACATATCTGAAACTACATATCTGAAAGCCCAGCTGTTTCTCCTAAAGGTCATCCCTCAACACACAACTAATTCTGCATCATGCATCATGATTTCAGAAAGGGAATGGAAGTGTATTAGTTTTAAGAATTTTTGGAAATTTGGTTGTCATAGTGTGAACTTGTTGTATTCCATTTCTTTTCCCCTTAAGATCAGATTAAATGTCTGCCCATTGTTTTCCATTCATGGAAAATAGAAATTTTTTCTGTGGGGACTTTGTTCATCAATGCTATCGTAATATCAGGGAACTTAATCCACCCACTATTCAAAAGAATCCCTAAATTTCAATGAACCACCCGTCCAATTATAACCTCTTAAATAAGACACCCCCATCCTCTGTGCATAGTTGAAAGATATCTGAAAATGGCTTAATAACTGCAACTAAATTATCCTTTCCAGAGTGCTTGTCTAGTGAGGCACCTATCTGCCATGCAAAATGTATTTTAGAAAAAAAAAGAACTGCCTCTCTGAACCTATGCAATGAAAATGCAGCATTACCCCATTAAAAAACCCACAATGAAAAACAACACAAAAAACAACCCTGACTCCTCCAAAGTACAAAAAAGAGTGAAAATCAAATCAAGCCAAATATTAAACTATGCAGAATCCAAAACAAAAACATTAATAATACCTGTCCTAAACTACTTCTAAGTGATCCAGTATGCGCCCCTTACTAAATCCTCTAGGGACTGGGGGGAGGGGAAAGCATAAACCTTTTCCCTCATTCCAAGACATTTGGCCAATTTGGCTAATCTTATCAAAACCTTGTGTGTAAAATGCCTTCAAGTCACAGTTCACTTATTGCAATCCAGTTGGATTTTCAAGGCAAGAGACTAACAGAAGTGGCTTGACATTGCCTATCTGGTATCATATGGCGACCCAGGACAGACTCTGCTTAGCTTCAGAGATCTAATGAGAATAAGCTAGTCTGGGCCATCTGTATCATGGCCAAAACTTCTTTACTTCATTTTAAAACTTCTTAGATGTTTCAAGCTAAAATCTCTAAAACTGTTTCCACATGGCACAATTTTGCAAGGTTACAATTGGTATCTTACAATCCAGGTCTATTTTATCCTGGTTTCTCCTTTACCATGGGGGCCCATTTCTGTGAAGGAGTCAAGTTACTTCTGGCTTTTTTTGTTTTTACAATGTAGATGCAGCACGCATGCTCAAACATCCCCGGTGTGCTGCACTCTGGTTGGCTCCTCTTCACACATGCACACCCCTCCGCCAAAGGCAATGCTTCTGATTGACGGATCCGCAGAAACCATCCACATGTTGTGCTATACAAAGTAAAAACTTTTGACCAATATTGGGCAGAACACTATGTCTCATCCACATTTAAAGATGTGCAGGAAACCACAGCATGAGACATTCACACACACACACACCCCACTGATATACCAAATAACATTTGACTGGTCTTTCAGGCTGCCACAGAATGAGAGCATCCTGTCAGGCAGGCCCTTTCCCACCTGTCCCCTCCCCTCCCAGGATCCCATTGGGAATGTGAGCCAGGAGCTGCAGGATTGGCCAGGTAGCAGCTCAGCTAGCGAGCAGCGCTTGGTGAGAGTGAGCTGGAACAGGGTGAGCCTGATGTAAGGCAGGGAGATCAGGCAGTAGGGTGGAGAAAATAAATTGGTTTTGCTGCCGTGGCCTTCGCACAGAAGTGATTCAATGTGGGATTTGGGAAAAAGATCAACATTTTAGCGATTTTTAAAAACCCGGGATGAGGGAAATATCATGGCACGAGCCCGCTTTAGGATTGGGAACTGTGCGAACTTCTTGGCCAAACTGGGATGTTTCTCTTGCTCAACCTGGGATATTTGGACTGTGCAGAAAGTTAAGCTTGTTTTGGGTAGCACTCAGAGATCCTTGTTTACTCAGAAAGCTTCTCTTAGTGCTAATTATCCCATGCCTAACATGTAACCCATATTGTACTGAGCCACATGCTACCAATATATCAGAATGTTTTACCATGCATAAAATTGAACTTCTTTGTGTTCTGAGAGGGAAAGGTGGAAAAATGTTAATGGAAGCAACTGCATTAGCTTGTACACCTTCCTGAAATATAAATGCAGTTTTACCACTGTTGTGCTATCTGCTTTTATTATCAAGATTTTTTTAAAAAAAAAGCTTTGGAGATTGTTCAATGAACAGATGTTTTATGATCCAAAATTCTGCCAGAATGTTAGAGCCACTGGTTGTGTTGCTGACTTAAAGTCTTGTAAAGCCTATTTTACATTTCCTGTTCTCCAAACTTCTTTTTTTTAAGTAAACAGGACATTTTACAGGTCACGATTTCAAAAATGATTTCTCCAAATACCTATAGCAACCAGTTATTATGAGTCAGGGATTAGCCTGCCCTCCCTGCTGTAGGCATAGCTAACAAAGTAGGGGGATTATAAAAATATAATTATAATGTCCCATACAATTAGCACTTGCAGTCCACACTGAATATTTTGTACTATCTAATACCCAAATCCCTCCTTAATTTCTCTAATAGAAAAACAAAAGAGCAGTTCTGAATAATAAAAGCAATAATAGTGACACTGAGACACTAGAATTTCTACCGTTTATAAATATTTCTGCCATCTAAAAAACTGACTAATTTCATTTCCTTTTAAAGGGACACAATCATGCTTCCTGCATGCATGAAGGAGCAGGATATAAATGGGTTTCCTTGTAGAACTCCAATTTACCCTCTCCATGTTAGACATGCCTAGGGTTGCCAGGTCTCTCATCCACCAGTGGAGGATGGGTGCAGGTTTGTCATCTTTAATTTGCCTGATGGTTTGGGGATGGAGCCTGGGGAGGACAGGAATCTCAGTGGGGTTAAATGTCATAGAGTCCATCTTCCAAAGCAACAGTTTTCTCCAGAGGAACTGATCTTTTTAGTCTGGAGATGAGCTGCAATTCTGGGGGATCCCCAAGTCCCACCTGGAAGCTGGCACCCTTAGCCATGCCATTGTTGTATTTGGCATGCTGCAATCCTCCAGAACATTCACATCAAGACAAGGCCTTCCTTTGCCTCGCTTCTTGAAGTCTACATCAGTCCATTCTGCTTTGGAACCCTAACATGAAGGCTATACAGGAAGTGGACCATGTGAATTGGGGAGGAAAATATTGACTGATCCTTTTGCACCCAAGAGCCTGGTCTTGATGTAGATGTCCTGAGCGATCACAGTGCAGATAACTGGTGCAGAGGTGCCATGAAGACTATATGACAAGAGAAGGAAAAACCAAAGGTCAAATTAGACTTTGTATGAGATTGTTAGATACAAGATTATACATTGTATAAGATTATATATTAGACCACAAGTTAGTTATGGTAGACTAAAATATCAAAACTATATAGAATCCAAAAATCGACATGACTTAGCTATGTCCTACACAGCTATGTCCTACACAGGTAATACGGTTACCCAGATCCCCATCAGGAGAATCAAAATATATTTCACATTGTTTTGCTAATTCAATAGCTACAACAGTGGCATGGCATGTTACCTCCAGATTATCACTTGCCAACAGAAAATCATTTGTGTGTGTGTGTGAATTAGACCAATACTCTTGATTGTTCCCTTACCTCCAAAGCTTCTTCTTTTCATCACCATTCCTCTGTGTGCATTTAAATGCAACCTGCGTGCTAACAGGAAAGACTGTGGAAACCTGGACTGTTACTTATAGTATCGAGCAATAAAAAAAATAATACAAGAGAACAGCACCATTCCACAGGAGGGGGAAAATAAGGAGACAATCCAGAAGTGCTGTGGGAAATCAATTTATTTTAGAAATTCACCTCATTGCACCTGACAGAAAGTGGGTGGGGGGAGGAGGAATAAAATGTGTTTCTGTGTCTACTTGGTGGGAAACTACCCTTGACAAAGAGCACTAGCTCAAAATGGTGTCAGGTGAATTTCTCAAGTAAATCAATTTTGCATTGAACAGGTAGCACTGGGAAAGAGATATGAGGCTTGAGAAATAGGGAGAGGAGAAGATAAAACCCTGGGCAGAATGCTATATATATATGGATCCTCAAGATTCATGAACCCCCACTCTCAGTTTGAATTTGTTATGCTCATCGTTAACCTTCTTGTGGGAAGTTAGATGAGGCCTCAACTATGTCAAAGGAAAAGTAGCCATGCTCTGCAAAAAACCATCTATTTTTCTTAGGGAGGGACAATATTCTTCAGGTGCTGCAAGTAATTCCTTGAAATAATGAGAGGCTGTCTGGAATAACAGACTCGCTCATACCAATACTAAAATTGTGACAGCAAAGAAGACTAGTTCTATAAACTTCTTCAGTACAAATATATATTTCAAAACTATAAAGCTCCCTTCTCACTGGTTCCAAACCCTTACTTCTGAACAGGATTGGTCACTTGTTACTTCTGGAGGACAGAAAATAGATGGTGATGACACTATTCACCAAAGTCATAGAGAGTGTTGTTTTCTACTCCTCCACTCAGATAAACAGAGTTATCCTCTGTCCCAAAAAGTTATCTGAATTCCCCAGATAAGCCTCCACAGCTCAGGGGGCAGAGCGGGGAAACATACCTGGTTCCTCCATATTAGAGTACACCTGCTCTTAACCACTATGCCACTGCTGCTCATAGCTGAACAGAATGATAGTATTGTATTGAACCTACTCTCTCTGTGGGCTCTTCCATCATGGAGCAATTGAACTTTGGTTAATGAACCTTTGTGTAAATCCAACATATTCAAAAGTGTATTGAGAACTATGATTATCTCCAGAGTCATTCCCTTTGCATTTGCTTGGTTCTTTGTAAACTATTTTAATAAATAAGTTTTCTCAGTCAGCACAGAGTCCATAATCAGAGACATATCTGCAGAAAATAGTATCTAGAGCAAGCACTGAAATTGTGCCTCTGCCCAAACATCTGATACCCATCTTTTAGATAACTTTATCTCACAGAGTCATTGTGGGCTGCAAATACCAGACCCAAAAAGTTAGTCAACATTGGGGCATGCTGCAGCTCACCAGGTGAAAAGGCAACCAAAGAAGCAAGTTAGGCAATGATAAGTGATATCTACTACTTAACACTAACTAGGTCAATGTGTGTCCAGTGATTAAAGACAGAGCTTTTCAGACACTATAAATGACTGTGGTCGAGGCATTTGGTTATAAAGCATCATTTCATACTGTTTAATTTGTCAGTCAAGATTTTCCTCACAGGCCCTACTCTTTCCATGCAGTTGCCCCCAGAAATGAGGTAGGTGGTGAACAGAGACCAGGCTTTTTTCAGCGGGAGCACCTTGCCTGTGGGTATCCTTTCCTTGAGGTTTACCTGGCACTACTCTTGCATCTTTTAGGCATTAGGTTAAAATGAGGGGATTAGTCAAAAGGAAGCTGAAAGAAAGTAAAGAGGGTCAATTTCCCTCCAGATACTTGAAAATAATTTTGAACTGCAATAACAGAAACTCAGATTGAATGTATTCCATAGATACCAGCAAATGTAAGAGAATGTGGGGATGGTTCATGAGCAAAACTAAAGTTATAGAAAGAAATAATTCCTTTGAGAGGTTGAAGGCTTGCCCAAATGAGGTGAACAAAAAGGTGTACATTGCATAGCCTAATTGTGCAAATAAAATTACTGTAGTGCCTCTTTGGAAGGATACCATAATAAATCCATTCTGCATCAAGTGTCATAGATTACAGAAGTATACCACATTTTGGGGAGTGGAGGGTGGGGTTTGCTAGTAATGGTTGCTTCCTGTACCAATAAATGCCTGTTCATTAATCTTACCTATTACTCAAAAATGTACAATACTGGATGATGTCCTTTTGATTGTTTCTCTTTAAAAGTTCTATATGCCGTGTTCTTGAGTTAATTAAAAAAAACCCTGCACAGATAGGTGGCAAGGTCAAATGGCAATTAAAATGAATGCTAATCTTTGTATTTCACAATTTAAAACAGTAGGGAACTGGAAAGTAAAAACCATTGGTCTCTCAAGGTAAGTCCAACTATATGATTAAAAGGTACCTTTCAAAGTTATTGTAAGGGTCTGATCAGAGCCTGGATCTTTTCATCTAAGAAGCAGCTCTGGACCCCTGTGGCAGTATATAACACAACAATTTGCCACCTATTAGTCATCAAGGGATGGCAAAGGGTTCAAATGGGAAGCTAGGATTTTTAAAAGCCATTTATCCTCCCATTCCCCCTACAGGACCCAAGGAGAGGCTCCACAAATCAGTAACAACCCTCACATTCAAATGCCCATTTCTATATAAATGTATGCAGATCTCACGTAAATTGAAGTGCCAAGTATCTTTTAATTTTATTCTAAAGAGAAACCATCATGACAACCTTGGGGGTGGTCTAGACTGACCAGAAAAGGAAAGGAAGATCACCCAAGTCCAAATCTCTTTTCCTCACCTGAAAAAGCAGCAAATGCAAGCTTTGAAATGTTTTGAATCTTTGACTAGTGGTTCAAATTCTTATTTTGCCAGGCATGTTGTCTTGAGTTCCCAGGAGGCAAAACTGAAGAAAAAGTTCTATGGGTGGATTAAAAAGGGGTGCCTGGGGGAAGGGGAATTCTCAGACAGCCCTTTTTCATGACCATTCACTGCCCTTTTCCTCACTCACAATTTCTTTCCAGGCCTACCAAACATTTTCCCTCCAATCTCCATTCACAAAGTATAACATTATGTGAAAGCTGGAGATGCTGTGTCACACCTTGTTTGCGAGTCCTGCCTGAAGGAGTGTGTTTGTTTTCACCTTTTTGTCCTCAGCCTTTGCCATGAGGGTGCAAAAAGTCAGATAACTCCTCTCTCTGTCAGCCTCACTTCAGTGCTGCCTGTGCCCTGGCAGGGAACTCCTTCTCCATATAGCTGTTTTACAGAGAGTAAAGTCTGGAGATAGGCAACTTAAGTTGTAAAAGTACTTAGCAATAAGCTGATATTTGGTCATTGACTGTAAATAAAGTCTTCTTCTTCTAGCAAGAAGCTGAGGGAAGGATTTTTATCCACAGAAACTACCCTGATGCTCCTGTTGCTGCCTCTGCCTCTTCTCCTGCAAGGAAATGGCACAATATGACTTTCAAAACTTCCTCCCCTCCTGAACCTGGGCACAATCTGGCTGCACACCTCTTGCGGGCAAATGAGGAACTGATACCAACCTGGCTACTTCCTGGAAATGCCTCAAGCACCTGCTTGCCATAGCTGGCTACCTCCCCCTCAGCCAGTAGTCCACCACTGCCAGGGCACCCCCTTGCTTGCCTGCCTACCTGCTGCCTCCTCTACCACTCTGTAGTACCTGGCTCATGCCTCCTCTAGCCACAGATGGAGCCACTGAGGTGGCCAAGGGGGAAAGGCAACCACCAACAGGAGGTGCTACCTGGCTGAGCCCAGTGGCCAAAGGCCAGGGTCACTAAAGTTTGAGTGCTCCAAACAGGTGCTAGGTGAGGAGACTCCTATGTACTTCAGGCCGAAACATCTGCTGGTCCAGGATAGAGAGGAGTGGAGTTCTTGACATGGACTCCAGGGTGCTGAGCAGCCAAGGGCATCCCCCTCCAAGGGGCGCCCAGGGTACATGCCCTGGTTACCCCACCCTAGATAAACTTTTGTCTGTAACTTTTGTTATGGACTTTGTGTTACCCTCTGCCTCACTAATAATAAATCTACAACCAGGACTTTAATAACTTCAGACCAAAAACAAAACAAAACCCAGTAATCCTCTGAAGCATCTTAAACAATAAAATGGCAATACATATCCTGGAATGAGCTGTGGATCTGTACATCACTTCCTGATTTCACTGTCAAAAAATTTAACTGCTTTCAACTAAATTGGTATCTTGCACTAGGTTTGCTGTCTCTTGCTTTGTTTCTAAAACACCATGGAATTAGCTAGGAAAACATTCACCTTGAACTGGGGAGGACAGGGCTCAGTGATATACAAAAAGAAAACATTTCAATTTTGATTTCTCATCTAATTAGGTTACCTTCCTAGCTATAGTTTATGAACTGTCAGCATTAAACATTATGGTTCAGTCTTAATATCTTTGATCTATTCTTTATCACTGGAGGGGGGGGTGAAACTTCTTTAAAACATATCCCAAAAGCTGTCACTTCATCTTGCACCTCTCTGACTCCTGAAATAATGTCACAAGTTGCACCTTGTTTAAAACATAAAGCATTGTCTCGACCTAAGACAACTTTTTTTTAAAGTGTCTTTAAATTCCTCTCTCACAAACAGTCCTGGAATTGTGATGGAACTGATTTGGGATTTTAATGAAATCTATATGCCCCACACCACATAGTCTTTAAAAAGCAGTTGCCCCATGTGTTTTGCTCCATGAGCCTATATAAGAGAGGGGGTTACTTAAAATAAGTCAGGACTATTTGGCACATGGGAAGCTTTTTGAAATGCAACTTAAAATAGTTTATGGGATTTAAAAATTAGGTTAGTAGCTCTTCAATACCAGTAATTGTAAATTGTAACAGAATAACAGAACTGAGACGATTCAGAAGGTTAATATCAAGATATTGTACTTCAAAATGTATTAAGGTGTTTCACATACAAATGTTTGAATCTCTACTTTTCACCAGAGAGGGCTTTCTCTTGGCAGTTTCTTAGGTTTCTTTCTTTTATACAATGTTGCATTACTTGTAGGAGTTAGGAATATTAACATGCTTCCTCAGTTTCTCTGTTAAACTGGCGCAGGATCACTTGTTTCACCAGATTTATTTCTCATTAAACTCTTGGGAATCGTTCTATAAACCTTGGTTCTATAAACCTTTCTTCAGAGCCAGCATGGTGTAGTGATTAAGAGTGTTGGCCTCTAATCTGGAGAACCAGGTGTGATTCCCCACTCCTCCATATGACCAGTGGACTCTAATCTGGTGAACCAGGTTGTTTTCCCCGCTCCTCCCCAGGAAGCCTGCTGGGTGATTTTGGGCCAGTCACAGTTCTCTCTGAACTCTCTAAGCCCCACTTACCTCACAAGGTGTCTGTTGTGTGGAGAAAAAGGGAAGGAACTTAGAAACTACTTTGAGACTCCTTATGGTTGAGAAAAGCAGGATATATATATATATATATATATATTCAAACTCTTCTTTTTCTGTATGACTGGCTATGGATCCTGTCCTGATCCCCAAACCCCAAATGTGTTCCTTTTGATTTCTGAGGAAAAATCATCCACCAGACCAGCTTTCAGCATTCACATCTGTTTCCAAGCTCTGCCTGTTCCCTTCTCTCTCAGTCAACTGTCAGTTCTTAACTGTCAAACTGTCACCTGCAGAATTCTGTTCAAACTCTGTCAATCACAGGGCTTATATGACTGGGACAACTCTTTGGAATGCAACTGTCAATCATCAGCCCATTTCAGAGAACCAGCTCCTTTTCCATTAAGGGTGACAGGAGGCAATACAAACTGAACTAAATGCAGCCTGGACCTAGTTTCTGATTTCTGTTTCAATCAGGTCTACTGTGCATTGACAAGGATTCAGGAGTTTCCCTAACTTTAATGCATTCTTGCAGTGCAATTTGAAACAGAGCTGTATCCATCTAAATCCATGTCAATGGGTTTCTGAGGGTACAGCTCTACTTAGGATTGAGCTGTTAATTCTTTTATCACTTAATCAATATTTACAAAGAACAGATCAAAGATCTGTATTCTTTAGAAATTAATTAATAAGAGCAACTCCTTTTTAAATATTTCTAATTCCATACAATCCTTTAGAAGAATTTAGTAACATTCCATGCTGCTGTACTATTTGAAGGTCAGTGTAAATAATTCAGTATTTTAATTGAAGTTAGAGAGAAAAAATAGTACAAAATGTGTGCTAATTGGAGGTACAAGTTTTAATTTTCAAATTATATATATCATTTAAACCACAAAGGCCTCAAATTAAATTGATTTATTTAACTCTAGGCTATTAGCATTTTTGAGAGGGTCATTTTAAGAGCTTTAAACACAACAAAGGGATCTGAGCTTCAAAATGGGAAATACAGATGAATTGGAATTTTTTTAGAAATAGAAAACTATGTTGAATTGATCATAATTTTCAAAAGAGACATCTGTTTTAAAATACTTATTTAATTTTTAAAAAAGACATAAGAATTGGCTGTAACAAGTTTTCTGGACTGTATGGCTGTGGTCAGATAGTTTTTGCTCTTAACACCCCTTCCGGAGTGAGGCGGCCTATAAATCCAACAAATAAATAAATAACTCTATGGCTGGCATCGTCATTATGTCATGGTAAGACAGAAAGAAACACATCTCACCATGACATGCCTCTGAAGATGCCAGCCACAGGTATGGGTGAAATATTAGGAGCGAAAAATACCAGACCACAGAGCCTAGAAAACCCCAAACAGCTAGATGATTTCAGCCATGAAAGCCTCCAACAATATATATAAGAATGTTCAAAGCTTCTCAGTTTCCCTTGGGGGAAAATGAGAACTTCAGAGGGTAGATTCTATGACATCACATTCCTACTGAGCTCCGTCCCTCTCTAAACCTTTTCTTCCCAGGCTCTGCTCTCAAAATCCAAGATTTTCCTGACATGAGTTTATCAAATAGCTTTAGTGAGGAAGTTCGGGGACTGCAGAGCAGCATGGGAGATGTTTTAAAGAAATCTGCACAGCAAGTGAAAATTGTTCCACAGGAGAAATGCTTCCAAAAAACTGTTCTCAGAAAAGGATTAGTCAGGAGCAGCAGCCAAATAAAGTGTTTTGAGGCACGATATAAAAGGTTTTAGGCTAAAAACTATGAAGAACTCCATGGAGGAAACATTTTATTTCCTACCACAAGACATTTCATTTGCTTTGTGCAGAAAGGGCCACTGTTGACTAATGGGCATGGGACTGCACCTTAAGAGGCCAAGTCGCAGAGACATTTCTCCATGCACTCCCCCACCCCCCAAATACAACCAAGGTGGATTTTTCCCCCAGAGGAAACCAAACAATAGAATATGGGGTTTCAATTGTGTCCTAGGTGTTTTCGGTTTCTAGAAGGAAAACTGTATATGGTTGTCTTTGGGGGGCTTTGGCTGCACTCCTAAGGAAACTTTCTTAGGAGTCAACCCTATTGAGTTACATGAGACCTTAATTCTGTTCAGGATTGCTCCCATCATTTACTAATGTAAAAGTGACAATGTCCTCAAATGACAACGTAGTAGAACAATGTCTCTGTGCATTCAGGCAAAAGAAATTGATTCCAGGGCAGTCATTTGTCAATGGCTGCTGGGTTAAATTAACAAGGCATTGAAAAACTGAACAAAGAATTTACCGTATGTCGAATTTTGCCTTCTCATTGAAACTTCTGCTTGAATTCATTGCCATTCAAAATCTATATTAAAAACACATAAATTTGGAAAGATTTTTTTCTCCTCTCTTTTTAATAGGCTGAGCTACTTTTTACACAAGTGCTGGAGACCTGTTTTAAAGTGCATCAACTACAGCTGACCTCGTAAAAAAGCCATTTGGTGCCAAAAACCAAATTTTTTTTATTTACTAAAAGCTCCTGCAATGGCACACTTTCTAGGCAACTAGTTTGAGCCCTTTGTTCCTACTGTGCTAACCATTTGTGCTTTGACAGCACCTCGGATTCAAGAGTTTCATAACCTCTTGCATCATATGCTTTCAAGAAAGTGTGCTATATACATCTGATTAACCGTTTGTTTAGAGTTTCATAACATTTAAAAAATGAGGTTCCTGAAGCCATTAAAATTGCGTATGTCAGCAAAACTGATAATGGGTAAATAGACTTTCATGCACAGGAAATTTAGGTCATGTATTCCAGATTTCATAATAGATGTTAGCAAGGATTCAAACTTTACTATTTTGCACTACTTCGGACAAAATACCATAGGGAAAAATCTCCAACTTCTTGTAGATCAATGCTACTCGTTCTGCAGATCAGAGAGCTACAGTAATAATAACCATCAGCCAAAAAGTCACCCAACTACTGTGTGCAACTACCAAATACATGCATTCAATTCTATGAAATATAAAGGCAAAGGTGCAAGCAATTAGTCATTACTGTCCCATGGGGTGATGTCATATCACGACATTTACTGTTATATGGTGTTTGCCATTACCTTCCTCAGTCTCCTACACTTTACCTCCAGCAAGTGGGTACTCGTTTTACAAACTTTGCAAGGATGGAAGGCTGAGTCGTCTTCCACTGACTACCTGAAACTAACTTCCATCAGGATCGAACTCAGGTCATCAGCAGAGCTTTGACTGCAGTACTGCAGCTTACTTCTCTGTGCCATGGGGCTTCTCATATAATATTGGGGAAGATTCACAGGTAGCATATCGAAGAGCCACAAGTGGCTCCTGAGCCCCTGAATGAGTACCACTGCCATAGATGCTAACAAAATTGGCCCTTTTTAACACTCTGAGAAGAGGAGGGTCGGAATATTCATTTCACACTTCCCTATTGTGTCTTGGGACATCTGACTTTAATAGAGCACAGTGTTGCTTTTGTGCCTCAGAAGCTGAAAATACTGGCTGGTATCCTGCCTTAAACTTAAGAACCTTCTTCCAACCTAAGGATCCTTCCTCCACTTAGGCTGGAGAAAGGGTTCAAATTCTGCTTAGTGAAGTGGTAGGATATAGGACATGGATGGATTCACTAGCACTGTTGCCATGCAAAACCATAGCAAGAGGACAGGGGCATTTCTAAATGCCCTACCAATCATGTCTTGTTGTTATAGACAGTCCAGAGTAAGATGAATGCCAATCTTAATTCATGGACTTTGATACGAAGAGGGGTATTGCTTTCTCCTTCCAATTCAGGTATGCATAACAGTAGGAAATGTCTTCTCTGGGTGTTGTTGTCTGAATAACAATAGTGCAACCTTCAGAAGAAACACCTCACAAAGAGCATGTAAACGCCTCACATCCTGATTCTAACTAGATCACGTGAATTCTTTCTCCCCAACATTAATTTTATCTCAAACCTCTTGATCAACTATTAAAAAACCATAATCCTTCCAGAGTTCCTTTGTTTCAACATTCCAGGTTCATCTGAACTTGGAATGCCCCAGGCCTTAATTTCTTAAATGCAATCCAAACCTCATCAAGAGGCCCTAATATGAACAAGCCTTTTTCCATAGCATTGTTCCTGCCTGGGAATGGAACTCTGCTTTGTTGCTAGAAAGTAGCCCATCTTATCATAGCCAGAAAGTTAACTTTTTCCATAAACAGGCCTCCCAAATCCATCACTCTTTGTACTTGGGTATCCTTCTTGGGCCTGTGATCAGTGCCGGCACTGTTTCTTGTTCTCCTTGGACCACATCTGAAATGGTAAATATCACCCTCCCCTCAATGCCGACTTCTGTTACCATCCATCTTTCCTCCCCTCAATCCCATCTTCTGTTCCCTTCTACCTTTCACCTCTCTATATATGTGCTAGGTTTCTCAAAACTCTGTGAATTTGCAGTTTGGGTGTAATTTTTATTATTTTTAAAATGCTTAATAACATTGTAAATCTTCTTTTTAAAATTCTGTGCAGATTTCTAAGGGGAGTAACCTTTGTATAAACTGGTTTATGTTTCCCCAGTTACCCACTCTCAAAATGTAAGGTCTGTTCCCTGCTAATTCCATAAACTAAAAGGGAACAGAGCAGGCTAATTTGAATAACAGCACAGGGGAGGATTTCTTCTGCAAATAGATTCTGAAGCAAAAGCTGGTAATATTATCTATTAGTGACTTGAGTTGAGGTAGTGAAGTGCTCCTTCCTTTAGTGGTAGGACTGATGGAGTGATGTTTCCAACAGAACATGCTTCAGCAAGGCTTTCAACCCAGTTATTGGTCTAACTGGAGGGTACAGGGGAAAGGGGAAATGATAATTGGCTGCCAGTTGATTTAATTTGCTAGTCAAGCAGAAAAATTAAGAGAGAACCCTCTACTGAAGTCAATGGTCCAGCAAATGGGACAAACCAACCTACTGAAATTACCCCTGATCCTGAGGTTATGTGTTCACTGTTGTGTGTTATTACCTGGGAAGGAAAAGGGTTTGATCATTGAAAGTGGTGAATCCAAGGACTGTTTGCAAAGTTTATGGAAGTCTTTTCTATGCCCACAATCACGAAAAATTGTCCCCCTCCTGTAAAGAGGGTCTGCAAAACTGGGACTAATATTAATGAAAACCATCAGAGATGTTACAACATTTTGCAGTTCTCACCTCCTGAAGATTGTTCCAGATAAGTTTTCTAAATAATTTTAATAGAAGTTTGTCAAATTAGTGATTTTAATACCAAGTGTCATTTAAAAAAAAATGGCTTCAGCAGGCCACCAGTTATTGTCCAAAAGCAGGTGAAGCAGTTTTACTGCATTTTTCAATCAGAACTATTGATCAACAGTCTATGAATCTGAAAGAATATATAGATTTAATATCCGAAGGTAGACAAAATGAGGTAAATACAACCACTGGCTTTAATCCTACCACTCTGACCCTTGAAATGACTCTTTGGCTTGAGTAAAAAGACATTTGACTTGGAGGACATCTCCTTAGAAGTCTGCAAACTTTGCAGAGCAGCATGGTAAGATATGGACTATATTGGCACATACTTGCCGTATAAGACTACCCCGCGGCAGAGGCGGCAGCGATACCCTGTGTGGCCTCGGCCTCAGGAGAGGCAGGCTGATTGTCGCGGGGGCCGGACAGAGCAGCGGCGGTGGCACCCCGGGTGGCCTTCCTTGGCCTCGGCGGAGGCCGGCCGATCGTTGCGGGGGCAGGACAGAGTGGTGGCAGCGGCACCCTGGGTGGCCTTGGCCTCGATCGTCAAGGGGGCGGGGCGAAGAGCGGGCCGTGGCGACAGCGGCAACGCTGGGATCCGTCCCGGCCGGAGGCCAGGTGCGACAGGGGGCAGGACACCTCCTGAGCTCCCTCCCCCTCACGCTCCTCTTTCAGTCCTTCCCACTCTTCACCAATTCCGTGCGCATTCTCCCAATCCTCTCCCCGTCTCTCTGTCCTCCACATGACTTCCCTCTCAGCCACAACACCCACTCCTTCCCCCACCTTTCACCACACCGTCCCGTCTCTTCCTCTTTTCCTCCTTTTATCCCCTCCCTTCTCCCCAGCTGCCCTAAAACCCCTCTGCCTCGTTGCTGGCCATCACGGGGGACTTCTGGCTTGTCAGGCCGCTGGCGTGGGGTTGTCAACGGGGGTCCCCCCGGAGGAGTTCCTGTCCCAGGGAGAGAACAGGGGAAGCCCCACTGTCAAGGGGCCGTCCCCAGGGGTTCCCTCCGCCGCGGGAGTCCCCTGGCCCATCCGGCGCAGGAGCGAGAACGCCCCTGGGTTCTCGTCGTCGCCGGGCTGGCTGCAGGGAGCTCCCTCGCTGGAGTGGCCAGTCAATTGGCCAGGCGGTGGCAAATCCGAGAAGGGGGTGGGGGCTGCCCAGTGTATAAGACAAGCCCCGACTTTTGATAAGATTTTCCTGTATTAAAAAGTCATCTTATACGCTGTTTAAGATGTTTGAAATATATATGGATGTTTGAAATATATATATATATATATATATATGTATACACACACACACACACACACACAGCAAAACTGTGTGTGGCAACTTGACACTAATGTGAATTTAACGTTCACTGGAGTTAATTTGTCTTCCTCATTTTCAAAACTAGCCTGGTATGGAATGTGCAAAAAGTCTTTGAAATTTGAAACAGATAGAGAGAGCAATTGGTCCAAGATCACGCAGCAATATTTTATTGCAGAGTGGCCATTTGAACACAGTTTCCTCAATCCTAACCCATACTGTTTCAGATTGCGTTGTTAATATAATTCTTCAATAATAACAAAATTAAACTTTGGCTTTTCAGCTTTAACTCAGGAGGAGGAATGTGAATAAAATGTCCCAGCCTATGGGATGACAGTAAAAATCCACCCATCTGCTGTGAGATCCTGTAGTTTCTTCAGTACCCTCAATAATACATTTATTTTATACCCCCCCCCCCTGGTTCAGCTTCATGGGAACACCACAAATAAGATGGACTAATCTTAGAGGATAATAAATGGATGTTTGAAATATATTCTGTTCTAACTGTGTATTGAAATTCAACAGGGAAAGATACGGAGAGTTTATCCACTCTTCACATGTCTTTCAATTACAGAAGTTGGGTCCAGCTGCTATTTTGTATCAGATCAGACTGTGCAATGCTAATATTGAGATGGAATGATTTCATATTCTTGCAAGGTCTTTCTATTCTCCAAAATGAAAACTGTATAGATTATGGACCTTTTTTTAAGTTAAGGCTTTCTTTTTATTGCTTCTCTGCGTTTACGATAACACTGTAAGTTAACCTCTTCATAGCTTGTTGAGTAGAAATGCAGGAGCGAATAACATGACAAAGATTCAGGATTGACATGGTTTAGAACATAACATAAGAACTAGCCTGCTGGATCAGACCAGAGTCCATCTAGTCCAGCACTCTGCTACTCGCAGTGGCCCTTTATTTACAGGACTGGGTGCATTTCTGCTAACCGGATTCACATTTAAAGAAACACTGCACATTCAGAGACTCATACACACTTTCATTTGGATCCTGCTCAAAATCTCTGTTGACAGAGAGATTTTTTAAGAAACAGAACTCCAAAATGCATACAATCCCCAAGTAATTCAGGTCAGCTGGCACTATGTTGGCTCAGCAGTTGTGTATTCACATTGCATGTGGAAGATCTCAGTTTCAATCCCAGGCATTTCTAGTTAAAGAATTAGGTAATGGTGTGATGTGAGATGTCTGTGCCTGAGATTCTGGAGAGCTGCCAGAGAGACAATACTGGTATTGATAGTTGAATGGTTTGACCCAGTATAAGGAAGTTTCATGCATTCCTGTGACAGTGGAAACTCAACAGTGATATCTGTAGTACGGATGATAACTGGAAGATTAAATTTTGTGTATCATTGCAGGGATACAGGAAGCTAATTTCCAAATACTTAAGATGGCAGCTGCCACACTTGGAAAATGCTAGCAAGAGAAACTTCATTGTCCAGTGTCCTCCCAAACCAAAAAGTAGTTACAAACAAGCAACCTCACCCCCGTGAATTCTGCCAGTAGGATAGGATTTACTGCTTATAGCCAAAGACGGTTTACAATTGATCACAAGATGGTAAATCATAAATCATTAAAATCATTAAATAATCCATAACAAAAAATACTATCATGTTAAAATATTTCACTCTTCAGATATTAGCTTTCATTTTCCTGGATGCCAAGGCAAACAACAAGAAATGAGTGAGTCTGTACCAGACAAAAGAGAAATCAGCCTTCTCTAATTCCAAAAAAAGCTGAAGTCCCTTATGAGTAATGCAAAAAAAAAAAGGTGATTCCATCAGTTGTGTGCTCACAACTGAAGATACAAATCGGGGCGAACAGGCAGGATGCAAGAGTCACATTGGACCTTTTAAAAACTTTATAAAGAAGAGTGCTACTACAAATTGCTGGAGATGTGGAAGTAGGAGGAGTTCACTGTTGTACCCAAATGTGGGATTGTTCAGTCATTGTGGGTTTCTGGACTGTGTGCAAATAAACTTCGCTGATGAAATGACTGTCAATTTTTCAAATGGGAATGCATTATTGGGCTACATCCTACCTTCGTAGAATGCTATTGTTGGGCGGGCATAATGGCCTGATTTCACAAGCTCTGCTTGTGGCTGAAATGCTGATATGGCAGTCCAGGAAAAGCAAGCATTCTCCTTCTATAGACAAATAGATAGAAGAGTTAACTACTTTAGCTACATACGAATGAGAATATTATTGCTGACTATTACAATTCAACATGCATTCAGATATTTGGGTGTCTGATACAGAAATGTTTGCACAGCTACATAGCATAAATCAAAACCACAAATTCAATCTGGACGAAGACGTGACATCATTTTTTGTGATAACTGCTTTATTCTTTCTTCTGGTTTGTTCCGTCATTGTGTCATCAAAAGGATGTTCCTAAAATCCCTTGCACTTAAATGGGCCACTCATTGTGAACTACTTGTGAGGTGACCAGGGGCAGAGCAAGGGGGGAACTGCGCCAGGAGCCCACATGCGCCCTGCACCACACCATGCCCCCATCTGCACCAGCCCTGGAACACCCTGGAACGCCCTCGCCATGCCCCCGGAATGCCCTCGCCATGTCCCACTATTGTGATGTTTTGGGAAAGTTGGTGTCATTTTCCTTGCCCCAGTTCTTCATTGTTGCCTCTGCCCACCACCACCTGAAAACTTCTTTTCATTTTACTGTTTAATTGAGAACTATGGCATTGTAACTTTAAGATATTCTGACGTTTTGTTCTCTGAATTCCCAGCTTCCATATTCAAAAAGTAAGTTTCTCTTGTTCCTTTTGTTGTGGAGACAGACTTTGCCCCTTACTTTTCCACAGAAAAAAAGAGCTGATGGGGAATGGGGAAACCACCCAAATCTATGGTCATGTTGAAAACTCTGGAAACCTGCATCAAAAAACTAAAAGAGCTCAGTAACACACATAAGAGATTTGAGTGTTTTCAAAACAGCACCTCACCCAGCTGCTGTGGTATTTGCTCATCAAAAAGAAGCTGGGCAGTCTTTTCAATCCCAGTTCTGTAGTCTGAAACAATATATGATGACTTCTCCAGAGAATCACATCTCCAAAGAATACCATGCATCATTGCTAATAGTATAATGAATTAACAGACAAAATTGTCAAGTAGTTTGGCTTGCAAGGATAGATTTTTCCCGACATTTAAAAGTGCAAATCATCTCAGAATATTTATTTTGCTTTGAGAAGCTTTTGAAAGGCAGTTTCTGCTCATTAGTGTCATGGGAATATCCTATTCATTTTCAAAAGTCATTCATGGGAACTGAATGTCTTGCATGAATTTTATTGCAATTTTTTAAATCAATGGGATTGTTGATACTTTTTAAAATAGAGAATATTGTGAGGCTGAAACCTCCTCCTTTCACCCAAGGCATAAAAGATACAGAGATACAAAGGAATTGGCACACATAAATAGGGAGAAACAGAAAATAGAAGCTTTCATATACTGTACATTTAGAACTTCTTGAAAATGAAGCATGCTGTGCAGAGGATTATGGACATTTCTGGAGAAGGGGGCAGGAGATGAAAAGAATTCACAGTGATGGGGCAAAAATGTGAAATGCAGAACTATATAAGATGAGAATACAGGCTCCCTGTAACGTAACTTGTGGTTGGTCATAACATATTTATATCCTCTTAGTTGGAAATTGTTTCAAATTGTTAAGTAGGAACAAATTAAAAGGTAAATCACTCCTTGAGGGTTTTTTGATATTTTTTATTTCATTTCTTATCACAGTTGTCTAGAAGACAAGATGAAGCAAAATGATACTCCTGTCATTATTTGTATTTTTCTACATTCAGTCCCCCCCCCCACAGTAAGAACTGAGCAGATTACTTTTGCAGAATTCCCTTACCAGCAGAATTTTTGCCATCTTCTCACAGGCGGATTCTGCACGGGCCATAAAGAGCAATGTGCGGCCGCTAAAAGCGCTGTTGAGGACTTTGAGCAGCTGCCGTGCTGGAGCAGAGCAGCAATGGTGTTTTTCCCCCCACAATAAATAATTAGTGAATTAACCTATTTCCCACCTTTTAGCAAATTAATTAGTGATTTTGGGTAACATACTATTTTTCGTTCTGTAGGCAGGGACAGATAGGCGCTTGTACATGTATAACACTGGTGGGCATCTCACTGGACAAATGCTCAGGAAGCCCTACATTTATATACAGTTACTAGGTTGTTTGATTTGGTAAAGCCAAATCAGTACCCCCCGCCCACAAGCCCCATTTGAATTTTTCCATCTATGCTTGAAAATAATGCAAACAGCAAAAAATACTAGAACTAAATACTTTTTTTAAAAAAAAAAACAGCTGAATAGATATTCGGGTTATTGGGTTTGGGGTATTTAAACTTCCTGCAGAGTTTAGCTGCCAGAAACCTCATTAAAGTAACTTTAATTAAAAAAACAAACAAACCAACTGGAGAATCTTTGACACACACATCCTCCAAACTTACCTTGGCTGAGTCTCTCTGGTGGACTTACTTGTGGGCTCTTTGAGGCTGGTTGAACCCACCCCCCCACCTCCGTATTGTTGTAGAGCCTAGCTGGAGAGTGTTCTCTGCCCTCTTCATATCTGTTGTGTGGTTTCCAGGGCAACAGGGAGACATTCTAACTGGCAAATGGGAGAGTCTGGTGGAGATTCTCTCCCTGCCAATGGATGCCATGAGAGTTAGCACCTTTGCAGAGTGGAAGGGGAAGAGAGAAGAAAGCTGCCAGTATACCTGCCAATGCTGCTCTTTGGCCAATAAGGGAAAGTTCTTATTTCCTGGGATACTTTAAAATTTCTGCTTCTTTTTGGTGTCTGACTAGACTGTATAAATTACAGGGCTGAATCCTAGGCAATTCATTCTATTCCAGACTGAGGCTTTGAGTTATAGTTCAAGATTTGCCTTTGGCTCCTGAGCTCATCCTCCCTCTGTGTGATCTTTGAAGCACCCATCTTCATTGAATCACCTGCACGTTTGAGTCCTTCCTATCTGTCTGTGTGGAGAAGATCTCACGGGTTTTGACCAGTTTTTTTTTTTTAAGAATAGTTACCTTTTAAACTTTTTAATTGCTGTTTGTTTTAGTTGCTTGCTTGGGCTTGGGGGGGGGCTTGGGGCTTGGGGGAGGGAGAGGCAGGGTTAAGGATCAAGGACTCAGGCTAGGCCTACAGGCCTGGTTTGACCTGGTTCTTCAACAGATTTTTAACCATACTTTACTGCTTATTTTTCCTTTTTCTTTCTCTGTTCTGGAACTGGTTCTGTAAAAGTTAAATAATTATCTGTTTGTGTGTTTTCACAGTTTTGATTTAAGGTTGTTGTCATTACCAGGTTTGTGGGGAGGTCTTAAATGTTGTAGTTGAATTGTTTCTGATGGTTTCTAATAGGAGATGGGCAACCTCTTTGGGGACCCATAGAATTGAACCCCCTGAACCAAACCTCACCAAACCCGGAGGAACTTATCAGGAATGTGTCCTGAAGCTATCCTGATAGCTTGGAGCCTTTATCTTTAAAAATGCCCCCCTAGAGACACACGCAGAAATTCCCCATAGGCTACAATGGAGCTTATTCAATTCCAGTGGGAGAATCTGAAACACATTGAGGGGTTTCCATCAGTAAGGGGGGAATTATTCCATGTAAAGCTCCCAAACTAGCAGAGGAAATTTGGGAGGCTCTTCTGATTGTTTTTAATGGTTTATAATGGGAGATGGTGGACACTTTGGGGGTCCATAAAACTGGACCTCCTGAATTAAACTTCCCCAAACTTGGATTCTCTTATCCGGAGAGTCTCCTGAAGCCACCCTGCAAGTGTGGTGCCTCTAGAAGCAGCAGTGACATAGTGTTTAAGAGCAGGTGTGCTTTAATCTGGAGAAACCAGGTTTGATTCCCCCGCTCTGTCGCCTGAGCTGTGGAGGCTTATCTGGGGAATTCAGATTAGCCTGGGAACTCAAACACATGCCAGCTGGGTGAACTTGGGCAAGTCACAGTTTTCTCTCTCAGCCCCACACACCTCACAGGGTGTTTGTTGTGAAGGGGGAAGGGAAAGGAGTTTGTAAGCCCCTTTGAGTCTCCTTGCAGGAGAGAAAGGGGGATATAAATCCAATTCTTCTTCTTCTTCTTCTTCTTCTTCTTCTTCTTCTTCTTCTTCTTCTTCTTCTTCTTCTTCTTCTTCTTCTTCTTCTTCTTCTTCTTCTTCTTCTTCTTCTTCTTCTTCTTCTTCTTCTTCTTCTCTACCTTGAAAAAACTCCCCAATGCAGATGGAACCCCCCCCCCCCGCCCCTGTTTTTCCCATAGACTCAAATGGAATCCAATTTTGGGAGGTAAAATAAAGGTATTTGGGTTTTTACAATTTACCAATAATTTTTAAACCCATTTTTACCAGTATGGGTTCATCCTGACTGGGTCCAGCATTATACTGCCAATTTCACCTTCAAGGTCCCCCCCGCCCTTCTGTGCCACATGGACTTTAGAGGTAGAGCCAGAAGAATAAAGCTGAATCTAGCCAGGCCTAGTTCACAGTTTACCCCTGGGCCCAGCTTGCCCAGGACCATGCATTTAACTTTTCACCTGCCTCCAAATTCCCACAATTTTTTGGGGGGTGGGGTGGGCGGTTAATAACCCATGGGAGGGCAGGGATGAAAAGCTGATATGTAGAATCAACTTTGGAAGGGGAGGCTGATAATTTCTACGTGTGTTAAACCTGAAAAATACCAAACAAGATAGCCATCCCTATTCTTGGCAACATTTTTCTTTCTTCTCTTTTTTACAACCCTTGATGTCATGTGCCCTTTAGTATGATTTACTGTGGTGGCACACTTGATGTCACCAACAATATCACATGGATTGCCTTGTATTAGAATGTAGCACTGGAAATGAAACTTATATTAGAAATCAGTGTTGCAAATGAAATCAAGAAATGCAATAACTCTGTTACAGAGAAGAATCCATTTGAATCCATTTGAGAAAGGATTCATTGACTACAATGGCATTAATAGTTCTGTGCTTTGTTTCTCCAAGAAATGCATACCTGGGAATCCAAGAAATGCATAACCTAGAGATACCTGTCTTAGTGTGCGCGCGCGTGTGTTTTTAAATACATGGATTACGATCATTGTGGGATGGTTCTCATCTGCATGTTTGTTTCACATGGACTATATCCAGTGACAGTTTACATGAGTAAATGAGCCATCAAATCCATTACCACTGACAGACCTTTCACATTGCCCTTTCTCCATCCCAGAAGAACATTTCTCAAAACATTAGTCAAAACTGGCACATTTCACTTCCCAAATTTCACCTTTTCTAAGAAGTCATGTATTTATGATTAATAAAGCCCATGAGCTTATGTGATTTAGCTCCATCCCACCTTTAGGATTCCCAGATAAGTGCTTAACATATTGTAGACATTTAAAAAAATTACGCCATAATGTTTGGACCAAAACAGATGTGTAATAGAGATGAGATAAAGAACACTCAAACATTTCCTAACTTTTAAACACTTAACTTGCTCATGGGGAAAACTTCTTTCTTCTCATGGAAAGCACCTTGGGTTCTTCCTAACATATATTTGCAAACATAAGAAAATAGCTAAATAAAGAACGTGAGACATGTGGGCAAAGCCACAGAGGAACTCAGCAGAATGATTAAAATGTGTTCATGATCCAGCAGCAAACATTCAAAGATAGAATGTACCCTAGGGAAAGATAGACTTTCAAACAGATGTTGCTTTGTTACTTATTTGGTCTATATGCTACATGAAACAAGGAAGCACAGATTTTGGCTATGTTCAACAGCTGTACTGCCATTACCAAGGCCATTGTTTAAAGTGTATTTGTGAACCTGGCAACCTCGCAATATGCTTGCCGCTCTTCAGAAGAGTCAGTTGCACAGATGCTAAACCAGAAGGCATACTGCAATCATGGGGGAAGGTGGAAGGAGTCATAAAACCAATGAGGATATGGTTATCATTCCCAAAAATACATAAGAAGAGACACTTGTAAATTCCATAAGGGATAATAATGGGTCATAATGTAATGCTTGCCTATGTGAAAGAATTATGAATCTGTCACATCTAAATGATCTATATATCTTGAAATTCTTGAATGGAAAATGGCCATCTCTTTGTATTTCTCAATGATCTCTCTGAAACTTCACTTATACTTCCCTATTTTTACCCTTAGATCCACAGTCATATGGGCTACACAAGGAAAGAGAAGTTGCAAATAATGTCAGTTCTTTGAGACACTCTAAAGTGAAGAGCTTGGTTAAAGATAATAAAATGAAATTCAACCATAAAATGACACCAGTGGGAGTTAAATGAAGCTAGTTTCCTACATTCCAGACCATTTGCCTAACATCATATCATACCAATCACATGTTTCTCAGGATTTAGGAGTTCTGAAGTATCTAGTATTTTTTCCCTAAGTTAAACCAATGCTTATGGATATATCAAGCTGAAAGAAAGCTGTTGGGTCATATTGAGAGGGGGATGATGCAAGGAAAATGGCATTAATACAGATGGGACCTTCTAAAATACATACCTTCCTATCCACATAGTGTTTAAACTTGCTTTGATTGCAATGCTTTTCAAAACATCTATCAGATCAGCTTTCCATAGCTTTCATCCTGCTTTTTTCTGAAGAGTGGTCCCTCTTTGGTGGGCTAACTTTTCCTATAACTAGACTTCCCAGCTGAAGGCAGCTTATCTTTGGATCTTGCTCTACCCTTGGACCTTGCTCCAGTGTGCCCAACATTTTCCTGCAAACAGCGCTGGATTTCATTTCTTTGGACCTTTTCTAGATCAGTAAATATTGACCTTCCTCAATACCCTCTTCTATGCCCATGTATCCTTCACCTCTCTACATCCTAGGCTCCTTGAAACTCTGGCTGTTTCTGCACGGGCAGAATACAGAGACCCAGGGATGCTAAAAACAGCGTCCCTGGGGAGGGGTTCGCATGGCCGCTGCCGCTGCATCACAGCAACGGCAGCCTCGCAACCCCCGAGCGGCACAAAGCCGCTGTTTCTGAACTTCGCTCCCTGGGCAAGGTTTTTCAGAAACAGCAGCTTCCAACCACTGCCGTGCAAATGGCAGCAGCTGGAAGGCTCCATTCCCCCTTTCCCGAATGCCTTACCTTCCCTCCGACCTTCCGGCGCGTTGCCCAGGCCTGGGGACACGCCCCCTTCCCTGCGACTCTAGAGCTGTCACGCAGGGCAGGGGGGCATGTCCCCTGGCCTGGGCAACGCGCAGGAAGGTCGGAGGGAAGGTAAGGTGTTCGGGCGACATCACCGCCTCCATGCAGGCTGCGCCGACTTCCCCGTCCCTACTGGGACTGTTCATGCGAATGGTCCCGGGGGGGTGCGTCGGCATCATGTATGCCGACGCACCCCCCGATTGTGGCCGTGCGGAAACGGCCTCTGTGTGTATGGGTGTATGGAATTGTGTGCATATTTTTATTAATTTTTGTTCTTTAATAAAATTGTATACCTTCTCTTAAATTCTGGTCTGTGTGGATTTCTAGGGAGAAAGTTCTCTGTAAAACACAGATGTAAGATCCCCATCTGGCCTCTCACATTGCAAAGTTTGTTCCTCACTATTCCCCAAAACAAAAAAGGAAACAGACCGGGCTAATTCGAGCTACAGAAGCTGTATGTGACCCAAGTCCAGAATACATTTTTAACTTCAACTGGAATTAATTAGAAGGATAACATGGTACAAAAAAACAACAACTTCTAGACCAATAACATAAAGATATCAATGGATGCCCCAAACATGGGCCTCCAGGTGGGTCTTCAATGCTTCTGTGTGTGTTGGCTTCACAGGTTGATCATTGGCAGGCAACTATTTGACATCCCTACACACTTCCTCCAAGGCTGGCAGAAAAAGTGTCAAGAGACTACTGGTAGCCCAAACCAAAGTAGAGCAGGAGGGCAGGAGAATCTCACGAGATGCCTCATTGGGCACCAGGGGAACATTTTCCCCAGAGGAGGTTGGAATCACAAAATCCTGGGAGTGCTGGAAGACAACAAAGTAGGGCAAGGCAAGGGATTGTATGAAAGTGTATAAGTTCCTCCTCTGGAGAGAGAAGTATTATGGGAGGAGTATGTTCATTAGCGAAGAGGTAAAGAGATGGAGCAACTTACCTTCAGACCCAAGGCTGAGGAGCTGAGGAGGCTGAGGAGGTTCACTGGTACATCAAACCTACCAACCAGGGTTTGGAGTTTAGTGGCTTTTGCTACTCTCAGACATTTTGAGGCTGCTGAAGCTCGTAAAAGTCCAGCTTGAGCCAGAATGGAGGACCTATGATGGGATAAACCTGGGGATACACCCCACAAAAGGAAACTGGCCAGTCCTTTCTCCACTGTTACCATGACAGGGATATTTCTAGTATGGAATGGTACTGATGTGTCTACTTTAGGACACTAAGTTGGAGGGAAAAGGTTATTTTACATTAAATTAGAGAGGATTCAGAGATAGAAACCAGAAGTGACCCATAGTTCTGTTTATGCTTACAAAAATAAAATAAAAATAAATTGGAAAAAAAGAAGTGACCCATAGTGTATGAGGTGAGTGATATCAACAAAGTTTGTATGATCTGAGACTATTTAGCCAAAAATATACACAAGATAAGCACCCTTAATGGGAGATTTCCTGGATTTGACTAAAGGTATACCTACAGCATCCTAGTTTCCAAAATGCCCAATGAGATATCTCCAGAAAGTCTACAAGAACAGCATTGAAGGCATTAGGACTCCTCAAAATCTCTCCACTACAAACATTTGTATTCAAAGATATGCTGACTTGAACCTTGTACCAGGCAAATGGAGTTGTGCTACATAAATAGCAGCTTTCTGCCACCAGCACTCTTGGAACAATTTTCTATACTTCCCCATAAGTCAGTTGTAAGGTTGCCAGAATCCTCTGGCCACTGATAAAGGATGAGGGCAGGTTTGCAAGATCCAGGTTGGGAAACACTTGGAGATGGAACCTGGGGAGGACAGGGACCTTAGTTTCACCTTCCAAAGCATCCATTTTCTCTAGGGGAACAGATCTCTACAGCCTGGAGGTGTAGTGGGAGGAAATGGTACCCGGGCCAAAATGGTGCCTCCACCCACCCACACACCCCCATGCCCTATGGTAGCTATGCCCCACTTAGCTGAGCTGGCGGAATTCCCGGGCAGGCTGGTGGAACCTGGTGAAGTGGGGCTACGGGGTGCCCAGCTATGCTAGGTCTGGTAGGGCCAGACCTCGCTAGGCCACTCCTTCAGCATCTGTCTGCTGAAAGAGCAGCCTGGTGGAGATGGGCCCGACTGATGGGAGAAAGGGGAGGGGTGCGGGTGGTGATTTTACACTCCCTAAGTGACCTATCCCCCCTTTCTCTCCTGTAGGAGACTCAAAGGGGCTTACAATCTCCTTGCCCTTCCCCCCTCACAAGAAACACCCTGTGAGGTGGGTGGGGCTGAGAGAGCTCCGAGAAGCTGTGACTAGCCCAAGGTCGCCCAGCTGGCGTGTATGGGAGTGCACAGGCTAATCTGAATTCCCCAGATAAGCCTCCACGGCTCAGGTGGCAAAGCTGGGAATCAAACCCAGTTCCTCCAGATTAGATACACGAGCTCTTAACCTCCTACGCCACGGCTGCTCAAAAGGTGGACTATGCGGCATTATAGCCGACTGAGGCCTCTCCCCTCCTTAAAATCCATCCTCCCAGGCTTCATCCTCAAATCTCCAGATTTTTGCAAACTTGGAACTGGCAGCCCTAGATGGAGCACCTGTGCAGCTAAGCAGGATTCTTCTTATCTTCAGTCCATTGCAAAATAATGTGCGAAAGTGAGTTCGGCCCATGCAAAACACCCCCAGTCCGAATCAGAGCCTCAAAGCTACCCTACTTTCCCTGCTCTTGCTAATTGGGATCCCTAATGACGGTCTCACAATACACCTGGATGTGTAAAAGATAAAGGGTGATCCTTGATCATTTACCTGGCATTTAGAAATACCTAGGTAGCAATTTTCTCTCCCACCCTTCCATAGATTTTAATGAATGGGCTCTGGTTTTACGGAGGTGGAAAAAAATCTATGTCTAGTAGACAGCTGGGAGGAACAGGTGTGGTGCAGGTTTGGTAGCCTATTTACATATCTAATTGAATAAATGATCAAAAAGAGAGAGCAGTCACACTCCATTGCTCCTAAGAGAACCACTGCTGGGAAAATCACTCATTTCTGTTTAACATATTTTCCAATATATTATTTTTGAGATCTTAGTTCAGGGAGGGCAGCAGATACGGTGCTCAACAACTACGAAATTCCCTTCCCTACAAAAAAACAAAATTCCACCTGGGGCCCACCTGGGGATTTGTCCCCACTCCTCCCCATGGTAGCTATGCCACTGCCCACTTGGAGACTAGTATTCCTAGTCATTGGACCTCCAGGGACATCATGGTGATCAGAGTGTGGGGATGCAAGGAAAGGGTGGAATTTATAAAAAATATCATTCTCTTGATGCATATTTCTACCCTGAGTAGAAAAGGAGTTAAGGATGCAACAGTGCAACCCTGGGCAGAATTATTATGCTATGTTGCTATATAATACTATTCTCCCATGCAGAGTTATTATATAGAGCAGTGGTTCTCAACCTTCCTAATGCTGCAACCCTTTAATACAGTTCCTCATGTCGTGGTGACCCCCAACCCTAACATTTATCCATTTTACAGATGGAGAACACTGATGCAGATAGTCTTAGGCGACGCCTGTGAAAGGGTCATTCGACCCCTAAAGGGATCCCGACCCCCAAGTTGAGAACCACCGACATAGAGTTACTTGATTTCAGTGAGGTTAGACTGGACTAACTTTGCATAGGACTGCATTGTAAGTCACAATCCCCAATTGTAGTTGAGTTCAAATTTTTCCCTTTCATTTTAGACATTATTTCCTCTTAATTCTTTCTTCATATACAAGAATTTGTCATAAGTATGTTTCTTGCCATCTGCTTTCCTGCTAGGTGAAACCAGTTCTGGAGTTGCTGTAATGTAATAAGAATGTTCAATTTACAGACTGTAGTACATGCTTCATTAATCTGGTCTATCTAGGAAAGTCCTGTGTTCCCCATTGGTTAAACTCTTTACTTAATTCTGAATGGAGGTTTGTCCAAAACCTAGTTTGTGTGGGTGGGTGTGTCTTCTCTCTCTCTCTCTCTCTCTCTCTCTCTCTCTCTCTCTCTCTCTCTCTCTCTCTCTCTCTCTCCTGGGTTTAAGATAATTAACTGTCCAAGATGACAGTAGGGCTAAATTGGCTCATATTTAAGATCTGTAGCTAAACTAGTTTGGGAATTGGTTATGCTAAGACTTGATTTCTTGTTTCCTTTTCGACAAACATTTCCTATCAACTTGTCACTGGCTCTAATGCACATAGGAAAATAATCACAAGTGCACACAGGGAAAGATTTAATCCTTTTCTAGCAGAGCTCCAGCAAAAGGCAATATGTTCTGAAGAGTTCCCTACCCAAACACAAGCATATGATTCTAAATTAAGTTAGATGGTCTGAGTTGAATTGATTCAAATTGACCCTTCACACACTTATGCCAACATAATTTTAATGCTGTTCTTATCATTTGTTCTCTGCCCCTCCTTACCTCCATCACACCTCAGCCTCCTCTCATAGGAGGTATGAGCACCCTCAATCACAATGAAGTCCAGTGACTGAATGGAGGTTATTTTATTGAGAAGTGCTATTTTATTGTGAGAACCCAAACAGCATGAAAGGCTACTAGACCACTAAATGTGGTGGGTACAATGATCCATCCAAAAGCATTCAGTTTTGGTTTCCAGGATTTTGGTAAGGGAGAATTAAACCCATAATGTGTGCAGTTTGTTGGCAACCATTTTGATTACTACCATGACCCTAAAGGCTAAAGGAATCTCATGTGTATCCCATTTGTTTTCCAATAGCATTTTGCTATACAGTTCCCAGAATGGATGTATTCCACATAAAAACCATGGCACAGAGTGGTAAGCTGCAGTACTATAGTCTAAGCTCTGCTCATAACCTGAGTTCAATCCTGGTGGAAGTCAGATCAGGTAGCCAGCTTGAGGTTGACTCTGCCTGCCATCCTTCCAAGGTTGGCAAAATGAGCACTCAGCTTATTGGGGGTAAAATGTAAACAACTGGGGAAGGAAATGGCAAACCATCCCGTAAACAAAATCTGCCTAGTAAATTTCATGATGTGACATCACCCCATTGGTCAGTAAGGACCTGGTGCTTGCACTTGTATCTTTTCTCTTGTGCATGTAGAGGTTCTAGTAATGTGAGGCAAGATATTCAATCAGATTCAATAATCCACTCCTCTATTTAATCAAGGATTAACTGCTAAGGAAGTGTTTATTTTTTAAAATGGGCAGTTCTGGATATAATAAGATAAATAAATGGTATTAACAAAGTATGAATAATCACTTTTTGTTGCTGTCAAAGCATATGTGCCCTTGTCATTCATCATCTTCATGAAGGGCAGGGTCCATTGTAATTGTCTACAAAAATGGCCCTTCACTTCATAGATCCAGTGAACTGGCTCACAACATTAGACAGTCCTGAGAAATAATCACAGATTGGAGGGGTAACTGTCCTTTCTGCCCTTGCTAAATAGCGCTCCTAATAGCACCCAGAGTGGGGAAAAGAAGAAGAAGAAGAAGAAGAAGAAGAAGAAGAAGAAGAAGAAGAAGAAGAAGAAGAAGAAGAAGAAGAAGAAGAAGAAGAAGAAGAAGAAGAAGAAGAGTTTGGATTTATATCCCCCCTTTCTCTCCTGCAGGAGACTCAAAGGGGCTTACAATCTCCTTGCCCTTCCCCCCTCACAACAAACACCCTGTGAGGTAGGTGAGGCAGAGAGAGCTCTGAGAAGCTGTGACTAGCCCAAGGTCACCCAGCTGGCATGTGTGGGAGTATACAGGCTAATCTGAATTCCCCAGATAAGCCTCCACAGCTCAGGCGGCAGAGTGGAGAATCAAACCCGGTTCCTCCAGATTAGATACACGAGCTCTTAACCTCCTACGCCACTGCTGCTCCAGAGAGGCAACTGGCTTCTATGTAAAAAATTGTCCCAAACTCTTCATACTTTTGAAGTAGAAGTAGATCAGAATCTATCTTGTCTCTGAGTCAGACATGCATGCATAGATCCATAACTCCTGTGTTTACTTACTATGAAATCTTCAGGGACATCTTTAGAAATATAAACTACATTTTTAGTTACACTCATTTCCAAAACTGTGAGAAACAAATATAACACTACTCTCTTTCCCTCCCAAACCCTATCTCCTGTTTCTTCTCACAAAGTGAGTACATTTGCATTGCTTGGAAGAACTGGGCTTTTTGGACCCTTCAGGCATATGTCATTTTTACCAGTGAGCATCACACAATATATCTTTCCATTATTAATGAATGATTGAATTACAGCCTGCTGGAACACAAGCTGTCTCAAGCAGAGGATAAGGCGAGACAGTACAGCAGCCTTTCATAAATTATTGTGGTATGATTTCCCTGCTAATTGGTCTCTAAGCATTTCGTCTGTCTCCAAACCAGACCCATACTACTTCTTTTAGTACTGAGAATGGCCATATATGAGACATAAGACCTTCTGGCGCACTGTCAGAACCTTTTGGCAAACAGCAGCTACTGTTCAGAGGAAAGTGTGTTCCTAGCATTGAAGTGGGAGTAACCCTTATACATACAGGCTGCCAAAAACCATATGAGCAAAATGGAATGGCTCTCTTTGCCCTGCAGCATCAACCCTAACTCATCCTGTAGTATATTTCCCAGCATGCTGAATCAAACAAATGGATCCTCTGCTGGAAAGGTTCAGCTCCACACAGTTATAATAGAACCACTGAGGTGTACATTTAAGGATATTTCCTCCTCTTATTTACTCTTTCTGTGCTGAAACTGGCAGCCAAAAAACTGCCAACTTTTTTGCACAACCTTACCCTATTCTGTTCCTCACTACAATCCTTCTGCCGCATGGCTTTTAACCATGTAGGTCCCGTGATGCCCAGCATAATCTTGCTGGGTGGTCAAAGGAGACTACTACGCCTAATGTCAGCAAGGGATAAAGCTGGTTGGATCCAACCCCCTGCTCTTGCTATAGAGTGCATGCTTTAAGATCAAATTGGATTTCATGAAGAGTACAAAAGATGATGACATCACCCAGTACTGATGCAAAGAGGATTTACTGTGCTACAAAAAACATCATAAACATTTTGAATCAATCAATCCACAATACTACTGTGTTTTGAACTATCAAATTCTACTTATAAAACACACATACAACAACTAAGTGACCATGTTCAAGCAAAAAATGTTCATTACAGGGGAATAACAACACATCACAAATGTTTGGATTCTTACATATTATTACGATACTTTTTGGGGTTATTATAGCTGGGTGAATTTACACAGATTGTGATGGAAAATACATTTTTGTGGCATCTTTATTGTGTGCACATGTATGTAATGGATCTGTCTGTTCCTCCTATATTATCTGTGTAATATAGTTTGGTCCTACTGGGTGGACCTCTAGGTTTCAGTTTCCAGTTCTTGCTTATTAAAGCTGATGGTATTAGGGGTTGCTGTTTTGGGCCATGTTGTCCCTTCTGAATGGGCCTGAACAAAAGCCTGAGTGGGTATTTTAGCCCAAAGGCATGCAACATAAGGGGGTTACTACAATTTTCATCCATAATCTTATTTTGCTGCCCATTCAATTAGGAAAATATCTCAGAGACTATAACTTCCATCCAAAAATTCTCTTCCCCCAAATTCCAGTAACATAGGGAAAAAGGCATCGTCATTTATAAAGCAAAGAAAGGGACAATATGTTTATAGCTCCAGTTTATCCTCCATCCCTTATTAGGATGAAACTCTTTAGGGATTAGACAGGAAGTTATCTCTTTAGGGATTAGACAGTTTCAGGAAGGAGAGGCCCATCAACAACTATTAGCCATGATGACTACAGGAAATCTTCACATCATCTGAAAACAAGTGCTAGCAGGCAGCACCAGGGGAAGATCTTAGCCTCCATGCCCTGCTCACTGGTTGTCCAGGGCAACTGATCGGTCACTACATTGAACAAAATGCTGGACTAGATGGGCAGAGGTGTACCTTAGGAGGCAAAAGGGGGCATTCTTCCCAGGCGCCATTTGCCCGAGTCACATGAGGGTGCATTTTGGCCACCAGCCCCCTTCTCCCCCCCTCAGGTCAAGAAGACAATTGGAGACAGTGATCCTTGTGTTGGGCAGGCAAAGGTGGGGGTAGTGAGAGAGTGGAGTTCAGTCAGTGCCATCAAACTATCCACAAAGACCACTGATCGAAGGATCTGCCCCACTTGTGCCTCCCCCTGACCCATTTAGTCTCTTTCAAGGTGACTCTGGATAGGACTTCAGACAGGGAAGGCAGAATTCTCATCCTTGTGGACCACGGGACAACAAATGAGCACACCACCAAGGAGCAGGAATGCTGAGGTGGCTCAGGTGATGTAAAGTGTGGTGCCCATCTCCTGCTTGAAGTGTGTTGCTCAGTTGTAAAAGTTGCTGCTGCTGATGTTGATGAACCAGCTGGGCGGGATAAGCACCAGCAAGTTGCAGAAGACAAAGACAGCAGCAATCCAGACCTTGACCTTGTCACCATGCATGCAGTTGGTGCACTGGGTGCTCACCACTGTGACCATCAGGACCACTAGGCCCAACAAGGCCACCAGGACCATCTGTGTTGTGGCTGCTTGCAACTTTTCCAGTAGTGACAGGATGGAATTGTAGACTTCGCACTGCATGTGACCACTGCTGAGGGCCATGCAGACCATCCACAGGCCCTGAGCCATCACAATGCTGGTGTCCACAAAGGCTGAGACCTTTCACAAATGTAAGCTCGACAGGATCACCCCTGCCCAGCCCAAGATGGAGAATGTGCATAATATTATTATGCAGTTATTAAAAAGATGCATACCATATGCCTGTGGGGTGGAAGGTGGGGGAGGGAGTGCAAAATCAGTGATTGCTCCGGGCTCCATTTTCTGTAGATATGTCCCTGTAGAAGAGCCATTGTTATGATCCAGCAGGTTTCTTATGTTCTTAAGAGATTCTCCCTGTAAAACTGAAACAGTGGATAAAATATCCTTGTTTTACAGGCTGTTAAAAGTCTTCCCTGCAGAGCAGGTACATTAAAGACATGCAATGAGTTCTCGTGCATCTTTTCACACTACTCAAATCCTGTTATAGTCAGGGGTTGAGAGGGGGGTATTTTTAAAATTGAAACAGCAAGGGCTGCTATATCCTGAATATACATGAACCTAGATTCACTAACTTCAGTGTGTTTCTTCTACCGCATGACTAACTTCCCAGTATCTTTTAAGGAGCTGGTTGTCCTACTTGAAGAAAATAAACTGTTTTCCACAATGAAACTGTTTTCTGCAACTGCTGTTTTCTCTGTTCCTGCTCTGTTCATTTTTGTTAAAATGAAGTTGTTCTCATCCAATGTAAATGGGTGGGTTTATGCCCAATCATGTCCCCCCAGTGTAGCTTTTAGAGAAGGAAAAAGGTTTCTTAAATCAAAGATAGATGATCCTTTTGTTATCTCAGCCAGTCAGTAGACTTTTCAATTCAGATCTGGGGCTTGAGGAAGTTTCATTTGGATTTGTTCCCCATTAGTTTTTTTGAGGCAAGAGAGGCTTAGAGGCAGTTTGCCAGTTCCTGTCTCAAAACAACAACCCTGGATTTCCTTAGTAGTCTCTCATCCAAGTACTGACCAGGGCTGTACCTGCTTAGCTTTCAAGTAGAGATGAGCTTACAATATTAATATTTTACTTTCATATATCCCTCCCCCACCCAAATTAAGATTTGAAAAAAAGTAATGTTCAGATGCTCAATTACATGTTGAGATGTCTAATAAATATTCATTAATATATACTAAATATATATTTTATTGCACTGTGCTATATTTTAATAATAAAACACTATGCATAAAAATCTCAATAGAAATATACATTCATATCTAAAAACATGTAAAATATCACAATATCACAGAATGTATCACAAACAACCACAAAGTCTCAATTGAAAAGATCAAATACACAATATCTTACGATATAACACACACACACAAAAACCCTTTTAAAGACCTGGATCTTCTTCAGAGGTCAATAAACAACCCACATAAAGATGGAACTACTCTCAATCTATACAACCTTATTTACAACCAGTATATTTTATATAGAGCCTACAAAAACAAAACGACAAGATATTAAAAATAATAAATTCAAGTAGACCTTACAGTTTAAAATTCCAAAACAAAAATGATAGATCTAATTACTTCAAAAAACAGTAGATGTGGTTCCCATATATATCTATGGTTTATACTGCAAATCTTACTAGTTTCTATTCATCAAGTTTTATTGTTAAGAATATAAGTGCAATAAAATATATTATGCTTAATATATATTAATGGATAGTTATTAGACTTCTCAGCCTTTTTGGTTCCTAGCTTGTTTTTCAGGTTGGTTTGGATCTCCCCCCTTTCTTTGGCTGATCAAATTACATGTTCCTAATTACATGTCCAGTGTGTGTGGGAAGGTCTGATTTCATGAGTAAAAGGAAACAGAGGTGGAGAGTCTTCCTCCACCTGGAGCTTCTCCACTTGCATTATGTTCTTTAATGCCATCTACTTAACTTTCTCCAATTCCTATATATATATTGCAGAGAATGACCCAATGCCACTATGCTGCCCGTCAACACTTTTCTGGTGCCCATTCAGTGTTTTTAGAAAGTGGGTGAAGCCAGGTGTGGCTGTTGTTCAGCATGGCTTCTGACAGAAAAGCCAATTGGCTGAGCTCATTAAAATAATGCAATTGCAGCAGTAGCTGTCACCACAGTGTTAGTTTTATTTTCTCTCACTCCTATTTCTCAGTGCATTTTTAAAAATTCCCTCTTCTCCCCTGTGTGATTGGTTCTGTCTCCTGAAGCAGCCATTCTGTGCTTGGGCCTACCACTCTGAATCAGTATTTTAAAAATGACAGGAGGCTCAATACAGTTCGGGAACCCTGGTATAGATTATGAACGCTAACCCACTGAAAGTGTTGGGCAATTTCACCTTCAACTAGGTGAGCACTTTGTTGGGGAGGAGCGGAGCCTAGCAACTGGAAATCAAATTTGCAATCCCAGCATAACCACAGGAGAAAAAAAATGAATGATCAACCATTATCCAGCTATGATGCAAAGGATTGTCATGATGCAGATGCGAAGCAATTTGCAAGGCTGATTCCCAGAAAACTTTCACACTGATTAAAATGATAATTTGACAGAAAATGGCCAAAAGCAAGGTGGAATTCTGCAACATTATCAGTATCCCTGATAGATGCCACAAAGAACAAACTGTTAACAGGACTCAGTCAAAAGCATGAGAAAAAAAAAGTCCATCAGATGTCTAAATTCAGATGCCCACACAGTGGAGGCACTTCAGATCCTCTGAAGATGCCAGCCACAGATGCAGGCGAAACGTCAGGAGAGAATGCTGCTAGAACACAGCCATACAGCCCGGAAACCAAACAGCACACCAGTGGAGGCACTGTGGAGATATTTTATTGTTGTAGTTAAAACACAACATTAAGGAAGGCACCATTGCATTTGCAGTCTCCTCAGCACTGCCAGTTATAACCAAAATGGCTTAAATTCAATCCTCCCCAGTTAAACTGTTGAGTATAGAGATTGCCACTCCTCCTGAATCCTTTTATTTAGCATGAAATATGAAATACCTGATGGCAGGGAGAGATTTAACTGAATGCTGGATTGGAACGTTCACTTGAAGGTGAAGTATATTTGGGAAATGGTGGTGGTGGGAGCTTCGACTGAATGCTCAACTACAAAATGCTGAAGCTATCCTACCCTTGCAGTTGTTTCTGAAGTCCATGTAGACCTGAGAAAGAGCAGCTGGGGTGGGGGAATGGGAACTTGGGCTCCAGCCAAAAAAGCCAAATCATGTTGGGACTTTTTGGTACCAGGGCTATTTGGCTTTTGTTTTTTTCAGCAAAGGGACACACACACACACACCAGTTGATATAGCTTGGGGAAGGGGGCAGTGATTCAGTGCAACGGTTTCTCCCAGTGGAAACTGAAAGTCTCTATGGAGGAATCACCATCAAAAATCACAATATGACATCACCTTATGGATCAGCAATGGCTCCATGCTTTCACAAGGAAATACATTTAGAGTGAAAATCTGAAATTTCCCAGCTGATAGCCAGACAATGTTTTAGTTAAAACCTTGATTTAAAATCAATTTAACTATTCTTGAAATGATCAGATAAGCAATAATCACAAATATATTTCACAAACATACTGGGATGGTTCATAGCCATTATGAATAAGCAAGCACACATAGCATTCCTATCTTATCTAAATTGAATTTAAGAATGCATTGAAATATCTAAGATTCTTATCAAGACTTTTAACAGAAAAAGTCCACTGAATTCCTGTTTGCAGAGATCAATGCATCATGGATATTGCCAGTGTATATTCAGTGCACTTAAATATAAAAGAAAATGACTCTTTGCATGTAGACACAACCTCCTGACCTTAAAAAAAGTTATGGAAGCACAGCATGAGACTGCCAGCCTGAGCTTCCAAAATGGCACTGAGGAGGAAGTCTGGGGACTGCAGATTGGCACTGGCGGACTTGCCTAGGGACAAGGGGTACCCCTTGTCCCCGGGCGCATCCATTGCAGTCACGTGGGGTGCGCCAAAACATCCCCTCACGCAGACTGATTTTGGAAGCCCAAGCAAGCCCGGCATTCAGGAAGCGGCTGCTGAAAAAATTAAGGAAGCCTGACATAGCCCATCGCCCACTGCAGCTACTGAAAGGCCCTGGAGTGTCCAGGAGGGCGGGGAAGAAATACTCATTATTGTGCCTCCAGGAGGAGGGACTGGAGAGCCTCCGCCTCCCCTCCCTTCCTAAAAAGCCCAGAGTGCAGTTGCCTTATTCTCCAGTAAGTCGCCTTGATGTTGCTCCTCAAAGGCCTTCTCCCCAGCATGGCAGGCATGCCAGCCAGCAAAGGAGAGAGATCCATAGGAAGGCTAGCTAGGAAGTTGGCAATCCCTGCCCCACAAAGGTGTTTGTCTAGAGCTGTGGAGAGAGGAAGGGCAGGGCTTTGTGAACTACTGTTTGGAGACTCCTTAAAGGTAATGTGTACCAAATCCAAACTTGCACTTCTATCCATAAAATCTTGTTTGCAATTGTGTAGATAGCCTTGATTGGGTGTGTGTGGGGGCGGAAGGAAGCGCCTGGCTTCTTAACTTTTGCTGTGGGGCTGAGATGCTTAATCTGCAAGGAGCTGAGTTTGATTCCCCACTTTCTCTGCCCCACAAGGTGTTTGCTGTGGAGGAGAGGAAAGGAGAGGGGGTGTTTATTGTTAGCTGTTTGGAGACTCCTTAACATATGGGCAAATGTATGAATCCAAACTGTTCTTCTATTCCTAAAATTTTGTGGGGGGGGTGGGGGGGGGGGGGGGTGGGGGGGGGGGGGGGCGGGGGGGGGGGGGGGTGTGGTGGGGGGGGGGGGGTTTGGGGGGGGGGGGGGTGTGGGGGGGGGGGGGGGGTGGGGGGAGGGGGGGGGTGGGGGGGGGGGGGGGTGGGGGGGGGGGGGGGAGGGGGGGGGGGGGGGTGGGGGGGGGGTGGGGTGGGGGGGGGGGGGGTTGGGGGGGGGGGGGGGGGGGGGGGGGGGGGGGTGGGGGGGGGGGTGGTGGGGGGGGGGGGGGGGTGGTGGGGGGGGGGGGTGGGGGGGGGGGGGGGTGGGGGGGGGGGGGGGTGGGGGGGGGGGGGGGTGGGGGGGGGGGGGGGTGGGGGGGGGGGGGGGTGGGGGGGGGGGGGGGTGGGGGGGGGGGGGGGTGGGGGGGGGGGGGGGTGGGGGGGGGGGGGGGTGGGGGGGGGGGGGGGTGGGGGGGGGGGGGGGTGGGGGGGGGGGGGGGTGGGGGGGGGGGGGGGTGGGGGGGGGGGGGGGTGGGGGGGGGGGGGGGTGGGGGGGGGGGGGGGTGGGGGGGGGGGGGGGTGGGGGGGGGGGGGGGTGGGGGGGGGGGGGGGTGGGGGGGGGGGGGGGTGGGGGGGGGGGGGGGTGGGGGGGGGGGGGGGTGGGGGGGGGGGGGGGTGGGGGGGGGGGGGGGTGGGGGGGGGGGGGGGTGGGGGGGGGGGGGGGTGGGGGGGGGGGGGGGTGGGGGGGGGGGGGGGTGGGGGGGGGGGGGGGTGGGGGGGGGGGGGGGTGGGGGGGGGGGGGGGTGGGGGGGGGGGGGGGTGGGGGGGGGGGGGGGTGGGGGGGGGGGGGGGTGGGGGGGGGGGGGGGTGGGGGGGGGGGGGGGTGGGGGGGGGGGGGGGTGGGGGGGGGGGGGGGTGGGGGGGGGGGGGGGTGGGGGGGGGGGGGGGTGGGGGGGGGGGGGGGTGGGGGGGGGGGGGGGTGGGGGGGGGGGGGGGTGGGGGGGGGGGGGGGTGGGGGGGGGGGGGGGTGGGGGGGGGGGGGGGTGGGGGGGGGGGGGGGTGGGGGGGGGGGGGGGTGGGGGGGGGGGGGGGTGGGGGGGGGGGGGGGTGGGGGGGGGGGGGGGTGGGGGGGGGGGGGGGTGGGGGGGGGGGGGGGTGGGGGGGGGGGGGGGTGGGGGGGGGGGGGGGTGGGGGGGGGGGGGGGTGGGGGGGGGGGGGGGTGGGGGGGGGGGGGGGTGGGGGGGGGGGGGGGTGGGGGGGGGGGGGGGTGGGGGGGGGGGGGGGTGGGGGGGGGGGGGGGTGGGGGGGGGGGGGGGTGGGGGGGGGGGGGGGTGGGGGGGGGGGGGGGTGGGGGGGGGGGGGGGTGGGGGGGGGGGGGGGTGGGGGGGGGGGGGGGTGGGGGGGGGGGGGGGTGGGGGGGGGGGGGGGTGGGGGGGGGGGGGGGTGGGGGGGGGGGGGGGTGGGGGGGGGGGGGGGTGGGGGGGGGGGGGGGTGGGGGGGGGGGGGGGTGGGGGGGGGGGGGGGTGGGGGGGGGGGGGGGTGGGGGGGGGGGGGGGTGGGGGGGGGGGGGGGTGGGGGGGGGGGGGGGTGGGGGGGGGGGGGGGTGGGGGGGGGGGGGGGTGGGGGGGGGGGGGGGTGGGGGGGGGGGGGGGTGGGGGGGGGGGGGGGTGGGGGGGGGGGGGGGTGGGGGGGGGGGGGGGTGGGGGGGGGGGGGGGTGGGGGGGGGGGGGGGTGGGGGGGGGGGGGGGTGGGGGGGGGGGGGGGTGGGGGGGGGGGGGGGTGGGGGGGGGGGGGGGTGGGGGGGGGGGGGGGTGGGGGGGGGGGGGGGTGGGGGGGGGGGGGGGTGGGGGGGGGGGGGGGTGGGGGGGGGGGGGGGTGGGGGGGGGGGGGGGTGGGGGGGGGGGGGGGTGGGGGGGGGGGGGGGTGGGGGGGGGGGGGGGTGGGGGGGGGGGGGGGTGGGGGGGGGGGGGGGTGGGGGGGGGGGGGGGTGGGGGGGGGGGGGGGTGGGGGGGGGGGGGGGTGGGGGGGGGGGGGGGTGGGGGGGGGGGGGGGTGGGGGGGGGGGGGGGTGGGGGGGGGGGGGGGTGGGGGGGGGGGGGGGTGGGGGGGGGGGGGGGTGGGGGGGGGGGGGGGTGGGGGGGGGGGGGGGTGGGGGGGGGGGGGGGTGGGGGGGGGGGGGGGTGGGGGGGGGGGGGGGTGGGGGGGGGGGGGGGTGGGGGGGGGGGGGGGTGGGGGGGGGGGGGGGTGGGGGGGGGGGGGGGTGGGGGGGGGGGGGGGTGGGGGGGGGGGGGGGTGGGGGGGGGGGGGGGTGGGGGGGGGGGGGGGTGGGGGGGGGGGGGGGTGGGGGGGGGGGGGGGTGGGGGGGGGGGGGGGTGGGGGGGGGGGGGGGTGGGGGGGGGGGGGGGTGGGGGGGGGGGGGGGTGGGGGGGGGGGGGGGTGGGGGGGGGGGGGGGTGGGGGGGGGGGGGGGTGGGGGGGGGGGGGGGTGGGGGGGGGGGGGGGTGGGGGGGGGGGGGGGTGGGGGGGGGGGGGGGTGGGGGGGGGGGGGGGTGGGGGGGGGGGGGGGTGGGGGGGGGGGGGGGTGGGGGGGGGGGGGGGTGGGGGGGGGGGGGGGTGGGGGGGGGGGGGGGTGGGGGGGGGGGGGGGTGGGGGGGGGGGGGGGTGGGGGGGGGGGGGGGTGGGGGGGGGGGGGGGTGGGGGGGGGGGGGGGTGGGGGGGGGGGGGGGTGGGGGGGGGGGGGGGTGGGGGGGGGGGGGGGTGGGGGGGGGGGGGGGTGGGGGGGGGGGGGGGTGGGGGGGGGGGGGGGTGGGGGGGGGGGGGGGTGGGGGGGGGGGGGGGTGGGGGGGGGGGGGGGTGGGGGGGGGGGGGGGTGGGGGGGGGGGGGGGTGGGGGGGGGGGGGGGTGGGGGGGGGGGGGGGTGGGGGGGGGGGGGGGTGGGGGGGGGGGGGGGTGGGGGGGGGGGGGGGTGGGGGGGGGGGGGGGTGGGGGGGGGGGGGGGTGGGGGGGGGGGGGGGTGGGGGGGGGGGGGGGTGGGGGGGGGGGGGGGTGGGGGGGGGGGGGGGTGGGGGGGGGGGGGGGTGGGGGGGGGGGGGGGTGGGGGGGGGGGGGGGTGGGGGGGGGGGGGGGTGGGGGGGGGGGGGGGTGGGGGGGGGGGGGGGTGGGGGGGGGGGGGGGTGGGGGGGGGGGGGGGTGGGGGGGGGGGGGGGTGGGGGGGGGGGGGGGTGGGGGGGGGGGGGGGTGGGGGGGGGGGGGGGTGGGGGGGGGGGGGGGTGGGGGGGGGGGGGGGTGGGGGGGGGGGGGGGTGGGGGGGGGGGGGGGTGGGGGGGGGGGGGGGTGGGGGGGGGGGGGGGTGGGGGGGGGGGGGGGTGGGGGGGGGGGGGGGTGGGGGGGGGGGGGGGTGGGGGGGGGGGGGGGTGGGGGGGGGGGGGGGTGGGGGGGGGGGGGGGTGGGGGGGGGGGGGGGTGGGGGGGGGGGGGGGTGGGGGGGGGGGGGGGTGGGGGGGGGGGGGGGTGGGGGGGGGGGGGGGTGGGGGGGGGGGGGGGTGGGGGGGGGGGGGGGTGGGGGGGGGGGGGGGTGGGGGGGGGGGGGGGTGGGGGGGGGGGGGGGTGGGGGGGGGGGGGGGTGGGGGGGGGGGGGGGTGGGGGGGGGGGGGGGTGGGGGGGGGGGGGGGTGGGGGGGGGGGGGGGTGGGGGGGGGGGGGGGTGGGGGGGGGGGGGGGTGGGGGGGGGGGGGGGTGGGGGGGGGGGGGGGTGGGGGGGGGGGGGGGTGGGGGGGGGGGGGGGTGGGGGGGGGGGGGGGTGGGGGGGGGGGGGGGTGGGGGGGGGGGGGGGTGGGGGGGGGGGGGGGTGGGGGGGGGGGGGGGTGGGGGGGGGGGGGGGTGGGGGGGGGGGGGGGTGGGGGGGGGGGGGGGTGGGGGGGGGGGGGGGTGGGGGGGGGGGGGGGTGGGGGGGGGGGGGGGTGGGGGGGGGGGGGGGTGGGGGGGGGGGGGGGTGGGGGGGGGGGGGGGTGGGGGGGGGGGGGGGTGGGGGGGGGGGGGGGTGGGGGGGGGGGGGGGTGGGGGGGGGGGGGGGTGGGGGGGGGGGGGGGTGGGGGGGGGGGGGGGTGGGGGGGGGGGGGGGTGGGGGGGGGGGGGGGTGGGGGGGGGGGGGGGTGGGGGGGGGGGGGGGTGGGGGGGGGGGGGGGTGGGGGGGGGGGGGGGTGGGGGGGGGGGGGGGTGGGGGGGGGGGGGGGTGGGGGGGGGGGGGGGTGGGGGGGGGGGGGGGTGGGGGGGGGGGGGGGTGGGGGGGGGGGGGGGTGGGGGGGGGGGGGGGTGGGGGGGGGGGGGGGTGGGGGGGGGGGGGGGTGGGGGGGGGGGGGGGTGGGGGGGGGGGGGGGTGGGGGGGGGGGGGGGTGGGGGGGGGGGGGGGTGGGGGGGGGGGGGGGTGGGGGGGGGGGGGGGTGGGGGGGGGGGGGGGTGGGGGGGGGGGGGGGTGGGGGGGGGGGGGGGTGGGGGGGGGGGGGGGTGGGGGGGGGGGGGGGTGGGGGGGGGGGGGGGTGGGGGGGGGGGGGGGTGGGGGGGGGGGGGGGTGGGGGGGGGGGGGGGTGGGGGGGGGGGGGGGTGGGGGGGGGGGGGGGTGGGGGGGGGGGGGGGTGGGGGGGGGGGGGGGTGGGGGGGGGGGGGGGTGGGGGGGGGGGGGGGTGGGGGGGGGGGGGGGTGGGGGGGGGGGGGGGTGGGGGGGGGGGGGGGTGGGGGGGGGGGGGGGTGGGGGGGGGGGGGGGTGGGGGGGGGGGGGGGTGGGGGGGGGGGGGGGTGGGGGGGGGGGGGGGTGGGGGGGGGGGGGGGTGGGGGGGGGGGGGGGTGGGGGGGGGGGGGGGTGGGGGGGGGGGGGGGTGGGGGGGGGGGGGGGTGGGGGGGGGGGGGGGTGGGGGGGGGGGGGGGTGGGGGGGGGGGGGGGTGGGGGGGGGGGGGGGTGGGGGGGGGGGGGGGTGGGGGGGGGGGGGGGTGGGGGGGGGGGGGGGTGGGGGGGGGGGGGGGTGGGGGGGGGGGGGGGTGGGGGGGGGGGGGGGTGGGGGGGGGGGGGGGTGGGGGGGGGGGGGGGTGGGGGGGGGGGGGGGTGGGGGGGGGGGGGGGTGGGGGGGGGGGGGGGTGGGGGGGGGGGGGGGTGGGGGGGGGGGGGGGTGGGGGGGGGGGGGGGTGGGGGGGGGGGGGGGTGGGGGGGGGGGGGGGTGGGGGGGGGGGGGGGTGGGGGGGGGGGGGGGTGGGGGGGGGGGGGGGTGGGGGGGGGGGGGGGTGGGGGGGGGGGGGGGTGGGGGGGGGGGGGGGTGGGGGGGGGGGGGGGTGGGGGGGGGGGGGGGTGGGGGGGGGGGGGGGTGGGGGGGGGGGGGGGTGGGGGGGGGGGGGGGTGGGGGGGGGGGGGGGTGGGGGGGGGGGGGGGTGGGGGGGGGGGGGGGTGGGGGGGGGGGGGGGTGGGGGGGGGGGGGGGTGGGGGGGGGGGGGGGTGGGGGGGGGGGGGGGTGGGGGGGGGGGGGGGTGGGGGGGGGGGGGGGTGGGGGGGGGGGGGGGTGGGGGGGGGGGGGGGTGGGGGGGGGGGGGGGTGGGGGGGGGGGGGGGTGGGGGGGGGGGGGGGTGGGGGGGGGGGGGGGTGGGGGGGGGGGGGGGTGGGGGGGGGGGGGGGTGGGGGGGGGGGGGGGTGGGGGGGGGGGGGGGTGGGGGGGGGGGGGGGTGGGGGGGGGGGGGGGTGGGGGGGGGGGGGGGTGGGGGGGGGGGGGGGTGGGGGGGGGGGGGGGTGGGGGGGGGGGGGGGTGGGGGGGGGGGGGGGTGGGGGGGGGGGGGGGTGGGGGGGGGGGGGGGTGGGGGGGGGGGGGGGTGGGGGGGGGGGGGGGTGGGGGGGGGGGGGGGTGGGGGGGGGGGGGGGTGGGGGGGGGGGGGGGTGGGGGGGGGGGGGGGTGGGGGGGGGGGGGGGTGGGGGGGGGGGGGGGTGGGGGGGGGGGGGGGTGGGGGGGGGGGGGGGTGGGGGGGGGGGGGGGTGGGGGGGGGGGGGGGTGGGGGGGGGGGGGGGTGGGGGGGGGGGGGGGTGGGGGGGGGGGGGGGTGGGGGGGGGGGGGGGTGGGGGGGGGGGGGGGTGGGGGGGGGGGGGGGTGGGGGGGGGGGGGGGTGGGGGGGGGGGGGGGTGGGGGGGGGGGGGGGTGGGGGGGGGGGGGGGTGGGGGGGGGGGGGGGTGGGGGGGGGGGGGGGTGGGGGGGGGGGGGGGTGGGGGGGGGGGGGGGTGGGGGGGGGGGGGGGTGGGGGGGGGGGGGGGTGGGGGGGGGGGGGGGTGGGGGGGGGGGGGGGTGGGGGGGGGGGGGGGTGGGGGGGGGGGGGGGTGGGGGGGGGGGGGGGTGGGGGGGGGGGGGGGTGGGGGGGGGGGGGGGTGGGGGGGGGGGGGGGTGGGGGGGGGGGGGGGTGGGGGGGGGGGGGGGTGGGGGGGGGGGGGGGTGGGGGGGGGGGGGGGTGGGGGGGGGGGGGGGTGGGGGGGGGGGGGGGTGGGGGGGGGGGGGGGTGGGGGGGGGGGGGGGTGGGGGGGGGGGGGGGTGGGGGGGGGGGGGGGTGGGGGGGGGGGGGGGTGGGGGGGGGGGGGGGTGGGGGGGGGGGGGGGTGGGGGGGGGGGGGGGTGGGGGGGGGGGGGGGTGGGGGGGGGGGGGGGTGGGGGGGGGGGGGGGTGGGGGGGGGGGGGGGTGGGGGGGGGGGGGGGTGGGGGGGGGGGGGGGTGGGGGGGGGGGGGGGTGGGGGGGGGGGGGGGTGGGGGGGGGGGGGGGTGGGGGGGGGGGGGGGTGGGGGGGGGGGGGGGTGGGGGGGGGGGGGGGTGGGGGGGGGGGGGGGTGGGGGGGGGGGGGGGTGGGGGGGGGGGGGGGTGGGGGGGGGGGGGGGTGGGGGGGGGGGGGGGTGGGGGGGGGGGGGGGTGGGGGGGGGGGGGGGTGGGGGGGGGGGGGGGTGGGGGGGGGGGGGGGTGGGGGGGGGGGGGGGTGGGGGGGGGGGGGGGTGGGGGGGGGGGGGGGTGGGGGGGGGGGGGGGTGGGGGGGGGGGGGGGTGGGGGGGGGGGGGGGTGGGGGGGGGGGGGGGTGGGGGGGGGGGGGGGTGGGGGGGGGGGGGGGTGGGGGGGGGGGGGGGTGGGGGGGGGGGGGGGTGGGGGGGGGGGGGGGTGGGGGGGGGGGGGGGTGGGGGGGGGGGGGGGTGGGGGGGGGGGGGGGTGGGGGGGGGGGGGGGTGGGGGGGGGGGGGGGTGGGGGGGGGGGGGGGTGGGGGGGGGGGGGGGTGGGGGGGGGGGGGGGTGGGGGGGGGGGGGGGTGGGGGGGGGGGGGGGTGGGGGGGGGGGGGGGTGGGGGGGGGGGGGGGTGGGGGGGGGGGGGGGTGGGGGGGGGGGGGGGTGGGGGGGGGGGGGGGTGGGGGGGGGGGGGGGTGGGGGGGGGGGGGGGTGGGGGGGGGGGGGGGTGGGGGGGGGGGGGGGTGGGGGGGGGGGGGGGTGGGGGGGGGGGGGGGTGGGGGGGGGGGGGGGTGGGGGGGGGGGGGGGTGGGGGGGGGGGGGGGTGGGGGGGGGGGGGGGTGGGGGGGGGGGGGGGTGGGGGGGGGGGGGGGTGGGGGGGGGGGGGGGTGGGGGGGGGGGGGGGTGGGGGGGGGGGGGGGTGGGGGGGGGGGGGGGTGGGGGGGGGGGGGGGTGGGGGGGGGGGGGGGTGGGGGGGGGGGGGGGTGGGGGGGGGGGGGGGTGGGGGGGGGGGGGGGTGGGGGGGGGGGGGGGTGGGGGGGGGGGGGGGTGGGGGGGGGGGGGGGTGGGGGGGGGGGGGGGTGGGGGGGGGGGGGGGTGGGGGGGGGGGGGGGTGGGGGGGGGGGGGGGTGGGGGGGGGGGGGGGTGGGGGGGGGGGGGGGTGGGGGGGGGGGGGGGTGGGGGGGGGGGGGGGTGGGGGGGGGGGGGGGTGGGGGGGGGGGGGGGTGGGGGGGGGGGGGGGTGGGGGGGGGGGGGGGTGGGGGGGGGGGGGGGTGGGGGGGGGGGGGGGTGGGGGGGGGGGGGGGTGGGGGGGGGGGGGGGTGGGGGGGGGGGGGGGTGGGGGGGGGGGGGGGTGGGGGGGGGGGGGGGTGGGGGGGGGGGGGGGTGGGGGGGGGGGGGGGTGGGGGGGGGGGGGGGTGGGGGGGGGGGGGGGTGGGGGGGGGGGGGGGTGGGGGGGGGGGGGGGTGGGGGGGGGGGGGGGTGGGGGGGGGGGGGGGTGGGGGGGGGGGGGGGTGGGGGGGGGGGGGGGTGGGGGGGGGGGGGGGTGGGGGGGGGGGGGGGTGGGGGGGGGGGGGGGTGGGGGGGGGGGGGGGTGGGGGGGGGGGGGGGTGGGGGGGGGGGGGGGTGGGGGGGGGGGGGGGTGGGGGGGGGGGGGGGTGGGGGGGGGGGGGGGTGGGGGGGGGGGGGGGTGGGGGGGGGGGGGGGTGGGGGGGGGGGGGGGTGGGGGGGGGGGGGGGTGGGGGGGGGGGGGGGTGGGGGGGGGGGGGGGTGGGGGGGGGGGGGGGTGGGGGGGGGGGGGGGTGGGGGGGGGGGGGGGTGGGGGGGGGGGGGGGTGGGGGGGGGGGGGGGTGGGGGGGGGGGGGGGTGGGGGGGGGGGGGGGTGGGGGGGGGGGGGGGTGGGGGGGGGGGGGGGTGGGGGGGGGGGGGGGTGGGGGGGGGGGGGGGTGGGGGGGGGGGGGGGTGGGGGGGGGGGGGGGTGGGGGGGGGGGGGGGTGGGGGGGGGGGGGGGTGGGGGGGGGGGGGGGTGGGGGGGGGGGGGGGTGGGGGGGGGGGGGGGTGGGGGGGGGGGGGGGTGGGGGGGGGGGGGGGTGGGGGGGGGGGGGGGTGGGGGGGGGGGGGGGTGGGGGGGGGGGGGGGTGGGGGGGGGGGGGGGTGGGGGGGGGGGGGGGTGGGGGGGGGGGGGGGTGGGGGGGGGGGGGGGTGGGGGGGGGGGGGGGTGGGGGGGGGGGGGGGTGGGGGGGGGGGGGGGTGGGGGGGGGGGGGGGTGGGGGGGGGGGGGGGTGGGGGGGGGGGGGGGTGGGGGGGGGGGGGGGTGGGGGGGGGGGGGGGTGGGGGGGGGGGGGGGTGGGGGGGGGGGGGGGTGGGGGGGGGGGGGGGTGGGGGGGGGGGGGGGTGGGGGGGGGGGGGGGTGGGGGGGGGGGGGGGTGGGGGGGGGGGGGGGTGGGGGGGGGGGGGGGTGGGGGGGGGGGGGGGTGGGGGGGGGGGGGGGTGGGGGGGGGGGGGGGTGGGGGGGGGGGGGGGTGGGGGGGGGGGGGGGTGGGGGGGGGGGGGGGTGGGGGGGGGGGGGGGTGGGGGGGGGGGGGGGTGGGGGGGGGGGGGGGTGGGGGGGGGGGGGGGTGGGGGGGGGGGGGGGTGGGGGGGGGGGGGGGTGGGGGGGGGGGGGGGTGGGGGGGGGGGGGGGTGGGGGGGGGGGGGGGTGGGGGGGGGGGGGGGTGGGGGGGGGGGGGGGTGGGGGGGGGGGGGGGTGGGGGGGGGGGGGGGTGGGGGGGGGGGGGGGTGGGGGGGGGGGGGGGTGGGGGGGGGGGGGGGTGGGGGGGGGGGGGGGTGGGGGGGGGGGGGGGTGGGGGGGGGGGGGGGTGGGGGGGGGGGGGGGTGGGGGGGGGGGGGGGTGGGGGGGGGGGGGGGTGGGGGGGGGGGGGGGTGGGGGGGGGGGGGGGTGGGGGGGGGGGGGGGTGGGGGGGGGGGGGGGTGGGGGGGGGGGGGGGTGGGGGGGGGGGGGGGTGGGGGGGGGGGGGGGTGGGGGGGGGGGGGGGTGGGGGGGGGGGGGGGTGGGGGGGGGGGGGGGTGGGGGGGGGGGGGGGTGGGGGGGGGGGGGGGTGGGGGGGGGGGGGGGTGGGGGGGGGGGGGGGTGGGGGGGGGGGGGGGTGGGGGGGGGGGGGGGTGGGGGGGGGGGGGGGTGGGGGGGGGGGGGGGTGGGGGGGGGGGGGGGTGGGGGGGGGGGGGGGTGGGGGGGGGGGGGGGTGGGGGGGGGGGGGGGTGGGGGGGGGGGGGGGTGGGGGGGGGGGGGGGTGGGGGGGGGGGGGGGTGGGGGGGGGGGGGGGTGGGGGGGGGGGGGGGTGGGGGGGGGGGGGGGTGGGGGGGGGGGGGGGTGGGGGGGGGGGGGGGTGGGGGGGGGGGGGGGTGGGGGGGGGGGGGGGTGGGGGGGGGGGGGGGTGGGGGGGGGGGGGGGTGGGGGGGGGGGGGGGTGGGGGGGGGGGGGGGTGGGGGGGGGGGGGGGTGGGGGGGGGGGGGGGTGGGGGGGGGGGGGGGTGGGGGGGGGGGGGGGTGGGGGGGGGGGGGGGTGGGGGGGGGGGGGGGTGGGGGGGGGGGGGGGTGGGGGGGGGGGGGGGTGGGGGGGGGGGGGGGTGGGGGGGGGGGGGGGTGGGGGGGGGGGGGGGTGGGGGGGGGGGGGGGTGGGGGGGGGGGGGGGTGGGGGGGGGGGGGGGTGGGGGGGGGGGGGGGTGGGGGGGGGGGGGGGTGGGGGGGGGGGGGGGTGGGGGGGGGGGGGGGTGGGGGGGGGGGGGGGTGGGGGGGGGGGGGGGTGGGGGGGGGGGGGGGTGGGGGGGGGGGGGGGTGGGGGGGGGGGGGGGTGGGGGGGGGGGGGGGTGGGGGGGGGGGGGGGTGGGGGGGGGGGGGGGTGGGGGGGGGGGGGGGTGGGGGGGGGGGGGGGTGGGGGGGGGGGGGGGTGGGGGGGGGGGGGGGTGGGGGGGGGGGGGGGTGGGGGGGGGGGGGGGTGGGGGGGGGGGGGGGTGGGGGGGGGGGGGGGTGGGGGGGGGGGGGGGTGGGGGGGGGGGGGGGTGGGGGGGGGGGGGGGTGGGGGGGGGGGGGGGTGGGGGGGGGGGGGGGTGGGGGGGGGGGGGGGTGGGGGGGGGGGGGGGTGGGGGGGGGGGGGGGTGGGGGGGGGGGGGGGTGGGGGGGGGGGGGGGTGGGGGGGGGGGGGGGTGGGGGGGGGGGGGGGTGGGGGGGGGGGGGGGTGGGGGGGGGGGGGGGTGGGGGGGGGGGGGGGTGGGGGGGGGGGGGGGTGGGGGGGGGGGGGGGTGGGGGGGGGGGGGGGTGGGGGGGGGGGGGGGTGGGGGGGGGGGGGGGTGGGGGGGGGGGGGGGTGGGGGGGGGGGGGGGTGGGGGGGGGGGGGGGTGGGGGGGGGGGGGGGTGGGGGGGGGGGGGGGTGGGGGGGGGGGGGGGTGGGGGGGGGGGGGGGTGGGGGGGGGGGGGGGTGGGGGGGGGGGGGGGTGGGGGGGGGGGGGGGTGGGGGGGGGGGGGGGTGGGGGGGGGGGGGGGTGGGGGGGGGGGGGGGTGGGGGGGGGGGGGGGTGGGGGGGGGGGGGGGTGGGGGGGGGGGGGGGTGGGGGGGGGGGGGGGTGGGGGGGGGGGGGGGTGGGGGGGGGGGGGGGTGGGGGGGGGGGGGGGTGGGGGGGGGGGGGGGTGGGGGGGGGGGGGGGTGGGGGGGGGGGGGGGTGGGGGGGGGGGGGGGTGGGGGGGGGGGGGGGTGGGGGGGGGGGGGGGTGGGGGGGGGGGGGGGTGGGGGGGGGGGGGGGTGGGGGGGGGGGGGGGTGGGGGGGGGGGGGGGTGGGGGGGGGGGGGGGTGGGGGGGGGGGGGGGTGGGGGGGGGGGGGGGTGGGGGGGGGGGGGGGTGGGGGGGGGGGGGGGTGGGGGGGGGGGGGGGTGGGGGGGGGGGGGGGTGGGGGGGGGGGGGGGTGGGGGGGGGGGGGGGTGGGGGGGGGGGGGGGTGGGGGGGGGGGGGGGTGGGGGGGGGGGGGGGTGGGGGGGGGGGGGGGTGGGGGGGGGGGGGGGTGGGGGGGGGGGGGGGTGGGGGGGGGGGGGGGTGGGGGGGGGGGGGGGTGGGGGGGGGGGGGGGTGGGGGGGGGGGGGGGTGGGGGGGGGGGGGGGTGGGGGGGGGGGGGGGTGGGGGGGGGGGGGGGTGGGGGGGGGGGGGGGTGGGGGGGGGGGGGGGTGGGGGGGGGGGGGGGTGGGGGGGGGGGGGGGTGGGGGGGGGGGGGGGTGGGGGGGGGGGGGGGTGGGGGGGGGGGGGGGTGGGGGGGGGGGGGGGTGGGGGGGGGGGGGGGTGGGGGGGGGGGGGGGTGGGGGGGGGGGGGGGTGGGGGGGGGGGGGGGTGGGGGGGGGGGGGGGTGGGGGGGGGGGGGGGTGGGGGGGGGGGGGGGTGGGGGGGGGGGGGGGTGGGGGGGGGGGGGGGTGGGGGGGGGGGGGGGTGGGGGGGGGGGGGGGTGGGGGGGGGGGGGGGTGGGGGGGGGGGGGGGTGGGGGGGGGGGGGGGTGGGGGGGGGGGGGGGTGGGGGGGGGGGGGGGTGGGGGGGGGGGGGGGTGGGGGGGGGGGGGGGTGGGGGGGGGGGGGGGTGGGGGGGGGGGGGGGTGGGGGGGGGGGGGGGTGGGGGGGGGGGGGGGTGGGGGGGGGGGGGGGTGGGGGGGGGGGGGGGTGGGGGGGGGGGGGGGTGGGGGGGGGGGGGGGTGGGGGGGGGGGGGGGTGGGGGGGGGGGGGGGTGGGGGGGGGGGGGGGTGGGGGGGGGGGGGGGTGGGGGGGGGGGGGGGTGGGGGGGGGGGGGGGTGGGGGGGGGGGGGGGTGGGGGGGGGGGGGGGTGGGGGGGGGGGGGGGTGGGGGGGGGGGGGGGTGGGGGGGGGGGGGGGTGGGGGGGGGGGGGGGTGGGGGGGGGGGGGGGTGGGGGGGGGGGGGGGTGGGGGGGGGGGGGGGTGGGGGGGGGGGGGGGTGGGGGGGGGGGGGGGTGGGGGGGGGGGGGGGTGGGGGGGGGGGGGGGTGGGGGGGGGGGGGGGTGGGGGGGGGGGGGGGTGGGGGGGGGGGGGGGTGGGGGGGGGGGGGGGTGGGGGGGGGGGGGGGTGGGGGGGGGGGGGGGTGGGGGGGGGGGGGGGTGGGGGGGGGGGGGGGTGGGGGGGGGGGGGGGTGGGGGGGGGGGGGGGTGGGGGGGGGGGGGGGTGGGGGGGGGGGGGGGTGGGGGGGGGGGGGGGTGGGGGGGGGGGGGGGTGGGGGGGGGGGGGGGTGGGGGGGGGGGGGGGTGGGGGGGGGGGGGGGTGGGGGGGGGGGGGGGTGGGGGGGGGGGGGGGTGGGGGGGGGGGGGGGTGGGGGGGGGGGGGGGTGGGGGGGGGGGGGGGTGGGGGGGGGGGGGGGTGGGGGGGGGGGGGGGTGGGGGGGGGGGGGGGTGGGGGGGGGGGGGGGTGGGGGGGGGGGGGGGTGGGGGGGGGGGGGGGTGGGGGGGGGGGGGGGTGGGGGGGGGGGGGGGTGGGGGGGGGGGGGGGTGGGGGGGGGGGGGGGTGGGGGGGGGGGGGGGTGGGGGGGGGGGGGGGTGGGGGGGGGGGGGGGTGGGGGGGGGGGGGGGTGGGGGGGGGGGGGGGTGGGGGGGGGGGGGGGTGGGGGGGGGGGGGGGTGGGGGGGGGGGGGGGTGGGGGGGGGGGGGGGTGGGGGGGGGGGGGGGTGGGGGGGGGGGGGGGTGGGGGGGGGGGGGGGTGGGGGGGGGGGGGGGTGGGGGGGGGGGGGGGTGGGGGGGGGGGGGGGTGGGGGGGGGGGGGGGTGGGGGGGGGGGGGGGTGGGGGGGGGGGGGGGTGGGGGGGGGGGGGGGTGGGGGGGGGGGGGGGTGGGGGGGGGGGGGGGTGGGGGGGGGGGGGGGTGGGGGGGGGGGGGGGTGGGGGGGGGGGGGGGTGGGGGGGGGGGGGGGTGGGGGGGGGGGGGGGTGGGGGGGGGGGGGGGTGGGGGGGGGGGGGGGTGGGGGGGGGGGGGGGTGGGGGGGGGGGGGGGTGGGGGGGGGGGGGGGTGGGGGGGGGGGGGGGTGGGGGGGGGGGGGGGTGGGGGGGGGGGGGGGTGGGGGGGGGGGGGGGTGGGGGGGGGGGGGGGTGGGGGGGGGGGGGGGTGGGGGGGGGGGGGGGTGGGGGGGGGGGGGGGTGGGGGGGGGGGGGGGTGGGGGGGGGGGGGGGTGGGGGGGGGGGGGGGTGGGGGGGGGGGGGGGTGGGGGGGGGGGGGGGTGGGGGGGGGGGGGGGTGGGGGGGGGGGGGGGTGGGGGGGGGGGGGGGTGGGGGGGGGGGGGGGTGGGGGGGGGGGGGGGTGGGGGGGGGGGGGGGTGGGGGGGGGGGGGGGTGGGGGGGGGGGGGGGTGGGGGGGGGGGGGGGTGGGGGGGGGGGGGGGTGGGGGGGGGGGGGGGTGGGGGGGGGGGGGGGTGGGGGGGGGGGGGGGTGGGGGGGGGGGGGGGTGGGGGGGGGGGGGGGTGGGGGGGGGGGGGGGTGGGGGGGGGGGGGGGTGGGGGGGGGGGGGGGTGGGGGGGGGGGGGGGTGGGGGGGGGGGGGGGTGGGGGGGGGGGGGGGTGGGGGGGGGGGGGGGTGGGGGGGGGGGGGGGTGGGGGGGGGGGGGGGTGGGGGGGGGGGGGGGTGGGGGGGGGGGGGGGTGGGGGGGGGGGGGGGTGGGGGGGGGGGGGGGTGGGGGGGGGGGGGGGTGGGGGGGGGGGGGGGTGGGGGGGGGGGGGGGTGGGGGGGGGGGGGGGTGGGGGGGGGGGGGGGTGGGGGGGGGGGGGGGTGGGGGGGGGGGGGGGTGGGGGGGGGGGGGGGTGGGGGGGGGGGGGGGTGGGGGGGGGGGGGGGTGGGGGGGGGGGGGGGTGGGGGGGGGGGGGGGTGGGGGGGGGGGGGGGTGGGGGGGGGGGGGGGTGGGGGGGGGGGGGGGTGGGGGGGGGGGGGGGTGGGGGGGGGGGGGGGTGGGGGGGGGGGGGGGTGGGGGGGGGGGGGGGTGGGGGGGGGGGGGGGTGGGGGGGGGGGGGGGTGGGGGGGGGGGGGGGTGGGGGGGGGGGGGGGTGGGGGGGGGGGGGGGTGGGGGGGGGGGGGGGTGGGGGGGGGGGGGGGTGGGGGGGGGGGGGGGTGGGGGGGGGGGGGGGTGGGGGGGGGGGGGGGTGGGGGGGGGGGGGGGTGGGGGGGGGGGGGGGTGGGGGGGGGGGGGGGTGGGGGGGGGGGGGGGTGGGGGGGGGGGGGGGTGGGGGGGGGGGGGGGTGGGGGGGGGGGGGGGTGGGGGGGGGGGGGGGTGGGGGGGGGGGCGGGTGGGGGGGGGGGGGGACCACTTTTTATATGCCATTAAAGGTATTGTATTTGTATTTGTATTTTGATTAAAACTTTGTTCAACAAATGCCTTTAAGGTCACATTTAGACAGACTGCACAGAATCTCTTAACTGTGTCTGAGGTTCCAGGTCAGCTAGAAGAGGGGAAGTTCATCATTCCTCCAATCTCCCTGGAATTTTTTTGCGGGGAGGATAGATTGAATAAAGGTATGTCTGATGACATCTATAATTGGCAATGCAGCAATACACATCCAACTGTTTCAACTTCCTCAGTAGCATGGGATGTTATGATATCTCCTTTCTGATAAGATGGATAGGACCCCATTATGAAGAGCCAGGATGAAAGCTATACTGTGTGATTTAACAAATTATTAAAAATACAATCAAACTAAAAATACATACATACATACATACATACATACATACATACATACATACATACATATACATATATATCTTATATATATATAAGTCAGTCTGTAAGATAATTGTCAATATCTTATATCCTTCCACCCCATCCACATAAACATTTTAATATTGTTTCCAAATATGAAAAACGATATTACCCAATGTTCAACTATTTGATTTGCTCTTAACCTTAAAAGTTCTACATTGAATGTGTCTTTATTTATTCTGTTAACTTCACTAAAATATAGACCTCCATATTTTTCACAACCAGTCATATATTTTTTGTTTGTTTGTTTTCATTTTTTTGTTTTCATTTTTTGCTTTTGTTTGTTTGTTTTCATTTTTTGACAAAAGCCAAGCTGGCTGCAATAATCATATGAAAAACAGTGATGTGCTGGTCTGTAGGAATATCAGGTAGATAGTTTAATAACAGAGTTTCTGGCTTCGGGGATATTTGTTTCTCCAATCCAGTGGGCATAGTTTTTACCACCTGTTTTCAAGAAGAGGATACACGTAAACACATCCATCACATATGAAAGAAATCTGGTATCAGTAAATTAGATAAACAATTTACCAACAACTTACCAATACAAAGTATTGTTTCTAAGATGATGGTATTGTAGAGTGGAACTGAAATGGTGTTGGAGTTCTCTGTCTCAGGGGAGGGAGCTCAGCAGGGATGTGATATCATTCAGTTCCAGCCTCTGAATCAGAGGCTCATTCCGCACATGCAGAATAATGCACTTTCAAACTGCTTTCAATACTCTTTGAAGCTGTGCAGAATGGCAAAATCCACTTGCAAACAGTTGTGAAAGTGGTTTGAAAATGCATTATTTTGCGTGTGTGGAAGGGGCCTAACATTTAATCAGGGGGATTTATATCTGTAGTCTGTATATTAGTTGTAATGGCTGGAGAACTCCAGGCACTACTCCTGCATAGCCATTCGGGGTAGTCAGAGAGGATCCCCTTCCCTTTTTCACCACAGATTTTTTTGAATATTGCAAATAATTGCTACTTCTACCTGATGCAGGAAGTAAAACAAAAGAAACAAAGCCAAACAAACAAAAGAGCAAATAAATATTTGACTCATTTTGACACATCTGAGTAATAGTAAATGCTTTTAAAAGGATAAATTTTAATTCAGATGTTTCTAATTTTTGAGAAAATCTATCTTTGAGATTGTCCTATTATAGAGGTCAAAAGCTACAAAGTAATTAGCAGTTTTTGTATTTTATATATTTTGCATAACAGACTGAAAGTTGTGTGTCATGTCTGATTTAGACCTTAACAGTGTTTCAAAACGTCAGTGAGGGAAAATAAGAACATTTTGTTTTAATGTTGTCTCAACAAATATCTGAAAGATGCAGCATTTGGGAAGAACTGATTAAATTCATGAAAACCGCGAGCTTGATTGGCATCCAAAATAAATACAGATCAAATTATGGATGTTTCCTTTCCAATGTCTTTGTCATTCTGAGACGTCAGTTTGCATTCAGTCTGTTTTGGTTTGCTCTCAACAATTGTGCAGGTCTTTCATCCTGGAGCCTGTTTGTATCTCAAAGCAGCCAGACGTTGCTGCAGTTAAACTGTTCAGTTTGAAATATGCAAAAGGTATTTATGCAGTCTGCAGTGGAAACAGCTGTAAATGGGATCATTAACAAGTAGAGAAAGACAGACTTCAGACAGGATGGTTTTGTCAACTCCCATTTGCTCATGTGACTTTTGACACAGAAATCAACAGTTCTTTGAGGCCACTGATCTTTCTGTATGTTGTTGAGTTTATAAAAAAGGAATCCCTCTCCAGTAAGTAACCCTTTCCTCCATTTAGAAATAATAAGGCTTTTTTTTTCATCTGAGCTCAAATGCCATGAAAACCTGGAGAGATTCATAAATATGCTGCTGTCCTCCTGAGCTGCCCTCTCCCTGTTCCTTTCCTCAAAATTTGTCTTCCAGCAGCACTAATGATAGACATGAACAGTTCTGCTTGGACCTTATTAGTTCTAAAGCCTTCATTAAAAAACTCTCAGAGCAAAGACATCTTTGGAACCTACAGCATGTTTGGGCTTCTGTGTCTTCAGTAAGGACTTGAAAGCCTTCACCAACTTCAATCCCAAGGAGACTTTGGCTCATTCCTCACATGCATAATAATGCACTTTCAAACTGCTTTCAGTACTCTTTGAAGCTGTGCGGAATAGCAAAATCCCCTTGCAAACAGTTGTGAAAGTGGTTTGAAAACTCATTATTTTGCGTGTGCGGAAGGGGCCTAAGATTTTTGATGATGTTTCAGGGGATGTGACATCAAATCCTCCATGACTATCTAGGAATTTCCCCAATATCTGATGGTGGCAGTGGTTTACCCAGAGAGAAAGCTAACCCTCACCAGGAAAAGTTGGAAACCCCTGAGAGAGGCTAGGGAGTGGAATAGGGCCTGCCAGGCAAAGCAAGCCTATTCCGCCAGAAACACCAAAAAAAAAAAAAAGGCAAAGATATACAAAGAGGTGTCAAGTAGATGCTGAATGTGTCAACAGCAAGAAGAGTGTTTTTTCATGTATGGTGGACATGTAAAGAGGCTATGATGTTATGAGATAAGATACTTAAGGAAATACAAAAAGCATTCTGAAAATAACAATTTGGAAAAAAAAGACAACCCTGAGGCATTTCTGTTGGGAATAATAGGTGAAACCCGACTTAAGCAGTACAGGATTTTGTTTATGTATGGGACAACTGCAGCAAAGACTTTATATGCACAAAAATGGAGAGATAACAAGATACCAACAAAGGAGGATTGGATTCTAAAAGTTACAGAATATGCAGAAATGGCAAAGCTAACAGCATGATTAAGATATACACAGTTTGGAGAATTTTTCACAAGACTGGAAACCCTTTACAGAATACTTTTTGAAAAACTGCTCAAATGGAGAAGTTGTATCAGGGTTTGAAATCCAATGAAAACAATATATTGTAATTACAAGAAGATATTTAAGAAAGAATCACTGAATCAATATGTTAATTATATGCACTGAAAGTAGAGTTAACCTGTAGTCAATGGTAAAATAGCTGGAAGTCGCTATATGATTTTTTTTGTTTTAAATATGTATGTATATGTGTATATATTTTTGTGTTGCCTTTTTATCTGATAAAATTTTTAACAATTAAAAAAGATTGTTCTTACTCAGATATATTAAAAACTGAACACAATCACCAGATAACACAAATGAGGTCATTGATGCGATCCACAGTAACAGAGCAGCCACATTACATAAGCCAGTTTTCAATTAGTTCAATCCTAAATTAAGTCACACCCATCTAAATTAATTGAAATATTAAGGACTTAGAAGGGTATAACACTGCCCTCTGAAAACTACACACACACACACACACACACACACACACACACACACACACACACACACACACACATATTCTTACTCAGGTGTATTAAAAACTGAACACAATCACCTTTCTGACCTTCTAAAACTAAGCAAGGATGGCAGTTTTGTACTGCCTCAGGAAGCTTGTTCTACTTAATGTATATACCAATAGAAAATGTCTACAAGCAGGCATTTTGTCCATCATGCTATTTAACATCTTCATGACACCACTGGGACAGATCATCTGAAGAGTTCAAGCATGGTATCCTCCATATGTTGATGAGAAAATTCTATTTCTCCTTGCCAACACATTGTGGATATATTGAGCTAGTGTTTTGAGACAATAATGGACCATGGTTGATGGATTGTATTGTGTTATAATTTGAGGCTGCTTTGTACATAGATGGTAGGGAAAATCAAGTCATCATTAATATTGAAGTTTCAGAAAGACTTTGCTGAACACCAAAGTGTTAAGAGACAAGTTTGTATTTCCCTGACAATCTTTATAGGACTGTAAGTCTTCCTTTAAACAAATGTGATGGTTGTGGCATAATAGCAGCACCAGAGGAGTATATTGTGAATATGTTTATTCACAAATGGGCACCCCAGCTCTTGTGCAACAGGCCAGCTGGCAAACAGATTGGGGCTGATCACAAGCAACTGAAACCACCTGCCAAACAAGGATCTCTGTGACATGTGATAGAGGTGCAACCTGTAGTAACAGGAACTCAAGGATGATCAAGTTCATCACAAAGGATTGTGGAACCACCCTACAGTTCCCTGGATATTTATTGCTGAATTCTGTATGTGATAGAATTCTTTAAGGAAGAAGAAAGAACTGAATAAAGGGCTCTGAATAAATTGTCTCGTGCAATGTTTGTCGCTGCAAATCAAAGTCAGGTTGCTATGAAGCCAACCCACATTACTGTGACATAATATCTCTGGCTGTCTTTACAAAAAAGGATGGCCCTGCCATGCAGAAAGTTGTTGTTCAGTAACACTTCATTGTTGTTTTTTTCCTACTGTCTTCTCAGATTCTGCCAATGCTTAGCCATCGGGCCCTTGGGGAACTCACATTCTCAACCCAAGGAGGTGTTTTTCCCCTCACAGTCTTATCTGCTGTCAATTGTTCTAGTTCCTGTGAGGAGAGTGGAAAATTTAGGGTGGGGGTTATGCTGAAGAGGGTGAACTTTAACTTCACCACACAAAGTATCTCGGGGGGGTTGGCGGTGAAGGTGACAAAAATGATCCACGTGAAATGTTTATTTCCAGGGCTTGCAATCCGCTTTCTGTAAAAAGTGTTTCTCTCAAATGTTCCTGTTTTTCATTTATTTATTTATTTATTTATTTATCAATCAAGCAGGGTCACAATAAAGAGGAAAGAAACACAAATCATGATCAGACTCAGTCTAGTTTCTCACTACAAGTATCCTTACTGGACCTTTAGCAACATGGGGCTGGTAATTTTCATTATGCATTTGTGTTTCTCAGTTACCAGAGATACCATGGAACTGAGAATTTAAGGGAAAGAATACTGGAGAAATATTGCAATTCTGAGAAGACATACTGGATGCTCCACTTTTAAACAAATCAGAAAGGGTTGATTTAAAAAAATACTTCATGAAGAAGATACAAGTGATGGTAGAAGAAAATGTTTCTTTTGATAATGTGTCTAAAGGAGCATAGTCTTTCATTAGTTTTAGTCTCCAGCATTAATAGGACAATCTTAAATAGAGTACAGTACAGTACAGTAAACCTTTATTAGGCATAAATAATTCTGCATACAGTATGTTCGTATCATAAACAACAATACAACGAGGAATTCAATACACTAAGTTAGGATATATACACAAACTTTCTGGAGACCTATTGTGATATCCATATGTTAATTAAAACCAGTTTGAATGACTTCTCATGCTTATTACAATGACTTGAGCCTCAGACATTAAATCAATGTAATTTAGATGATTTGATACATCGAGGGACACATTTTAGTACCATCTTTCAGATATTTCCGCTAGATATGTAGCGACCCTAAAGGTTGTCTCAGAAGATGCATCACTAAGTAAATACTTCACTACATAGGCCGAAGGCAAATTTGTTTTAGCTTTAATAATTAGGGTTATATAGTGACTACGTAACGCAGAGTGTAGCTGACATTCTAGGAGGATATGCTGTATTGTATCCACGGCATTTACAGAGCATGGGCATCATCTGTCAGCGAATAAAACACCTTGAAATCTCCCAATTGTAACTTTAGAAGGAAAGGCTTTTACTCTGGCAAGCATAAATACTCTGCGATGAGATGGACTGTCGAGACTAGAGAAGTATTTTGCTATCTTCCCATGTAGGTTGGGTAGGTTTAGAAAATCTTGGGAACATACTGCAGGTTGTACTGGGTGAAGGGACTGAAATTCCATACCAATCAGTCTTTGGCTGAGCAATCTAAATATATATTCCTCGTTAAGCCTAAATAGAGTATAATCGAGTGTTTAGTATTGCATTGCAAGTCACCATAAAATGGTAAAATCTACTTACTATTAGCTAGTGAAAATAAATGTATCCTCTTTTTTTCCTAGTACTGGGGCTAGGGTAGCTATTTAACCATTTATGGTGGGGGGCCTCCCAGTGATGCTTCCCATTCTCCACTCTCTCAGTAAAGCAGTGTGGGGGAAATGGGGGGGGGGACGCAAAAGGCATGACATTGTCGGAATTAACTGTATGTTAAACCATAGAGATTTCTTCCTAGATCCTCACTTTGTCAATTCCTGTTTTGAAATAGGAAGCATAACTCAGAATATGTGGTTTGCATAAAAAATGCCCCCTATTTGAATTCTAAGCATCTTGAATTAAAGGGGTTAAATAGTGTGTGATGCAACAAATCTGAGATATTCATGCCAGTCGGAGCAGATAAACATGGTCTAAACAGACCAAGGATCTGACTGCCTAGGTAGTTTGATGAGTTCAAGAAAAAAACCCAGAAGAGTCCTATTGGATGCTAATAATATGGCCAGATCACAGGTGTACCACCCACGGACCAGGGGGGTCAAATGACCCCAGGTGCAATGGTGGAGGGGGCTGCAAAATCATTAGAGCTGGGTCAGCACAGGGGAGATACCTAAAGAAAGCTGACCTGCTGCCCCAGTGCCTGCTTTTTTCCCTCCCCAAGCCCTCAGGGGTAGGAATAGCTCAGACAGGCGCCATGGCAGCAGGCCAGCTCCCGGGTTGCCTGCCTCCCTGCAGGCCAGCTCCTGCTGTCCCCAGGGTCTGGGGAGGACAAAAGCCAGCCTGCTAGGAGGCAAGGGCATGATTCAGCTGTGGGTGGCCCCGCCCCCTGAGTACTGCCCCCCTGGCCTCTGTGCAGACTGGCTTTTGCCCTTCCCAGGGCCTGGGGGACTGCAGGAGCTGGTCTGCAGGGAGGCAGGGGTGGTGGGAGACTTTGTTCATCGTATATCTCCCACCATAAAAGACAATCAGTGTTCAGGCAAAGTGTATAGATGTCGTATGCAAGACTTTTCTTTAATAGTTCACTTTGTAATGTCAATATATTGATAGATGGATAGATTGATAGACTGATCTATTGATAAGATTAAAGATAAAAATTAAGTATATTAAAAATTAAAGTACACATGTGCAATAGAGAACCCACGAAACATTGCCCCCCCCCGAATGCAAGCAACAAGCCAGCTGATGAGTAATGCCTGCCCTGCTGCAAATAAGGTGGTGAGAAATAATGACAAACATGCCCTGAAACAAAGATTCCCCAGCTAATTATCTTTGAAGTTGCAGGAACCTTGCTATGAGTAATCAGCCAATGCTTACCATTTTCCTGTTGCTGCCTGATCTGCTGTGATTGACAGTGTGGTGTTACAAGGAGAAGTTGCAACTTTTTTTTTCAAGTAGTACTACCAATGATGAGGCATGCTTTGAGTAACCAATGACTTCCTGTATCATTTTGTATTTATTTCAATCTCCATTAGTGGTCCATTCCTTACAGCACAAATATGACATCCCGAGAACCTAAAAACAGGTGCCTTGGGAAGGAATTCCACACATTTTTTTTCCCTAGATGTCCTCAGGATGCCTTATTTAAGCTCAAGGTGTCTTTAAAAATGCTTTGAAGTGCACCTTTTTCCCTTAAGGCAAAACAACCCTGCCTGGCTGAGCAAAAGGCAGAGCTCAGGAGGCATTTTATTTTTTCGGCCCAACCATTTCACTCTCTGGTCAGTTTCACCCTCCACTTGTGCCCAACATTTTGTGTGCTGCTGAAGGGATTCTCCCTGCCTCCATCTGCTGAAGGTTGCCTCATGGGGGACTAAGTCTTCCAATCTGTTTCAAGGTCCTTACACTTCTGGAGTGTCGGGACCCACGGCTAATCAGCCACTTGTGGATTACAAACCTCTGTGGAGTTTTGCAGATTTTCACCACGACCCTGGAGGGAAGGCTGCTATGAACAGAGCGCCTGCACAGGCCAGGTTTTTGGCAGTCCATGGTTTACTGGATTACAAACTGGCAGGGAATCATTGGTTGGCTCCAAACTTTGACCCATCCACTGTGGGGTCTGAGTTCATCACCCTCGATCGGGTCTCAGGAACTATCAGCAAAGTGGAGCGCTCTATCAACCGGCATTTCAAAGAAACAGTGGACCTTAGACGCTTTCTGCAGTTTGGAGCCAGACCAAAGAAGCAGCCGTCCAAAAAGAACCAGTCTTTAGTTATTTGGTGGTTGCAGGAACAACTGCACGAGATGCAGCTGAGAGTGTGCCAAGCTGAGTTGGAGTTGGAGACAGAGCACATTGGTGCCTGCCAAAGGGGATGGACAGAAGTCTGGGGAGACAGTCCCCCAGCAGAAGTGCTCATCTTTGGATGTCGGCCATGGCCAGGAGTCCAGCTTGCAGCAACTGGATTCCTCTGTGGACCGAGGGCATCTTGAGCAAGCCATTTCTCCTCCTCGTCAGTCCACCCTCACACCAAGAGTTTCTGGAGATCTTCCATCACAACTGGTCCAGGGAAGCTTCCATCACAACCTGTCTATGGATGGTGCTTGAAGTGTGCATGATCTGAAAATGACCCCAAAAATCTGGAACATGAAAGACAGCATGAATTTTAAACTCAAATCTGTAACTCCTGCCTAAAATGGCGTAAACACAGTAAATTATTGCCTCCTAAAGCCCAGATCTAAAACTGCAGTGATTTTTTTTCTCATCATACACCCCTACATCTCTTGTTATATGGCATGTCTTGAGCTTGGAGTCATACATGACCCTGGACCATTTTGATTGAGTTTCAATAATGACTGGAGTTCTAATAATCTGGATAGCAAAATTATGGATGGTGAATGTTATCAACTATCTGAGCACAAATGTGCAACATAAACAAGTATGATGTGGTGGTTAAGAGTATCAGACTAGTATCTGGCAGACCCAGGTTCAAATCTCCACTCTTCCATGGTAGCTTACTGGGTGATCCTGGACCAGTCAGATATTCTCAGCTCAGCCTACCTCCTGGGAGGGTTAAATGAAGAGGAAGTAAATGATGCTGTTTGACACTTGTGGTCCCTATTGGGTAACAATATTGAAGTAAAGAAATATCTCTTTTTTAAAAAAAATCTAGCAAGTTCAGAGTGAGGAGGTATCAATAGGACATAAGAAAACTGTCAAGTATTTATAAACTGGGAAATTCAGTTTCTGTCTACATTGTTAAAGAACAGCAGCTTTACTAGTGTAAACAGGGACATCTAAAGCATATGGGGAATGCCATTTAACAATCATGGCTAGCAGCCAAGACATCTGAAGTTGGCAGCCTGATCCTTTGAGCCTGATCCCTGGTGAGTCTTGTTGATGAATGTGGGAAGTATACCAACAAATAAAAGCACTGGAAAGAATCCTGAAGATCTCAATCAAATCATATTAGCTTATAGCCCTATACCAGAGTAGTTTTATTTTGAAAGCCACGTAGCTGTAGCTTAATGGCTGCGTCTTATTTCCTTTTTAGAGTTCATATGATGCTGAGGGATTTCGCTGTGGACACCCACTGCTTAAGTTGTAGTATGTCACTTGTTGCTCAATCCAAAGTAGTAGCACCACCCAGAAGGGCTCTCTTGGTAGAAATCCAGTGTTCTATTTTGGCCATCTACACAGCCTCAGTTTCCAGAGCCTGCTCTCTATTAACCTCCTCTTCAGCCTCCTTAAATGTTTCAGTAATAGCAAAGCAGGAGGAGACATCTCACATCAGTAATCTATTTTTTTCTTGTGATGGTGAGAACTTTCCCCGGATGCTACAACAAATTGCCTGAAATAATAAGATATTATCTGGAGTAGTTGACTAGCTCCAATTAACTGATCATAATGACCATGATGACTTTTGCAAAATGGGGCATGGGATCTAGGTGAGATTCAAGAGAAAATTTTGGTCTTGTGTGTTTCTGTGTATAACTTCCTTTGTGCCTTTTTTTCTTCCTGTTCAGTGATGACCAATTGGCTGAATGGAATGTTGAAGTTAAAACAAAAAAATACATTGAGGAGTTTAACAGTCCACAATCAGTGGGCAAACAAGAGAGCAGGAGGCTTTGAGGGGGAGAAGGGATAGGAGGTATCCGAATTAGGCAGTGAGTCCAGTTGGGAGTGTAGCATATGATCTTTGGCAGGCAGGGCTTGAATGCTGTTTTTTTAAAAAATATATCTATATAAAAACAATGAATTGTTAAAGTCATCCAGTTATTATCTTTAGACTGACATGCTGAAAGAACCAACACTGTAACAATCAAGTATGACACACCTTCCAGCTCTGGTAACTGAATCAGTTATCAGACTAGAGTGGAAAGTCAATACAAATCATGCTTACAAACTAGTATGTTTTTTTTTACAATTGACTCCCATGATATTCTCCACCATTATCACCCACTACACATGCAGGATCCAGAGAAAAGTAGCTTTGATTTGTAGCTCATGTGCTGTCTGGATTAAGGAATCCTGTTTAAGTAAAAGAAGACACACTAATAAAAGAAGTCCACTTTAGTCCACATATCTAAAGTATAGAAGCATAACCAGAAAGTGGGGGTGGGGGGGTGAGGTGGGTCACAACTGTCCAACTTGAGGGACTTGAAATTTGCAAAGTAGTATCTATTAATCAATCAGTAGACCTTTATTGGCAAAACAAAATAGGATATAAATGGATACAAATAGAGGGTACAGGATTTAGATAAAATTATGTTTGCTATCTATAAATAGTTGGACAATTGAACATTCCAGAATGTTTACAAACACAGTTTGATAATATGACACAGAAATTTGGCAACTACTTCAGTTATGGCACAAGAAGTATTATTAAATAAAAAGAAAATTTTCTGTTGATCAGAAATACTCTCTCAATTTAAGAAGGGACCATATAGCAATGCATGGCCCACAGAGTCAACACATTTCATATTGCATACACATAATATCTCCTGATAGGGAATTTTTAAATGTCTCCTAGATGTTCTTACTGAGAGAACCAAATTGCATCTTGCAAGTGAAAGTGCTCTACAATGGCTAGCAGAAGTTAATTGGTAATGATATTTAGCCCCACTACCTATATTATGGGGGGTTCCAAGGAAAAGAGGGGAACAGGACACAGTCGCTTTTCTGATTAAGTACTGGTATTCACGATAAATAGATGATATTGTGCTTGCTTTGTCGTCAATACTGCTAATAGAAATAAAATACTGAGGTCACTCTGAAACATGAACTAGATATGAAAATAACTGAATATTTAAAAGAATGACAATGAAGATTTAACTGGACATGAATTATACAGTTGAATTTTCCTCACTGTTTTGTTTTTGTTTTGCATTACATTGCCTAAAGGAGGTGGTCATCCCTATGTTAATTCTCTCTGCTAATAGAGTTCAAATACTTAATTACCCTTTCCCTAGCCTCAACCCCAATCTAGCACTCAAAGAGCTTTGCGCATTATGCTATGAAAAATTCTTTCTCGTCTGGATCTTCCTTTGCTTGCTCTACATACTGAAGACACTAGCTCAGTACATACAACAGCCCCAAGAATTCAATGAATGCACAAGGGAGGAGAAAAGATGAAAACATACCAGCCTTGCCTCCTACTTCTACATATTTGTCTGGTTGTCAACAGGGTGTGATCCTGCAGAGAAAGTCATCCTACATGTGTCCCACACATGATTAGTGATGCTAGTTTCCAGCTGCCACTGATCATGGAAAGTGAGAGTTCACATGGCCGCTTTATCTGCACAGTTGCTTCTGCAGTCAGCCAGGAAATTGCATGGAGGTGGAGCCAGCACACTTGTGCATGATGTGTTACCATGAGCCACAAACATGCAGGGAATATTTAAACAGGGAACGAAAAGCAGAGATCTTTCACCTGAAAAGGTGGCTGTGGGCGTTTTTGCACACACTGTTTGTTGCAGATCTGGCATGTGAGGTCGTTGCCGTATCACACATTTGTTTGCACACACTTAAGCCAAAATGTGTTCCGACTCCCTTTCTGTGCCACATTCCAGCCGTTGTTCCGCATTTTTCCTGTCGCTCGATACTTGTGCAACTTTCTTGGGAAACGCAGTTTTCCCCCACAATTTGGTGCCTAGTTGCGAAACAAAAGTGGAGCGAAAGTGGATCAAGCGGCAGCAAGGGTTTACGCCCACCATGTGACGAGATTTGAATCCATCCAATGGGAGATGCTGACTGGTACGTTCTGGCTGCGCGCTGCATCATTCCTTTGTTCCTTTATAAGCGTCTCACTGCGACTTCCCCCCCTCATCCCGCTCGGGTTAGGTGGTAATGCGCTTTGTAGCTCGACAATCCACAGATGGCCTCTTGAAGGGTAAGTTTTAAAAGCCACGCACCCCTTTCTAAAGCTTTTCTCTCTTTGTCCCTCCCATTGTCCTGAGACTGGAATGGAGGGCGGCTGAAAGAGAAAGCTCCGCTTGCTTTGGCGGAGCCTAGGGAGATGTTGCAGGTTTAAAGGATAGCGGATTTTCAAGGAGGGAGACTGGAAAGAGGCCCGGCTTGCATCTTTGAGAGAGTGAGCAGAGAATATCTCTCTTTGTTGCTGTCATGCGTACAACGGGTGCCTTATTTGGCCTGCAGACCCTCCTTTGGGGGTGAAGGGTGCGGGATGCGCGGTGGGTTTTTCCCCCCCGTTTCCCCTTCTCATCCTGCTAAAGTAGGAGGTAGGAGAAGAGGGCATTCCACTGTTTTCATCCCTCCTCTCTTTCTCCAAGGATCCAGTGCCGAAAAGTCCCTCCTGGGAAATGGAACAAAAAGGTATTCCTGTGCCTTCTCCTGGAGCCGGGAGAAGAGAACCACTGAGAAAAAACACACCCAGCCAGTGGTATGTGAGTGGGGTTAAGAGCTCGTGTATCTAATCTTGGAGAAACCGAGGGTTTGATTCCCAGCTCTGCCGCCTGAGCTGTGGAGGCTTATCTGGGGAATTCAGATTAGCCTGGGCACTCCCACACATGCCAGCTGGGCGGCCTTGGGCTAGTCACAGCTTCTCGGAGCTCTCTCAGCCCCACCACGGCCTCACAGGGGTAATCTTAGGCCTCCACCTCGGACTGGGGTTCCCAGGACTGCTGGCGCCAGCCAATCCAGATTCGGCTGGATTTAGCCATACCGCGATTCCTGAGGGATGCAAAACCGAGGAGTTAGGCGAAGCATAGCTGTGGAAGATGCGTTGACTACCGGGGCCCGTATGTGTGAATGCCATCTGTAAGTGATCTAAACACTACATTAAAAAGGTAAGGAATCAATGCGGTTCGCTTTTATTCTGGAATAAAAAGTGTGTGCGAAAACGCCCTGTGAGTAGCATGTTTTGAATGACAGAGATTGGATTTAGAGGTTCAGAAACAAATGTATGGTTTATTGATCCTTTGACTAAGCTTGCTATGACAGGTCAACGGAATTGCAGTAGCTAGGATAGATCCTTCAATGATTATTAGTCAAGATGACTGAAATCAACAGTCACATTTAGAGATGGTAAACCTTTGAATATTGGTGCCACAGGTCAAAATCAGTGAGAATCCTTGTTGTCCCTCATGCAACAATTTGACCCCTGTGTGAGAATGCTGGATTAGATGGACTCATTAGGCTGATCTAATAGATCATCTTTGAAATTCTCAGATGTTGCTGGCTTGGAGCACCCACCACTAGAGAACCAAGGAACACTTGTGCTTTCTGACCAGGGTGAATGTGTGATTCCCCTCAGATAACCTCATGGGAAGATGAATAACTGTTCACATTTATGGTTGTGTACATCTATGGCTGTCTATGGTTATGGCTTGCAGGTGTCCTTGGTGATTGCTGGAACCCCATCACAGTTGCTTTCAAAGTCACAGAAGTGTGGCATAGCTGGGCTTTTGAGTTTGTCTCTATAATATACCCCGTAGACCTACTAAACTTGCTACACAGATTAAAAGAGTATATAAATCTTGCTGTTTCTTTTTCTTTTTTCAGTGAAGCTATTAGAAATGCCTCTCATCCACAGAAATTGAAATTGCCTCTTATGCCCAGCAAATTAAATAATTTAACTTGTTTTTTCCAGTTGATGGGATTACATCATCATTATTAACATCAACAGTAGAAAAAATGTAGAGGAATGGGGGTCTTTAAAAACTTATCATGTCAGAAAAAAAGGGAACAAAAATCCTGACTATAATACACCCAATTGAAGGTGAAGCTGGTGCCCATTGCCCACAAAATGAATGCCCAACCATCCAAACTTCAGCAAAGTTGGCTGGTTTCTTTCAGGAGACTCATCAGCAGCCCTGTGGGAAATAGGTGCCCCAACCCAAAGCAAGACCCCCAACAGAACCCCCAATAAAATCTCCAGCACAGAACCAGCTGGGCATAACTGCAAGCCCCACTGAGGTCTATGGTGGGAAAAATAATTATCTGATAAATTGAGGGGAAGAGAGAGGCAAGGTCTCTTTGCTCAGGTCTCTTCTTTTCTTCCTTCTGCAGGAGTGCAAGCCTCATGCCTAGCTGTGGAAGGCAGCAGCCATTTTCTGGGCCACTTGTTCAGCCAGGTAATGTGAGTTCTCTGCAAATTGCAACAGTTTAAGCTTTAAGGACCTACCCTGCTTTCTACCATCTCCTAGCCAGGGTATGTATTAGTGATAGGGGCAGGGGATTTGCATTTATGTCGCCTTTTCTTTAGAAATCCTTGCTAAATCTGGTGCTGTGCTAAAACATATGGTAATCACTTTATTTTTAATAAATATTTTATTTTTTTTTAATCCTGGATGTGGAGGACAGTTCTCTGTACCACATATGCCCCACTGTCTTGGACATACTATTTAAACAGGAGGTAGAGGAAGGCTGAGCAGCTTTTCCTCCAGGATCTCCAGTCTACCCTGTGGAACCAAGGAGAGGGGAACCAAGGGGAAACTGAGGCAGAGACCTTGTAGTTGGAAAGGAAGCTGGGAAATCCTGATCTTCCCCAGCGGGCAGTCCTCAAATAATCAGGTGGTGGCAGCATACACAGAAAGAAAGCTAGCCCTCCCCAGGAAAAGTTGGCAACTCCTGGGGGTGTGCAGAGTGTGAAATAGGGCCTGCCAGCCAAAAGCAAGTCTGTTTTGCCACAAAGACCTTTAGCAAGAATGTGAGGCAGGTATTTTGCAAGGCAGATATGGGCAAGGGCAACTCCAGACACTAGCCAATGCAGAGAATGGGGATCCCATTTTGGCACTGCACTGCTAGGCACTCCAAGGGTTGGCAGGAGGGACAGATACACTGTTCTATTAGAAATAGAGTTCCCCAACCCACTATGGGTCAGTCTGGTAACAGTGGGGTATATTTTTTTTATAAATAAATACACTTCAGCTACAAAAGACAGTATGTCCATTTATATGAATAGACGACTTTCCTACAGCTACTGAATCCCTATCCAGCTATTGGATTTCATGTTCTTTCAAAAGTCAGAGAATCTCAGCTGAATGAACATGTCAAAACCCAAAGCAATTCCATTTATATATATTGAATAGTTATATTCATTATATTTCACTTTTTCTTTGTGGTCCAAGACATTGTATAATTCGAAATTAAAATATCACATAATACAATAAATCTCCACCCCGCCCCCCAAAAAAAGAACAAAAATATCATTCCAAAAAAATGCTGGTAAACAATTATTTTCTTATAATCATTGAAGTATCCTGAGAACTAATGTTTTTTTAAAGAACCTAGATGTACTAACTTTCACTTGGAGTAAACCCAAGGATATTTAAATACAGTGAACTATCCATAATGTTTATGAAAAGGGCAGCTAAATAGTGTGATGAATCTAGTGCATTTAGCCTCCAGGGAATGCTCTAATGTTTGGAATTCTTTTATTTCAATGAAGGAAGGGGCAGGGAGGGGGGAGAGAGATATAGTTCAAACATTATGGATGGAGAAGGATATCTTCTTGTATTTCTGATACTGCTTCTATGAGGGAGGGCTTGCTAGTGAAACTGACACCAGGCTCAAAAAAAGAAAGAGAACCATCTTCACACAACATGTAATTAACTTACCCCCAATCAGGGATGTTTAATCACTCACCATTCCAAGTTATATCTGCTTACTTGTCTCCATCAGCTGTTGACATGCAAGCCCATGACAAGACAGGGGAACCAGTTTCTGAGATATGCCCTGCCAGTCACTTCTCTATTGGTGTCATAGACAGTTCAGACTAAGATGGATGCCAAATCTTAATTCTTGATTTTGATACTTTAAGAGGGGCCTCTACATTCCTCTACACACCATTTCCCTAATCAACTATGCATGACAGCAAACAATGTCTTTCCTGAAGCCTCAGCCATTGCAATATGGATAACAAAAGTCACAGTCTTGTGAAGCCACAGTTGTTTGCATATGCAAACGCTACTCAGCTTTGAAACCTGTAACTTTCTTGATTCCTTTCTTCCCTAGTCGATTTAATCACAACCCTTCCTGTCCTACTACCGGACAGTCACCAAAACTTATTTTGAATTGGAATGCCCTGAGTTGTAAATTCATTAACTCTGCCTAAAATCTATGAAGAACTAGACCAGTGGTTCTCAACCTTCCTAATGCTGCGACCCTTTAATACAGTTCCTCATGTTGTGGTGACCCCCAACCCTAACATTTATCCATTTTACAGATAGAGAACACTGATGCAGAGAGGCTTAAGCGATCCCTGTGAAAGGGTCATTCGACCCCCAATGGGGTCCCAACCCCCAGGTTGAGAACCACTGAACTAGACTCTCTCCAACCTTGACTCAGAAAAGTCATTTTCCACTACATTTTTCTCTCCTGAGAACAGGAACTCTGCTTCTGAAAAGCCGCCCTTCTTGCTATTGCCAGAGGGTTATTCTTTTTTCCTTTAAATAGAACTCCATGATCAATGGCAAATTGCACTTGGATGACTTCCTTGCACCTGTGAGCAGTACTGGCTGCTGTCTCTCATTCACATTTGGACCTGGTTCCACCTTTGGATCTTGCTCCATTGTGCCCAGGAGCAGTGCTGGTGCTGGACCTCATTTCCTTGGACCTCCTAGATTGGTATATATCAGCTTCCTTCATTGCCCTCAGCTATTCCTGATCTATCCTTCATCTCTCTCTCTCTCTCTCACACACACACACACACACTCTCACTCTGCTTTTCCAGACTACACGTGCATTCTTTACTATTTTTGTTCTTTAATAAAATGGTTAAACTTCATTTAAATTATGGTTTCCTCTGGATATATAAAGGAAAAAAACCCTATATAAACTGGTGGTAAAAATCCCAGTCCCCAGCTATTTCCCCAAACTTAAAAGGAACAGACCTAGACCAATTTCAGTAACACAGGCACTGGATAGTTAATTAAACTATGATCTATCATACTGAAAAAAAATATTTATATGTGTCTGAATGAATAAATGTATGTCCATTTATATGATTAGACTGTTTTCTCACAGCTACTGTATCCCCATCCAGTTATTGCCACCACCATCACCTCCTGCAAGTGTTTAAAAAGCACATCATGAAAACTTTCAGTTGGTGAGGTTTGATGAAATTAACAAGGTACTTTGATATGTGTGGCCTACCTATGCCCAGTTTTGCCCCTTGCCCTTAAAGTATCATGCCAGGCTGGATTGCTTGACTGAGTCCAGGAGGCCATAAATGGTTCTCTATGGGAGGGTACAGTTTCAACCAATTAAAAGAGGTAGTTGTGAGACCCTTCCTGAAAAACACAACCTTGGACCTAAATGATCTATACAACTACTACCAAGTTGCTAAGGTGCTCAATCAGGTGGTAACTACAGAGCTTTAGGTGGTCTGGGAGGTGCTGGATGCTACACATTTTCAATCTAGATTCAGGCCAGGCTATGGGATGGAAGTGGTCTTGGTTGCTACAAGTTAGGCGTTTTGCAAGGAGAGTGATGGGGGAGTGCTTTCCTGCTGACAAATATAACTTAGCTAATTCCAGCATTTGAATTTTTTTAAAAAAATATTCTGATTCTGAATTGCTGCTCTTGAGATTCTTTATTGATACACTGGTATATTTCAAGTGCGGGAATGTCCATTTTATTAGAATTCTACAACTGAGGGAAGAACTGCCCGATATGGGCTGTATAGTATTTTATGTACAGCTCATTCAATGAGTTTGACCATAACAGGCAGCAGTCATCCTACTCTGTAATAATGTGGTTCTATTACAGAAATATAATTTTAGCAGTTTTCAACTGAAGGAAAGTAACTTGTATGATATGAAGGAGTAAGTTTATTGGGTGTGAAATGGAATTTTGGACCCAAAGACACAGCATATTTCAACACTTTTCCATTAATTCTATTAAGTTCAGGAACTATTTGGGTGAAGCATTTAATGGTTCATGTTTAAAAAGATAAATCTGGGAGAGTCTCTTGTAATTCTCTGAAAAGAATTCAGGCTTCAATGTGCTTTGGTTTGGTGACCAGTTTATGTAATTACAGCCATCTAGAAATGTGGTCAGTTTTGAAAATCTGAAAGGAAATGTTCATTCCAAGCACATCCCCAAATGTGCTTGTCTAAACAATAGACCTGACAGATGTGGAATTCTTCTCCCTAATAAATATAAGAAGTACTTCTATTCGGTTTCCAATCAGCACTTTTTCCCCTCTTATCTATATATGTTTGTGTGCGTGTGTGTGTGTGTACTTCCCTTTGGCTGGAAGCAAAGACAAAACATTTTCTCTGTTTCAAAAGCTCAGGAATTGATATTGTTATCTTGTGGGGTCTGGGGGACACATATGCTAAAGAGGTATGTAAATATGACCTTCTTACCAATTTGGACCAATCCATGCTAAAATAGTCCAAACATGAGATGAACCCTTTCCCCACACTGCCTCTCATTTCATAAGAACTGCTGTTTAAAATGTTGCATCGTCCTTAAAGGAACACCTCCAACCTGGGCAGTGACTCATCCAAAGGACCTGCTGACAAAATGGTGATGATTTTCTACAAAGCCAAAAGGAATACCCAGGGTCTTGATGAAATGAAATTAAAAACAAAGGTTATCAAGGGGAATAATATAATCTGTTGGCCTGGAAAATTAGCTAACTTAAGCAGTTACAATAGTGTCAAGCATAACACCCAAAATTAGAGCAACCATGTGAAACATCTCACAAGCACCACCACCACCACCCCACACACCACGTACAATGTGTTCCACTCACGATGGGGAAGCAAAGGTCCAGTGAGTGGGAAGGTCAAGTAGAGCTGGCTTTACCTACCTGTCCCAAGTATTCTGGGCAAGTGGGATGCTGAACAAACATTTATGTTCTCAACAGTGGTAGCCAGGGACTTGATCTTCCATATAGACGCATTAATAGCAGAGATCGAACCAATCAATCTAAAGTTGCCCCCTTCTTTAATTTTTTTTTAAGAAGGACCATATTAGATCGCCATATTTAGAGAATTTGTCAACTTATATCTTTAGAATGGCATTTACCAACTTCAGATTTCAAGCCATACCAATGGCAGTGTATAGTGCACTATGTAGTAATGTACTAGTACCTAACTACAGGTGTATCTATGGTAGTGATGCAGATGAGGACATTCTGCACTATGTTCTGGAGTGTCCCCTCTATGATAACATAAGAACTAAATACATTAAAGGACTTCTTCCAATTGTGGGGGTCACCGATAACACTGGAAAATTGATCTGTCTATTATCTGAGTGTGATCCATATATTACCAATCGAGTAGCGCTTTTTGCTCATGCTGCAAGAAGAATCAGGTTAAGTATGGGGTAATGATGTTGTGTTGTATTACAGATATGGATATCTATGGTATTAATTTAGTTATTTTAGTAAGTTAGTATATATGGGGTGTCTTGTGTACATCTAATTTTATGATGTTGTGTACAAGGAGATTGTGAGGCCTATGGCCAAGATAATAAACTTATTACTCTTGTATTGGGGATCACAACACATGGGACTGCTGATAGGTTACCTTTTTCTTCAGCCTTTTATGTTAATAAAATATTTCTGAAGGGATAACTACCATCCTACCCTGCAGTCCCTCAACTGATTAATTCAAATTCTTTTACAAGTACAACATAATTTCATCCTCTGCTATTCTTTTTCATTTGTTCTCCTAAAGGAGCTGGGGGGGGGGGGGGCACAGATTTTATGTCACTGAACTAAAGAGAAAGGAATGGAGTATGTTGTTTTTACAAACACTTTCCAGTAATGAGCCCAAGTTTGAGAGCTTTGTAATTCCAGCTCCTTTCTGAGATAAAACAAAATAGTCTGGAGATGAAACTTTAAAATGGACAACATAAAAACATCTAATTAATCTTTACAAGAACACCTGGCATGTTTGAGGAACAGTGGCCTTATATGCCCTGCAGAGCAGCTTCCCACATTACTTATTAGCCAGGATTAGAAATGTTATATTTTCAGTTACAATGAATGAAACATTTTATAATGTCATATTCCATGCAGGCAGCCTAGAATACTTCAGAATTCTCTACAACTATTTTTTATTAGAACTTTAAACCAATTAAATACTTTATTAAAGACTTTATAAATTGATTTATCACTCACCTCAGTTAACAAAGATGAAATGGAAAAGGGGATGGCATATTACCCAAACCCTCAACAAAAATGATTATGACACACTGACGAAAATATTAACAATGTAGTAATATAAAGCTCCCATGGTCACAGAGGTAAGCATCATTTTGCAGTGGCTGGCTGGAACAGCTTCTTGAGAGAGGCTAGGCAACTTTTGAGCACTTAAAAAAAAAGCTATTCTGGAGTGTTTTAGTTGCGAGCCAGAATGACTCTAATCTGGACAGCTGGTTTGATTCCCCGCTTCTCCACATGAAGCCAGTCGGGTAACCCTGAGCCAGTTATAATTCTTTCACATCTCTCTCAGGCCCCTTCCGCACACGCAAATTAATTCACTTTTAATCCACTTTCACAATTGTTTGCAAGTGGATTTTGCTGTTCCGCACCACTGAATTGAAAGTGCATTATTCTGCATGTGCAGAAGGGGCCTAAGGCCATGCAGAGGCAAGTAGTGGCAAACCATCTCCAAATGTCTCTTGCCTTGAAAACCATACAGGTTTGCCATAAATCAGCTGTGACTTGAAGATACACACTCTGGAAATAGTATTGGCCTGGACAAAAGGAGAATACCTTTGCATTTTCAGTTTGGTTTTAAATGTTTTTATATCTGTTGTTTGCATGTTATCAAATTGTTTCTGTTTTTATATTTTTGTTACCTGTCTTTGGCCCTGAGATGCTCAGGAGAAAGACATAAACATTTTAAGTAAGTATGCAAATATTTGAAACTCCCCCCCCCACACACACACATCATTTCAAAAGGAGTTGTTTTAGCAACTGCTTGACTCCTCAATTATGAGGTCATTAACAGTGCCTGACACTTCCATCTTTAATGTATTTTATTTTGTTCCATGTTACAATGACATATAAAAAGTAAAAAAAAAGACTCATTACCCACGCTAATTGAAACTGGATTCTCTTGTTGAATCAACATATTCATTTATTCATTCACCTTTGAGATTTATGTCTTATCAACACAGCTGACAAGTACCCTCATGTCAATATCTAGCAAGCATAAGATCAATAAAAATCCACATCTGTCAGATCCCAGATATTACAGTCAGAAGTACAAACAAATATACTTTGCTAGTTGATATCTACAACAGTTTGATACTGGATAATTCTTGTTACCAAAGTTACCCATGGTGGGTGGGTGGGGGTTCTGTTTGAAGACAACAGCATATCTTACCAACCTGCCAACCCTTGGGTGCTTAGCAGTGCTTTTCCAACATGGAAAGCCCATTCTCTACATTAGCTAGTGTACCCACAAGGACATTAAAGTATTATTAACATAAAAAAGAGCCTGCTGGATCAGACCAGAGTCCATCTAGTCCAGCACACTGCTACTCACAGTGGCTGACCAGATGCCTTTGGGAGCTCACATGCAGGATGTGAAACCAATGGCCTGCTGCTGCTGCTGCTCCCAAGCATCCGGTCTGCTAAGGCATTTGCAATCTCAGATCAAGGAGGATCAAGGTAAATATGTGCAACCAAAATCAGGCTAACAAAGATAATCAAGGCATATAGTTGCACATCAATGCTGCTTGGTATTAGTAAATTTTCTTTTTAATGTATTTGTCATTCAACTTATACAACATGTGTATAAATAATTCACTGAACAATGAATTTATATAAACAATCTTAACCCAATCTTAGAACTATAATCAATTGTGCTATCAACTTACATATAATCTGAAACATCTGTTTTGTTCCTCTTAAATTCAAAGTCCTAATAATGTTCTGGAAGTACAAAATGCTTCAATTGTGATGTGTCTCTCAGTTCCATAAACATATGTTAAACTTTCCACTAGTTCGTTTCAGTTCTCCGTAATTGTATATTGTGGAAAGTTTCTGGACAGGATGTATATCACATTGTAAACATCTCTGTTTCTTTCCCCTCCAGGAATTTCCAGCATCCTCAGAGAAAGTGTATGACATCCGGTTTACTCACGAGAAGTATCAAGTTCACAACAAACTGCATCACATGTTTGGTATGCGTTTTGACTGTTCTTCATCAGTGGCCCCTTCCGCACATGCAGAATAATGCACTCTCAATCCACTTTCAATCCACTTTACAGCTGTGCCAAATAGCAAAATCCAGTTGCAAACAATCGTGAAAGTGGATTGAAAGTGCATTATTCTGCATGTGCGGAAGGGGCCAGTGTTGCATTCCTTCATTGAGTAAATGTTTATCCATATGGGTTCTAATGAATCAATGGCCGTTTCCGCACGGCGGCGGAAGAGCTGCGCCATCGTCAGGCCAACCTACCTGTCCTGTGGCCCTCCGGCACGTCGCCGAGGCCAGGGGACATGGCCCTCTGCCCTGTGCGACTGCTCCGGAGTCGCAGGGGAGAGGGGGCGTGTCCCCAGGCCTCGGCGACACACCAGAGGGCCGCAGGACAGGTAGGTCGCCCGGACATGGGGGGAGGGAAGGCGCCTTGGAGCCGCTGCCGTTCGCATGGCAGCGGCTCCAAGCCGCCGTTTTCCAAAAACCTCGCTGGGGAAGTTAATGTATGAAAAATTATTATAAGCTGTTTATAAATATATGCATATTTTCATTATTGAGATATATAAATATGAATATGTATATAAAATGTTGAAATGTTAAACAATAAATGTAAGTTGCTATATCAAATATAAAGTTATTGCTGCTATATAAAATTATTGTTGTGTCAAAAATTATTATCAGCTGAATATAAATATATCCCTCACTATTAAATACCATATAAAATATATATTTCTGACTGCAATTATCAACAATATCTTAATACTCACATCACTGAACTATCAAATCCAGTTTTCTAATGGCTATCTTTCAGTCTGTGTTCAGAAAATCTTGTCATTGGTAGGCACCATGATCCAGGTGGAACATTCTACAACATAGAAGGTCTGGCATGTTGAGTTCTGCAGCAGAGGAATATAAAATCCTACCATCCTTTTTCAGCATTGCATTGTTACAGGGAGGGGAATATTTTTTTTCAAAATTCACTTTTTAAAGATATAACCATTGGTTCCTTTTTCTGTCTTTTAAAAGAAGGATATCTCTTTGTGGATAAATCAATGCACTCTTCAGCCCTTGTAATTGTTTTATGTTGACATCACATGGTGGTGCTCTCGCAGGAGAAAAGAAAGGTTGGGGAAGGCAGCTTTTGAGCATCTACAGAGTGAAATTCTGAAATTTTGCAGAACTTCCCTTCCTGCACCTCCTCTCATTGAACACACCTGAACAATTTGTTTGCAATATATTTTAGAACATTTTCAAATGGTTGGTAAGTGTTGGTTTATTTTCTATCGTCCCAAGGTGTGACTGCTTGCAATTCAAGAAGCGATTATGCACCCCTGCTATTGAGTTCATGACAGAAGCAAGAGTTCTTCTAGAAACTTCACAATCTGACACTGTGCTACACCAGTTGGGTAGCATTTCATGCCATCTCCAGAAGGATATTGGCAATCCAATTATAGGACTGAAAAAGAGGACTGCCAAGAGGCAAATCTCAGTGTGGGGTTGCTTCTTACATTTTCACTAGTCCTCATTTGCAGATTTGTATTTCCTAATTTTTATGGAGGATTTTCCCCCATTAGCTGGATTAGGCCTCAATAGTATGGTTGATTTCCATAGAGACTGCTGTAATGATGATATATCATATTGTGCAGTTCAGTTGTATGTGAAATATTCATCAAAATTCTTACATCAATGACAGAAAAAAAACCCTCTTGGTTTCTTCTTTCCCTTTTCTCTCTGGAGCTTTAAGAAACTTAAGACAGAGTTCTGCGGAATGAATTCTAAAATAAGAGTTAATGGCAGATTTTTTTTTAAAGCACAAATAAAATTCACAGTATTTCCCCCTGTTGTTATTTTCCTTGCCATCTAAAAGAAATATAGTTTTTTTGTTCATTTTTTGTTTTTTCTTTAATTTGTAGAGTTGTTCTTTCTCTGTTTAGATAGATGAGTTTTGAGATATGGTTCCAAACAAGAAAACGATCAGAACTGTTAATAAGCTATGATGATTTATTGCTCATATATTTACCAACATGAGTCTGTATCTATGAAAGCTGATGTAGTATCATCAATAAGAATAAAGAGAAAATAATAACACTTTAAAGGAATTGTTGTCCAAGGTATATATTCTACATTCCCAGTATCTCCACATAAAAGAACCAGGTAATGAGTGAGGGGAAAGACCTCTGTCTAATGACCCTGGAGAGTGATTGCCAGTCCGAGTCAACCAAGAACTCAACATTGTTAAACCCATAGGCACTTCTGGAATTTCTAAAAACAGCAAGTGGATGCTACAACAAAATGCCTGCCATGGAGTGACCAGTGCCAAAATGTTTGCCATATAGGTTCAATCCTATTACAAAGTTTTATGAAATTCCATAAAACGTTCTGGAAGGCCATTACAGAAAGATTCCTTATTGGGAGAGAAAATGTCCCTGTGGATCTGGGCACACAGAAACAGTAGAACATATGCTTCTCACTGTCGCTGTTATAAAAATTTACATGGTCATTTTATTTTACGTCTGCTGCATAAATTCCCAGACCACACTGAATAATTCTATATTTCCATTCTGCTCACAGATACCAATCCTGACATTATGTAAAATGTGGCCAAGTTCTTTGTAACAGCACTCAGAGTACACCACAGGATGATCTGTGCAATAAAGTAGACTCAATGATCTGATCTGAAAGTTACAGCCTTCAAACTATCAATGTTATTGTTTATTATGTCCATGTTATTATTTTATAGTATTAAAGTTTTTATTCCCCTTTACTATTTATGCTTTTATTCGGTTTCCTTTATATTCCCATACCTTTTGTGCCCCCAACTTCCTTTTACCAGGAAGTTTTGCTTTTATTCCTTTTAGATATATATCTTCTGTTTCACTCTGTAATCTGTTTTATCTTGTGCTTTATTTACCAAATGCTGGTCTGTGACCTTTATTAAGATTGACTGACTGATCATAAAACGTTAGGAGATTCCAAGCCAAGCAGCTTCCTGTGATGAAGGCAGTTGCTTTTGAATGCACATCCCCTTCAAACACAAAGAGCTCTCCTGGACCCTTTCCACATGGGCCAAAAAACAGCGGTTCAAGGACTGTAAAAACACTGGCTGATTCCGCACGGGCCAAAAACAGCAGTGTGAAAACGGTGTAAAAACAGCATAAACCCCTTTACACTGTTTTAAACCCTTTTACACCATTTTCACACTGCTGTTTTTGGCCCATGCAGAATCAGCCACTGTTTTGGGAGAGAACATTGCATAGCCACTGTTGCTGCAACGAAGCTGCAATGCTCTATTTCCCCCAAAACAGTGTATTGGTGAATCACTAAACTAGTGATTTTTTCCAAAAATGGTGCTCTGCAACCGGCGCCGAGCGAACGGCCAGGCAGGAGGCGCTTCTGCTCTGGCTGTGCTTGCATTTTTTAAAAATTTCCAGTTCACATCTGTGTAGCTATGCAAGTGCACAGGGTTGTATGAGGGTCTCACAGAATGTAAACATTGCTGCGGGGGTACATGTGTGCATTCCTGCATAGCTAGGCAGAAATGAGTGGCCAACAAAAAAACCCGCCACACTACCATGCAAAGTCTCGCGGCCCTGCCGATGCACTTGCTGTCAATGGGAGGGCCGGCTTTGCAAACAGATCAGGGTGACACCGGTGTTATTTACACCATTTGCACAACGCTGTATTTGGCCCATGAGGAAGGGACCCCGGTCTCTTCTGCAGCAACTTCTACTCCAGCGAAGTGGAGAAAAGTCACAATTTGCTCTTTAAGAAAGAGCTGTTTGGGGAAAGAGACAAGGCTCCTTGAGAAACAGCTGTTTGGAGGAAGAGTTAAGCAGCCTCCAGGCAACAGACTGGTGGGTGCCATGTTGCCCATGAGCCTATCTTGTGAATAATTGGAGCTAGATGCCAGTATGAACCTTAATAGACTCACCAAGGTGGCCTCTCTTTGCTTTCATGCCTCTGTCTAGAGAGCAAATAGATTACAGGGTATATAAGCAAACCTCTGGGAAAACAGAGCAACCTTCTTGGGTGGCAAAACCTTTGTGCAATTGTACTGACTGAAAAAAATATTTGTGTATTCCACATTTTTTGTATGATCAAGAGATTCCTCAATTTTATGATTTCTTGTGTCTTTGTATGACTATTTCCAATAACTGTATTAACAAAACGGGCATTTTTGGTTTGGACTTTGATCAGTGACCATCCAAATACAAATCCTTCATCAGTAACATCAAGTTAGGTATACAGACCTACTTTACAGAATTGCGCTTTGAACACCCTCAAGTGCTGCATTAATGCTAAGTAGTATTTATTATTATGCTTCTCATTACGATCTTGCTTTATCCCTCTTTATGATAAACATGAAGGAGAAGCGCAGGCAGTTAGATTCTAAATGCTTGTATTACATGCACAGTGATTTGGTCTGAGTTACTTTAACATCAGTGCCTTTACAAAGTGAAAGAACATATTAGATGAAAACAAATAAGAAAAGTGAACTGAAATTGCAGGCAATTTTCAGGAAAGGGCATTGTCTGTTATTTACCATTAATTCTCTTTATCAGTTGCTGCCTAGAAGCATGGAAGACATGCTGCAGAGACTTGAATTTTTTTATTTTATTTAACAGATGTAAATTCTGAGATGGTCTAGACAGAAATATGGATTCTGGACTGGTTCTTTGAGATATATATGGATGATAAATAAATCATATTTATTCCAAAGCAATCAAATGTTATGCAGTGTTTGTTGTGCAAAGGGTATAGGAAAATAAGTTAACAGAGGCATAGCTTAGTCTTAACTTTTTCATTCTTTTTAGCAAATAAATTAAACCACCCCTTTGGAAATAGCCATTTGTAACATTTCCATCTAACTGTTGTGTTTATGATATCAGGATTCATGCAAACATCCCTTCTCTCCTTATTTATTACATGTTATTCCACTCCTTCAAGAAGCTCAGAGCAGGATTCACTGTTGTCTTCTCCTTCACATTTTTTTTTCATAACTGCCCTGTGTGGTAGACGAAATGGCCCTTTCTGCAAAAATCTCCTAATACATTTGTAAGACTTATTCAGTCCTTCCCTCCTTTTGTTCGCATACCCCCCAAAATAATTCCTGGCCGCCATTTTGTGATCCCCCTTTTTTAGTTCTGAGTTGAATCAATGCTTCAATGCTTCACAGCCTCATGCTGCATTCTCGACTCCTTTTATATGGGATGCTTCCAAGATCCCCCCCCCTCCCACACACACACACACACACAAATAAAGGATCAAGCAGTGAAATGCTGCAAATAAACTGTCAAGGGAGAACTCAGAAAATGGAACTGAGAAGGAAGTTCAGGGAAGCAGAGAAGTGTGGGAAACATAGTAGATCACACAACAACTGAAGACATTTTCAAACTGTATCAGCCAAAGGATAGTTTTAAGAAAGGATTCATTTAAAATATTTTGAGGATTGAAATAAAATGTTTAGGAGTAAAAACAACAGCAAGCTAACCAGTTTCCAACATTTCTGAAGAGGGCTATGGTCCAAAATAACATCTTCCAGGATTAAATGATTTCACATACATCTTATTCACTAAAAACAGTTAAAATTATGATCGCCATTCTTATAATCTTTGATTCAAATACAATACATGTTAAAGCAATTGTTGGATTTCAGGGAGCAAATGGGTAAAGAGAAGTTAAGAGGACTTCTACTAACAGTGGTATCTTTAAATAAGACAACTTTATGGTCTTTATGGAAGCAGCTGGAAAGATTTTCTATGTCATGGTTATGAAGAAGTTGCACTTATACTCCCCTTTCTCTCCTGTAAGGAGAGTCAAAGGAATTTACAAGGTCACTTCTTCTTCTCTCCGCAACAGACTTGTGAGGTAGGTGGGGCTGATAAAGTTAAAAAAACCTGTGACTAGCCCAAAGTCACCCAGCAGGATGAAGGAGTGCAGAAACAAACTGATTCACCAGATAAGAGTTTGCTGCTCATGAAGAGGAGTGGGGAATGAAATACAATTCTCCAGATTAGAATTTACATACTCTTACGCACTACACCATACTGGCTCCAAAGCATAGGCAACACATCTGAATGCCATTTTGTTTGCTAATTAGAAGCCCACCTAGTAAAGAGATTATGTATGAAAATGGACCAACAAGGTTGAACTACATCTTAATGGGTCGGTGACCAAGATCCACTTTGACCAATATGATCTCTTTTTCTACTGAGCTCAGCTTTGTTTTCTTCCCTAACTCTTGTCCTCATGCTTCCTTTCTTTTCCTTTTTGCATACTTACTTCAGACTTTTGTATCCTTTCCCTCTTGTATCCTTTCTCTCTCGTCCTTCTGTAGCTCAGCCCCAGTGGCAGCATTACTTATGAGTAAAGTGGTGCCTTTGTTACATCAGCATTATTACTACTGTCTCTGAACTCATCAGAGTTAGCAAGCCATGTAGAGCTATAGAGCATAATCCTTTGCTCATTTGTGTCAAAGTGTGTCCCAGTGCACTGAATGGATCTTGCTCCCAGGGAAGTGGAATAACAGGAATAAGTGAAAACTGAAACAAGACAAGATAGAAATAATGCTTCTATGAGAGATTCTAGATAGGAGTGACTAGTCATTATTTGTTGGAGTAAAGTCAGGCTCATTCCGCACATGCAGAATAATGCACTTTCAAACTGCTTTCAGTGCTCTTTGAAGCTGTGCGGAATAGCAAAATCCACTTGCAAACAGTTGTGAAAGTGGTTTGAAAATGCATTATTTTGCATGTGCGGAAGGGGCCTCAGTTCAAAAAGATCATGTCAACAGTTTAGAGGTTTTGTTTGCTATTGAGGAAAAAAAGAAGAGGTGGGGTGGCTAAATTTGCCGTTTCCCCATCTTTATCAGATTTCTAGGTTATCACCCTTCATTGAAAGGGCTGATCTTGCCATGCTGATCCATACCTCTATACCCTCTAAGCTGGACTGCCGGAACATGCTAGACATGGGGCTGATTATTGAAGACAACTCAGAAGCTGCAGCTAATACAAAATGTAGATGGTTGATTTGGATCCCACCTTTCCAATAGATCTGATGTGGCTTACAATCATAAAATGATTACAATGAAGGAGGTAGGGGTGATAAATACCATGTCTTATCTATCAAATGCATTCACAAGATGATCTTCTTTCTGCTTTATGCATTTTTCTCCTATATGCCCAGAGCAGCTATGCCATGTTTTAAAACCAACATGTCCATTTATTGCTTTCATATGCAAGCTTCCCCCCCCTGCCCCATCTCCCATTTGGTACGTTTGCTCTCCCTTCTCAAAGAAGATTGAAACAACTCCTGGCTTGCAGTTGCTCCTTTTCACTCATCTGTCAATTCCTCTTTTGTGGATACTGCTTTCTCTTTATTACTCTGGGATCCTTTTCTCCATGCCGTTTCTGGTCCCTTTCCTCCCAGTTGCTCCTTTCTCTGGAACACTTTACCTCCTGATATACATGGTTTCTTCTGATAGTATACCAAAGTATGCCATTCTGCCATTGCATTTCTGTATTTTATTCACATCAATCCATTTCCCACCTGATGATAAAGCACGCTACTGACTGTGTCACTATCAATTCCAGAGCAGTTGCTATGCTCTCTCCTCCTTGGAGGTGAGACATTTTTGACATTTCTCTGCAGAGAAAGCCTGAGGGACTGAACTAACTATGCCAGTGCAGCACCAATGTCAGCTATGAATCCATTTCCAGGGCTTAGGAATGAGCTGGCCTTGACAGAAATTACCTGCATTTGTCACTCCTGAAATAATGATATGATATGGTATAAAACAATAATAGTACAACATTAATATATCTAATTTTCCACCTAGTCAAATCTGTGGATACTTAAATCCAGAGACTGGTGCCATGAACAGACAAGACAGATTTTTCTAGGAACCAGTAAGACCCTCAGGTTTGCAGAACAATCTGAAATCTGAAAAAGTAAATTGGAGTGGGGGGAGAGGGTCAACCCACCTAAAATAATAAAAGCAGCAGCTGTAGCTTCAAGAAATTCAGTGATTTTGCCTTTAAGGGAGGTCTTAGGACCTGGGAGTATCCTACAGGCAACTTGTGTGACTTTTCTACGCCTCTCTGCTTGCCTCTGTTCAACATCAGCCAACTCAGAGGCTGATTCCGCATGGGCCAAAAACAGCGGTGTAAAAACAGTGTGAAAACAGTATAAACCCTTTTACACCATTTTAAACCCTTTTACACCGTTTTCACACCGTTTTCACACTGGCCGCTTCCTCAAGACGTTGCTGAGAAAATTTCCACGCTTCTCGCAGAATTCTTGCCGGCGGCGGAGGCGGAAGGCCGCTCGCGATGCAAGCATGCGGGCTGCCTCCAGAGAGGCTCGGTATGCGGTAGCGGCTCCGTGACGGAGCTTCGCTATCTTCATCTCATCGTGGTTCTTTACCACTGCAATGACCTGTGCTGGCCATTATCCAGCCGCTTCACGCTGCCCTCCGACTTCCAGGGTCGGAGGATGCGCGGTGGCTGCGTATCGCCAGGGCAGGCCGCGATCGACACGGTGAGTGGGACAGGGAGGGAAATAGCCGCGTGTTCCCAGCGTGCTGTTCGCAACGCTGCTGCCGGAATCATCGCTTCTCAAAAACAACCTCTTAAAGGGTTGTTTTTTTAGGGTGGCCTGACACCGCCTCTTGGGAGGAGCGAGTTTAGCGCCAGGTCCGGGCGCTAAGCTAGCTATGGCAGCAGCAGCCGCCTGTGTGCGAACGGGCAGCCCAAGGGGCTCAGCGCGCTTTACTACCCCCCCCCCAGGCTGTACCGCCATTTTGGCCCAGGCATGAAAGGGCCACTGCTGTTTTTGACCCATGCGGAATCAGCCAGAGTGTAGTGGTTAGAGTTCCTGACTAGGAGCTGGAATATAAAAATGCAGGTTTGAATCACTATGTCACTGTGCCACAGAAGCTCACTGGGTGACCCTGCGCCAGTCATACAGTCACAACCTTACCCATTTTACTGGGTTTTTATGAGGATAAACAGGTTGTGAGGTTGTTGTGAAATAAATTGGCTTAGACTAGAGTAACTCTTTTTTAGGATTGCACTGAAAATGAAGGAGAGGAGCATTATATAAACTCCCTATTGTGGAAAAAGGCAGGATATAAACGAAGCAAATAAATAACAAATATATCTGAAGTGGAAAAAAGGAAGTAGAGGAAAATGAGGATGGGGGGCTTTTAGAGAACAGAAAGAAGAAATGAGTTGCCTCTCATAAGTCTTTGATGGTCCTTCACTTGTATAATTTTTGAATACTAATATGAATAATCTTTTACATGTGTTAGTTCCATAAAGTAAAAGAAGCTTTTAAAAGAAGAGGCAGAGTTGTTTTCAACAATAGTGTCATGTTGTTTCCGGAAATCATTTGAAATGAAATCTGTGTCTTTCAGGTCTCTGATTCACTTAACATTTTGATTGACTTACTTAAGCTACCTAATGGACTCCACTTTATGAGGGGAAAGAAGTGCCAACAACAATTAAGAAGGATGTCATATCAAAGTAGAATGAAGTCCTGAGTATCTCAGAATTTTTTCATGGGGGAAAAATACCTTCCTGACTCAGGTGGGAATCTTTCTTGATATGACAAGTAGTATTTGAGAGGGAGCATCTGTTTCTAGTTTGCTCATTCAAGCTCAAGACTCCCTGGATATGACTTAACAAATGTGGGGGATTTAATTCAATTCCTTTAACAATTTCTCTTTGTTTTTACTTTGATTTTCTTTGACAAGCTTTCTGGAAATTACGCAGGTTTATCTGACCGCAAGGAAACATTAATATTTCTACGTATGCTGTTCACTTGGTCATTGAATTGATTTGATCTCAACTGCTTTGATTCCTCCTATCTGTAGCCATATTGTCTAGTTAATACAGAAACCACTGAATTGGAAAGGTCCAGTGGGGGCAATTCCAACCAAGCCCTGGAAGCCAGTACATTGCTGACAGCGGTTCAGCCTGACATAGATAATCGAATAACCTGTGCTCTCTCTGCAATGAAAAGAGGTTAGAGTTCCTGACTAGAAAGAAAAAAAGACCCAGCTCTTGGGAGATGAGAACATACCAGTGGCATTGAAAGGGGCAATGCACTGGCCCCAGGGTAATGTAATTAGGGTTGGAGATTCGGCCAGTCCAAATCCGAATTTTTACCGAATCTGCACTGATTCGGACGGATTCGGACGAGGAGGGGCCGAATCTGAACTGTCCGAATCCTAACAGATCCATCACCAGCCGAATTGCGTTTTTATTTTTGGGGTTTTTTTCACGTTTCGGCCTGCAGGGGGCGCATTTTTAAACATATCAGCATCTCAAAAAATTCCCCAGGGTATCATCAGAGACTGTCCTTATAATACCCTCCAAGTTTCTGGTGGAGGGTTTTGGGGGGCTCGTGCTATATTCCTGTGCGGTCCCTATCTCCCATTTCTTTTCCACGGGAACTAAGGAGATGAGGGCTACCTGCCTGAGGGTCCACAAACCTTGGGTCCCCTGAACTAAACTGGGCACTAACTTTGAGAGGGTATCATCAGGACAGTCCCCTGATGATACACTGGAAATATTGGTACCGGGATACATCTACAAATGCACTCCCCCTGCAGGCACCCCCCCAGAATTTGGTAATAAGAATTTAGCCTCTGGTAGTGATTAAAGCTGCATTGCTGTCATTGTAGGGCCCTTGATAGAGGGCTGCGGAGTGCACATTTTTCATGAACTCACAAATTTCAGGTATTCACAGAGAGCTGATGAGCCACCGATCCAGGTTTGTGAACTTTACTCAGGGGCAGTGGAGATGGACCCTACCCCTTTTGGGGTCCCATATGAATTCAAAACCCCTGAAGCAAAAATCTCCCCAAACCTGATGATGGTGTCATCCAGAGACTCTCCTGAAGATAATACCCTGGAAAGTTTTGTGACCATACTCTTCAGAAATGTGCACTCTCACAGGGTGCCCTCTACCAAAAAAAAAATTCCCCATTGACAGCAATATAGCCAAGTCACTGCAGAACAAAGAATCTTAGGGCAAATTTCTGGGGGGGTGCCTGCAGGGGATGCATTTTGAGATGTATCAGCACCAAATTATCAGGGTATCATCAGGTGATCGTCCTGATGTTGTGCTTAATACACTGTTTGCGTGCAGTTTATTCGAGGTATGGACCTCTTCAAAAGGCGCAACTATCCTTACTGTTTCTGGTGCGGTAGCTGATAGGGATGGGGCGACACCTTGAGAGTCCATAACTCTTTGGCTCCCTGAACTAAACTGCACTAGTCCTTGGGGTAATTATCAGGACAGTCCTTGATGATACCCCTGAAAGTTTATGTCACTAGCTTTAAAATGCTGGTTTGCGTGGAAATTTCACCGCTTCACTCACTCCAGCAGGCTTCATGTGCAGGAGCTGCGAAACATGAAACCGGAATTTTGAAGTTAGTGGTACTCACTTCAGGGTCATCAGGAGACTGTCCTTGATGACACTTCCGCTTCGGCAGTTGGTAAATCAGTGAGGCAAAGTTATGGACCCTCAAAGGGGGGCTCCTATCCCCATTGTTTCCAATGAGAGCTAAGGAGATGCAGGTGGTTACTTACTTTGAGTGGTCCGGCACCTTGGCCTCTAAACTAAACTTCGGTACTAAGCTTAGTGCTCATCATGATAGTCTCCTGATGATACCCCCGGATATCTTTGGTGCTGGATATGTCTAAAAATACACTTTGTGCAGGCACCCCCCCCAAAAAGGTTTGCTCCAATGATTCTGTGCTCTGCAGTGACTTCTGCATTGCTGTCAATGGGGAATTTCTGGTGGATGGGCTGTGGGTAGGCACATTTATCAAGGTACAGTGTCATTAGTCAAAATGTTCACAGGGTATCTTCAGGAGAGTCTTTGGATGATAATTTCATCCAGGTTTGAGGAACTTTGCTTATGGGGCAGTGGAGATGGACTCCTACTCCATAACATTGAACTCCCTTGAAGCTAACGGTCACTAAACTCTGGATGGTGTCATGAAGACTTCCTCCTGAAGACACCCTGAAAGTTTTGTGGGTTTACTATGAGAAATGTGCACCTTAATAGCCCCTCCCACAGAACAATTCTCCTACAATTGGCTAAAATGGAGCCAGCCAGCCAATCGCTAAGAACAGATTCTGGGGAAATTGTCCAAGGATATTTCGGTGAGGCGCAGTTTTAGAGCCACTGTCACCAGAATTGGATGATGACACTTATCCAATGTGAGGGTATCATATAAGTATTGTCCCTTTATGATAGGCTCCACAAAGCCAGGAGCGAGTTCAGGGGTTCAAAGTTATGGACCTTAAAAGTGTAGCCCCCTGCATTTCCTGTTAGCTTCCATTGAAAACAATGGGGATGGGGCACTCCTTTGAGTGGGTCAATAACTTTGCCCCCCCCCTGAACTAAACTGCAATTAAACTTCTAGGGAGAATCATCAGACAGTCTCCAGATGATATCCTGAAAGTTTAGTGCTGCTAGCTTTAAAATTGCAACCCCTGCAGTACAAAACGTAAAAAAACACTTTCAAAAATTCAAAAAATAATAAAATGGACTAATTTCTGGATTTACCTGAATTTTCGGGCATATCCGAATTTACATGATTCGATTCGCTACAAATCATTTTATGCCCCAAAATACCCAAATCCGAATTTTACCGAATTTTTTTAGTATTGACCAACCCTAGTAATGTTTGCATCTTGAGGTAGAGTATCTGACTTTAAGTAGAGAAATGTTTTGCAATATGCTTTTTCAATGGTTGTTCTCCTGCTTGGTAGCTGGAACTTCTGCTTTGTTCAATATGTCATTCCCATAGACTTCAGATGACTAAAGCCTCCCATGTGTGTTCTAAATGTGCATGCCATAAGGCCAAAGAGGTGTAGCCTTGTGCACCAACTTCCAGGTGATCCCTGGAGTTCTGTATTGACCACTGATCTCCAGCCTGCAGAGATCAGTTCCCTGGAGGAAACCTATGTTTAAGAGGGCAAATTATCTCAAATAACATCCCTGCTGAGCTCCCTTCCCTAAACTTCACCCTCCCTAGACACCAATCCCAGATGTCAATGTATTTTCCAAGCTCGAGTTGACAACCCTTCCTGTGCTATGTGCCCTATCTGAGATACAGGTGTACTGACGAGGGGTTTTATAGACCTTAGGAGAGTTGTATTTGGATGAAGAATCTAAGATATTTCATGCTGTGACATTATTCTAATTCAAATCCATTTCTGACCCAATTCTTTGGGCACTTTCACACATATAGAATAATGCACTTTCAATCCACTTTCAATGCACTTTGCAGCTGGATTTTACTGTGCGAAGTAGCAAAATCCACTTGCGAGCAATTGTGAAAGTGAATTGAAAGTGCATTATTCTGCATGTGTGAAAGTGTCCTTTGATAAGTGCAGTGTGATCATTTCTATTCAGGAAGAAGATAAAGGCAAATGCAGAATGTGCATGGAATGGTTTATGTATTTACATGGTGTCACATTTCTCCATAACACCTTCTTAAATAAAAAGGCCTTTGCAATGTATTGGATATCGGTCAAGGCTTTTTCTCTGCATTGTCAAATCAACTGACTGAGGTGGTTTTTACAGGATGTGTGGCTGTGGTCTGGTATTTTTAGATCATAATACCCACATCTGTGGCTGGCATCTTCACAGGCATGCCATGGTAAGATGTGCTTCTCTCTGTGGCAGTGATTGTGGAGTGATTGTGTGGTCAGTATATGTTTTATCTACCTCACAGGTGTGTGTTTGTGTGTGTGTGTGGGGGGGGGGGTGAGGTGCATTTTCATGCTCTACAGCCACATAGTCAGAAAAACCCACAACAGCCCGTTTTTTCCCCTCTCGTTCTGTGCTGAGATGTATTGCAAAATTTCAATATAGTGAGAGAATGCAGTAATTTTTAAAAAATGCAGTAAAAATTGCAGTAAAATGCAGTAAAAATTAAAAAGGCAAGAAACATAGACACAAACATATACACATAGTAACACTTAACTACAGATCCTATTTAAAGAAGTCCTCTGTTCAAATCCCTTTGATTAAATGAGAAAAGTACTTTATCTCAGCCTTTAATGATGGAACCTATTCAACCAATAACTCCCCACTGTGAATACACTGTGGATATAAAGGAGTGGAGAACATAGCCAAATGGTAACCAGTAACTTTTAAGGAAATTTGCTCATTGTTAGATAAATTAAAAGCTAATAAACCTCCAAGTGTGGACTGGATTCCAGGGGAACTTTTTAAAGATAAATACAAATTGGTGGACTCCAGTCCTGGTTACATTATTTACTGCCATAAATGCATTGGAGAAAATTCCAGATGTGTGGCTGGAAGCCATAATTGTCCCAATACATTAAAAGAACTCTTACTATTTGTCTGCTAATGACAGTCCCATTCGTTTATTATTGATCCCTGGCAAATCATTTGCTGCATATCTTCAGAAAATTTGTGACAATGGATGGAAGGTTTTTCGGTTAATGGTCCCGAACAGATCGGTTTCAGGGAAAGATCATCTGCTATTTACCATGTCTATACTCCTTTCTTCCTTGCGGATAAATATACAATCTTTAACTAAAAGGAATCCATATTCACCATTAGGTGACCTTTTTATGGTAAGTATTCAGAACACATTTTTGTGCCCAAAAGTGTTTGTTGGACTATGTTTTAGGACTGGAGCTTTTTAATCTATATCTATATGATTTGCCTCATAAAATAACCCACAATGCATTTCATCTTTCCAGATTGAACGTCCATCCTATTTTTCTTCTGTTTTATATAGATGGTGCTGCAGTTTTAATCTGTACCAGAGTGAGGTGAAAGTATGCACTTCACGCTCTGGTAGACTTCTGCAATGAGAACCATCTTGGAACTAATTATTCTAAATCTAAGATTTTTTGATATTTCAGAAATCTGTCTGTCATAAAAAGCTCCAAATTCATTTGGATTCTAAATGGTTACCTCATCAAGCAGGTACATTCTTTTTTGGGGGGTGGTACCACTTTCTGCCATCTAACAAATGGACAGCACATGATAATTAGGTGCTCAAGCGGCCTATGTTAGAACATAATCTTCTTTGAATATCCCTAGCATTAGCCAAAAAAACCCCTCGTTTGAATTGCTAAGGAAGTTGATCAGGATAGCGTCAAACAGGATTCTAAAGGAGTATATTCTGAACTTCACTGGGGCTTTCCAACCCCTTTATTTCCTGCCCAGTAACTTTCTTATAGTCCCAGTTTATCCTCATCTTTTCTTTTCAGCCTGGGTAAATTCACTACTTTTGGCAGACACTGTGGGCTGTTGTGATAGAGTCCCTCTAGCCCACTGATTCTGACCATGCAGACGAGCAGGCATTGTATCATTAACTCATTTTTTTCTTTACTGTAGTTTATATTCCACTCAAAGGGTTTGCTTTATAACAACTTTTGTTGCCAAGTTTCCTGCAGCTTGTATGATTTCCACTATTTATTTCTCTTGGCTGGTAGTGATAAGGGAATTGCACTCTCAGTAGTTAAATGTATTCTTTCTGCTTTTCAGATTAGGAGCTTGTATGTGTCATCCAAACCTGGGGATTGCATTTTAAAAAATACTTAATAATTTGTGATTTTATTTATTTATTTACATACGTGCTTTGGCACATAGGTGCTTATATTTGGTCACTGACTGTAAATAAACTCTTCTTCTTCTTCTTCTTCTTCTTCTTCTTCTTCTTCTTCTTCTTCTTCTTCTTCTTCTTCTTCTTCTTCTTCTTCTTCTTCTTCTTCTTCTTCTTCTTCTTCTGCACTCAGATTTTTGAACAGGAAGAGGAACAGGTATTTCCATTTAGTCACCGATCTTGGGTATAGCAGTGGAGGTATATTGTCTACATCAGGCTACTTTACCGTAAATTCTACTGTAGATTTTTTCCACTGGAAATTCATCTTAGTAAGAAATCTTATCACAAAATGCTTTACACAAATTATTCCAACATACTCTTTCAGGGGAGGGGGTCACCTTTTGTGAACAGACAAGTAGTTTTGTAATTATGACAGTAATCATAGCATTGGTGCATGTTGTCATCTATTTTTACCTCAAAAATAAATCTGACATGAAGTTCAGATCAAGAAATCCTAGATGTTTTGTGGGAAGCAAAAACAACTTTGCTAAGACTAACAACAATTACCAGGCTGACTGATCACTTAGAATGAAGTTCCATTGACTGAATGGTTACAGACACCTCATAATGGCATGATCCAAACAGTTTCTTCACTATGGCGTATTCCACATGGGCCAAAAACAGCAGTGTGAAAATGGTGTAAAAGGGTTTAAAACGGTATAAAAGGGTTTACGCCGTTTTGGCACTGTTTTCACACCGCTGTTTTTGGCCCATGCGGAATCCGCCTCACCTACATTCCTTGTTACAGTTTCTCCTCTACATGCTATTTTTGTCCATGTGGGTCCCATGATTTTCTGCATAGATATTGCAGGGTGGGAGGGTGGGAGTCTATGAGGATTCCTCTCCATTTTTTATTGGGGATGCTAAACCTGGCTTGGCTCAAAAATTTGGGGGCCAAGGCAAGGGAGAGCACAGTTTGGGGATGAGAGGGAGTGGCTTTGCCTTCCTGCTCTTCCATTTCCTTTAGGATAACTGATTTCTGCAATATGAAGGTCAGTTGTAATTCCAGGAAAGCTTCAGGCATCACCTGGAGTTAACCCTATTCCCAGTAGAAAAGTCCATACTGTTTACTGATTGGTTATGAAAATCCATTTGATAATTAAATTTCATAGTATAATGGGTTTCATACACAGTGGCTCTAGAATGTTTTCTCCTCCCCTCCTTCTTTCCTAATCTCAAAATATATTGTTAAAATATTCTATTTGGCAGAGATTGGCAAGTAACAATATCTGCTCCTAGCTGTCATTTTCTCTGGTTCTTGAAATTCCTCACCCAATTTTAATTAAGCTGTGATAAAATGTTTGCTGAAGTTAATAAAAGTTAATAAAACTTCTGAAATTCTAAGAAACAGAGATGTTGAGACCTTTAACATCACCCTTCTCCCCAATGTTTGTATATACTGCCTCTGACTATGTCTTAGTGCACGTGTTGCCTATATGAATACCTGATGGAAAGCCCTCCAGGGATAGGGCGGGATATAAATCCTAAATAAGTAAATAAAATGGTGCAATATTTATTATGGATCCATCGCATAAGTGAGTCTCTCTCTGTGTGGGTGTGGGTGTGTGAGAAAGAGAGTGAGAGCAAGAATATGCTGTTCTAGTGTTCTTACAATAGCGTTCTTACAGCGTTCTTACAGCCTAGCAATAAATTGTGAGTGAGTATATGGATTTTGGCCACCCTTGGGTTCTTTTTTTTAAAATTAGCATTGCTCTGAAAAAGCCAAGGCCGTTTCCGCACGCCAGCATGATGATGACGCTTCAAATTGCGACGCATCCCAAAAGCGCCTACACAGACAGGCGGAGCTGCATGGCCCGCAGCCCCAAGAGAAATGTGACGGTTCGTGACGGAAGCGCTATGAAGCGGCTAAGGCCTCATGACGCTATACCAAGACTTTGGCGGCCGCGGTACCGACGCCATTTGTGACGGCATAGCCCGGCGGGCGGCTGTTCGCGACGAAAAGGCGGGAGCGCGCCACATGGGGAAAGGGAGCGGTTTAAGCGCTTTCTGAATAAGCACCAGCTTCGGGTGCTGGCTTCTAGCGGTTTTCGCGACGGCGCGACCGCGCATCTTCACTGGCCAGTGGAACGCCGCCTCGCCTGACGCTTCTTTTCCGCTATGATTTATCGCCATATTTTGCCCGGCAAGGAACGGCCCAAGAGAACAGTATTTCTACAACAGGTTTATTGATTTTTCACAATGTCTCAGTCCTTGTTCATGCAGTCATACAACTATAGAAGGAAAAATCAATGATATACATACAATACATTAATTATCAGTCTGTTAAATAACCACTATATGCTAATAGTTGAGAAACGAAGCAAAGTTCAGTCTTCACAGAACACAACATCGTTGAAACTGATGAACTGAAATCATAGGATTTTTACTGTTCTTAATATTGTTTTAGAATCCAAAATTTGGGGTAAGGTAATACTATTGACATTTATATGCCATTTTTTTAAGTGCTCAGGACAGAAAACGTGGTCCCAATAGTCTATATTTTATACTGACACAAACCCTGTGAGATAGGTTGGCTGAGTAAGATTGGTCCAGAGTCACCCAACAGGCTTCATGTAGACTTGAACCTGTATCTCTCTGATCTTAATTTAAAATTCTAACTGCAACTTCATACTTCTGAACTTCCTCAATCAACCTACATTATTACTTCATGGTTCCTAATGAAAACAGATGGAAAACAATCATGCCTGTTGATGTTCAGAATTCCAGGGGACACCTTTCAATGTCCCTCACCATTTTATTTGCCATCCGATGGTGGTATTGTGTATGAAAATGGAGCCATAGGAATTGGCTTTTTAATTCTGAGGTTCTTAGTTTCAGTGTTTCCCATCTGAAAAAGGGATATATTGTTTCCCAGCATAATTTCAAAATACTAAATGCTTACCTCTTTAATAATATTCTGCACATGTGTGTGTTATACCTACATCTAATGTATGGGGTTCCTATATGGATCCATGCATGGAAATCCAAGCTTGAACAGTTGCAGTCTTATATAAAGTCCTTGGAGTTCCTCACTGTTTCCCCTGTGCTGTCCTCTGCCTTCAGGCAGGACAGCATCTTTTGGAAACCAGCAAAATTTACCACTTTCAAATTTTGGGTGCGCCTCTATTTTCTTTCTGACTCTCATAGCCTGGTCCAACTTGTGATGTGTAAACTCCAGACCTCTGACTGGTGGCTTTTAATGGAGGCTAAGATTTCCTCCTTGGGCCTTGCCTGGCACTCCTTGCTCATGCTCACTGCCAACAAGCTTCATCATCAGTTAAAAATAAACTATTTGAGCAGGAATACCAAAACCTTTTGAGCAAGGCTCAGAGTTCCTGTTCACCATTGTACTTTGGGTTTATTCCCCAGAAACTCTGTGTTGCCCATTATCTGGACCAACTTCTTAATCAGAAACTCAGATGGGCATTTTCAAGAGCAAGATGCAATTGTTTTCCATTGTCACTACAAGGCCAGTTCTCAAACATCCCTTGGGATGATCGACACTGTTCTTTCTGCCCTTCTTACATTGACTCCTTTGAATTCATCTTTCTCTTCTGCCCTAAGTGCAACAGATTTAGGCCCAACCTCTCTGCCTTAACCCCAGTTGGGTTCTCAGACCTTTCTACCAATGCAAAGGGATTTTTTTTTGCTCAATAATCCTGAAGCTGAAACAACTGAAACTGTAGCCAAATTTCTACTGCATGTTTTAGATTAGGCTCCCTTCATTTCTGTTCACATCACACAAACTGTTCTATACTGGATTTACCCCTATTCTTTATCCCTATGTTGTATATGCATAACAAAGGTCTCTAAATTCTAAAAATTCTACCTAGCATTTAAACTAGGGTTACCAACTTCAAGGTGGAGGCCTGGAATTCTCCTGGAATTAAAATCAATAACTGGCCTACAGAGATCAGTTCATCTGGAGGAAATGTAATCTTTGGAGGGTGGATTACAGGACTTTACATCCCCATGGACCTCCCTCCCCTCCTCAAACTCAGCCATCACCAGACCTCCCCACAAATCTCTAGGGATTTCTTGAATCAGTGCAAATTAGGGGGCTTCTACTGAATTGATCTGTATGCCCTTTCAGTTCTCGCTCTTTGTTTGTGGTACAATAAAAGTCTGGTCCTAGGGAATTGATCTGTGTTGGTCTTTTCAGCATGACTGCTTGACTCCATTGGCCCTTTGATCCCTCTGTTTCTACTCTTGGCACTGGATTAAATATCTGGGATTCTCATCCATGTGATTCAAACACAAGGCTTACTGGAGCTATGAAAAAGATCATCCCAGTAATGCCATGCAACGGAAGATCAAAATCCCCCCCCCCCATGAAGTTTTTATCTGAAAAAAAAAGGAATGTCATGATTTGTTCAATAATGAAGGATGATATCATGTGGAAACAAAAAAGCACCTGAATAAAGTTGCTGAAGTGGAGAAAAACCTCCATGTGGAGTCAACCATGGATGCTTGAAGAAAAGTGTCTTACATGGGAAGGGATCTGGAATTGTGGCATGAAGAGGGGAAAACAGCAAAGCATGAAGGCTGGAGACTGGGGAGTTTGAGTGGGTTGAGGAGGACTGAGAAATAAAAAAAACAGTGGGCATGTTTCATACTGCCAGCAGGATTTTAGTAGAAAACAGTAGTACAGGATGCTGAGAAACTGCCAGGCAGGGGTCCTGTGGGGGTAGTAAATAGATGACAAAGATGGGATCTGAAGTTCACATGCTGAGTGAACTAACTAGCCAAATACAACTGTGGTAGGAAATGTATTTGCTGGCTGGCAAAAAAAAAAGAGAGAAAAAAAAATGTTGATTCACAGCCTTCCATCAGTAATGTGTTTTTATTGGGCTTGTAAACTAGAGTGTGAGCCAGAATGATAATTGGAACTAAAAATATTTGATAATTCAAGTTGTGATGTTTTCCCCCAGTCCTGAATTTAAATCCAAGTCCAGTGTGAACATTATTATCAAATCCCATGCACGTACAGTTGGGGAGAGCAGCAGCAGACAGACAGCACAGTTGCTTTGCAGGTTGTTGATTTTTCCTGAATTTAAATTAGATGCCCTGCTTACCCTTAACTCTGAAAAAGAGCGACCATGTAGTGTAGTGGTTAGAGGGTTGGACTAAAGCCTGAGAGATCCAGGTTGAAATACCCACGCTGTTGTCAAGCACATCAGGTCACCTTAGACCTTGCCCTTAGACTAACCTCAATCACAAATACGTTGTAAGGACAAAATGGAGAAAAAAAGAACCCTGCATTCTCTTCTAAACTCCTTGGAAGAAGGGAGGGGTGAAATTGTGTGAGATCGGATTAATTTTAGAGCTTTTAATTACAGAGTTTCTGGAAGTCAGTGGGATAGAAGAAAAGGAGTGGGGGAAAGGCAAAATAATAGATATGTGTCTTTGATTAGTAGAACTAAGGGCAAAGCTTCCACTACTGGCTTGCTCCAGTCCAGGCAGAAGACTACATAGATTTAAATTAGAAAGCCTCTCCTTCCCACTCAGTTGACAGGATGGCAGATCCAGTGCCCAGGCCACTCTAAATTTTATGTATCTGCTGCTGGCATGTCGAGTTTAGTTCAAACAGACCAAGCAAAGAGCTAGTGCAGGAAGGGTTGCCATGCTGAGTTTGGCCATTGTGGCTGGCTTGTGAATGAGGAAATGGAATGAGAGCAGATGACATTTGGAAAGGTAATGTAGCACCCAGCTTGCAAGAAGCCAGTTCTGCCAGACCTGGCTTTTGCCTCCCTCATTAGATACGAAATCCCACCTCCCGTTTTCCCAAAAAATGTGTGAAAGAGTTGCACCGGAGCCTAGAGGACCCCAAGATTGGAAACAGACAGAGATAATGCCACATGGCCATCTGCCCCCACAGAGCAATGGAAATACTCTGCTTCCCATGGAGTAGAAGGTGTTCGGGAGACAAGTCTTGTTTGTCTTTTAAGCGTGAGAAGCAAATGTAAAAACAAAGCAAGAATGTTCCATTAACAGAGTGGTTACATCCAACAGGCAGAATACATATATCTCAAAGGAGTTACATTGATAGGACTGCACCTCAATCACCTAGATCAGGCGTCTGCAACCTGTGGCTCCGGAGCCGCATGCGGCTCTTTCATCCTTGTACTGCGGCTCTGTGTGGCTTGGTTTTCTCAGCCTCCTTCGGAGAGTCGCCCTAAGGGTTAATTGGAAAGAGTCCCTGTTCCTAGAGAGGCACAACCCAAGATGGCTATCCCAAGCCACTTCCGACTTCCCTCTCCCAGCTGCCTGGTTGGCTGATACTGGTGATGATGGTGCAGGGCGGGGGCAGAACACTGCTGGTGGATCCTCTTGAACAGGTGAGCGGCGAAGGGCAGGAAACGGGAGGAAGTTGCAGGAGCGCGGATTTTCAGTACAATCCTAACCTCAGTCTGCCCCCCTTGAATGGGGGTCAGGGGTCAACCCTGCTTTGAGTGGCCTCATTTCCTCCAGGTTTTAAAGGTGTTATTAGCTGCAGTTTTTAAAGGTGTTATTAAGTTTTCAGGTTTTAAAGGTGTTATTAGCTGCAGCCCTGCAAAGTTGCACTTGTCGGGGCTGTTTGATGGGGGGTGGGTGGGTGGGAATTGTTTGCGTCTGCCCAAGGAGGGCAGGAGCGCATGGGGAAAGCCTTGCATGTGGATCTTGGAAGGTTTACTTCAGAGTAAGCCAGTGGAGGGTAAGCTTGTAGATCGTGGAAGGGAGGAAGGCCGGGATCATCCTCAGCCATGGTTGTTGCAGGTTGCCAACTCCTGGTGGGCAAATCCCAGGACATTTGGAGGTAGATTCTCAGAAGCTGTGGCTTTTGGGACCAGGGCGGGGGCCATGCTCAGTGAGGAATATGGCTGTCGAGTCCACCCTCCATGGCAGACATTGAGGTCTGTTATTATTTTTTAAAAGTTCAAAATGTTCAAAATGTGTTCTTTACATAAATAAAATATAATTTTCTCTGTAGCACTTCATGGATTTCATAAGCAACACACTATAATTGTTTATACAAAGCATAAAGGTAAATATATATATATAAGTGTTATCTTCATTTTAAATGTCAAAAAGTATTAGTGGCTCCAAGTGTTTTCTTTTCCGAGGAAAACGGGTCCAAATGGCTCTTTGGGTGTTAAAGTTTGCTGACCCCTGACCTAGATAAAATCACAGTCTACTCTATATGGTCTTGGGCTGGAAACAGGAATGCCTTTCAATCATGAGGTGCCATCCCTGACACCCAGTCTGTCCTAATACTGACTAATCACCCCTTTCTGTAAGTGAAGCTTGGGAACTACAAAAAGCTTTACCAACCCAAAGTGCCTTTTCACCAGAAAATCAGGACTGTTATTTTTAATGGGGAACTTAGTGAAAGTCTGAGGCAGCTGTTTATAAAGCTAATGGCACCAAAATTGAACAGAACATACTCATCTGTCTAATCTAAAGACCAAGTGGATAAATTTTAAAGACCTCTGAAGCAGTTGCTTCTCAGCACAGACTAACTCTCTCCACCGATTCCTAAATGGCAGTCAAACAACAGCCTAATGAGGGAGCACTGGCTGGCCATGGCATTAAAAAGAATCTGTATTTTTTTTGCTATTATAATGTCCTACAATAAAAAAGTCTTACATTTCCACTGAAAATATTGCAATTGCTATATTTCCTTGTTGTGGTGCATTTGTCTTCTTTTTAAAAAGTCAAAATGTTTTCCTTCACAGACCCTCCCATCCCTTTTTGTTGGACTGCCATTATTTCCCATGGGAGACATTTTGGGAGGGCTGGAGTGGCTGATTTTTAACAATTTATTAGGGAAGTAACTTCAGTATGTCTTCTAAAGATTTCCTTATACACACACACTGCCCCCCCCCCATTTCAAGCAAATTGGGACAAATAAATGAATTCTGCAAGCCCTTGGACAAGGCATTCACAGCTTTCTATTCTCCCAGTCATGAGTATTGCAAAGAACAAATGGGCTCCTACCACATAGGAGGGAGGTGTGTTTCCAAAAGTGATTGGCTGAAAGCATTCTGTGCTTGTCCCTTACAAGGATCTGATTGGAAGGGGGAAATGCCATTGCTTGGGAAATCAGTAGAATCAAGAAAGAACATGAGCACATGCAGTAGCCAATTGGTTGCATCCAAAGTTGAAAACAACACTGATCTCTTTGGGGAGAGTAGTTTTGTTTCAATAAGAATTCCAAATCCTAATGTAATTTCAGAAAATCATGGCAATGATTGGAAACAGTGATTTCTGTGTATTTTATTGGCTTGTGTATTTTGTTATACAATAGTTGCTGGGTTTTAAAAAAAAAATTCCCCCACCATTACTCTGAACAGTTATAGACAAAGGTATAAGAAGGAGACCTCCCACTCTACCTTACTTAGGCCCCTTCCGCATGGGCCAATAAACACGGGTTAGGGATGGTAAAACCCTCATTTTTGGGGAAAACTTTGTACAGATCCTGCTCCTAAAGCGAGTCTGTCTCATGTTATTTTCACCAAACCAGTTTTTTTTAGACTCACACTATTCATGTCTTTTTGAAAAATCCTGGGTTACAGCTGCTTGCGAGCGAACAGCTGGGCAGGAAGCGCTTTATTCTGCTGCACTTTCCTCTTTTTTAAAAAATTACCCAGCTTACATCTTCATAGCCACACAGGTGCAAATGTTTGTACTGTGGTATTGAGAGATGACAGCATGACTGTGAGGGTTCATTTGTGCATGCCTGTGTAGCTATGCATCAGTGGGAGGTAAATAAAAATATGTATAGAAGTGACTTCTTGTAAAGTCATGACAGAGACCTGCATTACTTCTGTGGGCTCCAATTGCTGCCTGTACGGATGCATGTGAATGCAAAAACAGGAAAGAGGGTTACGTTATCCTGACTGCACCCTGCTATACATTTGCTGTGCAGAAAGGGCCTAGAATTTCAGTCCTGATTCACTTATGGAGGAGAATGAGACAGTAAAGAGGTGGTATAACGGATATTTCACCACAGGTGGTACTGTACAAGGAGAAAAGGGACACTGGGGCATTTGATGTGGGAGGTCAGTTCTAGCACTCCACAAAAAACTTTGTGCCTGCCTTGGTTTCAATTATGCCTACACATGTTCATTGGATCCCAGCCTGTGCTCATATCTATAAAATGGATAATCTCTACAGTCCAGGAATGTCCAATGAGTAATTTTTCAATTTTTTAAATACATTTTGTGAATCAACTCTAGTATGCCATCTGCTTATACTGTTAATTAACCTTCCCTTGAATATTTATTTTAGATCCTAAAACTAAAAAAAGAAAAAAAAAGATTTATAGACTCAGGGAGTTTTTATTCCCTGCCTAGAATGCAGGTATAACAGTGATGATATAGTTCATTCTGCCAGTGATATATTGATTTTAACTGGATTTGTTGCTGGCGGCTTTCATAATTTCATTGGTTCATCTAAAGTTTAATTCTGTAAAGTCCCTCACTGGTTCCTAATACTTTAGAATTAGTTTTTACATTTGCTGTTCTTTTCAATGTAACCTTTTTTGCCTTGCTTAGTTATAATCGTAAAACATATCATGATATTGTTGGTTGCCTACCGTCCTGGGGCCATTAAACAGTGTTTATAGCTGTGGTAGTTTGGCAAATGTGCATTGGTATTTATTCTAAAAAAGCCAAGAACTGCTTGAAATACTGAGAACAACCCTGTCAGACCCAAACTTTAATTTTCTAGAGCAGCCCAGCAGACAAATGCCTATGCATTCCATACATTTGGACTGAAATGTAACTTATTAGAAAGATTTACTATAGCTCATTGATATAAAACATGTAGACCTAATCCAGTTTTCTTGTTGGCTTCTACTTTAGTTGGGACTATTTCACTTATATGAATTCAAAGCCGTTTTGGTTACTGTGCTCTCGGAAGAAGAAAGAGTTGGACACCACACTTTTTTCTTCTTTAAGGAGTCTTAAAGCAGCTTATCCTTCACTTTTCTTGTCCCCACAACAGGCACTTTATGAGGCAGGTGGAGCTGAGAGAGTTCTGAGAGAATTATGACTAGCCCAAGATTACCCAGCAGGCTTCATGTAGAGGAGTGGACAATCAAACCTGGTTTTCCAGATGAAAGTCTGCCACTCTGAATTACTACACCACACTGGCTCTCTTAATAAGGACCAATAGCCGATTTGTACTCTTGAACTAGTGCACCAATATGATACACAAGTTTTGAAAGTTGTTTGTTAGGTTCAGTCTTTATATGTTTAGGTGGACAGTTAACAAAAAATCTTAGATGTACACCTTAAGAGTAATACGCAAAAGGAAGCCTTTCACAATTCCTTATTTCACTGTTCAGATGTAACCCAAGGTAGTGTTAGGTAGACGCCTATAAGTGTAAACTGTGAATATATAAAAAAAAAATATGTACTTGTGTCTCATCCTAATGCAGCTGATCAGGGATTGGCTATAGATCCTTTTTGAAATGTTATTGTCATGTTTAAACCCAGTCCTGCAAAGGTTTACCCAGGAGTAAATCCCACTTTATGCAATGGGGATGTCTCCTAAGTGTAGCCATAACGAGTCCAGAATGCTTACTTTTGTAGCGTGAGAAATTTCATATATTTATTTCGAAAAGGTCTATGCTGCCTCTCTAGAGAACCTGCCTATGGTGGCTTCTCAGGGAGTCAATATAATACCTGTATCTATCCACCTTCCTGAAATACTGCAGTGAGCTATGGATGTCCAGACTGTTTCCTCATATCTTTCTGTAATGTTCTTGATTGGCTTTCCTCAAAACATTTTTTTCACAATGCATTCAAGGACAGAAGAGAGCCTTGTGACACCTTGAACACATTAATTTTATAATATTCACATGAGTCCACTTTGTAAGATGTATTAAGTACATCCTCAATTAGCACATACCACATTCCAGGTGAATCCCTTTTGCTTAAACATGAAATTTGCTGTCATTAGAAGGAATAATTATGAGCACTTGGAGGGGAAAGCACTAGTGAGGCAAAAGTCAGTGAAATGTATGAAATTTTGACTCTGACATTTCTATCCAGAACCTAAAGGTATGAAAAATTAGTTAGATTATTTATTTACATAGTCTAAGGTGCTCTGGGAACTACAGTCTCAATTCTGCATAGGACACCTCAGTTGATTATGAACCAGGTGAGATACTGGGGCAAAAAGAAAGAAAGAAGCTACATTTTGGCATCTTTCATACAGAAGTGCAGATGGTGTAACATTGAACATAGCCAGAGAAAAGGCTCGACATCAGCAACTGACAATATATCTGTTCTGTCTTGGTACTCCAAAATGCCACCTTTGCATTTCTTCATGGAAGTGAAAGCAAAATATCAGCCTCTGCCCTGCTACTCTGCTGCCCCAGACAATTTTCTCCAATACGTTTAACATTAGTTGTTGTATTGCATGTTCCTACTTCTGTCTCTCACATGCTCTCTCTCTCTCTCTCTCTCTCTCTCTCTCTCTCTCTCTCTCTCTCTCTCTGTCATGGTTTTCATGAAAACACCCTTCAGCCCCAGTTCCAAAGGTGTTATAGCATCCTTACACGTGTGTTTTTCTTGGTGTTTAGAAGTTAGTTCACAGAATTCTGTGGACAAAAGCTTCTAGGTGACTTAGCAGTAATTATGAGCGCTGGCAGCTGCTACAGAGAAAGCCCATGTACTCTGTTATCTTCATCAACACCTGCAACTTTCTGCAGAGAGGGCCATGCAGGAAATTGTGATGGATATCTGCTGACCTTTGACTTTAGCATGACAGATACCCATTGACTTTGTTGTGGTGATCGTTCTCACCTTGTGAAGAATATAGTGAGTTCTGTGCTATTTCCATAATCTCTTTGTTGTCAATTAGAAGTCTTATGTTTTGTCTGTTTTCTGCTGAGAGTCAAGGTTAGAAATGTCTGGTTGCCATGGAATTTTAGGTAGAATAAGCCATATAGGTAGAATAAGCCATATTTTTAGGGAAAGATGTGAACAGCAGAAATACACACGGGGGCGGGAGGGGGAGAGAGAGAGAGAGAGAGAGAGAGAGAGAGAGAGAGAGAGAGAGAGATGTGAATCAGTGGGGAGGATCAGAGTTCTCACTCCCCCCTTTTATATATGTGCTTCTAAATAAACAACTAAATATTATCTGGGAGACAACAGTTATATGTCGCAACAAGCATTCATGACAATTAATTAGATCCTCCAATGCCAAGTTGCATATCGGACAAGTGTTCTCCAGCATTTTCAGTCTTGGGCGAGTGTTTCAACTTCTTGCTTGCAATATTCAGCACCTTCAGTTCTTGCTCGAATGTTCTCCTCCAGATGTTTCAAGGGCATCCTCACTGTAGTTTGGCATCAGGAAGTATTCACCTCATTGCCGTTTTTGGGATTCGACTATTCTCCATGTGAAGGACAAGGCCAGCCAGTCAATGTCTTCTATGTGCAATGATGTAAAAAGCCAAAATAGTGGGGGGGGGGGTTTGCCCTGAGAGCTCGTTTTGGTGGCCTGCAGAGACCCCTGCTCAGAAGGACTGTATAGGACAAGAGAAAACAGAAGTTCCAATGACTTCTATATTCCTTCTCTCAGTGCCTCAGAGCAGCTAAGCCTTGCTGGTAGGAAAAGGAACTGTGGCACCATCAGCATTAAAAACACATCAGAGAGTTAAAATGGTTCTTTCTAGCTAGTGTAGCAGCCATAAAGGGATTGTTCTCATCCAATGACAGAGATTACAAAAGGGACCAAAAGGAAGTTAGGGTGGCATGTCTGTATGAAAAAATATTAAGTATCAGAAGTTTTTGTCTCTTATGTGTTGGCCAAATGGGGTCACTCTTAATTGGTATTTATGTGATTATTAACTTTTTTTTGCTGTGGATTTCCGTATAAGGTTGATAAATCTTGTTTTGTTTTGTTTGTGTTCAGTAATGGATAATTTAATAGCCAACTCCTGCTGGCGCCAGTAATGAAATACATCATACTGATTAAAACATAGCATGTTGGAAGAAATAAAAGATGATTAAAGTATTAAAGTAAAAAGGGGGAAAGCACTATATGGGTAAATCCATTAAGAGCTATCAGTAGATGCAAAATAAATAAAGGATGAAGATCCTGTCAAAGTAGAAAACAAACAGCCAGCGTCAGTCTGCAAATACATCAGGTAAATCTCAAACAGATGAGGTAAACAGCAGAAAGAGAAAGTTACAACTGCTATATTCCCAGATTTGCTCCTGATCATATTTTAATTAAATCAGCGAATCACAATCATGAGCTGTCTTGAGGGAATTTTGGGCAGCAACACAGTAGCAATAATCTCAAATTGCATTGTTACAAAAGCCAACTTGTTTGCTGTATAAATAAAAAAAAGAAAATGGTATGGATGAGGAGAGGTCAACCTGGCTCTGGCCATCTGTCATAGCTATCATCGGCTCCTCTGATGTCTTTTTTTTTGAAGCAGAGATTCTCTGGTAACTATCAGGGCTTGGTGTTTGTAGAAAGGGAGGAGATCTATCTGAACCTATCTACCCATCCAAGCTCCAATTGTGTGTGCAAAGTGCTTTTAAGTTGCATCTAATTTATAGAGCATCTAATATATAGAGCTAAAATAACTAATATTTAACAGATTTTAGTCTTTGGTCTTATGTGCTCTATTTATGTTTTTGTTGTTCACCGTCCTGAGCCCTCCAGGGGAGGGCAGTATATAAATATAACCAATAAATAAATAAATAAACCCTGGTGTTTCTTGGTGGTCTCCCATCCAAGTACTAACCAGGGCTAACCCAGCTTAGCTTCTGAGATCAAAGGTTTATCTAGGTCAGGGCAAAGCTCTCGCTACTGAAATGTATACACCCATTACTGTAGTCAGAAGGTGAATGTGGTGCCTCTTTTTCATGTTATTTTTAATGAAGTGGAAGCCTCTGAAACATGACTACTTTCCCCACCTTTTAGTTATTTGGGAAGTTCACACCCATGTGAGGAGAGGCTGCTGTGTGGTTCAGTTCTATACCAAACTCACTTCATTTTCTTTGAAAGTTGCCACTGGTATGGGGGGGGGGAGCCAAAATGAAGATCTCTTCCAAAGATCACCTATTTTCTGACACTGCTGAACAACACTGGAAAAAAAAGATGTCTTCAAGCAGCTTCCACTAGGCTGGAGCACTGACAGAAACTATTAGTAAATTTTGGGTTCAGATGTTTTTAACTCTGTAAGGTTGAATAGAACCAATATCCATCCCTGTCTATTGGCTCTATTTGACTCATGCCGAAAATATTCGGGTTAAAAAACCTAAACCCAAAAAAGGTGGGAAACAGATTCTGCATGCAGGGCTGAACTACATCAGCCCTGCATGCAGGACATGGCTGGCTCTCCCCCCCACTTCTTCTTTCCCAGCCTGAAAGGGCTAGGACAGGAGAGCAGGGTTCAATCTAGCATGCCTGGCTGCTCAGGCTAGCAGGCTAGATTGTACCTGATCACACCTGCCTTTCCTATCCCTACCCAAAAGGGCTCGGATAGGAGAGAGAGGGTGATCTAGCATGCTCAGCTGCTCAGTCCAGCATGCAGGAACTGGCACACTCTCTCCCCACCTTTCCTGTCCCAATCTGCAAAGACTCAGATAGGAGGGGAGGGTGTGGTTTAGCATGCCAGGCTGCTCATCCTGGCATGCAGGATTTGACCCACTCTCCCCCTGCCTCTCCTGTCTCAGCTTAAAAGGGATCTTGCCCGCTTTCCCCCACCCCCCTTCTTGTCCCAGCTCAAAAGGGATCAGACAGGAAAGGTAGAAGAAGTGATCTAACATGCCAGGCTTCTCAGCTCACCATGCAAGATAATGCCCAGTCTCGCCTCATCTCTGCTGTCCAAAAGCTCATAAAATCAAATCACTACGCACCAGTGGCATAGTGGTTAAGAGCAGGTGCATTCTAATTTGGAGGAACCGGGTTTGATTCCCAGCTCTGCCGCTTGACCTGTGGAGGCTTATCTGGGGAATTCAGATTAGACTGTACTCTCCCACACATGCCAGCTGGGTGACCTTGGGCTAGTCACAGCTTTTTAGAGCTCTCTCAGCCCCACCTACCTCACAGGGTGTTTGTTGTGAGGGGGGAAGGGCAAGGAGATTGTAAACCCCTTTGAGTCTCCTAACGGAAAGAAAGGGGGGATGTAAATTCAAACTCTTCTTCTTTATTGGCTCCCAGGCTACTCGGTTCACAGGCTATTTGGGTTGCTTTATTGGGGTTTTTTTTTGGGGGGGGGGTGATTTGTATGTCATGTAACATTATTATGAAAAATTCTCTTCAGCCCTCTTTACCCAAATTCTCCCTGAAATCTAATAATCAATTTCTTATCTTCCTATTAGGAATTGGAGTCTGTTTAAAATCAATTCCTTTATGATAACATGAGAATTTAAGAAGGGGGCAAGGAGGGAAGGTATGCAAAAATTCAGATTTGTATTCTACCACTGTTCAGAGGCAAATAATGTCTTGGCAATGTTAATTTTATGGGTTTTTTTAAAAAAGTGTAACTCCAAAAAAAAAAAGACAGTGATACTACAATCAGTTTTGAAAAATGTACCTTGCCTCGACAATCTGCAGGAGAAATTCTGTAGTGTGTCAAGAGTTTGACTGGGCTGCATTTCAGTTATTTCAAAACTATATTTTAAAAGCCTTCGACAATATATTTTAAAATCTCAAGTACCTGTGTTCTTCTAGGATTCCAAGATTAATATTAGTTGAATCAAGGCAGTTTGCTGACTTTAACTCTCAGCAAAATAATTTATTTTAGATATGATGGTGAACAAATAATTGAGAAAGATCTTCAACAACTTCATCCCAAACCCTTAACTGATAAGAAATTTATGTAAATAATTATCTAAATCATTGCTCCTGGCAATGAGGGGATGGAGTTCCCAAAAGTCTGTGACACACAACACTATGATGTCAATTCCCGTTTGGACTCAGAAGTGACATGGTAGTGTTGTCGGCACTCTAGAAATTTTTCAGATCTCTATGGTTTTGGCTTCACAGCATCAAACATTGCTAATGTTTTACTCCATGTTGTCCCCACCACAGAGCAGCAACAGAAACATGGGCCGTGAAGGTGGGAGTGGGCTACCCAGGAGCCCTGCCACCACTGCAGTAAACCTATGCCTTAAACATTCTGAAGGGAATCTATCAATGTGTAAAAGGTATTTTCAGCGACTGAAGGGTAAGGGGATCAGTTCAACAATGATTGTCAACATTCTGTTATGCTACATGTAGATTTCTTCTAGCCCTTTATGCTTCTGCTGTCAAAACGTTGCTGTGGCATAAGTTTTGGGAAATCATTTTTAAAGAGCCACATTTTTTTGTGAATGTTTCTTCTGCTTGCTGTCATGCTGCATCATGAACAAATTCAACAGCTTTTTATCAAATGAGATCACTGGTTCATCTAAATCAATGAAGTTTACCTTCACAGGCAGTGGTTCTCCAGAGTCTCAGGAAGAAAAAAGATTTCCCCAGCATCTGCTCCTGAGATCCTGTAAGATGCCAAGAAATTAGATGCACCCGAATAACCGGGGGCAGCCATTGCTGCTGGGGTGAGCAACGCAGCAAAATAAGGGGCTTGCATGGCCTGGTGGCATGCTGCAGAACCGGGTGCAATGATTGGCTCCCAGCCGAAAAGGCGGGAGGAGCCAGGGTATATTAAGACACCTCTCCCAGTCCGCGCCCTTCCCGGCGGCGAGACCCAGCATAGGCGTGGCCCACCCTCCCTCCTATGGTTAAAGAGGGTTACGTGAGTTTGGGTCACATTACCAGCCAGCAGTCCTGGCCGAGGGTTTGGTAACGGTGTCGCGACATCTGGGAAGAGAACGAGCCTTCCTCGGCTGCGGGCTCCCAGAGCTTGTGCCCCGGCGGAAGGGCCGGGGAATGGGGCCCGGAGCAGGCTGGCAGGCCGGCAGGCCGGGCTGCTGCGCGACACCCCAGGAAGTGGGGTTGGGTCGGGCCGATAGGCAGGCCCGAGGGCTTAGCCCGGTGCCCGACACCCTACAGCAAGCACGTGGAGGAGGACGGGCCGTTAAGCGGCCTTGGGGAGCTTAGCCGGTGCCCGTCTCTCTCCAGCATGGGCGGGAAGGGTGGAAGCAAGCAGGAGTGTTATCTCTGGGGCTTCCCTTCCCGCCAGTTTCCCAATGGAGATTGGGATGTGATGTGCGACCCGTTTGCCGCCCAGCTCTCATGTATATAGTTCATGTTGTTATGTTATTGATTATTAATAAACGGGCTGCGGCCCATTCCTTTCCAGCCTGTCGCTGTTGTGTGTTTATTGAGCGAAGTAAGTCTCACCATCTGCAGCAACTGAACTGATGGCTTTCTGCCTTCAAACAAAGTTTCATTAAGCCACTGATTCTCCTTGATGGCTTTATCATGTCAACACCACATATACAATTTCTTTATGCAGCTGGCTTGCAAAAAGAATTAATATTGCAATAGGTAACTGTGCTATCATGGAAAGACAGCAGGTTTAGATCTCACACAAATATTTTTGTGAGAACAAAAGTGATATGGTATGATAGCATGCATTATGAGAATGCAGATGATTTAGTTCAATTTATTAAAACATTGCAAGATTGTTCACAGGCTCTCTCTCTCTCACACACACACACATTCAGTGACAAATGAATGCAGATTTTTCAGGATCCATTTCCATGTACATATGATTTGTAAGCAGATCTGTCAGACCTGTGAAGTTTTTCAGTAGACCTATCAATGTTTTTGGATCAAGATTTGTGAACGGTAGATTAGCAATATTTAACATCAATTTCATTGAGGTTTTTTTAAACAGCTAATCTAAAATTGACTGTGAAAGACTTTGGGTCACCATTGTATCACTTTCTACTCTATGATTATAGACTAGCAGTAAAGCTTATTGTACAAACAAATACAATGGGCTCTAGAAAACTATTGGTGGGTTAACAGCACCCACCAAGGAGGACAACCCCTCCTGCCTTTCCTCCCCACTTGGCTCCATAACTTACCACAGATAACAAAAACCTAGCCTAATTATTCATTGAAAAGCTTATTTATAGCTCCCCTTATATACATATAGGCAGTGGCGTAGCACCAATGGGATGGGGGCATGAAGTCCCGGGCGTGCATCGGTGTGGGGGTGTGCTTGGGGCATGGCGGGGGTGGGTGGTGCTGCAGCCGGGCGCAGGGCACACACATGCCCCGGGCACAGTTCCCCCTTGCTCCACCCCTGCAGAGAGGCTTCCCTAACTTTGCAACAGGCTCTCCTTTCTCAGGTTCCCCCTCTCTACCCCCCCACACTGACAGATTCTCATAACTTTTGAAACCAGCTCTCCTTGCTCAGATTCCCCCATAGACAAGCTCCCCTAACTTTGCAAACAGGCTCTTCCAGCTCAGCTGTTGCTTGTCATGGTTTGTCCTGTGTTCCCAAGTTCTTCAAAGTTCATCACAGGGACCTAGTCCTGGTAGGGAGAAGCACAGCATGGCAGGAGGAAGGAAGTATGACTTCTTACAGCAAGGGCTGCTGAGAAATGTAGTCCTTGATTCTCTGGGAGGAACTGGAATCTGGACCCTCCCAGATGGCCAAGGTCTACATTTCCCAGCAGCCCTCGCTTTTTCTGATTCATGGCCAGGAACATGCAGCTCAAATGGATAGCTAAATTTGCCCCCTTTCCTGATGTTGTGAAATTAAAGTTGCTTCTTAAAGTGCTAAATCAAAACTGTGTAGTAGATGTGGCAAAATTCTGTGTTTCAGTTTGCTGTCAAAGTTTTTAAAAATGAGTGTATGACCTATGGGCTGTTAAACTATGAAACTATGAAACATGCTGCTCAGTTATTATAGTATGATATGATTCAAAGATTTTTCTCTCATTCTCACCTAAATCCTTTCCTTACTACAGCCCTCATCTCACATGGCTATTGAATGGAGTTTATTTGCATATGGCCATAGGCTTTTACAAAACATCATGAACTAATTTGACACATGGTTATTGTTCACACCTGTCCCAGGGTCCCCAGCAAAATAAAAGGGTACCCTTCTCCCATTTGCACTAATAACAAAGTTATCTCTCTCTCTCTCTCTCTCTCTCTTTCCATTTTTGTGTGTAGTGCCATCAAGTCACAACGGACTTGTGGCAATTCCCTAGGGTTTTCAAGGCAAAAGACTCACAGCCGTAGTTTGCCATTGCCATCCTCTGCATAGCGACCCTGGTATTCTTTCATAGTCTTCTATAAATACTAAACCTGCTTAGCTTCTGAGATCAGTTGAGATCAGACCAGCTTGGGCCATCCAGGTTAGGGGGAAAAAACCTGTGTCACTCCAGTTAAAAAAAAGTCAACTGAAAATGAAACGTTAGATCCCGAGAAGAAAACAAAACTCTCACAGTCTAAGCTACATGTTCTATTCATCTTAACCTGCTACCACTTTATACATTTTGCAGTAATTCTACCCCACAAATTCAGTCATCATCCATCACTATCCCAAGAAATAATTCCAACTTGCTTATCAATTCCAATTGTTCCAAAAAGAAAAACAATTCCAATTTTGCTCACCTACATTAATAATAGGGGAAAAAACTTTCAACAGGCAGAGGCAGTCATTTGTTAGACACTGTAAGTAGTACTCCTTCACTCTGTTAGTAGTACTACAAAGTAAGTAGTACTTTGGATTTGACTGCCATAGTTCTGGAGATATAAAACATCATATGGCTTTACGGCCATGGTTTGGTGCAATCTAAAGCATAGTGCACAAACAGGTATGGGTAATTAATAATGTGAAACATTAAGGTGAAGCAAGGCTATGATTACTCCAACAATATAAAAGATTACCACTAAGTGTAATCGGTATAGAACATCTCAGGTTTTTAGCTTTGAGGCAGTAATCTATATATATTTCTAATGAGAAATTGTTCTTTAATATATTCATGTCTCTGTGCGCTACTGATGATGGGCTACTTGCTCTATAAACTGATTGCGGTACTTGCAGAAATTGCACATAAAATTCTGTTTTCACATTCTGAGGTTTAATGATCTGTCAGTTTGAGACTTTCCAAGTCGAACAGCAGCAGAATAGCAATAGGGAATTTATGAATAAATAATTCCATAGTAATGAAGAGATCTGTGTGGGTCAGGCTGCCTTACTGATGTCGTGCTGTTGCCGAAACGCTTTTTATGCTCCAATGGTACTCAAGACATCTACTTGATAAAAATTCAGATGGCAGCAATGGCAATGCTTCAAATTAAACATCTTAACTGTGTACCTCATTTAAATGTAATAAGGTAGTATTGTATGTGCCTTAAAGTTTCAGCTGATCATTCATATTCCACTTCTTGAAAATGCATCTTGTTTGTGAGTCCATATCTATCTAATTTTCAGTATTCAATGAGAGTATAATCCCAGTTCAGAGCTAAAGTTTGACTTGTCTCATCATAAATACATGCATGAATATATGGAAGTGCCTTACGCTGAATCAGACCATTGGACCATCAAGGCCAGTATTGTACACTCAGACTGGCAGAGGTTCTCCAGGATCTCAGACAGAGGTTGTTCACATTACTGACTGCCTTTTTCTCACTGGCATTGTCAGGGATTGAACCTGGTAGCTTCTGCATGTCAAACAGATGCTCTACCGCTTTGCAGCTGCCCCTCCGAACAACTAAATTTTATAATGAGGTAAGATAGACCACAATGACATTTCTAGGGACTGACAGCCCTCTACAATTTGTTTTTCATATCAGATTGTTGATGAGGACCATTTCACACATCTGGTAAAGTCTACTCAAGTTTGCCATCAAGAATATCTCAACCGTCATCACTGTTGATGCCGCAGTCTGAATAGCTGAAGCTAGCTCAATCCCATCAGATCTGGGAGGGTTGGCCCCTGGTTAGCGTTTGGATGGGAGACCACCAAAAAAAGTTCAGGATCTCTACACAAAGGCAGGCAATGACAAACTCTTGCCTTAAAAACTTTAATGGGCCACCATAAATCTCCTGCAGTGTGACAGTACTGGAGAGCAGTTTCCAGGAATATGAAGGTCAACTGGGGCAACCAACAACTTAGAGGTCTCAGTACTTGTGTTAGGTTAACTTGTATTCATGTTGCGTTAACAGAAAACAATAGAAATGTTTTAAAATTTTAATTTTTTAAAAAAGAATAAAAATGGAAGCAGATGGGAAGAGTAATAAAATTGGAAACATTTTTTGTAAAACATCCAATATGAGGAACGACTGTGAAACTTTGAGAACCTGATGTTTTGCACACAATTTTCATTTATTTTGTTTGATCTTAATACAAAACATTATAATGTTTATTTTTGCTTTCGACTATTGTAACTTCCTTCTGCTGTTTATCTCGAAAACACCTGAACTGAGCTGATACAGGGAACCACTCTGGAGAAAAAAGAAACCTGGAAAAGGCCCTGCTCATGTGTTTTTTCCCCAACAAATACCTAGTTTGTTGCTCCATTGATTATGTCAGTCAACTAAAGCAAATCTGCATTATTGTTAATTAATTAAGATACTTATATAGTGATTTTCCATTCAGTGGAGAAACAGATTGGTTTATATCATTCTCCCCTTCTCCATTTTGTCCTCATGACCAAACCCTCTGAGGTAGTTTTGGCTGAGAGAATGACTGGCAGAGAGTCATTCGACAAGCTGTCATGGCAGATAAAAACCCTGGTGGCCCAGACCCTGGTCCAACATTCTGACCACTGCACCAAGCATAGGGACACCACCCTTCAGGAGGAATCTGGAACCCCCCCTCCCAGAATTACAGCTTATTCCAGACTACCGAAATCAGAACTGCTAGGAAAATTGATGTTTTGGAGGGTAGACTCTATGGCGTGGTACCCCACTGTGGAATCCTGCCCTCCTCAATCTCCATCACCAAATCTCCAGGAGTTCCCTAGCCTGGATCTGCCTTACCGCCCATCCCTCACTAGTGATCAGGAAGGACTTGGCAACCCTAATCATGCCAAACTTCTGATGTAATCATATTTCCTTAAGATCAGGGCCTGAAACATATTTCTTTTCCCCAAACACACTTTTTTAAAAGCTAATTGCCTAATTAAGAGTTCTGAAAAACCCGAAAGTGTCACGAATCACAAAAAAATTAGTTTTTCATAATGAAGTTTAAAATTACAGCATAAAAGTCTTGTAACAGCTTGAAAACCAACAGATTTATTGTAGCACAAGCTTTCATGGTCTTGTGCCTGTCAAATTCATGAAGTGAATTTGCATTCTGCCAGATTGTTATACAAAGAGACAGGTGAGAAAGGAAAGTCTATAATGAACTAAAAGCTGTGGTTTTTAACATTTCTATGCCAAACTTAGGAAGTTTACTGATAAGCACAGTGATCATTCACAGCACCTGTAATGGATGTTAAGCAATATGAGCACTCCTTCTGCCAACCACCCATGCAGAATAGGCCACCTTGGCCACACCAGAGCTCAGTTACCCTTCTGGCATAAACAGGATTTGACTCAGACTTCTTTCATAAGCTCTTTATTTCTGTCAGTTAACAGCACTCCTACAAGATTGAGTTATCTCTCTCAGGGGGCTCCCTCCCTCCTGGGAGCTCCGTGCTACAGCCTCCTAGTGGCTGTCTTTCCCTGCCAGCCTGATACTGGCTCTTCAGCCTTTCTGACCCTCTTCCTTGATTGCAGTCTGGCTGAGGCTGTGCCACACTCTCCAACGTGGATGAGAACTGCTGATTACAGCTTGGTTAGGGCTATGCCGTCTCCACTAGGGTTGGTCAATACTAAAAAAATTCGGTAAAATTCGGATTTGGGTATTTTGGGGCATAAAATTATTTGTATGCCCGAATCCGAATCGTAGCCAATTCGGATATACCCGAAAATTCGGGTAAATCCGAAAAATTCGGGTCCGTTTTATTATTTTTTTGAATTTTGGGTGTTTTTACACGTTTTGGCCTGCAGGGGACGCAATTTTAAAGCTGGAGACTGTCCTGATGATTCTCCCCAAGTTTGGTGCAGTTTGGTTCAGGGGGGGCAAAGTTATTGACCCTCAAAAGGGGTGCCCCATCCCCCATTGTTTCCAATGGAAGCTAACAGGAGATGGGGGCTACACTTTTGAAGGTCCATAATGTTGGACCCCTGAACCAAACTTCATAAGCAGGAGATAGGACAATACATTTAAATGCCCAAGGAATTTTGGTGACGTGGCTCTAAAACTGCACCTCACAGTCGCGAAATTTCCCCAGATTCTATGCTCTGTAGTGGCTGGCTGGCTCCATTGCAGCCAATAGGAAATTTCTGTGGGAGGGCTGTGGAGTGCACATTTCTCATGGTAAACCCACAAAACTTTCAGGAATTGTCTTCAGGAGAGTCTCTTCATGACACCATCAGGTTTGGTGACCATTGCTTCAAGGGGGTTCAATGTTATGGGTAGGGTCCATGTCCTGCCCCATAAGCAAAGTTCCTCAAACTGGATGGTGTCATCCGCCTGAAGATACCCTGAGCTGTTATGAACTGTACCCTTGATAAATGTGCACCCCACAACCCTCCACCAAAATTCCATTGACAGCAATGCAGAAGTCACTGCAGAAAAGACCTTGGGCAAATTTTTTGGGGGGGGGGGTACTTATACTGAGGAGCACATTTTTAGATATCAGCACAAAATATCAGGGGTATCATCAGGGGAACTGTCTAGTAGTACCCCACACTTGGTGCAGTTTGGTTTAGGGCCAAGTTATGGACCCTCAAAATGGTAGCCACCATCTCCTTAGCTGTCATTGGAAACAATGGGGGGGATAGAGCCAGGGTCTGCTTTGGCCCCTGGTAACTACGCAAGCAGAAGTGTCATCGGGACAATCTCTGATGACTCTGAAATTTCAGTGCCACTAGCTTTAAAAATTCCAGTTTTCATGTTTGCAGCTCCTGCACATGAAGCCTGCTGCTGTAGGTGAGTGGTGATTGAAATACTTCGCAAACCAGCATTTTTAAAGCTAGTGACACCAAACTTTCAGGGGTAACATCAGGAGACTGTCTGATGATACCCAAAGTTTAGATGCAGTTTGGTTCAGGGGCAAAGTTATGGACTCTCAAAGGTGTAGCCCCATCCCCTATCGGCTCCCATTGGAAACAATGGGGGGGATAGTTCACCCTTTTGAGGGTCCATACCTGAACCAAACTGCGCAAACAGTGAGCAATTTATCAGGATCACCTGATGACCTACCCTAGTAATTTGGTGCCAATACATCTCAAATGCGTCCCCTGCAGGCACCCCAGAAATTTGCCCAAGATTCTTTGTTCTGCAGTGACTTGGCTGTATTGCTGTCAATGGGAAATTTCTGGTAGAGGGCTGTGAGGTGCACATTTCTGAAAGGTATGGTCACAAAGGCTTTCGAGGCTTATCTTCAGGAGAGTCTCTGGATGACACCATCAGGTTTTGGGGAATTTGCTTCAGGGGTTTAATTCTATGGGACCCAAAGGGTGGGCATCTCACTTCCCTGAGTAAAACTGCACAAACCTGGATAGTCCTATTACCCTAATTTGTGGAGTTTATGAAAAATGTGCCTCCACAGCCCCCCCTCAGAAACTATTGACAGCAATGCAGCTAAGTCACTGCAGAACAAAGAATCTTGTGCAAATTTCTGGAGATTGCCTGCAGGAGTGCATTTGTAGATGTAATGAGCCGCCAACTCTTCGAATATTATCATTAGGAGACTGTCCTGATGATGCCACTCAGGACTGGTGCAGTTTGGTTCAGGGGCCAAAGAGTTATGGACCCTCAAAGGGTAGCCCTCATCTCCTTAGTTCCCATTGGAAAGAATGGGGGATAGGGACACCACTTTGGGGGTCCCATAACTTCTTCAGCTAAAATGCGCCAAGCAGAGGCTATCATCAGGACAGTCTCTGATACCCTGAAAGAGCAGTGCTGATATGTTTTAAAAATGTCTCCTGCAGGCCAGAAATGTGAAAAACACCAAAAAATAAAAACACAATTAGAAACAGTAATCGAATCCATGGTTGGATCTGTTAAATTCGGACAGCTCAGATTCGGCCCCTGCTCGTCCGAATCCGTCCGAATCCGTGCAGATTCGGTAAAAATTCGGATTTGGACTGTCCGAATCTCCAACCCTAGTCTCCACCTTATTCCCTGGAACTACTGAGGCTTGCTGCCCGGCCCCAGGCTCTCCTGCAATTTCTCTGCTGTTCCTCTTTGCTGCTGCCTTCCTGGTGGTCTCTGCTCATTGTGATCAGTCCAGAGACAGGGCTGTCGGTTATGGAGCGCTCCAGGGTCCCTGGGTAGGCATTTGTGATTAGGGTATGTGTGTGTGTGTGTGGAACAAGCTCTGGATGCTGGGAGGTAGCTCCATCCCTGGACAAATCAGATAAAACATATCAAGACTAAGAACATTGCTGAACATGTTAAGATCCTGGCTAATATTATCAAACCTATTGATCCATTCAAATTTAGCATATTCTGTTAGAGTCTTGCTTTGCTATTCCTTTGCTGGAGAAAGCTGACTTTCAGCAGCAGAATGTTCTATTAGACCAAAATGTTCTCCTTGGATAGTTGACAGTTGTTTCTATAAAATTTGTGTCCATTTATTGTCTTGTATTAGAGATTGGTGCTGATGAATGAATTTTAGAAATGAGATTACAGTCGGTCTTCTGCATGATTCATTCTAGATTGGGAAGAGAGACAGAAGAATAATCACATGCAGGAGACAAGAAGAAGAATCATTCTAAGCCACTTACATTTCCAAAGGATAGGCTAACATTCCTGCTACAAAAATCTGTGCAGCACTTTTTTTATGAAGACTAAACAAAATGTACAAGGTATTGTCGAAGGCTTTCATGGCCGGATTCAACTGGTTGTTGTGGTTTTTCTGGGCTGTGTGGCCACGGTCTGGTAGATCTGTACAAGCTAAGTGTACAAGCTTTTCTGCCTTATACACTGGCTTGTGTAGTTTGGATTACTTTTAATAAAACATATTATATGACTATTGTGTTTAGATTTTGCTCTAGATTTTTTTTTAAAAATCCCTCTTTCAGTTTCTTAAAGTGAGGGAAACCAAAAACAATAGAGCATTGGTACCCATAGGGCACTGCTGATGTGTCTTCTGATGTCCAGTCACTCTTCCTGATGTGTCTTCTGGTGCCCATACTCAAAGCATCTCTTTCCCAAAGCTAATCCAGGCTATTCCCATTCAGATTCAGAAGCCTTTATTGGCATGCAAGATATATTCCCATTCATTGGAGTAGGAAGTGTGTTGGAAGAGCCCAGGAGTAAGATTGACAATCTGAGGCTGAGAAATTTCTGCAGATCTGGGTGTGAGTCTTGGGAGGGGAGATGGAAGGGGACAAATATAAATGGGACATAATGTTATAGAATCCACCTTCCAACATAGCCATTTTCTCTAGAACTGATAGCAACTCTAGAGGTCTGTTATAATTCTGCTAGGCCTCCCCCTGAAACAATGTTTCTGAATCAACAAGATACTATTAAGCAAGATAGTCTCTTGACAGTGGCCCCTAAATAATGTCATCCCAATCTTACTTATTGAATCTAGAAAAAAAATTAAATCTTAATATGAATCTTTTTTTAAAGCTGCCCTAAACCAGATAGATTAAAAAAGAGAGAGATAATTTAAAAAGTAAATGAAATGTAGTAATGGCAAAAGCCAATTTATTGGATTTTGGAATTTTAGAAGGAATGCCAATAGATATGACAAAAAACTCCCTGAATATCAAAAAGTCTCCCAAATATTTAGATAACTGTCCACCCCTCCTGTGTTGCAACTTAAGCAGACCTCCCCCAAGACACTAGTATTTCTTTTGCACAATAAAACGTATGGGATCAAAGTGAGAAAACTGCTTTTTACATTCATGTGAATCAATCAAAATAAAACAGCTGTAATAATTGCTGTTTTTATCAGGATTCCTCTTTTCCATTTAAAAAAATGACTGACAGAAGTACAAAAAGAAGTAAATATTACTGGAGCATTATGTTATTTAAAAAATTCAAAGCAAGGAGGCAATGAAAATAAAACAGTGACTGTTAACATCCTGCTATAGCAAGAAGTATGTCCATTGAATTATAAATATTACAACATCAAAAGGTGGGCCTGTAAAACCCATGCGTTACAACCACTATATGCTGAGAAAACGCACCCCAGTAATCAGCCTGGGGTGCCATTGCAGCAGGGGAGGAGTGAGCGACTGCCCTCCTCCCCGCTGCCAATCGGCACAAGGCACATGACGGGGGACCATTACGTGAAGAGGGGAACTGGGCAGTAGTGGGATTCAGCCTATTTGCACCTATTCGGTAGAACCGGTAGGTAATTTTTTGTCTAGTTCAGAGAACTGGTGTAATCCCACCACTGAGTCCTTTTGGAACCGGTTGTTAAATTATCTGAATCCTACCACTGGAACCGGGCATGCCTATAAAAGGCAGCACCCGGCTGGCTCGGCCTCTTTCCAAGGACAGCCAGCAAGTGGACCCACTCTCCCACCCTAAGTTGAATATTTTTGGTTCAAATGTTATGGTGCTTTGTGAATTCTTTGTCGCAGCTCGGGCGGTTTTGGGGCATAGGAGCACATCCTTATTGGGAAGGCAGAGCTTGCATGCCAGACCTTCCCACAGTGGTGGCCTCAATATGAGGTCTGTGGTAGTGGAGAGCTCAATTGTGCACGCCTTGGGGCCATGCTGAGAGATCAATACCCGGCAGGAAGGGGTGTCACAAAATGGGTATGCACTCAAGTGGCACCTAGTAACTTTCTGTTCCATGTTCCCCTTGGGGGGATGTACTGGGCAGTTGTTGCTGTCCAAAGGGCCCAAGAGGGTCAACTGGGCCTGCCCCTGTTAACCAGGTTCAGCATTTGCTGCCTGGGGGCCAGGATGTGCTCCATTATGCTCGCCCAGCTTCCTATGGTGTTATGCAGTTATTAATAAACAGGCTGCGACCTATTCTTATTCCAACTAAATAATGTGTCAGTAGTCAATGGAGTGAACCTCCGCACACCTGCACTCAACCAGAACAGTATCATCATTAATAAGCCCAAGTAGGACTAGAGAGAGCTGAGATCAAAAAATCCTCACTGACCGATGATGATGATGATGATGATGATGATGATGATGATGATGATGATGATGATGATGATGATGATGATGATGATGATGATGATGATGGAGGAGGAGGAGGAGGAACAGGAGGAGGAAGAGTTTGGATTTATAACCCACCTTTCCCTCCTGTAAGAAGACTCAGGGTGGCTTACAAGATCCTTTCCCATCCTCTCCCCACAATAGACACCTTGTGAGGTAGGTGGGGCTCAAAGAGTTCTGAAGAACTATGACTAGCCCAGGGGTAGGGAACCTGCGGCTCTCCAGATGTTCAGGAACTACAATTCCCATCAGCCCCTACCAGCATGGCCAATTGGCCATGCTGGTTGAAAATGGGAGTGAGACCTGACCCTCTGGGCCAGACTAACCCAGGGTGGGGAACCTAGAGCTCTCAGATGTTCAGGAACTACAATTCCCATCAGCCCCTACCAGCCTTCATTGGCCATGCTGACAAGCGATAAGATTCTGGACCCTCTACAGGACCCTAAGACAACATAATAGCCACCCAACTGCCCAGAAATGTGGGAGGGCAAAAACACTTATGCTTCACCAGATAAGCCTCTGCCACTCAGGTGGAGGAGTGGAGGAATCAAACCTGGTTCTCCTGATTAGAATCCACCTGCTCTTAATCACTACACCACATTGGCACAAGGCATCTGCTATGCAATGGGCACAAATGTCTGTCACAGCAAGATTCCTTGTACAGACATATGTCCTCAAGCCCCACTTTCACTTTCTATTCTCCCCACAGCAAGTAGCACAAATTTAATTTTGCTTTGCTGCCAGAGTAGGGAAATTTGCCAGTGAGCACAGCTTTGTCCTGAACCTGTTCCCTCCTCTCACAGCCAGCCTGCCTAGCTCCACCCTTCCCACTCCTCGCACTGCCATCCATGCCTTCTTGTCCCATTCCATGCTGTTTCTCTAACACTCATTTTGATATATTGATATACAGAGTTGGCTTTTGCAAGGAGAGCACAAGCAGGGTCTGTATTGGGCTCCAGCCCACGACTTCCACTCTGCTTTTGCCCTCCCTATTGATCAGGAGGGCTTTTTAAAACATTTTTTCAGGCAATCCTTTTTTAAAAAAACAAGTCTCTTTCCTGCCGCAACAGAGAAAGGCTGGTGGAGAGAGACAGGGAGAAAGAGGAAAAGTGAAAGAGAAAGGAGGGGAAGAGAAGGGGAGAATATCAGTTCTACAGTACTAGGACTACTGTTATGAGATCTGTTCCTGTTGCTTTATTACATTTGGTTCTGTTAGAATATATTTACTAAGAAGAAAGGTGTTTGTTTCTGATTTAGACATCCTAATGTTTTCCTAACAATTCTGATTGCTATATAAAAAGGCTTTGTATCATTGATGTGGCCATTTTTTCATCCACATAGTCGCATAATAAAACAGCTCTGCTTATAACTCGGCTCATTCTAGTCTAACTCTCCCAATTTTAATTAAAGTAGGCTAACTTAATTACTTGATAAATTCTGTGTATGTTATTTAAATATCTTTAAAAAAGGTTAATATCCTCAGATATTTGTGAAAGCATGGACATTTGATTGTATTTTTAAAACAATGTTCTGTGTCAGAGATTGTCAAATGGTGTGCTATAGCACATTGTTGCACCTCAAGAGGTGGCTAAGCGCAGCACAAACTGTTGTGGGTAACAATTTAGAAGTGAGGCTTGAGAGCACATTCAAGAGAGGCAGAGAGGTGAGATGAGGAAGGTGTGGTTGAACCAGTGATGGAAAGGTGTGCATGACAGAATTACAATGAGGGTACCAAATTATGTAGTGTGGTGAGAACCACAAAGGATTGCGAAGAGCTCCAAGCGGACCTTGATAAATTAGGTGAGTGGGCTAAGAAATGGCAAATGCAGTTCAATGTAACAAAATGTAAAGTGATGCATATAGGAGCAAAAAATCCAAACTTCACATACACGCTACAGGGGTCAGTGCTATCAGTCACAGACCAGGAAAGGGATTTGGGTGTCTTAGTTGATAGTTCCATGGGAATGTCAACTCAATGCATGGCAGCTGTGAAAAAGGCAAACTCTATGCTGGGGATCATGAGGAAAGGAACTGAGAATAAAACTGCAAAGATTGTCATGCCCTTATATAAAGCAGTGGTGCGACTGCACTTGGAGTACTGTGTTCAGTTCTGGTCGCCACATCTCAAAAAGGATATTGAAGAGATAGAAAAAGTGCAGAGATGGGCAACAAGGATGATTGAGGGACTGGAGCACCTTCCTTATGAGGAGAAGGCTGCAGCGTTTGGGGAACTCTTTAGTTTTGGAGAGGAAGGCGTCCTGAGGGATATGATTGAAGTCTATAAAATTATGCATGGGGTAGAAAATGTTGACAGAGAGAAATTTTTCTCTCTTTCTCACAATACTAGAATGAGGGGGCATTCATTGAAAATGCTGGGAGGAAGAATTAGGACTAATAAAAGGAAACACTTCTTCCACGCCAGTGTGTGATTGGTGTTTGGAATATGCTGCCACAGGAGGTGGTCGATGGCCACTAACCTGGATGATGTAGCTTTAAAAAGGGCTTTGAGACAGATTTATGGAGGAGAAGTCGATTTATGGCTACCAATCTTGATCCTCTTTGATCTGAGGATTTGCAAATGCCTTAACAGTCCAGGTCCTCGGGAGCAACAGCCGCAGAAGGCCATTGCTTTCACATCCTGCATGTGAGCTCCCAATGGCACCTGGTGGGCCACTGCGAGTAGCAGAGAGCTGGACTAGATGGACTCTGGTCTAATCCAGCTGGCTTGTTCTTATGTTCTTAGGGGCAAGAAGAAGGAATACATTAAAGGCGAATAGTGATAGGCAGATAGAGAGGAGTGTGGCGCGATAAGCGCCAGGGAGCAGGGATCTGGGCCAACTTTCTCCAGTATCTCTGGGAGGGGCACCTCACTGGGACAGTGATTATGCCTTTTTCTTGTTTCTGACTTTGTTTCTCCCAGTCACTGTTTCCTTCTTAGTCCTCCCTAATGAGACAAACTTGTGTTTTTTTCTTTCTGTGAATGTTTCATTGTGAATGACTGAACTCAACTTTTCTTTTTATTATTTTTATGACATACAGAATCTCATAAAAATGGATACATTTGTAAAGAGGAAGCTCAGTCCTGATGTCTGTGAATCTGCAAGTGAGGCTTCTTAAAAAGCAATAGCAAGAAATGTCAGTAAAGTTAAAACAAGACCTAATCGGAAATATTGTGGCAGTTATTTAAAGTTTGATTTTTTTTTTGCATCAGAAATGAACATCAGCCTTTCCCATCGTGAGTGGTGAAAAAATGTCAAATGAAGCCACGATTCCTAGTAAATTAAAAAGATATTTTACGGCTAAACACATCTTCAAGGAAAGGATTCAGATTATTTCAGAAGATTGTCGGAGCAGAAATTGAAAAAAAAGCCAATATTTTAAAAGAAAAGATTAACAGTTTCTGAAAAGGCTCAAATTGCTTCTTACAAGATATCTTACAAGATATCAGAAATAGTTGCGCAAAAAATGAAGTTGCATTCTCTCCCAGAGTCAATTATTTTGCTGGCACATAAAAAGATTAAAACAATCTTAAGAAATGAAGCAAGTGGCCCACCAGGGGAAAAGCAGCCTAGAAATGTAATAAAATTATTAAGCAGAACAAGAAATAAGCAGAATTTCCCTCTCAAATGATATAGTTCAATGTCAGATGACATAGAAGAAAATGTATGGAATGAAATTCGGAATTTGTATTTTGCTCTGCAAGTTGACGAATCTACTGACATCAGTTACAAAGCATAGCAGCTTACATTTATTTGTATTGTCAAAGGCTTTCATGGCCATATTCAACTGGTTACTCTGGGTTTTCCAGGCTGTGTGGCCGTGGTCTGGTAGATCTTGTTCCTGATGTTTGCCTGCATCTGTGGCTGGCATCTTCAGAGGTGTATCACAGACAGAAGTCTGTTATACACTGTGTCCAGTAAGGAGGGAATGTTTAGTGGGGTATATATTATCCATGTCCCAGGGTGTTGAACCAATCATTAAGTGTTTGGGTGGAACTTGTTATGCAAAGGTATGGTTGATTGCATTGTAATGTGGGTGGGGTTCCATTTGTTTTATTGATGAAGACCAGATAATAAAATGGGCATTTTCATGGAGGTGATGTTTTGGCATTTGTGCAGATGGAGCTCCATCTATGGTAGATTTTATGGAAGGTTTTGCAGTGCTTGTAAAACAGCAAAATCCATATGTTATTATAACTCATTGTTTTCTAAACAGGGAGGTTCTCGTTTCAAAAACATTAGGAATTGAATTAGAAAATGTTTTGGAACCAGCTGTCAAAATGGATAACTTCTTTAAAAGCAGACCACTGAGGACTCATTTATTTAAAAAAAATTGTATTGATATAGATTCACAGTACAGAAATTTAATTTTACACACAGAAGTTAGATGGCTATTGAAGGGGAAGTGCTGTGTTGTATGCATAAACTCCAAAAAGGGATTCTTGCAGTTTTTGAGATAGAAAAATAAGAATGCTTTTGTTAGTTTTTGTATTGTGAATTTTGGATTTCTAGGCTAGAATATTTAACAAAATATTTATGCACCTCAATATCCTTAATACAGGTATGCAAGGTAAAAATGAAAATATTCTGACTTCAAGAGATAAACTGATTGCATTTCAGAAAAGGGTAGCAGTTTTGGGGAAAAAAGAGCTAAAGATGTTTCCTTTGCTACATAAAGCCCACATTAAAGACATGACTTATATTTTTGTGGAGCATTTGATGACTCTGGAAGAGAAATTAAACATTTATTTTACATCATTAAACATAGAAGACTATCAGTCCAATTCAGAGAGGAGGGCAAGTCCCGCTCTGGGGGTGGCACAGGCCTACACCAGCACAAATAGGCTCCCTGGAGCACTTAACCCAGTAGAGGGGCAAATCCACTGACACCCAGTTGCTGTGGGTGTCTTACTCCACAGCCCCACTGTGCCAGCAGTCAGGATTGGGCTATTCAACTGGGTTCAAAACCTGTTTATGAAAATTCTGTCTGCTGTTGGTTTGTAGTTATTTGAGGAAGAAGAGCTGGCTTCTATATCAAGTGATTATGGTTTAAAAATGAAACATGTACAGATGTTCATTGAAAAAATGAATTTTAATTTCAGAAGAATATCCTTCATTTGATCAAAAAAGAGCTTTGTCCATTTTGATGCAGTTTTCTACATCATGCCTATGTGAATTAGAGTTTTCTTCACTAACATTAAATTTAAAAAAAAGAGAGCAAAAGCCTTCAATGCATTGATGATAAAATTAGGATATGTTTATTTTATATATGTCCCAGCACAGAAAAAGTAACCAAAAATGTCAATCTCATGTTTCACATGTCCATGCTTAATTTATTAAAACAAGATTATTATTCCGAAATTTACTTTAATTCATAGTTTGGCAATTGTTTAAAAAAATTGTGCAAAAAGTTTGCTGGAAAAATTGTCATGTTTTACAGTGTGCTGCAAACCAAAAAAAGTTTGAGAACCACTACCCTGGAACCATTGTACTGGGAGCCTCTAACACCACCTCCAAGACTGCCTCCAGCAGCTAAGATAAAGAGGCATCCTGGAAGCAGGATGAGTGGTACATTCAGCAGTCTCAGCTTGCCTTTCTGGCCAAACACCAAGACATACATTCTCCACACAGGCCACAAGGCAGAGGGTTGTCTGGCGAGGATGGCAGAATCCTGATGGACCACAGCCACTTCCCTACCCCACCCCACCCGCCTAGGGGGTGCTGTACACAGTAACCCAGGGGCAGAGCTGGGTAAGTGCCAAGCCCCCATCTTGGCCAACCAGGTCTCCATGATGCTTGCCGGTTCGCCCCCCTTATCCAGGATTAAGTCCTGAGACAGAGACAGAGACAGAGACAGAGACAGAGACAGAGTATACAAGTCCTGAGACAGAGACAGAGTATACAAGTGTCTCTATGCTAATAGTAGAAGCATTCGACCTAAAATGGGGGAGCTGGAGTACAGAGTTTTGAAGGAGGACATTGATATAGTGGGCATCACAGAGACATGGTGGAATGAGGAGAACCAGTGGGATGCTGTTATCCCAGGTTACAGGCTCTACAGGAAGGATAGGACAGGGCATATTGGGGGTGGGGTGGCCCTCTACATCAAAGAGAGCATAGTGTCACATAAATTAGACAATGCAGGGGGAGCTGATTCCTCTACAGAAGCACTGTGGATATCAATACCAGGGGTGAAGCATAGTTTAACATTAGGAATATATTATCGTCCCCCTGACCAAAGTGCACAAGAGGATTCTGAGATGGAAAAAGAAATTAGAGAGGCCAAATCAAAAGCAAAATGTCGTGGTAATGGCTGCAATTTTAACTATCCCCATATAAACTGGAAAAAAAATGCACAAGTTCAGTGGCTTCATAGTAAGGAGAGATACATTCCTGGATATGCTAAATGACTGTGGCTTAGAACAGATGGTTGTAGAACCAACCAGGGGAGAGGTGATCCTAGATCTAATTCTATATGTGGGGACCCAGGACCTGGTGCGGTGCCCAAAGTCAGTGTTGTTGAGCCGATAGGGAACAGCCACCACAATGCTGTCAGGATTTCAGTATCTCTGCATGCTTAATCAAGCGACAACTACTAACGAAGTTACATTCGCCTTCAGAAAGGGAAATTTCTCAAAGATGAGGGGATAGTGCGCAGGAAGCTGAAAGGGAAAATCAAGAGAGTCAAAAATGTCCAAGGTGCTTGGAGGTTATTTAAAAAACACAGTCTTAAAAGCTTCCAGCTGGAATGTGTTCCACAGGTTAGAAAGGCAGCGCGACAGTCCAAAAGAAAGCCACCATGGTTAACAAGGAGGTTGAGGAAATTATTAGAAAAAAGATGTCTTTTAGAAAATGGAAGTCCAACTTAACTCGATGAAGAATCACCAGAGAGAACACAAATCGGTGGCAAAAGAGAAGCAAGTTAGCTGTCAGGGAGGCAAAAAAGCGATTATGAGGAGAAATCGCATGGCTGCGAACATCAAGACCAGCAACAAACAGTTCTTCGGTACATCAAAAGCGCCAGGAAGCTTCAGCTAGGGAAGCGGAATTCATTAGATGATGAAAGAACAAAAGGTGTAGTTAAAAGGATGACAGGGAGATTGCAGGTGGATAGCTTGAATTTGAATTCTTTGCATCTGACTTCACCCAAGAGGAGGTGAGGAAAATTACCCCGCAATCTGAACCAAGCTTCTTAGGAGGCGAATCCGAGGAACTATCAAGATAGTGGTAAATAAGGAAGAAGTTCTGGCAGCCATTGATAAACTAAATGCTACTCAAATCCCCTGGCCTAGATTGTATTCATCCAAGAGTTCTTAAAGAGCTCAAGCATGAAATTATTTCTGATAAAATTTCTCACATTAATATGCAACTTTATCCCTGAAATTCCAGGCTCCATCCCTGAAGACTCGAAGATGGGTTTTCAATGCTTCACGCCAATCTTTAAGAAAGGGTCTTAGGGGGGACCCAGGTAATTGCTATAGGCCAGTCAGTTTGAAGCGATGATTCTGGTTCCTGGTGAATTAGTAGAATCTATCATTAAAGATGAAAATTATTAAACATGTAGAAAAGCAAGACTCCGAACTGAGGAAGAGTCGCAGCATGGCTATTTCTTTGTAGAGGCAAGTCCTGGTTCTTACAAACATTGGCTTCAGAGTTCTTTTGAGGGTGTAAACAGGCATGTGGATAAGGGGGAACCGGTGGACATTGTCTACTTGGATTTCCAAAAGGCTTTTGACAAAGTTCCTCACCAGAGACTGTTGAGAAAACTCAGCACTGAAGGAATAAGAGGGGAAGTCCTCCTATGGATTAAAAACTGGTTGAGGAACAGGAAACAAAGGGTGGGTATAAATGGGAAGTTCTCACAATGGAGAGATGTAGGGAGTGGTGTCCCCCAAGGATCCGTTTTGGGACCAGTGCTCTTTAACTTATTCATAAATGACCTGGATGTAGGGTGGGTAGTGTGGTACAAGCTTTGCGTAGATGATACCAAATTATGTAGGGTGGTAAGAACCACAAAGATCATCATGCGATGAGTCTCCATCGCTGACCCTTTGATAAATTCAGGTGAGTGGGCTAAGAAATGGCAATGGCAGTTCAATGGAAGCTTAAAATGTAAAGTGATGGCCATAGAAGCAAAAAATCCGAACTTCTGATGAGTATGCTTTATGAAATTTCCGGCGCTACCGGAAGCCCGCCGAGATTCAGGAAAGCGGATTCAAGGTCTTAGTGGATAGTTCCTTTGCGGGGAATTGTCAACTCAATGCATGGCAGCTCAGAAAACTCTATGCAAGCTGGGGATAATTAGGAAAGGAGTTGATAATGAAAACCGCAAGTGATTGTCTTGCCCTTATATAAAGCGAGTGGTGCGACCGCGACTTACTCGGAGTTACTGTGTTCGAAGTCTCTGGTCGCCACATCTCAAAAAAAGGATAATAAAGAGATAGGAAAAAGTGCAGAGAAGTGTAAGCAACGGTGGATGATTGAAGGCGATTGAAGTTAACCTTCCCTTATGAGGAGAGGCTGCAGGCATTTGGGACTCTTTAGTTTGGAGAGGAGACGCTCTCGAGGGGATATGATTGAAGTCTATAAAATTATGCATGGGGTAGAGAATCGTTGACAGAGAGAAATTTTTCTCTCTTTCTCACAGTACTAGAACCAGGGGGCATTCATTGAAAATGCTGGGGGGAAGAATTAGGACTAATAAAAGGAAACACTTCTTCGAATTTTTGAACGTGGTGGGATTTGGTGTTTGGAATGATGCTGCCAGCAGGAGTGGGTGGTGATGGGCCACTAACCTGGATAGCTTCTTTTAAAAGGGGCTTGGACATGATTTATATTCGATGGAGGAGAAGCTCAATCTATGGCTACCAATCTTGATCCTCCTTGATCTGAGATTGCAAATGCCTTAGCAGACCAGGTGCTCAGGAGCAGCAGCAGCAGCAGAAGGCCATTGCTTTCACCTCCTGCATGTGAGCTCCCAAAGGCACCTGGTGAGCCACTGCGAGTAGCAGAATGCTGGACTAGATGGACTCTGGTCTGATCCAGCAGGCTAGTTCTTATGTTCTTATGTTCTTATGAGGACACATTTATTTCAGACTAACCTGGCATTCACAATCAGCAGCACCAGGGTGATGGGTTGGATGACATCCCACTGACCATCCAAGGTTGAGGGGGCAGAGAAGGGGTGATAGCATTCAAACATCTAGGACCCCTTCTCTGCAACCTGTTGTCAGTGCCCATAGCACCACTTGCTCATCTGCACTGGAATATGCCCCCAGGCTTACCTGTTCCTCCTCACCCAGGAACGTGGCCCCCAATCAACCAACTCCTTGACCTCAGATAATGGTCTTCAGATGATATACTTAAACTGTGCTAGCCGACCGGTGGGTTGGGCTCTCTATCTCACACCTGAAGGAAGGATGCTAATGAACTGATCTCCTGTTTCCCACTCAGGATTTCAATTCACTCTCCCAGGGCTACACACTCACCCAGTTCTGTGCACTGTCAACATCATCCCACCATGCTAAACTCTAGTAATGTAGTGTAGATCAATGACTAGCTTAAAAACATTGCACAAACCCATAAATAACCAAACCCCCAAGTGTCACCTTACCTAACCCCCTAAAAAAGGGAAGTGGCCAGCCCTATCCCCACTAGTCACCCAGACATGAACCTCAACAGGCCACCACCCTTTGGCCACTGCCCCTGAAACTGGTGTGACTCTTGTAGAAGTGGTGAGCTGGAGCACCCTGTCCCCAGAGCAGGTGTTCCTCATGAGGGGTGGGTGAGGTCACATCCAGCATATCTTCCAAGCAGCAAAGCAGCAGCAGTAAGCAGCAGCAGCATTACAGTTCCAGGCAATGGCAAAGTGGATACCGTTGGGGTCATCATGCCTCTTGTAGAAGTGGTTAATTGGAGTGCCCTTCCCCCAGAGTAGGTGTTCATCATTGGTGGTGGGTGGGACCACCCCTAGCATCTCTTCTTAGCACAAAATCATGAGGAAGAAGCAGCAACAGTGTCACAGCTCTTGGCAGAGGCAAGGTGGAGCTTATTGGGTCTAGCTGAATTCTTGTAGAAGCAGTCAGCTTGAGCATCCTGCCAATGTATCAGGTGTTCCTCATGAAGAGTAGGTGGGGCCATACCTGGCATCTCTCACCTACAGCAAAGCAGCAGCAGGAAGCAGTTCCAGGCAGCAGCAAGGATTTTATTCATCTCTTTACTAATAAAAGAACTAGAGACTGATCATCAAAAAAGAATTAAATCTGAAAATTCAGAAAAGGAGGCAGGGATATCCCTGATAGGCGCCACCAATGGAGACAGCATAGGCACCCAATGCTGAATTTCCTGACTGCAAACATAGAACCAATTGTGACATTTGATTTTGCCATTATCTTTCTGAAAAATGTCTCTAATCCTTCTAATGGCATGTTTTATTCTCCTGTTCTCAAGCAGAACTCCATTACTGTCAATGGCCATTAGCTTCTTCCTACATTTCATACCTGCTTTCAGCATTATTATCCATTGTTCCCTTTTCCTTGGAGTCTTATATAACATATCCTTGTGCCCATCTGATATAAATACAAATTAGAATTCAGAACATAGTTTGCCATTAACATCAAAAACATCCCCTCTCCTTTCTGCCTTTTACAGCAGATTTCAAGATTGACATTTACTGTGTCGTAGGAGGCAGCAGGAAGGGTGCTGCTAGCTGAAGACCTGAGGTAAATCCACCAGAGTTTATTTCCCTCTTGCTAGCCTCTGTCATAATGCTTTCATTTCATTTTAAAAACTTTTCCATTTGGTGCCATTCATTTTTTTTACAACTTTGTCTGTGACTGGATTGCTAAATTATTACACTCTTTGAGGAATTCCAAGCATGCTTAAGAGTTCTGGGACAAATTTGGGATTCCAGCAGAGCTGAACTCATTGTAAAAGTCAAAGGGAGGAGATGTTGTGAAAGATTCTGTTTCAATCTGGATTGGCTCAGCAATTGTACCAGGTCAAATGAGGTCTGCTCAGCAGCTTTGGGGACCTGGGAAATCCATCGCACTATGTCAAGTCTTTCTCTCCAAGGAGGACATAAAGGAATGTACAAAATGGCTCTCTCCTCTATTTTATCCTCTCAGCCAATAGGGTATTAGCCCCATACTGATGAATCCTGGGAGATTTTTCAGGGGATGGAGTCTGGGAAGTTCTGCTGACTGTCTAACATTGGCAACTGGGGGCAGGATGAAAGTTTGCTCAGATTCTCCCTTTAACTCCATGCCGAAGGGGGTGGATTTAAAAGGAGAATCTGGGGAAATTTGGGGGATGCCTGCTGTCAGGGGTGCAATTGTTAAGCTAGCAGCACCAGACTTTCAGAGTATCTTTAGGAGACTCTTCTGATGATACCACCCAGGTTTGGTGAAGTTTGGTTCAGGGGGTCCAAAGTTATGGACCCTCAAATGTGTAGCCCCCATCTTGTATTAGCTCCCATTGGAAACAATGGGGGATGGGGCACCCCCTTTGGGAGTCCATAACTTTGTACCCCTTGAATCAAACCTCACCAATCCTGGGTGGTATCATCAGGAGAGTCTCCTGAAACATCTCTGAAATTTGGGTGCTGCTAGCCTAAAAATTATGCTCCATGCAGGCCAAAAACTGAAAAAATATACTAAATACACTAAAAATACAAAAAACCCACAAATGGGGGGCAAAGCTTTGGACATGTAATGGGGGGGTTGAACTCGGGAACCCCCCTTACCTATGTCCTTGAGCACCCATCTCCTGTTAGCACCCACTGGAAACAATGGGGGATGGGACACCCCCTTTGGGGGTCCATAACTTTGGCCCCCTGAACCAAACTTCATCAAACTCCAATGGTTCTGGTGCTGCTAGCTTTAAAATGCGTCCCCTTCAGGACAAAACATGAAAACCACCAAAAATACAAAAAAAATCAGATGGACCCGAATATATTTGAATATATTCGGACATACCGAATCTGGTATTCAGCCTTGTTCACACTGTTGCATTATTCCTTTCCAATAAAAGCATCTTCTCCAATTTGACATGTTAAAATACTTTTGAAATGGAAAGTATATTTTGAGTATTTGAGTAATCACTACTCTCTGTCACAGTTACACTTGTTTTTGTCTTCAAATGCTCTCCTTAAAGTTGTGAATAGCATTAATTGAGAATGTTGGCATAATTTCATATTATACTTATTCATGAATACTCTTAAGTTTTCATCTGCACAGAATGTAGAAGTAAAAGAATGTGAATAGCAGTAATTGTTCAGTGAATGGATGCCAAATATCAATTATTTTCATCATTCAGCCAATGCTACAGATAAGTACTCAACCCAGAGGAAACAGAGAACATGAGAAATTTATTTTTCAACTGACAAAACTTCCCAGAAAATTGAATGGGGAGGGGATTTCAGAAGGCTAGGGAAAGCAAAGGAAATTCTGAAGCACTAAAGTGGCACCAACTGCTATCCTATCCAGCCTAACATAAAAATAGGACTGAATCCAATGGATTTGTACCACTAATAGTGGCATCTTCCTCAGGGTGCACAGGACCTTCTTCCAAAGGGTGCACAGTGCCTTCCCCAATCATGAGAGCTATTCTGCTAAGGTAAAAGCCTCTTGTTTCAGGGAAGACACATTGCAGTAATGGAAGGAACTACCATTAGCAGAACAAATCCAGTGGTGGGATCCAAAAATTTTAGTAACAGGTTCCCATGGTGATGGGATTCAAACTGTGGTGTAGCGCCAATGGGGCTGGGCGGGGCACGATGGGGGTGTGGCAGGGCATTCCGGGGGTGGGGTATTCCTGGGCGGGGCTGTGGCAAGGACACATCTGCTGCGCTGGTCCTTGGGTGGGAAATGAATGCACGCAGGCACAAGCTGCCACGCACGCCAGTGCACCTCCTGCTAGACTGCTTCAAGTTCTGCCCGCTACTGCTGAGAGGAGGAGCGTAACTAAGGCAAAAATCACGTGGCAAAATCACCAATTAGTAACCCCCTCTTGGCACACACAAATAATTAGTAACCTACTCTCGGGAACCTGTGAGAACCTCCTGGATCCCACCTCTGAGCAAATCCATAGGATTCAATCCATACCTCTTAATCTATATGTTGGAAGCAAGAACAGGATGTCAGCTTGTGGTTGAAGAACTGGAAACTAGCTTTTGGTCATAAGTAGCAAGAGGTCAAGAGAAAAGAATATGTAAGAGCTTGCAAAAATTAGCTATGTATGCAAAATTAAATACCATGCTTAAGGGCTTTAAGAAACCGCAAGATAGCCACATCACAGAAATAAACAACATGTGTAGAAACTCTCAGGACCTGCTGCAAAATTTGCCCAATCAGTTATAAGCATGCATTCTTAGTAGCTCAGGGAAATTACGTTAGGGGACCTTAGAAACAATCAGGGAACAATACTGTTGGTGTATAAATTGACTTGTTAAGCAACTATTCCTTGAACACACCTTGTGTGCCTTCACCATGTGTGTTCCTCTTTATTGCAATAAAGACTATCCTTTACTTCCGTGCACAAATTGTTATTTGGCATAATTATTCCAACATATGGCAGGAAAAAAAATTAGAGATGGTGTTCTGCTCTGAAATGGCATTGGTGGGCCTATTTTTATTCATCTTGCTGAAAGTGTGTTGTGGATCTAGAAGTACATCCAAAGAGGAGAATAGAACAGCCTTAACAATTGGGCTGATGGTTCATATTTGGTGTGCTGACTGTGGCAATGAGTCTGTCACATTGTAGCCCTGAGAAACAGGAAACATCATCCAGAATGAATTGCAGAGGTAACACCTCATGGAATCACTAAATTTTATTGAATGTTTATTTTTGCACTTTATTATTAATTAACATACATAAGTGATAGCATCAACAACAAGCAATATATAATAAGATACTTAAGCTAATTTACATCTAAACAAATACAAAAAATTGATGCACACATTGAATAAGTTCATTCTATTATCTAACTATATAAAGAGCGACTTCTCCTTCAAAAGATTACATGTATTTAATGAATACTGTAACATTTTTAGCAGATTGTAATTCCAATCCAATCCAATCCAAAAACCTTTATTAGGCATAAACCAGAAATGCCATACATTCCAAGTACAATAACAAGATCATTGTTACATATTATGTAGAACACGGATTAAAAATGTAGCGACTGCTTCAGAAAGTTCTACATTAGGGCTGTTCAATAGCTTAGACATTTTAGTTTGTCTGAGAGAAACATAAATTCTAGAGGTAGTAAAGCTCCCAGATCCGTTCTAATATCATTATACCTCAAACAGTAAAGCAGGATATGAGGGATTGAGTCCATAGCTTTGGGAGAATACCGACAACAACGCTCACTTTGTGGGATGTTAAGGAAACGACCTTGAAGATAGACAGAGGGGAATAAGTTGCACCTTGCTCTTGTCATGACCCATCTGCACTTATAATTAACAAGCTGTTCTAAATATACAGCAGGGCTAGATTTCGGGGGTGTGATCCCAAAGCATAGAGGGGAACAGGAGCTTTGTGCAGCACTCAGGAGAGATTGGTATTCCTGATCGTACAGTGTGATCTTTAGATGATGGTAGATTTCCGTGGTGGTAAGCATATGAAGAGACTCCCATGAGAACCAAACTTCACCAAACCTGGGTGGGATCATCAGTAGGGTCTCATGAAGATACTCTGAAATGTTGGTGCTGCTATCTTAATAATTGCACCCCTGACAGCAGGCACCCCCTAAATTTCCCCATATTTTCCTTTTAAATCCACCCCCTTCCTGCCAATGCTTGTTTTCTTTCTTTTATTCTCTCAGTGTCTAATAAAGGTTTATTATTATTATTATTATTATTATTATTATTATTATTATTATTATTATTATTATTATTATTATTATTATTAAATCCACCCCCTTTGGCATGGATTTAAAGGAAGAATCTGCGGTCCCCAGTTTAAACATTGAAAGTGATGCTGTTTCAGGGTGGGGGATAATCCAATAAGGTGGATTTAAAAGGAGAATTTGGGCTCCCTAGTTTAAACATCATTGAAAATAATGCTGTTTGGGGGGGTGGATTCCAGCATCACTTGTTTAAACTAGGGAGCCCAGATTCTCCTTTTAAATCCACCTTAAAGGGAGAATCTGGTGTCCCCAGTTTAAATAACATTGAAAGTGATGCTGTTTTCCCCAATTGGAGGGACTGGATACAACACCATGAAATGTTTTCATAGCAGTAATAAAACATTTTGAAAACATTTTGAAAATGTTTTCAAAAATATTTCTGCTGTGTGGCATGGCCCATTGCTGTGTTCAGATTTGTGAGTTGGGGCATGTTCTATAATGTGATGGTGACTTTGAAATGATCTGGTGGAAAAAATAATTATTTGGTCACAGTGGGAGAGGTTGGCCACCCATGGGGGGAGGCATCAAGCGCAGGTTTTGCCCAGGGCTCCAGTTTGCCTAGGTATGCCACCGGCTCTGAGGGAAGGACTGGAAGTGCTAAGGGTAGCTCTGGAGCTGCTGACTGTGAGATGAAACCTAAAGGCACTTGAGATTATGTGAGAACAAGTTTTGTTTAGGGCAGGGTCAAAGAGACAGAAGCCTGCCTCACCCAGCTTTATGTGGTCAGGCTGCAACATCTCCACCCCCCAGCCACCATACCTCGCTGCTCTTTCGGTCCCAATGCAGCCAGCATGGAGGCGGTTGCTTGACCCTTCCCCCACTCACAGGCAGCAATGGTGGCCCCCAGTAAGTCCCAGGCCATGCTTTGTTTTCTCATGTGTGGCACAAGTAGGGTTTTCACTACACTGCTTAGGCAACAGTGCCAGGAGACTTCTTTAGTAGATGTTAAAAATGCCAGTGTAATAAGATCTGTGTTCTTATTTTCTTGATCATGGATTTCATTTTGGCAATATGTTTTGAGCATTAGCTTAAATAAATTCATTGCAGCTGTATCTACCACATAAGACTTACCTGAGAACAAAATCCTTTGACTCTAATATCTTTATTTATAAAATCCTCCAAGTGCTTAGAAATCACCCCCTTTTTTTTTGCTCTTTTGATAGATGCAAGAGTAATTAATTATAGTAGGCTCTCTTTTTCAAAGAACTTTGAAATCCCATTATTTGCCTACATTTGCATCAAAACTTGTTGTTTAATGAATCTGCTGTGTTGAGGGAAAGTATTAGCATCTAGATTAAAAAAAAAATTCACAGCAGGACCAAGTTAGGAAATAAGCCAACTAAGTAGGCCAAATGATGAGAAATATATATCTATGTATAGATATAGATATATCTCCTTGGAGATCTCACCATATTTAAAGAGAAATGGTTTAAAGAGAAATGGTTCTTTATGAACATTTTTGGAAACAAACTTTTTTTTTCCGGCCATATCTTGATTTTGACTGAAATGAACTTTCCCAAACTATTCTATTTGGGATGCAAATTCTATTAGGTTGTTGTATTTATTTATACCCAAAGTAGAATTCATAACCATAATGTCTACCTGAGGGGACTGCCATTTCATGCCAATTGTCAGTGAGCCATAATGAGTTCTTAAAAGCTGTTTATCCCAAAGCAGGCCACATTTCTTGTCCCACAGGACTTCATTATGTACTGTGTATAAAAAGGCACTATCTATATAATCCTTTAATTTGTATCACTGCAAAAGTTGTGGATGAAATTGATTCATCAGAAAGATCCCCAAAAGGATGCAGACCTATAAGACAGATATAGAAATAAAGACAGTGAACATTTCTCCTACAGTGTTTCAAGTAATACTTGTTAGGAGATGAGGAAAGATGCGGAGAGATCTAAAAGCTGAATTTGAAGCCAGAGTGAATGGAAGCTGTTTTGCATGGAGCAATTTTATTTTTTTCATTTGTTTAAAACATTTCTGTGCCATCTTTGCACTCAAATAGGGCCCCCAAAATGAACTCAAAACGTTATAACATTTCGGCATCAAAACAACGTTTTTAATGTTGATATAGTATTGATCACACAAAGTTAGAGTCCAGGGCAGGTCTGCCAAGTAGTGTTCTGCGAAAAAGTTACCTGGTGAATAGAAACCTGTAGGATTCATAATATAAACCATCGATAACTATGGGAATGCTATTTGCTGTTATTTTGTCTTCTTAATGGTATTCTGTTAAAAAGTTACCTGATGGATTGAAACCTGGAAGATTCACAGGATATACCATAGATACCTATGGAAACACCATTTGTTATTTCTTTGACTTATATAAAACGTACTGGGCTGTAAAAAAAGTTTGTATAGATTTTGAGTAGTTCTATCAATGCATGGGTTATTCTAATGACCTCTGAAGAAGATCCGATTGGATTAAAAAACCTCAGGTCTTTGTAAGTTTTTTTATGTGTTACATCCTGAAATATTGTGCATTTGATTATTAAAATTAAGGTTTTGTGGTTTTCTGTAGTATATTTTATGATGAGCAATAAAGCCCATTTTTAAATAAAATAAAATGGACTAGATAGGGAGTGGAGGAGAGTGGGTGGAGCACTGATTGGCCTGTTGGGAGGGCCACTGCTTTTCTTGCCCACCCGCCTTCACTTGCCCCTGTACTGCTTCTCCAGCATCTCCACCAACTTATTTTTCACTTCTACTGCTGCATAAGTCTTTGCTTTGGTCTTTGGGGTGGGCAAGAGTGGGAGAATGTCTGGACTGGGAGAGAGGGCCCCAGTGGCCCTGCCAGGCTGGCTTGGCTTTTGGCATGAGGGGAGAGTGGGTGGTCTGGATTGTTGTTTCATGTGGATTGAGTACAGGGTGACTTCTGTTGGGCTCTGCATTGGTGGCATGCCGTAGGTGTTCTGCTGGGCTCAGCTTAATTGTTGGAGGAGTGGGAAATGGTGGAGGAATGGGCGTTTCTCTCGGGCCCTATGCATGCCCTGTGATACCTGGCTTGTTCTTTGGGGGTGGGTAGGAGGGAGAAGGCAGGGGATTGGGGAGGTGCATGCTGGGTCTGGCAGGGAGGATGACTTGGTGCCCTTGACCTGCCAGACCCGGCTTGGTCTTTGTGGGGGGAGAGGGTGTGCAGGGGAGTGAGGAGGCTTGAGCCCATGCTGGCAAGTCAGCACACAGCACCCCAGTGCTGCCCCACTGGCCTTTGTGGCTGCTTGGGAGTTGGATGGAAGAGGGTGAGTGAGGGAGTGGGGAGGGTTTGCGTGGGCAGGTGAGCCAGCACACAGCAACACGGTGGCATCCCACCAGCCCAGAAAGCTGTTTGGAGGTTGGGAGAGGGAAGCTAAGGAAGTGGGGGTGTTTGGGATGGGCTGGAGAGAGAGCTCATAGCAACCTAGTACTACCTCACCAGCCCAAGTGCCTGCTTGGGGACTGGGAGAGGGCAGGTGAGCGAGGCTTGGGGTGGGAGAGGGTGGAATGGAAAAGTTTGGGCCAGGGGAAGGCAGGCAGGGGACTGTTTGAAGTACCAGGACAATGAACTCCCCACCAATTGGTAAGTCCTCTGTGCTGATTGGTGATGAATTCGTCATCACGACATTTCAACCGCAGTGAATTGCATATAAGTATATTAGTGTACTATATGTGTTCTTAGATATGAAGGTATATTTTGTTGAAGCATTTATGTATAGTGCTTTATTGCTTAGAAAAAACACAGTGCAATAAAAGAAATATTTCATACATATTAATGGACAGTTTTTAGACTTTTCAACTTTTTTAGTTCCTTGCTTGTTTTTCAGGTTCAGTTTGGTCCCCGCCCTTTTTATATATATATATGGTATGTATATATATATGAATTGTGATGATATGTATGTGTATACCTATATATAGATAGATAGATAGATAAGATGATTAGATAGATAGATGAATAGATAGTGATGATAGATAGATAGATGAACCTGGAAATAGATAGATAGATAGATAGATAGATAGATAGATAGATAGATAGATAGATAGATAGATAGATAGATAGATAGATAGATAGATAGATAGATAGATAGATAGATAGATAGATAGATAGATAGATATTTGGTATACATCCTCAATGGAGGATGGATGAGGGCATCTTCTTTGGGGGTCCATAGATTGTGACCCTTTCCCCAAACTTAGAAGTTATTCTTTGGACCGGTTCCAGCAGCTCTGCAGCAAATTTGGTATATATATTTGGTTGTACACAGATCCTCCTCCCCTACTGCCTCCAGATGATGAAATTCACATTGATGGGAGATGAGGCTGGTACTGTCCTTCCAGCCCTTCTTCTTTTCTTTTCTGCATGGTCTATGAATAAGGTTGGTCTTGAAATGCTGCTAATTGAAACTCATTCTCCTGTACAATTATATGATTTTGTGTTATGCTATTATATAATGGTTTTATATAATGGTTTTATATGATGGAATGGTTTTTGATTGAAAGAGACATGTGCAGAACATTTTCATCACATGATCATGTTTACTAGGCATTGCTTCTTGGCATGGGAGGCTTGACTAGTGGTTGTCGCAGGCATGTCGCTTTGCTTTTTTCCTGGAGAAAAAAGGCTCTTCCCCCCCCCCATTTGAATCAATGGAGGATGGATGAGGGCATCTTCTTTGGGGGTCCATGGATTGTGACCCTTTCCCCAAACTTAGAAGTTATTCTTTGGACCGGTTCCAGCAGCTCTGCAGCAAATTTGGTGCCTGTAGCTTAAAAAACAGCCCCCAGGCAAGTTCTGATAACTTTCCCACGGGATGCAATGGCGCTGGATAATTTCAGGCATTTGAATAAAGCACAAATCGAAAATCATATTGATATTGGAATTCAAGGATATCAGGAATACTGATCTGAAAAAACACATTTTGTTGTTGTTGCGGAAGGCTATTTGTCATAAACACAGTAGCATGTTGAGCATCATTGCATCTGTATAGCAGCAGCCTGGTCATTAAAGCTTGATTTTTTCCCACTCAGTCCAAGAATAAAATCAAATTATTTACCAGGAAGATGTCATATTCACTACAGTCATCATCATGACTGTTAAATTGACCAGCTTGTATTCCACAAGGAATCACTTGCCATTCATTCCCTCTTTGTGCTTGTGCCATCAGGGTCATTTTTAAAATGACAACAACGGAATGCTTTTTTTACACTTCTTCAGTCAGCGACATTGACAGAAAAAATGATTCTCAAACATGATTGCCCTCAGCTAAAAGCCCTATTGAACCATCCTAGCATAAAATGTTTCTAAAACATCAGTAAATTAAGAGATTTGATATCATGCTCTGGAAACAGTCACCTTAACTCAAACTCCAATCAGTGAATTGTTTCTCATGTGGCAGTACCACCAGCCAAGGTGATGATTTGAAGATGTGAAATATACTATTTTCTTTCTATTAATCTTCTAATATTTATTTATTTCCCAATATAAGGGGAGGAAAGGGGAGGGGGCCCGGCATCTGGCCCTGGCCCACCCATCCTAGTGGACAGAAGGGAAGGAGAGGGAGGGGTAAGGTGGGGCCTCCCCTCCCTTGTATGCCACCCCTCACTCCCTCCCCTTCCCTTGCATGCCACCCCTCCCCTCCCCTCCCTCCGATAGATTCCATGACCATTAATCTGAATGTGAATCTGGTTCACCAGATAAGGCTCTGCTGCTCATGTAGAGGAATGAAGCCTCAAACCCAGTTCTCCAGATTAGAGTCCACCTGCTTTTAACGACTATGCCACACTGGCTCTCAATCAAGCAAAACTATTTACGGTGGGCCAGGTCCAGATGCCAGGCCCTCTCCCCTTCCCTCCCCTTATATTGGGAAATATATTTTTTATTTATTTCCACATTCAGATTAATGGTCATGGAATCAGATTCATGAACATGAAATTACCACCTGATAGAGGCCACCGTAAATAGTTCTGCTTGATTGAGAGCCAGTGTGGCATAGTGGTTAAGAGAAGGTGGACTCTAATCTGGAGAACTGCGTTTGAGTCTCCATTCCTCTACATGAGTGACAGAGCCTTTTCTGGTGAACCAGATTCCCCCCCTTCTACATTCCTGCTGGGCTACCTTAGGCTAGTCACAGTTCTCTCAGAACTCTCTCAGCCCCACCTACTTCACAAGGTGTCTCTTGTGGAAGGAGTAAGGGAGCGGAGTTAGTGAGCCCCTTTGAGTCTCCTTACAGGAGAGAAAGGGGATATAAATCCAAACTCCTCCTTCCACTCCTTCCACTCCCCTCCCCCTCTCCCTCCCCCTCTTCTTCTTCTTCTTCTTCTTCTTCTTCTTCTTCTTCATCATCACCATCATCACCATCATCATCACTAACTACCACTGTTGTGATACAACTATGGAAATGAACACTTTTCTTTAAACCTCCTGAAGATCCAGCTCCCAATATTCACTATTTTAAAAGTCACTATTTAAAAAGTGCCAACATGGACAAGATGAAAATTTGGAGATTTGATGTGAAATGTGTGCAGCCAAACCTCATGGGAGACCATTTCCATCATTCTCTGCTGGTGGTCTCTCTGCCCTTATTTTCAGTGTGTTTCATTCTAGTGCTGTTGATTAAATCTTTTTTTTTTCAACTCAGTAATGAAGACTTTAAACTTAAATGGCTGAACTGTCAATCAGCATCCGACTAGAAATACCAACAGACTGAACCCAGTCCCATTTGTCATTATCAGCACATCAGCCTGTGTCTTAAGCAATCTCACTTAAGATACTTGATAGGCTTGATTGCAATGAACCATTCTGTAACCTTATAGAAATTCTAGGAAGGCAATGTAATCTGTAAGTAAAGAAAGTCAGAAATCTGTACCAATAAATAAATCTGGCATTTTTGAAGGTCTGAATCATTCACATTCTGTGATTTGAAATAAAATGCACAACATGGGTCTCTTCCCCCCCCTTTCCTTCTCTCCCTCTCTTACTCTTTAAAATGCATGTTTTATTCTGTTTCAAACTTTGAACTCCACATTTTGTTTGCAAACTGTTCTGAGGAGAATTTTCACATGCAGCAATGGCTGCATCATATGGAAGAATGTATGTTTTGAATACTGGGGTAAATCAGAATACTTCAATCTCTCTCTCTCTCTCTCTCTCTCTCTCTCTCTCTCTCTCTCTCTCTTGTCTCTTGGGAAAAAAGGTGTTCAGTTCACAGACATCACACAATGTCCAGATAGGTTGACAGATAGTTCTGGGGGAAAAAAATCAGTAGTCATCATGCATGTTAGAGATGTACACTTAAAAACTGGTCTATTTGGATTAAGGTTTTGGCCAGGCACAAATACCACTATTCGGTGGATATTCAGGTGCCACAATACTGTTTCTGGATTCAGGTCCAGGGATTATGAGAGCTTCATTGCACAAAGGGGCAGTTTTTCAGGGGGTATGGAGTGGTTGCTTTCAAATCAAATTATACCCTACTTGCTGGGGACTTAGTGGTAGCTGGCCACTGAAGATCTCCAGAGTTTCAAATATATTGGATGAAGGGGCCTAATTCAATGGGTCTCTGAATAAGGTATCTCCAGCAACCTTACTTGTCTCCATTGTTTCTTATGGGGGAAGGATCAAAGAAGCCAATAACAAAAACACAAAAGAGCAATCATTGGTCCAAATCCTCCAGACACAAACAAAACCAGCACGTTCAACAGATCAACTGTGTGAAACAAGATGTTGGAATACCAGTCTAATCTAGAAATGCTAATGTTCTTAGATCCTACATAAGCCCCAGATTTTCATTTAATCTTTTTTTGTGTGAAGTTGCTTTACTATATTTTAAAAAGTATGAATTTCCTGAAAACCAATCCTTAAAATGCTCCCTTTTCATTTTTAAAATTTGCATTGTCTTATTTTAATCCAATTACTATGTCTCTTTCTATTATTTTATATGTTACATATAATTATTAAGAAAGCAGAATATTAATAATTACTGCACTTAATCTTAGCCAAAAGGCCAAGAAGACAATCAAGGTGATCCAGTATGATACAGAGAAATAAACTCTACTCTATCCATGGCTATTGTTGTCTACAAGCCAAATATTTTCTACAGGATTTTCTCCATATAGATTATTCCATAGAAGAAGAAAACTATGTCTGAATTATATTGCTAACTGGTAATGATGATCTGTCACAATCCCACATATTTTTATCTTTTATGAGAAACAAATAAAACATGGGGATAATGACACTATTAATTTAAGAATGTTTTAAAACCTTTGCTTAGAGGAACTTAATGGAATACATTGCTAGGGGTTTCCTCCACCCTGAAAACCTCTAGATTTCACATTCATTTGAGGATGTAAAGTTTCAACATTGAAAAGCAGGAAAAGAGAAATTACCCCTGCACTCTGTGAAGATGGTGGAAATTAGTCAGAGAATAAAAGCTATAATAATTTTTTTTTGAAGAGATGCAAAAAAATAAAGTTTAGATTGCACCTTTTTATCAAGGTAGTATGAAGGTCATTGACATGAAGCAACCAAAAATATTTAAGGTCACAAATGGCAATGTGTGACTCAGTTTCCAGAGGTGCAAGATCATAAAAAATAGCAGAAACACACACACACAATTATTTAAAAAACTCAGTTGGCAGCTGAGAAGATAACTGCTAATGCAGCAACTGAAGTAGATAACTGCTAATGCAGCAACTGAAGTAGTTTTCACCCAAAGGAAAAAGATAAAATAGTATTTATATCAGCAGCCTTCTCAGAAGACAGGAAATGTTTTATTTTAGAAGCAGTATACATTTTCTTGAAAGGGTACCATTCCACTGGCTTATGTATGCTCCCAAGATTCTAGCAAAACATATTCAGCTAAAGGAGGAGCCTTTAATTAAGGGTCAAGTAAAGTTGACTGCATTTCAAGTCTTCAAAGAAATTGCCTAAGAGGAATACCAGTCTTTTGAAGAGTTTTCTGCTTAACCAAGGACTGAGGATATGAGAGAAATTATGGTTTGATTTAAAACAACAGCATCTCAAGTAAGCCCTAGCTGCAGGTGGAAATGGTAGTGAAGTCTGACCAACACTGGAAGAACACTGAGGGAGAGGAAGATTCAGATATATTCTGTTAATGCTAGTTTAACAGTTAGAATATTTTTAGAGTAGCAATGGGGAATAACTCAGCTTGGCAGCAAGAGGTGGGCTAGCAGTGAGATCTTTAGAGCAACTATACCAGAAATATGGCTTGAAACATTCCACAGAGAATACAAAAGAGACCAAATTGAATTTAAATACTTTTATACGTTTTTGGTGCAACACATTCATACAGTAAGACATAGAGAAGCTTACACACACAGTTCCTAAGATATAAAAAGGGTAGAAAAATAGGTTTGGATAAAAGATTGGGAAGGGAACAGCAGGAGTTTATACATTACCTAAGTTCAGCTCAGAAGTTTTTGCAGAAGGCAAGAATTCAAATGGCCAGCAGCAGCTGGAGCCAGCAGCAGCAGGATCTGCTCTTGGGCAAGCTTGGAGAACCAGCCTGTAACTTGGGGTGCACTGTATTTTTATACCCCATAGTATAGTTTGGGGCGGGCACAAGGAATTCTATTCCTGGAGTTTCTGGACTTCCATGCTGGGATTGCTGGGTTGAACTAAATAATAGCTCATCTATTGTTGTTAGCACCAATTTTTTTCTTGATTGTATCAGGGGAGCCTTGAAATAACTTATGCAGAGTTTCCTCTGAGAGTCTCTGCCCAGGTATTCAAATTTGGCTGAGGCGTTTGTCATCAGGAAAGAATCTATTATCAAGGATATTTTTTTCTAAAGGTAGGGGAAATGCAGAAACCTTGTAACAGGGAGTGTCCTAGGTTCTTTGTGTTACAGCAACTATGGCGGGGTGTGGTAATCAAGACACATGTCCATGAAGCTTCCAGTTAATTGTCAACTGAAGTAACTCATTCAATGATGTAATCTTGCAAACAGACCTTTTTGCACATTTTGGCCTGCTCTTGGTTTGGACATTCTGCTACACATACACACAAATATATGGCTGTTGGCATTTGCCAGTACATATTGCAGGAAAATCATATGAAATTCATATTCCAATAAAGCGGGGTATGAAGGGTAGGGCAACAATACTGAACAAATGTGCATTCTAAATAGGCATCCTGAAAACAGTGTAGCACAAAGAAAGGTCATCTGTACCTAGATGCACAGTCCAACGCGCCTTGCACAAGCTGCATTTATTGTAGGAGGGGGTCTTGTTATGGTTTTCCATCATTGATTATTGTAACATGCTTGTGTAGAGTTGCCTTGAAAAAAAGACCAAGAAGTTTCAGACAATTGAAAATGAAAGTATCTGATATTTGTAATACAAACCATCTGAGAAGGGAGAACCAGCAGGACAAAATTCCAATGGTCTAAGCTCGGTCATTCAGACATGCAGAGAATTTCCCCAGCTGTAAGGGAACCATCTCCTTATCATTACCTCTAATAGATGAACCATCATCAAAACAATTATGGGCTACAGGCCTAAGAAGGGAGTTGCCAGCTAGCAGCCAAGCTATTGTGGATTAGGCAGGAAGGAGGATAGGTCTGGAAGGTCCTAAAAAGTTTAGGTAGAAAATCTGTTAATTGTTCTTTCTGGATGCTGTAAGCTCTGACTTGGATAGCCTGATCTCCTCAGATCTCAGAAGCTAAGCAGGGATGACCCTGGTTAGAATTTGGATGGGAGACTTTCAAGAAATTCCAGAGTCTTGATGCAAAGACAGGCAATGGCAAACCATTTCCATATACCCCTTGCCTTGAAAACCCTATGGGGTTGCCAATTAGTCAGCTGAGACATGATGGCACACACAGCCACACAGACATGCTATAAATGTTTACTAAGGCTGTAGTGCTGTCATGCTTCTCATAGAACTTTGTGGTGAAAAATGTGGAAATTGACTCTGGAAGATCATGCAGAGAATTAGGCAATAGGTACCTATTGTTGCTGATTTGAAAGTGAGAAAGGCAACTTGGTAATTCTAAACACAAGCTTTAGGATAGTTATGTTCCAATAAACTTAATGTACTGGGTAATTCTGATGATACATAAGCAAATTATACTTGGCATCATCAAGCCCTGGGAGGGGTACTCAGTTCTGGAGTCTGATTCTTCTCCAAGTTTCCCTCCCCTAAGAAAACTCCACCCCCTACAGCAAATAGAGACTTGATTGATTTTTATTATCTCTGGAGTGCATCTTAAGTTTGCTTTTCAATGAGGAAAAATCATTGCTGGGAGAAAGAAAGCTATCTGGAGATGCTGTTTTAGCTAGTGGCTACCAAGGCAGATCAAAGAACTCTTGGAAAAACAGGGATAGTCTTATTACAAGACATAACTCCTCTCATGTTTAATTCTTTCCAGCATAGAGTGAACATTGCCAAAGCTGTTAGGAAAATGAGAAAATCAAACATGGGCACAAGTAAGATGCAAAGCAGAGAGAACCATCTGTCTGAATTTCTGCACAATGCTGCCTCCATATTCACAAATCTCTCCTGGTTGTTTTTATGTTCAAATTCATCGACTATGTCTCAAAAGCACAAATCCACAATGGAATAACCCTTTGCTTGTAATTTCTATCACCCTCTCTTTATCCATCCCCTAATCTTGCTATTTCCTTTAATGATACAGCAGAGAAAAATGCTTTCTTCATCCTGATGCTTTTATCAATAATTAAACCCCTAGTATGCCATAAAAGCTTGGTTTTTGTTCTTCACTAACGTTATACGAAATACATGAGAGTGGGACCTAATGTAGCATATGGAAAAAAGGTTGTGAAGTACGAAGGTACATGAAAGAATAGCTACCCAGTTAACTAATGCTTTCTCACATCTTCTCATTCCTCTGAATTATACAACCTATGTACATGGAAATGCTATTGAACTATCATGGCTAGTTATCTCAGAGAGAGTTGTCCTGTATGAATTTAGGTTGGATCCAACCATCTTTTCAATTAATGATAATAGGTGGGGAGTGTCTGTTACCTGAAATAGTGGGGTCTGTTCCTTTTTAAAGTGGGGAGATTTGCAGGGGCAGACCTAGGCTCGTTCCGCATAGGCCAGTGAAGCAGTGGCCCACTGGTATAAATGATACCAGTGTAGCCCCAGGGCCATTCACATGCTTCCGTGCGGGCAGCTTTGGAGTCACCACGGCCCACAGAGACACCTTCACATTGGAGGCACTTCCATTTTGTTGTGAAGCTTACTTTCTCTTCCCTGTGCAGCTCTGCATGGATGAGGGACATGCCCCCCTGGTCATGGCAACTCTAAGAACATAAGAACATAAGAACTAGCCTGCTGGATCAGACCAGAGTCCATCTAGTCCTTTTCTTTCTCTTGGTGGCCACAGGAAGGTGCCTTTGGGAGCTCACATGCAGGAGGTGAAAGCAATGGCCTTCTGCTGCTGCTGCTGCTCGAGCACCCTGGTCCTGCTAAAACATTGCAATCTCAAGATCAAGGCAGATCAGATTGGTGGCCATGTAGATCGACTTCTCCTCCATAAAATCTGTCCAAGCCCTTTTTTTTAAAGCTATCCAGGTTAGTGGCCATCACCACCTCCTGTGGCAGCATATTCCAAACACCAATCACACGTTGCGTGAAGAAGTGTTTCCTTTTATTAGTCCTAATTCTTCCCCCCAGCATTTTCAATGAATGCCCTCTGGTTCTAGTATTGTGAGAAAGAGAGAAAAATTTCTCTCTGTCAACATTTTCTACCCCATGCATAATTTTATAGACTTCAATCTATCCCCCCTCAGGCGTCTTCTCTCAAACTAAAGGAGTCCCAAGCAGCTGAAACCTCCTCCGCGGGAAAGTGCTCAGCCTCAAATCTCATCCTCGTTGCCCTTCTCTGTACTTTTCTATCTCTTCAATATCCTTTTTGAAATGTGGCGACCAGAGACTGAACTGAGTACTCCAAGTAAATTACTTCCATTCCTCTCCAGGGCACTGCATGACAATCGCAGTTTTATTATCAACTCCTTTCCTAATAATCCCCCCAGCATAGAGTTTGCCTTTTTCACAGCTGCCATGCATTGAGTTGACATTCCCATGGAGTTATCAACTAAGACCCAAATCCCTTTCTGGTCTGTGACTGTGTACTGACCCCTGTAGCATATGTGAAGTTTGGATTTTTTGCCCTATGTGCATCACTTTACATTTTGCTACATTGAACTACATTGCCATTCTGAGCCCTCACCTAATTTATCAAGGTCGGCTTGGAATCTTAGCAATCCTTTGTGGTTCTCACCATCCTACATAATTTGGTATCATCTACTGACTTGGCCTGCAGCTACCCACCCCTACTTCCAGGTCTCATTTATGAATAGGTTACCACTTTGGATACAATACAGATCCTTGGGACTTTACTCCCTACATCTCTCCATTGTGAGAACTTCCCATTTATACCCACCTTGTTTCCTGTTCCTCAACCAGTTTTAATCCATGGGAGGTTCCCCTCTTATTCCTTCATTGCTAGGTTTTCTCAACAGATACTCTGGTGAGAACTTTGTCCTTTTGGAAATCCAAGTGAACCAATGTCCACTGGTTCCCCCACCCATCCACATGCCTGTTTTACACCCTCAAAGAACTCTAGTAAGTTTGCAAGACAGGATTTGCCTCTGCAAAACCATGCTGACTCTTCCTCAGCAGGTCTTGCTTTCTACATGTTTAATAATTTTATCTTCAACTAGTAGATTCTACTAATTTACCAGGAACAGATGTCAAACTGACTGGCCTGTAATTTCCTGGGTCCCCCCTAGACCCTTTCTTAAAGATTGGTGTGACATTGGCCATCTTTCAGTCTTCAGGAATGGAGGCAGATTTCAGGGATAAGTTGCATATTAATGTGAGAACATCAGCAATTTCATGCTTGAGCTCTTTAAGAACTCTTGGATGAATGCAATCTGGGCCAGGGGATTTGGTAGCATTTAGTTTATCAATGGCTGCCAGAACTTCTTCCTTGTCTACCATTATCTTCGCTAGTTCCTCGGATTCACCTCCTAAGAAGCTTGGTTCAGGTGCAGGAATTTTCCTCACCTCCTCTTGGGTGCAGGAGTTGGAGAGCAGGAGGTATGTCCTCTCATCCCTGCATTGCTGCACAGGATAGAGAAGGTAAATGTGGAAAAAATGGGCATGCCTAAAAGCACTGCCCTCAACCCGGTGCCGTACACTCTTCACCGGTTGCTCAATACAGTTTTTGAAAAAAACTCGCTCATTGAGCGACTTTTGAAAGCGGCATTTTCCACTGGTTGTGGGGGGAAAGCACAGTGCTGTCTCGTTTTGGAGGCAGCAGCCATGCAAACAGTGCCCAGGAACAGTGAGAGACCAGATAAGTTTGATATCTTTGTCACCAAAGTTTACAGAGACAGATTTCCACAAGAAATCCACTGGATACAAGAGTGGAAATGTAGCCATTTTTATTAAATGATTGTACATGCACACAAATTCACACAGTCCTAGGATATAGATAGTTTTTGCCCATTTCTCTTATTGTTAACAGAAATAGCTGCTGTTGTAAAAAAAAAATATCTGTTGCAAAACATTCTTATCTCCTGGAATTTTTTCAGTTCCTCCTTTCTTTAAATCTTTAAAGGCTTTCTATATGTTTTCCTGACCCTTTTAAATGTCAGAATTATTTAACCCCAAAATAACCCCTCATAAAACCTTTACTTGCATCCAAAACCATTCTCACATCTGTTCCCTTATTTAGATTAAGTTTTTAAAAAGTCATTTTTCTTGCATTCTTGAACCACTGTATCCTTTTGAAATATAATTTCATTAAGTCTCCATCTAAAAGCATTAGTTTTCCCCCCTTTATATACCATAGTTACAAGATTATGATCTGAGAAAGTCATAGGTAAAATTGATAGTTTTGATGTCACGTTCCTGGAGATTCATATCATATCTATTCTTTGGAAAGACCTATGTCTTACCAGTATCTTTCTCTTTGTCTCTCTCCCCATCCATCCTCTCTTGAACTACCATGTTGTATGTGTGTTCAAACAGCAACCAAATCCAGGTTATTCACCAGATCAAAGAAATCAAACAAAGTTTTGGGCAGTTTACCTTGTGCATTTTTAATATGATGTTCAGATAGTTGCATTGTGGTAAGTCAACTTGATAGGAGATGTCACCCCACAAGACAAGGTGAGGATAATTGCAATGGAACCTTTCTTGGGTCCCCTGAAACAAACATTGTACACCCCATCCAAAAGGGCTTAGTGTTGTTGATATACCGGTAATTGTGAGAGAGCCATGTGCACATCCAGGGAATGTATTGCTCTGTCTTCATGAGAATGAGAATTGGATCAAATATCCAAGGCTAGGTCTTAGGACTACGTTGTCAGGAAAGAACAGTGTAAATAGAGGGTCACAGTATAGTGCCTGTAATTTGTATACTCTGCATGCAGGAGCAGTGGTGGAGATGTGACTGGGCCACTGATGTGGCGTAGTGGGGGTATTTAGGGGGCGTTCCAGGGTGGGGCGGGCAACACCGCAGCAGGGGCACAGAGTCTGCCTCTGTGCAAGGGCAATGACCACCAGGAAAACATTTTGTAATACAAAAACTGTAAAGGCATAAAGCCATGGGTTCAGTGGAAGCATGGGTGAGATGGTTTAACACCTACTTCAGGTTCCATTGAGGAACTGTGGGTTTTACATGTGAGAATATGTTATTAAGCCCCTTAAGGAACACTTCAAGAGAGGAAGTGAAAACAGTGAGTGGATGCCAACCCCACCATGGAAGGCAGATAAAGACCCTTTCTGCACATGCAGAAAAATGCACTTTCAATCCACTTTCAATGCACTTTGAAGTTGGATTTTACTTTGCAGAATAGCAAAATCCACTTTCAAACAATTGTGGAAGTGGATTGAATGTGCATTATTCTCTGTGTGTGGAAGGGGCCGTAGCTGCCATTGCACCTTCATAGAAGAATTGGCTAGGCCAGAGCTCTTCTGTGACAATAGGAAAAACAAGCTTCTGTGAATTGGGACAGTAATAAGGATCCAGCCCTTCAGATTCCACCCAGGTGGCAACCTAGCCCATTTGGCTGAATAAGTTTTATTGGCAGGGAGCTTCCTGGAAGCGACCAATACAGGCAAAACCTCATCTGGCCAACCTGTATGGAATCAGGAACCAGGTCGTGAGGCATAGAGTTTAAATAATCTCATGGCGAAGAGCCTGACCAACGCACAGAAGGTCAGCTTTCAGGGCTCAAGAGTGATAAACTATGTGCTTAAGTGATAAACATGTGCTTAAGAGTGATAAACTATGCAGATCCTGAAGACCCAGGTTTGAGCACTGACCACCATCCATTTTTATCAGTAAATAACTGGCATAGACCCCCTCCCTACAAGGGTACCACCTATATTGCACCCTTATGTAAAGGGGTACACCAGGGACATATGTATAGATTTTTATGGGGGGCGGGGAGCGGAGCCACACCCCCACTCACCCCTGGGGGCATGGTCATGCCTCCCCTAGCCCCACCCCTGGCCTCAGTGCTTATAAAAGCAGCTCTGCTAGGCCAGGGATGGCAGACTCCCCTGCCCCCCTGCCCCTTCCACTGGCTGGGCTCCAAGCTAGCAGTCCCTTCTGCCCTCCCCTCTGACCAGAGGCATAGCTAGGGAAAATGCAGCCAGATGCAAAATCTGAGTTTTGCACCCCACCCCTCCCATGGGCGGCCGTTGTGATGCTGGAATCCACCCCAAAACAGCATCACTTTCAATGGTGTCTAAACTAGGGAGCCCAGATTCTCCCGTACAGTAATTCAAGAAAATCTCTGGTACCATTGAGTTGACTCCAAGGAATAGTCAACAGAATGAGTTCATCACGTAGTGGTTAAGAGCAGTGGACTCTAATCTGGAAAACTGGGTTTGATTCCCTACTCCTCCACATGAGGAGTGGACTCTGATCTGGTGAACTGGAATTGTTTCCCTGTTCCTACACAAGTTGTCTGGATTACTTTGGGTTAGTCACAGTTCTTCAGAACTCTCTCAGCCCCAAGGAATCTGGTGTGGGAAGAGGAAAGGAAAGAAGTTTGTAAGCCATTTGGAGATTTCTTACAGAAAAGAAAGGTGGGGTATAAATCCAAACTCTTCTTCTTCTCCCCTTCCCCTGAAGCCTGTGCATCCTGACAGAAGATGTGGAGATTCTGGAGAACAGAAGACTCTCGAAAACAATGGGTTGTAAGCTGATGGGAGGCAGCTTGAAGAAAATGTGAGGAGAAAACTGCTTTCTCAACTTCTCAAGCTCCTTTCAAAACAAAGCAAGAGATTGCACAAGAGTATGCAAGGTTGGGAGGTCTCTTGTGACCCATGTCATGCAGCAGCCTCTACACCACATGTTACTGTTCTCATGGGGCCCTTGGGCCTTCAGGAGCAGCTTAAGAGGGCTGCAGGGAACAGTGACAAATTAATTCCACTAACTCAGGGGTCTGCAACTTGAGGCTCTCCAGATGTTAATGGACTACAATTCCCAATTGGCTCTCCATGATTGATTGCATCCAATCCTCTGAGTTGAATTGTAGGTGGGGCATTATAACGTTAGCCCAATTCATGATGCTAAACCAAATGCTGCCCACTAGTTAAATATGACTAACATCAGGGGCTCAAACACATTTTGGGCTGGTAGAATCATCATCATCATCATCATCTGTCATGCCCCCACAGAGCCTTTGTTTATTTCCCCTTTAGTTTCCCCACAGTTAGTATGGGTTTAGCTATGTTTTGTACAGTGAGAGAACCGAAAGATTTAGTTCTGTCCACTTCAAAGAAGCCCTAGGGCTGTGGTGTTCCTCTGACAGTTATTGCCCAGCAACCTGTCTGGTTGCAGCCGGTTGGGGGCCTTGGGCTGGGTGACAGCAGCAGTTAGGTGCCAGCGGAAGCTGGGTGGACAGCAACAAGTTAGACAGATGTTTGAGGACTCTCCAGTATTTGTAGTCAAAGATGCTTATAGGATTCACAGTATTTAAGTTAAACGATTTATAGATGTGTTATAGTCTCACAGTATTTAAGCAACAAATTCCAGACTCCAGAAAGTTTCTGCAACAAAGTAATCCCTTTATTTATTAGACCCGGGAGGAGTCAGGTCTGTCAAACATTGTTACAATTAAAGCTTTAAGCATTGAACTGCTAAATTTGAGTCAGTGAGTCTTACATTCTGCTTTGGCCGGGTGCAGCACCTAAATAACCACCTGTGAGCAGAACAGTCTAACTTGAATGTTTCCAGCTTCCAAAAGGTCAATTGAAAGTTTGTGTCGTGGTGAGAAGCAAGGCAGGAGCCTTTGCAGAAGGAACAAAGAAAGTCTGCCTCAAGAACAGTAAGAGATTGGTCTCTATAAGCCCCAAAGAAGCTGGGCATAGGAAGGTTGAAGTCTTTGCTAGGAGCACTGGCAGAAGATGAGAGATTGTTCCTATAAGTCTTCTAAAGAAGCTGGCATAGGAAAGTTGAAGTCTCTTTGCTAGGAGCACTGGCAGAAGAGAGATTGGTTCCTATAAGCCCCTAAAGAAGGGCATAGAAAGTTGGAAGCCTTTGCTAGAGCACCGGCAGAAGAGGAGATTATTCCTACAAGCCCTAAAGTAGCTGGGCATAGGGAGTAAAATGAAGTCTTTGCTAGGAGCACCGCAATGCAAGAAAGAGAAGAACTCACTCAGAGCCAACAAGCTCTCTATTTCACAAAGCAAATGCTAGGAAATAAGCTCACTACCAAAATGCTAGCATCTTTTGCAAGATCAGGTGAATGTATTGCAGCTCAAATGCTCTGCTAAGTGGCAAGACCTCCTAGCAATTTATCAATCTGAAAAAATGCCTTGTACAAGAAGAAGAAATATTAAGTTGTAAGGAGACCTACAAATAACGCACTTTTATGAAAGGTCAGCTAGGAGATACGATTCCTCCCTAGAGCGTGAGGAATACATCACAGAAGCCTTGAATATCAAGAGACAAAGATGGAGAAGGATCAGAGAGAAAAAGGCAAACTTTTAACAACATTATATGTGGCTCATCCAGCAAGTTTCAGGGATTGCAAGCAAGTCAACAATCAGAGATCCAGCACGCTGCAAGAAGAATAATCCACTAAAACCAACTGTGGTGACACTGCATCCCTAATGAGAGGACAATAGGAAGAGGAATGTCACTCACATTCCAAGAAAGGCTAAGTTACACCTGAAGTGCTACAAGTGTGGCAGTAAATCTGCAACTAAAACCCGCTCTCTCCTTACACATCCCACAGAACAAGTTGAAGCACTAAGTCAGGCTCAAATTATAGCAGTGCCTCTTTGTCGCTCCTAAAGAGTGGCTATGAAATGAAGATCCTGAAGTCAAAAGCTGATGCAGCTGCTGCTGCAAAACAAGCAGATTTCTTAAAACGAAAAAGAAGAAATCATTGAAGAACAAGCTGTCGCCAGGCACAGTTAAAAGCTCCAGGAAGCAGCCTATCAGGCAATACTGCCTACAGTTGAAAGCCCAGGAAGCAGCCCATCAGGCACACACTACTGCTCCAGTTGAAAGCTCAGGAAGAGGCTCGACAAGCAAAAGTAGAAGCAGCCTTGTCAACACTAAAACAAAGAGCAAAGGCAGAAAAGCTGATAACGCAGAGCTCAAGTTTTGGAGCAAGGGCTTAAAGAGAGTTTATTTACGTTCCGGGCTCTGAGGAAATAGAGGAAGAAGACCCATGATGAAGGTATCTTTCCTATTTAATCCAACAGTCATCAACTTTTGGAGAAGCACTGCTGATTCTCGGGAAGAATTCAGAGGAGAACATCTGGCAGCTGCAGAATCAGCAGAATCCACGTCCCAGGATGTCCAGAGTGCAGCAATCCATATCCAGTTCCAACCACAGCATAGGCATGGTTGCAATTCAGTAGTGGTGAGTCAGCAGACAGTACCACAAAGGAGCTTCGCCCCAAGTAATCAACAAAGCAAAGTCAGTTAGCAAATGAACAGAATGAGGAGGAAACCTTACAAATCCAGTTGATGCCCACTCGACTCTACAGTTTTTAGACAGGAGCAGGTAAGCCCCTTGAAGACACAGTTGTACCTGGAGTATCAGCTCACAGTTATACTCTACTCCGCATCATCAGGCAACAACCCACAACCCGACATCCTAAATTTGTAGATGTTTTGAAAGCCACCTCCTTTCCAGAAATCCCAGAAGAGATTTAGGCAGACAGAGGCCCTGCAAAGTTTTCTGATAAGCCAGAAGACTACTACTTGAAAATTACATTCCAGAGAGCTCTCAAAGACCTGAAACTAGATGCTTTGGTGGGAAGAGCTGACCTTTGCTTTATAGCCTTTGGCCAAACAACACAAAGAATAAGAAGAGTCTATGCAGCACATGTAAGAAACCCTCACATGGCTTTTATGAACGAAAGCATGGAGTAGGATTTCAGACTTTAAAGATATGGAGCATCTTCAGAAATAGAAGTTTCACTTCTACAAAGGCTTAAAACCTTTTCCCAACTTGCAAATGAAAGATTGCAAGAAACTGTGGGACGGATAGATCTGCTTTCTGAGATGGAGTCTGCAAAAGAAAACCCGAAATTGCCAGGACTTGCATGTTTGGATCAGCATTTGACTCTGCTAAAGAGAAGATCGCATGTTGCCCTTCCCCGAAAGAGCAAATGGGTAAAGAAGCTTTAATTAAGCAAAGAGAACCATCGCGTAATCGGTCGCATCTCTGTGGATTATATCAAGAATGGCTAAAGAAAGAAAATGATCCTCAAACAGGATTCCCTTCGTACCAAGGTGTTAGGAGAAGAGAAGAAGCTCGCCCAAGAGCCACAAACCCCGCTATGGTTAGAAGACAGAGACAAATACAAATCGCTAAACAATTCCCTGCGTCATTGGAAATTATGTGTCCAGTTCCCTATAAAAAATCGTACAACCTCAACACCGCAAAGAGTTCAGAGAAAATGCCTGTATGAAATATCCTACATAAAGCAACAGAAACTGTGCCAAATGTTGCTCTTCAAGAACCATAGCCAAATCGAAATGCAAAAGGAAGTGAAGCCGAAATGCTCCATAGTGAATAGCATTGTTCAGCATTACACGCATTGTCCACTTCAGTTACCAAAGAAAGAGACCGAAGAAAGGCGAAAATATCCTGATAAAACCATCACAACCAAAGGATGGCGCAGAACGGCAACAGCCAACGCTATAAAGCGACGTGGAACAAAAAAAAGATAATGATTTCTGGCATCCGGGATTTATTCCCAGATGTTTATTCAAAAGCTTCACCCAAGATCAAGCCCAAACGCATATGTGGTAGCTTAATTTACTGCGTTTATCAATAGCCACTCCGTGAGTTTTGAGATGTTTAATATACACCAGAAGAGATAGAATATGTCAGCATCATTACGTGGAAGTGAAATTCCAAATTCACATTATAAAGAACCATACCAGGATTTGTTCGGCAAATCAACTTGATGGGAAAGTATAACCAAAATCCACTCTCACTTCCGAACGTCAACATACCAAAAGGACAACATAAATCCTTTACCGCATCACACGCGATCACAAGCACCTGAGCTCCTGCGAAAGATAATGGTGTATTTTTTTGGATCTTAAAATGCCAAAATTTTGCCGCTTTTTATCGGCACGATTGTCCAGGATGCGTTCCGTAGTCAAAGAACGTTTGAAAGGTTCCCTATGTTACTCTGCTCAGAGAAAGAAGGCTGGGGTGGACCATTCTAGGCCCAGCCGGAGCTGAAACCGACAAAAGCAATATTCTGAACACGTAATAATACCTTCGCATGGGGGGTTTACGCCAAATGACCACCCACCAGATGCGTTGACTGCCCAAATCACATCCAGATGCCAACATCAAGATGAGAGCGATTACTAAAAGTTTAAAAATTACAGTCCATGATGACTGAGCCGCCTTGTCCATAGAAGACAACATTTCCCTAGCCATAACGGAAAGAGAGTGTCAAAGGCATTTAAGGGCTAAAACCTGGACGACCTTTTAATTTCTTCCAAAGTTAAACTGCGAGACAGCACAAATAATCGTGGTCGGCAACGCTTTGTTGTACCCGTACAAAACATGGAAAAGAAAACCACAGTTGTGCTGATAGATGTTATTGGCTTCTACGGAATACCGCTTAGAGAAGTGGGCCATGCTCTAAAAGCTCCCGGATACTTGAAGACCACTCAAGAATGCTGGTATTTACCATTTTTTTATCTATCACCCCCAGGAAGCCACATATAATGAGTGGTGTTTGATTCTTAGTGACATTTATCGGCACATCTCTTAATAGAGTTCTGGCTGATGGCATCCTGATTTACCAACAATCTTTATCGAGTACTGTTGCGCTTAGAAAGCTGAAGCTGTTGCAATTATGGCAGATATTCAACAAATGCTCAATGTTAACAGCAGGAAAACCACCCTTCGCTCAAGGATCCATATCAGATGTCAGGAGGCAAGAGTACAGAATGTGTGTTCATGTTTTTAAAACAGCCCCTCACCAGCTATTGCAAACTATGGACTTATGAAGACGTGCAAAACTCTTAGAGCAGCAATATGGATCAGAAGTGAGTCAATTTGTTCACAGAGACTTTATGTAGATGATGCTTTAAAATCTTACACCCACCCCGCTAGTTAGCAATCAATCTTCTCAAACAACTTCAGCATATGTTGGCCAACGCCAACATAAGATTACGTCAAAATTGTTTCGCTAATAGTCCAGAAGTGCTGCAAGCCTTTCCGGAAGATAAAGTAAAGGAAATAGAAACTTTAGAATTGCAATATGAGTCCTCAACAATACAAAGAAGTTTGGGTTTGTGCTGAAAGAAAAGGATGAGTTTACTCTTCAAGTTCCAGACTCCAAAGAAGAGCTGCACACGAGGAGGCTATCCACAATCAACAGTATTTTCTGATCCCTCGGCTTGCAGCACCAGTCATTATTCAAGGTAAATGCTTGCTGAGAGAGCTAACTCCAGGACATTAAACATTGATCAACCTTTGTCAGACCTTTGCGCGTCCAAATGGGAACCCGGAGGTCAACTCTTCAGCTTTGAACAAGTCAGTGTCCCAAGGAGTTGCGTTCATTTCACTCCAGTTCAGAACATCTGCAACTCCATATTTTCAGATGCTTCAGTTCGCCTTTACTGCTGCAGTGGCCTATCTTAGAGTGATCCGAGGTGATCAAGTGTACTTAGGTTTTATTTTAGAAAGGCTGTTAGCACCGTATAGAAAGTCACCATTCCGCCCACGACTTTGGCCGGGTGCAGGCACCTAAATAACCACCTGGGGAGCAGAACATCATCATCATCGAAAAACATCTTAGCTCCTAATATGGCTGATGAGCTCAATTCCCTGGACTGTGAACTGGACAACTTGCCCAGAAATTTGTAAATCCAATCCCAGGTATATCCACCTTAAAAATAATCACCAAAAATACAGCTGAGAATTACCTCTGCCTCTGAACTGCAGAAATATTTTGAGTAGGGTTGGATGGATTCCCCATCCCCAGGCTGATGTATATGTAGATGGTATTTGGTGACCTGTAATGAATGGAATAAGGTAATGAAACATCTCTCTGAAATCACTCTGTCCTCCACATGAACAGAAGTGCTGGCAGCAGATTTTATCACAAGGATGGTGGGGAAAGACGATTACTTTTTAACATGGTAGTCGGATCAGTATTTAAGCTGTCCTTATAACGACCTTCCGTACAAGGCAAAGTTACCACCAGCAACTGTTTATCCAACCCAGACAGACCTTTTAAAATGCCATCCCAGGTAGTGCCAATTCATTTGTTTCAGTACAAGGGCACGCTTCCTTCCTATTGTTTCTTGAAATGGGGGCCGAATGGTTAATAGCTGCATATTCACATTGCTCAACTTCAGATTCTTGTGACCTATAGAGCTGCCATCTTGAGCTTTACTAGCAGTCAGATTTCAAGCTGCCATAATTAAAAGGGCCAAGGTCAATCACTGGGTTGGGCACTTTCCTAAATACCTGCTGTAAGAACTAATGAGTGTGATTCAGTCAAGCAACTTTCTGTACATTTCAGCCAAGGTTCAGTCCAAGAGCCTGACTCTTTTTGCTGTTTAACATTTTCTTTTCATGCTGTTTCATAGAACTGTTTTAACTGAAGCTGAAATGTCAACATCATGTGGCATTTCTCATTATATGGAACATTATTCATTGAATAATATGTTTGTTTGAGGGTCAACATTCAGATATGTAAGGAGGATAATTCCCCCTGCCCCCACGGTTAAATTTAGGCCACACATTGGTCAAAAGCTCCTCTACCCTGCACCATGTCTGATGAAAGGCCAAGGGATTGAAAACTGGCATGCTTTCTTTAAAAAGTGCAGGAACAGTACAAATCAGTATCCATAAATAATCTAAACATAGAGCCTGTACAAGGATGCATAAAGGTCCTTTTTTTTTTTTGCTTTGTTAGGTTTGTTTTCTATTTGGAACATCCACATTCCACATGCCTGTAAAAGTGTGAGGCAAGGACAGGAAACAAAGACAGGTGAACTAAAATGGTCCCTCAGCAGCACATGAGACTGTGGCTGTTCCTGCATGGCGGCAGAAATGGTTCTCCACCGGCATAATTAATGCTGGTGGAGGCTTGGGACTGCTCACACAATATTCTGTATGTGGCCCTGAAGCTGCAGCAAACCACAGAGGTGGCACTAGGGTTGGAGATTCGGACAGTCCAAATCCGAATTTTTACCGAATCTGCACTGATTCGGACGGATTCGGATGAGCAGGGTCCGAATCTGAGCTGTCCGAATCCTAACAGATCCGAATCCATGGGATTCGGATCACCAGCCGAATTGCGTTTTTATTTTTTGGTGTTTTTTCACGTTTCAGCCTGCAGGGGGCGCATTTTTCAACATATCAGCACCAAAATTTCAGAGGGTATCATCAGGAGACTGTCCTGATGATACCCTCCAAGTTTGGTGCAGTTTGGTTTAGGGCGGCCAAAGTTATGGACCCCCAAAAGGGGTGTCCCTATCTCCCATTCTTTCCAATGGGAACTAAGGAGATGAGGCTACCCTTTTGAGGGTCCATAACTTTGGCCCCCCTGAACCAAACTGCATAAACAGAGAGTATCATCAGGACAGTCTCCTAATAATACACTGAAATATTGAGTACCGATACATCTACAAATGCACCCCCTGCAGGCACTTTAATTTGCACAAGATTCTTTGTTCTGCAGTGGCTTAGCTGCATTGCTGTCAATAGGGAATTTCTGATAGAGGGCTGTAGAGTGCACATTTTTTCGGTAAACCCACAAAACTTTCAGGGGTATCTTCAGGAGAGTCTCTGGATGACACCATCCAGGGATGGGGAACTTTACTTCCGGGGGGAGTGGGAGGTGGGCCCTACCCGCTTTTTGGGTCCCATAGAATTAAACCCCCTGTAGCAAAATTCCCCAAACCTGGATGGTGTCATCCAGAGACTCTCCCGAGAATACCCTGAAAGTTTTAATGACCATACCTCCAGAAATGTGCACCTCACAGCCCTCTCACAGAAATTCCCCATTGACAGCAATGCAGCTAAGTCACTGCAGAACAAAGAGTCTTAAGCCAAATTTGCAGAAGGATACTACAGAGGGCAGCATTTTGAGATTTTATGAAGCACCAAATTATCAGGGTATCATCAGGTGACTGTCCTGATGTTGCCCACCAAAGTTTGGTGCAGTTTGGTTCAGGTATAAAACCATAAAGGGGTGCAACTATCCCCCATTGTTTCCAGTGGTAGCTGATAGGGGATGGGGGGCTACACCTTTGAGAGAGTCCATAACTTTGGCTCCCCTGAACTAAGCTGCACCAAACTTTGGAGGTATCATCAGGACAGTCGTCCTGATGATACCCTGAAAGACTAATATCACTAGCTTTAAAAATGCTGGTTTGCATGTTTCATCGCTCCCTCACTCCAGCAGGCTTCATGTGCTGGGGCGGTGAAACACAAAACAGGAAGCCACAAAACTGAAGTATTATAAACTTCAGAGGTATCATCAGGAGTTGTCCTGGTAGCACCCCCCAAGTTTGGTGCAGTTTGGTTCAGGGGGGCCAAAGTTATGGACCCTCAAAGGGGGCCCTCTATCCCCCATTGTTTTCAATGAGAGCTAAGGAGATGGTGGCTATCATTTTGAGGGTCCATAACTTTGGCCCCACCTAAACCAAACTGCACCAAGCTTGGGGGGTGTCAGCAGGACAGTCTCCTGATGATACCCTGATATTTTGGTGCTGATAAGTCTAAAAATGTGCCCCTGCGGAAAGTATTTAAAGAATTTACCCAAGATTCTTTTTTTCTGCAGTGACTTCTGCATTGCTGTCCTTGAGGGAATTTCTGGTGGAGACTGTGGGGTGCACATTTATCAAGGTACAGTCACAAAATGTTCAGGGTATCTTCAGGAGAGTCTTTGGATGACACCATCCAGGTTTGATGAACTTTGCTTATGGGGGCAGTGGGAGATGGACCCTACCCATAACATTGAACCCTTGAAGCAACGGTCGCCGAGCCTGGATGGTGTCATGAAGGGACTCTCCTGAAGACACCCTGCTAGTTTTGTGGGTTTACCAGGAGAAATGTGCACTCCACAGCCCTCCCACAGAAATTTCCCAGTGGCTGCAATGGAACCAACCAGCTACTACATAGCACAGAATCTTAGCAAAATTCTTTGGCTAACTATGAGGGGTGCTGTTTTAGAGGCTACTGTCACCAAAATTGCAGGGTATCCTTACAGGTATTGTCCCTATGAGTACTCCCCAAGTTTGGTGAAGTTTGGCTCAGGGGGTCCAAATTTATGCACCCTCAAAGGAGTGTAGCCCCCATTTCCTGTTAGCTTCCATTGGAAACAATGGGGGATGGGGCACCCCTTTTGAGGGTCAATAACTTTGCCCCCCCCGAACCAAACTGCACCAAATCATCAGGACAGTCACCAGATGACATCCTGAAAGTTTAGTGCTGCTAGCTTTAAAATTGCACCCCCTGCAGGCCAAAATGTGTAAAAACACCAAAAATTAAAAAATAAATAAAACGGAACCGAATTTTTCGGATTTACCCGAATTTTCGGGCATATCCAAATCGGCTATGATTCGGATTCGGGCATACAAATCATTTTATGCCCCAAAATACCCAAATCCGAATTTTACCGAATTTTTTTAGTATTGACCAACCCTAGGTGGCACCGCACGGAACCGCCTCAGGTTTGTCCAGTTCACCTACCTCTCCTCCCTGTGCAGCTTTGGACGGCTGGAGGGACATGCCCACACTGCCCTCCTACCTCTGGGAGTCGGAGGGCAGTGTGGGTGTGTTCCTCCAGCTCTCCAGAGCTGCTCAAGGAGGAGAGGTAGGTGACCAGAACACCAGAAGGGCCAAAAGAGGCGCTGTCACGCTGGTGTGCTTCGCACCGCACCAGTGGGAAGACACCGCTTTTGAGTTTAAAAAGCAGTGTTTTCATGCCATTTTGGGGGGGGGGGAGCAAGCATGGCACTGCTGCAATATAGCAGCACCAGCTGTGTGAACAGCGCCCCAGGGATGGTGTTTTTACTGTCCCTAGGGTGCTGTTTTTCAGCCATGCATAAACGCCCTGTCACTGATACAAGAAAAAACCCACAGAAATACAAAAAAAGGGGGTGAAATCCTGATGGGACTTCAGATACTCCCCATTCTCTCACTGTCTTTCTGTTTAAATGATCACTTGCCATTGGTAAGGGCACTTTTTCCACTCACCTCCCAAGGAGATGTGGAAAGGGGAGGAAGAGGGAAAAGGCAAAGAAAAGCAAGATACAAGGTGGAGCATTTATCCAGCTCTTCCAGATCTTGAGGCATTTAGCAATTTGCTTCATCAGAGAATGTTTTATAGACACTCATCAGTTCCCACCTTGAACACCAAATAGAAGGTGAGACCTTCTGTCATCCAAAAAAATGCTCTCACCCACACTGAAGCAACATTAGAAGAAACCTAGTGCAGAAATCGCCCGCACTCTGCACATAAAACAAGTTTTCACAGACAAATGAGATGACTTTCCGGCAGCTTGAGCTTGCCTTTGCAGCAGCCACTGGCAAACACCTGGTCTGAGGAAGCATAGACAGAATAGAAGTTGAAGAGTCACACCTCCCTATTGGCTGATAATCCTTTTGGTGTCCAGTAAAGCTTTGTGCCTCCTTTGAATTCCAGTGGACTGGTGCAAATTGCTCCCTGACATCAATCCCAGGAATGCTACTTCGCTTCAAATGAGTGAACACTGGAGTTTATGTATCTTTGTAATATTTATTTATGTACAAATAGCCAAGGCATGGACTACTCACTACAATTTTGTTCTGATTCTTTATTCTTACTCCAAGCTTAAACTTTTTTTAAAAATACACACAGGCCTGCCCCATCTTACCCAGACAAGGTCATCTTCTACAAGCTTTGCTGGCTACTTAACAAAACTATCAAGGGATTATGTCATAACATTTAATTTCCTTTGAAGAAACATTAGCTAACTATTCTGAGTCATACTATAACATAAAGGAATGATTAGCCAACACCTTCAGCATTGCGAAAAAGAGCTATTTTTCTATTAAATGTTGATAGTATCACTGAAGAGCTCATCTCCAGATTTTCATCTTGAGGAAGTAGAAATCTGGATTTTTGCCTTGAAGCACAGCAGTCTGGCAGTTCAACCCCTACTTTCTATAATACTAATGTGGTTTTAACAGGTTTATTTTTAAAGTGAACACAACTGAAGTATTGTCATGAAGAGGTTTTGAGGGGAAAGTTTTCTCCTATAGCTGTAGTAATGAAAATCACTACCATGTAACATTTTACATAAATAGTCTAGGCTTGATCTTACAATGCTTTTCCACTAATCAGGGATGTAGGTATAGATTTTTTATGGGGGGGTTCGGGGGCAGGGGCGGGGCCAAACCCCCCCACACTCCTGGGGCATGGCAACGCTTCCCCAAGCCCCGCTCCTGGCCCCAGTGCTTATAAAAGTAGCTCTCCGATGCCAGGGACAGCAGACTCCCCTGACCTGACCTGACCTGCCCTCCCCCACCAGCTGGGCTCCCAGCCAGTAGCCAGCACTATCTGCTGCCCTCCCCTCTGAGCAGAGATGTAGCTAGGGAAAATGGAGCCTGGTGCAAAATCTGAGTTTTGCACACACACCCCTCCCCTGGGCAGCTGCTGTGATGCTGGAATCCACCCCCAAACAGCTTCACTTTCAATGGTGTTTAAACTAGAGAGCCCAAATTTTCCTTTTAAATCCACCTCAAAGGGAGAATCTGGGGTCCCCAGTTAAAACAACATTGAAAGTAATGCTGTTTGGGGGTGGATTCTGCCCCACTCCGAAACAGCATCACTTTCAATATTTAAACTAGGGACCTCACATTCTCCCTTTAAGTCCATGCCAAAGCGGGTGGATTTAAAAGGAGAATCTGGGAAAATTTGGGGGGTACCTTCTGTCAGGGGTGCAATTATTAAGCTAGCAGCACCAAACTTTCTTGGTACCTTTAGGAGACTCTCCTGATGATATCTCCCAGGTTGGTGAAGTTTGGTTCAGGGGGTCCAAAGTAATGGACCTTCAAAGGTGTAGCCCCCATCTTCTATTAGCTCCCATTGAAAACAATGGGGGATGGAGCACCCCTTTAAAAGTCAATAGCTTTGAACCCCCTACACCAAACCTCACCAAACCTGGGAGGTATCAGTAAGAGACACTCCTGATGATACCATCCAGGTTTGCTGAAGTTTGGTTAAAGAGGTCCAAAGTTATGGACCCTCAAACATATAACCCGCATTTTCTATTGGCTCCCATTGGAAACAATGGGGGATGGGGCACCCTCTTTGGGAGTCCATAACTTTGGACCCCGTGAACCAAATCTCACCAAACCTGGGTGGTATCATTAAGATTGTCTCTTGAAAACCCCCTGAAATTTTGGTACTGCTAGCCTAAATAATACTCCCCCTGAAGGCCAAAAACCGAAAAAACACTTTAAAAATCCAAAAAAAACACAAGAGGGGGCGGAGCTTTGGACACGTAATGGGGGGTTGAACCCGAGAACCCCCCTTACCTACGTTCTTGCCACTTATCACAACATTTTCCCCTAATTCTCTTTCCCTGCCATTCCACTGAGAAAACAGTGAAGCCTTCTTCCAGTGTAAGATGCATTCTTCCACTGGAATAAAAACTGTCACATTGGGGGGAGGCTTCTTGGGCTGGAGGAAGGCTCCTTGGAGGATGTGTGAATCTACCAGATTATCCCTGGAAACACATTATCCCTTCCATTCAGGAGAGTAAGGGACATGTGAGAATATAATCATGGGATTTGCAAATAGGTCTAGCATAAGTAACTTTCATAGTTTACATGGTGAAGGATAGATTGTATTAATTAAGTTCCTTAAGCAGAAGGCCTCTATTCCTATGGGTTCTTCTCACCCTGGTGGGTATGTGACTGACAGTAGGAAGACACTCTAAAGCATTACTGATACAAATTAAACAGTTTATTGAAAGGCACTGTTGCACAGTACACTAGAAAAGCAAGTTGCAAAGTTCAGACTGAATGTATAACACACAAATACATACGGAAAAGCATAGATGCAGAACCATCAGAAAGGTGCAGATGGCTATGGCAAATAATATGAGAATCATAAACAGGCAGTGTAAAATCATGAGCAAGTCAAACATATGGCTCCTCAACATACAGACTCCCTTTCTCCATCTGAGAAATTGACTTTCAGGCTCTGGCTTACTCAAGGTTAGCCAGACTTTCTGTCGTGCACTTGTGGTTAATGATGCAAAATTTTCACTAATGCATAAACTTTTGGAGGAAATTGAAAGCACATCACACAAATTGAGTTGGTTCTAAGGATGCCAGCCTCCAGGTATGACTTGGGAACTGCCCAGTCTACAAAGATCAGTTCCCCTGAGGACAACAGCCTTTTTGGAGAGTGGACTCTTGAGCATTGTATCCCATTGAGATCCTTGCCCTTCCCAGGCTCCATCCCCAAATATCCTTGAGTTTCCCAACCTGGATCTGGCAACCTTACCTTCTCTCCTCCACCTGCAGCCAGGGGTGACTTGACAACTCTAATTAGTTTGAATCATTTTTTTTTCTTCTAGTGAAAATGGATGGAGGTTTCTACATGCCTAAAATGCAAGGTCACCTGAAGTAAGGCCCCAGGCAATGACCTTAGTAGTCTGGTAAGTTGGTCTTTCAAGAATGCTATGCCCAAGCCATATAGAAATTTAAAGCTTGGAGCTAGCACCTTGCTTTGAACTTTGAAACAAACTGGAATCCACGGCAGATCGTTCAAGACTGATGTGATACAATCCCTATAACTCATTCTGGTCAAAAGCCTGGCTGCAGCATTTCTACGCCAGTTGAAGTTCTGAGTACTTTTTAAGGGTAGCCCCACATAGTCCCTATTGCTAGAATCTAATCTAGGTATTTCCAAGCCATGCACCACAGTGTCCAGATATTTTCTGCCCAGGAAAAGCCACAGATGGCTAACCAGTCAGGCAGTGCAATCAGGGGGTGTGGGGAGGCAAGGCAGAGAGTTGCACATGGCCAGTGACGGTGCAACAATGTTGCAGCTGAACTGCTTCCCAAATGGTTTGCTGCACTTCAGCCAGCTCTAGGACAACAGAGCAAAAAGCCAGTTTGTGGACCTGGAACAGCAGCCCAGCACAGCCCAGCACAGCCCAGCACAGCAGCCCAGCACAGCAGCCCAGCACAGGGCCCTGCCGTCCATCAGGGGATGAAGGAACAGAGAGCCAGCAAAATCAGCCCAAGCATGGGAAGTGGCGAGAGTAGGCAGAAGAGTTTGCAGCTTCCATCTGATCCCTACTCCCTAAAAGTGATGAGGAGAAGCCTGGGGGACAGTCCAGAATCCAAGGGGAAAAAGTAACTTAGAAAGTGGTCCCTGGCCCCCCATGATAGCTGACCCCCCTGCCAGTGAGGGATCTGCCTCATTGTGCAGTTATCAGCATGCCCAGAAAGGAGCTGACATGGGGAGCCTGTTCCTGGTTAAAACTCTGCCAGGAGCCATTGGTAGCCCTCATCTCTACCTGCACCATTGATAGGCTCCCACCAATTAGGTGGTGGGGGCATGCCCATGCCAGGGCAATGTGGATTGTTCTGGCATTCATTTGTGAAGGGGTTCCCCAATGAGAGGAAGGGGCAGCAGTGCTTTTGGAATTTTGAGCTCCTGCTTCCCATAAGAGTGTTCCATGTCATCATTAGATTTGGGTACGTTGCCAGGTGCCAGCTCAATGCACCAGTTGCAGACATTGCAAAGACACTAGCCACCCAGGACAGTCCTGAGAATTGCACATCTGATCAGATGGTAATTCTCTTGACCCTGCAGGTCTAGGGTCCCATCTCCTGAGTTCAGGACCTCATGCTCAGATGGCACTAATGGGTGGCTGTCACAAGCAGAGCAGCAGCTAAATGGACGTGGACTTTAGTGTGGGCCATCACGTTAGCCCTGCTAATGGCTGCTGCTGACAGTGTTTGACTGGCTTCCACCACTGTCCTGCTAGCCAGCTGTTTGGACAAATTTCACCACTGAGGCAGGGCTGCACTAATGGGGGACCTTTTCCACAGTCAGTTAATGCAGCTGAATGAGTTGTACCATGTTTTTGCTGGTGTACTTTTGTCCTGGAAATGCAGATGTTCCCAGACCAAAAGGCCTCAGGGAACCATCCCTAAGAACATCTGCTTTGGTGCTGGTGCGATCCCCTGCACTGGAGGTACACTGGCCACGGCAGCTGTGCCATTGTCCCTGTGTAACACTACCACATCACTGCTTGGCATTGGCATATATGATCTGGCACCATCATAAATGCCCTTTGTCTATCACAAGTGGTATTTATATCAGCACTGGGGACACACTGCCTCCATGACCACTGTGGGTCCCCTCTTTTGTATTGTGTTGTAAGCTGGTGAAAAGGATACTCCTAGCCATAGCTACTACCTACTTGTCCTGCAAAAGGCTTGAGTCCAAGAGCATCCCCAGACTATAGACCTTTTCGTCATGAGGAGTGCAACCCTATCCAGAATGAGGGACACCTTAAATCCCAAATCAGATCTTTTGCTCACCAATAACACTTCCATATTGCTGGGATTAGGTTACAGAGCAAAGGCAATGATTCCAATATTGGCTAAGTCAAACCAGGGGTTGCAAGTTAAAGAAAAAACTAACCATAGTTAAAATAAACCATGGTTTTGCATCTCGTTTAAACCAAACTGAAGTCATCTCAGCATTACTCAGCCACCTCTTCTGAAGAGCCAGACTGAACAGGACACTGAGACTTGTTTAAATCTCCATGAGCTTCAAAAGTACCCTTAGACAAGTAATTGTCCCTCAGTTCAGCCTATATAACTGGGTTGTTGTGAAGATAAATATCTAAAGGAGGGTGCACCCTCTGATTTCCTTGGAGGAAGTGCAGGAGAGAAATCAAATAAATAATGTTCTTGGTGCTGATTTCTCAGAATCAAAAGTATATGTTTAGCCTTAAACCACATAACTGATGAAACTCCCTGGTATCTTTAAGAAGCACCAATTTATTTATCTGTGAACTCTGACATAAGAGTGAAATAAATTATTGTGGAGATTGTCCTCTGATTGCAGAAATTTCATCATTCAGACCACTGGCCCAACTAGTATCGCATAATTTCCTTCAACTGGTGTAAGATATTTAGGCTCTTCGGCAAAGGTCTTGTCTAGGACTGATTGTGAAGTACATATAGATCAGATTTCACAATTGTAACAGGGTGTCCTGTCCAGTCCTTTGGAGCACTGATCAGATTGAATCCCACTCTCAAGACATTCCAATTAGAAGTCCAGCCAATTTTGCCTGTCAAACTATCTCAGCACTAACAGATGGTTCTCTTACTTTGGCTTCTGAGAACTAAATTTTTGAGCTCTGAAACTGAGTCCAGGCACCTAATCATATTTATATCCCCAGATCAATCTTTTCTTTCACCCCCACAAACACTGCAGAGAGAAAAACAAAGGGCAAAAATGCAGGGGAGTAGCATTACCAGTCCCTTTCCATTCTTCTCCAACAATGTCCATGAATGTCAATGAAATATCTGTGGATCATCTCCACCAAGCAGTGGAGAATAACTGAACACTGTGGGATAGAACAGCACTCATCCTTATTTTTTTCTTCTTCTGAGACCTTTAATCTAGAAATGCCTGGGAATAAAACATATACTCTGTCACTGATCTCTTCTCCTCTGTTTATCAGGACCTTCCAAATTTTCTTCTGATTTTGACTTAGGCAACAGATGATGACACTTCAGAGATGTGTGACTTTCCTCCCCTCCCCAAGAAGCTATGTATTAGCCATAAAACACTCCCCCCCGCAAACACTAGGTTCTGTTAAATCATGAGGCTCATCCACCCCAAAACTTCCCAGCTCACATAAAGTTTGTCATAAGGAACAATTTGTTGGTGACTCCCATTTTTGTATTTATTTCTGTTCCATATCTCTCAGCTCTCCCTCAACATTTATGTTCTTGCAAAGACCACCAATGCTCCCCACTTGCTAGTTCATGCAACTGTTGAACTATCTCATTCTTATTTATTAGCGGAGAAGCCCAGCTTTCCATAATGTGCAATTTATTGTTTGTTTGACGCTATTCTGTTCCTGGCTTATGCAACTGCAAGATAGAATTCAGTTTCCTGTTTGTCCCATACAACGTGAAATTTTCAAGCTTTCAGCTTGTGTCAATGGGTCTTAAAAACCAATCTCTTTGTCTTGGACTTTATGCAATGCATTAGGGGTTGCACAGTTCCTATATGTGGCATCACTGCTGATGTGTGTGACGGATTGTAGTGCTGGCAGTCCATGTTTTATTCTCCCCTCACCCCACCCCCAGCGATAAGATGATACTTTTCTGCATTTCAGTAAAAGCTCTCTACCGAGTACTTCGACTCTTGCATTTCATTTTCCTGGCACTTTAGCACTGTTTGACTCCTTTCTGGGTTTTTTTTTTCAGAATAGTTCACTTAATGCCTTTCTACATAAGACCGGTGCTTTTGTAAAGAAGTGATTCACTCCTTAAATCCAGCTGCTCCTCTTTGTCAGCTTAAAAATTCTTGTCACCGGAACTCTGATTCTCCCCCTCCCCTTAAAGTTAAATTCACTGACAAGTCACATTTTGGGTGATAATTTTTTTCACAATATTAACTGAAAGAAAAATGGAATATTTGTAAAGGCATAATGCTGCCTGATAACAAATGCAGGCCATTAGTAAACACAGAATGAACAATAGTTTGGTGTGCAATTCATGTACGGTTTTAACAGTCCAGAGGGATGATTGTTTTACTGATGAACAACATGTACTTTGAGAGACCTTTGATCAGAGTTGCAGCTAGTGTGTGTGTGTGTGTGTGTGTGTGTGTGTGTGTGTGTGTGTGTAAAGTGTTGTCATCTCAACTGCCAACTTATGGCAAACCTGTAGTGTTTCTAAGGCAAAAGATTAACATATATAGACTATTTAGAAATATAAAGCTGCACAAAGAGGGTAAATTTGGATCAGGGCTGTAGTGCACACCGTGGCACATCAAATCATTTTGCTTGGCACCCAGGGTCACAGTTCTGTCCAATTAAAGCACTGACAACACTGCTGATACCAGCAGTTTGGAAAAAGAAAATAGGCATGGCTTATACCCATCAGAATCTCCTTGGCTTCTATTGCAATCTGCTAAATCTTAGGCAAATTGTTGGTATTTGCAATTGTTTGTTACAACCAGTCATGAAAGTGTTAACTATCTGTTTGTGTGCAAACAGGATATTGAGGTCCCATTCTAATGAGCTGACCTATTGATCAGCTATTGGCCAATATGATAGCCATTACTTACATGTTTGTAAACACATATACATGACATTATAAAGTTAACTTGTCGTCTTTGCTCAATTCAGAATCATTCTCTCAGTTCTTGCCATAGACTGAGACAACTGTAAATATGTACGGTACAGTATTTATTACATTTCTACCATATCACCCTACCCTTTTAGCTAATAAACTTTTATACTAAGAAAAGGTAGCAAATAGAGAATTTTCAGCAGAAAGATATATAGTCAGTCAGTCAGTCACTGTAAAAGTAGGAAAATGAAACGGATGCAGACAGGATGTTTCGAATGATGTTGCTGCTCTGAGCTATCCTGTTAGGCTGCTGCTTGACCACCATTTTGGGACTCAATAGGGACCAATGTGGCTGTGGAGGGAATCTGTAAAATCATCCCCTTTTAAAATTTGCTTGAAACTTAGGGGTTCTTAAAATTAGAGAGAAGACTATGGCCCTTTCCGCACGGGGCCAAAAACAGCGTTCCAGGGATGTAAAAAAATGGTCCCTGGGGTGCCGATTGCACAGGTGCCACTGCTGCAATGCAGCAGGAGGGAGGTTTTTGGAAAGCGCTGCCATCACGTCGGCGTGGTGCGAACAGCACTGCACCGAAGAAACCGCTTTCCCATCCCCCCCCCCACTCACCTCATCCTCCAGTGTCAGTCTGGAAAACTTCCCCTTCTCCCTCCCAGCCAGGCAGCAATCATATAAGGATAACTTCCCCTTCTCCCTCCCATCCCCTGGAGGTCGGAGGGCAGCATGGGCAGGTCCCTGCAGCCCTCCAGACTGACGCTGGAGGATGAGGAGAGTGGGGGGGGACCAGAAGAGGCAGCTCCATGCGGAGCCGCCTCTTCTGCACCAGCCTCTGCGGGGGCCGCTTGCACACTCCTGTGCGAATGGCCCCCTCCCCTCCACCAGCATAATTTCTGCCGGTGGACAGGTGCCCTTTCCGCCGTGCAGAGAGGGCCTATGTGTTATCAAATGTGGCCTGATTATCTTTCTAAACAGTTGCCATAGATCCCCATGTACATTCTCTACTGAAAGTAAAGGTCCAAAACTCTGAAACCTGAAAAATCACATGGATCTGAATCTCAAATCAGTAACGTCCTTCCTGAAAATAAGCAATAACAATAAAAACTCACCTCCCCCTGAATTCTAGATCCAAAGTTATAACAACTTTTTTTGGCACTAACCTCTGGGAAACACTGTAGTCTGAATTCTCAGCCTCCATCCTGTCAAGATCCTCTTGACCAGACAATGAAGACACTTGTAGAATCACAAAGATTTCTTTATTGCAGGAAGAAGTCAGATCCAGAACAGTTTCAAGACAGCTCTGCCAGATTTGCAGAGCTGTGAATCATATAAGGATAACTTCCCCTTCCCCCTCCCATCCAGGCAGCAAGCAAGAGAGTGAAAGTAGTTTTGGGAATGTGGCCTTCAGAGGCCGGCACCAGGAAAAGCTGATAATGCACCTGGCGTTTGGCAGGCTGCAAGCTAGCAAGCAGAAGAATTCACACATAGCAGAATCCACTAAAATCATGCCTGACACAACCCCTGTGCTGAATCTTAAAAGGATGTTGAGAGATCCAATCACAGATTTCCCACCTAAAGTTGCAGCAAAATGAGTATATGCACTTTAAAGATCACCTGATGGCTTGCGGTGTAAACTTCTACAAGCTCGTGCCAGAATAAGACCCACCACTGATAAAATGCTTATATGTCTTATTTTGTAGGCTGGGGATTGATTTAATAATACATTGATTCTTAAGCTACATTTTAATATTAAACGTCTGAAAAGATGGAGAAGCAGCTGCAGAAAAAAATAAATGTTTTATTAAACATGTCAGAACAGCTTATTCAAATATGCATGTTATGTGAGTGCATAAAATGATCTTATTACTCGGTTGCTCACATTGCCATACATCTCTGAGATGTTTATCCCTGCACTAGCAAAATGCCAGTCATTGTGACAAGTGGTATGTGTCTAGAGAGAGCTTCTAGATTGCAATGGCAGATGGCACCCCCTTGCAAGATCCCAGATGGGTATGCACTGAGCCACTTGGGCTCAGAACTGGTCAGGATTTCCTCTACTGTATCTCCCCAAAGCAATGCTTTAATTTCATTTCTTTTTATTTAAAATATGGATATTTCTGTTTCAACCCTGTTTCAACCCTGTTTCAACCCTTCAACCCAAACAATAGTAAACTGAACAGAATAAAAGCAGCCAGGAGCAATCCTACAAATATGTCAACTTAATAAACACAATGGCCGTTTCCGCACGGCGGCGGAAACGGCGAGGTCGGCGCATTGCGCGCCGACCTGAAGACGCTGGGACCGTCTGCATGGACGGTCCTTGAAGCAGCTGGGCAGCCGGCGCCGCGGAGCGCCAGCGCCCAGCCTATTCAAACACTGGTGCCATGCTGGCCGCCGGTGTCTAGATTACGCTTCTGGGGACCCAGCCGCCTGTCCCTTCAGGCGCCAAGAGGGCCAGGGTATAAGTCCCTGTACTGCTTACGCCGAGGCCCGGGAGAAGGTGAGTGCTGGAGGCGCATGAAGCCGCTGCCGTTCGCTTCGGCAGCGTTTACGCCGGGCGCGCTTTCGCATTGGAAGCGCTTGGGGAAACGCTTCGCTTCAGTCGCCGAAGGGCTGCTGCTACGGCAGCAGCCAGAATGGACGCCTCGAGACGATGCGTTTTACCGTCTCCAGGCCGCCATGAATTGCCCGTGCAGAAACGGCCAATGAAACTTCCAAAGGTGTGAATGGCAATTAAAGGAATAAGTGCAGGGGCATCCAAAGCATCCCAGTTTATTTATTTCTTTACTTTGTAGCCTGTCTTTCTTTCTAAAACAAACAGCATTGCATGATGAAAAGCAGGGCAAACAGACAGCATAAGACAGACAACAAACCAAGGCAGACAGACAAAGACCGACAATGCAATAGGATCAAGAGTACAGTATTAGAGAACAATTCAAACAACAAACTACAGCAAAAATATATACCATAAACAATACAGAAAGTGAACGACAAGTACAAAACAATCCATATCTACAATAATCATTGCAGTGGACTACAGTCTGACTCCATTGTAAAGGTCACTTCCTGAGTTGCTCCATTCTACTCCATGTCTAATCTTTTTTAAAAAATGTCTTCTTGAACATTAGCTTGGTTCCACCCCCCAGCCATCAAAGTGTAGTGTGTGTTCATAGATGGTAAGGTCTTTTCTATAGTGGCATCTTGACTGCAGAAATCTTTTCAGAGAGGGGTCAACCTTGCCCCTTCACTGGTATCTTTTAACCTTGGAGTTAAGACTATCTCTCCCCCCCCACCCCCACCCTGTCAGGAAGTCTTGGGGAGGTGGAATACTATTCTGCTGGTTTAACTGGGCCCATTCTGGATGGAAGAGTGGATTTTTAAAAATATATAAATAAATATAAACAAACCTCATAGGTTCATGGTAACATATTGTCATTGATTACAGGACAGAGGAAATGGTTTGCCTTCTGCAAGAGTCCCTCAGAGGCAGAGTAGCAGATCTTTTGTCTTTCAGACTGTGTGTATGATACCACTGCAACAGCATTTTTGTGGAACATTTCTTGCCCATTCTTTCATTGTCCTACTTGTGTAACTGTGCAACTTGAATGAATCTCTGTAAGACCTCTGGGGCCATTCAGACCTGCCCAGTTGCTTAAATCTTCTCTGAAGGTCTTGCTACAAGTATCACTGTTGTTGCAGAGGAGGTCATGAGAGAGAGGCCTTCTCTCAGTTTGCAACTGAGCTTCACTATACTCTCTCCTTAGATTTTTTGGCCAATGCCAAGCTTGTTAAGTTTCATCAGTTCAATACCTTTTCTATTTACCCAGAGTCTTTTGAGTTGAGGAGTTTTTCACTTGTCCTTTTAACATCATCTAGAACCTCTGTGATTTTTTAACCTTTTTGATCGTTGCTAATGACAGGGATCAAACCTTACCCCAAGGAGACACTTAGGGGCTTCAAACATTGCTCAGCAGAGTGGTCTGACAGGACAGAGTTCACCTCAGTAGTTCACTAAGTATTTGTTTGATTGCTGGTTGTTATTTTAATTTCTATCTCTTTACATTTGATGCCTCCCTGTTTCTTATACATAGTAGTCTAAGGCCCTCAGTCTGATAGTGTGGTTTAGGTGCAAAGAGTTGGATCCAGCCAGCTTCTTCCTTGGTGAAAAAGAGAGGAGGAGGTCTCTTTTGACCAAACAAAAAACTTCTGCTGGTGATCATGGCACCAGAATGAACCAAAGCAGTATGAGTGATCTTGGGCTACTCAGAGTTCTCTCAGAACTCCATCAGCCCCACCTACACCACAAGGTGTCTGTTGGGGGGAGAGGAAGGGCAGGCGATTGTAAGCTGCTTTGAGACTGTTCTCGGTACAGAAAAGTGTAGTATAAAACCAACTCTTTTTCGTCTGTTGTAAGAAGAGGGAAGGAATGAGACTAAGTGGAAAAGTTAGCTGGATTCAACCCATTCATCTCTATTCCACTAAGAATATGGACTGGTGGGAAAAAGTTTGCTGCAGAGGAAGGAGTCTTATTCTAGCTGAAGATGCTTGCTCTATCAGAAGGATATTTGCTCCTTTGGGGGAAAGGAAGGAAGTTATAGGATTCCACCCACAATTGACCACCAGCTGGTCATCTTTGCTATAGACTGCCAGCCTCCACCTGTTTTGGAAATGACTCAACTGCCCCCTCCCCCAATTATGTAAAACCAAACTCTTCATTTTTTTCCAAGAAAGAGATAGAAAAGTACTAAAGAGATTGGTATACTTTGAAAGCATTTGAATAAACCTGCTAGGAGGATAAAGGTGCTTAGATGTACATTAGAGCTGTTTCACTGTAAGCACAGTAATACTACATCATATTTCCAAGGATTACATGGTTGAGCTAAGATTAAATCCCATGCACCATGAATTGTAATAAAACAACAAGAACCACAAAATCCTACTCATGCATGCATGAACTGCCACTTATTTTTCTGTTTCTGGCTCCTTTGTTTATGAAAATAGCAAAATGCTCCGACCTGGATCACCCATATCTCAGAACCTAAACAGGATCAACCCTGATGAGTATTTGGATGGGAATACCAGGGTACCAAGGAATACCAGGCAAACCATCTCAGTCTCTTGATTGATGAGGTTGTCATAAGTTGACTATGACTTGATAGCACTTTACACACACACAAAATATATCTGGTGCTCATTTCCCCCCAGTGGTGGAAGGAGGTCTACTTATTGAATTTCATCTGAATAGAAGTTATTAAAGACATAACAGGAATAAAAAAAACAAAACAAATGAACTTTGTTGGCATGTTTATGCATTTAAAACTTTATGAAACGTTGGGATAAAATGCCTTTGATAGAAACTTAGCCACATCTTCGGTGATCAGTATTCAGGTGGGGATCAATGAAGACTCTTCTTAGGGAGCTATACTGGGTACAGTATAGCAAGATGTGTTGTATGGTTTCTTTTTGCTTGTCAGGGCAAAGGCACAATCTATCCTTTGATAGGATCTTTTAATATCTTCCTCTGAGGTCAGCCGAGGGCAATGTATTCATTCATGTTTGCATAAATGCACATCTCAAAACTGGTGCTTTTAGATTATGAAAATATGTGGGTAATATTCTATACTATACTTTGGGGTGAGACCAAGATTCAGAGGCGAACAAATTTTGTTGGCATGTGAAAATAAGTGTTGCATCTCAGTGTCCAGGATTCTTTGATTGAATTCCATATATATATATATATATATGGTTCTTCTTGATTGAGGAGTAAGTAGAGCTAAACCTATAGATTTGATTTTATTGGTTATTAATTCATTCCATTTGAATGCTGAAAATCAGATAGCATGTCCCAGATAAGATTGCTGGACCCGGCCTTAAAATGTAGGTTTATCCAGTACTTAATTGTTTTTAGCCATACTCTGGTTTCCATGTAATTCACACCAGTTTCCAGGCGTGACAGGAATAATGGACTACCTGACTTTCAGGTTGCCTTCATGTGGTTGTATTTTTAATATTGAAATCCCAGTATTTTTAAAATAAAAAATCCCAGTATATTGTCAGTCTGTGAGCCTTTTTAGACATGTGAATAGCACCATTTAGAATCATACAATTTCATCATTTTGGATTGGAAAGGTTAGGATTTATTAATTCAGTTCTTGGTGCCAAATCAGTTTCTTGCACACTCAACTTAGTTCAGATTACCTTGTATCCTCTAGACAATAATATGTTACAATCAGAGAACTGAAGAAAAAAATGTCCTTACAGAGCAATCCTATGTTCCAGTTTAAGCCCATCGAAGTAAATAGACTGGAGTAATTCTGCATAGAATCACACTGTCAGGCATAAGAAAACCCGTAAAGGTGTCTCAAAACCAAAATCATTCATGGCCTGCAACAGTGTAGCACAAATAATATTTTAGGAAACTTCCACCCTCAACCAGATTTTTTCTTTCCCCAAAAAACTAAAACTGTGTCAAGAAATCCAAAATCATTGATGCTGTCAAATGTACAAGTCAGATAACATTAGAATTTTTTAAAATTGCAATCTAACTGATGCTGGTAAAGCACACCAACAGTATGGTGTAATGGTTAGTGTCCAGATAAGGTCTGGGAGTCCTGGGCTCATATTGCCAATCTGCCAAGAAGCCTGTTGATTAACCCTTTGCATTCTTTCTCTCTCTCAGCTTAACCTGGTTTCTAGGGATTTCTGTGAAGATCAAATGAAAAAGTGAAAACCATGTACCCTGTCACAAGCTCTTTGGTGGAATAGTAAGACAAAAATATGCACACCAGACAGAGAGAAAAATACAAAATTAATGAAGGGGGGCACAGAACCTTGTAGAATCTATTAATCATGTTCTTGAGCCCTTCGGGGGTGGGCGGTTTAAAAATTTAATATATAAATAAAATAAATAAATAAAAGAAACTACTCTGTTTCAGCTACAAATGAAATGTGGGCCTCCAATGAATTTTTATGGCTACTGAAGAATCCTCATTTCAGGAAATGATGAGTTGTGTTAAGATTTTTTTTAAATGCATCAGTTGTCTGACATTTTTGGGCCTCAGCTATCTTATAAGTAGCAACCAAATATATTTTCCCATAATTCCTTGGGAGCCGTGAATTATGTTCTGAATGAAGGCACCTACAAACACTCAGGAGGGGATTTCATCCCCCAAAAAACACAAACAAAAACAATAAAGCCAATCTACTAAGGATTAACAATAGTTCAAAGGAGGTAAAAAAAGGTGTGAAATTTTGGTGCATCCAGGTCTGCTCCTTCATTCTACAAGTCCCTCCACTCTTCTTTTTTTCACATTTTCTTCCAATAAAAAATGGTAAATAGAATTGAGACAGAAAGCAAATTCAGTAAAGTGGCATGTGTGGAGATACTTCCTTGCATGCCTGATCCAGATATTTCTGGTTGAATCGTGTGTCACTTCTGATACTTCTCAACTAGGGCTGCTGACTTCCAGGTGGAATCTGAAATCCCCCTGGAATTACAACTGAACTCCAGGTGACAGATCAATTTCTCTGGAGGAAATGGCAGATTCAGAGGGTGGACCCTAAAGCATCACAACCCTGCTGAGTTTCTTCTCCAAGCTCTGCTCTTCCCAGACATTTCCAAATGAGAGTTGGCATCTAGATTTCATTTGTAGGTGAATTTTCTAGGAAGCAAAAGCCAGCTGCAATGACACAGTTTGGTTTTGTTGTTTACTTGGTTTCCCCTAACATGGCATTTATAAATGCAATCATTTGAATACATTCAGATGTAGAACATTTTGGTTCTTACTTTCTGCCATCTTCACAGTAATGTGTATATATGCACACACAATATTATGTTAATATTCAGGCCAGTTCCATATCACTCAACTGAGAATAAGGAAATCATTTCCCATTACATGACTCAGTATTCTCGCCAGCATGCTGTTTCTTCTGTTCTGACTCCTTTGGCTAGTATAGTATCCAACAAATGGCTTGGATCTGGACAGCTTATTAGACTAATCATGCCCAGTTCTGTTCTTTACTACAGTCTTTGTCCCACATAGCTTTGTTCGTGCCCAGTCTCTAGTTTAGTCCTTGGGGGTGGCCAAAGGGGTCCCTCTTTTTACCAGGGGGAAAGCTGGTTGGATCCAACCCAATATTTACTTTGGCTCTTACTATCCACAGAAACCTAGCTTAACCTGAGTCAGACTTTTGGTCTGTCAAGGTCTACTTTGATTGTCAGTGGCTCTACTGGGTCTTGGGTTGAGATCTTTCATGGTACTGGTATTTTTAACTAGAAATTCCTGGGATTGAAACTGTGACCTTTTGCATGCAAGCACTGAGCCACTGCCCCTGCCCAAATTGAACCTTTGACCCCACAAGTCTCAAAATCAAGTTAACCCTTCTGAAGTAAAAAAAGAAAGAAAATGAACCTTGATCTGTCTTCTTTTTGTCAACAAAAAGTTGTTAGAGTTGCTAGAGTTTTCTAACATTTTCTGCATATTTTGCCCTCTAGAGTTTTCTGCATAGTTTGTTTTCTAGTATGGATATTGCAGTGTTCAACCAACTTTGGTTTTAAATTTTAATATTATCGTACCATTTGCTGTGAAGGCATTTCCTGTATCCTCTAATTTAATTTCCATAAAGAAAAAAAAAGACTTACAGTTGGCAGGCTATGAAAATGCTGTGCCTACTGTTAGAATGGGGGGAGAGACATTTTTGGATGCACAACATCTTGCCCAAGTGCAGAGAATGGTGCAAAATGGGTGTGAAAAACTCCACTGAAATTGGCAGACTTTCTCTCCTCTTTTGGTTCCTCGGGGAGAAACTCCTTTATTATGGAGGGGAAATCACTTAAAAACAAACCTTAGAAACTGTCACCACTTCAATCTTTCTTGCACATTATCTAATCTCCATTTCAAATACTTCAGAGAGCAATAAGGAAACTGGCAAACTTGAGCCTGACACCAACCAGCTCAGGTGAAACTGATCATATTTGTCACGTACTTGTTAATTTCATCCAGGACAGTGAGATGACTTTTCCAGATTCACACAAGCTGGGTTCACCACTGCAGCTTTGGCAGACAGCAAAAACTTCCACAATATGGGACCCAGCAATGTAAACTTAGTCGAGTTGCTCCATAGTGGTGCCTGCCAGGTGCTTGGAGAGCTCCAGGAGGGAGGAATAAACAGAAGCCTCAAAACGTGACCAGTAGACTGCCACAGATGGTTGGTAGATTGTGTTCAGCTTGGTTAGTCACATGATATGCAGGCCCAAGGCACTTGTAATAAACAAAGCTGGAGATCTTTCTGAGGGTGATGTGTGAACTTCCATCAAGGATGGCTCATATATACACATCCTATATAGGGCAGTGTGATGGATAGATGATCACGGAGGTTCCTTCCAGTTCCATGACGCTGAAGTTATAATTCAGTTACTAATGGACTGTGAACTGTTTCTGGCTCATTAAAATCTATGGTAATGTACTGAGAAGCCTGCAGGGTTTTCAAACTGGTTTTGTGTATTTGGCTACTGTGCTCTGTTTATGTATCTTGTGGAAACCAAATGGGGCCTGCATTGTGTGTGTGTGTGTAGCTGGTAAACTGCAGGCTGGTGGAGCATTTGTTCTTTTATTGGGTGAATTTGGGATTTTCAGTAGAAAGCCTCCCATATAAAACATTTTCCGGATTTAAAAAAGTGGTAGTCCTTCTTTGGGCAGCAGCACAACACTCTTCAAACTGCTCACAATCAGAAAGGTTGGGTGATTTCATTGTCACTAATATTACTATTATTGGGCATTTTTAGCTCTACTAATGTGTGTGGCATTTACAGAGTTACATAAGAGAAGAGGGAGAAAGTCAAATCTCTGAATCAAGGAATTCACATTTAAAGTTTTTTTTTTTTAAAAAAAGAGGACAGTTGGTGTGATGCAGTGGTAAAGTGTCAGACTAGGTCTGGGGATATCTGGATGCAAAGCCACCATCTGCTAGGAAGGTTACTGGGTAACCTTGAGCCCATCATCATTCCTTAGCTTAACCTACATCACAAGAGTGTTGTGATAAAAATGGATATGGGGAGAATTATGTATGGCCGTTTCCGCACGGCCAAAAGCAGCGACGCGATGACGTCGCAAATTGCGACGCATCCCAAAAAAAAGCGCTCATTAATAGACAGGCGGAAGCTGCGGGCGCCCGCGAGAGCTCCGCGAAGAGACATGTGACGGTTCGCGACGAAGCGCCGCGGCGGAAGCCGGGCGCTCCGCTGACAAGTTATTGCGCCATGATGCGACGGCGGTAAGGCCGCGCAGGCCCGACGCCATTTTTTGACGACAGCTACCCATGGGCGCTGTTCGCGAGACGAAAGTGCCAGCCGCCGACGCGCCACATGGGGAAAAAGAGTGGTTTTAAGCCGTTTTCTGAATACAATCCGCCTTCGGGCCGGTTTAGCTGCTGGGCGACGGCGCCAGACTGCGCAAAGACTCTCCGACGCGCTGCGACTGCGTAACGCTCTTCTGACGCATTTCTTTCCAATGCGACGACGTCATATTTTGCCCGTGCGGAAACGGCCTATGCTACCCTGAACTCCTGGTATAATCCCCCTCCCCTTGCCCACACATCGTTTTTGATGCTAAATGATGACTTTTTTAGAATACATCTTTTTTTAAAGCAAAAAAAAGTTGCATCACACCAATTGTCCTCTTTTTCAAAAAAACTGTGCATGTTTGCTTTTGATTAGTGAACCTATGCTGGGGTTGAACTATGTGTTCCCGTTCCCAAGTGGACCCAGTTCAAACTGAGATTGCACACACTTGTGATTTGCTTTTCGCAGGGCCCTTCCGCACATGCAGAATAATGCTCTTTCAATCCACTTTCAATGCACTTTGCAGCTGTGCAGAACAGCCAAATTCACTTGCAAACAATTGTGAAAGTGGATTGAAAGTGCGCTATTCTCCATGTGTGGAAGGGGAGACAGATGAAAGGAGGTGAAATGTGCCAATGAGTCACCATCAATTGATGGCAACCCCAATCATGGGGTGCTCAAGGCAAGAGAGGAACAGAGGTAGTTTGCTATTGCTTTCCCTACATAACAACCCCAGTTCTCCTCAGTGGTCTCCCATCCAAGTGCTGACTTGGCTTGATCCACCTTAGCTCCCAATGTCTGATAAGAGTGGGCCAAGGTGGCCTATCCAATTATTAAAATGAATGGAGATCAGTGATATTCATTGTATGTTTCATCCCTAACATCATATATCTTTTCATGGGACAGATCACCAAGTTACAGCTAGAATATGTAGCTGAAGATGAATCAGGAATAAAAGCAAGAACAGAGGACCCCATGAAACTCTTTCTATAAATCTCAAGGCACTTCACATATTGCTAAAAAAAATGTGTCTAGTAAGAATTCCACTCAAATCTCACTGCAATCACCTTACTTGAAAAAAAGCATACTTGTCATTCATCTTGAGTCCTACTATAATCTGCTGATCACATTTGTACATTTGAAGCTGTCGTACACTGGACCACACCATTGTTCTAAGTAGACTTGCAATGACTCTTCAGGGTCTTAGGTCTTTTACTCTGGTATACAGACCTGGTTCACCTTTGCTCATTGCCTGGCACTTCATAGTGATCTATAGGGTTCTGGAAAGTGTCATGCATCATCCTAGTTGGTCTGACATTAAAACATGTCCAGCAGAGGCTCCAGTTTGGAGGGCCAACTGGAAAGGCCCTCCAATGATGATATAAACAACACCTAAAGCCCAATAGGCTGTGTGGTTAGAAATACTGATGCTTCATTAGGTTCTGTTTTGTCTCTTACTGCTATTCAAATTTTGGGGTGGGGTGGCTGAGTTATGTTCAGATCTATGTGGCAGCCTGTGCTGTTGGATCACTGCTGTTGGAAGTCTTCATATTATTTACTACTTGGTTATTTTATTTAGAGGTGCTGGAGATTAAGCCTGGGTCCTTTTGCATGCCAAGTTGATATTCTACCACTGAGATGCTGATGGTTATATTTCATCCTTTCTTCAAGGAACTCAGAGAAGTTTGCATATTTTTTCCTTTCCCATTTTATTCTCCAAACAACCCTTTGAGGCAGCCGAGGTCTGTCAACAACATGTCATAACAAGAATTCAAATCAGGGGCTCTCTATTCAGTGTCCAAAACATTGCCTACTATACCATGGTGGTTCTCAGAGACAGAATAAGGTATAATATCTTTTCTCTAGAATTGACAGAGTATCTCAGCTTGACTGTTGTTACCTGAAGCCCAGACTGAGGATGTCTGACAGTCAGGAATCTAATGGAGCGAAGGGAAATGTGTGGTCTGGGGGAGGTAGGGAATAAACCTCACATGAGTCTGACAGTCTGGAAGGACATGTATTCAACGAGAAATCTTGAGCAGATGAATGTTTGGAAAGATGATAGACTGATACCCCAAGTGCTTAATGAACAGAAAGGCCCTGGAGGGAAGTAGGAAAAAAATCTCAGGGGTAGTGACAATAGGCTATTGTTGGAAATGAGAATGGAGAGGTGAGGATAAAGTCAGTCCACTGTTGATTCAGAGAGCCAGAGAGCTTTTTAAAAAATGATTTTTGTATTACCTGAAAGGTAAACATATTTATTATATCTTTAAGCTTTTGTTGTCCGGAGCTCACTTTCTCAGATGCCTAAAGTGATCCTGTCTCTGCCATCCAAGTCAGAGGTGTGAAAGATGCTCCAGGTCAGAAGAACCCTTGACAGTAATACTCATTTCCCCACTAATTTCAGACAAGAAGTGGTTTTTTCTGTCAAGTATCGATCAGATTCTAGAATAGAAAGGATGAGACACTGCTAAGGGATTCAAGAGTGGAAGTTGCACAGCTTAGGAAAACAAAAACAAAGTATCAGAGGGAAAATGTTTACTCCAGAGGAGTTTTTCAAATAAAAAAGCTGTACGCATCAGCAGTTCAAACAGATGGTCAATACACCACAAAAGCAGATGCTTTGTCACTGAGAAAACATTTACTCACACTGTAGTTGTCTGCTGTCCAAAACAATGGCCCCAGATAGCTGTCAGCCTCCTAAAGCTGCTGTCACCTGATCAATGATGTCGTTGCCCAAGGAACATAAATTGCTATCACTGCTTAAGTATCATGGGATGAAATTTGATCAAGACAATGAAGATCAGCCTGGTCCATTGTCAGGATCTATCCTTTTGATCCGGTTAAGTGACAGAATCACTGTGAACATTTCTTGTTAATAAAACCTGTCAAAAGGCTGACAATTATTTCCAAATCTCTCTAAAAGATGTGAGGAACATCAAAGTCTGAATGCAGGATGCTTTTGTGTTTACCTTAGGCAAAAAGGCAGACATCAAAGTCTCAAATGTGAAGGGCTCCTCGGGTTCCCATCAAACACTATAGTTCAATAAAATTTACCTTAACTGTCTCCATTTTTATCAGTACAATAAGCATGCCAAAAATGTAAATGACAATCTGATAGATCAACTCAGTTATGGAAGCATGCTTCGTGCCTGAAACAAGCAATACTTCCAAATTTTCCTTGCTCAGCTACAGAGCACAATTACAGATGAAATTGGAAAAACTCAACATTTTTCAGCCTTTCTGTTTGACTTTCCCATGGCCTATGTAAGGGCAAAAGGGATTTTAAAAAATTAAAGCCCATTTGCAAGGCTGGTGATTTGGCTTTAAATTTTAACCCACCTCCCTCTTTAAATTTAGGACTGATTTGCAGGCAGAGGCAAAGTGAGGTGAAACTGCACCCAGGGAACGTGCGTGCCCTGCACCCCTGCCGCATCATCTCCTGCCCTGCCCCACCCTGGAATGCCCCCACCACGCCCCCTCCATGGCCCAGCCACATCTCTGCTGTGGCTCTGCCTGGGGAATCGTCCCCCCCATCCAGCGGGTGCTACACCACAGCTTGTAGGTTCATCTGCCTAGCAAAAGTGCCCCACATTTTGATTTACGTAAGTTGTGTTTCTGCATATTTTTTTACACTGGTTGTGTAGGCTTTGCTATGTATTGGTTTGTGGTTCCACTGATTGGGTTCTGGTGTAGCTCTGTTGGCCTTGTATTGGTTCTTGGAGTGAAAGGCTTTGACCTATGCTTGCTCAAAGACATGCTTTTTTTTTCTCTTGGAGGAAAAAAAAAGGTTATTTTCCAACAGAAACAATAGGAGGATGAGGACCTAGGTAACTGTTTGCAGGGCTCTGAAGGGAGCTATTTTAGAGGCACCAAATTTGTGGCACAGCTGATGATGACTCTCCTCAGAAGAACCCACAAGTTTGGTGAAGTTCAAGTTAGGGGGTCTTAAGTTAGGACAAAACAGACCCCACCAGAGCTCCCCAAATATCTCCCATTGAATGCAATTGGAAGAAAACAGTTGCCCAGCTTTCCCGCCCCCCACCCCACCCCCACCCAGTCAATGGATGAAACTGTCCTCATGAGATGGAGCTGTTCAGGTGTGACACTGGCTCATAAATCATAGGAATGTTTTGGAGCTATGGGGCACTGTTTTTTAAGGTAGCGAGACCAAATCTGCAGCATTAAACTGTGGTAAATGTTCTGAAGCTATGAGGTGCTGTTTTTCAGGTAGATAGATCAAACTTGCAGTCTCTGAAGAATCACCAAGTTTGTTAAAGTTTGGGTCAGGAGATCCAATTTTATGGGTCCCAAAGTTTGGGTCAGGAGATCCAATTTTATGGGTCCCAAAGTTTGGGTCAGGAGATCCAATTTTATGGGCCTCCAACTATCCAATGGAGTTTGCATTATGGGCCCAAGGGGCCCATAAAATTCGACCCCCTGATCCAAACTTCACCAAACCTGGGGGTTCTTCTAAGGAGAGTCACCTGTAGCTGTAAACAAAGTCCCTCTATTTTACCCACCCCCTGTCTTGAAATATTCCCTATAGACTTTAATAATGTTGAAACTTTTCACATATCGGGGTGGGGGTGGGGGAACAAACTTCAAAACAAACCCATTTACCAGTGTGGGTATTTGGCTTTTCTGAAAAATTTTCAGGTTCAAGAAACCTGAATCTGAAAAATACAATACAAACAAATAAACAAAAAAAAGAGCTGCAAACCTCTATTGGTGGTTTGGAAGCTAGAACTAGACAAGCAGTCACCCAGATTAGGCAAGTAAACAGATACGCAGAAGAAACAAATCAGCAGTAGTTTGGTCTAATGAGCCAAACTACAGTCAGAAATCTTTTTGCACAGATGAGATAATAACATCTCATTGTGTGATGTGATCCCTGATGAGCTGGAAATTGTAGGAGCATAATGTGGCTATTGGTAATAGTGATTCTACACCACAGCTGAATTCAGTTCCCACTGCATTCACGCTACCACAGTCAGACAAGGAATGAAGGGTCTGAGTCTTGCTGCCAGATTCTGATGATCAAGACCTCTGATGTTTTACATAATCTTTCCTCCCAACTGCAATCCTATAGTTGAGGGCAGACTCCCTTGAAATCGATGTTTGAGACTTCTGAAATTTGCCCTTCCTATGTGAAATCTAGAACATTGCTTTCAAAGCAAATAACACATATTTACTCTATATTTACTACAGATTAAAAAAAACCAAACATGCAGTACTTTAGCAGATATTGTTGCTGGATCTGTGCGTGGGGGGAAATTAACTGGTAGTGTAATCTTTTGGGAATAAAGCCAGTTTTGCACATGACAGTCAACAATTGTTCAGAGAAATTTCTTAAAGAGCTGCATGTACTTCTGAACGTTGCACAATACCGCACAAGAGCTTGGATCCAGTGAGGTGCAAGTGGAAACATAAACAAAGAGTTCCTCTTGTGCGAGACCTTGTGAAACACTTATTGCTTTCTTTTCTATATTTAATAGTGCTCAGGAATTGATTGCATAATGTCTTGTACAAGCAGAAAAAAAGCTCAGGACACTTCATGTTCAACTTAGCAGTGTGTTTTTGTCATACTGCTGCTTGTACGAGGATCATAATGCATATGGAAATCTGCAGGATTATAATGCATCTGGAAATCTGGAGGATCCAAGCCATTGTAATCAGAAACACACCATAACAATTCATTCCTTCACTGAGAATATTGTGTATTTCAGATATGAGGAGGCAGGCATAAAGCAACCACATGTTCCTATCAATTTCATGGAAATTCATAGGCCAGTATGAGCTTCTGAAAGCAAAGGCTGCAAAGTGTCAGAGAGAATCAGATGCCAATCAAGAATCCCAAGGTACAATAGAAAGAAAAGTGGTTCCATCTATCAGACAGCTTCACTGAAAAGTCAGGCAAGGCCTATGCTGCCCCAGTGTCAATAGTCAATAAACTGTGCCAGTGAATTCCAATGAGAAAAAAGGATTGCAAATGTCTGCTGTCAATTGTTAGGCAGACTGGGAATAGGGTCAATAAAGGCTGTGAACTTTCACAAAATCCACTGGCAAAGGTGAGCTTGTAGAAATTTGGTCAGACAAAAGTCTACCTGCTCTGCAGATCTCCTGATAACAAAGAGTTCAACAGAATGCAGGTCCTTTTCCCTACTTCTAGGTAATGAGCCAAAAATACAAAGACTGATTACCAGGAGGAGCATAAGTGTCATCAAAACCATATCAATTGAACAAATGAGTGAAATCTGATAAAAAATGGGTGTTTATTGGAATTATCATTATTTTTGTTACCTGTACATATTATTATATATTTATTATTAGTATTTTTATATAATTTATTTTTGCTGGCTGTTGAAGATGGTAATAAATACTCTACACAAGCAAGTATAGCATTCAGAATCTTAATCCAGTGCACCCAGGGATGACATTAATTCCACCATTTATAGACTTGTAGTATTTCTCAAATATCTTCAAAGCAAATGATAACTACATCAAAGTTAAGCAGAGGACATTTGGGTATTTTCCAAATACTATAATAGATGCCAAACTGTTCCACTTCTGGTTGCTGTTGTGTCAAGTATGCAGGGCCAACATTCTGCAGTGCCTGACTTTAAATCTTAAAACCCCAGTTCTGAAGGAATTAGATGTATCACTGATGTCCTGCCAGAAATGTTGCTAATCTTTAAGATGCTGCAGGATTCTTGCTTTTCTATTGCTACAGACAGACTAACATGGCTACCCATCATGAATGTACTAACTCTTTTTTTTTCCTTTTGGAAAATATAGGGTTTTTTTTTCAAAATATATGTTGCCATGTTATGTTTTTGTGTTGTGTTACATGAGATTCAGGCAAGGCACAAGAGTTAAGGGTGGCTTCTCCCAAACATTACCTTGACTCAGTATATAAACAAGATGCTCTGTGGTCCTTAGGATATGAACAAGGTGCTCCTTCACTGTTCTGTGTCATATGGTATTTAAACAGGTGCCGCCAGGAAGTCTGCAAAGATGACAAAAAGCCAAAGCCACTTCCTGATGTTATACTTTGTTTCACATAAAGTATAGACTGTCCTGATGGTACCACCCTGGTTTGGTCAAGTTTGGTTCAGGGGAAGCAAAGTTATGCACCCCAAAAGGGGGTGACACCATCCCCTATTGTTTCCAGTGGGAACTAACAAGAGATGAGGGCTACTCTTTGAGGGTCCATAACTTTGACCCCCCCCCCCGAATCAAACTCCAGCAAACTCAGTGGACATTATCAGTACAATCTCCTGATGATTCTCTGAAATTTTGGTGCAACTAGCTTTACAAATGCACCCCTGAAAGGCACCCCCAAAATTTGCCCAGATTCTCTGCTTTTCAGTGCCTTGGCTCCATTGTAGCCAATGGGGAATTTGTGAGTATGTAAGCAAGCTACACATTTGTGAAGATAAAGGCACCAGACCTCCAAGGACCCTCAAAGGGGTAGCCCCCATCTCCTGTTAGCTCCCATTGGAAACAATGGGGGAATGGGGCACCCCCTTTGGTGGTCCATAACTTTGCTCCCCAGAATAAAACTTCACCAAACTTGCATGGTATCATTAGGACAGTCTCTGGATGATACCCTGAAATTGTGGTGCTGCTAGCTTTAAAACTGTGCCCCCTGCAGGTCAAAATGTGAAAAAAACAAAAAAATCAGATGGACCTATATTTGGGTATATCTGGATATGTTATTTGTCTTACAGATCATTTTATGCCCAAATAAATCCAAATTTACCAAATAAATCCGAATGTTACCGAATTTCTAGGGTATTGACCAAGCCTATCGGTTTAAGCCAACTAAACTAGCATCCATCACATCCTGTGGCATTTTGTTTCAGAAGTGCATTATTCTTTGAGTGAAAAAAGTACTTCCGGGATGCTGTGTGGTTTCCGGGCTGTATGGCCGTGTTCTGCTAGAACACGGCCATACAGCCCGGAAACCAAACAGCACCCCAGTGATTCCGGCCATGAAAGCCTTCAACAATACAAAAATACTTCCCTTTGTCTGTCCTGCATCTACCATCTATCCAACTTCACTAGGTACCTGGGATGACTAGTATTACGAGTGAGGGAGGAGAGACTCTCTGTTTTCTCCATCTTCTGATTAATTCTGCAAACATCTATAAAAAACAGTGTTGCTTACCATAACTGTTGTTCATGTAGTGGTTTTCTGTACAGGCACACATGGGACTGCGCTTGAGCTTTTTGGCAGCAATTTAGGCTTTGTTTATCTGCTTTAGAGGCCCCAAGAAGGGGTCTCAGTTGTCTATTCCCACTCTGTCCTGATGGGTGACATCTGCAGTTAGGGTGGTTTATAGCAAGGATAAGGTTTCTTGCTCAGTTGCCATGAGGTCACACTCTACAAGGACCCTAGTCACCTCGATGGCTTTTAGAAACAGAGTGGACCTTAATGACATATGCAGAAAAGCTATGTGGTCTACTTACTTGACTTTCATAAAGCATTACGCTGTGGCTGTAGATGCTGGGGTTGAGACAAATATTGGTCATGCTGTTTTGTAAATGGTGCTTCATAGTTTGTAGGCTTGCCATTCTCCCATGTGGGACTGCACGGAGGACTCGCAAATGAAAAACAGTGTTGTTTACCATAACTGTTGTTCATCTAGTGTTCCTCTGGGCAGTCTCTCTCCTTCCCCACAGTGAGTTGTCATCTTGCTAGGGTGGTGACTCCTTGTGGCAGTGAAAAAAAGATTTCAAGGGCTTTTAGAAACCCCTCCTCCCCAGTCACATAACCTGGGCAGGGACTGGGCTACTCCAGGCTGTGACTGGAGAAGGGGAGAACCCAATAAGGGACCTAAAACTCTAAATTGCTCCCAGGAAAAATAATCTTCATGGCTGGCTTGTTCAAGCACAGTCCCATGTGGGACTGCACAGAGGCAACACAGATGAACAAATGCATCCATTTACCTCTCTGTCAGTTTCCTTGGCCTTTTCTGCATCATTCCCAAGGCTACTATTCCCAAGGCTATTATTATTTTTGCGATAAGGGAACAAGAATTGTTTTCAGAATCCCATAAGCAGCTATGCCATAGATCTAGAAAAGGGCATCCTCATGCTGACCATTTTGTTTTCAATTCCTTTTCTAATAATCCCTAGCATAGACTTTCTTTTGTTCATTGCACAGCAAGTAGATATTTTCACACATTTATTTATTTTATATTTATTTATAATTCAAATTTACTATCTTGCCCACCCTCTAGGAAGTCATAGCCCCTATGACTTCATAAACTCTTTCCTGGCTCAACACCACCACCAGATACCATCATCATATATTTTAAAGCAGGATTCTTTGCCCCAATAAGCCTCATGTACCACACTGTTGCCTACTCACCCAAATTGGGCAGATCCTTTATGACAGGTGTCTCCAACCAATGGCCTTCCAGATGTTCATGGACTACAATTTCCATCAGCTCTACCAATTGATCATGCTGTCAGGAGCTGATGGGAATAGTAGCCCATTAACTTCTGAAGGGCCATAAGTTGGAGACCCCTGCTTTAAGAGTGTTTCATCATCCACTGTCATTCTTAAACTATTGTCAACTGCACTAACCCCTTTGCTACTCATCCCCTGTTCCACTTCATTTATGAACAACACATGACCCAATACTGAACCTTGTGGAACCAATGCTTACTTCCCTCTGTTGACAGAACTTAAAATATGCAAATTCCTTTGAGCACCCATTGGCTGCTGTCTGCTAGTTGTCCATATAAAAGATAGCAGGAAGTGTCTTCTACCAGGCTTGAAGCAGGCTTGTTAACAGTTGCTGTTTACAGCAACTTATGAAAAATGAAGAGACTGTACCCACAGTATTAGTAAATATCAACAACTCAGAATAAGTTGCCAACATAGATATGTGAAAAGCAGGTTAGTAACAAATACTGAGTAATATTAACATGATACCCCCAGACAGAATGGCAAACCACTCTGTACAGAAACTTACTGTATCCCACCACATTATCTAGTGAAGTTGGATGCTGTCCTCCAAACTAAGGAGAAGTGGTTCTTCCTCAAATGGAAGAGATACATGGAAGAAAGGCTCTTCAACCTGGAGAAATTCCCTCCAGCCTAATGTAGGATACTCCCCATTTTCAGGAAATTTGAATGAATATTTCAGAGGGTGGACATAGTATATTAAGTGACCATAGCTTCAAAAACAGGCAAGTAATTTCAGTTTATTCCTGAATTCTGCCCAGTATTAAAGACACTGAACATGTGAATCTGAAACCAGGCAGTACTGAGAGATGTGGAATCACAAATATGAGATTTGTATGATACTATTCAAGGTCATTGGGTCGAATTAGTAGTTTGATATATGAAAACTAAGTTTGGAATTTTACTGGAAAGACTTCCCTAATTTGCTTGGTAGGCAAGCAAGTTTGATTCTATGCACTTTACAGTTTTCTGTACTAAACGACAAGCCTTAACATTACACATTAAAATTTAAAATCTAATAACAAGATTTAATGATATTAGTTATTAATTTACCCCAAACTATTAAATAACACATTTAAAAGAACTTTCCATAAAAAAGGAACACACAGTGATGATTACATTTTCTACAGGAAGAAAATAGTTCTATTGTAAATGGAGAGCCAAGAAAGAGTGGAGGGAAAGACTTAAAGCCAGATTAAAATAAAAACTGCAGACAATTGTAGAACAATGTAATGTGGGAAAGAGAATCAGGAAGAAAAAAAAGGAAAGCCAAACAATAACATTCATGAAGAATATCTGAAAAGCAAGTCTGGCAATTAAGAAAAAATAAAGAGTTTGGATTTATGCCTGCTTTTTCTCAACCGTTAGGGGTTTAAAACCATGAGGGGCCTTACAAACTCCTTCCCTTCCTTTCCCCACAACAGATACCTTGTCAGGTAGGTGAAGCAGAGAGAGTTCTGAAAGAACTGTGACTATTCTAAGGTCACCCAGCAGGCTTCGTGTGTATGTGTGGGGAAACAAACACAGTTCACCAGATAAAAGTCAACTGCTCATGTGGAGGAGAGGGGAATCAAATTCAGTTCATCAGATAAAAGTCCACTGCTCATATGAAAAAATGAGAAGTCAAACCCAGTTCTCCAAAAACAAGTCCACTGCTCTTAACCATTAAACCACACTGCGATACACAGAGAGCTATAAGAAGCTATAGATTGGTCACCATCCTACTTCTTCTATATCTCATTTTATTATAATAAGCTTGTGAGGAAAAAGGGGCTAAGGGATGAACCTTTCAATATCATGGGTGTATATGGGCATGAGCTGTTCTTTGGGATGGGGCTGCATTCCACAGTAGCAGAGTCCCTGCTTCACCAGGTCTCATGGTATGTCTCTGGCATCTGCAGTGAAGGAGTGAGAGGAAAAGTACTAGAAAAAAGCCATTGCCAGTCAGAGCAGACAAAACTGAATAGATTGCCAATTTTTCTTCACTCAACAGCAACAAAAGTTCTCCATACCAACTCAACAGTTCAGTGTAACCCTCAGGATGAAGACACACTCAGGGTTTTTTTAAAAAAATGTTTTTGAGTCCTTAAGAAACCTTCTGTCTGTCAAACCTAGGGTTGATCAATACTAAAAAAATTCGGTAAAATTCGGATTTGGGTATTTTGGGGCATAAAATGATTTGTATACCCGAATCCGAATCATAGCCGATTCGGATATGCCCGAAAATTCGGGTAAATCCGAAAAATTCGGGTCCATTTTATTATTTTTTTGAATTTTTGGTGTTTTTACACGTTTTGGCCTGCAGGGGATGCAATTTTAAAGCTAGTGGCACTAAACTTTCAGGATATCATATGGGGACTATCCTGATGATTCTCCCCAAGTTTGGTGCAGTTTGGTTCAGGGGGGGCAAAGTTATTGACCCTCAAAAGGGGTGCCCCATTCCCCATTGTTTCCAATGGAAGCTAACAGGAGATGGGGGCTACACTTTTGAAGGTCCATAATTTTGGACCCCCTGAAGCAAACTTCACCAAACTTGGGGAGTATCATAGGGACAGTACTTTTATGATACCCTGAAATTTTGGTGACAGTAGCTCTAAAAGTGCACCCCTCACAGTCACCCAAAGAAATTTCCCCAGATTCTGTGCTCTGTAGTGGCTGGCTGGCTGGCTCAATTGCAGCCAATGGGAAATTTCTGTGGGAGGGCTGTGGAGTGCACATTTCTCATGGTAAACCCACAAAACTTTCAGGGTGTCTTCAGGAGAGTCTCTTCATGACACCATCCAGGTTTGGTGACCGTTGCTTCAAGGGGTTCAATGTTATGGGAAGGGTCCATCTCCGACTGCCCCCATGAGCAAAGTTCCTCAAACCTGGATGGTGTCATTCAGAGACTGTCCTGAAGATACCCTGAACATTTTGTGACTGTACCTTGATAAATGTGAACCCCACAGCCCTCCACCAGAAATTCCCCATTGACAGCAATGCAGAAGTCACTGCAGAAAAAAGAATATTGGGCAAATTTTTGGGGTGCCTGAAGGGGCGCATTTTTAGACATATCAGCACCAAAATATCAGGGTATCATCAGGTGACTGTCCTGATGACACCCCCCAAGCTTGGTGCAGTTTGGTTTAGGGGGGCCAAAGCTATGGACCCTCAAAATGGTAGCCACCATCTCCTTAGCTCCCATTGGAAACAATGGGGGATAGGGGGCCCCTTTGAGGGTCCATAACTTTGGCCCCCCTGAACCAAACTGCACCAAACTTGGGGGGTGTCATCAGGACAGTCTCCTGATGATACCCTGAAATTCGGTGCCACTAGCTTTAAAAATTCCGGTTTTCATGTTTCACCGCTCCTGCACATGAAGCCTGCTGGAGTGAGTGAGCGGTGAAACACGCAAACCAGCATTTTTAAAGCTAGTGACACCAAACTTTCAGGGTATCATCAGGAGACTGTCCTGATGATACCCCCACAGTTTGGTGCAGTTTGGTTCAGGGGAGCCAAAGTTATGGACTCTCAAAGGTGTAGCCCCCATCCCCTATCAGCTCCCATTGGAAACAATGGGGGATAGTTGCACCCCTTTTGAGGGTCCATACCTGAACCAAACTGCACCAAACTTGGTGGGCAACATCAGGACAGTCACCTGACGATACCCTGATAATTTGGTGCCGATACATCTCAAAATGCATCCCCTGCAGGCACCCCCAGAAATTTGCCCAAGATTCTTTGTTCTGCAGTGACTTAGCTGTATTGCTGTCAATGAGGAATTTCTGGTAAAGGGCTGTGAGGTGCACATTTCTGAAGGTATGGTCAAAAAACTTTCAGAGTATCTTCAGGAGAGTCTCTGGATGACACCATCCAGGTTTGGGGAATTTTGCTTCAGGGGCTTTAATTCTATGGGACCCAAAAAGGGTAGGGCCCATCTCCCACTGCCCCCTGAAGTAAAGTTCCCCAAACCTAGATGGTGTCATCCAGAGACTCTCCTGAAGATACCCTGAAAGTTTTGTGGGTTTACCATGAAAAATGTGCACTCCACAGCCCTCTATCAGAAATTCCCTATTGACAGCAATGCAGCTAAGTCACTGCAGAACAAAGAATCTTGTGCAAATTTCTGGGGGTGCCTGCAGGGGGTGCATTTGTAGATGTATCAGTACCAATATTTCAGTGTATTATCAGGAGACTGTCCTGATGATGCCCTCCAAGTTTGGTGCAGCTTGGTTCAGGGGGGCCAAAGTTATGGACCCTCAAAAGGGTAGCCTCATCTCCTTAGTTCCCATTGGAAAGAATGGGGGACACCCCTTTTGGGGGTCCATAACTTTGGCTCCCCTAAACCAAACTGCACCAAACTTGGAAGGTATCATCAGGACAGTCTCCTGATGATTCCCTGAAATTTTGGTGCCAATATGTGTAAAAATGCGCCCCCTGCAGGCCAAAACGTGAAAAAACACCAAAAAATAAAAACGCAATTTGGCTGGTGATCCGAATCCCATGGATTCGGATCTGTTAAGATTTGGACAGCTCAGATTCGGACCTTGCTCGTCCGAATCCGTCCGAATCAGTGCAGATTCGGTAAAAATCCAGATTTGGACTGTCCGAATCTCCAACCCTAGTCAAACCTACAAATTCTACCTTTTTGATCCCTCCCCTAGAATCTCATGCAAACCATCCTGAGGCTAAACTGCAAGCCTGACATGAGTATCAATGAAACTGTGGGGAGGGGATATTTGCCAAGCATTCAAAGTCTGATCCCTCCCCTCTCCTGCCTGAGCTTTCGATTGCATGAAAACTGTCAACCCCACATTTGCCTCTCATTTGGCATTCTAATTAGTACTGTATGAATAGCCATCATTGACATGAGAATTCTTGCTCTCCTGTTTTGTACACATTGCTTATTATTTATTATTCCTCCAGTGTTATTATCCATTATTCATTATACTGCTTTCTTTGGTGGTGCTGCAGACATGTTATGAACGAAATCTTATTCCAACATCCTGCTTTTGACGGATTGGTATCCCAGTTTGGATTTGCATTTTTTATTCCTCACATAATCACCCACACACATACCCTCACACACTAAAAATAGGCATTGTTTAATGAGTGGAAATAACACGACACAGTTTTATCATCTCTGCTGAAATGTATTCATCATTGGTCTGAATTTTTCATGATGCTACCTTCTAAAGGAATCAGAAGGAACATGTTTTGAGATATTTTAAAAGCGAAATCGAAAATCCAAAATGTGAATTGATCTGCAGACTGGAAATTTTCCATATTCAGAATTCAAATTAATAGTCAAACCAAACTACAGAATATTTGTTTCTTAAATACTGGGGGGAGGGGGGTCACCAATTGGTCAAATCCAACACATGCATAATGATTCCTTATATCCAGCAAACTTTCATACAGATTTCTCATTCCTTCCCAATCCTATATGAAGTTCCTCTTTGAGAGTTGGCCCTGACATAAATAGTGCAAAGTGAAATGTACACCAGCTGGTAACCTAGGCAACCATGTGGGCAGACAGGGCAACGTTCTGTATGTGTGGCTGAACTAATAAAATAGAAGTGAAATATTAGAACTGATGAAGAAAATATTCAGCTCTGAAGAAGAAGCTCTGAACCACTGAGACAAAATATGGTGTGATGATATGGCTGTTTGCTGAGACAGTCCAGATGGAACCACTAACATTGTACTATTCAATACTTACTCAGGGAATTTGTCAGGTATGCAGGAAAAAAATAATTAAATGAGGAGGGGAATATTAATATACTCAGAAACATCATACGGAGGACAGGAAAAAAAACTCCAGGGGAGAAATAATGTTGATAGAAGATAAACTAAGTTAAGAAAATGTGCAGGGAAAAGAAATCAGCCTGATCAAGTTTCTGGTAGCTTAGGCCCTTTCTGCACAACCAGCTTATGCCGCTGCACCCCCGTGGGACCATTCACACAGACGGTCCTGCTGGGTGCGCCTCCTGCGGCTCAGCCTTCACACAGGCTCCCAAACACTGCTTACCTCCCGTCTCCTTCCATCATGTTGTGGAGGCCAGGGGACATGCCTCCCCTGGCCAGAGCGATGACTCTGGAGTCAGAGGCCAGGAGGCGTGTCTCCTGGCCTCCACCACATGACAGAAGGAGACTGGAGGTAAGCAGCATTTGGGAGGGGTGGGAGAGAAACTCCGGCTTCCACCTGGTGCTGTTCACATGGCACTGAATGGAAGCCAGCTTGGCAAAAAACCTCGCTCCCTGAGCAAGCTTTAAAAACACTCACTGGTTTGGCTCACATTCTGATTTCCTGTTGCGAGCGAAGAACCAGTTTTTGACTGGGTATTTAGCTGTTTGCAAGCAGTTGAAGCCTTTTCATTGGGTTTACCTTTAATGTACAATACAATATGGTGCAGTCTTGTAACTTACATTTTGATCCCTTCTGCATGAATCATCTACCAGCTACAAACTTTACTGGGAAATGACCTTGCCTACTTGCCTGGAAATTGAGCATATGCCATACTGGAGAACAGTGCTCAGAGGAACCACATGTGACCCCCAAGCCACTATCATTATTTTACAAAACTGTGTGCTGTCACCTTTTCTTTTATCCTTGCTCAGCATGAGGCATTCACAGATCTGTGTGCACTTTATATCTTCTTATTGAACACCTTTGATTTGTATGACACCTTCAATTTTGTACTGTGGTAATATGATCCTAGTATATACATTAAGATCAATTCAGACTGACTAATTAAGAAGTAATGGGAGGAGCCACTGTTGATTCTTTCATGGTCCACCATACAGATTTTCCCTTCATAGTTCATGGCTTATGGCAGCAGATTCAAAAAGGAGTAGACCACCCAGGAATAATGGAAAGAATCCTCTCTGAGAGGAGACCCAGGTCAGAGGAATTATCCAAGCTCCCATGCAGGGCCTTGTGATATTGTTTCCCCACAAACACAAATCAGACATAAGAAATCATAACATCCAGACACCAGGGGTACATTTTAACTCACTGGAAAGAGTATCACAGAACTTAAGCCACTGTTCTTAAACCACTGTGAAGATGAACTTATCAATAAATTAGACATTACATGCCATCCTGGTCTAAACAGATTTGGGTTTCATTACTACAAGTCGCTCAAGAGAGCCCACTTTGCAGAGGTTATAATTGGCTGTTCTTAACATGTTTTAATCACTTGTATCAATGTCCCCTGATTACTTGTCATTTAACCTTCTAACCCTACTTCATCACTTTGCTTATCTGCTCAATCCTCTGACCCTGTCATCATTCCTTATGTGCAACTGCTAATTCTGATGATTGATGACAGGATTTACACCTAACCTTTCAGCCTCAGCTCCCGAGCTCCTCCAACAGAGAAATTTTCCCAGAGAGAATATACACTTGAAAGATTCATGACAGAATTCATACCAAACCTTTCTGCCTCATCTCCCCCTCCCTCTTGTAATCTTCCCCAAAAGAACTCTCGATTTGAGCTTTCCTTCATAAATTTGAGGAAGTGAGCTGTGATTCACAAAACCTCATACTGAAATAAGTGCTGTTAGTCTTTATGGTACCACTGGACTTTTGTTTTATTTTGCCACATCACACTAACACAGTTACTCCATTACAGTGAGCCAACCATGATCATTGGGCAGAATCCATTTCACCTAGCAGGGGCTGTTGAATATTGTATGTTTACTTGACAAGTTTACAGTATTCCTACTTTTGTCATTAAAAAAAACAAGTACCATTTGGATTTTGTGTTAAACAACAAAATGTTTGGGTCCAGACAGACACCTAGACAGAAGAGCCCAAGGTAGAAAATCTTCAAACTGAAGAATCTGAACTATCTCTGAGTTAAGTACCATACTAAAAACAGATTAATGGGTCTATTCATAGCAATGGATTGCAGCAAATATAAATTTAAATGTGAATCATCGCTTGAAACAAAGGAATGAATTATATATCAGTAATACTCACTAATGAATGGGGAATGGTGGTGTAGAAAATATTTTAATTATGGAAAAGTTTGCCTCCAGCTTTTCAAAACCTGAAACAGGGTTATGAGAGGTAGACAGAAAACAGAAAAGATGGGAAGTAAAATATGAGTTTAAAAGCCTTTATGTGTCCTTCATTTTAGTATTTGATTATATGTCATCTTGATATTTGTTTTATTTTTTCATTATCGTTCTCTGGAGATAGCTTGCAAAGTTATTATTGTAAAACATTTATGAACCATAATCCGTTGAATGGCACTATTTTGGAATGGAGGCTTTTTAATACAAAGTAGGCTGTGTAATATTTGATGCAATTGGTGCTCTGCATGCTAAATTTGAAAGAAAGAATGGTGCAAGATATAGTTATGATAGAGACAAAAACACAAGCAAGCATTAACTTTATATGACTACAAATAGTCCTCAGGACTTTTTCCCATAAGGAAACTGTGAGCTTTTGATTGTTAGGAAAGATACATCTCAATAAATAGATGACCAATACTTGCAAAATTGTACACGAATGATGACAAGACAATAGACTTATTTACTAAGATGGAACTGAGATAGGTGATTAGACTTGCCTCCCACTGAAATCAGAATGCAGACAGATGTTCTTCAGAATTTATAACTACAGACATGGATAATGTCAATTTTTTTTCAATCTGTAGCTTTATGTACACCAAGAAGACTATGTACACAGCTTTTTCTATATTTGTTTGAAATGTATATAGCTGTATGGCAAATTTCCCACTATTGTAATTTCCACCAGATGAATAAAATGTCTCTAGCTGTGTTCTGTCCCAAATATTAGGAAGATAAGGAGACTGATAAACACTTTATTTGTATTAGTCCAAATATGACATATAAGAGATTGATGAATTATTACACTGGGGTAGAACTGGGGTTATACATTCCGGGTCTGTTTTATCCTGGTTTCTCCCTTCACTTGGCTGCCCATTTCCATGAAGGCATCGAGTTAAGATTGGGATGAAGTACTTCAGTTTCTTTTGCACAAGCCCCATTCAAACTGGCTATTTCACACTCAAAGGCTGCAACGGGTCGTGGCCACCCCCACAAAAATGCAGTGCCTCTAATTGGTTGATGATGAGCGAATGTGTGGGTGTGCTGGGAAGAGCTGTGGTCAGTATACATGAGGGGGGAAAGACCCCCCCTTTTCCTCTGTTCTGGATGGGTTCTGGCGCAAGCCTCAAAATTGCAAGCCTCAAAAACAATGCGGAGCAGCAGCATCTCACCTCACTACTCATGTTACCATAAAAAATAAACTGGTCCTGCTTCCACGGTGTTTGCATAGTAGTGGGATCAGCACAAGATATTTGAAAAGAACTGCCAATTTTGGCAATGTTTTTAAAATCCTGGGATCAGGGAAATATCACAGGGCAACCCCAATTTAGGACTGGGAAATGTGCAAAAATCTTGCACAAACTGAGATATTTCACTTCCCAGTCCCAGGATATTTGGACCGTGAAGAAACAGCCTTTTTTCCACTCTGGATTTACCTCCAATTGTTATTGTAGAATTCTTTTAGAACCCCTTGTCAATCAAAGTCTCTAGACTGGGACAACACATCAGGAATTAGCTGTCCATTACATACACTATAATAGGTGTGTGGGTTTTTTTTTGGTACAGTACAATTCATCATATAATCACTTTGGATTGGATCCAATTATTCTCATCTACTAAGCAGGAGTAAATTACTCTTGCACTGTGTTTTCTACCAAAAGAGAAAGTCTTCCAGAAATGGAAGAAGATTGAAATCCTTTCCAGGTGTTATGTTGTGTACTGGAGATTGTACTACTCATGATCCTTTTGGAATACATAACTGCCATTTTGTGCAAAATAAGCAACATGCATATTTTCCAGCAATGGTACCTGGATTCTCAAGAGTATGAGTTTAGGTATCCTGAAATGACAAAATACAATGGGTTACCTTTTCACCACAAAATGGAAACTGCATGTACTGTGAGGATTGTTCATAGCATGTTTGCCTGGGATGCAATTTAAGAATCCCATAAATACCTTAAAAGCATGTAAATGGAAAAGAGTCAGTTTTTTGTTTGTGTGGATGTGGATATCTATGTATGTGTGCATTGGGTCAAGTTATGTCCAACAGCTTTTGCATTGAACTATTTTTCCCCACCCTAACCATTTTTCATTATTTCATTTAAGAGGCATTTTTTTCATTCCCTGACTGATAAAGCCAAGATAAGCTGTTTTGTTTGAGGCTTTTTAAACATATTTTTCCTGATCTCAGGACAAACTTGCAGCATTTTTTTTCAAGTTTGTGAAACTTTCAATTGTCCACTTTTGAACACAGATTATTCTTTGAGGGAATTCACTCCCAATCTCTTTAAAATTGAACAGATTGTCCTCTCTGTTCACCAGCTGAACTCCACATGATTGGAGAACAGGCCCAGAAAGTAGATTGCAAAACGGTCTTCATATTATCAGGTAAAAGAAAAATACAGAGTCTATACACCATCTCTTTCTATTAAGTACTCTGGTATAGATACATATATAAAAACACATTTACTGAGCATTAAAACGGTGAATAATCACTTGAACATTTTGTGCAGGAATGTACATTACATTCAGTTGTGAGTACAGAAAAGTAGGAAGTTGCAAGATATTTTCTTATCGGAGTGTAGAACCTTGAGTGAATGAGAACATACTGATACAACATGAGAGAGGTGTTTTTCTTTTTTTAAATTGCAAGCTTATCATTTGGTTTTCCTATTTACAGCCCATCTTCAGAAAGCTGAGTGCTTATAAATGTTGTGCTTATTATTACTTTAACAGAGAGTGTGCTTAAATATAGAAATTCTCATGGAGACATGGAAGGAATACACAAATTCACAGCATGCCCAGGGGATTTTGTACACAGCCTAGTCAACAGGCAAGTAGAAATGTAAGGGATATTGGAAAATGTGCTTAAGTGGACAGGATCAACCAGGAAGTGTGCACGTGAGTAGTCTCCCTTTGAGAAAGGCTGATGAATGCAAACAGACAGACAGACAGACAGACAGACAGTATGGAGGTAGTGCCACCTAGCAACTAGTGGTGGGGTGGGGTAATTTACCAGTGATAAACTTAAGCTTCATTCTCTGTAATTGGTGTTCACCAGAAGTCCATCCTCACATCGCTGATGATGGAGAGGGGCACTGGTGTCTGGGCAGAATTCTATGGTAGAAGCCATTTTTACCATAAAGTGTTGCCAAAATACTGATTGTGTGACTTCCGATGCATGCCATATTGCTGACAACAGAGAACTAGATCTAAGTTCACTGCTGGAAAGTTCCCTAGCTGGCTAGTTGAATGGTGCTTATGGGAGGAACTGCAAGGCAGGGTATCCCTTGTTCCTAGTGGAAGGACTGGGAACCCTGTATGGAGATTATTTATGAAGCATTCAGTTCATATTATTTGGGATCATTAGGTTATCCATTAGCTCTATATGCTATCACTCTGCCAGGCCAAACTTGAAGTCCTTCTCTAATGTGAAGGACATTTTTCCAGCTTCAGGGGCTATTTGGGAAGAGGAAGAACAAATTAAGTCAGAGGAACACTGCAGGCTTTGCTGGGTGGTGTTGTAACATACAGGCCATTACGTACACATCATAAGAACTCCTTTACTAATGTTATCAATGAGAATACATTTCACATACCTTAATGCAACACACACACAATAACACCTTGCAGAAGACTGGTTCAGTTTGGGTTTTTACTGTGATGAAGAACTTAAGAAGGATGTTCTTGAAAACTTGCTGCATACAGATGTCCATGCAATATGATTGACTTGCATTGTAGATGTTGGGATTTCATTCCATTGCGTATATTAATTAGAGCTGAATGAGCTCTGTCCAGGTCACCCCAGAATCAAGCATTGATGAACCAAGCCTTCCAGACAAAATTTGGTGTACTCTTCTGTCCTGGACTTCCTATCTCCCACTGGAGTTCTACAGGGCAGCAGGGGGACAAAGGGGGTGGCATTCTGTACCATGCAAATGTATGATATTGTCATGTTGATACAGTGCCCTAGTATAACCCAAAGCTCTATGGAGCGAAATCTATAGTAGGGTTCGGTTCAGTGCGGCTCTCCAGATACCATGGATTACGGTTTCCATCAGCTCTTCACCAGCATGGCCAATTGGCCGTGCTGGCAGGGGCTGATGGGATTTGTAGTCCATGAACATCTGGAGAGCCGCAGGTTGCAGACCCCTGGTCTATAGAGTTTGGGTGAATCCTAGATCATTATCTCGACAAAACAATGTCACCTCCACTTTTGCATTAGAAATGTCATTTTGCACTGATATGATGCCAGATTGTTCGTTACCACCTTCAGATTCTCTAGCTGGAATACCAGCAATCATTGGCAACCCTAGTCATGAGTAGAAGAGTTGTTAGTGACTTTAGATGCAGTGACTTCAGATGCCTTCCTCATCCATACTACAGCAGTCTCTCCCACTCTTCAGGCCACAGCCAATCAGAAGACCTTTGCTAGGTCCAGCGTGCAACTTTGTTGGGATTTAGTGGCTTGGGCTCCAAAGAGAAGAGAAGATGGGGAGAGATTATATTCATAGTATCTGCTGGCTATCACATGCATATGGCAATGCTAATATATGGTATGGTTCTGACCTGGGTAGCCCACACTGGTCTGATCTCATCAGATCTGGGAAGCTACGCATGGTCAGCCCTGGTTAGTGTTTGGATGGAAAGGCAAGCCACCCCTGAATGTCTCTTCCCTTGAAAATCCTATGGAATCACCATATGTTGGTTGCAACTTGATGGCAAAAAACCCAACAAAAATGCCAGAATAATATGTTGTGTAACTTGTCTGAAAGGTTGCCAAGCTGCAGATAGTAGATTAGGTTTTTTGATAATTGCATTCCAACTGATTATTAGTAGAAAATAAAGTTATAGGTTAGCATTTGTTTCTTATTGACACCAACACAAATGACTGAACGTGAAGAAAATTTCTGTGTAGATCTCCAGTGGTTTCCTTCTGTAGACATTACTAGATAAGCATGGTACTGAACTTTAGGTCAGCATTACCATGTCATTCCCTATTAACCAATAAATACAGCCTTACCGTGTCATGCTCTACTAACCTATAAATACAGCCCAAGATTGAAGAGTTCAGTAACTTCATTCTTGATTATTTTTTTAATCCATTAATAGTTTGTGAATGTATCTCATTTCTTCATATTATTCAGTAAACATCCAAGGCTGTTGATGATATGAATACTTTTACCACTGATATTACTGCCGATACTGACAATTTCTCTAGTGAAACGGAACTGTTTTTTCTTGCATTGCCAAATGTGCCAGGCTCTTTTGAATTAGCGCAAAGATGTGCTCCCTTTCAATTGATCTGGAAAATGATTCAATATTGTCTTCAGTCCAGTTGCCCTTATCCCACCATGTTCTATTGACTTGGCATATAATAGGAACTTTCTCTTATATTTTTCTAGAATGGGGGGAAAATCCTTGTAACCCAATGGAACATTTCAGCACCTGCAGAAAACAGGTTCATCCATCTTCTACCTAGTTTGCTTTCGATTTTCCATCATGTGGCTTCTGTGTTTGTGTCTATTAAACATTCCTTTCTGATGCACCACCTTTTAACCACATTCACTTTCCCTTTAACATAAAGCAGTGTGGAGTCAGAATAGAGGTCACCATTAAGTAAACAGCTAAGCAGATTCCAGTGTCACTGATTTCAGAGGGAGATCTATGAACGCATGCAACATTTATTGCTTTGGAAAAAATCTGTCCCATATTTTAGACCTGTTACTTCTGTTATTTGACATGAAGCTATAGTTCAGAGGTTGGGAGCTGGCTGCACACTAAATAGGCAGTTTCTGCCAATTCTTCTTCCTCTGCCAGACTCCAGCTCCTGTCATTTCTTGGGGACCCCATGATCCCCAGGAGAAGCATTTTGTGGAACTCGGTGAGAGGCAGTGTGTGGAGGGAAGAAGGAAATTCCCATTCTTCAGTTGGAAAATTTAGTCCTATTTCTACCCTATAGTTTCAGATAAAACTGACTGGAGTTTGACTTCAGATACTGAAGGCAAGAAAAGACAAGAGAATACATTTTGTTCAAAAATGGTCTCATTACTAGATTGCAAGTCACAAATGTCAGAGTTCATTCTCCCAGTCTTGGTATAAACAATGTAAAAGTAGGACCAATCATAACCACATTATGATTACAGCTTGCAGCAATGAAAAGCCATTTTCATTTCTGACTTTGCAGCAGGGCAAGGTGATTATAGACATTAGTGGCAGAGCAATGGTGGATAAACATCTCAACTATTATAATTCATGTTTAATCATACTATTAGTATCATGAAACCACAAATCACAAAAGTACCAAAAATACTATTAAAGTCATGAGAACAAGACAACCTTGCAGGACCTCTGTTTTCTATTCATCCTTTTAAAAATAATAATAATAATAATGTCACAGGGCAGCTTAACACTAAACCATCAGCTGTTCCCTAGTTCATATACCAACATCTAACCTAGCAATTAATTTCAGTGAGGTGACTTTTCTTTACACACTTCAGAATGTTGCCTCAATAAAATAAACCTCCTTCTTTTGTCTGTGCCCCAATCAAAATAAGCAAATGGTACAGCCCCACTTGCCCAGAATAAAGCATGCTAATTTATGTTGATACCCATTCAGAGCTTTCAAGGATTTGGTGGATAAAATCGAAACAAATGAATAAAGACCATGAGTGCTGCTGATCAGCTATTTAACTCGAGAAGCGTTAATCATGTTTTCGCATTAATTAGCCGCTGGGGGCTGGCTGATTTATTAGCAATTTAGCTCTCAACATTTCTCCATCCAAATCCAAATTTTATAAATGAATAAACACCATCAGTGTTGATCAGCTATTTAGCATAGGAAATACGGACCATGTTTTAACATTAATCAGCTGCACAGGGGTAGCTGATTTATCAGCAAGCTCAGTGCTAAGCATTCATCAGTCCAAAACCAAAGCTTACAGGTCTATAGTCACTGCTGCAAGTCCAAGTAATGGTAAACACAGTTAGAGCTTGTGTGGCATCCTGTTTGGCAAGGGAAATGGCCAAATGTTCTCCCATACTCTCATTTGCTATAAATGAACCCAAGTAATCAATTTGCCTGCTTCTGGCAGCCATACTTCCACTGACTGGGCCCTCTCATCTGCCTAGAATTGCCAGGTGCCTTCTGTCCTCTGATGAGGGATGTGTGGCAAGGTTATCAAACCCTGTTAGAAAACTTCTGGAGAATGGAGGTGGAATCTGGGGAGGACAGGAAGTTCAGTGCAATAATATGCCATGGAGTCTGCATGGAGGGGCGGAAATGATGCCATGTGGTGCACATGCATCATACACAGAGGAAAATGTGATGTCAGTGCATCAGCCAGCACATAGAGTTTGCAGAGCACCCGCTGGGCTTTGCCCAGAGGTGATCTGGAGTTTTACCTGGAGGTGGTGACTTATGCAATGTCACATTTTCCCCTTGGCCCACCTCCAAAGCTTCCAAAGATGCCAAGCTGCAGCATGTCTTTCCTAAATGGGCCTGCAATGCTGAGATGTTATGCTGGCCTTTCTTTGGCCCTCTTCAGATTGTGCTACATGAGGATCAGGCTGGCTTTTACCTGGTAACGCTTATGGCTGCTGCAAGGTTTATGTTCAACATCATGATATGGTCACAGTTCACTTATGAAGCACAAATGGCCCCTGAACAGCTTGAAATTATATAGTGAGAGGCATTAGTACATGGGGGGCAGGGGAGGGAAATATTGCTAGTGTTGCCAGGTCACCATCATCCCAAACCCTCAGGAGATGAGTTGTCATGTTGTTACATTGAGTAATTTCTGTGATGAAAATTTGGAGTCCTTACTTATTAATTGCAAACCCTTTTATTCCCCTCGAGAGATAAATTCAGTTCTGGTTTTTTTGGTTTATATTCATCCACAAGCATCTGTAAAAAAGGCATTAAGAACTCTAACCGATCAGATTATGGAGGCTGAAGCCAAATACCCTGATTCACTGGTTATTATTTTGGGAGATTTAAACAAAGCAAACTTAAGGGAAGACCTACCAAAAATACTTTCAGCATGTCAACTGTCCCACCAGAGGCAAGAATATCTTAGACCACTGCTATACAACACTGAAAGATGCTTATCGGTCTTTACCACGAGCAGCTGTAGGCCATTCTGATCATTGCATGATTCACCTTGTACCCAAGCTTACAAAACAAAGATTTAAAAATAATAAAACCAATAACTAAATCAGTGAGAACTTGGACTGTAAGAGGCAAAGTTAAAGCTGCAGGCTTGCCTTGACTGTACAGATTCGGGAATATTTTTAAAGACACCTCTGCAGATTTGGACGAACTCACAGATACTGTGTAAATATCATATGTCAGCTTCTGTGAAGATCTTTGTATACCAAATCCAGGAACTTGGCGTATATATAGTAAACAACAAACCTTGGTCTTCGCCACAGCTAAACTTAAGCAGTTACGCTCGCTCCAAAGAAGAGGCTCTGGGCTGGTAGGGCAAGTGATAGAATGCTAAAACAATCAGGCCAGAAAATGTATTAACAAAGGAGATCAGAGCAGCAACAAGCAACTACTCTGAAAAGAGACAAAATCAGCTTTCACCAAACGAAACCGCAAACATCAGGAAAACTCTCAAAAATAGCCCCGGTTACAGCAAAGCCCCTTCCCAAGCTGAAGGAAATCATCAATTGGCAGACAACCTGAACGTAGTGTTCCCACTGTAGGTTTGAAAACAATCTACAGTCACCTTTCTCCACAACCTCCTATCTCAGATGCACCAACAATAGCCAAACTTCCTATAACTGAACTCATTTCATTGGGTTTACAACCCCTGGTGATCTCAGAAAAGGAAGTGCAAGATCTATTTCACAGACAGAAGCCTTGAAAAAGCACCAGGCCCCAGACAAGATAACACCTTCTTGCCTAAAAGTCTGTGCTGTCCAATTGGCCCCCATCTTCACCCAAATCTTTAACAAAGCACTGTGAGATGTGCTATGTTCCTTCCTGCTTCAAACACTCCACTATCGTCCCAGTGTCGAAGAAGCCTTCCCATCAAGGAACTGAACGACTACTAAGTGACCAGTTGCTCTAACATCTGTAGTTATGAAAACTTTTGAAAGGCTAGTGATGTACCATTTGAAAACCATCACGGATCCACTGTTGGACTCCTTGCAATTTTGCATACCGAGCAAATAGATCGACAGATGATGCTGTTAATCATGGCTTTGCACTATATCCTACAGCATTCTTGAATCGCCAAAGACCTATGCAAGGGTCCTCTTTGTTGACTTTAGTTCAGCATTCAATCCTAACCGACCGGACATTCTTCTAACCAAACTAAATCAGCAAGCAGTACGTGAGCATATTTGTGGGTGGATCACAAGCTTCCTAACAGATAGGAAACAGCAGGTGAAGCTAGGAAAAATTACATCAGACACCTGTAAAATGAGCTAACAGGGGCCCCCCAAGGCTGTGTACTTTCACCTTCACTTCTCTTCTCTCTGTATACCAATGACTGCATCTCAAATGATCCATCTGTTAAAATACTGAAATTTGCAGATGATACATCAGTGATTGGTCTCTATTCGAGACAAATCTATGAAACCAAGCATACAGACGGGAGGTTGGAACTGAATCCAGCCTCGTGGTGCCACTGGAACAACAATCTAGAACTGAACACACTTAAAACCGTGAGAAATGGTGGTAGATTTTGTGAGAAAGTCCTCCCATCCTACCTCCTCTCACAATACTAGACAACACAGTATCAACAGTAGAGACCTTTAAATTTCTAGGGCTCCATCATATCTCATGACCTAAAAATGGTCACCTAATATCAAAAATGTCATCATTAAAAGCACAACAAAGCACGTTCTTTCTGCGTTTCAACTCAGGAAGCTCAAAACTGCCCAAGGAGCTGCTGATACAGTCTCTCCCACTAGAGGAATCATTGGAGTCTGTCATCTGCACTCTCTATAACTGTCTGTTTTGGTTCTGCAACCCAACAAGATTGACACAGACTTCAGAGAATAATCAGAACTGCAGAAAAAAACAATTGCTGCTAACCTGCCTCTCTCCATTGAGGACCTTGTATACTGCACGGTCAAAAAAGGGCTGTGAAAATATTTACTGACCCCTCAAGATCCTGACACATAAACTGTTTCCAACTCTTACCCTCTAAACGCCGCTACAGAGCACTGCACACCAAGACAATTCAGGACATAAGAATGAAGTTTTTTCCCTAATGCCATCACTCTGTTAAACAAATAATTCCCTCGATAATGTCAAACTATTTATTATATATTTATTATATAATTACTGCACTACTTTTTTCATCATTCCTATTACCCATCTCCTCCCAATTATGACTGTATGACTATAGCCTGTGCTGACATTTCATTTTATTTTATGATTTTACATTTTATGTTTTTATTACTATTGATTGTTTCCTGATTGCTTACTAGACCTATATGACAATCATTAAGTGCTGTACCTTATGATTCTTGACAAATGTATTTTCTTTTATGTACACTGAGAGCATATGCACCGGAGACAAATTCCTTGTGTGTCCAATCACACTTGGCCAATAAAGATTCTATTCTATTCTATTCTATTCTATTCTATTCTATTCTATTCTATTCTATTCTATTCTATTCTAATTATATTAACAGAGGTACTACCACATACCACAAAGTATTACCATATGATATCTCTGGGTGTCACAATGATTCAGCTTTGAAGCACTGGGCTAATTTCTGTTGTTGTTGCTGTTGTTGCCTTTAAGCTGCAGTTGACTCATGGTGACCCTGTATGGTTTTCAAGAGGTTGTTTGTCTGCCTCTGCTTAGTTATCTTGCTATCCCTTGTTGCTGTCCTATCTAAAAACCTACCAGGGCTGACCTCACTTAGCTTCCAAAATTGGGCTAGTCTGGGCTATTAAAATATATAATTAAATAAATAAAAAAACACAGAAATCCAGAAAGGGGATCCCCAGCTGCCTCAGAATTCCCTGCATTGCCCCAACTCACCCAGAAATGGCCCTCACTAAGGGGTAACCTGGAAGGCAAAAATGCCCAAAGAAGTAGGTGATTTGGGGCCAGGCCAACTCACCTGGGTTTCAACCTCCGCTATGGTTGGAACCTTCCACTCCACCTATCCCTTCTGGAACATCAATGCTAATGGCAAACCAGCCCACGGGAAGTTGGCCAGGAGCAACAAACACTGTTCCTCCCCTCCCAATGACTTAAGTCTGAGGACAGGTTCACAGGACAAGTTGGTGATCTGGGACCCAGCTGGTCTAACTGACAACCTGCAGGGCAATGTGGGCCTGGGGAAAAGCCCTGCTTCAGATGAGCTGCATCAATTGGGCAGCAGGATGGGGGCAGAGGAGTAATTGAGGAGACAATATAAGGGAGGTGGGGGAATTGCTGGGGGGAGAGAAGCAGATGGAGAGCGTGAGAGGGAGGGAGGGAGGGAGGGAGGGAGGGAGGGAGGGAGGGAGGGAGAGAGAGAGAGAGAGAGAGAGAGAGAGAGAGAGAGAGAGAGAGAGAGAGAGAGAGAATGACCTTGTGGAAGACATACAGGTGAGTTGCCTGGGCCCACGAATCAATAGGGCCTGGAATTAGGATGGGCTGAAGACTGCCCAGAAAAAGGAAAGGAGGGACAGCAGACAGGTCCAACACCAGTGCAGCCCAGGGGGTGCTCCACAATGTTTATGGACTGTATGGTAAATATAATAGGTACTTCAGCTTTTAGCACCTATTATTGCCTCCTATCTGCAGTTTATGTGAACAACACTTATCATAGGCAGGCACATGTGGCACACCATCAACCATGCAGGGAAAAGTAATTTACTTTTGCACCTACTATGAGTCATTTGGTGATTTAGTTGGTGTAGTTATATTCTTCTTTCCGGATATATTCTAGGGCAGGGGTAGGGAACCTTAGGATAAATTAGGATCCATAATTCTATCAGTTTTGGTCAAGCATGGGCTACAATACTGGGCCATGCTGGTAGGGGCTGATGGGAATTGTAGTTCCTGAACATCTGGAGAGCCGCAGGTTCCCTACCCCTGTTCTAGGGAATAAGACTGTAGGGTAGATTTCAAAACTGCTTAGGGAAAGTTGGGGTGGGTTGGGGGCGCCAATCAATCAATGCCTCTTTATGGGGAAGTGAAGTTACCTAAGTCACACCAGTTAGACTCCAGCCTATAAACTACCAAGTAGGTAGGTCTATATGGCTACTTTACAGTGGAAAGGATTGCCAGATCCAGGTTGGGAAATACTTGCAGATTTTAGGGGTGAAGCCTGAGAAGGGTTTAGGGAAAAGACAGACTTCAGTGGGGTATCATGTCACAGAGTAGCCATTTTCTCCAAGTGAGCTGGTATCTGCCACATGGAGATCAGTTGTAATAGTGGGAGATCTCCAGACCCCACCCAGAGTACTTATGTAGAGTGCTTGCAGTCTTGCCTTGCACAGAAGGGATTGCTCTTAACTCTCATTTATTAAGATTTTTCTGGACCCATTGCTTTTATGTGGGGAAAGTTGGCAGGGCTTAAGAGTCCTTCGATATCATGCTGCTTTACTCTTTTGGCCTTTTGCATGAAGAGTTCTCCTCTGTTTTTATCTGTAGAGAGACATTCTGGAGTTCAAATGTAATTACTCTACCTCTTCAGTACATTAGACCTAAGCCATATTTTTTGTGGGGGGAGGGTGAAGACATGACCTTACAATGGTTATTCACTGAGGAATCAAAGGCATTCCACACAAGCTTAGAAGCATGCAGTTTCTTCACAGGCAACAGCAGGGGTGAAAAGCAGCATGGTATAGCCCTGTCTCATCAGTTCTCAAAAGCTAGGCAGAGTCAGAACTTTGATAGAAGACTGCCAGGGAAAGCTCTGCCAAGGAAAGCAACAGCAAGCTGCAAATGGCTACTGAAATTTTCTTTAGAAAACTACTGCAAGACTAACAGATTCCCTTGGAAAAGCCTCTTGGGTGAAACGTGTAGAGAATTTTCTCTGGCCGTTTCCGCACGGGCAGAAAATGACGGCCTGGAGACAGTAAAAACGCCGTCTCCAGGCCGCCATTCGCACGGGGGGCGCAGCTGCAGCGCAGCCGCGCCGCCCTATAAGCGCCGCCTCGGGTTGGTTCGAGGCAGCCGGCGTGATTCCCCAGAACGCTGGGAAGCCGCTCTTTTCTGGAATCATCGCCACCATGAAGGTTGCCGCTGCCGAGCGAACAGGCAGCGGCTTCACGCCGCCTCACTCACCGCAGCACTTTACGCTGTCCTTTAGGCCCCTCCCGGCGTGTCAGCAGTTGAGGCCTGGGGACATGCCCCCCCTGGCCTCGGCGCCCGGCTTCGAAAGGCAGGCGCTAAGCAGGACCAGGGGCATACGTCCCCAGGCCTCGGTGACGTGCTCCCGGGCGGCAGGACAAGCTTTAAGGCGTCGGTAGCGGGTGCTCGGCGGTGCCCGGCTGCCTGCCTCTTCCGAGGACCGCCCATCGCGGACGGTCCCAGCGCGTCTTCGGTCGGCGCCGAAAAGCTGCCGACCCACGCTTCGCTTCCTCGGGCCCGTCGCAAGTATGAAACGGCCTCTGAGTCATAAAATTCATCTTCACCTATTTTTGTAGCACTGGCCTTGGCCTTAGTTTTCTCTCCTGTGATTGGTGCAGTCCTTTTATTTCACCAATGAATTATTTAAATCATTACCAGTAGGGTTGCTAGGTCCCCCCCAGACATCAGCAGAGACGGTGGGGGATTTCATAGGGTTCAGAATGAGGTGTAGACCTTGATGTAACTGGTGTGATGATGTAACTTCCAGAAAAGATGTAATGACATCAGTCATGATGAGGGAGACACTCTGATATTTGGGCCAAAACTCTATTTTAGAAGCCAACAAGATTCTTCAAAACCACAACAATTGCTTTCCTAAACAGTCAGTGTAAGTTCATTCTTCATCAGTTAAAAAGTTAAGTAAGAATTCTTATGCCCCCCCCTAATTTGACTCATCAGTTCTCATCCTAAATTCTGAGACAGTGGGAAGGATTCCAACCCACTAAATCACCTACCTCCTTATTCAAGCACAGATCCATGAAGACTTGCGTATCCTTCTCTGGTCAAACTGTGAGACATGCATTGGTGTAATCTTGAAGTCCCCATTTGTCAGTGCTCTTGCATCTTGCTATCACACAGAGCTAGCCATGGTCCTGATTACTGCTAGATCTTCTGGATCCTGGCAGGTTCATTTCTGCAGACAATAGCCTGAAAGATGAGAGCGTGAAGGTGAAGGGTTGCCCGGTGACTTTTGTTTTCCTTTCCTTTTTTTCCCTCTCAGACAATCTCCACACTTGGTACACTCAAATAAATATACTGAGGCAGATTTGAACTTAAACAAGAACACAGGTTTATTAAACAGGCAGAGGAGATGGTGAAGGATATTTTAAACTTGGAGATGATGACTAAAGCAAACAAGGCAGGAGGCAAAAGAGATATTTACACTAACTACACAAGAGAGCTTGGCACAGAGGCTTATACACTTTGCACTTAGCACAGTACATATTTAATGTATTTCAATTCAGTTCCAGATTGCTTAGATGTTTTTCATACTTCAGTTACAGCTTAGATGTTCCTAGCTGTTACAGTTCCATATAATTCAGATGTTCTGACTAATGGATATCACTCAGGGTCTAACACATGCTGGTACAATTCAAAGTACCTTCACAAGCCTCAGGATCCCTCAAAACAAAACATAAAGTCTTACTGAGGTAAACTTAAAGTATATCTCTATACCCCAGACAAGCTGATATATTATAACCCTCTTCTCTCTAGCAGGAGTCCTTATTCTGGTTTATTAAGCCTTCACATGACCTTCCAATAAACCCTGCCAATATACAGTGTCTGATATGATTGCTTAAACTCAGCACTCAGGCTGATAACCAGTAGAATCAGTCACTCTCTTGGCTGATCTATTTCTCTCATAGTTGAGTTTTCTCTCTGCTAAGACAGACAGGTCTTAACAGTACCAAAAAGCCAGTCACAAAGAACACCCTGGTTCTTGTGCTTCCAGAATCTTTCTCTGGCCCCTTCCGCACCCACAAAATAATGCGTTTTCAAAACACTTTCACAACTGTTTGCAAGTGGATTTTGCCATTCCGCACAGCTTCAAAGAGCACTGAAAGCAGTTTGAAAGTGCATTATTTTGCATGTGCGGAATGAGCCTCTGACTAAAAATCTTACTGCTCTTTTCACAAGGATCTAACCTCCTCTCCCTACTCTGCATCATACCGTCACCTGCCCAACCAGAGTGCAGGAGGCCACAGCCAGTCAGGTGGTTCTACTGTTCCCAAGTTTTTTTTTCCTGCTCCACTATCAAGGTAAACCATGAGCTTGCTTTCACAGAATTGCATTTTTAAAATTTCTTAGCAATCCATCACAGTTCCCTATGCTGGCAACCCTATATTCTAGTTTACTATCCAACAGTCTCAGTTTTCACCATAAATATTAAAAGAAGACACAGAATGTTGTATAGTACAGCCAAAAAACAAAACAAAAAGCAGCTTCTACTTCCATAGTTCATTTTAACAACACTGGGAAATCGAAAACAGTTAACTTGAAGGGACATATAACAAATAGTTAACCATGATGTTTCCTGGTTTCTGTTCATTTAATTGCAGAATTATCCTAGCCTGAGTTTGAACTGTTTATACAAGCCCAGCAGATTACATAAGTAGAAGACTGGGGACATTTTTTGGACTTAATAGTCAAAATTTGGGGCATGAAGCTATAGGTTGAAAAGAGTGTTGGGATATGAAGATTCCATTGTATCTTCAAACTGAAGCTGCAGATGAAGCACTCCAAGCAGCAACTAATTTAATTGAATAAGTATCATTTTCTTAATGTCTGACAGTCTGAAAAGGAAACCTGTGTAAGTCTCTCCATAGAAATTGGGAGGGGCAGAAAATATACATTGGTACATCTAGGTACATCATCAGCAAAGGTAAAACTTGGCATGTACACAGACCAAGACACTCTGAACAATCAAACGTCTGAAAGGGAGTTCAAGAAAGTGTAATTATGATGATAGTCATTATGCTTTCTGACCACACAAAATACTTTAAAAAATGGTGGAAACTGAGCATTTTACATTTACCTGTAAAACTTGGGAAGGGGGATGTAGTTGCCCTTTCAGTAAAGGCCAGCTTTCCAGCACAGAGAAAGCCATGCCTCAGGAACCTTCAGACCAGGCTATTGTAACATGTTCCATATAGGATTGCCCTTGAAGACCACTCTGAGACTTTATCTAGTAAAATGTGATGCAGTTTATCTACATTAAGAGCTAAGCAAAATATTATGCTGATATTATACTGATTCAACAAACATTTCACTGGCTGTTGGGCAGCCAGCATGGTGTGGTGGTTAAGTATAGGAGACTCTGATTTGGAGAACAGGGTTTGATTCCCCACTCCACCCATGAGCAGTGGACTCTAATCTGGTGAACCAGGTTCAATTCCCTACTCCTCCACATGAAGCCTGCTGGGTGACCTTGGGCCAGTCACATTCTCTCAAGAACTCTCAGAACTCTCTCAACCCCACCTATTTCACAAGGTGTCTGCTGACTGGAGGAGAGGATAATGTAATTGTAAACTACTTTGTGTCTCCTTAATGATAGAGAAACAGTAAGGTATAAAAACCAACTCCTCCTTCTCTTTCAATTTCTGAGTTCAATTCAAGGTGTTGGTTGTTACCTTAAAAAACCCTTCATGACCTGGAACCTGCCAGTCTGCAGGTCTACCTTTGCTGGTATGCTCTGCTGTTACAGCTGTGCTTATCCTCATAAGGCCTTTTGAAAGTGTCATTCTACAAATGGTTGAAAATGTATGTCATTGTGCTTGAACATGCATCCACTTGGTGGAAAAACCTGAAAGCATCAAGAAAGCACCGAAAATGCTGCTTTTCCAGAGAGGACACAGGACTGAATTATTTAAAAGAGTGTTTTTAAGAAAGTGGGAAGCTTTTCAGTGTTGCAGCGAACATATGTCACAGAAGTTTTATTTTGTGTTTTTATTATATATATACATATATATTGTGGTCTGTTATTTTAACTGAACTCCAATCCTTAAGAGAAAGGGGGTTTAGCAATATTGAATGATAACCTATGATAGAATGATAAATTCTTCCAACTTTCCTCCAGTTTGAGTGGATCTTGAGTGAAGGAAGATACCTTAGAGTGGAAAGAACATGTTTAATCTTTCTCGTTGGAATGGTAGAATGAGTGGGGTAGAAAGTATCATGTCACAAATGACTTCATAGGGGTTTTAAGGCAAGGAATGTTCACAGGCAGTTTGATATTTTCTACCTCTGTGTAATGACCCTGGATTTACTTTGTGGCCTCCCATCCTGACTAACCAGGATTAAACTTGCTTAAATTTCCAAGGTCTGATGAGATTAGGTTAGCCTGGGCTATCCAGGTCAGGACACAATAGGCTATACTAGATTACCATAAATATATTGATACATAAAAGGTGACAGAATGTTGATTTGTAAGCCTCTGTTACCTCTTTAGACATAGATTTAAAGGGCAAACAATTCAGTTGCAGCAGGAAACTTCTATCTATTCATAAAGTCTGAAGTTCCATATCTAGTTACATTATATAAGTACAGTTTTGTGGAAAACAATGAGATTAACATCCTAAATCTAAGTTGGAAACAAATTCCACTGTTTTCAGTGCAAATGACGGTCAAGAAAAATATGCATAAGACAAGGGTGTAAGGAATCAATATGGGTATCTGATTATGGCCAAAGGCAACAAGGTCAAATGCTTGTCTAATCTCTAGGAGGAGCAGTGGCGAAGGAGGTTAAGAGCTCATGTATCTAATCTGGAGGAACCGGGTTTGATTCCCAGCTCTACCGCCTGAGTTGTGGAGGCTTATCTGGGGAATTCAGATTAGCCTGTGCACTCCCACATATGCCAGCTGGGTGACCTTGGGCTAGTCACAGCTTCTTGGAGCTCTCTCAGCCCCACCTATATCACAGGGTGTTTGTTGTGAGGGGGGAAGGGAAAGGAGATTGTAAGCCCCTTTGAGTCTCCTGCAGGAGAGAAAGGGGGGATATAAATCCAAACTCTTCTTCTTCTTCTTCCAGGTGATCGAAAGGAAGTCCCAGAGCAAATCAATGTTCAATGTTTTCTTTACATTAAAAAAACCCCTAATTCATCCATTATTAGGGATGCAACAACCACTGTTATGTGGCACCCAGTTTTGGAAGAACTTAATATAGTATCATCCTTGAGGGAGGCTAAAAAAACATTATTAGATGTTTCTAAGCAAGCATCAAAGCCAGATGGCACATCTCTCGAGATCAACAAACAAAGTGGACAACATAAGGCAGCGCGGCTTACTCAGTAAATTAAACTGTTCAAAGAGCATGGCAACAGGCTGCAAGATTTCATCAACATTTAACTTCTTAGGTTCCTCTTTGCAAGTATAAAAGACAATGGCCCATCTGGGTATTCTTTAACATCACAGTATTTTTGTACATGTCACTTTGGACTTCTCTAGATTGTTTGGCTATGGACCAACAATGGCACCAAATTTTCCAGACAAAGGTTTGTTTTCTGGGGCACAGTTTCAAACTAGAGTTTGCTGGTCAGGTTGAACACATTTCAATTCTGAGCTTATAGCTGCAGCTGATTGTGATGAACTACAATGACAGTGCATCTAAATATAACCTTCTGCATGTCAGTCACAACGTATGCACTGAAATGTATGATCATATTTCATTCAGAAAGACAAAGATGTCAGGGCTGTGACTTCTTACTCTATTGTAAATGTAACTTTTATCCTAATAAGGGCTAGGTATGTAATCACAGTGTTTTGGCTGCCCTTCCTTCAAGGATATGATGTATACTTTAACTTAAACAGAGAAATGATGTCACAGCCTATCCTCGTGGCCTGTTGGTGCCATAGCTGCCCCTCTGCTCTTACAGAGGCTTCCTGGCAGTCTGGGGAGGCTTGCAAAGTAAAAAAAGCCTCCCCATCACTGAGAATCACTATGGGGCTCAGTAGATCTATGCCATCTTTTTGGTGGCTTATGTCTGAGGCACAGATGCTGGCATAAGGCATTGGATGGCTAGGAGGAAGCTGACTAATATTGGCTCCTTTGGAGGCTGTGACCCCAGTCCACCTCCACTATGTGAACAGTGGCAGGGGTGATGGGAAGTTGGTGTAGCATTCAAAATTGTGTCCCAGTACCAGGGAGGCTTGTGGCCACTGCATGCTGGTAGATTCACCCCTCTTCTGGAGCAAGTGCCCCTGAGAGGGCAAATCTGCCGGCATGGCTGTGTGCTGCTCCCAGAGGTGGATTCATTCCCCACCTTTAGATGGGGCCATCAGTCCTCTCTGGAAATTGACTTAAAAACAACTACTATGGTTTATCACATGTTTTCCAGTGATTCCTACAAAGGTGTGTTGTCTCTTCTAAGTTTCCCCCCCTGAAAGTGATGTCATACCATCTCTAATGCCATCTCCCAGTGTCATCACCATCACCTCAGGTTTGGTAGCAATGTCCAAAAAAGATGTCTATCTGAATCCTTGGACACAAATATCTAATGAGAGTACACAGGGACCCAGTCATGAAACATCGATTCTGCCAACCAAACCAAGAGGTGCTAAGAAACTGGAATGTCAAAATGAGTACACAGAATTCCTTCTATTGTTAGTACTCTGTTGCTTAGCCCATGTCAGGGGAATAACATTGTCAGGAATGACACCTGCCTTTCCTGGTATCAGCTATCGAGGCACCATGGGGTGATGGGTTTCACATCAGGGCGGGGGAGTATCGGCTCTGCTGTATGGGGAGTGATCTGTGCTTTATAATGTAACGTGCTCTCTGACATGGTAATGAATCTACTCTCTGCTTGATCTCTTTCTGTATGCTTGCAAATGTAGATAACTAGGCTGACCCACTGGGAGGGGGAAGGAGGAAGGAACCCAGCAGGAAACAATCCGACTATCTCTGCTTAAACCTTGGGATGCTTATTTTCAACAACAATTATGTTCACACTTCATTTTCACACATTCTCTGAAAAACTGGGAGGGGGACTTATGGGGAGCAAACCTGGGGGATAAATATGAATGTTGAAGCGAGATCAGCAGAACTGGCTTCCTGAATTTAGGGAACTTATTGCCTACTCAATAAAGATTACTGATCCTACATCCAGAGTCCACTTATTATTGGTCCAAGACCTAACAAACACTGATACAAATGAAAAATTTCATCAAACTGTATTATAAAATTCACTTTATAATATCAGATGTGAAAAAGAGAAGAAATCAGAAAAGCAGGATATCTAGCCAGAGATGATGAAGAAGAGTTTGCATTTATACCCCACCTTTCTCTCCTGTAAGGGGACTCAAGGTGGCTTACAAGCTCCTTTCCCTTCCTCTCCCCACAACAGACACCTTGTGAGGTAGGTGGAGCTGAGAGAGTTCTGAAGAACTGTGACTAGCCCAAGGTCCCTCAACAGGAATATAGGAGTGCGGAAACACATCTGGCTCATCAGATAAACCTCTGCCACTCAGGTGGAGAAGTGAGGAATCAAACCTGGTTCTCCAGAGTAGAATCCACTGCTCTTAACTACTTCCCACACTGGGAAGAACTGCAATCAATTCTCCCACCTTTCTTTGTACGATGTCTCAGAGTTTCTCAGACTGTCTTTGGCTTAAGTAGATACGTGCAATGAGGCACTATTTCTTAGAGATAAACCACAAATGAAAATAAGCTTTATGTAATTTCATATAATGGTTAGGGTTGATTTCTGAATTTGCCATCCCTTCCATTATATGAAATTACCCAAATTACATGTGAATTTGCTCATCCCTCATTATGGTGACAATAACTTCAGTGTAACTGTAAATCAGACTTTGGCCTTCTTACAAAGAATTCTGCAGTCTAAACAGACAAGGATCGAAATGCTTCCTTTCTCAAGATGACAGCAAAATGCTTGGTTAAAATAAATAAATAAATAACCACCAGAAAAAGAACAAAACAAAACAAAACCCCAAAATTCAACCACTTATACTCGTTTTCCTGCTAGACCTAAAGAAACTGTCACTTTCAATTATTATTTTTGATAGTTTTTAATGCTGTTTTCCCAATTTGAAACCTATTTCTGACATTTCGTTGCCCTCCTCAACAATGGCAAATTGAGAATTATCTAGAATAATAGGGAGCTTTTAAGCCAAATCACTCTGTCAGCTTCCTGAAACATGCCTTTGTGGATGTCAAGTAGAGAAGTGACTCTCAAGTATTCTGCCTCATAATTACTGTGTACGTTATAGCCAGCAGTCATTGGTAATTTCTAAGTTAGAATGACAAGTCATCTCTTACCACATACCACTACAATTGTTCTGGATACCAGTGCATACATGCTCAATCTTGGCCTCAGTGAGTAAACAATAAAGGCAGTTCATTTTTTCACACTTGATTTGTTTGCAGTATGTTGCAGAACACAGACTGCAGGAATTGCTTGAATGTTAGTGGCAATGCTAACTTGAAATGTGCTAAGAAGTTCATACTAGGGATGTGCTGAACTCAAAAAAGAGACAGTATTTCAACTGAGCCAAAAAGGCGAATCCTCCCCAAAACCATTTTTTTTCAGATTTTTTCCCTAGATTTTTCAGGTCTATTTTACCTAGGGGAATCTCTGTGGGGCTCTGGGGAAGCTGTATTTTAAGATAGAGGAACCAAATTTTCAGTGTCGCTTCAAGTAACTCTCCTTAGAAGAACCACCAAGTTCAGTCAAGATAGAGCCAGAGGGTCCAGTATTATGTGCCCCCCAAAAGAATGCCTCATCCATTCTCTATTAAGGAGAAAAAATAGGACCCCATAAAATTAACCCCCCCTGATCCAATCTTCACTACACTTGTGAGTTCTTGTAAGTACAGCCACCAACAGTTAAAGTGACAATTTGGTGCTGCTACCTCAAAAAAAAAAGTCCCCTCCGAGCCCTATAAAGATTTTTTAATAGTTTCCTTGTACAGGGGGACATTTTATTTGTGATTCCAAGTTCTGACATAGCTCAGTGTTAGGTCAATGGGACTGGGGGACTGTTTTTCAAGATAGAGGCACTAAATTTGCAGATTAGATGCTGATGACTTTGCTTGGTGAAGATTGGGTAAGGGGGTCCAATTTTATGGAACTGCTTTTTTCTCCATTTGGGGAACCATAACATCTGTACAATGTGATTAAACTCTGGTTGATCATAAATTCTGATTTAAATGCAAGCTGGCCAACAAATTGTGGTATGTTGGTAGGTGCTAAACCAGAATTTTACCTGTGTTGTCACCTGTGTTTTGAACTGTCCATGGGTTGCTGTAATGTCTAAAAGGAAAAACCACACACTCCAAAATCTTTCTGCTACAACTGCATACTTGGCAAAGATCTCTCTCAATAAAGAGAGCTCCCCCTTCTAATCCTGCTTTAGGAGAGTATGACTACATGGCCCATTACTCATGGAACACTTACCTCGGGTCTTTTAGCTACATGATGGGGCTGAAGTGTGGTCTCCTTGCATTTCTCTGTTTAAATGTGAGGAGGCAGCCCAGTACTCCCCATAGCTAGTCTCAGCAGGCTTCTGTTTCCTGATTCTCTTAAATCTGGCCCTCTTAAAGGCAAATATTTCAAAACACTCAGTAGTCCCAATACCTTCCCTTCCACACACACAATCCTTCCCCCCAGTCTCTTTCTCTCTGTGCTGCTGCTGCTGCAGAAGAGAGACTTGTTTTTTAAAAGAGGCTTGTCTGAAAAAAAATGAAGTGTTCTCAATCATCAGGGAGGGCATTAGCAGAGTGGGGGAGGTGGGCTGGAGCCAGAAACAGACCCTGCTTGTGCTGTCCTTTGCAAAAGCCAACTCTGTTTTATTGATCCATTGAACTATAGAAATGAGCATTAGAGAAGCAAGAAAAAGTTGGCAGGATGGAATGGGGCAAGGGTGAAGGCATGGATGGCAATGTGAAGAGTGGAAAGGGTAGAGCTAGGCAGGCTGGCCTTGGGCGGAGGGAAGAGATCCCAAACAAAGCTGCAAGAACAAAGCTCTTGCTTGCTGCGGAGAGACTAGAAAGTGAAATGGGCCTTGAGGAAATACATCCGCACAAGAAATCCAGCTGTGACAGACATTTGCCCCCATCCTGTAGCAGATACCTTGTGCATAATCAGCCCATGACTAGACCATAATTTTGTGTGTGTGAATGTGTTTTAATTTGGGAAAGCAAAAAAGTTAGAGAACATATAAAAATGACAAGGAAAAGGGGGGTTGATAAATTGCAGTGAAGGAGCTAGATAGAAAGGGAGAGGGAAGAAAACATACAACCTGTACCCAAGATTGAGGAGAAGGAGGCTTCTCTCGCCCCATCCTTCTCCTATTTATTTATTGCAGCTAATCAAGAGCAGTTGAGGTGAATATGTAGTGACCAATACAAAAGAAAGCAGGATAACATGCTTGGAGCCAAAAAAGCAAGAAAGCCACAGACTGAGGTTAATTAATAAACTGTGGTTGATTGTATACATCTGGGAGTCCAACCAGGGCTTTTGAAACAAATGGTGTTTGGAATAATTCACAGCTAAGTTGTCTGATTGGAGCCTATCTGTTTATTTTTGGACTGTGGAATTTTTAGCTTTCTGTTCTCACTGGACTGTTTCACCACAAGTACTTTCCAACTGAATAATCATTCCATAAATTAGTTTTCTACACCATTTTGCAAGAAGCTATAAACTAAAGTACACAGCAAGATCAAATATGGTCAGGTTACAAAGAATTAAGACTGGAATTTCAATTATTTTGCACAGAAATAATTGCATCTCTAACTTGTTTTGCTTTTTAGTTACAAGGAGATTAGGCCTTAACACAAATCATACTTAATTAAAAATATAAATCTTTTCTTTTTCTAGTAAGCAAGACTAAAAAGATAGATTATTGAATCTACATATGCCTTAAACAACCCTAAAACTGACCAAAGAATACTGTTACGTGGTAATACTGTAACACAGAAATACTGTTAAGTAGTAAATGATTACTGAATCCTGTAGGGTGGAAGTTATTTTTATAGGCCGAACCTACAGATGATGGTAAAGGTTGCAAAACAATCATTTTTTAGGGTATCAAATGACAACATGAGATTATTGTTACCATCTGTCTCTTCATGCTGTCTATAGTATTCTCTCTGAACATCTGTTATCTTTTCTGCCTTTTTGGGATACAGAAGTTGACTAAGCAAATAAAATAAGATCAGCTCTGATAGGCTGGGCAAGCAGGCCAGAAAAGGGAAACAGAAGCTGGCATCCCTATGAAAGAGGGGGGGGGGTAGCTATTACAAGCTCCAGATTTGAATTAACTGATTTTGAATCCTAGCTTGTACAAGTCCAGTAGTAACTACAATACACTACCAAAGAGATTAGAACAAAGCAATCCATAACTGAGAAGCCTTGGCTGCTCAGCCACTTATTTTTTACTTTTTTATTTGCTGGACTTATATGCCACACAATCCCTGAAGGGCTCTGGGCGGATTACAACAAAGTTTAAAACATTCCATAATATTCACATTAAAAATATAAATCCTAACCACTAATTTAAAAACCGAGATGATAATTAGCATAAGGTCATCTGTCCCTCCCTCCCTCCACCCATCCTTCAACCCCCTCCCCCCCAGAGACTGAAATATGTTATACTGTGTTCATTCAATCCATCTGCCTCGTTGAAAAAGGCCTGGTGGAACAGTCATGTCTTACAGACCCTGCAAAATTGACATAGTTCCCAAAGGGCCTTGACATCACCAGGCAATTTGTTCCAACAGGCCAGAGACCAGGCCTGTAAAAGTCTTCGCTCTTGTTGAAGCCAGCCGAATGTCCCTTGGGTCGGGGATTTCCAGGAGGTTCCCCTCCAATGAATGAGAGGCCTTGTAGGGCGATATGGGGAGTTGAGATCCTGAAGAATGCAGGTCCAGTCCCACCCTCGGGTGGCAAACAGGTATCTGGAAGAGTTTCAGAGGTTGTCAGGAAAACATTGATTAAGGAAGCCCTAAGTCACAAGGAAAGGAGGGATTTTTTTACATGAAGCTGAGAGAAGCTGTTAGATAAGCCACCTTTGTTGTAGAAAAGAGAAGATCTTCACCTTTCCTGTCTGTGCTGCCACCACCTTCCCAGGTTCTACTGAGCAACCCATTGCTTGCATTGCAAATAGTAGAAGGATGCTCTGGAAACAGAACATTCCAATTCACTTAGCACAGCAATTCCCATGAAGTGAAGCTGTAACCCTGCAACTGAGCATTTGCTTGCCATGCAGAAGGTCCTAGGTTCAGGCCATGGCATCTCCATGGTTGTAGGTTACAAAAAAATATCATATTCTGAAGCCCTGGAGAGCTTCTTCCAGTCTAATTAGACAATACTGACTGACTTCAGCATATGAGTTCATGGTCATCCCCAAGCTTGTGGCCAGTTTGGAAAGTCCTGCTTTCTAATGAGTTATGCCTTCCTATCACAAATAGCACAGGGGAAATGTACTGGGAGGTAATCTCAGTCAGGATATTCTAATCATACAGAGAGAAACTCCTCTCACTATGACATGCCTGTGAAGATGCCAACCATAGATGTGGGTGAAATGTTAGGAGAAAAAAAAAAACTACCAGAGCACAGCCCCACAGCCCACAAACTCTAATTTCCTTCGCCATTGGCATTGTGACTCCTATAATCATACCGAGGCTTTATTTTCTGATGATATATGCCTTTAAATACACTCTATCTCACAAAAAGATTAGTATATTCCTCCATCACAGAACTCAGCATCCTGGACCTTCTTTGTTGTTGAATCATCCACCTGAGTACTAGTGCCTACCTAGCCCTGCTCCCCTTCATCCATTTGAAAGTTTGACGATAGTCATTCAATAACCTATAAATGCTCTTGCATCAAAGTGTCATGTTGAATAATGCCCAAGATAATGGTTTTGACAAAGAGTGTAAAAATGACTGATAATTCTCATATTTGTCTAGGACTATATTCTAATGTGGAAAAATTAATTTTTTCAACTACTGCACCTCAATTGACTGTACTAACATTTTTGTGACACAGAGTTTAGACAGTTAGCTATCTTACTTTTTATTTTTAGACATTATTTTCATTAAAATGCCAGGTTACTATTAGGTTACAAATAGCCACCAAAAGAGTTACTGGTACTTTACATTACTACCTATGCGGGAGAGGGAATCTACACTTCTCTTTTGAAAAAAATCATTTTACTAATTCAATTCAATTGAGGCAGTCTTACGTCACTCTGGTTCCAGTGAAAGAAGTTGATCCCTGATGCTAGAACAGGAGCTTAGTGGTAGGATAGAGCTGCAAATGGCTCTTCGGGTCTTGGCATGAGCAAGGTAACAGCTGATGATTCACTAGCTGAAGGTTTATAGAGAGAGTTGACAAACTTCCCCTTCCAGTTTCTGGAATTGGGTCATGGATCCTGCAAAGATCTACACAGTTATGCTCTTCTACTTCAACAAACTAGTATCCAGGATGCCTTGAGCTGCCAGACATGTGTTTTGTTTTTGTTTTCTGTTTTTATGTTTGCTTAATCCAGGCTCTTCTTCTCTACTTTCTTTGTTTCTGGGGTCCTAAGAGAGACTCTGAGGGTTCTGGGGGCAGATATGTTATCTCAAGTGACCCCACATCTAACTCTTGTCTGAAGTGGTACAGAACTCAATCTTCCCTTGGAGGGACCATGGTGCAGGAAGCCTCAGGTATGGTGGGGTCCACACAAGTTTCCTCAGTTCTTGAGGAGTGGTCTTCCTCCAAGGGTCCTGATATCCACCAAGCCCAGTAGCTCAAAGTGTGTTATGTGCCTTCAAGTCAGGAGCGGAGTAAGGAGGAACTGTGCCCCTGCCACACCCCCACCTGCCCCCACCCCAGAATGCCCCACCACATCCCCGGACCAGCGTGCACCTTGCCCCACCCTGCCCCCTTGGCGATATGCCACTGCATCAAGTTGCTTCTGACTTATGACAGCTCTACCTGCAAATCTCCTATCATTAACAGCCTTGCTCAGTGTTGGCATTTTACTGCATAGAGAAGCAGCCAACACACTGATTAAGAGGGTAAAAGATAAATATTTATAAGGAAACTACATTTAGGATTGGAAAGATAGCATGCTGCTACCTTGCTAACTAGGAAAAATCTCTCATACTAACTTCCAAAAAGAAGCAGGATATTAGACTTGAGTGTATCAGTCTAAGAACAGACAAGAGATGACACAAAAGGATGGAGGGATTACTAACTTATATCCCTATTCAGCTGGCCACTTGCCCACCACCTGCTGTGTCTTCTTCTCAGTTTCTTTGTATGCAAAACATTGCTACTTCCAACACCCCAATCCTCCAAACTGAAGACTGTGACTTGTTTTATTAAGTCAGTTCATCTGGTATTGGCTCTTTTCCTGCTCCCTTCAACTTCTCCTTGCATTTGTATCTTTTCCAGTGACTCCTGACTTCTCATGAGGTTGACTGCCTTTAATCTGGCCCTTCTCCCCAAGACAAGATGCGCAGGCTGCACGTGTTCACAAGTGGTTGGCAAAGGAATTGTGAGCAGAAGGGCAATGCTCAGATTAACATTATGGCTTAATCTAACTGCATGATTATACATACATTAAAATGAACTATTTTTAATAACTTAAATATATTTTAAAATTGTGAGAGCACAAGGACCAACAACCCTTGCGAACCAAGTGATATTCACACAGATAAAAAGGATAAACAAGAACTCCAAAGAGCCTTGTAACAGATTGTGTCTTCCCAGGTGAAGCAATTAATGTGGCCTTTGGAGTTTGTGGCATTCTTTCTGCGCTTGAGAAATTCCTGGCTTCTGTTAAATTTCCCAAGATTATTACTCATTATCCCGTACTTAAGAGGATTTACATATATACCTGGAAAAGGGTAAAACAGATTTTTTTTTCACATCAGTGCAAGTGGGTCGAGTCTCTTCTTAAAAAAAATAAAACCTTAATTGTTACTGTCATATTTTCCATGACATGTTGAAACATTTAATAACTGCAAGATGAGTTTCATGACACTGTTTCAGCAAAGAGGGACTAATATGCTAGCTAAATGTTCATGAACAGATGTTGGCTTACTAAACTGCTGACAATAAAAGAGTTCAAAACACTTGTAGGGAGAACATATCAGAAAAGAATGGATTCCAACGTAACATAACTATCCACGCTCCCCTGTGTTATATCACCCCACTCAGATTGCTGATTGCCCTGATGGGTAATACAAATACTAAATAGTCTATGGTTCTATCCAGGATCATCTTCAATCTGTGCCCTCAGTTTTCTGCATGTTCAACTTACTCCTGATTTTCCTGGGAGTCGGTCCACAAGAATGGGAACTGGTTTGGGCACAGCTGTTCCACACATTTGTGCCCTCTCTGCATTTTCAAAATGGTGACATCACCTTATTTTTTTAATGCATGGGTCTTCAATAATCAGGATTTTCAAGGGGGTGCAGTTTTCATTTGTGGTGTTCTCAGTGGCATCACAGCACCCCACCCCACCCTTTTTTTTAAAAAAAAAAGAGGCACTAAAATATCAATATATTTCTGAAGCATTGTGACTGGTTCTCAAAACTCACAGATGTCATTGGGAAAAAAGTCTTTAGCCCTGTCCCTTCAGAGACATGGGGAAAAAGCATATCTCTATGATAGAGGGAGTACAGATTTAGCTTTTTGGAAAATGAAAGCTGAGAATTCAGAGGCCCCCCTAAGCCTATTATAATAACACACAATGGTGTATTGATATGTTAGTGACTTTTAAAAAAGAAAGGAAGGCGGAAGAAAGGGAGTGGTTTGACAATGACAGTCATAGAGAAGAGAGGAGGAAGTGGTTAGAAATAGGAAAAAAACAAAGAAAACCAACAGAAACATTTCACTAGAAGAAAAGATCTGGCTCCAAATTAGCTTCCAGAAAAACATCGAGGTAAACGTGGTTTCAAAAGAACTAGAAAAAAAGAAGGGGAAACAAAACAAAAAACAAACACCAAAGTGAAAACTAAAGACATAGAAATGCATGCAGAATCAGGGGATAAACTGATGCAGTCTGGTGCCAGAAATGATGGAGGGGGGAAAACTCAACAACAACCATGAAGAAAAGCCTAGAAATAAACCATGTGAAGGATGGAAAAATTGTTATGTTTCCCTAGCAACCCCCACAATAGCTGCTGAGTTATTTTTAAAAGTCCAACTGCTATTTTTTTTTAAAAAATCAGATTTTCCTGCAAATCTGCAGCTTTCACAGGACTGTAAAAACATCTTCCTTGTCCATTCATGGTCTTAATATCCAGATTTAAGTATCCACAAATGGGACCAAATTTGATGGTAAGATAAATGGCAGAAAGCATAGACGGGTTAAATTACTTTGATATAGTCTTATGTAGCAATAATAGAACTAGGAATTGCGTGTTGGATGAAGGGATTCTGTGGTTTCTAGCCCATGAAAACTTCCACTAGAATAAAATGTTTGTTAGTACCTGATTAAGTCACATGGTGAGAAGCAGAGAACTGAGCAAGCTGTAAGAAGAAGCAACCAGTCTGCCAAAAGACCCAGGTTGATTTCAAGTCCCAGTGTTAGAAGGAACGAAAAGTATTTTTTAATTCATATATTCATTCAGTTTCTACCCTGCCCTTTCCCAATGGATGACCTCATCCAAATCCACTCATGGGAGCAACGTGCAGTGCTGGTGGATTCGTCATCCCTGAGGCACTTGCCTTGGCAGAGTGGTGATTCTGCTGGCATGTGGCCACCATAGCTCTCCCTGTTGCTGGGATGTGGCACTGGGTGCTGTGCTAGCATCCCAGGGCCATGGTGGCAGCTCTGCTGGCATAGCAGGGGCAGGCCAGGGGCATTTGCCGGCATTATTTCATTTTCATTTCATTTCATATTTAATTTATATCCTGCCCTCCCCCGAAGGGCTCAGAGCGGCGAACAAAAAGAGCAACAGCAAAAAGCAATAACAATATAGAATAGCAAACATCAACAATTATAAATCAAACATATAGAAATTACAGTATCAAGCATTATAACATACAAAATAGCAAGGTAAACAACTAAATATCAGTAAAAGACATAATAATTTTAAACATCATTGGAAAACGATAGAACACAAACAACTCTATACATTTGAAACAGAAAACACAAACATCAAATACCAAAACACTTACAGATGGCGAACAACTTCCTGACAGCCTGGGCCTCATACGGGCCAAAAAGGCGACATAAGTCATTGAGCCCAATGGGGACTTCTCAGTGGCAAGGAGGCTTTTTTACTGTTTAAACCTCCCCACGCAATCAGGAAGCCTCCATAGGAATGGCAGGATGGAATCATATTGGTGTCACGGCCCACCTCCACTGAGTTTGGATGGAGCTGCCAGTCACACTGAGGGCAGCTAATAAACATAGCAATCATCATTAAATAAAAATAGTCATAATGCATACATAAAACCACAGTAATAACAATTTAAAAAAACTAACCAAAACTTAGAACTACTTAAAAGATGGCATCTCATTAATAAATCCCCTTATCATGTGGATTAATGAATCAACCACAACAACACCACAGCTCAGGAGGAGATTCAATCCTAGAAAGTTCCAGCAGGGGAGGCCAATTGGTGTAGCAAGTTGCCCCCCTCCCCGATACAGGCAAAATAATTGAGCTGGCAGGGTTGCTGCTCTCCGCCTTATGCAGCTGCAGAGGGTGGTATATAGCCGGTATTGTGATTGGAAGCTGGGACAGTTCCCATGGAAAGGGCAGCTTCTCTTCTTGTAGCTTGCTGGGTAGTAATTCCTGCAGCCTCTTGGGCCACCAGCTCTTAATTCCCTGTTCACAGTCCCACCACCAGCAAGGCTTGGGAAGAGACATGGGAATTGCTGGATTCATGGCAACAGTAGCTTCTCCTCTCTTTCACTTGAAGTTATAACAATGCTAGCTCCCCCTGCTCACCCCCTCGCTGCCTCAGAAATGGCTGAGGACAAATGATTTCCCAACATGTGTGCATGTGCAGAGAGGTTTATTTTAAGGGGGATTAAAGACTCCCCCAATTATTTTGGGGGAAATTTTGGATACTTTTTCAAAATTAGGGGGGAAGTTGTCACACATTTGTGGGAAAATCTTCTTACCATCTGACCCTGGTCCACAGAGTTAAGTATCTGCAGTTGGAGCCAGGTTGAAAACTGGATTTATAGATCTTAGATATATAGATGATTCTATCTCAATCTGTTATCTCAGGACGTAAACATGTCTTATGAAACATCACATTGCATTTAAAGAAAATCATTACTTTTATTCTGTTTTGTCAGCTAGGGGGCTAACACAACTCAGATTTTTCTGTTCAATTTCAATCCACTGGAAAATACAAGGAAAGGTTGGGACTTACTGTTATTTTATTCACAAAACAATTGAGAGGCAATTTGTTGTGCAAGGCCATAGGCATCCTATCCTCCTCCCCCCCCTCAAAAAAACCATTCTTAATTGATCCTGGTGCACAGACATTAGTTTGGGAATACAAAAACTGCAATCAAGGTTGAGGAGGCGTTCTTTAGATTGTCCGCGAGATGTATGTTGTCTCTAGAGAGTAATGATCTCTAATGAGAACCAAAGCTCATAAAGAGATGGGAACAAAGCTAATTCATGCCTAGAATAATGTGCTTCATTGCATTAGAAATCACTTTTGTGCATGCCCTTCCCCCTTACTGAGAACAGTAAGGCGAATATTCCAAACCATTGAAAAATATGTCATGACTTCTATGTGCCAATCATGCAATGGAGTCAAGGCTTCCTTATTCGGCTTCTTCAAAAGTTTCCTCATTAACTGTAGAAAATTAGGATATTTCCAGATGAGATTCAGGTTTTTTTTTTAATAAACTCTTTGACTCTTCAAATTAAATTAAATAATTGCCATGACTGGATTTGATTTTAAAATGGCTGTCTTCTGCATTAAACCACTGACACATATATTAACCAATATATGCTGGAGTAACTGCACAGGACTGCACGGTTGGTTGCATGCAAGTACTATAGGTTGTAGATGGGAAGACTGAAGACACTGGGGTTCAAATCTCCAATCAGCCATGAATTTCAGTGAATATCTTAATTCAGTTTGTGTCAGCAAACTGAAACAAAACCAGAAAGGTGCAGACTGCCAAATCTATTGGGTGAGTATGGCTGAACACATACAACATAGACTGGCAATATTGGTGGCCATGAATGTCAAAGCCCCTAGAACTTCATGGGAGACACTGGGAGATTGTGGAGGAATTGCATGCTAATTATCCCAGGTAGCTTCAGCTGCTTGGGTGGGACTTAATGACTGGATCTTTTCTTTCTCTCTAGATCCAGTTGTATGTAGGAGCTGGGGGGAAGCAGGCTCAACTTGAGGAGCACATGAGACACTAGCACAGCACAACACATGCTGAGGAGATAAGGGAGTCATGGAGTTTGTAAACTGCCTGGAGGACTGTCGTCAGGAGTTTTGTATTGGCTGCTGAGAATAAAGAAACATTTGTTGCCACTCCTTTTGAACCCCATAGACAACCAACCTCCTACCTGGCCTATTCAGAGACCCAGTACAGCAAGTTCCTTGGGTCTAATGACTACACTGTCATTATCTCTCATTGTAACCTACCTTACAGGTTTGTTGTGAAAATCATATAAAGGAAGGGAAAACACCCCTGAATGATGCTCTGAGTTCCTTGTAGGAAGGGCAGGACAAAAAAGTGGTTTGCATTTAGAGAGAAAGGCAAGATTCTGTCATTAAAATGACAAAAATAATCAAAGTATAATCCCTACCTTGACTTCACAATCCTAAACATTTAACACTCTTCTAAACATTGACTTCTGTGAACATGAAAGGGTTTAACTTTACTTAGAATTGCACTGTGAGTCTCTAAAAATACGGTTAAAGTATTAATGCATTTGTCACAGGTGTCAGGCTTCTTATTTTCACGTTGAATAAATGTGTCACATAATGGTTGACATTTTGAAGTATGCATCTTTATGACTTAACATAAATTTTAAAAGATTGAACAATGAAGTTAGTTCACAGTGATTGAGGAGCCCCATGGTGTCAAGGGGTAAGCTGCAGTACTGCAGTCACAGATTTTAGCAAGCTGGGTGCTCATTTTGCTGACCTTGGAAGGATAGAAGTCTGAGCCAACCTTGAGCTGGCTACCTGAAACTGACTTCCATCAGGATTGAGTTCACATTGGTTTCAGGTAGCTGGCTCAAGGTTGACTCAGACTTCTATCCTTCCAAGGTCAGCAAAATGAGCACCCAGCTTGCTGAAAGTAAAATGTAAATGACTGGGGAAGGCAATGGCAAATCACCCTGTAAACAAATGTCTGTCCAGTAATGACCTGGTGTTTGCATATGGGACTACTTTTACCTTTTTACCAGTGATTGCTCACATGAAAAATTGGTGTGAAGGAACTGACCATTCCTTATAGATGGTGATCAAGAAGGAGAGGAATCTTGAATCCTTGTGGGGCAGAGGGCATCTGTGTATGTTGACTAGCATGCAATATGACCACTGTGGACATCAAGACCTCCCCAAGTTATTAAGAGTTCTTCTTTTTTGCCTCTCAGTATTATCAATCCTATCCTATCCGATGTGGCACACAGTCTTGAATGCCACAGTCATGTTCACAAGAATCATGAGTGTTTTTGCTTAAGTGAAGGATGAGGCATGATCAGCAGGGTTGTAAATTATTCAACTTATAGGAGGAATAATCGGTGTGTGTTAAATAGGTACTTCACCCTACTAGTGCATACAGTTGTTACATGCTGCTGATCCTCCTCCTTCCCATGAGGAAACATTGTTGTAGTTGTTGTGCTATTGTGTTGTTGTGTTGTTGTTTTCTTGTTGTTATAAAGAATGTTAATAATTGTTGTTACTAAAATAATGATGATAGTGATGATAACAACAACCTATACTATCTATCTTTCTACACTGTAGAACTCAAAGCAGCTGACAATGTAAATAATAGAATCATAAAAATATGTAAAGATTGCAATTTGAAACCTCAACCAGGACTGCCAATAAATAGGAACCGAATAAGACAAACACTGCAGAAAAACAATTATAAAAAATAAGCTGTCAACTGGGAACTCATACCAAAAGCTACTATCAGTTGCCATCTTGGGGAAGGTCTTCTAGTCCAACACATTTTTAAGTAACACTGTCTTCAATTGCCTCCTGAAGATCAAAACATAGGGGGCCAGGAACAACTGCATCCCTGCTGCTCTTTCTCATGTGTTCTCCAGACAAGCTTCTTTGGTGGCAGAGTCAAGAGGGCCTATCCCTGCAATCTTAATTCCTGGGCAGAAACATGGGAGTCTCTGATTACCTTTAGGGGCAAGCAGGAATGTTTCGATATCTGTTTGACATCTGTTCCTGGTAAATTAGTAGAATCTATCATTAAAGATAAAATTATAAAACATGTAGAAAAGCAAGACCTGCTGAGAAAGAGTCAGCATGGCTTTTGCAGAGGCAAATCCTGTCTTACAAACTTACTAGAGTTCTTTGAGGCTGTAAACTGGCATGTGGACAGGGGTGAACCGGTGGACATTGTCTACTTGGATTTCCAAAAGGCTTTTGACAAAGTTCCTCACCAGAGACTGTTGAGAAAACTCAGCAATGAAGGAATAAGAGGGGAAGTCCTCCTGTGGATTAAAAACTGGTTGAGAAACAGGAAACAAAGAGTGGGTGTAAATGGGAAGTTCTCACAATGGAGAGATGTCGGGAGTGGTGTCCCCCCAAGGATCCGTTTTGGGACCAGTGCTCTTTAACCTATTCATAAATGACCTGGAAGTAGGGGTGGGTAGCGTGGTGGCCAAGTTTGCAGATGATACCAAATTATGTAGAGTGGTGAAAACCACAAAGGATTTGGAAGAGCTCCAAGCAGAGCTGGATAAATTAGGTGAGTGGGCGAAGAAATGGCAAAGGCAGTTCAATGTAGCAAAATGTAACGTGAGGCAGACAGAGGCAAAAAATCCAAACTTCACATACACGCTACAGGGGTCAGTGCTATCAGTCACAGACCAGGAAAGGGATTTAGGCGTCTTAGTTGATAGTTCCATGGGAATGTCAACTCAATGCATGGCAGCTGTGAAAAAGGCAAACTCTATGCTGGGGTTCATTAGGAAAGGAATTGATAATAAAACTGCAAAGATTGTCATGCCCTTATATAAAGCAGTGGTGCGACCGCACTTGGAGTACTGTGTCCAGTTCTGGTCACGAGATCTCAAAAGGATATTGAGGAGATAGAAAAAGTGCAGAGAAGGGCAACAAGGATGATTGAGGGACTGGAGCACCTTCCCTATGAGGAGAGGCTGCAGCGTTTGGGACTCTTTAGTTTGGAGAGGAGGCGGCTAAGGCGGGATATGATTGAAGTCTATAAAATTATGCATGGGGTAGAAAATGTTGACAGAGAGAAATTTTTCTCTCTTTCTCACAATACTAGAACCAGGGGGCATTCATTGAAAATGCTGGGGGGAAGAATTAGGACTAATAAAAGGAAACACTTCTTCACGCAACGTGTGATTGGTGTTTGGAATATGCTGCCACAGGAGGTGGTGATGGCCACTAACCTGATAGCTTTAAAAGGGGCTTGGACAGATTTTATGGAGGAGAAGTCGATTTTATGGCTACCAATCTTGATCCTCTTTGATCTGAGATTGCAAATGCCTTAACAGACCAGGTGATCGGGAGCAACAGCCGCAGAAGGCCATTGCGTTCACATCCTACATGTGAGCTCCCCAAGGCACCTGGTGGGCCACTGCGAGTAGCAGAGAGCTGGACTAGATGGACTTTGGTCTGATCCAGCTGGCTTGTTCTTATGTTCTTATGTTCTTATGATATCTTATATCTGGCTCAGGTGACAGATATTATTTTGCTTACTTTTTAAGGCTAAGAGGAGATTGCATAAACAGTTTTTTTTTAAAAAAAAATCACTAGGCCATAACTAGCAATAGTAGAAATAGGGAAGATTGCTCATGGGAAGGTTGGATTGGTGAGTACCGTGAGACACTGAAGAATGAAGAGTTGTTCCCAAAATGGCTGTTCCCAAATCATTCATTGTGTGATGAGGCGAGTTGGGGAGGAAATGCCTTTGGTGCTGAACAGCAAGATCAAAACCACTTAGCTGTTTTTAAAGCATGATGGCAGATGAGGTTTTGACACCTCTCAGAAGAGTCCGTGCGCATTTATGGGTAAACAAAACCAGTGGCTATCTCTGTCCATAATGGGAGGCAGAGTAGAGTGCCCAAATGGTGGCAACTGTTAAGCTGCCAAGTTGCAACCCACCCATAATATATACTTGAAAGTGAATATCAACCATTTAAATAAATAGCTTAATCCAAGTTTAGTTCTCTTGAGTTTTCAGTTGAGGAATGCTGGAAAAAAACACCTGCAGGATGAAGAAGTTTTGAGGATGGAAATTAGAACTGGAGTTACATTCCAAGGACTGTGACTTTTTTTTCTGATAGTAGGGCTGTATAAGGAAAAACCTCCCCCTTAAGCAAAATACCTGTTCCTGAAGGACAGTGTATTTTCTTCAGTATGGGCTTCTTTCTAATCTGAAATTACCCTAGAGCAATTATTTGCCTCATGGTGAGCTACATGTGTGATATCTGTGAACATGCAGCTATCACATTGCAGACTGTTTCAGGTCAGGAAAATGGCATAGTGAAAGTGAAACCCTTTCCCTTCTGAGCTATGCTCCTGATCTGAATTGGGCACACACTGAGAAACAAGTTTCTGACAGCTGCTTTTGGAATGCGAGGAATGTGAGTTGGAGAAACCCCAACAAGCCCTATGTTCATATATATATATATATTTTTGACCTCCATATTTCCCCAAATTTGGATGGAACAACCGACCCCCAATACTCACAAATCGTTCTGTAGGGCAACATAAGGCAATTAAGATAAGGAAAATTGAGTTTATGTCAGCATCTCAACCAAGTCCTTGGAAATATCAGAGACTGAACCTCAGTTTTTGCTACTCATGCTTTACATCATGACATCCATAATCGGTGCCAGTGCATTCTGAGGTTATTAAGTTATGAAGGCTGATGGGAAGGATGGCAAATATAAGCCATCTAATTTCACTACCCATATAGGTTGGTATAGAAATCTTAAAAGGTGAAATATTTATACAATCTGAATAGAAACCAGGGTATTAAGTTGGTATAGAAATCTTACCAACCCACAGTTTAACTATATATAGAATCCATTTTTTTCCCTTTCATAAGATCCAGTTTTCCTTTGGACCAGGACACAAATCTAGTTTGGGAAAAAAAACCTAGAATTCTATCTTTTTATTTGCTTTTCCTCTGCTTCTTTATTTTTTTTCCCCTGGACCATCCCTTGGCTATTTAAAAGGGGAAAAAAGTTATGTTCACATTGGCTCACTTCAGATATCTTTCACTCCCAGTTGGAGGTGGCTGAACGAAAGTATTGTTATGAGAGAATTCAATCACAGCTCAACACAATTTCGCAGATCCTTATTGTTCCATTTAGGATGAAATGGCTCAGAGTTAATGTAGACAGTTATGGGAATTTGAACAAAAAAAACCCATTACCCATTATCCACATTGTTGGTATTCGGTGCACATACGTAGCCACAATAAATCTTACACTAATAAGGGTATCTTTATGCAATGGAGAGCCAAAGATAAAGTATGGGAAATTATAATAAGAAGCGACATGACAAGATCAAACTTGTAGAAAAATTACTACCTGGGAAAGCAGAGCTTACTTTTCTGTGTTCACAATGAGGCAGAACAAAGCACCAAGGGAATTTCAGAGAGACATTAGATTTGATTAAAAAGTTAAATGCAGTCCAATGTCATGTACCTCTTGGGATAATCACAAAAAATATATTCAAAATGTGCCCCACACAGTGACACAATTGAAAGTCAAGAGACATCTATCAAAATGTGTCATGTCTTTGACCAATAAGTTTTCGTCCATTTCATAGATACAAATCAGTATTTGTGTCAGATTCTGATTTAAATCAGAGTCACTCCGGGCTTTCTCGTTTACAATCTGATATGCCAAATTGTTTGAGTAGGGAATGAGCAAACAGTCCATTGAATGCCAGCTGTTCAGTGTTTGTTGGCTATGACAGCAATTAAAAGACAGTTTAGCCTGTGTCTTTTTTAGAATATTTGTCTTGGGATTACAGTAATTGCAGTAGAAGTAACTTTAATTCCTTCATGACTTAAATCTTGCAGCACCCATGGAACTAAAAGAAATATTTCTGAAATAATGTTTTCAGTAGAGTTAAAGCTGGAAAACACTTTGCAAGCTTCATGTGCAGCCTTCTTGTAATTAAAAGTGTGCACTTCAACTTTTTAATTTCTTTATAATTTCATATGGTATCATACATTATTATTATATATTATATAATTTTCACAACCTTTTAGGGAATTCAGATAAATCTGCTGTTTACTGTGACTAGTACTGACCTTCTAGCAAAGGGGTTTTCCCAATAAAGTGCTACCTGAGATTCTTTATTTGGAAATGCCAGAGTTTTAAATCTTTGATATGCAACACATAAGGTCTATCAGTAACCCTTATGATAGTTACTGAACTATCATAACTATCATTATGATAGTTATATAACTATCAGAGGCTCATTCCGCACACGCAGAATAATGCACTTTCAAGCTGCTTTCAGGGCTCTTTGAAGCTGTGCGGAATGGCAAAAACAGTTGTGAAAGCGGCTTGAAAGTGCATTATTTTGCGTGTGCGGAATGAGCCAGAATGAAAGAGTTTTACTCTTTCATTTCTATCACTCTAATGCCACAATATTTCTGACTCCTTAGAATGGTCCTTGTGACCTATTTTTTGCAAGCCTCCCATCAAACCAAGTCCAATATTATTTACCATGTATTGCTAAATACTAACTTGGATTGTATGGTATGTATTCCTGCCATTAGAGGATGATGATTTCCATCTATTCTTCACTCCCATGTAGATGATGTTCATGGCCGTTTATGTTTTTTTCCAGGAATGATGGGGAGGAGGCACTTGGGGGTGCAGAACAAGAAACAGAGGTCCCATTCTGCAGTCTCCACTAATGGATCTCATCATTATCCAAGTCATTATACTTTAATATTAACATATGTCCATTTGACTTAAAACCCTGCTTATTTGAACTGGCTGTATATACCATTATGTCCTAGTTTTTAGTACTGTGTTTTTAGTATATAGGTGTCTCTGTGTTTAGTTTCCAATACATGAACATGACATTTTTTGGAACATTGTCCTATTATATTCATTAAATTATACATCATATATATGGAAATAATTATGCTCAAATACCTGCCAGTTTGGCTCATGTCCTGCTTGTGAGCAAAGAACTAATTATTCAGAGAGCTGTTTGAATGTGTTAGAATGAATTCAGATAATTGGATTTCTGTAATTACTTTGTTTTCTCTCGTAATTAGTCTGCTTTCTCACAGCTACTATCAGCTTCCTTCACCCCCTAGCCTTTTGCTGCCACATCTGATTTTGGAGGGAAAAAAAGATATATTGAGACTTACTATATAGGTGTCTCTGTGTGCCTTCTTTCTCTGCATAGAATTAAACTTATGATCACTTCTCCAACAGATGCAGCTGACTGAGCAAACAAAAAAGCAGGTAATATGTTGTATCTGATTCTGGCCATTTAAAGGATGCATTTAACTGTAGAGGACCAAAGAGAGGATAGACTGGAAGCAATTTCATGCCTTACAATACAAGTCAGTCAGTTTAATGACCTGACCATGACCGCAAGGGATACTGCCTCTTCTCCTGTAATTGAGGTGATTTAGTTCTCAGACTGGGCAAAAGTAGCTGTAAATTGCAGTGACCTGGCTTTGTAGCACATATGAACAGCACAAATATTATGCCATGCACTCAGTGAGCAAAAATCAGAAGTAACACCAATTTTTGAAACATCTGAAAAATGTTAATGCATTTTTAGGACACCTTCCCTTACACTAGGAAAACATATTACTGCTTATTGTCTGAAGAAACAACCTGTATTTCTTTCCCATTTGTGTGTGTTTGTCTATGTGTCTATATTTTTGTCAGCAGTTTGCAGTTCTCTTCTTGTCACTGTTGGCTTTGCTGATTTGATTCTGTTGTGCATTTGTATTACATGGTTTTTATACACAATGTTTATTTTATTTATTCCAACAATATGTATTATTTATATCCGCCCCCAATCAATTCACAGTCAACTTATGGTGACCCCAGTGGAGTTTTCAAGGAAAGAGACATACAGAGATGGTTTGCCATTGCATGCATCTGCTTTGCAGCCTTGGTGGTCTCCCATCCAAATACCAACCAAGGCTGACCTTCAAGCTGACTGCCAGTGTAGCATAGTGGTCAGGAGTGATGAACTCTAATCTGAAGAACCAAGGCGGATTCTCCTCTCCTCCAGATGAGCAGAGGACTCTTATATGGTGAACTGGATTTGTTTCCCTGCTCTTACAAATAAAGCCTGCTGGGTGACCATGGGCTAGATATAGGTGTCTCTGAACTCTCTCAGTCTCACCTACATCGAAAGAGGACTGTTCTGGGAAGAGGAAGGGAAGAAGTTTGGTAAGCAGCTTTGAGATTCCTTACAGGAGAAAAAGGTGGGATATAAATCCAAACTCTTCTTCAAGATCTGACACAGGCCAGGGTGTATATTACGTTAGGAAAAAGCAAAATCAAACCACGGAGTTGAAGGTTAAGATGACAGTGAAGATAAATTTGATACTATCCTTTTTTTTTCATAATACTTTTTATTAATTTCCTTCTTTAAAAAAACACATTGAACATAAAACATACATGAAGCCATTGAAACACATAAGACATCAACAAATATTAACACGTAACAAATGACCCACATTTACAGTTACCCAAACATAATCTATCCTACCCCAACTACCCATAATAATAACACATAATTCAATACATCTAAATCAAATCAGTTACTTCACTATTCTTTGATAATTTAAATAAATTTCTTTTCTTATCTAGGCCCTTTCAATATCCCATAATCATGATTTTATCCCTTTTATTGTGATGTAACTGCCCAATACTTATTGCTTTGGACTTCCCCTGTTAAGTGACTGAATCCATATTTATTTTTCCCTTAATAAAGGTATACAATTTATTTCATAATATAACTTTTTTGCAGATTAACTTATTGCAATATAATTTTGCAAACCGTTTCATATTATATATCTCTTCAATCATCTTATCCTTGAACTCTTTTCTAGATATATAATTAGCTTTCCCTAAAGTTTTCAAAACTTTTCTTTGTGGGAGTTCTTTTCAATCTCACATAGTCTGTCCATATTTAGGTATTCTATAACTTGGGTCATCCATTCTTCTTTTGTTGCAGGAAGCTTCATTCTTCCATACTTTGGCTATCCGCATCCTTGCAGCTGTAGATATATATAAAAATAAGTCAATATTAAGGTCCGGAATTTTCTTTATTCCTAATCCTAAAAGCTGCAATCAAGCCTAGTGTTCATAACATGAGGTGGGGCAGCTATTAGGGCTCAGAGTTTCTGGTAGGGCCTACTACTATCAGTCCTCCACTTATATGCCTCTTCTGCTGTACACCCTTCCCCCACCTCCTCTTGAGCTCTCTATTATGCACACTCCCAGTTAAATGTGCTGTTAAGCATTTGGCAGGAAGAGCTTGTAGGTGGCAGCCACAGTGGTTCTCCAGATAGCCACAGTGGCAGCCATCCCAGTAGCACGCAATGCATATTGCTGTCAAGAAAAGACCACCTGGGAAGCATTGGCAGCTGTGAGTACATTGGAAAAGCTGGTGAGCAGGGAAAGGATACACAAGCAGGTGGGGGTGGAAAGGGAGCCCTCATAGTAGACAGTGGGAGACTTGATCACTCTCTACCTGAACACTGAGAAACTTGGAACCAGTCTTCACAGAATTAAATGCACTCAAACCCATTAATATGAGTTTGAGTCAAATCAATCTGAACAATAGCTACATAATTCAAGTTAAAACAACAAGAAGTGTTTGCATTTATAGCCTGCTTTTCTCTCCTATAAGAAGTCTCAGAGTGGGTTACAAACTCCTTCTCTTACTCCTCTTGTAACAGATGTGAGGCTGAGACAGCTCTGAGAGAACTGTGACTAGCCCAAGGTCAAAATATCCAACTGGTAGGGTACCAGAAAATCACTATACCCTGATGCCACTGATTCATGAACTACTTAAAGTAAGGTGCAAAGTGCTATTTAATAAAGTGTTGGTGAAAAGAGCAGGCTATATATACAAATAATATTGGAAACACATGAACAAAAATATATACAATATAACATATGAGAATACCCAAAACAAACATCTGGTTTTGCACACATCTGGTAACTACTTAATATTGAGTCCTTAGTCCATACCTATATAAGTATGTTAATGTGGGAGAAATGTAGTCTACCCAAATATATGTCCATGAAGGTCCCATGGGATTTATCCTGTTGAGTTGGTATGTTACCTGAAATGGTGGGAAGTCTCTCTCTTGTAGAATGAGGAATTAGCAGGAGCAGGTTCTTGGCTTAGCAAAAGGCTGGGCAAAATGAGACCTTGATTGCCTATGTATATGAGTCAGTTTTCACAAGAAACTCACAGGACAGCGAATAAAGTTTAACAATTTTTATTAAGGGATAATGGAGGTACACAAGAACACAATAAAAGCAGCAACACAGAGACACATTCCTAGGATACAGACAGTTTTCAGGGGATAGGCTTGGAATAGATAAGGAATTAATGGGTAGGAACAATAAAATTATAGTCATCTGATCTTGGAGCAGAATGGTCTGATGAACAGAACTGAGTGACCCGTGCTTAGATATGGTTGAATAGTGCTGTGGAACAGTATCATAGATAGAGAGTTGTCCAGAGATAGTGAACACAGTTTATTGGAAGAGTGGGCTTTTTATAGGGAAAAATGGACCCTTAGGGTTATGTAGAGTGATCCTTAATCTCTCTAGGATCAGGGACTTCCAGATAAATTAGGGTCTGAGCACCTCTATCAGTTTTCTGTCAGCATGGCCAATTGGCCATGCTGGTAGGGGCTGATGGGAATTGTAGTTCCTGAACATCTGGAGAGCCGCAGGTTCCCTACCCCTGCTCTAGACAAAGAGTTCCTGCCTTTACTGGGAAGGATAAGAGACAGACATCAATCTTAATGGCTGGGTTGTTGGTCTAATGGGTTGAGACATCAGCCTGAGGTTTCAAGCTCAGGAGTGTCTCCAAAGGGGCAAGTTAGCTGATGAAATTACAATATTAAAACAGTGACAGTACAAAATAATATGGTTATAAAAGGTATTGGAAGAAGGAACATTATTTAGTACAACACTGGGCAGGGAAGGACTTTGGTATATCCATTGTCTTCATCAGTGTGTATGGTCAAGGGCTGGATATGAGATCTCTCTCCAGGGCAAGGTCTAGGCTTGGTCAATATCCTAGAAATTCGGTAAAATTTGGATTCAGATTTATTCAAGCATAAAATTATCTGTATGCCCGAATAAGACAAATAACATATTCAGATATACCCAAATATTCGGGTATACCCGAAAAATTTGGGTCCATCTGATTTTTTTGTATTTTGTGGAGTTTTGCGTTTTGGTCTGCAGGGGGCACATTTTTAAAGCCACTAACACCAAGATTTCAGGATGTCATCCAGAGACTGTCCTGATGATACCACCTAAGTTTGGTAAAATTTGGTTTTGGGGGGGTCAAAGTTATGGACCCTCAAAGCTCCCATTGGAAACATGAAAACACACCAAAAAATACAAAAAAAGTGCCCAAATACCTTGCATTCAGATTCATTCATATCCAGGCAGGACATATTCAGCCATTTGTTGCCCAAATTCGTCCAGATTCGGGCCAAATTCAGTATTTCACCCAAAACTCCAAGCCTAGCAAGGTCTTTTGTGTTGACTTAATGCTGTCAGGAAAGGTGTGAGAGAAGCATTATGCAAGTTGCTTTGGATGGGGACAAGTCCAGTCATTGTTCTTTTTCCTTGTAAGTACACTTAGCCAGTGCCCAAAATAGGCTCCCCCATTTTGGCACTGCACTGCTAGGCACCCTAAGGATTGGCTGAGGTGATAGACAAGCCACTGTATTAAAAACAGGATATTTTGAGTCCTTCATATGTCAGTCTGGCAACAGGTCTTCCCCCCCACAAATCTCTCAAATCTCTCATTCAAATATGTAGAAGGACTTCTGGTTGAGCCACAGTTTTGTGCAAAAGTTATTGTGCAAAGATATACAGAGAGAATATATTATCCTGTTCAGAAAAGGTTCCATGAGATTTCTCACAACGAATTGTTCAGAATGGAAGGTTCTCTGTCAATTGGCTCTCTTGGTACTCTTGTGTAAAACATCGAACAAAACACCTTACACAGTATCTAGGCATTTTTAGTCATTCTTCATCAGTATTGTACCACATCAGCCAAAGTTACTTAAATGGGGTATCAAAGTGATATATATGTACACCAATAGCTTCACAGGGAGCTATTGGTAATATCAGCTGTTGGGATCATGAAAAATAAGACCTACTTTGAAACTCCATTTAAATAACATATAAGTATGTATATGAATAGATAATTTCAAATTAAATACAATATCATCTTAAAAATGTGATTAGGGTAAGAACTTCTTGAACTATTATAACACTGTTTTTATGTACAATTTTTTGTGTATTTGTCTATTAATTCCTTTTTAAATGTAATCAAGGAGAATGTAATAAGAAATGACTAGATTGCTTAATGATTAATGATGAAGGTTGTTCTTATTCAATTTACAAGCTAAAGTTAATAATACTTAATAAGATCATAAATGCATATCCATTCTAATTATTTTAAAATTGCATTATTATCTTTATTGTTATTACTGTTAATTTTCTTTTCTTTTCCTGTATTTTTAAAAACAAAATGAGCATTTATTTTAAAAAAGCTAATTTTGGCATAATGTAGAACTTTTGAACAAATGTTATGACATGTACTTACTTTCTGTCCTATGCAGAGTTACATCCCACTGAGCCTATTGACTTCAATGGATTTAGAAGAGTGTAAAAATTTGGTCGGGATTGTACTGCTAAGATAGTTCTTTTGCTGTTTACACTTGTTGCCTTACAGAGAATGTTTAAATCACAGAGCATACAATGACAGCACGTCAAATTGATGTTCACTATCAGATAACGTCTTAGGGCATCCTGAAGAACACATTTCCCCTTCCAATTCAGTGAACATCACATTTAAACGCACTGTAGCAAAACATATTTTTCTAACTTGGATTCCCCTCCTCCTCTTTAATGCTATTTGGAGTCTATCTCTAATAACACATCTGCGGTAATAGATTATCTTCCTACAATGTACATTTTCTCAAAGGACATTTTTGTTTGAAGGATAAACCAGCTTTCAAGTGCATATAACTTGCTTGAAGGACACATCTTAACTATACCTGTAGCCTGAGTGCTTGAAGTGTAAAAATAGTAGTGTTAACAACACGATCCAGGGCAAGGGCAGAATGAAGCTATTAGTTTAAACCTTTGTGCCTTTGTACATTGGTTCTCCATTTCCAACAAGTTCTGTGGAAGTAAACTTTCTTCAAAACACATTCACATTTTTCAATTCTGTATAGCGGCTATGATAGAAGAATGTAGAATCTGCAAATTGTTGATGTGCTTAAATCCCTTTTTTAAAAAAACTGGGGAAGGAATTAACAGATAAATTGCACTTTAGGCATCTGTGGAATGAAGGTGTGTGTGGGCATGCATGCGTGCGTGCATGTGCGTGCGTGTGTGCGTGCATGTATGTGTGTAAAGTGCTGATTTATGGCAACCCACTAGGTTTTCCAAGGCAAGAGATATTCAGAGGCGGCTTGCCATTGCCTGCCTCTGCCTAGCAACCCTGATATTACTTGGTGATCTCCTATCAAGACATCCAGATGAGGACACTTTTGGAATAATGGCAGAGGCATATTTAGTGAGGGAGGGGCAGAGGGGGCCAATGCCCCTTGTGCCACTTGAAACTGTCACACGGGAGTGATTCCACTGCCCCTTCCCCCATGAGAGAGGAGCTGCTTTGCAATACCTGCTGCCACTGCCTCCTCCTTCTCTTGGGCCCCCACCCACCACTTCCCATCTACCATCTCGGGCTGCTGTTACCCACCCACTCCTTCCACCCATCTGCCAGCCCACCTCTTCCCCAGGCTCAGAGTCACCCCATGCCCCTGTCCAGCTGCTAAGGTCAGTGGCAAAGCAGCAGTCCTGCTTGCAACTGCACTTCACCCCACCATCATGTCAGGAAAAGCCCCAGCATCTGGCATACTAAGGCTGAGCCAGCCTCCCAGATGCTTCCTGACCTGTGGGTTGGGCTATGCTCAAGCCAGTGCTGCTATGGCTGGCGTTGCCCAGCTGCTCTGCCTGGGAGTCCTGTTGCTGATGGTCATGTTGAGGGGGGGCTGGGGGCTGCCTAACAGTGACAGTGATAGTTTAGAGGCACTCAGCCTGGCTGGCCCACTGTCCTTCTGAGACTGCATTGGAGAAATAGGCAAGAGGCTGAGGGCACCCTTTCCTCTGCTTTTGCCCAGGAACATAATTTTTTGAGCAGGCACAACTTCAGTACTTGCTCTGGGTGCCATTTTCTGTAGGTGCACCCTGAACAGTGGTATCTTATTTTTAGAGCAGGAACACTTTAAGCCTGCAGTCTTCAGTCCTTGGATCAGTGCCCTTGAGTGGGTTGTGTCACCTCACCTGCTGGGTCGAGAGTCTAGACAGCAGTTGCTTTAAAGGATCTGCTGCTACTGCACACACACACAGAGAAAGAGTGCCTCACCTCATATATCCCTTTGTGCTAGACTTAGCATGTTGCCCTCCACATGCTCTGGCCCCTGCTGTTACTCACTGGAGCATAAGGAACAAAAATGGGGAGAAACAACATTGCGTGATGACATACCCCCCCCCAGTCTCCACCCTCCAAATCCCCCCCCCCAACTGAGCCCAGCTGGCAACCTACTTTGCACACATACTAGTCTATTCCACAAGTTATAGTGAGAACAATACAATTAATATACAGTGAACACTTCACTTTTTTTGGGGGGGAGGACTAAGTAATTCTCATGTTACAGTCATGATATGTAACATCTGAACATGTGCTACAAACATAATCTTTATGCAGCTCAGGTCCCCAGTTTCATTTGTAAAGTAAGTGTTGAATCTTTCGTACAAACAGGAGTATATGTGTGTAACCTATGGGCAGGGCTACTGAGAGAAGAAGCCGGATGGCGAGGTGTGGTTCTAAGGCAGAGAAAATCTCACTTTAACCTATCCAGATTCAAAGATGCCTCTCTCCCTTCCTACAAAGATGCTTTATTGCATCAAATGTCTTCCCCTGGTCAGGCCATTAAAAATGCCATTAACCCCCCACCCCAGTGTTACTGGCCTAACAGGGGTAAGGGTTTTATTAAAGGGATTCTCCACCAGCTGCTAAAAGTGTAACAGCACACATAGGGTTTTAAAAGTAGCAAAGGGGAATGAACTCACATTGGCAGCAAGAGGGGCCAAGAGGAGATCTTTTAGACTGTATAAGGCTGGGAAGGAAATTCTGGCAATGAATATTCCACGAGTAATGCAAGAGTCCAAATCTGAGTTTAAACGCTTTATATAAATTTGGTTCAGAAATGCATACACAGTAAGACACATATGGGCACATACATTCAAGTTTCCTAGGATATAAAGCTATGTTCTGAAATATAGATTGGATGATAGAGAAGGGAATGGGGGGTTACAGGGTAATACGCTACCTAACAATTCTTAGAAGAGTAGAAGAAGGTAAGGGATTCCATGCCAGCACAAAACCCAATGAAGGATGAATTCATGTCTCAACACCCAACAAGAACATGTGGCAATGAGCAAACTGTTGCAGGTGAACTAAACTTTTATAAGGTAGTCGCCCTTGGAAGGGAAAGGAACCAATCACACTAAAGTTTCACATCTGTGCTGGGTTTAGAGGTGCTGAGGTAATTAGTCAGCTCATCTACTGCTAAACCCGGGACAATGGGGCCAAAATTGCTTTGTTAAGCTAAACGAGGAAACACTGAAACTCTTGAGAGTCACTGCCCAGGATATTCAGATTTGACAGAGACATTTAGATCAGGATAAGGTGAGTGGTTTAGGAGAGTCATAACAAAGGGAAGGAAATGCAAAGGAACAACTATTTGTTGCTGACCTGGGTTCCCAGAAGAGATAGGGAAATGACAGTATCTGATAGCAAGTTGGCTTTCCATATTCTTTGTCTTTAACAGTATCTTTGCAAGGTGAGGTAATCAAGCTCATGCCCACAAACAAAATGAGACCTCCAGGTTATGCAGGAGTAATTCATCCTCTTGATTAGATTTTGTAAAGCAGACCTGTGACCTTTGGACATGCTGCTACCTGCATAGAGAAGTGTATGACAACTGGCTTCTGCCAATATGATTTTTGAAGCAGAAATATATATAAATAATATTCTGGGGGTCCTTTGGGTCGTTACACCAGGCTCACAAGCAAATGCAAACATGTGGAAAAGAAAGCTGTACAATCATGGCATGGAAAAGCAGAAAATAAAGGCAGAGTTATGCACCCCTACTTCTTCTGTGCTTCTGTGCTCTCAAGGACAAAATGATTTCACAAGCAAATGGTAAACATATGTGTTCTGAATAGTGGTATATTGCACGCCATGATAGAACTCCACCCTGCCCATATCGGCTACTTCTTTCAGTTCAATGTTTTAATGTGATATGCCCCTTTTGCACTCAGGGAGCTCTTTGCCAAAGACATTGGATCAGATTTGGCAAACTGGAACCCCCATGAACTTCATCATACACGCTAGCCTTTGGAACAGAGCCATTAGTTGCTTGGCACAGCAGAGATAACATTAATGTAAGTAATTTCTGCACCACTAGGGATGAGCAGATGCCTCCTCTTCCTTTCTTTGCATATTCATTTTCTCCCCATGTAGAAAGCATGTCACTGCCCCTTATCAAAATCAAGCAGCACCTCCCCATCCCTTTCAGGTCCCATCCAAATAATCTGCTGTCATTTCTGGCACATTCCAATGTGAGGATTTTATTTATTTATTTGTTTGTTTGTTTGATTTCTAAACCGGCCTACCCCTAGGGGCTCAGGGCGGTGAACAACAATGATAAAACAACTTAAAACATACCATAAAAACTGATTTGCACTAATAAGAATAAAAACCGGAACCATATCTTGTCAGATGGCGTCATCCTCCCCCCTCCCTACCTGCATATGCCCATGGGAGGCCAGATGAAATGGCGGTTATGTTTTAACCAGCTGGGCCAAATGCCTGGTGGAATGATCCGTCTTACAGGCCCTCATGAAACTCTGCAGGTCCACAGGGCCCTGATCTCCCTTGGAAGCCTGTTCCACCAGGTAGGCCAGGGCTGTATAAGCCCTGGCCCTTGTAGAGGCCAGCCTGATAGCTTTAGGGCCAGGGATCACCAGAAGGTCCTCCTCCGATGAACGGAGGGGCCTGCGATATAGGAGAGACGGTTCCAGAGGGCGGCAGGTCCAAGGCTGTTAATGGCTTTGAAGGTCAAGACCAGCACTTTAAACATGACCCAGAACTCGATTGGCAGCCAGTGCAGCTGGTATAGGACCAGAGTAATCCGGTCCCTGCTCAATGCTCCCGTAAGAAGCCTGGCTGCTGTGTTCTGTACGAGTTTCAATTTCTGGATCAAGGCTAAAGGCAAGCCCACGTAGATCGAGTTACAGTAGTCTAACCTAGAAGTGACCGTTGCATGAATCACAGTGGCTAGATCAGGACGGGAGAGGTACGGGGCCAATAGCTGTGCCTGCTGCAGATGGAAAAAAGCCGACTGAGCTGTTCGGGTGACCTGGGCCTCCATTGATATTACTGGGTTCAGAATCACCCCGAGGCTTTTGGTGGATGTTGCCAGCTGTAAAGCCTCACCATGCAGCGCAGGCAGGCCAAAGGACACTGGACACTCTTCCCGACCAAGCCACAGGACTTCTGTCTTTGTAGGATTTAATTTCAGCCAACTCACACTCAACCAACCAGCAACAGAGTCCAAACAATGCTGGAGAGCCTCAGGGGCCAAAGACGGGCTGTCCTCCATCGTGAACACGAGCTGTGTGTCATCTGCATATTGATGACACCGCAGTCTGAAACTCCAGACCAAACTTGCCAGGGGGTGCACATAGATGTTGAAAAGCATCGGGGAGAGGATCACTCCCTGCGACAACCCACAAACTATGGGATGTCACCTGGAGTTCTCTAGGTGCTTTCTGCCTTCACCTGGATGGCCCAGGCTAGCCTGACCTTGTCAGATCTCAAAAACTAAGCAGTCAGCCCTGGTTAATACTTGAATAAGAGACCACCGAGGAAAACTAGGGTGGCTATGCACAGGCAGACAATGGCAAGCCACCTCGGAACATCTCTTGCCTTGAAAAACCCATGGGGTGTCATAAGTCAGTTGTGAGTGACTTCACAGCACTTTATGCACACAGGTGTTTTACAATCTGGGTTTATTGCTTGCTTTTATGTTTTCAATGGTTGTTTTTAGTGTTTTGATTTCCTACTTTAAAAATGACTTTTTTCTTAATTTTACCTCAAGCTAAAGGTGGCATACATGTGTTCTAAATAAATGCATTAACAGGCATATCCAGACAAAGGATTGAAGGCAGAGGTTATCATATAGCCCCATCCAATATCTAGATGGGCCATGGCAATAATCAGAAACTTTAAGGCACCCACTGAGTGGTTGTGAAAATGGTAAAGCCAAATGGTGTTTTCCCCAACAAGGCTTCTCATTAGCCATTGGAGATTTGATTGGCTGTGCAGATTTTTTAAAATGTTGCTTTGGCAACTCCTGCTACCACAACACAAGGATCTTCACTGTGTGACTGAAAGTAAACCATAGCTGCCATTTTGTGGCTGGCTCTGCCTCCTGTTGTGACAATTTTATGGCAGCCATTTTGTGACTGAGCCACCATGCTGTGTCAGAATTCTAAAGGTACCCACAGGCTCCAAAAAGTTACAGGCTCTCCAGTAGACCATTCCTTCCCACCCCCTGTGTCCTTTTTCCAGAGGCGTTTCTCCCATTGGGCAAAGTGGGCAAAAAACTGCAGGTTCGTTCGTGGGATTTTTTGTATTTTCGGTGTTTTTGGTTTTTGGACTGCAGAGGGCGCAGTTTATAGGCTAGCAGCACCAAAATTTTAGGAATGTTTTGAGATACTCTCCTGATGCTATCACCCAGGTTTGGTGAGGTTTGGTCCAGGGAGTCCAAGGTTATGGACTCCCAAAGGGAGTGCTCTCATCCCACATTGTTTCCAATGGGAGCTAATAGGAGATGGGGCTACACCTTTGACGGTCGATAACTTTGGACCCCCTGAACCAAATCTCACCAAACCTGGATGGTATCATCAGAAGAGTCTCTTACGATACCACCCAGGTTTTGTGAAGTTTGATCTAGGGGGTCCAAAGCTATGGACTCCCAAAGGGGGTGCCCCATCACCCATTGTTTCCAATAGGAGCTAACAGAAGATGGGGACTTTTGAGGGTCCATAACTTTGGACCCCCTGAACCAAACTTCACCAAACATGGGTGGTATAATTAGGAGTGTCTCCTAAAGATACCCTGAAAGTTTGGTGCTGCTAGCTTAACAATTGCACCCCTGACAGCAGGCACCCCCCAAATTTCCCCAGATTTTCCTTTTAACCCCCCCCCCTTTGTCATGGTTTTAAAGGGAGAATCTGAGGTCCCCAGTTTAAACATTTAAAGTGATGCTGTTTCAGGGTTTGGGAGAATCCACCCCAAAACAGCATCACTTTCAATGTTTAAATTGGGGACCCCAGATTCTCCCTTTAAGGTGGATTTAAAAGGAGAATCTGGGCTCCCTAGTTTAAACACCATTGAAAATGATGCTGTTTGGGGATGGCCAGCATCAATTGTTTAAACTAGGGAACCCAGATTCTCCTTTTAAATCCACCTTAAAGGGAGAATCTGGGGTCCGCAGTTTAAATAACATTGAAAGTGATGCTCTTTCCCCCAATTGGGGGGACTGGATACAACACCATAAAATGTTTTCATAGCAGTAATAAAACATTCTAAAAGCATTTTGAAATTGTTTTCAAAAAAATTTCTGCTGTGTGGCATGGCCCATTGTTGTGTTCAGATTTCTGAGTGGGCATGTTTTATAATGTGATGGTGATTTTGAAACGACCTGGTGGAAAAAAAATCATTGTTTGGTCATGGTTGGGGAGGGTGGCTGCTCATGGGGGAGGTATCAAACTCAGGTTATGCCCAGGGCTCCAGTTTGCCTAGGTATGCCACTGCCTTTTTCACTCTAGATGTGGCTGAGTGTAGACTGCACATTAGAGGCCTTTGGGGGAGCAAACTGCATTATAGTCTTATGTGAGATATAAACAAGGCTTTGGTTGCATTCAGTTGCCCAGGTACATATCCACATGACAGTGGCACAACTGGCACAGCATCAGAAATGGCAGAAATGAGAAGGGAATGTTTGACTCCTCCAGGGCTACCAACCTTCAGGTGCTGTCTGGAGGTCTCCTAGTAGTATAATTGACCACAGATGACAGAGATGAGTTCTCCTGGAGAAAAATGACTGCTTTGGAGGGCAGACTTTAGGCCAGGGGTCTTCAAACGATGGCCCTCCAGATGTTCATGGACTACAATTCCCATCAGCCCCTGCCAGCATGGCCAAATGGTAGGGCTCATGGGAACTGTAGTCTATGAACATCTGGAGGGCCATCGTTTGAAGACCCCTGCTTTAGGCCCAGAGCTGGCAATCCAACTTTTGAGGAGCTACTTCACAATCTGTCATTTGTGCAACTAGACACAGATTGCTATCAATCCAAAACATCTGCAAAACATCTGAGCCCTTCGGGGGAGGGCGGTATACAAGTTTAATAAATAAATAAAATAAATAAATAAATATACTAATAATAACTCAGAGACTTCTATGTGTTTGTGTGTGTATATGTGAAGCCACTTGATTATTCCCCTAACTTTGAGTTTACTTAGAAACAATTGCAAATGAGGTTGTAAGAATGGTTGCATCAAGTAGGCAATAAATGTGTTTAAATTCTTTTTTGGGGGTGGGGGTGGGGGTTGTGACTCAAGTGTAAAGAAATCTTACATGATAGCTACCCCCATGCCACTACCCCTTTCAGGAGCAAGATCAATTTCACTCCTTGGCAGTTTCCAAATTGTATTTGCCAATTGCTAGTGAAATTATGGAGAGAGATGATCAGTAATCTTGACCTTTCATTATTTCAAGGCCACTGTGTGAAGAAACGAGAGGCAGTTTCTAAGCTTCCTTGCATTGTTTCAATTTACAGGATCTCAGGTTCCATTTCTCAATGAACCAAATGAGATAAGATCAGAAATACGACTGGAAACCTGGCATTGTTAAGTTACAGATAGTGAATTTATCCTCTATAGTCTTGTCTTGAGTTGTATTTCTATGTAAACTTCACTGGCAGCCCAGTAATTTAAGCTGGAGACTGAGGGAAACTTGTTTGCTGACTGGTGGATTCCACACAACATACATATAACGTCTTTAGGATGTTATAAAAAAGATCTGTTTTGGCATTTTGTGTTCCCACATCATGAGAAAACAAAAGTGTCATCAGCCAACACAGATCTCCCCCCCACACCCGCCCCCGGCCTGGTGCACAGAGCTTTTGCCAGTTTTGTAGCGCACCCACCATTTTCTGAGCTGCAGAAGATTCTCTGGGGAGATTCCCCATGGAAATTTCCTCTGCTAACAGCTCATCCATTCGCTATTTCACTGTAAAAAGATTGTTTAGCCTAGCAATCTCATGCATGTATTTTCCCCCCTTTTTTTGGAGAGGGCTATCTGCAAAGTTACGGCAACACACATATTGCAGTTTTTCTAGTCATAAACAGAGCAGGTAAATATAGATGGACAGTAAAACACATTTATTTTCCTTATAGAACATTTTTTTCCTGTAGATTCCTCCTCCCACCCTCTCTGCCCCACTTTTAGATCTGCTTCAGATATTTTGCTGTGTTGTTTTGTTTTTAACTCAAGGAGAAGAATTTTCTGTTGAGCCCCAGCCAACTCATGGTGATTTCTTCCATGAGGCCTTCCAAGCAAGAAATGAACAGAGGTCTTCCTCTATGTTCTAATCCCAGTCTTCATACATGGTCTCCCATCTAAGCATTAACTGTGACCAATCCTGCTTAGCTCCCAAAGCCCTGACAAGCTCAGACTAGGACCGTGGTGGTGAACCTTTGGCACTCCAGATGTTATGGACTACAATTCCCATCAGCCCCTGCCAGCATGGCCAATTGGCAGGGGCTGATGAGAATTGTAGTCCATAACATCTGGAGTGCCAAAGGTTCGCCACCACTGGACTTGGGTAATTGGGCTGTCTTTTACTCAAGCAAGGTCAGTATGGGAGTAGAATCTGGTATTTTCCATAGTGGCATTCACACTGTGGAATTCACTTCCTCAGTAAGTTCACCTGACCATCTCCTTGGTGATTCTTTGCAAATATATAAAAAATACATGCATTCATATATTAAAAAATTCAAAAGGAAATGTCTGATGGCTAATTAAAAATGTGTTTTCCTTCCAGGTGTAGCCCTCATATTATATTTAATTATGATAGAATTATTTTGTTCCAAGGTTTCAGAAAGAGGATCCTGCACAGGACAGCAAGAAGGGCAAACGGTTAGCTGTGGCACCATATGCGATTCATCACCAAGCTTCTAATACCTCAGTTGCAGATGGAAAACCAAATATATCATGCCTAAACTTCTATTAGGCTTCACTGAACAGTGTCACTGGAAAATGCTGAATGTAAACCCCAGGGAGTTCCATATGAAAACTACACTTGCAATGTGAAACCCACTCAACCAATTGAAGCCCACATAGCCCATACTGACTCACTAGGGGCTCAAAATACTTTCTGTTTTGGCTTCTTGCCTGAGACTGTAAAAACATGAGAGCTGTCAAGGACCTAGAAAGCCATAATTACATGGCTGGTGGGCTAAGTTCAGCTTGGAGGATCACAAGTTGTACTGCTCTGCCTCACGATATAATCATATGAGAGGAGGGGAAAATACTAATTTCAAGGAGTGTAATTCTGAAAATGCTTTGAGGTGGTGAGAGAATGAAAAAAGTGATGCAGCTGAAAGCTAAATAAATTAAAAGGGAAAGACATGGCAATGGAGAATTAAGCTAAGATAACATTCTTATTATTAAGAGAAATTAGAAAGTAAATGGAATGGGTTTACTATTTTGTCAGAAGCGGAAGGAAGTAGCAAACAGAAGGACATTTATCATTTGGGCTACAAAACAGGCCTTTTGGAGTGGCTTAGTCAGATTAGAAAGAATCTTTCACTGAGTAGCCGGTCAATTCTGATAATGTAGACTTCCATTAGAGAGAGATGATGGAGTATCCATTTCTCCCAAAATTACATCCAGATACGTGAACTGCTAACCATTTTCTTTTTTTCAAATTGGATTAGAAGACTCTAAAGACCAAATCAAAGGATCAGAAGGATCATGGATCTGCTTTTTTCTCCCAAGGTTAAAAGCAGACATGGTGGGGGGGAATGACTTGATTTTGGTTAGGGTTAGGGTTAGAGCTGTGCTTGTGGTTCAAGATTATAAAATTGGATACAAAGTATTTACACAAATCAACGTTGAAGGATATTAATAAATGTTGTTTTACAGCTGTTTTACAGCTATGCATTATCTCCATTTTTACTTATTCTTGGACTGGGAGTTTTGGAAAGAGAGATTAGACAAGATCAAGAAATTAAAAGGGGCAGCCCAATCCAGAGGTGCAGCAAATCCCCCTCTGGAGGTGGCATGGATCTATACCAGCAAAAATGCCCTCTCTGGGAGACTTACCCAGAAGGAGGGGCAAATCTACTGGTGTCCAGCTGCTATGGTGCTGACACATCCTGCTGTGGTTCCTAATTTTGTATAGGCACTCCTGCACTGCCTCTAGCCACATAGGCATGGTGGGGCATGGCAGGAGCATCCCTAGGGGTCAACAATGGTTGGCTTCCACCCCAGGTTTGGCACCAGTTGCTCTGAGGCCCTGCAGTTATGCCACCCATTTGGCAGTGTCTAGGTTCTCCATTGGTTGAGTTCAGGCAGTAGGGAGGGTTCTTGAGTTTCTCCCCTCCTTGCACCACTGGGAAAGCTCATTGGTGTGGTGCTGTCTCCAGAATGCTGATTCTGCCTGTGTCTTTCCTTTGGATTGCAGTGTAAGTGTTAATGGAGAAGAATATAAGATGAAAAGTGTACAGATGAGGTAATACTATTACCAATCCACAGCTATCAATTAAATATTTGATGGAGTGAATAGAACAATTTGGCTTCCATTCAGCATATAACATTAATTAATTAATGCTAGTTAATGCATTTTTAAAACATTTGTAACAAAACAAGGATATTGGCAAAATTGCAGCTTGTGATATTAGTTTCAATAAAGTTAAAAATATTGGAATTATTTTGAATGGACTACATGATAATTTGGTGACAACATGTAAAGATAACAACATGTAAAAATACAAGATGATCTGTCAGGAAAACTGCAAGAATTATTCTTATATTTATTAACTACAATCAGATTGGTACTGATATAGAGATGGAAAGCAGATAGTTATTCTGATCAAGAAATATGGAAAGAGAAGATGAGCGAATACACTACAATGGTAAGGCTTACTGATCTTGTAAACGGATGCCCAAATCAGGAGTTTCATGAGAAGTTGAAATGATATTTCTTGTAGTGTATAGATATGTCTAAACGATGTTTTGAAGAATGAAGAAAAACAACTAAAACATGTTCAAAAATAGATCCAGTATACTATTATCTACAGATGTTTTTTGAGAAATTAAAAGGGCAAATGTTTAATTTGTCATTAGTATAATTAACGTGTTGCAAATATTTCATCTATTCTGATCTTTAAAAAAAAACTAATAACTTAGAAAAGGATAAAAGTCAAGAATCACTCTTATCTGTGAGAGCAACTAATGCCATCTCCATCCCATGACCAGGTCAAACCAGACAGAAAAGGGTCCTGTGCTGGTGAGCCAGTTTCGCTGCACTGCTATTGCTCTCACAAGCACTCCTCCTCTAGGCCACTCTTTCAGCCTCCGCCAGCTGAAGGAGTGACCTGGCGGGGCTAGGGCCAGCCAAAGGGGGAAGGAGTTTGAGGGTGATTTTACACCCCCACATGACTAATGGGGGCCTGCTCAGGGTATTTGTCCCCACCCCTCCCTGTGGTGGCTACACCACTGCACCTATGCCTATCTCCTTGTTACTCTTCACCACAGCCACCCTATAAAAGCTAGTTAAACTTGAGAGAAGGGTCTGGGAGAAAGGAAAGAAAAAGAGGAAATTGCGAGGGAGGGAAAATGAGATGCCTCCCTGATATCCTTAAGGGTTCCTACTTGTGTGTGTGTGTGTGTGTGTGTGTGTGTGTGTGTGTGTGTGTGTAATTTGCATGCATCAAAGTAAATACAGTGTGCAGTTTTCCTTTAAATATCAAATGGGGAGAGCTGAGAGCGAAGAAGTTCCTAAATATGTCAGGCTTTAATCAAAATCTTTTTAAAGAGAAATGATAACTGGGACTACAGTAGAGGCAGAAGCAGAAAATCATATTTTCTGGCATTTATGTTGGTAAATACTAAAGATCTTCATTCCACTTTGTGTCTTTTGTTTATGTATTATGATTTGCACGCCATAACTGCATGGATAGCTTTGTTTAGGATGACAGGATTAATTTCCACAGTCAATTTGTAAGTTAAGGATTGTTAAATTTTGTGTAATATATTTGGCATTGTTCGAAAAGGAAATGAAGTCCTAGTGGAGTATTATGCAAACGAGGACAGGCTGTAAGGACCTTCAAACTGAGGCATGACATAATTTAATAAAGAAGGTGAAACAGCAGCCCACTTGGCTACAAAATTCTTTATTCAAAATGCTTGCTAATTCTAGCTGCTTTGGAGTCTATGCTTTTGCCAACATCCTGTAATCACTTTGGACTGCTAGAAACAAACATGACAAATCACCAGCAATAGGAAATATGCACGGTCTCTAAATTATACTATGCATTGATCTTTGACTAACAGAGTACACTTTAATTTAATTTGTGTATATTGTCTTAAAATTTATAATCTGATTTTCAAGGAAATATTCTTAAAGCAGAGTGTTATGTTTGAAACAATTTATCAAGAAATACAATACATAAAACACTGGAAAGAAGATAGTAATTCCAGATGGATATTCAGTTAGCAGCAAAATAGCATGGAAGTCCAAGGCCCTTTAATGATCAATTGTGAGCTTTCAAGGCACAGCCAACTCACAGCTTCCCCAAGACCATGGGGAAAGAGATAAACAAAGGTGGTTTGTCATTGCCCATCCTCTGAATAGTAACTCCAGGCTTCTTTGGTGCTCTTGCATTCTTGTATTGACCATGGTCAGCTATGCTTAGTTTCCAAACTCAAATGATATTGGGCTAGGCTAGGCTATCAGGATATTGGGCTAGGCTAGTCTAGTTTATCAGGCTGCAATACTTTTTTTTTTAAAAAAATAACCCAGTATTACATCTGGGAATTTGGTTAAACCCAAACTGGGGGAAAAAAACCCTGAGATAATACTTTCAAGAGTTGTAGGCCCTTTCCGCACGGGCCAAAAACAGCACCCTGGGGATGGCAAAAACGCCGTCCCCAGGGAACTGTTCACATAGGGGGCACAGCTGCTTCGCAGCCGCACCGCCCTCGCTCCTCCCGAGTGGCGCGAAGCTGCTGTTTCCCAACCTCACTACTTGAGCGAGGTTTTTGGGAAACAGCAGCTTCCAACCACTGCTGTGTGAACGGCAGCGGCTGGAAGGCGTTGTCCCTCCCCCCCTGTCCCAATCGACTTACTGTCCTTGTGACTGTCGGGCATGTCGCGAGGCCTGGGGACATGCCCCCCCTGCCCTGCGACTCCGGATCGGTCGACGTGCCGGATGGTTGCAGGGAAGGTAAGTCGATCAGGTGACGGTGCAACGTGCCGATGTCTTCCCGGCAGTTTCCTGGACCATGCAGAAACAGCCATATTTTCTCATTACTGCATTCCCAAGCTAAGGAAAGTCTTCAGCTATGGAATTTCTTCCCACTGTGTCAACCTGTGCCAGGTTTGTTTCTTCAAAAAAGCTCAAAACGGTTTCCGGATTCAGCAAGAGAGATGGAAAAGAAAAAGAAAGAAATTTGTTGGGATTAGACCTAATAACATTCAGTCCTAAACTATAATGATAATTAAAGCTGCAATCCTAAACATGTTTGAATGCAAACTGAATTGTGATAGATATTTAATCTGTTTGATACATATTCATCCCTCCCCCCAATCCTTCCAATAAGTTCAGGCTGCTGTGTGTAGTTTTCCCCCACCTGCCTTCATTTTCACTACAACCATATGAGACAAAATTGGCTAAGAAACTGCCCCAAGGTCACCCAGTGAGTTTAATGACATGGCAGGAAATCAAACCCAAGTTTTTCAGGCCTTAGGCCAACACTCTAACCACAGCACCACATGAATGTACTGTATGAACTGTACATATGTTTCCTTTTATGGAAATCTGGATATGAGAGAATTCTACTTCGTTGTGCCTTCCCATTCTTTTTCTGACACCATCACTGGTCTTACTATGTCAGCATAAAGCTCCAAGACCTTCATTAAACCACATAACCCTTTCAGTTCTTATGTGGTCTCTTATGTTCTACATGTGTGGAAAATGTATTTCTTCTCCAGACTTTGCTTTTCCTTCAGCAAAACAGTCCCATCTCTTTAAACAGAAGTGTAGATTTTACTGTTATTCTAGTGTTTTTGTAACCACACTGGAGTCCCATCCCTCCTTCAAATTCATTCAAACTAGTGGCACTAGAGTATAAAGGGGCTTCATCCATTATACTTATTAAATGGCCCTAATTGTAAAGCAAAGACCTTAATTTCCTGACCAGTACTAGTGAACCGTTCCTCTGCTCATATTTGGCAACCTGGCATCTTATTAAGCACAAGGGTGTGCTCAGAGTGAGCAGGTATCGACAAATTTGATAGAGAACAGGACTTCATCTCAAAAGGTAGTTTGGTGTGATTTTTAATTTAACTGAACTCCTTAATTTCAACTCAAATATAGATTTTTTTTTTTGGCTGCACCGTGTTATTTCACTGGTGAAAGTGAGTGTTCTTCAAGGCTCCTGCTGGCTTTTTTTGACATGTCACCAAGCTTTGCAGATGCTCCCAGAATTATTTTGTGTCGCTGCAGAGTTCAATACCCAAGATGGAATAATTTCCCAGAGGCAGTGAACCACCCTGTATGATCTGTGACCTTCAAAGGATGCTGCACCAAATGGAGGCTCTCTGGAATGGATAGCCAAGCACAGATTGCAGTAAGAATGAATTCCACTCTACCTTCCCTTCTGCAGTTTACCGGGAAGATTTCTAGGAGTAGGGACATGTGTGTCCATTTAGTCTAAATGACTGACACAAGGAGTGAGGAGGAGGAGGAGGAGTTTGGATTTATATCCCCCCTTTCTCTCCTGCAGGAGACTCAAGGGGGCTTACAATCTCCTTGCCCTTCCCCCCTCACAACAAACACCCTGTGAGGTAGGTGGGGCTGAGAGAGCTCCGAGAAGCTGTGACTAGCCCAAGGTCACCCAGCTGCCATGTGTGGTAGTGCACAGGCTAATCTGAATTCCCCAGATAAGCCTCCACAGCTCAGGCGGCAGAGCGGGGAATCAAACCCGGTTCCTCCAGATTAGATACACGAGCAATTAACCTCCTACGCCACTGCTGCTCCTCAGCCTAGCCCATAAGTCCACTGCTGCTCCTCAGCCTAGCCCATAAGTCCTAGCCCATAAGTCCATAGCCCATAAGGAATCTCAGCCTAGCCCATAAGTCCATAGATGTTACCAGGCATTTGAGACCAAAAAGGACACTGTGTTTGGCATTGGAGAGGCATACTTGTGGTCACAGACAAACAGATAAATAGCAAATTGCTTGTTAATTTAGTCCCCTGAAGCAAGAGGCTTCTGTTCCTGTAGGCTCTTATCACCCTGGTGGGTATGCAACTGTCAGTAGGAAGACAGAATCCAAAGCATCACTGATATGAATTAAGCAGTTCATTGGAAAGCACTGCTGCACAAAACATTACAAAAGCAAATTGCAAATTGAATCAGATGTATGATGCAGGGATGCGGATGAAAAAAGATGCATTGATATAAAACCATCAGACAGATACTGATGGCTACAGAAAATCATATGGACTGTGCACTATATAAACAGATAAACAGGAAGTGCTGAAGCATAAGTGAGTAAAGTAAAATATAAATCTCTTCTAACTGGTACAGAACTCACTTGGTAGTAGAGAGATGAACCAGAAACCACTGTGCCTTTTAAATATACTTGAAACAAAAGGCTGCAAAGCACATTAATCCTAAATTTAAATGTTATCCTGTTAATTACCACCCTAACCCTCTTCTATCCCATCAGTGAAATCTGTTTGTTGGGTACATGACAGTTTTTTTCGGTGACAGCCCCATAATTATGGAACAGGATCCATGGAACAGCCTTCCCAGAGAGGTGTGTCTGACCCCTTCACATGCAAATTTGGGAGGCTGCTGAAAACAGTTTTATTTAGGACTATATTGGGTTAAAGAAGTCCTACATTGTGATTTTAAGATTTGAAAACAGTAAAATCTATAGTTCTAAACCAGTCCCTGGTAGAGGACACTCTAAGTGGAGAGATGATCCAGAAACCGTGACTAGGCATTGTAAATTCAATTAGGAAAAAATTGCAAACATGAGAGCTGACTTAATCCATATTAGCCAATCTAAATGTTGAACACTTAATTTCTTGTCTACCAGTCTTCTGTCATGCTAGTTTTTGCTCAGTTTCCTGGCTAGCAAGATGATGCCGTTTCATAGCTATCTATGCAAGAATCCAAGTGCGTTGAAGAAAGAGAACCTTCACAACCATGTGGGTCTCTACATTCTCAGGTGATGGTTGTCAAATTCCAGGGATCTCCTGGAATTGCAACTGATAATCAACTAACAGAGATCAGTACCCTTGAAGAAAACAGCTGCTTGGGAAGGAGGAGTCTATGACATTAAAACTCATTAAGGACCCTCCCTTCGCCAAACACCACCCATTCCAGGCTCCAACTCCCCTCCCCCAAATCTCCAGGACTTCCCAAACCCAAAGATGGCAGCTCTATCTCAAGTTACTGGGGGAAAAAAGGAGAGGAGGGCAGGTTGTAGATAGGCCTTTGGAGGTTTCAAGACATCCTCACAGCAGAAAGACCCTAAATCAAAAAACTGACTGTCAGAACCCACCCTGGATCTGTGTTTCTTCACATGTATGTTGCATGTTTGCCTGCATATAAAACATGTTTCCTCTTTGTTGCCCAGTTTCTCAAGCACCTTGGGGTACCCTCGTGAGCAAGTACGAAGGGCAGAGCTTCCGATCACTTTATCTCCCCCTGCATGTGCATATCTTTAGCATATGAGAGCAATTTTCAGTATGCAGAAAGGATTTGAATCATAGTTTGCTTTTTTTGACAGCAAAGAAGCTTTATTGGTAATGATTAACTAGAGCACATTCATGGAAATAGCTATCATAGTTAGGAGATAGAGATCAAAGGAAAATGGCAACAAATATGAGTCTAGCTAAGTTGCAATACAAGACAATTACTTTAGATGATGCGAACAAACCCTAGCCTCCCTACCACCCCCTGACAGAGAAAGATGGTCACAGCATAAGGGCAATATGCCTGAACACAGAACAGAGGAAGATTCCAGCTTTAAAAATGTCTGCCTGCTTGAGTGAAAACCTCCCGCTGCCAATCCGGAGTTAGAAATCCTGCTCCTTATGAGAGATACTCTGAGCAGGTTGAGGATAGGCCCTTCCAATGAGATCCTTTGGCATGTCGGCCATGACTCTATCCCCCAATCAGGCTTCTCTGATCCCAATTAATCAGCTCCTTTGGCAGGTAGGCCAAATGAGCTTGTTTTCCCACCAAAACCTAGTTCCTGAATCTCCTCATTTGTTAGAAATTAATAGTTGCCATAATTTCAGGGTCCCCAATCATAACAGTTACTACTGTCTCCAAAAGAAAAGTCTACTCAAAAAGTAAAACAGCTTCTGGTCTAAAAGGAAAAACGGCTGTCAAACCTGCTTTCCTCCTTACTTGGGCAAAGACAGTAGCTTGGTGGCACCCCTCTCCTCAGAGGTGGAGTCAGAGGCATGGGTATAATTTTTCTCTTGCTAATTTTTCCTTTTATACCCAAAATATCACAGATAATTTTCCCTAGCACAAATTAGTGCCCTTCCAACTGCTTTTTTGGAAGGGACGTATGCACACATTCCCTATGCACAACTTCTGTGTTCATGCCAGTTGGGAATGACAGAAACCTTCAAGATTTTCCTCCTACACTGTTGTTATTGCTCCAATTCTGTCTTAGTTCCCAGGCAGAATGAACGACTTTTAGGTTTCATTTTTTTCTTGCCAGTAGTTTCTACTGAAATGTTTTATAAGGTGGCAAAATCTTGTGCTGCAGTATGTGAAGTGAGGCAAAAGAATGTGGCTCTTTTTCAAACAAATGTATTATGCTTCATAGATAGATAGATAGATAGATAGATAGATAGATAGATAGATAGATAGATAGATAGATAGATAGATAGATAGATAGATAGATAGATAGATAGATAGATAGATAGATAGATAGATAGATAGATAGATAGATAGATAGATAGATAGATAGATAGATAGATAGATAGATAGATAGATAGATAGATAGATAGATAGATAGATAGATAGATAGATAGATAGATAGATAGATAGATAGATAGATAGATAGATAGATAGATAATATGTCCTATATGACTGTAGTGTAATACTATCTTTGGTTTGTTTGCTGATCTTAAATCATAATAAATTGAATTATTCACTTTTGGCACTCAGGTGACTGGAAAACCTCATACCCATAACATCTTTCCGGAATCCAAAAATAGTATGCAAAATTTTTCTTATCAGTCATGAGACTAGTCTTTTTGTTTATCAGGTGTGAGTTTGCTCGGTGTCTCTTTGAATCTTCATGTTTCCTTTGCAATCAACAATTCATTCTTAGGATTTCCAATTTTCCTCCTGAGGGTGGACCACCACCTTAAATTTGGGTGCCCTGCTTAGTGTTAGCCTTGCCCTTGACACGTCAAAATATATTATTTCAGAATATTTTCCTGTCAAACTACATTGGCAGAAGCCACCTCTCATATTTTTGTGTGTGTAGCAGTGTGTCCACTCAGAAGCAGGCCTCAGGCAAAAAATCTGTTTAGCAAGATTAAATCAATGAATGAGTTACTCCAGTGAATCTGGAAGCCTCATTAACTATGGACAAGATCTTGATTACCACACCTCACTGAAGTACTTTGACAAAGTAGACACTGAAAACCTCCTTGGTATCTGATGCTACATTTCACTACACCTTTTCAGAAAATGGCTTTGCAACAAATGGTTGCTTCCTTGCATTTCCTCAACCTATTGATACACTTTTCCTAAAACCAATCAATCCCTTTCTAATCTGATGCCTCGGCCAAATTTGAATAACCTAAGTGGAGCCTCCAAAGAGTTACTCTGCATAAAGCCATTCTGTGCTTCCTGATTTAATCTAAGAGCAATTGACTCCATTGTCCCAAGTACTTAGAACAATAGATAGAGCTTTTGATTAGCTCAAGCCAGCAAGTCCAGCATGGGAAGTTCCAGAGAATTTAGGAAAACGAAACTTAAAATTCACTTGTTCCCGCCCGTACCTGGGCAAAAGGGTATAAAAGTACTGAGAACCCCAACTCCAGTGCTCAATACTAGCCTGTACCTCTCTTGGTCTGGTTGGGTTGAGACACAATATCGTCCTTCACCTGGATTCAGATGCTGGTCATTTGAATCCTTGCCTTCTACTTCTTCAGCTGAATTTAGGTAACGTATAGTCCCTGCTTCCCCAACTCCCTGTGCTATCATCCCACCTATCTTCTCCTCCCTGTTTATATCCTAGGAACTGTGTGTATGTGCCTTGACTTCTTACTGTGTGATTGTTTGCAACCAAAATTTATATAAAAATATTTAAACTGCAATTTGATCTTTTGTGAATTCTCTGCAGATACGTTTCAAGCCGTTTCTGGTATACATAGTCTAAAAAGATCCCTACCCAGCCTGCCTCTCACTTTGCCAAGCCGAGTTATTTTCCCCATTGCTACTTTAAAATAGTTGTCTGCTGTTACACTCTTAGCAGTTGGTGGAGATTCCTTAAAAATAAGTTCACAACCTGTGAAAGCTGGGTAACATTAGGAACTAGGCTCAGGAGTCTTAGCATCTCCCCCACCCCACCCAGTGGATCTCAGTTTAAGTACTGCTACCCATGGTCCTTGACATTAATGACTTTTAAAACAGTACTTTTCCTTTCCAGATTTTCTTGGGGATCAAAATTAGGTTCTATATGAACAGCAGCTGGAAGTTAATTAACAGCATGAATATAGGGGATGCCTTTTCAGGGAGCAGCTGAATCCCAGTTCTTTGGAAAACTGGCTGCCAAGTTGATAATCATGAGTGACATCTGTCAGCAGCTGAATTCTATTTATTTTCCATGACAGTAATATGATTTTGATGGCTTCATTTCATTAGCAAAAAAAAAAAAAGGGAAAATACACCACTGGGTGGATTTGATGAAGCAAGCTGTTGCCTCCAAAATTTATGCCACCATATAACCAGTTAATCTCTAAAGTGCCCTAAAGGATTTCTGGTCGCTAAGGACCAGAAAGGCAATTCTTTTGAAGCAATAAACAAAGTGCACCAAGATAAGCAGTTGTAAATCCCATTGATGTATATGGGAGAGACTGAAAAACATGTTTTAGCTTTCCCACTGAAATCAACAAGATGTATGACTCAATTCTGTACATGTTTTCTCAAAACTATCTCCCACTGGAATTACTCCAAGATATACCATGCTTACAGGACCACAGTTTTGGATACACTTATTCCCAGCAGGATTGAGAATTGTTATTTCATTTCTTTTTTTCCCCACTTGCAGTTCTCAATATTTCTTGAAATCCACATCCACTAGCACAGCTGGGCTGGAACTAAGGGATGCTAGTGGGAGACCTTTGGGGGCCTGAAAACCCTTGCATTGGTCCAAGATGGCTTCCAAAAAATATCAATATAAAACAGACAAAAATCATAAGTATACATTAAAGACAGCCCCCAACATTCCTCATTTCAAACTGCCTGTGTGTGTGTGTGTGTGTGAGAGAGAGAGAGAGAGAGAGAGAGAGAGAGAGAGAGAGAGAGAGAGAGAGAGAGAGAGAGAGAGAGAGTATATAACCTCTGCAAATAATTCATTCTCATGTAACTTTCAGAGCTATAACCTAGTGGAAATCTTTTGCCCAGTCTATTCTGCAAGACATGGGGCAACCAAAGAAAAGGACCATGAATGAGACAGAGGCTGATATCACCTGCCTACTATTAAACCCAGAGTGGAGGAGCAGAACTACTTTACAATTCCACTTGTACAGAAAGAGGCCAGTGGTTCACAACTGAAGCAATAAAAGGAAGTCACATAGCCATTTAAAAACAGGCCAGAGCATTCATACAGCATCTATGTATTTAATATCCAACTCTGCTTTCTGCCCATTTACACTTCACAAAAAGGGGGCACAGTTGACCCGAACAGCTTTCTGCCTTGCCCCCATCTCCATGTGGAGGTAGGGTGTGCCACACATGTGGAGGTAGGGTGAGCCCAGCTTAGGTGAGACCCAGCTGTAAGCTGCAGCATAGAACTCAGACTGAAGCTGGCTGCTCTCCATTCCTCTAGCTTTATACTGTTGGCTCCACTCCACCCCCAGCTCCACCAGACTGGAGGTGGAGCTTAGGGGCAGAGCCATCAGTATAAAGTGAGAGGCTCCAGAGCAGCTAGCCTCAATCTGAGTTAGGCTAGGATTGGATCCAGCTCTAAGACTGCATGCTTGAATGGGTCCCTGCTGCTTCCTCTTTCATGTGGAGGAAGGCAGAACAAGCTACCTTGCCCCATTCACAAACTCTATGTAGAACTGTGAATAGGAATGAGCCCCACTCACTGACCTTCAACTTCACCCGATCTGGGAGGGGCAAGGCAGGGCACAGCTGAGGGCATAGGGATAGATACACTCATTTTGGATAGATACACTCCTGTCAGTGTACTCCTGAGCCACTACAATGCTCAGAGCACATACATAACATGTGCATTGCATCTGGCACTAACCAACAAGCTGCCTTTTACACTAGCTTTAATTTCCAGATTATTTTCAGGAGTAATTTCACTTAGAGCATGTTGCAACTGCACAACCTTTAGCATCTTAGAGGCTTGAAATAAGTTCCTGAGGGAAGGAGAAGGCAGATTGGGCAACTGTATGGTGGTGCAGCATAGAATTCAGACCAGGAGACCCAGCTTGAACATAGACCTTTTTTCCTCCCATGAGATCTTCTCCATTTAATCTAATGGTAAGGGGCAGAATTATGCAGCTATGGATCTGTTCCCTTGCGAGATAAACAGGTCTATTTCACTTGTAACTTTTTATTCAGTTTAGGAACAGCTGGAGAAAGTTCTGAAATCTGGAAACCTCTACAATGAACATTAATGATCATTTCAACAGCTTCCAAATTAGAGGAGTGCAGGGCAGCATTAGGGCTGGTGTGTGGATTGTTACCTAAGAGGAAGTTTAACGCACTAAATGAAACATTGATTATCTGTCAAAATCGAGATTACAGATTTAACACAGAGTGTGTGATTAGTATGCCTTCCAATACTACACTTTCATTAATGCTCTATGCATGCGGGTTGGGTTTTCAATTCCTTCTCTGGGCATAATGGTTTGAAATTTTAAAGGGATTTAGTGCATTGAAATGGAAATTGTTCGAGCCCCTCCACAAATGTAGATCTGCTCCTCCTAACAAACAACCCATTCTGTGGCAAGGTTGTGCTGGGTGACCTTTTCAAACAGGAATCTCAGCATCAGGTTATATATTAAACAAAATCAAGTGATAAAGTTCTTCCTGGGTTGTACCATTTTTAGCCAAAAGTAGGGGAATTGCATGTATGAATGCTACCCTACACTCACATGCATACCTCCCAGCATGCAGAAAACTAGCAGGACTTGTGCAAATCCTTCTACAAGCAGGAAATAATTGAAAAATCTAGCTGAATGCTCAACTATGTAATACCTGAATATATCAAATGATTGTAAGAAGACTCTCAAAACAGACAAGCAGCACTTAAGTAGAATGGGGCAACCCAGGGCATGTGCCCCAGGCATGACTTGACTAGGGGTGCCTTGACCACACCTTTCCAAAACAGCCACCATACCTCCTCCTGGCAAATTACTGCCTAAAATAACATGGCTGGACCAGGAGTGCTGGTGGTGGTCAGAACGTGACTGGTGCTTTTCTAGGTGCAGAGGCGAAGCTACAATAAGGGAATGCAGTTTTAAAAGCCAGCAATCGATCAGCCATCACAATGCACTTCCACTTTAGCAGGGGAAGGAGCAGCCACTGCTGCCAGCAGGGCTCTTGCAGCCAAGGTAGGTCTGAAAGCAGAGTGGAAGGTATGTTCTTGTTCTGTCCATTAGCCTTGGGGTATGAGCTAGCAAAGGCTTGTCCTGTAATAGCTTTGGGAGAGGCGTGGATGTGTGATGCAAGATGCTTGCTCCTTTCCATTGTCCTCCTTTAGCATCACCCTTTCGCTACACATCTTAGTCTACACATTTATTAGGGAGTAAGTAGTGAAGGAGATCACAGCTTAGCATCAATTGGTTAATGCTAACCATTTATTAAACAAAAGGCTTCGAATTTGATGATGTGCTTCTCTTTCACAGATTCACAGGCATCTATCTTTGCAGGAAATTAATTCAGTTCAACATCCAAAAAAATCCCAAACTCTCAGTTGTGCTATTTAGTATCTTTCTGCCTCCTCCATCTCATTGCTGCTAGCCTTTCTATAAATTATTGGTAGCAGAATATAGAATAAATAATGTATACAGAGTGTTCTGGTTCATCTTGTGGAATTATAATTTCAATTTTCAAATTTTGTCAAGTGTGTGCACCTGAAGACACATGGAAAGAGAGTCCCGGTGAAGCTTTCCAATAGGTAGCCCAGTGTGATGCAGGGCAAGACACCAATAAAGGGTACCGGTAGGACACTGTTCTGAAAACAGCCCCTCCTTCCCATCCTGCCATGGATTTGCCTGCCAACAGTACTTGTCCACCATGCTTCTGCCAAGGTGCCATATTTCCTGCCTCACTTCACATGAACTCTAAAATGAGAAGCAGGACAGCAACGATATGTAAGACAGTGGTGAAGAAAATTCCTTCATGACTCTGAATTTTGGCTTGTTTCACACACACTATATTTTATATTTTATTTTAATTTTATTATTAAATTTATATACCGCCCCTCCCCCGAAGGGCTCTGGGCAGGGCACAACAAAACAACAATAGAACACACAAATACAAAATATAAATTAAATATTAACTATAAAATAAAACCCTTTAAAATACAGCGTATAGTACAAAATTATAGGCGTCTATTAAAATCCACATTAAAACCCTCCAAAAGAGGGGGAATGGTAGGTCCCAAGATGTTAGGGATCCAAGATATAAGAGGATAAAGCTGAAAGGAGGGGGCACCAATCAGCAGCTGGCCCCTCCAAAAGCCTGGTGGAACAACTCAGTTTTACAGGCCCTGCGGAACTCACCAAGATCCCGCAGGGCCCGGGCAGATGGAGGACGAGGGTTCCACCAGGCAGGGGCCAGGGCCATAAAGGCCCTGGCCTGAGTGGAGACCAGTCACATCATCGAGGGGCTGGGGACCACCAGCAAATTTGCCGAATGCAGGGGCTGTGAAGGGACATATGGGGTAAGGGGGTCCCAAAGGTACGAAGGTCCCAGGCCGTGTAAGGCCACGTATAGTGCTTCACTAATGTTTTCTGTACCCCACTCATGTAGATTAATGGTCCAGGCCTGTGGAGTTCAAACTCCACCCTACCTTCATGTCAAGTGTTCTTTGATTGTGTATTCTTGCATGACAGGGGGTTTGACTTGATGGCCCTTGTGATATCTTCTAACTCCATGATTCTATGTCAAATAACTCTAAGGAGCAGCAGTGGCATAGTGGTTAAGAACAGGTGCATTCTAATCTGGAGGAACCGGGTTTGATTCCCCGCTCTGCCACTTCAGCTGTGGAGGCTTATCTGGGAAATTCAGATTTGCCTGTGCCCTCCCACACATGCGAGCTGCGCGACCTTGCGCGAGTCACAGCTTTTTGGAGCTCTCTCAGCCCCACCCACCTCACAGGGTGTTTGTTGTGAGGGGGGAAAGGCAAGGAGATTGTGAGCCTCTTTGAGTCTCCTTACAGGAGAGAAAGAGGGGATATAAATCCAAACTCTTTTTCTTCTTCTAATGTCACACACCTTCCTTTCATGAGCTGGTAGCTTAATGGGTCTGTAAATGCCAGATCTGAAAAAGTTGAATAAAAATAAGAGCTGGATTTAAAACCCACTTTTCTCTACTGCAAGGAGTTTCCAAGTGGCTTGCAACCTCCTTCCCTTCCTTTCCACACAGCAGACACCTTGTGAGGTAGATGGGGCTAAGAGAATTTGGAGAGAACTGTGACCAGCCCAAGGTCACCCAGGTCATTTGGAGAAGAAGAGAAACAAATCAAGTTCACCAGGTTAGAGTCTGCCACTCATATGGAGGAGTGGGGAATCAAACTTGGCTCTCCAGATTAAAGTCCACCACTCTTAATCACTATACCACAATGACCCTGCTATTAAATGATGTCATGTATCAGGGTTTGAGAAAGGCCTTTTTCTGCCCAGGATCCTGGGAAGCTGAGTTATCCATTGAAAAATGAAATAATAAGGTAAACAGCCCAATAGATTAACTCTGCAGTTAGACAGTTCTATACATCCAAATGTTACTGTCAGCATCTCTATCCATTCAGACCTACCTATTAATACAGATGGTAAAAGTCTTTGAGGGATTTACATAAGAATATGAGTAGTCAAGCTGCATCAAACCAGTGATTTCTCTAGACAGCTTGCTGAATGCACCCTAGCAACAGACAATTAGAGGAATTCTGTCCTCCCATGTGGACCTCCTATTCTGCTATCATGCCTAACGGCCAATGATGGACTTATTCTCCATAAATTCATCCAGCCCTTCAAAAATCTAAGCCAGTGGTCATCTACTACATCTTGCGACAGTCAACAACTTACCATAACAAGCAGTAATTCCTTTTATCTGACTGCATGGAAATGTAAACAGCAGCGAAATGCTGGGCTATAGACTTCCTCTGTTGACATGTTTTCCAGAAGTTTGGGGGCAGGGGGAGAAGCCAGAAAACATCTAGCTGGTGCTTTTTGCAATGAGGAGTCTGATGCAAAGAAATAAATGTGACCCAGGGAAGTCAGCCAAGGCACTGAGAGTTACAAATCTGTCATTGGCAGGCAGAATTTTGCTGGACAACAAACAGAGGACATTCTTACTAACGGCGTATATGAGTGGAGCTGAAATCTAAAGTAGGGCATAATGTGCTCTGTTACTTAATGTTATTGGACACCTAAATACGTTATGTCTTCACAACATCAAATTTGTGTGTCAGGAGCTATGAAGACACACTCCATCTCCCTTCCCTCACTATGATCATCTAATAAAACTGTCACTGGATCTGCATAGTTTGACCTTCAGAAGAGCCAATTGATTGCCCGTATTAACTTTTATGTCCCCCGTGCCATGGGAATGAGATGATTTCAACTAAATAACCCTTTTAAAATAGCAGTTTGTAAAGGCACATAAAAACGTTTACTTACTCTTTGTTCCACAATGTTCTTTCAGTCTCCTTCATGAATTCCCTCCCTCCCACACCATAGAAATGCTCAAATCAGGAGGATTTCCTGGGACACATGTTGAGCATCTATGATGATTGAAGGATCAGAAAATTGGGTTAAAGCATCAACTATCATTGTAAGAGCATATTTAAGACCACAATTACCTTATTCTTGTAGTTGTGCTGATTTTTTTTTTAAAAAAACTCTCTTAGGGTGTGAAATGGTATAGAATAGCTGGATTTCATCAGATCTCAAAGCTAAGCAGGGCTGGTATTCAGATGGGGGACCACCATGGAAGACTCTGAGGAAAACAACAGTAAACTACCTCTGCTTCTCACTTGCCTTGGCTTGGGTTTCCACGAGTCAGTTGTGCCTTGACAGTAAGCAGATATATGCATACTGTCTCTCTTGGCAAGGAGGAAAGCAAAACATGGGAGGTACCGCTGTAGCAACTTTCTTATTGGCACTGCACATAAGCCTGGCTTACGTTCACCCTGACTCTAAAAGCAATTTTGGATAAACAGATGCTCTGTTTTTATTTGATGTTTATTAGTTTTGTTTATTTCCATGTTATGGTTGTTGTATGCTGCCTCAAGCCTGAAAGGGGAGGGGCAGCATATCAAATCAAGTAAGTAAGTAAGTAAGCACAATGACTATTGGGCTGCATCATTTTATATAGAATGCTTAACAATTTCCCATTTAATAGAAGTCACATAAACACATACCCCAAGTAGCATAACATATTCATGAATGTTCTTTGTATTTCTTTTAAATTTACCCCAAGTATATCTGAGTGCATACAAGTGTGGGAATCATATAAGGGTGGATCCAGTCTGCTTTTCTTTTCAGTCTCACCCAATGCCTCTCATTCCTGCAGCCCCCATCGCATATGGCCTTTGTCCATGCAGGTCCCATGACCATTAGCTTAGCCTTTTTGACTGGATAAAAGGCACTGTCCTCCTTTTTCACGAGTTAAAAGTTTGACTGGATCCAACCCATAGCAAAATAAGAACGAGGGCGATACTGGTTGCTAAATGAATTCGCACATCCTCCCCTAGTTCGTTACTCACATCTTTAGCTTAATTTTAGGTTTATCAGGACAGGAGTGGATGTAGGTGAGAGAACGTGTATTCTGAGTTCAGTTTTTCTACAGTCTCAAAAAAACCCCTCATGACACAATTTTCCAGCGCTTCCCACAGCTTTTTGGGTTTCAATCAGAACGTGAATCTTGACAAGTAAATTTTAACCCTGGCTGATCATTTGTTGTAAACAACTTTAGAAGTCTGCAGAGGCTTTTCTGAAAATGGTAGGGAAAATTGACTCGACTGTTTTATTACCATTTGAGAAAAGTTGGTCTGCAGCTTTCACATCTTTTGATGGGCAGAGTCTCAGAGTACTGACAAATGAATATTGGCTAAATGTTTGTCAGGTCTGGATTTCAAATTCTTTGTCATGGCTGATCACTGGCTCCTGCACTTCTTTTTTTATTTCCTTCCTCGGTAACAGTACCCCTTCAGGGGCCCTGCTTCACATGGTCAGCAGCTCATGAAACTCTAATTCCATTTTGTTGGACTTGCGCCATCACTGTTACTGATACTCTATTAATTTATTTAGATATTGATATCTTGCTTCTCTCCCCAATGGATTCCCAAAGTGGCATACAACACCATTATGTTTGTGTGTAAAGTACTGTCAAGACCCAGCTGATTCATGGTTATTCCACAGAGTTTTCAAGGCAAAATACATTCGGAAGTGGTTTACCATTATCTGTCTTCACATGGGCTGAGAGCAGTGGTGGGATTCAGCAGGTTCGCACCACTTCCGCAGAACCGGTTGTTAAAAGGGTGCTTGTAAACAATCAGTTAAATTATTTGACTCCCCATCACCAGAACCACTTGTTAAATTATTTGAATCCCACCACTGGCTGAGAGAGTTCTGAGAGAACTATGACTGACCGAAGGTCACCCAGCAGGCTTCATACAGAGAAGTGGGGAATCAAACCCCATTCTCCAAATTAGAGTCCACCTCACTTAACAACCAAGGTGACTCCCAACACTATTCTAATGTTTCTCTATTTTATACTCCCATATCCTGTGTGGTATGTTAGACAGAGTGATCGCCTAAATTTGTCCAGCACACTACAATGGAAGAATGAGGATTCACAACATACCATGGTGTATGCTCTTCCTCACTTTCAATAACACAAGAACACACACATACACACATTTTAGTGAGCTCAAAGTTGGCCCAAAAGCTCTGTGCCTGGCTCAACCTTTCAAAGAGTAAGGATGGTATAGCGGTTAAGAGTAGGGCTGAACACAAACAACTGTGCTCGGTAAATTTCAGCTTGAAGTTTTTAAAACATGGACATTTTTAAAAAAACCTAAACTCAAAAAAGTTTAGTTCTCCCTGTCACCAAGTCCACATAGACTTGGGAAGCAGTGCCAGGGGGGAAAACACGCACCCCTGGTCCCAAGTCCTTGTGGGCTTAGGAAATGGCAGCTGGGGGAGGACTCAGTTAAAACTCTCGCAGCTGATAAAGTTGAATCGTGTCCAGCTCTACCAAATAGTCTGGGATATTTTTTGGGAAAAAATAAAACCCTAAAAAAATGATGAGCAAGATATAAATTTCTAAGAAAACCTCACAATGAATCTGCTATGGGGAGGTGAAGGGAAACCAACTGTAAACTGCTTTGGGACATCTTAAAGGCAGAGAAAAATTGAGTATAAAAACAAACTCTTCTTCTTTCAAGATACTCTGTTTCAAGTCACATTTCCAAATCTTAGGAGAACTTCCTGGCAGTCCCATGTTCAATCGCTCCTGCTGTCTTCACATGGCTCACTAACAACCAAATTCTTTGAATATGTTTACAGATTGAATTCAATGACAGGTAAAAAAAAAAAAGCACAGAAGGGCCACATTCCTTGGACCTTTTGTTTCTTTGAGCAACAATTGATTTCAGATACCACATTGACAAAAGGCTGAACAACACAATGGGAGAGATGACAATACTGATACGCATCCTTTGTGGTGCTCCCTAGCAACAGGTATTATAAATGCAAGCTAGTCATGAAAGCCACAGTTAGAGGTATCTTAGCTGATTACCTAGAGATTATCTAATCAATAGGTTTTTTTTGGGGGGGGGGACTACCCATTGCCTTTACATGTACTAGATTTTGAAAACCCAACCCTTGTGACCATTTTATGACTGCATGATTTGCAAATTTCATTGATTTCAATAGAAATTAGAGCTGACTCACATTATGTTTTGTATGTGGAGAGCACATAAAAACCAAGGATAATGCAGGGTGTAACAATAACTCTGCAAGCAAATATTTTGACCCTGATGGTGGCAGTGACTCATTCCATAGCTAATCAAAAGCAACTTCAGCTTCAAATGCAAAAAAAGAAAAGAAAAGAAGGCATTTGGGATAACTGAATACAGCCGTATGAACATAAGAAGGGTTCTGCTGGATCAGGCCATTGGTCCATCTGGTTCAGCATCCTGTTTCTCACAGTTGCCATTCACTTGCCCTGGAAGGCCAAGGAACAGAAGCACAGAGACTGAGGTCTTCTCTTGATGCTGCCTCATAGAACTGGATTTCAGCAGTTCAGTGCCTCTGAATATGGTGCCCTTGCTCTCTAAGCACACATCTTGACAGTTTAGTCTTCCAAAAAGTATCAAACAGATTGCAGCTCTGCAGAGGACTGTTGTCCACTAATCTAGCATCTGGTTTTCAACAGTGAAAAGCCAGATGTTTCTGGCAAATGTACTAATAAGCGCAACGGCAGTAATTCTTCTCTGAACACTGATATTCTGTTAAACTACCATAGCAAATAGCTGTACATAGATATATCCTCCATGAATTTTTCTAATCCTTTTTCTAAAGGTACCTAATCTAAAGTCAGCAGCCTTCAGTGTGCTGGAAGATGTATTTAATCAATTCACTTCTGAATCTACTACAAATCATTTTTCAGTTGGTGACTGTGTGGCATAAGAAAAAGAGGTTTCACACTCCATTTCCCCCCCAGACTATTCATAATCATGCAAACCTTTTGGATTCCTCCTTCCTTTTTAGAGTCTAAGTAGAAGAGACAGTGGTACATACATAATTGGATTTACCTAGCAGTTTAAAAACATAAATTGCAGTCCTGTTCCTGCTTGAATTGGTCAGGTCTGCCTTTTGGAATAGTGGGGAAATTAGCTAGAGGCAGACAGGTTATGTGAGAGGTGGGTAGGAGAACTCCACCTGTGTATACAGGAATTCATTCCCAAAGAGAACCACTCAAAACCAAGGTGGCAGTAAAAGAGATTACAATTTTGGCCCTTTCCCCACTTACCTTTGTCCGAGGGTTGCTGCGCGCAATTCCCAGCGTGCACAATTCCTGGCGCGCCCCCGGCTTCCCCACGACCCCGCGCTCTGTACGGGGTCATCAAAAGGCACCATTTGAAAAGGCGCCAGGAATTACATGCACTGAGGGGGCGCGAGAGAGGCAGTGTCAGGGCGGCTGTGTTCTCGCCGCCCCTGAAGTGGGGAGTGCAGCTGGACCCCGCGCTACTTTAGGAGAGTAGCGCGGGGCTTAAGGTAAGTGGGGAAAGGGCCTTTATTAAGGGATCAAAAACATAATTTAAAAACCACACAAGCACACATTTTTAAGAGGCCTAAGCAATAAAAGGTTGAGCAACTGCAGGAATAGGTTAGGGAATTAGGGGGGCAATAATGACCATTCTGAGAGTGAAAAGGTTTGTGGAGAGAGTAAGAGAAACAGCCAGTGTGTCCCACAGAAAATGACATCAAACTCAAGGAGGAAGTCCAAAAGCTACGGATTTTGGGGCTCTTGTTATAGGGAAAATTGACCCTTTGGCAATGATAAGAGGGATAATTTCTGGGAACAATACATAATTCTGTTCCCAGGCATGGACAATGATGTTGGAAATGATTTGATGGATTAAACCTGTGAGAGCCCAAGACTTGATGAGTTTTGGGCAGAGCTGATGAGGTTAAAAGAAAGAAATGTTACAACCCCTACTAACTAGACCAGGGGTCGGGAACCTGCGGCTCGCGAGCTGCAAACGGCTCTTTAGAGCCTGTGGTGCGGCTCCACGCCCCTTCCTGGGCAGCATGGGATTCCGCCCCCTTCCCCCGCGCAGAGACTGCCGCCGTGCCGCCGTCCCCACCGGGGGGAGAGAAGAAAGCGGCCTCCGCGCCACCGCCGCCCCGAGAAGAAAGTGGCCTTCGCACCGCCACCGCCGCCGCCGCCCCCGGAGAGAAAAAAGCGGCCTTCGCGCCGCCCCCGCCCCCCCCGAGAGAAAAAAGTGGCCTTCGCACCGCCGCCGTCCCCCCCGGGAAGAGAAAAAAGTGGCCTCCGTGCTGCCACCCCCCGGGGGGGAGAGAAGAAAGAAGCCTCCGCGCCGCCACCGCCCCCCCGAGAGAAGAAAGCGGCCTCCACGCCGCCGCCCCCCCGGGGGGGGAGAGAAGAAAGCGGCCTCCACGCCGCCGCCGCCGCCGCCCCCGGAGAGAAAAAAGCGGCCTTCGCGCCGCCGCCGCCCCCCCGAGAGAAAAAAGCGGCCTTCGCACCGCCACCGCCCCCCCCAGTGGAGAAGAAAGCGGCTCCGCGCCGCCGCCCCCCCCGGGAAGAGAAAAAAGCGGCCTCCGTGCTGCCGCCCCCCCGGGGGGAAAGAAGAAAGCGGCCTCCGAGCCGCCACCGCCCCCTCCAAGAGAAAAAAGCGGCCTCCACACCGCCGCCCCCCCGGGGGGAGAGAAGAAAGCGGCCTCCACGCCGCCACCGCCCCCCGGAGAGAAAAAAGCGGCCTCCACGACGCCGACGCCCCCCCCAGGGGGGAAGAGAAGAAAGCGGCCTCCGCGCCGCCCCCCCCGGGGGGGAGAGAAAAAAGTGGCCTCTGCACCGCCGTCCCCCTCGGGAGGGAGAAGAAAGCGGCCTCCGCGCCGCTGTCCCCCCCCAGAGAAGAAAGCAGCCTCTGCACCGCAGTCCCCCTGGGGGGGGAGAGTACAAAGCGGCCTCCGCGCCGCCTCTCCCCCCCCAGAGAAAAAAGCAGCCTCCACGCCGCCACCCTCCCCCGCGGACAGAAGAAAGCGGCCACTGCACCACCGCCCCCCCCCCACAGAGGCGGTTGGGGAGAGAAGAAAACAGCGTTGGCCACCGCCAAGCCGCCGTCTGCCCCCCTGCAGAGGCGGGGGGGGATAGAAGAAAGCAGCCGCTGCGCCGCCGCCCCCCCAGAGAAGAAAGCGGCCGCTGCGCCTCCGTCCGCCCCCCCACAGAGGCGGGGGGGAGAGAAGAAAGCGGAATCCCCCCCCCCAAGGGTGCGGCTCCATGAATTTTCTTTTCCGGGGAAAATGGGCCCAAATGGCTCTTTGAGTCTAAAAGGTTCCCGACCCCTGAACTAGACAGACAGTTTCCACAATAAGGTTAATGTTTCTTATCCTGATGGACAGAGGGTACAGGGCAGTACAGGAGGTTAGTGGATGAGTTTAAGGTCTTTGCAAGTCATTGTAGGAGCAGAGCCAGGTGTGCTTTCTCAAGGCTAGACTGTTGTTAACCAGATGTGAGTGGTTGTGCCCTTAAGAAGGGCATTGTCTGAAGCTCCACATTCCTAATTTGGGAGGGGAAGAATGATATCATGTCTCAGGAAGACCCTCTTGAAATCAAACTCTTGCTTAATTCCTGCATCAAGACTGGCATCCATTTTACCTTTGCTCTATTCCATTAGACTGGGCTGTGCCTGATATCAAAGTTATTATGGTTAGGGGACTGTAGCTGATTCAAGCATAAATGACCTCCATTAGGTGATAGGTATGCCTGGTATTACTGAGGGTCTTGGTTCAGGTCAGGACTAGGAAGAGAAGAGGAAGAAGGGTTCTGATATGAATTAGGGCTGCATTTGAGTGCAATTTACTCCCCCAAAAATCTTTCTGGATGGACTCAGTCACAGATCTTCTAATGCCTCATCTAGTTAGATCTTTAGTCAATTTCTCCCCTTAAACTAAAAACATTACATAGCAATCCTAGTCTTCTTAGAGCTCATGAATCTGCTTCTAAAGAAAGATGATCACATGGAGAATGTTGTTTGACCAATGGAATAAGGATGATTTCCTTTAGAGTTCTAGTTTTGGAGATGGTAGTTTTGCAGAGACCTTGTAAGCAGAGCTGTCTGTTAACTTTAATGGATTTGGTTATGGAAAGTGCCCTCACATCACAGCCAATCTATGGTGACCCCATAGGGTTTTCAAGGCAAGAGATAAACAGAGGTGACATGCTGTGGCCTGCCTCTGCATAGCAGCCCTGGACTTCCTTGTGGTCTCCCAACCAATTACTAACCATCTAAACCACTTTGAACCAAGAGGAAAGGCACAATACCTGATCACAATAGTGTCATTAAAAAAAGAACATTAGAAGGTCACTAGATACCACTATTTGAAAACTTAGATTCAGCAACTTTGGCACAAACCAACGGAGGTTTTTCCAGTGGTAATTGAGACCCTGGGCACCATTCTGAAACCACTAGGGCAGCACTTAAAACATCTTCAAATTGACAAAATCAATGTCTGTCAGGTTCAGAAAGGCAGCCCTGCTGGGATCCACAGGAATACTATGCCAGTACATTATGATGTCCTAGACCTCTGAGTGAGGCTCGAGTTGTAATGAAAGCCAACAACAACCAGTTAACAAACTGGCAAGACCAGAATTGAAAAATTAGATGATACAAAGTGAAGACTGTGCAAGGAAGCCAACAAAACTGTAGATAATATACTCAGCTGCTGCAAAAAGATCATCCAGTCTGAGTACAAACATTGGGATAACTCAGTGGCCAAGATGATTATTGGCACATTGGGTGCCATACCCCCAAACTCTGCACAACACTTGCACCATCTACATATTGATAATATCTCCATCCATCAGTTAGAAAAGGCTACATTGCTTGGATCCGCTCATAAACTATGCCAATATATCACGTCATCTTAGGGTCTTGGGAAGAACCTGATGTGTATGATGGCCAACACCAGTGGCTGTGATTTCATTTAATCATATTCATAATATAACAGCAAGGGAGGACAATTATGCCAGACTTAATGGCACAAGCTCATAATTACTTATTATGAAAAAAGTAAAACTGATGAACATTCTGAATCTATATCTATAAATGAGAAATACCACTGACTGACTCACTGACTGACTCATCAAAAGAACAAAAAAACAATAAAACCTACAAAGTTGAAATTTGGCACACCAGTTCATTATGTGGTTTAGGTGCTCACTAAGAAAGGATTTTTCAAAATATTCAGTTTTACTCGAGTTATTACACATTTACTGTTGAATTCTTGCCATCTGCGTTACTGTTGAACTCTGGCCATCTGCACGAACATTCTAAAGGTGACAGTTAAAAGCCTGCTTGCCAAGCTAAAGGATGCAGTACGGGGAGTAAAAATGATTTGTTTCACAGGAGATTTTAATGAAGGGGACTTTGATGCTCTACTTCCATGCGTCAAATCGACAAGTTCTGATAATGCCCGCCAAACAACAAGCACAATTGAGCCAATGGTGGCTCAACTGGATTCTACCACTGACCTCCTCACTGCATACGAATCTGTTCCTTCTGTTGAAACAGCTAAAGGGAGGAGAGGAATTAAACGCAGAAAGCGATTTACAGATTCGGTTAGAAAAAGACAACTACAGGAAGCTGCTGTAAAATTTGCAAAAAACAACCCAGATGTTAATAATGAGAATGTGAAAAAGTATGCTGAATGTCACCCCGAAGTTCACAGACAGGCTGTGATGAGGTATGCTGAATGTCACCCCGAAGTTCATAGAGAGGCTGTGAAAAAATATTCCTCTAACAACCCTTTGGGGATGAGACGGTCCACAAAATCTAATAAATAAATAAACCCTCATGTTAACCAGACCGCTACAGCCAAATACAATTAAAAAAGATTACAAATCAAATTATCACCTTGGACTAAAAAAAATTGTCAGGTTTTGAATATGGATCTCACATTGATTACTGTGGAGAAAAGGTGATTGATCTCGGACTTTGATCGCCCTGTGCTTGGTGTCATGCTCTGAAATGGTGGGATGAGCCCCCAGGAATGTGCTGCAGTGGCAGTAAAGTTCAGCTCCCTGCCATTCAACCCTACCCTGAACCTCTTCACAACCTTCTCACTCATCAGCATCCAATGGCAGAACACCTTCTTTCTGCTTGCTGGAAATACAATGGATGAAAGAGAGCAATTTCATGCCAACATTCAAAGTGCAGGGACAGGTCTACCACAGGATAGGAAGCCTCATGGCGGGACCCCATAATCTCCGTAGTGAAGCACAGGTATCCTGCTAGTAGAATATATGAGAACTGTGTTCTGTGGGAAACATCCTGATCGTGATATACTTGCAGCTGTAGTAGCATTTATGCTCATTTTCATTCTATAATGTCCAAATCTAATAAATCACTGAGCATTTTTCCTGTTGCTTTTTAAAAACCAAACTAAATCATGTTTATTCTTTCAGTCCATGCATGAAGTTGGTATAAAACACTGAGCTCTGGGAGTTGCCTCTAATTAAGCCCAGTCTGGTGGTGTGGGAAGTGTCAGTAATATGTAAAGTTCAAAAAGTGTGCTAATTTTTCAAGAGTGGCTGTGTAAAAAAGAGGTATTATTGAATGAGCCATCAATTGCCCCCATTCCATGATGGAAAGCAACTGTCTCAAATGTCGTGTCTTGACCTTGGTGAAGCCAGTTAATTGTTCCAAGCTGGCAAAAGGTCACAGTAGCTTATTACTGTCCAAAACTATCTCATACAAGTGGTAATTGAAGGCAACAGTGTTCCCCCTCCCACCTGTTACCCAGCCAAATCCATTGCTGATGGTTGTCAGTGTCAATGAGAATGAAAGTATCTCAGCTTTCTTTTCCAGCACTCCATTCCTGACCAGGATATATGCTCAGTGCCATAACACTCCTGATTTTCCCCTGCAAGAAAAGGCAACACAGTATGTTGGATATGTTCAAAATGAGTATCAGTAAAGGTGGGTGGCAAGACTTTTCACCTCCACAGTTCATAAGAAAGATTTCCTTCCTTCACCACACTCTGTAGCAAAACCCATTCCTTATTTCAGAAGGTTCCCTGTTCACAAGTTACAGTAAACATATGCATAATCTATGCAAGGGTCCAATTGATTTTTCTTTATACGAGCCTTGATTAATTCTGAGTCAATACATCTACAGCTGAACATGTGACTGAAACTGCCAATATATGCAGATAGTAGTGTCCAGTTTCATTTGCAATGTGAATGTACACTGTTCATATGCATACACGATGCATGTGTGTTCATTGCAGTTCTGCAGAGCCTGTAAGACAGAGCTGTTCCACCAGGCATATGGTTTAGGTAGTAATGTGTTACTATCTCTGGCCTCCCCTTCACCATTCTCCCTGCTACTCCCTACATTAGGTGGTAATTTCTTTTTTTTCCCATTCCATTCCCCTTTTTAAAGATTTTTCTGAGCTCACTATTAATGGGATTTTTTTTGCCATCTTAGCTGGTTGGGAAGTATAGATTTTAACTTGAATTTATTGTATTATAGTTTTAGAATTCATTGTAGTTCATCTTGTTTTTATGAATTGTTGTGAAGTGTCCTGAGCCCAAAAGGGGAGGGGGGGGGGAGAAATGTAATACAATGAAATGAAACAAACTGTAACAAACTGTACAATATAATGAGATACTGAACACTATTAACCCCACCCCTCTTTACTGATTGTCTCAATCTCCCCTTTCTGGACTTTGCTTATACACACTTCAGGGTGATTACTTATCCTGTGGGAGTTTCTTTATATTCCAGAGTCACCCCTCCCCCCCATTAAATTATGCCAGATAAAAGTTGTATTCTCAAACCTTTCTGTCCTCTAGCTCTTTTATCCTTAAACTGTTAGAATCACTGCTACTTTCCATAATCTTTAGTTAGTAATCTTGACAAAACTTCCTTTTTGTTTAATGGAATTTTGTTCAATGCACATATGTAATAAAAAAATGTAGTAGCAACATGTAGTGGTAAGCTAATAAATATACCACACTGACAGACATAATCAGGTTTAGACCCTCTGAGACTGTGACAGACTCTGACAGTCTCCTCATATGACTCCCCCCAACTTTCACATTCACATTGGCAGACCACTTTCAATTCTCAACCAATCATACTCCACATGCAAAACAACCATTTCTCTAAGACTCTTATTGATTGACTCCCTCTGCAAATGAAACCAACTGTCCTCCCATATTTACCAACACTTTCAATCACCATTAAATCTTCATATAATTCAGAGAATGTCAGAAAACCCAGTGGTAAAAAGCTGTAGTATTGATAGCTAGCATGAAATGTAGTTTTTGCAATGGCTTTCAATTTCTTTTCCTCCAGAAAATACTTTTCACATTAAATTGTATCCTATGAAACTCTTGACACATTGCAGAGGATTCCAGGATATCTATTAAAGTGCACCCACAATTCTCACTGGGGACTGTTGGGTCTCAATAGCCATTCTGAACACACCTAACGTTCCCCTACTCTCCACTGTGACAATGTCTGGATTCTTCTTACAGTACAGAATAGAAGGGAATCACTTTGACTTTCCTTCATTCCATGTTCCTCTCCAATGTTAGGAGAAACCAGGTACTATCAGAAGGTGACTGAGCAGAAACATTGAGAAAACTCAAATGGGACTCTTTGAGGGAGATAATAGCTTTTACAGCTGTTGCTACAGTCATCTGAGGGCCTTTAAACAAATGATTCACATGCTATTATGTGACCTGGATCTCAGCTTGCTATTCTCAAACACAAAGGATATTTTATTCATTATAAGTATAAGTCAGACACTATCTGTCTTCCCTGAAGACCGCTGAAAATCCCATATGCCACATCACTACAATACCTTATTGCCCAAGTAGCTGGCCTAAGTGAGATGACTGTCTTCAAGAGGATAATCTATTATTGCAGCATTCTGCATTAAAAGAAGATTTAGCCTCCAATGGCAGAGTTATTACCTTGTTGGTACTAAAATAAGTAAGCACAGAGACAGACCTCATAGATTATCTTAGTTTTTTGTAGGGCATTTTTTAAAACTGAAAATTCAATGGCTGCAGTCCAAAATTGTCCATATCCCAGTTTTAGTTTACACCAAATGGCTTCAGTCAGTTTCCAGTTCAGCAGTTTTCTATGCAGAACATCTTACTTCCATGCCTTAGAAGAAGTTGCACATTTCAAAGAAGATCTCTGGCAAAAGAAAAAAAGTGATCCCCACTTGGGTGAGTGACTGTGGGGATGTTGCCTTGCTGGATTGCAGTCAACAGTGTAGACATAAAGAGCCACACTCTTTATAATAAGTGTAACACCTCTACGGTTTCCTCCAATTGAAGCTTTTGCTAGAAAAGAAGTAAATAAGCAGGAAAAATGGCCTACATACAGTGAGGTACAGAATTTCCAAGATGATAAATGTGAAGTTGAACCTATGAATGACCTAAACTGTAAATAGAAGATACAGTTAAAAACTGGTTCCATTATTATCAACTTTTAAAAAGGTTTAAAGCTGATTATAAGAATGCAGATTTTGACTGGTAGATTTTGAATGTAATCTATGTACCAATGAGGGTAAACTGAATACCATAAGGTATAAGATGTTACTAAAGTGGGATGCAGAAGAGGAATTGGTTAAATCTGTAATGATTAAATGGTCTGGAAATGTTGGCCATGATGTCCAGATGGAACAGTGGGACAGACTGTGGAAGTACGGTTTAAAATTTACAGCATGTTATAATCTGAGGGAGAATTATTACAAAATGATGCACAGAGGGTATTTAATGAACAAAAAAAGCAATAAAGGTATGCCAAACATGCTGGAAATGTCAACAGCAAGAGGGATCTTTTTTCATATGTGGTGGATGTGTAAAAAAGTTAATACTTTTGGGGATATAATCCTTAAGGAAGTACAAAGATTTCTGAAGATAACAATTTTCAAAAAACCTGACGCTTTTCTGTGGGGAATAATGAGAGAGGACTTAAAGAACACTAAGAGGCCAATATAGAATGCTATTTAGGTATATGACAACTGTAGCAGAGACTTTACATGCACAAAAATGGAGAGATAATTAGATACTGACAAAAGAAGACTGTTTTCTGAAAGTTACAGAATATTCAGAAATGGCAAAGCTGATGACACTACTAAGAAACTACAGTTTGGACAATTTTTTTAAACAAAACTCGAAATATTTTATGAAATACCTCTTAAAAACTTGTTCAAATAGAGAAGTAGTGGCAGGGTTTGAAATCTAAGGAAAACAGCAGATTGCGAACATTAGAATACATTTAAAAATAATTATTGAACTAATGTTTTAATTATATGGATGAACCCAGAGTTAACTTTTAATCAAAGATGAGCTAGCTAGAAGTCTATGATGTGTAATGGGTTGCACTTGGTTTTAGTTTTTTTTTAAAAAAATGTTTGCGTGCATTGTTTGTTTTATGTGTGAGAAAAAAAATTAAAATAGTAGAAATGAAGGCTGAGACTGTTAAATTGCTGCTTTAAAATTTAACTGTGCAGTAATGCTAGAGCATCAGTGCAAAGGGAAAAAAGAGGAGGATTGTTCATCTGCATCACAGATGACATCCGACCACCATTAGAAAAAAAAATATGTTTTCTGTGATGGCGTGTAGAATAAATGCAACTGAAGAGATGAGGAGGGGGGGGAAACATGACAGGGGGGAAGAAGGCATGTGGAATTATTTCACAGAAAATGTTTCCAAGAAACAAGGTTTGACCACTAGGAAAATCTGTGGTAAGCCGTGCATGTGGAAAAACCTCATCATGCCTGTCAAACAGCATATCCCCAGGAAAAGTCAGTTTCTGAAAGAACCCATGATTCTTTGGGAGGCACAAGCCTTCAAAAATAGAACAGTTCAAACAATGCTTCCCTTTTATCTTCCGTGATGAAGGAGGATTTAAATGTAACTGTCGTACAACATCATTTTTTCTGTTGATAATTTAGCATCCAAAATTATCTTAAATATATTCACAGTTGTTTTATTTGGTATATGTTTTGTCATTTCCTTCTTGCAGTCCATCTGCTTTTTGTCTCTTTCATTTCCTTTCATTGGTCAAGGTGAAGTTAGAGCTGAAGTGTTTATAGATGGCGTGTTAAATATGAGCTATTTCCAGAGTTATTATATCACTCTTTCTGCTATTTGAGTTTGGCTTCAAAATGTTGTGATCACTTTAACTATATTCCCATTGACAGATTTATGGAGGATTAGTCCGTCAAGAGAAATGCCACGATTAGAGGCAGTAAACCTTTGAGTATTTATTTATTTAAAACATTTTTCACCCAATTCAGGATCCCAAAGGCAGTGAACATGAAACCATTAAAACAAAACATTTAAACATTTCAGACACTGAAAAGCATTTAAAACATACACACACAGTGTGTGTGTGTTTGTGTGTATATACATTTTAAAACATTTAAATATTTTCAAACGTTTGCTCTGAAGTTGCTTGAAGAAGAGTTGCTTGAATTCTCCCAAGCCAAAGAACAAATCAGATGGGAAAATGGGAAAGGGCACCAAGAATAATATTTGGCTGTTTCCGCACGGCCCCCGAGGCGCCCCCACGCCGGCAAGAATTCTGCCGGCGTGGGGGCGGAGGCCGTTCGCACGCAAGCGTGCGTGCGGCCTCAGGGGAGGCCGGCGGAGGACAGGCGGCTCCGCATGGGGCCGCCTCTGCCCACTTCCCCGTCCCACTCACCTTGTCCCCGTCGTCGGCCTGCTGGCCTCTGAAGCCCCGCCCACACTGCCCTCCGACCTCCAGGGGTCGGAGGACAGTGAGGGAGGGGCTTCAGAGGCCAGCAGGCCGATGACGGGGAAAAGGTGAGTGGGACGGGGAAGGGAAACAGCGTGTTCCCGGCGGTGCTGTTCGCACCGTGCCACCGGGAACACACTGTTGCGGCAAAAACAACCTTTTAAAGGGTTGTTTTTTAGGGCGGCCTGACGCCGCCCTGGGGGAGGGGGAGCGCAGTCAGGTCGGCGCTGCTGCGTTGCAGCAGCACCGCCTGTGCGAATGGCTCCCTGGGGACGGCGTTTATCCCGTCCCCAGGGCGCCATAAAAAGGCCGTGCGGAAACGGCCTTTGTGCTGTGAAGAAGTGGCCTAGGAATCACTGGAAACTCTATGGTAGTTTCCAACAGTTCCTATAGAACAGGGGTAGGGAACCTGCGGCTCTCCAGATGTTCAGGAACTACAATTCCCATCAGCCTCTATCAGCATGGCCAATTGGCCATGCTGGTAGGGGCTGATGGGAATTGTAGTTCCTGAACATCTGGAGAGCCGCAGGTTCCCTACCCCTGCTATAGAACCTCTGTGACAGAACCTCCGATTTTCAAAAAAAGATTTCATGCTTTCCCCAACACAAATGTTTCTGTGCCCCCCGCAGTTTTATACTAGTTGTGCCTGGCAATGCTAGCTTCAGTACACTCATTCACAGTGATCAAGATGGTTACAGTCACAACAGTATGTTTCCAAGACAGCCATTTCACAAGGGTCATACAAAATGTATAATTTTCCCTGCCACCAGGGAACATTCTGTGTACATTTTTTGCCGCTGTCCTTAAATTAGCATTTGCATATGGCAGAGACATTTACAGCTAACCAGTTGTTTTGTTTTTTAACAAATATGCTAATGCGATCTAAATTCAGAAGCTGGAGGCTGTTGAACAAAATGTTTCAGATAAGGAAAGGAAAATATTTCTGATGAGCCAGTAGCAACACAGGAACAAGTCAGGAGAGAAAGAGGGAATTATCCTGTACAAGTATAGTTGCAGTACATTTCAAGGTTTCACAGGTCAACAATACAAGACTGACTTCAGGAAGAATGGCATGGTGTTTTCTTCAGAAGTACAGTCACTTATAGCTATATTTCTTACAAGGTCATATTTCTCTCAATGTAGTAGAACGATAGAAGACTTTGAGAATGATACAAGGGATAGAATGCTACATGTAGACAGGAGACCTTCAAGTTCAAATTCTTGCTCAACTACAGGATGACCTGGGGCAACTCACCGTCTTTCAGCTTAATTTGCCTTCCCAGTTGGTGAAGGGGTTGCATTGCCCTGGGTAATCTGGGAAAGAAGATGGAATAAAAATGCAATGCATAAAAAAAGAAGAACTATATTGTGTCTTTCCTTTACCATCTCATAAAATAGTCCATTGTTATGAAATAAAGACTTTGAAGGACCTAGTTGTACCATAGAATATTCTTGACTACTTAAAAAATATTTATGCTGTTATTTACCTTCTAAAAGTTCTTTATAAAAATATGCCTTCTGTTTTGAAGTTTCAGTGTTTTTTTTCAGGCACTTATACCCCATATTGTTAACCCATATCATTTGAAAAGTAGCTTATCAGGTGAGCTAAAAATAATTTTTAAAAATAAAATCAGTAAAACTAATCCCAAGGCATCTATAACAACCCTGAGTGAGTATGCATTATGAAACAGACTTTTGCAGGAAAAAAATAATAATGGGCACATCACAAACACCTAAAATTCTTATTTTTAAAACCCAGGAAGAAAAAGAGTGGAAAAAGCAATTTAAATCAAATTCAAAAGGAAAACAACAAACCCAAACCTTTGTTCGGCAAAAGGCTTTGAAGAAAAAGTACAATTTAACTCAGCTTTGAAAGCTCAGCACTCAAGGTCAGGTGGATAGATGCAGGGAGGGTGTTCCAAGTTCAAGGAGTCACAGGTGGATTCTGAACAATATAAGAGATTGCAGTTGTTATAAAGGACCCCCTTTTCCTGTTCACACACGTGTGGTGCAACCAGCGATTGGAGTCCATGGAAACAATTTGTGTTGCTTTCATGTCATCGCATGGAGATGCTTTTCTCTCTCTTTTTTTTCAAATTTACTGCAACACATGCATAGTTGCATAGGCATACAGAAATGAACCCCCACAGCCATGCCGATCATTTCACAATACAATTGGCTGCACGTGCATAGCTGCACATGTACAACATGCAAAATAAAAGAAATAGAAAAAAGGGACCTCCCTGCAATGGTAGGGCAGTGGCAGGTGAATTCTTCCTAACTTTAGATGGTGTGATGTTAGGTAGGGAAATCAAGCACCTCCTGCCTGGCCCTTCACTTAAGAGTGGTTTCAACCCAGGATTTTGCAAAAGAGTAACTAGTTTAATGATTTTCGAAAATCCCGGTTGAGGAAAACAAAATGGGGCAGACTCGTTTTGGGGATGGGATCTGTGTGAGATCCCCCCCCAAAAAAAACAGTTTGTATTGAATCCTACACCAATTATATTTGCCCTGTGTGGAATTCATCACAGTTGAAAGACCCCCATCTCTTGCAGTTGCTCTCCTCACTTCAGATAACAGGCTTATGAAGCAAGATCTCAACTGATCACAAATCATTAAATGTTACTAAATGTTAGTAAAACATTTAGTAAAACAATGTTACTAAAACATTCATCCAGAGTTATGGAATATAGTGTCATTAATATGCTCATGGTACCCAGTTCCATTATACCCTTTCTACTAGAGATGCCAGCCTCCAGGTGAGACTCAAACAGCTAGAAGGACATTGTGAATCTTCTTTGTTTTGACTTCATGTTATGTCACCTTCTTCAATAAACACCATTCTTATCACAAGCAATTTGTCTCTTTTTGGGAACACTAGGGATGCCAGTCTCCAGGTGGGTCCTTGGGATCCCCCTGCAATTACAGCTTATCTCCAGTTTATATAAATTAGTTCCCCTGAAGAAAATGGATGCTTTGGTGGGGGGACTCTATGGTACTGTGCCCACTGAGGTCCTTGTCAGGCTCCACCCCCAAATCTTCAGGTGTTTGCCAAACTTAATCTGGCATCTCTATCCCCCTCCTCCCAATTACCTGCCCATGGCTAGGGAAGTACTTGCTATGAACAACACACAGGTCCTTGCATTAAAGTCTGAAGACTTCCAGCTGAATGTAAGTGAACAAATTGAAGAGGATTTTAGATTAGTGTGTGGCTGATGTTGGGAAGGTGGGTCTAATCTGCTCTGGATGAAATTGCACTCTCCCTGAGAGGTCCAGTTTATTATCTACAGGTTCTTATGTAGCAAGATGTGACTAGCAGAGCCTTTTTCTTAGGGTGAACATTCTCACTAGCTCTGTTCACAAGTTACTGTTAACACATGTACAATCTGTGTACATTTAATTTTTATTTATTTGTGATTGACTAATTATTATGTTACATTTTATGTTATGAATGCCAGCATGGTGTAGTGGTTAAGAGTAATACACCCTAATCTGGAGAACCAGGTTTGATTCCCCACTCTTCCACATGGGCAGCAGACTCTAATCTTCCCCACTCCGGCACATGAAGCCTGCTGGGTGACCTTGGGCTGGTCGCAGTTCTCTCAGCTCTCAGCCCCACCAACTTACAAAGTGTCTGTTGTGGGGAGAGGAAGGGAAGGAGTTGGTAAGTCACTTTGAGATACCTTCCAGTTGAGAAAAATGGGGTATAAATCCAAACTTTTCATCATCATCATCATCATCATCATCATCATCATCATCATCAACAACAACAACAACATCATCATCATCATCATCATCATCATCATCATCATCAATGGGTAAACAACTGAACACGCAACTTAAACCCTACATATATCCAGGTAGTGATCCCCAGTGTCATCTTTAAAGTGAACAAGTATTGACTCTCACAAACTGATATATGTATGTATGTTCAGGTTGAATGTATATTCACTGTATCATGCAAACAGGGCTACTATGCCCATTGATTCTTAGCAATCACCAGGGAATTGAATTTGGTACTCCCCCCATCACTTTTTTAGATATAGTCATTGATTTCTCATATTCTCTTTTAAAATAGGAATTTCTCTTTGCAATTTTCTGTTATACCTCTATGCACACCTTTGCAAATTCAGACCTTGCATTTTTTTCAATATTAAGCATGTTGGCAGGAGGTAGGAATGTTTGCAAAGTCATTGCTTGCTTGAGAGTATCTACAGTGAAATTGCAAAATTGTGCAAAATTTTCCTTGCCACATTAACTCTCTTCAAAATTCGCTTTCCATCAAAATGCAATTGATTGGAAATACCCATCCGACTCTTAAAGCCAAAAGGCTGTTCAACCAGAAAAAGGCAGCAATAAAATAAAATTCAATGTTACCCGTTATTTCTTAAAAAAACAAGCGATGTTTAATAGCAGCAGTTATATCTTTAGAAACATTTATTGTTTCATTAAAATGCAAATCCACTAACAAATTCATTACATGATAATTAGGGGAGCACCCCGCCCCCCATACACATTATATTAAGATAAAGCTCCAGAAATTTCTTTCTCAAATTTGAAATATTCCTAAAGAAAGAAAGCAATTACTGGATTTCAGGGAGAAACTGGGTAAAGATGAGTGGAGAGAATTCCTCTTAATAGCATTCATCATTGATTTTGTTTGGCTGTGGTTATGAAAAGTGATCAGATGCTGTAGCTCCTGAAACATAATTTTTATCCTTATTCATTTGCACTGCTTTCTGGCATGCTAAGCTATTGGTGCTGATTCCTAACAACCCTCGCTATCTGGAATCATGTACTTCTTACATTCTTGCATGTTTGCCTTCGATCAAGGAGAGTCCTGGTTCATATTGTTTCCTCTGAAGATTGGTAGAAAAGCTTAACTACATAAGCATGCGTGCTTAATAACCAGGCCATTCTGTTTTCAGAAGAGCAGTGACAACTCACCAATATGTCACCAGACTTTGGGGATCATTTGGGCTTGGAAGTCATTTGCTGCCCGAGGACGGGACCTCCCTTTCTCTGAGCCCTTTAACCCAATGAACACGCAACACTCATGGTTGAGGGAAATTATTTGGTCATAGCCAATCATTTTATTGCAATAAGAAGCATGGGATTCTGGTCTGCTTTGTAACACTGGGCAACCCCTCCTCAGGGGTGCCTTCAGGGCAAGCTGCCTTTCCCACCACCCTGCTGGCTGACTGATGCCCTTGACGCTGCTGTGGAGCTCCAGCACGCAGTCGGCCTCTTACTGGAGTTTTGCTGCAATGTTCAGCTGGGCGGTCGGCCTCTTGCCAAAGCATTTATATGGCGGGTGGGGGGGGGGAGGCAGCTCCTTAGTTTCCTCTCCCCAGCCCCCTCAGATCAATTTCCATGCACTAAATCACCAAATGGCTATGACAAAGAAGCATGCATTGAAATAACCAAAGTACGGGGGGAAAGGGGAGAGGTGGGCGGGCAAGTTGATGGCTGACCCAAGGCATGTGGTCAGAGCACAAAGGCTGGCTTGGCCTTATGTAAGGTCCGGCCGGCCTCCCCCCACTGACACTCCCTGCCCTTCTGAGGTATGGGCAGAGGCCCTCATCCACCCTTACTAGAGTGGATGCCAAAGGTCTCTTCATACCCCTCCCGGACAGCAACTGCACCCGGGGTGATTCCTAGTCACTCTTTTTGGGCTTGGCTGCTTTTTGTAGACCAATAAATTCTGGCTGGGGTTTTTCATAATTTTAATAAAAGATTATAAATTATGAAATTTTAGACCAACTGTAGCGGTTGGTCAAAAGGATAGAATAAAAGTTTTAAAATCAATAAAAGTAAGTGAATTGTTACACAACAAGCCCTTGCTGAAATTCTGAATGGATTTCCACTGAATTCCCATGGATGATCAAGCTTTAGGAAATAGAACTGTGAAACAGAATTCTTCTAGTGATATTCACTATGTTCATGCATAGCTTTAGGGCTGTTTCATCAATAAACAGCAACAAATCAAAGTTTCTCACTAAATACACAGCAGTGAGCCACAGTTAATTCTGATTCTCTATCAAGTGTGGTGTACTTCTTTGGGGAATGCCTGTTGAGCTTCTCTGAGAAAAAGAAGGATAAAAAATTAACAAGCAGATATCACATTCATTTCATAATACAATTTCTCACAACCACACTTTACATTTTCCTTGCCACGTTTACTCTTTTCAAAATTCACTTTCCATCAATATACTTTAGATTATACACACACATACACACACACACACACACACACACACCTTAATTATATACCTTGTATATACCATAGATGATATATACCTTATATATATACCTTATATACCTTAGATAATAAGGTGTGAAGGGACTCAGGAACCACAGACACTGGGACTTTTACAGATGTTCCACATCATATTTTTGAAGAGTGGAGAATGATGCATAAGGGTTTTCTCATATTGTAACCATGTATGAACTTGTATCCTTTTCAGGTTGAGGTATTAGATGTAATGTTTTACCATTAGGGCTTCAAGCGTCAATCAATTGATCAGTGTTACTGATCAATTATGGCATTCATCCCCATTTTAAAAGCTTACGAGTTTATGGAGAAAACCTCTGAAAGACTTAACTGCAGCAGGTTGCTGCCACCTACAGACCAAAGTAATGCGTCCCCAGTAGAAAACAGCTGCATTGCTTATAGTGCTGTTGCTGGTGAGAGCAATAGGCCTCCCAAAGCAACTCTGATTTATTCATTCACTTTGACACCAGTGCTTGCTAAAATGTGAGGCTGATATTAGAAATGCAAAACTTCTGAAGAATCTAATAGTTTGCTTCATTGTCTTAGCCAAAATTGATAAAACAATTTCTGGCTCTAGGGTTGCCATGTTGCCCCAGCAAGCAGAAGAGGATGGTGCAGGGGACTTACTGGCAGCAGATGAGGCCTACCAGCATCTGAACATTGTTGCCAACAACTTAGCAACTTCACTTCCCAGCATACATAGGAAGTGGCATCATCACGTCACCAGCAACACAGAAATGCTCTGGTATTGGGTAAGAACTCTGTGATAGAAACAATTTTTGTCATAGAGTTTTCACCCAAAAACCAAAATATCCTTGTATCATTGGTAACATGATGACAACACTTCCAGCATGCTGCAGAAGTGACATCACTCTGTTGCTTGTGACAATTCTAAGACTCTAGCCTGTTTCGCACGGGCCCCCACAGTGGCTGTACACCGGCATATATGATGCTGGTGTGGCCCTAGAGCCATTTGCATGCTGAGGTGCAAGTGGCACCAGAGCAGCTCCAGCTCATTGAGGCGCCTCTGCAGAGGCACCTCCATTTTGTTTCCCAACTCTTACTTTCTCTCCCTGTGGAACTCTGCAAGGACAAGGAAACATGCCCATACTGCCCTCCGACCCCTGGGGGTTGAAGGGCAGCATGGGCATGTCTCCTCTTCCTCTGGAGCACCACAGGGAGAGAAGGTAAGTGTGGGGAAAATAGGAGGCACCTAAAAGTGGCACCTCCAACTCGGTGCTGTTTGCATGGCGCCAGCTGGGAAACGCTGTTTCCCAAAACCATCACTCATTGAGTGAGGCAGGAAAACAGCATTTCCCACTCAGTTTCCAGGAAAAAGCATGGCACTGCCTCAATGCAGAGGCAGCAGCTGTGCAAATAGCATCCCTGGAACAGTGTTTTTGCCATTCCAGGGGCAGCTTTTGTCCTTTGTGGAGTGTGCCTCTGGTGAAGAATTCCCCACTAGCCAGCTGATTGGTGGTAGAGGGGTAGGGCATGGAAGCATGGCACCATTATGTTGTTCCCTTAAGCTGCATGCAACCCTGTGACCATGCACAGAGGACCATTAGGAGACTGGGAAAACTCTAGTTCATGTTTCCTGTCTAGTGCTACAAAAACAGAGGAAAGAATTGCTAAGCACCTGGAAAAACCAATACACTAGGCTGGATCCATCCAACTTTTCTACCTGTAAAAAAAATGGAGAAGGGTCCCTTTTCACTCCCTGGAAATCATGGAATCTGCATGGATAAAGTTGTTACCCAGCTTAACAGTATAAGAACTTATTTTTAATTAGCGATGGGGAATTACTCAGCTTGGCAGTGCAAGAGGCAGGCTGGGTAGGATCATTTAGACAACTATACCAGAAAAATGGCTTGAAACATTCTACAGAAAATTCACAAGAGGCCAAATTGCAGTTTAAATATTTTTTTATAAGTTTTGATTTCCAGAAACAATCACACAGTGAGATGTTAAGGCTCATACACACAGTTCCTAAGTATATAAACAGGGAGGAAAAGATAGGTTTTGGATGTTACAGCAGGAGGGGAAGCGGGGACCATACGTTACCTAAATTCAAGTGAAGAAGATCTAGAAGAAGGCAAGGATTTCTATGCCAGCACAGAAACCCAATATGAAGGACGATATCGTGTCTCAAACCAACGTGACCAAGAGAAGTTCAGGCTAGTATTGAGCGCTGAGGCTCGGGTGTGCAGTATTTTTATACCCTCTTGTGCAGGTAAGGCAGGAAATTTGAACTTAGGTTTCATTTCTCTGCAACGGCTTGGGGTTTCCTTGCTGGACTTGCTGGTTTGAGCTAATTAGCAGCTTTATCTATTGTTTCTACTTCCTGGGACAATGGAGCCAATTACTAATTGATTGCATCAGTGAAACCTTGAATGGTTTATGCAGAGGTACTTCCTAAAGTCTCTGCCCAGAGTATTCAAATTTGGCTGAGGCGTTTGTCATCAGGAAGGGATCGTTTTGTTAGGGAGATGATATCTCAGGGAAGGGGAAATGCAAAGGTGTGGCATCCAGGAGTTCTACAGGTTCCATTATGTTAGCGGAGTACTCTGGCAGGGTGGGATAATCAAGATGCATGTCCTTGTGTCATGAGGCTTCCAGATTGTATCACTGGGGTTCCAGATTGTATGACTGGGGTATCACTGGGGTATCACTGGGGTAACTCATAGATCTAATCTTTGCAAACAGACTGTTTTGCCTTAGGCTTGCTTTCAGCTTGGACAGTCTGCTATCCACCCATACAAACATGGAAACTGGCATTTTATAGCACACAGTGTAAGAAATAATATGAAAATCCAATATTTCATAAGAACATAAGAACATAAGGCAGGGGATGAAGGTCATGCTAACAAAGTTCAGACAGAATGCGGGATTGCAGCGAGGAGGAAAATTGAGCAAGCTTTTTCTCACAACACAGTGGACTTTCCTCACTCCCCACACTGCAAACTCCTTAGAATTGGGGTGAAGACTTTGTCTTTTAGTCTGCATTGTTTACCAATACATTGACAGGGACTTGGAAAGGCAACCAATACAATAATTTTAAAATAGGCATACCAGACAGCAGTAGAGATGTCACATTTTTCAACTGATGTTTCTGTGTCATCCTCCACTACCCTAATATGCTGAGCACCTTATTGTAGTCAAGTCTCAAAGTTACCCTAGTGTGTTATGCAGCTTAGTTTGTCTAGGAGAGACTAACCTCCATACTTGGAAGAATTGAGAGGAGGGAGAAGGATTGTATCAGCAGAACCCAGAAGAATGTAAGAAAAGCATTGTTGGTTGTCCATCTAGCCTAGCATCCTGTTTCATACAATGGCCAACCAGGTGTGAATACTAAGGTGTTAACAAAGATATATTAATCCCATCAGAAGTAGGCACCACACTATCATCAACCTTGTCAACTAGCATTATGTATGGATTCAGATTCAGCTTGCTCTTCCTCAGCTAGTTGACCATGACAGATAACCACTGGTCTACAGCAGAGGCAGCAACTTCTATACTCTTTCTCAGAAAAAAAAGATGTTAGTGTTGGAATTTGCAGCCTTGCTTGCATGCAGCAGCAGTAGCAGCAGGGAATTCTGTGCGATCTCAACTAACATTCTAAAGGTGACAGAAACACTTTAAGGAAACACTTGCTCCCTGACTCTGCTGAGGAACGACGTGTTTTGTTTCAGCAAAAAGGTTCTGTCTGAAATGTTTAGTATTGTAGACTAAACTTGAAATTGTAACCAAACAATGAACTGTGAATGTATCTGTATATAAGTGATACTTCGTGTATATAGTCTGTTTCTCTCTCAGTATTCTCTTATATTTAATGATTTCTAAGGTAAAAAGACTGGTCTTTAGCTAGACAACTGTTCATATCATAAAGTGGTGCACAAAGCTACATTCTGCTCATTGCTAACAAGATCATAGAAATGTAGCTTTGTGCACCACTTTATGATATGAACAGTTGTCTAGCTAAAGACCAGTCTTTTTACCTGTGATATTGAGCATGGTACTTTGATACAAGAGCATTTATAGTTCATTGTATTTTTACTTTTAAACTTTCAAATGGATGGGGGGGGGGGGGATGGCTAGGCAGGCACTAGGACCCAGGCAGAGCATTCTTTGTCACAGAAGATCCAACATGTTGAGTTCTTTGGTGGAAGAATATATAACCCTTCTAACATATTTTCCTGAGACAAACTATAGAATGATAGTCAAAGAGATATTGTCTGTATAATGAGTGACAACCTACACCAAAACTTCGGATGATCTCTTTCCAACTGAATGATTCAGGAGGGAGTTTATATATAAGGAATTTTATTGTTGTCTATAGCACCATGTTGCTGACTGGAAAGCTGTAGTACTGCAGTCAAAGCTCTGCTCACAACCTGAGTTCGATTCTGACATAAGTCAGTTTCAGGTAGCCAGTTCAAGATTAACTCAGTCTTTCAAGCTTCTGAGGTCCATAATAAGGGTACCTAGCTTCCTGGGGGTAAAAGCAGTGGCAATCCACCCTGTAAACAAAGTTTGCCTAGTAAATATTGTGATGTGATGTCACCCCATGTGTCAGTAATGGGTTAGTGCTTGCACTCAGCAATTTAATTGCTAGGTAAACAAGTGTGAGAAAAGAATTCCACTCTAAAGGATTGTACCTTGTTTTCCCATACTATTGTAGTCCTTATTACTATGCATCTTTTCTGTTGGATAGGGCCTAAATATGTATGTTACTGTAGAGTGAATCATTTTAGATTCTTTGTGTGTGCATGTGCGTGTGCGTGCGTGTGTTTCTCTGCTGGGTTGACGGTGCAGTCCTAAGCAGAGTTACACTCTTGTAAGCCCATTGATTTCAACAAATGTAGAAGGCATAACACTTTTTAGGACTATACAGATGAATGGAATCCAAGTGTGACATGCATCTCTTCATGTTTATCATTGGGCAGTTTTTCACCTGTCTTTCCCTGAAAGATCGTGTGGATGAGCTCCATAAGAATGACAGACCAAGGGTCAGCAGGGACTGTCACCAGAGAAGGAAGAAGGGAGCCATTGAGCTGTGATTTGATATTTTCTGCTTTAAGGACGCTTCTTGACAGAGGTCATATGCTTCTTTGGAGACTAAATCACACTTTGCCATTTCCTTTGATCACTTTCTCATGACAAGATGTAGTTACAGTTAGACATTCATCTTTACGATTCATGTCAAAACATTTTTTTAGAGGAAGGAGAGAGGCTTAGGTGAGAAGATGCAGAGTGCAAGATCTCTCTCTTTTTATTTTTATTTATTAAATTTTCTTATACATAGCTTGCACCATGATGAGATATATTTCTAGTTTTTAAGAATTGCTGTCAGATCACATCTGACTTATGGTGATCCCTGGTTGCGTTATCAGGACAAGAAATGTTCAGAGGTGGTTTGGCATATCCTGCCTCCATATCACAATCCTGGTATTACTTGGGCATCTTCCATCTAAATACTTGCCACAATCAACCCTGCTGAGCTTCTGAGGTCTGATGAGATCGGGGTAGCCTGGGCTATCTAGGTCAGGGCATTTAAATTATAGTAATGTTTGCATTTGGAAGGAAAGTGGCATGGTACAGGCTAATCTTATCAGATCTTGGAAGCTAAGTAGAGTCAGTAGTTAGAAGGGAGACCACCAAGGAAGGTTCTGCAAAGAAAGGTAATGACAAACCACCTCTGCTTCTCACTTGCCTTGAAAGCCCCTTGCTAGGGTCTCCATAAACTGGCTGTGACTTGACGGCACTTTTCACACACACGCACACACACATAATGTGTGAATTTGCTTCTGTGGATGAGGGCACTGCTGCTTTTCATTGGTCATCGATAGATAGGAATTCTACTTGCTAGGCACCAGATACATGGCTGATAAACTACACAAACAAGCTAGGTGGATTCTGTATTGTGTAGGATGGAGGCAGAATTATTGCTGTTTTTTTCATTAGAAAAAATATTGGGGGCTTAATATTAGAAATGGATTAAGGTTTATTATTTCTTTTACATTTCTAATTTAATATTGGGAAAAAAGAGCCCCTATTTCACAGAGTCCTGAATCTGGATGTAATCAAGGAGATTTAACAGTACCTGGTGGAATGAGAAAGGCCCTGTTTTCTATTCAACAGGCATATTCCTTTAAATATCCTTTTGATTGTAGGTTTACTGAAATGTAATTATACTCTTACTCCACAGGGTATGTTGTATTGGTGAACAGATGCAAACAGAAAATGAAATGAGGCAAGATGACAAATGAGAAAAGGGTGAGTTCATCGCATTGTACAGGAAGGAAACCTAAGAGGTCTTTCTGTACTTTTCATATGCTTCCCCTCTTTTCTTAATTTATTTTCTGTGCTCCTTCTTTTACTTTCCTTTTAGGAATTCCCTATGGTCCGTTCTTTGATTTGTTCCCTCCTTCTGATTACTTTTGCTACCTATTGGTTTGGGGGCACTGAGAGACTAAAATTGAAACAATTGAAATTGTTTGTATAATGTGACCTTATTATTGTAGACTTGATTGTTGTGAGCCACCCTGAGCCCGTCTCTATGGGGGAGGGTAAGCTATAAATCTAATAAACAATAAATCCAATAAATAACAACAATAATGCCTGTCTTAACACATTTATTAGCATGAATGCCAAAATTGAGAGATTCCAAAATGAAATAAAATTGAATGAATAATCAGATATTTGTATCTTTTCAGATACAGATATCTTTACTGCCATACAAAACACACACACACACACATATACTTGTTTGTGAGTGTGCATGTGAAAGTTATTAAGTGTAAAAATTAATAGGTTATGAAAGGAAATAAAATTAGTGATTAAATAGCTCCATCATTTTCTTCTTATTGACAAGACTTCATTTTTAATATCAGTGATAGAAACTTTGCTACTGAACTGGTGAGTGCTGGATCTTTATCAGTCAAGTGGAAAGTGTTTTTTTTTCCTTTTGCTCAAGGCTGTTTTAGCTTGGACTGCTGGAGTAATTAGTTTCTCACACAGGTCATTAAAAAGCTGGCAGTCAAAAAATATGTGAGAAAAAGAATTCGGCATTTCTCCTCCACAAGCACAAAGTTGTTTGGAGTATGGGACACAGAGGAATCTTCTAGAGAGATAGACAATGGAAAAGAGTTCAGTCTAGCCATCATAAAGATGCATTTATGGGAGGATGAGTCAAGATCAGATAAACAGGATACAATGGAGTTGTGATTAAATTGGATACCTAGAAATTGGGGGGGGGATTTTTTTTAGTTCATGTGGGAATAATGCTGCTATCTCATGATCATGCATTCTTTGTGTTATTATCCTTAATAGACTTAATAGACCTTTTTAAAAAATAATAAAAAACTTCACAATCTTTAGTGTTGTAGAACACTGACTTCCCCTACCCCACCCAATCTAGTTAAAATAACATTCTTTGTTGGTATTAATACTCACCATGTATATATCATTTTCAGTGTTCAAAGCACTTCATGTACATTGTCACAATAACACTCCTGTAACTTATTCCCATATTACACATATTATTATTCTCATATTGCAGATGGAGCATTGAAATGAAGAGTTGGCCTTGGGCCACCTAGATACTTTATGATGGAGATGAGATCATTACTTGATCTCTTAGGGGGCCACTTTAAGCAGCGGTATGCCATTCTGTCTATTGACTTTGGATGGTTCTGTTAAAAACTATACCACATGATAACCTCTTGAGAGAACATCACAATGTCATTTAGATTTCCCACTGCCATTCTGCTTAAATGTGTCTCCAGTAATCCAGCAAGACATAACTGGAGGATGTGTATTTATTCATGAATATCCTTGTATTTGTATGTAAGGCATGGGTATTTTTGAACAGAAAATAGAATGTATGTGTGAAAGGAAGTAAAACTTGCTCCTCCTCTTTGTGACAACTAATGTTCTATTTTTTCAACATTTTTCCTCAAGACCAGCTCAAAAACTGAAGACACAGTCTTGCACAACATCCTCCCCCCCCCCAAAAAAAAACTTCCACAGAGTATGGTGAAGGAAAGAAGAAGAAAAGTGTTGTGATCTCTTCACCTGCATATCCTGTTTTGTTTGAAATTGTTTCCCACTCCTGCTTTATCCAAGAACAGGAAGCCATGTGAATTGATTCAGGCTCTGTGAAATCTACTCAAAGGTGATCTTAGTAATTCTGGGACCTTGCACAAAAGCCCAGCATGGGACCCCAGAATCACTGCCACCACCTGCTCTTCACCCTCACCTCCACCAGACCAAGCAAGCAGTGGCCCTCACCTCATGTGAGGCAGGTAAGAGGTAGCACTGGAAGTTGAAATCCTCAGATAAAGCAGACACAAGTGGCCATTCTAGAACTGACTAGCCAAGTCCAAGACAGAGTGGCCACAGGAGGTGTTTTCTGCAAGCAGGCAAAAGTCCAAGACATAGGGTTACTAGCTCTAGATTAGAGATGGAGCCTGAGGACAGTGGGTTTTGATGAGGGGAGAGACTTCAATGGAATATAATCAATGGTGGGATTCAAATAATTTAACAACTGGTTATTTACAAGCACCATTTTAACAAACGGTTCTACCAAAGTGGTGCAAACCTGCTGAATCCCACCAATGAATATAATTCCATCATGTCTAACTTCCAATGCAACCACTGTCTCTGGGTGAACTGGTCTCTGTCGCCTGGAGATCAGATGTAACAACAGTTCTCCAGTTACCACCTGAAAGATGGCAACCCTACTCAGACAAGACACGTGTGAATGGTGGTAATGAGAGCCTGCTCTTCTCCTACTCTCTGTTTGGAGGGTACTGGGCTGGGGATTGTCACATCTCCAGCATGGAGCCCAGGGTAGCTGCCCTTGTAGCCAACTGACTATGATCATCCCTTCATCTGATGAATGGGACTTAAGGAACTCTTCACCCATTGGTCGGGATCCAATTAGTTGTTTCTGCCAGTGAAATAACAGGTAGGGACTCCTTGACACTCAAATGGTTCTGATAATGATGACAGGACCTGCATGGGCAAATGTCATGCAGGACAACAGCTGTAGTAAAGAAAGGGATTGGAAGAGTAGCAAAGTTTGGATCCTTCTCATCACATTGTCCTCCTCCTCCTGCATCTCTAATATGCCCAAGGTTTTTAACTGGTGGTGGGTTGCAATTCCCTGAGCAACACACCCTTATCAGGAGGCTGTAGCAACTGAAATCCATCCAAGCAGCAGTGTCACTTTGTACTCTGATAGCATTCTGTGATTGTGCTGGCAAATTTGTACAGCCGGAGCAAATGTGAGCAATTTTATATGTGACATGCCTTGCAAATAAATCACACTGTGCCTCCAATTGCTCTATATCATCTTTTGGGGGGATTAGATGGAAAACATTATATACCACTTGGAAGGGCTCTGCTGGATTGCTTTCTTTGTTGGTCACAGTGGCAGAGAAGCAGCTACATTTTTAACCTATGTTTAAATCGTTGTTGTACTTTTTATGCTGGGATTCTAAGATTGTTTAAAAGAATAATATCTTGTTTTAATGATTTTACTGGGAATCCTCACAAATGTTTTAAAGGACACAGAACAGACATGAAGATGTGCCCTAATTACAACCTGGACTGCATTTTACCATCTTCGTCAGGCCTGGCGGTTGGCTCCCTTCCTCTCCCGAGCAGACCTAGCCACAGTGATCCATGCAACAGTCACCTCCAGGCTAGACTATTGTAACTTGCTCTACACGGGCCTTCCCTTGCGTTTGATTCAGAGGCTAAAACTGGTCCAACATGCAGCGGCACATTTGCTCACGGGGGCGCCTTTCGAGATCACATTCACATGCGCCATCTGCATTGGCTCCCCAGTGAATTCCAAATCATCTTCAAGGTGTGGGTGTTGACCTTTAAGGCCTTACGCGGCCTGGGACCCTTGTACCTTCGGGACCGCATTACCCCATATGTCCCTACTCGGCCTCTGCATTTAGCAGAGGCCAATTTGCTGATGGTCTCCAGCCCCTCAATGATGCGGCTGGCCTCCATGCTGGCCTCCTTACTGGTCTGGTGGAACACTCTCCCTCCAGCTGTCCAGGCCCTGCGGGATCTTGGCGATTTCCGCAGGTCCTGTAAGACCAAGTTATTCCACCGGGCCTTTGGAGAGACCAGCCGCTGAGTGTAGTGCCCCCTTTCTGCTTTTTGCTCTGCTCCTTTTACATCTGGGTACCCCTCATATTGTTGGGACCTGCTGTTCCCCTCTTTTGGGGAGGGTTTAAATATGGGTTTTACTGGACACCTTTTATTTTAATGTATTAACCGCTGTTTTAATAGGATTTTAGTAATTATTTTTAAGTTGATGGAGCCTATGCAATTTGTAAGTATGTATATGTGAATGGTTTTGCTCCCTTGTTTATTATTGTGATAGAATGTTATGTTGTACACTGTCCAGAGCCCCTTGGGAATAGGGCGATATAGAAAACTAATCAATCAATCAATCAATAGTGGTGTATGCCAAGAAATAATTCATTATAATTTTGGATCCAGGCTTTGGGGTAAGGGAGGATTTTTACTATGATTTCTTTTTTGGGATAGAACATTACTGGAATACTTTTTTTGGAATACTTTCTTCATATTCCAAATTTGGGAGCATTATCTTCAATGGGTAATGTATCAACTACACCTCAACTGATATACCTCAAGATTGCATTAGCCTATTTTGCTGCTGCATCACACTGGTTGCTCATATTTAGCATACAGTCCATTCCCCAAGACCTTGTTCACAACACTGCTATCCAGATGTCTGTCCCCCATCCAGTATGTGTATTCCTTGTTTGTATAATCCAGATATACAATTCTGTACTTATCCATGTTGAATTGCAACTTGTTCACATCTGCCCGCTTTTCCACTGTGTTCAGGTCTCATTGAGTTTTATTGCTATCTTCTGGTGTGTTCACTGCTTCTCCCAAATCGGTGTCATCTGCAAATTTAATGAGTAGCCCCTTCACCTCATCATCCAGATAATGTATAAAACTATTGAAATATATCAGGCCCAGAACCAAGCCCTGTGTTGAAAAAGCATAGGGGCAAATAATAACAATTTTGATTTACACTGCACTTTTCTCAACTATAAAGAGTCTCAAGAGGTTTACAACTTTTCCCGTCCTCTCCCACAACAAATGCCTTGTGAAGCAGGTGGGGCGCAGAGAGTTCTAGAGAACTGTGAGTAGCCCATGGTCACTTAGCAGGCCTCATGTGGGGGAGTGGGAATCAAACCCAGTTCTCTAGATTAGAATCCACCTGCTCTTAACCACTATACCACTCTGACTTCTGGGGCCACTGTGACATACATCCAATTCAGATCAGGGCCCTGCAGCAATTTTTAAAGAGCTACCAGTGCTTTCAAAATGGCATTGATAACCATGGAATACATCTGTAACCACCCACACTTGTAGTTTGTGCAGTTCTGCTTGTGTAAGATGTGTGAAACAGCTCGACTTTTCAGCCTGTATGCTGTAGTGCCCAGGATTCATTTGCACAATGAATGTCTCCCATAAGGTTCAAAATACCATATATTTAACATAGTGCAAGGGCCTAGCCTGAGTTCTGTCACACTTACGCTTGCATAAGGACCCTGGCTCAAGCACAAATGTTCTGGTGGATCCAAGATACTTTGCACTTAGGTGTCCTTGAGATGTGCACTGTTGCAGATACAATTCGGATCTCCCTATCTGTTTGCTCATTTATTTATTTAATTACTTATATCCTGCTTTTCTCCTAAATGGACCCAAAGTGGCTTACATTGTTCTTCTCTTCTCCATTTTATCTTTACACAAACCTTGTGAGGTAGGTTAGAATGTGAGGGTGTGAGTGGCCTGAGCTCATCCTGTAAGCTTCCAGGAGGGGAGGGGATTTGTCCTGGGTTTTTCAGACTCTGGTCTAGCACTCTAAATCATCACATCACACTGGCTAAGTAGTTTATATGCATGATTGACCGGAAGGGGGAGGGGGAAGAGGGAGGATTTCTATACTGGCTTAAGATTCCGAGTTACTTCTGAAATCATCTTTATGTTTCTCATAAATTAGAATCTCATAGAGCATCTGCACTGCTCTGGTAGCAACGTCAAAAGCAACTACATTTTCATCTAATTAACAAGAAGGTGATAAGGGAAAAAAGGCATACTTTATGGTTGACAAGTTATTAATGTAGTCAGGTTGCCGAGCTTTTGACAATATTAGAGCATTTCTATTCTGCATATATTTCAGAAACTACAGTCAAAACTAGTGGCAAGATTTCAATTTTTGCTCTGTTTAAATTATACTATAACTTTGCTATAACTTCAATTGTACCTGACAATTCCTTTCCTCCTGAAGTTCTTAAAATGCACAATGTCTTGAATTGTCTATCTCTTTTCTAAAATCATCCCCCTTCTTTATGAAGCACTAAATACACAGATAACAAAAGAAAATCATCCAGTATTTCCATTAAACATGCACAGTCGTTTAAACTGTGGTAATGATAGCAAAAAAGATGCTAGCTGAGAAATCTCAGTAGCTTCATCCCTGTGACATCTTGCAGAACTGGAAACTGTGAGTATATTTTCTGGTGCACTACAGCACCACCCCTGTAGATGGCCTTTAGTGGTATTACAGCTACAAATCCAGCAAGAATCAGGTGACTTAGCAGGATCCTAATTTGGGCCTAATAATTTGCTAAGTACGGCCAGGATCCTTCTCAGTTTGATCAACTGTTTGCTAAATGCTGGGTGACGATTTTTTAGAGGGACTATCCATTGACATTTGACTGCTGGGTTTGCCACCCACCCTGAGAGTGGCAAGTTTGTTATATCAACTGGGAGAGAAATTAGGCATTGTTAAATGTGATTTGAGCAGGCCCAATGATCTAGCATCATGGTAATTATTTGTTCCTATTATTTAGCTCCTGTTGCCAAGTCAGCACTGTTGGATCATGATGGCTGATGTAACACAAGCATCAAGTTGATAAGGTTAACTTGCAATCCTATGCAGAGTTTTGCTGCTCTAAAGTCATTGTTTTCAGTGGGCTGTTAGTAGGCAGAATCTGCATAGGATTGCCCAGCAGAAGATCTGAAAAACAGTTTACTTTGTTCTCCCAGGTGTCAAATGTGTTAGAACAAACTACTGATTTTTAAACAACATTCCAGGAACATTAAGTACAAAACACAGGCATACACAGATCTTCCTTTTTTAATTTTGACTTGTTCTGTGTAAACTATTTCAATGGTACATTATGAACAGGGTGTTTCTTTTTTTTATGATCATCTTGTCATTTGGAAAATATCATTCCAAGCAAACCAGTGGGAGTTGGGACATGCCATCTTGATTCTCCACTTTACAGCTAACACACCAAATAATTCAAATCAATGTGATTAATTAGCATCACTTTTATTTTACTCCCAGAGTTTTAAGTGCTTGTACAAAATGATGCATCTTTATGAAGTTTCCCATGTGTGATACATCACACCTGGCTGTGTCAGCATCTATCATTATATTGAATTATTGAACTGTTTTGCCTCATTAAATTGAAGTGTTTTTATAACTTGCCCATTGATTTCTTTTGGTTCTCCATTTTTTTTCCAGCATGTCCCCAGATGCCTTCAAAAAGGTTTTCAATGAGGATATATTAATATATGCCTTCTGGTGACTTTGCCAACCTTCCTAAGCCACCATGAAAAAGGGAAGAGGGCTTTCTTTCAACCACCACAAAGGGTGATCAAATGTAGGGATGCCAACCTTCAAGAAGGGCCTGGGAACATCATGGAATTATAGTTCATCTCTAAAGTACAGCAATCAGTTCCGCATGGGAAGTAGACACAATGGTGTTTGGAGAGTGGACTCTATGGCATTATATGCCCTGCTGAGGTCCCTGTCTTTCCCAGGTTGCACCCCCAAATCTTCAGGAATTCTCCAATCTGGAGCTGCCAACCCTAATCAAGGTATATGTGTGGACAAAAGCCACATGAGATGGTAGATGTAGTAAAGAGGAGAACTGGGTGGTACTGAGCAAGAAAAGAGCTCGCTGGATCCACTCTGGTGGTTTATGTATGAATGAGTGTCCACACATCAAACACCACCCACAAGATCTTTCATATTGCCTCAGATCACCTCAGACAATGGAGGCTGTCCTTCCGCTGTTAATTTTCAATTGCAGAAAGTTAACACTACTCAACAAAAGATGGGAGAATGAAATTGTTGAAGTGGAATTCATCAGGAAATTGAATATTCAATGAGGCCTCTTTTGTCATAATAGTTTCTTCTCATACTATAGTTACCTAGGAAGAGGGTATTTTCACCTATTACTGCAGTGACAACTATATTATGACACCTATTATTGTCAGTGACAACTATATTATTTTTTATTTATTTAAATCTTGCTGTTCTCTCTGAAAAGAACACACAGAGTGGTTAACAGATATAAAACAGTCAAATCTGATACAAATGACTAATAATTAACCACTGTACCAAGTGCTTTAAAAAAAATCCTTTAAAGCCCCTGGTGATAGAAGTGGCTACCATGGAAACAAAGTCAGGGGAAATGGCTGCCACGTGAGCAAGAAAATCCTAACTTTCCCACTCATACAGTAGCCATTTGGGCTTCACTCATGGCCGGTCCTATGGGTTTTCACATCCTACCATGCAGGGCCGAGCTCCTCTAGCACAAACCCACGTAGGGGTTCACATACTTGCTAATGTGGCTGGGGAAAGTGGGGGAAATTGTGTTGAACCTGCAAAAGATGCCACTTCCATTGAACTCTCTAGAAATTTCTGAAGTCTCAGTGGCAAAGACCATTAAAGTAGGGGGGTGGGTCCTAGAACATCAACTAGAGGTGTCATTTCCAGGTTCAAGATAATTCCCCTCCACACTTTTTTTCTGGCAAGTTAGGCCAAAGCTGGGCAGCCAGGGCTTGTCCTGATCTGGTGGTCAGCTGATCAGCCAGCTGGGATGGTAGCACTTAGGGTAGGTGCACTTCCCATCCACTGGGGCCTTAGACAGTAGCCTAGGGATGCCCAATGGATGGGCTGACCTTGACTTTACTGCAGTCTTCTCCATAACTTCACAGCAAAGCAGGTTTGGGAAAGATCATAGAACAGCCAGGGGAACTCTGAGAGGTATGGACATGCACCAGGGTACTGTGGGGCAGAAAGGGGAGGGAACCCTGCTTTTTGATAGCATTGGACTCTGGGCAAATAACCCATATGAAAATGACCTAAGATTCCCAGGGAGCTAAATCTTCACCCAATATTAAGTATTGTGCCTTCTTTTGTTTGTATGCCATTCTAGAATAATATGAATAATTTCTTTTGGGGGGCTCAGTATCAATCCGAATGATTCATCCACTTCATTGGTTTGTAGGAGAAGCTCTTTAATCTATGACAATGATTCTCAGAACCCCCTCCCATTTCACATAAATATACATGCCTAAATACAAAGACAGAGAGAACCCCATCAAATTGGAAAGGGATATGTATATCTGTAATACAGCTTATGACATTTTAAGAACTTCCAAGGTAGCAGCTCAGTTTTTTTCTCAGCTGATGCTTCCCATTTATATAAAAAGAAGAGGCATATATCTTCTTCAACACATGCATGCCCTCGCTTTTAAGGGGGCATGTGTCTGTGTTCTGCTGTCCCATGTGTTCTTGCTTGCGGAAGATAAAATGAGAACCAGTCCTAAATGGACAAAGAGAAATTAGGTTGGAATAAGAGTATGAATATAATAGAATCCGGCATATTCCCTGAGGTTCAGATTCTTAATGAGAGTATGACAGACATGAAGTCGGTAAGTGGTAATATGCTAAAAAGAAGAACCTTATGACAATTGAGAGTTTTACATTTGCCTGAAGCCAGATTCTTAATATGCAGTGTGGGCCACTGCTGTAATATAACAGCCCAGATTTGACATCAATAATTCAGAAATTTTACACACTTCCCTTTGGGCACAGAATCAGTGGACAGTTACTCCTACTATTAAGATACCAATACTGAAGCCATGACAATGCAATAGGTAATGTGTTAAGTTTTCATTCTGACTTATAATGTTCCCTCGGGGATAACAGCATATTTTATTCTAGCCATGAAATAAATTCTCACCAGCTCCTTTTCTCCTGTAATGTACTGGGGCGGCGGGTGCATGTCACCACAGATACTGGTTCAGCTGCTGTCCTGTGAGTCAGCCTCCTCCCTCCAGTCAGAGATCCATGATTGCCTCACAAAGATAAGTTTGAAGTCCTGGAGGTTCAAGGGGACTATGGCTCGAAGGGAAATAGTTAAAGTCCTCCCTTCCCTCCTGTCACTGATGCAAAAGTCTTCCTCCCCATATGGTGTTTTGCAAGTAAAATGGAATCATCAGGCTACTGATAACCTGCATTATAAGAGGTAATCTGATCCTTAGTTTGCATTGTCAATTCTAATAAACATATTTAAGAAATGTGCAGTTCAGTCCTAAGCAATGCACAAAGTCTATGATTTGAATGGCCCAGGATGGCCTGATCTCATCAAATCTTGGAAGGTTAGCAGAGTTGACCCTGGTTAGTGCTTGGATAGAATACTCTGGTTAGAACTTGAATAGGAGGAAGGCAACAGCAATGACAAACCACCCCTGAATGTCTCTTGCCTGAAAAATCCTAAGAAGTTACTGTAAGTCAGCTGGGACATGATAACCCTTTCCACCACAACTAAGTCTGTTTTGGAATGTACTATTAGGCAAATAAGTATTTTTGATTTATAATTTCTGTTTCTGAGAGTTTGTTATTGGGAACATTCCTGTGTGCAATCCCCCAATCTAGTTCAGGATGAATGGTACAGCTCAACCATTTTTTTTAATTTAGTAAATTTGGGGTTTTAAAAACCCAGACATTTTCAGTAAAGCCAAATTAAGCTGACAATCACCAGCTTTATTTGACTTACTGATTTTTTTTTTGGGGGGGGGGGGTAGTTAAAACCTGAAACTAAAATTTACCTAATAAATTTACCTTCTCCACCCCACCCTTCCACCATTTCTTGGATACCAGCATAGTTCCATGAGAATGCCCCTTTCTGGGTTTAGCCACCACAGAGCTGTGGGGCAACCAGATTTTAAAAGGGGAGTTGAGAATATGATTAAGCTTCCCACTGTTATCAATGGGATAGGAAGCTGCTTAAGTATGGCTGGATCACCATGGCCACTATATATTAGCTTTAAGTAAGCTATTTCAAACACAGGGTTAACATTTATGGACACTTTAAAAAATTGTGTTAGGGTTAAAATTTGTTGAGACTTTAAAAATTCATATTGGAAAATATAGCTAAGTCTGCACAATATAACTGTGCTTAATAGACATACAGATTAATAGAGTAACTCCTGCTTTCCTGCCTAACCATGGCAAAGCAGCACTGAATGTTCTCATCAGAGAACCAAAGACAGAGACATAAAGCTTGATGAATAGGGGATATTTCTAAAATAAATGATCAGTTCAGAGAAAAAGTGGATAATAAAAGTACATAATTTTTCACTACAAAATTATCAAAATAAGGCATTCTATCATCAGTAAGCTGAGAATGCTATTAGAGTACAAAGAAAGGTACGATTGAATCATGAGGGCTGAGTACAGAGCAGTCTACAGAAAGACTTCTACAATTTATGGCCCAATATATTTTCTTTTCGGCATCCTATCAGGAAAAAAATAAGTACTTGCAGTGTCTTTTAGTATCAAGGATCATTTCACATAAGAAATGCTCCCCGAAATTTTGTTCTTGTTTTATATTATCATTATTGTTATCTTCATGAAATTATCTGTGTCAACTCATATTCTAATAGCCAAGTCAGCCAAGTCTGAGGAGGTTTGAATCTAGTAATTGGGGCTGTGAACAGCAAAAAAACCCAAACAGATCTTGCTGCAAACCTGAAAAACATTTCAAGTTTGCTGAAAAATCTGAAATCTACAGTAACAATAATGTATATGCATACACATGAGCACTGAACCAATACAGAACATTCTTTTCTGCAAACAAATTTTAGAAAAAAATTGAAAATGAAGCGAACATTCAAGGGGTGTAAATCCCCAAAACATGAGCATTGAGTGCACATGTACAGACAATGCTTCTGCTGTGAGAGAAAGATGCTGTAGGTATGTTACCTGGGCTCATTCTGCACATGCAGAATAATGCACTTTCAAACTGCTTTCGGTGCTCTTTGAAGCTGTGCAGAATAGCAAAATCCACTTGCAAACAGTTGTGAAAGTGGTTTGAAAATGCATTATTTTGCGTGTGCGGAAGGGGCCTCGGTTTCAACAACAATGATACCCATGGACCCAGCACTGCTCCTTCTGTCATGACTTCAGGCATAACTGCCACAGCCCTCAGGCCAGCCAAACTCCTGGCATCGCTGCTGTGGCCAGCAAAGTGCCCAGTGTTGCCACTGCCCCCTTGAGCCTGATCAAGCTCTCCGGAGACACATAAATTGGTCTGCCCACCTTCTTTTTAATTGTGGGAAGTATTTTTCTTAATATAACTTGTTTCAATATCCATTTGGATTTATATTCTCAGGAATTGTACCATACCTGGAGTTTTGTTTCAGTACCGGGGTGGGTGGGGGTTCAGATTTTTGAATAAAAGAAAGTGCATTACTGCTTCTCAATGAAATAAAAGCTATCAAGAGCATCCATCTTCATCATTATTCTTTTGCATCATGCCAAATTTGGCCCCCATAATCTAGTGCATGGTATAAAAATGTGATTGATGGCATCTGACAACCCATTCATATGTAAAAATAGTTACACGTGTGAACATATTGTAATATTCCCCAATGAATTTTGTTGAGCCCGCTTTGCTTTGTAAAAAGTTCAGTATATTAATTTTCACTGTAAAGCAGGACAACTAACCAGAAAAAAAACGGAAGTTCCCAGGTCTAGAGTCTGTCCACATGTTATGATCTGACAGCCTATGTTTGTTTTCCGATGGACATGTCTAAATGCACTTATTGGGCTTCCACTCAATGTACATTTTGCCAATGGTCCAACTTGCTCCTATGAGAAAGAAACATATTTGAGTGATGCTGGGGCAATCATAAGATCTACTGAAATTAAATCCCACGCAATATTCCCTGTAAACCACATAATTACCATATTGGTGCTGTGTAGATTAGGGGCTGCCCAGCAGAGTGAACACTCCCAGAGGGCTCAGTTCCATGCATCATCTGGGAAGTTCCATGTAGTGCTGGGGAACAATTAGAGGGACTATTAGTCCCATGTTATACACTGGGACTTATTTAAACACACACACACACACAAATGTCCTTGGAATTGCACAGTTAATATCAATTGCTTATCTATTACATACTAAATGTTTCACATGTATAATCCCAGTAATATTTTAAACTGTCAAGTAAGCTAGTCTTTGTATCGTCGAAGGCTTTTATAGCTGGAATCACTGGGGTGTTGTGTGGTTTCCGGGCTGTATAGCCATGTTCTAGTAGCATTTTCTCCTGACAAATTGCCTGCACTACAGATGGAAGGTGGTTACTGACTGTGGTAGTTTTCCAAACTTTATCCCAATGGATATCATGGATGCAATACCAATGAGTAACAAGGATATCTTGAGAGCCAGCATGGTGTAGTGGTTAGGAACAAGAGGACTGTAATCTGCTCAACCTGGTTTGATCACCATGTAAATCCTGCTGGGTGACCTTGGACTAGTCACAGTTCTCTTGAACTTTCTCAGTCCCACCTACCTCATAAGGTGTGGGGAGAGGAAAGGAAAGAGTTTGTAAGCCACCTTGAGTGTCCTTATGGTTGAGAAAAATGGTATAAATCCAAACTCATTTCTTCTAGATTTTCTCATTCTCTCTTTAGCCCTCATGTGACATTCACTGTATGTTGGAGGTTGTGATAACTGATTCTTCCACTATGTCAAAAATTGGTTTCCAATGTGAAACTGCAGAACGTCTAAACAAGATCTATTCGATGAACATCCAGAAGCTCAAATTTTAGCCATTCAAGTTTTATTAATAAGCACATATAAATATATATTTCTATTTGCATTAAATATTCTTAGATGCAGACCCAGGGCACTAGTCATAAGGGACACAGCTGTTTTAAAAAAGTATGTATATTGTTCTCAACAAAAAGTTCTCAGAAACAATTACTATGTGAAACCAAAAGTAACCATGAGAATTCTCAAACTTGTACCTATTACTATACATATAGGGCAAAATTTTCCAGACTGTATCAGGATAGAATTTTCCAGACTGTATCAGGATAGAATAGGTAGAGGAGCAAGAGTGTTATTAACCACATTTCCTTTAAAAGTTCCACCCTATTTTGAAAACCTGTCAGGATTGTGAGGACAATCTAGTGGAGCATTCCTCTTAAACTGAAGAAGAAGAAAAAACTTATGAATAAAATGCCACCCAAGACCGATAATGCATTTTTGGCAACGGGTGATTAAAAAAAGAGGGATCAAGAAGAAGAGCTTTACTTTCCAAAGAAAGGCTTGTGATTTGTGGTTACAGAACTAATACATAGCTGTGATCAAAATAGTTTCAGAGTGTTCCTGTATTCACACTCATATTTCGTCTGAGAGTTGTTAGCACCCACACAGAGAAAAAGGATAATGGGAAGGCATGGGTTAGCATAGCATCATCTAAAAAAATGGCCCTGAGCAGAAGAAATAATAGCACGAAGGGAAAAGTATTACCAGCAGAAATAATTTGATCTTATCTATCACGATAATTCCATATACCCATCTCTGACATTTTAAAATAGATCTGAGAACAAGGATGAGTTCTTCGGATTTATTGGAACTGCATAAATCTCTTGAAACTTGCAAGAAGCAAATCTTGCCAGTGGTTTTGCCATGATTTCTTGCATGCTGTTGTACTGGACATAATGCAAAAATATTTCTTTCAACATGTTGACAACTTTGCTTTTGCAAAATCGATTAAGGTGAATCCAGATATCATTTAACTCCTCTGATAAGATAAAGTCCAATATGAGTTCTGAGAAACAGATTTGCATTTTCTTCCTTTAGTGCAGTAGTGACAGCACATTCTTTAAAATGACAAAGCCCAGAAAAATGTGCTTGCTGCCACCTTGACTTTAACCATAGTATTTAAAGATGCACCACTGTTACTAGGTTATCTTTGATGTTGTATTTATTAATTTATTTAAATCATTTGTATCTGGTTGACTAGAGACCTATTCAAAGAGGCTTACAGCTAAGACATCACCATTAAAATATAGTCATTAAAACAAATTGATTAAAACACAATCTTTTAAAATCTCTCTCTCTCTCATGAATTGTGCTGGTGGAGGCTCAGGAACCGTTCACACGCTATCGTGCGAGCGGCCCTGACTTTCCCCCCAGCTGGAGAGGCGGCTCCACACGGAGCCGCCTCTTGGTCGGCCCCCTTCATTGACCTTCCTGTCCAGTGTCACTCTGGCAGGCTGCAGGGACCCGCCCATGCTGCCCTCTGACCTCCAGGCAGATCTCTGCAGCCCTCCAGAGTGATGCTGGATAGGAAGGTCAGTGGAAGCGACGGGAAAAGCAGCATCGTCCCGCCGGTGCAGTTTGGGAAGACACTGCTTTGCAAAAACCTCGCTCATTGAGCAAGGTTTAAAGCAGCGCCTTCACGCCACTCTGGGGTGGCCAGGACAGCGCCTCATGTGCGAACAGCACCCTAGGGATGGCATTTTTCCATCCTTAGTGCTCTGTTATTTGGCCATGCGGAAACGGCCTTTAAAAAGCCCTGTTTCTGATTGCTGCCCCTCTTACCTCTGAAGAAGGGGGCTTCCAGAGCGGCACTTCACAAGAATATATTAACTGAAGAAATGGGGTGAAAGCACTCATTTTACTAAACCATTTTACTATGTCAGTTTTCAGTTGCAGCACACTGCATAACGAATTAGATAGTCATCAGGGTGCACCAGTTTTATTGTATTTTTAAGTTGTACTGAAGGTTGGGGTTTTTTTGCCAAGTGGTAGGGCAGAAAAATTATACTTATTTTATTGCTATTTTGGTTACTTACTGTAGGGGTGCCTGTTTTCTTTGTGCAAATGAAGGTAGTTTTCTATAAAAAGACTTACAGATGGCAAGAATGAAGGACCAGTAATAGAATGAAGGGTTGGATACCACACAAATAGAAATAGCGTAGATGTAAAGGTTACGGTTCTGCAAGAAATCAAATCTTCTAAACGCCCAAAGTATGATTTATCGATGAATTCATTCGAAGTGTAGTGTCTGCTATCCCACCTGTTCGTGCACTGAGATGGTTTTTTTCTACAGAGATGAGATGGGGGGACCCAGCAGGGCAGCAGGCTGCAGGAACAGGAAAGAGGAGAGAAGGCAGTGTGGGTAGAAAGTGGAAGAGAGACATGATAGAGGGACAGTCAAATGGAGGAAGGAGATAAAAAGGAAAAAAACAAGAATATAAAAGTGAGGTGTGAGAAAGGAGTTAGAAATGAGGACAAGGAAGAATCAAAGGCCGTTTCCGCATGGCCACGCTGGGGGTTGGGTCGGCGTACATGACGCCCCCGGAAACTACCAGGAAGATGGCACCGCGCCGTGCCATCGCCTGATCGACTTACCTTCCCTGCAACCATCCAGCGTGTCGCCGAGGCCAGGGGACACGCCCCTCTGCCCTGTGTGACCGCTCCGGAGTCGCAGGGCAGGGGGGGTTTGTCCCCAGGCCTCGGTGATGCGCCAGACGGTCGCAGGGAAGGTAAGTCGATTGGGAAAGGGGGAGGGATGGCGCCTTCCAGCCGCTGCCATTCGCACGGCAGCGTTTGGAAGCCACTGTTTCCCAAAACAGTGGAGGAGGAGGGCGGCACGGTTGCAAAGCAGCTGCACCCCCCCATGTGAACAGCTCCCTGGAGACGGCATTTTTGCCATCCCCAGGGCGCTGTATTTGGCCCGTGCGGAAAGGGTCTAAGAGAAGAACTGTGGGGGGTGGGAGAGGAGCTCTGAGCACCACAGTCATTTTTAAGGAACAATGGTCAGCTAATCTCCCAATATGTTGAAATCTTTTAAAGTACCTTAGATTGCATCTACACAGTTCTTTTTTTAAAAAAAAGAATTAAATCTTACCTAATTCTCCTTCATACTACAGCTCCATTCAGTTGTGGGATTCAAATAATTTAGCAACCGGTTCCAGTGGTTGGATTCAAATAATTTAACAAATGGTTGTATACAAGCATTCTATTCTATTCTATTAGCACCATCTTAACAACTGGTTCTGCCAAAGTGGTACAAACCTTCTGAATCCCACCACTGGCTCCACCGCTTCTGGCTTTTGTTTAGATACATCTCATTTCCCATGCATAGCTTATTTTGGTGGCCATAGGGCAGTGGTGGCGAACCTTTGGCACTCCAGATATTATGGACTACAATTCCCATCAGCCCCTGCCAGCATGGCCAATTGGCCAATTGGCCATGCTGGCAGGGGCTGATGGGAATTGTAGTCCATAACATCTGGAGTGCCAAAGGTTCGCCACCACGGCCATAGGGCATTAGGGTGACCAGGTCTCTTCCACCAATTACTGCTGTTGCATACAACTACTCAGAGCAAATAATAAAAATACTGCCAGTGTCTGGCCCCTTTCGCACACACAAAATAATGCGTTTTCAAACCACTTTCACAACTGTTTGCAAGTGGATTTTGCCATTCCGCACAGCTTCAAAGAGCACTGAAAGCAGTTTGAAAGTGCATTATTCTGCATCTGCGGAATGAGCCTCTGTGTCAATAAATTTTACCACAGAGTTTCTGGCAATCCTTAGGGCTACCGATTGCCACTTTTGTGTTGTACTAGTAGAAGTGACATAATGACCAACACCACATGCCCCTTATGTCCCCATCCTAAGTATCTCACTGGGAACCCCTCATCTCATTTTCATGAAGAGAAAATCTGGTTGGATTGTGCCCCATCATTTGTCTTACTTGGACTTTTTTTCCTCTGTTGTTGATTTAGAGTCCAACTCGGAATTCAAAACAAATTCTCACATTTGCTGGTTCGTCCTGAACTTGTTTGTGCTTTCAGTAGGTCCTTTTAGACTGAGAGATGAAATGGAGGCTGCCATTCACACTGAGGGACAACACTGTGGCTGGCAAACATATTCATCCTACATATTCAGTTTTGACAGCAAAACTAGATACCAATGTAAATGCCAGTTGTTCAGGGATTAAGTTGCATTTCTTCTAACCTGTCCATCCAATGACTAGCTGATGTTTACTAAATTGTAATAAGAATGTCCGACTACAGAGATTCAACCATCTGGAAATGTTAGATTTCTTTACTGCTAAAATTTACATATTAGGAGACATGGCAATTAGCTGCAAATGTTCTAAATACTAAAATGACAGCCATTAAATGGGTATACTTAGTCTACTGAAATTTGTCCAAACAGTTGACCATGCTTTTTTATTGTTTAAGATAAATTAGGCAGAAATTTTTTGGACATCTTGAATGTAGTTGAACCATAAAAGAAATTAAAACACACTGATTCATGTATGTCCAGGTCAAATGCCTATCTGGCTGGCAAATTTTTTAATGTGTAAAAGAGAAGATTATCTTTCCCCCTCCTCTGTGTGGTTGTAGACCACCCATTATCCTGGAAAGGGGAGGAGGAAAGGGGGGGCATCATTTGGTCATGGCCCACCCACCCTGGGGAGAGGGGGAAGGGGGGGCTGATTTATGACTTTTATGACTTTTTTTTCCAAAGCACTGATGAGAGATTGCATGGCTGAGTAACTGCATCCCTAGGCTTCCACCTGCAGAACTCGATTCACCTATCCAAATGTGCACAGCAGAAGATAGAGTGAGCAACCTCCATTTGGGATCTGAAGATCCCCCAGAATTACCACTGACCTCCAAATTATAGAGCAAATAGATGTTTAGGAGGGCCTTATATCCTGCTGCAGCTTCTCCTTGCTGCAAACCCATCCTTCCCCAGAGTCCACACATTAATCTCTGGGTTTTTTTCCAACCTGGAGCTGGAAACTCTTTCAGATGGCAAGAGTGGAACACTTGCGGGTTACGTAAGAGAACCATGTTCTGGATTCATGTGTGTGTGCATTTGTTTGACATTCTTTCAATATGTTTTCTTCATAGAACAAGTGAATATATATGACAAACATCACTGACCCTATTAACATAAATTCTCTGGAAGTTATAGTCTTACATATAATATATAGTCTTACATATAGTCTTACATATAAGTTATAGTCTTACACAGGTGGTCACAGAAATAGCCAGGAGCGGTAGTCAAACCTTGTTTTCTGACAGCACACACAGATATTTCTGACAGCTTACTTTTACCACCGCAACAAAAATCTATTGCAGATTTCCCCCTACTGTGCTGTTCTCTCTGTTCATTCAAAAAGGGCAGATCTTTATACACAAACATGCACACAAAAAGACTATGTTTAATATATCAGGCAACTGCCACAGAAGTATTTTGCAAAGTGGGGAGACTAAAAGTATGCCTGAGCAGAAGCTAAAACATGTATTTGGAAGTCACAACATCAAGTAACAGATGCTCCGCCTCACAATTGAATCAAGGATATGAGCGGTGATGGAAAGTGCTGTCAAGTCACAGCAGACTCATGGTGGCAGCGTGGGGTTTTTCAGAGAAAGAGATGTTCAGAGGTGGTTGACCATTGCCTGCCTTTGTGTACTTGGAGGTTTCCCATCCAAATGCTAGCCAGGGCTGACCTTGCTTAGTTTCCAAGATCTGTTGAGATAAAAGTATCCTGGACTATCTGGGTCAGAACTAAGGATATAGAAGACAGATCAAATTTAACAGGGAACCCAGGAGTCTGTTTTTTATAAGTTAGTGCTCAGATTCTTCTTCTAAGTGTGTCTGGGAGCACACTTGTTTGGGAGGAATTTGGGCATCATTTTCAGCCTTTTCAGAGTAAAAACTCTGTTATCTTGCACTTGGTGGGGCAGCTGTTGAGGCTCAGGGTTTTTGGCAGGGCCCATTGCTGCCCACACCACAGGCCCACTCACTTGCCAGTGCTCTGAGTGTGGGCAGTGGGAGGGCTTATGAGGAGACAAAGGAACAGCACACAAGCAGGTAGCAGGCATGCATGGGAGGCATGCAGGCAGAAGGGAAGAGAGCATGAGTGCCAGGTAGGAGGCGAGTCTGGAAACTCTCTGTCCCTGAAAACCTGTAAATGGCCCTACTCCTTTCCTGTCAACCTGCTTTGTGCTCACCTGTCCAGGTCCCCACCCACTCCCTGCTCCCGATCTGGTCTGGCTGTAGGCTGGCTAGTCTGGGCACTGATCCCACCCAACTCCTGATCTGTCCTGGCTAGACTGGGCACTGATCCCTCCATGCCAATTTGGCTGCCCCCCTTTTCTGTGCTGATCTGGACTGGCAAGTCTGCTTGTGGCTTACCAGCCAAGGCTTACCCCCCACCTCTGGCTTGACCTGACCAAGTAACAATTATGTCATATCTGGCACTCCTAACAATCAGTTCGACACTCCTGGTATATGTATAACCAGTTCCATGTACTGGCTTTAGTCAGTGTGACATGAACATCAGTTAGTGTGATTTAATTAATTTAGGGGACATGTATCACCTTTCCACAAATGTGACATGTTCAAAGAGGGTGACAAAAATAAAAACTTTAAAAAATACAGTACAACACAGTATCGATGAAACTCAGGGATACCATAAACTTCTGTTCAAAGGAAAAAAAGTCATATTTTCCTCATCATGCCCCTTTATGGGACTTCACAGAAAGGACTTCATTGGGTAGTTTGTCTCCTAAACTGGTACATTAAATAGATTCATGCATCATTTTATTTTTCACTATATCGTGATACATGTGTATTGAAAAGCATAATGTCTGAGATGGCACTGGAAGACATGAAAGTGTCGTTATCATTTCTGTATGAGGATGCATGAAAACCATCAGTTGACGTTAGAATTGGCAAAAGATTCTCATGCATATTCAAATCAACTTTTTGATTCAGACAGGTGGACTGGCTACATTTACTATCTGTTAGCCAACTAAAGTTGGTCTTTGGATTGCAAGGAACATGGGGAAATTAGCTGACAAGTAGAGGTTCATGGGTTTAGCTTCAGCCAGCATTTTCACACAGCATTATACAATTCTTCTCCTTACTCCACCCCTGTCCCACAAGGGGTTTGTCTTTGTAGGCCCTATGATCCCTGGCATAGCCTTTTTGGGTGGCCAAGAAGATCCTCTATTCCCTAAAAAAAACCTGGCTGTATGAACTGGGCCCACAATAGCTTTGGATCAATACTGGAAGCTTGAATGTAATCTGTTCCAATGCTTTTGCACAGAGGTGTGACTATTGAGGGTGGTCACTGACCAGGGGACAGAAAGAGAGCAATGATGAATCCTTCCATTTGTTTCCTGTTACAAATAAATAACTCCAGTATTTTGATTGATGCTATTGATTTTCATAATTGCATTATGTTTGATTGTTTAAAAAATGCAAATATAGCATGCTATTACTTTTTGATGCCCTTTTCCCTCGGTAGACATTTTTTTCTACTACATATGAATAAATATGAAGTCTTTGGCTTTGGCTGGATCTTGGCCATAATGCTTTCTTAAACTTTACTTCCCTAGCTGTTAGTATATCCCCATTAGGTTGTAGGTACACCTAGACCCAGAATCTTAGGAATTAAGGTAACATAGGATGTGGGGAGATGACATTATCTTTTCATGTTATTTGGAAATTTTGCCCATCAAGCTACAGAGCAGATTTGCTCCTATCCATGCTGTGCTGTGTATACACACACTCTCTCTCTCTCACACACACACACACCTCACTGGAATTATGGAGGCATTTGTTTTAGTCAGAGGACAGGGAAAGAATGGAAAAATGAATGGCTGACCTTTAAAAGGTTATACATCCTTTTAAATACCAATTTTGCTGCCAGCTTCCTTTGGAATGAGCATGCTTCACTACCTGTGGCATGTGACATACTTCATAAAACCTTGTTAACTTTTCAAGCCTTTCCTGGTACTGAAGGTATTGATTCTCAATTGCCTAAGCATTGCTCCCAAGTTACATGCCAAAGGATGAAAGCATGGCCTGAGCTATATCTTATGCCTAATAAAGGACTTTAAATTCTGAATTCTAATGCATATCATACCTAGGCAGACCCATAATCCCTTTAGCATAAGGATATAAGAAGGGCTCTGCTGGACCAGACCAGTGGGCCTTCAAGTCTAGCAAACTGTTTTGCACATAGCTCGGAGGGCCAAAAAACAGTTACCTCGGAGGGCCAAAAAACATTCATAGAGGCCAAGGCGTTTGGTTTCCAGCATTGGTTTGCAGGAGTTTGCTGCCTTTGAATATCGTGGTTCCTTTTAAATGCCATGACTATTAGCCATTGATGGACTTCTCCATGAATCTAAACATTTTTAAAGTTATCTAAGATAGTGGTGGTCACTTTCTGGCAGTGAATTCCACAATCCAATCAGTCACTGATTTATTGTCCATCAGTTTCATTGGGTGCACCTGAATATGAGTATTATGAAAGTCCTCTATCCACATTTTTCATCCCACTGTGAACCTCACTCAGGACTTCCCCTGTCTCTACAGCAGCCAGATTTTCATCTATTCTTAGGATATGTGTATGTATTTGAATATACAAATGTTGGATTCTAGTTTTTTGGAACCCCAGAACAACTATTTTAAAGCATGGGTTGATCCACAGGAATACTGTTAAACTTGGTTTTCATCAGCACAGATCCACAGAAAGGAATTAGTCACTTCTATAGATGTAAATGCCGTTGCTGCTGCTGCTTTCTTTAAAGTAAGAAGCCATATACTCACAAGGCCACAAAGGGTATCGTGAACTGGCTGTTGTAGCTGTAGTGTGATAATTGTTGCTCCTAACATTTCACCCACAACTATGGCTGACATCTTTAGAGGTGTTTCTTTCTATGGCTCAGTGTCAATCATGAATAATTTCCAAATTTTCACTCTGAACAGTTCACCTGAATATAAACCCACTGGTTTCTGTGGAACCTATTTTCAACTAAGTGTGTGCAGAATCACAGTTGGCCTCAGCAGGGTAATGAAACATCAAATCCCATACTTAAGTATTATCCAAACCGAGGCTGTACATACCGGGCTGGCATGAATCACAGGGATCCCAGTGATTATGGGACAGGGTAGTTATTGCAGTGGGCAGAAGCCATATGAGAGAAGGTGAGGGAGAAAGGGTTATGCTCGCCCACCTTGAGACCTCTGTCCCATTCTAAGACATGCAGGTAGCAGCCTATTGGTATCTAAGGAGCAGCAGTGGCATAGGAGGTTAAGAGCTCGTGTATCTAATCTGGAGGAACTGGGTTTGATTCCCAGCTCTGCCGCCTGAGCTGTGGAGGCTTATCTGGGGAATTCAGATTAGCCTGTACACTCCCAGCTGGGTGACCTTGGGATAGTCACAGCTTCTCAGAGCTCTCTCAGCCCCACCTACCTCACAGGGTGTTTGTTGTGAGGGGGGAAGGGCAAGGAGATTGTAAGCCCCTTTGAGTCTCCTGCAGGAGAGAAAGGGGGGATATAAATCCAAACTCTTCTTCTTCTCTTCTAACTCTGCTCCACACCTGGTGTTGAGTAATGCCAAGTCCATTAATAATAAGGCCACCATGCGACAAGATTTTCTCATAGCAGAAGATATGGACCTGGCCTGTATTACCAAAACCTGGGTTCAGGAGGGAGAGACAATCTCCCTTTGAGAGATCTCTCCTTCAGGCTTTGCATGTCTCCACCAGTCGTGGACCCAGGTTGAGGGGGGTGGGGCAGTGTAGCCATCTTGATCTGTGATTCCATCACCTTCAAGACAACCCCCTTTCTAATGATCTCCAGCATTGAGGATGTAGGCCTGGTGTGGGAAGCTACTGAGAGGTTGACTATCTTCCTGGTGTACCGGTTGATGGTGGCAGCAGAGTGGGTATTTAGTTTTCCAAAACTTATAATCTCAGGAGGCGTCAACATCCAGATCAATGATGCCTCATCTACAGTGGCTGTGGACCTGATGTCATCCATGACAGCACTTGCTAGTACTGGCCCCACACATTCAGCAGGCCACATCCTGGATTTTATCTTCAGGATGGGTGTTAATGTGGTCCCATACTGCATAGACAGAGTGCCATGGTCAGACCATTTTGTCCTGAAGGCACAGCTGGATTTGGCTGCCCTCCCCAGTCTAGGTGTTCAGTGTATTTTTGCTCACCTGCAGAGTCTCATGGAGCTGGGGGGTTTCCAGAATGCTCTGTGGGACCCAAAGGCTGCAAGCTCCCTGGATGGCACGGTTAATGACTGGAATACTAGATTCTCTGAGGCCATTGACAGGTTTGCTCCCCAGCATCCTCTCTATCCCCGCCTCCATCCCACTCCTTAACATATTGAGAATGTGAAGTGGAAATTGAGATGACTGGAGTGAATGTGGTGGAAATCTCATGATGAGGAGGTGAGAACATCTTATAGGACATTTATGAAAACCTATGAGATGGCAACCAAAGGTGTGAAGAGGGACTTCATGTCTGTGATTGCATCCACTAACTTTCACCCAGCTTAGTTATTTAGGGTTATTCAGCAACTTTCGACATCATCGAATTCAAAATATGAGAAATTGGGCCATTTGCTGTGAGGCATAGGTGAGTTTTTTTGCAGATAAAGTCTCATCACTCCACCATGATCTTCCTGCCACTTTTGATACAGTAGCACAACTGGAGGATCCTTTGCTGTCTTCCAGTCCATTTTTAGACCACTTCTCTCCACTCTCCCCAGATGATGTCAACAAGGTCTTAGATGCTGCTTGACCTACTACTTGCCTTCTTGATCCTTGTCCATCCTGGCTAATAGAGGCCAGTATGGATAAAGTGAGTAGCAACCTGTTAGATATTGTCAACCACTCCCTTGAGCAAGGAGTGTCCCCAGATCAGCTGAAGGAGGCAGTGGTCCACTTGTTCTTTAAAAGACCATCTTTAGATCATTGTGATATGAGCAATTACTGCCCAGTATCAAATCTCCCGTTTCTGGGTAAGGTAATTGAGAGAGTGGTGATGGAGCATCTGCAGACGTTCCTGGATGACGCATCAGTGTGGAATCCCTTCCAGTCTTGCTTCCACATTGGTCATGGGACAGAGAGTGTATTCGTCACCATCACAAATGAACTCCGCTTACAACTGCACAGAGGAGGAACAGCACTGCTGGTACTGTTAGACCTCACTGCAGCTTTTGATATGGTCTATTTCGATCTTTTGAGCCATTGCCTTGTGGCCACTGAACTTCAAGTCTCAGCCTTAAGCTGGGCCTCTTCTTTTCTCCAGGGTCAGGGACAACATGTTGCACATGGCGACAGGCTTTCCCAGCATCACCTGATTAGTTGCAGAGTACTGCAGAGGGTGCTTTTGTCACCATTGCTGTTTAATATCTACATGCATCCCCTCCCCCAGTTGGTGATGCATTTTGAGTTGGTTGTCACCAATATGCTGATGATACCAATGTGCAGTTGTTCAAAAGAGATGAGAGGTCACAGAATTGACCCTCAAATTGAGAACTGTGCTTTAATTTTTTTTAAATGAACACCAACAGCACAGTGCTTATTGGTTTTGTTCCATTTCAATATTTATAGGCTGTTGGAAGTAAAGAATTAATTATCAAGTAATAGTAGGATTTGCATGACAATCATACAGTACCGCACCTTGGATGAACTGTAAAGTGTCAACTGTTCCGCAATATCGATTCTGACTTCAAAGGAGACATAATGTTATTTCATCTGCCTGGCACACAGGTTCATTAAAGTCAAGAGAGATGTTTCTATCATGGTTAAGTTTCTAAGCTCATTTTAGGGTACCGAATAAAATATGAATGACGTTATACAGGAAATTACATTTTAACTATTATGTTTATTTAATAGTGCCGCAGTGACCGATTTTCCTTCTAAGGGAAAATCAGCTACTCAGCTGAACCCATAGGAATGCTGCTCCAGCATCTAACTATCTTCAAAAAGGGGGCTGAGATGTTGGAGGGAACGCAGGAAAAGAGGGACTTGAGTTTTGCCTCAAGGGGGCAGCAGTGACAGCTCTCGTCTGGCTCAGGAAAAAGACTGGACAGAGTGAAAGGATAGCTCTGCCTGGCAGTGTGGCAGAGCAGTTCAGCTCTATCTGAGGTGGGTGGAATCTTGTGTGTGAGAGGGGATCTTACCTTGTGGCAAATATAAAAAAAAGTCTGTTTGTGCCTGAAATCACTAGTGTAACTGCTCTTTGACGTCTCAACTAGATGAAATGTTTGTCTACCTGGAGCCCTGTGCTGCTGGTTTGTTCCTTTAAAACCAACCTGTAAATCAATTTCAGTCCAATCCAGAGGGTTCTGGTGGCCAGGGATGGTGCCTCCAGAGGGCATCCAGGCAGCATGAGAAAACAGCAAAAATAAGAAAACCCCGGCTTTTACATGGCATAAGTCAAGCTCCTGTGCGAGGGGCATTCCTGGGCCAAAAGCCTGGTGGCAGCGAAGATTGGCTCCACCCCCAGGAATACTCCTAGTCTACCCCCAGCTGTATTGGCATCCATCTTTAGGCCAGCACAGCTCTGGGGCAGGCAGCCTCTTCTGGATCAGATGTCACACGCCTTCACAGCGCCCAGCTTGCTTTAACTGATGGCGTAAGTGCCACTTACACCAGCAGTGTGGGCAAATGTGTCAGTGCAGACCATGCCATTTCCAGATCGTGCTTTGCCTCCCCCACACCTCAGATTGGGTGTAAATCAGTAATGGGATTCAAATAATTTAACAACTGGTTGTTTACAAGCACCATTTTAACAACTGATTCTGCCGCAGTAGTGTGAACCTGCTGAATCCCACCACTGGGGTAAATCATGGGTGTTTTCCCACTTACCTTCTGCCCTGCACTACTGTAGGCAAGTAGCGCGGGGTCCACCGGCACTCCCCACTACAGGGGCTGCGACAACGCAGCCGCCCTGACGCTGCTGCTGTCGTGCCCCCTCAGCACGCGTCATTCCTGGCGCTCTTCCAAACGGCGCCTTTGGAGCAGCAGTGGCGTAGGAGGTTAAGAGCTCATGTATCTAATCTGGAGGAACCGGGTTTAATTCCCAGCTCTGCTGCCTGAGCTGTGGAGGTTTATCTGGGGAATTCAGATTAGCCTGTGCACTCCCACACATGCCAGCTGGGTGACTTTGGGCTAGTCACAGCTTCTCAGAGCTCTCTCAGCCCCACCTATTTCACAGGGTGTTTGTTGTGAGTGGGGAAGGGCAAGGAGATTGTGAGCCCCTTTGAGTCTCCTGCAGGAGAGAAAGGGGGGATATAAATCCAAACTCTTCTTCTTCTTCTTCTTTTGATGACCCCGTGCAGAGCAGAGCACGGGGTTGTGGTGAAGCCCGGGCGCGCACCAGAAATGACGTGCGCTGAGAGCAGCATGGGGCATACGGTGGGTCGTGGCAAGTGGGGAAACACCCTATAATTGTTTATATATTAATCCAGCCTCAGCAATTTCAATAATCTCCTTGTGCATCACAAAACTGACCTCACAGCAGTGAACCCAAAGTGGGCACACTCAGTACCTGTAGAGCACCTGGAAACTGATGGGAAAGTTTATAGTTCAAAATGAATCTAGATCCCAAAAATCTTTACTAGAAAATCCCTTACTAGAAAATTAAAAGGGCTATCGCAACAGCCCCATAATGGGAACTTTTTTCCTTGGTAATCTTTTCACGCCCATTCAGTTTGTAGCTTGGAGCAGCACCCAATTATTCTTTAGTGTGCAAAAAGTTCAGGGCACTGTTACATTTTGTAGCTTTTTGATGTTCAGATGTTGAAAATAATCTCTTGGGCAAAAGTGTCAGTGTCATTAATTTAGTGAAAGAGCTCTGGGTAATAACTTATCATGACTTGAAAGAATTGCTGGCACATCGCTATCTTGGTGTCCATAAAATTTATTTCAAAATCCATCCCATCTCCCTGTGGAGCAAGCCAAAGTGAATGTGGAGAAAGCTGTCAAGGATGCTATTCTGAAGTCTTTTTTTTTTTTAAAAAAAAGGATTTATATAATCACTTGGCTCTTTCAGTTTGCATCTGCTTTGAATCCTGCTCTTTGGAATGATTCTTCCAAAGAGTAAGCCAACATCATACAATCGGGGCACACAGCATTCAAAATGCAACTGTCCTTTCCTCACCTTTGGGTTTCAGAATGTAAGAAGTTGTTATTTACTATGACAACAGAAGAATGGGATGAAACAGTGAGAAAAGGAGAAACTTGGAATAGACCAAAGAAGATATTCAAATAAAAATGACACGAAATGGAGAAAAGGGGCTTGGTGAACAGAAATAGAAAAAGCAGCTGCAAACAGTTTATCCTGGAAGAATTGAGCAAAATCATGAGAGATTCATCATCATGGCCTCTGTAGAGTCCCACATAGGACTGAGTTTGTGCAGTTCAGCCGTGGAGCTTCTCTGATAGTGGATTAAGCATTTTAGGTCACTGAATGGGAGCTCCCTTCCCCCAGCTAGCCCAGTCTCCACCCATGTCACGTGACTGGGGAGGAGGGGTGCATTCTTCCTCCCAGATCTTTCTTTCCCACCGCAAGGAGCAGAAATGCTTTTAACTTCCTTAATAGCTGAGCTGGGTCAAGGTCTACAAAAGCTGTTTCAGAGCATATTATGGGATCCAGGGTGTTTTAGTTGTATTTTAGTGCAGTTCTGCTTGTTAATTGTACTTTATTTCTTGAGGCATAAATCGCTAAGTGCTTTTGCTGCTTTGCCTCATACTTGAGGCAAAAGTGGTGCCTGCAGAACAAATGCCACGCTTGCGGCTCATCCTTGTCGACTATGCTGAGTGCTTGGTATGTCTCAGGGAGAGTCATGTCCAGGCCTCCTGTAAATGTTCTCGCATTTTCATGCAAGGCACACAAGCAACAGGCAGCCCAGCTACAAGGCTGCCCTGTGTACTGCATCACTACAGTTGGAGACTGGGAAGGCCGCACTGTCCACAGACGAGAAGCCTTCCACCTCCACTACTGCTCAGTCCCTGAAGCAGTACCTCTGAGGAAGTCTAAATGCAAAATGAGAGATAGGGTGACAGCATCGGCAGAGGAGAACACATTCTAATCCACCTGCAGGGTGGTGCTCTCCCTCCTAAGGCTCCTTCCTCCTCTGGGTGCAGATGGATCTTGACAAGCCTACCATTGCCTCCCCCTTTTTCCTAGGCAAGCATCCTCTCCCAGAAGAAGAACAACCCAACATGACTTAGGTCAACCTCCCGATGGAGGAAACAACCTACGCAGGCTGAAGGGCTCCCAAAAGGCAGGGTATAATTGCCCTCACCGAGTAGGGCTTTGATGCCTTCCAGGGGACATTTGCCTAGGCAGCAATCCCACTGTTCCTCAGGCAAATTGGCCCATTCAGCCTCCTCCTTGATGGCAAAAAACCAGTCATGCTCTCCCTGGGCACTGTTTCCTCTTCCTTGGAAGAATGGATGGACTGCCTTATTTCCGGCAGCAAATGTGGCGGCATGTGGCGGCATGCCCATGTGGCGGCATGCTGACGTGATCCCATGTGATGGCATGCTGACGTGATCCTGTGTGGCGACATGCTGACATGATCAACAGTTGAAGGCCTTTTCCAATATCACAAGGGAAGTGGCAGCCTTTGGTGCAGTTCAGAAGCCTGATTGGTCTCACTCCAACCCACCCTGCTCTGTGTGTACTCTCACAGCCATTCCGTACTCATCTGAATCAGAGTTAGCTTCCATCGCAGAGTGACTGAGTGAGGATGTGAAGCTGGTTCTCCCAGGTTTCAGTATGACCATTTCTCTACAAAGCAAGAGGTTTAGTGCAGTGGTGGGATCCAAAATCTTTAGTAACAGGTTCCCATGGTGATGGGATTCAAACTGTGGCGTAGCGCCAATGGGGCTGGGCAGGGCACAATGGGGGCATGGCCGGGCATTCTGGGGGTAGGGCATTCCTGGGCGGGGCTGTGGCAAGGACGCATCCGCTGCGCCGGTCCTTGGGCGGGAAATGAATGCACGCAGGCGCAGGCTGCCACGCACGCCGGTGCACCTCCTGCTAGACTGCTTCAATTTCTGCGTGCTACTGCTGAGAGGAGGGGCATAACTAAGGCAAAAATCGTGTGGCAAAATCACCAATTAGTAACCCCCTCTCAGCACACACAAATAATTAGTAACCTACTATCGGGGATCTGTGAGAACCTGCTGGATCCCACCTCTGGTTTAGTGAGTAGGTTTTTGTTTTCCAAAACTGATAATGCTCAGATAAGGCATAGCCTAGCCCTGACTAGTTGCTGAGTGCAATTCAGCAGGGCCACTATAGATATGAACATGTCTGTTTGGAGGAAGGAGGGAAATGAGAGGTAACATTAAACTATCCCCAGCAAAGCAGCATGGGTCCTACATTTTCCTCAATGAAAATGGCTGTTGAAGTGAATGATTTGTTTAAGCTTGCACAACTGAAATAGTTAAGATGCAGTAATGTAATAGTGATATTAAGACTAACTCCAGCAAAACAATGTAGTAATCAAGGTTTGAATTCACCAGGACTCTTCTGAAGGGCTATCTTGAGTCTTTTAGAAATGATTGTGAGAGAAATAAATGATTAAAATGCAGAGTGACTACAGGAATAACACAAAAAAGCATCAAATTCAAAAAGAAATTAGGAGAGCAATCCAAAGCAGGTCCATTTAATCCTCCTCAGCTCTTTTCAAGGGGACTTGCTCCCAAGAAAGTATTTTTAGGATTGCCCTATAGGTTTATTTAGTAGAGGAAAGAGTTGGATTAGAAAGATTCCTCTTGAAATAGAGATCAATTTTCTGAATGAAGAGACCATCTGCTCTCTCTCCCCTCCCCCCTTTTTGCCTTAACGTGTCTGTTTAAAAGTATCCACGAACACCCACCAAAGTCTATGATAAAAATAGATGTTTTAATTCAAAGTAGGGCATACCTGTGATTTTTCATTCAGCTCGGAAGTTGAGGAAATTTAAAGGTGACTTCAAACACTGGAAGTAAGAAACTGTGTATAGATGAAAATTAATCCATTGCCATCTTGACAGGAGGATGAGAACATAAATGACCTTGTAGAACTTCTCATGCTGAGCATCTGGGTTACAATCCAGATGTCCAACTTTAGGATTTTGATATCTTGCCAGGGCTGTATTATCCATAAGGCTAACTAGGCTGAAGCCTAAGGAAGCCTGCACGTTCTAGGGGCCCAACTTTTTTTGTTTTGTTTTGTTTTTGCTGAAACACTGTAACCAGCATCCTAGGGCTGCAATGATCAGAGGCACTGTACACTCAGCTGAGCTTTATTTTGAGTCAATGAGGATGGAAGGAGACAGTGAGGCAATAGCATCAGGATTGTGACATCACACTGCCTCTTCCTTTATTACACCATGAGCAATACAGTCTAGTCATGTCCTTGACTGTGTGTGCGTGGACATTCCCAAGGGCTGTTGGGATCACCCAAAACAGTTTTTTTTAAAAAAAGAACAAATGGCAGACAACATGTACAAGCACAAGTCAAGATTTCAAAAGAGAAAAGAAAAGGAAGAGCCATTGTACTGTGAGAAAAGAGGACAGCAGATTTTATTTCCACTGGCTGTCGGTGTCCATGTAAATACTGAAAGTGTAAATGATGGCACACATAACTGAAAATCTAGGGGCCCAGCCATGGGTTAATATGGTCCAGTATTCTGTAAAAGATGTATTCCAGCACCACCACCAACAGCAGCACACTTCCCACTTGTTCACAGAATATGCATCTCTCAATATAAAAAGTAGATTAATTGTGCAAATGGTCCATTGAAAATGGGAACAAAGGGATCAAGTATCAATGGTCAGTGGTGGGCTTTATCAAGAAGCAACACTGGGGTGACACTTGATTCTAGTTCATATAATCAACTATAACTTCCCCTTCCTTGTTCCAAATTGAAATGGATGAGTGCAGCACAAAATTCAAAAAGTATGTTAGCGGGCAATATAAGGGAAATTGTCATAGTGTATCTTTCCTGGTAGGTGCTGTATCAGCGTAGTGATAGCTATGATATCACTAATTTTTTCTTGCTGAGTTTGAAAGTTAACCTAGAGTTCAAGCACTTTTCAACTGTCAGTGAACTTTGTTTCCTTAGAGTTGCTTTCTTAGAGAGTTAATTGAAGCAGTTACAGAAAAGTTAGGTTAATTGCTTCTTCCTAGAGGTTAAGAATTGAGATTGGCTTCCTTATCTTGCTATATCAGATGTAGCTCATATAAACATGCTGATTGGCTTATTTATACAGATGCTGATTATTTTATATTTAGTTATCAACCAATAAGAGGTCTATATAATAATCATATGTTTATGATAGAACAGATGTTGGGGGGCAAGGTAATTGATTTTTTTCTATGAATATGCATTATTGTGACAACGACATCAGATCGATAGATACATAGATATTAATAATACTTGAAGATAATGAGATAAAAGGATGAAACATGATTTGCTTTTTAATCTACTATTAGCTTTAATACAATCATGCAATACTAGGAACTTTGGTTATTTTAGCATTCATCTTCACAGTAATTGTAGTATTCGTTTTTATTTGTGTGAATTTTCTTCTGTCTCATTTAATAAATGGAACATTTTCTTGAATCAATAAAAGATAAACATCTGTACAAGTTTTCTTTCTAGTTTGCTGTACAATATTTAAAGATGTGAATTTACTCCTTACTTTTTTCTGTGATCAGAATCAAGTGAAATAATGGGCAATAATCTATTATTTTGTCTAAACTTTTTTTTTTAAGTAATGGATGCGGGGAAGAAAAAATCCATTACCATATATTTTAACTGTAAATTATGTATCAAAATCATATGTTATTTGAAGAAGTACTTCTTTTGGTCAGTCCTGAAATCATACAATTTCACTTTATTGTGTGAGTCTAATTCTTAGGCTGTTTCTGCATGGCCAAAAAACAGCACCAGAAAAAACATTATCCCTGGGGTTCTGTTCCCACATGCACGTGCCCCCAAAATGACAGAAAGATGCCATTTTCAAAACTCGCTCAGGGAGTGAGTTTTTCCAAAAGTGGCATCTTTCCGCCAGCACGATACAAACTGCACTGGCATGAGTGCGCCACTTTTGGCCCCTCCAGTGTTTGCAAGGCACTTACCTTTCCTTCCTGTGCAGCTTTGGATGGCTGGAAAGACACGCCCATACTGCCCTTCAACCCCCAAGGTAAGTGCCTTGCAAACACCCTGGGCAGCTCCATGCAGAGCTGCCCCTGTGGGCAGAGGCAGCATCGGCACTGCCCACACGGGACCGTGCGAGCGGTTCCGATGCTCCACCGGCTTTATTTAAGCCAGTGGGAAGTCGCTGCTCTGGTCATGTGGAAATGGCCATAGTGATACAGATGAGGTGAAAAATGACTCCCACCTTTTGGGATGCCAGCCTTTGGGTAGGACCTGAGAATCCCCTGGAATTGCAGCTGATCTCCAGACTACATAGATCAGTTCTCCTTGATAAAATGAATTCTTTTAAGGGTAGACCATATAGCATTGTACCCTACTGAGGTGTCCCTTGCATGCCACCTGTTACTCCCTTCCTCCCCTCCCTCCCTCCCCTTCCCTTGCATGCCACCCCTTCCCTCCCCTTCCCCAGCGAGGGTGGGTGGGCCATGTTCAGATGCCAGGCCCCCTCCCTCCCCTCCCTTGCGTGCCACCCCTCATTCCCTCCCCTCCCTCTGCTAGGGTGGGTGGGCCATGTCCAGATGTCACCACCCCTCCCCTCCCTTGCATGCCACCCCTCACTCCCTTCCTCCATCACTCCCCTTCCCTTGCATGCCACCCTTCCCCCTCCCTTTCCTCCCTCCACTAGGGTGGGTGGGCCATGTCCAGATGGACATGGCCCACCCAGCGGGGACTTAGTGGGGACCCTGCCGACAGTTGTAAATACAAATAAACAGGGATTGTGCAAAAGAAACTGAAGATTTTGCACCAGGCTCCATTTTTCCTAGCTACGCCTCTAGTCTCTGTCCTCCCCAGACTCCACCCCTAAGTCTCCAGGAGTTTCCTAAGTTGAATCTTGCCACCCTTCCCCCCTATCCCCCATTGGCAGGAAAGAGCAACCTGGCATCCCTGCTTACCATATATGTTAAGTTATCTCTATATAAAACAAGAGGGGAAAAATATTCCTACATCGTAAAAGGAAAGGGAAAAGTTCTAGCAGGGAATTTTTTACTCTAGTTTGTTATTATATATTTAGTCCATTAACTGGTGGATTTCCGGCTACCAGCTGTCTTTTAACTCCAATGTATTTTTAGACAGCATGCCAGCTTTCTTTTAATTTTTTTCCCCTACTTTGTCATTTTCTGTTGGGCGTGAGGAAGAACAATGTGCTGACAGGTTAGCAGGCTAAAGGCATTCATTTAATGCAGCTAAGAGATGCTTGTTAACCGCATGCCATTATTAAATACAGCACTCTGTTTCTCTCTGGGGAAGGAGACTTTTCAGCAGCAGTGGCCAGTCAACACTTCTGCTTTCACTCAGGCCTAGTTATATGTGGGGAGGGAAAATAAAATTCTGTTGCTTGTTTCTCTGTGTTCAGGGCCACGTTTATATTGGTTTCCTGGAACCTATGGCTACTATATTACCTCATTAGGGAATCTGTGGTCAGGGAGTGCATTAAAACAGACTATAAATGAATAACTAAATAAACTTAGTTCAAATGTGGGGGCAAACATGGGGAACCCAATACAAGTATATAATTTCTACCGGGCATCATGTTTAAATTTAGTGAGGCTGAAGCTTTGTGCTCTACAGTGAAGTCAGTTCAAAATTTACAGTTGGGAAGAAATGATTAGTTATGCTGCTATGCTCACACATTTGAAATGATCCCTCACAATTTAGAAAGCAGCATTTCAAGAGGGAAAGATTGGGAAAGGTAATTTATAAGGAGAGGGGAAAAACAGACCACTGTTGGGTCTTCTAAAGAACACCCCTCCTGGCAGATTATTTACCCATTAGGTGAGATTTACAGCTTGAGTAAGATGCGTGAAAGACTTGCAGCTGTGTGTGCACAGATACATGCACACCCTGTGCAAGCAAATGTTCTTTGAACATTTTTGAGCGGGATGCTCACAAAATGTATTTATTCCCAGTGTTTATATATCTGCCATTCTTCTGAAAAATCTTAGGATTTTCTTTATTTATTTTTCGATTTATATCCCGCCTTTCCCAACAGGGCTCAGGGCGGCAAACATCAACAAAACCACACAACAAACATACAGCATAAAACCAATACCGATAACAATGGTATCATCTAAAACATTCACAGATGGATAACAACCATAGAAAAACTATACCAGAAAAATTGGAAAAAAAACAATAAACGTTAAAAAAATTCTGAGTGGATTTGAATTGAACATAAGTTTTTCACTAAATAGGAAAAAATAAGTTAACATTTGTTTGTTTAAAGAACTATTTAGATTTTTTTTAAAAAAAAAATCTATGCAATTATTCAGGCATTCAAAGTCCGAATTAGACATGTACTTGATTTGATTTTTTCCTTCCAATTTTATTACATTCTTGATGAAGCAGATAATTTATAGGTGCATTTTTAACCTACAAGAATATATAGCATTTGGAGTCATATATAGACTACTAATGGAATTCCTTTTTAAGATGAAGAGGTTTAGTTATAATTATAAATGTCAGTCCCAGATGACAATTTCATGAGCTATTAAAATATTACAATGACTTCAACCTCTTCTTCTTTTCAATATATAGTACTCCTGTTTCACGTAATTGGTTGGTAATATGCTCACAAAATTTATTACAGGTTGAGCCCTCTCATCATTTTGGAATAACTAGTACAATGATCTCATAGGAAAACAACATACTGTGCTCCCCACTTTAAAAGTATCTGAATACACTGGATTGGGGTAGGGGGACAAAGGAGCAAGTGTCCCAGGTGGTGTGCAGAGAAAGGGCAGAGGCAGGAGATGGGGGAGGCTGAATTGCCCAAAAGAGATTACTTGTTCTGCAGTGCACATGCCCTGTTCCCCCGATTAGGCTGCAGCTAGGAAGTGGGAGAGGCTGAGTTGTCCAGAAAAGATGGCTTGTTCTGCAATGCAGTGCATGCACCCTGTTCTTTCAATTGAGCTGCTGCTAAGAGATAGTGGAGTCTGAACTGCCCGGAAGAAATGGCTCATTCTGCAGGGAGGGTACCCTGTTCTCCCAATTCGGCTGCTGCTAGGAGATGGGGAAGGCTCCACTGCATGGAAGAGATGGTTCATTCTGTAGCTTGTCAGCCTGCTCCCCTGCTTAGACTGCTGCTAGGAGGTGGGAGAAGTGAAATTGCTGAAAAGAGATTGCTTATCCTGAAGCTCATACACCCTGTTCCTCCAATCAGGCTACTGCTAAGAGGTGACAGAGGCTCAACTGCCAAATAGGGATGGCTCTTTCTGGAGCATGGATGCCCCATTCCCCCAATTAAGCTGCTGATAAAAGGTGGGGGAAGGGAGAGGGAGGCCCTGAACATTAGAGTATTATACAATGTATTATACAATGTACAATACATTGTATAATTGTGCCGTGCGTGAGCTAGCAGCCACGATGGAGGAGGCAAAGAAGATTCTCTTGGCCTCCTTCATGGCTCTCTCATAGGATTTTATAAGTGTCCTATATGAGGGTCTTGTCTCTTCATCATGGACCTGCCACTACACTCACTCCAATTGTCTCAGCTCCTCAGTATACCAAAGAGCCGATTTGGTACAGGGACAAAGAGGATGTCTTGGGGCTACGTACTCGATTGCTTCAGAGAGCCTTGTATCCCAGCTCTCTACCAGCTCACTGATAGAGGTACCACTGAGAGGAGTGTCCTGCAGGATATTCTGGAATCTCTCAGGATCCATTATTCTCTGTGGGCAAGCCAAAATACACCCATCGCCTAGATGGGGGGGGGGGGGCATGGCAGTATTGTATGATAAATTAATAAGAGAAATTGTATGAAACAGTCTGAATTTCTAACTTCACCTCCTACTTCAATTATGCACTATTAGATAAGGATTGAAAAGCACCTCTATATCTAACTTTTAGATAGAACAATGACCTGGATCCAGTGTAGAAGTTTACAGAAGGAGTTAGCAGAGTAGATCTTCTGCTTTTTCTTTCTTCATGAAGCTTGTCAATCATCCTGAAACTCCTCTCTGAGGATCAGCAAAGTCTCACAAACAAACAAACTGTACCATGGGACAGGGCTCTGCAACAATGAGAATGAATCAGGTAAAATTGCCTCTTACTGCTTGTATCCACAGAGGAGATGGAGGGAAGAAATTTCACTTGATTTCCCTTGTGAAGCTTTCCTAATCCTCATAGAGGAGTTTCAGGTGAACACAGGTGGCTGGAGGAAGGAAGAGAAAGATCTGTTCCTGTGAACTCTTCCTCTGGATCAGTAGTTTTCTTTGATATTTCCCACAACGTATACAGCTCTTGAAGGGCCTATTCAATGCCTATGACATTCACACACCAGGTCAGCCCTACCTATTTAGAAGTAATTTGTGTCAGCGGGCTTTACTTACATTGAAAACTATGATTGGAATGAAGATGTTATAGAACATTTTGTAGTTAGATGGCTACATACTTTGTCAGTCCACTAGTTGTTGTTTTTTTGGTGACTCATGGTCTCATTGGTATTTCTCCCCTAGATTAGTGGTCCCAATGTGATACCTGTGGGTCCCATGGTACCCGCTAATGTGTCTCATGTCACCCATTTACTTCTTCCTCAAAGCATCCCTTCCCTGCATCAAAGAGGCAATGGTGGCTTTTCTTCCACTTGAAGGAGACATGTCATAAGAATCCAAGAGATATCTGCAAAGAGTACCCGTATGGAAACATACTTCCTAACATCTTGTGGAACTTTCCAATATTGTGTGATTGGACCCAATCCTCATGGTAGTTGAGGCTTCCACTGCCTGTTCCCCAATCTCCAAAAGTACCCTCAAGTGCATGTTTGAAGACCCCTAACCTAGACTTTCTTTTTTTCTTTCTGCCTTCTCTTATGCCTTCCCTAGTTACTATCCAGAGCTCCAGACAGAGAGGCTCATATAGGGCTTTTTATTTTCCATTTTAAAAGAGTAAACTTTTGAGTCATTGCAACATCAATATTTGGGATAGCATAAATAAACTGAATGAAATCCCTTGAGAACAATGAAGTTTCATCCACATACAAGATGCTGGAAATGAAGAAAGCAGAATGGCAGGAGAATACTAAGGTAGACATGGTCGACTGAGGCATGTTCAATTAACCTTGGGGTATTTTGCTTCCTTACATTAGAGACCTAACGTAATTCTCTCTAGTGATCTTGCTGATGTCTTTTCCTTAACGTAACAGCTGTCTTTGGAGGTGTTTTAATACAATTTGTTTTGGTTGATTGCATCTGGTTCCAATATTGCTGAAGTATTTTTGCCGGGGGAGGAGAAGTCTAGCTGGCACATTTACAAGCACAAGGATGCTACTTAAATGCAAGTCATGATCTCTTGTTAGCGAAAGGTGAACCTGCAGACTCTTCTGCAGTTTGGACTGTCTGCAAAGGTGATATGGAAATCAGGTGATGAGGAGAGAAAATGTAAGCGTAATGTTATGTCTGAGTTTCTCAGTGGTTGGTAGAGGTTAATGAGGGAAGGAAAGAAGATGAATGTGTTTTGCAAACAGGGCAAGAGAGGGGGGAGGGGGAGAGATTAATAAGAATGGCTGGCATTGAACTAATGAGGGAAAGCACCTCTATATGTGGATAGCCCTTTGTGATACTGTTGATGAGAACAAAATGAGCAAATTCTTACAATCCCCATCAAACTCAAACCAACTTTATTCATAAGCAGATCATCAACTATATTGGAATTATCCATAAATGTCAAGTATTATTTCCCTACAGTTTGTTAACTATTTATGAGTCCATCCATATGATCAATGGGGTGAGCATGGAGAGTCTGCATATTTTATACTCTTGGTGGGAATCCATTGCACCATCTGACAATTCTTTTCAATGAGAGTTGGACCCTCCAAGATCATGAAATGAAGGAAATATTTTTTTCCTTTCCTTACTATTACCTCCCTCCTCCCTATTACTCTCCAGGTGAAGCACATTACTTCACCCTGTGGGAGAAAACAACTGCCTTAAACCATGAGGAAAGGCAGGTGTGACATGTACTGTGGCCTCAGAATGGAATCTGGCCTTTTAAACTGGGCTCCACCTCCCAAGGGAGTCCTCAGCCTTCCCACACTGCCATGCTCCCATCCCAGGACCTTCTCATCCAAGCCAGCTCTGAAACCTCAGTTTTCACAACCTTCACCTATGCCTGCCTTGTTCTCTCTTGATGAGTTCTGTTAACCACAATGGCTAGTGTAATTTGCCCTTCTTTTTTTCCTGCCGCTGTCACCCCAAATCCTATAGGTTGTGGCCAAAGGCTGCTTTGCCAGTCCCAGTTGTATCTTCTCTCCTCAAGCCACACACAGCCTCCCTGGCACCTGCAATTGTTGGCTCTGCACCCCACCCATGGTCAATGGCTCACTACCTCCTTTTAAATGTGCAACTTGCTCCCACTGGTTGTCTTCACCCTGGAAAGCCTGACCATATGGTCTTCCAGTTGGGCTGTCTGAAGCCTTCTGATGTCACACAGACCTCACAGTCCTGCACCCAATGGTCACAGCAGGGGATAAATGTTTTAATAAATATTAATTAATAAATTTACTATTTGATAGAAAGTAATGGGGCTCTTGGAAAGTTTACTGAGGTGCATAGGGAAACAATTTTCTGCCCTGTTTTTTCCAGACATCAATAACTGAGCCTGTCACTTTTTGCATATGCCACTTCTAGAGTCTGATGCTAGATCACAACTAAAATGCAAAACATGGAGAAATTCTGGGAACAGACATCAATACCGCACATTGATAAATCCACCTTTTAAAATAATCTGTTTCTGTATCTGCAGTGTTCCATGTTATTATCAGTGTATTTAATAGTCAACACAACTCCTTCTGCAGATACTTAAACCCACAGGTCAGTGCCACTTAGTGTGGTGGTTAATAGCAGTAGACTCTAATCTGGAGAACCAGCTTTGTTTTCCCTGCTTCTCCACAAGAAGTGTACTGGGTGACTTTGGGCTATTCATAGTTCTCTTTGAACTCTCTCAGCTCCACCTACCTCCCAAAGAGGGAAGAGGGGGCTATTGTAAGCCACTTTGAGATTCCTTAAAGGTCGATTCCCCACCCACCATTAGATGCGCGCTCCTCACGGCAAATACCCAGGGGTCCTGCAGCACTCCCCCCCTACACCAGCAGTGACAACGCAGTGACAACGCAGTCACCCCGATTCTGCCGCTCCTCCCACCCCTCAGCGTGCGTCATTTCGGATCCTGGTTGGAAGTACACCTTTTTGAAACTGTGCACCAAACACGAAGCAGGGGTCCCCTCCACTTTCACTTTTGAAGTGGGGAAAAGCCCAAAGTTAGAGAAAAGTGTGGCATAAAAACCAACTCTACTTCTAGGGCAATTTTTCAGTACACTCAGGGGATTACTTAGTTTTGCAGAAAAAAATCTGAAAAACAATATAAAGCTGGACCTGGCTAGGGCAGAACCCACATTTCAAGGCTGGTCTCAGCCTAGCTGGGTCCACCTGAAGAAGGAGGAGGGGGGGTGAGAATTTGAATTTATATGCTGACTTCTTCTCTTGTAGGGAGGCTCAAGGCAACTTACAAACACTTGTCCCTTCCTCTCCCCATAACAGACAGCTGAGGCAGATGGAACTGTGAGAGTTCTGAGAGAACTGTGAGTAGCCCAAGATCATCCAGCAGGCTTCATGTAAAGGACTGGGGAAACAAATCCAGTTCACCAGGTAAGAGTCTACTGCTCATGTGGAAGAGTGGGGAGTCAAACCCAGTTCTCTAGATTCCAGTCCACTGTTCTTACTCCATACACCATGCTGGCTCACAGGTTTCAGAGGTGGAGCTTACAGTTTAAAGCTGGATTTAGCCAAGCTGGAGCTGGACAGTGCTTGCCCTGGGCACTTTTAGCAGATACATCCCTAATCTTTCCAGCTGTTGAAAGCTAAGCAGGGTGACTCCTGGTTAGTACTTGGATACAAGACCACCAAGGAAGTCCAGGAGTTGCGCTGACAAACCATCTGTGTTCATCTCTTGCCACAGAAACCTTACAGTATCACCATAAGTCAGCTGAGATTTGACAGCACTTTCCACTATCATATTAGTGTGTTTGGGTGTGAGTGAGTGAATGTGTGTGTGTAAAGTGTCATCAAGTTGCAGCCAACTTATGGCAGCTCTGCACGGTTTGCAAGGTAAGAGACATTCAGAGGTGGTTTCTCATTGTCTTCCTCTTCATGACAATCATGGTCTTCCTTGGTGATCTCTCCACCCAAATACTAACTACAGTTGGCCCTACTTGGCTTCTGAGATCTGATGAGATCCGTCTATCCTGTTGGTGTGTGTATGTTTGGGAATTCCTCTTCCTCTTTAACCACCAAATCTGCTTCAGAATTTTAGTTCAGATCAGACTGGGTGACAGTCTAAACTTTTCTTCTCTGGCTTCTCTGTACTATCTACATGTGAGACTTCATAGTGAAAAAAAGGTGTGTACGTTATATTACACCATTCTTAAACATGGGAAATTATTACCATTGTCATCTGCATGAATGCAGATATCTGATGTGCTCTTCAGTGCCATCTAAGCAGAGTTAGAACCTTCTATGTCCATTGAAGCAAGGAGATTCGAAGGATCCAATTCTACATTGAGTTGCATTGTTTGCCATAAAGAAACTGTTCTATTCACAGGCAAGAGCTACCACCATACCAAAAAAATAAGGAAGAAAGTGGGGGTGGAGGACCTGATAAATGCACCATATTACACATGCAAAGATGCCCAGCAGATATTGCTCCAAAAACATCTAATATTCCTCCCCTCTAAAACTTGCAGTGATACTCTAAACTATAGATAGAGTATCAGCAGTGCGAAGTGATTTAATTAGGTCTTTGGGGATTATATTGACTCTGAACAAAAAAAAAGCAACTTACCAGTGGCCACATGGCGGAGGTGTCAGGTTTATATGCAAACTGGGTACTATAAGTCAAGCTATGGAGTGGTAGAAAATAGAAGCTTTCAGCAGAGAGACTCTGGTAATACACAGGACAAATATACTGGAGTCAGCAGGTTGTATTTCCTTCTCTCTAAGGTGTAAATCCAGTGTGAATATTGCAGATGGAGCCTGGCTGGAAATCAATCACTTTACACAGGAGTAAAACCAGGACAAGCGAGAGCTATTGCCAGGCCAACTGTATGCATGGTGAATGATCAACTGCAAGAACTACACACTTGCTTATGTCCGCTGTTGTTCTTTGTGAACTCAAGATTCTCTAATAGCTTCTGCAAGGAAATTGATCATTTCTATTTGTCTGTTTCCCAGGCTTAGAGCAGCAGCATGCTTTCTTTGAAGACATGCATTTCTGCCTTTAAGATGAGATAGATCTTAATCTTTTGCCCATGTGAGGATATGGTGCAAAAATGGGAAAGGAGGCATGATAACGCTTCTTCTCAGAGTGCTTTAGGAAGTGCATAACATTCCTAAAATAATGTGTGACATTAAACCATAAAGGGGAGAATACATATGTGCAATTTTTTGATCTTCATATAACGGGGTTTTTTTGGGTGGAGGGGTGTTTTGCTTTTAGGAGAATGAATCTGGAATATTTGGAGAACAATTCTTTAGCAATTTTTTTCTGTTTAAGCTGCCTATTGCCACGCTTTCCCTCCACTTCTTATTTTACTCTTCCCCAAACTTTCTGTCTGCCTCTTGTGGTTACCTGTTGCATTACTCATCCTTCTTTCAAGCAAACAGGTGTTATGGTACATGGGAACAGCATATCCTTGTCTGAAAGAGATTTCAGGTTTAATCACTGGTATTTTCCATTACAGGATCTTAGGCAGCGAGTGTTGGAAAAGACCTTTCTATACCTCCAACTTGGGACAGATGCTGTCAAAGTAGGAGTGGATAAAAGGACTGATTCTATATAATGGAACTTCTTATGTTTAGTTCATGACATTACAACCTGCTACTACCTCCTCTCTACCTCCTTAACCATCCACCAGCCTTCTATGACATAATCACTGCTCTGTCAATGTCTGGAGACTGCCTACAGGCTGCTATCTTATTTGTCTTGAGCCTTTTCTTTCTCAAGTCCTTGTCGTCAATCAATAAAATTAATTTGCCCCAGGCAAACTACATAGTTTATACCTTGATTCAGAAACTGTTTTCCACATATGTAGAGTGTTCTAAAATAACCTCCCTACAGCATCTCTCATGCACATAACTATCAACATGACCTTGGCTGTGGCCTTAATTTGTCAATTATTGCTGTACATGATATCTGGGTTCCCAACAAGATTTTTTAAAAAGTGATATATCAGTTAACTTCTAAAACCCAGTGAATATCAGCAAATAAACAGGAAGCTGAACCCAGCTGACTTTTTCACTCATTGAATCCCCATCCTAGTTACAGACCTTATCTGAGTTAGTTTTTATTCATGCAGGTCTCACAATCCCCAGTGTGGTTCTGGTCTTCCTCCCTTTTTCAACAGCAGAAAAGCTGGTTGAATCCAGCCCCAAACTCCAGCAAATCAAATGCACATAGGCCTCTTCCGCACATGCAAAATAATGCACTTTCAATCCCCTTTCAATCCACTTTGCAGCTGGATTTTACTGTGCAGAATAGCAAAATCCACTTGCAAACAATTGTAAAAGTGGATTGAAAGTGCTTTGCTCAGCATGTGCGGAAAGGGCCTTTGTGAATATATGAAAATGAAGATATATTTCCATACTGTTTAGGTGTCTCAAATTAGTGCTGACAATCACACATAGAGTGACTGCTGGGCATGCATGTTCACCGAGTTTTAATCATTGGGACCTGTTTTAGACAGAAACACGGAATTCCCTGAGAACACTGAGGCTTGGAGAAGAATAGATTATAAATGGAATCAGAATCCATTTACTCTCAGGGACTGAAATTAGTAGGGTGAGCTTTTCTACTGCCGCTGAACACATTATATGAATTGTTGATGTTAACTGGAGTTAAGGGTATTCAATGGAAGTTGTAGGCATTCACCTCCTCCCATGATCTCACTTTAAATTACTAAATGCTTTTAGTAATTGGATTAGAATGATGCAAGCTTAAAGTAATTGTGGTTAATTGCATTCAATTCTCTGTGATTTCCAAACAAGGGTGCTAAGGATTCACATCCACAATGAGGAGATTACTAATTAGATGAGAACAGTAGTAATACTTGCCCTGGGCCTAGGAAGAACACATTTTAAAATAAAAATACATGAAATGGTAGCAGTTGGGCTGGTGCAGGGGTAGGGAACCTGCGGCTCTCCAGATGTTCAGGAACTACAATTCCCATCAGCCTCTGTCAGCATGGCCAATTGGCCATGCTGGTAGGGGCTGATGGGAATTGTAGTTCCTGAACATCTGGAGAGCCGCAGGTTCCCTACCCCTGGGCTGGTGCCAAGTGGCAATTTTTTTCACTTTGCTTCAAATAGGACTATGATGGATCTCCTTTTGTTTTGTTTTTTCATGCATCAACCTTCACTATCTCTGTTAAAACTCGTTAAGACACTTTTGTCACTAATCATGATGGATCCCTTATTTCCCATAAAATGTCAGAAATTGATGGCATTCGAGAAGCTTTTTGAGGTACAACTTTTTTGAGGTACAACTTTTATTTGGCTCTTTTGAGGGATTTAAAAGTCAGGTTAGTAAAGCTTCATAACAGGAATGTGGTTTGTAACAGAATAACAAATTGGAGGAATTTGAGATGCTTATGTTCAAGTAATATAATGTGTAATTACAATTGTATCAAGGTACTTTCAGTCCCTGATTATTCTGTTGTTGATGGTGATAACAGTGTGTTATTGCTTACATTGGTTCCAGAGTTTATTCAATGACCACTGACATCACGCTATTGCAAATGCATCATGGTAATAATTTTTTTCAAGCTAAACTCACATTTCACACAGAAGGAAAAAAACCTGCTCAACAAAATGGCTTGTAAAGACTTTGAAAGACAAATAAAACATTCATGTTTCTAACTCCTGAATGACAGGCATGTTTGTTTCACAGCAAGGATCATCAGCAGATTAAAAGAGCTGGACCATAATTTGATAACAACCTTTTCCCAAGCAAGGTAAATGACTTCAAAGATGAATATGATACCAAAAGAGGAACCATCAAATTAGATCACTGGTCTCTGATTTGGACCTGGAGTCCTTCACCAAGGAAACAATGGACAAGATTAAGATGAGTAGAACTGAAGAGCAGCAGATGACCAATAGTTAACAGTCCCTGCAATTCAGAGGTTATGGTCAAGATGTTCAGTTATCTCATGAATGCTTGGAGACATCCTAGCTTCTTTTCTAATGCTTTTTTTTTGCTTCAAAATACATGAAATTGAAGGATGTCTTTGTATATTGCATGGGGGTGGGGGAAAGGGATACTTCTTATATCTATACATTGAGTATAGCATGTAAAGGAGGTATATGAAGCTGTAAAATGGCCACATAATATTATTTTCATGTATCAACACTCTCATTATTTTTACAATGACTCTGTAAAGGCAAAATCAATGACAAATCTCTTCTGATCCATCCATACAAGGGCATAATCTACTCCTGGCAAAAGGCCACCAACAAAATGAGTTTAAAAGGTGGGCTAGACAAAGTTGTGGAGGATGGGTCCTCCAATGGCTAGGAATTATGGTGACTACAAAGAGCTTCCAGATCCAAAATAGGGCTTAGAGGCAACTTCAGGGGAAGGCCTTGACCTCTGAGCTATGGTTGTTGGTCTTCTAGGTCAACTGGTTGACCACCACATGACACATGGTGCTGGACTAGATGGACCGCTAGTCTGATGCATCCGCCTCTAGAACTGTGCAGCCATATGTAAAGTTCTTATATATTTTTAAAAGGAATGTCTTGCCTTTTTCATTAACTGAGATACAAAGAATGCCATTTTATTATACTTTACAATTACAGTGCAGACTGTGAGGGCCATGTGGTTGCCTGATTATGAGCTCTGCAGTGCCCTCCAAGAGACAAGTACCTCCCCCAGTGAGCATATTACTTACTCTCATTAACTGTCCTTAATCTGTTCTCTCTAAAGACATATCCCACAGTCCACTTCAAAATTTAATCATGGAAAGAAAGGTGTCAGCGTATTTCTTATGCCTTGAAATTTTTACCAGTACACACATGCACTCTTAGGATTTTTTTTTATCTTTCAGAAAACCAATATTCATTATTTAAGACCATTAAAATCATCCTGATCCATTAATTTCTCACGGTCACAAGAGTGTAATGAATATACAAACTCTTTCTTCTGCAAAGGTTATTACATTCCTTCCTGTCAGTGAAGGGCAGCTATGTAATGGAGGTTGATAAGTAACAGCTCACTCCAGTGACATGAATGAAGAAGCCTAATAAAGTATGTTATCTGCATGCGTTTATTTTTACTTATTTTAGTCATACACCAGCATGGTGTGGTGGTTAAGAGCAGTGGGACTCTAATCTGAAGAATTAGGTTTGGTTCCCCATCCTCCACGTGAGTGATGGACTCTGATCTGATGAACCAGATTCGTTTCCCCACTTCTCCACATCAATCCTGCTGGGTGACCTTGACCTAGTCACAATTCTCTTTCTCAGTCCCAACTACTTCACAAGGTATCTGTTGTGTGGAGAGGAAGCTGCTTTGAGACTCTTTATGGTTGAGAAAAGTGAGGTATAAGTCCAAATTCTCCTGTTTGTTTTTCAAGGGCCTGTAAGACAGAGTTGTTCCACCAAGCTTTTGGAGTGTCCAGCTGCTGATAAGTGCCCCCTTTATTCTCCTGTGCTCGGGGTCCCTTTACCATCTATGGGACCCCTTTCCCTCCTCTTTGGGAGGGTTTTAATAAGGGTTTTATTGCTGATGCTGTTTTATTATATCGACCGCTGTGTTTTACTTTAATGGGCTTTTAATTGTATATGTTGTACATTTATGCTGTCCACTGCCTAGAGCCCTTCGGGGGTAGGGCGGTATACAAAACTCAGAAATAAATAAATAAATAAATAAATAAATAAATAAATAAATAAATAAATAAATAAATAAATTCCATATCTTGCTCTCCCTCCACCGAGAAGGTGTTCAGAACAGCTATCAATAAAATTAAAAATATACTTACATACAAATAACAAATATTTTGTGTTCTGAAGTATGTATCCATAACTTGGAACATTCAACAGAAGTTTAAAGAATGGCCCAACTGAGAGAACTGCACAGATCTGTTTAAAGTCCTGAAATGTGGATTTTTTGATCTGTCATATTTTATGTGCAGTGAAAACATAGGCAGATATGCTTGCCATGCTGAAAGCCGAAAAAGCTGGAGAGATACAGAAATTTCCTTTAAAAATGTATGCTTCATACACATCATAACACTTAATGCAAACCACTGTTTGCAAACCTACTACAAACCAAGGTTTCATTTCTTGGTTTGTGGTCCAACATTATGATTTAAATACTCAAACAAAATGCTAAACTGTAATTAAGAGGGGGGAAAGGCATAATTAAATATTGTTTGCATAGGGCCTATGCATGCATGAAAATTGAAGCAACGGGCTATTCCATATAAATGAAATATACATGAAAACAATTGAAATTACTTGTTCCTTGTAGCTTGGGGGGGGGGGGTGTCCATCTCTGGTAACATTTAATGGAAATTTGTGCCAAGATGAAAAACTTAGTCACTTTCATTTTCTTTCTGCTAAGTGCGTTAAATTAAAGATGATTCCTATCTTCTTTCACTGAGGCACATGGAAAGAGTTTCAAGCGGTGACAGGAAGCCATGTGAATAGGATGAGAAAGGCAGTGGTTTTCAAATCAACCAGAAGCCTTTTTTTTCATCACCCCCTTTTTATTGCTTCATTCCTCAAATGTCAGCTCAGGTGGCTATTGAAAACCCTTTGCCCTCTCCTCCTTTCCCAGTCAGAATTGTCAATGCCACTCAAATTGAACGAAAACTTGGCCACTAAAGAACTGTAGACCTCTCATTTCTGACCCCCCATTTCACATGCCCTCAGGTGATCTCTTTATAGTTGTTAGAACAACCCTGAGGTATTCTAGTCTGCCATGGCAGACTTTTTCACGGCTTTTGCATGATTTTCAAGTTGGCAAGATGAAGAGCAACAACAACATTGCCAGTTTTTTTCTCTTTTCTAATACACTGTGAAGTCAACCTTCAACGAATCCCATCTTAATTATCGTCCAGCAGTGGTAATCTTCTAGCCTGCAATATTCACAAACAAGAGGCTTCTTCAAAGCAGATTCATATGTTGCAGGAGATAAATTTCTAGAGGAAATGATCACAGAGTGTTTGCCATAATGTCACCATTTGTTTACATTTATTTCCACCTCTTTAACAGGTGTCATGTGGAGGTGTTAGGAGGCAGAGATAAAGATTTCCATTATTTTCCTGGTATGTTTCTTGTACATAATACTTTTACCATAAAATGCATTCCTGGACAAATAATTATGTGATTGAAAGGGACGTCTACTAGTGCTGACAGAACAAAAGTAGGGAGTAGTCAGTGAGAAAGTAGTAAAAGTCAGAAAGGTTTGTGTATGCTTATTTACCACATTTTTTGTCCTGCCTGAATATAAAAGGCTGGATCCAACCAGGTTTTCCTTTGGTAAAAAAAAGGTCTGATAAGCATCTGGTCTGACACCTCAAAAAGGCTATGCTGGGGATCAAGGAGGCCTACATAGACAAAAGCCTTATGGGAAAAAGCTGTAATAAAAGGCAAAATTGGGTGAGATTAAAAATGCTGGTTGGAAGCAACCCAATGTGTTTTTTTCCCCTGCCCTGATATGGGTGGACAAACCAAAATGATGAGTGGGTGATATAGACAAAGATCTGTATACAAATAGCACAAATAGCACAGTATGAAAAGACCAATATCAGATCAGATACACTGAAGACACTGTGTATGCTCACTAAATCAGAAAGAACAGTGCTGTCATTGATCTATATGGAAGGTTCACAGGCAGGAGGGAATTAGTATTTCACTCCATATCTTGGGTTAAATGGAAAATAGAATTACTCCTTCAAGCTACTGTCAAAGGCAGTTATAAAAAAACTCATTATTATAAACAAATGCAACAGAATGGCATCTCAGTTTAACTAAAAGAGTGTTTCAGAATTTATGGCATGCATTTCCTTTTACATAGATCAAAAGAGGAGTTGCTTCAATGCAGAATTCTCATCATCAGTTGTTCTACTTTCCCATTATTTGTTTTGAACCAGTTTGGCTGTTTTGTATCCTAGACCTTAGTTTCCAAGTTGCTTGAAGTTGGCACAGTAACAAGGCTCTGGCTTTCAACTGTCAAAGGGAACAAAAATGTTCAAGATGGACTTCAAGATGACCTCCGGTCCCACTTCATCTGATGTTGATAAATTTCTATGTCACTCTGGGCAAATGTCTAAATCAGTTGTTTAAGCCTTTGGACTAACCCTTTGCATCACTGGAAACTCCTCAATATTTGGCACAGCTCGTTATTTTATCTTGATCTTTATAACAGCATAGGCCTGAACATTCATGCAGTTTGTAAAATAAATAAATAAATAAATAATGGTCTGCATTCTACCACTCTGCTCAGTGGAACAGTCACTTATGATGCCATCTTTAGCAGTCACACATTTTGAAGTCCATTTGACATAGACAATGGACTGAGAAACATGTGACTATGTATTGTTGAAGGCTTTCATGGCCAGAATCAACTGGCTGTGGTGTATTTTCCAGGCTATGTTGATAGTTTCTGCTCCTAACATTTTGCTCACATCCATGGCTATCTATCTGAAGATGTCAGCAAAAATTGTTAGGAGCAAAAATTACCAGATCATGGTTCCCATCTAAAAGGTGCCTATTTATATGTAACGATGGATCCCAGGAATCGCTTGAGCATATTCTAATCGAATGCAAGTGGTATGATAGCATTAGAAGGATTCTTTTTAGTCCTATAATAGCCCTTTTCTCCAGGAATGGACAGCAAGACTCTATTAGCAATGATGCTGTCTAGTGAAAATATTGAAATCGTGCTTAAAGTAGCTAAATTTGCTTGGATAGCATTTAAAATCAGGAATATAAGGGACAACTGATAGTGTATTGTGTTGTCATTAGTCTAATATTGTTTTAACCAAATTGATAGAGAAATGTAATGTTATTTATTTATTTATTTATTTATCTGAATATGAGATTACTACTACTACTACTACTACTACTACTACTACTACTAATAATAATAATAATAATAATAATAATAATAATAATAATAATAATAATAATAATAATAATATCTGTGATGGATAAAGTCTAGCATAATGCTACAAACCTATAGAAATGTGATACAAATGTCAGGATTTCAGTAGCTTCAGAGCAAGGGTCCCAGGACACAGAATGGTACTCCCTCCCTAGTTCCGCACAAGCTGCCCCATATATAAAAACATCCCCCAGCCTCTAAACTCTTAGACCTTTGTGCCTTCTTAATTATTCCACCAACTAGACTCTGTGGTGCTTTCCCTTGTCCAGGATATCCTGATTTAAAAGTCTTGAATGTCCTTGTTACCAATTCCTTGCATGAGTCTAAACCCTTTAGGTTCTTCATCTATCCTAGCATCTTTCTGGCTTCCTTTAGTTCTGCTGCCTTGCTGGCTGCAGTCCCTGCTCTTACATTTTCTCTTATCTCCTCTGTGTTCATCTATTCAGCCACCTCCCCACTCTTCTCAGTCTTCCAGCAGTCTCCAGCATCCCAGCTTCCTGCTCCAGCTGCCTTTCTCCTCACATGAGTCCTCTCAACTCTCTTTGAAGGTCCCGACTGCCCATTCAGACCCCACTCTCTCACTGCCAGTAGCCATTCACCCTCAATGTGCATGTCTTTAATTCTGTCCATGTTGTAGGGATGCCCCATCCACAAGCAGGCCCATCAGGCTCCATTGGTTGGTCACAACATGACTAAGCTGGATTTGGCAATATAATAGAAAACAGTTGCAGGTGTGTGGTTGTCTTTCCCATTTGTCATGGTCCTTGCTGAAGTGGTTGAGCACTACCTCTGGCTGCTTCTTGGGTTTTACAAATCCAGCTTAGACTTTGCCAAATGGATTCTTGTAAACCCTTCCCCCTTTCATTGGAGCCTTCCAATTTTCCTGATTAATTAGGATGTAATTGGACCCACAAAGTTCAATTAAAAATGCTAGTGGCCATTAGGCGATTCTATTAACACGATAATTTATTTCACCTCGCTTGTGTTCCAAATGCAATGAGTTGAATTAATTAGAGTTGAAAACTTGCTCATGTTAATTTATACCATTCTTTACAAATGAAGAGCAAAGGTACTTGAGAGGGTAGATTCTTGTTTTACTGTTTATCACGTACAGCCACTTTGCAGAATTTCAGCAATTTTTTTTATCAGAAATGGAAAATAACCAGTTTGGTTGTACTTTTTTTAAATTGCTTGAAGTCTTGAAGGCCCTGCTTATCCATGCTTGTAGTCCTTTGATGAGTGCAACTTTGAAGTGGGTGCATGCCTTTGTGAATGAAGGATGGGTTAGTCCTCAGTGCTAGAATAGCTGCCTATCATGGAAGAAGTTCCAACTCAGTTCATGGCACCTGTAGGATCAGGTTGTAAGTGATGTAAAGACTTCTGCTTGAAAGCCTGGACATCCAGATGATACTGACTTTGATAGTCCAAGCATCTCTCAGGATAAGGAAGCTTAGGTATAACAGGTACAGTTGGCATGTATCACAATGGGAAAAACCTTCCACTGAATGAAGAACTCAGTGTATTGATATGCATAACCATCTCAAAATGGGAAAATAAACCCTTAACTGCTCATGCTGCTGTAAAGTCTTAGCATCTCTTTGATGTTGCAAGTGGTGTTTTTTTAAAAATAAAATTACCTATCAATACAGCTTCTGTGAAAAGCATCACAGTTTTTAAGTGATAATCTCTTCCCTAAAAACTATACATTTCATCCATATGTTCCCTGCCTCTTCTCTTAACAAACCAGTGACCGAGATGGAGAGAGGGTCACCGTATGTATTAATACTACCAGATCTCTTTTGTCATGTGAGAATTGAAATATATAGTTGCTCGGAATTTTGAGAGACCTTTGCAGTGCGGAGTGTAATTTTCTCTTTTAACAGCCTTGATGCTCCTTTTCTGTTATGATTATGTGTTGAAACCTGACTAGAAAATGGAGTCTGTAACAATCATTTCTATATACTTTCCTAAAATGCTTAGGTTGAAGAGACCGTGCTAAAAAACCCAAAAAGAGGTAACTTTAAATTCAAGCCCTATGTAGTTTACAAAGACATATCAAACCTATCCTGGCATCTATGCTCAGTCACTTTTTCAAATCTTGAATTATTTTAGGGCACAGAGAGCAACAGCCTACATTCTGTTGCGCTGTGTTGTTCTAGCTGAGTCACCAGTATCCAGAATTGCCTTTTCAGGTGTAGAAGATGTTTTCCATCCACAGGACAATTTTACACCTTGCAGCACTGGGGGGCATATATAAAGTGACACTGAAACTGCATTTCTCTGGGCTCTTTCCTGAGAAAAATCCCCACAGATTAACAAGGGACTTATGTCTGAATAGACTTGCTGAGGAGCCTCTCTTTCCTCTGCAATATTTTAACTGTTGTTTGTGTCTGCCATATTAATTTTAGGCTCTGGTTTTAACATTAAAATATGCTTTAATGCATTTATGTGTTGGTTTTAATGGATTTAAATACCATAGGATATTTCAATTTTCAGGTTTTAATTTGTTAGCCAGGCAGATGACCCTATGAAGGTAGAAAGGTGGGGTAATTTTTGTTTTGTTAATCATGGTGATAAGGATAGGACTGCTCTCCTAAACCCAAAATCATTTCCTGCTTGCTCAAGAGTTTAAGCTTTTTGTCTGTGGCAGCATAATCCAGTGGGTAAGAGTCATGTCTTCCAAGTATACAGCTGTTTAAGTTCCTAGTCAGCTACTGTAGTTGCAGGGGAGACCTGTCGCTTTGAGGAACCTGTGGTTCAATGGCAGAACACCAGCTTTGCATGCAGAAGACCTGCAGTTTGACCTTTTGTATTTACATTTGATCCAAATCAAGCTGAGTCTGAGGTAGATTCTTCATAGTAGAAATATAACAGGTTGGCGAAGGGAAATATCCCAGTTTGGAGGAGAACTTTCCATGGGTCCCTTCCCCAAAGCGGGATTGACCCATTATATACTTCCCTCAACCTGGGTTTTTCAAATAATGCCAAAGTTGTGATTTTTTTTTGAAAAATCCCAGGTTGAAACTGCTACTGAGGGAATGGCATCGGTGTCACTTCATTATTCCTGCCCCACTGCCTGGTCTCTCACCTTACATCATGTCAGTTTTGTTTCTGCTGAGCTGCTGACTGGTGTGATAGCCTGCCATTTCAGAAACATCCCTCAAATATGTTTTCACTTTTTGACATCAGCTGTGAGCACCATTTCACCCAAATGTGTACAGCAACGGATTCACAACAAATGGGGCCATTGTGAGCAATGGCTCTGTTTCCTTTCCTTTTATTTTTTGGGTGCTCAAAGCATGTAGCTTGGCAGATGCACACCTCTGGATGTGGATGGGACATATTGCTTTGCTCCCTTTGTTGGGCAAAAATTATTATGGGCGAATTCCCACTGCCTCCTTAGCATGGTTTCGGGCCACTTACTAACACGGTTTCATCGACGTCCTCCCCATGACTTCTGTGGCAGCAACCGTTTCTGACGCTCGTTTTACCCATTAATGTGTGTCCCGGCAGAACCTGGATGCAAGTGGGTTGGGCCCCGTTACCACAGTTTACGGCTGTTCCGAGGGGAGGAACAAGGTTTGGAACCTGGAGTTGTTCCCCGCCCCAGAGCGTGACGTGCATTTCGCGCAGCCAATCAGTGCAGTCTACTTCCGGGTTGATGGAACGATCACGTTTCTGAGCATGTGCAATACAAGTGAAGGATCGCCTGTTCACCGATTTAACGGTAAAACTTTCAGAAAATAGTTGTTGTACAGTAAATGACAAGTATTCATAGTGGTTGCACTTCAGCGTTCGCACAGGTTTTTTAATGGGTAAAAATGGGTAGTGTTTCTGAAGTGGCTAACAGGTCCCGCCCAACTGAACACCGACCAATCAGATTAGGGCAATGAAGCGCGATCACATGGCTGTGGGGATTGCAACGATGCCTGCACCCGGGAGTGTCTGCTGTGTGCTCGCTGTGGTGGGGAGGGAGAAACTGCGATGAGGAGGACACGGATTCACAAGGAACAGGTTTGGATCCGCTTGCAATTTTCAAGTGGGAATTCGCCCTACGTTGGCTATTACAACACTAAAGGGGGGGGGGGGTTGCATGCTTCATGTTTATATGTGTTGTGGTTTCAAAGCCCTAAGCTTTTTTTCCAAGGCATAAAAATGGGAGGGGAAGGTTTTGCTTGGGCTCCTGGGATTGCTATAGACCAGGGGTAGGGAACCTGCGGCTCTCCAGATGTTCAGGAACTACAATTCCCATCAGCCCCTACCAGCATGGCCAATTGGCCATGCTGACAGAGGCTGATGGGAATTGTAGTTCCTGAACATCTGGAGAGCCACAGGTTCCCTACCCCTGCTATAGACTATCCACCAATTGGAAGAATTCCCATAGCAGAGGGCAGGGAGTGAGCAGAAGAGGGGCTTGAAACAGCCAATTGGGACACAGGAAAAACAGGATGTTTGCCCCTGCCATTTGCATTGTTAAAAAAGTAGGTTTGTGCAAAGGGGCAGAAAGAAAAAGGATTGTTTTCTTCATGAAAAACAGGCAAAAACAGAAAAAGGACAAAAATGGAGTAAAATAGACCCAAATTCAAAAATAATGAATGTAACCCATTATTATGCTGTACAGAATCAACCTAAAATGATTTTTCCTCTCAGTTGTCTTCACACAGATTGACAGCTAGAACAACCACACCTTTGCACAGTTTCCATTCAATGCTGTTTTTTTTTGCAGGAGACTCTGTCAGCAGTTTTCATCCATGGCTTTTAGTTCACCAGAAACAACAGACTTCATCTGAACAACCACCAAAGTCTTGTAGACTAAGAAAATGTAAATTCAACTTTGCACAGTTGTGTTCTAAAATTGCAAGCTAATAGGATGCTTTGCTTGTAGCGATCTGACTGTAAAGTGTATTTAATTGGCAGGAGAGGTTTGGAAGTAAAACAATTATAAAAGGATCATTTCATCCAGAATATAAGAGCCATTCAGATATCCTTAAAGTTTTCAGTTTAGCAAGCAATATTTATCACTTGCATAGCTGAAATTTTCTCCAGTTGTCATTTTCCATGTTGCAGTGTTGCTGAGTCAATCTTGTTACTCTTTGACTAGTGAGGCATTTATTCACCATTTAACTATACACCAGTGTTCCTTTTTTTAAAAAAAATCACTTTTTTTGTATTTAGAACCATATATCTCCCTATAACAATCCTGATGCATCGGAATAAGTGATAACAGTGGCATGAAAATATGCTTTATGATTTGGAGCAGCATACCATTTTGAATAGTGGCTGTTGCTCTTTATTTGACATCTGTACTGATAACTAAGTAACATGTTTTATTCTAAGATCTGTATTTTACCAGTCTGCCTTCCCAAGGGCTCTCACATCAGCTAAATTATATATAGATTTTTTTTAAAAAAAGTTGTGTGGTACTGTTATAAAAGCAAGTATAAGAACATATGAGAGATGTCACCCATTATAGGCTTGGATTCTAAGTAGTACTCTATGAGTGTAACTGTACCAGATGAAGACAACTTCCTTGCAGCATTTTGTGTTCCCTTGAAATGTTCCTCCTGCAAATCCACAGGCACCCAGGAACCATGCTGGGGACAACATAAGGCTATAACAGCAGGGAAGAAATTGGTGGAAAAGCCTCACCCTCCCACAAACAGAAATGGCACCCCATTGGCAGAACTGCTGTTATGCTGGTGAACCATTTACAGTGCCATCCTTGGCAGAGTCTATGGACTTATAAGAGAGTAACCCTGTTGTGAATGACACTGTTAGGATCCAGCCTGTAGGTTTTTTAATTTTTCTTTTTCTTTTGTTGATATTTGAGTGTTTGCCCTAACAGCAGCTTCATGAGGCTGTTTCAGGATCAGGAAAATTTCACTGTGAGGGGAAATAACTCTTCCCTTCTCCTATTGCAATGCCAAGCACAATCACCTTCCCCTGCTCTGCCACACACACATGGTTTTCCAAGGGGAAAACACTTGCTGGAACTTTGTGCACAGGACTATAGCAGCACATCTTGTTCTGCTTTCCTATTTCAGTGCTTGGAATCTGTATTCACTTTATAACTTTCCCTCCTTTACTAAACTGTGTTTCTGAACTGAACTGTGTTTCACTTGCTGTGGTTTGCAGTTTGCTTTTCATCAACTAGCCACAAATCCTTTCATATTGGAGACAGATGGGAAGATCGTTGCCATGGTAAGAGGGAGAGGAACCCCTATCTTTCCCAAGATTGTCTTGATTGTCCCCATTTCCCTCTTATTGTGGCCTCATGAACTGTAGCTGGTTAACAAGAGATTGATTCCAAGTAGAGCAGTCAGTGTGTACCTTAGTTAAAAATGACGTAAACATCACTACCTGGATGTGTGAATTTTTCTCAGCAGACATAAGGGAGATTGTTTGCCTGATTTGCAGTGATTGGAGAGCAGAGTGTCTGTATAAAATCTATTGTTGCTGCCATCCTGTCAGATTTCTGTGGTATTGTGTAGAGGTGCCTCAAAATACACCCTACAGAATTAATCTCCTACTGAGCCAGGGTCCCCAGTCAGATGAAGGGACATTGTGAGACTTCTTTATGCTATACCACCTTCCACAATGAACACAATTGTTATTACAAGTGATTTGTCTCTTTTTGGGCACCCTAGAGATGCCAGTCTTCAGGTAGAACCTGGGGATCCCACTAGAATTACAGCTTAACTCCAGTCTACAGAGATCAGTTCGCCTGGAGAAAATGAATGCTTTGAATTTGGGGATCTATGGCATTGTGTCTCATGGAGGTTCCTGTCCTCTCCCAGTTCCAGTTCCAAATCTCCAGGAGTTTTTCAACCTGAACCTGGCAGTCCCTCCTATCCCCTGTTGGTAGCTTGTGTATGTGGGGGGGCAGGGGTGGGGGGAGGCTTAGCCATCCTAGAACCCTTCAAACCTGAAACCAGAGTGTGGCTGGTCCATCTTCCAAAAGTAAGCCTCCTTATTAATGCTGAGGGTTGTTGCTATGGGTTATGGTGAATTTAAAAGCCAGGTCAGTAGTTTCTTAGGCAAGGAGGGAGTGGTTACAGAGAGGAAGATCACATTCTTAGATTGGGTTATTTTAGCATGATGAACAAACTGAAGCTTCCATACTCTGATCACTTTATGAGAAGACAAGTGTCACTGCAAAAGACAATAATGCTAGCTGAAGTCAGTAGGAAAAGAAGACCCAATGTGAGGAGATGGATTGGTTCCCTGAAAGAAGCTGTGGCCCTCAGTTTGAAAGAGCTGAGCAAGGTTTTTAATGATAGAATGTTTTTGAGGTCATTAATTCATAAGGTGTCTATAAGTTGGAAGTGACTTGATGACACTTAACATACACATGTGCTCCAATTGGAAAATTAGCCACATTCAAACAGACACACGTCTACTCAGGTCCTTAAGCATACATATTAAGTTGTACCTCTGGAAGATGGACTTATTGTGGTGGGTCCAACCATTCTCCAAGAAGCTTTCCTGCAGTTGAAGAGTCAAAATGGAGGAAAGCTCCATTGGCTTGAGTGAGGGTTCAATTTTTTTTCAGTGGAATGGAAAAATGTAAGAGGATTCCCCGCCCCCCCAGGTCAAATCCCCACTACCGTCTTATCCAGGTTTTGGAACACAAACTAACCAGGTTTCAGGGATGACCTCCTTATTGCTTGTGCGGCAGATTCCATTTCTGGTGCTCTTCTCCCCATTATCCCGCATTCCAGCAAGACCTGGTTGTAAGTGGCACAGACCCCATTGACACGGGAGGGACAAGGGTTGAAACCTGATTAGTTTCACACCGTGGAGCGTGATGTGAAATTCGGGCAACCAATCAGTGCTGCTGGCGCTGATGTGATGCACGTGCAGCCTTTCCTTGGTTTCGTTTCTGCTTTTGTGATCGGCCAGCCGAAGGGAATGCATGCACATTTATCCGTTCACCGATTAAATGTTTTAACGATAAATTGTGAAATATCAGTGATAACCCTTTAAGCAGCATAAACGTTCATAAACATAAACAATAAACTTTTACATGTTAGGTGTTTTTTAACGCGCACCAACAAGGTACGTTTCCATGGGGGAAAAGGTCCCGCCCCATCAAGGCACGCCAGCCAATCAAGGGTGACCAGCGAAGCGAGATCGCCTGGTAGTGGGGATTGCTAAGAGTTCTGTAACTGGGTGTGTCTACTGTGTGCACGCTGTGGTGAGGAAGTAGAAACTCCGATGAAGAGGACACGGTTTTACCACAAACAGGTTTTGATCTGCATGCAATTTTCAAGTGGGGATTCAACCCCAGTGAAGGTTTCCAACACAAATGAAGGAAAAAGGGTCCCTTTGCTGGAACGGAAGCTATTACGTATTGAAAATAAATAGCTTTTTCCATGGTAATTTCCACCTTCCTGGAAACATAGATAAGGAGTCAAATATTAAGTGTTTAAAATAAAACACATCTGTAAACCCTTGATATTGAGATCCATTGAAAAGAGTTATCCTAAAAAATAAAACCTAACCAAGAATAAAGTCTTTTTCACCATCCCAAAATGATATCCCTTGTTATTAATCTATTATCCAGAAATATGAAGCAAAATTGCTGTTAGTTTTTCATTTGTAATCATAAACTCCCATAAGTTATTATTTCCTTAGTGATGCAGACACATAAATAACATTTCCTTGCTTGTGATTTTCTTCAATTTAGTCCACCTTTTGGAGAAATATAATTTAAGAGCAGATCTTATTTTCATTTTTTTCCCCTTGCTGTCAAATTAAATTGTTATTTCTGTTTGGAACACAGGCCATCAGCATCTTAAGAAAGAAGCTGGAGAAGTGCACATAGTACAAACATTCATTTTATCCGATAATGTTATCAGTGAAGTCAAACATTTATATTTTAAAGCTCTTTTTCAGTGATTCTAAAATGAATACTTTCTAAGAGGTTGGTACATGTTATCTGATTTGAACTGGTACTTTTAAAAAATACAAATAAGACTTCAAGCCCTGCAGATAGGAGGTTATTTATCCCACACATGAGGCCCTAACTGCATGCTACATTTTTGGACCATGTCTATGTCTGCCATGAAGACCTGCCATCAGATCAGAATTGCAAGTTCCCTGCTGGAAACTCAGTTCATGGGCACACGGGACACTACTTGATATCAAAACCATGGTGCACAGAAAAAGAGGGGTAGATGTCTTCCTGCACACTTTCCCGCCAACCTGAAACCCTTCCATAGGGGCTACTAGTAGCATTGGAGAAATGTGTGCTTCCCCAGCAGTACATGTGGAGATGCCCAATGGAGCAAATAGTGCCCCCTGGGGCCATTTCAGTCCACATGTGGGCAAAGGCGTGTCCCCTTTTCCTGTGTCCTCTGGTTCTGATCTAAGTGGGGCCTCTGTGTCCCTGAGGGGACTCTTAACTCACATCTAACTGATAGTGATGGACCAGGACAACTCAAGGATTTTGTAATGAGCCATTAAGCCTTGTCAGAAAGCATCGTTCCCTGAAAACCGCATTCCATTTTCTTTCTGGAAGAAGCACCCAAATATCATCTTCTTCCAGCTATGAAGGATTTCATGATACTAAAAGATGTCAATAGTGCTTCTGATCTAGGAGAGGAGGGGAGGAAAGCCAGCCTATTGCAGCAAATCTGATTGCTGGTAATAGAATCAAGTTTGTCAGATGCATGAATCAGCATGTGGCATTCCAGTGCTAAACCAAGTATCAGATGTGACACAAATCAACTCGGTAAACCAGCAGTGCTACTGATAATAGGAGGTATCGACGGTGCTCTCTTATTATCCCAGTCATTTAATAACAATGTGCCACACAATACCTATATTTATTGAGCCTGCAGCATCCGTTTTACCGTGCCATTTGGAATTGTTGCTGAGCTTGCATGGCCCAGTGAGTAAAGATTTGTTTGGCGTTATCATCATCTATAAATAAACGACCTGCTAAATCCTATCTGAACTGCAATTCCTCTGATGGATATAAAGGCTTTGGGGTTGAGCAGAATAAAATGTGGTCTAAAACAAGTTACAAGTTTTCTAAAACAGTGCCAAACACATACACACCATATGTCCCAAGGGATTTATTTACCTCCCAGTATTCATGGGTAACTTCCACTACACATCATTACTGTCTTGCCTTATCTCTTCTTCCATTGGGTAGCGTCCAATTGGGAATTTACTGCTCATTGTCTTTTCTACAGTCCATCGCCTACTGAAAGTTTAGAGAATCAAGGATGGTTTAATATACACCAAATGGGATTTTATGAGTATGAATTAAACCAAAAAAACATATGCACAGTAAAAAAGCTGATGGTACAATGCTGTGATAATAATAGGAAGCTACCATTAAGCATATTATTAAAATTCATATCAATTTATGGGCTAGTCCTGAGACTTGCTGTGCAAGCAAGTGTGTGCTTAAAATTGGACACATTAACTACAGTATTAGAGTACAATCTATAGGCATAATTCAGCCAAAACAAAGCATTTTAAGATGGCCATCTGGTGCACAACTGACTTGGAAATCCAATGGGACTTCCTTCAGAATAAAGATATCAGCTTGGGATTTCGACAGATTTCTATTAAGCATGATCGGGTGTGAAGTATATGAAAATAAAAAGAACCCTGCTGGATCATACCAAATATCCATCTCATCCAGAATCTAGTTTCCTGAACTGGACAATTGAATTATTTCAAATGCCCCAGCTGCAAACTGGCATTTTAAATAGGGTAATCTGACATAAATTCTAGCATTGGCATAACAGTAATTGAAACTGCTTATGAGTTACGATGCTTATAACATTCTCAGTGTGACTATGGCTGCATTTATTTATTTACTTTTTGCCATTTATTTCTTCCCAATGGGAACCTGAGGTGGCTTATAAAACTGTTCCATCTTCCATTTTAGGCTGAGACTATGTGACTCACCCAAGATCACCCAGCAAGCTTCCATGACAGCATGTGGATTTGGTGTGCCAGATCCTATCCCAACTCTCCCAACTCTCCAACCATTACACCAAACTGGCCATCACGAGCATATGTTGTGGCCCACATTTCAAAACTGAAGAGAATCATATAAAGAACAGTAAATGTGGTGTTTAAATATGAGACAACACTGTTAACTACGTAAACAGTTTCATAAAACATCCATGTCAACTTGATGTGTTGACTTTTCATAAGCCTTGCTCTGGGGTGTTTTAATTTTTTAATTTTTTAATTCTAGCCACAAGTTTATAAAGAATTATAAAATAAATTTTGCGATACGTTTTGAAAAATGGTCTTTAGTCATAATATTTGTCATTTCAGAAGGAAAAACATCATTTTTTTCTCACTGACCATACTACCACATTCCTAAATCAATTTTGTAAGGGAAATTATGTTCCAAATGTGAGAACCACTCCATAACACACAGGTTCCTTGTGGATTCTAGTGAGCAGCTGTTTCTTCTGTTCTAAGAGGGAAGAGCCATTGCTCAGTGGCAAAACATCTACTTTGATGGCAGAAGGTCCCACATTCATTTCCCAGCATCTCTAATTAAAAGGCTCAAGATATTATGTAATATGAAAAGCCTCTACTCGAGACCCTGAGAGCAACGGTCAGCCTGAGAAGACAATACTGATCTTAATAGACCAAGGTTCTAATTCAGTCCAAGACAGTATCATATGCTTATTTTAAGCTCACAACCATTCTGTGAGCAAGTGGCTGGCAGAGGTCATTTGTCAGCATTCAAAGTTACATGGGCTCGTTCCGCACATGCAGAATAATGCACTTTCAAACTGCTTTCAGTGCTCTTTGAAGCTGTGCGGAATAGCAAAATCCACTTGCAAGAAGTTGTGAAAGTGGTTTGAAAACGCATTATTTTGCATGTGCGGAAGGGGCCATGGAGAAGGTTCTCTGTTCTGGGGGCATGAAGGGGCTGGCTGAATGGCCAGCCCTCACTACATGGCCAGCAGTGGCTGGCAGATGTTCTCCAAAGAGCCAATAGGTTATAGACATGACACTCATCCACTCTCTGTGGTTCTCAGGCACAGGAGGCCTGGCAACTGGTAGAGGGATTGCTTTCTCAGGCCTCCATGGATACCTATGAGATATGCCATGATTTTTGTTGGCATAACACTGATTCCACTGATTCCAGAAGGTGTTCCCAGGCTGGAGTGGGTTATGGAGATGGCTGATTCTGGTTGTGCCTCTGGGGTTGTGTCTGTTGATGGCCATGGTGGGGCTCTGCTGACGTCTAGGACCAGCACAGCAGTGCCAGCATAGAATCTAGTCAGCTTCCTATGCATTTTCATCCCCCAAATTGCACTTCAACTGCAGCACCTAAAAAAAGCTTCATACCCAAACGCTTTAAACATAGAAAAGTAGCATATCTGCGAAATGGCTGAGCAATAACTGCTTTCCTTGGCACCCAACTTGTTGCATGTAAATAATTTGATTATGCATAGAAGCATTCAGTCTCAAAGACATACCCATGTGGTTAGCATATCTTTAGACAAACAGCCTTTCAAAGATTAAGCTTCTACTGTAACAATAGTTGGAGGCAGCTGCAGATGAGATGTTGTCCAGGTTATGAGTTTAGAAGCAAGTCCACCTGCTTGCAGAGGTGTTCTGGCAGAGCCCACCATGTATAAATTAAGCCAGAGGGCTCAACAAAGCCATTCCTATGCCAGATTTACCACTTATGATTTCTTCTCCTACAACCATTCAATTGTCTGCTACCAATCAACTATGAGCTCAGCCTCCCCGTTCCTGTGTTATCCCATCTAACAGAAACTGTAAAGCATTTTCTTTTATGTATTGAGAGGCACATAGCAGACTAAATAAATGTTAAATAAATGTTAAATAAGGATAGTCAATCTAATCACAGACAGGCATGACAAAATTATACAACTTAACATTACTTGTCTATGCTTTGGGACCCAAGATATCCTGGCAGCCATTTATATCTAGCTCCTAGGTAACAGCCTACCATTTCTCCCTCTTTGTCCTTAGAAAATAAAAATGTAATTCTGTCCAAGGCTGAGAAGTCCTTTGAGTCCCAAAATATGCCGTTTATTATGTTTAAGGGTATTCAATATTAAATCTGAGAATATAAATTTTAGCATCTCTCTGCACAAGTAGTTCTTCACTTTTCTGGTGTCAGGAACATATTTTATTTTGCCTGAATGGCATTCCCAAATAATTCTTCTCTAATGCTGAACACACTGAACAATTTGTCCAAATGTAAAATCTGGGTATTGTCTGGCAGCCGAAGAAAGCCTTCAAGCTCATGTTCATGATGCAAGTAAGGGAACCTGAAGAACTGCCATCTTCACCAGAATACTCTTTTATTTCTGACTGGCAAATTCATCATGCAAGATGCTCAGCAGCGTTATTTTACATGAGCTCATGCAGAGCTTGTTGACAAAAATCCGTAAAATTATCTTCAGCATTGGAGAAAAAACCAGGGAGCAAAAAGGAGACAAACATTCATATTAGAAGAGGATCAACCTCTTTTTTGAGTCTCTGATCAAAATCATTTTTCTGCCCACATCACCACACTTTTTAAAGCATTGTTGGTACTGTATGAAGCACAGGTAAACAGTACCCTGATATTTACCTCAGTAAGACAGAGTGGAAAAGAATTCCCAGTTTTTGAACACTATGATACCCTAAACCCATATAAGACAATGACAGAACAGTTGAAACTAAGAAAGTTGTGGTTCTTTCAATCACGATAAAATGAATGTGCTTCATCAATGCAAGACTGTTGAACTGAACTGGAACCAGGGCAGCAGCTAAAGAATCAGTCATTAAGGATAAGTTCTTGGACTTCTTTAATGATAACCTCAAAACTGCATAACTATTTGAGATTAATTGTGCTGCAGATCTGAGTCCTCAAAGGACCAGAAACACAGCAAGAGAAAAACCTACATCTACCTTCAAAGAGATAGCTATGGCGCAGAAATCCCAAAGTGCTGAAAACTGGCCAGAAAATGCTCTATCTCAGTTATTTTTTGTGAAATTGTTTTTAAAGTTGTAGATGCCCCGATGGAGCTCTAGCTCACAAAAGCTTATGCCACAATTGAAGAGTTATTCTAAATTGCTGAGCTGGTATAATGCAATAATCTGCAACAATGGAAATCACCTTTGTGTCTTCAGGGAATGCCCATTTGGGAAGAGCTGCCTTCACCACAGGAGGATGCTCAGCTTGGAACCTCCTTCTGTAGAACTCCCACCATTTCGTGATTAGCCCATGGTAGCTAATGTATCTGGCCTATCACCAAGAAGCTCACAACATAGGACCTCATTAACATGGGAAACTTCTCTATTCAGGCATTTTTGAACATAGCCTCACAGAGAATAAGTATCCTATTTCCCCTTCTGGTCTCCAAGAGAACTGCACTTCTAATATACTCTGTACATTTCAAATTGATATTCTGTGCCTCCCTTGGAGTTTTTGCTCAATAACAATGAGATTGAAGTAACTATATTGGTCACAAACTTTCTGTTACATGTGCTTGGAAAACTTTGCTTATTTGTCTCCCGGTACTAAATTTCTTGACTTTATTAATGCCTAATAAAGGTTATCTGATCTGATCTGATACTCTGTACATTACATCCCCTTTTTTTGAATGATTGAATTGTCATCCTGAATTGAATTGAAATAAATATGTATTTTTTTACTAATTTTATGTTAGATAACCTCTCCACATCTTTGACTTTATTTCTCAGCCATAGCTAGAAAATTTTCTTGGTTTCTGTTCTGTCTCTTGCACATTTTTCTCTTCCAGGATCATTCTGATAGTTACAGTATCTTCTTTATCTTCTGCTTCTTTTGGTGCTTTTGTGAACTCAGATGTTCTCTTCCAGTTTGAAACATATTCTTGAAATTTTCTTTCACACCTGTTAAGAGGTGTGTTGAATTCCCCTTTTCTGTGCTATTTTCACATATCTCAGTTTCCTTCTATTTCTACTATATCCTTTCTCAGTGTGTCTGCACTATGTACACATGAAAAGTTTCTACAACAGCAACTGTTAATGCTTTCCCCCAGCATCAATCTCATTGCCATACTTTTACAGAATCTTTGTCATACTTTTTTACAATATTTCCACACCTTTCAATCGTTCCCCTCATTCAGGAGTTTTTAAAAATCTTCCTCGGCAGAAGAAATTCCAAAAGATATTTTGGTGAAGCACTAGCATCCCAATGGTGAATTGAAAGTGGTCAGCTTACTGCTTTCCTCACCTAGCTTCAGGTGTCAGGCTCTTTCCTCATGGGCAGAAAGCAACGACTTCAGCCCAGTAAAACACTGTTTTAGTGGGGACCCTTCGCACAGGCACCACTGCCAAATCAATGCAGCAGTGCTCTGTGCCCACCAAAACGGTGTTTTTAAAACTCACTCAGGGAGTGAGGTTTTCTGGAAATGCCGGCTTCCATCTGCTGCCATGTGAACGGCAGCGGGTGGAAGCTGGCGTATTCCCCTCCCCATCCCCAAATGCCTCCTTACCTCCTGCTGGCTGCTGTCACTCTGAAGAGCCCAGGGGACACGCCCCCTGGCCCCCATAGCTGCAGCCATTGCTCTGGCCATGGGGGCATGTCACCTGGCCTCCTCAGAGCGACAGCAGAGCCACGGCTGCCAGCAGGAGGCAAGGGGGCTGCATGGTTGTGCGGAGCCTGCTCCAACAGCTGCGCAGCCAATGGGGCCATTTGTGCGAACGGCCCCAGAGCCTGCATCGGCATGATTAATGTCGATGCAGGCTCTTTCCCTTGGCTGTGCGGAAAGGGCCAAAGTATCCAGTTTCTAGATCCTTAGAACCTGCAAATATCAGTGCCATAACTAGGGTTACCAACCTTCAGGTGAGGCCTGGAAATCTCCTGCTGTTACAAATGATTTCCAGACAATAGAGATTAGTTCCCCTGGAGAAAATGACTACTTTGGAGGATGAACTCTATGACATTGTGCCTTGCTGAGGTCCCTCTGCTTCCCAAACTCTGACCTCCTCAGACTCCAGCCCTGAATCTCCCGGTATTTTCCAACCCAGAGCAAGCAACACTATTAACTTCCCTCCCCTGAATTCATTTCTCAGCAATATTACCATATTCAAAGTCACCTTGCCTGGTACTGAATGCCATTCTGTTCAGTTCATTTTTTCAGTTTGTTTGCTTGTTTGCTTGTTTATCAGATTTAATATACCACCCTATCCTCAAAGGGCTCTGGGTGGTGTACAACCAATAAAACCATCAATCTCCATCTTAAAATCAGTTGGCCGTTTCCGCACGGGCGGAATATGGTGGCCTAGGGACGGCAAAAATGCCGTCCCCAGGCCACCATTCGCACAGGGGGTGCAGCTGTTTTGCAGCTGCGCCGCCCTCGCACCGCCTGCCCGGCACCGAGCCGACGTTTTCAGAGTATGCTGGGAAGCGCACTTTTCTGAGAATGCCGGCTGGAAGCCGCTGCCGTGTGAACGGCAGCGGCTTCCCGGTGCTTCCCCCCCCACTCCCTGCCTTCACTCAGCTGCTCTCCAGCCCTCCGGTGTGTCGCCGGGGCCTGGGGACATGCCCCCCTGCTCTGCGACATGGAAGCAGGCGCGCAGGGCAGGGGAGGCGTGTCCCCAGGCCCCCGCAATGCACCTGAGGGCCGGAGAGCAGGTGAGTCGACCGGGCGATGGCACCCAGCGGCGCTGTCTTCCTGGTTCTTTCTGAGACCGTCCATGTGGACGGTCCCAGTGTCGTCGGGTCGGCATCAGAAACGCCGACCCAAGCCCTTCCGCCTCCGTGCGGAAAGGGCCAAAGAGTGAGTGCTCTATTGTTCCTTTTAGTCTTCTAGCAGACTACACCTCTAAGGCGGATTCCACATAGGCCCCTACAGTGGCTTCCCACCGGCATATATGATGCCAGTGGAGCCCCGGGGCTGTTTGCATGCTGAGGTGTGAGTAGCCCCAGAGCAGCTGCAGCCCATGGAGGCACCTCCATGTTCTTTCCCCACACTTACCTTCTCTCCCTGCAGAGCTCTACAGGGACAGAAAGGCATGTCCACGCTGCCCTCTGACCCCCAGGGGTCAAAGGGCAGCATGGGCATGCCTCCCCATCCCTGCATATCTCTGCAGGGAGGGAAGGTAAGTGTAGGGGGAAAATGGAGGCACTGAAAAACGGTGCCTCCAACCCAGTGCTATTTGCATGGCACCAGCAGGGAAAGGCTGTTATGGCACTCACCAGAATTCAAGCTTAGCAAGGTTATGGATACTGTGGCATACAGATTTCTGAAAATTTCTGAAGGCATTGGGAAGGGGTAAGAGAACTTTGCACTAAGTTGTGGCAACAGCACACACATGCTGAGACTCCTGAGTTTAACAAGAACTTTGAAAGAAGAAAGATCCTTTGCAAACAGTAAAATATTTATTTTATTTCTACTTATTTTATAAATCTTCTAAACTCCCTTCGATGACAAAGAAGAGCGGGGAAATCTTCTCTGGAAAACCATGGATACTTCGTTAACTGGGTATGCTGCAAAATTGTTGCAAATTACCAAGAAGTACTTCATTTTTCAACAATGTCAAGCACATCACTTGTTTTAGAAAGTTTGAGGAAAATAAGAAGGAATACGACAAGTAGTAGCCGCTGCTTTTTTGTAATTTTGTAAATCTGAATGAACTAAAGATTGCTGTTTCATTAGTAGAAAATGCAGAAGTTTCTTTAAACAATACAATTACTCCCCCCTTCTTTTGTTTGTAGTTTTAATGAATTCTAGAAACTGAAAGCACACAAGACAATGTTTTCCAGTTCCAGCTTTGGTGTTAGATCTTGGTGGCTCTACACTGGCTGGTAGCCAACTAATAGCATAAAAGCTTCTAGTGAAGATCAATGAAAATACCAAACTCACCAGGCAAATGTCCTAAATATTTAGCATTTTTTAGAATTAAAGGAGCCCAGCAGTGACCAGTGCGCAATGAAATTGAATTATATTAAATGGGGAGACAAGTTCGTTTTCCCTCAAATTTCGTTTTCCCTCAAACTTAGAGCTGCAGAATTGAGCTTTTATAGTATAAGCACCACATGTTGTATAAAGGAGTATTTCATTGTAAATTAAGATATGATATTCACTCTTGTTTGCATTTGTTTCTCCAAATTATTTGATAGAAGACTCTGAATGGGCAAAGAATGCTAACATTTCTCACCATTTTACTTCATGTTTGCCAGAATCTATGGATGGTTTATGAATGCTAAGAAGCCTCTTGAAAACCTTCACTTTGAAAGAAGAATTTTATAGTCACTGACATTTGCATTTTAATTTCACAAAAGGCTTACTTATAAAAGTAATTTAAGCTTGGGTAACAAAAAGAGGATCCAGACAGAAGGCAAGATATTTTCCCCCCCTGAGGATGGTATTTGAAGGAAATCTGTGTGTCACAATTGTGATGGGGCTGGCACATAATGTTCTGGCTTGTGTTGGGCCCCTTGGATTGTGAATTCCTTTACAAACTCTGTAGAGTTTGATCTGCAAACCTGGGAGTTCATTGATGTATTACAGACAAACAGGGACTTGCAGGTTTTTTCAGTTCCCAGGCAGGAAATAGCAGATTAAGACTGGATTCACAGCCCTTCTGGAGAAGTGGCTTCAGTTCAGTCTTCTCCCAACCAGTGCTTCTTTCCCAACCACTGCTGGGTTCTGTTTGCCATTTTCTGAAAACCTACCAGCGTGATTGACATGGGAGAGTGTGTCTCCTCCAGCAATAACCAGTCACCTTTGAGTGGGAGTGTCAGGGGAAAAAACAGTTTAAGTGCTAAATGGAGAGTTCATAGAAAAGTAGGTTTTGAGGCAGAGGGGTTGGAAGTATCCAGATTAGACAAGGCGTCCAGGAGGGACTTAAATGAATAACTAGATGAGCAGGTTTTGGGTGCTGTTTCTGTCAAAAAAATTAACAAGAAAAACTATGGCCCTTTCTGCACAGGCCATATACGGTGCCCTGGGGACGGCAAAAACGCTGTCCCCAGGGAGCCGTTCGCACAGGTGGTGCTGCTAAAACGCAGCAGCGCCGACCTGGCTCCCCTCCCCCACCCCCAGGGTGGCATCAGGCCACCTCCAAAAATCTCCCTCCTGGAGGGAGGTTTTTGGGGAAACAGCACGTTCTCACCGGTGCAGTGCGAACGGCACCGCCGGGAACACACTGTTTCCCCTGTCCTTCTCCCACTCACCTCGTCGCCTTCGTCGCTCTACTGGACTGCTGAGACCCTCCCTCGCTGTCCTCTGACCCCTGGAGGTCGGAGGGCAGTGTGGGCAGGTCTCAGCAGTCCAGTAGAGTGACGAAGGCGACGAGGTGAGTGGGAGAGGGACCGGGAAGAGGCAGCTTCGTGCAGAGCCACCTCTCCTGCACCAGCCTCTGCGGGAGCCGCTCGCACGCTCCCGTGCGAACGGCCCCCACCCCTCCACCGGCAGAATTCCTGCCGGTGGAGGAGCTCCCTTTCCGCAGTGCGGAAAAGGCCTATATGTCAGAGGCATATTCCCTCTGTGGTACACCTCTGAAGATGCCAGCCACAGATGCAGGTGAAACAGTAGGAACAAGATCCACCATACCACAATCACACAACCCCCCCGGAAAACCCACCAGAACCAAAAGGATAAATTGTCTTGGTCCATAATAAAGCTGTTCTATGCAGAGTGTTTGCTAATAGGATGGTTGAGTTGGATGGAAGATTCGAGTGGGGGATGAGGGAAAATATTTGTCTGGAAGTTTCTAAAGGAGAGCACTGGGAGCACGAAATTCACCTTCACGGTTTGCATTTGGGACAACCTCACTTAAAATATTTTAATTAATTATTTTATTTAACAAAGGAAGCAGAAACACAGGGACTCAAAAAGCTTTTTGCTATTCTTTTTTTCTTGCCTTCTAACAGTGACCCAGCTGCATAATAACAGTTGGTTGTTTGTACAGCTCAGCCACTTTCTCATTAGTATTTGGTCTCATTGAGAGTTGAAAGTCCAAAACAAACAGGAGTTCAAAGGGAGGTGAAAAAAATAAATAAAATAAAGCTGCTGGTTAACTGGTAAATTGTTAGCAATTAGCATAATTAGAATGAATGGGAGAAACAAAGCTTTCTCTTGCTTTCTTTTCGAGGTTGCCAATTGTCATTCAAGCCACCAGGACACTATGTTGTTTTTTTTGGTTTAAAGGGATGGGGAGGAGAAAAACAACCCTGGACAGCAGTGTGAGTAAACAAAAGGATCCCTAGTTGTTTGTAGCTGTACTTTCATCATTATTTCCATCTGAGGTTAAGGCCCTCCTTTTCTGCTACTTGCTTACTTTTGTACACGCAGCAAGTGTTTATTCATTTGATTCCTGCTGAGGCAGACTGTTGTTCTGCTCATTTCAATGGCGACAAATAACTTGCAATATGTTGATTTCTGCTCGTTACCAGCCTGAGCTGTTTTCAGCCTCTTTTTCCAAAATGAAATCTTTCACTTCAGTACATGTAGCTGCCTTCCATTGAATCAGTACTGTCTACCCAGACTGGCAGCGGCTCTCAAATCTCAGGTAGACCTCTTTCACATCTCTTACTACCTGACCCTTTAAAATACAGATTATGGGCTCCTGCTTCCCCTACAAGCCATGTTCCCGCACCAAGGACCCTTCCGCACAGGCCAATAAAGACGGGTAAGGGATGCTAAAAAACATGGGGGAGGGGGTGTTGAGGAGGAATTTCACACAGATCCCGCTCCCAAAACAAGTCTGTCCCTTGTTATTTCCCCCAAACCAGGTGCAGATGATCATATCCTGGGACATTGGCATGGCTTTGGGGTGTCATTCATGCATGCCTGCATAGCTATGCATGTGTGGAAAGTATTTTTTTTAAAGAGACATGTCTCCATGTGAAGGCACAACAGCAACCCAGATTGTTTCTGTAGGCTCCAATCCATGCCTGCACAAATGCAAGTGAATGCAAAAACAGGAAAACGGGTTCCTTTATCCCAACTGCAACCAGTTCTACATTTGCTGTGTGGAAGGTGCCCAAGACAAGGCTGAGCCCATTTTTGCTGTTCAATGTGGAGTATTAGGTGCATATGGAACAGTAAAAAAGAGAGGAAACAACTCCCCCATCACTGTTCCCCCAAGAAAAAATGGCTGGGGGAGAAAGCAGTGCCCTTCCTTTCCTTTGGTTGCATTCTGAGCCAGTTTGGGCTCTTTTTTATTTTTTAAAAAGCTATTCCTTGCAGCTCCTGAGTGGCCATGGAGAACCCAAGTTGCGTCCAGCACAAATATAATAAATGTAAGGATCATTCCGCACATGCAGAATAATGCACTTTCAAACTGTTTTCAGTGCTCTTTGAAGCTGTGCAGAATAGCAAAATCCACTTGCAAACAGTTGTGAAAGTGGTTTGAAAACACATTATTCATAGGATTCTCTATAAATCATTTGAGAGGGGCAAATTCTCTATAAATCATTTGAGAGGGGCAACTTCAATCGGGTCCCAGTTCCAAATTGAGCCTGCCCCATTTTATTCCTTTCAACCTGGAATTTTGGAAAATTGCTAAAACCAGTGATCCTTCTGCAAAATCTCAGGTTGGAGCTACTCCTGCACAAACAGCCAGGATGGAGGCACTTCATTTCCCTCCCTTCCACTGCACCATCCACCGTCAGGAAGAATCCACCTGTCAGTGCTTAGAGTTTGAATCCACCTTTCAAACTCTAAGAACTGGCACTGCCCTACCATTCCAGGGAAGACCCTTTTTCTTTTAATTTTGCATGTTTCATCCATGTTTCTGGGTAGGTGCAGCCAATCGTATCATGGGACAATAGCTGTGGGGATTCATTTTTGTATGCCATGCATAGCAGGGCTTTTTTTGTTTTTTTTAAAAAGCATCTCTATGCAAAGGCACGAAGCAACCTGGATTGTTTCCATGGACTCCAATCACTGCCCGCATGGCAACGTGTGAACAGGAAAACAGGAAATGGGTTCCTTTATTACGACTGCAACCCATTATACATTTGCTGTGTGGCAACAATCTTAGACCCAACTCTTAAAAACCTGAACATGTCATTTGCCCCTCAAAATAGTTTCCTTGTTTTATGTGTGGTAAGTTAGACCAGCGTTTTATTTAAAAAAAAACTTACGTATAGATCTGCTACCACTATATTTTTGTCTTAAGGTATATATATAAGGTTTTTTCTTGATTTTTTTCCTCTCTTTTTTTTTGAAGGAAAGAAAAAAGAAAAAAAAAGAGACTTTTTGTTTCAGTTTGGCAAATTTGAATGCACACCCTGAATGGTGATTCTGTAGGGCTTTCTATAGAAGAGATGTTCCAATATAATTAGCAATTAAATGTGTTAATGTGTAAATCAACCATTCAAAACAAGTATAACATACATTTATTATTTTCATTGTGTGTTATAACAACACTTTCATACGACATCATCGATTTGGGGGTCACAAAGTTTGAGAATGACTCTACAATATTGTACCATTATAAGCAATAGTGCTCATGTTGCTTTGTCTTGCTACCTGTTTTGTAGCTACACAGTTTTTAACTCTTTTATTCCGAGTTATTCCAGTGTTTACCTCTAAAAATTTCTACTGCCTATTCCACAGCGAATTCCTTCCCCAATACTAATTTGAACAGTTTTGATCACCTGATTGCTAGAGTTTTCTACTGCCTAGCTGCAGATGCCACTTTATCAAGCTTTCAAACTCTAAGAACTGGGGGAAAGTTTTTAGCAGCTGCAACTCTCAATGTGACCATTTGCCATAATGAAAATTTCCTCCCCCTGATTTCCTGTGCATCTGGATAGAGCTTATGTGAATCAGTTGAGAGAAAAACACCCGAGTACTTTTGAAGCTCTGCTGAAAATTCCTCAGAGTTTTACCTGAACAAGAGCTTTCAAATCCTCTTCAGATGTGTGAATTTAGATAGCAACTCTAATCTCATTATCCAACTTTCTATTATGCCTTAAACATATATTTTTGTCCTTCACTCCTCCTTCTCCATACAGGAAGACTTCAGCTAGATCTTTGCACTACATCATTTTCTGACATGATGAACCATAACAAGCTGACATTTACCTCATTGCTGTACTTCTGTGGACATTTCTTTGAAGTGAACCCCTCAACTTGTTATCTCACCAAGTGAAGGACCATTTAGAAACCTAATCCCCTAATCATAAACTCCTCTTGAAAAAGGCAGATAAAAATCACCTGCAGATTAACTTCATGTCAACAGTGAGCATGAGAATCTGATTGAAGAAGCTGACAGAAGAGCATCTATTTCTTCAAAACGTATTCAGTCTGGATCTCCAATCTGAAACTCTTCCTGTCCAGCTGGCATGGGAGAAAGGAAAAAGTATGCTACCTGGAAGAGAAACCGCTGCTCCATTCTGAGAACAACCAGTTTCAGACCCCTTCCACACAAGCTGAATAATGCACTTTCAATCCATTTTCAATGCACTTTACAGCTGGTTTTTCTGTGCAAAATAGCAAAAACCACTTTCAAACAATTGTAAAAGTGGATTGAGAGTCCATTATTCTGTATGTGTGGAAGGGGCCTCAGTGTCATATTCCTTCATAAGAGCTGTTCATTTTCTCAATTAGCATTTGTTGAAAAACGTCTAACGTGTGTTAATGCACAGAAACAGTAATAACAGTAATAATGGGAGAGAAACTTAGGATAAGACCATATTCTCCAGACACATGTTAGTTTTGACTCTTTCTTGCTGTAATATACTAACTCAGTTTTGAAAATAAGAATCAAAGTAGTTCAAAATACATCCCTCTTTCCAAACCAGTAGGAATGTATAAAGATACCTGTTTTATATTTGAATGGCTTTAAGTAAATCTAAAGTCACATAGTAGTTTAGTATGTTGAATCTGCTGTTCTGCTTTAGGTACTAGTTTAATTTACTATGTTTATTCTGCTTCATTACAAATGCTGCCTCGTGAGTCACAATGAGTGAGTGATATGATTAACAGCAAATACCTTACAGTACCTTCTCTTTTTTTGTGTGTTTCACTCATTTTCATGGCTGCCATTCTGAAGTTTTGTGATTATTTTGCCCAAATATTTCTACTCAGTTCTATTACTAAGGCCATTGGGGAAAAACATAAGAGGAGTACACTTTATCTTGGACAGACATAAACCATTTCAGATTCTGGGATTTTTGTTTAAACAACAGAAGCTAGAATCCAATCGTGCCCCTACAAATTAGCTGCTGACCAGTTGTAATGATACGATTGCCATTTCTCATCTATTTCTGAATCCAGAGACAAAAGAGTTGCCAATGTTGGAAGGAAATATAGCTAACAATTTAGACAAAATTTATTTCCATTCCTGAAGAATTCTATGGCTGATTTTGCACAGGCAATACTAATGGGTTAAATGATTTCTTCCCTGTGCCGCTATTTCCATGGTGGGTGCAGGTGCCCGCTGGGATTGCTGGAATCCCAGCAGCAGAAGGTGGCATGGTTCACATGAGAAACACTGTGTTTCCCTGCAAACCATGCATTTGAGAATCCCCCCCCCCCCACACACACCTGAGAATCCCCAGTGGATTCTCTAGGTGGCCACCTAGAGAATCCACACTAATGGCAGCCACCTGGGGAATCCACCACAATGTTGAATGGGAGCGGGGAAATGGAATGCTTCCTGATATCTATAGTTTGCACAGGCAAGCAGGAAGCATCTGAAACCCAAGCTGAAGAAAAAAGTTGCTAATTTAATTACTTTTGTTTAACTCAGATTTGGGTAAATATAATGGGTTAGAAGCATTCGGAGGGCGGGGGGTGAGTTTTATGGGAACTTCTCCCCCATACTGCTTGTTAAAGGGGCCTGAAGCTGTTAACGTGGACCTGTGCAGAATCACCCAGTGTGTTTTGAGTTCTGAAGCTCTTCCTTGAGGGTATCTTCTTTCAAGGAAGGGTATATTTTCTGTCTCTTTATCCATCTCATTTTTAAATAGTTTTTGGTAGCACTTTTGGGTACAGGACCCATTGGTTTCATTTTTGTTTTGTCTAGCATAATAAATCAATGTTGTCCCTGGTTCTGCAAAAACTGTCTTTAGTGATTGTGAAATTTGGGAATACAGAAAATAGACCTACCCCCACATCACTGAGTGGGGTGATGTTTGTCAGGTCTTACCAGGCAATCCATTTGTTAATTCTTCTGTCACTCGATATCTTTCTGTTGCTACTACCTAGGCTTTACTGAAGTTCCCATTTGTACACCCACATTATTTTTTATGGGTCAGTCAGCTTCCTGCAGATCAATACCAGTTTTTAGACTGTTTGGATCATAAAGAGGCTCTCTGTTGTAACTTGGATACTTTGATGATGACAATTATTTGGCTGTTTTTGTTACTTAACAGATGTCTGGATTGTTAAAATACTCCCAATAGTGGAACAGACAAATATTCCCAATAATTGAACAGACTGTGGCTTCAAGTACCTTGAGCATTAGCATGGGGAGTCTTCATTCTGCTTCTCTTCAGTCCCTTAGCTTTTGAACAGATGTCCGATATAACTTATTTTCTTCAGCGTTTCTTGTGCCAGTGCCTAAAGAATTCTTTCACAATCCTCTCATTGTTCTCTAAAATTCTTCTCATAGTCCTGTAATCTTTCATGAAGAAAGCTTGCCATTTAAAAACCCTACTTCTCTGCAAGTGAATCCCCAGAGAAATGAAAGGGGATGAAGATCGGGGGTGTCATTCCACATTCCACCTTATGGCAACATCGCCTTGTTGACTTACCTGCTCTCTGGCCCTCCGGCGCGTCGCCGGGGCCTGGGGACACGCCTCCCCTGCCCTGCGCGCCTGCTTCCATGTTGCAGAGCAGGGGGCGTGTCTCCAGGCCCCGGCAATGCGCCGGAGGGCCGGAGAGCAGGTAAGTGAAGGGAGGGAGTGGGGGGGAAGCGCCGGGAAGTTGCTGCCGTTCGCACGGCAGCTGCTTGCAGCCGGCGTTTCCAGAAAAGTGTGCTTCCCAGCGCACTCTGGAAACGCCGGCTTGGCGCCAGGCGGGCGGCACGAGGGCAGCGCTGCTGCGGAGCAGGTGCACCCCCTGTGCGAATGGAGGCCTGGGGACGGCATTTTTGCCATCCCCAGGCCGCCATATTCCACCCGTGCAGAAACAGCCTTAGAGAAAGAGCACAAAACTGTTCTTATAGATGCCAGGGAGGTAGAAACATTCCTCCATTGGGCCAACACATTCTTGCTTTTGGGTACACATCCAAATGTGCATCACTTTGAAAATGTAATAAGACACTGGGATTTGAATGCACATCCCAATTCAAGGATGTGTCTGCCCAACCAGAGTGAAATTGTCTTTTCCTCTGCTTTCCTCTGTGAGGTTTAGGGAATAATGGCTACCAACTGGTATAAAAATGTTTGTGGAAAAAGTGACAACCTAACTGGACAAGGGAACACATATAGATGTTAAATAACGCTGGGGAGAGGATCACCCCACACACAAAAGGTTATCATGGCAACACTCTCTCCCCCAGTGCTAACCTCTGTCCCCAGTGTTGGAAGAATGAGACAAGCCACTGCAAGAATGTCCCACACAATCCATAAATGGCAAGGTGGTGAACGATAATTGTGCATGTCAAATGCTGCTGTAAGATCAAGTAATAACAGCACCACTGACCTGACTCAGTCCAGTTATCTATGGAAATTATTCCTAATGGCAGTCATCACACTCTTCATTCCATGGCCAGGGTAGAAGCTGGACTAAAATGGGTCAAGAGCCAATGTATCCTCCAGAAATGCCTGGAGATGTTTTGCCACTGCTCTCTCAATTACCTGGCCCAGGAACAGAAGATTTAAAACTGAGGGGTAGTTGGAAGGATCAGAAGGATCCAAAGATGGCTTTTTTTCAAGAGCGGTCTCATCACTATCTTTTTTAACCTTGCACGAAAAAACCCCTAAACTCAGGGACAGATTGATAATATCCACCAGGGGGTCCCATACCCCATCACCATTGGCCTTTTATAGCTTCAATGTGCAAGGGTCTAATAGACAAGCAGTTGGCTTCACAGCAGACAAAATGTGGTCAACATTTGCCCAGGAGAGTTGGCTGAAATGGTCCATCATTGGATCTGAAGATAGCCAAAGGTTCTTAAGTTCACTCAGTGTGTCAATATTGGTGGGAAGTTCTGGTGGAATGGCCAGATTTTATCTGTAAAATAGCTTGCAAAAGCCTCGCATGTAACTGCCAAATCACTAACTATGTCCTCAGAAAAGGACATAAGGGAACTAATTACTCTTAAACATTGTGCTGGGCATGAGCTAGCAGATGCAATGGAGACTGCAATTTTTTTTAGTTACCTTTACTGCCACCTCATAGTATCTCATTAATGTCCTATAAGATGCCCTTGAAGCTTCATCACAAGTACACCACCATACTCACTCTAGTCATCTACACTTCCACTTCTTCACCCAAAACTCTGTGATATACTCTGGCAGTGGTTCTCCCCTTCCTAATGCCATGACCCTTTGATACAGTTCCTCATGTTGTGGTGACCCCACAACCATAAAATTATTTGTGTCTTGGTTCCTAAGACCATTGGAAATATGTGTTTTCCAATGGTCTTAGGCGACCCCTGTAAAAAGGTTCATGCGACCCCCAAAGGGGTCACGACCCACAGGTTGAGAACCACTGTACTATGGGGCTAAGATTATGAGGGAGCAATGAGGACATTGGGGAATGATCTCATTGATGACTTCAGGTAGACAGATAAATTGGAAACCATTTGGTTTTAAAATCACTGGCATCTCTCTCTCTCTCTCTCTCTCTCTCTCTCTCTCTCTCTATATATATATATATATATATATATATATATATATATATATATATATATATATATATATATATATATATATATATATATATATATATATATATATATATATATATATATATATATGAGAACATGTGATGCCAAGATAACTGCTGGGCCAATTCCTCTGAAAATTTCCAGAATTGTATCCTTTTAACCTCCTTCAAATCAATGGGTGTAACTCTGTTTAGGGTTGCATTGCCATCGGTAAAACTGTTATTCATTCAGCCCCAACCCCATCCCAGTTATATAATTTAGAGTGGTTAGTCTGTTGCAGCAAAACTACAAAACATCTTGTGAAATCTAAAAGGCCAACATATTTTCAGTGGGATAGATATGAACCTTGTGGACAAGTCCCATGTGTACTGGGCAGTCCCTATGCCAGAGAATGATTCCTCACTGCTAAATGTTCTGTTTGCACAAGATCAAAGTTTTTCAGTGATCTCTTGTGCAAAAAAGCAGTTTTAGTGGAAGGGGACGTGCATAGAGCATTCAGCACACACAGAACATGCCCATGGAGTCCAAGCCACAAACTTTTATGGAACTGTTATGCTTTAAATTTTAGACAGTAGTTTTCCTAACTGTTATCCTAAGCAGTTTATCAAATGTGAATGATAAATCAAGGGCCTTTTGAGTAACCAGAACAAAATTATCACGTGTAGGTTCGCCCAATTCTTTGTGGGTGCATATAGACCAAGAAATGCCTTTGCAGACAATAACAGGTTATTTGGGATACTGTCTTGATGTGATGTAACAAGCCCCCCCCCCCTGGAATTTATTATGTCATTTCCAAGTTTCCTTGTTCAGTCATGTAATGAATAGTATTTTATCAGTTGTATTATTGTAATGACCTCTGGTGAAACAATACATTGTGAATTGACCATTAGTCATTCTGGATTGTTTTCAGAATGCAACTCAAAGCAGACATAGAACACAATTTTGTAATTCTTATTAATGTTAGATGAATTATCTTTCCTTCCAAGAATTCCTCTGACTGTTGAAGAGCCTTTAGGAAATATCATAATTTAGCCATTGTGCTTGTACACAATAATTCCTTTGTTTCAGTTTCCAGTCATTTCCCCTCATAACCTTTCCAGTGTAGTGGCTCCCATACATACTGTACTTAAGTCTTCCTCTGGTGGAGTGTCCCTTGAAGAGTTATGAGATGTCAAATCTTTCTCTGTTTCCCTTGGAGGGCTTTTAGTTCTTTAGTACAAAAGCAGCAAACAGTAAAACAACTCCCTTAAGGTTTTGAAGTTTTACCAATTTGTCTGGTGCTTTGAAGGGAACACTCATTCTTCAAGAGACCTACCATTTACTTTATCATACATTCCATCCCCAAATACTTGAGGTTCATTCACATCCACAGCAGCTGCTCTTAAGAGCCTGTAGAAGCCACTTGAAGAGAAAAGCTTGATGATAGCTCCTGTGTTACAAATTCTAGGCCAGCCTTCATCACAGATCAGAAGAACCTCTGCTGTTATTTAACATATTTACTAAGGAGAGGTGAGCTCAAATCACAATTGGGTCATCAGACAGAAGCAAAAGCTTGGAAAAAGAGAAGGTTTCTTAACCAACAGCTTGACCTGTTCTGTTCAATGCAGGCCATACCACCGCATAGCTTGACCATCTCCAAAATCCAAACAAACTTTGAGTTTCTCCTTTGGCCAGATTCAATGTCATGCCATCTGACATTTTCTAAGGAAGATCTCGAAATGTAGCATATTGAGATAGGCATTGCCCCTTGCAAGGTGGGCTGCATTGGAACTATCCAACATGCTCTATTAATTGTCCTTTTTATAGGGAAACTTGAACAAATTATCTAGGCCATATTTTAGTAAATAGGAGAGGGCTTTCTGATTTTGCAAAGTTGTTTCTTCTCTTCAATAATTCCAATCTTGTAATAAGCGATAAAGTAGCAAAGTTTTTGCAAGAGGCTATAAAGCTGTGCCAAGATAAGACTGGGAGATAAATTGTTGTTTATTCTATCTGTAATTATGGCTTACTCAGTTTTGTTTATAGCTTTTGTTTTTTAATGGGGTTAATTAATGGGGTTAATTTTGTTTATAGTTCAAGCATAACTATTTGATATGTTTTATATGCCAATAAGAGTTTTCTATTTGTCTATCTATCTGTATAAGTTCTGTTACTGCTGTTTGGGAACTGTAGCTTGGACAAACGGTGCCTAGGGAATGGTGTGACATTTATTTCTTTACATCATATGAACATGTGAAGCTCCCTTAAACTGAATCAGACAGCTGGTCCATCAAAATCACTACTCGGGCTAGCAATGGTTCTCCAGCGTCTCTGGTGGAAGTATTTCACATTAACTTCTACTTGATTTTCTTTTAGCTGGGAATGCTGGCGATTAAACCTGGGACCTTCTGCATGCCAAGCAGATGTTTTTCTTCTAAACCACAGCCCTTCCTCATGTGTCACTTTGCCCCATGGTACATATTTATTAATGTGTATTTCCCCTTATGTGAGGATAAGATGGCAGCCACTCCAATAGTGTTTGTGTAACCCACAAACCCAGGAACTACTAAGTTTAGCTGAGGGGGGGTGGAGTCAGTGAATAGAGGAGACCAAGGCTGTTTCCGCACAAACACAGGAATGCCCCTTCACCAGCATGAAATTGTGCCAGTGGAGGCTCAAGGACTGCTTGCACAGGAGCGTGTGAGCATCCCTGACTTTCTCCCCAGATGGAGAGGTGGCTCCGCACGGAGAAGTCTCTCCATCAGCCCCCTCCACTCACCATCCCATCCAGCGCTGCTCTGAAGGGCTGGAGGGACACACCCACGCTACCTCCGACCCCTGGAGGTCAGAGGGCAGCACGGGCGTGTTCCCCAGCCCTCCAGAGTGACGTTGGATGGGATGGTGAGTGGAGGGGAGGGGAGGGGGGAAATGGCATCTTCCCAGCGGTGCAGTTCACACCGCGCCGGCAGGAAGACGGCGCTTTTCAAAAACCTTGCTCAATTAGCTTCATGCCACTCCGGGGCGGCCAGGATGGCACTGCTGCAAAGCAGCAGCTCCTCCTGTGTGAATGCTTCCCCAGGGACGGCGTGTTTGCCATCCCTGGGGCGCTCTATTCTTCCCGTGTGGAAAGGGCGCAAGTCTCTTTGCTGGGGAGCTGAAGATTTCCTGGGGGCTAATCATCTTATATGAGGTTATTGCAAATTGTGTATGTGCAAAGTTAATTGCTAAAGTGGGAGGGTTAATTTTAGTATGTCTCTTTTATTTTGGTTGGAACTATATTGGCATTGCACGGAAGTTGGACTTCATTCACCGCAAAGTTGTAGCAAGCAAGAACCAATTGCTTAATGAAATTCAGAGAGACTGTTTCAAGTTTTTGTTTACAGTTACACACATTTTTGGAGGTTGCTATGCATCTACAACTATATTGCTTGGTCTTCCAAAACCTTGGTTTCTGTCATTCAAAGTGGAGGGAGGGGCAACAAGTGCAGATTTCAAAGTTAAACCTCACTGGAAATTATCCTGCCTCCCTCCTGTCATGTCCCCTGATGTAAAAGGACTCATCAAGTGCAGGCTTAGTGGAATGGGTAGTGAGTCTCTTTTAGTGACTAAAAGAGACTCACTACCCATTCCACTAAGCCTGATCAGTTTCTACTGTACAGCTAGGCCTGGCCCAGCAGCCACTTAACAACAAAGCCAGGCTGTGTGGCCACCTCACAGATGGGCCTGATTTTTCCTGGAGAGAGGTCACTATGGGGAAGGAGGGAAGGAAGCTGAAGATAGGGGAGCAGATAAAAATAGGTTGGCTGGTGGGTGGGAAGAATGGAAGGAAAAGTAGAGTCTATGAGGACTGAATGGGAAGGGCAAGAAGAAATGGTGGAGGAGAAGAATAAAGGAATAAGAGACCTCCCAACAAACCATTGAGGGTCTTTTGATTTTAATTTTATTTCCAATGGTGCACTATGGTACACCATTTCCAGTGGTGCAGTATATTCTCTTGCTACATAATGGTCTGCCCTGACACCCAGTTTGAAAATTACAGGAAGAGAAGTGTTTCATTAGGATTTAATTTTGCTGCTCTAGAATGATACACATTGTGTTAACTTTTTTTTATTTGGTGAGCCTATTAAATACTGTGTAGATTTAATTATTTATTGATGGCTTCTGCAAAAAGAGATTGCTGAAAGGTTAAAATGGCCCCTTGGTGGGAATAAAATAAAATATGTTTACTGACTTAAATGGAGCGATTTCCTGAAATTTATCCTTGGCATTAAACTTAGAGGGGTTTTATTTTCCAATACAAAGCAGCTTTTAGAGATGATATTGGGTGCGGGGAGAGGTCCTGCTTTAAAACTGACAAATACATGCCAATATCGTTTAGTTTAGCATACAGTGATGTATGTAAAGATTGAGCTAATGGCAATCATACATCTGATTCTGTGGCACTCAGATTCAGAAGACTTGTCCCTCCCTACAGTGCTAAGTCAGGAATTTGTACCCAAAGAAAGATCAAGCAGTTCTCATATTCCAAGGATAAACTGAATTGTATTTTTAATCTATACCACTTATTCTTCATTGAATCTGCAAACAATTACCAAAAATTAAAAAAAAATAGATACATGCTTTGTGATTTAAGTTGTGTTCCCTGCCTGATGACCTGCAATGATTATTCTGGTTGATTTCAAAACTACCACTTCTTTAGCTGGTGGTTGGCCTCTCATTACAATTCGAGCTTCACCCAGCTTCACCCAGAGGCCTAGGAAGTTGTATCGGTGTAGTTTCATGAGGATCCCAGCAGGGCTGTCTTCTGAATCTGACAGATGTTAATTTTGTTGATTTGAAGATGTTTCAATTGCTAACTTAGTGTTATTGGAATGGCGTCCAGGGTGCCGATTACCACTGGGATGACCTCAGCTGTGCCATAGATGCTGAAGCTCGATTTTCAAATCGTGGTATTTTGTGATTTTCTCATGTTCTTTTTCAATGATCCTGCTGTCACTGGGTACTGCTATGTCGATGATGGTCACTTTCCTGCCCACAATCACTGTGATGTCTGGTGTATTATGTGCTAACACTTTACTTTGTCCATTCGATTCGAAAGTCCCACAGGATTTTGACTTTCTCATTTTCCATTACTTTCTCTGGACAACGTTCCCGCCAGTTTTTAGCTGATCTTGTAATTCTTGCATAAATTCCAGTGGATCATCTTGGCCATTGAGTTGTACCTCTGTTTGTACTCCATCTGGGCAATCTTTTTTGCAGCAGCTGAGGACATGATCCACTTTTTCATCAGGTTCTTTGCACAATCTGCACTTTGCATCATCCAAGGATTTTTTGTTTCTGGCCTTGATTGAATTTGTTCTACTGGCTTTCTCTTGAGCAGCCAAAATCAGGGATTCAGTTTCCTTTTTCAGACTTCCAGTTGTTAACCACAGCCAGGTTTTTCTGTTGTCCACCTTATCCTTGATCTTCTCCAGAAATTGGCTGTGCAGTGCTTTGTTGTGCCAGCTTTCAGTTTTCATTTTAATCACATTTTTCTGTGTTCTTGTTTGATTTTCTGGGTTTTCAGCAAATGCCTGTTCTTCACTTCAATCAATGCCTGTTCTTGACTTTCATTCACATAATTGGCCAGCACATGTTTCTCCTCTTCCACTGTTTGCTTTGCTTGCAATAAGCCTCTGCCACCAGATCTGTGGGGAAGGTATAATCTATCAGTAACACTGCATGGGTGGACGGAATAATGCATTGTCATAGGCTTCTGAGTTTTTCTATCCAATGCATCCAACCCAGCCTGTGTCCAGTTGATGATTCCTGAAGTGTACATGATGACTGGTATGGCCCAGGTGTTGATGGAATTGATGCTGGTTGATTTCACAGCTGCCAGTTCTTTAGCTGGTTGTTGGACTTTCATTACAATTTGAGCCTCACCCAGAAACCTAGGAAGTCATAATGTATCGCCGTAGTATTTGCGCGGATCCCAGCAGGACTGCCTTCTGAATCTGACAGATGTTAATTTTGTCGATTTGAAGATGTTCCAAGCACTGCCCTAGTGTTTTTGGGATGGTACCCAGCGTGCGGATTACCACTGGGATGACCTCAGCTCATTTGTGTCATAGATGCTGAAGCTCAATTTTAAAATCATGGCATTTAGTGACCTCATGTTCTTTTTAAATGACCCTGTTTTTTATTATTATTATTATTATTATTATTATTATTATTATTATTATTATTATTATTATAGTGATACAAAAACAGTTATACACAGCAAACAAGATCAATATGCTGGATTTTGTATTACATCACACGTCGGACACTTCCCAAGCATCTAGGACTGTGTGATGTATTGATGAATAATGCGTGCAGAGCCGAGTAGGGTGGCCTTTTGCAGCTGACAGATGGTGATTATCATCATCATCATCATCATAATCATCATCATCATCATCATCATCATCATCATCATCATCATCATCATTGTTGTTGTAGATTTCACAACTGCCAGATCTTTAGCTGGTTGTTGCCTTTCATTGCAATTCGAGCCTCACCCAGAGTTGTAATGTATCAGTGTAGTATTCCTGAGGATCCCAGCAGGGCTGCCTTCTGAATTTGATAGATGTTAATTTTGTCAATTCGAAGATGTTTCAAGTGCTGCCCTAGTGTTTCAGCTGGTTTGTGCCATAGACGCTGAAGCTCGATTTTCAAATCGTGGTATCTAGTGACCTTCTCATGTTCTTTTTCAATGACCCTTCTGTCACCAGGTACTGCTATGTCAATGATGGTCACTTTCTTGTCCTCAATCACAGTGATGTCTGGTGTACTGTGTTTCAATACTTTGTCTGGATTCAAAAGTCCCACAGGATCTTGACCTTCTCATTTTCCATTACTTTCTCCGGACTACGTTCTCATCAGTTCTTAGCTGATCTTATGTTGTAATTCTTGCATAAATTCCAGGGGATCATTTTGGACACTGAGTTGTGCCTCTGTTTGTATTCAGTCTGGGCAATCTTTTTGCAGCAGCTGAGGACGTGATCTACAGTTTTGTCAGCTTCTTTGCACAATCTGCATTTTGCATCATCCGAGGTGGTGGTGGTGGTGGTTGCTGGTTGATTTCACAGCTGCCAGTTCTTTAGTTGGTTGTTGGCCTTTCATTACTATTTGAGCCTCACCCAGAAGCCTAGGAAGTTGTAATGTATCAGCATGGTATTTGTGTGGATCCCAGCAACATTTTGTTTTATTTTTTAACCTTGGCCCCAAAAGTTTCATTCCAAAGCAGTTCCCTGGAGGAATATGTTACCTTGAAATTAGCACAATAATAGTAATTTCCTTGTTTCAAGCACAATCTCTCTGTCATTCCTATCAAAACAATAAAATGAAGCTCTGTTAATTGTAGATGCTCTGGATATAGCTTACGTCTTTGGGGAATCTGGACAGAAAGTCAGTCCTGACCTGAATTTTCCTTCTGCTTCCTTTTGACAGCTTGCTCTTGGCCCCCAGTATGCCCTCCTGATATATTCCATAAAATATGCTGCAAAACACCATCACAGCTGTGAAGAACAACAGAGAGAAGCAGACCTCCCCTGAAGAGAGTACAATGATTAGTAAAAATCTAACAATGCGACAGGATAAGTTGCTTGGATCAATTAGTCATTTTGTGTGGACAACAGAGAAGATTTTTATTTCCCAGCCTCTGGGGATGCATACGACTTGATTCTTATCACCAATATTAAAATACAAAGAGAAGAGACTTGGTGTATTACAATGTGGGAAATAAAAGATACTGAAGCTTGAAATGCTTATTAGGATAAGACCCACAAGGCTGCTGTAGTAGGTAATTCAGAAGTGCCGTGGAGAGCGTTTCCAATTTCCACATGGCACCAGGAGTTCTTCTGCTATTACAACTGATTTTTAGATGACCAAGATCTGTTCACTTGGAGAAAATGGCCGCTTGAAAAGAAAGTCCAAGATGAGGGATCATATAGGGAGTCTTAGGTAGGACCTTTAGGGGAAAATCCAACTGACCAACACTGGGTCATGTGAATGGAGAACCTTCAAGTTGTCAATAATATCCTAATGACCTTATGTGACTATTTCCCTAGGTTAGATACCATCACAATCCTTTTCTATCCCTTTCCATCATTCCCCACTGCACTGGGATCCAGTGAAGAAGTAATTGTTTGAGGTGACAGAAGTTCTGAGGCTGAGTATAAAGTCCCTACTCAATGTTGTAGAGGTAAGCTGACAGTAATAAATGTTTTTTAAGCATGGAGCAAAAACAAAGCTTATTCATTTTTTTAAAAAAAAATAATATAAATTAAAAGTTAATTGACAATAAGGAGATGTAGGATGTGAGCTTTTGAGCAGCTCATGCTGATGGTGGTATAAGCAGTTGGACCCCTCCTCCCACTAAGGGGCAGCATAGAGGCTCAGAGGCCAAAGACTGGTATAAGAGCAAGACACTGTTCCACACAAAATGGATGCCCCTCAGAGAATTTTGGGATCCATATTGTGCATCAAGCCTGGGCAGGAAGATAGTTAACAGCTGAACTTTCCCCCTGGCCCTGAGGTGTGCCTGGCTGGACAATGGGACAAGCTAATTTTCATTGTGTCACCCTACGGTGATTTAATCAGTGCCAATAGCAGACCATTACTTACCCTTTCCAGCAATCAATTGCTATTCAGAAGAACAGTGCAAAAATTATCTTGAGTCCTGACAAATCCTCAAGTCTCTCCTATGTTTTCTGTTAGACTGCCAGGAAAAAAACAATCAATTCTTTGTCTCTGATTTTCTTGCCACCTTACCTCATAATACCTCATGACACATTTTGGCGTATAAAGATTGGCCCATTGTGTGTGTTCTGGATTTGTGTGTGTACCCCCATTTCCATGGGGGCTCTTCCTTTAGCTCCTGGAAATGCTGCTTGTTTTCCTCCACAGTGCTGCTTTCCCTGGACATCACTTCAAGACTGGTAACCATCATCCATCCCTGAAACCCTATCACATCTCCTACTCTTTTCTCTTAGTCAGCTGTTGAGTGTTTGTCATTGCTTAAAATATATTTCTTGTTTTACTGTTTTTATTCTTTAATAAAAACCTGTTTCAATTATACTTTACCACCTGCTCATTTCAGTATTCTTACTTGGACAGTCCTGGTATACATAGGTTGTTGATCCCAGTTACCTCTTCTTGCTATCTCTGTCCCCAGCTAACTCCCACAACTTAAACTGAAACTGTCTGCTTAAGGTAATATATGTGTGTGTGTGTGTGTGAGAGAGAGAGAGGGGGGGGGTGGGGGGTGGGGGTGGATGCGTGGATGGACGGGGGAGGTTAAAATGGTTTCTAGGCAGAAATTTCTATAGAATGCCTTCAGGGTCAAAATATTACAACTAATTCTCACAAACTAGCTGCAATTCAGTAATTCTCTCAGTTCCAGGATAATTACCCAATGCTGTTGCCAATCCACTCGCCTGTTAAAATTAAAACTCACCCAGCTCGTCTCTTTTTTACCACATTCAGTCCTCAACTCCCAACTGTTAAAACCCACTGTTAAAGCTTTACCCTGTTTTCCAGGACACCATTCCCATTAGTTCCTGTGTTGCTCAGTTCATTTTCATTGATCCACCTGTCTCAGCCTAGTTAACCTTGAGAGTGTAATGAGATTGAGACATGTGTTTACTTGATCCTGCCTTTCTATGCTGACTTTCATCCTTGATCTTGGAGATCACCTAAACTCACTTTTGGAATCTCATGTGATTGGAAGAGAAGAGCTGGTCTTGGTGTTAACGTGGAGGGAGAAAGAAAACAGCCAGGACAAAATGGAGGCACCACTCATCCAGTAAGAGTAAAGTTCCTGGGTCTCACTGGTGGTTTCCATACAGCCTAAATATAACAGGCTGAGGAAGCTATTTATCCTGTTTGAGGGAAGAACACACAGGACTCTTCCCCAAAAAGGGGATCAGCCCCTTATATTTCCCTCAACCCTTTACAAAAATTGCTAGACTAGTGATCTTTTTGGAGAAACCAAAGGAACCACAGCAACCCAGGCTGTTTTTGGTCTCTTCCTAGAGGGGTGAAATCTCCAGTGCAAAGGCAAACAGCAAACTAGGATCACTGGTAACATGTTGCATACATTATTAGTGTGCTATGCAGAAACCACCATTGCCAGAGTCCCTGGTCCAAGGCTTCTTTACATGGTGGTCACTCAAGGCACATGAATAGTGCTGAGGATGAATCTAGGAAATACCACCCATGACATTAGAAGTTCCAAAATTGACAGTAGCATTGCTAACACTTTTTGATGCTTTCTGTGAATGGTGTAACAATACAATAAATTTCAGGAGCCCATGTAATAAGCTTTTCCAGCACTTAAAAAAAAGGCTATTGAAGAGCTATAACAGCCTTCTTTTTCACAAAATTTAATGGTAGGGAGTGAAACCCTCCACCTCCATTACATTTTCTACCCGAGTGACTTGCTTTCATAACATAACACAGTGTACTCCCTAATACAGTTGTCAGGAGATTATGAGATTTCTCTTCTCAAGTGATGATTACCAAAGCTACTCTTAAGTGTAGGAGTAGAAGGGCTGTTGTTTGAATGCAATTTGACTTCTCAGCAATGTTGGAAAATACAGAAATGAGAGGACAGCATACATAAATTGAGGGCAGCAATCCAGACAGGCGTTCCAGGGGGTTATATTTTCATGCATTCAAAATGGAAATGAATTGCTGCCTGCCATTCTTTTACAGCAACTTGAGAAAACTGTGGCATCTTGAGAAAGATTAATGGGTATAGGGAATGCCTATAAAAGCAGCAAAAAATGAGATACACACCAGAGGTGGGAATCATCTGATGAAAGACCTGTTGTTCTGGGCCTAGTTACAGCTAGGGAGGTTGTAACGGACTTGCCCCACCCTGAAGGGCTGGTGTGAAGCAGGCCTGCTTAAAGAGGCCTGGGTGACAGTAACAGTAAGGCAGCAGGCCTCTAACAAAGATTTAAATAGGTAAGCAAGGCGTGATTGGTCAATGGAAGGCACTGTTGCCCCTGACCAATGTAAGGAGGCGCTTAAACTCTGCTAGATAAACAGAAAGACAGAGAGAGCCTGTCAGACAGTTCTTTGTGGAGAGTTCTGAAGAGAACAGCTTGTGTTCAGTTGAGAGCAGAGTCTGTGGAGTGAAGTCTCCCCGCTCTGTCTCTGGTGTAAAGGAATTCTGGTCCAGCTCAGATAGCTGGCAGCGGGGTTCCTGGTGGACTCTCCTGCTGCAAGCGAAGGAAGCTTGTGAAAGGAAGGAAGGTACTGGCTTTTTGGTGTAGAGCCATGGTGGCGAACTCTTTTAGCACTCCAGATGTTATGGACTACAATTCCCATCAGCCCCTGCCAGCATGGCCAATTGCTGGCAGGGTTCTAGTGACTCTCCTCAAAGCGAAGGCTTGTGAAAGGAAGGAAGGTACTAGCTTTTGGTGTGGCCAAGAGCCATGGTGGCCCTTTGGCACTCCAGATGGCCCCTTGGACTACAATTCCCATCCCTAGCCCTGCCAGCATGGCCAATTAGCCATGCCTGGTAGGGGAGCTGATGGGAATTGTATGAATCCATCAACTTTATCTGGAGTGCCAGAACCGTCTCACCACTGGTGTAGAGTGAAGCGCCAGCCAGAGGCTTGTCAGTAGACACTGACCAGACCTAGGAGTCTGTCCTGCCCCTGTTTAACACCAGTCTTGGAAAGCCCAATCCAGTGGCAGTGAGGCCAGTTTGGGAGTAGAGTGAGTGAGGGAGGCTTTGTATGCCAGAATCTCACAGGGCATAGACTGGGGGTGTTAGCTGGAGATGTCCCTCTAGCACAACTGATCTTCAGGACACAGAGATCAGTTCACCTGGAGAAAATGGCTGCTTTGAGAGGTGAAGTATGTGATATTATAACCCATTGAAGTCCACCCCCTTCCCAAACTCTGCCCCAGAGGCATTGTGCCAATGTGGCCAGGTGGGGCATGATGCCCCAGGTGCGTGGTGTGGCAGGGGCATTCTGGGGGCATGGTGGGGGTGTTCCAGGGTGGGGCAGTGGCTGATGGCACTGCGTCAGGGGTGCAGGGTTAGGGTTAGGGCACGTGTGTGCACCAGGCAGAGTTTCCCCTCACTCCACCCCTGTTCTACCCTTTCAGGGACCACTCCCAAAATCTCCAGGTATTTCCCAACCCAGATCCGACAACCCTAAGTATAGCTTCTCCACAAAGAACACAATTTGGGCTTCTACATGTGAATGTGATACAACTTTTCTTCTTCTTTTTAGCTGTCAAGTTGCAGCTGACTTTAAGGGCCCCCTATGGTTTTCAAGAGAAGAGTGTGCGGCACTCTTGTCTTGGTGCAGCAATCCAGGACTTCGTTGGTGGTCTCCCATCCAAGCACTAACCAGGACTGTTTCGCTTCCAAGATTTGAAGAGATCCCTAGGGGTAAGATACACCTTAGATGATAAGTATTTTGAGGAGTGGAGATGGAAGCAGGGCCACAACCAACCAGCCTTCCTCTGTCGATTTGGCTGCAACACTTTCAGACAACTTGCTTGGAGAGGAAGTGGAAGAGGAGAGGGAAATGTCGACATCATAATTGATCAGTGTCAAAGGTCTTTTCCACACAAATGTCCTAAAATTTTGTACAATGTTAGTAAAATGTGTTCAGTCCCCCCCACTTTTGTCGCACTCACCTCCTCGAAATGATTCCTGGCCACTATTATGTGACACCCCCGCCCCCCCTTTCTGAGAGTTCTGGGTATTTGAGTTCCCAGTCACATCCACTGTCACATTCTGCTTCACAGTCACATTCTATACTTTTCGTATAGTCGATACTTCAAAGCTTACCACCCGCAAAAAAAGATTAAAGAACAAAAAGAGAAATGCTACAAATAAACAAGCAAGGGGGAACTGAGTGAGCTCAAAAATGGCACCAAGGAGGAAGTTTGGGGAAGCAGAGAAGTGTGAGAAATGTCGTCAGTAGATTGCACAGCAACTGAAAATGTTTTCAAAATGTTTCAGCCAGAGACTCATTTAAAACATTTGGAGGCTGCAAGAAAAATGTTTGGGAATAAAAACAACACAGAACTCCATGTGGGAAACATTTCATTTCCTGCCTCAAAATGTTTCAATGATTTGTACAGGAAAGTCCAGTATATATGCAGGTTACATTTTACTTAGTTAGTCAATTTGTCTGTTATATTTTCCTGTCCCATTCTAACAATAAAGAACTCATGGCAACATATAGGTTTGCCCTTTCACTATTTTGTCCTCTTGAAGCATCTTGCAGCAGCAGTGGTGTAGGAGGTTAAGAGCTCGTGTATCTAATCTGGAGGAACCGGGTTTGATTCCCAGCTCTGCTGCCTGAGCTGTGGAGGCTTATCTGGGGAATTCAGATTAGCCTGTACACTCCCACACATGCCAGCTGGGTGACCTTGGGCTAGTCACAGCTTTTCGGAGCTCTCTCAGCCCCACCTACCTCACAGGGTGTTTGTTGTGAGGGGGGAAGGGCAAGGAGATTGTAAGCCCCTTTGAGTCTCCTGCAGAAGAGAAAGGGGGGGTATAAATCCAAACTCTTCCTCTTCTTCCTCTTCCTCTTCTTAAGTTTACATTTATAATAGTAGTTAAGGAGCAACCACTCCCTAGAAATTCAGCTGAAAATAAGCTCCCAGATTTGAAATTCTCATGTGACAATTCTGAATTTCTCTCTCTGGCCCCTTCCGCACACGCAAAATAATGCATTTTCAAACCACTTTCACAACTGTTTGCAAGTGGATTTTGCCATTCCGCACAGCTTCAAAGGGCACTGAAAGCAGTTTCAAAGTGCATTATTCTGCATGTGTGGAATGAGCCTCTCTCTCTCTGTGTGTGTGTGTGTGCGCGCGCGCGCGCGCGTGTGGTGTAACTAAAAACTATCCTCCAGTGCAGATACACCAACTGCTGCCAGGGGTTGGCACCAGCATACTGTAAGCTGGGACAGTTTCCATGGCCCACTACCTCTGACTCCATCTATGCACCCCCCCACCACCACCTGACTGGATGACGTTTTCCATCTGCTTTGGTTTGATTGTTCCACTCCTGTTTTCCCAGCTGCTGAATATGGGGAAGAGGGATGTGGGTGGTGTACAAGTAGCAGCATTCCTGGTGCATTGCATGCACTGACCAGTGCTGTTGGGGAAAATGATGTACAGGTTGTAGAGGCAACTGAGAATGGGCTACTGGAGGGCTTGCAAGCAGGAGAAAGATTCACAGGCCGGTGACAGCATGCAGGTGGGTGTGAAAAGGGAGGCATGAAAGGACCCCTGGGCAGACATCTGTATGCCCTGTCAAAATAAAACAACCCTGGAACCTGCTTTGCTTGCCATGGTGTAAAGAATAAGTCATTTTGATGACATTGTAACATTAAAGTGCTTCTCATGGTACCTATTAAAACAGCAAGCCACATACTTTCTTCCAGATTAAAAAAAATAAAACCAAATGCTGAGAGGAATATGGACACCAGTGCTTAATCATCCATTGGAAGACATTTTGCCCTATCCAAGGATGTGTGTCATGATGTTGGGGCCACTCAGTGTTCAAAGGATATAACTCAACACAACATGAGCCACTTAACCTTGTAGCAGGCTACTGTGTGGAAGAAAGCTGTTGATATTTCCAGACATCTGGGAAACTTTGAATGTTTATGGCTGAATGGTTTTATTTGGTAATTCCGTTTTATTGTACAACCATCAGGGTTGTTTTATAGCATTATCATTTAATGTTCAACAGGCTTCCCTTGAGCTTTCACTTGTAATGTTAGGATACTTGAAGGGAGGGTGGGGGTTCTTCGGGCAAGGGTTCCGAGATCAGACGAGATCGGGCGTGTTCAGGGTGGTATATAACCCTTCGGGCAAGGGTTATTGCATGCTGTGGCAGATGGAGATGTACACACATACACACACACACAGAGAAAGAAAGAGAGAGAGAGAGAGAGAGAGAGAGAGAGAGAGTGCCGCAGAAGGTGATGAATATATCAGTGCTAAAATCTTCTACTGGTTTAATATTCATTTGTTTTCCCCAAGGACTCTGGTCAAATTCTCACAACTCCTTCACTGTTTTGATTTGTTTTTATTGGAACATTTTTGTGCTCTTTTTCTCCTTGAAAGGATTTAATTTACAGAAGATTCCCAATTACAAAACTAATAAGACAAGGGAAGACAGCACAAATATCTGGACTAGACTTGGTCTTCTACTACAGGCCTTTTATGAGGAAGATCCACGGGCTAAGAAACAAAGGCCAAGAGATTAAGAATGCCAATTTCCAAGTGGGACATGGGGACCCTCCGGAATGACCATTCATCTCCAAACTACCAATATCAGTTCCCAAAGAGAAAATGGATGCTTTGGATGGTGAAATCTGTGGCATGTTATGCCACTGAGGTCCCTGTCCTTCTCAGAGTCCATTCCCAAATCTTGAGGAGTTTCCCAACCTGAAACTGGCAATCTTCCCCCATCCCTTGCTGGTGACCATAGGGGACCTTGCAACCCTACAACTAACTCCTGCCTTTGGCTTATGCCTAAAAGCTCATCCAGAGTACCTGCAAGGAGAGAAAAAAACCCTGTCCATATCCAACTCAGACTCTGCTAGCTTACTGCCTGTTAGCCACTGGGATCTTTCTTACTTCTGCCTCAGTTGGGTCACTAAACGACAATTCGAAGGATTTTTTGTGGGGAGCCATGCCAGTAAAAAAGAGGTGCCATTTGCTTTAGGAAAGAAGTTCAAGGGGACCTCTTACTTTGCCTCTTTTTAAACATCCTTTAAAAAACATCCAGTCTGATGAAGACTTCTGAAGAACTTTGCAGAAGAAACTGGGAGTCCTTATGTAATTTTCTTTGTGTATGCTTTCAGTGTTGAAAGGATTTTGAAGTACTTATTAAAAATAATTAAAACCTGGAAAACTTGAAAGCTTGCACATTGTTATTTGCCATTTGGTTAATCTCTCTCTCTCTCTCTCTCTCTCTCTCTCTCTCTCTCTCTCTCTCTGTGTGTGTGTGTGTGTGTGTGTGTGTGTGTGTAGATTAGATTGATGATGATGGATAAAGGATTATGGAGGAGGAGGATGGATGGATGGATAGATAGATGGATAGATAGATGGATAGATGGATAGATAAGTCCAATCTTGTCAGAGCTTGGAAGCTAGGCAGTTACTTTTAAAAATATATTTATTTTATTCAATTTATACCCCGCCCACCCCCAACCACACTGGGCACAAGGCAGCTTTCAAAAATATACATTAGAGTATAAAAATATGTAATATATAACTATAAACATACAATTTAAAACCAGAACTATAATTATTAAAACCAGAACTATAAATATTTGTTGAATGGGAGACCACAAAGGAAGACTGTGCTGGTATGCAGAAGAAAGCAATGGCAAACCACCTCTGTCCATCTTTTGCCTTGAAGTTACCATGCTTTAGTTGTGAGTGACTCAACAGTGCACTTTACTTTTTTTAATAAAAGGTATTACATGGACTGTGTTCTGGATTTTAAAAAAAAACCACTATTCATTCATTCCCTGCTGAAAGAACCATTTCACCTTCACAATGTGTTTTTCAGTGAAATTATGTGGTTTATTTCAGTCTCTTCTTTTAAGAACTTGCCTCTATTGCATACTGGATAGTAAAGCTGGCTTGTACTAATATGTGTGTTGTGATTTTCTGTCTCCTTATTATAACTTTTTTTTTTCTTACAGCTAATGAACATAACATTTTTCCCCAGCCAGAAAGTGGGAAAAAAAAAGGGGGGGGGGAGATACAATGCAGAAGCCATTTTCTATTCAGTTCATTTCTCTTCCAATGCCCTCCATATAATTTGCCAGGAAGAATCCCTCTCATGCCTACCACACATATACACATACCCCTTCTTGAGGAAAATAAGAAGAAATGAACTACTAGATCATTTATATGTGCTCTGGATGGACAGAACCACCACAGATGGAGAAGATCCAGGCTAATAGCTGTGTGATAAAGGAAGTGCCACACTCAAAGGGACAGTCCTACCTGAACATATTGCTCTCCGTTTGTGACTGTTAAATATTCCAGATGGTCTGAGAGTAAACAAAAGAGCAATTAACTTATAGAAATTGATTCATCGTGTTGACATTGTGGTAGTTACAGTCTTCGACTGTGGATGTAAATAATGTTTTCCACATTTTTCCCACCCAAGGACTTGTTGATGCATCTGTTCAATCAAAACGACACCGCCTAAAAATCTGTGAGCTCTAATTGGTCGCCTCCTCATGCATCCATCTATGGCTTTGCAGCCTTCCCCCTCCCCAGCCCATGGCATCATAATCTATTTGGAAATATAGATGAAAGTTGCATTTAGCAAGATACATACCAGCAATTACTATTCTATAAAAATAGCCTACTCAACCATGATCATTAAATCGTCAGGTTATTTGAAAACATTCCTTTTCTTTCTACAGAACATAGATCAGTTTGAGGGCTCACAGTCATTCTCAGCAACTGGAAATGTGTGATAAGCTTGCCACTTTTTAGCTACTACCCATTCAGAGACCTAAACATTCATAAAAATGTGAATTCTTCCTGTCCTGTACTACACAGGCTAGGGGGAGGGGGGGTTACAGACATCATAGGACAATGCCATATATGTATAAGTGTACCATCCTTGGCAAAAAATAAAACCCCAACAACTATAACTTGATATACTAATTTTCTATCTGTATGTTTGGTTAATTTGTGGAGGGGTATTTAAAAATGTGGGAGGGGGATCTGGAATTATATGGTATAGGCCAAACTCATAGAATCATAGAGTTGGAAGAGACCCCAAGGGCCATCAAGTCCAACCCCCCACAATGGAGGAACACACAATCAAAGCACTCCTGACAGATGGCCATCCAGCCTCTCTTTAAAAAACTCCAAAGGAGACTCCACCACCACACTCCAAGGTAGTGCATTCCACTGTCGAACAGCCCTTACTGTCAGGAAGTTTTTCCTAATGTTTTGGTGGAATCTCTTTTCCTTCACCTTAAATCCAATACTCCTGGTCCTTATTTCTAGAGCAGCAGAAAACAAGTTTGCTCCCTCACCAACAAGACATCCCTTCAAATATCTAAACATGGTTATCATGTCACCTCTTAACCTTCTCTTCACCAAACTAAACATACCCAGATCCCTAAGTCTCTCCTCATAGGGCACAGATTCCAGACCTTTTACCATTTGGGTTGCCCTCATCTGGACACATTCCAGCTTGTCAATATCCTTCTTAAATTGCGGTCCCCAGAACAGCACACAATATTCCAGCTGAGGTCTACCCAATGCAGAATAGAGAAGTAGAATTACATCCCTCGATCTAGATACTATACTCCTATTGATATAACCAAGAATCACATTGGCTTTCTTGGCCACCACATCACACTGCTGGCTCATGTTCAGTTTGTGGTTTACTAAGACTCCCAGATCCCTTTCACATGTTGTGTTGTCAAGCCTGGTGTCACCCATCCTATATCTGTGCATTTCATTTTTTTTCTGCCTAAGTGTGGTATCTTACATTTATCTCTGCTCCAGAATCTTCCCTAGTATTGATGGCAGGCTGACAGGATGGAAATTATTAGGGTTTGTTCCACTCTGTCGAGGAAATCTTCCTTTTTCCTAACATCTTGAAGGGTAGATACTTGCACCACAAGCTTCTGAACCTTCTCTTCTAAGAGAGCAACCAAACTTACACTTGCTGCAGGTGTAGCTACATACATCCTCCAGCAAAAAACACCACATCCCACAGCTGATGCAAGTAACTGCAGCAACTCCCCCGCCAGCCATATTTAGCAGTTAAGTAGTGCAGGGCCTCCTTTCAAAAAGTCCACTGCTTCCAAAGAGAGAACAGTAGAGCTAATAGCAAGCCCCAACTCTCGGATGCCTATGCTTTCTGTCCCACTCCTTCTCTCCTCTCCACTGCTACACCTCTCCACTGCTTCCATGATCTCATCTGATCATGGAAGCTAAGCAATTTAGATGCTTGAATGGGAGATCACTAACAACAACTCTGCCAAGGAAGGCAGTGGCAAACCACCTTTCCTCACTTGCCTTGAACGCCCCTCACAGGGCTCACCAGGAATCAGTTATCACTTGCTGGTACTTTCGTACACATTTAAAAATGTAGTCCTTTTGAAGATCAGGAAGCCATCTACCATATTATCTTGCTAAACTTGAACATCAATTCAGGCAAGTAATCTTGGAAACTCACCATCAAATATGGTCTATGATTCTGCAATGAGAGAAGGACAGTTCACACATGCTCAAAGGCTTCAAATACTCTTTCATCTACCAAGTCAGATCAGAGTCACTAGAGTCTGGCTGGCATCTGCCCCAGTCTCCAATGTTTCAGTCTTCACATCCAATTTGATATTATGACACCACACTGTTGCCATGCTGTTGCAGGGGATGGGGGTAGCTTGTGTCTTGCTGATTCAATCCCTAATGTCACTGAAGCTTATAGAGCTACCAGAATACAGCAGATTCTATCAAACTCACCAACATAATGTGTTTCTGGAATCTGGGTTAAAACTCTTGTTTTCATTTGGAGCAGATTCAAGGAGCCATCCCTGATTCTTATGTGACAAGTTCCAAGACTGAATGGGTTATTTAAAAACAGTTTCTGGGGTTTTTAAAGGTCAGAGCATCTGCAGCTTGCATATTCTACAAAATATAGATTATTCATTTTACTTCTTAGTAGCCGTGCTCGTCCCTGGAATCAGGATGATGCTCAAGAAATAAATGACAAGTACTGAAACAATAATCAAAAGAGGAGGCAGCGAATTGTCTGTCATTCATTGGCAGCGTCAGCATTATTTTATTTTTTACATCTCCTTTGTGGTTACTTAATTCCCTGAATTAATAAGCATTGAAACAGTGCTTTCCTGGATGTCAGTCAACCTCTCAACCAAACTCAGCCTACTATGAACCCCTTGGGGGCTGAGACCTTGGCCGCCAACCACGTCCAAAATATATTAATAGTTGAATTCATTAAAGCTGGGTAGAAGGCTCATTCTCAGGAGGGGGAAAAATGCTGTGGTTCTTCTTGAGTCAAAAGAACTTTTTGGTGTTTTAGCCTTTCCTAAGATCCATCTTTTCATGTTAGTAATCACCCAATCAGTTCTGGGAATCAGACTGCGGGGAGGGGTCATGGCTTAGTAGTAGAGCATCTGCTCGGCATGTGAAAGGTCCCAAGTTCAGTCATCAGTACTTCCAGTGCATCATTACTGATGAGAGCAGCAGGTGATAGTGCATTTCAGGCTCCATCTCAACTCAACCACCTGATGTGTAGAAGAGAACAGGGCAGCCCTGCAGGCTGAGAGCCAGTTCATACATGACAAAGTGCTTGCATTCTCCACTGTTCCTCATGATCAGTCATGCTTATTGTTATCATTATTATTTATTCCACTTGTATGCTGCCCTTTCCCTTGCAGACTCAGAACAGCTTCCAACATATAATAGCTATAATAAAATCAGAAATTAAAACAACAATTAAAAATCCAGATGGTGACTAAAATACCTATTATCAACAGATATGCAAAGGAATGCAGAAAAAGGAGGGGGAGAAGTGTGGGAAGAAGGGAGGCCATTCAGGTTGAAAATTGTTGCTGCCTCAACCATAAGCTTGGTGGAACAGCTCTGTTTTACAAGCCCTGTGGAACTGCATCAAATTCTTCAGGGCCCAGGTCTTACCAGATAGATAGAACATTCCACAAGGTTGGGGCGAGAGTGGTATAGCAGTTAGAACTGTAATCTGGAGAACTGGGTTTGAGTTCACACTCCTCCCTACTCCTTTGCTTAAGTGGTCGACTCTAATCTGGAGAACCAGGTTTGTTTCCCCAGTCTTCCACATGAAGCCTGCAGGGTGACCTTGGGCTAGTCACAGTTCTCTCAGAACTTGTTGTGAGGAAAGGAAGGGAAGAAGTTTGTAAGCTGCTTTGTGATTTCTTAAAAAACGGAGAAAAGCAAAGTATAATTCCAAACTATTCTACAAGACAGAAAACACCCTGGTCCTGGTTGAGGTCAGCTAGACATCTTTTGGGGTGCTCTGAGAATTCCATGCTCTGGGAATTTCATGCTCAGATCTTAATTCATTGAGAACCCTGAATAAGATTGGGAACACAATGTTCAGGAAGAGAAGGCTTAAGTTTCCCTTCATTTTCATGACCCAAAATAATACAGGAAGTTGCTATTTGTAGAAACCTATGTGTATGCTTAATAAAGGTGGTTTTGCTGGCCTTGAGGCCATCATAAAAATATTCGATTCAATTCTTAATAAAGGACTGTATTCCAGCTACTTTTAGCAAAAATAGAAGGCTGTGTTTTCTAACCGGTACCACTGAAAGATAAATATTCCTGCAACCTTCTTTTCAATACAGTTATTTTGTACTAACTGTATACATATTTTAAGCACCTTTTAGCAAATGGAACAAGATGACACCATGCACCACTCCTGAATAAGGGCCTTGACATATAATGTGCATAGTGTATATTGAAGCAGCATTCTCAAAGGGAGCGACAGGCATAGACAAACTTTTTAAATTATACTATGCCTGAGGAATGTGTCAATATTATGTCTAGGCTTTTTGGCTAAATGTGCTGTGTGAACTATTAAAGGACCTAACTTCACTCTGGATAATCTCATTTATTCATAGGTGAGAGGAGATGGGGAAAGGTTATTCATAAGGGCTTCCACAGGATATATTAATATATCAGGGCAGGTTTTACAGTGCTGCAGAAATAGCATAGGAGGACTCAGTTTATTCTGCCAATCATTCTCCTGTCTTATTACAGATGCAAGCTGCAATGACTGTCATTATTGAATATCTGGGGCAGACAATGGCTCCAAAGGGGGGATCTTTTGATGCTTAAAACACAGCCAACCCCCCCTTCCATGCATAAACACTCGCACTTGAATAATGTATCCTGTTTTTTTTTCAATTTTACAAAACAAAATACATTACAACCATAGCTGCAATAAACGTACCCAGCAAGAATGGAGGATTCCTATTGCTGGATCATCAGATCAGTGATCCATCTTGGTCATCATCCTGTTACCAGCAGTGACCAATAGATGCTGACAGAAGCTGGCCCAAAATAATAATAATAATAATAATAATAATAATAATAATAATAATAATAATAATAATAATAATAATAATAATAATAATAATAATAATAATGAAGAAGAAGAAGAAGAAGAAGAAGAAGAAGAAGAAGAACAAGAACAAGAACAAGAACAAGAGGAAGAGGAAGAGGAAGAGGAAGAGGAGTCTGGATTTATATCCCACCTTTCTCTCTGTAAGAAGACTCAAGGTGGCTTAAAAGCTCCTTTCCTCCTTCTCCCCACAATAGACACTTTGTGAGGTAGGTAGGGCTGAGAGAGTTCCGAAGACTAACCCAAGGTGACCCAGCAGGAATGTAGGAGTGTGGAAACACATCTGGTTCACCAAATAAGCCTCTGCCACTCAGGTGGAGGAGTGGGGAATCAAACCCGGTTCTCCAGATTAGACTCCACCTGCTCATAACCACTACACCAAGCTGGCTCCCTTAACCACTACACATGCTGGTTGAACCCAGCCAACCATTCCACTCCATCCAGTTCTTTTTATTATAGCTTTTGCCTCTTGTAACTTTCTTACCTGCATGTCCTATATCCCCCAGTGATCAATGAAGACACCTTTCTGTTTTGTTTTTGTTTTTCCCCTGCAAAGTGGAATATCTCATTGTATCCAATCTGTTCTTTCCTATTCATTCTTCCTAACAGAAATTTACAGCCCAAGCCAGAGTGCGCTGGAAGCCTGGGAGGGCTCCATTTTGACACCACCCCATCCCCTCTAAAGGGCTTTCCTGCAGTGCAAGAAGCCAAAAAAAAAGTTAGAATAAAAAAACCCCTGAAACTCTCCCATAGGAAAGGACAGAGATATGCAACGAAAATCATGGTGTATTCTCATCAGTTGCTTCATTGGTGCATGGCAGCCAGCCAGGCAGCAGAGGTCGACTAAAGTCACCCCCACCCCCTGGCCTGCCATGCTGGAGCAACACTTTGCACTGGTAGGTCTGAGTGACAGTGACAGCTTCTGTTCACGTACCACAGAGCCATGAGACACCTGGCCATTGGGGTGACTGTCCCTTCGCCAGTGCATTTTCCTTTTGTGCCGGTGGGGTGAGCACCCATGCCAGCAGAGTGGTGTGCCAGCTCCAGAGGAGGATCCCCCTCACCCCAGTTGAGGTGCTAGAGTCTTAGGTCAACCAACTTCGAACACGGAAATGTATAGATATAAAAATAAGACAGGTGGGCAGAATTAGAATTAGAGAGCTAAGTGTGATCTGAGCTTGTTTAGCACAAACAAACAATTTTAAGGAAAGGGAATGCAATCATGCACCAGCTTCCTTCTGGTAATGATTATAATTTACATAGTGGAGCTTGGAAACATAAAAGTGTATTTATGATTTAACATTGTTTGTCTGACTCAAGAAAGCATGAGATATAAAATAAACAGTTCCGAGTGTGTTTCTGGAGACACCAGTTTCCTGAAATGGCATGAAAATAACTCAAACAGAACTCTTTGGTATGCAGACAAGGAAGTGGAACTTTTAGTTGAATACATATAAGAGCTAATAGCCTTTCCCTTCAAGATGCTGAATTGCTTTATCTGTCAGTTTCAAATAATACAGGTGCCATTAGTAACCAAAATGCTCATCTTTATGATTCTGTCAACACTAAATATAGAGTTCTGAGGTATGTGCTTATTTAAAATTCCCTTGTGTGTGTGGGATAGAGAGGTAAATGGATTGTTCCTTGTGTTTCTATGTTGATTTCTGTCAGGGATAGAAGTTGATTGAGGTGCATTCCTAACCCAATAGTTTGATTGCATCTGGATGATTGAGATGCATTCCTATCAGTACACAGGATATATGTACACAACCTGCTGTATGTTACCACTGCAGTAATGTTACATCCTTTGATCTTTCTTCTATGGTTTCACACACTTTGTAGATAACTAGGCTTATCCCTGACACTTCCTTCTCCCTTGGGGAATGGGATGTTTTCATTGTGGGTGTAGGAGTCCATGTGGCTGAATCTTTATCTGTCACTGAATCTTTATCTGTTGCCAAAGTAACTCTTTCTCACATTCTTTGGGAAACCAGGAGGGGGGATTATTTCTGAATAAAGAGGGTAGAAAAAGCCAGGTTTGCCAGAACTGGTTTCCTGCAAGCTGGGTGCTTAGTTGCCTTCCAGTAAACATTGCTGAGCAACAATCCAGAGTCCGTTTATTGATTCAAGGGTCTAGACCTAACAATTTCCTGATAGTTTATTTTCCCCCTTTAAAAATAGAGGTGATTTCTTTATTAATGGATGTCCTGTCACATCCATCAACTGGTGATGAAATATTCTGATGAGTGAAATCAGGCTTTAGATAGAGAAATCTAGGTGAAGAAATTTGCCTTCCTTTGGCACTAGAAAGAGATTTGATTAAACTTTTAAAAATCCATTTTCCTTTGGAGGCTGTTGTATCCTTTCTTATTGCCAAAAAGCTAACCTGACAACCAGCTTCATCCTGCACCACAGTCCGTTCACATCTGCAGAGAATTCTAAACAAGATGTGAACATCTTAAACGCAGGGCTTAAATCATCTTGTTTCCATTTTCACATCTGGCTGTGCTGGAAAAAAAATTATCAGAATTTGAAAGCTTGTGAACACTGTTTTGTGGTTGGTTTTAATAAAAAGGTAATACATGACTTTTGTTTGTGAATAGTACCTTAATATAACACAGCTCCACACAGTTTTTATCACCATGGAGCATTTCATACCTGTTGAATCAGGTAAGCCAAAGGCATTCTTATCCAGCATTCAGCTGTTCAGCAAAAGGCTGCTCCTGGATGTCTGTTTTCCAGAGATATACCACCTCTGCACTTGAATGTTCAATTCTGATATTGTGGCTTTGATGTTAGTGTTGGACAAGGTTCTGGGAGATTTAAGTTGAAATCCTCATTCAGCTATGGAAGCTTGCTGGCTGCTGTTGGGCCCGTCACACACACTTGGTCTCACCTACTGAATAGGGACACTATGAGGATAAAAAAGATGAGAGGAGACCGATGTAAACTAAAAGGGATCTGTCAGGGAGAAAGGCAGGGAATAAATGTAGTAAACAACAATGAACTGCATAAAATAGACCTATTCTAAATTTGTCTACCTTTTGGGGAAAAATCATTTCAATTAGTGTACATCATCACATCTTGTAGTGCTGAATTCCATGTGTTCTTTATGTTTTGTCTTGTCCTAAACATACTACCAAATCCCTGTAGGCCAGGGGTAGGGAACCTGCGGCTCTCCAGATGTTCAGGAACTACAATTCCCATCAGCCCCTACCAGCATGGCCAATTGGCCATGCTGACAGAGGCTGATGGGAATTGTAGTTCCTGAACATCTGGAGAGCCGCAGGTTCCCTACCCCTGCTGTAGGCTGTATTGTCTACTACTTCTCATCGCAAAACTCTGCAGGGCTCTTCCAAGTACTATTCCAAAGCAGAAGTATGAATCACTCTTCAGTGGACAGGTAGAAGAGATACTATTTTTTTTTCTGGTAGAGTGTTTTAGTTCTGTTTTGGATGCATGAACAAATGAAGCAACCATATACTGAGTAAGACCATTCATCTGTCAAGGAGCCAGCTTGTCAGCCCTGTCTACAATACTGCCTGCCAGCCAGAGAAGCCTGCATTGACAAGTGGAGGAGCTGCAAGCCTGACTGGGTGAGCTGTAGCCTGCAGCTCCTGAACTCTACCCTGCTGGGAACATCTGCAGGGGGTGGGCCTGGCAGTTCAACAGCAGCAGCAGCAGCCCAAGGCAGCCAGCTTGTCAGGCCTGCATGCAATACTGCCTGCCAGCCAGAGAATCCTGCTTTAACCCCTGGAAGAACTGTAAGATTGACCAGGTGAGCTGTGGCCTGCAGCTCCTGAACCCTATCCCATTGGGAACACCTGCAGGGGGTTGGGGCCTGGCAGCTACTTCAACAGCAGCAGCAGTAGCCCAAGGCAATGGTCTTGGGCAGTGGCCAAATGGGCCAAATGGCCAAATGTAGTGGCCAAATGTGCGCTGCCCATTGTAGGCTCCTTTGGGTGCTGTTTGGGGGCAGGCCCCTTCTGTTTGGGGGCAGGCCCTTTCTTCACATGTGAGTACGGCATATGGATTTACTGTGATTTATGGGCATATGGCTGGATTTGGCAGACTTAGTGGGATTATATTGTTATTGATTAATTTTTTTCAGCTTTGTTTTAGCTTGTGGGATTTGGGGAGTTAGTTGGCATTTGGGTAAGAGGGGGACTACCTCCATGGGTCCCCTATTGATATTCAATTTCCTGCTTGGGAGTGGAATACAGGTCCTGGGGTGTGGTGGGAGGATGCCCTGCTTAGAAGACCCCAATTTGGAGTGAGAGTCTTTCCATCTCTCTCCCTCTGAGTGAGAGGTGGAGAGCCCATTCCCAAGGGCATAGTAGGGGACCTAGAAGATTAATAGGAGGCAAGGTCACCTGGGAGGATATGCCTGGGTGAGGGGAAGGACAGGGAGGCTGGGGCCATCGTGCTTACAGGCAGGGGTGTTATGGTATTGGGGGTCAAAGGGGAATGGTTTTCAGAAGGTGCACTGAATGTCTCCAGGCCATTGCTCCTTCTGCTCTGCTCCCCATCCAAAGGGAGGTAGGGAGGTCAGTTGTTCTGCCCACTGGCCTGGTGGTATGCTTTTTAATGTTAGGTTGGCCCTGAACAAGACAGGCCTCATCCGGGATTTGATTCTGGATGAGGGGGGCAACCTGGCTTGAATAACAGGGACCTGGGCAGGCGATATGGGGGGAGAACTGACCCAGCTCTGCCTCCATAGTCTATCAGGAGTCATACACATTCACCAGGCACCTTCTCATCTTGTGTCCAAAGTTGAGAGTTTGTATTTGGTGTTCAGCCAGAGATTGGGATTGTTGCTACCGCTCACCCTGCTGCCCAGTAGCCTCCCTGCCTAAGCTGGCAGAGGCTGTTTCAGAGGTGGTGATGGACTCCCCTAGAACTGTTGTTCTGAGAAACTTCAACTTAAGGGCTTAAGCCACTGGTGGAGTTCATCAGGGGGTTTGGAGTTGGGTGTCATCAGTATGAGGATGACACCCAGCTCTACCTCCTAATTCCAGCTGAGTCAGGTGAGGGCCATCAGATGCTGGATATTTGCCTGGAAGTGGTGTTGAACTGGATGAGGACCAACAAACTGAGGCTGAATCTAGATAAGACAGAGGTGCTGTGGGTAGCAGGTCCCCATGTCCAGGAGATCAGAGGGCACCCAGTGCTAGATGGAGTGGTGTTGTTCCTGAAGTATTGGTTGTGAGATTTGGGCTGCTTTTGGATTTTGCCCTGCCCCTGGAATTACAAAGTGGCAGTGGTGGCCAAGAGTGCCTATCAGCAGCTCCAGCTGGTTCACCACATTCACCCTTATCTGGACAGAAGGAACTTTGCCACAATACTGCATGCCCTGGTAACCTCCCATCTGGATTACTGCAATGGGCTTTAAATGGAGCTTCCTTTAAATATGGCCCAAAAGCTGGAGCTGGTACAAAATCAGTAGCTACCTTGCTGATGGGTCAACCTTGCCAGTTTCATATAACTATGAATAGAAGGGGTGCAACGTATATCGATACTACAATGGAAAACGCATTACACCCAGCCGATCTGTATTTGATACCAGTGCAGACTATAAAATTGTGTACAATCATATATAAAATTGTGTACAGTCATATATAATGATATATAATGATAAAATTGTGTACAATCATATATAATATATGTGTAATATACATGCGTCACATTCCTATACACATACCAACTCATGAATCATCATACAAATAATTTCTAGTACAGTGATTTTCCTCAGATTATAAATCCTTGTGGACCATAAGTGTAATATTTATGGAAACCATCTAATAATCGTCCATAAATTGAATAAGTCCAGCATGTAATCATCTAATGTGTCACCTATAGATGTGGCTTCAGTACATCAGCTCACCATTCATTGACGGTGGTTCAATCCTTATTTGGACAAGGAGAATCTTCTGCATCAAAATGGAATACGCATTAATGTGCCATTTTCAAAGATATTCTTCTTCAGTAATATGATTATCTGTTGTTATATTCTATTCCGACATTCAAAGTGACAGGGTCATGCCTGTAAAAGACCCATTCTGTCTTTCCTGGTAATTAGCTACCAATTTCCTACAGGAGAGAAAGGGGGGATATAAATCCAAACTCCTCCTCCTCCTCCTCCTCCTCCTCCTCCTCCTCCTCCTCCTCCTCCCCCCCCCCTTGAAGCATCCTTCCAGATTTCCACATTCTTTGGCAGTGGCTCCAGGAAAGATTCACTGACCTCAGAATGAATGAGGATGACAAGTCTTCTCTGTCCTTGGCTGCAATCCCCCCATTCTGAAGCAACCTTCCCAACCCTCTTCCTTCTTGGCCTCTGTTCAGGAGTCTCCTTTAAAGGGTTTGCTCTGCTCCCCTCATTCTCTATTCCCCAATGGGTCTCCCCTTGTCCTCCCCTGGCTCCTTCCTCTAGGAGGACAAATTCATCATGTTTGGCTGGGAGGTTTTCACTCTTCCTGCTCTCCCCACTTCCCTGCACCATCTCCTGAGACCTTACTTCTTTGTGAGAAGAAAGTACATTACTCTCAAGCCATTAACTCTTTTTGCTGGGTTGTGCTTTCCACAGACAGTGGGTCCTCTTTGACTGGTGGACCAAAGACCTGTGGCTTCTTGGATGTCTGTAGGCTTCTTCCCAGCCAGTGCCTCCTTCTGAGACTGGAATGAGGCACAGAAAAGTGCTGAAATGACTGCCTGACTCATGTACATTGTAAGGGTGCCCTGTGTCATGAAAGGCTGGCAGCTGTTCCGTAATTGATATCTCCCCTGTGCACCTCTAAAGTGTGGGGTGATCAGGTGATTTCAAAGTTTTTGGGCCTATGGGCATCTATGGACATTTTTTTCTTTCTTTCTTTTAGTGGAACAGAAACGAAGTCACTTTAGTGAATGGATGGTATTTATATTACTGCTCCTGGGGTGCACTAGTTCATAGTCTCCATAGTCTCAGGATGACAAGTATTTTGTCACATGTTGCTAAGCTTAAACCAGGGGTCCTCAGCCTTTTTGAGCCTTTAGGCACATTTAGAATTCTGACATGACAGGGTGGGCGCAGCAACAAAAGGCTGCCACAAAATGGTAGCAGCAGGAGGCAACGCCAGCCATAAAATGATTGCCACAGCTTAACTTTAGCCACACAATGTAGATCCTTGTGTGCTGGCAGCTGCTGGAAGATGCTGCCAAAGCAGCAATGTGTGCTGGCAGCTGCTGCCAAAGCAAAATTTTAAAATATCCTTACCCCAATTCAAATCTCGAATAGTCTATCAGAAGCCTTTTGGGGCTAAAGCCCTATCTGGTCCTGACCACTTTTTAAAACACTTAGTGGGCACCATAAAAGGTATTAGTGGATGTCATGGTGCCTACAAGCACCATGTTGGGGTCCCCTGGCTTTGACTGTCAAACTCTAAACTGCTTGTTTGGTCACCATTTTTAAAAATATGGGTAGGGGCACACATGTGTGTTGTTATGAAACAACTCCATATCTATCTCCAGTAGGTGATATTCCTGCTGTCCTGTTCTTATTGATTGAAACAGAAAAAAGGGAGGCATACTTCCTCCAACATCTGTACACAGAGGGGCTCATTCATGATCATAACATAACAGTTTAAATGGGAAAATTTCCCTGTGAGGATGGAAAAGTAAGGGGTGGGTAATTATATCCACTTGCAGATGGCTTGTTGACTAAAATTTTGCATATGACTAATTCCAGAACAGCAGCCATTCAATTACAGAGAATGTCTTCAGTATGGAACCGCCTTAAACCTTTGTAACCATTTTCAGTGGTGGAGAATTCAAGGAACCAGCTTCTGAATATTCACATCTAGAGTTAATGCTACTTTCCCCCAAACTGCAGGTTACCCAGTAACTTATTCAGCATTCCAGACTCAAAGTATTTCCCAATAGTTTTTGCTTTCGGGCATGTAGTTCTGCATAAATGATTCAGGAGGGAGGTTATTTAGAACTGACTGTGTGGACTGGCTCACACGCACAGTGGTTGACATTTGGTAGGGAAGAGAAAGGGGATGAGGAGAGGCACTTTAGCTCAGTGGTAGAACATCTCGTTGGCATATAGAAGATTTCAGGTTCAATCGCCAGCATCACCAGGTTAAAAAAGATAAAATCTGTAGGGAGTGATTCAAAAGACCTCTAACTGAGACCCTGGATAATAGATCTCAAGCAGACCATACTGACTTTTATGGAGCAATGGTCTGAATCAGTGTAATGCAACTGAATGCATTCACGTATTCATCCTTATCTCAGAAAGAGTTAAAAATGTGATATGTATTTATTGCAGCAACCCAGAAAAATGTTCTGTGCCTGAAGCATCGAGAATACAATGTGACTCTGCTCAGAGGTAATGGTAATTTCACATCTTAAGGCCAAGCCATCCCATGGATGTGCCCTGGTCCATATTTCTCTGCTGACTAATCATCAGCAACTTTTCATTGTTGCAAGCATTGTGAAAGTGTTATGTCAATTATAATAATGTCCATCTCAGTGGTATACCTTATGATGAATGTCAGTATTCCTGAGGACAACATCCACATTTAATGTTACTTTTTCAAACTGCTCCTTTCCACTCCCGCCCCCATGAGAGTGGCTGTGCGTGGAAACAAAGGCAAGGTATGACTTAAATGATTCATAGTATAGTGTATGTGCTGTAATATAAATGGAATAATTAGAAATCAAATTGCCTATTGCCTGGAAAATTAGACTTATTACCACCTTTCAGAGCAGAGCTACATTAACATAATTATTCCTCTAAACAGCTAATTTGCTCCATTTGATATCTACACTTTACATAGCAAAGAATTTCAGAATCTTAATCTTCATTTAATCATTTATTACTCTCTATTCTTTTACTTTAATTTCCATTCGACTCTTAGCTAGTTGCTCTTTTTTTGATGGTTTTTGAGAGTCTACCTGCTGTTGATAATATTAGGTTTTTTACATATTTATTTATATGAGGCATAAATATGCACTTTATAGTCTAACAACAGTTCTCTTCTTTGAGGAAATTATTATCTACATTGCAACTGGAAATGCTAGAAAAAAGGGAAGTAAGTGGGAGCAAGATTAGCAGGGAAAGAAACAGAGGTGGGATCCAGCAGGTTCTCACAGGTTCCCAAGAGTAGGTTACTAATTATTTGTGTGTGCTGAGAGGGGGTTACTAATTGGTGATTTTGCCATGTGATTTTTGCCTTAGTTACGCCACTCCTCTCAGCAGTAGCGCGCAGAACTTGAAGCAGTCTAGCAAGAGGTGCACCAGCATGTGTGGCAGCCTGCGCCTGCGTGCATTCGTTTCCCGCCCAAGGACCGACGCAGCGGCTGCGTTCTTGCCACAGCCCCACCCAGGAATGCCCCGCCCCCGGAATGTCCGGCAACACCCACGTCATGCCCTGCCCAGCCCCATTGGCGCTAAGCCACAGTTTGAATCCCACCATCATGGGAACCTGTTACTAAATTTTTTGGATCCCACCACTGGAAAGAAACCTAATTCTTCCACAGAAAGGTTAGAAACTTCTGTGATACTGATGCAAATATTTTTTTTCTTATATCAATACATATACATTGATTTGGGGAACATAAAGCAAAACATTAGTGTCAATTTAATTGCACATGTAGTGACTGGTTATGCAAAAGTAGTCAGTATCATTAAAAAAGGATAAGATACAAAAAGCTAAAGTGAAGCACTCTTTAAACAGAGATGCACAAACTGGTGCTGATTCGGCTCACATTCTGTTCAGCAGATTTGACTAGACTTTTCTTCAACCAGTTCAGTTGCTTGTGAGCAGCTGGAGACTGTTCAGTGGAGTACTTTCCACATACACAAATAGTACAGTATGGCACACTCTGAAGCATTTCATGCATGCATATTCTCACACACTGCTTGATGAGAGTCCTGCTTTCTCTTCTCACAGATCTATCCTTGCTCCACTGTCCACTGCCCACTGTTCAAATAAAATGTGAGCAACCCAGTCATTTATAAATACACACTTTGTTTAATAAAAAGTGTTACCATTTGGTATTTATTCTATCAATGCTGTTTTGTGCATGCACATTTTCTAACAGCTTTATGGGAGTCATATTTCCCCATTCATACCTTATTTAGTTACTTGACCCAACCATCCATGGTCCTGGGATAGAAGCAATTTCTTCTAGACCTGAGGCTGGCTCAGGAATGATTGCAGCTGTCAAACAGTATGTTTGCTGGATGAACACTGCTAAGTTCATGGCACCTCTATTTTTAAGTCCCTTTGACTTCAGTGGGAGAGACTTGAGTATGTGTATAATGCTGCCATTGAAGTCCATGTGAACTAATTCTTTCAAGTGGGTAGATGATGTCCAAGTCAGTTTTAAAATATTCCAGTTAGTTAGTTAATTAATTAATTATTTCCCCTATTTTTATCCTGCCCTATCCCAAGGGCTCAAGGCAGGTTACAACAGTTAAAAACAGTTAAAACACACTAAAATGTTTAAATGCAACATTAAACATTAAACTATAAAATGCCTACAACATTGTAAAACAGTAAATTGATAATGGTTTATAAAAAGAACAGGTGGCGACTTGAAAGAAACCATTTTAAAATGTTTTGGTGTTCAAAATCTCCTAGCAAGATTCAAATTTAAGAACTTGTTTTGCTGTAGGGGTTTTTTTAAAAAAAATTCACAACTAATTTCTCCTGTGTTAATGTAGGTCATATACATGATTTCAGACAGGAAGTCGTGTGGGGCATAGTGGTAAGCTGCACTACTATAGTAAAGGCTCTGCTCATGACCTGAGTTTGATCCAGATAAAAATCAGTTTCAGGTAGCTGGTTCAAGGTTGACTCAGCCTCCCATCCTTTTGAGGTCAGTAAAATGAGTACCCAGCTTGCTGAGGGAACTGATTAGACTGCTAGGGACGGCAATGGCAATCCATCCCATAAACATAGTCTACTTAGTAAATATTGTGATGTCATCCCATGGGTCAGTAATAACCTGGTGCATGCCCAGGAGACAACTTTTTATTTTTGTGTGTGTGTCTTATGACAATATGTCATCTTCATTCTCAGTATCTCAGCACTTCTGTGGCATGTGCATAAAAGACTGAGAGAAAATCTCAAAAAATCAGAAATAATTCCTGTATAAAAATACAGAAGAAATCTTGTTGTTGTTTCCTTCGGAAGACCCAGTAATTTATAAAATAGCTCCAGCTTCTTTTGAAGTTGTCAGCAGGAGGGAAATAGTAGAAACAATTTCAGGCCTGTGTAAATAAAGTGTCCCTGATCACTGAAGCACTGAATACAGCTGACCTGAAACAAGGCTGTGTTCAATTCAACATACATAAAGCTCCAGGAATTTAACACAACAAAAATATAGTAAGACATGGTGCAGATCTTTTCAGGACTGAGCTAGGTCACAAAATACAAATTGTCTTTGATTTTCAGAAAAGCCTTATACTTTCTGTGGTGGGTCTACAGAAAACCTTGGACCCATTTGTCACTAAAATTGGTCCCGTGCAGACCCTGGATGATGAAGCAATGGAAAGTAACCTTAATGTATCTTCTCATAAAATGATGTTTATTGGATAGTGCTTGCTGGCAGAACTAGGTTTTCATGGATGAATTCAATAGAAGACACATGGTATAAGAACTGAACCAATCCAAGAGAAAAGAGACATGGGGAAATATATTGTTCACAATATTGACTGTATCATTGAAAGGTCTGTTGACCGAATTGGAACAGAGTGATTGAGTGACGGTTGTCACACAAACTGAATAAAAGTAAAAGAAAGTTTACACAGTGAATGAACATTCTGGATAGGAAAGGACAGAGATAGTGATAGAGTCTTAGGCCGTTTCCGCACGGCGATGGAAGGGGTCGAGTTGGCGTAGATGACGCCGACCGGACCCCTCTGGGACTGTTCGCATGAACGGTCCCAGAACCTCCCGGGACGATGGCGCAGAGATGCGCAGTTGTCAGGTTGACCTACCTGTCCTGCGGCCCTCCGGCATGTCGCCGAGGCCAGGGGACACGCCCCCTGCCCTGCACGACCGCTCTGGAGTCACAGAGCAGAGGGGGCGTGTCCCCAGGCCTCAGCGATGCACCGGAGGGCCGCAGGGCAGGTAGGTCGCCCGGACATGGAGGGAGGGAAGGCACCTTGGAGCCGCCGCCGTTCGCACGGCAGTGGCTCCAAGCCGCCGTTTTCCATAAACCTTGCTGGGGAAGCGAGGTTGGAAAACGGCGGCTTTGCGCCGCTCAGGGCAGAAGCGAGGGGAGCAGTCGCTTTGACTTAATGAAGCAGCTCGGGCTTGCCTGTGCGAACAGCTCCCTGGGGACAGGGTTTTTGACATCCCCAGTGTGCCGTATTCCACCCGTGCAGAAAGGGCCTTAATCTCATACTGGCTAGGGAGTGCTCAGAAGGACATAGTCTACAATAGACTTGGAGATTCAAGTGCACTTAATCCTGGATTCATCCCAAATCTGGGCGCATTCGGGTATATTCAAGCTAAAATCGCTGAATATGTCCTGCCCAAATATGAACGAATCCAAATGCAAGGCATTCAGGGAGGGTTTTTTGGTGTTTTTTTTTTACATTTGTGCCTGCAGGGGCACATTTCTAAAGCTAGCAGCGACAACATTTCAGAGAATCGTCCTGTCCTAATGATACAAACCAAGTTTGGTGAAGTTTGGTTCAGAGAATCCAAAGTTATGGACCCTCAAAGAGCGGTGCCCCATCCCCCATTGTTTCCAATGGAAGCTAACAGGAGATGGGGTCTACCCCTTTGACAGTCCATAACTTTGGACCCCCTGAACCAAACTTCATCAAACTTAGGTGGTATCATCAGAACATGAGAGTCTGAAATTGTGGTACCAGTAACTTTAAATATGCGCCCTCTGAAGGCAAAAACACAAAAAATACAAAAAAACCAAAAAAATCAGACCGACCCAAATTTTTCAGGTATACCTGAATATTTGGTTGTATTCGAATATGTTATTGTCTTATTCAGGCATACAGATAATTTTACGCCTTAATAAATCCGAATCCAAATTTTACCGAATTTCTAGGTTATTGACCAAGCCTAGTCTACAAGATGAATTCTGGAGAAATATAAGATAATGGAACTTAGCAGAGACAAAGAAGGCTTAGACCCCCACATTTGTTTTGCAGAGTTGAGAACTTTGTGGCTTCCAAAGTTGGAAAAATAGATTTATCAATTCTGCAAGCATTAGGCCATTATTATGAAAGATAATCAATCTTACTGTCCCATAAATCCCTCCTCATCCTCAGCGTAACCCTCTTTTGCCTGGTTAAATGGATATTTTCACCTATGTGATCCCACACATGGCAGTGTCCAGTCGAACAGAGTTGAGTTGCCTCTCGTACCCACAGAAAATGGCACAACACCACAAAACAATGTGTTTTATTCATCCATTTAGGTCCTGCTTTTCTACTATTCAAGGGGGCAAGTGACAAATGCAAAAGCATTTATTCAATCCGCACCAGTTAAAACAAAGAAACGGAGCAGATGTGTTCTAAAACTGCAAATGTGCCAGGAAACCATAGTCACATCTGCATTTTTATAAGAATAAGAAGAACAGTTTGGATTTATATCCCCCTTTCCTGTAAGGAGACTCAAAGGGGCTTACTATCTCCTTTCCCTCCCCCTCCCACAACAAACACCTCGTGAAGTGGGTGGGGCTGAGACAGCTCGGCAGAACTGTGACTAGCCCAAGGTCACCCAGCTGGCATGTGTTGGAGTGCACAGGCTAATCTAGTTCCTCAGATAAGCCTGCACAGGTCAAGTGCGGAATCAAATCCAGTCCTCCAGATTACAATACACCTGCTCTTAACCACTACTCGACTGCTGGTCTCTTCAAAGAACTGAGAGAAAGATATCAACATTCCATCTTTACAAGCAGGTTCAGCGCAATAGGACCCTATTGAGATGACCTCTCTGAGGCCCCATTGCAGCCTACTGAGGGTGTGAGCTACTGTTCTACTCACTCAACCAGAGGGTGGCACTAGAGATATTATTAATTCAGCAGTGGCCAGGTTCCATTCTGCTTCTTTGCTTGATCAAGACAAATCGTAGATAGAGAGGTTAGAGAGGAGTATGAACCTGCTGTAGTGACTTTCTGTCCTTCCATATAGTGGTTTAAATAGAACTATGAGAGCTACTGGATTCAATGACCCATAAAGTCCTTTCTTGCCTAGTAATATTGAAAAGTTATAGCCTTTTTGCTAAAGTATCTCTTGCGGTTCTTATGAACAACTGGAGGTTAAACCAGGGCATATATGAGCATAGGGAAAAATCAGATCATTAGTGATAAAACAACGCTGTAAGGCAAACAACCATCTCCCATTATAGCATATTTTGCAGCTTTTCAGTAGGTAGTTAGGGATGCTCATTGTTTTGGTATTTTTTTCAATGTTTTTTTTTGGGGGGGGGGGTTCAGTTCAATTTTTATTATGATCAAAGGTCAGCAAACAAAATAGCAGTTCAGTTGAACAAGATTAGTTATCATAAAACAATGGTTAGTTTAAAATATAGCAATTTAGATAATAAAATAGAATAGTAACATTACTTGGTGAACCTAGCCCATGTTTCTCTGTCCTATAAAACAAGTGATTACACAGAATCTTTGCATGTGATTTCATTGTGTCTATCATGAAGAAGTGGCAATACATAGAAATAGCCTTTGAAGGTCTTGTTCTTTCATGGTCTTGGGCATTTCTTCAGGATCACACTGTTCACTGTGCACATGTCTTGATTATTACTGTCCAGGAGGGGTTGCTGTATAGCCCTGTTAAGATTTTCACATCCCATGGTTATATTTAATTAACCATTCATTTTTCTGGTCTTTGAAGGGACAGGATGGCAAAGGTGATTATGGAACACGAGGAAAGAAAGGAGCAAAGGTGAGGGCTGGATATCCCTGGATATTTAAGTAATATTGAAGAGATGTGTTGACCTCAGATGTTTCATTAGAAGTCAAAGTGTAGGAGCACAGGCTGTGTGGTTTCTACTGCACCCAACTGGCATGGGCATAAATGGAGTGTATACACGTACATTGGTATTAACCTTCAAGGCCTTAAGTGAACTGGGACCCTCAAACATCCTGGACTACATCTCCCCATATTGTCCATGGAGGACTCTTTGATCCTCCAACAGTAATCCCTTGGTGATCCCCAGCCCCAAAGACATATGGCTGGCTTCCACTAAGACCACAGCCTTTTTGACCCTGGCTCCCACTTGGTAGAATTCATTACTGGTGGACATTAGGGCTCTGCAGGATATCAAACAATTCTGCAGAGCATGTAAAACTGAAATGTTTTGCTGAGCCTACAATTGCAACTGTTATGGACCATAGTGAATTATGCTGGCCCCGAGATTGTACCCCCTCGTCTTTCACCCAAATAGAATTTTATACATTTGGAACAAAAATGGGATTTGTTATATGGGCAATGAGTTGATTTTGAATCACTGTCTGGGAAAACTTTTATAAGTTAGAATGTTTTTAACTACTTATTATTTAAATTACTGGTTTTATTATTGTTATCGAAATCATGTGTGTTAGCCTCCCTGAGCCCGGCTTAGGTTGGGGAAGGTAAGGTATTAAATCAAATCAAATCAAGTAAATTTTAAAAATCTTCCTTCAAGTAGAGCTGATGGAAATGCATTAAATCAAGCAAGAGTGAATACTATACAATATTTTGAATACTCTAAAGAGTATAAATATTTTGCTGGAGCAATTTTTTTTAATGTGAACGTCTTGCTATAAAAGAATGACAAAGGTATGTTCTGTCTGTAGGGAGATATCCCATAGTCTTTGTTTGATTAGTACTCTGGCCCATTACATTCCAAATTCTAATAGGATCTTAGTTGAAGAGGCTAAGAAGGAACAATTGCCCTTCTATTTTACTCATCAAGCTTGAATGCAGTTATCTGCAAGAATTAAGCCAGAGATAAATGGCTTGAAATCAAGATAGGTCCCTAGTGAGACTATTCCTCCTTCTAGCCTGAGTAAAGCATTGGGTACACATCCCGAATATAGATCTCAAAATTTTTGATTGAAATGCTTTTCATATTTATGGTTTTTGGATAGACACAAATTGAGCAGTCTCTTTGCTATGGAAACATTAGAAGTTTAGGTTTAAAAGTCGAAGAAATTTTAAACTCCCCCCCCCCCCCCCCCAAAAAAGACAAATCCCAATACCGGCTTTTTAGGGGAATTTTAAATGTTTCAGGTCTATTAAATTCAAACCCAACCAATTCCAGCTGTCTCTGAATTTCATGTGTGGGCAGCAGAGGATGAAGAGCTCAACACTGGTCTCAGCCTGGCCAAGTCTGGCAGTGAGTCATGAGTCGATTGCTGCCCCTAAGCCCAAGCAAAGTTTGGTGGCAGCACAGAGGTGAATGTTTGGCCTGGCTGAGCTCGGCTGAGCTGACGAGAATTAGCCAACCTGTTTATGTTCAGGTTAGAAAATAATTACATCCTACAAAATAATAACATCTATAAAAATATTTTTTATTTTACAAAAAGTTCCTTGATTATATCTTTATGATTTGGGAAGGAACCAAGGAATCTCTTATTAATTTTTGCCAGTTCATCAATATCATGCACAGTAGAATCAAATTTGAAAGGACCTTTGATAAATTCAAGGTATATTTTCTGGATGTGAAAATTAGAAGAATTAGCAGACAGAAATCTATATATTAGCAGACAGATATCCAGGAAATTATTTTTTTTTAAAAAAACATTGCCATCTCCTGTCTAACATCTCCAGGTGCAAAAATTGTCCTCTTTTACAGCTAAAAGGGCTACAACACACACACACACACCCGAAACAGGTTAATGAGCAGTGGGCTGCCAGAGGTAACAGATAATGCAAGTGGGAGGGAGAAGATGACACCAAAAGGTGTTTTTTTTTCCCATGTGGCTATTGTAAGATGTGTGGGAGTACAGAAACAAAAAGAACATTTCAGAATTTGAGTAACACCAGGGCTTTTTATATAAATGCATTCAACAATTCAAATTTGGAAAAAGTAATTGATGTTATTCAGTGTCTTTGTAATTAAATGTAAGTTGGAGTGGCCAGCAGACAGATCAAGGTAATGATTAGGGAACACGGGAACTGCATTAAGCAGAAGAGATTGAACGCTCCACTAGTCCAACACTTTCTAACTTCTTGACACGCTGTGAGGTAGCTAAGACTTTGGATGGTGGAGAACTTACAACAAGAACTTCCAGAACTGTGAGGACATCTACAGAAAAGTATTTTTGATTTATTATTTACAAACATTGACACATCAAGGTCTGAATGCATTGGCAGATTGGATGTGTTGAATATAAATGGGCTTGAGGCTTTTGATTTGCAAAGGGTTTTTTCCCTCTCTCTTCTCCCTCTCCCTCTCTCTCCTCTCAGGAAGCTTAATCACATGGAAGATATTGCATCATCCTTATGCTTAGTATAATAAGGTGTGAGTGCCATGAAGATTTAATGCTTGTGATGTTAAACACATCCAGAAACTTGAAGAATAATATTCATCAGGTATGCTGGAACTGGCTAAAAATTGTTTTTAAAAGGGAGGACAGGGTCAGGGTTCTTAAATTGTAAGTATAACTTAGTATATTTCTATACACTTTTGTCATTCATACATGTGTGATATGATTGAGATTACGTGTGAGGCAATAATAATGGTTACAAATCCATGATTTTTCTACAATACCCAGTCAAACCTGAGAGAAGATATTATGATTATAATTAATATCTTAATTATAAGATATTATAATTAATAACTGGTCCAAAAAAATTCAGCTACAGAACAGCATGAGTTTATAAATTAGGTATTTTATCTGTTTTTTCTTCTTCCCTTAAGTTGTGCATTTTTAGATAATTGTACCTAATATGTTTACTTCCAGATGTGCTGTTTTTATAATAAAGTTTGTATGACCACTGAAGGAAGCGAAATCAGGCCAAATGTGTCTGGTCCTTTGTGGGTCACAGACATGTATTACCAATAATGTTTAGAATTGTCACAGTCTTTAGTGACTTTTAAGGAGTAGTCTGGTCGTCAGGCCTTGTGTCTTTAACTTATATATGTGTACACTTGACAATAAACGTTTATTTTGTAATATATTTATATTTTTGGTTTCCAGCTCAACCTTTGTGGTTCCCTGTATTGTTTTGGTTACATTTTTCCTTCCCCCGCTTTTTTTTTGGCTTGATCAAGTCTTTCTATCACTCACCTTGAATATTGCAACTCTTTCCTCATAGCCAGTTTTCATTTCTTGCACTTCAGCCTCCTCACTTCTATTGAGCACTTTGTAAACAGACAAAAAAACAAAAATCTCATTCATATCCTCCCACTGTTCTTACCTTTACTATGGTTTTCAGTTCACTATGAGATCCAGTATAATCTTTGTATCCTCCTTTCAAAATCATCCAATGACCTTGCGCTCCTCACATCTCTGCTTTTGTGTCCTGACGCACCCTCATCAGTGATGCTGCTCCTCCAGCTACATTACCCTTCCCCATCGAAAGGCCTTTTGCTCCATCTGATAATTTCACCCTGTCTTCCTAGCTACCCTTTTCTATCTGGAACTGCCTTCTGAACCATCTGCATGATGCCACCTCTCTTGGTTTCCTTCACATCACTTCTCAAGAGCAGTGGCGAAGCCACCAAGGGACAGGAGGTGCGCGACACACCGGGTGCACCATTTCTAGTCACGTGGGGTGGAAAAATCCCCCATCCCCTCCCCCCCACAGCGCCACCCCCCCGTGCCACCCCCTGCGGCGCCCCCCCCACAGCACACCACCTCACTTAATTTTAAGAACAGATGGAAGCCTGCCTGCATTGCCTGGGCCTGGTGGGAACTACATTTCCCAGGGGCTCCTGGGAAATGTAGTTCCCACCAAGCCCAGGCAACGCAGGCAGGCTTCCAGCCTTCTTCTCCGGCCTGCTCCTTTCCTAAAAGTAAGTGGGATGGGGTGTGGGGGGGTGCCGAGGGGGGGCGCCGTGGGGATGCCGTGGGAGGGGGCGGAGGGTGCCACAGGGGGGTGGGGACAATGCGGGGGTCGCAAAAGTCAGAGTGTGCACCGGGCGCACTCTGGTCTAGCTACGCCTCTGCTCAAGAGGCACCTTTTCATGAAGCTCTCAGCACTGCCACCCATTTACAGAAATTGATCTGAAGGGCATGTAACTGGAAAAAACACACAAATATTCCCACTGTTTCCCCCTCCTCCATTTGCTGTCCAATATTTAGAGTTCAGATTGTGATAGCCAGGGAGAAGAAATATCTTATTTGTACTCTAGTGCAGTACTATAGAGCAGTACCCTATTTAAACAAGAGGTCATGAGTTCAATTACCAGCATTTCCAAATTTAAAAGATACTTTTGGTTAGATTGGGAAAGACTTTTTCCTAAGGCCATAGAGAGCCACCACCAGTCAGTGTCAACACTACGGACCTAGATGAATTAGGAAGCTTGATATGCCATTATCCCATTGGTATTTTTTAAAAAAATAAATTTTAAAAAACCTATTGGTTACAAAGATATTTGAGGCAAGCAGATTCAGTTCAGGGATTCTTGAAGTTCAGTGGATAAAGGGAATTAAACTTTCACAAGGATTTTAACTATACTCACTAAATGCTTTGGTGTGTATAGACATGACTCAAGCTTGTCCACTTGGTCAGACCAATGCATACATAACTCTACAACTATTTATGGATCACTGACAGCAAAGGATCAATCACTGGAGTACAACCAGTGCAGTTTCTTTTACAGTTGGATGGAGCTTGATTAAAAGGAAGTCACATGTTTGGATTTAAGTTAGTCATTTTAAAAGGCTTAATGAAAACTATATTTCAAATTTGTGACAAAAATTGAATTCTGGATTTAGAGTTCCTATATCAGTTGAATATCATCATGAGGAAAATAAATGGAAGCGAGGGGAAGTCTTATGGAATGAGAATGCTCTGAAGAGGTCTATAAATTGTCTATTGTCTAAGGGCCCTGGAGGGTGGTGGAAGGACTAATGAGGAAGAGGAGATTACAAAATATACTTGGGACAATATGTCCTCCTCCATCGCTATGGATGCCAAGTTTGTCCTTTGAAATGATGGCATCATATAACATGAAATACATTGTTATATTTCTGAGTGGAAAAGAAGTGCAATATATTCCATCTGCTGATTGCTTTCAGTGGTACTTTGGGTTGCTGGTGGGAGCTCGCTCAGACCCTGTATTTGCCACTTCAGGCCTGCCCAATTTGTGCGGTCTCTGAACCAAACATAGCTCCGCAGATAAATGCTGTGGCTTCCTCTTGCCTCAATCAGATTAACGTTTGCAGTTCCCAGAGAGTGGCAAATACATTTTAGTAAAGGAACAATAGTTTCAGTAAGGATCAAAGATCTGGACTAAGAGTAAATTATGCAGAACATGCAAATGCATGTAACATAGGAGGTTATTAGGGTTGGTCAATACTAAAAAAATTCGGTAAAATTCGGATTTGGGTATTTTGGGGCATAAAATGATTTGTATGCCCGAATCCGAATCATAGCCAATTCGGATATACCCGAAAATTCGGGTAAATCCGAAAAATTCGGGTCCGTTTTATTATTTTTTTGAATTTTGGGTGTTTTTACACGTTTTGGCCTGCAGGGGACGCAATTTTAAAGCTAACGGCACCAAAATTTCAGGATATCATCTGGACACTGTCCTGATGATTCTCCCCAAGTTTGGTGCAGTTTGGTTCAGGGGGGGCAAAGTTATTGACCCTCAAAAGGGGTGCCCCATCCCCCATTGTTTCCAATGGAAGCTAACAGGAGATGGGGGCTACACTTTTGAAGGTCCATAACGTTGGACCCCTGAACCAAACTTCACCAAACTTGGGGAGTATCATAGGGACAGTACATTTATGATACCCTGAAATTTTGGTGACAGTAGCTCTAAAACTGCACCCCTCACAGTCACCCAAAGAAATTTCCCCAGATTCTGTGCTCTGTAGTGGCTGGCTGGCTCCATTGCAGCCAATAGGAAATTTCTGTGGGAGGGCTGTGGAGTGCACATTTTGGGGTGGGGGGGGGGGGGGGGGGGGGGGGGGTGGGGGGGTGGGGGGTGGGGGGGGGGGGGGGGGGGGGGGAGGGGTTGGGGGGGGGGGCTGGGGGGGGGGGGGGGGGGGGGGGGGGGGGGGTGGGGGGGGGGGGGGGGGGGGGGGGGGGGGGGTGGGGGGGGGGGGGGGTGGGGGGGGGGGGGGGTGGGGGGGGGGGGGGGTGGGGGGGGGGGGGGGTGGGGGGGGGGGGGGGTGGGGGGGGGGGGGGGTGGGGGGGGGGGGGGGTGGGGGGGGGGGGGGGTGGGGGGGGGGGGGGGTGGGGGGGGGGGGGGGTGGGGGGGGGGGGGGGTGGGGGGGGGGGGGGGTGGGGGGGGGGGGGGGTGGGGGGGGGGGGGGGTGGGGGGGGGGGGGGGTGGGGGGGGGGGGGGGTGGGGGGGGGGGGGGGTGGGGGGGGGGGGGGGTGGGGGGGGGGGGGGGTGGGGGGGGGGGGGGGTGGGGGGGGGGGGGGGTGGGGGGGGGGGGGGGTGGGGGGGGGGGGGGGTGGGGGGGGGGGGGGGTGGGGGGGGGGGGGGGTGGGGGGGGGGGGGGGTGGGGGGGGGGGGGGGTGGGGGGGGGGGGGGGTGGGGGGGGGGGGGGGTGGGGGGGGGGGGGGGTGGGGGGGGGGGGGGGTGGGGGGGGGGGGGGGTGGGGGGGGGGGGGGGTGGGGGGGGGGGGGGGTGGGGGGGGGGGGGGGTGGGGGGGGGGGGGGGTGGGGGGGGGGGGGGGTGGGGGGGGGGGGGGGTGGGGGGGGGGGGGGGTGGGGGGGGGGGGGGGTGGGGGGGGGGGGGGGTGGGGGGGGGGGGGGGTGGGGGGGGGGGGGGGTGGGGGGGGGGGGGGGTGGGGGGGGGGGGGGGTGGGGGGGGGGGGGGGTGGGGGGGGGGGGGGGTGGGGGGGGGGGGGGGTGGGGGGGGGGGGGGGTGGGGGGGGGGGGGGGTGGGGGGGGGGGGGGGTGGGGGGGGGGGGGGGTGGGGGGGGGGGGGGGTGGGGGGGGGGGGGGGTGGGGGGGGGGGGGGGTGGGGGGGGGGGGGGGTGGGGGGGGGGGGGGGTGGGGGGGGGGGGGGGTGGGGGGGGGGGGGGGTGGGGGGGGGGGGGGGTGGGGGGGGGGGGGGGTGGGGGGGGGGGGGGGTGGGGGGGGGGGGGGGTGGGGGGGGGGGGGGGTGGGGGGGGGGGGGGGTGGGGGGGGGGGGGGGTGGGGGGGGGGGGGGGTGGGGGGGGGGGGGGGTGGGGGGGGGGGGGGGTGGGGGGGGGGGGGGGTGGGGGGGGGGGGGGGTGGGGGGGGGGGGGGGTGGGGGGGGGGGGGGGTGGGGGGGGGGGGGGGTGGGGGGGGGGGGGGGTGGGGGGGGGGGGGGGTGGGGGGGGGGGGGGGTGGGGGGGGGGGGGGGTGGGGGGGGGGGGGGGTGGGGGGGGGGGGGGGTGGGGGGGGGGGGGGGTGGGGGGGGGGGGGGGTGGGGGGGGGGGGGGGTGGGGGGGGGGGGGGGTGGGGGGGGGGGGGGGTGGGGGGGGGGGGGGGTGGGGGGGGGGGGGGGTGGGGGGGGGGGGGGGTGGGGGGGGGGGGGGGTGGGGGGGGGGGGGGGTGGGGGGGGGGGGGGGTGGGGGGGGGGGGGGGTGGGGGGGGGGGGGGGTGGGGGGGGGGGGGGGTGGGGGGGGGGGGGGGTGGGGGGGGGGGGGGGTGGGGGGGGGGGGGGGTGGGGGGGGGGGGGGGTGGGGGGGGGGGGGGGTGGGGGGGGGGGGGGGTGGGGGGGGGGGGGGGTGGGGGGGGGGGGGGGTGGGGGGGGGGGGGGGTGGGGGGGGGGGGGGGTGGGGGGGGGGGGGGGTGGGGGGGGGGGGGGGTGGGGGGGGGGGGGGGTGGGGGGGGGGGGGGGTGGGGGGGGGGGGGGGTGGGGGGGGGGGGGGGTGGGGGGGGGGGGGGGTGGGGGGGGGGGGGGGTGGGGGGGGGGGGGGGTGGGGGGGGGGGGGGGTGGGGGGGGGGGGGGGTGGGGGGGGGGGGGGGTGGGGGGGGGGGGGGGTGGGGGGGGGGGGGGGTGGGGGGGGGGGGGGGTGGGGGGGGGGGGGGGTGGGGGGGGGGGGGGGTGGGGGGGGGGGGGGGTGGGGGGGGGGGGGGGTGGGGGGGGGGGGGGGTGGGGGGGGGGGGGGGTGGGGGGGGGGGGGGGTGGGGGGGGGGGGGGGTGGGGGGGGGGGGGGGTGGGGGGGGGGGGGGGTGGGGGGGGGGGGGGGTGGGGGGGGGGGGGGGTGGGGGGGGGGGGGGGTGGGGGGGGGGGGGGGTGGGGGGGGGGGGGGGTGGGGGGGGGGGGGGGTGGGGGGGGGGGGGGGTGGGGGGGGGGGGGGGTGGGGGGGGGGGGGGGTGGGGGGGGGGGGGGGTGGGGGGGGGGGGGGGTGGGGGGGGGGGGGGGTGGGGGGGGGGGGGGGTGGGGGGGGGGGGGGGTGGGGGGGGGGGGGGGTGGGGGGGGGGGGGGGTGGGGGGGGGGGGGGGTGGGGGGGGGGGGGGGTGGGGGGGGGGGGGGGTGGGGGGGGGGGGGGGTGGGGGGGGGGGGGGGTGGGGGGGGGGGGGGGTGGGGGGGGGGGGGGGTGGGGGGGGGGGGGGGTGGGGGGGGGGGGGGGTGGGGGGGGGGGGGGGTGGGGGGGGGGGGGGGTGGGGGGGGGGGGGGGTGGGGGGGGGGGGGGGTGGGGGGGGGGGGGGGTGGGGGGGGGGGGGGGTGGGGGGGGGGGGGGGTGGGGGGGGGGGGGGGTGGGGGGGGGGGGGGGTGGGGGGGGGGGGGGGTGGGGGGGGGGGGGGGTGGGGGGGGGGGGGGGTGGGGGGGGGGGGGGGTGGGGGGGGGGGGGGGTGGGGGGGGGGGGGGGTGGGGGGGGGGGGGGGTGGGGGGGGGGGGGGGTGGGGGGGGGGGGGGGTGGGGGGGGGGGGGGGTGGGGGGGGGGGGGGGTGGGGGGGGGGGGGGGTGGGGGGGGGGGGGGGTGGGGGGGGGGGGGGGTGGGGGGGGGGGGGGGTGGGGGGGGGGGGGGGTGGGGGGGGGGGGGGGTGGGGGGGGGGGGGGGTGGGGGGGGGGGGGGGTGGGGGGGGGGGGGGGTGGGGGGGGGGGGGGGTGGGGGGGGGGGGGGGTGGGGGGGGGGGGGGGTGGGGGGGGGGGGGGGTGGGGGGGGGGGGGGGTGGGGGGGGGGGGGGGTGGGGGGGGGGGGGGGTGGGGGGGGGGGGGGGTGGGGGGGGGGGGGGGTGGGGGGGGGGGGGGGTGGGGGGGGGGGGGGGTGGGGGGGGGGGGGGGTGGGGGGGGGGGGGGGTGGGGGGGGGGGGGGGTGGGGGGGGGGGGGGGTGGGGGGGGGGGGGGGTGGGGGGGGGGGGGGGTGGGGGGGGGGGGGGGTGGGGGGGGGGGGGGGTGGGGGGGGGGGGGGGTGGGGGGGGGGGGGGGTGGGGGGGGGGGGGGGTGGGGGGGGGGGGGGGTGGGGGGGGGGGGGGGTGGGGGGGGGGGGGGGTGGGGGGGGGGGGGGGTGGGGGGGGGGGGGGGTGGGGGGGGGGGGGGGTGGGGGGGGGGGGGGGTGGGGGGGGGGGGGGGTGGGGGGGGGGGGGGGTGGGGGGGGGGGGGGGTGGGGGGGGGGGGGGGTGGGGGGGGGGGGGGGTGGGGGGGGGGGGGGGTGGGGGGGGGGGGGGGTGGGGGGGGGGGGGGGTGGGGGGGGGGGGGGGTGGGGGGGGGGGGGGGTGGGGGGGGGGGGGGGTGGGGGGGGGGGGGGGTGGGGGGGGGGGGGGGTGGGGGGGGGGGGGGGTGGGGGGGGGGGGGGGTGGGGGGGGGGGGGGGTGGGGGGGGGGGGGGGTGGGGGGGGGGGGGGGTGGGGGGGGGGGGGGGTGGGGGGGGGGGGGGGTGGGGGGGGGGGGGGGTGGGGGGGGGGGGGGGTGGGGGGGGGGGGGGGTGGGGGGGGGGGGGGGTGGGGGGGGGGGGGGGTGGGGGGGGGGGGGGGTGGGGGGGGGGGGGGGTGGGGGGGGGGGGGGGTGGGGGGGGGGGGGGGTGGGGGGGGGGGGGGGTGGGGGGGGGGGGGGGTGGGGGGGGGGGGGGGTGGGGGGGGGGGGGGGTGGGGGGGGGGGGGGGTGGGGGGGGGGGGGGGTGGGGGGGGGGGGGGGTGGGGGGGGGGGGGGGTGGGGGGGGGGGGGGGTGGGGGGGGGGGGGGGTGGGGGGGGGGGGGGGTGGGGGGGGGGGGGGGTGGGGGGGGGGGGGGGTGGGGGGGGGGGGGGGTGGGGGGGGGGGGGGGTGGGGGGGGGGGGGGGTGGGGGGGGGGGGGGGTGGGGGGGGGGGGGGGTGGGGGGGGGGGGGGGTGGGGGGGGGGGGGGGTGGGGGGGGGGGGGGGTGGGGGGGGGGGGGGGTGGGGGGGGGGGGGGGTGGGGGGGGGGGGGGGTGGGGGGGGGGGGGGGTGGGGGGGGGGGGGGGTGGGGGGGGGGGGGGGTGGGGGGGGGGGGGGGTGGGGGGGGGGGGGGGTGGGGGGGGGGGGGGGTGGGGGGGGGGGGGGGTGGGGGGGGGGGGGGGTGGGGGGGGGGGGGGGTGGGGGGGGGGGGGGGTGGGGGGGGGGGGGGGTGGGGGGGGGGGGGGGTGGGGGGGGGGGGGGGTGGGGGGGGGGGGGGGTGGGGGGGGGGGGGGGTGGGGGGGGGGGGGGGTGGGGGGGGGGGGGGGTGGGGGGGGGGGGGGGTGGGGGGGGGGGGGGGTGGGGGGGGGGGGGGGTGGGGGGGGGGGGGGGTGGGGGGGGGGGGGGGTGGGGGGGGGGGGGGGTGGGGGGGGGGGGGGGTGGGGGGGGGGGGGGGTGGGGGGGGGGGGGGGTGGGGGGGGGGGGGGGTGGGGGGGGGGGGGGGTGGGGGGGGGGGGGGGTGGGGGGGGGGGGGGGTGGGGGGGGGGGGGGGTGGGGGGGGGGGGGGGTGGGGGGGGGGGGGGGTGGGGGGGGGGGGGGGTGGGGGGGGGGGGGGGTGGGGGGGGGGGGGGGTGGGGGGGGGGGGGGGTGGGGGGGGGGGGGGGTGGGGGGGGGGGGGGGTGGGGGGGGGGGGGGGTGGGGGGGGGGGGGGGTGGGGGGGGGGGGGGGTGGGGGGGGGGGGGGGTGGGGGGGGGGGGGGGTGGGGGGGGGGGGGGGTGGGGGGGGGGGGGGGTGGGGGGGGGGGGGGGTGGGGGGGGGGGGGGGTGGGGGGGGGGGGGGGTGGGGGGGGGGGGGGGTGGGGGGGGGGGGGGGTGGGGGGGGGGGGGGGTGGGGGGGGGGGGGGGTGGGGGGGGGGGGGGGTGGGGGGGGGGGGGGGTGGGGGGGGGGGGGGGTGGGGGGGGGGGGGGGTGGGGGGGGGGGGGGGTGGGGGGGGGGGGGGGTGGGGGGGGGGGGGGGTGGGGGGGGGGGGGGGTGGGGGGGGGGGGGGGTGGGGGGGGGGGGGGGTGGGGGGGGGGGGGGGTGGGGGGGGGGGGGGGTGGGGGGGGGGGGGGGTGGGGGGGGGGGGGGGTGGGGGGGGGGGGGGGTGGGGGGGGGGGGGGGTGGGGGGGGGGGGGGGTGGGGGGGGGGGGGGGTGGGGGGGGGGGGGGGTGGGGGGGGGGGGGGGTGGGGGGGGGGGGGGGTGGGGGGGGGGGGGGGTGGGGGGGGGGGGGGGTGGGGGGGGGGGGGGGTGGGGGGGGGGGGGGGTGGGGGGGGGGGGGGGTGGGGGGGGGGGGGGGTGGGGGGGGGGGGGGGTGGGGGGGGGGGGGGGTGGGGGGGGGGGGGGGTGGGGGGGGGGGGGGGTGGGGGGGGGGGGGGGTGGGGGGGGGGGGGGGTGGGGGGGGGGGGGGGTGGGGGGGGGGGGGGGTGGGGGGGGGGGGGGGTGGGGGGGGGGGGGGGTGGGGGGGGGGGGGGGTGGGGGGGGGGGGGGGTGGGGGGGGGGGGGGGTGGGGGGGGGGGGGGGTGGGGGGGGGGGGGGGTGGGGGGGGGGGGGGGTGGGGGGGGGGGGGGGTGGGGGGGGGGGGGGGTGGGGGGGGGGGGGGGTGGGGGGGGGGGGGGGTGGGGGGGGGGGGGGGTGGGGGGGGGGGGGGGTGGGGGGGGGGGGGGGTGGGGGGGGGGGGGGGTGGGGGGGGGGGGGGGTGGGGGGGGGGGGGGGTGGGGGGGGGGGGGGGTGGGGGGGGGGGGGGGTGGGGGGGGGGGGGGGTGGGGGGGGGGGGGGGTGGGGGGGGGGGGGGGTGGGGGGGGGGGGGGGTGGGGGGGGGGGGGGGTGGGGGGGGGGGGGGGTGGGGGGGGGGGGGGGTGGGGGGGGGGGGGGGTGGGGGGGGGGGGGGGTGGGGGGGGGGGGGGGTGGGGGGGGGGGGGGGTGGGGGGGGGGGGGGGTGGGGGGGGGGGGGGGTGGGGGGGGGGGGGGGTGGGGGGGGGGGGGGGTGGGGGGGGGGGGGGGTGGGGGGGGGGGGGGGTGGGGGGGGGGGGGGGTGGGGGGGGGGGGGGGTGGGGGGGGGGGGGGGTGGGGGGGGGGGGGGGTGGGGGGGGGGGGGGGTGGGGGGGGGGGGGGGTGGGGGGGGGGGGGGGTGGGGGGGGGGGGGGGTGGGGGGGGGGGGGGGTGGGGGGGGGGGGGGGTGGGGGGGGGGGGGGGTGGGGGGGGGGGGGGGTGGGGGGGGGGGGGGGTGGGGGGGGGGGGGGGTGGGGGGGGGGGGGGGTGGGGGGGGGGGGGGGTGGGGGGGGGGGGGGGTGGGGGGGGGGGGGGGTGGGGGGGGGGGGGGGTGGGGGGGGGGGGGGGTGGGGGGGGGGGGGGGTGGGGGGGGGGGGGGGTGGGGGGGGGGGGGGGTGGGGGGGGGGGGGGGTGGGGGGGGGGGGGGGTGGGGGGGGGGGGGGGTGGGGGGGGGGGGGGGTGGGGGGGGGGGGGGGTGGGGGGGGGGGGGGGTGGGGGGGGGGGGGGGTGGGGGGGGGGGGGGGTGGGGGGGGGGGGGGGTGGGGGGGGGGGGGGGTGGGGGGGGGGGGGGGTGGGGGGGGGGGGGGGTGGGGGGGGGGGGGGGTGGGGGGGGGGGGGGGTGGGGGGGGGGGGGGGTGGGGGGGGGGGGGGGTGGGGGGGGGGGGGGGTGGGGGGGGGGGGGGGTGGGGGGGGGGGGGGGTGGGGGGGGGGGGGGGTGGGGGGGGGGGGGGGTGGGGGGGGGGGGGGGTGGGGGGGGGGGGGGGTGGGGGGGGGGGGGGGTGGGGGGGGGGGGGGGTGGGGGGGGGGGGGGGTGGGGGGGGGGGGGGGTGGGGGGGGGGGGGGGTGGGGGGGGGGGGGGGTGGGGGGGGGGGGGGGTGGGGGGGGGGGGGGGTGGGGGGGGGGGGGGGTGGGGGGGGGGGGGGGTGGGGGGGGGGGGGGGTGGGGGGGGGGGGGGGTGGGGGGGGGGGGGGGTGGGGGGGGGGGGGGGTGGGGGGGGGGGGGGGTGGGGGGGGGGGGGGGTGGGGGGGGGGGGGGGTGGGGGGGGGGGGGGGTGGGGGGGGGGGGGGGTGGGGGGGGGGGGGGGTGGGGGGGGGGGGGGGTGGGGGGGGGGGGGGGTGGGGGGGGGGGGGGGTGGGGGGGGGGGGGGGTGGGGGGGGGGGGGGGTGGGGGGGGGGGGGGGTGGGGGGGGGGGGGGGTGGGGGGGGGGGGGGGTGGGGGGGGGGGGGGGTGGGGGGGGGGGGGGGTGGGGGGGGGGGGGGGTGGGGGGGGGGGGGGGTGGGGGGGGGGGGGGGTGGGGGGGGGGGGGGGTGGGGGGGGGGGGGGGTGGGGGGGGGGGGGGGTGGGGGGGGGGGGGGGTGGGGGGGGGGGGGGGTGGGGGGGGGGGGGGGTGGGGGGGGGGGGGGGTGGGGGGGGGGGGGGGTGGGGGGGGGGGGGGGTGGGGGGGGGGGGGGGTGGGGGGGGGGGGGGGTGGGGGGGGGGGGGGGTGGGGGGGGGGGGGGGTGGGGGGGGGGGGGGGTGGGGGGGGGGGGGGGTGGGGGGGGGGGGGGGTGGGGGGGGGGGGGGGTGGGGGGGGGGGGGGGTGGGGGGGGGGGGGGGTGGGGGGGGGGGGGGGTGGGGGGGGGGGGGGGTGGGGGGGGGGGGGGGTGGGGGGGGGGGGGGGTGGGGGGGGGGGGGGGTGGGGGGGGGGGGGGGTGGGGGGGGGGGGGGGTGGGGGGGGGGGGGGGTGGGGGGGGGGGGGGGTGGGGGGGGGGGGGGGTGGGGGGGGGGGGGGGTGGGGGGGGGGGGGGGTGGGGGGGGGGGGGGGTGGGGGGGGGGGGGGGTGGGGGGGGGGGGGGGTGGGGGGGGGGGGGGGTGGGGGGGGGGGGGGGTGGGGGGGGGGGGGGGTGGGGGGGGGGGGGGGTGGGGGGGGGGGGGGGTGGGGGGGGGGGGGGGTGGGGGGGGGGGGGGGTGGGGGGGGGGGGGGGTGGGGGGGGGGGGGGGTGGGGGGGGGGGGGGGTGGGGGGGGGGGGGGGTGGGGGGGGGGGGGGGTGGGGGGGGGGGGGGGTGGGGGGGGGGGGGGGTGGGGGGGGGGGGGGGTGGGGGGGGGGGGGGGTGGGGGGGGGGGGGGGTGGGGGGGGGGGGGGGTGGGGGGGGGGGGGGGTGGGGGGGGGGGGGGGTGGGGGGGGGGGGGGGTGGGGGGGGGGGGGGGTGGGGGGGGGGGGGGGTGGGGGGGGGGGGGGGTGGGGGGGGGGGGGGGTGGGGGGGGGGGGGGGTGGGGGGGGGGGGGGGTGGGGGGGGGGGGGGGTGGGGGGGGGGGGGGGTGGGGGGGGGGGGGGGTGGGGGGGGGGGGGGGTGGGGGGGGGGGGGGGTGGGGGGGGGGGGGGGTGGGGGGGGGGGGGGGTGGGGGGGGGGGGGGGTGGGGGGGGGGGGGGGTGGGGGGGGGGGGGGGTGGGGGGGGGGGGGGGTGGGGGGGGGGGGGGGTGGGGGGGGGGGGGGGTGGGGGGGGGGGGGGGTGGGGGGGGGGGGGGGTGGGGGGGGGGGGGGGTGGGGGGGGGGGGGGGTGGGGGGGGGGGGGGGTGGGGGGGGGGGGGGGTGGGGGGGGGGGGGGGTGGGGGGGGGGGGGGGTGGGGGGGGGGGGGGGTGGGGGGGGGGGGGGGTGGGGGGGGGGGGGGGTGGGGGGGGGGGGGGGTGGGGGGGGGGGGGGGTGGGGGGGGGGGGGGGTGGGGGGGGGGGGGGGTGGGGGGGGGGGGGGGTGGGGGGGGGGGGGGGTGGGGGGGGGGGGGGGTGGGGGGGGGGGGGGGTGGGGGGGGGGGGGGGTGGGGGGGGGGGGGGGTGGGGGGGGGGGGGGGTGGGGGGGGGGGGGGGTGGGGGGGGGGGGGGGTGGGGGGGGGGGGGGGTGGGGGGGGGGGGGGGTGGGGGGGGGGGGGGGTGGGGGGGGGGGGGGGTGGGGGGGGGGGGGGGTGGGGGGGGGGGGGGGTGGGGGGGGGGGGGGGTGGGGGGGGGGGGGGGTGGGGGGGGGGGGGGGTGGGGGGGGGGGGGGGTGGGGGGGGGGGGGGGTGGGGGGGGGGGGGGGTGGGGGGGGGGGGGGGTGGGGGGGGGGGGGGGTGGGGGGGGGGGGGGGTGGGGGGGGGGGGGGGTGGGGGGGGGGGGGGGTGGGGGGGGGGGGGGGTGGGGGGGGGGGGGGGTGGGGGGGGGGGGGGGTGGGGGGGGGGGGGGGTGGGGGGGGGGGGGGGTGGGGGGGGGGGGGGGTGGGGGGGGGGGGGGGTGGGGGGGGGGGGGGGTGGGGGGGGGGGGGGGTGGGGGGGGGGGGGGGTGGGGGGGGGGGGGGGTGGGGGGGGGGGGGGGTGGGGGGGGGGGGGGGTGGGGGGGGGGGGGGGTGGGGGGGGGGGGGGGTGGGGGGGGGGGGGGGGGGGGGGGGGGGGGGGTGGGGGGGGGGGGGGGTGGGGGGGGGGGGGGGTGGGGTGGGGGGGGTGGGGGGGGGGGGGGGGGTGGTTGGGTGGGGGGGGGGGGGTGGGGGGGGGGGGGGGGGGGGGGGGGTGGGGGGGGGGGGGGTGGGGGGTGGGGGGGGGGTGGGGGGGGGGGGGGGGGGGGGGGTGGGGGAGTGGGGGTGGGTGGGGGAGGGGGGAGGGGGGGGGGGGGGGGGGGGAGTGTTGGGGGGGGGGATGTTGCCCACCAAGTTTGGTGCAGTTTGGTTCAGATATGGACCACTCAAAAGAGGTGCAACTATCACAGAACTTGTTTCCAATGGGAGCTGATAGGGGATGGGGGCTGCACCTTTGAGAGTCCTCAGCTTTGACTCAGAACCAGGCTGCTTGAGCTAACTAAGGGGGTATAATGGGGTTGAATGTCTCAATGTTACCCTAGACTAGTGTGCTGGCACTAGCTTTAAAAATATAGGTTTGCGTGTTTCACAGCTCTACACTCCAACGAGCTTCACCATGTGCAGGAGATGATTGAAACATGAAAACCGAGATTTTTTTTTAAAGCTAATGGTAACCGAATTTCAGGGTATCATCAGGAGACTGTCCTGATGACACCCCCCAAGTTTGGTGCAGTTTGGTTCAGGGGGGCCAAAGTTATGGACCCTCAAAGGGGCCCCCTATCCCCCATTGTTTCCAATGGGAGAAAAGGAGATGGTGGCTACCATTTTGAGGGTCCATAGCTTTGGCCCCCCTAAACCAAGCTTACACCAAGCTTTGAGAAGTGTCATCAGAACGAATCACCTGACTCTTCCCTGATATTTTGGTGCTGATAATATCCTAAAAAATCGCCCCTTCAGGCACCCCAAGGAATTTGCCCAATATTCTTTTTTTTCTGCAGTGACTTCTGCATTGCTGTCAATGGGGAATTTCTGGTGGAGGGCTGTGGGGTGCACATTTATCAAGGTCCAGTCACAAAATGTTCAGGGTATCTTGGGACAGTCTCTAGATAGCCACCATCCAGGTTTGAGGAACTTTGCTCATGGGGGCAGTCGGAGATGGACCCTTCCCATAACATTGAACCCCTTGAAGCAACGGTCACCAAACCTGGATGGTGTCATGAAGAGACTCTCCTGAAGACACCTTGAAAGTTTTGTGGGTTTACCATGAGAAATGTGCACTCCACAGCCCTCCCACAGAAATTTCCCATTAATGCAATTGAACCAACCAACCAGCCACTACAGAGGCCAGAATCTGGGGAAATTTCTTGGAGTGACTGTGAGGAATACGCACTTTTAAAGCTACTGTCCACCAAAATTTCGAAATTTATCATAAAAGTACTGTCCCTATGATACTCCCAAAGTTTGGTGAAATTTGCTTCAGGGGGTCCAAAAGGTATGGACCTTCAAAAGTGCTAGCCAGCCCATCTCCTGTTGGCTTCCATTAGGAAACAATGAGGGATGGGGCACCCCTTCTGAGGGTCAACCACTTTGCACCCCCTGAACCAAACTGCACCAAACTTGGGGAGAATCATCAGGATAGTCCCCATATGATATCCTGAAAGTTTAGTGCCACTAGCTTTAAAATTGCATCCCCTGCAGGCCAAAACGTGTAAAAACACCAAAAATTCAAAAAAATAATAAAATGGACCCGAATTTTTCGGATTTACCCGAATTTTCGGGCATATCCGAATCGGCTATGATTCGGATTCGGGTATACAAATCATTTTATGCCCCAAAATACCCAAATCCGAATTTTACCGAATTTTTTTAGTATTGATCAACCCTAGTCCTTAGCATTCTCTCAATTCATTATGCTTATAAAAGAGGAGAAAAAAGAAGAAAAACTTATTTTTTTAACCAGTTCTTCACTGCAGATCCTCTTTTAAGCTGGGAAAACTACTGGATTGGTACATGCATATAATATACTAATTTTGAAAAAGGCTTCACCTGTGGCTATTGCTGAACTTCCCAAGACTTTTCAGAAGTCCATTCAAAGTCACAGTCTCTGCTAGTGATGTAATTTAAATCCTATCAGATAACAGAATATGACATAAGGGGGATCTGATCTACATAATTATGAGCAGTGCTAATGACAATTGAAAATAATATGGGACATTAGGGGACAGAACAATCCATAGAGGAATCAGCACAAGAGAGAGACACTAATTCAGGTCCTTTTCTACATTACAAAATATAGAGGTTGGGTCTGGGTTCCTCTTTCAATATCCTCTATAGCAATGTCACATGCATTTTTAGTTTCCCATGTGCATGCACAGTGACCAGATTGGATGGTGACTCCAGCACATGGGCACAAAGAGCTTCAGGTTTCCCCGTGCCTTTTTTGTGATATAAAAGTGCCCCATAAACCAAATAGTACTCCCATGATGGTTTCACATGAGGAAAACTGGGCAGAGGGCAAGGCTGAAGGCTTTTCATGTGCATCAGGGTCCCAATCTGAATTGGTCACCATAAGCATGGGAAATGAAGAGCACACAGAGGACCCCGAAAGAGATGTTGGATCCAATGTGTTTAGCTTGTAATGTCAAAATTGTCTTAAGACTCAACAATATCACTATATATTTAAAAAATACCCCTCCAACTATTTAAGGCATCTTCCTATCATATTTCAAATAGGGTCTGGATGTATAGACTAAAACGTGACACAATAACCTTGATGAAGTTAAACAGATCTTGTTCTGATCTAGGAATGTGCATAATGATATAGACCATTCATTCATTCATTCATTCATTCATTCATTCATTCATTCATTCATTCATTCATTCATTCATTCATTCATTCATTCATTCATTCATTCATTCATTCATTCATTCATTTATTTATTTATTTATTGTATTAATAAACCGCCCTCCCCCAAAGGGCTCAGGGCAGCAAACAGAACAAACAAATAGAGTACAAATAAAATCAAAGTTAAATATAGCTCTATATGCTAAAATTAACCCCATTAAAATGCAGCATCCTAACATCAAAATTTAGGCACTTCTGGTCTCCTTCCCATTGAGCATACTTTCCCTTCAGTTTTGATTCTCAGTTACAAACACAATTTCGTTATTCAGTGGTCATCCCACCTTCAGACTGCAGAATCCCCATGGTTTCCAAAAGCTCTGAAAGTGTGACTTTTCTTCTCCCTTTACAGGAAAAGTAAAAAAAGATCAGCATGTGTTTAGCTTTCTTCAGGTTTTCGCCCATTCCACCCACTCTTAGGATTATCATTTCAGAAGGATCAGAAGGACTTTCTTAGTTTATGCTGTGAAATTAACTCATAAATGGAGGTTGCCCAGAAACAACAAGGAAGTAGGGGAGTAATGGGCAAAATGGCTTATTAGCTCAGCTAAAAACACTTCAAAGGAGGACAATTCCTGTGCAAACAGACAAATAAAAACCCACTGCAAAGCAAACAGCCACAGTGTAAGCAGTGCATGCATAAATGGCCATACTCTGATATATTTGGTCTGAATATATACCTGGAAAACAACTTATCAGTATTTGAGGGGGGGGGGTGTATCTGGTTATCTGGATATTGGAGATGATTGGCAATACTGGGATCCAGAGAGGAGATGTCTGAGGGGGGATATGATTGAATCAAAAATGGATCCCTCAGTACTGGTATTCATGCCCTTTAGAAAATTTGAATCCAAAAGGAATTTCCCTAGTGAACGGGTGTCAAACTCGCAGCCCTCCAGATGTTCATGAACTACAATTCCTATCAGTTCCTCCCAACATGAACATTGGCTATACTGGCAAGGGCTGATGTGAATTGTAGTTCATGAACATCTTGAGGGCTGTGAGTTTGACACCTGTGCATGTGATCAGTGCCTATATGGGAATCCTCGTATTCTTGTGTATACTGCTATGATGGAAAGATGATGAACTATAAAGTGGAAAATGTAAAGCAATAATTACAAGATTCAAATTATACTGGCACATAAATGCCATAATCCAACACATAACCAAGTGCACTTAAGCGCACTGGAGTCAGTGGATGAGCATACTTGACTATGTTAGACAGTGTGGGGGCGGGGAGAGAGAGAAATGTGACGCCTTTGAAAATCTTTAGCACTGCAGCTAAGTGCTAGTTCTCCTCCTGGTGAAGAGGAGGGAAATGTCCTGCTAGAAAGCCTTTCAAATCTCTGGGGAGTTTTACATATAGAACAGGAACTAAACTAATTTCCTGATACAGAGGCATACTAGTACAATGGCTCAAAGGCCTAACTATAGAGCAAGAGACAAATATGGATTTAGTATGAGTGATTGAAAGATAAATGTGCAAAGCTCTCTTTTTTATTTTTCACGCATACTATTTCTACCTCCTCATACATTCGGGGGAGCACTTTTATTACCATAGAAGATCTGCAAAACCCTTTTGGCTCTGATTATGTAATCAAAGATGAGTCCAACAGACTTCTTATCAGATGAACTTTCAGTAACCAATCTGGTTGAAGTTTACACCTCTGTGGTTGTTGTTTTTTCCTCCCACCTTTGATTGCACACACCCAGCAATTTAAAGACCACAGATGCTAAAGGGTAAGTGTTTTGTTTTCTGGCTATTGTCTACATGAAATTGTCTAGTGCCTAATCTTGGGGATCATGAGGAGGGAAGTAACCCCTTGGGTTTATTTAGTTTCCCTGATATCCATGCAGACATGGAGAAGGAGGGAGATATGTCACCCTTGAGGACACATTTTTACACTTCAGGCATTCATGTGCACAAGGATTCAGTAGGACTCTCTTATGTAAATTATCTAATGTTTGGAAATGTAAACACATACTACATTACTGAATCACATTATGAGACTCTGTATGTGCTACAAGTACCTGAATTACCCAGAATTGCCCATCAGATGACAAGCTCCATGACCATGAAACAAGCCAATCCAAGAGTTGCTTGAGCATTCCCATCAGCTCTCACTTCAGCAGTTTTCCAAGCTCTTTTCTTCTCTGTTTCTCATTTTATTGGTTGGATCCAATGAGCCCTTCTAGGGGTAAAAAGGGAAGAAAGATTACCTTTGGTCACCAAAATGGCTACGCTGGAGATTGTGGCTCATGGGAAAGTAGGGAAGGGTGGAGCAGAATTAGGTTAGTATTTCTGAAAATTCCTAACTATATTCCTAACTCTAAACCAAAATTTATACAAGTCTTGTAACCAGACAATCATTTCCATTTTCCCCACCTGTGAGTCACTCTTTTACTTAGCAGAGTGCATATATTCTTCAGCTTCTTTTGCCTTTCATTTCAGTTTAAGGGAACCTTTAAGCTCTCTTCTGAAAGATACAATGATAGCATATGCGAGAAGCAGAGGAAGGGAAACTGAAAGCAATACTTCATTACCACTATTGAAAACTGTCTAAGGCAGGAAGGAAAGGGAACTATCTTACAGATTATTAGAGATTGTTGGTCAGAAGCAGGGGTCAGACCAGAACTCTATTGTTCTGCATGGTGCAGGTGCCCTGTCTGGTGAATGATTTGCAATACCCAAACAGATGTTGGCCAATGACATAGGCTAACCTTCCTTCTAAATCTCTCATGCTATCATTGAACCCCATTGACAAATACCACTAATGATGGGCAACCTCAGCCCAAAAGTGTATACTGTTGCAAGCATCTTTGATGAACTCTTGAAAATGCTCAGTGAGTGTTTGCGAGTGTTTCTGATATTCGCAATATACATACAAGCAAACATTCATATACAGAGGACCACAAGTATGGGTGCTCCATTTCTATTAGTTTCCCCTCTTCACCAGACCCAACCCTTTCCAAACCACAGAACTGACTTTCCAAAAATGGGGAGTAACTAGCCATGAAAAATGACATTTTGAATTGAGGGTTCTTCTTTACTGGAGTTGATGGGAGTTGTTCTTCTTTACTGGAATTGATGGGAGTTGTAGTTTTTACAGCTTTGCAAATTGAATCAGACAGCTGAGAAAAACAGAAATTTCATCAGCCTCACCTATCCATTAAGTTCTGTGCCTGTATCACCAGCAGCTCCTAACCAGTTACTTAAATTATAAATTCCACCAACTGCACATATATAAACCTTCTACTGCTCACTTAAGTTGCAAACAGATGATCAGTGTGAGCATGTGAGTGTTTGATTAGAGAAGAAATGAACACTGTGAACAGAAGAAATTCCACATGTGTACATATTCTTTGTGAAGACTGTAGGCCCAGTACTTCTAATATTAGGACGTTTCTTTTCCTATTCAAGATGTGGTTTGGTGCTGTATATATTTCCCCTTTAATCAGTCCATAAGTTTTGTTTATCTCTGCAATTATGACTCAGTCCCTTTAAGTTTTTCAAAATCAATACACAAGACATGATGAATGAGTCTAAACGGGCTCTCTTGTTGACTTTGGAATTATTCATTCTGTGACATAAATGTTTGCATCTCTCTAGTAACCTTTGAAACACAGGATTATTTCTATATTGAACACTGGCATTGATGTAGGAAGGAGCCATTGACTCATGATTTGTTATGACCTCAATCATGGATAAATCTTTCCATTACCATCACGTAGTTTGGGACACGTCACAAAGAAATCCATTGTGTTTCTGAAAGGAGAGGGAAATGAGGCACTGTCCATTCCTTTGGGCCATTTGCAAAGACTTGAAATATCTGAGGCAGCTTTGAGGGCTTTAAGACAGCTATCCTGGATCCTCGTGTTCACTGTCCCTTGATATATCTCCAGACCCACTAAAGCTTTTCTCACTGTTCACTCTGTACTTTTATCTCAGTGAATTCTATCCAAGATTAGTTTGTTGTTGTTTTTTGTTTTTTACTATGGAGTTCATTGTCAGTGAAGGTCACAAAGAATTCTGCCAAACAATAATAAGGTTGCTAACTCTGGCTTGGGAAATTCTTGGAGAATTGAGGGAGGGGCTTCCCAGGGAGGCCAGAGTATATAAAGAGGGGGAAATTAATGAGGATGTGATATCACAGTAGGACTTCTGTTTCTCCTTGACTCTATGGTAAAACATATTTAACCTCTGAAACTTCCATTTCCTCCCGTTGAACTGTTTTATGCAGTTTGGGCATCAGTTATCATAAGTGTGATATTTTACATTTCTCAGCTATTCTTCCATGGTGTAATCTCAGGCAACTCCCGTAAAAAAGTGAACCACGGAAAACTGTGGATTTCATTGATCATGCAGGAAAGATTAGTACAATAAATCCTACATGATTGTATTGTGCACATCCCACTTCATACGTATATCCAGTGTAGAAGATGGCAATGTCTAATGCAATTGGCTGTGCACTTAAAAAAAATTGAAAAACTTTTTTTTAAGTATCTGGCATGCCTTATTAATCATCAGACTTTTGGCATTTTAAGAGTGCAATGGTGCAAAAACTCTTGACTTTTGAAAGGCCTCTGGATGAAGCTGACTCTTTAATGTTCAAAGGTCAACTACACACACACACACACAAACAAATATACAGAGAAAGAGTGAGAGGTCTAGATACTGCTCCAAAAAAAATGTATGTAGATAATATATTTCATTTTTTCAGAACACAGAAACAAATGAGAAAAGATCAAGAGTTTGGAAGATTTCCTGTTGATTTGCATTCAGAAAGACTAATTAGTATGAAGCGTATCTGATTGCTTACAATTATGGGGGAAATGGAACTTTAGTTAATGCTGACTTTTAGCTTTTGCCCTGAAGTGTAGTTTTAACAATGACAGAAATGACTGGCTAATGCGACCAAGTTGGAAACCTTTGCACAGTTAAAGGAAGCTAGTTGCATTTCAATGATCCTAGTGCTGTTTATTACATAGCTATGTATGATTACACTTAATTGATTTACCAGCAAGACAAGGTAACTGTTAATGTCCCAGTCCAAAATATCTGGAATTGCTGGTCCAAATAAACCCAGCTGAGGTTTTAATACTACTAGGGTCCCTTTCACCATAGACTCCTCTTCTTCTAAGTGCCTTTGTTGAATTAGAGTCAATGGTCCATTCTGCACAGCACAAAAAAGACATCTGAGGGAATCTTTTAAAAACCTGCCTCGTTTTCGAGACAGCACAGGCATCAGAGGAGGAACGAGATTTTTTCTGGCCCTCTGGTCAGTTTCACCCTTTGCTTGCGCTTGACATTTTGTGGGCTGCTGAAGGGATTCTCCCTGCTGCCTTTTGCTGAAGGTTACTCCAAGACATTTGCTCTGCAGGATCTGATGCTGATCACTTTTTCAGCCCAAAAACTATATGTGCTCAACTCTTCCTGCTGATTCTGGCAATGTATAGTTTCCCTTTTATTATTATTATGTAGATTTTACAGCTGCCAGATCTTTAGCTGGTTGTTGGCCTTTCATTACAATTCGAGCCTCACCCAAAGGCCTAGGAAGTTGTAATGTATTGACGTAGTATTCATGCGGATCCCAGCAGCGCTGTCTTCTGAATTTGACAGATGTTAATTTTGTCAATTCGAAGATGTTTCAAGTGCTGCCCTGGTGTTTTCAGTATGGCGCCCAGCATGCCGATTGCCACTGGGATGGCCTCAGCTGGTTTGTGCCATAAATGCTGAAGCTCTATTTTCAAATCATGGTATCTAGTGACCTTCTCATTTGAGGTTCTAGAAAGTCCCAGAGCAATGTCACCGCTGTGGGGCAGCTCTGGGGCGATAGCGTGGCAAAACTCCCCATTGCACCAGGGCATTCCCCATGCCAACAATGCAAAATCAGCCTTGCAGGTAGCTTGAGGGGAAAGGGGGTGGGAGGTGGACTTCAAAACATTTTCAAAACAGAAAAAATCAGATCAGAAATAAGGCTTTCTAATGACATCTTTGGGGGAAAGCTGTGTGAAGTTCCTTCCCAGGACAATCTTTTTTTATGTCTTATTTATGTTGTGCAGAATGGACCTCTATTACTTGGCTGGTTCCCATTCCTGAAGTTACTGTCAGAAACCTGAAGTCACATTATGACTACTTCCCTCCAGTCTTGCCCCACTTTCCATGATTGTTGATGGTTCTGTGAGAAGCAGCCAGAGTATTAGTCCCTGGCACACAGACCACAGCTTCTGATGTTATCTTTAGGACATGTGAAGTCCTACAGCAATTGCTCCTGTATTAAGAAGGCAGGACAGAAATGAAACCTCAAAAGTATAAGGAAATTCCAAGTATGCTAAGCCCTGTAGTTCTGAGTATAAGGACAACTAATTTTTGAACAGACTACCCGCCCCAAGACTCTGCAAGAATCAATGAAGAAAAAGATAGTAAATATGAAAACATTCAGAAATTAGTAGGGAAATTTAAATTTAAAGTTCCACTGTCATTCAATAACAGATCACAAACCGAGTGGTAACTGAAGGAAATGTGAATCTTCCTTCCATCATTTTGAATCACTAGGGCCAGTGGTGGGATTCAAATAATTTAACAACTGGTTCCAGTGGTGGGATTCAAATAATTTAACAACTGGTTGTTTACAAGCATCATTTTAACAACCAGTTCTGCCAAAGTGGTGTGAATTTGCTGAATCCCACCACTGACTAGGACCCTTTCTGCACAGATTCTTTAAAATGTTTTGAGGCAGGAAATAAAACATTCTGTCTGTAGAGTTCCGCATTGTTTTTACATGCAAGCATTTTATTTGCAGCCTCACAAAGCTTTAAATGAATGCCCTTTTAAAACGGTTCTTCAGTTGAAACATTTTCAAAATGCTTCATTTGCCTATGCAGTCTCCTTACGACATTTCCCATGTCTTCTCAGTTCCATTTTCTCAGCTCACTCCTTCCCCCCTGTTTTTCCTGTTGGTATCTTTATTTGGGGGTGGGGGTAGGTAATCATTGATTGATGAACTACAGAAGGTGCTGAGAATCGCAGTATCCTGCTTTGAAGCACAGAAGCAACTTTCTGAATCTAAAAGGGGAGGAGAGGAGAAATCACAAAATGGCAGAGAGGAATCATTTTGAGGGAGTAAGTGCAGATATACATCATTGTAAGAGGGTAGGGGATTGAAGAAGTTTTATTTTTTTCAGAGATTTGTGCAGTAAGGGCCTAGCTCTGAACTGAAACAGACGTTACTTTCTGAGAGACCTTCCATGGATTGTGAAAAAAACTTGCTGTCATAGTATTTGAAGAAAGAACTGGGAGCCAGGAGATATGAGTTTTAGAGATGTGTGTGCTACCATGACTCTAAATCAGCTTTGTGATTCTGTTCCTAATCAGTCATCAACAAGAAGAGATATATGGCAAAGGTAAGAGGGACACTGGGAGGAATTTCTCTCCCTAGCAACATTTTTGCATCAAAACTCTTTGTTTACAAACATAATCACTAAACACACACAGCACCCTCATGCTGAGTCAGGCCATTGGTCTATCAAGGACAGCATTGTGTACTCTGGCTGAGAACAATTCTCAGGATGAGGTCTCAGATGTTGCCTGGCATCTTTTTAAAACTGGGGATTGAAGGACCATCTGTATTCAAAGTAGGTGCTCTACTGTCAAGCAACACCCCTACTTGCATTTCCTGTTCCTGTTTTTGATTTCTTTCAAGATCCCACAGGATCCAACTCTGCTTCAAACTTCACTTAGCATTTACCTTCTGAAATTTGCTGTTGTCAAACACTTTATTATTCTCCACTGTGGTTAGGGTCTATTTATGCGAAATTTCTGGTGGAGTTCAGCAAAGTGCTTGGTGAAAGACATGTGCCTCTTCTGTATAATTGGCTACATCAGTTGCTAGTTGTGTTCATTACTCTGTTTAGGTGTTGTATCCTCTCACCTTCTGAAGAGAGAAGAGCAAGCAGCTTACACCTGACAAAATTAGTCCGATAGCCTGAAGAGTGTAGCTCTTCTTAGGTTTCATCTCCCCAACTGCAAAGGTTGTTCACCTTTGTTAAGACCTTTTGTCAGTTCAGCTGCCTCCAAGAAGAAAATGGAATCCAAAAATCAGCAGTATCTCTCACTTGCAACATGACACATCTTATGATTCAATGTTATCATCAGTAACACCAAACATATTTCTGAAGTGTCTACAGCATAACTAGCATTCAATATAGCCAATTATTTAGTGGTGAAGCATGTTGAACTCTGACATGAATCTATAGTGCATATTATCAGTGTAACCTTAAGAACATTTTCCAGGGAATAAAGTGCACTGAATTGATATCAGTAAAATTCTAAGTTGATCTGCCTAGGATTGCTCACTAAGTAGCAGAAGGAGGGGACAAAAGTATTCCTAGAGACTCCCTGGAGCAATGAGAGGTAGTGCTCACTTTCTCCTTCCTTGACTCCAATTTGCCTCCCATTTTCACTAGACAAAAACTAGCTTGAGCATTTTGGTAATCCACTGCTTACCCTGTTAACACAGAGACAGTATGCTCTCTTCTCCCCTCCCAATAACCTAGAGGGTACTTAGTGACTAGACAGAGTTGCATAGATTATACATAATACAAACAGTGAGACCTGATAGGGTCTCAGTCTGGAAAGAAAGACTATTTTAAACATGCCCTAGTGGATGGAAGTTATAAAAATTGTTTTATATACCTCTAAACCAAACAGAATCAGCCTGGTGTAGTGGTTAAGCATAGTGGACTCTAAACTGGAGAAATGGGTTTTATTCCTCACTCCTCCACATGAGCTGCAGGTTCTTATTTGGCAAACTGGATTTGTTTCCCTGCTCCTGCACATGAAGCCTGCTGGGTGACCTTGGACTAGACACAGCTCTTTCAGAAATCTCTCAGCCCCACCTGCGTCACAAAATGTCTGTTGTTGGGAGAGGAAGGGAAAGGAGTTTCTATGCCAGTTTGAGGCTCCCTGCAGGACAGAAAGGCAGGCTATAAATTCAAACTGTTATTTTTGTAGAATTACAGGCTTATCCCAACATGTCACCCAGCAAAGTTTGAAGTCTTCCCCCAACTTAAGTAGTGCTTTCTCTGATGGGGGTGTGTTTATAATAACCCCTCAAAATAAGGGTGGTGGGGTTGGATTGGGAACAGTGCAGGTGGGATTTCAATAGCAACCAAGAAACAATACATTCCCAATAGGACTGACTGATTACACTTTGTTCTAACAGTGTCACCCTGGGGAAGGGGCAAACATTCCAATAGATGGACACCAAGGCCCTACAAGATGCCAGGATTTGGCACTGGGTACCACATGTTACCCAAAATGGCAGGACGCAACAACCCTCTTTGGTTGGGGAAATTAGCTGCAGAGCACAAGGTCACTTAGTGTTGCTGAGGAGCATTGGGTAACTTGATCACTAGAGAGAGAGAGAGAGAGAGAGAGAGAAAGAGAGAGAGAGAGAGAGAGAGAGAGAGAGAGAGAGAGAGAGCCTACGTGTACGGGTTTCAGCTCACTATAAGAAACCAGAAGAGAAAATAAATTCTCTTAAATATTTTTTATTAAGAAAATGAAACAAAACAAAATCTCACTCACAATCACTCAACTACTGGGGTAAAAATGCACACATACAAGATTTCCTAGGATGTAATTTAGAGGTGAAATATAGGTTTTGGATATATAGAGAGAAGGGAGAAGGCATCAAAGATTATATTTACCAGTCTTGTAATGGATGTCCAGGAAACAGAGGCCTAATGGCTAGGCTCTGGATGATCAGTGCTGATGGAACAATATTATTGAACATCATGGTGGTGTGATAATATTGAACAACTGACTGTGGTCTGGGGTGGACTTTTATAGGCCAAAACATGGGGCCAATGAAATCCTTTAAGAAAGGATTGTTCCTGCTGTTCCAAGGTGAGGTAATGGTCCTGAGCACAGGTGTCAAACTCGTGGCCCTCCAAATGTTATGGACTACAGTTCCCATCATCCCCTGCCAGCATGGGGGGTGGGGGGGGGGGGGGGTGGGGGGGGGGGGGGGTGGGGGGGGGGGGGGGTGGGGGGGGGGGGGGGTGGGGGGGGGGGGGGGTGGGGGGGGGGGGGGGTGGGGGGGGGGGGGGGTGGGGGGGGGGGGGGGTGGGGGGGGGGGGGGGTGGGGGGGGGGGGGGGTGGGGGGGGGGGGGGGTGGGGGGGGGGGGGGGTGGGGGGGGGGGGGGGTGGGGGGGGGGGGGGGTGGGGGGGGGGGGGGGTGGGGGGGGGGGGGGGTGGGGGGGGGGGGGGGTGGGGGGGGGGGGGGGTGGGGGGGGGGGGGGGTGGGGGGGGGGGGGGGTGGGGGGGGGGGGGGGTGGGGGGGGGGGGGGGTGGGGGGGGGGGGGGGTGGGGGGGGGGGGGGGTGGGGGGGGGGGGGGGTGGGGGGGGGGGGGGGTGGGGGGGGGGGGGGGTGGGGGGGGGGGGGGGTGGGGGGGGGGGGGGGTGGGGGGGGGGGGGGGTGGGGGGGGGGGGGGGTGGGGGGGGGGGGGGGTGGGGGGGGGGGGGGGTGGGGGGGGGGGGGGGTGGGGGGGGGGGGGGGTGGGGGGGGGGGGGGGTGGGGGGGGGGGGGGGTGGGGGGGGGGGGGGGTGGGGGGGGGGGGGGGTGGGGGGGGGGGGGGGTGGGGGGGGGGGGGGGTGGGGGGGGGGGGGGGTGGGGGGGGGGGGGGGTGGGGGGGGGGGGGGGTGGGGGGGGGGGGGGGTGGGGGGGGGGGGGGGTGGGGGGGGGGGGGGGTGGGGGGGGGGGGGGGTGGGGGGGGGGGGGGGTGGGGGGGGGGGGGGGTGGGGGGGGGGGGGGGTGGGGGGGGGGGGGGGTGGGGGGGGGGGGGGGTGGGGGGGGGGGGGGGTGGGGGGGGGGGGGGGTGGGGGGGGGGGGGGGTGGGGGGGGGGGGGGGTGGGGGGGGGGGGGGGTGGGGGGGGGGGGGGGTGGGGGGGGGGGGGGGTGGGGGGGGGGGGGGGTGGGGGGGGGGGGGGGTGGGGGGGGGGGGGGGTGGGGGGGGGGGGGGGTGGGGGGGGGGGGGGGTGGGGGGGGGGGGGGGTGGGGGGGGGGGGGGGTGGGGGGGGGGGGGGGTGGGGGGGGGGGGGGGTGGGGGGGGGGGGGGGTGGGGGGGGGGGGGGGTGGGGGGGGGGGGGGGTGGGGGGGGGGGGGGGTGGGGGGGGGGGGGGGTGGGGGGGGGGGGGGGTGGGGGGGGGGGGGGGTGGGGGGGGGGGGGGGTGGGGGGGGGGGGGGGTGGGGGGGGGGGGGGGTGGGGGGGGGGGGGGGTGGGGGGGGGGGGGGGTGGGGGGGGGGGGGGGTGGGGGGGGGGGGGGGTGGGGGGGGGGGGGGGTGGGGGGGGGGGGGGGTGGGGGGGGGGGGGGGTGGGGGGGGGGGGGGGTGGGGGGGGGGGGGGGTGGGGGGGGGGGGGGGTGGGGGGGGGGGGGGGTGGGGGGGGGGGGGGGTGGGGGGGGGGGGGGGTGGGGGGGGGGGGGGGTGGGGGGGGGGGGGGGTGGGGGGGGGGGGGGGTGGGGGGGGGGGGGGGTGGGGGGGGGGGGGGGTGGGGGGGGGGGGGGGTGGGGGGGGGGGGGGGTGGGGGGGGGGGGGGGTGGGGGGGGGGGGGGGTGGGGGGGGGGGGGGGTGGGGGGGGGGGGGGGTGGGGGGGGGGGGGGGTGGGGGGGGGGGGGGGTGGGGGGGGGGGGGGGTGGGGGGGGGGGGGGGTGGGGGGGGGGGGGGGTGGGGGGGGGGGGGGGTGGGGGGGGGGGGGGGTGGGGGGGGGGGGGGGTGGGGGGGGGGGGGGGTGGGGGGGGGGGGGGGTGGGGGGGGGGGGGGGTGGGGGGGGGGGGGGGTGGGGGGGGGGGGGGGTGGGGGGGGGGGGGGGTGGGGGGGGGGGGGGGTGGGGGGGGGGGGGGGTGGGGGGGGGGGGGGGTGGGGGGGGGGGGGGGTGGGGGGGGGGGGGGGTGGGGGGGGGGGGGGGTGGGGGGGGGGGGGGGTGGGGGGGGGGGGGGGTGGGGGGGGGGGGGGGTGGGGGGGGGGGGGGGTGGGGGGGGGGGGGGGTGGGGGGGGGGGGGGGTGGGGGGGGGGGGGGGTGGGGGGGGGGGGGGGTGGGGGGGGGGGGGGGTGGGGGGGGGGGGGGGTGGGGGGGGGGGGGGGTGGGGGGGGGGGGGGGTGGGGGGGGGGGGGGGTGGGGGGGGGGGGGGGTGGGGGGGGGGGGGGGTGGGGGGGGGGGGGGGTGGGGGGGGGGGGGGGTGGGGGGGGGGGGGGGTGGGGGGGGGGGGGGGTGGGGGGGGGGGGGGGTGGGGGGGGGGGGGGGTGGGGGGGGGGGGGGGTGGGGGGGGGGGGGGGTGGGGGGGGGGGGGGGTGGGGGGGGGGGGGGGTGGGGGGGGGGGGGGGTGGGGGGGGGGGGGGGTGGGGGGGGGGGGGGGTGGGGGGGGGGGGGGGTGGGGGGGGGGGGGGGTGGGGGGGGGGGGGGGTGGGGGGGGGGGGGGGTGGGGGGGGGGGGGGGTGGGGGGGGGGGGGGGTGGGGGGGGGGGGGGGTGGGGGGGGGGGGGGGTGGGGGGGGGGGGGGGTGGGGGGGGGGGGGGGTGGGGGGGGGGGGGGGTGGGGGGGGGGGGGGGTGGGGGGGGGGGGGGGTGGGGGGGGGGGGGGGTGGGGGGGGGGGGGGGTGGGGGGGGGGGGGGGTGGGGGGGGGGGGGGGTGGGGGGGGGGGGGGGTGGGGGGGGGGGGGGGTGGGGGGGGGGGGGGGTGGGGGGGGGGGGGGGTGGGGGGGGGGGGGGGTGGGGGGGGGGGGGGGTGGGGGGGGGGGGGGGTGGGGGGGGGGGGGGGTGGGGGGGGGGGGGGGTGGGGGGGGGGGGGGGTGGGGGGGGGGGGGGGTGGGGGGGGGGGGGGGTGGGGGGGGGGGGGGGTGGGGGGGGGGGGGGGTGGGGGGGGGGGGGGGTGGGGGGGGGGGGGGGTGGGGGGGGGGGGGGGTGGGGGGGGGGGGGGGTGGGGGGGGGGGGGGGTGGGGGGGGGGGGGGGTGGGGGGGGGGGGGGGTGGGGGGGGGGGGGGGTGGGGGGGGGGGGGGGTGGGGGGGGGGGGGGGTGGGGGGGGGGGGGGGTGGGGGGGGGGGGGGGTGGGGGGGGGGGGGGGTGGGGGGGGGGGGGGGTGGGGGGGGGGGGGGGTGGGGGGGGGGGGGGGTGGGGGGGGGGGGGGGTGGGGGGGGGGGGGGGTGGGGGGGGGGGGGGGTGGGGGGGGGGGGGGGTGGGGGGGGGGGGGGGTGGGGGGGGGGGGGGGTGGGGGGGGGGGGGGGTGGGGGGGGGGGGGGGTGGGGGGGGGGGGGGGTGGGGGGGGGGGGGGGTGGGGGGGGGGGGGGGTGGGGGGGGGGGGGGGTGGGGGGGGGGGGGGGTGGGGGGGGGGGGGGGTGGGGGGGGGGGGGGGTGGGGGGGGGGGGGGGTGGGGGGGGGGGGGGGTGGGGGGGGGGGGGGGTGGGGGGGGGGGGGGGTGGGGGGGGGGGGGGGTGGGGGGGGGGGGGGGTGGGGGGGGGGGGGGGTGGGGGGGGGGGGGGGTGGGGGGGGGGGGGGGTGGGGGGGGGGGGGGGTGGGGGGGGGGGGGGGTGGGGGGGGGGGGGGGTGGGGGGGGGGGGGGGTGGGGGGGGGGGGGGGTGGGGGGGGGGGGGGGTGGGGGGGGGGGGGGGTGGGGGGGGGGGGGGGTGGGGGGGGGGGGGGGTGGGGGGGGGGGGGGGTGGGGGGGGGGGGGGGTGGGGGGGGGGGGGGGTGGGGGGGGGGGGGGGTGGGGGGGGGGGGGGGTGGGGGGGGGGGGGGGTGGGGGGGGGGGGGGGTGGGGGGGGGGGGGGGTGGGGGGGGGGGGGGGTGGGGGGGGGGGGGGGTGGGGGGGGGGGGGGGTGGGGGGGGGGGGGGGTGGGGGGGGGGGGGGGTGGGGGGGGGGGGGGGTGGGGGGGGGGGGGGGTGGGGGGGGGGGGGGGTGGGGGGGGGGGGGGGTGGGGGGGGGGGGGGGTGGGGGGGGGGGGGGGTGGGGGGGGGGGGGGGTGGGGGGGGGGGGGGGTGGGGGGGGGGGGGGGTGGGGGGGGGGGGGGGTGGGGGGGGGGGGGGGTGGGGGGGGGGGGGGGTGGGGGGGGGGGGGGGTGGGGGGGGGGGGGGGTGGGGGGGGGGGGGGGTGGGGGGGGGGGGGGGTGGGGGGGGGGGGGGGTGGGGGGGGGGGGGGGTGGGGGGGGGGGGGGGTGGGGGGGGGGGGGGGTGGGGGGGGGGGGGGGTGGGGGGGGGGGGGGGTGGGGGGGGGGGGGGGTGGGGGGGGGGGGGGGTGGGGGGGGGGGGGGGTGGGGGGGGGGGGGGGTGGGGGGGGGGGGGGGTGGGGGGGGGGGGGGGTGGGGGGGGGGGGGGGTGGGGGGGGGGGGGGGTGGGGGGGGGGGGGGGTGGGGGGGGGGGGGGGTGGGGGGGGGGGGGGGTGGGGGGGGGGGGGGGTGGGGGGGGGGGGGGGTGGGGGGGGGGGGGGGTGGGGGGGGGGGGGGGTGGGGGGGGGGGGGGGTGGGGGGGGGGGGGGGTGGGGGGGGGGGGGGGTGGGGGGGGGGGGGGGTGGGGGGGGGGGGGGGTGGGGGGGGGGGGGGGTGGGGGGGGGGGGGGGTGGGGGGGGGGGGGGGTGGGGGGGGGGGGGGGTGGGGGGGGGGGGGGGTGGGGGGGGGGGGGGGTGGGGGGGGGGGGGGGTGGGGGGGGGGGGGGGTGGGGGGGGGGGGGGGTGGGGGGGGGGGGGGGTGGGGGGGGGGGGGGGTGGGGGGGGGGGGGGGTGGGGGGGGGGGGGGGTGGGGGGGGGGGGGGGTGGGGGGGGGGGGGGGTGGGGGGGGGGGGGGGTGGGGGGGGGGGGGGGTGGGGGGGGGGGGGGGTGGGGGGGGGGGGGGGTGGGGGGGGGGGGGGGTGGGGGGGGGGGGGGGTGGGGGGGGGGGGGGGTGGGGGGGGGGGGGGGTGGGGGGGGGGGGGGGTGGGGGGGGGGGGGGGTGGGGGGGGGGGGGGGTGGGGGGGGGGGGGGGTGGGGGGGGGGGGGGGTGGGGGGGGGGGGGGGTGGGGGGGGGGGGGGGTGGGGGGGGGGGGGGGTGGGGGGGGGGGGGGGTGGGGGGGGGGGGGGGTGGGGGGGGGGGGGGGTGGGGGGGGGGGGGGGTGGGGGGGGGGGGGGGTGGGGGGGGGGGGGGGTGGGGGGGGGGGGGGGTGGGGGGGGGGGGGGGTGGGGGGGGGGGGGGGTGGGGGGGGGGGGGGGTGGGGGGGGGGGGGGGTGGGGGGGGGGGGGGGTGGGGGGGGGGGGGGGTGGGGGGGGGGGGGGGTGGGGGGGGGGGGGGGTGGGGGGGGGGGGGGGTGGGGGGGGGGGGGGGTGGGGGGGGGGGGGGGTGGGGGGGGGGGGGGGTGGGGGGGGGGGGGGGTGGGGGGGGGGGGGGGTGGGGGGGGGGGGGGGTGGGGGGGGGGGGGGGTGGGGGGGGGGGGGGGTGGGGGGGGGGGGGGGTGGGGGGGGGGGGGGGTGGGGGGGGGGGGGGGTGGGGGGGGGGGGGGGTGGGGGGGGGGGGGGGTGGGGGGGGGGGGGGGTGGGGGGGGGGGGGGGTGGGGGGGGGGGGGGGTGGGGGGGGGGGGGGGTGGGGGGGGGGGGGGGTGGGGGGGGGGGGGGGTGGGGGGGGGGGGGGGTGGGGGGGGGGGGGGGTGGGGGGGGGGGGGGGTGGGGGGGGGGGGGGGTGGGGGGGGGGGGGGGTGGGGGGGGGGGGGGGTGGGGGGGGGGGGGGGTGGGGGGGGGGGGGGGTGGGGGGGGGGGGGGGTGGGGGGGGGGGGGGGTGGGGGGGGGGGGGGGTGGGGGGGGGGGGGGGTGGGGGGGGGGGGGGGTGGGGGGGGGGGGGGGTGGGGGGGGGGGGGGGTGGGGGGGGGGGGGGGTGGGGGGGGGGGGGGGTGGGGGGGGGGGGGGGTGGGGGGGGGGGGGGGTGGGGGGGGGGGGGGGTGGGGGGGGGGGGGGGTGGGGGGGGGGGGGGGTGGGGGGGGGGGGGGGTGGGGGGGGGGGGGGGTGGGGGGGGGGGGGGGTGGGGGGGGGGGGGGGTGGGGGGGGGGGGGGGTGGGGGGGGGGGGGGGTGGGGGGGGGGGGGGGTGGGGGGGGGGGGGGGTGGGGGGGGGGGGGGGTGGGGGGGGGGGGGGGTGGGGGGGGGGGGGGGTGGGGGGGGGGGGGGGTGGGGGGGGGGGGGGGTGGGGGGGGGGGGGGGTGGGGGGGGGGGGGGGTGGGGGGGGGGGGGGGTGGGGGGGGGGGGGGGTGGGGGGGGGGGGGGGTGGGGGGGGGGGGGGGTGGGGGGGGGGGGGGGTGGGGGGGGGGGGGGGTGGGGGGGGGGGGGGGTGGGGGGGGGGGGGGGTGGGGGGGGGGGGGGGTGGGGGGGGGGGGGGGTGGGGGGGGGGGGGGGTGGGGGGGGGGGGGGGTGGGGGGGGGGGGGGGTGGGGGGGGGGGGGGGTGGGGGGGGGGGGGGGTGGGGGGGGGGGGGGGTGGGGGGGGGGGGGGGTGGGGGGGGGGGGGGGTGGGGGGGGGGGGGGGTGGGGGGGGGGGGGGGTGGGGGGGGGGGGGGGTGGGGGGGGGGGGGGGTGGGGGGGGGGGGGGGTGGGGGGGGGGGGGGGTGGGGGGGGGGGGGGGTGGGGGGGGGGGGGGGTGGGGGGGGGGGGGGGTGGGGGGGGGGGGGGGTGGGGGGGGGGGGGGGTGGGGGGGGGGGGGGGTGGGGGGGGGGGGGGGTGGGGGGGGGGGGGGGTGGGGGGGGGGGGGGGTGGGGGGGGGGGGGGGTGGGGGGGGGGGGGGGTGGGGGGGGGGGGGGGTGGGGGGGGGGGGGGGTGGGGGGGGGGGGGGGTGGGGGGGGGGGGGGGTGGGGGGGGGGGGGGGTGGGGGGGGGGGGGGGTGGGGGGGGGGGGGGGTGGGGGGGGGGGGGGGTGGGGGGGGGGGGGGGTGGGGGGGGGGGGGGGTGGGGGGGGGGGGGGGTGGGGGGGGGGGGGGGTGGGGGGGGGGGGGGGTGGGGGGGGGGGGGGGTGGGGGGGGGGGGGGGTGGGGGGGGGGGGGGGTGGGGGGGGGGGGGGGTGGGGGGGGGGGGGGGTGGGGGGGGGGGGGGGTGGGGGGGGGGGGGGGTGGGGGGGGGGGGGGGTGGGGGGGGGGGGGGGTGGGGGGGGGGGGGGGTGGGGGGGGGGGGGGGTGGGGGGGGGGGGGGGTGGGGGGGGGGGGGGGTGGGGGGGGGGGGGGGTGGGGGGGGGGGGGGGTGGGGGGGGGGGGGGGTGGGGGGGGGGGGGGGTGGGGGGGGGGGGGGGTGGGGGGGGGGGGGGGTGGGGGGGGGGGGGGGTGGGGGGGGGGGGGGGTGGGGGGGGGGGGGGGTGGGGGGGGGGGGGGGTGGGGGGGGGGGGGGGTGGGGGGGGGGGGGGGTGGGGGGGGGGGGGGGTGGGGGGGGGGGGGGGTGGGGGGGGGGGGGGGTGGGGGGGGGGGGGGGTGGGGGGGGGGGGGGGTGGGGGGGGGGGGGGGTGGGGGGGGGGGGGGGTGGGGGGGGGGGGGGGTGGGGGGGGGGGGGGGTGGGGGGGGGGGGGGGTGGGGGGGGGGGGGGGTGGGGGGGGGGGGGGGTGGGGGGGGGGGGGGGTGGGGGGGGGGGGGGGTGGGGGGGGGGGGGGGTGGGGGGGGGGGGGGGTGGGGGGGGGGGGGGGTGGGGGGGGGGGGGGGTGGGGGGGGGGGGGGGTGGGGGGGGGGGGGGGTGGGGGGGGGGGGGGGTGGGGGGGGGGGGGGGTGGGGGGGGGGGGGGGTGGGGGGGGGGGGGGGTGGGGGGGGGGGGGGGTGGGGGGGGGGGGGGGTGGGGGGGGGGGGGGGTGGGGGGGGGGGGGGGTGGGGGGGGGGGGGGGTGGGGGGGGGGGGGGGTGGGGGGGGGGGGGGGTGGGGGGGGGGGGGGGTGGGGGGGGGGGGGGGTGGGGGGGGGGGGGGGTGGGGGGGGGGGGGGGTGGGGGGGGGGGGGGGTGGGGGGGGGGGGGGGTGGGGGGGGGGGGGGGTGGGGGGGGGGGGGGGTGGGGGGGGGGGGGGGTGGGGGGGGGGGGGGGTGGGGGGGGGGGGGGGTGGGGGGGGGGGGGGGTGGGGGGGGGGGGGGGTGGGGGGGGGGGGGGGTGGGGGGGGGGGGGGGTGGGGGGGGGGGGGGGTGGGGGGGGGGGGGGGTGGGGGGGGGGGGGGGTGGGGGGGGGGGGGGGTGGGGGGGGGGGGGGGTGGGGGGGGGGGGGGGTGGGGGGGGGGGGGGGTGGGGGGGGGGGGGGGTGGGGGGGGGGGGGGGTGGGGGGGGGGGGGGGTGGGGGGGGGGGGGGGTGGGGGGGGGGGGGGGTGGGGGGGGGGGGGGGTGGGGGGGGGGGGGGGTGGGGGGGGGGGGGGGTGGGGGGGGGGGGGGGTGGGGGGGGGGGGGGGTGGGGGGGGGGGGGGGTGGGGGGGGGGGGGGGTGGGGGGGGGGGGGGGTGGGGGGGGGGGGGGGTGGGGGGGGGGGGGGGTGGGGGGGGGGGGGGGTGGGGGGGGGGGGGGGTGGGGGGGGGGGGGGGTGGGGGGGGGGGGGGGTGGGGGGGGGGGGGGGTGGGGGGGGGGGGGGGTGGGGGGGGGGGGGGGTGGGGGGGGGGGGGGGTGGGGGGGGGGGGGGGTGGGGGGGGGGGGGGGTGGGGGGGGGGGGGGGTGGGGGGGGGGGGGGGTGGGGGGGGGGGGGGGTGGGGGGGGGGGGGGGTGGGGGGGGGGGGGGGTGGGGGGGGGGGGGGGTGGGGGGGGGGGGGGGTGGGGGGGGGGGGGGGTGGGGGGGGGGGGGGGTGGGGGGGGGGGGGGGTGGGGGGGGGGGGGGGTGGGGGGGGGGGGGGGTGGGGGGGGGGGGGGGTGGGGGGGGGGGGGGGTGGGGGGGGGGGGGGGTGGGGGGGGGGGGGGGTGGGGGGGGGGGGGGGTGGGGGGGGGGGGGGGTGGGGGGGGGGGGGGGTGGGGGGGGGGGGGGGTGGGGGGGGGGGGGGGTGGGGGGGGGGGGGGGTGGGGGGGGGGGGGGGTGGGGGGGGGGGGGGGTGGGGGGGGGGGGGGGTGGGGGGGGGGGGGGGTGGGGGGGGGGGGGGGTGGGGGGGGGGGGGGGTGGGGGGGGGGGGGGGTGGGGGGGGGGGGGGGTGGGGGGGGGGGGGGGTGGGGGGGGGGGGGGGTGGGGGGGGGGGGGGGTGGGGGGGGGGGGGGGTGGGGGGGGGGGGGGGTGGGGGGGGGGGGGGGTGGGGGGGGGGGGGGGTGGGGGGGGGGGGGGGTGGGGGGGGGGGGGGGTGGGGGGGGGGGGGGGTGGGGGGGGGGGGGGGTGGGGGGGGGGGGGGGTGGGGGGGGGGGGGGGTGGGGGGGGGGGGGGGTGGGGGGGGGGGGGGGTGGGGGGGGGGGGGGGTGGGGGGGGGGGGGGGTGGGGGGGGGGGGGGGTGGGGGGGGGGGGGGGTGGGGGGGGGGGGGGGTGGGGGGGGGGGGGGGTGGGGGGGGGGGGGGGTGGGGGGGGGGGGGGGTGGGGGGGGGGGGGGGTGGGGGGGGGGGGGGGTGGGGGGGGGGGGGGGTGGGGGGGGGGGGGGGTGGGGGGGGGGGGGGGTGGGGGGGGGGGGGGGTGGGGGGGGGGGGGGGTGGGGGGGGGGGGGGGTGGGGGGGGGGGGGGGTGGGGGGGGGGGGGGGTGGGGGGGGGGGGGGGTGGGGGGGGGGGGGGGTGGGGGGGGGGGGGGGTGGGGGGGGGGGGGGGTGGGGGGGGGGGGGGGTGGGGGGGGGGGGGGGTGGGGGGGGGGGGGGGTGGGGGGGGGGGGGGGTGGGGGGGGGGGGGGGTGGGGGGGGGGGGGGGTGGGGGGGGGGGGGGGTGGGGGGGGGGGGGGGTGGGGGGGGGGGGGGGTGGGGGGGGGGGGGGGTGGGGGGGGGGGGGGGTGGGGGGGGGGGGGGGTGGGGGGGGGGGGGGGTGGGGGGGGGGGGGGGTGGGGGGGGGGGGGGGTGGGGGGGGGGGGGGGTGGGGGGGGGGGGGGGTGGGGGGGGGGGGGGGTGGGGGGGGGGGGGGGTGGGGGGGGGGGGGGGTGGGGGGGGGGGGGGGTGGGGGGGGGGGGGGGTGGGGGGGGGGGGGGGTGGGGGGGGGGGGGGGTGGGGGGGGGGGGGGGTGGGGGGGGGGGGGGGTGGGGGGGGGGGGGGGTGGGGGGGGGGGGGGGTGGGGGGGGGGGGGGGTGGGGGGGGGGGGGGGTGGGGGGGGGGGGGGGTGGGGGGGGGGGGGGGTGGGGGGGGGGGGGGGTGGGGGGGGGGGGGGGTGGGGGGGGGGGGGGGTGGGGGGGGGGGGGGGTGGGGGGGGGGGGGGGTGGGGGGGGGGGGGGGTGGGGGGGGGGGGGGGTGGGGGGGGGGGGGGGTGGGGGGGGGGGGGGGTGGGGGGGGGGGGGGGTGGGGGGGGGGGGGGGTGGGGGGGGGGGGGGGTGGGGGGGGGGGGGGGTGGGGGGGGGGGGGGGTGGGGGGGGGGGGGGGTGGGGGGGGGGGGGGGTGGGGGGGGGGGGGGGTGGGGGGGGGGGGGGGTGGGGGGGGGGGGGGGTGGGGGGGGGGGGGGGTGGGGGGGGGGGGGGGTGGGGGGGGGGGGGGGTGGGGGGGGGGGGGGGTGGGGGGGGGGGGGGGTGGGGGGGGGGGGGGGTGGGGGGGGGGGGGGGTGGGGGGGGGGGGGGGTGGGGGGGGGGGGGGGTGGGGGGGGGGGGGGGTGGGGGGGGGGGGGGGTGGGGGGGGGGGGGGGTGGGGGGGGGGGGGGGTGGGGGGGGGGGGGGGTGGGGGGGGGGGGGGGTGGGGGGGGGGGGGGGTGGGGGGGGGGGGGGGTGGGGGGGGGGGGGGGTGGGGGGGGGGGGGGGTGGGGGGGGGGGGGGGTGGGGGGGGGGGGGGGTGGGGGGGGGGGGGGGTGGGGGGGGGGGGGGGTGGGGGGGGGGGGGGGTGGGGGGGGGGGGGGGTGGGGGGGGGGGGGGGTGGGGGGGGGGGGGGGTGGGGGGGGGGGGGGGTGGGGGGGGGGGGGGGTGGGGGGGGGGGGGGGTGGGGGGGGGGGGGGGTGGGGGGGGGGGGGGGTGGGGGGGGGGGGGGGTGGGGGGGGGGGGGGGTGGGGGGGGGGGGGGGTGGGGGGGGGGGGGGGTGGGGGGGGGGGGGGGTGGGGGGGGGGGGGGGTGGGGGGGGGGGGGGGTGGGGGGGGGGGGGGGTGGGGGGGGGGGGGGGTGGGGGGGGGGGGGGGTGGGGGGGGGGGGGGGTGGGGGGGGGGGGGGGTGGGGGGGGGGGGGGGTGGGGGGGGGGGGGGGTGGGGGGGGGGGGGGGTGGGGGGGGGGGGGGGTGGGGGGGGGGGGGGGTGGGGGGGGGGGGGGGTGGGGGGGGGGGGGGGTGGGGGGGGGGGGGGGTGGGGGGGGGGGGGGGTGGGGGGGGGGGGGGGTGGGGGGGGGGGGGGGTGGGGGGGGGGGGGGGTGGGGGGGGGGGGGGGTGGGGGGGGGGGGGGGTGGGGGGGGGGGGGGGTGGGGGGGGGGGGGGGTGGGGGGGGGGGGGGGTGGGGGGGGGGGGGGGTGGGGGGGGGGGGGGGTGGGGGGGGGGGGGGGTGGGGGGGGGGGGGGGTGGGGGGGGGGGGGGGTGGGGGGGGGGGGGGGTGGGGGGGGGGGGGGGTGGGGGGGGGGGGGGGTGGGGGGGGGGGGGGGTGGGGGGGGGGGGGGGTGGGGGGGGGGGGGGGTGGGGGGGGGGGGGGGTGGGGGGGGGGGGGGGTGGGGGGGGGGGGGGGTGGGGGGGGGGGGGGGTGGGGGGGGGGGGGGGTGGGGGGGGGGGGGGGTGGGGGGGGGGGGGGGTGGGGGGGGGGGGGGGTGGGGGGGGGGGGGGGTGGGGGGGGGGGGGGGTGGGGGGGGGGGGGGGTGGGGGGGGGGGGGGGTGGGGGGGGGGGGGGGTGGGGGGGGGGGGGGGTGGGGGGGGGGGGGGGTGGGGGGGGGGGGGGGTGGGGGGGGGGGGGGGTGGGGGGGGGGGGGGGTGGGGGGGGGGGGGGGTGGGGGGGGGGGGGGGTGGGGGGGGGGGGGGGTGGGGGGGGGGGGGGGTGGGGGGGGGGGGGGGTGGGGGGGGGGGGGGGTGGGGGGGGGGGGGGGTGGGGGGGGGGGGGGGTGGGGGGGGGGGGGGGTGGGGGGGGGGGGGGGTGGGGGGGGGGGGGGGTGGGGGGGGGGGGGGGTGGGGGGGGGGGGGGGTGGGGGGGGGGGGGGGTGGGGGGGGGGGGGGGTGGGGGGGGGGGGGGGTGGGGGGGGGGGGGGGTGGGGGGGGGGGGGGGTGGGGGGGGGGGGGGGTGGGGGGGGGGGGGGGTGGGGGGGGGGGGGGGTGGGGGGGGGGGGGGGTGGGGGGGGGGGGGGGTGGGGGGGGGGGGGGGTGGGGGGGGGGGGGGGTGGGGGGGGGGGGGGGTGGGGGGGGGGGGGGGTGGGGGGGGGGGGGGGTGGGGGGGGGGGGGGGTGGGGGGGGGGGGGGGTGGGGGGGGGGGGGGGTGGGGGGGGGGGGGGGTGGGGGGGGGGGGGGGTGGGGGGGGGGGGGGGTGGGGGGGGGGGGGGGTGGGGGGGGGGGGGGGTGGGGGGGGGGGGGGGTGGGGGGGGGGGGGGGTGGGGGGGGGGGGGGGTGGGGGGGGGGGGGGGTGGGGGGGGGGGGGGGTGGGGGGGGGGGGGGGTGGGGGGGGGGGGGGGTGGGGGGGGGGGGGGGTGGGGGGGGGGGGGGGTGGGGGGGGGGGGGGGTGGGGGGGGGGGGGGGTGGGGGGGGGGGGGGGTGGGGGGGGGGGGGGGTGGGGGGGGGGGGGGGTGGGGGGGGGGGGGGGTGGGGGGGGGGGGGGGTGGGGGGGGGGGGGGGTGGGGGGGGGGGGGGGTGGGGGGGGGGGGGGGTGGGGGGGGGGGGGGGTGGGGGGGGGGGGGGGTGGGGGGGGGGGGGGGTGGGGGGGGGGGGGGGTGGGGGGGGGGGGGGGTGGGGGGGGGGGGGGGTGGGGGGGGGGGGGGGTGGGGGGGGGGGGGGGTGGGGGGGGGGGGGGGTGGGGGGGGGGGGGGGTGGGGGGGGGGGGGGGTGGGGGGGGGGGGGGGTGGGGGGGGGGGGGGGTGGGGGGGGGGGGGGGTGGGGGGGGGGGGGGGTGGGGGGGGGGGGGGGTGGGGGGGGGGGGGGGTGGGGGGGGGGGGGGGTGGGGGGGGGGGGGGGTGGGGGGGGGGGGGGGTGGGGGGGGGGGGGGGTGGGGGGGGGGGGGGGTGGGGGGGGGGGGGGGTGGGGGGGGGGGGGGGTGGGGGGGGGGGGGGGTGGGGGGGGGGGGGGGTGGGGGGGGGGGGGGGTGGGGGGGGGGGGGGGTGGGGGGGGGGGGGGGTGGGGGGGGGGGGGGGTGGGGGGGGGGGGGGGTGGGGGGGGGGGGGGGTGGGGGGGGGGGGGGGTGGGGGGGGGGGGGGGTGGGGGGGGGGGGGGGTGGGGGGGGGGGGGGGTGGGGGGGGGGGGGGGTGGGGGGGGGGGGGGGTGGGGGGGGGGGGGGGTGGGGGGGGGGGGGGGTGGGGGGGGGGGGGGGTGGGGGGGGGGGGGGGTGGGGGGGGGGGGGGGTGGGGGGGGGGGGGGGTGGGGGGGGGGGGGGGTGGGGGGGGGGGGGGGTGGGGGGGGGGGGGGGTGGGGGGGGGGGGGGGTGGGGGGGGGGGGGGGTGGGGGGGGGGGGGGGTGGGGGGGGGGGGGGGTGGGGGGGGGGGGGGGTGGGGGGGGGGGGGGGTGGGGGGGGGGGGGGGTGGGGGGGGGGGGGGGTGGGGGGGGGGGGGGGTGGGGGGGGGGGGGGGTGGGGGGGGGGGGGGGTGGGGGGGGGGGGGGGTGGGGGGGGGGGGGGGTGGGGGGGGGGGGGGGTGGGGGGGGGGGGGGGTGGGGGGGGGGGGGGGTGGGGGGGGGGGGGGGTGGGGGGGGGGGGGGGTGGGGGGGGGGGGGGGTGGGGGGGGGGGGGGGTGGGGGGGGGGGGGGGTGGGGGGGGGGGGGGGTGGGGGGGGGGGGGGGTGGGGGGGGGGGGGGGTGGGGGGGGGGGGGGGTGGGGGGGGGGGGGGGTGGGGGGGGGGGGGGGTGGGGGGGGGGGGGGGTGGGGGGGGGGGGGGGTGGGGGGGGGGGGGGGTGGGGGGGGGGGGGGGTGGGGGGGGGGGGGGGTGGGGGGGGGGGGGGGTGGGGGGGGGGGGGGGTGGGGGGGGGGGGGGGTGGGGGGGGGGGGGGGTGGGGGGGGGGGGGGGTGGGGGGGGGGGGGGGTGGGGGGGGGGGGGGGTGGGGGGGGGGGGGGGTGGGGGGGGGGGGGGGTGGGGGGGGGGGGGGGTGGGGGGGGGGGGGGGTGGGGGGGGGGGGGGGTGGGGGGGGGGGGGGGTGGGGGGGGGGGGGGGTGGGGGGGGGGGGGGGTGGGGGGGGGGGGGGGTGGGGGGGGGGGGGGGTGGGGGGGGGGGGGGGTGGGGGGGGGGGGGGGTGGGGGGGGGGGGGGGTGGGGGGGGGGGGGGGTGGGGGGGGGGGGGGGTGGGGGGGGGGGGGGGTGGGGGGGGGGGGGGGTGGGGGGGGGGGGGGGTGGGGGGGGGGGGGGGTGGGGGGGGGGGGGGGTGGGGGGGGGGGGGGGTGGGGGGGGGGGGGGGTGGGGGGGGGGGGGGGTGGGGGGGGGGGGGGGTGGGGGGGGGGGGGGGTGGGGGGGGGGGGGGGTGGGGGGGGGGGGGGGTGGGGGGGGGGGGGGGTGGGGGGGGGGGGGGGTGGGGGGGGGGGGGGGTGGGGGGGGGGGGGGGTGGGGGGGGGGGGGGGTGGGGGGGGGGGGGGGTGGGGGGGGGGGGGGGTGGGGGGGGGGGGGGGTGGGGGGGGGGGGGGGTGGGGGGGGGGGGGGGTGGGGGGGGGGGGGGGTGGGGGGGGGGGGGGGTGGGGGGGGGGGGGGGTGGGGGGGGGGGGGGGTGGGGGGGGGGGGGGGTGGGGGGGGGGGGGGGTGGGGGGGGGGGGGGGTGGGGGGGGGGGGGGGTGGGGGGGGGGGGGGGTGGGGGGGGGGGGGGGTGGGGGGGGGGGGGGGTGGGGGGGGGGGGGGGTGGGGGGGGGGGGGGGTGGGGGGGGGGGGGGGTGGGGGGGGGGGGGGGTGGGGGGGGGGGGGGGTGGGGGGGGGGGGGGGTGGGGGGGGGGGGGGGTGGGGGGGGGGGGGGGTGGGGGGGGGGGGGGGTGGGGGGGGGGGGGGGTGGGGGGGGGGGGGGGTGGGGGGGGGGGGGGGTGGGGGGGGGGGGGGGTGGGGGGGGGGGGGGGTGGGGGGGGGGGGGGGTGGGGGGGGGGGGGGGTGGGGGGGGGGGGGGGTGGGGGGGGGGGGGGGTGGGGGGGGGGGGGGGTGGGGGGGGGGGGGGGTGGGGGGGGGGGGGGGTGGGGGGGGGGGGGGGTGGGGGGGGGGGGGGGTGGGGGGGGGGGGGGGTGGGGGGGGGGGGGGGTGGGGGGGGGGGGGGGTGGGGGGGGGGGGGGGTGGGGGGGGGGGGGGGTGGGGGGGGGGGGGGGTGGGGGGGGGGGGGGGTGGGGGGGGGGGGGGGTGGGGGGGGGGGGGGGTGGGGGGGGGGGGGGGTGGGGGGGGGGGGGGGTGGGGGGGGGGGGGGGTGGGGGGGGGGGGGGGTGGGGGGGGGGGGGGGTGGGGGGGGGGGGGGGTGGGGGGGGGGGGGGGTGGGGGGGGGGGGGGGTGGGGGGGGGGGGGGGTGGGGGGGGGGGGGGGTGGGGGGGGGGGGGGGTGGGGGGGGGGGGGGGTGGGGGGGGGGGGGGGTGGGGGGGGGGGGGGGTGGGGGGGGGGGGGGGTGGGGGGGGGGGGGGGTGGGGGGGGGGGGGGGTGGGGGGGGGGGGGGGTGGGGGGGGGGGGGGGTGGGGGGGGGGGGGGGTGGGGGGGGGGGGGGGTGGGGGGGGGGGGGGGTGGGGGGGGGGGGGGGTGGGGGGGGGGGGGGGTGGGGGGGGGGGGGGGTGGGGGGGGGGGGGGGTGGGGGGGGGGGGGGGTGGGGGGGGGGGGGGGTGGGGGGGGGGGGGGGTGGGGGGGGGGGGGGGTGGGGGGGGGGGGGGGTGGGGGGGGGGGGGGGTGGGGGGGGGGGGGGGTGGGGGGGGGGGGGGGTGGGGGGGGGGGGGGGTGGGGGGGGGGGGGGGTGGGGGGGGGGGGGGGTGGGGGGGGGGGGGGGTGGGGGGGGGGGGGGGTGGGGGGGGGGGGGGGTGGGGGGGGGGGGGGGTGGGGGGGGGGGGGGGTGGGGGGGGGGGGGGGTGGGGGGGGGGGGGGGTGGGGGGGGGGGGGGGTGGGGGGGGGGGGGGGTGGGGGGGGGGGGGGGTGGGGGGGGGGGGGGGTGGGGGGGGGGGGGGGTGGGGGGGGGGGGGGGTGGGGGGGGGGGGGGGTGGGGGGGGGGGGGGGTGGGGGGGGGGGGGGGTGGGGGGGGGGGGGGGTGGGGGGGGGGGGGGGTGGGGGGGGGGGGGGGTGGGGGGGGGGGGGGGTGGGGGGGGGGGGGGGTGGGGGGGGGGGGGGGTGGGGGGGGGGGGGGGTGGGGGGGGGGGGGGGTGGGGGGGGGGGGGGGTGGGGGGGGGGGGGGGTGGGGGGGGGGGGGGGTGGGGGGGGGGGGGGGTGGGGGGGGGGGGGGGTGGGGGGGGGGGGGGGTGGGGGGGGGGGGGGGTGGGGGGGGGGGGGGGTGGGGGGGGGGGGGGGTGGGGGGGGGGGGGGGTGGGGGGGGGGGGGGGTGGGGGGGGGGGGGGGTGGGGGGGGGGGGGGGTGGGGGGGGGGGGGGGTGGGGGGGGGGGGGGGTGGGGGGGGGGGGGGGTGGGGGGGGGGGGGGGTGGGGGGGGGGGGGGGTGGGGGGGGGGGGGGGTGGGGGGGGGGGGGGGTGGGGGGGGGGGGGGGTGGGGGGGGGGGGGGGTGGGGGGGGGGGGGGGTGGGGGGGGGGGGGGGTGGGGGGGGGGGGGGGTGGGGGGGGGGGGGGGTGGGGGGGGGGGGGGGTGGGGGGGGGGGGGGGTGGGGGGGGGGGGGGGTGGGGGGGGGGGGGGGTGGGGGGGGGGGGGGGTGGGGGGGGGGGGGGGTGGGGGGGGGGGGGGGTGGGGGGGGGGGGGGGTGGGGGGGGGGGGGGGTGGGGGGGGGGGGGGGTGGGGGGGGGGGGGGGTGGGGGGGGGGGGGGGTGGGGGGGGGGGGGGGTGGGGGGGGGGGGGGGTGGGGGGGGGGGGGGGTGGGGGGGGGGGGGGGTGGGGGGGGGGGGGGGTGGGGGGGGGGGGGGGTGGGGGGGGGGGGGGGTGGGGGGGGGGGGGGGTGGGGGGGGGGGGGGGTGGGGGGGGGGGGGGGTGGGGGGGGGGGGGGGTGGGGGGGGGGGGGGGTGGGGGGGGGGGGGGGTGGGGGGGGGGGGGGGTGGGGGGGGGGGGGGGTGGGGGGGGGGGGGGGTGGGGGGGGGGGGGGGTGGGGGGGGGGGGGGGTGGGGGGGGGGGGGGGTGGGGGGGGGGGGGGGTGGGGGGGGGGGGGGGTGGGGGGGGGGGGGGGTGGGGGGGGGGGGGGGTGGGGGGGGGGGGGGGTGGGGGGGGGGGGGGGTGGGGGGGGGGGGGGGTGGGGGGGGGGGGGGGTGGGGGGGGGGGGGGGTGGGGGGGGGGGGGGGTGGGGGGGGGGGGGGGTGGGGGGGGGGGGGGGTGGGGGGGGGGGGGGGTGGGGGGGGGGGGGGGTGGGGGGGGGGGGGGGTGGGGGGGGGGGGGGGTGGGGGGGGGGGGGGGTGGGGGGGGGGGGGGGTGGGGGGGGGGGGGGGTGGGGGGGGGGGGGGGTGGGGGGGGGGGGGGGTGGGGGGGGGGGGGGGTGGGGGGGGGGGGGGGTGGGGGGGGGGGGGGGTGGGGGGGGGGGGGGGTGGGGGGGGGGGGGGGTGGGGGGGGGGGGGGGTGGGGGGGGGGGGGGGTGGGGGGGGGGGGGGGTGGGGGGGGGGGGGGGTGGGGGGGGGGGGGGGTGGGGGGGGGGGGGGGTGGGGGGGGGGGGGGGTGGGGGGGGGGGGGGGTGGGGGGGGGGGGGGGTGGGGGGGGGGGGGGGTGGGGGGGGGGGGGGGTGGGGGGGGGGGGGGGTGGGGGGGGGGGGGGGTGGGGGGGGGGGGGGGTGGGGGGGGGGGGGGGTGGGGGGGGGGGGGGGTGGGGGGGGGGGGGGGTGGGGGGGGGGGGGGGTGGGGGGGGGGGGGGGTGGGGGGGGGGGGGGGTGGGGGGGGGGGGGGGTGGGGGGGGGGGGGGGTGGGGGGGGGGGGGGGTGGGGGGGGGGGGGGGTGGGGGGGGGGGGGGGTGGGGGGGGGGGGGGGTGGGGGGGGGGGGGGGTGGGGGGGGGGGGGGGTGGGGGGGGGGGGGGGTGGGGGGGGGGGGGGGTGGGGGGGGGGGGGGGTGGGGGGGGGGGGGGGTGGGGGGGGGGGGGGGTGGGGGGGGGGGGGGGTGGGGGGGGGGGGGGGTGGGGGGGGGGGGGGGTGGGGGGGGGGGGGGGTGGGGGGGGGGGGGGGTGGGGGGGGGGGGGGGTGGGGGGGGGGGGGGGTGGGGGGGGGGGGGGGTGGGGGGGGGGGGGGGTGGGGGGGGGGGGGGGTGGGGGGGGGGGGGGGTGGGGGGGGGGGGGGGTGGGGGGGGGGGGGGGTGGGGGGGGGGGGGGGTGGGGGGGGGGGGGGGTGGGGGGGGGGGGGGGTGGGGGGGGGGGGGGGTGGGGGGGGGGGGGGGTGGGGGGGGGGGGGGGTGGGGGGGGGGGGGGGTGGGGGGGGGGGGGGGTGGGGGGGGGGGGGGGTGGGGGGGGGGGGGGGTGGGGGGGGGGGGGGGTGGGGGGGGGGGGGGGTGGGGGGGGGGGGGGGTGGGGGGGGGGGGGGGTGGGGGGGGGGGGGGGTGGGGGGGGGGGGGGGTGGGGGGGGGGGGGGGTGGGGGGGGGGGGGGGTGGGGGGGGGGGGGGGTGGGGGGGGGGGGGGGTGGGGGGGGGGGGGGGTGGGGGGGGGGGGGGGTGGGGGGGGGGGGGGGTGGGGGGGGGGGGGGGTGGGGGGGGGGGGGGGTGGGGGGGGGGGGGGGTGGGGGGGGGGGGGGGTGGGGGGGGGGGGGGGTGGGGGGGGGGGGGGGTGGGGGGGGGGGGGGGTGGGGGGGGGGGGGGGTGGGGGGGGGGGGGGGTGGGGGGGGGGGGGGGTGGGGGGGGGGGGGGGTGGGGGGGGGGGGGGGTGGGGGGGGGGGGGGGTGGGGGGGGGGGGGGGTGGGGGGGGGGGGGGGTGGGGGGGGGGGGGGGTGGGGGGGGGGGGGGGTGGGGGGGGGGGGGGGTGGGGGGGGGGGGGGGTGGGGGGGGGGGGGGGTGGGGGGGGGGGGGGGTGGGGGGGGGGGGGGGTGGGGGGGGGGGGGGGTGGGGGGGGGGGGGGGTGGGGGGGGGGGGGGGTGGGGGGGGGGGGGGGTGGGGGGGGGGGGGGGTGGGGGGGGGGGGGGGTGGGGGGGGGGGGGGGTGGGGGGGGGGGGGGGTGGGGGGGGGGGGGGGTGGGGGGGGGGGGGGGTGGGGGGGGGGGGGGGTGGGGGGGGGGGGGGGTGGGGGGGGGGGGGGGTGGGGGGGGGGGGGGGTGGGGGGGGGGGGGGGTGGGGGGGGGGGGGGGTGGGGGGGGGGGGGGGTGGGGGGGGGGGGGGGTGGGGGGGGGGGGGGGTGGGGGGGGGGGGGGGTGGGGGGGGGGGGGGGTGGGGGGGGGGGGGGGTGGGGGGGGGGGGGGGTGGGGGGGGGGGGGGGTGGGGGGGGGGGGGGGTGGGGGGGGGGGGGGGTGGGGGGGGGGGGGGGTGGGGGGGGGGGGGGGTGGGGGGGGGGGGGGGTGGGGGGGGGGGGGGGTGGGGGGGGGGGGGGGTGGGGGGGGGGGGGGGTGGGGGGGGGGGGGGGTGGGGGGGGGGGGGGGTGGGGGGGGGGGGGGGTGGGGGGGGGGGGGGGTGGGGGGGGGGGGGGGTGGGGGGGGGGGGGGGTGGGGGGGGGGGGGGGTGGGGGGGGGGGGGGGTGGGGGGGGGGGGGGGTGGGGGGGGGGGGGGGTGGGGGGGGGGGGGGGTGGGGGGGGGGGGGGGTGGGGGGGGGGGGGGGTGGGGGGGGACCACCCCGATCAGCAACTCCGCCTCGTGGTAATTCACAGGCGCCTTATAGAAAAGCAACAGTCCTGCCCCTTTCTATATACAACCAATCTCCTTTGTGCCTGATTTGAATGTGTGATGAGCAGGTACCAGCCTGTCAGAGCCCATTGAACTTTCAAGAAACTACACAGGAAGGTAGAGTTGATGGTAAAAAGCTATTAAACTGCTGTTTTTAGTCAGATATGGATTAACTATCAGATGTGTTGGTTTAGGAAATCCATGAAGTTGGATTGTGGCTTCTGAGGAGGCAGGCTAGTCAGGAGGCTCACTCTTAAAATTTAGTCCTGATTTTTTTAAAGACCATCAATAACATTGGTGTTATTTCCCTGGGTAATGCAAGAGGGTGTTGGCAGAAGTAAACTGATATTTTTATGCACCTCAGTAAAGTGTTTTGTAGGTTTTCAGAGACAGTTTGTCACAAGCAGGTTTTCACTAGCTCCTATTTAACAAGTTATTGTTCTAATATTGCTGAAAAACTGTGATCCAAAAAACTCTAAGGGTATAAATTTGGTTCTTCTTTCCAGAAGGGATTTATTTGTGAAAGAACTGTTTGTGAAAGAACTCTGGATCCTGAGATATACTCAACCATCTGAAAGCATTGTAGTGAGATTTTCCTGCTACTCTTACCCACCCACCCCCAAAAAGTTATCTTCGAATTGTTCTGTTCAGTCCCGGTGTTATTTAGGAATGCTGAAATTTTTTCACTACATATTCAGTGGACAAACATAACCAAGGATGTAGGTAAGGGGGGGGGGTTCTTGAGTTCAAGCCCCCCCCCATTACATGTCTGAAACTCTGCCCCCCGTTTGTGGGTTTTTAAATATTTTAAAGTGGTTTTTTTTGTTTTTTGGCCTGCAGAGGGCGCAATTTTAGGCTAGCATCACCAAAATTTCAGGGATGTTTTGGGAGACTCCCCTGCTGATTTTACCCATGTTTGGTGAGGTTTGGTTGAGGAGGTCCAAAGTTATGTACTCCCAAAGGGCATGCCCACATCCCCCATTGTTTCCAATGTAATTAGCCATGTAATAGTCTAATAGTCTAAGCAGCAAGCTGGCTATTGGAGCTAGCTAGTTAGAAAGATGTTTCTTGTTTTTCTTCCAAGTTACCCTTCCCTGTTGTAAGTAAACTTTATTTCCATAAAGCAACTGTGTCTGCCACTTTATTGCATCAACTCTGCTAAATAAGTATTTGTTCACATGACATTTAGCCAGACTTCTTCTAAAGAGGTTTTATTCAAAGGGGCTTCATGTGGTGAGGTCCACCAAGGCACACCTCTTTACAATTTCATCTTATATTTCTCCCAAACCCTACGAAGGGTGAATCTAAAGGAGTGCTGAAGAAATTGTTTATTCATCTTTTCGTTCTGAAACCAACAATAAGTGTGAATTCCAAATCTTAAATATGCCTCCTCAATAGATAATAATTTTGTATTTGTGAGCGTAAACCACTCCTTTAGCCACACCAACCAATGTTTGAACAGGCTCAAGCTGCTCACAAAAAAGTCAAACTGACTGCTGAAAAATTATCTCATAGTTTCTACTAGCAAATATATATATATATTGGCTTTATTCTTTCGAGACACTTGAAGAAAGGAAGAGATATGCAAACAGAAGAGATATGCAAACTATTGCAGCAGGTCTCTATTCCATGTCATATCCAAAAAGGAGATCACTTTATCTGTTTCATTTCAAAACAATACTAGAAGCCCATCTCTTTAAAAACAACTCTACCTTACAAAATTTGTGACCCCTATTTAGGATCAGAAGGCAAACAAAGGTACAGGATGTAATGTGGAAACAATGAAAATAGGAACAATGCTATACCAAGGCTACACAAATTGCTGAAGGTGCAGATTTAATACAAAGAGTGCACAACTGTAGTGTATAAAAGCAAACTAGACTACAGAAAAAGCCCAAATGTCACTAAGAATTCAATACATCAAAAGTACTCAATCAGAAATAATCCGAAAGTCCAAAAATGGGATGAGCTCCCTGGTATTACCCTTTTCGTGTTTGGTTTTTGCCATTTCGTCATCAGTTTTGTTGATCTTGCTCATAAATCTTGGAGTCACTATCCCATCATCTCTCATGTCATATACTATTCAGATTCTAGGATCCTACATTGGGCTTAAGTCATTCTGTGCTTTGAAGCTAAAGGCACAGGGGAAGGGCTTAACAGTAGAAAACTGAGGACTCAGCCTCTCTCCCCAGTGATGTGTTAAAGTGCGGCCGCACCTCACATGTGGCTGCCATTGCAGGAGGGGAGGCCCAGCAGAGAAGCCATCTTTTCGGCACTGGGTTGAAGAGTCGATGTTGCAGCCCTTTATGCGCATGTGTGCCCATTCTGGCACATGTGCAGTCAGCTGCCAGGAAGTCATCTTGCCCAGAGAAGGGCAAGATTGACGTGAATTGGGGTTGGTGTGCTCTCACAAGGCACAAGAGCACGCTGTTGGTATGGGGGCTGGGCTAGGGCTTATTTAAAGCCCTGCCTTGTACACCGTCCCCATTCGGAGGCGAAGTGACACGTTTTTCCCGGCCACCTGATCCCTGTTATTTTGAATGGTTGAATGATGTTCTTGTCATAGCCATTGGCGGGTTGCACATGGGGGATGATCCACTGGTAGGGGGAGCTGGGGGAGCTCCCTTGTTTAGCACACCTAATTAGGAGGTGGGGGTGTAGCAAGCTCTCAGTAGGAATGCCCTGCAGGGGGCTAAGAAGCTTGTGCCCCTAGCATGAGTTGGATGAGTTGGATAAGGCACTTATCCAAGTCTGGTCTTTGTCTGGATAAGGCACTTCGCCAGTCTGGTCTTTGTCTCACTCCAATCTTTCACTTGGTTTATTCCTCCAGCAGCTGGGCTGAGGAATTGGTTTGCTCTGGGGGATAGCATTAATACTGCCCAGATGCTTGGATCACCCCCCCCCCCCATGCTGCATCATCTAGTTTATCCTATGCTTTCTGTGAATAAAGTTCTTTGGCTATGGCCAGTTTTCTTATCCACTTAAATTGTGTTGGTGTGTTATTTTGGGAAGGGTAGCTGAGCGGGAAGAGCCATACATCTACCTGCAATGTCACTTCTGACACTCACTGGAAGTGATATACTCGCATCTTTATCAGGGACACTCTGGTATTTGGGCAAAAACTCTATGGCAAAAATGACACCCACTGTAGAGTTTTTTGGCTAAATACCAAAGCATCCTCACATCACCAGTGACATGATGACATCACATCCAGTAGGTGCCAGAGGTGAAGTTGACACATGCTAATGCTTACACCTCAGTTTGCTGCCAATAATTTTTTTTTCATTCTCACTAGTTAGCAGGGTGTATGTAGCAACCTTTCCTCCATCTTTCTTTTTTTTCCCCTGTTATTTCTTTGTACCCTTTCCTTGGCCAATGTAACATCTAGATTTTAAAATGATATTATTGGACAGTATTTGTACTTGGACATTTTGTGCAATGTTGAAATTTATGTAGTAATGTACACATACTCATACACGCATAGCTTGTCAGACCTCTTGATATTATAGGCCTCCTGGTAAGCTCCATAGCTGGCTGCTGCTTGAAGCACCACAGGAGAAAAAAAATAAGAAAAAGTGATGTTGCTGATCTAGCTAGGTAACGTCCAGGTTCAACCCAGAAGTGAAAATGGATAGCTCTAGAAATTGTCAGGAACTCTATGGTAAAACTAGTTTGTACCTGGAAGTAACACAGCTGACATCACTGATGTTACACGCATCCCCATGTCTCCATCCCCAGTTCTCCTATTTCCTAACCCTAACACACACATATAACACACATACAATTATTATCTGGAATTGACAACATGACTCTTTATCATAGCATTCCTTGGAAATGGAGTAATTTTAATGTGGGAAAGAGCTGTTCTGTGGATTTCTTCTGCATAACCTGACATAGCCACATAAACATCAGATGTTACCAGATGAGCACAAGGATGAGTCCCATTGCAAGAGCTCCTGTGCCTCTGGTAATACCTGATTGACATGATATCCTGCTTTACAGGTCTTGTTCTTTTCTTCTTGCTATCCAAAGCAATCTGTCTGAACTTACAGTGGCTACCAAAACATCACAAATCAATGTTCAAATTGATTTTGCCTTTTTTTATTATGATAAACCAGCTTTGACCGGCAGTACTTCTGCAGAGAGTAGTTAATATTCAGTAAACTGGGAAGACAGATTTAGAACAGTATTTCAATACACAGTTAAAAGGAAAGGGGAAATCTTCCACCTCCTAGCTTTTTAAAGTCATCAAACTCTTCATTGCTTTGTGACGCTGTCAACTTTCAACAACAAAACCTGGGAAATGAAAGAGAGCTTGCCCTAGTAGATCACAGTCACTGGGCTGTCTCCATTGTCTGTAACCCAGCATCTGAAATTGTGTCTAACTATGTGTTGATACCAGGGTCACAATAAATCCCGCACTCGAAGCAAATCAATATATTCTCCTCAGACTGTAAAGATTTATATGGAAGGATTTCTAAAGGGAAGCAAAATTTGACACACATGATTTGAAACTAAGGGCAACAACAGGTACCAATTTATATTTTATAAAAGTTTGAGGATACCAGATGTGCATACAAATCCCCACTGGAACCAAACACTTCACCCCTGGGGTGGCATTTACATGAGCTGGGCCTTCCTTTGGTAATAAGTCTGCTGTTTCACAAACCAGTCCTCTTTGTCTTTTCATGCACTTCATTATTTAACCCATGTGTTAGCTACTTCGCATAATGTGTTGCCAATTCAGTGGGGTGCCTGGGGAAAGCAGAGTTTGGGAAGAAAAGAAGCTCACCAGTCACAGATAACTTACAGCAACCCCACAGGGTTTTCAAGGCAAGAGAGGTTGAGAGGTATTTTGCCATTGTTTGCTTCTGCATTGGCTGAGAGAGCTCTGAAGGAACTGATGGAAGTGTGACTGACCCAAGGTCACACATCAACCTTCATGTGGAGGAGTGAGGAATCCAACCTCATTCTCCAGATTAACCACCCTTAACCACGACAACATGCTGGTAACCCTATAACTCCAAAAATCACTAGTTCGGAAGCCAGCTATGATAACATGCACATGATGTATGTGAAGGGCCTGGCACACAGATAAAAAAAACAATTAAAGAACATTTTGGCAAGCAAAGAACCTTGCATAAGAATCTACTTTTTGCATGTTCTATGTCTTATATCTGGCCTAATGTAATTGTAATGCTGATGGGAAAGAACTGGGGACAACGATGCATGTGCCCAGCATCTTGCTTAAACTTGGCTGCCACAGATATAGTATTAGCATGTAGGGTTGGTCAATACTAAAAAAATTCGGTAAAATTCAGATTTGGGTATTTTGGGGCATAAAATGATTTGTATGCCCGAATCCGAATCATAGTGGATTCGGATATGCCCGAAAATTCGGGTAAATCTGAAAAATTCGGGTCCGTTTTATTATTTTTTTGAATTTTTGGTGTTCTTACACGTTTTGGCCTGCAGGGGGTGCAATTTTAAAGCTAGCAGCACTAAACTTTCAGGATATCATCTGGAGACTGTCCTGATGATTCTCCCCAAGTTTGATGCAGTTTGGTTCAGGGGGGGCAAAGTTATTGACCCTCAAAAGGTGTGCCCCATCCCCCATTGTTTCCAATGGAAGCTAACAGGAAATGGACGCTACACTTTTGAAGGTCCATAACTTTGGACCCCCTGAACCAAACTTCACCAAACGTGGGGAGTATCATAGGGACAGTACTTGTATGATACCCTGAAATTCTGGTGACAGTAGCTCTAAAACTGCACCCCTCATAGTCACCCAAACAATTTCCCCAGATTCTGTATGTGGTGGCTGGCTGGCTCCATTGAAGCAAGTGGGAAATTTCTGTGGGAGGGCTGTGGAGTGCACATTTCTCATGGTAAGTAGCCACTGAACTTTCAGGGTGTCTTCAGGGAGAGTCTCTTGTGACACCATCCAGGTTTGGTGACTGTTGCTTCAAGGGGTTCAATGTTATGGGTAGGGGTCCATCTCCCACTGCCCCCATAAGTGAAGTTTCTCAAACCTGGATGGTGTGTCATCAAAGAGACTCTCCCTAGAAGATACTCTGAACATTTTGTGACTGTACCTTGATGAATGAGCACCCCACAGCCCCTCATAGAAATTCACCATTGACAGCAATGCAGAAGTCACTGCAGAAAAAAAGAATCTTGGGCAAATTTTTTGGGAGTGCCTGCAGGGAGCGCATTTTAAGACATATCAGCACCAAAATATCAGGGGTATCATCGGAAGACATCCCTGATGACACCCCCCAAGCAGTGCAGTTTGGTTTAGACAAGGGCCGAAGTTATGGACCCTCAAGATGAGTAACCACCATCTCCTTAGCTCTCATTGGAAACAGTGGGGGATAAAATTTGAAGGTCCATAACTTTGCCCCCCCTGAACCAGAGCTGCACTTGACTTGGGGGGGTGTCATCAGGACAGTCTCCCTGATGATACCCACAAGGGGTGACCACTAGCTTCAAAAATTCCGGTTTTCATGTTTCACGGCTCCTGCACGCATGAAGCCTGCTGGAGTGAGTGGCCGGTGAAACCACATAAGCCAGCATTTTTAAGGCTAGTGACACCAAGCTTTCAGGGTATCATGGGAGACTGTCCTAATGATACCCCCAAAGTTCAGTGCCAGTTAATTCAGGGGAACCAGAGGTATGGACTCTCAAAATGTAGCCCCCATCCCCTATCAGCTTCTTCACTGGAAACAATGGGGGATAGTTGCACCCCTTTTGAGGGTCCATACCTGAACCAAACTGCACCAAACTTGGTGGGCAACATCAGGACAGTCACCTATTGATACCCTGATAATTTTGGTGCCGCTACATCTCAAAATGCGTCCCCTGCAGGCACTCCCAGAAATTTGCCCAAAGATTCTTTTGTTCTGCAGTGACTTGGCTGTATTGCTGTGTGGGGAATTTCTGGTAGAGGGCTGTGAGTGCACATTTCTGAAGGTATAGTCACAAAACTTTCAGGGTATCTTCAGGAGGAGATATAGATGACACCATCCAGGTTTAAGGAATTTTTGCCCTAGAGGGTTTAATTCTATGGGACCCAAAAAGGGTAGGGTCCATCTCCCACTGCCCCCTGAAGTAAAGTTCCCCAAACCTGGATGGTGTCATCCAGAGACTCTCCTGAAGATACCCTGAAAGTTTTGTGGGTTTACCATGAAAAATGTGCACTCCACTCCTCTACCAGAAATTCCCTATTGACAGCAATGCAGCTAAGTCACTGCAGAACAAAGAATCTTGGGCAAATTTCTGGGGGTGCCTGCAGGGGGTGCATTTGTAGATGTATCGGTACCAATATTTCAGTGTATCATCAGGAGACTGTCCTGATGATACCCTCCAAGTTTGGTGCAGTTTGGTTCAGGGGGGCCAAAGTTATGGACCCTCAAAAGGGTAGCCCTCATCTCCTTAGTTCCCATTGGAAAGAATGGGAGATAGGGACAGCCCTTTTGGGGGTCCATAACTTTGCCCCCCCCTAAACCAAACTGCACCAAACTTGGAGGGTATCATCAGGACAGTCTCCTGATGATTCCCTGAAATTACAGTGCTGATATGTTTAAAACGCGCTCCCTGCAGGCCGAAGCGATGAAAAAACCCCCAAAAAATAAAAACGCAATTCTGCTGGTGATCCGAATCCCATGGATTCGGATCTGTTAGGATTCGGACAGCTCAGATTCGGCCCCTGCTCGTCCGAATCCGTCCGAATCAGTGCAGATTCGGTAAAAATTCGGATTTGGACTGTCCGAATCTCCAACCCTATTAGCATGACAGAGATCCATCACCTAGCAGAATATTGACTCAGCTATTTACTAATTTGAGGCATTTATATGGTGACTTTCTGAAAATGAATTCAAGGCTGCTTACCAGCTCCTGGCCATTATGTGCCATCAAGTCACTTAATTACCTCCAAAGTAGCCTATCATTGACAGACTAGCTCAGATCTTGAAGGCTGAAGGCCATGGCTTGAGTCTTATAGTATGATAAATGCAACATGAAAGGTATGAAAGATGGAATGGGAAGAGGAAGGCAAACATATTCTGGTACTAAGATTTTTTAAAACAATTCCAGAATGACTAAATAGACTGATCAGCAATTGCAGTTCTGGGAAGGCATGGGGCCAACATGAAGTTGGTCCAAGGCTGATATGTGGGGCCTACCTGTCTCTGGTTCATTCCACACAGCCAAAATAAGATGTCCTGGGGATGCTAAAAAAGGTATCCAGGAAAGGGACTCTGCACAGCTTTCTTATTTTAGCTCAAGGCATCTTTTTTTGAGAACACTTTAAAGTGCACCTTTTCCCCCTTGCCTGGCTTAGGGGCTCAGGAGGCATTTTATTTTTCCCAGAGGTAGATGCAGGCAAAGGCACCAAATGTTGTATATCAACAGACAAGGTCTATATTGTGCAATGTAGTATTACCAAATAATAACATATATACAAAATGTGAAAGCAGTCTGTGAGACTCAACCTCACAGGGTGTTGTAAATGAATAAATGAATTACAATAAGGAGCAATATTGTTAATAAATGACACTATATACATCAATATATTTCCTAATAATCATGACCTTAGAAGTAATCCATTACAGATGGATATGGTAACAGAGTGCTGCATCAATCAAGAAATGAGTTCATAAAAGAAATATTAAGGCTTCAAAAGAGTTCCTCTAGTGTAAGCCCATTTTAGTTCCAATAAATCAGTAAACGTTCATTTGAGTCGGTAAGATGTCAATGTGCCCAAAAGTTTATGAATAGGCATACATCCCTGTATATATAGGCTGCATGACACGTGTAGGTATGTCCTACTCATGGTAGTATGTCCGGCCAAAATGTAGCCAACAAAATACGGAGGCTCTGTGGAGTCACGTGGCTTCACAACCCACCTGAGCATCTGATAATCCATTGGTTGAAGCCCACTACCTTCACAGCCAAATCCAAGGCCCTGGCACAATTCCAACAAGCCTCTGGCTGGTCATGCAAGGGAGGGGAGAGAGACAGAGAGGAAGGTAGAGGAGTGGCATGCAAAGGAAGGGGAGTGAGGGAGGGGAGGAAGTGAGGAGTGGCATGCAAGGGAGGGGTGAGAGGGGCCAGGCATCAGGACATGGCCCACCCACCCTAGTGGAGGGAGTGGAGAGAGGGAGAGGGGTGGCATGCAAGGGAAGGGGAGTGAGGGAGCAGAGGAAGTGAAGAGTGGCATGCAAGGGAGGGGAGGGAGTGGGCCTGGCATCTGGACATGGCCCACCTACCCTAGCGGAGGGAGGGGGAGGGGAGAGAGAGAGAGGGAGAGGGGTAGCATGCAAAGGAAGGGGAGTGAGGGAGGGGAGGAAGTGAGGGATGGCATGCAAGGGAGGGGAGGGAGGGGCCCCCAGCATCTGGACATGGCCCACCCACCCTAGTGGAGGGAGTGGAGAGAGGGAGAGGGGTGGCATGCAAGGGAGGGGGAGTGAGGGAGCGGAGGAAGTGAAGAGTGGCATGCAAGGGAGGGGAGGGAGGGGGCCTGGCATCTGGACATGGCCCACCCACCCTAGTGGAGGGAGTGGAGAGAGGGAGAGGGGTGGCATGCAAGGGAAGGGGAGTGAGGGAGGGGAGGAAGTGAGGGGTGGCATGCAAGGGAGGGGCGGGAGGGAAGAAATAGCTTCGGTTAACAGCAGATCAGTAAACTGACAAACTAACATAATTGTAGAGATTTTGTTGCTGGATATATTGCTGGATAAGATCATACTTTTTAAATGTTCTGCATGTTTTTTTGCTCCATCCCAGGACAAATGCAGATGGGAAGTGGAAAGGGGAGGGGACATGTAGAAGCAGGATAAAGGAGACATGCATTTGCATGGTGAATAGCAGGAGAACATGGATTTCCATCAACAACAAATTCAGGAAAAGCATTTTGCACAGAGAGTCAAGCCAATCAAGTAGCTCTTTAAAATGAAAGGTTACTGCATAAGGACTCAGGGGAAAATTGGAAAATCACAAATAGACCCCAAACTAAGTTTGGGATGGAGTCAAAAACATGCAGAACATTTTAAAAGTGTGATCTTATCCAGCAATATATCCAGCAAAACAAGCCTAAGATCTCTGGAGCTGGTGAAGCATCCCGTGGAAGGTAAACAGTAGGAATAGGAAGATGTCAAACAATGCATGTTGGTGTTTTCCATGCTAAGCAATGGCAATTACTTTCAACAAAGCCTACCAGAGATTACCGCTGACCTACAGAACCTGAGCAGTTTATGTTTTGTGCCGGTGTGACAGAAGGAGCAGGGAATTTACATTTATATCACACTGTATTCCTGTGTGAGCAAACAATCAGCAGACCTTCAATTTCAGTCACAGAACTTCCCGGGAGGTCTCCCCCTCAACCTGGCAGTAATGGTAGTCACTGCACAGGTTTCGGTACAATGCTTGTCTGTTAACTGCACACCCCAGAGACCCATGTCATTTGCTGGTGACATTTTATGATTGTGAAGGAGGATAGAACGCTGCTTTAGAACTTTAAACACGCCACAGTAGCTTTAGAACACAGTCTCCAGAGGGCTGCTGTTCAACAAATACGAGCCAACTGGGCCACTTTGAAGGAGTTTATTTTTCATTTAGGTGACATGTTTTGGCTGCTAGCAAAGCAAGCAGTCAACATTGATTGCAAAAGGCTCACCAACGTGTGATGGGGGGAGTTTGGTGAAACTAGAGCTCCCAACATGGATTTTTTTAAAAAAAAAATCACCTGCATAGGGACCCAATTCAAATTAAAACTATTGTGCAGGAGATAGGGGAGGTTAGGCCTCCCACAACACCATTTTTTTCCAATCTGACATTGTCTTGGGTGATTGCTATTTTCTCCATTATGATAAATGTGCAGGTACTTATTTTTATTTCGTTCCCCATGGGGCATATAGTAGCTCCATGAGGACATTTAAGAATGGGAAATGGTGGTGGGGAGACAGTTCAGCTCCTTCATACCATAGTCCCAACCTGAATCAGGTTTAGTATGTACAGAATTTGTTTGGTTGTTGTTGTTTGCTTTCATCCCATCTGAGAACCTGTGAAAAAAATAATAAAGCCAAGTATACAGAAAAAGAAGTTGCATTTTAAAAAATCACATTACATTTGAAGTGAACCATAGTTCTCTTCTCACAATGGAAAATAAGAGGAAGTTTGGGAGCAGGCCCAACATACTGTTCTTCTGTATGAATAAAACTTTCTCTAGCAAGTGCATATCTCTCAATGAATCCCCAGTCGGGAAAAGTTGCTGTCACAGTATCACAAAGTGATGCTGTGATACCTGGAGTACTATAGCAATCCTCCTGCTGCTAAGGTGACTATGAATCCTAGTTAGTATGACCATCCAAACCTGAGGTGGGATGCGGGGGGGGGGGGGGGGCTGTTTTTAGGAAGCAGTGTTTCTACCTGTCCTCCTCCCCTAAAGAATGCCCTGGCAGTACAGACCAAAGATGGAAGCCATCTTCTGTATTGGCACAGTGGTACCAATAGGGGAAAAATTCTGCCTGGGTAAATCTACTTGCTACTCATTAGAGTGTGTGGCTGTTAGTTTCACTTTTCCTGAATCCATTTGGGAAACAATAGCCCCACCTGGGAAAAGGAGTCCTTGCCCTGGGATTGAAGCACACCTTGTTTCTGTTCAACAAAAGATAAGCAAAGAAGACTGATATAATACAATCAAGATTTTCTGCTAACCATTCTTTCCCCTGCTTATCCTGTCATCCTTTTTCCTGCTTCACACCTGGGAAAGACGGCTGTGAATCTTGCTGCTCAGGGTGGGCAAGGCGGAGTTTCTGATTCTAACCTCAGTAAGGGTGGAAGCAGATGGAAAGCCCTGTCGGGCCAGGGCAAGTGCCAGTGCACCGGCTGCCCACTGGCCATGTCAGGAAGGGGAGGGTTAGCCTGAGCCTTTAAAGGACCAAGCCTTTCTTTGTGCTGGCCATGTGCTTGGCCCAGCTAGCGATTTGCCTGCCCACCTCTCCCTATCTTTGCAAGACTTTGTTAATGCATGCTACCTTGACATAGCCATAGGCAGCTTTGGTGCATGGGTATTGATCTGGAAGGGTCAGGGGAGGGGAGCTAGGGAGCTATCCCTTCCCCTCAGGAGTGGCTGACAGTGGCAAGGGGCAACTGCCCTGCCGAACAGGGCATCTGGGGAGCACCTCTTGCCAGGAGCATCCTCCTGGTAGAGCCCCACAGCAGAGTGAAGCTCCAGTAGAGGGCATCTGCCCACGGGATCTTTGCTGTGATGTTTATATGATCAGATCAAGACCCGTGTTAGGCCTCATTCTTCTGCTTGATTAATAAAGAATGACTATGGCCAATTGATTTACCCCAGCCAAAAGAGTGGTGTGATTATTGGATAGGGACTTCATCCAAGGGGTTCCACCCTCGGACTGCAAAGATTGCCTCACTTTGAATTGGAAAAGGCCAGCAGTTGAGATTTCATCAACCACACCTGCAATCTTATCATATCTGGATGTTCACCAGGTTTGAGTCATCAAGCAAAGCGTCCACCTCCATGTTCAGGAAGATTAAGCCCTCTTAACATTGCTAGAGGGCCAATTTTTCATATAAATTAGCTGCCCATCTTGTAATTGGTGCCCAGTGTTTTCTTTGGTTCAGCTACACTGTATGCTAGCTGCTTTCAACCCATCTCTTTGAAGCTCAATTCAGGCTTTGAACTTTTGGACCATTTCTCTACTAGAAAGGTAACTATTACCCAACATTGACTTCAATCTATTCAAAACCCTATCCTTCTTACCTTTATAAACCTCTCTCTCTCTCTCTCTCTCTCTCTCTCTCTCTCTCTCTCTCTCTCTCTCTCTCTCTCTCTGTCTCTGTGTGTGTGTGTGTGTGTGTGTGTGTGCATTTTACCCCACCTGGGTGCTTGTAAGTTTATTATTTTTGCTTCCAGTAAAATTTGTCAAGCTTTACCTCTGACAGCTGCAGATTTCTAAGGAGAAAAACCTAAAGTAAACAAAGGTGGCAAAGATATCTCATAAAATAAGGCCTGTCCCACTAATTCCCTACTCTATAAAGGACAGACTCTACCATTTTGGGTAACACGAAGACCCTTCACTCCTTGAAGTGAAAAGTATATTATGAAATGGAATGCTTGTTTCTCCAAATGATATGAGCCATAAAAAATAGCAACCTTTGAATTAAAAATCAAATATTCAACTCTGCACTATAATATGAAGAGGGACAACTGGGCTAAGTTTACCTAATAAATACTGCTATTAATAAAAGATCATTATAGAGATAGCATTGCTACCTGAATTACTGGGATCTTTTTTTTCCCTTTTGGTAGGGGAATTAGCAGCAATGTGAAGGTCTGGGCTTGGGATCTCCACCAGTTTAGACAGGGGTTTTTCCTTTCAGAAATATGCAGGAAAACAGAATTTAAGTGAGATCTGACAACTTTATTAAAAAACAACAATAATTAAAGGTACACATATAGTTTGGCAAAACACACACAGAGAGTTTCAAGGAGCCTAGGATTTAGACTGAGATGAAAAGATAGGTTTGGAATAGTAGAGGTCATTGCAGGAAAAGTGATATTTACCAGTTTTAGCAGAAGGTCCAAGGAAGCAGAATCCAATGCCCACATTGGATGCAGAGAGTGGGACCATGTTGGGCACAGTGGAACCAAACCAAAGGCAGCTCAAGGATCAAATGATGAGGGGCGCTTATTTGAGAGAGCTAGATGTAAGAAAATTTGACTCTTTGGTGATGCAAAGGCTGTTTCTGCCCCAGCCAACAACAGTGCCTCAGGGAGGGTACAAACACTGTCCCTGCAGTGCTGTTTGCACAGCTGCCTTCCCCCCAAAAAATGATGGGAAAATACTGCTTTCTTGACTCGCTCATTTTGGAAAGAGGTGTCTTCCTGCAGGCCCTGTGCAAAGCGCACTGGTGAGAGGGTGCCGCTTTTAGGTGCTGCTGGTTTGTTGAGTTTACCTAACTTTTCTCCCTGCGAAGCTCCAGAGAGTGAGAGGGACACACCCATGGTGACCTCTGACCCCCGGGGGTCGGACGGCAGTGTGGGCGTGTCCCTTCCTCCATTCCAGAGCTTCACAGGAAGAAAAGGTAGTTAAACAAAACAAACCAGAGGCAGCTCCCCTGCGGGCTGCTGTAGCTTTGGGACCACCCACATGGGACCATGTGAGCGGTCCCAAGGCTCCACCAGCATAAATTATGCTGGTGGCCTGCTGCTGCTTCCGCCCATGCAGAAACTGCCTAAGAGATGCAACCTTCCAGGACATAGTAAGGTGACATTTTCAGGAGCAAACAATACTTTGGAAATTTATTTGAATGAGTTCGAGTCAGGGAGAGTCTAGTTCTTCATTAAGTTTTAGGCAGATTTCATGAATTTAAAACTCCGGACATTCCAATTCAAAGTGGGGTTTGATGGTTCTTCAGTAGCAAGACAGGAAAAGGCACAATTAGATTAGCAAGGGAAGAAAGGAATCAGGAAAGCTAATTATGTTGAAGTGTACAGTACAGTACAGTAAACCTTTACTAGGCATAAATTATGTTGAAGTGTTTGCACACCCTTTGTGAGCTAGAGGACAAGCGTAGCTTTTCCAAGAGTGGCTTTTGTTATTCAGATTGCATTGTTTGCTGCTATCCATACATAATTAGGGAGTGGGGTGGAGAGGAATGTGGTGAGCAGAGCCCTCACCCCCAATAGTATCAAAGTCCAGCATAAAAATTTGGCATCCATCTTAGTTTCAACTGTCTATGACACTAGTAGAGAAGAAACTGGTAGGAAACATCTCAAAAAACTGCCTCCCACTCTTGCCATGGGCTTGCATGTCAACAATATGGTGTAGTGATATTTGGATGGGAGACCTCCAAGGAATTCTAGGTGTATGAACAGAGGCAGGCAGTGGCAAACCATTGCTAAATGTTTCTTCCCCTGAAAACCTCACCAGGATCACCATAAGTTAGATGTGACTTGATGGTGAAAAAGTGGGGGATTGAGCAGAAATCTAGGAGGATTCAATGCATGACTTTAAAATTTTACCAAGTAGGTTCAATAAAATAAGGACATTGACAGGTGATATGAATGGTATTTTGTCCATTCTTTGCACTCCTGCCTTGAGGTGTAACTCTGTTAATGTCTAAGATCAACAATACCCAACCTGTTTGACTGTTCTACAAGCACATTAGAAATCAAGATGGCAGCATCCATGTTTATTTTTAACTCTGATGTGACACTGTCATTCATTTTGGCATGTCAGTGAAAAACACAGTAAAACTGCAAGAACTTGAATAAAGAGATCATTTCACTTCTTATAGCATCCACCATAATTTATCTTCAGTATTTATAGTGTTAATTGGAGATACAGGAGTCCTGTGGCACAGAGTGGTAAGGTGCAGTAATGCAGTCAAAGCTCTGCTCATGACCTGAGTTCAATACCAATGAAAAGTTAATTTTGGATAGTTGACTGAAGGTGAACTTAGCCTTTCATACTTTCATGGGGTAACCCATGTCCCTGGGCACATGCCTTTTGGTCACGTGGGGAGGGGGGTACCAGGCACCAGCCGGGTCCCTGTGCCCGGCCTCTCCCATGTTTTGGCAACATAGCCAGTGCCCAACAGCTCCATCTGTGCCAGGGAGCTACTCACCGACATCCAAGGGCAGGTCCAGCCGCACAGCAAGGAGGCCTCTCCCCTGTCAGGGATTGCCCCGGTACCCAAAGCCAGGCTCAGTCACATGGTGGGGAGTCCTCTCCCCTTTCAGGGGATTATGACAGCGCCCAAGGCCAGGCCCAGCCACACAACCAGGAGGCCACTCCCCTGCCAGGGGATTATCTGGCTGCACCGGTGGTGCCCGATGCCCAACTGGCACCAAGGCCGGACCTCTCTGTGTGGCCAGAAGCCTCTCCTGCAAAGAAGGTGCTATGGGATCCTGCCCTCCCAGCTAAAGGTGAAGGCAGGAGCTGGCCTGCCCCTGCAGTGCCTGCATGAGCCACCCATCAGAGCCACCACTGTAAGTGGGGTGCAGGGGGTGGGGTGGCAGGGTGGCGCTTTACAATGTGTTGCCCCCAGGCACCATTTTCCCCTGATATGCCACTGCCTGATCCTCTTTTGTTAAGGCTTAATCAGTGTACCCATGGACCAGGCCTAGTTAATAACCTCCCTTGCATTTGCAGTAGAAAGCATATGAAAGAACACTCTTTCCTTGTCAGTTGGAAAAGCCCCATCCCCACTCCTGCCAAATACCCATTGCATCTTCAAGAGACCCACTATTCACACACTGTCATATGAAAGGTAGGACAGGCAAACATCATTAATAAAACAGTGGCCACAATTAATAGATAAAGCTTTTAAACAGTTTTCCTCTGCAATGACCTTTCTGGCCAGGATATAACATGTGTCCTTGCATAGCCTATAGAAGGCATATTCATTTTTTTTTAATGTCAAAGCTATCCAGAAGGAGGGAACTGCTCTTTAAATGTACGCCATATCTCATTGTAAAAATAGACTGTCAACGTGTTTTTAAAATAGTCAACAATATAGTTAAAATGAAATATAAAAAACAAATATGGAACAAATCACAGTCCATTATTGGCCAATTATGTTTTAAAAAAATTCTGCACCAACTGTTTGAATATAAGAGAGCTCCTGGTAACTTCCCTGGGATGTTAATTCTGCAAGCAGGGACTATGACTGAGAAGACCCTGCCACTTGAAAAGATAATCTTAACTAAAAAAGAAGAATTCACTGGATGCAGGATCTCTAAAGATCTTTGTGTATGCCAGGATATCTTAAGATGGCATTCGAAAACTATGGGAACGGTTCAAAGGATTTCCTCTTTTCACAGGTAGAATTCGAGAGGATTTTAAATTCTGTGGTTATAAATTATGTCTGTTGTTGCTGAGTGATTAAAAAAACTGAAGTCAGATATTACCGGATGACAAATAGCTGCTTTATTCAGGAAGCATTACTTAAGAGATTCTCTATCCCTGTAATAAAATATTATCACTTCCTTGTCATTTTGATGATCTTTCATATAAATAAAGGCTACATCTTTTTCCTGTTTCATGGTTTTCTTCTTAAAGATCAAAGGCTTTGCTTGGCATAAAAGAAAAAAAAGTGTGATAGATCTACAGAGAGCATTACTTATTTAGGAAACAAAAAAGGAATAAATTGAACATGTATTCTTAACAGCCTGATCCTTAAAGTAACTGCTGGCAGGGACATCCTTCAAAATACATAAGTATTAAACAAGGATGATTAGATAAATAAGAGAATATAAGATGTATATGGGGCCTTCTTCTTACAAAGGGTTGAATATAGCCAGCTTCTGCTTCAAGTTCACTGCATTCTCCTTCCTGCAACCCTCATCCCACCTGACTTTCGTCATCTCCATCATACCATTTCACTGGTGCATTTAAATTCTGTCACCATTTTAGCAAGGCTGACTCTTAAATTCATTTTTTTCCTGTCTAGTCCCAATGTGGAATAATCTCCTGAAGTTTGAACCATGCATTATATTCTGTGTAGAACATGAAATGGCATTTTTTTTCCTTTAGCAATCTTTTCATCTGGCCCCAAGGAACTTTTGAATTACCTGAAATAAGGTAAGATAAAAAGTTAAAGGAAACATATTGTAGAACTCTTCCTGACATTCCAATTCTGGCCACTGAGAGTGTTGTTAGTGCTCTTTCTACAGATGGTTGCAGGGTTTTTTTTTTCAAAAAAACCCTAACTGCATGATCTTGCTTGCATAAGTATTCCTGGGTATGTGTTGTAATCATGTATGTGCTTTAACTGTGTATGTTTTTCATGGTTTTTATACTACATGTATTTGAAAATCTTGTTTTAATGTTGTTGATTTTTTTGCTGCCTTGGGGACCCTAGGCGGCACAGAAAAACAGAATAAAAATGTTCTAAATGAATAAAATATTATATCTGGTTGCTGGTAGAAGCTGGGGTTAGAAGGGTGTGTGAGAGATGGATTAGACCCGGGGGAAAAGAAAAACTGTGACAGTCATAGTGAAGGATGGAAACACTGGTATCTCTGGGACTAGGAAAGGTGCTTTTTTCATATTCTTCCCCACAGACAGAGAAAATCATGGTAGCCATCTTATGTTTTAATACTTCTTGATCTATTTATTTATTTATTTGTTCATTTGTTTATTAGTTTTCTATACCGCGCTATCCCCAAGGTGCTCTGGGCGGTGTACAAAATAACATTCTATCACAATAATAAACAAGGGAGCAAAACCATTCACATAAACATAATTACAAATTACATAGGCTCCATCAATTTAAAAATAATTACTAAAATCCAATTAAAACAGCGGTTAATACATTAAAATAAAAGGTGTCCAGTAAAACCCATATTTAAACCCTCCCCAAAAGAAGGGAATGGCGGGTCCCATCAATATGAGTGGTACCCAGATGTAAAAGGAGCAGAGCAAAAAGCAGAAAGGGGGCACTACACTCAGCGGCTGGTCTCTCCAAAGGCCCGGTGGAATAACTCGGTCTTACAGGCCCTGCGGAAATTGCCAAGGTCCCGCAGAGCCCGGACAGCTGGAGGGAGAGTGTTCCACCAGGCCGGGGCCAAAGCCGTAAAGGCTCTGGCCCACGTGGAGGCCAGCCGCATCATTGAGGGGCCGGGGACCACCAGCAAATTGGCCTCTGCTGAATGCAGAGGCCGAGTAGGGACATATAGGGCAATGCGGACCCGAAGGTATGAGGGTCCCAGGCCGCATAATTTAAGTGCCCAAACCCAAGACCTTGTACCCAGATTTCATAAAGACTTGTAAGTACACATGGGATAGACCTGAAAAAGGGAGCTCCCCTTTGCCAGTATTTGTTCATTTTGGTATGAATTTGGCATTTGTCAGGGGAGCTGATTGTCCAGTGGGTTTTGTCATGAAGGGGAACAGAAGGGAATGATGCGAAAGATGGTTGCAGATGCCCATAGGAGGAGGTATCATGATACTGGCAAAGATCAGACATCCCATGGATTGTAAGTACCTATTTGATCTTCCCTTTTGTTTATTTTGCTTAGTGTGGTTAGATCTGTACTTGTAGTATCCTGAGTTTGTGACTTGTAGAAATAAATTTGTTTAAATAGAGTCTGTACATGCCCTACCTGCCTTGGTTACTTGGAATGCTGCAATAGTACACTCTAGTAGCATCAACCTTGGGCAATCAATGAGAAAGGTACAAATAGTCCTTTATGTAAGCAGTGGGTCATTATGACCCTTGGGGTGACATCACAACATTTACTAAGAAGACTAAGTTTATGGGGTAGTTTGCCACTGTTTTCCTCAGTCATCCATACTTTGCCTCCAGCAAACTGGGTACTCATTTTACCAGTCTCAGAAGAATGGGAGTTCGAGTCAACCTTGAGTCAGCTGCCTGAAATCACCTTTTCATTGGGATTGAACTCAGATCATGATCAGATCTTTGGCTGCAGAACTGCAGCTTACCACTCTGCACTACAGGACCCCCTGTGACAGAGAGAGGGCCTGGATTTTACTGTGATGGTGGTGGCAACAAAAAAAAATGGAGGGCAAGATGGTGACTAGTGGTGCCCAAGAAAGTGACCAAGTTCACAGTAGTGTGTGATTCCATCCACTGGGTTTAGGCTTTTTTTTTTTCCTATTTGGTCATACGATACAAATGCATTTGGTAAAAAGGAGGACTCTTCTCATATGCAAGTAGCAATCATAGAACCATCCCATCAGCAGCTATTCTTGCCCATGATTTATAACTAACTTCTCAACTACTGTGCACCTGTGTATAATTTTGTCTTCTGAAAGAGAAACCTATCTTTATAAATTGAGGCTAATGACCATTGAAACTGATTCTCCATGCTGTCGTCCCTGACAGGGCAATTAAACTAAGGGTTATCTTTTTTTAAAAAAAAAACTACAAGTTCCAAAACTATTCTTCACTTTTACTATACAAATACAAATACAAATACAATACCTTTAATGGCATATAACTTTTACTATACATAGGTGGTTCCTAAACATTTGTGAATATTAAGTGATGCCAGTTCATTCTGTGATTGTCAAATAGTTCTGTCTGTGCAAGCTCATTGGACGTATTTTGCTCCATTTTCCTTCTATTTCCATACCTGCTATAACTATCTCCCTTGAACATGGGATGTCCTTGTTCTTTATTCCCTACGTCAGGGGTCTGCAACCTGCAGCTCTCCAGATGTTCATGGACTACAAATCCCATCAGCCCCTGCCAGCATGGCCAATTGGAGAGCCGCAGGTTGCAGACCCCTGACCTAGGTCATAATATAGATAGAGAGGAGCTTCTCTTTGACCTTTATTTTCACTTCGCAGGGAAAGCTAAGAAAATGTATGCACAATGCCTTCTTCAGGTTTGTATTTCCCTCCCCTTCCTCCTTTTCCCCACCATAACAGTGTCCTTCTGCACTTGTCTCCTCCCACTTTTCTGGCCAGCCCGCTCCTTGTCCTTTCAAACCTATATTTTTGTTCTGCTCCCTGGTGGAGTGGCTTCTGGTGGATTTTATTTAATTATTATTTTCCTTTTATTTTGTAATACATATATGCATCATGAAAAATGATGTGAAAAGTGTGCCAAATATCTGTGAATTGCAACTGTGAGACCTCTGGTTGTGATGGGTTTTCCGGGCTGTGTGGCCGTGGTCTGGTGGATCTTGTTCCTAACGTTTCGCCTGCATCTGTGGCTGGCATCTTCAGAAGTGTATCGCAGAGGGAAGTCTGTTGCACCACAACCAGTTGAATCCGGCCATGAAAGCCTTCCACAATACATTGTGAGACCTCTGTTTGTCCGGGGATTCATGCTGGTTTCTGTAAGCCCTGGAATCCCACCAATCTCAAATTGAAACCCTGTGTTCACTACATAGATACTACATGAATATATATTTTGTGACAATTACTTTGATTGGGAGTTTTCACCATCCCCAACAGGTTTGTGGGTCATGCCTGTCCTACTGGTGGAATGGCTTAAACCCTTGCTGTTTTCCCTATGCTTGTTTGTGGTTGATGCAGAAAAAGTCCCATTATCATGGCATCTGGGGAAAGTATTTTTTCCTGCCTTCTTCATCCATCCTGTAGAATCCATCATTTCCCACTGATAGTAACATCAGTCTATCAGTGTATCAATATATTAATGCTATGTTCCTTTGACTATGTTCAGTAAGTTTTCTATCCCACCCCCATCCCCAAGCAGGCTTTAAATAAAGAGAGCTGGATGTCATATGGCAGGGGAAGAAAGGGCCCATGTACCGCAAGACACTGATCTGCGTGAGCATAATGTGATTGGTACCTGTTAATTCCCCAAGCAAATATTGTAAGTGTGGGAACACCCACAGGCAACACGTCATGGTGACCATACAAAGCCAGGCAGGGGAATGCAATTTGCAAAGAAGGAAATGTGTTACTTCTGCACCAAGCCAGAAAAAAAGCTGAAGAAATGGGGACAAAAGTGTGCAATACACACCACTTGCCCCACATGAAAGGGAGGTGAATTTACTGCTGACAAATGACAGAATAAGACATGAGTACATAATTGGCCTATATGTTATATTTGGAGTAAGATAAATTATATGTAAGCTAATATGACTGAGGTATATGATCGGGAAGAATATGGAAAGTTTCTAACTATATTTTCCCTCTGCTGGATTCCAGCGATTTTTTGGGGTGGGTGCGGGGGGGGGGGTGGAGGAACATAATGTGTTTGCAACTCTGGAAGCTGGAGATTGGAATATCTGTCATCCCTAATGCCCTACTAGCAAATTTGTTGTGTTCTTTTTGGTATTTGAGTGGAAAAATGTGCATACATTCATTTTTGCATGATTTATCATTCCCCTTTATTTCCTCATCCACATATTTTAACTCAAATATATTCCATTGGTACTGTACTGTTCTTGGCCTTTTACGCATTTGTCATATCAAGACATGATTAGCACAAACAAGCTCTCCATGTTTCTCAGGAAAGACCGCCCATGCTCTTTCAAAACACATTACATTTTTATGGACAGAGAACTGAGTGGTTTGTTGGGAGAGAGCCATGCAACCTATCTGAATTGTAGCCAATGCTTGCATTATTGAATGTAGGTAAAGTTCAAATAGAGCCAAGGATGCTTTAATGCCAGAGGCCAGCCTTGCACCATGGAAACAGCATCAATACATCAAATTCTCAAGGTGTCCTGACCCATGGATACTTAAAACCAGACATTGGAGCCATGAACAGACAGGGCAAATATTTCTTATGTCCTGAAAAAGCCCTAGGTTTGTAGGAAAAATTGGAAAAAAATACTTAGGTGCTTAACCTTCCCAATTGTACAATTAGTGCCTGTAGCTTTAAGAAATGAATGGCTTTTCAGTTGCCATGACACCAATTATGCCACCTGTCACAGAGGGCTCTACATTTTACTGAACTGAGTGGTAGGACATATAACAGTTATTCAGGTGCTACTGTTTAAGAGTAAATTAGGAGAGGATCTGCTTATTCTAGAATCCATTTTTGGGATCAACATATATTGAATCAAAGTGTATGAGATCATGCCATTTGGAAAGCACCATTCTCAAAACTTCTGTTGATCTAAAAACTATTAAAATGCCTTTTTCTCTGTGCATCAACAAAGCCTAAGTATTTGCACCTGGCTATGCTTTTATGCAGTTACTACCAAAAGACAGCACCATTTGATGCAGTTCCACCAATCAACATGTCTGATTTGCATGCTTCAGAATGAGCATTCTATTCTGCGTAAATGGCTGTCACTCAAATTAAGCCCTCTGCAGTTGCCCCTAACAACTAAGTTGACCAGCATAACTGTCATTCAGTATTCTTTCTTCTCCTTTCTACCTAATTTTCCTTATTAGCAGTCTCAAAAGCAAAATGAAAGGTCAAGGCTACTGACATGGACAGTGTTTGATGACTACTGGAGACAATACTCAAGCCGCCAGGAATGGTTTCAGCCAGAATACAATTGATACCAACACAAAAATGTTCTTTCATTGACAGTACTGCCTTCTGTTTTGTTTTCTGGCAAAAAATTTTTTTTAAAGGCAGATAAATGTGTCTAGATATTGATTGTTGCTATGCAAGGAACAGACAGATCGATTAACCTATTCCTGGAATGGACATATACAGTTTGTACTAGAAGAGGGTATCGTGTATGGCTATTAACATCCATTTCTATAAAATTTGCATTTTGTTTTGGATACTTTGGGGGTAACTTTCAGGCCATTCTCTTTTTTAAAAAGATCAAGCAGTCAAATACTGGTATTTACCTGTCTCTTATTACATGGAAGAATCTATTTGTGTTCCCTTTTCAAACACAGGTTTTGGGGATCTGTGTTACCCAAAGTAATATACACATTCAACTGAATTTTGTACACTGCAGCCACAATGGGGACTATTTGCCATCTGGAAGTGGTGTTAAGCTACACTTCTATGGTGAATGTAATATGTATCTCATCTTTATTTATTTATGAAACGTATGTGTTGTTTCTGCAGAGTGGTTCACAAAGGAAAATAGTGCAATGCAATCAGAAAATCACAGCATGATAATCCCTATGCATTTGTAGGTTTCAGCTACTTCCAGACAGTGGCGTAGCTAGGTAAAATGGAGCTCGGGCCAAAACCCAAGTTTTCCACCCCTTCCCACCAGGGACATATATATAGAAAATGGAGACTGGGGCAAGAACTGAAATTGAACCCCCCCCCCCGCCCCCAGTGCCTCACTTAACAGTTCTCAAATCAACACTTTGGGGAGAACCAAGCTTCTCTCTACCCCTGTCACTGAACCTACAGGAGCCTCTAGAAGGTTTGTTGGAGAAGGGCAGCATGCAAGACCAACCAACCAACAAACAAACAAATGACCAAATAAAATAAGTGACCAAATAAATGTGTTTTGCTCACATCTGTGGTTGGCATCACTACAGCACACACAACTTTCTTCAACAGAAACTCACCCATGTTGGGAAAGTACAGCAACTATTCCTGAGCAGAAGAACTGCAGAGAAGAGAATAGGCCAGTTTTGGGAGGTGGTCCCATTAGTATAAGAACTTGATTTTTGTGGGTAATTTTTATTGTACAAAGTGTCTGCATCCATGGTTCCCCATCAATCTGCACAGGCAGAGATTTACTAGTTTGGATGACAACAGATGCGCACTGAGCAGTATAACAGATTGTGCCCCAGTATTGAGAATTGTTGAGTATTAATGGTTGACATGAGCTCTGCAATTCCAGTGTGGTAGCTGTGCAACAGTGGAACCCTAAACAGTTTCACCCAGTGGTGGGATTCAGCAGGTTTGCACGACTTCGGCAGAACCGGTTGTTAAAATGGTGCTTGTAAACAACCAGTTGTTAAATTATTTGAATCCCATGACTGTAACCAGTTGTTATATTATTTGAATTCCACCACTGGTTTCACTCATTGGCTTCACTTGACTTAGAAAGGTATAACTTATGCTCATGATTGCACTTAGTCTGTTTTTGCAGCAGAAAAAAACAGGAGTTTAATGGCATCTTAAAGACTAACCATGTTTTATCTCACCCCTCAAAAGCTTATTGGCCACCTGCTAGTTGGTTGCATTTGAAGAAGTGGCCTAGATAATAGTTTTTGTCACAAAGGAGAACAATAACACCTGGGCAGATATGGTCTTCATTGCGCACACACTCAAGAAAGCTTATGCTGGAATGAAAATTTGTTTGCTTTCAAGGTGGCACTATTGCTGCAGAATCTGCAACTCCTTGCTATTCCTAGCTGTTCAAAAGAGCATATGGAATAAAAGCAGCATCTAGGCACTGCTGTCATGCTATCCCCGTGGTATTGTTTGAACCTTAAGCAATTGCATGTCAATTTTCTGATGCTGGATATATATACCAAACATAATGAGAAACAACATTATGCATGTGCTTCCTAATTTGCTCTAACTTTGCACTGATTTTGCATTAAGTATGAACAACTCAACTATTTCTGAAATGTCTCTTTAACAGCAGTGTGCAGGTTGTACGCTGTTAAGTCAAGTGACAAATACAAAGTACTGGTTCTTAAAACTTTGTTCATAGCAGAGACACCCCACTCCGGCTAAACAATTGGCAAAATGCACCAAAATCTGTGGACAAAAAAGTATCAAAACTAATTATTTTACAAAAAAAAAACAGACCCCAAAAGTTTCTAACTTTGCAGCCATGAACCTATGTCAAGAGTTCAAAACAACAAAAGAGTTCTGACACAGTACAACTGGAAAGATAATCCTTTCTGAAGAAATGTATTCTTGCTGCCCACCAAAGTCTGGTGTGTGTCTTCAGACATCCCCAACGTAACAATCACAACATGTAGGAAAAATCTACAGCCTTATGAAAATATGCATAATAAAGCAAACTTTGTCCCAAAATCTTATATTCTACTAGAGGGGCCCAGCCACATGTTGCTGTGGCAATTGTCCTTCTCATCACAGTTTGCAACCCACAGATGTCAATGCAGGTCCAATGATCCCCAGGATAGCCTTTTGGGAGCAGCAGTGGCGTAGTGGCTAAGAGCAGGTGCACTCTGATCTGGAGGAACCGGGTTTGATTCCCAGCTCTGCAGCTTGAGTTGTGGAGGCTTATCTAGGGAATTCAGATTACCCTGTGCACACCCACACACACCAGGTGTGTCACCTTGGGCTAGTCACAGCTTTTCGGAGCTCTCTCAGCCCCACCCACCTCACAGGGTGTTTGTTGTGATGGGGGGAAGGGCAAGGAGTTCGTAAGCCCCTTTGAGTCTCCTACAGGAGAGAAAGGGGGATATAAATCCAAACTACTACTACTACTACTACTACTACTACTACTACTACTACTACTACTACTACTTCTTCTTCTTCTTCTTCTTCTTCTTCTTCTTCTTTTGGGGTGGTCAAATGGAATCTCTCTTTCCCTTTTCAATTCACATTATTATATGGCTTCTTGTACCAATTGCTGACTTGATGGCCTGGCAGATATTCTTATGGAGGCAAAGGACTTGCACGGTCCATGGTTGTGGCCTTGCCAAAAGAGATGTCCTGAACAGCAGCAGCAGGAGTGGCCGCAGAGATCCATTTCCTGATGCCCTCAAAAGGCCCCTTTGTGAAAAGAGTGCCCACTGGCGTAATGCCCATTGGGCAAGGTGGGCAGCTGCCCAGGGCATCACCTTGTGGGGGGCATCAAAATGCTGGGTTCGTTTTTGGGTATTTTAGTGGTTTTCAATTTTTTGGCCTGCAGGGGGCGCAGTTTTTAGGCTAGTGGCACCAAAATTTCAGCGTATCATCAGGAGACTGTCCTTATGCTACCTCCCAAGTTTGGTGTGGTTTGGTTCAGGGAGTCCAAAGTTATGGACTCCCAAAGGGGGTGCCCCATCCCCCATTGTTTCCAATGGGAGCTAATAGGAGATGGGGGCTACAGTTTTGAGAGTCCATAACTTTGGCCCCCCTGAACCAAACTGCACCAAACTTGAGGGGAATCATTAGGGTAGTCTCCTGATGAGACCCTGAAAGCTTTGAGACTGTGCCTTCAGAAATATGCCCCCGCAGCCTGCAACCCCCATTGACAGCAATGCAGAAAACTCAATGCAGAACAAAGATTCTTGGGCAAATTTCGGGATGTTCTTGCAGGGAGGGCATTCTTGGACGTATCATCACCAAAATTTCAGGGTATCATATGGAGACTGTCATGATGGCACCCCCAAGGTTTGGTGCAGTTTGGTTCAGGGAAGGGTAGTCCCCATCTCCCTCAAAAGGGTAGTCCCCATCTCCTTAGCAAAGAATTGTGGTGCTATGTCTAAAATTGCACCCCCTGCAGGCACCAATGTCCTGGTGCAAAAAAAAAATTGGTCATGGTGGAGTGGCCACCCATGGGGGGGGATCCAACTCAGGTTTTGCCCAGGGCTACAGTTTGCCCAGGGCTGCCTCGTTACGCCCCTGAGAGTGCCCCATCTTGGCCTGAAAGCACTAGGGATGGATGGGAAACTTTGAGGAGGGGACACCACTTCCACTGCCAGTGCTGATACTATAACTGATGTGGCAAGACCTAGCAGTGACTGAAAGGCAGCCGGAGGAGGTGAAGGACCAGAGCAGTGGGAGCCACAGCATTTTACGTGAAAAAGTCAGTGGGAGTGAGAGAGGTGTACAGAGTCAAGCACCTACCTATGGTGTGCTTCTCTATATGTTTGACAAATGTTGCCTGGCATGAAACACAAGTATAAACATGTTTTTACATGCCTCACTGATGCCCCTCACACACACTTTCCTCAAGACCACACTACACGTCCTCATGCGATCCAAGCAAGTTGTGGTGATTTCAATGGGAAAAGGAAAGCTGCAGGCAGGGAGCACTGGAAATGCTTCCTTCTGCCTGGATTCAATTCCCAGGCTGTACCAGCGCTTGGTTAATTTGGTTGCTTATGGAGCATAATTTCATGGCATCATAGAGGAAGATCTGCTATAAAGCAAATCTATGGTAGACATGTGTTGAAATAGCAAACTGGAAAAATTGTCCAGTACTAGGTAGACTCTAGAATCCCATTGAAATATTCTATTACAAAGAAGTTCCATGAAATGGTGGATTATTATACAATTGTATGTAAATCTTTTGGTGAAAAAGAATATAGTGCCTCTTTCTTTTCTGAATCCAGCTTGAACATCAGGCAGTTCTTGTTCCACACATGGTAACAGTCTTTGTTGGAAGAGTTTGAGTATCACCTTACTTGCATGAGAAATTAATGTGATGGCCAATAGTTGCTGCAGTTTTTGATGTGTCATTTTTAAAAATTGGAATGTAAATTGACATTTTCCAGTTTGCAGGTAATTGTTTTGTTTTCCATATTTGTTGACAATATCCTTGTAAAGATTTTGATGGACTCGTGTGTTTTGTTGTTGTTTTGTTTGCCTTGAAATAGCTCTATTGATATTCCATCTGCTCCTAGTGATTTGTTTCTCCCAATTGCTCTCAGTGCAGCTTTCATTTCACTTTCTAAAACTGTATGTTCTTTTTCAAATGATTCTTTTAGAAAGGGATCTATTATAACTTATTATCTTCTATATACTTCTTCATTGCATTGCTCCCACCTTTTCTTTATTTTGTCCTGTTTAGTTAATGTACTTCCATGTTGATCTTTCAGCATGCCAAACTTTGCCCTAAATTTCCCTTTGATTTCTTAGATCTTGTGGAACAGACCTTTTCTTCATATTGTTGAAGGCTTTCACGGCCAGATTCAACTGGTTGTGGTGGGTTTTCCGGGCTGTGTGGCTGTGGTCTGGTAGATCTTGTTCCTAACATTTCGCCTGTATCTGTGGCTGTGGCTGTATCACAGAGAAAAGTCTGTTTCACACTGTGTCTAGATCTTTTCTTCCTTTTTTGTTATTCTATTCTATTTTTTACAATGCTTATTATAATAGCTATCTTTGTCTCTATGTGCAAGTCACTGGAACATTGCATTTAGACTTTTAGTTCTGTTTCTGCCACCTTTTACTTTTCTTCTTGCCTATCCTTGGCAATTTTAAGAGTTTTCTCAATTTTCCATTAAGGCTCTTTGTTTCTTTTGGCTACAGGAATAGCCTTTGTGCATTCTTTCTTAATAACACCTCTAGTTTCAATCCACAATTCTTATAGTTCACATTCACTTGAACTTAGTAATGTAAATCTGTTCTTTACATGATCTTTAAACTTTTCAAGAATGTTGCTTAGATTGTGTTCTGCACTATGAATGCTCTGCCATTTTTTCATCAGATTTATCCTAATTTTTGATATTAACAATTCATGGTCTGTACCGCAGTCAACTCCATCTTCTGTTTTCAATTTGCCATCCAGTGATATCCATGTATCCATGTATAAAATCATCTATTTGGTTGCCTGAAATATGTGCTCACAATGCACAAATCATTGTCTTCTCAGGATTCTACTTTATTTTGTGCTCCTAGCCCAAATCTGCCAATAACATTTGATTCTGCTTTGTTTTCTACTTTTATGTTTTAGTCATCTAAAAACTTCAGTACATCTTGTGATCAATTTCTTCCTGAACACTTGCATAAAAGCTTTCATTTTTTTTCTTCATCAGCATCTGTAGTTGGGGCATAAACTTAAGCGATGGTCCTTGAAGTTTGATATTATTCAATCAGTCTTTGTATTATAACCCCTGACTGCTTGTGCTACATTTTGCCTCACTATAAAAGCAACTCTGTTTTTCAGTATTTGTCAGTCCCTGAGTAAAACACTTCATAACTTTCCGATTGAAAATGTCCTAATCCAGTCCCCTTTAGGTCACTCACTCCCAAAACTGAAATGTTTAAATTTTTCATTTTGGAAAAAAAACACCGCTTACCTTCAGTTACTCAGTGAAGATCCATGTGCTGTGGTGGCACCTGGTGCCAAAGCAATCAGAAGAGGAAAAGTCCACCAGAGCCTGCCTGCTTTCTAAAAAGACTTGCGAAGGCCACAGACACTGTGTTGGGAATTTCTGATGTAGTGGCTGAAAAGGAGATTCTCAAAGAACAGTTTCAGGAGCTTAGCAGTATAATTGATGGTTTTTACAATAGTTGCTTTTCCATCAGTTCTAATTCTGCAGACTTTAGTATTAATCTCACAGAAATTGACAAATTAAATTGTGACTACCCATAACAGTTACCAAAAGTGCTTTATCAATACCCTGACATCTATTCATTCTTGTCAGGCAAATGGAAACCCCTTTAGGAGGACGTGTTATTAAGCATATAGAATCAAAATATCAGAATTTGGAGCCTGACAGAACTCAGAACACAAATACAGTCACTGGAAGCTAGAGCTTTGCATTCAGCAGAAACTTTCTTAGATAGTAGGAGCTAATTAGGACATGTTATCTCCTGCTGATCAGCTTAGAGCAAAAATACTTCCTTATCCATTACCCAAATGTTTCTCTTCTGAGATGTGTTGACATTAAAATGTCTGGTTCTTGGATGTGATCTGGGTATGATGTACGGGGTTTGACCAATGGTAGAATCAGCTAAAGGAATGCAGGGATTTTGATAAATCCTAGGGCAAAGTTTGATGGTTTTTATTACGATTGTGGTTTTGATAAGTCCACTGGTGGATCTCAGAGCCTGAGCTTTTGTGGCATCTGATGCAAAATCAAAAATGAACAGTGGGTGACTTCAGCCAAAAGTCCAATGGAACATCTCTGTCTTACAGACTCTGAAAAACTTATTTTTCAGGGCCCTGGAGTCAGCAGACAGAGAATTCCAGGGCCATGAAGTAATGAAAATCCTGAAAAATTCATTGCTCAGTTTGTGCATACCAAAGCTACATGGGCACAATAAATATGTGTGCTGCCCCTATTCGCACAATTAAAAATATGAGTGGCACATTTTCCTATCGTGCACAGTTGATAAATCTATGTGAAAAGATGAAAACCCAACTGGCAAAGCAGAATAGCTGCCAGGTCTGTTAGGGAGCATTATGGAAAAACCTTGTTTTAGCCTATCATTCTTTCTATAGAGTCTGAACAATTTCAAAGTTAATTAGGCTACTTAATTAAGTGCTCACATCTCAGAGAAGATAAAACAAATTAGCTGAACATGAGTAACAAAAGGTGCCTGAAGCTGAGTGAATGGCTACACAGACAGAGGTTAATAACTAAGAGAAGCCAGGCTTTCTTAACGGTAACCCTTAATTCTATTGGATGTGACTCACAGGAAGCCTTTATGAAAAAGGTTGCACACATAAGCTGCTGAAATGAAACAGGGAACTGCAAATTTAATGTCCAACTGAAGCAATTAAACAGTTACAGAACTGTCCGGTAGCCAGTTTTCTACAGCTATGCTGCTCTCCAAATATTCTTCCATTGGCTTGTATGGCAGAACACCATGAGATAGCCCTACGATCAAATATTTCTTAAATGTACAAAACTCTGTGAAAGGATCCAGCGCAAAACTTCCTAAAGCTCTATCAATCAACAAACACTTATCTGAAAGCATACCCACAGAAGTAACTGACATCAGTTTTACAGCACTTGTCTTTCCCCCAAAGAATCCTGAAATGCATCCTTTGATGAGGCTGCCAAGCATTCACTGTTAAGATTCTACCTTCCCTTTCAGCATCACAGTTCCCTGAAAAGAGGAAAACGAATGCTGTTTTGATCTGTAGTACAGCCATATAGCATAGCTTTATGGCTGGGGCACATAGAGATGAGGAGACACGCCCACACTGCCCTCTGACCCCCATGGGTCGGAGGGCAATGTAGGCGTGTTTCCTTGTCCCTGCAGAGCTCCGCAGAGAGAGAAGGTAAGTGTGGGGAAACAGAAGGCGCCTCTGCGGGCTGCAGCCAGTATGGGGCCGCTCGCACGTCAGTGTGCGAACGGACCCAGGGACACACTGGCATCATATATGCCGGTGTGCAGCCGCTTCAGGGGCCCATGTGGAATGGACCTATATTGCAAAATCTAAACAACTGAAAAACTTACTACACAGCTTTGCCACAGACAGTGACTTCTCAGTGAAATGTAACTGCTATCCAAAGGCAAACAAAATGTTCTTTGCCAAGAAGGCCACAGGAATGAATTCTGGAACCATTCTGGTGATGACAATATAAAAGTGCACATTTGAAATACTCACAAATATTGCTTCCAGTTCCTAAGTGGCATTTTCTTTCCAGCAACATAAACTGACCCAGTCTAATATTCTAACATGACAATTTTAACTACAGTTATAGGTCAGTATGCTCTGACATGAATAACCAAGCCTAGCTCAATCTGTTCAGATCTTGGAAGGTAAACAGGGTTGGATCTGGATAGTGTTTGGTTGGGAGACCACCAAGGATTACCTGGGGCACATAGTAAATTCAAGCAGTGGCAAACCACCTTTGAATATTTCTTGCCTTGAAAACCCTGCAAGGTCATGAAAGAAAGAAGGAAAGAAAATATTAAAATTACTTTTACAAACACTTCTTCAAATAAAGGTATGACACCAATAGAAAGGGAATGGGGAATATATGCAATTGCATGAAAACTTAAGGAGTGAATGGAACCACACTCAACTAATGAAATCTTTGGTGCTGTCCAGTTTTCCCAATACTCCAATACCTGTAGCCTTCTTTTGAATGAGGACAGCCAATAATAAACCCCACCTACTTTCTAAAAAGCCTGGCATGCATCGATACAAATGGGTATTACATTGTTTTAGACACTTGAGGGGGAGCTCTTTGGACTCCAGCCTTGAGGTTGGAAGGAAATGGATCAATGTCTAATTCAACCTTCTACCACATGGGAACAGTTCCTACTCCCGAGCATGCCTGTCACAAGCCTATCAAAACTTCCTCTGTGAACTTCCAAGGGAGAGGATGCCATGACATTCCTGAGGCAGTTTCTTCCCTTTCTGAATTTGTGCTGTGAAACAGAAAGTGATATGAAGGTTTCCGCACACTCTCTTAACAAAGTAGTATTTCTTTGAATGAGGTCTTGGAGGTAAGAAAGGCAGCAGCTAGGAGCTCTGCCAGTTTGACATTTTAATGATTTGTCATGTTTGTCACAGTTCAAGCCCTGTGCCACAGTTTGATCATGTCATCTAAAATGAACCCAAGATGCTGGTATAACCATGGAACCTTGGCAGCACAATTTTACTTCCAGAATTATAAAACTCGAGCAGTTATTGCATGGTGTTTGCTTAGCTGAGAAGGAAACAGTAAAAATCCCTTCTACTAATCACCACTATTTGGCACATTTTGCTAGTGATTGGTGTGTTTTAAGTGGGGCGGTCATTGACCCATTCCACACAACACAAATAAAACATCTTCAAGATGTTTAAAAAAGCACTTTGGGGAGAAATTTTTGCACAGTTTTCCCCCAAACAAGTTGGGAAGGTGTTTTATTTTTCCTCCAAGCATTTTATTTCGAAACAGTTAAATTAGTAATTTTTCTGCAGTTGCTTTGAAAACATTTCCAGCCTGCTGTGCAGAGAGCAAGAAACGTTTTATTCCCCTGCTCCTTGGGAACTCTTACTTCCATTGCCGCCACATCTCACGCCTGCCATTTTCTGCTGCTGCAGGATTCTCTAGAATTGAACAATACCGAAAATATTAAGTAAAATTCGGATTTGGCTTTATTCGGGTGTGAAATTATTGGTATACCCAAATAAGCCGAATTTCTTATTTGGTATGCCCAAATCTGTTTGGTTATCCCAAATAATTTGGGTTTCTCTGATTTTTGGGGTATTTTTAGTGTATTTTCGATTTGTGGCCAGTAGGGGGCACATTTTTAATGCTAGCAGCACCAAAATTTCAGGGTATCTTCTGAATGCTCTCCTGATAATACCAAATCAGATGAAACACACAGAGAGAGAGAGTAGTGTTGCTTTCTTTCCCCACTCACTATGGCTACCCATTCACCCTTGGAATGACATAGATTCACACTTAAGAATATGAGCCATAATGGATCAGACTAGTGGTTCATATAGTCCAGCATCCTGTCTCATACAGTGGCCAACAAGTTACTCTGATGTTTAAGTCCACATTATCAAAATTGTTTTTTGCACATGCACATTAACTCTGCCATTGCTGGTCCCAAGCCTGGATGCAAAAGGCGGAGGGTTGAGCATTGGGCTAGCAACCCGTCCTCATAAAACCCCAATCGCTATGGAAACAACAAAAAGAACTTCAAGCATTTCTGGTAATCTTGAAACATTCCACCCTCACACCATATATTTACCTGACTCAACCGTTCATGATCCTGAAGGAAAATAGATTTCACCCAGTGCAGAAGTGCAAAAAAACGTAGAAGACCATGAAATTCCTCCACCAGAAACACTGCACAGCAGGATTCCCCAGCATAATGCCCATGGGAACCAGGCCATAGACACCTTTTCTGGCACTGGTCAAGTGGTCTTAGAAAATGGGGAGGGGTGGTTGTCTCTTTAACCCAGCAGGATTTCTGATTGGCAGTGAATGTTTTGAAAAAAAATTTCCCTTAGCAGCAGCTGCTACCACAGCCCAGGGAACTTCCCTGTATGATTCGAGATAAGCTATGTGTATGTAAGAAAAAACAATAAGTTTATTTTTACAACCATCCTGTTAAACAGAGTTTCTGCCAGAAACATTGAAGTTACTATTGAAGTTATGCATGGCCCCTCCCCCTGACATATTGTGGTTAACCCTGCCTCTTGTGGCAACCACTTTGTGGTTGCATCCACAATCCAGTATCAGAATTAGAAAGGTGCCCAGAGGTTCAAATGGTTAGGAACTCCTACTGTACAGCAACCAAGTTATTCAGCACACATTATTGCATGTTTTGAAAACAGTCTGTTTGCAGTGAATGTCCAGGCCTCCCTAGTTACAGATACTGAAAATGAAAAAAAAAATCGGGCATAGTGTTCATGGTGTACCAGAGATCCAATGAATTTTATCTACATTAAGTACATGTTACAGACTAATGAAGTTAATGTTGGAATGAGTGACTTCTGCATGCCTGGACAATGGGTGGGGCGCTATGTCTCTCTAAGTATATTGTTGCCTCTCTTGCCTGCCCTCCTTGTCTGGACCAGGAAACCACCCACTGACTTTCTTTCTTCTCCATGCTGCAGCCACTTTTGTCCTGCCCTTTGTCCTGAGCACATAGACAATGGCTCCCTGCCTCTGTGGCCCTTTCCCACAAAGCGGATCTTACCCCCACGCATGTGATGGCGCATTAGAGTGCCCATTTGTTTATAGGAAAGTTATCTCTTTAGTATAAGGTTTCTTTCTACCTACCTCTCACCTGAAACAAACCTGTGAACTGAAAACTACTTGAATAAATGTAAGTGGTTTTCCTTTTACTTATCTCTCTGGGAGAGTTTCTTTTGCTCCCCTCTCACACCGGGCTGGGCTGATCCACAATTAACTAAACTCCAACACTTAACACAGATCTGGAAATCTGATGCCATTTTTTTAAAAAAAAACCATCACAGAAAAGCAGCAGGCACCTTCATCTGTTATATATTTGGTATTCAATCTTGAGTTAATCTCAAGGACTCAAATCACTATAGAATCAGTTCATCAATTCAATTGTAGCAGTAGAATCAATCAAATCCCAACTGATTCCTTAGTTGCTCAGATAAGTGTTCAGAATTCTGGTGTGTTTCATAATCCCTACTTCACCTGTCCATTCAGCATTCTTTTTGTTTGTTTTTAAAAGACATTTAAAGGTTTGACATAATTAATTCCAAGTGGATTGATTTCTTTTTTTCAGCTGGCAGGTTTAATCAATCTTTTCTTATGCCCCAAACCAAATGATATTTATGGCAAATCACTGCAAGAGGCAGTCTATTATCTCAGTCTCATAGGAAAACATGCCAGTCCTACAACCACATGCCTCACTCTTTTTCTCTCTTTAAGCCTCACTCAGATTAACACCTGTCATGGATGTGATCAGAAATATAGGGGAACAGTTGCTGGACTTGAACAAAAGCATTATAGAGAATATTGTAATAAATACCCTCAGTCACCCATCAGGGCAGGGTTTAGAGGAACCAATCATTGAGCTCAGTGATCAGAATTTTAAGCAGCTTTATTAACAAAGGGAGCAGAACAGGGTGGTGTTTCCTGTTCTACTCAAAGCAGCTCAGTGATTACAGTTGATTATATTCCCCTTCACTCCCGTGACGCAATGGTCCCTCTCCATTCCCCTATTGGCTAAGGGTAGTTAGAGTTACACCCTTTCCAATCTGCCTATTACATATTAAATACATCAAACATTACATAAACATATCAAAGCCCCTCTCCATATGTAACAAACCCCCACCCCCCATTCTCATAACCATTACTAAAGCTCTTTATTACTTGTTTTTGTGGTGAGCTTAAGCAAACTTGTGAGTTTCTTCATAACAAATATCTCCTTGCATCCATACTTTTGCTAAAGATTCTTGAACAAACATTTCAGCATACCTTGAACAAAACTTTTTAAAATCTGTTAAAAACATGTTAACCTCTTCATAACAATACTGAAGCAGTTGAAACAAACAGGGCCTTTCAGGGAAGAATGTCAAGAAAGGACTCCAGAGACCCAGGCCCGTTCTGCATGGGCCAAAAACAGCGGTGTGAAGATAGTAAAAACACCGTTTCGGGGGAGAACTTCACACAACCACCACTGCTGAAACTAAGCTGCAATGTCCTATTTTCCCCAAACCAGCATATTTGAGAATTGCTGAATGGCTGGGCAGGAGACACTTCTGCTCTGTCCGTGCTTCCGTTTGTTTTTTGATTCCCAGCTCACTTCTGCGTAGCCACACAGGCACACAGAGTCATCTCAGGGTATCGCAGGATGTCAGCATGGCTGTGGGGTTCATGTGTGCCTTCCTGTGTAGCTATGCAGAAATGGGCGACTAACAAAAAAACCCACACCACACCTCCATTACAATCAATGCATTCTGCTTTTATTGGTCCATGTAGAACAGGCCCCAGAATAGAATCGTCTTGAAAATCAGGAAGAAGGAAACAAGTGGTAACAAATAGATAGGTAGAAAAAATCATTGTGTGAGACCAAAGGCCATAACAATATAACAAAAAACAACTGCCCAGACAGTACTAAGTATAATAATAAAAAAAAACTCAGCAGAATTTAAAACAATATTAAAATCATCAGATCCAGGGCATAACATAGATTCGCATCAGAATGAGAGTTCAGCATGAATCTTCTTGGCTGCCAATGCATACAATGTCATCATGTACGTGACGTAACAAAGCTCACTGGATAAAAGAAGACAGGAGTAGCCTAACCTAGCTAGAATGGCTGCAAGAAACATGGCCCTGAGAACTGAGTAAAGGTTATGGGACAGAACATAGTGAGAAAAGTTCTCTACAGGGCTCTACAGATACATATTCATTGGACAACTGGAGTGTGCTGATAATGGCCCACTAACCATAACAATCATATGGTCTTGTATAGAAGAGAAGTTGTCTAACCCATTATGAAGAGACACAATTTGTTGAGGCCCGGGGCACAAGCATCTGAGAATTTCAAGAGTGTACAGCGTCACAGAAGTGATGATATGATTCAATGGTGGCAGTATTGGTTGAGGGATAAAAGGTATTCATAGGTATGAGAAGCTTGTAGTCATTATTTTTAAATAGACTTTGCTAACATAAAAATAGCAAGAGTGAACTACCATTTTTATACATATATATTCTAAAAAAGTACTTTAAATATAGATAACCTTTTATGGGGTGTGAAGTTATGAGTTAGCCAAGAATGTGCACCCCTATGAAGTATTGTTGGAGATAATTCTAAAATCCTATAAATATGGGAGGTTTTATTGGTTGAGAGTGTCTTCTAAGAATGGGCTGCTTGCCGGTGACCGACCTACTTTTGGTTTAAGAAACTCTTATGGGCTCATGTAACTGCACTCCTTTAGATATCTATGTAACAATGATGGATGGATGATATAATATTTGTGAATTTAGTTTAGTTCAGAGTGAAATGATAACTATGCTTTCACAAACAAGTTTAGAATAAAAGCAGAGACTCTTTAATAACATTTATAAATGTCCTACACCCAAACTGAACCTATAATATTACTGAGGTGTACCTTTGGCTAAGAATCAAATGATCTGGCATATGCAAGCTAAAAAGACACCTAGGGTTTCTTAAGTAGAAGCCTATACCTGAATTAGGCCTGACCCGAGTCATTCAGAACACATCACAGTCGATATCAGTGGAAAGATTGACATAACCTTGATGTGGATTAATTGCCAAAGAGATACATGAATACTTTTAGAAGGAGCTAGGGTTGGATCCAGCCAGCTTCTCTTCCTCCTCCTTCTCCTCCTTCTTTGCTCTGCCTCTTCCTCTCTTATTGCAGCCTACATTCTTTCAGGATTTTGTCCATATAGGTACCATGATCCCAAACTTAAGCTTGTTGGGTGGTTCGTTTTCATCAAAGGAAAAGCTGGTTTGATCCATCCACTAACCCGTCCAGAGTCAGCCTTGTAACAATTGCATTATATATAATCTAATATTTCATTGTCCTTTCCATAAGACTGTAGACATTTTATAGGAACTTAACACAAAAATATTAATATACTAGCCGTACTCGGCCATGCGTTGCTGTGGCTCATCTGGTGAAATACCATCTGGTGCATGCCACCCCTAACTCCCTCCCATTCCTTTGCATGCCATCCCTCCCCCTCCCTCTCCACCTCCTCCCTCTGCTAGGGACCAGGCCCTCTTCCCCCTCCCTCCCCTCCCTTGCACACCACCCCTCCCTCCCCTCCCTCTGCTAGGGTGGGTGCACCATGTCCAGATGCCAGGCCCCCTCCCTTGCATGCCATCCCTCCCTCCCTCCCATCCCTTTTCTTGCATGCCACCCCTTTGAGGGTCCCTTTACCAACAGCATGTGATGTCCACATGCCGGGCCCCCTCCCTCTCCTCCCTTGCATGACACCCCTCCCTCCCCTTGCATGCCACCCCTTTGAGGGTCCATAACTTGAGGGTCTATAACTTCCCTTGCATGCCATCCCTTTGAGGGTCCATTTACCAACAGCATGTGAAGGAAGAAGCATGCATCCTGATTGGCTGATGCAACATTGTGTCAAAATTCAAAATGAATGCATAAAAACATGCATGAAATTGAATGGAACGTTGTGTCCAAATTTCAGAGCAATTAGTGGAGGACTTTTGGAGATTTGGGATTTGGAACATATGAACAAACAAACAGTTACATTTTTATTAAAATAGATTTTAGGAATGCTGCCAAATGTCTTGTCCTGTTGTTTCAGCTCTAAATGTCCTGCTCAGACAGCAGAGGCATAACTAGGGAAAATGGAGCCCAGGGCAAAACCTGAGCACCCCCCTCATGTGCTTCCCTTCACCTTCCTTATATCCTCTTCCTCCTTCCTTTTCTTTTGTGCCACCACCCCCTTCTATCCCTGCCCCACCCTCTTTCACTCCATGACACAATCCTATGAAGAGTTACTCTGTCAATTGCCAGGAATTTCAACTGAAGTAACCCTATGTAACACTGCATGGTGTAAGCCATAAGCTCCTTCGGGCAGTGGCATGTGCTTTCTTTGTGGTCGGAGCGTGCTGCGAGCACTGTTGGGACTTCACATGCGTTTTCACATTTAATTTTGCATGGGGGGGGAGCAAACAAAGTTAGGAGCTCCTACACAGGTCAGGAGCCTGTTTTGACCAAGCTTTGAACAACACCTGAGAAATTTTTTTTTGGGGGGGGGGGTATGGCCCCTTCCCTACATGCATGCCCAGCAATATATTTTAGGGGTAAACAGGCAGGTTGTGATTTTTCCATACCATCACCACACAGCATTTCTCCCCCCACCCAGGACCCTGACACCCCTCCCATTGCCAAGGTGCCCCATTTCTATTAGACCCCTCCATCACACTTCTCTCTCCCCCCAAAAATTAAGGGGAGGGGATGCCTTTCACCCTGACCCCCTTTCCTGCAGATTGGCCCCAATCCAGATCTCAGTGCCCACTGTGAGCTGCTTGAGTTGCAACTCTGGCTCCTGCTCCCACTGTTGCTGCCTGTGGGCCCAGCCACCACCCGCTGTGAGGAGAGGGTCAGGCCAGACCACTTGGAAAAGAGGGGTAATTCCCCCCCGAAAGTGACTGGCTACATCGTCCGACCCAGAGACCCTTGCCCTGTTGTCTTGATCTTCTTCCCTTTTTGCTATTTTTGGGAAAGGGAACCCTGAGAGGAAAGAAGGGAAATTATGGCAGAAGCTTTCCACCCCCACCCCCCTGGCGGTGAGGATGGTTCAGTCCAAGCAGGTGCAGTGGCATCTGAGAAATGTATTTCTGAAGCAACTTGATGGGCCAGGAAGCACATGGCTTGGGGAGAGGGGGAAAGAAGAGGCAAGCAGGCAAAGAAAGGGAGAAAGGGGGCGGGGATTAATGGCTGGGCAGACTCATGAAAGGTGGCTGGTGGTTGGGTTCAGATAGGTAAAAACAGGCTCCTGATCTCTGCAGGGGCCTGGAGGTGCCTCTCCACTGGAGGGCTGTGGGGGTGCTTGGGAGTGGTGTCTGGGGACATGTAATTCCACATGTCCCCAGGGGTGGTATGCCCTGGTCAGGCAGACTTCTATGAAGCAGCACAGTCTCTGGCTCAAACCACAGAAATTGAGATACTGTGGTCATTTCTGCACGGCAGCAGAAACAGCTGTCCACCTGCAATTAATTAAAATGGTCTAATGTGGGCAGTGCCAAGGTTGCTGCAACCTGCCTGTGTGCCTTTGGGTCATCCTGTTCACCCACCTCTCCTCCCTGCACAGCTCTGGATGGCTGGAGGGACATGTCCATGCTGCCCTCCAACCTTTGGTGGTTGGAGGGCAGCGTGGGCATGTCTCTCCAGCCATCCAAAGCTGTGCAGGGAGGAGAGGTGGGTGAACAGGAACACCGGAGAGGTCAAAAGTGGGGCCTCATGCTGGTGTGCTTTGCACCACACCGACGGGAAGATGCCACTTTTGAAAAAACTTGCTCCCTGAGCGAGTTTCAAAAGCGACATTTTTGCGCCAGTGGGAGGGCAAGCACAGTGCTTCTGTGGTGCAGCAGCACCAGCTGTGCAAACAGCGCCCAAGGTGACAGTGTTTTTACCATCCCTAGGGCACTGTTTTTCAGCCGTGAAGAAATGGCCCATGTTTGGCAGAACCTGGCACAAATTGCACTTCCTGCAAAAGTTGGGCTATGCAAAAATAAACACAGATTCACACAGATAACCAAAGCCACTAACCAGTGCAAGTTCCACATGCTTAAGGTCTCGGCTAGGATCCACAGGTGGCTATCAGGTCCAAACTGCAGAGACTCATCTCCAGCACCTACACAAGGAATAATTAAACAGAGAGAAAGGTTAACAAGAACAAAGCACAGTTGCAAAGAAATGTGTGACATTGCCAGCACAGACAGTGGGATTTCACAAATTGCTCCCCCACCAAACCTGACTGCAAGCCTAGCTTTTATTTCTTTAATTAGATGTCTCTTTCACTAGCTCAGAGTTCTGTTCTAGCTGCTAAAGTGGGTGATCTAATGGTACACAGCTCAGTTCTGCCAAGCTTTCATTTTCAAAGGAGGAGATTTCACAGCAAAAATCCCCATTTAGATTTGTTTCTCCAACATGAGAAGAGGCTGTATGTTTTCAAATCCTGCACATCCATGAATCCTGCTGGGTGGACTTGAGTCAGTTTCTTTCTCTTAACCTAACTTTCCCATTAGTATTGCTGTAAGAATAGAAAGGGGAACACTGACTCGAGCTCCACAGAGAGAAGGGTGAAATAAATAGTCATAAATAATCCCAGGTGCCGCTGCATTCTCACATTAGGTAGATGTCAACGCATGTGAGTGTCTTCTCAGTGGTGGAACCATAACTTTGGAACTGTCTCCCAGAGAGACTCATCTGTACTCTACTGCTGCCATCTGAACCCAGTGGGTGAAGACCCTCCCGCCAATTCGGTATTCCCTTAACAGTCCCTCCTTCCTGCTCAGTGCTTTAATTGCTGTATTTTTCCTTGTTTTTAATGCATGTTAGCTCTGATTTTAATTGATTTAATGATGTGTTTCTTGTTGGTTTTAATGTTTTTTTAAGATTTGATGTTGTGATGTTTGTTTTTAATCTGTTAGCCATCTTGGTGACCCTTATAGAGACAGAAAGATGGGATAACATTTTGTGAAATGATAAAATACTGCTGGGATTTGAGAATCAACCAACATGACACCACCACCCCCTTCCAAGTTGCCAGAACTGAGGACATCCAGGAGTCTGACAGACCCATACAAAGAAGGCTGGGGGTGGCTAGGTTCTAGGCAGATTGCTCCTGCACTCCTAAGAACAAGACCAGAACCCAGACAGTGGTGGAGGGGGCATGGTCAGAAGTCAAGGTCAAGCCTGGACCTGGGAAAGGCCTGTATGGGAGAAGGAAGTCTCAGAGAGCAGCAAGGCACCCTGGAGTCAAACAAGTCTTATAAACAAGAAATTAAAATGTCGTAGTCAGATGGATGCATAGACTGATATTTTCATACCATACCATTTTTGCTTTCCTTAACCCAAATTCTTCCTGTAAACTCACATTCCACATTGTTTGGTTAGATGTAGAGCCAAAGCTGATAAAAGGAGTTGATACAATAGATTGTTTCAAGCCTTCTCCTTCTCCGCACAGCCTGCTACTCTTTCTGAAAATCCTAAGGTTTATGGAGGGACCAATGCAGGAAGCTATGCAGATTTCATCTAATTCTTTTTCTTCACTCATAGTGTGATATATTTTGTTAATGTGGCCCATCAACTCCAAACAAGAGTTTTGAAATGAGCAACATGCCACTAGAAGAAGAAGATGAAGAAAGTTCTGTTCCACCATCTCCTTCTGTGAGCTTTTCCACAGGATCCAACCCATTATTTATGTGTTAATTGCACATAAATACATATGTATCTTAACAGAAACAGATTGTGCAACCAGCTGTGGAAGTGGGTAGAATGAAAATGCTCATTATGAAAACATATGGAACAAAAAAAATGAACTCACTGAATTCAGTCACACTCTCCCATCTCATTCCAGAATATCCCCAAGAAATGAAATTTGGGTGGGACTAAACCAGGGGACCCCAAACTTTTTAAACAGGGGGCCAGTTCACTGTCCCTCAGACTGTTGGAGGGCCGGACTAAAAAAAACTATGAGCAAATTCCTATGCACAAATGATTGTAAAATGTTTGATTTCACCTTTCAGCCTTTCTGTCATGGTCTATTTTTAGAACAGTGACCAAAGTATGTCAAGTACAGGGTGGGCTCCAAATATTGTTGGGAAGGCTGTGGAATACCTTCCCCTGTAAAAAAAAGCAGAACTTTCCCAATGAAGCATTCCATCTAACCCAGGATTAGGTATCTTCCTGGGTTCTTCCTCCCTAGCAGCCAGCGAGCGATTCGCCAGCCTGGCTGATGCCAATGGGAGTGAGGCGGAACAGAAAGCCTGAGAGCAACACATGGAGTAGCCGAGAGGGAAGGGCGGAGCAGGCGTTGCCACATGTAAGGTTTCCAACTCTGGGTCAGAAAATTCATGGAGATTTGGGGGTGCCATCATGTAATTGCAATCAACAGCTGTTGGGGCCAGTTCCTCCTCTCCCTCGAGCCCCCACTGCACATGAATAGAGCCATCACTGCCATGCCTGGCGGGCCGGATAAATGCCTTCAGGGGGCCACATTTGGCCCCGGGCCGTAGTTTGGGGACCCCTGGACTAAACAAATGAAGGGGTGTGGTCATGCCATTTCGAAGTGTTAAGTTCGGAGACAGTGAGCATGTAAAACTGCCTGGCTTGGAATGGTGGTGGATTTTTAACCTGTATGTAGTTGCTCTAGTCCAAGCTGAGGAAGTTAGGGGGGTTCCCCAGCTGACTCCAAAGGTGGTGGATAGTTCTATCAAGGAAGGAGGGGTTGGGTGATTAAGCACTTATTTTTGTATAGTAGTGTAATGGTTAAGAGCGGTGGACTCTAATCTGGATACATGGGTTTGTTTTCTCACTCCACATGAAGCCTGTTGGGTAACCTTGGGTCGGTCACAGTTCTCTCAGAACTCTCTCAGCCACACCTACCTCACAGGGTTTCTGTTGTGGATAGAGGAAGAGAAAGAAATTCTTCTTCTATTATGGGTTTTGTGACAAGATGCAGGTTTTTTTGGGGGGGGGGGCAAGGTTAAGCTCAATTCCATTAAAGCAAAATAAGCTAAAAAGAACTTCAGTGTGTACCATGCTGTATAGATAACTGTGTACCTTGCTGTGTAGATAGCTGTGCTTTAGCTTCTCTTGTTTCCCTCTCTGTTTTCAGATTATTAATTCTCCAGGCCATATTCTCATTTCCTTCCCTGCTTTTCCTCTTGCTTGCATTATGAGTTTCTTCAAGCAGTGCCAAGATGGGTCAAAACAATTCCAGCGTAGCTGTGACCCAACTGCTTCTCTTGTGCATTCTGAGGAAGGTGAGTAGAATCAATATTGTATTTAATATGTAGTGTCCACACACCGATTTTTGATTTATCTGCACAGGGATGTGGAACCAGCAAGCAATATTGGCCTTGCGGTATAACACTATACATTGTACAATAAATAGCAGGATAGGAAGCATTGATTTATAAGGTAGAACATTTCTGGTACTGCTTATTTATGATCCCTGGCCCCCATATAAATTATCAACAATGTCGAATGGTAATGGAATGCAACCAAATTATCATATGCTCTGGCTGTTCCTGTTTACCATTGAGGAGTCCTGTTTTCTGAAACCTGACCCTGCTAAACTGTAGTCTTTGTTTAGCCTTTGGCATGGATTTTGAGAACGTTTTTTAACTATTTGGTTAGTGTGAGCATGTATATAGCATTTGGAAGCTTGAGGACTATCTCTTATATCTCTCAAAATTAAATCTCTGATTAGGGGATGGGGGAGGCATTTTAACCCTACTGCAGATGTATATATATGTGCACACAGTTTGCTGTTTCTTTTTCTCTCTCTCATAATTTATGCCAGGAGCAGCAGTGGCGTAGGAGGTTAAGAGCTCATGTATCTAATCTGGAGGAACCGGGTTTGATTCCCAGCTCTGCCGCCTGAGCTGTGGAGGCTTATCTGGGGAATTCAGATTAGCCTGTACACTCCCACACCACGCCAGCTGGGTGACCTTGGGCTAGTCACAGCTTCTCGGAGCTCTCTCAGCCCCACCTACCTCACAGGGTGTTTGTTGTGAGTGGGGAAGGGCAAGGAGATTGTGAGCCCCTTTGAGTCTCCTGCAGGAGAGAAAGGGGGGATATAAATCCAAAAAACTCTTCTTCATTATAACTATTTCTTCAGATAAGTATTGCAAAATCCATTTGAATTAGGGCTATCAGTGCTGTGTTGGGAAATATCTGGAGATCTGAGGGAGTGGAGCCTGAGGAGGGAGAATTTGGAGCAGAGAAGGACTTCACTGGGATATAGTGCCATAGAATCTACCTTCCAAAGTTGCCATTTACTCCAGGGAACCGATCTCTGTTGCTTTGAGATTAGTTGTAACAGTAAGATATGTCCAGCTGGAGACTGGCTCACCAATTTGAAATGCAGCTTTCTTGGCCGTGAAATTATTCATCTGATTAAAATTCTGGAAAACATTCTTACGAGTTTTTAAAGGAAATAATTGGGATCAGCTTACTTTGAGCCCCATCTAAAGGTGGGGGGATTTGCTCATGGGACTGTGTGCCAGCAGCCCCAGTGGATTTGTCCTCCTTGGGACACATGCCTTAGTGAAGAGAAGAATCTGGGGGCATGCAGTCGCTGCATCCCTCCCCTTCCAACACTGGAGCATGGTGCCAAATGAGGCACCAGTGTATCAAGCCCATATCCTGGAGTAGTGGGGGCAGGTCAGGGACATGGCTGGGAGATAAGCCAATATTAGTCAGCTCCCTCCCAACTATTTGGCATGCTACATTGTGCAATGGAATTTAGACTTACACTACCCTTTTGGGTAGCATTTCTGCAAAGTCCCTTTGGGAGTGGTGAGATGGCACAACTGTGGCACCACAGCCAACTGGCTACACCTGGGGATGGGACTGTAATGCTTCAGAAATCATTACAGAAGTTATTACACAACATATGTATCTAAATACATGAATCTGCCTTATATAGTGGTCCTTTCCACACAACCAAAATAAAAACATTTTGAGGAAGGAAATAAAATGTTTCCTTTCACTAATTCCACATAGTTTTCAGGTCAACATATTTTATTTCCAGCCTCAAAATGTTTTCTTTGCATCCTATTACCTAGTGATTCTTTTTCAGAAAACGTTTTGAAAATGGTTTCACTTGCTGTGCATAGGTCTTTGTTAGGATGTTAAAAGTCCCTGCTTCATTCAGTCAAGCAAGAGTTAACGGTTGAAGTCATATGACTGGAATCACATGAACTTCTGAAAAGATCTCCCTCTTTCTTCTTCCAGAAAAAGAAGAGAGAAATACAAGCACAAATAGACTGCACAGACACCCAAACTGAACATTTGCATAGATAGAGTTGCTGTTCCTATGTTTAGAATAAATTGTTATCTAATTAAGTGGTGGAGAAAAAAAATGCACTGGCTATCTGTGAAGTGTTTGTTTTGCCAACAATTAAAATGGTGGCTGGGTAGGAAGACTAGGGTTGTCTGTCTGTCTGTCTGTCTGTTATCAAGTTGCAACCCCACAGGCTTTTTTAAGACAAGATGTGTGCCATTGCCTGCTTCTATGTAGCAACCCTAGATTTCTCTGATGGCTCCCATACAAGTACTAAGAAGTAAGAAGGAGCTGTAGTTTGCCAGATACACTTAGAGCGACCTAAGCATTAGTGATACTGCCAGTAACTCAGGGATTCATCTTGGAACTTGTTGGACCTGGTTGCTGCCTTGGGGGGCAGAGTTGTAAGAAATGATGTTGTGATGCTGCTACAACATCACTTCTGACGTGAACCTGGAAGTGATGTCACTGTGTTGGTGCAGCATGTTAAAATTTACCTGAAACTCTATGACAAAAGGTAGAGTATCAAATGAATCCTAGAGCATCATGTTGATGCAGTGATGTCACTTCCAAATTTGCACTAGAAATAACATTGAGGTGTCAACATGATGCCAATTTCCCCGCACCATGCTTTTACTGTTCCATCAAGCAGTCACAGCACTGGGAGCACCCATGTTTGGAGGTCTCCCCAGCCTGTTGATGACTGAGAAGATCTGGAGGATCTGGGTCTGGGAGGTAGTGCGAGGCATAAGTCATACCTCTTGCCTTTTCATGGACTGCTGGTCCAACAGTTGCCAGGGCAGAAATATGACTTTTGGTGCCGAGCAAAAAGGTCTGGTTTGCTGCTTTTTGCATGTGCGCTGGGGGCTGCCTACCCCTGTTCTAGATCATTATTGTAAACAATATTTCCTAGTTAATTACTGAGGTGATTCACATTGTGTCTGTTCTGCCCACAGCACAATTACTAGAATATGCCAGGTCCCTTCCCTGAATATTTGCTAGAAAGGCATTTTCCATTCGAAAATACCCATTTCCTCAGAGGGATATAAAGGACAACAGTTGGACCATATTCCAAGCCATTGCTCAGTTAAAAAAAATAAAAGTAACCCGGTTTAGCTTTTTCTTCTGACCAAGAGAGTACTAAGACATAAGGAAAACTGAAACAAGCATGCTTTTGATTTCCCCCCAAAAAATATTTTAAATATTTTATCACAAAGTATTTAATAATAGAGCAAGTGTGAAAATAGCATTCTGCTTTGGCTTGCTGTTCACCAAGAAGCTGCTATCTGTATATTTTAATTTTTCCCCTGAGGAAGAACTGGTATGTCTGAAATGTGGAGAATTAGCTCAGTGGGCATTATTTGCGACTCCTGTTGGCTTCTCTGCCTGCCTCTCTTTTCTTACATGGTGCAACCTTCACAGTTTGAGGCTATGAACAATTCCTTGAAGAACAGTTCAGTCAAAAGTTTGAGTCTGGGTGCAGCAGCAGCAGCAGCACAGAAAGCATACTTCTATATTATGAGAAAACACTAAAAATAAAAGCTGCCAGTGTCTTTTTTTAAAAAAATCCCTATGGCATGGCTGCATCTTAAATACCAGGTACACTTCTGATTGCCACTCTCCAAAACAATACCACAGAGCTTGAAAAAATATGTTGAAAGCAGCAGTTATTGTCATGGCATGGGATGCATTTTGAGCCTGAGCCAAAATCTTTAAAATAAGGGAGGGGAAAAAAGTGAGTAAAATGGATAGAGAGACTTTTCTCTTTGTGTCATAGTACTTAGAATTAACACATTTACATTGATGGCCATTAGATTCATGATGCATAAAAATCTTCGCATGGCATTTATTGAAACCTGATGCCATAGGATGTAGTGATGTGCCACTGGCTGTGATGGCTTTAAAATGGGTTTGTATTTTCTGGGAGAATTTCTGTAGTAACAGTTATTAGGGCCCTTCCGCACATGCAGAATAACACACTTTCAATCCACTTCCACAATTGTTTGCAAGTGGATTTTGCTATTTCGCACAGTAAAATCTAGCTGCAAAATGCATTGAAAATGGATTGAAAGTGCATTATTCTGCATGTGTGGAAGGGGCCTCAAGATCACAAAATGGAACATCCATGACTAGAGGGGGTGTGCTTCTAAATATCAGTTGTTGGAGAGCCTTTGTGCATGACTATAAACTTCCTGGAGGTATCTGGTTATCTGGTTGGCCACTGTGGGAAACAGGAAGTTACTAGATGAATCTTTGGACTAACATAGTAGAGGTCTTTGGAAATATGCAGTGCTGACTGCAAGTAGGACATTTTCTAAAATAACCATGCAGAGGTCTTCAACACATAGAATATCAGATGCAGGTGTACATATTTTAGTAGGTTTTCCAATGATTTACAGCTTTTAGCCTTTACTTCATAAGCCACCCCACAAATATGTTAGTAAATGAATTAGCAAGTTGTGAATCCTAAATTTTAGGGCTTACCATTTAAAGAGGAACAATATATCAATTGTGAGGAATTGTTTCAAAGGTGCATGTATTTTGGAGGGCATAATACAGAATTTCTAACATTTGCTGTTTATGAGTGAAACCAGGTTACAATTTGGAATCTAAACAGGGTTGGCCTTTGGATGGGAGTCTACCAAGGAAAACCAAGGGGTAGGCTATGCAGAGAAAGACAATGAGAAATCAACTCTGTTTATCTCTTGCTTTGAAAACCCCATGAGGTAGAACTTCATTGAGTCACCATGACACAGTTGTAACTCAATGGCACACCTAACCTTAAAAAAAAGGAATAAAACCCAAAAACTCTAAAATAAATACTGGATGCACATTTAAAACTTCAACAGATTAAAGATTAACAGATACAGGAGATGGAAAAGGCAGAATAATAACTTGGAGATGCATTTTGATGAGGCAAATAAGGCAGGAGGCAGGAGAGTATAATGTGGGGGGGGGGAGGACAGACAGACAGACAGACAGATGCACACTATATACGAAAAGTTTGCACAGTGGATCAGAGGTTTTGTTTCTCAGCACAACCCTGAATAAGACTGTTTAGTTTCAGTTCTGCTTTGAAGTTATAGTTTCTTAGATGTTTCACAAATTGTACAGTTGTTTAACTTTACAGATGGTACTGGCGATTGGCTTCTTCACATATAAGGTCCTAACACTGGCTTGGCACTTATACACAGTATTATACACAGCACTTATACACAACCCACATAGTTAGGAAAAAACTCTCAAAATAAAATATAAGGTCTCTACTGGGGTAAACCAAAGCAAATCACAGTACTCCAGACCCATTGGTATACAGGAATCCTTCTCTCAGTAGAAGATATTCCTATCCCAGTTTATTATGGCCCTTCAGCTTGGCCCTCTAATAAACACTTCTTTGCTTTATATTGCAATTATTTTATGACTGCCACTTAATAAAAATAAAAGTTTTGTTCTGACATGTATCTTATAAAGACCAATAGTAACAGATTTTTTAAAAATATATTTTTAACATTCAGCTTGCCTTTCTCCCAATAGGGAGGCTTACAAAGAAGTTAACCACATCATAATACACAGAATGACAAACTGATAATATTTAAACACCAAGCCATTTACAAGCTGTGCCAAAGAAGGCACCAATATAACACAAAACAGAGTTAATGGACTCTGAGGGCTTAAGGTAAGACATTTACTTACTTACTTACTTACTTACTTACTTACTTACTTACTTACTTACATCTTGCCCATTTTCAACCAAGGTTGGGCTCTGGGCCATGCACAAAAATCAAAATATGGTATTAAATAAAAATGTAATAAATAACATAGTTAAAACCTAAAATTAAATCTCTTCATGGCAAATAAAACAGTAAATCTTATGTAGCCTATACCATACATCTCCCTACCTTGACATTTTGCCCTCTTTGTCTGAGGATAAGCGAGGGCATAAAGGGGAGGAGGTTGGTGGTTAATCATTAACAGTTGGGAGGCCAGCAGAATGGAATAATGGACAGTGGGTGGCCTCAACCAAAAGTCCAATGGAACATATCCATCTTCCAGGCCCTGCCAAATGAACAGGATATGAAATTCAATTGGTAACCAGTGCAGCTGGCACAGCACAGGTAGAGGTGGAGGTGGACCAAGGGGAGACTCTACCTGGGGCATGTGCATGCACACTGTGCCCCTGCCACAATGTCACCCACCCCCACCCGAGAATGCCCCCTCTGCAGCCTGGCCACACCTTCACCACAGCTCCACCTAGGGTGTTGCACCCCACCCCGCCCCATTGGCGCTACGCCTCTGAGCACAGGTATTATGAGTTCCCTCACAGCTGTTCCAGTGAGGAGTCTTGCTGCCACATTGTGGACCAGTTTTAATTTCTAGATCAGTTTCAAAGGCAGTCCAGCATAGAGTCAGTTACAGTAATCCGACCTGGAGGTGATCATTGCATGATCTGAGCAAGATAAGTAGGGGGGCAAATGCCTGGCCTTGCAATGATGGTAAAAGGCCACTTTTGTCATGTGTATAACCTGGACCTCCATGAATAAGGAGGACTCCACACCCAGACTTTTGAAAGATGAGGCAGGCTGCACTGTCACACTGTCTAATTGGAGCAGTTGAAAGCCCCCCCCCCTTCGCCCCCCCCACCAGCCCAGCCACAGGATTTCTGTCTACACTGGATTCAGACTCAGTCTAGTCTTTCTCAACCATCCAGGAACACCCTCCAGCAGAGGTGTAGCTAGGGAAAATGGAGCCTGGGACGAAATCTGAGTTTTGCGCCCCCCCCCCCCATGACCAAACAACATTTTTTGGACCAGGTCACCTCAAAGTCACCATCACATTATAGAACATGCCCCAACACACAAATCTGAACACACCCAGGGCTGCCTAGTTTAAACAACATTGAAAAGTGATGCTATTTTTTGAAGGGGGGAATCCACCCTGAAACAGCATCACTTTTAATGTTGTTTAAACTAGAGAGCAGGCGAGGCAGAGACATCCATGGCTAGCCCAAAGTCACACTCTGCACTTTGGGGCCAAGCAGAAGGGATTTGAACCCAGATCTCCTCCTTGAGGCCACACCCACTAGTACTCCAAGCATTTTAGCATCTTATGCAGCCTCAGTCAGAACTGACTGTCTTGTAAAACAAACTTTCTCTGCCTGATATATGCTTCTTCTTTTTTTTGAGTCAGTGTCCCCAGATGCTTGCAAATCATTCTGCTTTTTTTTTGCAATATAACCAAGAATGTCAGGCTAAACATGCACTAAATGAATGAATAAATAATGAGAGTGGACATAAACTGCAATCCTATGCAGAGTTACCTCAGCAGAAGCCAAATGAAATCAATGGGCTGAGACTGGAGTAACTCTGTACAGGACTGTGCTGTGAACTATTCACAATACATTTTACTTCGCTCATTGGCCCACCTAGCTCAGTACTATCTTTCCAGGTCTCAGGCAAAGAAAGAACTTGTCCCAATGCCTACTAACTGAGATTCTGTCATTGGAGGTGCCAGGAACTGAGCCTGCATTCTTATTTAGGCAAACAAGGTTGCCATCTCTGGCTTACAAAATTCCTGGATATTTGGTGGGGGTGCCTTGGGAGAATTTGGGGAGGGGAAGAAGCTCAGTGCCAATATGTCACTGTAGGATTTTTGTTTATCCTACACTCTATGGTATATCATAGAGTCTATACCATTTCTGCCAGGGAACTGATCTCTGTATCTGAAGACCAGGCCCCACTTTGAGATTGGTGGTCCTAAATGCCAGGCAGGTGCTCTCTCACTGAACAACTGGCCCGAGGTGAGTTTTGTGGCTAAGTGATGAATCAAATGGATTACTCCAGTCTTAGTCCAGTCCTAGTCCAACATGTTTGTCACTATATCCATCAGACTGTGTCCCTGCCAGAAGGGATAAGGAACCCCCATCGGCTCTCTCCCCCAAATGGCACTGCTACTCATGTTTAACCTCAGAAAGGACCAACAGAGAGGAAAGGACATCCTCTGGACTTCCTGCCAGCATGATGTAGTGGTTAGAGTGTCAGACCAGGATCAGAGACACTTAGGCTCAAATCCTTGCTCTGTGATAGAACCCTGCTGGGAAAATGGAGGCCGGTGCTAAATCTGAGTTTTGCTCCCCCCCCCCCCCGCAGCTGCCCTCCCTCATTACAACCAAAGTCTGTTTTGCAGACAGAAGGGAGGGAAAGAGAAGGGGGGGATTTGCTTTGCATCCCAGAGGGAGGGGAGCAAACTTCAGTGGATGCAGGGTCCCTGGCTGCTTCTGACCCACTGAAACTGAAGGCTTGAAGCTAGCAAGCTTGAAATTCTAGAGATGCTGCCAGATAAAGGGGTGGGGAGACCCTCTTCTTTCTTCCTCAGAATGCAGCAGCATCCTGAGTGAGTAAAGGGGCGAGCCATTCCCAGGTTTCAGTCTGCAGAGCACATGGCAGCGGCGGCTGTGGCAAAACTGGGGGCCCCTGGTAGGGTGTTTGGGTGCCTCTGTCCTACGCTGCTCCCCCCCCTTAAGCACTTACCTTGTCTTCTTTCCTTAATCGGTTCTCTCCAGAGTCTCTCCTCCGCTGCGTTTGTTCACTTCCTTATTTACAATACACGTCACTTCCTCTCTCTGCTTTCCCTCTATCAACTTCCTGCCCTTTGTTACCCACCCCCTCTGCCTGGCCCTGCTGCATCTGATTAAGTGCCCTCTAGGCTCCTGACCCTGATCCCGCCCCCAGTCACAGTTGCCAGGGTCGTTTGCACACGGCTCGCCTCGCCTGGCTGGCTGGCTGGCTGCAGAGTCTCTCTGTGAAGGGAGGGGGAGAGAGCGCCTCCTCAGGCCCCCTCCTTTTGTTTAGGACGTTCACAGACGGTCCTGCTGGCTGCTGCAAGTCCGTCTGCCCACCTGGTGGGGATGCTGAGCTGCCGGTGAGGGGGGGAAGGGGGAGGGGTGTTGAAGCGTTTTTGCGCCCCCCCACATGACCTGGCAGAGGCACGCCCAGGACAAGCCGCCCCGGATGTTCCCATTGGTGCTTCGCCACTGCCCTCCAGACACTGTTCCAGAGTATCTGGGCAGTGGCCAGCTGTCCCTCTATCATAAGAACAAGCTGGGTGTCATGCAAATATTGATGACAACCCATCCCAAAACGTCAAGGGCCACATTTAGAAGTTAAACAACACTGGGGATGAAGATAGTCCCTTGCAGTACTCCACTGCAGGGGAATGTTGCTTAATTGTGATTATATAACATTTGGCAAAAGTAAACTTTTTTGGTAAAATAGATATTTTCTACTTCTAACCATATTTTCTTTAGCTGAGTTTTGTACAAGCAAGGTGTGAATGGGGCCATTCAAAAAAGAGGGACTTTCTTCCTTTCTTTACATTTCTTTGTTTCTAAAGTCCAATTGCTTAAAGTTTGATGCTATCATGTTCTATAGAGATGTAAAGAGTCCTTCAAACAAGTGTCACTTATTTCCCCTCAAAGCTCTCCACCAATAATTGTTCATAGGTGATTGTTTGAATTTGCCAAAACAATTGCCTGTTTAACCAAACAACACCAACCTTCTATTCAAAGTGAACAGCTCTTCTGAAGAGAATTATGTCACATTTCTGAATTCAAGATGAAGTAGGTATAATTTTTATGCTTTCAACTACATAATAAATGTGAACACAGTGTTTTCATCTTTTCATCCAGACTATTGTAAACAAGGCAGCTATCCTCTGTGGAATAATTGTCAAGGACCAAGAAACAATTTCATGCTGATCAAATGAACCTATCCTTGCCTGACCAACCCATGGGGCTGGGAGGGACCTCTGTTTTCATTGTATCTACCCATTCTACCAAGCCTTGGGATGCCTAGCAGTGCCATAGCAAAATTAAAAGCCCATTCTCTGTTTTGGCTAGTGTACCCACAAGGACACAGAAAATCTGGACTTGCCTTTGCCTTTATCTGCCTTGCAAAATACCTGCCTCACACCCTTCCTATATGGATTAAGAGAAAACAATGCCTCTTTGCTGTATTGCAATGAATTAGCAGAGCAAATAAGAGGGCAGAGATGTGAGTTAATTGTTTTGTAAAACATTACAAGATAACAAATGAATTTACACTAAATATAAGAACAGCAAACTCTATCATCCAAATTTTCAGTCTTGGTATGTACCAAGTTGGTATTTACCAAGTTTACTTGGTATTTACAGTTTATTTGTGCCTGGCTGTCTGTTTCTCCTCTTTTACTGGAACTAGAAGAAGAAAGCAGAGAGCTTTCCAGAAGTTCATGTGATTTTAGGCATGTGATTTCAGCAGTTAATTCTTGCTTGACAGAATGAAGCAGGCACTTATAAAATCCTAACACTCTGCCCTGGAAGCCTTAATTCCCCACTTCCAGCCTTGGACTATTTACCCCACTAAAACAAATAACTTGTTAATGTATTTGCCCTTCTTCCTTTGACTAATTCCTTTCAAAAGACCACCTTATTTACATTCTTATTGTTTTGCAGCATGATTGAGTCACTCCCTGATCCAGCCCATTAATGCTAAGTGCCAACATTAATGTTGATTGGGGTGCTGTCTGGTTTCCAGGCTGTATGGCCGTGTTCTAGCAGCATTCTCTCCTGATGTTTCACCTGCATCTGTGGCTGGCATCTTCAGGAGATCTTCTGAAGATGCCAGCCACAGATGCAGGTGAAACGTCAGGAGAGAATACTGCTAGAACACGGCCATACAGCCTGGAAACCAGACAGCACCCCAGTGATTCCGGCCGTGAAAGCCTTCGACAATACATTAATGTTAATTACTTCACCCACCAACTTGAGTATCACCACTCAAAATTTATCACCCCTCTCTTGTCTTTCCCCGGATGTTCTCCTTTGCCTTAGGAGATTAAGGGTCACTTTGCATAACCCTGAGGGTCCCTTTCCTTCTATAAAATAGCTCCTTTCCCAGCACTCAGTGCCTAGTATTTCTGAGTTTGCCTTTGAGTTGAATTTCTTTGATGTGCCATCTACTTCCTACCTTGATTCCTTGGAGCCCAATGCAGGTCTCTGAACTCTGTTTCACATACCCAAAGCCACTTCAGGATCTGGTACAGTATTATATCTAAGAATTCCCCCGATTCCTCTGCTCTTCTCCTCAGCACTTCTTATACCCTAAGACTGTATGTGTGTTATGCAGCTTTGATTATTACATACTTGTATTTTTATAGTTCTCCTTTTAATAAAATTGTTAAACTTCATTCACTCTCCTGTGGATTTCTTGAAAAAACTGACTTTTATATACGTAGGCAAACAAGATCTTGAGCTTGCCTGGCCTTTTGCTAAGCAAAGAATTTGCTCTCACTAATTTCCCACTCTTAAAGAGACAAACTCTCACCATTTTTGAGTAAAACTGTGGTTTGTCCAGTAAGAAGAATTATGTTGTAGTGTATTTGTGAACAAAAAGATATCAGCTGGTATGCTAGTTGCAAATGAATTTGCTTATGCTGTTCTATCCATCACATTCTAAATACTGCACAAAGCACCTTGGTCTAGCTTTGAGACAACTTGGTCAAATTGAGCTATAGTTGTTGAAACTATTTCAGCTACCTACTTGTCTAGTTATTATATTCTGCTGGAAAAACTATTCTTCCACTTCTTATCCTATAACTGTTCCTACCTCTCCTTTCAACTATGCTTTTGAATGCACAGCATGAGCCAGTGTTGGTCATTTTCTGCAAAGCAGAGATGATGGTGTATGATATGGCTAAGTTTGTCAAAGCAAACATGACTCTGCACACTTAGGGCTATTGAGGATTTTCTCTCTTTTCATTGGGAACAGAATGCATGTGTTTTCTCCTCACTGAAGAACAGATGTCTCTTGTCTGTCTATGAACAATCTAGGATTTTTCTTTTTATCCTCTGTCCCCGCTCTCTCTTCCTTTATCTTTTTCCCTTGTTGCCCTTCTAAGTGGCAGGATATTGCTGTAGTTCTCTCCTGCAAGACCATGCTGGCATATGTCCAGCAACATACCTCCAGAAACATGGAATTCAGGGTTCCCTTCCTGTTGTGAGGGTGTGGGAAACTCCCACTCTCAGTTTCTGGTATTCAGAGCAACAGTCAGAAAAATTTTAAAGGCACAACAGCACTGCATGAAATGCTGTGTTACTACCAGGTAAAAAAGGGGAACTGACAAGGGGTAGCTCTATAGTTTTATAAAAGTGATGTGGAGCTGTGGTTGGCATTACAGCTTCCAATATACCAGCCCATGACCTTCCAGCCAGTTGAGAGGAACTAGATTAGCTAGCCACCTGTGCAAGAAAAGAGCCCATCCTGGCTTCTGCCAAGGCTTTCTTCTGGCACTGCCCTGGCTTCAGCTCAGACTGTGGAGACTGCCGTCTTCTCTCAGCAACTCTATTGCTGGGATCAAGTTTGTTCCTCTAACTGTACATGGAGTGCCAAGTAATGTCCATTATGCATACAACATTTACCTTGGGGACAGTGGTGGGATTCAAATGATTCAAAAACCGGTTCCGGTGGTGGGAATAAAATAATTTAACAACTGTTTGTTTACAAGCACCATTTTAACAACCAGTTCTGCCAAAGTGGTGCAAACCTGCCGAATCCCACCACTGCTTGGGGCTTTTCATGAAGAGGCATTCCCTTCTGGACCCACAGTTTTTCTGTAGAGAACTTTCCAGGTTTGGTTTCCTTAACTTTGTCCATCAAGTGATTCTTAATGGCACAGATCTCACTACACCTGGTAGTCACAATTTCTGACTTAGCCTTTAAATTGCACTTTTATCCATATTTCTGTTCCAAAAATAACCTCCTCCCAAGTGAAAGAGCAAAGCAATTCCCTGGACTACATGCAAAAAGGACACAAAAAGCCCTGCTAGAGCTGATATTCCCCACCCTTCCTGCTGCTGTCGCTGCTGCCGGAAGACACAGAGGACTGTTATTTCCAAGCATTCTCTGTTATTAAATCAATCTATCAACATGAAATGTTGGCTTCTTTTCTTTAGTGAACTTCTTTTCTTTAATTTGAAGCAACTGGCAACATGAAGGGGGTGGGGGAGGAGGAAGGTGTGGATGGCAGTAGATGTGAGATGGAAGGGTGGCTGTGAGCAGATGCAAAGCTGTGCGCACTGGCAAATTTCTCCACTGTGGCAGTGAAGCAAATTAAAAGACATGCTAAAAGTGGTCTCACTTGCTACTGAGAGAATGGAAAGTGAAAGTAGGACTCCAATAAATAGGTCCACACAAGAAATTTTGCTGTGACAGACATGCATCCCCATCACACAACAAGTACTTTGCATGTAATTGGCCCCTATGTCATTGCTTGCTTGGGAGGCTGCCAGTCTCTCTGTAAGCAAGAGTGGGGCCACCAGAAAGTGTGACTCTTATGGAGGAATTGGAAAGTCTGGTCCTGAGTCCATCTGCTCTCCTGCCATTGATGTTCTGTATAAGTTACTATTGCTCATAGGCACTGAGTCACTATAAAGTAAATGATAGTAGGAATCAGTAACTTCCATAGCCACCCATTGTTGACCTCAGCTGCCTTAACAATGGATCAGCAACACTTGACACTTGCCTTGATCAAGCATCTAGAACAGACATCAGAGGAATATCTTGGAAGGCATCTGGAGCATCTCTGCACCCTGCCTGTATGGTATGGTTTGCAATAGCCATCCTGCAATCAGTTGTATGCTCATATTAAAGATGGTGATAACGTGTGCTATCCATAGCTGAAACCTAGTAAATAGAAGCCCAGCTTCAATCAGACTGTATTTATGAGTAGAACAGTTGTAAATCGATCAGTGCCCTGCCAATGTCTTTCCCTTAGTTGGTGATATAGTGGTTCAGAGTGCTGGAGTGCTTGTAAATTCCTTTCTGGGGCTAAGGAGAAACAGCCAAGATTTCTTACAAAGCTTTCTCTAAAAGGACAATGAGGAAAGCACAGTAAAAATAACTGGGCAGTTCAGACCACACACAATTACATTCTACTGAATCAATGGAATGAGTTTCTTATAGCTTCAGTGTATTTTTAAACATGGCAGCAAACTGTAAGCAGACATGCGTGCAGTAATAAAGCATACTGTTGCTTCCTACCATAGGGATTTCAGTTGCACATGTTTTTTTAAAAAAAACTGGCTAAGCTTAATTTACCCTCTGCTTTATTTTTAATCTTAGTAATAGAGCTGCCAACTCTTGTATAAAAGCAGTCTAACAAACTAGGGAAACATAGTTTTCCTTCAGATCAGATTTTGGCTTCTATTACCTTAATACAGAGATTACTATACCTGTTATCCATGCCCATTAATTCATCTTCCAAGGTTCCTCTACATCTGTCTTGGACTAGGAGTGGACAAGTGCAGTTTGTTTGAATTTCTTTTAGTTTCCATATGTAGCCATTGTGAATGTTTTTGGACCAAGTATTTTCATTTCTGAAATGTTTTTTTTCTTTTATGCATTTAATTTATCCTAAGTTTGCATGGTAGCTATATACAAATTGTTGCTTCACATATACATGTCATTCATATGTGTAATATATATTTGATACTGATTGATCAATGCCCAAATAATATTGGAAAATGAGTACTTTTTATGTGGAAATTGTTGCATGGTGAAACAGAAAATGGAACAAAGTAATGACTGATATCCACAAGGAAGACGTGCAATTGAAACTGACATATTTGACCAGAAATGTGCTAGCATTCATACTTCACATCCAGGACACTGCAGATGATTCTGAGAAGTGTCCTAGGATACACACTCAGTACACATAGAACATTGATCTGTCTTCTTAGGACTCCAATTGGCCATGCTGGCAGGGGCTGCTGGAAATTGTAGTCCATGAACATCTGGACAGCCACAGGGTTGCAGACCCCTGTAATAGATAATAACATTGGTGTGTTGTGTGTTTTAAACTGTCTGTTTAATTATAATAATATGTTGTTTTATCCTGATGTTTGCTGCCCTGAGCCCTTTGGGGGAGGGCAGCCTAGAAATTTAATAAATAAACTAGCGGGCCCAGCCACGCGTTGCTGTGGCAATTGTCCTTCTCATCACAGTTGGAAACCCACACAGATGTCCATGCAGGTCCAATGATCCCCAGCATAGCCTTTTGGGGTGGTCAAATGGAATCCCTCTTTCCCTTTTCAATGCACATCGTTATATGGTGCTGTCTTGTTTTTTTAGTATAAGGTAACCCTTCCCATTCCACAACGGAACTGTCCAGAGTGTGAATCCCGCTGTCCATGAGGCTGGTTGACACGCACAGTCCTGGCTTGGGTAAGGCAGAACTGGGACAAGGAGGCTATCCCAGCAGAGGCCGGGTGGTGAGGCGCTCAGATTGAGGCCAGCTCCCTAGGTTCTTAAAGGGCCACGTGCAAAAGAAGCGGAGCCGGTAGTGTTGGTTCGCCCCCACCCCGCGGATTTTCTTAGAAGAAAAAGGCAAACTCCAGCTTGCTTTTAGTAAAAGAGAGCTGTGGCGAATATGGGTGAGGAAGTGGGTAAGTGGTGTTTGGATGTGAGGGAGGACAGAGTGAGGTGTGTGAGGATGAGCTAGTTGTGTGTTGTGTGGTAGCAGTGGGTGAGGCACAGAGAGTGAAAGTTACCTGCATGTGAGGGGGGGAACCCCACCTGACGTCTCACACAGCAAAGTGTGTATGTGTTTCACTTCCACTCATATTACCTAATAGTATTACCTATTAACTGTTTCCACTGCTCATCTCTACCCATCTGCATGAACATTCTAAGCCAGGCCACATGAACATTCTAAGGGTGACAGTTAGACAGAGGCAGCTTCAAGGCCTGGTGCGCCAGGAAAAAGACGTTTTACCTGGCTCAGGTATGGACTTTCGGCAGTTTGAAGGTCCGAGTACCTGCCAGCAACAGGGAGGGACGTCATGTGAAAATTTGTGGGCGATCCCATATATTAGAGAGAGAGAGAGAGAGAGAGAGAGAGAGAGAGAGAGAGATACTATATCTCATGACCTTGAATGTGAATTCTTCGGCTCCTTCTATACATTACAAAGTCCTTGAGTTTATTGAGGAAAAACAGGTGGACTTTGTAACATATGTGCAGTGGAGTTTTGTACCTCCTAGATTCCCACTGTCACTTTTCTGTTGATGATCACAGAATTTAGTAGCTGTAGCTGTCCCATGCACACTGTTTTTGCATTCTCAAATTGCCCTGTGGAACTCCTATAGGTTGTTTTGTAAGAACCACTTTACTTATCTAACTATACCTGTATTTCACAATGATGCCTATAGTGATTCTATGGATTATTTTGAGGATGCAAAAATTATGTGGAGGATACTGCCTGGGAATGCTGGGGAGAGCAGTAGCATCCCAGAAGAAAAATTAAAAAGAAAAACAAAGCTTCATCTAATGGCAGGAAATTTTTACAATAGAGTTCGTGGTGATTCCTAGAGTTACCTGGCAGTGACAAAGGATAACTCCAGGAATCACTGAAAACTTTGTGGTTAAATCAAAAGCATTGGGGCACGTGATTCCCCAACCCAACTGGGAATTTGGCCACCCTGTGTAGGAGAAATAAGCCACTTCTTCTTGCATACTATGATCAAAAAAAGGAAAGATCCCAGTGTGCATCTGGATTGCACAAAACTTCCATCACAGTTGTGATTCAAAGTATGTGTGTTGTTCCCCAACCAACATAAGGACTTTGTACTGTATAGATAGATGCTTATAGATTTGTAACACAGTTCAAAGAAGATGGTGCCTTGGTACTTTGTACTGTTATTTTTCTTACATCCAAATCAAATATGTTTCCTTCCTACAAAATTAAATTAATATTACTCAGTCATTGTCAGGAAAATGAAGGCGATAGCAATAGAAATGTTTTCATTTGCCATGAGAATGTTGTTTCAGTAAGAATACGTACAAGAGCACAAATCAAAGGGGGGGGGGGAGAGCACTTAAAGCATAGATTATTCAAAGTGAAAAGCATACTCTAAAATTAACCAGATCCTTGAATAAAACACTTTCCTTGTTGTAAATATGCAATTGTAGCAAGCCTTCGTAATCTTCAATTAAGTGACTGAAGAGCTGTCAAGAGTATTAACATATCAATAGGCATCTAAACACACATTAATTTTTCATGTAAAATTTAAATGTGTTACATAGCAACCAGACATCGTCAGTGTCTCTTTTTCTCTGAGCTGTTTTATGGTAGGAATTTTATGGTACACAAATCCCTCATTGCTGAATTTATTATTGAAGCATTACAAATGTGCATTACTGTCAATATACAATGCTGTCTTTTCTTACACAAGACTTTTCTTACACAAGACCCCTTCCTCACATGCAGAATAATGCATATTCAATCCACTTTCGCAATTGTTTAAAAGTGGATTTTGCTACTCTGCACAGTAAAATCCAGTTTCAAAATGGATTGAAAGTGGATTGAAAGTGCATTATTCTGCATGTGCAGAATATATTGTAAAGTGTAGAGGCCAAGAATCAAGCTAGATCCATTTGTTTCCACTCAGAATCATCAAGATGTGTGGATTTAATTTTCTAAGCTGAAATGGTAAATGAAAAGAATTTGTGTTAGTTATAACAAGAGTGTTAGAAATCAGGATAGGTTGTTTTGGTTTGTTTATTTACAGCAACCGGTAATTACAAATAGACTTGAAAAGGTTTGAAGTTAACTGTCTGACAAAAATCTTTGTTTCTACTTCTAATATTACTTGTGTTTTCAGCAACCAGTAAAAAGATTGGGTAGCCTTTTATTTTGCCAGAGCATTAATGAGAATTCTGTAGAAATTGGCAGCTATGCTGTAACAGCTAAAATTAGTTACCTAAATCTAAACTAGGCATGAAATGTTTGATCAAAATTCTTTCTTTGACTTTTGCTAGCCTGGAAAATATTTAATTTAAAGGTTTTGTGGATCACTGATCACTTCCTTCCATTAATCATTCCCCCAATGGTATCTACTGATTGTTCAGTTGCACCTCCTGTTTTATTAGATAGGCCTCAATTATTGTGATTGGCCAAAACAAGGGTAAGATTTTTTGTCATTATACAAGCCCCAGGTGTGTGAGAAGCAGCAGTCCCATACAGAAGCTATGGACAGCAACAAAGTACATGAAAATAGGTAAGAGATAAATAAGTTAAACAACTGTGTGAGGTCAGCAATATGGGGAGGAAGGCAGGGTACTGAACTCCACCCTTCTAGTAACTGAGTAATTGCATAGTTCTAATGGAACAACTTAACTTCAAGTTAAAAGCTGTTAAAAAGAGGGAAAAAAAACCAGGTCATGAATGTAGAAAATGTAGGTCATAGAAAATCAGCCGCAGGGTGGAGGATATCAAGTATAATAGTACAGACAACTGTTTGACGCTGTATGCATATGGAAGTTGATAAATCAAAAAAAAGAAAGGGATGGAAAAGTTGACTGAGGGACTCTACAAATAATAAGTAGATGGTATGTGTGGTTCACAGAGGGAGATTACAATGCAGTGGCATCTTGCATTTCATTTTAATGCTATTAAATACAGAGGTTTTTATGGATTTTGCAGGCTATGTGGCCATGATCTGGCAGTTTTTGCTCGTAACGTTTCACCTGCATCTACGGCTGTCATCTTCAGAGCCATGTCATGGTAAGATGTGTCTCTCCACACGGCTCCACACACCAGGGGCACTGTCATGGCCACCCTTCCATCCTCATCTCCACCCCCCTCACTGGAAAGTGAGGTGACATTTTACAGGCTTGAAAGTGAAAGCAGCCTGCCACACCCTGCTCTTAACATCTCCACCTATAATGAAGGATTATTCATTGGCTTTGAGAATGGCAGCAACTGCAGATCAGATGAGGAGGAAAAACCATCTGTCAGCAAAGCAGCATCAGGTTGCCTAGATCCACAAATAAAAGAGCAGAGAGAAGCACAAGTACAATAACTCAACCTGGAAGCACCACCCTGCACTGACAGCCCTGTGCCAGGACCATATGCTTGGCTCTCCGGTGATCCAGTGCTCTCTCAGAGCCTGCCCCCAGTGCCAAAAGCAAGCAATCCCTCCAGCCCACCTTCCCCCTTACAGCAAAGCCACCAAAGACTACTCTTGGAGCTAGCTGAGTGCCAAAGATTGGCTAGATCATTTGCATGCCATCTGTAAGTAGGCTGCAGGATCAGTTCCGTGAGGCAAGACTTGCTAGGGCAATAAGAGGGAGAGCGCAGCAGCGAACTCTTCCACAGAAGGCAACACTTCATCTGAGCCTTGCGCTCTGCCTCAGACCTGTGTGCTACTTCGGAAAGCCTGCTTCTCGGTGTCACCACTGGACTCTGCCTCCCAGGCTTGCTCTCTGGACTTGCGTTTTGGGCTTTTACTACATGGTTTGCCAGAGAGATTTCTTGCTTAACTAGGATTGGACTCTAACCATTGCTTTGCCTAGTGCTCTGGGGACTATTTTACCTGTTAAATAAAGACTGTGGATGTTTGCTAACTTCAGCCCACCTCCTTGGCTTTTCTGGCAACCAGCCCGTGACTGTCACACAGCCCAGAAAACTCACAACAGCCAGTTGACTCTGGCAGTGAAAGCCTTCGACAATGCTATTAAATAAACTTGAGCAAAAGAGTGAATTGTTGACAAAGCCATTTAATAGGACTGAATTTTGTTTTAATCCAAACCAGGAGCCATCCGTATTCTTGATGTCTAGACAGCAATGAAATGAAGTGACTGCAAAACAAAAGGGGTGATTCTAAGAAGGCTCTGCTCAATGGGGCTCACTCCAGCCAGGAGTTGTCTTAGAATTACAACTGACCTCCAGAATACAGAGATTCATTCCCTAGAGAAAGTGGCAGCATTGGAGGGGAGATTCTATGGCATCATATGAGCTAAACTTCCCCCTTGCCTAAACTTCACACACTCTAAGTTCAACCTCCAAATTTCAAGGATTTTCTAATCCAGAGTTGGCAACTCTAATTACTCCTAGAAAAATGTTCTTAAGCTTGCAGTGAAAAATTCTGTGAATAAGTATAACACTGTGCTTGGGAATAATTGTCTTAGATGTGAGCATTTTATCCGTTGAGATCCAATCAACTGGACTGGAACTTTGAGTCTTCAAAAAATAATTTGTTAATGAAAGCAAAAGGGGATTTGTAGTAATAGGTTTCCCCTTGTTAGCACTTGGCTGAGAGACCACCCAGGAAGACTGGGTTTGCCATGGAGGGGAAGACAATGGCAAACCACTCCTGTTCATGTTTTGTGACTTGCTGGCACTTTCCACCGCTAATAGGTTTCACTCTGTTCTTCACCCAGAAGAAGCATGAGCAGGAATCGGAAAGCAAGGAAGGGGAAGCGTCGGCGATCCAGAGTGCAAACCCAGGATTAAATTCTCTCCCTCCCCCCTTGCTTCCCAACTCCTGCCTGCTCAGATAGGAGAGGGGTGAGATCTTACCTTACCTCTCCTGTTCTAAACCAAAGGACCACAAGTTCCATTTTTTACTGGACTGTATCTTAAGATAATAGAAAATACTAGTAGAAGAAGAGTTTGGATTCATGCCCCACTTTTCTCACCCATAAAGAGTCTCAATGATGCTTACAAACTCCCTTCCCCACAACAAACACCTTCTGAAGTGGGTGGGGCTGACACTAGCCCAAGGTCACTCATGTGAAGGACTGGGAAAACATACCTGATTCATCAGATTAGAGTCAGCTGCTCATGTAGAGGAGTGGGGAATCAAACCCGGTTCTCCAGGCTAGAGTCCACTGCTCTAAATTACTGCACCACTCTGGCTCTGAAAGGGAAAAGTGCATCCTTTTCCTTATCTCCATCATAAAACCTTCACCCACCCAACTTGAGCTGAGTCACTCCAAACGTTAGGACCAAATGGTGGATCAAACTGCATATTTGGTTTTTGTTGCTCCATGCTTACAGATTACTTCATGTGGAACAGAACACATTCCTCATGGGATTCCCCACCGTTGCACAACTGCAGGAAATGGCTTTTAAAAACACCAAGAGCTCAAATGGGTGCCTACTCCCCCAAGACAATTTTTTGCACCAAAATAGTGTGAGGGCTGAGGAATTTTTTCACTGTTTTTGCTGTTCCACATGAAGTATTCTGTGCATGTGAAGCTGCAAAAAAGAGGAAATACCCCCCCCCCCCCACATGAGGAAACAGTTGTACGAGGGCAGGAGCCCTTTTTTAAGCTCTTCCATGGCTGCAGGGAACTTGAGCTGGGTTTAGGGAAACCAGACTCAACTCTAAAGAACCAAAACATATAGTTTGGCACTGTGTGTGATTCCAGAGTTCCGTAATGGGAGTTCAATGGATTACTTTTTGTGGAGGATTCTGCAGTTGGCAGCGGAGACCATTTTCACTGATTTCCCTCTTCATGCTATTTCAGGGCAGAGAGCAGTACTTCACTGAGTGTTTGGGGCTACATTGCAAGGCTACATTGCAAGGGGAGGGGAAGGAAGCCAGCTACCATTAATGGAAATGTTTACCATTGATGGATAATTGAGTTACAAAAGCAGGGGTCTGTATAAAAATGGGAGGGGTGTGTGTGTGTGTGTGTGTGTGTGTGTGTGTGTGTGTGTGTGTGTGTTAAGTCACAGCCCACTTATGGCAAAGGCAAGTGATTTGCCATTCCCTTCCTCTGCAAGGTCTTCTTTGGTGGTCTCTCCAGAGCCATATCCAAGGTGGGGCAGCCAAGGCATGTGCCCCAAGTGCCACTTGAAAGGGTCCCTTGGCCACCTGGCCCTGCTCCACCAAGAACTCAGTTCTACTCAGAATGAGTTATCCTTTAAACTGTGGGCTCCACTTCTGAAGTCTGTCTACATAGTCCTTGGAGGCCACATAACCTTCCTCTGCAAAACTTTCCTTGATGGTCTCCCTTCCAAGAACTGATTCTGTTTAACTTCAGAGATCCGACAAGATCAGGCAATACCAGGCTGTCTTCCCTCCCCAGAAATTTTAATAAATGCTGTCAAATTCTAAAGGACTTTAAGCCAAACCACTGTTTCTCAGGGTGAGATTACAAACCACTTTCCCATTTGTTCAGCAAAATGACTGATTATCCCTTCAAATGCAGCAGAAATCTTATTTCTAATATCTACCGAACACACAATTTTAAGTAGCCAAGAAGTTCATGTGTGAGCTTGAGAATCTAATTTCATCTGCTAAGAGGGCCATTGCTGTGAACTAATTTGTAGCAAATTCATGATGGTGTAAGTTTTTGGCAAGGCCAAAGTATCTCAGTAGAGATTTATTCTTACCAGCAACATAACCTCTTAGCTGGGCAATCACAGAGGTTACCTGCAGGTGAAATCTGATGTGTTCTATCTATCAATGACAGAGGCAGGATTAAAACACACACAACAAATGATACCTGTCCATTTCACAGTACAATTCACAGGCCACAGTAGAAAATTTTCTCCCCATGTTAGAAAGGCAATGCAATCTTCAGTTGTGTTATGTAAGTAGTCATTCTACAAACCGTGAAATTAAATCAACATACACACAGTTTAATGTTGGCACTATGCACAGTTTACAGGCAATAAATAGTGCCTGCAGAAATCTCCTGTATGGATCTATGAGGCAGGAGGAGGCGCTGGCAAAGCCTAAACATTTAGCAGAGGGAAACTAATGGAAAGCAGGCATCAGAAAGAATATGGCTCATCTTGGATTGAATGGTTATTTTGGTCCACTGCATATATTGCTATTGCTTAGATGTGCATCAAGAATTTAAATGTGCACACATACACATGAAGCATGAATATGACAAACACATTTGCAACACATGAACATGCAATGAAGATCCAGGATTGGCTGTGCCTTTCCATTTAGTACCCACTTGGTGGCAAAATGGCCCTTTGATAGATCAATACATCATGAAATCTATATTCAAGTGCCCTCTTTATGGGGGCACCAGCCATACATAATAGTAATGATCCTGCTCACTTATTCAGTTGCCATTTTGTGTGAATACACAGCCATTTTTTCTATGTCCACAGCATCAGTATGCACAAATATATGCCCTCAAAAATTCAGTATACTGAAACCCCATTAATTCATAGTGATAGTGCATATTAGGAAGATTTCAGGAAGTATGTCATCTGCATGCTTGGTGCACCCAAATCTCACATTTGAAAAGGGATAAGGTGTCCACTCATGTCTTATGTTCTAGGCAAGGACGTAGGTAAGGGTTTTTTTTTCTCGGGTTCAACCCCCCATTACATGTCCGAAGCTTCGCCCCTCGTGTGTGTTTTTTAAAAATATTTTAAGGGGGTTTTTTGGCCTGCAGGGGGTGCACGTTTTAGGCTAGCAGCACCAAAATTTCAGGGATGTTTTGGGAGACTCTTATGATGATACTACCCAGGTTTGGTGAGGTATGGTTTAGGGGGTTCAAAGTTATGGGCTCCCAAAGTGGGTGCCCCATCCCCCATTGTTTCCAATGGGAGTTAATAGAAGATGGGGGCTACACGTTTGAGGGTCTATAACTTTGGACCCCCTGCACCACACTTCATTAAACCTGGGTGGTATCATCAGGAGAGTCTTTTACTGATACCACCCACTTTTTGTGAAGTTTGGTTTAGGGCAGGGGTAGGGAACCTGTGGCTCTCCAGATGTTCAGGAACTACAATTCCCATCAGCCTCTGTCAGCATGGCCAATTGGCCATGCTGGTAGGGGCTGATAGGAATTGTAGTTCCTGAACATCTGGAGAGCCGCAGGTTCCCTACCCCTGGTTTAGGGGGACCAAAGTTATGGACTACCAAAGGGGGTGCCCCCATCCCCCATTGTTTCCAATGGGAGCTAATAGAAGATGAGGGCTACACCTTGGACAGTCCATACCTTTGGACCCCCTGAACTGAACATCAGAAAACCTGGGTGGTACCATCAGGAAAGTCTCCTACTGATACCACCCAGGTTTTGTGAAGTTTGGTCCAGGGGGTCCAAGTTATGGACTCTCAAAAAAGGTGCCCCATCCCCCATTGTTTCCAATGGAAGCTATAAAAGATGGGGGCTACACCTTTGGACCCCCTGAACCAAACTTCACCAAACCTGGGTGGTATCATCAAGAGAGTCTCTTAAAGATACCCTGAAAGTTTGGTGCTGCTATGTTAACAATTGCACCCCTCACAGCAGGCACCCCCCAAGTTTCCCCAGATTCTCCTTTTAAATCCACCCCCTTCGGCATGGATTTAAAGGGAGAATCTGAGGTCCCAAGTTTAAACATTGAAAGTGATGCTGTTCCAGGGTGGGGGATAATCCACCCCAAAACAGCATTACTTTCAATGTTGTTTTAACTGGGGACCCCAGATTCTCCCTTTAAGGTGGATTTAAAAGGAGAATTTGGGCTCTTTAGTTTAAACAGCATTGAAAGTGATGCTGTTTGGGAGTGAATTTCAGCATCACAGAGGCCACCCATGCGGGGGTGCGCAAAACTCAGATTTTGCAACAGGATCCATTTTCCCTAGCTACGCCTCTGCCCAGAGGGGAGGGCAGAAGGGGCTGCTGCCTGCCGGCTGGGAGCCCAGCTGGTGGGGGGGAGGGCAGGGCAGGGGAGTCTGCTGTCCCTAGCCTTGGAGAGCTGCTTTTATAAGTACTGAGGCCGGGGCAAGGCTTGGGGAGGCGTGGCTATGCCACCTGAACCCCCCATAATAATCTACACCTATGTCCCTGGTTCTAGGCCATTGGACTATGTCCATGATCTTGAAAATGAGTACTATTATTCTTTGTGGGTATTATTCCTAAGTAAAGATGCCTAAAATCAGCCTGTCAATTAGCTACATTCCTAGAAAACAGACACTAGCAGAAAAATGAGGCCTTAAAATACCAATCCAGTCTCCATTGCTGTTGCAAATGGGATCTGACTCTTTCTCAATATTTTGGATAAGCAATTAACAGGTCCTGATGTACTTTCATACTGTACCTGGCAGATGACATCCCATGTGCTTGTCATGACATCTTCCGGAGCTTTCGGCAGAGATCAAGGAGATCAAAGTACTGAACTGCTATTTTTGTACTCAGCCCTTGGTTTTGGATTTGATTCATTAAAGTGACCTGGAAACTACAACCAACACTGCTGTGATGGAATAGAAATTAGCTAGCAGCTCTTCATAGTCTAGATCCTGGATTTGTTCTGTTGCATTATGTCCCCATTCCTCCTTTCTTTTTTTTTTTCCTACAGAGAGTCTCAATGCCATGCTCATCAATATGGGAGAAGGGTGATTTTTCTTACTTATTTGGGGCATGTCTGTGCTGCTTTTTGCTGCAAAGGGATCCAAAGCAGTTTACAGAATTTTTCCCAAATGTGTAATTTACAAGACAAACTCAACAAACACATACTAATTTCAGTGGATTGGTAATCGTATACCGCACGGTGGGTGTGATGGGATAAGCGATAGACCTTTGGTTCTTGCTCTTTGGCTCTTTCCCTTTGGCTGATATCCAAGGACTCATGCCTTTGGCCATGTGGAGGCCATTTTTATGCTACAACCACAGAAATTTTGGATTTTATATTTCAGGTAGATCATTGTACTCACACCTTCAAAATTAACTATCTAATGCCCATCAATGTATTCCTTCCATGTATTAACTATCTAGCTTCCATCAATAGGAGTATAGTGTCTAGATCAAGAGAAGTAATAATATCACCCTATTCTGCATTGATCAGACCTCACCTGGAATACTTTCCAGTATTCAGTTCTGATCACCACAATTAAAGAAGGATATTGACAAGTTGGAGTGTGTCCAGAGGAGGATGATCAAAATGGTGAAATGTCTGGAATCCATGTCCTATGAGGAGAGGTTTAGGAAGCTGGGTATGGAGAAGAGAAAGTTAAGGGGTGACATAACCATGTTTAAAAATTTGAAGGAATGTCTTGTTGAAGAGGGAGCAAGCTTGTTTTCTGCTGCTTCAGAAACTAGGACAAAGAGTAATGGATCCAAAGTGCAGGAAAAGAGATTCCACCTAAATGTCTGGAAGACCTTCCTGATGGTAAGGGATGTTCAACAGTGGAATAAGCTGCTTCAGACAGGGGTGGAGTCTCCTTCTTTGGAGGTTTTTAAACAAAGGTTGAATGGACATCTGTTGGGAGTGCTTTAATTATGTGTTCTTTCATGGCAGTGGGTTTGGACTGCATGGCCCTTGTTGTGTCTTCCAATTCTATGACTTTATGTCAGTGTAGGTAAGGAATGGCTCTCATGGTTTTATACATGCTGGCCACAGTGTAGATTTTTGCAAATAAGTGCATTGTTTTTATTTTGTTAACATATTAGTCTTTTGTTTCTTTGCATTGTTGTTGTGTTATCCATCTTCTTTCTGAGAAAATAAAGCAGAATATACATGGCAAAAGATGTAGTAAATATTCAAGTGTGAAGACCCCAAGGTGAGAGGCCACTTCCCCTCTGGGATACTCTGTCTTCCTCCAGTCTCACCAAGGACAATCACATACCAGGAGAATAACAGAAATTCTTGTTTAATTAGTAGCAAACTCCTGGTATTGGCAGCTATCTTAGGGTCAGGAAGAATGAGGTCTTCTAGCCGCTACTCCTGGCTACTGCACCCTTAATGCTGGAATGATCCCTGAGGTATCTATGCCTCCAGTTTCCCAGGTGATGCAGCATGCTGTATTCCTGACTAAGAGTACTAGTACACTTGTTAGCCTGGAATATAGCTAGGTAAGTCTGATAAATACCAAGTCACTTTTGGTCAGCTCAAGAAAGAGTTTACTACAGGGCCCATACTCTGGTATACTGATCCCGTACGACCCTTTGTGGTACATATAGATGCTTCAGATCTGGCCATGGGTGAGACACTCCTCCAGAGGAAGGGGGGTTGATAGGAAACTTCACCCATGCACATACCTGTCCAAAAAGTTCACTGAAACTGAAATCAATTGGACAGTGGGGGATAAAAAAGCAGGAGCCAATAAAAAAGGCTTTAGCCACCTGGGGGATGGGTTGGAAGGAGCCAAGCATCCTTTTGATGTTTGGACGGATCGCAAAAATCTAGCTGCTTTGAAATCCCCCAGTAAACCCAATGCTAAGCAGCTACGTTGGGCAGATTTTTTTTCCCAAATTTAAATTTATGTTTCATTTCTTCTCAAGAAAAAAATAACTTTTTAGCTGATGCCCTTTCCTGATTGCCCCATAACTCCACATACAGGGAGATAAATGTATCTACAGTATCCACTCCAACCCAGTTAGGGTTACCAGTAACCACATGGAATGGGTCTAAGGGGGAGCCTAAACTTCCAAAATCCCCCTTACAGAGTGGCTTAGAGAATGAACTGCAGTCTGCAGGACTAACCGACCCTGAAGTGGAGGAGTAACATGGGGAGATGGTGGAGAGTGGAGGCGTGTGGTGGCATGTTCATAAATTGTATGTACCCTTGGAACTCCGATTAAAAGTGTTGCAGGAATGTTGTGATGTGAAGGTGGCAGGGTACTTTGGTTTGGTAAAAACCTTATGTGGTGCCAATTTTGATGATTCACCCTTTGGAGGGTTGTGGAAGCTTATGGAAAGGGTTGTCCAGTTTGTGCCATGGCTAAAATGGTGCCAGGAAGACAGCTTGGTCTGCTCCAACTTTTTGAAACTCCTGAGGCATCTTGGTGGGTAATTTCAATGGACTTTATTACAGATCTGCCAATCAGTAAGCAAAAGACCATGATTTGGGTGGTTGTGGATTTGTTTATGAAACAGGTTCATTTTGTTCCTTGTCAAGGGATACCCATGGCCCTGAAACTAGCCCAAATGTTCATGGGACAGGTCTACAGGTTACATTCTATGAAAGAAAAAATCATTTCAGATAGGGGCAGCTAATTTGCATCTCGGTTCTGGAGGCATTTCCTAAAACTCATGGATTGTCTTCAGCATATTATGTGACCCTGAATGGCCAGACCAGGAGACTCAGTGCTATACTGGAACAATATTTACACTGCTATGTGAATTATCACCAGGACAATCGGGTTGAATTGTTGCCTTTTGTTGAATTTGCTTATAAAAATGTGGTTCACCACAGCACAGGCAAAAGCCCCACTCAAGTGGTCTATGGACAGGAGGTGAAACCATTCCCCCTAATCGGAAAAGAACCTTCCGGGCCTGTGGATTTACAGACATGGATCACTAATTTGCAGGACTCTTGGGAGGTGATCCAAGACTCACCGTGGAGGGCCAATGAAGACTATAAAAAGCATACTGATTGGAAAAGGTTGTGTGTTACTTATGTGGAAGGGGACTTTGCTTATCTATCCACCCACAACCACAGAGGCTTACAGAGAAGACAAAAGTTTACGGGGTGACGTCACACAGTCTCCACCTGATCTCCCTCACAGGGCTGCTGTGAGAATAAAATGGAGAAGGGGGGAATGTTTTAAGCCCATATGGGCCTCCATTGGGGAGGAAAGGGGAGTATAAATTAAATAAACAAATACAGACCCCCAAATCCAATTTAAATACCTCCCTTGATATAGGTCCTTAATGCATTTTAAATAATGTTACTGAATTTGTACCTTGACAAGCAGAAGAGGATCTGCAAAATGAAGTTCATAACCCTAAAGGACCTTATAGGCTTATTGCAAAGATTACTGGCAATAAATAAACAGGTTCTTTGAATACTGATAAAGTACTAGACTGTCCCCTGGTTTTTCAAGTTCAGTATTCAGCCTTGCACTCTTTGTCTGCTACCATTTACTAACACTAAAATCCTAACACATCCCACTGTACTCTCTTGGGTGGGAAGAGCTTCTGGCTAAAATTTAAATGTCTGTAAACTGTATTCTTGGCTGACACTGTGAAGGGAAATTCACTTTTTATTTGAATTTGCTGAAAAACAATGAATTCCACAAGATTCATTTAAAATATTTTGACGCAAAGAACAAAATGTTTCCTCCATGGAGTTCTGCATTGTTCTTACCCGAAAACATTTTATTGCCAGCCTCAAAATGTTTGAATCTCCATTTAAAATGATTCTCTGGCTGAAATGTTTTGAAAATGTCTTTAGTTGCTGTGCAATCTATTGGCTACATCTTCCATGCTTCTCTGCTTCCCTGAACTTCCTCATCAGCACAATTTTCTGAACTTCCTCTGTTTCCCCTCACTTGTTTGTTTGCAGCATTTCTGTTTGTTCTTTTATTTTAGGGGGTTCACTCTTCGAAGCATCATGTTTTCAAGGAGTATAGAATGCAACACAAGGCTGTGAAGCACTGAAGCATGGATTCAACACTGAACTCAATAGGGGAGGAAATTACATAATGGGGGCTAGGAATCATTTCCAGGGTGTGAGTGCGAACAGAAGAAAAGAGATTTAAAATGTTTTACAAACATTTAAGGTGATCTGTGTGAAAAGGGCCAGTAAATGGCAGATGTCATGCTTGAAAGGGTCTTTAAACTTATCCTGCTCATTTGGCAGCCTATTTTCTTGAAACAAAAACTGGTGCTCCTTTAATAACCTTTAAATGACTCCATGACATGATGGCAGTGGCATAGCACCAATGGAGTGAGGGGCCATATGCCCGGGACAAAGCCGCAACAGAGGCATGGCTGGGCTGTGGAGTGGGCAATCTGGGGGTGTTCCGGGGGCGTTCCAGGGTGGACAATATTTCTGTTTCTACTTAGTTGCTGTATCAATGTATAATTTTCCAGGGTTTTTTTTTTTAAAAAAAAAAGACTATTTCATAAGTGGAATAAACTACTTGGTATAAAATGCTGCTATTGTGCATGGAGGAGAAAGAGGAGTCCTACATCCAGTTTCCGTGTCACAGATTTTAGTGAAATATATCTTTGAAAGAAACCTTTATTATTGAGGGCAGTATAGGGCACAGTTGTGCTCTCAGTTGAAGGAAAGTACTGAGTATGTGGCAGAAGGACAAATTTGTCCTGTTCTTCCCAAAACACATTTTAAGGGCTAAACAATTCTAGAAAAGGATGGTAAAAGCTTACTGACCTTTTATGACAAAGGCACCATGGGGAGTTACTAAAAAATTCATAAAGAAGAGCAATTTTAGAAGTCACTTTTTACTGTCAAACTTGCCCAGCTGTACATTATCCTCCTCTGCTCCTAAGGTAAATAGTCACCAGAGTTTTTAGAAGGTTTTTTGAATTAATTCCCTTCCCATGACTATGTGTCAATAGTTGAATATGCAAATAGAGACAGCTTTAGGCTCCTCCCTCTTCAATGTGGGGAAAATCAGCCAGAAAGGACCACTGACATGCATCTTTATAACATGGGACTAGCCGGGAATGTTTCTTCCTTAAACGTCTGGCAAAACTCCCAGACTATTTTTGTTTCAATTGTATCCTTCATTTCCTCTGGAGAGTCCAGAGCAGCAGATGTGGAGTTAACAGTTACGCGGTTGGTTAGGCTGAAAAATAATGAGCTTCATGGCTGAGGAAGAATTTGAATCTCGCTGGTCCAATAGCACAACATGAATGTCCACCAATCATGCTTCTTGCTGTTGCATCTAAATCACTGTGTAATTACTTGCATGTTTGGATGAGAGGATGCTCCTAAGCAGACCTATTCGAAATCCTATCCAGGCCTATTCAGCGGGTCTTACTCCCAGAACTGGTTTTTTAGGATTGTATTCAAAGACATGGGGGAAGGCATCATGGTATGGTCTGATTTTATCAAATGTCCAAAACTAAGCAGGGTCAGTACTTTGAGGGGAGACTGCCAAGAAAGGCTCTGCAGAAAAAGACAATGGAAAACCACCTCTGCTTTCCACTTGCCTTGCAAGTTCCTTGTTGTGGTCACTATTTATCAGTGGAGACCTGATGCCACTTGATGCCAGCATAGTATAGCAGTTAAGAGCAGTGGACTGTAATCTGGTGAACAAAGTTTGTTTTCCTGCTATTACACATAAAGTCTGCTAGGTGACCTTGGACTAGTCACAGTTGTCTCAGAATGTTCTCGGCTCCACCAACCTCACAAGGTGTTTGTTGTGGAGTGAGGAAAGTAGGCTACTTTGTTACTGTTGAGAAAAGCAAGGTATAAATCCCAACTCTTCTTACATACTGTGAGCCATCACAGGTCTAAATCCAGATGTAAAATGTGCCAAAACTCCTCCCATCTACTCAAATACACAAACCATTTTTTTTAAAAAAACTAGTGATCTATTTAAGTATAAATCAAGCCTAGGAATTTGGTGGACTCTGACCCATTCAAATAAATGAGGCCATGTTACATAAATAGATTTTAATGCAATATTTGAAATAAAAGGGGATGCAAAACAATGCCTATCTTCTTTCATCCAAGAGGAGGGCCCAATGTTGATCTAGAAAACCTTTTCAAAACATTCAACACATAAACATAGAAAAAAATGTTTTTTTTTTCATTTCTTAGTTGAAATAATTGGCTACCTTTCTGCAAAGAGAAGAGTCCTTATGGTAAGACAAAAGGGCAAAAGAGAGTGTGGAGGGACAGCTCATTGCATTGCTTGCCCTCTAGGTTTTCCCATAAATTATGTCTCCTGACAGCTTCTTCAGGCAAGCCAAAATATGTAGCATAAGTCCTGGCAAAGATTAAATCAAAATGACTAAAATGTCCTTCCTTAATAAAGCGCGGAATGTAACCCACAGTACAAATTCATCCTGACTACAGGACAGAAAACAATAGGTTTACAATGACATTTGACAGTGATGTTAATTTACTTTTAGGACCGATTACATTCCCTTGCTCATATCTTGGCAAAACACAGCAGCAGTGAGGTTTATAGCTCGACTCTTCCCCAGTCATCAGAATAAAGTGGCACAAAGACCTTTCTTTAGAAAGGTCACTTCCTATAATTCTTCCTGTTTGACTTAAAGATTACAGTAGTGTAACTCTGGGGTTTAATGTCCTACTCATGTTCCCTACTCAGCAAGACATGGTGTGCAGACTGAATAATATATCATGGATAGGATCCATACCTCATTGGATAATGTGCTACTTCAATCATTGATTATATTTTCTCAGTGTTCAACAAAGTATAGGTCAAGTGATGGACCAACATGTTGTTGGATAGGGGGCTATTCAGCTGTAGTAATCATTTACCTCCTGGATTATCTTGTACACACATCCAACAGTGGGGTTTTCCACAATTTAAGTTTCCTCACTTTTAAGTTCTTGTTTCTTGAAAAGGGGGGGGGGGTATTCAGTTCCACATGTGTTTTGCTCCCTCTAGTGGTCAATTTGATATCAAACAAGTTTATTTCCAGAACATCTCCCTGCAGATTTAAACTGCAGGTTTTTATGATGGATACAAACTTGTTTGATATCGAATCGTCCACTAGAGGAAGCAAAATATGTTCAGAACTGGGGAAAAAACAAAACAAGAATGTAAAAGTGAAAAAACAGAGACTGTGGAAAAGCCCTGGGATGGATCCAGACAGCTTTTCCACTCAATCTCAAAAAACTGCTACAGCCTCTGCCCCACATCACTTTTGTCTATGCAAGTTCAATAATCTTCATTATAGCCCTTTAGATGGTCAAAGGGGTCCCTCTTTGCTTTTTTTTTAACCAGTGGAAAAGCTGCTTGAATCCAAAGCAGTGTTTGCTGGCAGACCTGCATCCTCTTGCTCCCTCTTCTTCTGCCACTTATGTAAATACCACCAGCTCCTTCATACTTTGGTTAAAGTAGCATCCAGTGCAGTGATGGGATTCAGATAATTTAACAACCAGTTCCAGTGGTGGGATTCCAATAATTTAACAACTGGTTGCTTACAAGCACCATTTTAACAACCGGTTCTGCTAAAGTGGTGCAAAGCTGCTGAATCCCACCACTGATCCAGTGTGATAATCTGCATTGGGTCCAACCCTGGCTTGGGCTAACCAGGTTTGCTTGAAACCATGGTTTGTTTGCCAAACTATGTCTTCAGATCATTATGTAGGCAATCCTGATAAACTCTAACCCATTGTTAAACCCATAGAACCATGGAATAGAGGGAGAATTCACATTCAAAAGTGAGAAAAGGAGAGCAGAAACTGAGAACACATTTCCAGTCTTCAACACATGGTTTGTTGATTATGAAATGGGGCATCTGAATTGAGCTACCTAAATCAGTCTCATAGTGCATTCTGATGACTTCTACATTGACTGGGCTCATGTAGAAAAAAAATCCAAATATTTATGTAAGGCAAATTACATAGTGGAGCTTAGCAAGGTCAAGATCATTAATCTCCATTAATTATTGCAACTTACTCCCAAGCTTAGCAGATTTTGTTTTGTATTCTTCATTTTAGTTTATCGCTTACTGTACCTTTTGATTTTTGGAGAGGTATCGTAGTTCTGTGCTAGAGATCCTGGTTCAGTCATTATAGTATCTAGTTCACAATGATCCCTTGTACCAGAACTGGAAAAGCCTTAGAAAGAGACTTTGAATCAGAGTAACACTAAGCATGGTAGACCTATCATCTTAATTCCAGAATAAGGCACCCTAAAAGGTCACTAGCACTGAATATGGATTATGAATGCTATCTGATAGTTGGAGACCAAATTTTAAATCACATCAAAACAGCACTGTTAGAAAAGCCAAAGATCCCATACTTAAGATCCCAAATTAAGGTGCCATACGACATAAAAAATTGGGCAGATGGGGGACTTTTCATCTCAATTCAGAATCAGTTGGATCTTCCCAAATTATTTTGGAAAATTCATTAGGGATACTTGACAGCTCACCCAAGAGAAGAAGGAGGTGGTTTTTATGCACTGCTTTTCTCCACCTTTAAGGAGTCTCAAAGCAGCTTACAATTACCTTCCCTTCCCCTCCCCTCAACAGAAACCCTGTAAGGTAGGTTATATCATCTCATGATGTTGCAATCATCCAGGGACTGACTCACATGTGCGAACCAGCCCTGAGTATAGAATAGTCAAAAGTAAAAAAGATGTGAGGTACAGGCATAACTGTCCTTGCAGCTGTGTGAAGCCCATGAGGATGTGATTTTTGGTGACTGGTCTCCCCATTAACAGAATGTTTTAGTCAGGGCTTATTGACAGACGTAGAATTTTCCTGCCTTTCTGCTGAAAATACTTTTTTGCCTACATAAAAAGTGCACACACATGGCTGGAGTGTGTTGGCAAGCACATGGCAGAGAAATGGGCAAGCTTTGTCATCTACTTCCAGTAATGCAGAAGGCCTCTGTTCTGTCACAATCTTCCATAACATCTGGGAAGGGGGAAAGCACGGTCCATTCCACACAGCACAATAGACATACGACTGCTTCTTTTCACTCCAAATAGCCAAAAATAAGACATCTGGCTGACGTCTTAAAAAGAGGTTGCTGCTAGTTTGGTTCAGGACAGCAAAGGCATCAGAAGGGAAAAGCAATTATTTCCCACCTGATTTGTTTAGCTCTCTGGCCAGTTTCACCCTCCTCTGGCACCCAACGTTTTGTGTGCTGGTGAAGGGATCCTCCCTGCCTCCCTGCCTCCACCCAGCACATTTGCTCTGCAGGCTCCAATCCTGGGCACCTCGTCAGCCCAAAAAATACACAGTTGTACTTAGCTCATCCTTCCAATTCTGGCAATATATAATTTTCCTAAAATATATATATATATTTTTTGAGGAGCTATCTTTGTAGCTTTGCAGACATGCATAAGAGAATCTTAGCGGCTTGAAGGACTGCTTTACCTTCCATTGAGAAACACTGGTGGGCCAGCCCTCTATGTACCATCTTAATTTTTTTTCTTACTGCACAGAAAAACTAAGATTGTTTGTGGAGGGCAGGTCTACCCAGTGCTTCTCAGTCCTCCAAGTGGCTCAGATTCTCTTATACGTGTCTGTGTATCTTCGCAGACAGCTACTTGATTTTTTTAATCAGAAAACTATATATTTCTGAAATTAGCAGGACAAGCTGAGTACAACTATGTGCTTTGCTGACTGAAAAGGCACCCTATATTGGAGTCTGCCGAGCAAACATCCTGCGGCAACCTTCAGCAAATGGAGGCAGGGAGAATCCCTTCAGCAGCACACAAAATGTCAGGTGCAAGCGGAGGGTGAAACTAAGAGCTAAATAGTCATGTGGGAAAACATAAGACCCCTCCTGAGCTCTGCACTCTGCACAGCCAGGCAGGGGACATCTTGCAAGCATCTTGGGGGGGGGGGGGGAAGGTGCACTTTGAAGCATTTTTGCTTGTTTTTTAAAGTTGCCTTAAACTGAAGTAAGGCATCTTGAAGACATCCTGGGAAAAAAGCTGTGTGGAATTCCTTCCCAAGACACCTTTTTTTAAGGTCCTCAGAACATCATATTTGTGCTGTGCGAAACAGACTAAGGTCTTGAACTCGTGTTCAGCATCACTGACGCGTACTTGGTATTGCTATGTTGAGACTGCCAGCTTCCCGACAACTCACCCTGAAGACTTCCATGATAACAACCTTTGCTAATCAGTACTTTGGAGACTTGCGTCTCAAAATAATTAGCATGAATATTGGAAAACACAGGTACTGATTCTGGCTCAATGCTATGGTCTTTTCGAGGCATCGTTTAACAAGCCAGCATCTGTGTCTTTTGCAACAGCTGACACAGGCAGCCAAAGAAGTGACAGTGAGCTCAGCCTACCAGTTCTGGCATCACTAGTTTTGCCTCCCTGAGAGCCAGTGGGCTGTCTGCAATTTGGCCACTGTACATAAAAAGTGGTCCTGGCAGTGAGTTGGCTGCTAAATGGACCTGCAAGGAACACATCTGCTCAAGCAATGTATGACAGTCTATGTGATCCCTTTGAAAATATTATGGCATGCTAAACAATTGAGTGTTGTGCAGAAGCTGGGGTCTAACTGTCATTGTATTCATCACAGTGCAGATATGCGGTATGCAGGTAATCTAAGGTTGACCAAGTGGGGACATGGTTATTAAAATAATAAAAATGAAGCTGCTTCAATTACACTTTACTAGGAGCCACATGGAAACAGAATGATTTTTTCAAAGGCCCTTACCATGCTGTCTCCTGCTTGGCAAATGGTTGAAATTCATTTGGAAAAAGGGAGGTATTGATCAGATTCACTGATTAACTGTACGTTGACAAGAACGTTCGTCATAATTATGTTTCCCCATAATGTGGGCGTGATACATTTTTCCTCTCTGGTGTTAAAAGATAATGCCTGACATGGCGCACATTTGTCTTGTGTAAAGGCAACCTGAAAGGCAAGCTGTTTTCCACTGACATTATTCTGTTTCAAAATTCCACTTACCACCCATGTTCGTAGCTTTTCATTAATCACTGCCCTACCTGTATTGCTCTTGTAAAGCCTCTTTAAGCTGAAAAGCGGTTAATTAGACTGGAGCAGAGTAGCATCTCTTTCAGATGAGTCTTTGATCTATTTTTAATTTTTGTCTATTCACAGTTTAATTTTGAAGGCCAGCTGATCCATGCCAACTTTCCCCACCTATGGTGGGATGTATATGTGGACGTATGTTAGTGGTCTCAGGTTCTAGCTGCCATTTCTCAGAGGATTGACAGTTACCTAAGGCCTGGCCTGTTGACAGTATTATTGAATTATGCAGGTGATAATTATCAATCTGTCATTGGACTGCCAGCGTGAAGTCTTTTAATTGCTGCCAAGATAGTTTGGATCCAACATTAGAAAATGCATTTTACGGGGGTACGTGTAAAATGCCATCAAACTGCTGCTGATTTTTGGCAATCCCAGCAAGGGCTTTCAAGGCAAGTGAGAAGCAGAGGTAGTTTGCCATTCCCTTCCTCTGCAGGGTCTTCATTGGTGGTCTCTCCAGAGGCATATCTAGAGTGGGGCAGCCAGGACATGTGCCCCGAGTACCACTTGAAGGGGGAGCCCTTGGCCACCTGGCCCCTCTCCACCATGAACTCAACTGCCTTGGATGAGCCCACCTTTAAACTGAGGGCTCCACTTCTGAAGTCCATGTAACCTTTGAAGGTGGAGCCCACAGTTCAACACTGGACACAGCCTGAGTTCAGCTTTAAACTGCAGGCTCCATCTCCCAAGTCCACATGGACCTCAGAGGCCAAGCCAGCAATATAAAGCTATACCCAGCCAGGCCAAGCTACTATAATTTTGATTTCAGATATATTAGATACAAGGGAGTGAAGGCAACATGATATAGACTGGTCTCATCAGATCTCAGTAGCTTCATAGGGTCAGTACTTAGAAAAATGCCCTAAGAGTCGCCTGAAGGGGGCACCTTTAGCCTCCTGGCCCCTCTCTGCCAAGAGCTCTGCCCTGGACAGGTCCACCTTTAAACTGTCAGCTCTACTTCAAAAGTATGATGCTAGACTCAGCCTGGCTGAGTCTAACTTTATACTGATGGCTTTGCCCTCAAAGCTCCACTGACAAAGGTGTACTTTGAAGACAGAGCCAGCAGTATAAAGCTGAACCCAGCCAGGCCAGTGTGCACAGTAACACTGGACTTGACTAGGCTAGGGGAGGGGAGTGGAGTGGAAAGAAGGGTTTTCAGTGCTTGCCCTAGGCCAGGGGTAGGGAACCTGCGGCTCAAGAGCCGCATGCGGCTCTTCTGCCCTTGCACTGCGGCTCCACGAGCCGAGCCACCGGCCCCATCCTTGCCTGCCCTGCAGGCAGCAAGGTGGGCGCACCAATTGCCCGCGGCCGGCTGGGCCACGCTGCGGGCTTCCCCTCTCGTCCGCCCCATTGGAGTGGGGCGGGCGCTTTCCCGGCTGCCGGCGAGGCCGAGCTGCTGGCCCCATCCTTGCCCGCCCTGCAGGCAGCAGGGCGGACACATCCATGCGCTTCTCAGAATGAGCGGAGTAAAAGGTAAAAACCCCCAACATATACAGTGTTATCTTTATTTTAAATGTCAAAAATTATTTGCGGCTCCAAGTGTTTCTTTTCCCGTGGAAAACGGGTCCAAATGGCTCTTTGAGTGTTAAAGGTTCCCTACCCCTGCCCTAGGCATTGTTTTCCATAGATATGCCCCTGGATCTCCCTTCCAAGTACTGACCCTGCTTAGCTACTGAAATCCAATGAAACCAGGCTATATCATATGGCCTTCACTCCCCTGTATCCAAGTTATAGCAGGCAAACTTATACCTGCAATCAAAGTTATAGCAGGCAAAGAGAAGTACAAACAATCATAGATCTCTGTCCATTTTTAAGACGGTGCACTGTGCATGCATGCAGCCCAAATTCAGATCCAGGCAATGAGGGAAAGGAAAAGGGGATTTTAAAAAAATCTTTTGAACATTTTATTTATGGAAATTACTTTCTGACATGTCAAAAATCAAACCAGAATCAAAGATAAACATATATGAATAAATTGCAATAAGATCACACATTGTAAATATGTGTAGTTAATTATAAATGTATATGCTCATTTTTTTTAAAAAAAGGATTTCCAGTATAATGACAATTGAGGGCTTTTTTAAATGCTTGTCACTTAACCATCCTCATTGTCATTTTCATGGGATCTGTTCAGTCTTCACTAGAACACTTGGGGGCATTTTCTACTTTCAATCCATTTAGAAAATCATATTTTTCTTATCACTTGAGGAATCTTCAAAATACATAGAAAGCCCCATCTTGTCTATGAGTAGCCTGTTTTTGCTGCTTTTGAAAATGACATGAGACATCTTTTTTTTATCATATTTCAGATTTAATAGACATTAAGAAAAAAACCCAAAACAGTTAAAACTAAACAAAGTTACAGTTAAAAAAAATTATTACAAGGCATGCAAAACACATGTTAATAATGTGGCTACAGCTTTGGATATTTCCACCTCAGAATTATCCAGTAACTTAATCACTTTTATTTTGTCTGGAAGAGATGCAAATCCTGTAGGAAATAATGCAACCAGGTCAGATCTAAGATTATTAAGTTTAGGGCAGTGGATCAAGACATGAGCAAGCAAGTCTGGCATATGGAGACAGAACAGGCAGTGTCACTCAAGATGAGCGATATTAGAAAGACCTTGGAGTAAAGCTGAGGGAAAGGAGTTACATCTTGCTGTGGTCATAACCCATCTAAGTTTATAATTTACCAGTTGGTCCAGGTAAGTAGCAGGGTAGGATTTCTGGGGAGTAATTCCAAAAAATTAATGGAGAACAAGAGCTCTTACTTAAAATAAATTGGTATTCCTGTTCAAATAGTCTAGCTTTTAGTTGGTAAAATAGCTCAGGAGCAGTAAGCATTAGTAAAGACTCCCAGGTAAAGCCCAGAGAAAAGACTTTGGCTTCAATATGAAGCATTGCTAGCTGAAATGAGTCTGTATGAAAACAAAGGCTGACCCAAAATTTGCAAGTTGCAACCCATGCCCTTGATTCCAGCAGGTGTTGCTCCGATTCTAAACATAAAACTGTGTATGGGACACAACGGGGGACCCCAAAGATCTTGTATAGGAAGTTAGATTGAATCTGTTCTATAGTTGGCTTCCAGGCTTGGATTCAAATTGAGACACCGTACAGAAGGTGCTGCACTACCTTTGCATTAAATACTTTCAGCGCTGCCAGGATGAACTTACCACTGCTGAAGTTTAAAAACTTCTGAATGGCAGCAGACCGGTTTTTGCAGCTCTTCAAAGCAATATTTCTATGGGTGAGTCAACTTAGCTTGTAATGAAAAACTACCCCTAGATATTTAAAAAGTTTAACTTGTTCAATGAGGGCTCCCTCAATGGACCACCTCACAGGTCTGAAGATTTTAGAGAACACCACAACCTTAGACTTAGGCACAACCTGTTAACTGAACAATAGTCATTGCATTGGAGAAGCAGATGTTTGAGACCCGACCTCAAGCGAGACAGCAGGACTGCATCTTCAGCGTAGAGAAGAGTTGGAAAAGGGATTTTTTTATCCACTATGGTATCCTAGAGGTAAAATGGGCTCCATTTTACACTTATTAGAATTGACAATCTGATCTTATGAGGACCAAAATTAGTTGGGTTTTTAAAGTCCTTCTTTTCTTTCAAATACATATACAATTTTTTTGGAAGTTTTGCATCCAAATAAACTGGGATTGGATTGAGTATTATGAACAAATCACTGAGCATTTCCCCCCTAAATGCTTTAAATAAGTGGGTTGGCTTAAGTTCACAGGTTCATTTCACACCTAAACATCATTCTGAATCAATCCAGAGTAGTCAAGCCAAGCAAAATTAGTCTCCAACACCATCATGTGGGATTCTAGTATTTGATTAACTTAGGATTGGATGGCAGCTTGATCAGTGCAGATGGGCCAAATGGCACAAGAAAGCTGGATCCAGTTGATACATAATTGATACATACAAAAAAAGGTGGTTGGCATTTTTTTTTGGTTTAGTTACTGTTGAGTTCCATAATCTTTCACAGTACAATGGGAAAAGGCAGATTTCAAGATTCATATTTACATCACCTCAAAGTTTTATGGTGTGATTTATTTTCTTGGTTTACAGTTACCAAGCTCATTAATAATAATCCACAGAAATGTAGCTGAAGAGCAAAAATATCTAACTTCTAAAATCATAGAGATTAATGTAAATCATTAATTTATGCCAGTAGTTTCTTGTGTAGAAAAATATTAAGGTGTGAAAATGATTTTAATGCTGTAGCCACCCTCCCCCCACCCTGAAAAAATATTGTTCAATTGTCCATTCGGAGCTATGATGGGGATCATGGGACCTACATGGATAAAAGCCATGTGGGACATGTTCTACAGCATGGAATAGAAAGATTCTAGATTGTGTAAAACAAGCTGTCCTCCGATCCAACTGAATGGTTGAAGTGGCAATGTGTCCCATATTTATCACATCTTCCTTGTTGAATGATGGGGGTGGGGAGATAACACGAATGACTGCATGTGTGTTGTATATTAATATATTTACAACTTATATGATTCATATGATTCCTTTTTCTCTGCCAAACATCATCTAACCTTAGATGGAGATGATGCCTGGGATGTGGAATGGTATTGTATGATATTGTATAGCATGGCCTGATTTTGTTAGGTCTTTGACGCTAAGTAGGACTGGTTCTCAGATTGGAGACTTCTAAGGAAGGAAATAGCAAACCACATCTCCTCACTTGTCTTGAAAGACCCTTGTGAAGATCACCATAAGTTGGCTGCAACTTGACTGCACTTGCATGCCTTGCCTACAATCTTGTTTCATCAGTGCACAGAGAACAGAAAGGTTTGTCATATCAAGGCAGCATAATTTTCCTCTCCCAGACACTGGGCTTGTTTCTTCTGTGTTCAGTACACAACAATGTGGTAGATCTAACTACCAGTAGACCTTTCCATATTTAACTGTGAGGAATCAAATATCCCACTCTTCCTCAATCTGACCTGATTACACCCCACCCCAAATGTATGCCATCTATTCTGTTTTCACAGTCCATGTAAGGCAAGAAACCCAAAAGATTTATCCAGTTTCCTAGTGAGCAGCTATATCGGGTGACTACAACTGTGATAGAAAGAGATCTCCAGGTGCCACCTGACCTTGTCAATTCTAGTGATAAAGCTCTACCACTGCATGCCCTTATGCTCCCAAATTTCTGTCCAGAGAGAGTGGCTAATAAAAGACATCTGATTTCCAGCCTCCATTGTGTCTGGAGAACAACTTCTGTAGAAACAAAGCTGTAAACCCAGATAAGTTTTGCATGTGAGTCTGTAATGAGGTTGTCTCTTTTTGAAATGGAAATTGACTCATTACTATTAATATTCTGCCTGCTCCTACTCTGTAACAAAAAAGCAATATATATACAAAATCCCACTTCAAGCAAATAAATTTCAAATTTTGTTCCCTAGCTCTCATTCAGGCAATACATCACTGAATGTTTTAAAGTCTGAGCTTTGATCTTTTTTTAAAAAAATGTTCAATTTCTATAACAGCACATTTTTTTCACTGTTCAATTTATATAACAGCACGTACCTTTCACAGAATCATTGCAGTTTAGCTTTGACGGTGATTGCCAATAATACCCATCTACCTTTTCTCTTTTTGTGTTATTGTTTCTTCTGTGTGCCTTCATGGAAGACCTAGTTATGGGGGGGAGGGGCAAGAAATAGACAGCATGACTACGCAATGGTCCTTTTCCACAAAATTCATTTAAAATATTTTGAGGTAGGAAATAAAACATTTCCTCCATGAAGTTTTGCATTGCTTTTACTACAAAACATTTTATTTTCAGTTTCAAAACATTTCAAATGAATCCTCTTTTAAAACAATTCTTGAAATAGAAACATTTTCAAAACAGTTTTACTTGCTGTGCAAATCTCTTTAAAACATTTTACAGGTATTTATTTAAAACATTTTACAAACCATCTCCAAACTTCCCCATTGGCACTATTTTGTGAGCTTGCTCTGTTTTCCCTTGCTTGTTCATTAGATTATTTTTTAAAAAATGGGAGGGGGGGTTATCTTAACTTCTTCTGGTCTAGTCATGATATAAGATGGTGGGTCTCAAATCTGCTCTGCGATCCAAAGCTCCTGCTAATGACTCAAAAGGGAGTCCCAAACCTCCCCAGATTAAGAAGAGAGCTAGAGGAAGCTGCATAGACTCTCAAGACTGTCTCCCTGGGAACATATATGAATATATGAGAGGGATGCTTTCCATAGTGATTTGCTGAGTAGAGAAGTCAAGTCAGCATCACCATTTCCTGCCAGAGACTTCCCTTTTCCTCTGGAAGAAACATCCCAAGTCATGCACATCTCAAGAAGAAATGAAAGTAAATTGGAGATCAATAAGAGGAGCCTAAGTTGACCCAGTTTAATCAAAATATAAAGAATGTGAATGAGCCATTCTTCAATTGGAATAGCTGACCAGAGAAAAGGGTCTTAGATTGAGAAATATTGCAGAAGAACAAGTGTATGGGAAAGTGGATTTTAAAAAGAAGCTCGCCTTGGCTCTGACCAAATTTGTGATTATAGAAGAAGAGATAGCTAGAAAGATTGAAAAGATCTACAGTGAATTCCAAAAATCCAAAATCATAGGGAATGAGATGCTGTCATCTTCTTGTATGCACAAAAACCCAAACAAACAAACCCAAAAGACTGTAGATCAAATTATGGAGGCCCAACAAAAGTCTAAGTAAGCTGGATGTCAAAGACATTATAATCATGAAGGAAATTCCATTGAGGGCCCTGAAGATGTGAAAGGACGTCCTGAAGAAGAAACAAATTGGGTTAATGTGATTGAATGGGGGGGGGGGATTCTTATCACATGCAAAGGCCAGACACAGAGAATCACTTCTGCAACGTGCCAAAGATTCTACAAGGAAAACATTAAAGAGTTTACTTAAAAACATCCAGTGAAATAGTTGAAATGTAGATAATCAGTAAAACTAAGTAGAATGCTAGATATTAATTAAAAAAGAATGTCAGACAGCAGTCCAAAGTATTTATCTTGTGCAGACCTGGGCATTATACGGCCCATGGGCCACATCCGGCCCGCCGGATGACCCTGACTGGCCCCCCTGCCTTGCTGGGGAGTGAGGTGCCTTTGAAAGCCCTGCAGAAGCCAGTTGCCTTGGCTGCTGGCTTCTGCGGGGCTTTCAAGAGCACCTCGCCCCCCTGCCTTTTGGCCCGGCCCTCCACAATATTTTCTGTTTCTTATGCAGCCGCATGGAAAAAATAATTGCCCACCCCTGATCTAGTGGGTTGAAATGTTTAAGAAGAAAGTATATGTTAATTGACTTTTATTTATTTATTTTTAGATTTTTTTTACCCTGCCCATCCCCAAAGGGCTCAGGGGGGCAACATCATACAAACATTTGTTTACAATTTAAACAAAAGTAAATATTTTAAAACAGTTTTTTTAAAAACAGTTAAAAGCAGTTCATAGAATGCACATACTTAAGCAACCCAAGATGGCAACTTACAGACCCCAATAGATCCCACCGGGAGGCCAAAAAATAGATGTCAGCCCGGCTGGCCTCCAGGGAAACCAAGTCCCAAAGGGCCTTGATCTCAGTCGGGAGCATATTCTACCTTGTCGAGGCCAGCTGGATAGTTGTTGGGCCAGGGATTACCAAAAGGTTATCCTCTGAAGAATGGAGGGACCTACTTGGGCAATCCAGGAAATAAATCAGAGAGAAATAAGGCTATACCATGCATGTTCTTTATATTAGAAGGATAGATATATGAATAGATTATTTTTTATGTTAATTGCTGGCCTAGATAACAATGGTAACAGTATAATATTAAGATTTAATTCTGCAAGAGGTTCTGGGTGGATAGTCAAGTAGTTGTTTTGTTTCTTTCTAGTGTTCTTCTGTAAGTTGTTTTTTAGTGTTAGGGTGACTGTATCACTGTAGAGTATGTATTGTTTTAGTCATAATGTGTAGCTGATAAAAGAAATAAAAAATCATTATAAAAATTTGGGGGGTAATCTTTGATGCATTGAGTACACAAGCCAAAGAGAATCACAGCACAAGGTTGTAAAGCATTGACGTATTGAGTCTACAATGAACTAAAAACAATAATGGAATGATGATAAATCATTTCAAGCGGGTGAGTGTGGACAAAAAGAGGGGATTGAAAACAAATGTTTTACAAATGTTTTAGAAGTTTCATGCAGAAAGGGCCAATGTTAGGTTTAGTTACACTGCTCCAGGCTATGAATGTATGGGGAAACACTTCAGTGGACTGGAATGGAAAATGAATGTAGCAATTGATCCTGTGCATGAACTTGTCTTTCAGAATCCAATGGCCAGAACCCTTTAAAAATGCTGAGATTCTACTAATTGGCTGTTTAGACAGGAGCAACAGGGGGAAGATCCTGATCCCTAACAGTTGATTGGTGTAGTTTCTGCTTCTGCCTTTTTCCCCCAAAAAAGGTTTTGTGAACACAGCCCTGGCTACTCTACACGATTGCTGTTGGATCAGAGGCTAGTTTGTGATAATTGTAATTCATATGGTTATTGAGTGGGTTTCATTCAAACATTGGGGAGATTTTTTCTTTCTCCTTGCCAACCTCTATTTCATTTGCAGGTTAACCTTTCTATTCTTTGGGAGTGTTTTCCGATCTTTTTTTAATGAGACCATGCCTCATTAGCTGTGGAATAACGAGCATGCTTCATTCGAGGAACCACAATAGAGTTTTACAAAATGGCCACAGTACATTTAATCTCCATCTAATTTTGTGTATGACCCAGATCCAAATACCAAGTTAGTTCTAGTGTTGTAAGCTTAGAAGTGTCTTTAACATCCTGAAGGTGTTCAACCGAAGTAGGGAACATCCTTATATTCAATAAAATACTTTAAAAGGAAATGTTCTTTAAAAATTCAGCCAAACGTAATGTGACATGGTGCAAATTATCCGTGTGTTCATGCCCATATGTGCGCACATATGCAGGTTTGGGGATTGTTGAAATTATTTGCATCATGTTATTGGAAAATGTATAAGAATTAAGCAACTACATAAGAAGAAGCAACAGTATAATATGGGTTGGTTCCTCAGTAATAATTTGAAGAGAACCACACTGTCAGTTTTGCATGGGGTGACCCATTGATTGGCAGAACATGTGAACAGCCTGGGTATACTTGCTGACTTACTGGCTCTGTTCATCAGCACAGTTGCCAAAAGTGCCATTTACTAAGTCATATTGTTTCCATACTTAGAGTCAACTGTGCTGGCTATGAAGATCCATGCTATGGTAACCTTGAAGTTAGATTACTACAATGTGCTTTATGTAGGGCTGCTCTCAAAGATAGTTCAATTAAGAGGTGTTGTTACCATCATATTATACCAATTTGGGAATATTTATGTTGGCTATCTATAAGTGTTATAGCTCAGTTCAAGCTTTTGTTTATAAAAGTCCTTCACAGTTTGGGATCCAGATCTTTTTCAGGACCCACACTCTTTCTGTATAAACCTGCGCATCATCTCTATCCATCTTATCTTTAGAAGCTTTGCTGTAAAGGAGTTAGAAAACCTGCTGGCTTGTTTTGAGGATCCTTTGGTTCTGGAACATGATACCAGTAGAAGTATATCCTGTCTCCTTCTTCCCTACCTTCTGTATGTGATGAAAGGTGACTTTATTTACAAGAGCCAGCTATTGAGTCTTGATACACTTGATCTGATCTGCAACCTTTGACAGAGAGATTTTTATTGCTCTCTGTCCAAGGACAGAGCTGCCTCCAATCACTCTGCAGTCCACCCTGCCCCCTCCCTTACACAGATGATTGCCCAAAGACCACAGGATGCCCCACAACCAGAAACCCTGCTGCTGGATTTACCAGAAAACCCTGGAACTCCCTGGAAGCAGAAGCCACAAGAAGCTGCAGGGAACTGCCTGGTTTACGTGACCATCAGGAGCAGGTCTCAGCTGTTCTACTGAGAAGAGTAGAGTCAGCACAGCCCCAAACCAGCTGCAACCAGCAGCCTTCAGCATTTCCACAGAGTGGGGGTGGAGCCAGCCCAGCCCAGGCTGTAATCAGGGAGGAGAGCCCTGAGGGTCCAATCCTGAGCCAACAGGGCTCAACAGATAGCCCACCAACCACTAGTAGATTGGAATAGAGAGTCCCAAGGGGACTAGTAGATTGGAATAGAGAGTCCCTTTTGGAAGGCAAAAAAGACATACAGGGAAGGAATCCAGGGGGAAAGGAGAGAGTTGGTAAGCGTGCAAGAAAGCTGTAAACTCCTTGCCAATTAAAGTCTGACTGCTGGAAACTCTAACCTCTTTGCTTCACCAGAGCACAGACATACCTTGCAAGGATGGTGTGGAGGGGAGATGCTCACACCCAGGGGTGTAACAAGGCAGCCCTGGGCAAACTGTAGCCCTGGGCAAAACCTGAGTTGGATGCCCCCCCCCCCATGGGCGGCCACTCCACTACAACCAATTTTTTTTGCACCAGGACATTGGTGCCTGCAGGGGGTGCATTTCTAGACATATCAGCACCACAATTTCAGCATATCATCAGGTGACTGTCCTTATGCTACTCCCCCAGTTTGGTGAGGTTTGGTTCAAGGAGTCCAAAGTTATGGACTCCCAAAGGGGGTGCCCCATCCCCCATTGTTTCCAATGGGAGCTAATAGGAGATGGGGGCTACAGTTTTGAGGGTCCATAATTTTGGACCCCCTGAACCAAACTGCACCAAACCTGGGAGGTATCATCAGGGCAGTCTCCTGATGAGATCCTGAAATCTTGGTGATGATACATCCAAGAATGCCCTCCCTGCAAGAACATCCCGAAATTTGCCCAAGAATCTTTGTTCTGCATTGAGTTTTCTGCATTGCTGTCAATGGGGGTTGCAGGCTGGGGGGGGGGGCACATTTCTGAATGCACAGTCTCAAAACTTTCAGGGTCTCATCAGGAGACTGCCCTAATGATACCCCCCCCCCAGGTTTGGTGCAGTTTAGTTCAGGGGGGCCAAAGTTATGGACCCTCAAAACTTTAGCCCTCATCTCCTATTAGCTCCCATTGGAAACAATGGGGGATAGGGGCACCCCCTTTGGGAGTCCATAACTTTGGACTCCCCAAACCAAACCTCACCAAACCTGGGGGGTTCCATAAGGACAGTCTCCTGATGATACGCTGAAATTTTGGTGCCACTAGCCTAAAAACTGCGCCCCCTGCAGGCCAAAAATGGAAAACCACTAAAATACCCAAAAACGAACCCAGCATTTTGATGCCCCCCACAAGGTGATGGCCTGGTCAGCTGCCCACCTTGCCCAATGGGCATTACGCCAGTGCTCACACCACCTTTAACTTTGGGAGGTGGAAATGCAACAGTTCGTTATTAAACTGTGTGTAGTGTTTTAGGATTTAGAAGAAGAGTTGAATTTATATCCCCCATTTCTGTCCTATAGGAAACTCAAAGGGGCTTACAATCTCCTTTCCCTTCCCCCCTCACAATAAACACCCTGTGAGGTAGGTGAGTCTGACAGAGCTCCGAAGAACTGTGTCTTACCCAGATAAGCCTCCACAGCTCAGGCAGCAGAGCAGGGAATCAAACCCAGTTCCTCTACATTAGAGTACACCTGCTCTTAAGCACTACGCCACTGCTGCTTCAAAAAACCCAACAATTTACATTGTATTGTCGAAGGCTTTCACAGACGGATTCAACTGGTTCATATATATACCCCAAACATTTCTTTCTCTCTGGACACAGTGTATAACAGACTTCTCTCTGTGATACACCTCTGAAGATGCCAGCCACAGATGCAGGCAAAACGTTAGGAACAAGATCCACCAGACCATAACCACACAACCCGGAAACCCACCAAAACCAATTTACACTGTTTTTATGCTTTAAACTGCCTTAAGCCTAAATGGGAAAAGGGATTCTAGAATTATTTCAACAACAACAACAATAACAACAAAATAGTTAATGGAGTGAAAGAATCCTTCCTGTTTGGTTGTTTAACTCACATACATCCCTGAACAGCATGGCATTTCACTGGGGAAAATCACGTCTGCTCTACAATCTGTGAGAGAAGTATCAGTTTGACTGGTGCAGTATAGTTTCTGATGGAGCCCTCCGATTGATTATATTGTAGTGTGCTTCCAAATGATCATACCAATGATTTTGAGATGTAGGTTAAACATCAGAGGCATAAATTTGACCTGAACTCTGGCAAGCACAGCCTTTGGCTTCAACCCAATGATTTTATATGGAATCATAACATACATTCAGGATGTCTTCACGACCACAGCGAACATCAGAAATCCAAAAGCAACTGGAAACTGGAACATTTTTTGGCTGTGTGTGGGCATCTGCTTGGCCCCTGAACTGGCAGTCATTAAGCTTTGAATTATCGAGTAGCATACATGCTTGCTTAGACCACTTCAATGAGCTATCATCTGACCTTTCAGTAACAAACTGACTCCTGCTAACAGTTCCTTTCTTTGTTTTTGCTTTCCTGGTGATAAGTATCTATTGATGAATCAATGATGAAGCAGAAAATATTCCAGGGCAGTTTGTGAAAGTTCTCCCCAGGAGTTAGGGGGGAAAAAACCCAATTGATGGATGCCTGTGCAGTCTGGTATGATTCAGTGTGAAAGAGCATTAATGCCATTTATGTAAAAGGTCTTCAAAGCTGCTGACTGAATTAGGCCAGAAAAGGGAAAAAAAGAACCAAGAGCAAATTAAATGACAGAGCCATATGACTCAAATGCTGTCAAGGTTTGGTGTGCTGTGAGTTCAGAGATTGCAGGCAGCAGCATGCCTGATTTAGCAATTGAAAAAAACAAAACAGAAATGTATAGATACCAATTGGAGCCACAGATCATGACAGAACATTAAGACTGGCATGTGAAAGCATGGTTAAAAATATGAAGAAAATGCATACCCTTATCTTCAGAGGGGTTGCCAACTTCCAGGTGGGGTCTGGAGATCTTCTGAAATTAACACTGATCTTCAGACTGCAGAGATCAGCTTGCCTGGAGAAAATGGCTGTTCAGGAGGGTGGACTCTATGGTATTAAACCCCACTGAAGTCCCTCACTGAACCCCATCCTCTCCAGTCTCTGCTCTCAAATTTACAAGACTTATCCAACCCAGAACTGACAACCTTACCAATTTAATATTTATTTAATGTTTCTCAAGTTCATTGGAACCTAAGAAGAGCCTGCTGGAGCAAACCAGTGGTCCACTTAGTCCAGCAACCTCTTCCACACATCAGCCAACTAGTTGCCCTGGAGGCCAGACACCAAGAGGACATAGTGTCCAATGATGTGCTGTTGCCTCCCAGCACTGGTATTCAAAGGTTTATTTACCTCTGTATTTGGAGGCTCCCTTCAGTCAACATGGCAAGTAGCCTTTGATGGTTCATTTAGGAAAGTTTATTTAGAAAAGATTCTAAATTCGTTTGTAAAAGATTCTGGCTTGGACTGTATGACCTGTTCCTTGCATACCAGACAGTCTCTGAGGCCCTTTCCAGACAGGCCAATAAAAACTGGGGAAAGGCAGGTTACATGAACCCGTTCTTGCCTCGGCCCCTTTGCACGGCTGGATGTCCCATGGACAGCCAGCGCGTTGGCTGGGGTGTGCACCTTCGCATGAAGGCACACTTTTTTACTTCCCTACCTGCCTCTCCCCCCTCCCACCCCCTGCTTTGCAGGCAGGGAGGAAGGACTGACCAACTCCCCGGCCATGATACGGCCCATTTCCCTTGTTTGACTCCACAGATGGGAGCCAGGAAAGGGGGTTTCGAGAATCACGTTATGTGTGATTCTCTTGTTTTAATGTGCTCACCGCTGTGTCCGTTCGCTGGTCCAGAACGCAACAGTGAGAGTCTTTACCAGGATTTCATTGTGGACACACATTCAACTCATGCTTCACCAGCTTTACTGGCTCCATGTGGAGTACTGGCTCCATGTGGAGTACTGGATTCTCCAGGTTCTAGTACTGATGTACAAAGCCCTTAGTCTGGGGGCAGAGTACCTGTGGGAATGTCTTCCCAGCTATGTTCCCTGAAGATCATTACAGTCAGAAAATGAAAACCTATTAGTGGTTCTTGACACAAAATATATCCAGCTAGCCTCAGCCCTGTCCCCGACCAGGTGGAACTCTCTGTCCAGCAAAAGCAGCCCCTGAAGGGCCTGATTCAATTCCACAGGGCCTGCAAGACAGAGATGTTCCACAAGGCATATGGTTGAGGCAGCTATGGTTCTATTCTGGCTTCCCCATTCCAACCAATCCATCTCTTTTCTCAGTGAAGGGTGGCTTTTATTATCATCGATATTAGATTTTAAGTGTGATTTTAAATTGTATTTAATATTTTGTATTTGATAAAGGGTATGGAAATGATGAAAATGATAGAGTTTATTGCTTCAACATGTTGAATGTTGAAATGTTCCCCAAAACTGTGAGAGGAGGGGTGGTGTTAAAATCAAAGAAATTGAATCAGCAGCTGACATGGGCATTCTGTATGACCTAGATTATTTGAAGAATTAGGGAAGAGGGAGAGAAAAATAAGGGTAACTGATTTGTTTATGATCCTGATTCATGACAGGATATTAACTACACATCTTGTTGGACCCACCCACCCTAGGGAAGAGAGTACGCGGGGGGGGCATCATCTGGTCATGACTCACCCATCTGGGGGGAAGGGGGCTGATGCTTCCTGTTTCTGAGACTCAATGAGTCAAGTCAGCTCAAAGCCCTGAACCAGCAATCTATTGTGAGCCTGTTTTCTGCTTGCAAAGGAGATCCTGCAACCTTACTGACATATCTCTGTACGGAACACTTCTCCTTATTCCCCAGTGATTGTTTTAATGATGATCACAGCACACCAACTTATTCTTCACATTCAGCAACAAATTAACTTATACCTGATTTAGCAATACAGTTGTGGAATTATTATACTATGGAACACAGAAATCCTAACCAAAGTTTTTTGGTGCATAACATATACATCTGGGAAGAGAACTGTTTCCAAGGCCCAACTATACATCCGTATACAGTAAACACAGCACAATTAATTCTAATCTGTGTTGTTTTCCCATGTATATTGTCAACTCTCATGAGCAATATGCTATCAGCTTCATCCCCACTTGGAATGCTGTTGACAATGAAAATGGCACAGTATTCTAAATGAGCAGATGCCATTTAGCATTGCAAAAGGTTTCCCAATGGAATTTGTTTTGCATTTTTTTCAAACAGCAAAAAAGCACTGAAGCCACCAAAGTCTGTCTCCCCCCCCACACACACACACACTCTCTATTCCACTCTTTACCTTTTTTCTACCTTTGCTCCTCACAAAAAAATCTCCCCTCTCCCCACTCAACCTCCTCTTTAATAGCTAGGTTTAAACCATATCAGAGATTAGCCTGCTGCTTTGACAGTATGTATTTTACTAAATACAAAGCAAGCCCCTATGCACGCGCGTGCACACACACACACGAAGAATCTAAGAACTAAATAATTTGAGGAGTGGATTTGACTAGGTGAGGAAGAGTAAATGAACAAAACATTTTTTGGGGAAAGGAAAACTATGCCATTTCTTAACAAATCCTGAACAGCGACGATTTTAAACGAGCAAAATTGCTTCCATTTATTTGCTTCGTATATGTGTGTCTGAATCAAAACATTTTTCAAGCTAGAGATTATTTTTAAGTGTGCCTGCCTATGTGCTTTCCACTGAGTTCCAGAAATATGCTGCTTTTATTTTCAGTTAGCTATAACTTCAATTCTGGGTTCATTTGCTTCACACTGACTGTACACAAGAAAGCTACCTCAAGATTTAAGAAACATCTAACACAGAGGTGGTTTGCTCAAAACACGGAGAGGTGTGATTGTCCCCAAATATTACCTGCCAAATACAAATGCACATCTGTAGCAGCCAGAAAAAATGGATATGATACACTCAGCTTCAACAGCAGAGAACCTTCACAAATAAAAACAGCATTACAACCATTTCCATAGGCAGGCAAGGAAAAAAAGCTGTTCCTGAAAATCATTCCACCTGGACTGGACTGTTGCTGGAAAAGCTGGCTGGTACAAATCTCACTGTCCTAATACAAGAACTTTGACTGAACCATTAGGAGAGTCCAGTGACATTAAAAGGTATAATTGGTCCTGGGCAGATAACAGGTCCCCTGGAGAAAATGGCTGCATTTGTGGGTGGACTCTTTGTCGTTAGGTCCCTCCTCTCCCCAAGCCCCTCCTCCCCAGACTCTAACCCCAAAATCTCCAGGAATTTCCCATCTCAGAATTGGAAAATTAGGTAGTGCTGATCGTGGAGTTTTGTGTTCTTCTGCCTTGAGGTTGCTTTTGCTCCTGCACAATTGCTGAAATCAGTTCTCTCTCAGGGTTATGGATCTGGAGGCAAAATACAACTCACAATAAGGTTACGTGAACATGGAATAATATCAGCAATATGTGAAGATGAGATAATTCTCAGTAATATAGCTGTAGCAGAACACAAAAGAGTAAGTTTTTTTTAAAAAAAAAAGTTTATTTATAATCATTGGCTAACCAATTTATTCGCTCACTATTTATGGTCAATTCCCCATGATCAACTAATCGTGTGATACTCACGTGAAATATCAAGGTTTCAGCAAGAACTCCCCACTGCTTGAACGATGAGCAGGGATTCTTCCCATTTCTGGCACTCGTTCTCCCCCTTATCCCGTGTCCCGGCAGAACCTGCTTGCAAGTACAACTTTTTCTCTTAGCACGCTTTCGATCCAGTTTCATGGGGAGGAACAGGGGTCCAATCTGTGTTTAAAATTCCTGCCGTGAAGCGTGACGCAAGTCTAGCAACCAGTCAGCTCTCGGTGGGTGCTGAGCAATACGCATGCAGCCTCTTCTGGGTTTTAATTTCACCGTTGGTCTTGGCAAGAGACGTTAGCGTAACGAAAAACCACTTAAATGATTAACCGTTCACCCTTCCAAACGAGCGAAAACCCGCTTAGCACCTAAACGATTAAACGTTTGTCCTTGCAAACGAGCGAACCTCAGGTTAGCAAGTTGCAGGGAAAAATTTCCCACCCTAAAAAGGTCCCACCCCAACACGGCACGCCAGCCAATCAGGAGAGACTTACAAAGGAGATTGCATGGTAGTGGGGATTGCTATATTTCTGGGATCCAAGATAGGCCTACATGTCTTCACTGAATACATGCTGCGGTGGGAAGATTGAAACCCCGATGAAAAGGTGTGGTTTCTTTACAGACTTGGTTTGATCTAGATAGAATTTCCTCATGGGAAATCGACCTATGATTGAGCAAAAGGCAGTAATACCTGTTGGTGTGAAAAAACTAGGACATCCAAGTAGCTGTGCAAGAATATGCATATTTAAAGTGCCAGCTTCCCTGTACTGCACAGTACTGCTTGAATATACAAGAGGATAATTGAACAAACAGGCTTGAGTAGCTAATGAACAAACTGTTCTACGAAAAACTGTCACCCTGTAAATATTCTGTTGAATATCTAACAAAGTAATTTATTTTGCATTTTTGGCAAACAGCAAAAAAGCACTGAAGTCACCAAAATCTCTATGCCCCTATGGTAAAAGGTCTGGAATCCATGCCCTATGAGGGAGCTGAGTGTGTTTAGTTTGGTGAAGAGAAGGTTAAGAGGTGACATGATATTTGAAGGGATGTTATGTTTGTGAGGGAGCAAGCTTGTTTTTGGCTGCTCCAGAGACTATGACCAAAAGTAATGGGTTCAAGATGAAGGAAAACAGATTCCACCTAAATATCAGGAAAAACTTCCTGACAGTAAGAACTGTTTGACAGTGGAATGCACTACTTTGGAGTGTGGTGGATTTTCCTACTTTGGAGGTTTTTGAAGAGAGGCTGGACGGTTGTCTGTCAGGAGTGCTTTGATATATATTCCTGCATTGCCTGCATTGCCGGGGGGCAGACTTGATGGCCCTTTGGTTCTCTTCCAATTCTATGATTCTATGATTCTAATGGCAAAGGTGACACCCTTGGTCCATAATAGGCTGTCTATAGAATATATCATCTTGGTGGTCTGAAATGTTTAAGAGAAAGAATCAGGATCTTTTGGACACTAATTACTTTCAACACTCAGATATTTATGGGTTGAATATTGTCATTTTATTCAGGCTTCTGTGGGCCATGGAGGAGCTGGGTGTTGGTGGTGGGAGTAGCAGGCAGGAGGGTTTCTGTGGGCATGCAAATCAGCTAATATGTGGGTCCAGTTTGGCTGTTGGGGGTGTAAGAGAGACAGGAGGGCTTCTACAGGCCCACAGATCAGCTGATTCACAGGCCCAGCCTGGCTGGTAGGGGTGGAAGGCGGGAGGGCTTCTCCAAGCCCGTGGAGCAGCTGCACCAAGGTGGCATTGCTCTGGGGAGGGGATAGAATGTCTCCTACCAATAGGACTTACTTTGTGGTGGAGGGTTCATTGTCATTACATTGCATTCCATTAGCCATTTATTGTTTAGGATAATGAATTTTAGTCCCATAAAATAATTAAAAAGGAGAATATGGAAACTGGTGTAAATTCTAGTGTCTCTATTTGGATCTATTGGTCCAGATGAATTGAAGGATGGTTCACAAATGCATGTCCATCATGGCCATGTGTGAATGAACTAGATTAAATAAAACTCCATTGACAGAACTTTTATACCACTCATAACACAATTTTTTTCCACTGAAGTACCCAGTAAGTTGAAATGCATTTTGAAATGAAACATCTACAAGAGGCATGAATTAATCAAGTGGAATGGCATACATAGATGAATTGGTCCAGAGGGTCGTTTCAGTAGATATCTTGGGGAAACTCTGTGAGATGCCTCTTAAACCACTTTATTCATTTCTCCCTTGTATCAGTTATTGGACAAAATTCTCAGTCAACAGTATAGATGTTCATCTCTAGCATGATGCCTGAAATTCTACCAAAAAACCTGAAATAATGAGAACAAATAATTTCCTAGATTTAGCTAACTTTTAAGCAGCATTTATTCAAACCGATCAGTAGATTTTTACCCATTTCAATTAAGAATTCAATACTTTTTTGTGATTTTTGAGGGCCAAACATACATGATTCACAGTTCTGGATCATTGCCACAAAGATTGTAACAGTGTTCCAAATAATTATTCTAGATCTTCTCTCTCTCTCTCTCTCTCTCTCTCTCTTTCTCTCATGCACGCACGCACGCACACACACACAGAAGTCATTGCAACACAAGATGTTGATGGTTCTGCAAGGATCAATTCAGCAGAAACTGGCATCTAATTGATCAAACTTTATAATCTCTGGATTGGATCTTTATGACCTCTTTTTATAACACACAGTATTTAAGCCATACTGATGGATTTATATACAGCTCTGTCTCATGAAAGAAAATGGTGGAATAAACTTGGTTAGTGCAATTTCCCTGATCTGGAGCCTGATCTAATCAGAGCTCTTGCCTTGAAAACCCTACAGGGTCACGATAAAACAGCTGTGACTTGACAGCACTCACAAAAGTGCAAAAACAAAGCAAAAAGTCCTGCTGTTACAAAATTTGTCAGAATTTGAGATCCAGCATGGTATCGTGGTTAGGAGCAAGTGGATTCTAATCTGTGAGCTTAATTTGTTTCCTCGCTTCTATGCATGAAACCTGCTGAGTGACCTTGGACTAGTTTTAGTTCTCTCAGAACTCTTTAAGCCCCACCGACCTCACAAGGTGTTTGTTGTGGGGCGAGGAAGGAAAGAAAGGGAAGGAGTTTGCAAGCCACTTTGAGGCTTCTTCAGTTGAGAAAAGCAGGATATAAACCCAAACTTTCTTCTTCATTCTTCTAGGTGAATGGTTGTGAAGAAGCTATGGCTCAATCAGGGGTGTACCTTCCTGAGGGACATGTGGGATCACATGACCCCAGGTTTCACCCATTTGATCACATTGGAGGTGCATGATTTTGCTGATCCAAGAGCCAGGAGCCTTCATGTTCCTCGTCCAGGCACCTGATGTTCCTACCTGCCTCCTCAGTGTTGGGTCAGGGGTCTAAACTCACCTCGAGGGAGGCAGGAGTGGCCTCTGATGGAGGTGGTGGGTGGCAGCAGCCAGCGCCAGGCCGGGAGTTTGCTGAGCGGCACCTGACAGGCTCACAACAGGCTGATGCTGCCTGCCGGCCTCCCCACATCTATTGGAGGCTGTGCCTGCCTCACCCCTTGACAAGCCCATGGCAGGCTCCTGGCCAGGTGCTGGCTACTGCCACCTGCCACCCCCTATAAAACAAGGTTGCATGGGGGGTTTCCCCTGGGTGCCATTTATTCCCGGTACACCTCTGGGCTCAGTGGTATAGCATCTGTGGTACATGCAGAAAGTCCCCGGTTCAGTTCCCATCATCTCCAGGTAAAAGGACAGGGACTAGGTGATGTGAAAGACCCTGGAGAGATGCTGTCAGTGACCATAGATAATACTGACTTTGACACACCAATGGTCTGACTCAGGGAACTTCATGTATCCAGTTCCCCACAGATTGGACTGGATCCAGGCAAAATTTTCTGCTAATGGATGTGGTGCTGTAATTTTCACCAGTTCCTCTTCCTGCTGCAAACCCCTGATTTGTTTCTCATGCTGTTCCTGAGAGTTCTCCATGTCTCAGAAGCACCATTTGGGTGGAATTATTGGGCTGCATGGAGAGGGAGGAGTATCTTCTGTTGCAGTGACAGAATGCCTTACCAGCATGGTATAGTGGTTAAGAGTGGGGGACTCTTATCTGGTGACCTGGGTTTATTTTCCCCAATAACATGAAGCCTCCTGGGTGACTAAACACAGTTCTCTCAGAACTATCTCAGTCTCACGTGCCTTACAAGGTGTCTGTTGTGTGTAGAGGCAGGGGAAAAAAGGTTTATAAGCCATCTTGAGATTCACTACATGCCAGAAATGTTTTTTTTAATCCTCTGTTTGGAATAAATGGTTTAATGTTTACATTCTAGCCCCACTTGCAGATAAACCAGGTGACCCTATCCTCTCATTTTTGCTTCCCAAGTTTACTAACAAAGCCAAGGATTATGTCATTAACCAAAGTTTTGCAGGCTTACAACTTCCAAATGGAGTTAGTAGGCATGAAAGGCATATCCAGTGGTAGTTCGTTTACAAAAGCAGTGTTACAGATCTATGCATAATGCCAATTCAAAGTTTTGCGGTTTTTTTATCAAACCAATTCACTGAGCCAAGTTGCTGCTGAGAAACTTTGCTGAACACAGACTTTCTGCTCGTTTATCCCTTTGATAGCATTCACTAAGTATGAGCAGAGAATAAATCAGTCTTTTGAGCAAGTTTGTGAATGTAAATTGTTTTTGTACTTTTCAAACTAAATGTGGCTCAGAAAAACTAAGAGGGAAACAGTCATTGTCTTTAATCACAAAATGAAGTCTGGTGACATTTGTTCAGCTCAACTGCAATGCTACCCAGTGTAGGGGTCTTTAAAAAATTTCACAGATTTACACTCATATAAAGACTCAGACTCCAGTCTAATTGTTGTCATAGGCTCATTCTGCACATGCAGAATAATGCACTTTCAAACTGCTTTCAGTGCTCTTTGAAGCTGTGCGGAATAGCAAAATCCACTTGCAACCAGTTGTGAGAGTGGTTTGAAAACACATTATTTTCCGTGTGCGGAAGGGGCCATAAAAAACTCAGGATCTGTTAACACTGTAAGGCCATGGGGTAGAGCATCTACTTAGTATACAGACGATCCTAGGTCCAATCCCTGATATTTCCTGTTAAAATAGTCAGGTAGCAGATGATGTGAAATATTTTGTCTGAGATCCTGTAGCCTTCACTGCCAATCAGAGTAGAGAATTCTGAACAGGACAAGCCAGTGATCTGGGCCAGTACAAGGCCACTCCAGAATCAGACACAGGGCCTCCAATGATGACTAGAGTGGAAGGGAAGGTTCATATGGGAGAAGGCAGTCTTTAACGCATGCCGGCCCCAAACGTGGCACTATATAGTTGTCTTCTAAGTTTTACAGTTCATGTATGCCTTGCCTGCAATATGGAATATCAATCCGAATGTGTTATGAGCATTACTAAAACTGCCCTTAGGCATTTTAAGTTCTTGGACAGTTTAGGTATCTCACAGCTTGTGTAGCTGTAACTGAATTAATAACATCCCCATAATGTTCCATTTTAATTGGTTCTCAGCATTTTAAGATTGAAAGCAATTATGCCAAGTTATAGAGCTGAAGTACAGGGTGAGCTTTGAATTATCTGCTTGCATAATTATGTGCTGAAATATGCTAGATATCTTTTCAAGTATAATTGGAGTGGAGGGGGGAATAGCTAATCTAAGACACATATTATAAAGTCAATGGTTTTTCTTTAAAGAAAAAAAAGATAAATTTATCATTCAGAGATTCATGAGCTGCTTTTCTTATCTAATGACAAATGAATGAAGAGGTAAGGGGCAGTGGGTGGGGAGAATGGAGTGGCCTAAAGATAGGAATCCTGCTTGCTACTGTATAATCACAGACCTGTCCCTGGAGAAATAGCATTTGAAAGTGAAACATTTATTTTCGCATCTTGGGCCTGAATAAAAATAACATAGCATTGCTACCAGCAGCAAAGGGCAGGCCAAAGGCAAAACCCACAAATATTTGTCCCCAAAACTGTAATGACAGCATAAGGGTCAAATTGAAAAAGTATGGAATTGAAATACTGAATTGAAATTTGGACACAAGGGACCTTGACAGTATACTGGAAGTCTATGAAAGATTATGGGGCCAATTGTCAACAGTCAACCATTAGACTAGAATTAGCTCTCTGAAGGTACCAGTGGATCACCTGTACAAAATAAAATAAACCATTTGTATCCCTCTTTATCTTTTCAGTGTCAAAATGGGATAGGAATGTATCATCTTGGAAAATGTGATCTGATTTGAGGGGTGTCATCAAGAGAGAATCCATTTGCAGAAAGCCTAGTAAAATTCTTTTGCCTTTCTCATGAGTTAAGAACGTTTAGAATTGCAGGTAGTGTTAACTGGTGAGTTTTCTGTCTCTTCAGGTTTCCTCCCCACTTAAGTTCAGAGTTGGCCTTCAGCAAAATTAGTTGGCAACCAAGGACTATATCATGGTTTATTTTACAACAGGGCTCCCAAGGCTTTTGGGACCTGCAGGCACATTTGGAATTCTGGCACTACACGGTGGGCAAAGCAACAAAATGGCTGCCCCAAAATGACTGCTGCAGGATATGCAGCTTAACATCAGTAACACAGTGTAAATCCTTGTGCTGTGGTGGCAGCTGCTGCCAAAGCGACATTTTTTTAAAAAAATCTGCCCAGTCAAACACAACTCCAATAGTCAATCAGAAGCCTTGCTGGGCAAAAGCCGTACCTTGTCCCACCCACTTCCTAAAATACTTGGTGAAGGCCAAGAGAGGTGTTGGAGGATGTCAAAGTGCCCCTAGGCACCACTTTGGAGACCCCTTTTAAGAGAATTACCATAAGCAGCTGTATCTGAAGGAAAATAATTTAGGTAATAATTATATTCCTAATTCTATTTTCCAAGTCATTGATATATGCACTGATATGTGCAATGTTATATATATATATTCTTATATTTGATTTCCAAATTATGCTTTGTTATATAATGTACACCAGAATAAATGAAATATTTGAATGGATCAAGACTGTTTGAACTACAAATAGTGATTCAGTGATTATTTATAGGTCCGGATAGGATCTGCACCTGAAATGGACGTTAGATGCTTATATACAATTTTGATGTGAAAAACTATGATTATGAGAACCTGTTATTTAGCTAATCGATTCACTACATCCCATCCACTTTGCAAATGCAGTCACATCTTATGTTTGAAGGTCATATTGTTAACATTGATTAGATGCCTAGATCAGAAGGTTGAACATAAAAATTCTTAGTTTAGTAGCTGAACAGGGGTCTGAAGGTAGCCTGAGCGCAACTTCCACCTGACGACCGCTTCCTATGCAAGTTTTAAAAATAACATGTTTCTCTGTTCTATGCAGTACTCAGAAAACCCACAAGTTCCTTGTTCAATAATATTCTTGGAAACCCCCAGCCCCTCGATGACTGATTAGGTCCTATAAGTTGCTATGCTGAGAAATTATAAGCAGAATAAGTCTACTAATGCTGATTGGCTTTTGTATTCATGAAACTGCTTGCCAAATAAGGTAGGGAACAGGTGGGGTCAAGTATGATAGGATGAAAAGCAAACTGCGCCCACAAAATAACCATTATAAAAGGTTTTGTATCTTTTTGTTCTGGGTCCTGAACCCTCAGGGACCCACTTAGCTAAGTGTCTGCTGCTACCAGGCCTAAATAAAATAGCTTCCTGATCAAGAAACGGTCATCCAGTTTTCTGTCTGATCTTGTTTTTTGTGACTGCACCTAGGACAGAGGTGACGATATAGCAGACATTTCCAAAAAAAAATAACATTCCCTTTGGAGTTTGGTTTCCAGGCTGTATAGCCATGTTCTAGTAGCATTTTCTCCTGACGTTTCACTTGTATCTGTGGCTGGCATCTTCAGTGATTCTCCAGTGATTCCAGCCATGAAAGCCTTCGAAAACATTCCATTGTTCCCCTAGACCCAAACGATGATTGTAGTTAGCAAATGAGAAACTGAAACTAAAAAGAAACATAATAATAATTAGTTGCATGCATATAACTAATTTGAAGTGTTCACACTTGGTAGTACATCTCTGCTGGGCTATACCACTTTATATGGAGGAGGGAATCTTTTACTTGAAAGCTCTGCATGCAAAAAATATTGCCTATCCAAAGAAAATTAGAAATCTGAAGAAAGGATTCTAGTTTAGTCTTCTCCTCAAGGGGCAGATAATGTTTCTGAATGGAGAAGTAATCTCCTGCTTGCTGCCTGAAGTAGTGTACCTCAGACACAAATTTGCCATCACAGTAAGAATCAGACTACCAGCTGTGCTAGGTCTATAATATATCAATAATCCTTTCAAAGCCCTTCACAGGACACAAGTGTCATTATTCTTATTTTACACCTTCAGAATGCAGAAAGGATAAAAGAATGACTTGGCTATGGATACCTACTGTGTTTGTGGCTGAGGCTGAGACTCAAACACTTAGCCAATGGAGCACTTCACTTCTGTCTGTTTTGAGGAACAGCTACCACTCAATTGTAAACCACCTGATTTGAATGTAGGTCAGATTCAAGTCCTGATTGCTCCAGTTTAAAAGATATTCCATAGCCAGTGTCAGGAAAAAAATATTCTGTGCCTGAGAGTCTGGGGAATGACTACCTGTCGAAGTAGACAATATTGACCTTGATAGAGCAGAGGTTTGTGTGTCTCTGTGTATATATGTGAGCTCCAGAGATCAGTTCCCCTGGAGAAAATGGCTGCTTTGGAGGGTGTCATTGTGCCCCACTGAGTTCCCTCCCCTCTCCACCCCAAAATCTCCACAGATAACATTAAATTAACAAAAATCTGTACCAGACCTAATATTCATATGTATAGTTTCCATTTCTACTTTTGTGTGTGCATGTGCGTGTGCAATTCTTGTTGTGTGTGGGGTCCTTCCTTTCTGAGTCCAGTACAGCACAATGTTAATAAAATGGGACTGAACCGTACAGAGTGAACAGCTCATGAATGACCTTTATGGAACTGCATGGTGCAAACTAACCTACTGTAAAGCACAATGCCAACAGACTATGTCTGGTATTTTTAATGCTTTGACTTCAAGTTAAATGCTCTCAGGCAGAAAATATTAGATACGTAGTAACTCATTGGTACATTCAGTCTTGTGTACGTACTGAAATTAGCAGTGTTAAGAACCCATGCCACTAATTCCAATTGTATTCAAAAGTAATGAGGGCAATAGGCTGGTAATGGTACAAAGGGATGCAGAGCCAACAGCAGATATAACCTGAATGTCACTATGAAGAAAAGGACTAATTTGCAGTAAAAGTTAAAGGTCATGACAGAGTATCAGTAAAACTGTGTTGGTTCTATGAAATTGTTTCTTGATAAAATCCAGTAAAACCTAGGATGAACAACACCACCCCCAACATTACATGAATCTTATCAAATCCCTTTGGCTTTCTTCCAAAATTGTTATAGGCTCTACTTCCTGATTTGCTTCCAACTTTGCTTTGAGTAAAAAACAAACTGGCTATCATCTCCCCAATTCAATAGTCTTATTGAAACTATGTTTATGTTCCTTTGAAATTTGATGGATGTTTTACTGGAGGAGGAACTTTCAAATTTGCTCAGATTTTTGCTTTAGGCAAAGTTTCGGCAGCTCCTGGAAGACCATTATGTATATCACAGTACTGACTTTACAACTTTTCTAATACAAATTTCTTTCTTCCACCTGAGGTTCTTTTTTTCCCTACTCATTTTCCATGAGAGCCAGTGTATTATATTTCATACAAAAAAATAAGACTCTAATCTTCATTTTCTGTTGTTTCCAAGTATGTAATTCAACATTTGATTGCTTATTTTTTCACTGGAGTTATTTCCAAACTGTACTCGGTGAAGCAGACTCTTTGAAAATTCTGAAGAGAGAACTGCTTCAAAGGATCAATTACTCCTTCTGAATTCTTTTTGAATATACATATAGCTTTAAAGCCAATTAGGAATATTGTTTGCACCTCACAGAAAATGTAACAAAAAGGGTTCACTCTGTTAGATTTCATGGCGCAGCCTGCTACAAAGGAATATCACTAATCAAAATCTGAGCTAAACATGCCCTGTTCAGTAACCCCGTTAAGGTGACTCTGAATGAAATTTTGACAAAGTTTTGAATCTGAATGGACTGGGCCAGATCTGATTGCTTTTCTGGTAATGCCGCCGTATCTGGGTCTGTACTCAGATTTCAGTTTCCATGCCTTCAGTATAGTGAAGGTTGATAAGAAATGAAAGGAGTAACTCAAAAGCTATGTGACTTACAGATGTACTGTCCGATGGCACAATTAAGTAGGGAATCCTCAGGCACAGGGACAAGAGTTATATTGCAATAACTTCCAGGAAAAACCCAGAAAACGTGCTTCCTCGCTCATGCCATCACCAATATCATGATTTTTAAAAAAAATGCATTCTCCCATTAGCTTCTGGAGTGCCCATGGACAATGGTTATACTTAGGCCATATTCATACAACATCATTACTGCTTCTTTGTCAGGCATTTCCCTCATTACACTACTGGCTTACTCCCTGGGGAGTGATGTCATCTGGAAGAAGCTTGGGCACCCTTTGCCAAAGTTGTTTGAGCTATCGAGCATTAACCTGATTATAAATTGGGCAAATTCTTTGCTTACATACTCTCCAAATAGATAGGAATCCTCCCTTGCATGCCACCCCTCCCTCCCTCCCCTCCCTCCTTTGCATGCCAACCTTCACTCCCCTTCCCCTCACTCCACTAGGGTGGGTGGGACATGTCCAGATGCTGGACCCCCTCCCTCCCCTCCCTTGCATGCCTCCCCTTCCTCCCCTCCCTCCCCTTCCCTTGCATGCTACCCCTCCCCCTCCCTCCACTAGGGTGGATGAGCCATGTCCAGATCCCGGGTCCCCTCCCTCCCCTCCCATGCATGCCACCCCTCCCCTCCCTCCCCACCCTCCCAATGTATATTTAATATCCCAAAATACATGTTTGATCCGTGTTAGCTTTTGTGAGTCACAGGGCCGAGTGTATAGCGATTTGGGTAACACTGGTTACGAGTGACAAAAAGGGAAGTGGATTTTCAACAGACATTTTATCTCTCATTGACCTATTAATGGCTGTTTAGCAGCTGGCTTTCCCCTATTCCTCCCTACAGGGCAACCAACTTTTCACATATGTACAATCACATCTGTCCCAGTGGCATTCTTGCTTTTTTTTTTTTGCTCTCCCACTCAGCAGGCAATTGTTTAGACAGCTAAATCAGTTCAACATCTTGTAAATCAGTCATAAATAAATACTGTGTTTAAAAAAAACAGCTAGCATTTGGGGTTCATCTAATTGGTCCTTAGGACTTAGTGACTAAAACATGTGACTGACCTTAGGCTGATGTGGTCATGAGAGCCAGTTCTTAACTGCTCCGAGCTGGAAGCAAACTGGATACTCACAAATGGCAACAACATAGGTCACGGCATAACAGGAACTGCTCATAAACTGGGTCACATAACAAGGGGGAAGGCAGTACTGAAATTGTATTAAGGGGGTGGGGGTGGGGTGAGTGTTGGATAAAATGAGGCAAATTGTGGTCTAGGGAAAGTTACATTCATTCATTCAGTGTAAAAACTTTATGTTGCCTTTCCACCTGATCAGGGGCCATGATTTGGCAAACATAAAAAATTTAAATATGTAAGTACAGAAAAATTATAAAACCAATTTAATTAAAAACACATAAACAGATAAGAAGAAAAGTTTGGATTTATATCCCCCTTCTGTCCTGTAAGGAGATCTAAAGGGGCTTACAAAGTCCTTTCCCCACAACAGACACCTTGTAAGGTAGGGTTAGGGTTAGGGTTTCCTATCCAAATAGATAGGATAAAGACAGCTGTTCCTACAACCTGTCTAATTCTCTGTGCTCCCAAACATGAAACTGTCAGCTGGGATTGCCAGGGTAAGCCTGGCACCCAGCTGAAGGGGTGGGGACATGGGGGGCATGCAATGTTATTGATTTCTCTACATCACTTCGGAGGAAATCCCTGGTAAAACCATAGAGTTTCCACTAGTGTTTTGTAGAGTTACCCTATGTCACTTCTACATTTTCTCTATGAAAACAAAACACATGGACACATGAATGGGAAGGAATGTCAGTGAGGCAGCGAGGGGACACCAGGTAAAAAAAAAAAACTTTAATAACTGGTGGAAGATGATGGCCCCTTCTGCACAGGTAATAAAGAGCTTTGTAGAACCGCTTCACATGCAAGTAGGTGGTACTCAAGTATGCTGGCCTTATGTCATATAAGCACTTTATTGTCATATTACTTATATTCTATGTGTAAGACTAATTATGTTTCAGTATAAATTTACATAATTATGACAGGAAAGATAAAACTTGGCTGTTTTAAAAACAAGAAGAGAACTCTTAACTGCCATTTCTCCACCAATCTGATCTAGTTCTTAAACGGCATGTACTCAATCTGCTCTGTGCTCCCAGATAAAAAGGAGTGATGAGTATATGTGCCCAGTCATCAGCTTTGGAAAGCAAAAATCCAGGACTCAGCCAAGCAAAACAAAACAAAAAGGAAAAGGAAAAATGTGTTATGTATGGCCAAGCTGAAAAACAAACAGGCAAATCCACATTTATGAAAATGTCTACTTTGAACTTGAAAGGCCTGATTCACACATCAACTCTGCCACACAATCTCTAGCACAGCCTTTTGGTGGTCAAAAAGAACTCTCTTCTCCCTCTATCTCTAGTGAAACAGTCAGTTTGAGCCAATCCATGGAATTAAAGGAGACATTGCAACAATGCAAAGATTACCCACTTAGCTATGACAATCCTGTAGCATGATAGCATAATTATAATAATTTATGAAAATTATCGTAAATGCTCATTTCAGGTTGTTGATATATACCAGCATATGACGGTCATCCATTACGAACACTGTGAAGTTTGAGCCTCCCAGTTCAGAAATGTTATAAGCAGCCCATAATATATCCTTGCAGATAAACAACTGAGGTAGACATACCAGGCATCTTTAGAAACATCCATTCAAAAGGCAGATAAATGTCATAAAAGCGAAAGTGATGAATGCATTAGTTGTTCTGCCCAATTCAATTCAGCTTCTCAATGATTAGACTGGATGATTTATTGAAAAAATAATCTCATGGTGAAGAACTAGATAAGGCAATAAACAGTTTCTGAAGGACAATTAAACAAAAAAAAGAACAGCCGAAGGATTTGGATTACAGTGTCAGACTGATTGTCCCTATACTTCACCGACATTAACATTTTTCCTATTATCTGGCAGTCAGAAAAGATTCAACAAGCCATGGAGTTCGAAGGGAATAGGAGGAGTTTTGAGGCTTCTGGCCATATGTTTTAATAGACTTTTATTACTTATTGCCAGAGAGTTTTGCTCAACAGTTTAGAAGAATGCTTCTAAGAAAAAGTGCTGTGTGAAAAATAGGTGCAATGGAGCTGACACACACAAAAAAATGGTATGTGGGGATCCAATAATGTTTCCTTGGTGGATGACCCTTGAAATCTAAGAATGGTCATGACCACATAGAACCTTGACCAAGCTCACAAAAATTATATTTACAAAATTATATCTATTTAAAATGGCAGAAATTCAAATTGCATCTACCATAATACCATTAAAAACACAATAATAGCACATAAACTGTTACAGCAATTGATTAGATAGCACATAAGCTGTTGCCAAGATTGTCCTGATGTGTTTTGACCTAAAGGTCTTCTTCAGAGATCAAAATCTACACACACACACACACCCGCACACACACATACATGCACACACGCGCACACACACACACACAATTACTAATCATTTATTACAATAGCACAAAAATATATATGTATGTATGTATGTATACGATGGACAGAATTTCTTTTAATTTAAAAGACCAGCCAACTGAGGAATATTATAAAGTATGGCAGCCATGGATCAATTACTTAGCTAGAGTTAATAAAGTTTCACCAAATTTGCTAAGTGTTTAAGCTTAAATTTTCTTTTGCTCCCTCTATACTGCTTAGTTAAGAAGAAATTACTGTATATAAAATTCTGTAAATTTTAATAATACTAGTCGCAAACCGATAGAGGGGAAGTCAGAGGGGTATTCAGTGGGAGGGGGAGGAGGGAAGGGTTTGTTTAAGGGATTAAGGACAAATATTAAATGTGAGTAGTAAAGCTTTGATTTTTGTAAAACTCTATATGGGAAACTCTTTTATTTCATGTACGGACAAATGCTCTCACCTATAAATGTATGAAATATTCCTTAATGCCTATTGTGAAATTGCAATAAAAATATTATTAAAAAAATAAAATAACCAAACTGGTTGGAAGGGCTGTATATAAGTATCCAATCAAATGTTGATCTTATAATTACTGCAGATAGCTGTCTCCTCTCATTTAGGAGTTCATATTCTAAGTAGTGTCAACAGACTATCAATCTGTCCATAACGGATCACCGTTTTCAGTGTGTGTCAATGCTGAGTCAAATGAGGAATATTCCCTCAGCTTTTTTCAGTCCTTTGGCTCCCGGCTTACTTTATAGGTTGGGTTTGTGTTTCCCTTTGTTTGTGAGTCTCATGATCATTTAGTTCCTAAAATGAAACAAAACCCAGTCAACTTTTGATCAGAAAAAACTAGGCTACTGGTTCTGTACAAAATGTCAATGAGTTAAATACCCAGGATATAACCCACTTCTTTCTGACTTCTATTAAGCGTGTCACCTTTACAGGAGTCTGAGTTCCCTCACTGCTTCTTGGTATGGTAAGATCCCAGAATAAATAGAAAGCACAAAAATGTCACTGCAACCTATTTTCTTGACAAGACTCCAAAATCTTTTTGGATGTAATAAATGTTACCTTTTTATAGTTGCCGGACACTCCAGAATTCAACAGGTAAAGTTTTCATATTGATTAGCTCCATGCTGAAAAATCTGTGGTTGGTTTTATCTTCCATGAAGCAGTTAAAGGTACAGAAGGCCCACTAGAAACAAAGGAAACATTTCTATAGCAAGAGAAGCAGCACAAATGGAAGTGTATAAAAAAGAACAAATGGCAGCCAACATGTGTCCAAGCCTTAAATTCAAGATTGCATTACTTAGGACAGCCAGATAAACTTAACATATCATCCAGGAATCACAAAAAACCAAACAGGCTTTATGAGCCTCTAATGGGTTACATAATTAACTGGTGGACTGCATTCATCTGGATGTGTCACCAGTTATGTATATTATAAATAGCTGCATCCATCAACAAACAACTAGATATTAAGTATAGAGCTTGTGAAAGAACAAGGACTAGGCTAGGAATATAATGCACTCATTCTAGGGCTGATTCCGCGTGGGCCAAAAACAGCAGTGTGAAAACAGTGTGAAAATGGTGTAAAAGGGTTTAAAATGGTATAAAAGGGTTTATACTGTTTTCACACCATTTTCACACCACTGTTTTTGGCCGGTGTGGAATCAGCCTAAGTGGAAAAAAAAACATTCCAAAGCAAGAGAAAATTCGGTGGAGGACCTATTTGTGATCCCTGGCCCTAAAGCAGTCAGGCTTGCCTCTTCAAGGGCCAGGGCTTTTACAGTCCTGGCCCCCACCTGGTGGAACAGGCTTCGGAGGGAGATCAGGGCCCTGCGGGACCTGCAGAGTTTCCACAGGGCCTGCAAAACGGACCTGTTCCATCAGGCATTTGGCCAGCCTAGCTAAATACATCATTGCCATTCCATCTGGCCTCCTGTGGGCACAAGGGTGGGGAGGGGGGAGGGATATGATGCCAGCTGATGCCATATGGTTCCTGTTTTTTAAGTTATATTAGTTGTTTTATATCGTGTTTTAAGGCTGTATTTTATATCCCTGGGGAGGACGGTTTACAAACCCAATAAAATAAATAAATAAATAAAATTCTATATGTCCTCTTCAAACTGCAATAGGGTCCATCGCATTTTAGTCTCACTGATTTCAGTGGCTTGGGTAGACCCATGTTTAAATCTCTCATACTGAAATTAACAGGACTTCAGTTTGATTTAACTGTGACTGGATCATGCCCATTCAATGCTGGCTCATTTCCAGCTGCATGGATGCCACTTGAACAACCAAAGGCTATTAAATTCAGTTGGTGAGGTGTTTAAATAGGTAGATATTGGAGCAAAAGATAACTCTACAGGACTCCCACCTTCAATAACAATGTTCTAATCTCACTACATTCAAATCAGTGGAAGTGGCATGATCTGCTTCAAGATGGTGTTGGCAGACCCAGAATGGTTAGAGATTAGCTTGTGGCCAGTTGCATAGTGCCAACGGGGTCAGATGGGGCACAACGCCCCAGGCAAAGCAGCTGAGGAAGCGTGGCCGGGCCATGAAGGGGGTGTGGCATGGAGTTCCAGGGGTTTTCTGAAGTGGGGCAGGGGCGGATAGTGCTGTGGCAGGGGCGCAGGCTGTGCACACACCCTGGGCACAGTTCTCCCTCGCTCCGCCTCTGCTTGTTGCTACAAGTACATAAACCCACACATCTTAACTTTGGAAAGAATTGTAGGCACTCTACACCTTTGAAAGTCAAGTTAGAAATGCTTAAATGATGTCCAAACTTTGCCTTGGAGACCAGAGTGTATGAGTTTCATAATATTTCCTATCAGGTTTATTTTAATTGCTTTTTGACATCTTACCCAATGGAGAGAAAGTTGTCCTTGGGCCAAACTAGTGACTGGCATAATTAACTCTATGATATGGCTTTACACCAGAGATAGATGTGACCCCATCTGAATGTCCTTTGCTGGCTCATGTGTAGTGGGTCAGGAGGGGGAGAGGGGAATACATTTTGCTCGTGCCATATAAAATGTCCAATTAATAATATCACTTTTGGGCACTTTTTTATCTTTGCAAACTTTGTGATTAATTTAGGCTTAATTTTTCATTCTTTTAAATGCTTTTCTCCTTGTAGGCACATTTAGACAGAGAAGTTAGAACTTTTTAAAGTCCACGCTCTCAACTTTACCAGAAGTTGGAAACATCTCTCCTTCAACATTTAAATACATATATATATACATACATAAATGCTTAAATGTGCATTTACTTTAAAAAGTATTGAAAATGCCATAGTTCACAGAATATATAAAATGATAAAGGCAGAGATAAAAGGGTTTTTAAATTAATCTCCCCAACATTCATTACCCAAATTTGCTACATTTTAAAACTGTGTGTTCAAACATTCTTATGATGGAATTCTTGTAACTGGTAACTTGGAGCTGGATCCTGCCAATCGCTCTGAAATTCTGACCCAGAGAGTGGGACAAACTACTGTTGGGTGGGTGGGGGAAAGAGGGAAGAGTGATAAAACTTGAAGAAAGAAAACAACACACTGATTCTTTTTGCTTTTCCTGCAAAGGCAAGGAAAATTACACTTTACCAGGTTTCGGGAACTGAGGAGATTTTTTAATCTGAGGCCTTTTCCACATGGACCTCAGATTAGAATAGAGCCCCCCAGGAACGGCAAAAACGCCGTCCCCGGGGAAGCATTCGCACAGGAGGTGCTGCTGCTTTGTGAGTGGAGGGGCTGCTCGCAGTCCCCGTGGCTGTGCGGAAACAGCCTGAGTTTTGAAGGGGGAAAATAAGTGAGAACCCAATCCAGGGTGAATATAAGCTTAATGTGAAAGGGACCATGTAACGAAAGCCACTTATATATAAGTTCTGCTTTCTGCGCTGCCACCAATAATATTTTTCCTCTATATAGCCCACTCAATCCTGATTTTCCACACGGCCACCACCCTGACTGGGGAACACCGACACACAGACAAAAATACTAATGACTGGAAGGTTTAAAGATGAACAAAGAGCTGAAGCGTTTGTTGCTGTTTCCCAAAGACTTCTCAGGTAAACTGGAAGGGTTTGCGCCTTGTTGGTTTTAGGAGTTTGTTCTAGCTTAGCGGTTACAGAGAAATATTGTTTTTTAAACTGAGCGGTTTCAGGCACTTCGCATAGATGTTACTTCACAGACCCTAGATGGTCTCTGTTCCACACCGCACTTCTCGTTCATATACCCCAAGTCTAAGTCTGGTAGGACTGGCGCACATAGCCACCTACCTCTCAGTCCCCTACTCGGAGCCTAAAATGCCCCTTTCGGACTGGACTTCTGATGACTGGAGTTTAGGAACAGGGGATGAATTCTGAACTATGTCTGGGCAGGCTAGCTGCCAGGCACCCTGGCCCGGTAGTTCACACACTCCACAAGACTCAGGGCCTTCCTCCCTCAAGCTTCCTCAGCAGAGTCAGAATCCTTCTCTTATCCCAGAGCTGACAGACTGCCCAGCCTCTGCTCTGGTCTCACGTGAATCAGGCAGCACTCCTCTCCTCTCAGTGCTGTAAGCCCACTGGCTCCCCCTAGCTCTTGCCAAACGTTACTGGACCTTTTTTCAGCCAATCAGGTCGGTTCTCTCCTTGTGGAGCCTTTTTTTCTTTTTCTGGCTGTTGCTAAGGCCTTCTCCCTTTGGCCTGCTGTACGCCAGCCCTTCAGGGTGGGGCAAGTTCGTTACAGACCACAAGTACATAAATAGCCATTGTCTGTAGGCAGGAAATTAACACAGAAAATAAAATAATTTGTATGAATGATAGGTTTCCCAATTCTACAAGGGCTTTCCGGATGCAACACTAAACTTTGCCTGGTTGACTACTAAAGCTGTTAGGAATCATAGCAGAATAAATACAATTGGCACAGACTTCCTGTTTAGTCTGTTTAAGGTTCACTTTTGCATGCAGATCGTGTGCATTGCCTCAGGCTTGCATTCTAGAGTAGGCATTTCTTAAGAATGCACTTAAGCAAGCGGTAGACTGCTTCAAAAAACTATTTCGGCAGATACAAAAGCAAGCAGGTGCTGTCAGGATGCATACATCAGTTGTATATGATGTATGTGTCTGATTTATTCTGTAGTAGCAACTTCTGCCTCCCCCACCCCCCCACCAAATTATACTCCCCTGAAATAGAATCCTCCTCTATCAATATAAAATATCATTCATGAATACTAAAGCAGCTTCTTTGGCAGAATGAAGAGATCAGAGTTTCAAACACAGCAGGGGGTTCAGTAAATCAAAAAACTGTTTGAAATAACTGATAATGGGGTGCCGCAAACAGATAAACACAAAAGGAAACAGTAAAAGACAATGCTTTACCTTCACTCCTGGCCTAGCTCCAAGCTGCTTCCCTGTGCCTTTCTTTGCTCACCACATACCCACATTCACAACCTGTAAATTAGCAGTCCAGTCCAGAACCTTTTATAGGCATATAATCAAGAAAATGTCAAACATTTCCAGATACATTAAAAAAACCAGTCATTGTTACATTGTAAAACACACCTTAAAAATACGGCAACGGCTTCCAAAATTTCTACATTGGTTAGGCTGACCAGTCGTCCCGCTTTTGGCAGGACCGTCATGCCTTTAAACAATTTGTCCCGCATCCCGCGGGTTCTACAAATTGCCCCGATTTTTGGGAGGCTGCTGCACTGCCTTCTGGGGCACAAGGCAGTGCGGCAGCCTCCCGTGCACCCGGCCGCAGGAGCGCATGGCCTTCTGGGGCTTGCTGTTTGCAGTTCTGTCACAGGGCGGCAAACGGCAAGCCCCAGAAGCCCGTGCGCTCCTGCACGAGCATCCACTTCCCCGTCCCGGACCACAAAAGTGACCATCTGGTCATCTTAACATTGGAACTATTCAGGAGCTTAAACATTTTTCTTTTATCGGAGAATAGTGTGAATCCTGTTGGTAACAGTGCCCACAAATCAGTTCTAAAGTTGTTAAACTTTGATCAAAACAGCAAAATATGAGAAATTGAGTCCGATGTAAAGGGACAGTACCGGCAGCAACGTTCGTTGTATGGAATATTGAGAAAGCGCCCTTGGAGTTAAACAGAGGGAACTGTAAATTAGCATTTGTTTGCTGCCATATCAGTTTGCGGTCCTACAGGAAATGTCAGCTTATCAAGAAGGCACAAATACATAAGCATCATTGTTTGTGATGGTTCTGGGTGGTCACTTTCTTAGAGACTATAATAAACCCCACTGTATGAACACTCTTTAGGGAAAAAAGCCTCCAGTCCAGTTTCAAAGACAGAGTCACAAGCAAGTTATGGGATTTCTCATGACATCAGCGTGGATTCAAGAGGCTGGACAAGGTGGACAATTTGTCTTATCCAGAATGACAACTCTTTATGATCTTATTTTCTTTTCAGATGTCCAGTGTAGTTAGAATTACTGTGTGTGGGAGGGGTATGAATTTGGGATATAATGACCTAGAGAATCCTCAGATACCTTGCCAGAGGCTCACTGATATTCCTTTTAGTTTGCCTGTTAAGTTTTTTGTCACCTCTAGGTTCCTGAGGCAAATCAAGCAAATTTTTCTGGAGGTTCAAGGCAGTGGTTCTAAGGTTCCCCAACCCTTCTGTCTGGACTCACTGGAACTGAGGCCTCATCTATGAATTCAGCAGAATAAAGTAGGTGATAATCAGGTGGCAGAACACTGAGGTGGTAGAATGGATTTTACCACTTCAGTCTCCAGGACTAGTGTTCAGACTTCCCCAAAATTGATAATCCCTCATAAGCAGAAAATTAACACAACATGTGAAGTGTTAGCCAATAACCTTTGGGTCTGATGTACCATTAAAAAGGTTTAGAGTTTTTACTGATAGAATTTTTTTTTTTTGGAATGTAACTTTCCTTTCCTACAGTATGAAGTAGCATTGCCTATTCTGCCACCACATTTTGCCCGAGTGAAGCCCAGGTCAGTTTTTATGTTGTAATACAAGCTGATTTTCTTAAAACTAGAGCTCATTTACTCCAATGGTCCATTCTTTTACCTGGCCCCAAACCATTCTAGAACTTTTTTTGAGGGCCAGTTTTGATTTTTAGCTCAAAACTATAGAGTCATTCCCTACTCTATTAACTGGTGGGAGCATTTATTTCAGAAACATGGAAAATGCCATGCCTTTCAGGTCAGTGAACTATTACCAAAATCTCCAGACTGAACTTTAGTGATGGATTTCACTGTCTCTTCACACTGATGACCTGTGGCAGCACTGAATACAAAGCCCTATGATGTATATACTTTCTGTGGGCCATATATTTCTTGGTAACAACATAAGCTTATATCCTCCTCGTTAAAAGACAGCAGATGGCCCGTGCAGTAATAACGCCACATAAACCCCAAAGGTAGTTTAAGGTTATATCTTGGACTCAAATAATTTGTAAACATATTTTCACACTCAGTTTTCATTTCTGTTTTGTATATCTTTATCCTTCAGTGACTCTACTCCATTAATAAACTATGAATGCATAAATACGATGTTAAAAAGGATCATCTTTCAAGAGCTCTAGCACTTTTATGGCAAAGGCATTCAAGTGGAATCTTTTTGATACACACTCAATTGATTTTTTTAAGTAACTTGGGGGGTGTAATGTAGTTTGATATAAATGATCTTTGAAAAGGAATAATGCAAAGTCATACCATAACACTGACAAAAATTGATTTTGTCAAAGATCAGGTAGATGGGTAGCAGACCAGAGAATGCAGCCAGGTAGGTAGCATTATATACCTTGAGGAGATGGAAGTAAAGAAAGCTATTGCTTCTCTGATCCATTCCTATCCCTCTTTCCAACAGCTCACTGTATGATTGTCAAAGATGCAAAGCCCCACTGTGCCATGAAGCTTGCTGGATAACCTTGCGTCTCAGCTTAATATACCTCATGGGTTTGGTAGGATTGCAAACTAGCTTGGAGAAGAATGTCTCTTTAACAGAGGTTCTTAAAGCTTTTCATGGCATGAAAGTCAATGACATTGCCCAGAAACTAACATCCCATTAAGCCTCAATTAAAGGAACAAGACACTTTCCTCAAAGAGCAGTGGATAACCCCGAGTGACCTAGGGTTCAATGACATGTTACAGTTTCTTCCATTTAAAATAAAGAGTGTTTTCCCCCCTTTTGGCAACATGGCTTACAGAATTGCTTTACCAAAGAGAAGAACAGTGTTTGTGTGTGAATGGAGTGGGGTTAGCTCTTTCTTCCAGTGTGGTGTAGTGGTAAGGGCAGTGGACTCTGGGTTTGATTCCCCACCCCCCACCCCCCACATGAGTGGCAAACTCTTACCTGGATTTGTTTCCCAATAAAAATAATAATCTATCTGATCAACATCTGCATAACTGGCACAAAAAAGGAAGAAAAAATGTAAAAGTTATACACACACACACACACACACACACACACACAAGTATTCAATAATATAACAAATATTACAAAAATTTCCAACAGCATGAAATAGAACAATGTGAGCCAACACAACTTAATGAAAGTGAATATATACAATAAAACCTCCAACATAATATATCAAATAAATACAAAGAAAAATGTTTTTGATATTGTGAATTACAGTCAGAAATCAAACGTTATATGTAATATAATTTCAATGTCCAATCTTACTCATGAGGTAAGCATCATACTCTCATACTCTATATCTAACCTAAAAGAAAAAAATGCAAGAAAAATTAAAAAAAAACAATTACTAATGAGCTGTAGTCAGAAATTCAACAGGTGAATGTAATCCAATGTTAGTATCCAAATCCGGTATTTTGATCCTTATTCTTCATAATTTTTTATTTCATCCACAGAGAAGGACTCAATGATACATATTTCTAGACAGCAGATGACAATCCAGCTGGTGAATGCAATGCAATATATCTCCAACTCTGGTCACTGAATAGTCTTCTTTTCTGTAATAGAATGACACATAGTCAACTCATCTTCTGAAGACTAAAAGTCTTGGAACCAACAAAAACTGCAAAACCATTTACTCAGATGATTTGCAGAAGCAAATATACACACATACACACACCTCATGGGTTGGGTAGGATTACAAACTAGCTTGGAGAAGAATGTCTCTTTAACAGAGGTACTTGAAGCTTTTCATGGCATGAAAGTCAATGACATCCCATTAAGCCTCAATTAAAGGGACAGGACTTTTTCCTCCAAGAGCAGTGGACAATATATATAAGTGGAATACTGCTAGCAGCAAAATAATAATAGTTACTTTCAGCATGTCCTTCATCAGTTTCTACCTTATTCAAATCCACATCACTGAAATATACAAAAAATATGCAAACCAAACCATCATACCAAAAAATCATTCCCTTAAACTATTCAATTACAATCACACACACACACATATATAAACATTTTTCTTCCTTTTTTGTGTCAGTTATGCAGATGTTGATCAGATAGATTATTCTTTTTATTGTGAGTTTGCTGTTGTGATCTTCTTTTTGGGTTTGAACTGGATTTGTTTGTTTCCCTTCTCCTACACATGAAGTCTGCTGGGTGATTTTGGCTAGTCACAGTTCTTTGGAACTCTCTCAATCTTACTTACCTCACAAGGTTTTGTTGTGCAGAGAGGAAGGGAAGGAGTTGGTAAGCTGTCTTGAGCCTATTTACAGGGGAGAAAGGTGGAGTAAAAATCCAGACTTCTCCTCCTCCTCTTTTTGTTCTTCCCTGCCATTTTATTCATGGAAAAGCCCTCTCTCCCCACCCCTGTCAAAAAATATCCCAAAGGCAGAATTTTGCATACACACGAAGTCGTTGAAAATAAACAAGGAAAAAATCATGTAGAGCCCTACATTAAACTCTGGCAAGATCATATTCTGTCTACAGCCCCACAAGGCAGCATCTGCATTTGTATATAGCATAATTGCTGACAGGATAGCTCAGTTATTGCAGATTTATAAAAATCCATGCTGATACCACTTCCTGATTTCCCATGACCATTTCCAAAAGAAGAACTAAATTGTGTGCTACTCTGGAACTGCCTTGGCAACAGGGTCTCAGTTCTGCATATTAGGAACTGGATTATGCTTTGTTTTCAGATAACAATCCTGAGCCAGTGGAGCTTTGTTATTAGCAGCCTAATTGGTTTTAGGGAAAGGGATGTGTAGTGCTGAGCCAGAAAGAGAGTTGTATAAGACCAGAGGGCATCATAAAGCATTGCTCTGTTGGCCACAGGAAGCCCTTCCGTTGGAATCCTCTCCTGTTCTGAATTTTGGTTTAGAGCAGTGGTCATTAGCACACGTTTTTGCCAAGAAATGTTTATGTGTTTGCTTTCTGGGTACTGCACATTATAATAATCACTAAGGCTTCTATAAACTGAAGACATATAGCCATTTTGTTTTCAACAGTGTCTATCAAAGGGGAAACCATCACGGATATTATACTCTGATACATCTAGGAAGTTGTAACTCTAAGGCATAAAAATAACCATGAGAAAGATTTTTTTAAAAAAACTTGGTTCTTTTAAAGTATAGTCTGCAGTACATCCGAAGGGAGAAAATCTTGCTCCAACCCATTATCAACCTCTATTTGCCCTACCCTATTCTACTGAAATGATACCCCAGGAAATGCAACTTACTTCATGTGAATGACCGACATTCATAGGCCTTCAAGGTGTTACTGGACTCAGATCTTATTACATAGGAACATCTCCCTGCGGTTAAGCACCACTGAATAGATCTAAGCAAGGTTTTGAGCAGATGTGGTTATGCTTGCTGTCCAAGACTAGCATCCACAATGTCTTTCTTCCTCTCTCACTCACAAGTGGCTGAGAGTCACATGCCCTACAGAAGTAGCAGGAGAGGAAGCACAAGTATTTCCACTTCCATAACTTTTGGAACTCATGCTGCCCATATTCTGACCCTTAGGCATGAGACATACACGTCAAAGAAAAAAAGATGTGCACGTTTCCTCTTTTCACAAGATCTAGAAATGGATTTCTAACCTGTAATTAAGTCATCCACTCCAGCTGGCTATCTGCTTGGCTGCATACCCAGCCAATACTCCCCCTAGGGATGGCACAACTAATCTCCATAGCCAGGGACAAGATTTCTACTCATTTCATTTGTTCCCTGTGCAATCTCTAATAAACAGAAGCATCGTTTGTTGTTGTTTTTTAAAGGAAGGGAAGGATCATGTAAGTCAGGTTCACCACTGAACCAGCTCAGCTAAAAAACAAACAATTTGTCTTGCCTACAAAATGACAATTGTACCACTGGCTGAAATTTCCAGATTGCTATTCTTTCTGGACCCTTTTGCCTTGAACAACCATAATAAAAAAAGGAAATATAATGAGTGATGCTTTGCTCATCCCTTACCCTACATTCCAAATGGAAGTCTGACTTCTGTGACTCATGGCTATCAAATGCAAAGGATCTCTATTGTAAGCAATCCACAGGACATCTGTGCATATTTAGTCTTTTGAGGCCAAGTGGACATTGCCTTTGGATCAGTTTCTCAATTGTGCACATTTTCTCTGATGTTCAGATCTCCCTGGACCACAGATTAGTGAAGCACCGTGGGTTTTTTTGCATGTGCAGGGAAAGCAGAGCTCAACAGTGTACATTTTGCTCCACTCAGCTTTTCTGCTTCTCCCCACCACCCCCTGCCCATCCAGGAACAGTTCTTCCTTTTAAAAATGTTAGGACATTTGATGTGTTGACCTGTGACTATTCATTGAAATGGTGTGGAAACAAACAAACAAACAAACAAACAAACAAACAAATAAATAAATCATTCTGTGCCATAGTTTTGACCTAAAGCAGGCCCCTATAGTGCTTTCAAATTGAGTTCCCACAAGGAACTTGCTGCTGCAAGTCTCCATGGTGATCACATGGTATATATAACATGCATCTTGGACCTCTGAGCACTTCATGGTAGAGTAAGGATTTTAATCTGGCTTTCACAGATCCCAGTCTAGCACTGTAACCACTATACCACTCTGGTTTGTAAGCCACCAGAGGTCCCCGATTATCTGCTGTGAAAAATGAATGTTGGATCAGGTTAAGTTTATTGAGTCCAATAAAACAATCACATTCCCAGGTTAAGTGGGTTCAAAAAACACATTGCTCCCTTAATAAAAACAAAAGGTTGAAAACAATGCCAAGCAGACGCATGCACTGGCATAATAAGAATGCAGGAGTTTGCTGGGAGTAAATTGCCTCTGGCTCTGAACAACAGCTTTATGTGGTTATGCATGCTTACTTATTGTACTTTCAAAAGCTGCATGTAAAAAAAAAATTACGGGGATTCTTTTGAAAAGAAACAGTACATCCACGATATTTCAGCCCCAGCCTGCAAAAATAGTTGCCTTTTAGCAACATGATTTCAAAAACTGAATGGTAATTTCAGTTTCAAAGATTTTGTTGCTGCTAAAGCTTTTGGATCTATCATGCAGATTGTAATTCTTGCTGTCCTCTCTTCACTGCCTCTCTGGGAGTCTGATAATTTCACCAGGGATCCTTGGCTTCTTTCCCTGCTTCTGTAATTCCAGACCTTTAAAATGAATCTCATGGTTAATATTTTACATCTGTAGCAATGTACCGATGGTTTAAATGAATTTTCCCAGCAACTTGTGAAAGCAAAAATCTTGCATGAAAAGATAATTCACCTTGTGTAGGCTTAAACTTAGCTTGTTTTCTCTGACCTGCAGTCATCTATAGGTTAAGAAAAATGGATCTTTAAACTGAGTCAAACTATTGGTCTATCAAAGTCAATAACATCTGGGGCGAAGGCCTCACCTCTCAGGGTCTTAGGTCTATCACATCATCTGCTATGCACCATTTTAACTGGAAATAGCAGAAACTGAACCTGGGATCTTCCATATATGCCTTGCATATGTACATGCCCTGGACTGGGAGAATCAGCAACAAAGCCCTTTACTTGTGTACCAGATTGTCCTAATCTCACTCCCTTTCTGCATGGTGCAATGGTCAAGAGCAGGTAGACTCTAATCTGAAGAACATGAGCAGCAGGCTCCCATTTGGTGAACTGGATTTGTTTCCCTGCTCCTACACATGAAGCCTGCTGGGTAACCTTGAGCTAGAACCCAAAAAAGTTCCTAAAGTTTACTATTAAAAGATTGCATTCAAAACAGGAAAAAGGCATAAGTCAAGAGATAGAAAGAAATGCCTGTAACTCTTCTCCTGAGAAGAAAGGCATCCCAAATGGAAGACTTTGGCCAAAAATCAAACAGATAAGTGCTCTTATATTTTCGATTTTGGCTGCTTCCCCCCCCCACCCCCCACCCCAAAAAGCAGTAAAAGGTTATGGGGCTCTAATGCATCAGAACTGAGCTTTGCAATTCACATGCTTCTCAGATCTCCTTTAAAACTCAGTCAGGTATTGATTCCTGGCATCTTTTTTGGGGAGAGGAGGATGTCTCCCTGTAGCCTACTCTGGGTTGGAAAATGTCTGAAGATTTGGAGGTGGAGCTGAGGGTGGGTGGGGTTTGGATAAAGGTGGGGCCTTTTTAGGATGTAACGCCATACAGTCCACTCTTGAAGCATACATTTTTCTCTGGGGGAATGGATCTCTGTTGTCTGGAGATCAATTGTGCTTCCAGGAGATCTCCAGGTCGCACTGGGAGGTTGGCAAGCATACTCTTGATTTGATTGATTAGTTGTATAAGTCAGCATGCTCAGTAAATACAATAAATATAAATATAAATAAGATACAATAAAATCATACATTAAAATTACATTTATATCAACAGATGGTGCCTAAAACATTCCAGCGATCAAGTCCGAAGGGGAGATTTGGTAGAAATCAGTGCAACATTATCTCTGAGTACTGGCACCTTCCCCCTCAAGGAAAAAAAAAGCTCTGGACAAAACAATGAGGAAATATACCCAAAAATGCAATATAGAACATTTTTTGCTTCCGATTAGAATCCCTAGGAACATGGCTGTAAGTTGAAAAAGTAACAAATAAATCAAATATAATCAGCTTGCACTACAAAGTATTACTTAATGACCTGAAAGTCTATTTCCCACTTTCAGCATGCTTTCATGCAGTTTACTTCAACAGCAAATCACAAGAACAATTCTGTTTATTAACATCAGTTTGTTTTTTAACGTCACTTTCAGCATACTTTGTTAGAATCCCTGGTTTGCTAGTTCTCCCTGTACGGTGGGAGACCTTGCAGCAATTTGTTATATTGGCCACCAGTACTTCAGAAGATAAGAGAGGAAAAACTGGGAACTGTTGGTTTAACCACAGAGTTTCTGAAAATCCTACAGTGTCCCCCCAAGTTCATGTTGTCCCTTTCATTTTTTCCCAAAAGTGACATTGAACACAGGCATCCGTCCCTTGCCTCATCAAAGCAGCATCCCATGCTGGCTCAAACTCTAGGCAAAAAGTCCAGCAGATTTTGAAGGGCCCTAAAAGGTGAGCTTCCTCTACACTTGAAAAGAAATTTAGAATTAACTCAATTCTAGAATTAGGAGTTTGTGCAATTTTTTTCAACATTTTTCAGATTTCAGTTTATTGGACCTGAAAGTTTTTTTTGGTAAAACTGTAAACAACAACAACAACAACAACAACAACAACAACAACACTGATTATCCATGCCAGTAAGTGGAGTTTTTTTGGGGGGGGTGGCAGGGGGGGGATATTTGTAAATTTCAACTTTATTAAAATATGTGGGTATTTTTTTCAAGACTAGGGGGACAGTGTTTTTTTAAGATAGAGGGACCAAAGGGGATGCCTCATCTAGCCAATGAAGTTTCAATTGTTTCCAATGAAAAATGGGGCACCCCCTTTGGAAACCCATAAAATTGGATCCCTGACAAAAACTTTGCCAAACATGGGAGTTCTTTTAAGGAGAGTCATCTGCATCTATGTTGCAAGTTTGGTCCCTCTATTTTGAAAAACAGTTCTTCCCCCCCCACCCCCCCAATTCCCCATAGATTTTAATGGACCAATAACACACCAGAGCATCTTATGGGAAAAGTCCCCACCATTGACTTTGTTTTCAATGGTAGATGTTTGAAGAGCTTTGTAGGAGCTGTTTTTCAAAGAAGAGGCACCAAATTTTTCATGACAGCTGCTGATGACTCTCTTCAGAAGAACCCCTTGCCCAACTTTCCAATAAGGATCTATGTAGTCAGAGGCCCGTTGGGTTAAAGAAGGGGATATATTGGCCCAGTTAGGGCCACCAACGTGGGATATGACTTCAAGGTTCCCAACTTTAAGAATATCTAGCATCTAGTGTAGAAGAAGGACTGTTCCTTGATAGGAGAGCTAAAGTGTTGACCACAAGATATAAACACAAGGTTGTGAAGTTTTAGGAAGGATCTATGATTTCAAGAGTCTAAACTTCAATTGCCGGTTTCCCCTCAGGCTCCTGTGCTTAACAATGAAGTCAACTGACTTAAAAGGGAGTAACACTGATTCTGATGGTTCTGCAACTCTAATTCTTCTGTTCCATGCCCAAACAAAGGACAATGGACCAGTATGTGAACAGAGTCTAGAACAGGGAATTCAGATTATGATTTAATGGGTCAAAACATCAGATTCATTTAGAATTAGATCCACCCCTCTCTGGAGTTTGGGATTGCTTTAAATAGATGGATGTCTGCCTGCAGTCCCCTGAACTCCTTTGTACGTCCTGTTTCTTCCCAAAATTTACCAAGACAAAGGGCAAAGGGCAGGGCATACATAATTTCAGGTCCTCAGGATTTAGACTGAAGATGATTTTGCAAATATGCAGTCTCCATCACCTTTGGGGATCATATGAAATGTAGGTTTTAATTGCCTGATTCTGAATAAGACCAGAAGAGAAATGTCCATTCACAGCCCATAACCTCTTCAGATACAAAACTGAATTTAAGCTCTGTGAAAGGCTGTTGGAAACATTTATACATCTGAATATTTTCTGATAAGATTTCCGCTGACCCAAAGCAAGGGCATGCTATTCCCCTGTATTATTATTATTTTTTCTTCAACGACAAATGCCCTACATCTAAGGGAGTATTCCTGCTCATTTTTTAATGCAATGTGGCATTGGTGTCATAGAAAGTCAATGACAATGGAAAGTGACTTTGAAGAAAATTCAAAGACTCGTAAAGTCTGAGAGAAATTAGATGTCTGTTTTCCACAGTAGGATAGATGCGGGGGGGGGGGGAATTTTTGCTACACAGAGTAATATTCAGGCAAAAATTTCTATAGTGGGGCAAACAGGATGTCATCACAGAGGACACAGAGGACACCCTTTCCCTGTGTGCTGCAGTCCAGATCTGAATCTGGCCTGCATGCTCCTGGGAACTCACTTCTCAACACAGAACTTTAAGAGTAAGATGACTGTGCAGACCTAGGGAAAACAGTTAGGTGCTTATCCACAGAGATCAATTGGATTTAGCTGCAGTGTAGGCCTCCAGAGACTTATTTTAAAAGATCTGTAGCTAGTTGCATCCTGACCTGAGTGGTCCCAGACTAGCCTGATCTTGCCAAATCTCAGAACCTAAGCAGGATTGACCCAGGTTAGAATTTGGATGGAAAACCTCCAAGGAATATCAGGATCATGATGCGGAGGCAGGCAGTGGCAAACCACTTCTAAACATCTCTTGCCTTGAAAACCCTATGGGGCCACTGTAAGTCAGCCATGACTTAACAACATAAAAAACAGCTAGTTGTGCAATGACACAGAACACCCAAAAGTGTTTTTTCCCTTCTAGAATGGGTAATTTGAAAAAAAAAATCACCACTGTATTTTCTCCACACACAGGTCTGGTGTTGATATGAAGCAGTCAATTATTTGTGCAATATCATCTGGAGTAAGTTATATTTTCCTACCTTCCTCCAACCTTCAACTGTGTGAGTCTTTTTTTTTCAAAAGGTAAGCTTCGTAAAAAGCAAGGGGCTGTTAGTTTGTCTTTTTGCATCAAATACAGAAATGCCCAAGGTCACCATGTTTATTTATTTATTTATTTTATTGGATTTTTATACCGCCCCATCCCTGAAGGGCTCTTGACAATGAAGCAAATACCACATCCCTTGCTCATGTAGGTGATACATGTGTGTTTTGGAAAGTACACGCATACACACACATAGCTTTAGATCTAGGCTTGCAAGGCTCAGCAGAGCAACAATAGGAGAAAAAATATTAAAATGGCTGTTGAGCAGATGGTACGATGCATCACCCACTGGGATCACACCTGGACATGATCAATCCTTTCAAGGAGTTGCCAGAGATTTATGTAGAGTTCCTTGTAATTTCTAGAGATGTGTGACATCACTTCCAGGTTTTCCTGGAAGTGATATCACATCATCGATGACAGCCACCTCCCTCACATCCCCACTTCCCATCCTCCCACTGATTTTCAGGCCATGCCTGGCAACCTGATTTAGATCACACTAAAAGTGCAATCAAAAGAACACTTTCCCAGGTCTCACTTCCATTGAAAAGAATTGAGTAAGATTCTGAGTAGAACTGCTTACAATGGCTCTCTAAAACAACTGAAATCCAGTTTGGGATTGACTGCAGCTTTACTCCTGCATAATAATGCTATCAGCTGCAGATAATATGCATGGTTTTATTGGGCCTCCCACCCCTACAGGAGAAGAAGTTATTTTTTTTCAAACTTTTTTTCATTTAATAAGATAGTCAGATTAGTCTTATGTAAATATTGGAACATCGTCTGCCCTTCGGAAGACCTCTAACTCCATGGCTTACGCTAAAAAGGCCCTGAAGTTATTAAAAACGTTGGAGGAAACGCATTCATATAAAATGAAATGTTTCTGTCATAAGATTGCACTGCCAAATGAACATGTGACCTCTAATATGCTGGTAAAAACAGCGTGATTTCCCCCCCGCCCCCCGAAAAATGATGTCCTGATTAAATTATTTTTCTATTTGGGCAGATTTAATCAAAATCTGTTACACGTGGGAGGTGAATTAGTACAATGCTAGAGATGCACATAATTAGCAAAGTCTGAGTCATCACGATGAGTCGAAGCTGGAACTTTGCGCTTTTGTGATCCCCAAAGTAGCAATGCAATGACAGCAACATGTGTACTTTGGCAGCAGCATGCCTACATAAACATTCATAATGTTTTGTTTCCTTTTAGACCAAAAAGTTGCTTCTACTTTCTAAACTCAGGGGACCCATTCCAGAGTTTCTTCTGCTGAAAATCCCCTGCATACCAGCCACAGAGACTTCATGCATTAGAAAGGGCTATGGGTATATTGAACAGGGCACACACTATCAGGTCAGATCATTGCCTATTGTGCAGGTGCATCACATATGACAAATGCATGGCCACTGTTCTCCCATGGAGCACAGTACAGGAAAAAGTTTGGTAGTGGAGGACAAGTTTTCTTTTAGCAAGGTTTTCTAACTGAAATTTTGGTTGAAGTGTAGGAAGACAGCTTCCAATTTATTGTCTGCCATTCTCATTGAAAATCAACAAGGCAGAAAACAATGTAACCAGATAGCATGAGAGATCTCATAAGCCAATGATAGTTTCTCACTTTGGCTCTCACCTGTGGCTCCTCTGAACACTTTGCCCCAATGCAGCACTTGTCCCATGTTTCATAATGTTTTGTTTCCTTTTGTTGCCCCATATGTCCCACGTCGGTCTCTGCGCTCGGCAGAGGCCAATTTACTGGAGATCCCCGCCCCCTCTATGATGCGGCTGGCCTCCACCAGGGCCAGGGCTTTTACGGCCCTGGCCCCTGCCTGGTGGAATGCTCTTCCTCCAACTGTCCGGGCCCTGCGGGACCTACATGAGTTCCGCAGGGCCTGTAAGACTGAGTTATTCCGCCGGGCCTTTGGGGAGGCCGGCTGCTGATAGGTGCCCATTAACAACTAAGATCCGCTGTTCCCCTCTCAGGGGAGTTGAGGAGTTAATGGCTGAACGCCATCTGTTTTAACTGATCATGAATTAGGAGTACTGCTTTTAACTGATATGAATTTTAGTATTTTATTTTGTTATCCGCTTTTTATTGTGATGTAAACCGCCCTGAGCCCTTTGGGGGAGGGCGGTATAAAAGTGGAACTAATAAATAAATAAATAAATAAATACAAAATATGTTACAAGTTTCAGTGCTAGAACATATAAAAAAGAAGAGAGCAAACTATTAGTTCCCCATGTCACAAGAGTTGTTTGCTAAAAAAACAAATCAAGCCAATGTCTGCCAGGGATGAAAGTTTGGGGCTCATACCTGTGGTTCTTACAGCTCTGCTTCCCTGCTTAATGTTTTATAGCTGGCTTTGTTTCATCCTATGAGTAATTTTACCTTAGGCATAAATAAGCAGCAGGCAATTAAAAACACCGGCACTTGAAACATAAGGGGAGTAGGAAGGGGTGCTGCCTACCCAATAAGTTGAGTAAACAGGAAATTAGCTTATTGATCAAAAGAATGAAGTTTTAAATATTTCAGAAAATGCTAAGACTCCCCCTCATTTTAGGGGAAAAACTAAGAATTTCTAACAACTTTGCCTGAATTCCAAAAGGCTTTGCAAAACAATTCTTTTCAAGCAGTTTTAACTCATTTTCTTCCTTTTCCAGTTTTGTCTTGTGACTCAATATGGCTTACGATTCCAAGATTAAAAAATCACAATTACAAAAAAAACTTTCTTCCCAAGAACATGCCTGCAGCTTAAATTCCATTTTTAAAAGGTACAAGTATGTAACCACCGGGTCATTACTGACCCGTGGGATGACATCACATCCCATTAAAGGCCCTCACAAAAAAGGCCTTACTATACCTCATAAAAATATCTAAAGATAGCATTCCCCACATCTCCTCAGGGAGACCATCCCCCCAGGTGGGAGTAACTGTAAGGAAAAAAATGGGTACTTGTAGATGCTGAATAGGAGAACAATTAGAAAGTGGCATCCAGAATACTGTAGTTGATGCATGGGGACATACATGTGAGGTGCATGGGGTGCATGGGGACATATGGAGAGACAGATATGTGAGATCTAGCATAATTAATAAGGCATAACTACTGGTATGCAATAATTAGAGCCCTAGTTGGGAACAAGTATCCTTGTCTACATTAAGATACATCCAGATGTGTATCAGCAGTCACATCTGTAGCACAAAGAAATCTACCATACACAACTCAGCACTGCTGCATGGGAGTGGGTGTTTATTTTTCATGTGCAGATCTAAGATGTGTTGAAGGTATCCTTCCCTTCTTTATAGCTGATGGTTAATTTTTCTCTCAATATACTAAATAGGATTGCCAGATTCCATGGGGACCTGATTACAACAGATCTTCAGGCTATGGAGATCAGTTCTCCTGGCAGCTTCGGAGGGTGGACTCTATGGCAGTATAACCCACTGAGGCCCTTTCCCTCCCTAACCCCTACCCTATCCCTACATCTGCAGCAATTTCTCCACCCAGAGTTAGCAACCTCAGTGCTGTCATTTAGTGTATAAAATCATCACTTGTGAATGCTTTTCAGGCAATACAGAAGGCTGGGAAATATTTTTAATCCCCCTGAACATTATGTATAAAAACAAAACAACACAAACCATCCAGGGCATTTTTAACCCCGCAGGCAAATTCCATTGTACTGGAGGCGCTGGAAAGTTACCACAGAAACATTTTGTGACAGAAGCTACTGTGTTTGACAATGCTAAAACATCCAGAGCTTGAAATCACGTTGGATGGGAAGCAGACTTTAGATTCACTCCTCTGTTTTGAGGATAATTTTACTACTGTACAAGTGAAACCCCCTCAGAGGACAAAATTGCACCGCAAGTTACACAGCAATATGCACTCTGCATATTAAAGTGTATTCTAGTCAGTGAGCTTTGTTCTCCTGTCTTTTACAGGCTGTGCAAAAAGATGAGATTGAAATAATGTGGTTTAAATTAAAGGTCTCATAAAGGAGGTGATTGTGGGGCTACAGCTTTGATAGATTTTAATACTGCATACACCCCTGTCTCTTATTAATTCCAAATGTTATGGCCAAATTTTGTGACTGGTGACATTGGCACATCCCAGGCATCCTCTGCCTCAAATACCTGATCTATAGCTTCATTATTTTAAATGCATCATTTGTCACTCAACACTAACTTACCCAAACACCCAAGAAACAGTTTTGAAACAGAAGATAAGTTTACTGGACAGCATAAGAATCTGGCCAGGGTGTCCTCTTAAGGTCAAGAGGCACACCCTTTGATACAAAGGGACCAAGTTTTATAGACACAAAAAATACAAACGTCACACAATCATCATAGTTCATACCTCTTTCACGTGATACAAGCATGTTCAAACCCCATTGGTCAGATCTGTCTTTGGTCACAGTAAGACATCCCCTTATTCTACGTCGAATGCTACATGCTGTTAGTGCGTGCTGTCTCTCTGTGCATATACAAAGGGCAGCAATAAAAATAGCTTGTTGTCTTCAAGAATAACTTGTTATTCTTGGTTGGCTCCCAGAGAGAGCTATGGCTCTAGGGCATCTGGCTTAACATACTTTTAGATCATAAACCTTTCTTTACCATTTAGAAATGATTTAACTTGATTCTAACAACAATTATACTTTCGATTCTAAGACAATAGAATTATGATCAAATACAAGTAAATGTGAATCACTCATTATCATTTCTCTGTGTTCATTTAACTATATAGAAAAACACTTTGTAATTTAACTAATCACATTGATTTAACTATCCCGTATTGTGGGTCCTTACCCACAAAAACAAGGTAATAAATTTATATGGCTTCTGTCATATAGTAACCTGTAGTTACAAGACCTCAAAAGATGTTATCTGTAGTTGCCTGCATCTCTGCTAGCAAGCTGGTAACATGCAGGCCTCTGGTCACTATACACAGAGCCATTTTGATTCTTTGCAAATCCTTGGTTCATTTGGATTTTCCATATTTCTTGATTAAACAAATTTATACACATTCTGGCCCGCTCCCACAACCCTCTGGCACATAGTTTATTATTTAAAAGGTTTATTCCTATTAGTTGGAGTATTCCTTTTAATACACCTTCTGCATGTTACTTGATACTCTGTCCTTCTTCATGTCTCTTGTTTGTCTCTTTTCCAAATTAAAGCAAACCAGCCAGTTCTTTGCAGGAAACTTCTTTTGCTCTTATTCTGTCTGTCAGAGGAGAACAGGTCTTTAAATGAAAAATGAACTCTTGCTCTCCAACACCATGAAAATGAGCAACATTCTCAAGAGAATTACAGTAATAGAACTGGCAACTTTTGAAAAAAGAGTAATGTCCTCCACTCATAGTCAGCGCCTGAAAAGAAAATGTCACCTTACGAAATGTATCAATGGATATTTTCATGCAGGTGAATTTAAGAGGTGTGTAATCCTACAGTGAATACAGCGATGATGTGATTCAGGTAACAATAACAGGGAGGTATAATTACTGCCAAAGGATGTGAGTCTTTGTCAACTGTGGATGAAGCAAGGGTGAAAATATAGTTCTGTGCAGTAAGAAATATCTCCTTCTCGCTCAGGCCGTTTTTTGCACGGTGGCACAAGTGGCTGTCCAATGGCATAATTAATGCCAGTAGAGCCATGGGACTATTTGCAGGGTCTTATGCAGAGTGGCCCCGAAGCTGCTGCAAACCACAGAGGTGGCTCCACCTCCGGTCTGCATGTGTTGTTTACATTGTCTTTTGTCCAAGGTTCCTGAGGGAGGAAGTGACACACCCACACTGCCCTCTGACCCACGGAGGTCGGAGGGCAGTGTGGGCGTGTCTCTTCTTCCTCCAGAGCCTCAGAGGGAAGGCAAGATAAACAACACATGCAAACAGACAGCACCTGAAAGTGGTGCTCTTGCACTGGTGCCCTTTGCACAGCATCTGTGGGAAGACACTGCTTTCCAAAACATGCATGTTTTGAAAGCAGCGTTTTCACACCATGGGTGTGTGTGTGTGTGTGTGTGTGTGTGTGAGCATGAACAGCATCCCAGGAATGTTTTTACCATCCCTATGGCACTGTTTTGGGGCCATGCAGAAATGGCCTCAGACTCCCAACTTTTGTCTCAAGCCTGTTCAGAAGTTAAGTGAACACACATACAATGTATGTACAGTGTACTTTCGATTTTTCTTCAGATGCGCACTGAAAATTAGGTTATAGTCCAGGCAAATTGACAAATAAATGCTTTAAATCTCACTCTTACCCAGGTATGGGTCCCCAGTTTCATTTGTAGGGTGAAAACATGTTTGCATGTATTACATACAGGTAGTATATGAGTCCACTGTAATGTGAACAGGGCTTCTCTCTGGACACTTTTGCACAAACAGAATAATGCATTTGCAGTCCACTTTCACAATTGTTTGCAAGTGGATGTTCTATTTTGCACAGTAAAATCCAGCTGCAAAGTGAATTGAAAGTGAATTGAAAGTGCTTTATTCTGCATGTGCAAAAATGCCCTCTGTCTCTGAGAAGCCACTTCTGAGGACTGGGATACTTAAGAAACAGTGTGTCATGAGCCAGCCCCTGGGTACTTACCAGGACACAGAGGACTCTGAGGAAGAACCTGAGGACACAGAGTTGGCTGTTCCTGGGGAAGACCAGGCAGCAGACCCAATGCCCCGTCCTTCCCTGCCTGATGACATACAGGTGGAGGAGTCTGCAGATCCTCCTAGGGAACTCAGTGAAGAGCCAGCTGTGCATAGGAGACAGAAGCAGAGGCTGCTACTGTAGAAGCACAGAAGGAGTGTAGGGTTGGAGATTTGGACAGTCCAAATCTGGATTTTTACCGAATCTGCACTGATTCGGACGGATTCGGATGAGCAGGGGCCGAATCTGAGCTGTCCGAATCCTAACAGATCCGAATCCATGAGATTCGGATCACCCGAGTAGCGTTTTTATTTTTTGGTGTTTTCCGCGTTTCCAGCTGCAGGGTGCATTTTTTTAGCTTTATAGTAACCAAGAATTTCAGAGATAATAGGGGCTATTACCGGTAGTACCCTCAATGATGCAGTTTGGTCTAGGGGCCAAAGTTATGGACCACAAAAGAGTGTCCCTACATTGTTTCAATGGGAACTAAGGAGATGAGGCTACCCTTTACGAGAGGGTCCACTATTACTAAACTACACCAAGCACCTAGAGAACATCATCAGGACAGTCTCCTGATGATACTGAAAAATATTGATACCGATACATTAAATGCACCCTGCAGGTACTGAGAATAGCACGTTTTCTGCAGTGACATGCATTGCTGTCAATAAGGGAATTTCACGATAGAGGGCTGTGGAGTGCACATTTTTCATGGTAAACCCACAAAACTTTCAGGAATATCTTCAGGAAGTCTCTGGATGACACCATCGGTTTGGGGAACTTTACTTCAGGGGGGCAGTGGGAGATGGGCCTACCGCTTTTGGGGTCCCATGGGAATTAAACCCTGAAGCAAAATTCCCAAACGGATCAGTGTCATCATACCTAATTTGTGACCATCTGCTGAAATGTGCACCTCACAGCTCTAATTCCTCATTGACAGCAATGCAGCAAGTCACTGCAAGCTGGAGCAAATTTCTGAGTCTCTGAGGGCGCATTTTGAGATGTGTCGGCACCAAATTATCGGGGTATCATCAGGTGACTGTCTGATGTTGCCCGCAAGTTTCAGTGCAGTTTGGTTCAGGTATGGACCCTCCAAAGGGGTGCAACTATCCCCATTGTTTCCAATGGAGCTGATAGAGGATGGGGCTACACCTTTGAGAGTCCCGCAACTTTTGCTCCCCTGAACCAAACTGCCAAACTGTCGAGAATTATCATCAGGACAGTCTCGATACCCTGAACTAATTAATCCACTAGCTTCCAAAATGCTGGTTTTAGTGTTTTCACCGTACACACTCCATCGGGCTTCATGTGCAGGGCGGTGAAACATGAAAACCAAATTTTTTTAAAAACTGAGTAACACCAATTTCAAGGAGTATCATCGGAGACTGTCCTGATGACACTAAGGATTTGAATTACCAGTTTGGTTCAGGGGCCAAGTTATGGACCCTCAAATGGGGGGGCCCTATCCCCCATTCTTACCAAGGGGAGCTAAGGAGAGGAGGGCTACCATTTTGAGGTCCCATAACTGCCCCTAAACCAAACTGCACCAAGCGGGGGGTGTCATCAGGACGATCTCCTGATATTCTATATGATGTTTGGTGCTGATATGTCTAAAAATGCCCCTGCAACTAAACTAATTGCTTAATATTCTTTTTTTTCTTGCAGTGACTTCTGCATTTGCTGCCAATGGAGAATTTCTGGTGGAGGCTGTGGGGTGCACGGTATCCAAGGTACAGTCACCGCGTTCAGAATCTTCAGGAGAGTCTCTGAATGACACCATCCAGGTTTGAGGAGCTTTGCCTATGGGGCAGTGGGAGATGGACCCTACCCATAACATTGAACCCCTTGAAGCAGCGGTCGCAAACCTGGATAGTGTCATGAAGAGACTCTCCTGAAGACACCTAGAGAAGTTTGTGGATTTACCATGATGTGCACTCCACAGCCCTCCACAGAAATTTCCCATTAATACAATGGAAACCAACCAACCAGCCACTACAGAGCACAGAATCTGGGAAATTGTTTGGAGTGACTGTGAAAGAATTAATTTTTTAGAGCTACTGTCACCAAAAGAACAGATTTATCATACAAGTACTGTCCTATGATGCTCCCAAGTTTCAGTGAAGTTTGGATCAGGGTCCAAAGTTATGGACCTTCAGATGTGTAGCCCCATCTCCTGTTAGCTTCCATTGAAACAATGGGGGGGATGGGGCACCTTTGAGGTCAATAACATTGCCCCACTAGACAAACCGCATAAACAGGGAGAATCATCCAGGACAGTCTCCAGATAATATCCTGAAGAGTTTGAATGCCGCTAGCTTTACAATTGCGTCCCCTGCGAGGCCAAAATGTGTAAAACACCAAAATTCAAAATATTCTAGCGGACGAATTTTTTTCGGATTTACGAATTTTAGGGCATATCGAATAGGCTATGATTAGGATTGAATTATACAAATCATTTCGCCCAAAATGCCAAATTCGAATTTTAACGAATTTTTTTTGTATTGACCAACCCTAAAGGAGTGCTTGTTTGGCAGCAAAGTATGGAAGATTAGAAGTCTCTGCATCTGATGAGAACTAACTCCTCACAGAATCCCAGCCCCCTGAACAAGGCTCTCTATATAAACCTTGCTTCTTCCTGGGTACAAGTGTGTTACCTGTTGCCGCTGTGTGCTTGGTTCTTTGTTGATTCCTAGCCCGCTCCTCACCTTCTCCTTGACCTATTGGAATGTGACCTGACTATGCCTTGCCTACCGCCTACCTTGACCTATTGGACTGTGACCTGACTACACCTTGCCTGCTGCCTGCCTTGGCCCATTGGCTTGCGACCCAACCATGCTTGTGCTTGCCGTCTGCTTTGCCCTGTGAGGTCAGACCTGGCCACACCCCTGCCTGCTGGCAGCACACAGTGCAGGAAGGGTAATCAATTAAAAATTGAATGCACTGTGCAGTCCTAAGCATGACTATTCAAAAGTAAGTCCCAATAGGGATTACTTCCTGTAAGTGTTTTTAGGACTGCAGCCAATTTTTTTCCTACTCAGGGAAGGCTGGGGTTGTTCAAATGCAACCCATATATCTTAATTTAGAATTGCATTGTAATTGCAAGGTAGCTGTATATTGTTAACTGGCCTCAGCTGTGTTGGTGGGGCTTGCAAATCAAATAAAGACATTCTTTGCCATGCCATACTAAGCTTAACATGCTAAACATAAGCATTTGAAATCTTGATTAATCAGTTATATTTGTTTGCCTCTAAGTGGATGATTTTGATCACCAGCTAGCATTAATTGTGCAGCTATCTATTGAGAGTGCAATCAAACAAGGTATACATAAGGCTTCTGGGAACTAGGCTCTTAGGTTCCAAAGCATGTGTTTATTTTTCTTTCTTTTCTCTCATTTGTGAATTATTACAACTAAATCCCAATTCACATATAATCACCGAGTGTGTTCTGATGCTAGTGTGAATACCAGAGCTTGAGATGTGTCTATCAGTATTTTAATCAATGGCTATGGTGGGAAATTGGTTCCCAGTTGCATTTTGATCTTCCTGTGTTTTGTAATGCACATGCAATAGGTTACTTCCTACTACTGCTAAGCTCTTTGATCAACGAAATGACTAAACAGAAGCTATGGTACTTAGGTCACATTATTAGAAGACAAGTTACTGCAAAAAAAACCCCCCAATAATGCTAGGAAAAATTGAAGGCAGCAGGAGAAGGGGAAGATCCAACATGACATGGATTGACTCTCAGTCTGCAAGACCTGCACAGGCCTGTTAACCGCAGGACATTTTGGAAGGTCACCTTAGGGACACCAAATGTTAAAAGTGACTTGATGGCATTTAACACAGAGAAAAAGCTCAGTAGAGAGAGGAAGAGCTTTATGGGACAATTTCTCTTTGGTTTTCTACCACCCTTAGGGGGTCTGCTGTTCATCATTGGGTTTTCAGGTGCAGGCCAACCATGGAAATCTTACCAGCTGGCTTTCAGAAGCTTTTCAGTGTTTGAAGCACTCTCTCCTCTCTCCTCTGGAGCTGATAATGAAAGGAGTCACATGAAAGGAGACAGACAGAGTACTCCTCCCTCAGTTCTTTCTTCTTCATCATGGAGAGAAGACCTGCTTCATTGAGCACTTTCATTCCACCTCAGGATTTTTCATCCTTTACAATGACTTTGTTTAAGAAATATTCCAAATGTGGCACAAATATAGTTCAGAATGATGAGCACAAAGAATGCCTCTTCAGTCTTGGTGAGACTCATGTCTTAGATACCTGTCCTTCACACCACCTTTTCACTCCTAAGGCCAGACACAAATGGACTTTGAGGCTTATGGCTGCTTTGTGAGAAAAGTCTTTCACTTTGATGGATATTCTTTTCACTAAGTCTTCAAACAGGACACATATGCTCTCAGTGTCTTCAGTCCCTAATATTCTGTCTAGGCAGCTTTCTGGTGCAGTTTTACTGGGCAGAAGGGCTGCTTTGGAGCCCTCTGTTAAAAAAGCCAAAAAGAAGGTGGAAAATACCTCACAAGGCAAGCCACTAGATCAGGGGTAGGGAACCTGCGGCTCTCCAGATGTTCAGGAACTACAATTCCCATCAGCCTACCAGCCAATTGGCCCATGCTGACGAAACTGATGAGGAATTATATTCCTAATTATCTAGGCCCTACACTATTCCCTGATCCCAGGACTTATCACTATCACAGTCACAGACAAATTTCCCCAGTTTGTCCACCAGATGACCCTTCTTAATGTCAGTTGTCATTGCCTCAACTCAACTCTGATGCACCAATCTGACATCTTGATTAGTCAATAAAATGTCTCTTCTCAGCATCAGTCTCCATCTCCTTCACACCAAGATCGAATTATTCTGTGTAATCCGTCTCCTTGACATCATCAATCTCCTCAATAGAATATATGTTGGAGTCATGATCAGACTCTGGGAGTCTGAAGTCAGAGATCCTACTCTTCCTACTGTCTGCCATCTTTGTCATCTGTCATAGACTCTGCTGTCCTATGTCCATTCTGAACAGCACAAAAAACATATTTGTGGTATGTCTTAAGAAGAAGCAACTGCTTCTTTTCACTCGGCACACCCAAAACAAGATGTCGGTTACTTTAAGTAGCCACTCTTCCTTCGTTAAATGACCTTCTCCTCTCCAATTTTTTGCTATCATCATTTTTGCTGCCGTGGTCATGTATAAAAATAATCCTATATTTATTTTAGAAATCTTCCATATTCCTATATTCAATATATATATTTCCGGGGCAAAATCTACCTGTATTTTCAATATCTTTTTTATATTCTTTGTGTACGCAATTATCCAAACTTTTTTTTTAATTTTCTAAAACCACCACATATGTATCATGGTAATTCTCTTTCTTTTATGACAATGCCAACATTTAGAGTTGTTATTTTAGTTATTTTGCAAGTTGTGTTGGCTACAAGTACCATCGCGGTATATTTTAAGGTAATTTTCTCAACTCTAAGCTTGCTGGAGTGAACTTAGCGTTAATTTGCCAACTAAATTCCCAGTCTTCCTCATATTCTATTGGTTTTTAATATCCCAGCCCACCTCACCATTACATCTGTAACATTTTTTTTTTTTTTCCGTCTGTAGAGTCATTAACAACTTTATATAATTTTGGAAAGCCTTATTTGTCTTCTATTAGTAGGATCTCTTATCCAAGTCCAGTTTTTTGTTAATTGTCCATTCTTCCATGTCTTTCCTAAATTGTGTTTGAATTTGTTGGTAGGTAAACCAGTGGCAGGGTTCTCCTGCCCACCATTATGTCGCATCTTTCTTTGAGCTCTACATTTCTTGTGTCCAAATTAATATATCAGAATACTTTAACCACATTGCTATTGCCTTTGGATATTTAAACAACTTTCTGTTCTTGACAGCCAGGATGGTATTTTACTATAATAAGAGTATTTATACTTTCCTATATCGTCATCAATGCTCTCTTCTGATTATATGCATTTTGAAAACCTTATCATTTCCTTTTCTTGTGGGCCAAAGATATTCATGCCAACCTGCACTGATGTTATGTCCCTCTATATCCAAAAGCTCTTCATTCTCCAGTTTTATCCATTCCCGGACCCATAGCAATGATGCTGCATCATAGTATGTTTGTAGGTCTGGAAAGGCAAAACCTGCCTTTTTTTTGGACTCTATCAATGACACATACTTAATACGATGTCTCTTATTATTCCAAATGAATTTCAGAAGGTCCTTTTTCCATTCTACAATTGTCTTTGAGCTATATATTACAGGTAAGTCATGATCAGACTCTGGGAGTCTGAAGTCAGAGATCCTACTCTTCCTACTGTCTGCCATCTTTGTCATCTGTCATAGACTCTGCTGTCCTATGTCCATTCTGAACAGCACAAAAAACATATTTGTGGTATGTCTTAAGAAGAAGCAACTGCTTCTTTTCACTCGGCACACCCAAAACAAGATGTCCAGGGGACACCTTAAAATGAGGTGGCATCTGGGTGTTTTCCAGGAAGTAAAAATGTCAGAGGGTAAAAGAGACTGTTTTCCATCTAACTATTTCTTGCTTCTTCTGATCAAGTTTTCATTCTCAGCTTGTGCCTCCAGTGAGAGTTTGTGTGTGGATTCTTCAAAGTTGCCATTTGCTGAAGTTCAGTTGCCAAATTAGAGTTTGCTCTGTAGGTTTGGGCTCTGATATGCTCTTTTCAGTCCCATAAGTACATTGTTGAACTCAGTTGGTCCTGCTGGTTCCAATAATATGTAGTTTTCCTATTTTAAAAAAAATTATCTACCTATTTCTGTAGCAATGCAGACACAAATAAGAGGATCCCAGCTGCTCAGAAAATCTGTTCACCTCCTACTGAGAAGCATTGGGTTGACCTGCCCTCCACAGAGATCAGCTTAGTAGAAAAAATGTCAGTCCAAGAAGGGCAAGTCAACCCATTGTTTCTCAATGGGAGGCAGACAGGTCTTCCAAGCAGCTACGATTCTTGAATTTGTGTCTGCGTAGCTATGGAGACAGCTCATTTAGACTTTTTTTAAAAAAAAGAAGGAAAACCATATATTGCCAGAATTGGCAGGACCAGCTGAGTACAACTATGTACTTTTGGGGCTGAAAAGGCACCCAGGATTGGAGCCTGCAGAGCAAATCCTGGGGTAACCTTCCGCAAATGGTGGCAGGGAGAATCCCTTCAGCTGCACACAAAATGTTAGGCACAAGCAGTGGGTGAAGCTGACCAGAGAGCAAAATGGTCAAGAAGGAAAAATAAGATGTCTCCTGAACTCTGCTTTCACACAGCTAGGTAGGAGACATCTTGCAGGTGTTTTATGGGGAAAAGGTGGACTTTGAAGCATCCTTTTTTAAAAAGCCTTGAGCTAAAATAAGGCATCCTGGGGATGTCTTGGGCAAAAAGCTGTGTGGAGTGCATTCCCAAGACCGCCTTTTAGCATCCCCAGAACCAGACCACTGTTAGTTCCCTCTGTCATCTGAGGACACCTTCCCTGCTCTTCAACAGATATTCATCTTGCTTATTCTGAAAAAGTGGTCCTAAGTCTTAAGTTAGAATTTAAGCCGAAGGTAGTGTCTCACATCCATATGTCATAGGACGTTACCCTGCCAGTGTTTTTCTCCAAATTATTTGTTCATGAGTAAACAATCATGCCATACACTTGACGTTAGGATAGCACAAAAGCTTTTTGACAAGACTTCCTGCCAGCTCTCCCCTGTTCTCATCTGCTCTTGCAGTGGGAAAATATAGGGAGTTGATGCTGAAGATGTGTCACTTCCAGACATTGTCTGTGATTCTCATTTTCCCAGTCTCAATGGTATTTGCCATTGGATTTGTAGAGTGGCAGGGGCTGTGATGTCACTTCCAGGTGTCACCATATCATTGACTTCCCCCTTCCTGTGCTCTGCTCCTCAGAAGCAGCAGGAGGTTTCCAGTGAAGGACAGACAGCTCTAAGAACATGGGAAAACTCAATATGGCTTTAACATGGAAATAGTAGGCTGTGATTGTTGTTAGGCTGTGATTGTTGTTAACCATGACAACATCAAATGTACAGGAGGGCGGGTTTCTTTATGAAGGAGAGGCCTACTCAGTAATTGGACACTTTACAATGTTTCAGTCATTAGCTTCCTAAAACTTTCCAGCATCTTTTAGATTTCACATAAACCAATTTTATAAGAATAAAGAGAGTAGATAAAAGCAGGACTAAGAAATGCAGGCAGTATAAAAACATGTTACTAGTGTAATAAGATACATCTCAAACTGTGCTTAAAAAGAGAAACATTACTTGTTTTCTGTGCCATTCGATTCAACAGGAACCATTAATTCATTTGAATAGTCACAGCACTTATTTCAAGAAAATCAGTGTAACAGTTGGCTTTTAAATGTTATGCGGTTGAAATTTTATCTGTGAAAAGGTTTCTGTGATGCAAGTTAATCTATTTATAATGCCAATTTCAACAAGGCAAAATGAAAAAAATTTGAAATGAACTATCAACCCTTTCTGGATTTTGAAGGGGAAATCCTACAAGGAAATAAATGAAACAATAGAAAGCAGAATGGGATACATTTTAAAAGAGGCAGCAATGCATCCCATTGCTTTCTTTGAAAAAGTTGTGTACACTGTGACTGCATATGGACCAAAGTCCATGGACCAAAGCCCGCCCTCCCATGGTAAGGTTAGGGTATGTTCATAAAGGGAAAGTTTATTCATAGAGGGAAGGATATATCTACCCATGACTGCTGGCTGTTACCTCTAAATGGAACCTCCAGGTATAGAGATAGTGTACCCGTGACTCTCAGGTGCCACTGATGAACAATGGGAGAAATGTTATTTTCCCCTGCTGCTTAAATATACCAATCCTGAAATAACATAAAGTGTTGTCAGATTTTGGGCAGCAACACTTGAAGTATGTCAGAGGATGGTCTGTGCTTTAAAACAGGCTTAATGACTACTAAGGTTATCTTACTAGAGCATTTGTAAGTTTTTCCGATAAATAGGAACTACAATTCTATCAGTTTCTGTCAGCATGGCCATGCTGGTAGGGGCTGATGGGAATTGTAGTTCCTGAACATCTGGAGAGCCGCAGGTTCCCTACCCCTGTACTAGAGTGTACTCTTGACATAATAGTTACAGTCTTTTATCTGCCAATTTTATTGTTCTCTTGTACCTTGCTTGTTTTTAATATTCATGCACTTATCCTAGCCTCTTATGTTCCCATACCTTTTGTGTTCTCAGTTTTGCTGCCAGTAGATGCTTTAGATATATTTACAGTTTCAATATGTTTTATCATTTTAATTGTAAGTATCTTACTTATATTGGTTTATGACCATAATAACAATAGATTGATTACTGTTAGAAACAGAATGCTAGATAATATGGATATGAATTTTGTCCAGTCAGTAGATTATGTCTTGCCATGTGAGATGAACAGAGATACTCCCTCTTGTCAATACTGGAAGCTACTGCAAATCATTTTACTGCATTTCTTTCTCATGAGAAACAGACACATATTCCTTACTGAGCATATTTTAAATTTCTATTATGTATCCCTGTTGCAGTTATGCCTCCAAGAATTTAGTCTTTCCTCATGAAGAAACATTAAAAACGGTACACATACTTCTGCTGCTTGAGTTGTGGAGGCTTATCTGGGGAATTCAGAGTAGCCTGTGCACTCCTACACACACCAGATGGGTGACCTTGGGCTAGTCACAGCTTTTCGGAGCTCTCTCAGCCCCACCCGCCTCACAGGGTGTTTGTTGTGAGGGGGGAAGGGAAAGGAGATTGTAAGCCCCTTTGAGTCTCCTACAGGAGAGAAAGGGGGGATATAAATCCAAACTCCTCCTCCTCCTCCTCCTCCTCCTCCTCCTCCTCCTCCTCCTCCTCCTCCTCCTCCTCCTCTTCTTCTTCTTCTTCTTCTTCTTCTTCTTCTTCTTCTTCTTCTTCTTCTAACTTCTTCTTCACAACATACTCTGGGTTGGATCCAGTGCAAGGATCCAGCCCACCTTCTCAGTTTCCCCACCCTTTTTCCAGCAACCATCTCCAGCATGAAGAAGTCTACTGTAATAGCTATGTGGGTAAAGAGGCTGCAGTGGCTAGGGGGAAGCATATTAAATTGCTTTCTTCATCTTCTGTTAGTGGAGCTCTACTCATGCAAGAGACGGGAAGGAGAAATTGCACCCTCTTTCTCCCTCTCTGCTGAAGCTTTTTGACCCATGCATGTCCCGCAACAATGATAATAAACTTTCCCAGGATCAGAAAGGATTTATCGGGAGATGGGAGACCTAGGGTGATAAATGACTATCAATTTACTCTGTTGCTGGGTTGTGGGATCAAACTCTTTGATACCTTATGGCTACATATGTATGTACCTCCCATTAGCTATATTTTTTTGTCTTTTTGTCATGGTATGCATCCCATCTCACAACATAATCTAAGTATTAGAAGAAAAGCATTAGTTTAGTAGCTCAGAGTCCCCATACTTTACGCATTAGAGTCCACTGGCAATCTCCCAATGCGGCTGTAATCATAAATAATAATAGAGAACTATTTTTAAAACAACTTTATTCTCTATACAAAATGATAACTCTTTTAAAAAGGAAGCTCCAATGTGCAAGTTCATAATCTAAGTAAAGATGAAAGTGTGCTGGTACTGGCCAATATAGGGTACTGATATGAAACTGGCCGAAAATTGTAGCTCTCACCTTTTATTTCAAGCCCCTAACCAAAGGAAGCTTTGAGTAAAAATTAATTTCACCCCTGAGCATCAAGATCTCCTGCAATTACAACTGACCTCCAGATTACAGAGATAAGTTCCGTTGGAGAAAATGACAGCTTCAGAGAGTGGACTTTATTGCATTAAACCCACAGAGGATTAATTAATTAGTTGTATTAAATCCTTTCCCCAAACCCCACGCTCATCAGACTGCACCCCCAAATTGCCAGGAATTTCCCAACCCAGAGTGAGCAACCCTAGCAAAATTGATGTTCAGGGATGCAGACTGCACAGCAAGTATTGGTGAACTACGGATATCCCACAGCCTATATGTTTTACACTCCTAACTTAAGGCATTTATTTAGACTACTGCAATATATCTATATTGATGTGCTCAGAAAGTTTGGGGTTTATTTAATCCAAAAGGCTGTCTCCAGAATCTGGAAGGGCAAATGGCTTCTGGCAGCAACTTTTAATATAGTTTTATCTTCAGAGCCAGTGATGTTCAAAGTGATATGGTGTTGGTATTAATGTCAGTTGTCAACAGAGAGAACACTGGGCTCCCAGCATAAAGAGAATCTTGTGTCTTAGATGAATGGAACAAAGAGGAGAACCAGTTGCAGGAAATGACAACAAGGAAGAAGAACTGGGTCCACAGTTGGTCAAGCAACCACATATTTGTTTCAGCTAATGCAACGCCTGCAGCAAAAACAGCATAACAGAGCAGGGGGTATGTTTCAAAGGTGAGGAAAATCACAATGGACAAATCTGATCCTGTCTCTAGGTGCCTGGCAACATTACCTCAAAAGGAATCTTCACTGGGTTGGATTTCTTTGCCAGCAGGCAACTGATATTCAACTTGCCCCAGAGTACCTGGGTAGCAGACTCTTGCTGAGAAGTACAGCAGCAATCTGTAGCATATGACTCCAGTAAATAATGTTTAAAGTCTTCCTCCTGCCTAAGGAGACTTCCTCAAGTTTAACTGACTCTTCCACTGAAGGAATTGCCACAAGTTGGAGAAAGGCTCCCTGGGCTGGAAAGGCTCCTAACCTAAGGGTGTATGCCCGTGGTGGCGAACCTTTGGCACTCCAGATGTTATGGACTACAATTCCCATCAGCCTCTGCCAACATGGCCAATTGTAGGGGCTGATGGGAATTGTAGTCCATAACATCTGGAGTGCCAAAGGTTCGCCACCACTGGTGTATGCCATACAACATATGAGTCAATCTGCCTGCAGCTCTCTGTGTATCAGTACTGAGTTCTGAGCATCTGGTTGGCAAGTTATTCATCTGGAACAGTGGCTAGATAGAGGTCAGGTTGGCAACCTGTGGATGCAATTTGGAAGTAAATCCTAGAGCTTTCTGTGGGTCTTTCAGCTACATAGGCACAGCTTTGGGTAAAAATTAGTTTCACCCCGAGCATCAAGATATCCTGCAATTATGACTGCAAGGCTCCTCTTGCCTGTCAAAGGCCCCATAGTGTATGAAACCACTTATGCAAGAAAGCCTGCGGAATTGACTAACCAACCTTGTTGACTACTGCTCAAGGTGACTGCTGATTAGAACTAACAAAACAACAAAATGATCCAATTGGGGGTGGGGAGATGATCTACAGGCTGACAAATGTAAATAAACAATCTGATTACAACAATTTTGTTTCTATGAGGAGTAGAAAAGGAGGAGGAGTTTGAATTTCTATCCCACTTTTCTCAACCATAAGGAGTCTCAAAGCAGCTTACAAACTCCTTCCCTTCCTCTTTCTACAACAGACACCTGTAGGTATGTAGGGCTGAGAGAGTTCTGAAAAAACTGGGACTGACCTAAGGTCAGCCAGTAGGCTTCATGTAGAGAACCTGGGAAAGCAAACATGGTTCACCAGGATAGAGTCTGCCACTCATGTGGAGGAGTGGGGAATCAAACCCAGTTCTCCAGGTTAGAGTCCACTGCTCAACCACTATACCATGCTGGGTGATTACTGCCGCATATTAGGCATCTCATATGACTAAGGAAGTTATTTCTTTCCTTCATTGATCATCTGGCATTGTTACTGAGATTGACAAAATTAACATCTGTCAAATTCAGAAGGCAGCCCTGCTGGGATCCGCACGAATACTACGCCGATACATTACAACTTCCTAGGCCTCTGGGTGAGGCTCAAATTGTAATGAAGGCCAACAACCAGCTAAAGATCTAGCAGCTGTGAAATCTACAACGACAACAACAATGATGATAATAATAATAGTGCCAGTATATCCCCAGCAATGCTTATGTAAGTTAAGCACCCCAACTAAATTCAGTGGGAATGAAAATCAAAGCGCCCTTTGTCTTTCTTCCCCCATGCACACCTAAAAATACTGACTTTAGTCTGCAGCCAGTTACAACTTTCCTTACACTGGCATCACCAATATTTTTGGGCCTGTAGGCACATTTAGAATTCTGACATAACACAGTGGGCACAGCCACAAAATGTTTGCCTTAGGTTAATTTCAATAACAGGTACAGATCTTCGTGCTATGTTGGCAGCTGTTAGAAACCCTTTCAAGTGTTCCACCTTAAAACTCACACACCAACGTAGGATCTCCATTCCTTCAACAGTGAATGTAGGGACAATACAGCTCACACAAGGGACTAGGAGTTCCTAAATTAAATTTGGTTGCAGCAAAACCAATCCCCTGCACACAGACCTCTCACACACAACATGCCATTACTGAGCATTAGCTCAATAATTCTTCCTTTTTCAACACTAGTTTATAATGCCTTCCACACAAGAGCCACAGACAAAGCATGTATTCTTTGGAGATACACCATCACAATATGGTAAGCCAAATTTTAGAGGTACATTAGTGAATCCAAAAACAGATTCCCCACTTCCCAGATGACAAAAAGCATGAGTATTCTTCTGAAATCTGGCAAGCTATGAGTCTACATCCAATCAGAAAAAGAACTGTTTGGATTTGTACCCTGCTCCCCTTTCTTTCCTGTAAGGAGACTCAAAGGGGCTTACAAACTCCTTTCCCTTCCTCTCCCCACAATAGACATAACAGTGGGGCTGAGAGAGTTCCAAAAAAAACCTGTAACTAGCCCAAGGTCACTGAACAGGAATGTAGGAGTGAGGAAACAAATCTGGTACACCAGATAAGACTCAGTCACTCATGTGGAGGAGTGGGGAATCAAACCCTTTTCTCCAGATTAGAGTCCATCTTCTCTTAGCCACTACACCATGCTGGCTCTCATATTTTTCCTCATTTCCCCCCCTCATCTTAAGTACAACTGATGCTTGCCTCTGGGATATGAAAGATCATCTTCGCTGATGCACAAGGAAGTGTATTCTTTAAGCACCCTTGGAAAAATCAATAATGTTTTGTTTTAGAAGTAGGACAATTGATTGAATGGCCATTTGTTTCATGAGCAAGAATTATAGAGAACACAATGTCATGGTTTCTGGATATTGCTGCATTCAGCTTATTAATATGTAAGAAGACCTCTCTATCAGTCAGATGATGTTTTTATTGAAAACAAAAAATATCTATTCAAATCAGTGCTGTCCTTTCTCCAAAACAAACAACTCATTTAATTCAATGTCATCTTGGATTTAATCTACAGACCTACATCCACTTACTTTGGGCTTGTTGCTACCTCAGAAGACTGTTTCGGCGCTCTTGACTTTCCACATGTCCACTGGCATTGAGGCAGCTTCTTCATTTGTCACAGTTGTACAAATCCTTTTTCCAAAACATAGGTCTGCCAAAGACTTGGATTACAGCCCCTGACATATTTCCTGTCATTCTCCCATGATGAAGCTTTCTTCTGAATGTGCCCCATCTGTTCATATTTGTATTTAACCACATTTTGAGGAATGATCAGAAACCTAATCTGTGACAGACTATACTTAAATAGAAATCTGACATATACAAATTATAAGAGCTGATTCACCAGAGAGAGAGACAGACAGACAGACAGACAGACAGAGAGACAGAGAGACAGAGAGAGAGACTTTCTTGAGGTCCATGTCCCAGTAATAAGTGATACATAAATTGACCCGATTCATCTGATGTCTAAGGAGATGCAATGAAATTTAGGAAGCCAATCATTCCAATATTTCATAAAAGCAGAGTTGTGTTTATGATAGTACTCAGGGCCAAAATTCCATCCTCCTGTGTCCAGTAACCAAAAAAAAATGTAACATGGACATTCTCTCCAATTCCATCCTATATAGAGAGGTCAGGAGGAAGGTGGAAATTTAATTTTGCAGTGTCATAAGGAAACAACATCTTAGTAAGGGGCTAGCAGTCTGGGTCAGTCTCCTTGGACTGGCCATGCACTTATTACCTTCTCCACCCAAGTGCTTGGGCTAGGGTTGCCAACTTTCCCAAAGAGCAGGGGGTGGAGCTTGCAGAGGAAAGGGAAGAGCTCATAGAGTCCATTCACCAAATTTTCCATTTTCTCCATGAAAACTGATCTCTGTCATCTGGAGAGCAGTTGTAATTCTGTGAGATCTCCAGATCCCACTGGGAGCTGGCAATCCTAGCTTGGGGCCTGCCTAGACTGTTCCACAAATATACTTTAATGGCCATGACTGCAGTGGTATTTATCTGAGGATCAATTGATATCTATGAGATACTTCCACACAGTCCCTTCTGACAATTCCTAGAAAAAAAATGCTTGAAGAACTGGATAAGAGAAGCTGACAGTCCAGGGATGTATTCCCACCTCCATGGCATCCAAAGAGATGCCACGAGCATGCAAACTGTAGCCAGAGTTTACATGGGGGCTCATTAGTTTATTCTGTGGGTTTCCTGAACCTGGAGAAGTAGAAGTGATTGTCATGTGCAAAATGACCCCTCACAAAAGGCATCCTTTCATGGAAGGAAACCCACAGTCCCTTGTTCAGAGTTTTTTAGACACCTCTTTATGTAAAGACAAATAATCCTGTGCTTTGTTGTATATAAGCAATCACCATTATTTAATTGCCCTTTGCTGCTGAAAAGCACTTAAGCTGCCGTCTCTCAGTCCTGAATTTGGAAATAGAGCACCTCAGCACTGACGGGCAATTACATAATGGAGATTTATTAACACAAATGCTGCCTATAATCTTGGTAACAGAGATAAGCTGCCCTTGGGCTAGTCAGTAATAAGTGCTGCTAAATTGAGAGAAACATTTATTATGTATAGTAGAACTCAAGAAGTAATTCAAGTGTCATGATCGCTAGACAGGCAGTTGTTTGGGTAATCAATTTTTGCCTTATACATCCAGAGGTAAAAAGAAGTGAAGTTGTCCTTATTGATGCTAGCAGAAACCAAATTGAAAAAATGACACAGAAGAGCACCACGTGTTTTCAGTAGAAAAACTGTGGGAGCAGTAAGGCCTGCTTGCATGTGATTTCCCATGGTCCCCAGTCTTTCTCCATGATTCCTCCATTACATGACATCAATAGGCATTACACGAGGGTGAAGCTGAAAACAGGTAAAGGCTTTTAAGAGAATTGATGCATACCTTAATCTGTGTACACAGAAGTATATAGATGTACATCCAGATAGTCCCTTGTGCTACTGCTGGTAAATTACAGCTGTGATCTTATGAACACTAATTTGAAAATAAGTCCCATGGAAATTCAGCAAGCCTTACTTCTAAACAAGTAGCCATGGGATTGAGCTGATAAGATCCTTTTGTTGTGACTTTACCAATGCAGAAGAGTTGCAAACTAGTCAACCCATCAGCTATGGAATAAAAACACAAATTATAACTTCTAATGCATGAAATAACAATAGTATAAAAATATTAAAAGTGCCCTGTAACGACCCAAAGGACCCCCCAGAATATTATTTATATATATTTCTGCTTTAAAATCATATTGGCAAAAGCCAGTTGCCAAAAGCACTCCTATGGGTGTAGGTAGCAGCATGTCCAAAGGTCACAGGTCTGCTTTACAAAAGCTAAGATAATGAGTTACCCCAGCATAACCTGGAGGTCTCATTTGAGTAACTAGAATGCTTGATTACCACACCTTGCAAAGATACTGTTAAAGACAAAGAATATGGAAAGCCAACTTGCTATCAGATTCTGCATTTCCCTATCTCTTCTGGAAACCAAGTTAGCAACAAAGGGTTGCTTCTCTGCATTTCCTTCCCTTTGTCATGAATTTTCCTAAAGCACCCACCTTTCCCCGGTCTAATGACTCAGCCAAAATCTGAGCTACTTTGCATAAAGCCATTCTGTGCTTCCTGACTTAATCTAGGACCAATTGACTCTCATTGTCCCAAGGTGTAGAACAATAGAAGAGTCACTAATTAGCTCACCCAGCAAGCCCAGCATGGGAAATTCCAGAGAATTTAGAAAAGGGAAACTTAAAACTCACTTGTTCCCGCCTCTTCCTGGGCAAAAGAGTATAAAAGGTCAGTTCACCCCAACACATGTGCTCTTGGCCACATGTTCCTCTCTCTTGGTCATGTTGGTCTTGAGACACAATATCGTCTTCACTGGGTCTCTGTGCTGGCATGGAATCCCTGCCTTCTACTTCTACGCGTCTAAGAATCGTTAGGTAATGTATTACCCCACAAAAATACGCCTCCCTCTCTATCTCCAATCTATATTTTTAACACCTTTCTATATCTCAGGAACTTGAATGTATGTGCTCTTATGTCTCACTGTGTGTTTGTATTTTTAAACAAATTTATATAAAACTTTTAAATTCAATTTGGACTCTTGCTTCTCTGTGGAATATCCATTGCTAGAATTCCTTCCTCGTATTATACAGTATAAAAGATCCCCTCTCGGTCCCTCTCGCTGCCAACGTGAGAGCTCATTCCCCTTTGCTACTTTTAAAATCCTATGTGTGCTGTTTACACTTTTAGCAGCTGGTGGAGAATCCCTTTAATAAAACCCTTGCCCCTGTTAAGGCCATAACAGTTCTGATGGATCAGACTGGTGTAGTGGTTGCAGTGTCAGATTACAGTTTTAGAGACTCCAGGTTCAAATGCTCTCTGTCCCATGGAAGCTTACTGGGAGACCTTGTGCCAGTTACACACTCTCAATCTGACCTACTTCACAGGGTTGTTGGATGATCAAATGGAGAAGTAGAATGATGCACAGCCCAATCCAGAGCTGCCACATAGGCATGGTGCCACTCTGGCAACACCTTGTCCATGGACGTAGGTAAGGGGCGGTTCTTGGGTTTGAACCCCCGCATTCATGTCCGAAGCTCCGCCCCCTCCGTTTGTGGGTTTTAAAAACATTTTAGTGCTTTTTCGGTTTTTGGCCTGCAGGGGGCACATTGTTTAGGCTAGCAGCACCAAACTTTCAGGGATTGTTTGGGGGACTCTCCTGATGATACTACCCTGGTTTGGTGAGGTTTGGTTCAGGGGGTTTAAAGTTATGGACTTCCAAAGGGGGTGCCCCATCCTCCATTGTTTCCAATGGGAGCTAATAGGAGATGAGGGCTACATCTTTGAGGGTCCATAACTTTGGACCCCCTGAACCAAACTTCACCAAACCTGGGTGGTATCATTAGGAGAGACTCCTAAAGATACCCTGAAAGTTTGGTGCTTCTTGCTTAACAATTGCACCCCTGACAGCAGGCACCCCCAAATTTCCCCAGATTCTCCTTTTAAATCAACCCCCTTCGGCATGGATTTAAAGGGAGAATCTGAGGTCCTCAGTTTAGAAGAAGAAGAGTTTGGATTTATATCCCCCCTTTCTCTCCTGTAGGAGACTCAAAGGGCTTACAATCTCTTTGCCCTTGCTCCCTCACAACAAACATCCTGTGAGGTGGGTGGGCTGAGAGAGCTCCAAAAGGTGTGACTAGCCCATGGTCACCCAGCTGGCGTGTGTGGGAGTGCACAGGCTAATCTGAATTCCCCAGATAAGCCTCCACAGCTCAAGTGGCAGAGCAGGGAATCAAACCGGTTCCTCCAGATTAGAATGCACCTGCTCTTAACCACTATGCCACATTGAAAGTGATGCTATTTCAGGGTGGGAGATAATCCACCCCAAAACAGCATCACTTTCAATGTTGTTTAACTAGGGACCCCAGATTCTCCCTTTAAGGTGGATTCAAAAGGAGAATTTGGGCTCTCCAGTTTAAACACCATTGAAAGTGATACTGTTTGGGGGTGGATTCTAGCATCACAGCAGCTGCCAGGGGGGGACGCAAAACTCAGATTTTGCACCAGGGGCAGGGCAGGGGACTCTGTCATCCCCGACTTCGGAGAGCTACTTTTATAAGTGCTAGGCCAGGGGTGGGGCTTTGGGAGGCGTGGCCATGCTCTAGGGGCATGTGGGGGTGTGGCCTCACCCCCGAACCCCCCCCATAAAAAATCTATACCTACGTCCTTGACCTTGTCCCTTCTAAAGTCCTTTCCCATTGCACAGGAAGCCCCCAAAGTGTTTTTAAAAGAAGGGTTAAAATCCTTCTTAGCACGAAATGGAGATATGACATGAAAATCGTGACATGGTTCCACTGGCAGTTGGACTCTGGAGGTTGATTAGGGTCAGCCCTGCCTCATGGAAAGCCCCTGGAATTCCCCTGGCCCCACTGGAGGAGTGTTTTTTTCTGGCAAGCCTAGGTGATGTAGGATGCTTCTGAGCTGGGAGCTGTAGAGCCTCGCAGTGCCCAGCCGCCTGGGTAAGTTGCTCCTCCATCAGCACATTTGCCCCTTGCACCAGCTCTAGAGTGGGATTCAGCCCCTGTCTGAATTGGTTTGCTCATCAAGTTTAAGTCCCCAGTGGGGAGAAAGGTGCAATATAAATGAGAATTTAAATATATAAGAGGTAAATAAGTGGTGGCCAAGCAGTTCCTCTGGAGGAGCAACAAAGAGACCATAAAGGCCAATGTGATGGAAAACTGCATAATGATGAATTTTCCCAGGAATAGATCCTTGAGTGATAGAAGGTTTGAAAAGAAAAGAAAACTTTAGAGCGACTGAGAGACTGATAGAAACTGACAGTTGATAACTGATAGTTGAATCTGACAGATGGGTCTTGTAACTCCAGTGAGAGAAGCATAGATTTTAGGATCAAGAAGGATCCTGCTTGTGAAAGAAGAGATTTGATTGTCCTTCCCTACATTTGAAATATTGTTTCAAGAAGCTAAAATCTGTTTGACTAAGCAGTGACTGCTGACTTCCGGTCCAATCTTGACATAAGATGGTTGATTTTGAGCGTTGGTCTGGGATCTGAAGTTCCAGTAAGTACAGGGGAGCCACATGACAAAAAAGGGAGCAACATGACAAAAAAAACAAGGAAAAGATCTGTATCAGAGGTCCCTTCCGCACACGCAAAATAATGCATTTTCAAACCACTTTCACAACTGTTTGCAAGTGGATTTTGCTATTCCTCACAGCTTCAAAGAGCACTGAAAGCAGTTTGAAAGGGCATTATTCTGCATGTGCAGAATGAGCCAGAGTTTCAGGAGCTTTCAGCCAATGTCAGAACTATGGCTACGAATCTGCAAAATCTACAATTGGAAATGGACCCTATAAATGGTATGGTGTAAAATATACTTGCCACAATGGCCAAGCTATTGAAGGGCATTAAAGAATAAAGAATGATCTTAAGATAATTGGGCAATTAGAGGAGGATGTAAAAATGGTAAAGCAAGAAATTAAAGATTTGGAAACAGGATTTAACTCAGTTCAAATGAAATGTAAAGCACATGAACAAGCTATACTTTAATTGGAATGTCAGACTAGAGAAAAGGTCTTAAGATTGAGAAAAGTTACAGAGAAACCAGACTCACTAAAGGAATTTTTTAAGATTTCCTCCACTTTGACCAAATTTATGATGATACAAGTGGAAAAGATGGCTGCAAAGATTGAAAAAGTATCCAAACTCCAAAAACCCAAAATCACTGGGATTTTGCAGAGACATTGTTGTCTTCTTCTTTACAAAAGACATTGCAGATCAAATCATGGAGGTTCACCAAAAATTCAAAATAGATGACAAAGACATCATCATCATGAAGGACATTGCTTTGAGGGTCTTGCAAAAGAGAAAGGTCTATACATTTTTGGTGGATACTATAAGGAAGAAACAAACTCTAACCTGGATAAAATGAGAAAGTGGTTTGTTTGTTTTTAACGTTCAAGGGACAGCCACAAAAAACCACCTCTGCGGCAAGCTCCAAAAAAATTATAAGAAAAATATTAGTTTAAAAATCTAATGAAACAGTCAAAATGTACATAATAATCAGTAAAACAGAGTACAATGTTAGATTTTATGAAAAGGAAATTATCAGATAAGTTTTAAGTTTTTAACTAGTAGGTCAGAAGGACAAGGAAGGATGGAAGAATGTATATGTAATTTGCTTTTAAATCCAAGAAATGTAACAGAGATAACACTATATTGTATGCTCTATATATGAAATGGAATAGGATGTGAATAGGTTTTTTTTTCTTTTTTTAAATGCTGGTCTAGATATTAATAGTAACACTACAATATTAAAGATAAATTTAGTAATGGGTTAGTATTTTAGTAAATTTAGTAATGGCCTAGTTAGTTCTTCCTTTTCTTTTGTTAGGGTGAGTGGTTTACTATGGAGATATGTAGTACCATATATACTCGAGTATACGCTGACTTTTTCAGCACATTTATATGCTGAAAAAGCCCCCCTCGGCTTATACTCGAGTCCCACTTATCTGTTCTTTGGTGCCTCATCAGGGAGAGCAGCTTCTTATCTAGGCTGCACTACATTGCTCTTAATTTACCTTTTTTCCTTACCTTACCTCATCTGAATTAACTCCTTCCCTCACTCCCCCCCACCATCCTCTCCTCCTCTTCACCTACCTCCCCTCTGTGGCAGATTTACCCAGTGGGGGCCCCAGGACCTAAGCACCCTCAAATGGCCACCAAATCCTTCTCACTGGACAAGGAAGCATTTGTCCACTCGCTGGCAGAATGCACACGAGCAGAACGCACACGGGATATATTGGTCCCCACCCAGAGGAAGGCTGGCAGAATGGGTAATCAAGCCCCGATCGAGATGCATTCTCCATAGAATGTTTAAAAAAGCCACAGCTGCAGCAACAGGAGGGAGGAGCAAAAAGCAAATGGGCAGATGCTAACAGCCCCAGCAGGAACATATCTGGTGTGGCCCGTCAGGAACGTCGAGCCTAGGAAAGAGGAACAAGAACCATGCTGGCGAATGCCGACGGCCCCAAAATTGGCCACTATATTTCCCACCCTAGGCTTATACTCGAGTCAATAAGTTTTCCAAGTTTTTTGTGGTAAAATTAGGTGCCTCAGCTTATTTTCGGGTCGGCTTATACTCGAGTATATACGGTATATTTTTTAGTTATAGTATGTAGGTTTTTAAAAAAAAATGCAATAGAAAATAATATCTAAAAAAATATGGAGTCAGGAGTGCTCAGTCTCACTATAGACCTGATGGATCCATACCTATCTGTGAATTACATTAGATACATCTTTATAAACATCCTAAATTTCCTCACTTCTGTTGTTTTAACCTGCCCAGTTTATTTTCTGAAACCTCCTTACAAACCTGACTTTACCTTTTCTTTCAATAGAGACAAGTAAACCAGTCTTGAGTTATTTCATTAAGCCTTTCTTGTGCCATATTTTAATTTATGAAGAAAGAGTTGTTTTGGGTGGACTGCTCAACCATCTTAAATGTAGGACAAGGATAAAACAACAATAAGAGACAATCCAAAAGTCAGAGGAGTTATAATGGTGGTTGGTGGGGAAAAATAATTAAATCAAAAGAAGTCCTGTAAGAGGATGGGAAAAAAGGCTTTTTTCTGATGCACACTGCCTCCCTATGCGCTGAAGTAATTTCACAGTATGACTGGCTCCTGGATATTGCAGGTTCTCTTTGAGATTCTGGTTTAAGGAGGCCTCTTGCATTAACAGAAAACCCAGGAATTTTTCCAAATCAAAATGGCAGTAGTGGAAAGTGTTTTGCAGAGAATAAATAAGAAAGATGGCTACAAGGAGGTCTTTTGTAGTAGAATGGATCTGGAACTCTGACTGGGAACAAAGCAGGAAGGCAGGAAGTGAAAAAAGTCAAGTGAGGTGGGACGAGTTAAGTCTTCACACCCTCTGTTTCTGTGTTGAAAATGGTATTTCTGTTTTTGCCCCGGAGAACCAGCAGTTGGGTTTCCCAACCACAGCACATAATGGCCACTAAATCTATTATTTCAGCCTAATTTATCTGTGAATTTCTCCACCCTAATATTTTAGTAAACAGCAGCATTTTTATTGTAACAAATGGAAGGGATTAATTCAAAGACTAATGCACATGCCAAAGATGTTCATTAGATAGAATGCACTTTCATTCCTATTACTGTTCATTTTAACACGCTCTATATATCCCCCCAAACAGCTACAGAAGTCAATATTAACATTGTTACTAGTTAGTAATCAAATGCAGCTTCTTTGGGGAGGAGGAAAACAAATTAATTAAAAAAAATCAGCAAAAAGTTGTGTTAAAACAAAATGAAAAAGGAAGTCAGTTTTATTGAACCAGAATTCATCAGGTTCTAGCCCACGAAACAAGTCTCTGCTAATAACTTCCAAGAAGAAGCAGGATATTATACCTGAGAGTATCAATTTCAGGACAGACAAGAAGTAACACAAAAGGATGGAGGGGTCATTAACTTTAAAGTCCTCTCTAGCTGGCCACTTGCCCGCTCCATGCTGGGTCTTCTCAGTTCCTTTGCACATCAGACATTGCTACATCCAACCTGCAGAGCCACCTTTTCTGCCCCTTTTCTCTTTGAATTTTTCTGTAAGAAAAACAGAATTGGTTTTAAACAAGTTCCCAGTTCTGGAAAAGAGGGAAAGGAATGGATTGTTGGATTCTGGGGAGAAATTGGGTAAAGAGGAATTGAGAACATTTCTTTTAATGTCAGTATATAAACATTTCCAGGATCAGTCCTTGATATCGAAATGTTTTAAAGTAGCTGGTGTGATCATTCTGTTCCTGGGACTCCGGAGAGCTGCTAGTTAGAAGAGACAATACTGAGTTAGATGATGGATGAATGGTGTGATTTGGTATCCAACAGCTTCCTGTTTAACTCTTAAATGTCAATTTACATTAGATATTTACAAACTGGCTGCAATGTTACTATTTCTTTTGGAACACCAAGTAACTGAATGGTTTAGGCAAGCAAGAGCAGAGTCAGTGAATGAATGTCTGCAGAAGGAAGAGAAACTGTCTTCTAAGACAGATTGATAAGATGGTCTAGGCTTTTATCTCCTTGCACAAGATAACTGAAACATTATATATGTAAAAAGTGAATTAGTAAAGCCAAGAGAATTACCAATGGGGTCTTAACAGGAGTTACACTCTTCTAAACCTATCAAATTCAGTGATGTCAGAAGGGTGCAAGGCTTAGGATTGTTCGATAAATATGGAATAGGTGGAATAGATGAGGTTTTACATCTGGCCTCATCAGCAGTCTGAGGGTGATCCCAGATTCAAGGATTTCCTTGGAGGTGCAGTTCACCCAAACAGCCCAGACTACTTTTTACCATCTTGCCAAGCATGACAGTTGTCCCATATCTCTCCCAATCTGACCTGGCCACAATGACCTGGCCACAAGTCACCTCCAGATTGGACTATTGTTAACTAGCTCTATGCGGGCCTACCCTTGAATCTGATCTGGAAATTGAAACTCATTTAACACACAACAGCTAGACTCCTGGCAGGAGTTTCTAGCAGGGAACATGTAACACCTGTCCTGTACCATCTTCATTAGCTGCCTATCGAGTACCAGGTCATTTTCAAGGTATTGGTTTTGCCCATTAAGGCTGTGAGTGGTCTTGGACTCTTAAGGACTGCCTCTCCCTATATTACCCAGCCAGGTCCCTCAGTTGGAAAAGAACCTACTGGCCCAAAGAGCATCTGGCTGGCCTCTATGAAGGCCAGGGCTTTTCCTGTGGAATAAGCTCCCAAGTGAGACCAGGGCCCTGCAGGATTTGAATCACTTCCGCTAAGACTGCAAGATGAAGATATTCCGCCAAGCATTTGCCTCCCGTGGGACATTGGGTTTTAAAGTCACAATCTTATCTTGTTATTGTGGGATCTTATTGTATTTTAAACTATTTATTGTGGGTTTTAATTGTATATTATTTTTTATTGTTGTATTGCCAGCCTGAGCCCTTCAGGAATGGGTGGGGTAGAAATTAAAAAATAAACAAATAAATACATAAATAATAGTTGTAATTATATGCAATTTCAGTGTAATATATTCTAAGATTGAAGTCTGGTTTCTGGGTAGACCCACATGTTTCAAGTCTGACTTGGATGGTCTAGGCTAGCCGAACCTCACCGGAACATGGCAGCTAATCAGGGTCAGCCCTCATTAGCACTTGGATGATTGAAGACCACCAAAGAAATCCAAGGTTGCTACACAGGTTTGAAAGTACCTCTGTTTGTCTATTTCCTTGACAATAGGGTTGCACCTGGAGATCTCCTGCTAGTACAGGTCGATTCCCCACTCACGATTAGATGTGTGCTTGTCACTCCAAATATCAAAGTTTCCAGCAGAACTCCCCACTGTAGCAGCGCCAAAAACGCTTTCATCCCGTTTCCAGCACTCCCCCCCACCTCAGCACGTGTTTTTTTAGAACCTGGAAGAAAGTGGACCTTTTGAAAAAATGTGTGGTCAATCTGGAGCAGTGGGGAAGTTGGGGGGGGGATCCAGATTTGAACTGCCTGCCCTTGTGAGTGACGTGGAGTCTTCTATCCAATCAGGACACAGTGGGCTGTGCGCGATGTGCACGCAGCCTTTTTTTAAAAAATTATTTTGCAGAGCAGAGATCCATGTGGATACAAAGCTACATAGGGCCGGTTTTGACTGATTGACTGAATAGAAGGCAATACAAAGCTGTGCTACATGTCGTATCCACATGGATTCGAGTACAAGGAGGCGCGCAGAAAAAGGGCTTTGCTTTAATCGCCCGTTTCTTCATCTCCGCGTAGAGTCGGTCTGTGCATGCTTGCACAAATGTGGATCCATCAGTTTGAAAATTAAAAAAATTCCCGCCCCAGCACAACACAGCAGCCAATCAGGATAGCCCCTGAGCGGATTATGCGTTTGATCCACTGACAGTGGGGACTCCTGCATGGGTGTGGCATTTCTGGGAACAAGGGGGCAGAAGCTACAGTGAGGACCATGAAACCATGCTCTAAAGGTCCCGAATCTAACCAAACCGGTTTGAATCTACTTTCATTTTTGAAGTGGTGAATCGACCACAGTTGCTTTCCAGGTAACCAAGATCAGTTTCCCTGGAGAGAGGAGCCAGCATGGTGTAGTGGTTAAGAGCAGATGGATTTTAATTTGGAGAATTGGGTTTGATTTCTCAGTCCTCCCCCTGAGTGGCAGAGGCTTGCCTAGTGAACTAGAGATGTTTCCGCACTCCTACGTTTCCTCCTCCAATTGGCCATGCTGACAGAGGCTGATGGGAATTGTAGTTCCTGAACATCTGGAGAGCCGCAGGTTCCCTACCCCTGGGCTAGTCACAGTTCTTCCGAACTCTCTCAGCCCCACCTACGTCACAAAGTGTCTGTTGTGGGGAGAGGAAGGGAAAAGAGCTTGTAAGCCACTCTGAATCTCCTTACAAAAGAGAAAGGTTGGGTATAGATCCAAACTCCTCCTCCTCCTCCTCCTCCTCCTCCTCCTCCTCTTCCTCCTCTTCTTCTTCTTGGAGAAAAGGGCTGTTTTGGAGGGTGGACTCAATGGCATTATGCCCTGCTAATATTTCTCTCTCATCCCCAGGCTCCATCTTTCAAATTGCCAGATATTTCTCAACCTAGAACCAACAGTCCTGCTTGAAAACCCTACAGGGTTGCCATAAGTAGCTTGCCACTTGAAAGAGTGAAATGGAAGATTTCAGTGCTCTGCTTTATTGAAGAATTATGACTTGGTTCACTACAAACTCAGAGAGACTATCGGTTGCAAGTTTCCATGGGCTGTTCTGCCTTTGCACTCACCTGTATAAATCTTCTTCATATTGTTCTGTATGATGGAGGAGAAATTCCGAGTTGAATTAATTTGCCTTGCAAGTTCAACTCCTGGGTTAGCTTCATGGAAGCCCATGAAGGCAGAGGTGATAAATTTCTCCTGCTGGTAATTACTAGATCCAGCAAGTTTTGTTGCAGTGATTGCACATTGATTGAATTTGGCTGCTGATATTGCTTTCCGCTATGTGATCAGGAAAGCAGCTTGGAGTAAATCCATGTTTCTCTTCCTTCATGTATTTCAAATCATCCAAGAAGTTTTAAACCGATATAGTGCAAGCATCCAACACTCACCCCACGGGCCAGATGTAGTTTGTCAGATCCCAGGATACAGCTAGCAAAAACATTTAATTTTTTTTTAATGGAGCTGTTCAACTTGCACTTCACTATAATTACACAATGAAGCTGGGGCATTATGAAGAATTATTGACAAAAAAGCAAAATGGAAGTAAGCATAGAGTCTCCACTGCACTTAACTCACATTTGAGTCATGTCCAACATTCAAGTGCCAGAACCCTCTCAGTTCTGGCATTTAGTGGCAACATTGCCCTGTTGGAGTTACTGAGTGGCTAGGACTGGGGACAGACGTGTGACACAAAGGCCCTTTCTGCATAAACTTTAAAAAATGTTTTGAGGCAGGAAACAATGCTGCACCTTGAGGGAACCTCCCGATGGTCCAACTGTCCTGGCACCCCCCCACCCCATCCCGCTAGTGCTTCCTACTATCTATCAGCGTGGTGCTCCAGCTGGCTGGTGCTTCTCCCAGACTATATAAGGGAATGAGCCAATGCTGTTCTAGACAAGGCCCAAGGGGGGGGCAACCTGTTACTCCCAGGAAGTCCCATAGCTTGGTTTCCATCAAGGAATGCAAATGAACAAAGAAAAACATGCTATGCTGCCCCTTGCCACCAGAGGGAGGGATTGGCTATCCTAGTGATGCACGTACAACTGATTGAAAATAACACACAACACTTTATTTGTGGTAAATAAAATTGGCCATAGCCATTTGCATTTATTGGCAAGAAAGAACAGATGAGCGTGAGGCGCAGCGTGGGGGTCTGAGGAAAATAAACTCACCCTTGAGTTAAACGGGGCAGCAATGAAAGGGGGAATTCCAGATGGGCGGTGGGCCGCATTCTGAAGAATCTCCCATTTGCTGAGGGGGGCGCAAGTGGTCTCGACTCCAGGCTTGCTCCACCCCTACCTCATAAGGAGGTTCCCAAAAGGGGGTTAGCAAGCAGCTTACCTCAGGCAAGATCTGTCCCCCATGCGCAAACTGCCAGATGGCTATGACAAGAGCAAAGCAAAATCTTGAGCCCTGGTACCCGTTCAAGCAGTAAGGGAGTGGTGGGTGGGACGATTTCAGCAGCGGAGCAAAAGAGGGCCTGCATGAGCCCCAGCCCCGCCTTATATAGCGAGCGGGTGGCTCAGGCAACTGACGCCGAGGAGTTGCGCCCTCGCACCAGCCGCCCGCCAGTCAGTAGGCTTGCCTTTGATGACCTCATCCCAAAGGGTCTGGCCCACTCCCCTGACAAGCTGGAAGAGAAGGAGGAGCACATCGGCCTTCTCCTGGTGGCAAATGGCAGCTGCAGTGCATCCCTGCCGCCCCCTTGCATTCACCCAAATACCAAGGGCTAGGGAGAGAGACTCAGGTGGCTAGTGGATCAGAGCTTTGCAGAACTGAAACAAACAAACAAACAAACATAGCCACTGGCTTCTTTAAGCAGTTTCGTAACTTGTACTCTCACACTGCTGGCTAGTTGTGTTTAATCAGCAAGACCAGTTGCGGCCTGGCTTTGTCAATTTGAAACCCATGGTTATACATTGCAGCATTTTCTCACCTTGCAATCTGAAGGATTGTATGCCAGAATGGCCCCTTTAACAGACCCAGCTCAGCGCAAAATAGGCCAGCTAAAACAAGGATGATATGGCTAGAGAATAAAAGCTGAACTCCTCAAAACTGTGCCATAATTGTCTCTCTATTAAACACAGAAACCTACATAATGAGCTTGCTTACTGCTGTCCTTTGAAGAGATATGTGACGAGGGTTCAACAAAATAATTTGCCGGCATAAATCAAGGAATTTATGGCTACTGAAAGCGGCAATGTTCTCTTGACCATGTGAAGGTGATTTTTGTTAGTCAAACTTGACCAGTAGCATTTTCAAAGCTCTTACTGCTGAGGCAGATTTTTTCTTTTTAATTTTGAAAATAAATTGACAATCAACCACCCCCTCTGGAAAACAAACACAGTTTGTGCACCCACTCTTAGCTGGGATCTGTGCCATAGGCACCAATCCCTGGTATTAATCAGGAAGTAATTTTGCAGCAGATCCCCCAAATTATTGATTCCTTTTATTGTGGCTATAAGCCACAAATAAGTATCTAAGGTAAAATAAATACATTCACAAAAATCCTAAAAGGGGAATGATTCCTCAGACTGATTGCAAGCCGAGAGTGGTGGGGGGCAGAGTAGCATCAAGGGGGGGGGGGTGGTTTCACCGCATCCCTGAAACCAGGGTGGTTGATGAAAGAGATGCCTAATTAATAGCACATTTTAACATGGGTCACCTACCTGAATGTTTGGGAAGCATTCTCCTGCCAATCATTAGCTTAATAAAACCAAGCAAAAGTATTCCTTCGTGTCATGACCTACTGACCATAAATGAATACTTACATGTTTTAGTTAAAAATAATGAACCTCTGTCTTGAGAAATCTGCTACCTTGTCTGTTAGGGACATCTTTTTCTAGCAGAGAGCACTGCTTTAAACCAGGGGTCCCCAACCTTCTGGCACATTAGAGTATTCAATGCCTACAGCTTCATTTTTTTTAACTGGAGATGCCAGGGATTGAACCTGGGACCTTCTACATACAAAACAGAGACTCTTCCACTGAGCCACAGCTAATCAGCTGCATTTATCAGTGAACAACATCCCCCTGTGTTTCTAATCATGTTTAATGTACCTCAGCTTATATGAATTTAAGCAGGATTCCCTGCATTTCCATGATAAAAAGGTATCAGATTTCTAAGATCTAAAGCCTCTTTTCTGGGAGGGCTGCAGCTCTCCTCCATTTTCAAAATTCCTACCAATAATATTTATTTGGGCATTATTTTCTCTTATGGGAAGTCACTACATTCTCCCTATTGCTGCACCTCACCAGTTAGAAAAGGAAATGAAATGTCCAAGAGGAGAAAGTTATTGCTGGCCTAAACTTGTTTCAGCAAACTCAAACTATGGTTGCCTCCTTCAGATCAGAGAAGGAAAATCTAACTGAATGGGAAAGGGGGAAAGTCAGGAATCTTTGCTGCAAACAGCAAAGACCACTTGCAAACAAATATGACCTTGGAGTTTTCAAGGTAAGAGATTAACAGATGTAGTTCGTGGTTGCCTTCCTTTGCATAGCAACCTAAGAATTCCATGGTGGTTCCCTATTCAAAAATTTACCAGGGCACAGAGACCCAACAAGATCTGGCTAGCCTGGGCCATCTAAATCAGTGGCAATCCAATGTTTCCATACATGGCAGCCTTTGGGGGACCACAAAAAACCAGAGCCTTGCTATTTGCTGGGGGCTGGATTCTCTACGCTTCCCCTGAGGTGACGAACACATCCAGCTGCCTGCTAGCTGAAGCTCCACTATGGGCATGCAGCTGACTGGGAGGGTGGGACTGGATTACACACACACCCTCCCTTACAGTTGGCAGATCACAGTTTGGCAGCCCCACCTGGCTGGAGCCATGTTTCCATCCCCCCCCCCCCACACACACACACAGGGGGATTGAAGCCTGCGTCGCTGCCTGCTGGGGCTGGATGTTCCTCCAGCCTCTGACCCGTTTCCTCCCCAAGAGGATTGTGGCCAGCACGATGCCAAGCCAGCTGATGCAGGGGCACCTGGCTTGGACTGCTTTTCCCATGGAGGGGGGGGGGAGAATCGCACCCGGCAGTCTGCTTGCAGGGAATGAATTTCTCTCGCAGCTCCGAAGGGGGACCGCCTCCCCCAGCCCGCAGAGGTCACCGAACGGCTGCTCCAGAGGCTGCTCAATGGCCGGGCCGCCACCCACTTACCCTCCCCACCTGGGGTTTTTCACCCCACAGGAGGTCTGTGCCAGCCTCAATTGGCCACTCCAGACAAGAAGGTCCCGGTTGGGAAACTCAGGTGGCCCCAAAGGCCAGTCCACACTATGTGGCTGGGGGTTGGGAGAAGGGCCCTGGGACTTTTTTCTTTCACTCACCAAACTTAAACTTGGCACCACTCTGCTCCAGGGTGGGGCCAAGGGCCAGGTCAAAGCTTCATATAGGCTCCCGGCTGCCCCTCCTGCTGACCCCCATAGTGGGCATGGTCACCGCCTGCCTTCCAGCCTTATAAGGGGAGGCATGGTAGGTCCTCTTTGCAGTGCCCATTCTGGGCAGCAATGGTGGGCCCCACTGATTCAGGGCCTCTCTTTTTCACTGGCCTAAGCAGGTCACAACAAAATAATAATGGCTATGAGACCTTGTTGGATTACGATATTCAACTGCTTGGTAGGTCAGATTATATAAATTAGGACTTATAAGTTTTTTGATCCGCATCCGCGTGTTCTTCACAAAGTTTACTTCACTTTTTCTTGGTATTAGCTGAAGAGTTTTTCTGAGCAACTCACCACACTTCCCAGCAGGCTCTCTTTTCCATTCCTCAAGAATGCTGGCATGTAGATTCCCTATTACCACCTTTTTAAAAAACAACCCTCTATATTTTTGAAGCAGAACATTTTCAGACATTGCATATCTGGCACAACTCCTCAGCTAAACTTAGCATTGTTTTCTCTTTTCTAAAAAACCACCCAACCCTCTAAATTAGGCAGGGTAGAGAAAGATGCCTTAGAACAAATGAGACACCTGCTTTATACCCTCCTAAACAGAGAAATGCTGCCACCCTTTCAAGGTGACTCACCATTTCAGTCAGGCTGGGTATATTCATTTTGCCAATTCCTGGAGCATCCTTCTCTCTTGCAATTTCTGGCAAACCAGTAAAAATGTATTTATGGTGTTTCTGATGGGCTACCATACATCTGGTGGATATATTTAGCTTGACAGCTCAAATATTGTGTATGTCTGAAAAATGTTCCTTGTTTTCACTGACAATTTTTTTGGTAATGGTAATATCTACTTGTGATGTTAGAAGGGAAATGAACATTTTACCACAGGCATAAGTCTTACAGGTTGCCCATTATTATTAATAATAAATAATAATAATAATAGGCAACCTCAAAAACTTTGTCACCTTATTCATTATGACAGTATTTTGACTAGAAAGGAGAAACTATACCTTATGGCCCAGGAAACTATGCACATCCAGTGGGATTTCAGACTACTGGAACAACACAGAACAACACAGATGTATCCCAAAATACTTTTGAAGGACCCATGCTGTTTTAAACACCGCATTCCAACACAGGATGGATGGGCAATCCTTTTTGAAAAACATACACTCAAAACTGCTTTGGGCACATGAAATTTGTTTGCTTTCCAATAAATCAATGTGCATTTTGAATGTGTGGAGAGCTACAAATCCTGGAGATGACTGTCCGGCATTCTTTGAGTAAAGAGTTTGTCTACGGTTGTTCAGCCACATCCAACAAAGCAGACATCCAAAGAGTGCATGACAGAAATATGTGGTACACAGTTCTCAAACTGGTAAACCATTCTAATGGTGCCTCTGAGCTTTTAAAACTGAAGTATGTCACTAAGCACACATAAATAGAATGGTGCTCTCATGAATTTTTGGGATGTTCTTTGTGTGTTTTAGTTTAAAAGAGAGGCAACAGAATACCCCTTATACAGAGACACAAAGCAATGATTTTTCAAAGTTCACACCCTGCTGTAGCATTTTTCTTTCTGGCCTTCTCTCAAAGAAAGAAAGAGCCTGATCCTACATGCATATAAATGAGGCACAAAGCACATTAGAGAGTCTCCATGCCCTGTTATGATAAAACCTTGTTATTCTTGGAGAAAGAAAAAGATTACAATTTAAGTAAATTGAACTGCAAGATTCAGGTTTGCTGATATAGGGCATGTCAATCCATTCTTTCTGCCAATGAAAAAGGAATAGCTCTTTATTCTAAATGTAAATACCTTGGTTTAATACTCATTCTTCCATGAATTAGTAACTCAGAATGGGAAGTTTAACTTTAATACTAATAGATCTAATACAGGCTCCTATCCTGGCCAATTGAAAAGGGTTCGGAATTTATAGAAGTTGGAAAGAGATTTAAAAGCTGCTTTACATTTAAAAAAATTCTTTACACTTATCATCTATTTTTAATGTGCCAGTTTAGAAATGTAAAGACTAACTTACAGGCATTTGAAGATATCCGTCGTAAGGACACAGCTGCCATCAGATATTGGCTGCAGACTGCTGCTGGGTATAGACTTAGTGGCAAACTGAGTTTGAGGTGATGCAACATGTTAAGAATGATTTCAAATTTTTCTCAGCATGTATGACTACTGTTGAAATGGTATATAAAAGCCGTACTATCTATATTCACAACATGAACAATGCTGCAAAACAAACAACGAGAAGCAGGAAGTCACACCTGCAGATAAAAAAATATCTATAAAGTAAAATGAACTGAACATTTGCTCATCCCTAGCCAACTAACCACTTTTGTGAGCCACAGAAACTAGGAAAACCAGGTGAGGTCAGATACTCTAAAAGGCTTTATGAAGACAATCTTGGCAGATACAGCAATGTGGAGAAAGTAATGTCCGGCCCAGCATAGCCAGGCACATACAAACAGAGGGAGCTGGTTTGGGGTGACATTTTCCTGCTTCAAAACATCTAGCTGAGTTTCTGACTCCTTCCCATTTGTAGGTTTAAAAGCCTAGGTGTGGCCCCAGGTGAGTGCCTTTTTGCAAAAAACCAAAGTGAAAGATTCGTAGTCATTGGCACTTAGCTAGGATTGCCTAGGGTTGCCAATTTCCAGATGGGCCCTGGAGATTTCGTAGAATTAAGGTTGACAGAGGTCAGTTCCTCTTGAAAATGTTCCTCTAGAAAAAAAAATGCTGCTTTGCAAGGTGAATTCTATGCTTATGTAGCCTGCCTTCTCCAAACTACCCTCCCCAGACTTCACCCTCTAAATCTCCAGGAACTTCCAAATCTGGGGCTGGGTGGCCATATTTTCTGGCAATTCCTAGAGCTACCCATCTTCACTTCCAGGTGTTTCCCAGAAGTGATATCTTAGTTTGTGCAATAACATATATCCCCTTTATGTCCTTGTTCCTCTAGCTCCTGGATGGCATGCAGGCCTTGTGCTTTCTTTCTTTCTTTCTTTCTTTCTTTCTTTCTTTCTTTCTTTCTTTCTTTCTTTCTTTCTTTCTTTCTTTCTTGCTTGCTTGCTTGCTTGCTTGCTTGCTTGCTTGCTTGCTTGCTTGCTCTCTATGTGTGTATATATATGGTGTGTGTGAGTGTGTGTGAGTGTGTAATAAGCTGCTTTGGGTTTCCATCGTGAAGGAAGACAAGGTAGTAAATTGCCAAAAGCATCATCAATCTGTCTGTCTAACCTGATGTAATGTTTTATTTCCTTTTTAAAGGGCTTAAATGTTTCTTGAGCATGCAGAGAGAGCCACCAAATGCTTCTGACAAAAGACACACTGGAATTCAGATCCCAGAATTTCAAAAGTGTCCCTCCCCCCAGCAATATTCTGAAAAAAATGAAACTTCATGCACACTACCCACCAGTTTCATCATCCCAAGAAATTGCTGTACATCAATACCATTGCCATTTGCTTTAAAACAGTGCAATTAACACATTTGTTCTTGGTAAACAAGCTGCCTTGCATCTGCTTAAATTAAACTAATAGCAGTTCAAATTAATATAGTCACATATGAATGCTAAATTCACCAATTCATGGCAAGTTAAGTGCTTAGAGATTGGTTGTTAGTTGTAGGTGCATTTGTTAACATTACAGTTCACCTTGGCTATCCATTCTCATGAATCAGTGCCAGGTCTAATAATAATAATAATTTTTTAAAGACCTAATGGTTTGCTGCCACAACTACATCCAATTCATGAATTATGCTTCAAAGGAATTGGTAAAAACCTCATGTGATATGAAGACATGTGATGCAACAAGATATTATCCCTTTCCAGTTTGACACAACACTTGATTGAATAGGTAAGGTCAGAACTTGCTACACAAGTTTTCTAAAGGTTGCAATCATATGTTCAATATAGCTTTCAGTTCCAACACCACAGCTGAAGAGCTTGTGACTCACCAAGCCAAACATAGCGCATCAGCTATGTTACCAGACTGACCCATGGTGGTGGGGGATAGGCTCAGAGGTGGGATCCAGCAGGTTCTCACAGGTTCCCAAGAGTAGGTTACTAATTATTTGTGTGTGCCGAGAGGAGGTTACTAATTGGTGATTTTGCCACGTGATTTTTGCCTTAGTTACGCCCCTCCTCCGCTCCTCAGCAGTAGCGTGCAGAACTTGAAGCAGTCTAGAAGGAGGTGCGCCGGCGTGTGTGGCAGCCTGCGCCTGTGTGCATTCATTTCCCACCCAAGGACCGGCACAGCGGCTGCATCCTTGCCACAGCCCCACCCAGGAATACCCCACCCCCGGAATGCCCAGCCACTCCCCCGTCGTGCCCCGCCCAGCCCCATTGGCCTACCCCACTGTTTGAATCCTACCACCATGGGAGCCTGTTACTGTTACTGCCCAAAGGGGCTCAAATTCGGATTTGGGCTTATTTGGGCATAAAAGTATCTGTGTGCCTGAATAAGCCTGAATACCAGATTCGGTATGCCCGAATATATTTGGGTGCTTTTTTTGGTATTTTTGGTGGTTTTTTGCAATTCGGCCTGCAGGGGGTGCAATGTTAAAGCTAGCAGCACCAAAGTTTCACAGTCTCATCCGGAGGCTGTCCTGATGATGTCAACCAAGTTTGGTGAAGTTTGGTTCATGGGGGCCAAAGTTATGGACCCCCAAAGTTGGTGTGTCATCCTCCATTGTTTCCAATGGGAGCTAACAGGCGATGGTGGCTACCCCTTTGAGGGTCCGTAACTTGCCCCCCCTCCCCACAAACCAAACTTCACCAAACTCAGGTGGTATCATCAGGATAGGATATTTAATCCTAAAATTTGAACACAGTAACTTGTGACCAGGAGACAGGATTCTTTTTATATTAGCGTGTGGTTTTATCATGCTCCAGCAAACAGCTGATTTGAATCTTCATAGCATCTGATGTGCTACAACCAACATACCAGTTGGCATTTCCAAATGCTAAAAGAAGACGAGTACATATAAACATAATAATATTGAGTCAACTGGCTTTTGTGGGTTTTCTGGGCAGTTTAGCCATGTGTGGTGGTATTAGTTTTTGCTCCTAATGTTTTGCCTGCATCTGTGCCTGGCATCTTCAGAGGAGGGCAAAATGTTTGGGGCAAAAACTACCAGACCTTGGCTGCACTGCCTGAAAAACCCACAACAGCCAGCTGATTCTAGTTGTAAAAGCCTTCAACAATACAATATTGGGTCATTTTGTAATGGTTTTTTAAATGTCTTGAAGTTGATCCATTTGATGCTATGAGGCAATAGCACTTTTTGCCCATAATAATAAGGCTTTTCAGGCCAAGCATCTAACTTTCACAGATTGGACAGATATCAACTTTTATTGGCCTCTGCTTTTAAGTCAGTCTAGTGGAAGGAAAAACAAGCTTGGTAATTTGTGGAAAATGGTGAGAGAGGACAGTAAACCAGTGGGGTGTTAATCACTTGATTAACAAACTGGTCAAGTGTTTTGCCAACACAGAGACTGCACACATCTTCCAGATTGAAACACCTGTCTCAGCCATATTAAAAGATCCATTAAGGATCTCGTTGAGGAAACAGTTCTCTTGTAACTCTCATATTTTTACTTTAGCATTAACTTATGGGAGAGGAGTTTTTTTTACTTACAGCATATCACTCCCAAGTTCTTGTACAACTTGAAAAAATTTGGATTTCTTATATGCCATTTGTAGCCTAGGAAATGATCTTGACTGGGAAATCGGGTTTCCTCAGTTCTTACTCTAAATATGGGAACGCCACAGGACTGTGTGTTGAGTCCTTTACTGTTCACCCTTTATACATATGATTGTACTCCTGTCTATCATAGTAACACCATTATCAAATTTGCTGATGACACAACGGTGGTGGGGCTCATCTCTGGAGGGGATGAGGTCTCTGCCTACTCGGAATGAAGTGGACCCGACTGCATGGCTCATGGTGCAGGGGAAAATAACCTGGTTCTTTACCACTAACAAGACAAAGGGAGCTCATAGTTGGACTATATAGAAGGAATAGCTCAGAAGAGATTCCAGCCCTTGACTATAAATGGAGATCAAGTTGGAGGCGGGTGGCTAGTTTTAAATTTCTCACAGGCGTTATGATTAAAGAGGATTTGACCTGGGGAGTTACAGAGACTGCCGCGGTGGTTAAGAAAGCCCAGCAAAGACTGTACTATCTGAGACTTTTAAGGAAGCAGCAACTGGATGGAAAACTCCTGGTGTGTGTCCCTTTTTACCGCTGTGCTATAGAGAGTGTCCTAACCTACTGCATTCGTGTGTATGGTTCTCCAGTTGCACAGTGGCTTGAATAGGAAGACGCTCCAAAGGGTGATCCACCCACTGCATCAAAGGATTATCCGGCTGCCCTCTCCCCTCCAGTTGGAAGAAATCTATAATGCCCGAAGTTTCCTAAATAAAGGCCCAAAATATTCTGAGGGACCCGTGCTCATCCAGCACACTCTCTTTTTTAAAGCTGCTGCTACCATCTGGCAGAGCTGATACAGGGCCCCTCAGGGGCAACTAGGGACAAAAGAGAGGTTTAGAGACAGCTTCTACTCTAGAGCTGTGGCTATGCTAAACTCCGCTGCTTCATATTGATGTATTTGGGGCTGTGTAGGGATGGGTGGAGGAGGATGATGTATGAGTCTGAAATTGTGTGCATCGAGGAATGCTGCTGTAAATTTCGTTGTGCGTGCACAATGACAATAAAATGCTTATGCTTATGCTTATGTAAAAAAAAAGTTGACAAAGTAATTTGAAGTATGCTTAGGATGTCAGAAACCCACAATATCCTACTTGGTGGGAGAACAATTCTATGTTGTATGGATTTTGGAAGCGAAAAGACTGCACTGCTGATAAAATCAATTGAAGGGCATATGTATTGTATCCTCAGACATTTCAGAAATGAAAATAAAAGCATATTTGTGTACTCCAGTGTTTCTCCATTCTGTTTTGTATTAGCTTATGAAGTCTGTCCATCCTTAAACCTTGCTGAATGCAACTTAAATCTTCTTGTTGTTGTTCTTGGGCTATATTCCCCTTGAGGGGGTTAGCATTGACTCTTTTTTTGCCAAATAGCTCTATTTTGGACATTTTCAGGGGTAAGGTTGAAAGCACGCATATCTTCAACAATGCTGTCCATCCACCATTTCTTTGGTCTTCCATGTGGACGGTGGCCTCCAGGGCCAAAGTTTAGGGCTGATTTTGCAACAGAGGTCTCCTCCAGTTGCATAATGTGCCTGTACCACCGGAGTGGTGCTTCCCGCATTTTCTTTGTTTTTGGTGCAATTCCAGGTCTTTGTTGTATGTCTTCATTTGTAATATGATCGAAAAGAATCAGGCCAAGCATCCACCAGAGCATCTTCATTTCCATCACATGAAGAGTTTGTTCATGTTTCCGAGTTGTTGGCCAACATTTTGTTGGCCACAGGGCAGATAACTGTGGTGAGCACTTTTGCCCTCAGATGTTCAGGTACTCTTTTGTCACACAGGACTTCTGTGGTTTGCTGCCACTTCATCCATGCTATTTTAACTCTAGATCGTTAATCCCTCTTTCCCTATCAGAAGCATATAGCTGCTTGAAAACTAAGCTATTAGAACAAGAGTATCGGGATATGATAACAGCTGCGAGGAAAACGTGTTCCCCCCTGACCCTGCTTATTCCAATTGAACAAGGACACATGGCCAATTATTTACAGTGGATCACCAACCCTAAATTAAGAAGAGCTTTAACACTGGCCAGATTCAATCTAATGCCTTCTATGCTGCTCTATGGCAGATATCAACAAATTGATAAACAGAGGAGGCTATGTCCATGCAATATGGGTCAGGTGGAGACACTCGATCATACCCTCTTTCATTGTGTAAGGTTTGCAAAAATCAGAATGTCACAATCTGCACTTTTCCCATTTCTGTATAACAATCTAACTGATGCTCTTAAGATACCTACGCTTTTGAACAACATGGATCCCACAGTGTGTGAGAATGTAGCAAAATTTCTGCTAACAATAATAGACGTAAGTCTAGATGAATACCAACCAATGTCTATGTACTATGACCACATATAGCCAGCAGTAATTTTTCTAGCTTCTGTGTCAGTATCCGATGACGTTTAAGTGAGTTAACTTAGCTGAAGGAATGTCCTATAGTTACAGAAGGACCATGTATATATTTTAGTATTTAGTATTTTAGTACCAGTGTCTATAATTGTGAGCAATAATGGGCAAATTTTGTATGCTGATTTTGTATGTTTATTTTATGCCAATAAAGGCTTGTGACTAACTCTAGATCAAGCATCTGGTAGGGTATCCCCATCTGTTGTGACCAGGGGTCCAATATATTTAAATTGAATGGTCTTCTTCAAGTCCCGGCTGCTAATTTGGATTGTTCCATCTGTTTGAGGGCCACATTCAAGGTATTCTGTGGGGGTTTTGTTTTTGTAAATTTAGAATTCGGCTTAAATATAATTCATATAATGAGAACATACAGATGAACATTAGCAATGGAATCCAATGCAGAGCTGCTCCAGCACTGATTTCAATGGGTTTTGTCCGGAGAAACTCCTCATAGGGGCATCTTCTAAATAGGCTTCAGCTGTTTTATGGGACTCCCCCCCCACTAAGAATTTGAAGGCAAGAAACAGCTAGAGGTAGTGTGCCATTGTCTGCCTCTGCATAGCCATCCTGGACTACCTTTGTGATCTCCCATCCAAATAATACCCAGGGCTCACCCCGCTTAGCTTCCAAGAGATATGCTTAATTTTCTTTTTAAAAACCCACATAATTATTGAAGGATTTGAAAGTAGGGAGGGATGTGTACACTGGCACATTGTACTCATCTGAGTTCATTTACACACAGCCACCCTTGACTCAAAGTGTATCCGTCACAGAGATTTAACTTTCAGTGGCTTTGAGAGGGGACACAAATCCTTGTGCATAGGAACCCAAACTAACTGCAGTGCATACACTATCCATCTATGGTGGCCCACCAACAGGAAATGGTCTTTCCATGCCTACATGCACTACTCATGTCACATATTACACTGTACACAATATGAATGGACCCAATTTTCCATCAGGAATATAGGCTGTGTGCCCAATCCACATCTTACAAATAGGGACTTTTCCACTTTATTATCCAGGAGATATTATTTTGTTCCTGTCTAACTTGCAAATGTGACTCTGTCACTTCATTCATCTGAGTTCCATATGATTTCACAAGTGATGAAAATACAGCAAGCGTGCAGGGCCTTTCAAAGAAAAGCAAAAGTTCTGTCTGGAAGCTTCAAAGGAAGAATTTGGGGGGGGGGGGGCGTTGAGAACTGCCTACATCATCCAATTACTTTGTCATCCTTGTCGATTTGCATTACATTCTCACTCCCCTGCGCAATATAGATAATTTGAAAGTTACTTTAAATTTATAAAAGCTTGAAGTTGCAAAATGAATTGGTATGAGTTATAATAAGTAATCTGTTCATCTTCCTGATATGCTTCGAGTAGAAGAGCTGACTTTGGCAGATGGGCCCCCTGGGGCACAAGGAAAAGGAAAAAAATAGCAAGTGCATCTGCCTGCTATGTTGGCGCTCATAAAGAAGTGACTGCATATTCACAAAGTTGCAGTTCCCGGCTTTTGCTTTGAAGCTGCAAAGCCCTTAAGTTAGACCTGCACAATTGATGACCCATCAGGTTGAATGCAGTGAGGAGAATGAAAAGCTTAATGTATTTTTGATACCTGCCCAAAACTACCACCACCATAGCTATTATTGTTATTATCCCTTATATAATAAAGTGGGTCCAAATTGGGTGATGGGTGGAACCACTAAGAACCTGATGTGCACGATATTGGCAGAATTGGTGGATCACTACCATAAATAACTGAAGCTGTTAGTAGTGGCCAAATGCTGGGTCAGAATTTGATAGGTGGGTTGTGACTCACTAGCTTGCGATGCTGAATGTGGAGGGGGATTTAGTATCCTTATCAGAGGGCATCAGCGAGCAGAAATGGGGTCACATGGATATTTCCACAGCACTGTGCAGGTATATCTGTTGAACTGAAGATTGTGCTTGCTGTGAGGGATAGCACCACCCTGATGGGTTGTTGGAGGTAGCAAAAATGGGGGTTGGAGTGATGACATGCAAAATTGTGATGTCATTCCAGTAGCACCTGGAAGTGATTTCACTATGCTTTCCATAGAGATTTGGGGAATTCCTAGAACCCTGTGCCGTTACTTCCAGGTACAACTGAAAGTGATATTGCAATGTCATTTCCCACCTCCGCCCCCATTTTTACTCCTGCTGGAGTCTGGTGATTTGATAAGTCTGAATGGGGTCATTGACAAAAAATAAGATACTCTTGTTGTCCTGGCTCAGTGATGCACTGGCATTTCAGATCCCAGCACAAGTCAAGAAAAAAAATGGCTGGATGTCTGCCAGTCACATCATGGTTCAGTGTTTTGCTTAGTAGTAAATCACAAAAGGATTGACCAGTCCTCAAAGAGCCCAAATGCTGTGTTTGAATTAAAGTGGGAAGAAGAAGAGAAGGAAGAGGAGGAAGAGTTTGGATTTATGCCCCACCTTTTTCTCCTGTAAGAAATCACAAGGTGCCTTACAAGCTCCTTTTCCCTCCCTCTCCCCACAACTGACACCTTGTAAGGTAGAAGAAGCTGATAGAGTTCTGAACAAACTGCCAATATCCCAAAGTCACCCAGCAGACTTCATGTGTAGGAGCAGGGAAACAAACAGATAAGACTCCACCACTCATATGGAAGAGTGGGGGATCAAACCAGATTCTTTGGTTTAGAGTCCACCTGCGGTTAACCACAACACTACACAGGCTCTATTTAAGCAAATAGAATTCCAGGTGACTCAAGCACAAGAGGCAAGGAAATGCACTACAACGAAAGACATTGCGATGTTTCAAGGTCTCACCACATGTGCTTTTATAGGATCAGTCTGAGGAAATTACTAAACCATTCACCTCTTTGTTCAACCCAAATTAAACCAAAGAATTCCCCCTACTCTGCAGCACTGAAATCTGCCCTGTAATAGATTATGAAATGTCTGGAGAATCTTATATAATTTGTATCTCACTACACCAGGAGATGAAACTCTTCAATGATTAAGCAGATTTACTGTGATTTATTCAGCAAGCACTCCTCTTGCTACAGGGTCACCATATGTTTTTCTCCCTCCTCTTCGTTTGTATTCAGGTTCTCAGAGAGATCCAGTGTTAAAAAGACCAAAGAAAGGTTTCGTGAGTGTTTTGGGACAAGAGAAAAGTTTAGTGATTAATCTGTGGTTTGCTAGCTGAAATTGGTAATGTCTGGAGCTTTAAATATGTATGATTTCTCTTCAAGAAAGCCTCCTGTATCTAGCAACAACAGCACAAAGATAAACAACACAGTCCAAACTCTCTCTCTCTGTGTGTGTGTATTACTTCTTGCATTTCCAGAAATAACCTAAATTGTGAGCTAATTTCAACAATAAAATGTCAATATCGGTTCTACAAAAACTGTTAGCAAGATCCCTTACACCACCCCCAAAGTTTAAACTTTCAAACAAATCCCTAACTAAAAATAAGGGATAGCACAGAGTTTCCCAAAATTCGGATCCCTTCTGATCCCAGTTATATTTTCCTGATGATAATACTGTATTTCTATTTTTCTAAAGAACTGAAGTTGGGAAAATGACTCTAGTCCATCTTCACCCCAAGAGCAAAAGGTCGTAGAACATGAGAAGTTAACGAAATTATTTCTCTGTTATCCCCCATAAGTCAGCTCCAGCTTCTAATAAACAACTCTGGCCCAGACAATGACATTCTGGCCAAACCCATGCTATGGGTCTTCTGGAGTCTGTCTCGCTGTGACTTTAGAATTCCTGCTGACCTCCAGCACAGCACACTTCTGCGCCACAGATGGGCTTACTTTTTAAAGTAGAAAAATAATAACAGATGATGTTTCTTCTCATCCTTGGTTTGCTAGAATGTGGATCCACAGTTAGGGACAGAAGATCTTTACTTTGGAAAGGCAGATGATGTCTGTTAGCTCATTAAGTTACTGTCTGTCCCCAGCAAATCTCTTACACAGCCACTGGATGGGAGCAAGTTGGGACCCAGTGTTGAAGGCAGCACCTCAGAGGCTTGGTTCAGCAGTGTCCATGAGGGTGATGTTGCGTCTAGACTACTGTTGCCTCCTCCCACACCACTGTCAGCCAGTAGCAAAACCAGCTCAAGCAATTTGTGGCAACCTCCTCCATTTAGATTGCTTGGGTGAAGAGCTAGCCATGATGTGTGGACTCCCTTCTCTTGGACAGGGGAGAGGCTGAGGAATTGAATTGCAGTTCAGAGTACCTCTACTGTATGGCTGGAGGTGAACTGCACCACAGTCTAATTTGCACCGCACAACCTGTCTAGTTTCTTCCCAAGATGTGAATTGCACTCCACGCAACACTATGGTCCTTTCTGCACAGATCACTGAAAATGTTTTCCAAACATTTTCAATCTCCTCCTTTATCATGTATTTCCACACTCACCCCCTCAAAATGACTCCTGGCTGCCATTACATGATTTCCCTCCTCAGTTCTGTGTTAAATTGATGTTTCAGTGCCTCAAAGCTTCTTGCCACGATTCTCTATTCCTTATATACTCAAAGCATTAAAGATTAGGAAGGACTGTTATCCACTAGCCAAACCAATTTACAGCAGGAAATTAAGAATGGTACAGATACTTAATTGTAACAATCTTCAAGTTTTACAAATTGTTGTAAAATTGTTGGTGTTAGTTTTAGAGAAGTGAATGATTATATTTTTCTAACATGTATTCCTAATAAAAATTAACTGAACTGAAACATTAAAGATTAGCCCCCTCCCCAAATTTTTTTTGAAAAAACAAACAGAAATGTAACAAAACAGGTAAGAAGGGACAGCGTGCGCTTAGAAAATGGCACCGTAAAGGAAGTTCTGGGAAGCAGAGAAGCGTGGAAATAAATTATACAGCACTGAAGACATTTTCAAAACATTTCAGCCAGATAATCATTTTAAAGGGAGATTTATTTTAAAAATGTTGAGGCTGCAAAGAAAATGATTGCGGGCAGCAGTGGGATTCAACCAGTTTGCACCAGTTCGCTAGAACCTGTAGCTAATTGTTTTTCTAGTTTGCTGAACCGGTTATTATCCCCCACCCTGGCCTCCACCCCTCCCTTAAAACTCAGGCTCTTAAAGGGAAAGGACATTTCCCTCTTAGACCTTTCCTCTTAAGAGGACCTTTCTCTCTTAAGAGGATCTTTCCCTTTAAGAGCCAAGTTTTAAGGGAGAGACAGAGGCCAGGCTGTAAAGGAGAGCTTGCCAAGTGGGACAGGAAGTGGGAAGCGAGGAGCAGAGGTGAAGGAGGAGGCCCACCACACCCCTCCTCATTCCTCCCACCCCCGGGGCCTGCCCTGCCAGACTGCTCCTTAAACTTCTGCGGACCCTCCAAAGGTAAGTGTGTGGGGAGCGGGGAGCGGGAGCAGGATTGGGGGAGGGGGCACAGCTCAGGTCCTTGGAGGTCTGGCAGAGGACTTTCCTCTCCCCCCATCCCAAAAGGTCAGCTAGACCTTTGGGAGCCAGCAGAGTCCTCTCCCTCACCCACCCCAAAAGGCCAACTGGGGCCTTGAGGGTCTAGCAGAGGTCTTCCCTCTAAAATCATGAGGATCCATGTTTTTCAAGCAGGTTTTTTCACCACTGCAGCACCACAAAGTGTGGGATGTGTGATGGTTGTGTTCAGACATGTGGCTAATGGCTGGAGTTATGATGTGCTGGTCATTTTGGGATAGTGCAAAAATAATGAGGATCTGTGTTTTTCAAGCAGGTTTTTTCATTAATATTTTAAAACTCTTTCTTATAACATAATATAGCTTTGTGTACCTCTTTTATTGTTCCTATTTAAATATTAACTGTATGAAATAATAAACTACCTTTTGGTATATTTTTTTTTGATACTTAAAACAGTCATTAGGGCAACAAACTGGTCATTAAATTATTTGAATCCCACCACCGGAAGTTTGGAACCGGTTGTTAAATTGTTTGAATCCCACCACTGATTGCAGGTAAAAACAATGTGGAACTCCGTGGAGGAAACATTTTATTTTCTGCCTAAAAATGTTTCAAAAGGTTTGTGTGCAAAGGGTCTATATATGTGACACAAACATTGATACCTCTTCTTGTGTAAAAGATCATCTAAACAAAGAGCCCTTTTCATGAGGATTAAACTGTTTTTTGATAAGAGGCCACCCATTTAGCTGTTAGTTTCATTTCTGTAGGAAAGAGAGCTAAACAAACAACTTTTCCATTGAAATCAATGGGAGTCTGAGGTACTTAATGTTGTCTGAATCATGTTCATTATACTTTAATTAAAGTAGAGGAGAAAGAAGTTGTAATCTCCCAGGAAAGGGGCTTTTTCCTGCCAGCTTTCATCAGTTAGGGGGAAAAAATAATGCTAGGAGGCAAAAACAAATCCCTTAGTATTTTTTGCAGATCTCCAGCAACTGGTTACTGGCTGAAATAATAGAATGTGCCAAAAAAAATGACAATTTAATGCTAGCGCTCAGCCTTGCTCATTTCTACAGCCTGTCAGTATGAAGCCTCTTCAACCTATGGAATAATCCTCTTCTTTCCCTTACTGCTTCCGTTGAGAAAAGAAGCTTGCCAGTAACCTTTCAGTGGGAGAGGTAATAGCGCTTCCAAAGGATTATGTTGCAAACATCAGGTTAGGATGATAAACTAAACACAGGCTTCCAGGAAGAGCTGCAGAACTCTGAATCCTAGTTGAATTGATCCAGCCACTTTTGAAATACTAGCTCTGTAGCTTCTGAGAAAGCCAAGCGCTAATTCCTTTCCACCATTCGGGTGTTCGATTCCAAGATCTTTGCTCAGGGAATAGCCACAGCTATAATCTATTTTGTCCTTTCATAATCCACATATGCAGGTTGCAACTGCTGAATTCTGATTTTTAGAATACTGGCCTAATAAGTGTACTGGTTAGGAGGTGTGGCCCAGTATGGTTTTTGTGTAGGCAAACATAAGCTTGATGGTTTGAGGGTGGGGGTGGAGCAGGGCTGGTACTGTTGTGATGGGTGGCAGGATGACCATAGTGGTTTAACACAGGTTTATTTACAACTAATAATATGAATTATAGAACAATTAACAGCTGACCAGAATATCTCAGTTTCAACTTCCTCAGTCTCAGTTCCAACTGCTTTTTCTGGATATCTTAACTCTGCCCATTAATTCAAACACTTGAATACACACACCACCACAGGTAGGGTTTGGCAGGTCACAACATGGACCTCAAAGATATAGTGGCACCAAAGGGCAGATTTTGTGCCAGATCAAACTAGGATAGTAGTATAAGTATGTAGCTTTCCTTTCACCTTTTCAAATTTGACAGCTACTTCCGGTCCCGCCCCCTGAATTAAAAGGGGGAGGGGAATTAAAGGGTGTGAATTAAAGTGGGAGGGGATTAAAGGGTGGAAAAAAAAATGCTTGAAATGTGAGTTTGATTTTATTAGGGTTGTGTGTGGAAATTGGTTTGTGTTTTAACGAGAGGCTGTAGTCTGGGGCAGGGATCAGAGAGGTGAAGTAATGGTAGTTTCCCAGGAAGCTGGTACAGTGAATGCTGTGTTTGAGAAGGGACTTCTCCATTTTTTACGCTCTTTGGAGAACACACAGTGTGAATAACCAAGCCCTGTCCTTTAAAATCCGGCAGCACTCCTTGTTTCCACACTCCCATTTTACACACTCTGTGGAGACACAAGAAAGCAAACCCCCCCCTCCCCTTTACTTCTTTCTCATTCTCTGGAAAGCCTGTTTCACAGGGCACCCACAAAAAGCTGTACCCCTCAACAAACACGGTTTTACAAGCTCTTTTGGAGAACACAGTGTGAATAAGCAAAACCTGTACTTTAAAATCCCTTGGCACTCTGTGTTTTTAAACCCTCCTCCCAAAGGTTTTAGGAAGCAGAGGAGCCAGCCAGAGGATTCCCAAAAAAACTCTACAAAAGCTGTCCCTCTCCACACACCCCAGTGTTTTAAATCCCACAGCAGCACCCAGTGTTTTTTACACACTCTGTGGAGGAGAACACAGAAAAGAGACAAACCCCCCCTCACACCCCCTTGCTACTCTCTCTGCTTTCTCACACCTCTCTCCCACCCCAGTGTTTTTTAAAGTTCAAGTAATCCTACTTGATTTTTTACAGTCTATGGTTTTGCAGCCTGTTGCTACATATTCTTTCATTCCCCAAACTGTGTGCCTTTTGCTAATGTATTGCCTTCCCCAAAATTCGCTAGCAGAAACTAATGCATTTCCAAAATACACAGAAGGATACAACGACCCCCCCTGCGCAGAGAAGTCCTACACAATAGAGGGTTGAGGAAAGAGCATATGAGAATCAACATATCCCTGCCTGAATCTAAAAATAGCTCACATTCCCCGAATCTCATCATCGACTTTGAAAAAAGTTCCCTGCAGGAAGCTAAAGTTAACTTACACACTTTATAAAATGATGATATAAAATGGCGTTTGAGAACCATTGGGGATAGGGATACAAGTTCTAGAGTGTGTTTCCTGCAAGATGCCCAAAATAGTTCTACGCCCATCCCCAAGCCTTTTCACATCCCTTCCCAGCCCCTGAGTGCAAAGCAGAATCTCTCATTCCAAAGCGTATTGAGGAGGCGGCTGATTGAGAGCCTCCAAATCCCCGCCCTTTGAAAAAAACCATGTGTGTCCGAAGTGTAGATATGTTGAAAAGCGTGGGACAGAAGTGGACAGCACTTTTTTTTGCACAGTGGCCATGCGGTTTCAAACAGAATATTCACAGTAGAAACGCTTACACACCATTACCACTGCAGGAAGTAGACTCCTGTCCCAATAAACCATGCAAACTTGGCCCATTTCCTTACCAAATGACGTGTGCATTTTCCCATATATTAAGACTTTTTTAAAAAAAAAAAAAGCCCAGAATCCCACCCCATTGTTTCTGAATAAATATTGACTTTTTTATCTGAACAACACTATACAAAGTGCTGGGGGCCATTATCCAGCGAGGTAGGTTTAAGCAGTAAGGAAAATGTGCAGGCATCCTGGAAACTGGATAGTAACCAATGTGTGTTGTAACGGTTAAGAAATCCTGCAGACTTATTCGCCGCGTGGGAATGGGTTTTATTTAATTATAATTTCATAGTGTGAGATTTTACAGTTTATATACCCCCCTTCTAGGTTTTCATGCATTGAGCGGAGACTACAGCATTAGCCCACACAACACACCCAAGTTACAGCATTCTAAAGTTACAGTTACCGCGATGTTGTGAAGGAGTCATGTTCCCACGCGGTCTGTTTCCCCACCCTTCCTTGTGGCTTAAGCACTTGGGATGGTGGTAGAGGGTGATCAGTAGCGAGCGCTACTGAAGAATCCTAAGGAGTTTGTTGTACATTTTTACCACCGAAGCGCTTCGGTGTTAGGTGACCAAAACCAGTCTACAATTCTTCAAAGGGCACCTCACTGAAGCCTGTTGTAGAAGTGAAAGCAGTTTGAGGGTCTTTAAAGCTGGGGTCTGAATGAAAGCAGTTTGGTCTGAAATCATGGAGGCAGAACCCAGCAGCACTAGGAAGCACACAGCCCTAGATTTTCAGGGGAAGAACCTGCGCCTGAGGGACAACTGTGGAGTCGGAGCATTCAGCCCGTCGCGGCCCGACAAATCCACAGAGGGCTGGAAGGTCAGAAATAGAGTTTTGAAGCGCTGTGAAACCAGACCAAAGCGATGTCAAGTTTTGATTCCGAGGTGGCGCGTCATATGTCAAACGAGCCTCTGGAGATCACTTTGGAGGCTGGACTCACATAGCATTATAACCTGCCCACCCCGACCCCAAAAACACACCTTCCTCAGGCATCACCCAGACTCTCGCATGAATGTTCCCATGGGGTCAAGATTCCGTTATGCAAATCCCAAACTCTTTTGCAAAAGAGAAATGTGTCCTCTAAAAGGGAAACTTTTGTTACATTGCTCCGGTCCCCTATGTTTGTTTTGTTTCAACGGTGTGTTCCACTAAACCTTACACAGCTCAATTTTAAAGATTTAGAATTTTTAGTTTTAAAGCGTCCAGCTATTTTTAGTTTCTGTTTATTCAGAATGCTGCAAAAACTTTTAAGAATGACAACCCAGCAAACCCATTCTTAGAGAATGGCATGCTTGTCAAGTGCACATTTTTTAAACTTAATCCCACAGATTCAAAGGCCAAAATGTTTCCTGGACTGTTTTCTGGTGCCATTACGTAAGTTTTCTACAGAATTTACGTTAAAATTATATTTTCATAGCAGATACATAAAAAGTAGCAGGGGAACTGGTGTGTGTATTTGCTAACATACTACTTTCGACAAACAAGGTTTTGCAAAACCAGCTTTTAAAGTTACCTTTTTTTAAAACTTTAGATTACCCCTGCTAAACCCTGATGGAATGCCCTCCTAGAAATATATCTACAAGTTAGCGGTAGCAAGTGAGGGTTGTTCAGTAGTTTTTTCTAAAAAAGTCTGTAGGAGTTTTTTCACATCTCTGCGAAAGCGGGCTGTTTTCCTGAATTATTTTTTTTTAAAGAAAAGCATACCTTGGGACCAGCCAGCAAAATTCACAACCAGAGGGTCTCCATCTTTGTAAAGCCCTGCTTTGTCCCTAAAAGCAGGAAGTTAGAGATCACAGTATCAGAATAAAACATCTGTGTCTGCATAATAGGCAAACCCAGAGAGATATTTTTCCTGTCAGAAACAGAGGGATATCTACACCTCTTGAGTTTAACTTTGTCAGGTCTTTAAAAAATACAAGAGGGATGAAAATCAATGGAGCCCACAATCAAGCACTCCCAGCCACCTTTCTTTCCAACAAATCAAAGGCTGCCCTGTATCATTTCAAGACCGGTTTCCACCTAAAAACAACTATTATTATTGGAAACCAAAGGGTTTCCCTCCTAGTTTTTCCTGAACACAGTTGCCATTTTGTACTCTAAAGGGTCAATGATTATTGGGAATTTGCATCCCTACGTTTTTTGTTTTATTGTGCCATCCCCAGGCTTGATAAAATCGCGTTATTTTCAGTGTTAATGACATTTCCCACAGGGGTCCCGAATCCCACAGTTCTACTGTCTTTTTTAGAGATGCAGCATTTGATCTTTTTTTCAATACTGATCCTGTAGTTATCTTCATAGGCTTACTTTACTCTAGGAAGCTTTAACTCTACCACTACTCAGGATAGGGAAAGCCCAAAAGCGTCTGCGTAAAATAAATTCAAGGACAGAAACTTGTTTAATCCCATTTCCTACGACAAAGAGTTGTGAATACATGTATTATACTCAATCTCTTTTACACTTGTTCTCACAAAGAAAGTTGATTCTTCCTACCATGCATAATAGAGAGTATTGGCTGAGCAGTTGTAATACTGTTTCCTGTCTATGCGGACCAGTGGATTAGTTTTCTCTTCTGACTGAATGTCCTCCTTGATAGTAGAGTCCTCCGATTAACCGATGTAATGGAATAATGGGGGGGGGGGGGGGATGTAGAACTGTGTTGTAGCCGACATCTGCCTCCCCGACCCACAGGAAAATATACGATGTTTAAACATTTTTGTAACTGTATACAGAAGTAATTGCACGCACCATTTCTTGAGTCTGTATCTATTTGCTTTGAAAAACCAATCTTTTCAAGTTGCTTTCGACCACTTATACTACTACTACTACTACTAACATCTTAGCTACTCGAAACGGTGCGATCACGTAGTTAAGAAGGAACCGTTGCTACTTGGATGTCGGGATGCATACTGTGTTGCAGAGCTATTTGTCCCGGTTCCTGACCGTTCAATTGAATAAGAAAACTTGAATGCTTTTTTATAGAAATGTGGGCTGATGACGAGGCATCGTCTTTGTTCAGCTGTTGAAAGGTTTTAAGCTTACACAGATCTATGTGTATCAGGAGGAGGCCTGGAGTGGCTGGCAGATAAGCAGATGAGTATTTTGGGGTGTCACTTTGTAATGAGACTTCTTATGTAGTAGCAGTAAAATGGTCAGACTCTTCTACAGCAGGATGAATTGCCCGGATGGGTAATATTCTAGAATAGAAATTCTAAGATACATAGTAGTGTCCTTTTAAAGGAAATTTGGAGTGTGTTTACAGGGAATGATGATAACTATAACAGGTTTCTGGAAAGATAAAGGGAAGTGGTGATAAAGGCTTTATCCCTAACCAGACCAGAGGGTTTTCTAAACAAACTGATGCTGAAGGAGGCATTAAAACACTCCCGATAGGGAGCAGCAGCTTTTTCTTGCTTTAATAATCTTAGCCAGAGCATGCGAGACCGGTTTTATAACATGAGAGAAATTGTACTTCTAGCAGACTAGGAACAAAATGAGAGTATATAAAGTGTCAATTTAGAACACAAAAAATACTATTTTGATTATAAGCGGCTAGCTCCAAAAACAGGGGTGAAAGGTAGGAGATAGGACTAGGGACTTCATAGGAGATGATTATTTTGCTAGGAGTAAAACTTTCTAGACAGCAACCTATAATGATTTTTTTTAATTTAAAAGAGTAATTAATATCACCTGCAAACAACATTTCATTTTCAGCAGCAAAACTCTTTTCTAACTTACACAGAAGGGGCCAAACAACGGAGCAGCATTTTAAAGCGTTTTTGTAACTCTTTGGAGAGAAGTTTGGAAAAACACAAAATCGCATAAAAACTAAAATACTTTTTTGCTCCAAGTGGGCAAAGTAAAATAAATCCAGGAGGTGTTGTAACATGTAGAAGCTGACAAAATCTCTAGTTCTGACCCATCTACTCCCACCCTATGGCTCCACAGTTTCTCAAAAGATACATTAATACCCGGTGGTACTACGTTACAAGAAATAAAACAGAGAATACAACTGAGAGCAGTTCCGTTGACTTTTATTTGCTCGAAGTACACACCTAAAAGGTTCCTGTTAGAAGCATACACCCTAAAAGGTTCCTCTTACTACCATGCATCAGGTATACTGATAGCTCTGTGTGGAGATTTTTTACTGTCCCCTTCAAAGGCTGGCTGCTCTTTCAACCTGTTTGGTGAAGGACTGTGGAAAGAGTAAGGGCATTCCTGGACCCAAAGTGCACAGTCAAGTTATCATAATTGATGATCCTTCGGTTTCCTTTTTTACCTATTATATATTTACAGAATCTAGCCTTATCCAACCAGCGGAGATCCCCAACGAACATTTTATTTTATCATCACGGCAGCTTGACAACAAAATTGTACCCGACGCGTGTGCAAAACAAGATAAAGGGTGCCCATGCGAGGAAGATTGGAAGACAAAGGTGCTTTCCTTATATGTGAAGACCTAGAGCGAATACCTTTTGAATCATTATAAATATAAGTAGGGGCAGCCTTGGACTAATTATGTGAATGACTGAATTTTTTAAGCTATTCTGAATAAAGGGAGGTTTATTTTATTGTTCATTTTATTTATATATAGTTCTCAGGGGAAAGTAGGGGCCGATGATTGAGTATAGGAGGGAATATACTTATCTGCTGTAAATGTTAGTAAAATTTGGTTGTTTTGGTGTTAAATAGTTGTAATGTTGCACTTAAAGTCATTTAAGGGTTACACTCCAGTCTGGGAAAGAGCAGTCCAGTTTTTAAAAAAAAATTGTGGTTATTAACACTTTTCTCTTTTTTAAAAGACAAGGCCACACATAGCTTTAAGTGCAACATAACTGGCTAACACCGAAACAACTACCCACCCACTAGCATTTGCTTTAAATCCACATATTCTCCTATACCAATCATCGTCCCTACTTCCTGAGAACTATATAAATAAATGAACAATAAAATAAAACCTCACTTTTATTACAGGAGCGTTCAAAAAATTCGGTCATTCACGCCAATTGGTCCTTTGACTGACTATTTATATTCAAGATGAACCAAAAGGTATTCTGGAACACACATGAGAAGCCTTGTCTCCAATCTTCGGCATAGGCACTGCTATCTGTTTTACACTGCGGCGTGCCAGTAATTCTTGTTAAGCTGCCATATGATAAATCGTATTCGTTGAATCTCTGTTGAATAAAAGGCGAGACTTTCGTAAATATGCAATAGAGCCAAAAAACCGAAACTGATCATCGTAATTATGATAACTTGACTGTGCGCTGAGTCCAGAACTCTGCCTTACCTTTCCACAGTCTGTTTGACGGGGTGAAGAAAGAGCAACCAGTTTGAAGGGACAGTAAAAATCTCCACGCAGAAACATCAGTATACCACCTGATAGGCGGTAGTAGAAGGAACAGCTGGAGTATCTTCAGGACTGCCAGATAATAACCCTCGATAAAATAAAGGATCAGCGGGAACTGTTTCAGTTGTGTTCTCCTGTTTTTTATTTGCTTGTGCCAGTAATGATGCTCGAAATTATTAATGGCTCTTTGAAACTAGGGAGTCAGGGAGGCAGAATATTTACAGTAACTAGAAGACTTGTCGGCATGTTACAACTTTACCTCTGATTGTACTTCTTATCCCGTGGTTGAACAGCGACTCAGTTTTATGAGGATTTTGATGTTTTTTCAAACTTTCCAAAAGAGTTCACAAAGCGTTTACCGTAGCGATTAGCTGTTTACTTATCTGTGTGTTAAGAAAGAGCTTGCTGCTGAAACAGGGAAATGTTGCTTAGGATGTGATGTCAATTACTCTTTAAGTGAAAATCATTATGGAACGCTTTGTCTAAGAAAGTTTACCCTAACTGAATAATGTCTCCATGAAGTCCTCGGTCTCATCTCCTACACTTTCGCCCTGATTTTTTGAGCTGGCACCTCGAAAATCAAAATAGTGTTTTGTGTCTTAAACAAAGGATATCTTATATACTCTCATTTTTGTTCCCTGGTCTGCTTTAGTACCAATTTCTCTCATGTTAAAACGCAAATCCGCTGAGGCTAAGATGATTAAAGCAAGAAAGCGTTCTATGGAGAGTGTTTTAATGCCTCTTCAGCATCGTTTGTTTTAAGAAAACACTACCAGTCTGGTTAGGAACAAAGCCATATCGCCACTTCCCCACTTTATCTTTCCGGAAACCTGTTATGAATATCGTCATTCCCTGTGGCCACCTCCCGGGGTAGGAGGACACTGGTGTGCTTCAAATTTCTGTCTTAGAATATTACCCCGTCGTGTACTATCCTGCTGTGAAGCGTCTGACCATTTTACTACATAAGAAGTCTCGTGCAAAGGTAGCATAAGCCGTCTGCTTATCTGCCCAACCATCAGGCCTTCCTCCTGACGCCAGATATTGATGTGTGCTTAACGGCGTTGCGATATAGCTGAATAAAGAGGCGATGCCTGTCATCGAGCCTACATTTCTATAAAAGCATTCGAAGTTTTCTTGATTCACTGAGCGATCAGAGGCGCCGGACAAATAACGGCTCTACAACACAGTATCCCGACGTCAACAACAACGGTTCAGCTTAACTGCACAGCGTCGACCATTGAGTAGCAAAGATGTTCCAGTAGTAACCAGTAGTAATTATAATTGACCCGATTTAACAGAACGGTTAGTTTTTCAATAAAATGGGCCACGAGACTCAAGAAATGGTGCGGTGCACTTCTGTATACGGACACAAAATGTTTAAATCGTCTTATATTTTTCACTGTGTGGTCGGGAGAGACGAATCGTTTAAGCAACACAGTTCTACATCCCCCCCCCCCATTATTCCACATCGGTTAATAAAGAGATTCCGGTATCAGGAGGAACATTCAGTCCGGCATGGTGAACGACAGACCAAGCTGGTCTAGACAGTTATGGAAACGTTCGTATAGCGTTCAGCCAATGCTTATTATGCAAAGTGGAAAGAATCCAACTTTTCTTGTGAAGGAACTGAGACAAAGACGGAGGCAACCAGTGACGCAATGGCAACTCCTGCTGTAAAGTAGAAATGATTAAACGGATTTCTGGCCCTGGATTTATTTGACACTGCGCCACTATCGAGTAAGAGTAGAGTTAAAGCTTCACAGTGTGAAACTGTAAATATATAGAGAAGGCAACTGCTGAAGATCCAGTGAAAATCGATCGTGCGATCTCTAATTCGAACAGGGACCCCTGAGGAAGTTGTCGTTAACACTGAGAAATAACGCATTTATGAAGCCTGAGAATATAACACAACAAAACAAAGCGACGGAGGAATGCACCAATAATCATTTGAAACGCAGAAGATTTTAAAATAACGGCAACTGTGGAAAGCTAGGTGCAAACCACTTGAGATTTCCAATAGTTGTTTTTAGAGGTGGCTTCCGGTCTTGAAAACGACAGGGAACGCTTTGATTGCTGAAAAGGTGGCTGGAGTGTGATGTAACGGTCTGAATACCTTCTGAACTTTTACAGATAGCGGACAAAGTTGAACTGGAGTATCCCTGTTTTCTGACAGGAAAATATCTGCACTGGAGTTTTGCTTTCATTATGCGGACGAATGTTTGTTTCTGATACCTCTAACTTCCTGCTTTTAGAACAGCAGGGTTTACAAAGATGGAGACTTTCATTGTATTTTGCTGGCTGTCCTGAAGGTATGCTAAAAACAATTCGAAAGCGGCACCGGCTTTCTACGATCGAGGAAACTCCTACCGGTACTTTTACGAAAACTACTGAACAACACTAACTTATACATAACTTTAGATATATATTTCACAGGAGAACGTTCCATCGCGGAATTTATTTTGAGGCTTAATCTAAAAGTTTTTAAAGGTAATTTTAAACGGTTCCTGGCTGTACCAAAACTTTGCCCGAGTAGTATGTTAACAATGCACGCACCGATTCCAGATATACGCATATTGTCTGAAAATATATAATTTTTAGCGAACTATGTAGAAAATCAATATAATGGCATAGAAAACTGATCAGAAAACGACTGTATGAATCTGTGTTAGAGATTTAAAAATGATGCAACATTACAAGCATGCCATTAACGAAATGTGGTTTGCTGATAGATTCTTAAAGTTTTGCGGCATTCCTGAGTAAACAAGGAAACTAAAAGAATAGCTGACGCTTTAAAACTAAAATCTGGAAATCTAAAATTGACATTGCAGGTTTTAGTGTTTTACCGCAGCCGTAGTAACAAACAAACATTTGGACACCGATAAACTTCAAAAGTTCCTTTGAGGACATTTCTTCTTTTGCAAAGAGTTGAGTTTACGCTAGAATGCTTGACTGGGGAAAATTCATGGAAGTCTGGGGTGATATACCAATTGTTTTGAAGAAGGGGGGGTGAGGCAATTATAATGCCAATATAGTCAGCCTCCAATGAAGTATTCCAGAGTGCTTTCGTTTGTTTTGGCTGACGCGGCATCACCCTCATTGACCGGCTGCTTTACAGCTGATAACGCTATTTCTGATTAAGCCCGACCTGGCTGGTAAAGCAATCAGTGCGCGCGACACGAATACCGATTCCACGGTGTTCCCCCTGATGATGGCTTCTCAAACTGGGGCGTGTTAATTTCTGGTATCGAGGGTTTCTGCCCATGATTTCCAACCAAACTGCTTTCATTCAGACCACGGCTTTCAAGACACTCGAAGCTGCTTTCAATCTCCCACGACGGAAACCGATGAACAACCGCTTGAAGAATTGTGACTGGCTTTGGTCACTAACATGCTTAAAACGTCGGTAAAATAACGGCAAACTCCTAGGGATTTCAGTGGCGCTGCTACTGATCACCTCGCCCACTGTCCTGGGTTAGCACAAGGAAGGGTGGGGAAACAGGCGATGACCAGGCACATTCACTTCTGGCTGCGATGTTAACTGGCAGAGATAACGGAGACGTGTTATAACTTGGAGCTAATGCGGCCAGCCGCTGCAAAACTTCCATGAGAGAATATAAAACTGTAAAGTCACGCTATGAAGTTACGCAATTAAACAAAAACCCGATTCCCTACGTCGCGAGATGTCTGTGATGCCTTAACTGCCCGCAACACATTGATTATCCAGTACGGATAACACTGCGCATTTTCTTACTGCTTAATCCACCGGGATAATGGCCGCTGCACATGCCGTGTTGTTCGAGATGAAAAGTCGTATTTATTCGAGAACGATGGGGAATTCTGAGCTTTCTTTTTTAAAAGTCTCTTGCCAACATATGGAAAATGCCGTTACACGTCAAAGGAAAGAGTATTGAAGTTACGTGATTTGAGCGGTTGAACTACTACTACGGGGAAGTTGATATGTAACGTTTCTACTATTGAATATCTTGGCGAAACCCGCGTGACCTGATACCGAAATTCTGCCGCCTATCACGTTTTCAACATTCACTTGACACACGAAATGGTTTTCCAAAGGGGGGGACTTGGAGACTCGGGCTGCACTTGTTTGGAATGAAAATTCTGCTTGCACTCAGGGCTGAAGATGAAAAGGCTTTGAAGGAATAGGTGACCTAATTTTGGCATCTTGCCGGAAACTTACCTCCCGGGAAAAAAAACATCCCTATCACCCAATAGTTCGCGCCATTCCATATCATTTGTATAAGTGTGTAAGATGATGGCAAAGCTTCCTGAGCTAACTTTTCATAGTCGAGCTCGAGAGTCGGACGAATGAATAAGCTGTTACAGATTCGGGCGGGATATGCTGACATAGCCCCAACCCTATTATGTAAGATCTCTGGTGCGAGATCGTTGTATCACTCTGTGCTGACTGGAAATGCGACCAATTTCTGCCGGCAGAATTTAGGAAAACACATTATAAACGAAGGCACTGCGGTTTAGAGAATGAAAGAACTATGTACCAACAGACTGCAAAAACGCAGACTAACGAAAATCGTAGGATTGTTGCAATTGGCTGCTGGTGAAGAAGGTGAAAAGGAAGAGAAGAGGGTGAAGTTTCGCACTACTGTCGTTCTCCGCGGGGGGTCGGTAAACTTAAGCGCTTAATGGCAATTTAAAAAACACTGCTGAGGGTGTGGAGAGGACAGCTTTGTAGAGTTGGGAACTTCTGGCTGAGAAGCTCTCTGCTTTCTAAAACCTTTTGGGCGGTTTAAAACACGGGATATGCGGGATTTTAAAGGACGAGGACTGCCTTATTCACGCGTGATTCTCCAGAGGCGTGTATTGCGTGTTATTTGTTGTGGCTACAGCGCTTTTGTAGTTGCCCCTAGTGAAACAAACTTTCAGAGAATGAGGAAAGAAGATTGAGAGGGTTTAGCTTTCTGTGTTCTGGAGAGGGTATGTGTAAAATGGAGAGTGTGGAAACACTGAGTGCTGCAGTTTTTACAGAACAGGGTTTGCTTATTCACTGTGTTCTCCAAAGAGCGCGTAAAATGGAGAAGTCTGCTTCTCAAACTTACGGCGTTCACTGTACCAGCTTTCCTGAGGAACATTACGGCTTTGCCCTGGATAAACAGGCTCTGCAATGGCCAAATCAACTTTCATTCAGCCCTAATAAGAGCTGCATTTTCCAGTTTTTTTTTTTCCCGCCAGCATCCCCATCCCATTCACGCCCTTCACTGGTGAACGCCAGTAATTCGAAATTGGGGTAGCTGTCAAATTTGAAAAGGTGAAAGGAAAGCTACATACTTATACTACTTAGGATCCCTACAAGAAAATACCAGTAAAATCCCTGTCTAAGAAGCCTGATTCATTTAACCAAATAATCAATATGAGGAAGGAAGGAAGGAAGGAAGGAAGGAAGGAAGGAAGGAAGGAAGGAAGGAAGGAAGGAAGGAAGGAAGGAAGGAAGGAAGGAAGGAAGGAAGGAAGGAAGGAAGGAAGGAAGGAAGGAATGGATGAATTGGCAACTCTGACAACATCCAATGTACACTTTCAAGGGGGTAAATTCCAAATATTTCATTAAGGACTGGGTAATTTATTTTTGAGTAAGAACCACACTACCCAAAATAATTGTTGTTGGTAACAGTTCTGTCTTATAGCAATTTCATGGCCGTAGCAACAGCATTAAATGAAAACATAAACAATGTGTTCAAGTGGTCACTTTTAAATTTGCCATTATGCAGAAGAGACAGACGCCAAAACATCCGGATCTGATTATTCCCTCTATGTTTATTTCCTCAGACACAGGCAGTAGACAATAAGCCATCTCTACAATCAAACTGAATATCTTCAACTCTTAAAAAAACATTATTTTATTTTATTAGATTTCTATACCACCCCTCCCCTCTCGGGAGGGCTTGAATCCTAGGCCTGTTTTCCGCTTGAACTTCTCTTCAGTCACTGCAGAGATCTCACAACCCATGCTACTAGCACTTATGCAGGCACAGGGTCAATGCCTTTTTGAAGGAACAGTTGCACAGGGAGAAGAGGTAGCAGCAGATGAAGTGAACACAGCTATGGAGAACAACCTCTGTAGCACTGAGTGGGAGTTTCAGCTAATATTATGTAACAAAGGAGCTGGAATTATTAAGACTCTTCAAAAAGACAAGCATTGCACCCGAAAACCAATGCAACTCCTATACTTCTTAAATGAATTTTGTTTTAACATCAGTTTAAATGTGAGTACACAGTGCATACAGTTAGTGGGAAACACAACAGATTATTATTCCTATAAGAGGTTATTATCCTTGAATGACTCATTTGAATTGTTCTGGGGAAGTAGCTCGATGGCTTGAACAACATTAAAATAAGAGCTACCTGGACAGCATTCATGCAAGAGAATGGCAACACTCAAAGAACACTGAGTCCATCAACTCATTAAGAAAAAAGATTTTGAACAAATAGTGCTGTTTTCCGTTTATGTGGATGTGTTGTTCTCACTAAAATACTTCATATGAGGGTCCACAAAGACTGTCAGCCACAGTACAATCGTTCTAGAGTGGACCACTTAACATTTCTCTGTTTTAATGTGGTGTGTATACAACGTTGTTTATTAGACAGATGAAGGAACATGAGGAGATCCAATATCTGAAGCTGCATTGTGTCAAGAACCGCAAACAATGAGTACCCAAAAGAATAAGTAATTGCATTAGTTAAGCTAAAAATGGTGGCTCCAGAGGAAACATCTGAAGGGCATTCAGTCTGTACATGCTTAACCACAATGGACCATTGCCATGCAAGGAAGTACTTAAAGAGATTTCATTATCAGAGAACATCTACTGATTCTGTGACCAACATGGGGACCTGCTTCTCCCACCTCCAAACTCCTCACCAGATTTCCCTCCTGTATTAATATTTCATGACAAGCTCTGGAGGGTCACTCTGCCACCCAACTGTGATATTGTGCTCTGAAGTAAGAAATTGAGAAGGTAATAGCTGACACAGTATTGTGCAGGACTCTTTTAGTTCCATCAGTAACTATGCATGTTGTAAGCATATGGTTAGCTCTGCATACTCCCTCCTCTTCTTTTTTAAGGAAAGCAAATATTATCTGACTGAAAATACTGTGACCTATCCTTTAACAGTGCTTAAGCAGGAATTAGGGAACTCTCATTCCTTCAAGGAAATAAGACATTTATTTCCATATATTGATTAAAGTACATTTGAATAACACATTGGTAAGTTTTATTCATATTTAATGTTCAGGAAGTATCAATGAGATCTTGAAAGCATGTTTATAGGGCGAGGAGTCATTGGTAGAGTCTCAGTAGTATAAGGGGAAACCTAATGAGCATCACAAATTGAGTTCAGGCAACTGGATGCTTAAATACTGAGACATTTAAAATATCATACATGGAAAGTCAAGGTCAAGGTAGTCCTCTGTGCAAGCACCTTGCCATTATTGACCCATGGGATGAAATCACATAATGATGTTTATTAGGCAGACTGTGTTTACAGGGTGGTTTGCCATCCCCATCCCCAGTCATCTACACTCTACTCCCAGCAATCTGGATACTCATTTTACTGACCATGGAAGGATGGGTCAACCTTGAGGCAGCCACCTGAAACCGACTTCTACTGGAATTGAACTCAGGTCACGAGCAGATCTTTGACTACACTACTACAGCTTGCCACTGTGTGCCATGGGGCTCCTATGATAAGTAACACACACTTTTTAAAAAGAAGAGATAAAATAGGATTTCTATTTACAGGTTTCACAAATGTTACATATCCCCATTGTCTCATCCTTGCTGTGACCCATAGATACCTCCTCAGTAACTTGCTTGCCTCCTCTTGCAGGAGTTATATCTTGAGGAAACTGCTGTTGAACAAAGCCCTTGCACATATGTCTGCTTGCATGTGCATGGCAGGGTTGTCAACACTGGGCTGGAAAATTCCTGGAGATTTGTGGGTGGAGCCTGCGGAAGGTGGGGTTGGGGGAAGAACCTCAGTAAGATTTAGTGCAATACAGCCAACCTTTCAAAGCTGCCATTTTCTCTGTAATCTGGAGATCAGTTGTAATTCTGGGAGATTTCTATGCCCCACCTGAAGGTTGGGAACCCTAGTTTGTGAGGAAATATTCTTCCCCTGCTCTGAATGTAGTGCACTGTGACTTTTCAGAACATCTGGCTCATGCAGAAGATAATCCAGAAAGTCACTTCCTGTAAAAGTATCAAATGCCAGAAAGCCTTTTATTCTATGTACCCACAACTAAAGTGTTAGGGAAGTCTTACACTGCTGAACTGTGGAATATAGAAAGCAAAAGGAAGATACAAGTTCTTGCTAACTAAATGCTAACTCTGCTCTGTATATCTCTTTGGCCCCTTCCAAACATGCAGAATAATGCACTTTCAATCTACTTACGCAATTGTTTGCAGGTGGATTTTGCTATTCTACACAGCTGCAGAGTGCATTTAAAGTGGATTGAAAGTACATTATTCTGCATGTGCAGAAGGGGGCCTTTTCAATTTAAAAGACGGATCACCTCCCTCTCTCCCCCAGTCAAGTAGGTGTCTGGCCTTGGCAAAAAATGACAGATTCATCAGATGACAAAAGTTTTTCTTTACCCCATTTTCTTGTCTCTCTCTCTCTCTCTCTCTCTCTCTCTCTCTCTCAGGGGGTACCAATTATAAAGTAGGGTGCCAATTCAAAACTCGCACTAAAGTAAAGGCGTTCACCAGTAAACCTTTTCCTTACACTCCAATGGTGCCTCTGCACATGGCTTTTTTGGATGCTAATTACAAACATTGGGCGATTTCCCACTGGCGATTAATCCTGGATAGTCACCTGAAATATTCAGGTTTCCTTGCGATCTCCCCACTGCCAAACTGCAGAACACAGATCAATCCCATTTCTGGCACTCCCCCCCCCCCTTATCACCTTTTTGAAAAAACACTCCAATGGGAGCTGATAGGAGATGGGGGCTACACATTTGAGGGTCCATAACTTTGGCCCCCATGAACCAAACTTCACCAAACCTGGGTGGTGTCATCATGAGGGTCTCCTACTGATACTCTGAAATTTTGGTGCTGCTAGCTTAACAATTGCACCCCTGACAGCAGGCACCCCCCAAGGGGCAGGCCTAGACATCTTCACTAGAAACATGCTGCAGTGAGGATGTTGGAACCTGGATGAAAAGGTGCTGGTTCATTTGAAACTTGGTTATATCTAGATTCAGTTTTCAGTGGGAATTTGGCCATAGAGTGCAGACAGAAAAGACTGGGTGTCCAACAATAGAAATACTACACTGATCCCTGACAGGGTTAACAGAATGTTGTGACAGAAAAAGGCAAGATGAAGATCGCCCTCCTCTCTTGGCTCAGATATTGTTGTATTGTGGCTATCTCATGGAGACTCAAAACCAGAATAGGCTTGTTTTTGTTCCTAAAATGTAGGGATCTGTCCACATGACAGTAGATATATTAGGCAAAAGTAAATAACTCTGACCCAGCAAGTGAGCAAGTTATGATGGGAACATCCCACTAGCTTAGAAGCAGCTAAGATCTGCCCTGAGTTTGTTTCTCTTCTGTTTGTAGGTATTAAAGACTGGGTGTGGTCAAAGGTATGAAACTTTTAGCAAGAGCCAAAGAGCTCCTAGCCTGTAGATTATGATCTGTAGTCTTGCATGGATTGGTCCACTGGACCCAAAACTAGCTCAGGATGATGCTTGGACATGTTTTTCTTGGTGTTTAAACTGCATTGTCCAGTGCAGTGTCCTAACATTGCGGAAGCCATTAAATGTGCAGAGTGGTCCTGAAGTTTTAATTTCATGCCTTGAGAATGAGTCCCCAAATATCTCAGAGCCACAGATTGAGATCTGATAGCCTTCAGCACAAATTTGGATATGAAGCATCAACTCCACATCCTGCATGCAGGGGTTATATTTCTGCATGCATTGGAGCTTCATTTTGGTGGAGCAGAACTATCTTGTCTCTGTGTGTAAAGTGCTCTCAAGTCCCATAGCTGACATATGGGGATCCCAGCGAGGGGCTTTCAAGGCAAGTGAGAAGCAGAGAGGGTTTGTTGTGGCCTTCTTCTGCAATGTTTTCTTTGGTGGTATCCCTTCCAAGTATCAACCCTGCTTAGCTTCCAAGACCTGAAGAGACTGGCCTATACCATTCTGCCTTCCCTTCTCAGAAATAGTCTACCTCTGTATATTTGTGTACAATAGAACAAATTGCCTGGAAAATTCATGAGATTCTTTGAGGGATTACTAGAATTCAGGCTATGATTAACATTTTTTGATGGACACTGTCAAGAGTGATTTAATAGCAAGAAGATTGGGCTAGGTGATTCTCAAGATCTATTCTAGCTATTTTAAGTTTATGAACATGTATTTCACTCTATATGAGACACAAATATCCCTTACTGTATCCCTTTGGCATTGAACAAGACACATGCAAGCCCAGGAGTAATGAAATTTGTATTGTATTTCTGCTGCTTTGTTGGGAACATCTTTGTCTTATCTCTTTACTTATAGTATTTTACTATTCTCTGTTCACTTGCAATGGAGAGAGAGAAGCTATATATCACATTCAATATTGTGATCCTTTACCCTGAGAATATTGTCTTTTTCAGGGAGAAAAGCAGCTGTGGAGAAGGGAATATTTTGTGGGGAAGGGAATTTTGTGTGGCTAGGTAGATGAGAAGAAAGGGTTAACCCTCATCCACTCATGGTCCTCTTCCTGCTCTCCCACCTTGGTCTCATTCAGTTTGAAGCCATTTCTAGTAGCTTTACATGACAAAGCAAGTTTTCATCATAAGCCCTGTGGTTTGCCCTTGTAAAAGTCATCAATAAATCCTAGTGCATTTAAATATTTGCTTAGCTTGCTAAATATCAAGGCCCAGTTTTGCTGTTGGCAGATTCTGATTAAACCAAAGTTTGGGGTAAATCTTAGATCATTGTCCCAGCACAATGATATCACTTCCAATTGGTGCATTGGCCCAATGCCAGCAAGTCCCATTTTCCCCAAGCCAAGCTGTGAAACAGTGGCAGGGAACAGAAGGGCAATGCTTCTACCACCCACAATTGATCCACCTAGTTCAGTAATTTCTATTCAGACAGGCAGTGTCTCTCCCTAGATATAGATCCTCTAACTGGAGATACTTGGGACTGCACCTGAAAATGTCTGCATACATGTCTGTGTTTGCTATGGCCTGTGTTTGCTATGGCCATTCAGATGAGCATATGCCAACAACATTTGAATACCCATCCTAGGATTGCTCTCACTGCCAGCTTGAGTTATCTGTGGGAAAACTTGTGGGGAAATATGTGTAATTCTGACATTAAAATTACATAACTCTGGATGTGACATCACTGTGACATCACTGTGTCTGAGAGACACTCTAGGACTCCTATAAACTTGACAAAATCACAGTGTTTGAGGGGAATTCTAGAGTTTCATGCTTGATAATATTGCTTCTGGGGTTGTACCTGTACACCTCCCAATGATTGTCAGTGTTGTGCTGGCAACCCTAAGCCATGTTTTCACAATACATGCATTGCACAGGCAAACATGACTGCCCTTAACAGTGCCCTCAGTCCAGTGTTGCTGCTGTTTACCCAAAGAGCCTCCAAATCATTCAAGCCAAAAAAAAAATCACAACATGTGCTCATTTGGCAGCAGAACATCTTATAAAAAGTAGCAACTTCCTGCTTGTGAGGCATGTTGTTTGATCGGAGGGATGAACAACTCTGCATGATGCCAGAGAAGGAGGAAGTTCAAAACCAGAAGACACAAATCACCCTCAAGAGTCCACAATGACTGGTCACCAAATCTCTGTGGCCCTTTATGCATGTTGGTCTCATTCCCCTTAAGTGTGATTATTATAGATTTGTGATTATGCAACATTTTTATCTCGGGAAGTGACTGTGTGTTTACATTTGAGAAACCTGTGGTTTCTGAAACCTCTTTAAAAATGACTCTTTCTCTGCTTCAAAGGCAAAGTGAAGGAGAAAACAATGGGTTGAGCTTGCTTTGGGTTTCCTGGCTCCTTTTTGCCTTCCCTGTCCAGAGCACAGCACTCCATGGCAGTCATATCAGGATGAAACACAATGAAGGTTTATTGCTGATCGGATGGACTCTGCAAACCCTCCCCTTTTCCATATCACTCTCTGCCTTAATATAATATTGCAAGTTCTATGGAAAATTGAGAAAACTGATTAAGAACATAAGAACATAAGAAAGAGCCTGCTGGATCAGACCAGAGTCCATCTAGTCCAGCACTCTGCTACTCGCAGTGGCCCACCAGGTGCCTTTGGGAGCTCACATGCAGGATGTGAAAGCAATGGCCTTCTGCTGCTGCTGCTGCTGCTCCCGAGCACCTGGTCTGCTAAGGCATTTGCAGTCTCAGATCAAAGAGGATCAAGATTGGTAACCATAGATCGACTTCTCCTCCATAAATCTGCCCAAGCCCTTTTTAAAGCTATCCAGGTAAGTGGCCCTCACCACCTCCTGTGGCAGCATATTCCAAACACCAATCACACTTTGTGTGAAGAAGTGTTTCCTTTTATTAGTCCTCATTCCGCCCCCCCAGCATTTTCAATATATGCCCCCTGAAAAATTTCCCTCTGTTAAAATTTTCTATCTCATGCATAATTTTATAGACTTCAATCATATCCCCCCCTCAGACATCTCCTCTCCAAACTAAAGAGTCCCAAACGCTGCAGCCTCTCCTCATAAGGAAGGTTCCATTTCAAGACAAAGAGACATGAGGTAAGTGGGGAGTGCATAAAGGGCCTGCTGGAAAACTTTTCCATAAATAGAAAAGGAGGAGCAAAGAGTGGTCATTCAATTTGATTCTTCCGTTTCACTTTAAACTAACTTTTGTAAATATAATCTTTTAAGGAGAGGGATGGAATCGGGGAGGAGTGATTTAATCTGCTGCTTTCTTAATGAAGAAATCCCAACATGTTAAGGGGTAACCTTTTTTCAGCAAGAAAATGGCAGGTTCTCTCCCCTCCTCCTTTTTTTAAAAAAAGTAGCACTGGAGTCTTCACTTGTTTTGTTTCCTTCTATTTGAATGCAGCCATTCAGCTGAGTCTCTCTACTTTTCTCCTGGATAAAGTCCTCTGAGAGAATAAACTTTAGAATCCAGACAACAAAACTCAGGAGGGAACATTGATCTCTGTTATTTTCTGCCACCTGCTATTGCAGGAGCTTCCAGATTAAGAAATTGGGCTTCAGCCTATGATGGGAGGTGGTTACCAATGGTGTATCTAAGGTGGGGCAAGTCAGAATTTGTGCAGCGGGGGAGGCTGGCAATCCAGAACCCCACTCCACCCTAGAAACCCTGCCCCCCACCATCAAACTGTCCCCCACCCCACAATTCCACATGGAGTTTGGGGACAGGGCCACAGTTCAAGGTTTAACCTAGGTTCAGCATTCAACTGTGCACCCTGCCACTCAACTCCATTGGAGTTCAGAGGAAGGGGTGCAGTTTAAAGCTGAGCCCAGATTTGCATGCCCCATCCCAAACTCCAAACTGTTGGGGGGGAGGCACAGTGCAGGGAGGGCTTTGAAGGCAGAGCTTTGCAGGCAGGGCTAGCACTACAAAGCTGGACTCCAGGAAGGTAAAGCGTAAACTTCATGTGGAATGGGAGGGGCAGCTCAATGATGGGAAATGTTTTCTTTAGGCACCTAGTAGATACTCTCCTGCCCATTACATACCATCCTAGGCTCCTCCCTCTCTGAGCCCTTTGGGGGAGGGCAGCAAATAAGTTAGTAAGTAAATCACAGCCTCTCCAGCTCTTCCTCCATTGCTTCAGCATGCTGTCCTTGCCACCACAGCTTCTCAACCTCATGCTGAGATGGGAGAAAGGGTGTGTTAAATGTCTAACATGGTAAATGATCTCATAGGTTTTAAATCCCTTGTGACTTACAATTTTTTCCACTTTCTGCAAAGAAGTAGACTTTTATGTTTGATTGAGGAGCTAGCTTTTTTTAAGTACATAAATCAGCTATGCATATGAACAATTCCCCCTGAGAAATTTTGCAAGCCTGAATGCTTTCTTTCTTCCAAATTTCTCTGAAGGCTTACGAGAAGAAAATCTGATGGCAATCTAAAGCAATGTTTCAAGAACATTTCCCTACCTCTCAGGAAAAGTGTTTGCAAGATTTGTAAAATTTACTTGCGCTTTCTTCAGAGTTTTTTGCATGGGGGGGGCAGTGTTTGATGAGAACCACACACACATTTGCTTCCAAGATTACTGTTGCTGGAATTCCATAAGCAACTCCACTTCAAAGGAAATCACTTTGTAACATGCTTAATTGCAAGATGCTAATTATCTTCTTTAGAAAGCTTGTTGCAAATAGCCTCCTTCTGATGATTTACAGGGTGGATGGTAGAGATTAAGATACCAAAAATACCCTGACAAAATGAGAGTCCAACAAACTGGAGTTTTCTGGAGCCCATGTCTTCCTCACACCCAATCTTCACATTTGTTCTTCTGCTCTGTTATTTGGCTTTTTCATCTTATGTTCTATTATTGTTACTATAGTCTCCCTTGCTGAGACCTCTGCTCTATGATCGATTGACTATTGCAAATTCAAGCACCTAAACTTTGACTACAAATCCTGAGACCTCATTACTCTCTTGAGATACAGAAGGTGGTGGGGTGTGTTATTTAATATTGTGCCCTGTGACTGGCAGGCAGCATGAAGCCTCTAGATTTGGCAAACCATGTATAAATTGATGTGTTTGACCTTTATGTTTTTGAATGTTCTGTTGTAGTACATGTGCATGTTTTGGATTCAGACACAGTTGCTCACGTGACTGGTTTTTAATCCATTGTCATCAACCTACATATGATAAAAAGAAGAGAAGAGTACAATGCAAACTGCTTTGGGTCCTCACTGAGGAGAAAGGCTGGATATAAATAAAATAATATTATGACCTTCTGTTCACCTGGTTATACATAATTGCATGGTAGGGAAGTTGTAATGTCCAATTTAATAATGGGATTAACTGAATATAAGGGGGGGATCAAAATTCAAGCATTCTATCAGATTTAATTAGCATACAATATCTGGAAAGCTCACAGTACTATAGAATCTAAAGAAAGTGGCAAGATTACTAAAGTTTCAACATAGTCAAATCTCCATTTTCACTTTGGTTATTTCCTCATAAACCCGTTTGCAAAAGGAATGTAAGTTCGGGAAAGCAACATTTCAAGCAGGAAATCATCAAATCCTCTGCTTTTGACCACAAATTTCCTCAGTGCCGGTATCTTTGGTCTCATCAGTTACTAGTCAATCGGGTTGAAAGTGTGTCTTTGGAAACTGTAAATCCTGCTGATGTATTTATTTTCATCTTAAAATTGGTTTCTGTGACCAACGTCATCCATCTCTCTATGAGTACATAGCATCTTCTAGCAGACCTGATATTGATTACTTAAGGTTTAAGTGGGATGACGATTTGGGAATTAGGGTGACAGAATCCCAATAGAAATCAGTTCAAAAGTTCTGAAATGTATGTGGTCAATCTCACCTGAAAGTCTTTTCTCCTCAAATGACCCTTAACTGTCATGTGGAACAGCAGAGATTTAATTCACCCTACCAACTTTGGGACATTTAGAAAACTGTAACATCAATAAAAACTGTAACATCAAAACCTTCACAATCAAGAATCAATTGATTTTAGAATTCATCCATTTTCAAATGGATTTTAAACCATACAATTATTTGATTATTTGTATACAGGGTAATACAGGGTTCCAGCTTCATAAACGGGGGGAAGGGATGGAACACATACTTCATCGGAACCTGCAAGAGGTGTTGTATGCAAATAGAGAAATGTTGAAATCTTAACAGGAGATTGAGGAAATTATCAGAAAAAAGATGTCTTTTAGAAAATGGAAGTCCAGCTCGACTGATGAAAAATATGTGAAGGAACACAAATGGTGGCAAAAGAGAAGCAAGTTAGCTGTAAGGGAGGAAAAAACGTTTATGAGGAACACATGGCTGTGAACATCAAGACCAGCAACAAGCAGTTCTTCAAATGCATCAAAAGTAGGAAGCCAGCTAGGGAAATGGTAGGCCCATTAGATGACGAAGGGACAATAGGTGTGCTAAAGGATGACAGTGAGATTGCAGAGAAGCTGAATTAATTCTTTGCATCTGTGCCACAGGGCTTGAACCCAAGAGGAGGTGAGGAAAATTCCTGTACCTGAATGAAGCTTCTTAGGAAGCGAAACTGAGGAACTAGCGAAGATAGTGTAGCAAGGAAGAAGTTCTGGCAGCCATTGATAATTTAAATGCTACCAAATCCTCTGGCCCAGATTTCATTCTTAAAGTTCTTAAAGAGCTCAAGCATGGAATTGCTGTTCTTCTCACTTTAATATGCAACTTATCCCTGAAATCAGCCTCTATCCCTGAAGACTGGAAGATTGCCAATGTCACACCAATTTTTAAGAAAGGATCTTAGAGGGATCCAGGAAATTACAGGCCAGTCAGTTTGACATCTGTTCCTGGTAAATTAGTAGAATCTGTCATTAAAGATAAAATTATAAAACATGTAGAAAAGCAAGACCTGCTGAGAAAGAGTCAGCATGGCTTTTGCAGAGGCAAATCCTGTCTTACAAACTTACTAGAGTTCTTTGAGGATGTAAACAGGCATGTGGATAAGGGGGAACCAGTGGACATTGTCTACTTGGATTTCCAAAAGGCTTTTGACAAAGTTCCTCACCAGAGACTATTGAGAACACTCCAGCAATCAAAAGGGAATAAGAGGGAAGTCCCTGCCATGGATTCAAAACTGGTTGAGGAAGCAGGAGGCAAAGGGTGGGTGTAAATGGGGAAATTCTCTCACAATGGAGAGATATGTAAGCGGGAGTAGGTATCCCCCCAAGGATCCGTTTTGGGGACCAGTGCTCTTTACCTCTATTCATAAAATGGACCTGAGAAAGTACGGGTTGAAGTGAGTATGCAGGGTGGCCAAGTTTGGTAGATGATACCAAATTATGCTTGGGTGATGAGAACTGGCAAAGAGCTTCAAAGCCGGACCTTTTGATAAATTAGGGTGAGTGGGCTAAGAAAAAAATGGCAAAATGCAGTTTCCAATATAGCAAAATGTAAAAGGAAATTATGGAAAGCACATAGGGGCAAAGAATCCAAAACTCACATACACTACATCTCTACAGGGCTCAAGCACCTCTATCCGTCTTAGCAGACCAGGAAAGGGATGTGGGAGTGTCTTTAGGAGCAGCAGTGAAGGCAGAGTGGCTAAGAGCAGCGGGCTAAAGAGCCGAGTTGCATCTCTGATCTCTGGAGGGAACTGGGTTTGATTCCCAGCTCTGTCACGCTTGAGTTGTGTGGGAGGCTTATCTGGGGAATTCCAGATTAGCCCATGTACATTCCCACACACGCCAGCTGGGTGACCTTGGGCTAGTCACAGCTTTTCGGAGCTCTCTCAGCCCCACCCACCTCACAGGGTGTTTGTTGTGAGGGGGGGAGGGCAAGGAGATTGTAAGCCCCTTTGAGTCTCCTACAGGAGAGAAAGGGGGGATATAAATCCAAACTCCTCCTCCTCCTCCTTAGTTGATAGTTCCATGGGAATGTCAACTCAATGCATGGCAGCTGTGAAAAAGGCAAACTCTATGCTGGAAATAATTAGGAAAGGAATTGATAATAAAACTGCAAAGATTGTCATGCCCTTATATGTTTTGGTGGTAGCTGCGACTCAAGACTTGGAGTACTCCGCCTCGTGTTCCAGTTCCTATCGCCACATCCTCAAAAGGATATTGAAGAGATAGAAAAAGTACAAAGAAGGGCAACGAGGATGATTGAAGGATTGGAGCACCTTCCTTATGAGGAGAGGCTGCAGCGTTTGGGACTCTATAGTTTGGAGAGGAGACATCCGAGTTGGGATGTGATTCAAGTCTATAAAATTATGCATGGGGTAGAAAATGTTAACATAAAGAAATTTCTCTCTCTTTCTCACAATACTAAAACCAGGGGCATACATTGAAAATACTAGGGGGGAGAATTAGGACTAATACAAGGAAGCATTTCTTCATGCAATGTGTGGTTGGTGTTTGGAATATGTTGCCACAGGAGGTGGTGATGGCTACTAACCTGGATAGCTTTAAAAGGGGCTTGGACAGATTTATAGAGGAGAAGTCTATCTATGGCTACCAATCTTGATCCTCATTGATCTGAGATTGCAAATGCCTTAGCAGACTAGGTGCTCGAGAGCAACAGCAGCAGAAGGCCATTGCTTTCACATCCTGCATGTGAGTTCCCAGAGGCACCTGGTGGGCCACTGAGAGTAGCAGAGTGCTAGACTAGATGGACTCTGGTCTGATCCAGCAGGCTTGTTCTTATCTTCTTATCTTCTTAGATGCACTGTGTCAGTTTTACAAGACAACTGTGGTGTACTAGCTACAGCAGGGATCCGATCAGTGTATTAAGATCTTGTTGAATTCTTTATCTTTTGGTGTGTTTGCTTCTCCTCCCAATTTGGTGTCATCTGCAAATGTAATGACTAGTCCCTCCACACACCTCAAGTTCATTTATAAAAAGATATTGAAAAGTGCCGAGCCCAGAATCAAGCCCTGTGGCACGCCACTGGTCAACTCCCTCCATTCTGATGACATGCTGTTGACAGTCTTTGGGTGCGGTTTTCCAGCCAGTTCCCCATCCAACTAACTGTTCTGGAGTCCAGTCCACAGACCTCCAGTTTGCCCATCAGAACATTATAGGTATCCTGTCAAAAGCTTTACTAAAATCCAGGTAAATAACAAACACAGCATTCCCTCAATCCAGTAAGCCTGTGACCAAAAAAGGAAACAAAATTGGTCTGACAGGACCTGTTGGAGACTATTTCTCCTGACTTCCCCAGATCACCAATTTGTCTTCCAAATGCCCATGTTCTGGATTCAGGCACAGTTGCACATGAGAATGGTTTCAGATGAATGCCCTGTCCATTTCTTGAGCATTTCCTTTTTTTCCCCCTCAGCTCATCATGGAGTTTTCTGTTCATCAACATTGACTTCTTAGATCTCCTTCCATGTTTCCTTTTCATTGGAATAGACACAGCTTGAGCTTCCAAGAGTTCTTGTTTTAGGACAGCCCAACCACCACTCCACCCCGTTCAACCCTGCCAATTTTTTCTTGAACAACTCATATTCATCCACTACTATATTCCAGTCATGGGAATCATTCCACAAAGTCTCTGTAATGCCTACTAAATTATATTCCTCTGACTGTATTAGAAGTTCAAGCTCTTCCTTCTTATTGTCCATGTTTGGGGCATTGCTACATAGACATCTGAAGCCCCGTACTCTGACTCCATTAGACCTGGCCCTTCCAGGTGGGCTTCTGCTATTTGCTCTCCAAATCCCTACATTGGCCATCTCCTTCCCCCTATAGTATCAGTTTAACTTCTTCAGATGACCCTCCCCAGGTTTCTGCCAAATATATTCTTCCCCACTCTTGATAGGTGAAATCCATTTTGATAGGTGAAATCCATTGTGTCACTTTCCAGAAAACCTAGCCCATGGTCCCAGAATCCGAATCACTCCTGCCAGCACCAGTGGTTCATCTCCATTATCTTCTGTTCCTATAACATTTCCCTTCCTCTAACAGGAAGGATAAAAGAGCATGTCACCTGTGCCCCTATTCCCTTCAGCTTCCTCCCGAGAGCTTGATAGTCTGTTTTGATGCTTTCAATGGTGTTCACGGCTGTGTTGTTCATTCTCACATGGACCATCACAAATAGACAAGGATAAAGTATAAGGCTGTTCTGTGTGTGAGCAGCCATGGAAGTATGGGGATTTGAGCATGAGTCTCCGAGACCCTAGTCCAACAGTCTAACAATTATACCACACCATACTCTCTGCATAACTGTCACCTTGCCACTATTTGTGCCTGTTTTTATACACATCACAGCCATATGTAAAACAACTACCTCATTTCTCACTCAGAACAGATAGCAAAACCATTTTCGATTAATGGATTTTATGGCATTAGAAATTTACAAGGCAAAGGCCTTTGTTTCTATCACTCTGACAGAGCGTAAGGGAGATTTTACATGTGAGGGTTACACTGAAGCTGTCAAAAATCAGAAAAATCACCCTGTGCAAACCTGCCTGATAGCTTCTGTACACTTCTCATATGTAATTTTTTTGCATTGTTAAAGTAATAAGAACCAAGGTCCATAACCTTGCAAATCTCAAACATTGGAAAGGGTTTTTCCCCCCTCATCTGCTCCAACTGAATGAAGATGAGGTTATTTTAAATAGGGCTATGAAGTATGTGAAACTGTATAGACATAGGCTGAATAGAAAGATGGTGGGCATATTTTAGTATTTAGCATGAAAATTGGAGGTACATTTATTATTACAGGTAAGGTATTCTTATTTATGCAAAAAAGGGAATTAAAGAATACTTTGAACAAGGTGTGTGAAATGATAAATAATCACAATTGAAGGATCTATCAACTTATCTCTTAGGATGGATGGATAAACTAATTTCCTGCATCCATGAAAAAGCTAATTATGCATGTACATTCTACCATGTTAAACTGAACTATACCCTTAATTCCATAGAAAGATCTGTTAATCACTCTGAATGGTTTAGAACTGGAATCAAGACATCCTTTTGAGATGTGAAGGCAAATTTATTGTGAGTGAAATGCTACAGTATTTGTACTTTACGTTCATTTGCGCAGACATTTACATATGTATTTCTCAGTGTGTGCATGTATACACCCATGTATATGTTGTTGAACATTTCTGTGTGGTAGTTACTGACATTCGTTCAGGATACCATATCAGTTGAGAAGCCAAAATGCTGTGCAGCTGGAAACTGTTGTGATTTCAATATTGGATTATCTGCTATACTGCTGCCAACTATCTCATGGTTCAAAGCAACCCTGTTCACCTGCTACAGTGAATGCATGTATAACCTGCATGTGCATATGTATACCTGTTTGTATACACATCAATGTGGGCTTTCAATCTCCTGTTCATTTGTACATGGACCATGGGAGTTATTCAACACACGTATAAAGGGAACAATCAGGTGTACATGGATTGTACCAGTGTTTAGTGTGTTGACTTTAATCTGGAGTACTAGGATTGATTCCCCATTTTTCCACATGAGCAGCAGACTCTAATCTGGTGAACAGGGTTTGTTTCCCCACTCCTCCACATAAAGCCTGCTGGGTGACCTTGGGTCAGAACCCTCCCAGCTCCCCCTACCTCACAATGTATATGTTATGGGGAGGGGAAGGGAAGACAATTGTAAGACACTTTTAAGTAAACTCAAAGTGTTGAGAAAAGTGGGGTATAAAAACTAACTTTTATTTATTTAAAATATTTATTAGACATCTTTCTCCACAGCAGAACTTGAAGTGGCTTACAACATAAATAGTCTAATAGGGCTCATGTTTGTGTGAGACAGTGTAACTGCTCGGTCCTCTTTTGAGGTCATCGGTCTACATCACCAAAAGAACACAAAGATGACTGAACTTCCAAAATCACTCAAAGTTTGTATTAAGTATCTGAAGTTTGTCCGTGGACCTATAAACCATAGCCCAACAAAATTGTGAGGGAGATCCTTGATGATCTCTAAACCAAAAACACAGATCTTACAACTCTAATTCTTCTGAAGCTGTGCCATATGCTGAAATTTAAGGACCATAAAAACCATTTTCTGCATTCTGTTGTTGAAATCTGTCCAACATTCTCCATAAATATGTTTTTTTTTAAAAGGCAAAGGGCCCAAGTTAAAGACTAACAATCTTAGTTTGATAGTATGTATACTTGCAGTAGCGTTTTCTTTGCATGGTGTTTTATTAATGCAAGGACATGTCCATCTAGCAGAATGCTCCAGGAAAAGAATTGTGATGCAATCACCAGATAGTATCAAAGCTTGTTTGTTTTGCAGTGTTTTACTTTAAGAGAGAGAGTGTTAAGAATGTGATGTTTATTACTTGGGACTCCTTTGAGTCTGATAAGTTACTATAATAGAGTAGAGGCAAAGAAAATTAAAGACAGCTTCTTCTAGCACAGTGATCACATGTTCAGAAAATTATGTGTTACTTCAGTGTTTTCAGTAACTCAGAAGCTATCTATAGAGGTTTTGGCAACTGGCAAATTTCTTGTTGATGAAATAGGCAAACCTCTTGAAATATTGTTGACTGATTATTCTAGAGATACTTATTGGTTAAAGAAAAATGGAGGGCTTAGCAGAAAAGATCATAGATAGAAAGCATGTTAGTTTTAAAATGAGGCTATTCGGCCATTAGGAATGGCTTTATTCTTAATTCTTTGATAATTTAAATCCACCTTTCTTAAGCACAGAAACTCAATGATAACAGTTTTATTAATGGAGAACAGCCTGAGTATAAATGTGAGTTCTGGGGGTAAAGATGTGAGACAGTTATTTCTCATTAGTTTCACACAAAAAAATTCTACTGCTGAAGGTCAGTTTAAGGTTGAACGATTTGTGAAAATGCCTTTCCTGCTTGCCAAAGGGTCAGACAAGGATGCTAGATTGGCCCATCTTTTTCAGTTTAAATATTAATGGCACCATTGATTCCTTCATTAAAATCACTGCCCCAATTGCTTAAAATAGCATCTTGTTCGTTGGTGGCATTATTACTTGCTAATAATGTGGGCCTGCTTCTTTGATCTCCAAGAAGACTTTAAAAATGCCTAGTGAGGCCAATTCAGTGGATTTTACCAGGTTCATCAGTTATAATACATTTAAACCCAGCCTTCTGGTTTGTGAGGATGTACTGACAGAAAACTTGCATATATACATTTGTCAATAAATAAATATCAGTTTCAAAATATTACTCATTTAATCCACAGCCCTAAATTACACTGTGCAAAATTCATTCACAGAACAGAACCTTGTCCTGCACAAGGTATAAAAGGATTCTCAAATGGTACCCATAGAGGGAAAGAAAACATGCCATTCTTCCTACTGTTCCTTTTGTACATCTGCATTTGCTTTGAAATTAATATAATCCACAAGGAGCAATGACAGAAAAGATCAAGGTAAACAGTGAATTTGTTGTGAAATAAACTGAGACGAGAAAAAAAGTATCCCCAATGGGTGCTTTGCAAATTTAGATGCAAAGGCAAGGGCAAATAAAAAAGATGTTTATACAAAGCAATTAAAACAGTAAATATTTATATCTTGGATAATTAACACTCTGATCGCTTATTAAAAGCTTGTAAACACAGTGATGCAAAAGGAATTCTGTTTACAAAGCAATAGCAGGTGTTTAGCAAAGTAATTGTTAGCAATATGAATCTTGTAGATTCAGTTCCCTTCTGAATGTTCCTGAACATCTCATTTAGCTGGTCATTGTTCAGGATGAGTTAACAATGGTGTAAGTTGCCATCTTGAATTCTTTTGAGCACGTTTACAGGGAAAATTGTAATTCTTAGAGGTTAAAGATGGCAGCATGGAGAATACTGGACATGTATTGCAACTAAAAGATTTCTCAGAAGACTCAAACAGCCATACTCTCTGTCTAGCTTCTGAACTGCCCAAACGAATCAGCTGCACCAAGCTCTAAGCAGCTCCCAGATACCACCGCTGCTGTGGCTGGGCTCCAGGGTGAGAAGTGGGGCCTGGATGGATACTGGGCTCAGTGATGGGGGGGACTAGGACCCTCCCTCATGAGTCTCATGACCCTTTCATTTGCAAATCCATTAAAAACATAGACATTAAGGCATAACTATTGTGGAAAAACAGGCCAACACCATTAAACAGACCAGGACATAGTAACAGGGCAAGGATTGTGATTTCTAGGACATCAACAATAGGCAAAGGACTTTCAGTAGCAAGAAGAGTAAAATTTAGTGAAGTGGAGAAGGTAAGCCAAGGGAGCAGAAAAGAATGAATGGGATTAGGAGGCAGATAATGATTTGAACCCTCTCTGAGATCAGTGTGAAGTGGTGGATGCCATAGTGGCTTAAGGATTTTGTGAACCCAGACCTCTTTATTGAACTCTCATCTCTTTTTCTCTTGCATTCAAGGTCTGGTCTACACATGCTGCAAATGTAAGTGAAAGAACTCTAAGATGGTAGAGTGATTTGTTCCACTTCAGATGATACTATTTTGGTATTGTCTTTCATATAAAGCATAATGGGTGTCAAAGCTAGCTCATCAAAGAGAAAGGTTCTTGCCTCACATGCTTCCTGCTGGGCTAATATTCTAGTTTCAGGGAGTTAAACTACCCTCTGAAACTGGAATATCAGAACAGCAGGAACAAGAATATTAGCACAAAACTGATCTCCACCTTCCCATCTGTAGTTTGAAATGGTATAGCCTATTGTGCCAAGAAATCTACCTTTCATTCTGTGAACAATCCAGGCCCAACTCTGTTTTCTCCATCTTGCTGCCTATATCTTAGGTCTAATTTACACATGGAGGAGAGGGCTTGTTCACAAACTGCAATGAATGTGTGTACAATCTGTGTAAGCATCAACATTCCCTGTACGGCTTGTCCTTCTCACATAAAGATAGCTGCTTTTGTGAGCATGTCAGACAGGCCTTGTTCTTTGTGGAGTCACTACACAAATAGCTTAACAGCCCTATGAGTAGAGGAAAATCCAGCTTGTTGCAAGTAAAGGACATGAACAAGAAATTAGGACAATAACAGGAAGTAAAAGGTAAAGTTTCCCCTTCAGTTGTGTCCGACCCTGGGGTACCACTGCAAGCAGTGATTTCATAGGCAATCTGTTTTTGTGGGGTTGTTTGCCATTGCTTTCCCTGGCTATTCTTTACCCCCTAGCTAGGAATGGATGGATGACTGAGTTGACCATGAGCCAGCTGCCAGGATATCTGACCCACAGGGGGCTCGAACTCCTGACTGTGTGAGTGGCAGTGCAAGCACTTAACCACTAAGCCACGCAGCTCCTTAACAGGATGTAGGCTTTTGTAAAAATAGTACCATTTGGCGATTTTGGACTAAGGAGCAGGTGTTTGTGGTTTCACGAGTTCTTGATGCACCAAACAATGGGGTCAGGGTCAAAAGTGCCCTCTTTTAAACTGTAAAATCCACCCCAATCGCCATTTTTTAAAAAAAAAAATGGGCTACATACATTGCATGAAGAGATGTACGGGTGTAACAGGAAAACATGCTATGATGTAAATTGTAGAGCCCTAGGAGCAACCCAGAGGCAGAGCTTATGCAACTGTAATGGCTTAAAACAGAGCAGTCTTCATGTACACTTTCCACTCAACTTTTGAATGTAAATTATCCATGATCATGGATAAACTTTGACTTTTAACACTTGGTATTGATCAACTGGCTCAACAGTGTCAAGTCCTGAATCATGGTTTCCATCCATTCAGTTTAATAATATTACCTTCTTAGTGAACAAGAATTAACACCAAGGATGTTCCACCAATGATAACATCTACCAGATGATCTTTCTAGGTCCTGACTCTTCTGCCGGGACCTTACAGATTATTGGGTGGTATTTTTTCAGTGGGTAGAAAAATGAAAAAAATATATGAACAATTGGCTTTAAGAAAAGAATGTGAACTGTTTTAATTGTAATCCACAGTGGGAGCCAATCTAGCTAAAAAGCAGGGTATACATGCATCAAGTAAATTGTGGGTATTAACATGGAATTGTTAAATTGACTTGTTTCATTGTTTGAGCTTTAGAGGTCTTCTGCTGTTCTTTAGCAATGGATGTATTTTCATCCTGTGAAGATAAACAAATATAAAGGCCCATACATTTTTTAAAAGAACAAAATGACATTATTTGAGATGAAATAAAAATTAAACTCCTGTTGTGAAAAGATAAACTACTTAAAACTTGTGGGGTGGGGGGAGAGACAGCATTCTCCTACATTTTGGCACCTTTTAAGAGCACTGAAAATCTGTGTGAACTTTGTCAGGCTATCATTTGACAAAATGAAATGGAATAACACTATTCAAATGCGCAAAATGTCGGCTGACAAAATGCATAGAAGGGGAGCGGAATCAAGGTAGTATGTTGAGGCTGTTCATTTTCAGAATTGACACAGTCAGACTCTTAATCTGAAGCACAGGTTGATAGTCATTAACACAAGCAGTTATGGAGAGCAGTTTTCTTATCTGCCTAACAAGGAATTTTACAGGGAGTCACCACGAGTCACCGCAGTGTGACATTATTGTTCAATTCTCATTATGGCTTTCATTTAGAAGCTCACTGAAGCACAACCTGCTTCTGTTTCAAGCGTCAGGTATGTGGAAATGTGCAGATCTTTGTTTTTAATCAGCTGTCAGTTGTTTGCAGCAAAATGGCCACCCACAAGCTTGGCACTGAGGCCAAACATCCTGTGGATCCATGGATTTAAACACTAGGAGATGCCAATCACAAGTAAAGTAGGGTGATTAAAAGGAGGACATGACTAGGGTTGTTGAAGTCTCTTAAACTTGATAATCTCATCCCAACACCCAATTCCTGAAGTCCTCCCCCACCCCCAGTTTGGATAAGAGAAAAGCTAGGAGAACTGGTAGGGTTGCCTACTTTGGGTTGAGAAATTCCTTGGTGTGGGGGCTGGGGGGGGGGGGGTTGTGGAGCATGGAAAGGGTGGAGTTGTCAGTGTGTTACAAGTGTATGTCACTCCAGTCCTGAAACAGTTAAATGTTGTTCGTATGTAAACAATTTACTGATGTCACATTGTGACTAGTTGAGCTGTTGATGAGTTATTGGTCAGTTAACTCTCCATTGCTTATAGGGAGCCCTTCGGGGGTTGGGCATATATGAAATTTAATAAATAAATAAATAAATATGCAATAGGTCACATGTCCCGAGTGGTTAAAAAGTAAATCTATGTACCTCTTTTCTGGTTCTGTTCCTACTAAGAAATGCATAAAGATTTAGTGTTAATTGTCCAGCTAGATATCAATATGTGTAGCAGGGCAGATTAGCATATTCTCAACATTTCTTTGTAAACTTACTTAAATGGATAATCAACTTAATATGCAACTCATGCACCTTGGCTCATTATTCTCCTAACTTTGCTAAGTATATCCCTTTGCAAAGAGAAAACCCCAACAGGAGTTTGGGGAGAGACTCCACCTATATGTTGAGGCACTCCTAGAAGCATTTGGCAAGTTCAGCACTCATTGCCCATGAAACTTTTTTGGCAATTTCCTTTAACCTGTCCCCTTGTTTCACACAAGAGTGGGCCAGACATGTGAGGGTGTGGGTCGGCCCCTGCCTCATCTAGTTAAGCAGAATGAGGTTATTTCTGCTATCAGGTCACATTTTTTTTCTAATAGGAAATGTTCTTGCCTAATTCTTCAATGATGGCGATATGCATTTGATACATGTTATGGAGAGCACATGTGAAAATGTATCCACAAGTGGTAGTAAAGTGGCCAACAAAATGCTATTTTAAATTGTTATTTTATTATTATTTTATTATTATTGTGCTTAAGGTAGCCCAAAAATGAAATACAAATATAAACAGTATAAATAAAAATTAATTTAAAATGGTAGAGATTATTTAACTAAATTTAAAATCAGAGCATGAGATAAGTTTAAAAAAAAAGTTTTCCCCAATTTTAAAGAGTCTTCTGCTTAACCCCTTCATAGGCCTTCTTAACACACAGGGTTGCCTGCAGTGTATGATTTCCCTGTCTTCCCATTGAAAAACTAATTCCATGGGTCGATTTTCTTGTGCCAACAGAAATATTACTCTGGTTCCGAAGCCATAACAGGGAATTCCAGAAACGGGGGGAGGGGAGGCTGCTGAAATGGATCTTGTATCTATTCCCACCAAACTTCCCACCAAACCTATGCTTCTATCATTGTGCTTTCTGACAACAGGACCATTCACAAACAGATTAATCAACAAAGCTGTCTTGAGTTCTCTTTGAGAAGAAAGGTAGTGTATAAATGAAATTAATAAACAAATTAAACAAATAAAGCTGCCAGGGAAGAGAATCTAACAGGGGAAGCAAAAAAAAAATCTCCTCAACCTTTTTTTGCTCCCCTCCCTCCCAAAACAAAGTTCAAGAAGAATTTTATCAATACTTACTAGGGTTTTTTTTTAAAAAAAACCCAAACTAATTAACACCCTCCCCCCCAAAAAACCTTAACAAACTAATTACAGCATATGGATTTATTTTATTTAGTTTAACTTTGTAAGTAGAGTACAAATATCTGTATTGGTATAAAGTTTAACTTTATTTATATCTCACCTTTCTCACCTGGAGACCCAATGCAGCTTATATTACTGCCCTCTCCTCCATTTTCTCCTCATAACAACCCTGTGAGGTAGGTTAAGCTGAGAACATGTGGCTGGCCTACAGTTATTCAGAAAAATTCTATGGTAGAATTTGGGTCACACTTGGGTCTCCCAGATCCTAGTCTAAAAATTCAAGCCACTGCATCACACCAATTCTCAAAAAAATAAAAGAACAGTTCTATGCAATATATTAGACACTGGGTTCAAATGGCTGATAAGTTGGATGGTTTGTTGTAGACAGTGGCTAATATGGTAGCAGGTGATGACAAGAATAGCCTCTGCTGTGTATCAGGTACTTCACTTACTTTTTAACTCAATTTGTTATGCTTGTTTTTAATCTCTTATGCATCACGAACCCTTGGGATAGAAGAAGCTAGGTACTGTCTGCTAGATAAAATAAATACAGTCCAAGCAAGTTCATTGTCAATTTAATGTTAATGAAACTTTAAGGATGAATAAATGTGTGTTTTCTACAAATGTAATTGCTGCCGTAACTTCTCGATTTAATTTCTGAAAAGAAGAACTGGACTCAGCAAAATCAACCATGCATTATGGGAAAATGCTAATCAGCTGTGGGCTTTGCTTTTTCTTTAAGCTGGACTTGCACAAACACATTTTCCAATAGTAAAATGATTTTTTTAAAAAAAACCCAATCATCTCATAATAAACTCAGATTGCACTGCAGATGTTAGCAGGAAGGGGTGGTGATTTGGTCAAACCAAATCACACAAAAAATATCCCCCTCCAAAAGCCAATATAACATTTTCCCATTTCTGAAAAAAAAAACCCAGGGTATTTGGCAGAGCGAAGAGCCAAATACCCCTGGGGCCAAAAACCCCAAAAATGGCTCAACTTTTTCAGCTGGAGCTCAAGCCCCTAACCCCCCTCCCCCCCCCCACACACACACTGTTACCTAGCGTAACAGTTAGAATATTTTTAAAGTAACAATGGGGAATAACTCGGCTTGGCAGTGCAAGAGGTAGGCTAGGTGGGATCTTTTAGACACCTATACCAGAATTGGCTTTTGAAACAGAGAATACAAAGAGACCAAATTGAATTTAAATAATTTTTGTAAGTTTTTGGTGCAGACATTCATACAGTGAGGCATAAAGAAGCATACACACAATTCCTAAGTGATATAAGCAGGGAGGAAAAATAGGTTTGGATGATAGAAAGGGAAGGGAAGCAGCAGTTACCTAAGTTCAGCTGAGAAGTTCTGGAAGAAGGCAAGGATTCCTATGCCAGCATGGAAATCCAAGCGAAGGACGATATCATGTCTCACAACCAACTTGACTAAGAGAAGTTCAGGCCAGTAAAATGAGCTGGAATGAGCCAGCAAGCTCGCTAGGAGCTGGCTAGCTAGCCAGCTAGCTGTAGAGTAGAGCCAGCAAGAACTTGGGGTGCGCTGTATTTTTATAGCATAGTTTGAGGCGGGACCAAGTAAGTTTCCATTCCTGGATTTTCTGGGTTTCCATGCTGGGATCACTGGGCTGAGCTGGTAAAGCTGAGTGAAGTTGATTTGGTATTGGCTTTATTTGGAAAAAAATGTCGGCTTCTTAAAACCCAAACCTGAAATAATAATTGCTCATCTCTAGCTAGCAGTTGGGCACAGTGTACTGTGCAAAGCTTCACCTGATGATTTCTGTAGATCAAGTTGACATTAAAGGCAAAACTGTCATCCAAGCTGACTCCTTTGGGACAAATTTCAATGTCTGCTCTTCTCCCTATCCATAGTTCATGAGAAATCAATACAAAAAAAATCTAACAAGATAGTAAGTTAGAAGCAGGTCAAGCGTACTTGTCCCACTTCTCCTACTATTGTGTCTCCCACAGTGACCCACCAGTTACTATGGAGGGCCAACAGCAGTTCACAGAGATCGAGATCTTCCCCTAATGTTGTCTCCTGGCACTGCTATTCAGATGTTTACTGTGTCTGAATGTGGAGGCCCCCTTCAGTCACCACTTTAGGACAACTGATGTTCTGACTGACATAAAACTTGCTTCATATGCTTTTGTAAAGGCAACCTCGTTTTTATGGTCTAGCTGGTCTTTTAGAATGTTCTCACCTTCTTTTGAAAGACTCACTCCTGCATGGAGTGCCACTCCCCAAAGCAACTATAAGGGGAATATCTAGGTCCTTCATATTCCCCTTCACTATTAAGTAATATTTCTTTAAGGGAATGCCTGTAGATGAAGCATATCCTGGGATTGCCCATTCTGCCTTAGCAGCCTTGTTCAACTGTTCCAGCATAAGGCAGCCTGTTATGGAGACAGTTGGTTGTTTAAAGGCTCTAGTTTCCCAATGGTTAGATGTGCTGGATGAAGTGTCATTCTGCTCTCCTTCTGTCCTGTGTCTCAGGGTGGAAATGACCTTCTTGAAGAGACTGTTGAAATGCTATCCTTGAAACAGGCAAACCAACTTGCCTCTGGAGTCCTCCTCCTTGCCCAACCAGTCCCCTTCTTCCTGGTCTGAGGTAGCAGCTATGAACACAGTGGGCACACAGTCCTCTGCATCAGGGAATTGCTCTGAGAACTATTGCAGTAAGCCAAGCCTGAAAGCATGGGCATCAGATCCATCGCCATATTGGGAAGGTGAGCAGGGTAATCCATCTCCTTCTGTGGTGTTTGGCTGTGGTTTGGGGTGTTTGTGAAGGGACCCAAAGCTGGTGATCCACCCCCAAAATAGCAGCTGTTGAGGCTGCTGGAATGGATTCATATCCCACAGGAATCCCCAGGACTGAATCTGCCAGGGCTGCAATTAAGTGGGGAAAGGCACTGGGAGCAGGAGAGCTGCTGCCATATGAACTGAGCTTACTGGCTTGGTCTTCTTGAGGGACAGTGGGGTCAGAGGAGCTTGGTACCAGCCCCTGGGAGTCTTGGTTCTCAACCTTTCTAATGTGTGACCCTTTAACACAGTTCCTCATGTTGTGGTGACCCCCAACCCTAACATTTATCCATTTTACAGATGGAGAACACTGATGCAGAGTCTTAGGCGACCCCTGTGAAAGGGTCATTCAACCCCCAAAGGGGTCACAACCCACAGGTTGAGAACCACTGAAAGGACCATGGTAGCTGATTGAAAGTCCAATGGTCCTGTCCAAGTCTGAGTTGATGTTTTTTTTTTTCTAGGGGATCCTCTCTCTGTCACAGTTTTTCCAGGTGAGAAGATTCACTGCACAAGGTCTCTTCTTTTTTGACCCACCACAAAAGAAGCAGATGATAAAAAAGAAGACAGTTTCTTTGCTGCTTTTTCATGATCCATGGTGACTACCAGAAGATTTTTTTTTGAAATAGGCTCATTTATGTAGCTAAGAGACTAGCAATCTGCCTGAACAGCAGGATACTACATTGTCCAATTGGATGTGAATTCATTTTGGATGTGAATTCATTTTGAAACAGGAGTAGACTGGAGAAATTAGGCTTGGCTCATCATAAAGCTTTGTAAATTCTTAAATTCAACTCAGAGTAAGACAGTCTGCTTATCCTACCCATGTGCTTGGTTATATGAAACTTTGTTGTTGGTGGTGGTGGTAGTGGGCTGAACGAAAGAAATTCTCTTTCCAACAAATTATTTTCCAAGTTTTATTCTGGATTTAGCCCCACACAACCCATATGGGTATAAGTTATACCCACACTGTGGCAAACAGATATCTGTAGAGTCTTGTCCAGTTCAGTCAATGCTCTCTGTGTGGGTTCCACTGGACTTATCCAAGTTGTGTGTACAGGACTATACCAGTCATGATTTACTACAGGAGAAGGGGATAAGTTAAGGTGTTTTTATCCTGGCTCCTAGTAATAGAATGTCAGACTTGAATGTGCTCCTCTTGAACATGACTAATATGCAAAGTGCAAAGTTAATTTAAAATAAAACACACACTATTTATCATGTTTTGGCTTAATGAGGATAGTTGCTTGTAAGTGACACAAACAGTTATTAGCTTGTACTGAGGGCAGTGACCAAACTTACTAATTATACTGTCAACCTCTTAGAAATGACAAAATGGCTCGCAGATGGTGTGTTCCTTGTTAAGGTGAGTACCGTGTATTCATGGGGGCTTCTGTTGCCTAGCTGCCACAGTTTCACTTTTGCCCTTTGTAAGACAATGCTTTTAGAACAACAGGCACCAGCATCATAGCTATGCAATGCATGGGCATTCAAGTATCTAGTGTACTTCAGCTAGCTGGAAAGCTTTTCATTCATATGAAGTTGCCATGACAACCTTACAGACTAATAACCCTCCGGACACATTTTTATGATTTAATGTATCCTTTAAAAAAAGGTTGTGATTGAAAACTAGTGAAGAAATGATGCGTAACAAATGAGTACTAAATAATGTTTGTGAAAAGTTTAGTCTGTGCAAATTTTCTACAGGTATAGGTGGATGCAAGCTGAGTTTAAGTCTCCTTTATTTTAATGTCAAACACATGCTTAAATTTCTACCTTTGAAATCGGAGGGACTTAAAATGTGTTTAACTCTGACTGGACTGTGCCACTTATTTCTAAAGAACAGTGCAGATAACTTAAATTTTAAAATGATTTCATTCTCTCGAAGGGAATGTGAGAAATAACAGAAATTTACATAATGGTTGTTCCTTGATTTAGTATACCTTGCACATGCTATTGTTATACCATTGTGGTTGTAGACATTAGAGCGTTGGTCTTAGAGTTGCCACTTACCCATTTGTACTAGGAGTCTTGCTGGCAATGTTCCGCATGTCCCGTACTTAGTAGAGCCAGGGGTAGGGGGAAAGTGATGTTATGATGCTGGAGAAATCTGATTCTTAAACACAGTGGTTTACCATAGAATTTTGGTGAATTCTTAGAATGTTATTATGCAATGTCTGGGTAAACCTGGAAGTGGTACACAGTGTTGATCAACTCTTCCCCTTCTTGGGCCCCACTCTCAAAAGTTCCCAGATGGCAGAGGCCTGGCAACCTTAATTAGTCTGTGGCCGTTTTTGCACGGCACAATTACACTGGGGTTGAACTGGGATCATAGATACCTGGGCTATTTTATCCTGGTTTCTGCCTACGAACAGCTCCCCGTTTCTGCCCAGGAGCAGATTTAGGACCAGTAGGAAATGCTCCAGTTAACTCTGCACCAGACGGACGTCTGTATTTACTTCGAAAGCATGTCTAAGCATGCCCAGTATACCGCATTCTGATTGGCTATAGCTTTTGAGTGGCTGTTTGAATGGACATAAGGCAGAGAGATCAGGCAGCTGGGCATGAAAACAAATTTGGTCTGCTCACAATTGATTTTTTTGTGTATGTGCTGTGGGAATAGAAGAAATTGATCTGTGTTGTTAATGGTTCAAAATAAGATCTTGCTGTCAAAGGGAGAAAACTAGTAACTAGGTCTGCTAACTGATTTAAATAAAGCTTGTACTGAGGAAAACAGACCAAATGATTGTTCTGATTGGATGTTACTTTTGAGTGGCAGCTGCAAGCACCTGTGAGCTTGCTCCATGTCTTGCATTCTGTTTGGCTGTTGTTTTTGAGTGGCAGCTGGGCAGGAAAAATAAACTGGTTCTGCTCCTGATTGGTTTTTGCATGGTACAGGCACAAGCAGGGTCACATCGGGACTTTTAAAAAGAACCTCCAAACTGGTGATTTTTTAAAATCCTGGGCTAAGGTAAGTATCATGGGGCAACTCTGGGGCAGACCCTGTGCAGCTTCGGAACTGGCTGCACAGGGATATTTCCTGTGCTCACCACGGGATATCTTGAATATGCAAAAATGGCCTGTGCCTACGGAGACATCAATTTAAACCCTAATTAATCAGCCTTTTGATAGTATGTATCTGGATCATTATTAGCTGGTCCCATGATTAGCATCTTTGGTTGTGCACAGCCAGAAAATTTGTGGGGACTTAAAGACACAGCTTCTGGAGGGGAGCTTTTGGGGGTTGACTGAAAAAACAGATGGCTTGAAACCAGAGGTGGGATCCAACCAGTTCTCACCACTTCTCTAGAAGTGGTTACTAATTTTTCTGCGTGCTGAGAAGGGGTTACTAAAGCAACCTCTCTGCCCAATAGGGACTGGAGGTGCGTGTGTGTGGCGGCGCCACTGTTTGAATCCCACCACCATCAGAACCTGTTATTAAAATTTTTGGATCCCACCACTGCTTGAAACCCTTGATGGCCCAACCTTTTATTCCTTACTCTGTTCGATAGTTTCTTTTATATACATCGTTTTATATAATTCCATAGTTACTTTTAAAAAGATGTTACTCTTTTAAAAAATAGCCTGCTCCTTTTTATCTAGAGCCTTTTAGAAGCATCCGAAGCATATGCTAATGAAATTTCCCACCATTCATTTCAATAGACTTGTTGGGATGTTCAGTGGATTAATTTTGTTTACATTAACAGGCTCTTCCAATCTTCAGAGTTCTTAAATGGTTTCCGTTATGCAGGGGCATTAATTTTATTGACCTTGTTTCATACCAGACTTCCCAGTGTGATGATTTTTCATTATGCATCTTTTAGCAGCCATTTCCAATGCATTATAATCTAGATAGACTTGCTCATCTATAATAAAAAAACCCACAAATGCTATCCAGGCAATTTATTATAGGTTTTCCCCCACTCCCAATTAGGGCCTGTTGGACATCTTTAAGCCCTTCTTAATCCTGAATAGTGTCATCTGTATTAATATATAGTGTGTTTTGTAGCTTTCAGCACAAAGCCATTATATATGAGTACTGATAAAGCATAACTTAAAGTATAAAGTATAACTGTGCTTTGTTTAACCCTTTTGCAGGCTGATGTAAAATTTTGCAGAAACACAAATGTATGTAGCAATAACAACAACATAAACATTACTAGGATTGAGTGGAAATAGGATGAGGAACCTGGGGTGTTGTTTCGCCGATAAACACCCAAAGGCCCCTTCCACACATGCAGAATAATGCATTTTCAATCCACTTTCAATGCACTTTGCAGCTGTGCAGCAAGATCCACTTGCAAACAGTTGTGGAAGTGGATTGAAAGTTTATTATTCTGCCTGTGTGGAAGGGGCCAAAGAGTTGTGAAAAGTTGTGTTGTTGTTTTTTTCAAGGCATGATCATGCATAATGACCATGTGTATCAATAGGCCCAAGACACAGAAGGCAGGGTCTGCAGGCAGGAGCTCTGTTTTATACTGGAACGTTTACATTGCTCCCATGGCAGTGCAATCTAAACTTTTCAGCTTTACCTAATTGTCAACCTACTTTGTAACACAGTGTGTAGCTAAAGCACAACGCCCATCTAGTGGAAAATTTCAAAAACTTCTATTTCCTGTTATTGTCTTCAATAAGCAATAAGATGGTTTTTCCCTCTCACACATAAGGCTGTTAAGCTGTTAGTCTAGCAAACCCACAAAGGATTATTTATATTTCAAAAGTTTCCAGTCTTCTGATCTGTTAGATGGCTACTACCTTCAAAAAAGACAAAGGAATAATGGCTCCATGGGTATATTAATGCATCTTTCTATGTAGAGAGGTTACATAAATATCACCCTTTGAAATAAACACTCTGTCTGTAATTCCGTATATAGCTATGAGTGTGTCCTGTTGAGATTACTTTGGGGGTGTGGAACGGTGGATCTTGTCAGGTCTCAGAAGCTAAGCAGGGTCAGTGTTTGGATGGGGCACCACCCAGGAAGGCTGCAGAGAAAGGTAAGGGCAACTTCTGCTTCTCACTTGCCTTGAAAGTCTCTCCCTGAAATCACCATTAATTGGTTGCCAATGGATAGTGCTATGTATGTATGTGTAGACAATTGGGGAAGGCAACAGCAATCAACCCCATAAACACAGCCTGCCTAATAAACATCATGACACGATAGGTCTTCCTCCTATTGAAAAGCATTGGGTTGACCCACCCTTTGCAGACTGACAGTTTTTCTGTTCGTGAAGGGCAAGTCAACCCATGCTTCTCAATGCAGGTAGATAGGTCTTCCGAGTGGCTAAGATTCTTGTATTTGTATCTGCGCAGCTATAGAGATAACTCATCAGGGGAAAAAAAAGAAAAAAATATTGCTGGAATTGGCAGGACCAACTGAGTACCACTATGTATTTTTGGTGCCCATGAGAAGGTGCCTAGGATCAGAGACTGCAGAGCAAATGACTTGGGGCAACCTTTAGTAAATGGTGACAGGGAGAATCCCTTCAGCTGCACACAAAATGTCAGGCGTAAACTGAGGATGAAACTGACCCAAGAGGAAAACAGTTGGAAGGGGAACCTCTTTTCCCCTTTGCTGTCTGGAAAGCACACCAGAAGCCACCTCTTTTTAAGAAATCCCCCGGATGTCTTACTTTGGGTGTTTGGAGTGAAAAGAGGTAGTTGCCTCCTTTTAAGATGTTCCACAGAGGTCTTTTTTTATGCTGCATGGAATGGACCACTGTGTGTTCTTCTGGGGATCAAGTCTGGAGCAGAGACCTAAAAGATCATTCTTGCCACAGCAAGCGCTCTTCCTGGAAAGACACTGGACGAGTCTTCAAGCTCAATTATTGCCCTAGGAGCAGTTCCTCTTTTCTCCTGGCAAGACAAGGTGGAGGCAGCTCAGTACTAGGGTGCTTCATCACTGATGTTAAAGAGTGCAGTTATGGCAAATGCTGCTCTTTCCTCTTCCCAGTTACTGCTGCTTTTAAGAAGGGTTGCTCAGCTCTTCCTAGGTACTGCACTTTTCAAGGAAGATAGTTGAACTATTCCAGTGAGAATTTTGCTCTTTCTGTTCAGTTCTTTTCAGATCCAAAGCTTGCAAAACCAGCTTTGCTCTTTAAAGAAGACTACCTTCAGTGCTTCTCAATCAATCCCCTCTTGTTCTTTTAGCTGTAGTCCTTTCCACCATAAGATGACAGTAGAATTATATATTAATCTACCATTTTCTGGACCTTCTTTGTTCTAGAATGGGTCCTGGAGCCTTCCTAATTCTGTCCCCAGGGCACTAGGACCCAAGCAGAGCATACTAAAACAATGAAGGTTCCAGAAATGTCAGATTAATATAAAATTCTACTGTCGTCTTTTGGTGAAAAAGAGTATAACACAATACTGTTTTATATAATCTTTTAGTGTTACAGTGCTCGTTTCAAAAGTACTGGTATATCCCTGGAGCCTTTGCCAAATACACAGATTAAGATAAGCCCATGCATACATCAACTATCTGCTAGTCTGTTCTAGCCTAAGGTCTATCAAAATATCTGTGATATACTAATCGGACCTAGACCTAAAACTCTTTGCTTTTCAGTACAGACTACATATGTATAGATTGCTTTGGGGCTGGATTCAAACAGTTTTTTCTGCTGGTTGAAAAGGAGAGGAAGGGTCCTCTTTGACTGTGCCACAAAGGTTATGTGATGGCTCATGTGATCTGCATGGTCAAAGGGGTTGGGCATAATTGGATGAAATCAGGGCCAGTATTGGATTTGTGTACTGGGTGGAGAGTGTCTAGCGTCCCGCTCGGCTCACAACAACCCTCCCCTCCACACTCCTATCTGTCTGTGGATCCTCCCCACTGCCCACACAACCATCCATACTGTTTATACCCTTTCCTCCAACAATGCTGATGCTGCTTACAGCTGGGAATGCTGGCATCATAGCAGCCAGGAGTACCATTACTGTACCTCTCTCCCAAGCCCTTCCCTGGCAGTGCTGAATAGCCTGTGCAGCCAGGAGCATGACTACTGAATTGCTTGGAAAGAAGGGCATATGGAAAGAGAAGTGTGTGTGCAAGGAGTTGGAAATCCTGGACCTTGGCAGTCGTCCCACCTCAACATATGCTGACATCATATCTGCCGTTGAACCTCCAGTGGAGGTCCACTAACACTAGACCTGATACACTGACACTGGATCTGTTGTTGGACCTCCACAATGTGAGGCAGGATGTGGACTAGATGGACCAGTGGTCTGATCCATCAGGACTCTTCTTATGTTCATATGAGTGAAAAAATCTGGCTCATTTCAATCCTTGGCCTACTTCAATAGGTTTGACTTGGACTGTTACCTAGGATTTGATGATATGATGTTTCATGACTTGGAATAGTCCCCTGAACTGGTAGTTCACCATTTGGGTGGGGGAACAGTCAAAAGAAGTTATGAAGGCATGAGAGCAAACTAGGAGGGGTGAAAATTGATTAAAAGTGAACCAAGTGTGTGGGGCGTGGAGGTAGTTGATTTTAAATGAGGTGCATTCCCTTCCCAACAATGTCCCTGGGACACACATATTCCAAGAAAGCTGGTAAACTAAATATGCAACAACAGTGACTATTCATCCAGCCACCATGCTGAATGTCATCACTACCCAGGCACAAGCCTACTCAAAATACTGTTCATTTTGAAGTGCCAGCAAATCAGTGAGGTGATCATATGAGGTGCTTGACTCAACAGCAGACAAGCACTGGGGACAAGGTAAATTTTGTTTTTTAACACCTGCATTTGCAAACATTAGTTCATCCCTCCCTTTAAACTGGAACCGAGGTAACACTGCTTATAATGTAACAGCTGTGCTGTGTGCGGCTTGGCCTAAAGGCCAGCTTGTCGCAAAATTATTACCAACAGTATTCAGTGAGCAGAAATAATTACTAATGAAAGCTGCAGTCCTGCAGGTCTTTGTAAAACAGTGCTCATTTTTATGAGTGTGTTCCGCAAGATGGCCAGGGCTAGATAATAGGTTCAGCACCATCATGGTAGAAGAATAAACTTCCAGAGGGCATAGCCTAAGGAGACCCTTGACTCCCCTTTCTCCCAAGTGAGTCATTGTTAGTGCCTAAAATGATTTTGTTCACTGACTGTATTATCTACTAAAGGTCCCCTTCCTCTCTTACCTTGTGTAATCTTTCGGCAAAGTCCATTGCCCCCCTTCCCCACTTGGTCAGAGCCAGAAAATCCATAGATTATCCTGCACTCACCATGAATTCCCAAATCTTACAAGTGTTTCTGTGATATTCATTAGAGTTCATTTGATAGTTACAGTTTTCTATAACTACCATGGCTCTGCCAGCCAAAACTGTACTGTCTCATCCTCTCCATTCATGCAGTGGCTAGCACAGGGTTGCCAGTCCACTGGGTGCCAGGGACCCCCCTCTTTGGGCCCTTTCTTGCCCAGCACAATTCAGCTGACTGGCAATGATCTTAGCAGGTACAAACTGAGGCCTTGGCCTTGATGCTGTCAGCAAATTGACATCCCATTCCATTAGCCCTTCTGTCTGCTCCCTGTCAAGAGTCAGATATCTTTCTCACATGCCCCCCCCCCATGCCTTAATGGCCCTCCCAGCACATAGCATGAGTTTTATGATTCTCATCTATAAAGTATCCCAAATGGTGGGGCTTTCAGGATGAACTAGTTTCCTGTTTCTCTTGTTCTTCCCCCATTTGGGACAATAAACAGTTTGCCAGGGGCTCAGGGACCCCTGACAATAACAGATGCTACTTCTGGCAGTGACATCACATCACTGACGACGTGGGAGGCATACTGGTATTTGGGCAAAACTGTAACGCAAAAACAGCTTTTACCATAGAATTTTTGCCTAAATACTACAGGATCTCCCATGTCATTCAGCGACATGATGATGTCACTTCCAGAAATGATGCCAGTGTGTGGATACCATCAAGGTCTAGTAGGCCTTAATTCACAAGCTCCCCACCCCCAGCCTCTCCCTTGCCGGTTGCCAGGGGGTATCTGAAAACTGTAGGCTGGTGAGTTCTATTTTCTTTCTTTGTGACCTTTTTTCTTCTCCCCTTCTTTAAATACCTCTCCCTCTTGCTTCTCCTCATGACTGTTCTCTGGTGCAGAATTATTCAGAAAATTCACTTTTTCTTTCTCTCCTAACTCTTCATACACACATCCTTCTGAACACAACAATTTCATTGTTATTATACTTGAGCACCTTTTCCATTATTGCATGTCTATATTTCCCAAAATAAAATGTAAACTTGCTTTGATAACCTATATTATGGACCCCCCCCTTGGGAAATTGAGACATCTATCTCCCTGGAACAGGTGAGACCCAACTCTCTCTGTCTCTCTGTCTGTCTGTCTGTCTGTCTGTCTGTCTCTCTCTCTCCATTTCATCCACTTTAGGCACTGCATTATTGATGCATGTTCAGTGTCTAGCAGCATGATATATCCAGACAACATTGGTCAGTAGGCACTCTCAACTTAAAGTGATAGGGACTTTCATAACTTTTGATGTCAAGCCTTCCCCAACAGCACAAGTAAATCTCTAGGTGCACCTAGATCTTTCTTGAAAGTGAAGTGGCAGACATGGAGTATGATCAGAAAGCTGTGGCCTCTTGTACCAGGCATCACCTTTTCTTATGAGAAAACCCTTAAAAGAACTATGGACTGAATCCAATTTCACCTAATCTCTATTCTTATCATGTTCCCCTCCCACATATCTGTTATGCATGCAGGTCCACTACTACCCAACATAGTATTTTGGTCATCAGTGGAACCTCTGGTACTTTTTTCACCAGTGCCGATTGGATCCAGGCGTGTGTCTCCTCTGTCTAACAGCAATATTCTGGTGGATGCAAATATTAACTGAACATAATATTAAGTAGTCCAGTTACTGTAACCACAAAAAAATGTCATAATTTGTTTCAAATGTGAAAGCTTGGTTCAGCCATATCCTAATGATGCAACACCCTGTTCTTTTCCGGACACAACTTTCAGAGAAGGTAGCATTCTATTCAGTATATCCCATATGAAATATATATGCCATATATTTCATATGGGAAAAAGAACCAAAATTCCACAAGATCAGATTCACATTTTGCACATGTCATTGTGAAGTACCTGTCTTTTTGCAATGAGGAATGGTTATGTTGGAAAGCAACTGCAGTAAAATATCTGTGTAGATAAATGGCTCCTTCCCCCCCCCCTCCCCTTCTCCAATCAGGTATCACAGATTTGGAGGACTTAGAAATTCCAGAGGAACATCAGGAAGAGCTACCTGACCTAGGGGGAAAAAGATATCTTTACCCAGCCTGACCAGGTCAAAAGAGGGTGGGGTCTGGGAACCGATAAAACTCTGGGAAGAGAGGGGCGAGCTCTCTTCTTTTTCTCTTTCTGCTGGGTCACTGAAGGGAGCAGACCTCTTGCCATGGGTGTGCAGAGAGCAGCCATTTTTGAACCATGTTCTCATCCAGGGAGCTCAATCAGCCTGACAGGTAATGAGAACTCTTTCAAAATTGAAACCTTCTAAGCTTTAAGGGCCTACCCTATTTTCAACAACTGCTAGTGCATGCTTAGGGAGAGGGACAGAGGATTTGCATTTATATCTCCTTTCTTTTGGAAACCCTTGCTCAATCTGGTGCAGTGCTAAAATATACTAGTAACCATTTTATTTTGAATAAATAAACTTTTAAACCTTAGATGGGGAGAACAGTTTTCTGAACTACAAATGTGCTATCTAAATAGGAGGCGGGAGGAAGGCTGGCAGCTGGCGAGCAGCTTTTCCTCTGGGACCTCCAATCTACCCTGTGGAACCCAGGAGAGGGAACCCAGGGGAAACTGAGGCTAGGCCTCATGGTTAGAAAGGAAGTTGGGGAGCCCTGACCCTCCCCAGCAGGCAGTTCCTCAAATGGTCAGGTGGCTAGCTCTCTCCATGAAAAGTTGGCAACCCCTGGGAGAGGCTTGGGACTGGAATAGGGCCTGCCAGGCAAAGCAAGCCCGTTCTGCCACAATCTGAAAATGTACCAATTTAACCCCAAATATAAGGCCTTTCATCCCTGCTAAAAAGCTTTCCCCCTCTTTCTATGACTTCTGTATTTTTCCTCCCAAACTACCGTAATAACTGAACCAGCCTGAAACAACAGTTCTATAAAGTGGTATCAAGATGCAGTCTGTTCCTGTGATAGCTCACTGTCCCGCCTCCTCTGCCCCAACCACCATGTTAGTAGCAGAATTGAAACTTTTTTGTTGCTGTTTTTTGTCTCTTTAACCAACTTTAAGTTGGGCTGAGAAAATACCGCAGTGAGGTGCTTTCAGAACAGCAAAGCATGAAACAGCTATTGTCAAGATACAAGAGTGCTTGATAAGACAATCAAGAACCTCCGTAATTCATGCAGATTTTTTTTTATCCAGGAAGATATAATGATAGTATGCTGCACAAAAATAAAATGAGAGAAAATTGCCTCCTTAAAATGACATATATACATACTGATTATTTTCCTAATAAAACCACTGAGCATCAGTGTGCCTTCTTTGCAGAGTACGTTTGTGCTCCCGTAGTTTGAGGCCATGCCATTAACCTTTTTGTGGTATTATTTCTCAGTTCTTTTAATAACCAAGGGCTTTATAAACGCCTTTCTTTCTGAAGTCAACTCAAAATGGATGCCAAGTGGCATGCATAATTAGCCTGCCTATTGAAGAAAAATGCACTGAGACCCCAGAGGTTGAAAGCAGCAAATTTGTTTCAGGTATTCACTTATCTTGTAACACCTGGTCCAACCACTCTATTTTTCTATCACATCGGTTTAAGAACATCTAATGCAGCAAAAGCTTCAAACTATAACTGAAAGGGAACTTGAGAAATCTCCCTAATGCAGCATAAATTTACTTGCAGATATCAGTCTGGTAACTGATTAACCACTTCAGACAATGTGGTAAGCTATTTTGTGGCACTGAAGTCTGTGGATGAAAAGCCCTGGGGTCAAAGATACAATAGTGTTGGTGGTGCAGACAGGCTATGGAGTGGAGGAGAGAGAAAGTCAGGAATTGCTGAAGGCAGTAAGCAGAATAAGCAGAAAAAAGGGGACTAGAAACCTGCAGGACAGGGTAGGTGGGGAAAATGAAGTTGAGGTATTTAGGAATGGGACATTTAAGGAAGATTGGGCAGAGGAAGCAGGGAAACACAGCAAATGAAGAGACTTCCTTTTCTGGCCCAGAGAGGGTTCTCTAAAGGAATTAATAAAAATGGTGGACAGAAGGAGGCATGTTATGGAATAATTGTGAAGAAGCTTTAGGATGGTCAGCACTTTTTTCCAAGCTATTGAATGTATGGTTGCCAACTCCAGCTTGGGAGAAATTCCTGAATATTTGGACGAATCGCCTGAGGAGGGTGCTCATCAGGGATCTTAATTCAATCTAGTATATCCATTTCTCCATCTTCTGAAGCTGCAATTTCCTCCAAGTGAATTGATCTCTGTAATCTGGAGATCAGTTGGGCAGCCCCATCCAAAGTGTCCGGAACTCAGACATGAAGCTGCAGCTTCTCCGCTCTGCCATCCCCAAGGAGAGGTTCCAGAAGTACAGGAGGTAGAAAACACAAATCCTTCCAGAAAGCCCCCATGGGCTTAATGGACATACACCACCAAAAAGGTCCAAAGCCCTGGCTGCCAGTGTTAATGGCGGCAACGATCAGGTGGAAGCCAACTAGTATTTCATGTTGTTAAAGCAAAAATGTAAGTTTAGACATGATAATAAAGTATGTATTACCTATAGTTCAATTTTCCCAAAAATGTTTGAGTTTCTTCCCTGGCCCTCCCCCCCCCTCCCAATCCAGAAAAAAATGTTGAGGCCATGGGGGGGGGGGGAATTGTGGTTTGATATCTTTAGTCTTGAATATAACTCGTTGTCCCTAGGCCTGTCTTCATCTCTCAGATGACATATCAGATGGTTTGGGGATAATAAAATGGGATAAAACAGAGTTAAGTAAGCACCCATACATATGATGGGGCAGCAGAATACCAGAACATTTGGTTTGGCACCTAAGGACAGACCTCTCACCAGGTAACAGAGACACTCTCATCACTGCTGGGATCCACAATATGGGAGAAGGCAACAGACATGGCTTATTCCCATTAGTGTCTCCCAAGTCTGAACAACCATCAGTTCAAGGTGACATAGTGACATCACCACTGGGTCTTGGCTTGCTCAACATGTGTCTTGGCAAGAGCAACCGTTGTCTCTTGCACTGCCATTTTGTTTGCTTGGATACCAATATCTTCACAAGTAGATGGCATATTGGGGGGGGGGCATTTGAGCCAAAAAGATTGCCTACCCTTGGGTTAAGCCCAAGTAGTTCACCCTGAGTTTCTTTGAAGAAGGATGGCATGCACATTACAAAAGTAACAGTGCAATTCTATTCAGAGTAATTCCAGTCTAAGCCTATTAGACGTAACTCTCCTTAGGTTTGCACAGTTAATGTTAAAGTATTCATTATAATTTATTTTCAGAACTACAAATGAATACTTTACATTTAGTGCCTTATAGATGCAAGTCAAGTTTCTCATACCTAACTCTGCCTTGGAGGGAAAATAAACTAGAAAGTTGTTCCACAAATTCCTCTTGATGTTCTTAAACCATATCTAATCACTTCACTGAAGCAAAAATGATTTTGAGCAATTTGCTTAATCTTTGATCAAACAACAATTATTTTAAGCAAGTCAATTGCATGTCCTTGGCAAATCTTACTGAGACAGAATTAGGTGGGTAAATTGTTCTTTATTTGATCGAACAAATTAAATAACAGTGGCTTGGTTTATCATGAATGTTGCAAATATGCTAATGGATGGTACCATGAATCCTGTCCTAAATACATAAAGTTAAATCCCAGAATGCTATATACATACAAGAAAAATCTGATGTTTCTACTGGATTTCCTGGCATGGCTAAACCAGAGATTTTAAATTTTAAAAGCTATTCAAGCAACTGTGGTAAAAATTGCTAATATTTCCCCTGCTGTGTGCATTGTTTCCCTTCTTGTATCATACTTAACTTTCTAGGATGACTTTTGTAATCACTGAGCATAAAATAATATCAAAAACATATTGACTTGGAACAAAATCACAATGATTTTTCATAGAAATTAATTAAATAAACTGGTTTTTGCCTGCATTTATAAACTAAACTATGTTACATTCCCCTTTAAACCATTCTCTTGCTGCATCAAGATTATAACATTTCCCTGCATCAAATAGTATTTTTGATTCATTCAAAGTATTCATTTATATACACTGTCCTGGAAAAAAAAAGTAACAAATTGTACTTAGATTTTACAACAAATTGAAATAGTACCCATGGCGGCAGAGCTAGCTATGTTGTTTTAGGAGAGAAAGGGGTGGATAAGGTGAAAGCATAACAAATGCCCTAATCAGCAACTCCACCAATCCCACCAATCATGGAGCAGCAGTATGCTGATGATGTCCCTGATTCATCCAGCCACACCTCAGTAATGTCCGAATGTCTCACTAACATCATCCTGTACCCATCCACCCACCAAGAAAGGAGCAAGTCAACACAATACCCTCATCAGCTGTAGTAAACCATGCTCCTGGGGTCTCCATAGAGGAGGGACTGAACCTTCTCCAGGAAACATATGCACACTGTTGTAAGGCTGACTTACAAGTTGGGAGAATTACCTCCAACAGTATCACCTAGACACCTCACCTGGCAGAAGGAACCATGGAAAGCCAATGGATTCTCTCACCAAAGGGTTAAAGAATATCCTGAGAAGCAAGGAGGGATGAGGGGCATGGGCACTAGTGCAGGAATGAGGAAATACACAGCTGTAGATTATCAGAAGGCATTCCTGTTGGCTTGATTCACTAGAGCATTTCTACAGACAAGAATTTCTGCCCATGTAGCATGACTTTCTCACTCCTCCCTTTCCTCTGTAGTGTAAACTGGCCCATGAAATGCTGTTCCTGATTGAGAGAGGAAATCCCCAGGATTGGGGGATGATAGGAACAGCATTTCAGGGGTATTTGGGGGCAGCAACAGGAGAGGGTAGGCAATGGAGGCAAGCTATTCAGGTGGAAATCTTTCCTTTTTCAGAAACGCTACGGTGGATCCAAGTCATCACCTCCACAAGTGAGCCACTGGAAAGAGCACTCATGTGGGAAATAAGAATGAGGTATCTGAATCCCACCAAGGTAAAACAAAGTTCTTCTTCAGTAACAACCCCACCAGCAGCCAAATAAAAAAGATAGAATCCATACCTCACATTGTAATCCATCCCTCAGTCTAACTTTACATCCAATTGGGCAGACAGGAAGAAGACACTTCGGGGTACATTTGGAATCCGTCTGTTGGTCCTATTGTCAAAATCCAGCTATACATACCAGGGCTGGAAGGACTGTCAACAAAGGCATGACACTACAGAAGACCATAATCTTAGCATATGAATTTGGACTTATGGATTTTTCTATTAATGGAAACACTTTAGTGCAAGGAGCCTTCCCTTGATGTGAGATTGTACTAATAGAAGTAAAGGTGCCTTTTGCACAGGAGGAAGGTGACACTGTTAGTGGAATAGGATTCATAGGATTCAACCCAAGGTTTTTTGACAAAGTTCCTCACCAGAGACTGTTGAGAAAACTCAGCAATGAAGGAATAAGAGGGGAAGTCCTCCTATGGATTAAAAACTGGTTGAGAAACAGGAAACAAAGAGTGGGTGTAAATGGGAAGTTCTCACAATGGAGAGATGTAGGGAGTGGTGTCCCCCAAGGATCCGTTTTGGGACCAGTGCTCTTTAACCTATTCATAAATGACCTGGAAGTAAGGGTGGGTAGCGTGGTGGCCAAGTTTGCAGATGATACCAAATTATGTAGGGTGGTGAGAACCACAAAGGATTGCGAAGAGCTCCAAGCGGACCTTGATAAATTAGGTGAGTGGGCTCAGAAATGGCAAATGCAGTTCAATGTAGCAAAATGTAAAGTGATGCACATAGGGGCAAAAAATCCAAACTTCACAGGGGTCAGTGCTATCAGTCACAGACCAGGAAAGGGATTTAGGCGTCTTAGTTGATAGTTCCATGGGAATGTCAACTCAATGCATGGCAGCTGTAAAAAAGGCAAACTCTATGCTGGGGATCATTAGAAAAGGAATTGATAATAAAACTGCAAAGATTGTCATGCCCTTATATAAAGCAGTGGTGCGACCACACTTGGAGTACTGTGTCCAGTTCTGGTCGCCGCATCTCAAAAAGGATATTGAGGAGATAGAAAAAGTGCAGAGAAGGGCAACAAGGATGATTGAGGGACTGGAGCACCTTCCCTATGAGGAGAGGCTGCAGCGTTTGGGACTCTTTAGTTTGGAGAGGAGGCGGCTGAGGGGGGCTATGATTGAAGTCTACAAAATTATGCATGGGGTAGAAAATGTTGACAGAGAGAAATTTTTCTCTCTTTCTCACAATACTAGAACCAGGGGGCATTCATTGAAAATGCTGCGGGGAAGAATTAGGACTAATAAAAGGAAACACTTCTTCACGCAACGTGTGATTGGTGTTTGGAATATGCTGCCACAGGAGGTGGTGATGGCCACTAACCTGGATAGCTTTAAAAGGGGCTTGGACAGATTTATGGAGGAGAAGTTGATTTATGGCTACCAATCTTGATCCTCCTTGATCTGAGATTGCAAATGCCTTAACAGACCAGGTGATCGGGAGCAACAGCCACAGAAGGCCATTGCGTTCACATCCTACATGTGAGCTCCCAAAGGCACCTGGTGGGCCACTGCGAGTAGCAGAGAGCTGGACTAGATGGACTTTGGTCTGATCCAGCTGGCTTGTTCTTATGTTCTTATGTCTCTGCTTGAATGCCTGTTAGCAGTCAGACAACCCCGAAGGGTTGCCAACTCTGGCTTGGGCTATTCCTGCAGTTCTAGGGGCAGTGCCTGTGGAGAGAGGAATTTGGAGAGGGTTCTCATCTGAAATACATGGTTTACCATAGGGTTCGTCTTCTGAAGCTGCTATTTCCTCCAGGGGAACTGTTTTTTTTTTAGTGTGGAGATCTACTGTAATTCTGGGAGATTTACTGGTCCCATGTGAAGATTACTTACCCTACATCTGAATCACAGCTGAGAGTTTGCACCATCCAACAATCATTGGGAAATATTGCTCATGTGAGTTGGAGGTCTAGCTCACTTAACGCCTACTGATGTAACTATTCTTCTCCACAAAACTGCATTAAAACAGCTACGACCATCAAAAAATCCAAACATTTATTGAACAGCACTGGGAATGGAATTCAGAATGCAGGTCAGATGAACACGCTGAGTCTAGCAAAGCTCCTGTGTATTTGAAAGTTGCATGGACAGACTGTACAATCAAAGCTGGAGCTGTCCATCAAGAGATAGCTGTGTTTATTTATGCATAAATCTGCAATGCCTCTTGAGGACATATAGTTAGTAACTAAACAAAAGCCACCAGCAATATTTTTTTAAGTCTTCTTGAAAACATTATCAATATTTAACAGTTTCCTGGTAAGTTTCCATTTTGTCGCTCCGATTAAATTTTAAACATATTGCTGCAAGGGATTTTAATTAAAATTACTAATCATTCAGTTGTCCCGAAATACGGCTGACAGTTGGCTTGATTTGCCATGACACATCGTTGATTGATGGTTAAAGTGGCAAGGAGTGACATTTGTACACGTTCATACAATTACTTCATTTGTGCCAAGGATTGTTTTAGGGGAGAAAACTGGTTATTTACATATTTATTTCAGGTGGAGATTTTTGAAGAGGATGTGATGTGCCCCACGAGAGTCCCTGAAGTCTATGCTCCCATCAGCATTTTGTTAGTGACAACTTGAACAGTAATATTGTTCCCCCACCTCATAGCAGATATTCTGGAAAAACAGGTTAGCATAATTTGAAACATTTATGTAGAGTTTGCTGTTTTGAATAACAGAGTGCCACTTAGTCTAATTTCAGAACAGATGTAGCATCTTCTTAATGTGGACTTGCATGCCCAACAGCCCTTTGCTCTTGCAAAATGGATGTCCTGCAAACACTGATCAAGTGAACAAATATTAATAATTGCATGTGATAAGCCTTATCCTAAGATCCCCAAAATGAGCTCTATTGCTCCAGTTTTGCTTGATGGCAGTTAGCTCCCATAATTTCTTCACCATCTCTTTGGTATCAAATGACATTCCAGAAATACTTGTAATAGATATGAGCTCCCTAGAATGGTCAGAGGCCTAGACTTTGAAGTATCTGATAGCCGTCTGTCAGATAACTCAGAGCAGGATATGCAGAGCCAAAGCACCCAGTGTCTATCCAGTCTCTTGTTGAAAATCTTCAGTAATCCACTATACCTTCCTAAATAATGGGATCCATTTTCAAACTGCTCCTACCATTAGGATGTTTCTACTAATTTCTTACTGAGTCCTACCTGTCTGTAACTTGTCCATTAGATATGGCCATGTTTCCTGGAGTACCCTCTTCTTTGTCCTCTTCTTTCTGAGACACTAGACATTGTGGCTATGAGAAGCCAATAAGAGGTTCATTCAAATCCCAGTCACAAACTCACCAGGTGACTTTTTACTCTTTCCTCTACCTGTGACCCATACCCATGCTGGCCTCCCCTACAGGGATGTTGGTAATGATTGCTGTGATAATGACAGGGCTTTGGTGCTTTAAGTGCTACATGAATGATATTCAACAATATTGGAGGAAGTGCATCAATCAGCATAAGGAACAGTCCTGCGTCTTGTTCTCCCCCTTCCCCCAACAATGTCTAATAAGATAAACCAAATGATGTCGACAGCATGTTCATGGCTTTCATGCCACTGTACCACTTCATTAGCTGACCTTTATGTGTTTTGCATTAATAGAATTTGTTGGGGAGACAGAAGGAGGAGACATGGGGATGGATCCAGCCAACTATCATGCTCAAGAGGAGGAGACATGGGATTGCCAAATTCTACTCTTGTACTCCCTCACATGGTCTGTGTCCGTACAGATCCATAACCCCAACCATAACTTTTTAGAGTGGTTAGAGAGGACACCTTATCAGCAGAATAGCTGGCTGGTTGCAATGCACAGAGTCATTTTTAGTGGCAGCCACATATCCTCCAAAATATCTAGTTCTGGACTCTTGCAATGGAGTACTATCAGAAATCATGTGCTGCCAAAATGATAGACACAGACCTGATTAGTAGACTGAAAAATATTTTACAGATAAATGGATCTTATTAGCACAGGTGCAAGAAACAAGCACTGAGCAAACATGGAATCCTGAACAGCTAATATTTGCAACTACCTTGTTAAATTCAGTGTAGGAGCAATCAGATACCATAGAAGCATCATGAAACATTAAAGAACAATTCAAGAAATGTGAATGTAAAATAATCTGCAATCACAAGCCTTTTTAAACTATTCAGTTGTTAGCCAGTATAGTAATTCAGCACTAGTATATGCAGGGAATGGATGTTTCCAAAAGTACACATAGAGCCCCAAATTTAACATTTCCTGTGCTAGCAAATAATAGAGTACTGCCCAACCAGCATTAAAAAATGCGCAAATCCCATTATTCCAATAGAAGAAATCAAAGCATATATTAAACTCTCTGCTATTGAAATTAATTGGATTTTTTTAAAAAAACCTTAATTTTATCTGGATTGTCCAATCATGTTGTTAGTTGCTATTTCTAACCAATTGTAAAGGTTCCCCCCCCCCCCATCATGTCACATCTAACTTATGGTGACCTCTGGTGAGGTTTCAAGAGAAGAGACATTCAAAGGTGGCTCGCTATTGACTGCCTGTGTATCACGACCCTGGTATTCCTTGGAGGCCTCCAATCCAGATACCTGCTAGGGTCAACCCTGTTTAGTTTCTGAGATCTGATGAGTTCAGGCTAGCCTGGGCTATCTAGATCAGGACCTGATGAAGAAAGGTGATGCTTAATTTTACCGACCAAAGCATTAAAAGAATACAAATGTATACTATAACCGCAAAGTGTAGGAAGATTAAATTCCTCCCAGGAAGTCCCCATGACTTGATAGAACTTGGTTGGCTCATGTAAAGGTAAACCAAAATTATCAAACCAATAAAAAGAAATGAACGGTTATCCCTAGAGCTGTCAGCCTCCAGGTCAGACCTTGAGATCTCTCTGAATGACAGCTGAGGTCAGTATTATAGAACCCTTAGAACTTGGAAGCTAAGCAGGGCAGGGACCAAGGAAGTCCAGGGTCTTGACAGGCAATGGCAAACCACCTCCGAATGTCTCTTGTCTTGAAAACACTACGAGGCCAGAATAAGTTGGCAGAAATGAAAAAAAAAAGATAGATGCTGCCCTAAATTTTTTTGTTTGTTTTATTAGATTTATATCCTTCCTTTTTCTGGCCAAGGCAATTCACAACAAAAACAATACCATAAATATAAGATAGACCCCTAGGAATGTTGCCTTTTTGAAATTTATTTATTTACTAGCGGGGTCCGGCCACGCATTGCTGTGGCAATTGTCCTTCTCATCACAGTCCGCAACCCACGCAGCTGTCCATGCAGGTCCAATGATCCCCAGCATAGCCTTTTGGGAGCAGCAGTGGCATAGTGGCTAAGAGCAGGTGCACTCTGATCTGGAGGAACCAGGTTTGATTCCCAGCTCTGCAGCTTGAGTTGTGGAGGCTTATCTGGGGAATTCAGATTAGCCTGAATGCTGTACCTTATGATTCTTGACAAATGTATTTTTCTTTTATGTACACTGAGAGCATATGCACCGGAGACAAATTCCTTGTGTGTCCAATCACACTTGGCCAATAAAGATTCTATTCTATTCTATTCTATTCTATTCTATTCTATTCTATTCTATCCTATTCTATTCTGTGCACTCCCACACACACCAGCTGTGTGACCTTGGGATAGTCACAGATTTTCAGAGCTCTCTCAGCCCCACCCACCTCACAGGGTGTTTGTTGTGAGGGGTGAAGGGCAAGGAGGTTGTAAGCCCCTTTGAGTCTCCTACAGGAAAGAAAAGGGGGATATAAACCCAAACTCCTCCTGCTCCTTTTCCTCCTCCTCCTCCTCCTCTTCCTCTTCTTCTTCTTTTGGGGTGGTCAAATGGAATTCCTCTTTCCCTTTTCAATTCACATTATTATATGATGCTGGCTTGGTTTTTAGTATAAGGTAACCCTTTCCATTCCACAACGGAAGTGCAAATCTCGCTGTCCATGAGGCTGGTTGACACGCACAGTCCTGGTTTGGGCAAGGCAGAACTGGGGCAAGGAGGCTATCCCAGTCAGGCAGCAGAGGCAGGGGGGTGAGGCGCTCAGATCGAGGCCAGCTCTCTGGGTTCTTAAAGGGCCATGTGCAAAAGAAGCAGAGCGAGTAGTGTTAGTTCACCCCCACCCCGTGGATTTTCTTAGAAGAAAAAGGCAAACTCCAGCTTGTGTGTGAGGATGAGCTGGATGTGTATGAGAGTATGTGTGTTGTGTGGTAGTAGTGGGTGAGGCACAGAGAGTGAAAGTTACCTGCATGTGTGTGTGAGGGGAACCCCACCTGACGTCTCACACGGCAAAGCGTGTATGTGTTTCACTTCCACTCGTATTACCTACCAGTATTACCTATTTACTGTTTTCACTGCTCATCTCTGGCCATCTCTGCGAACATTCTAAGGGCATACCAAGGCCTCAGGCCACAGACAGGCTGCACAAACATTCTAAGGGTGACAGTTAAACACAGCCAGCTTCATGGCCTGGTGCGCCAGGAAAAAGACGTTTTACCTGGCTCGGGTATGGACTTTTGGCAATTTGAAGGTCCGATTACCTGCCCGCAACAGGGAGGGAAGTCATGTGAAAATTTGGGGGCGATCCGTCCAGCTGTTTCGGCGTTAGGCATTACCAACAAACAAATGGTTAGCTTTTTATATATATAGATTGGGTATTTATAACACCCCTCCCCTTTTGGGCTCGGGATGGTTTCTAACAATGGACAGTTAATGCAACTAAAATCAAGTACAAACAATTAATACTATACAAAAACTATATAAAATTCTAGGCAAATCCTGCTGGTGCTAACATGATGGTAAACCATACTGATCAGAGGTACAGAGATTCTAAGAGGTTGGAGGTGATCCATGGTAAACGGGGGGGGGGGGGTCCAGAGGGTAAACCATCGTCTCAACCAAATGCCCAGTAAAACAACTTTGTCTTACAGACCCTGCAGAACTGCATTAAATCCTGCAGGGCCCTGGTACCATTACAGAGGTTTCTACCAGGTCAGGTCCTAGTCTTGGTCCTAGCCCTGGTCAAGACAAGCTGGACTTCCCTTTGGCCAGCGACCACAAGTAAAACCTCATAAATAGATAGTGCTTTTTGAAAGAAGGAACTCTTAATCACTTGATAGGAAGAAAAACAAAAGGAACTAGGATGTTGTGGGTTTTCCGGGTTGTATGGCTATGTTCCTGTAGTAAAGCAACCAGATCCTCTGAAGATTCCAGCTACAGATGCAGGCGAAACGTCAGGAGAAAATACTACTGGAACATGGCCATACAACCCAGAAAACCCATAACATCCTAGTGATTCTGGCCATGAAAGCCTTCAACAATACAAAAGAAACTGATCTGCACCACTCAGGTTTCGATGGAAATGGCCCAGTCAACTTACATTCAATTTGTTTTGATTTATATAAAACAGATTGTTCTCTGGTAACGAAACACACACTTGGCCTTCTGATAGAAAGATGTCAGGCTTACTTTGTTTCAAGTGGAGTTTTGATTTTCTCTGAAGAGGCCAGTGTGTTAAAGAGTCCGGGTTCCATGATATATATAAAACCCAAAGTCCTTCTGTAAATGTGTCACACTATAGATGGGAAAATCAACAAGTAAGAGTGCTCTTCTACATGATTTTTTGTGTGGAAATTCAGTATGTTTGAAAGAAAGTTTTTATCTTAGCCTGCTGCTTTATGTATTAATTTTCTATGTGGAAGATATTTTCATTTTTGTAATGAAGAGATCTGCTCAGAGATTCTATTGAATATGACTGAGAGTTCGCAGATGAGACAGAAACACCATTTCATTGGTCCATAAATTGTAAAAGAGAGGGGAGTTCAAACTATCTTGCCTGCCCTCTTGTAGACAGGTCATTTAATTTCCTCTTTTTTCCTTATCAAATCCACCAATATATACCCAGCTAACACATGTCTGATTAGGAGTAATTTATTTTCACAATGGATGATGGCTGTTTTTTGGGGAGATGCATTCGTTTTGGTCATGGCAAAGCAACACCGTGATCACCAGTTGCAAGATGAAGGTAAATGTGCTTAGAATTTTGAAAGGATGTCTTTCTTTCTTTCTTTCTTTCTTTCTTTCTTTCTTTCTTTCTTTCTTTCTTTCTTTCTTTCTTTCTTTCTTTCTTTCTTTCTTTCTTTCTTTCTTTCTTTCTTTCTTTCTTTCTCTTTCTTTCTTTCTTTCTTTTTCTAGAATTGCTACAAAGCAAGCCCCTGGATTGAACAGAACTGTTGCTTTAAAGGCGCTAGTGTTCAAGCTACCTGTACCATCTTTACAGAATTAAGGCAGAACTATTTTTCTACTGAATTGCCAAATGAAGGAACAGATGAAGAAATGAAGATAGGGTTGAGTGCATTAACGAGGGCAAGTAAGAACATAATTGCTGACATAGATGTGTAAGGAGAGAGTAGGGCAGCCCAGAAGGTTATGAAGTACAGGAAATTATCTCCTATGACAATGAAGTGGAACCAAAGGGATGAGGTTAATGTTGTGTTGAGCCACTTTAGAGTGAAGTAGATGAGACTTTGGAGGAGGAGGTAAGAATGCATGACAAAATGGGCAACATTCTCTAAGGTGTTCTTACTGTGTAAGTAAAAGTTCACGGGTTAAGGATTATTGCATCCCAACCTAATTATTATTAATTTTTACTGCCACCTGAGGCTCTACCATTCAGAGCAGACAATATGACTTCGATAGACCAACAGTCCTGTTCAGCTTCATGTGTTCAGTATTTTTAATGTCAAAACGTAAACAAATATGTATCCAGCTCTGATACCAGTGTACTGTTGTCCCATTAGCTCATTATTTTACAAATCAATTTTACTATATAGTTTAAATGTGAGCCTTTTGACTGATGCATTTGTCAATTAAACATTTAATGTTGATGTTGTCTAATGTTGGGTTTAATTGTGCAAGAATAACATAATGTATATCAGTACTGTATTGATGGCATACAAGTGGGTTGGATCCAACATTCCTTCAGTGCAGTGGCCCCTGATTTTTGTCAGGTTTGCCCCCCGCAGTTATCCTTTGGTAGTGTTACTGGGCCCCAATGCAGCCATTTACCCAACTTTTGCATAGATAACTGTTGGCGTGCCAGTTTTCCTCCACCACACAGATTACATTATATAATGAAGACCCTGGTGTTTGCTTGCAAAGTTTCTTGTCCCATCATCTGGTTAGAGCTGGTGGACCACTCTTACCCACCCTCCTGGAAGAAATGGCAAACATTCAGTGTACATACACGAGTACATAAATCCGAATCAGACCATTGGTCCATTAAGGTCAGTGTTGACTAATAGTGCAATCCTAAAGAAAGCTATTCCAGTCTAAGCTCATTAATTTCAATCGGCTGAAAGTCGAGTGATTCTGCATAGAATTGTGCTGTAAGATGGATAGTGGTACTCCAGGGTCTCAGGGAGTTATCTTTTACATCACCTACCACCTGATCCTTTCAGCTGGAGATGCAGCAGATTGACCCTGTGAACTTCTGTATGCAAATCAGATGCTCTACCACCAAGCCAGGAAAGAGAGCACATCCACTCATATATTCCTGACCCAGACACTGAGGTCAGAGGGGGAGGTATGTCTGACTGCCCCACCTCTTCGGAGGGGAGGGGGCAGGTCGGAGGCCTTCTCAACAGGGCCTGCCAGGCACCTACTCTTCTGGAGTTTTAGAGCCTCAGGAAGACCAATCTCTTCACTTGGGTATTTGGTTGATTACTCCTACTGGGATGTGGGGTGGCCTCAAGGTGTCTAGTACATTCTGCCCACCTTTGGCATAAGTTGGGGTGGGAGTTTCAGAACTTGCAATGATCTATGGTTTTATAAATTTTTTTATAGTGGTACTGAATGGGATTTTATCATGCTCTTTATTGTAACCCACCCTGATTATTGTAAAGGGTGAAGAATTATTGTTGTTGTTTAATAGCTCAGCTGCTGGTTCTTTAGCTAGTTGTTGGCCTTTCATTACCTCACCCAGAGGCCTAGGATGTTCTAATGTATTGGCGTAGTATTCTTGCGGATCCCAGCAGGGCTGCTTTCTGAATCTGACAGATGTTAATTTTGTTGATTTGAAGATGTTTCAAGTGCTGCTATTATTATTATTAAATTATTAATAATAATAAATTAAAGGGTCCCCCCCATTATGACAAACATGGAATGAAAAAGCAGAATTTGGGTGGGTTCAACTTTTGTACTTCAGCACACCTAATAAGCTGATCTATGTTTGTTGGTACTACTGTACTATAAGTGAGTTTGTGACATGTATGTAGACATAAAACCCACTGCTGTCCTGTATTTTGCTTATTTTTTGGGTACCATCTGTGTCTGAACTGCAGCACTGAAAAGGTTCTGGGCATCAGCTCAGGTTGAGCCTCAAGCTAAGTCCAAAAGCAAACATTTCCATATATTAAAAGATGGGGCAGGGGTGGGGGGAGAGGCAAGCAGTTTCGCCATTTATATTCTGTTTTGCTTTGGCTTCAACATGAGAAAGCAGCAAAATTAGAACTCCGCAATGGGCCTCTGCTGGAAGGTTTGAGGTTGTAACACTATTTCTGATTCAAGTGTCTGCTTCTCATCTTTTCTTAAATTGCTAAGTGTTCAAACAATTTTAGCTCCACGTAGGCACAGCGTGAGTAATTAAAATGGAAGGGATTGGCACTGCAAGAGGTCTGCCGCCAAAACTGGAAAGGTAGAAAAAGTGTGCAACAAATTGCTATCCATCACTACAGGGCTAGGAAGGAGAGCGAAGAGGTAGACAGGTGGCTTTATTTATAGTACATCATGCCCCTATTTTAATAACTAATTTTTCTAAATACCCTAAGGAAGAAAAAAATTACATGAGTACAGTGAAGTCTCATGTAGGCATAGATATTAATTAAAGGTATGAAATCATTTCCTGGTCTTCCAATACATTTTGATTTTTTTAAAATTGTGATCCTTTCTCTCAAAGATCTTGCATGCAAATACAACTTCTAGCAAACAACGTGCTATTTCTACAGTTTATTACTTTCAACCCCCTCTCCAATTTAGTTTTTCAAGCATGAAAATAGGGAGCACTAATCAAAGAGATCGGAAGTAGGAAAACTACATGATGTATTGGACTGTAAGAAGAAACTGGGAAAAGATAGCTTACAAAAGCACAGAAAGAAGGAAAGCCTACAACTTTCAGGCAACCATGATGTTTTAGTCTATGTGGATTTTCTAGCCTTTTTGGCTGTGGTCTGGTGGCTTTAGCTCCTAACCTTTGACTCACATCTGTGACTGGCATCATCAGAAACATAGCATGGTTTCATGTTTCACTCTACATGGAAGAAACACATCTTACCGTGACACTCTCGGAAGCCACAGATGGTGGGTGAAAAGTTAGGAGCTAAAGGCACCAGACCTCAGCCACACAGCCTGGAAGACCCACAACAGCCAGTTGATTCCAGCCATGAAAGGCTTCGACAAAACATTTTAGTATATTGGTAGATATTTTATAATTTAGTCTATTGCTAGATATTTCACAATTTAGTCTATTGCTAGATATTTCATAACACCGCTCAGAGCCCTCTGGGGGTTGAGCGGTCTATTAAGTATTATTGTTATTAATGATGATGATGATGATATATCGCTGGTGGACAAAACACATATCTTTATGTACCAACAGAATCTTTTGTTGTTACTGAACATGAATATGGGTAAAGAATGCAACTGTCATGGTTATATGGATTATAGTTTTATATTTATTGATGTTTTTATTGCACACATTTGACTGTACTTTTCTAAGCCAGCTAGGGGCTACTAAGTAGGGCAGGGGGTCACTGCTGGGATTTTGAGGAGTTGCTGCAGCAGGCAGTCACAAAATAGTTGCTACAGCACACCAGGGCCACTTACAAAATGTTGAGAGGTTGCAATAAACATCCTCCCATGATGGACTCAAGTGTTTCCGCTTGAAGGCTGTTTGAAAATAAAGGTGATGTCTCCAGGGTTCTTCTGAAACACTCCCTACTCCAACAAGGTAGAAGGAAAACCAGAACTGGTTCTTTGCTTTGAGGAAGAGATGTTTTATCGAAGAAGGAAATGGGTCCCAGGAAACCCATCAACTGCCACAATAGGGCCACAGACATCACATTTGGGATTACTGGTGTAAGGAATGAGTTAGTAAATATATTAATAAGTAAAGGCACAGAAACAACCCATACCAGGACAAAAATCTTGCCATAGACTAGACCATCATAACTGAAAGCTACAGGCTTTTCCCAATTTCTTTCTATAGCCAAACACCTTGGAACCAAACAAAGTAAATACACCCATTAAATTTTGTTCTGCCCAAGAAGCAACCTGGAATAAACAAGCGATGTATTAACAAGGGAGCATGGAAAAATGCAGAGTCTGCTAAAAGATGGCTTAAGATTATTTTGTTGGAAAACAGATTAGTAAACTAACAGTCCAATCCTAAGGAGAGTTATTGAAGTCTTAAACCCACTCATGTCAGTGGGCTTAGACTGAAGTAACTCTGCATAGGATTGCACTGTAAATCTGGTACAAACCGTGCATACAACCTACATGTTTCTAATGGAGTGTCCTGTGTGTAGCTGACTGCACTGTAATGGGGGATAGAAAAAGGATGAAGTGGGTACGTACCCACAGGAGCCCTGGTAATTGCAGCAAAATCCTCCTTTGAAACGAATGACCGGTGCACATTCTGACTGCTCTTAAGTTGCCAACAGAGATGGGAGTGGAAAGAAGCATGCAGACCTAAGCCCAATGGAGTCTGGAGTTAAGCTAAGGGAGCTACCATGTGCTCTCTCTCCATAGAAACCTTGAAAAACTGAGAGGGGAAAACATCTCTTCATAATTAGGAGGACTTCTGGGTACATTAGATCTGCAACTGAATGCACATCAGGATACTTTAAATGGAAAGGAGCATACAGATACACTTTCATGTGCATATTTTACTGAACTGGTCACATTTGGTATGCATTTCACTATGCCTCCGATTTCCACCAATTGTTTCAGGTCTACAAGCCAGGAAAATTGTTTTCAGATTTACACTTGGTACACAAAGTAACATTTCATTACACTTTTAAGTCACAGTGGTTTTCTGTTCTTAATAGATCGGCATGTGAAGCTGCCTTTTGCTGCGTCTGACCATCAGTCCGCCTGGCCCAGTGGAACTTCACAAAGCTAATTTGCTCTAATGTCCTACTTTATATCAGCTTTGAGACTAAACTTCAAATGTAATGCAATTCCATCTCTCTCAATGATACTTCACAGGCCAGAGTTAGGTGCATTTTATCCAGCAGGAAGTGGGACCAATTACTGTGTTCAGTCCAACTAGGACCATAGTGATGGAGAAAAGTTCATCAATTTCAAATGCAGGCTGCAATCCTAAGTATAGTTCCCAGGGAGTAAACACCCCTGAATGAAACAGGACTGACTTTTGAGTGGACCTCCCTCAGACTAGTATCATAAATCCAGTGACTCACAACTTGGCTACTTTCAGAAAGGTGAACCCACAACCCTAGCAACATACAATGAGCAATGCCCTGAAGTTGTCCACAAAAGAGTGGGAAGAGCATGTCAATTGCTTAAGAAAAACAAGGAAACACATTTCAAGACCAATATGGTTTATTAGGAAGCTGGAGTTAGGCAATTCCAAATAAAACACATTAATAAATAAATTAAAGAGAAAACTAATGAGGAAAGGGATGGAAGGAAAAGGCAGAAAAGGAACGTACAGAGATAACCTGGCCTGTTCAAACCTTGTCTGCAAGCCTAAGCCAATTATAACATCCTGGGACCATCCCACTATTACAGAAGAAGCACGCTGTGGAAACAACCCATTCTTCACTCCAAAACAAGCCATTCTTCACTCCCAAACACTCTGCTTTCAGGTGGAGATGCCAGAGGAGGAAAGTGGGAAGAATCGATCCTCAAGACACACGTTTGACTGAACAGTTGTGATTTGAAGGTTAGTGTGAGGCGACTTGCTTTCAGAGACTGGACTGCAGCCCTTATTCATGGTTAATGGAGAAGAAGCAAGGTTTTCTTCTAGCAGTTGGGAGTTCTTTTGCCTTCCCCTATGCAGTTTCCATGGAAGTGCCAGCAACTACGGTGCCATGCACACAGGCTGGGCAGGAACAGAAGGATCCTGCCATCTGAGATGCCTTCAGTTTAGTCGTTTTGCTTCTCTGCAGCAAAGGCATTTGATTTCTGGGCAAAAGTCTCTGCGACCAGCAGAGGGAAGACCAGAGAAGCATCAGCATAAACCTGCCAGCAGAAGACCAAGATGCATGCAGGCTTCAGAATATGTCTTTCCAGTTACCTTACAATTTGTACTGTCCTTAACTAGTCAACAGTATCCTCCTTTAGCTCCACAATCAGCCTCTCCCCTCCACTTTCCACGCATACCTTGACTGGTTTTGCATCCATGCGTATTTTTCCCCAGGATACCGCCTCATCAGGCCGAGCTCCTGAATCTGAGCCATCAAACTCCTGTGCTGTGTTGACATATACTGAAAAGTCAGCTCCATTTCTCTGTCGAGTTGAAAGAATGGGTGACATCAGGCACAGAGACCAGAATCAACTCCCTGAAAACTGTTTTCTCAGCATAGCATACATCTAACTGTTCTCCGGTATGTGTTCAGATCTTATTTTGAGATTCTCTGCTCTGGCAGTAGCTCTCCAACAGCTCTGCCCTGCTATGTAAGGTATTTCTGAATCAAAGAAACCTTGTCCAAATTTCCATGACTCCAGTGAAAGCACACATTACACCTGTGCTCCACAACCTGCACTGGTTACTGGTTGAATTCCAGATCAGATTCAAGGTAGTATTGACTTTTAAGACCTTAAGCAGTCTGGGACCTTTGTATCTTTGAGATCACATCTCCCCATAGTGTCCACAGAGTACTCTCCATTCCTCTAGTAGTAAACTCCTGGTTGTCCTTGGCCCCAACGACATTTGGCTGGCCTCAACCAGAGCCAGGGCCTGGAGGAACTCCTTGCCATCTGATATTAGGGCCCTGTGGAATCTTAACCAGTTCTGCAGACCTGCAAAACGGAAATGTTCTTCCAGGTTTTGGTTGAGGCAGCCATTCCATCTTGCTGGTCCCCAACTCTTATTCCCCCCTCCTCTTCCCCATTCCAAATAGCGATTGATTTATGACTGGATGGGGATAGACAGTTTTTAGACTGTGTTTGGGTCTGTTATGAACATCTAATTAGTCACCATCTGAAGAATTTATATTTATATTTTAATGGTCAAGGGATATTGTTATTGGACAAGTTTTATGATGACAGATGTATTTAAAAATGCGTACGAGCTGCCCTGAACCTGGCTTTGGCTGGGAAAGGGCAGGTAACAAATCCAATAGAATAAAATAAAAGAAAAAAAATTAAAGAATAAAATAACCCACAAGGTTATGCACCTTGGAGAAAGGGTGAGAGGACATTTGATACACAAACAGTTTCAGCCAGTGAATTATGGGCCTTCCAACACTTAAAACAGGACACTTGGATTTGTCCCTTGTGATGAACCAATAAAGGTTCAGTCACTGTATATGCTTGGAGAGAAGCTGGTTTGGTTTATAACCTCAGTTTTTTTGTACCTTAGGTGAGAACAGTTTCCTCAGATGAAGAAGCTTGCAAACAGTGCCATGACACTGATACATAAAGCTCTTTCTACCATAGAGTTTTACAACATCGATGGGACCACTTCCCTAGTGGTCTCTCCCTTTAAGGAGGTCTTCAAACAGAGGCTGAAGTAGAAATCCTAGAATTCTCTAGCTTTGGATTTCCTGGAGGGGGGATTGGAAAGATGCCCACAAAGTCCCTTCCAACTCTAAAACCAACCGTTCTCCATAGCCTCTCCCTCTCCACCCTGCTGCTGGCTTCCTCCCACCTGTCATACTGTTCACTAAGCAGCAATCCTCCTCACCATCAGGTTGGCATTGGCAATGTGGTGCTTGACAAGGCCTCCACCCAAGATGATCATTCCTGTCTTCTGGGCAAAGATGGCCTGAGTGTTGATAAGCCTCAGATCTACAGATGGGATGGAAACAACCATTAGGAGAGAACTATGGCAAGCAGAGAGAGCCAGCATGGTACAGTGGTTAAGGTGTTGGACTAGTAGGACATGGGGAACCTAGGTTCGAATCCTCACTCGTGTTGTGGAAGTTTGCTGGATGATCCTGGGCCAGTCACCCACTCTCAGTTAGTATTGGGTTGGGAGATTTCCACAGCATACCAGGACTGTGATGTGGAGGATGGTAATGGCAAACCTCCTCAAACTATTTCTTGCCTTGAAACCTTATAGGCTTGAAATCTTAAATCAGATGTCTTGACGACAAAAAAGGCAAAATGAGCACTAACAGTCAACCCAAACTGGTTGCTCTTTATACATCATCATCCTCAATAGCCACTGCTATTGAGCACTCATGGCACTCAAAGAGCTGCCTCTATCCTTCCGAAGACTCAGTCAAGCTGATAGCTTGAAAATCAAGAGTGTGCTTCTTGAATGTGGCAGAAATCAGACTCACCTGCCACAATGTCCAGCACAAGGCCTGGCTTCTTGTAGGAGTGGAAGAAAATCATATCCCCCAGGGAACCATCAGTCAGTGCAGGACTCAGGACAGGGATGCTGTTCTGCAGGGAAATGCAAGCTGCAAAGTTAGTGGTACATTTCACAAGATAGAGGCAAGCATAACTCAAGCATTGGTGGGGTATGTGTATGTGTGTGGGAGGGGGAGGGGAGTGTGAAATATCTGCCCTGTTCTGACAAGTACAAAATACACAGAAGGTCAGATCAGAACAAACGGGTTGAAATTAAATCAAAAGAACTTTCAGCTGAACATTAGGAAGAACTGCCTGAAAGTTAGAGCAGTTCCTCCATGCAACAGGCTTTCTCAGGTGGTGGTGGGCTCTCCTCCTTTGAAAGTTTTTAAGCAGAGGCTAGAATATAGGTGTCAAACTCGCAGCCCTCCAGATGTTATGGACTACAGTTCCCATAATCCTCTGCCAGCATGATGCTGACAGGGGATGGTGGGGACTGTAGTCCGTAACATTTGGAGGGCCGCGAGTTTGACACCTATGGGATGGAAGACCAGCTGACAGCAATGCTGAATCCTTGAACCTAGGCGGATTGTGACAGGCCAAGATGGGATAAGTTAACATGTGGCTCTCATAGCCCTTTCTTACATGCTCACAGTAATGGCAATAGACACTTTGGGGTCAGGAAGGAATTTTCCTCCAGGTCACATTGGCCAAGAAACCCGACAGATTTTACCTTCCTTTGGGCACAGAGCAGGGGTCACTGGGAAATAAGGGGGGAGGGGAAGAGGAAGTTATTAATTTCCTGTGTTGTGCAAAGGGGTTGGACTAGATGATCCCTGAGGTACCTTCACAAGATAGGAATAGTCATTTTAAAGGAATTAAATACCATCAGCATTAAAAGTCTACCAAAAAAATCAGACTTTTTGGTAATATTTCAAATGTCAAGGAGACATCTCAGAGGATCATAAATTGGAATGAAAAAAGCCACACACACATACACACAAAACCAGACTATCATAAAGAACACAAGAAATAGTGTTTTGTCCAGGAAACTGAGAGTGCTAAATGCAGAAGTTTTCCTCCAGCATACCTTTTGTGCCCAGTAACAGACAGATTCAGGATTGTTGATTTCCTTGCCAAGCCGCGCAATAAGCTTTGATGGCGTCCACTTCACACCCTGAAAGGCAGGAAAAGCAACAGCACAGTTAGATGATATTACTATTTCTGAAGGCCAGTTGGAGAAGCCAAGCACTTCCATAGGCCTGTGGAGTGTTACAATGAAGTTCTTTTTAAAAAGACAAGCATTCATAACCACAGGTTGGCAAAAAAATCCCAACCTACAGAGTGTGAAAAGTTGAGATATGAGTAAAGAAATGTGCTAGGAGTTTAGACACTTGTCGTATCTGGCTCCCCTACTTTCTCTCCTCAAATTCATGCTACTTCCTTCTGCATTGTCAAGCCACAACCTTAAAATTGACAGCTTTCAGATGCCTGACAGTGAAACGTATTAGGCTGTTTCTATTATTACCACCGCAACTCTTACCTCTGTGTCCTGTTCTGTCACCATCTGGTCAAGGATTGGCATCAACCAGTCTTCAAATTTGCAATAATTGTCATTGGGCACCAGCAGATTCCCAATCCTGAGGGAATGAAGAACAAGCTTGACTAGGAACTTCCTCTACCTCTACGCTGTATGGCATACAAGCAATTCCTCAATGCTAGTTGGTTTCTTCCAACTCTATGGTTCTATGAATTCCCTTCTGCCATCATAGAAACAGACAGGATGGACTGTGGACATGGGAGATAACTTGGGAATAACTCATCTCGTCACCACACAGAAACTCCTGTTTGTGACTAGCACACTCATTAACGGATACCTGTTAATTCCGCTTTGCCGGAGCTCCTTCCCACGTAAACTGAAGTCTCCAATATATGTGGAGGCCAAGCATTTGATCAGGTCTTCTTCAACTCCACCTGCTGTAGTTACTAGAACATCCACCTGAAGAAACCAAAGGAACACCAAGTTAAGTCTACTGAATGTTCTATAGACTGGGGGCCCTATAAAGAGTTAATCTATAATCTATAACCCATGAGGCAGTGTTAGTGGGCAACAGCGAAAAAACTGGAAAAAACATGGTTCTTCTTCCAAAAATTATCTGCTCTCCTTCCTGGCTTGCTAGAAGACCAGATGAAATGTTCTTCCACCCCACTCCTAACACGTATAGTAGGAAACTAGTGCTGAGGAACACTCAGAAATTCTGCCACTCCACACAACTCATTCTTAACCCTTTCTCACCCACACAACTCCCGAAGAATATTTTCATTAACGCCAAACAAGTAAATGCCTCTGAGGATTGGGTCATACCATGTTGTGTTGCACCAGGTAGCGGATGGTCTCACGGATACCTGAACTGATGAGGTTAGAAGTGAAGCCCAAGAAGATGGTGCAGCCAGATAGGCGACGAGGATAGGGATTCAGGTCAGCATGGTTCCCTTCCTCCTCTCCCAGGGGTGTCAGCTTGGCTTCTATCTATGGTAGAGAGGCAAGCAATATGAACTGAGCTTCCCAAAAAATATAGGAGGATACCAGAAGTGCAGAAAAGATGCCTTGCTGGATCAGTAGTCTATCTCACCCGGTGTCCTTTTTCTCACAACAGCCAATTGTTCCCTTTCAAGGCCAGAAAACATGGCACAGATGCCAAGGCCTTCCGCTGATGCTGCCACCTAGCACATGGTATTCAAAGGTTGAAAGATCCTGGATGGGAAGGTTCACTTTAGTTACTATAGCTGATAGCCACAGATGGACCTATATCTGCCAAAAATCTGTCAAATCCCCTCTTAATATGATATTTAATTGTGACCACTACTACATCCACTGGCAACAGATTCTACAATTTCATTGTGTGTGTAAAGTGCCATCTTATGACAACCCAGTAGGATTTTCAATGCAAGGTGGTTTGCCATTGCCTTCCTCTGCTCACCAATCCTGATTTTCCTTGGTGGATGGGTTCTTCAGTGGATTGTCTCGTTTCTCCGGGGCCGGAATCAGCAAGTGAGGTGCGGGGATCAGGCCTCCCGGAAGTGCCCGCTTCAGTGCGGTGTACCCCAGGGGGCGTTATTATCCCCGCTGTTATTTAACATCTACATGCGACCCTTTGCTCAGCTGGTACGGAATTTTGGGCTGATCTGTCATCAATATGCAGATGACACTCAGCTCATTCTGTTGATGGAGGGGGGAGCAGCCGCCGCCCCTGCGGCTCTACAGCATTGTATGGAGGCGGTTGCTGGTTGGTTGCGACAGAGCAGGTTAAAACTGAATCCATCAAAGACGGAGATCCTCTGGCTTGGCCGCGAAGGGGGAGGCGGGACTTTTCAGCCGCCGGTGTGGGAGGGGGCCATATTGGTGCCGACCCCCTCCGTGTGCAGCCTGGGGGTCCACCTGGATTCGTCTCTCTCAATGGAGACCCAGGTGGCCCATATAACCCGGGTTGCCTTTTTCCATCTTCGCCAGGCCCGGCGGCTGGCCCCCTTCCTCTCCCAAGCAGATCTAGCCACAGTGATCCATGCAACGGTCATCTCCAGATTAGACTATTGTAACTCGCTCTACGCGGGCCTTCCCTTGCATTTGATCCGGAGACTAAAACTGGTGCAGCATGCGGCGGCGCGTTTACTCGCAGGCAGCGCCACCTGGGAACACATCCAGCCTGTGCTGCGTCAGCCGCATTGGCTCCCAGTAGAGTTCCGGATCATCTTCAAGGTGTTGGTGTTGACCTTTAAGGCCTTACGCGGCCTGGGACCATCGTATCTTCGAGACCGCATCACCCCATATGTCCCTGTACGGCCTCTTTGATCAGTTGAGGCCAACCTACTAGTGGTCCCTGGTCCCTCGGTGATGCGGCTGGCCTCCACATGGGCCAGGGCCTTCACGGCTCTGGCCCCGGCCTGGTGGAACACTCCTCCTCCAACTGTCCAGGCCCTGCGGGACCTTGGTGAGTTCCGCAGGGCCTGTAAGACGGAGCTGTTCCGCCGGGCCTTTGGAGGAAATGGCCGCTGATGGTGCCCCTCCCCCCCTTTCATGGCCCCTTTCATGGCCCTCTACCTCATGGCCCTCTACATCTGGGACCTGCCATTCCTCCCTTTCGGGGAGAGGATTTTGAATATGGTGCTGCTGGACGTCACTTATATTTATTATTGTATTTTTATTGTATTGTATTTATAAGATTTAGCTTTTACTGTTTTATCACTGCTTTTAAAGAGTTAGCCATTTTATGTTATTTTATGTTTATTGTTGTACACCGCCCGGAGCCCCTCGGGGATAGGGCGGTATAAAAATCTAATAAATAAATAAATAAAAATAAAATAACCAGAGCTGTCCCTGCTTAGCTTCTGAGATCTGGCAAGATCAGGCTGGCCTGGGCCATCAAAATCAAAGACAATTTGATTACTTGAGTAAAGAAGCATTTCCTTTTCAATCTCAAATCCACTGCAAATCAATTCCATTAGTTGCCCTGGAGTTCTAGTATTATGAGAGAAAAAGTTCTCTTTATCTACTTTCTCAATTCCATGCATAATTTCTCTGTCATATTCCCTCACACTCACCTTTTTGCTAGATACAAAAGTATTCCAATCCCTCAATAAATAATCCAACAGACAGACTTTACCTACTGATCAGCTCCACTACTGAAGTCTAATGTAAGATTTATGAACCTTGATGCAGCTCAGCCATTTAAAATGTTTTGAACACAAAAGACCTTGGAATATATGGGGGCCAGTTGCACTGTTGTCATAAATAAGAGTAGCCAGTACTTCTGCAGTGGTGGTGGACTGTGTGACCAGCCTCTGTACATACAGTGAGTGTGAGAAAATGGTATAGAAGGGGTACAGAAGGAGACCTTTCAGTTATTTCTGGCATGCCTAGATTGCACAGGATGTAAGAACACAGGCTTGGGGAAATTGAAGGTGGCTACAAATGGGAAATTAAAGGGGGAGGGGATTATTCAAATCCCTATTCTGTAATGGAATCTCACTGGGTGAGCTTAGGCCAATCAGTGTCACTCAGCCTAGCCTACCTCACAAAGTAGGATGAGATGAAATGTCATAAACTGCCTTAGGTCCTCGCTGGGGAGAGAAGCCAGGGATAAATATTGATTCACTAAATGAAACAACATGTGGCTATTGTGGGTTTTCCAAGAAAATTTTGGATTTATACCCTACCTTTCTCCCCTGAGAGGAGTCTCAACAAGGCTTACAAATGCCTTTTTCTCCCCATAACAGACACCTTATGAGGTAGGTGAAGCTGAGACAGTTCTGAAGAATTGTGACTAGCCCAAGGTCACTCAGCAGGCTTCATGTGTAGGAGCAGGGAAATAAATCCAATTCACCAGGTAAGACTCCACCACTCAAGTGGAGGCATGGGGAATTGAGCCCTCTTCTCCACACTAGAGTCCATCGTTCTTAACTGCTGCACCATGCAAGCTGTTTGGCCATTGTCTGGTAGAACTCATGGCTTGGAAAACTCACAACAGCCAGTTGATTTCAGCTGTGAAAGCCTTTGATAATACAAACAAGAACATGGCAGGCAGGCCATCTGGAATCAGCTATGTCTTAAGCAACTGATCCGTGTATCAGAAGGCCTCATATAATTAAGGAATAACAGAAGTCACACTCAGTTCTTTTGAGCCTTACTTAGGACTCAGTTATGCTTCATACTTTCAGAACCTCCTGTTCCAGCTATTGATATAGAAAGTCAAAAGCTTCCACAAAAGTTAAAGGGCCGAAATAGTGAATGGCAGGATAGCATGTGATTATTGGATGCTGGAAAGTAAGCAGGGATCTTCATCTTACAGAAGTGGTTCACAAATTAATGAAGAAAGGATTGCTAATTTGGGGCATGGCAAGGGGGCTATTTTGAGTCGTAAGAATCGTGTGACCAAAAGACCCAGGTCAGAGTGAGAAAGAATGAGAAGCAAAGCACAATTGTGACGTGCTGTTCCTAGTTCCAATGACACTGAAGGGAATGAACCAGTCAGTATGATAATTTCTGTGCATGAAAAGGCCATTCAGATGGAGATTTTATTTATTCAGCTGCTTCACTTTGTTCGTAATAAAGCGGAGGGATTCAATACCAATGTGGTTTCCTTCCACGTTGGTAGAACAAACCAGAGAGTTAGTAACGCAGTGCATCATAAAACATGTCCAAAGTCTGGGACTGAAACCTTGGCATTTTCCTTTCCACTATTCTCCTCTTCTACCCCACCAGGAATAGATGTGATTACTCACCATGCGGTTGATCTCATTCACAGCCTGCCCAAAGTTGGTAGCCTGGAAGCCTGTGGCCAGATAAGACTGGAGCAAGGCATGGTAGTCCAGCCCATGGTCAAAGTCATAGCCCCGGACAGGCAAACTCCCTTCAGGTAGTCCCTCACTGGGCTTCAAGACAGCAGCTACTGCCCCAGCTGGAAGTCCACCTGTCACATTCTCCATTAGATGGATGCTGGAGTGGCTGGCAGCCTAAGAGGAGGAGGCCACATTTTATGGAAAATACCAAATAGAGCTCAATAATGTCCTTCCATGTGAACCTTCCTATGCAATCCTACCTTTTTAAATTGCTACAGCTCTACAGCATCACCTTTACAAACTGGGTGCCAGTTATCTCCCCTAAATTTCTATGCTACCAATGGCTTCAGTCCTAGGTACTTGAGACAGAGTATCTGCCCATATATTCCTGCTCAGGCACTGAGGTCGGAGGGTGTGGGGGGCTGGCTGTCCCATCCCCTTCAGAGGTGAGGAGGGGGCAGTCTGGAGGGACTTCTCAGCAGTGGCCCCTGCACTGTGCAATACACTCCCATCAGAGTGTATTGCCACATGCCTACTCTCCTACAGTTGCACCGCTGGCAAAGACTGACCTCTTCACCTGGGAATTTGGCTGATCACCACCACCCCCATCACTGGGATGGGGGCCCCTCAAAGTGTCCTGTACATTCCTCCCTCTTTTGGGGGTGGTTGGGGTAGGAGTTTTATAGTTTAGAATGTTTTATGGTTTTAAGATTGGTTTTTATTGTATGGGATTGTATTATGGCTTTTATTGTAACCCACCCTGAGGCTGTAGTAAAGGGTGGGGAATAAATCTATTTTTTAAAAAAAAAACACTTTCATTTCACTGAGGTAAATAACTACAATACATCGGCAAAAGGTAACAGTTCTAAAAACAATGGAATTAAAAATAACCAGAACAAATTCAAGCAGAGACTGATGTCTTCCAAAGCCCAAAATGTTGAGGCCAGCCTACTGTCAGGGGTTGGTTACAGGGATAACTAGTGTAGATCTTTATCTACACTAGTTACCCATCTGTTTCCAGGTACAATTCAAAGTGTTGGTTTTTCCCTTCTAGGCTTGGGGTCAGGGTACCTGAAGGACTGCCTCCTCCCATAGTATCCAGCCTGCTACTTAAGAAGTGCTACTCAAGCCTTGTTCTCTGTGCCCTTGACTGCAAAGATGAGGAAGGTAGCCATTAGAAACAGGGCATTTTCTGTGGGAGCACCTTGCTTTTGGGATGCCCTCCCTCTAGGCTTGTCTGGTACCTACTTTACAATCCTTTGGGCACCAGGGTAATATATATCTTTCCACACAGGTTTTTAATAAGGGGTTTAATTTTATCAGCTTTTTAAAATGGTATGCTTTTGTTTTATGGATAGTTTTTATCCTGTTTGTGTGTCTCTTTTTTACACTGTGGTCTTTTAATGGTAAACTGCCTTGAGTAGTACTAGAAATGTTCTAAACAAATAAACAATCACACTTTGACTTTACAAATAAAACAAATAAAAAGAATATTTCAATCACATGCTCTTAATGTGTCTGAAGAATTATGCAACATATTTATGCAGCAAAAAATAAAGAAAACACAACACAGACTGTACATAGCCCTGTTCACAAGTTACAGTGAATGCACATACAGTCAGCTGATAATGTGCATCTGATTTATTTTTAATGCATGTGTTGAGTCCTATAGGAGACTCAAAGGGGCTCACAAACTCCTTTCCCTTCCCCACTCACAACAAACATCCTGTGAGGTAGGTGGGGCTGAGAGAGCTCAGAAGAACTGTGACTAGCCCAAGGTCACCCAGCTGGCATATGTTGGAGTATACAGACTAATCAGAATTCCGCAGATAAGCCTCCACAGCTTAGGCGGCAGAGTGGGAAATCAAATCCAGTTCCTCCAGATTAGAGTACAACTGTTCTTAACCACTTCCCCACTACTGTTGAGTAGTTCCCATGTTATGTTCAACACACATACAAATCAATGTGTCTCTTAAACTCTGTATCCAGGTACTGGGCCCTGTTTTCATTTGTAAAGTGGAAGAACGCTGGCTGTTTCTTACAGATGTACATACAGGTTCTATGTACATTCACTGTAACATCTGAATAGGGCTCATGTATCCACCATAGATTGTGAACCTTGGCTTCATCTGCAGCCCTGCAACATTCTTCCATTTCCATCTAAATAATGTGCAGATCAGGTCGAAAGATTCCCCAGAACAAAGGGGGCAGGTTAGGGGAGAGTGATGTGGGTGCATCAGTCACCATTGGGAGAACACATGGAGGAGGGACGGGGTAAAAGACGGAACAAGCCAGAATGGTCATTAAATGGCCAAGTCAATTCGATCCACCATTTTGCCTGATTGCGGCTGTCTTGCCTGCTTCTTCACAGCCTCCTTTTTGGTCTGTGTCATGGGACCAGCATTATTTCACTCGATTTATGTGATGCAGGAAGATTCAGAGCTGAGAACATATTCCTGGGAGTAAGACCTACTGAGCAAAATAAGACTCATTTCTAAGTAGATCTTCTTAGCATTTCTCCTAGACATGTCTGCACACTGTATCTGGTACAGACTTATTGCTGTTGGAAAGTGGTTTTTTTCTGCTTCCCCATAGCATTATAGTGCATTTGTGCACCTCCTGAAGTCTCCCTGGCTTGTCTTTGATCCTTCCCAAACCTGCTTTGCCATAACATTGTGGGAAAGATCTCAGCAAACCCTGCATGGCTATTATGTGAAAAAGAAAATTTCAGATTTTGTCAGTCTATCCCACAATTTCCTTTCTCCTGATATCAGTAGTTCCTTCCCTATGGCACTAGGAGTCTTTAAGTTAAAAAAAATATGTTATATCAATCTAAAAATGTATCTTTCAGGTTCTCAACATCCCCAGCTTTCATTAAAAAAAAGAAAAAGCCTGTAGCTCTTTTCATTGCAGAGACATAAGGGGAAAGCATACCAGTAAAACACAACTAGACATTTTTTTAAAAGGATAGCTAGGAATTGGAAATATCTTACACACTGTTATGTTATAGTGATGATGTCTAGAATTGCCATGGGAAAGCGTTAATAAAAGCATATTTATGTATTTAACAAATTGTTTTTTGGGTATCCTCAATGCCCGCCTGGCTTTTACCCCATCCCTATGGAAGATCATCCTGCAGGGCAGCCGAGAGAGCATGGGCGATTTCTGCCCCTGCTCACAATGTGCTTTCTTCCTTTCACATTTAAGTTAGGGTGTGCATGAGCATGCATGTGCCTCTATGTGCAACGCAGATGCTCCGGGGGCTTACCTTACAGGGCAGACTTAGCCAATGGTTCGTCACCCCGTGTCTGAAGCGGGGTCGATCCCGACCAGGAAAAAGCCCTCCCGTGTCTGCCAAGCTCGGCCTGGCTCGGTTCTAAGGCGTCTGGACAAGAAAGGGTTAATCCCCGGGGACGTCGCTGCCGGAAGGTTGGAAAAAAAACAGGCTGGTTGTCGCACTCTCTCCCTTTAAGAGATGAGCAGATGCTGGCCGGAAGCGTGTCTGGAGGTAGGCTTCGCTTTGGGCGGAAGAAGGCTGCGTCATGGAGTTCTACAGATAGAAAGGCTACGAGGAGGCGGGACTGGAGGAATGATGCCGTCGCAATAAGAACCGCGAGCAGGGAGGCGGGTGGGTAGATAGTGTTGGGTGGGGGTGGATGTAGCTGTATATCAATTATTATATACACCTAGTTTCAGAGTAGGTTATATGCCTGTTCTCATCATTATATATACCTAGTTTCATGTTAGCTTACAGATGCCTAATTTCTAATTATTATATATATATTTCTCTGTAGTTGTCGCTACATGAAAAAATCCTGCATGAAAAAAATGTGCTGACAGCAGAGTGGAAGAAAATCCCCCTAAAATCAGCAATTTGCTACTTTCTTAAAATGGAGTGCGGAAAGAGTTGTAGACTTCAAAAGAGTGCAAAAGAGATTTCAGGATGAAATAGGGATGGCAGGGAATCCAAAGAGAAGGTGTGCTCTCACCTTGAATTCAAAACCCCTGGGCACCTTCCAGCATATTTTTCAAATCTCACCACTCCATGCTTTCAGCGTGTTTTTATGCAAGCTAGACTTAACATTCTTCCACTGGCTACTTATAAGGGAAGATTTGCAAATATTCCATATAATGAGCGGTTTTGCCCTTGTGCACAGGGACATATAGAGACTACCGAGCATGAACTCTTACATTGTAATTTCTATACATCCCCAAGAGACGCGTTCATCAAACCCCATCTGATTGAAGCTCTTATTGACCTCTGACAAAGGAAAACTCAAATACTTACTCCGTTGATAAAAATTCTCAGATGACCGTAGATGTAGCCACATTCCTAATAAAGGCAATGAAGATCTGAAATCTCCAAGTTACTCCAGTTTAACCATATGGACAATCAATTACAATAGTACATTTTCTACTTCCCCCACCAGCTATCCCTAGTGGATAGTTTTATGCTATTTATGTATTTATATGCCAATAAAATATGTTGTTGTTGTACAAAATCCAGCAGTTAATTGTATGCCTCCCTAGTACTAAATGGAGTTCATGTAGCCCTTGTAAGGCAGAGAGCTGGCAGACAAACCTGTTCCTTCAGAGGATTTACTAGCTAAAGAGTCAATACAAGCCCAAATGGGCTACATTTACCAGGTTTTATCTGAGAAGTTTCTTTGAATATGTACACATGCTGAATATCTCTAGGATCTTTGTTTATTGGATCAGAAAAAAAATGTCTGGAAATTCAAGGCTTTTAATTCTACAAAAGATGTAAATTGTCAAGATGGTTGCCTGGTTAACTGGCCCTTATGTTGTTTCTTCTACTCCTTGAGAAGGAATTGAACGTGCTAAACCCATGCAGAAATATACCATCCCACACAGATAACAAATTTGGAGCGGTACAGTCAGCCAAAAGTTTGAGCTGAACCTCTTCAATATTTTTCAAATCCGGTTCTTTCACACAGTTGTTCATCAAAAGTTCTATTTCCTACAGAGGGATAAGCTTGGGGAAATTTTCCCTTTCCCTTCTCACTCCACTGTGTGAAGCCCATAATATAATACAGCTGAGAGGGAAGATCTTGCATCCAGCTACCATCTCATTATCGCTAATATATGCTGAGCTCCCTCTCCTACTGTAGACATCCTTCATCCCCAGTAAGAACCTTGAAGCTTTCAGCTACAAATGCTGCAGCTGGCCATAGATGCTCTGTGAGAAAGCATCCTCAAGTGTATGTATGGCAGCTTAGAAACATGGAGCAAGCATAACTTAAAACACAAATAACTTCTGGGCAGCTGTGCCCCTCAGAAACACAGCACACCTTGTGGGTCATTCAGTGAAAAAATGGGTGGCTCGAAACAGGTCAGTGGTTTATCCTGCCACCCTCTTGAGAAAAATTTGAAGCCTTTCTCCTACTTGTGTGGCTTTTCTTCCAATGGGAGAACCACTTATTTAGCCTAAAGGAAGATTTTGAATATGACTGAGTAGACTGCTAGAATACAGGCCAATGAGGTAAGAATTATGCAACTTTCATCAGCTACATGTTGGAAACATATGCCCCCTCCCCCCAGACATTTATTTTTCGTTTTGTCAAGGCCTTTATGCTTCTAAACGAGGCCATGACTAAGAAAGGCAAGATGCTTTCCTCCATCCCTAAACTCTTGATTCTTGTCTGCTGGTTCAGAAAAAACAGGAGGGGTTTTAATTTCTGCCTATCATGGCCATAATTCTTAGGGTAGGATCAATATAGAAAGAGCAGCCACCAGGTGCCCTCACACCTCGAGGGCAGGAGACAACATTCAGATTACAAGTGAGGGATGTGTGACAAATGGGTAAATACCCACCTCTTGGACCTAATTGCTTAAGAACAGACAGGAGGCTCCAGGGATCCTATCTCTTGATAGCATGGTTTATCTTTTGGTGTACTTCGCTTGTGTGTCCATATGGTTCATCTTCCCTCTTGGCTGTGTGTATGGATTACAAGGGAGTTGTTTTCTACAACACGGTCAAGCAATAGTAAATCAGTCCGTACATTGTCGCTGCAGCTTATTCCCCTTAAAACTGTTTAACAGAATATTTCAGTCAGTCCATGGCAATAGCATGTGTATTCAGACTGCATTCAACTGCAGGCAGAAGATTCTGGAAAATACATGATGGTCATCTGACTGCCACTCATGCTTGTGTTAGATAAATGAGACCTTTTGGGTTATGTTAATAATAGGTCTGCTGCTTTCAGAAAAAAAATATCTCCAAATAGACTATGTGGTAGATAGGGTTTTCCACTATTAACAGTGGAAATCTATCTTGAATTCTGCAAGTTATGTATCTTGTTCTTTCTTTAGCAGCTCTCTGTTGTTTACATCTTAGTGAGGGTGCAGAACATACAAGTGGAGGGGCTATGACAAACAAAGGGAGGGGGGGAACAATTTAAACATTATTGGTTGCTAAATGCAATGAGTCTTTCCCCTGACATCAAAAAAGCTGGTTGAGACGAAACCATTAAGGTGTTCCGTTCCCTTTCTGTGCAAGCAGGAAATTGTGGGTGTCCTCTCAATAACTGATCACTTTTATTCATACAAGTTGCTTTCTGAATACTGTGAATAGGTCTACTTGTAGAATAGAATTGAATACTTTACGGTCAATGACCAAATGTAGGTCTAGTTGCATGATATTGATTCTCATTTGTGATGCCTATAGCTGCTAAGGTACCCACCAGTAGGTTACTTGGTGCTCATTTGCTTATATGACCGGGCTTGTCTTCTCTGCAGAGATGTGCCTGTAGGGATGCCCAATTCGAGAACAGCTGACATCCTGGTCAGAAGATGCTTAGCTTGCGATCTCCTAACTTGTTGTGATTGACTCCAGCACCCATGCCAACTATTGTTTTAATTCCCTTCTCCCAGTGACAGCCATTTTTGTGGTGTTTATCCTCATTCTCAAAATTGTACAAGCGCCCAAAGGCTCAAAACAATTGGTCCTGAAATGGCACTTAATGGGAAATGTGGGTCTTTAACAAAATAACATGTTTTGTGGTTGACAATGTTTCATCAAGGGAAGTTAACAACGCTAAATCAGATGACTCTCTCATTTTCTTGATCAAAGTTTCATCATAAAGAATCTTGACAGTTTTCATCCAAGAGAAAATACTATGTGTATTTAAAGAAACAGCAGTATAAAAAATCCTCTTACTGAATTCCCTTCCCACATGTCTGTCCAGTTCCCATGATTCCTGGAATAGTCCTTTTGGGGTTGTCCTCTCCATCTGTTTTCATTGGTATAGAAGGTGGTTAAATTCAACACAATGAGACTGTTGGGTTGTAAATGAAACACCTGTGGGGTGCAGGATCTCTTGATGAGGATCTGATGTGAGGAAATATCTGTTGCCCTGTAGGAGTAATTCTTTATTGCTGTTTTACTTGCCTATTGGTAAATAAAGCAAATATTACAAGGACACCATAAATTGTGGGGAGTTACAGTGTCTCCCACCCTGAACTATCAACATTTTGCTTTTTTGGTTCCAAATTTTTATTTCTGGTTTGTATATTTCCCCAACTATATGAAACTGAGGTTAGTCATTCTGGCATTCAGCTTCTAAGACCTCTTTTTTTTTTCTCTTTTAAGCACCCTGACAAGTGATTCCTAATTAATTAATCTAAAACGAGTACACTATTTTGGTCTTGTTCCTCCACTAGACCTACAGGGTCATCCTCACAGTGTCAGCTGTGGGATGGCATCTCCATTGTTGTTTAAAACATTTTCAGCAGTCTGAGGTAACTTCAGAAAGGAAAAATGAGCTAACATTAAACAACTTTCTAGAGGCCATGATGGAAAGTGCAACTTACAGCAAAGGGGCATTAAACAAAAAGTCACCTGACAATGGTTTAATGGCGCCAATGGGCACTTCTGCTTATGATGGTGGTGGAAACTACTATCCAGTCACAGCTGATTTATGGTGACCCTGTAGGGTTTTCAGAGCGCAAAACAGGCAGATGGTTTGTCAATGCCTGCTTCTGTGTAGGAACACAACTCCCTTGATGGTCTCCCTTCCAAATATTAACCAGGATTGATCTTGCTAAGCTTTTTTGGTCAAGATCAGTCTAACCTGGACCATCCAAGTCAGGGCCTTGTGTTTACAAAAATATCCAAAGAGGTCAGTGTTTAAAATCAGTTTGATTTGAGTCCAGTAGCACCTTAGAGACCAGCAAGATTTTCAGGGTGTAAGCTTTCAAGTGTCAAAGCTCCCTTTTCCCAGTAACCAGTGCAAAATCAGTAACCTGTAATTAAATCATAACGGATCAGTTCTGCCACATGGAATCATGTCTCCATTATAGGCTTGTAAACACTACCTTTGAAATTTATTTTAGCAACTGGTCCAACTTACCACAAAAGACAGGAGATTATGCCTGAAAATTGTATTTGCTATTAAAGAACATAAGGGGGCTATACAACCAATATAATCAAAATCAAGATGGTTCTCTCTCTCTCACTATGCTAAGCACCAAGAAGCTGCGAGCAGGGAAAACAGAACACAAAAGTATGCTGATGCAACTTGGAACGAGGTCAAAGGTGACATGTATTTCTTAGAAGCAAGAGAGAAGGGATTAAGAAATGGATTTCGTATCTTTTAAAAATTATATCTTTAGTTCACATGTATTATTAATCAAGTGTATCTTATAGGCTTTTAAAAGCCTACCTAAAATTAAACACAGAAATGGAGAGATCAGAGGTCAAAGGAGACATGGAGTTTGTAAGATCATTGTAATCATGTTTCTATATTTTAATGAACACTTGAATGATATTGAAATATATGAAAGGTATGCACAGTAGATGTAATTTAGCAATAATCACAAAACATAATAATTGTTACAATCATTTTCGAAGGTTTTTATATAGACTAAGTTGTGTGTGTGTGTAAGTTTTCACTCTTGAAGATTCAAGGGGGTAGAGCATCCTTTTAGCTTTGGTATGCTGGGAGATGTCCACCTTGACAAGAACCAGACACAGTGAGCTCAGCTCACTCTGAAAAGGGAGGAGGGAACATTCCAGCTTTTGTGTAGAGAAGGTTACCCTAGCGATTTGATTTTAAGGATTGAAGGTGGATCTTGGAGAAATATGATCATGAATAAAGAAGGGTCAACGTAACTAAGGCCGTTTCCGCACGGCCCATTAACGACGGACTGGGGGCGCTAAAAACGCCGCCCCCAGGCCGCCGTTCGCACAGGCGCAGCAGCGGCAACCTGACTCCGCTTCCCTCCCCCAAGGGCGGCCTCAGGCCGCCCTAAACAACAACCCTTTAAAGGGTTGTTGTTGGGGAGGAAGCGTCTTCCCGGTGGCGGGGTGCGAACCGCGCCGCTGGGAAGACGCTGTCTCCCGTCTCCGCCCCACTCACGGTGTCCTCGTCGTCGCCTGCTGGGCGTCGCAGCCCCGCCCACACTGTCCTCCCGACCTCCAGGGGTCGGAGGGCAGCGTGGGCGGGGCTGCGAGGCCCAGCAGGCGACGACGAGGACACTGTGAGTGGGGCGGGGAAGGGGGAAGAGGCGGCTCCGTGCGGAGCCGCCTGCCGTCTGCCGGCCTCCGCTTCGCCTGCTCACACGCTTGCATGCGAACAGGCTTGCGCCCCCATGCCACCAGAACTCTTGGCGGCGTGGGGGCGACTGGAGGCCGTGCGGAAACGGCCTTAGAGGAAAGCTTTGGATTGGATTGACTGTAATGTATTCGTTTTCTAATTCTCTATTCTAAATCTGTATCTATAAAAGATGTAGGTTTTTGTGTGTCTGGGTGGGTCTCTTTCTCTTTGAGAGACCACTCTGTGTTAGAATATCTTTCTGCACAGTAAAAAGACTTCTTTTAAGCCTGAGTCTTTGGTATTTTTCTTCACTGGTCTATCTTAACGTAAACTGGGCTGGGCTGTGTAGGGTTTTATAACCCCACACATTCCATATTCAAAGACTGTAAACTACTGAATACCACTTCTAGGATGCATCATCATGTTTTTTTTTTTTCCAGATGGATCTTCTTTCCCACAAAAGGCCCCATTCATAAATATGAAAGGTAAAGTCAATGCAGTTTTATTTTACAGAAATAAGGTGTTTTTTTTAATAAAGCAGAGGGAAAGGAAGAAATGAAGGTGAAGAGAAAATTACCATGTGTAAAATAAGACAAGATCAATATTGTATTGCATTTATGTTTTTATTTAGTCATTCTCCAGTCTGTTATGAAGTACACCTGTTTTTTCATTCCTTATATATATGGAATTCCTTTTATTTATATATATATACACACACACACACACACATATTGTAGCGTATATATATACACACACATATATACACATATACACACACATATATACACATACACACACACACACACACACACACACATACATATATGAATGAGACAACTGTGGTACTTTTCAGTTTGCTATTAAATAAGGTATTTTATGATAAGGGCAAGAGCCATTTCATGGAGACCACTCAGCCTCCCTTCTGACATACGATTGCGCCTGAGGAGCTACTTTATTTCTGGCCAGTTGACAAATTCTACACTCCGAATGGCTATTGTTACAAATTAATTGAGTTTATGTAGTACTATGACTGCATGCCAAACACAAATCTTCCCCCACGCACATATTTTCCCCCTCTAAAATGTGGCTGCTTGTCCTGTACTGATAACATTGCCATACTTATTATGAGGTATGGAAAATCAGCACAACAGTTCTCACACACACACTTTTTCTTGCTGCCCTTTCAACCCAAATATCTTGAAATACAGGACAGCGTTTCTGGAAGCAAATGATTATGCATTAGGCTTAATTTCTAAAACGAGAAGTATCAGGATTCAGACCTGAAACTGAAATTGTTGGGAAATAGATTCAGAGCAGACGAAAGGAAACACTTATTTTGTCAATGAGTAAATAAATGGTGGAATTAATTTGCAAGGAAAGGTGGTGATTGCCACAGGGGTAACTCGCTTTAAAAGGGGGCAATTCCTGAAGGTGAATTCCCTCAGTGGCTACTAGTGGTGGTGCCTGAAAAGAGCTTCCATATGCAGAGGCACCAAACTGAATACCTGGACTGGGAGGCAACAGCAAAGGAAGGGCTTGGCCTCTATGTCCTGTTGCCCCCCTCCCTGTTGCCCACAGCTAGCTGACTGCTGTGTGAAACAGGGATGCTTGACTAGGTGGATCACTGGTCTGATCCAGCAGACTCTTCTTGTATTCTTAATGTTGTACTCCTTGCTTGGACCCGCCCCAATAGCAGACCATTAATTTCAGTGCCATTATAAAGAGTTACAACATTTTACCCTTTGACTTCAACTGACTTAGAGAAATGTAACTCAGCTTGGGATGATTCTGTGTTGGATCCAGGAGTTTTGTTGCACTAATGGCAGCACTTTCCTCCATCACTAGGGGCCTTCCCCCAATTCCAGAAGCTGTTGTTTCAAGAGAAAGCACCTTGTACTGGAGGAAGGTGCCACCATTAGTGGAATAAACCCATAGGATTGAACTTAGAGTTTGTGCATTACATGAGTGTCAGCACTTAAATGATTTCTCCAAAGAAATGATGTTGCTGGAGACTTAGGTTTCTTACTGGTACTGTCTTTCTTTGGGGGGGGGGGGGGGGCTCGAAGAAGAAGATAAGGGGGTACCATTTTGGCCACTTTCTTACTAGTACTCCGCACTCGTCCATACCAGTGTATGTTCACTCCTGGATTGGTGAGAATATAAGGAATTGTTGGGCAGAGAACTCATTTTTATTTCTGAAATTCTACTGAATCTTTTTGTTCCAAAACAACCCACACAGCCAATCCTGGGCTGATTCTAGTCCACCTCCACACTCAGCATGAATTCATCTGAGAAGCTAAAGAAATCTTCTTGTACACAAAACCACAGCCGATGGAACTAAAACTCAAACTGTGTATATATTATCGGCAACCTGCTGTGGAAATATTTCTTGTTCTGGAAGCAAGATTACCAGAATCAGAGGGATGCTCATGAAGACAAATGACATTTGTTGTACACAACAATACTAAGGAATAAATATTGTATGAAGTGATGATCCAAATAGGAGTGTAACAGAATAGATGGTCCTGCTAATGTAGGAACAATCTTTTGCCTTCTGATCAAACCAAGAATCATAATGCTAAGAGGTTGCTAGCTGTGAAGAAAGCCCTTGATTGTGGAAGTAATCTGTGGAGATTTAAGGCACAACTTTGTTCTCAGAGGCTCGACTAAGTGTTGTTATTATTTAAAACTCAAAATAAACTTTTTTACTTCTTGGATTCCCAGCCTTGTTAAGCCTGTGGGAACTTCTGGAATTTTGAGGAACTTTATAGTGAAATAGAACAAAATGGCTGCCATGTGAAGATGGTTCAATGGTTGCTATGAGGAATACAATACAGAATATTGGGAGATTCCAAGCCACACATCATCTTATAATGGGGAGAGCTGTCTTCAAATGGGCACTCTTGAAACTCAAAAGTAACTCTTTCCAGGATTTTTCTGAGGTACTTCCTGTTCCAGTGAGAGTGGAGGAAAGCCAGGATGTATACTTGTGGTTAACTGAATTTTGGAGTTATATATTAAATTTTTACAATGTAATTTTTGTAAATTTTTAATAATTTGCAGTTATACACACAACTCACACATTAGCCTGCCAACAGTCTAGCAGTCACATTCTGCATTAATCGTAGCTTCAAGGGAAGCCTCCATGCAGAGTGTTAAAGGAGCAGTCTCGAGGACAACACAGAATGGAGAGCTGGCTTTATCAGTTGAGCATTAAAACCAAGGCCATTTCCAGAAATATGAAACTGGAAAAGGTGCTTTTTGCCATCTGGTTAATAGCAAGCTCTCAGACTACAGAAGGGTATCTCCTACCCCCACCACCCACCCACATACACACACACACACACACACACACACACACACACACACACACACACACACACACACACACTGTATGAAGTGAGTGTGAATTTTTTTAAAAGTGAGTGTGTGTTTTAAAAGTGAGTGTGAATTTTTTTAAAAAAGATATCTTTAAAAATAATGCTGAAAGCATCTGCCACCATAAAGTCATAAATGTTGTGAGGTAATGGGTATAGGGAAATGGAGAGCAGATTCAAAGACAATTCAGTACTTCGTATGAAGAACAGCTTACCATAACATAGACTGTGAAAAACCACAACCTTGGACTTTGGAAATCTCTCTTATTAATAATTACAGCTTTATCAATTGCCATTTTGCTGAGTTTCAGCTAAAAAATTATTCTTCTACTCTGCATTTGTTAGGCATCTCATTCCCCTGCCCCTTTCCTTTCCTAGCAGTTATAGAAAATAAATTGCCCAGGGGCGTATTGGATGAAAGACTTTAGAATCCTGTGAGTTAATGGTATACATGTTGTATAATAAAAGTAAGATTATGGTACTCTGCCTGAGTGTCTCATTCTATAGCCTTTAGCATACATTATGACCAAGGTTGAAACAGGGTCCTCTGCTGTATCATCAACAGTAAATTTATTCCTTCTCCTTGCTACCCAGTTACATTGCAATCAAGGGGGGCACATATTCTGCGGTACCGAGATTAATTTGTTTCCACCACCTGTTGCATTCTAATCATAACAGACGCAGCCAACCAAATGACCAACAAGGTCAGCCTCTGCAAAATGATACACTAATCTGCTGTAACTTGGTAGCATTTGCTGGAGCAAATAATGAACAACTTCATGACGAGCATCACTTTGGTACATCTGAAATGGAAACATACAACTTGACTAAAATCCCAGAATGGAAATATGGTTCAGTTAATCACATAGGAATATCAGGGAACACTGTCACTGAAAAGACTACTAGTATTATCAAATATTTGGGATATCAAGAGGAGAGGTTGTTACTGGTTTCCTGTTCTGATTGAATTCAGTCCTGTGGCCTGATTTACCTTCAATATGCAGCAGGAAGTGTTAGGATTCTCAGGCGGTGGTTAGAGTTTCCAGCTCTAGGCTGGGACATACCTGAAGATTTGGGGTATGGAGCTTGAGGAGGGTGGGTTTGGGGAGGAGAAGGATCTTAGCAAGGTAAAATTACATACAGTCTTCCCTCCAAAGCAGTCATTTTCTTCTGGGGAACTGATTTTGGTCATCTGGAGATAGTGGCAGAGCTACAAGGAGACAGGCGGTGCACCGTGAACTGGGCACACGCCTGGGGGGCACAGAAAATCACCCTAAGTTCCCTCCCCCTTTCCCCCGTGGCGCCCCACCCCCACCCCCTTCCCACACTTACCTTAGTTCCTTTCCTTTTTCTTGAACTTTTTCAGGCTGCAAAAGGCCTGTTCGCAGTAAAAACGGCCTTAGGAACTACAGTTCCCAGGAGACCTTCGGGCTCACAAGGTCTCCTGGGAAGTATAGTTCCCATCAGGCCATTTTTACTGTGAACAGGCCTTTTGTAGCCTGAAAAAGTTCTAGAAAAAGGAAAGGAACTAAGGTAAGTGTGGGAAGGGGGTGGGGGTGCTGCGTGGGGGGCATGGGGGGCGTTGCGGGGGGGAGCATGGGGGCAGAAAATGTAGAATGCACACCTGGCGCAGTTTGGCCCAGCTGCGCCTCTGTCTGGAGATCAATGGTAATAGCAAGAGATCTGCAAGAGCCACTTGGAGATTGGCAAATGTCAGTAGTAGAATAGGATATACCAGTGGTGGTGAACATATGGCATGGGTGCCAGAGGTGGCACTCAGAGCCCTCTCTGTGGGCACACACAAACAAAGTGCCCCCCCCCAAAAAAAACATCTAGGCTGGCCTGGGCCACTGGGCTCAATTATTAGCATTAAACCTAAGATCTAGTTTTGGGGAAGCCGTGTAGGTAACCCTGTTAAGTGCTGTTAAACCCCACTGATTTTCATGCGAAGAACTAAAGCGCAATCCTTTACCTGGGAGTAAGCTTGGTTGCTGGCAATGGGGCTTGCTTCTGAGTAAACCCTCCTAGGATCGTGATTCACTCGTTGGAAGAGTTACATGGTTGCTTCAAAGCAAAGCCACCGACTACCACCAAGCTTACTCCTGAGTAACGTGTGCCTCGGAACCAACCGTTTTTTCTAAACTAAAACGTCAGTATTCAGGTTAAATTGCTGTGTTGGTACTTTGCGATAAATAAGTGTGTTTTGGGTTGCAGTTGGGCACTCAGCCTCGAAAAGGTTCGCCATCACTAGGATATACCATCTGAGATTGTGGGAGAGATATGGCCTCATTAATGCTTTCCCATGTAAATAATCCCTGAACATAAACTGTGAGCAGATTTGAGGGAAAGAATATAGTGCAGTGCTAATTTCCTACTTAAAGAAATGATTAATGTAGAGGGACTCTATTTTGAAGTACTATTTATTTGTGCATACATGCCCCACTTTTCTCCCCCATAATGAGCAAAAGGAGAAGGTACACAACCACAGGGTGAACAAGAGATAATATGTACCAACCAGGCTGAAACAACTGCTTCAAAAGCAAATACCTCCTATTGGAGTGAAGTAATTTTACTTGTAAGTAACAATAACGATATATGCACAAATGTACGATTAAATATATAAAGCAAGCAATAAAGCAAGGCTAGTTGGAATCTAGATAAGTGCCGACCTTGTTAAGAAACTTCAAGGCTGCTAAGCAGAATAGAGATCAAGACTCTCAATGTAATAAAAATAGTAATCAATTGGACTGCGCTCTGCCAGTTTTTTCCTGATTCTCGCAAACTTCCTCCCCACTTTTCTCCCCCACATGGTGTAGTGGGAGAGCCAGCGTGATATAGTGGTTGAGAGTAGGTGGATTCTAATTTGGAGAAGTGGGTTTGATTCCCCACTCCTCCACCTGAATGGCAGTCTGGCAGAGACCTATCTGGTGAAGCAGATGTGTTTCCACACTGCTGCATTTCTGCTGGGTGACCTTGGGCTAGTCACAGTTCTTCTGAACTCTCTCAGTCTCACCTACCTTGTGGGGAGAGAAAGGGAAAGGAGTTTTGTAGTCGACCCACGTGGTCAGCGCAAGAACGAGACGAGACGCGGAGATAACATCTGGTGGAGATCGCCAGCAGCGGGAGACCGGAGGTCCGTGTTCCTAGCGAGTCTCCCGCATGCCGGTTCCTGGCACCTTTTATTGTTATCCTATCGGGGGCGTGTAGGAGGGAGGACCGGGGGGAGTTCCGGGAGAGCGGGAGGCGGGAGGTCGGGAGATCATCATGTGATGCATGATCTCACCTGGCTACGTGCGGAGAGGAGCGTAAGCGTCTGAGCCTAATCCTCACCTGGGGGCAAGACCATTGTCCCTGCGCCCGGTGATTGAGCCAGACAGTTCATGACCCGTGACTCATGGGGGGATGAGGAGTGGGGGTGCGGTGCGACCGGCAAGGCCGTAGGTCCGTTGGCGTCCCAACGTTCTACCACGGTGCTGCTGGGTCGGCAGTGCATTACTACATCTCCTCCTTGTTTATATTTTAGAAAAGAGGGGGACCGAAATGCTAAGGGGCGATTTAAAGGGACGCTTGTCTCCTCCGCCGTTTGGTCAAGCTGATCAAGCTGCTTGTGTAACATTAGAACTTGGTTGCGGGGAAGTGGAAATTCGAGGGGCTTCTTACACACGTTACAGGCAATATTCGAACCGCATTGAACGAAACAAGATCCGATAACGCAGGCATACAATTGAACCAATGCAGAGCTGTACAATGGCATTCAACCATCCCCGGCAGCCAGCTCCAGAGGGCTGACCACCAATGGGGCAGAACATAATATTTCAGATTAGATACAACTTCCTGCAGCTCACGTAATCAATTGGGAATCATCAGGAGGATTAAAACAACACATATTATGTACATTCTCACCGCTTTGGTGATGCAGTCAATGGCGGCACGATTATCTAAAATCGCTTAACGGTTCTTGTTGCTCTGGAGGCCAGGGCATCCAGGGCAATGAAGGTGGAGTTGGTGGACTTCGCAAGGGCACAGGCCAGCTGGCCAATAGTACAGGCAATAACTCCGCTGGCTCCCTCAAGGGAAGTCGCGAGGGAGACAGACTCCGCTTCGGAGAGAGCGACCGCATCGTCCGACAGGAGGGATTGAAAGGCAGAGCGGAGCGATGGCGGCGGCGTCCGGGCTCCTGGGGTGGAGCCTGGGGTAGGATGATGGCGTAGGCGGTAGCAGAGAGTCCCGGCAGATAGACGAGGCGGAAATGCAGCAATAACGAATAACATAACTTCAAAATTGGAGCATGCAATAAATTTAAACAATAAAACATGGCTAAAATGATACATAGGCTGGGTGATATGCGGAAAGAAGGCGACCCGTGGTTGCATAATTGTCCAATGCATGGCTCTTGCTGTTTGACTACCAAAACTATAGAGTGATGGCGTGTTCCGATAATGTTCAAGTGGCTGAAAACAGCGGAGAGTTCCAAGGGTTAACCTATCAGGGATGTTCCGGCTGTAAGTTCAAATTCCAGCCGGCGGTGGGGAGGAAAGGAGGATGGCGGTTGTAGATGAAGATCCTGCAGGGGGTGACCGATTGTCACGGTGGGGGGTAGTTGTATGAGTAGCTGCTGATGGCTGTAAAATCCGCGAGTGATAGCCGCAGAGGCTGCAGCTTTGGGATTCTTGGGCGTCTAGAGGCTGGTCGGCTGCTGCGGGAGTCTTCGAGTTAGGCGGATCTTCTGGATCTTCGGTCGTTCCGATGCTGATTGTAAGTCTGCTGAGGCTATGGGACGGGGTACTCGGGGACCTGTTCCATCTTCGTGGTGTGGCCTGGCTTCGCTTTGGCATCGTTCCTCGAGCCGGTCGGACATGTCGGGCTGGAATCCATAGAGGACCTGTAGGGAGAAAGGACTGAAGCATACCCCCTTCCCCAGGTTATGAGGGGCCGGTCCCCGCCAGGTTCGATCTGGGAGCTGGCGGTAGTAGACCTTGGCGTGGGGAGGGTCTGACTGCCTGAAGTGTCTTTCTCACGGGGGTGATCTGTTGCCCTGATGGTAGGGCGAGCAGATTTAAATGATTGATGGTGAAAGAGTACTTTTGAAACTGTTTGTTGTATGTGGCCTAAATGGGGGGCTACCTCCCCTTTCTTTAGTTTGTCTGGCTAAGATTTCTTTGAAGTTGCGATTTGCTCTCTCAACGATTGCTTGCCCGGTGCTGTTGTAGGGAATTCCGTGTGTTAACACGATTCCCCAGTTGGTGCAGAACTGGAGCATGGCAGCGGAAGAATATGCTTGGTAGCGTTGTCCGTTTTAAAGCGGAGGAGGCTGACCCATGACGGTTATGCATGCAAAGAGGTGCTGGATGACGTGATTGGTTGTTTCGCCTCGGAGTGGTGTGGCCCAGACGTACCCCGAAAGTAGGTATCTATAGTTACATGTAGGTGCTTCCAGGGGGCTAGGGCAGGGGACCAGGGTTACGCCCATTTGCCACAAGTCATTTGCCCGGGCACCCCCCGGGCTTCCCCCGGGCCCTGACGAGGCGCCAAGGCGTAAGCATTGAGCACACGATTTAACGATGGATTGTGCCTGGTTGAGGGGATGCTACCAGGATCAGGGCGAGTGCTTTGCCCCTGGTGGAAGAAATGCGTGTGACTGGAAGGGGTCGGAGAAGAGGGTGGAGATGTGGGTAGCGTTGTCTGCGTGCTGGTTCCCCTCACTGAGGGGGCCTGGGAGCGGTGTGTGGCTGCGCATATGGCCTCACGGCACTGAGAGGTTCTGGATGCTAGTAGGTTCCGTAACGTCAGGAAGAGACTCATGAGGAGTTTGAGTCGATTCGGGGCCACGAAGGCTCCGGGTAGGTGGGCGCATCACGTGCGCCACGCATTGGGGAATCGGACCAAAAGGTTGAAGGGTTGGGGAAAGTTTGAAAGGCCAGAATGGCCGCGGCGAGTTCGCTCCGTTGGGCGGAGGCTTGGGGCGGCGTGTAAGCGGTCTGCCATTGACCATTTTGTTGAAATGCAATGGCGCATTTCGACAGCAGCTTGCCCCGTCCGGGCGAAGATGGTGGGGCCTTGGAGTGGGGGGCAGAGGCCGCTAAAGGCCGAACGGGACAGGGGTAGAGTGGAGGAGAGTGAGGCGAGGGTCTGGGGGGAGGTGGAAGAGGATCTCCCCACGCAAATCTTCTAGGGCCAGCTGGAGGGGTGAGGAAGCCGCTCAAGAGATGCTGGAATTCTGTTCTGTTTAGAGGCATGACGATTTTTTCGGGGTCCCACCCCACCATTACCAGAGCGCGCTGACGCCCTTGGTTGATGAGATCTGGCGTAAAGCTGGCCCGGGGTGGAGAGATTTTTTGCGGGCACATGAGGTAGGTAGAGCCATTCGACCAAGAAGGTTTGTGGCGGCCGTGTGTACCCTAGGACTCCGGTTGGGAGAGGGGTGTTCAAGAGGAAGAGGGAGAGAGGTTGATCCTTGAGGGGGACCCGATCCACCCATCGGCGGGCTAGGACCTCCCTTACTGCCCGAAGGCGTCCTTGTGCTTTTGGGTGAGTTGGATCCTGTCCCCTGGATTTTTGGCGAAAGGGAGTAGCGAGCGAGAACAGGGGCTGAGCAAGGAGGTGGTGAGGGCAAAGAAGCGGACGGACCCAGTTGAGGGTTCCGAGCAGCTGCTGCAGCTGGAGGAGTGTGGGCGTGTCTGGGATTTGTATCTCTGGTATGACAGGGGCGGAGTAGGAGTGGAGGAGTTTATGCCCCAGATACAAGAATGGCTCGTTCTTCTGCACCTTTTCGAGCGATGTATAGGCCTGACTGTTTTAACGTGCTGGCCAGCAGCGTTACTCCACTCTTGCGGGGATGGTCGGTGCGGCTACTAGGATATCATCCATGTAATGGATGACTATGGCTTCGGCTTTGGCGCGAAAGCGGGCTAGAGGCGTGATGGACGAAGAACTGACACAAGGTGGGGCTGTTGAGCATTCCCTGGGGCAATACTTTCCATTGGTATCTGGCCGTGGGCTGCTGATGATTAAGCACCGGCACCGTGAAAGCCGAAATGTACTCGGTCTTCGGGAGAGAGGGGAATACAAAAGAAACAATCCTTCAAGGTCAACAACCAGGACCTGGTAGTCCGAGGGATAAGGTTGGGGTTGGGTAAACCGCATTGAAGAGGGCCCATGGGTTGGATGCAGGCATTTACTGCTCTGAGATCCTGTAGCAATCGCCATCGGCCACTCTTCTTTATTACAAAGACAGGTGTGTTCCATGGTGATGTTGAGGTCTCAATGTAGCCCGCCGCCAGCTGCTCCTCCACGAAGCTGGTGCATGGCAGTCAATTTCTCTCTGGGCAGTGGCCACTGTTCTACCCATACTGGGGCCTTCGTGGTCCACGTGAGGGGGAGGGCAGTGGGGGCGGGCTTACTCGTCTCGAGCTCTCCCATGGCAATGGGGAGGGCGATGAGTTGCCGCCCGATTTCTGGGGGGGCTTCCGGTGTGGCCTGCTCCCCTTCCTCCTCCCAGGTGCCCAAATGTGCCCCAGCCGGCCACTGATCAGGCCGCCCGGTCACTTCGCTGATGGCCGTGCTGGGGCTCCCCGCACCCTGGGGTTCACCTGGGCCTCTGAGCTGTGTGGAGTGGGCGGCGGGATGCTCTTGGGGCGTAGGAGCCCAAGCAGCGGGCGGCTGCCCTCGTGAGGCCGTTCCTGCAGGATGCCCGCCCACATTGGGGTGTACGCGGGCTCCGGGCAAAGCTTGAGGTCAGTGGCCCCTGCAATAAGGGGATATAGTTCTTGTTTAGGGGTGGAGAAGGCTCGGGGGACGAGGCCTCCCTGAGGGTCCTCTCCCTTGGGGGGAGACCCCCCTCGGTGCGGGTTGTAGGCCCCTACTGGGCAGCCTGCAATCTTTCACGGAAGTGTCGGACTGGTGGCAATTGAAACATCTGCCTCGGGGCTGTTTCCTAGCAATGGAGAGGGCAGCGGTCAGGAGGTCCGCGTGGTGGGCTTAAGGACCCGATATCCCGGCAAGCCTTAAGCATGTCGGCCAGTTCAGGGTTCTTACCTAAGCCTGTGATTGCTTTGCGGCACTCAGCGGAGGCGTTCTCTTTGGCAAAGACGCTTAAGGAGTTCGCCCTGAGCCTCCTCGTTATCAACCTGCCTCTTGAGAGCTTCCTGGAGCCTGCTCACAAACTCGGCATAGGGTTCTTGGGGTTTTTGCCGGATGGCGGAGAAGCTCTGTGTTGGCTGGCCAGAATTGGGGACCCTGACAAACGCCTTGTAAGCGCACTCAGAGGCGACCGTAAGGGTGGCTTCAGGCAGGACAATCTGATTGTTGGGGTTACTGAAGGCATCGAAGCCGTAAAGTTGTGCGGGCGGTGTAGGCGCCGCCGGAGGCGCTTGCCCTGCTAAAGCATTGCTGGCGGAACTCGCTCTCCCAGATCACAAATTGTGCAGGGCTCAGGAGCATGCGGAAGGTGGTCTTCCAGTCGTCCGGAACCATTAGGTGACTCCTCGCGACTGCCTCGAGCATGCTTCTCACATAGGGGCTGGTGACTCCCACGTCCCGCACCGCTTTGCGGAGCCTCGGTGAGGATATTATAGCTCAAGGGGCGGTACTTCGACAACCCGCCGAACTATGCCATCCTCCCCACGGTATCTGTGAAGTGGACGGGGCACAATGCAAGGATATCGGCATCGTCTTCCGTCAGGGTTTCTTTCTTTTGCAGATCGTGGCTAATACGCTCTGCAAGAGTTTTGAAACCCGCGCCATTACGTGGCATGCTGGACGGAGGTGCAGCGTTTCGGAAAATGAAGGCGGAGCAAGGAGAGCGGCTGAGCCGCTGGAGAGTTTGGGATGGGCCGAAGGAGCAAGGGGGGCAGAAGGAGGACAGGCGTCCAATTTAGTGGATAGAGAAATTTCCGGGGTTGAAATTGAAGGTGAAAGATCGAAAGGAGGGCGGCCGACAGCAAGGGAGCCATAGGTCTGCAGGCTGATGGCGACATAACAGTGTCTCCACGCCAGTAGCAGCGACATCGGCGCGCGAGGCTCTGTGCGAAGAGTGCGCCCGATGTTTTCCCAGTCCTTAAGATTCAATGTCCCCCCCTCTGGGTACCATGGACACTGAGCTCAATCTCCTCAACCAGAATTTGCGCAGCTCCCTTCTTTTTACGGGGACCCTGCCGCATTTCGCTAACGCTTTCAGTTCGTCAACGTGCTTGTCATAAGCCCTGCTTTTGCAAGCTCCCATACTCACCGGTGTTCCGGTCGGACGAGAGAGTGTCCTAGGACGTGTGTCTCTGGATGCGCCGATCCAGAGGACAGGCGATACCGAAACGGTGGTCCCTGGATGCCGATCCAGCCGGACTTCGGTATCGCGGCCCTTCCCAGGCGACGGTGAGCAGGAGTGGAGGTTCGAGGGATTCCCGGGTTTCGCACCAGCTTGTAGTCGCACCCACGTGGTCAGCGCAAGAACGAGACGAGACGCGGAGATAACATCTGGTGGAGATCGCCAGCAGCGGGAGACCGGAGGTCCGTGTTCCTAGCGAGTCTCCCGCATGCCGGTTCCTGGCACCTTTTATTGTTATCCTATCGGGGGCGTGTAGGAGGGAGGACCGGGGGGAGTCCGGGAGAGCGGGAGGGCGGGAGGTCGGGAGATCATCATGTGATGCATGATCTCACCTGGCTACGTGCGGAGAGGAGCGTAAGCGTCTGAGCCTAATCCTCACCTGGGGGCAAGACCATTGTCCCTGCGCCCGGTGATTGAGCCAGACAGTTCATGACCCGTGACTCATGGGGGGATGAGGAGTGGGGGTGCGGTGCGACCGGCAAGGCCGTAGGTCCATTGGCGTCCCAACGTTCTAGCACGGTGCTGCTGGGTCGGCAGTGCATTACTACAGAGTTTGTAAGCCACCTTGAGTCTCCTTACAGGAGAGAAAGGTGGGGTATAAATCCAAACTTCTCCTCCTCCTCCACCACCACCACCACCACCACCACCTCCTCCTCCTCCTCCTCCTCCTCCTCCTCCTCTTCTTCTTCTTCTTCTTCTTCTTCTTGGGAGTCAGAGCAGCTTACAATATCATTCTCCCCTCCTCCATTTTATCCCAGTAACAATTTTGTGAGGTAGGTTTGCTTGTTGGCAATATGGTCCATGCTATTATGCCACCTCCATACTCTACTACCTTATTTCCATGTCATTGTGCTGCATGTTCAGGCCATAGTTCAGTCTAGGCTTACCAAATCTCTGCCTGGGGTGGGAGACCTCCCATCATTCGCCCTCTGTCCCTGTTGCTGCTAAGCAAGATGGAAAGTGAAACATGAGAGTGGGGAGGGTACCACCAATACCATGGCATCACTTCCAGCAAAAACATGGAAATGGCACCTCCCCCCTTTCCACACCTCCACCTTCTCCCTAGTCCCGTCTTATACATGTTGATGTGCCTCTTCTGATGGGTCCCCCAAAGAATTATCTGCTCTTCAAATACCAGGCTACTGGTTTTCCTTGGCCCGAAACTATCCAGCTGTCCTCAACCAGGGCCAAAGGTTTTTTCAGCTCTGACAGCAGCCTGGTGGAACACTCTTTTAAGTGTGACCTGGGCTCTTTGGGGCCTATTCCAGTTTTTCAGGGCCTGCAAGATGGAGCTGTTCCACCTGGTCTGTGATTGAGGGTTCCAACGGTATTTATTAGCTGGCCACCCTTTCCCCTTTCCCATCCTTTATGCTCTTCCTGATCTTTTCCCTTTGTTTTCTTTGTGTTTAGTTTAGCAGTTCTATATTTTCTTATTAATTCATTCTTTTTCTTGTTGTGTTAATAGAGTAATTGAAGCACTGGGATTTTGTATGGAAACCATTGTTTTTAGTATGTTTCTTTTACTATGTCATACTGTTGTAAGCTGCCTTCAGCCTTTATGAAAGAAAGGGCAGGCTATAAACCAAACAAGCAAACAAACAAGAAGGGAAAACCTATCAAATCCAATTGTGTGTACTCCCAAGTAATTGTGCAATGCATTGCAGCCTTCAATTTATAAATAACAGAAAATATGGTGTCACCACTCCATTATAATTTAAGGAGAATTTTCTTGCCTTGGTGAGGCCTTTTGAGGGTTTTTAATAGTTAAGGAGTTTACATTAAACAATGCAAAATGGGCATCCAACTATTTATTCTTGTACATTTCAAACTTCCATCAAGCTTCTGAGAAAATAATTGCTTTCTTATTGTTCTCCCCTTCTATTGTGCACATGGCGATGTTATAAAGGCTTGTAAATTGAATAAGCACCTTGATTCCTTTCCTATGAAAACTGTAATGTTATGAAAGTATTTATGTTTTTCCTCAGTACAGATATTTTTAATGGAACAATTTTGGCTTATTGCGGCATACTTTGCAATTTGTGGCAATTTATGTTCAAATATATTCCTGTCGGCAAGAATAAGAAAAGCAGGTAAGGGTTGTTGCCCTGCCCTTCATACCCCGCTTTATTGAAATATGGATTTCATATTAGTATTCCTACAACATGTACTGGCAAATGGCAATTCTCATATTTGTGTGTGTGTGTGTGTGTAGCAGAGTGTCCACCTAAAAACAGGCCAAAGGCAAAAGATCTGTTTTCAAGATAAGATCAGTGAATGAGTTACTCCAGTCAATAGAATCTGGAAGCTTCATAGACCATGGACATTCGTCTTGAATACCACACCCCGCCAAAGCTGCTGAAACACAATGACTCCAGGCTACTCCCTGTCACAAGGATTTTACATTTCCTCTGCCTTTAGATATCATCTCCCTAACAAACTATCCCTTCCTGATCCACTCAAAGCCTCAGCCAAATTTGAATATCTGGGCAGAGTCTCTTAAGATGCTCTGCTCAAAGCCATTCAAGGCTTTGCTAATATAATCAAGGAACAATTGGCTCTATTATCCCAACCCTTAGAAACAGTGGATGAGCTTTTGATTAGCTGAAGCCAGTGACCCCTGCATGGGAAATCCAAAATGATCCAGGAAAACGAAACCGAAACTTACTGGTTCCCGCCCCTGCCTGTGCAAAGGGGTATAAAAGTACTGTGCACCCTAGCCTCAGTGCTCTTTACCGGCTAAACCTCTCTTGGTCTAGTTGGTTTGAGACACAATATCGTCCTTTGCCTGGATTTCTATGCTGGCATAGGAATCCTTGCCTTCTTTAAGAACTTCTCTGAAGAATCTAGGTAATGTATAAGTCCCCTGCTCCCCCTCCTACTCTATCAAACCTATCTTTTCCTCCTTGCTTATATCTAATAGGAACTGTGTGTATGCTTCTCAATGTCTCACTGTATGAATGTTTGCAACCAAAAACTTACAAAAAACATTTACACTACAATTTGGTCTATTTTGTATTCTCTGTAGAACGTTTCAAAAGCCAATTCTGGTATAGTTGTCTAAAATATCCCACCTAGCCTGCCTCTCACACTGCCAAGCTGAGTTATATTCCCCATTGCTACTTTTAAAAGGTTCTCAGACTGTTAAGCTAGGTAACAGGGTCTATCAGTATCACATGGTAAGCAAAACCAGCACAAGAAAGTTTCCCCAAGCACCTTCTGGTGTTTTCTGCATGGGGAAGCACTGAAACAAGAGAGTAGACTGTAAACTGTATAACCAATTTTTATTGTGACCCGCCCTGAGCCCTTCAGGGATAGGGCAGGATAGATCGATCGATCGATTGATAGATAGATCGATGATAGATCGATAGATAGATCGATGATAGATCGATAGATAGATAGATAGATAGATAGATAGATAGATAGATAGATAGATAGATAGATAGATAGATAGATAGATAGATAGATAGATAGATAGATAGATAGATCGATAGATCGATAGATCGATAGATCGATAGATAGATAGATAGATCTCATGCTATGAGCTGAGTTTGTTTTCTCCTGAGAATTGATAGGCACAGATCAAAGCTCGCTCTGCCAGGTTAATAAACCAGTCCCAAATGATTTCTTAGTTCTCAAAAAGATTTATTCTTTGTTCAAAACTGCAGTTTCGGGAACTCTCTCTCACAAGCAGGCAAGGAGGAGGTTCAAAGGGGTGTGTGTGTCTACATAACATAATTTATACATCCACAAAACACCCCCCCCCCCCCCCCCAGTTCCCTTTCTATTGGTTGGTTAAGAAGACGTACAGACTTGGTCACTGCATTACCATTTCATTTCTCCACCCTGAATCTACCTTGCTCTCTATATTTGGGCATATTCTTTATGTCATCTTGCCAGGTTCAGAGATTTTGGTTGCTTTATCAACCAAGTTTTACTTCGCCCTTATCTGTGTTTTTTTGTACACTTTTGACTTTTATCTTTCTGGTGAGAAATAACATTGGTCTTACCTGTGAAGGAGACTTCTCCATTGAGCAATGGATGACATCTGGGTTATTGTCAGCTACCATTCAGGAAGGCAGGGGTTAAATAAAAACTTCCCAGGCTCCTCTCTGTGCTGCGGCTCCGCCCCGTCTCCTGTGCTCCAGTTCTGGCTTCTCCACAAAGCAGTATTCCGCCTCTCAAAAGATTCTCTGCAAAAAACTTGACTTTATAATGTTCCAACTCGCTTCCAATGTGCAAATAAGAAAAAACCATGGAAGTCATTAACAAAGGCCTTATGGAGTCTAAATAACAAGGGGCTCTGAACTAATAAGCCTAAGACGGGAGGAAACCTCCTGGGTCATTAATCAAAACAGAAACCAATTATTAACTGTATAACAACTAACTAATCTTGGAGCAGGATGACGACCAATGGGAGGGCCGATGTCATCCATTGCTCAATGGAGAAGTCTCCTTCACAGGTAAGACCAATGTTATTTCTCCATTGAGCAGGATGACATCTGGGTGAACTCCCCTAGCAGTATCAGATAGATTTACAGGGTGGGGTCAAAATCCTCTCCAATGACATGCTGCAGGACTCTATGTCCATAATCAGCATCGGCAGCGCTGAAAACGTTCAGCCTATAGTGCCTAACGAAGGTGGATAAGGAGGACCAGGTTGCTGCTCTGCATATTTCCTCCACTGGTACGTTATTGTTAAAGGCTGCATTGGTGGAAGCATTGCTGACGGAGTGTGCCGTGATCCCTACTGGAACCGACAGCTTTTGTTCCTTGTAAGCCTCGCTGATGCATTCCCTCAAGCACTTACTGATGGAAGGGGCTGATAATTTCTGACCTCTGTTGTGATTGGAAGTGGATATGAACATGGAATCTGATCTCCTGAATTCCTGAGTTCTGATTAAGAAGGCTTTTAAGGTTCGCCTCACATCTAATGTGTGCCAATACACCTCCTTAGGGTGTTTTGGGTTGGGACAAAAGGTGGGTAGGAAAATTTCCTGTTTCCTATGAAAGGTGGAGTTGACCTTTGGAATGAAGGTAGGGTTTCATGGAAAGGGCAGCTAGCTCTTATGTTATGGTTATGAAAGAGACACAATGGGGGTTTCATGGAAAGGGCAGCTAGCTCTGAAACCCTTCTAGCTGAAGTGATGGCTACCAAGAAAACAGCCTTCATGCGAAGGTGCTTAAGGGAAATCTCCATGATGGGCTCAAATGGTTTCTTGGTCAGGGCTTGCAATACTATATGCAGTCTCCATGTGGGAAAATGATGGTTGACCGGTTTATCTTTCAGTGTAGCACCCCTAAGGAATCTAACTATGTGTGGGTGTGAAGTGGGAGTATGCCCCTCCAGTCTGGGTAATACAGACGTGAGAGCTGCCATTTGCCTATGTAAAGTATTAGCTCTAAGGCCTGATTCCATGCCGTCCTGTTGAAAACTTAAAATGTCCCTGATCCTAGGTTCTGTAGGAGTCACTCTCTTCCTCCAGCACCACCTAACAAAAGCCTTCCAGGTAGTGTTGTAAATTCTTTTGGTGGAAGATTTCCTGGAGGCCATTATGGTGTCGAGGACGGCTTTGGAGTATCCCTGAGCCTCTAGCTGTCGCCTTTCAATCTCCAGGCGGTCAAGTTGAGACGTTCTGGTTCCAGGTGGAAAATGGGTCCCTGTTGCAGGAGGTCCCTGTGCAGAGGGAGTCTCAAGGGTTTGCGTGCTCTATCATCTGTAATATGTTGGTGAACCAAGGTCGTCTGGGCCACCACGGTGCTACCAATATGACATCTGCCCTCTCTTCCCTGATCTTTCGGAGGAGTCTGGGGATCATGGGGAAGGGAGGGAAGGCATACAGGATTCCTTGAGGCCAACTGGAGGATAAGGCATCCGTATTCTCCGCTTCCGGTGATGGAATCGAGACATGAATCTGGGGAGCTGTTTGTTCAGATTGGAGGCGAAGAGGTCCAAGATTGGAGCTCCCAGGGCATGAGCTATCATCAGGAAAATTTCCTTCTTTAGTCTCCACTCCCCTGGATGAATGCTCTGTCTGCTCAGCCAATCTGCTTGAACATTTAGATTCCCCTGAATATGTTCGGATTTGATGGAGAGCACATGAGTCTCTGCCCACTGAAAGATCAGGAGGGCTTCCTTCTGCAGCATAAGCATAAGCATAAGCATAAGCATAAGCATTTTATTGTCATTGTGCACGCACAACGAAATTTACAGCAGCATTCCTCGATGCACACAATTTCAGACTCATACATCATCATCCTCCACCCATCCCTACACAGCCCCAAATACATCAATATGAAGCAGCGGAGTTTAGCATAGCCACAGCTCTAGAGTAGAAGCTGTCTCTAAACCTCTTTGTCCTAGTTCTGAGGGCCCTGTATCGTCTGCCAGATGGTAGCAGTTTAAAAAGAGAGTGTGCTGGATGGGTCCCTCAGAATATTTTGGGCTTTATTTAGGCTTCGGGCATTATAGATTTCTTCCAAGGAGGGGAGAGGGCAGCCGATAATCCTTTGTGCAGTGGTGATCACCCTTTGGAGCGCCTTCCTATTCGCCACTGTGCAACTGGAGAACCATACACAGATGCAGTAGGTTAGGACACTCTCTATAGCACAGCGGTAAAAGGACACCAGGAGTTTTCCATCCAGTTGCTGCTTCCTTAAAAGTCTCAGATAGTACAGTCTTTGCTGGGCTTTCTTAACCACCGCGGCAGTCTGTACTCCCCAGGTCAAATCCTCTTTAATCATCAGCTCTGCAGATCTGGCCCCCCCCCCCCCCGTCTGTTCAGGTAAGACTTCGCCGTTGTGTTGTCTGTCCTGATCAGCACGTGTGACCCCCTCAGGAGGTGTTGAAAGTGGCTCAAAGCCAACCGGATCGCTCTTAGTTCCAGCACATTGATGTGAAGTGCTGATTCCTGGGCTGACCAAGTCCCTTGAATAGGAATTCCCTCTAGAGTAGCTCCCCAGCCTAGAAGGCTTGTGTCTGAGAATACCTGTTTGGTGGTTGCAATCCAAAACACATGTCCCAGATTTAGGTTGGATGGTTTCATCCACCATAGTAGACTGACCTTGACTGGTCTTGGGATCACTACTTCTCTGTGGCTTTTGTGAGCGATGAGATCCTGGAAGGGGCGAAGGAACCTCTGTAGTGGTCTGGATCTGAACCTTCCCCACTGAATTGCCTCTGATAATGCCACCATGAGGCCCATGAAGCTTGCTAGAGAAAGCAGCGAGCATTTGTGTTTGTGCAGAACTTGGTTGATTTTGGCTTTCATAATCAGTTGTTTCTTTGGAGGGACCAGAATCTTGCAGGTGGAGGTGTCTATGATGAAACCCAGGTGTTCCAGTCTCCGTGAGGGATTTAAGGAACTCTTGGCCCGATTGACGAGAAAACCATGGATTTCTAAAAGTCGGATGGTTCTCCTGGAGTGTGATTGTTCTGCTTGGATTACGAGGAGTCCGAATCGAGTCGCAGGATCATCGTCGATGGTAGTAGGGTGAACCCTGATGCCTGTATTATTCCCCTGAGGAAGTACGATCAGGTTGGATGAGGAGCTTTGAAAGGCACAACTTCGGGGGGCAGTGCATAGTCCAAATGGAAGTGCTCTTTTGAATTGGAGAGTGTTTCTTTCCCCACTCCAAAACTCAGGAATGTCTGCAATGGCTCCTTGAAGATGGGAATGTGGAGAATATGCCTCTGAAACAAATCTATATGGAGGTGAGAGAATTCCGCCTGGTTGAAGTGAGTCTGCGATGGACCTCAGAGTTTCCATTCTGAAATGTTTCAGCCTTACGAAGCTGTTGACATACTTCAGGTCTAGGATTGCTCGCCACTCCCCAGTTTTCTTGGGAACCGTGAACAGTATGGAGTATACTCCTTGTCCCCTCTGTTCTTGTGGCACCGGCTCCACCGCCTCTATATTTAGTAGATGTGCGATGGCTTCTAGTTTTCTGGCTCTTTTTTCCGGAATTCTGGACAGCGGAGACATGATAAATCGGCTCGGGGGTAGAGACATGAATTCTATTACGTACCCTGAAGAGACTATTTCCAGGCACCAGGCGTCTGCGTGAGAGGCTTGCCAAGTTTGGTGAAACTTGTGGAGCCTGCCCCCCACTGCATTGTTGTTGGCGTCATGCCTTGGGTTGTTGATTGTCCTGCTGGTATCGGTCAGGGAACGACCCCTTCTTGGAAGTAAAACCTTTTTTGAATTGTTGTCTTCCCTGGTTCCAGTATGGGCGACGAAAATTGTCTCTTTTAAATTGACTGGTGCTCTGCTGGGGTCGAAAAAAGGACTGAGAAGATGGCTTCTTGTCAAGGCCATGAGCCTGTTTTGGGAGATGTTTAGGTTTCTCCTTAGGATCGACCAGGAACTCATTGAGTTCTTCTCCAAAAAGCTTGTGTCCGTGGAAGGCACATTCGGAAACCATGGTTTTAGAACGCCAGTTGGTCTGCCATGCTCGTAACCAGAGTAGCTGACGTGTGGCCACTGAAGAGGCCAAAGAACGGGGCAAAAAGGTGACTGCATCTAAGGTGGCGTCGGCCACAAAGTTGGCTGCTTTGAGCATTCTGTTCACCCCTTCTATGGCTTTGGTCTCAGTAGGGGGTATCAATTCCAGAACCTTTCTTGCCCATACTATGGAGGCTCTGGAGACAATGGAGGCTGTAGCCAATGCTCTAATGGCCATGGCCGTTGCTTCGTGTGTTCTTTTGCAGAATTGATCAGATCTTCTATCCTGCATGTCCTTGATCTGGCCTCTGCCATCCTTGGACACCAGGCCTGAGGACTGTAAGGCTGCCACTGGACCATCTATAATGGGAACTTGTAAGATGTTGTTAGCATAAGCAGGTAAATCGTACAGTTTACGCTAATAATTGGGGCACCTTTTGTTGGCTGCGGGCTTGTCCCATTCATTAGTGACCTGAGTTTCAAAGTATTCTGGGAATGGGAAAACCCTTTTGGAATCCGGGTGAGGTGGGAAGAATTGGCCATCATCCTTGTGCAGAGAAGTGGATTTACGTTTAGAAGACCCTTCACTGCTTTTGGCTTCTCCAAGGTGCAAGGCAGCAACAGATTTGGAGAGCAAATAATGGTAGTCTTCAATCTTAAATAGGCGGGAGGATTGCTCAGTGACCTGCATCTCCTCTAAATCCTCCTGATCAGAGAGTAACTCCCCCTCTTCCTTACCCTGGGTCTCAGAATCTGAGGAGTCTACAGTGGGTACAGGGATTAGTTTTGGCTTTTTGGGAGCAGCCTTGATTTGCCAGGCAGAGCCAGCCCTTTTATTTTCTCTAATGGAGTCCTTAGAGGTTGAGATGGAACTGAGAGAGGGACTGGGGGGACAGAAATCCATCTGTGATCTATAGAGGGTTAACATCTCCTCTCTCATTACTGCCTTTTCCTGCTGAAAGGCGCCCTTAATGAAGGGAAAAATTTCAGTCTTTAAATCCCCTAAGGAAATCTTACCACTCTCTTCAGGATTTGAAGCCTCCTCCTGTTCTGTTTGAGCCATTAAGCAGTCCTGACTCGGTACACCAGAGTGCGTTGGACTGTTGGAGGGAGCGGCAGAACTGCCATCCACCATTTTGCGTGCCTTTTCATTTCGGCGCGAAGGCTCACTCCTCTGGTGACTGGCTGCTCTGCCCAGATTCTCCTGGGACCTTTGGCTGCCTTCGCTGTCCTCCTCAGATGACAGAAGCTTTTCTCCCCGAGGCATGAAGAGGAGAGGAGGAGGGATCGAAGTATCAATTGCTCACCGCTTCAAGCTGTTAGGCAATCTGCCGGTCAGTACGGTGGCGATGGGAGTGCTCAGCCGCTTGAGAGGAAGGCTTAATAAACTCCCGGTGAAATTTAGAATCAAACAGTTGATATAACGTCCCAAAAAAAGGAAAAAATGGTGGCTCTAAAAGCCACCATGCCTGCTCTTCCTAAGGCAGGGAACAAACTGGAGCACAGGAGACGGGGCGGAGCCGCAGCACAGAGAGGAGCCTGGGAAGTTTTTATTTAACCCCTGCCTTCCTGAATGGTAGCTGACAATAACCCAGATGTCATCCTGCTCAATGGAGAAGGCACTTTCCTACCTTCTTATCTGAGTTCACGATCTTTGGTTCTGCTGCCACCAAACTGGAGAGCCTGTCTCATTTGTCAGATGTTTGGACACTGGTAAAGGTTCTCTCTACTTGGGCCTTCAACTTACACTTTCCTTTGTATGTGTGTGCATGTGTGAGTGAACAGCTAGGTGCATGAGAGGCACTTAGAACACAATCTGCTTTCTTACAAAAGAAAAAAAGAACTTTCAAAGATATATATTGCTTGCTTTACTACCTGCAGATCCTCTGAATATGTCAGCCACAGATGCAGATGAAAAGTCAGGAGAAAATGCTTTTAGAACATGGTCATACAACCCGGAAACCACACAGCACCCCAAAAAGAACTTTGTTCAGTACAATCTAGAGCACATAACACAGGAAAAGTGAATATCATACACAAAGGACTACTGCAGATATATAAAATAAAATAAAAACACATTCACTAGTTTAACTTTAGTGTTACAGTCATAAACTCAGTGTTCTTCTCTCGGACACATAGCTGGAACAAACAGTTGACCTGGCACTTGAACAATGTTAACTGAGTTGTTCAGAGAATGTGCAGCTATTGTCATAACCATTCTGCCTCCATTTTATTGACTTGGCCTCTACCCCTTATGTTCTTTGACCAATTCATCTGTCCTTCCATCTTGGAAAAACTGGCCCTTATCTAAAGCCTTGTTTACCAAAAGAACCCAGCAATCCATAATCATAGGGTGCAAATCAAAAGCAAGTTAGATTGGCTAGAAACATATTTGCATGACTGAGTTTTAATTATTGAATATAATGGCCAGCTACTTCAACTGTGGAAAGTTGAAGGAGTGGCACAAAAAGACAAGTCTAGACAGATAACTCAGTCTGGCACAATCACCTCCATAGCTATTAATCTAAATAATATGAGCTTTTGAAATGTAATGCCCTATTGCAGGGATCCCCAACCTTTTTCAGCGTGTGGCATCTTTGGAATTCTGACACTGGATGGTGGGCGCAACCACAAAATGGCTGCCACAAGAGGTGGAGCCAACCACAAAATCTCAGGGACTGAGGTCATGCATAACTCTAATAGTATCTCTTCAGCACTTTGGGCAGGCATTCTGCTTAACAGGAGGCCTTTTTGTTTCCTTTAATATATTTTTGATCCAGCACACTATCCAGTTTATAATAGGAAACCATTGATCTCCAAGTCCAATTAATGCAACAAAAAATATTCTACAGGGTGTCTCAAGAGGGCAATGCAGCTTGTTGAAACTGCAAGAGAGAATGATTAGACTTCACACTCATGCCTTAGTTATTTTAAAATATTTATACATCTCCCTGCTTTGCAAGCTCAGGGCAGCTTCCGAGGCCTAAAATAATATCAAGACTGCATTTTTTAATTAATTTAATTAGTCATTGAATCAAATAAGGTTTTAATTGGTCAGGGCAAATTTTAATCATTAGACTAAAATTGAGGGCATACTTCTAATAAAAAAACTCTATTTGGGTTCTGTTATATACTTTCTGGAATAAGAAAAGAAAGCTTATTGAAGATCGCCGCATATTCTGGAAAGGGAGGCTAGTTTACAATTCTTAAAATTAAACGTTATTTATCGCTTCTTTCAAAGTCCTACAATGCTACCAATATTGAAGCTTTAGTAATATTTTCAAATAAACCACTGAATGATTAATCTTGGAAGAAGTAGATAAGCAATCAATTAAAAATTCTTTAATCTACTGAAGAGTATGTGTAACCCACATGCTCAGAATGGGTTGACCCAGTAAGGTGTGGAGACTCAAAGCAGCAAGAGGCTGCAGACCTCATGTAGTTTGGAGGAGACGAGGCTACCAGACTCGGACCTTGGTTGTATAAGCCCTTAACATCTTGTTAAGGTAACTGCAATATTGTTGGGAACTACTGGGAAGGTAGTTGTTTATTTTTTGCTATGTTGTAAATGTTGGAGTTTATTGTTTCAGGGTGTTTTTTTTTGTAATGAGTGAGAGTTCTCCTGGAAACCTTCATCATGTTGAATCCTGTTCATCAAGCCCTTGGAGTCAGGAGCCAACCCACTTGCAAAGAAGAATTGGACGTGGCAATGTCACTAGACTGTAAATATAAGGACGTGAAAATGCAACCTGAACAGGACCTTGAAGTGTGATGTTAAATGTTGATGTTTGATGTTATATGTTATGTGGGCAAAGTAAACCATTTTGTTTTTTTTAAATTTGTTGTTGCAAACTCATTCCAAGTTCTGCCCCACAGAACCCTCAGATAGAGGTTACATATGCAGGATATAGGGTTGCCAGGCCAAACCTGGCAACTGGGGAGGGTGAGGGGTGGGAACATGTTATGGAGGGGACAGTGTCACAAACATGATAATGTCACTGCTGAGAACAACCCAGAAGTGGCAATGGGTAAGCTCCAAGATGGTCAGAAATTCTATGGTTTTATGATGGAGTTTCAGGAGATTCCAAGTTACCAATTGCCATTTCTCTGTTGCATCTGTAAGTAACATTTTCATTCATGGGAAAATCATGTGAAAATTCACACCAGTGAATTTTTTTAATTTTTAAATCATCCTTCACCGCCACTTCCAGTGGCAGTGGGTAGTGGGAACTTTGGATGAACCTTGTTCAGTCATGGGTTTGGCAGACCTAGCAGGATAGTATTTACTTATTTCAGGCATTTTCTTCCTGCCCAAAAAGCACTGAATATGGCTTACAAAGCTAAAACAAGCGACAAGAATGAGACACTACTACTACTACTACTACTACTACTACTACTACTACTACTACTACTACTACTACTACTACTACTACTAAAAACAATAAAAAGCCCAAACAATGATAATAAAAGCATCTGCTTAAAAAATCCAAAACAATAATAATTTTAAATCAGTCAGTCTGAGCATGAAAATGTTTAAATTGGCAGTTGGAATTTTTTTTTAAAAAAAATGGATGGGTTCAGTCTCTGGAGAAATGTCCAACAGGTCCCTGTGAATGGAAAACCATTTCAATCTGTTTCTGTCTAGGGCTTCATAAGGTTGGGTATATTAATGCAGCCGGATTCTTTGGTCCTAACTGTACCTTGATTCATTACTGAAAGATCCTAATTAACAGTCCAGAGGCCAGGCCATGAGAGAGGTTTGTTCCTCTGTGCAGTAGACTTTTTCCCCAGTTGTTTCTAAAATTACATGAATTTGATCTGTTCTTGCTCTTCTGGCTCCCAGTCATTGCACTGTGGTGGTGGAAAGTGTCATCAAATTACAGCCAGTTAATGCTAATCCCAAAGGGTGGAGTTCCTTGGTGGATTTCCATCCCAGTATTAACCAGGGCTGTCCTGAGTATCTAATGAGATCTGATGAGTTGTGGCTAGCCTAGGCCATCCAGGGCAAGTGTCATTGTACTATAGTAGGAGACTGGCAGAGGAGATTTGGCCCTAGTGGCAAGGTAGAGAGGAGAAGAGAAGAGAGCAACTATATGGAGTCTTTATGACAACATGGCAAGTAGAACAGACTTGGTGGGAATTTCAGCTTCTTTACTGGTTGCTGGAGAGCTAACAGGGAGGAACCAAATAAGTTTTCTAGTGGCAAGGAGTTCCACAGTCTGGGGTTCCACTGTTGAAAAACCCCTGTCCTGCAAGTTTACTAGTTTCATTTAATGTCACAATACATATAGGCCCTTTCTGCACAAATCCCTGAAAATGTTTGTAACATGTTTTTTTTTTAATATCCCCCTTTACCATGGTTTATGTCTGCCCTTATCCCCTCCAAATGATTCCTGGCTGCCATTTTGTGATTTCTCCCTTTTCTTCTCCCGTTTTGTTTGAGAATGTGGCTTCTATGTTTTGCAGCAGAATGCTGTAATTCTCTGCACCTTTTGCAGTCCACCCTTCAGTAATACCACCCCCCCCCCATTCCCATAAAAAAACCTGCAGGAAAACAGGTGAGGGGCAAGGAGTGAACTAAAAAAGTGGCACCGATGAGGAAATGCAGGGAAGGCAAAGAGGCTTGAGAAACATCTGAAAGAGATCACACGTGACAAAGGGAGTTTCTGATGTGGCAAGCTTTGACTCTCAAAAGCTCATACCCCGAAAATCTTGTTCTTTTCTAAGGTGCTACAGGACTCAGATCTAGCTGACCATGTTGAAGTTGTAATAGGACTGAGATTGGGAGATGAAATCCACATGTAGAAGGGATGAAATTCCTTGTCAAGAAGGGCCAAGCCTGTTACTCTGGTATGGGATCACGTGTCACCTGCAGCAACTTAATATAACCAGTCTCACCGATCAAAGGGTCTGAGGTTAACTATTCAAATCTTTGAATGTGCACTCTTAAGCCACTATCAATTTCTGGTCAGGAGTAACGGACTTGACATTTGAATGTATCTGAAACTTGCATGATTAGATCAGCTCACTTTCCAAAGTGGAAGAAATATAGATCTCCAGAAGCACTTGACCTTGCAAATCTGTTTCTTTTGGGGGGCAATGAGATGCATTATATGACCCTGAGATACAGATCGTGCCCTCTTACATTTCGTTTTATTCTTTTTAAAAAGACTTTGGAAAAGTGCTAACCATTTCACACTGTGGGGCATCTATCTTATGCATATAATCCCCTCTTGATACAGCACCAAAAATTTATAGCAACAGCACAATAATTAATCTACATAATGACGGGGCAAGCTTATACCCAGATGCTCCAGATTCAAGGTGTTTAACTGATAGAAAGGTAAGCACAGCAATTAATAAAATGAAGGCATAAGAAGCAGAAGCAGACCTTCTGTTCAGTTTCTCTCTTGCCTATAAAACTTGAGCATCACCATGCAAAATAAAAATGTAAACCCAGATTAGCCAGCGTTTCAGGAAGATTTATAGAGAAATACAGAACAGAACAAGAGAGCCTGCATGATATAGTAATTAGAACGTTAGACTAGGACAAAGGTCCCCTGTGTGGTGCTCGTGGACAGTATGTCCAACACTTTTACCTGGCACTCCCAAGTATTTTTAGGAGGTAGGTGGGACCAAGGAGGTCTTTTGCCGAGCAAGGCTTTTGATTGACTATTAGAGATTTGATTTGCAGTGTAGATTTTTCTAACTGTTGTGTTGTCAGCAGTTACCACCACAGCATAAGGATCTACACTGTATTAGTGGAGTTAAAATATGAAAATTAATTTGTGGTGAGTTTCACCTTTTGCGGCAGCCATTTTGTGGCTGCCATTTTGTTGCTGCGCCCCCATTTCAGAATTCTAAGTGGGCCCACAGACTCAACAAAGTTGGGGGTCTTCTGGAAATGTATATAAAAGTCAGTAAAACAGACTAGAGTGCTAGATATTTTTTTAAAGGATTGTCAGATTAACAGTCTTAAGCATTTACCTGGTAGGCCAGAAGGATAAGGAAGAATTGGAGAATCTTTATGTAAATTGCCTTTAAATCTGAGAAATAAATTAAAGAGATAAGGTCTGTACTTTATATGAAATGGAATAGTAATTGAATAGCTTTTTTTCTGTTTTGTTAAAAACACTGGTCTAGATTTTAATGGTAACAGTGTTAAAGATAAATTTTAGCAATGGGTTTTGGGCGGGAAGTCAAGTAGTGTGTTGTTTATGTAGTTTGTTGTGATAGAGTGGTTCACTATAGAGTTGTGTAATGTATTTTTAGTTGTGGTACGTAGTTGTTAAAAACTTAATAAAAACCATTATTAAAAAAAGGTTGGGGTCTTCTGGACTAGGATCTGAGAGACATATGTTCAAATCCTTGTTGTTCCATGAAATCTCACTGGATGACCTTAAGCCAGTCACATGCTCTCAGCCCGGCCTATCTTACAGGACCATTGCTATGAGGATGAAATGGAGAAAGGGGGAGAGTGGCATTGTACACTGCTTCTGGTCCCCTTTGAAGAGAAAAGTCCAGATATAATTATTTAGTATTAAATAATGAAATAATAAACTTCTCTACCCCCTTCGCCCAGTAGTATAGAGAAGAGAGCTTATCAGTGGTGACACTGAAAAATAGAGAATTAGCATAAGATTTAGCTGCGGCAGAAGTTTGCTAGCCTTACTTGGATGGTCCAGGCTAGTCCAGATCTCAGAAGCTAAGTGGGATCAGCTCTGGTTAGTACTTGGATGGGAGACCATCAAGGAAGTTCAGGGTTGCTATGCAGAGGCAGACAATGGCAAACCTGTGTTCATCTCTTGCCTTCAAACCTCTCAGAGTAGTGCCATAAGCTGGCTGTGCCCCAATAGCTCTTTCTATCACCACTAGATTACTACCATGTGCTTTAAAAGTATCCCCAAACACACGAATGTGAACAAGCTGGATTCTTTTTTTTTTTCTGAATGTAGTAGTGTTTAATTTCTCTAAAGGAAGTTGCTGGGATCTTAGGCTACACAGATCCAGCAAGGAAATCCAACTCGCTTCTTCTAAGAACAGCCATCTGTTACTGAGGAAATGCTCTTTATCTGTGGATAGGCATGAACAAAAGCCACAAAAGAGTGTGTGTGTGCTTGTGTGCGTGTGTGCGTGCATGGTTGTAGTAATAAGCATAATTGGTTGAGATTGACCAAAAAAACCCTGGCTTCATTCAACCCAATATCTATCAGAGGGTGTGTGTTGTCTTCTCTGTTTACATGACTGCTGCAGAGGTACATTCCCGTACAGTCCTTGGGGATGCTCAGTCTGGTTACTGCTGTCTGTCTGCCTCCTTTTTTTGTGAAGACGAACATTCCCCTTCCTCCCCACTCATAATGGGATGTCAGAAATATTTAACTGCTGCTGTGATTTAACCTACCTCTCCGCATAATTCCAAATTGCTCATTTAAAAGGCGGAAAGCTGAAAAAGAAAATCTGCATTCCCCCCACCCCATTTGTATTTCTGTCCTTTGTGTTTGTTTATTGCAACTTGAATGTGTGTTATCACAGTCGCGCAGTCAATTTATGTTCCGAGCGTCCGGCGACAATCCTTCCACCCATCAAGCTTAAGCAGCCTTCTGCTTGGCTATGGTTCTCCAATACATTCCAAGTGATTAACACCACCTGTGGCATCCCTACTTCACAGCGGCAGACAATTATTTCCCTCGGATACCCATTTCCAGTAATTATTCCCAAGACAGACTATTAGATATGGGTTGTGAGCATCTCAGCGGTAAACTTTTTTTCCCCTGTAATTTTATTTTAATTCCGATATGGCCACTGAGAGGCATATTGTGGCAAAAAAAAGAAGGGGGGTAGAAATATTATCCTAATGCCATATTTGTACTCATTTTTTTCCTTTAAAAAAAGCCCTGAGTTGTGTTTGTTGCTGGAAAGAGACAGCACGATTCATTATCTAAATGTATGCTCAGAGCAGATTTTTACATATTTGTCATACAAGATTTTTTTTTTTTTGGAGAACTGAAGAGGAAAGCATGCTATTAACATGATGCCGGGGGCTGTTTGAAACTGATTGTCTCTCCTTTTTAAAGGCCTGCTTTGTTGTCCTTTAAAAATGATGTTATATATAATTTCATGATCTCCTCTGAATATATTCTTGGCATTCTTAAGCTTAATTTAGGTCCCCGAGAGTCTTCTGCTGATTATTAGTCATTTTGCTAATAGACAATTCTATGATTCCCAAGAGTTTTGCTATCTTTATTAACATCCTACCACAGATATGGTTGGCAACGTGGTCCTGGATTACAGACATGGTAGGTAACATGCTCCTGGATTACAGGAAAGATAGGGGATTTCTGCTTTCAGATTTCACATTTCCTTGCATTCCTTCTGAATTCTAGTTGTAACTTGGGGAAAAATAAAAATGAATTTCTGAATTGGAGAAAACAATTTGCCATTCATTCATACCTCCTGTCCATTACTGACAAATGTGCAAAAAGATCATGAATTGTGTACCCCAGGATTCTTTTTGTGCATGTTGGTAAACTGGGTTTCCAGTTTTTGATTGGGTAATACCTGGAGATTTGGGAGTGGAGTCTGGAGAAGGTGGGATTTGGAAGAGGTGGAGGTGGGACTTCAGCAGGGTTGAATGCCACAGAGTCTACCTTCTAAAGCAGTCATTTTCCCCTGGGGAACCTATCCCTGTAGTCTGTAGATCAGCTGTCAGGAGCTCTCCAGGTTCTATCTGGGACACCTCTGCACCAAATACATACACCAACCTCAAACAATTGACTGTCAATTTAGAAAGAATCTCAACACAATGGCTCATTCCGCACAGGCAGAATAATGCACTTTCAAACTGCTTTCAGTGCTCTTTGAAGCTGTGCGGAATGGCAAAATCCACTTGCAAACAGTTGTGAAAGTGGTTTGAAAATGCATTATTTTGCGTGTGCGGAAGGGGCCAATTAGTTTATATAATACCTTAGATCAAAACTGGAACCATCTCAGAATCGCCTCTGCATAAATCTGGGCACAAATGTACAACAGAAAGGATATGACATGCACATTAACAGATATCTCAACAATCGAAAGTAATTCAATTGTGTAAATTTTTAACACACACATCAAAAGCAATACCTTTTCCAGATGCGGTAGGTATTTCAAACAGATCTTTTTCAAGCTTCAAAACTGAAAAAAAAAGAAAAATCATAACCAAAAACATATTATTAGTGCAAACCTTCTCTAATACAAAAGGGACAGCCTACTCAATATAACAGCTGTTATCTATAACAACATGTTACAAAAAAGACGACAAAGTGAACTACAAAAATCTACCTGGAGGTTGGCAACCCTATTGGTGTAACATCAAACAAAAATAATCTTATGATGGAACTCATTAGTACTAAGAACAGGTACCTTTTTTTTTTCAGGGCTCTGAAAAAAATTGGACGATAAGTATTTTTGAAGCATCCCAAATTTACACGTAGGGAACAGACATAGAGAATAATTCCAGTTCTAACTGTCAACTGACGATAGAGTGACTAAGCTGATGCTTGCCAAGGCTACTTGTTAGACTTGTGAATTATGCACTTACACTGGTAGAGTAACATCAAGGTTTGTAGCCTTCAGAATGCTGAAGATAATGATTGCTTATCACCTGTTCATTTCCATTCTGCCCAGTCAGGTAAGTGATGGAGATATAACATGAATATAGGGATGCTAACCGTCAACTGAGACCTAGGGATCCCCTGGAATTGCAACTAATCTCCAGACGACAGAGATCAGTTCCTTTGGAGAAAATGGAAGCTTTGGAAGGGTAGACTCTTATGACACTCTCACTGATGTCCCTGTCCTTCATAGACTCCATCCCTAAATCTCCAGGAATTTTCCAATCTGGATCTGCCAAACCTACCACTGCATCCCATGCTGGTTTGCCTGGTAACTTTACATGAATACTACCAAAATAATAGAGCGACAAAGGATTATAACTATCAGTTCTATTTTACTGTTGTCACAATATATAATGGATTCAATCATTAGGAGAAGCTTCTGGAGTTTGGTCGTCTCACTGACAGCTGTCAGAATAATTGTTGACAGCCACACACTTATCTGGAAATTTGCCCATCTGATTAATTTCGAAGCACATCCGTTTTTACATGTAGGCCAGCAATCTGGAGCGTTCGTTTACTCCATTTGAGCTGATGGATGATCCCAGGCCTTAATTTTCTTGAGCTTTAGAATAATTCTTTCCCATCGCTTAATCTTTGGTTCTTCCCTTGCCTGTGTTCCTCTGGCTGCATTCGGCGCATGCTCTGCTTAGTCTGCAGCACCACTTGCTTTCTGCTGCTAATGCTTCCAATTATGCAAGAGTCATTGTGCACCACTTTTGTGCAAATGCAAGGACAAGCAGGCAATGCAAAGAGTGCATGGAACAAGGTCATAGGGTCCACCCCACTCTCTTCACATTTTCAAGGCTCTGCTGGTTCTCCCAGTTCCTTCACTCTCCGAATAGAAAATGCCTTTGCGTGTAGAGGTGTGGCCCTTCCTGCTCAGTGACTAGATACACAGAATAATACACAAGACAGTATGTATATAGTGTGGGTAAGCAAATGGCCATAGCCAAAGAATTTATTAACCGAAAATACAGGAAGGCAAATTGGCGCAGCATGGGAGGTGATCCAAGCATCTGGGCAGCCCGAGTGCTGTACCCAGCGGATGGCTAGTTCCTTCAGCCCGCCTGCTGGAGGAATCTAGCCAAGCCGAAGATTGGAGTGGGACATTCCAGACCGGCGAAGTGCCCATGACTGGGGCCCCATCTCCATCCTTCACTAGGGGCGCAAGCTCCTTAGCCCAGGGGCGTTCCAACCGTGGACTTGTTCCACCCCTACCTCTTAATGAGGTGTAATAAACGGGGGAGCTCTCCCAGCTCCCCTGCCAGCGGATCACCTCCCATGCGCAACCCGCCACAGAACCGGGCCGAAGGTCATCCCTTCCCCCGGTTCCCGCCAAAAGCCTCCTATGCCTTCAGCCAATCACACAATGCTGTTCTAAGGCTATGCAACCACAAATCCGTGCCCCGAGGCGACAAGTGAACCCCATCCTGCCTGTACAGTGCTTCTACCCGAGGTGAAATGTCCCGATGTGAAACCTCCCACCCCCCAAAACCCTGAACAAAACGCGACACGGTCCGGCAGATCCTCGCTCTGGCTCCATTCACCCGTAGCGGGTCTGAGGCACCCCTCCAGACGCGCCTTCCCAACAAGTGAGACCAGAAGATCGTAGTTTCTGGTAGCAGGTGGTGAATGGAGTCCAAGTCCGCTAACATTGTCTGTAATAGTTGCACGCTCTTCACTGCAGGGATGTCGTTCTCTCCGAGCTGCAACACCAGCGCGTGGGGGGGCTTGAAAACCTTCAGCCTGCTCCGAAGGGTGGGGAGAAGGTCCGGCCAATGCATGCCTCTTCTTCCGATCCACCGTAGCCTGGCCTGGTGGTGTAAGCCCAGGTCCCGACCCCATCCTGAAGAGGCTGCGTGTCTGCCGGCCCAGAAGACGATGCTGTGGCCAACCACCCAAATGACTCGCTGGTGTCCTGAAAGAGCTGACAAAATTGCAGGTTAGGTGGGGCCACAGGGTGGAGAACCCTACTGGTGCGCAAACGGCCTGATGTATGTTTTGTAGGCCGAAGAGCGCCAACGGCCCACGTCCATGACTCTGCCTGCTGTGGCTCCCAGTCCCGCTAGGGTGGATGCTGCCCCGATCCGAAAGGAATGGAGCCCATAGGACGCCGCGGGGAGGTGTAGGGCCGATAGGCAAAGCCTCAGCACCGCCGCCAGCTGGTAACGCGAGAGGCAAGTCCCATCAATATGGACAAATAAAGGGGCTCCCCCCTTCGGGCGGATTGCCAAGTAAGATGCCATATCCTTCACCGGGCAAGGGCCAGGGGCTGTGGAGGCCTGCATGGAGATGCAGGTGCCTTTGGCCTGCTGATCCGTCTTGGATCGCCGTAGGTGGATGTGTATAGTGCGCCCATGGATCCGGACATCCTTGAGCGACAGGGGTCTGTCGCTGGCACCCTCCCTGGAGGCGGAGACAATTTCCCCGCTCCGGAAAGCCCCGAAAATGTCACCAAACTAAAGGCTGCTTTAAAGAGGCAGGTCTCAAAGGGGACGTGCACACCCGGGGAAGTGTCAGCGGCTATCTGAGTGAGCAAATTCAGAGAAATTGGGAGGCGCTTGTCCCCGACCCTAGGCGCTATCCGGGTCCACCCCTTTATGGCCTGCCTAACCAGGAAGGATCCCGTGGGGTCTGGGATCCCTGAAGCTTTGCAGTAGAAGGATACCACGGCCAGATGTGTTCGCATGGTCTTGGGAGACCGCCCCTGCGTTTGTAAACAGCCAAGGTACATCAGGAGAGAAGACTCGGTAACCGAGGGAGCCCCCCGCACCCCTTGAGAATGTTGGAACTGGAGGTAAGCATGGAGTGCACCCTGATAGGACTGCCGCGTTGCCGGAGCCAGCGAGTTCAGGATTCCTGTGATGATTGTGTCCTCCCAAGGGCCCAGAGCTCCTGTGGAAAGGGTGCCGGGTCCGAGGATGCTCCAGGGGCGAGTAGGCGGAATCTCTCCATCTGGAACCTGGAGAGAGCGTCTGCTATTCTGTTGTCTATACCTGGAATGTGCTGGGCCACAAAGGAAATGTTATTGATCAAAGACAACACCACGAACTTCCTAACAAGCCGCATGACCCGCTCAGAGCGAGATGATTGCCGATTGATCACTTTGACCACTGCTTGGTTGTCACACCAAAAGATGACTCTGCGGTTGGCAAACTGCTGGCGCCACAGGTGTAAGGCCACCACTATTGGAAAAAATTCCAGGAAGGTAAGGTCTTTTCCCAGGCCCCTCGCTACCCAGTCTGACGGCCACCGTTGGGCACACCATTGCCCTCTGAAGTAGACCCCAAACCCCATTGTGCCCGCGGCATCCGAATGCACTTGTAAAGTGGATTCAGGGTGAACCCGTTCCTGCCACAGGGAGGTCCCGTTAAAATGGGCGAGGAACTCCTGCCAGACTGCCATGTCGTCCTTAATGCCCCTGGTCAGCCGTATGTGGTGGTGGGGTGTGGACACTCCTCTAGTGGCATGTGCCAGGCGGGCACAGAATGGTCTGCCAGGAGCCACCACCCGGCATGCAAAATTCAGGTGGCCTAACAACCTCTGGATATCCCTCAAAGTGCATTTTGATTTCCCTCGCAGCTGAAATAATAAGTCCTTAATGGCTGCTAACTTATCTGGTGGGAGGCTGGATGTGCCCTGTAGCGTGTTCAACGTGATCCCCAGGAAATTAAGTGTGTGCGAAGGGCCCTCGGTTTCGGCGGCCAGTGGAGCGCCCAGCTCTGCCGCCAATGCCTGAAAGTCGTGAAGCCTTTGGTGGCATTGCAGGGTGCCCGCCTCCCCACTATAAGGAAGTCGTCCAAGTAATATTGTGACAAATGGGCTGGAAAAACGACCCTTTGCTGCCCATTCCAAAAAGGAACTGAAGGCCTCAAAGGCTGCGCAAGCAATGGAGCAACCCATGGGCATGGCTTTATCGACAAACCATTGCCCTGGAATTTAATGCCCAACAGGCAGAAGTCCGTTGGGTGTATGGGGAGTCACCGAAGGGCGGACTGTATGTCGCACTTTGCCAGGAGAGCCCCCGGCCCGCAGGCCCTGATCAGATTGATGGCATGAGTCAAAAGCGATGTGTAGCGGACGGGGCAGAGATCCTGCTCTATGTAGTCGTTTACTGAGGAGCCCTTGGGGTAAGATAAATGGTGTATTAAGCGGAACTCTCCCTGGGCCTTTTTTGGCACCACGCCCAAGGGAAACCCTCAGGTTAGGGAGGTGGGGAAGGGAAGGGGCCAGCCATGCGGCCGGCGGCCACTTCTTTTCCAAGTTTTGCTTCTACCACTAGGGGCATGTCCGGGCAGATTTAAGGTTGCCGCGGTCAGTTGCCACCCTAGGACCAGTGTATGGGATGTGAAAGCCCTGAAAAACCCCTCCCAAAAGGAATTTGGCAACCGGCCGGTTGGGGTAGCCAGATAGCAGGGACTGTAGCGAATGCGAGGAGTTTGACGGGGGCGGCCAGGGTTCCCCAGGACCCAAGCACTCCGTTCTAGGATGAAGGCGGCTGGGAAGCGAGGTGGCCCGGCCCCTCCTGGGAGTTTGGTTACTTGAGGGGCGGGCTCCGAAAGGGCGGGGACTTAAGGCCTCTTTATTTTTGCAGAAGTTATCTTGAGTGTGGGGGCCCTATAAGAGCAAACCACCTAGCAAGTGCTGCCGAATTTGCATTTTGCCCTGTTGCACCCTGCCACCAAAGTTAAACTCCCAAAGCAAACCCTGGGCGAGAACCCTCCCTGAAAAGTAGCCCGTTTCTTAAGAGTAGAGTGGACCTTGGGGGCGGGCAAATGGCTGCACAAACATTATCCCGCGCTTCCCATGATTTAACTTGTCCCATCGGAGCATCACTGCATCCCGATCGCGTCGCCTTGCTTGAAAACGCTCCTCGTCGTAACTCCAGAACGCCGCAGAGTTCCCTATAAAGGCGAGCCCGTAGCACATTACACTGGTATTGCCAGATTTGCGCCAGGTGCCAGAAGCCGCCAAAGCCGGGTAGGCTGCGAAACCAATGCCATGTATTCCCCAAAACCCAGCAACCAGTTATCAAAGTCCTCCTCCACCCATTGTGGCCTTAGGACCCGGTTGGAGGAGGACCCACGGCGTGATGACACCTGAAGAGGGGGCACCTGGAAGCGGATAAATTTTAAAAGAAAATGTCCACATAATACCCGTTGAGGGCCTATCAGCCCTTCAGCAGCTACCCGGGTGAGATTGATGTTTTCCTGGGGGATACTTGGTGGAGCTTCGCACGCTGAAGAAGGACGCTGAGTGGAGGTGGGGCCCCTGGCCGAGGAAGCTAGACTCGCGGTCCCTGCGGTTGCAGCTCAGGAGCCTGGGGAGTGAGTGATAGGGACGGCTGCCACCATCACTCCCAAAGTATTGTTCCCTTCCCCCCGAGGAGAGTCCTCACATCCGAGGAGTACTCACTGGAGAAGCGATGCCGGAAACGCCCGACGGCGAGATGCGGCGCGGCGAGATCCTTTCGCGCGCAGCAACTTCTGCTGCGCTGGAGGTCGGCTGGACCCTTACCAGCCCTCTTCCGCCCGAAAGATAGGCTCCCGCAGTCCTCCTCCTCTTCTTCCTGTGGAAAGAGCCTCACTCCCCCTGGTCCCCTGTAAATGTACTGAGATGGGCCTGCTGATGTAGAATTCTTGAAAGAGCGCTACTCACGTTGGCTGAAGAGCTCTTATTGCCAACCCTTGCGAATGTAATTACGCCAGGTCATTGAAAATCTGGGGCACTGAGATCTGAAGACCCTGGATTTAGTTCCCAGAGGGCTGAATTTGCTGCCAGCAATACCAGGCGCTTCTACCTGTATCGCCGGGGTTGCAGCTTACCAACTCCGAAGACTTCTATGAAGTTCACAGAGGCTGCCCCATAAGAGCGGAGCAGGCGGAACAGCGTGAGGATGAAGAAGTGGGTTGCCTCGTACAGGCAGCTGTTGATCTAGGTCGCGCCATTATGCAGGCTGCCTTTCTCCGCCGTTGTTCGCGGGGACCCCGGGCCGCTTGCTAGTTAACGGGGAGTCTCCTAGGATCTCCTGTAGGGGCCTGGAAACGTGCTCATGCTGGAGCCCGACCTGCGAGAGGCTACTTAACCCTCACTTTGGGGGCTTGCTTATCTCGGCCACTGGCCCCTACGCAAAGGGGTTTTCCTTTTATCTCCCTTAGCGGTGCAGCCATGGTGTAATGACCGAAGACGAGTTGGAGTAATGAAGACAGGCAATGAGGCTACAACAGCGCTGGGCTCACGGTGTAAGCGAATGCCTCTCACACTACTAGGAACAACGAAGACCAAAGCGTCATAATAGCTACTCAGCCAGCTGGACAGGAAGCGGAATTGGTAGAGTCCACAAGGAAACAAAGACGAAAGCGTTAGTAAAATAAAGCTGAGATTACTGTGAGAAGTCATGTGGCCAACCCAGCTGCCCGTGGCCGCGTCATGGCTCCCCTCTTGGACTCAATGGGGTTTTCTTTCCCGGAAGCCCGACATAAGGCAAAGGAAACCAAAAGCGGGGAATTAAAGGAGTCAGAGAGAATTCTGGGAAGGACTGTGACTGGCGGAAGCTACCCGGCCGCGCGACGTCTCTCGGGGGGGGGTGATGAGATGAACCCACTCCCCAATACCGCCTGCTGCCCACCCGAAAGGTGCAGGGCATCACCCCTTGCCCCGGGGTAAAATGGCGCATTGTTCCCCTGCTGCAGAACGTTAAAATGGGGGGGGACTTCCTGGTGAGCGAAAAGCGGGGAGGAGAGGTGTGCCATTATTACGCGCCAGATGAGAATCCCAGCCGCCACGCTTGCTATGCAACGCTGGCCTGCATACCGTACTGCTGGCAAAGGACATTTATCCATTGCAGGAGTCCCATGGTAAAGCATGAGCGAACAACAAACAAAAGAGGAGGGGGAGGAGCAGTAAAGGCCCATCGCCAGCCCGCTATGGCTCCAGCGGCCGTTAAAGCGCCATACCCGATTCGCGGTTAGTCCATTGATGATAAGGAAGAGTTAAGGACAAGATAAAGGCCCGTCGCCCCCGCTATGGCGCCAGCGGCGACGTTGCCGGCGCCATACCACCCATTCGCGGTGGTCCCGTGATGACAAGAGAGGTTGAGAGGGCAAGAAAGCCCGTTACTTCAGCTAAGGCCAGAAAAGCTTGGTAGATTGCCGGCGCGCTTTAGACGCTTCACCGAGTCACGTGGCAAAAGAGGTTATAAAGCGGCAGACGACCGACCCCGGCTTCACCCTACACCCGCCCCCACCATACGGGCGGACAAATCCTTGACAGGCAGATCCCTCGAAGTTCCAGCGGCGGAGTGGGCGAAGCGACCGAAGGCAGGAGCCTTTATAGGCCCAACCTCTACGCCCCTCCGCAGACCATCTGCTCCAGCGTATCGCGGGAGCACGCCATATATCAGCTGGGGCCCATGCGCTTGCGCCAAAGGGTGAGACCGAGCTTCACCCGGCCCCTCTGGCATCGCGGCGGGGCGTGTACGCTTTATCTGTGAAACGGACCCTGGAGACGCCGCTGGCGGGCCTCGCCCTTCCATAGCGGCCGAAGCGCGTTCAAGTCACGGCCGCGCTTTCCTTAAATGTGGCCAGCTGTGCCTCTTGTAGACTTCTTTGCATCTTTCTGGCAGCTTGAATTGACCTTTCTTGGCATGTACAATATGCCATTCTTCCATAGGGCAACGTGCCCAAAGCTGGTAATCAATTATTTTCTGCTCCAGAAAGAGTCACAATTTAAAGAAAAGGATTTTTTAAAAAACCCTAGTTAACCCTATTTGGAATGGCTGAAGGCAATGCAAGCTTTTGTTTCACACTCTTCATTCTTTTGCATATAAAAGTTCAAGTTTGGGGTTTTTTGGCCATTCTAGCTGCATTTCAACTAGGTTTATGCAGGACTGGAACAGTTTGGACTGTCAATCAGTGTTCAGGGGAGTCCCAATGAAGAGCAGAGTGTTTGAAAATAAACCTCTGCATTGGAAATAAATGTGTTTTGTTAATGTCATTTTCTATCTTTTTTGTTTTTTTGTTTTTACAAAAAAGGAAACTAAAGACAAAACTGTGAGATAAATTGAACTGGAAACAGTTGCAATTTATTTGTGCTAAAACCATTAGTTAATGGAAAGCTGTCTGTAAAAAAAAGATAGTACAGAATGTAAGAATAGCACTCAAATCATCTAACCAGCATCATGTTTCAAACAAGTTCTGGCCAAATGCCTCCAGGAAGCCTTTTTGTCATCCATGAAGACAGCATTCAGAGGTACATTGTCTTTGGACATGGAGATTCCATTTAGCTATCATAGCTAATAGCCACTGATGTGTCTATCATCAATGATTAAAAAGAAAAAAACCTTCCCCAAGCCATTTATGATGGTTACTACTGGCAATAATTCTTTTTAAGCAGATGCTATCATTTTAAAGGCTTCAAATACTATTTTAACAATACAATCTTAAACAGAATTCATCTTTCTATGTGCATTGGCTTCTATGCACTGGATCACATTTTTATGTAAACTACCATGTAAATTAGACCACATGCTACATTACCAATTGCTTCCAGCACGTGTTGGAAGGAAGAGATGTGTGAAGGAAATATATGGGGCTGGCACTAAACTATAGCTTTATATTCTGTCTTCTTTTTTGTCCTGGCAATATGCAAAGAACAATGGGCTATCATATTGGGAGTTTCCCTAAACCTCATTTAGTCGTTATCAAAATGGCCACATCTAGGGATACTTAAATCCAGAGACTGGAGCTATGAACAGAGAAGACAAATCTTTCTACAAACCTGAGAAACCCCCAGGTTTACAGAAAAATCTGATTTTAAAAAATTACAGGGGCGTTAAAACCCCCAAAATAATATAAGCTGCGTCTACAACTTTAAGAAACAAATGTTCTAATTAGTTGTTGCTAGGCAACAACAAAAACAACATGGCTAGACTTCAAGCCTTGTTTTCTGTCAATAACAGTTTCTAGGAGGGATCAGCGCCTTTTCCAGGACTGTTTTGCCTTTGAGGAATGGTTCATTGAGACCAGGCCCAGGAGCAACCACCAGGCAACTTGATACCATGTGACTTGCATTACTTACTCAGGACTGGACAATTTTGCTGCCTTTAAAAAGTAACTACTCCAAGAAACCCAATGCTGTTGGACGGTTAGAATTTCCAATGAGGATTTGCGAGACCTGGATTTAAACTATTGAACTCTGGAAGCTCACTGGGTAATCATGGCACTGTTGTGCATTCTTAGTCTAACCCATCTTAAAGGGTTGTTGTGAGGATAAAGTGTGGTGGAGAGCAATGTAAGCTTCATTAAGTCTCCATTGTAGAGGAAGGCAGGGTATAAGTGAGGTAAATAATATAACTAAAAATGGGAAACAGATAAAAAGATAGGTTGGATGGGTGAGTGAGTGAGTGAGTGAGTGAGTGAGTGAATGAGTGCGAAGGACAGAAGGGAGAAGAGAAAGGTGAGGATATGGTGATTGCCAGTAGGAGGGAAAGAGGAAGAAGTGTAAAGAGAGGGATACAGGGGAACATAGGGTGCCCCACAAAAATCCTTGCAAGTTTCCAACCATGCAACCTATCCTACTGACTGGCATCACACACATAGTTGTCCTGGGTAGCGGTTGTAAGAGGAGGGAAAGAAGACAGCGCATAGTTTTGTTTTTGTTTTAATTTTTGATGAAGTGTCTGCAAAGAAACACAGACACAAATATAAAAAGCTTAGTTGCTCAAAGGACTGATCTACCACTCATTAAGAAGCATTGGGTAGACCTGCCATCCGCAGACCATCCTAATTTTTCTGTGCAGTAAGATCCTCATTTGTATGCATGCCTGTACAGTAATATAGAGCTGTTTTAAGGATTTTTCAAGGAACTTCCCCTCCTATTGTTGTCAACTGAAGGAATAGGCACACAACTTCATTTTTCTTCACGCAAGCATGGATCTGTTCCCCAGATTGAAGAAAATGCCTGAGTTTGATAGATTGTGTCCCACTCTGCCCTCCAGGAGTCTCAGCCAATCACTTTCAAATGGTGGATTGGAATGCTGAAAAGAAGAACAAAAGGATGGTTTTGGCAGTTTTACTGCTTCTTGACTGACAGAGATGAGGGTTGTTGTATTTTGGTGGAAGAAGGGTTAGGTTTGCTAGACAGGGAGTTTAGAAACTTTAGATAGTTTGAAGACAGGCAAGTTTGGGTGCTGAGAAGTTAAAAGTATTTGTGTTCCACGTTTGAAGTATGACTCAATCAGACAAGAAACCTGCGTCATAACTATTGTGCTTATTAAGGCCCCTGCTCTCCAGCAACCATTACTGTAATATTAAAAGGGCTAAAGAAAAGAAAAACGAAGAAACCCGTTGGTTAGTTGCTTTTATGAAGCTTACGGTGTCGTTTCTTCAAATTTATAATCTCTCTATAATCCCCTCATTTATAATACCTATTGATTATTTTCCAGGATTCAGTTGGCTTAACCCTTCCCCCACCTTCCACCATGCTGCTTAATCCAGTGTCCCCTGAGGAAAAGGCAAGAGGTAAGAAAACCAGGGCTTGTAGGGGTTTTTTTAAAAAAAAATAAATCAAAATTTCTATGCCAGGGAATCTCTTTTTCAGCTCCTGTTCTGTTTTCCCCATCAAGTCACAGCTGACATATGGCAACTCTATGGGGTTTTCAAGGCAAGAAATCTTCAGAGGTGATTTGCCATTGCCTGCCTCTGAATCAAGCCCCTGATATTCCTTGGTGGTCTCCAGCAGCACATGCCTTTTGGTTACATAGGGGGGTGCTGGGCACCAGCTGGGTCCGTGCCCTGCTTCTCCCATGTCATGATGACCCAGGTGGTGCCCGGTGGCTCCCTCCATACCGGGACACCTCTCACCAGTGCCCAAGGCCAGGCCCAGCCCTACAGCCAGGAGGCCTCTCGCGCTGGAGTGATCCCACAACCTCACATACTGACAGGATCCCCTGGCGGGAGAAAAGCCTTGCACGCTGCAGGAGAGGCCAAGTGTGCTGGTGGGGGAGAGGTCTTGCATGCCACAGGAGAGGCTCGGCATGTTGGCAGGGGAGATGCCTCATGCATCATGGGAGAAGCCAGGCACCCATTTTTCAGTGTGATTGGTAAAAATTTCAGGGGATAGTCCCTTTGGACCTGGGGCCTTTCCATATTTGAGGTTTCTGATGATCCGCAATACTTCGTTGGTAGTGACGTGCGGCCATTTAGGCGATCCCTCCAGTGCAGGTGGCTCAAATTCTGGGGGACTGATTTTTGCATCAAAAAAGATTTTGTTATAGTGGTCCCACCAGGTTGGAGTAGAAATGGAAGAGGTTGGGTAAAAGGTGGCAGAATTGCAGGGGCAGCCTTTGGAAATGAGATGTCAGAATTGTTTAGAGTTCTTATCTTTAATTGTGGTGATCAATTCAGCCCAATTTTTGAGCCAGTTGCCGCTTCTTAGTTATCAGTAATTGTTGGAAATGAATCTTGGTCTGTAAGAATTTGTGATAAAACCGTGCAGGGAGGTTGTCCAAAAGGGTTCGATGAAGTGCTCTAAGGTTGGCGTCAAACCACATTGAGGTTTAAAAGGAGTTAAGGTGGCTTGAACTCCCTTTAAGCAATGTTTAAAGGAATTAAAAAACCTAAATAATCCATACACACACACCCCGAAAATCCTCCCAATATTTACCTTAAAGTGCCTGTTAGGGACACATGTTTTAAGCTAGCAGCAGCACCAAAATTGCAGGGCATCTTCAGGAGACTCTCCTGATGATATCACCCAAGTTTGGTGAAATTTGATTCAGGGAGTGCAATTTTATGGACCCTCAAGGGGCAGTCTCCATCTCCTATTAGCTCTCATTGGAAACAATGGGGATGGGGGCACCAACTTTATGGACCCCCTGAGCCAAACTGCACCAAACCTGGGTGGTATTATCAGAAGAGTCCTCTGAAGATATCATAAAATGTTACTGATGCTAGCTTTAAAAATGTGCCCCCTACAGGCCAGGACCCAAAAAACACCAACAATACTAAAAAAAACCCTCAGCCTGACCCGAATTATTTGTTATACCCGAATATATAACTAATATGATATTCATTAGTATAACTAATATGATGTTCATCTTATTTGGGCATAAAGATAATTTTATGCCCAAATAAACCAAAATCCAAATTTTATGGAATATTTTTGGTATTGCTCAATCCCAGTTTTGACACACATCTTGGCACACTGTTTGTACTCTGTTTGTCAACACACAACATTTAAAATAGAATATCTTGCTCAAAGGCTTACCAAAATGAAGGCAAAGTGGCAACATATAATCAAATCTTTCCTCTCTTTTCCAACATGGCACCTGGAGCAGACCATCTGGGTTTTCAAGATGGCACCTGGAGTGGACGATTAACTGTGGAGCTCTGGTTACTAGTTAATATTAGCTAAATTAGGACCTGAGGAATGGTTAAAACTTTTGTGCTCACTGCCTTGAGGAATTTGAGGATTTTAGTGAGCTTAGCAAACTTTTGTTCTCACTGCCTTGAGGAATTTGAGGAATTTGGTGAGCTTAGCAAACTTCACATAGCAAACTTCCGTTGAGTTATTATCAAACTTTATTGAACTGTTTATCTTACCAACTGGGAATGAACCGGAGGAGGAGAACGGAGCGGTATGATCTCTCCCTGCCTCTTTTTCTTCCACCTGCTGCTGGCTTGCAGCGCTGACTTCTGTGGCGTGTCGAGTTGACCACAACTTCGCTTGATTCTTAGGCTAGGCCAATACGAAGCAAATAGTAATATACGGTAGCTAGAGGTCCCCAAACAACTGACTGGTTGGACTCACATGAAGAAGCAAGACTCCAGACATTGGAGGTGGCTGCAGCGGCCCCGACAACTATGGCGACCCACCAGCAGTGAGAGAGCCAGGGCGGGTTGCTCTTGTCTGCTGCTAAGGGCCCACAGATGGTGGTGAGGACTGGTGGCAGGGGTCCCCACAGGGCTCACAAGAGCTTTCCATTCAACAAACTGGACTAGGCATGTCCCAGGGAGAATATGGTGGCAATCGCCCACAGGTGGACTGTGTACCGGTGAGCGAGAGAGAGAGTGTGCTGGCAACGTGAGCCTTCTGTAGATGCCGGGTAGAACGTGGACACAGAGGAGACTTTGAACCCCTGGACTGCTTGTTGCTTATATAAAGTATGTGAGGGTGGGTCACCATCTATGCTCATTATTATGTTCCTGAGACTATTGTATGTTCCTGAGACTATTGTTGCTTCATCGTTTGTGATATTATAGCTACTGATGCCTGCTGTTTATCATGTAAGGTTTATCATTGTTCTTAATGTTATGTTATATGATTCTATACTTATTGTTATTTATAATGTTCTATTTATGATGTTAAGTTTTGATGTTATGATATTATGCCTATGAAGTTATGCTTATGATGTTATGATGCTATATTTTCTGACCCTTATTTATGGATATTGTTTTTGATGTTTGTAATATGGTGTTTTGATTGCTGATATTGTTATTATTCTGTTGTGCACCACCCTGAGTCTTTCGGGGTAGGGCAGTATATAAATTAAGCATACCATATCATAAGTCTGGAGCTCCAGCAGTTAGTTTATTTTTAGGACCTAGGAGGGGTAAAAGTGCACTTTCTGCTACCTTTGAGGATTTTGAGTACTTTTGCTGGTACTTTGTTAATTAGTTGGCTTAAATTGTGGAAGGAATGGAGGTGTGGAGAAATAGAGAACTCAAACAGCATGCCTTTCCTTTTACTCTTTGTCTGAGCTCGCCTGCTGCTGGCTTGCATTTCTGATTCGGCAAGCAGCGATTCAGAGAGCAGTGTGGTTTCTCCGAGCTGAAAAGTGAGCAGCAACATTCCTCTGAGCTATGAGGCACTCCTGTGATTCCTGAGCAGCCCAGGCATAGGGGGGTCGGTGGCAGTGCCCCCCAACAATGACTGGTTGGGACCCCCGCACAATGACCAGCTGAGTGGGCCCACATGATGCAGATTTATGGGCGGTGGCATTTGGGCTCATGGAGGCAATGGTGGCAGCCTACCAGCAGTGAGTGCTGGGGCAGGGTGCGTTTGTTTATTGCCAAAGGCCCCCTGATGGCAGTTGAATTGACCTGGAGGCAAATGGGGAGCCAGTATATATGGAACAAGACTAGAGTAATATAGTCTGTATGACTTCCACCCTAGTCAAGGTTTGGGCCAAAGCATACTGTACCAACTATAGGTTCTAGACCATCTTAAAGGGTAGTCCGATATAGAGCACACCGCAATAATCTAATCTACATGCTAACTGGACATTCAGCACGGTGGCAAGACTGTTATACCCATGAAAGGCTTCAGTTGACTCACCAGCCAAACTGGTGGAAGATGCTCCTTGTTACTGACGCCACCCACCAGCAGGAGGGCTCAGCCCAACTTCCCCCTCCTCCCACCAATCCATGCTATGACAAATACTCTCTTTGTCTAGGGTTACCCGAAATGGTGGAAGTATGTACCTTTTAGAATGAGGAATTAGAGTGGGTAGATGACTGGCTTAACAAAAGGTTGAGTAAGCTCAAGATCTTTGTTGTCTATGTATACCAAGGTCAGCATCTGCAAGGAATCCACAGAACAGCAAAGTAAAGTTTAACAAATTTATTCAAGAATAATAGGGATACCAAAGCACACAATAATTAAAACAGCAGAACACACACACAATCCTAGGATATAAGCAGTGCTGAGGGGAGAGGTTTGGAATAGATGGAATGAATTGGAGAGTAGGGGTTATAGTCACCAGATCTTGGAACAGAAAGGTCTGATGAACAGAGCTGAGTGACCCACACTAGCTCTGGTGGGCTATAGTAAAACAGTTACATTTATTCCTGTGGTTTTCCTGCCAGAAACCGCCCTCCCTGGTTCCCCTAGAATGTGAGAATGTGGGAGGGGGGAATAATAACAACATCCTGACAAATGCTTTCTAAGGCAGGGACATTGTGTTAGCTTTAATCCCTTTAAGAAGGGAGTGGTGGGTATTTGCAAGACAGATATTGGGTGCGGGCAAGTCCAGACAAGCTCTTATTATGTCCTTGTGGGCACACTAGCCAGTGCAGAGAATGGGCTTCCCATTTTGGCACAGCACTGCTAAGCACCCCAAGAGTGGGCAGGATGGGTAGAGCTTCTATGCCCTATTATGGGTTGGTCTGATAACCAGAGTGTTGTTTCTTCCAAGGCCCAAGCAAGACTGTGAGATAGTGTTCTTCCCACAGTGGTCTGGAAAGCAAATAACAAATGAATAAAGCAGTTCTCAGAATCATAATAACTTTCAGGCACTTGACATAGTAAGTAGCCAAGTCTATTCCTAGGCCAAATCCAGATTTAAAGTTTAATTTGAATATTTTCAAATATGCAGACTTCTGTGTTACTTCACAACTTATTTAATCAGGCTTGTCAAACAGGGGAGACAGAACTCAAGGACTATCCTCTTAAAACTGCATGCACTGTCAGGACCCAATATATGCAGAACTGGCACTCATAATATTTTTGGCCAGGAAACAAGCCATCTTGGATTATGTTCCCTTATTTTGTTCATGAAGTGCATTTGTCCTGACATAAATTATTGATTTATAAAAAGAACAACATACCCGCTTTATGCATAATGGTGTTTTTAAATCTTTACATAATGGCAAATTTCTATTATTTTATTAGTCCTCGTTATTCTGAAAAAAAGAAAGCTGCCAAAAAGCAATTGCCTTTAATATCCCACAAATAACGAAAGGCATTGAAGTAAATGAAAATTGCATTCTGTTTCTAGTTTGTGTTTAATAAATTATTCTGAACAGAGCGAAATTTCTTTTTAAAAGATCAGCCTTTTATTCCCCCTTACGCGAAATAGTGTTTCTAATGGCCTAGATGATAGTCTTTATGTAACTAAGAAATGTGTCCTAAAAGCTATTTTTGTGTGCACATATGAACGGAAGCGCACAAGCTGTTTTCAGATTGCAACCCATGTGATTGGATCAGTTTGGAACCATGATTCCAGGATGCCCTCATGCTGCCACTGTGTCAACTGCACGATTTCAGCTCTGCTCTCAGGGGCCATTATAATAGGGAATACGTGCAAAGGACCGCCACAGGTGTGTGATGAATCATGCTAAGTTCTACATTCATTTTCATGTACAACATTTAACAAAAGCTTTCCAACAATCACTTATTAGGTCAACACAGGTGCTTCCACATGGACATACATCTCTTGGCTTTCCAGTTTTCTCCTATCCTTGGTTCCCCCTTTTTTTTCAGAATAGCTTACTGTAGCCCTGTTCACATGTTACACTGAACACACATACATTCTGCTTGTACGGGTCTTTGTAAGAAAGAGCAGTAACCCAAATAGGTGGTTTGCCTTCTAACAATTAATTTAGGGGAATTGGAGGATAGAAGGTGGCTCATTGAGAGGCAGGCAACAGCAGATTCTCCATCAATTTCAACCAGGATCCTTCCTTAGGAGATTAGACTCAGAAATAATGAGAACTACTTTGACTAAAGATGTGGGGTGTGTTGTAGGAGGAAAATATCACAAATAAACAGAACATTGCAGTCATACCGAGCCTACAAAAGTAAAGAGTGGAGCAGAGATTGAAGAGGAAATTTGTTCCGTGTGATACATTAGCTATCCAGAAGACTATGGAACAGAGAGCAATGCGTGGCCAGTGCATATTGACCTGAAGAGAGAAGGACATTGAGTGTAGGGAAAATCATTACATATAGTGCAATTTACTTTCTAATTTACGGGCTAAAATGTATCCTGAGGAAATGGTGATGAGTGTGCCTTATGAAAATAATGTATTGATGAGGTATGTGTTCCCAGAGACTTCAGAATGGTAATCTCCTGTTTTAACAAAAAGACACATTAAATAGGTGGGTGTGAATCCATGCGAAATGGTTTCAAGGTGGGGCAAAATATTGATGGCCTTCTCCATTAAGGGATAGGTGCTATAGCAGTATGTTAGTAATATCCTTATTCAGAGGCAGAGTGAGGGGAAACACTGTCCGCCCCCGCCCTGGAACGCCCACTCCATGGCCTGGTCATGCCCCATCACGGTTCCACCTGGGACATCGCACACACCCCTGTCCCGTGGGCACTACACCACTGTCCCTATTCAACGGGTATTTTTAGAGGGGAAGGATGGGATCAATTCTGATGGGATTAATGTCAGGAGACCCAATTAGTGGTATGTCAGAAGACCCAATTCTGATGGGATTAGTAGTATGTCATTGTTCTACAGCTTGCATTCCATTAAGGATGTGAGGAGGAATGATGAGGCTAGTTTTTGAGTCAGCCCTCCTTTCATGCCACCGATACCATTTTGTTGTATTATATTAACTTGTATCGTATGTTGTATTTTTTACATTAAATGTCTTGAATCTGGTCTTTGACTGGGGTAGGGAAGGATAAAAATCACAATAAAGTAAAGTAAAAAGTATATTTCTTCCAGCCCCTCCCTCAGTTGTTTTTTTGTGATGGTTTCTAATTTGCACCATATAGCTATGCTTTTCCCGAGATTCCCAAATATTGGTTTCACAGATTTGACCATCTATAGCCCTATGAAGAAACAATGTTCCTCTGTGTTTGCAGTCGGTGAAGACACTGAGGGAAAGTGGGAGGGGGGAATAATAACAACAAAAAAGTGGGAGAGGGGAATAATAACAACAAAAACTTGTGAATCCCTCCCTCTAGACCTACTTATCAGCTCTCCCATGAATCAGGTTTCATCCAAACAGCATTCCATTAGGCAGGATGAAGATTCAGTTGTGAGATACATCTTAACAAGATTTTGCAGTCATCCCTAACTTGGGAAACCCTGCTTCCCAAAATGACAGAAATACAGCATGGAACTGCCAACATGACAAGAAAGTCCAGGGATGGCCGAGCAGTGTGAGAAACATTTCAAATAAATTTGTACAGGAAGTGAAAATTATTCCACAAAAGGAATGCTTCCAGAAAACTGGTTTTAGAAAAGGATTACTTGGGAACAGCATCCTAATAAAACATTTTGAGGCAAGAAAAATAAATTGCTTTGGGCTAAAAACCATGTGGAACTCCATGGAGGAAACGTTTTATTTTCTTCCTAATTTGGTTCATGCAGAAAGGGCCATATTCCGAATGTGGTCTGTGCTACAATTTCATTTTCTGAAGTGCCTTTTCATATTCCTGAAGGGATGAGGGTTGCATATGCTGCCCAACCACACAAATGGTTGTTTTCAGTTTCCAGGAAGTAAATGTCACAGTTAAAATGCCATTAGAAAATGTAATGAATTAACTGATATTAAAATCTGAAAAGCTTTTGGGTTTCTTTCAGCCAAGTGAGGTATTTTATTTGCTGAATTTTCATAGCTGTTTCAGAGGGTCTCTGGTGCTGACCCAAATTCAAGTCAAGAACTTGTGTTTACCTTGTGTTTTTTAACAGCCTGCATATCCACCTAGTCATTTATTCCGTTAGCTCAATCTAAATGCTATATAAATCAAATAATTAGAGTTTAGGGAAATGAATCTTTGGAAATGAATGACATGAAAGGGCAGTTTGACTCTTGGTACAGCTGTGCAGTTAAACTGAGGCATGGGAGAGTGCAGCAAATGCATGTATTCTCCACAACAACAGTCATAACTATTAATGCAAACCTGTGATTAGGACAATTCCACAATCCATTAAGTGTTAAAATTGGGTAGATCTATTGAACTGTCCTAGCGTTTAGACCAGATGAGACACCGAATGTTCTGCGGTCTGAACTTCACATATGTGGCTGGGGGAAGGGTAGGGAATTTACCCCTTTCTCTAACACCGTCCATTAATTCTACAAGAGAAAAAGGAAACACAAAGATGAGGAAACTGTCTCTTTTTCCCTTCCAGACAGACAAGTGCCTGGAAGAACCATGTTAAAACCATCCTACTTTCACACTGTGGCTCTAATCAATTTGGAAGACCTCACAGATGCAAATTACCTTGAAAAACAACAAAACTGGGAATCTTAGGTTACACATATTCTGGTGTCATGCCTTATAGGCCAATTCACATGTTACAAAGTCATTGTGTGTGTGTGCCCCCCTCCCCAAGTAGTTTCAATCAGATATGTTCTAGGAGCTCAATGCTTGGAGTTCCATTCTCAGGTAAACATGGGCCCAATTGGAAACAGGCTGCAGTGTGTGGGGAGCAGTGGGTTAAACCTCCCTCTTACACCATTTTCCTGACATAAAATGTCCCCAGTGAGATACTATTTGTCTCATTGGGAAATGTACATTAAACCCATCAGTAGACATGTAGTCCCTAAAGGGCAAATGTTAGTGCTCTGGGCAGTGGGATTCAAATAATTTAACAACCGGTTCTGGTGGTAGGATTCAAATAATTTAACAACTGGTTGTTTACAAGCACCATTTTAACAACCAGTTCTGCCCAAGTTGTGTGAACCTGCTGAATCCCACCACTGGCTATGAGGCAATATTAGGACTAAACCATGGAAACAGCCTGAGGAGAGGCTTAAATCACTGCTCTATGCATACTTTTAATCCAAATTAGTCTACTGCAGACCCAACAGGCCCCAAGGTGGATGCATGGGGGATATGAGTATTTTGTAATGTGCGGATTGTTCCTCAGTCTAAAATTGCCTCACAATTTAAAAAACCTTTAAAGGGATGTTGGGCACATTAATTGGAAAGTTTACCTAGAGACAGTGGCGTATTTGCTTAGGGACAGGGGGTACCCTCTGTGCCTGGGTGCCACTGATCTGGTCACGTGGGGGGCACAAAATTGCCCCCCCAAGACTAGGAAGATGGCAAGGCAGCAGGAAGTCCTGCTGCCTTGTTGTCTTCTGGTGCCCTCAGCCCTGCCCATGTCATCATTGACATGGATAGGGCCAAGGAAGCCAGAGGACCCCCCAAGCCTTGCCCCCTCCCAGCTGCCAGCTTCCCCCAAGCTCTGCCCCCCTCTTGGCTGCCAGCTCTGAGCCAGCAGCCGGCAGTCTTTTCTGCCCTCCCCCACCCCCAAGCTTATAAAAGCAAAGGCCCCAGCACGGAGCCTTCCAGTTGGTTCTGTTCTCCCCAGAGGGGAGGGGAGAAGGGACTGCGGGCTGCCGACTTGGAGCCAGCATCCAAGGGGGGTTAGGGCTTGTGGGCGAGGCTCAGGGTCAGGGTGGGAGTGGACCCCACCCCTGGTGTAGCGGGGGGGGTGCCTGGAGAATAGATGTCTCTGGGCACCATTTTCCCCAAGTACGCCTCTGCCTAGAGACCAATAGTTAGAGATTTGTTACAAATCAGCATGGTATAATGATTATCTTATCTAGTGAATGGAGTTTGTTTCCCCACTCCTACACATGAATCCTGCTGGGTGAACTTGGGCTAGTCATAGTTCTCTCAGAACTCTCTCAGCCCCACCTATCTCACAAGATGTCTGTTGTGGAGAGAATAAGATAAGGAGTTTGTAAGCTACTTTGTGACTCCTTATAGGAAAGGCAGGGTATAAATCCAAACTCTCTTCTTCAAATAAGAAAACATGTTATGAGATGCAAGAATTTACACTATCTCTGTAATTATATTACCACATTTGGACATTTCAGCAAGCACCGAGATACCTTGTAATTTTTTAAGCATAGTTTGTATCATCAGGTTAACCTGGTAATTATGCTACAATTATGCAGTGCAAAAGGAGTGCAAAATAAATGAGGGCAATAATAACTCCTAATTAGAAGTGACTTTTAGTGCCATCAATAAAAAAGAGCAATGTGTAATAACCAAGCTTCAAAATTTCCAAATGTATAGCTAAGTGCCTTCACTTTCAGATTCTGCACCCTAGAGCTTTTTTCACAGGAAAACAAAGAGTTGCTAGGATTCCAAATGCAAACCATATACAGATTTATGCCAGCAGACTAGAACATCCGTGCATGGTGTTCTTGTGTATATTTATTGCTTATTGTGAGACCTCATATATGTCAACTTCTTAATAAATGACTCACACCAACCAGTGTCTGGGGTGCAGAAACTTGATGTCAACATATCATTAGCAATGTTCAGCTGTATGTTTTCAATTAATGGAAATAGGCTTTCTGATACTGATTATTGGTTGACCTCTTCCTCTGAACTTTGGTGTGGTTGGTCTCTTTCAGTATATAAGGTTTCTACCCCCTGCTCTAGAGCATTTAGGGTTTTCATGAATTAACAGACTCATTACATTCAGGGACAAATCTGTAAGAATATTATGGCACTACTCCACTCTGCCTTCCCTATTTTCTGTCTACCTTCCTTTCTTTTTTAAATTAAATTTAATACCCCACCCTTCCCAATCTAAGCCAGACTCAGGGTAGTTTACATACATAGTTCTAGAGCATCAATAATAAAAACAAATTCCAAAAGATAATATATAAAAATATATTAAAACAGTAAAATAAAATACCATAATTAATAAAGATGTCCAGTAAAATAGATGCCCAAAGGACTCTTTGACAGTTTAGTCCCATTAATCACTCCATTCTAACTATTACAATGGGGAGACAAAACTCTAGTGGCAATTGGATGTATCAGATTTACGGCTGCCTCCACCAAAGGCCCAGCAGAATGTTTTTGTCTTACAGGCCTTGCAGAATCGATTGAGTTCCCGTAGGGCCCCGGCATCAGCTGGTAAAGAGTTCCACCAGACTGGAATCAGGGCCAAAATGTCCTCTTTTGTCCTTTGACCTATTCATACAGGCAAGCCTCAAGTAGAAGAATCATTCTTCCTGTCAGTATTCGGAAGCAAAATGTTTCATATTACAGCAGCGGTTGGTAGATTGTTCTGAAAAAAAATGGGCTGGATCCTGCAGATGCATCTCCCTTAACAATAGAAACACTTCCAAATGATAGGTGTTGCTAAATCCAGCTTTGGAAAAGCTTGGAGATTTGTGGGCAGTGCCAGGAGATGGTGAAGTTTGAGGAAGGAACTCAGCTAGGATATAAATCTCTACATCTCTGTAGTTTAGATATCAGTTATTATTCCAGGGGAATTCTAAGCTCCACTTTGAGGTTGGTAACCTGCTAAAAGAGATTCTGTCATTCATGGAAGATTTCTTGCTCTACAGGAAAGCACTTAACTTAGCAAAATGGATCCATGTGGAATCCAACCCAGTGGCTTTACAAGGTCATATCCCACCCCCCCTCGCCTAAGACCAAGGTACTGTTTAACAACAGAACATTGGCATGAGGATCACTTTGTAGTATGAGATTGTAAACATACTTACATGGAGGTGTGTGAATGCTGCTGAAACACAGTGGACTAGGAATGCCAACTTCCAGATGGGGCTTGGAGATATTCCAGAATTTTAACTGATCTCAAGACTACAGAAGTCATTTTCCCTGGATAAAATGGCTGCTTTGGATGGTGGACTTTGTGGTGTTCTACCTTTCTGAGGGTCCTTTCCAAACTCTGCCCTTCCCAGGCTCCACTCCCATAATCTCCAGGATTTTGGCAGCCTGGAGTTGGCAACCATATAGTAGACCAAGGATCACACTCTGAGTGTTTTGCAATCATTCATATATTGGTTGAACAAAAATGGGCCCAAAAACAGCCCTACCTGACCCCTTTATTGAGGTCAAATGGCTTGGTCAGCTTGCCGCCATAACCATGGCAGACCTGATCCTTAAGGTCTGTAGGAAGTCACTGCATGAGCCACAGCCAGAAAAGTATCAAGGGGAAATGGCTCCCAGGGGCAACTCCTCCTCTGGGTGCCCCTTGCGCTCAGGGGCGGGGCTTGAGGCCAAGCTTGGAGGTGGGGCTCAGACTGAGCCCCACCCCTTGCCTCTCTGCAGGCCGACTCCTGCTGTCCCCAGGGTCTGAGGAGGGCAAAAGCCAGCCTGAACAGAAGCCAGGGGGCAGGGCTCAGTGGCGGCGGGCAGCCCAGGTGGGTGCTGCAGCCGCTAACCACTGAGCCCTGCTCCCACCTCCCTGTGGTGGGGGGGGGGTTGATGCCATGCAGCTGGGGTGCACACCAGTAGTGGAATTCAAATAATTTAACAACCGGTTCCAGTGACAGGATTCAAATAATTTAACAACTGGTTGTTTACAAACACCATTTTAACAACTGTTTCTGCTGAAGTGGTGCGAATCTGCTGAATCCCACCACTGGCGCACACCATTTTGTCATGTTGGGGGGGGAGCACCCGGCGCCCTCCATGTGACCGAAAGGCGTGCGCCCAGGGACATGGGTGACCCCATGTCCCTATAGGCCATACACCTTTAGCCACAGCAGCCTTTTATCATTTGCGGTGATTTGCAGCTTTTCTCAGGTGGTATAAAAGCTAGGCAATCGTTCACAGTTCAGTTATCCCTCCTGAACCTACCCGCTTCTGATCTTGTTGAGACCAATCAGTTAACACAGTCCAGACATGATTCTAAGCTAACTGACTGGCAGCAGAGCTTGGGACTGAGTGTTGTATTATTGAGTGCCTTCAAATTTTTTGGATGACTTTAGGCATCTTTACCTGTGAAAACAGCAGTGTGAGGATCTCTGCCCACCAAGGTGGATTTAATTTGGACTATTGGTTTGAAATACGGTCTGCTTCAGAAGCCTTCCCTCCTGACTCGAGGCAATGGATAAAGCTTTTAACTTGAGAAAGGGTCACCTCAGACCAGTCTGGAAGACAGCCGACTGCTTCAAATATCTCAGGATTAGAAAGTTCCTTAGGAATAGCAAACAGGCTCTTAAAGTATGACTCCCAGACTTCTGATTGAGTACAAAAGGGAATTTTGCCATGTATTCTAGTGCCCATATTGATAAGTGCCCCAAATGTCAAGTTGCCATTGATTTTTATGGCCAAAATTAAGTGTCTCTAGTTCTTACATAGATTCTCTTTCTTTTTATACTTTATGGGGTCTCTGAAGTATCTCCTAAGGCCAGTAATTCTCTTGGAACAAGTAAGGTTGTATTGCTGTTTACCCCAAATGCCTCCTGCGTTAATGAATAAAAGTATTTTTTTCACTGCATTTTCACTGTAGTTCTTATTTTATAAGAACCATGTACCTTAATTCTTGAAGGTCAGAGGCTTTACAAAGGGAGCACTATTCAGCATAATTTTAGAGTAAAGGGGCTTGAAGATGGACAATAGCTATCTTCTTAAAGATAGCACTTCTGGGTAGACCAGGGGTCTGCCACCTGCGGCTCTCCAGATGTTCATGGACTACAATTCCCAACAGCCCCTGCCAGCGTGGCCAATTGCCCATGCTGGCAGGGGCTGATGGGAATTGTAGTCCATGAACATCTGGAGAGCCGCAGGTTGCAGACTACTGGGGTAGACCATCATATCTTGGTCCTGGCAAGCAACATTGTCATTTCCAGTATATCCAACTTAGGGAGTTTGTCTCTGGGATATACAGTCTTGCTTGATTACAGATGGTTAAATACAATGAATATTCATATGGAAAACATTTTTTAAAAGGACAAAACTCCTAGGAAGCTAGCCAATAAACTGAGATCAGGAGAGACAACAAAAAGGGATGCTAGCTCCCTTGAAGCCCAAGAAAGTTCAATCCCTGCTTGGATTAATTCTTTGGTGACCATTCAAAATTACTGAATTTATTTGGATAACTATTAGCATAGCATAGTAGTCAACTATTAGCATTTATTGACATGTCTTTCTATAATTGGCAAAACCACCAGGGGCCAAGGAAATTCTCATTGCTAGAACCAATTAAATGGTCAGTGTTGGCCCCTATTCTTGCAATAAAGTCTCCTGTTAAGATAAAAGAGCTGTTTGGGAAATTGCTTTTAATTATATTTACTATATTGCCCAGCAAGGCCCAGTTAACATTCACTCCATTTGAAATTGCAGATCACGAATATACTGTGAATAAAATTATAGAATAGAACCCCAGTGTTAACTGCTAAAACAAAATCCTGTGCTATAATCATTTCAGAATCATGGGTGGGCAACACTGTAGCATTATACATGCTAGCCATCGTTTGAGACGGCCTACAGGGTTCTTTGTCGTGCCCTGAGAGAAAACTGAATAATCTGGAAAATATATCTTCTCCAACATCCCAGTTTCCTAGATGAATACAATATCAAATGCATATAAAAATGTTGTCTCACAGGTAGCCTTAGGAGACCAACCTGCTGCATTCCAGCTTAACAACATCTTGCAGGAGGAGATAGTCAAACCAAGGACTGAGCAATTTGGTCAACACTGGTATTAACAGAATGGATGATAACAATAGTTTCCAGGGGAACAGGGTAGAATTCCTGCTGTCTTTCTAGACAAAACAAATGCAGATGACTCTTTACGTGGGGATATTTCACAGGAGTAATTTTTAGCTGGGTAGGCATTATTCTCCCTCATAGACTGAGGCTGGATTTCCAGTTTTAACAATTCATTGTTAGAACTCTTCTCTGAAGGAATGAGGTGAACTGAATTTGTTGTACCATCGCTTGACTGGCTCCTAGTAATCAGCTTCAAATTTTCTTTCTCTAGTCCAGGGGTAGGGAACCTGCGGCTCTCCAGATGTTCAGGAACTACAATTCCCATCAGCCTCTATCAGCATGGCCAATTGGCCATGCTGGTAGGGGCTGATGGGAATTGTAGTTCCTGAACATCTGGAGAGCCGCAGGTTCCCTACCCCTGCTCTAGTCTGTCAATGATACTAATCTGTTCCACTTGTGGCAAGACACAAAAAGACTGCATAAGGTTCATCCCGTTCCCCCCCCCCACCCCATCCATTCGCTCATCATTTAATAAGTTTGAAAGTGTGGATGAGCTGCTTATATTCACAAGCAGTTCCTTATTATTCAAACTGGGCAGTGCAGTCCAGGAGGAGGGGTAACTGTGCCTCAGTCAAGGATGGTGCAGTCACAATGCAGCCATGCCACCTCCCAAAAGGCTTGTTGTGCCACAGCCAGTAACCTAACTGGAATGCTCCCCCAGCTCCAGTGGAACTGCTTTATGGGCTGTGCCTACCTTTATGCTAGCATAAGTCTGCACAGGCAAATGTGGCCATGCCTGGGTCAAAAATGCTCAGGAAGTTTATTAAAGCCATCCCCAGGAATATCCCCTTCGGCAATGGCAGGAGCTGCTGTGCTAGAGGAGTTGTGGTGTCTCAGTGGTGCTGGTGTTTGAGTGTCACACTGCTGTGTGGTTCCCCAGCGCTATCTTGAGTGTCTCTGGGCCAGCATAAATGCCCCTTATGCAGGCTCAAGTAGCATTTATGCTGGTGTCAGAGTCCCCCTACCTCTTGGGGTGTTTCTTTCCTTCCTCAGGATTGCACTATGTATTCTTAGTTGTTGATCAGGCTTGGATGTGAATCTTTTTTTAATGAATAGAGATCAATTAAAGGTTACATATAATGCCTAGGGGTAATTTTATTCCATTTCATTGATCATAATAGATTTTCTGAAGGTTTCTTGAAGCAGAGGCCATTTACACATTTTCAATTTTGCCTCTCAGTGAGCTTACCTTTCCTTCACTGTAGACTTTCCTTTCTGCATTTTATTTGCCCTTTTGGAAGCCACTGCAGGGTAGAGAAGACAAGCTGCATGGCTTTTACATGCTGGCAAAACATGACTTTTCCTGTCGCTTCACTTTTCCCTGTGAAGCGAAATAGCTCAACAGGAAGGATAATTCTTTATCCAGGCTTTTTTGCTCCTTCTTTCCTTCCCCAGCTCACCCAACAGAAGTTTTTTCCCACTCTTCTGGCCACCATTTCTGAATGATTAGAAGAGCTTTCCTATCTGTGTGTGCTTAAATGCTGCCAGTATACCACTGGAGCAAGGGACCAGTCTATTGAGCTATCAGACACCAGGAAAAAGGGGGAGGGGGAAAGCAGCCTCTCTAAATAAGCCTCCCTAAATAAGCCTCGATTTCTAAATGATCAGAAGGGCTTTATTTGTGTGTGTGTGTGTGTGTGTGTGTGTGTGTGTGTGTGTGTGTGTGTGTTTCAAATACTGTAGGTCTACCACTAAACCAAGGGACCAGTCTATTCAGCTATCAGGAGCCAGAAAAGGTGGGAAGGGGAGTTTGCAGGAAAACAACTTTTGCCCCATTGGACTGACAGGAATAGTTTAATTAAGAAGGAAAAAACCTTTTAAAATGCAAATAGTGTAGGCAAAGATGCTCTGCTGGTGTGATGCATTTATTGTGTATATATGTGTACAATGGAACACTCTGCTCTTCCCCTATTATCTGTGTGATTTAGTTTGGCCCTACTGGGTGAAGCACTTGATTTCTGTTTCTAGTTCTGGTATGTCAGCTAATTCTGATGATTGTAGAAGGTGCCTTCCTTGCAAATAAAAACTGCTGTTTTGGACCAGCTTGTATCTGCTGAATAGACCTGAGAACCAGTGCCTCGGTGAGTACCCTCTTGTGTCAATAGCAAATCACAGGAAAACCCCACTGCTAAGCAAACAAGCAGTAAGTGCACAAAAGCTCAGAGCTTCATGGAAAGAAGTGGTATTGGTGCAGAAGAATGAAAACATCTTTTAAGGGTAACACCATGCAAAACAAGCTTCTGCTGTACTGCAGTCAAAGCTCTGTTCACAACCTGAGTGCTGCCTCACAGTGTCCTGCAGTAATGCTCAGGAACTAGAAACTGGGAGATCAGTTGTAATGCTGGGAGATCTCCAGTTCTCACCTACCTTGCAGCTTCCCTATATGGATGCAGAGTTAGCTACGAGTTTGTTTGTTTTATTCAGCTTATAGGCTGCACTTCTCCTTGTGGGCTCAGGGCAGCTTCCAGCAATAAAAATGAAGCACCTTGTGGTTCAGGGTTTCTCACCATTGATACAATTTGTGGCAGCAAATGCGGTGCCCCCTAGGAGTTTTGCTTTGCCACCATATCCGTTGCTTCCATCCTTGTAAATAAAGCAAATATTTTGAGACTCTTGCTGTTGCAAGTTGTTTCTCACCCAAAGAAAATGAAATGTAGGCAGTGCTACCCCAATCACTTTTTGCTAGGTTTGCCAACCTCCAGGTTGTGGCAGGAGATCTCCCAAAATTACAGCGCCTTTGAAAAGTGGACTGCATGGCATTATACCCTACAAAGGTCCCTTCTGTTTCTAAACCCCACTATCCCAGCCTCCTTCCTCATATCTCCACATATTTCTGGACCCAGAGTTGGCCACCTGTCTTCTAATTGCTCATGGAAACATGGGGCACTGTAAATGAATGGGAGAATATGATTTGTTGTGGGATAGATGTCTTTGTTTAATTATACAGTATTGAAGAAAACTGGCAAAAGAAGATGGCCAGAGGCCAAATTATAGCAAGAGTAAGGTGAAATAAAAAAGATATATACTCAGCTGTTGGTTGCTTCTTCCCAGAGATCAATGGAGTAAATTAACAGTGACCCAGCTTTATTATTTTCAGAGTTAGGGGGATTTGTCATCTGCAGTCCTGTTCTGGAAATGAAAGATACTTGGTTGATAGTTTATTGTAAAAGGGTATAGCAATGTCTCCAGAGCCAAAGTCTGGTCCATTATTTACAGTGGTTTCCAGCTATATTTTTAAGGTGTTTATAACTTGTCCATTTCAAATCATACCAAGTTGTCAAGTCAGAAGTTTTATGTTTCCTAAATGTGAAAAACCTGTTTTCTTTCTTCTTGTTTTTTATCACAGTTGCAATCAAGTAGGGGTAGCCTTTTTTATAGCTTATAAAATAACAATATATATCATTACCCACCCCCCGCCCCCCCCAAGAAGGGCTTTGGCATCCAGTAAAGTATGTGAAGATATATTTCTAATTATGGTATTCAGTCAGTCGCAGAAGCATGTAGTATACATCGGAGGTTGAATTCAACACAGTCTTTGTGCTAAAGTGTGGGTTACGGTGAAGTCCTGTGCAGAAAAGGAATGGTGGTAAAAAGTGCCATCAAGCTGCAGCCAAGTTATGGTGACCCCATATGGTTTTCAAGGCCAGAGATGAATAGAGGTAGTTTGACATTGCCTGCCTTTGCATAGCAACCCCTGTCTTCCTTGGTGGAATGAGTACTAAGTACTCCTAAGGCCAGTACAAGTACTAACTAGGGCCCATCCTGTGTAGATGTGATGGTATTGGGTCACTTCACAGCAGAGGAGTTGGGACATTTAAAGCACAATGTGGGTGTGAAGAAAGTAACCCACATTTGTATTCTTCTGAATCCCAACTGCTTCTGGACTTGATACTTCTAAGGGAGTGTAGACCATCCAAATTGAGAAATCATTGAAAAAGAGTTCAGTTATCTTAACTATATCTACTAAATTGTTCTGTTAAAAAATGTGGGAATGGGCCAAAATGCATAAAAATTGTATTTGATATCAAGGATTTGTAAACTTAAAAAATGGATTTATAAAATCAAAGGTTTGCTCTGAACCACTGTCTAGGCCTGCATGTCAGCAGACACGTAGCTTGTCAGTGGTTATGCATTTATGACTTGTTTTTAAGAACTAGCTATATGCGATAGCTACATGAGTAAACAAAGCAGTAAAGAAATCAGAGGTTAGAATAGAAGGAATTTGATTAGTTAAATGGAAAAAGTGTTTTTATATATTTTAAATGAACACTGAAATGATAATGATAGATTCATATTTACTGGCATTTTACTATAATTCTATTGTATTAGAATCAATGCTTGTATAATTGTTAAAATCATGTTTTAACTTTCAAACTGGGGAAAGGGAAGTTTTATTATTTTAAGGAATGTATGTAAAATCTGTATACCCTGGAGAGATTTCTCTCTTCAGGAGCAAACTTAGGAATGTAGGAAAAACTGGTTATCCTTGAAAACCCGAAAGACAGAAGTCAGTTTTATTGCAGTCCTTTGCATATGGGCAGAGGGACGTGAACAGATGACATGCAGCTTGTGTATGTGACAATGTTTTAGTCAGAGAAGCAATTTGATTCAGAGGCTGTCTTAATGTGACACGTAAGAAATAGGGGCAGACAAGCCAATGGGATTTTAAGGTTCATGCAGAAAGCACATGAAAGGTATGATCTTATGGAATACGTTTACAGGTATCATTATGTGACATATGTATTCTTTGTATCTATAAAAATGAAGTCTTTATTTGGGTAAGGCGTGACTCTTTTAGAGAGTTACCCTGTGTGTGAACTGTTAAAATTCAACACAGTAAAAATGGTCTTTTTGTATGGGTGGGTGTGCCTCTCTTGAAGGGGACACCCTGGTCAGATACCTATGCTGTCCAGTAAACTTATATTTTTGTTTCAAATCTGCTTCTTGGGTATTTTTTAACTTAGTCTTAAAACAACTCAACTGTGCAGGACCAGAGACACGGTTCTGGCCTCACAAAAAGAAGCACCTGTTCTGACATAAATGTGGGATGAAAGCAGTGTTATGCTAGCTTAACAGTTAAAACATTTTTAAAATTGCGATGGAGAATAACTTGGCTTGGCAGCGAGAGGTAGGCTAGCGGTGGGATCTTTAGAACAACTATACCAGAAAATGGCTTGAAATGTTCCACAAAGAATACAAAAAGAGACCAAATTGAATTTAAATATTTTTATAAGTTTTTGGCAAAAACATTCACACAGTGAGACATAGAGAAGCTTACATACAGTTCCTAAGAGATATAAAAAGGGTGTAAAAATAGGTTTGGATGAAAGATTAGGAAGGGGTAGCAGGGACTTATACGTTACCTAGGTTCAGCTGAGAAGTTCTTGGAGAAGGCAAGGATTCAAATGGGCAGTGTGGCCCAGTCCAAGGCCGTTTCCGCCTGACCACCCTCAGCCCCAGCGCTGGCACCAAAGTTCTGTGAGTGGCGTGGGGGCTCCCGTTCGCACACAAGATGCGAGCGAAGGCCAAGCAGGAGCCGCCCCGCCCGGGAAGCTGACTCCGCACGGAGCCGCCTCTTCCTGCTCCCTCCATCCGACTCACGATGTCCTCGTCGTCGCCTGCTGGCCGTCTAAGCCCCGCCCACTGGGGGGGGGGGTGGGTGGGGGGGGGGGTGGGGGGGGGGGAGGGGGGGAGGGGGGGGGGGTGGGGGGGGGGAGGGGGGGGGGGGGGGGGGGGGGGGGGGGGGGGGGGTGGGTGGAGGGGGGGGTGGGTGGGTGGAGGGGTGGGGGGGGGGGGGGGTGGGGGGGGGGGGGGGTGGAGGGGGGGGGGGGTGGGGGGGGGGGGGGGGGGGGGGGGGGGGGGGGGGGGGGGGGGGGGGGTGGGGGGGGGGGGGGGTGGGGGGGGGGGGGGGTGGGGGGGGGGGGGGGTGGGGGGGGGGGGGGGTGGGGGGGGGGGGGGGTGGGGGGGGGGGGGGGTGGGGGGGGGGGGGGGTGGGGGGGGGGGGGGGTGGGGGGGGGGGGGGGTGGGGGGGGGGGGGGGTGGGGGGGGGGGGGGGTGGGGGGGGGGGGGGGTGGGGGGGGGGGGGGGTGGGGGGGGGGGGGGGTGGGGGGGGGGGGGGGTGGGGGGGGGGGGGGGTGGGGGGGGGGGGGGGTGGGGGGGGGGGGGGGTGGGGGGGGGGGGGGGTGGGGGGGGGGGGGGGTGGGGGGGGGGGGGGGTGGGGGGGGGGGGGGGTGGGGGGGGGGGGGGGTGGGGGGGGGGGGGGGTGGGGGGGGGGGGGGGTGGGGGGGGGGGGGGGTGGGGGGGGGGGGGGGTGGGGGGGGGGGGGGGTGGGGGGGGGGGGGGGTGGGGGGGGGGGGGGGTGGGGGGGGGGGGGGGTGGGGGGGGGGGGGGGTGGGGGGGGGGGGGGGTGGGGGGGGGGGGGGGTGGGGGGGGGGGGGGGTGGGGGGGGGGGGGGGTGGGGGGGGGGGGGGGTGGGGGGGGGGGGGGGTGGGGGGGGGGGGGGGTGGGGGGGGGGGGGGGTGGGGGGGGGGGGGGGTGGGGGGGGGGGGGGGTGGGGGGGGGGGGGGGTGGGGGGGGGGGGGGGTGGGGGGGGGGGGGGGTGGGGGGGGGGGGGGGTGGGGGGGGGGGGGGGTGGGGGGGGGGGGGGGTGGGGGGGGGGGGGGGTGGGGGGGGGGGGGGGTGGGGGGGGGGGGGGGTGGGGGGGGGGGGGGGTGGGGGGGGGGGGGGGTGGGGGGGGGGGGGGGTGGGGGGGGGGGGGGGTGGGGGGGGGGGGGGGTGGGGGGGGGGGGGGGTGGGGGGGGGGGGGGGTGGGGGGGGGGGGGGGTGGGGGGGGGGGGGGGTGGGGGGGGGGGGGGGTGGGGGGGGGGGGGGGTGGGGGGGGGGGGGGGTGGGGGGGGGGGGGGGTGGGGGGGGGGGGGGGTGGGGGGGGGGGGGGGTGGGGGGGGGGGGGGGTGGGGGGGGGGGGGGGTGGGGGGGGGGGGGGGTGGGGGGGGGGGGGGGTGGGGGGGGGGGGGGGTGGGGGGGGGGGGGGGTGGGGGGGGGGGGGGGTGGGGGGGGGGGGGGGTGGGGGGGGGGGGGGGTGGGGGGGGGGGGGGGTGGGGGGGGGGGGGGGTGGGGGGGGGGGGGGGTGGGGGGGGGGGGGGGTGGGGGGGGGGGGGGGTGGGGGGGGGGGGGGGTGGGGGGGGGGGGGGGTGGGGGGGGGGGGGGGTGGGGGGGGGGGGGGGTGGGGGGGGGGGGGGGTGGGGGGGGGGGGGGGTGGGGGGGGGGGGGGGTGGGGGGGGGGGGGGGTGGGGGGGGGGGGGGGTGGGGGGGGGGGGGGGTGGGGGGGGGGGGGGGTGGGGGGGGGGGGGGGTGGGGGGGGGGGGGGGTGGGGGGGGGGGGGGGTGGGGGGGGGGGGGGGTGGGGGGGGGGGGGGGTGGGGGGGGGGGGGGGTGGGGGGGGGGGGGGGTGGGGGGGGGGGGGGGTGGGGGGGGGGGGGGGTGGGGGGGGGGGGGGGTGGGGGGGGGGGGGGGTGGGGGGGGGGGGGGGTGGGGGGGGGGGGGGGTGGGGGGGGGGGGGGGTGGGGGGGGGGGGGGGTGGGGGGGGGGGGGGGTGGGGGGGGGGGGGGGTGGGGGGGGGGGGGGGTGGGGGGGGGGGGGGGTGGGGGGGGGGGGGGGTGGGGGGGGGGGGGGGTGGGGGGGGGGGGGGGTGGGGGGGGGGGGGGGTGGGGGGGGGGGGGGGTGGGGGGGGGGGGGGGTGGGGGGGGGGGGGGGTGGGGGGGGGGGGGGGTGGGGGGGGGGGGGGGTGGGGGGGGGGGGGGGTGGGGGGGGGGGGGGGTGGGGGGGGGGGGGGGTGGGGGGGGGGGGGGGTGGGGGGGGGGGGGGGTGGGGGGGGGGGGGGGTGGGGGGGGGGGGGGGTGGGGGGGGGGGGGGGTGGGGGGGGGGGGGGGTGGGGGGGGGGGGGGGTGGGGGGGGGGGGGGGTGGGGGGGGGGGGGGGTGGGGGGGGGGGGGGGTGGGGGGGGGGGGGGGTGGGGGGGGGGGGGGGTGGGGGGGGGGGGGGGTGGGGGGGGGGGGGGGTGGGGGGGGGGGGGGGTGGGGGGGGGGGGGGGTGGGGGGGGGGGGGGGTGGGGGGGGGGGGGGGTGGGGGGGGGGGGGGGTGGGGGGGGGGGGGGGTGGGGGGGGGGGGGGGTGGGGGGGGGGGGGGGTGGGGGGGGGGGGGGGTGGGGGGGGGGGGGGGTGGGGGGGGGGGGGGGTGGGGGGGGGGGGGGGTGGGGGGGGGGGGGGGTGGGGGGGGGGGGGGGTGGGGGGGGGGGGGGGTGGGGGGGGGGGGGGGTGGGGGGGGGGGGGGGTGGGGGGGGGGGGGGGTGGGGGGGGGGGGGGGTGGGGGGGGGGGGGGGTGGGGGGGGGGGGGGGTGGGGGGGGGGGGGGGTGGGGGGGGGGGGGGGTGGGGGGGGGGGGGGGTGGGGGGGGGGGGGGGTGGGGGGGGGGGGGGGTGGGGGGGGGGGGGGGTGGGGGGGGGGGGGGGTGGGGGGGGGGGGGGGTGGGGGGGGGGGGGGGTGGGGGGGGGGGGGGGTGGGGGGGGGGGGGGGTGGGGGGGGGGGGGGGTGGGGGGGGGGGGGGGTGGGGGGGGGGGGGGGTGGGGGGGGGGGGGGGTGGGGGGGGGGGGGGGTGGGGGGGGGGGGGGGTGGGGGGGGGGGGGGGTGGGGGGGGGGGGGGGTGGGGGGGGGGGGGGGTGGGGGGGGGGGGGGGTGGGGGGGGGGGGGGGTGGGGGGGGGGGGGGGTGGGGGGGGGGGGGGGTGGGGGGGGGGGGGGGTGGGGGGGGGGGGGGGTGGGGGGGGGGGGGGGTGGGGGGGGGGGGGGGTGGGGGGGGGGGGGGGTGGGGGGGGGGGGGGGTGGGGGGGGGGGGGGGTGGGGGGGGGGGGGGGTGGGGGGGGGGGGGGGTGGGGGGGGGGGGGGGTGGGGGGGGGGGGGGGTGGGGGGGGGGGGGGGTGGGGGGGGGGGGGGGTGGGGGGGGGGGGGGGTGGGGGGGGGGGGGGGTGGGGGGGGGGGGGGGTGGGGGGGGGGGGGGGTGGGGGGGGGGGGGGGTGGGGGGGGGGGGGGGTGGGGGGGGGGGGGGGTGGGGGGGGGGGGGGGTGGGGGGGGGGGGGGGTGGGGGGGGGGGGGGGTGGGGGGGGGGGGGGGTGGGGGGGGGGGGGGGTGGGGGGGGGGGGGGGTGGGGGGGGGGGGGGGTGGGGGGGGGGGGGGGTGGGGGGGGGGGGGGGTGGGGGGGGGGGGGGGTGGGGGGGGGGGGGGGTGGGGGGGGGGGGGGGTGGGGGGGGGGGGGGGTGGGGGGGGGGGGGGGTGGGGGGGGGGGGGGGTGGGGGGGGGGGGGGGTGGGGGGGGGGGGGGGTGGGGGGGGGGGGGGGTGGGGGGGGGGGGGGGTGGGGGGGGGGGGGGGTGGGGGGGGGGGGGGGTGGGGGGGGGGGGGGGTGGGGGGGGGGGGGGGTGGGGGGGGGGGGGGGTGGGGGGGGGGGGGGGTGGGGGGGGGGGGGGGTGGGGGGGGGGGGGGGTGGGGGGGGGGGGGGGTGGGGGGGGGGGGGGGTGGGGGGGGGGGGGGGTGGGGGGGGGGGGGGGTGGGGGGGGGGGGGGGTGGGGGGGGGGGGGGGTGGGGGGGGGGGGGGGTGGGGGGGGGGGGGGGTGGGGGGGGGGGGGGGTGGGGGGGGGGGGGGGTGGGGGGGGGGGGGGGTGGGGGGGGGGGGGGGTGGGGGGGGGGGGGGGTGGGGGGGGGGGGGGGTGGGGGGGGGGGGGGGTGGGGGGGGGGGGGGGTGGGGGGGGGGGGGGGTGGGGGGGGGGGGGGGTGGGGGGGGGGGGGGGTGGGGGGGGGGGGGGGTGGGGGGGGGGGGGGGTGGGGGGGGGGGGGGGTGGGGGGGGGGGGGGGTGGGGGGGGGGGGGGGTGGGGGGGGGGGGGGGTGGGGGGGGGGGGGGGTGGGGGGGGGGGGGGGTGGGGGGGGGGGGGGGTGGGGGGGGGGGGGGGTGGGGGGGGGGGGGGGTGGGGGGGGGGGGGGGTGGGGGGGGGGGGGGGTGGGGGGGGGGGGGGGTGGGGGGGGGGGGGGGTGGGGGGGGGGGGGGGTGGGGGGGGGGGGGGGTGGGGGGGGGGGGGGGTGGGGGGGGGGGGGGGTGGGGGGGGGGGGGGGTGGGGGGGGGGGGGGGTGGGGGGGGGGGGGGGTGGGGGGGGGGGGGGGTGGGGGGGGGGGGGGGTGGGGGGGGGGGGGGGTGGGGGGGGGGGGGGGTGGGGGGGGGGGGGGGTGGGGGGGGGGGGGGGTGGGGGGGGGGGGGGGTGGGGGGGGGGGGGGGTGGGGGGGGGGGGGGGTGGGGGGGGGGGGGGGTGGGGGGGGGGGGGGGTGGGGGGGGGGGGGGGTGGGGGGGGGGGGGGGTGGGGGGGGGGGGGGGTGGGGGGGGGGGGGGGTGGGGGGGGGGGGGGGTGGGGGGGGGGGGGGGTGGGGGGGGGGGGGGGTGGGGGGGGGGGGGGGTGGGGGGGGGGGGGGGTGGGGGGGGGGGGGGGTGGGGGGGGGGGGGGGTGGGGGGGGGGGGGGGTGGGGGGGGGGGGGGGTGGGGGGGGGGGGGGGTGGGGGGGGGGGGGGGTGGGGGGGGGGGGGGGTGGGGGGGGGGGGGGGTGGGGGGGGGGGGGGGTGGGGGGGGGGGGGGGTGGGGGGGGGGGGGGGTGGGGGGGGGGGGGGGTGGGGGGGGGGGGGGGTGGGGGGGGGGGGGGGTGGGGGGGGGGGGGGGTGGGGGGGGGGGGGGGTGGGGGGGGGGGGGGGTGGGGGGGGGGGGGGGTGGGGGGGGGGGGGGGTGGGGGGGGGGGGGGGTGGGGGGGGGGGGGGGTGGGGGGGGGGGGGGGTGGGGGGGGGGGGGGGTGGGGGGGGGGGGGGGTGGGGGGGGGGGGGGGTGGGGGGGGGGGGGGGTGGGGGGGGGGGGGGGTGGGGGGGGGGGGGGGTGGGGGGGGGGGGGGGTGGGGGGGGGGGGGGGTGGGGGGGGGGGGGGGTGGGGGGGGGGGGGGGTGGGGGGGGGGGGGGGTGGGGGGGGGGGGGGGTGGGGGGGGGGGGGGGTGGGGGGGGGGGGGGGTGGGGGGGGGGGGGGGTGGGGGGGGGGGGGGGTGGGGGGGGGGGGGGGTGGGGGGGGGGGGGGGTGGGGGGGGGGGGGGGTGGGGGGGGGGGGGGGTGGGGGGGGGGGGGGGTGGGGGGGGGGGGGGGTGGGGGGGGGGGGGGGTGGGGGGGGGGGGGGGTGGGGGGGGGGGGGGGTGGGGGGGGGGGGGGGTGGGGGGGGGGGGGGGTGGGGGGGGGGGGGGGTGGGGGGGGGGGGGGGTGGGGGGGGGGGGGGGTGGGGGGGGGGGGGGGTGGGGGGGGGGGGGGGTGGGGGGGGGGGGGGGTGGGGGGGGGGGGGGGTGGGGGGGGGGGGGGGTGGGGGGGGGGGGGGGTGGGGGGGGGGGGGGGTGGGGGGGGGGGGGGGTGGGGGGGGGGGGGGGTGGGGGGGGGGGGGGGTGGGGGGGGGGGGGGGTGGGGGGGGGGGGGGGTGGGGGGGGGGGGGGGTGGGGGGGGGGGGGGGTGGGGGGGGGGGGGGGTGGGGGGGGGGGGGGGTGGGGGGGGGGGGGGGTGGGGGGGGGGGGGGGTGGGGGGGGGGGGGGGTGGGGGGGGGGGGGGGTGGGGGGGGGGGGGGGTGGGGGGGGGGGGGGGTGGGGGGGGGGGGGGGTGGGGGGGGGGGGGGGTGGGGGGGGGGGGGGGTGGGGGGGGGGGGGGGTGGGGGGGGGGGGGGGTGGGGGGGGGGGGGGGTGGGGGGGGGGGGGGGTGGGGGGGGGGGGGGGTGGGGGGGGGGGGGGGTGGGGGGGGGGGGGGGTGGGGGGGGGGGGGGGTGGGGGGGGGGGGGGGTGGGGGGGGGGGGGGGTGGGGGGGGGGGGGGGTGGGGGGGGGGGGGGGTGGGGGGGGGGGGGGGTGGGGGGGGGGGGGGGTGGGGGGGGGGGGGGGTGGGGGGGGGGGGGGGTGGGGGGGGGGGGGGGTGGGGGGGGGGGGGGGTGGGGGGGGGGGGGGGTGGGGGGGGGGGGGGGTGGGGGGGGGGGGGGGTGGGGGGGGGGGGGGGTGGGGGGGGGGGGGGGTGGGGGGGGGGGGGGGTGGGGGGGGGGGGGGGTGGGGGGGGGGGGGGGTGGGGGGGGGGGGGGGTGGGGGGGGGGGGGGGTGGGGGGGGGGGGGGGTGGGGGGGGGGGGGGGTGGGGGGGGGGGGGGGTGGGGGGGGGGGGGGGTGGGGGGGGGGGGGGGTGGGGGGGGGGGGGGGTGGGGGGGGGGGGGGGTGGGGGGGGGGGGGGGTGGGGGGGGGGGGGGGTGGGGGGGGGGGGGGGTGGGGGGGGGGGGGGGTGGGGGGGGGGGGGGGTGGGGGGGGGGGGGGGTGGGGGGGGGGGGGGGTGGGGGGGGGGGGGGGTGGGGGGGGGGGGGGGTGGGGGGGGGGGGGGGTGGGGGGGGGGGGGGGTGGGGGGGGGGGGGGGTGGGGGGGGGGGGGGGTGGGGGGGGGGGGGGGTGGGGGGGGGGGGGGGTGGGGGGGGGGGGGGGTGGGGGGGGGGGGGGGTGGGGGGGGGGGGGGGTGGGGGGGGGGGGGGGTGGGGGGGGGGGGGGGTGGGGGGGGGGGGGGGTGGGGGGGGGGGGGGGTGGGGGGGGGGGGGGGTGGGGGGGGGGGGGGGTGGGGGGGGGGGGGGGTGGGGGGGGGGGGGGGTGGGGGGGGGGGGGGGTGGGGGGGGGGGGGGGTGGGGGGGGGGGGGGGTGGGGGGGGGGGGGGGTGGGGGGGGGGGGGGGTGGGGGGGGGGGGGGGTGGGGGGGGGGGGGGGTGGGGGGGGGGGGGGGTGGGGGGGGGGGGGGGTGGGGGGGGGGGGGGGTGGGGGGGGGGGGGGGTGGGGGGGGGGGGGGGTGGGGGGGGGGGGGGGTGGGGGGGGGGGGGGGTGGGGGGGGGGGGGGGTGGGGGGGGGGGGGGGTGGGGGGGGGGGGGGGTGGGGGGGGGGGGGGGTGGGGGGGGGGGGGGGTGGGGGGGGGGGGGGGTGGGGGGGGGGGGGGGTGGGGGGGGGGGGGGGTGGGGGGGGGGGGGGGTGGGGGGGGGGGGGGGTGGGGGGGGGGGGGGGTGGGGGGGGGGGGGGGTGGGGGGGGGGGGGGGTGGGGGGGGGGGGGGGTGGGGGGGGGGGGGGGTGGGGGGGGGGGGGGGTGGGGGGGGGGGGGGGTGGGGGGGGGGGGGGGTGGGGGGGGGGGGGGGTGGGGGGGGGGGGGGGTGGGGGGGGGGGGGGGTGGGGGGGGGGGGGGGTGGGGGGGGGGGGGGGTGGGGGGGGGGGGGGGTGGGGGGGGGGGGGGGTGGGGGGGGGGGGGGGTGGGGGGGGGGGGGGGTGGGGGGGGGGGGGGGTGGGGGGGGGGGGGGGTGGGGGGGGGGGGGGGTGGGGGGGGGGGGGGGTGGGGGGGGGGGGGGGTGGGGGGGGGGGGGGGTGGGGGGGGGGGGGGGTGGGGGGGGGGGGGGGTGGGGGGGGGGGGGGGTGGGGGGGGGGGGGGGTGGGGGGGGGGGGGGGTGGGGGGGGGGGGGGGTGGGGGGGGGGGGGGGTGGGGGGGGGGGGGGGTGGGGGGGGGGGGGGGTGGGGGGGGGGGGGGGTGGGGGGGGGGGGGGGTGGGGGGGGGGGGGGGTGGGGGGGGGGGGGGGTGGGGGGGGGGGGGGGTGGGGGGGGGGGGGGGTGGGGGGGGGGGGGGGTGGGGGGGGGGGGGGGTGGGGGGGGGGGGGGGTGGGGGGGGGGGGGGGTGGGGGGGGGGGGGGGTGGGGGGGGGGGGGGGTGGGGGGGGGGGGGGGTGGGGGGGGGGGGGGGTGGGGGGGGGGGGGGGTGGGGGGGGGGGGGGGTGGGGGGGGGGGGGGGTGGGGGGGGGGGGGGGTGGGGGGGGGGGGGGGTGGGGGGGGGGGGGGGTGGGGGGGGGGGGGGGTGGGGGGGGGGGGGGGTGGGGGGGGGGGGGGGTGGGGGGGGGGGGGGGTGGGGGGGGGGGGGGGTGGGGGGGGGGGGGGGTGGGGGGGGGGGGGGGTGGGGGGGGGGGGGGGTGGGGGGGGGGGGGGGTGGGGGGGGGGGGGGGTGGGGGGGGGGGGGGGTGGGGGGGGGGGGGGGTGGGGGGGGGGGGGGGTGGGGGGGGGGGGGGGTGGGGGGGGGGGGGGGTGGGGGGGGGGGGGGGTGGGGGGGGGGGGGGGTGGGGGGGGGGGGGGGTGGGGGGGGGGGGGGGTGGGGGGGGGGGGGGGTGGGGGGGGGGGGGGGTGGGGGGGGGGGGGGGTGGGGGGGGGGGGGGGTGGGGGGGGGGGGGGGTGGGGGGGGGGGGGGGTGGGGGGGGGGGGGGGTGGGGGGGGGGGGGGGTGGGGGGGGGGGGGGGTGGGGGGGGGGGGGGGTGGGGGGGGGGGGGGGTGGGGGGGGGGGGGGGTGGGGGGGGGGGGGGGTGGGGGGGGGGGGGGGTGGGGGGGGGGGGGGGTGGGGGGGGGGGGGGGTGGGGGGGGGGGGGGGTGGGGGGGGGGGGGGGTGGGGGGGGGGGGGGGTGGGGGGGGGGGGGGGTGGGGGGGGGGGGGGGTGGGGGGGGGGGGGGGTGGGGGGGGGGGGGGGTGGGGGGGGGGGGGGGTGGGGGGGGGGGGGGGTGGGGGGGGGGGGGGGTGGGGGGGGGGGGGGGTGGGGGGGGGGGGGGGTGGGGGGGGGGGGGGGTGGGGGGGGGGGGGGGTGGGGGGGGGGGGGGGTGGGGGGGGGGGGGGGTGGGGGGGGGGGGGGGTGGGGGGGGGGGGGGGTGGGGGGGGGGGGGGGTGGGGGGGGGGGGGGGTGGGGGGGGGGGGGGGTGGGGGGGGGGGGGGGTGGGGGGGGGGGGGGGTGGGGGGGGGGGGGGGTGGGGGGGGGGGGGGGTGGGGGGGGGGGGGGGTGGGGGGGGGGGGGGGTGGGGGGGGGGGGGGGTGGGGGGGGGGGGGGGTGGGGGGGGGGGGGGGTGGGGGGGGGGGGGGGTGGGGGGGGGGGGGGGTGGGGGGGGGGGGGGGTGGGGGGGGGGGGGGGTGGGGGGGGGGGGGGGTGGGGGGGGGGGGGGGTGGGGGGGGGGGGGGGTGGGGGGGGGGGGGGGTGGGGGGGGGGGGGGGTGGGGGGGGGGGGGGGTGGGGGGGGGGGGGGGTGGGGGGGGGGGGGGGTGGGGGGGGGGGGGGGTGGGGGGGGGGGGGGGTGGGGGGGGGGGGGGGTGGGGGGGGGGGGGGGTGGGGGGGGGGGGGGGTGGGGGGGGGGGGGGGTGGGGGGGGGGGGGGGTGGGGGGGGGGGGGGGTGGGGGGGGGGGGGGGTGGGGGGGGGGGGGGGTGGGGGGGGGGGGGGGTGGGGGGGGGGGGGGGTGGGGGGGGGGGGGGGTGGGGGGGGGGGGGGGTGGGGGGGGGGGGGGGTGGGGGGGGGGGGGGGTGGGGGGGGGGGGGGGTGGGGGGGGGGGGGGGTGGGGGGGGGGGGGGGTGGGGGGGGGGGGGGGTGGGGGGGGGGGGGGGTGGGGGGGGGGGGGGGTGGGGGGGGGGGGGGGTGGGGGGGGGGGGGGGTGGGGGGGGGGGGGGGTGGGGGGGGGGGGGGGTGGGGGGGGGGGGGGGTGGGGGGGGGGGGGGGTGGGGGGGGGGGGGGGTGGGGGGGGGGGGGGGTGGGGGGGGGGGGGGGTGGGGGGGGGGGGGGGTGGGGGGGGGGGGGGGTGGGGGGGGGGGGGGGTGGGGGGGGGGGGGGGTGGGGGGGGGGGGGGGTGGGGGGGGGGGGGGGTGGGGGGGGGGGGGGGTGGGGGGGGGGGGGGGTGGGGGGGGGGGGGGGTGGGGGGGGGGGGGGGTGGGGGGGGGGGGGGGTGGGGGGGGGGGGGGGTGGGGGGGGGGGGGGGTGGGGGGGGGGGGGGGTGGGGGGGGGGGGGGGTGGGGGGGGGGGGGGGTGGGGGGGGGGGGGGGTGGGGGGGGGGGGGGGTGGGGGGGGGGGGGGGTGGGGGGGGGGGGGGGTGGGGGGGGGGGGGGGTGGGGGGGGGGGGGGGTGGGGGGGGGGGGGGGTGGGGGGGGGGGGGGGTGGGGGGGGGGGGGGGTGGGGGGGGGGGGGGGTGGGGGGGGGGGGGGGTGGGGGGGGGGGGGGGTGGGGGGGGGGGGGGGTGGGGGGGGGGGGGGGTGGGGGGGGGGGGGGGTGGGGGGGGGGGGGGGTGGGGGGGGGGGGGGGTGGGGGGGGGGGGGGGTGGGGGGGGGGGGGGGTGGGGGGGGGGGGGGGTGGGGGGGGGGGGGGGTGGGGGGGGGGGGGGGTGGGGGGGGGGGGGGGTGGGGGGGGGGGGGGGTGGGGGGGGGGGGGGGTGGGGGGGGGGGGGGGTGGGGGGGGGGGGGGGTGGGGGGGGGGGGGGGTGGGGGGGGGGGGGGGTGGGGGGGGGGGGGGGTGGGGGGGGGGGGGGGTGGGGGGGGGGGGGGGTGGGGGGGGGGGGGGGTGGGGGGGGGGGGGGGTGGGGGGGGGGGGGGGTGGGGGGGGGGGGGGGTGGGGGGGGGGGGGGGTGGGGGGGGGGGGGGGTGGGGGGGGGGGGGGGTGGGGGGGGGGGGGGGTGGGGGGGGGGGGGGGTGGGGGGGGGGGGGGGTGGGGGGGGGGGGGGGTGGGGGGGGGGGGGGGTGGGGGGGGGGGGGGGTGGGGGGGGGGGGGGGTGGGGGGGGGGGGGGGTGGGGGGGGGGGGGGGTGGGGGGGGGGGGGGGTGGGGGGGGGGGGGGGTGGGGGGGGGGGGGGGTGGGGGGGGGGGGGGGTGGGGGGGGGGGGGGGTGGGGGGGGGGGGGGGTGGGGGGGGGGGGGGGTGGGGGGGGGGGGGGGTGGGGGGGGGGGGGGGTGGGGGGGGGGGGGGGTGGGGGGGGGGGGGGGTGGGGGGGGGGGGGGGTGGGGGGGGGGGGGGGTGGGGGGGGGGGGGGGTGGGGGGGGGGGGGGGTGGGGGGGGGGGGGGGTGGGGGGGGGGGGGGGTGGGGGGGGGGGGGGGTGGGGGGGGGGGGGGGTGGGGGGGGGGGGGGGTGGGGGGGGGGGGGGGTGGGGGGGGGGGGGGGTGGGGGGGGGGGGGGGTGGGGGGGGGGGGGGGTGGGGGGGGGGGGGGGTGGGGGGGGGGGGGGGTGGGGGGGGGGGGGGGTGGGGGGGGGGGGGGGTGGGGGGGGGGGGGGGTGGGGGGGGGGGGGGGTGGGGGGGGGGGGGGGTGGGGGGGGGGGGGGGTGGGGGGGGGGGGGGGTGGGGGGGGGGGGGGGTGGGGGGGGGGGGGGGTGGGGGGGGGGGGGGGTGGGGGGGGGGGGGGGTGGGGGGGGGGGGGGGTGGGGGGGGGGGGGGGTGGGGGGGGGGGGGGGTGGGGGGGGGGGGGGGTGGGGGGGGGGGGGGGTGGGGGGGGGGGGGGGTGGGGGGGGGGGGGGGTGGGGGGGGGGGGGGGTGGGGGGGGGGGGGGGTGGGGGGGGGGGGGGGTGGGGGGGGGGGGGGGTGGGGGGGGGGGGGGGTGGGGGGGGGGGGGGGTGGGGGGGGGGGGGGGTGGGGGGGGGGGGGGGTGGGGGGGGGGGGGGGTGGGGGGGGGGGGGGGTGGGGGGGGGGGGGGGTGGGGGGGGGGGGGGGTGGGGGGGGGGGGGGGTGGGGGGGGGGGGGGGTGGGGGGGGGGGGGGGTGGGGGGGGGGGGGGGTGGGGGGGGGGGGGGGTGGGGGGGGGGGGGGGTGGGGGGGGGGGGGGGTGGGGGGGGGGGGGGGTGGGGGGGGGGGGGGGTGGGGGGGGGGGGGGGTGGGGGGGGGGGGGGGTGGGGGGGGGGGGGGGTGGGGGGGGGGGGGGGTGGGGGGGGGGGGGGGTGGGGGGGGGGGGGGGTGGGGGGGGGGGGGGGTGGGGGGGGGGGGGGGTGGGGGGGGGGGGGGGTGGGGGGGGGGGGGGGTGGGGGGGGGGGGGGGTGGGGGGGGGGGGGGGTGGGGGGGGGGGGGGGTGGGGGGGGGGGGGGGTGGGGGGGGGGGGGGGTGGGGGGGGGGGGGGGTGGGGGGGGGGGGGGGTGGGGGGGGGGGGGGGTGGGGGGGGGGGGGGGTGGGGGGGGGGGGGGGTGGGGGGGGGGGGGGGTGGGGGGGGGGGGGGGTGGGGGGGGGGGGGGGTGGGGGGGGGGGGGGGTGGGGGGGGGGGGGGGTGGGGGGGGGGGGGGGTGGGGGGGGGGGGGGGTGGGGGGGGGGGGGGGTGGGGGGGGGGGGGGGTGGGGGGGGGGGGGGGTGGGGGGGGGGGGGGGTGGGGGGGGGGGGGGGTGGGGGGGGGGGGGGGTGGGGGGGGGGGGGGGTGGGGGGGGGGGGGGGTGGGGGGGGGGGGGGGTGGGGGGGGGGGGGGGTGGGGGGGGGGGGGGGTGGGGGGGGGGGGGGGTGGGGGGGGGGGGGGGTGGGGGGGGGGGGGGGTGGGGGGGGGGGGGGGTGGGGGGGGGGGGGGGTGGGGGGGGGGGGGGGTGGGGGGGGGGGGGGGTGGGGGGGGGGGGGGGTGGGGGGGGGGGGGGGTGGGGGGGGGGGGGGGTGGGGGGGGGGGGGGGTGGGGGGGGGGGGGGGTGGGGGGGGGGGGGGGTGGGGGGGGGGGGGGGTGGGGGGGGGGGGGGGTGGGGGGGGGGGGGGGTGGGGGGGGGGGGGGGTGGGGGGGGGGGGGGGTGGGGGGGGGGGGGGGTGGGGGGGGGGGGGGGTGGGGGGGGGGGGGGGTGGGGGGGGGGGGGGGTGGGGGGGGGGGGGGGTGGGGGGGGGGGGGGGTGGGGGGGGGGGGGGGTGGGGGGGGGGGGGGGTGGGGGGGGGGGGGGGTGGGGGGGGGGGGGGGTGGGGGGGGGGGGGGGTGGGGGGGGGGGGGGGTGGGGGGGGGGGGGGGTGGGGGGGGGGGGGGGTGGGGGGGGGGGGGGGTGGGGGGGGGGGGGGGTGGGGGGGGGGGGGGGTGGGGGGGGGGGGGGGTGGGGGGGGGGGGGGGTGGGGGGGGGGGGGGGTGGGGGGGGGGGGGGGTGGGGGGGGGGGGGGGTGGGGGGGGGGGGGGGTGGGGGGGGGGGGGGGTGGGGGGGGGGGGGGGTGGGGGGGGGGGGGGGTGGGGGGGGGGGGGGGTGGGGGGGGGGGGGGGTGGGGGGGGGGGGGGGTGGGGGGGGGGGGGGGTGGGGGGGGGGGGGGGTGGGGGGGGGGGGGGGTGGGGGGGGGGGGGGGTGGGGGGGGGGGGGGGTGGGGGGGGGGGGGGGTGGGGGGGGGGGGGGGTGGGGGGGGGGGGGGGTGGGGGGGGGGGGGGGTGGGGGGGGGGGGGGGTGGGGGGGGGGGGGGGTGGGGGGGGGGGGGGGTGGGGGGGGGGGGGGGTGGGGGGGGGGGGGGGTGGGGGGGGGGGGGGGTGGGGGGGGGGGGGGGTGGGGGGGGGGGGGGGTGGGGGGGGGGGGGGGTGGGGGGGGGGGGGGGTGGGGGGGGGGGGGGGTGGGGGGGGGGGGGGGTGGGGGGGGGGGGGGGTGGGGGGGGGGGGGGGTGGGGGGGGGGGGGGGTGGGGGGGGGGGGGGGTGGGGGGGGGGGGGGGTGGGGGGGGGGGGGGGTGGGGGGGGGGGGGGGTGGGGGGGGGGGGGGGTGGGGGGGGGGGGGGGTGGGGGGGGGGGGGGGTGGGGGGGGGGGGGGGTGGGGGGGGGGGGGGGTGGGGGGGGGGGGGGGTGGGGGGGGGGGGGGGTGGGGGGGGGGGGGGGTGGGGGGGGGGGGGGGTGGGGGGGGGGGGGGGTGGGGGGGGGGGGGGGTGGGGGGGGGGGGGGGTGGGGGGGGGGGGGGGTGGGGGGGGGGGGGGGTGGGGGGGGGGGGGGGTGGGGGGGGGGGGGGGTGGGGGGGGGGGGGGGTGGGGGGGGGGGGGGGTGGGGGGGGGGGGGGGTGGGGGGGGGGGGGGGTGGGGGGGGGGGGGGGTGGGGGGGGGGGGGGGTGGGGGGGGGGGGGGGTGGGGGGGGGGGGGGGTGGGGGGGGGGGGGGGTGGGGGGGGGGGGGGGTGGGGGGGGGGGGGGGTGGGGGGGGGGGGGGGTGGGGGGGGGGGGGGGTGGGGGGGGGGGGGGGTGGGGGGGGGGGGGGGTGGGGGGGGGGGGGGGTGGGGGGGGGGGGGGGTGGGGGGGGGGGGGGGTGGGGGGGGGGGGGGGTGGGGGGGGGGGGGGGTGGGGGGGGGGGGGGGTGGGGGGGGGGGGGGGTGGGGGGGGGGGGGGGTGGGGGGGGGGGGGGGTGGGGGGGGGGGGGGGTGGGGGGGGGGGGGGGTGGGGGGGGGGGGGGGTGGGGGGGGGGGGGGGTGGGGGGGGGGGGGGGTGGGGGGGGGGGGGGGTGGGGGGGGGGGGGGGTGGGGGGGGGGGGGGGTGGGGGGGGGGGGGGGTGGGGGGGGGGGGGGGTGGGGGGGGGGGGGGGTGGGGGGGGGGGGGGGTGGGGGGGGGGGGGGGTGGGGGGGGGGGGGGGTGGGGGGGGGGGGGGGTGGGGGGGGGGGGGGGTGGGGGGGGGGGGGGGTGGGGGGGGGGGGGGGTGGGGGGGGGGGGGGGTGGGGGGGGGGGGGGGTGGGGGGGGGGGGGGGTGGGGGGGGGGGGGGGTGGGGGGGGGGGGGGGTGGGGGGGGGGGGGGGTGGGGGGGGGGGGGGGTGGGGGGGGGGGGGGGTGGGGGGGGGGGGGGGTGGGGGGGGGGGGGGGTGGGGGGGGGGGGGGGTGGGGGGGGGGGGGGGTGGGGGGGGGGGGGGGTGGGGGGGGGGGGGGGTGGGGGGGGGGGGGGGTGGGGGGGGGGGGGGGTGGGGGGGGGGGGGGGTGGGGGGGGGGGGGGGTGGGGGGGGGGGGGGGTGGGGGGGGGGGGGGGTGGGGGGGGGGGGGGGTGGGGGGGGGGGGGGGTGGGGGGGGGGGGGGGTGGGGGGGGGGGGGGGTGGGGGGGGGGGGGGGTGGGGGGGGGGGGGGGTGGGGGGGGGGGGGGGTGGGGGGGGGGGGGGGTGGGGGGGGGGGGGGGTGGGGGGGGGGGGGGGTGGGGGGGGGGGGGGGTGGGGGGGGGGGGGGGTGGGGGGGGGGGGGGGTGGGGGGGGGGGGGGGTGGGGGGGGGGGGGGGTGGGGGGGGGGGGGGGTGGGGGGGGGGGGGGGTGGGGGGGGGGGGGGGTGGGGGGGGGGGGGGGTGGGGGGGGGGGGGGGTGGGGGGGGGGGGGGGTGGGGGGGGGGGGGGGTGGGGGGGGGGGGGGGTGGGGGGGGGGGGGGGTGGGGGGGGGGGGGGGTGGGGGGGGGGGGGGGTGGGGGGGGGGGGGGGTGGGGGGGGGGGGGGGTGGGGGGGGGGGGGGGTGGGGGGGGGGGGGGGTGGGGGGGGGGGGGGGTGGGGGGGGGGGGGGGTGGGGGGGGGGGGGGGTGGGGGGGGGGGGGGGTGGGGGGGGGGGGGGGTGGGGGGGGGGGGGGGTGGGGGGGGGGGGGGGTGGGGGGGGGGGGGGGTGGGGGGGGGGGGGGGTGGGGGGGGGGGGGGGTGGGGGGGGGGGGGGGTGGGGGGGGGGGGGGGTGGGGGGGGGGGGGGGTGGGGGGGGGGGGGGGTGGGGGGGGGGGGGGGTGGGGGGGGGGGGGGGTGGGGGGGGGGGGGGGTGGGGGGGGGGGGGGGTGGGGGGGGGGGGGGGTGGGGGGGGGGGGGGGTGGGGGGGGGGGGGGGTGGGGGGGGGGGGGGGTGGGGGGGGGGGGGGGTGGGGGGGGGGGGGGGTGGGGGGGGGGGGGGGTGGGGGGGGGGGGGGGTGGGGGGGGGGGGGGGTGGGGGGGGGGGGGGGTGGGGGGGGGGGGGGGTGGGGGGGGGGGGGGGTGGGGGGGGGGGGGGGTGGGGGGGGGGGGGGGTGGGGGGGGGGGGGGGTGGGGGGGGGGGGGGGTGGGGGGGGGGGGGGGTGGGGGGGGGGGGGGGTGGGGGGGGGGGGGGGTGGGGGGGGGGGGGGGTGGGGGGGGGGGGGGGTGGGGGGGGGGGGGGGTGGGGGGGGGGGGGGGTGGGGGGGGGGGGGGGTGGGGGGGGGGGGGGGTGGGGGGGGGGGGGGGTGGGGGGGGGGGGGGGTGGGGGGGGGGGGGGGTGGGGGGGGGGGGGGGTGGGGGGGGGGGGGGGTGGGGGGGGGGGGGGGTGGGGGGGGGGGGGGGTGGGGGGGGGGGGGGGTGGGGGGGGGGGGGGGTGGGGGGGGGGGGGGGTGGGGGGGGGGGGGGGTGGGGGGGGGGGGGGGTGGGGGGGGGGGGGGGTGGGGGGGGGGGGGGGTGGGGGGGGGGGGGGGTGGGGGGGGGGGGGGGTGGGGGGGGGGGGGGGTGGGGGGGGGGGGGGGTGGGGGGGGGGGGGGGTGGGGGGGGGGGGGGGTGGGGGGGGGGGGGGGTGGGGGGGGGGGGGGGTGGGGGGGGGGGGGGGTGGGGGGGGGGGGGGGTGGGGGGGGGGGGGGGTGGGGGGGGGGGGGGGTGGGGGGGGGGGGGGGTGGGGGGGGGGGGGGGTGGGGGGGGGGGGGGGTGGGGGGGGGGGGGGGTGGGGGGGGGGGGGGGTGGGGGGGGGGGGGGGTGGGGGGGGGGGGGGGTGGGGGGGGGGGGGGGTGGGGGGGGGGGGGGGTGGGGGGGGGGGGGGGTGGGGGGGGGGGGGGGTGGGGGGGGGGGGGGGTGGGGGGGGGGGGGGGTGGGGGGGGGGGGGGGTGGGGGGGGGGGGGGGTGGGGGGGGGGGGGGGTGGGGGGGGGGGGGGGTGGGGGGGGGGGGGGGTGGGGGGGGGGGGGGGTGGGGGGGGGGGGGGGTGGGGGGGGGGGGGGGTGGGGGGGGGGGGGGGTGGGGGGGGGGGGGGGTGGGGGGGGGGGGGGGTGGGGGGGGGGGGGGGTGGGGGGGGGGGGGGGTGGGGGGGGGGGGGGGTGGGGGGGGGGGGGGGTGGGGGGGGGGGGGGGTGGGGGGGGGGGGGGGTGGGGGGGGGGGGGGGTGGGGGGGGGGGGGGGTGGGGGGGGGGGGGGGTGGGGGGGGGGGGGGGTGGGGGGGGGGGGGGGTGGGGGGGGGGGGGGGTGGGGGGGGGGGGGGGTGGGGGGGGGGGGGGGTGGGGGGGGGGGGGGGTGGGGGGGGGGGGGGGTGGGGGGGGGGGGGGGTGGGGGGGGGGGGGGGTGGGGGGGGGGGGGGGTGGGGGGGGGGGGGGGTGGGGGGGGGGGGGGGTGGGGGGGGGGGGGGGTGGGGGGGGGGGGGGGTGGGGGGGGGGGGGGGTGGGGGGGGGGGGGGGTGGGGGGGGGGGGGGGTGGGGGGGGGGGGGGGTGGGGGGGGGGGGGGGTGGGGGGGGGGGGGGGTGGGGGGGGGGGGGGGTGGGGGGGGGGGGGGGTGGGGGGGGGGGGGGGTGGGGGGGGGGGGGGGTGGGGGGGGGGGGGGGTGGGGGGGGGGGGGGGTGGGGGGGGGGGGGGGTGGGGGGGGGGGGGGGTGGGGGGGGGGGGGGGTGGGGGGGGGGGGGGGTGGGGGGGGGGGGGGGTGGGGGGGGGGGGGGGTGGGGGGGGGGGGGGGTGGGGGGGGGGGGGGGTGGGGGGGGGGGGGGGTGGGGGGGGGGGGGGGTGGGGGGGGGGGGGGGTGGGGGGGGGGGGGGGTGGGGGGGGGGGGGGGTGGGGGGGGGGGGGGGTGGGGGGGGGGGGGGGTGGGGGGGGGGGGGGGTGGGGGGGGGGGGGGGTGGGGGGGGGGGGGGGTGGGGGGGGGGGGGGGTGGGGGGGGGGGGGGGTGGGGGGGGGGGGGGGTGGGGGGGGGGGGGGGTGGGGGGGGGGGGGGGTGGGGGGGGGGGGGGGTGGGGGGGGGGGGGGGTGGGGGGGGGGGGGGGTGGGGGGGGGGGGGGGTGGGGGGGGGGGGGGGTGGGGGGGGGGGGGGGTGGGGGGGGGGGGGGGTGGGGGGGGGGGGGGGTGGGGGGGGGGGGGGGTGGGGGGGGGGGGGGGTGGGGGGGGGGGGGGGTGGGGGGGGGGGGGGGTGGGGGGGGGGGGGGGTGGGGGGGGGGGGGGGTGGGGGGGGGGGGGGGTGGGGGGGGGGGGGGGTGGGGGGGGGGGGGGGTGGGGGGGGGGGGGGGTGGGGGGGGGGGGGGGTGGGGGGGGGGGGGGGTGGGGGGGGGGGGGGGTGGGGGGGGGGGGGGGTGGGGGGGGGGGGGGGTGGGGGGGGGGGGGGGTGGGGGGGGGGGGGGGTGGGGGGGGGGGGGGGTGGGGGGGGGGGGGGGTGGGGGGGGGGGGGGGTGGGGGGGGGGGGGGGTGGGGGGGGGGGGGGGTGGGGGGGGGGGGGGGTGGGGGGGGGGGGGGGTGGGGGGGGGGGGGGGTGGGGGGGGGGGGGGGTGGGGGGGGGGGGGGGTGGGGGGGGGGGGGGGTGGGGGGGGGGGGGGGTGGGGGGGGGGGGGGGTGGGGGGGGGGGGGGGTGGGGGGGGGGGGGGGTGGGGGGGGGGGGGGGTGGGGGGGGGGGGGGGTGGGGGGGGGGGGGGGTGGGGGGGGGGGGGGGTGGGGGGGGGGGGGGGTGGGGGGGGGGGGGGGTGGGGGGGGGGGGGGGTGGGGGGGGGGGGGGGTGGGGGGGGGGGGGGGTGGGGGGGGGGGGGGGTGGGGGGGGGGGGGGGTGGGGGGGGGGGGGGGTGGGGGGGGGGGGGGGTGGGGGGGGGGGGGGGTGGGGGGGGGGGGGGGTGGGGGGGGGGGGGGGTGGGGGGGGGGGGGGGTGGGGGGGGGGGGGGGTGGGGGGGGGGGGGGGTGGGGGGGGGGGGGGGTGGGGGGGGGGGGGGGTGGGGGGGGGGGGGGGTGGGGGGGGGGGGGGGTGGGGGGGGGGGGGGGTGGGGGGGGGGGGGGGTGGGGGGGGGGGGGGGTGGGGGGGGGGGGGGGTGGGGGGGGGGGGGGGTGGGGGGGGGGGGGGGTGGGGGGGGGGGGGGGTGGGGGGGGGGGGGGGTGGGGGGGGGGGGGGGTGGGGGGGGGGGGGGGTGGGGGGGGGGGGGGGTGGGGGGGGGGGGGGGTGGGGGGGGGGGGGGGTGGGGGGGGGGGGGGGTGGGGGGGGGGGGGGGTGGGGGGGGGGGGGGGTGGGGGGGGGGGGGGGTGGGGGGGGGGGGGGGTGGGGGGGGGGGGGGGTGGGGGGGGGGGGGGGTGGGGGGGGGGGGGGGTGGGGGGGGGGGGGGGTGGGGGGGGGGGGGGGTGGGGGGGGGGGGGGGTGGGGGGGGGGGGGGGTGGGGGGGGGGGGGGGTGGGGGGGGGGGGGGGTGGGGGGGGGGGGGGGTGGGGGGGGGGGGGGGTGGGGGGGGGGGGGGGTGGGGGGGGGGGGGGGTGGGGGGGGGGGGGGGTGGGGGGGGGGGGGGGTGGGGGGGGGGGGGGGTGGGGGGGGGGGGGGGTGGGGGGGGGGGGGGGTGGGGGGGGGGGGGGGTGGGGGGGGGGGGGGGTGGGGGGGGGGGGGGGTGGGGGGGGGGGGGGGTGGGGGGGGGGGGGGGTGGGGGGGGGGGGGGGTGGGGGGGGGGGGGGGTGGGGGGGGGGGGGGGTGGGGGGGGGGGGGGGTGGGGGGGGGGGGGGGTGGGGGGGGGGGGGGGTGGGGGGGGGGGGGGGTGGGGGGGGGGGGGGGTGGGGGGGGGGGGGGGTGGGGGGGGGGGGGGGTGGGGGGGGGGGGGGGTGGGGGGGGGGGGGGGTGGGGGGGGGGGGGGGTGGGGGGGGGGGGGGGTGGGGGGGGGGGGGGGTGGGGGGGGGGGGGGGTGGGGGGGGGGGGGGGTGGGGGGGGGGGGGGGTGGGGGGGGGGGGGGGTGGGGGGGGGGGGGGGTGGGGGGGGGGGGGGGTGGGGGGGGGGGGGGGTGGGGGGGGGGGGGGGTGGGGGGGGGGGGGGGTGGGGGGGGGGGGGGGTGGGGGGGGGGGGGGGTGGGGGGGGGGGGGGGTGGGGGGGGGGGGGGGTGGGGGGGGGGGGGGGTGGGGGGGGGGGGGGGTGGGGGGGGGGGGGGGTGGGGGGGGGGGGGGGTGGGGGGGGGGGGGGGTGGGGGGGGGGGGGGGTGGGGGGGGGGGGGGGTGGGGGGGGGGGGGGGTGGGGGGGGGGGGGGGTGGGGGGGGGGGGGGGTGGGGGGGGGGGGGGGTGGGGGGGGGGGGGGGTGGGGGGGGGGGGGGGTGGGGGGGGGGGGGGGTGGGGGGGGGGGGGGGTGGGGGGGGGGGGGGGTGGGGGGGGGGGGGGGTGGGGGGGGGGGGGGGTGGGGGGGGGGGGGGGTGGGGGGGGGGGGGGGTGGGGGGGGGGGGGGGTGGGGGGGGGGGGGGGTGGGGGGGGGGGGGGGTGGGGGGGGGGGGGGGTGGGGGGGGGGGGGGGTGGGGGGGGGGGGGGGTGGGGGGGGGGGGGGGTGGGGGGGGGGGGGGGTGGGGGGGGGGGGGGGTGGGGGGGGGGGGGGGTGGGGGGGGGGGGGGGTGGGGGGGGGGGGGGGTGGGGGGGGGGGGGGGTGGGGGGGGGGGGGGGTGGGGGGGGGGGGGGGTGGGGGGGGGGGGGGGTGGGGGGGGGGGGGGGTGGGGGGGGGGGGGGGTGGGGGGGGGGGGGGGTGGGGGGGGGGGGGGGTGGGGGGGGGGGGGGGTGGGGGGGGGGGGGGGTGGGGGGGGGGGGGGGTGGGGGGGGGGGGGGGTGGGGGGGGGGGGGGGTGGGGGGGGGGGGGGGTGGGGGGGGGGGGGGGTGGGGGGGGGGGGGGGTGGGGGGGGGGGGGGGTGGGGGGGGGGGGGGGTGGGGGGGGGGGGGGGTGGGGGGGGGGGGGGGTGGGGGGGGGGGGGGGTGGGGGGGGGGGGGGGTGGGGGGGGGGGGGGGTGGGGGGGGGGGGGGGTGGGGGGGGGGGGGGGTGGGGGGGGGGGGGGGTGGGGGGGGGGGGGGGTGGGGGGGGGGGGGGGTGGGGGGGGGGGGGGGTGGGGGGGGGGGGGGGTGGGGGGGGGGGGGGGTGGGGGGGGGGGGGGGTGGGGGGGGGGGGGGGTGGGGGGGGGGGGGGGTGGGGGGGGGGGGGGGTGGGGGGGGGGGGGGGTGGGGGGGGGGGGGGGTGGGGGGGGGGGGGGGTGGGGGGGGGGGGGGGTGGGGGGGGGGGGGGGTGGGGGGGGGGGGGGGTGGGGGGGGGGGGGGGTGGGGGGGGGGGGGGGTGGGGGGGGGGGGGGGTGGGGGGGGGGGGGGGTGGGGGGGGGGGGGGGTGGGGGGGGGGGGGGGTGGGGGGGGGGGGGGGTGGGGGGGGGGGGGGGTGGGGGGGGGGGGGGGTGGGGGGGGGGGGGGGTGGGGGGGGGGGGGGGTGGGGGGGGGGGGGGGTGGGGGGGGGGGGGGGTGGGGGGGGGGGGGGGTGGGGGGGGGGGGGGGTGGGGGGGGGGGGGGGTGGGGGGGGGGGGGGGTGGGGGGGGGGGGGGGTGGGGGGGGGGGGGGGTGGGGGGGGGGGGGGGTGGGGGGGGGGGGGGGTGGGGGGGGGGGGGGGTGGGGGGGGGGGGGGGTGGGGGGGGGGGGGGGTGGGGGGGGGGGGGGGTGGGGGGGGGGGGGGGTGGGGGGGGGGGGGGGTGGGGGGGGGGGGGGGTGGGGGGGGGGGGGGGTGGGGGGGGGGGGGGGTGGGGGGGGGGGGGGGTGGGGGGGGGGGGGGGTGGGGGGGGGGGGGGGTGGGGGGGGGGGGGGGTGGGGGGGGGGGGGGGTGGGGGGGGGGGGGGGTGGGGGGGGGGGGGGGTGGGGGGGGGGGGGGGTGGGGGGGGGGGGGGGTGGGGGGGGGGGGGGGTGGGGGGGGGGGGGGGTGGGGGGGGGGGGGGGTGGGGGGGGGGGGGGGTGGGGGGGGGGGGGGGTGGGGGGGGGGGGGGGTGGGGGGGGGGGGGGGTGGGGGGGGGGGGGGGTGGGGGGGGGGGGGGGTGGGGGGGGGGGGGGGTGGGGGGGGGGGGGGGTGGGGGGGGGGGGGGGTGGGGGGGGGGGGGGGTGGGGGGGGGGGGGGGTGGGGGGGGGGGGGGGTGGGGGGGGGGGGGGGTGGGGGGGGGGGGGGGTGGGGGGGGGGGGGGGTGGGGGGGGGGGGGGGTGGGGGGGGGGGGGGGTGGGGGGGGGGGGGGGTGGGGGGGGGGGGGGGTGGGGGGGGGGGGGGGTGGGGGGGGGGGGGGGTGGGGGGGGGGGGGGGTGGGGGGGGGGGGGGGTGGGGGGGGGGGGGGGTGGGGGGGGGGGGGGGTGGGGGGGGGGGGGGGTGGGGGGGGGGGGGGGTGGGGGGGGGGGGGGGTGGGGGGGGGGGGGGGTGGGGGGGGGGGGGGGTGGGGGGGGGGGGGGGTGGGGGGGGGGGGGGGTGGGGGGGGGGGGGGGTGGGGGGGGGGGGGGGTGGGGGGGGGGGGGGGTGGGGGGGGGGGGGGGTGGGGGGGGGGGGGGGTGGGGGGGGGGGGGGGTGGGGGGGGGGGGGGGTGGGGGGGGGGGGGGGTGGGGGGGGGGGGGGGTGGGGGGGGGGGGGGGTGGGGGGGGGGGGGGGTGGGGGGGGGGGGGGGTGGGGGGGGGGGGGGGTGGGGGGGGGGGGGGGTGGGGGGGGGGGGGGGTGGGGGGGGGGGGGGGTGGGGGGGGGGGGGGGTGGGGGGGGGGGGGGGTGGGGGGGGGGGGGGGTGGGGGGGGGGGGGGGTGGGGGGGGGGGGGGGTGGGGGGGGGGGGGGGTGGGGGGGGGGGGGGGTGGGGGGGGGGGGGGGTGGGGGGGGGGGGGGGTGGGGGGGGGGGGGGGTGGGGGGGGGGGGGGGTGGGGGGGGGGGGGGGTGGGGGGGGGGGGGGGTGGGGGGGGGGGGGGGTGGGGGGGGGGGGGGGTGGGGGGGGGGGGGGGTGGGGGGGGGGGGGGGTGGGGGGGGGGGGGGGTGGGGGGGGGGGGGGGTGGGGGGGGGGGGGGGTGGGGGGGGGGGGGGGTGGGGGGGGGGGGGGGTGGGGGGGGGGGGGGGTGGGGGGGGGGGGGGGTGGGGGGGGGGGGGGGTGGGGGGGGGGGGGGGTGGGGGGGGGGGGGGGTGGGGGGGGGGGGGGGTGGGGGGGGGGGGGGGTGGGGGGGGGGGGGGGTGGGGGGGGGGGGGGGTGGGGGGGGGGGGGGGTGGGGGGGGGGGGGGGTGGGGGGGGGGGGGGGTGGGGGGGGGGGGGGGTGGGGGGGGGGGGGGGTGGGGGGGGGGGGGGGTGGGGGGGGGGGGGGGTGGGGGGGGGGGGGGGTGGGGGGGGGGGGGGGTGGGGGGGGGGGGGGGTGGGGGGGGGGGGGGGTGGGGGGGGGGGGGGGTGGGGGGGGGGGGGGGTGGGGGGGGGGGGGGGTGGGGGGGGGGGGGGGTGGGGGGGGGGGGGGGTGGGGGGGGGGGGGGGTGGGGGGGGGGGGGGGTGGGGGGGGGGGGGGGTGGGGGGGGGGGGGGGTGGGGGGGGGGGGGGGTGGGGGGGGGGGGGGGTGGGGGGGGGGGGGGGTGGGGGGGGGGGGGGGTGGGGGGGGGGGGGGGTGGGGGGGGGGGGGGGTGGGGGGGGGGGGGGGTGGGGGGGGGGGGGGGTGGGGGGGGGGGGGGGTGGGGGGGGGGGGGGGTGGGGGGGGGGGGGGGTGGGGGGGGGGGGGGGTGGGGGGGGGGGGGGGTGGGGGGGGGGGGGGGTGGGGGGGGGGGGGGGTGGGGGGGGGGGGGGGTGGGGGGGGGGGGGGGTGGGGGGGGGGGGGGGTGGGGGGGGGGGGGGGTGGGGGGGGGGGGGGGTGGGGGGGGGGGGGGGTGGGGGGGGGGGGGGGTGGGGGGGGGGGGGGGTGGGGGGGGGGGGGGGTGGGGGGGGGGGGGGGTGGGGGGGGGGGGGGGTGGGGGGGGGGGGGGGTGGGGGGGGGGGGGGGTGGGGGGGGGGGGGGGTGGGGGGGGGGGGGGGTGGGGGGGGGGGGGGGTGGGGGGGGGGGGGGGTGGGGGGGGGGGGGGGTGGGGGGGGGGGGGGGTGGGGGGGGGGGGGGGTGGGGGGGGGGGGGGGTGGGGGGGGGGGGGGGTGGGGGGGGGGGGGGGTGGGGGGGGGGGGGGGTGGGGGGGGGGGGGGGTGGGGGGGGGGGGGGGTGGGGGGGGGGGGGGGTGGGGGGGGGGGGGGGTGGGGGGGGGGGGGGGTGGGGGGGGGGGGGGGTGGGGGGGGGGGGGGGTGGGGGGGGGGGGGGGTGGGGGGGGGGGGGGGTGGGGGGGGGGGGGGGTGGGGGGGGGGGGGGGTGGGGGGGGGGGGGGGTGGGGGGGGGGGGGGGTGGGGGGGGGGGGGGGTGGGGGGGGGGGGGGGTGGGGGGGGGGGGGGGTGGGGGGGGGGGGGGGTGGGGGGGGGGGGGGGTGGGGGGGGGGGGGGGTGGGGGGGGGGGGGGGTGGGGGGGGGGGGGGGTGGGGGGGGGGGGGGGTGGGGGGGGGGGGGGGTGGGGGGGGGGGGGGGTGGGGGGGGGGGGGGGTGGGGGGGGGGGGGGGTGGGGGGGGGGGGGGGTGGGGGGGGGGGGGGGTGGGGGGGGGGGGGGGTGGGGGGGGGGGGGGGTGGGGGGGGGGGGGGGTGGGGGGGGGGGGGGGTGGGGGGGGGGGGGGGTGGGGGGGGGGGGGGGTGGGGGGGGGGGGGGGTGGGGGGGGGGGGGGGTGGGGGGGGGGGGGGGTGGGGGGGGGGGGGGGTGGGGGGGGGGGGGGGTGGGGGGGGGGGGGGGTGGGGGGGGGGGGGGGTGGGGGGGGGGGGGGGTGGGGGGGGGGGGGGGTGGGGGGGGGGGGGGGTGGGGGGGGGGGGGGGTGGGGGGGGGGGGGGGTGGGGGGGGGGGGGGGTGGGGGGGGGGGGGGGTGGGGGGGGGGGGGGGTGGGGGGGGGGGGGGGTGGGGGGGGGGGGGGGTGGGGGGGGGGGGGGGTGGGGGGGGGGGGGGGTGGGGGGGGGGGGGGGTGGGGGGGGGGGGGGGTGGGGGGGGGGGGGGGTGGGGGGGGGGGGGGGTGGGGGGGGGGGGGGGTGGGGGGGGGGGGGGGTGGGGGGGGGGGGGGGTGGGGGGGGGGGGGGGTGGGGGGGGGGGGGGGTGGGGGGGGGGGGGGGTGGGGGGGGGGGGGGGTGGGGGGGGGGGGGGGTGGGGGGGGGGGGGGGTGGGGGGGGGGGGGGGTGGGGGGGGGGGGGGGTGGGGGGGGGGGGGGGTGGGGGGGGGGGGGGGTGGGGGGGGGGGGGGGTGGGGGGGGGGGGGGGTGGGGGGGGGGGGGGGTGGGGGGGGGGGGGGGTGGGGGGGGGGGGGGGTGGGGGGGGGGGGGGGTGGGGGGGGGGGGGGGTGGGGGGGGGGGGGGGTGGGGGGGGGGGGGGGTGGGGGGGGGGGGGGGTGGGGGGGGGGGGGGGTGGGGGGGGGGGGGGGTGGGGGGGGGGGGGGGTGGGGGGGGGGGGGGGTGGGGGGGGGGGGGGGTGGGGGGGGGGGGGGGTGGGGGGGGGGGGGGGTGGGGGGGGGGGGGGGTGGGGGGGGGGGGGGGTGGGGGGGGGGGGGGGTGGGGGGGGGGGGGGGTGGGGGGGGGGGGGGGTGGGGGGGGGGGGGGGTGGGGGGGGGGGGGGGTGGGGGGGGGGGGGGGTGGGGGGGGGGGGGGGTGGGGGGGGGGGGGGGTGGGGGGGGGGGGGGGTGGGGGGGGGGGGGGGTGGGGGGGGGGGGGGGTGGGGGGGGGGGGGGGTGGGGGGGGGGGGGGGTGGGGGGGGGGGGGGGTGGGGGGGGGGGGGGGTGGGGGGGGGGGGGGGTGGGGGGGGGGGGGGGTGGGGGGGGGGGGGGGTGGGGGGGGGGGGGGGTGGGGGGGGGGGGGGGTGGGGGGGGGGGGGGGTGGGGGGGGGGGGGGGTGGGGGGGGGGGGGGGTGGGGGGGGGGGGGGGTGGGGGGGGGGGGGGGTGGGGGGGGGGGGGGGTGGGGGGGGGGGGGGGTGGGGGGGGGGGGGGGTGGGGGGGGGGGGGGGTGGGGGGGGGGGGGGGTGGGGGGGGGGGGGGGTGGGGGGGGGGGGGGGTGGGGGGGGGGGGGGGTGGGGGGGGGGGGGGGTGGGGGGGGGGGGGGGTGGGGGGGGGGGGGGGTGGGGGGGGGGGGGGGTGGGGGGGGGGGGGGGTGGGGGGGGGGGGGGGTGGGGGGGGGGGGGGGTGGGGGGGGGGGGGGGTGGGGGGGGGGGGGGGTGGGGGGGGGGGGGGGTGGGGGGGGGGGGGGGTGGGGGGGGGGGGGGGTGGGGGGGGGGGGGGGTGGGGGGGGGGGGGGGTGGGGGGGGGGGGGGGTGGGGGGGGGGGGGGGTGGGGGGGGGGGGGGGTGGGGGGGGGGGGGGGTGGGGGGGGGGGGGGGTGGGGGGGGGGGGGGGTGGGGGGGGGGGGGGGTGGGGGGGGGGGGGGGTGGGGGGGGGGGGGGGTGGGGGGGGGGGGGGGTGGGGGGGGGGGGGGGTGGGGGGGGGGGGGGGTGGGGGGGGGGGGGGGTGGGGGGGGGGGGGGGTGGGGGGGGGGGGGGGTGGGGGGGGGGGGGGGTGGGGGGGGGGGGGGGTGGGGGGGGGGGGGGGTGGGGGGGGGGGGGGGTGGGGGGGGGGGGGGGTGGGGGGGGGGGGGGGTGGGGGGGGGGGGGGGTGGGGGGGGGGGGGGGTGGGGGGGGGGGGGGGTGGGGGGGGGGGGGGGTGGGGGGGGGGGGGGGTGGGGGGGGGGGGGGGTGGGGGGGGGGGGGGGTGGGGGGGGGGGGGGGTGGGGGGGGGGGGGGGTGGGGGGGGGGGGGGGTGGGGGGGGGGGGGGGTGGGGGGGGGGGGGGGTGGGGGGGGGGGGGGGTGGGGGGGGGGGGGGGTGGGGGGGGGGGGGGGTGGGGGGGGGGGGGGGTGGGGGGGGGGGGGGGTGGGGGGGGGGGGGGGTGGGGGGGGGGGGGGGTGGGGGGGGGGGGGGGTGGGGGGGGGGGGGGGTGGGGGGGGGGGGGGGTGGGGGGGGGGGGGGGTGGGGGGGGGGGGGGGTGGGGGGGGGGGGGGGTGGGGGGGGGGGGGGGTGGGGGGGGGGGGGGGTGGGGGGGGGGGGGGGTGGGGGGGGGGGGGGGTGGGGGGGGGGGGGGGTGGGGGGGGGGGGGGGTGGGGGGGGGGGGGGGTGGGGGGGGGGGGGGGTGGGGGGGGGGGGGGGTGGGGGGGGGGGGGGGTGGGGGGGGGGGGGGGTGGGGGGGGGGGGGGGTGGGGGGGGGGGGGGGTGGGGGGGGGGGGGGGTGGGGGGGGGGGGGGGTGGGGGGGGGGGGGGGTGGGGGGGGGGGGGGGTGGGGGGGGGGGGGGGTGGGGGGGGGGGGGGGTGGGGGGGGGGGGGGGTGGGGGGGGGGGGGGGTGGGGGGGGGGGGGGGTGGGGGGGGGGGGGGGTGGGGGGGGGGGGGGGTGGGGGGGGGGGGGGGTGGGGGGGGGGGGGGGTGGGGGGGGGGGGGGGTGGGGGGGGGGGGGGGTGGGGGGGGGGGGGGGTGGGGGGGGGGGGGGGTGGGGGGGGGGGGGGGTGGGGGGGGGGGGGGGTGGGGGGGGGGGGGGGTGGGGGGGGGGGGGGGTGGGGGGGGGGGGGGGTGGGGGGGGGGGGGGGTGGGGGGGGGGGGGGGTGGGGGGGGGGGGGGGTGGGGGGGGGGGGGGGTGGGGGGGGGGGGGGGTGGGGGGGGGGGGGGGTGGGGGGGGGGGGGGGTGGGGGGGGGGGGGGGTGGGGGGGGGGGGGGGTGGGGGGGGGGGGGGGTGGGGGGGGGGGGGGGTGGGGGGGGGGGGGGGTGGGGGGGGGGGGGGGTGGGGGGGGGGGGGGGTGGGGGGGGGGGGGGGTGGGGGGGGGGGGGGGTGGGGGGGGGGGGGGGTGGGGGGGGGGGGGGGTGGGGGGGGGGGGGGGTGGGGGGGGGGGGGGGTGGGGGGGGGGGGGGGTGGGGGGGGGGGGGGGTGGGGGGGGGGGGGGGTGGGGGGGGGGGGGGGTGGGGGGGGGGGGGGGTGGGGGGGGGGGGGGGTGGGGGGGGGGGGGGGTGGGGGGGGGGGGGGGTGGGGGGGGGGGGGGGTGGGGGGGGGGGGGGGTGGGGGGGGGGGGGGGTGGGGGGGGGGGGGGGTGGGGGGGGGGGGGGGTGGGGGGGGGGGGGGGTGGGGGGGGGGGGGGGTGGGGGGGGGGGGGGGTGGGGGGGGGGGGGGGTGGGGGGGGGGGGGGGTGGGGGGGGGGGGGGGTGGGGGGGGGGGGGGGTGGGGGGGGGGGGGGGTGGGGGGGGGGGGGGGTGGGGGGGGGGGGGGGTGGGGGGGGGGGGGGGTGGGGGGGGGGGGGGGTGGGGGGGGGGGGGGGTGGGGGGGGGGGGGGGTGGGGGGGGGGGGGGGTGGGGGGGGGGGGGGGTGGGGGGGGGGGGGGGTGGGGGGGGGGGGGGGTGGGGGGGGGGGGGGGTGGGGGGGGGGGGGGGTGGGGGGGGGGGGGGGTGGGGGGGGGGGGGGGTGGGGGGGGGGGGGGGTGGGGGGGGGGGGGGGTGGGGGGGGGGGGGGGTGGGGGGGGGGGGGGGTGGGGGGGGGGGGGGGTGGGGGGGGGGGGGGGTGGGGGGGGGGGGGGGTGGGGGGGGGGGGGGGTGGGGGGGGGGGGGGGTGGGGGGGGGGGGGGGTGGGGGGGGGGGGGGGTGGGGGGGGGGGGGGGTGGGGGGGGGGGGGGGTGGGGGGGGGGGGGGGTGGGGGGGGGGGGGGGTGGGGGGGGGGGGGGGTGGGGGGGGGGGGGGGTGGGGGGGGGGGGGGGTGGGGGGGGGGGGGGGTGGGGGGGGGGGGGGGTGGGGGGGGGGGGGGGTGGGGGGGGGGGGGGGTGGGGGGGGGGGGGGGTGGGGGGGGGGGGGGGTGGGGGGGGGGGGGGGTGGGGGGGGGGGGGGGTGGGGGGGGGGGGGGGTGGGGGGGGGGGGGGGTGGGGGGGGGGGGGGGTGGGGGGGGGGGGGGGTGGGGGGGGGGGGGGGTGGGGGGGGGGGGGGGTGGGGGGGGGGGGGGGTGGGGGGGGGGGGGGGTGGGGGGGGGGGGGGGTGGGGGGGGGGGGGGGTGGGGGGGGGGGGGGGTGGGGGGGGGGGGGGGTGGGGGGGGGGGGGGGTGGGGGGGGGGGGGGGTGGGGGGGGGGGGGGGTGGGGGGGGGGGGGGGTGGGGGGGGGGGGGGGTGGGGGGGGGGGGGGGTGGGGGGGGGGGGGGGTGGGGGGGGGGGGGGGTGGGGGGGGGGGGGGGTGGGGGGGGGGGGGGGTGGGGGGGGGGGGGGGTGGGGGGGGGGGGGGGTGGGGGGGGGGGGGGGTGGGGGGGGGGGGGGGTGGGGGGGGGGGGGGGTGGGGGGGGGGGGGGGTGGGGGGGGGGGGGGGTGGGGGGGGGGGGGGGTGGGGGGGGGGGGGGGTGGGGGGGGGGGGGGGTGGGGGGGGGGGGGGGTGGGGGGGGGGGGGGGTGGGGGGGGGGGGGGGTGGGGGGGGGGGGGGGTGGGGGGGGGGGGGGGTGGGGGGGGGGGGGGGTGGGGGGGGGGGGGGGTGGGGGGGGGGGGGGGTGGGGGGGGGGGGGGGTGGGGGGGGGGGGGGGTGGGGGGGGGGGGGGGTGGGGGGGGGGGGGGGTGGGGGGGGGGGGGGGTGGGGGGGGGGGGGGGTGGGGGGGGGGGGGGGTGGGGGGGGGGGGGGGTGGGGGGGGGGGGGGGTGGGGGGGGGGGGGGGTGGGGGGGGGGGGGGGTGGGGGGGGGGGGGGGTGGGGGGGGGGGGGGGTGGGGGGGGGGGGGGGTGGGGGGGGGGGGGGGTGGGGGGGGGGGGGGGTGGGGGGGGGGGGGGGTGGGGGGGGGGGGGGGTGGGGGGGGGGGGGGGTGGGGGGGGGGGGGGGTGGGGGGGGGGGGGGGTGGGGGGGGGGGGGGGTGGGGGGGGGGGGGGGTGGGGGGGGGGGGGGGTGGGGGGGGGGGGGGGTGGGGGGGGGGGGGGGTGGGGGGGGGGGGGGGTGGGGGGGGGGGGGGGTGGGGGGGGGGGGGGGTGGGGGGGGGGGGGGGTGGGGGGGGGGGGGGGTGGGGGGGGGGGGGGGTGGGGGGGGGGGGGGGTGGGGGGGGGGGGGGGTGGGGGGGGGGGGGGGTGGGGGGGGGGGGGGGTGGGGGGGGGGGGGGGTGGGGGGGGGGGGGGGTGGGGGGGGGGGGGGGTGGGGGGGGGGGGGGGTGGGGGGGGGGGGGGGTGGGGGGGGGGGGGGGTGGGGGGGGGGGGGGGTGGGGGGGGGGGGGGGTGGGGGGGGGGGGGGGTGGGGGGGGGGGGGGGTGGGGGGGGGGGGGGGTGGGGGGGGGGGGGGGTGGGGGGGGGGGGGGGTGGGGGGGGGGGGGGGTGGGGGGGGGGGGGGGTGGGGGGGGGGGGGGGTGGGGGGGGGGGGGGGTGGGGGGGGGGGGGGGTGGGGGGGGGGGGGGGTGGGGGGGGGGGGGGGTGGGGGGGGGGGGGGGTGGGGGGGGGGGGGGGTGGGGGGGGGGGGGGGTGGGGGGGGGGGGGGGTGGGGGGGGGGGGGGGTGGGGGGGGGGGGGGGTGGGGGGGGGGGGGGGTGGGGGGGGGGGGGGGTGGGGGGGGGGGGGGGTGGGGGGGGGGGGGGGTGGGGGGGGGGGGGGGTGGGGGGGGGGGGGGGTGGGGGGGGGGGGGGGTGGGGGGGGGGGGGGGTGGGGGGGGGGGGGGGTGGGGGGGGGGGGGGGTGGGGGGGGGGGGGGGTGGGGGGGGGGGGGGGTGGGGGGGGGGGGGGGTGGGGGGGGGGGGGGGTGGGGGGGGGGGGGGGTGGGGGGGGGGGGGGGTGGGGGGGGGGGGGGGTGGGGGGGGGGGGGGGTGGGGGGGGGGGGGGGTGGGGGGGGGGGGGGGTGGGGGGGGGGGGGGGTGGGGGGGGGGGGGGGTGGGGGGGGGGGGGGGTGGGGGGGGGGGGGGGTGGGGGGGGGGGGGGGTGGGGGGGGGGGGGGGTGGGGGGGGGGGGGGGTGGGGGGGGGGGGGGGTGGGGGGGGGGGGGGGTGGGGGGGGGGGGGGGTGGGGGGGGGGGGGGGTGGGGGGGGGGGGGGGTGGGGGGGGGGGGGGGTGGGGGGGGGGGGGGGTGGGGGGGGGGGGGGGTGGGGGGGGGGGGGGGTGGGGGGGGGGGGGGGTGGGGGGGGGGGGGGGTGGGGGGGGGGGGGGGTGGGGGGGGGGGGGGGTGGGGGGGGGGGGGGGTGGGGGGGGGGGGGGGTGGGGGGGGGGGGGGGTGGGGGGGGGGGGGGGTGGGGGGGGGGGGGGGTGGGGGGGGGGGGGGGTGGGGGGGGGGGGGGGTGGGGGGGGGGGGGGGTGGGGGGGGGGGGGGGTGGGGGGGGGGGGGGGTGGGGGGGGGGGGGGGTGGGGGGGGGGGGGGGTGGGGGGGGGGGGGGGTGGGGGGGGGGGGGGGTGGGGGGGGGGGGGGGTGGGGGGGGGGGGGGGTGGGGGGGGGGGGGGGTGGGGGGGGGGGGGGGTGGGGGGGGGGGGGGGTGGGGGGGGGGGGGGGTGGGGGGGGGGGGGGGTGGGGGGGGGGGGGGGTGGGGGGGGGGGGGGGTGGGGGGGGGGGGGGGTGGGGGGGGGGGGGGGTGGGGGGGGGGGGGGGTGGGGGGGGGGGGGGGTGGGGGGGGGGGGGGGTGGGGGGGGGGGGGGGTGGGGGGGGGGGGGGGTGGGGGGGGGGGGGGGTGGGGGGGGGGGGGGGTGGGGGGGGGGGGGGGTGGGGGGGGGGGGGGGTGGGGGGGGGGGGGGGTGGGGGGGGGGGGGGGTGGGGGGGGGGGGGGGTGGGGGGGGGGGGGGGTGGGGGGGGGGGGGGGTGGGGGGGGGGGGGGGTGGGGGGGGGGGGGGGTGGGGGGGGGGGGGGGTGGGGGGGGGGGGGGGTGGGGGGGGGGGGGGGTGGGGGGGGGGGGGGGTGGGGGGGGGGGGGGGTGGGGGGGGGGGGGGGTGGGGGGGGGGGGGGGTGGGGGGGGGGGGGGGTGGGGGGGGGGGGGGGTGGGGGGGGGGGGGGGTGGGGGGGGGGGGGGGTGGGGGGGGGGGGGGGTGGGGGGGGGGGGGGGTGGGGGGGGGGGGGGGTGGGGGGGGGGGGGGGTGGGGGGGGGGGGGGGTGGGGGGGGGGGGGGGTGGGGGGGGGGGGGGGTGGGGGGGGGGGGGGGTGGGGGGGGGGGGGGGTGGGGGGGGGGGGGGGTGGGGGGGGGGGGGGGTGGGGGGGGGGGGGGGTGGGGGGGGGGGGGGGTGGGGGGGGGGGGGGGTGGGGGGGGGGGGGGGTGGGGGGGGGGGGGGGTGGGGGGGGGGGGGGGTGGGGGGGGGGGGGGGTGGGGGGGGGGGGGGGTGGGGGGGGGGGGGGGTGGGGGGGGGGGGGGGTGGGGGGGGGGGGGGGTGGGGGGGGGGGGGGGTGGGGGGGGGGGGGGGTGGGGGGGGGGGGGGGTGGGGGGGGGGGGGGGTGGGGGGGGGGGGGGGTGGGGGGGGGGGGGGGTGGGGGGGGGGGGGGGTGGGGGGGGGGGGGGGTGGGGGGGGGGGGGGGTGGGGGGGGGGGGGGGTGGGGGGGGGGGGGGGTGGGGGGGGGGGGGGGTGGGGGGGGGGGGGGGTGGGGGGGGGGGGGGGTGGGGGGGGGGGGGGGTGGGGGGGGGGGGGGGTGGGGGGGGGGGGGGGTGGGGGGGGGGGGGGGTGGGGGGGGGGGGGGGTGGGGGGGGGGGGGGGTGGGGGGGGGGGGGGGTGGGGGGGGGGGGGGGTGGGGGGGGGGGGGGGTGGGGGGGGGGGGGGGTGGGGGGGGGGGGGGGTGGGGGGGGGGGGGGGTGGGGGGGGGGGGGGGTGGGGGGGGGGGGGGGTGGGGGGGGGGGGGGGTGGGGGGGGGGGGGGGTGGGGGGGGGGGGGGGTGGGGGGGGGGGGGGGTGGGGGGGGGGGGGGGTGGGGGGGGGGGGGGGTGGGGGGGGGGGGGGGTGGGGGGGGGGGGGGGTGGGGGGGGGGGGGGGTGGGGGGGGGGGGGGGTGGGGGGGGGGGGGGGTGGGGGGGGGGGGGGGTGGGGGGGGGGGGGGGTGGGGGGGGGGGGGGGTGGGGGGGGGGGGGGGTGGGGGGGGGGGGGGGTGGGGGGGGGGGGGGGTGGGGGGGGGGGGGGGTGGGGGGGGGGGGGGGTGGGGGGGGGGGGGGGTGGGGGGGGGGGGGGGTGGGGGGGGGGGGGGGTGGGGGGGGGGGGGGGTGGGGGGGGGGGGGGGTGGGGGGGGGGGGGGGTGGGGGGGGGGGGGGGTGGGGGGGGGGGGGGGTGGGGGGGGGGGGGGGTGGGGGGGGGGGGGGGTGGGGGGGGGGGGGGGTGGGGGGGGGGGGGGGTGGGGGGGGGGGGGGGTGGGGGGGGGGGGGGGTGGGGGGGGGGGGGGGTGGGGGGGGGGGGGGGTGGGGGGGGGGGGGGGTGGGGGGGGGGGGGGGTGGGGGGGGGGGGGGGTGGGGGGGGGGGGGGGTGGGGGGGGGGGGGGGTGGGGGGGGGGGGGGGTGGGGGGGGGGGGGGGTGGGGGGGGGGGGGGGTGGGGGGGGGGGGGGGTGGGGGGGGGGGGGGGTGGGGGGGGGGGGGGGTGGGGGGGGGGGGGGGTGGGGGGGGGGGGGGGTGGGGGGGGGGGGGGGTGGGGGGGGGGGGGGGTGGGGGGGGGGGGGGGTGGGGGGGGGGGGGGGTGGGGGGGGGGGGGGGTGGGGGGGGGGGGGGGTGGGGGGGGGGGGGGGTGGGGGGGGGGGGGGGTGGGGGGGGGGGGGGGTGGGGGGGGGGGGGGGTGGGGGGGGGGGGGGGTGGGGGGGGGGGGGGGTGGGGGGGGGGGGGGGTGGGGGGGGGGGGGGGTGGGGGGGGGGGGGGGTGGGGGGGGGGGGGGGTGGGGGGGGGGGGGGGTGGGGGGGGGGGGGGGTGGGGGGGGGGGGGGGTGGGGGGGGGGGGGGGTGGGGGGGGGGGGGGGTGGGGGGGGGGGGGGGTGGGGGGGGGGGGGGGTGGGGGGGGGGGGGGGTGGGGGGGGGGGGGGGTGGGGGGGGGGGGGGGTGGGGGGGGGGGGGGGTGGGGGGGGGGGGGGGTGGGGGGGGGGGGGGGTGGGGGGGGGGGGGGGTGGGGGGGGGGGGGGGTGGGGGGGGGGGGGGGTGGGGGGGGGGGGGGGTGGGGGGGGGGGGGGGTGGGGGGGGGGGGGGGTGGGGGGGGGGGGGGGTGGGGGGGGGGGGGGGTGGGGGGGGGGGGGGGTGGGGGGGGGGGGGGGTGGGGGGGGGGGGGGGTGGGGGGGGGGGGGGGTGGGGGGGGGGGGGGGTGGGGGGGGGGGGGGGTGGGGGGGGGGGGGGGTGGGGGGGGGGGGGGGTGGGGGGGGGGGGGGGTGGGGGGGGGGGGGGGTGGGGGGGGGGGGGGGTGGGGGGGGGGGGGGGTGGGGGGGGGGGGGGGTGGGGGGGGGGGGGGGTGGGGGGGGGGGGGGGTGGGGGGGGGGGGGGGTGGGGGGGGGGGGGGGTGGGGGGGGGGGGGGGTGGGGGGGGGGGGGGGTGGGGGGGGGGGGGGGTGGGGGGGGGGGGGGGTGGGGGGGGGGGGGGGTGGGGGGGGGGGGGGGTGGGGGGGGGGGGGGGTGGGGGGGGGGGGGGGTGGGGGGGGGGGGGGGTGGGGGGGGGGGGGGGTGGGGGGGGGGGGGGGTGGGGGGGGGGGGGGGTGGGGGGGGGGGGGGGTGGGGGGGGGGGGGGGTGGGGGGGGGGGGGGGTGGGGGGGGGGGGGGGTGGGGGGGGGGGGGGGTGGGGGGGGGGGGGGGTGGGGGGGGGGGGGGGTGGGGGGGGGGGGGGGTGGGGGGGGGGGGGGGTGGGGGGGGGGGGGGGTGGGGGGGGGGGGGGGTGGGGGGGGGGGGGGGTGGGGGGGGGGGGGGGTGGGGGGGGGGGGGGGTGGGGGGGGGGGGGGGTGGGGGGGGGGGGGGGTGGGGGGGGGGGGGGGTGGGGGGGGGGGGGGGTGGGGGGGGGGGGGGGTGGGGGGGGGGGGGGGTGGGGGGGGGGGGGGGTGGGGGGGGGGGGGGGTGGGGGGGGGGGGGGGTGGGGGGGGGGGGGGGTGGGGGGGGGGGGGGGTGGGGGGGGGGGGGGGTGGGGGGGGGGGGGGGTGGGGGGGGGGGGGGGTGGGGGGGGGGGGGGGTGGGGGGGGGGGGGGGTGGGGGGGGGGGGGGGTGGGGGGGGGGGGGGGTGGGGGGGGGGGGGGGTGGGGGGGGGGGGGGGTGGGGGGGGGGGGGGGTGGGGGGGGGGGGGGGTGGGGGGGGGGGGGGGTGGGGGGGGGGGGGGGTGGGGGGGGGGGGGGGTGGGGGGGGGGGGGGGTGGGGGGGGGGGGGGGTGGGGGGGGGGGGGGGTGGGGGGGGGGGGGGGTGGGGGGGGGGGGGGGTGGGGGGGGGGGGGGGTGGGGGGGGGGGGGGGTGGGGGGGGGGGGGGGTGGGGGGGGGGGGGGGTGGGGGGGGGGGGGGGTGGGGGGGGGGGGGGGTGGGGGGGGGGGGGGGTGGGGGGGGGGGGGGGTGGGGGGGGGGGGGGGTGGGGGGGGGGGGGGGTGGGGGGGGGGGGGGGTGGGGGGGGGGGGGGGTGGGGGGGGGGGGGGGTGGGGGGGGGGGGGGGTGGGGGGGGGGGGGGGTGGGGGGGGGGGGGGGTGGGGGGGGGGGGGGGTGGGGGGGGGGGGGGGTGGGGGGGGGGGGGGGTGGGGGGGGGGGGGGGTGGGGGGGGGGGGGGGTGGGGGGGGGGGGGGGTGGGGGGGGGGGGGGGTGGGGGGGGGGGGGGGTGGGGGGGGGGGGGGGTGGGGGGGGGGGGGGGTGGGGGGGGGGGGGGGTGGGGGGGGGGGGGGGTGGGGGGGGGGGGGGGTGGGGGGGGGGGGGGGTGGGGGGGGGGGGGGGTGGGGGGGGGGGGGGGTGGGGGGGGGGGGGGGTGGGGGGGGGGGGGGGTGGGGGGGGGGGGGGGTGGGGGGGGGGGGGGGTGGGGGGGGGGGGGGGTGGGGGGGGGGGGGGGTGGGGGGGGGGGGGGGTGGGGGGGGGGGGGGGTGGGGGGGGGGGGGGGTGGGGGGGGGGGGGGGTGGGGGGGGGGGGGGGTGGGGGGGGGGGGGGGTGGGGGGGGGGGGGGGTGGGGGGGGGGGGGGGTGGGGGGGGGGGGGGGTGGGGGGGGGGGGGGGTGGGGGGGGGGGGGGGTGGGGGGGGGGGGGGGTGGGGGGGGGGGGGGGTGGGGGGGGGGGGGGGTGGGGGGGGGGGGGGGTGGGGGGGGGGGGGGGTGGGGGGGGGGGGGGGTGGGGGGGGGGGGGGGTGGGGGGGGGGGGGGGTGGGGGGGGGGGGGGGTGGGGGGGGGGGGGGGTGGGGGGGGGGGGGGGTGGGGGGGGGGGGGGGTGGGGGGGGGGGGGGGTGGGGGGGGGGGGGGGTGGGGGGGGGGGGGGGTGGGGGGGGGGGGGGGTGGGGGGGGGGGGGGGTGGGGGGGGGGGGGGGTGGGGGGGGGGGGGGGTGGGGGGGGGGGGGGGTGGGGGGGGGGGGGGGTGGGGGGGGGGGGGGGTGGGGGGGGGGGGGGGTGGGGGGGGGGGGGGGTGGGGGGGGGGGGGGGTGGGGGGGGGGGGGGGTGGGGGGGGGGGGGGGTGGGGGGGGGGGGGGGTGGGGGGGGGGGGGGGTGGGGGGGGGGGGGGGTGGGGGGGGGGGGGGGTGGGGGGGGGGGGGGGTGGGGGGGGGGGGGGGTGGGGGGGGGGGGGGGTGGGGGGGGGGGGGGGTGGGGGGGGGGGGGGGTGGGGGGGGGGGGGGGTGGGGGGGGGGGGGGGTGGGGGGGGGGGGGGGTGGGGGGGGGGGGGGGTGGGGGGGGGGGGGGGTGGGGGGGGGGGGGGGTGGGGGGGGGGGGGGGTGGGGGGGGGGGGGGGTGGGGGGGGGGGGGGGTGGGGGGGGGGGGGGGTGGGGGGGGGGGGGGGTGGGGGGGGGGGGGGGTGGGGGGGGGGGGGGGTGGGGGGGGGGGGGGGTGGGGGGGGGGGGGGGTGGGGGGGGGGGGGGGTGGGGGGGGGGGGGGGTGGGGGGGGGGGGGGGTGGGGGGGGGGGGGGGTGGGGGGGGGGGGGGGTGGGGGGGGGGGGGGGTGGGGGGGGGGGGGGGTGGGGGGGGGGGGGGGTGGGGGGGGGGGGGGGTGGGGGGGGGGGGGGGTGGGGGGGGGGGGGGGTGGGGGGGGGGGGGGGTGGGGGGGGGGGGGGGTGGGGGGGGGGGGGGGTGGGGGGGGGGGGGGGTGGGGGGGGGGGGGGGTGGGGGGGGGGGGGGGTGGGGGGGGGGGGGGGTGGGGGGGGGGGGGGGTGGGGGGGGGGGGGGGTGGGGGGGGGGGGGGGTGGGGGGGGGGGGGGGTGGGGGGGGGGGGGGGTGGGGGGGGGGGGGGGTGGGGGGGGGGGGGGGTGGGGGGGGGGGGGGGTGGGGGGGGGGGGGGGTGGGGGGGGGGGGGGGTGGGGGGGGGGGGGGGTGGGGGGGGGGGGGGGTGGGGGGGGGGGGGGGTGGGGGGGGGGGGGGGTGGGGGGGGGGGGGGGTGGGGGGGGGGGGGGGTGGGGGGGGGGGGGGGTGGGGGGGGGGGGGGGTGGGGGGGGGGGGGGGTGGGGGGGGGGGGGGGTGGGGGGGGGGGGGGGTGGGGGGGGGGGGGGGTGGGGGGGGGGGGGGGTGGGGGGGGGGGGGGGTGGGGGGGGGGGGGGGTGGGGGGGGGGGGGGGTGGGGGGGGGGGGGGGTGGGGGGGGGGGGGGGTGGGGGGGGGGGGGGGTGGGGGGGGGGGGGGGTGGGGGGGGGGGGGGGTGGGGGGGGGGGGGGGTGGGGGGGGGGGGGGGTGGGGGGGGGGGGGGGTGGGGGGGGGGGGGGGTGGGGGGGGGGGGGGGTGGGGGGGGGGGGGGGTGGGGGGGGGGGGGGGTGGGGGGGGGGGGGGGTGGGGGGGGGGGGGGGTGGGGGGGGGGGGGGGTGGGGGGGGGGGGGGGTGGGGGGGGGGGGGGGTGGGGGGGGGGGGGGGTGGGGGGGGGGGGGGGTGGGGGGGGGGGGGGGTGGGGGGGGGGGGGGGTGGGGGGGGGGGGGGGTGGGGGGGGGGGGGGGTGGGGGGGGGGGGGGGTGGGGGGGGGGGGGGGTGGGGGGGGGGGGGGGTGGGGGGGGGGGGGGGTGGGGGGGGGGGGGGGTGGGGGGGGGGGGGGGTGGGGGGGGGGGGGGGTGGGGGGGGGGGGGGGTGGGGGGGGGGGGGGGTGGGGGGGGGGGGGGGTGGGGGGGGGGGGGGGTGGGGGGGGGGGGGGGTGGGGGGGGGGGGGGGTGGGGGGGGGGGGGGGTGGGGGGGGGGGGGGGTGGGGGGGGGGGGGGGTGGGGGGGGGGGGGGGTGGGGGGGGGGGGGGGTGGGGGGGGGGGGGGGTGGGGGGGGGGGGGGGTGGGGGGGGGGGGGGGTGGGGGGGGGGGGGGGTGGGGGGGGGGGGGGGTGGGGGGGGGGGGGGGTGGGGGGGGGGGGGGGTGGGGGGGGGGGGGGGTGGGGGGGGGGGGGGGTGGGGGGGGGGGGGGGTGGGGGGGGGGGGGGGTGGGGGGGGGGGGGGGTGGGGGGGGGGGGGGGTGGGGGGGGGGGGGGGTGGGGGGGGGGGGGGGTGGGGGGGGGGGGGGGTGGGGGGGGGGGGGGGTGGGGGGGGGGGGGGGTGGGGGGGGGGGGGGGTGGGGGGGGGGGGGGGTGGGGGGGGGGGGGGGTGGGGGGGGGGGGGGGTGGGGGGGGGGGGGGGTGGGGGGGGGGGGGGGTGGGGGGGGGGGGGGGTGGGGGGGGGGGGGGGTGGGGGGGGGGGGGGGTGGGGGGGGGGGGGGGTGGGGGGGGGGGGGGGTGGGGGGGGGGGGGGGTGGGGGGGGGGGGGGGTGGGGGGGGGGGGGGGTGGGGGGGGGGGGGGGTGGGGGGGGGGGGGGGTGGGGGGGGGGGGGGGTGGGGGGGGGGGGGGGTGGGGGGGGGGGGGGGTGGGGGGGGGGGGGGGTGGGGGGGGGGGGGGGTGGGGGGGGGGGGGGGTGGGGGGGGGGGGGGGTGGGGGGGGGGGGGGGTGGGGGGGGGGGGGGGTGGGGGGGGGGGGGGGTGGGGGGGGGGGGGGGTGGGGGGGGGGGGGGGTGGGGGGGGGGGGGGGTGGGGGGGGGGGGGGGTGGGGGGGGGGGGGGGTGGGGGGGGGGGGGGGTGGGGGGGGGGGGGGGTGGGGGGGGGGGGGGGTGGGGGGGGGGGGGGGTGGGGGGGGGGGGGGGTGGGGGGGGGGGGGGGTGGGGGGGGGGGGGGGTGGGGGGGGGGGGGGGTGGGGGGGGGGGGGGGTGGGGGGGGGGGGGGGTGGGGGGGGGGGGGGGTGGGGGGGGGGGGGGGTGGGGGGGGGGGGGGGTGGGGGGGGGGGGGGGTGGGGGGGGGGGGGGGTGGGGGGGGGGGGGGGTGGGGGGGGGGGGGGGTGGGGGGGGGGGGGGGTGGGGGGGGGGGGGGGTGGGGGGGGGGGGGGGTGGGGGGGGGGGGGGGTGGGGGGGGGGGGGGGTGGGGGGGGGGGGGGGTGGGGGGGGGGGGGGGTGGGGGGGGGGGGGGGTGGGGGGGGGGGGGGGTGGGGGGGGGGGGGGGTGGGGGGGGGGGGGGGTGGGGGGGGGGGGGGGTGGGGGGGGGGGGGGGTGGGGGGGGGGGGGGGTGGGGGGGGGGGGGGGTGGGGGGGGGGGGGGGTGGGGGGGGGGGGGGGTGGGGGGGGGGGGGGGTGGGGGGGGGGGGGGGTGGGGGGGGGGGGGGGTGGGGGGGGGGGGGGGTGGGGGGGGGGGGGGGTGGGGGGGGGGGGGGGTGGGGGGGGGGGGGGGTGGGGGGGGGGGGGGGTGGGGGGGGGGGGGGGTGGGGGGGGGGGGGGGTGGGGGGGGGGGGGGGTGGGGGGGGGGGGGGGTGGGGGGGGGGGGGGGTGGGGGGGGGGGGGGGTGGGGGGGGGGGGGGGTGGGGGGGGGGGGGGGTGGGGGGGGGGGGGGGTGGGGGGGGGGGGGGGTGGGGGGGGGGGGGGGTGGGGGGGGGGGGGGGTGGGGGGGGGGGGGGGTGGGGGGGGGGGGGGGTGGGGGGGGGGGGGGGTGGGGGGGGGGGGGGGTGGGGGGGGGGGGGGGTGGGGGGGGGGGGGGGTGGGGGGGGGGGGGGGTGGGGGGGGGGGGGGGTGGGGGGGGGGGGGGGTGGGGGGGGGGGGGGGTGGGGGGGGGGGGGGGTGGGGGGGGGGGGGGGTGGGGGGGGGGGGGGGTGGGGGGGGGGGGGGGTGGGGGGGGGGGGGGGTGGGGGGGGGGGGGGGTGGGGGGGGGGGGGGGTGGGGGGGGGGGGGGGTGGGGGGGGGGGGGGGTGGGGGGGGGGGGGGGTGGGGGGGGGGGGGGGTGGGGGGGGGGGGGGGTGGGGGGGGGGGGGGGTGGGGGGGGGGGGGGGTGGGGGGGGGGGGGGGTGGGGGGGGGGGGGGGTGGGGGGGGGGGGGGGTGGGGGGGGGGGGGGGTGGGGGGGGGGGGGGGTGGGGGGGGGGGGGGGTGGGGGGGGGGGGGGGTGGGGGGGGGGGGGGGTGGGGGGGGGGGGGGGTGGGGGGGGGGGGGGGTGGGGGGGGGGGGGGGTGGGGGGGGGGGGGGGTGGGGGGGGGGGGGGGTGGGGGGGGGGGGGGGTGGGGGGGGGGGGGGGTGGGGGGGGGGGGGGGTGGGGGGGGGGGGGGGTGGGGGGGGGGGGGGGTGGGGGGGGGGGGGGGTGGGGGGGGGGGGGGGTGGGGGGGGGGGGGGGTGGGGGGGGGGGGGGGTGGGGGGGGGGGGGGGTGGGGGGGGGGGGGGGTGGGGGGGGGGGGGGGTGGGGGGGGGGGGGGGTGGGGGGGGGGGGGGGTGGGGGGGGGGGGGGGTGGGGGGGGGGGGGGGTGGGGGGGGGGGGGGGTGGGGGGGGGGGGGGGTGGGGGGGGGGGGGGGTGGGGGGGGGGGGGGGTGGGGGGGGGGGGGGGTGGGGGGGGGGGGGGGTGGGGGGGGGGGGGGGTGGGGGGGGGGGGGGGTGGGGGGGGGGGGGGGTGGGGGGGGGGGGGGGTGGGGGGGGGGGGGGGTGGGGGGGGGGGGGGGTGGGGGGGGGGGGGGGTGGGGGGGGGGGGGGGTGGGGGGGGGGGGGGGTGGGGGGGGGGGGGGGTGGGGGGGGGGGGGGGTGGGGGGGGGGGGGGGTGGGGGGGGGGGGGGGTGGGGGGGGGGGGGGGTGGGGGGGGGGGGGGGTGGGGGGGGGGGGGGGTGGGGGGGGGGGGGGGTGGGGGGGGGGGGGGGTGGGGGGGGGGGGGGGTGGGGGGGGGGGGGGGTGGGGGGGGGGGGGGGTGGGGGGGGGGGGGGGTGGGGGGGGGGGGGGGTGGGGGGGGGGGGGGGTGGGGGGGGGGGGGGGTGGGGGGGGGGGGGGGTGGGGGGGGGGGGGGGTGGGGGGGGGGGGGGGTGGGGGGGGGGGGGGGTGGGGGGGGGGGGGGGTGGGGGGGGGGGGGGGTGGGGGGGGGGGGGGGTGGGGGGGGGGGGGGGTGGGGGGGGGGGGGGGTGGGGGGGGGGGGGGGTGGGGGGGGGGGGGGGTGGGGGGGGGGGGGGGTGGGGGGGGGGGGGGGTGGGGGGGGGGGGGGGTGGGGGGGGGGGGGGGTGGGGGGGGGGGGGGGTGGGGGGGGGGGGGGGTGGGGGGGGGGGGGGGTGGGGGGGGGGGGGGGTGGGGGGGGGGGGGGGTGGGGGGGGGGGGGGGTGGGGGGGGGGGGGGGTGGGGGGGGGGGGGGGTGGGGGGGGGGGGGGGTGGGGGGGGGGGGGGGTGGGGGGGGGGGGGGGTGGGGGGGGGGGGGGGTGGGGGGGGGGGGGGGTGGGGGGGGGGGGGGGTGGGGGGGGGGGGGGGTGGGGGGGGGGGGGGGTGGGGGGGGGGGGGGGTGGGGGGGGGGGGGGGTGGGGGGGGGGGGGGGTGGGGGGGGGGGGGGGTGGGGGGGGGGGGGGGTGGGGGGGGGGGGGGGTGGGGGGGGGGGGGGGTGGGGGGGGGGGGGGGTGGGGGGGGGGGGGGGTGGGGGGGGGGGGGGGTGGGGGGGGGGGGGGGTGGGGGGGGGGGGGGGTGGGGGGGGGGGGGGGTGGGGGGGGGGGGGGGTGGGGGGGGGGGGGGGTGGGGGGGGGGGGGGGTGGGGGGGGGGGGGGGTGGGGGGGGGGGGGGGTGGGGGGGGGGGGGGGTGGGGGGGGGGGGGGGTGGGGGGGGGGGGGGGTGGGGGGGGGGGGGGGTGGGGGGGGGGGGGGGTGGGGGGGGGGGGGGGTGGGGGGGGGGGGGGGTGGGGGGGGGGGGGGGTGGGGGGGGGGGGGGGTGGGGGGGGGGGGGGGTGGGGGGGGGGGGGGGTGGGGGGGGGGGGGGGTGGGGGGGGGGGGGGGTGGGGGGGGGGGGGGGTGGGGGGGGGGGGGGGTGGGGGGGGGGGGGGGTGGGGGGGGGGGGGGGTGGGGGGGGGGGGGGGTGGGGGGGGGGGGGGGTGGGGGGGGGGGGGGGTGGGGGGGGGGGGGGGTGGGGGGGGGGGGGGGTGGGGGGGGGGGGGGGTGGGGGGGGGGGGGGGTGGGGGGGGGGGGGGGTGGGGGGGGGGGGGGGTGGGGGGGGGGGGGGGTGGGGGGGGGGGGGGGTGGGGGGGGGGGGGGGTGGGGGGGGGGGGGGGTGGGGGGGGGGGGGGGTGGGGGGGGGGGGGGGTGGGGGGGGGGGGGGGTGGGGGGGGGGGGGGGTGGGGGGGGGGGGGGGTGGGGGGGGGGGGGGGTGGGGGGGGGGGGGGGTGGGGGGGGGGGGGGGTGGGGGGGGGGGGGGGTGGGGGGGGGGGGGGGTGGGGGGGGGGGGGGGTGGGGGGGGGGGGGGGTGGGGGGGGGGGGGGGTGGGGGGGGGGGGGGGTGGGGGGGGGGGGGGGTGGGGGGGGGGGGGGGTGGGGGGGGGGGGGGGTGGGGGGGGGGGGGGGTGGGGGGGGGGGGGGGTGGGGGGGGGGGGGGGTGGGGGGGGGGGGGGGTGGGGGGGGGGGGGGGTGGGGGGGGGGGGGGGTGGGGGGGGGGGGGGGTGGGGGGGGGGGGGGGTGGGGGGGGGGGGGGGTGGGGGGGGGGGGGGGTGGGGGGGGGGGGGGGTGGGGGGGGGGGGGGGTGGGGGGGGGGGGGGGTGGGGGGGGGGGGGGGTGGGGGGGGGGGGGGGTGGGGGGGGGGGGGGGTGGGGGGGGGGGGGGGTGGGGGGGGGGGGGGGTGGGGGGGGGGGGGGGTGGGGGGGGGGGGGGGTGGGGGGGGGGGGGGGTGGGGGGGGGGGGGGGTGGGGGGGGGGGGGGGTGGGGGGGGGGGGGGGTGGGGGGGGGGGGGGGTGGGGGGGGGGGGGGGTGGGGGGGGGGGGGGGTGGGGGGGGGGGGGGGTGGGGGGGGGGGGGGGTGGGGGGGGGGGGGGGTGGGGGGGGGGGGGGGTGGGGGGGGGGGGGGGTGGGGGGGGGGGGGGGTGGGGGGGGGGGGGGGTGGGGGGGGGGGGGGGTGGGGGGGGGGGGGGGTGGGGGGGGGGGGGGGTGGGGGGGGGGGGGGGTGGGGGGGGGGGGGGGTGGGGGGGGGGGGGGGTGGGGGGGGGGGGGGGTGGGGGGGGGGGGGGGTGGGGGGGGGGGGGGGTGGGGGGGGGGGGGGGTGGGGGGGGGGGGGGGTGGGGGGGGGGGGGGGTGGGGGGGGGGGGGGGTGGGGGGGGGGGGGGGTGGGGGGGGGGGGGGGTGGGGGGGGGGGGGGGTGGGGGGGGGGGGGGGTGGGGGGGGGGGGGGGTGGGGGGGGGGGGGGGTGGGGGGGGGGGGGGGTGGGGGGGGGGGGGGGTGGGGGGGGGGGGGGGTGGGGGGGGGGGGGGGTGGGGGGGGGGGGGGGTGGGGGGGGGGGGGGGTGGGGGGGGGGGGGGGTGGGGGGGGGGGGGGGTGGGGGGGGGGGGGGGTGGGGGGGGGGGGGGGTGGGGGGGGGGGGGGGTGGGGGGGGGGGGGGGTGGGGGGGGGGGGGGGTGGGGGGGGGGGGGGGTGGGGGGGGGGGGGGGTGGGGGGGGGGGGGGGTGGGGGGGGGGGGGGGTGGGGGGGGGGGGGGGTGGGGGGGGGGGGGGGTGGGGGGGGGGGGGGGTGGGGGGGGGGGGGGGTGGGGGGGGGGGGGGGTGGGGGGGGGGGGGGGTGGGGGGGGGGGGGGGTGGGGGGGGGGGGGGGTGGGGGGGGGGGGGGGTGGGGGGGGGGGGGGGTGGGGGGGGGGGGGGGTGGGGGGGGGGGGGGGTGGGGGGGGGGGGGGGTGGGGGGGGGGGGGGGTGGGGGGGGGGGGGGGTGGGGGGGGGGGGGGGTGGGGGGGGGGGGGGGTGGGGGGGGGGGGGGGTGGGGGGGGGGGGGGGTGGGGGGGGGGGGGGGTGGGGGGGGGGGGGGGTGGGGGGGGGGGGGGGTGGGGGGGGGGGGGGGTGGGGGGGGGGGGGGGTGGGGGGGGGGGGGGGTGGGGGGGGGGGGGGGTGGGGGGGGGGGGGGGTGGGGGGGGGGGGGGGTGGGGGGGGGGGGGGGTGGGGGGGGGGGGGGGTGGGGGGGGGGGGGGGTGGGGGGGGGGGGGGGTGGGGGGGGGGGGGGGTGGGGGGGGGGGGGGGTGGGGGGGGGGGGGGGTGGGGGGGGGGGGGGGTGGGGGGGGGGGGGGGTGGGGGGGGGGGGGGGTGGGGGGGGGGGGGGGTGGGGGGGGGGGGGGGTGGGGGGGGGGGGGGGTGGGGGGGGGGGGGGGTGGGGGGGGGGGGGGGTGGGGGGGGGGGGGGGTGGGGGGGGGGGGGGGTGGGGGGGGGGGGGGGTGGGGGGGGGGGGGGGTGGGGGGGGGGGGGGGGGGCGGGGGGGCGGGGGGGGGGGGGGGGGGGTGGGGGGTGGGGGGGTGGGGGGGGGGGGGGTGGGGGGGTGGGGGGGGGGGGGGGGGGGGGGGGGGGGGGGGGGGGGGGGGGGGGGGTGGGGGGGGTGGTGGGGTGGGGGAGGGGGGGGGGGGGGGGGGGGGGGGGGGGGGGGGGGGGGGTGTGGGGGGGGGGGGGGGGGGCGGGGGGGGGGGTTTGGTGGGGGGGGGGGGGGGGCCGTCATGTCCATAAAAGTGACACGCTAAGTCTGGGAAAGTCAGAATCCGCATTGCGTGTATTGTGATCATTGAAGTTTATGAAATAAACGAACTGATCTCAGTTGCTTTGTTTCGAGTCCTTTTGAAGTTCCTTACAATACCCCCCAAGTTTGGTGCAGTTTGGTTCAGGGGGGCCAAAGTTACGGACCCTCAAAAGGGTAGCTCTCATCTCCTTAGCTCCAATTGGAAAGAATGGGGGATAGGGGCACCCCTTTTGAGGGTCCATAACTTTGACCCCCCTGAACCAAACTGCACCAAACTTGGGGGGGGGGGTAGCATCAAAACAGTCTCCTGATGATACCCTGAAATTTTGGTGCTGACATGTTTAAAAATATGCTCCCTGCAGGCCGAAACCTGAAAAAAACACCAAAAAAATAAAAACGCAATTTGGCTGGTGATCCGAATCCTTCGGATCTGATGGGATTCGGACAGCTCAGATTTGGACCCTGATCATCCGAATCTGTGTGAATCAGTGCAGATTCGGTCAAAATCCAGATTCGGACTGTCCGAATCTCCAACCCTCGTCTCAGCTTGTTCCTGAATGCCAGTGGTCCTCCAGGGCAGCAGACCATTAGAACTTTCCCAGCGTCTGAAAGGGCTGGTCCACCCCTGTTTTTTTCTGTTCTTGTGTGTTACAAAGCGGGAATCCTCAAAATCTATGCATGTTTTCCTTTTGTTTCTATTCCTTCTTGTAACACATCTTTCTCTTGGAATGTAAGTTGCTTGAGCAAGGACTTGTTTGTTTCCACACCAATTAGTACTACTGCTACAAGGAATTGAGAAGTGGCTTGTGGGATTGCAGAGGTACAGATGATTGACAATTTCCTCCTTAACTCAACTCTCCTTCTCCTCATAGAGCTTCTTCAGACCCCAGCCTGGTGGAACTTTCAAGCAAGTCCTGGCACCTGATACAGTTCTGCAGGGCTTGTAAGACTGAGATGTTCCACCAGACCAAACCTATCAGTTGGTCCTTTAAAAAATAGCCACAGAAGAAGGGGTTATCTTGGCTAAAGTCATGAGTAGAGCTTAGAGAAGGGTAATGAACAGCTCCACAACATATTGTGTCTGTTTTTCCTTCCTTACATTAAAACATTCTTGAGGTCACTGGAATAGAGAAGGAATGTTACAACCTGCCCTTTGCCATTGCTGATGACATGATGAGGGTTACCCCATGTGGCTGGTTTTTAATATCTGGAAGACACACCTGGAGTTACCAATATTGAAGCTCCATGTAAAGTTTGGACTGGTCATGGGAATTGGAATCAAGACTGCTTATAAGTATGTTCCCCAACAGACACTGCAATGAGCAAGCAACAATCTTTTGGTGGCCCCTGGCTTGAAAGTTGTCTGGCTGGCCTCGACCAGGCCAAGGTTTTTTCAGCTCTGGCTCAAACCTGGAGGAACACTCTGTCTAGACTCTAGTGAGACCAAGGCCTGTGGCACTTCATGCAGTTCTGCTGGACCTGTAAGATAGAGCTGTTCCACCATGCTCATGGTTAAAGCAGTGATGCTTTCCATCGTTCAACTGCTCTCCCTCCTGCTAGGTGCTTTATGGCACACAATTTTTGTATATTAAAGGGGGTTTAGACTAGGTGCCATCTGAGATTTTAATTGTAATTGTAGTTTAATTTATGTTTTTATTGCTCACTAGCGGGGCCCGGCCATGCGGTGCTGCGGCTTATTGTGGTGAAATGGGAAAGGAACAGTAGCAGCAAATCAATTGCAGAGGCCAGCAGTACATGCTTATGGAAAAACACAGGCTGATACTGTGCGATGTCATTGATGTGTGTGACCGCATCCTCCCTCACTTCTCTTGGCATGGCACCCCTCCCCCTACCTCCCTCCCCTTTCCCTTTGCTAGAGTGGGTGGGTCATATCCAGATGCTGGCCCCCCTCCCTCCCCTCCCTTGCATGCCACCCCTCACTCTCTCCCTTCCCTAACTTCTGCTCCCTTGCATGCCTCCTCCTCCATCCCTTCCCTCTCCCACCCTCTCTTCCCTTGCATGACACCCCTCCCCATCTTTCCCTTCCATCTCCCTCTGCTAGGGTGGGTGGGTCATATCCAGATGCTGGGCTCACTCCCTCTCCTCCCTTGCATGCCACCTCTCACTCTCTGTCCCCTCTCTCACTTTTCTTCCCTTGCATGCCTCCCCCTCCGTCCCTTCCCTCTCCCTCCGCTGAATGTGTATGAGAGTAGGTGTGTTGTGTGATAGTAGTGGGTGAGGCACAAAGAATGAAAGGTACCTCTGTGTGAGGGGGGGAACCCCACCTGACATCTCACATGGCAACGTGTGTATGTGTTTCATGTCCACTCAAGTTATTGCCTATATACTGTTTTCACTGCTCATATCTGGCCATCTGAATGAACATTCTAAGGACACAAACATTCTAAGGGTGACGGTTACACAAAGGCAGCTTCATGGCCTGGTGCACCAGGAAAAAGATGTTTTACCTGGCTCAGGTGTGTTGTCTGACAGCAGGAGGTACGTAAGAACACAGTCGGGGGAATGAGTAAGTGTCTGTGAAATTTTCAGAGCATTTGGGCCAGCAGGTGTGGGGTTATTCTCGAAGCAACAAATGCATGGTTCCATTTATATAGAGAGAGATAATATGTTGAAAGTTACCCTGAGTCCATGATGGGAAAGGTGGCATACAATTAACATACATACATACATACATACATACATACATACATACATACATACATACATACATACATACATACTAGCGGGGACAGGAAACATATTGTGCCCAAATAGGGTTGTCATGTCCCTCCCGGCCACTGGAAGGGATGGGGATAGGGTTGCCAGATCCAGGCTGGGTAACTCTTGGAGATCTGCAAATGAAGCCTGGGGAGGACAAGGATGTCATTGGGGTACAATGCAGTAGAATTGCTCAGAATCAGCCTGGGTTGAAAAGTTCCTTTCTGATGGAAAGGGATAGGTTACTGTGCAAATTGTGAAGTTCTGCGCAGTTGTATATAATGTCTGCCATATCTGATAGCTAAAGTTAAAGTTTAAATTTTGAAATAGATATTAGTAGAGTCAGCATTGTTTCAGAGTCTTATTCTAATATTTTAATCTTTTGCTTGTGAAGGGATATATAGGCATTATTATTTTTTGCTTAAACTGTTTTAAATTTAAGTTTTCCATTTTGTTTTGAGAAACTAATTTTATACAATAATTGGGCAAAGACTGCAATAATCAACTAAATAATGCCACAGAATCTGCCCACCCAAGCAGCCATTTTATCCAGGGGAACTGATCTCTGTAGTCTGGAGATGAGCTGCAAATCTAGGGGATCCCCAGGTCCCACAGGAGGCTGGCAACCTTACCCCCAAAGGCATTTGTGTTGAATCGCTGTGGATTAGATACAACCAGCTTTTGCCATGGCCAAGAGGAAGGAGGTATCTCCTTTGACAGCTCTCCCCCCTCCCCACAAAAAACATATTCTGGGGTAGGGTCACAGAACCTGCATGGGCAAATGCTATGTGACGTGGTGGCTCTTGTAAGTGAATAGGCAAGACTGAACCAATAAGGTGGCTGGATTCACCCCTTTGTTGTTCCCAATCAACCACTGGAGATGAAAAGAACCACGCTCTGGAAGCTCTTTGCTCCTTCCCCCTCCCCATATTTGTACACTTCCATTTCTGAAAAACACATGTCTCCACCTCCTTAGAGCTGTGACAAGCTATTAAGACTCAATGCTCACCTTTAGAATTTGGTCGTCTTCTGTTGACACTGAAACAATACGAGTGTAATTGTTTTGCAGTGTCTTGTTTGTTTGGTATCTGTGATCATGATCCTTCTCTGTAATTGCACTTACTTTCACATGCAAATTAAACAGGCTTTTCAATTCCACCCCCCTTCCTTCTTTCCTTCTTATTAAAAATTATCATTCCTTGACTGGGGTGATCCAGCATGGTGCTGGCATAGGTGTCCTCCTGGGATGCTGCATTTGAATGCGAGACAAACTTTTGCTTCGGGAAAATAAATGCTCCTTTGTAGCTAAAGTGTAACTAAGTGAATTTCATTTTTATCTCATTTCCAAGGAGTGCCTTGAAGGACTCTCATGAACAGAATTTAAGGATGCCAGTTTAATCCTGTGGCCATAACAGCTGGGTTTCTAACTCATCTTCTTTGCACCCCAGGTATCCCACTCCAGGGTTGCAGTGTTAAGTTAATACTCTTTTAGTATAAGAAAAATAGAAAAGAAGAACTTTGAGCAAAGGAAGGAGTGCTCTTCTTCTTATAAGTGAACTGAACTCCTGCATCACAATGAGGATCGCATGTGTCCACAGAGACTGACAGAGAAGGAGATGCTTCAGCATTTTCTGGGATGCATCCAACATTAACTCCACCGCATTGATATAAATCTGGAAAAATTGTACAGCAAAAAGTAGTAGAAATACACACTCCATCATTACAAGGTTCTAAATCTATATCTATAAACACGAAATACCACTGACTGACTCATCGAAAGAACTCAAAAACCACCGAACTGACAAAGTTAAATTTGGCACACTGGTTCATTACGTACTCCAGGTGCTCACTAAGAAAGGATTTTTCAAAATATTCAGTATTACTTGAGTTATTACACATTTAATGTTTTCACTGCTCATCTCTGGCCATCTGTGCAAACATTCTAAGGGCAAACCAATCGCTCAGTCCACAGACATGCTGCACGAACATTCTAAGGGTGACAGTTAAACACTACCAGCTTCATGTCTTTCACCAAGGTGCACCAAATGCACTCTAACACTGCCCTCCACAACACATGCTTTATAAAAAGACAGCTACAGGAAGCTGCTGCAAAATATGCAAAAACAAACCCATCAGTTCACAGACAGGCTGTGAGGAAATATGCTGCATGTCACCCCCAAAGAAGTTCACTGGAAACAGCGCTGCCAAAAGAAGTATTCTGAATGTCATGCTAGCGTTAACAGACGGGCTGTGAAAAAGTACTATCCACCCACCCTCGCGTTAACAAAATCCGCTACAGCCAAATACTAACAACATGCATTACAAACCGCACTATCACCTTGGACTACTAAACATTTGTCGGGTTTTGCACATGGACATCAGATTACTTACTGTACAGACAAGTTTACTGCTCTCGGCCTCCGATACCCTGTGCTTGGTGTCGAATTGCTCTGAAGTGGCGGGATGAGTCCCCAGGAATGTGCTGCAGTGGCGGTACAGTCCAGCTCCCTGCCATTCAATCCTATCCTGAACCTCTTCACAGCCTTCTCACTCATCAGCATCCAATGGCAGAACACTTCCTTTCTGCATCCCGAAAATACAACGGCTGCTTCCACATGACATCTTTTGGAGCCCACCAGGTGAAAGAGAGCAATAACACATTGCATTAGAAAAAGACAACTACAGGAAGCTGCTGCAAAATATCCAAAAACAAACCCATCAGTCCACAGATAGGCTGTGAGGAAATATGCTGCATGACACCCACCCTAAAGTTCACAAGCAGGCTGTAAAAAAGTATGCTGAATGTCACCCCGAAATTCATAGAGAGCCTGTGATGAAGTATGCATAGCAAAGCATGGGTGCCCTGCTAGTATACTATGAGGCAGGGTGCAGAGAGGGGAAACAAGATTTTCTAGGTCTCCCCAAGTCTGTGGGCACACAACATATTGGCTTATATTGCTTAAGGTTAATGGGCAAGGAGTGAAACGTCAGTGCTACAGAACCTATTCTGCATACCGAAGGTCCTAGGTCCAATCTTCAGCATCTCCAGTTCAAAAGAATATGTTGAAAATCTGCTGCCAGTCACAGTAGACCATGCTGAACTTGACAGACCATTAATATGATGTAGTATAAGGCAGTTTTCCATTTATGTAAGCATAACCCAGAGTCCACAAGGAAAGCCAAAGAGTTGGGATATTCCTTTATAAGGGGGGGAAAGGCACCATTTTCCAAGGTTTGTTGGAGAGCCTGAAGCTGTAGGTCGTTCACCTCAGAAGGACTCCAAGTTTGTTATGAACTCTACATTGATATTCCAGGATTATATTGGAACCCTTGAGGAGAAGAACAGAAGGCTCAGCAAAGGCAAAGCAAAGCTGCAAAGCCTATCCATCTCTAAGGGATCCACCTAGACAAAAGTCAGAAAGGGACTGAGACTCTGCTTGTCTCTTTGAGCACAACAGGATCCTCATAGTACATTTTGCCCCAGGTTCTGTGCCACTTCTCTGTGGCCCTGTCAGTAGGCCAAGGGAGTAGCTGTGTTGAAAATTCATTCATTAATCTTTGCTTATTTCATTTGTAGTCCACATTTCTTACTGGGATTCAAGGTGAATTACAGCTTTTTTTTATAATGGAATAAAACAATATAATGCAATGGCCAATGCTCTTAAAATGAAATGGAATAAAACAGTTCAATAAAAGCCTAAAATGATCATAGTCATTCAGATGACCATATCTTGTGTTTTTAAAATTCCCTCCTGAACAACTCAATTTTAAACATTTCATTTATATCCTGTTCTTCAGCCATAAATTAACTTCCCAAAGGAAGCTCAGGACTCTAAACCTAACATGAAATATGAAGTCCTTTACCAGATATTCCTTGGGAAGGGTATTGTTAGCTGAACTGGAACCAGACATGGTTTATACTTCCTGCCCTCACTGTGAGGACCTCAACAATAACAGCTGGAGTAACATCAGCCACCCTTGCCTTCATCATTTCCTTTATGAAAAAAATGACATTCTTTCTCCAGGGCATAGAAGCCAATAGCCAAACAGAATCAAGGCCTAACAAGGCAAAACACAAAGACATATACACACTTATACCACCTTCACTAAAACACACTAGAAAAATCCAATAAGGAATGCTCTTCAACATGAAATCTCCAAGTCAAACCAGTGACAAAATTCTTTTAAAAAGTCCCAAATCAAATCCAAACACATAAAAGCCTTTAAAAATTGCTCCAACACCAAACTTCAAAAACACACAAACCCAAACAAAATACTCTTTGAAAGAGAGCAAAAATATAAAAATGGAAACAGAATCAAGTGTTTTTTAAAAAGCAAACTAACAAAAAAAAAACATAGAGAGAAACTCACTCCCACAATAAAAAAGCAAGAAATAAACCTCAAAGGCTAAAAACCCCAGAAGTTTAAAACACACAGAAACACATATTTAAAATCTGCCACTCGGAGCAACAGCAAATAATGAAGGGGAGACACCCTCACCTTCTGCTAGAGTTGATTGGATCCAACATATTTATGTGCCCTTTCTGCACATAACAAATAAAATGTTTTGAGGTAGGAAATAAAATGTTTCCTCGGTGGAGTTCCACATAGATTTTAGCCCAAAACATGCTATTTCCTACCTCAAAACATTTTATTTGCATTCTATTCCCTGGTAGTGATTATTTTTTGAAAATGTTTTGAAATTGTTTTTACTTGCAGTATGATCTCTTTGAAACGTTTCCCATGCATTTCCATGGTCCCTGGACTTCCTCATTGGCTCCATTTTCTGAATTCACTCTGGCTATCTTGTGAGGCATTTCTGTAAGTTTCTTTTCAATTTTGGGGAGCTGTATCTACAAAACTCTGTAGATGTGACCCCTAGAAAATGGCAGTATGTGGCTTTGAAGCTTCGTAGCTACTAATCTGAGAAGAAGTTTTTGAAAAATGGTGGCCAGGAAACATTTTTGAGGGGGTGAATGCAGACAAATGGGTTTAAAAAAACCTGTAAAAATGTTTTCAGGGGCTTGTGCAGAACGGACCAGTGTCCCACTAGTCAGTTCTTACAAGTTGGAACTGACAGCTGAAATAACCCTCAGGGGCTTTCTGCAGAAGTGTGCATATTAACTAATGTACAAATCCATGCTCTTTATCAAATAACCCTAAGAGCCTCATCATTCTATCATATCTCCTTATCCCTGACCAGCAGAAAAAGCAGCATCTGACTATCAGACATCTCACAAAACTTCTAGTGTGGACAGCTTTCTATCACATCCATTAGTGACACATTAGTGACACATTTCAGAACACTTTCCACAGGTGATATTTCTGCACTGCAGTAGGTTTACCCTTGAATTTATAAAAGCATATACAGCAATCCTTAGGTCCAGATGTGTGGAGAAAAGCTGCAGTTTTTTCACTGGAAAGTGCTGGGAGGAAATGCTCATGACCGTTGCACAACTTGAGTAAGCAGGAACACTTCCCTCACTGGACTACTAGAGAGGGAGAACAGATCAATCACAGACATTCCCTTCCAGATGCAAGAAACATTACTTGTGTTGATTTACTTTCAGCAAGCGTCCATGTCCAGTGTGCTGCTGTAATTCCTTATCTCCAAGATTTTCTTGTCTATATGGGAAATTTGGTAAGTGACTGATTATGCTAGCATGTTATCCAGCATGATTATACTAGCTTAGGCCCCTTCCACACATGCAAAATAATGCGTTTTCAAACCACTTTCACAACTGTTTGCAAGTGGATTTTGCCATTCCGCACAGCTTCAAAGAGCATTGAAAGCAGTTTGAAAGTGCATTATTCTGCATGTGCGGAATGAGCCTCTGTGATGATCCTCAACCTCTGGGACTGCTCTCCTAAGGATGGGTGCATCCATTTAAGAGCAGATCCCAAAATGTCTGCCTGATGGTATCACCAACCCTGTCATGATCAGCTGCTTTAAAAGTCCCTCCCAAAATCAAATGTGTGTGTGTCAACTCACAACTAATATATGGCAACTCCATAGGATTTTCAAGATGTTTAGAAGTGTTTTGCCATTGCCTGCCTCTGTGTCATACCCCTGATATTCCTTGGAGGTTGTCCATCCAAATATCAACCAGGGCTGCCAGTGCTTAGCTTCTTAGCTTAGCAGTCAGTCTAGCTTGGGGCTATCTGGGTCAGAGCAAAACAAAAATCAAATACGGTACATTTTTTCCTTATTCTCAAAAAGGGAAGGCTGCTGTGAAATTACCCTTGTAGCACAGCCAGTAGGGTTAGAAAGACTCTCTGGAGGAAGACAATGGGAAACCTCCTCTACTTCTCACAATGGTTTGCAAGGGGATTTTGCTAATCCACACAGGTGCAAAGTGGATTGAAAGTGCATTATTCTGCATGTGTGGTAGGAGCATAGACTGACTGAGACTTGACACTTTGTACAAACATACACATGCTTTTAAAACCTGAACTGACCCAAACACATACACTTGTGGCCCAAGTCAAAAGATTCTGGGCCTGCAGGTCATAACCTGAAAATGGGAGGAAGATATGCTGGCAGAGTAGGGTTGCCACACTCCAGGTGGGGCATGGATATCTCCCAGAATTGCAACTACTATCCTGATGACAGAAATTGGTTCCTTTGGAAAAAATGGCTACTCTGGAAGGTGGGGTATATGGCACTGTGCCCTCTTGAAGTGTCCCCCCTTCCCAAACATTGCTCTCCCCAGGTTCAAACACCAAAGCTATAGCAATTTCCCAGCCCAGAGATGGCAACCCTATGATAGAGAGAAAGACAACTCATCTTACACTCAGAAAACTCCCTCCTTCCATTTGTTTGTATATTGTATTGTAAGTCACTTTGTGTTCCCACTGTTCCCATTGAAGAACAAGGGGGAAGATAAATGTGATTTAATCAGAAGCGTATTTAGGATGGGGCAGGCAAGTCATGTGCCCTGGGTGCTGCCCCTTGAAAAGGGTGCCAGCTCACACCCTGCAGCCTGCAGAAATGAGAGGTGTGTACAGGCAGTAGCCTAGCCATGAGAGGAGGGCCCTGTGCATCCCTGTGGTGCACAGTTCAAGGCTGGGCTCAATGAGGTCCAGCCTTAAAATGCAGGCTCCACCTCAAAGTCCACAGTTTAAAGTTGTACCCAGCCAGCAGAGGCCAGCCTTGAATTGCAGGCTCAACCTGGCTGTGCTCAGCTTTATACTGCTGGCAACACCTCCGAACTCTACCTGACTTAGGTGGAAGAACTTCAGAGGCAGAGCCAGCATTATAAAGCTGGACCTGGCCAGAATAGAACCAGGCTGGGCTTAGGCTGGCCAGGTCCAGCTTTCAACTGCAGACTTCAAGGTGGAACCAGTGGTGGGATTCAAATAATTTAACAAACGGTTCTGGAGGTGGGATTCAAAGAATTTAACAACTGGTTGTTTACAAACACCATTTTAACAACCAGTTCTGGAGAAGTGGTGTGAACCTGCTGAATCCCACCACTGGGTGGAACCCATAGTTTAAAGCTAGACCTGGCAACCACCCCCCCCCCCCCCCGAGCAGAGTTCAACACTGACCATTGTTTGCCTTGGTTGTCATTTTAGATATGCCCTTGGATGTAATAAATTAATACATGGAGGTCTTCTAGCAGGATTTGAAACCCAGACTCAGAGTCATACTTTCCCCCTGAGCTGCCAAAATTGATCTTTTCATGCATGATAAACTTCAGGGTGTGGAACCCAACAGCCAAAATTCCAGCTCTAACACTAATGCATCAAATATGTTATGTATTTTAATGTTTTAAAGAGAGTACTGTTTTCAACATTGGTGTGGTAACATTTAAAAACTGGCTTTTTGTGATATAAGTAGACATTATTTACTTAAGCCACTTCAATAAGAAATAAATGTTGTTAGAAAAATAGAAAAGCTGAACAAAAAGAAGTATGGAACAATACTTCCAATATATTGTCGAAGGCTTTCACGGCCGGAATCACTTGGGTGCTGTGTGGTTTCCGGGCTGTATGGCCGTGTTCTAGCAGCATTCTCTCCTGACGTTTCACCTGCATCTGTGGCTGGCATCTTCAGAGGATCTGATGTTGGGAAAGCAAGTGGAGTATATATATCTGTTGGAGTGTCCAGGGTGGGTGGAGAAACATAGTCTGTGAGTAACAAAGAAGGCAACCAGGTCAATAGTTGAGGGCATCTGAATAGAAGTATGAGTAACAATGAAGACTATAGCATGGGAGTGTCAATGGAGATAGCAAGGTCACTGGTGGGAGCAGTCTTTGCAAGGATAGGTATCTTGTAAATGATGACACAAACTTCAGGAAGAAAAAAAAACTGATTAAAGCCAGTAGAGAGTCCCTCAACCTAAAAGCCTCATTTATCAAAACCAACATTATGGTGATAAGAAACTATGAAAATGAACAGAACTTGGCTGCCAGTGTTGAAAAATACTAGAGTCAAGACAGTACCTAACCAGCTCCACACAAACACAGGATGACCATAGACAAAAGATACAAAGGCCAGGATACTTCTATTCAGATGCTCCCACCAGTGACCTTGCTATCTCCATTGACACTCCCATGCTATAGTCTTCATTGTTACTCATACTTCTATTCAGATGCCCTCAACTATTGACCTGGTTACCTTCTTTGTTACTCACAGACTATGTTTCTCCACCCACCCTGGACACTCCAACAGATATATATACTCCACTTGCTTTCCCAACATCAGATCCTCTGAAGATGCCAGCCACAGATGCAAGCGAAACGTCAGGAGAGAATGCTGCTAGAACACGGCCGTACAGCCCGGAAACCACACAGCACCCAAATACTTCCAATACATCAATAAATCACTTAATTGTCTATTACTATACAGCTTATGTACATTTCATAGCAACATCCAACACCCATCAGTCTATATGTTAACCCTTTAACAAAATAGACACTTTTTTGCAACTTACTCCAGAAACCTGTGTGTGTGTTTGTGTGTGTGTTATACGTTTAGATCGAGAGGAATGTTCCATACAATCACAAAATGTTTAAAGGGGAACATATGTAGGGAAATGACAGCTAACCTAACTTGGTATCTAATATCCAGTTGTCACTGTCATCTATTTAAGAGGGGATCATAGCTTAATTTGTCTTAGCCAGGAAAAAAAAACCTGAACTAAAAAGTCAAAATAATCTCTATTTGACAGTAGACATCTCCCTCTTCTGGCCCCATTGTGAAATGCAATTTATGAACCATCTCTCCATGCTGTTTTGTTTGCTAAGCACATACTTCACCAAGTAATTAATTGTTTCAAATCTAGCATGCCACCTATTTTAGTAATCTCAGAACGCTCCCCTGCCACACTTTCTCCTTAACCTTATGCATCACTGACGAAAATGGTTTTCATTGGCAGAATGCAAGTTATAAATAACCCTATTCCACAATGCACATACAATTTTCGAGGATTTATTAGTTATTACCAAATTATTAGTGCTGCGCTGCAGATTCTTTGCCCGTGCGCCTTTCTAAATAATTAAGCATTCCAACACTCAGTGAAAAACCCCTCTCCCCTTTTATCAGCTAGCCTCGTGTAGTTCTCAATTTCTTGGCCATTTTTTTTGTACTTTATTAATACACAGTAAATTAGGTGGAAGAAAGTCAGCCCAAGAATTATTAATTACGAGCTGCTTTTATCCAGGAGAATGAAGGGTAAAGAGCAGCAAGTTAATATGTTTGTTATCTTGGTGTCTCTTTGCTATTGTAGAAGTCAACAAAAGAGGATTTCATTACAGTAGGTGAGTATTGGAATTATGACTGCATGCCTTGAAGCAAACCTCTATACATATGATAATGATAATGTTGTTTATCCCACTTGTATCCCAAAGAACACCCTTTGCAACTTACTATAAAAAGGAAAAAATACAGTAGAGATAGAAGGGGAAAACTTTTGAGTGAAGAAGAGTTTGGATTTATACTCCACCTTTCTCTCAGGAGTCTCAAAGCGGCTTACAAATTCCTTTCCCTTCCTCTCCCCACAATAGACACATTGTGAGGTAGATGGGGTGGAAAGAGTTCCAAAGAACTGTGACTAGTCCAAGGTCACCCAGCAGGTTTTGTGTGTAGGAGCAGGGTAACAAATCCAGTTCACCAGATGAGAGTCTCTGCTCGAATGGAGGAGTGGGGAATCAAACTTGGTTCTCCAGATTAGAGTGTAGTGTTGTTCTTTCTTTAAAGAAGACCCTCACTCCCCTTCCTAGGCACTTCCTAGGTCAGGAAGAAAGAGGCCTTTATTACCTTTCAGCAGCTGAGGCCTGAGAAGTGCGTTATACTCTCCAAATGCTCAATTGCAGGCCATAGATTTCACAATATGTCACAGTATTTCCATCTTCAAGGATATATTTTCAGACGTTGGTTCTACAGCCTGGGATATAGATAACACCCCATCACCTCTTTTTGAATGATGGGTTGACCCAGGTTGCCCAGAGTTGCTCACTACCATATTAGAATCTCAACCCACGGTATGAAAAACCCACCTCTTTTAGGGCATGTGACCTGTGTTTTTGTATGATGAGGGCTTAATTTCTATTGATGTGTAAAAGGATGAGACAGAGTGATGTAACCAGTGATGTATTGATGATGTACTATTAATTGACGTAGGAACCACTAGAAAATTAAGTGCCTAAGATGTATGTTTAGTTTCTGCCTTGTTTTAAGGACCTTCTATTTTGCTGCAACTTAATAAATCCTTCTTATGCTTTTACGCCTTTCACTTCTAAAGTCTCTTATTCAACTCTGAATCTTTGGGGACTTGATTCTGATTCACAAATGCATGATATCAATTCTGAAAACTAGGAAAATGGTCACTGAGTATAATTCAAACTGTCCTCCATGTCAATTCTCCATCTTTGTGCGTGCAAACGCTTCCATTGATACTAATGGCTTAGGATTGTACAGTTTGCAGGCTTTGTGATGGAATCAAGCCATTTGCGAGATTTTTCTTACAGCACTGGGATACCTTAAGTGTTTTCAACTCTTTTGAATCCTATGAAAGAATCTGCAGGGTGTATTGTATACAACTCTTTTATCTCCTTCCTACAGACTTCAGATACGGCCGCTCACTGAAAATACTCAGCTGTATCTATGGGAAGCTCATTTCAAAAGTTGGATCTCTGGAGATTTTAGGGTTCAGCCGCTTCTGTAAACATTCAGCTACACCTTTGACAAGTTTATCTTAGAAGTGGGATCATAGTTGAGTCTCGGCCTCAACTGTCTCTCTGGGTTGCTTCAATAATCCTTGTTTGAAAGGAATGATTTGTAAAATGTCTTTGAGAAAGTTGTTGAAATGAGATGGCATAAAGAGTCTCATCAATGCTGCAAAATCTGTGTTAAGATTATCACATGTTTAGTTTACTCTTTGGAGGTGCAACGAGTAGGGATGCCAACCTCCAGGTGATTCCTGGAGATCTCCTGAAATGACAGCATATCTCCAGACTTCAGAGATCACTTCCCCAGGAGAAATGGAAGCTTTTGTTCCATCTTGTCTTTCTTCTGTTTAGCAGCAATTGCTATTTGTTTTCCTCTCATATATGCTTTACTTGCTTCCCCAATTGTTGTATGTGGCATTCCTTGAGTTCTGTTTTTTTTTAAAAAAAAAAATCCTCCAGACAGCTTTGATATGCTGCTTTGATATGCTGCTTAGTATCCTAGTCTCTCATCACTCCAAACCTAACTCTCACCAGGTTCCACCTCCAAACCCTCATGAAGAAGAAGAGGAGGAGGAAGAGGAGTTTAAATTTATACCCCACTTTTCTCAACCATAAGGAATCTTAAAGGGGCTTACAAATTCCTTTTCCCTTCCCCTCCCCACAACATTGTAAGGTAGATGGGGCTGAAATAGTTCTGAGAGAACTATGACAGGCCCAAAATCACCCAGCAGACTTTATGTGTATGAGTAGAGAATTAAACCTGGTTCATCAGATTAGTGTATGCCACTCACGTGAAAGAGTGAGGAATCAAATCCAGTTCTCGAGATTAGAGTCCACCACTCTTAGGCCCCTTCCGCACATGCAAAATAATGTACTTTTAATCCACTTTCACAATTGTTTGCAAGTGGATTTTGTTATTTGTTATTTCGCAAATACAGCTGCAAAGTGCATTGAAAGTGGATTGAAAGTGCATTATTCTGCGTGTGCAGAAGAGGCTTTAACCTCTACATCACACTGGTTCTCAGTGTTGGCAATCCATTTATTGCACATGTTTGAAAATCTTCTTAGTTATGAATAATTTTATGTGTCATTTCTATTGAAGTTACTTGATCTGTGTTTTCATTGTTATGCAACTTTCATACAATTTTGTCATCCCGTGAGGACTTTTTATTTTTTGGAAGGGGATGACTAATTTGGGAACCTCCCTTCTTTTTATTTTAACTATTTATTTATATGTTTGCCTTTCTCCTGAGTATCTCAGGACTCATGGTGGTTATGTGTACTTTGATACACTGAGTCAGACCACTGATCTCTCTTGCTCAATGTACTCTGATGTCGCGTGGCTCTCTGGGACTTTAGGCACAAAATGAACTTTCTGAATGCCTGAGAACCTTTAACTGGAGATGCCAGGGACTGAACATGGGATGTAGAATAACTTCTTAAGTTGGTGGTGCACCAGGAATAGTGCAAACAGCAAACAAAGACCATGCTCATGTTCCTTAAAAGGAGGAGCCAACATCCACACCTTCTAAGTTGTCTAATGCCAATGAGAGATGTCTTTGAGGTTCAGGGTGGATGCAAAGTCTGGGAATGCTCTTTGGTTTCCAATTCTGTTTAGGAAATCCACCAATCGCTGTCATATCTTCCTGCTCCTAGTAGCTAAGTGGCAGGATGTGTTAGATGAGTTTCACTCTGATTGGTGGTGCATTTGGTACAGCTTGTAGTGCATGGACATTGCTATGCACTGTTGATCCTACACATGTGGGATTATGCAAATCATGTACTCTATCATAGAGTCTGAACTTTTGAATTTCATGGGGTGCTATTCTAAAGGGTCCTTGATCTAGGGTTGCCAGGTTCTCCCTGGCTGCCATAGAGGTAGGGGGTAGAATTGCCAGTTCCAGATTGGGAAACTCCCATAGATTTGAGCATGGAGTTTAGGGAGGACAGGAACATCAGTGGGGGTACAATGCCAAACTTTCCACCCTCCGAAGAATCCATTTTCACCAGAGAAACTGATCTCTGTAGTCTGAAGATGAACTGTAATTCTGAGGGATCTCTAGGTCCCACCTGGAGGCTGGCATCCTCACCTTGACCTTTGGGCAGAGATAGAGAGCTTCTGGTAGATTAGGGAGCTTTGAAACCCCTTGTTCAGATGGACCACGTGACACTTTGTATCCTAGTCACAAGCATTCAGATTGTAGAAACTGCTTTACTAGAGAATGGTGGAAGTGAACCACCTGACATTTTTTGTATAAGTTTCTTTTCTAAGTTATACCATCTTATCACCATAATGTTGGTTTTGATAAATGAGGCTTTTAGGTTGAGGGACTTTCTACTGGCTTTAATCAGTTTTTTTTTCTTCCTGAAGTTTGTGTCATCATTTACAAGATACCTATCCTTGCAAAGACACCATTTAATGAAGGCTGTCTTCCTTACTTCCTCACATAAGTCTGATGTGCACAGAGAACATTCAGTAGTATTTATTATAGCTGTTAACATTTTGTCTCCTATTATGGACTCCAGCCTCTCCTAGCTCAGTAAAATATCGTTAGTTGTAGCTCCAAACCTGATTTCTCTCAATCCATTATGAAGATTGTAAATTTTATGAGGGTAAATAAAACAAAAAAAAATTGGTCAAAAGAAAGAGATGTGGTTTTTTTTTGTTTTTGTAATGAAATGGAAACCACTTTCCAATAATGTGCATGTATATGAAGTGTCATCAGATCACATAACTGCCTTATGGTGACCCCAGCAAGTGGCTTTCAAGGCAAGTAAGAGGTGGTTTGTCTTTGCCTTTCTCTGAAGAGTCTTTCTTGGAGATCTCCCTTCCAAGTACTGACCCTGTAAGCTTCTGAGATCTCATGGGATCAGGCTATAAGATGCTGCCTCCTCTCCACTTTCTAGCAAATAAATTGTCAAACAGAATTTCCTAACATTGATGAGCTTGTGGGTGCTTTGGGGATTTTGAGAACAGGGAGTTGGCACCATCACAAAATGGCTGACACTATGGGGATCACAACATGGCTGCCCTGGAGTGTTAAGATCAACTGAAAAACATCCAGGCTGAAAACCAAACATCCTCCTGTGACTGATGTTTTTTGAATGGGTGCTGCCCATTTTGCTCATTTGGATAGGGACCTCAGAGAGGTACAATGTCACAGAATCCATTTTCCAAAGCATTCATTTTTCCCCAAGAAACTGTACCCCTTTGAGGTTCCTGTCTTTTCCAGGCTCCAACATAAATCTCCAGGAGTTTCCCAACCTCAGTCTGGCAACCCTAACCCCTTGCTAAAATACCTCCAAAAGGTAAAGAAATGACAAAATAGGGGCAGTAACTTAACCGGAATAAAAAAGTAGGGATAATATTAACTTTCCTGGTAAACAAGAACAGATAAAGTGTGAGACCAAGCACACTCTTTAGTACTTCAGAACATTGTTAATAGACTGGCTGAAATTGGTTCAGACATTGGCCCGTTCCTCACAAGAAACATACTGCATATACTCATGTATAAGTCAAGTTTTTCAGCACATTTTTTGTGCTGAAAAAGCCCCCCTCGACTTATATACGAGTCAGGTGTATTTTAAAAAAAATATTTTAGGGTTTTTACTTTGTCAGCTGCCAGGGGGTGCAGTTTTTAGGCTAGCAGCACCACAATTTCAGAGTATCATCAGGTGACACTCCTGATGATACCAGCCAAGTTTGGTAAAGTTTGGTTCAAGGGGTCCAAAGTTATGGACCCCCAAAGGGGTGCCCCATCCCCCATTGTTTCCAATGGAAGCTTATAGTAAATGGGGCCACCCTTTTGAGGGTCCATAACTTTGGACCCCCTGAACCAAACTTCACGAAACCTGCGTGGTATCATTATGAGGGTCTCCTAAAGATACTCTGAAATGTTGGTACTGCTAACATAAACATTCCTCCCCTGACAGGTTGTGTGAATGTTCCTTCTAAAATGACACCTGCCATGTGCAATTTTAAAAATATGTACACTAAAAATAATGAACTATTCTTTTAAAAAACAGGGTAGTTTTGAGTAACAGTGAACAGGCATGTTCATTCCAGTTTTTATTGTAAGAGCCATTGCTTAAAACCCTTCCTTACAAAAAAGCTAAGGTTTTTGTACTTTTAAAGTTATTGTTGATACCATATTGTTCTTGTTGACCCTCTTTTCCACTTAAAGAGGTAGTTTACTGTTTTTCTTTGAAATAAATATTCAAAAACATTTAACCTACTGATGCCTCAATTGATGTAATTTTATTGGTATCTATTTTTATTTTTGAAATTTACCAGTAGCTGCTTCATTTCCCACTCTCGACTTATACACAAGTCAATAAGTTTTCCCAGTTTTTTTGTGATAAAATTAGGTGCCTCAACTTATATGCGGGTCAACTTATATACGAGTATATACGGTACTATGTTTTCAGGCTGGAAATAAAATGTTTCTTCCTATTACCAGACTGAACCATGGTGGGTGGGGGAGCTCTGTTTTTAAAAACAACAATATCTCTATCCATCCTGCCAACTATTGGGATAGTCCAGCAGTGCAGTGCCAAGATGGGGTGCCATTTGCTGCATTGGGTGAGTGTCACCTATAAGGACAAGATAATCTGTCTGAACTAGCCCTTGCCAAAATCAGCCTTGCAAATGACCCATCTCACTCTCTTCCTAAATAGATTAAGGGAGAGACATTACTCCAGCTTGGGAAGGCAAGTTCACATTTCCATCCCTGGTCTACGTGCCCTCCATGAAACAAAGAGTATGCTAATATGACTTCATCAAAGAGTTCCTGCCATCCATTCTTCGAAAAATACTAATCTCATCTTGTAATTTATGACTAACCACTCCCAAGACCGCCTTCGTTTATATTTGGCATTTTCTAGAAGCTATGATTGAGTCAACTTGCCCCTGTCTCCAGGCACTCCCAAACTTGGAACATTAAGCCAAGTGCCCAGCCATTAATTTTAACTATCCACTATTTAACTGAAACATCCATCACAAGTGTCCCTCTCTTGCCTTCCCTCTGCAAAGCAAGAGTTTCCTTTGTCCTGGGAAATTATGGTCACTTAGCATAACCCAAGGGCCCATTGCTCTCTGTAACTAGCCTCCTCAGACCAGCAATCAGAGTTCAATATTTTCCTGGACATCTCCTTCTCTGGTTAATAAAGTCCCCAATGTGTTGCTTTTCTTCTTCTACCAGACCCCAGCATGGGACATTGGACTTTGCTCATCAGACCATTCTGCTTCTAGATTAGGTCATTATCACCTTTATCCCCCAAAGTCCTAACTTTTCCAGACCTATCATCCATCCATCCATCCATCCATCCATCCATCCATCCATCCATCCATCCATCCATCCATCCATCCATCCATCCATCCATCCATCCATCCATCCATCCATCCATCCATCCATCCATCCATCCATCCATCCTAGGACTGTGTGAATTCTCTCTGTGTCTTAATTATTGTGTGCTTGTATTTTTATTGTTTCATTTTTCCTAATTTAAAAATTGTTAAGTGTTTACTCCTGCACATTTCTTGCAAAGATCCCTCTTTGTAAACATGGGCAACAAAGATCTCAAGCTCACCCAGTCTCTTGTTAAGCAAGGTCTGCCCTCACTAATTCCCCTATTCTAAAAGGGACAGGCCCCGGCATTTTGGGTAACTCTCCATAGACTTCCACATTGTTTCCCTCTTTTTGGTTTTGGAAATTTTTTATTTCCAGTCTGAAAACATTTTTTTTGTGAAACCCCTTTTACAGTTCTTTTGTGTGAAACATTTGCAAGCCATCTTGTCTCACTTAGTGGTCATTTTTAAAATGTGTTTATCTTTCCTGCTGCTGTTTTCTGTGCCTCTGTGCCATCACTCAACTTCCCTTGGTGCCATTTTTTCCTGCTGACCTTTTTGTCCTTGCCTTTTTATTTTCCATCATTTCATGTGGGGTTATTTTGTCTGTTTGGGTGAACCAATGAAGCACTGATAAAAGGAAGCTAAAGAGTATTGATGCAGTGAATCCATGAAATATTGTTTACATAAACGAGCAAAAAAAATTATCCCCTCATGGCAGCCATGAAGCATTTGGAGAAGGTGAGTGCACACAAACATCATGGAAAAGGGGGATTTGAAAAATGTTCTTGAGTTTTACCAACTTGTGAGTAATGGGCCATTGCATAAAATCGTGCTTTATTTTAGTATGGTTAATTTGTGAAAACAGAACTTAGCTCACAAATAGTTTAGCTTCTGTATTGTTGGGTTCATTTCTTTCTCTGTAGCGTGGGAACAGGCATTGGTAGGAACAAGCCGGGATGTCCGCATTACCAGTATTCTAAATAAATAAATTCAGACATCACACAAAACCATACTATTAAGACTAACCAGCTTCAGATCATGGTTTAACAGGCCACAACTCACCCTAATCAATGGAATAGTCTGTGTTCAGACAATTACGCTAACCACAGGGAGGCAAATTCTACATTTTTTTTCTTTTTGCTTACCAAACTGTGGGGTAAAGACTGTAGTAGGAAAGGGAACAGAGAAAGACTGAGTGGAAAAGTAAGGTGGATCTAACCCATGTCATGTCCTCATATGATACATTTTCATGTTTTCACCTGGCTCACTGCATTCCCCATCCCCAAACCTGCTTTGATTCAGTCTTTCATGGAAAGATCAATGCACAATGGGGGACCATGCCGGTGTGGACGCAGCTTTAGATTTAATTAAATCACAGTGTCCCACAACTGAGTCACAGAGTTGCAAAGCTTTCATAAAACTACTGCTGTACGACAACCATAATAATAATAGTCCAATTTGGGAACCATTGCCCTGGGGAGTGAGAGTCCATTAACTGTGGAACAGCTATTGATAATGCTTCTGAATGTGCCTTCATTTTATGGAGTTAGCAAACAACAGTCATATTCATGGTGAAAGGTCACCCTTGGTAACATTATGGTTTGAGGAGGAACGTAGCATTATTGCAAGGATAAAGAACTGTAAAGAACTCTGCAAAATTAAATGGCTGCAGTGGTAATTTCGTTTGAATGAGAATGTGACTAGGCTGTATTTTACAAACATTGTCTGGAGTCCAAAGAAAGGACATAGATGCACATGGATGGAACTGTGTGCCCAGCTGGGCCTTCATTTTTCTTCTGAGTAGGCTATTTCAGCATTGTTCCTAACAAGGCTAAAAAGGTTGCCTTGCACTGGAAATTGACAATTGCTCTGAAATTCATAAGGTTGAAAACTCAAGTTTATCCATATTGGTTGAGTGTGTGCTGGAAACTTGGCACAACAGCTCTGTGGTTTGAAAACTGAACAATCCATCCCAAATATTTTGAAGTTCTGGAGATTTTGAGTGGAGATCTATGTTCCCTCCTTTATTAAATGTCTAGAAAGCAACATCTGCTTTCCTGCTGTATACAATGCTAAAATTTAAGGGTACTCTGCAGTGACTGAATTAGAAAGTCTAAAAAGACATGGGCTGAGAAAAAGTCAGAGCAATCTTAGAGAACAATGAAAACAAAAATGCTACCAAATGGGAAGTACAATCCGTTGGATACTATGGATTTGTTCAGCAATTGGTAGCACTTTCCTCTGATGCAAAGTGCCTTCCCTTGATACAGGAGGTTCTTTCACTTGTGCTGGGGAAGGTTCTTACCATTAGTGGAACCATTCCACAAGATCCTTGGATCAGGAGGTACTATTTGACAGGTGTAACTAGGGTTGGATTTACCTGTAGGCTTGGCAGGCAGAAGCTGAGGACCTCAAAATTGGGATGGGGTGTGTGTCCGGCTAAGGTGTCATACATCTTTCTTACACATACTGTCATAACACACTGTAGTCGCTAAACAACCCTTCAGTAATTTCCCTTGCACTCCATATCAGAATAATACTGTCTTCAGCTGGTAACTCACCACTAGCATTGATTTCTGTGTTGATTGTGGATTGTGAAATTTTATACAGCCGTCGTCATTCTTAGCTTTACTCAGTTTTATTTTAAACATTATTCCATTTTTCTCTAGTTGTGAGAGAATTGGGAGGGGTCTCACAAGTGGAATAGGGCCTCTCTTCTTCTAAATTTGGCACTTCCATTTATGGAGGAAAGGAGGCCATTTTTGCTGGTTTCTGTCCACAGCTGCTAACTTTATGACTGTTTCACAATACCAATGCACATGGGGCTTTTCACAATGACATATCCAAAAGACAAATCCTTCCAACAGGGTCGGTTCTCCAGCCAAGTTATCAAGCAACTGCTCAGGATACTGTAATGAAGGGAGTGCCTTTCTTTTCCCACTGGATAGTTGAATTCACCCCAGCACACACACAAACACTTCAGAGGAGATTTCCTCTGGCACAGATGTCAGCAAGACTTTCAAACGCAACCTGTGACATCAGAAAAGACCCTCTGCTCCTGATTTTGCCTTTGCCAACTTCTAGCTGCTTCCAAAAAAATTGTAAAAAAAAACTTAATGGAATAGTGAAAGTGTAATTCCATGTTTGGAATGTTGCACTTGACACTTCATTAATAATTTTAAGTGTGAATGTAAAAGTTTGAAAAAACTTTTCTCACCCTCCTGACCTACATCTCTAGATGTTTCCATTACACACCCCAGCTAGCTTCTTAGGCTAGAATTGAAAGTAGCCAACAGCAGATGTACCCTGACCTAAATAGAGAACCCAGGCTAGCCTGATCTTGTCAGATCTCAGAAGTTAAGCAGGTCAGCCCTGGCTAGTATTTGGATGGGAGACCACCAAGGAGTACCAGGGTCATGACATGGAGACAGGCAGTGGCAAACCACTTCTGAAAATCTTGTATCTTGAAAATGCTACAGGGTTGAACTTTATCGATTAGAGAAAATAATATATCTGAATCCACTGATAACTGGAAACCTATGATGGACTTTTTACACAAGACAGAAAAAAATGAATGGATGATCTGTGGTTTTGAAGAACAGGAGATTGGAGATTTGATTATATTGGAGAGAGGTGTGAATCTTTTGAGGGATACCAGTTTGATTTAATATTTTCTCTGTCAGTAACTAAGGAGCAAGTGGTAAACTTTAAAGATTCGGTGCTATTTGGTGCAGAAGCAATTGGAAGTCCTTTCTTTTTGGTTTTGTTTGTTGTATTGTGACCTTGTGAAGTTTTAGATGTCGGTTTATGCATCTTTTTAAAAGTTGTAATTAAAATATATCATATATTCTAAAAAAGAAAACGCTACAGGGTCACCATGTCAGCTGTGACTTGACGACAAAAAAAAGCAAATACATCTATTTGGTGTTTAACTTTGATGCTTCTGGAAAGAAAATTTGGTGCAGGGGGATCCACAAAAGTACTTGATGAAATTATTTTCTGCCAGTTTCTTTCGGTGTTTCCATAATTTATGAGATCAATTATTACGAGGAGAGGAGGGGATTTTATAACCATAAAATTTTACAGTGTAGGCATATATACACCAGTTGGGAAAGTGAGCTTTTTCTAACGTTCCTGACTTCAGCTGTACTCATAGACCAGGGGTAGGGAACCTTTAACACTCAAAGAGCCATTTGGACCCGTTTACCACGGGAAAAGAAAACACTTGGAGCGCAAATAATTTTTGACATTTAAAATAAAGATAACACTATATATATAAGGGTTTTTTAACCTTTTACTCCACTCATTCTGAGAAGCGCATGGATGTGCCCACCCTGCTGCCTGCAGGGCGGGCAAGGATGAAGCCGGCGGCTACGACCTTACCCGACGCCCGGAAGGCTTCAACTCTGCTCCAGCGGGGAGGGTGAGAGAGGAAGCCCATTAAGCGTCAGCCTACCGTGAGCAGTTTCTGCACCCGCCCTGCTGCCTGCAGGGCAGGCAAGGATGGGGGCAGCGGCTTGGCTCGTGGAGCCACAGTGCAAGCGCAGAAGAGCCGCATGCGGCTCTCGGGCCGCAGGTTCCCTACCCCTGTCATAGACGATGCGAAAAAGGAATGTAGTTCCCTTGGGCAGCTGCAGAATAAGCACAGAAGAGCTCCCCAATGGGCCTGGAGAAATAACTGGTTCCAAACAAACCACTTATGCAGAGATCCAGGCTAGACACTGAGTGCCTGCCAGCTATAAAGCTAAGTTCATTCTACCCTTCAGTTCTGAGGAAAGACAAAAGAACAATAACGGAAGTTTGACTGTTCAATTAATAAGTAAAGCTATGCAAGATTTAAATGCCAATTTCTACTGGATCATGATATTCAACAAAGCCTTGATGTGGCACAGTGGTTAGAATGCCAGACTAGGGCTTGAGGTTATCCTGTTCAAAGCCGTGTCAGGTGATTGGATAGTACTGACCTTGATGAAGCAATGGTCTGATTCACAATATACACACATAAACCACCCTGCACCAGTTGGCTATCAGTGCTGAATAACTCAAAAGAAACTCTACTTGATGCTCAAGGTACCTACCAAACTCTCATTTACTCCTCATAAGCATAATATACTCTTTCTGAACATCGAAGGCACAACAATCATGAAGCACACAATCCTTGGATGATTCCCATGACTTAATGATTTAAGTAAACCTGGACACAACTCGTTTCTTAACAATCTCATAGAAACTCTTATCTCCAAGTGATAACAGTACCAATATAAACAATCCAGCAGGATGATATGCCCCCTGCTTCTGACCAGATCTCATTATCTTCATAGGCCCATAGAGTTCTAAAATAAATATATGTAAAACAATATGACTATTCTAATACATAATGAAGATATCCCCAAGTAGCACCTTAAATATATTCAGACACTTCTATGTTCTTTCTGCTCCTATGGGCACAAATTGTCCCTTATCAGTATACTTATTCCAATTTCTGTAATAAAATAATCCACATATATAAATAAAGCACATAAACAAATAAAACAGATATCTATTGCTGAAAACCAGCATAAATTCTGTATATAATGCCTTACCAATCAGGACAGTTTAGATTTAGAATATGGCAGTTTTGTGTGTGTTCATGTGAAGACCATGAACTAAAGATATTTTAAAAATCTCCCTCTATTTCTAGCCCGATGAAGGGTTCTGTTTCTTTTGCATCTACTGGATATTCTTTTTCCCCAGCAGATCTTTTTCACAGTTGTAAGAGAACAGATACAATATGTGGTTACATGTGGCTATTGCCTTGCAGATCCACAGGGACAGATCAATCCAGTGAAAACCACACCTCAACAAGTGTTTGATTGCAATTATTATGGGATAATCAGGCTCCCTGTGGTATCTAATTTGTTAGAAACACTAAATAGAATAGAAGAGAATATATGCAAGCTGAGATACCAGAACTGTGGACATGAAAGCTGTTTCAACTTCCGTAGCCTTACTGTTTTCTAAAGTAGTGCTGGTATGAGAAGTTCTCTTACTTCCCATTTACCCAATTTCCCCCTGAAATCTAACCATCTGTTTCTTTCCCTCTTCGTAGGAGTCAGTTTTTAATCCAGTGTTGATCACCTATTACGTAGGTCAGTGGTGGCGAACCTATGGCACTCCAGATGTTCATGGACTACAATTCCCATCAGCCCCTGCCAGCATGGCAGTGCCATAGGTTCTGGAGTGCCATAGGTTCGCCACCACAGACGTAGGTTAATCTGGTTTTGATCAACTATTACATAGTTATAAAAGAGAAATTCAGAGAGAGGAGAAGCAAAAAGGGAGGCTCTATAAAATTTCACTTTATGGGTTGCTCAGAGGCAAGCAATGTCTTCCCAAACCTTCCTCTTTCCTGTGGCATGTAACATGAAACACATGCAAGGGCTGAAGTTACAAATAGGTGCATTAATTTCTCTTCAGAGAGAACTGAAGGAGAAATTCCTCTTTAAAAGAGAATAAGAACAGTCAGTGGCTATCTTCAAACAAGTTAATTCATGGAATTCCCTTACCTATAAGAACCTTGTTCCAAAGTCCAAACAAGTGGCAATAGTGTTTGTAGTGAATGCTCTCCATTTAAGGGTGTTAATCCAACAAAACTCTTAAACAGAGTTGTGTGTAGAGTGCCATCAGTTTTGCAACTGATTGTGATTCCAGCATGGGGCTTTCCAGCCAAGTCAGAAGTCAAGGTGGTTCATCATTGCCTTTCTTTGCAGAGACTTCATTGTTGGTCTCCCATCCTAGCAGTGACCCTGCTTAGCTTCTGAGATTTGATGAGACAAGCAATACCATACTGTTTTTCCTCTCTAAACAGAGCAACACCATTCTAAACCCACCTTGAGGAGTGTGATTCTGCTTAGCATAAAGCTACTTCTTTTATTTACTTTATTCCTTGATCATCCGTCTTGTTAAAATTAAAGGAGGGTTACGTAGTTATAAAAGACAAAAGACAGTATGCAGACATTAGACAATGTAATAAAACTGGATTATACAAAGTCTCACTCGTGGCACCAAAACTATGGAATTCTCTCCTCAAGAAGATTTGTCTATCTCTTCAATCATTGACTTCCAACAGTGTGCGAATACTTTTTTGTTTCGTTCAGCATTATTTTATTGATACTTTTTGTTGTTGTTTTAATTGCTGTTTTACATATATGTAAAACCACTGACTTTCAATGATTTTCAATGTCTTAAGTCTTTAATGTCTTAAGTGTCCATTGCCTTGAGAGCCCCAATGGAACAGAAATATGGAATACAAATCTGTCTGTTTAAATTATTTATAACCCCCCTTTCTCACAGGGACTTAAGGAAGATTACTCAGTAGTTTAAAATAAATAAATAAAATCAAAGAACCATGAAAGAGCAACATTATTATGCATTACAAAAACTACATTTCACAGTGAAAGAATGCTGAAATTCAAACAGTGCAATACATGCAGTAAACATTTTAATATAAAGGGAAAGGGAAGAAAGTTGTCCATAAATTACTTTTCTTCAGCTACTTGCAATATACAGGGCCCTCTCCTGACCCTCTATTAATCTCTAATTGTCTATTAGTGTCTAATTGTCAACACATCTTCTTATGCTAAAATGTGCATTTTTGACATGGGTGTTTCTATTTGGGCCAGTGGTTCCCAGTGTGGTCTTCACCAGAATGTTTACAGGGACACCATGGTGTCCATCAGAGTGTTTCTAATTGTCCACTGACATCTTCCTAAAGCATTTCCTCCCTGAAGCAAATAGCCCATCCTGACTCTCCTCTAACTCACTGAAGCAGCAGGCACTGCAAAAATCTTGGGAGACATCAGTGTTTGTGTCTGCATGGAACATCTAGTTTCCTCTATTATAGGAGGACTTGGATTGGGAACTCCTAACGTTTAATGAAGTCTCTCCCTCTCCCCCCATCCCAGCCCAAGTTTTATGATTAGACCAATCCTCCCAGTGGTGGCCATTTTCTTTCAGTATCCTGTATGTGTTCTCAAAATTCAAAAAGTGCCCACAGGTTTAACAAGATTGAGGGACCAAGACTCTGCAGGGGTGGGGGACTGATTAAGACGAACCTCTCCTGTATCCCATAGATCTGGCTGAGGGTTTCTGTGGGTGGCACCAAGATTTTCTCAAGCTGATATGGTCAGTCTGCCCTGGAGGGCCAGTCCAGAAGCTAGTACAGAATGCCTCTATGATATGCCTGGTCAAACAGCTCCATCTTACAGGCCCTGCAGAATTGCCCAAGAATCCACAAGGCCCTGGTCTCACTTGAGTGTTTCACTTGGCTGGGGCCAGGGCTGAAAAGGTCCTGGCCCTGGTTGAAGCTAACTAAACTTCACTGTGTCCTAGGACCACCAGTAGGTTACCATTCCCAAATCAGAATGCTCTTTGATGAACATGCCATCAAATAGTATGTTCATTCTAGTCATTTTCAGATACTCTGTTTTGGTTGCTCCCACCATCCAGATGGCTAGAAGGAGGAGGAGGAGGAGTTGGGATTTATATCCCCCCTTTCTCACCTGTAAGGAGACTCAAAGGGGCTTACAATCTCCTTTCACTTTCCCCCTCATAACAAACATCCTGTGAGGTGTGTGGGGCTGAGAGAGCTCCAAAGAACTGTGACTAGTCCAAGGTTACCTAGCTGGCATGTGCTGGAGTGCCAGATAAGCTGGCATGTGCTGGAGTGCCAGATAAGCTTCCACAGCTCAAGTGGCAGAGTGGGGAATCAAACCCGGTTCTCCAGATTAGAGTACACCTGCTCTTAACCACCACACCACGCTGGCCACCCAAGAAAAGGCCTTCTTTGTTGGAGCACCAATTCTTTGGAGCTCGTTCCCCAGAAAGATTCATCCGTCTCCTTCTATTGGTATGTATCACCAGGCATAGGTGGGGTTTTTTTGGTATTATTTAATATGCCCCTACTAATGGTTATTGGCCCTCCTCTTATATTGTTTGTGATGTGTTTTTTACTGAATCATTTGTTTATTTTAATTTTCTTCATTGTTGAAATTTTTAATTTTTTTTATGTGCATTGCCTTGTGGACCCTGACTGGGAGGAAAGGAGCCATACATTTTTTTAAATAAAAATAATAATTAAAACACACTCACACCCTGGCCCTGATTATGCAGTCGACAGTGCTTAAAGTTAGTCTGCAGTCTTCTGTGCTCGATGTAAGTTTCAGAAAAAGGGAACAAAATGAAATGTCCCCATGAGTGCCTGGAAAGTCTCCCCGGTCGTCCCAGTCTCACGTCTCTGCTTCTGAAGTCTCATTTCTCAGCCATCATGATTCCAATAAGTGGAATAATTTCCTGGGTCTCCCCGCAGAGCATGTCAGTGATACTTTGGAAATTGGCTGGCATATTCCTTTTATTAAGTAATATTTCAATGCCTCTCTTTGCAGCAGTGTGAGAGCAAGCTTTCTCGCCCCGTCTAATGCTTGAAAGCTTGTAGGAGCTTCAATAGCACAGAAGGCAGATGTTTCAGAGTAGCAAAAATGAGGACATCAGTCCTGCTCTTATGTACCCAATCTATCTCGTTATGGGGTCATTCGCTTCCCCTCCTACTTTACACCGTTTGGGAGGCAGATTTTTGGTTTTAAGGCTTAGCCAAAGGTGAATGTTGAAAATAGTGAAGTGATGAGAAAATGTGCCAAGTTCAAAAGCCCCCGCATCAGCCTTCTGTTGCACTGGAGTTCTGCACTCAAGTTGTATTGTTGCTCCTGTTACCAGGTTATTAAAGCAGAGCTTGCCCAAGGAACTTTGTGACTGATGTGCAGGAAGAATTCTGAATGGGCAATTCAAAACAAAGGCACCTGAGCTGTCGTCTTGCTGAGGGTCCAGTGAATGGAACATACAGTCATGCTGTTGCAGTTAAATGATGGTGGACTTTAAAAGTGCTGAGAAAGCAGGCCACTAAGGACTTCATTTAAACTTTTCTGAACATTTAAAGTAAATGAATGATAGAATATTTATTTCACTGATGTATCAATGGAGCGGCAGTGGTGTAGTGGTTAAGAGCAGGTGTACTCTAATCTGGACAAACCAGGTTTGATTCCCTGCTCTGCTGCCTGAACTTTGGAGGCTTATCTGGGGAATTCAGATTAGCCTGTGCACTCCAACACATGCCAGTTGGGGGACCTTGGGCTAGTCACAGTTCTTCGGAGCTCTCTCAGTCCCACCTACATCACATGGTGTTTGTTGTGAGAGGGAAAGAGAAAGGAGATTGTAAGCCCCTTTGAGTGCCCTTACAGAAGAGAAAGGGGGGGGGGGTTATAAACCCAAGTATTCTTCTTCTTCTTCTTCTTCTTCTTCTTCTTCTTCTTCTTCTTCTTCTTCTTCTTCTTCTTCTTCTTCTTCTTCTTCTTCTTCTTCCCTTGAAACTCAAGATGGCAGATAGGGCTGGATCCAGACTAAATTGGCAATTTCTACCAATTCCCATTTTCCCCCTTCAAACAACCATCTCTTCTCATACATTCCTATGTGCCAGCTATTGTCATCAGGCAGCTATCTGCCAGCTTTCCCAACATTTAGGGTAGCCCATCTGGCATTGACCTGAACCTGGGCCTTTTCCATCATAGCTCTTGCTCTTTAGAAAGATTTCACTGTAGATGTGAGGGTTGGGTCTTCCTGGTGATCTTCAGGAGGTATTGCAAGTCTTGCTTGTTTGCCAGGGCTTGTAAGGGAATTTGAATGACAAGCACTTTTCAATGAGGAGGGAGGGTTTGTTATTTTATTCTGGTGATAACAGGAAATGCATTTTTAGCTATGATTGTAAGTTGTCTTGAATCACAAGTAAAGATGGGATATAAATATTTTAATCAATAATAAATGAATTATCTCATCCCCCAAGAGCAGCATTTTGTGGCAGTCAGTTGGTTGTAGAGGGAGGGGAAAGGCAGAAAAGTTCTATTTTGCCACTGGAAAATTCAGTCTCAATCCAAACCATGAATTTTCCAGGAAGGCTTTCATCCAGACACAGACAAGACAAAGACTATCAGTGTTGCTAAACTTCTGTGTCCTCTGACAATGCCCTAGCATGATCCCTTCAACCAAGCAATCATTCTGCCTTCCACTTCCTATGGAGAAAACCAGTGGGGACATGCCGTAGCTGATCTAAAGATCAGTATTCTCTTTCAAAAGTACTTCAGAGGGAGAATCCAATGAGAAACTGCTTTATTAGACTTCATCAAGAGCTTCAACACTTCCTCTTTCTCAGGTTTGAGCAGGGGTTTTAGGTTCTCTTCTTTGCTGTAACACAACTCCTTTACAGATGATAGATAGTTCTCACACTGCACTTGCTTTGATTAGATCATTTTTATGTTTATCCTACTCTGCCCATCCATTTACAAGTGGTCCTTACCCACTTTGAATGGGTTGAATATTTCAAAGAATTGGCCTTTCTTTGTAGCATCTCCTCACTTGCATCTTTCTGTTGCTTGAAATGTTAAGCATAAATATGGCATCCTATTAATGTATTCTCTATGCATCTGATGAGTTGCTCTCTGACTCACAAAAGCTCACGCTGGAATTTTTTTTGAATGAAAGTTACCTTGGTTTTCTGTTTAATTTTGCTTTTTACAGAGTAACATTAAAATATTGTTGTTGTTGTTGTTGTTGTTGTTGTTGTTGTTGTTGTTGTTGTTATTATTATTATTATTATTATTATTATTATTATTATTATTATTATTTACACACCATGATGCGTGGAATGTGTCCATGCACCCGGGAGTAGATAAGTGGTCAGGACTTCATGATTTAAATATATGTTTGTCCATATATTATGGTTTTACCACATAGAGCAAGAATGAACATGTCAAGCTGTTAAAAGGCACCCCAGTCCCCAATTTAGTGATGGTCTGTACAAGTTTGCTTTGAAATCTAGACAAGACTCCCTGCAAATATAGACTGCTCCTGATTGGCAGTATATTTAACTGAGAGAAAAATACTTGGATTTCCATTTCCATGTTTTTAAAAAATATTCTTTATATCTGTAATCAGTAATTGCCATCTGTAGATCATGGTGACATTTTCTGCAATAAGCTCTGATTTAACATACTGACAAACGTGTTAGAACACCATCTCTCTTTCCCCCACGCCTATTGACATTTGCTAAAGTACATGTCAATATGGATTTAAATGGTAGCAAATTTACATTTTTGTGCCCTTCCTGAGAGATCTGGGGAGATGTTGAATTTGGGGTGGAGGGAGGGGGGTCCTTCATTATTTGCTCAACCTGCTTCCCCGTAATAAAGCTACGCTTCTGTTTAAACACAAATGTCTGCCTTGGATAATTGCTGCAATATACTTTAATGCCTCCATCCTGTTAAGGAGATCTGCATGTGTAGGCAAATTTATGCACAGGCATGACTTTCTGGATTGGAACCCATGGACATAACTGTTTGCCTAAATGTAGATACCAATCTATTCTTGCTGCATAGCCTTGAATAGGGTGCACATTCCATACATGCACAACTTGTCACCTAGGGCAAAATCAGAGCCACTGAATTTGATATGTTATTATTTTACTCAAGAAAACATTCTTATCCATGATTTCAACACCACAAGAGGCAACTTCCAACTTGTAACACAATTAACAATTGGTTCAATAGATAAGTAGGATAAGACTGCCAGTATTGTGGCTGAATGGGACCATACATCTCCCAGGTCCTAGTTGGTCATTCCAACCACTATACCACACAGGCACTTTAATATAGTTTAGTAGACATTGTGCCTATTCTGCCCTACCATAATTGGCCCACATCTGCAGTTCTTTTAGTGCAGCAGTCATTCAAAAGCAGACGTAGCTTGTCTTGGTCAGAAGTGGCAAAACATGAATTAATATGAGGTTCAATGTAGAGGCTCCTGAGTTCTGTGTGGCGAGAACAATACAGGAATATATGAGCAGTTATTTCCATTTGGTTGGGTGAACATTGACAAGTTCTTGCTTGTAACGGGACCTGAAGGAATCTGCCATGGAGAACAGCAGAGGAGAGGACATTTAGACGAGCTTGCATAAAGAAGCATCTCAGTAATGGGGATGAGAGATTTTTGAAGTAGACAGGAAAAGATCCATCAGGTGGAAGAAGTCCATAGCTCAACGATGAGCAAGGCCCGTTAGTTTCAGAGAGCAGTTTTTGTCTTTCCAAATCAAGTACTCTGTGTTTTAAAGTGTGAAAGGTACTGATCTCATCCAGGTTGGATGAGACCTCTGTGGAAGAGAAACCTAAAGTTGTGATATAATTTGTAATTTTTGGGTTCCATTTGGAGTGGTATGAATCAGTGAGCATGTGACATGTTAACTTGCCTGGCCTTGCATTGTGATGGAGGTACACCCAAAATCTCAAAATATCCAGATTCTCATAGTCATAAGATTTAAATCCATTTCTAGGCATAGGCTGACATTTGCAACACAGTTCGGTAATTCGAAAAGGTTGCGAAAAAACTTGGACTGAATTCTTTCTAGGTCTTTAATCAGGCCACCTACCCATATTGGGGCTCCATATAGCATTTTTGGAATTAATTTGGATTTGACGATTTTAACTACAGAAGGTATATATTGACCTCCTTTGGCAAAAAAGAAGTATTTAATTGTGGGAGTATTTCGTTTTGCAAGGGTGGTAATGTGGCTGAGTTGAGGTGACCATTTCAGATTGAAATGAAACATCACCCCCAGGTAGCGGAAAGGTGACACTTGTTATAATATGTTCCCATTGATTTTCCATGAAGAGGGTCACCAAGATTTGGCAAACACCATAATCTTGGATTTGGTATAGTTTATCTCCAGAGTATTGCATTTACAATAATCAGAAAATGCCTGGAGACTGTGGGTGAGGCCAGTTTTTGTTGGCGAAAGCAAAACTGCATCATCTGCATACAGTAACGCTGGGATCTTCTGTAAGTTCAAGGTGGGTTTGTGACCTTCTATTTTCAAAAGATGGGGTATGAGGTCACTAATGAACAAATTAAACAGAAGAGGGGCCAATACACAGCCCTGCTGGAGGGGATATCAGATGTTAAACGTCCTGTGAGGTTGCAGCGAACTCTGCAGCTTGTGTTGGATTACAATTGATGAATGAGTATGAGTAGACGGGGATCTATGTCCATGAATTGCAGTTTGTGCCATAAGAGATCCTTTCTGACCAAATTGAAGGCACTTCTCAAATCGAGGAATGCTGTGTAGAGTCTTCCCCCTGGGGTGTTCCTGTATTTCTCTGCAAGATGATTAAGCATTGTACAATTCTTCATTGTATGAGGTGTCGCAGCAATAGACTGAGGTTCAATGAACCATTTGAAGTATGAACAGGAGTTTCCAATGGAGGGCTGTTTAAAAGACATTCATGAATAATCTTTCACAGCCATTCAAACAATACACCACCAAATCCATGCCCATCAAACATACATACATTTGGTACCCCAAATACAGTCAACCTGTAGAATCAGACAGCACCGAAGTCCTCACAGAATAGTTTGCCCAGTGTCCTTTTCTCAGCCAAAGACCAGCTTCCAAATACAAACAGAAAGTGGGATTGCTCAATGTATTTGTCAGAAGTGGTTTGCCCAGCTTTTAAGAATTGCAATGTGGTGTTGCTTTCATGTACTTCTGACACAGTTCACTTTTGATGAAAGATAGCATGCTACCCAGACTGACCTCAAGGCTGAATAAAATAAAATGGAAGAAAAGAAGCAGAGGAAATACCATAGCAGAAGGGATGCCCTGTGAGCACAGAATGTACAAGCGGCCGTGAGAGGGGGGGGGGAGAGATATCACAACATCATACCTTCTGATTTTTTGAGAAAGACAGCAAGAAACTTTCAGGAGCTTTGAGTTTTTTCTAGGGAAGGGAAAGTGCTCTGAATATATTAGTAAGATATGAATATGCTTAAAGAAGAATCAGTAACACACCTTCACACACACCTGCATACATTTATAAGGACAGTAAGGAAAACTCCATCTAAATCTTCCCCCAAGTTTTCAAAAAGCAGTGTAAATATATGGAATTTAATATCTTTGAGGCTGAAAATGGCAAAGCACTGGATGGATATGATCCAGATGTTCCAGATGTGCATTAAGATGCAAGGGTCTTGCATCCTTTTTGTCTGCATAAGTTAAGCACACCCACTTTCTTGCTATCTTGACACTTTGTGGTATAGCCTGGTATGATTTTTGCTCATCTTCTGGTAGATTGGTTAGATCTATAAAGGCATATCTCTCCTCTCTTGCCTCAAGGAGGAGAATGGGGTTTTGTGGGATTACTGCTGAAAGCTCTGAATAATGTATGAAAAGGAGCTAATCCCACTGAGTATTCAGTGAGAATGCCAAGCATACTATATAATCATTGCTATGCACTGCCGATGGCTTTAATATTATATTGGGTGAGATCTGCAGCAAAACATCCCAAAACTCTCAGTCAAAACCCAAGCCACCAAGCAAAGAAACATAACACATTAGATCCTTGGACACATCTACCCACCGCAGCATGACTGTTGTTCGTGCAGCTGTGTATAAAACACATTGTTTTGGGTAACAGTGAAGAGATACTTCACTTACCAGTTAATCTCAAAGACGGGTGCAATTGAGGAAAGAAGGAGTAAAACCATATGTGAGTTCTCACCTGTCATCATTTGCAGTGTAATATTCAACAGAGTTACTTGCCAGCATGATGTAGTGGTGAACAGCAGCATACACTAATCTGGAGAACCAGGTTTGATTCCCCATTTCTGCTGGGTAACCTTGCGATAGTCACAGTTAAAACTTGCTCAACCCCACCTACCTCACAAGGGCCCTTTGCACTTGTTTGGTCTCTTTGGGTTAGATTTCAACTGCACATGTTTTCCTCCTTCTTCAGAACTCACCAAGCCACAGATCAGAGAAGCCCTATGGTTTCTGGGAGTAGGCAAAGTGATCCCCCCCCCCGCCTACCCAGGGAAAGCAGAGCAGAGTGGTACATGTTTTGCTTCTTTTGGCTTTCTTGCTCTTCCCTGACTTTCCCTGCCCACACAAAAGCAGTACCACAGGCATTTCAGGGAGTTGATAGAGTTCCTTTAAAAAAAATTTTTTAATCTGCTCAAGGAAATCTGCCCTCTGCTCAAGGAACATTAGATCAAAGAAATGTCCTTTTTAAAAAAGTAAACAGGTGGCAAACAACCACCTGAACCTGGAAGCAGTCTTCTCAGCAGACAGGCAAAATGGTGGCTAGACTTGGGAGAAGTAGCAGGACATCGCCTTGAGCGTAAACAAGAAAACCTGGGGAGACCTCCACTACAAAGCCTACAAGCCATGCCAGTGTGTCCATTGTGGGAAGAGGAAGGGAAGGTGATTGTGAACTGTTTTGAGGCTTTTAAAAGGTAGAGAAAAAGTGGAGCATGAAAACCAATTCTTCTTCTAAATTGATTGAAGTAAATGAGCTTAGAAGAATGTAATTCTGCTTAGGATGACTCCCTTAGGTACTGGCATGGATGTGGCCAGAAAAATAGGAGAGCCACAGTTGGTCTTGATTTAAGGGATGATAGAGGGTGATTTGGCAGGCCCAAATCAGATCTGACTTGGTTTCTGACTGAGACATGTCAAAGGGGGGGGGGGGAGTTTCAAGAAACCTGGAACAGCACTGCCTTGAAAAGGAACAAAGAACAAATGGGCTGTAAGCTACTATGGCCTCTAAAAGACAACAATTCTGATTATAGGCCCCCCAAATCCATTTCCCAAAGCTGAAAATCATTTGTCCTGGTCTCACTTTTGGCCCTTTCCCCACTCACCTTTGCTGCCCTTTGCTGCGCGCTACTCTCAGCACGCGGCATCTCTGGCGCGCGCCCGGGTGTCCCCACGACCCTGCACTCTGCACGGGGTCATCAAAAGGTGCCGTTTTGAGAAGCGCCAGGGATGCCGCGCGCTGAGGGGGCGCAAGAGCGGCAGCATCGGGGCGGCTGCGTTGTTGCCGCCCCTGTAGTGGGGAGTGCCGGGGGACCCTGCGCTACTTGAGGAGAGTAGCACGGGGCTTAAGGTAAGTGGGGAAAGGTCCATAGTGACCTTGCTTGTACATGCTACAAGTTTTCAGAATGGAGATAAATTAATCAAGATTAAACAATGATATGAGTCTATGTATGCATACCTAGTGTTTGGTTATTTCCTAGTCACCACTTTTCCAAGTTAGTCACATTCACTTTCCACGCAGAGAGTTATAAATTGATATAATGGGAGGTAATTTTTCAATTTCAAAGAAATTATATGTTATTACTGTTTAATTATTATTTTGTATATCTACTGCCTCTCTAATCGAGGTAAACAGACAGTCCTGACAATAAAAAATGAGAACTTAATGAAGTGTTTCTGATGTAGATCTCTTTGTAGACTATTTCTGTACTTGGTTTCTTGGCAAGTTAAATCCTTGGGCGTTTCCCCGCTTACCTTTGCTGGCCTTTGCTGTGCACTACTCTCAGCGCGCGGCATCTCTGGCGCGCGCCCCGCCGTCCCCACGACCTCTGCGCGAGGTCATCAAAAGGCGCCAGGGATACCGCACGCTGAGGGGGCACGAGAGCGGCAGCGTCGGGGCGGCTGTGTTGTCACCGCTCCTGTAGTGGGGAGTGCCGGGGGACCCTGCGCTACTTGAGGAGGGTAGCACGGGGCTTAAGGTAAGTGGGGAAAGGGCCCTTGTCCCAGTAGCACTGGAAATGGAGTTGAGAATGCAATGTCTTCAGGTATACCTACACCAAGAAAGAAGCTGTGTGTGTGTGTGTGTGTGTGTGTGTGTGTGTGTGAGAGAGAGAGAGAGAGAGAGAGAGAGAGAGAGAGAGAGAGAGAGAGAGAGAGAGAGAGAGAGAACAAGGAATCATGCAGGGAAGACAGCTGGGGAACCTCCCTCTGCTAATACAAGTGCTCCCGTCCAGGTTACTATAAATTAGTGGGTATTTCTGCAGTCATTTTGCAAAGAGGATTTTTGCTTCTTGATATCATCTCAATATGTTGTGCCCCAGTCTTCATCAGGCAATGTGTGAGATTTTTTTTCTTTCTGGCTAATTCATAAACTCTTATTCCCCCATCCCCACTCTTTCATAACTGGGGATTCCCTCAAGTCTGTAGAAACCCATATCACGTCCGCTGGAAGACCAGTTTTGCCACTTTCATGATTAATACGACCCATCCATTAAATAGTGTTGTTGTTGTTGCTGTTGTTGTTGTTGTTAGACTTATATACCACCCAATACAATGATAATAAGAGAAAAATACAATGATAATAAGATGTTTTCTCAGGTATGCAGGTATGTCCTGTCAAGTCACAACTGACTTATGGCAACCCCAGCAAGGGACTTTTCAGGGCAAATGTCATTGCCTTCCTTGGTGATCCCCCATCCAAGTACTGACATAGCTTAGCTTCCGAGATGGGACAAGATGGGGTATATATCATACCATTCCCATTTTCTCAGATTTGTACGGACATCTTCTTAACTTATATTTTGGATAGCTGGACTGCCTGAGGTGGGATCATCTTCCTTTCATCACAATAAGGTCCCCCCTTTAAAGGAAAGGAGTCTTAAGTCCAACTCATTTTTTAACAATGCCTGCATTTGCTCATAATTCTCTATTCTTAACTCTTTTTTTCAGATTTCAGCAGGGTTATCCTCAAAGGGATTGATCAACAGTCCATCCACACGGAGGTTGTATATGTAACAAACAATAACAGGTTTATTTCGATCATGATTGAGAAAATTTCCACTGAGATTACAGTCCTTCCGAAAAAGAGATCTTACGTATTCAGCTGGAAGAGCAAATGCCCTCTGCAGTTCCAGATGAGTGTTATAGGCATACTCTGGGAGTGTTATAGGCATACTCTGGGGCACACTTGAGAAATCTCCTTTCTCCCCCCACCCTCCAGTATTTATTGCGGTGCTCTACTTATCAAAATATCTTGCTCAGCTGCTTTGTTATTTCAGTTCTTGGTCAAATTCACAAGGAATTGAATTCTTACTTGCAAACAGAAATAATATCCTGAGCAACAATCTTTGAGGTACAGTAAGACTCTCTGCTGGCTTTTCTGCAACGGACCGGGAGATTTATTTAGGGTAGCATAAGCTTTTGTGGTCTGGGGCCCACTTTGTCAAGATAATAATACTTCACTCGGCTGGTAAAATGAGATGCAGCCAAAAAAGTTTATGCAGCCATAATTCTATTAGTCTTTAAAGTCCGGAGTGAAAACTTCTAACAGTGGCTTTGTTTGCTGTTCAAAACAGCAAAAGAAAAGGGGAAAACCCATCTGTTGAAAGTCCTATAAGATTTTTTAAAAAGATCATCAGTAGTTAATTATACTCGCAAACTGCCTGTTCTGTAAAATTGTAGAATAAGCTAAACTTAAGGAAACAAACTGAATTCAGCTCTGCTAGTTTCTCCATAACATCAGCTGGCTATAATGAGCTTGCTGGATACATTAAGTCAGAACATTTGTTGCATGTTTATAGTGACACTACCAAATGCAAAAAAACACCAGATTTGAGTGCTTTAAATACTGTAAATGGAATGGAAGAAACTACTTATGGAGTTAGTTATTCTAAAGCACATTGAATCATAAAGGCACAGGCATCAAATGCAAATGAGTTACAATAAAAACATATAATGTCCTCCATAATTGTTGGGGGAAATAGCTCTGAAAGCCCTAATTTAATTTCTGGAGAATGGTTGTGTTTATTTCTGAAAGGCGATTATGTTTATTTGTCTCTTAATAACAGCAGAGAAAAATATACTTTGTTCTCCATTCATAAAACAGAAAAGCATGAAACCCATCGAGAAGACACAGTACTATTTCAAAAAGGAGAAATTGTCTAAACACAAAGAAAGAAATTGCCGGTCTCAAAGAATATCCAGTCTTCAAATTCATTTACTTTCATCTATAGCCAGCATAGTATAGTGGTTCAGGGTGGCGGACTCCAATCTTTTGAGCCAGGTTTGTTTCCCCACTCCTACACATAAAGCCTGCTGGGTGACCTGGGGCTAGTCACAGATCTCTCTCAACCCTCTCAGCCCCATCTACCTCACAAGGTGCATATTATGGGATGGGGAAGGGAAGACAATTTGAGTGTCCTTAAAAGATAGAGAACAGAGGGATATAAAAACAAACTCTTCTTCTATAGCAGAATAGCAGGAAATGCTAAGACATTTTTATCTCTATTTTATTTTCTGTATATCTATTACCTGTCCATCACCAGAGTCCCTGGGAGTATCCTTTGTTTCCAATGCTGATCATTTTAGCACTGTTTTAAATTGCATAGATTGTACATGTGTCTAATGTGCCAATATAATGGGTTGGGGTTTTTTTTTTTGCAGTCTCAGAGCTTACAATTTGGTATGTTTCAATATTCACCTAGGATACCACAAGCTATTTAGTATGGGTGTTTTTTTTTAAAAAAATGTGGCTAGATATATATAGTCTTATGCAGCCCCTCTCAAATATGAATGCATCCCAAATGGCCCCCCAGTTACTGACCAAGAGGTTAAGGAACTTATGGCTCAACTCAAAAGCCATAAATCTCCAGGCCCTGATTCCCTCCCTCCTCAACTGTTTATGTTCTCCAGATTAAGACTGGTGGGCCCCTGTCTTCGCCTCTGTATTTACTTCCATTAACAAAACAGGTGAAGTACCAGCACTTTAGACAGAGGCAATTGTTGTCCCAATTTTCAAAAAGGGAGACCACTTACTGCCCACAAACTACCATCCAATTATTGTCGAAGACTTTCACGTCTGTGGTGGGTTTTCTGGGCTGTGAACAAGATCTACCAGACCATGGCCACACAGCCAGGAAAACCCATCACAATCTGTACCATCCAATTAGCTTAATATCTATCCCAGGGAAGTTGTATGCCAAGTACTTTTTAGATAAGCTGTCCTGCTGGGTAACCAAGAACAAAATATTTAGACCACAGCAAGTTGGTTTTCAGAGGGGTAAATCCACCCTTGACCCCTGTTTGGTCCTTAGTACTTTGATTTCCAAGCATACAGGATAAATAAGTCCAAGCTATATGCAGCCTTCCTCACCCTCAGAGCTGCCTTTGACTCTGTACCAAGAAACCATTTGTGGAGGAAGTTTGAATGCTTGCACGTAGAGGAGACTTCTGTCTTTAATCATTGCACTTCACTCCAATACAACGTGCCAAGTAAAGTGCAACCTGGAAGGTATTCTGACCCCTTAAATAACATTCAATAAGGGGGACAAGCAGGGCTGTGTTCTTGCACCAACTCTGTTCAACGTTTTTAAATGACTTTGCACCCTTTCTGAGAGGGTACAATGTGCACAGCCCTTATCTTGGCACTTCAAGGATATCCCTTTTGCTTGATGCAGATGATGCCATTTTGTTATCATGGACCAAAGTGGGATTAAAGCTACTACTAGCCAGGTGTGCCAAACACTGTGAAAACAACCATCTTGAAATTAACTATCCCAAATCTAAAACCATGGTTTTTGCAAGCTCATGGTGCCCTTCTAATTAGTCACTGAATGGGGAGGTACTCAAGCAGATTAAGACCTTTAAATACCTGGGCTTAAATTTCCACTATATATCAGGCTGGTCCTCACATAGGAACAGAATAGTTGCCACCAGTAAAAATACACTCAACACCATCTTGCGTTTCTTTTACAGAAAGGGTCACCAATTTCTCCCTGCGGCCCTTAAAACATTTAATGCAAAAGTCTGCCCGCTGCTTTTATATGGTGTTCCCTTATGGATCCCATCCTGGAATAGAAATATTGAGCGGATCCAATCCACCTTTCTGTACAAAATATTTGGGGTGACACACTCTGTGCCCTAGGGTACTTTATGCCTGGAAGCTGGACAATACCTTCTGGAGACCAGGGCTTGGTGTGCAGTATTCAAGTACTGGATTCAGCTTTGCTTCAGGCACAAGGACTTGAGCCTCAGTGCCCAGGCTTTAACTTTTCTGCATGCTACTGAATGGTGGGCCCACATAGAAGCAAAGTTCCAAGCCTTGGGCCTACCTCCAGACAATATAGCTATGCTCCCTCCCAATGAGATGTTCTCCACTATAAAATCTAGACTTTTTGAATTAGTACACCAGGAATTGGTGGCCCATGCAAAAAAAAAAGTTCTGCTCTCCCCTCTCCCTTGGCATTTCTTACATGCTTAGGCATGGCCAGAGATCTGTTTGCTCTTTCCGATCTGGAGCACCGACGTGCCATCACTTTGGCTAGATGCAATGTGCTTGCTTCCGCTTTGAGGGATGGATGAATCCATCCATGAGAAAGGCATGTGACTGTGCTGATGGATTTGCCCTCCCAGATGGTGTAGGGGCCCTGGTGTAGGGGCTATCCTGCTGGTGTGTGGCTGTCATGGCCATCACTGGTGCTGGAATGCGGCACCAGATGTGGCACCTGTGTTCCAGCACCCCGCTGCTGCCACCAGTGGGGGCAGACCAGGTGGTGGGCAGTTAGTTGGCTTTCCTCAACCTTTTGCTAGACTTACCTAGCAAACTGGGCCCAATACAGACCAATGGGGGCTTCTTGGTGGTGGGAAGATTTTCCCACTTTACCAACTTCTTTGCACTGCCAGGAAGCCTGTTTGGGGGTGGCGGCCTGACACACGTGCAGCTCCGTGGCCAGGCAGATGAGTGGGATGGCTCTGGTGGACTCATTGAGAGCCAGTGTGGTGTAATGCTCCTAGTGCTGCATCTGAGAGATGCAGGTTTGAATTCCCTCTCTGCTTGGAGGTTCACTGGGTGGCCTTGAGTCAGTCTCTCTCTATCCTAACCTACTTCATAGGATTGTTGTGAAAATAAAATGGAGGAGGGGAGAATGATGTTATAAGCTACTTTTGGTCCCATTGAGGAACAAAGCAGAGTGTAAATGCTAAAATAAATAGATGAAAGCAGCCCTGTGCTCACACGGAACCAGTGTTTGTGGATTTCATAGATGCTGGTAACACTGGGAAATGCAGACAAGAATAAATTGTCAAAGAGATCTATTACATAGTGCACCCTCTGCTTTTGGTGTTGGTACTTTTTACCATTTAACATGGCCATAAATTGCACGATGATTGTATGCTCTTTCAATAAATGAGAACATATCTTACTTCCATTTATTCTCTTCTCCATTATTCTAAAAGTCCAATAAAGCATTTTGTAATTCCGAAATGTTTTCTGACTATTCTTTATCGCTCGGCATCCCTACGTAATTTCTTGAAAAAAAATGGGTATGCTTTTAGTAAAAGATATAGTTGCTGTCACATTGAAACAGAACACCAGTGATTTAAAGTATTTATCTTCACACTGGAGGTAGCAGTTATAAATAATACAATAGTTAGTTCTGTCTGTCTGGTAGAATATAATTCCTGTGCCCAGACCACAGAAACTGGATAACCTTATCTAAAAGTTTTCCTTTGATCATAGTTGAGGAAATATCAATTGGCAATGCTGCTATTTCTTGGAGGTCTCCCATCCAAATACTTGCCAGGGCATAGGCGGAGCTACCGGGGGAGGGGGGGAACAAATGCCCCAAGTGGTGGGGGGCAGAGAAAAGCTCCCATATACCCCTCCCCCTTGGGCCTCCTGGCAGCCCAGAGCAACTTGGCGGAGGTTTGGCGCCCTGTGGCAGCCCAGCCAGGCTGTTCTTTTAACTTTTAAACTGATTTTAGGTCTTCTAAGTGTGGTAAGTGGGACGTGGGGAGACATTTTGCCCCGGGCGCCAGTTTCCCCTCCTACCCCACTGTGCCAGGGTCAACTCTGCTTAGCTTTTGAGATTCGATGAGATCAGGCTAGTCTGGGCTATCCAGTTCAGGGCTCAATTGACATCCTTAAACCTGATAAATTCAGATGGATCAAAACAAAACATCAGTAATCTGTTGAGATCATGATATTTATCAGGGGATCTCACATTCTTTAAATCCTGTGGAACTGGAAAACATTATGACTAACCCATTATTATAAGCAAGGAAAATTTCCATATCAAACACTCTGGACTGACATGATGTGAGATCAAGGAAACAAAATGGAGGGTATTCAACAGGGCTGAAGCAAGGGGGAACTGCACCCAGGGCATGCGTCCACCCTGTGCCCATGTCTTGCCGCTGCCTGCCCCTACCCCACCCCGAAATGCCCCCATCCTACCATGCCCCTGATGCGTCATGCATACCCCCGCCCCCTTGGCACTACACCACTGGTACTCTGGAGTCTCTCCATTTAGGCATAAACCCAAATCATAAGTGTTCAGGTTAAACATGGTTGCAGTACTGTGCTCTAGGATGGGAGCTAGGGGAGTCAAAGAAATGGTGGGACTGTCAGCAAGGTAATGTTACATCACTTATGGTAAAATCCAGAAGTGAGATCAGTAGGATCACTGTAGGATCACTGTAGGAATTGCCAGTTTCTGATGATTCCTAAAATGGACTGATGTTACTTCTGGGTTTTCTCTGGAAATGATGCCATCATCATGATGTTGATTCACTCCGACAGGTTGCTAGAACAGTGGCAGGAAATGGAAGTTCTGAGCAGGAGATACTGCAGGATGACCCTATTGTGTGCCATTTATTTAATTTATTTAATTTATATCCTTCTTTTCTCAAGGTCTGACTCAGGAAGGTGTACATACATACTTAAAAACAGTCTATAAAAACATTTATAAAATAATGTCTATTTCTACTAATGCCATGGACCTGTCACTCTCAATGATAGAGCACCTGCTTTGCCTACAGAAGATCCTAGGTTCAGTCCCTCACATCTCTGGTTAAAAGGCTCAGGTAGTAGTCTTTTAACCAGACTTTTAAACTGAGACCCTGGAGAGCCAGTGCAAGTGCGGGAAGACAATACTGATCTTGATAGACCAGTTGCCTGGCTCAGTACAAGGCAATTTCAGTGCAATCTTGTCATGGATATTTGCCGCTTCCAAAATTTATGTCTTTGCACAGAATTCATGAGATGAAGGTGTGAGGAACAAGCCCAGCATGCGTGCTGAACAGCAGAGTTGTGGCTAGGAAAAATGGAGCTCAGGGAAAAATCTGAGTTTTGTCGCCCCCCCCCCCCGCCCGTAGGTGACTGCCCTCCCCCACCATGACCAAACAATGATTTGTTTGCACCAGGTCATTTCAAAGGGGCGGCCGGGGGGGGGGCTGAGAGAGCTGGCTCTGCCCATGGATTCTGTGATCCATGAGCAGAGCAGGTTGGTTGGAGAGGTGACTCTGCCCATGGAGCCTGTGATCCATGGGCAGAGCATGCTGGCTGGGGATGGGCTGGGGACTGGAGAGGTGGCTCTGCCCATGGATTCTGTGATCCATGCGGAGAGGAGACTGGAGTGCCCCTTTCAGAGAAAGAGAGGGGCTCTCCAGCCTCGAAGTTTGTTTTTATAAGCTGAGAAAGTGTCTCTTTCTCCACTTAAACCTCACCCCTCCACCAAGACTGAAGAGGTGTAGGCTGCTGGGAGAGAGAAGGCTTCTGCCGGGCCGCTATAGGCCCAGCTGGCCTTTTGGGGTGGGGGGAGGGAGGGAAGGCTTCTGATGGGCCCCTGCAGGCCTGGCTGGCCTTTTGGGGTGGCCGGGGTGGGTGGGGGTAAGATGGCTTTTGCCCAGCCCAGGCTGCGCCTCTCCCACCTCACTTACCTTTACGGCATGATGGTGATCTTGGGTAGCCTGCTGGGCCAGGCCTCTTTCCTTCCTTGGCCCGGCCTGGCCCCTACAGACTGTTCCTTCAGTTGAGGTAGGCTTCAGTTGGGCGGTGCCGGGCTGAGGGGGGAAGGGGGAGGAGTTTGGGGGTGATTTTCCACCCCCACATGACTTAGCAGTGGGGCGCCTGGGAAAATTGTTCCCGGATGTCCCCATTATAGCTTCACACTGCGGAACAGTAGCTTACCAAATCATTAAACTCAATTGGATGTTCTCCATCTAAGGGACTGGAGTTAGCAACTAAGGCATTGGCAGTACTGTTGAAGCTGTTTGTTCTTAGTGCACATGACCAAGTACAGCCCCCATTTATATCACCCATTTTGTTTTCTGGCACACTGACATCTTCCCAGTTGTTAAGTGGCCTTGGTGTGTGTCTATGTTTATATGCATGCGTGTGTGTTTGTCTTACTCCTCCTATAGCAACCAAAAATCTTATTCCTGAGTGATGGGGGACCCCAGAACAGGATTCAAGGGGCATTTCAGTCTGGTAAGGAGGGTGAAGTCAAGAAAGTTGTGTTCCACGAAAGCAAATCCCTCCACCCTCAAAATGCTTCTGGGGGATCTAATTCAATATCTCTCCATTTGATGCATGCTTTTACTTGCCTCTCACTAAGCATGCCTGCAATCAGAAACTGAAATGGCAGCTTCTAGAAATTACTAGATCCAGTCTTGTAAGATTTCCCTTTTTGGGGAAAAAATGTATTGGGGCTTTGTGGCAATGTTGACAATCCAGTGGATTACTTTATACCTTATTGTGAGTCCTGTTTCACGGTGGGGGGGAGGGGGGTTGGTGAAAGAGGTTTAAATAAATAAGGGATGTAAGTATTAGCACATGTGTGATAGACGGTTATTTCCCCCCTATTTTTTATGAATGAAGAAGTTTCTCACTTAGCATTATTACCTGGTATCTTTTTGGAAGCCTGAAATTGTCCAGTAGATGGTGAGGAAGGGTATTTGTTGATGGAGGACACTCCTTTGAAACAAATCCAACAGGAACTCAATCCACACATTTGGCTTTATTGATGCCATGGTCCATTTCCAATGGAAATTTCCCAGATTTTCATGGGCTTGCCACTTTGAAATTTGTGGCATTATGATCATTGCTTAAGTTATGGGTCTGTTTGTTACTGGGAATAAGTTCTTCAACACATCAGTTTTTGAACTTGAAATATTCTGTTTCCTATTTTAATGAGATTCCGCTGCAGCGTTCTTTCTTTGCCACTTAGGTAATATTTCAGAAAAGCTCAACTGTGAGTTCACCCTAAGCTGGAAGTACAATTGCCTTTCCAAGATTTGGAAAGTACAGCTAATAATATTTTACTCCTATTCACCATGTCAGTTATATTTCCCTTGCTAGCTTGTGAAGAGGGATCGTAGTTTTAATGGAAACCAGATGCTAAGGAGTGTGAAGGAGCTAATGAGAGGGCTTTGCTTCTTCTCTGACTTTTCAGCCCTGGGTAATGGGACAGTTGTAGAAACTCCAAATTAAGATGTGAAGCAATTGCCTTCCCCTTGTCCTCTCTAATGTAATGACTGCAGAATGAAAGTCATTTTTATTTGGTTCCAACCCGATAAAAAGATTACAGCAAATGAATTTCAGTATTTCTTTCTTGTGTGAAAGTTGCTTAATTGGTATGCATTGTGGTGCTGGACAGCAATTACACCCCTGTGGACTTTTATCACACCTTCTTGAGACCAGCTGAGTGCTGCTGGTATAGGATCAAGAGTAAATGGAACAAAATGGCTACAGCTTGGAGCCGTTAGAAAATAAATGAGCACTCTAATTATCTATTTATGACTGGATGGAATGGAATATTACCCTGACAATAGATTTCATTATCATCTTTCCCTTAAGAAAAAAAAATAAGTTGAAGCAATTCCGCCGACTGCAGTGGAACACAACACACACACAACTGTTGTGCATGTATAGAAGCAAAAAAACAGGCTACAGTTGGATAAAAAGTCATTTGAAATCAGATCTGATTTGATGGCTTAATGATGTAGAGACAAAAGAAAATTGGACTGTGTGCGTGCTCTATTTATCAAGGAGCTTTGTGCTATAATCTAGTAGGCAAAATGGCTGGAACATACTCCGATTTTAGGACTCTAAATGGCCAAAGAAGATGATAATGAGAAATTATGCCAGATACTATTAGATATACCTCTGAAGATGCCAATCATACATGTGGGAGAGGGGGAGGAGGAATTACAAGGAAAAAATACCAGAACACAACCACACAGCCCAGAAAACTCAAAATAGCCAGTTGATTCTGCCCGTGAAAGCCTTTGACAATATATTGGGCATGGATTGTTTTCCCAAGCCTTGAAGGAGACATGATATCATTACTTATGGACCCACATTGTCCTCCTCCCATGGATTTGCAGGGCATTTCAATGTTTTGAAAAACAACAACCATGCAACGTCTCTGTGATCAGAGGAAAGCGGCCCTCCCATATAACAATTAGTATGTTGGGACCTTCATCATCTCCAAAAAGCAATCACCTATTGATAGGAGAATACCATTCCCATAGAACTCCTATGCTCGAAAGGGACCAGTTACAAGATTTATGTTTTGGATAGGGGTAGAAGCAAGCTGGTATATTCTGGTAAGGAGTAATAGTAAGGCCTCTTCCGCGCATGCCGAATAATGCACTTTCAATCCACTTTCGCAATTATTTGAAAGTGAATTTTGCTATTCCGCACAGTAAAATCCAGCTGCAAAGTGCACTGAAAGTGGATTGAAAGTGCATTATTCGGCATGTGCGGAAGGGGAGTAAGAACGGTGCCAAAATGGATCTTCCCATCTTCTGCTATGAGACAGTACTGACAAAAAAAAGAGTTACTTTTACCCCTCTTTTTGGACACTCCCAATTGCAGTTCTTGGGGGTGGGTTAGAGGTGGCTGAAAACCGATGTCTCCTCTCTTGTGCCTGCAGAGATGAATCCAGACTCAAAGCACCATCTTTTTGCTGTGGGAAAACAAATACATTTCCTCTGGTTTGTATTTTTTTTAAAGAAACTAGACTGCTTGCCCCAGCTTTAAAAAATAATATATCTTTTTCAGAGCAAGCAGTGACATTCCCAGTAGGAATTCAGAAGGCACTGATAGCATGATACAGACAAACACAATGTGGAGGGAAGCAATGGCTTTAGTGAACACAATTTAATGGTCTGTTTCCCACAAAGAGTGCGTGGTCCCCCCCCCCCCTTTCTCAGTTGGATGAGCTTATAATTAGGAGGGGGAAAGAATATGACAACTTGAAACTCATGCTACCTTCCCTGACACTTCCTTTTGCAAGCAATCTATCTCTAAGCAACTGTCATGGCTAGAGTGTGAAAGTCAAGGCAATGGAAGGGGGGGAAAGGGCAGAGGAGGAAAGGGGGAAATATCTTCTCCGACATGCTGAGAGTGCATCTGTTTGTGGTTTTCGTCAAAACCTGCTGGCCGGTGCCGCTGACTGTTTAGGGCCAGTTCAAATACTCAAAGAAGAAGGTGATGCAGAGCGTGAAAAGATATTTCCATTGGAAGTCAGGGAGGTGTGATTTCCTTTCGACAACAAATAAGATGATCACCGGCAGATTTTTTTCCCCCGGCGGTTACCTCCAGACCATGCTAGCAAGACATAAATCTATATGTCTCAGATGTTGTGGGGTTCTGAGAGACAATGGATAATGGGGTGTCTTTTTTCAGGATTCTGGATTCCAGAGTGGTAGCTGTGTTGTTGAATGTTTTCCTGTTTTGAGGGGCAAAAGGAGAGCCCCCCCGGAAGCATTTTTCACTTTTTTTTGCTAATTCTCCTCATAAATGCAGAAGGAAGAACCTCACTGTTTTTTATCCTTCATTACTACAGAACTGTAGATGCAATTTGCATAATGAACATGAACTACTGGTTTGGATCCTATAATAAGTGACTTGTAGTCTCTGTCAAGGCATGTTTTTTTTTCCCTCTTCTGAAAACATTTCTATTTGCACATAGGCAGAATGATTTTTTTCTTAAATGTATTGGCATCATTTATACCCACTTTCCTCCAAAATGCCTCCATGTTATCACAACAACCCTGTGAAGTAGATTAGACTGAGGCCCGTTTCGCATGGGCTCTGGCAATGGCTGCACACTGGCATATATGATGCCGGTGTGGCCCCGGGGCTGTTTGCACACTGAAGTGTGAGCAGCCCCCAGGTTGGCTGCAGCCCGCGGAGGCGCCTCTGTTTTGTTTCCCTACACTTACCTTCTTTCCCTGTGGAGCTCCACAGGAACAAGGAGACATGCCCACACTGCCCTCTGACCCCTGGGGATCAAAGGGCACTGTGGGCATGTCTCCTCATCTCTGCAGAACTCTGCAGGAAGAGAAGGTAAGTGTGGGGAAAGCAGGAGGCACCTAAAAGCCACACCTCCAACCCGGTGCCATTTGCACAGCACCAGCTGGGAAACACTGTTTCCTCAAAAAACAGCGTTTCCTCACCAGTGGGGTGGGGGGAGCATGGTGCTGCCTCAATGTAGAGGCAGCAGCCATGTGAACAATGCCCCTGGAACTTTGTTTTTACCATTCCAGGGGCATTGTTTTTGTCCCATTCGGAGTAGGCCTGACAGTGTGTGATGTTACCTAAACCAGTTCTTATGACAGTCCTGCCATGTGCACAGCACGCTTTAGATGCTTAAAAACACACATGTTATAGGATAAAGACTTGGGAATTTCAGTCAATGGTACACCCGGGTTCTAATTTTTGCCCAGTGCTCTGGTTGAGAAAGAAGTGACAAAGAGAATCAAATAAAACTCTGAGTACCTTTATTCCCTATCAAAATACAGAACTAAAATGTGAAACAGCAAGAGAAAGCAAAATGAAGCCATGTTGTACGTTCAGATAATGCTCATTTTGTTGTTCTGTGCTAACGGATATTTGTGAATGTTTATGGGGGAATCTAGAGGAAAGAAACGGGGGAAATCATACATTACCTATCCAGAAGAGACAAGGTCACTTTGGGAGCAGGGCCTGCCACTAGAATGGGATTCCTGTGATCTTAGCAGTGGAATTGCTCCAACCAGGATTCTAATCTTGTGACTTCAGCAGTGACAGAGGTTCAAGAGCAAAAGCAGTTACAAACATAGGGGGTTTAAGATGCCTCTTTTGTGGATATAGAGAATAACTCGGGCTTTGTTGAGGAAGCAGGGTTGTGCTAGATTGAGAAACTGCTGGTGATTTGGGGGGTAGAGCCTGGGAGGACAGGGGCTCAGTGGGGTACAATGTCACAGAGCCCACCCTCCAAAGTACAGTGGAACCTTGGTTTTCGTTGATAATCTGTCCGAAAAGAATCGATGAAAACCAAAACCGATGAAAACCAAGGCAAACTTTTCCATGGGAATCAATGTAAATCCAATTAATCCATTCTAGGCACTCCAAAAAAAATACCAAAAACAAATTTTTGGTGAATAAACATAGTGTTTAATGCTGAAAACAGTAACAAACAATAACACTAGGACCAGCTTCAGAGCCAGTGGACCAATGTCACACCAGAAAGCTGTCCAAAGAGGTCTATTTCTGATGCCTCTTTAAGATTTGTCTGAAATGGGGCAAGACATTGTCATTAAACAAGTTGCAGACACTGCCTGCAACAGCGTTGTTTGGGTGATTTTTCTCCACAAACCGCTTCACCTTACTGCAAATCGATGAAAACCGAGACAAATTTTTCACTGAAAAAATCTATGAAAACCGAAACCGATGAAAACCGAAGGCAATGAAAACCAAGGTTCCAGTGTATCCATTTTCTACAGGGGATCTGATCTCTGTACTCTGGAGCAGAGATGCAATTCTGTGTGATCTCCAGGTCCTACTTGGAGACTGGCATCCCTATTGGTCACATTCTGTACAAAATTAGGATCAGTGGCAGGATTAGGTTTAGGTTTGTTAGGTCTGAATGTTGTGAAAGATTAAACAAGTGAAGCAGGAGGTTATGCAGTGATAAGAAAATATATGTAAAAATAAGTGTATGCTGGGTTAGGTTCACCAATAATTGAAATGAAACTTTGTGTGTGAAAGAAGAAAAGATTGGATTTATACCCTGCCTTTGTCTCCTGTAAACACCTTTTCCTTCCTTTCCCCACAACAGACACACCTTGTGAAGTAGGTGAAGCTGAGAGAGTTCTGAAAGAACTGACTAGCCCAAGGTAGGAGTGGAGAAACAAAACCACCAGATAAGCGTCCGCTGCTCACATGGAGGAGTGGGGAATCATACACTGTTCTCCAGATTAGAGTCTATTTCTCTTAACCACTATGCCATGCTAGCTCCCTTTTCCTTCTATTTGGTAGAAAAAGCTTACAGCAACCAACACGTGGAGAAAATAATTCAGAAAGACTCTGAAAGCTAAAGAACAAATTGGACAAATAGGACTTATGTACACGAATATGCTAATGGAGATCTCTAAGAGGGGAAACTGTAAAATGCAGAAATGAAAGTACAATTTCTTGTCATCTAAAACAAAGACTCCAGACTTCCCCCTTCCTGGAGATGGAACATGTTTTCCTGAACAGACATCCAGGCTTTGCACCAGAGTATCAAAAGTTTGCTCCTTTCTATCCATATTTCAAGGGCTCCTTCAGAAGTAGGTCCAATAAGAAACATTCTGAGCATCACAGAGTATTTTGCATGCAGCCCTGTTTAATGTAAAAGTGATAGATAGCTTACAGCTGAGAAGAAATGGGTGTGAAACCAAGAGAAATTCTCCACTGATCTCCTTTTGCTTAAGAGTTGTCAGGACATCATTACAGATGATGGCGTATGGCAACTGTGTGTTGATAATCTCTTCCACACAATCTGAGATGCTTACAAGCTTGTCTTATCTCTTTATAACAGAAGGCAATTCTCCACTTTAAAAATGAAAGGAGATCCAAACCTGTTTGGTTAGATTCGGGACCTTTTGAACACGGTACCATGGCCTCCACTGCAGTCTGTGCCCCCTTCTTCCTGGAAACCAGCAGCCATGTAGGATTCCCCACTGTCCACTGATCCAACGCGCACTCAGCTCAGGGGCTATCCTGATTGGCTGCTGCGTTGTGCTGGGGCGGGGAATTTTTTTCCTTTCAAAGTGACTAATCCACGTCTCTGCGCTCATGCGCAGAACAATCCTACACACACACACATACACACACCTCTCCACAACAATGAAAGGCTCAGCCTGGTTGTGTTATGTTTCTTAGCATTGCCCTCGTTTTTATTTAAAAACTCAAAAATCGGCCCCAGTTGCCTCATGCACGAAAACAAGTTTTAAAAAAATTTGTCCCTGTCTGGACTAGAACCAACAACCTCTTACATAGCAGCCCAATGCTTATGTGTCTGAGCCACAGGAGACTTGCTGGTTGAATGGGCACTTGGCTTCAAGTGAATGCAAGTTTTACTGCTCCCTTGCATTACTATGTAATAGACCCCTCGTTGCCTTGACTCCCTGTTTCTTTGACTGTGCTAAACTATGAATTTCTCCGGGATTTATACAGTAGTGAGGATTGAAACATTTGTGCAGGAGGTGAAGAGAGAGGTTCTCCTGGATCCCTTGCCCGATGTTGCATTGGGTGGTCCTCACAAAACAACTCTTTAAAAACTGCTGAACCTATCCCCCCACCCCCACCCCCACAACATTTGTTTAAGAAGCTCCGAAGAAAAATGTGTTTACAAACTGCCTTTTGCTGCATGCTCAAGCCTACTTGGGCTTTAAGTGAACACAAGGTTAATGCAAGCTATCTAACCAGCCAGACATCGTTTCAAATGGTCGTTGATCTCTGCTCCACAAAAAAAAAAAAATTTAAGGCTGCGCATGCATTGCACACACCCTGTCGTGGCCTGATTGGCCAGAAGGATCCACGTCACTATCTGTGGCGGGAAACTCCGGAGTCACCCCCCCCCCACTTCCCCACTGCCCCGTGCTCTGTGCGGGGTTTTCAAAAAGGTGTCCTTCAGTCCAGGATCAAAAAAGACATGTGCTGAGGACGTAGGAGAGCGGCAGCATTGGGGTGGCTGCGTTGTCGCCGCTGGTGAAGTGGGGAGTGCAATGGGACCCCAGGTTACTTGCCATGAGTAGCCTGCATCAAATGGTGAGGAAACGGCCACAGTTTGTGGCTCACCTGAAAACTCCCACAGAACATGTTCTGTTCTGTACCTCAAACATAAGATCTTTCCTAACAGTTAGCACTAAAGTTAATGTAACTTCACCAAACTATCCTCAAGGAAAATGGTGTAACTTGATATGATGTAATGCAGGGATCTCCAGTTTACAATCAGCTGACACCTTTCCCAGTGCTCACCAAGTGTTATTAGAAAGTGGGTGGGACCAGTTTAGGTGCTTGCTCAACAGGGCTTCTGATTGGCCACTAGAGATCTGATTGTCAGGGCAGATTAAAATAATGTTGTTTCAGCAATAGCTGCCACCTTGTGCTGGTTTTATTCTCTCTCGCTACTCTTTCCCAGTGTATTTTTTAAACTACACTCCTTTTTCACTGCACTTGTGCTTCCTCTGTATGAGTAGCTCCGTCTCCTGCAGCATCCCTTTTGTGGCTCCCATGGCAGCCATTTTGTGGTTGTGTCCACCACTCTGTGTCAGAATTCCAAGGATGCCCACTGTTGGAAGTGAAGGACTGTGTGCTGCCTCCCGCCTCAATGACAGAGGGGGACTGATCAGCAAGTCAGATTCCCAGAGGGGGTCAAGACCTTTTCTTTACTGCTCTGACATTGACCCTTTGATGTGTAGATTGCTACTCTTAGGGAACTTCCTTCCTTCCTGATTCTTCTCCACCCACCACCATTCTTCCATCTTGTGCAATGTATTCAGAGAGTGCAGAGAGATGCAGACAGCATCCCTCGCCATCCCATTAGTTAAATTAGAATAGAGATCCTATCTCTCCACTTTTCTACCCAGAATGGAGTTCACTAATAAAGTTTAGAAACTCTAAACTGGCTCTGAGCTTCTTTGTTGTCCGCACTCATGCATGCCTGGATAAGCGCCACTGTTTGTTTGTTTGTTTTTTGACCTCTGTGCACTCTGCTGTAATGAAAAGCTACTGCTTACTGGAGAGAAATACCAACACCCATAGGTTCAAAAGGGTTGGGGACCCCTGGTGTTGTGCTTATGTCAGTCTATAATCTGGAAGCATAGGTCTGAATTACCACTTGCCATGAAAAACTCTCTGGGTGACCTGTCACTCTCTCTCAGCCTCATCAACTTCACAGAGCATTCATGAGGATAAAATATCAGATGAGAAAATAATGTTGCAAGCCACTTTAGCTCCCCACCTCCCTTGGGAGGAAAGTGAGGTATAAATGTCATAAATAAATAAAACACATTCACTGCAATGGTTATAATGGTGGTCTTCTTGCAATGCGAGCAGAAAAATAGGTTACCCTGTGCATATTTCTCGCTGGATGGAACGCTGTTCCTCTCAACAGTAATAAAATCACACAACTTAATTAATATCCCAATATTTTGTGAGTGGATGCTTTCTGTATAGCATTGAGTATGAACTGATGAACTTTGATTTCACACCAGAATGAGTTTCACTAATCCAATTAATGATCTTAGAATTGCTCTCCGTTAAGAACAAAATCAATCAAGGTTTTAAAAAGGCACGCTTTCTCAGAATATTGGAAATAATTATATTTATTCCAGAGATTTATTAATAGTAATAAACTAAATTTGCAAGCTGGCCAAGCCAGGATACGTAAGATTTGGCTATGTCCCCAAAATCTATAACATTCTCAGCAGTCTGAAATGAGAATTTGGTCACTCAGAGTTCAAATTGTTATTCAGGCATCAGGTGAAGTCTAGAGATCTTCTGGAATTACAACTCGTCTTCCAGTGTCAGAGATCAGTTCCGTTGGAGAAAATGGATGCTTTAGAGGGGAACACTGTACCATTATACCCCACTGAGGTCACTTCCCTGCACAAAAACTTCATGGATTTCTCAACCATGATTTTGGAAACCTAGGTGACTTGGGAGAGATGGGGGATCCAATGAATTGTTTTATGAGGAGGTCCCCACTGAAAGTGGGTTTATGGCTGATCCATTGGATTCTGCAGAAGGTGTTTAGGTTCGGGGAGACACTCTCTGAAACCATTTTTACTCATTTTCAAAGCTACCCACAATAAATTCATACAATGTGCATGATATTTGTTTGCTGTCAAGTCACAACCGACTTATGGCAACCCCTATTGAGGTTTTCAAGGCAAGAGGTACTCAGAGGTGGTCAGTCGTTGCCTTGCTCTGCATAGCAACCCTGGTATTCCTTGAAGGTTTCCCATCCATATACCTATACCATAAATGGCTCCATATCACACAAGACTGGATTTTATAGCAGTATGGTCTGAGTGAAGCAACTTATACAATCCTTTAAGGCTGTGTATTATTGTGGGCCAATTTCACCCTGGTAACCAAAATGCCAGCCCAGTGAGCTGAAAGACCCATGGTTAATGGCTTGGAGTAGGAGGAGCAAATACAACATTGAATAGCCAAATCAGATTGTTAAGAAGCAACTCAGCCACAGTCACATTATTCTTTCCAAAAGATAAGGGGATGAGGTAGGCCAAGAAAAACCCAATAGATGAATAAATCAGTGGGCTGCAATAGTTCCTGACAGTTTGCACTGGAGAAGTTCAAGTACACTCACAGCATATCAACAACTCCGTATTCTACATGAAAGAGGATTCAAAGCTGGAATCTTCCAGTTCCTTGTCTGACATCTGGGAAGGAGGATGTGGCTCAGTGGTGTGCCAAGCTCATCTGCCTGGCATGCAGAAGGTCCCAGATTCAGTACCTGGCCATCTGAACTTGAAAGGATCAGGCAGTAGGCATATGGAAGACTTCAGTCTGAAATCTTGGAGAGCCAATCTGAGTAGACAAAATGGACTTTGATGAACCAAAGTTCTGATTAACTATAAAGCTGTGTCACATGTACATATGTGTATATCTACGCACTATAGCCATTATGCCACGTTGGCTCTCTGAATGGTGATTACTGTTGCAGAATGGTGCAAATGTGGACTGGGAAGTTAAAAAGGCCCCAGGAGCAAGCCAACCTGAGCATTCCTTACAGTATCACAAATGATTGCTTAAGGCATCACTTGGGCCAGATCTGGATAGAGGTGCTGCTGATAGCCATTTGCTGATCCATTTCCTCTTCCTGCCACCAGCAATGCCAATACAGGAGGAGCCAGAGCCATCACCAAACGCTGCTCTAGCCATGTCTGACTCACATGATTTAGGCAGAGCTCCTGACTTAGCTGAGGAACCAGCATGTTGTACTGATTAAGAGTGGTGGACTCTATCTGGAGACCTAGGTTTGATTCCCTGCTCCTCCCCATGAGCAGTGGACACTTTATGGTGAACTGGGTTTTTTCTGCCTCGCTGCTCCACAACAAGCCTGCTGGGCAACCTCTGGCTAGTCACTGTTCTCTCTGAACTTTCTCAGCACCACCTACCTCATGAGGTGCCTGTTTTTTTTGGGGGGGGGGAGGGAAGGGAAGGCAATTGTAAGCAGCTTTGAGGCTACTTACAGGAGAGAAAAGTTGGGCACACAACTATTTTTCTTCTTGTTGTTTTTAGCTGACAGGAGCCCTTCTGGGATCTTTCCCCATTAGTTTAATGGCCAGCTTATCCCAACAACTGTGCTGTTTCTTAGCCTATCTATTGTACTAGGTGGGTTGTTGCCACAGTTCCAGCATAGTTGATATTTGCCTCCTCTTCATGAACATTCATTTCCTGGGGCAGCCGTTCGTCGCTTTAGACCAGAAAAGTCTTTCAAAGTAGAATTAGGTGAGAATGCTAATACCGCGAGTGGAACTATTGGCCCTGGACACATAGAAGCAGCTGCTACAGAGGGGTTCTATTAATCTTCGAGATGAATGGATTTTGGAAAACCTGCCCACAAAGCAAACACACACTGGCCTATCCAGGAAGGGGAAAAATGTTTCTGGAGGTTGCAAGCTCAGCAGGGTGATCCTAATGTATTTCCTTCAATGCAAGAGAGTATGAAAAATAGTGTTTATCTCTAAGTGGCTCGTGGCACCACATACTATTTGAGAAAGCAGTATTCATGCTCTCCTGTGCCTACACAAATAATGAGGGAGGAAAGCAAGTTTCTTTTGTGTGCTGCATAAATCGTTGGCTTTCCCTTTTCTTCTATCACACTTTCAGAGGCTTTCGGTATGCTTTTTTATTTTCTGATATGTATTCTTTCTTGTCCTGCATTTCTTGTCCTGCATTTCTTGTCCTGCATTTCTTAAGATTTATATATAATCTTCCTTTTAATTGCCTATAAATTGTTTGGACCCTCTTTCTGTACACCTAAAGAGTATTGCATCCACATGTTCTAAAATTCATGCAGCAGCCCTGAATGGCAGGTGCCATGTTGTTTCAGGACTGTGATCTTTATGCTGCAGTATTCTGTTTTGGGGGCTAAGAAATGGCAGCAGATTTAAAAGGTAATGGGATCAACCCAATCTTACTAGATATTGCTAGGACTGCATCAAGACTAAGCATGGTTGAGAGCAGTGGGCTCTAATCTAGAGAATCAAATCTGATTTCCCACTCCTCCACATGTGCATTGGACTCTTATCTGGTGAAGCAGATTTGTTTCCCCACTCCTATATTCCTGCTGTTGACCTTGGGCTACTCACAGTTTGTTCAGAACTCTCTCAGTCCCACTTGCCTCCAGGGGCGTAACGAGGCAGCCCTGGGCAAACTGTAGCCCTGGGCAAAACCTGAGTTGGATGCCCCCCCCCCCCATGGGCGGCCACTCCACCATGACCAAAAAATATTTTGCACCAGGACATTGGTGCCTGCAGGGGGTGCGTTTTTAGACATATCAGCACCAAAATTTCAGCATATCATCAGGAGACTATCCTTATGCTACTCCCCAAGTGTGGTGAGGTTTGGTTTAAGGATTCCAAAGTTATGGACTCCCAAAGGGGGTGCCCCATCTCCCATTGTTTCCAATGGGAGCTAATAGGAGATGGGGGCTACAGTTTTAAGGGTCCATAACTTTGTCCCCCCTGAACCAAACTGCACCAAGCTTGGGGGGTGCCATCATCTCCAGATGATACCCTGAAATTTTGGTGCCGATACATTCAAAAATGCACCCCCTGCAGGAACATCCTAGAAATTTGCCCAAGAATCTTTGTTCTGCATTGAGTTTTCTGCATTGCTGTCAATGGGGGTTGCAGGCTGTGGGGGGCACATTTCTGAAGTCACAGTCTCAAAACGTTCAGGGTCGCGATCAGAGACTGCTCAGTTCTATCGATATTCTCTTAGGAAGTTTGGTGCAGTTTGGTTCAGGGGCCAAAGTTATGGACCCTCAAAACTGTAGCCCCCATCTCCTATTAGCTCCCATTGGAAACAACAATGGGGATAGGGACACTCTCCCTTTGGGGAGTCCATAACGTTGGAACTCCCTGAACCAAAACCTCACCTCAAACCTGGGGATACAGCATAAGGACAAAGTCTCCTTGATGATTGTCGCTGAAATTTTGGTGTCGCTAGCCTAAAAACTGCGCCCCCTGCAGGCCAAAAATGGAAAACCACTAAAATACCCCAAAACGAACCCAGCATTTTGATGCCCCCCACAAGGTGATGCCCTGGGCAGCTGCCCACCTTGCCCAATGGGCATTATGCCAGTGCTTGCCTCACAAGGTATCTATTGTGGGCAGTGCCATACCAGGGCTAAACTGCACCACCACCACCCGTCCAACTCCCCACACCCCACTTACAGGAGCCAGGGAGGCCAGGAGAGGGCGGGGTTCTGGGATGACGGTCGATGGGGGGGGGTCGAACTTGCACTGCAGTGACAGGCCAGCTCCTGAGCCATACACTGCCGAGCCCCGCCCCCTGGCCTCCCTGCAGGCTGGCTCCTGCAGGCCCCAGGGCCTGCGGATGGCAAACGCCAGCCTGCAGCGGAATCGAGGGAGGGCGTGGCTCAGGGGCAGGACTCGGACTGGTGCAGCAGCAGGCCAGCTCCTGGGCCACATGCTGCTGAGCCCCGCCCCTGGGTCCATGCAGGGCGGTTCCTGCCATCCCCAGACCCTGGGTACAGCAGAAGCCTGTCTGTAGGGAGGCAGGGGAACAGGACTCAGTGGCATGCGCCTGAGGACATGGGATACCCCATGTCCACATTAGTGATACACCATTGGTTGTGGGGAGAGGAGGAAAAGGTGTTTGTAAGACTCTTTTACAGGAGAGAAAGGCAAGGTATAAATCCAAACTACTAATCCTCCTCCTTCTTTTCTTCTTCTTCTCCTCATTCAAAGCACCAGGATTTACCAGTCATTCTTCTAGTTAAAATGTTTCAATCTCACTCTTCCCCACTATTCAAAGCTGCTGACAATCATCATGCACAGTAATTGTAAACAGAACAAATATCCTAAAACAACAAAAATATTTTATCAAACATTAAGATTTCAGGGACAGCAGCTTACACCTTAAAGCACAATTTAGATATTCTTTTTAGTCTTTTTCCCCATGGCCAATATATCCCAAAGGACAACTGGGATCATACATACCGGGATATTTCTATCTCAGTTTCTCCCTTCACACAGCAGCCTGTGAGAGCATTCAGGCCGGGAGGAAGAACTCCAGGTGATTATGCACGGCCCCCAGTTTACTTTAGTTTTCCTCGCCAACATTGCTGCGCATGCACGAACTGTCCCGTTTTTCTGATGTTCTGATTGGCTGCAGGCAGCGAGGCAGGAGAAATAAACTGGTCCGTCTCTCGTGGTGTTTGCATGGGAGCGGGAGCGGCCTGGTTTTTTTAAAAAAGAACTGCCAATTTTATCAGTTTTTTTAATGGCGCAGGATAAGGGGAATGTCATGGGGCAGGCCCGAGTCAGACCTGGAAGTCATGTGGAAGTCATGGCCAAACCAGGATGTTTCACCTCCTTATCCCAGGATATAGTGGCCATGGAGGAAATGCCTATGTGTGTTTTGGCTTGGAAGGTCAACCAGAGATAGCTATGGGTTGAATCCTAAAAATGTGTTCCTCTAACGATATCACCTTCCTGTGGCTCAAAATGCCTTCTACCAATGCAAGAGGCTCTGCCAGCAAGAACTTCTTGCCACTGTAAGCAGGAGAATGTGGCTAGCACTACTGGAGCAAATCCATAGAATCCAACCCCGATTCTTAAATGCCATCAAAAAAGTTGCCAGGAACATATCAGTGGGTATGCATGTGTATGTGTGTTTTGCACAGTTGTGTTACCACTAACATAAATGCTGTGTTTCTTTTTCACTGCCTACCTTTCCTCAGGAACTCGACAAATAACTATCTAAAAACCTGAGTGGAATAGCAGGCTCATATGAAAAAAAAATCATTCAAAACTCTAGACCGAGATTGTGTAGGGCTTTAAAAGTGACATTTCTAAAACACACTTTAAATTGTACCCAGATATAAACTAATACCCAGTGAAGGAATTTTTTTGGTTTGTTTTTAGGTTGGTGGGAGGCAGGTAATACAATCCAGAAACAAACCAGTAGCCAATTCTTTCAGGGTTGGGATGTTGGAGGGGTGATAAATCAGTGGTTCATGTCTCCATTTAACACATTTGCTTTAGCAACCAGAACCAGGCAACTGATTTGTTCCATTGATTTGTTCAACTTACTTCCTGATCCTTTGTTTATCTGGAAGCAAATCTCAAGAGGATTGCTGGGGTTTATTGACTGTCTTATGCAAAAACCTAAGTATTCTGTGCATTAATATAGTGCCTTATTTGTCTCTATGCAACACAGCAAGTCCCCTAAAGATTACCCAAAGCTGGCTTTGACTTAGAGAGCAGGTATAGATTTGTGCAGCACTTTAAACAACTGAAGCACTTCACAGAGAATTAGTGAAAAAGACATGTCTCTGCCCAAAGGCTCACAATTTGAGTATCAATGAGACACAGGGGAAGAGGGATAAGCAGAAAGGGGGATTAAAATATGCAAAGATGATGTTATTTGTTATAAATCACTGAAACTTTCTTAAACGTGTACCCATAGGCAGATGGAAGTTTCCATTTTCATTTGTAAAAATACAACAGAAAGACTAAGTTCAGGAATCACAATGGGTTGGATGTAGCAGAAAAGTTTGCAGAAAGAGTTGGTAGAATGGCTCTTTCCCGGGGTTGTCAGCCTCAGGGTCCAGCCTCTTGATCTTCTGGAATTGCAACTGATCTTCAAACTACAGAGGTCAGTTCCCTTGTAGGAAATGACAGGTTCAAAAGGCAGAATCTAGGGGTTCACATCACAGCTGATCTTCCTCCCATCTCCAAAGTCTGCCCCCCCCCAGGAACTGCCCCCAAATCTCCAGAAATTCCCCATGCCAGAATGGGACAGAGGATAGACTCTATGACATTATGACATGCTGAGGTTCCTACTCTCATCAAACCCTGATCTTCTCAGCCTCAACCCCAAAACTTCTCGGATGTTCCCAACTTGGAGTGGGTAATGGTTGCAGCAGGCACATACATGAATTTGTGGCTCCCAGGACCAGGGTTCACATCCATGCACTGTCTCGAAACATCATGTGGAACCCAGAGGAGGCGTGAGGAGTTTACCACTGTATCTGGCCAACTGGCAGATCCCCCCCCCCTTTTTTTAAAAAAGGGGGTAAAATGACATTTCTACTCATTATATATCTTTTATCAGTTTGAGCATGGCATTGTTTGTAATTGTCACATTTCTTTTGTTTTGAATCATATCACAAAAACATCTAAGTAAAACTTATTGATTTGAATTTTATTCATTCATTTAACACTGATCTTTTTCAGCCCATAAATATTTGTGAAGTACACAATGTGGCCCTCATACTGAAAGGTTTGGGGACAACTGTACTGAGTGAAAATCTGACTTGGGACCTCTTTTGATATTTCTGTAGCAGCCTGAGGTGGATTGCTTACATGGCCCAGTGACATTCTACAGCTTAGGGCTGGCCTTCAGCCAGGCCAGCCTCCATGTGGAGATGTTTCCATCTCAGGTCCTCCCTCCACACGGCAGCACATTCAGATCAGGAGGAAGAACTCCAGGTGATTATGCACAGCCCCCAGTTTACTTTCATTTTCCTTGCTGACGTTGCCACTCATGCACAAACTGTCCCGTTTTTTCGCCATTCTGATTGGCTGCAGCCGGTGAGGTGGGAAAAATAAACCAATCTGTCTCCCATGGTGTTTGCATGGGAGCAGGAGCAGCACAGTTTTTTTAAAACAATCCCCAATTTCATCGTTTTTTGAAAGCCGTGGGATAAGGGAAATCTCACGGGGTGGGCCTGAGTTAGACCCGGAAGCCATGCGGAATTCATGCCCAAACCGGGATGGTTCACTTCCTTATCCCAGGATATATTGGCCGTGGGGAAAATGCCAGTATTAATTATAGATGTAGGTCAAGACTCCTCACAATTGAAAGGTAACTGTTTCCTACCCTTCATGATAATGTCTTGGCACCCACATAATGTGGCATTAACATAATTTTTTGCACTGAACAACAGAGCACATTGGATTAGTACTGATACTACAGAGCATTGCTTTGATGTCCTGACACACTTCTCATTTTTATTAAACTGTTCTGCATCACTTCAAAGTGCTGATGATTTATGAATCATAAATATGCAAACTATTAATTTGCCATTTCTCTGGTATGCCTGTTAACGTCTTACATTTTTTGCACTGACTGTCCTGATTTTTGTTATATATTTGTTTACTCTTGGGTTATCTGAAAGAATATACTTGTACTGGGGGAAATATTCCTTTACCAGAACCAAATATTCCTTTACAGCAACCAAAAGCACTATTATGCCCACTATGATTTTTTTGAGTTATGTTTCTTAATGACCTTTTTGTATCAATCACAGCTCTTTGCTCTCATTCTTTTATTGAGGAAACCACGATGCCCCTCTGATTTACATCCTGTGATTTACTATTCATTTTACTTTAGTTATCTTGAAGCAGACAAAAGGTCCATTTTGCAACATGCTAGTTTTTGAGAAAAGAATCTTCTCCCATGATCACATTTATGGTATCTATGATAACACTAGATAAAAGGAAAGTTAACCATCCTAATTGGTTGTGGAGTTATGCTCTGCAGTGACACTAAGCATTGATATTGTTTCCTCAGAAGTGCCTGAAGAAAAAAAAAATATATAGCAGGTGTTTTACCTCTCTTCACTCTGGGAAAAGAGATTTAATTTATCCAACAAAGCATTGGTTTGCTTAAGACATCAAAGGCCACGATGTGTCATGCAAACCACAGTCAAATTTCTCAGTGACTGCAGTTACATTAAATAAGTGGTACATTTCTCAGTAGATTAATAAAGACGACCTACCAAGGTTATGACCCATGTTGAAGTTAATGAGTGGTGTCAGTGAAATGCTTAGAAGTTCAAAAAGGCTGAAGAACGGAGCATTTCTTGTTGCAGAAACTAGAAATTTTAAGAAAATAAGGAAAGACTGAAATGAAACTGTTTGTGCCCAGAATCCAATGAAGGGATGCTCGTGTTCAAGAAACAACTTCAACAGAACTTGTTGCCAAAACATCTCATCACTTTAAACAAAGAATGAGCAGTTCTGTCCTGGACGTACATTCACTCAAAATCTTTGTCTTTTTTTTTAGATGTGTAAGCAGCTAGAACGGAACCCTCTTGGGTTAAGGCTAAAGCAAACCTTATGGTGCAAGATTTCAGTTTCAGACTAATACCTTGGAGACTGATGCTCAAATCCTAACTCAGCCACGAAGCTCACTTGGTGACCTTGTACCTTTCACTTTCTCCTAGCCTACCTCTGAAGTGAAAGTAACATGCAAAGGTTGATAACTGGTACCAGTAAATGGTAATTGAAGTGGCACCCAAACTTCTAGCTTAGGTCTCCTGTGTGTCACAGCCTCTGAGCAGCCACTGTTGGACTGTGCCTTGCCCCAGGAGGTGAGGGGCACAGTTGAACTCTGAATTTGGCCAAACCATGCTCAGCATTCAATTGGGCTCATAGAGTATTTGGGTGGGGTGCTTGTCCAATGCTGTGCTCAGCCTGGTTCAGGCCTGGAGAGGTGGCACATCAATTCATGCACAACATATAAATCAATAAACAAATGTGCGATCCCCCAACTGGCACTCTACAATGGTATCATCCAGCAACATATATACCACATGTTGATTCTTCATTTTGCCTCTGGTGCTAGCGTTGCCAGCCTTCAGGTGCAACTTAAAGATCTCCCAGAATTATGACTAATCTCCAGACTATAGAGGTCAATTTCCCTGGAGAAAATGGCTGCTTTGAATGGGGCCTCCATTGCATTATAACCCACTGAGGTTCCTCCCCTTCCCAAACAACAATCTCTCCAGTCTCCTCCCCTGAAATGTCCAGGTATTTTCCAACTAGGAGTTAACAACTGTATATACTATTCTGTGCTAGTCCTCCAATGTATATTTGTAGTTCTTTTAAAAAGCTGACTAAAATATCTATCATCTGTGGAACAGGAAGAAACACACACTTAGATGTAGGAAAATAAGAGCACAAGAAAAGCATTCCTTTACCACCTGATGCTACCCAGTGGCCTCTTACCTAAAATGATCATTGTGCTCCAGAAAGCTTAACACTCAGCTCTCCCCAAATCGGATAGTAATTTGACTCACAAAAGATGGCAATCATTTTTTAAAAGAACTACAGCTTCTCACACCTGCCAATTCTGGTGATAAAATGGCAATAACGCCAAGAAATAGATGGAATTAAGTGCAAGATAAAGGATCCCTTTATCTTCATCTGTTGAAGGCTGGTCTATTTTTCCCCCTTGGCAATGTTGTATCATTATCAGATTCTTAAGGATTCTGAAGTTCTACAATTGCAGAGATTTGCACAGAATGGGGCCTCCCTGACTTGGTTTTCCAAGAAGAGGGGGTTGGGGAAGCTTTTCAAAATGACAGAACAGGACTGCGTGCGACCCATGAAGCTAAGCAGAGCTCACCAGCCATACTGTCAAGCCTAGAACATGCTTAAAGCTTAAACACACACCCCACCACCACCCCGTTGTTGTAATCCCAGGCTGGTAGGCCAACATCATATAGTGGTGGGAGTGTCAGACTAGGACAGGGGTCTGCAACCTGCAACTCTCCAGATGTTCATCAACTACAATTCCCATCAGCCCCTGCCAGAATGGCCAATTGGGCCAGCCATCCTGTCTTAGCTTACTCTATCTCATAGCACTGGAATTATAAGAACAAAATAGAGGAAATAAGAACAATGTGTGGGTCCCCAATGGAGGAAAATGGGGAAATAAACTTTTGTGATATAGGTTTTTTGATGTTTCTGCTAAAACTTGATGTTCTATGTTTGCAGGAAACATGGTCCTAAGAGTCCCTCTCTCCAGTTATTTAATTCCTTTGCCATTCCAGCAATTAAAATTTGTTCTAATGGACAAAAAAGTTGGAGATTAGTAGTTTTTGCCTCTGTGATCTAAAAGCTGGTGTACAGATTCTGAAAAACAAGTTCCAGGATTTAGTTCGGGTATGGCTGATTGAAGGCAGCTGGGTTTTTTTAAAAATGTAATAACAACAATATTCCTCATAAAATCTCCAAATCTTTGGGGCCTAATAATATATAAGATAATTCATCTACAACCCTGAAAGACCTACTACTTCAATTTCTTAAAGCCTGTGTGTAGTCCTAAATGGAGATTTTAATGCAAGGACAGTTGCTGGCATATCTTGTTCCAGGTATTAGGCAAATAAAATGGTCAGGTTGCAAGTTTGTTTTCTGGACCAGATATTTTAAGGCAAGGTACTTAATTAGGCTGGTTTGAGTGTTTGAGAAGTTGTATCTTGTCCCAAGACTTGTACATACTGATTTAACAGGGGTGCCTGAACTATTGATTATATCATTGTTTCAATTTTTTGTATGCCCCATGTATATAGTTTTGAGGTTAGCAATAGGGTAGACAGTGATAGTTGTCCATAAAGTCTATCGCTTTATGTTTCAGGAAGAATTTTTCTCAGAACTGTGCAAAATCTGTCATCTGGAACTGATCTAGGTGAAAGGAGAAATATCTAAACAATAGATAATACCCCAAACAGGAGATTTATTGAGCCTCTAGTGGATCACTATACATGACTGTTGGATTACATTTGACTGGTGGGTTTCAAGTTAAGCAAAGCCAAAGTAGGCCATTATCTACAGTTGTTGTTGCCATATTAAACTGTGGCAGGACAGCCTCACTGACCTGCCAGCCCTATTGTGTCTTGTTCTTCAAGGCATGTAAGCACCAACAGCTGTCCAAGGAACACTGGCACTTACCAGCCACCTGGCTTTCCCAACCTTTGTAGGGACTCTTCTTCCTTCTTTCAGTTCAACCACTGCCACTACCTGACCTTTGTAGGAGCTACCCACTGAGAGGACCAGGGTTCTTACCTTGTTTCCCAGTGCTATCATTCTAAGACCTTGCCTCATGCCTGTGTTTCCTTTTATACAGTGTTTGGTTACCATGGGGACAGTTTATGCCCCATGGGGAAATGGCAGCTTACCAAGTGACTGCCCAGCCTCTTATCTTGATGCTTGGCTTTAAAATATCATGTCCAAAAGATCTGTAAGGGACAGAAACCAGGCAGCTGCATTAAAAATTATAAAACTGTTATTAAAAAGACAATGGCCACATGCTTGCTCTCACCACAGGAGCTGATTCAGCAAGGGATCCAAAAGAACTGTGTAACAATGCAGTTTCTGAGTTTTATCCTCTATACATGCCCTAGCTGGTGCTAACCTAAGGCAGGCTCTTAACTTAGAAGTTACACTGATTCTAAAGTGTTCCCATTACCTTTGAATTTCTGAACAGGCCTGAAGCTCCCCCACGTGGCAATGGCCACTTTCAACATGCCCCAGACAAGAGCTAAGTTTGTCTCAATGGAATCAGCACAAAAGAATATCTCCTCTTTAAGTCTAGGAGCTTTAACATCTCTGTTTCCTGCCCCACCGACCCTCCAGCCAGGGCAGGCAAAATAAGTGTTTCTGAAACATCCAGGAAATGGACTTCTCTAGGGTTTTCACCCTCCAAAATTCTGTTTCCTGCTAGATGTCATCTTTTTAACTGAAGGGAGATGTCCCCATAAGCATGTAGTCTCCACTTACATTCAAGGAAATTAGCTTGGGAACACAGAGTGACAGGGGGTAACTGCAATCAATGACCTATGCATACCAAGATAGTCCCTGGTGAGAACTCTTAAATGAGCAGTTGGTTATATAATTGAAACAGGTTTTATCAAAGTAGTAAAAACAAGACATATATATTTATAATCAATGAATATACATATGCAAAGCATGCAAGAACTGACTAAGCAAAAAGAGAGGAAGTTGAATGGGGTTTCAGGGACAAGTGATAGTTATCAGTCTTGAAGCAATATCCTGGAAAAGTAGTGTTGAGGAGAAAATGTTTTCATTGTTTCCAGAAGCAAAAGGAAGAGCCTACACACATGGATACACACACACTATTAATGGCCGAAGGACCAATATTTCTACCTCAAAATAAATCCTGAAACGGTGTGAGGTTAACTGGCAGGAAAGGCAGAGACAAAGAATTGATTGCTTTTTCAGGGTTTCAGCAATAAGATAAGAGAGCCTTGATGGGTTGCCAGGACCCAAGAGAATGCCTGGGCTATTCTTGTGAATACTGATTGATTGCAAGGATGGGTGCAGATAGGATAAGAAATGGTCTGCTCATGGTACTGATTAAATCACCTTAGAGTGACACAATTAGAATTAGATCCATTGCCCAGCCAGGCACACTTTAGAGCCAGGGGGAAAATTCAGCTGCCAACCTCCTTCCAGCCCAGGATTGACACACAAAATAGATCCCAATACTCTCTAGCTGATTTCGCACGGGTCAAAAAAAGCGTTGTGAAAACGGTGTGAAAATGTTGTAAAAGGGTTTAAAGCAGTATAAAAGGATTTATACTGTTTTCACACCGTTTTCACACTGCTGTTTTTCACCCATGCAGAATCAGCCCCTGAGAGACAACCATTTTGTGGGGAGCAGTGTCTGGCTCTTGTACCATTATTTAGCCCTGTGCCTCTATGGCACCCTTTAGCAGGAGGAGAGGACCGACAAATTACAAAGCAAGGAGTTGACCGCTTCATTGTTTCTGCCCGAGTTTATTATATGCTTTTCTAAAGTCTGGTTGTGTTCAGCTAGACAGCAACTGACTTGACCTCTGTCCTCCTTCCTAATCTATGCCAAGAGAGAAAAAAACTTTTAAAAAAATAAAGGTAAAGGTTTTGCTCAGTCAAAACCTCTAAAGGAAAAATCCCTTTCTCCACATAAACCATCTACTTAATTGTTTGGGTGCCCAAATATTTCTGTTGCTATACCATTTGTGTGATGTTACTCCACTGAATAAAGACAAGGCCAGTTATCCAAGGCCTTCTCATAACATTTTTTCCAGCATATTTTGCCCTGCTGACTTCATGTTGGATGGGCTATTATTTCTCCACATTGGCTGCAACAGGCCAGGTGGTTTATAACAAGCCAAACCCCAGGTGAAGTTCACCATAAGGATGCACTATTGTGATTAACATGCTGCGGAGCCATCATAGAAGAACCTCTCAAGAAGGAATACGGAATGGTGTTGTCAGGGAGCCTTACCTGAGCTTAGAGCATATTAGCTGCCAGGTTCCATCCAAGTGGCTGAAGGATCATTTCTCATCCTAAAAAGAGGATGCTAGAACCTGACTTGGCATGCCTGCCAGGTGATACCCATGCCAAGAGGTGGCATCAAAACTGGCTATAAAAGAGGAAGACAAAATAGTAACATATGCTTTTTGTCAGAGGCCTGGAGCTGCTGGAAACTGTTGGTGTTGTAAAAAGGCCCCAGCAAACAAAGGGATGTGAGGAACTCACTTTATGTATATTGTGGTTTGTTTTGTATTCTGCAATTTATGTATTTTTGTGTTACCACAGCACCTTGCCTTTTTGAGCTTCCTTTGACTATTCAGATCCATTAGAAAGAACCCTTGTCTCAGGCAAGAAAATTACCTTTGGCACAATATATGCCATTTTATGTGATTTTATCAGTACACTTTGGGGAAACTTTTCATTGTCACAAGATAGTAACTGAATGTCTCCGTAGGTGTGCACATGTCGTATGTAGGAACACTGGGGATAGAGGCAGCAAGTATGCTGTCCAATTACCTGCTTGCAACTAAGCATGCTGTACTTTCATCTATATGTGTATTCACTGGAACATGGCTCCTACATGTGTGCCAACTGTATGCAGATGGACCAATAACTAGAATGAAGCTTATGTGGATATATTTTGCATGTGTTGAGGTGCTCTGCTCACAAGAACACATAAAGCTGCCTAATGCTGAGCTGCCTTTGGTCTGTCATCATTGTCTACTCAGACTAGCAGAAGCTCTTCATGGTCTAAAGTAGAGATCTATCACATCACCTGCTAACTTGATGTTTTTCAACGGAGATGCTACAGATTAAACCTGAGACCTTCTACATGCACAGCAAATGCTTTACCTCTGAGTCACATTCCAAACTGAGCAGGTAGACCTGTGAGATCAGCATGCTCAGCTGTATATGGGGGCAAGTCTAATTTCTTCCCAGTACCTTAAAGTGCAGCCCATCTCCCCTGCAACTGCATCAGTCAGCAAAGAGCCAAGAAAGTGATTTTGTACAGAGACTGGGTGCTGTTGCAAAGGAAATCCTCCTTTTCTGTGTGGCCGCTTCAAGACGTAAGGGGCCATTATGACGCCGGGCCGCGAACGGAAAAAGAAGCGCCAGAGCGAGAGCTGCTTCGCGACGCGCAAGAGCGGGCGAGGTGCGCAGAACGCTACCGCCGCTAAAACGCTAAAACCGGGCGCCGAAGACGGTGTATGCAGAAAACGCTTAAAACCACTCTTTTTCCTTATGTGACGCATCGACAAGCACTCAGTAGCGTAACAGCCGCCACGGAGCTGTCAGCCACAAATGGCGTCTGGCCTGCACGGCTTCAAGCAAGTGCGCAGGCGCTAACGCCAAGCGAAAGACGCCGCTTCCGCGAGCGCTTCCGTGCGTAACCGCCACATTTTCTATGGGGCTGCGGACGCTCGCGAAATTCACCAATCTGTGTGAACGCTTTTTTTGGGATGCGTCGCAATTTGCGACGTCATCGCGTCGCTGCTTTTGGCCGTGCGGAAACGGCCTGTGATTCTTTTGCTGTTCTCAAAACCCTCTTAAGAGCATTGGGGGACCACATGGGTAATTGCACTCACTACCCTCTTTATTTACTTTAGACAACTGTTTGGCACCAGGGAAACAACAAACCAGTAGAAATTGGTAACAGCGACTTGGCTTTGTATAGGAAATTTTTTTTGAAACAGACAAAAGCTCTATTCACAACTCAAATATCAATATATTTTGAGTATAAGTAGGCAAACTACAAAGTTGAGAGTACAGTCTCGAGCACACAGAGATAAGAATCCTAATCTAAACTTTGCACACTTACCTGACATCTGACAGTTTCCTCATTTATATGAGGCTGATGTAAAGTGGGGTTTCTTATTTTTAAACAGGAACTCTATCAAGGCAGCCTTTTAAAATAATGTCATAACATGAGATTAAGATCGCAACAGGCTAGAGAACTCTTAACAGGTTTCTTTTATTCTACTACCTCAGTTCTAAGCCATGTGTGGTTTTGCTATTATATTTTTAGTCAGATTCCAGATAACTTTTGAATGTTAATTTTTTTAAAAGAAAAGTATTCCATTTAGTATTCTGATAAGATCCTGGAGGTTGGATTTAAATTGTTACTGCAATGTAACTTTTAACAAAGTTTTCTACTGCCTGGTTTTACAATTTTTTTTTTCTGGTTAATTGTTTGTAAGGGCCTTTGGCCCTATGCAATAAAACTGAATTTGAACTTAGCTGATATCTGTATCCCCCCAGCTTGGGCAGAGCAAATGGGTTTGTGCATACTGATGAAGGCATCCAAGTGTCATCCTCTCCCCACACCCCTCCCCCAAAAAGCAGGCTGATATTAACTCTCTGCTCCCCAGTTGCATTAGCAGAGGCAGGCCAATCTTCTCCTTGGAGCTTGATTGTCTTTAACCAGCAAATGTCCCCTGGACAACCACCCACATATAAGTACTTTATGGTTTTATGCTCAGCATATGAAAGTACATCAGTCTGGCCTCTGATGATATTTCTAGAGTAGTTATCTCCAAACGTTGGTGTTCTCTCTGGTCCATCTCAATAATCCCCCTTTGGTTTATGGCCGGAGGATTCACAGTCGAGGGAGTATTATGCAAAGTTGAATTAATTCTCATCTTCTTATTCATTACAAAGCATGCTGTTCTCCCATTGTGTGTTAGATTGTCCCTGCGTCCATCATGAATGTACTACATGTGTATGTTGGTTGGTTGGAGGGAATAGACACTAGGAAACCTCTTATATAAAAGAGGATTTCTGAAGCCACCCAATTAAAAAAAATCAATTATTTACAGAATTTCAACCCAAACTAGCTTAATGATATGTATTTGAAACAGTGCAGAGGATTTGGCTCAAAAACAGTGGCATCATCTCCACGATGACAAAAAATTCATGTAATATCATTTGATTATTAATATTATTAACAAGAAACTGAAAAACTGAGTGAATATATATTGCAAGGACTTCATTGAACCAGAAAAAAAGGAGTACTATGCCTTCATGGCTTCATCACTGATGGAAGCTTCATGATGAGGTTCAGAAGAACATGTGGTGCCCTAAATGTCTAAAATGAAAGAGCAGGTCCCAACCATGTTAGAAATCTTAACTTCTGTCCTTCAGGGATCTCATGGATTTATTGATCTGCTAACAATAATTCCTTCTTCAGGCACAAGGTGCCTTCCCCTGACACAAAAGGCTGTTCTACTAAGCAGAAAAAAATTTGTAGAATCCAGACCATATTTCATCTTTCAGAGATATGTTAGCTATTTTTGGTTACTCGGGGATGACAAACGAACTCAATACTCTCTAGAGACCTTCTTTTATTTCTCATTTTCCAAGATGGAGTCCTGGAACTGTTAGCAACCCATGATAAATTGTGGCTCAAGTGAAACCTTGTTTGGCTTCTGGAAGAACTTCAGATGTTGTGCAATGTGGTAGTGCTGGAAAGGGCCATTAAACTGACTTATTGTGTTCCTGTAGGTTTTTCAAGCAAGAGATATTCAGATGTAGTTTGTTGTTGCCTGCCTCAACATGGATTGAAAGAGTTCTGAGAAAACTCTGGCCCAAGGTCACCCGGCAGACTTTATGTGGAGGAGCAGGGATTTCAACCTGATTCTCCAGATTAGAGTCCACCACTCTCAACCACTGCACCACGCTTGCTGTCTGTTATGCGGTATGGACTGGGTTAAAAACACCAATGGGTCTCTTTTAAAAAACCTGGCTCATTCTTAAAAGATAATCTGATAAATGTGTGAGTTTAGACTATTCAGCTTATCTTCTTTGAATAATAAATGACTAAAGCTGGAAATGTTATTACAATAATTTACTACTTGTCATGAATAATAAAAGAATAGAACCATTTACCACTTTTCACATTGCTACTTGTAACTCAAGCCAAGAGTGAGTTCTGTCTTGATTTCCCAGAAGAAATTATTCTAAAAACTTTATATATCCTAAAATTTATTCTTTTCAAATATATGCGTGCTGATGGAAAATGTGGGATGGAATAAAGAGTAAGAATTACATAATATCTTGGTTGAAGCTGTACCAGAGCTGTGCTGTTTTCCTGTATATGTGTAGGTGTGTGTGTATGCTTGTTACTGTTTTATCATTTGGCTTTTTTACATGTAGGTCCCATGCCCAGTTTAACTGTCTGTAATAAATTAGTGACTTCAGAAAAAGATGTCGGTCTCCTCCTGTATCAAAAATTACAGGCACCCACTCTAGGATAAAGATGAGCATCGCAGTGTCAGTTTAGTGGTTAGAGAGTAGGGCTGCCAGTCAGGGGTTGGGAAATACCTGGAGGTTTTGAGGGTGGAGCCTGGGGAGGTCAGAGTTTGGATCCCCACTCTGCCACAGAAGTTCACTGGGTCACCTTAAGCCAGTCTGTCTGTCTCAACCTAGCCTCCCTCAAGGGGTTGTTGTGGTGATAAAACGGAGCAAAGGAGAACACTTTAAGTGGTTTTGGGTACCCACGGACAAGATTTCCTTGCGGAAATTTATCTGGAAATCAGAATTGCAAGCCTGTTTGATTGTATACAGTTGCACCCCTGTTGTCAGGAAGCAGGGAGGGAAGCTTTAATTCTGCTTCAGCTTCTGTTCGCGCTGTCATTCAGCCCTGTTCACATATGGATCCATTCAAAGCAGATATACAAGGTAATGTGTGACATGGAAAGTGGAAACCATGATGTGCTTAAGCCCAATTTACATAGTATTCACTCCAGATGTTGAGTGATGTGTGAAGATCATATAAATCAAGACTTCCTAAGTACCCTCAGTTCCTACTATTACTTTGTACATGATGTGGGCATCTTGCTTATTCATACTCAAGGTGCAAATGTAGAAAGCCTAAGCCCATGCTCTTGGGATCCAACTATCGCTAGAGGTGTCCTGTGCCTTTAACAGAGGCTGAATGGGATATTATTTAACAGGTGATATAATTTGCCTCTATACCATGAAAAGCTTCAGCCAACTCTTTCTGTATACTAAAGCTTCATTAAAGTGACATTAAGTTATTCTCCAAGCCTATTGGCAGCCCTAGCCATTCCACATGGTAACCATTAACTAGCTCATATATATGCTATGTGTATTAGGCATTTTTTCTCACTATACTTCCCAGGACATATAGAAAGAGAGGTTTTTCTTCTTTTTTAAGTGGCCTTGTAGAAATTGCCCAGTTTACAGCATTGATTGTTACACTGGAATAAGTCACCACATGGACTGACTCAGTGTAGTAGCTGTAACCTCTAAATCAGCCAAGAAGAAGAGTTTTGTTTTATACTCAACTTTTCTCAAGTGTAAAGAGTTTCAAAGTGGCTTACAAAATCCTTCCCTTCATCTTCCCCCTCCCTCCCCTTCCCGTGCATGCCACCCCTCCCTCCCTTTCCTCTATCTCTGCTAGGGTGGGTGGTTCATGTCCAGATTCTGGGGCCCCTCCCTCCCCTCCCTTGCATGCTACCCTTCACCCCCTCCCCTCCCTCACTCCCCTTCCTCTTTCAGGCAAAGGTGGAGCTGAGATAATTAAAATAGAACTGTGACTAGTCCAAAGTCATCCAGCAAGTTTCACGTGTTGGAGTGTATTCTAGAAAACCTTATGGTTTCTCAAGAATGATGGTTGAGGTTCTCTGGAAGTCATCTTACCTTCCCAAATGACTGATCTTGGCCTGCCGTCTGCACCTGTAGAAGTGTATTAGGCATACTCTCAAGAGTTAGGCCCCTTTTGCACATGCAGAATAATTCACTTTCAATCCACTTTCACAATTGTTTCTAAGTGGATTTTGCTATTTCACACAGTAAAATCTAGCTGCAAAGTGCATTGAAAGTGGATTAGATGTGCATTATTCTGCATGTGCAGAAGGGGCCTCGGTACATAATCGACACCCATCATAAACTGTTGGTGCCTCAGGCCACTACCCAGAGTCCTCAACAGCATACGGCATGTTGTGCAATGGTTCCTTATTGTATAATAACTCCTTGTCAGACATCAGGAGAAGTTCCACAGATACTAAAATTTGGAAACTATAGCTCAAAGGTTAGCACCTGATGGTGACTTCATCAAAACATACCACCTTTGAGAGAAAGTAGCATTAGTTTGTCAGCTGATAGAGTACATTAGGAATCTTCAAAGTTAATGACAAGATAAGTAATTCAGGATAAGGAACACAATTTAATAACAACTTGACAGGAAGTAAATTGGTTGTTCAGACAAGAATAAAGGTCATAAACGTGGTTGTGTTTTATGTACTTTTCTTTCCCTCAACTGCAATTACACTGGAAGCTATGGGACAGACCTATCCACATTAGCAATTTCCTTCTTTGGCTTATCCTAGAAGATCTTGCTAATGTATACCTGAAGGTTACCTTACTGGTGCTCAATATTATGATGGCAGGTTCCGCATCACAAAATGTAAACTTTACAGCCGAAGTCCCCTCTGTCTACAAATCACTGAAAATGATGTTTTGACAGTTTAAAGGCTTTATCTGCTATTTCTATAATGTTTCCATAAAAATTGGGGTGGCTGCCAAGGCCAAAGCTGCTGCAGCTTTTCAAGAGATAAGGGGGTTTATAAAATTATATTTCACCTGACTGGTTTATTTTGCTTTGCCAAAGGCAGAGTTATAGATAACTGTGTCAGCAAACAGCTGAAAAATGTTGCTTCTAAGCACTGGCATACTTGTGGCTTTTTGATATTGATCAATGACTGTGTAATTTACTGGTTGTCTTCTCACCTCGGGAGAAAATGTTCACCAAGCTTATGGATGATATCAAAAGAGTTCACCAACTCAGCTTTGGATGCTTTAGAATATGGTGAGGACACAACTCATATGCATCTTCAGAATATTTCTTATTGGTGGTTTGACTGGATTGCAGTTTGGGCCATTTGGCAAGGTCAATAGTACTACATGAATGACCAGAGGTGACAGAGACTGGAATGATGAAGGAGAGCAGGGTTTATGTAGAGTGAACAATACCTCCTGATGGTCTGAAGAATTCTGTTCTAGAATAAACCATGCATTCATTATTAGCGTTACTCTGTAAACCCGAGAGCTGCATAGGGTAACCAGATGTCCAAAATTAAATTGGTATGGCATGTGGTCCAGGAAAGCAAGGACATATCTGCTGGCCTATCTCCTGTCCATCATTCAACAGTTTTAAAAACTGTGCATCTTATGAATATATTACTTTTGTGCTGAACTCTGCTCTTAGACCTGCCCCAGTTCTGCTCCATGATTTTACCTCTCATGTTACTAGCATGCCATAAACATGGGCTATCTTATCCAATATTGCCAAGGCTACCAGTTAAATGCTTTCTAACAAGCCCTGTGCCCCCATATTTAGAGGTAAGGCAGGTGGTGACCAGACACAGAACTTTTTAAGTAGTAGCACCTTGCCCATTAAATGCCCTTCTCCCAGAGGCTTACCTGGCATCTACCCTTTGAAACATCCGATTGAAATATTTCTTTTCATCCAGGGCTTTCACAAAATTGATGATATATTGCCGAAGGCTCTCATGGCCAGAATCCACTGGCTTGTGTGAATTTTCCAAGCTGTATGGCCACGGTCTGATAGTTTTTGCTCATAACATTTCACTCAAGTCTATGGGTGACATCTTATCGTGACATGCCTCTGAAGATACCAGCCATGGATATAGGCGAAATGTTGGAGCAAAACCTACCAGACTATGGCTCATTCAAGCCATCAACAAGGTTGCCGCTCTATGACCACTCTCCTCCCTGGTTTTCTATCAAATTGGATAACTTGAAGAGATCTGGAAGATGTCTAGAATGATTCTGGTGGTGAATCTGAACTCAATCTGATCGTTTGTGGTATAAAGCCCATTGGAAAACCTATGAGGTAGTGGTGATAGGAGGAAAGAAATGTTACTACTCTGCTACTACAGCATCAGCTAGCTCACAACCATTCCAAATGCTCAGGATAGCTCAGCAAATACTGACACAAAAATTTGTGTCTTAATTGTCTGAGGAATAGATGATTAACTGTGGCCCCTTCCGCACATGCAGAATAATGCACCTTCAATCCACTTTCACAATGGTTAGCAAGTGGATTTTGCTATTCCGCACAGTAAAATCCATCTACAAAGTGCATTGAAAGTGGATTGAAAGTGCATTATTCTGCATGTGCGGAAGGGGCCTGTGACAACTTTTTCAAGGTTTTTTGCTGATAAAATATAGACAGTATGCTTTGATTTGGATGTTAGTTGTAACACTGACACCACAGTAGACAGGACTAACACACCACCTGAATCATTTTGCTCCAGTTTTATGGATCATTTTGCTCCAGTTTTTTTAATGGATATTGACAAGATCTTGGTTCAGTGAAGGCTACTACCTTCACTCTGAATCCTTGCCCTTCCTGGCTGCTAAAATCGGTATCTATTATAAATCAGTCACTAACTCAGGGCACCTTTACTCAGTCAAAGAGGCAATTAAAACTACTTAAGAAATCATCCCTACGGAAAAAATTATGTGCCCAGTTATCACCCATTTTCCCGGAAAAGCGATTGAGATGGCGGTAGTGGACCAACTCCAGGTCACCTTGGATGACTCATCTGCTCTAGACCCTTTTCACTCTCGTTTCAGGGCAGGCTATGGGACAGAGATGGCACTGGTCACTTCAGTTGATGACCTCTGAGTGTAGATGATGGTCAAGCCTTCTTGTTGCTGCTGTTGGCCTTATTTGCAGCCTTTGATCATATCATCTTGTTGAGGAGCTTGGAGGCAGAAGTAGGTATTAAGGGAGGTGCTAAATTGGTTTCAGTCTGCATGGGATCTCACAACAAAGAGGTGGAATGGAATCCACAGATTTGGCCAGTGAGACTCTTGGAAATGACATATGCTAAACGAGATATTTTTGCCATGTTTGGTAGGTAGGTTCTGATATTATGGAACATTATTGTGAAGATTCTTATTTTTTCAACTTGGCAAGGTATGATCTAAAGGTTTGTGTGCTAGTTTTGCCTGCATTCAAAAGTCTATGGAGAGTAAAGATACAGAACTGATTGTGAGTCTTCATGTGGCTGCTAAAATTGCTATTGCTAAGTATCAAGACATTCTCAAAATGCCATCAATTAAGGAATAGCTGATATAATTCCCAGCAGTAACAGAATTAGACCTAATAAATGCAGTGACTCATCTGAAGGACAAGAAAGTTAATATCATTTTAGAACATTTGTCTCCATTTAGTAGGTGTTGGAATACATATTTTAGAAACTTTTCTATTCAATTCCACAAATGGTTGGCCACTGAAAGTCAGATATTTATGTAGTTAGTATTAAGTTTAAGCTATTTTTCTTATTTTAGGGAATATTATTGCTAACACGTGTATCTGTATGCATTTGTATTTCTGTATAGCAGTTTATTTATAGTTCATCTTGGTCAGAGAGACTGAAAGCAGATTACAAAAATAATATATATAATAAAAGCAATTAAGAAACCCCTAACACTCCACTAAGCAAATTTGGCCTTCCATGAAATTATGTGACTCTTCCTTTAATTGTTAAGTTGAATGAATGTTCCTTAAGTTGGAGGAATGTTTTTCCTGCCTAAAGTAGGACATCACCCAATAACCCCCCCCCCCAAAAGTCTACATACATGAAAACAATATATATATATATATGTATGCTATGTCTTCATTCTGTTGCTCAGTCTGTTTGTGCATTTGCACAACTAAAGGTAAAACCTATTTTTCCAGCTGAATTTGCCCTATCAATCACATATTTGAAGCCTACCATCTGCTTGACCATCCCTCTGTTTTCTCAGTAAAAATGACGGATATCCTGAGAGCTACCCATTTTTCCTTGTCACAACTGCCTCACCTGTGTGGGTGTTAACTACTGCCAAGTCGCTTCCAAATTTATGATGACCTCATGAATCAATGTCCTCTAAAACATCCTGTCATTAACAACCTTGCTCAGGTCTTGCAAACTGAGGGCCATGGTTTCCTTTATGGAGTCAATCCATTTCATGTTGGGTCTTACTCTGTTCTTGCTGCCTTCAGCCATCAGCCTTTCTGACATCATTGTCTTTTCCAGTGACTCCTGTGTTCTCATAATGTGACCAAAGTACAACAGCTCAGTTTAGTCCTTTTAGCTTCTAAGGACAGTTCAGGTTTGATTTGATCTGGAACCCAATGGTTTGTTTGTTTGTTTATTGGCAGTCCATGGTATTGATAACACTCTCTTCAAACATCACACTTCAAAAGAATCTACTTTCTTCCAGTCAGCTTTCTCAATTGACCAGTTTTCTCATTCATATGTAGTAATAGGAAACACTATGATATGAATTAACTTGATCTTAGTTGCCAGTGACACATACTTACTCTTAAAAATATTTTCTAGTTCCTTCAAGGCTGTCCTTTTCAGTCTCAATCACCTTCTGATTTCTTGCTTGCAGTCATCTCTTTTGGTGGATGATGGAACCAAATAATAGAAAACCTTCAACAATTTCAGTTTCCTCATTGTCCACTTTAAAGCTGAGTAATTCTCCAGTAGTTGTTACTCTTGTCTTCGTGATGTTCAGCTGCAGTCCTGCTTTGGCACTTTCTCCTTTAACTTTTAGCAGTAGTCATTACAAGTCTTTGCTGTCTTCTGCCAGTAACATAGTCTCATAGGTATATCCCAAATACTTAACATTCCTCCCACCCATTTTCACTCCACCTTTATCTAAATCCAATCCAGCTTTCCTTATGATATAGTTTGCATACAGATTGGGAGATAAAACTGCTCACCTACCCAACTGCAAAAGAGTTCCCAGAAGCAATTCTGCCCTGAGGTTGAATTGATAACCCAGCAAAAATGACAGCAACAAAATGGTTTGCTTTCGAAAGTGAACAAGAACAATGTTTATTCAGATAGAAACACACAACTGAGATGATATTAGGACTTAATCAGGAGTTGTAAGGTGCTGGGTTTTAAAAAGTGCACACCATCTCTGAAGCAGGTTTATAACATTTAAGTTGTAAGCTAGATCCAACAGACCCGGCAGCCATACAATAAAACCTTTGTAAACCTCAAAGAGGAAATGTAACCAAAGATTACCAAAGATAAATGTAACTACCAGTAAATGTAACCAAAATGTAACCTCCAGATCTTTAATTCACCCTCCTGTTAATCCTTTCTTCCTGACTCCCAGCTCCCAATTTCAATTCACTTTCAAAACTTAATTCCCTAATAGGGTTGCCAATATCCAGGCAGCGGATGGAGATCTCCCACTATTGGAACTGATCTCCAGGTGACAAAGATCAGTCCACCTGAAGAAAACGGACACTGTGGAAGATGGATGCTATGACAGTATACCCCACTGAAGTCTTTCCTCTCCCCAAACCCTGCCCTCATCAGGGTCCACCCCCAAATCTCCAGATATTTCCAAACACAAAGCTGGCAGCCCTACTGCCTAACTCCACACAACATTGTCATATATTAACCGTTACTAGGACCCAAATCCAATTGGCTGGTGCACAACTCTGCTCTCACTGGTTGCTATGCTGCTGGGGTACATCTTTGTACTCTACCTGTCACAGACATGCAGCCCAAACAAGAGGTTATTGCGCCCTAATGGGCCACATTTTGAGTTGCAAATCTCCAGGTGAGGCCTGGGATTCTTCTGGAATTACAACTTACTTCTAGAACACAAATATGAGTTTCCCTGGAGAAAGTGGCAGTTTTGAAGAGGGGACTCCAAGGTATCACGTGACTGCTGAGCTGCCTCCCCTCTCTAAGCTTCACAGTCTGAACCCCCAAATCTTCAGGAATTGTCCAAGCCAGAGTTGGCAGCCCTGGGCATAGTAAATGCTGATGAGTCGGGCTCAGCTTGGTGGAACGGATGAATTGTGCAGCCTTGATCAACTTTTGTTTTCATTTTGCATTTTTTAAACTAATGAATTGGAAAACAGATTCATGTGTTTACGAGCTATGACACTTGGAGGAACTGCAATTTATGCTTGCCTATCGTTATTTCATCTCTTTTAAAAATTGCTTTTATGCATTTTCAGAAATGCATGCTAACTGTAAGCCAGCATTTACAAAGGAGGGGAAGTGCAGCCTATGCATGAATTGTCACAGACATGGAATGCTTAGCTATTTCTACATATTTTCAATACTTTTCTAGAGATCTGCTGCCCTCTAAGGTTGTTGAGACATCATTTCCAAACTAAGAGGAAAGGGGAAGGTTAGAGAATTTTTTGCAAACATTATGGAAGGCAGGGTTAAATGAGCAAGCAGGAGCACTGTGCAGTAATCAATACATTGAAATGCAGGAAAAAGAAATCAGTGTGGGAAAGAAGCAAAACAAGGGTCCAGGATTATACCAAAAATGCACTTTTGTTTTGGGTTTGTAGTGAATCTAAATGGCAGGGCAACAGCAGAAAGATAAAAATGTCAGAATGACGTAAGTGTGTTGCCCTGCCCTTCATACCCTGACTTGTTGAAATATAGATTTCATATGATTTTCCTGCAATATGTATTGGCAGATGCCAGCAGCCATATATTTGTGTGTGTGTAGCAGAGTGTCCAAACCAAAAGCAGGCGAAATGTGCAAAGAGGTCTGTTTGCACAATTAAATCACTGAATGAGTTACTCCAGTTAACAGAGACTGGAAGCCTCATGGACATGCATCTTGATTACCACACCACGCCAAGATTGCTGCAACACAGAGGACCTAGGAAACTCCCTATTACAAGATTTTGCATTTCCTCTGCCTTTAGAAACCATCTCCTTAACAATCGATCCTTCCCTGATCGATCCTTCAGCCAAATCTGAATACCTGGACAGAGACTCTCAAAAGAAACTGCATAAACCATTCAAGGCTACCCCGATTTAATCTAGAAACAATTGGCTCCAATATCCCAGCACTTAGAAAATGATAGATGAGCTATTAATCAGCTCAACCTAGCGATCCCAGCATGGAAACCCAGAAAATCCAGGAATAGAAACTTACTTACTCCCACCCCAGACCACGCAAAGGGGTATAAAAATACAGTGCACCCAAGCTCAGTGCTCCTTACTAGCTTGAACCTCTCTTGTGTTAAGATGGTTCTGAGTCACGATATCATCCATCGCTTGGATTCATATGCTGGTTTTATGAATCCTTACCTACTTCAAGAACTTTTCAGATGAACGTAGGTAACATTTAAGTCCCCTGCTCCCCCTCCTAGTCTTTCATCCAAACCTATTTTTTTGTCCCTGTTTATATATCTTAGGAACTGTGTGTATGCTTCTCTATGTCTCACTGTATGAATGTTTGCACCTAAAACTTATAAAAAATATTTAAATTCAATTTGGTCTCCTTTGTATTCTCTGTGGAACGTTTCAAGCCATTTTTCTGGTATAGTTGTTACAAAGTGCCCTCGAGACCACTAGCCACCTCCTGCTGCTAAGCCGAGTTATTTCCCCATTGTTAAATGTTAAAATGTTTATACTGTTAAGCTAGCGTAACAAGTGGTTAACTTAAACCAATAAAAGTTGAACATGTGAATCTGGTAGGACACAAATTTGGTGAAAAATCTCTGTTCAGCAAAGTAGATCTCATCCAAAGATTTAAGTATCCTCAGATAGAACCCTGTTGATTATTAGAAATTAAATAGTAGATTGACTATTAGATATATTGACAAGTAGGGTCCCCTCATATCTCATATTCCCTTCCACTACTATTTCCCTTTCTTTTGCATCCACATATCTTTGACTTTCCCTCCTTTTACCACCTAGGCAGCCTCTTCCTGGGAAAACTATGGTACTTTTTAGTGATGCGGGGCCAGCCCCCATTGCATAGCAGGGAACCTGCAAAGACTTGTGGCGCGGGAACCTCACTTTCCCCTATATCCCCTTCACAACACTATTAGCTCTTTCTCTCCTCCTACCAACCTACATTTCCTTACCTTCCCCTTCCTCCTTTTTTCTTTCTCCAGTATCAACCAAACTACCTTTTAACTTCCCCCTTCTGATCTGCAGTTATATTTATTGTTCATTAACCTCACTTCTACCTTTCCTTTCTCCCCAGTGGGAACTCATTCATAAAACAGACAGCAAAATATTTATGGTTGCCAACCTCCAGGTGGGACATGCAAATCTCCCAAATGTACCAATGAGCTCTAGATGGCAGAGATCAGTGTCTCCAGAGAAAATGGCTGCATTGGAGATGGATTCTATGGGCTTATGTCTTGTGGAGGTCTCCCTCTCCCCAAACCCTGCCACCTCCAGGCTCCATCCAGAAATTCTCCAGGAATTTCCTAACCCCAGAGTTGGCAAACTTAAAAACAATATTTTCTGTTGGTTCTGGTGGGTTTTCCGGGCTGTGTGGCTGTGGTCTGGTGGATCTTGTTCCTAAAGTTTCACCTACATCTGTGGCTGGCATCTTCAGAGGTGTATCACAGAGATAAATCTGTACACACTGTGTCCAGTGGTGGTCCATTCTCAGGAGAGAACAATACAGTGGGAAAATGGCTTAGATGAATCAGAGCTGGGAAGAGCCCAGTTTTAATTAGATTTTAGGTAGAGTTGATGAATTTACAACTCAGGGTATTCCAATTCAGAGTTAGTTTTGATGCTTCTCTGGTATATACACCAAGTTGGCTCTCAGATGAACAGTTTGCTTTTTACTAGATGGGCTTCCTCTTGAGCAATTTCTTTAGCAAGCTATAGCTATCTACTTTGTTGAATCTGCACCAGTGTCTTAAATATGCATTCCGGGGGGGGGGGGGACTCTATTCCATCCTAGTCTGTAAAGCTCCTGTCAAGCATCTAAAGCAGCAGAATTTTGTTGAAGCAAGAAAAAAATTTTCTGCAATCAACTATGCACATAATATAGGAATGCTGTCAATGGGCCTCTAATGCATGGGCCCATTCACAGAGAAGCTATGAAGAATGGCAGAGGTTGCCACAAAGTGCCCTCGAGACTAAGACCAAACATCTTGATACAGTAAACACAAACTTCCCCCTTCCCATTGTGTGTCATGGAATGTATGATGTGAATGACTTCTTTGGTGTCTCTGAGGTTAATCTAAAGCCTCTGGAAATTAAACGGAGAAGCTCTTAATGACCTTAATGAGATTTTACATCAAGCCTTGTCTGAGATAATTGGGGAGTCTGGTAGATTTTCAGAGGTTTTAATGGGTATTAGGAGCCCAACTGTCACTGATAATCAATGAGCAATATATGGCTAACTGCTTTTGGTTGTCCCTGTAAGGTTTGTTTTTGTCTATTTTATTGTCAACAAAGCACGTAAATGCAAAGTGCTGCAAGATTTCACCTAGTATACTTTTTTTGTGTTTCATTCTGGAAATGATAGTTGAATAATCTTGGAACAAGGCATGAGAGAGGGAACAAAAATTATCCAAAATGTTTCTTTCCAGGATTCTCTGAGCTGTGAGTAGCTTAGGCAGAGTCACTCCATCTGCTTCTTCCTTTAAATGATAGAATTCTCAATATTTCATCCCTTCTGGGGCATATTTAGTCTTCATAAGGCCATTTTTAAAATGTCTGATTGCCTCAGGAGGCCGTTGAACTATCCCCTACCTTGCCCATGGTGGGTCCTATTGTGTAGCTTTTGTTATCTTTGCAGGGACCAACCCGTTTATCATGAAACATAATGATTTATTCAAAGCATTTTCGACCACCTTACATAGCCATGATTTTGGAGTGAATTTCCCAAAATAGAAACAATCTAATAAAATCAGTCAGCTAACAATAATTATGTAGTTTGCATCCAAATTGTCATAACAATAATAAGTGACTGGAAATATAATCGTAACAGCGCTCATTAAAAACAAAAAAGCAGCAGTTAAAAGCACTTAGGAGTGAGAATGATGAACAGGACCCGCTAAAACACTACTTCTCAAAAGCTCCAAGGAATAAAATATGTCTTCGCTTTGCGATTAAAACACAAACATTACACTGGTGTATGAATAGTTTCATACTCTACACAAGGATATGTACATTTATAATGTATGTATGGCTGTGCTAGTGTGTGTTTGTATACTCATACATACTTTTATTATTATTATAACAACAACAACAAGTTATAATGCCTCCAGTTTTATGCTATAAAATGAGCATATATCTGTTCCTGTGTAAGGGATATCTTATGATCATATTGATTTTGTCTGCCACTTACTCTGCAGTAAGGATTCCCAGAGTGGGTGATACTGCCACCTTGGGGGGGGGGAGTGAAAACATCAAGGGGGGAGGGAAGTGGAAACCTCAAGGAAAGTATTGGGGGTGAGGCAGGGTGGCTGGGATTCTTGGGCCAGCTGGCAGGGAAAAGGTCTTGTCTTTCCATCCTTGTCATGTGGTGACTGGTGAGGTTTTTACGGAAAAGCAGCAGCATTCTCCTTGCTGTGTGCGGGGGGGGGGCGGGGGGGGGGCAAAGAGCCTCATCACCATTGCTTAGCAAAGCACTGTTGATTTTCCTCTCTAAAAGGAAAAGCCGCAACACTCTCCTCACTGTTGTTTTGAATTTAAAGTAGATCCAATACCCAGAGAGAAATGGGGGCACTTGGGACATGGCCTGGAAGCCAAGGGGGCGGACGCCCGACAAGTTTGGCAACCACTGCTCTACATGAACAGTGAAGACTGACGTTCTTCAGATATAGCATTGGAACTCACCAATCATGAGGTAGCAGGGTCACATGCTACCTGCAACCCTTCAATATGTGTAGTTGCCATGTTGTGTGAACAGGAAAAATGTGCATGATTACCATGCACATAAAGCATAAACATGAATCCTGAAAAATCAATTAGTCAGTTTGTGCATACTGAAGCTGTATGTGCAAGATAAATACCCACATTGCCCCTGTTCACATTGTTATGATCAAGAAGCAGTTCAAACACTCACATACACATGCACAAAGCCACCACCTGCACTTCATGCTACAGACAGAAAGAAAGAGTAGAGCTTGTGGGACAGCAGCTATTGAAAAAAGAAAAGAGGGGAGGGCGAGAGGCAGAGAAACCACTCTCTTGCATAATGATTCCCTTCTGCCTTATGGACAAAGGCAATGGGAATGAAGGGGAAATAGCTTCACACATGTAACCTGGTGTCTGCTCTGTCATGAGGATCACTGGTAGCATATGATCCATTTGGACTTGCTTGATGGGCTGCAAGTACTTTTTGTTGAAATATCTGAAAAGTCCTATATATGGGCGGTTTTTACTACCAGTGCAGTGGCTTATGAGCTTACCTCACAGGGAAGGGTTATATCCACAGCTCTCCCAGCCTCCCAATCTGCTAAACTTGGCAGAGAAGTGGGATGTAGATACAGACATGCATAAAAGCATGCATGCACTTGGATCTCACCACAGTTTTGACTACTGGTAACTGAAAGCTGTAGAACCTGCCTAATATTTTACATGGGTTGACATCAAAGCAAACAGAGTAAAGTCCAGAGACAAAAGAAACAACAACAAATGCCTTTGAAAGAACATTTTAGCCTCTATCTGAGGACTTACAAGTATAAGAAGAAACGTGTTGGTGTTCTGGTTTAGCAAGCATATTTACAATGTGACACTAATTAATTGTCTTTCTCACTATCTCCATTTCATGTAATATTAAATGTCACTGTCTAATTACAACTATTAAAGAGATAAGGTTTTCCACTTGATACTTGGCTCCACATTTTTAGTAAAGTTAATTTGTGTCCAGGGATAGGTTCCCCTGATTCAGTCTTCATGCAAGCTCTTAACTGTCTCTGAAATCTAATTATCAGTGTGCATTGGTATACTTAATTGATTTTGATAAATTTCAAATGGCAAAGAAGTATTAGGAGACTCAGACATGCAGAGATAAACAGAAGTAGTGAGGGACTAGCTCCTTTATCATTATAAAATACAGCCCAACTATTTATCTAAAAATCATTACTGCACTGCAGTAAAAAAAGATTATTTATACTAATTAAATGAGATGGCTTTGAAATGTAGAACTTTTTTGATACTCACAGAGATTTTCCAGGACAAACGAGAATAGGATAATTTAATTGCTGTTCTCCCCCACCTTGCTTGCAAAGCCTTTTCATTATATGGAATTCAAACACAGAGCACACACACCCCGGCCCACCCACACAACACACATACACTGATTGGTTAGTTATAGTACCCCCTTAGTCATAACTGTGCATTACAGCCAATTTGTCCCTGACAAAGCAGGTCTACGTATTCTCTTATTTTGTTACTTCTAAAATTGATCAGCAAGGCACAAAGTATGACATGAAGCCTCATATTGGTGTGACATGAAGCCTCACATTGCAACTTTTCTGGAGCCCTGAAGGAGTAACCAATAAATTGGAGCAGAGGTCTGATATCTTGTAATATGACAATGCCACGTCACAAATTTATCTACACAATGAAACCAGGGTTCATTTTAGCTGTTTAGTTTGTGAATCCAGGTTTCAGTTCACAGATGCTCTTGAGTCTTGGCTTGGTTCAGCAAATCCCAGGTTTGTTGGGGTGAATCCTACTCTTATCATCCCACTCCACTGAAAGAACTTCAAAGCCTTCCTCTAATCTAAGGAGACTTCCTCCTACTTAAGAAGAAGAATCAGTGTTTATATTCCACTTTTCTCTACCAGGTCTCAAAGCTGCTTACAATCACCTTTCCTTCCCGCACACAACAGGCACCTTATGAAGTAAGTGGGGCAGAGAGCGTTCTGAGAGAACAGTAACCCAAGGTCATCCAGCAGATTGTGTGTGGGGGGGGGGGGTGAAGGAGGAGCAGGGAATCAAGCTAGGTTCTCCAAATAAGAGTGCACCACTCTTGTGGAGGAGCGAGGAATCAAATCCAGTGCTCCAGATTAGAATCTGCTGCTCTTAACCACTACACTATACTGGTTCTTCTGTCAGAGGGAGAGCCACTTAAATGGAAGGAAGGCTCTTTTAAGGATGGTTGGATCCATCCCATCATCTTTGCGGTCTCCATTGCTTTTTCACTAGAATTTCAGCTGGTAATCCAGCCTGGGGGGTCATGTTGTTAAATCCCTTACCAGATGACTAGCAGCAAAGTGAGGGTAGAGGAAGCTGCTCTTACTCCATGCTTACATCAGAGACTTCTGCTGGCATACAGGAGCCCTTCGGGGATAGGGCGGTATATCAAATCAAATAAATAAAATAAATATTTAGAAATATCTAAGAATAGCAAGCAGCCACTAAGCAAGAGAGAAAGCAACTGACGTGTCTGACTGGTACTGTCTTTCTCAGGACTCTCAAATCAGAAAATAGGATGTACTGTTTTGGTTCTTACTGGTTTGGATTTATCCATCAACTGTTGATTGCGTGTTTTTTTCTGATCCAGCAGGTTCTTCTTATGTTTTCATGTTCCTATAGCCTGGCAAATCTCATGGGAGAGGACATTCCAAAGGTAAGGAAACACTTCCGAAAAACCTCTGCCTCTGGTTTCCGGCCACCTTACCTCTGCATGCAGGGTTGCAGGCAGGGAGCAGTGCTTTAGAAGAGCAGTCATCTGTATATGGAAGCTTTATCCAGAGGCAAATGTTGGGTATTCATACTGCTGCTTTCTTATTCCAAAAGTGATGTCATGCCACAAAACAATGTTGGGGGAAAATAACTAAGTCTAGTTTTGAGACATTCTTAATTATAATAACCTCTCTTTTGACAACACATGTAATTTCAGCCATAAGTATTACAGTTCTTGGATCATTTTTTTTTCTGAAAAGCTCACTGGAGTGACTGTTTCTACCATACGCAATCTGATCATTTCCCAAAGCAAAAATTCCATGGGATTTTTGTAACTTCATGGAGATAAGCATCCTGATTTTAAAGCCCCTAATTAAAAAACATTAAGAATTGCATACATTCGGGAATATCTTTTTCTCTATATCTGCATGGTTTAATGGCCCTCGTTCTGTTTTTTCTCCTAATTGAAATTCTTCACCACAAGATTTATTAGGGAAAGAGGGTTATGTGTATAAAATAAGGTTATGCTGTCCTCTCTCTGCAGGGAAAAGATTAAATAGCTACTGTATAAAACCATTAGAGATGAGATTACCTTGAGATTCAGAAAAGAACTTCCGACATCCCATAATAGATTGGTTTAGCACCAATGCAGACAACAAAGGAGGCAAAGAAAACAGATAGCAAGGATTGATTTCAACGCAGTTCTGGGAAGGGGTGGTGGTGAAATGAGCTAAAGAACAACAGGAGCTATCAGTATAATCAAAATTAATTTATAAGCACATTTTGCTTTCAGGAACTGGCAAGGATGAGCTTCCAGATTGTATTATACAGCTGTAATGAATAGTGATCTGTTTATTCCCAGCCGCAGACAAAATACCCCTGCTTTGTACAGAAATCATTTTACACATTTCTCTGTGTGCTTTTTAATAGATACTGGAATGAAAATTCTAACTCAGGGTGAGTAACATCGACCAATGTAAGAGAAATTACAAATAAATATCAATTATTTTTAGTGTGAGCTGCTACCGATAGGGGAAGAGAAGCATGCAATCCATTCAGTCCTTTTTATACTCTCCATCTGTTCTCCTCTTGCTTTGTATTCTACTGCATGGGGTAGGAACTACTATCTCAAACCTTGTTCTCGTGAGGAGGTGAACTTGCCTCAGGGCTGTGCCTCTTTAGATAGTAGGCAAGGACTGCATGTTTGAACCCTCTCCTGAACAAAATACTGGGTTGGATCCAAACTTTTGGTTGGATCTGACCAGCCTTTGTGTAAAAAAAGATCAGAGGGGTCTCCTTTCAAAAGACTGTGCTGCGGATCACAGGACCTGCATGGAAAAAAAGTTATGTGGGAAGGGAACAGCAGTAAGCAAGAGAGTTGTGTGAGATTCAGTGAAAAGCCGCTAATAGTGCCCCCTTCCTCTGGCCCTTGACAACTGGGCCACCTGTCATCCAACGAGACTCGCCATGCCTCCCCCTCTGAGGGGGGAGGGATTTTTATTACTGGAATGCTGGACGCCATTTTAACCTGCTGAATTTTTACAATTAGAATAGGAATTGATAATTTTTATCGCTGCCTTAAATGGTTACTTATTTTATATTGTATTTTATATGTTGTAAACCGCCCAGAGCCCTTCGGGGATGGGGCGGTATAAAAATCCAATCAATCAATCAATCAATCAATCAATCAATCAATCAATCAATCAATCAATCAATCAATCAATCAATCAATCAATAAAAGCTGGCTAGGAGCAGCAGTGGCATAGGAGGTTAAGAGCTCGTGTATCTAATCTGGAGGAACCGGGTTTGATTCCCAGCTCTGCCACCTGAGCTGTGGAGGCTTATCAGGGGAATTCAGATTAGCCTGTGCACTCCCACACATGCCAGCTGGGTGACCTTGGGCTAGTCACAGCTTTTCGGAGCTCTCTCAGGCCCACCTGCCTCACAGGGTGTTTGTTGTGAGGGGGGAAGGGCAAGGAGATTGTAAGCCCCTTTGAGTCTCCTGCAGGAGAGAAAGGGGGGATATAAATCCAAACTCTTCTTCTTCTTCTAGGTCCACTCCAGTCTGCCCACAGAAAACTAGTTTTCAGAAAGAGGGATGCTGATGGAACCTCTTCCCTGATATCTGGGTTTTATATGCTAAAGGGATGAACAGAAGACCATTCAATCATGTGAGTGCTCCCCTGCAACTGGAAATGGCATATCTCCAATATTGCCACCTCCGTGAGATATGCGTTACAGCCATTCATACACATAGATCTAGATTTGCCAACCTCCAGGTGGGCCCTGGAATTCTCCTGGAATCTCCTGTAGTTTCCAGACTGCAGAGATCAGTTACTCTGGAGAAAAAGGGTGATTCAGGCAGATGTTTTGATATTCCATAGATTCTAGGTGAAATCCCTCACCCAAGTCCAACTTCCACAGGCATCACCCCCAAATGTCTAGAAATTTCCCAGGCTGGAATTCACAACCCTGCATGGGCCACAGTGCTAGGGATGCCAGTGTCCAGGTGGGACCTGGAGATCCTTCAGAATTACAGCTGATCCCTAGACTACACAGATCACTGCGCCTGGAGAAAGTGGATGCTTCAGAGGGTGGACTCTATGGCTTTGCCCTTCACTGAGGTCCCTGTCTATCCCAGGCTCCTTTCTCAAATCATCAGGAGCTTCCCAACTTGCTTCCAGCAATCTAGCTCCTCCTTATCTCCTGCGGCTACACAAGGGAAACTTAGTAACCCTTCCTGGTGGTTACCCATGTCAGGAAAGGGGTGTGAGTCCCAAGCATTGGGCCAAGATTCTATTATATCTCACATCTACACATCAGGAGTGGCCAAGATGGTGGTCTTTTCACAGCCACTGCAAAGATGGGAGGATAAAATTGAAAGAGGAGCCAAGGACAAGATGCACTGATAGAGCGTGCAGCTGCTATGGCTCGTAGCCTCTACTTTTCTTACATTATTCTTCCAGCTGGTTTGAGGCAAACCAAGTCTTATTGGTTGTAGCAGGAAGCAGAAGAGAAAGGCTGAATAGCTCAGAGGACCATCAAGATGCAAGGCGGCAGTTGCTTCTGGAAGGACCAGTTCCATCTCTGGGTAAAAAAACTGGCAATCTTATTGGAAGTTAATATCTTTTTGTTCAGACCCAAATCTTACAATATACAGCTAGAATCTGTTCCAAATGGAGGCAGCCAGAGGCCTTGTTCAGGGACTAAAATGTGAAAGATAGTCTGGACCGCTATATTTACACTGTCAAAAGCTGATTTTTTATGTACAAATAATATTGGGAAATGTGTACATTTTGCATGTTGCAAAGAAATGGAAAATGGTATGAAAAGAAAACATCATGGGTTTGAGTTGCGCAACGAAAACACACAAGGGAAAGAGGTATTTTCAGGCTGGCAGAGTAGAGATGAGAAATTCAAAGTCATCCTTACTAGAAAGCTGACAATTTGACTCTGTCTTACATTAAAATTCTTATTCCATTCCCTACTGCCTCCTGATTCATCTTTCTCTTGCATGCTCTGGTGATACTGTGACACCAATGTATGTGTTTTTGTTTCTGCTAGATGGATAGATAGATTTCATGCTGAACAAGAATTAACCATGGAACATAATATTAAATCATTGTTAGGTCCTTTTGTACTAGAGACATGCAATTCTGGTGTTTTTATCACCATCCCAGCATACCCATATTTTACTACAGCAACTTCAACTAACACTGGCATCTTCCCATATGCTGTTGCAAGGACTCTTTTAGCAAAGGGGTTTTGCTAGACAGTGTTTAAACAGCAGTTTGTTTTATGGTACCTAATGTGCTGAGGGAAGATCCTTTGTAGTATTGAAATATTCATGGGTCTGATCCATTGCAATCTCTCCCTTGTGTATCATCTCATTTTGCAGGAACAAAGTTTTTTTTTAAAGTAGTTATTTGAGTATCAGCAGTATTAGGAACCTTTAGTAACAAACTTTGTAAAGAGCCCGTCTATGATCTTGGTGGTAAATATGTAATACCCCCAAACTATTTTGTTTGATACTCTCTTATTTTCTGAGAAATACATGAGGCAACTTTATAGAGGCAACTTTATAGAGCTGCAGTAGTGCAGTTAGATAATACCAGACTGGATTTAATGTATTTTCTTCTCCCCCTGCCTTTAGAAGGTAAATATCATACGTCTTATTCTGAACATGGCCATAAATGTAGATTGTTAAATCCACGGATGATGGTTGTGTACAGAGGAGATCTTTTCACAAACTTGGTGAAATTGTAAAACAATAAAGGAAAGATAAAGGGGGTTTTCAAGTGCCAAGATATTGCAGGATTTGTTCATGAGACTTTTGGATTGCCTAGGCATCTGTGGTAATCCAAAATGCCCACTGGGGTTTCACTTCAGGTTGTTAGATAACATAAGGTAAGACAAGAAGAAAGACCAGGTTGTATAAGAGAACAGAAAGAGAAACAGAGGAAACAGGAGTAAACAGTTGCCAGAGAGAATCAAGAAAACAGGAAAAACAGAAAAGCTATAAAAGGAATAGCCATAGGGCTATTTCCCACTGAAAATTAAAAGTAGATTAATCCAAATTTCAAAATGAACCACAACTTTTCATTGCGGATTCAACATCCTCACTGCACCATTTTTCCAGGGAAGACTTGTAGGCCTGCATCGGATTCCAGAAATGCAACAATCTCCACTGCTGCGCAATCGGCTTGGCAGGTCTCGGCGGGTCTCTCCTGATTGGCTGTTGTACTGTGTTGGGGTGGGAACTGTTCTTCACATCATCATGTCAGCCAGTGAAGATGTGAGACCATGAGCAGCACCCCCTCTGAGTTTAAACATTATACCGAGCATCCCCTTGCTCTCGTTCTCTCATCAGAGAGGTTAAATGTTAGACCGAAACAGAAGAAGCCGAGCGAAATGAAACCACTGCTGGAAATGGCCACTGCTGAAGCTCCAGCAGCCCCCATGCCATCTTCCTTCCCTCTGAGCAGCTCGGAAAGGAGGGAAATGGCTGCTGCTGGAGGTGCCGTGGCAGCAGTGCCTGTGGTGCGACCGGAGGGCACTGCTGGAAGCACCAGGGGAAGACTCACTGGTCACGTGGGGGGCAAATTTTGCACACACCCCACGTGAACAAATGGTGTGCGCCCAGGGACACTGGATACCCCATGTCACCGGGTCGATATGCCATTGCTACAGAGTTTCAACTCTGTGTGGCTAGGACTGCTTGTTCCTCACTTATCCTTCAGAGATGCCAACATTTTTATGGAGAATGCAAAAAAAACTTACAGCAGGCTTTCAGATGTATGTTCAGTCTCTGGATAACGAAAGCCAAGCATGACCACAGGAAAAGCTATATATCACGCTGCAACTAGAAGTCAGTGAATAGCATTAAGGTAACAGAACAAGTGTGTGTGTGGTTCAAATACCTTTACTGTAATTATCCTTTATGATCCTTAAAAATGTTCGGTGCCCTTGGGAATCTTCTGCTAGATGTCCTTGGACTTGAACCTGAGTGATACCCTGAAGGTATTATTTTTACTACAATGAATGGAGATAATCCTTTATTCTAATGCAAGCAGAGCACCATAATATGTGTTGCCCTTGGAACTGAGCCACAATGTCCCCCTGAAGTCCTTTTGGAGGGCAAGCTATGAATATTTCACAATCTTTTTAGAAATCGTAAGTGTGGAGCTCTTGGGGCTTAAGATGAATTTACAACAGGCATTCAGAGCTTACCAGCCCATCATTAATGTTTGATAAGCTGTTCCAGGCAGCCCTGATGCAGGTGTTTTTGAGTGTCTGTTTATTGAAGGGAGCATTTGTGCAGATGTAACTGATTCCAATTGCATAGGGACTGAGTCTGAGTGGTGGGAAATGCCGCATCTGAACAGAGGCTTGCTTCTTCAAATGGGGTGTGAAGAAAGTTGTCTGAAAACCAAGGATGGTGCAGAAGAGCTTCCTGGTTTTCATGGACCCTGGGCAGCTGGTGTGACTTGAACCTCTCTCCCTCCCCCCATGGAGCAACCCTTTCCTCTTAACCGTACTCCTTCCATTTGGCCCCTCCCTTTGACTCGTCTTTATTCACATCCTTTCCCCTTTCAATTTACTTGCTCTGGTAAAGAGAAACCGTGCTTTTTTTCTTTAGAATGAGGAGCAGGCAAGGAACAGTACATACATGTGCTTCATTCCCAGCTGCAATATTTCACCACCATGCAGTCGGTTCTTTTGACCAGCCTTTCTTCCTGAGAAGAAACTCTTCCACCTCTCCAGCCCAACATTTAGTCCAGAGGCTTCCACAGCAAGGATGCCATTTTCACTTCCATGTTGAATGCCCCTACAACTGACCTTATCTCTGGAGGTTGAAGTTTATTTATTTATTAAATAATTTGATTCATAGGCCACCCTTCTTCTGATGGGCTCACAGTGGCTTACAATAATATAACAAAATAATAAAATCACCTGTCAGATTCCCAATATAAATATACATCCAATTGTTACAGGACTGACCCATGGTGGGCTGGGGGAACAACAGGCTCTCAACCCTTCCTGCCAACCTTTGGGGTGCCTAGTAGTGCCAAAGATGGGAGGCCTGTTCTCTGTACTAACCAGTGTACCCACAAGGATAGAAAATCTTGTCTGGTCTTGCCCTTGCCCACATCTAGCCTTGCATAATTTCCTGCTGCTCCCTTCCTAGAGGGATTAAAACTAAAATAATACCTGCCTGGGAAACCTCATTTCCCACCTCCAGCCCTGGACTATCAGTCTTACTGAAGACAAAGAATTTGCTAATGCGATTGCCCTGAGTGTCCTGCTGATACCTCACTAATCTTGATTTCTTCCTCTGACTAAGCACTCTCTGAAAGACCACCTTATTTACACACACATTGTTTTGCAACCTTGATGAAGTCACACCCTGACTTAGCCCATTAATGCTAAGCACTAAACTAAAATTTAAGCACTTCCCCCATCAACTTGAACATGACCACTCAAGATGGTCACTTTTTTCTTGTTTTGGGAGATTAAGGGTCACTCTGCATAACTCTGAGGGTTCCCTTTCCCCTATAAGAAGCCCCCTCTCCCAGTAGCCAGTGTTCAATATCTCTGGACACCTCTTTGTCTGTTGATATTGTGCCCAACACTGTGCTTCTTCTATCAGCGCTAGCATGGGCAGCTCAACTCCGTTCATTAGACCATTCCTTTCCAAGATATGGTACAGTATTACCCCCCAAATTTCTCTCATTCCCTCCATCTATTCCAATCTTATCTGCTCAACGTTTTCTATATCCTAAGACTGTCTGATTATTGTGTGATTGTACATTTATTATTTTCCTTCTAATAAAATTGTTAAATTTCATTTTGCTCTCCTGTGGATTTCTCGCAAAAGTGATTTTCGATATGCATAGGCAACAAAGATTCCAACCTTGCCCAACCCCCTCATTCAGCCAAAGGACTGCTCTTGCTAATTCCCCAACTGTATAAGGGACAGACCCCCACCATTTCGGGTAACACAATGACACCCTAATCAGTACAGAGTTGGTTTTCCCTTCCTCTGTAGACTTAAAAGGATGTTTTGACTATATGAGTTGCTTACAAGGATGACATGATGCTGTGCTCAATTAGGCATGATTATGTGATGTCTTTACATATACACCCAACCCTTCCTTGTTATATGCAGAAACCTGCACTTGTTATTCAACAACCTAGGAAACGCTCCTTAAAGCATTTTAATGGTTTGATTCATCTAATTGCTTTAAGAAAAAGACCTGACATTCGTTATACTTTTACAAGCTTTATAGGCCCTTTTGGGGTAACACTGAACCTATTTCATAGTCTTTTGAGTGTAAAGGCAGGCTTATAATGCTGTAAACACTTCCCCAGGGTCCCGCTTATTTGTAATTACCCAGATTCAATGTGCCATTTGCGTACTCCCCTACATTAATACCTGCTTGTAAGCTACCTTGTGCATAATAAAAGTATATCACATGAGTTGTATCTGGAAGATGAAATGTTTAACAGCTTGTAGTTCAGGGTGCAATAAAGGTATTAGTTACTATTGGTAAAGGAGATTTCATTCATCAGTCACAAGTACTGAAAATTATCAATCCAACTCCTACTTTGCAATGGGGAATAATAGCCCCAGGGTCTTCTAGTCCATTGCAGCAATAATAGGAGTGATGTTGTACCTTAGGGCCACCTTATGGAGTTTTGTGGTATTTTAAGCCAATTCACACATTATAAAGGCCGTGTGGCCCTTAGATGTGTTTCTATTAGATGTATAGTGGGAATGTCTATTGGAAACTCACTCTGATCCAGTATAAATCATAACCCAGATACATAGGAAAGATGTTTTAAACTTCTCCCTCAGTGTCTTTTTACAATGTTGAAATGGCCTCACAGAGTCTCTTTTTGCCCCATTGTGGAAACTAGCCATCAGTACATGTTATGGGCAAATAGCTGCTCCCCATAGTGCAAGGCAGGCTTTCCCCCCATGTGCTCCATTCCAAATTTGATTTACAAGCAGCATTTTCTGTAAGTTGCATGCCACACAGCCACTGTACTGATGCCATGCAGATAAGGGTCCACCCGACAGGAGTTCTCCTGGGCAGCTCAGTTCCATGCCAAATTTGCAGACTGCCCTGCACCTTAGAGGCACCATTGTCTACAAGTGCTCAGGAGCTAAGTCATAACAACCACAAGGACATAATTTATGGGTGAATTGACCAAACTTTTTACTGGCAGAAGTTTTTGTAGGCTAAAGGCTACTTCAGATGAGCCATGTTGGGTTCTTGTAGTAAATATGGTGTTCACCAAAGAACCTATCTCAAGTTTTGGTGTAGACCTTAATTCACAAGGAGGAGGGAAATGTTATAGAGATCATGACAGGGGACATGATGACAATAAAATGGGCAGGCAATGACAATCAGAGGAAGCCAAAAGGAATGGGAGCTGGTGGGAAGGAAATGAGGATGAGAGTAAGAGTAGGGAAAAGTAGGGAGTGGGGTATCCCTTTCATTGCAAGTCTCTCATTTGTATATTTGGTTCTTTGTTTAAATAGTATGCTACTTGATGTGGCTCATGTTCTTTCTTAACTAATTATGCCTTCCAGCATCTGCTTGGAACACAGAAGGTCCAGAGTTCAATCCCCAGCACCTCCAGCTAAGGTTCAGCTATTGGGTGATGTGGAAAGACCTCTGCCTGAGGCTCTGGACTATTCTGCTCCTAGTCAGAATATCTCCCTGCCAGTCATTAAAATATATAACAGCCAGCTATACCTTTCCTACAGCAATCAGGAAGGATAAAGCCTAGTCTGGGAAAATAAGTCCCTGACTTGGGACTTCAGCACACCTGCCTTTGGTTCTAACTAGTTATTCTTCAACACACTAATCCTAACTTTCTTGACTGAACTCTTGGAAAGACCAACTCAATTTGAATCAGAAAAGCTCCAGAACTGTGGGCAATGAACTCTGCTTTTCTGACCATTTCTTTTCAAGATAAGGTAATTGTTGTATTTTCCCACAACCCCCTGACCTATTCCAGACTTTTCTCCTAAACTCTATATTCCAGGACTGTGTGAATCATCCACGTGTTTGCGTTTGAAATTTGTATGCCTGTACATTAATTATTTTGTTGTTTTCCAAATTCATTTTTTAAAACTTTACTTCTGACTCCTGGAGATTTCTGAGAAGAAAATCCTATCATAAACAAAGGTGGTTGCCCCCTCTTGCAAAACAAGGTCTGTCCTGCTAATTCCCCACTCTAAAAGGGACAGACCCTACCATTTCAGACAACAATAGTGTGAACAATAATTATACACTTGAAAATATATTGTGGCAAAATTCCTTTATATTGTCACAAAATTACATTGACCTAGGGTTTCTTGTGCTTAATTGCTGCTTGTTGTTTGTTTTATTCTGTATAGATAATGTTGGCATGTCCCTTTGAGAGGGAATGATTGTTTAATTCTGTATGTGTGTGTGTGTACATATATGCACATACACACACTCACAGGATAGATAGATAGATGGGTAGTTGGATGGATGGATGGATGGATGGATGGATGGATGGATGGATGGATGGATGGATGGATGGATGGATGGATGGATGGATGGATGGATGGATGGATGGATGGATGGATGGATGGATGGATGGATGGATGGATGGATGGATGGATGGATGGATGGATGGATGGATGGATGGATGGATGGATGGATGGATGGATGGATGGATAGATAGATAGATAGATAGATAGATAGATAGATAGATAGATAGATAGATAGATAGATTTTTTAATACTGATCAAAGACCAAATAAATACCTATGAATCTATATATGCCTACTGAATACACAGATATTATCTAATGCTGTTTATTGTTTTTATAAAACCTTCTCTTTAAAAAGGTTTAATTCATTCCAAAACAACACATTTCATATGAAGTTCTTCCCCAGCCCCAGATGCCATTGTTTACACTGGAAAAACTGAAAGAAATCTCTGGAAAGAAGGCCTTGACATCTCTAAGTGAAACAGTAGTGTTCCGTATGTTAATGTCTCAATCAATCCACTCACTCATGTTGCTAAAACAGACTGAAATAGTTTGGAAGCTATGTTTTTCAAAATAAATTGTATCTTTATGAAGACATTTTGTTTTGCAGTGTAAATCTTGTTAACCTCTTATGCCCATTATCCACTTAACAGGAACAGGGCAAGAAGTGTTTTGACATTAATCGGGGACTTCTCTATAAACTCTACAAAATGTGATACATCAGAAGTAAATGGAAGTGCCAGCTGTTTTAATATAAGATTATGGAGCGTGGAAAAAATACATTCTAAATGTAGCAAAAGTATTTTTTGACACAGATTCTCTATCAGGAAAACAACCATCTTAAAAGTCAGTGAATGTGTATTGGAAGCATTTCTCTATATATGCTGGCTTTCTTCCAAAATTACATAGTATCCCTTAGATATGCAGGTTAATAATTGCTAGCTCTACCCAGATATACCCTGCCTCCCACTTAGGCATGTTTAACCCCATTCTAGAATAGAGCCTGCACATTAACAAACTATATATTTCTAGGCTCTATGCATGCTGTCAGAATACTGTTTTTCAGAATTCAGATACCTTTATTGGCATACAGAAATGAATTAAAATGTGTTGAATGGTAAAATCAATAAATTATAAAAGAGGGATTGATAGTTGAACAGCTCAGCAGTTTAGTTCCAGTTTTTGACAAGCCTTGGTTTTTAATTCCAGCCAGAGAAATTTGGCAACAGAACTGGTAAAAACTGGTCCTTACCTTATCTGATATGAATAAGGAAAGTTGCTTTTTTTTAACTTTCATTTTACTTTGGGCTGTTTTAACTTGTATTAGTAGGGTGATTGGCATGCAGAGGGTTCCAGGTTGTCCCTTTTAGAGTATTTGGCATATATGTATGTTTAAGTTTTGTAGGAGCAATACCACTTGCATCCTTGGGTTAATACTGAGCAGCTGCCTAATTGGAGTGACCTTTACCAGCTGCTTAATTGGGGCTTGGCTTCTACTTCTTACTGCTACTGCTACTATTGCTTCCTCTCTCTCTCTCCATTCATGCACATTACTCTGTATGATTCTTCTTCGTGATATTGCTAAAGTATGTTTTATGCCAGTGCTTGTGCACTCAAGTTTTTTTACTGCTTTCTTTTGTATACCGTATATGTTTTGTAGCCTGCTTTATCTTTTAAAACTCTATATAAAAACAAGTAACTTTCTTAACAACTCTGCTGCATGTATTATTCAACTCTGCTAAGGATAGGTTATGTGAGCAAACTTTCCATCAGGTTTTGCACCCAGGTTCTATCAGTCCCCAGTACCTTCAGTTAGAAAATAACAAAGTAGTGAGTGATGTGAAACACCTCGCTCGGAGGCCTTAGGGAGCTGCTGCCAGTCAGAGTAGACAATACTGACCTTAATAGACCAATTGCCTGGCTCAGCAGAAGGCATCTTCATGGTGACCTAGAACACATAACTTGTATATACATAGGTTCAGGGCTGAATGGGCTGAATGTGATCAGCGAAACCAGGGCAAGAGGGCATGATCTCTAGTTGATGAGTCTGGAGAGGGCAGGGAAATGATAAGCACTGTCAGCATGACACGATTACATCACTTCCCAGAAAAATCTGGAAGTGACACCATGCTTCTCTAGGGCCCCTTCTGCACAGCAAATGCATAATGGGTTGCAGTTGGGATAAGGTAACCTGTTTTTCTGCTTTTGCGTTCACATACATTTGTGCAGGCAGCGATTGGAGCCCATGGAAACAATCCAGGTTGCTGTTGTGTCTTCGCACAGAGACGCATATCTTTTTTAAAATTTACTTCCCACCAGTGCGTAGCTATGCAGGCATGCACAAATGAATCCCCATAGCCATGCTGATGTCTCACAATATAACTATCTGAACTTGCATAGCTATGCAGATGTAAGTCACAATTTTTTTTCTTAAAAAAAGGAAAACGGGAGGCGAATAAAGCACTTCCTGCCTGGCCATTCACTCGCAAGCAGCTGCAACCCAGGATTTTTGAAAAGACTCACTAACAGTGTAATTCTCAAAAAACCTAGGCTCATTCCACACACGCAGAATAATGCACTTTCAAACTGCTTTCAGTGCTCTTTGAAGCTGTGCGGAATAGCAAAATCCACTTGCAAACAGTTGTGAAATGTCGAAGGCAGCAGTTTACTCGTGAGTAGGACACCTCGCAGAGTGCAATGCAAACAAGAACTGAAAGACACACAGTCACCGTGCAGTTCTGTTTATTTGCTAACTACCGTCAAAGTGCTCCGCCAGACCACAGGTGTTTCCAAGGCTCTTTTCACTCTGTGGTCTGTGCCAACTATATACATGTGAGATGCCAATCCGGTGCCCATGTCTTATCAGACTTTGCATACGGTACACAGTTATGCACACCGCCCTAATATGCACACGGCACTTGCTGGAGGGAGTGTCCACCTGTCATCTAGATTTTGCCATCTAAACACATGTTCTGACACCCCTTCCAAAATCGGTATGACAGACATTACATATTTACATTTTATACAGACATCACATTCAGCTGCTTACACAAAAGCGTATACTTTTCTTTAGCAGTAGGCTTGGTCAAGGCGTCAGCTACATTCGACTTAGAATCTACATATTGCAGCTTAATGAACCCGCTTTGTACTAGTTCCCGTACACGTTCATATTTCACGCCTATGTACTTAGTTCTAGCCTTTAGGTTTTCTGTTTCTGCCAGATGAATGGCTGTCTGTGAATCTTCTAACACGGGGATTGGTTGGTGAACAGTTTCCCCTAGCTCTGACAACAATGCCTTTATCCATAACAGTTCGTTGCATGTTTCAGAGATGGCACAGAACTCGGCCTCAGCAGTTGAGAGACTGACTGAGGTCTGTCTATGGGACTGCCAGGATACTGGTACATTGGCATAGGTTATTACAAAACCTGTGCATGACTTGTGGTTCTCACCGTCAGCAAACGAGCTATCTGTTGTAGCACATAGCATATTACTCTGTTTATCAGCTTTGACCAGTAACCCTAGTTCAGCAGTGCCATTGAGATACCGTATCACACGAGTCAGACCTACCCAGTCATGCTGCGTTGGCTTAGCAGCATGTCGGCTTAGAATGCTTACGGCAAAAGCCAGGTCTGGTCGCGTCCAGTTCGCGATGTGGAGTAAACTTCCTAACAGAGACCTGTATAGTTCTGGATCACTACACAGTTCTGTATCAGATTCCTTACAGAACTCCACAGTCATTGGTGTTACAGCAGTTTTTCTGCGATCTAACTCAGCCTTTTTAACTATGGCTTCTATTTTCTTCTTCTGGCACATGAAGAAGCCTTGTTGCTTCACTTGTCTGATATCTATGCCTAGGTAATGGGTTATTTCGCCTAGGTCTTTGACCACAAAGGTTTCACTCAGTTCTTTAAAGATGTTGTCAGCCTGCTGGTCAGTCTTTGTACATACACATATATCATCAACATACACCAGTATGATCTCTCTGTCTGATGCTTGACCCCTTACATACACACAGGCATCAGCAGAGGTACGATGAAACCCACACTCTTTCAGTTTTGCATCTAAGCAGCAATACCAGTTCCTGCCACTTTGTATGAGGCCGTACAGGGAACGTTGCAGCTTATAAACCATGTTTGGGTCATCACCTTCGTAACCAGCAGGGGGCGCCATGTAGACGTTCTGCCTTAGCGGAGCATTTAGGTACGCACATTGAAAATCAAAATGATGCAACCGCATGTCATATTTGCTCGCTAGAGCAAGGACAGACCGTAAAGATTCTGGCCTGGCTGTGGGGGAATACCCTTTTTCTTCTTCGGGTTTTTCCTGTGCAAAGCCCCGAGCAACAATTCTAGCTTTATAAATCAGTCTATTGTCGGGCAACAGCTTTCTTTTGAATACCCATTTAGAACCGATTACTTTCTGTTTCGGGGGTGCAGTTACTTTCACAAACACATTCTGTTTTACAAGGGTACTGTGTTCAGCCTCCATAGCATCCTCCCACTTCTCTCTTTCTTCTTTGGGGAGAGATAAAATCTCTGCATAGGAGGTTGGCTCGTAGACAGAAGTCTGACACACATACACATTCTGGCTATGACCATACCGGTCAGGTGGTACACCCTTGTTTACCCTCTTGGACGTGCGGGGGATAGTACGTTCCACCTCCTCCCCTTCTGACTCTTCATCTGTGGAGTCAGTTTGTTTACCTCTTGGTCGTTTCACACTTCTGTGCTCAGAGCTCTGACCTTGAACAGCAGCTGGCAAAGCCTGCTGTCCATTAACTGTTTCAGGCTCAGAAAATGGGAGTAACACCTCAGTGTTTGAGTGTATTTTCTCCCAGTTCGCATGCTTTACAAAGTTAGCACTCCGGGAAATGACAACTCGTCCAAAACGGAGAAAGAATCTAAATCCTTTCGTCAATGGCTCATAGCCAACAAAGGTCAAAGTTTGCCACTTGGGGTCACCTGCTTTTCTCTGCTGTGGTGGCACCAACACATGAGCCTTACTTCCAAAAATCCTCATGTTTGACAAGTCAGGGTTTTTCTCATACAGTAGAAAATACGGGGTTTGTTCTACAACTGAAGACCACATTCTATTCAGCACATATGTGGCTGTATTGATTGCTTCAGCCCAGAAGTACTCCGGCAAATCAGCATCTAACAGCATGCTTTGCTTCAGAGTCTTCAACACAGCTATTTTCCTCTCAGCCACCCCGTTCTCATGAGGTCGAAACGGGTTCGTTTTGCGATGCTGGATTCCCCTTCTTTCCAGCCATGACTGAAATTTATTGCTGGTCCATTCTCCCCCCCTGTCAGTTTGCAATGATGTCACCTTATGACCTAATTCCTTCTCCACCATTTCCACCCAGTTTTTGAACTTAGGAAATGCCTCAGCCTTCGACTTTAGGAAAAAGGAGTACGTGTACCTACTATAATCGTCACACAGAACCATGAGGTACTTAGCCTTTCCCTGGCTGAGCTGAAATGGCCCTGCAAGATCCATATGGACCAGTTGGAGTGGCCGGACAGACTCTCTGGTGCTTCTGGCAGTTGAAGGATGAGCCTTCACTTTCGTTCTGCCACACACAGAGCACTCCAGAAACTTTTTGCAGGGTTTCACCTTCAGATTGCACACCTTTACTAGGTTGGCTAGTGATCTGAAGTTCATATGGCCAAAAACACGATGATAGTAATGTATGCATTGGTCATGAGGAGGAACATTTGACACTGATACATTTGCTACCTTCTCAGACATACAGACAGTACTCTTATCACAGTTTTCTAAATAATACAAGCCGTTCAGGAGCTTACCTTGCGCACACAAGACACCATTCTTAGATATGGTACATGTTTGATCAGCAAATTGAACAACATACCCATCAGTTGTCATTTTAGCAACACTGAGCAAACAATAGTCAAATAAGGGCACATAGAGGACGTTTTTAATGTGTCCATTCAATGCAGGCACGTAAGCAGTTCCTTGCTTCTCCACAGAGGCTGGAGTCCAGTTTGCCAAACACACGTGTTTGATTTCTGGGGTACGTTGATCCTCTGTAAGCAAATGCTCACGGTTCACGATATGCATAGAACAGGCAGAGTCAATGAGCCAAGTTCCATCTCTGTCCCTGTCGTTGCACGTGACCAAAAAGGCAGACGAAGAAGAGGCAGAGTCTCTTCTCCCAGGACCCTTCTTCTGTCCCTGTTTGGGCTTACGCCGGTCCAGCACTTTCACGCATGCTCTTGCCAGGTGGCCAGGAGCTCCACACCTGTAGCAACGCCTGGTCGCACAAACAGCTGGCAAGACGGAAGAACTTTCAGGAGTTGGTTCCTTCTGTGGCACAGCAACGCTCCTCTGGAATTCCCTCTGTCGCTCGCAATCCAGCAGCTTCGAGGTGACGTAGTCCAGGGTTAAGGCGGCATCCGCTACCGTCTGGAGGCTGCTGACCAACGACTCCCACGATTCGTCCAGGGACGAAATCAGCAGATAGGCTTTATGTGAATCCTCATAAAGCAGACCACGGTCAGCTAGTTCAGAAAACAAAGTCCTCATTTTCTGTAAGTGCTCAGAGACAGAGTCACCTTTCCGCAGCCTGAGGTGATGCAACTGTCTTGTTAATAAGACTTTCACGCCAACAGACTCACGCTGGTAGACGTCTCTGAGTAAGTTCCAGCATTCCGATGCAGACGCTGCGTCCTTGATATACAGCAGTTGGGAGCTCTCCACTGCCAAGATGATGGATGCTCTCGCCTGCTCCTCAGACCTTATCTGTAAAGCCGTGGGCTGCGCGGGGAGGGGTGCTCCAACAAATGTCCACAAATCCTCACGCAGAAGATAAGCCTTCATCTTCAAACACCAGGTCACATAGTTCTGCTCTGTGAGCCGCTCGAAAGGCAAGCCAGCAAAAGATGCAGCCATGGTGCAGCCGTAAACTGTTTCGCACACAGCAACTCAAACAGTTACTCACGAGTAAGGGCAGAATCTGGGCCCATAACCTGTTGAAGGCAGCGGATTACTCGTGAGTAGGACACCTTGCAGAGTGCAATGCAAACAAGAACTGAAAGACACACAGTCACCGTGCAGTTCTGTTTATTTGCTAACTACCGTCAAAGTGCTCCGCCAGACCACAGGTGTTTCCAAGGTTCTTTTCACTCTGTGGTCTGTGCCAACTATATACATGTGAGGTGCCAATCCGGTGCCCATGTCTTATCAGACTTTGCACACGGTACACAGTTATGCACACCGCCCTAATATGCACACGGCACTTGCTGGAGGGAGTGTCCACCTGTCATCTAGATTTTGCCATCTAAACACATGTTCTGAAAACGCATTATTTTGCATGTGTGGAAGGGGCCCTAGTTTGGGGAAAATAGCAAGGGATAGGCCCATTTTAGGAGCAGGATCTGTGTGAAGTCCCCCCCGCCATGGGTTTTTTTACCATCCTACACCTATGCTTATTGGCCCATGCAGAAAGGGCCTAGGAATTAGTGGAAACACTGCCATGGTGTTTATAGTAATTCCTAGAAAGGCTTGATGTCACTTTGAGATTTTCCCCAGAAGTAATGTAACAAACATCATGGTGACTGTAATTTTTTAAATATTGTTTTTCTCTTGCCTGACATATCTGCAGAAGACAGCAAGGGCTGTCAGAATAAAGTCTCCCACAATAGCAGGAGACTTGGCAACCTTGTCTCATTCGGATCTCATGACAAGGTGGAATAGCCATTATGGGAGGCAGTTCTGGAAGAGGACTAGTCAAATGGCAATTTGTTTGAAGAAAAGAAAATGGCTAGAAAAGACCGGCTATTATGTGGCATTCATTCATTCTGCCAGGTATCAAACCTAGTCCCTACTCTTGAAATCTATGCTTACCATCAGCTTACATTTTCTCTAAAGGGGAAATCAATGGTGACCCCAGCATCTCAGACCAGGAAAGAAAATCAAAATGATTCAGTGCCCTTTGCCATTTCAGAGAGACTTGTGGTCAGGTTGTACTGCAGCAATGCATCATGAAACTGGAGAGCCAATTTGAATGCTGAAAAAATTCTAGAAACAATAACAGACAAGCTTAAAATGAAGCAAGAGACCACATTATACGGGAAATCATTTGGAATGTCTCCCTTTCACAAATAAAGCTGTTCTCCTATCAGCAATTTCAGGGGAGCCAGCAAATTCAAATAAGTGCATATACTTGAAAAGTGCTCACAAGTCTTTGTATACGCAACAATTTGTGGAAGATTGATTGGCCTTTACAGTTTGCAGAGACCAACAGAAGTACTCTTTGAATTTGTTTCACATAATCTCAAATCCATGCAGATCTAGTTGAGAAAGGGATCAAGCTGCCATGGGACCAAATTGAGATTCTCTTAAAGCAATGTAAAAATGCTTTCGCAGAGATTAAAATCATTCATGTCCGGAAACTGCCTAAAAAAGAAGAAGTAAAAATCATACAGGTATTCACAGAAGGATTAAAGCCCTTTCAAACTGCTTCATCACATCACAAATGAGTTTTAAGAATTTATTGATATAGCCTCAACAAAATATTAGGAAGAAAAAAATAAGCAAGTAGATTTTATTCATATGTCAGGGGTGGTGGTGGTGGTGGTGGTGAGACAGTGAGATCCAACCAGCCCTCCCCAATTCTCCTCTTTACTATAGCCCTTGGCCCATGTGGCTTTTCTCCATGTGTGATCCCATCTATAGCAATTTTGGATCATCAGAGAGGTCATCTCTGGCCTTTTTTCACCAACAGAAAAGGTGACTGGATACATCCCTAAATACATTCAAGGATCTGGTGCAGTTGTACAGGTAGACATGTCACCATATTCACCTGAGAGTCAGAGATTCTTTCTTAGGTGAACAATCTCAGAAATAGAAATGAAAGCTACAAGACTTTCAATAAGACTTTCAAAATTTGGAAAGGGGATTGACATCTGAACATGGTGCAGAAAAGTAATTCTGGCTGATTATGCATGGTGAGGTTCCTGCAACTTCAAAGAGAATTGCCCAGGGAGTCTCTGTTTGAGGGCATATTTGGCATTATTACCCACCGCTCTGTTTGCAGTGGGGCAGGCATCACCCATCAGCTGACTTTTTCCTTGCATCCGTGTGTGTGTGTGTGTGTGTTTAATGGGTTCTCTATCATCGATGCATGCATGCTTTAATTTTTTAGTATAATCTTTAATTTTTATCTTTAATGTTATCAATAGATTGCTATATCAATAGATCAATAGATCAATAAATCAATAGCAATAGACTGATATATCAATATATCGACATAAAAAGGCAAACTATTAAAGTCTTGAATATTTATTGCATTTATATCACGCCCAATCCCTGAAGGGCTCTGCCATTCAATATGGCATCTCCACCCTTTGCCGGAACACTGATTGTCTTTAATGGCAGGAAATGGGGGGGCGGGGCAGAAATGGCGTGGTGCAAACTGCAAAACCACAAAAGGACAACCTGAACTGCCATTAGCTAAGCTCCCCAGTTTCATGATCATCCATCTCCTGATATGTTGTAAACTCAAGCATCAAGACCAATGGGCTTTTCCTGGTGTGGTCTGGAATCACTGATTACTTTTGTATAAAACTACAAGGCTGGAAACATCCCAGTGTATTGATCAAATACAGGGGCAAATCATGTGTTTGGACCGATCAACTAGTCAGCGAAACAAGCATTGCTATGTATATTTCACTATGGATATGTAGTCAGTGAAACCCCAAACCTATTTTACATTAAGGATAAATATTCTCATCTGCCCTGAGAAATTGAAAAGGTTATGCTTTCTGATTTGTTGTCTATGGCCATTATGTGTTCATGTCTTTGTCCCTTATATGATTCTTATCTCTTTTTTCCTAGTCTCTTTTAGCACCCCAAAGCAGAATTCCTGCAGGACTAAAGCTCTGACTTTGCGGTGCTTGGGTAGGAAAAACTGCATAATGTTGTGATATAATGTCAGAACCACATTGCCAGCCTGCTTGACATATCTAAAGTAAATTATCCTCCAGTCAATCAAGTGAGGTATATTATATTTAGAGCTTCTGCATTTGCAGTGACTGAATGGAGGTTGAGGAAGAAACATACTGTATGCTCCACAGGAATCTTAACACCTGGCTCCTTGCAACATAACTTTGCTTACTGGAAATCCTACACCAATTGGGTGCCTTTAATATTTTGTTCATTTTTTTAACTATCTCCATTTTATGTGGTAGTTATAAATACTGCACTATTAAATGTTGTGATGACCATAATATGGGTTAAATCATTAAACTGAAAATGACGCAGTTAGTTTTTGGCAGCAACGTAAGTGATCAACGTCAAGAGAAAGCCAGAATTTCAGCCAACAAATAGACCAGCCTCAGCTTTGAAGTCCTTTTTTTGGTATTACTTTGTTTAACAAAGGAGACTCTCTCAGAAATCTAAATTCATCTGAATCAAGGTAGAAGGCTGCCAAGCTAACCTTTTCTACAGCACAATAATTGCTTAGATACACTGATTTTATTCAATACAAATAATCGAATATAATGATCATTGGGTTTTTATGGTGAATTGTTTTGCACTCACTAATGATCCAGGTCACTGACTATTTACATATCCTGAATTGGATAATGAGGGCTCTAGTGTTTTTTTTAAAACAGCAAAAGGCCTATCATGTGTCCATATTTAATTATTCTGAAAGGCAGAATGTTTCTGGGAAACAGTAACTCATTTGTGTTCAGGTAAAATATATATTCTGGAAATAGCTTCCTAAGGTTGTCTCTGGGTAGCTTCCTTTCTCAATGTCACCCAGTCCTGCTCCTTACTGCAGCTCCCATCTAGCATAGCTTTTGTCCATGCATGTTTCGTGACAGAATCATAGAGATGGAAGAGACCACAAAGGCCATCAAGTCCAACCCCCTGCCATGCAGGAACACACAATGAAAGCACTCTGGACATATGATCAGCCTCTGTTTAAAAATCTCCAAAGAAGGACACTCTACCACTCTCTGAGGCAGTGAATTCCACTGTTGAGCACGCCTGACAGAAAGTTCTTCCTAATGTTTAGGTGGAATCTCTTTTCCTGCACCTTGAATCCATTATTCCGGGTCCAATAGGGGCATAATGCCCATTGGGCAAAGTGAGCAGTTGCCCAGGGCGCCCCCTTGTGGCGGGCGCCAAAAATGCAGGGTTCGTTAGTGGGGTTTTTGGTATTTTAGTGGGTTTTCTGTTTTTGGCCTGTAGGGGGTGCAGTTTTTAGGCTAGCAGTACCAAAATTGCAGGGATGTTTCAGGAGCCTCTCCTGATGCTATCACCTAGATTTAGTAAGGTTTGGTTCAGGGAGTCCAAAGTTATGGACTCCCAAAGGGGGTGCCCCATCCCACATTGTTTCCAATGGGAGCGAATAGAAGATGGGGTCTATACCTTTGAAGGTCCATAACTTTGGACCCCCTGAACCAAACTTCACCAAACCTGGGTGGTATCATTAGTAGAGTCTCCTAAAGATACCCTGAAAGTTTGGTGCTGCTAGCTTAACAATTGCACCACTGACAGCAGGCACCCCCTTTTAAATCCCCCCCTTTGGCATGGATTTAAAGGGAGAATCTGAGGTCCCCAGTTTAAACATTGAAAGTGATGCTGTTTCAGGGTGTGGGAGAATCAACCCCAAAATAACATCACTTTCAATGTTGTTTAAACTGGGAACCCCAGATTCTCCCTTTAAGGTGGATTTAAAAGGAGAATCTGGGCTCCCTAGTTTAAACACCATTGGAAATGATGCGGTTTGGGGGTGGATTCCAGCATCACTTGTTTAAACTAGGGAGCCCAGATTCTCCTTAACCTTTGCTTCTTCAGATTAAACATCCCCAGCTTTCTCTCTTCATAGGGCATGGATTCCAGACCTTTTACCATTTTCGTTGCCCTCCTCTGGTCACATTCCAGCTTTTCAATAGCCTTCTTAAATTTCAGTGCCCAGAACTGAACACAGTACTTAAGTTTACTGAAATCAGCTTTCTTAAAGTCTAGAAAGTGTGTATGACTAGACCTGACACCCCCTTTCCATTGTATAATGAATAATGTTCTCCAGCAGAGCCTTTACCGATGGTCAGAGGGGATCTCTCCTCCCATTTTCACTAGAGGGAAAGTTAGTAGGATCCAACCAGTGGGTTTCTCAGCCTTTTCATCTGCTCTTCCTGGACTTCATATCAGCATTTATCTTCATTCAAGGAATGGCATGAATACCCATAGGTATCTATTCTTACAGGGGGTCGGCGGGAGACACCATTGTGTTGCCAGCTTGTTGCATTGCAAATCAGTGTCAATCAATCATTTTCACTATGTGCTTGGGGCCATTGACTAGTAGTTGCCCCAGTCAACTGTGAAGTGAAATGGGCAGAATCCGTGCAGGTGGGTGAGTCAGAATTTTGCTGCCTGCCAAATTTATGTATCATCTGAGTGGATTGCGATGCTTGTTTATTTCCTGCTTCAGACTGAGGTTGCACTCACACAATACTGGATATTGTATTTAGTTATTATTTATTTAATTCATTCATACTCCACATTTCTTCCCAGTGGGAAACCAAAGGGGATTTACATCATTCTCCTCTCCTCTGTCTTATCCTCACAACAACCTTAAGAGGTAGGTTAGGCTGACAGAGTGTCATCCGGCACACTTTTAGGGCATGAGAGGCAAATTGAACCTGGGTATTCCAGAGGCTAATCCTATACTCTTAACCACACTTAACCACAAATTGAACCTGGGTATTCCAGAGGCTAATCCTATACTCTTATACCACACTTGATCTCATATTGCATTATCCAGCTTAAAGTTCAGCCCCATCCAAACACTCATATAGCATCCGATGTGTGAAGTTCATGCCTGACGCTGTCCAAAGGCCAAATCATAGCTTACAATTTCCTAAACTAAAATAATGTTTGCGTATGAATTTTAATTACTACAACACATGAAGTGTGATCTAAGCATTTCCTCAGCAGTGAGCAGAGTGACTGTCTCAGTCCAAAGCAAAGAATACTTGCACTGTTCTTGGTGTTTTTTTTTTTACTTATTAATGGTGATCCTGTGTTTTCCTACACAGAAACTGTAATCCATTGAGGAAATTTGTAACAAGTGAAATTACCTTTATTCATCTGAAATCTGCACGTCTAATATGGATTTATGCCACTAGAGGGCAGAGTGTGCTTTAAAAAATACAAATGCACACGTTATCAATTCTTACGAATATGCTTCTGGGTTGCTATTAAAGACAATTATGCAGTCATGGGATGCGGCCTTAAAAATGCTCCTTCCCAGTTCTGTGGAATCTGCTCCCAAGGCTGTATGCTAAGGATCTTGGCTAGATAACCACCGCCCAGGTGGATGTAAATTTAGATATAAATGAAGATAGGTTTGTGCTCTGGTTTCACATTCACACTTAGTCATAGCATGGAGTTCGACGTTTTTCCTGACAGGACTGTGCATTTCATCACAATTGCCAAATTGCTCATGCCGCGGCAAGTTATGAAGAAAGAGACAGAGAGTGGGGAAGGGGAAAAAACAGCCTGCCATAAAGATTAAGTCTAAAATTATAATGGGCACCAAATTATCAGTAATGAAATGAGAAATGCAAAGGCAGAGTTCAACACGTCCCCTAACATATATTTTCCTCAATTCAAATTAGAATGTCAGCTGAATAAAAATTTCAGTAGACCCTTATAGCTCATTAGGAATCTGTCAGCTACAGTTTCGATAATAATACCCAGCAGTTATGTATTATTTTAAATTACAAAAAGAAAAAAAGAGAAGCAAATTTTCAGATGTGTGTATAAATATTATTGCCTATACCAGGAAGCAGGGCTGGTACCTTTGCAGAACAGACATCCAGTCCTTCAGGATTATGACTAGACTGGAACTAAGATTCCTTCTTAATTGTTTTCTCAGAGAATAGGCTGCTAAAACAAAACTCAAACTAATAATAAATATCTCGTGCGAGGGTTTTTTCCCCCCAGAGTCTCCTCCAAGTCAAGGCCTTGATGCTCATCTTTAACAAAGGTTTAAAAGTTCGGAAGAACAATCTACATTGGCTTCTCTTTAGTCAGGTTATTGCTTGAAACACCCCTTCCACATTTAGCAATATTGCCATGGCAAAGAAGACAGATACAGTATTGCTTCCATCAAGAGATTGCCCTACCCTCCAACTATATTAAGCAAGACAGTAGACTATGACAAAGTTGGGGCCTTCATGGACTTGCAGGAGGCATCTCACTTCCCCCTGCCCCACTATTTCACCTTTCCCTTTCCTGAAAGCCCCCATGGCCTCTCCTTTTTTCCTTAGGGTTGCCAGCATCAGGTTGGGAAATTCCTGAAAATTTGGGGGTGGAGCCTTGAGAGGCAATGTTTTGGGAAGGAAGTGACCTCAGCAGCATATAATGCCAATGAAGCCACATCTAAAGCCGTCACTTTCTCTAGAGGAATTGATTCTTTGCAATTCAGCTGCAATTCAGGGTGATTTCCAGCCCACCTTGAGGCTGCAACATTAATTCCCGTGAAGAGAATAGCTTATTTAGAGGGTGGTGTCTATGTTATTATACTATTCTTTGGTTCCTCCCCTTCTCAAGCCCATCCTCCCCAGGCTCCACTGTCCAAATTTCCAGGTATTTCCTAACCTGGAGTTAGTAACCCTATCTCCTTCACATCCAACAGCTATCCTACCTTTATCTGCCCCTCTATCTTAAGCTTTCCCGCTCCCTTCCCCAGCAGCCTCAACTAGGTAAACAATGGCCCAGTTGCGTGGTACTGGTTACCGAGCCGGGCCCCCATGCATGTAAAGGAACCCCCAAGGACTTATGGGGAATCATCCCCCTTACCTTGTATCTCTTTCCCCATGCTACTTCCTTTTTCCCTCCTGTCAACACCACCCATACCCTCTCCCTTTCCCTACCTCATTATTTCCTTCTCAGCCATTCACCAACCTATCTTTTCTCTGCCTTCAATCTTCAGCTATATTTATTAACTACGTGTTGCATTTATATCCCTCCGTTCTTCATAGTGCAGACTGAAGCAGCTTACATTGTTCTCCTCTTCTCCTCAGAACAACTCTGTGACGTACGTTAGGCTGAAAGTATGTGACAGGCTCCAGATCACCCAATGAACAGGATCTAGGGATCCATTTTCCCTAGATACGCTTCTGCGGCACCCCTTTTGGCACCCCTCCTAAACTCCAATTCACCTCTGGGTCTAGGGAACAGATTGTTGGGCAGCCCCTCCCCAAGGGACAGGGGACAGATCCAATGAAATGGATCTAGGGAATATAGGGGATCTAGGGGAAATGGAAGATAGAGATTTAATTGTGAGTTTACAGACCTTTCTCTGAAGCTCTAACTGTTTCACCACACTGGCTTTCATAAGATTGTTGATGATGAAGAATAGCAGGCCTATGTAACTCATGGAAGCCCAGTAATATCCCGTCATCCAGTCAGTGGCATACCACCCGTGAGGACATGTGGGGTCATATGTCCCTGGGTGCAAGCCATTCAGTCATGTGTGGGGCTGAAAATCGCCCCCACACCCTTCCTTCTTCACCTGGTCTGCCAGTTGCTTCCCCCACCTCTCCGCCCCAACAGCACACCATAGCAGGCCCTCCTTTCCCCACCTCCTGGCTTAAGGGGAGGGCAGGGATCAGTGTCATTTCCTGGCTGTGTGGGGCCTGGGCGTGGCTGCTGTGTCCCATTTGGGGCTGTGGGCCTGAGTCACTGGGCACAGCCAGCCTGTTGTGTGCGGGCTGAGACTAGCCATCTGCTGCCTTCCCCACTGGTGGCCTGGGCTTGACCATGCACCTCCTGCCCATGGGAAGACTGGTGCTGCTCCCAGCACCGGCAGCTCCCCTGTCCCCTGGAGAGGGGCTTCCCAACAATCTGTGACGTTCCCTGGACCTGGAGGTGAGTTGGAGGCCAGGAGGGGTGCCAGGAGGGGTGCCGCAGAAGCATATCTAGGGAAAATGGATGCTGGGGCAAAATCTAGGGAAAATAGAGCTGGAGGGGGGCAGAAAACTCAATTTTCCCTCGATACTCCACTGCATCCAGTGGTTGCTGTCAGGCCTGGCTCTGTAAAGTCTTCCCTCAAATGCCAAAACAGCCCAGGAAAGGATGCTGCCCCACACCTACTTTTTACTTATTGACACCAAGCATTGGAATATGTGGTTGCCTAGAAACAGCCACTGTAGCATTCTATATGTTAAAGCTGCAGGCACTGCTTTTAGCATTTGGTGGTTTTAAATCCCTGATTTACAATTTTTTTAAGATTTCAGATTTTTTTAAAAAAAACCTGGGGAGTTCAGGTTTGTAGAAAGATTTGTCTTGCCCATTCACAGATCTAATAGCTGAATTTAAGTATCCTCACATTTGGCTGCCTTCACTATTAGAATATAAAGATCATGATAATATACTGAGGCCTACATTTGTTCATATTCATCACTTGTCCTTGGGGCTCTTGCTTTCTCTTTCTTTCCAGATCTCTCATTCTGTTTGGTTATTAATCTGACAACATTTGAATAGCCAATTGCTAAACAATGGAATTTATATTGGCGGACAGAACTCTATCACAAAGTAGGAACCACAGGAGGAGGAGGCTATTCCAAATATAGGGTTTCAAGCCCACTGACTGAGATAAAGAATGTCCTGTCTCTCATTTCCTTCTGCAGCTCAGTACAGTTTTGATGGGAGCAAAATAAAAAATAAAATACAACAAATAAAATATTTTTTTTAAAAAAATAACCATTGGTCCAACTTTATGATAACACATTTATGGAAATAAAGTGTGACATCACTTCTGGGTTTTCCAAGAAGTGACATCAATCCAATGATGCTACCCACACCCCCATGTCTCTGCTCACCTCTTCACCTGCTGGTTTCCAAATCACACATAACAACACTAGCCAAGTGTGAGGTGCCAACAGAAAAAAAGGTGTCTCTGGTTGCCACCAGTCTTATCTCAGCAGACAGGGTACAGAGAACCAGATCTCGTAATAGGATCTTAACTGATGAGCTAGGCAGTATGGGAGGAAGAGGTTTATCACATTGAGAAATTTCTAATTCAATCTTTCTTCTTCAAATCAATAAGTTTTTCACCATCGCTCATAGCTCATTCAGCATAGCATCATTTAACTATAGCTCAGACCTTGCAAGTTTTGGAGAGCAGTCACCAATAAGATAGCTATCATCCCCTTCATGTTTTGCCAGTGAGCCCTTCAGGGAGATTTCATCCTTGAGAAAGCTGTGAGTGGCTAGAGTTGTGAGTGGCTGTTTGCCAGTGCCGAATGTTGCACATAGAGAAGGCAGCATAGTCTGATCTTGACAGATCTCAGAAGCTAAGCAGGGTCCGTACTTCAAAGGGACACCTTCAAGGAAGACTGCACAGGAAGAAAAGGCTAATTATCTCTGCTTAATAATTTGTCTTGAGAACTCCATCGGGGCCACTATGGCCATTTATGCACGGACTGCTTACCCTACAGTTGAGAAACAGTTGATTCTGAAACTTTGTTTCCCAGTGGGGTTCTTCTGTTTGCACCTATTCTTTTCTTCCCCTTGTTTTTGTTTGTTTCCATTGTTGTGGTTATTCTCTCCCAAACTATCCCTTCCTGGACTGATCCTCCATTTTGTTACCATGCACTTAGGGAGATTGTCTGCCAGCATTTGGGGGGGAGGGAGGAGGGTTCATCTGGTTTATTGATAGTTCACTGACTGTGCGAGTAAAACACTCAAACTTTCCATTGCATTGTTGCCAGCCTAACCTTGTCAGGTTGTGTGTTATTTGGAGTGGGGTGCTGATGTGGGCTGCCAGTGGTGGCATTTCACAGGAAATATTCCCCTGAGCCTTGTCAATTTCACTGGGTTCACCACACCATCAATAGACAGCACTGAAAATTAAGTGTCCGCTGTGCATTTTTACTACATATACCTGTGACATTTCTTAATTAGTGGTGTCTTGCTTCTAAACGAGGAGTAATTCATTGGAGGGTCACAGCAACTCACCAAAGGGTTATATTTGTTGGGCTGCTTTGGATCGTATAACAAAAGTACAATATAAATAATTTGCAAAGAATAAATGAACAGGCTCAGAACACAATCAACTGGTGGATGAAAGTACTGATCATCACTTGGCTGGGCAGACCCCCTGCCATACACAGAAAATGTCTATCAAAACCTCTGACATATTGCCGGGTACCATGCCAGCTTTTTTGTTCAGCAGTCAGCCAGCATGGGCCCTTTCATCCCCTTTATCAAAGATATTTTAATCACAAATAGTGCATGGGTCAGGAAACGTTCAATTTTAAACCAGTGGCAATCTGCCATTTCTCCGGCGTCTGCTTTATTGTGTGTCTCCAGAAAGGTTCGATGCTTCTGGCTATAATCTTAACACCAGCGTAGCTTGCATTAAATGAGCAGGAGTCTCGCTTCATCTGATTAACACACAAATTCACTGACCCAGATGCATTTCCAAATGCATTTGTTCTATTGGGTCAGCAAACCCAAAACTACAGTCATTTAAAGGCACATGCACACACACATGCACAAACAACACTGCCTGATGTGAAATGACAGTTCATTTCAGAAGACATCAAGTAGAAAAATGGAAACAAACAGGCTTCGTTTCCCACTCAAATCACAAAAACAAGGATTCTCTCTTTTTTTTCTCCTGAGAAAATGCTCCAGTCACGAACACCATACATGGTACTGTATAGGCAGCTCCATATTGAGAAGGAGGATCATTTGGCAAGGTCAGTTAACTGCCCTTGTTCTGAGTCTTTGTGGAACATGCAAAACATTATTCCTCCATAATAAATAAGAGAAGGATTCAATGTCTGTGCTTAACATTTTGAAGTCCTGACCTGGATTGCCTAGGCTAGCCTGATCTCATCAGATCTCACAAGGAAAACAGAACTGACCCTGGCTAGTATTTGGATGGGAGACCTTTAAGAAATACCAGGGTCATGACTGGAGCCAGGCAATGACAAACCACCTCTGAATGACTCTTGCCTTGAAAACCCTATGGGGTCATGTTAATACTTTCGGCGCAAACCTTTTAAAACAGTTTGAGGGAGGAAATAAAATGTTTCCTCCATGGAGCTCTGCAATGCTTATCCCCCTTTGGTTCCCAAAATGTTTTATTTGCAGTCTCCAAACATTGGCCCCTTCCGCACACGCAAAATAATGCATTTTCAAACCACTTTCACAACTGTTTGTAAGTGGATTTTGCCATTCCGCACAGCTTCAAAGAGCATTGAAAGCAGTTTGAAAGTGCATTATTCTGCATGTGCGGAATGAGCCATTTTAAGCTAATTCCCTTTTAAAACAATTCTTTAGTTACAATACAATACAACAACCTTTATTAGGCATATTAAAATAGGCTCCAGAGCATTACAGACATTTCTGAAGTGCAAAGCAAAAGTACATTCAAAACACAGACAGGTAAACTGTATCTAGCATTGGACATGACTTAGAAAATTCTGTCACTTGTAAAAGAAATTTTGCTAAATTTTTTAAGAGCGTGGCCTCTGTGTTATTTAACAAAAGCTCCACAACAGAGTTGTCAGAGTCTCTTTCAGATTTGTCTAAGACCCGCCCAGGAGAGAAATTCCTCATACCCACATATCTCGGACAGTCAAGTATAATGTGAGCAAGAGTCTCCACTTGGTTTTTACAGTGTGGACAGACCCGATCCAATTCTTTAGTTGAAACCTTTTTAAAATGGCTTCACTGGGCTGTGCAATCTCTTGAAGACGTTTCCCATGCCTCTCTGCTGTCCCGGAACTTCCTTTGCCCCATTTTCTCAGTTCACTCCTTTCCCCTCACCTCTTTATTTGCAGCATTTCTGGTTGTTGTTGTTGTTGTTGTTTTTAATTTTGGTGGGGCTAATCTCCAAAGGATTGAGTTTGCATGCTGTAGGGTATTGCAGCACAAGTCTGTGAAGTTTTGAAGCATCAATCCAACAACATTCTCAAAGAATGTGGGGGGGGGGGATCACAAAATGGCAGCCAAGAATCGTTTCAAAGGGGTAAGCGCAGACATAGATCATGGTAATGCGGGGGGGGGGGGGGCGATTGAAAATGTTTTACAAACATTTGAGGAGATTTGTGCAGAAAGGGCCAATAAGTCAGATGCAACTAAATGAGATAATTTTTTTTAAATGAAACATTTGTCAAGAAATGTAGCAAAACAATATGATGTCTGAGCCATAAACTCCTCTTTCCTGTTCTCTGCATTGTTTCATGTTCTTCTGTTGGCTTTCAAATTATTTCATTTTTTAAATGAGATTTATCTTCCACTTTTTGACCATCAGGTGTTCAAAGCTGTTTATATTTCTCAGCTACAGCAGGAATATTTTCTATCACTCCCCCTTGGGTAGGTACATAATGGGGCTGCTTGGATGTCTTGGGTTCTTTAACCCCGTTCCCTGAGATTTTATTACCCTTTTGAGTGCCTTGCTTCATTTATACATTTCAACATCAGAAGAAAACTTTGTCTTTTCCTTTCATCATTCTCTAATAAACCTTGTCTTGAACTCTTCTTCCACTCCCCCCTCTTTCTTTTTTAGCTGGAAGATAGGGAGCATGTCATTTGTATTGTTTGACGATAGTTTTTTTGTAAGCACTGTTGGAGAAGAAAATTATGTAACTGTTGGAAAATTTCATACGATGTGTGCTCAAATTTCCTCAATGCTTCCATAGATAGTTGGCCTCAGGGACGTAGGTATAGATTTTTATGGGGTGAGGGATTCGTGGGGTGGGGCCATGCCACCCACCCCTGGGGGCATGGCCATGCCTCCCCAAGCCCCGCCCCTGGCCCCAGTGCTTATAAAAGCAGCTCTCCGAGGCCGGGGATGGCAGATTCCCCTACCCTGCCCTCCCCCGCCCCCCCACCCGCTGGGCTCCCAGTCGGCAGCCGGCAGTCCCTTCTGCCCTCCTCGCTGGGCAGAGGCGTAACTAGGGAAAATGGAGCCCAATTCAAAATCTGAGTTTTGTGCCTACCCCCCCCCCAGGCAGCTGCTGTGATGCTGGAATCCACCCCCAAACAGCATCACTTTCAATGTTGTCTAAACTAGAGAGCCCAAATTCTCCTTTTAAATCCACCTTAAAGGCAGAATCTGGGGTCGTCAGTTAAAACAACATTGAAAGTGATGATGTTTTGAGGTGGATTATCCCCCAACCCCAAACAGCATCACTTTCAATGTTGTTTAAACTAGAGAGCCCAAATTCTCCTTTTAAATCCACCTTAAAGGCAGAATCTGGGGTCGTCAGTTAAAACAACATTGAAAGTGATGATGTTTTGAGGTGGATTATCCCCCAACCCCAAACAGCATCACTTTTAATGTTGTTTAAACTAGAGAGCCCAAATTCTCCTTTTAAATCCACCTTAAAGGCAGAATCTGGGGTCGTCAGTTAAAACAACATTGAAAGTGATGATGTTTTGGGGTGGATTATCCCCCACCCTGAAACAGCATCACTTCCAATGTTTAACTGGGACCTCAGATTCTCCCTTTAAATCCATGTCAAAGGGGGTGGATTTAAAAGGAGAATCTGGGGAAATTTGGGGGTTGCCTGCTGTCAGGGGTGCAATTGTTAAGCTAGCAGCACCAAACTGGCAGGGTATCTTTAGGAGACTCTCCTGATGATACCACCCAGGTTTGGTGAGGTTTGGTTCAGGGGGTCCAAAGTTATGGACCCTCAAAATTGTAGACCCCATCTTCTATTAGCTCCCATTGGAAACAATGGGGGATGGGGGAACCCCTTTGGGAGTCCATAACTTTGGACCCCCTCAACCAAACCTCACCTAACCTGGATAGTGTCATCAGGAGAGTCTCCCAAAAATCCCTGGTGCCACTAGCCTAAAACCTGCGCCCCCTGCAGGCCAAAAACCAATCCCCCCCACTAAAAATACCAAAAACCCACAACTGGGGGGCGGAGCTTTGGACATGTAATATGGGGGGTAGAACCTGAGAAACTTCCCCCCCTTACCTACATCCTTGGTTGGCCTTTAGTGATTCTGTGTGTGTCTGTGCATGTGAGTGTGTGTATGAATTATCATCGAGTCGCTTCAGATTTATGGCAACCTAGTATGAATGAATGACCTCCTATGGTTAACAACTTCACCTAGGTCTTGCAAACTTGGGGGATGTGGGTCCGTTTATTTGAGTCAATTGATCTCATGTTGGGTCTTCCTCTTTTCCTGCTGTCTTCAACTTTTCCCAGTATTGTTGTCTTTTCTAGTGACTGTTGTCTCCTTGTAATGTGATCAAAGCACAACAGCCTCAGATTAGTAATTTGAGCTTCTAGTCTTGATTTGATCTAGTCTTGATTTGATCTTGTTCATCTTTTTGGAGTTCCATGGTATCCATAAAACTCTCATCCATTACCACTTTTCAAATGAATCACCTTTCTTCCTGACACTCTTATTTTGTACAAGCTTTTGGGGGGTCATAAGCTTAAGCATAAGCATAAGCATTTTATTGTCATTGTGCACGCACAACGAAATTTACAGCAGCATTCCTCGATGCACACAATTTCAGACTCATACATCATCATCCTCCACCCATCCCTACACAGCCCCAAATACATCAATATGAAGCAGCGGAGTTTAGCATAGCCACAGCTCTAGAGTAGAAGCTGTCTCTAAGCCTCTTTGTCCTAGTTCTGAGGGCCCTGTATCGTCTGCCAGATGGTAGCAGTTTAAAAAGAGAGTGTGCTGGATGAGACGGGTCCCTCAGAATATTTTGGGCTTTATTTAGGCTTCGGGCATTATAGATTTCTTCCAAGGAGGGGAGAGGGCAGCCGATAATCCTTTGTGCAGTGGTGATCACCCTTTGGAGGGCCTTCCTATTCGCCACTGTGCAACTGGAGAACCATACACAGATGCAGTAGGTTAGGACACTCTCTATAGCACAGTGGTAAAAGGACACCAGGAGTTTTCCATCCAGTTGCTGCTTCCTTAAAAGTCTCAGATAGTACAGTCTTTGCTGGGCTTTCTTAACCACCGCGGTAGTCTGTACTCCCCAGGTCAAGTCCTCTTTAATCATAACGCCCAGAAATTTAAAACTAGCCACCCGCTCCATTTGATCTCCATTTATAGTCAAGGGCTGAATTTCTGAGCTATTCCTTCTATAGTCCACTATGAGCTCCTTTGTCTTGTTAGTGTTAAGAACCAGGTTATTTTCCCTGCACCATGAGAGCAGTCGGTCCACTTCATTCCGATAGGCAGACTCATCCCCTCCAGAGATGAGCCCCACCACCGTTGTGTCATCAGCAAATTTGATAATGGTGTTACTATGATAGACAGGAGTACAATCATATGTATAAAGGGTGAACAGTAAAGGACTCAACACACAGCCCTGTGGCATTCCCACATTTAGAGTAAGAACTGAGGAAACCCGATTTCCCAGTCTAACCCTCTGGGAACATCCAGACAAGAAGTCCCTAATCCACAAACAGATTGAATGTGAGAGTCCAAGATCCACAAGTTTTGTCACCAGTCTTTGTGGCGAGATTGTATTAAATGCGGAACTAAAGTCCGCAAAGAGCATTCACACATAATTCCCCTGCTGTTCCAGATGCGTCAAAGCTGTGTGGAGGCTAATGGCAATGGCGTCCTCCGTAGATCTATTAGTCCGATATGCGAACTAATGTTTATCAAATGTATCTGGAAGGCAAGAACTAATATGCCTATGGACCAGTTTTTCAAAACACTTCATGATGATGGGGGTGAGTGCCACTGGTCTATAATCCTGAAGATTGTCAGCAGGAAATCTCTTTGGTAGTGGAACAATGGTGGAAGCTTTCAAACAAGATGGAATGGTGGACTGGGATAAAGATCGATTAAAGATCCCAGTAAAAACACCAGCCAGTTGGTTAGCGCATTCCTTTAACACCCGACCGGGAATACCATCCGGTCCAGCAGCCTTCCTTGGATTCACAGCCCTCAAAACTTGCCTCACCTCATGTTCCTCCACAGTGAGGTGTGAGCTGCAATCACCTAGTGGCTGTGTGTCATCTCCTTCTGATAGACCTGTTTCAAAGCGGGCAAAAAAAGTGATTTAGCTCCTCTGCCAGAGAAGAATCCCCATCCACAGAAATGTCATTGTTTGGTTTATGATTGGTAATTTGTTGAATCCCCTGCCACACCTGCCTCATGTTGTTATTATTAAAATAATCTTCAATTTTTCTCTTATAACTCATCTTGGCTTGTCGAATGCCTCTCTTGAGACTGGCTCTCGCCGCACTATACTTTGCCTCATCACCAGATCTGAAAGCAATATTCCTGTCATGCAAAAGTCGCTGAACCTCCCTTGTCATCCAGGGTTTATGGTTGGAGTAAATCCGGATGCGCTTATCCACAGTAAGAGTGTCTGTGCAGTAGGTGATATAACTCAGAACAGCAGTGGTATACTCCTCCAGATCTGGGTGGTAGAAAACATCCCATGTTGTCTCAAAACAATCTTGAAGTAGTTTAGAGGCATCATCAGGCCAGGATTTTACAGTCTTTATTACAGGCAACACCCGGCTCCCAAGTGGAATATATGCTGGTGCCAGAAACAGTGACAAATGGTCTGACTGATCCAAGTGTGGTAATTGTATCACCTTGTAGGCATCCTTGATGTTGGTATACACTTTATCCAATGAATTGGCTCCTCTAGTGGGGAACCTAACATGCTGGTAGAGTTTAGGGAGCACTGTTTTTAAATTAGTATGATTAAAGTCTCCTCCTATAATGAGCACAGCATCAGGATGCTTTTTCTGCTGGTTTTCAACAATGTTATACAGAGAGCTCAAAGCTATGGCAGCATTAGCATCAGGTGGAATGTATACCGCAATGATGATAACCACACTAAACTCCCGTGGCAGATATATGGGTCTGCATCTAATAGTCATACTTTCCAAATCCTTTGAGCAGTGACCCCCTGTGATGCTTGCATTAGTGCACCAGCTCCACTAGCTCCACCAGCTCTCACCAACTCAGTTTACAGGTTTCCCCTCCTTTCCATTTATTTTCGGAAAGATACATTACAAATGTGATATAGTGTAGTTCTGTTCTACCTACTGACATGACAAGACTTACAAGACAAAATGGTCCCCTCTGGGGTATCTCAATCAAAGAGGGAAATGTGGAAGGTGTCATCTCACCAAGCAATCAAGATCAGCAACTTCGTATTCTGATAGCTTAGCTGTACAGTGCAGCATTACAGTCTGTGAGCTCCCAGTATTCTATTTCAATAATGCAAGAGCTTCCAGTGCCCAAAAGGCAAATCTATTATTGCTCAACCATATTCAGATGCCTCAGGGCAAGTCACTAGCAGGATGTGAAAGTTTTGGTTTGCGCAAGTAATCCTGATGTCTGAATATATGAATGACCAGATCCTCATTCAGAACATATGCTCTGACATATCTGCATGCATTGCGGTTGCAAGAAGGTCTTTGCTGCACTGGAATAGAATCCATTGTGATGTATGCATCACAAAGGGCATGCATGTATGGAAGCAAGCTTCAATGAACATGCCTTGCTGGATGATGAACTAAAAACACTAGAAAGCAGATCCTTTGCCAGGCTCTTCCTCTGCTATGCTATTAGACTTATCTAGGTACATGTAAACTTGAAAAGATAATAGTCAGTCTAAAAATATCCTGGAAATGTGGTGGTAGTGGCAAGACCAGGGGAGGGGGGTTGTTTTCTGAATTATGTCTTACCAATCGTTTGTATTGGTGCCTTAGACAGTTCAAACTAAGATAGATACCAAATTTTAATTCTGCATTTTGATACCCAGAGGGTGGCTTTGCATGAACATTCTTTCCCACTCCCAATCAATAGGCATAGCAGCATAGCACCTGCAGCTGCAACCATTTCCATCAGGATAACAAAAGCCATAGCCCTGGCAGAGACACACCTGTTCTCTAGCCCACAAAAGATATACTCATTCTAAACACAGTCAGCTTTCCAGAGTCCTTTCTTCCCTAACCAATCTAATCACACCATTACTGTCTATCTACCAGAGAAGCATCAAACCTAATTGGAATACCCTGAGTTGTAAATTCATCAACTCTACCTAAAATCTAATTAAAACTGGACTCTTCCCAGCTCTGACTCATCTAAGCCAATTTCCCACTGTATTGTTCTCTCCTGAGAATGGACTACCACTTGACACAGTGTGTAACAGACTTCTCTCTGTGATGCACCTCTGAAGATGCCAGCCACAGATGCAAGCAAAATGTTAGGAACAAGATCTACCAGACCATGGCCACACAGCCCGGAAAGCCCACAACAACCAGTTGAGTCCAGCCGTGAAAGCCTTCAACAATACATTGACCACCATTTTGTTTAGGAAGATTAACACTGTATGCATTACCAGAGGGTCAAAATTTCCTATATCTAGTCTGCCCTTACCCAATCTTTTCTAAATTGCCTTTGCTTCAGTTGCACTGCCTGATGCCTAAATGTGGATATTGGATCCTGCCTCCTTGGACCTTACTATTCTGGATCGGGTTAATATCATCCTCCCCGCAATGATCTATGCTATTCCTAACCTATATTTAATCTGTATTTAAATCCTAGATTTATTGAAACTTCCTCTGTATGTGTGTGTGGGGGGTATTTTTGCCAAACCGCATGTGTACTTTCTATTATTTTTGCTCTTTAATAAAATTGCTAAAACTTCACTCAAATTCTGTTTTCCTGCCACTTTCTAAAAGGAGAAATTCCTGTGTATATTGGTGGGAAGGATCTTGTAGCTCATCCTCTTGCATTGCAAGGCCTGTCCCTGTTAATTTCCCATCCAAAATGGGACAGGTCCCCACTAATTTAGGTAACAGTAGTGGGGGAACCATTGAGTTGGAACTCGCCAACTGTTCTGTTGGTAAAAAAATGGAGGGGGTCCTCTGCCACAAAAAATGCTGTGCTAAGAATCCAAGGACTCCTTTTCAAAAGGAGCTGTATGGAACTGTAATATGTAGAGGGGTGGGACAAGGTGGAGTGAATAAGCTGGCTCGATCTGTCCATTAATATAGAGATATGAGATTTCAAATTTTGAATGTAGGATAGCCATGTTAGTTGGTTGTACCAAAATTCAGAGTCTGGTAAGTTTGACCTCACTCTCTGCATCTGATGAAGCGGACTCCAAGCTGCAAAAGCTTACACTGTAATATAAATCTTTTTGTTTTTCAGGCACCATAATACTTTTTCTTTTTGAATTTTACTTGAGTCAATCTCACCCCTTCCTCTGTGTCATGGGACAATGACTCTTTTACAACCTTGTTTATGTCTTCTAAATAAGGACCAAACTCATGAATCTGAGATAGCTGACTCTGGTCCACTAAATCTTCTACAAGGAAAAAAGTATTCAGGTTTCTACCGGATTCCTCTTTATTTGTGAACATCTGTGAAAATCTTCTTCCTAAGTTTTCAGTTCAGAGATTTCACCAGAAGAGGGTGATGTTGATCTATAGATTCATTATAGTTTGAGAATTATTTTAGCTATAGTTATATAATTTTTAGCATGAAAATATCTCATTTTTAGAAAAAATTATGGACCACAATAGGTTCTAGACAGCAATGTGGATTATAAAAAAGTAAATATTCAAAATACATCTTCATAATTTGAAAAAAATGTTTATATTCAAAATACATTTGCTGTACTAACAGGGCAATCCTGCACAGTCTCACACCTGTCTTAACCCATGGACTTCAGTTGGTTAAACATGTATTAACTTTTTTTCTTTTTCCTTTTCTTTTTGTCAAACCACTTCACACAAACATTGTTTAACCTAAAATAAAGCAGCTTGGGCATAAGAATTTGAAGTGTTTGTGGCTGAAGCACACTATATTTTTACCCAGTTTATAATCCTCACTTAAGTAGAGAAAAGTGGGGTATACAAACCAGCTCTTCTTCAAAGAAGACCTGACTGGAATTAATACTAGGATGTGCATGCATATATCATGAACCTATTAAGTGAGCAGCTCCTTTCAAAGGAAAGTACATCATGTATCATTGTGTGCAACCAATGTACAACCAATCTTTTGCACAACCTCCACAGTAATCAAAGAACATAGCTGGAATGCTTTTGCAAAACCTTTGTTCATTTCCATACCTCTTACATCGATATTCCTGCCAGATCCAATCATTTTGTAACCTTATTTTTATCGTCCTGATTTTAATGAAAGGGCATTTGGAGCTATGTTGCCTTCTGTAATAATCCACCCAGACTGTTTTTCAGGAGAAGGGCAGGATCTAATCACACCAACCAGACGACTCTGCCCTGTGTATGAGAAACAGATCTCTCCATTACAGAAGTTATTTTGCAAAAAGGAAGCTTGCTCATAACCAACAGGACAAATGCAGAGCCAGTGAAGCCTCACTAAGCCAGCCAGGGCAGTGCGCAGGATTTATTTCTGTGTATGGATTATTTAAATAGAACTTGTGATTTAGAAGGAGGAAATTCTTAAAATACTATTTTAGGTTGTATGGAGATGTGGCGTAGTGGCTAAGAGTGGTGGACTCTAATCTAGAAAACCTGGTTCAATTCCTTCCTCTTCCACATGAAGCCTGCTGGGTGATCTTGGGCCAGTTACAGTTTTCTCAGAACTCCCTTAGCCAACGCAGAGACAGGCAATGGCAAAACATCTCTGAAGGTTTCTTGCTTTGAAAACCTTATGAGATCACCATAAATCAGTTGTGACTTGATAGCACACACACAAATATGGATCTCATGTATTGCATGTACATAGTTTCAAAGACCTTGGTTGGAGTGGTTGGGAAGAATATCTGCCAACTCCTTGCTGATGCCACACTTGATGACACTGTTTCATGGAGTCCCCATTCCCTAGGGCCGTAGTGGCAAACCTCTTGCACTCCAGATGTTATGGATTACAATTCCCATCAGCCCCTTCCAGCATGGCCAATTGGCCATGCTGGAAGGGGCTGATGGTAATTGTGGTCTATAACATCTGGAGTGCCAGAGGTTTGCCACCACTGCCCTAGGGAGTCCCCATTCCCCAGATTATTTCAGACTGCCATGAAAGGAGGAAGGTAAGTCAATACGGTATGACATGATAAACCATTATTGGCATATCATGCATAATAAATTCAGTGGGATAAAACACAACTAAAATCAAACAAAAACTCAATTACATAATATATCACTGAGTTAAAGGTGGAATGATAAAACAGTGCGGAAACAGAGCTATAAAATCATATTGAGACCTTATATTAGCACAGTCTTATAGCATTATATAAAAATGTTGCAACATTTTCAATTATTTCCAGGATGCAATTGTTCAAAAGATAAGATACTTTAAGAGAATCAGATAATACTCTCTTATTTACTAAGAGAGGATTTACAAGGTTAGTACAAATATTTATACAGAAAGGACAATAAAAGGATACATGAGAAATAGTTTCAATAACATTCATCCCACAAGGGCAGTGCCTGTCTGAATATGGAGTTTTTGTGGAATCTCCCAGAATCACTGAGGAATGCAAGTCACACTCTACGGGTGGAAATCTTTGTGTTTGTGGAAATGCTAGCATGAATCAGGGTCCCCTTCTGCACAAATCACCAAAACATTTAAAAATGTTTTCAATCCCCTTCCTTTTATCATGATCTGCCGTCACTCTGTTGAAATGATTCCTGGCTGCCATTACGAGTTTTTTTCCCCTTTTGTTTTGAGTTCCATGTTGAATTAATGCTTCAACCCCTTAAGGTCCTTGCCGCAATTCTCTATTCCTGCCCTGAAGATTACCCCCCCCCCCAAAAAAAAAAATTAAAACAAACAGAAACGAGCAAATAAATGGGTGAGAGGGAATGGACAGTGAGTTGGGAAAATGGTATTGAGGAGGAAGTTCAGGGAAAGCAGAGAGCATGGCAAATGTCTCACAGCAATTGAAGATGTTTTAAAACATTTCAACCTGAGAATCTTTAAAAGGGGGTTCATTTAAAATGTTCTGAAGCTGCAAATAAAACGTTTGGGAGTAAAAGTCATGTGGAACTCCGTGGAGGAAACATTTTAAGAACAGAAGAACAAGCCAGCTGGATCAGACCAGAGTCCATCTAGTCCAGCTCTCTGCTACTCGCAGTGGCCCACCAGGTGCCTTCGGGATCTCACATGCAGGATGTGAAAGCAATGGCCTTCTGCGGCTTTTTCTTTTCTTTTCTTTTCTTTTATTTCCTGCCTCAAAATGTTTTAAAAGGTTTGTGTGGAAAGGACCCATGTTTGATCTAAGTGTGACAAGCCAGTCAAGCATTTGAGGCTGGATTGACACATTCAATATTGCCTAAAAGTCATCACTTGATGTTGTGATCATGGTGAATAGGCTGCCAGTAGCCTGTCAGTATTCCACATTTATCATATTGGGTCCAGTCAGCTTTTCATTCAAGCTTACCAAATTGTCTTCCTTGAATCATCTCCCATCCCACCTGGCTTTTAGCCTATGCTCCCCAGCAAAACCTATAAGGTGTTCAAAGGGAATTGCCTTTACTACCTTACTACCTTCACCATAGGAACAACCATGAAATTGCCTTAAGCCAAATCAGATCATTTGTCCATTAAGGGCAAGACAGTTTCGTCAGACCGGCAGCAATTTAGGTTCCTGGGCATGCTGAGCAGATGCTGTCCCACTAAGCCACAGCCCCACCCCGTAAATATGCATAGTTTGAGCAAAAAGCTGACAAGATTCAGTCCAGAATGTACCACCAGCTGTCTGGCTCTGAATTCAAGTTGATTTTATCATTCTGCTCTGCTTCAGAGAGTCGAATCCACCCACCTACTCATGTTTATTTATCATAGCATATTTACTACCTCTCTAAATAGTATACAGATGCTTTGCTTTAAAGCTAGTCAAACAGCTTCAGTTAAGCAAGAAGAAGATAGCTGTATAAGTAAAATTCCTAAAACAATTTATCTGGGGTCCAAAAATGGATAAAATAAAATGGCACACTCTATACCAGGGATCATCTGTGCCACTCACGGGCATTATGGCGCCAACCCATTATGGTGGGCCATTGCGAGTAGCAGAATGCTGGACTAGATGGACTCTGGTCTGATCCAGCAGGCTAGTTCTTATGTTCTCACCTTATCTCTGTGTATGGACTGTTTGTACATACACTCCAACACCTTTAGATAGTAAGTGGAGCCGGGTGAGGCTCTTGCACAGCATGGCTTTTTATTAGCCACTGGATAACTGATTGATGGACCAGATTTAAACACACACACTGCTTTCTGCAGCAGCTGCCCCCAAAGCACAAGATTTTCACAGTGTGACTGCAGATATGCTGCAAGTATGCAAGAAAATGACATTTTCATTTAAAAAGGCATTCTGTTCAGCCTGCCTGAAATGTTGAAGTGCTACTATTCAAGTTTTGCATAATCTCATTTCATAACATTTTGTGCTTGGCTCCACCTCTGGTGGCAGCCATTTGGTGCCTGTGTCAGAATGCTGCAGGTGCCTGTGCTCAAAAGATTGGGGCCCCCTGATTGATGTGTGTGTATGTGCAAATTACCGTCAAGTCACAGCTGATTTATGGCGACCCCAGCAAGGGGCTTTCAAGGCAAGTGAGAAGTAGAGGTGGCTTGCTGTTGCCTTTCTCTGTAGAGTTTTCCTTGGTGGTCTCTTTTCCAAGTACTTTGCTACTTAGTTTCCAAGATCTGATAATTCTGGGCTACTCCATGCCACCTTCCCTCCAATTCCTGCACTATATGCTCCATTAAAAAAAAATCTGTGCCTTCCTCTATGGTCTATTCTTGCCTAGTATATAGCTTTGACCATTTCTCTCTTTCCTAAATTCCATCCCCAGAGCTTCAAAAACTTCTCCCATGAACAGGAGTTAGCATGTTATTGTGGACAAAGTGTTGGAGCAAAGAAACCTGGGTTCTCAAATTTCTACTCAGTGATAAAGATTCAAGTTGAAGTCCCCATTTCAAATCATTATTCTGACATTCACAACCAAAACATACTTGCAACTTATAGCTGCACTATCTAGTAGTAATATACCTGTCCATTGTTGCAAAGATCACTTAGAACTCCCCTTTCATCACAACTCAGGTAACTCAATGTTAGCTTCAGGTGGAGGATAAGAAGTTACTCTCCTAGATCTAATTATCCCTTCAAAAGTCAGATGGTCCCATCATGTCAGATTTTCCCTTCTGTAAGAGCTCAAGGTTGAATCAGATGTTCAAAGGATTTATGCACATGATGTTCCAGACTATACCCATAGATGCATTCATATGGGGAATGTAGTGTATTTTATCCAGCCCTTTCTTCCAGTTGCTCAAGGAACTATGCATGTTTTCCTCATTGTATCCTTGCAACAAGCAAGAAACATTGACTAGCCCAAAAACACTCTATCGAACATCAGGACTGAGTGGGGATTGAAACCTGCCTTTTCCCATTCCCAGTCCTAGACTGGCTATTATAACACACTGGATAGTGCTACAGTGAGAGCTCAAAGCAGGGGACTTGGTTTCATTCTTATCCCTCTCATCATTTCATCCTCCCTATAATGATGTGAGGAACATGATGATCAAAGGGAAGATGACACGGTATAGTCCAGGGGTAGGGAACCTGCGGCTCTCCAGATGTTCAGGAACTACAATTCCCATCAGCCTCTATCAGCATGGCCAATTGGCCATGCTGGTAGGGGCTGATGGGAATTGTAGTTCCTGAACATCTGGAGAGCCGCAGGTTCCCTACCCCTGGTATAGTCAAATCTCATCATGTCTTGGAAACTGAACAGGATCAGTACTTCGATGGAAAAGCACCAAAGAAGGCTATGCAGAGGATGGCAAACTGCCTCTGCTTCCCACTTGCCTGAAAAGCTTTGATGGTGAAATTCTTGGGTCCCAAGGAAGAGTTCACAATTTAACTCAGAGGAAATATAATTTTATAAATATAATATAAAGTTGTCCATAGTGTTACTACTGGGATGAGAGACCACCAATGAAGATCAGGCCGTGGCACCCCATGGCAAACCATCTCTGGCTTGATATCTTTGTTCTGCCATGGCCAAAGAACCCTTCCTACCTGCAAAAAGTATTCTTCTGAATCCCACCCTTCTGAATAAATGTACTAACATAGCATGCACTAATGTTTGTGATAAGCAAGAGTGCAGCAAAGGGAGTAAATATTCTAGGCAACCTCTAAATCTGAGGACTCCAGACGTATTATTTCATATGGCCTAAGGTTGGTAGACAACCAGCCTGGCTCTCTGACCTTCAACCTATTTGACTATAGTTTACACAATCAAATATTTGTTTATTGAATTTGTATTCATGGTCCTTAATGAATTATTCATGATTAAAGACTATGCACTAAACTGTATAATTCATGTGTCATGACAACCCCATTGTGCTTACTTAAATATGCTGTATTATTTAGTGACACCTTTTAGAGTGGGGATGTGTGTATTTGTATTTGTGTGTGAGCATACGTATATATGCGTTTGTATATAGACACACATACATACACATACACACATATACAAACACAAACCTTGACCTGAGTTGTCCATAGGGTTACTACTGGGATGAGAGACCACCATTGAAGATCAGGCCGTGGCACCCCATGGCAAACCATCTCTGCCTTGAAAACCCTACGGGGTCACTGTAAGTCAGCTGTGACTTGATGGCACAGGCTCTCGTTCTTCATTCTTACTTCATTCTTTAATGCTACATTTTCTTGGGTTACTCCCTTGATGTTGACATAACATGATATTGCTTATATTATATGACCTTTCAGTTTGCCACAGGCACGCAGACAACGCTGTGGGGCTCCTTAACTGTTTATGATCGTATGAGTACAGTATCATATCACAGGTAGCTATGTCTGCTCCTTATTTCTTTCTCTATTTAGCAGTCAGTGCAAGGAAATCTGTGAGATCATTGGAAATCTGTGAGTTCACCTAATGTCTCAGAGTTCATCAAAAACAAAGCTTCTCAGTATTTGGGCAAAACTTCCCACAGTATATAGAAACTGAGGCAATGATTATGGTTTGCATCATATGAGTGGGCTCCATGCATGCTTGGATAGCCCCTGCTCCACAGCATACTTTCTCTTCCTCAAAAACATTCATCTGTGCAAGATCAATGGAAGATTAGCAGTTAGCAGAATTAGCAGAATTGTGTCAATGGAAGATTTAGCAGAAGAGGGAGCATGCTCTGTTGCAGAGACCATTTAGCATGCATGGGACTCGTTTATAAAACCAAAGCCTGAATGCTGACATTAAAGTGAGCAACAAACCACATGTGTGCAGTTTATTGGCATAATGCTATGAGCAATAATGCTGAAACCCCATTAAGTAAGCTATTTGAAAAGTTCAGTGACCTCAAAATGGTTCTGAGCTTTTAAATAGTTCAAAGTCCTAATTTTGATCCATGCACTAGTTATGTCCTGTAGCTTTGCTCCAACGTGCTTTCTTATCCAGTCTTGCCTCATTGTTCTCCATACTGATCCCACATAAGTTTTGATCATGCCCAAGGGCAAAACTAAGGTGGGGCAAGCCAGAGATCATGCCCTGGGCACTGCTTAGGGGGGCAACAGGGACCCCAGAACTCACCGACAACCCTGCCCCCACTGTCAAACTGCACCCCACCATGAACTCCATGAGGAGTTTAGGAAAGGGTGCACCGTTTAAGGCTGGGACTGGGTCCAGCTGTACCCCTGTCCCTGAACTCCATGTGGAGTTTGGGGCAGGGCACAATTCCAGGTTGGGCTTGGCTCCAGCATTCAGCTGTGTGCCCTGTCCCCAAACAGTACTCCACCCAGAGACTTCAGTGATGGGCAGATAAATTAATAAAATTAAAAATAAATAGTGGACAAATACACAGGTCCACACAATCAATCACACACAGATGCATGGGACTGTTTTGTTCACTAAAGTAATAGCTTTTTCATGCATGCTAGACTTGAATAAACTGCGTCAACACTTCTATCCAAACCAGGGGAAGTAATGCATTTATTTGAGCATTTAACCAGGGATTTTAAATAGATGCCCAATAGGGGAGTTCCACTAATTAAGTAATCGATGTTTCTTCCCTTATAATTATAAACAGCGAAGCCATTGTGATAATTGCATCTGGGTATGATGAACCATCACCCATTCAGGTGTTTAATCAGTGTTAAAAAAAACCTGACCTTAGGCACAAGTTCATTTGGGGAGTGCCGCTCGGGCCTCCCTGTTTTAGAAATAGTTCTGGGAGGCACTCTGAAGGAAAGATATTCCCTTGCTGTGAAACTATCCCATCAGGAATGATTCTCACTCTGGGGAGTGGTAGAGCACAGTTCACACAACTACCATCAATTGCAACATCCTCCCAACATGCCTTTGATGACAAATGAAAGGTAAACAGTTGATCTTTCAGTGGTTTTTCCAGTTTGTGAAGCCAAGAGCCTCCAGAGAATGTTTGACCTTCCCATTCAAAATGTCTGAATAAAATGTACGCAGACAGAGTGATAGGGATTTCTGTTCCCTTTTGCCACACACACACACATACACACACCAATCCAGATTAATTTCACTGGGGTCAGCCTAGGAGTTCTGTTAGCTGAAGGAGGAATCTATGGGCCTTTCCCCACTCTCTTCAATCCTTGGTCTGCCCCGCGCTGCTCTCAGCGTGCGGCATCCCAGGCGCGCACCCAGGCATCCCCACAACCATCAAAAGGTGCCGTTAAGAAGAGCGCCTGGGATGCCACGTGCTGAGGGGGCGCGACAGCAGCAGCGTCGGGGCGGCTGCACTGTTGCCGCCCCTGACGTGGGGAGTGCCGGGGGACCCCGCGCTACTTTCCTCAAGTAGCGCGGGGCTTAAGGTAAGTGGGGAAAGGCCCTATGAATACAGTTCAAGCAAGAACATTTGCCCATGATCCCCCTGGTCTGAACAATCAGGTGACCACAGATGTTTAATTCTATTCCACCATCTGACAAAAAGCTCCCACATCTGATGTATCCTCTGTGTTCCTGTGAGGAATTACCAGGCCTTCCCTCTGCACTGTTAGCTTACTGAGAGTATGCTTGGTGTAGTGGTTAAGAGCAGGTGGATTCTAATCTGGAGAAATGGGTTTGATTCCCCACTCCTCCAGCTGAGTGATGGAGGCTTATCTGGTGATCCAGATGTGTTTCCACACGCCTACATTCCTGCTGTGTTACCTTGGGCTAGTCACAGTTCCTCAGAACTCTCTCATCCCCACCTAGAGGAAGGGAAAGGAGTTTATAAGCCACCTTGAGTCTCCTTACAGGAGAGAAAGGTGGGGTTTAAACCCAGACTCTTCTTCTTTGCCCAGGCATAAGTCCTTGGCTTATATCTATCTGATTCCTTCCTAATAGACCATCTTCTGCCTGATTATCCAATGGTCTCTGTCTGACCTTGGGCTTGAACAGTTTGCAGGTTCTGTTGAGACATGCACAGCACCTTGCCAATCTGGGAGAGGCTGCATGTGTAATGTGGAAACGTAAAAAAATGAAAGTTTCCTTTTGAACAAGTGAAGGAGTTCAATTTTCAAGCATCTTCACTGAACGCAAGCTTCATTAGAGAGTGTACATTCTCAGTCAATGACTACTAGACAACAAAATTATCCCAGTACCTTGCCTCTACTTATAAAAAGGTGAAATTGCTGTCAGGCATAATTTATCTAATACCTCTTGGCTGATAGACTTTGCAATGAGTACATTCCTGATAACACTGGACTAGAGTTACTTTATCTTGGTTTCATATTCTGGGTAAGGGGTTTCATATTTTGGGTGATTGCTTTGTCAGAATTACATTATGCTTTGTCAGAATTACATCGAAGTAAGATGTTTGATAGTTTCTATGTGTCTTTACAATCCAGAAAAGGTAAACAATTGTCTAATGACTGTGCATATTTGCTATCTCTGTTTCTCAAACATTCAGTACATAAGCTCTGAGCCATCATTGTTCACAGAATCAAATGAAGTGCCACATAATCCACAGAGCCTTCCCAAACATCTCTGTTATTCTTACAGAACCCAGGTGACCAAACAAACATTCCTGGACATGCAGGAACTTAATCTATCTAATTTAGCTTAATTTATGTTCCGAACATCTATGCCCAAAGGACTTCTGCGGCATATTGTCAGGGTGTTTTGTAGAATACTACAGAAAATTATTATCTGCTCACTTGAGAGAGCCAACCTAATCCAATGGAGAGATATGCTAGGCAGGGAGGTTTCCACTATGGCTCCCTGGGTGGCTCTCAGCTTCATTTTACCATCTGCAAAACACAAAGAAAGCTCATTTCAGGCAACCAAGAGAATGTCAGTTTTTAAGCTATTCTCTTTACATATATGAATTTTCACTTAAACATATTCAGCCTGGCCAGAAAGGGTACCCCCTGTATGCAACTGAATGCAAACTACAGTCCTTTATGCATGAAAGACTTACCCATGGTTGTTTTCTTCATGCTGGGTTTTTTCCACAGGTTTTTTTTTTGTTTAAAAGGGATCCGCCTGCTGCAAAATGTCCCCTGTCGAGCTGATCTGTCAAAATGGCTGCTTGTTGTTTCCTTGTTACTGGTTCTCTGGGGAGGTTGCCTGCCACTTTTATCCCATCCCTGGGAGCCTGCCACCTTTTTATGGCAGTGTTTTATTGCTTGACCTGGGGGAAAAAACCCTCTTCCTTAATCTTAAAGCAGACAAAGGCCCTTTCCGCACAGGCGGAATATGGCAGCCTGGGGACGGCAAAAATGCCGTCCCCAGGCTGCCATTTGCACAGGGGACGCAGCTGCAGCGCAGCAGCGCCGCCCTCGCACCGCCCGACCGGCGCGAAGCCGGTGTTCCCAAACCACGCTTCCCCAGCGTGGTTTTCTGGGAACGCTGGCTTGGAACTGCTGCAGTGCGAACGGCAGCAGCTTCTAAGCGCCTCCCCCCCCCCACCGGGCGACTTACCAGCCCCGTGGCCCTCTGGCATGTCACCAAGGCCTGGGGACATGCCCCCTTTGCCCTGTGACCCTGGAGCGGCCGCGCAGGGCAGGGGGGCGTGTCCCCTGGCCTCGGCGACGTGCCGGAGGGCCGCGGGGCTGGTAAGTCGCCCGGACGATGGCGCAGCACTGCGCCGTCGTCCCAGCTGGTTTCGGGACCGTCCATGCGGACGGTCCCAGCGTCGTCGGGTCGGCGTGAGTAACGCCGACCCAACCCCTTCCGCCTCCGTGCGGAAGGGGCCTAAGAGAGAGGTAATGCTCAGAGGGAGGAACTGCCATTGGGTAGGCGGGGGAAAGCAGGGAGGAGCAAAACAGCCTGAAGCGACCTTAATGGACAGAGATTTCATTCATTGGAACTGAGAAGGGAGAGAAAAGGTTGCAGTTAAGGAAGTTTCAAAAACAGCGGGCCTTCTGGGATCTGAGGTGGGGTGAGTGCCCAAGATGTGAGTCACTGAAATTGAAACTCAGCAGTAATACGCGCCCAATCCAATGAAGACCACAAGGGCATAAAAGGTCTATGTCTTCATCACTGGAAATGTGATGTCACCTCACAGAGATGCTATTGTTGTAATATCTCCAAATGCATCAATTCTCTTTTGTATTTCGTCAATCAACTTCAACTTTCTTGAGAATACCAAGTCAGAGGGATTTTGGAACGTTATTATTTGTTTGTTCGTTCATAATTTTATTTAAAACCTATAGATCACATCTGGCTTTCAAAGCTCCCATGCCAAGTCAAAGACACTTGTATGGTTGTCCAGTGGAGAAATCCTAGGCAGATACTAGTGGCGTAGCGCCAACAGGGCAGGTGGGGGGATGCAATGCCCCAGGCACACGTCGCAGTAGGGTCGTGGTGGGGTCATGGTGGGGGTGTTCTGGGGCATGGCAGGGGCAGGCAGCGCTGTGGCGGAGGAACAGGGCACACGCGTGCCCCGGGTGTGGTTCCCCCTTGCTCTGCCCCGGCAAAATCTGTCCTCTCAAGGCTTCGCCTGACCCAGACTTTGGGGTGGTAGAAATGCAAAAACATAGGGTTTAAAAACATAAGAGAACACAAAAATCAAGATGGAATACAGTTGCACAGCAAAATAACAAATAAAAAATCTGCTTACCAGAAAGAAATATTCACAGGCAAAAGGTACTAAATATCTTCATTACATGTGCAAAGTTCCACAGGCACAGTAAATACCAAGGCAAAACAAAGAAAAGGAAAGTAACTGCTAGTACTGATAGGACTAATTTATGGTTTAAACTGGGCATATCAAGTGATCACTGATTGTTCAATCAGGATCTATTTTGACCAGAAAGTTTTAGATGAGGAGTAAATCTTCTACTTTCGAATTGAAACCTTTCCAATTAACTTCTCCAGCTGATCAGTTTCAGCTGGCCAAAACTAATGATGATGACTGCATTCCTTCTAACAAACGCTATGACCCTGAAGAAACAGTACACTCATTCCCAATTAGCAACCACCTGCTTTCTGAAACTACTGAGCTCAGAAGGAAAGGGTTTTTACTAGACCTTATAGCAATAAAATAAATTCTCTCCTGACAAAGTTCCACCCAGTGGCGGAACTCCCAGGGGACCGGGGAGGGGGCCCCACGTACCGGGTGGACAGCTCTGGGTCACTTGTATGGGTGTCCAGTGGAGCACATGGCTCTGGGTCACTTGTATGGGTGTCCCCCGGGGCCCCCCTCCCCATGCCTCACTTACCTTTAAAAGCTAAAACAGCAGCTGTTCTGATCGGCAGAGGCTGCTCCAGACCATGGAGGATGCTTTGGGCAGCAGGGGCAGTCTGAGGGGAGGGATGGGCAGAGCGATTCTCCACCCTCCATATCTGTGCCCAGGGCATTTGTCCCCCCCTCCACCCCGTGGTAGTTCCGCCTATATCTGGAGAGGTAGCATATAAATTCTCTATATACAATTGAGACTGAACACCCCAAATACAAAGCAACATGCATGCTAACATACAAATACAAACATGTGTCTAGATGTACTCTGTAGGACAGATGTGGGTGTCTGGAAAAATGACACAGGTACAGTCCTTAAATCTTCAAAAACATGATAGATGTTTGCTCTAAGATGCTTTTGAAGGTTTAAGGACTGCACCTGTGTCCTTTTTCTGGACACTTACATCTGTCGTCCAGACTGCGTCTAGACAAATGTTTGTATGTTAGTACGTACGTTGCTTTGTGTTTGGGGAGTTCAGTCACAACTGCATGTGGATTTTCACTGTATATTGTGTGCATGTTCACTTTGTAATTCTAGACACTTTCTAGATTCCTTATTAAAGCAGCTCTTTAATTTTTTGTTAGGTCATATTGTTGCCAGCAGAAGTGGTGCAAGCTGGTTTATTTGATTACTGATACTTTTCCACCACGCTTTCGCTTTTTTCTATTGTTATACACATTCTCTATACAAATAAATGAAAAACAAATATTATGGCATGCTTCTTTTGGGTGTGGCAACAATTCCTCATTATGACGCAGACAGTAAAAAGGGCACAAGCTACACATAAGCATATATATTTTCAGGAGCAAACATGTACCTTTGAAGCATGCTCTAAGCCAACATTTGCACATGCAAAAGTATTGAGTGTCAACCAAATATTTTCTTCAGATTATGGACAGTTCATTTGCAACAATTAACAGTTTGTTTCCAGCACACATTCGGTATTTCTAGTCATGTAGCTTTCATGCACATTTCATTGTTTGAAATGCACCTGTCTTGCCATGTCTTTTATTTTGTGCCTTCAATTAAGAGTTCATTTTGTGTAACTAATGAGCCAGTCTCTTTAAAATAAATAAGCACAACTCTGTAAGTGCAACTGTTTGCTTGTGGTCAGGAATTCATTCAGATATAAGCCAGAAAACTCTATCAACAAAGCAAATCTACCCATTAGAAACAAAAAGGACTCTACATTCTGGCTTCAGGGTATTTTGTTGTTGTTCAACTGAATCACCAGTCAGTTATATATAATTCCTTTCATGGGCTTTGTTTGTGCCACAGAAACACAGCTGTAGTTCCAGGAAAGTAAAACTTTTAAATCAATATTTGAATTAATTCCATTAATCACGTTGTTCTGTGTCCCAGATGCTATTTAGCTTAAAGAATTTACACGTCTGATCGTCAATGTTACAATTCCACTCTCTGCAACAATTTTTAAAACATTCTAGCTGCCCTTTTCTCTGAAATTAAATCATTCCTTTTGCCAGATTATAATACAGGGGCAATGTAGAGATTACTGGTGCATTGTAGAGAATGAAGTGTATGAGATCTGAACTGGGAAATATCTGAGTTGAGTTGATCCCTGCTTGTTCACTGTTTTTGGGAGTAGCCAAACAGATGCACTGGTAAAACAAGCAAGAAGGAAATTAGCCTGTCATGGTTCACATATGGAATAGTTTTGTAAATAGTGAACTGCCCCTTGAAGGTTTACTTTTTGCTTCTCTCCCTCAGTCTACCAGTCCTACCTTGTGTGACTAAAGTTAGTAGTATGATCGAAGCCTGGTTATCCATGGAGAGTTATTGCTCTCCAGCTATACCTGGAATCTCACATTTTGGTCTCCAGTACAGTTGAGTCCTCATGCTGTATTTGTGTGAAGCCAGTCCCTAACAGAATTATTTGGTGATGGAGGTGGGATGTTAGTAAAGAAGCAGTTACTATAAAAAAAAAGAAAATGGCTACTTAGGTAGTATGGAAAGACATAGTTAATTAAAAAGAGGAAACTTTTAGATCAAAATATCTTAAAAGCAAATGGCACTTCAGAACAACAGAGGGCTGTAACCACTGTTGCCTGCCTCAGCAAGGGGTCATCAATGATATACTGCCTTTGAATATGGAGGCTCCACTTAGCAGTTGCTTATAATAATCACTGGTAGGCCTGTCATCTAGGAATGTGTCTAATTTCCATTAAAAACCACCTAAGGTTTTTCATGGGGTGACATCATATCACATTTACAAGACAGACTTTGTTTTTTCAAGTGATTTGCCACTGCCTTTCCTGGTCAGCCACACTTTGCCCCCATAAAGCTGGATTTTTATTTTACTGATTTCAAAAGAATGGAGGGCTGAGACAACCTTGAGCTGGCTACCTGAAATCAACTTCCATCTGGATCGAATTCTAGTTTTGAGCAGAACTTTGACTGCTGTACTAGGCTAATATTATTACCCTGCTTACTGTTGTGATTGTAAAAATATAATGAATGTGACAAACTTTCTGAATGATCAAAAATGACTTTGTGAGTGCTGAATATATTACAGAAAAGCAGGTTCTATGAAAGAAGGCATAGATCCAATTCACTAAACAAAAAGTGTCACAATTAACTAAGTAAGCTTATGGTCACAATCACAATGTCAAATTTGTTATGCTGAGAGACTATGAGTTGCCTGAGGCCATACAGTCAGTTGTGGCTTGAGCTAGAAACTCCCATTTTTAAAAGCAATGCTCTGCTACTGCAACATATATGTCTCCAGTGCTTTAATTAGTCTTACATTACTGAGGTTTGCCATTAGGTGTGATAATTCCAACCACTTAGTTTCCACCTTTGAGTCTCATTGTCAGTGCAAACCCCATGTATTTCAACAGGGTGTTGTGCTTGTAGGTGGAGCAGTTTGCACAAACAAAACTATCTTGAATGGAGTCAGGTTCCTGGTTCATCTAGTCCAATTACAATCTGCTCTAAAGTGGCAGCAATTCTCCAGGGGCTGAACCAAAGGGCTTTTCCCAGCTTTGCTGAGATATTTTCCCTTGACCTCTATCCTCTGACTCCTCAAAATTGACAACTAGATTCTTTAACCGTATGGATGTTTTGCAGTAGTATGAACCCAGTTATTATAAACTGAGCAGAGTTCACAAGGAATATTTGAGCACACATCAGACCAGATATAGCCTTATTTTAGACACCAGATTTAATAATGGCTAAATCCCAGCCCCCAGCAGTCTGGTATATCTCCTACAGAGCAGGAAATGAATCCTTAAGTTTCCACACCTGTACATAATAACAAAATAGAGCCTGCTAGATCAGCCCAGTGGTCCATCATATTGTTCCACACAGTGCCCAACAAATAGGTCATGGAGGCCAAGGCCTGTAAATTGTCAAAATTTACTGTACAAAGCACATTCAGGGATTTATGATGTATTAGGAGCTTGAGTCAATAGTGGAACTTGGGTGAAGGCTGTGGGCAGGGATATGAGGGAGACACAACACCATTTGCCATACCATTTCACTTCTGGTTAAAAAAACAAAACAAAAGAGATGACATAGGGTAACTCTAGGAATTTACAATATGCTTACCATAGAGTTTCCAGAGATTCCTAAAGTTATTCTATGTAATTTCTGTTTGTTTGTTTGTTTTACTAAAAATGACATGATGCCGTAGCCAGATTCCAAGTAAGGGTGTAGCCCTAGTATGAACCTATAACACTTTTGTCCTGCCTACTTCCAAGGATTGCAGGGTGTCATATATAGCTGTCTTCACCACCATTTTGATAGGTGGATATGCAACAAAGAGCAAACCACCAGCATTTCTCAGACAGAAGGCCTATTCAGAATCCCTAAACTAGGGTTTAGGTTTTTTTAAAAAAAATACTTTATTATTATTACAACATACAAGAACAATAATTAAAGTTGACATCTCTAAAACGTATTACATAAATTTTGAATGATTAGTTTCTATACTAGGTTTTATTACAAGGCACTCATAATAACTCTTGGTCCTATTATCATTAGCATTTGCTTATCAAAAAAGCTTCTTGTGGAGGGCAGGACACGTTTTCAGATCTCCTGATAGCCATTTGCCACACAATTACAGTTCACAGATATATTTGGCCCACTTGTAAGGATAGCTAGACTTTGTTTGGCTGTCTAAAGCACACACAAACACATGCTTTTTGTATTGTAAAAATAAAATGTTTCAAACTCACTTCAAGCCACCATGCCTGATTAGGTAATTTAGTTTTATGCAATGTAATACAGCAAGCCAAAACATCATCAGAACATGTCCCAGAATCAGAAGCATCATTCTATAGTTTCTACTTCAGGCTTTTAAGCTTGCTTTTTAAGCAGGTTGCAAAATGCAATCTGGATTTATGGGCAACAGCAGTAAATTTCAGTGTCCAATTAGCTGATGCACAGGTATGTCATTTTAGGACTCTATGCTCCAATATAGAATATAGATGCTAATTTGGAGCTAGCTAACAGAATTTTTTCTACTTAAACCAGTCCTGAATAATGCATAACTGAAAAGTAACACAAGATTTACCGAGCAAAAAAACAAAGTGTTTTACACAGCAATTTCAATAATACATGTCTTGGTACTCAGAATTCTTCAGCAAGTAATTTCTTAGCAGATACATGGGAAATTATTCAGTGAGGCCTGTCACTTAAATCTTATAAATCTTATAAGATCCATGTTTGGATTCAGTATGCAGGCCTGCCACAGACAGCTCTGCTTTCATTTCATTGCTAGCCAACAGCCTGAGAAATATAATTATGTATTAAACATGTGATTTCCATACAGTTTTGTTAATTAATATTTGACATTTCATTGGATAGCAGTTGGTTCTTCCCAAAATTTTTTAAAAAGACAAGGGAGATGCAGCCAGCTGTTTTCTGTGTGAATCTTTTGCAATGAGGATTGTTAAAAGGAAGCCCATGAACACAAGGTTTCAGAGAAGTTTCAAAATAGCAGCCTGGGCTACAGACAGAACATGTTCAAAGCATTTTCTCTGCCTGGCTGGGGGCTCTTGGCCTAAAGTTGCTTTGAGGGTTTAATCATCATACAGATTTAATGAAGAAATGGAGGAAGTCTCGCTGACATGTAAGCTTCAAGAGAGAACTTTTTTTTGATGTTCTTTAAAACCAGTTTTATTTACTTAGATCTTGTTGCTTTACTCCCCAACAAGGGCCCGAAACAGCCTTCAGCACAGTTCTGCCTCCACCATCTTATGCTTATTAAATGTGTGCGATAGGTTAGGCATAATGAGAGAGTGACTGGCCCAAGCTCACAGCAGGCTTGCCATTTTCCCACTGCTTTTACCATAGAGCTTCCAATGATTCCTAGAGTGGACATCACTTTTAGGTTTTTTCCTGGAAGTGACATCATGTCATTACCCACTGAAATCCCCCATTTCCCTACCTCCCCAGACTTTCTAGGTGCAATCGACTGGCTGGCAACCTAATGTCACAGTAAGCTTCCATGACAGAGTGAGGGTATGTATGTATGTATGTATGTATGTATGTATGTATGTATGTATGTATGTATGTTTACTATCACAGCTGCCAGTTCTTTAGCTAGTTGTTGGCCTTTAGTTACAATCTGAGCCTCACCCAGAGGCCTAGGACATTGTAATGTATCGGCTTAGTATTTGTGCAGATCCCAGCAGGGCTGCCTTCTGAATCTGACAGATTTTGATTTGTCCATTTGAAGATGTTTCAAGTGCCACCCTAGTGCTTATTATTATTATTGTGATGGTGGTGGTTAATGATAATAATAATATCCTGCTCTCCTCTGCTGATTTTTATCCCACTCTCAAGATTTATTTAACTTGATACTGTGCTGGCCTCCTTCCAGACCCAAGTTCAACATTCTTACCTCTTCCATTGGCTTTCAAGAAAGGAGCTGCTAGTTCTAAATGGAAAAAAGAGGAAAGTGATGTTTCATTCAAAAAGTGAATACTGCATACATGACACTTTTTCAAATGCTGTGCTTACATTTTGCTTCCATTATCCATGCAGTATCACACTATGGAATGTCACACACACATACATATAATACAATATGATACAATATTATATATATTGTTTATGTACACATTCACCTGTTACCTAATTAACATGTTCATTATTGCTTATATGATTTCTGATGCATTTGGTTAGCCACAGGATGGTTGACTACATAAGCCATTCGTATGATCCAGCAGGGCTCTTCTTAAGTACTTACATAAATACAAGATTATTTTTGAAAGACAATATAGAACTTTAAGTATGTTATGAAATGGCTCCAAGGGAAGGAGTTAGAAGAGTATTACTTGGCAGCAATCAATTGTTTCTTCGTGGATCTTACCTTCATCGTGTGCTATGAAAGGGTTTCTACCAAAGAGGTGTTTCTTTCCAACCTTTGTTTAGGACAGTTTCCAAAACTGGATCTGGTTTCACATGAAAGAGTTAAAAACCACAATGGAATGCTTGATCTGAAGAATGGAAATGTACACACATCCAGGTTCAGGAAGTATAATGTTACAAGAAAAGCTTTCATTTAAATTATATCCAAATAGACTGTTGAAGTCTACAGGGTGGGGGGGTGGGGGCAAACCATTAGGTTTGCAGAACACTTTTATCCTGTGTACCTCAGCCACTTTTCTGGTTACTGTTTTCTGTGAAGAACCTGTGCATTATAATTTGACAAGCTGCTGAAAATTCTCACAGATCTCTGCTGGCTGGCCCATTTCATTGGGTGTACATACATTGTTATATGAAAACCTACTTACTTGCATCTAGCTTGTTATTATACGCTATATGACTGGAGCAGGTAAAATATCTGAGGGGCTTCTGCTGAATCACATCAAAACAGGTTCTCCAAGAACATTTGCATTCAGCTGTAGTAACCCCAGGCTAGAGTCATTAGCGTATGAGTCACATTCACCAAACTGCTAATGACCCATAATAAGTTAAGAACATGATTGACATTTAAAACACTTCATGTGCATTATGCCAGTAACCCCACAACTCTCCTGTACGGTAAACAGATATTATTGTTTCCAATTGAGGGGAGGAGAGAAAGCATGGCCATCTAGTGGGCTTGTGACAAAGATGAGATTTGAACCACATTAACCTCCAAGGCCAAACCAAGCTTCCAGCTCCTCCCATTTGAAGTTCTGTCATCTGATCTCCATGCTGTATATATCAGTTCTCCCAAATGAAATGGCAGCACTGGAGGTTGGATTCTATGGAACAATATACCCTCCCCATACTCTGCCCCCACCCTATAATTTTTTAAAAACCCAAAAAGGATTAAAATAAACCGGCAAGATGGAACGGAGCAAGCTTAGAAAATGGTGCAGAGGAGGAAGTCCATGGACTGAAGGGAGGCATGGAAATGTCTTAAAGAGCCAGTCAAAACGTTCTGAAAACCTTTCAGCAAAAGAATTGCTATTCTTGAGGATGCATTTAACGCATTTAGAGGCAGGAAATAAAATGTTTTGCGGTTAAAAACTATGCAGAACTCCTCAGAGGAAACATTTTATTTCCTGCCTCAAAATGTTTTCAAGTGTCTGTGTGGAAAGGGCTGCTGTCTTGCCATGTGAAGTAGTGTGATTTGTGCTTCTCTTCGTGATTGTTTTTTTGTCCATTTGTTTGATTGTTTTCCCCTGTTATCATTATTATTTCTTGTTTCAGTTGGTTTTCCTGGTTTTGCTCACTTTTTCTTTAACATTACTAGTTGTTCATGGATTATGTCCGCAGTCTATTTTTGACCACTTTTATTGCACTGTATGTCACCTCATGTGTGTTTGCAGAGATAAATATTTCAAATAAATACATTTACTGATTTCCTGTTTGGGGAAGAGGCACTTGAAAGCTCACAATCTGTCAGCTGCAAAAGAAATATAATATGTCCTTTTTCTGTATCTGAAGAGCCTCCCATCCATTTTTTTCAGTTGTGGCTTTCAGTCAATAACAGAATCATGAAAATTCCCCTTGAAACCAATGACCCCCCAACCCCAAATAGGTTAGATATATCCACTGCATCTCAAATAGAAGCAAAGCATAACCTTTACATATAAGGCATCTAATGAGTTACATAGCTTCAAGAGCCCACATAATGGATAAGGACTTCTGGTAGAATGGTATTTCACTCTGGTTGAGTCTCTGGCCTTTTCTTCACGATCCAAATATCCCGGGTTGAGCAACAGAAATATCCCGGTTGGGCCAAGAAGTTCACATGGTTCCCAGTCCTAAAATGGGTTTGTCCCACGATAATTCCCTCATCCCAGGTTTTTTTAAAAATGCTAAAATGGCGATCTTGTCACAAAATCCCACATTGAATCACTTCTGTGCGAAGGCCACGGGGAGCAAAACTGATTTATTTTTCCCACCCCACTGTCTGATCTCCCTGCCTTACATCAAGCTCACCCTGTCCCAGCTCACTCTCACCAAGCGCTGCTCGCTAGCTGAGCTGCAGCCAGCCCAGTCCTGCAGCTCTCACATTCCCAGTGGGATCCTGGGAGGGAAGCAGAGGGGTGGGGAAGCGCCTGCCTGGCAGGATGCTCTTATTTTATGACAGCTCCAAAGACCAGTCAAATGTTATTTGGTATATTGGGGGGGGGGGGTGCTGAGTTTCATGCTGTGGTTTCCTGTACACCTTTAAATGTGGGTGGGACATATCGCTTCTCGGCCTTTTGGCTAAGATCAAGTGAAATGTGGGTGGGACATAGTACTCTGCCCAGTATTGGTCAAATGTTTTTTCTTTGTATAGCACAACATGCTTGCTGTGTTGCTCACTGTACCGACTCCTTTCCGAAGCTAGATAAAAGGAGGTGATGTTGCCTGTTTGGTTTTCTACTGTTGCTTTGGATCTGTCAGTCAGAAGCATTGCTTTGGTAGGGGGGAAAGAGCCAATCAGAATGTAGCACACCGGGGATGTTCGAGCATGCATGCTGCATCGATGCTGTAAAAACAAAAAAAGCCAGGCTCATGCAAAAGAAACTGGATTATTTCCTCCTGGTCTGAACTCGATTCCTTCACAGAAACAGGCACCCATGCAAAGGGAGAAACTGGGATAAAACAGATACGGATTGTAAAATACTGATTGTAACCTGGTATAATTGTGCCAAGCAGAAACACCCTTGGAGTGCTCCCTGACGACACACTATTGAAAGGGATCATTTTGCTGGCTGCAGGATAAGCTATTCTTAGTCCTCACCTCCCCAGATATTGGGGACCTTAAATTTGACAGGTGGACTGCAAGGATCTCCATTTTAGACCCACTAGTTTTGAAAAAAAAATCCAGAATCAGCAGTGTGAGTGAGCCACTGAGCTCTTGGAAACGGCCTTCCCCACCCCCACCCCCACTTCCAGGCTTCTTTGTCTTTCTTCTTCTTAGTGTTTCTTTCTGTTTCTTTTAAAAAATATTTTCCACTTCTTTTATCTTTTTTATTTTTCAACAATAAACAGATAAGGACAATTTCTTCTGAAAAGGTCAATGACAGGGATCTAAAATCTGACACAATGGACGTATTCCACCAAATGAGTATTGGGATTTTTTAAAAGAAATTGAGATGGGGGGGCGGGGGGGCGGAAAGGGCACACCAAATACATTTTTAAAACAGCAACCTCTGATTTTCTTAAGGAACCTCCGTAAGGCATTCTGTTATCATGGTCCAACCTGGTTCCATTAATTTTTTTTTTTAGGATAGTTCAGTGATCTTCAGAGTGTATGTATCTATCGATGGGTTTTCTGGTTAGAGATGTAAACTTTCCAACCATTTCAAATTCTGTCCTTGGACCCTCCCAGAGCTGCCTCAAGGTTCTTTATATGTGATGTTGAACTAATGTACAGGTCAACGTGTTCACATCAGTAAAGGACTTTACAAACAATATGTTCCAATAACAATTGCTTGTTTTATTTTTGCAGTATGTTATCAATTCACTTAGAGGAAGGAGTAGTGTGGCAAAGAAAAAGATGAAAATTATGTGAAGGAACCTTTGTTACCAACTGATCCTTTTCAGTTGGTTTTAAGCTGCTTTTCTCCACAACATCACTCAGCTATATTCCCTTCCAGCTCACCAACTGGTGTCTTCATCAACTTTCCTAACTGCTGTTTTCAACCGTCCCTCTGTGAGCTCCAATTGGTCACTCTTATGGAGAAGCAGAACCTAGCCTGCCCATCACATTCCTGTTTATAGAAACTACCTAACTTTTTAAAGAGTTGGCAATAATTCATTTCAGCAGAGTAGAAAGTGAATGCAGTTTTACAAAAGCAGTTAACTGAATGGATTTTTCAATTAGCACAACTATTGAATCTATTGAGGATTAAATAATCTTTTTGTTGTTCAAATAAAGTTAATATTTTAAAATGATTGGCCAGTATTTGATTGGCCAGTTAGCAGAAACTCTACCCCCCTTTGACCAATCTGATGGCCTAATATTCATACACATTATGTAGGAAAATACACTGTGGACTCATCGTGTACTCTAAGTTTTGCAGTGAATCATTGAAAAAATACATACTGGTATTAGATATGGAAAATTATGCATTAAGGATAGAATGGAATGAGTGTCTTATCCTTTTGTATCTTCACTTTACAAGGCATGGGTTCTGCCATTAATGGCATTGTTTGCAGTGTAGAGGAATAAAAATATGGGTTTTTCCACCAATCCCAGTAGGAAGAGTTTCCTTGCAAAAACCAATCAATGAATCCACCAGTTCCCAGTCATATCAGATTCTAATATCTGACTTGCATGCAAAATTGCTTTGGGTTGCAAGCCACAGCTTTAGGGTAGTAATTTGTCTTCTCGTTCAAACTTTCCTAGCTTTTTCGAGAGAAATGAAGGAAGAGGAGTAAGAAATCAATCACCGAAATAATTGGTTTCTCAATTAAGGGATGTAATTGCTCTTAAAGTGCATTTACAGTCTCTAAGGAAGCATAAAAGACTCTTCCATTATCTACAGCTCAATGAGACCTATCAATATATATTTAAAGGAGTCAAGTACCAACATGGATGCCCTTTAAACTGGCTAGTGTATCTTGGCAGGTTAGCAGCAGCCTGGTCTTCTCAATGTTAATGCACTGCATTCCAGAAATACATAACAGAAGAAGATCAGAGTCCCTCTGGGGTGTACCACATTTGGGTTGCCTTGTTATATATCAGGACTTGATGGGGACATGTTCACCTACTTCAGGGTATAGGGAAGAGATTTCTGATAGATTGGAAGATCTATAACTTTTAGCAATTTTCTCCTTTAAAAACATCCCCCACCCTCCCAATTAGCTGGTGAATCCTTGCTACATGTTGGATTAGTAGGCAGAGGCTTATCTAGGGAAAATGGAGCCCATGGCAAAACCTGAGTTTTCTGCCACACCCCCCCCCCGTGTTTCCCTTCACCCTCCTTATATCCTCTTCCTCCCATCTCTTTGTGCCACCACCCCCTTCAATCCCTGCCCTGTCCCCTTTCACTCCCTGTGGGCCTGGCCGGCCTGCCCCTCCACAGCTGCTCCTGGTAGGGCCTGCTCTGGTGGAGTCAGCATTGCCGGACCCTCTGTCTCCCTGGGGGGCTTTGCATGCCTCCTCAGTGGGGGTCCTATCTGTGGGGAGGAAGGCAGTGGCCAGGAGGAGCAGGAGGAGCAGCAGTGTTGGGGCAGGGCCAGCAGTGCAGGGGTGGTGCTGGTGGGGCAGGAGCAGTGCTAGCGGGGCATCCGGCTTGGACTGACCATCTTGGTGCACCTTTTCAGCTCTGGCAGTGGTGCCCGGAGTTCCAGCACCAGCCAGCTCATTGATAATGAGATGTGTGATGTCATGGGCCACCAGAAGGGAGAGGGCTGGCCCAAGGTGCCCAGCCCTGCCCACCCGCACAACCCAGGCCCAATGGGAGCTGAGGGGTGGCACCCCTGCCAAAGAATTGACCTTGTAGGGGGCGATTTTCCTCCCACATGTGACTGAATGGTCTGTGCCCGGGGACATGTGACTCCATGTGTTCTCGTGGCCGTTATGCCACTGTGAGTAGGTTCCCTTTGTTCCATTCCTTTATGGCTTTAGAAGTTTGTTCCATTGTTGTAACATCCCATTAGTTTGAATCTACTAGAAGGCTTTTCCCCCTTCTCTCTTGCATGTATATATCTTGGCAGGGCTAGAGGCACAAGTCCTTGGGCAACAGCCAAAGGGCTGACAGTCCATAACTGAGACCTAAATAGTTAGCTTGGCAGACATAGCCCAGCCCAGATTTGCCTATGTTTGTCAATTTATTTATTTAGTTAGTAATTTGGAACTTTTTTCCTATTTGTAAGTTACTTTGGTCACCAAGGCAGCTTCATGCCTGAAAACTGAAACTTGGATTTCCTGGGTACCATTCCAATGCTCCAACCACTGTACGACACTGGTTCTTACACAGTTATCTTATCCTGGAACACCAGGATCAGCCTGCAGTTATAATTTATTTTTTAAAGAAAGAAATAAAGCATTGTGGCAGGTAACTATTATAAAACAAAACTCAACTTGCTAAGTAGGCAAGAGGCCAACTCTTCCCATTTGGAGATGCCTCCAGTTATAGTAGGAACAGACTTGCTATGCCACTGCTCCAGGGCTTGGAATAAGCAGCTCATTCCTGGCTTTGATAACAAATTGAATATTTACAAATTGAATATTTTCAGAAGAAGAGTTGATTGTTTTGATAACATAATGAATATTTTTAGAAGAGTTTATTTTTATGTTCCACTTTTCCCAACCTTTAAGGAGTCTCAAATTGACTTACAACCACCTGCCCTTCTTCTCCCTACAACAGGTACCTGGTGAGTTAGGTGGAGTTGATAGGGTTCTGAGGAAAGTGTGACTAGCCCAATGTCACCCAACAGGCTTCATGTGCAGGAGCAGAGAAACAAATTCAGTTCACCAGATTAGACTCCACCACTCTTAGGCCGTTTCCGCACGGCAGCGGAAACGGCTGGGTCGGCGCTTCTCGCGCCGACCCGAAGACGCTGGGGCCGTCCGCACGGATGGTCCCGGGAAGAGGCGGGCAGCCGGCGCCGCGGAGCCGGGTGTCAAGATTAGTCCTGGGCCTACGGCGCTGCCGAGGCCTGGGGACACGCTTCCTGGCCCTGCGCGCCTGCTCAAGTGGCGCAGGGTAGGGTCCCCAGGCCTCGGCGACTTCCGCCGGAGGCCCGGGACAAGGTGTGAGTGCCGGTGGGGGAGGCGGCATGAAGCCGCTGCCATTCGCTTGGCAGCGGCTTCATGCCGGGCGCTTTCCCCAAAAAGAGCGCTGGGAAGTGCTCTGGGAAACGCCGGCTTCAGGTCGGCCGGAAGGCGCGAGGGCGGCACGGCTGCGTTGCAGCTGCGCCCCCCGTGCGAATGGCGGCCTGGAGACGGTGTTTTTACCGTCTCCAGGCCGCCATGATTTGCCCGTGCGGAAACGGCCCTGATCACTATATCTATTTAAAGGTAAGTTGCCACCCTGCATAACAGCATTTTTATGTCTAACATTATCTTAAAGGAACATTGGACAATGGTTGACAACACTCGGTAAATAGGTAGTCAACTAACAATGTTTGATTATTAAATTGATTGGTTCACTCACTCTATTTATATTTATTCCACTAGCATTCCATGTGCATTCATAGTTCCACCAGATTTCCAAAATGTTAATATTCCGCAAGGTTATGTAGTTGCAAACTTAATGTGGTTGAAACCTTGACTCACCAACTCTTGCACTGTACCAGATTTGATAACATCAGATCTAAATATACCAACTTACATTTTTTTCTTTCAATCTGGGCTGCCTGATCTGACTGGGTTATCTCTATTGTTAAACAACTTGGACCCCGGTCGTTGTGAAGAGATCGCCAATTTCATTGCGGAGATAGTTGAGAGTTCCCAGTAGAACGTATTTGTTGTGCTCCCCGTGGGGCCTTTTATCTATCATGTATTCATGCAATTGTTCCCGATTTATGTAACTCTTTCTGACTATGCCAATAAAGGCTTATGTATGTATATGTAAAATGTTAATATGTATTCAAATTGCTATCCAGGCCATAATTCACTTCTTACCCCTCCAAAGCATCATTATCGCATGCACACACTTGAAGATGCCTTAAAACTGAATTAGATAAGCCTACTCTAACTGGCAGCGGGGGAGAGGGGGTCTTATCTACTACCTGATCCCTTTAACTAGAGATGCCAGGAATTGAACCACAGACCCTCTTGTTTGCAAAGAAGATGCTCTAACACTGGGCCACAGGCTCTCCTGAGTTGCAGATTAAAGCATTTCTGTGAGTCATCATTGGAAAGGATGTTTTCTCCTCTAGTATCACCTTCCCTATGTTCCCTTTGTGCAGGTTGCTTTGATGAGCCTCACAGCTGCTTTGGTGAGGAACAGTGAGCAACTTACTATGTTGATTCAGTTATACATAAAAGATGAGCAACCATGCAGTATCTCAATTGCTTCAGACATGTTGGTTCTCGCTCCGTAGCAAGAATTATGTTTGTGCTAAATTTTGGCAAAGTTAAGGTGCTGTCTGTAGTGATTGATATCTGATGGATCATTCAGATGTCCATGCAAGTTACTACCTCAGGTAAACAAGTGGTGAATGTCTATATGCCAACCATATCTATGAGTGGTTTTGGAGCCAGATCTGTGCTGAGTTTGGAGATGTTTGTGTTGGGTTTCAAGACTGGCACGTTCAATGTCTCCTGTAAGCCACGTTGCCATGCAGACACCATGTTGAAGTTGTGCAGGTTGGGTTGCTGCCCAGCAGCGGAAGCTCTCACTGGCAATTCAGTTCCACTCAGCCAGTGCAAGCTTCTGTTTAGAGTTAAGGAAGTGCTAGAGGGACTATTGGCCACATTTGATTTTGAGATGTGTGAGCCCTCTAAATTTGATTGGAAAGGAGGTTAGATAAACTTCATTTTTTCTCCCAAAAAACTTTGTATTATTTCTACAAGTCCTGCGCTGCTCCTGATATCGCAAGAGGACCAAGAGCTTTCCCAGTTCTTCCTCTCAACCACTTCTGTGCATCAGTTATTGTGGACTGCTTGGTTTCATAGATGATGACTGATATGCACATGAATGTGAACCTGCCCTTACATTACAATTTTCAAATATACTTAATTCCACGTGGATAGAGTCGGGGTCACAGTGTTACATGTATTCCAAGTTATTGCAGTAACAAAATCTAACACTGGCCACAAAGAGATATGTTCTTTTTTTCCTTTCTTTTTTGCCCTTTAGTGAAATAATTTAAAAAATTAATGTTTCTTCCTCCTAATTTTAATTGCCTGAACAGGAAAAAAAAGATCAATGCAATAATCTAACATTCTAACTGATTACCTTCAGACAATTTCCTATACTCAGGACCAACAAAAAAACTTCAATTTCAAACTCAAGACTGTTTGATTTAAATTAGACCTCTGTAAAACATTATTGTAGTTTAAGGTTACTTGGCGATATATCCAAATATGTGAGGGGGCGTGGGGCAGTAAAGTGGGTAAAATAATTGATGACTTTTTTTTTCCTTTATAAGAGAAAAGTGTAGTAGAAAAATACCTAACAACACAGAGTAACAACTGCGACAACAATGTAGCTTGTTTTACAGTAAAATATAGAGAATGTGCCTTTCTTTATGATGGAGCTGTAGAGCAGTGACATAATACCCCTAGTCCCATTGGGAAATAAGCAAGCCTGACAGTTCTGGATGTTCTTAGTGAATTGTTGGAGATTGCTAAGATAAATTATAGAAAAAATAGAGCTGAAGGTCACCACAGAAGTCTTCTAGTCTCCTCTTCCAAGAAAAGAAACTTTTGCAGAAGCACAGCCAGTGGCAGATATTTTATCTTTTCCATCAAACAGCTTCTACCATGTTCTTGCTAACAGTTTCCCAATATTTGTCCTACCTCTTTTATTTTCTTGCTATTTTACATGAGGATACTCTATCACTGTCTATGAACAACAGTTGTTCTCATGCTTTATATGGCAGTAGTTTAAGTATTTGAAGAATACCTTTTTCCCCAACCAAGGTTTTAGAGAAATGGTCGCTGGATGAAGTTCCGATTTTTGTAGGGTGAGTTGGCACCTAGTCCTTCCGCTGTGCACTAGGCCAACAATATAAAAGAGCAAAAACTGTCCCTATGCAGCCATAGTTGCAGCTGCTCTTTCCTAAATTGACAAGTGAGCATGGTGGCTGAAGAGTATAGGAACTTTCAATGTAAATGGTTGAGCATCCCAGTGCTCCCAGACTACACATTGCTGATAGGGGCTATTTTGTCAGCTGTAGAGCCAGTTCCCCTTAGCTCTTGATTCCCCAGATATTGGAGACCTGAAATTTGACAGGTGGACTGAAAGGGCCTGGATTCTAGACCCACCAGATTCTAGACCAGGGGTAGGGAACCTGCGGCTCTCCAGATGTTCAGGAACTACAATTCCGATCAGGCTGATGGGAATTGTAGCTCCTGAACATCTGGAGAGCCGCAAATTCCCTACCCTTGTTCTAGACCCACCAGAAAAAATTCAGAATCAGCAGTGTGAGTGAACCGTTGAGCTCTTGGAAACAGCCTCCCCCTTTTCTTTGTTTTTCTTCTTGCTAGTCTTTCTCTTCCTTTCTTATCTTTTCCTTTTTTAAAAAAAATCTTATTTTTACTGCTAAGTTTGTTTAAGTCTACTTATTTTTTAAAACTTTCCCCCCTGTGATTATTTGTTGGTAAAATAAAGATTATTGGGGGCGGGGGGCGGGGTGTGTGGACAAGTATACTGCTATGCTCAAGGGGCACCTGCATGATAGAGCTTACTTCCACTAGAGAAATCATCAAACTGTTATGAGAATTAATCTCAGAAATGTCCTGCTAATGCTGATTTTTTTCCTGAGACCTCATTCAGACCTGAGTGGTTATATCTGTAACTTGAGAGTAACCACTGGTAGACTCATGGCCAAGTGAAAATCCTATGGAAGCATCAGTCCTATAAACCAATGCTTCTGTTGTCTGTCTTACATATTTTATCTATCTAGTAGGGGTTTAGCTACAGAATATGGCAGCCGGGGCTAGAAGAAAAATTGTGCCCACCCCCCCAAACTCTACAGCCTCAGCAGAAGTAAGAAATGAAAGAAAGAAAGAAAGAAAGAAAGAAAGAAAGAAAGAAAGAAAGAAAGAAAGAAAGAAAGAAAGAAAGAAAGAAAGAAAGAAAGAAAGAAAGAAAGAAAGAAAGAAAGAATTGAGGGAAGAAAGAGCGAGAGAATTAATGGAGGAAAGCATGAAAAAGAATGGAAGAAGGAAGAGAAAGAGAAAGGAAGAGAAAGAATGAAGAAAGAGAAAAATGTAGGAAAGGAAAAGAAAGGTAGTTGAATTACCTGCACACCTCACCTGCACTGCCAACAGCACCAGCACCCTCAATGACCTGCTTTCCAGCTGCTCACAGCCACTCTTCATACCAAGCCCCTGTGGCCACTCCCACCTGAAGGTGGTGCTGCCTGACCTGCCTGGTGAAGTGCCAGCTCTCTCCATCACCAGGGCAACCTATGGGACATTCAGGAAGGTCACAGTCATCAATAGGCAGAGGGTGCCTGCACCCCTGGGCCACTTGGAAAGCACAATCAGAGGCATGGTCCAGAGCCCTGAAGCAGGAGAGCCTTAACCTGGCCAGCCCTGCTTTCCTGGGTCTCTCTGGTAGGAGGCAGAGGCACCAGCTCTTTGCTTGCTCCTGGGGCCAGGAGAGAGGGGTTGCCAAATCTGCACCCCATGTGACCTTCTCAAGTTGCACTCGGGGCTTGAGCCCCCTTGGGCCCCCTCTCATGATGCCTATGTTGTCTGTATGTTGCTACCTGTAGTAGAGGTACCCAAGAGAGGCAGCAAACTTTACAATGCTATCACAAGTAGTGACACAGGTTGTCCATAACTGTGCAAAATATAGTGGCCAATATAGTTGCTTTGTATATATAGGCTTTGAAGGGAGGCAGCTGTTGACAAAATCGGCCTCTTCATAAGGTCTCCTTAGGACATAAACTTCATATGATCTCCCTCAGGATAAAAGCGCATGTTCCTTGACTAGGTATAGACCAGGTATAGACCAGACATCTATACCTGGCCCTATTTGCCAAAGACACTTCTGATCTTTCCATTCCATTTTATTTTATTCCATAGACTGACTTCTCATCCCAAATACATGCATTAATGGTCCATATTCTGATATCCTAAAGTCTGCCCATTACTATTTTGTCTGCTTTTGTGTAATTTTAAATCCTGAAAAGTCTTGTTGACGTTTTTTATAAGAAAACAAAACAGAAAGTTAAAAAGAAATAGACCTTGCCTGAGAAATTGAAGAGTTTTGTTCAGCCTCATGTCCACAGTAACAGTTTTCAAAAGGTTATGGGGTGGCGGGAATAAGAGCTAACCCACTTTTCTTGAGGATGCAGTTACTTTACTGTGTATTTCTTCAAGTCCTGACTTCTTACACAAACACCATCCCTTCGGGTGCTGGCAAATCTGCTTCCCGACAGGATGAGGGTGGAACATCAAATTAATTTGAAGTGCCAGTTTGGGCACTTCTTATGCTTTTTTTTCCTACTGAATTTCATCTTGAGGGAATAAAATAATGAATTGAAAGGTCTCACTTCCAGCATAGGGGAAGAACTCTGATAATAGTATTTTGCAGGAAATCAGAATGACTCCTTGAACTGCCTTGCTAAACAATTGTTTTGGTTTTTGTAGTGTTGCATTTCCCAGAGATCATATATGTGTTTTACTCAAAAGGGTTTTATTATTATTCTTAATACAGCTACTGGCCATTGGTCCTCATGACTGACAGTGGTTAAGAGCAGTAGACTCTAATCTGGAGAACCAAGTTTGATTCCCAACTCCTCCACATGAAGTTCTCTCAGAACCCTCTCAAGTACCTCACAAGGAGTCTGTTGTGGGGAGGGAAAGGGAAGGCAATTGTAAACCTCAATGAGACTTCTTAAGGTACAGAAAATCAGGGTATACAAACTAAAACAAAGTATAGCCTGTTTTGCCCACTGAGTTAGAAGAGTGAAACTCTGCTTAAAACTGCATTATTAAGCTTCAGTCCTGTGCAAATTATCCAGGAGTAAGCCCCAGTGAACACAGCGAACCTTTAACTAGACAAGCATAGGACTGTGTTCTTTGATCAATCCAGGGCTTTAACTCTTCAAAAACTCTTGACAGGGCTTTAACTCTTGAAAAATATTTTCTTTTATCCTTTAATATCAGAATAAAAATAATTATGGGATATATTAGTAGGTTGGGAAGGTAGCATCACTACTGATCTGTGCTTGCTTGATTTTTATGTCAGGTGTGACAGACTGCAGGGAAATGTTCATTTTTAAAAGTGACGTTCTAGTTGTGTTTACACTCAGAATGAGGCATAGAGGCCTAGGAATAGAGAAGCCATCAGATTGGCTGTGGCATTCTGCTCTCTGCTTGGCCTACTGCCTAGATGATGCAGAGTAGGGAGAATATTAACTCCCAAACTGAACAATCTGAGAGGCTTTTGGTTTTTGGCATTCCTGCTGTTAACAGCTTTCTGCCTACACTGTGTTACAAAGCATAACAACTTTGAGGAGGAGGAGTTAGTCAAAGAGTGGGACTACCACTGTTCTCAACCTAAGAGCTGTGTGAAAGCAAACTGGTGGAGAGTTTTATTGGAAGGTCAAGCTGAAGGCCCATATAAACCAGGGAGGAATATCTTCCAGTGAGGAAAGGATTCCTATATGCCATGGGGTTTTGCTCAGAGTTTCCTCAGTAGATAGTTTATGTTTTATTTCAGGGTTTTCTAATGGAGAGGGCTAAGTGTGAGGGTACTGAGTCTATGTACCAAGCCAGTGTTAGAACCCTGGGTGAAAGAGAACAAGCCCTTAGCCAAAATATATTGAAGTCAAAAGCGAACTGTACAAACTGTGAAACATCTTAGAAACCATATAACATCTAAGCTGAACTGTAATTAGGAACTGAAACTGAACGAGTATTTTTAAGACTATGCTGTGCCAACATCTAAATACAGATACTTTGCCAAGCTCTTGTAAATATATGTTTATCCTGCCTTATTTGCCTCATCCATTCTTTTCTCCAAGTTATTCACATCTCATTCCCATCTCCTATTTTGTTAAATAAATCTTTTATTCTGTTTAAGTTACCTCCACTTCAGTTGTGTTATTTGTTGTACCTGGAGCAGCAGTGGCATAGTGGTTACAGGCAGGTGCATTCTAATCTGGAGGAACCAGGTTTGATTCCCTGCTCTGCCACTTGAGCTGTAGAGGCTTATCTGGGAAATTCAGATTAGCCTGTGTACTCCACACAGGCCAGCTGGGTGACCTAGGGCTAGTCACAGTTCTTTGGAGCTCTCTCAGCCCCACCCACCTCACAGGGTGTTTGTTGTGATGCTGTGGGAACCCACCCCCAAACAGCATCACTTTCAATGGTGTTTAAACTAGGGAGCCCCAGATTCTCTTTTTTAATCCACCTTAAAGGGAGAATCTGGAGTCCCCAGTTAAAACAACATTGAAAGTGATGCTTTTTGGGGGTGGATTATCCCCCACCCTGAAGCAGCATCACTTTCAATGTTTAAACTGGGGGCCTCAGATCCTCCCTTTAAATCCATGCCGAAGGGGGTGGATTTAAAAGGAGAATCTGGGAAAATTTGGGAGGTGCCTGCTGTCAGGAGTGCAAGTGTTAATCTAGCAGCACCAAACTTTCAGAGTATCTTTAGGAGACTCTCCTGATGATACCACCCAGGTTTGGTGATGTTTGGTTCAAGGGGTCCAAAGTTACGGACCCTCAAAAGTGTAGCCCCCATCTCCTGTTAGCTCCCATTGGAAACAATGGGGGATGGGGCACCCCTTTTGGGAGTCTATAATTTTGGATCCCCTTAACCAAACTTCTTCAAAACTGGGTGGTATCATCAGGAGAGTCTCCCAAAAACTCCTCTGAAAGAGCTGAAATACAGCTAGCTCTAAAAGCTGTAGCCTTCCTACTAGGCCAAAACTGAAAAACACTTTAAAAAAACCCACAAACGGGGGGCAGAACTTCGGACATGTAATGTAAAGTGACGGTCAGTCAGAAAGGACCAACAGAACGTTGGAACAGTATTTCGCTTGTTACACACTAACTACCATCAGGACAATTGGATGCGAGTTGTTGCCCTTTGCAGAGTATGCTTATAATAATGCGATTCATAGCAGCACCAAGAAAACCCCGTTTGAAATTGTCTCTGGTCGGTCCTTCCCCCCCCTGCCCCAACTGCCTACGGATGCATTACAGCCTCCGGAATTTAATCAATGGATTTCTTCTCTAGCGGAGGGCTGGAAAACGGTGCAGTCCTCCCTAGTACTAAAGTTTTCCAAAGAGTCGCATAAAAGTTTGTAAGGCTGAGACAAACATCGCTCAGAGTTTCCCTTACGTGTTGGGGCATGGGTTTATTTATCGACCAAGAATCTTAGAGATGTACCAGAATGGACTTGCAACGCAGAACCGACAAAGTTAAGGCTCTCCAAGAGCAAAACGTACTAGCCTTAGCCTGCCAACAAGCCGAGAATGAAAAGTTGGAACGTGAAAGAGTTGCTTTGCATGCTCACCAGGATGTACTGGCGCGCAAAGAGAGAGAGCTAGCGGAACTGGAACGGGAACGGGAACTACGGAGGCAACAAACTACAATGGCTAGAGCCCCAGTTCGTCTTGAAAATCTCGAATCCCGCGGTACACTGCCATGTTCCTCTCCAAGTCGAAGGCTACAAGCGGGACGGGGCCAGCTCCAGCTGTCAACTGCCACCCGGCACCGCAACCACCTCTGTTACAGCCTCGAATTCCCATTCATCAGGGCCCAGCTCCGATGCAACCGCCACCGCCACAGATGCCGAGAGCTGCCGGGAGAGGCTTCTACAGACCCCCTATCCCCGCCCGCTTTGATGGGACAGCTTCAAAGCTCCCTTATTTCATTTTGCAGCTGGATGCCCACATGCAAGATTTTGATTACTTGTATCACAATATCTTTGAACGTGGGGAAAAAAGTGTCTGAGACATTGGGTCAGTACTGGATGGGGTAGCTGCTGAGTGGTTCGTGTCTCTGTATGAGCTACAGGGCGATGACACCCGCACCGTGGCGGCCTTTCTGCAAGCGCTGCGCCTACGGTTTCAAGATCCGGATGCTGAGAACAATGCCATACAAATAGTGAAAACCATCCAACAGGGCAACCGCTCGGAATCTCGCGGAATTTGCTGCGTGCAATTTAGGTCTGTAAGGGCGCTGTAGCGCAAACTTCCTACCTGACTGGCCTTCCGGAAGCGCGCTGTGAAATGTGAATATTTCTTCCGAAGCTAATGGATATAAAACTTAGCTGAATAACAGTGCTCCCTCATTCGAATCCATGCAGGAGACCGTTGTTGAATGGATCGAACTCAGGACTCAAACAAGGGTAAGCCGCCCATTTTACCTGCTACTCGCATGAGAGTGTGTCGCCCTCGTTCCAAAACTCCGCAGAACCACACCGGCACCTCTCCCAGTCGGTAGAAACCAAGCCTCCCCATTACAACTGAAACCACGACCGAGCGCCGGATGCCGCCTTTGGATTTGTGTCTTTATTGTGGGGGACCGGGTCACCTTGCCGCAAACTGCCCAAAGAAGCAAAAGTCTCCCGCTCCGGCCCCGCACACCTCCATCGCCAAGCCCCCGCGCAAATCGGGGACGTCACCTCGTGGAATGAGTAAAGCCGCTTTCGAGGAGGATGGGGAGGAGGAGGATGACCCGGCCGTCTGCCTTTCAACTGCGCCGGTGGAAGTTGGACCCTCTCCTGATGCGGTGAGTGAAGGCAGTGCTCCCATTACCATTCTGACAACTTTAGCCAACCCTGCTAAACATACGCGCATTTTAGCTTCTGCACTTGTAGACTCGGGTTGTTCCCACTGCCTCATAAAGCCACAAGTGGCTGAAGAACTTGGTTTAGACCGTGTTCCCTTTGCAAACATTCCCGCTCTTGCCCGGTTTTTTTTCCGCCAAGCTCGTGCTTCGCTGTTCCTAAGCCTTCTGTGGCATCCTCTGCCTTGGCCAACTGTTCCTCCCAACGCTCTCTCGCTGGCGGTGGGTCTGGATCCGGATCCGGATCAAGTTCCACATCAGGAGGAGCTACCTCAATCCCCCCTTCTGCTCCACGGAACGCTGCTCCAAGTTCCGCGGCTCCGGGCTCTGGGAACGTGATCCGGGTTCGATAGCCTTAATCTATCAAGGCTGGTTCCCCAGCCCCCCCCCGAAAGCTGGTGCCGACGTGGGCGCCTGCAGGCAACTGTTTGGGACGGCTCCAGTACTGTTGCCACTGCTGTTCCATCGGAAGATCATCGAAGTACCTGTCCAGGAACTTCTCGATGGACTCCTGAGTGTCGCCATGTATGGTTGACAATCCCAGCTCTTCAGGAACAGGTTGCATCGGCGGTTTGTAATCCACACGGTGTCGGGTAGAAACAAACTTATCCACAGGGGCCCGATCCATGGACAACGCGGCCCTCTCCACCCCCCTCAAAATGTCCGCGAAACAGTTACGATGGGCGGATTTCTTTTCCAAGGTTCTCCTTTCACGGTTCATTTTTTTTCCCCTGGGAAAAGCAACAAGTTGGCAGATGCGCCTGTCTCAGGTCTCCCTGGGGAAGGGGATGCTTGCCGGCTTGGGCTATCCCACGCACCATTCCTCACCTCCCTCCCACCATTGGGGTTTGGCTGTCACACCATCCTTAAAGCCTCCACCTCTCCTCCACCGGACTCCGGACATCGCCTCCCTTCCTTCCCGACTACTTTCCGTGGGAGGTATGGGACTACAGGATCTGCCTGCGGAGGAATTTGACTCGCAGCTACGGTTAGAGAATGGCGTTTGGAAAAGGGGGGGGTGTTGGTACGTTCCGCCTCCCATACGGAAGCAGGTTCTCGCGACGTGTCATGATGCTAGCAAGCTGGAGCTACTTTGGGTTCCTAAAAAGACTTTGCATTTTGGCACGTCGTCAGTTTTGGTGGCGCTCAATGCGCAAAGACATTGAAACTTATATCAAGGGGTGTTCAGTCTGTGCTGAAGCCAAATCAATACCCGGAAAGCCCCATGGGTTGCTGCAACCCCTCCCCGTTGCATCTCGTCCCTGGCAGGTCATTTCAATGGATTTCATCACAGACCTGCCAGAAAGCCATGGCAATACAGTTCTGTGGGTGGTGGTGGATCTTTTTTTTTTTTTCCAAACAGGCGCATTTCGTTCCTCTTGCACCTTACTCATCTCCATCCAAAGCTCCCTAAGTTACGGCCCGGTTGTTTATTCAACATATCTACCATCTGGGTATTCCTCTCCTGACAAGGTGGTATCCGGACCGCTGGGCCCCAATTCATTTCCAAGTTTTGAAGGCGCTTTGTTGGGAGCAACCCCGTGGTCGCTTCTACCACGCTCAAAGTGACGGATTCAGTCAGAAAAGGGACCTTCAACAGAACGTTGGAACAGTATTTACGTTGTTACACTAACTACCATCAGGACAATTGGTGCGAGTTGCTCCCTTTGCAGAGTTATGCTTATAACGTAATGTGATTCACTTAGCACCCAAAGAAAACCCCTGCTTAGAAATTGTCTCTGGTTGGTCCTTCCCCCCCCCTGCCCCAACTGCCTACGGATGCATTACAGCCTCCGGAATTTAATCAATGGATTTCTTCTCTAGCGGAGGGCTGGAAAACGGTGCAGTCCTCCCTAGTACAAGCCCAAGAGTCGCAAAAAGCGCAAGCGGACAAACATCGCTCAGAGTTTCACGTGGTTATTGGGGCATGGGTTTAGTTTATCGTAATTCAAGAATCTTAGAGATGTACATATTGCCAAATGCCAAGCTACGGCAAGAAATTGTGGGGCTCTTTCAGATTACCAAAAAGTGATTAATGATGTTACTGCCACGTTTTAGAACTGCCTAACTCTTTAAGTAACATTCATCCCGCCTTTCATTCCACTTGCTTGCTCAAGGAGGCTCCCCGCTTCCGATGTCTGGCACGGCCCCCTCCAGGAGACACACCCCCGCCGGTTATAATTGATGGCCATAAGCATTACGAAATCGACGCTGTCCTGGACTCCCGTTTTTCCCGCAAACGTCTGCAATATTTGGTTTCCTGGGTCGGATATTCGTCCGGCCATAATCAATGGGTTTACGCGGAGGACATTGACGCCCCGTTGTTAATTACCACTTTCCATAAAGCCTTCCCTCATAAGCCAGGAGGGGAAGGGGTGGGGGCGCTCTTAGGGGAAGCAGAGTGTAAAGATGCCGGTTGAGTTCGCCTTTCTTGCTGCCGTCTGGCCTTGACAGAATTATTTCGGCCGGGCGAAAAGCCAGGTTCTGCCAAAGCAACCTTGTTAATACTGGGTCTTTGCTTGTGAAGTGTACTCAAAAGAGCGGCATATTCCGTTCCCATGAGAAGGTGGCTGGGTGGTAAGGGGGGGAACGTTTATAACCTGTAGTTTAGGCGGGAGCGGGCAGTCTTGTCATCCCGTGTGTGTGTGCTTTCTGAAGTGACTGAATAAACGGACTTTGTTTCAATGCCTTTTATTTCTGCTTCTTTCGGAATTCCTTACAGAGGGGAGGGTTGAACCCAGGAACCCCACGTTACCTACGTCCTTGCCTACAGTACAATATCTAGCCCTGAACTCATAGATCACATTTGCAACTTTAAAAAGCCATGCAAATATTCAAATTTATTATGATCCAGCAAATAGATAAGTCGTTAATAAATTCCTTATTATTTGCGTATGTAAGTGCAGAATTGCATGTATAATCGCATGAGTAACGCATGATTAACAAATCATAATCAGTGCTAGAGTTGCAAGTGCAAATAGAAATATTCAGAGCAGGTTTTTGCATTACAAGGGGTAGTATAGAAGATGTGGCTTCTGTCTATATCACCCTAGTTACTAGAGAGTTGATACTTAGTGGAAGGAGGGACCAATATGTCCTCCAGTGTAGCCCAGGGCTTCGTGTATTTCTTTGACAATCTGGGTTGAAGAAGAGCTCATTCAGCTTCCTGACCACTGTCCAACCTGCTGCTTAAGATCTTTCTTCTCAGTCCTACTCTCTGTATTCTTATCTACCAAAGTGAGATAGGTGCTTCTCAGTGGCAGCACTTTCTCAGTGGTGACACCTCTCCTACTTTCTTTTAAGTGCCAGACTAAAATGTTTCTGTTCACCCACTCTTCTAACTGAAGATTTTGTTCAGTTCAGTTCAGTTTTGTTAGATTTATATCCCACTCTCCCTACAAGTGGGCTCCGAGCAGCTAACAATTTAGCTATCTTGGTGCCTTTAAAAAAAATTAAAAAGTTATCTTGAGCCCCTTCCACACATGCAGAATAATGCACTTTCAATCGACTTTCAATGCACTTTGCAGCTGGATTTTACTGTGGGGAATAGCAAAATCCACTTGCAAACAATTGTGAAAGTGGATTGAAAGCGCATTATTCTGCATGTGCGGAAGGGGCCTTGGCCTGCTTTTTCTACCACTTTGATATTTTATGGCTTATTTTTATTCTCTAAAAAGTTGTTTTATGTTCTTGGTTATGCTGGCTTCTGGTTTTAGACATGCAGACGGTTTTATTTCTTTAGGTTAGCCTTTTCCCGGTTTACTGATTTCCTGTTCAAATTTGTTTTGTTTCTCCTTTTCAGCTGCTTTGAACAGTTGTTTTGAATGAGGGAGAAACCTGCATCTTGTCCTTGAATTTTATATCTCTGACAAGAGAAGGAACCAAAATGATTGATCCCTCCCCCTGCAAAGATAGACACATTACATGTTTAGCCCCTCCATGAGACCTTCAGTTCTTCTAATTCAGAATTGTCTGCTCTGACTGGCAGCATCTCCCCAGGGTCTCCGAAGGAAAAAGGCTCTTCCTTTTTCACTGGAGATGCTAGGGCCTGAACCCTCTATAGGTGGATCACATGCTCTCTCACTAAAGGGAGGCCTCAAGTGAGTACCTATATCTTTCATTTGCAATAACTGTGTGATCCAGCTGTAGTGTAGCTTGAATCCACTGTGTTGCTGCATATATTTTATCTGATCTATATCCCACTCTTTCCCTGCGAGCGCAGTCCGCCTTATCTTATCATTGTAAGGTACATAACCGGGGGTGCAGCAATGAGGGCAACTATTAGCCCCGATGCTTTTTTCTGTAAGAACTAAGAGTTCTTCAATAATAGTTGTTTGCAAGGTTTCCTGACAGATCCACAAAACTGGGTATGCTGCATCGTCTAAATCAGAGAAGATAACTGCAAGGAAAATTAAAGAGCTGGTTATTGTTTAGCAGTAAGAATCTGTCCTCCTCCATGAAAGCAAGCCTATTATGCGAAAACTTGGAAGGCACTCAATTGGAAACCAAGATGATACTCTCTTTACAACGAAGGATGCTGGAAGATTGCTAGAGAATACATGGGGTGCTCACCCTGCTGACATACCCCCCTCCCCGTTTTTACTATGCTGCACAACATGAAGGCAATCTCACCCCCAAACACACACACACCCCACATACACACACTTGCTTCTATTTCTACTAGTCAAACTACCATCTAGAGGGCAGCACAGAAGAAATCCCTTAACACTTTGAGGAACCCTTTCATTCTTTTGGCAGGCTATTGGAATCAGATCCGTGCTTTGATTTGAGGAAGTGGAAGGGCGGGGGAGAGAAAGAGCCCCCCCCACCTGTCCAAGAACCTCTGGATTTGGGATATCTGTGACATCTTGGAGAGCCAGGCTGGAAAGGCAAACTGCCTCTGACTTAGAAAAGAGCTGTCCGCAAGGTCTCTCTTCCCAGACAAGAAGTCTATTATATCAGTCTTGCCAGCGACTGCAATTCACTTGCGACTGCTCCAGGTGTTTGTTGGGTGCTCTTCTCTTTCCAGGATTTTTTTAAAAAGTATATTGTTATCATTATTATTTTGGTGAAAGGAGGAGGTGAGCCAATTTGCGGCAGCAGCAGGAGGAGGCGGGGCTGAACCCTGCCAAGGTGGAGCCGCATCTGGCGTTGAAGACACTGGCAGCTTAAAGCGCGCAGATGGGGAAGGGCTGGGAAGCTTAAGCCGGAGCCAAGGAGGCTCCCGATTGACGCCGACCTCCCCAGCCTCTGGCGCTCGGGTGGAAAGGCAAGAACCAGCCGGGGAAAGTCTTCCCGGTTTCCAGGCAGCCCCCGTTTCTTGCAAAGAGCTCCGGCTCTTCTGGAGCGTCCCCAAGCGAGCCGAGCAGCTGCTTTCTCGACGGCTCCGCAGCGCTTCGAGCTCGCAAACGGTTAACGTCCATGCCCCGAGTCAGCCGAGCGGCGGAGGCTGCCGTGCATGCTAATTGAGCCGCACCGGGGGATCGCAGGATGGTGGCGCCGGCCGGCGCGCTCCCGCAGCCTTCTCGGTGAGCAGCAGCCCGGCCGGAGTCTTCGCCCCGATGGGGCTGCCCTGCTGCTCCTGAGCTCGGATCTGGCACTCACCCAGGGGGGCAACGGAAAGGGGCCGAGGCCGGGAGGGCGCCGCCGAACAAGGGAGCGGCTTGTCTTCCGAGGAGCAGCTGCCGGGAAAGGGGGCGTCGCGGAGGTCGCCGCTGGTGCAGGTAAGCGCGCTGTTGCGCACGGGCGGAGGACCTGGGTGGCTGGGCAACTAACTAGCTTATGGTGACTCCACCTAAGCAAGAGAGGGTCAAAAGAGATTTGCTTGCCTCTGCGCAACGTCCCTTGGCGCTTCTGGGTGGTTTCCCAGCCAAGGACTTACCGGGGACTTACCGGTTTCCCAGCCAAAGACTTACCGTGGGGTTAGCTGCTTAGTTTCTGAGATGTGGCTCGCCTGAGCTATCCAGAACAGGACACTCTTGCCCTGGGGTGTGGTTTATTTCCTTCCCCCATAACTGAAAGGAAAGGGTCTTGCATTTCTCCCGTTGCCGGTCTCCGCTCCTGCAGACCTTTTGCAGGGAAGAGTTGGGGCTCCGACGCCCTTGGCGCTTGGAAGAGGGGGCTCCCAAGAACGGCATCTGGGGCTTGAAAGAGTCGTGGGGGAGGGGGACCAAGGGACTGCATTCTTGGCTGGCCGTCCACGCCTGCGAAATCCGACAAAGGCAGGGTTCACACGCTTCCTTTCCAAACCGGAGGCTGCATCGGGATCGACTTTCTCGCAACTTGCAGCTTATTTGATTTGCAGCCCAGGCGAAGAAACTTTGCTTCGGGGCTGCTGGCTAGTTGCTGCTCTGTGAAAAGAGCAACATATTGGCCCGAACGAGGTAGACTCTTCTCATCCTCCCGCTTTCCAGCATACTCAAAATGGAATCATTTCTTGCAGGCACCTTTACCCAACTTTGATTCCAGGGATGGAAGTCAGTGGGGTCACGAGCAACATACCAACATAGCGTCATGGTCAGTTACAAGGGAGGGCAACTAGCAACTTGTGATATTGGGGGAATTAGAATCTTGAAAGGGTCATTTGGAATATTGTGGAGTTAACCGTGCCTGTAATGTGATCATAGCGCCATAGAGCTGTGTCTGGTAGGGTGTGCATTTTTTGAAGCAATATTGCCTGAACATCAGATTATCCTGGCTGTGATGTATCTCTTGTCCCTGGGAGGATCGAGAGGAGATGATTGATTAAAAAAAACTGTGGATTCTGGTCTTCTGCAACTGTGTTGGAGCTTCCAGCATCCTTCTGCAGAGAGAGGGAGAAAGACTGCGCGGATGAGAGATTGGCTCATTGCAGCACTTCCCGTGGAAAGTGTGTCAGTGATTAAAAGTGGGAATGCTTTCCAGTTGGCTAAAAATGCTTTTGAACTTTTTTCTTTTTTTTAAAGAGAAAGGGCCGGTCTTCTGTCTTCCCAAAAAAACTCACATCCCCCTCACTCTGGCTCGCTCCACAGCTATACACCAATGTGTCCTCCAATGCAACTTGCACTTTAACTGAGCGTGTGTTGATTTACTTCTCCTAATTGTGCCCAAGGACATCATAACGAGTAATTGGGAAGTGCTGTGTTTGCTTATGAGAAGAGCCATTAAGGAAAGATAAAGGCTGAATTAACGATCCAGCCTTTTCTCTGCAGACTGCAGTTTTATCTTCTTTTTTTCCTCCCTTCACCTTGGGTTATTGAAAATAACGTCTTGGGTATTAAAAGTAAACACGTTCTGCTCTGAGGGCTGGTATTTACCTAAGTGCCTTGGAAGTGTGGATCTGCATGCTAGGTCTTGCCCAGAAGTCTTCCGTAGAAAGATATGCCAGTTAAATGTAATCAGCTAGGGATTATAGCAATATAAGAGGCTCTTGAATCACCCCATGGTGATCCTTTCACGTCATCCAAAAGTTACATATAGGTTCATCCCTGACTGAAGAATTACCTTCACTCTTGTAGGCCAATTGCATTGATAAATAAGCCAAGGTGCTTGGTTTTAAGGCAGTTGTGTGTGTCATCACCTGATGTCTACAGTCTCAGGTCAAACACCTGTACACCAAAGCTGATCGCCATGGTGAATGTTAGTTTTCTACTAAAATCAGAGTTACCATCTCCAGAGTAATACCTTCATCCTATGCACATGTACTCTGAAGCAATGAGCTCAGTAGAACTTACTCCCAATTAAGTGTGCAAGGACTGAATCCTAGCTGTGCATGGAGTCATGCTTTGCCGTATAGCCGTACACTTCGCTGTAGCCGGACAGTCAAGACTGCAAATTCCAGGAGAATATGTTGAAAATCTCCTGATGGAATGGCATAAGTCTCTGAAATGTGTGAAAGGAAGCAAAACAGAACCATGCATGATCCTAATTCTGGAGTTGAGCACAGATGGTTTGAAGAAACAAAAGGACAATTAAACTTGCACCCTTCTGGTTGATTGCACGTTGAACTGTGTCTGAGCCAGCAGAGCTAACTAAGACAGCCATCCTTTAACCACTTCCAAAAGACTTGATCCACTGTCTTCCATAGTACTACCAGCCAAGTAACAGGACCCCCATAAGAAAGGGTCAACATGAAAAAGTATGTGCTTCCATGAAATATGTTTTGAATCCCCCTTCTCCACAGTGGGGATTCTTTCTTTGAAAATGTGGAGTTGTTTACTTTGCTAATAAATTGCAAACAGACAATGATGTCATGCGAAACACAGGAAAATACTACGCTATGACTTAATAAACATAACCACAGAATTTCTAGCCACAAATGAAACTGTGTAAAAGGCCCACTTTAGTGAAATAATAGAGGTTAGCAGCTAATTGGAAAGTCTCACTCATTGCTCATCAAATCTCATGGCTGAAACCAGATAATGCATATTTTCAATTATATTGACAATTTTAGTCATAAAAATGTAATAGTTTTATGCTAAATTTGTCTGGGAATGGAGTAAACACTTGGCTGAAAAATGTCTAAGTGGTTCAAATTAATATTCTATATAATGCCTGCCTAAATCTTTTGCGTACCTTATCTTACCTTAATTCCATTGTTAGTGGGCTGGATTTGCCTACCATGAATACGTATATATAAACCACTGAAGATGACATTGATAAAATAAGATTTAGTGGAATAAAAGGTGAGAGAATAGATATCTAGGAGAGGGGAAAAGTCAGGTGTACACCAAATATTTATGCCTGCCAGGTGAAATATTTTATATATTTGGGGCACTGGGTTGTACAAGAACAAGATTCAAGTCCAGTAACATCTTAAAGATCAACAAGATTTCAAGTATCTCTGGGAAGCTTATACCCTGAAAATCGTGTTGGTCTTGAAGGTCCTACTAGACTCAAATGTTGCTCTTCTAATGCAAACCAACACAACACTTGATATTATCTTCATGGCTTGTGCAAGAAATCTGTATCTAGAGCAGAAGCGCTTCACATGTTCAGTAATCAGCAAAATGGGATGCTGTATGAAGAACGGAAGCAAACAGCTAGTTCTTCATCCAAGAGGTACTTTGCAGTGGAGCCTGAGTGCGTCACCAGCTGCCCTGTTCTTGTTCAACATGTGACTGGCCACATGATCTCAGGCCCTGTCTGACACTACTTGCTGAGCACCACAGCTGCTGCAGCATGTGTCCTCCTCGTGCTGTTCCGGATCACATAGGAGGAGTTGACGGCACATCTCCTTCTTACATCAGCACTGTTACTTCCAAAGTCTGTAGCAATCAATGCAGACAGGAGGGTGTCACATTATCAAATTCCTCCTGCATAGACTATGCTTCTGACCCTACTGGCACATACTCCAGCCTCCTCAGCACACAATTGAACAGCTGCTAAACCAAGATTTAAAGAATCCCCAATACTTGTTTTGTTGGGAATCTCCATTGAGAAGTGACAGCATGCCTCTGAACACTCATCATAAGAATTCCAGCTAGATCCAAACCTTCATGTAGAAATAATTCTTCTTCTCCTTCTTCTCCCCCTCCTCCTTGTTCTGTATCCCACCAATATCGCTTCCTTACTCAAATGGTATTATTCGAAAAAGTTAAACTGTTTGACCATCAAAAAGATTGGCTTACCCTTTGATGTTCTTTGGTATTCAATTCTTCCACATATGTTCTTGGTACTTTCTTTCACATGTGTTTCTAGCACTGGGGGAAAAATGCAGATCACGTTTGTGTAGTCTATGCTGCAATCTCTTTCCTCTTAGATGTTGTTTAAGTGCTCGGGTTAAGGTCAATGCCAAGTCAATCTCTAAGGTTCCAAGGAACAAAAATGGCCAGTCTCTGAAGCCTGGGCTAGCATGCTTTTTACTGTCATGCATCTGGGACAATCACTAATTCTGTAAGGAAGAACAATAATAGCACCCAGGAAGGATATAGCTCCTTTTATCACTCACTTAAAATGTGAGTCTGAGAAATAGGTTGACACTGCAGGAGAACAGAACAGTTGCCCAGCATGGAGACAACATAGTGTGGTCCCAGAACCCCTTGACCCTCATGAACTAGGATTCCCTCTTTTGGAGCCTGGTTGCCCTGCATAGAGCACTGGTTGGCCCCATCTACCATGAAACATGTTCTGGTATGGTGCAGCTGAGCTGAAGTTTCAGTGACTGGTTTGGATGTAGAAGCATGCTGTTTTGCTTGTCTCAGCACTGATATAACTGTTCTTTAAAAATATTTTGCAGAAGCTGCTGGATGACCATGAAGCTCTGGATCGTTCTGTTCTGTTTGACGGGAATCGCCTGCGATATACTGCAATCTGAACTGCAATCTGAACTGGCTTTACCTTCAGCCATTGGCTCTTGTGAAATGTTGTGTTCATGTGAGGAAAAGGATGGCATCTTTATAATAAACTGTGAAGAAAGAGGCATCAAGGAGTTATCTCAAGTACAAGTTCCACCATCCCGGCCTTTCCACCTTAGTCTTCTAAACAATGGCTTGACCATGTTGCACCTGAATGATTTCTCCAGCTTTATCAATGCTCTCTCGCTTCACCTTGGATTTAATAATATTGTAGACATCGAACCTGGAGCTTTTAATGGGTTAAGCCACCTTAAACAACTTCATATCAATCACAACTCTATAGAGATACTGAAAGAGGATACATTTCATGGGCTGGAAAACTTGGAATTCCTGCAAGCGGACAACAATTTCATCACAATCATTGAACCGAGTGCCTTCAGCAAGCTCAACAGGCTTAAGGTGCTCATTTTAAATGATAATGCCATTGAGTTTCTCCCTCCAAACATATTCCGCTTTGTGCCATTAACTCACCTGGATCTACGAGGGAACCAGCTGCAGACTTTGCCCTATGTTGGCTTCTTAGAACATATTGGTAGAATTCTAGACCTTCAGCTGGAAGACAACAAATGGGTCTGTAATTGCGACCTCTTAGAGTTGAAGGTTTGGCTAGAAAACATGCCTCCCCAGTCTATCATAGGTGATGTTCTCTGCCACAGCCCTCCCATTCTGAAAGGTAACATTTTAAGCCGATTAAAAAAAGAATTGCTTTGCCCCGCACGCCCTACTAATGAGCTTGACTCTCCTTCAGGGTCGTTGCCCTTGGTGGTTACCACCTCAGTTAGTGAAAGTCACTTCTCTACCAAGGTAATACCTATTCTTAAAGCTCCCACCAAGGAATCCAGTTTAATCCTTTCTGCCACAAAGCCAGCTACTCTGCTTCCTGGGATCTATTGCCCTGTTCCCTGTCAATGTACCAACCACCTTCTCGCAGGGGTTTTAATGCAGTGTCAAGAACAGAACATTGAAAGCTTGTCAGATTTAGGACCTCCTCCTCCAAATCCTAAAAAGCTTATTCTATTAGGGAATATTATCCAGACCTTACTAAAATCAGACCTTGTGGATTATGGGAGTCTAGAAATTCTTCATTTGGGAAACAATCGCCTTGAAATCCTAGAAGAAAAATCCTTCCTAAATCTCACCAAGTTGCAAAAATTATATCTCAATGGCAATCATCTCACAAAGCTAAATCACAATTTGTTTTTGGGCCTGCAGCGACTTGAGTATTTGTATCTTGAATACAACGCCATCAAGGAGATTGCACCAGGGACATTTAATCCAATGCCTAAACTGAAAGTCCTCTGTTTAAACAATAACCTTCTTCAGACTTTGCCACCCCATATTTTTTCCGGAGTTCCTCTAACCAGGCTAAATCTGAAAACCAACCAATTTGTGCATTTGCCTGTAGGGAATGTCTTGGATGATCTGGATCTCCTGGTACAAATTGAGCTGGAAGACAACCCATGGGATTGTAGTTGCAACTCAGTTGGATTGCAGCAGTGGATTCAAAAGCTGAACAAAAATACAATGACGGGTGAAGTTTTCTGTACATCCCCAAGGCATCTTGCTAAAAAAGAACTGAGATCTCTGAACAGTGACATCTTATGTCCTGACTTAATAAACAGCCCACCCCTCCCAACCCATGCCAGTTTCATAATAGTTACCACAGCATCTACCACCACTAACACAGCGGGCACACTTCTGAGATCGCTGACAGATGCCGTCCCTCTCTCAGTTTTAATCCTGGGGCTCTTTGTTGTGTTGATAACCATCATTTTCTGTGCGGCAGGTATTGTCGTTCTTGTTTTACACCGGCGGAGAAGGTACAAGAAGAAGCAAGCAGATGAGCAGATGCGGGACAACAGCCCAGTGCAGCTTCAGTACAGCATGTATGGTCACAAGACAACCCACCACACCAGTGAACACCCAGCCACAACTTTGTATGAACAGCGCATGATCAGCCCCATGGTTCAAGTGTATCGAAGTCCATCCTTCAGTCCCAAATGTGCAGATCATCATAAGGAAGAGCAGAGGGAGAAGGACATGAACAATTCTAAACACCTCCGCAGGGGGCTTTTAGAAAAGGAACACTCCTCCTCCCTCACAGGGTCAAATGTCAAATTCAAAGCTACAGACCAATCACCGGAATTCCTTTCTTTCCAGGATGCGAGCACTTTGTACAGAAACATTCTTGAAAAGGAAAGAGAATTCCAGCAACTCGGGATAACGGAGTATCTACGTAAAAACATTGCCCAGCTACATCCTGATATGGAAGTCCGTTATCCAGGAGCTCATGAAGAGCTAAAACTGATGGAGACGCTCATGTACTCTAGGCCCAGAAAGGTTTTGTTAGAACAGACTAAAAATGAGTATTTTGAGCTCAAAGCCAACCTGCATGCTGAACCAGATTACCTGGAGGTTTTGGAACAGCAAACATAATTTTTAAAAACTTTGGAGGAGGGGAGGGATAAAAGCATAAACTCTTAATTCTATCGTAATTTGGAACTGTGTAAATAAAAGTGCCTTATAATAATGTGTAACCAATCAGAACTCTAAGCACAGCAGTAATCCTAGTGGGAAAAAAAGATAAACTCTCAGGGATAACTGTGTGAAGCCATGGGAAAGGTTGCCGGCAAAATGTCTCTCCCCTACATTAAATGTAAACTTTGTGTTACTGGACACTGAGAAAGTTCAGTCTGCCATATTCTTCTAGACCATGCATGGCAGTCCTTCATTACGTCCCTCAAAACAAAGATAAAACACTCTTCCCTTCTATACTCTTCTTTCTTCATTCCACTGCAAACTCTCTGTGCACCTCTTTACCTAGTTATACATGGTTGGTGTACAATTGGTTAGGATTAGGAATTAGTCCACATCTATTAACATTGTCTACAAATGCTAGATGACATTCCCACATCCTAAATAAAAGAGAATATATATGTTTTTAATTATATTTAATTGTCTGTATCTGGGGTTGCCAGTATTCAAGCATCTTATCTCTGGAAAATCATGGGTCAGAAAATCTTGTAAAAGAATACACGGATGGGGGAGGGGAGAGGTGTATCCACATTTTATCCAGCAATTTTAAAAGACATAAAACCTTTCTCTGCCTGGCAATTTTAGTCATATTTGGGACAATCTTTGGTATAATGCTGCTATTGACTCCTGTGCGCCATTGGTTTGATCCTTCAACGTGGGAAATTTGGGAAGCTACTGAGAATTTCTTGTAAATATGTTAGTAAAGCAATGAACTGGGAGATTTGTATTTATATTATCGACTTCTGTTTTGATTGTGTATACTCCAGAGAAAACATTAGTCCACCGTGGCCAGTAAATTTCTCGTGCGAACCAGACGAAAATACCCTAAGTAATGAGAAGTTATTTGTGCATTTGTAAATAATTTGCCAGGATTATGCAACAAATAGCACTTACCAGTGAAGAAAATGTTACATTTGCAATGTGACTGCCACAGAGACTTGCTATCAGCTACAAGTTCTCTGTGGAAACTCAGTTTGTAAATGTGTTAGGCTCCAATTTGGTTTGGGATTGTGTCATGTGGGAGAGAAGGGGTTCCTGACTCCTCTTTGAGCCAATATGGCACCAGAGTGGTCTTGTGGGCACTATTTGACTAGGTGGCCACTACATATGCAGTTCATCACTGCACATGTATCTGCCAACAAGAGCAATATCTCCTCCCAGAGCCATACTGGATTGGGAAAACTGCTTAGGGAGGAGGCAAGAGTCATTCTCCTTGTGTACCATGGTACCATTCTGAACTGGGGTAACATGCAGCTGAGAACTGAGTTCCCATTTGCCTGTAAGTCTCCATGGTTGTCACACATCAGACATAGGTGATAAGTCTGGTTTAAACATCACAGACATGTAAACTCTGCCCCCCCCCCAAAAAAAACCTCCCACAATTTCCTCATGGGTGATTCCATGTGACTAGTATCTGATGTGAATTAAGCATTAGCACACACCAGAGTTCTGTGACCAGGGGCTTTGTGCCAGGGACTCTGTTGAAAAATGATGAAATTCCAAACAGTAGAAAACACAATTTAAGGTATTTTGTTTTATTATTGGATTCCTGGCTGAGGGGGCAAATTACAATAGAGTTAAAAACATAACCAGTAACAGAAACTAATTGAAACCTCGTATTTAAAATCACCTCACATTTAATGGTGCACAGTTCATTCCAACCTGGCCTAAAAATCACTTCCATTTCCTATCCTAACCAGAATTTTTCTTAATTTATCAGGAGGGGGGAAAAGAGGGGGGGGGGTGCTAGTTGGTAGTGCACACAATACCCAACATTATGTTCAACTCTGGTCTTTGACACAGTTCAGTCTGCGAGCCCAGCCTGCATATTTGGAAGCAAGTTCCCTGAGAACTATTTTAAACCTAATGTGGCACCAAACCTGTGTTTACCACCAACTACAGGGAACTACAGTGAATTGCAGCTCTCAGATAGTGTAGCAGGCAGATGCATCGTTTTCAGATTCCTGTGCATTGGCCCTTTTGATGCACACATTAAAATGTTTGGGTATATTCTTAGTTAGCAGCCCTATAGATGTTCTGCAGAAAACAATGGGATGCATTTAGAAAAAGAAGGTACGGTTCAGGGTGGTGTGAATCACGGCAGCTTTATTTTACTACAAAGCCTAGTTAGATTTATATGAATTATTTATTCTGTACAGTTTGTAACTTTTTTTTTAGTTCACAATGATCATAATTATACTTCTCGGGTGCCTTTCAAGGAAATCAAAGAACTTCTCACTATAAATAAAGAGATGACAATAAAGGTTGTTCTTTTTTTAAAAAAAAATGCTTTTTTTTCCTGAAAAGTTCCCTTTGGAAATTACACAAACTTGGCAAGACCTGTACACACACACATGTTCAGATTTGTTCTGAAATGAAACAATGTTATGCATACTGAGTATCTAACACAAGGTGTGAGGAAGGCATTCGTTATTTGATACACGTGCATGACTGACAGTGCCAAACTATAAACCTGAACTACATTTCCCCCTTTTTTTTGAAGTTAGTCCTTTGTAAAACAATAACAGTCAATAATATGTTTTCTTCTTAATAGCTCTACCTGAGGGGGACTGATTTAACAGTGCATTTTTGAATACATATATGTTTAACAACTGTGTGAATACGGGTTGGCTCTTATCAGTTTTTCTACTGGTGAAAAAAAGAGGAGGGGTCTCCCTTCACCCCCTGTAAAGGCTGTTTTTTTTAATTTATTTTACTGCATTTCTAGGCCACCCTTCCTTATGTGGGGACTGTGGTACCTGCATGGAAAAAAGCCATGTGACATAAAGGCTTCACAAAGGAGGAGAATTAGGTGAGCTTGAAGGAAAACTCTGGCTGGATCCAATCTATCTACCTATCCATCTTCCATCTATCTATCATCTATCTATCATCTTCCATCTATCTATCATCTATCTTCTATCTATCTTCTTCCCTCTCTCCCTCTCTCTCCCTCTCTAGAGAGATGTAAATAACTCACAAGACCAGATTTAATCGAGAGGAACAATTTCTTCATGAAAATTCCAGAAGTTTGCTCATGTATTAATGGACATAGCTGCAGGAAACAGCAACTCTCATAGCAAATTATTTGCATCAGATACTTTATTCACATTAATTGGTGCAGGGCTGCAGTTGACAAAACTGGACTTCCACAGCCCTGCTTGTTCCATCTTAACTATCTTCACACTCACATTTGTTTCTTATTTATTATAGTTAGAAAAAATAGGCTCCTAAGAACTATCATCCACGAAGACGATTCTCCACACACATGCATACTAGGAACGCCAGCCTCCAGGTGGGACATGGCAGAGGTATATCTACAGTGGAGCAAGGCATGGCATGTGCTCTGAGCACCATCCCTAAGCCTCTAGAGGTGCTCTGGGCACCCTCACCTCCATGTTGTACTCTATGGTATTGTACACCGCTGGGGTCCGTAGGCTCCATTCTCAAATTTCCAGGAGTATCTCACTCTGGATCTGGCAGTTCTGCTCTCATCCCCTGCTGGCGATCAGGGGCAGGGGTGGGGGTGGAGGCGGGAAAGACCTGGCAAACATGCAACATTTAGAAATCTTACAATATGGGCCACAAGATACTGTGTATCTTCAAAATTGATGTATCACTAAGTGAAGTCATAGAAATACATACTTGAAGCAACCATCTTAGTATTTCCAGTGTTCTTGCAGGGCAGTGATCAACAAAGGATACTAGGTTTTGGAACTCCCAAAAGTATAATAAAGTATGGTTGATCAAATTGGTGTTGCACAATTTAATGATTTACTATAACATAGTTCAGTGAAATGGAGAAATACACACTTACTTGCATATAAACACAACTGAACTCACTGACATTAACTGTGTGGGATTCAGCCAGTGTTCTACATCAAATTAATCCAGTTCTCCTTACTTCAGCCCCCATTCAAAATGGGTTTTGATCATGCAGGTTCCATAATTTCCAGCGGAACCCATTTGGGAGGTCAAAAAGGATCCCTCCTTCCATTTTCACCAAAGACAAAGTTGGGTTAGATCCAACCCACCAGTTTGAGTAAATGCCTAGCATATTGCACTGCACAATACTGATAATAGCTGTAAGCCTGAGTGTGCTTGTGAATCCTATCTGAAGTGGTATTTCTGAATGCGTGTATTTAATACTGAGCAATAAATATGTGATTGCATATTATCAGTCATTCTGCTGATGAAAATAGGTAGAAAGCTGTGATGGGGAATGGGGATCATTGGGCCTGCATGAATAAAAGCCATGACAGTTAGGGCCTGAAGTAAGGAGGAGGATCCAGTGAGCTTTTTTTTAAAAAAAACTGGATGGATCCAACTCAAAGAGACTTAGTGCCTTTATTCTGTGTTTATATTAATGTGGACATATATATTTTTACTCCAGATGTTCAGTTTTATGGATTACTCATATTTTGCTAAATAATGCTGCTCTGACCTAAAAAAAATCTACCCCCAATTGGTCATTGATGCATAAGAAGATCCTAAGGGTAAATGAAGATGGACTTTTTATGTAATACTCAGAAGTTCCTTTAAGGGCTTGTAAGGATGCTGTTTTTTCCATGAAGCATTTTTGTCTTATTGATACGTGATATTTTTTCCCCCCGGCTGCCCATTGGTAATTACCAAATTCATTTTTTTTCATAGATTTCTATCACTACCTAGTGTAGACACTCCATGTACTACAAGGGTTGGCATTCCTACTCCATGTCTCTCTCTCACAGACACACATATTCACACACACACAAATGTAACTGCAGGTATTGCTGAGTATGAGGAACAAAATGTGTCAGTACACAGTGAGTTTATCCACCTTCAGCCCTGTGGCAGTTGCCAGCAATGGCAAGTCAGCTCATTATGGGATGACCTAATTTATATAATGAATAGTATTAAAGGTGAGGAAAAACAAAAAGAAAAATATTACCTATATGGGTAAATATCATGTCTAGATTTGATCTAAGCCCTTCATCCAGCTGCACCCTTACATTATAGAAGTGCATACATTTTCCTATGGCTATTGGTTAGTGCCCATGTCATCGCTGATGATAAAACACAACTCTTTCTTTTCCAGCAGATGACCAGTTCTGAAATTTGGTTTAAAGAGCTATCTACTTAATTATCAAGTCATGCCAAATAGGAGAGAAATATAAAATTAAAAGTACCTAATTATGTATCTAAATGAGAACTGGTAAGTTTGCTAATAGTTCTTATTTGTTTGTTTATTGTATACTTGTTATTTGTATAGCACCATCAGTGCACATCCCATTTAACCATGATAACATAAAAGACAAAGGCCTAGTTCCAAGGTGCTTTGCAAGCCTACCCTAAAAGGGAAGCAGAGGCAGAGGGAGCAGGGAGGGACAGCAGAGAGAAAATGGATATGAACTTAAGGTACATGTCCTTTGGGTTTGTTTTTGTTGGTGGTGAGAATTGACAATTTACAGCCTTTACAGAGAAGACAATTTTTGAGCTGGAATCTGAAGGAAGTAGTAGAGGCAACCCTAGATGATCGGGCAAAGAACATAGACCAGTTTGCCTGGTTGCTATCTTTGGAATTTATAATCCCAAACCTTTGAGTACAAGCTTTGCCAACCCATATTGCCTGCCTCCTTTCCAAGGTGAGCATTTTGCCTGGAGAGATTTACACTGGATGGAATTGGATAGCTGAGCTGGAGAAGAACTACTCTTCTTATCCTCTTCCTTGATCCCATGCTGGGCGAGGAGCCCCCCTCTCTTATTGTTTGTGTGTGCGCCTCCCCTTTTGCCCCAGTTTGTGGTCCAAGGTGCACCCTGGGCAATGCCTTACAACGTGCCTTACAACAAGATAACAGATGTCAAAATGTTTCCAGGGATTTACCAACCACTGCAGCTACAGCACTAGCTATCCCAGGCAGGAAAGCCCTATGGTCTCACCCAAAGTTGGTTGCAACTTGACGGCATTTTCCACCAGCATTCACAAAATGCCCTGACCTGGATGTCCCAGGCTAGCCTCATCTTGTCAGATCTCAGAAGCAAAGCAGGGTCAGCCCTGGTTAGTATTTGGGTGGGAGACCACCAGAGAAGTCCAGACAGGGTTACTATACAGAGGCAGGCAATGACAAACCACCTCTGGAATTCTCTTCCTATGAGGTTGCCATAAATTCACTGCAATTTGATGGCAAAATAATTATAATAGCATTAGTCCAAAATGTGTATCATTCTAGCATTCAATAATAATACATTATATGCATTTAGAGGCTCCTCACAACTGAAGGCCTGAACTGCAGTGTACTTTGGCTGCACATTAAATCCAACTCTGCCCTGCTGTGATGCAGAATGAGTTAGTTTCTGTAAATCCTCCTGGGCTTACTAACAAAAAACCCTCGATTTCTTAAAAGGAGCTATAGGCATCCTTTATGAAACCATGATTTTGCAGTATTTGGTGTCTGAATAAACAATGTTCATATTCATAGGAGCAAAGATTATTATATGGGGCTCTCACACATCCTTCTGGTGAACCACATGAAAGAAACGAGGTTCCCTCCTGATATGACATACCTCAGCCAGTATGCCCAGATACTCTCCTCCAGCTCCTCAGAAAAGTAAACCTGACATTGGTTTTGCCTCTACTGCGAAGGTGTGTCAGGGCAATGTGGAATGCTGCCATGTTTCAAGGGCACTTCCCAAGCCTATTTGATTCTTATCTGCCACGAACAAACCCCACAGCTTATGTTGCTTTACTGATATGTACAGGGGAAGGTTAAAGGAACAATTCGTTAGCATTGGCTGTAATAGCCACTCTGCCAAATACGGGAGAAGTCAAAAGGCCCACTGAGAGCTTCCCTCTTGCTAATAAGTCTGTGCCTTTGCATTTGGGAGACAGCCAAAATAGTTCACAAAGCAAACTGGATCAATCAATTAAGATGCTTCATTTCATCCACATATTAACCATTCCAAGCACTTCACATGCATTACCTCTCAGCAACCTTTTAAGATAGCCTGTATTGAAGATGTGGTACAGAGTATGACAGATGAAGGGCTTGCTAAGGCTGCCAACCTTGGTATTCCTTGGAGGTTTCCCATCCAAATACTAACTAGGGCTGACCTTGCTTAGCTTCTGTGATCTGATGGGATCAGCTTAGCCTGGTGTGATACAGGCCAGCATAAAGTAAGACAGGGTGATGCTAAAACTGCCAAACTCCGGGTGGGCCCTGGAGATCTCCTGGAATTACAACTAATCTCTAGATCAGTTGCATAGCTACCAGGGGGCGGGGGGCACCGTGCCCTGGGCATGCATCATTGGAGTCATGTGGGGGGTGGAAAATCACCCCCACATCCCTCCCCCTTCCTCCCTTGCCCCGTCTCACCAGGCCCAGCAGAACCAGGGTCCAGGCCACGGGGCTGGGTGGCCACCCATCCAGGCTGCTTTTTCAGCCAGCTGAACTAAGGTAAGTGGAAGGAAGGCGAGGGGGTGCACATGGGGTGGATGGAGGCGGGACCACATGGGGGGCCCAGGTGCCATTTTGCCCTGAGCACCATGCCCCCCCACACACCACTGCTCTAGTCTTCTTTTGGAGAAAATAGTTCTTTTGGAGAAAATAGCTGCTTTAGAGGGCATTATACCACAATGGGCCACAATGAATTGCTGACTTCTGTTGTCAAACACAGTTGCATTCATTGTAACATGCCACAAAGTTCATCTAGGGTAACCAGCCCCCTACCTTAATTAACAAACATCATTTTCTCCCGTGCCTGGGTCAACATTACAAGGGACACATTGGAATACTTGGGATCAGAGTGGATATTACCTGTTGATCCCCTTCTTACAATGCCCATGGGGGTTCATATGTTGAGGAAAAGTAGACTAGCAGGATGTGTTATTTAGGGTGTATTATACATACCCATTCTCACTGCCTTGATTTCTTGGGAGAATTGACTGGATAGAAAGTTCCCTGACCTGGGTAGCCCCAGGGTTAGCCTGATCTCATCAGATTTCAGAAGCTAAGCAGTCAGCTCTGGTTAGTTCCGGTGACAATATTTGATCAGCCGATTGAATGGCTTGGTAACTCTTAGGCATTTGGTAATTAAAGTTGAATTCCATAATGTTTTGCTGTCTGTAATATTTATTTAATATTTGTTAGTTTGTAGATGTTCAGTGTAAACATATATTGTTTCTGTACAGAATTGTTGTATTATAAGATTAAGGTATGTATGTGTGGGTGGGGGGCAGACTTTATACCATATTAGTGATAATATACAAAAGGGATGCTTTCATGGTAGACATTTTTAAACAAGAGCCACGTTGTAATGTCTGGATACAATCAGATTAGACCAACATCTTTCTATTTCTGTCAAAAAGAGAGTAGAATGTATCTAACCACAAAGTTTAAAAAATCTGTTTTGTTTTTATAAATTATGTGTCTATTTTTGATCAGATAGTCAGATATGTTTCAGTTTCCTCCACAATGAGCTACATTCTAGCAAATCATCCTGAACTATGATTAAAGCTGAGAGCAAAACAACAGTTTAAATAAGAAGTTCTCAGATTTCATCACAGTGCATTTCTCAAAGTGAAGAAAGTAACTTTCAAGCCACACTCAATGTGACTAAACCAAAACAGTCATAGGTTTCTCCCTTACCTATACATTGGCCCTTTCCACACAAACTTTTTAAACATTTTGAGACAGGAAATAAAACATGTTCTCTGTAGAGTTCTGAATTGTTTTGTTTCGTTTTGTCCCCCTTACATTCCAAAAACGTTTTATTTCCAGCCTGGAAACATTTTAGCTGAAAACCCTTTTACAACAATTGTTTTTGTGAAAGATTTTCAAAATGTTTTCCCTTGCTTTGCAGGCATATTTCAAACATTTAATCTTTTCCACAGCAATTTCTATCCCCCTGTGCCACCCCTGAACTTTTCCATTGGAGCCATTCTATCAGTTCCCTAAGCTCACTCCATCCCCACTTGCCTCTCCATTTTTGTCAGTTCTGTTTTTTTAATTGATTAAATCTTCAAAGCATCAATTACAACAATGTGTCTTTTCAACAATGGCGCTCTGCAGTCAGCATCGTGTGAAGCACCCGCCAGGAATCGCAGAGCCCACCCCCCACAATGGTGGCCCACACTGGCCAATCCTGGTGCCAAACACCCATGATGTCTACTCTGGGGAAAAAAGAACACCGTTTGCAAAGCGCAGCTGTGCGAAGCACCTGGGTTCAGCTGATACACTTCATGTCTATGGAGCGCCTGCTCATGCGAACGCTCCGTTGCTGCAGCTTTGCCAATAACACCAATGACACAATGCTGTAATTGGATGTGCAGAAATGGCCAGAGAAAAAAAACTACTCACGGCAGCCATGAAATGTTTTCAGGGGGTGAGTAGGAACAAACCAGTCTGTCTGTGTGTGTGGCGGGGGGGGCGGGGAGGGGTAATTGAAAATGTTTTGCAGACATTTTAGGTGAGGTGCAGAAAGGGCCATTGTTTCTTTGGCAGAGAAGATAGGGTAAAACAGTTCAAAAACAATCCTACAAGATCTTCAAACTACAGAGCTTAGTTCCCTTGGATTACTGGTAGTTCCCTTAGATGCTTTAGAGAATAGTCTAGTGATGAGCATTGGGCAAAGCCAAAAGGAGAAAAAAAAACCCTGTGGGTTCACTTAAAAATTGACAGTTTAAAGGGATCTAAAAGTAGATCTCGAATCATGCTGAAAATATTTGGCATGATCTGCGCTGCTTCAGATCTTCAGATCCAATTATAAACTTGAATCCCCCAAAATATTGATAAAAATGGTGCCCACTCCTAGAATAGACTCTATGTGGGGTAGTCAACCTTTAGATTTCCTTGAGTTACACCTGATATCCAGGCAGCAATTCATCTGGAGAAAATGGTCACTTTGGAAGGTTGACTTGATGGAATTATACCCATCAAAGTCTTTCCCCTCCCTGAACCCTGCCCTCCTCAGGCTCCACCCCCAAATCTCCAAGTATTTCACAACCTGGAGCTGGCAAGTTTAACCCTAGCCCTACTGAGGTCTTCCCTACGCAAACTCCAACCCGCCCAGATTCTATTCCCAAATCTCCAGGAATTTCCCATCTCTGCAATTGCAATCTGAAGAACTAGAGTCTGCCAGAAGCTTTAAAAACCTTGGAACAGCAAGGTACTTGTTTGCTTCATTCAGTAATCTGTTCAGGCATCCTTTTCTCCCATTTATTACAGCAAATGCCAGTTGCGCTTCACAGAAGAGGGGAGGGAGTAATGGACAAATGAAACACTGAAAAGTAGAAGGAAGTAGCATTTTGCTGCACTCAAACTCTTAAAGTTACAGGCAGAGCATCTGGCAACCAGCAATCAACCAACTCCTCCCTGGCTTGTTCCATAAATGATTCTGCTTTTCTGAGTACTCACAGAGAAACTTGCAGAGTGTTTCAGAGCTTCTTGCAAGAAATGTGAAAGAACCAACTGAAGGGAACTCAACTCAATCTCACTTCTCCCCACAGTATCTATACAAAGTAGCCTAGCAAAGCTGTAAGGCTTAAGCCAACAGGGAGGGTTTGCTGCGAGACTGAGGATTTGGCAAAAGACCTGGATTTTTCCTAAACATACATTCATTGCTGCTGGGGAACCTGAGAATAGAATCCTGTGTATTTCTTGGCTCAGTTTAACAACCCCAAAGGAATTGGAAAGTCTATTTCCTCACTGAATGTACCCTGAAGAAACAACTAGCAGGTAGACTTTAAAACTGAGGACTGCCTACTGCTACATGCCCTTTAGCTCAGCTATTCCTAGTGGACCCCTCCCCCCACCAGAATCATTTTGGGAGGAAGGGAGAAGCAGAAGGGATCCCTCTTCAATGACGAAGAAAGCTGATGCTGCACAGGCCAATGATGAACTCAGCCAAAAATCAGAAGCATTTAGGATTGGCATGTAGGGTTTGCAATACCCAAGTGGAAGCTGGAGACCTGCCAGAATTTTCCCTGGAAAAATGGTTACTATTGTGGTTCCTCCCATTCCCAAAACCCACCCTCTCCAGCTCCATTCAGCAATCTCTGCTATTTCCCAAGTGGAAGTGGGCAGCCCTACTATCTTGCCATGGATCATCATTTTATGAATGGGAGTTTATGTCGTGCTTGCACATTTTTCAAATCTCAGTACCATCTCTATTTTCAACATGGGTTTGTACCTAAGTGCCATCAAGCCACAGTTGTTTTATTTCAACCCCAGCAATGGGCTTTCAAGGCAAGTGAGAAACAGAGGTGGTTTGCCATTGCTTTCCTCTGCAGAGTCTTTCTTGGTGGCCCCCATCCAAGTACTGACCCAGCTTAATTTCTGAGATCTGATATCATGCTGCCTTCCTTCTCCATGACCTTGTAATTGATAGCAATTATCTATGCATAAGAAATGAGAGCCAATGATAAAGTCCTTAGTTCATGCATGTGGTAGAGCCCCCTTGTCCTGACTTTTGACACATGTAACATCTAGTTTGGGTCTGAGCCTTGAAAAGTTGAAGCAGGAGGGGATTAAGAAAGTTCTAGTTCTTCCTTTATATTTATCATATAACACAGGAGCTATTGGCTAGCTTTCAAAAAGAAACCAGTATCCAAATGGTTAAAATAAACAAGGAGAGGCAACTCATAAAAAGTTAATGAAACATCTGTTCAGTGGGGTTAAAATACAGACATAAGCAAAGTGTTAGCAACATTTTCAAAGAAGGGGGAGAAAAACCAGACTGGTGCTTACATTGTCATTTTAAATACAGCATTCCTGGATTTTTTTCTCCTTTTTTTTTAGCCATGGAGATCCCATTATTTGTCTTGTAAATAAGCAAAGTTATACAAGCTCTTTGAACACTGCCTCATCTCTCTTTTCTGCCATTGGAAGGACTCTTTAAGGCACTGGAAGGGTATTCCTGGCCAAAAATATGTTGAAGGAAATAGGAAGATGCAGTGCAAAAATGTGAATTGGTTGCTTCAGTACCCCACATCACACCAGTGAATACACAATATCACAATCATTGGTCTACATTGGTTTTATTAAATTAATCACCCCACTTTTAAGCAGGCTCTTAACCACATTGGGACAAAAAGGGCAGTGCCCTATTAGTCATTTGTCATGTCCCTACAATCAGCACAAGGGGTTGGTGTGAAATCTGCCACAAGTATTTCAAGTGTGAATTCTCTACATAAAGGGAAAAACAAAAAAGTTGAGGCAAAAAAGTGTGAATCCTGTCAAAAGTCTTCCCAAGTATGATTTCCCTATGCAGCTGTCTAATACAGAATGAATAGTTGGCAGGTTACAATCAGTATCTTACAATCTGGGTCTATTTTATCCCAGTTTCTCCCTTCTTATGGCTGCCTGTTACAGTGAATGAATCGAGTGAGCACTGGGAGGAAATACTTCAGCTTGTTTCTCTTGAGCCAGGGTTTTTTGTATTTACAACACAAGCATATCCACACATGCACAAACATCCCTAGTGTCCTGCATTCTGATTGGCTGGTGTTTTGAGGTGGCAGTGGGGCAAAATGAAGCCCACCTTTTTTCCAGTTCTGTATAGGGCCCGGCACAGGCCTCAGCACGGCAAGCTGTAGCAAAAAGCAATTAGGCACAGCACGACATCACATTCCCACTCACGTTCTCATACTTTTTGTGGAAAATGAAAGACTACCCCCACCCCCGGCCCGGTGATATGCCCACTAACATTCGGCCCAAAGTGCACATCTCCCTAGCTATGCACTCCAAGCAACAGTACATGTACAGAAAAGAAAATGGGGACATTTTGGGACTCCACTCCTGATTAACCCAGGTGAAATGGCACCTGGTCGATACCATGAGCAGAACGTTTTGGGGAGGGCAGGCTACAATGGTCAGAGACTCAGACTGACATGATGCCAGGTGCAGAGATCAGGGGGGCAGGCAGCGGGGTGGGGAGATCAGGTGTCTTGATGGGAAAAATAAACTGTTTCTGCTCCTGTGGCGTTTGCACGGTAATGTGGTCAATGCGGGATTTTTGAAAAGAATTGTCAAATTGGTGATTTTTGAAAATCCCGGGATGAGGGAAATATCATGGAGCAAACCTGCTTTAGGACCGGGGACCATTCGAACATCTTGACCAGACTGGGATATTTCCTTTTCTCAACCCGAGATATTTGGATCATGTAGAAATGGTCTTCTTGGAGTAAAGAGAGAGAGAAAGATTAAGTAATGTAGGGGTAAAAATCACATTATACCAGACTCTCAAAAAGCAAAGAAACAGAGAGGCCAGGACAGTGTTTTACAATAGTCACGAGGAACTCTTATTGCTAAGGAAATTATTTTTGACGGGACAGGAGACATCTTTGGCTAATTAATGTTGTCCCACAGGAATCTTATTCACAGGGGAGGGTTGTGGTTTTTGAATATCGGGAGTCTCATTTGGCATCAGTTTAATAACTTAATCCTGTAAGGAAGTAGACAGGTTCCTTACAATAACCCAACAATAGCTAAGTTTCAAGCATAGAACTGCTGCGGAGACCGAGAGTTTTTAGAGAACTAAATTCATTTGTCCTCCAGACTTAGGTACAGAAAATCATAACCTCAGCTTGTTTACCTTAAAACAAAATAAGAATGCTGAACAGTTAGCTACAGATGGCATGATAGGCATTCTTGGGTTGAAAACTGTATTTGGAGTGACAGAGCTTTCTGTTTCCTTTGCAGAAAATTTATGAACAAAAGAAGTTGTATTTTGCAGTTTCAGGTGTCAATAACTGGAAGAAAGGCTCCCATACTCAGTGGCGTAGTGCCAACTGGACGGGGGGGGCGCAATGCTCTGAGCGGTGCCATGGCGGGGGCATGGCTGGGCTGTAGAGGGGGCATGGCAGGGGCATTCCAGGGCATGGCGGGGGCGGGCGGTGCTGCGGCAGGGGCACAGGGCGTGCTCATGCCTTGGGCGCAGTTCCCCCTCACTCTGCCCATGCCCATACTGCTTTAATTTTGCAAACTGTGTAAAATAGCTGTTTGAGAGATCATTTTTATAAAGCTAATAGAGAACTGGACTGTAGTCGTCACAATGTATGCTATTCCAACATGATATTTACAGCATTGTTTTCAATTTTGTGATTCCATTTTGTGAATTGCTTGACATAGCATGTCTGATACTTTTTTTGCACTTTTTGAATTTTTGTAACCCTAGTCCTGTTGCATTGCATTAGATGTCTCTCATGCAATCTGATTACTTTGCTTTATGTCATGTAATCCACCTGGAGTCTCAAGTAAAAAATAGGTCTAGAAAAAAAGTATATGCCTCTATATACTTATTTGCCACCCCCCCTAACATTTCTGGTTGAGGACCTGCTTTTTTAAAAATAATAATACTTTTTATTAATTTTTAATGTCATATAGTTACAATATTAAAGTCAATTAACTTATTTCTATTATAGAATAAACAACAAAACATTCTATGGAGACTTCAATATAAAGAAACATCCAAACTTAGAAACATGTATATGTAATTGTTAAATGTTTTTTAAAATATTGTAATTTATAATACCAATAAAGTCTTCTGTTTGTCTGTCTGTCTATATATAACTGTCATTTCCACCAGTATAGTTCATGACAACATACAATTTTCTAGTTGATTATGGGCTTCCCCCTCGAGATGACAGAATCTAAAGAGTAAAAAGAAACCAAACAAAGCATCTATTATGCTAACATAATTCTTCTATTACACATATTTCATATTTTTTTGAGATTCATTCAATAACATGTTTTATAATTGTTTGTTTTTGACAATTCTTTTCCAGAATTTGTAAATATTTATTCCAAGTTTTCTGATATCTGTGCCAAGGTAAGTCTTTTGATCTTAGTTGAAAGCCTGCCTAGTTGCATATATTCAGAAATTTGTGATAGGCAGTCTTCTATCATTAAAGGGCGATCATTTTTCCACGTTTTTGCAAATCTTATTTTCGCTGCTGTAGTCATGTATCGGAATAGATCTACATTAATATTTGGAATCCAGTTGTGGACCTGCTTTTAAGGGAGGGATAAAACTGAGGTAGCTCTCTGGCTATCAGCCCTTTGAGAAAAAGCATGGGGCTCAGTGGTGGACTGGCTGCAGAAGGTCCCAAGTTCCTTCCCTGTCATCTTCAGTTAAATGGATCAAACAATGGGCCCAGGAAAGCTGCTGCCTTTCAGAGTAGATCATGGCCTTTTCCACACAAGTCACTTACAATATTCTCAGGATGATAATAAAAGATTTCCTCCTTGGATCTCCATGGAGGTTCCCTCTGTTTGGTTCCAGAAACGTTTCCAAGCAGCTTTTTTCATGACGTTTTACACTGAAATGTTTCTGGGTTAGTTTCCCTCACAGGGCTAAGTTATTTGAAACATTATTTCCTGCAAAAATGGCAGGACACTATCCATGCTCCCTGTGCAGTCACCCAGCCTCCCCTTTGATGCTTTTCTCTGCCATTTTTTTGTCCCTCAACTCACCGCTTTGCCCCCTCCTCTTAATTTCTAGAGTTTGCCTCACTCCCCCATTTTCTGGACCACTGATTCAGTCATGCTATGAATCATCAATGCAGTGCATGTGTGAAAAAAAGCAAAATGAAAAAAAATGGCTTCCAGGAAACATTGTTTGGAGGAAGGAAGTGTACTTCGCTGTAAAATATTTGATTGAAAACACTTTGAAAATGGATAAGTGTGGAAAAGGCCAATACTGACCTTGAGAGGCTGGTGGCCTGGCTCAGTATAGGGCACCTTCATGTGGCCAACAATGCCCTACTACAGTCAGTATTACTCCTAGCTATCTGTGTGTTTTCTGTGGAATGCAACCATTTTATGGCCTCTTACTCATAAAAAGCTGGACATCACTAGATAAGCTGGACATCACATCATTGGCTTTGTGTCTAAGATCTATATCACAAGTATATCAGGGTTTTATAACATATCTGAAATGTCCACTTTTTCTCATTTTCCTCCATTTTTGTTGCAATTTCCTGTCTGAAGAAGAGTTCTGGAGAACCTGAAAGTTCAGACATGTATTTGGTTGGTCTAAATAAAATGTATTATGTAGGTGGTGTTTTGTAGGGATTTTTTTTGCAGCCAACCACAATCTCTTTCTATCTTTATCCCAACCCATACAGAAAGAAGTACCAAGAGCTGGGAAGTCACATATGCTTCTCAGACAACCAAGGGCTGGTACTGCTCAATACTATGGATGTTCCCTCCACAACTCACTGTTCCCCTGCAGTGAATTATGGGCTATTTTAAGAACAGGCCTTCATCCTTAGATACCTTGGATGCTTGCCAATCAACCCTAGCTGCATTAAGCAACCTGCCTTGTGCCTGCCAGCTCTCGTTATGGCATAATCAGCCATTAAAAAGGCTTATTTTAATACCACACCCTCAAACAAACTGAAACAGGCCAAAAAAAATATCCCAGTGCCAATTTGACAAAGATCCCTAAAGTACCTGCTTGGCCATTATGGTAACCAGGAGATCTCATCCCAATGTAAACCAGGGCCCACACTGCTTAGCTTATGAGATCTATACAGAGCAGTCCAGCCTGGGACATCCAGGTCACTACACCTTAAGATTACCTTTGCCCATATAAATCTATCCACATGCTTAGATTGACAGAGATCCTGCTCTGTGTTCCATGAACATCTGAGACATCTTGGTAGATACACAGGAGAGCACCTTTTTAGTGGTAGCCCCCAACTCATAAGCTCTTCACACTGGGAGATTCATAGCCCCATCCGAAGCCAGAAATGGTGGGACACCCCACCACCACCTCCAAGAGGGTTTTCTGGAGACATGAGGAAGGGAAGAAAGCTCCCCCCCCCCATTATGGGAAAGCTCCATAGTTCTTACAGGACAGTCTAAGGGCCATGGTGCCATTCTCCCAGCTTAAAACCCTGGGAAGGAACTGATTAATATCAGCTCTGCCCCAAGGAATGTCTACTCCTATGCTGGTGTCCACTTGGGATGCCAGCACAACTTGGCCATGGCCCAGTCTTCTGAGTTTCACCATGTTGGGGCTGAAGAGTGAGCAGCCACCAACACATCTGCCTCCTCTGCCAAGGCAAGTGCCCCAGGAAGGGCAAACAAGCCACCACAAGGCCACACCACTCTTTCAAAACCTTCCCCCCACCTCTTTGGAAGGGACTCTCAGATTGCTTGCCTTCTCTTTGCTTGCTTGCAGATGCCTGCAAAAATTTCTTTGCCTACCTGTGAATGATTTTTAATTAGGCTTTGCTTTTAGTTTAATTCTATATAGTTTTTAATTGCTATTTTATTGATACGGCTGTCCAATTGTTTTGTTTTTCAGATTCTAGAGTTTAGTTATCTTGTCACTGAATATCAGCAATATACCTGCTCCAGAAGATGCATATTCCACCTCTCTAGAACCTGGTCCAAGCAGCTCACAGAAACAATACCAACAAGCCAATACAATAACAAATGTGTACATAAAGTGACATTAAGTCATAGGACACTTGTGGCAGCCACAGCAAGGGGCTTTAAAAGTAAGTGAGAAACAGAGATGGTTAGCCATTGCCTTCTTCTGCAGAGCTTTCCCTGGTGATCTCCCATCCAAGTATTGAATTTGCTTAGCTTCCAAGATCTGGCGAGATCAGGCTATACTATATCATTCCACATTCTTGATACAATAAATAGTATTGTATCTATACTGCAAGGTCAGAAAAAACCTGACATAAAAACAGCATTAAAAACCCACAATTGTCTAAAATAAAATTAATAGAACAGTCCTCAGACTTCTGACAGACAATAAACCAGCGATTACAAAATAAAACCATTTAGCCTGGCCGATAAAAATGTTTCGGATCCGCTTTTAAAAGAAATAAGGTAGACACCAGGCCATCCTAAAGAGGGAGAATATTCACCAGAAGTGAGGAGCCACCACTGAAAACCCCCCAACTGTGGTCACTGTGCATGCAAACAACAGCCCAGAGTTCAGGGCTTAAGAAGAAGATCCTACTTGGCTGGCTGGACTATACTGTTTAAATGAAAAAAGTGAGATAAGAATACATATGGCCCCTTCACCTGGTCCATTAACATTGATATGAATCTCCAGGTCCCAGCCTGTCTTCCTTTTTCCTAATTTTACTTCCTGAAAGGAAAGTGGAAGCAATGTCTTCCCACTGCACCAGAAGGGTTAACCCTCATTTGTTGCTGGGGTCTGTGATTAAATCCACAGAGGTGTAAATTAATGCAAATGTGCCTGGGCAAGAGGAAATAAGGATTGAGGAAATGATAGCGAGGAAGAGAGGATAACTGTTCACAGTGGCGTAGTACCGCCAAAGGGGCGAGGTGTGTGTGCAAGAAACACCAGGCATGCACCCCGCATGGCAGGGGCCTTCCGGGGATGGGTGGGGGTGTGGCAGGGGTGCAGGGCACAGACGTGCCCCAGGCGTAGTTCCCCCTCACTCTGCCCCTGACTGTTCATCCTCTTGGTTGCTTTAAACTCTAGTAGTCGGGGGAAAGATATCTGTTCCTACAGAGTCTGGATTTTTTGCGACACAGCAAGAAACCAGGAACTGCTTTTCAGTTCTCCCCTTTTCTGGTCAAGAAGCTTCCAGACACAAGACTAGCCCTCCCAAAACAACACGTGCTGAGACTCACCTCTCTCTCTCTTAACTTTTCAAAAGCTGTACACTGAAAGGAGATTTTGCCAGTCAGTGGCAAACACTGTCAAGCAACTGCATTCTTCTGAGCATTTAAGCACTTTATAAACATCAGGCTTCCAAACTTCTGGATTGATTGAAAAACAGTTCATGTACCATATTTTTGCTTGCAAGGTGTCATCATGTATTAGAGTAGCTGCTCATCCTTAAACAAACATGTCTAGCTGTATAATAACAATGTGATCTTAAACAGAGGTACCCTCTTGTAAGATCACTTACTTCAGTATGAAGAGGCTAACTCTGCTTTTTATACTGTAAACTTCTAGTATGTCAGTTATGAAGCTCGTTCAGCCCATAGCCAGCTTGATGATATCTGAGGAGTAGTTTGTGGGACATGAGGCTCCCAGCATACCCAATTTGTGAAACATACTAGGGAAAATTACAATCCAGTAAAATCAGTTCTGCAATCATCCTGAGACTCATAAAGAGCGAATGGTTTGCCTGGATTCTAATCCATCATCAGGGATTAGAACAAGGAAGTAATATGAAAGTTCTTGGAAGTAGTTTTGAAGAAAGGAAGTTTGAACAAGCAAGTGCTTATCAAACAGCCAGCCCACTTTATGGAACATGGAGGCAGATCTTTTCTAATGGTCTCATAATTGTAATATTTAACAAGATTTTGACAAGGCTGCTAAGAACATCAAGTTGGGAGCCTAACTGCCTTTTATTTGCTTGCACAAATATAGCCTATTGACAAGAACATCTGCTACCTCACAAAAGTTATTATATTAACAACTTGAGAAGTAAATTGTTATGAGAGTTCTAACCAACTCCTGAAAAAGAGCTGCATCAGAACAAAGGCAAGCAATTTAATTTTCCACCAATTAACCACTAGTACAGGCAATTAACAGAACATGAAGGTCACTCTGGAACAGGACTAATTGAGAACATCACATAAAATAACTTGTCAAGATCAGACAAATGGCCCAACTAGCAATAGCAACCATGAACAAGGTCAAAAGCATCATATATCACTGAAAAACTTAGCAGAAGGAGATAAAAGGCAAGAATATGCAAGTCTTTGGATATAGCAAAATTACTTGCAGGTAGTTTAGACCTGTTGGCAACCCTTATTTATCCAGGAGCAAGCAGGTATATGTCTGCTCACCAGTATATGGCTCAGGTGAATGCACTCACATTCACATGCATAATGTACACAGTTTCTATAATCTATTATTTTTTAAGGTGGAGGATTATGGAACCTGAGTGTATGTGTCGAGTGCATGTGTCAAAAATGGGCTTGAAGGTTGAACAGAAATAATGTTAACAATAAATTCCACAAAATAAATCAATTTATTGTACAATGCATTTGAAATGCTATTTGAAAACCTAGGCCTTGAATGTAGTCCTCAGTGTACATTGTCCTCAATGTACATTAGAGAATACAAATGAGTATCCACAAGTTGCTCCACACAGGAGATAGTGAGCAGGCTATAAGTTGTTTGGTGGTATACAATATTTATGCATTTAATGACAGTTGCAACACTTGCCAACAACTGGATCATGAAGGAACTTTTTTTCTAGACTGATGATCTGTCTTCTCTTGTGCTCATGTGAGTCATGTAAATATAAACATAGACATGCAAAACTGTATTGTACTGTTCAGTATCCTACCAGTCTTTGCAGCAAAGTCTGAAGCCATCTGGCCACCCAAGGAGCATTCCTCCAACATGAATTGCTCTCCTGTCAGAGGAAGAGCCACTTCAGTTGGAATAAGTCTCCTTAAGTGGAGGAAGGCATAGGCATCCAGCTTTGCAGAGTGCAGTGATAGGATACAGGCCACTGAGTCAAATCATTGATCCCCCTTGTCAGTACTCTCTTTTACGTCAGACAGAAGGTCTCCATGTTCTTGGGTAGATAGATTTTTTCCACGGTTCTGCTGAAATCCTTTCTACTGGAAACAAAGAAACTAAGCCCTAGACTTTCTTCACAGAAAGCATCTGTTCTAATACTGACCAGTGGACCCCTTTTGTCTGGCTCTCATTAGGTAAATGTCAGATACAGGTCTCTGGAAAAAGACATCTCTTTTCAACCTTCTCATTTTTTGTGTCTTAAACACTGGGATACCAGCTGGCTCATACACCCTAGCAGACTCTGTCTTTGGTATGATTAATGAATGCACAGACAAAGGCTGTTGGGGTGTAATAGTTAGCCGGCCAGCATACCATGAACATCAGCAAGATTAATGCTTCAAAGGATAGACAGACGCACAAAGATACGGAACAGGAAGCAGTTCTTTGCCTCAAAATCTCCCTTCCAGCTGTGCTATACATGTAGATAATTTGTTGCTGAACTGTAGTATTATGGACAATTATTGCTGGACACAGAAAGTAAAGCAGAAAACAGAAATTGGTTAAAACATGCCATTATGCTATGAAGCATCACCATATGTACATTTGCACAACGTTTTACCACATTTAAGGTGTGTGCTAAATTTTAATATGTAGGGTTTTTTTCTTTTTTAGTTAATGGTGTATTATTTCACACAAAGCCATTCTGATTTCTTCCATGCAGTCTCTCCCATAATTAAAATGGCTACAAAGAATGCTGCTTCATTTCTTGTAATTGCAACGCAGGAGGTTTACTAATTGGAGGCTGGACCTTTAGTCGTGATTAGGTAAGGTGCCAGAGAAAGTCGAAATGTGCAAACCCTTCCCCACCAAGTATCTTACTGAAACTCTTTTGACTTCTCTCAAAAATCCTCAGATGTTTTGCCTGAGGAAGAACCTACAAATTCAGCTTCTGCTGGAGGCAAAAATCCAGTGACAGCGGAGGAAGGCACAGAACTCCCCTGAGAAAATTTGCTAGCCTTATCAAAACTCTTCTAGCTTCCCTTGAAATTATTAATATCAACACCCATATTGTCTTCAAAATTACATTGGGGATGGGGCAAAATTCAGGTGCTGCTCTGCTCCATATGCACGTTCCACCAGCCAATTTAAGTTCAGGTCTTCTGCCACAGATGACACCATTCCCATATTCTGTAAAGTTTCTAGCTCCCAGTTGATGCTCAGTGAGCACTTGCATAGCAACAGTATCCACTCAGCCATTGTCGGATAAGACAGAGGAGTGCTTTTCCTGATAAGAGTGATTGGCAGTCATAAAAGTACATAGGAGAAAATGAAGACGTACTCTTGTGGAGATAATGGAGACCAAGGCAGTTCCCTGCTGCTGGTGATTCTAACACCAACAGTTGGGATTTGTCACATCTGCTACTATCTATACGTTAAGGTGTTGTGCCCTGAGTCAGACCATTACTCCATCAAGCTTATCAGTAGTAACAGTTGGACCCAGCAAAATATTTCACTCAGTTTCACTCATTAAAGTCCCTGCTGCGTACGGCTTTGGTACCTGCATATCTCAGGCCCCTTCTGCACATGCAGAATAATGCACTTTCAATTCACTTTCACAATTGTTTACAAGTGGATTTTGCTATTCCGCACAGCTGCAAAGTGGATTTAAAGCGCATTGAAAGTGCATTATTCTGCATGTGCAGAAGGTGCCTCAGTGTTGCCAGGATATAGCAGATCACAGGGTTGCCAAGCTGTGCACTGGCAAATAGTGAGAGGGTTGTGGGGTGGGCATGGGCTTTGGTGAGGGGGGGGAGCATCATGTGATGCATCATGTCACTTGTGATAAAAAAGGGGTAACAAATGGTGTTGTTGATGTTGTTAATTAATTAATTAAATTTCTAAGCCACCCTTTCCCTTTTAAGCTTGGGATGGTTAACAACATGGAAATCAGGTAACAAACACATATAACATAAAACCAATACAAACTGAATAATCCAAATCTAAGGCCGTTTCCGCACAGCGAGGATGGGAGTTGGGTCGGCATACACGATGCTGTCCCAACCCCCCTGGGACCGTTGGGACGTACACGGCGGCCGACCCAACCCTGACGCCATCCCAACTCCCCTGGGACTGTTGGGTCGGCCGTACATGACGCCGACCCAACCCCCCTGGACCGTTCGCATGAACGGTCCCAGAAACTACCAGGAAGACGGCGCCGCGGAGCGCTGGCGCCCGGTCAACCTACTGTCTCTCCGGCCGTCAAGCGCTCCAGCGTCGTAGGGCAGGGGGGCATGTCCCCAGGCCTCGGTGACGCGCCGGACGCCCGCAGAGACGGTAGGTCAACCGATCACAGGGGGGAGGGATGGCGCCTTTGAGCTGCTGCCATTCGCACGGCAGCGGCTGGAAGCTGCCGTTTTCCGTAAACCTCGCTCGAGAAGCGAGGTCGGGAAATGGCGGCTTCGTGCCACTTGGGAGGCGCGAGGGCGGCGCGGCTGCGCAGCAGCTGTGCCCACCATGCGAACAGCTCCCTGGGGAAGGTGTTTTTGCAGTCCCCAGGGCGCTGTTTATGGCCCATGCGGAAAGGGCCTTAGTTACATAAATAAATCAATACAGCAACATTATTAAAGTTTCTAAAAATTCTCATCCTATGAGTGAGGTCCAGATGGAATTGCCAAAAACTTTATCATGTAACCATAAAGTTTTTGGTGATTCTTAGAGCTACCCTTCACCACTTCCAGTAAGTAATTTTTGGTAAGTACATAATGCTGCATTTTTTCTGAAAATAATTATCCTGATGCTGCTTGGTGCAGCAGTGGGCAATGGAACCTGGAGGAGGGGGATTGTCTACCCTGAACAAGGGCTGGGAAGCCCTGGGTCTTATGATAGCATAGCTTGTTTGGGTGATCAAAGGGGACTCCTTATCCTTCTTACCACAAGAAAAGCTGGTTGGAACCAACACACAGCAGCTCTCCTATGTAAATGGGGAAACTGTAAGTGTCCAGTTAGGAGTGGGAATGTATGGATTGATATGTCCCTTCAGCTGGGGAGCTCAGTGAGCCAATCACTGTCTGCAGACCTGTGTTAACAAAATAAGGAACGGAGGTCCACATATGTTACTCCAAACCACTTAGAGGAAGGTTGAGTTCTTTCTTCCCTGAGATCCCTTTCACTGGACATATCAATAACTGGAACTGGAGTCTTCTATATGCAAAGCATGGGCTCTACTACAGAGTATATCTCCTCCATTGGATTATCCTGTTTCTGGGGCACATGAAGAACATAAAGAAATGATATCAACTCATTTTTATAGAGAAATTTGCCTGTGAAATGACACTAGGTTAAAAGTTACGGGTTCAGACTCTGCGTGCCGTAAAAATACGAAATTTTGCAGAGTTGGCTGACACTGGCAACGTTTCTCCCCCACGAGGGATTTCATTGTCTGTGGACAGCATTGCACACATTTGAATTGAGATCTAAACCTTTGATGTAGCTCACATTAAAAAAGGAGGAGGGGAAAAAAAAGAAGCTGAACCAGACACTGCAGTTTGTAGAGGCTATGTGCTTCAAAATCTTTTTGACACGCTGTCCTGAAGAATCAAGGCAAGAAACAAGGGGATTGAAGGGAAGCTTCCTAAGTGATTTTAAAAAGTTATACAGTTTCTTAATTCATCAACTGTTATTAAATTAGTTTGCTTCTTCAACTGTCACTGCAGGTTTCTTTCAGAAGAGAATTCAGCAGTTCTGCTCGACCGCAGGGCATGTATTCACAAAACCATTTAAAATGCATCTTTCTTCTGCAGATGTTCTCTGCGGATTCTTCCTTATTGCTCTCATCTACACATGGGGTGGGAAGGAGAGAGAGAACAAAACAAAAGGAAATGAGCGCCAAGATTTTCTCATACTCAGATCAGTGAACAGCTATCCCCTCATTTAACATTAATTCTGCTGTTAGAAATAGAGGATTTAGTTTTGTAATGGAGAAAAAATGGGAAAATAGGAACGGGAAGAGGAGGACTAGCTGGAGTCATGCACAAAGAAAGGGAGGAGGGAAGGAATAATTTAGCACTCATTATGTTGTGGTTCAAGATGACATATTCTTCTAGGATTAAAAGTATTCAAAATACAACCTCCTATACACACAAGAAAGTGTCTGCCGTTTAAACCCTAAAGTCCCTCACAAATAAAACAGCCTTACAGTGCCTCAAAAAGTTCTAAAGATAGCACCACTTGAACTTTGCTTCCTCGGGGAGCCTAATGCACAGGATGGGAGTCACAGTAGAGTCTTTAGTAGATCTCAAATCAGCCTCCAAAGCAAGGATCAATTGAAAGAGTCAATGAGAAGACCACATGGGAACATATAAGGAGAAATGGTCCTTCAGGCAATAAAGGTCTTTCAGGATAATTTGGTTTAGTTGCTCCTGGTTGAAAGGCTAAAAAGCCTTGCAAGAGGGGAAAGAAGTCCTTCACTAGATGCCTTTTCTTCTATTCCCAAACAAACGAGAAGCAGAAATCTCCTGGGATGTGAGCAGGGAACAATGGTTAAGAGTTGGTTCAATTAATATGTATTATGTAGGTGAAATTTCCATGTGACTGTCTGTGTCCTTCTTTGCCTCTGAGCCTAATTAATATGAGGAGAATGTTTTTCTTGCCTCTGAAATGATAACAGTAGATACAAGATTTTAAACATTGTAAACACAGCTTTCACTAAAGAGGTGGTTCTCAAGCGTGAGGCCAAAAAAAAAGAGGAAGAGCAGGAGGAGGAGGAGGAGGAGGAGGAGGAGTATGCCCAATAAATACATCCTGTTCCTCAATAACACTATATAATTATAAATACTTGTTCAGTATTGCGAAGGGCTGTGGCTCAGTGGAAAATCATCTTTTTTGCATGCAGAAGGTCCCAGGTTCAATCCCCAGCATCTCCAGTTAAAAGGACCAAGCAGTTGGTGGTATGAAAAACGTTCAGCTGAGACCCAGGAGACCTGCTGTCAGTCTGAAGAGATAATATTGAAAGACCAATGGTCCGTTCTGCATACAGGCAGCTTCCTGTGTAAGCAATAACCAATGTAAGACCTCTGTGTTTTATGTGGGGGAAAGAAGGATGAAGTTACTTAGCAAATTATTTTTGAATGATCCATGAGGAGTGGCTTAGGGAACTGTGTAGTCTGGAGAAGAGAGGGTTAAGGGGTGACATGATAGCCAATGCCTTGTGTAAATATTTAAAGGAAGATGGAACAAGCTTAATTTTCTGCTGCTCCAGAGACCAGAACAAGGAGTAAAGGATTCAAGGTACAGGAAAAGAGGAGCAAGTTCCTGACAGTAAGGGATGTTCAACAGTATGATACACTACCTCTGAGTATAGCGGAGTTTCTTTTTCTGAAGGTTTTTAAATAGAGGCTGGATGGCCATTTGTCAGGAGTGTTTTGCTGGTGTGTTCCTGCATGACAGGAGGTTGGACTGGATGGCCTTGGTGGCCTCTTCCAACTTTAAGATTCTATGATCTTGAAAAGTACAATAGGTTTCTGTTATCCCCAATAACGTCCCCCATGGAAACACATTCATGCAACAATAGAATAAGGATCTGAACAAAATTTGAGAATGTGAAAATGCAGCAAAAGAATACTTATTACAACACATTTATGAGTTATTTGACACAGAAACAGAACAAGTAAAAACATGTATGATTAGTTGGATGCAACACTTTGACAAAAAGATATTTCTTTGACAATGGGAAACCTTATGAATAACAGATTCTCTGCAAGCCAAAGACGAAGAGAAACTGGCTACAATATGTTTTGTCAGTGACATATTACTCCCAAGGTTATCCAAAAAATGGATAAGAATTATAAAGGGAAATGCTGGAAATGTAAAGAGGTGGGTGGCACCTTCCATCATATGTGTTAGACTTGCAAAAAAGATTATTTAAAAAGTGTTGGAAAGAAATACATGGTAAAATCCAGATTTTTTGGGGGGAAAATTGCAAAGAATACTAAGAATATGCTACTGAGCATCTTGCCCCCCAAATTCCTAAAATCTTGGAAGAATTATTTAGATACATGATACAGCTGCTAGAGTTATATTTGCAACAAAATGGAAAGCAGAGATTGTCCGTGGCAAGAAGACTGGGAAAGTAAGCCTGTTGAATATGCAATAATGACAAAATTAATGAGTTGTGTGAATAGTAGACCAACCACAGAATTTCTAGATAAATGGAAAGCATATTATACTGTTCTTATAAAATAGGGAGCAAAGGAGGGAGAACATGAATTCACATATATCACATATATGTCATGTACTATTGTTGTATATATGTACACATATATGTCATGTACTATTGTTAGTATTTATTTTATTTATATATTCGGTTTGATAAATTGCTCTACCCCTGAAGGGCTCAGATAGATAGATAGATTATCTATCTCTCCATATATATATGTATGGGGATTTATTTCCCAGGAAATATATGCTTTTATTATGATTATGATGGTTGTGTCACCACTCAATGTTTACTAATGTATCACCATTATTCTTCAATATTATTATAATTTATTATTTAGCATATTATGTGTATAAGTCAGAAAAGCTAAAGCTCACAATGAGCTCAGACTTATGAGAGATCTTAAAAACAATAAAAAGGGCTTTTTTGTTTACGTCTGTAGCAAAAGGAAGAAAAAGGATATGATAGGGTCACTGCATGGAGAAGATGGTGAAATTCTGACAGGGAACAGAGAAAAGGCAGAACTACTCAACACCTTCTTTGCCTCTGGTTTTTTTCCCCAAAAGAAAAAAAAATAGTGTTCAACTGGGGGAAATGGATAAAAAGATACAGGAGGAGAAATTCAGCACAGAATAAAGAGCTACCTGAATACTTTAAATGAATTCAAATCTCTAGGGCCTGATGAGCTACCTCCCAAGGTATTAAAAGAACTGGCAGAAGTAATCTTAGAACTACTTGCCATAATTGAGAACTCCTGGAGAACAGGAGAAGTCCCAGCAGACTGGAGGAGAGGTAATGTTGTCCCCATCTTCGAAAAGAGGGAAAAAAAGGATCCAAACAACTACCACTCAGTCAGCCTGATATCAATACCAGGAAAGATTCTAGAGCAGATCATTAAAGAGACAGTCTGTAAGCACTTGAAAGGGAATAATGTGATCACTGAAAATCAACATGGGTTTCTCAAAAACAAGTCATGCCAGACTAATCTTATCTCTTTTTTTGATAGAGTAACAAACTTGGTATATGAAGGGAATGCTCTGGACGTAGCATACCTTGATTTTAGTAAAGCCTTTGACAAGGTGCCCCCTGATATTCTTGCAAGTAAGCTGGAAAGATGTGGACTAGACAATTCAATTGTTAGATGGATTTGTAATTGGTTGACTGGCCGAACACAAAGAGTGCTCATCAATGGCTCATTTTAAATGGCTGGAGAGAAGTACGTAGTGGAATGGGTTCTGTCCTGGGTCCAGTGCTATTTAATATATTTATCAAATTCGCAGATGATATGAAATTAGGAGGGGTAGCTAATACCCTGAAGGATAGGGGCAGGATTCAATATGATCTGAACAGATTAGGGAGCTGAGTTAAAACTAACAAGATGAATTTCAACAGAGATAAATGTAAGATTCTGCACTTAGACAGAAAAAATGAAATGCACAAATGTAGGATGGGTGACACCTGGCTTGACAGCAGTACATGTAAAAGGGATCTGGGAGCCTTAGTAGACCACAAACTGAACATGAGTGTGTGATATGGCATTCAAGAAAGCCAATGCAATTCTGGGATGCATCAATAAGAGTATAGTGTCTAGATCGAACGAAGTAATTGTACCACTCTACTCTGCATTGGTCAGACTTCACCTAGAGTACAGTGTTCAGTTCTGGGCACTGCAATTTAAGAAGGATATTGACAAGCTGGAACTGTGTCCACTAGAAGGGCAACCAAAATGGTAAAAGGTCTGGAATCCATGCCCTATGAAGAGAGACTTAGGGAGCTGGGGGTGCTTATTCTGGAGAAGCGAAGGTTAAGGGGGGACATGATAGCTATGTTTAAATATTTGAAGGGTTGTCATGTCAAAGAGGGAGCAAACTTGTTTTCTGCTGCTTCAGAGATTAGGACACAGAGTAATGGATTCAAGGTGCAGGAAAAGAGATTCCATCTAACTTTATGAAGAACTTTCTGACTGTCAGGGCTGTTTGACAGTGGAATTCACTGCCTTGGAGAATGGTGGAGTTTCCTTCTTCAGAGATTTTTAAACAGCAGCTGGATGATCATATGTCAGGAGTGATTTGATTGTGTGTTCCTTTGTGGTAGGGGGTTAGGCTTGTGGTCTCTTCCAACTCTATGATTCTGTGATTCTATGCTAATTTTAACAGGAAAAGTTTGGAGTAAGGAAAAAGTAAAAACTAATGAATTTGTTTCTCACAAGGGAGAAAGGGAATTGAAATGAAATCTCAAATGAAGTAGAGAGCTTTAGAAATGCAGTCTTAATTATTGCCAAGGGACAGGGAAAGCAGCAAATATTGTGATTTCTTCTTATTCTGCAGTCACAACAAGTGTAACATGCTAAGACTTTATGAAATAATAAGAGAAGAAGTGCTTGGATTTATACCTCTCCCCTTTCTCTCCTATAAGGAGTCTCAAAGTGACTTATAAACTCCTTCCCTTCCTGTCCTCACAACTGTCACCTTGTAAGGTAGGTGGGGCTGAGAGAGTTCTGAGAGAACTGTGAGTAGTCTAAGGTCACCCAGCAGACTTCAAATGTAGGAGCAGGGAAATGATTCCTGTTCACCTGATTAGAGTCTGCCACTCATGTGGAGGAGTGGAGCATCAAACCCAATCCTCCAGATTAGATTTCACTGGTATTAACCATTCCACTACCTTGGAAATGTCGGCAGACTCTATAAAATGTGAGATATTCAACTTTGATGGTGATGGTAGAAACTGCCACCAAGTCACAGTTGACATATGAAGACCCCTGCTTAGTTTCAGAGATCTGACAAGATCAGCCTAGGCTAGATCATCCAGGGCAGGGTAAAATACACCTCTACAAATTCAGCATGGGAATTTGCTACATTTTTATTGTACTCAACAGTGGAATAGGACAAAGAGGAGTCACTAACTAACTGGGTTGCCTGTAAATGCATAATTTGGGGAAGGCATTGTTTACTTTGTAAAGGTATCTGTTAGAACAGATAGACAAATTTAGATATTGCAATAATGCTTTATTTGATCCTGTCAGCTTCCTGTTGGCAGCAGCAGGAGCATTGTCCATTGTCTCCTTCCCTCAGAATCCTTTTTGACCTCCCAGTGTATGCTGGGAACTGGGAAAATAAAGTTAGTGGTTACATGAGACAACCCCCTTTTCTTCTTGTACCAGTGGAAAGGAGATTGGAGCCAACCTGCTATGAAATTCTATGTAGTGTTTCACACCCGCAGTTGTTAGAGAGAGTATATCAGCTCTGTTGGGCAAGACATCATCTTCGAGGTGACAATATTCATGTTTCTATGTACAAAACGAAACTGCACAATTTTATCTATTTAATTTACCACATAGGAAGATTTCAACAGCTATTTCTATTTAGGGAGATTTCAACAGCTATTTCTATTTAGGGAAAGCAAATTATGAGTGTATTCAAGTTTGTTTAAGATAGCAGAGATAAAAGTACTGCATATTCTTTGCAGCTGTATTAAATCATAAGCCTGATTCTTGGGGGTATTCAGCTACAGTGAATTGTTTGATATGAAAGTTAGCAATGCTTTTGTTTAACTGTATTAAACTGGCAACACTTAGAAGGAGGGGAACTTACCTCAGCTTGGTATTTAGCAACCCTTTCCCAATAAAATCTTTTGATCTTGATAATTTGAGACTACAGTGGCCATGATGAATTGCATCGATTGAATGTGTATTCAGAAACATTTGAAGACTTGAACTACAGTAAATGGTTGATAAGTTTATGAAGAATAGAATCTCAACTGAAATGTATAAAAATTGCAACTTTTGTTTATTTGCTACAGAAAACTGTTAATGGAGGTCAGGACAGCAGAACAGGAAACTACGTTTCCTGAATATTTCATATAATACTGTTATAAACAATAGAGAAATTCAAGAATAAACTTTTTTCCCTGACATGTTAGGCCCTTTCCTCACCACAATGGTGCGGGGGTGCGTCGGCATAAACAATGCTAATGTACCCCCCTGGGACCGTTCGCATGGATGGTCCCAGGAGGGCGGCAGGCAGCGACGCAGCCTTCGCACAGGCTGTGCCGTCACCGAATGCCTACCGTGTCTCCTGGCTTCCAGCTCGTCGCAGAAGCCAGGGGACACGCCCCCGCAGCCTGGAGCGATGGCTCTGGAGTCACAGGCCAGGAGACAAGGTAGGCGTTCGGGAAAGGGGGGGGGAATGGTGCCTTCCAGCCACTGCCATTCGCACGGCAGTGGTTGGAAGCCGCTTTTTCCGAAATACCTCGCTCAGGGACCGAGGTTCGGAAACAGCGGCTTTGCACCACTCAGGGGTTGCGAGGCCGCCCCCCCCCCCCAGGGATGCTGTTTTTAGCATCCCTGGGACGCTGTATTCTGCCTGTGCGGAAACATCCCTAGCTTTCCCAAAGCAAGACTGGTTTAAATTGGGACTGTTCTGAAAGGAGCATTCCCACACATACCTCTTGAGGTGGTATAGACCTGAAGAGGGGGCTCTGAGTGTTTACACAGACTCACTATGAGCATTGAGCTCTATAATAAAAAGCAATGTTCTGCTATGCCACGTAAATTTGTATCAGATACACTCAGTGGTGAGATTCAGGAGGTTCACACCACTTCAGCAGAACCAGTTGTTAAAATGATGCTTGTAACCAACCAGATGTTAAATTATTTTAATCCCACCACTGGATACACACACTGATGTATGTTACCAATATACAAGCATGCAAATGATCCCATATTATGAAAATTACTATATTACCATGTTTAGTAAATACTAAAACAACTTAATTTCTGACAGATTAGAATCAGGCATCCAGAAGTTCAGCAGAAACCCATGGTACAGCCTCCTTAAAAAAATAGCACCTGGGGGGAGTGGGAATTTACATTTTTAAAATAAAAAAAATCTCCACTGGCAACATCTGTCCGCCCACAGAAAATTGCCACATCAGATAGAGGCAAAGCTAGCACAAAGTCAGCTTTAGCACTTTGAAACTGGAAACCTGCAAGGTCCCATTCCAATCAGGCACACTTGTTGAGGCAGTTCTTTAAAGGCTCATCTATGAAGGTTATGTTGACCCCTCTGGTTGTTTTGTGACTCATTAGGGGGATTTTTAGGGTTCCCAGGACTAATTCCTTTGGTATGACAACTTGAGCACTGGTGCAAAGGTGCCAAATCAAACAATCAATAGGCAATTGGCCCAACAACCACCCCTTTCTCCCATCCTCAAAAACCTGCAGGATAGAGTGGGAGAGTTGTGCAAAGACTATGCCACAAGCATCGCCAGGATGTGCCTAGGGGTAGCTGCAAATGAGCTCCAGTGCATCTACACAAACCATTCCCCACCATCTTTCCAGGGACATCAAGCTGTGTACTGCTGAAAGATTCATCAATATAGAATAACAATTAACTTCATTAAAACAAACAAACATTTCCTTTCCTTTTTGTTGCATAGCCAGAGGGCAACATGACTTAACCACAGATGACTACATAGACTAGAATAAATCTAGCATACTGCTGCAAAAAAATATACTGTTTCCAGAAAAAGTAGATCCCCATTTTCACTACCCTTCTGACCTTTTTTCCAGACTTATTTACTCTTTAAAAAAAACTCTCCATGAAAATAGCCTCACGATATAAAATATCCTTTAAAAAGAGCCATGAATCTCAAAATACATCAAGTATTCTTTGAAAATAAAATCAGCCTTCAAGCATCTTTGGTGTTTCCCTTCTGATCTATTTGCCAAAACACAGATGCTACGTGGTTGACATGTCAAAATCCCTGCCTGAGCATTTCTAGCAACATTCCATATTTTCTTGTGTTTATGGTGGTCAAACCTCAGTCAACAGTCATCTCAGTTTGTATGGTAAAGAATGTTCACCGACACTCCATCTTTTCCAGAAACAAAGCTGTCCAATGTTGGCAGAACAGTTGCTCTAATGCAGGGGTAGGGAACCTGCGGCTCTCCAGATGTTCAGGAACTACAATTCCCATCAGCCCCTACCAGCATGGCCAATTGGCCATGCTGACAGAGGCTGATGGGAATTGTAGTTCCTGAACATCTGGAGAGCTGCAGGTTCCCTACCCCTGCTCTAATGGAAGGGGAAGTTGTCAGACCACATAGCACTTAAAATCAGGAGGGCAAAATCTGGTGAAGGAGACCAGAATACTATCGAGATCCATGCACCAGCAGAGTGGCTAAAGAAAATCATACACATTATTTAGTGCCAAACATGTAGAGGCTTTAATAGGTGGCAACATGGAGCTGAAGAATGGAGGAGCCAAGGGGTGCATAGAATCAAATAGGACCCAAGTGAAGGAAGGGGCTGTGTGCTTTTCAAGGAAAAATATAAATAGGTAAGAAAGTTTAGGAGAATGTGAACTGTAGACCAGGAGAACAAGGAGACATAGAACTATGCATAGAATTTAGCTCTGCCAGGTATGTCTTATTCTGTCTCTATAGCATCATTTGTTAAAGAGCCTACAGGTTTTCTACATCATGAAAGCATAGAAAAAAGATTGAATTTTTCATACTGATTTGAATCAATGACAGTAGCCACATTCCTTGGCTACACAGAGCTTTAGCTTTATTCTTAGGCAAAGAAATAAACAATATTAAGGGCTGAAAGTTTTGGAGAATGTGAAATAGCACAGTTGCTACAAACAATGCCTACCTGTAGAACCCTTTTTTATTATAAAATGATTTACTTCTTGTAAATAAAACTTTCCAATTTGATTTAAGGGACAAACATGACTTTCGACTATGTCAACTGTTTTAAAGATGGTTCAAAATTATTTGACCAAAGTTAGAAAAAAAAATCAGACAATGAACAAATTCAGAATAACTAAATCTTTCTTGCTCTTGGAAATTATGATTAAAGTTGACAAGTCAGCCATTAGTGGTTGAAACCATGGGAAACATGGGACATGGAGTCTTTTAAAACATGGTCTCCATGTGCGTTCTGGAACGCCACCTTGCATATGGACTCTTAGATACAAGCAGAAAGCCAAAAGCTTAGATTAAAAGTTGAAAGTCGTCTTCATGCAGTTAGAAGTGTGGATAATTATTGCCTTGTTATGAAGCTTTTTCAGCATGTTGATTAAAAGTGAGGCAAGAAAACCAAAGGTCATGTTTGAAGTAACACTCTGGGAATGGGAGTGAGAGGAACAGGCAAGCAGCGGCTCTAGAATTTTCTTGAGGCTACAAAAACCTAATTAGAGATGCTAATCATCCAGGCTTACTCAGACCCCTCCCCTGAAATGCAGTTCAATACTCACAGGCATTTCAAAGGGCAAATTACTTTCCTACAATAATCCTTAATAGCCAAATGGAAAAGTTCTGTTCAAGTGTTTACATTATTGGTGCTCCAATCCTCTCATTATGCACAGCTGCCATTTTGTGTGAACAGAACAACATGCTTATTTCAGACTTTTGTACACATGACCACTTCTGCACAATAACTTGGGCTTCTAATGGGCACATCAAAGCTAGAAAATACACACATTGTCCTATTCATATTTTGTCCCTGGTCTTGTTGTATAGTTCATTGGATGTCTCGTGTTGTCTGATTACACTGTTTGTGTATTTTGCAATCTGCCTTGAGACTTAGGCTGTTTCCACATGGGCGGATAACAGCACACCAGGGACGCTAAAGACTGCGTCCCTGGGGAGGAGTTCACACGGTCGGTGCTGCTGCATCACAGCAGCGCCGTCCTCGCACCCCCCAAGCAGCGCAAAGGCACTGCCTTCAAACCCTGCTCAGGGAGCGAGGTTTTTGCAAAGCAGCGTCTTCCCGCCGGTGCAGTGCGAACAGCACCGGCAGGAAGACGCTGTTTTCCCCATCCCCTCCACTCACCTCTTCTGGCAGCATCGCTCTGGAGGGCTGGAGGGACACACCCACGCTGCCCTCCAACCCCTGGAGGTTGGAGGGTAGCGTGGGCGTGTCCCTCCAGCCCTCCAGAGCGACGCTGCCAGAAGAGGTGAGTGGAGGGGACTGAAGGAGAGATGACTCTGGGTGGAGCTGCCTCTCCTGCTGGGGAGGAAATTGGGGCTGCTCGCATGCACGCCCATGTGCGGAAAGGGCCCTGGTGGGAAAGGCAGGTTATAAATAAAGTATGTAAATAAATAAAAGAGATTCCTGCATACAATGGACTGATTTTGCACAGTGTGCCCTCCTAGTATGCAGAGTAGGTGAGTCAAATTATCTGGGGCCATGGCTCAGAGGTAGGACCTCTGTTTGGCATTCTGAAGGTCCCCAGTTCAATCTCCGGTTTCTCTAATTAAAAGGATCAAATATGAGGGGATGTGAAAGACCTCTACTTGAGGCCCTGGCGAGCTGCTGCCAGTCTGAGTAGATAATACCAACTTTGATGGGTCAATGGTCTGTTTCAGTATAAGGCAGCCTTGTGCATTCATGTGTTAAAACATTTATCAGAACAGCATGTAAATTCTTATTCAGAAACAGATCCCATGGAGTTCAGAAGACAGCATGCTGTAGTGGTTAGGAGTGGTGGACTCTTATCTGGAGAACTGGTTAAATTCCCCACTCTTCCACATGTAGGATTTTCACCTAATTTATAGGATTTTCAACTAATGAAGCTATAGTGAAAGGAGAAACCATACCTGGCAGAAGTTCCTTTACGAACACCACAAATGGAGCAGATCCACCAGGAGCTAAATTCTACACATAGTTCTATGACTCCTAAATTCTCATTCTCCTAAACAGATATATCACCTTAGTTTATGACAAGAAAATATGTATGGAGTGTTTTTTGATACTCAAAAATGGTGATGTAAATTCATATTATTATGAAATGTAATCATCCCCAGCTTTAGTGCGTCAGTATTGCTTGTCTTGTGGTGAAAGATCTGGTCACTATGGACATACAATATCACATTTATTCATTCCATTTGCTTTCATTACGTTGTCAGATTTGGAATTTGACTCCACGAATATCAGTATTTAGGACTATTGTTCAAGATTTACCTCAGGAATATCACGGCCAGCTACACAAAGTGTGTCTAAAAAATAATAATTGAGAGTTCACCTTGCTCAAAAGCAGAAAGAATAAAAGAAGCATTCATTCACCTTGCCAACTTGGGGCTGATAAGCTGTGGCCAGTGATAACTGGAAGACTCTTCTGTGCTTCTGCCCTCTTCACCGATACCTGGTTACAGCCAGGTTTGACAAACTCATGGAAACTCTTTGATTGGTACATCAAAAATCCACAGTTAGTTACATATGTTGTGAAGCCAACAGGCAGGAGTTGAACATCAAACTTCTGGAAGCATTCCTGCCCTCTGTAATCTTCGGTTGTTTCTGCCTCATCTTTCAGTTGCACTAATGAGCAGCACATATCCACAAGACTTCAGACTGAAAGCCCAGAATCTTTCAAGGTTCTAAGGTAAATGTTGTTGCTAAATAAAGACTCAGGGTTTTTTTTTAAAAAAAAATGAATGTCCATAGTTGATTACAAAATACAGTTCTTGTAGACTTTTTTAAAAAAATATATAAATACTCTTGTCAACTTATTGAAGGACACATAGATAGATTTCAGCAAATGAAACCTTGTCTGTGTAAGTGTGTTTATAAGGCTCAAAAGGGAATTTGTACAACAAAAGGAGATACAGGGAATCCATAGGTACAAAATTGTAGGTAGGAAGGAAGGAAGGAAGGAAGGAAGGAAGGAAGGAAGGAAGGAAGGAAGGAAGGAAGGAAGGAAGGAAGGAAGGAAGGAAGGAAGGAAGGAAGGAAGGAAGGAAGGAAGGAAGGAACATTGTAAAGAGACTCAGTGACAAACAATACAGTACTGGCTGATAGTGTAACACAATTATCTAGACAAACTTTTAGCAGGGGAGCTGAAACTAACCTACCTGCTTTTCCTAGATTCTTAATTAAAGGTGACATTGTTCCCAACCCAGGAAGTGTTGCTAATATTCCTCGTAGGATTGCCAAATGAAAGTTCGTATAATTGCTTCTAAGATTGGGTTGGATACATGATGTTTCATGACAAGCAAGAATTCGGTCTGAGACAGAACTTAGTAAGTGTCACATTTATTGTATGCTCATTTCACCAAACTGTATGCTCATTTCTCATTTATTTCAGTCTAAAGCAGTTGATGCTCATAATTGTGGCCCCATAATTGTGGCCTCCACAGACAAAGGAAAATTGGTTTTAGAAGAGTTACAGAACAGGAGACCTCTGTCCACTTATAAAACTAAGGTACAGAGGATTATCTTTAGAAGTAAACAAACCAGAAGTTTCTTTTCTCCATCATGTAATAGTTCCATAAGAATAGCCCTCCAGGATCAGAACAGTGGTCCATCTAGTTCAGCATCCTGTCTCACACAGTGGCCAACCAGTTCCCCTGGATATCTAACAACAGGGAATGGAACACGAGACTTTCCCTTGATGTTGCCTCCTAGGATAATATACATCCAAATACGAAAAATGGATAATACACAACAGATGCCAGGGTGAATTGCTCATTAAATTTCCAAATGCTTGACGCCAGGGTTCCGTTTGCTTGAAAGCTTTTAGAAATATATATTTTGCAGCTCCTTTGTTCATCTCTTCTAAAAGTAAATCTTTTTTCATGCCCTTTGTGAATGGAAATGTTCTCCAGAAACTAAGATTGCACAAAAATTGGGTGGCTTTTAAGGCAGTGATTTAGAGCAATCTTTGCCTCTGAATTATGCATTTGAAACAGGCTGTGGTCATGTTTTAGAAACCGTTCATGGGTACAAAGAAGCATGCTTGCATAAGAAGGAAATGCCACCTGTCCTTCTCAAAACTCTGAAGACAATCCACTCCAATCCAAGGTCATTAAATGCTCCCTTTGTGAACAGGGACTGATTAGATGGCTTAATTTAATAAAAAGAAGCTTACAGATTGACCTTGGAAATGAGTCTTCAGGTTTTGCATGTATTTTATTACTCAGAGCTTTGTCCTTTCTGGGACATCTGAGACATTAAAGAAAGTTGATATGAGAAGGGATGACCAAAATTTCACAAATCAGATCTTTGAAAAAAAATATCATTGCAACATTAATCAATTTGAGCATCTCATATGATCGTTTTGATCATTCTTCTGCAGTTCTGTATGAACAGCATTTTAAAGAAGTAGTAGTAGTAGAAGAACTTATATTGATAGCTGGCTTTCTTCTTTAAAGAGGAAAAAGTGTGTGGCTTTAAATTCTGCCTTTCTTTTCTGAAGGAGACTCAATGCAGCTTACAAACTCCTTTCCCTTCCTCTTCCCACTACAGCAGGGGCATACCATCCATGGGGACATGTGGGGTCATATGTCCCCAGGTGGCCACCATTTGGTCACATGTCACTAGCCCGGGCTAAGGGCTGCACCTGCCACCTGCCCGTTGAGGTCCAATGCGGGTGGTGAAAAGCCCTCCATCAGTGGCCGCCACAGCTGGGATAGAGGCCAAGGGGCTTCCTGCTTGCTGTTTTTGGAGAAGTGGCCTCCTTCCCTCAGTCCATAAACACTGGACTGTGACCAGCCAGCCAGCACTTTGACGGGTGACCAGTCTGGCCCATACCTCACTAGCTGTGCTCCATCCAGGGGCCCCTCTCCAGTTCTCTCTCTCTTTTGCCCTCGTAGGTGCTGCGTTCGCTATTCGCCTGACACTGTCTCACTGAGGTGCAGCCACTCTGCAGCTAGTCCAGCTGAAGGGCTCTCTCCTTGTCTGCTTTTCTGCTGTTCCTGGTGGTGTGCTTGAGCCCTGGTGAGTCAAAAGAAGGGAACCCAGTGTTAGATTTCGTTTAGAGTCATGGATGTGCCCAGCAGTGCGTGTGAATGCAGTTTATAGAAAGTTCTCCAGAGACATAAATGTGTAAAGGTAAAGAAGCATTTATTCAATCATCTTCAGTTCACAACTTTGTTCCAAGAAAAGGTAAATAGAAAGAACCCTAATCTAAAGGATTACTTCTCCTATGACAAGTGGGCACAACTAGCAGCGCCATCGCGTGTGTGGAGTGAGTGGATGCTGCAGTGGCAAAGGCCCCACTTCGAAGCAGGCTGCAAGTGACCCATGCTTGCAGCTGGGTTCAAAGGCTAGAACAGAAGTGAGACTAGCATGGGGAAGAAAGGAAGTTAGTGGGCTGAACCTCCTGGCCCAGACAAGGAGGGCAAACAAGAGAGGCAACATCACAGTTAGAGTGAGATACATAGCACCCCCCAGTGTCCAGGCATGCAGAAGTCGCTTATTCCAACACCCAGGAGGGAAGCGACCCATGTGCAGAAAGGGTGCATGCAAAGAGCAGGGGAAAGTTTGCTAGAGAGGGACTGGTGTGGCCCAAGTCTGTCCCCCCCCTTATGGGTGGAAGGGGCGAGTCACATCTTATATTCTCATGGAAACGCACTCGATGAAAGTATACTTTGGGGAAAGGCTCCTCTGCCTTTCAAAGAAATGCATCAGGGGCAACACTTTCCTCTCTGCATGGCAATGCAGTGATGAGGACAGAGCTGCACTTGCTCAATTTCTGCTTGCCACTCAGGCTTACCTCTCAGGAGAAAAAAGATTTGACAAACCTTGGATCTTAACCCTTGCTCATGTCATTTCATCCATCCAGGGAGTGGTGCAGTTCAGGACTATCAGCCAGACCCAGAGGCATATCTAGGAAAAAGAAATGACTGGGGGCAAGTACGTGATTAGGGGCTACCGGGTTCAAATTGCATTACATGTCCCAAAGTTCCTCCCTGTTTTGGTTTTTTTGTTTTTTTTGTTTTTGTTTTTTTTTTTGCCTGCAGGGGCACTTTAGGTTTTAGGCTGGGGCATAAACAGCACGAGAATTTCAGAGATTTTTCAGGAGACTCTCCTGATCATACTACCCAGGTTTTGTAAAGTTTGGTCTAGTGGGTACAAAGGGGGTGCCCCCAACCCCCATTGTTTCCAATGGGAACTAATAGAAGATGGGGGCTACACCTTTGAGGGTCCATAACTTTGGATCCCCTGAACAAAACTTCACCAAGCCTGGAAAGTATCATCAGGATAGTCTCTTACTGATACGACCCAGGTTTTGTGAAGTTTGGTCCATGGGTTCAAAGCTACAGACTCCCAAAGGGGGTGCCCCTTCCCCCATTGTTTCCAATGGGAGCTAATAAAAGATGGGGCTACACCTTTGAGGGTCCATAACTTTAGACCCCCTGAACCAATCTTCACCAAACCTGGATGATATCATAAGGAGAGTCTCTTACTGATACTACCCAGGTTTTATGAAGTTTGGTTTAGGGGGTCCAAAACTATGGACTCCCAAAAAGGGTGCCCATCACCCATTGTTTCCAATGGGAGCTAAGATGAGAACTACACCTTTGAGGGTCCATAACCAAACTTCACCAAACTTGGGTGGTATCATTAGGAGAGTCTCCTAAAGATACTCTCAAAGTTTGGTGCTGCTATCTTAACAATTGAATCCCTGACAGCAGGCACCCCCCAAATTCCCCCAGATTATCATTTTAAATCCCCTTTGGCATGGATTTAAAGGGAGAATCTGAGGTCCCCTGTTTAAACATTGAAAGTGATGCTGTTTTGGGGTGAAATTTTTAACTTAAACAGGCATCACCTATCTAATGTTTGCTAACTGGGGACCCCAGATTCTCCCCAGAATTTGGGTTCTCTAGTTTAAACACCATTGAAAGTGATGCTGTTTGGGGGTGGATTCTAGCATCACAGCATCTGCCCATCCCCCCCCCATAAAACTCAAATTTTGCACTGGGCTCCATTTTTCCTAGCTACACCTCTGTCCAGAGGAGAGGGCAGAGGGTCTGAGGGCTGCCGGCTGGGACCCCAGCTGGTGGGGGGCGGGGGAGTGTGGGGTGGGGAAGTCTGCTGTCCCTGGCCTTGGAAAGCTGCTTTTATAAGCACTGAGGCTGGGCTTGGGGCTTGGGGAGGCTTAAGCTCTGCCTTGCCCCAGGGGGGCAGGTGGGGCTATTTGCCCCACCCCATACCCCCATAAATCTATACCTACATCCCACAGGGGGGGCTTGGGTTTGGCCCAAGACTCCACTGGGTCAGATGCCACCTCTGAACCTACAGGTACACTTTGTGAGTGCTAGGTGGGGCTGAGAGTTCCAGCTAACCTGCTTGACTCAGTCCAAGGCAAACTTGAGCTTCATATGTAGGAGCAGGGAAACAAATCCAGTTTACCAGGTAAGAGTCTGCCACTCATGTGGAGGAGCAGGGAATCTAATGCACTTCTCCAGATTAGAGTGTGCTGCTCTTAGCCACTACACCAAGGTGACTCTCAAGAAGTCTGCAAGGAGTCTCAAATCATCTTACAAACTCCTTCCTTTCTTCTCCCTACACCTTGTGAGGTAGGTGGAGCTGAGACAGTTTGAAAAGAATGTGATTAGCCCAAGGTCACCCAGCTGGCTTCATGTGGAGGAGGGGGGAATCAAATCAGGTTCTCCAGATTAGAGTTCACTGCTCATGTGTTGGAGTGGGAAAACAAATCCAGTGCACCAGATAAGAATGTGGAGGAGTCAAGAATCAAACCTGTTTCTCCAGATCAGAGTACATCTGCTCTTAACCACTAAACCATGCTGGCTCTGCTCTGGCAGCATTTGGCATGATATCTGGTTTGGTGTCCACTGATAACACCTACTCATGATTTTCTGGTTTCCTTACTTTAAATGTATCTCAAAATCATCACAGGCAGGTCACATTTCATTTAATAACAGCTATGTTTCAAGAATAAGCACAAAATGTTTTTGTTGGCCCGACAGTGGCATGCTCAGAACATACAGGATGAAACTATAGTCCCCATGTGACAGTGCAAGAGCGAGCAAAGTATTTTGGTCCAAGCTACAAAAAAGTGCTTAGTTTTTTAAGTCTGCCAGAGAAACTGAGCAAGGCACGAAAATAGATGAGAAAAATCATAAAGTCTTGCAGGATGAAAACAACTAAAGAAAAGTTTTGTTGTTGTTGTTGTTGGTTGCATTGAGTGTATGGAGTGGTTATAACCGTGGCATTATTTAATGGAAGGGTGTTTGTTTTTTTGTATTCCAGACACATTCCTATAAGTGAGCACAGGGTGTGCTAAGTCACATAGACTAGACTAAGGCAGAGAGAGAAACCACTCATCTACTACCCCGCTCCCTGAGCAGAGCCAAATCTTGTGTGCAGGTTACCAAGAACATGAAGTATTTGGCACATGAGAGGCTGAGACAGTTATGGGGAGAGCTTTGTAAGACTATGCATGTTCAATACACTTTCAAAGTTGCAAAAAACAACAACACCCCACGTCCTGTCAGTGTATATGTAACCCTACTGGGACCTATTCAGTTGCATGGCCTCTACTAATATTATGTATTCATCTCTGAAAGATTACAGCAGACATAAAATTTAGGAAAATATTTCTGCATTGTATTGTCAAAGGCTTTCACGGCTGGAATCACTGGGGTGCTGTGTGTGTGGAACTTTCGGCGTGTTCTAGCAGCATTCTCTCCTGATGTTTCGCCTGCATCTGTGGCTGGTATCTTCTGAAGATGCCAGCCACAGATACAAGCTAGGAGAACTGTCATGCGACTCATACAACTCAGCCTACAGCCCGGAAACCACACAGCACCCCTATTTCTGCATTCTTTGCCACAGACTTGGATATGGATGGACTCCAATTACTGCTCCAACCAGAACACTAATATTCATTTTGGCAATTAAAAGGGAAACTTGAATATGAAAAGTGAGGGACCATCAACTAACTCTTCTGCTTTTGACTCTGTCTGCTAGCCTAGGTATGCATAGAAAGTGCTTCTAAACTCTTTTGCATTTCCCATAAAAATTATTCAGCACATCCCTCATACCTAGAGGACAATCATTTCCTTTATATGTTACCTAGATCTTCTTGTGATATAAAAGTGCATATCTTCTCTGCAAAAATGCCACCAAGGATGACAATGAAGCTTTATGGAGATGCTTGGTCACACAGTTCCTTTGGGAAGGAAGAGGTTATCAAACAACAGCAAAAATTCTATATGTAATTAAGTTTAATGGATAGTTCAGACTGGGATAAGGATGTTTAGTTACCTGTTAGGCCAAATGCTTTCTTGTAATCAAGATTGGATATATCTGTATGTAACAGTGAGGTTAACATTCAGTTATATTTGTATATATTACCGATGCTAATTTTCCATTTTGATGCTCAAGACTGGGCTCGCAAGAGCTAATATAAATAAATGGAAATAAATGGAAATGTAATTCTTCCTCCCTCAAACTGTTACCGCCCAGGAAAATAGCCAAAATATTTTCCTGAGTCAAGTTACCTGACTACACTGGCTCCAGGTCAGGACACAGAGACCTGTGTGGTTCAGAAGCCTCCATTAGGCTTGCAAAGGACATATATATGTGATGGTGCCAATGTTATATGGTTTCTCTCTTGCCTTTGCTCCTCTTAGAATATAATGAAAGCCCTTTAGTGTTGAATTTACTATTTGCCCATTGTCAAGGTTTATATTTTAGCTAGGTTGATTTAAGGTTCTGTTATCGTTTATTTAGGATGGTCTTGCCTATCAGTATATGTGCTTGCACTCCCTAAGGTTTTCTCTAATGTTTAAAGTTAGAAATATTATTTTTGATATTTGTGTTTGTTAGTAAAAGCAGTAGCCTGCAGAAGCTGATATTAAGGGACAAGGAAGTTAGCCCTGGAATTCAGCTTAGACCAATACCCAGCCGACTCCTCAGCAAAGACAAAGAGCCCTTTGGTTTTGCAAATTAAATCTGATGACAGCACCCAGAGGTCCCAGCCATTGGAAAACGTGTCGGGGCCACCATTGGACAGTTTGAACTCTCTTTTGTTGCAGAACTGAGGCGCGGGAGCCTCAGGTCATAACCGAAGGAAATAGCCCGTCTGATAACAGAGATAACTGGGTGCGGCAGCAGGCCCACCCAGTCTATGAATGGACCTTCTCCGTTCTCCATTCAGCACCATTGCAAAGTCTCGTGGGAAGACGCTTGACAGCGGGATTTCGTGATCCCATTCACAAAAGTTGTAATTGTATCTTTCTTTTGTATTGATGTTTCTTTATTGGTGTAAAGTGAGGGGCCTGCCCCCTTACCTGCCCCTTTACCTGCCCCTTTGCCCCTTTTGATGTGTGTGTATAAAAGTTCTTGTGCTTGGCTATGAGGGCGCGGTTCTACTGCCCGAGCTGTCACCACCGCTTCCAAATAAAATACATTGCCTTGAAGAAACACCAGCTTCCTGCACCTCACTACGGCCGTTTCCGCACGGGCATTTAATGGCGGCCTGGAGACGGCAAAAACGCCATCTCCAGGCCGCCATTCGCACAGGGGGCGCAGCTGCATCGCAGTCGTGCCACCCTCGCGCCGCCCGACCGCCGTGAAGCTGGCGTTTTCCCAGAGCGCTCGGAAGCGCTCTTGTTGGGGAAATGGCGCCGTGAAGCTGCTGCCGAGCGAACAGCAGCGGCTTCACGACGCCTCCCCCCCCCCGCCTTGCTCCCGGCACTTACCTTGTCCATGGGCCTCCGGCGCGTCGCCGAGGCTTGGGGACACGCCCCCTGCCCTGCGCCTTGGCGACATGCTGGAGGCCCGGGGACATGCAGGGTCAGCCGGGCGCCGGCGCTCTGCGGCACCGGCTGCCTGGCTGTTTCCAGGACCGTCCGTGCAGACGGTCCCAGCGTCGTCGGGTCAGCGCGAAATGCGCCGACCTAGCCGTTTCCGCCTCCGTGAGGAAACAGCCTACATTGCTGAGCTGAAATCACTTATTGTTACCAGAGCAGCAGCAGTAACAAAACAAAGGAAATAATGTGAGAAAAGAGAGGGTCTGAAAGGATGGAGGGAAGAAAGTTTGGCTCTTTGCTTCAAACAAATCCTGGGTATTGTATTACCTCCTGGCCACACACAATAAAATCAAACCCTGTTTACTTTTTCCAAGATAGTAGGAAGACTCTCAATTCCCCTTCTATACCATGAGAATGATATTCACTTCTCAATTATGTGTTAAGGAATCTACCAATCTTATTATGAAGTGCAATGCTGAGTACATAGCTTGAGGGAAAGAAACATAACAAAATTTGTGTTTCTCCTGATAAAACGTCATGTTGTGCAACTTCAATGTCAGAAATATTTCATCACCTGATTGGGGGGAGGTGTGGTGATCTGACATAATAATCAGTGGATGCCTCACTCTCCTGTCAAAGAAAAACAAAGACTTCTCAAAGCTCAATGTCTAGGATTACAATTAAACTATAACATAATTGTGTGAGTTCTAGCAAAGTTAACCTGTGGTATTACAGTACCTTTGTGAGAAAAGAAATCTTTGCGAGAAAAGAATTTGTGAGAAAAGAAAAGACAAATTGGCTCACCTTACAATATTACACTGAAGAGGCAAAGAATCTGGTGATCAAGTTGAGACATCTGTTTCAGCGTCAAGTGGTTAATATGAGAATCCCTGGAGATTAGAGCATGAACTACCTAGATTGATGTTTGCTTCACAGTTCAGGGGTAATGACTTATTAACCAAACTAATGATGTTAGCACCAGGATGCTGAGATGTTTGCCAGAAAACATGATTGACACTCCAACTTACCTTGGTCACACAAATGCTTCTTTTTTTAGTTTCTCAGCAGGATGCTGAGAAGTTTGCCAAAAACATGATTAACATTTCAACTTACCTCAGTCTCACAAATGCCTTTTTGTGGGGGTTAGCAGCCTCAGTGATGCCATCTTCCAGCATAAAAAGGGATGAGGAACTAGGACAAGAAACTGCAAAGGCAGGGTGATGAAGGGGAAAAGAACATTGTCAAGAAAGTGCCAGCGGGTGTTAACAGCTGTCTGCAGTTCAGATAGAAAGACACTGTAAGGCATGTCCAGCCTGTGAGGTGGGATAGTGAATGAGGAGCTAACAGGGCATGACAAGGGCAGCTACATTTGTTTATCCGCATGTCTGTCCCATTCACATCTAACACAGAGGGTGGAGGGCTTATTTTTGAAAACAGAATCTGTGCCTGGGTGAAGGATCGGAACTCTTTCTTTTGGCATGTTTTGTTCCTCCAGACTTTCTTCTCCCAGCCGAGCTCTGAGTTCAGAGATGAGTTAAGTTGGGGGGGGGGGGGAGGAGCTAGGGTTGCCAACTCTGGGATAGGAAATACTGAGAGATTTAAGGGTGAACCCTAAGGAGGTTGTGGTTTTGTGAAGGGAGGAGCTTTATAGGGCTTAATTCCCTAGAATCAACCATCAAAAACTGCTATTACCTCCCGGGGAACTGATCTCTGCAGTCTGAAGATGGATTGTAATTCTTCCCCCCCCCCCCCCCATTAATTTTTTTTAAAAAATTTGAAGATATAAAAAACAAATTATACACAATACATACCAAATATTGTAACATTATGATTCAACAATTCATTCATAATGAACTCACAAAGTAAAAACAAACCGAGCATTCAAACTAAACTCCCTATGTCCCTATTGTAATTCTGAGTGATCTTCAGGCCCCTTGGTGTTAGCCACTACAACATCTGCCCCAGGCCAAACAATCAGCATTGTCTTACACACACACACACAGCCACACAGCCACACACACACACACACACACACACCCTGCAGACAGGGCTGGCACCTTTGAAGTGCAGCAAATTCTTGACCTCAAGGCTGCTTTTTCCTCAGTTTTTTAATGCTCCAAGCATTCACACTATAACCAGATACAACAGTAGCAATACTGTAGAATCCAATAGATTAAATTTCCAGAAATGCACAGCTGTGCTCTCCATAATCTGTTTGCATTGCACAGGTCTTAGTTGTGTACTTAAATCTTACAGATCCTACATAGGCTAGGTAATCCCCTGAACAGTTAAGAATAAAAATTCAGAATTGATTAAGTGCATCAATTTGGCAGGAGGATTTTTAGAATGACTAGAGGGAAATCTTCCATGGGGTTTATGCATAGGCTATGCCTGGTTAAAATGTGTAATGCATAGATTGGAAGGAGGGATTGTTGGAAAAAAATAGCTGAAAACCTAGCAGAATACTTGAGAGAGGCTTCTATTTAAAAAGAAAAGAGCTTAAATGTGGTTAAAAAGAGAATTGCATTACAAAAGTTCTTTTTGATAGTGCTGCAAACTGCACATCAAAAATGGCTATTAATATGATGATAAAATGGAAGGACTGGTTTGCAGAAGAAGAGGGTCATTTCTAGTAAATGTGACTGACTCATTACTTTATCTGAGCATCATTGTTTGAAGATTTGCAAAGAGTTGAAGTTTAAAAAAACTGGTAAAATATTAAAGAAGTTTCAAGCTTGAAAGTATGTTCCTATAATACTATGTATAGCACCATTGCTATCTTTTAAAGGGTTAGCATGTTTTAACACATTCTTAACATTCACTGATCTATCACAAATAAGTCTGTTAAGTTTGAGGAAGGGCGTTAACTCTAGGAAAAGAATGATGCCCTTGGGTGATCCCTTTTTAGAATTGTTTCTCATGTTGCTTTTTTTAACTCTCTGTAAGAAAAAATGCTTTGCATGGGCTTGACCATCACAGAACTCTTGCAAAGGATTCTGGGATATATTCGAATGATGGTGCATGGGCCTATTGAACATCAGTAGGGAACAACATAGCCCAAACTCTTTGCAGTTACTCTGACATGATAGGGATGGGAAAGTTGTCTTCTCACTAAATTGTATAGCTGATCCTCTGATTGATACACCTCCCCTCCAGTGTGTTGTAGTGGTTAAGAGTGGGTAGACTCTAATCTGTAGAACTGGGTTTGAATCCCCACACCTCCACATGAGTGGCGAACTTTAATGTGATGAACTGTTTTCCTGCTCTTAATTCCAGCTGAGTGATCTTGGACTAGTCACAGTTCATTCAGAACTCTCTCAGTCCCACCTACCTTGCAAGGTGCATATTGTGTGGGGAGACAAAGGGAAGGAGTTTGTAAACCACTATGAGACTCCTTATGGCTGAAAAAGTGGAAGATAAATTCACTCATCTACTCTTCTTCATTAAAATTATAAGGGAATTTGGGATTTCCTGGAACACGGAATGAAAACCACTGCTATCACAACCAGTGATACTACAAACTTTTAGCAGTTTTATGCCATTTTAATGTAGCTATGCTGAAAACTTTGCAGAAATGCTCACCAGAAGAATGACCCTGTTATGGACCCCCATGATTACCTGTGAGGTGAGATCCTGATGAGATTGTTTCAGTCTTTCTGGCAAAATTTATCACAAGCCCAGTATCTTGCTAAGCAGATTCATGGGGGTGTAAAGTGCCATCAATTTGTAGCAGATTTATGACAATCCAGTAAGGTTTTCAAAGCAAGAAATTAATGGTGGTTGTTTGCCATTGTCTGGCTCTGCATAGTGACCCTGGTGCTCCTTGGTGATCCCCCATACAAGTACTAACCAGGGTCAGCCCTGCTTAGCTTCTGAAATCTGACAAGGTCAGGTTAGCCTGGGCAGTCCAGGTCAGGGCAAGCAGCTTTATGACTTTCATGAAGTAGAGGGAAGGGAGACCAGGGATTGGTGCATGGATGTACCTGTAGAAAATGGCACCCAGGGCAAGCACTACTGGCTCACCCAGCCCTCAACTCCACATGGAATTTGGATGATACACCATTTAATACTGGCCTCAAGCTTTGAGTCTGCAAGCTTTGCATCTGCAGTTTAAAGCTCAGCCCAGCTCAGTGTTGAGCAGGTACACCCCCCCCCCCAAACTATACATAGAGTTTGGAGACAAAACCAGTTTAGTTGAACACTGAACTCAATCTGGCCGGGTTCAGCATTCAAATGTGCACCCTGGCTTTGAGTTCCACATGGAGTTCAGGGCAGGGCAGTTCAACAGTGGCTGCTGGGAGCCTTCAGGGCACGGGCAATGCCCCCTTCTCAAGGAGTGGTGCCCCACCCTAAATATGCCTCTGGGTGGGTGGCATTATCTATCATTTTTATCATTGGGATGGCACTGAATGCAATACTGGATGGAACCAGAAGTTTGCATGAATGGAAACTGTACCCACATAGAAAACTCACCAATTGCCCTATTCATATGATATTGCAATTGCTTGTGCTCCTGAAACACTAGACTGCTTTGTGCCAATGGAACACCACCATAACCTCTACAGAGTGTCTGACTCCACCTCCCAGGGGTTTGAGTCTGTGGTGGGCACACTCTCCAGACTTCTCTTTTTTTCCAGTGCATATCATATGCTGCTCAGTCCAGAAGATGAGGTGGGGGGGGGGATTGCAACATTCTTAGCCCTCTTTCCCCAGCACTTGGTCTACCCTCTGACTGCTGGGTGTAGCTATGCCTATCCTTCTAGACTGCCTTGGAGTTGTGCCTATTGAAGACCTGCCTGACATGGGTGCATCTTGGGCTCTGCCTATGCCATCTACTTATGGGTAGAGCCAGACTCATTCCCAGTTTCAGAGACAATGGGCCTCCCTTTGTGTTTTCTTCCCTTGTCAGCATCACGTCACCTGAGGTTTCAAAACAACTTCCTGCTGGCTGCTGCTACTGCCAGGAATTCACTATCCCTTGCCCCTGTCTTTTGCAGGGCCCCTCCTGTGGTTTCTGTCCCAGGTCTATTCCAGCCATCTTGACTTAAGGCAGATCTGTCACCCTGGCCAACTTTCCCTGTGTGTGTTGGCAAAACCTCGTCTCTGCTTCTCCCCCTGGCAGCTCCTAGCCAGAGAGTCTGCCTGGGTTCACACTTGCCTGCCTTCCCCAGCTGCTTCTATTGCTGTACTGCTGCTGCAGCCCTCTGACACTGCTCTACCTTGTCTGATGTGTGTGGGCAGGGTTTTTCCTGCCCTGCCAGCACTTCTGGTACTGAAGGTGGATGTGAGAAACTTCTCCAGTCCTGATGTCACCTGTAGCCTCCAGGCCAGCCCCTGGAGCTTCAGGTAAGTGTGGGGATAGCCTTGCCAGCTCTAAACACTGGGCTTAATTCAATTGCTATGTTCAATGCATGCACAGCTTTAACCCTGTCCCCCTCATCCAGAACTTTTCATAAAGGGTGGAGGCACTGGCTCTTTTTTACAAACTGATGTACACATGTACATACATCACACAGGTATTCACTATAACAAGGACAACTCATATTTGAATGTTATATTCCAAGGAAAATGTCTACCATGAATAGATTTGGAAGTATTCTAAGCTTAGGCACTGAAATAAATTAGACATCTGGTTCTTGTAAAGTCTTGGTTCATATTTTAACCTATTTACAGGATGGGTCACTTGAAGATAAAAAGGAATGAGGAAAAAAATGCTAAACATCAAAAGTCAGCCTAGAAGTCAAATGAGAAATTTAAGAAGTGTTAATAAAGAAAGAAGCAAGAAGGAATGAGTAGACTGGTAATGGAAAGCAAGGACATAGGTAAGGGAGGGTTCTTGGGTTCAACGCCCCATTACATGTCCAAGGCTCTGCCCCCCATTCCCCCACCCGGGACGGCAGTCTCTTGTGGTCTCCCCAGAGGGGAGGGCAGAAGGGACTGCTGGCTGCCGACTCAGTTGCTGGTGGGGGCGGAGCCTCCGTCTCCAGGTGGGGGCTGGCAGAGCCCTGCCTCTAGGCAAGGGCTGGCAGGGGCGGAGCTGAAGGGGGCAGGCCTGGGGGAGGTGTGGCCATGCCCCCTGAGCTCCCCCAACCCACCCCATAAAAATTATACCTACGTCACTGGTGGAAAGTGCTATCAAGTCACAGCTGACTTATGGCAATGCCATCGGTTTTGTAAGGCAAGACATGAACAGATCTGGTTTGCCATTGCCTGCATCAGCAAAGCAACCCTGGACTTCTTAGGTAGTCTCCCATCTAAGTACTAACCAGAAATGACCCTGCTTAGCCTCTGAAATCTGATGAGATATGGCTGGCCTGAGCCATCCAGGTGAGAACAGTGTGCAGACTAATTCAGTGTAAAGGAAGAAGGTGATTCCCTTGTTGCACGTTGACTATTTATTTTCAGAGCAACATCTCTGACCTTATGCATCAAAGGCTTACATTGCATTTGTGCAGCAGGTACAACTTATAGGCCATCACTCTCAACGTAGCCTAAAAGGCCCTACCTTAATAAATGACTTATGAGTTAACACTTCACAAGAATTGGGAGGGAGAAACGTTGACATTTTTAAAAGCTTCCCCTGCTGTGCTTCACAACTTTCTGGCAGAAATGAAACTGAACTAGTGGGTAGAAAGCTGCTTTCTTCAGTAAATGAATGGATAGTTAATGTTACCTGAATGTTACCCCCTGGACCTTGTCAAATGTCTACCTTCACATCATAAGTTGAGGGGTTTGCATTGTTTTGTTAATGAAACTGAAGCCCCCCTGAGAAAATACTCCTCGGATGTTATCAATAAGGCCAGAATGACACATTTGGAAGCAGACCAAAGTGTGGGTCGTGCAGGATGATGGATTAAAGGACTGTGGTTTGGATCCAGCAAACCTTTAAGACCACCAAAAAGACAGTGCTGGGGATCACAAGGGATGGAAGCTGAAGTAATGATGGGAACTGGGTGAACTTCAGCACAAAAGTTTGCTGGATTGAACCCCAAAACAACTGCTGTGCACCAGATAGTTCTCCTCCCCAGTCATACAGCATATGTGTAAAATAAAGGCCATCTAAAAAGGAGGAGAGAGACCGCAGGAGGAAATGGTGGGTGCTGGAAAGGGTTTAACATCTCCCCCACCACTTTTCCATGCTCTCTCTCTCTTCTGTTTTGCAGCTGTTTGCTGTAGTTCTTGCATGAGAGAATGACCACACTGGGAGAAGCTACAAGGGAAAAAAAGATCTCAGTGTGACATTCTAGTACTGGATGGCTGGGTGTCATTATCACTTTTTCTCTCTTTGCTAGAAAGCAAAATAATCAGGAGGCTGAAAACAATGGTTAATAAGATCATGTGTGTTAACTGAGAGAAAAGAGAATAAAATGCCAGAACTGAAGTATTCAGTGTTTACATAAAGGCAGTAAGGGAAGGCGAAATATAATCCCATGGACACATTTTAGCATTACAACTCCCAATGTATTAAATCAAAACATCTATTGGAATTGAAGTCAAAGCATCCCATTCTCACAGTGTTGGCTTGGCAGCAAGAATGAGGAAACATTACTAGATTGTAACATCCAAATCCTCCAAGGCCACAGATTATCAGACAATGAAGGAGTACAAGATGCCAGAAATAATTAACCCTCACCCCTCCTACTTTCCCAGGACCATTGGAGCAGAGAATTGTGCTGCTCACAATGGCAAGGACTATATGTCAAAGAAAACATATTCCAAACATTGCCATTAAAACGTTTACAATGAACTTGGAAGGACGGCACTGCCTAAGTGCATTTGCAGAGCATCTTATTCCACTGTCAAACAATCCCACAGGACAAAAGCCCTGGTCTCTGGCATGCCGTGGGATTGTGACTGCACTTTTGATGCTCCATGAACTTTGCCACTGAGTGAGAAATTGTTGAGAAAGGGGAACCAGCCCCAGCTTGCTCATTTTTCATTGCCATTGGAGGCTGATTAAAAAAGACAGTTTAGAAGCAGATTTGGTGGCTGAGTTTAAAGTCTTTGATAACATTTTGGCAGGACATAAAATATCATACTTTTGGGGCAGTGTTTTGTATCCTTTACAACAATGTCTACTTAGGTGCTGTGTGGTTTCCGGGCTGTATGGCTGTGTTCTAGCAGCATTTTCTCCTGACGTTTCGCCTGCATCTGTGGCTGGCATCTTCAGAGGATCTGATAGTAGGAAAGAAAAGCAACAAAGGCCAGGCTACTTCTATTCAGATGCCCTCACCTATTGACCTTGTTACCTTCATTGTTACTCACATGCTACATACTTCATTGTTACTCACATGCCAGGCTACTTCTATTCAGATGCCCTCACCTATTGACCTTGCTATCTTCATTGTTACTCACAGGTATATATACTCCATTTGCTTTCCTTTCCTACTATCAGATCCTCTGAAGATGCCAGCCACAGAGGCAGGCGAAATGTCAGGAGAGAATGCTGCTAGAACATGGCCATACAGCTTGGAAACCACACAGCACCCCAGTGATTCCGACCGTGAAAGTCTTCGACAATACAATGTCTACTTAGTTGTCTATACTTCAGTTGATTTGCTTCAGCTCCCATACAGTCTATGGTTGAGGCAGCAATGGTTTCATCATGGCTGATCTCCCTACTTCTCCCTCCTCTTCAGTTTTTTAAATATTTGTTATGACATCTAGTTGGGTGTGTGTGTGAATTTGATTTGTACCATTCTGGATCCAACAGACAGGCAAGAAACCAAATAATGAAAGGAAAATTTGGGGACATTCATATCAAGCTGAGATGGTAGGGATGTTAGAAAGAATCAAGATTCCATTTCCATCCCTTATCACCCGTGGCAGAATATGAGATAGCCCATAAATGAGGTAGCTCATAAATAGCTTCTTTAGAAACATAAGAGCAAAAGTCTTACTTTTCAACATAGTAACCCACTGAGAAAAAAAGGTGACTAAGCCACCCAAATTCTTGACTAATGTTATACAAGATCCTAAGAGTGCCATTAGATATACTCAAGTCCTGTCATTCATTCAGTGGCGTTTGTATTCCGTGCAGACATGTCTTGTCATAAACTGTTTCTGCAACTCTTCCCAGTTTCAGAACTTTTAGGAAAAGAAGAAACCATGCTCACCGTGATTGTAGGAATGAGGAACTAGCTTGAACAAATTTTCAGATGCTGGCTAATCTACCTTTAGCAAGGTCAGAATGTGTTTTTTTACCACCTAGCAGCAACATGTGCATAAGACAGTTTATACACACACAAATACTACAATACAGCACCTAAAAATAAATCCACAAGAATTATGCAGGGGTTCCATCTTGTCCTCTGTGCTGTTTAACATCTATATGGAACATCTGGTAGAAATGATCAGGGGATTTGCAGAAAGGATCTGCCAATATGCTGATGATAGTCATCTTTACTTTTCCTTAACAACTGAGTAAGGTGAGTCAGGTGCTTGGAGACAGTAAAAAGGGTGGATGAGGACCATTATCATAAACAGAAGCTCAACCCAGAGAAGATTGATTTACTTGAGGACTGGGGGAGGGGAGGCTGCACTTCCCCTGAAGGGACAGGTTCATACTTTGTGGATACTGCTGGATCCTCACCTACTGTTGGAGGTGTGGATCTTGTCTGTGGCATATAATGCTTTTTACAAGTTTTAATGGATATGTCATTGACAGCTATGCCTTGAAATGCATGATCTGGGCCCAGTGGTCCATGCTCTGATTACATCCATGCTAGATTACTATAGTGCAATCTTTACATGGAGCTACCTTTGAAAATGGTTCAGAAGCTTCAGCTCCTCCAATACAGCAGTCTGGCTACTGTCAGTGGTGGAATACAGAGAATGTATCATCCCAGTGCTGAAAGGTCAGCACTGGCTGCCCATGGTCAAATCCCCATTCACAATCGCATGGTACTCACACGAAAAAAAGAGGTTTCAGGCATGCCTCCTCACTGCTTGAGTGACGAAGGGGGTTTCTTCCCGGTTCTGTCACTTGTCTCCTCCCTTATTCCGTGTTTTTGCCATTCCTTGTTGGAACTACAACTTTTTCCCTTTACCACGCTTCTTCCCAGCCTAGAGGGGAGGAGCAGGGGACTAATCCACACTTATTTCCTGCCCTGGAGTGGGATGTAAATCTTGACGACTCTTCTTCTTCCTGTGAAGTTGGTTAAAGTGACTGTTCCAAAGTTGCCCACAAGCTTATTGGCAGAAAGGGACATTTGAATCTCAGGCTCCAATTCTAGGAACATTTCCATGGGAGTAAGTTCCATTGAATTAAATGAGTCATGGTTCCAAGTAGATCTTCTTCAGATTTCTTCCTGGGTCTCCCAGGTTCTAGTTGGTATTCTAACCATGACACAAAATTGGTTTTCTAGCCATACTGCATATGGAAGCTTGCCTACGCACATAGATTTATAGCTGGATCACAGTACTTAGCTCCTTAGAAGTTACTCAACAGGACTTACTTCCAAGGAAGTCAGCAGAGGACTGGAGCTGTAGGAACTGAAAACAGAATACAAAGTAATGCAAAAGCTAACCTGACAATAGTCTGGCAGACATCAGTGGCTATAGTTTTAAATTGTTTGTCCCTGAAGCCAGAGACTTTGTTCTTCCTGGGTGTGTGTCTGCATACATATACAAACCTTTCTGGGGCATATTGGAACAAATAGATACAGAAAACATGGGTGTTTAATTTTTAAAAATCTATGAAAACTCACATCTCAGAAAAACTGCTAAGCAAAAAGAAATCTAAATCACCCAAAGAGCAGAAATCAAGTATGGTATTGCAATTTAAAAAAATATTCTTTACAGTCCAATCTAGTTTGTAATTAAAACAGTTAATCGTAATTAAAACAATGGCTTCAGCCTCATTGCTGACTTTTAAAAGAACTTTCAGTTGATCAAATTTTAACACCAGGGGTCAAGACAGCAGACTGTTTCTCTCTCTCTTTTCCAAGTTTGCAATTAAACCATTTCTAATTTTGTCTGACCACTTGACAATATGTCTTTTTAACCACTGCTGTGGCTGACACTTCTTTATCTGCCTGGCAGCTACAGATCTTCCCAGCATGTCTTACAGAGGCTCAAAACCCCTAGACTATTCAGTATTACTAGAAATATAAGGCTGTATGTATTTTGTGGTTTTTAAAGAAGTGACAATTTTGCAGCTAGCACAAATTATGAACATCTGCTTGTCTCGATGTAATATTTAGTGATGACATTATATCACAAGGGTCCTCCTTCAGGTGACTGCATGGTAAAAATTCACTTTTTCATCACAAAAGACATATGAAGTAGGTTATGTTCACCGGGAATGCTTCCAGAGTCATTGTCCCCAGAGTTATAATCTTCTAAATTCATTGAAGTCAATTGATTAAGTAGGGTATATCTCTGCATAGGACCCCATCAGGGCAAGAGCAAGGGGGAACTGCGCCTGGGGCTTGTGTGCACCCTGTGCCCCTGCCGTGCCCCGCCATGCCCCAGAACGCCATGCCACGCCCCCGCACTGGTGTGCACCCAGTGCATCATGCACCCCCACCCCCTTGACGCTACACCACTGGACCCCACTGTTACTGCGCTTCAGAGCTGAGGAAGGACCTGATCACACAGGGCCAAATTCTTGATTGGTTCTTCCTTTCCTGTGTAATTTACTTTGATCTGAGAAAGAAATGGCTAGACCCTCATTTTAACATGAAGAGGTTTTTTGCTTCCTTTGTACACATTGCCTGTCACTACTGCTAATTAGATGTTTGTGGATTGTGTAAGGTTTGTGTGAGTTTTGTGGACATTTGTGTGAGGTTGTGGATTGGGTTTGCAGGGGTTGGCCATAGTCCTGCAGGGGCACTGAGAAGATGGCCAAACTTAATCATGCAGAGGAAGGAAAAACTGTAATAAGGTTTACGTCGGTGAACCTGCAGAGGGATCATTATTTAAAATTTTAAAGGTTTTTTTGCTCCCCTAATAATTATTTAATGAATTTTCTGGCGGATCTGAAAGTTAATGTGACAATAGATGTCAGAAAGTATGTAACTGCTGCTAATCATGTCATTTGTTTTTAATAAATAATAAGCAGCATAAAAATGTTATTTTATTGCTATTTTTTCTGGTCAAACTGCATACAGGCTTTAAAACTTAAATGGAAAATTCTGGATTGGATCCAAGGCACTGCTGGTGGAAGAGTGGGACCTCCCCCTCCTGGTTCAGACTACTGAGCCTCCTGAATTTCTATTCCTGTGTTTAATGGACAGTCAGGAGTAATGTGATATGACCAAAATGGGGCACTGGACTGGGTAGGAAAAACTGGCAAAAATCTTCCACTACCAGCAGAAATACAGTACACATTTGGTTATAACCCTATAACCCAGTGATGGCGAACCTTTTTCGAGACCGAGTGCCCAAATGGCAACCCAAGACCCACTTATTTATAGCAAAGTGCCAACATGGCAATTTAACCTGAATACTGAGGTTTCCGTTTAGAAAAAAACTGTTGGCTCCAAGGCGTGCGTTACTCAGGAGTAAGCTTGGTGATAGTTGATGGCTTTGCTTTGAAGCAACTGTGCAACTCTTCCAACGTGTGAATCACGACCCTAGGTGGGTTTACTCAGAAGCAAGCCCCATTGCCAGCAACCAAGCTTACTCCCAGGTAAAGGATAGTGCTTTAGTTCTTCACATGAAAATCAGTGGGGTTTAACAGTGCTTAACAGGGTTACCTACACTGCTTTCCCAAAACTAGGTCTTAGGTTTAATGCTAATAATCCAGCCCAGAGGCCCAGGCCAGCCTAGATGTGTGGGGGTGGGGGTGGGGGTGACTCTGTGTGTGCCCACAGAGAGGGCTCTGAGTGCCACCTCTGGAACCCGTGCCATAGGTTTGCCACCATTGCTATAACCCCTTGTATGCTCCATCCTCATACTAACTCTTGTTGAAAAATTATTCACAGCTGGTAAGGGAAATACAATCTGTGTGTGAAAATCCCTCCACCATGTTGTTTAGGATAGGGATGTCATGAACTTAACTATTTCTGCAGAGTTCCCCATGGATCCATCTCATGGTGGAACAGAAGGTCTAAAGAAAACACCACTCAAAATCTCATGAACATGCATGCATTTCCCCACTCAGCTATTTTACCTCCTGCTCCTCTTGGGTTGTGGCTTCTACAGCCAGCTGTTGGCCCTGGGAAGTTTGGTGTTAATTGCACATTATTTAGTCCTGGAAGTACAGTAGTGAAACTAACAAGCTACCCCATCTATGCTGCTAACAAGGCTTTCATTGTTGATGAGAAACTGACAATAGACTTAAAGCCCTCTGGGTATTACTTCTTCCTCGAAAGAGCTGCTTCAGGAATGTGAATAAAGCTTGTTAGGTCTGATCATTTCACTTTTCAGCTTTTGAAACAATGATCCAGTCTTAAACAAGAGGTTGCTCGTTAACAAGGCCCCATCAAAGCCAACAAAGGTGAAACTGCCAAAGCTTGAGTGTATTGCTCTTCTGGAATAAAGAGACTTTTCTGGATTGGTTGCAAGGTGTTGGGGCCAACCTCTGGGGGATGAGGAGTCCTCAGATCCAGAGGAATTTAGCCCTGCCAGAAACCCAGAAGGAAGTGAGCTCAGAGCAGCTAAAACAGCAGGTAAACCAGGGCACAGGGTGCAAATTCCCTGCAGAAGCAGCCCATTTACCTGACTCCACCCTAGCTGAGGTGTCTCAAGCAATTAGCTCACCTATCACCTACAGTGATGCACAGATGTGTTGCAAGCAACAAGCTAAAGTGCATGGCATTTGCTTCAGCAAGGAGAATCTGAATCCTCACAGGATGAGGGTTAGGCTCCTGTGAGGATCTGTAACGTGGGGGTTTGTGACGTATGCCAGCCTGGATGCAGCTTGGCAACTTGATTGCTACATCGCTTTCACTCACTGTATTGAACCCTCTGGACTGCCCCTCTTGGACTCTGAACTCATGTGATTGACTCCTGACTTGTTCTGGAATCCTGGCTCTGACCTTGGAACTTGTGACTTGTGACTCAGTTTCTAAGTTTACAGACTTTATTGCTGACTCCCAGCTTGCTGTTGCTTAACAGACTGCCTCTCACTAGGCAAGGCTACACACTGTAACCTGAGACCCCTGACCTGCAGCCTGGTTCACCCACAAGGGTTGGCTTTTGTCAATTTCACTCTTGTCCTTTACAATACTTATTGATTTTAGTTATTTCCATATTTGTATCTCACTTTTCTTGCCACAGGGTACCAAAAACACTTGCAGTAGTAAAGGATACAATATAAACCAACCAATCAACACACTGCCTCTTGGGGCAATCCTGGATTCCGTAGGTGGTTCATACTAAGGGCAAATCCACAAGTCATAGTAGACAAAAAACCAAATGCCATCTGGTCATGCCTAGGCTTTATATGTAAAACAGGCAGGAAAAGCAAACACTCTGTAATATGTTATGGCTAGGGCTGAGATTATTATTAAGTAAATTTCAAGTTTGGGTTTTAAAAACCTGGAAAATTTTGGAAAAGCCAAATAAAGCCACTATCCATTTTCCAACGTCACCCCCATTTTCCAAGTCTACATGGACTTGAGAAATGACAGCAAAGGAGCACTTGAACTAAATGCTGGAACCCATTATTCAGTTCCAGAGTTCCTGTGCCCCGCCACTGTTTTTCAAGTCCACATGCGTTTGCCGAATAAGCAGAGGGAAAGGATTGGTAAAGAGAAAGGTTTTGGGTGTGATTTTGTTTTATTGATTCACCACCCTTAGTTATGACTGTCAAAACCATCCATCTTTTCTGCCCTGATGAAAAGCCTCTGACCAGGTCCAAGCACATGCAAATTTCTGAGCTTGCTTAAGTTACACACTCATCTAGGTGCATCCCCCCACCCCAAACAGCATGCTTTCAAGAGTTTTCTGATTCCTTTTGCAACAACCCCCTCCCCCCTCCCCCAGGAAAACCAATCAAATACAATCACACATGAAGAGAGTCTGGAAAACTGGTCTGCTGAAATGCAACGTGTCATAACTGAAACTAGCCTTATTTCGGGGCCAAGTTGCAGCCCAAAACTTTGACCCAGGTTTCAGCCGGGGGCATGCAAACCTCTTTAGAAACTTGTCTCTCTAATCATGATCATTCACACAAGGCTTTCAGAGCGGGACTCTTTTCTGCAGATACTTGCACTTAGTCAGCAAACCTGAGAATTATGGCCTTTCGATGGCAAAATCAAGACAAACAGTTATAAATACACGTAGGCTGAGATTCCTCATTATCTTTTGTGAAAAGTGTCAAGACTCTTCTTCCTGAACAGTGTTTTATCACCTGGAGGGGAGAAATCCAAATTCTAGTCTTGCAAGAATCAGCAAGTGTCAGAACCTTTGGTCTGTATTTATTATCTGTTCTGAACAAATCTGTCTTTGAGGAAATGTCAACTAAGGATTTTTTTTGCATAGTTTTTTCAGGTATCTCAAGAGATGAGTCCTTAATGGCTACATTAAAACAGGAGCCAATATCCATCCAGACATGTATAATAGACTGTTAAGGAAATGTTAGAAAAGTTAGGACACATTTTCTTTTGGTACTCTTTTTACAATGAGGGTTGTTCAAGGCTTATCTGTCTCTTGTTGGACAAGACCCTAAGATTTTCTGAAAACAATCAAATAATTATTGCAGGCTTTCACAGCTGGAATCACTGGATGTTGTGGGGTTTCTGGGCTGTACACGGCCATACAGCCCGGAAACCACACAACACCTCAATCAAATAATTTCTTCTCTGATAGAAGCTCTTATTTTATCAGTCAAGTAGCCAGATTTTGTGCAACAGAAAATAAACTTCATCATATCCTAAGTCACAATGTTAATTAATTAAACTTAAGGTTTATATATAAAATATATATTTCAAAGTTCCCTGCTCATTTTCTTTTATTGTATTGTATTATTTACATTGCTTATTAATTTTGTTTTGTTCATGGCTTTTTCTAAACTATTCCCTTGTAAAAGGTTTTATTAATGTATTTTATTTTACCGTATATGGTTATTTATATTGGGAAAAACTGCAGTAAAAATTAATCTAATCTGAATCTGACAATTAAGGAAGCAATAGTTCTACAGAAATTTCTGACCATAACAAAAATGCCCCAGGCCAAAAGACATCCTTTAAGTTCATTCTGTAGACTGCTGATCCCTAATGCTTTCCTTGAAGTTCTATGATCTTTGTACAATAGCAAAGACACAGAATCAGTGTAGTGGAGTGGTTAGAGAGTCAGACTGGGATTTCAGATTCCCAGGTTTTAATATGCACTCTCCCTTGGAAGTCCTCTAGGTGAACTTGGTGCAATCACTTTCTCATCCTGAGCCTGCCTCACAGAGCTGTTGTGAAGATTGTGAGGATAACATTGAGAGGAAGAGAAAAATAAAATGTACAAAATAAGTCACATAAAGGATTTTGTTTGGAGGCCTCTTGCACCCTCCACTAAGACTCACTTCAAAAGCTATGCACATAGTGTGGCTAAGAAAAGTGTGCATTTGTTTAGGAAAGAACTGGACTCCAAAACAAATCCTACTGCTTTGGTGATGGATTGGCAAGCTCTCTAAATGAATCAAGGTCCTTCCTGATTGGAGCAGAGCCATCCAAATGACTTCTAGACACTTTGGATGAACAGCTTCTTCATTTGGCCCATCCTTGTTTTTGCCTTCCACTAATTACCTGAAACCTTTTGTTCCATATTATGAAGGGTGGTTTCCAAGCAATTTAGGACAAGTCACGAGACAATGTGATTGATAGCTCTGAGTCATAGAAGAGGCACATAGCAACTGACTGAAACACTCCCTGCTTCCTCTTCCAATCAGTGTGATTCTTGGGAGGGACTTATGTAAACAAACAACAATTTGGAACAATTGTCCCTGCCTTTGTGATTTCTCTGTTGGCATGAATGTTCATATGATTTTTTTTTTTGGTTACATTCATTAAATCATTGTGTGCCATTGTGTCTCACTAATCTGATTGTGTTTGAACTAGTTTAAGTTTGACTTTCAAAACACTGAAGCATTACACATTTGCATACAAATAGTGATGTCCAGTAGTGATGTCCTTAGTGATGTCCTTAGGAACCCCTGGACCTATCTTTCTGAAAACTTGCAAGCCATTTTTAGCTCTTTATTTGCTGAGTCTTTCCTACCAGTTGGGTAGGGAACAAAATAATTTGATATTCATATAATATTATATATTAACATGTTATATTATATAATTTGCTTTAATATTTTGGCCAAGATGGCCAGAAAAATTACAAGATACATAATAAAACCACATCTTAAAAACCCTTAAAACCAATAAGAAGCACATCAGTAAAACAATTAAAACCAGTTGGTGGTTGTCAGTTTTCTGGACCATGTGGCCGTGGTCTGGTAGACCGTGTTCCTAATGTTTCACCTGCAGCTATGGCTGGCATTTTCAGAGGTGTATCACAGAGAGAAGTCTGTTATACACTGTGTCCAGTGAGAAGGGAACACCTCTGAAGATGCCAGCCACAGATGCAGGCGAAACGTTAGGAACAAGATTTACCAGACCACGGTCACACAGCCTGGAAAACCCACAACAACCAATTGAATCCAACCGTGAAAGCCTTCAACAATACAATTAAAACCAGATCTAAGATATGCCTTCCTCCAAAATCAATTAAAACATTGGGTGGGAAGGTGGGATCACTGAGGGAATGCCAAGAAAACCAAAAAAAGGTCTTAATCCACTGTAGAAGGTAGCAGATGAATCTCCCTGGGAAGTGATTTCCAGGGTTTTAGTGGCATAACCAAGAAGTCCTCCAGGGTTGCCCAGATTCATAAAAAGTACCATTTTGTTGGACCCAAAAAGGACCAGAATTGCTTGTCATTCACTTCTTGTTTTTGCAGGTTGCTAATTTGTGACTGAGACTCTATGAATAAAACAAATGCATAGGCTTTCTGCATAAGCAAGAAATGTGCTTTCTTTATATCTGATGGAAACCTTGGGGGCTTTGATTTAATTTTTTAAGTGTTGCTAAACCATATTTCCCACCTCCACCACTCATCATCATGTGTCCTTTCAGGCTACAAATCTCTTTATTTAAAATAGTTTGATGCCATCTTTCTACCCAATCAAGGACCCCAAGGTAGTGTACCTTTAAACATTTGAACAATTTAAATCATTTAAGCAATTGTGAAAGAATTCAATGAAAACTCATAAACAAACAATACGAGAACCAGGAAGCAGGACTAATAAAGATTATGGGGGGTGTGCCAAATAAAAGAAAAAAAGTCTTCACTCAGGCCATTTCTGCACTGGCCAAAAAAGCTGGTAAAAGGACAGTAAAAACAGCATTATGGGCGGAGAGTTTGCACGGCTGCCACCGCAGAAACGCTGCAGCAGCAATGTAGCAACGCTCCAGTGACCATACAATGGTTTATTTGAAAATCATTCACCAAGCGTGTCTTTTCAACAACAGCACTCCACGACTGGCATTGTGTGAAGTGCCTGTCAGGAATTGGCGCCACAGAGCCCGCCCCCAGAATGGGAAAAAAGGACACCGTTTGCAAAGTGCAGCCGTGCAAAGCGCCGCCGCCGCAGTTCAGCTGATACGCTACCTGTCCACGCGGCGCACGCCCATGCGAACGTTCCGTGGCTGCAGCACTGCCAATAGCACTGATGGCACAACGATGTAATTGGCTGTGCAGAAATGACCCCAGTTGCAGAAAACACCAATAGCATAAGAGACACAGTTCTTCCTGGCAGAAAGTTCCAAATGCCTCAGGTCTTTTCTTGTTATCACTCTCCTGTCTAACCAGTTCTTTCTCTGCGCTCTGAAATTGTGGTTCAGATACTAAAAATAGAATCCAAATAAATGAAGCAGCTTCAGCTATTACAGAAGAAGAGTTGGTTTTTATACCCTGCTTTTCTCTACCCTGAGGGGTCTCAAAGCGACTTAAATACTTCTTCCCTTCCTCTACTTACAGCAGACCCCTTGTGAGGTTGGTGGGGCTGAGAGAATTCTGAAAGAACTGTGACTGGCCAGAGGTCACTTAGCAGGTTTCTTGTGGAGAAATGGACAATCAAATCCAGTTCTCCAGATCAGACTCCAATGCTCACAGGGAGGAGTTCTACACAGATATGGTGTGAACAGGAGAAAATGGAAGAAACATATGTATTCTTTTATCATACATATCCTGTGCAGGACAAACCAGCATTCCAGATGTGAATACAACTTGTGTATCCCAGCATGGAAAGTATAATAGCAGAGTAGTTTTCAGGAAGCCTGTGTTTAGAACTTAGTACGATAAGATGTTTCCTGGGATTTCTGTGTGCAAGCATAGCAAGAAAACTGCAGAACTGTTACCTGTTACAAAGTAAATGCACATTTATTGCAACTTCCAGAATGGTAGCCTGTCCAGGTATGAACTGGGTAACATATTCTTTCATCAGATTCATAGGAAGCAGAGGAAGCATCTTGGATGGTAGAGGGAAAGAGCATAGCAAACTGAAGCTTCATCCACATATGTCTGACCAACAACCAGACTGGGACTGGGCTCTTTCTTAAAGACTCAGACTTAGAATTCAGGAATATTTTTAGATCAACAACTGTATATTGAGAACCTCAGTGGTATAGTAGTTAAGAGTGTTTGACTATTATCTTGGAGACCCATCTCACACCATGGAAGCTTGCTGGATAACTTTGGGACAGTCACATCCTCTCAAGCTAACTCTCAGGGTTATTGTGAGGATAGAGGACAATGATATAAGCTGCTTTAGGTCTTCCTTGAGGGGGGAAAGACAGAGTACAAATGAATGAAAGGATTAAATAAATAAATCTATTTTTTATTTAATATATTTTCATCCTGAGAGAATGTGGCATGGCATAGTTCAATCTCATCAGTTCTCAAAAACTAAAGAGGGTCTGTACATATTTATTTATTTGTTCAATTTATACCCTGCCCTACAACAAGAAGGCTCTGCAGGGGGAGGCAATGATAAACCAACACTCCTCACTTGAGAACCCCAGTGAGTTGGTTGCAATTGAACATCACTTACCTGTTTACACTTTTATCCCATCCTTCCTCCAAAGAACCCAGGGCACTGCATTTCATTCTCCCCTCCATTTTATTCCCCCAGACACCCTGTAAAGTAGTGAGGCCGGCAGTGAATGACTGGTCTGAAGTAACCCAGCAGATGTCCATGACTACACAGGCATTTGAACACTGTTTCCCGCCCCCACCACCCAAAATCCTACTCCACACTAGATTTGGAAGTCTAGAAACGCTGAGGCATCAGTAGTTAAGAGCATGTACAATTGCTTCCTCAGGTTTCCTTGTTTTCCAGCAGAATAACAAATTAGGGAAAGGGTCGTGGCTCTGTGCCAGACACATGCATTTTCTGGAGAAGGTCTGTATGTGTGGAACATTCCAGTTTGATGGTGTTGGGAAAGGAGGGGGAAATGACACATCGTGACCTAAATTTGTCACGATCTGGGTCTTCTTTTGGCACCAACATATGAAATGGAGTCTTTTGAAAAATTGGCTTCGATTCTGGGTGGTATGCTCCTTTTGACAATCTGCTCCATGAGGCCATTGCATGCAATAACATGACTGAAGCATAATTTATTGCACCTGTTTTTCCCACCCCCACCTTCAAGTGGAGAAATTAATTACAGGCAGACAATGCAGATGTTTGTGGATGGTTTTTCATAACTGTCAAATGAATAGAAAGATACAAAAGAGGTCATCAAATCCTTGATGATTTCATTAATTTGTTTTAAAAAGAGAGAGATGCGGAGGAAGCCAAGGATGTGGAAGGACAGGGGTAATTTACCAGCTGAGTTCTTAGATAAATATTTTCTGTGTTGTAATAGAGTGATTTGTACTTTCTGACACTGTTTCTTCTTCCTGCTGTTCTGCTTAGCTGATGCTCTCTTTCAAGCATGCACGTACACACTTATTCTGTTTCTCCTTCCTTGTTTTTAAATTATTTGGTACTCTGTCACATCAAAGTTTCCAGAACCACCTCCAGAACCAATTGAGTCACCTTGACCTTATCTTGTTGATCCCATGGACTCTTCTGGAATTTTGAGAATGGTGATTGGACACAATGGGAAACAAAATGGGTCCCATGGACTGAAGGGGCCATCACAGAGTGTTGGGAATTGGCAATCCAAGCATCCTTGGATGATGAAGAAAACTTTCTTAAGAAGTCCTCCCTGCAGACACAGGGGTGGCTTCTCTGGAACTCTTCTGAAGCACCTGCTACCTCAATGATGTAGAAGAAACCCAGCATTACTTGGATGAGACCTGCTCTAGGAAAGAACAGTGGTGCCAGGATGTACATCAACAGGCCCCATGCAACCAATGAGCTCAGGATCACTGGTCTAGACTACGATTCTGTTAAAAACTCAAGGGAAAATGGTCAGGTGTGCTAGCCTATCAAATTACATTAAGTAGCTTATCCATCCCTTGTCATACTGCTGGAGTTTGATATATGTGTTGAGGTTCTTTTGAAATGCCCCTTTCTTGCTCTAATGGCTTCTGCTGCCATGAAAAACTCCTCAGCATCAGAACTGGGGCCATTTTTTCCATCTCACTGCTCTGACCCACCCCTCCAATGAACAGGCACTGAGAATCAGCACACTCCCCCCACTAACAGAGGGAAAAAACCACGAAGGGCGAAACCTTGTTTTTTAGACGGAAAAGCAATGTCTTTCATGCATGCATTGTGTGCATGCAGTGTGTGCAGGTGCCACAAATGGGAGAGTGGTGATTCCCATTCACACGCAAGGATTTTAGACAGGGGGTGGTGGAGGAAGGCAATTCCCTTGCACATGCAGAGATTTTAGACGGGGGGGGGGGGGGAGGGTGCCAATTCTCAGTGCCTGTTTTGTATATAGAGTCATTTAAAACTAAAATAGTGATAGTGAATGAGGGGAATGGGGGGAGATTCAGCCAATCAGAACACAGGAAATGGAAGTTGTCAATGCATGCATGAAAGACATTGCAGAAGAACTATTGGTGCAAATGGAGAAGCATCAAGCTCATGAAGAAACAGTTGGGAACTACCGGTATTGAAAAAATACTTTCCGGATAAATTTAACATTCTCTCGTTGTGATAGAATTAAATGTATAATGATAATACTGTTAATTATAATAATGGTAGTTTAGAAATCTGATTAATCTATATATATAAAAAGCTAACAGTGTGTTTGTTACTGATGCTCTAATGCTGCAACGCCTGGACCGATTGCTTTGAAATTTTCACACAACATCGCATTAGCATGCAGCCAGGTTTTCATACTGTTTTCACACCTCCTGCTGTGTACATGTCACAACTGTGCCAGTTATTGTGTACATGCCACACCTGTGACAGTTGGAACCACAGTTCTGTTCCACAACAGCGCCATCTGCTGGCTGTCAAAGCAACACCCTCTGATAAAAGGGAAACAACTATGCTGCCTTTGAAAACCCCTGCCACCTGGAGTGAAAGGGATGGGGTCCGCCATCTGGACATGGCCCACCCACCCTAGCGGAGGAAGGGGAAGGTGACGGAAGGCCCGGGGGTTTGCTGGACCAAACACCCTGAAATTTGAACACAACATAGCTCATGCCTCCCAGCATGTTTTAAGCTACTTACCTATCTCATGTACCACACCTGTCCCAGGTAAACCATGATAACAAGCTACATCCTGCCCAGTTCCCCCACTACATAGGAACCAAAAGTCAAGTAGAAATGGATACCCTTTCATACACACATCTCTTAGGGGTGCATTCCAGCCTAACTGTGAGAGGTACTGTGTATATGCCACACCTGTGACAGTTGGAACCATGGTTTTGTTCCACAACAGCGCCATCTGGTGGATGTCAACAGCAACACACTTTGCCTGCAAGGGAAGGGAGGGAAAGGGATGGTGTCTGCCATCTGGACATGGGCCATCCACCCTAGCAGAGGAAGGGGAACGTGAGGGAGGGAGGGGGCAGGGTGCCATGCAAGGGAACGAGAGAGAGGGAGTGGAGCGAGGGGGCCCTTGCCCCTCTCCTCCCTTGCAAGCATTGTGCAATGACACCTGTTCGAACTGTTCACTTTTCCTTTTCTTTCTTTTCCACTTCACCAGACTGAGCCACAGCAACGTGTGACAGGGTACGCTAGTTAATGATAAATATCTGTAAAATTATTGACAAATGTAGCATTAGCCATTTAATATACTTTATCTTAATCTTCTTTCTATGATTTAACAAATGCAGTTTATGAACCTCTCATTATGGGACGATATTGACAAATGTATATAACTGAAAAATATAATGGTGATGTACTGTGTTATTTTTAATATATATTGAAAAAATTATTTTTAACTTAAAAAAAACAGTTGGGGCACAACAAGCTGGCCCTGCCTTGAATCCCAGGAAGAATCAAGGAACAGTGAAGAGTCAAAAGCAGGGGGGAAAGTGTCATGGCAGGTACGTTCCCAGATATACCATGGGGCATTTTGACCATAAAAAATCAGCCTCAGTGTGTGTCCTCTCATGGTGAGTCACAGACCCAAGCAGCCATGTCGGATTACACAAGATCTCAAGGCTGTTGACAGGTCACTGAACTTCTTACTTCTCCTACCTGTCAGTGATGTGGAAACAAAGAGAAGGCAATGAACATGCATCCCAAACCTGAACTGTTTGGGAAAACTGAATACCTTCATTTGGCCCTACTGTTGTCTTCAACAATCAGCATAGATATCACTGCTCTGCAATCTGGGATCATTTACAAGGTCTGGAAAACACTTGTTCTATGCACAACCATTCCAGTCCTAAGCAGGGGCGCAGTGCTCCTGCCACAGTGCTGCCTGCTCTCACCACACCCTGGAATGCCCCCGCCACACCCCTGCCACAGCACGCGCCCAGGCATTGCACCCCCTGCCCCGTTGGCGCTACGCCACAGGTCCTAACAGTTCTATAACAGGAGCTGTAGTTTGGTGGTTGAGTATCCGATTTGCATGCAGAAATCCTCAGGTTCAATCCCCAGCATCTCCAGTTAAAAAGATGTGGGGAGGGAGAGCTGAAATGAAAAAAAAAAAAACTACTTGGGTCACTGAAGAGCTACTGCCAGTTAGAACAGACAAAAGAGATCATGGTCGACCAACAGTCTGATTTGGTAGGAGGCAGATTCATGTGTTCCCACAGACACACAATCAGCAAAGTTGCCTGATGTAGGGCGTTTTCCCACTTACCTTTTGCTGTGCGCAAGTAGCGCGGGGTCCCCAGCACCTCCCCACTACAGGGGCGGCGACAACGCAACTGCCCCGATGCTGCTGCTGTCGCGCCCCCTTGGCGTGCGTCTTTCCAGGCGCTCTTTGCAACGGCCCCTTTCGTGGGGAAGCCGGGGCACGTGCCTGGAAGGACACACACTGAGAGAAGCGCGCAGCAAAGTGGAGGCGAGGTAGGTGGGAAAATGCCCGTAGTCCTTGCTAAGGTTTACTTCTGTATAGTAGAAGGATTATTTGGTCAACTGGTGTATAAATATCAGCTTTCTAGATCATGAGGAACACCAACCATTTCCATACTCCATGTATGATTCAGAAAAGGAGTCCCTAAACATCTTATATTACATATACAATATCCCCTCATGAAATAACACACAAGATCAATCAAAATGCCTGCTGCTTTCAGATAGTTACAGAAGAGCTGTCACACTACATAAAGGTTCAGTCATGCAAGAGGTGGGATAAGATATTGTTCCAGGTGCTGCAATGAAGTTATCTGTTCCCAGAAATAGGATATTTCCAGTACTGTCAATGGGACTGTATAATTTACTTTTAGCAAGTCAGATGTATCTCATATATGCCTTTTTACTTCTATTGAAAATTTATTCTTTTTCTCTGACCCTTGTGCAGGGTTTAATAGATACTCACCACTATATTTTTAAAAGTATTAATCTGATCTGCTGATTTTAGAATACAAACTTTTAGAATTACACCCCCCCCCAATTCTGTTATAAACTGTTTTGAATAGCCCTGAGTGGAAAACCAGTCCACAGACTTAAATATGAATACAAACTGCCTTGAATAAATCCCCCCTATCTGAGTTTATATTCCTCTGGATAAACAGAGACAAAATGAAATAAACCTTTAATTGTTCCCAGTCTCTCATAGAGTGCCCGAGAAAGTAAAAGTTGGAATCCAGACCTCTGATGACACAGTGTAGTGTTATCCCTTTTCCTGATAAAATGTGTACTGATCAAGAGAATTTAGTAATTCTTATGAACTTAAATAATGTACTGGGCATTCACAGCTTTGTGAATTGATGGCTTTTACGAGTATATTTATTGGGAGCAGAATCCTGGGTGAATGCATAAATACTGTGGGAAACATACCATTAAAAAAGTTCTGTCTTGCAACCTTTTCACCAAGAATACCATTAAAGCATGGTCTGAATTCCTTTGTGTTGTAAGGGTATTCAGTGTTGTAAGGGTGTTGTAAGGGTATTCAATGGTCCACTTAGAGCACTGGAGAAAACAAAGCTATCAGTCTCCCTCTTCCCCTAGAGTTCCTGGAGGAAAAGAATAGAAGCAGAGACCCCTACTTAAAAAGGTGACAAAGGGTCCCCATGTAAGAAGGAATGAGTTAATATCATTCCAGTGTATACACTGAATATTTTGTATTGGTTTATCATTGAGTGAAAGAACATAAACCACATAACAGAACAGCATCTTGAAAAAAAACCTGAAGCAGTATGGTATGGATAGCAATAGCAAATTTTTTTTAATCTACATGAAATCACAGATATGGTTGCCAGATTCAGCATTGGTTCAGCGTAGGCAGGGTTCCTATGTTCTCCGCAGTTATTTGTACTGTGAGTGCTGCTTACAATCTGAAACAAACAATTGTGAAAGTGAATTGAAAGTGCATTATTCTGTATGTGCGAAAATGCGCGCACGCACGCACGCACACACACAGAGAGAGAACAAAACCATACAAGCATATCTTTGGAAAATTGAACAAATGAGATAAATGAAAAAAGTAACACAGAAAGACATCAACACTGCCTCTTGCTATATATTTTTTCAGAAAATAAATCCAAAGTAGAGCTGTTAATTCTAAAAAAGGAACCTCTTGCTACGCAAGATGAAAAAAAATGTCATCATGATTATTATCTGCAGTGAATAGAGCTGATGTTCACAGTGAGCGCTGGAATTCTGGCATCTGCCACAGACAGACATAGACATCATCTGCATTAGGAAGAACCCTTGGGAAGGGACAGACACAACTTCTTTGAGTTTGATATAGCTTGAAGAACAAGGAATGCATCTCTCTATCTACATGATGGACATATGCACATGTGCACATGTACATATACACATGATAACTGTGCAGCATCAGTTAACCTTGAGGTGAAACGGAACATGTCCCTCACAGAGCAAGTACCTGTCAGCAGGAACTATAAACGGGTGTATGGGTGGGGTAGGTGTCATATATCTCTCACACAGTTGTCATTGTGCGGCTGTTCTACTGTCTGATATTGTCTAAGTATGTTAAGCCCTCTGCTTGCATAAGCCATCGCAATTTGTTTTTTTCTTTATTTTATTTCAGGTGCTTTCTGTACATTCCCACATCATGTTCAATTGAACTATGGCCTGCTTATTTTTCAGAAGTGTTTTTTTTAAGCCGGGGGGGGGGAGGGGGGGACCATCATACGCACAACACAGTGCCTGTGGTGACAGGTAAGTAAATTTGATGCCAGTCACCCAAATTGAAAGATATGTCAGAAATTTGGTGAAACATGTAACAAACTGTAGCCTTTGATTGAGGCAGAATGATCAGAAGAACTGTAGCAACTGGTAGATGATTTAACCCACTGTGGTTTCAGGGAAAAAAAAGAAAGAATTTTTAACAAAAGACACCAGAGGGCAAAATTAGGGTAATTTCAAAGACCAGAAAGCACATTTCAGTAGCAGATGTATCAAGAGGGTGTTTTTTTCCGTTCCCAGCATTAACATCTGCCAATAGTTCTACACTCTCTTTATTTTTAGAAAATAGTATTGCAATACAAGAGGGAACATGCTTTGTGCATGAAGATTACAGTTCTTTCCTTCACAATGAATTAAGTAATATTCCAAGCCTAGTGAGCTTCTAGCTTTTTTTAAAAAAAAATAGCATATGCATTTCTCTTCCGTAACCAATTATCAGCTAAATATCCAGAAAAATATATTAACCTATTATCCAGCAAGAGTTCAGCCACAAAACCAGCTTTGAATCCCAGGGCACATCCAGTTAAGCACATCTAGGGCACAGACTTTCTGGCACTTGCCCCTGAAGTGACATCACATTGTCTCCTAGTAGTGTTCCCCATGTCTTCCTGCCTGCCAGATTCCCACTTCTTGCTAGCCAGGGGCTAGAAACCCTACATCAAGTGTACAGTGAATGAAAAGAAGCATGGAGATGCCTGGTGCACTGGTCACCACGACTGTAATCAAACACTAATAAATAGACCAAAGCCACATGACCAGCTAGCAAGGTGTGGCTTCAATGAGCAAGATTTAATCTGCGCTAAAGCTGCCCCCCCCCCCCAACCAAGGATTAAGCACAGCCCTTGTTTTCTGCATAGACTACTTTTTATCAGAGGCCAGAATTTATTTATTTATTTGTTTGTTTATTACATCTGCATTCCATTCCTCCTCTAGGAATTCAAAGCAGTATATGCAGCAATGTCAATTTACCCTCACAGTAATCCTATGACATAGGAAAGAATGACATTCCCAAGGCTCACTAAGAAACATGACTTGAATCAGACCTCCCAAAATCCAAGACCAATGCTCCAATCACTGCATCAGAATGAAAGACAAAAAAAATCCTTTCCAGGGATCCTCCATATACACTGGGGACCAATGATGCAGATCCTAAGTCATATTTGATCCCTTATACCACTTTAAGATTATATGAATTGCTGTCACAGGGAACATTTTTCAAAACAAAAAGTCCTACAGAAAACTAAAGGTGTGCACAGACATTAAAAATACCTTCAGGTTCTGTAAAATAAAATAATAGTGAAATGCTAGTTGGCTAGATAATCCATCAGGAAGAGACTTCCTGAAAAAGGGTGTTGATAGAGGCTCAATCGCGAACAGTACCAATGACAAAGAAAAATTGGAAGCATTTTAAATTCATGGCGCTGAATAAAAAGTGAAGTGATGGACTGAAAATTAGAAAAGACATGTGTATGAAAGGGAAGGAAGGACAGGCCACTACAGGCATGTAGCCTGGAACTGTAGGCTCAGGGAAGTTAACAATCAAAAAGAGATGCATCTTGCAAAGCACTTTAAGAACAACAAAAAAGAAAACTGGGAGTTATCTTGGCCACCATTGCTGCCCAGGGGTGGGGCAGGGAGAGGGACAGGCTCAGTGTCAGCATCTAGCCCAGTGTGGGGTTCGGCTGCCCAGCTGCCGGCGTGAGCGAGTGCTGTGCCTGGAAGAGGCAGGGCTGTGGCCTTATATGGGCAAGTTGGGCCATCCTGTGCCTCTACTCACCCGAGCTCTGATGGTTTCTCTTATCTCTCCCTAGTGCCACCTGGCAGCTGTTTATCAGGCCCTGTGGAGCAGTGGGAAAATAGCTTTTTATCTTAATGCCTCTAGGCAATGGAAGGAGGCCTGAATTGAGCAAGATAGCAGCAGTGAGTGATTAGGAATTGGTGGATTGCACTCAGCGGATCACAGTGCAACTTCAAGCAGCACATGAGGGAGGAGAACAAGGGGATCCCACCTTTTTTCTTTTTGGAACTTGGGCAGAAGATGCCAGGGGAAAGAGCAAAGAAGCCCCAGTGGGGGGAAGGAGCGCCAATGGCAGGAGGGAACAACATGGGACGTAGGGGCAACCCAAGCGACTGCCCCTCTAGGCTGCAGGCAGCACCAGGTGCCTTAAGAGCAGGGGCAAGCAGAGGAACCAAGGGTGGCAGAAGTGCAACTGACCCAGCGGGGGCTGTGCTGCATACAGTCTCGGGCCCACTCTACCATCTAGTGGGGATGGGGGAGCCTGCCCAGCTTGAAGCAGGACCAAACCCATGGCATCCAAGGGGCACTCTGCACAGGCCCCCATGGTACAAGCCCCCGGCAGGAAGAAGAGGGCCTCCCCAGGTCTGAGCCATCTTACATATGTTTGTCTTCAAGGGAACTGGGTTGCATTCTAGGGTACAGCAGACCGTTGGCATTCTCAGGGAATCTGTTCCTGAAATCATCACAAATGGGACAAATTTGAATATAAGAAGGTAGGGTTCTGCTTCCTGCCTCTGGATAGCAAAACAAGCAATTTTCTCAGAAAATTAACAATGCAGTCATTAATGTCATGTAGTGATAGGAGTGAAAACAGTCTGAAGTCTGCAGCATGTGATCAGACTATGGAACAAGGAAATGAAATTGCAAATGACAAACCTAACAGTTAAGGGATTACCATACTACAAGGAGCTTACTGATGTATTCTCAGGATTTCTATCACCTTTGAGAAATCCTGGTCAGGTGCCACTAGACTGGAGAGAAGCAAAGTATTGTCTCACTCTTCAAAAAGCGGGGAAAGGAGTCTCTAGGGAAATACATCTGAGTCAATCTGATGCCATGGAAAGGCAACAGAACAGATTATAAGGCAGTCAGTCTGTGACAATATGATGTTTATCAGCAGACAGCATCAATTGCTCAAGAATAAATCCTGCCAGACTAATCTTATCTCTTGTTTATTATTAGGTTACTTCTTACATGATCATGCGGATTCTATGGATGTTATATATCTTGCTTTCTTGACAAAGTTGCCCATGATATTTATTAGTACAAAATTAGTTCAAATATAGGCTAGAGCAGGGATGGCCAAAGTGTGGCTCAGGAGCCACATTCGACTCTTTGCCACATAATGTGTGGCTCTCAGGTCTCTGTCCCCTCTCAGTTTACTCTGTTTTCTTTTACTTTTATAAATATATATATATTTCTGGTCAAGGTAGGAGTGGAAACTTTGACCAGCTCAACAGCTGAGGGGCCTGCCTGTGGCATGTATGCCTGTGTGTGGGTCTCTTCCAGGGATGTGAACCAGTTTCTTGAAAAATGTGGTGGGTTCTAGAGAAGGAAAGGAGGCAAGGAAAGGGAGGAGGAAAGAGTAGGAGGGTGGGATGCTGTCCACATGGGGAATTCCAGCCAAGCAGCCATAGTGATGGCTCTTGGCCATGCTGCACAGGAAAACTGAAGTTTGTACCTTGCCTCGTCAGCAAACGCTTCCAAGGTGAGCAAAGGGAAGGTGGTAGGGCAGCCCCAGATGAAGAACTGGGTAGGTAGTGGGTCGGGATTGGCTCAGCACAACTTCACCAGTCACTGCCACTCCAGTCTGGGAGTGTGGAAGGGGTGGCTCTCTTAGTCAACTCCCAGTAGCGGAGAATGGGAGACAGCGTTAATGGATCTTATGAGGGAGGTGTACGGAGCCTCCCAGCAGTGTTCGTGAGAGTGGGCTGATAGGGGTAGCCACGGTCCTCTTTCGCTCTCTGTTCTTGCCGCTTCCTTCCTCAGGTCTGTTTTGGCCTGCAAAAGAGGTCTCCCTTAACTCTTTCCCCACACTTGGAACTGGTGGCAGTATCCTTGCAATATATAACATTGGGGGAGGGCAGCTGTTGTGTGAAGCTGTTGTTGACTCCCACATTCAGTTTTCATTCTTCTAAATTTCATCAGAGGTCGATTATACACTGGTGCTGTGACCTGTGCTGAAGGGAGATTCTTTTCAGAGCAGAACTTCTTTATGGATATCATTTCCCCCCTCTCACACTCACTGAGTGGCAGATTCCATAATCTCGTTTATAAGACTGGGCAAAGAGCGACGTTTTCTCCTGCTTTGCAGAGAAGATGGAAGAAATGGCCCTGGGTTATCCTTCAGTTCTGGCCTTTTTTGCTCCATCCCACCTTCCCCGCTTTACTTCTGCCCTCCCTGATGAATGGGAGGGCTTCGTAAAACTTTATTTCAACTTTAAGCATTTGTACCATATTAGATCTATGGAAATGGGAATTGTTTTGGCTCTTATATTTGGGGACAGGGAATTATTTCTGGAAAGGGACTACAATATCACTATAACTGCAACAACAACAATATCAGTATAACAGCAATTTAAAGCCAGCGTGGTATAGTGATTGACAGCATGTGAACTCTAATCTGGAGAACCGGGTTTGATTCCCAACTCTGTCACTTGAGCTGTGGAGACTTATCTGGTGAACCAGATTAGCTTGTGCAGTCCAACACATGCTAGCTGGGTGACCAGTTCTTTGAAGCTCTCTCAGCCCCACCTACCTCACAGAGTTTTGTTGTGAGGGGGGAAGGGAAGGGAGATTGTAAGCCCCTTTGAGTTTCCTTAAAGGAGAGAAACAGTTGATGTAAATCCAAACTCTTCTTCTTCTACTTCCTCCTCCTCCTCCTCCTCTCCTCCTCCTCCTGGGCATTAACAAAGCAAGCAATCTTGCAACTGTGTGCTTTTAAGAGTGAGTTTATGGGCGGAGTTAAGAGAACTAAGAAAAATAGAGACTTTGGAGAGTTGAGCAGGCTGCGAAGTAAGCAGTGAAATGTCTCCTCATGTGTAAATGGAGAACTGCAAGGAGATTCACTTCAACTCCACTTTACAGTGAAGAACCCTGAGGTAAGTGTTCCATGCATAAAAGGCCAGAGTAATCCTCAACTTCCTTCTCTTTTTTCCCCTTCTCATATGGTCCACTGGATTTCCTGTCTGGTGGAGGTAATGAAGAGTGCGGAGTGCCATGTGGAGGTGGCTGTTCCCTTCTTGTGATCATATCCTGGGTACTTATCCTAGCTCAGGGATAAAGGCTTAAATGCTGAAGGTCTTGAGAGACCATAACATTTCAGTCTTTGCATGAGGGTAGATCGTAGGGTTGTGACTCATTGTATTTTGTAATGAAGTTTGTGAAGTTGATGTTGAAACATCATTCAATCCTTACAAATAACTAATGTGACTAATTTGTACAGCCTTGACAACATCAGCTGGTTTTTAAGTGACTCACAGCAAAAATGGAAACTCACAATATTTCTACTAGCAACAATAGTCAGTAACCATCTCTAATCTACATATTTTTTCTCCATGTTTTGATCAGATATTTAGGGTCTCAGTCAAAGAAGTATCTTTAGCAATATCTCTTTTTACCCTTTTTAATTTTTGGCAGTCTCATTTAATGTTAATGAAAATCACATACATGACTAACTATCCTATATGTGCATTTCTTAATATTTATGTAGAGGTTTGTATCAAAGTGTGTATGTAATGATAAAAACATGTGTGTAACATTTGTTCATGTCTCATGGCTCTCAAACATCTGAAGTTTATTCTAGGGGGCTGTTAGGTAAGCAAGTTTGACCACCCTTGGGCTAGAGGATACAATGCTGAGTTGGTTGGCTATTGTGGGTTTTCCAGGCTGTGAAGTCATGGTCTGATAGCTGGTTGTTCAGACAATGCTTTATTATTAGTCTGAAAGGAGATTTTGAGCAGGCTCCATCCTATGCCTTGTGTTCTTCAACATTTTTCTCACTTACTTGGACGAAGTAGTGAAGGGGCTCTGATACTGACAATTTTACTGCAGTTACTGCATGGTGCAAAAAAATCACCTCAGAGTGTTCAACTTTTTTTTTTAGGAGATTTAATCGTAAACTTCCCCTTCTACCTCATTGGAATGTTACACTCACTCCACAGCTGAAATCCAAAGCTCCCCAAAAGTTCCACCCCAGTGACATCTTTCTCTCATCGAACAGCTGAAATCCAAGTTAATCTTCCTCTTAATTCACATTATTACCTCAAGAAATGAGAAGAGAAGGGGAGGGAAAGAAAACAATGTGAAGATTTTCATTAATGTTGGGGAGTGTAAAGATTTAGATCGATGACAAAGATTGGGTGTAGATCAAGAACAGCTGAAGAAATTGCTCACAGGGCTCAACTTGTACACTTACTTCTCTTTAATGTTGCTCCCCAGCATGAACCAAAGAGGTGCCCTTCTATGAGAAAGGCCAACAGAGATGGAATTCTTTAGCTGATGTTGAAAGGCATTTAGTCATTCCATTATTAGATTAGAATGGATGTCTAACTACAAGAGACACTTGCGACAATAAAAACTGACATTTATGTTAGACAAAAAGAGGGTTTCTTTCATCTCTGACTCTCCTTGGGTGACTCAAGTCTATAAAACATTTTTGTCAACGTGATTCATGGCAGCAATCATTTTATACACCTTTTCTACAACACCCTGTGGAGGACAGGAGGTGAAAAGCATGAGAAGCCCATATGTCAGTTCCTCAGTGGAATATACCCGATTCTTTCTTGCACTTAGCATCATATGGAGCATTATTACATTTTCATTTCTTTTTGTATGATCAAAATTACATTGACATAGAACAATGAATACAGTTGTCCAGATATTCTCTTGTAAAGATTTTTTTTTGAGAAAACAGATTTACAATGGTCATTTCTAAACTGAGAATTCTCCGTTTACAATTTCAGCAACCGTATAACCAGTAAGATGTGGGATAACAATGCCTCAGTAATGTAAGATAGAATTGTTTGGGCCTCTACCACAGAGAGAGAGAGAGAGAGAGAGAGAGAGAGAGAGAGAGAGAATTTTGCTATACAAAGTTTGAAATGGTTTTGGAGCACATGTTTATTATCTGAGTTTCCTCCTGGGCTTCAGAGCAATTTACTGAACCTAGCTGCAGAAGATATGGTCGTGCCCTGTGAAGAGAATGGGATTTCTTTGATTGACTTCAAAGGCAATGCTAAAGTTTAACACTTGATTTTAAACAACTTAAAGTAACCTGGCAGGGTCAAGATTACAGACTCCTTCATCACGAATGGTCTTCTGGATCTAATTTATAAATAAGACACATGTGTAAATCCATCTTAATATATACTGTACCATGCCATACCGGCAGAAGATGGGTCTTGTTTTTTGATCAGTTTAGATACCCTGAGGGAAAATGGCTTCTTCCCCATATATGTAAGTAAATTAAGTGAAGCACAGTTAGAATGCTATATGTATGATGAGGAAGGAGTATAGTTGTCCCAAGTATATTATCAAGTCCCTTGTTTTCTCATATGGGAATTTTCATGCACATCAGTATTCATATGAGCATTTACGGATTTCAGACAGTAACCATTATTTGTTGCCATGAGCTATGGTTTTCCTCCCCTGTGCCCAGACCAGGGGCACACTCTTTGATTCTCAACAGAAAATTAAAGAAAGCCTATTTAACAGACTTTCTACAGAAAGACAAAATCACTGAGCACTACTAACATGACTCTAACAAGACTCTTTAAGACTACAGCTGCTCACAGAAACGAGAAAATGCACATCCATTTTGATGACCATATTTCTAAAGATTCTCTCTTACCTTATATCTTCTTGCATGAATTCCAGTTAAGAAAAGATAAAAAAAACAATTCTTCTGATGGCATGTGTAAAAAGAACACTGAGCTTCTTGGTATTGGAAAATGGCTAACCATGAGAAAGGAACACTTCGTTTTCTAACATAAGGAGGAAACTAACAAATCACTCTTTGAATGTGGGAAAAACACATTTATACACATACACAAAGAAACAGAGGTGCTAAAAAAAGAGCTGGAGTATCAAATACAAGTGCAGCATGTGTTTGTTGGATTGGGTACTCTCTTGTTTGGGAGTTTTGATATCTGATACAACATTGAATGTGCTGCCATTGAACCTGGGATCAAGCAAAGTCTCCAGAAGATCCCCTTAGGGAGACAAGAACAGCACAAGTGTGTTAGGTGTGGCATTTTATTTGAACTCTGAACAATAGCATCAAGGTGTATGGGTGAGTTGCTCAACCTGAGTACAAACAGTCTGATCACAGTAAGTCCCAGTGTTAAGGTCATTTTAAAATGCTGAAGTTCTCAGCATCTTTGATTTCAGTGTGTCGAGCCAATGTCTGTGCAGATGAGATTTGGCAGAGGTATTCAATAGAAGGAGTATTTGCTAGCAGTACTACTGCGTAGCTCCTCTAACCAACCATCAGGCATGCTAGCTTTTCTTGGGTTACAACCAACCCAAAGAATTTGTGAGAAGGTCATATCTGCAGTAAGTCTGAAGATTAGAGTTTTGTCACCTGCCTTAAAAAATAATCTGCTGCAAGTTTGCCATTCCCATCCACTGACTCAAATGTGTGACAGACTGCACAGAAAAAAACCACAGAAGTTTAGAAATGCAAGCACATTAGTGGAACAAGGTGCTATCACAGCAGAGTGGGGAAAAACATTCCTAGGAATGGGAAACCTTCCCTATGGAGCTGTTCGCATGAGGGGCGCAGCTGCATCGCAGTCGCACCGCCCTTGGTCCCCTCCAGAGGCACGAAACCGCCATTTCCCCACCTCGCTCCCTGAGCGAGGTTTTTGGAAAACAGCGGTTTCCAGCCGCTGCCGTACGAACGGCAGTGGCTGGAAGGCGCCATCCCCCCTTTCCTGAACAACTTACCTTCCCTGTGACCTTCCGGCGTGTCGCCCAGGCCTGGGGACATGCCCCCCTGCCCTGCGACTCCAGAGCTGTCGCGCAGGGCAGGGGGGCATGTCCCCTGGCCTGGGCGATGCGCCGAAAGGTCGCAGGGAAGGTATGTCGTTAGGGCGACAGCGCAGCGCTGCACCGTTTTCCCTGCCTTTACCGGGACCGTTTGTGTGAATGGTCCCAGGGGTGTGTGTTGGCGTTGAATATGCCGACGCACCCCACAGCGTGGCCGGTATCTCTCTGAGAGGTATCTGAGAGGAAAACTTTTGTAAGCTTTTAAATTTGGATTCCTGTGAATTAATGTTAAGTCCCTTAACTGTACATTAAATATCTAAGGGGATTTCAGTCAAAGAGTGTATCTGACTTCAGATATACTGACTGTCAGTGTGGGTTGAGAGTAGAAAATATTCAGACAAGAAAACTGGGAATTTTATTTAGTGGTCAAGGCTGAAGGTGGACTAGTGATGAGATGTTCTACAGAAGACCACAAAAATGGAAGGGAATTTATCTTCTCGATATAAAAGAATTCTTAATCCAATTAGAATGGGAATTATACACAAAGGTGGATTCCTAGTCTGGTGTTGTCAGAGTATTCTGTAAAGTTTCCTCAGGAGGGAGATCTGTGTGAAGAAGGTAATTAACAGTGTCAAGACTGTATGCACACTTTGTGAAAGGGTATCAGCCTGTTAGAACCCAAACTCCTTGTGAATCCATTAGCCAATAACATCTAACTGAACCAGAGTAAAGAACCTTTCATAACATCTAAGCAACTGAAGAAACTTATAAAGTTGGTTAAGGACTGTGCCTATGTCAAAACTGATATTTGTATATTAATTATCTCCTTCCTGATTTCCATCTATTTGAAATAGCTCCTGATTCTATCTAATTTGTTTAATACATTTTACTTCTGTTGTTGAATTTGCCTTAATTCTCTGGTGTCTTGAAAAGGGGGATTGTCCATGAGAGAAAAACAGGCTTTCTTCACCTTTCTGGAGTTCTTAGGGTTGAACAGATAAGCTTTATTTTTAACACATAATTAATTTTTCTTCTTCTTTTTTTTTTTTTACAAAACTTAACAATGTAGTACAAGAAAGTAGGGAAAAAAACAGGAAAAATTAAAAAATATAAAAAGTCCCAAAAAAGAGAACACCTTGAAAAAGTGAAAGTAAATGGCTAGAGAAGGGAGGGTTGAAGAAATGGAAAGGCAGCTTTTAAAAGCCAAACAGCTGACACACACATTACTCATTCTGCACTGTATCAGAGTTAGTGGGCCAAAAAAAGAAAGACCCAAACTGGTTCGCCTTTTGAATTAAAGGTCTCCAGAAGTTGTTGAAGGGGCTAGGACCAAACCCCGTCTGCCCTAATGCCAGCAATTACCCAGCAATCACTCCTTTCAATGTGTGGCAAAGAGCTCCCGAAGGCTCATCTGTTCAAAGCACCCTTTTCTCCAGAAGTCAAGGCTGAGCAGATAAGCTTTAGATACTTCATACGCTGCCATCAAAACACCTCAGGCACTGGAAAGGCGGGAAAACCTGCCTAGCATAGTTAGGAGTGAGGAATGCGCCCAAAGGCAATAACAACACATCATTATTTATTGTGAATTGCCTGTGTGGACCCTTCAGTTCCCTATGTGTTGCATCTGTTATTTTTACAAGACAGCAATTTATATATTCACTCCATTTCACCTGTACAGTTTAAGATAAATTTGGCAAATTTAGGCTTTTCAAAAAATAGAAATCCCCTCTGTGGTTTACTTTTATTTGGCAGAATATATAATTCACTATGGATTTAGACAAGAAAGGACATTCAATTTGACACATTCTTCAGAGAGTACTTGACAACAGTCATTTTAAGAATAACAAAGTGACAGTATTTCCTATTTATAAAGGCTAAGGAATCTGGGGCTTTTCAGATTAAGGATGACTAAAGAATAACATGACAAATGTTTATAAAATTATGCCCAGGGTAGAGAAAGTAGATAGGAAAAGGCATTTTTTTCTCAATATCCAGAACTACTAGAAATTGGTCAATGTGTTTAATGGGTAATAGACTCAGGATGCCCCCCCCCCCAAAGTTAATCTTTCCTCAACAAGAAATAAAATTGTGAAATTCACTGCCAGTAGATTTAGTGATGTACACAAGCATTGATGGCTTTAGATAGATGCATGGAGGACAGATCCATGAATGGCTAAAAAGAAACTCTACATCTCAAGGCTCCAAACCTAAAGTGCTAGGAGGCAACATGAGGAGAAGGCTTTAGCTTCCATGTCCCATTTGTTGGGATTCCATGACAATTTGTTGGCCACTTTATGAAACAGGATACTGATGGTCCCCGGATCCACCATCTTTTTAGTTGAGGGTAGAATATAACATTTTATCATTAATGCCAATTCTCATGGTGGTTAGACATGTATAATTCAGCGACTGAACAAAGATATAAATTTATTTGGGCCCAATTAATTAGTCCCAATTAATCCTAAACCAATATGCCATATATAGCATCTAAAAACAATGCGCAAACTGTCAACTATTATTGCAAATTTAATTAAAAAATCCCAGTGTGGTGTAGTGGTTAAGAGCGGTGAACTTTAACTCAGAGAACCAGGTTTGATTCCCCACTCCTCTACATGAGTGGTGGACTCTTATCTTATGAACTGGATTTGTTTCTGCACTCTTCCACATAAAGCCTGCTGGGTGACCTTGGGCTCATCACAATTCTATCTGAACTCTCTCAGTCCCACCTACCTCACTATGGCCCCTTCCGCACACAGAAAATAATGCGTTTTCAAACCACTTTCACAACTGTTTGAAAGTGGATTTTACTATTCCTCACAGCTTCAAAGAGCACTGAAAGCAGTTTGAAAGTGCATTATTCTGCATGTGCGGAATGAACCTATATGTGTGTTGTAGAGAGAGGAAGGGAAAGGAGTTATACGTTGCTACCAGTCTGAGTATACTAATTCTACTAATTCTGATTCTGCATAAAATAGCTTGATGTGTGTTCAAGTACAAATTAAGCAATTTTTAATGCCTCCAGGAGGAATTGGGAGGTGGAAAGATCTGGTCCGCCAGTGTCATGCCTATGCCATATCATTTCCATTTTTATATCTTCTGACATAATTTCTCACTGCACCTCCATTGGTGGAAGGTTGCTCATCGGGGCATTCAATTTCTTAGTGTTTTATTGTTTAGGATGCTGTATTGAATTCCCCTCCCTTTTTTTTTTGAGGAAATGCACTTTCAGTGGGAAACAGCAGAATCCACTTGCAGATGATTGCCAAAGTCCACTAAAAGTGGTTTGAAAGTGCATTATTCAGCATGTGTGAAAGCACCCAGAGTTTCAGGTGTCCTAAAAGCTGTTTGACCTTTCAGGACAAACCAAAAACATTAAGAGGACCATTTTCAGGCATCCTTTGTATGATGCATAGTTCAATGAAATGAAATGGAAAAAAAATACATATCCCACCCTCTCCTGGTATACCGGGCTCAGGACAACATACATGAAAATATCAATACAACAATATATAACATATATCTAAAGTTAAATTTAAAACCATAAATTTCACTAAAATCTCATGAAAATATTACAGAGCTTGATAAAGTAAATATGCTCTTAAACTGTAATGACCTTGACTGTTGTCTCGCAGTGGCAAAGTTTCTGGCTGAGGTTTGCAAACTGAACTTATGATCCAGGGTGAAGTTTTATCTAGTAATTTTAACTGTATATTGTATGTTCTGTATGCCAATAAAGGCTTATTGAATTTAAAAAAAGAAAATAAAATATTACTATTCCTGTGTAATTTATAAAATTTCCATAGTTGGTGTGCATTTCAATATCCTACCTGGAGGATGGTCTGAATTGGCAGCCCCAGGAAGGCCCTAGCACTGGCACAGGGATGAGTGGGAGAAGGGGGAAGCGAGCTGTATTTCCAACCATTGCTCTCCTCAACTATATGTCTGGTGGTGTTATTAGGAGGGGGATTACTATTTTTCTGAAATTCACATTTTTTTGATATAGCCAGGGATTCCTCTTATTCTCTCCCCCCCCTTTAAAACGTACATTCATCTTTCATTTCTCTTTGAAGACAATTCAATGCACTCTTTTATAACCTCATCCATTGCAGCTGTTTTACATTACACACTACAGGGTTGTGTTCAAGATGGAGGACAGGAAGGATGGGCAAGACACTATCTTCCTCTAGCCATGAAGAGAGCGAGATTTGGGAAATTTTGTCAAAACTCCCTTCCCGGCCCTTCTCTCTGAAGTTCTCTCTGATCAAAACAGAACTGATTGGAAATTGACTTCTAATTCCTTCAAAGTGAAGAAGAAACAAATTGTTGTATTTCAGAGAGAAACTGGGTACAGAGGAATCAAGAGAATTTCTCCTAAACACTAATTCTGCATGTAACATTGATTTCTCAGTGTCAGAATCACTCAGAGTCTCTCTATGGGCTTAAGCATCTCAGCAGCGGTTTATGTTAACCAAGCTGGCACATTGTCAATGCAGCATATCTTGTTCGCCTTCTCTTTTGCCAGCTTCTGAGCTCCTCTAGATCAAAAGTTCAGCAATCCAAGCTTCCCCCTCACATTACCACAGCCTGTGGGACCAAACAGAGCTGAGGTCATCTAAAGGAAAGGGGTCTTTGTTGTAAACTTCTGTTTGGAAATAACCTATTGCCAAGCAAGAATCTTCTCTCAATATTAAAACATACTTTTCAGATGTTTACAGCAACTTGTGGTTAGGTATGGCACATTGCTTGATTGCTGTAGCAAAAGTCTCAAGATTCTGATGGAAAACTATGAAGAGTCAGCAAAAGAGAAGGTCAAAATACTTCAGGCTTCTCATGGCAGGATTTGTCAAGATAACAAGGCCGTGTTAACATTAACCAATCAATGTCTGAGCCACTAGGCTAATGGTCACGGGATGAGTGTTGTGGTCACTCATCTTCAACTATACCCTGTCTCACTGAAAGATAGAAGCTTAATTGAGAATTCATCCATGACCACTTTCTGGGCCTTCTTTCTTCCGCAGAATGCTTGGCTTGGGTTCTAGAGCCTGGCACCATGTCTCCCAAGCCCCCACACCCTCCCCAAAGACCTTGCTGGGCACACAGCAGCCACTCACTGCCCTGCTGGTCCCTCAACCAGCCATCCAAAGCCCCTTGCTCCAAAGACCACACCGGGCACACACCTGCTTCCATGCTGTACCCACCATCAGCCCTCCAAAGACCCCTCAACCACAAACACCTGTGGAGGATATTCACACCACAACATTTTGTAGCAGATATGAATTCCATCAAGGGGACCCAACCTACCAAAAAAACACATATTTTGTAAATAAACCTTTCAGCATTCAGCTTTTTACTCTTGTGTTTATTTTGCGTGACATGCAGAAAAACTGTAATCCACACAAAAATTATTTTGAAGAAGTTGAAGAATGTTGGGTGACATCCCTTCAGGCAACATGTCTTCTTTCCTGTCAACTGTCCAGAAACTCAAAGTAGTAGTAGTAGATACAGTAATTTTCTTAGACTATTTTTTGAAAACATCATTGAAATACTAATGACAAGCTGAGTATTGGTATGCTCTGATTCCTCTTTACAACTGTCATCTTTATTCCTTGAAGATGGCATGACAAATGCATCATTGTCATATAGAAACATGTTAAAATGTATAAGGAATCTGAAGAACTTCAACTCTTCACTTCTTCTGTTTGTGCTTCTGTCAAGTCCTTCTGATCGGAAATCTCCTGGCCTTCCATGTTGCTGCCAACCTGGTCACATTGATTCATGCTTCCATAACTTCCAAACTAGACTACTGCAATGCCATCTACATGGGTAGCTTGAAGATGACGTAAAATCTGCAATTGTTGCTGAACATAGCAACTCACCTCCTGCCTGACAGGATTCATGTCGTGCATGTGGCACACCTTTTAAAATGACTTTACTGCCTTCCTTTGTTTTCCTGGGTGCAATTCAAGGTGCTCCTTTTGACTGAAAAAGCTCTTCTTGGCTGGGATCCTTCATGGCTAAAAGACCATGTCTTTTGATATGTGCCCATGCTCCAGCTGAAGTCAGCACAGTGGTTCCTGCTGGTGATCCTATCACTTAGGGAGACACAACTGTCCTCTCTCTGGCCCCTTCTGCACAGGCAAAGTACAACATGTTGCAGTTGGGATTAAGCAACCCGCATTGCCATCGGGGCATTCGCATGCCTCCATGCAGGCAGCGGATGGAGCCCGTGGAAGCAATGCAGGTTGCTTTTCCATGGAGGCACATTTTTTTAAAAAAAACCTCATCTCCTCCACTGCGTAGCTATGCTGGCAATTAGGCATGGACCCCACAACCATGCTAATGCCCCTGTGTCCCTGCATGGCTACGCAGCTGCCAGGTGGGACCTTGGAAAATGGAGGGAAGCCCAGCCGCTGAAAGCGTTTCCCTGCCAGCCGTTCACTTGGGAGTGGCTGTAAGCCGCCTTAAAATGAAAGATTCTTGAAAAACCCTGGGTTGGGTGGGAAACACAGAGTGGACTGTACATGTGTTAGGAGTGGGATCTGTGCTATGTCCCCCTTCAAAAGAAACTGGTTTTATACTGTCATTAGCCTGCACTTATTGGCCTGGGAAGAGGCCTCTGAGCAACAGTTTTTTGTAATTGTTCACACTATGAATGTGCCTGTTAGAGGAGGTGGTTTACAGCATATTCTCTGGCAAGATTCAGAAAGGTGAGTTCCTGCAGGCTTTTGGAAATAGAAACCAGCTGATATTTATTCTGAGCTAGCATTTTGTGGCTGCTCTGTTGGCTAACATTCTATAACTGAGATGCATTCCCTTTGAATCCCTGAGGATATGGCAAATATGGTGTTCATTAAGCAAAATAATTTATTGACCAAATTGAGGGAGGTTGCATTACATTATGATATTTGTCTTGGTTTTATGGTTCTATTTTCAGTGATAATTTATGCACTTTTTAATGACTGGATTGGTTGTACTGTATTAGTTAGATGCATTTTTATTATATTGGCTACTTCACCATGTAAAGACGCAGGATATAAATTTTCAAATTGAAAAAAAAACACACCCCTGTGATTTCATGGTTAATGGATGAGGGCCAGAAGGGCATAGAAAGAAGATGGGTTTGAATAAGCTACTGAGTTTAGGTTTAAGTTGTCCTTTTCTTCTAATGATATATCAAATGTTAGAAAGAAGGCTTTGAAAACACTGAGGAGATTACATCAGGAAGTTATTAATTTAGATGCTGGGAAATGTTCCTTCTTTGGGAAGGGGACTTTTCAGACCCTTCCCCCCCCCTCCCGATTTGCCAAGTTATTTTACTTTTGTAACAGTTCCAATTTTTCATCAACTTTTTTTTTCTTGGCTAGAGTAAATGATTTACCACTTTTCAGGGTATCAGTCACCCCCAGAGATTGCATCCTTGTGGTAAAGCTGTAATTGAAATGCTACCTCATTTTGTATTTAGTTATTTGTCTATAAGAGCTAAATATATATTGCCTTTATTGAGCTGTACACATGATTTTCATGTTATATTTTTTTGGCCTGTAATGATATGCATATTACTTTGTCTTTGGTAAAGTTTATATGTTGTTCCCTTAGAATTAGTCAGGCATATCTCCCTGGGACTAAATGTTAGTGGGGCTATTGTTTTATTAGTCTCACCAAGGTGTTTTGGAGCACGTAGGTGCTCTGATTTTAAAATACAAACAAGAATTAGTCAAAAAGCAGATATCAGTCTTATAAATTGACTCTGCAAATGTCAGTCTCTCTCAGATTAATCTACTAATCTAGCTTTTTCAACTGTCTTCAAATTTACCCCCTTATACGTATTTATTCACTTTATTTATACCTTGTCTTTCTTCTCAGTAAGGACTGGAAAATCCTACGTCATTCTCATCTCCTTCATTTTATTCTCACAACAATCCTGTGAAATAAACTAGACTGAGAATATTTGGTTAGCTGAACATCACCCAGCAAGCTTCCACAACAGATTGGAGATTCAAACCTAGGTCTCCCAAACCCTTACTTCAACATTCTAATCATAACATCACAATACCATGAATACAGAACTGCTGCTGTACTACAAAACCATACTGATGACCATTTCCCCGCGATCTTGTTAAATTTGCTGGTCCAGTTCTGGGTCTAACTCAACCTCCCCTCTTTTTACTTTGAAAGCCCTGAATGATTTGAGACCAGGATATCGTACAGATTGCCTTGTCTCATATACATTTAGTTGGACGCTGAGGTCATTACTCCATTAATAAAAATTGGTAGGTGGTCATACAAGAAGAGGCAATTTCCATATTTGTACCCTCTAGAATTTACAACACTGAAGGAGGTTTGCCTTGCTTTCTCTCTCTAGGGTTTCCAGCTCTGGGTTGCGTAATTCCTGGAGGTTTTAGAGATGGAGCCTGAGGAAGGCAGGGTTTTTTTGGGGGAAGGGGGGAAGAACTTCAATCGAATATAATGTCATAAGGTCTCCCTTCCATAGCAGCCAGTTTTTTCAGGTGAATTGATCTCTGTTGCCTGGAGATTAGCTGTAATACAAGAACTCCACCCACCATTTGGAGGATGGCAACACTATCTTTTTTCTGAGGAAATTGGCAGAGCCAGATGAAACTTTTGTCCAGCAAGGCTTCTGACTGATTATGAAGATTTGTAAAAATGTATATTTGACAGTACTGCCAGCACAAGAATCTTCACTATGAGACTGAAGGTAAGTTATGGCATCAATGATATGCTGTGGCATAGCTTGTGGCAGCCATTTTGAGGCTGTGCTCACCACACTGTGACCCCAGGCTAAAAAAGGTTGTGCACCCTTGCTCCAGAACATACTTAAGGACAAGATCTAAGACACTATTTTATGGATTGTGCTGTAGTATTTTGGAACTATGTCTTATATCTATCATTCATTGAATGTTTTGAGCCACCCTGAGCCCTGTGACCCAGAGGAGAGGTGGTGTTTAAGTAAAAAACAAGCAAACAAATACATACATACATAAACACATTCATAACTTCAACTGACCTTTATTAGGCATATCAGTAAAAATAAAACAAAATACAGGACAGAGTGGGTGTTAAAACAAGACATAAAAATGGACAAAGCACACAAGGTTGGTAAGGAAGAGGTGATCAAGCTTCCATTAAGTCTTTGACTTGAGCCCTTCTAATAAAAATTCAGCATTTTTTCCAGTTATCCCACAGTCACTATTATTCAGCAGGTGAATAGTCTTTGTATGCTCCGAACAACTTTTTTTATTCCCTAGAGCTGAGACAAGTAGGGAGAGTCTAGGTAACACATACCTCGGACAAGAAAACATAATATGCTCGAGGGTCTCAACAGTATCCTGACAGTCTGCACATGTTCTATCTTGAAGTGGAATATTCAACTGTCGGCCCTTAAGAACGGCAGAAGGGAATACGTTGCATCTAGCTCGAGTGATGATCCATCTCTTCCTGGACTCTGACAGTTGGGATAGATATTTAGCTGTGAGGCTACTTTCAGGATAGATTCCAAAGTGCAAGGGAGAATACTAAAAAATTAAGTGAAATTCAGTTTGGGTATTTGGGGCATAAAATGAAGTTTGTATGCTTGTGATCGAATCATAGCCAAATTCGGATATACCCAAAATTCAGGTAATCCAAAATTCAGGTCCGTTTATTGTTTTTTTGAATTTTTTGGAGGTGTTTTACGTTTTGGCCTTGCAGGGGACGCAATTTTAAAGCCTAGCGGCACCAAGGAATTTCAAGGATATCATCTGGAACTGTCCTAATGAATTCTCCCAAGTTTGGTGCAGTTTACAGTTCAGGAGACAGGATTATTGACCCTCAAAGGGTGCTAATATTGTTTCCAATGAGCTAACAGGAGATGGGGCTGCTTTGAGGTCCATAACGTTGAACTGAACCAAACTCCTCAAACTTAGAATATCTATGAGTTATTATTCCTGTGCCAGAGAATTTTGGTGACAGTAACTCTAAAACTGCACCCTCACTGAGCTCCTTAAAATTTCCCAGATTCTGTGCTCTGTAGTGGCTGGCACAAAACCATTTGCAGCCAATAGGAAGTTCTGTGGGAGAATGAGTGCACATTTCTCAGTAAACCTACAAAACTTTCTAGGGTGTCTTCAGGAGGTCTCTTCATGACACCATCAGGTTTGGTGACCCGTTAAGCTGAGGGTTCAATGGTATGGGTGGTCCAGCTAACACCTTTATAAGCAAGTTCCTCAAACCTGGATGGTAATCACATCAAAACTCTCCTAGAAAGTCTACAACCGCATGATAAATGTTCACCCCACAACCCTCCACCAAAGAATTCCCATTGACAGCAATGCAAAGTCACTGCAGAAAAAAGAACCTTAGACTAAATTTTTTTGGGGGGGTGCCTCTGAGAAGCGCATTTTTTAGACATATCAGCACAAAATATCAGGGTATCTCATCAGGAGACTGTCTGATGTACCCCTACCTTAGTGCAGTTTGGTTTAGGGAAATTGGGGTTATGGACCCCTCAAATGTAGCCATCTCATGGCTCTCTCATTGGAAGCAATGTGGGATAGAGCCCCCACAGGGGTCCACGCCTTTGGCCCCCCCTGAACCAAGCTACTGCACCAAACTTGGAGGTGTGTCAGGACAGTCTCCTGATGATACCTTCCTGTAAAGAATTTGGTGCTACTAGCTTTAAATTCGGTTTTCATGTTTCAGCTCCTATGCACATGAAGCCTGCTAGGTGAGTGGCCAGTGAAGCTCACATAAAACCCAGCATTTTCCTGGCTTAGTACAAACCTGGGGTAACATCAGGGAGACTGTCCTGATAAGTACCCCCAGACTAGTGCAGTTTGAATTCAGAGAACCAAAGTTATGGACTCTCAAGGTGTAGCCCCCATCCCTATCAGCTCCCCATTGAAACAATGGGAATAGTTACACCCTTTTAGAGGTCCATGCCTGAACCAAACTGCACCAACTTGGTGGGCAACATCAGGACAGTCACCTGATGATACCCTGATAATTTGGTGCCAATACATCTCAAAATGTGTCCCCATGCAGGCACTTGAAATTTGCTAAGATTCTTTGTTCTGCAGTGACTTGGCTGTATTGCTGTCAATGGGAATTTCTGGTAGAGGCTGTGAGTGCACATTCTGAAAGTATAGTCACAAAACAGGAGTGGCATCTTCAGGAGGAGTCTGGTGACACCATCCAGGTTTGGGAATTTTGGCTTCCAGGGGTTTAATTCTATGGGACCCAAAAGGGTAGGGTCCATCTCCCGCTCCCCTAAAATGGGATTCCCAAACCTGAATAGTCAATCGTCAAGACTCTCAGCCTGAAAATTTTAATGAGTTACATGAAAATGTGCCTCCTGGCCCCTCAGAAATTCCTATTGACAGCAATGCAGCTAAGTCACTGCAGAACAAAGAATCTGGGCAGAATTTCTAGGGGTGCCTGCAGGGAGTGCATTTGTGGCGTCTCAGTATAATATTCAGTGTATCATCTGAGGAGACTGTCACGATGATACTCTCAAGACTAGTGCTGAAGTTTGGTTCTCAGAGGGCCAAGTAATGGACCCTCAAAGGGTAACCCTCATTTCTGTTTCCCATTGGAAAGAATGGGGATAGGACACCACTTTGGGGTCCATAACTTTGGCCTAAACAAATACGCAAACATGGAAGAGTATCATCAGGACAGTCTCCTGATAATTGATTTTGACTCTATAATTTTAAATACCTCCCCTGCAGCCCAAAATGTGAAAAACACCAAAAAATAAGCATAGTGTTTGGTAATCCGAATCCGTGGGTCGAATCATTAGGATGGACAGCTCGAATTCGGCCTGCTCTATTCGAATCCGTCGAATCCATGCAGACAGTAAAATTCGGATTTGTTGTCGATCCCAACCCTAAGGGAGAACAAGATGTCCTGGCTGCACTCAACAGCAACTGGTATTCCTGGTCCAGTAGCCTTCTTTTTAGGGATAGCCAAATTTCATTTGCAGATTGCATAAAAAGGTTTCTAAGGAGAGACCTCTATAAATTTCCACGATTCAGAGGATTGCAGTTCAGAGATGGGGAAATAGAAATACATACATACATAAATAAATAGATGTTTTCAGATGCTGCTGAAAATAGTATGTTCTGAAAAGGCTTTGGGGGTTTTCATTGTGGTATCCGTGCTTTAGTTTTGCTGAGGTTTGGTATATTACACTGGACTGATTATATTCTGACAATTTGTAGTTATTTTCTTGCTGTGTTATCATTTGGCTGCTTTTATTGCTTTAACTATTCTGTAAGTTACTATGGGATCTTGCTTAGATTGGACAGGTAAAAATACTTTAATAATTGGAATGGGTGGAATTTTTAAAATAAATGGAATGTTCTTCTGATACAAGAATTACTGGATTATCATCAATGTAAACAAGGTTTCCCATAGGTGTTTAGGAAAAAAATAACCAAGTAAAAGCTTTTTTTTTTAAAAAAAAGTTATATATTATGTTGAAGCTTGAACTACATCACTGGCCCGTGTTGGCAGACAGCTTAATTTTCCAGTCCTATGATCATCAGAGGTTCACCAAGCATTAAATTGACTTAAAGAGAAGTATGCAGTCATGCAATGCGAAACAATAAAGTTGCCCAAAGGAATCCAATATTTTGAAAGCCCATACCTGGGCACCTTTAAAGAAGCATGAAATTGGCCACCAATTAACAGCCAGAGAGATCCAGGTAAAAAGCATAAAAATATTAACACTGACAGAAATAAAATATGCTAAAAATAAGGAAAGTTTCATTAGAGAGATGTGGTATAAATAGTTATTATGGTTATTAGGAGGAGACTGACAACAACAAAAGGTACTTTATACTTGAAATTCATTATTGCATCAGAATCAATGACTTTAAAAGGAGATTAGACAGATTCATAGATAATAGGCTTAATGAGGGGGATACAGATCGCTAGAGCTAACTACAAAATTTCTACATTCTGGGCTGTTTTACTTCTAATTATCAGAAGTTAAGTTAACACCATCATAGCTTTTGAGATTCCGCGAGATGGCTAGCTAATGGACATTTGGTCTAACTCAGCAAGGTCCCACCCAATCATTTCATAACATGAAATGTTAAAAACTCATGAAGAATAAGAAATGGGAATAATGTAAGTGCAAAGTGAATTATTTCATCCCACTCCCAAATCAGACAAGTGTCATTCAACAATGCTGTAGCTAAAATCGAGAATGATATATTTTCTGCAATTGACAGCTGATTTATGAGAACTGGCTGGTTTATCATTACCAAAAGGAGAATATGAATTTTACTTGAATTGTTTCCAAGTTGCTCAGGCGGTTGTTGATGCTTTGCTTTGCCATTCTCTGATTCCAAAGACTAGCCAACCATTCCAGCGCAAAGACTTAAAAGAGTTCTCATCTCTTCAGTAGCCACAGGCAATGTTCTAGTCAAGCCACAGTTCAGATCACAAGCCATTCTCCATCTAGCGCAGGCAACCTAACACCTATAGGTGAATTCACGCTGACAGAGCATGACCCAAATAATGCCTATCAGCAAGAAAGTCACATGTGCCAAAAAGAATGTGAATTTTATTTGACATATAAATCTGTGAACAAATTGCATGAGCTTCAAGTTATCCAGCCAGGATCACCTTTAAGCTTCGGCACATTCCACAGAATACAAATTGTTCATGGAACTATTCTTTCCCTAATTTAAAACAACTCCCACACTGCAGCATTATATTGCTATGTGTATAAATGATTTGAATATATTTTCTATCAAAGATATTCCCAATTTTCATGTAGGTTAAGAGTCACCATACTTGTTTCAGCCATGGAGTTTGACAATATATTATTTCAGGCAATCTGTGCTACAATAATAAATGGATGTTTGCTATCAGAAATCAGATTATTGGTGACTTTTTTATCGATGTTTTAATTAGAGGTCTCAGACCCCCTCAAAGGTACGTGTGAGGGATCTCTAGCTTTTGGGCTCCTCTCCCACTGTCATTCAGCTAGGCAGCAGGGGGACTTACCAGCACCAAACTGAGGTCTAGGTTTCTGTCACTGGCAATGCATCAATGTCACTTCTGGGACTCTCAGGAAATGTCATCAAACTTGGATGCTCTGGTATTTGGGTAAAAACTTAATGGTAAAATGGCTTCTACCATAGAGTTTTTTGCACTCATACCAGAGTGCCTTCATGTCACCACTGATATCATGATGCCACTTGTGGTGTGTGCCAGCAGTTACATCAACATGTATCTGGTGACAGAGGCCCGGGATTCAGTTTTCAGCCAGTAAATCTCCCTTTCTATCCCCACTGGTTGCCAAAGAATACCAGGCAACCCAATTTTTAATGTAGTTATTCATCTTTAATTACAAAATTTAGATTACAAGAATCTCTCCCACCCTTGATTCTCACCCTATCAGGGAGCAATTATAAGCAGGTCTTCGCAGAAGTAAGTCCCAGTTTACTCAGTGGGGACTTACTTACAGGAAAGTGTTGTTAGGATTATTAATTAATCAATCAATCAATCAATCAATCAATCAATCAATCAATCAATCAATTAATTAATTAATTAATTAGTTGATTGATTGATTGATTGATTGAATGATTGATTGATTGATTGATTGATTGATTGATTGATTGATTGATTCAGCCCTCCCCTGAAGGATTACCAGCGTGAAGAGTAAAGTTTACAAAAGCAGCAGAGCTTAGCATATGGAGTTCACTAATATAAGATGCTGGGTTCAATGACTTTTTTGAAAAGATTGTACAAATACATGAAGGATAGTATGGATAGAGCTGGCCAGAGCCTTCAAGTAAAATCTTCATGTTTAATGGCAATTGTATGTCAGATGTTAGGGAAAAGATATCATGGGACTGATCTTATTGTCTGCAGATTCCCCAGTCATCTTGATGTACAGGGGTAGGCAGCACTAGACCACTGGCGTAATGCCCATTGGGCAAGGTGGACAGCTGCCCAGGGCATCACCTTGTGGGGGGCATCAAAATGCTGGGTTCGTTTTGGGGTATTTTAGTGGTTTTCCATTTTCGGCCTGCAGGGGGTGCAGTTTTTAGGCTAGCAGCACCAAAATTGCGGCGTATCACTAGGAGACTGTCCTTATGCTACTCCTCAAGTCTGGTGAGGTTTGGTTCAGGGAGTCCAAAGTTATGGACTCCCAAAGGGGGTGCCCCTATCCCCCATTGTTTCCAATGGGAGCTAATAGGAGATGGGGGCTACAGTTTTGAGGGTCCATAATTTTGGTCCCCCTGAACCAAACTGCACCAAACCTGGGGGGTATCATTAGGGAAGTCTCCTGATGGGACCCTGAAAGTTTTGAGACTGTGCCTTCAGAAATGTGCCCCCCACAGCCTGCAACCCCCATTGACAGCAATGCAGAAAACTCAATGCAGAACAAAGATTCTTGGGCAAATTTCGGGATGTTCCTGCAGGGGGTGCATTTTTGGATGTATCGGCACCAAAATTTCAGGGTATCATCTGGAGATGATGGCACCCCCCAAGTTTGGTGCAGTTTGGTTCACGGGGGCCAAAGTTATGGACCCTCAAAACTGTAGCCCCCATCTCCTATTAGCTCCCATTGGAAACAATGGGGGATGGGGCACCCCCTTTGGGAGTCCATAACTTTGGACTCCTTGAACCAAACCTTACCAAACTTGAGGAGTAGCATAAGGACAGTCTCCTGATGATATGCTGAAATATTGGTGCTGATATGTCTAAAAATGCACCCCCTGCAGGCGCCAATGTCCTGGTGCAAAAAAATGTGGTCGTGGTGGAGTGGCCTCCCATGGGGGGGGGGGCATCCAATTCAGGTTTTGCCCAGGGCTACAGTTTGCCCAGGGCTGCCTCGTTACGCCCCTGCACTAGACATTCTGATCTGCTGAAGCGATTCTTGCTCTGTGCAAACAGCTTCACTCTCTGCTATGACAGCTAGTGTAGTATAACATCTGGACTATCCTACTATGACTAAAGAGTCCCTGGTTCAAATCCTCACTTAGCGACAAGAGGTGTGGGTAGGGTTGTCAACTGCCAGGTTCTGCTATTACAGCTAATCAGTTCAGAGGTACTGGGCACTTGGAGAAAATGGATGCTTTGGAAAGTGAGCTCTGTAGCACTATACCCCACTGACGTCCCTCCCCACAACAAATCTCACTCTCCATCCCCAAAGTCTCCACATGTTTCCCAACCTGAATCTGGCAACCCTGAGTAGTGAATCACTTTGTCTCAGACTAACTTTCTCACAGAGCTCCTTTGAGGATAATGGGGAGGAGGAGGATAACAGTGTATACCACCCTTAGCTCCTCACAGGATGGCAAAGATATCGAGTAGCCGTAAAGTGCCTTTGGGATTCTCTTGACTGTGTGGCAGGGGAAGTAAAGTGAAAAATTTAGAGTGGTCAAAATATACTGCAAACATCTTCAGTCATTCTTGATATAACTCAGTAAGAAAGTCTGCTATTATTTGCTCATTGAATATCTTTGTTGAATTTGTTCTGGTTCAGACACAGAGCAGGCCCCATTTTGTTTTTCATTCCTCTCATTTCCCTGACCACAAAATAATTATTTAACACTTATTCTGGTTACATGATATTTATTTGTGCATCCCTTGATGTCATGTCAGGAATGCAGGAGGTCTTAAAACCAAGAGGCCAGTCTTTTGTGTCTTCCATCTATCTCTTCCACATCTCACACAGGGATACATGCAGGAAACAGTGTCGTTTTATAGCTCCAGTATTCATTCAACCAAACACATATGAAATGTTGTAAGATAGAGTAATGTAAAATACATGCAGAAATATTTATTTTCTGGCAAATCTATCCAACTGAAATTTTCAGAAGAGCCAAAATCCTGAAGTAAGTCCTAAAGGCAATTTAAAAAATCAGAGAAATGATGACAACAAATACAGGAAAATTTGCCCCTCCTAAGTGACAAATCTGAGACTGGAACCAAGGACTTCTTTTTCTCAGTTTCCCATGGTACGCTCCCACAAATGCACTGCTATGAAAATAGTGCCAAAGAAAATATGCCAGTTTGATTTAACTTCCTTTTCAGAATATAATTATGAAAGTACACATGCTCTTAATTTGTCGAATATGTTTGGTGACTGTATGTAGGCACAGCTGTTCCTTTGGGCATAACGTTTTCCAATTTGTATGCATTACAGAAGTAGTGCTGAACTGGGCTACTTTTCATTCCACACCATACCGGATCTGCAAACCATTTTGATGAAGCTCCACTTTATTAATTTACCAACACAGAATGGATGTTGTCACACAAACTTATTGCTATTTTAACATCTCGAGAATATGCAAGTATGCTATATTTTATTAATTTGCTGCAAGACATTGGACATTGAGGCTTAAACAGAAGAGAAATTTGGCATCAGACATGCACGCATTGTCACTATGAGAAGAAGAGGGAACGAGAAGCATCTAAACTGGATACAAAAGACCTGGGGCTCAGAAGCTGCTGGACTTCCTTTTGCAGGCAATTTATATCTCAGCTTGTCCCATGCCATGAGACCTTGGTGTGAGCTAAGGGCTCTTGGTCTACAGTTTGAGGCTGCAACACTGTGACATCCATGCTTCTAGAACTAGCATCAGTCCAGGATGAATTTATTCTACTGGAAGAATATGCTGAGTACCTGTTTGCATTTTTGTTTGAGTCATGTTTTATCTATTTATAGACCTAGGTAAGCTGTTTTTCAGAGGAAGAACAAGAATTTGTATTTATACCTCATCTTTTTCTCCTGTAAGAAGGCTCAAGGCAGTCGCAAGCTCCTTTCCCTTCTGCTCTCCACCACAGACAAACTGGGGCTGAGAGAGTTCTGAGAGAGTTGATGGCACCTCCATCAGTCCATTGCAACTTCACTGCACTCAAAAAATGATGACGCTTATATGGAGAGAAAAGTAGGGAACAAATGTCAGACCCAGTGCAGTACAGTGGTTAGGTCAGGGAACCCCAAATTAGTGATTGTGGGTCCCCTCCAACATTTCCAACACAGTGCACTCCAATACCTTTTTTGGTGTCTACCAAGAGGTTTATGGAATTGGATGAGACTAGGTAGGACTTTTGCTCAGCAGCACTTTTGATTGACCCTTGGAGATTTGGTTTGCTATGCAGATTTTTCTAAATGTTGCTTAGACAGCAGCTGTCACCACAATGCAAGGATCTACACTGGGCTCCTGAAATTTTGCTTTGGCAAGCATTTTGTAGTTGGCTCTGCCTCCTGTAGCAGCCATTTTGTGGCAGCCATTTTGTTGCTGCACCCACCATGCCATGTCAAATTTTTGAAAGTGTCCTCAGGCTCAAAAAGGTTGATAGGTTAAGGTGTGGGAATTGGACCTGCGAGACCCAGATTCATTTCTGTCATGAAACTTACCAGTGACCTTGCTCTAGTCAATCCCTCTGTTAGTATAACCTATCTCACAGAGTTTTTGTGAGGACAAAATTGAAGAAGGAAGAATGATGTACACCACTTCAAACTCTTTGGGGGAAGGGTGGCATAAAAGTATTGCTGTGATGTATTTACCAACACAGGAACAGAATAATAATGACTTGGCAATTACTGATTAAACATTTTCAATGGTTATGAACTTGCTTTGGTATAAGAAGCTTAATGAAGAGCTTGTTTCACACCTCATCTCCTAGTTTACAAGAGGAGCACCTAATTAAATATCACTATTTGCTCCAAGAAGGAAAAACAAATTAACAAAGAGCCATACAAAAAGCCTTTAAAATTATCAACTACATGGAGGAGATGATACTGGTATACACAATACCCTCTAAATGAGTGAAAGAACAATGAAGCTCTCCTCTAATTGAGTAGCTTCTGCTTCTGACAGCTGGTATTGGTGGTGCAGTTGGGAGAGCTTCCCAGGAATTACCTTGCCTGACATTACAAGGGAGAAGATCTCCTTGGATTAGTGTTCACTCATCCTTATTGCAAGAGACACAAGTAAATAATTCCCCAACTGAATTTTAGCTTATGATTCAATATTTTCAGATGCCAGGAGGCTTTTTGAGTCAGACCCAAAGAATCACCAATGGTTCCTCATTACTTCTGTGTTCACATTTGGCCTTCTCTCCCCAGAATTTTCCTGGAGTCCAGGCAACCATGGGAATAGTGCACAATATAGACTGCAGTGCAAGCCAGAGGGAGATTTGGATCTATTGCTGCCATTTGGTTTGGAAAACTGCCTTAAGGTTTTCATAGATTGGTTATAAAACAGTCCCTATTAAACAATAACATACAATTCCATGCTGGTTATACTGCTTGATAGACAGAAGCTAATAACAGCTCCAATTCCCAGTTGCCTCTTTTCTTCGTGAAAAAGTTTCTCAAACTACAAACACCAGTAATTCCAATAAATTACCTGGTTGGATAATATTGTTCAGAGAAGTATAAGCTGCCCCATCAACTTCAATCACATCTCTAGAGAACGATTGGAGAATTACAACCTGTGCTTGAATTTCTTTCCTAACAGAAAAAGTGATAAATATGATTCAGTCTAGTGGGGCTCATTCTCCCAGCCCCACACCCACCCTTGATTCAGCTGGAAAAGTAAGACAGGTATATGAATGATGGAATGCAAGGCAGTTAGCAATGAATGAACATTAAAGAATGTTCTAAGCATTCATACACTTCCCTTGGTCACCAATCAGTAGGTTATGTAACATAACATAAAGCGGGATTCTCTGAAAGTCAGTCTTGGTGTAAATTTCGTGTTGCTAGTGGTATAGTAAGTATAACAGACCTCTTACAATGTGATTCTTTCCCATTTAATTTCAATCAGAGTATTTAAGTTCAATCATGGCTGATTATACACTAGTGCTCTGCTGCACAGTGAGTGTATGTTTCCTTTGTGGAAGAGTTTTCAGTGCAGATGCGTTCACGCATATGGTGCTGCATATCCTGGAAGCCAGTGACGAAGGGAGTGGGAACTGCCCCCAGGGCATGAACTGCCCACATGCCCCCTCCTGTCCCTGCCTGCCTCGAAACACCCCTGGCACGCCCCAACACCTGTTTATCCCTAGCCATCACTAGAGATGCAGAAATGTCCAGTTTAACTTGTACCCAGCTGGCTAGTTGTGAACAGAGGCCTGATTTTCAGATGATCAGTTTGATAGTTTGTCAATCTGTTCATGTGAATTCAACAAGCTGTTTTGTTGTATTCCTTACTATCCATTCAGTACAATACTGTGCTTTTTACACACATGCATTCTCACATGGTCCAAGAGAGTTCTACTATCCCCCCCCCCATCCTTGATTTTTACCTGCTCTGCACAACAGACAATTGTTCAATTAGAGAATTAGATCACACATTGATCATATAGATCAGCCACCAATTAATGCTGTGTTTCAATAAAATACTATCTTTTGCTATTCAACTAAGTAGTCCATAATGTTGATAATCGCTGCCAATCATTTTGAATCAGCGGGGTCTTTGTGTACACACAGTTTTGAATAAACCTGATGCAAACCAGTCTGGCAGGCATTTGTGGCTGCTCGTCATGAGTCAAATGGATTGAGTGATCAAACATAGTAAACGCAATCATCAACCGTGTTCGCAGTGAAATTCCCAATGAGCCTGGTTGTCAGCTCCACCTCTGTTTCTAGTTTGACACATTCAACAGCTGTGCAAAGCAGTAGCTTTTGATCTTCACAACAAACTGACAATGATATTGTCTGGCTCATTAAAGTCATGAAACTATTTTTTTAAAAAAGGTACATGAACAAATAAGGTTAGTCCTGGCTTGAAGCTTGAAGGACAGTTACATTAATCCCCTGTTGCTAGTTGACTTTTGTAATTGTCTTAGTGTAAATCAAATAGATTGTGTTGAAAAGAGGGTGTTTTTTCTGAGCGAATGAAAAGATAAGAACGTTTGTTTGCTATTCCATGACATCAGATTCATATATAATCATTCTTTTAATATGAAAGTGGGGAAGGCTCTCACATTCCTATAATTCCATAGAATGTGCAAAATGAAAATATTGATATTCTGTCTCAGATGATGTAAGTAGGGTTGTATATTCCTTCACCATGGAATTCAACATGCCAGAGCTTCACTGTTGTAGCCTGGGTCCTAGTGCCTACCTAGTTTTGGCCTGTTTGAAAGTAAAAAATACATTTCGGCATTCGATTTGAAAATAGATAGGCAGCATGTAAGAATGAACGGTAATTCTCATATTCATATGAGACTATGTTCTAATGCGGAAGCATACAATTTTCTCGACCTCTACACCTCAACTGATCTTTCTAACATCTGAGACAGAGTATAGTAGGGCCTATTATAAGGACTTTCCTGACCTGGATGGCCTGTGCTAACCTGATCTTTCCAGGTCTCAGAAACTAAGCAGGGTTGCCCATTGTTAGTAGTTGAATGGGAAATCAGGGTTGCCATGAACAGGAAGGTAATGGCAAACCCTCTCAGTTAGTCTCTTGCCTTGAAAACCTACTGGGTTGTCATATACCAGCTGCAATTTGATGGTGCTTTACACACACAGTAAGGAATATCACTCATAAGCATTAAAAAAATAACTTTTAATGTCTGTGAAAATTTTCTAGATAGTTTTTATTGTATGCAGTTATGATTTGTATTATACTGGTGATTTTTAATCTTTGGGATCTTTGCAAGAAGTACAGACTATAAAAGAAGTAAACATATACCTTTCAGAACAATCATTGACAAATGGATTTTCAAAAATTCTGCCCAGAACAAGCCACAATTCAAAAAATCCCTTTGCCAGGAATTTAATATTCAGATCACAAAATTAGAATATTGCACAGCTTGTTCATTAACAATATAATCCTATGCAGTTTATTTCTTCATTTTGTGTTGGTTTTATTTTTTCTTCTGCATCACCCACCTTGTTTAGATTTGTCTATTGCATTTGTATCTCATCCATCCTTCACAGGCAGCTGAAACAGTTCTGTGCTCTTCCACTACCCTCGCAAGAACCCTGAAACTTAAATTAGGCTCACCCAGTGAGCTAAACAGATTAAAGGGGATTTGAACTTGGTTCTTCCCAGTACTAAGTTAACACCCTTATTACTGCACCGCACTGGCTCTTCCTTTCATGCTTGGGATTACATTTAATTTATTTTTAATGCCAACCTGAAACAAAACATAGCAGTAATCTCCCAGCCTTCTGCATATCAAGGCACAGCCAGAAAGGCTGGAACAGTAGAAAAAGCAGCATTCTAGAACTCTGGGGTGGAGCTATGTCTTGGCAGTTTTGCAGGCAGATGGTTCCAGGTCCAATCAATTAAAAGGGAGATATAGTATGAAAGTCCTCTCCTTGAGACCCCAGAGAGCTGTTGGCAGAGCAGAAAAACTGACCTTGATAGACAAATGGTCTGACTCAGTAGTGTGGTGAATGAAAACCTAATGGTGGTCCCTGGCCCAAAAGATATCCAGCTTTCCTCAACCAGGACCAGGTAGAATGCTCTACCAGTGAGACCAGGGCCCTGCAGGACTTAATATAGTTCCACAGGACCTGAAAGACAAAACTGTTCCATTATATGGTTGAGGCAGCTACGGTTTCCCATTTTGGCCTCCTCTCTCCCATTCTCTGCCATTTCCAGCTTTTATTGATATCATTTCACCTTTCCCCCTTGCTGGTTTGTAGTCGTCAGCACTGTAGCTTTTGGTAAATTGTGTGTTGGTTTACTGATTTTATATTGATTCTATATTTTAAGTGTTGTTAGCCACCCTGAGCCTATGAGGGAAGGACAGGGTATAAAACTAAAAATAAATAAAAATAAAAGGAACAGTTAACTCTACAAGCTGAACAGACTTTCATTGGCAACTAGTAACCTGATCTAATGAGCAACATAAAACAAAACAAGGTTAAGCAAATGCATACTTAGTTGGTCACAACAGCTGTTGTATCAGTATGATGCTCTGAGTCATGATAATGTTATTGGTTCAGCAACAGCCAGGGTGTCACATCAATTCAGCAACTCTGGCCAAAGCAGCTGATCAACAAGGGCTCCAATTCATCATGAATCAGGGGTAAGGACTAGTCAGGGCCAAGCCAAATAAGTGACAACAGGCTATATATACTGTCACCACGAGACAAGAGGATATGTTAGGCTCCAGCAATTTTGGCTGCTGCCTACTGATGCTCAGCTAGTTGTTGAGCAAATTACAAAATAGCCAAACAAGGAACAGAGAGCAATCGTCATCACTGCACAATGATGTAACTTCCAGCATGACCTGGAAGCACTGGCATCTTGACATGACAACACTCTAGCACTCACCCATAACACTATTGTTGCCCCAGAAGGGATGTCATTGCACAGCAACAATGATTGCTACTCCTATGCAGTAAGTACCTGCAATCCTAGGATATGTAACCACTGCCAGTATCTATTGACCAAAGTCCAAATGGAACTTGGATGGCCATGTGAAGGTTATATATATATAGTATGGTTATATATATATAGTATGGTTATATATATATAGTATATATATATATAGTATATATATATATATAGTGTGTGTGTGTGTGTGTGTGTGTGTGTGTGTGTGTGTGTGTGTGTGTGTGTGTGTGTGTGTGTGTGTGTGTATATGTATATGTATATGTATATATATATGTGTGTATATATATGTATATATATGTATATATATGTATATATATGTATATACATATACATATACATATACATATACATATATATATATATATATATATATATATATATATGTATGTATATGTATATGTATATGTATATGTATATGTATATGTATATGTATATGTATAGTATATATAGTTGGATATATATATCCAACAACATATCAGTATGCCTATGCTGTCTGTCTCTCTGTGTGTGGCAATACCTCCATAAAATCCAGTCTACACACCTAACTCACATATTCATGGGACCAAGAAGGAAATGGATCAGGAACATAGTGGCCAAATACTCCATGCACTTCATCACCAAATATATACAGTCCAGAGGAAGGCATACCAGAAAGCATAAAACAGACTACAAATTAGGAAGCCCCTAATTCAAATTTTTGCTTCTGCCTTGATTGCTCAGGCAAGGCACTCTCTCGAAGTCTCAGTCCCCTATCTACAGACAGCACTTCTCAAAAAAGCAGAAGGTGCTGCAGAAGGGTTATTTTGTTCTTCATTGACGCTTTCTTGACTGAAGCCCTAGAGCAATATAAAGATAGAAGCATGTGTAACACATGTGCCTTTTAGCACAGAAGAACCACATCTTGCCTCTGCAGCGCACAGTTAAATGTATGCCTTCTAAATGAGCCTGGCCCCAACACTTCTTTAGGGAAGAACCGTTGCCTGTTCTCTTCAAATCCTCAGTTTCCCATAAGGAAGATATTGGAAGAAGGGAAGACAGCTACAGGAATTTTTTTCCTGTCCCCTATTTTCAGTACAGGATTGCTTCCAAGAGACCAACTGATTCCCTTTTTCATTTTCAGACTCTCCCAAATTAGCGTCTCCAATAAAATGTGAACAGTTGCAGTAATTTGCAGCTCTGTATTTCACTGATGTTCCCAATGAGACAATTCATAGTCTCACTTCATGTGAGAGCCCTCCAGAGAAATGCAGGGGCTAGGTTTGCTCTTGGACTTTTTGCTGAACAGAAGCATTTTTCAGAAATTCCAGGTCCCAGATAGCGCTGAGTTACCATGTCGAGGGGAATCAAGTCTATAATATACTATGTCAGCAACAACAGAAACACCTTTTTTTACCAAGTTCTTGCAGCAAAAAACTACATTCAAGTGGCCCAAATTCTTCTGTCATATCAACAGTTTCAACTATGATGTTCCTTGTCAGCAGATGATAGCAACAATTCTGCTTTTATATGGAGTCAATCAGTGGTGGGATTCAAACATTTTAACAACAGGTTCCGATGCTGGTGTGATCCAAATAATGACTGTTAAAAAGTATTTAAAATATTTTTAATATCACTTTTTTTAATTTTAAGTATTAAAATATTAATACTTAATAAAATATTTTAAGTATTAAAAAAGTGATTATTTTAAATTTTAACAACAGGTTGTACAGAACCTTCGGAACCCCCTGAATCACACCTCTGGAGTCAATACCAACTCAGGAATCAAACAGTGACAAGAATTCAGAATCGCCAGTTATAGCTCTTGTGAGAACTTCAACATAAACACAGTCTCCAGGCAAAATGTATTCACTTACTCCTTGGACTAACAGGGCTGGCCCAAGGACTTTTGATGCCCTACACCTTCCAATCACAGTGCCCCTCCAGGCTGACCTGGGTTTGCCCCCCCAAGCTAGCCAGCCTGTGTAGTTGTCCCCCAAACTGGTAGCCAGCCAGGGCAGCACAGCCTGAGCTGCTTGACAACCCAGGCATGTCCAGAAGCTCAACCTGAGTATGTGCCAAGCTGTCAGTCAGTCAATCAGCCTAGGTGGGAGAGGCTAACTGGCCTTGCTACCTAGCAGCAATGCCTAGTACAGGGCTGTCCTTGGCACCTCTGCTGTCAGGCACCCTAGCCTACAGAATAGTCTTCAGAAACTTAGCAGAGGCCATTGCTTTGGCTTATGGAGAAGTTCCTTAGTGAATTTTGTCTAGAGCATAGCATTGTGCAGAGCAGGTATGAAACAGCACAGTAACTATTTCTGCAGCAGGACCAGATCTTTGCAGCCTGCAGCTGCTTTTTCCCAGTCCAAGCACTGAGCAATTTAAGTAACTTAGCAAAGAAACAGTGTGGCCTGACTTGTATTGAAAGCACAGAATCATTTGCTGTTCACTTTACATGGATATAATTGGATGCATTCTTTAAATGATCAGTATCAGTTAGACTGCACTGGCTGCTTTTTATGCCTGCATTAGTCATTAGTATGTATCTGAGAAGCAATAGCAAAAACTGATTGTAAAGCTAGTTGAGTTCATAGTCATTTATCCAAGGCACATAGAGACATTGAAGTAGTCAGTCTCAACTGAGAAGTCTCGAAGTATTTTTTTCTACTGTATACCATTTTTTTTAAAAAAGTAATTGTGGCAGAGGGTGGCAGCTGTATGAAAAATTAATTATGAGAAAGTATTGTAATATTCTAATTTACTAGGATATGCCCCAAAACTTCACCAAATGATCATCTCCCATTTGCAACTGGCAAGCAGGATGTGAAGCAAACTAGCTGGTGATCAAGCATGACCAGTTAATTATACAAATTATTTTCAGATTGATATTGGCTGACAGCTTGCCTGTTATTCTGTACTCTGGTCATATATTTGAAAATAAGCAGGTATAATGAGAACCATTTTAACTTTCCAGCACTCTCTTTACAAGAAAACCGACTCTGTAGCTGCTGCTTCTGGAAGAAGAGGGGTTGGTTTTTATTCCCCCCTTTCCTCTATCACAAAATGTCTCAAAATAGCCTACAATTACCTTTGCTCTCCTGACTCTACAATAGGCATCTTGTGAGGTATGTGGAGCTAAGAGAGAAAACTGTGTTAGCCCATGGTCACCCAGCAGGCTTCATGTGGAGGAATGGGGGATCAAACCTGGTTCTTTATATAAAAATCTGCTGCTGAACCACTATAACACTTCCTATCTGTAAGTTAAGTAGGTGAAGCTGACACATGTCCCTGCCCCCAAATCTGCAGCAAGTTCTGAAATGAACAACAACAAAAAGAAGATTGCTGTGGGGTTGCCTCCCCAGACCTTTGCTGTTTCAGTAGCTGCCAAGAGTCAATTAATCAATTAACATCCATCTGCTGTGATTCTCCCATCCATCTTAACCTTTGTAAATCTAATACAAAATGCAGACGCAGTACGTTCTAGATTACGAACTTAGTGTATGCAAGAGAGCAATTGGACTCATCTCTATTGGGAAAAAAAGTCTTAGACAGATAAGTGAAATGAAAGTCTGCTTGTTAAGAAAAATACAGTCTACAGAAAAACAGATTAATGGGGGTAAAAGCTCTTATTTTTATTCTGTGACCTAAAAATGAATCCAGGATCTCATTTAGAATGTGTTCCCCTTTTATGCTATGTATGCTCTACTAACACAAAACCTTAGCGACTTCATATGTCATCTGTATCTCAGTTGCCATGGCAGCTGGTATAGGAGGACACTAGGAAGTATTGGATGTTCTACCAGGATTTCCTCTCCTCATGCAGATAGTGGTGAAGCCCAATTGAGGGGATCTGACCCACATATGATCTAGAGAAGTTGGGGAGTGGTAAATGTTACCTGAAATTAGGTTAGAGGGTACTGAGTGTCCACATGTAGACTAACTACCCTGGTGTGAGCCCTTATGGAAAGGACTTGATCTCAACTCAGGTGCAAAAGCAAGGCTGAACAGATGGGCTTATAACTTCTCAGTGGATACCATGTACCATGGAGTTAAGTTGCTACTTGGGCAATGACACTCTGGCAATACCCCTTTATTTGAGGGGCAATTTCCCTCACATGGGCTGATTCCGCATGGGCCAAAAACAGTGGTGTGAAAATGGTGTGAAAATGGTGTAAAAGGGTTTAAAATGGTGTAAAAGGATTTACACCATTTCCACACTGTTATCACACTGCTGTTTTTGGCCCATGCAGAATCAGCCATGGTTTCTCTTCAGAGCTGCCATTGCTCTTTCCCCTCAATTATCAACAACTCTGTGTGGGACAGGATTTGACCCACAACTACCATGAGATGAAATAATCAGATTTTACATGCTATGTCAGGGTTGCCAAATGCCATTTGATTATTTTATTTTTTTAATGGTGGAAGAACAGAAACATTGCTTTACTGAAGTAGATCAAGGTTAGCATTTTGCTTGCAACTGCAGCAAAGTAGATTGACATTAACAAGATGAGGTGATGATTTTGGCCGTTGCCTAGCAACGAGTATAGTGTTTGCCTCTATACACAAAGGTTCCATTTAGCTATTATACGTAATGGACATTGATACATTCATCTTCCATGATATTTTTCAGTCCTCAGTTAAATCCACCTGAAAGCAGCAGGGTGCCATTTGTATTTTCTGCTCTGTTGGAAGTGAAGGAATTTGTGCTGTCTCTTAGGCCATTTCCACACGGCCACGCTGGGGGGTGCGTTGGCGTATACAATGCCGACACACACACCCTGGGACCATTCGCACGAATGGTCCCGGTAAAGGCAGGGAAGACGGCGCAGCGGTGCGCTGTCGCCCGAACGATGTACCTTCCCTGCGACCTTCCGGCGTGTCGCCCAGGCCAGTGGACATGCCCCCCTGCCCTGCGCGACAGCTCTGGAGTCGCAGGGCAGGGGGTGGCGTGTCCCCAGGCCTGGTCGCAGGGAAGGTACATCATTCGGGAAAGGAGGGATGGCGCCTTCCAGCCACTGCCATTCGCACACCTCGGGGAGTGAGGTTTGGAAACAGTGGCTTCGCGCCCTAGGGATGGCATTTTTGGGCTGCTATTGGCCCGTGCGGAAAGGGCCTCAACCTCAGACTTCCGATGGGACTTAACTAGAAAGTCAGAGGGATAGAGGCAGTGGTGGGATTCAAATAATTTAACAACCGGTTCCGAACTTCTGGTGGTGGGACTCAGCGGTGGGATTACAACTGGTTCTCCAAACTAGACAAAAAAATAGCTTCCGGTTCTACCGAATAGGTGCAAATAAGCTGAATCCCACCACTGGATAGAGGGGTCAAGACCCAATTGGCCATGCTGGCATGGGCTGATGGGAATTGTAGTCCATAACATCTGGAGTGCCAAAGGTTCGCCACCACTGCACTATATCTTTAGTGTGTAGACTGACACTATCAGGGAAACCTTCCTTCCTCCAGAGTAGTGTAGTGGCTAAGAATGGTGGACTCAAATCTAGTAAGCCGGGTTTGATTCTCCACTCTTCCACATGAAACCTGCTGGGTGACCTCGGGCTAGTCACAGTTCTCTCAGAACTCTCTCAGCCCCACCTACTTCACAAGGTGTCTGTTGAAGGGGGAGAGAGGGAAGGAGTTGTAAGCCGCTTTGAAATTCCTTATAGTTGAGAAAGGTGGGTTATAAATCCAACCTCCCCTTCTTTTCACACCTTCACTTGCATGCACAAGGGCAGGATGCAGCTCCTGTATCTCTCTCCATCCTAGTCAGTTAGACTAGATTAAAAACAACTATTTTTACAGTATGTACGTATATATGTACATATGAAAGCATGGGCTTATGTTTTTTCTCTTCTTCTACTTATTCATTCTGCTTGGATCCCATGTTTCTTTCCCAAGAATGTTCATAGTATCTGAAAACAAAACAATACATAATATTCCAAAAGTACTATAAAATACATAACTGTTTAAATGTATTTAGCAGCACAAAAGTTTGAAACTAACAAATCCAAGTGCCTTTGCTAAAAACCAACATGTCGCATCAGGCCCCAATTAGCAAAATTATATTGTGATTTTTTCAAAAAGACATTCCCATACACTTTACAAATAACTGATTTGAATGTATTATGAACAATAAATGAAGAAGTTACCTTTTTGCTCATCTTTGGTATACTTAATTAATGCTTCTTCAAAGAACACTAATGGCTAGAAGAGACTTGTTGAAATTAGCATTGATTGCTTAAATGGTTGGTGGCTTCTAGTCAAAGAACACACCCTGTTTGGTTGACAGGAACTCAAGAGCAACAGTTCACCTACTTGAACTCTGACTGCTGCCTGCAAAAAAAAAGTGAGTCTGAGAGACAGAGACATAAATGCTTCAGATCAGGAATGTTTAAAGCCTTCTTCCAATGTAAGTAGCACTTACTCAGAGAAAGAACAACTTTAATTGGAGACAGGCTCTTTAGCCTGGAGCCTGAGGTAAGATACTGCCCACTTTTGGACTTTGGGGAAAAGTCCACTAATTTGCAGATCAGCACTGTGAGGGAACCTTGTAAAATCTGCCCCTGAACTTCAAACAAATGGGAGAAGTGAGAAACCACAAAACAGGTATGGGGAGAGAGATTTCTCCCTCTCCCCAAATCCCATGGCTTGGAACTTGTGAACAATTTCCATGTGCAAGAGGAGTGTGCTTCCTCTTGAACCAGCTCTTCCACCGACACAAGATAAATAGTTTTCAATAAGCTCATGTGCAAATGGAAGTGCTAGCACAGGAAGATGTATGTTCCATGCCACAGATTATCTACAGCTAACCTAATGTGCTCATAAGATCCATGTTTATAAGATGCATACCCATAAGTTCCATGCTCATACGTTGCATGCCCATAAGTTCCATGCTGATAAGATCCATGGGTCATAAGATACAGGCCCATAAGGTCTATGACCATAAGATCCATGCTCATAAAATGCATGCTCATAAGATCCATGTTCATAAGATCCATGGCCATGAGATCCATGTCCCAGTATTCAATAACAACCATCCTACTGACTACCCCAATAAGCCCATAAGGGGAGAGCAGCTTATAAATATAATAAATAATAAATAACTTTCCAATGCGGTTTTTATAAATCCAACATATACCTGATACACATATAATATCTCCTGATACTTCAACAGTCATCCTACTCAGCTTAGTCCAATATGCTCCATCCCTGCTACTATTAGGAAAGAAAAGGCTTATTACTCACAACATATAATTCATTGGATGCACAGAGCAATGAATGCTGCTCCCTTTTGTTGTCAGAAACCCCTTTACAGTTCTTACAATCTAATTCCTCTACTTCTCTAAAATAATGGTGACTTCAACAAGCAATAGAAAGTGACTATTACTACAGAAGGATAATTTAACTCAGACCTCATTTAACTCTGGGAGTTATCTTTGAAGCCATTGATATTAACATTGGGCATTTATGTTAATAACCTCCACGGGAAGCTATTATTTTGTTCATTGGGAAACATTCACTATAATTAACCCAAGCTTTGATTCCTTTATCCTTCATAATAATGACAAATTCATGGCTTCCATAAAGTGTTTTCAGAAAGTTACACATTATTTTCAGTTTCCTTAGGGAGACCTTAGTTAACACACATTATTAATCTGCCTTGCTCTTCAAGAAGTCTGTGTCTGACAAAAGGCTTCTGCTGAATTTCCCTCCTTTATAAAATAATGCTTTTAATATTTAAGAAACCAACTGCGGTTGTTTGCTAAAATCATCTGGCAATTAATCACATTGATATAATTATTCTGCTTTATGCATTCCAGTAAAGCTACTTGGCACCAAAAAGCAGCACCAACCCATTTAAACTACTCTGAGTTATAGATTAGTAGATAAAATGCTTCTTTAAATAACAGTGCAACCGGCAGACACTGCCACCAATAAAGACGACGGACATATTTCAAAATTACTAACAGCCCAAGCGGGGAAAGTGCTAAAGCCACCTTGCAAATTTATGAATGCAGTTCGACAAGTGAAACTGCAAACTGCCGCCCTTGTTTTGTAGAACAAAAGCCAGGAGACAACATTTAAGGACAAGGAAGCAAAAGAGGAGATGGTGGGGTAGATTCTTTACCACTCCTCTGAGTCAGTGCTGGGAACAACAATTTTAATTGGAGGAAAGCTCTATAGGGGATTGTTAGATCCATCCAACCCAATTCTAAACACATTTACTCAGAACTAAGTTCTAAGAACATAAGAACATAAGAACAAGCCAGCTGGATCAGACCAAAGTCCATCTAGTCCAGCTCTCTGCTACTCGCAGTGGCCCACCAGGTGCCATTGGGAGCTCACATGCAGGATGTGAAAGCAATGGCCTTCTGTGGCTGTTGCTCCCGAGCACCTGGACTGTTAAGGCATTTGCAATCTCAGATCAAAGAGGATCAAGATTGGTAGCCATAAATCGACTTCTCCTCCATAAATCTGTCCAAGCCCCTTTTAAAGCTATCCAGGTTAGTGGCCATCACCACCTCCTGTGGCAGCATATTCCAAACACCAATCACACGTTGCGTGAAGAAGTGTTTCCTTTTATTAGTCCTAATTCTCCCCCCCCCCCCCCAGCATTTTCAATGGATGCCCTCTGGTTCTAGTATTGTGAGAAAGAGAGAAAAATTTCTCTCTGTCAACATTTTCTACCATAATTTTGTAGACTTCAATCATATCCCCCCTCAGCCACCTCCTCTCCAAACTAAAGAGTCCCAAACGCTGCAGCCTCTCCTCATAGGGAAGGTGCTCCAGTCCCTCAATCATCCTTGTTGCCCTTCTCTGCACTTTTTCTATCTCCTCAATATCCTTTTTGAGATGCGGCGACCAGAACTGGACACAGTACTCCAAGTGCGGTCGCACCACTGCTTTATATAAGGGCATGACAATCTTTGCAGTTTTATTCTCAATTCCTTTCCTAATTATCCCCAGCATAGAGTTTGCCTTTTTTACAGCTGCCATGCATTGAGTTGACATTCCCATGGAACTATCAACTAAGACGCCTAAATCCCTTTCCTGGTCTGTGACTGATAGCACTGACCCCTGTAGCGTGTATGTGAAGTTTGGATTTTTTGCCCCTATGTGCATCACTTTACATTTTGCTACATTGAACTGCATTTGCCATTTCTGAGCCCACTTACCTAATTTATCAAGGTCTGCTTGGAGCTCTTCGCAATCCTTTGTGGTTCTCACCACCCTACATAATTTGGTATCATCTGCAAACTTGGCCACCACGCTACCCACCCCTACTTCCAGGTCATTTATGAATAGGTTAAAGAGCACTGGTCCCAAAACGGATCCTTGGGGACACCACTCCCGACATCTCTCCATTGTGAGAACTTCCCATTTACACCCACTCTTTGTTTCCTGTTTCTCAACCAGTTTTTAATCCATAGGAGGACTTCCCCTCTTATTCCTTCATTGCTGAGTTTTCTCAACAGTCTCTGGTGAGGAACTTTGTCAAAGCCTTTTGGAAATCCAAGTAGACAATGTCCACTGGTTCACCCCTGTCCACATGCCTGTTTACACCCTCAAAGAACTCTAGTAAGTTTGTAAGACAGGATTTGCCTCTGCAAAAGCCATGCTGACTCTTTCTCAGCAGGTCTTGCTTTTCTACATGTTTTATAATTTTATCTTTAATGATAGATTCTACTAATTTACCAGGAACAGATGTCAAACTGACTGGCCTGTAATTTCCCGGGTCCCCCCTAAGATCCTTTCTTAAAGATTGGTGTGACATTGGCCATCTTCCAGTCTTCAGCGATGGAGCCTGATTTCAGGGATAAGTTGCATATTAAAGTGAAAAGATCAGCAATTTCATGCTTGAGCTCTTTAAGAACTCTTGGGTGAATGCAATCTGGGCCAGGGGATTTGGTAACATTTAGTTTATCAATGGCTGCCAGAACTTCTTCCTTGTCTACCACTATCTTCGCTAGTTCCTCGGATTCGCCTCCTAAGAAGCTTGGTTCAGGTGCAGGAATGTTCCTCACCTCCTCTTGGGTGAAGACAGATGCAAAGAATTCATTCAGCTTCTCTGCAATCTCCCTGCCATCTTTTAGCACACCCTTTGTTCCTTTGTCATCTAACGGGCCTACCGCTTCCCTTGCTGGCTTCCTGCTTTTGATGTACTTGAAGAACTGATGTTATCAATGAGACTTTCTAATGTTATCAATGAGACTTACTTCCAGCTAAATAGTGTTGGGGTCTTAGCCATGGAGCAAGATCCTAAATTGTAAATCTCATTTATGTTGGGTCTAATGAAACTTACTCACTTATGACTGAAACCTGAGCAATATTAAAATATACCCCCAGCACAGAAATTCTCTACCACAAAGATCTAGATCAAATGTACATGCAGTTGGATACTGTGCTATCATAAGCATTTGTCTCCTGAACTACTGGCTGCACTGGTCTGAAGTCTGTGCAGAACTGAATAAAATAAAGTGTGTGTGTGTGTGTGTGTGTGTGCGTGTGTGCCATCAATTCACAGATGAGTTATGGAGCCCCTGTAGGTGTTTCACGTCAAGAGACATCCAGAAATATTTAGTATTGTTTGCCTCCTCATGGCTGAGAGAGTTCAGAGAGACCTGTGATTGGTCCAGCAGGCTTCATTTGGAGGAGTGGAGAATCAAACCTAGTGTTCCAGATTAGAGGATACCACTCATAATCATTACACCACACTGGCTTTCAAAATAAATCACACAAATTGACAATGACTTTACATATGACCATTTTTCTACTCAGAAACACATGGGTTCTATGATAAAAAATATAAACATCTTAGGAACCAATGCATCAATTGTGGCTTACTTATAGCTATACCCAGTTGAACAAACTAAGCATTTGCATTTCTTCATACATAACACATTGGAACGGGTGTGGGTCTTTTCTCTTTCTCTATTTCCCTCTTGCAGCACAGAAAGGATTGATGGTGTCAGAATGACACGGGGGGATGGGGGGAACAAGTCCAACCACTCAAGAAATGAATGCCCTGCTTATGATTTTGTGTGACTCAAACTGTGGCTGCAGCTCTTGTTATTTCTGCAAAATGCAGTCAGAGCTCAGTCAAAGTTATATAGCTGCCTCCTGTCATGTAAATCTGGCCCTGTGCTTCAGTCTACAATTTTCAGTGTTTATTTGGGAAGCACCATTTCCAGATTATCCATTGTCACAGTTAAGAATACAAAGAAACATTCCAACAGCTTCTGGCTAGTCTTGATCCATTGTAACTTTTATAAAATTGCAGGGTAGGGAACGATTGGCGGGGTTAAAAATAGGAACGCCAAGGATGCTATCATCAACTCTGAAAAGCTTATTTATGAAGATCCACCTTCTGGGCCCAAACTGAGAGGCAGTTTGAAATTACTTTAGGATGTTTGGACTACAGAGATGCAACAAAACAGCAGATGGACATTGACACAGGGATGATAATCTTAACATTTACTGAATGACACCTGCAGTTGTGGTCAGCAACTCCTTTTGCTGATGGTACATTTTGAGAGAGGAGGCAGGAGAACATTATTGTCATCTCTTCATTCCTCATTTGCTTCTGAGACAGCAATTAGGGATGACAGCCTCCAGGTGGGACCTGGGGATCCAGTTCATCTCCAGACTATGGAGAACAGTTTCCCTGGAGAAAACGACCGCTTGGGAGGTTGGATTCTATGGCACTGTGCCCCACTGAAATCCTGGTCAATATCAGTATTAGCTTATTGTAATTGCCATTATTGATATTTCCTGGTAATAGAAAACACTAATTGTGGATAATCTCACAAAGAGACCCTCACAAAACAGAACACAACACAATAAAACACTACTGGAAGGGTAAATTTTAGTGTTAAAATATTAAGGTTCTTTCTGCACGGGCCAAAAACAGCGCCCTAGGGACAGCAAAAATGCCATCCCTAGGGAGCTGTTCGCATGGGGGAGCTGCTGCATCGCAGCAGCGCCGCCCTCGCTCCCCCTGAGCAGCGCAAAGCCGCTGTTTCCCAACCTCGCTCCTTGAGCGAGGTTTTCCAGAAACAGTGGCTTCCAGCCACTGCCGTGCGAAGGCAGCGGCTGGAAGGCGCCATCCCCCCCTTTCCCGAATGCCTCCCCTTCCCTCTGACCTTCCGGCGCGTCGTCCAGGCCTGGGGACACGCCCCCTGCCCTGCGACTCCAGAGCTGTCATGCAGGGTAGGGGGGCGTGTCCCCTGGCCTGAGCAATGCGCCGGAAGGTCGGAGCGAAGGGAATGCGTTTGGGTGACTGCGCAGCACTGCACCATCTTCCCATCCCCTACCAGGACCGTTCATGCGAACAGTCCTGGGGGTGCGTCGGCATCATATACCAGTGCAGTTTTCACCCAGAAATTCCTCCCCTTCAGCAGCAAAGACTTATGCCATGAAAAAGGGTGGCATAAGACATGTGCTTCTATGGGCTTTCTTAGGAGAGGAAGGAGTTTCTTGTCTCCTTTGGTGCCTGCATTGCAGATTGCCTCTTAGAGGCAGTGCCATGGTGGTGCCCCCAGCCTCCCCTTGGGCTATTAGAGGCATCTTTTAGAGTTCACAGTTCACCCTAGGCATCTGCCCAGCATTAACTAAAAAGGCTCCATACTCATGGATGTAACATCAGCAATGGTGGATTAGCTGTTGTTCAGAAAAATGTGCCTGCCATTATTGATATTTCCTGGTAATAGAAAACACTAATTGTGGATAATCTGACTTTCAGGAAATTGCCATAAACTGTCCTCTTTCTAAAGAAACCTAATAAATTACCGCAACCTCCCTCAGTGTAGTTTCCAAAAATTGTCTCCAAGGGATCAGGTTTGCACAGAAGTGGCCGGCTCATTATTTCAAACAGACTCTAAGGGGATCATTTCATGTTATGTGCTGCAGGAATGTCTCCAGTTGGGTGGAAAAGAATGTTTCCAAGTTTTGTGGGGGCTTGGTGCATGGTGCTCCATGGTGCATGGAGCTCAAAAAGGGAGCTTGGCGCATGGAGCAAGGGGCCTTAAACCTTCCCACCATCCATTTCCTACCCTGAAATGGCTCCAAGATGATTATTTGCCCTAGTGGAAAACTCATGGACCTCATTAGCACACATGGAGCCCTCCAAGGAGCAAATGGTGCCCCCATTCTCCGTGCACTGCTGATCTGAATTGGGTCCATGTATGCCTGGGAAGTGCACAACATCAAAACATGACTGTCCACTCAACCCAGGGATATCCACAGGGAAAAATCTAATGTGTAGTTCCTCTCTGAGATGATTGATGAGATTCAGAGATAGATCTTGTCCCAACAGTCTGATTGTCAAGGAGGTTAGGGCTAGAATAGGAATCTTGACAACCAGAGTCCTAGAGGTTGCCTCTCTACTCATGGGGGGGGGGGACAACTCATAAAAAACAATGTCATTTGTACATTTCTAGATGGAAACTGGATTGCCACTTTTACACAGTTCTGCCTGGGTGATTTCTTCCTCAAAATATCTTTGTCATTCTTCCCCTTTTGACATCTAGTAGGAAATCATCACATTTGGGGGGAAATGGATTCCACTGTATCACCTACATGACTGGTTACTAATGATCACAAGAAAAAAAGTCATCTTCTGGCTTATCTTTCTATGTTTGACGTTTAAGAAAATCTTACAGAAAGAGATTGGCTCAGCCATTCAAAGGAATGTTTTTGCAATAATTCAAAATGATGGGAAGGGGTTTTGAAGATGTTATGAAAGATCAAAATGCTCTGCAACCTTTGCAAGGGACATCTAGATCCAGCCAGTTTTTCTTTCACTCAGTCTCCCAGGTTTTTTTTGAACAAGCCCCTTCCTTTGTCCTTGCAAGCCCCATGATCTGCAGCATAGCCTTTTGGATGATCAGAGGAGATGCAGATGCCGCTTTATTTAGTAACAGGACAAAAACTCAAGAAATGTTTTTATACCCTGCTTTTCTCTTTAGCCTTAAGGAGTCTTAAAGTGGCATACGGTTGCCTTCCCTTCCACTCCCCACAACAGACACCTTGGCCAAATCCCCACCCTCAATTAAACCTGTGCTATTTGCGGTAATAAACACAGTTTCAGCAAGCCCTCCCCACCACTTACCAAAGCCATCTTCATCCTAGTTCCGTCGCACATTCCACTCCTAAGCGTGATTTTTTCCAGAACCTGCTTGAAGTTGAACCTTTTGGAAAAACGCATGTTGAAGCTAGATCTGAGCAGAGGAGCAGGGATCAAATCTGCATTTGTTTTCGCACCGTTGGAGTGACGCGACGGCTTTCCAGCGAATCAGAGCGCAGTGGGCAATTTGCGCACAGCCTTTTTTTTGCCGTGCGCTGGTTGTATCCACATGTAAACAAGGACATGTGAAAACAGGGACACAGCAAACGAACGTGCACATATGCGTGCAATTAAACAATATTGTTCACACGTTGCAACGTGGGATGTTTAAGCAAGGAAAAATATGAATTTTCAATTGGGGTGGAGCAATGTACCTGCTCCGACCCAACAGCCAATCACATTCACCGATGCCGCCACATACTGATGTTGTTACATCACCATGTGGCCATGCGTGAATTTTTTTAAAAAAAAAGGTTCCAACCCAACACAACACGACAGCCAATCAGAATGAGGAAGAACACGCCCGCTGAGTGGATTGTGTGTTGGAGGGGACTGTTGCTTGGATCTACATTATTTGAAATTGAGATAGACATTTAAGTTTTCAGTGGAGTGGGAAGGGAGAATGTAAAATGAAAAGGTACTGTTTCTTTTGAAACCTGGTTGTATCCATATTTAATTTCTCGGTGAGATTCGACCCTTGTGAGGTAGGTGGAGCTGAGAGAGTTCTGAGATAATTGTGACAAATCCAAGGTTACCCAGCAGACTTCATGTTTAGAAGTGGGGAAACAAACCCGGTTCACCAGATTAGAGTCCGCCACTTTTAACCGCTACATTACGCTGGCTACACTGTGCTGAGCTACACCACAGTTCAAACCTAGAGTGAGTCTTGAACTCTGGGCTGTCAGGTGGGAATTCAAACTATGTCTCAGCACCAAGCTTAATGAAGTAGCATGCTCTCTTACCCATTTCTACCAGAGTCTGCACTCTATATTCTGTACCAGCAGAAACATAGTCACAGAAACAACCATACAGTGACATAACGCACATAGGACATATTTTTAAAGTTGTAGGTATTCATGCGGGAAACCCAAGTGCAAATAACTTTGAATCCAAGAAACTGGAGTGATAGCGTTATCAACCTTAATGCTGGCTGTAGCGGTCTACCAAAATTACAACTGACCCAGACTTCAGTGATCAGCTCCCTTGTAGGAAAGGACAGCTCCAGAAGGTAGATTCTGTAGCATTTCATCTCCACTGAGCTCCCCCTCTCTCCAACCCCCCTCCCCAAACCCCAGTCTTAAATCTCTAGGAGTTTTCCAAGTCACAGTAGGCAATACTTTCTCTTGATGGTCTAACCCAGGTCTAAACCCAGTGGTGGTCTAACCCAGTGGTTGGCCATGCTGGCAGGGGCTGATGGGAATTGTAGTCCACAAACATCTGGAGTGCCACAGGTTCGCCACCACTGATCTAACCAATCAGGTTGTCAGGATAAAATAGGAAAGCCCCTTATGTGTTTGGGGAAACCCCTCGGGAGTGCAAATAATAAATAAAAATGACATTTTCACTAATTCCCACAGTTAGTAATTTTAAAAGAGATGCATCAAAGTCACATCCTCTCATGTGGAAGATCTGTCCCATGTAGCCCTTCCCAAGTTTTGAAGGTGTTTATTTTTGGAGTAAAAAAGGCACCCTGCAAATGATCAGACACACCACTTATCACTTCATTTATTTTGTGCCTGAGCAGTATCATACAAAACAGTGGGTGTTATCCTTATTTCCCCCACTTAAGTTAGAGGAAGACTGATTAGTTTGGAGAAAGGCTTCAAACTTGCCTTAGTGGAGCAATAGGATACAGACCAGCGTTTGCCGCTGACCTCTGGTTTAAATTCAGATCCTAGTCTGACAGAATGGGTTCAGACATGTCCTTTTTTTTGGCAAACACTGTTCCCTGCACCTATTTTTGCCAATACTTTGCAGGAGGGGGGAGAGTTCAGAGCTCCATGAATATTTAACACAAGCGAGAAACACGCCACAGATTCAGCTTAATGTGAACAGAGAAACAAAAAAACAAAAAAAAGAAAGGCTTAGTCTGACAACAAATGCTTTGCTCCAAGCTGACGTGTTGTTTATTGGTTCAGCAAGCTCCCCTTGTGTAAGCAAGCAACAGAAAAGCTAATGAAGAAAACAGAGTTATGCACAGCCAGCCCTATTTTTATATTGCTGAACATTATTCCAAGGCTGTTTAATTCTTTATGAAAGTAGCGCTCACTAAGGGATGAACTGACTGGGTAGGCACATAATCTTCTCCCTGAAAAGATTGTATTTCAGAATGACTCATTCAGGATTGGGACAAAGATTTCCATTGACAAGTTTGGAAAGCCATCCCCTTCATCTTCTTGACTTCCATATTTTTTCCCCAATGAAAACCTGCGAGATGACCTCTCAGGGTGTTTCTAGCCTGTGCAATCCTAAACAGAGTTACACCCTTCCAAACCCATTCAAAGTGTATTTAACTCTGCTTAGGAATGCCTTGCTAATCATTATTGAATTATCAATTTCCCTGCCAGTCTGGCACTTTATTTTATTTATTTATTTTATTAAATTTCTATACCGCCCTTCCCCGAAGGGCTCAGGGCGGTGTCCATCATACATATAAACAATTAAAATCCAATTCACCCTCAATCCCAGTTAAAACCATATACAAATTATAAAATTCAAAGTTAAGATGGCGATTAAAATTGTTTCCCCTTCCCCATTCCTACCCCCCACAGGAGGCCAGTTTTTCCACAGAAGTGAGATGTTATCCCGATTTTGCAGAGAGCGATTTAAGATCTGTACATCTGATCACCATATTAGAGAATCATCATGTGCAGTAGCTGTCCCCAGGAGTGAAGCATCCATTTATTTTATAAGAGGGTAACTTCTACCATAGCATCATGGACAAAGGTTTCCACAGTCTTTTATCGTCTTCCAGCTTGTTCCCTTTCAAATCGGTTTTCACTTTCAGCACCGCTGGAGTCACAGGCCATGGTAGCTGAGCACGGCCATCATTTTACAAAAAAAAAAGTATATCGAGCCTAACTTTTAATTGGGAAAAAGTTCCCGAACCAGGACAGATTGAACAAAAAAGACTCTGATTTTGTTGGATCATAACTCTTTTTGGTTTTTTCAAAGACGAAGTCTGTATTCTAGCCATCTTCAAAACAGCTGTCAATTCAGGAGTTGTGAATATGTCTGTCAGAGATGTATTGGGGGAGGGGGATTTTTAAAAATCCCAATATGTTTTATTCAGTGTCAGAATCGATACCAAAATCCTTGCCTTGCTACTTTAGGAAACTTGACATCTCAGAAACTTAAGCAACTTTAAAAATAGAAGATGAAAATGCATTCTGAATATTTTTACTGAACTAAAATGGCTCAGGAAATTCTAAGGAATCATGCCAGAGTGAGAGGCAAAGAGCACACTCCTGTTGTGATAGAATCAATGGTAAAACTGCCATGACAGAAAGAAGGGAGAGAATTCTTAAATGAATCATGCTTCCATTTGTTTCAGACATGTCACTGGGCACCTACTGGTAGCCATCATCTAGTTAAATCATACAGTTCTATATAGCAATGATTTGATTTTTGCAAGCAAGAGGTCTGAAACAGAATGTATCATGTTCATAGTGACTACCTTCTCAGAAAGCTCTACACAACTGCATTTTTTTGTTCACAATTTCAAGTGAGCCATACTTCCAGGGGTCTTGTGACACAGAGGGCAACATTCAAAATAGTCACTGACCAGATAGACAGAACATGCTTACAATTCTATATGCCCCAGGTCATCAAGTGGACATCGAATTTCATTTCACAACAGCTACATTTTTTTGCCTTCTACCAGTAGAGTTGACTAATCACTGGTATTTGTCGTGTTGGTGCATGCCCATCCACTCAAATTAGGCTTACCAGACATCAGTGCAAAAATGTGCAAAGTATTTGAAAACCAAGCTAGAAAGAGCCCTCAGTTCATACGAACATGATCAGCTTTGTCAATCAGATAGGCAGATGAACACGAACACATGAAGTTGCCTTATCCATGAAATGGGCAACAAACAAACAAAAAACAAAGAAAAACAGAGAGCTTGTCTTAAATTTGGACTCTGGATTCACTGTGAACATTGTGACTTTTTCCTTGAGGACTTTGTGCCAGATTTGCACAATTTATTTGTATGGCTACAGTGGAGATTCTTGAGTCTTATGCTCCCCCTGAGGCTGTAGTTGCTGTGCTTCTGCAGACACATGTGCACATTTATATTAAATGGGTTTAGCACTTTTTGCAGTCACATTTGTGATAATTATTTTGTAGCCTGGGTATAGTTTGTTTTTGGTTGCATTGGTTTCTCCAGTGTATACTATACCTCATTTTCCAGTTATATTTTTTATCCTGAGTCAGGCCAACTGTCCATCCAGGTAAGTATTATTTACTCAGACTGGCAGTGGTTCTCCAGAATCTTAGCTAGCGGTCTTTCATATCTCTTATAACTGGAGATGCCAAGAACTAGACCCAAGCAGATTCTCTACCTCTGAGCCACAGCCCCTCCTCAAAATGACCACAGCTAGAATATTAGAATGATGAGCCACACAACTTCTCCCCCACAGGATCAAGACTATTATGAAAACACCTTTTCTATTACCTCCCTCCCTCACAGGACGGACTGCAAGAGGAGACAGTGTTAGCCACTGTAAAGCAGCATGAGGACACATGCACAAATATAATTCAGTAGTGTGTTCCAGATAGCACTCACGAAAAGGAAGGGTTGCTGGGAAGTGTAGTCCTCAACCATGCAGGAGAAACAGATTCCACTTCCTCCCAGACAGACCAAGTCTACACTTCCCAGCAGCCCTTGCAAATATTGCTGATGTGAGGATGCTGCTGCCTTCACACAGGGGCTTTCCAAACAGGAGAAAACGTGAGAGCTGCTGGGAAAAGTGAGTACTGCTGGAAAATGTAGTCCTCCGTCATGCAGGAGGCCCAGAATCCAGCTCCTCCTGGAGGAGCAAGGATCACACTTCCCATCAGCTTTTGCTGCCCACTCCAATAGGACTGAAAAATACACAGCTAGCCAGGCATGCCTCAGACTGGAAGCAGTCTGCCTTGCTGCTTTGCCTGCTGCCAACAGTTGTGTAGAGCCCATTGTATTGTTCAGCACAACAGGCTTTACTACTAGTTTGAAATAAATTTTGGACAACTTTAAGCTCTAGATAGAAACAATATTTTTTTCAGGTGTACAATGATGTTGTTTGCAATTTATGATCAAATTGCAATTTGAACAGAAGTGCTTGTGTCAGGGAGATGCGTATCTGAGTGAACAACATGCAGTCTTGAAACTATCTAATCACCAGATACAAACCAATCAATACCTCATTGATATATGTAACCAGCCTGCTGTATGTTACCACGGCCATTTCTGCACTCTTTTCTTGACCTACGCTTTGACTTTGCATGCTTTGTAGTAAACTAGGCATCCCCGTCTTCTCCTGAACCATAAGAAAAGAGTTACAACTGTTATCTTGTTGTGGACAGAAGACCAGGTGGCTCATTCGCTATCTGTTTCTGACCTTGGGGCAGTCTCGGTTCCAGAGGCTGCCTCTGAGAAGGTGGGAGGGGGGATTTGTTAGGCGATATATGGGCCTGCAAATGCCAGTTTCCTTAGAACTGGCTTAACCAAATATGGTGCTTGAATACCTCATCAATAAATGCTGCTGACTGATACTTCAGAGCCCATTTGTTGGCTTAAGGTTCCAAGAACAGTTTTCACATCACTGTTTTTTTTGTGGACTGTTGATGTCATTGGAGAAAAGCATTTATTTAAGCATTCATTTAAGATTCTTGTGCATAAATTAATTATGCTTACAAGTAATTAACCTGGTTGGACAATTCTTGCTCTCTATTTTTTTTTTTAATCCCACATGACTGTCTTATGCCCAAGCACAGACCACTGAAATTTTGGAAACAGAAGTCAACTTTCAGTGCTTTACGATGATGGCACACTGTCCTAAGGACACTTTCCTAGGAGTGAACGCCACTGAATAACATGGGACTAATTCTGAATAGACCTGCTTAGGATTGCTCACCAAATGTGCAGCAACAAATCCATCATAGCTCAACTTATGTGTAGATCTTTTGAAAACTGCTGCAGTGCAGCAAAAAGCTATTTTTAAAGAAAAAAATTCGGAAAGTATTTTTTTTCTTTGCCTACCATTTCCATATGAATTGCTATACGGTAATAGTACCTGCCAGTATGGTGTGGTGGTTAAAAGCAGGTGGACCTAGTTTGATTCCCCATTCCTCCACATTTGGGGAACTGAATTTGAGTCCCCCCTCCTCCACATGAGTGGTGGACTCTTACCTGGTGAACCAGATTTGTTTCCCCACCCCTACACACAAAGCTTGCTGAATGACCTTGGGCTTGTGACAGTTCTTCAGAACTCTCTCAGCCCCATTTGCCTCACAAGGTGTCTGAAAGCCCCCTGGAGTCTCCTACAGAACTGAAAGCAAGGCTTTAAATCCAAACTCTTCTTTTTCAAAACAGCCATGCCAGTTGGGTCTATGGCTCAGAAGTAGAGCATCTGCTGGGCAGGTAGAAGGTCCCAATTGCAATTCATAGTATCTCCAGTTAAAAATATTAGGTTGTGTGTGATAGGAAAGTCCCCTAGAACCATGAGGAACCACAGCTGGTCAACATACTAACCTTCATAGACTGAGCAACCCTGAGCAACCATAAGCAGATATGATCAGAATCCTACTCAGGTCTACCAGGAACATGTTCACATTCCAGGAATGTATTTTCAGGATTGCGCTGCAGTGGTTTCATTTCACATAAACTAGCTTCGTGCAGTCATCTCTCTCCCCCCAAATCATACAGAACTTCCTCTGCATAGTTGTATTCCTGGCATTTGGCAGGCAGGCCATTTTAAAGAATCTGAATCAAGCTGAAGTCTTTTTTGAACATCTTTTCAAGCCACAGAAGCATTGTTCTAACAATGAGTTATGCTCTTGTTTCATAGATGCCGAGGGGTTCTGCATGCAGGCATACTCGGTTTTGTATATCCTTATCCATATGTACAGATGTAGCCTAATAAATTCAACAGAAACTAAAGGAAGCATAAATCCCAAGTAGCACATTCATAAACAAATAGAGAGAAGAAACAGAAAGGAAAAACTATCCTCTCTCCTCAGCATTTATAACATAAAGGTTTCTGCTGTGATTTCTCACATCACCAACATGAACAGCAAGGAGTTAACCTTGATGGATCACTGGTTTCTAAGGGTTGGGGGTTGCAAGGCAAACCAAAAGCAGACATTTTCCAAACTGTTTCCTGTACAACCTGAAATTGCTTCGGTAAATGCACATTCAGTGTTTTCCAGTAGCAATTAACAATCTCTTGTTTGCTGTTCAGACACATGAGACGATGGCTCATTTGGCAACTGGAAACATTAGTACGTCGAAAGAGAAAACATGGGATCTACAATATGTTTTGTTTGACTCCAAGATTTCTTCTGTATTGTTTTTGATGGAGTGAGGATGCCATATAATTTGTGGAGGGAAATTTCAACAATGATTAGACAATCATTTTATTTAATTTTGAAGGATAATTAGCTTGTACTTTAAATTAATCAGAAAACATCTAAGAGAAAGCTGTTTATGGTGCCAGCTATTCAGAGTGTCATGCCCAGGAGCACAGCAATTAAACATGCATTATAATAATGACAGAGTGGCATACTAGACTTTCAAGAATGGTGCAACCAAACACTAGTTTTGCTCACATGTGATCTTTCAGGGCTCGGGCTGTCAAATTCTTCTGGGATTACAACTGTACTCTAGATGATAGAGATCAGTTTCCCTGAAGGAAATGGCAGCTTTGGAGGATGGACTCTATGGAATCAAATCTCCATTGAACTTCCTCCCCAAACCAGACATTCCTCCAGCTGCTCCTCCAGTTCTCCAGGAATTTTCCAAGTCAGAAGTAACAACTCTAGTCAAGGCCTAACCAAACAAGTTCTGTGAATGGATCTCCCAGCAGTTTTGTTTTGTTTTCATTGTTTTGTTTAAACAGCAAATAGGACCAGTTTGGACTGGGAATGAAGCATGAGAGGAAATATGGTTTCAGTCTTCCTTCTTCAACCATTTTCATCACCTACAGTGCCCCTAAAAACTGCTGTTTACCTGCTGAGAAGCAGGTACTGATTCAAACATTTGTTTGTTGGTCCCACAAGGCCAAAGAGCAGCTTCCCAGGTCAATTTCAGAGAAATGGTTAACACACAAGGTGAAATGCTCCCAGATCTGCTCCCCACCCCCATGCTATGGTCATGATCCCAACTGAAGCAAAGTCTGCAGGGGCCAAAAAACAGCCACCTTGGAATGGTTAAAACACCATTCCAGGGGTGCTGTTTGCATGGCTGCCACCTCTGCATTGAGGCAGTGCTGTGCTGTTTCCGTTTTCTTTTAAGAGACAGCATATCCCAGCCAGCACCATGCAAACGGCACTGGGTTGGAGGCGCCGCTTTTCAGCACCTCCATTTTCCTCTACACTTACCTTCTCTCCCTGAGGAGTTCTGTAGGGATGAGGAGGCATGCCCACACAGAGAGCATTAGCGAATCACTGCTATTACCTCTATTTTAAAATTACAGAAGAGCCTGCCCCCATACTCCCCAGTACACCTCAGTTTTTATGAGCAGCACAGATATCTTTGAAATAGATAAGTGCAAAAAGCTCAATTTCTCTTTCAGGACCTAAAACTAACATGGGGTGCAAAGGAACCCTAACAACTAGTCCCACCATCCAACAAATGTGCCCTTCTGAAAGATGGAGAACAAATGGGGAGGAAGGGTTGATGGAAATAGAAATGCCTTGTAGGCCTTAAGTTTATTTCCTGCTGCTGTACATAGGATACCATCTTTGTTGTTTCTTCGTTCAATGAATTGAGTTTGGAGACATAAAACATTGGAAGTCCTATAGATGTTGAGATGCACTGATTCATTTTTCTTGATCACGTATTATGGGGCTAGGATTATTGATGTTCTGTTAATTAATGATATTGGCACGTTATTGTGTACTAGTTATTGATATCCATTGGCATTTAGCTATGTATCGGTCATGATTGTTGTTATTTTGCTGATACTGTTACATTATATGCTAGTGTGTCATGTTATTGATAAATTTTGTGTGATGGAATACTTTATAATGTATGATGCTGACTTTGTAATGTACGATATTGTGACTTGTTATTTTGTTGACTTTACTGCCCATGTCTATGCATTTTTCTTGTATATTGTGATGCTTATTGATGTTTGCTAATATTGATATTGCTGATATTGATATTGTTACTTATACTATTGTGCGCCACCCTGAGCCCTTCGGGGGAGGGTGGGATATAAATTGAATAAACTAAACCAGTGATGGCGAACCTTTTTGAGACCGAGTGCCCAAATTGCAACCCAAACCCCACTTATTTATCGCAAAGTGCCAGCCCGGCAATTTAACCTGAATGCTGAGGTTTTAGTTTAGAAAAAACTGGATGGCTCCCTCTTTCTCTGCCCCACCACTCTAGCCTCCAGCAAGTCCCATGTGCACCGCTCTGTGCCTCTCTAGCGTCTCTGCCTCCTCTGCACCCCCCCCTCGGGCAGCAGCCACTTGGAGCACAGGCACCAGGCCCACCAGCTGAGTCGCCCCTGGTCACCGTGGTGTGCGCCTGTCATGCTCAGTGGCCCAGGCCAGCCTAGCGGTCTGTGTGTGTGTGTGTGGGGGGGTGATTTTCCACCCCCACATGACGAACTCTGTGTGCGCGAGCCCACAGAGAGGGCTCCAAGTGCCACCTCTGGCACCCGTGCCATAGGTTCGCCATCACTGAACTAAACTAAACTAAGGCTGTTTCCGCACGGGTGGAATACAGCGACCCAGGGACACTAAAAACAGCATCCCTGGGGAGGGGTTCGCATGTGGTGGCGGCCTCGCAATCCCCGAGCGGTGCGAAGCCGCTGTTTCCGAACCTTACTCCCTGAGCGAGGTATTTCGGAAACAGCGGCTTCCAACCTCTGCCGTGCGAATGGCAGTGGCTGGAAGGTGCCATTTCCCCCCTCCTGGAAGCCAGGAGACAAGGTAGGCATTCGGCGACGGCGCAGCCTGTGCAAAGGCTGTGCCGCCACCCGCCGCCCTCCTGGGACCGTCCACGCGAACGGTCCCAGGGGGTGCGTTGGCATTGTTTATGCCGATGCACCCCCGCACCATTGTGGTGCGGAAAGGGCCTAAGTCTGCTCTGACTGGTACTGACTGTCTGGCAGAGAGAAGTATTTTTCCTCCAGCATCCTTTTGCTAAGCTCCTTTCATTGGAGAAGCCATGGATTGGATCTTGGACCTTCTGCATGACAAGCAGATGCCATTCCATTGATCTGCTCACCCTCTTTGAAGGAAAACCCCCCCAATATATTTATATTTTAAAATGTAATCAACACACATTTGGCCTTTTTTGTGCACCAGTAAATTGACATCCACAGTGTTATTGCATGACCTATTGACAATCAGAGTACCACCCCTCTTGGTCAAAGAAACCAAAAATGTATTGGGAAGGCTACTGTAGCAGAGAGGCAAGGCTGATGTCAGCATATCCTCTGGTTGTAGAGTTGCCAGTGCATGGTTGGGAAATATGTGGAGGTTATTGGGGTGCAGTCTGGAGAAGGTGGGGATTGGGGAAGGGATGGTCTTCAATGGTATACAATGCCATAGTGTTTACCCTCCAAAGTAGCCATTTGTTTCAGATGAATTGATCTCTGATGCCTGGAGATCAGTTGTTAACCCAGGAGATCTCAAGCCATCACGTGCATATTCAACCATAATGAAAGTGGGATAGGTTGCTCAAAGGTTCGCAATTCAATTAAGTACTTATATGGCTAATGGTACTGTTACACCAGTATCTCTAATATTCAATAAACACTAAAACAATCAGACATTAGCTTTTATACTGTGTTAAACTAAATAACATTATATGCACACAGGCCTAGATTTCTCTGGAACAAATTAATACAAACAATATACACATGGGCTGTCATTCCCCGGTTATTGAATTACTTTGTGAAACCCTCACTGTGGCCTATTATCCTGTGTAATATTAAGAAATAATTATTGTCAAAACACATTTCAGAAACAATATAATAATATTACACAGTGAATGGAGTGAAACCTACTTGTAATTTTCCAAAAAAAACCATTTTCCAAAAAAGCTACCCCCAAAAAATCCTTAAGGTTTTTTTATGCACTGCTGTATAAGAACTGGTTTGCCTATAAACCCAAAAATACATTAGAATTGTATTACTATAAGAGTTTGATATGGTGTAAAACTACTATAGTGATACAATTTTATGTATTTTTGCTTAAAAGAACCTTAAGGATTTTTTGTAGCCTTTTAGGAAAATGATATATATTTTTTAAAAAATTACAAGTAAGTTTCATTCCATTCACTTTTTAATGTTATTATATTGTTTCTGAAATGTGTTTTGGCAATACAGGGAGGGTTAGAACAAGTCATATACTGACTATGAGCCTAACCCAAACTTTGGAGAAGTTGGGGCTTAGCTCATAACCAACCTGGGATTTCAGAACCAAGGAAGTTAGTCCATGCTCCAGATTCCACAGTTCTGAACTATAGCCAGGATTATTTTCAGAAATATTTCAAAGTAGCTTGGGGAAATGTTAATTATAAACATTAATTTTAAATGTGACCTTCTGGGAAACTGGTTCACAGCATCATCACGGGGGACGGAGGGGATGACCCTTCTGTTGGATGCAGTTCTCTAAACTTATCTCAAGAATCAGAAAGTTAGTCTGAAATGAATCTTCCAGTCTTTCAGTTGTAATCATAACAAGGTCATCTGAATCAAAATAGGTAAATGAAAACTTTAAAAACCCAATTGATTCTTGTGGGTAGTGTTGTGGGTAGTGGCTGTTTTTAGGCTCCTCACCTTATTTCACACTCAGCAGAGGTTTATGTTTGCTGACAGAGAAGGACTGACATCTGGCTATCATCAGTGGAGTGAATTATTTGCTACCCTGTGGTACCACACCTCTTGGGAGCAAGTTGCAGTGATTGTAGGACTTATATCTTAGTACCACTGTTAAGAACTAGAGCCCAAGATGGATACATTTCCTGTACCTGTAAAGAAGATGAAAGATGAGTTTCAAAGACTGTTTGTCTTCCCACACATCATGCTGTTGGTTCTTTAAACAGACCGTCTCCCATATTATGTTAATTAAGGTCTGAACAACTTACGCCCAGCTATATTTCATTATTTCAGGCCTGAACAACCCATGGCCATCCCACCATATTACGTTATTCAGAACTTGTGAATATAGCCCTCTGGCTTTGTATGGGAACCTAATAAGGTCTGTATAAAGCACTTTTTAATATATATTCACCTAATTTTTATCCTTCTTTAACCCCGATCTCCAACAAAATTGCCAAAATTGGGTACTGCCCCCCCCATCTGTTTAACATCTATATAAACGATCTCCAAGACCATCTTAGCAAAGTTGACGGTCATCCACCCAAATTAGGAGAGCACCCTGTTCCACTGTTATTATAAGCCAATGACGCTGTCATTCTATCTCAATCGCCCATTGGCTTTAAAAGATATCTGAAAGCTTTTATTGGCTACAGCGATTTAAACAAACTAAAACTAAATCACGGGAAGTCAAAAATAATTGTTTCTTCCAAACAATGGGGCCTTCTTTCCTGGAAAATTAATAACATCGAGATTGAACAAGTCAAATCCTTTAAATATTTAGGAGTCAACTTTCAATACAACCTTAAATGGTCCCTACATAGATCTTGCTTGATTTCATCAGCCAAATGTATAAGGTCTGGTATAATCCAATTCTACTATGGAAAGGGAAACCAGTCTGTACCACCTGCCCTGAAAATCTACCAGGCAAAGCTCCTGCCCAAAATTTTTTATGGGATCCCAATATGGATTGGTGATTTCCAATCTGGTGTTGAGCAAATTCAATCACAATTCCTGAGAAGGATACTGGGAATTCAAAATAGCATTACTTATCCAACTCTATGTCTTGAAACTGGACTCTCTCTAGTTGAGACTGAAGCCTGGATTGCCACCATAAAATATTGGCTCAAGCTACATTTCAGAACCCCTGATGGTGACCTAAATATAAGTCTTTTCAAAGATCAGTCCCAATTCTGTTGGTTCAAAGTCATAGCGGACAAAATTAGATCCATAGGGATCGATTTGGACAGCATAGGAACTAACAGTGAATTGTATATCTTCAATCTAATCCAGGACAGACTGAGGGACCATGAGCATCATTTCTTCTATCCAACAAAGGCAGCCATATGCTCCCCTCATTCCCTTTGAATACAGCCAATTTACAGATCCAGAGCTAAATACCTTAAATCCTTGTCATCTACCAAATAATGCCGAGCATTCATGCTAGCATGCTACAACAGCTTTCCATCAGCCGTCACCTCTAGGAGATACCTTCGAATTCCCAAACAACCAAGACTATGTTGATGTGGATGCAGATTAACTGACACCATATCCCATGTCCTTTTGGAGTGCCATCTTCATAGCTATCTGCGTGTGTCTCTGATTCATCCTCTGCTGAACTCAAAAATCACCCACTCTAGTTTTCAGGCTACTCGCTTTTTGTTAAGTGATAGTAGCTCGCTAATTACTTTGGCAGTGGCCAAGTATATTGGAAAATATTTTAAATATCTAAGTTTTAGAGATTTTAAATGACTTCACATGCATATATTTTGTGATAATCTCTCTTATGCCAATAAAGTTCAAATGACTGAATGGAAAACTTCCCAATGTACAAAATACTTGCAGGGATTGTTCCTAAATTTATGACATAGGCGTTGGGTAAAAAGAAGCAGCAATATGGTGAGTTTCTGCATCCCACAGCAAATTTGTGTGGTTATTTCAATCTTGAGCAAAAATGCTTTAGGTTTGCCAAGAGCTATTTTATTTCAGCAAAAGTATAGTTACTCTAATTAACTTCCTGATGCTGCTCAATTTGAAGGATAGCCTGTGTATTTTGACAATATTTCCACCCTGTGCTCTGGTGTCACATCTTCTGGACACTCATCTAGCAGAAGGGCTAATCAATTTTTACAATGCAGATCCAAGTCATTGTTATGCCTCTTGTGCTCTTTAATATTCACAATAAGTTTAACTGTGTATCATGTTGCCCATTCAAAAGAGGAAATCTTGGTAAGCAATATATGCAGACCTAAATCATCATTGACCATTGAATATGCTACTGGCTTAATTACACAACAGATTGTTTATTTAACTGCTGCCTTCTTCGCAGAGCTAGTGGTAATTTTCCTAAACTAATTCAAGATGCTTGCCCACAGCAGCGACTGTGGGTCGCTGGGTTTCGTGAGTTTCATAGGATCATGGTACCTCCAGTTAACTCTTGTGGAACATTTTGGATATAAATGCTCCATTTCACATTTCCACAGAAGGATAAAGGAGCTAATCACTGTGAAGTTCGGTTGATCAATAACCTTCTATTTGCTTTACCATTCAAATCGTGCTGAAGCTGATGCCTTCAAAGCATTATCACCATATGGATGTGTTTTGTTTACTACGTAACACTGCAAAACAAGTTCATAGATTTTGTCACTGTGTGTCCTTTCAGGATGCAGTAACTGCCATTAATATTTATCTTGAAAGAATTGTTTCCCAATTGCCAGCTTTGTATGTGGTAAGCCACAATATTTCTGTGTCATTAAAAGAATGCACAATTGCCACTACACACTAAATGAGTGCTGCCCATAGAGAACCACAAAGCAATTTATCATGAAACAAACAAAACACAGAGAGGTGGGGGATTTTAATTTTTTCTGACTACGGAGGGAAAATAATGATCACAGAACCTCCAGATCCAATGAAATAATAGTGAGTTAAGTTGTCCTAAACTCAACTGCAATATTTGACTGACATTAGGATAGGCTGTGACTGACAGGCCCCATGGGGGGTTGGGGAACCTCATCACCCCCAGCACCAATCAGCTGGTCAGCGGGGGGACTTACTGACAACAAAAGGAAACCTGGGCCTACTCCACTGGCAATGCCACAATGTTACTTCCAGAATGCAGGTGTGTGTTGGTGTTTGGACAAAAATTCTATGGTAAAATTGACTTCTGTCATAGAGTTCTTGCCAAAATACCAGAGTGTCCCTGCATTGCTGTTCTGATAATGTCATTTCTCGTATGCGTATTGATGGCAATGCCACCTTATGCCTCTCTTTGGTTCCAGTAGGTCTCCCTCCCAATGGTTGCCAGAGAGTACCTAGCAAGCTTGAGATGGGCTAGATTAAGGCATGCCTTAACCTATGATAATTCAACAGGTCTGACAACATTGTTAAGCTGGAAATATTTTTTTTATTTGGAGACCCTCCACAATCTGAGGCCCCAAATTTTAGTTTATGTAAGCCCTCTGACCAATCTTATAATATATATATATATATTATTTCATAATATTTTCCTGTTAAACTACATAGGCAGAAGCCACCTCTCATATTTTTGTGTGGTTAGCAGAGTGTCCAAGCTGAAGGCAGACCACAGCCAAAAGGTCAAAACTACTTTAACAAAAGCTGAGTTAAGATAATGAGTTACTCCAGCATAACCTGGAGGTCTCATTTTGTTTGTGGGCATGACCTTGATTACCACACCTTGCAAAGATACTGTTAAAACAAAGAATATGGAAAGCCAACTTGCTATCAGATACTGTTATTTCCCTATCTCTTCTGGAAACCAAGTTAACAACAAAGAGTTGTTCCTTTGCATTTCCTTCCCTTTGTCATGACTCTCCTAAAAACCACTCACCTTATCCTGATCTAAATGTCTCAGCTAAATATCAAGAGTTAATCTGCATGGAAGCCTTTCAGCGTTTCCTCGTTTAGCTTAACAAAGCAATTTTGGCCCCATTGTCCCGGGTTTAGCAGTAGACGAGCTGACTAATTACCTCAGCACCCCCAAGCCCAGCATGAGAAGTTCCAGAGAATTTAGAAAAATAAAACTTAAAACTCACTTGTTCCCGCCCCACCTGGGCAAAAGGGTATAAAAGTTTAGTTCACCCCAACACATGTGCTCTTACTAGCCTGTACCTTCCTTGGTCTGGTCAGTTTGAGACACAATATCGTCCTTCGCCTGGATTCAGATGCTGGTCATTTGAATCCTTGCCTTCTACAAGATCTTCTTCAGCTGAATTTAGGTAACGTATTTCCCTGAAACCCCCCTCCATTTCTATCATCCCATCTATCTTTTAACACCTTTTTATATCTTAGGAACTTGAATGTATGTGCCCTTATGTCTTACTGTGTGTTTGTATTTTTGAACAAATCTATATAAAACATTTAAATTCAATTTGGACTCTTGCTTCTCTGTGGAATATCCATTGCCAGAATTCCTTCCCCGTATTATACAGTCTAAAAGATCTCCTCTTGGCCCCTCTCCTGATCTGCCAATGTGAGTTCATTCCCGTTTGCTACTTTTAAAAAAACTATATGTGTGCTGTTACACTTTTTAGCAGCTGGTGGAGATTCTCTTCAATAAAACCCTTACCCCTGTTAAGGTCATAACATTTACTTAACTTGCACCTAAATCCTGGTGTGCACTAGGAAAAAGAGGAAATCTAACAGGTTTATGTCAAACAATGGTGTAAATCCCACGCAGAGTTACCCAAGTCTCATGGGTCTAGACTGGAGGACCTATGCTTCAACTTGTACTGTAAGCCATTGGTGGTTTCAGCACAGCACACTAATAACATGTATAACACGTTATCTATCAACCCTGTTTCTTGTTTCCATTCAAGTTGGAGATGTCACCCCCCCAGGAAGCAACTGCAAACAGTCTGGGTTGCTGTGGCTCCTTTGATTTTTCCAAAAAAGATTGCTAGTTTAGTGATTATTGTAAAAGGCATGTTGAGGAAAATATAAAGGGCTGGATCCATTTTTGGGGAACAGCCTTGTGTGAAGTTCTTCCCCCAAATGGGATAAATAGCTTCCTCAGCTCATTATATTTTTTGGCTGTGCAGAAACCACCACTGTTTCCTCTTGGATAATAGCCTGTAATAAATAGAGCATCAATAAAGCTGTTTTTCTCTGTTCCTTCTGCTGTAGTCAGCTGATGTTCTTGATAGTTCTTCTTATGGAACTTAGCCCTGAAGGAGATAGTTTAAATGGAACCTAGCCCCAAAGAAGAAAAGCCAGTCATTTACAGCTGGCTGTTTAAAACAACTAAGAGACATTCTATGAATTCAGAAAAACCATGTGGTACAATGCTTCAGGCAGAGTACCAATTCATCATGCAAGTGGGGGATTGAATATTCCACACACCCCCAACATACATAGAAACAACAAAAATAATTAAAATTATTATCTGCAAAAAAGCAAAGCCTTTTTCTTATATGCTGATTTTTGTTCACCTCTGCAGCAGTCTCACATTGAGTGAGCCAGTGTAGTGTAGTGGTTAGGTGCAGTGGACTCTAATCTGGAGAACAGGGTTTGATTCCCTGACTCCCAGGGTTTGATTCTACATGACTGGCGGACTCTAATCTGGAGAACTGGATTTATTTCCCTGTGCCTAACACATGAAGCTTGCTGGGTGACCTTGGGTCAGTCATATTTCTCTGAGAACTCTCTCAGCTTCTGGTTGTGGTGGGTTTTCTGGGCTGTGTGGTCGAGGTCTGGTAGACCTTGTTCCTAACGTTTTGCCTGCATCTGTGACTGGCATCCTCAGAGGTGTATCACAAAGAAAAGTCCGTTTCACACTGTGTCTCGTGAAAAGGGAAAGTTTAGTGGGGTATATTGCCCATGAACCAATCAGTAAGTGCTTGGGTGGGGAACCAATCAGAAAGTGTTGGGGGGAACTTGTTATGCAAAGGTGTGGTTGACTGCATTGTATTGCGATTGGGGTTATCAGTCCATTTTTTAAGTACTGGTAGCTATGCTTTGCTAATTTTCAGAGTCTCTTCTTTCTTGTTGAAGTTGTCTTGGTGTTTGTGAATTTCAATGGCCTGCCTGTGCAGTCTGACATAGTAACCTTCCAAATTGTCCAGAATTTCAGTGTTCTCAATCAAAATGTTATGTCCAGTTTTGTTTAACACATGCTCTACAACTGCAGATTTTTCAGGATGGTTAAGCTGACAGTGTCTTTTCTGCTCTTTAATGTGAGTCTGAATGCTGCTTTTTGTGTTTCCAACATAGACCTTTCCACCTTTCTCTCAGCTTCACCTACTTCACAAGATGACTGCTCTAGGAGAGCTGAAGAGGAGTTTGTAAGCTGCTTTGAGATTCCTTACAGTTGAGAAAAGTGGGTTATAAATCCAATCTTCTTCTGCCCCTCCTCCTCTTTTTCATTCTAAAGCACTAGAGTCCTGGGGGAAGGGGGGACTGTACTATGTGGTTTTCCTAAGTGTATGGATCTGCTTTATGGAAAGCAGAAGAAATGTCTGGGAATATGAACTCCTATCATTTTACTCCATTTCTTGGTAGGCTCTTCAGGAAACTATGGCTCATTCCACACATGCAGAATAATGCACTTTCAAACTGCTTTCAATGCTCTTTGAAGCTGTGCGGAATGGCAAAATCCACTTGCAAACAGTTGTGAAAGTGGTTTGAAAACGCATTATTTTGCATGTGCGGAAGGGGCCTATGTGTTGGATCAAAAGATGAAGTTCTACTAGTGTAATGGTATTGCCATTGATGGAAGGGCAGAGGATACTGCTGATTTCTGCTTTGCAACCCTCTACTCTTCTTGAGGGTCCCTTGACTCTCGAAAACAAAATCTCAGGGGTGTGTGACTGGAACGAAAGGCAAGATCTACTTATTATTCATCTAGTGATTAGTAATTTGGATCCAACATTGTGGATAAGGGTTTTACATACACAGATTGTTTGCATATGGATGGGGTTGGATCCAATCATGGCTAATGAGAAAAGTCTAATTAGAGAAGGAAGGAGGTATCTTCTATGACCATCCAAAAATATTATGCTGAAATTAGTTGGTGCTTCTTGAGCCAAAATCTTTGTGAGATGGAAGCTTCAGGGCAGATGGGAATGGAGTGAGACTCAGTGAAAAACTGTCTGGATCCAACCCACATAATCGACCAAGTCCTTCTTCAAGATCCTCACTACAACACATAGCAAATTCCCTCACTATCTGCAGAACCAATAGTTATTATTCCCAGAAACACTGAAACAGGGTGGAGAGAGCGACCACACAAGGGATTTTCATCACTTTGGAGAAATGAGCCCCTGTAATTTCTAGGACTGGATTTGGGAGACGGCTGCATACAGACCAAACTGAAAAGGAAGGAAACCCTGCCAAAATTCATCAATGTGCGGGGTCATTTACATTGTCCTTGCTGCTGTACCTGGGCTGATTTACTTTTTATGTCCTCCTCTCTGCTTAATGGAATGAGTTCTGAATTGGTTCTATTTCAAGCAGTGAGTTATTAGTCCTCTTTTTAAATCAGCTGGCGACTGGTGTTGTCTCAGGTTTTGTTTTTGAAAAATAACATCGTAATTCACAATGCTGACAAATGCACGTCTGCTACCAGGTTGGGCCTCTTCAGAAATATTCAGCGTTTAATTATATGTGATGTCTTAATTTATTCTCTACATCCAATGAGGCAATATACATTAGTCTTAATTTTATGAAAGGACAGAAAGACTCATAACGTAAAAATTGAAATTCAAACCTTTAGATTTATTGCCCATAGAACAATGTGCATCAGTGGTGCATATAGAATAGATCATAACAATGATAGTATAATATAGCCCTAAAACATCCACTCAAATGTGACCAGAGATGGTAAAGATTATGATTTGAATTATATCCATTTTTATTTTAGAATAACACAGTTCAGAAGGAGGCATGTCATCACTGAAACCATGCAGATGAATCAAATACTTAAGCAATAATTATTTAAACGTTAGACATCCTTTCTTCCTTCAGAGCAGTAGTTCTCCTATGGTTCCACTTCCTGTCATGTAACCATGTCAAATTGTACAGTCTTTTGATGAGCTGAAGAGAAGAAATGTTCAGAATAGGAAACTGTACACAAATATGTTTGAATACGTCAACCATATTTGTTTTGTGAGTGCCTTGCCTCATAAGTCTAAACCATAATGCTGATATACTCTGAAAGTGTTTGGCTCTTCGAAACAAGTTGTTTCATTTATTTTAAATTTTGAGCTCATTTATGTATTGTTAATAGTTTCTAATATTTTCATGTGAGGGAACCTACTATTTGGCTTACACTCCTGAGCACTGTAACATCAGAGGCACTTACCTAGAAGAGACTCACAGAAAAACTCTGAACGAGGGATGAGGGTAAAATTAAAACTTATTTATGAATAAACATCCTAATAACACATTTAAATAACTAATAAACATCCTAATAACATCTTTACATAACTGAAAAAAATACAAATACTTATACTCCTGTTTACATTTTCCTCCAAATATGAATGCTGTTGCATTTCTGGTTTGAGAAAAAAAGAAAAGAAACCCTACACCATTTAGATGTCTGGCTTTCAAGTAAGTTGTTGGAGAATACAAAAGTAATTTTGGTCACATCAGAATATTCCTGAACAAAATGAAACCTTTGACTGGGTACTGAACCAGATGTCAGCCTACCCTGAGTGTTGTGAGAATAACATGGGAAGAAGGAAGCCCTATAATTTTCAGAGAATTCAGATTCTGGGATAGAAAAAATCAAGTTCTGAAGCTGTGTATATGAAATTTTATTTATTTTACTTACCTTCAATATGCTTATGACCCTAACTTCTCCTACACTGACTGTAATCTCAGAGAAAATCTACTAATTTCTTTTCCCACATTTCATCTTCCATTCCCCTTCCTCCCAATCACCTCAGCTTCACATACCTACAAGAAAGCCATCATGGTTTAGTGGTTAAGAGAAGTGGATTCTAATCTGGAGAACTGGATTTGATTCCCCACACCACTACATGAGTGATGGACTCTAATATAGTGAAATTGATTTGTTTCCCCACTCCTACATTCTTGTTGGATGACCTTCGGCTAGTCACAGTTGTCTGAGAACTCTCTCAGCCCCACCTACCTCACAAGATCTCTGTTGTGAGGAGAAGAGAAGGAGTTTGTAAGCCATTTTGAGACTCCTTATGGTTGAGCAAATCCAAACTCTTCTTCTTCTGCAAAGGTTCACTTATTTAGATATCAATACCCCAATTTCCTCTCTAATAGGGTCCCAAAGCAGTTTATATCACTTTCTCTATGAAGTAGGTTTGGCCGAGGGAAAATGAGCAGCCCAAGGTCACCTTGTTGACGTTCCGTCACACAGAGGAGGTTCAAACCTGAATTTCCGTAGATCTGAGTCTGGCAATTGAACCATTCACCTACACTGACTCTCAGGGAAGCAGTAGAAAGAGTCTATTTTTATCATCTTATTTGTGTCACCTTTCTCTTCCAACATCTCATACACTTTTGTTTTTAACGGTGACTGGGGCAAAGCAAATCTTGAAAAATGTGTGCCACATCATGTTAGATGCCTTGGCAAATACATTTCCCAGAGTGCCTGACACTCCTGAAATAGTGTTTACGGCAAAACAAGAGAAAAGGATGAGGAAAACAAAGAATATCCCAGAAGACAGAAATAGAATTCAATGAAATCTGAACACACTGGAAAAGTGGGCAGACAGGAACAAGATACAATTTAACAAGGTTAAGTCAATGTTCGACATCTGGGTAACAAAATGAGAAACACGCATACTGGATTGGGGATACACACTACTGAGTAGCTATGTGTGTGAACAAAATCTTGGGGTATGGGTGGACAATAAGTTAAATATGAGCAGCCACAGTGATGCACTGATAAAAAAGGCTTATGTGATGTTGGAGTGGATCAACCAAAGCATAACATCTAAATTGCAATATGTCATAGTCTCACCTTGAGTATCGTGTACAGTTCTGGAGGCCTCACTTCAAAAATAATGTGAACAGAATGGAGAAGGTACAGAGGAAAGCAACAAGGATGATTGGGGACCTGGAGACCAAGCCCTATAAAAAAAAAGGCTGAGGGAATTTTTAATCTGGATAAGATGAGATGGGGGGGGGAAGGGGCATGATGGCTCTCTTTCAGTATTTGAAGGGTTGTCCCTTAGAGGAGGGCAGGGAGCTGTTCCTGTTGGCAGCAGTTGATAGGACTCACAAAAATGGGCATGAATTATGGGGAGAAAGGTTCCAGTTAGATATTAGGGGGACATTTTTACAGTAAGCACCATGCAACAGTGGAATCAACTGTCTTGGGAGGTGGTGAGTTCTTCCTAACTGGCAGTCTTTAAGCAGTGATGGGATAAACACTTGTCTTGGATGCGCAAGGTTGATCCTGCATGGAGCAGGGGTTTGGATTAAATGGTCTGTATGGCCCCTTTCAACTCTATGATTCCATAATTCTAACAGATGAGAACTGAAAAAAGGATTCTCCTTTCTACCCCACATCTGAAGTTGCTGCCCCCCCAAACCCACCCCCACAGAAAGGAGTGGGGGCAGTTGGGAACAATGAGAGAGTTAGTTGGCAGGCATGGGAGGAATGTAGCAGACTACCAGTGTGTTTACAGCTCAGAGAAATCCCACCCAAGGAATTCTTTAAAATCAATTGTAATGCTGAGTTCTTTTCATTTGAGCATGAAGAACTTTACTAAAGGCAAAATGTTAAGCACAAAAAATATAATTATAGCACTCTGAAACATTTCTGATCATTTTGCGGTGGCTACATTCTTTTCAGAAACTGGAAGGAACTTTTCATGAAATGACATCTGCACTTGAAACAGATGTCATTTGTCCTAAACATTTCCACTACCTGAACTCTTCTCTTTACTGTTTTGAAGACAGCCTATAATTTCAGGTGTCTCTTTTGTTTGCAAAAAAAAAAAAAGTATTGCCGCCAATACCATTTTAAGAGTCTCGATTGCTGCTTGTTAGTCTCATGAACCTGAGAATTGAATTTTTTTGAAAAGTTTTATTGAGACAAAAAAAATATTTCTGCATCCCGCACAGCTTGCCTTTACATTAAAAGGTGGGAAAGTACATACGAGGTCAGGTGTACCAGAATGGGTGTATCTAAACAGACAGATAGAAAGTATTGTCCATACTATATATTACTTTAAATCTTCTGAATAGTTCTACAGTGTCCATTAGATGTGTGCATTACATGCCATCAAGTCACTTCTAACTTACAGTGTAGGAGTAGGAAGACAGCATGGTGTAGTGGTTAGGAATGGTAGCATCATGATCTTGCCCAATAAAGAGTCTTTGGTTGAAAGTAATCTTCTTTACTGAATGACAGATATCAGTGCTGAAACACTTAGAAATCCATTGACAGAACTAGACATTCTAGGTACACTTATCCCACTCATGACAACCTGCTGCTAAGCAACAAGCACTCTGCCCCCATTGGTCCCTTGCAGTTCACAAGCATTGAAATGGTTCCCAAACCTGGTTAACTCTGAGGCTGGGGCCTTGACTTTCTTTGAAGCATGCAGGTAAAGCTAAACTGGCCTTCACAGCAGCCAAATAATAATAAGAGTTGGATTTATATCCCCCTTTCTCTCCTATAGGAGATTCAAAGGGGCTTACAAACTCCTTTCCCTTCCCCCCTCACAACAAGCACCCTGTGAAGTAGGTGGGGCTGAGAGAGCTCAGAAGAACTGTGATTAGCCCAAGGTCACCCAGCTGGCACAGGCTAATCTGAATTCCCCAGATAAGCCTCCACAGCTCAGGTGGCAGAGCAGGGAATCAAACCCAGTTCCTCTAGGTTAGAGTACACCTGCTCTTAACCACTACACCACTGTTGCTCCAGTGCAATTACAGAGCACAGATAGCCAAGGAAAGAAAGAATTATTAGACAAACAATCCTGCATGTCATTAGGAGAGGGATCCTGTCTTACAAATTTACTAGAGTTCTTTGAGGGTGTAAACAGGCATATGGATAAGGGAGAACTAGTGGACACTGTCTACTTGGATTTCCAAAAGGCTTTTGACAAAGTTCCTCACCAGAGACTGTTGAGAAAACTCAGCAATCAAGGAATAAGAGGGGAAGTCCTTCTATGGATTAAAAACTGGTTGAGGAACAGGAAACAAAGGGTATAAATGGAAAGATGTAGGGAGTGGTGTCCCCCAAGGATCTGTTTTGGGACCAATGCTCTTTAACCTATTCATAAGTGACCTGGAAGTAGGGGTGGGTAGTGTGGTGGCCAAGTTTGCAGATGATACCAAACTATGTAGGGTTGTGAGAACCACAAAGGATTGCGAAGAGCTCCAAGTGGACCTTGATAAACTAGGTGAGTGGGCTAAGAAATGGCAAATGCAGTTCATTGTAGCAAAATGCAAAGTGATGCACATAGGGGGGGGGGGATCTAAACTTCACATACACGCTACAGACCAGGAAAGGGATTTGGGAGTTGATAGTTCCATGGGAATGTCAACTCAATGCATGGCAGCTGTGAAAAAGGCAAACTCTATGCTGGGGATAATTAGGAAAGGAGTTGATAATAAAACTGCAAAGATTGTCATGCCCTTATATAAAGCCGTGAAGTGCTGACTCACACATTTGGAATTACTGTGTTCCAGTTCTGAGTCGCCACATCTCAAAAAAAAAAGCATACCGAACAGATCGAAAAAGTGCAGAGAAGGGCAACGAGGGATGATTGGAAGGGGATTTGGAGCACCTTCCTTATGCGAGGGAGAGGCGCTGCAGCATTTGGGGCTCTTTAGTTTGGAGAGGAGACGGCTGAGGGGGGATATGATTGAAGTCTATAAAATTATGCATGGGGTAGAAAATGTTGATAGAGAGAAATTTGTCTCTCTTTCTCACAATACTAGAACCAGGGGCATTAATTGAAAATGCTGGGGGGAAGAATTCGGACTAATAAAAGGAAACACTTCTTCACGCAACGTGTGATTGGTGTTTGGAATATGCTGCCACAGGAGGTGGTGATGGCCACTAACCTGGATAGCTTTAAAAAGGGCTTGGACAGATTTATGGAGGAGAAGTCGATCTATGGCTACCAATCTTGATCCTCCTTGATCTGAGATTGCAAATGCCTTAGCAGACCGGGTGCTCAGGAGCAGCAGCAGCAGCAGGCCATTGCTTTCACATCCTGCATGTGAGCTCCCAAAGGCACCTGGTGGGCCACTGCGAGTAGCAGAGTGCTGGACTAGATGGACTCTGGTTTGATCCAGCAGGCTAGTTCTTATGTTCTTATGACCGGATGACACATCCCACCTGGGAGAAATGTCACAAACTGACAAGGGTGTGACAGGTAGGCTGTGTTATGGATAACCAGGTTTGACTCCCCACTTCTCCACATGAGCAACAGACTCTGATCTGATGAACTGGATTTATTCCCCACTGCTACTCATGAAGCCTGCATAGTGACCTTGGGCTTGTCACTGTTCTCTCATAACTCTCTAAGCCCCATCTACCTCACAATGTATCTATTGTGGGGAGAAGAAGGGAAGGCAATTGTAAGCCACTTTGAGACTCTTTTAAGGTGGAGAAAAGCGGGCTATAAAAACCAACTGTTTTTCTTCTTCCTCTTCTTTGAATTAATGACCTCCAAAACATTGTTATCATTACCAGTCTTTCTCAGCTCTTACCAGTGGCGTAGCACCAACAGGGTGGGGAGACGGGGGTGGGGCGCAGGGCTCACATAAGCTCCAGGCACAATTTCCCCTCACTCCAGCCCTGGCTCTTACAAAGTGAAAGTCACAGAGCTATGGTGTCTGGGAGCACAGACAGCAGGGTCTGCCCACTAGTTACACATATAAAAAGCAACCCTAAGCAGGTCATTTCAAATCCTACTCAGGTCTATTCAACGGGACTTACTCCTAGGAAAGTGTTCTTAACATTGTAAGGATATGGCAGTGAATTACTAATTTCAATCAGCTCTCAGGAACTTCAAAATCAGCAAAAGGCAGGATTTTTACCCTAATACCTTCTCTAGTGTTAAACACTGAGGAACATTATGCTATATTCAAGAAAGGCTTCACTGTGGCAAAATTCCAAAGTGAAAAGTTTTATGACAATATAATTATCTGTCTCTGGGGTCTAAGAATAATCATTGAGATATATAAGCCCTGGCATATGACTTATAATCTTCAGACTCGTGACCTCCATTAGGAACTCGGGTCCTGATGTATCTTTGATGCAAGGCACAAGAAAATGCTACATTTGTACTTGCACTTCGCAGTACTTCATTCATGCCTTCAAACAAACAACTCAGATAGTGAGCTGGCCTCATCACTGAAAAACCAGGTTGAACAGGGAACAAGAAAATTAAAGGTAAGGAGGAATGGTGTAGCCCAATTGCACTGCATGCTAAGCAGGATGGGTTATTGGGTGTGAGATCACCAATGAAAATGCTGCAGAGGAAGGCAAGGGCAAACCACCTCAGCCTCTCGCTTGCCTTGAAAACTCTTGCTGGAGCAGCCATAAGTTAGTTGCTGCTTGTTAGTGTTTTTTGTAAATGGCAGGAAAATAGACAAATTGGCCCAGGAATGATATATAAATTTAGACCAGGTTGCCATACACGGATTGATACAGTAGTGGGATTCAAAAATTTTAGTAACAGGTTCCAATGGTGGTGGGATTCAAACAGTGGCATAGCGCCAATGGGGATGGGCGGGGCACGGCCGGGGTGTGGCCACACATTCCGGGGATGGAGCACTCCTGGGCAGGGCTGTGGCAAGTATGCGGGGCGTGCATGCCCCAGGTGCAGTTCCCCTTCACCCCGCCTCTAGATTCAAATAATGACTGTTTAAAGTATTAAAAAAGCAATATACCGTATGGTAGTGTATTATTTCTGTTTTATATAATTATATTTATTGATTTTAAATAAGAACGTAAGTAAGGAGAAAAACCAAAAACTGTTTACAATTGTTAACATATTACAAACATATCTAATTGTCTATCTCTCTCAAACCCCCCCACTAAAACATCCTATATATTGCCTCCCTCCTTCCCATATTTCCCTCCCTTCTTACTTTCTATTTCCCCTTCAGATTCCAATAACTATTTTATCTATTCCACTTGAAAGAAAACTAACAGAGGGAGAGATCCAAAATCCTTAATCTAAAAGTGTTTAAACTCCTCTCTATCCAATATAAATTTCAAGGGGAAAAATAAAATAAAAAATCTTTACCTATAATACTTTCCCAACCTTTATACCAATGAACAAAAAAAGAGGAATTACTATATATTGTATTATTTCATACAGTTCATACACACAAGGGGGTTACCATGGGGGCAGGGGGGACGCAGGGGGCCCTGGGGGGTGATTTTGCATCCCCCACTTGACGAGATTTGTTGTACCCAGGGACAGAGATTACCTCCTTGTCCCTAGTGGAGTTTATAATTAATAACCAGTTCTCTGAACTGAGAAAATTTTAGTAACTGGTTCTACCGAATAGGTGAGAATAGGCTGCATCCCACCTCTGGACTGATATCAAGAAACACATATTACAAATGGAAACAAAATTAATCTATACATTTCAAACATATGAGCCATTTCAGGCAATAGATTTCTTAAGCTTTCTATGGTTTAAAAGTGTATAGCACTGTCTCTTTAAAGCAGGATCCCTGAGAGTATAAGCAGTACATGCTATACTTTGTGTACATAGTATCTTTTAAATTGTATTTTTACCCACATCATCATCATCATCATCATCATCATCATCATCATCATCATCATCATCATCATCATCATCATCATCATCATCCATGCATCCATGCATCCATGCATCCATGCATCCATCATCTTGAGTCATAGACCAGCACAAACCAAAATAAGGTAGATAAAACATTTACAATTAAAAGGATTAAATATATTAAAACCATAAACGTATATCTGAAAGAATCTGCTGGCAAAAGAAAACTGGGAACACAAAAAGGGATGGGAACATAAAGGGGATGGAATAAGAGTGTAAATATTAAAAAAGAAACAAGGCATATAGGAACAATAAAATTGATGTATTCGATCCTGCTCTATATACATTCATCACAATACCATACTGGTTCTCAACTACTTGAGTAGTAGAATAATGAGGTACACAGGTTGCCAAGCAGAATTAGCTGCCTTAGATCACTGAGAAAGATAGAATAGAAATAAAGTAACTTCCTCCTCAGTATATATTCACTACATGGCATTCATGCACACATTCTTCACTTCAACAGTGAACAGTGAACAAAAGAATTACATAGATGATTGGTAACTCAGAGTAATTCCTTGCTGGTAAATAAAGCATCTCAAATAAATAATCATATGCACACACATACTGTATCTATATATCCAATTTAGAACCTAATCCCAGAGTGAGGACCCAACATTCACACAATTAGACAAAGGCCAGATGGAAGAATGTTTGTACAAACTCCCCTGGTTTGTAGCAAAGGCCTGAGGGAGGGGGAAATAGGAGGAAGGTCAGACCTCTCTCCACAAACTATTGAAAAGGGATCTCTTGATGCTAAAGTGAGAGGTCACCTCAGCCACTTAGGAGAGGCAGGGCTTTCCTAGGAACCCCAGTTTTTGTGATGCTAAAGCATCAGAACTGCCTGGTGGTGGTAGTTGAGGAGGATGGTATGGTGACAGAAGAACTAAGGACAAATAAAGAAGTGGAGGAAGAGAGAGGAAATCAGGGTGGGGATTTGATCATGAAGGTGGGGGTATTGGAAATGTGGCACAGAATGAAGGGAAAAAAGGTGATGAAGAGGAGAGAGGCAGCATCAGTAGGAGTGGCAGAGAAGAAAAAGACACAGTGGTGGGAGATCAAAGGGGGAAATGGTGGGGACAAAAAGAAGGGAGAGGAAAAGGCAGCAGATAGATATGGAAGGGAAGAGTCAGCAATGAAAAGGCTTCCCGGAGCTAAGTTTTTGAGAATTTTTTTGACCAAGGCTTTGGGATCCAGATGATTCAGGTCTGGTGATGGCAGGTGTCCCCTGAGCTTCCTGAGCTTCTCCCAAGGTTGTCCCTGGATCATTTGGGCATCCTGGGATAAGGAGTAAGTTTATGAACCCAAACATAGCACAATAGAGAACCTCACAAAGTCTGTAGGAAAAATCTACAGGAAACAAAAAAGATTAGGGGATCAATAGCTCCCCAAAATGGAGAAGCATCACACCACAACTTGCAAGAGCACAGTTAGCATTATTTTTTTTAAAAAAAACCCTCAGGGGTGGCTGAGTGGAAGGTGAGAAAGCAGCAGTAGGAGAGTTGGTAGAAAGGAGTAATACCAAGATAAGAATGTGGGGAGAAACACGCAGGGGTAGCAAAGGCAAGGAGACCAGGAGAAGAAGAAGCAGGGATTAGCAGAACAATGGAATGTCCCCTTTCCCTTGCGTTTCTCACACGTTCTCCACGTGTGTATACATAACACCTGCAAGTTTGCTGTTATGCAAGATCAATAATCCTCCAGCTTTTCCTACCAAGTCATACAAACAGGAAGGCTCTGACTGGGAAAGCACCAAACATTGGATTGCAATCTGAATCAGGAGGGAAAACAGTTGACATTTAGAAATCTGAGAACTGGGCAGAGTTCAGAACTGAACAACCAACAAAATCAAGTGTGTTTTTGGGATGGGAACAAGACTGATTCCCTTCTGCAGCCTTCCCCACTCCCCATTAATCTCTCCTAAGGATCAGGGTACCTTTGGGATCGGCAAGGGGTGTATTGTGTTGTGTGTGGGGGTATATGTATGGAGAGGTGCATCTTGCAGAGAATCCATGGAAATTGCACCCATGGAAGTGGAAGTTTTTATGTCCAACCCAAGCTCCCTCTCCCATCCATTGCTCATATATCTGAGATACCCAGCTAACCACAAAACAGCTACTGAAAGCATGAGAATCTCTGTGATGATCGTTGTTTACCGCCTCACAGTTAGTTAATGATATTATCTATTTAGAACACAGCACACAATACTAGATTAAGACAGTGAAATGAATACAGTAATTAACTGTTATAATTGTTTTCCCACACCCAAGTGACTTCTCATGCTCACTCCTCTGAGTAAATTGCCTCACAGTTCTGTGAAATACTGAGAAATGTAAACATGCCCCAAGAAAAACAATATGCATTTTTAGCTTACTATTACAGAACTGTGTGTTTTCCTACAGCTGTTTGCATGGAAGATAAGTTTACTACAGTGGCTCTTAAACAGCTGGGTAGGTAACAACCGCATTGTCACCTCATTGTACATATGATGGGAATGATGCCACATTTCCCATAAGTTATCCCAGGAGCTCAGGGTGGTCAATCCACTTCCTTCTCACAACTATCAATGAAATAAGGTTATACCAAAGAATATTTTTTATTTATTTAGTTATTGGATTTGATAGACTGCCTTATCCCTGAAGGGCTCTAGGTTGCTTTCATAGCTCTGCACAGAGATGCTTCTTCTTTTTATTTCCTGCAACACATGTGTAATTGTGCAGGTATACAAAAATATGCAACACACAAACGAATAACAACCTCCCCAAGAACATTTGGTAGAACTCAGACGGTAAGAGGCATTTGGCCTTAACCCTGCCAATCTAATGGCTTAACTATGGTAGATACCACACAGCATATGTATAATGGATTGCAGTTGTTATAAAGGAACCTGTTTTCCTTTTTCCCATTCACATGTGTGCTCTTTATCCATTCAGGTCCATGGAAACAATCTAGGTTGCTTTCATAGCTCTGCACAGAGATGCTTCTTCTTTTTATTTCCTGCAACACATGTGTAATTGTGCAGGTATACAAAATTGAACTCCCACAGCCATGCTGATTGTCCCACAGTCTGATTGACTGATCAAGCATAGATGCAACACACAATAATATGCAACACACAAAAGAAAAAGGGACCTCTCTGCAACGGCTGGACAATAATGAACGTGTTGCTGTAGACTGGTCATACTCACTGCCATGGGGAGAAAACGTGCTTAGGAGATTTTGTACACTGTTTGGGATGCAGAGAATCTGCTCACAACCTGCTGGGCAACCCACACAGAATGGCAGTTAGGTAGATTCTCCCTGACAGTGGACAAAGTGGAACTTAAAGGGAACATGTGGAAGGGAGGGAAATAAAACATCTCCTGCCTGTTGTGTTTGCGTGGGAGCGCCTCTAACCCAGGATTGTGCAAAAAGATAATTGGTTTAGTGATCTTTGAAAATCCCAGGTTGCGGGGAATAAAATGAGCCAAACTCATTTTGGGAACGGGACCTATGTGAAGTGTCCCCCCAAAGAGTTTATATAGCGTCCTTTATCCATTATATTTGGCCTGTGCAGAATCCAATATGATATACTTAGCTCAGGTCTATCCTTGAGTCATCCCCAGAAGTTGCCAAGGGGATATGTGTTGGGAGTTCCTGACTGAACTTTAGATTGTCAGGCATGTAGGAAACAGTCTGGTTTGCAATCATAGCATCGGGGGGAGAAGTGCTTAAGATACCACCCTACCTCATTTTATGAAACTGAAAGGTTCCTGGAGTTGGGTTGCCACTTCTTGGTTAGGAAATGCCTGCAGATTTGGGAACAGATCTTGGGAAGACCTGGGATTGGGGACAGGAGAGAACCTGCTGAGGTACAATGTCATAGATTCCATCCCGCAAAGCAACCATGTTCCTTAGGGGAATTGATGTCTAGTTTTGAGATCAGTTGTGATTGTAGGAGACCTCCAGAACACCTTAACTTTGATCCTGTCTGCTTTCTTCCTGGGATGATAGTGAGTCAGCAGGCACATATGATGCCTATGGCCCAATATCTGAACTGGGTCCAATTGCCTGGACAGTCTTGTTATGTTCTAGGAAATACTTAAGACCTTCCTTCAGAAAAATGGTCTCAACCAGCCTGGACACCCACACGGCAAGTGGAGGATCTGCTTGTCTGTAAACTGCAGTCTTACTGGAGTAAGATTGTTAAAATGCTGCTGGTCTGTTAATTGATTCAAGTTGTTTTTAAATTATATCTGGAATAGCAACCAATCTAATAATTATAAAAATAAAATTGATGTAATCAAAACCAAGTCATGTCCACATCATATTTAATTGCATAGGTCCACATACATAAAGAGAGTGCTTTGTAGCCTGTGAGTAATTTGAGGGCCCTTAGATTAATTTAGATGCCCTTAGATGCCCGCTTCATAGAACCTTCAGTGCTTCATATTAGGACATCAAATGTGCCTAGGCAAATATTATTAGAATTCCCTTCCCTTGGTTACAAGCAGAAACCCAAGGATCTTTAGATACCTTCACCCCTCTAGCCTGGTTTTTAAATGCTGTGAGAACACTCATTTGTTTTCTGCTCTTTTCCTCCTTTTACCTGGCTATTTGACACAAGTTATATGCATTGCTTAATGCCAGGAGCTGTTGCCCTAAGCAGGCAATCTCCTACTTAGTTTGGGGAATTAGCTGGAGATAAACAGCCAGAGAGAGATAAACTGGGATCGATAACCTGTGTACGCCAGGATAATCCTGCTTGAAAACTCTCAAATGAGCAGGCAGTTGTACAATTAAAATATAGTTTTTTATAAAAATGATAAAACAAGAAATTTTGAAGCAATAAACATAGGCACGTAAAGCATAAAAGAGCTAAGAGAAAAGGGAAGAGGTTGGAAAGGGTTTTGGGGATGGGGGATGGTTACCAGTCTTGAAGGGAAGTCTAGGGAAAGCAGCGCTGAAGACGAAAATCACCAGCATTTATAGGTACAAAGGAAGAGCCCACAAACAAGTTTGTGTGTGTGTATGGGGGGGTGGGGGTGGCGGCGGCAGGGGGATGTTGCACAGATCCAGAGCACACACACTGTGAATTACCAAAGGTCCAATAATTATACCCCAAAATGTTTCCTGAGGCAGTATAAGGTAAGCTGGCAGGAAAGCCAGAGATAAATAATTGATTGGTTTGGTTGTGGTGGGTAGCTGTGTGGCCGTAGTCTGATGGATCTTGTTCCTAACGTTTCACCTGCATTTGTGGCTAGCATCTTCAGATCTGTATCACAGAGGGAAGTCTGTTACACACTGTGTCCACAGTGCAGGCAAAACTTTAGGAACAAGATCCACCAGACTGCGATCCACACAGCCCGGAAAACCCACCACAACCAGTTGAATCCGGCCGTGAAAGCCTTTGACAAGAATCTGATTGGTTTTCTGGGTTCCAAAATAGATAGAAGAGGCTTGATGAGTCATCAGGACCCAAGATAATTCTTGAACTATTCTCTTGAATACCAATTGATTGCTGGGATAGTACAGATAGGGTAAATAATGGTCTGTCTAGAGCTCTGATTAAATCACCTTAGGGTGACATAACTGACATTAGTTAGCCCCATTTTCCAGCCAGGCACAGCATAGGATCATGGGAAAAGTTCAGTTTTCCTGCCCAGGCTTGACACATAGGATGGAACCCAGAACTCTCTGAGAGGTGTCCATTTTGTGGGGAGAAGTGTCTTGTTCACAGCCAGCCTTTGGCCTCCATGTCATTGTGGCACAGCTACATGAAAGGAGGGCTCCAACTGCTTACAGAGCCATCAAAAACAAATGTGGGGGCTTAAGCTGACCTCTCCACATATTAGACCGGCTCAGTGCTTTTGGAACTTTGAATGTTCATGCACATTAACACATGTTTCCAAATGGAAGATCAAAGGAAATGTGTTAGAAATGACCTTCACTGTAAGGTCCTGGCACTCAAACTGTATATTCATACATTCCTTTGGAGGGGGAACCTTCTTCTAAGCTTGTCATGATTAAGAGAACATGTTTCAGAAGAGAGTTGAGTAACTTGTGTGGCGGGGGAGGGATCATGTTTTCTACCATCTTTCCTTTAAGGATTGAGTTTTCACCTTTCCCTCAACAAGATGAAAATACCTGTGGTTGACTAAAGAAAAAAAATCCTTGTTGAACCAGTAAACTAATAGAATTACAGTTTCTCATTTTGTTTGCTGGGAAAAAGTTATCTTCTTGAATTTATATTGCTCTGAAAATAAGTTATGTTGTGTACACAATTTTACATCAATGCATATCTATTTAGGATTGATTCCTCACATTTAGCTGCAATTCCCAATACTACTCAAGCAAATGCTGGGAGATTTTGGGGGGAGATTCCTGGAGAAAGAGAGTTTGGGAAAGATGTGATGTCACTTACAGGCAACATTCTAGATGATTCTTTACAATAGAGACTACAGCAAATTCCTAGAGAATCGCTATGTGCAGGCTTTTTTTCAGGGGCAGGAAACTGAGGCTGGGGCAAGTAATTCTCTGCATGGAGCCGGTAAATGGGGTGCCTATATCTAGATTGCCTGATTTAATCCTGGTCTACACGTGCAATAGAAAGAGGTGATAAACACCCTAAAGAAGTAGAATTGATGGTACCAGACTGCAAGTGAAGGAGATCTTCTCTTACATAACATGTCTCAGAAAGAACAGTTCCTGTCTGCCTCTGCTTCTGGTGTCATTGTCTGTTTAAAGTTTTTTTCCCCACTCAAACCTAAAAGAAAGTTCAAGAATTTGATCACTGCTCTACTATCTCATTCTCCTGTGTGTTTAAGGTGCAGCTTGAGAGATTATTTCAAGTACGATGCTGCTGATGCATTTGATGACTTTCTCCACCCAACTAAGTGGAAAACTTGATAGTCAAGTGCACTGATAAGATCATAAACAGAGTTCTGGATCAAGTCAAGAGTAAGGCCCCCCTCTGCACAGCAAATGTATAATAGATTGCAGTCGGGATAAAGGAACCCATTTTCCAGTTTTTGCATTCACATGCATCCATGCAAGCAGCCTTTGGAACCCATGGAAACAATCTGGGGTGTTGTCGCACCTTCACACGAAGACACATCTATTTTTTAAAATTACTTCCCACTCATGTGTAGCTATGCAGGCATGCACAAATGAACCCACACAGCCATGCTGATGTCTCACAATACAGCTATCTGCACCTGCGTAGCTACGCAGATGTAAGCTACATATTTTAAAAAAGAAGGAAAAGGGAGGCGAATAAAGCACCTCCTACCCAGCTATTTGATCACGAGCGGCTGCAATCTGAGATTTTTGAAAAGACTCACTAGTTTAGCGATTTTCAAAAAAAACCCAGGGGAAATAACATGGGGCAGACTTGTTTTTTGGGGGGAGATCTGTGTGAAGTTCCTGCCCAAAACAGTTGAATCCTACACCTGTTTATTGGCCCCTCGCGGAATGGGCCTGAAGGTCTTCACTGCTTTTCCGTTAGTCAACAAAGTTCATTCAGAACTCTTCTCATCAAGTCCCATCTGCCAATCATAAAGCTAATATGTGTTACAACTCCTACTGCAAACTGCATGAAATTATGCACAAGAAGAGATCAGAATGAGGAAAGGAACTTTGCTCTCAGCTCTTTGCAATTCATAGATAAACACTAAAAATGGCGACTGCTCTAGCTTTTATTTCCTTTGTCCCCATTGCAGAATCCCCTAATTGCTTCCCTCAGTTTAAACGCATGGAACATTGTCCTGGTTTGAATCAGTATGAAGGCTACAATAAGGGTTTCCAACCAGATAATTGGCACCTCGGATAGAGCAAAGCAGAAAAAGTGGGTCAAAAGTCTGTCCATCATTTGGATGATAGATGTTAACAAGGTTTTCAAGCTAAAGAATATCATGTTTCAGTGTCGTAGGCTTAAGTAAGCTTCATATTGAAATATCAGAGTAAAAAGCCACTTGCTCGCATTGTTCCTGTTTTTTCCTGTCCTACAGGGGCAGCTAAATTACATTATTTTGTTTAAATGAGATGTTTGCTGTTAGATTCAAATGTTATTGTATCTTGTACCTTTCTTATGGATTGACTGAAAACCTTTTTTGAAAAAAAAAACCATACATGCAATTAGCCTTGAGTTCCAGTCAGAAAGGATTGCTATAAATAGAAATAATATATAAATCCCTGCTGTGCCATGAAGTTTCTTGGGTGTGCTTGGATGTCCTTGACCCTGTTTCTCCCTTTCTCTTGGCCTAAACCATATCATAGGGTTGTTGTTATGAAATACAGGGAAGAGAACAAGGTTGTCAGCCTCTTTTGCTCCCCTCTGAGGAGAAACACTGGGAATAATTATGACTGAGAGAGTGTGACTAGACTAATGCCCTATGGCAGGTTTCATCAGAGCTCTAAACCTGAGTGTTCCACATCGTAGTTCAATACGCCACATCTTAACCTGATACAATACTTACTTTTAATAAAGAATCATTGACTTGCTAAAGAACACAATAGTTCCTAGGAATACAGTTTCTAAATGAGTCTACAACATGCACCTCTGGTTTCTACTTGTTGCCATTCCAACTGCTGATATGATATATTAAAGATTAGAAAACTTTAGGCATGATGGCCAAGAATCCTTTGGAAAGATCAACAGACTTGAGTATCTCATAACAGGGACCAAAACCAATAATCTAAAGGGGTAAACTTCAGATCATACATAGGTTCATCATAGCAGTTAGCAACAGGCATGGCTGAGGATCTGTGTTTCTCAAAGCAACCTATTAGGTAAACAATCACTGGGCAAAACCTACAATAGTTTGAATTCCTCATCTGGTAATTACTTACTTAACCAATTTTCTTCAGTATGAAGGCAGCTCTTTAGTAAATGAAAAGGGAGAAGCTGCAAACTTTAAGATACTTATCAAGCTCTATCCCTACTGCTGTTTGCAAATAAAATTCTAAAAGAATCTGCCAAAAGAAAGAGAAACAAAAATAAGGGCCATCATTCACATGTGGCACTTTGAATTGTATGTGTTAAGTCAAGACACTTTAAACTCTTGGTGACCCTATGAATCAATGTCCTTTAATACATCTTTTTTTGTGAACAGTCTTACTCAAGTCTTGCACACTGAAGGTCCATCTTCCTTATAGACTCAATTGATCTCATATTGGGTCTTCCTCCTTTTCTGCTTCCTTCAACTTTTCCTAGCATTATTGTCATTTCCATTGGGTCTTGTCTTCTCATAATGTAACCAAAGTATGTCAGCAGTCATTTTAGCTTTTAGGGGCAGTTTAGGCTTGATCAGAACCTACCGGTTTGACTTTTTGGCAGTCCACAGTACCCATAAAACTCTCATCCAACACCACATTTTAAAGGAATCTACTTTTTTCTTGTCAGCTTTCTTCATTGTCCAACTTTCATACCCATACATAGTAAGGAGAGATACAATGACATGTATTAACTTGATCTTAGACACCAGTGACACATCCTTGAATTTAGAATCTTTTCTAGCTCTTCCATGGCTGCCCTTCCCAGTCTCAAATCTCCTTCCGATTTGGTAGTTAAAAGCAGCAGACATTAATCTGGAGAACTGTGTTTGATTTCCCATTCCTCCACATGAGCAGCAGACTCTCATCTGGCAAACCTGTTTTGTTTTCTTTGCTCCTCCACAAGAAGTCTGCTGGATGACCTTGGGCTCATCACAGTTCCAATCATAAATATGAAACCACCACCAGTCCTGCTGCTACTATCATAGACACACATAGAAAAATACTGTGTTGAACTAAACCATTTACTTAGTGAAGGAAAAAGTAATAAAGGTGCCCAATTATCCAGAACAGTGCAAACATACAAAACATTTCACCATACAAATGTATAGGAGCAGCAGTGGCATAGAAGGAGCAGCAGTGGTGTAGGAGGTTAAGAGCTCGTGTATCTAATCTGGAGGAATTTTATTCCCAGCTCTGCTGCCTGAGCTGTGGAGGCTTATCTGGGGAATTCAGGTTAGCCTGTACACTCCCACACATGCCAGCTGGGTGACCTTGGGCTAGTCACAGCTTCTCGGAGCTCTCTTAGCCCCACCTACCTCACAGGGTGTTTGTTGTGAGGGGGGAAGAGCAAGGAGATTGTAAGCCCCTTTGAGTCTCCTGCAGGAGAGAAAGGGGGGATATAAATCCAAACTCCTCTTCTTCTTCTATACACAACATGTATGAATTGAAAAATTCCCTTAGGAACAGTCATAGCTGCAATAATAATAATAATAATAATAATAATAATAATAATAATAATAATAATAATAATAATAATAATAATAAGAAGAAGAAGAAGAAGAAGAAGAAGAAGAAGAAGAAGAAGAAGAAGAAGAAGAAGAAGAAGAAGAAGAGAAATCTTCCCCAAAGTTTCCTAACCTGTAGCAGACAACTTTACCCCCTGCAGAGGCATAGCTACAAGTGGGCCGAGGGCTGCGTGTTGCACCAGGTGCGTGCAGGGGGGGGGGGGCGGGTGGCAGCAAAACGTTCAGGTTTGTTTTCTGTATTTTTTAGTATTTTCAGTTTTTGGCCTGCAGGGGGCACGGTGTTTAGGCTAGCAGCACCAAAATTTCAGGGAGTTTTTGGGGGACTCTCTTGATGATACCACCCAAGTTAGGTGAGGTTTGGTTCAGGGAGTCACATCTGTCATTTTCAGTTTAAACATGCAAGTGTTTTCCAAAAGCTATGGTAAAACAAACCAGTTTTGCAAACTGTTACCAAATCTTCCTGGCTCACAACTGGTTTAAATTGGAGGTGACATAGGCATGGCTATGTAACTGTGGTGTACAAGATCCCCCAAGTTCTCTCAGAGGTTGCAGGTGGTGGCCTGGCATCTTTACATTCAAGGTTTGTAAGAGATGAATATTCCACTGCTCTTTCTAGTGCTCCTTGAAGTAACGACAACATGAGAAAATAGCAACCCATCAGCACCTTCTTTGTTCTTCCCTCTGATCATTCCCTTAGTGCAGACTTGCAGATTAGGAGGTCATTCTCTCACTGCTCTGCCACTTGTCATAAAATTAACCACTGTCTGGCTTGGGTTGTAAATCTGAAATGAACTGAGTCACATATGAGGAATCATTACACTTCAACAGTGACAGGGAATAGAATCATAAGCTGAATGGCTGGGTTATATGGACCTCTGGCATGGGGTAAGGCAGAAAATTTAGAGCTCAACCGCATCTTCACTGTCCCCAAAGGAGGTGTGTATGGATCACACAAGCAGAAAGTATGCATATTAAGTATGTGCATAAACCCCTGATCATTCAGGTGGATGAATGGATGAGGGCTGCATGTATGTTCATGACTCGCTCCCTCACATTCAAGGAACCCAGGTGCTGTAACTGTGAGCCCAACCTTCTTTTATGGGCAAACTGTATCATCTCTCCAAATGTGAAGAGAAAATCACGTGGATTTGTAGTTGCTCTTTGTATCTGCTGGGGAGAATGACAGGCAGCACTGAATTTCTCAATACTTTTTTATGCAACTGCTTGTGTGTTTGAAGTACACAATGCAGTACAACTGGTTTTGGCTCACCACTTCCTACTCAATGCATAAGGTGTGTCCAGGGAGCAGGGCACATTAATATTGGAAAGAAACAATGATGGGAATTATTCGTCAAGGTCCTAAAAAATTAATGGCCTTCCAGATTGTATGTATAATGGTTTGTTTTGTTTTTCCCTGAATAGTCTTGCCCTTTACAATTTCCTCTTAGGCCAAATACCTCGTGTACTATATCAGAACAAAAAAAACTAGGAATGACTACATTATCATCTTTCTTCTCTTTTTAAACAAAAATTAATAGAAATTTATGTTGCAATTTTATTTTTGCATTGCTAATTGAAATAAGAAATACCTGACAATGTTTAAAGGAAAGTTCCATTCCTTTCCAGAGAAGCAACCCCCTCCCAAAATTACCTCAACTTCTTACCAATGTCCTAATTACAACTTTCAGAGATTGTTCAATTGTGTTTTTTTTTCTCAAAACATACAGTTTTGACATGTACCTGTACTCAGACATTTAGTCATGGTCAACTTATGCCCACCCTGTAGGATTTTCAAAGCAAGAGATTTTCAGAGGTGGTTTGCCATTGCCTTCCTCTGCACAATGACTCTGGTATTCCTTGGTCTCCCATCCAAGTACTAACCAGAGTTGACCTTGCTTAGGTTCGAAGATCTGATGAGATCAAGCTGTCCTAAGCCATCCAAGTCAGGGCTCAGACAACACTTTATTATATGAAAACTGATTTTCAAAGACCGTGTTACGAGTTAGAGCCAATAGGAAAGTGAATACAGAAATGTAAAAACAACAACTGTGTGTACACAATTATCATAGCTTAGAAAAATAGCGTGTGCTTTGAGGTTACAATCCTAAACCTGCATAGGCATGCATTTTAGTTGCTAGCTCTACACATGTTAGAGGTGTTATGTAAATAATGATAATATATATTATGATAATAATAGTAACAGTTCAGCCTCTGACAAGGGCAATGAGGTAAGTGTATGTATTCAAGTGCAAGACTGCAGCCTATTGGACATGCACTGTATTATAAACAGTAGTATTTGAAACTGATATTACATCCAAACACAAATCTGTCCCCACACTAGGGGAGAGAAATATGATATATATTTGACATAATGCAACGCAAAACACCACATTTACAATGAACAATGCCAAACTGTGATAACTAGCAATGGTGGCCTTCAACTACTGAGAAACTATGGCTTACTGGTAGATCAGAGGTACCAAGTTCAGTCTCCCAAACATGCAACTCTAGTTAAAAAGATTAGGGTTAGGGTTAGTTAAACTAGAGCAACTCTAGTTAAAGGATTAACTACTACTACTTACCCCATATGTCCCGAACCGGTCTCTGTGTTCGGCAGAGGCCAATCTACTGGTGATTCCTGGCCCCTCCATGATACGGCTGGCCTCTACCCGGGCCAGAGCCTTTACAGCTCTGGCCCCTGCCTGGTGGAACGCTCTCCCTCCAGCTGTCCGGGCCCTGCGGGACCTCATTGAGTTCCGCAGGGCTTGCAAGACTGAGCTGTTCCACCGGGCTTTTGGGGAGACTAGCCGTTGATAGGGGCCCCCTCCCTCCCTCCCGCCCTCCCTTCTTGTCTTCTCTGACATCATGAAGATCCTACCACCCCTTCTGGGATCCTTCGTGGGGATTGATAGTAGGCGCCATCTTGTGTTAATTAATTATGCTGCATTTTAAATTGGGTTAGGTTTATTTTTATTATTAGAGCCATCTTAACTTATATTTATATTGTATTTAATTTGATTGTGCTCTTTTTACACTGTTCACCGCCCTGAGCCCTCCGGGGGAAGGCGGTTTATAAACCTAATAAATAAATAAATAAATTAATAATAATAATAATAATAATAATAATAATAATAATAATAATAATAATAATAATAATAATAATAATAATAATAATAATAATAATAATAAAGCAGGGGTAGGGAACCTTTAACACTCAAAGAGCCATTTGGACCCATTTTCCACAGAAAAGAAAACTCATGGAGCCGCAAATACTTTTTGGCATTTAAAATGAAGAAAACACTGAGTATTTTGGTTTTTTACCTTTACGCATGCTTTGTATAAAGGGCAACTCTCCTCTTTCCTCAACTTCTCCCTTGTCGTCAGGGTCCGCTTCAAACCCTCTGATTGTGACCTTTCCCCATTCTGTTTCCTCCTTTCCCCCTTGTTCTGTCTCTAATATTTCTACCCAGCTTTCAGTTATCTTTTCAGCTCCCCCCCTTCTCTACTACATTCAACCCTTTCCCTGCTGTTCCTCCCCACTCTGGGGCTTTTCCACAGATCTATCCCTCTCTCTCTTGTCTTTCTCCTAGTCACCTCAGCTCTCCTTTCCACCCTCCACCTTCCCCAGCTTCTTCCTTCTCCTCGGAGCCTTGTTCGGCTGCCCCACCCTGCCTTAAATCCTGCCCCAGTGCCTTCTGGGGTGTTTCTCCCCTTGTCCTGCAACGAGGCCAGGCCGGGGAGAGGTGCGTTTTTTTCTGCTTTTTTCTCCCCTCCCCTCAGGGTAGAATCCTGAGAAAAAAGCAGAGCCCAGCTCAGGCTGGGATGCTGGCTGCACGCTCCCCGTTCATGCGGGAGCGTGGGTGTCCGGGGGTGCCCGGAGGCTCCTCCCCAGACTTGACGAGGCGGGCGCCGGGTGCCGGTGCAGCTGCGTGCCCCAGCAGCGACAGGCCTAGGTCTGGCCATGCAGCCCCGAGCCCCAGCGGCGGCGGCAATGCGCCCAGCCTCAGCCTGAGGGACAACAGGCTGAGCTCTGCGGGGGTAGGCCGCCAAGCGAGTCACGGTGGCAACACCTCTCCCCGGCCCGGCCTCGTTGCAGGACGAAGGGAGAAACGCCCCAGAAGGTACTGGGGCAGGATTTAAGGCGGGGTGGGGTGGCCAAACGAGGCTCCAAGGAGAAGGAAGAAGCTGGGGAAAGTGGAGAGTGGAAAAGACAGCAGAGGTGACTAGGAGAGAGGAGAAGAGAGAGACAAGAGAGAGAGGGAAATTGCTGTGGAAAAGCCCCAGAGAGGGGAGGAAGGGGCCATGCCAGGAGCCGCACCACAAGCGGAAAAGAGCCGTTTGCGGCTCGTGAGCCGTGGGTTCCCGACCCTTGTACTAAAGGATATGAAAGACCTTAACCTGAGACTTTGGAGAGCTATTGCCAGTCTGAATAGACAATGCTGACCTTGAACCATAATGAAACTGAGGAACCAATGGTCTGGTGTTGTATAAGACAACTTCACGTGTTCAATGGTTGTAGCCCAACAAAAACTTCAGGATTGAGCTATCATTTTAGATAAACAACCCACAACCCATTCTGAACATTCTCATCTTGGTAATAGGAAGCCACTATCAAACCAAAGACATCAGTGCCCATAATTAGTAAATACCCTGAAGTTCCCAAGCAGTCATGTGGTGTACTGAACACTGCAGTATGTGAGCTAAAGTGAATACCTGGCTTCATTAAAAATGTCTGACAGTAATCATTCAAGAAGAAACTACACTTAAACTGTATTTAAGTCCATATGAAATTATACTCACAGTTTATGGTGTTTGAGCCATTTTGCTGGGAAGAAGGAACCACAGAGCACCAACTTTGCATTCAAGAAATCTCAGGTTCAAACCTGGTACCTCCAATTTGAGGGTCCCACATAGCAGATGTTTGCAAAATCCTTTCTGTACCTAAAACTCCAGAATGCTGCTGCATGTCAGAACAGGAAACACCAACTTAAGTGGACCAATGGCTTCACTCAGTATAAGGCAACTGCATTTGCTTTTGTGCATGAGGAACACCCATGTCTTCAGCATGTTCACTGGTTGAAAAGTATTAGGGTGCAATTGTGTTTCACCAGCATGGGCATGCATGGAGAGCCCATTAAGTATCCTGAACACAACATGGATAGTGATGTGGATTTCAATTGTTGTAAATTATTTGTGAGCATGTTTTGACTGAAAGCCAAGTAATAAAATCAACAAATAACTCAACAGATACAAATGCAAATAAAGAATAAATATAAAGAATAAGCATACATAAAGAGCAACATATTAATTTATTCCTTTACTTACAGCCCCATTTGTACATTATGATAATTTGGGGTTGCCATCAATTGCCAATTCAGCAGAAACCTGAAACCAATCCTTCAACATTTATGTACGTAAGAGTTGCATTCGATACACTTGTATGATATGATGAACATCTGAATGGAAGAACAGGAAAACAGCCTCACAGCCATCAGCAACTACTCTCAAAACCAGAAGAAAAAAATATACTCAACTTTAGCATGACAGTAAATGTTAACTTCTTCAGACAACCACAACAGACAACAATGCAAAATCATCCCCCCCCCAAAAAAAAGTTAAACTCAGGAAGAGACTTTAAGCCCTAAAGGAACCATTAAGATTATGCAATCCTATTTCGGAGATAAATGTGGTAAACCAGTCATTTCTATAAGGATGATACACAAAAGGAATGCAGGAAGTGGTTCTACAACCAGAGGTACAATGGAAAGTAACTTCACAATGAGCAGATGCTCAACTTGGATCATCATAGAGTAACTTGAAGATTCCAACCTAAAACCATATTATTTAAAACATTTACTATACTCCTGGATAATCTGTGAGGTAGGATGATATAATCTTCAGCTGTTTTGATGCACCACTGTTCCCCATTCCCCTCCAAATAAATAAACATGATGAAAAAATGTGAGTGGATAGTGGCAGGATAATGATGCATTTGATGCATCTGCCATTCATTTTACTGGGCTTTGATTGGAATTATACAGCATCAGACATTGTGATCTCTCACAGGATGTTCACAGTCCAAAATTTCCCAGCTTGCAAACACAAGCCTCCAGGTGCCAGAGGGAATGGTAAGACATTGGGAAGAAAAGAAAAAGACAAAACCAAATTCTTAGTGCAACCTTGAGTGAGGAGTAAACTTGGGAAGTTCAAGATGTATGTTGTCTGTGGTGTGGAAAGGGCTATCAAGCCACAGCTGACTTATGGTAACCTCATATCGGGTTTTCAAGGCAAGAGATGAACAGAGGTAGTTTGCCATTGCCTGCCTCTATGTAGTGACCCTGGAATTCCTTGGTGACGTCCCATCCAAGTACTTGCCAGGGCCAACCTTGCTCAGCAACCAACATCTGGTGAGACTGGGCTAACCTGGGCATGGTTGGCTAAGGATAGGTTACAGTAACATACATAATCATCAGTGTCTACTGATGCTCTGTACCAACACATCTGAGGAAACCCAAACCCTTTAAGAGTTGCCATTACTTTTTTAAAAAAAACTTTTTAACCCCCTTTACAATAGGCAGGGTTTTTTTTTTTTAAAAAAAGATAATTCATTTCATTTCAACTGACTAATTAGCAACTGTAAAAAAAACTTCCCCAAATATGCCAATCTGATTAAAGAGAACAAAACAGTACTTCTAAGAGGAATATAAAACAATTACACATATATCTTACCTCTCATATGGAAACATAAGTACTCGGTCACTGATGCTTGTGTGCAAATACAGACAAGATTCTGCAAATTAAAAGCAGAAATCTACAGAAACTCTTTAACATTACTCATATATTGTGATTTCAAAACTCCTCTCACTAAATTCCAGAGATCAAAGGACTTTTCCCTCCATAGTGTGAACTGAACAAAATCCTTTCCTGGGTCATGCTAGATGTTATATTTGTCACAAATCAGGTTGGGTTTCTGCAACCTGTTTTACAGACAGGCAGGACAAAAGGGATTAAATATTTCTAAGCACTCTGGGGCCTGATTTAGCACAGAAGCATGGCATGGGGTCGTTGTGGTGGGGAAGCTTATGGATGTAGATGTAGATGTATATAAAAATATTTACTGAAAGAGTGGAAGTGGAAGAAGAATTATGCTTGATCTGAGCCCAGTACAGTCATTACAATTTGGGGTAACCAAATGACTCATAAGAAAAGATTAAGCTACGTGTGGTCCTCTGAATATACATGATCACCACCTTTTGTGAACAGGGCAACATTTTCCATACTCTGTGGATGATCTGTTATGTACCAAAGATGTCAGCTTTGCCATTGTTGAATATTCCATTAGTTTCTTCATCCATTTTGTAAGATCTGAGTGATGGTCAGCTTTCCATCATGCTGTGAATACAACTCTAGCTACTGTCACCATATATGTGAACAGTTCCTTATATGCTTTTTGGTACATTATTTGGCAACATATTTACTAACATACATTTTGGATCTAGTACAAACTTGACAGAGATGCTGGTATGAGGTGGGGTATAAATATTTATAAATGAATAAACTTTCAACATCTTTTGCATTTCGTCATGTTTCATAACCCAATATTTCCTTCCTTTTAGACATGCCCATCACATATGACAAAAAGTAGCACCTGTATTTGGGCACTTCCAACATTTTCCCGCATAACAATTGTTACCTTTGGTTATACCTTTAGGTGCAACATACAATTGAAAAACATTTTATACCTGTTTTCTCTTAGCATTTGACATTCTGTATATTTAATTTCTCTTGTCTAAAGACTCTCTGAGGCAATAGGTTTATTTTCCAGTTTTGGTAAGCACAATTAGAGCCCAGATTTTGCATACACCAAATCTGGAAAAAAACACACACATTGTCTCAGTCAAACAAATGGATGACTCCACATGTTGTGAAGATTGTGGGTAACATAGTCGCCTATTCACCAACTGGAGTGCCAAAACTGTAGTAACTGAACAGGAAGATGCTGTACTTTCAGGTGAATGTGCTAACAGAGCCCTACATGTATACAATTGTATGCTCTTCCAAGCAACTGGAAATCCAGCAAAAGGGATTAGACTCACTCATCTGTGTATTCTATGAAGAATAACTCATGTACTGAACAAGGGCAGTGTGTATGAGAAGGACTATTCACTTGGGATTTTTACAAAGAGTGGAACTGTGTTTGAAATCTGCAAACAAGCCTGAAGATGCTTGGTTTTTTTTGTTCTTGCCAACACATTTCCAGAGTTTTTTTAAATGCATTTTTGTACTTGGATGCTGTACTGTAGATAGCATATGGAACTCCTTATATGTTTCTCTTTTGATATACTGAAGGAATAATAACAGCCAATGGAAGAACTGCTTTTAGCAATCTGTGCACCATTAACTCATGTTGTTGTTGCATCCTTTACTCTTTTCACTTCAATGGGAAGTATCTTTCCTTTCTTCCCCCTTCTTCAATAGCCCTTGTTTTTCAGAATTAAATTCATAAGTTTTGCTGCTTTCTAACTTCACTATTCATACTTTATAGAATGTATTTCAGTAGAGACATTTTGGCTCAGCACTAAACCTCATCATCATGGTTACACAGCCTGCTTTTCTTCTATAAAGCATGTGGCAGAACACAAGGCCCCTTCTTCCATTTTGCCATCACAACAATCTCGTGAGGTAGGTCAGGCTAAGGCAGATTGATTGGCACAGAGTCACATCTGGGGAGCTTCCAAGGCTGAGTGGGAAATGAAACCAAGGTCTCCTTAGTCCTATTCTAACACGGTAGCTACAGCATCAATTAGCCATATACAGTACTTGCAAGAATACAACAGAATATGTTACCATCCTTCTATCCATGGGTTACTTCAGTGGGTGAAAAGGCTCAACTGGGAAAAGGAGCTCCTCAAAGTATTTACCAAATGTTAGAATTTCAGCTGCCATGCTTAACTCATGGGATGCTGAACATTTCATTTACACTTTGTTTGCAGGAAGGGGGGTTGAGAGTGGAAAAAAAGTTAATCCAGTTGCATATGTGTTATTTTCACACACAAAAAACCCTTTTAAAATACTTTATATTTACAAAACTTTATAATCCTTTTCTCAAAGAGTGCTTAAGGATCATTACATCATTACATCATGGATATGCAATTGATTCTAAAATATTATCTTATTGTCCTTAAAATAGGCAATAAGGCAAATTTAACTCCCCATTACTGAACAAGGACACATGGCCAATTATTTACAGTGGATCACCAACCCTAAATTAAGAAGAGCTTTAACACTGGCCAGATTCAATCTAATGCCTTCTATGCTGCTCTATGGCAGATATCAACAAATTGATAAACAGAGGAGGCTATGTCCATGCAATATGGGTCAGGTGGAGACACTCGATCATACCCTCTTTCATTGTGTAAGGTTTGCAAAAATCAGAATGTCACAATCTGCACTTATCCCATTTCTGTATAACAATCTAACTGATGCTCTTAAGATACCTATGCTTTTGAACAACATGGATCCCACAGTGTGTGAGAATGTAGCAAAATTTCTGCTAACAATAATAGACGTAAGTCTAGATGAATACCAACCAATGTCTATGTATTATGACCACATATAGCCAGCAGTAATTTTGCTAGCTTCTGTCAGTATCCGATGACGTTTAAGTGAGTTAACTTAGCTGAAGGAATGTCCTATAGTTACAGAAGGACCATGTATATATTTTAGTATTTAGTATTTTAGTACCAGTGTCTATAATTGTGAGCAATAATGGGCAAATTTTGTATGCTGATTTTGTATGTTTATTTTATGCCAATAAAGGCTTGTGACTGATAAAAAAAAAAACTCCCCATTACTATTTTATTCCAAGCGAATGAGCATTTTAATTGTGACGTAGAATACACAGAAAGTACTATTAAAAAAAATGGCAATTTCAGAAATCAACAGGACTTAATGGCCTGCTTCTATACATGTCTATCAGAAATAAGCCCCTCTGTGTTAAATGGATCTTAGGTTTGTAAAGGATTGCATTCTTCAACTGTATTTAACTCCATCAGCTTCATGCGGATTAAGCTGTAACTAACCTTTGCTGCTGTCACATATTACACTGGGTTGCATCTAGGCCAAACAGATAATTCCCTGCCTTATTATCAGTATAGACTCTCCTCATGTTGTTCCACTGGATCCTCTGTCCCTCTGGAATTTTATGGAAGTCTGAAGTGAAACAGAAAAGTTTCATTCCTTTGATCAAAATTTTCATCTGGATTTAATCCTATGTTCCTAGTGTTAAACAGTAGAGACCTTTGTCCTCCTGCAACTGGGAAGAAGAAAAGTAGGAGTAGGAGTTGGGATTTATACCTGCCCTTTCTCTCCTGTAAGGAGACACAAAGGGGCTTACAAACTTCTTTCCCTTCCTCTCCTCACAACAGATACCTTGTGAGGTAGGTGGGGCTGAGAGAGTTCTGAGAGAACTGTGACTAGCCCAAGGTCACAGCCACCAGGAATGTAGGAGTGGGAAAACAAATCCAGTTCATCAGATAAGACTCCACCACTCATGTGGAGGAGCAGGGAATCAAATCCGGTTCTCCAGATGGGAGTTCACCTGCACTTAACCACTACACAACTCTAGATGTAGAGTTCACTTGCATAAAGGCAAATACTTTTGAAAATAAAAGATTCTATTGTCTTGATACAAGAAAGTGCAGGAATTAAGTATGACAAAAGAAGCCATTTTGGACAATGCTATTTTCTACTTACTTGCCCCATCCAGTATTACCAATTAGCTGCTTTTGCCCTCCATAAATTAAACAACAGTTTCTCTTTGCATCCCTAACATTGGGTTGAAAATTCTACTGCTCCATATCAGTCATTTCCAGTGTGGGGTCCAAAGACACCACCAATGTGTTTCCTAGTGCCTAGTTACTTCTTCCTCAAAACAAACAGACAATTCTGGCTTTCCGTCACTTCACTGGAGTAGGAAGTACTTTCGAAGCGCCCAGGGGGCATTACCTTAGAGGTCTGAAGGGAGTAACCATTTGGAAACAGCTGTCTCCATCATAGAAGGATGCTTGCAAATGCTCTTAATATCCCCTCTGGCAGTCATTTGGTTGCCAATTCCAACATTGTCCACAGACCCAATAGAGTTGGAGTACTTCTGCTCTAGCTTGGCACTGGTCATGGAAACCTGGAGATAAACACAATCTAGAACAGGAGTAAGAAAATCAAGTTAAGAGGAAAGTACCTCAGTTCTCAGTGATTCCAATTCAACTCATTGGGACAAAGTTAATAAACGTGACTCCAGAACACAGTGCAAAGGAAACTTAACCCAAATTCTGGGTTCAACATGTGCAAAAGGCAGGTTTAGTCTTACCTCAGTGATACCTTATGGAATATATTATTTTCTTTCATATACCATCATGTTATTTTTTTGGGGGAGGGGGTTCTGTTTGACTTTGCCAAATGCCCAGCCCTACTGGTGTCCAAATACAGGCTCCATACAATAAGAAAGACAGAATTTTTGCTCGATACCCCTCCAAAACCATCAAAATGGATTGGCCCCCAGACTGGAAAAAGAACATCATGAAAGAAGCTAAATGAGCTTTTATTCCTTCCAAAACATGGTTAAGATGAACAGGTACTGGAAGCTATAAAATGAAATCCAAGATAATAATATTAGGGCACATGAGTCAATCAATTTCATGCTGGTTTTTTTCCCCCTTTTATTCCTACTGCCTTCTTGTCTTCTCATAACGTGACCAAAGTATGATCGTCTCAGTTTGGTCATTTCAGTTTGCAGAGAGAATCCATACATGACTTCATACAGAACTCATTTGTCTTTTTGTCAGCCCATGGCATCTATAAAACTCTCCTCCAACACCACATTTCAAAGGAGTCAACATTTTTCCTTTCTGCTTTCTTCACTGTCCAGCTTTCACACCTATACACATTAATGGGAAATACAATAATGCAAATTATCGCAATCTTGATCACCAGCAACATATCTTTACATTTAAGGGTTGTTTTTTACTTGCTCCTTCCTGGCTATCCTCAGTCATCACCACAGCATTGTTTAGTAGTTAAGAGCAGTGGACTCTAATCTGGAGAACTGGATTTGATTCTCCACTGCTCCATGTGAAACTAGCCACAGTTTTCTTGAAACTCTCTCAAGGTGCCTGTTGTGGGGGAAGGGGATGGGAAGGTGATTATAAGCCACTTTGAGACTCTTTAAAGATAGCGAGAAGCAGGCCCTAAAAACCAACTCCTCCTCCTGTTCATCTTTTTTCTCTTCTTCCTCCTTTTCTTTTTTCCCTCCTCTTCCTCTTCTTCCTTCTCTTGTTCTAAAGATTTTATAATGATATAATAAAGATAGGCCAATAACAAAAAAAAGGTACACAATATATCAAAATTCAGCATGGTTTGAGATTGGGGAGGGCTTGGGTAAATTGAATATTTTGTTTAAGTATTTATACCCCACTTTTCTCCCCAATGGGGATCCACAGGGCTTACATTCCACTTTATTCCCACAGCAACAGCCCTGTGAAGTAGGCTAGGCTGAGAGATAGTGCCTGGCCCAAGGTCAACCAGAGAGCTTTCAATTCAGATTGGGATTTCAAATCTGGGTCTCCCAGATCCCTCCTCAACTGTCTAACCACTGCATAACTCTGGTATGATAGTGTCTGCACTGGTCTGGAACAAGCAGCCACCTTGAATGCCTGGCATGCATAATTAACAGTGGATCAGAAATCATGGGGTTATGAGATGCAATAAAGCTTCTTGCACAAACATATCTCAAGCCAAATGTCTATGATCCAACCTGCCTTTAAAAAAAGAAGAACCTCCAAATGTAATGGTAACACCTGATGTAATATTTTCCATGGCCCCACTTGGCGAACAGCTGGGCTTCATCTGGCGGTCTTTTCTAACCAGCTGCCTTTACATCATTGCCACATGTAGCTCATTGTACCTATCTATCCTCACAGTGAAATAGAATAATGAGATCTATCTCCCATGTTTACATGCAGGAACCCTAAGTCGACCTGGAAGGGGGAAAACACTGCAGCTGTCACCAAGTGATTCATAAAATTCCACACACATACACACCCAAAATACTCTAATTCAATGTCTGTAATTTATGAGTGAGGACAAGCCAAACAATTCAGCAATTTTGATAGTGGACAACAATTACACACACACACACACACACACACACACAGAGAGAGACAGACAGACAGACAGAGAGACAGACAGACAGAGAGAGAGAGAGAGAGACAGGCAGAGACAGACAGAGACAGAGAGAGAGAAGGGAAAGTTTGTGCTAGAGTCTGTGGGTTGGATACAGTCCTCTTTTTTGCTCCATCTTGCCTCCTTGCTATAAACACCATCCTACGTGCTTTTGTACATGAAGGTCCCACAGTCCCCAGCCTAGCTTTTTGGATGGTAGGAGAAGGGAAGAGAAAGTGATTATAAGCCACTGTTAGACTCATTACAGTAGAGAAAAGTGGGGTATAGAAACCAGCTTGTTCAACCCAACACTGTTTTTTTAACAAGACTTCCATACTACATTGAGACTTTTCAGAAACATTAATAAAAAGAATTTATCTGACAAAGGGATCGTTGAGTCTCAAAAGCTCACACCCCAAACATCGTGTTGATCTCAAAGGTGCTAATAGACTTGAAACTAACTGTTCAACGAGAGACCAACACAGCTGTCCTCTGAAACTAATTTTTTAAAAAGCGAATTCATATATACATTTTTTTTAAGAAATTGTAAAAAAAAAAGACTCTAAAGTAGCAAAATGACTTTGGGGTCCCATGTGCACGTAAGATGATCAGTATCCACATTCTCATACAGATCCATTCTCTTTCTCCCTTAAGCCTCTTGATGAACTTTTCTCTTCTGTTGGGAGTTTCTGGTGAAGAGAACACATAAAAATGAGTTTTTCCCTTTGGAAGGAGGGAGGGAAAGAGGAAGAGAGGGAAAAAGATCACACGCTCATGCCTTTCCCTCTTCACGTCTTTGCAAGGTGAAATGGGTTTGGAGAGGGGAAGGGGAGAATTAGCCACCATATGTCTACGAAGCTGGGGTTGTGTGTGTGGCTTGGGGCATGCCAGTGTTCTATGTACTATTCCCCCCTTCTCTCTTCAGCTTGAAGGAGAAAATTATTCCATAAAACATGAAAGAGAGATATTCTATACCATTCGTAATACATATGCTTCACTTGGAACACTCCACGGCATTTCCAGGAGTCATGGTTGCCATATGCTTCAGCCCTTCTGATGTTGAAGACACAAAAGGATTTCTGAAATGTGAAACTAATGAAAAACTAATAGGACAAAGAAAGACTAGACTTCAGAAGACTCGGCCTTAAACACTGCTACAGCTACACTGTTGAAAGGGCAGGCATCTCTAGTAAAAAAGCCCCATTAATTAACAACAATAAAAAACATGCCCCTTTTGATGATTCAGGCACAAAAATCAAGATCCATGATTCAAAACTGCCTCATTGATTCTGTTGTATTAAAAGCATAACCGAGGGACAGAACTAAAACTAATAAGATTAAATCTTTACTTCCCGCCTTGATCATACAAAGTTTCGGCATTCATTCTCGTGACCCAGGGGAGAGGGTGTTTGAGGTTCCAACCGCTTAGAAATGACACCAGGACTCAAAAGTGTGTGATTGTGTGTGCATAGGCTTAGAAAGTTTTTAAAAAGACTTTTCAACCAAGCTACTAAACACACACAGAGGAAAGAAAGAGGCCAAAAATCCTAACTCTTCATTTCTCTTTATAAAATACATTTGACCTTCTGCAGAGATTCTGTGTCAGAGAACCCTGCATAGTATGATGCTGAAAGGGATTCTGAAAGAAATGACATTATTCAAAAGAAGCTCAAATAGGATCTATGGAAAAAATATTATGCATAGCTTAGCACAGAAATCCCCATTGGTCAAACCTTGTGTCATGGAAATGTTTTCTGTGAAATCATTCCACACTCCTTGTTGTCCCCCTCCCCCATTCTCTTCAGTTGCATTTATAACATAAGCTACTGCTGAAATATTATTCCTGATGGTGGTGGGATGTCATCCATGATGCAGGAGAACAACCCTCTTTTTTTCTTTCGTGCAGGTGCTATAGTGTTACTGCACAATTACATTTTGTCTCAGCCTCAATTTCTACTATTGAGAACTACCAACCCAAAATGGAAGCCAAAACTCCTGGAATAGGTGCTATTACCTGGAGGAACAGAAACACATAGCCCCCCTTCCTCCCACACAAAGAACCACATTTTTGACCAAATTTGATCTGCACAAACAGATGATAGTGTCCCCAGTTACATGCAGGGATTACTTGTGGCACTCTGTGACAAATTGGTAGGGAAGGGAATTTAAAATGCAATTCTGCCAAGGGTGAGAGACAAAAAAAAATGTGCCTCCCTGCACAGAGGCTTGTGAATGCGCTGATGGGACAGCAGGTTGCTTTATGCCAACTGCAACCCACTGTACTTTTGCTGTGCAGAAGGGGCTTCTGATTAGAACTCCCTCAAAATCTTTTTACACAGCCTTTAGAATTCTGCCTTTCACAGCCAGCCAATCATAAACAGTCTTGACTTACCTCCTTGTGGGCTGCATTCCATTTGCAGAAAACAAGACTAGGTGTTGTTAATCATCACACACCCCTCCCCCCCACACAAAGAACCACATTTTTATCTGCACTAACAGACAATGGTGTCCCCAATTACATGAGCAACAGTCCCCAATTACTCATATAACTTTTTTAAAATGCCCAAGTATCTCAGTGTTCTATTGCTGATGCAATCACCTTACCACTCCAAAATTTCTCTCTGTTCTAATGTTATATTGCTGTTTGATATGAAATTGACAAAGCTGATCCAGTCACTCTGTTTCTTTGTATTTCTGCTGAAGTTCTATATGAAATTGATAAAGCTCATCCAATCAACCATATATCTCTGCCTGAACATGAAAAACAGAAGTTCCATGTGAAATTGAAAAAGCTGATTCAATCACCGTTGCTTCTTTGCCTCAACATTCTATTGCTAGTTTGATATGGCAAAGTGTTTTTTTAATCCTTTTGGAAATGGAGGGAAAGGAAGAAATGACTGAAGAGGATGCTAGGCAAGTACATGGGGCATGAATAAGAGCCAAGTTTGGTGGGGCAGAGAAATAAAGACCATTTCAACATGATTGCATGCAAAAGGGAAACTGGCTTAGAAACAGATTAAAAATATTGCAGTTCAAGTACTTGGGAAAACAACAGAGGGAAAATTATGGAAAAAACATTTCCAGAACCAAATGGAGACAAAAAAGTTTGGAATTTAAAGGGGGAAAAGTAGCATTTGGCAACAAGAGGCATTGTACACAACTAGTGTGGAAAAGGCCACTGAATCTGCACCATAATGTTCTATCTTTAGCCAGAGAGTTAAAAGGATTAATGTACAGTTTTTTTCAGGCTGTGATGGCAGCATGTTGTCTCAGACAGGGGAGGAAGTATTAATTGTTATAATATCAAATTTTCTAAAGAGAGTTGAATATTAATACATTGAATCTGACTTTAAAAAGGATCCCCCAGGTTTTAGACAGACACCAGAGATTTGCAGCAGTAACACTGGGCCTTCGAGACGTGCTTAGAACCTACTTTCCTTTCCTTTAGGCATCGTCAAAATGCTTCTTTTTACCAAGACTTTAATTAAGGGATTTATCTTTTACCACAGGTTTTTTTTTAAATTTTCTCCTTTTAACTTGAGAACAGATTCATGAATCTTGTCTTAAGCTGGCTGGTGCTTCATACCTTTTTTCTCTCTTTTTTTGGTTTTGGGTGAGTTTTAACTTTTATGGGCCCTGACTTGGATGTCCCAAATTATCCTGTTCTTATCAGATTTCAGAAACTAAGCAGAGCTAGATGGGAGACCATCAAGGACGTTTACATTTGTTAGGTGGAGGAAAGCAATGGCAAACCACCTCTGTTATTCTCTTGCCTTGAAAACCCTACTGAGTTGCTATGAGTTAGTTGGTATGTGACACACACACAACTTTTTGTGGTGTTTTATGTCTTTTATTATATATTTACTTTGTAAGAACAGTTACTTTAAAGAGAATGCACAATTTTTTTATATAAACAAAAATTAAACTTTGTAAATTTTCTATAAAATAACATTATTGCTTTATGCTTTTAACCAAACTTGATTTAAATGATGCTACAAAATCTAAAGGCCAGTCCATACTCTACAAAGACCTGTTCCCAGTGGCATAGCACCCATGGGGTGGGGGGGATGCAATGCCCTGGACGGAGCAGTGGCGGAGGTGTGGCTGGGCTATCGAGGGGGTGTGGCAGGGGTGTTCCAGGGCATTCTAGGGTGTTCCGGGGAAGGGCAGGGGCAGACGATGACACAGCAGGGGCGCAGGGCCCCGGGTGCAATTTCCCCTCACTCTGCCTCTGCCTGTTCCAGGGTTCTGGACACAGCTCAAATCAAGACCCTGGTGCACACAGATAAAGTGCTTAACTCTTCCTCCTTTGCTACTTCCCTGACCTGAAAGGGCCCTGAGAAGCCACTATTTGCACTGCTAGAGAAACTTATGTGCAACCATCAGTAGTTGACAGGTGATACTTAAATAAGTTACACTGCATGATAGTCTCTGCAACCTTTAACTCCCAAATTAAACAAATGGAACCCATAAATCAGGTAAGGAGGAAATGTGAGGAGTCTCATTATAACCACACCCTCCTATGAACATTCAAAACATGCTCTGAAAGGAAAGTTTGTACAAATACCTTTGAGAGACGTGCCAGAAGTCTCCCTGAAACAGTATACCTGCATTGAAATTTCAGCACAACAGTTTTGATACAGATCTAAAATATTCTTCTCACAAAATATCTAGGTTTCTCTGGTTAGTTTATTTTAAGGGAAAATATATATATGTATGCTCGAGAAACTCAACAAAATACTCCAGGCAACTAAAGTCTTGCTTGAAAGCTTCTAGTGGTAATAGTTTTATTCCTTCAAACTCATCTATCCCTTCCCATAGATTTTTAGTTTGCTTTTACATCATTTCTACAATTTCTAATGTAGCATGTTAAAAAATGGGGGGAGGGGGAACAGAATGGCAAAATAGAAGCATTACCAGGTTAAATTCAACCAGTTTTTCTACTGAAGACAAAGGAATTAGCCACCTTGTTTGACTATGTAAAAAGGTGGGAAAAGGATACACTGGGCATCATAAGACAAAAGCCATGTGAGACAGGGCTGTGATATAAAGGGAAATTGGATAAAACAGAGTGAAAAAGCTTTTTTAATCTAGCCAAACACTGCCACCATAAATTGTCCAATGTGCTTTTTTACCAGTGCTGCTCTCTTTCAATTTTTTTAAAATTCTCCCATTATCTCAAAATACAGTATTGGCAGTGGCGGAGCTACAAGGGGAATGGGTATGGGGTGCACATTGCACTGGGTGTGCACCTGGGGGATGCGAAAATCACCCCGACCCCCTTCCCCCCTCATCCTGCCTTGCCTTGCCTTGCCCCGTACCACCCCACCAGCCTGGCCCATTTTCAGCGGGCAGAAAGCTGTTTTCTGCTGGCTGGAAAAGGTAGGGGGGCACAAGGGCGGGGCTGTGGAGGGAGGGAGAAGGGCTGCTGGGGGTGTAGAAAACACGGGGTGCACCCTGGGTGCACTCCTGCCCAGCTATCTTTCTGAGTATTGGTGTTTCTGTTCATGAATCATTTTGTTCGTTGAAAATTAAGATATGTTAAGAAAGGAATCTTGATTAATTCTTTAGGCCCAGCTTAAACCCACTAAAAACAAAAAAGGACAATTTTTGACCATTTGTCAATAATGGCTGTAATTTTTAAAAGATACCATGTAGCATCGTACAAGACTTGCACATTTCCCAAATCAGACTTCCTCAATTTATTTTGTGTTATACAAGGTACACCTCTGTGTCTCTATGGTTGCTAGGCCATTACACTATGTCAGCAGAAGGGGAAAAAAATCAATGTCAGTGATATTATGTCATTTTGGGAGGAAATCCAGAAGCGGTATAACATCCACCCCCATGATATTCTAGGAAATTCACAAATCTCTATGGTCTTTACCAAATATATATGAATCACTTCTGGATTTCACCCAAAATGACATGGTAATGTTGGTGATGACATTGTTTTATTTTTTGCCACCAGATTGATTGGCAATGAGCAGCTGGGTATAGGGGCAGGGGATTGCTCACCATCTGGAAATTGGAAACTCTCTTTCTCTTTCTCTCTCTTCCTGTATATGTGTGTGCATACATGATCATGGCTGCAGAGGAATTTGGGGGGAAGCCCCCTTGAAATTACTACCAAACTCCCACTCTGAATGCCCAGCTTTAAAATAAAGTCTTTAAACCTTTTTGTTGTAGTCATCTAAGTGACAATACACATATAGTTTTGCATCAGATTTTCATAGAAGGAATGAGGGAAGAGGAGCTGCAAGATAGCTTTATAACCAAATAATCCAACCTCTCTCTTTCAGTTCAAATAATTTTATTAAAACTTTTAAAAAGGACAAACAAAAATAACTGGGGGGGAGGGCTCCAAATTCCCTCTGTGCCAAATATAAACACGAATTAAAGATTTACCACTTGCTCCGTAGTTATAATTATAAAAGTACAATTCAATTAATTTGTAATTACTATTACCTATTAAGTAGAATTTACATTATTTCTCTATTATATCTATTTTCTTATTTTTCTGGTCCTCAAATACACAAATAATCAGTTCATTTTTTCTGTTTTAAACAAGAGTCTATCAGGAGTTTCCAGTTATCAATATACTTAGATAAACTTAGACTGCATATTCTCCCATTGAACCATTCGTATATTATACTCAAAGTTCCTGGCCCATTTTATCATACAGTCTTTCACTCATTCTTCCTCTGTTTCAAATTCCAACAGAAGCTCACACATTTTGGAAATGGCATAACCATTGTCCATACATAATTTTACTTTAAAATCAGTTTTAGCTCATTTATGCACTTGTGGTCTGCCCCACAATGAATGCACATTCCCTTTGGGACAGATTCTTGTTGTGCACACTTTACCCCCCTCCCAAACTCACCATGCTGCAGATCAGATCATCCCTTTGTTTTTTGTAACCACAGAAACCATTATCCTCTC